>NW_028295808.1:0-5605785 GCF_964341445.2 Mesoplodon mirus | reverse complement strand
ACTACGGGGCCCAGAGGCCAGAGGCTGCTCAGAGCTGAGGGCAGGAGGCACCCAGAGCTTGCCAGGGTGTGGGCCACCTCCTCCGGGGACCTCCCCAGCTTCTCTGCGAGGCCTGGAGACAGGATCGCCTTCTCCAGGGCTGCTCAGCTGCCAGCATCACCGTGAGCCAGGTGGCGAAGGTTTCTGAGCAGGAGATGCAGAGCCCTGATCCGACTGCATGCTGCACCCCACGATGTCCCTTCCTGGCAGGTAGGTTCTTTCTTCACTTCTTTGTTGAAATTTTGTCAGACAACATTTAAACCTTGCACTGTTCTTCAGGGTATACAGATGGTAGTGGCTTAGCTGGGATTCGAAGCAAGCCTGTGTGATTCCAGAGCTCGTGTTCTGGACTGTGGTGCCCCCTTATCATATATGCTTCATGTGTTCCTTGTTTTTCATTTTTTCTTGTAGTCCTTATGGTACTTAGCCCTAAGTGCCATAGCCGTAACGAACAGCTACACTGCCCTGTGGGAGGTCTTCTTCTGTTCAACACATGAATTGGTCACCCACCGCACTGTGTTCTAATCTCAGAAGATACAGGTCAGGGACCACCGGTTGTCAGCTGGTGCTACCATTGGTGCTGCCATTCCACATGTCTAACTGAGGCTTGAAGGCCGGATTTTCCCTTTGTCTGGTTTGAAGGATCCAGATATGTAAAGATTATAGTCTAGATAAATCATGGGCTATCCTGAAAGAAATTCACCAGTGAATTGTTCCGTATGGATTAGAAGCCAGTTTCTCTGGCCTTCCTGGAGTATATCCAGCAAGGCGTCTCATTCATGTCTAGAAAGCCAATATATCCTTTATTGCAACTTCAGCGTGGAGCGATGTATTGGTTTAAAGTACGATCAACACAATTTGGTCATTGTGAGTATGCCAGCTGGGTCCACTCTTTATTACACATATGTAACTCGAGAGATTCTTATGCCCAAGAGAGGAGACGTACTCTTGGGTGTCTAGGACGAGGGAAACATGTGTTGTTATTCAGGAGCTGGAAGCTGATGGTCTACACATCACTTGACCTTGTTTAAAACTTGTGTCTTTGGCTTGCTTCATTGGAGTGTTTTCTCTCTCCTGGGGCTGACATTGTGTGTTATGTATCACACAGGTGACATGTAGAAGTTTCAGAACCCAGAATCGTATAGATCAGTCAAAATGTATTTCTATAGTTTTGTTCAAAGTGTATGGAAAATAACACTGGGCATAATTCATATATTCCAGAATTCGTTGGACCCTCTGCTCATGAGATTCTTTTTATGGTATGTCACAGCAAATTTGGACTTCCATCCCCAATAAACTTTGGGGTTGGAGGACACAAAAAGCTTTTGCTCACACCTAAATTATGTCTGAAAGAAAAGGGTAAATATTATAAGCCCTTTCTAACCTCTCCAAGAGCAGAAATGATTTACAGCTGTGGCATTGAACCCTAATTCCTCGATCTCATTTGAGGAGAGTTCAGTAAGAAACAATGTCTTGATTTTTGTTTGTTTGGTTTCTTCCCTGTTTTCTCATCTTGCTTACCAACAATCCATTGTAATTCATGAGTTAGTATGGCAGCAGGCTGAGTGTTCCCTGGAGCTCATTAAATGATCTTTTTTTCCTAAAATAACTTTTGTCTCCTTGTTTTCAGCCCCTCTTCTTTCCTCTGCCCTTTACTACAACCAGAGCTTAGCCAAAGGTGACTGGCTTTGTGCAGACCTTACTTAGGGTTAGTCTTTTCTTCA
The DNA here is from genome assembly GCF_964341445.2 of Mesoplodon mirus. NCBI lineage: Eukaryota > Metazoa > Chordata > Mammalia > Artiodactyla > Ziphiidae > Mesoplodon > Mesoplodon mirus. Next base: position 5,604,022 of record NW_028295808.1, on the reverse strand, counting down.
TTATTTTATTCATGGCTCCTCCATTTCATTGTTTGCCTTCTCGAAATGTGTTGAAATCTTTCTGTGGTGGATGACTTCCAAAATGTCTTGGCTTTGATTGGTTGATTAAGTTTGGTATTTCTACAGTATTGTTTAAATATGGTTTCAGGAGGAACAGAAAGTGAATATGTTTCCTTGTCTGCCATCTTGAGCTGAAAATCCCTGTGGATTTTAGCATCCAATGTTCCCATGGGAAAAAAACCCAACCTTGGCATTAATAGATGTGACACTCAAGATTTCAGCTTTTCGTGGGCAATCACTGAGGATTGGAATATGTGGTCATTTCTAAAGGGAAAATAATAACTACCTCATGGAGTAGATTTGAGGATTAAATTAGAGAATGAACATGAAAATGCTTTGTAAGGCTTAAAAATCTATAAAAATGTTTTTTGTTATTATTTGATTTGTTGCTATTTCAACTTTACTCAACAGTTGCTTATGACCTTACTTATGTGATAAAATGGCCCCTGGTTTATTGTTTTGAAAGCCAGAATATATTTTTCAATAGCTCGATGGAAATGGCATCATTTGTGAAGGTTAAGGGTGAAGGGATAAATGTTTCTTGACACCTATCACTTTACAGTGTTTTCAGGAACTAATTGACACTTGTATTCCTCTTCCAAATTTTGTTGAGCACCTCCTACGAGCCACATGCTTTACATCAGGTGTTGGAAAGCATTTTCTGGATTTTAAATATCTTAGGCTTTGTGGGCCATATACAGCTTCTGTAGCTTCTCCTCTTTCTTCTTCAACAAGCTTTCTAAACGTGAGAACCATTATTAGCTCACAGTCCCACAGATCCAGGCTGAGAGCCTGATTTGATTTGTGGCCATGATTTGCCGATTCCTGCTCTGCATCCTCACTGAGGAGGGGGACCATGTTTGAGTAATCACTTCTTTGTATCAACTCTTGGTCTTCTGAGGCTTGTCCTTACTCTCCTACACTCTCTAATCAACATGGCACCCAGAGAGATCCTGTTAAAACATGTCAGATCATGTCACTGAAATCTCTTCAATGGCTTCTTCACAGAAGAATCAAAGTCCTCAAAGTGCCTCCAGAGCCCTAGAAATGTGGACCTCTGTTTCGTGTCTGACTGTTTCCTTCTCCTCTCCACTTTGCTTGCTCTGTTGTCCACACACTGCCATCCTTTCTGCTCCTTGGGTACTCCAGCCTACTCTAGCCTCATTGACTTTCCATCGGACTGTTCCCTCTACCTGTACTATTCACTTCCCAGATATGCTCCTTGCTCCCTCTTAAATTTTATCTTCCCCAGAAAGTCCTCAGGGATCACTTAGTTTCAGCTAGCAGCCTCCTCCTAGCATCTAACCATCTCCATCTCCCTTCCCTGCTTGCTGTTTTTCTCCAGCACTTCCCTTATATATTCCCGCACTGTCACGGCTCAGATTCAGCAAGTGATCATTGCCGCAGCATGGCCTCAGGGACCCTGGCTGCGGACACGATGTCCACACCTGCCTGGTGGCCCCTGCTCGCCTCACGGCCCCTCAGGTGCAGCATGCGCAGGACCCGCATTGCAGGCAGAAGACACAGGGCCACTGGCCCCACCTAGGCAGGCCCTTCGATGCCATGCTCATGTTGGCTCAGACCTCTTCGCTCTCCGTGCTGCGGTTCAAACCTGTGGGCAGCGCTGTGTGGTCGGGGATCGAAGACCTCTGCCCGCTCCTCAGTGTGTCAGCATGCAGCCCCGCCTCCCATGGGGACCCAGCCTGAGGAGCAGGGGCAGGAGATTCGAGACTAGGGTGGCGCGAAAGTTAGGAGGTGTGGAGAGTATGGGGTTTACAAAAAGTGTTTGCTGACTGATCCAAACAAAAGTGAGACATGGTTGTATCAACGCATTTAAAAAGTCATTAAACTGCCGCTAAGTGTCTGTGATCACCCCGCCTAGGAGAGAGCGTGCACTCCGTGAGGGACACATGAAAGGCTGAGTGAACGTCTACCTGTGGTCCGTTACCTGGTGCACGGGTGTGTGAATTTTTGCGGAGAGCTCTTAATTTCTGTTGTCTCTGCTGACTTAACACGGTGGTTGGCAAACAGTGACGTGTTCAGTGTATTCAGGACATGATCATGGTTACTAATAATCACTTTGTTTTGTGCTGACACCTCCACAGAGAATTTACAGAAGAGAAACTGAGGCGTAGGAAGTGAAGTGACTGAGTAAGAGGAATGACTCAGACAATTGGTGTTAGTAAATTAACCCTGCAGGGGGCCGTTAGACTGTGGTGGCTCTAGTGATGCGGCCGCCTATGTAAAGCAAGGAAAATCTAAGCCCGTCAACGGCTCAGGGTGACGGACACCGCTGAGGACAGCCAGTCACAAACCACCAACTAGGCTTTAAAGCTATAGCAAATCAGTCATTTCCTTGCTTTGCTTCTGCTCTTTTAAAATAAACATCTCTGCAGCTCCTGTGGCTGGAGTGCTCCTCACCACTTCCACTTTGGTGGTGCCTGAATTGAATCTAATTTTGCTCACATAAAGTCTTAAAATTTTAAATATGCCTCAGTTTGTCTTTTAGGGCTGGCCGTAGAAGTTGGATTTGTGTCCAGTTTCTAGAACAGTGGTTGTCCTCTAGTCAGGCCTTAGGCGTTCTGTGTACAACGTTCCTCTTCTACCACCACCTTCTGGATGCCTCCACCCTCTACCATCTCCCGCGCATCAGATCCCCTAGATGCTCACATTATAACATCACAGACACTCCTCTGTCTTCCAGCCAGCGTGTGAACTGAAACATTTCCATTCCTGTTGAAGAGTCTGGTGTGACCACTTTCCCAAACACAGCCACTCCCCAGCTGACCCTGGGTAACCACTCTTCTGAACTTGGTCTCCATCACTGACATGGACGTCTTTCTCTTTATGCTACATTTTTAAGTATTCATAAACCGCATATAGTATTCTATATTTTGTCTTCTTACTTGCTTTATTTAGTGTTATCTTTGCTAGGTTCATCCATGCTGACACGTAAAGATCTGTCTAGTTCACGTACTTTCCTCGCTATGTAGGATTCCCATGTACGGAAATACAATAATTTATATGTGCTTTTTCCTGTTGATGGATATTTAAATTGTTTCCAATTTTCAGTATGATTTCTTTTGAAAACATGTTTATATACTTTTTAAAGGTTACTTTACATTTACAGTTATTACAAAATATTGCCTATATTCCCTGTGTTGTACAATACATCCTTGAGCCTATTGTGGACCTAGTAGTTTACATCTCTCACTTCCCGACCCCTGTATTGCCCCCTCCTCCCCCTCTGCGCTGGCAACCATTAGTTTGTTCTCTATATCTGTAACTCTCCTTCTGTTTTGTTATATTTGCTAGATAGTTGTATTTTTGAGATTCCATATATAGGTGATATCCTACAGTATTTGTTTCTGTTTGACTTATTTCACTTACCACAATGCCCTCCAAGGCCGTCTATGTTGCTGCAAATGGCAAAATTTTGTTCTTTTGTAAGGCTGAGTAGTATGCCATTGGTTATATGTACCACATCTTCTTTATCTGTTCATCTCTTGATGACACTTAGGTTGCTTCCATATCTTGGTAATTGTACACAAGGATGCTGCGAACATTGGGGTGCATGTATCTTTTCCAGTACATGTTATTGAGAACACGTGTTTTTGGTTTTTTCAGATTTATACCTAAGAGTGGAGTTGCGAGGTCATATAGTAGTTCTCTTTTTAGGTCTTGGAGAACCCTCCATACTGTTTTCCACAGTGGCTGCACCAGTTTACATCCCTACCAACAGTGTACCAGGGTTCCCTTTTCTCTCAAAAATTGTAAATTTTCTTCCTAGTGGTAATTGAGATGATAGTTCAATAATAACATAAGATCAGGTGAAGTCTAAAGAAATTTTAGAAAACCTGGATAAAGTAAGAACACATGTGTTCTCTGGCATCTGAATGTTGGAGAGACACCAAGACATGTGGGCCAAGTTGTGGAGAGAAGGGAAACACAGACGCAAGCTTGACATTTGCTGCAGCTTTTCTCCTTGGGGCATTTGCTGATTCAAACGTTACAGCCTAGGAGCTGAAAAGCCAAAGAGTTCAAAAGACTAACCACAGAAGCCAAAGAGCAAGAGCCGATTTACATGGATAAAAAACATTTTAACTATGCCAAAGCAGAAAATGAAAAGAAAGAACTTTGCATTGCATTTAATAAAAGTTTAGGGAGATCTTTGTGGTATATTAGTGAACTTACTGGCGGAAATTTAGCCATGTACATTGTGTTGGAGAGGCACCAAGAGTTCAAGAATTCTCACATTTTGAGTACACAATTACCTTACATGTAGGCCTGGTGGCAGCCATTTACATAACAATGATTTGGAGGATGTGGTGTTAGTCAGCTCTTGCTGTGATAATGCTTTGGAAGAAATCGCCCCAAAACTCAGTTACATAAACAAGAATTTATTTTCCTTGGACCTATGGGCGAGTAGCTGCAGTGGCTCTCTTTTAGACCTCTAGATGGCTGGTTTTGCTCCGTGTTTTGGGTCAGTTTGAGGTGTGTCACACACATCTTCCTCTGGAGCCCGAGTGTGAGGCCGCAGCTCCCAGGCCCTGCCTTCTCACAAAGTTCAGTGAAACATAAGAGGTGCATGCAAATAGCAACCATAAGCATGCTGAAGTGGCTATACTAATACCAGAAAATATAGACTTTAAAACAAACAAAAGAGTTACTAGATATGAAAAGGGACATTTTATGATAAAAAAGGGAAGATACCAAAATTTTTAACATATTTGCCCTGAATAAGATAAAACCAAAGTACATGAAGAAGAAAATACCAACACCCATGAAGAATTGAAGGAAGAAATAGATAATTGCACAATATTAGGTAGAGGCTTCAGTACTCCACGGTCAATAATGGATAGAACAATTAGGCAGAAGATCAACAACGATATAGAAGACTTGGACAAGACTATGAATTAACAAGACCTACTAAATGTCTAGAGAATACTCAACCGAACAGTAAAATGCTCACCCTGCTCAACTACATGTGAAACGTTTCCCAGCATAGACGACATGCTAGGCTGTAAGAAAAGAGATTAAAAGCCACATACATTGCTGGTGGGAATGTAAAATGGCGCGGCCATTTTACAAAACAGCTTGAGAGTTCCTGCAAGTGTTAAACATCGAGTTACCCTATGACCCAGCAGTTCCATTACTAAATATATACCTAAGAGAAATGAAAACTTATGTCTGCACAAAAGCTTGTACGTGAATGTTCAGGGAAACATATTTCTAAAAACAAAAGGTGGAAATAATTCAAATGTCAATCTGATAAATGAAGAAACAAAATGTGGAATAGCCGTACAATAGAATAGCATTCAGCTCTAAAAAGGCATGAAATATTGATCCATGTTACAACATGAATGAACCATGAAAGCATTATGTAAAGTTAAAGCAGCCAATCACAAAAGATCACATATTGTATGGTGCCATTTATATGAAGTGCCCAGAATAGCCAATCTGTAGAGACAGGAAGTCGATTAGTTGTTGCCTAGGGCTGAGAGGGTTGAGGAGAATGACAAAACCTTGTTAATGTGTAATGGGTTTTTTGTGAGGGGACAAAAATCTACAATTGGACTGTCGTGATGGTTCCACAAGTCTTTTAGTGGTTACACTAAGAACCACTGAATTGTATACATAAAAGAGTTGAAATTATGGTATGTAAATTACATCCCAATAAAGCTGTCAAAATTATGATAATTTTATAGTTATAAATTTGAAAATTCATCCAAAATTACACATTCTTAACAAATGCAAACTAACAAGACTAACCCAACAAAGAAAAAATATCTAAAACACCTGTATCTACTCAAAAAGTTGTTTGTATAGTTAAGTACCTTTACAGAAAATGATTTCCAGGGATAAATGGGTTTCCACGTAACTTCTTCCAAATATTTAGGGAAGAAGTATTGGTAATCTTACATAAAAATCTTCCAGGAAACAGAAAACTATATATTGCTCAAAGTATTTATAAGGCCAACATAAGCTTCAGATCAAAAGTAAAAAGAAGGGCTTCCCTGATGGTGCAGTGGTTAAGAATCCACCTCCCAATGCAGGGGACACGGGATCGAGCCCTTGTGGGGGAAGATCCCACATGCCGTGGAGCAGCTACGCCCACGTGCCACAACCGCTGAGCCTGCGAGCCACAACTGCTGAGCCCGTGTGCCACAACTACTGAAGCCTGCATGCCTAGAACCCGTGCTCCACAACAAGACAGGCCACCGCAAGGAGAAGCCTACCCACCACAACAAAGAATAGCCCCCCGCCCACCACAACTACAGAAAGCTCGCGTGCAACAATGAAGACCCAATGCAGCCACAAATAAATAAATAAAAAATAAAGTATAGAATCTTAAAAACAAAACAAAACAAAATCTATAAAGAATATTACAAGAATAGAATCACAGGCCAGTTTCTCTTTTGAAAATGCATGCAAAATGTGTAAACAGAAGCACAAACTCTACCCATGGTATGTAAAACAATCATATATCAGAATCAAAGTAGCTTTATTTTGGTAATGCCAGGTTGCTTTAATGTTCAAACATGAAATCCATCCCAGGAATGAATTAGAGTGGGAAAAGAAGTCATTTTAAACGAAGCCTTGGGAATTCCCTGGTTTTCCAGTGGTTAGAACTTGGCGCTTTCACTGCTGGGGCCCTGGGGTCCAATCCCAGGTCAGGGAAATAAGATCCTCCAAGACATGAGGCAGGGCCCAGAAAAAAAAATAATGAAGTCTTAACCAGGAGAAGCACAAGATCGAATAAACATAACAGATAACACCTTATGAAAAGTAGGTGAAGATTATGGAATATTCTAAAATTTAAAACAAAAAGAAACTTTTAAAGATTCAAAAGGATGTGACTAATATTGTACATAGGCAAAAAATAAAATGAAATAAAATATACAAATGATGGGAGCCCCAGAATCCAGAAGCCCAAGTCCCGTCTCTGAAGATTCTCATTCAGTGGGTTCTGGATTTCCTCTGTGTGTCAAAACCTACCGGTGATTCTGATACGACTCACAGACACAATGTAAAGCTTCTGCTTTGCAGGAGAGAATACCAGATTATTCTGTTATTTTATAGTTATACTAACAGGTTGTACTATTGACGGATAAGTCTGATGTCAAAATGCACTCCCCACTAGAGATAAAAAAGGAACTAGTAGTCTCTACTGCTACTTGGTGGCAGCATGCATGTATTGCAAGAGCAATTATTGTAGGAATCCAAATTAGTGGAACATTTTAGAATTGGAAAACTACATACAGATCATCTAGTCAAGCTTCCAACTGTTATAGTTGTAAAAACGAAGGCCCATATAAATGAAATGATATATCTCCAAAGAGTGTTAGTGAAAGAGTATGAAATAAAAAATATCTCTGAACTTTTAATTTAGTGCTGTTTTTATTAATCTCAAGTACTAGCTTAAACTTCAGTGTGACAGATTTGGGATTGAATTCTTGCTCAGATTGACTGATTGTGTGCCTTTTAGTAAGTTACTAAAACACGCTTTATTTTTTAACAGGTTTATTTATTTATTTATTTTTGGCTGCATAGGCTCTTCATTGCTGTGTGCGGGCTTTCTCTAGTTGCAGTGAGCGGGGGCTACTCTTTGTTGCAGTGCGCAGGCTTATCATTGGGGTGGCTTCTCGTTGTTGCTGAGCATGGAGTGTAGGTGTGTGGGCTTCAGTAGTTTTGGATCACGGGCTCTAGAGCGCAGGCTCGGTAGTTGTGGCGCACGGTCTTAGTTGCTCCGTGGCATGTGCAGTCTCATTTGCAGGTTCTGGGGAGGATTAAATGAGCTCATATGATATCCAATTGACTGAGGCAGAGTAGGCTTGGGATGAATCTTTGCTTGGTTTTCATTAGCTGCGGAGAAGAGGATGACAGCTTGGTGCCTCTCCAAATTTCACATGGGTGTGCCTCCCTTGGGGATCTTGTTAAATGCAGGCTGGTATTCAGTAGTTCTGGGTGGGGCCTGGATTCTGTCCTGCTAAGAAGCTCCTAGGTGACGGTGATGCTGAGGGCAAGGGTTCAGCTCCTGCATTTCTCCCTTTCCGGAAGAGCAGGACGTCTGCCCCCCGGGAGGAGAAAACATCCACAAAGTGACTACTAGGCCCTACCAGCTTCCCTTACAGGCAAGGGACCTTTACCACTGCTCCCAACCATTGTGTCTGAGGCGCAGCAAGCCAAAACACTGAGATGCTGAGGTTTGCAGCAAAGAGGAGGTTTATTCACAGGGCAGCCATGCGAGGAAGTGACGTGAAAATAGGTCTCCAATCCTCCTTCCCGAAAGCAAGGGGCTTGGGGTATCTGTGGGATAAAGAATAAAGAAGCAGGGCAGTATGGGTCATGGGGAGCTTGAGGCAAGGTGATTGGACAAAGATGTGCTCCTCATTGTTCTGAGCTGGTGTAATAGGCTACAGGGCTCAGCACATTCTCAGGCTGGAGTTTTTGGCCCTCTGATGGCAGAAGGCCAAAAGGCACTTGCCCAGGTGGAAGATCGGTGGTCCTCTCCACTCTAAACCAGCTCCGCCTACCTAGGCACAGCTGATTCCAAGTTCCTGGACAATACCGGGGCAAACATCTTTTTGCTTATGCTACGTGCTACTTGGAGGACGTGCAAGTGTTCAAGGTACCTTGATGAGTGAAGACAGGATTTCACTAATCATGACACATGGTTTCACTTCCAGGTGAGCAGAAGAGACCTGTAGGCTGAGTCTGGCTCCTGGCACCTGGAATTGGAGGCAGATGGTTTAAAAACGGGCTCCCCCACCCTCTGTGTGATCTGAGGTAGATAGACTATTGATCCTTTTCTCCAATTAAAATGTGTGACTGGAAACACACTTAGTGGCATGTCTGACACACAGTAGTTATGCTACCGTAGGTCATTCTTGGAAACTGAAGCCGTGGTTTTGAGGGATCATCAAAACGAGTACAATGCTTGCCATGTTTCTCCTTGTTCATCCTGGTGACAAACCTGGTAGAGAGAGCTCCATCCTTTCCCACAGGACCACACCCCTAGTACTTAGAGTGAAGTGGTTATGTCTCACTTAAGGCACCTTTTCCTTTTCCTTCCTTCTTTTTTCTTCATTAATCTTCATCCAACTGGCCTTTCTAAATTTTACACAAAACAAAACCATTTCTCAATGGATTCAGATACTACCCCAAGTTAGTATTCCAACCAAGTTCTTGATCTTCCGGGTCTCATCATCAGAAATTTCTGAGCCTAAATCTTCTCTAGTTTCTAGGATCACTCATTGTCTCATTTCTCCCTTCTCCTTTGAGTTCAGAGTCTCGCCAATTTAGTCCCTTCCCTAACCACAACTTATAATAAGGTGACACAGCAAAGTGATGAAAGTCTAGACGGTCTGGTTTTACTCCTGGGTTTTTGCCACCTACTTACTGTGTGGCATTAGGCAAGCTATTCAACGTCTCTGGGCCTCAGTTTCCCCCCAAAAGTGAATATTACGAATATGACCTGCCGGGCTTCCATAGTGGTGCAGTGGTTGGGAGTCCGCCTGCTGATGCAGGGGGCACGGGTTCATGTCCCGGTCCGGGAGGATCCCACATGCCGTGGAGCGGTTGGGCCCGTGAGCCATGGCCGCTGAGCCCGCACGTCCAGAGCCTGTGATCGGCAGCGGGAGAGGCCACGACAGTGAGAGGCCTGCGTACCACAAAAAAAAAGAACATTACCTGCCTATAGGGTTGCCATTATGAGGAATATGTGGGTTAATATTTGGTAAGAACTTAGAATAGTACTTGTTATAGTCTAAGCACTACAGTTGTGCTTTTTAATAATAATAAATGAAATTGCAAATGTATACCTTACTCAACTTTCTGTCATAACTTTGAAGTGTTGGTCTATCTGTTGGGTCTTGTCAGCCTGTAAAGGAGGTGAGGTGTCCGTAGCTTTGGTGTGAGACGTGCTGCCTGCCGAAGCACCGACGCCCATCAACGCCGTGACCGCCAAAGCCATGAACGGGTGCTGGAGAAAGCAGGAGCAGAATGGAAGATGACGGCGTGGGAAGGAGGTGTGGTGTCCATAGGTTCGGGGTCTGAGGTGCTGCCTGCTGAAGCACCGATGCCCGCCAAAGCCGTAAATGGGGTGCTGGAGAAAACAGGAGCAGAACGGAAGATGACGGCGTGGGAAGGAGGCGTGGTGTCCATAGGTTCGGGGTCAGACGTGCTGCCTGCTGAAGCACCGATGCCCGGCAAAGGCGTAAATGGGGTGCTGGGGAAAACAGGAGCAGAATGGTAGATGATGGTGTGGGAAGGAGGTGTGGTGTCCATGGGTTCCATATCAGAGCTGCTGCGTGCCTGATCTGAGAGCAGAGAGTGACAGTGGGACAGCTTCTCACTCCTTTTATATCTGACGGCTCCGCCTGCCTCTGTGACATGTCCATTGTACGTGTCACAGAGAAAGGGCGGGCGGGGCAGGGGGTGAGTCAGGGGGCACATGCGAGCCCAGCTGGTGGAGAAACCCCAGCCCAGAGGCAAAAGGCGGGGCCCCTTGTGGACTTTCTAGTGGCTGGGTCTTCTCGCTGTGGGTGGCAGGTGTTTGGCACGGGATGGGCCAGCATGCAGAGACTGTTGGGGACTGTGGAAGCCTTCTCCTTCAGAGCTCACCCTGCCTGGGCACCGGCTCTGCAGGCCCCTCAGCTGCGCGTATGTATCGGCCAGCCCTTCCCCACTACGGGGCCCAGAGGCCAGAGGCTGCTCAGAGCTGAGGGCAGGAGGCACCCAGAGCTTGCCAGGGTGTGGGCCACCTCCTCCGGGGACCTCCCCAGCTTCTCTGCGAGGCCTGGAGACAGGATCGCCTTCTCCAGGGCTGCTCAGCTGCCAGCATCACCGTGAGCCAGGTGGCGAAGGTTTCTGAGCAGGAGATGCAGAGCCCTGATCCGACTGCATGCTGCACCCCACGATGTCCCTTCCTGGCAGGTAGGTTCTTTCTTCACTTCTTTGTTGAAATTTTGTCAGACAACATTTAAACCTTGCACTGTTCTTCAGGGTATACAGATGGTAGTGGCTTAGCTGGGATTCGAAGCAAGCCTGTGTGATTCCAGAGCTCGTGTTCTGGACTGTGGTGCCCCCTTATCATATATGCTTCATGTGTTCCTTGTTTTTCATTTTTTCTTGTAGTCCTTATGGTACTTAGCCCTAAGTGCCATACCCGTAACGAACAGCTACACTGCCCTGTGGGAGGTCTTCTTCTGTTCAACACATGAATTGGTCATCCACCGCACTGTGTTCTAATCTCAGAAGATACAGGTCAGGGACCACCGGTTGTCAGCTGGTGCTACCATTGGTGCTGCCATTCCACATGTCTAACTGAGGCTTGAAGGCCGGATTTTCCCTTTGTCTGGTTTGAAGGATCCAGATATGTAAAGATTATAGTCTAGATAAATCATGGGCTATCCTGAAAGAAATTCACCAGTGAATTGTTCCGTATGGATTAGAAGCCAGTTTCTCTGGCCTTCCTGGAGTATATCCAGCAAGGCGTCTCATTCATGTCTAGAAAGCCAATATATCCTTTATTGCAACTTCAGCGTGGAGCGATGTATTGGTTTAAAGTACGATCAACACAATTTGGTCATTGTGAGTAGGCCAGCTGGGTCCACTCTTTATTACACATATGTAACTCGAGAGATTCTTATGCTCAAGAGAGGAGACGTACTCTTGGGTGTCTAGGACGAGGGAAACATGTGTTGTTATTCAGGAGCTGGAAGCTGATGGTCTACACATCACTTGACCTTGTTTAAAACTTGTGTCTTTGGCTTGCTTCATTGGAGTGTTTTCTCTCTCCTGGGGCTGACATTGTGTGTTATGTATCACACAGGTGACATGTAGAAGTTTCAGAACCCAGAATCGTATAGATCAGTCAAAATGTATTTCTATAGTTTTGTTCAAAGTGTATGGAAAATAACACTGGGCATAATTCATATATTCCAGAATTCGTTGGACCCTCTGCTCATGAGATTCTTTTTATGGTATGTCACAGCAAATTTGGACTTCCATCCCCAATAAACTTTGGGGTTGGAGGACACAAAAAGCTTTTGCTCACACCTAAATTATGTCTGAAAGAAAAGGGTAAATCTTATAAGCCCTTTCTAACCTCTCCAAGAGCAGAAATGATTTACAGCTGTGGCATTGAACCCTAATTCCTCGATCTCATTTGAGGAGAGTTCAGTAAGAAACAATGTCTTGATTTTTGTTTGTTTGGTTTCTTCCCTGTTTTCTCATCTTGCTTACCAACAATCCATTGTAATTCATGAGTTAGTATGGCAGCAGGCTGAGTGTTCCCTGGAGCTCATTAAATGATCTTTTTTTCCTAAAATAACTTTTGTGTCCTTGTTTTCAGCCCCTCTTCTTTCCTCTGCCCTTTACTACAACCAGAGCTCAGCCAAAGCTGACTGGCTTTGTGCAGACCTTACTTAGGGTTAGTCTTTTCTTCATTATTTTATTCATGGCTCCTCCATTTCATTGTTTGCCTTCTCGAAATGTGTTGAAATCTTTCTGTGGTGGATGACTTCCAAAATGTCTTGGCTTTGATTGGTTGATTAAGTTTGGTATTTCTACAGTATTGTTTAAATATGGTTTCAGGAGGAACAGAAAGTGAATATGTTTCCTTGTCTGCCATCTTGAGCTGAAAATCCCTGTGGATTTTAGCATCCAATGTTCCCATGGGAAAAAAACCCAACCTTGGCATTAATAGCTGTGACACTCAAGATTTCAGCTTTTCGTGGGCAATCACTGAGGATTGGAATATGTGGTCATTTCTAAAGGGAAAATAATAACTACCTCATGGAGTAGATTTGAGGATTAAATTAGAGAATGAACATGAAACTGCTTTGTAAGGCTTAAAAATCTATAAAAATGTTTTTTGTTATTATTTGATTTGTTGCTATTTCAACTTTACTCAACAGTTGCTTATGACCTTACTTATGTGATAAAATGGCCCCTGGTTTATTGTTTTGAAAGCCAGAATATATTTTTCAATAGCTCGATGGAAATGGCATCATTTGTGAAGGTTAAGGGTGAAGGGATAAATGTTTCTTGACACCTATCACTTTACAGTGTTTTCAGGAACTAATTGACACTTGTATTCCTCTTCCAAATTTTGTTGAGCACCTCCTACGAGCCACATGCTTTACATCAGGTGTTGGAAAGCATTTTCTGGATTTTAAATATCTTAGGCTTTGTGGGCCATATACAGCTTCTGTAGCTTCTCCTCTTTCTTCTTCAACAAGCTTTCTAAACGTGAGAACCATTATTAGCTCACAGTCCCACAGATCCAGGCTGAGAGCCTGATTTGATTTGTGGCCATGATTTGCCGATTCCTGCTCTGCATCCTCACTGAGGAGGGGGACCATGTTTGAGTAATCACTTCTTTGTATCAACTCTTGGTCTTCTGAGGCTTGTCCTTACTCTCCTACACTCTCTAATCAACATGGCACCCAGAGAGATCCTGTTAAAACATGTCAGATCATGTCACTGAAATCTCTTCAATGGCTTCTTCACAGAAGAATCAAAGTCCTCAAAGTGCCTCCAGAGCCCTAGAAATGTGGACCTCTGTTTCGTGTCTGACTGTTTCCTTCTCCTCTCCACTTTGCTTGCTCTGTTGTCCACACACTGCCATCCTTTCTGCTCCTTGGGTACTCCAGCCTACTCTAGCCTCATTGACTTTCCATCGGACTGTTCCCTCTACCTGTACTATTCACTTCCCAGATATGCTCCTTGCTCCCTCTTAAATTTTATCTTCCCCAGAAAGTCCTCAGGGATCACTTAGTTTCAGCTAGCAGCCTCCTCCTAGCATCTAACCATCTCCATCTCCCTTCCCTGCTTGCTGTTTTTCTCCAGCACTTCCCTTATATATTCCCGCACTGTCACGGCTCAGATTCAGCAAGTGATCATTGCCGCAGCATGGCCTCAGGGACCCTGGCTGCGGACACGATGTCCACACCTGCCTGGTGGCCCCTGCTCGCCTCACGGCCCCTCAGGTGCAGCATGCGCAGGACCCGCATTGCAGGCAGAAGACACAGGGCCACTGGCCCCACCTAGGCAGGCCCTTCGATGCCATGCTCATGTTGGCTCAGACCTCTTCGCTCTCCGTGCTGCGGTTCAAACCTGTGGGCAGCGCTGTGTGGTCGGGGATCGAAGACCTCTGCCCGCTCCTCAGTGTGTCAGCATGCAGCCCCGCCTCCCATGGGGACCCAGCCTGAGGAGCAGGGGCAGGAGATTCGAGACTAGGGTGGCGCGAAAGGTAGGAGGTGTGGAGAGTATGGGGTTTACAAAAAGTGTTTGCTGACTGATCCAAACAAAAGTGAGACATGGTTGTATCAACGCATTTAAAAAGTCATTAAACTGCCGCTAAGTGTCTGTGATCACCCCGCCTAGGAGAGAGCGTGCACTCCGTGAGGGACACATGAAAGGCTGAGTGAACGTCTACCTGTGGTCCGTTACCTGGTGCACGGGTGTGTGAATTTTTGCGGAGAGCTCTTAATTTCTGTTGTCTCTGCTGACTTAACACGGTGGTTGGCAAACAGTGACGTGTTCAGTGTATTCAGGACATGATCATGGTTACTAATAATCACTTTGTTTTGTGCTGACACCTCCACAGAGAATTTACAGAAGAGAAACTGAGGCGTAGGAAGTGAAGTGACTGAGTAAGAGGAATGACTCAGACAATTGGTGTTAGTAAATTAACCCTGCAGGGGGCCGTTAGACTGTGGTGGCTCTAGTGATGCGGCCGCCTATGTAAAGCAAGGAAAATCTAAGCCCGTCAACGGCTCAGGGTGACGGACACCGCTGAGGACAGCCAGTCACAAACCACCAACTAGGCTTTAAAGCTATAGCAAATCAGTCATTTCCTTGCTTTGCTTCTGCTCTTTTAAAATAAACATCTCTGCAGCTCCTGTGGCTGGAGTGCTCCTCACCACTTCCACTTTGGTGGTGCCTGAATTGAATCTAATTTTGCTCACATAAAGTCTTAAAATTTTAAATATGCCTCAGTTTGTCTTTTAGGGCTGGCCGTAGAAGTTGGATTTGTGTCCAGTTTCTAGAACAGTGGTTGTCCTCTAGTCAGGCCTTAGGCGTTCTGTGTACAACGTTCCTCTTCTACCACCACCTTCTGGATGCCTCCACCCTCTACCATCTCCCGCGCATCAGATCCCCTAGATGCTCACATTATAACATCGCAGACACTCCTCTGTCTTCCAGCCAGCGTGTGAACTGAAACATTTCCATTCCTGTTGAAGAGTCTGGTGTGACCACTTTCCCAAACACAGCCACTCCCCAGCTGACCCTGGGTAACCACTCTTCTGAACTTGGTCTCCATCACTGACATGGACGTCTTTCTCTTTATGCTACATTTTTAAGTATTCATAAACCGCATATAGTATTCTATATTTTGTCTTCTTACTTGCTTTATTTAGTGTTATCTTTGCTAGGTTCATCCATGCTGACACGTAAAGATCTGTCTAGTTCACGTACTTTCCTCGCTATGTAGGATTCCCATGTACGGAAATACAATAATTTATATGTGCTTTTTCCTGTTGATGGATATTTAAATTGTTTCCAATTTTCAGTATGATTTCTTTTGAAAACATGTTTATATACTTTTTAAAGGTTACTTTACATTTACAGTTATTACAAAATATTGCCTATATTCCCTGTGTTGTACAATACATCCTTGAGCCTATTGTGGACCTAGTAGTTTACATCTCTCACTTCCCGACCCCTGTATTGCCCCCTCCTCCCCCTCTGCGCTGGCAACCATTAGTTTGTTCTCTATATCTGTAACTCTCCTTCTGTTTTGTTATATTTGCTAGATAGTTGTATTTTTGAGATTCCATATATAGGTGATATCCTACAGTATTTGTTTCTGTTTGACTTATTTCACTTACCACAATGCCCTCCAAGGCCGTCTATGTTGCTGCAAATGGCAAAATTTTGTTCTTTTGTAAGGCTGAGTAGTATGCCATTGGTTATATGTACCACATCTTCTTTATCTGTTCATCTCTTGATGACACTTAGGTTGCTTCCATATCTTGGTAATTGTACACAAGGATGCTGCGAACATTGGGGTGCATGTATCTTTTCCAGTACATGTTATTGAGAACACGTGTTTTTGTTTTTTTCAGATTTATACCTAAGAGTGGAGTTGCGAGGTCATATAGTAGTTCTCTTTTTAGGTTTTGGAGAACCCTCCATACTGTTTTCCACAGTGGCTGCACCAGTTTACATCCCTACCAACAGTGTACCAGGGTTCCCTTTTCTCTCAAAAATTGTAAATTTTCTTCCTAGTGGTAATTGAGATGATAGTTCAATAATAACATAAGATCAGGTGAAGTCTAAAGAAATTTTAGAAAACCTGGATAAAGTAAGAACACATGTGTTCTCTGGCATCTGAATGTTGGAGAGACACCAAGACATGTGGGCCAAGTTGTGGAGAGAAGGGAAACACAGACGCAAGCTTGACATTTGCTGCAGCTTTTCTCCTTGGGGCATTTGCTGATTCAAACGTTACAGCCTAGGAGCTGAAAAGCCAAAGAGTTCAAAAGACTCTAACCACAGAAGCCAAAGAGCAAGAGCCGATTTACATGGATAAAAAGCATTTTAACTATGCCAAAGCAGAAAATGAAAAGAAAGAACTTTGCATTGCATTTAATAAAAGTTTAGGGAGATCTTTGTGGTATATTAGTGAACTTACTGGCGGAAATTTAGCCATGTACATTGTGTTGGAGAGGCACCAAGAGTTCAAGAATTCTCACATTTTGAGTACACAATTACCTTACATGTAGGCCTGGTGGCAGCCATTTACATAACAATGATTTGGAGGATGTGGTGTTAGTCAGCTCTTGCTGTGATAATGCTTTGGAAGAAATCGCCCCAAAACTCAGTTACATAAACAAGAATTTATTTTCCTTGGACCTATGGGCGAGTAGCTGCAGTGGCTCTCTTTTAGACCTCTAGATGGCTGGTTTTGCTCCGTGTTTTGGGTCAGTTTGAGGTGTGTCACACACATCTTCCTCTGGAGCCCGAGTGTGAGGCCGCAGCTCCCAGGCCCTGCCTTCTCACAAAGTTCAGTGAAACATAAGAGGTGCATGCAAATAGCAACCATAAGCATGCTGAAGTGGCTATACTAATACCAGAAAATATAGACTTTAAAACAAACAAAAGAGTTACTAGATATGAAAAGGGACATTTTATGATAAAAAAGGGAAGATACCAAAATTTTTAACATATTTGCCCTGAATAAGATAAAACCAAAGTACATGAAGAAGAAAATACCAACACCCATGAAGAATTGAAGGAAGAAATAGATAATTGCACAATATTAGGTAGAGGCTTCAGTACTCCACGGTCAATAATGGATAGAACAATTAGGCAGAAGATCAACAACGATATAGAAGACTTGGACAAGACTATGAATTAACAAGACCTACTAAATGTCTAGAGAATACTCAACCGAACAGTAAAATGCTCACCCTGCTCAACTACATGTGAAACGTTTCCCAGCATAGACGACATGCTAGGCTGTAAGAAAAGAGATTAAAAGCCACATACATTGCTGGTGGGAATGTAAAATGGCGCGGCCATTTTACAAAACAGCTTGAGAGTTCCTGCAAGTGTTAAACATCGAGTTACCCTATGACCCAGCAGTTCCATTACTAAATATATACCTAAGAGAAATGAAAACTTATGTCTGCACAAAAGCTTGTACGTGAATGTTCAGGGAAACCTATTTCTAAAAACAAAAGGTGGAAATAATTCAAATGTCAATCTGATAAATGAAGAAACAAAATGTGGAATAGCCGTACAATAGAATAGCATTCAGCTCTAAAAAGGCATGAAATATTGATCCATGTTACAACATGAATGAACCATGAAAGCATTATGTAAAGTTAAAGCAGCCAATCACAAAAGATCACATATTGTATGGTGCCATTTATATGAAGTGCCCAGAATAGCCACTCTGTAGAGACAGGAAGTCGATTAGTGGTTGCCTAGGGCTGAGAGGGTTGAGGAGAATGACAAAACCTTGTTAATGTGTAATGGGTTTTTTGTGAGGGGACAAAAATCTACAATTGGACTGTCGTGATGGTTCCACAAGTCTTTTAGTGGTTACACTAAGAACCACTGAATTGTATACATAAAAGAGTTGAAATTATGGTATGTAAATTACATCCCAATAAAGCTGTCAAAATTATGATAATTTTATAGTTATAAATTTGAAAATTCATCCAAAATTACACATTCTTAACAAATGCAACCTAACAAGACTAACCCAACAAAGAAAAAATATCTAAAACACCTGTATCTACTCAAAAAGTTGTTTGTATAGTTAAGTACCTTTACAGAAAATGATTTCCAGGGATAAATGGGTTTCCACGTAACTTCTTCCAAATATTTAGGGAAGAAGTATTGGTAATCTTTCATAAAAATCTTCCAGGAAACAGAAAACTATATATTGCTCAAAGTATTTATAAGGCCAACATAAGCTTCAGATCAAAAGTAAAATGAAGGGCTTCCCTGATGGTGCAGTTGTTAAGAATCCACCTCCCAATGCAGGGGACACGCGTTCGAGCCCTTGTGGGGGAAGATCCCACATGCCGTGGAGCAGCTACGCCCACGTGCCACAACTGCTGAGCCTGCGAGCCACAACTGCTGAGCCCGTGTGCCGCAACTACTGAAGCCTGCATGCCTAGAACCCGTGCTCCACAACAAGACAGGCCACCGCAAGGAGAAGCCTACCCACCACAACAAAGAATAGCCCCCGCTAACCACAACTACAGAAAGCTCGCGTGCAACAATGAAGACCCAATGCAGCCACAAATAAATAAATAAAAAATAAAGTATAGAATCTTAAAAACAAAACAAAACAAAATCTATAAAGAATATTACAAGAATAGAATCACAGGCCAGTTTCTCTTTTGAAAATGCATGCAAAATGTGTAAACAGAAGCACAAACTGTACCCATGGTATGTAAAACAATCATATATCAGAATCAAAGTAGCTTTATTTTGGTAATGCCAGGTTGCTTTAATGTTCAAACATGAAATCCATCCCAGGAATGAATTAGAGTGGGAAAAGAAGTCATTTTAAACGAAGCCTTGGGAATTCCCTGGTTTTCCAGTGGTTAGAACTTGGCGCTTTCACTGCTGGGGCCCTGGGGTCCAATCCCAGGTCAGGGAAATAAGATCCTGCAAGACATGAGGCAGGGCCCAGAAAAAAAAAAATAATGAAGTCTTAACCAGGAGAAGCACAAGATCGAATAAACATAACAGATAACACCTTATGAAAAGTAGGTGAAGATTATGGAATATTCTAAAATTTAAAACAAAAAGAAACTTTTAAAGATTCAAAAGGATGTGACTAATATTGTACATAGGCAAAAAATAAAATGAAATAAAATATACAAATGATGGGAGCCCCAGAATCCAGAAGCCCACGTCCCGTCTCTGAAGATTCTCATTCAGTGGGTTCTGGATTTCCTCTGTGTGTCAAAACCTACCGGTGATTCTGATACGACTCACAGACACAATGTAAAGCTTCTGCTTTGCAGGAGAGAATACCAGATTATTCTGTTATTTTATAGTTATACTAACAGGTTGTACTATTGACGGATAAGTCTGATGTCAAAATGCACTCCCCACTAGGGATAAAAAAGGAACTAGTAGTCTCTACTGCTACTTGGTGGCAGCATGCATGTATTGCAAGAGCAATTATTGTAGGAATCCAAATTAGTGGAACATTTTAGAATTGGAAAACTACATACAGATCATCTAGTCAAGCTTCCAACTGTTATAGTTGTAAAAACGAAGGCCCATATAAATGAAATGATATATCTCCAAAGAGTGTTAGTGAAAGAGTATGAAATAAAAAATATCTCTGAACTTTTAATTTAGTGCTGTTTTTATTAATCTCAAGTACTAGCTTAAACTTCAGTGTGACAGATTTGGGATTGAATTCTTGCTCAGATTGACTGATTGTGTGCCTTTTAGTAAGTTACTAAAACACGCTTTATTTTTTAACAGGTTTATTTATTTATTTATTTTCGGCTGCATAGGCTCTTCATTGCTGTGTGCGGGCTTTCTCTAGTTGCAGTGAGCGGGGGCTACTCTTTGTTGCAGTGCGCAGGCTTCTCATTGGGGTGGCTTCTCGTTGTTGCTGAGCATGGAGTGTAGGTGTGTGGGCTTCAGTAGTTTTGGATCACGGGCTCTAGAGCGCAGGCTCGGTAGTTGTGGCGCACGGTCTTAGTTGCTCCGTGGCATGTGCAGTCTCATTTGCAGGTTCTGGGGAGGATTAAATGAGCTCATATGATATCCAATTGACTGAGGCAGAGTAGGCTTGGGATGAATCTTTGCTTGGTTTTCATTAGCTGCGGAGAAGAGGATGACAGCTTGGTGCCTCTCCAAATTTCACATGGGTGTGCCTCCCTTGGGGATCTTGTTAAATGCAGGCTGGTATTCAGTAGTTCTGGGTGGGGCCTGGATTCTGTCCTGCTAAGAAGCTCCTAGGTGACGGTGATGCTGAGGGCAAGGGTCCAGCTCCTGCATTTCTCCCTTTCCGGAAGAGCAGGACGTCTGCCCCCCGGGAGGAGAAAACATCCACAAAGTGACTACTAGGCCCTACCAGCTTCCCTTACAGGCAAGGGACCTTTACCACTGCTCCCAACCATTGTGTCTGAGGCGCAGCAAGCCAAAACACTGAGATGCTGAGGTTTGCAGCAAAGAGGAGGTTTATTCACAGGGCAGCCATGCGAGGAAGTGACGTGAAAATAGGTCTCCAATCCTCCTTCCCGAAAGCAAGGGGCTTGGGGTATCTGTGGGATAAAGAATAAAGAAGCAGGGCAGTATGGGTCATGGGGAGCTTGAGGCAAGGTGATTGGACAAAGATGTGCTCCTCATTGTTCTGAGCTGGTGTAATAGGCTACAGGGCTCAGCACATTCTCAGGCTGGAGTTTTTGGCCCTCTGATGGCAGAAGGCCAAAAGGCACTTGCCCAGGTGGAAGATCGGTGGTCCTCTCCACTCTAAACCAGCTCCGCCTACCTAGGCACAGCTGATTCCAAGTTCCTGGACAATACCGGGGCAAACATCTTTTTGCTTATGCTACGTGCTACTTGGAGGACGTGCAAGTGTTCAAGGTACCTTGATGAGTGAAGACAGGATTTCACTAATCATGACACATGGTTTCACTTCCAGGTGAGCAGAAGAGACCTGTAGGCTGAGTCTGGCTCCTGGCACCTGGAATTGGAGGCAGATGGTTTAAAAACGGGCTCCCCCACCCTCTGTGTGATCTGAGGTAGATAGACTATTGATCCTTTTCTCCAATTAAAATGTGTGACTGGAAACACACTTAGTGGCATGTCTGACACACAGTAGTTATGCTACCGTAGGTCATTCTTGGAAACTGAAGCCGTGGTTTTGAGGGATCATCAAAACGAGTACAATGCTTGCCATGTTTCTCCTTGTTCATCCTGGTGACAAACCTGGTAGAGAGAGCTCCATCCTTTCCCACAGGACCACACCCCTAGTACTTAGAGTGAAGTGGTTATGTCTCACTTAAGGCACCTTTTCCTTTTCCTTCCTTCTTTTTTCTTCATTAATCTTCATCCAACTGGCCTTTCTAAATTTTACACAAAACAAAACCATTTCTCAATGGATTCAGATACTACCCCAAGTTAGTATTCCAACCAAGTTCTTGATCTTCCGGGTCTCATCATCAGAAATTTCTGAGCCTAAATCTTCTCTAGTTTCTAGGATCACTCATTGTCTCATTTCTCCCTTCTCCTTTGAGTTCAGAGTCTCGCCAATTTAGTCCCTTCCCTAACCACAACTTATAATAAGGTGACACAGCAAAGTGATGAAAGTCTAGACGGTCTGGTTTTACTCCTGGGTTTTTGCCACCTACTTACTGTGTGGCATTAGGCAAGCTATTCAACGTCTCTGGGCCTCAGTTTCCCCCCAAAAGTGAATATTACGAATATGACCTGCCGGGCTTCCATAGTGGTGCAGTGGTTGGGAGTCCGCCTGCTGATGCAGGGGGCACGGGTTCACGCCCCGGTCCGGGAGGATCCCACATGCCGTGGAGCGGTTGGGCCCGTGAGCCATGGCCGCTGAGCCCGCGCGTCCAGAGCCTGTGATCGGCAGCGGGAGAGGCCACGACAGTGAGAGGCCTGCGTACCACAAAAAAAAAGAACATTACCTGCCTATAGGGTTGCCATTATGAGGAATATGTGGGTTAATATTTGGTAAGAACTTAGAATAGTACTTGTTATAGTCTAAGCACTACAGTTGTGCTTTTTAATAATAATAAATGAAATTGCAAATGTATACCTTACTCAACTTTCTGTCATAACTTTGAAGTGTTGGTCTATCTGTTGGGTCTTGTCAGCCTGTAAAGGAGGTGAGGTGTCCGTAGCTTTGGTGTGAGACGTGCTGCCTGCCGAAGCACCGATGCCCGTCAACGCCGTGACCGCCAAAGCCGTGAATGGGTGCTGGAGAAAGCAGGAGCAGAATGGAAGATGACGGCGTGGGAAGGAGGTGTGGTGTCCATAGGTTCGGGGTCTGAGGTGCTGCCTGCTGAAGCACCGATGCCCGCCAAAGCCGTAAATGGGGTGCTGGAGAAAACAGGAGCAGAACGGAAGATGACGGCGTGGGAAGGAGGCATGGTGTCCATAGGTTCGGGGTCAGACGTGCTGCCTGCTGAAGCACCGATGCCCGGCAAAGGCGTAAATGGGGTGCTGGGGAAAACAGGAGCAGAATGGTAGATGATGGCGTGGGAAGGAGGTGTGGTGTCCATGGGTTCCATATCAGAGCTGCTGCGTGCCTGATCTGAGAGCAGAGAGTGACAGTGGGACAGCTTCTCACTCCTTTTATATCTGACGGCTCCGCCTGCCTCTGTGACATGTCCATTGTACGTGTCACAGAGAAAGGGCGGGCGGGGCAGGGGGTGAGTCAGGGGGCACATGCGAGCCCAGCTGGTGGAGAAACCCCAGCCCAGAGGCAAAAGGCGGGGCCCCTTGTGGACTTTCTAGTGGCTGGGTCTTCTCGCTGTGGGTGGCAGGTGTTTGGCACGGGATGGGCCAGCATGCAGAGACTGTTGGGGACTGTGGAAGCCTTCTCCTTCAGAGCTCACCCTGCCTGGGCACCGGCTCTGCAGGCCCCTCAGCTGCGCGTATGTATCGGCCAGCCCTTCCCCACTACGGGGCCCAGAGGCCAGAGGCTGCTCAGAGCTGAGGGCAGGAGGCACCCAGAGCTTGCCAGGGTGTGGGCCACCTCCTCCGGGGACCTCCCCAGCTTCTCTGCGAGGCCTGGAGACAGGATCGCCTTCTCCAGGGCTGCTCAGCTGCCAGCATCACCGTGAGCCAGGTGGCGAAGGTTTCTGAGCAGGAGATGCAGAGCCCTGATCCGACTGCATGCTGCACCCCACGATGTCCCTTCCTGGCAGGTAGGTTCTTTCTTCACTTCTTTGTTGAAATTTGGTCAGACAACATTTAAACCTTGCACTGTTCTTCAGGGTATACAGATGGTAGTGGCTTAGCCGGGATTCGAAGCAAGCCTGTGTGATTCCAGAGCTCGTGTTCTGGACTGTGGTGCCCCCTTATCATATATGCTTCATGTGTTCCTTGTTTTTCATTTTTTCTTGTAGTCCTTATGGTACTTAGCCCTAAGTGCCATAGCCGTAACGGACAGCTACACTGCCCTGTGGGAGGTCTTCTTCTGTTCAACACAAGAATTGGTCATCCACCGCAATGTGTTCTAATCTCAGAAGATACAGGTCAGGGACCACCAGTTGTCAGCTGGTGCTACCATTGGTGCTGCCATTCCACATGTCTAACTGAGGCTTGAAGGCCGGATTTTCCCTTTGTCTGGTTTGAAGGATCCAGATATGTAAAGATTATAGTCTAGATAAATCATGGGCTATCCTGAAAGAAATTCACCAGTGAATTGTTCCGTATGGATTAGAAGCCAGTTTCTCTGGCCTTCCTGGAGTATATCCAGCAAGGCGTCTCATTCATGTCTAGAAAGCCAATATATCCTTTATTGCAACTTCAGCGTGGAGCGATGTATTGGTTTAAAGTACGATCAACACAATTTGGTCATTGTGAGTATGCCAGCTGGGTCCACTCTTTATTACACATATGTAACTCGAGAGATTCTTATGCCCAAGAGAGGAGACGTACTCTTGGGTGTCTAGGACGAGGGAAACATGTGTTGTTATTCAGGAGCTGGAAGCTGATGGTCTACACATCACTTGACCTTGTTTAAAACTTGTGTCTTTGGCTTGCTTCATTGGAGTGTTTTCTCTCTCCTGGGGCTGACATTGTGTGTTATGTATCACACAGGTGACATGTAGAAGTTTCAGAACCCAGAATCGTATAGATCAGTCAAAATGTATTTCTATAGTTTTGTTCAAAGTGTATGGAAAATAACACTGGGCATAATTCATATATTCCAGAATTCGTTGGACCCTCTGCTCATGAGATTCTTTTTATGGTATGTCACAGCAAATTTGGACTTCCATCCCCAATAAACTTTGGGGTTGGAGGACACAAAAAGCTTTTGCTCACACCTAAATTATGTCTGAAAGAAAAGGGTAAATCTTATAAGCCCTTTCTAACCTCTCCAAGAGCAGAAATGATTTACAGCTGTGGCATTGAACCCTAATTCCTCGATCTCATTTGAGGAGAGTTCAGTAAGAAACAATGTCTTGATTTTTGTTTGTTTGGTTTCTTCCCTGTTTTCTCATCTTGCTTACCAACAATCCATTGTAATTCATGAGTTAGTATGGCAGCAGGCTGAGTGTTCCCTGGAGCTCATTAAATGATCTTTTTTTCCTAAAATAACTTTTGTGTCCTTGTTTTCAGCCCCTCTTCTTTCCTCTGCCCTTTACTACAACCAGAGCTCAGCCAAAGCTGACTGGCTTTGTGCAGACCTTACTTAGGGTTAGTCTTTTCTTCATTATTTTATTCATGGCTCCTCCATTTCATTGTTTGCCTTCTCGAAATGTGTTGAAATCTTTCTGTGGTGGATGACTTCCAAAATGTCTTGGCTTTGATTGGTTGATTAAGTTTGGTATTTCTACAGTATTGTTTAAATATGGTTTCAGGAGGAACAGAAAGTGAATATGTTTCCTTGTCTGCCATCTTGAGCTGAAAATCCCTGTGGATTTTAGCATCCAATGTTCCCATGGGAAAAAAACCCAACCTTGGCATTAATAGATGTGACACTCAAGATTTCAGCTTTTCGTGGGCAATCACTGAGGATTGGAATATGTGGTCATTTCTAAAGGGAAAATAATAACTACCTCATGGAGTAGATTTGAGGATTAAATTAGAGAATGAACATGAAAATGCTTTGTAAGGCTTAAAAATCTATAAAAATGTTTTTTGTTATTATTTGATTTGTTGCTATTTCAACTTTACTCAACAGTTGCTTATGACCTTACTTATGTGATAAAATGGCCCCTGGTTTATTGTTTTGAAAGCCAGAATATATTTTTCAATAGCTCGATGGAAATGGCATCATTTGTGAAGGTTAAGGGTGAAGGGATAAATGTTTCTTGACACCTGTCACTTTACAGTGTTTTCAGGAACTAATTGACACTTGTATTCCTCTTCCAAATTTTGTTGAGCACCTCCTACGAGCCACATGCTTTACATCAGGTGTTGCAAAGCATTTTCTGGATTTTAAATATCTTAGGCTTTGTGGGCCATATACAGCTTCTGTAGCTTCTCCTCTTTCTTCTTCAACAAGCTTTCTAAACGTCAGAACCATTATTAGCTCACAGTCCCACAGATCCAGGCTGAGAGCCTGATTTGATTTGTGGCCATGATTTGCCGATTCCTGCTCTGCATCCTCACTGAGGAGGGGGACCATGTTTGAGTAATCACTTCTTTGTATCAACTCTTGGTCTTCTGAGGCTTGTCCTTACTCTCCTACACTCTCTAATCAACATGGCACCCAGAGAGATCCTGTTAAAACATGTCAGATCATGTCACTGAAATCTCTTCAATGGCTTCTTCACAGAAGAATCAAAGTCCTCAAAGTGCCTCCAGAGCCCTAGAAATGTGGACCTCTGTTTCGTGTCTGACTGTTTCCTTCTCCTCTCCACTTTGCTTGCTCTGTTTTCCACACACTGCCATCCTTTCTGCTCCTTGGGTACTCCAGCCTACTCTAGCCTCATTGACTTTCCATCGGACTGTTCCCTCTACCTGTACTATTCACTTCCCAGATATGCTCCTTGCTCCCTCTTAAATTTTATCTTCCCCAGAAAGTCCTCAGGGATCACTTAGTTTCAGCTAGCAGCCTCCTCCTAGCATCTAACCATCTCCATCTCCCTTCCCTGCTTGCTGTTTTTCTCCAGCACTTCCCTTATATATTCCCGCACTGTCACGGCTCAGATTCAGCAAGTGATCATTGCCGCAGCATGGCCTCGGGGACCCTGGCTGCGGACACGATGTCCACACCTGCCTGGTGGCCCCTGCTCGCCTCACGGCCTCTCAGGTGCAGCATGCGCAGGACCCGCATTGCAGGCAGAAGACACAGGGCCACTGGCCCCACCTAGGCAGGCCCTTCGATGCCGTGCTCATGTTGGCTCAGACCTCTTCGCTCTCCGTGCTGCGGTTCAAACCTGTGGGCAGCGCTGTGTGGGCGGGGATCGAAGACCTCTGCCCGCTCCTCAGTGTGTCAGCATGCAGCCCCGCCTCCCATGGGGACCCAGCCTGAGGAGCAGGGGCTGGAGATTCGAGACTAGGGTGGCGCGAAAGTTAGGAGGTGTGGAGAGTATGGGGTTTACAAAATGTGTTTGCTGACTGATCCAAACAAAAGTGAGACATGGTTGTATCAACGCATTTAAAAAGTCATTAAACTGCCGCTAAGTGTCTGTGATCACCCCGCCTAGGAGAGAGCGTGCACTCCGTGAGGGACACATGAAAGGCTGAGTGAACGTCTACCTGTGGTCCGTTACCTGGTGCACGGGTGTGTGAATTTTTGCGGAGAGCTCTTAATTTCTGTTGTCTCTGCTGACTTAACACGGTGGTTGGCAAACAGTGACGTGTTCAGTGTATTCAGGACATGATCATGGTTACTAATAATCACTTTGTTTTGTGCTGACACCTCCACAGAGAATTTACAGAAGAGAAACTGAGGTGTAGGAAGTGAAGTGACTGAGTAAGAGGAATGACTCAGACAATTGGTGTTAGTAAATTAACCCTGCAGGGGGCCGTTAGACTGTGGTGGCTCTAGTGATGCGGCCGCCTATGTAAAGCAAGGAAAATCTAAGCCTGTCCACGGCTCAGGGTGACGGACACCGCTGAGGACAGCCAGTCACAAACCACCAACTAGGCTTTAAAGCTATAGCAAATCAGTCATTTCCTTGCTTTGCTTCTGCTCTTTTAAAATAAACATCTCTGCAGCTCCTGTGGCTGGAGTGCTCCTCACCACTTCCACTTTGGTGGTGCCTGAATTGAATCTAATTTTGCTCACATAAAGTCTTAAAATTTTAAATATGCCTCAGTTTGTCTTTTAGGGCTGGCCGTAGAAGTTGGATTTGTGTCCAGTTTCTAGAACAGTGGTTGTCCTCTAGTCAGGCCTTAGGCGTTCTGTGTAGAATGTTCCTCTTCTACCACCACCTTCTGGATGCCTCCACCCTCTACCATCACCCGCGCATCAGATCCCCTAGATGCTCACATTATAACATCACAGACACTCCTCTGTCTTCCAGCCAGCGTGTGAACTGAAACATTTCCATTCCTGTTGAAGAGTCTGGTGTGACCACTTTCCCAAACACAGCCACTCCCCAGCTGACCCTGGGTAACCACTCTTCTGAACTTGGTCTCCATCACTGACATGGACGTCTTTCTCTTTATGCTACATTTTTAAGTATTCATAAACCGCATATAGTATTCTATATTTTGTCTTCTTACTTGCTTTATTTAGTGTTATCTTTGCTAGGTTCATCCATGCTGACACGTAAAGATCTGTCTAGTTCACGTACTTTCCTCGCTATGTAGGATTCCCATGTACGGAAATACAATAATTTATATGTGCTTTTTCCTGTTGATGGATATTTAAATTGTTTCCAATTTTCAGTATGATTTCTTTTAAAAACATGTTTATATACTTTTTAAAGGTTACTTTACATTTACAGTTATTACAAAATATTGCCTATATTCCCTTTGTTGTACAATACATCCTTGAGCCTATTGTGGACCTAGTAGTTTACATCTCTCACTTCCCGACCCCTGTATTGCCCCCTCCTCCCCCTCTGCGCTGGCAACCATTAGTTTGTTCTCTATATCTGTAACTCTCCTTCTGTTTTGTTATATTTGCTAGATAGTTGTATTTTTTAGATTCCATATATAGGTGATATCCTACAGTATTTGTTTCTGTTTGACTTATTTCACTTACCACAATGCCCTCCAAGGCCGTCTATGTTGCTGCAAATGGCAAAATTTTGTTCTTTTGTAAGGCTGAGTAGTATGCCATTGGTTATATGTACCACATCTTCTTTATCTGTTCATCTCTTGATGACACTTAGGTTGCTTCCATATCTTGGTAATTGTACACAAGGATGCTGCGAACATTGGGGTGCATGTATCTTTTCCAGTACATGTTATTGAGAACACGTGTTTTTGGTTTTTTCAGATTTATACCTAAGAGTGGAGTTGCGAGGTCATATAGTAGTTCTCTTTTTAGGTCTTGGAGAACCCTCCATACTGTTTTCCACAGTGGCTGCACCAGTTTACATCCCTACCAACAGTGTACCAGGGTTCCCTTTTCTCTCAAAAATTGTAAATTTTCTTCCTAGTGGTAATTGAGATGATAGTTCAATAATAACATAAGATCAGGTGAAGTCTAAAGAAATTTTAGAAAACCTGGATAAAGTAAGAACACATGTGTTCTCTGGCATCTGAATGTTGGAGAGACACCAAGACATGTGGGCCAAGTTGTGGAGAGAAGGGAAACACAGACGCAAGCTTGACATTTGCTGCAGCTTTTCTCCTTGGGGCATTTGCTGATTCAAACGTTACAGCCTAGGAGCTGAAAAGCCAAAGAGTTCAAAAGACTCTAACCACAGAAGCCAAAGAGCAAGAGCCGATTTACATGGATAAAAAGCATTTTAACTATGCCAAAGCAGAAAATGAAAAGAAAGAACTTTGCATTGCATTTAATAAAAGTTTAGGGAGATCTTTGTGGTATATTAGTGAACTTACTGGCGGAAATTTAGCCATGTACATTGTGTTGGAGAGGCACCAAGAGTTCAAGAATTCTCACATTTTGAGTACACAATTACCTTACATGTAGGCCTGGTGGCAGCCACTTACATAACAATGATTTGGAGGATGTGGTGTTAGTCAGCTCTTGCTGTGATAATGCTTTGGAAGAAATCGCCCCAAAACTCAGTTACATAAACAAGAATTTATTTTCCTTGGACCTATGGGCGAGTAGCTGCAGTGGCTCTCTTTTAGACCTCTAGATGGCTGGTTTTGCTCCGTGTTTTGGGTCAGTTTGAGGTGTGTCACACACATCTTCCTCTGGAGCCCGAGTGTGAGGCCGCAGCTCCCAGGCCCTGCCTTCTCACAAAGTTCAGTGAAACATAAGAGGTGCATGCAAATAGCAACCATAAGCATGCTGAAGTGGCTATACTAATACCAGAAAATATAGACTTTAAAACAAACAAAAGAGTTACTAGATATGAAAAGGGACATTTTATGATAAAAAAGGGAAGATACCAAAATTTTTAACATATTTGCCCTGAATAAGATAAAACCAAAGTACATGAAGAAGAAAATACCAACACCCATGAAGAATTGAAGGAAGAAATAGATAATTGCACAATATTAGGTAGAGGCTTCAGTACTCCACGGTCAATAATGGATAGAACAATTAGGCAGAAGATCAACAACGATATAGAAGACTTGGACAAGACTATGAATTAACAAGACCTACTAAATGTCTAGAGAATACTCAACCGAACAGTAAAATGCTCACCCTGCTCAACTACATGTGAAACGTTTCCCAGCATAGACGACATGCTAGGCTGTAAGAAAAGAGATTAAAAGCCACATACATTGCTGGTGGGAATGTAAAATGGCGCGGCCATTTTACAAAACAGCTTGAGAGTTCCTGCAAGTGTTAAACATCGAGTTACCCTATGACCCAGCAGTTCCATTACTAAATATATACCTAAGAGAAATGAAAACTTATGTCTGCACAAAAGCTTGTACGTGAATGTTCAGGGAAACCTATTTCTAAAAACAAAAGGTGGAAATAATTCAAATGTCAATCTGATAAATGAAGAAACAAAATGTGGAATAGCCGTACAATAGAATAGCATTCAGCTCTAAAAAGGAATGAAATATTGATCCATGTTACAACATGAATGAACCATGAAAGCATTATGTAAAGTTAAAGCAGCCAATCACAAAAGATCACATATTGTATGGTGCCATTTATATGAAGTGCCCAGAATAGCCACTCTGTAGAGACAGGAAGTCGATTAGTGGTTGCCTAGGGCTGAGAGGGTTGAGGAGAATGACAAAACCTTGTTAATGTGTAATGGGTTTTTTGTGAGGGGACAAAAATCTACAATTGGACTGTCGTGATGTTTCCACAAGTCTTTTAGTGGTTACACTAAGAACCACTGAATTGTATACATAAAAGAGTTGAAATTATGGTATGTAAATTACATCCCAATAAAGCTGTCAAAATTATGATAATTTTATAGTTATAAATTTGAAAATTCATCCAAAATTACACATTCTTAACAAATGCAAACTAACAAGACTAACCCAACAAAGAAAAAATATCTAAAACACCTGTATCTACTCAAAAAGTTGTTTGTATAGTTAAGTACCTTTACAGAAAATGATTTCCAGGGATAAATGGGTTTCCACGTAACTTCTTCCAAATATTTAGGGAAGAAGTATTGGTAATCTTACATAAAAATCTTCCAGGAAACAGAAAACTATATATTGCTCAAAGTATTTATAAGGCCAACATAAGCTTCAGATCAAAAGTAAAAAGAAGGGCTTCCCTGATGGTGCAGTGGTTAAGAATCCACCTCCCAATGCAGGGGACACGGGTTCGAGCCCTTGTGGGGGAAGATCCCACATGCCGTGGAGCAGCTACGCCCACGTGCCACAACTGCAGAGCCTGCGAGCCACAACTGCTGAGCCCGTGTGCCGCAACTACTGAAGCCTGCATGCCTAGGCAGGCCACCGCAAGGAGAAGCCTACCCACCACAACAAAGAATAGCCCCCCGCTCACCACAACTACAGAAAGCTCGCGTGCAACAATGAAGACCCAATGCAGCCACAAATAAATAAATAAAAAATAAAGTATAGAATCTTAAAAACAAAACAAAACAAAATCTATAAAGAATATTACAAGAATAGAATCACAGGCCAGTTTCTCTTTTGAAAATGCATGCAAAATGTGTAAACAGAAGCACAAACTCTACCCATGGTATGTAAAACAATCATATATCAGAATCAAAGTAGCTTTATTTTGGTAATGCCAGGTTGCTTTAATGTTCAAACATGAAATCCATCCCAGGAATGAATTAGAGTGGGAAAAGAAGTCATTTTAAACGAAGCCTTGGGAATTCCCTGGTTTTCCAGTGGTTAGAACTTGGCGCTTTCACTGCTGGGGCCCTGGGGTCCAATCCCAGGTCAGGGAAATAAGATCCTCCAAGACATGAGGCAGGGCCCCGAAAAAAAAAAATAATGAAGTCTTAACCAGGAGAAGCACAAGATCGAATAAACATAACAGATAACACCTTATGAAAAGTAGGTGAAGATTATGGAATATTCTAAAATTTAAAACAAAAAGAAACTTTTAAAGATTCCAAAGGATGTGACTAATATTGTACATAGGCAAAAAATAAAATGAAATAAAATATACAAATGATGGGAGCCCCAGAATCCAGAAGCCCAAGTCCCGTCTCTGAAGATTCTCATTCAGTGGGTTCTGGATTTCCTCTGTGTGTCAAAACCTACCGGTGATTCTGATACGACTCACAGACACAATGTAAAGCTTCTGCTTTGCAGGAGAGAATACCAGATTATTCTGTTATTTTATAGTTATACTAACAGGTTGTACTATTGACGGATAAGTCTGATGTCAAAATGCACTCCCCACTAGGGATAAAAAAGGAACTAGTAGTCTCTACTGCTACTTGGTGGCAGCATGCATGTATTGCAAGAGCAATTATTGTAGGAATCCAAATTAGTGGAACATTTTAGAATTGGAAAACTACATACAGATCATCTAGTCAAGCTTCCAACTGTTATAGTTGTAAAAACGAAGGCCCATATAAATGAAATGATATATCTCCAAAGAGTGTTAGTGAAAGAGTATGAAATAAAAAATATCTCTGAACTTTTAATTTAGTGCTGTTTTTATTAATCTCAAGTACTAGCTTAAACTTCAGTGTGACAGATTTGGGATTGAATTCTTGCTCAGATTGACTGATTGTGTGCCTTTTAGTAAGTTACTAAAACACGCTTTATTTTTTAACAGGTTTATTTATTTATTTATTTTTGGCTGCATAGGCTCTTCATTGCTGTGTGCGGGCTTTCTCTAGTTGCAGTGAGCGGGGGCTACTCTTTGTTGCAGTGCACAGGCTTCTCATTGGGGTGGCTTCTCGTTGTTGCTGAGCATGGAGTGTAGGTGTGTGGGCTTCAGTAGTTTTGGATCACGGGCTCTAGAGCCCAGGCTCGGTAGTTGTGGCGCACGGTCTTAGTTGCTCCGTGGCATGTGCAGTCTCATTTGCAGGTTCTGGGGAGGATTAAATGAGCTCATATGATATCCAATTGACTGAGGCAGAGTAGGCTTGGGATGAATCTTTGCTTGGTTTTCATTAGCTGCGGAGAAGAGGATGACAGCTTGGTGCCTCTCCAAATTTCACATGGGTGTGCCTCCCTTGGGGATCTTGTTAAATGCAGGCTGGTATTCAGTAGTTCTGGGTGGGGCCTGGATTCTGTCCTGCTAAGAAGCTCCTAGGTGACGGTGATGCTGAGGGCAAGGGTCCAGCTCCTGCATTTCTCCCTTTCCGGAAGAGCAGGACGTCTGCCCCCCGGGAGGAGAAAACATCCACAAAGTGACTACTAGGCCCTACCAGCTTCCCTTACAGGCAAGGGACCTTTACCACTGCTCCCAACCATTGTGTCTGAGGCGCAGCAAGCCAAAACACTGAGATGCTGAGGTTTGCAGCAAAGAGGAGGTTTATTCACAGGGCAGCCATGCGAGGAAGTGACGTGAAAATAGGTCTCCAATCCTCCTTCCCGAAAGCAAGGGGCTTGGGGTATCTGTGGGATAAAGAATAAAGAAGCAGGGCAGTATGGGTCATGGGGAGCTTGAGGCAAGGTGATTGGACAAAGATGTGCTCCTCATTGTTCTGAGCTGGTGTAATAGGCTACAGGGCTCAGCACATTCTCAGGCTGGAGTTTTTGGCCCTCTGATGGCAGAAGGCCAAAAGGCACTTGCCCAGGTGGAAGATCGGTGGTCCTCTCCACTCTAAACCAGCTCCGCCTACCTAGGCACAGCTGATTCCAAGTTCCTGGACAATACCGGGGCAAACATCTTTTTGCTTATGCTACGTGCTACTTGGAGGACGTGCAAGTGTTCAAGGTACCTTGATGAGTGAAGACAGGATTTCACTAATCATGACACATGGTTTCACTTCCAGGTGAGCAGAAGAGACCTGTAGGCTGAGTCTGGCTCCTGGCACCTGGAATTGGAGGCAGATGGTTTAAAAACGGGCTCCCCCACCCTCTGTGTGATCTGAGGTAGATAGACTATTGATCCTTTTCTCCAATTAAAATGTGTGACTGGAAACACACTTAGTGGCATGTCTGACACACAGTAGTTATGCTACCGTAGGTCATTCTTGGAAACTGAAGCCGTGGTTTTGAGGGATCATCAAAACGAGTACAATGCTTGCCATGTTTCTCCTTGTTCATCCTGGTGACAAACCTGGTAGAGAGAGCTCCATCCTTTCCCACAGGACCACACCCCTAGTACTTAGAGTGAAGTGGTTATGTCTCACTTAAGGCACCTTTTCCTTTTCCTTCCTTCTTTTTTCTTCATTAATCTTCATCCAACTGGCCTTTCTAAATTTTACACAAAACAAAACCATTTCTCAATGGATTCAGATACTACCCCAAGTTAGTATTCCAACCAAGTTCTTGATCTTCCGGGTCTCATCATCAGAAATTTCTGAGCCTAAATCTTCTCTAGTTTCTAGGATCACTCATTGTCTCATTTCTCCCTTCTCCTTTGAGTTCAGAGTCTTGCCAATTTAGTCCCTTCCCTAACCACAACTTATAATAAGGTGACACAGCAAAGTGATGAAAGTCTAGACGGTCTGGTTTTACTCCTGGGTTTTTGCCACCTACTTACTGTGTGGCATTAGGCAAGCTATTCAACGTCTCTGGGCCTCAGTTTCCCCCCAAAAGTGAATATTACGAATATGACCTGCCGGGCTTCCATAGTGGTGCAGTGGTTGGGAGTCCGCCTGCTGATGCAGGGGGCACGGGTTCATGCCCCGGTCCGGGAGGATCCCACATGCCGTGGAGCAGTTGGGCCCGTGAGCCATGGCCGCTGAGCCCGCACATCCAGAGCCTGTGATCAGCAGCGGGAGAGGCCACGACAGTGAGAGGCCTGCGTACCACAAAAAAAAAAGAACATTACCTGCCTATAGGGTTGCCATTATGAGGAATATGTGGGTTAATATTTGGTAAGAACTTAGAATAGTACTTGTTATAGTCTAAGCACTACAGTTGTGCTTTTTAATAATAATAAATGAAATTGCAAATGTATACCTTACTCAACTTTCTGTCATAACTTTGAAGTGTTGGTCTATCTGTTGGGTCTTGTCAGCCTGTAAAGGAGGTGAGGTGTCCGTAGCTTTGGTGTGAGACGTGCTGCCTGCCGAAGCACCGATGCCCGTCAACGCCGTGACCGCCAAAGCCGTGAATGGGTGCTGGAGAAAGCAGGAGCAGAATGGAAGATGACGGCGTGGGAAGGAGGTGTGGTGTCCATAGGTTCGGGGTCTGAGGTGCTGCCTGCTGAAGCACCGATGCCCGCCAAAGCCGTAAATGGGGTGCTGGAGAAAACAGGAGCAGAACGGAAGATGACGGCGTGGGAAGGAGGCGTGGTGTCCATAGGTTCGGGGTCAGACGTGCTGCCTGCTGAAGCACCGATGCCCGGCAAAGGCGTAAATGGGGTGCTGGGGAAAACAGGAGCAGAATGGTAGATGATGGCGTGGGAAGGAGGTGTGGTGTCCATGGGTTCCATATCAGAGCTGCTGCGTGCCTGATCTGAGAGCAGAGAGTGACAGTGGGACAGCTTCTCACTCCTTTTATATCTGATGGCTCCGCCTGCCTCTGTGACATGTCCATTGTACGTGTCACAGAGAAAGGGCGGGCGGGGCAGGGGGTGAGTCAGGGGGCACATGCGAGCCCAGCTGGTGGAGAAACCCCAGCCCAGAGGCAAAAGGCGGGGCCCCTTCTGGACTTTCTAGTGGCTGGGTCTTCTCGCTGTGGGTGGCAGGTGTTTGGCACGGGATGGGCCACCATGCAGAGACTGTTGGGGACTGTGGAAGCCTTCTCCTTCAGAGCTCACCCTGCCTGGGCACCGGCTCTGCAGGCCCCTCAGCTGCGCGTATGTATCTGCCAGCCCTTCCCCACTACGGAGCCCAGAGGCCAGAGGCTGCTCAGAGCTGAGGGCAGGAGGCACCCAGAGCTTGCCAGGGTGTGGGCCACCTGTCCGGGGACCTCCCCAGCTTCTCTGCGAGGCCTGGAGACAGGATCGCCTTCTCCAGGGCTGCTCAGCTGCCAGCATCACCGTGAGCCAGGTGGCGAAGGTTTCTGAGCAGGAGATGCAGAGCCCTGATCCGACTGCATGCTGCACCCCACGATGTCCCTTCCTGGCAGGTAGGTTCTTTCTTCACTTCTTTTTTGAAATTTGGTCAGACAACATTTAAACCTTGCACTGTTCTTCAGGGTATACAGATGGTAGTGGCTTAGCCGGAATTCGAAGCAAGCCTGTGTGATTGCAGAGCTCGTGTTCTGGACTGTGGTGCCCCCTTATCATATATGCTTCATGTGTTCCTTGTTTTTCATTTTTTCTTGTAGTCCTTATGGTACTTAGCCCTAAGTGCCATAGCCGTAACGAACAGCTACACTGCCCTGTGGGAGGTCTTCTTCTGTTCAACACATGAATTGGTCATCCACCGCACTGTGTTCTAATCTCAGAAGATACAGGTCAGGGACCACCGGTTGTCAGCTGGTGCTACCATTGGTGCTGCCATTCCACATGTCTAACTGAGGCTTGAAGGCCGGATTTTCCCTTTGTCTGGTTTGAAGGATCCAGATATGTAAAGATTATAGTCTAGATAAAACATGGGCTATCCTGAAAGAAATTCACCAGTGAATTGTTCCATATGGATTAGAAGCCAGTTTCTCTGGCCTTCCTGGAATATATCCAGCAAGGCGTCTCATTCATGTCTAGAAAGCCAATATATCCTTTATTGCAACTTCAGCGTGGAGCGATGTATTGGTTTAAAGTACGATCAACACAATTTGGTCATTGTGAGTATGCCAGCTGGGTCCACTCTTTATTACACATATGTAACTCGAGAGATTCTTATGCCCAAGAGAGGAGACGTACTCTTGGGTGTCTAGGACGAGGGAAACATGTGTTGTTATTCAGGAGCTGGAAGCTGATGGTCTACACATCACTTGACCTTGTTTAAAACTTGTGTCTTTGGCTTGCTTCATTGGAGTGTTTTCTCTCTCCTGGGGCTGACATTGTGTGTTATGTATCACACAGGTGACATGTAGAAGTTTCAGAACCCAGAATCGTATAGATCAGTCAAAATGTATTTCTATAGTTTTGTTCAAAGTGTATAGAAAATAACACTGGGCATAATTCATATATTCCAGAATTAGTTGGACCCTCTGCTCGTGAGATTCTTTTTATGGTATGTCACAGCAAATTTGGACTTCCATCCCCAATAAACTTTGGGGTTGGAGGACACAAAAAGCTTTTGCTCACATCTAAATTATGTCTGAATGAAAAGGGTAAATATTATAAGCCCCTTCTAACATCTCCAAGAGCAGAAATGATTTACAGCTGTGGCATTGAACCCTAATTCCTCGATCTCATTTGAGGAGAGTTCAGTAAGAAACAATGTCTTGATTTTTGTTTGTTTGGTTTCTTCCCTGTTTTCTCATCTTGCTTACCAACAATCCATTGTAATTCATGAGTTAGTATGGCAGCAGGCTGAGTGTTCCCTGGAGCTCATTAAATGATCTTTTTTTCCTAAAATAACTTTTGTGTCCTTGTTTTCAGCCCCTCTTCTTTCCTCTGCCCTTTACTACAACCAGAGCTCAGCCAAAGCTGACTGGCTTTGTGCAGACCTTACTTAGGGTTAGTCTTTTCTTCATTATTTTATTCATGGCTCCTCCATTTCATTGTTTGCCTTCTCGAAATGTGTTGAAATCTTTCTGTGGTGGATGACTTCCAAAATGTCTTGGCTTTGATTGGTTGATTAAGTTTGGTATTTCTACAGTATTGTTTAAATATGGTTTCAGGAGGAACAGAAAGTGAATATGTTTCCTTGTCTGCCATCTTGAGCTGAAAATCCCTGTGGATTTTAGCATCCAATGTTCCCATGGGAAAAAAACCCAACCTTGGCATTAATAGATGTGACACTCAAGATTTCAGCTTTTCGTGGGCAATCACTGAGGATTGGAATATGTGGTCATTTCTAAAGGGAAAATAATAACTACCTCATGGAGTAGATTTGAGGATTAAATTAGAGAATGAACATGAAACTGCTTTGTAAGGCTTAAAAATCTATAAAAATGTTTTTTGTTATTATTTGATTTGTTGCTATTTCAACTTTACTCAACAGTTGCTTATGACCTTACTTATGTGATAAAATGGCCCCTGGTTTATTGTTTTGAAAGCCAGAATATATTTTTCAATAGCTCGATGGAAATGGCATCATTTGTGAAGGTTAAGGGTGAAGGGATAAATGTTTCTTGACACCTATCACTTTACAGTGTTTTCAGGAACTAATTGACACTTGTATTCCTCTTCCAAATTTTGTTGAGCACCTCCTACGAGCCACATGCTTTACATCAGGTGTTGGAAAGCATTTTCTGGATTTTAAATATCTTAGGCTTTGTGGGCCATATACAGCTTCTGTAGCTTCTCCTCTTTCTTCTTCAACAAGCTTTCTAAACGTGAGAACCATTATTAGCTCACAGTCCCACAGATCCAGGCTGAGAGCCTGATTTGATTTGTGGCCATGATTTGCCGATTCCTGCTCTGCATCCTCACTGAGGAGGGGGACCATGTTTGAGTAATCACTTCTTTGTATCAACTCTTGGTCTTCTGAGGCTTGTCCTTACTCTCCTACACTCTCTAATCAACATGGCACCCAGAGAGATCCTGTTAAAACATGTCAGATCATGTCACTGAAATCTCTTCAATGGCTTCTTCACAGAAGAATCAAAGTCCTCAAAGTGCCTCCAGAGCCCTAGAAATGTGGACCTCTGTTTCGTGTCTGACTGTTTCCTTCTCCTCTCCACTTTGCTTGCTCTGTTGTCCACACACTGCCATCCTTTCTGCTCCTTGGGTACTCCAGCCTACTCTAGCCTCATTGACTTTCCATCGGACTGTTCCCTCTACCTGTACTATTCACTTCCCAGATATGCTCCTTGCTCCCTCTTAAATTTTATCTTCCCCAGAAAGTCCTCAGGGATCACTTAGTTTCAGCTAGCAGCCTCCTCCTAGCATCTAACCATCTCCATCTCCCTTCCCTGCTTGCTGTTTTTCTCCAGCACTTCCCTTATATATTCCCGCACTGTCACGGCTCAGATTCAGCAAGTGATCATTGCCGCAGCATGGCCTCGGGGACCCTGGCTGCGGACACGATGTCCACACCTGCCTGGTGGCCCCTGCTCGCCTCACGGCCCCTCAGGTGCAGCATGCGCAGGACCCGCATTGCAGGCAGAAGACACAGGGCCACTGGCCCCACCTAGGCAGGCCCTTCGATGCCGTGCTCATGTTGGCTCAGACCTCTTCGCTCTCCATGCTGCGGTTCAAACCTGTGGGCAGCGCTGTGTGGGCGGGGATCGAAGACCTCTGCCCGCTCCTCAGTGTGTCAGCATGCAGCCCCGCCTCCCATGGGGACCCAGCCTGAGGAGCAGGGGCAGGAGATTCGAGACTAGGGTGGCGCGAAAGGTAGGAGGTGTGGAGAGTATGGGGTTTACAAAATGTGTTTGCTGACTGATCCAAACAAAAGTGAGACATGGTTGTATCAACGCATTTAAAAAGTCATTAAACTGCCGCTAAGTGTCTGTGATCACCCCGCCTAGGAGAGAGCGTGCACTCCGTGAGGGACACATGAAAGGCTGAGTGAACGTCTACCTGTGGTCCGTTACCTGGTGCACGGGTGTGTGAATTTTTGCGGAGAGCTCTTAATTTCTGTTGTCTCTGCTGACTTAACACGGTGGTTGGCAAACAGTGACGTGTTCAGTGTATTCAGGACATGATCATGGTTACTAATAATCACTTTGTTTTGTGCTGACACCTCCACAGAGAATTTACAGAAGAGAAACTGAGGTGTAGGAAGTGAAGTGACTGAGTAAGAGGAATGACTCAGACAATTGGTGTTAGTAAATTAACCCTGCAGGGGGCCGTTAGACTGTGGTGGCTCTAGTGATGCGGCCGCCTATGTAAAGCAAGGAAAATCTAAGCCTGTCCACGGCTCAGGGTGACGGACACCGCTGAGGACAGCCAGTCACAAACCACCAACTAGGCTTTAAAGCTATAGCAAATCAGTCATTTCCTTGCTTTGCTTCTGCTCTTTTAAAATAAACATCTCTGCAGCTCCTGTGGCTGGAGTGCTCCTCACCACTTCCACTTTGGTGGTGCCTGAATTGAATCTAATTTTGCTCACATAAAGTCTTAAAATTTTAAATATGCCTCAGTTTGTCTTTTAGGGCTGGCCGTAGAAGTTGGATTTGTGTCCAGTTTCTAGAACAGTGGTTGTCCTCTAGTCAGGCCTTAGGCGTTCTGTGTACAACGTTCCTCTTCTACCACCACCTTCTGGATGCCTCCACCCTCTACCATCTCCCGCGCATCAGATCCCCTAGATGCTCACATTATAACATCACAGACACTCCTCTGTCTTCCAGCCAGCGTGTGAACTGAAACATTTCCATTCCTGTTGAAGAGTCTGGTGTGACCACTTTCCCAAACACAGCCACTCCCCAGCTGACCCTGGGTAACCACTCTTCTGAACTTGGTCTCCATCACTGACATGGACGTCTTTCTCTTTATGCTACATTTTTAAGTATTCATAAACCGCATATAGTATTCTATATTTTGTCTTCTTACTTGCTTTATTTAGTGTTATCTTTGCTAGGTTCATCCATGCTGACACGTAAAGATCTGTCTAGTTCACGTACTTTCCTCGCTATGTAGGATTCCCATGTACGGAAATACAATAATTTATATGTGCTTTTTCCTGTTGATGGATATTTAAATTGTTTCCAATTTTCAGTATGATTTCTTTTAAAAACATGTTTATATACTTTTTAAAGGTTACTTTACATTTACAGTTATTACAAAATATTGCCTATATTCCCTTTGTTGTACAATACATCCTTGAGCCTATTGTGGACCTAGTAGTTTACATCTCTCACTTCCCGACCCCTGTATTGCCCCCTCCTCCCCCTCTGCGCTGGCAACCATTAGTTTGTTCTCTATATCTGTAACTCTCCTTCTGTTTTGTTATATTTGCTAGATAGTTGTATTTTTTAGATTCCATATATAGGTGATATCCTACAGTATTTGTTTCTGTTTGACTTATTTCACTTACCACAATGCCCTCCAAGGCCGTCTATGTTGCTGCAAATGGCAAAATTTTGTTCTTTTGTAAGGCTGAGTAGTATGCCATTGGTTATATGTACCACATCTTCTTTATCTGTTCATCTCTTGATGACACTTAGGTTGCTTCCATATCTTGGTAATTGTACACAAGGATGCTGCGAACATTGGGGTGCATGTATCTTTTCCAGTACATGTTATTGAGAACACGTGTTTTTGGTTTTTTCAGATTTATACCTAAGAGTGGAGTTGCGAGGTCATATAGTAGTTCTCTTTTTAGGTTTTGGAGAACCCTCCATACTGTTTTCCACAGTGGCTGCACCAGTTTACATCCCTACCAACAGTGTACCAGGGTTCCCTTTTCTCTCAAAAATTGTAAATTTTCTTCCTAGTGGTAATTGAGATGATAGTTC
This sequence comes from Mesoplodon mirus, assembly GCF_964341445.2. Lineage (NCBI taxonomy): Eukaryota > Metazoa > Chordata > Mammalia > Artiodactyla > Ziphiidae > Mesoplodon > Mesoplodon mirus. Next base: position 5,562,628 of record NW_028295808.1, on the reverse strand, counting down.
AATAATAACATAAGATCAGGTGAAGTCTAAAGAAATTTTAGAAAACCTGGATAAAGTAAGAACACATGTGTTCTCTGGCATCTGAATGTTGGAGAGACACCAAGACATGTGGGCCAAGTTGTGGAGAGAAGGGAAACACAGACGCAAGCTTGACATTTGCTGCAGCTTTTCTCCTTGGGGCATTTGCTGATTCAAACGTTACAGCCTAGGAGCTGAAAAGCCAAAGAGTTCAAAAGACTCTAACCACAGAAGCCAAAGAGCAAGAGCCGATTTACATGGATAAAAAGCATTTTAACTATGCCAAAGCAGAAAATGAAAAGAAAGAACTTTGCATTGCATTTAATAAAAGTTTAGGGAGATCTTTGTGGTATATTAGTGAACTTACTGGCGGAAATTTAGCCATGTACATTGTGTTGGAGAGGCACCAAGAGTTCAAGAATTCTCACATTTTGAGTACACAATTACCTTACATGTAGGCCTGGTGGCAGCCACTTACATAACAATGATTTGGAGGATGTGGTGTTAGTCAGCTCTTGCTGTGATAATGCTTTGGAAGAAATCGCCCCAAAACTCAGTTACATAAACAAGAATTTATTTTCCTTGGACCTATGGGCGAGTAGCTGCAGTGGCTCTCTTTTAGACCTCTAGATGGCTGGTTTTGCTCCGTGTTTTGGGTCAGTTTGAGGTGTGTCACACACATCTTCCTCTGGAGCCCGAGTGTGAGGCCGCAGCTCCCAGGCCCTGCCTTCTCACAAAGTTCAGTGAAACATAAGAGGTGCATGCAAATAGCAACCATAAGCATGCTGAAGTGGCTATACTAATACCAGAAAATATAGACTTTAAAACAAACAAAAGAGTTACTAGATATGAAAAGGGACATTTTATGATAAAAAAGGGAAGATACCAAAATTTTTAACATATTTGCCCTGAATAAGATAAAACCAAAGTACATGAAGAAGAAAATACCAACACCCATGAAGAATTGAAGGAAGAAATAGATAATTGCACAATATTAGGTAGAGGCTTCAGTACTCCACGGTCAATAATGGATAGAACAATTAGGCAGAAGATCAACAACGATATAGAAGACTTGGACAAGACTATGAATTAACAAGACCTACTAAATGTCTAGAGAATACTCAACCGAACAGTAAAATGCTCACCCTGCTCAACTACATGTGAAACGTTTCCCAGCATAGACGACATGCTAGGCTGTAAGAAAAGAGATTAAAAGCCACATACATTGCTGGTGGGAATGTAAAATGGCGCGGCCATTTTACAAAACAGCTTGAGAGTTCCTGCAAGTGTTAAACATCGAGTTACCCTATGACCCAGCAGTTCCATTACTAAATATATACCTAAGAGAAATGAAAACTTATGTCTGCACAAAAGCTTGTACGTGAATGTTCAGGGAAACCTATTTCTAAAAACAAAAGGTGGAAATAATTCAAATGTCAATCTGATAAATGAAGAAACAAAATGTGGAATAGCCGTACAATAGAATAGCATTCAGCTCTAAAAAGGAATGAAATATTGATCCATGTTACAACATGAATGAACCATGAAAGCATTATGTAAAGTTAAAGCAGCCAATCACAAAAGATCACATATTGTATGGTGCCATTTATATGAAGTGCCCAGAATAGCCACTCTGTAGAGACAGGAAGTCGATTAGTGGTTGCCTAGGGCTGAGAGGGTTGAGGAGAATGACAAAACCTTGTTAATGTGTAATGGGTTTTTTGTGAGGGGACAAAAATCTACAATTGGACTGTCGTGATGTTTCCACAAGTCTTTTAGTGGTTACACTAAGAACCACTGAATTGTATACATAAAAGAGTTGAAATTATGGTATGTAAATTACATCCCAATAAAGCTGTCAAAATTATGATAATTTTATAGTTATAAATTTGAAAATTCATCCAAAATTACACATTCTTAACAAATGCAAACTAACAAGACTAACCCAACAAAGAAAAAATATCTAAAACACCTGTATCTACTCAAAAAGTTGTTTGTATAGTTAAGTACCTTTACAGAAAATGATTTCCAGGGATAAATGGGTTTCCACGTAACTTCTTCCAAATATTTAGGGAAGAAGTATTGGTAATCTTACATAAAAATCTTCCAGGAAACAGAAAACTATATATTGCTCAAAGTATTTATAAGGCCAACATAAGCTTCAGATCAAAAGTAAAAAGAAGGGCTTCCCTGATGGTGCAGTGGTTAAGAATCCACCTCCCAATGCAGGGGACACGGGTTCGAGCCCTTGTGGGGGAAGATCCCACATGCCGTGGAGCAGCTACGCCCACGTGCCACAACTGCAGAGCCTGCGAGCCACAACTGCTGAGCCCGTGTGCCGCAACTACTGAAGCCTGCATGCCTAGGCAGGCCACCGCAAGGAGAAGCCTACCCACCACAACAAAGAATAGCCCCCCGCTCACCACAACTACAGAAAGCTCGCGTGCAACAATGAAGACCCAATGCAGCCACAAATAAATAAATAAAAAATAAAGTATAGAATCTTAAAAACAAAACAAAACAAAATCTATAAAGAATATTACAAGAATAGAATCACAGGCCAGTTTCTCTTTTGAAAATGCATGCAAAATGTGTAAACAGAAGCACAAACTCTACCCATGGTATGTAAAACAATCATATATCAGAATCAAAGTAGCTTTATTTTGGTAATGCCAGGTTGCTTTAATGTTCAAACATGAAATCCATCCCAGGAATGAATTAGAGTGGGAAAAGAAGTCATTTTAAACGAAGCCTTGGGAATTCCCTGGTTTTCCAGTGGTTAGAACTTGGCGCTTTCACTGCTGGGGCCCTGGGGTCCAATCCCAGGTCAGGGAAATAAGATCCTCCAAGACATGAGGCAGGGCCCCGAAAAAAAAAAATAATGAAGTCTTAACCAGGAGAAGCACAAGATCGAATAAACATAACAGATAACACCTTATGAAAAGTAGGTGAAGATTATGGAATATTCTAAAATTTAAAACAAAAAGAAACTTTTAAAGATTCCAAAGGATGTGACTAATATTGTACATAGGCAAAAAATAAAATGAAATAAAATATACAAATGATGGGAGCCCCAGAATCCAGAAGCCCAAGTCCCGTCTCTGAAGATTCTCATTCAGTGGGTTCTGGATTTCCTCTGTGTGTCAAAACCTACCGGTGATTCTGATACGACTCACAGACACAATGTAAAGCTTCTGCTTTGCAGGAGAGAATACCAGATTATTCTGTTATTTTATAGTTATACTAACAGGTTGTACTATTGACGGATAAGTCTGATGTCAAAATGCACTCCCCACTAGGGATAAAAAAGGAACTAGTAGTCTCTACTGCTACTTGGTGGCAGCATGCATGTATTGCAAGAGCAATTATTGTAGGAATCCAAATTAGTGGAACATTTTAGAATTGGAAAACTACATACAGATCATCTAGTCAAGCTTCCAACTGTTATAGTTGTAAAAACGAAGGCCCATATAAATGAAATGATATATCTCCAAAGAGTGTTAGTGAAAGAGTATGAAATAAAAAATATCTCTGAACTTTTAATTTAGTGCTGTTTTTATTAATCTCAAGTACTAGCTTAAACTTCAGTGTGACAGATTTGGGATTGAATTCTTGCTCAGATTGACTGATTGTGTGCCTTTTAGTAAGTTACTAAAACACGCTTTATTTTTTAACAGGTTTATTTATTTATTTATTTTTGGCTGCATAGGCTCTTCATTGCTGTGTGCGGGCTTTCTCTAGTTGCAGTGAGCGGGGGCTACTCTTTGTTGCAGTGCACAGGCTTCTCATTGGGGTGGCTTCTCGTTGTTGCTGAGCATGGAGTGTAGGTGTGTGGGCTTCAGTAGTTTTGGATCACGGGCTCTAGAGCCCAGGCTCGGTAGTTGTGGCGCACGGTCTTAGTTGCTCCGTGGCATGTGCAGTCTCATTTGCAGGTTCTGGGGAGGATTAAATGAGCTCATATGATATCCAATTGACTGAGGCAGAGTAGGCTTGGGATGAATCTTTGCTTGGTTTTCATTAGCTGCGGAGAAGAGGATGACAGCTTGGTGCCTCTCCAAATTTCACATGGGTGTGCCTCCCTTGGGGATCTTGTTAAATGCAGGCTGGTATTCAGTAGTTCTGGGTGGGGCCTGGATTCTGTCCTGCTAAGAAGCTCCTAGGTGACGGTGATGCTGAGGGCAAGGGTCCAGCTCCTGCATTTCTCCCTTTCCGGAAGAGCAGGACGTCTGCCCCCCGGGAGGAGAAAACATCCACAAAGTGACTACTAGGCCCTACCAGCTTCCCTTACAGGCAAGGGACCTTTACCACTGCTCCCAACCATTGTGTCTGAGGCGCAGCAAGCCAAAACACTGAGATGCTGAGGTTTGCAGCAAAGAGGAGGTTTATTCACAGGGCAGCCATGCGAGGAAGTGACGTGAAAATAGGTCTCCAATCCTCCTTCCCGAAAGCAAGGGGCTTGGGGTATCTGTGGGATAAAGAATAAAGAAGCAGGGCAGTATGGGTCATGGGGAGCTTGAGGCAAGGTGATTGGACAAAGATGTGCTCCTCATTGTTCTGAGCTGGTGTAATAGGCTACAGGGCTCAGCACATTCTCAGGCTGGAGTTTTTGGCCCTCTGATGGCAGAAGGCCAAAAGGCACTTGCCCAGGTGGAAGATCGGTGGTCCTCTCCACTCTAAACCAGCTCCGCCTACCTAGGCACAGCTGATTCCAAGTTCCTGGACAATACCGGGGCAAACATCTTTTTGCTTATGCTACGTGCTACTTGGAGGACGTGCAAGTGTTCAAGGTACCTTGATGAGTGAAGACAGGATTTCACTAATCATGACACATGGTTTCACTTCCAGGTGAGCAGAAGAGACCTGTAGGCTGAGTCTGGCTCCTGGCACCTGGAATTGGAGGCAGATGGTTTAAAAACGGGCTCCCCCACCCTCTGTGTGATCTGAGGTAGATAGACTATTGATCCTTTTCTCCAATTAAAATGTGTGACTGGAAACACACTTAGTGGCATGTCTGACACACAGTAGTTATGCTACCGTAGGTCATTCTTGGAAACTGAAGCCGTGGTTTTGAGGGATCATCAAAACGAGTACAATGCTTGCCATGTTTCTCCTTGTTCATCCTGGTGACAAACCTGGTAGAGAGAGCTCCATCCTTTCCCACAGGACCACACCCCTAGTACTTAGAGTGAAGTGGTTATGTCTCACTTAAGGCACCTTTTCCTTTTCCTTCCTTCTTTTTTCTTCATTAATCTTCATCCAACTGGCCTTTCTAAATTTTACACAAAACAAAACCATTTCTCAATGGATTCAGATACTACCCCAAGTTAGTATTCCAACCAAGTTCTTGATCTTCCGGGTCTCATCATCAGAAATTTCTGAGCCTAAATCTTCTCTAGTTTCTAGGATCACTCATTGTCTCATTTCTCCCTTCTCCTTTGAGTTCAGAGTCTTGCCAATTTAGTCCCTTCCCTAACCACAACTTATAATAAGGTGACACAGCAAAGTGATGAAAGTCTAGACGGTCTGGTTTTACTCCTGGGTTTTTGCCACCTACTTACTGTGTGGCATTAGGCAAGCTATTCAACGTCTCTGGGCCTCAGTTTCCCCCCAAAAGTGAATATTACGAATATGACCTGCCGGGCTTCCATAGTGGTGCAGTGGTTGGGAGTCCGCCTGCTGATGCAGGGGGCACGGGTTCATGCCCCGGTCCGGGAGGATCCCACATGCCGTGGAGCAGTTGGGCCCGTGAGCCATGGCCACTGAGCCCGCGCATCCAGAGCCTGTGATCAGCAGTGGGAGAGGCCACGACAGTGAGAGGCCTGCGTACCACAAAAAAAAAGAACATTACCTGCCTATAGGGTTGCCATTATGAGGAATATGTGGGTTAATATTTGGTAAGAACTTAGAATAGTACTTGTTATAGTCTAAGCACTACAGTTGTGCTTTTTAATAATAATAAATGAAATTGCAAATGTATACCTTACTCAACTTTCTGTCATAACTTTGAAGTGTTGGTCTATCTGTTGGGTCTTGTCAGCCTGTAAAGGAGGTGAGGTGTCCGTAGCTTTGGTGTGAGACGTGCTGCCTGCCGAAGCACCGATGCCCATCAACGCCGTGACCGCCAAAGCCGTGAATGGGTGCTGGAGAAAGCAGGAGCAGAATGGAAGATGACGGCGTGGGAAGGAGGTGTGGTGTCCATAGGTTCGGGGACTGAGGTGCTGCCTGCTGAAGCACCGATGCCCGCCAAAGCCGTAAATGGGGTGCTGGAGAAAACAGGAGCAGAACGGAAGATGACGGCGTGGGAAGGAGGCGTGGTGTCCATAGGTTCGGGGTCAGACGTGCTGCCTGCTGAAGCACCGATGCCCGGCAAAGGCGTAAATGGGGTGCTGGGGAAAACAGGAGCAGAATGGTAGATGATGGCGTGGGAAGGAGGTGTGGTGTCCATGGGTTCCATATCAGAGCTGCTGCGTGCCTGATCTGAGAGCAGAGAGTGACAGTGGGACAGCTTCTCACTCCTTTTATATCTGACGGCTCCGCCTGCCTCTGTGACATGTCCATTGTACGTGTCACAGAGAAAGGGCGGGCGGGGCAGGGGGTGAGTCAGGGGGCACATGCGAGCCCAGCTGGTGGAGAAACCCCAGCCCAGAGGCAAAAGGCGGGGCCCCTTCTGGATTTTCTAGTGGCTGGGTCTTCTCGCTGTGGGTGGCAGGTGTTTGGCACGGGATGGGCCAGCATGCAGAGACTGTTGGGGACTGTGGAAGCCTTCTCCTTCAGAGCTCACCCTGCCTGGGCACCGGCTCTGCAGGCCCCTCAGCTGCGCGTATGTATCGGCCAGCCCTTCCCCACTATGGGGCCCAGAGGCCAGAGGCTGCTCAGAGCTGAGGGCAGGAGGCACCCAGAGCTTGCCAGGGTGTGGGCCACCTCCTCCGGGGACCTCCCCAGCTTCTCTGCGAGGCCTGGAGACAGGATCGCCTTCTCCAGGGCTGCTCAGCTGCCAGCATCACCGTGAGCCAGGTGGCGAAGGTTTCTGAGCAGGAGATGCAGAGCCCTGATCCGACTGCATGCTGTACCCCACGATGTCCCTTCCTGGCAGGTAGGTTCTTTCTTCACTTCTTTGTTGAAATTTGGTCAGACAACATTTAAACCTTGCACTGTTCTTCAGGGTATACAGATGGTAGTGGCTTAGCCGGGATTCGAAGCAAGCCTGTGTGATTCCAGAGCTCGTGTTCTGGACTGTGGTGCCCCCTTATCATATATGCTTCATGTGTTCCTTGTTTTTCATTTTTTCTTGTAGTCCTTATGGTACTTAGCCCTAAGTGCCATACCCGTAACGGACAGCTACACTGCCCTGTGGGAGGTCTTCTTCTGTTCAACACATGAATTGGTCATCCACCGCACTGTGTTCTAATCTCAGAAGATACAGGTCAGGGACCACCAGTTGTCAGCTGGTGCTACCATTGGTGCTGCCATTCCACATGTCTAACTGAGGCTTGAAGGCCGGATTTTCCCTTTGTCTGGTTTGAAGGATCCAGATATGTAAAGATTATAGTCTAGATAAATCATGGGCTATCCTGAAAGAAATTCACCAGTGAATTGTTCCGTATGGATTAGAAGCCAGTTTCTCTGGCCTTCCTGGAGTATATCCAGCAAGGCGTCTCATTCATGTCTAGAAAGCCAATATATCCTTTATTGCAACTTCAGCGTGGAGCGATGTATTGGTTTAAAGTACGATCAACACAATTTGGTCATTGTGAGTAGGCCAGCTGGGTCCACTCTTTATTACACATATGTAACTCGAGAGATTCTTATGCCCAAGAGTGGAGACGTACTCTTGGGTGTCTAGGATGAGGGAAACATGTGTTGTTATTCAGGAGCTGGAAGCTGATGGTCTACACATCACTTGACCTTGTTTAAAACTTGTGTCTTTGGCTTGCTTCATTGGAGTGTTTTCTCTCTCCTGGGGCTGACATTGTGTGTTATGTATCACACAGGTGACATGTAGAAGTTTCAGAACCCAGAATCGTATAGATCAGTCAAAATGTATTTCTATAGTTTTGTTCAAAGTGTATGGAAAATAACACTGGGCATAATTCATATATTCCAGAATTAGTTGGACCCTCTGCTCATGAGATTCTTTTTATGGTATGTCACAGCAAATTTGGACTTCCATCCCCAATAAACTTTGGGGTTGGAGGACACAAAAAGCTTTTGCTCACACCTAAATTATGTCTGAAAGAAAAGGGTAAATCTTATAAGCCCTTTCTAACCTCTCCAAGAGCAGAAATGATTTACAGCTGTGGCATTGAACCCTAATTCCTCGATCTCATTTGAGGAGAGTTCAGTAAGAAACAATGTCTTGATTTTTGTTTGTTTGGTTTCTTCCCTGTTTTCTCATCTTGCTTACCAACAATCCATTGTAATTCATGAGTTAGTATGGCAGCAGGCTGAGTGTTCCCTGGAGCTCATTAAATGATCTTTTTTTCCTAAAATAACTTTTGTGTCCTTGTTTTCAGCCCCTCTTCTTTCCTCTGCCCTTTACTACAACCAGAGCTTAGCCAAAGCTGACTGGCTTTGTGCAGACCTTACTTAGGGTTAGTCTTTTCTTCATTATTTTATTCATGGCTCCTCCATTTCATTGTTTGCCTTCTCGAAATGTGTTGAAATCTTTCTGTGGTGGATGACTTCCAAAATGTCTTGGCTTTGATTGGTTGATTAAGTTTGGTATTTCTACAGTATTGTTTAAATATGGTTTCAGGAGGAACAGAAAGTGAATATGTTTCCTTGTCTGCCATCTTGAGCTGAAAATCCCTGTGGATTTTAGCATCCAATGTTCCCATGGGAAAAAAACCCAACCTTGGCATTAATAGATGTGACACTCAAGATTTCAGCTTTTCGTGGGCAATCACTGAGGATTGGAATATGTGGTCATTTCTAAAGGGAAAATAATAACTACCTCATGGAGTAGATTTGAGGATTAAATTAGAGAATGAACATGAAAATGCTTTGTAAGGCTTAAAAATCTATAAAAATGTTTTTTGTTATTATTTGATTTGTTGCTATTTCAACTTTACTCAACAGTTGCTTATGACCTTACTTATGTGATAAAATGGCCCCTGGTTTATTGTTTTGAAAGCCAGAATATATTTTTCAATAGCTCGATGGAAATGGCATCATTTGTGAAGGTTAAGGGTGAAGGGATAAATGTTTCTTGACACCTATCACTTTACAGTGTTTTCAGGAACTAATTGACACTTGTATTCCTCTTCCAAATTTTGTTGAGCACCTCCTACGAGCCACATGCTTTACATCAGGTGTTGGAAAGCATTTTCTGGATTTTAAATATCTTAGGCTTTGTGGGCCATATACAGCTTCTGTAGCTTCTCCTCTTTCTTCTTCAACAAGCTTTCTAAACGTGAGAACCATTATTAGCTCACAGTCCCACAGATCCAGGCTGAGAGCCTGATTTGATTTGTGGCCATGATTTGCCGATTCCTGCTCTGCATCCTCACTGAGGAGGGGGACCATGTTTGAGTAATCACTTCTTTGTATCAACTCTTGGTCTTCTGAGGCTTGTCCTTACTCTCCTACACTCTCTAATCAACATGGCACCCAGAGAGATCCTGTTAAAACATGTCAGATCATGTCACTGAAATCTCTTCAATGGCTTCTTCACAGAAGAATCAAAGTCCTCAAAGTGCCTCCAGAGCCCTAGAAATGTGGACCTCTGTTTCGTGTCTGACTGTTTCCTTCTCCTCTCCACTTTGCTTGCTCTGTTGTCCACACACTGCCATCCTTTCTGCTCCTTGGGTACTCCAGCCTACTCTAGCCTCATTGACTTTCCATCGGACTGTTCCCTCTACCTGTACTATTCACTTCCCAGATATGCTCCTTGCTCCCTCTTAAATTTTATCTTCCCCAGAAAGTCCTCAGGGATCACTTAGTTTCAGCTAGCAGCCTCCTCCTAGCATCTAACCATCTCCATCTCCCTTCCCTGCTTGCTGTTTTTCTCCAGCACTTCCCTTATATATTCCCGCACTGTCACGGCTCAGATTCAGCAAGTGATCATTGCCGCAGCATGGCCTCGGGGACCCTGGCTGCGGACACGATGTCCACACCTGCCTGGTGGCCCCTGCTCGCCTCACGGCCCCTCAGGTGCAGCATGCGCAGGACCCGCATTGCAGGCAGAAGACACAGGGCCACTGGCCCCACCTAGGCAGGCCCTTCGATGCCGTGCTCATGTTGGCTCAGACCTCTTCGCTCTCCGTGCTGCGGTTCAAACCTGTGGGCAGCGCTGTGTGGGCGGGGATCGAAGACCTCTGCCCGCTCCTCAGTGTGTCAGCATGCAGCCCCGCCTCCCATGGGGACCCAGCCTGAGGAGCAGGGGCAGGAGATTCGAGACTAGGGTGGCGCGAAAGGTAGGAGGTGTGGAGAGTATGGGGTTTACAAAAAGTGTTTGCTGACTGATCCAAACAAAAGTGAGACATGGTTGTATCAACGCATTTAAAAAGTCATTAAACTGCCGCTAAGTGTCTGTGATCACCCCGCCTAGGAGAGAGCGTGCACTCCGTGAGGGACACATGAAAGGCTGAGTGAACGTCTACCTGTGGTCCGTTACCTGGTGCACGGGTGTGTGAATTTTTGCGGAGAGCTCTTAATTTCTGTTGTCTCTGCTGACTTAACACGGTGGTTGGCAAACAGTGACGTGTTCAGTGTATTCAGGACATGATCATGGTTACTAATAATCACTTTGTTTTGTGCTGACACCTCCACAGAGAATTTACAGAAGAGAAACTGAGGCGTAGGAAGTGAAGTGACTGAGTAAGAGGAATGACTCAGACAATTGGTGTTAGTAAATTAACCCTGCAGGGGGCCGTTAGACTGTGGTGGCTCTAGTGATGCGGCCGCCTATGTAAAGCAAGGAAAATCTAAGCCCGTCAACGGCTCAGGGTGACGGACACCGCTGAGGACAGCCAGTCACAAACCACCAACTAGGCTTTAAAGCTATAGCAAATCAGTCATTTCCTTGCTTTGCTTCTGCTCTTTTAAAATAAACATCTCTGCAGCTCCTGTGGCTGGAGTGCTCCTCACCACTTCCACTTTGGTGGTGCCTGAATTGAATCTAATTTTGCTCACATAAAGTCTTAAAATTTTAAATATGCCTCAGTTTGTCTTTTAGGGCTGGCCGTAGAAGTTGGATTTGTGTCCAGTTTCTAGAACAGTGGTTGTCCTCTAGTCAGGCCTTAGGCGTTCTGTGTACAACGTTCCTCTTCTACCACCACCTTCTGGATGCCTCCACCCTCTACCATCTCCCGCGCATCAGATCCCCTAGATGCTCACATTATAACATCGCAGACACTCCTCTGTCTTCCAGCCAGCGTGTGAACTGAAACATTTCCATTCCTGTTGAAGAGTCTGGTGTGACCACTTTCCCAAACACAGCCACTCCCCAGCTGACCCTGGGTAACCACTCTTCTGAACTTGGTCTCCATCACTGACATGGACGTCTTTCTCTTTATGCTACATTTTTAAGTATTCATAAACCGCATATAGTATTCTATATTTTGTCTTCTTACTTGCTTTATTTAGTGTTATCTTTGCTAGGTTCATCCATGCTGACACGTAAAGATCTGTCTAGTTCACGTACTTTCCTCGCTATGTAGGATTCCCATGTACGGAAATACAATAATTTATATGTGCTTTTTCCTGTTGATGGATATTTAAATTGTTTCCAATTTTCAGTATGATTTCTTTTGAAAACATGTTTATATACTTTTTAAAGGTTACTTTACATTTACAGTTATTACAAAATATTGCCTATATTCCCTGTGTTGTACAATACATCCTTGAGCCTATTGTGGACCTAGTAGTTTACATCTCTCACTTCCCGACCCCTGTATTGCCCCCTCCTCCCCCTCTGCGCTGGCAACCATTAGTTTGTTCTCTATATCTGTAACTCTCCTTCTGTTTTGTTATATTTGCTAGATAGTTGTATTTTTGAGATTCCATATATAGGTGATATCCTACAGTATTTGTTTCTGTTTGACTTATTTCACTTACCACAATGCCCTCCAAGGCCGTCTATGTTGCTGCAAATGGCAAAATTTTGTTCTTTTGTAAGGCTGAGTAGTATGCCATTGGTTATATGTACCACATCTTCTTTATCTGTTCATCTCTTGATGACACTTAGGTTGCTTCCATATCTTGGTAATTGTACACAAGGATGCTGCGAACATTGGGGTGCATGTATCTTTTCCAGTACATGTTATTGAGAACACGTGTTTTTGGTTTTTTCAGATTTATACCTAAGAGTGGAGTTGCGAGGTCATATAGTAGTTCTCTTTTTAGGTTTTGGAGAACCCTCCATACTGTTTTCCACAGTGGCTGCACCAGTTTACATCCCTACCAACAGTGTACCAGGGTTCCCTTTTCTCTCAAAAATTGTAAATTTTCTTCCTAGTGGTAATTGAGATGATAGTTCAATAATAACATAAGATCAGGTGAAGTCTAAAGAAATTTTAGAAAACCTGGATAAAGTAAGAACACATGTGTTCTCTGGCATCTGAATGTTGGAGAGACACCAAGACATGTGGGCCAAGTTGTGGAGAGAAGGGAAACACAGACGCAAGCTTGACATTTGCTGCAGCTTTTCTCCTTGGGGCATTTGCTGATTCAAACGTTACAGCCTAGGAGCTGAAAAGCCAAAGAGTTCAAAAGACTCTAACCACAGAAGCCAAAGAGCAAGAGCCGATTTACATGGATAAAAAGCATTTTAACTATGCCAAAGCAGAAAATGAAAAGAAAGAACTTTGCATTGCATTTAATAAAAGTTTAGGGAGATCTTTGTGGTATATTAGTGAACTTACTGGCGGAAATTTAGCCATGTACATTGTGTTGGAGAGGCACCAAGAGTTCAAGAATTCTCACATTTTGAGTACACAATTACCTTACATGTAGGCCTGGTGGCAGCCACTTACATAACAATGATTTGGAGGATGTGGTGTTAGTCAGCTCTTGCTGTGATAATGCTTTGGAAGAAATCGCCCCAAAACTCAGTTACATAAACAAGAATTTATTTTCCTTGGACCTATGGGCGAGTAGCTGCAGTGGCTCTCTTTTAGACCTCTAGATGGCTGGTTTTGCTCCGTGTTTTGGGTCAGTTTGAGGTGTGTCACACACATCTTCCTCTGGAGCCCGAGTGTGAGGCCGCAGCTCCCAGGCCCTGCCTTCTCACAAAGTTCAGTGAAACATAAGAGGTGCATGCAAATAGCAACCATAAGCATGCTGAAGTGGCTATACTAATACCAGAAAATATAGACTTTAAAACAAACAAAAGAGTTACTAGATATGAAAAGGGACATTTTATGATAAAAAAGGGAAGATACCAAAATTTTTAACATATTTGCCCTGAATAAGATAAAACCAAAGTACATGAAGAAGAAAATACCAACACCCATGAAGAATTGAAGGAAGAAATAGATAATTGCACAATATTAGGTAGAGGCTTCAGTACTCCACGGTCAATAATGGATAGAACAATTAGGCAGAAGATCAACAACGATATAGAAGACTTGGACAAGACTATGAATTAACAAGACCTACTAAATGTCTAGAGAATACTCAACCGAACAGTAAAATGCTCACCCTGCTCAACTACATGTGAAACGTTTCCCAGCATAGACGACATGCTAGGCTGTAAGAAAAGAGATTAAAAGCCACATACATTGCTGGTGGGAATGTAAAATGGCGCGGCCATTTTACAAAACAGCTTGAGAGTTCCTGCAAGTGTTAAACATCGAGTTACCCTATGACCCAGCAGTTCCATTACTAAATATATACCTAAGAGAAATGAAAACTTATGTCTGCACAAAAGCTTGTACGTGAATGTTCAGGGAAACCTATTTCTAAAAACAAAAGGTGGAAATAATTCAAATGTCAATCTGATAAATGAAGAAACAAAATGTGGAATAGCCGTACAATAGAATAGCATTCAGCTCTAAAAAGGAATGAAATATTGATCCATGTTACAACATGAATGAACCATGAAAGCATTATGTAAAGTTAAAGCAGCCAATCACAAAAGATCACATATTGTATGGTGCCATTTATATGAAGTGCCCAGAATAGCCACTCTGTAGAGACAGGAAGTCGATTAGTGGTTGCCTAGGGCTGAGAGGGTTGAGGAGAATGACAAAACCTTGTTAATGTGTAATGGGTTTTTTGTGAGGGGACAAAAATCTACAATTGGACTGTCGTGATGTTTCCACAAGTCTTTTAGTGGTTACACTAAGAACCACTGAATTGTATACATAAAAGAGTTGAAATTATGGTATGTAAATTACATCCCAATAAAGCTGTCAAAATTATGATAATTTTATAGTTATAAATTTGAAAATTCATCCAAAATTACACATTCTTAACAAATGCAAACTAACAAGACTAACCCAACAAAGAAAAAATATCTAAAACACCTGTATCTACTCAAAAAGTTGTTTGTATAGTTAAGTACCTTTACAGAAAATGATTTCCAGGGATAAATGGGTTTCCACGTAACTTCTTCCAAATATTTAGGGAAGAAGTATTGGTAATCTTACATAAAAATCTTCCAGGAAACAGAAAACTATATATTGCTCAAAGTATTTATAAGGCCAACATAAGCTTCAGATCAAAAGTAAAAAGAAGGGCTTCCCTGATGGTGCAGTGGTTAAGAATCCACCTCCCAATGCAGGGGACACGGGTTCGAGCCCTTGTGGGGGAAGATCCCACATGCCGTGGAGCAGCTACGCCCACGTGCCACAACTGCAGAGCCTGCGAGCCACAACTGCTGAGCCCGTGTGCCGCAACTACTGAAGCCTGCATGCCTAGGCAGGCCACCGCAAGGAGAAGCCTACCCACCACAACAAAGAATAGCCCCCCGCTCACCACAACTACAGAAAGCTCGCGTGCAACAATGAAGACCCAATGCAGCCACAAATAAATAAATAAAAAATAAAGTATAGAATCTTAAAAACAAAACAAAACAAAATCTATAAAGAATATTACAAGAATAGAATCACAGGCCAGTTTCTCTTTTGAAAATGCATGCAAAATGTGTAAACAGAAGCACAAACTCTACCCATGGTATGTAAAACAATCATATATCAGAATCAAAGTAGCTTTATTTTGGTAATGCCAGGTTGCTTTAATGTTCAAACATGAAATCCATCCCAGGAATGAATTAGAGTGGGAAAAGAAGTCATTTTAAACGAAGCCTTGGGAATTCCCTGGTTTTCCAGTGGTTAGAACTTGGCGCTTTCACTGCTGGGGCCCTGGGGTCCAATCCCAGGTCAGGGAAATAAGATCCTCCAAGACATGAGGCAGGGCCCCGAAAAAAAAAAATAATGAAGTCTTAACCAGGAGAAGCACAAGATCGAATAAACATAACAGATAACACCTTATGAAAAGTAGGTGAAGATTATGGAATATTCTAAAATTTAAAACAAAAAGAAACTTTTAAAGATTCCAAAGGATGTGACTAATATTGTACATAGGCAAAAAATAAAATGAAATAAAATATACAAATGATGGGAGCCCCAGAATCCAGAAGCCCAAGTCCCGTCTCTGAAGATTCTCATTCAGTGGGTTCTGGATTTCCTCTGTGTGTCAAAACCTACCGGTGATTCTGATACGACTCACAGACACAATGTAAAGCTTCTGCTTTGCAGGAGAGAATACCAGATTATTCTGTTATTTTATAGTTATACTAACAGGTTGTACTATTGACGGATAAGTCTGATGTCAAAATGCACTCCCCACTAGGGATAAAAAAGGAACTAGTAGTCTCTACTGCTACTTGGTGGCAGCATGCATGTATTGCAAGAGCAATTATTGTAGGAATCCAAATTAGTGGAACATTTTAGAATTGGAAAACTACATACAGATCATCTAGTCAAGCTTCCAACTGTTATAGTTGTAAAAACGAAGGCCCATATAAATGAAATGATATATCTCCAAAGAGTGTTAGTGAAAGAGTATGAAATAAAAAATATCTCTGAACTTTTAATTTAGTGCTGTTTTTATTAATCTCAAGTACTAGCTTAAACTTCAGTGTGACAGATTTGGGATTGAATTCTTGCTCAGATTGACTGATTGTGTGCCTTTTAGTAAGTTACTAAAACACGCTTTATTTTTTAACAGGTTTATTTATTTATTTATTTTTGGCTGCATAGGCTCTTCATTGCTGTGTGCGGGCTTTCTCTAGTTGCAGTGAGCGGGGGCTACTCTTTGTTGCAGTGCACAGGCTTCTCATTGGGGTGGCTTCTCGTTGTTGCTGAGCATGGAGTGTAGGTGTGTGGGCTTCAGTAGTTTTGGATCACGGGCTCTAGAGCCCAGGCTCGGTAGTTGTGGCGCACGGTCTTAGTTGCTCCGTGGCATGTGCAGTCTCATTTGCAGGTTCTGGGGAGGATTAAATGAGCTCATATGATATCCAATTGACTGAGGCAGAGTAGGCTTGGGATGAATCTTTGCTTGGTTTTCATTAGCTGCGGAGAAGAGGATGACAGCTTGGTGCCTCTCCAAATTTCACATGGGTGTGCCTCCCTTGGGGATCTTGTTAAATGCAGGCTGGTATTCAGTAGTTCTGGGTGGGGCCTGGATTCTGTCCTGCTAAGAAGCTCCTAGGTGACGGTGATGCTGAGGGCAAGGGTCCAGCTCCTGCATTTCTCCCTTTCCGGAAGAGCAGGACGTCTGCCCCCCGGGAGGAGAAAACATCCACAAAGTGACTACTAGGCCCTACCAGCTTCCCTTACAGGCAAGGGACCTTTACCACTGCTCCCAACCATTGTGTCTGAGGCGCAGCAAGCCAAAACACTGAGATGCTGAGGTTTGCAGCAAAGAGGAGGTTTATTCACAGGGCAGCCATGCGAGGAAGTGACGTGAAAATAGGTCTCCAATCCTCCTTCCCGAAAGCAAGGGGCTTGGGGTATCTGTGGGATAAAGAATAAAGAAGCAGGGCAGTATGGGTCATGGGGAGCTTGAGGCAAGGTGATTGGACAAAGATGTGCTCCTCATTGTTCTGAGCTGGTGTAATAGGCTACAGGGCTCAGCACATTCTCAGGCTGGAGTTTTTGGCCCTCTGATGGCAGAAGGCCAAAAGGCACTTGCCCAGGTGGAAGATCGGTGGTCCTCTCCACTCTAAACCAGCTCCGCCTACCTAGGCACAGCTGATTCCAAGTTCCTGGACAATACCGGGGCAAACATCTTTTTGCTTATGCTACGTGCTACTTGGAGGACGTGCAAGTGTTCAAGGTACCTTGATGAGTGAAGACAGGATTTCACTAATCATGACACATGGTTTCACTTCCAGGTGAGCAGAAGAGACCTGTAGGCTGAGTCTGGCTCCTGGCACCTGGAATTGGAGGCAGATGGTTTAAAAACGGGCTCCCCCACCCTCTGTGTGATCTGAGGTAGATAGACTATTGATCCTTTTCTCCAATTAAAATGTGTGACTGGAAACACACTTAGTGGCATGTCTGACACACAGTAGTTATGCTACCGTAGGTCATTCTTGGAAACTGAAGCCGTGGTTTTGAGGGATCATCAAAACGAGTACAATGCTTGCCATGTTTCTCCTTGTTCATCCTGGTGACAAACCTGGTAGAGAGAGCTCCATCCTTTCCCACAGGACCACACCCCTAGTACTTAGAGTGAAGTGGTTATGTCTCACTTAAGGCACCTTTTCCTTTTCCTTCCTTCTTTTTTCTTCATTAATCTTCATCCAACTGGCCTTTCTAAATTTTACACAAAACAAAACCATTTCTCAATGGATTCAGATACTACCCCAAGTTAGTATTCCAACCAAGTTCTTGATCTTCCGGGTCTCATCATCAGAAATTTCTGAGCCTAAATCTTCTCTAGTTTCTAGGATCACTCATTGTCTCATTTCTCCCTTCTCCTTTGAGTTCAGAGTCTTGCCAATTTAGTCCCTTCCCTAACCACAACTTATAATAAGGTGACACAGCAAAGTGATGAAAGTCTAGACGGTCTGGTTTTACTCCTGGGTTTTTGCCACCTACTTACTGTGTGGCATTAGGCAAGCTATTCAACGTCTCTGGGCCTCAGTTTCCCCCCAAAAGTGAATATTACGAATATGACCTGCCGGGCTTCCATAGTGGTGCAGTGGTTGGGAGTCCGCCTGCTGATGCAGGGGGCACGGGTTCATGCCCCGGTCCGGGAGGATCCCACATGCCGTGGAGCAGTTGGGCCCGTGAGCCATGGCCACTGAGCCCGCGCATCCAGAGCCTGTGATCAGCAGTGGGAGAGGCCACGACAGTGAGAGGCCTGCGTACCACAAAAAAAAAGAACATTACCTGCCTATAGGGTTGCCATTATGAGGAATATGTGGGTTAATATTTGGTAAGAACTTAGAATAGTACTTGTTATAGTCTAAGCACTACAGTTGTGCTTTTTAATAATAATAAATGAAATTGCAAATGTATACCTTACTCAACTTTCTGTCATAACTTTGAAGTGTTGGTCTATCTGTTGGGTCTTGTCAGCCTGTAAAGGAGGTGAGGTGTCCGTAGCTTTGGTGTGAGACGTGCTGCCTGCCGAAGCACCGATGCCCATCAACGCCGTGACCGCCAAAGCCGTGAATGGGTGCTGGAGAAAGCAGGAGCAGAATGGAAGATGACGGCGTGGGAAGGAGGTGTGGTGTCCATAGGTTCGGGGACTGAGGTGCTGCCTGCTGAAGCACCGATGCCCGCCAAAGCCGTAAATGGGGTGCTGGAGAAAACAGGAGCAGAACGGAAGATGACGGCGTGGGAAGGAGGCGTGGTGTCCATAGGTTCGGGGTCAGACGTGCTGCCTGCTGAAGCACCGATGCCCGGCAAAGGCGTAAATGGGGTGCTGGGGAAAACAGGAGCAGAATGGTAGATGATGGCGTGGGAAGGAGGTGTGGTGTCCATGGGTTCCATATCAGAGCTGCTGCGTGCCTGATCTGAGAGCAGAGAGTGACAGTGGGACAGCTTCTCACTCCTTTTATATCTGACGGCTCCGCCTGCCTCTGTGACATGTCCATTGTACGTGTCACAGAGAAAGGGCGGGCGGGGCAGGGGGTGAGTCAGGGGGCACATGCGAGCCCAGCTGGTGGAGAAACCCCAGCCCAGAGGCAAAAGGCGGGGCCCCTTCTGGATTTTCTAGTGGCTGGGTCTTCTCGCTGTGGGTGGCAGGTGTTTGGCACGGGATGGGCCAGCATGCAGAGACTGTTGGGGACTGTGGAAGCCTTCTCCTTCAGAGCTCACCCTGCCTGGGCACCGGCTCTGCAGGCCCCTCAGCTGCGCGTATGTATCGGCCAGCCCTTCCCCACTATGGGGCCCAGAGGCCAGAGGCTGCTCAGAGCTGAGGGCAGGAGGCACCCAGAGCTTGCCAGGGTGTGGGCCACCTCCTCCGGGGACCTCCCCAGCTTCTCTGCGAGGCCTGGAGACAGGATCGCCTTCTCCAGGGCTGCTCAGCTGCCAGCATCACCGTGAGCCAGGTGGCGAAGGTTTCTGAGCAGGAGATGCAGAGCCCTGATCCGACTGCATGCTGTACCCCACGATGTCCCTTCCTGGCAGGTAGGTTCTTTCTTCACTTCTTTGTTGAAATTTGGTCAGACAACATTTAAACCTTGCACTGTTCTTCAGGGTATACAGATGGTAGTGGCTTAGCCGGGATTCGAAGCAAGCCTGTGTGATTCCAGAGCTCGTGTTCTGGACTGTGGTGCCCCCTTATCATATATGCTTCATGTGTTCCTTGTTTTTCATTTTTTCTTGTAGTCCTTATGGTACTTAGCCCTAAGTGCCATACCCGTAACGGACAGCTACACTGCCCTGTGGGAGGTCTTCTTCTGTTCAACACATGAATTGGTCATCCACCGCACTGTGTTCTAATCTCAGAAGATACAGGTCAGGGACCACCAGTTGTCAGCTGGTGCTACCATTGGTGCTGCCATTCCACATGTCTAACTGAGGCTTGAAGGCCGGATTTTCCCTTTGTCTGGTTTGAAGGATCCAGATATGTAAAGATTATAGTCTAGATAAATCATGGGCTATCCTGAAAGAAATTCACCAGTGAATTGTTCCGTATGGATTAGAAGCCAGTTTCTCTGGCCTTCCTGGAGTATATCCAGCAAGGCGTCTCATTCATGTCTAGAAAGCCAATATATCCTTTATTGCAACTTCAGCGTGGAGCGATGTATTGGTTTAAAGTACGATCAACACAATTTGGTCATTGTGAGTAGGCCAGCTGGGTCCACTCTTTATTACACATATGTAACTCGAGAGATTCTTATGCCCAAGAGTGGAGACGTACTCTTGGGTGTCTAGGATGAGGGAAACATGTGTTGTTATTCAGGAGCTGGAAGCTGATGGTCTACACATCACTTGACCTTGTTTAAAACTTGTGTCTTTGGCTTGCTTCATTGGAGTGTTTTCTCTCTCCTGGGGCTGACATTGTGTGTTATGTATCACACAGGTGACATGTAGAAGTTTCAGAACCCAGAATCGTATAGATCAGTCAAAATGTATTTCTATAGTTTTGTTCAAAGTGTATGGAAAATAACACTGGGCATAATTCATATATTCCAGAATTAGTTGGACCCTCTGCTCATGAGATTCTTTTTATGGTATGTCACAGCAAATTTGGACTTCCATCCCCAATAAACTTTGGGGTTGGAGGACACAAAAAGCTTTTGCTCACACCTAAATTATGTCTGAAAGAAAAGGGTAAATCTTATAAGCCCTTTCTAACCTCTCCAAGAGCAGAAATGATTTACAGCTGTGGCATTGAACCCTAATTCCTCGATCTCATTTGAGGAGAGTTCAGTAAGAAACAATGTCTTGATTTTTGTTTGTTTGGTTTCTTCCCTGTTTTCTCATCTTGCTTACCAACAATCCATTGTAATTCATGAGTTAGTATGGCAGCAGGCTGAGTGTTCCCTGGAGCTCATTAAATGATCTTTTTTTCCTAAAATAACTTTTGTGTCCTTGTTTTCAGCCCCTCTTCTTTCCTCTGCCCTTTACTACAACCAGAGCTTAGCCAAAGCTGACTGGCTTTGTGCAGACCTTACTTAGGGTTAGTCTTTTCTTCATTATTTTATTCATGGCTCCTCCATTTCATTGTTTGCCTTCTCGAAATGTGTTGAAATCTTTCTGTGGTGGATGACTTCCAAAATGTCTTGGCTTTGATTGGTTGATTAAGTTTGGTATTTCTACAGTATTGTTTAAATATGGTTTCAGGAGGAACAGAAAGTGAATATGTTTCCTTGTCTGCCATCTTGAGCTGAAAATCCCTGTGGATTTTAGCATCCAATGTTCCCATGGGAAAAAAACCCAACCTTGGCATTAATAGATGTGACACTCAAGATTTCAGCTTTTCGTGGGCAATCACTGAGGATTGGAATATGTGGTCATTTCTAAAGGGAAAATAATAACTACCTCATGGAGTAGATTTGAGGATTAAATTAGAGAATGAACATGAAAATGCTTTGTAAGGCTTAAAAATCTATAAAAATGTTTTTTGTTATTATTTGATTTGTTGCTATTTCAACTTTACTCAACAGTTGCTTATGACCTTACTTATGTGATAAAATGGCCCCTGGTTTATTGTTTTGAAAGCCAGAATATATTTTTCAATAGCTCGATGGAAATGGCATCATTTGTGAAGGTTAAGGGTGAAGGGATAAATGTTTCTTGACACCTATCACTTTACAGTGTTTTCAGGAACTAATTGACACTTGTATTCCTCTTCCAAATTTTGTTGAGCACCTCCTACGAGCCACATGCTTTACATCAGGTGTTGGAAAGCATTTTCTGGATTTTAAATATCTTAGGCTTTGTGGGCCATATACAGCTTCTGTAGCTTCTCCTCTTTCTTCTTCAACAAGCTTTCTAAACGTGAGAACCATTATTAGCTCACAGTCCCACAGATCCAGGCTGAGAGCCTGATTTGATTTGTGGCCATGATTTGCCGATTCCTGCTCTGCATCCTCACTGAGGAGGGGGACCATGTTTGAGTAATCACTTCTTTGTATCAACTCTTGGTCTTCTGAGGCTTGTCCTTACTCTCCTACACTCTCTAATCAACATGGCACCCAGAGAGATCCTGTTAAAACATGTCAGATCATGTCACTGAAATCTCTTCAATGGCTTCTTCACAGAAGAATCAAAGTCCTCAAAGTGCCTCCAGAGCCCTAGAAATGTGGACCTCTGTTTCGTGTCTGACTGTTTCCTTCTCCTCTCCACTTTGCTTGCTCTGTTGTCCACACACTGCCATCCTTTCTGCTCCTTGGGTACTCCAGCCTACTCTAGCCTCATTGACTTTCCATCGGACTGTTCCCTCTACCTGTACTATTCACTTCCCAGATATGCTCCTTGCTCCCTCTTAAATTTTATCTTCCCCAGAAAGTCCTCAGGGATCACTTAGTTTCAGCTAGCAGCCTCCTCCTAGCATCTAACCATCTCCATCTCCCTTCCCTGCTTGCTGTTTTTCTCCAGCACTTCCCTTATATATTCCCGCACTGTCACGGCTCAGATTCAGCAAGTGATCATTGCCGCAGCATGGCCTCGGGGACCCTGGCTGCGGACACGATGTCCACACCTGCCTGGTGGCCCCTGCTCGCCTCACGGCCCCTCAGGTGCAGCATGCGCAGGACCCGCATTGCAGGCAGAAGACACAGGGCCACTGGCCCCACCTAGGCAGGCCCTTCGATGCCGTGCTCATGTTGGCTCAGACCTCTTCGCTCTCCGTGCTGCGGTTCAAACCTGTGGGCAGCGCTGTGTGGGCGGGGATCGAAGACCTCTGCCCGCTCCTCAGTGTGTCAGCATGCAGCCCCGCCTCCCATGGGGACCCAGCCTGAGGAGCAGGGGCAGGAGATTCGAGACTAGGGTGGCGCGAAAGGTAGGAGGTGTGGAGAGTATGGGGTTTACAAAAAGTGTTTGCTGACTGATCCAAACAAAAGTGAGACATGGTTGTATCAACGCATTTAAAAAGTCATTAAACTGCCGCTAAGTGTCTGTGATCACCCCGCCTAGGAGAGAGCGTGCACTCCGTGAGGGACACATGAAAGGCTGAGTGAACGTCTACCTGTGGTCCGTTACCTGGTGCACGGGTGTGTGAATTTTTGCGGAGAGCTCTTAATTTCTGTTGTCTCTGCTGACTTAACACGGTGGTTGGCAAACAGTGACGTGTTCAGTGTATTCAGGACATGATCATGGTTACTAATAATCACTTTGTTTTGTGCTGACACCTCCACAGAGAATTTACAGAAGAGAAACTGAGGCGTAGGAAGTGAAGTGACTGAGTAAGAGGAATGACTCAGACAATTGGTGTTAGTAAATTAACCCTGCAGGGGGCCGTTAGACTGTGGTGGCTCTAGTGATGCGGCCGCCTATGTAAAGCAAGGAAAATCTAAGCCCGTCAACGGCTCAGGGTGACGGACACCGCTGAGGACAGCCAGTCACAAACCACCAACTAGGCTTTAAAGCTATAGCAAATCAGTCATTTCCTTGCTTTGCTTCTGCTCTTTTAAAATAAACATCTCTGCAGCTCCTGTGGCTGGAGTGCTCCTCACCACTTCCACTTTGGTGGTGCCTGAATTGAATCTAATTTTGCTCACATAAAGTCTTAAAATTTTAAATATGCCTCAGTTTGTCTTTTAGGGCTGGCCGTAGAAGTTGGATTTGTGTCCAGTTTCTAGAACAGTGGTTGTCCTCTAGTCAGGCCTTAGGCGTTCTGTGTACAACGTTCCTCTTCTACCACCACCTTCTGGATGCCTCCACCCTCTACCATCTCCCGCGCATCAGATCCCCTAGATGCTCACATTATAACATCGCAGACACTCCTCTGTCTTCCAGCCAGCGTGTGAACTGAAACATTTCCATTCCTGTTGAAGAGTCTGGTGTGACCACTTTCCCAAACACAGCCACTCCCCAGCTGACCCTGGGTAACCACTCTTCTGAACTTGGTCTCCATCACTGACATGGACGTCTTTCTCTTTATGCTACATTTTTAAGTATTCATAAACCGCATATAGTATTCTATATTTTGTCTTCTTACTTGCTTTATTTAGTGTTATCTTTGCTAGGTTCATCCATGCTGACACGTAAAGATCTGTCTAGTTCACGTACTTTCCTCGCTATGTAGGATTCCCATGTACGGAAATACAATAATTTATATGTGCTTTTTCCTGTTGATGGATATTTAAATTGTTTCCAATTTTCAGTATGATTTCTTTTGAAAACATGTTTATATACTTTTTAAAGGTTACTTTACATTTACAGTTATTACAAAATATTGCCTATATTCCCTGTGTTGTACAATACATCCTTGAGCCTATTGTGGACCTAGTAGTTTACATCTCTCACTTCCCGACCCCTGTATTGCCCCCTCCTCCCCCTCTGCGCTGGCAACCATTAGTTTGTTCTCTATATCTGTAACTCTCCTTCTGTTTTGTTATATTTGCTAGATAGTTGTATTTTTGAGATTCCATATATAGGTGATATCCTACAGTATTTGTTTCTGTTTGACTTATTTCACTTACCACAATGCCCTCCAAGGCCGTCTATGTTGCTGCAAATGGCAAAATTTTGTTCTTTTGTAAGGCTGAGTAGTATGCCATTGGTTATATGTACCACATCTTCTTTATCTGTTCATCTCTTGATGACACTTAGGTTGCTTCCATATCTTGGTAATTGTACACAAGGATGCTGCGAACATTGGGGTGCATGTATCTTTTCCAGTACATGTTATTGAGAACACGTGTTTTTGGTTTTTTCAGATTTATACCTAAGAGTGGAGTTGCGAGGTCATATAGTAGTTCTCTTTTTAGGTCTTGGAGAACCCTCCATACTGTTTTCCACAGTGGCTGCACCAGTTTACATCCCTACCAACAGTGTACCAGGGTTCCCTTTTCTCTCAAAAATTGTAAATTTTCTTCCTAGTGGTAATTGAGATGATAGTTCAATAATAACATAAGATCAGGTGAAGTCTAAAGAAATTTTAGAAAACCTGGATAAAGTAAGAACACATGTGTTCTCTGGCATCTGAATGTTGGAGAGACACCAAGACATGTGGGCCAAGTTGTGGAGAGAAGGGAAACACAGACGCAAGCTTGACATTTGCTGCAGCTTTTCTCCTTGGGGCATTTGCTGATTCAAACGTTACAGCCTAGGAGCTGAAAAGCCAAAGAGTTCAAAAGACTCTAACCACAGAAGCCAAAGAGCAAGAGCCGATTTACATGGATAAAAAGCATTTTAACTATGCCAAAGCAGAAAATGAAAAGAAAGAACTTTGCATTGCATTTAATAAAAGTTTAGGGAGATCTTTGTGGTATATTAGTGAACTTACTGGCGGAAATTTAGCCATGTACATTGTGTTGGAGAGGCACCAAGAGTTCAAGAATTCTCACATTTTGAGTACACAATTACCTTACATGTAGGCCTGGTGGCAGCCACTTACATAACAATGATTTGGAGGATGTGGTGTTAGTCAGCTCTTGCTGTGATAATGCTTTGGAAGAAATCGCCCCAAAACTCAGTTACATAAACAAGAATTTATTTTCCTTGGACCTATGGGCGAGTAGCTGCAGTGGCTCTCTTTTAGACCTCTAGATGGCTGGTTTTGCTCCGTGTTTTGGGTCAGTTTGAGGTGTGTCACACACATCTTCCTCTGGAGCCCGAGTGTGAGGCCGCAGCTCCCAGGCCCTGCCTTCTCACAAAGTTCAGTGAAACATAAGAGGTGCATGCAAATAGCAACCATAAGCATGCTGAAGTGGCTATACTAATACCAGAAAATATAGACTTTAAAACAAACAAAAGAGTTACTAGATATGAAAAGGGACATTTTATGATAAAAAAGGGAAGATACCAAAATTTTTAACATATTTGCCCTGAATAAGATAAAACCAAAGTACATGAAGAAGAAAATACCAACACCCATGAAGAATTGAAGGAAGAAATAGATAATTGCACAATATTAGGTAGAGGCTTCAGTACTCCACGGTCAATAATGGATAGAACAATTAGGCAGAAGATCAACAACGATATAGAAGACTTGGACAAGACTATGAATTAACAAGACCTACTAAATGTCTAGAGAATACTCAACCGAACAGTAAAATGCTCACCCTGCTCAACTACATGTGAAACGTTTCCCAGCATAGACGACATGCTAGGCTGTAAGAAAAGAGATTAAAAGCCACATACATTGCTGGTGGGAATGTAAAATGGCGCGGCCATTTTACAAAACAGCTTGAGAGTTCCTGCAAGTGTTAAACATCGAGTTACCCTATGACCCAGCAGTTCCATTACTAAATATATACCTAAGAGAAATGAAAACTTATGTCTGCACAAAAGCTTGTACGTGAATGTTCAGGGAAACCTATTTCTAAAAACAAAAGGTGGAAATAATTCAAATGTCAATCTGATAAATGAAGAAACAAAATGTGGAATAGCCGTACAATAGAATAGCATTCAGCTCTAAAAAGGAATGAAATATTGATCCATGTTACAACATGAATGAACCATGAAAGCATTATGTAAAGTTAAAGCAGCCAATCACAAAAGATCACATATTGTATGGTGCCATTTATATGAAGTGCCCAGAATAGCCACTCTGTAGAGACAGGAAGTCGATTAGTGGTTGCCTAGGGCTGAGAGGGTTGAGGAGAATGACAAAACCTTGTTAATGTGTAATGGGTTTTTTGTGAGGGGACAAAAATCTACAATTGGACTGTCGTGATGTTTCCACAAGTCTTTTAGTGGTTACACTAAGAACCACTGAATTGTATACATAAAAGAGTTGAAATTATGGTATGTAAATTACATCCCAATAAAGCTGTCAAAATTATGATAATTTTATAGTTATAAATTTGAAAATTCATCCAAAATTACACATTCTTAACAAATGCAAACTAACAAGACTAACCCAACAAAGAAAAAATATCTAAAACACCTGTATCTACTCAAAAAGTTGTTTGTATAGTTAAGTACCTTTACAGAAAATGATTTCCAGGGATAAATGGGTTTCCACGTAACTTCTTCCAAATATTTAGGGAAGAAGTATTGGTAATCTTACATAAAAATCTTCCAGGAAACAGAAAACTATATATTGCTCAAAGTATTTATAAGGCCAACATAAGCTTCAGATCAAAAGTAAAAAGAAGGGCTTCCCTGATGGTGCAGTGGTTAAGAATCCACCTCCCAATGCAGGGGACACGGGATCGAGCCCTTGTGGGGGAAGATCCCACATGCCGTGGAGCAGCTACGCCCACGTGCCACAACCGCTGAGCCTGCGAGCCACAACTGCTGAGCCCGTGTGCCACAACTACTGAAGCCTGCATGCCTAGAACCCGTGCTCCACAACAAGACAGGCCACCGCAAGGAGAAGCCTACCCACCACAACAAAGAATAGCCCCCCGCTCACCACAACTACAGAAAGCTCGCGTGCAACAATGAAGACCCAATGCAGCCACAAATAAATAAATAAAAAATAAAGTATAGAATCTTAAAAACAAAACAAAACAAAATCTATAAAGAATATTACAAGAATAGAATCACAGGCCAGTTTCTCTTTTGAAAATGCATGCAAAATGTGTAAACAGAAGCACAAACTCTACCCATGGTATGTAAAACAATCATATATCAGAATCAAAGTAGCTTTATTTTGGTAATGCCAGGTTGCTTTAATGTTCAAACATGAAATCCATCCCAGGAATGAATTAGAGTGGGAAAAGAAGTCATTTTAAACGAAGCCTTGGGAATTCCCTGGTTTTCCAGTGGTTAGAACTTGGCGCTTTCACTGCTGGGGCCCTGGGGTCCAATCCCAGGTCAGGGAAATAAGATCCTCCAAGACATGAGGCAGGGCCCCGAAAAAAAAAAATAATGAAGTCTTAACCAGGAGAAGCACAAGATCGAATAAACATAACAGATAACACCTTATGAAAAGTAGGTGAAGATTATGGAATATTCTAAAATTTAAAACAAAAAGAAACTTTTAAAGATTCCAAAGGATGTGACTAATATTGTACATAGGCAAAAAATAAAATGAAATAAAATATACAAATGATGGGAGCCCCAGAATCCAGAAGCCCAAGTCCCGTCTCTGAAGATTCTCATTCAGTGGGTTCTGGATTTCCTCTGTGTGTCAAAACCTACCGGTGATTCTGATACGACTCACAGACACAATGTAAAGCTTCTGCTTTGCAGGAGAGAATACCAGATTATTCTGTTATTTTATAGTTATACTAACAGGTTGTACTATTGACGGATAAGTCTGATGTCAAAATGCACTCCCCACTAGGGATAAAAAAGGAACTAGTAGTCTCTACTGCTACTTGGTGGCAGCATGCATGTATTGCAAGAGCAATTATTGTAGGAATCCAAATTAGTGGAACATTTTAGAATTGGAAAACTACATACAGATCATCTAGTCAAGCTTCCAACTGTTATAGTTGTAAAAACGAAGGCCCATATAAATGAAATGATATATCTCCAAAGAGTGTTAGTGAAAGAGTATGAAATAAAAAATATCTCTGAACTTTTAATTTAGTGCTGTTTTTATTAATCTCAAGTACTAGCTTAAACTTCAGTGTGACAGATTTGGGATTGAATTCTTGCTCAGATTGACTGATTGTGTGCCTTTTAGTAAGTTACTAAAACACGCTTTATTTTTTAACAGGTTTATTTATTTATTTATTTTTGGCTGCATAGGCTCTTCATTGCTGTGTGCGGGCTTTCTCTAGTTGCAGTGAGCGGGGGCTACTCTTTGTTGCAGTGCACAGGCTTCTCATTGGGGTGGCTTCTCGTTGTTGCTGAGCATGGAGTGTAGGTGTGTGGGCTTCAGTAGTTTTGGATCACGGGCTCTAGAGCCCAGGCTCGGTAGTTGTGGCGCACGGTCTTAGTTGCTCCGTGGCATGTGCAGTCTCATTTGCAGGTTCTGGGGAGGATTAAATGAGCTCATATGATATCCAATTGACTGAGGCAGAGTAGGCTTGGGATGAATCTTTGCTTGGTTTTCATTAGCTGCGGAGAAGAGGATGACAGCTTGGTGCCTCTCCAAATTTCACATGGGTGTGCCTCCCTTGGGGATCTTGTTAAATGCAGGCTGGTATTCAGTAGTTCTGGGTGGGGCCTGGATTCTGTCCTGCTAAGAAGCTCCTAGGTGACGGTGATGCTGAGGGCAAGGGTCCAGCTCCTGCATTTCTCCCTTTCCGGAAGAGCAGGACGTCTGCCCCCCGGGAGGAGAAAACATCCACAAAGTGACTACTAGGCCCTACCAGCTTCCCTTACAGGCAAGGGACCTTTACCACTGCTCCCAACCATTGTGTCTGAGGCGCAGCAAGCCAAAACACTGAGATGCTGAGGTTTGCAGCAAAGAGGAGGTTTATTCACAGGGCAGCCATGCGAGGAAGTGACGTGAAAATAGGTCTCCAATCCTCCTTCCCGAAAGCAAGGGGCTTGGGGTATCTGTGGGATAAAGAATAAAGAAGCAGGGCAGTATGGGTCATGGGGAGCTTGAGGCAAGGTGATTGGACAAAGATGTGCTCCTCATTGTTCTGAGCTGGTGTAATAGGCTACAGGGCTCAGCACATTCTCAGGCTGGAGTTTTTGGCCCTCTGATGGCAGAAGGCCAAAAGGCACTTGCCCAGGTGGAAGATCGGTGGTCCTCTCCACTCTAAACCAGCTCCGCCTACCTAGGCACAGCTGATTCCAAGTTCCTGGACAATACCGGGGCAAACATCTTTTTGCTTATGCTACGTGCTACTTGGAGGACGTGCAAGTGTTCAAGGTACCTTGATGAGTGAAGACAGGATTTCACTAATCATGACACATGGTTTCACTTCCAGGTGAGCAGAAGAGACCTGTAGGCTGAGTCTGGCTCCTGGCACCTGGAATTGGAGGCAGATGGTTTAAAAACGGGCTCCCCCACCCTCTGTGTGATCTGAGGTAGATAGACTATTGATCCTTTTCTCCAATTAAAATGTGTGACTGGAAACACACTTAGTGGCATGTCTGACACACAGTAGTTATGCTACCGTAGGTCATTCTTGGAAACTGAAGCCGTGGTTTTGAGGGATCATCAAAACGAGTACAATGCTTGCCATGTTTCTCCTTGTTCATCCTGGTGACAAACCTGGTAGAGAGAGCTCCATCCTTTCCCACAGGACCACACCCCTAGTACTTAGAGTGAAGTGGTTATGTCTCACTTAAGGCACCTTTTCCTTTTCCTTCCTTCTTTTTTCTTCATTAATCTTCATCCAACTGGCCTTTCTAAATTTTACACAAAACAAAACCATTTCTCAATGGATTCAGATACTACCCCAAGTTAGTATTCCAACCAAGTTCTTGATCTTCCGGGTCTCATCATCAGAAATTTCTGAGCCTAAATCTTCTCTAGTTTCTAGGATCACTCATTGTCTCATTTCTCCCTTCTCCTTTGAGTTCAGAGTCTCGCCAATTTAGTCCCTTCCCTAACCACAACTTATAATAAGGTGACACAGCAAAGTGATGAAAGTCTAGACGGTCTGGTTTTACTCCTGGGTTTTTGCCACCTACTTACTGTGTGGCATTAGGCAAGCTATTCAACGTCTCTGGGCCTCAGTTTCCCCCCAAAAGTGAATATTACGAATATGACCTGCCGGGCTTCCATAGTGGTGCAGTGGTTGGGAGTCCGCCTGCTGATGCAGGGGGCACGGGTTCATGTCCCGGTCCGGGAGGATCCCACATGCCGTGGAGCGGTTGGGCCCGTGAGCCATGGCCGCTGAGCCCGCACGTCCAGAGCCTGTGATCGGCAGCGGGAGAGGCCACGACAGTGAGAGGCCTGCGTACCACAAAAAAAAAGAACATTACCTGCCTATAGGGTTGCCATTATGAGGAATATGTGGGTTAATATTTGGTAATAACTTAGAATAGTGCTTGTTATAGTCTAAGCACTACAGTTGTGCTTTTTAATAATAATAAATGAAATTGCAAATGTATACCTTACTCAACTTTCTGTCATAACTTTGAAGTGTTGGTCTATCTGTTGGGTCTTGTCAGCCTGTAAAGGAGGTGAGGTGTCCGTAGCTTTGGTGTGAGACGTGCTGCCTGCCGAAGCACAGATGCCCGTCAACGCCGTGACCGCCAAAGCCGTGAACGGGTGCTGGAGAAAGCAGGAGCAGAATGGAAGATGACGGCGTGGGAAGGAGGTGTGGTGTCCATAGGTTCGGGGTCTGAGGTGCTGCCTGCTGAAGCACCGATGCCCGCCAAAGCCGTAAATGGGGTGCTGGAGAAAACAGGAGCAGAACGGAAGATGACGGCGTGGGAAGGAGGCGTGGTGTCCATAGGTTCGGGGTCAGACGTGCTGCCTGCTGAAGCACCGATGCCCGGCAAAGGCGTAAATGGGGTGCTGGGGATAACAGGAGCAGAATGGTAGATGATGGTGTGGGAAGGAGGTGTGGTGTCCATGGGTTCCATATCAGAGCTGCTGCGTGCCTGATCTGAGAGCAGAGAGTGACAGTGGGACAGCTTCTCACTCCTTTTATATCTGACGGCTCCGCCTGCCTCTGTGACATGTCCATTGTACGTGTCACAGAGAAAGGGCGGGCGGGGCAGGGGGTGAGTCAGGGGGCACATGCGAGCCCAGCTGGTGGAGAAACCCCAGCCCAGAGGCAAAAGGCGGGGCCCCTTCTGGACTTTCTAGTGGCTGGGTCTTCTCGCTGTGGGTGGCAGGTGTTTGGCACGGGATGGGCCAGCATGCAGAGACTGTTGGGGACTGTGGAAGCCTTCTCCTTCAGAGCTCACCCTGCCTGGGCACCGGCTCTGCAGGCCCCTCAGCTGCGCGTATGTATCGGCCAGCCCTTCCCCACTACGGGGCCCAGAGGCCAGAGGCTGCTCAGAGCTGAGGGCAGGAGGCACCCAGAGCTTGCCAGGGTGTGGGCCACCTCCTCCGGGGACCTCCCCAGCTTCTCTGCGAGGCCTGGAGACAGGATCGCCTTCTCCAGGGCTGCTCAGCTGCCAGCATCACCGTGAGCCAGGTGGCGAAGGTTTCTGAGCAGGAGATGCAGAGCCCTGATCCGACTGCATGCTGCACCCCACGATGTCCCTTCCTGGCAGGTAGGTTCTTTCTTCACTTCTTTGTTGAAATTTTGTCAGACAACATTTAAACCTTGCACTGTTCTTCAGGGTATACAGATGGTAGTGGCTTAGCTGGGATTCGAAGCAAGCCTGTGTGATTCCAGAGCTCGTGTTCTGGACTGTGGTGCCCCCTTATCATATATGCTTCATGTGTTCCTTGTTTTTCATTTTTTCTTGTAGTCCTTATGGTACTTAGCCCTAAGTGCCATAGCCGTAACGAACAGCTACACTGCCCTGTGGGAGGTCTTCTTCTGTTCAACACATGAATTGGTCATCCACCGCACTGTGTTCTAATCTCAGAAGATACAGGTCAGGGACCACCGGTTGTCAGCTGGTGCTACCATTGGTGCTGCCATTCCACATGTCTAACTGAGGCTTGAAGGCCGGATTTTCCCTTTGTCTGGTTTGAAGGATCCAGATATGTAAAGATTATAGTCTAGATAAATCATGGGCTATCCTGAAAGAAATTCACCAGTGAATTGTTCCGTATGGATTAGAAGCCAGTTTCTCTGGCCTTCCTGGAGTATATCCAGCAAGGCGTCTCATTCATGTCTAGAAAGCCAATATATCCTTTATTGCAACTTCAGCGTGGAGCGATGTATTGGTTTAAAGTACGATCAACACAATTTGGTCATTGTGAGTATGCCAGCTGGGTCCACTCTTTATTACACATATGTAACTCGAGAGATTCTTATGCCCAAGAGAGGAGACGTACTCTTGGGTGTCTAGGACGAGGGAAACATGTGTTGTTATTCAGGAGCTGGAAGCTGATGGTCTACACATCACTTGACCTTGTTTAAAACTTGTGTCTTTGGCTTGCTTCATTGGAGTGTTTTCTCTCTCCTGGGGCTGACATTGTGTGTTATGTATCACACAGGTGACATGTAGAAGTTTCAGAACCCAGAATCGTATAGATCAGTCAAAATGTATTTCTATAGTTTTGTTCAAAGTGTATGGAAAATAACACTGGGCATAATTCATATATTCCAGAATTAGTTGGACCCTCTGCTCATGAGATTCTTTTTATGGTATGTCACAGCAAATTTGGACTTCCATCCCCAATAAACTTTGGGGTTGGAGGACACAAAAAGCTTTTGCTCACACCTAAATTATGTCTGAAAGAAAAGGGTAAATCTTATAAGCCCTTTCTAACCTCTCCAAGAGCAGAAATGATTTACAGCTGTGGCATTGAACCCTAATTCCTCGATCTCATTTGAGGAGAGTTCAGTAAGAAACAATGTCTTGATTTTTGTTTGTTTGGTTTCTTCCCTGTTTTCTCATCTTGCTTACCAACAATCCATTGTAATTCATGAGTTAGTATGGCAGCAGGCTGAGTGTTCCCTGGAGCTCATTAAATGATCTTTTTTTCCTAAAATAACTTTTGTGTCCTTGTTTTCAGCCCCTCTTCTTTCCTCTGCCCTTTACTACAACCAGAGCTCAGCCAAAGCTGACTGGCTTTGTGCAGACCTTACTTAGGGTTAGTCTTTTCTTCATTATTTTATTCATGGCTCCTCCATTTCATTGTTTGCCTTCTCGAAATGTGTTGAAATCTTTCTGTGGTGGATGACTTCCAAAATGTCTTGGCTTTGATTGGTTGATTAAGTTTGGTATTTCTACAGTATTGTTTAAATATGGTTTCAGGAGGAACAGAAAGTGAATATGTTTCCTTGTCTGCCATCTTGAGCTGAAAATCCCTGTGGATTTTAGCATCCAATGTTCCCATGGGAAAAAAACCCAACCTTGGCATTAATAGCTGTGACACTCAAGATTTCAGCTTTTCGTGGGCAATCACTGAGGATTGGAATATGTGGTCATTTCTAAAGGGAAAATAATAACTACCTCATGGAGTAGATTTGAGGATTAAATTAGAGAATGAACATGAAACTGCTTTGTAAGGCTTAAAAATCTATAAAAATGTTTTTTGTTATTATTTGATTTGTTGCTATTTCAACTTTACTCAACAGTTGCTTATGACCTTACTTATGTGATAAAATGGCCCCTGGTTTATTGTTTTGAAAGCCAGAATATATTTTTCAATAGCTCGATGGAAATGGCATCATTTGTGAAGGTTAAGGGTGAAGGGATAAATGTTTCTTGACACCTATCACTTTACAGTGTTTTCAGGAACTAATTGACACTTGTATTCCTCTTCCAAATTTTGTTGAGCACCTCCTACGAGCCACATGCTTTACATCAGGTGTTGCAAAGCATTTTCTGGATTTTAAATATCTTAGGCTTTGTGGGCCATATACAGCTTCTGTAGCTTCTCCTCTTTCTTCTTCAACAAGCTTTCTAAACGTCAGAACCATTATTAGCTCACAGTCCCACAGATCCAGGCTGAGAGCCTGATTTGATTTGTGGCCATGATTTGCCGATTCCTGCTCTGCATCCTCACTGAGGAGGGGGACCATGTTTGAGTAATCACTTCTTTGTATCAACTCTTGGTCTTCTGAGGCTTGTCCTTACTCTCCTACACTCTCTAATCAACATGGCACCCAGAGAGATCCTGTTAAAACATGTCAGATCATGTCACTGAAATCTCTTCAATGGCTTCTTCACAGAAGAATCAAAGTCCTCAAAGTGCCTCCAGAGCCCTAGAAATGTGGACCTCTGTTTCGTGTCTGACTGTTTCCTTCTCCTCTCCACTTTGCTTGCTCTGTTGTCCACACACTGCCATCCTTTCTGCTCCTTGGGTACTCCAGCCTACTCTAGCCTCATTGACTTTCCATCGGACTGTTCCCTCTACCTGTACTATTCACTTCCCAGATATGCTCCTTGCTCCCTCTTAAATTTTATCTTCCCCAGAAAGTCCTCAGGGATCACTTAGTTTCAGCTAGCAGCCTCCTCCTAGCATCTAACCATCTCCATCTCCCTTCCCTGCTTGCTGTTTTTCTCCAGCACTTCCCTTATATATTCCCGCACTGTCACGGCTCAGATTCAGCAAGTGATCATTGCCGCAGCATGGCCTCGGGGACCCTGGCTGCGGACACGATGTCCACACCTGCCTGGTGGCCCCTGCTCGCCTCACGGCCCCTCAGGTGCAGCATGCGCAGGACCCGCATTGCAGGCAGAAGACACAGGGCCACTGGCCCCACCTAGGCAGGCCCTTCGATGCCGTGCTCATGTTGGCTCAGACCTCTTCGCTCTCCGTGCTGCGGTTCAAACCTGTGGGCAGCGCTGTGTGGGCGGGGATCAAAGACCTCTGCCCGCTCCTCAGTGTGTCAGCATGCAGCCCCGCCTCCCATGGGGACCCAGCCTGAGGAGCAGGGGCAGGAGATTCGAGACTAGGGTGGCGCGAAAGGTAGGAGGTGTGGAGAGTATGGGGTTTACAAAATGTGTTTGCTGACTGATCCAAACAAAAGTGAGACATGGTTGTATCAACGCATTTAAAAAGTCATTAAACTGCCGCTAAGTGTCTGTGATCACCCCGCCTAGGAGAGAGCGTGCACTCCGTGAGGGACACATGAAAGGCTGAGTGAACGTCTACCTGTGGTCCGTTACCTGGTGCACGGGTGTGTGAATTTTTGCGGAGAGCTCTTAATTTCTGTTGTCTCTGCTGACTTAACACAGTGGTTGGCAAACAGTGACGTGTTCAGTGTATTCAGGACATGATCATGGTTACTAATAATCACTTTGTTTTGTGCTGACACCTCCACAGAGAATTTACAGAAGAGAAACTGAGGCGTAGGAAGTGAAGTGACTGAGTAAGAGGAATGACTCAGACAATTGGTGTTAGTAAATTAACCCTGCAGGGGGCCGTTAGACTGTGGTGGCTCTAGTGATGCGGCCGCCTATGTAAAGCAAGGAAAATCTAAGCCCGTCCACGGCTCAGGGTGACGGACACCGCTGAGGACAGCCAGTCACAAACCACCAACTAGGCTTTAAAGCTATAGCAAATCAGTCATTTCCTTGCTTTGCTTCTGCTCTTTTAAAATAAACATCTCTGCAGCTCCTGTGGCTGGAGTGCTCCTCACCACTTCCACTTTGGTGGTGCCTGAATTGAATCTAATTTTGCTCACATAAAGTCTTAAAATTTTAAATATGCCTCAGTTTGTCTTTTAGGGCTGGCCGTAGAAGTTGGATTTGTGTCCAGTTTCTAGAACAGTGGTTGTCCTCTAGTCAGGCCTTAGGCGTTCTGTGTACAACGTTCCTCTTCTACCACCACCTTCTGGATGCCTCCACCCTCTACCATCTCCCGCGCATCAGATCCCCTAGATGCTCACATTATAACATCGCAGACACTCCTCTGTCTTCCAGCCAGCGTGTGAACTGAAACATTTCCATTCCTGTTGAAGAGTCTGGTGTGACCACTTTCCCAAACACAGCCACTCCCCAGCTGACCCTGGGTAACCACTCTTCTGAACTTGGTCTCCATCACTGACATGGACGTCTTTCTCTTTATGCTACATTTTTAAGTATTCATAAACCGCATATAGTATTCTATATTTTGTCTTCTTACTTGCTTTATTTAGTGTTATCTTTGCTAGGTTCATCCATGCTGACACGTAAAGATCTGTCTAGTTCACGTACTTTCCTCGCTATGTAGGATTCCCATGTACGGAAATACAATAATTTATATGTGCTTTTTCCTGTTGATGGATATTTAAATTGTTTCCAATTTTCAGTATGATTTCTTTTGAAAACATGTTTATATACTTTTTAAAGGTTACTTTACATTTACAGTTATTACAAAATATTGCCTATATTCCCTGTGTTGTACAATACATCCTTGAGCCTATTGTGGACCTAGTAGTTTACATCTCTCACTTCCCGACCCCTGTATTGCCCCCTCCTCCCCCTCTGCGCTGGCAACCATTAGTTTGTTCTCTATATCTGTAACTCTCCTTCTGTTTTGTTATATTTGCTAGATAGTTGTATTTTTGAGATTCCATATATAGGTGATATCCTACAGTATTTGTTTCTGTTTGACTTATTTCACTTACCACAATGCCCTCCAAGGCCGTCTATGTTGCTGCAAATGGCAAAATTTTGTTCTTTTGTAAGGCTGAGTAGTATGCCATTGGTTATATGTACCACATCTTCTTTATCTGTTCATCTCTTGATGACACTTAGGTTGCTTCCATATCTTGGTAATTGTACACAAGGATGCTGCGAACATTGGGGTGCATGTATCTTTTCCAGTACATGTTATTGAGAACACGTGTTTTTGGTTTTTTCAGATTTATACCTAAGAGTGGAGTTGCGAGGTCATATAGTAGTTCTCTTTTTAGGTCTTGGAGAACCCTCCATACTGTTTTCCACAGTGGCTGCACCAGTTTACATCCCTACCAACAGTGTACCAGGGTTCCCTTTTCTCTCAAAAATTGTAAATTTTCTTCCTAGTGGTAATTGAGATGATAGTTCAATAATAACATAAGATCAGGTGAAGTCTAAAGAAATTTTAGAAAACCTGGATAAAGTAAGAACACATGTGTTCTCTGGCATCTGAATGTTGGAGAGACACCAAGACATGTGGGCCAAGTTGTGGAGAGAAGGGAAACACAGACGCAAGCTTGACATTTGCTGCAGCTTTTCTCCTTGGGGCATTTGCTGATTCAAACGTTACAGCCTAGGAGCTGAAAAGCCAAAGAGTTCAAAAGACTCTAACCACAGAAGCCAAAGAGCAAGAGCCGATTTACATGGATAAAAAGCATTTTAACTATGCCAAAGCAGAAAATGAAAAGAAAGAACTTTGCATTGCATTTAATAAAAGTTTAGGGAGATCTTTGTGGTATATTAGTGAACTTACTGGCGGAAATTTAGCCATGTACATTGTGTTGGAGAGGCACCAAGAGTTCAAGAATTCTCACATTTTGAGTACACAATTACCTTACATGTAGGCCTGGTGGCAGCCACTTACATAACAATGATTTGGAGGATGTGGTGTTAGTCAGCTCTTGCTGTGATAATGCTTTGGAAGAAATCGCCCCAAAACTCAGTTACATAAACAAGAATTTATTTTCCTTGGACCTATGGGCGAGTAGCTGCAGTGGCTCTCTTTTAGACCTCTAGATGGCTGGTTTTGCTCCGTGTTTTGGGTCAGTTTGAGGTGTGTCACACACATCTTCCTCTGGAGCCCGAGTGTGAGGCCGCAGCTCCCAGGCCCTGCCTTCTCACAAAGTTCAGTGAAACATAAGAGGTGCATGCAAATAGCAACCATAAGCATGCTGAAGTGGCTATACTAATACCAGAAAATATAGACTTTAAAACAAACAAAAGAGTTACTAGATATGAAAAGGGACATTTTATGATAAAAAAGGGAAGATACCAAAATTTTTAACATATTTGCCCTGAATAAGATAAAACCAAAGTACATGAAGAAGAAAATACCAACACCCATGAAGAATTGAAGGAAGAAATAGATAATTGCACAATATTAGGTAGAGGCTTCAGTACTCCACGGTCAATAATGGATAGAACAATTAGGCAGAAGATCAACAACGATATAGAAGACTTGGACAAGACTATGAATTAACAAGACCTACTAAATGTCTAGAGAATACTCAACCGAACAGTAAAATGCTCACCCTGCTCAACTACATGTGAAACGTTTCCCAGCATAGACGACATGCTAGGCTGTAAGAAAAGAGATTAAAAGCCACATACATTGCTGGTGGGAATGTAAAATGGCGCGGCCATTTTACAAAACAGCTTGAGAGTTCCTGCAAGTGTTAAACATCGAGTTACCCTATGACCCAGCAGTTCCATTACTAAATATATACCTAAGAGAAATGAAAACTTATGTCTGCACAAAAGCTGGTACGTGAATGTTCAGGGAAACATATTTCTAAAAACAAAAGGTGGAAATAATTCAAATGTCAATCTGATAAATGAAGAAACAAAATGTGGAATAGCCGTACAATAGAATAGCATTCAGCTCTAAAAAGGAATGAAATATTGATCCATGTTACAACATGAATGAACCATGAAAGCATTATGTAAAGTTAAAGCAGCCAATCACAAAAGATCACATATTGTATGGTGCCATTTATATGAAGTGCCCAGAATAGCCACTCTGTAGAGACAGGAAGTCGATTAGTGGTTGCCTAGGGCTGAGAGGGTTGAGGAGAATGACAAAACCTTGTTAATGTGTAATGGGTTTTTTGTGAGGGGACAAAAATCTACAATTGGACTGTCGTGATGGTTCCACAAGTCTTTTAGTGGTTACACTAAGAACCACTGAATTGTATACATAAAAGAGTTGAAATTATGGTATGTAAATTACATCCCAATAAAGCTGTCAAAATTATGATAATTTTATAGTTATAAATTTGAAAATTCATCCAAAATTACACATTCTTAACAAATGCAAACTAACAAGACTAACCCAACAAAGAAAAAATATCTAAAACACCTGTATCTACTCAAAAAGTTGTTTGTATAGTTAAGTACCTTTACAGAAAATGATTTCCAGGGATAAATGGGTTTCCACGTAACTTCTTCCAAATATTTAGGGAAGAAGTATTGGTAATCTTACATAAAAATCTTCCAGGAAACAGAAAACTATATATTGCTCAAAGTATTTATAAGGCCAACATAAGCTTCAGATCAAAACTAAAAAGAAGGGCTTCCCTGATGGTGCAGTGGTTAAGAATCCACCTCCCAATGCAGGGGACACGGGTTCGAGCCCTTGTGGGGGAAGATCCCACATGCCGTGGAGCAGCTACGCCCACGTGCCACAACTGCAGAGCCTGCGAGCCACAACTGCTGAGCCCGTGTGCCGCAACTACTGAAGCCTGCATGCCTAGGCAGGCCACCGCAAGGAGAAGCCTACCCACCACAACAAAGAATAGCCCCCCGCTCACCACAACTACAGAAAGCTCGCGTGCAACAATGAAGACCCAATGCAGCCACAAATAAATAAATAAAAAATAAAGTATAGAATCTTAAAAACAAAACAAAACAAAATCTATAAAGAATATTACAAGAATAGAATCACAGGCCAGTTTCTCTTTTGAAAATGCATGCAAAATGTGTAAACAGAAGCACAAACTGTACCCATGGTATGTAAAACAATCATATATCAGAATCAAAGTAGCTTTATTTTGGTAATGCCAGGTTGCTTTAATGTTCAAACATGAAATCCATCCCAGGAATGAATTAGAGTGGGAAAAGAAGTCATTTTAAACGAAGCCTTGGGAATTCCCTGGTTTTCCAGTGGTTAGAACTTGGCGCTTTCACTGCTGGGGCCCTGGGGTCCAATCCCAGGTCAGGGAAATAAGATCCTCCAAGACATGAGGCAGGGCCCAGAAAAAAAAAATAATGAAGTCTTAACCAGGAGAAGCACAAGATCGAATAAACATAACAGATAACACCTTATGAAAAGTAGGTGAAGATTATGGAATATTCTAAAATTTAAAACAAAAATAAACTTTTAAAGATTCAAAAGGATGTGACTAATATTGTACATAGGCAAAAAATAAAATGAAATAAAATATACAAATGATGGGAGCCCCAGAATCCAGAAGCCCAAGTCCCGTCTCTGAAGATTCTCATTCAGTGGGTTCTGGATTTCCTCTGTGTGTCAAAACCTACCGGTGATTCTGATACGACTCACAGACACAATGTAAAGCTTCTGCTTTGCAGGAGAGAATACCAGATTATTCTGTTATTTTATAGTTATACTAACAGGTTGTACTATTGACGGATAAGTCTGATGTCAAAATGCACTCCCCACTAGGGATAAAAAAGGAACTAGTAGTCTCTACTGCTACTTGGTGGCAGCATGCATGTATTGCAAGAGCAATTATTGTAGGAATCCAAATTAGTGGAACATTTTAGAATTGGAAAACTACATACAGATCATCTAGTCAAGCTTCCAACTGTTATAGTTGTAAAAACGAAGGCCCATATAAATGAAATGATATATCTCCA
This sequence comes from Mesoplodon mirus, assembly GCF_964341445.2. NCBI lineage: Eukaryota > Metazoa > Chordata > Mammalia > Artiodactyla > Ziphiidae > Mesoplodon > Mesoplodon mirus. The sequence continues at coordinate 5,521,610 of NW_028295808.1, read as the reverse complement.
AAGAGTGTTAGTGAAAGAGTATGAAATAAAAAATATCTCTGAACTTTTAATTTAGTGCTGTTTTTATTAATCTCAAGTACTAGCTTAAACTTCAGTGTGACAGATTTGGGATTGAATTCTTGCTCAGATTGACTGATTGTGTGCCTTTTAGTAAGTTACTAAAACACGCTTTATTTTTTAACAGGTTTATTTATTTATTTATTTTTGGCTGCATAGGCTCTTCATTGCTGTGTGCGGGCTTTCTCTAGTTGCAGTGAGCGGGGGCTACTCTTTGTTGCAGTGCGCAGGCTTCTCATTGGGGTGGCTTCTCGTTGTTGCTGAGCATGGAGTGTAGGTGTGTGGGCTTCAGTAGTTTTGGATCACGGGCTCTAGAGCCCAGGCTCGGTAGTTGTGGCGCACGGTCTTAGTTGCTCCGTGGCATGTGCAGTCTCATTTGCAGGTTCTGGGGAGGATTAAATGAGCTCATATGATATCCAATTGACTGAGGCAGAGTAGGCTTGGGATGAATCTTTGCTTGGTTTTCATTAGCTGCGGAGAAGAGGATGACAGCTTGGTGCCTCTCCAAATTTCACATGGGTGTGCCTCCCTTGGGGATCTTGTTAAATGCAGGCTGGTATTCAGTAGTTCTGGGTGGGGCCTGGATTCTGTCCTGCTAAGAAGCTCCTAGGTGACGGTGATGCTGAGGGCAAGGGTCCAGCTCCTGCATTTCTCCCTTTCCGGAAGAGCAGGACGTCTGCCCCCCGGGAGGAGAAAACATCCACAAAGTGACTACTAGGCCCTACCAGCTTCCCTTACAGGCAAGGGACCTTTACCACTGCTCCCAACCATTGTGTCTGAGGCGCAGCAAGCCAAAACACTGAGATGCTGAGGTTTGCAGCAAAGAGGAGGTTTATTCACAGGGCAGCCATGCGAGGAAGTGACGTGAAAATAGGTCTCCAATCCTCCTTCCCGAAAGCAAGGGGCTTGGGGTATCTGTGGGATAAAGAATAAAGAAGCAGGGCAGTATGGGTCATGGGGAGCTTGAGGCAAGGTGATTGGACAAAGATGTGCTCCTCATTGTTCTGAGCTGGTGTAATAGGCTACAGGGCTCAGCACATTCTCAGGCTGGAGTTTTTGGCCCTCTGATGGCAGAAGGCCAAAAGGCACTTGCCCAGGTGGAAGATCGGTGGTCCTCTCCACTCTAAACCAGCTCCGCCTACCTAGGCACAGCTGATTCCAAGTTCCTGGACAATACCGGGGCAAACATCTTTTTGCTTATGCTACGTGCTACTTGGAGGACGTGCAAGTGTTCAAGGTACCTTGATGAGTGAAGACAGGATTTCACTAATCATGACACATGGTTTCACTTCCAGGTGAGCAGAAGAGACCTGTAGGCTGAGTCTGGCTCCTGGCACCTGGAATTGGAGGCAGATGGTTTAAAAACGGGCTCCCCCACCCTCTGTGTGATCTGAGGTAGATAGACTATTGATCCTTTTCTCCAATTAAAATGTGTGACTGGAAACACACTTAGTGGCATGTCTGACACACAGTAGTTATGCTACCGTAGGTCATTCTTGGAAACTGAAGCCGTGGTTTTGAGGGATCATCAAAACGAGTACAATGCTTGCCATGTTTCTCCTTGTTCATCCTGGTGACAAACCTGGTAGAGAGAGCTCCATCCTTTCCCACAGGACCACACCCCTAGTACTTAGAGTGAAGTGGTTATGTCTCACTTAAGGCACCTTTTCCTTTTCCTTCCTTCTTTTTTCTTCATTAATCTTCATCCAACTGGCCTTTCTAAATTTTACACAAAACAAAACCATTTCTCAATGGATTCAGATACTACCCCAAGTTAGTATTCCAACCAAGTTCTTGATCTTCCGGGTCTCATCATCAGAAATTTCTGAGCCTAAATCTTCTCTAGTTTCTAGGATCACTCATTGTCTCATTTCTCCCTTCTCCTTTGAGTTCAGAGTCTTGCCAATTTAGTCCCTTCCCTAACCACAACTTATAATAAGGTGACACAGCAAAGTGATGAAAGTCTAGACGGTCTGGTTTTACTCCTGGGTTTTTGCCACCTACTTACTGTGTGGCATTAGGCAAGCTATTCAACGTCTCTGGGCCTCAGTTTCCCCCCAAAAGTGAATATTACGAATATGACCTGCCGGGCTTCCATAGTGGTGCAGTGGTTGGGAGTCCGCCTGCTGATGCAGGGGGCACGGGTTCATGCCCCGGTCCGGGAGGATCCCACATGCCGTGGAGCAGTTGGGCCCGTGAGCCATGGCCGCTGAGCCCGCACATCCAGAGCCTGTGATCAGCAGCGGGAGAGGCCACGACAGTGAGAGGCCTGCGTACCACAAAAAAAAAAGAACATTACCTGCCTATAGGGTTGCCATTATGAGGAATATGTGGGTTAATATTTGGTAAGAACTTAGAATAGTACTTGTTATAGTCTAAGCACTACAGTTGTGCTTTTTAATAATAATAAATGAAATTGCAAATGTATACCTTACTCAACTTTCTGTCATAACTTTGAAGTGTTGGTCTATCTGTTGGGTCTTGTCAGCCTGTAAAGGAGGTGAGGTGTCCGTAGCTTTGGTGTGAGACGTGCTGCCTGCCGAAGCACCGATGCCCGTCAACGCCGTGACCGCCAAAGCCGTGAACGGGTGCTGGAGAAAGCAGGAGCAGAATGGAAGATGACGGCGTGGGAAGGAGGTGTGGTGTCCATAGGTTCGGGGTCTGAGGTGCTGCCTGCTGAAGCACCGATGCCCGCCAAAGCCGTAAATGGGGTGCTGGAGAAAACAGGAGCAGAACGGAAGATGACGGCGTGGGAAGGAGGCGTGGTGTCCATAGGTTCGGGGTCAGACGTGCTGCCTGCTGAAGCACCGATGCCCGGCAAAGGCGTAAATGGGGTGCTGGGGAAAACAGGAGCAGAATGGTAGATGATGGCGTGGGAAGGAGGTGTGGTGTCCATGGGTTCCATATCAGAGCTGCTGCGTGCCTGATCTGAGGGCAGAGAGTGACAGTGGGACAGCTTCTCACTCCTTTTATATCTGATGGCTCCGCCTGCCTCTGTGACATGTCCATTGTACGTGTCACAGAGAAAGGGCGGGCGGGGCAGGGGGTGAGTCAGGGGGCACATGCGAGCCCAGCTGGTGGAGAAACCCCAGCCCAGAGGCAAAAGGCGGGGCCCCTTCTGGACTTTCTAGTGGCTGGGTCTTCTCGCTGTGGGTGGCAGGTGTTTGGCACGGGATGGGCCACCATGCAGAGACTGTTGGGGACTGTGGAAGCCTTCTCCTTCAGAGCTCACCCTGCCTGGGCACCGGCTCTGCAGGCCCCTCAGCTGCGCGTATGTATCTGCCAGCCCTTCCCCACTACGGAGCCCAGAGGCCAGAGGCTGCTCAGAGCTGAGGGCAGGAGGCACCCAGAGCTTGCCGGGGTGTGGGCCACCTGTCCTGGGACCTCCCCAGCTTCTCTGCGAGGCCTGGAGACAGGATCGTCTTCTCCAGGGCTGCTCAGCTGCCAGCATCACCGTGAGCCAGGTGGTGAAGGTTTCTGAGCAGGAGATGCAGAGCCCTGATCCGACTGCATGCTGTACCCCACGATGTCCCTTCCTGGCAGGTAGGTTCTTTCTTCACTTCTTTGTTGAAATTTGGTCAGACAACATTTAAACCTTGCACTGTTCTTCAGGGTATACAGATGGTAGTGGTTTAGCCGGGATTCGAAGCAAGCCTGTGTGATTCCAGAGCTCGTGTTCTGGACTGTGGTGCCCCCTTATCATATATGCTTCATGTGTTCCTTGTTTTTCATTTTTTCTTGTAGTCCTTATGGTACTTAGCCCTAAGTGCCATAGCCGTAACGAACAGCTACACTGCCCTGTGGGAGGTCTTCTTCTGTTCAACACATGAATTGGTCATCCACCGCACTGTGTTCTAATCTCAGAAGATACAGGTCAGGGACCACCGGTTGTCAGCTGGTGCTACCATTGGTGCTGCCATTCCACATGTCTAACTGAGGCTTGAAGGCCGGATTTTCCCTTTGTCTGGTTTGAAGGATCCAGATATGTAAAGATTATAGTCTAGATAAAACATGGGCTATCCTGAAAGAAATTCACCAGTGAATTGTTCCATATGGATTAGAAGCCAGTTTCTCTGGCCTTCCTGGAATATATCCAGCAAGGCGTCTCATTCATGTCTAGAAAGCCAATATATCCTTTATTGCAACTTCAGCGTGGAGCGATGTATTGGTTTAAAGTACGATCAACACAATTTGGTCATTGTGAGTATGCCAGCTGGGTCCACTCTTTATTACACATATGTAACTCGAGAGATTCTTATGCCCAAGAGAGGAGACGTACTCTTGGGTGTCTAGGACGAGGGAAACATGTGTTGTTATTCAGGAGCTGGAAGCTGATGGTCTACACATCACTTGACCTTGTTTAAAACTTGTGTCTTTGGCTTGCTTCATTGGAGTGTTTTCTCTCTCCTGGGGCTGACATTGTGTGTTATGTATCACACAGGTGACATGTAGAAGTTTCAGAACCCAGAATCGTATAGATCAGTCAAAATGTATTTCTATAGTTTTGTTCAAAGTGTATAGAAAATAACACTGGGCATAATTCATATATTCCAGAATTAGTTGGACCCTCTGCTCGTGAGATTCTTTTTATGGTATGTCACAGCAAATTTGGACTTCCATCCCCAATAAACTTTGGGGTTGGAGGACACAAAAAGCTTTTGCTCACATCTAAATTATGTCTGAATGAAAAGGGTAAATATTATAAGCCCCTTCTAACATCTCCAAGAGCAGAAATGATTTACAGCTGTGGCATTGAACCCTAATTCCTCGATCTCATTTGAGGAGAGTTCAGTAAGAAACAATGTCTTGATTTTTGTTTGTTTGGTTTCTTCCCTGTTTTCTCATCTTGCTTACCAACAATCCATTGTAATTCATGAGTTAGTATGGCAGCAGGCTGAGTGTTCCCTGGAGCTCATTAAATGATCTTTTTTTCCTAAAATAACTTTTGTGTCCTTGTTTTCAGCCCCTCTTCTTTCCTCTGCCCTTTACTACAACCAGAGCTCAGCCAAAGCTGACTGGCTTTGTGCAGACCTTACTTAGGGTTAGTCTTTTCTTCATTATTTTATTCATGGCTCCTCCATTTCATTGTTTGCCTTCTCGAAATGTGTTGAAATCTTTCTGTGGTGGATGACTTCCAAAATGTCTTGGCTTTGATTGGTTGATTAAGTTTGGTATTTCTACAGTATTGTTTAAATATGGTTTCAGGAGGAACAGAAAGTGAATATGTTTCCTTGTCTGCCATCTTGAGCTGAAAATCCCTGTGGATTTTAGCATCCAATGTTCCCATGGTAAAAAAACCCAACCTTGGCATTAATAGATGTGACACTCAAGATTTCAGCTTTTCGTGGGCAATCACTGAGGATTGGAATATGTGGTCATTTCTAAAGGGAAAATAATAACTACCTCATGGAGTAGATTTGAGGATTAAATTAGAGAATGAACATGAAAATGCTTTGTAAGGCTTAAAAATCTATAAAAATGTTTTTTGTTATTATTTGATTTGTTGCTATTTCAACTTTACTCAACAGTTGCTTATGACCTTACTTATGTGATAAAATGGCCCCTGGTTTATTGTTTTGAAAGCCAGAATATATTTTTCAATAGCTCGATGGAAATGGCATCATTTGTGAAGGTTAAGGGTGAAGGGATAAATGTTTCTTGACACCTATCACTTTACAGTGTTTTCAGGAACTAATTGACACTTGTATTCCTCTTCCAAATTTTGTTGAGCACCTCCTACGAGCCACATGCTTTACATCAGGTGTTGCAAAGCATTTTCTGGATTTTAAATATCTTAGGCTTTGTGGGCCATATACAGCTTCTGTAGCTTCTCCTCTTTCTTCTTCAACAAGCTTTCTAAACGTGAGAACCATTATTAGCTCACAGTCCCACAGATCCAGGCTGAGAGCCTGATTTGATTTGTGGCCATGATTTGCCGATTCCTGCTCTGCATCCTCACTGAGGAGGGGGACCATGTTTGAGTAATCACTTCTTTGTATCAACTCTTGGTCTTCTGAGGCTTGTCCTTACTCTCCTACACTCTCTAATCAACATGGCACCCAGAGAGATCCTGTTAAAACATGTCAGATCATGTCACTGAAATCTCTTCAATGGCTTCTTCACAGAAGAATCAAAGTCCTCAAAGTGCCTCCAGAGCCCTAGAAATGTGGACCTCTGTTTCGTGTCTGACTGTTTCCTTCTCCTCTCCACTTTGCTTGCTCTGTTGTCCACACACTGCCATCCTTTCTGCTCCTTGGGTACTCCAGCCTACTCTAGCCTCATTGACTTTCCATCGGACTGTTCCCTCTACCTGTACTATTCACTTCCCAGATATGCTCCTTGCTCCCTCTTAAATTTTATCTTCCCCAGAAAGTCCTCAGGGATCACTTAGTTTCAGCTAGCAGCCTCCTCCTAGCATCTAACCATCTCCATCTCCCTTCCCTGCTTGCTGTTTTTCTCCAGCACTTCCCTTATATATTCCCGCACTGTCACGGCTCAGATTCAGCAAGTGATCATTGCCGCAGCATGGCCTCGGGGACCCTGGCTGCGGACACGATGTCCACACCTGCCTGGTGGCCCCTGCTCGCCTCACGGCCCCTCAGGTGCAGCATGCGCAGGACCCGCATTGCAGGCAGAAGACACAGGGCCACTGGCCCCACCTAGGCAGGCCCTTCGATGCCGTGCTCATGTTGGCTCAGACCTCTTCGCTCTCCGTGCTGCGGTTCAAACCTGTGGGCAGCGCTGTGTGGGCGGGGATCGAAGACCTCTGCCCGCTCCTCAGTGTGTCAGCATGCAGCCCCGCCTCCCATGGGGACCCAGCCTGAGGAGCAGGGGCAGGAGATTCGAGACTAGGGTGGCGCGAAAGGTAGGAGGTGTGGAGAGTATGGGGTTTACAAAATGTGTTTGCTGACTGATCCAAACAAAAGTGAGACATGGTTGTATCAACGCATTTAAAAAGTCATTAAACTGCCGCTAAGTGTCTGTGATCACCCCGCCTAGGAGAGAGCGTGCACTCCGTGAGGGACACATGAAAGGCTGAGTGAACGTCTACCTGTGGTCCGTTACCTGGTGCACGGGTGTGTGAATTTTTGCGGAGAGCTCTTAATTTCTGTTGTCTCTGCTGACTTAACACGGTGGTTGGCAAACAGTGACGTGTTCAGTGTATTCAGGACATGATCATGGTTACTAATAATCACTTTGTTTTGTGCTGACACCTCCACAGAGAATTTACAGAAGAGAAACTGAGGTGTAGGAAGTGAAGTGACTGAGTAAGAGGAATGACTCAGACAATTGGTGTTAGTAAATTAACCCTGCAGGGGGCCGTTAGACTGTGGTGGCTCTAGTGATGCGGCCGCCTATGTAAAGCAAGGAAAATCTAAGCCTGTCCACGGCTCAGGGTGACGGACACCGCTGAGGACAGCCAGTCACAAACCACCAACTAGGCTTTAAAGCTATAGCAAATCAGTCATTTCCTTGCTTTGCTTCTGCTCTTTTAAAATAAACATCTCTGCAGCTCCTGTGGCTGGAGTGCTCCTCACCACTTCCACTTTGGTGGTGCCTGAATTGAATCTAATTTTGCTCACATAAAGTCTTAAAATTTTAAATATGCCTCAGTTTGTCTTTTAGGGCTGGCCGTAGAAGTTGGATTTGTGTCCAGTTTCTAGAACAGTGGTTGTCCTCTAGTCAGGCCTTAGGCGTTCTGTGTACAACGTTCCTCTTCTACCACCACCTTCTGGATGCCTCCACCCTCTACCATCTCCCGCGCATCAGATCCCCTAGATGCTCACATTATAACATCACAGACACTCCTCTGTCTTCCAGCCAGCGTGTGAACTGAAACATTTCCATTCCTGTTGAAGAGTCTGGTGTGACCACTTTCCCAAACACAGCCACTCCCCAGCTGACCCTGGGTAACCACTCTTCTGAACTTGGTCTCCATCACTGACATGGACGTCTTTCTCTTTATGCTACATTTTTAAGTATTCATAAACCGCATATAGTATTCTATATTTTGTCTTCTTACTTGCTTTATTTAGTGTTATCTTTGCTAGGTTCATCCATGCTGACACGTAAAGATCTGTCTAGTTCACGTACTTTCCTCGCTATGTAGGATTCCCATGTACGGAAATACAATAATTTATATGTGCTTTTTCCTGTTGATGGATATTTAAATTGTTTCCAATTTTCAGTATGATTTCTTTTAAAAACATGTTTATATACTTTTTAAAGGTTACTTTACATTTACAGTTATTACAAAATATTGCCTATATTCCCTTTGTTGTACAATACATCCTTGAGCCTATTGTGGACCTAGTAGTTTACATCTCTCACTTCCCGACCCCTGTATTGCCCCCTCCTCCCCCTCTGCGCTGGCAACCATTAGTTTGTTCTCTATATCTGTAACTCTCCTTCTGTTTTGTTATATTTGCTAGATAGTTGTATTTTTTAGATTCCATATATAGGTGATATCCTACAGTATTTGTTTCTGTTTGACTTATTTCACTTACCACAATGCCCTCCAAGGCCGTCTATGTTGCTGCAAATGGCAAAATTTTGTTCTTTTGTAAGGCTGAGTAGTATGCCATTGGTTATATGTACCACATCTTCTTTATCTGTTCATCTCTTGATGACACTTAGGTTGCTTCCATATCTTGGTAATTGTACACAAGGATGCTGCGAACATTGGGGTGCATGTATCTTTTCCAGTACATGTTATTGAGAACACGTGTTTTTGGTTTTTTCAGATTTATACCTAAGAGTGGAGTTGCGAGGTCATATAGTAGTTCTCTTTTTAGGTCTTGGAGAACCCTCCATACTGTTTTCCCCAGTGGCTGCACCAGTTTACATCCCTACCAACAGTGTACCAGGGTTCCCTTTTCTCTCAAAAATTGTAAATTTTCTTCCTAGTGGTAATTGAGATGATAGTTCAATAATAACATAAGATCAGGTGAAGTCTAAAGAAATTTTAGAAAACCTGGATAAAGTAAGAACACATGTGTTCTCTGGCATCTGAATGTTGGAGAGACACCAAGACATGTGGGCCAAGTTGTGGAGAGAAGGGAAACACAGACGCAAGCTTGACATTTGCTGCAGCTTTTCTCCTTGGGGCATTTGCTGATTCAAACGTTACAGCCTAGGAGCTGAAAAGCCAAAGAGTTCAAAAGACTCTAACCACAGAAGCCAAAGAGCAAGAGCCGATTTACATGGATAAAAAGCATTTTAACTATGCCAAAGCAGAAAATGAAAAGAAAGAACTTTGCATTGCATTTAATAAAAGTTTAGGGAGATCTTTGTGGTATATTAGTGAACTTACTGGCGGAAATTTAGCCATGTACATTGTGTTGGAGAGGCACCAAGAGTTCAAGAATTCTCACATTTTGAGTACACAATTACCTTACATGTAGGCCTGGTGGCAGCCACTTACATAACAATGATTTGGAGGATGTGGTGTTAGTCAGCTCTTGCTGTGATAATGCTTTGGAAGAAATCGCCCCAAAACTCAGTTACATAAACAAGAATTTATTTTCCTTGGACCTATGGGCGAGTAGCTGCAGTGGCTCTCTTTTAGACCTCTAGATGGCTGGTTTTGCTCCGTGTTTTGGGTCAGTTTGAGGTGTGTCACACACATCTTCCTCTGGAGCCCGAGTGTGAGGCCGCAGCTCCCAGGCCCTGCCTTCTCACAAAGTTCAGTGAAACATAAGAGGTGCATGCAAATAGCAACCATAAGCATGCTGAAGTGGCTATACTAATACCAGAAAATATAGACTTTAAAACAAACAAAAGAGTTACTAGATATGAAAAGGGACATTTTATGATAAAAAAGGGAAGATACCAAAATTTTTAACATATTTGCCCTGAATAAGATAAAACCAAAGTACATGAAGAAGAAAATACCAACACCCATGAAGAATTGAAGGAAGAAATAGATAATTGCACAATATTAGGTAGAGGCTTCAGTACTCCACGGTCAATAATGGATAGAACAATTAGGCAGAAGATCAACAACGATATAGAAGACTTGGACAAGACTATGAATTAACAAGACCTACTAAATGTCTAGAGAATACTCAACCGAACAGTAAAATGCTCACCCTGCTCAACTACATGTGAAACGTTTCCCAGCATAGACGACATGCTAGGCTGTAAGAAAAGAGATTAAAAGCCACATACATTGCTGGTGGGAATGTAAAATGGCGCGGCCATTTTACAAAACAGCTTGAGAGTTCCTGCAAGTGTTAAACATCGAGTTACCCTATGACCCAGCAGTTCCATTACTAAATATATACCTAAGAGAAATGAAAACTTATGTCTGCACAAAAGCTTGTACGTGAATGTTCAGGGAAACCTATTTCTAAAAACAAAAGGTGGAAATAATTCAAATGTCAATCTGATAAATGAAGAAACAAAATGTGGAATAGCCGTACAATAGAATAGCATTCAGCTCTAAAAAGGAATGAAATATTGATCCATGTTACAACATGAATGAACCATGAAAGCATTATGTAAAGTTAAAGCAGCCAATCACAAAAGATCACATATTGTATGGTGCCATTTATATGAAGTGCCCAGAATAGCCACTCTGTAGAGACAGGAAGTCGATTAGTGGTTGCCTAGGGCTGAGAGGGTTGAGGAGAATGACAAAACCTTGTTAATGTGTAATGGGTTTTTTGTGAGGGGACAAAAATCTACAATTGGACTGTCGTGATGGTTCCACAAGTCTTTTAGTGGTTACACTAAGAACCACTGAATTGTATACATAAAAGAGTTGAAATTATGGTATGTAAATTACATCCCAATAAAGCTGTCAAAATTATGATAATTTTATAGTTATAAATTTGAAAATTCATCCAAAATTACACATTCTTAACAAATGCAAACTAACAAGACTAACCCAACAAAGAAAAAATATCTAAAACACCTGTATCTACTCAAAAAGTTGTTTGTATAGTTAAGTACCTTTACAGAAAATGATTTCCAGGGATAAATGGGTTTCCACGTAACTTCTTCCAAATATTTAGGGAAGAAGTATTGGTAATCTTACATAAAAATCTTCCAGGAAACAGAAAACTATATATTGCTCAAAGTATTTATAAGGCCAACATAAGCTTCAGATCAAAACTAAAAAGAAGGGCTTCCCTGATGGTGCAGTGGTTAAGAATCCACCTCCCAATGCAGGGGACACGGGTTCGAGCCCTTGTGGGGGAAGATCCCACATGCCGTGGAGCAGCTACGCCCACGTGCCACAACTGCAGAGCCTGCGAGCCACAACTGCTGAGCCCGTGTGCCGCAACTACTGAAGCCTGCATGCCTAGGCAGGCCACCGCAAGGAGAAGCCTACCCACCACAACAAAGAATAGCCCCCCGCTCACCACAACTACAGAAAGCTCGCGTGCAACAATGAAGACCCAATGCAGCCACAAATAAATAAATAAAAAATAAAGTATAGAATCTTAAAAACAAAACAAAACAAAATCTATAAAGAATATTACAAGAATAGAATCACAGGCCAGTTTCTCTTTTGAAAATGCATGCAAAATGTGTAAACAGAAGCACAAACTGTACCCATGGTATGTAAAACAATCATATATCAGAATCAAAGTAGCTTTATTTTGGTAATGCCAGGTTGCTTTAATGTTCAAACATGAAATCCATCCCAGGAATGAATTAGAGTGGGAAAAGAAGTCATTTTAAACGAAGCCTTGGGAATTCCCTGGTTTTCCAGTGGTTAGAACTTGGCGCTTTCACTGCTGGGGCCCTGGGGTCCAATCCCAGGTCAGGGAAATAAGATCCTCCAAGACATGAGGCAGGGCCCAGAAAAAAAAAATAATGAAGTCTTAACCAGGAGAAGCACAAGATCGAATAAACATAACAGATAACACCTTATGAAAAGTAGGTGAAGATTATGGAATATTCTAAAATTTAAAACAAAAATAAACTTTTAAAGATTCAAAAGGATGTGACTAATATTGTACATAGGCAAAAAATAAAATGAAATAAAATATACAAATGATGGGAGCCCCAGAATCCAGAAGCCCAAGTCCCGTCTCTGAAGATTCTCATTCAGTGGGTTCTGGATTTCCTCTGTGTGTCAAAACCTACCGGTGATTCTGATACGACTCACAGACACAATGTAAAGCTTCTGCTTTGCAGGAGAGAATACCAGATTATTCTGTTATTTTATAGTTATACTAACAGGTTGTACTATTGACGGATAAGTCTGATGTCAAAATGCACTCCCCACTAGGGATAAAAAAGGAACTAGTAGTCTCTACTGCTACTTGGTGGCAGCATGCATGTATTGCAAGAGCAATTATTGTAGGAATCCAAATTAGTGGAACATTTTAGAATTGGAAAACTACATACAGATCATCTAGTCAAGCTTCCAACTGTTATAGTTGTAAAAACGAAGGCCCATATAAATGAAATGATATATCTCCAAAGAGTGTTAGTGAAAGAGTATGAAATAAAAAATATCTCTGAACTTTTAATTTAGTGCTGTTTTTATTAATCTCAAGTACTAGCTTAAACTTCAGTGTGACAGATTTGGGATTGAATTCTTGCTCAGATTGACTGATTGTGTGCCTTTTAGTAAGTTACTAAAACACGCTTTATTTTTTAACAGGTTTATTTATTTATTTATTTTTGGCTGCATAGGCTCTTCATTGCTGTGTGCGGGCTTTCTCTAGTTGCAGTGAGCGGGGGCTACTCTTTGTTGCAGTGCGCAGGCTTCTCATTGGGGTGGCTTCTCGTTGTTGCTGAGCATGGAGTGTAGGTGTGTGGGCTTCAGTAGTTTTGGATCACGGGCTCTAGAGCCCAGGCTCGGTAGTTGTGGCGCACGGTCTTAGTTGCTCCGTGGCATGTGCAGTCTCATTTGCAGGTTCTGGGGAGGATTAAATGAGCTCATATGATATCCAATTGACTGAGGCAGAGTAGGCTTGGGATGAATCTTTGCTTGGTTTTCATTAGCTGCGGAGAAGAGGATGACAGCTTGGTGCCTCTCCAAATTTCACATGGGTGTGCCTCCCTTGGGGATCTTGTTAAATGCAGGCTGGTATTCAGTAGTTCTGGGTGGGGCCTGGATTCTGTCCTGCTAAGAAGCTCCTAGGTGACGGTGATGCTGAGGGCAAGGGTCCAGCTCCTGCATTTCTCCCTTTCCGGAAGAGCAGGACGTCTGCCCCCCGGGAGGAGAAAACATCCACAAAGTGACTACTAGGCCCTACCAGCTTCCCTTACAGGCAAGGGACCTTTACCACTGCTCCCAACCATTGTGTCTGAGGCGCAGCAAGCCAAAACACTGAGATGCTGAGGTTTGCAGCAAAGAGGAGGTTTATTCACAGGGCAGCCATGCGAGGAAGTGACGTGAAAATAGGTCTCCAATCCTCCTTCCCGAAAGCAAGGGGCTTGGGGTATCTGTGGGATAAAGAATAAAGAAGCAGGGCAGTATGGGTCATGGGGAGCTTGAGGCAAGGTGATTGGACAAAGATGTGCTCCTCATTGTTCTGAGCTGGTGTAATAGGCTACAGGGCTCAGCACATTCTCAGGCTGGAGTTTTTGGCCCTCTGATGGCAGAAGGCCAAAAGGCACTTGCCCAGGTGGAAGATCGGTGGTCCTCTCCACTCTAAACCAGCTCCGCCTACCTAGGCACAGCTGATTCCAAGTTCCTGGACAATACCGGGGCAAACATCTTTTTGCTTATGCTACGTGCTACTTGGAGGACGTGCAAGTGTTCAAGGTACCTTGATGAGTGAAGACAGGATTTCACTAATCATGACACATGGTTTCACTTCCAGGTGAGCAGAAGAGACCTGTAGGCTGAGTCTGGCTCCTGGCACCTGGAATTGGAGGCAGATGGTTTAAAAACGGGCTCCCCCACCCTCTGTGTGATCTGAGGTAGATAGACTATTGATCCTTTTCTCCAATTAAAATGTGTGACTGGAAACACACTTAGTGGCATGTCTGACACACAGTAGTTATGCTACCGTAGGTCATTCTTGGAAACTGAAGCCGTGGTTTTGAGGGATCATCAAAACGAGTACAATGCTTGCCATGTTTCTCCTTGTTCATCCTGGTGACAAACCTGGTAGAGAGAGCTCCATCCTTTCCCACAGGACCACACCCCTAGTACTTAGAGTGAAGTGGTTATGTCTCACTTAAGGCACCTTTTCCTTTTCCTTCCTTCTTTTTTCTTCATTAATCTTCATCCAACTGGCCTTTCTAAATTTTACACAAAACAAAACCATTTCTCAATGGATTCAGATACTACCCCAAGTTAGTATTCCAACCAAGTTCTTGATCTTCCGGGTCTCATCATCAGAAATTTCTGAGCCTAAATCTTCTCTAGTTTCTAGGATCACTCATTGTCTCATTTCTCCCTTCTCCTTTGAGTTCAGAGTCTTGCCAATTTAGTCCCTTCCCTAACCACAACTTATAATAAGGTGACACAGCAAAGTGATGAAAGTCTAGACGGTCTGGTTTTACTCCTGGGTTTTTGCCACCTACTTACTGTGTGGCATTAGGCAAGCTATTCAACGTCTCTGGGCCTCAGTTTCCCCCCAAAAGTGAATATTACGAATATGACCTGCCGGGCTTCCATAGTGGTGCAGTGGTTGGGAGTCCGCCTGCTGATGCAGGGGGCACGGGTTCATGCCCCGGTCCGGGAGGATCCCACATGCCGTGGAGCAGTTGGGCCCGTGAGCCATGGCCGCTGAGCCCGCACATCCAGAGCCTGTGATCAGCAGCGGGAGAGGCCACGACAGTGAGAGGCCTGCGTACCACAAAAAAAAAAGAACATTACCTGCCTATAGGGTTGCCATTATGAGGAATATGTGGGTTAATATTTGGTAAGAACTTAGAATAGTACTTGTTATAGTCTAAGCACTACAGTTGTGCTTTTTAATAATAATAAATGAAATTGCAAATGTATACCTTACTCAACTTTCTGTCATAACTTTGAAGTGTTGGTCTATCTGTTGGGTCTTGTCAGCCTGTAAAGGAGGTGAGGTGTCCGTAGCTTTGGTGTGAGACGTGCTGCCTGCCGAAGCACCGATGCCCGTCAACGCCGTGACCGCCAAAGCCGTGAACGGGTGCTGGAGAAAGCAGGAGCAGAATGGAAGATGACGGCGTGGGAAGGAGGTGTGGTGTCCATAGGTTCGGGGTCTGAGGTGCTGCCTGCTGAAGCACCGATGCCCGCCAAAGCCGTAAATGGGGTGCTGGAGAAAACAGGAGCAGAACGGAAGATGACGGCGTGGGAAGGAGGCGTGGTGTCCATAGGTTCGGGGTCAGACGTGCTGCCTGCTGAAGCACCGATGCCCGGCAAAGGCGTAAATGGGGTGCTGGGGAAAACAGGAGCAGAATGGTAGATGATGGCGTGGGAAGGAGGTGTGGTGTCCATGGGTTCCATATCAGAGCTGCTGCGTGCCTGATCTGAGGGCAGAGAGTGACAGTGGGACAGCTTCTCACTCCTTTTATATCTGATGGCTCCGCCTGCCTCTGTGACATGTCCATTGTACGTGTCACAGAGAAAGGGCGGGCGGGGCAGGGGGTGAGTCAGGGGGCACATGCGAGCCCAGCTGGTGGAGAAACCCCAGCCCAGAGGCAAAAGGCGGGGCCCCTTCTGGACTTTCTAGTGGCTGGGTCTTCTCGCTGTGGGTGGCAGGTGTTTGGCACGGGATGGGCCACCATGCAGAGACTGTTGGGGACTGTGGAAGCCTTCTCCTTCAGAGCTCACCCTGCCTGGGCACCGGCTCTGCAGGCCCCTCAGCTGCGCGTATGTATCTGCCAGCCCTTCCCCACTACGGAGCCCAGAGGCCAGAGGCTGCTCAGAGCTGAGGGCAGGAGGCACCCAGAGCTTGCCAGGGTGTGGGCCACCTGTCCGGGGACCTCCCCAGCTTCTCTGCGAGGCCTGGAGACAGGATCGCCTTCTCCAGGGCTGCTCAGCTGCCAGCATCACCGTGAGCCAGGTGGCGAAGGTTTCTGAGCAGGAGATGCAGAGCCCTGATCCGACTGCATGCTGCACCCCACGATGTCCCTTCCTGGCAGGTAGGTTCTTTCTTCACTTCTTTTTTGAAATTTGGTCAGACAACATTTAAACCTTGCACTGTTCTTCAGGGTATACAGATGGTAGTGGCTTAGCCGGAATTTGAAGCAAGCCTGTGTGATTGCAGAGCTTGTGTTCTGGACTGTGGTGCCCCCTTATCATATATGCTTCATGTGTTCCTTGTTTTTCATTTTTTCTTGTAGTCCTTATGGTACTTAGCCCTAAGTGCCATAGCCGTAACGAACAGCTACACTGCCCTGTGGGAGGTCTTCTTCTGTTCAACACATGAATTGGTCATCCACCGCACTCTGTTCTAATCTCAGTAGATACAGGTCAGGGACCACCGGTTGTCAGCTGGTGCTACCATTGGTGCTGCCATTCCACATGTCTAACTGAGGCTTGAAGGCCGGATTTTCCCTTTGTCTGGTTTGAAGGATCCAGATATGTAAAGATTATAGTCTAGATAAAACATGGGCTATCCTGAAAGAAATTCACCAGTGAATTGTTCCATATGGATTAGAAGCCAGTTTCTCTGGCCTTCCTGGAATATATCCAGCAAGGCGTCTCATTCATGTCTAGAAAGCCAATATATCCTTTATTGCAACTTCAGCGTGGAGCGATGTATTGGTTTAAAGTACGATCAACACAATTTGGTCATTGTGAGTATGCCAGCTGGGTCCACTCTTTATTACACATATGTAACTCGAGAGATTCTTATGCCCAAGAGAGGAGACGTACTCTTGGGTGTCTAGGACGAGGGAAACATGTGTTGTTATTCAGGAGCTGGAAGCTGATGGTCTACACATCACTTGACCTTGTTTAAAACTTGTGTCTTTGGCTTGCTTCATTGGAGTGTTTTCTCTCTCCTGGGGCTGACATTGTGTGTTATGTATCACACAGGTGACATGTAGAAGTTTCAGAACCCAGAATCGTATAGATCAGTCAAAATGTATTTCTATAGTTTTGTTCAAAGTGTATAGAAAATAACACTGGGCATAATTCATATATTCCAGAATTAGTTGGACCCTCTGCTCGTGAGATTCTTTTTATGGTATGTCACAGCAAATTTGGACTTCCATCCCCAATAAACTTTGGGGTTGGAGGACACAAAAAGCTTTTGCTCACATCTAAATTATGTCTGAATGAAAAGGGTAAATATTATAAGCCCCTTCTAACATCTCCAAGAGCAGAAATGATTTACAGCTGTGGCATTGAACCCTAATTCCTCGATCTCATTTGAGGAGAGTTCAGTAAGAAACAATGTCTTGATTTTTGTTTGTTTGGTTTCTTCCCTGTTTTCTCATCTTGCTTACCAACAATCCATTGTAATTCATGAGTTAGTATGGCAGCAGGCTGAGTGTTCCCTGGAGCTCATTAAATGATCTTTTTTTCCTAAAATAACTTTTGTGTCCTTGTTTTCAGCCCCTCTTCTTTCCTCTGCCCTTTACTACAACCAGAGCTCAGCCAAAGCTGACTGGCTTTGTGCAGACCTTACTTAGGGTTAGTCTTTTCTTCATTATTTTATTCATGGCTCCTCCATTTCATTGTTTGCCTTCTCGAAATGTGTTGAAATCTTTCTGTGGTGGATGACTTCCAAAATGTCTTGGCTTTGATTGGTTGATTAAGTTTGGTATTTCTACAGTATTGTTTAAATATGGTTTCAGGAGGAACAGAAAGTGAATATGTTTCCTTGTCTGCCATCTTGAGCTGAAAATCCCTGTGGATTTTAGCATCCAATGTTCCCATGGGAAAAAAACCCAACCTTGGCATTAATAGATGTGACACTCAAGATTTCAGCTTTTCGTGGGCAATCACTGAGGATTGGAATATGTGGTCATTTCTAAAGGGAAAATAATAACTACCTCATGGAGTAGATTTGAGGATTAAATTAGAGAATGAACATGAAAATGCTTTGTAAGGCTTAAAAATCTATAAAAATGTTTTTTGTTATTATTTGATTTGTTGCTATTTCAACTTTACTCAACAGTTGCTTATGACCTTACTTATGTGATAAAATGGCCCCTGGTTTATTGTTTTGAAAGCCAGAATATATTTTTCAATAGCTCGATGGAAATGGCATCATTTGTGAAGGTTAAGGGTGAAGGGATAAATGTTTCTTGACACCTATCACTTTACAGTGTTTTCAGGAACTAATTGACACTTGTATTCCTCTTCCAAATTTTGTTGAGCACCTCCTACGAGCCACATGCTTTACATCAGGTGTTGCAAAGCATTTTCTGGATTTTAAATATCTTAGGCTTTGTGGGCCATATACAGCTTCTGTAGCTTCTCCTCTTTCTTCTTCAACAAGCTTTCTAAACGTGAGAACCATTATTAGCTCACAGTCCCACAGATCCAGGCTGAGAGCCTGATTTGATTTGTGGCCATGATTTGCCGATTCCTGCTCTGCATCCTCACTGAGGAGGGGGACCATGTTTGAGTAATCACTTCTTTGTATCAACTCTTGGTCTTCTGAGGCTTGTCCTTACTCTCCTACACTCTCTAATCAACATGGCACCCAGAGAGATCCTGTTAAAACATGTCAGATCATGTCACTGAAATCTCTTCAATGGCTTCTTCACAGAAGAATCAAAGTCCTCAAAGTGCCTCCAGAGCCCTAGAAATGTGGACCTCTGTTTCGTGTCTGACTGTTTCCTTCTCCTCTCCACTTTGCTTGCTCTGTTGTCCACACACTGCCATCCTTTCTGCTCCTTGGGTACTCCAGCCTACTCTAGCCTCATTGACTTTCCATCGGACTGTTCCCTCTACCTGTACTATTCACTTCCCAGATATGCTCCTTGCTCCCTCTTAAATTTTATCTTCCCCAGAAAGTCCTCAGGGATCACTTAGTTTCAGCTAGCAGCCTCCTCCTAGCATCTAACCATCTCCATCTCCCTTCCCTGCTTGCTGTTTTTCTCCAGCACTTCCCTTATATATTCCCGCACTGTCACGGCTCAGATTCAGCAAGTGATCATTGCCGCAGCATGGCCTCGGGGACCCTGGCTGCGGACACGATGTCCACACCTGCCTGGTGGCCCCTGCTCGCCTCACGGCCCCTCAGGTGCAGCATGCGCAGGACCCGCATTGCAGGCAGAAGACACAGGGCCACTGGCCCCACCTAGGCAGGCCCTTCGATGCCGTGCTCATGTTGGCTCAGACCTCTTCGCTCTCCGTGCTGCGGTTCAAACCTGTGGGCAGCGCTGTGTGGGCGGGGATCGAAGACCTCTGCCCGCTCCTCAGTGTGTCAGCATGCAGCCCCGCCTCCCATGGGGACCCAGCCTGAGGAGCAGGGGCAGGAGATTCGAGACTAGGGTGGCGCGAAAGTTAGGAGGTGTGGAGAGTATGGGGTTTACAAAATGTGTTTGCTGACTGATCCAAACAAAAGTGAGACATGGTTGTATCAACGCATTTAAAAAGTCATTAAACTGCCGCTAAGTGTCTGTGATCACCCCGCCTAGGAGAGAGCGTGCACTCCGTGAGGGACACATGAAAGGCTGAGTGAACGTCTACCTGTGGTCCGTTACCTGGTGCACGGGTGTGTGAATTTTTGCGGAGAGCTCTTAATTTCTGTTGTCTCTGCTGACTTAACACGGTGGTTGGCAAACAGTGACGTGTTCAGTGTATTCAGGACATGATCATGGTTACTAATAATCACTTTGTTTTGTGCTGACACCTCCACAGAGAATTTACAGAAGAGAAACTGAGGTGTAGGAAGTGAAGTGACTGAGTAAGAGGAATGACTCAGACAATTGGTGTTAGTAAATTAACCCTGCAGGGGGCCGTTAGACTGTGGTGGCTCTAGTGATGCGGCCGCCTATGTAAAGCAAGGAAAATCTAAGCCTGTCCACGGCTCAGGGTGACGGACACCGCTGAGGACAGCCAGTCACAAACCACCAACTAGGCTTTAAAGCTATAGCAAATCAGTCATTTCCTTGCTTTGCTTCTGCTCTTTTAAAATAAACATCTCTGCAGCTCCTGTGGCTGGAGTGCTCCTCACCACTTCCACTTTGGTGGTGCCTGAATTGAATCTAATTTTGCTCACATAAAGTCTTAAAATTTTAAATATGCCTCAGTTTGTCTTTTAGGGCTGGCCGTAGAAGTTGGATTTGTGTCCAGTTTCTAGAACAGTGGTTGTCCTCTAGTCAGGCCTTAGGCGTTCTGTGTACAACGTTCCTCTTCTACCACCACCTTCTGGATGCCTCCACCCTCTACCATCTCCCGCGCATCAGATCCCCTAGATGCTCACATTATAACATCGCAGACACTCCTCTGTCTTCCAGCCAGCGTGTGAACTGAAACATTTCCATTCCTGTTGAAGAGTCTGGTGTGACCACTTTCCCAAACACAGCCACTCCCCAGCTGACCCTGGGTAACCACTCTTCTGAACTTGGTCTCCATCACTGACATGGACGTCTTTCTCTTTATGCTACATTTTTAAGTATTCATAAACCGCATATAGTATTCTATATTTTGTCTTCTTACTTGCTTTATTTAGTGTTATCTTTGCTAGGTTCATCCATGCTGACACGTAAAGATCTGTCTAGTTCACGTACTTTCCTCGCTATGTAGGATTCCCATGTACGGAAATACAATAATTTATATGTGCTTTTTCCTGTTGATGGATATTTAAATTGTTTCCAATTTTCAGTATGATTTCTTTTAAAAACATGTTTATATACTTTTTAAAGGTTACTTTACATTTACAGTTATTACAAAATATTGCCTATATTCCCTTTGTTGTACAATACATCCTTGATCCTATTGTGGACCTAGTAGTTTACATCTCTCACTTCCCGACCCCTGTATTGCCCCCTCCTCCCCCTCTGCGCTGGCAACCATTAGTTTGTTCTCTATATCTGTAACTCTCCTTCTGTTTTGTTATATTTGCTAGATAGTTGTATTTTTTAGATTCCATATATAGGTGATATCCTACAGTATTTGTTTCTGTTTGACTTATTTCACTTACCACAATGCCCTCCAAGGCCGTCTATGTTGCTGCAAATGGCAAAATTTTGTTCTTTTGTAAGGCTGAGTAGTATGCCATTGGTTATATGTACCACATCTTCTTTATCTGTTCATCTCTTGATGACACTTAGGTTGCTTCCATATCTTGGTAATTGTACACAAGGATGCTGCGAACATTGGGGTGCATGTATCTTTTCCAGTACATGTTATTGAGAACACGTGTTTTTGGTTTTTTCAGATTTATACCTAAGAGTGGAGTTGCGAGGTCATATAGTAGTTCTCTTTTTAGGTCTTGGAGAACCCTCCATACTGTTTTCCACAGTGGCTGCACCAGTTTACATCCCTACCAACAGTGTACCAGGGTTCCCTTTTCTCTCAAAAATTGTAAATTTTCTTCCTAGTGGTAATTGAGATGATAGTTCAATAATAACATAAGATCAGGTGAAGTCTAAAGAAATTTTAGAAAACCTGGATAAAGTAAGAACACATGTGTTCTCTGGCATCTGAATGTTGGAGAGACACCAAGACATGTGGGCCAAGTTGTGGAGAGAAGGGAAACACAGACGCAAGCTTGACATTTGCTGCAGCTTTTCTCCTTGGGGCATTTGCTGATTCAAACGTTACAGCCTAGGAGCTGAAAAGCCAAAGAGTTCAAAAGACTCTAACCACAGAAGCCAAAGAGCAAGAGCCGATTTACATGGATAAAAAGCATTTTAACTATGCCAAAGCAGAAAATGAAAAGAAAGAACTTTGCATTGCATTTAATAAAAGTTTAGGGAGATCTTTGTGGTATATTAGTGAACTTACTGGCGGAAATTTAGCCATGTACATTGTGTTGGAGAGGCACCAAGAGTTCAAGAATTCTCACATTTTGAGTACACAATTACCTTACATGTAGGCCTGGTGGCAGCCACTTACATAACAATGATTTGGAGGATGTGGTGTTAGTCAGCTCTTGCTGTGATAATGCTTTGGAAGAAATCGCCCCAAAACTCAGTTACATAAACAAGAATTTATTTTCCTTGGACCTATGGGCGAGTAGCTGCAGTGGCTCTCTTTTAGACCTCTAGATGGCTGGTTTTGCTCCGTGTTTTGGGTCAGTTTGAGGTGTGTCACACACATCTTCCTCTGGAGCCCGAGTGTGAGGCCGCAGCTCCCAGGCCCTGCCTTCTCACAAAGTTCAGTGAAACATAAGAGGTGCATGCAAATAGCAACCATAAGCATGCTGAAGTGGCTATACTAATACCAGAAAATATAGACTTTAAAACAAACAAAAGAGTTACTAGATATGAAAAGGGACATTTTATGATAAAAAAGGGAAGATACCAAAATTTTTAACATATTTGCCCTGAATAAGATAAAACCAAAGTACATGAAGAAGAAAATACCAACACCCATGAAGAATTGAAGGAAGAAATAGATAATTGCACAATATTAGGTAGAGGCTTCAGTACTCCACGGTCAATAATGGATAGAACAATTAGGCAGAAGATCAACAACGATATAGAAGACTTGGACAAGACTATGAATTAACAAGACCTACTAAATGTCTAGAGAATACTCAACCGAACAGTAAAATGCTCACCCTGCTCAACTACATGTGAAACGTTTCCCAGCATAGACGACATGCTAGGCTGTAAGAAAAGAGATTAAAAGCCACATACATTGCTGGTGGGAATGTAAAATGGCGCGGCCATTTTACAAAACAGCTTGAGAGTTCCTGCAAGTGTTAAACATCGAGTTACCCTATGACCCAGCAGTTCCATTACTAAATATATACCTAAGAGAAATGAAAACTTATGTCTGCACAAAAGCTTGTACGTGAATGTTCAGGGAAACCTATTTCTAAAAACAAAAGGTGGAAATAATTCAAATGTCAATCTGATAAATGAAGAAACAAAATGTGGAATAGCCGTACAATAGAATAGCATTCAGCTCTAAAAAGGAATGAAATATTGATCCATGTTACAACATGAATGAACCATGAAAGCATTATGTAAAGTTAAAGCAGCCAATCACAAAAGATCACATATTGTATGGTGCCATTTATATGAAGTGCCCAGAATAGCCACTCTGTAGAGACAGGAAGTCGATTAGTGGTTGCCTAGGGCTGAGAGGGTTGAGGAGAATGACAAAACCTTGTTAATGTGTAATGGGTTTTTTGTGAGGGGACAAAAATCTACAATTGGACTGTCGTGATGTTTCCACAAGTCTTTTAGTGGTTACACTAAGAACCACTGAATTGTATACATAAAAGAGTTGAAATTATGGTATGTAAATTACATCCCAATAAAGCTGTCAAAATTATGATAATTTTATAGTTATAAATTTGAAAATTCATCCAAAATTACACATTCTTAACAAATGCAAACTAACAAGACTAACCCAACAAAGAAAAAATATCTAAAACACCTGTATCTACTCAAAAAGTTGTTTGTATAGTTAAGTACCTTTACAGAAAATGATTTCCAGGGATAAATGGGTTTCCACGTAACTTCTTCCAAATATTTAGGGAAGAAGTATTGGTAATCTTACATAAAAATCTTCCAGGAAACAGAAAACTATATATTGCTCAAAGTATTTATAAGGCCAACATAAGCTTCAGATCAAAACTAAAAAGAAGGGCTTCCCTGATGGTGCAGTGGTTAAGAATCCACCTCCCAATGCAGGGGACACGGGATCGAGCCCCTGTGGGGGAAGATCCCACATGCCGTGGAGCAGCTACGCCCACGTGCCACAACTGCAGAGCCTGCGAGCCACAACTGCTGAGCCCGTGTGCCGCAACTACTGAAGCCTGCATGCCTAGGCAGGCCACCGCAAGGAGAAGCCTACCCACCACAACAAAGAATAGCCCCCCGCTCACCACAACTACAGAAAGCTCGCGTGCAACAATGAAGACCCAATGCAGCCACAAATAAATAAATAAAAAATAAAGTATAGAATCTTAAAAACAAAACAAAACAAAATCTATAAAGAATATTACAAGAATAGAATCACAGGCCAGTTTCTCTTTTGAAAATGCATGCAAAATGTGTAAACAGAAGCACAAACTGTACCCATGGTATGTAAAACAATCATATATCAGAATCAAAGTAGCTTTATTTTGGTAATGCCAGGTTGCTTTAATGTTCAAACATGAACTCCATCCCAGGAATGAATTAGAGTGGGAAAAGAAGTCATTTTAAACGAAGCCTTGGGAATTCCCTGGTTTTCCAGTGGTTAGAACTTGGCGCTTTCACTGCTGGGGCCCTGGGGTCCAATCCCAGGTCAGGGAAATAAGATCCTCCAAGACATGAGGCAGGGCCCCGAAAAAAAAATAATGAAGTCTTAACCAGGAGAAGCACAAGATCGAATAAACATAACAGATAACACCTTATGAAAAGTAGGTGAAGATTATGGAATATTCTAAAATTTAAAACAAAAAGAAACTTTTAAAGATTCAAAAGGATGTGACTAATATTGTACATAGGCAAAAAATAAAATGAAATAAAATATACAAATGATGGGAGCCCCAGAATCCAGAAGCCCAAGTCCCGTCTCTGAAGATTCTCATTCAGTGGGTTCTGGATTTCCTCTGTGTGTCAAAACCTACCGGTGATTCTGATACGACTCACAGACACAATGTAAAGCTTCTGCTTTGCAGGAGAGAATACCAGATTATTCTGTTATTTTATAGTTATACTAACAGGTTGTACTATTGACGGATAAGTCTGATGTCAAAATGCACTCCCCACTAGGGATAAAAAAGGAACTAGTAGTCTCTACTGCTACTTGGTGGCAGCATGCATGTATTGCAAGAGCAATTATTGTAGGAATCCAAATTAGTGGAACATTTTAGAATTGGAAAACTACATACAGATCATCTAGTCAAGCTTCCAACTGTTATAGTTGTAAAAACGAAGGCCCATATAAATGAAATGATATATCTCCAAAGAGTGTTAGTGAAAGAGTATGAAATAAAAAATATCTCTGAACTTTTAATTTAGTGCTGTTTTTATTAATCTCAAGTACTAGCTTAAACTTCAGTGTGACAGATTTGGGATTGAATTCTTGCTCAGATTGACTGATTGTGTGCCTTTTAGTAAGTTACTAAAACACGCTTTATTTTTTAACAGGTTTATTTATTTATTTATTTTTGGCTGCATAGGCTCTTCATTGCTGTGTGCGGGCTTTCTCTAGTTGCAGTGAGCGGGGGCTACTCTTTGTTGCAGTGCGCAGGCTTCTCATTGGGGTGGATTCTCGTTGTTGCTGAGCATGGAGTGTAGGTGTGTGGGCTTCAGTAGTTTTGGATCACGGGCTCTAGAGCCCAGGCTCGGTAGTTGTGGCGCACGGTCTTAGTTGCTCCGTGGCATGTGCAGTCTCATTTGCAGGTTCTGGGGAGGATTAAATGAGCTCATATGATATCCAATTGACTGAGGCAGAGTAGGCTTGGGATGAATCTTTGCTTGGTTTTCATTAGCTGCGGAGAAGAGGATGACAGCTTGGTGCCTCTCCAAATTTCACATGGGTGTGCCTCCCTTGGGGATCTTGTTAAATGCAGGCTGGTATTCAGTAGTTCTGGGTGGGGCCTGGATTCTGTCCTGCTAAGAAGCTCCTAGGTGACGGTGATGCTGAGGGCAAGGGTCCAGCTCCTGCATTTCTCCCTTTCCGGAAGAGCAGGACGTCTGCCCCCCGGGAGGAGAAAACATCCACAAAGTGACTACTAGGCCCTACCAGCTTCCCTTACAGGCAAGGGACCTTTACCACTGCTCCCAACCATTGTGTCTGAGGCGCAGCAAGCCAAAACACTGAGATGCTGAGGTTTGCAGCAAAGAGGAGGTTTATTCACAGGGCAGCCATGCGAGGAAGTGACGTGAAAATAGGTCTCCAATCCTCCTTCCCGAAAGCAAGGGGCTTGGGGTATCTGTGGGATAAAGAATAAAGAAGCAGGGCAGTATGGGTCATGGGGAGCTTGAGGCAAGGTGATTGGACAAAGATGTGCTCCTCATTGTTCTGAGCTGGTGTAATAGGCTACAGGGCTCAGCACATTCTCAGGCTGGAGTTTTTGGCCCTCTGATGGCAGAAGGCCAAAAGGCACTTGCCCAGGTGGAAGATCGGTGGTCCTCTCCACTCTAAACCAGCTCCGCCTACCTAGGCACAGCTGATTCCAAGTTCCTGGACAATACCGGGGCAAACATCTTTTTGCTTATGCTACGTGCTACTTGGAGGACGTGCAAGTGTTCAAGGTACCTTGATGAGTGAAGACAGGATTTCACTAATCATGACACATGGTTTCACTTCCAGGTGAGCAGAAGAGACCTGTAGGCTGAGTCTGGCTCCTGGCACCTGGAATTGGAGGCAGATGGTTTAAAAACGGGCTCCCCCACCCTCTGTGTGATCTGAGGTAGATAGACTATTGATCCTTTTCTCCAATTAAAATGTGTGACTGGAAACACACTTAGTGGCATGTCTGACACACAGTAGTTATGCTACCGTAGGTCATTCTTGGAAACTGAAGCCGTGGTTTTGAGGGATCATCAAAACGAGTACAATGCTTGCCATGTTTCTCCTTGTTCATCCTGGTGACAAACCTGGTAGAGAGAGCTCCATCCTTTCCCACAGGACCACACCCCTAGTACTTAGAGTGAAGTGGTTATGTCTCACTTAAGGCACCTTTTCCTTTTCCTTCCTTCTTTTTTCTTCATTAATCTTCATCCAACTGGCCTTTTTAAATTTTACACAAAACAAAACCATTTCTCAATGGATTCAGATACTACCCCAAGTTAGTATTCCAACCAAGTTCTTGATCTTCCGGGTCTCATCATCAGAAATTTCTGAGCCTAAATCTTCTCTAGTTTCTAGGATCACTCATTGTCTCATTTCTCCCTTCTCCTTTGAGTTCAGAGTCTTGCCAATTTAGTCCCTTCCCTAACCACAACTTATAATAAGGTGACACAGCAAAGTGATGAAAGTCTAGACGGTCTGGTTTTACTCCTGGGTTTTTGCCACCTACTTACTGTGTGGCATTAGGCAAGCTATTCAACGTCTCTGGGCCTCAGTTTCCCCCCAAAAGTGAATATTACGAATATGACCTGCCGGGCTTCCATAGTGGTGCAGTGGTTGGGAGTCCGCCTGCTGATGCAGGGGGCACGGGTTCATGCCCCGGTCCGGGAGGATCCCACATGCCGTGGAGCAGTTGGGCCCGTGAGCCATGGCCGCTGAGCCCGCACATCCAGAGCCTGTGATCAGCAGCGGGAGAGGCCACGACAGTGAGAGGCCTGCGTACCACAAAAAAAAAAGAACATTACCTGCCTATAGGGTTGCCATTATGAGGAATATGTGGGTTAATATTTGGTAAGAACTTAGAATAGTACTTGTTATAGTCTAAGCACTACAGTTGTGCTTTTTAATAATAATAAATGAAATTGCAAATGTATACCTTACTCAACTTTCTGTCATAACTTTGAAGTGTTGGTCTATCTGTTGGGTCTTGTCAGCCTGTAAAGGAGGTGAGGTGTCCGTAGCTTTGGTGTGAGATGTGCTGCCTGCCGAAGCACCGATGCCCGTCAACGCCGTGACCGCCAAAGCCGTGAACGGGTGCTGGAGAAAGCAGGAGCAGAATGGAAGATGACGGCGTGGGAAGGAGGTGTGGTGTCCATAGGTTCGGGGTCTGAGGTGCTGCCTGCTGAAGCACCGATGCCCGCCAAAGCCGTAAATGGGGTGCTGGAGAAAACAGGAGCAGAACGGAAGATGACGGCGTGGGAAGGAGGCGTGGTGTCCATAGGTTCGGGGTCAGACGTGCTGCCTGCTGAAGCACCGATGCCCGGCAAAGGCGTAAATGGGGTGCTGGGGAAAACAGGAGCAGAATGGTAGATGATGGCATGGGAAGGAGGTGTGGTGTCCATGGGTTCCATATCAGAGCTGCTGCGTGCCTGATCTGAGGGCAGAGAGTGACAGTGGGACAGCTTCTCACTCCTTTTATATCTGACGGCTCCGCCTGCCTCTGTGACATGTCCATTGTACGTGTCACAGAGAAAGGGCGGGCGGGGCAGGGGGTGAGTCAGGGGGCACATGCGAGCCCAGCTGGTGGAGAAACCCCAGCCCAGAGGCAAAAGGCGGGGCCCCTTCTGGACTTTCTAGTGGCTGGGTCTTCTCGCTGTGGGTGGCAGGTGTTTGGCACGGGATGGGCCACCATGCAGAGACTGTTGGGGACTGTGGAAGCCTTCTCCTTCAGAGCTCACCCTGCCTGGGCACCGGCTCTGCAGGCCCCTCAGCTGCGCGTATGTATCTGCCAGCCCTTCCCCACTACGGAGCCCAGAGGCCAGAGGCTGCTCAGAGCTGAGGGCAGGAGGCACCCAGAGCTTGCCAGGGTGTGGGCCACCTGTCCGGGGACCTCCCCAGCTTCTCTGCGAGGCCTGGAGACAGGATCGCCTTCTCCAGGGCTGCTCAGCTGCCAGCATCACCGTGAGCCAGGTGGCGAAGGTTTCTGAGCAGGAGATGCAGAGCCCTGATCCGACTGCATGCTGCACCCCACGATGTCCCTTCCTGGCAGGTAGGTTCTTTCTTCACTTCTTTGTTGAAATTTGGTCAGACAACATTTAAACCTTGCACTGTTCTTCAGGGTATACAGATGGTAGTGGCTTAGCCGGGATTCGAAGCAAGCCTGTGTGATTCCAGAGCTCGTGTTCTGGACTGTGGTGCCCCCTTATCATATATGCTTCATGTGTTCCTTGTTTTTCATTTTTTCTTGTAGTCCTTATGGTACTTAGCCCTAAGTGCCATACCCGTAACGAACAGCTACACTGCCCTGTGGGAGGTCTTCTTCTGTTCAACACATGAATTGGTCATCCACCGCACTGTGTTCTAATCTCAGAAGATACAGGTCAGGGACCACCGGTTGTCAGCTGGTGCTACCATTGGTGCTGCCTTTCCACATGTCTAACTGAGGCTTGAAGGCCGGATTTTCCCTTTGTCTGGTTTGAAGGATCCAGATATGTAAAGATTATAGTCTAGATAAAACATGGGCTATCCTGAAAGAAATTCACCAGTGAATTGTTCCATATGGATTAGAAGCCAGTTTCTCTGGCCTTCCTGGAATATATCCAGCAAGGCGTCTCATTCATGTCTAGAAAGCCAATATATCCTTTATTGCAACTTCAGCGTGGAGCGATGTATTGGTTTAAAGTACGATCAACACAATTTGGTCATTGTGAGTATGCCAGCTGGGTCCACTCTTTATTACACATATGTAACTCGAGAGATTCTTATGCCCAAGAGAGGAGACGTACTCTTGGGTGTCTAGGACGAGGGAAACATGTGTTGTTATTCAGGAGCTGGAAGCTGATGGTCTACACATCACTTGACCTTGTTTAAAACTTGTGTCTTTGGCTTGCTTCATTGGAGTGTTTTCTCTCTCCTGGGGCTGACATTGTGTGTTATGTATCACACAGGTGACATGTAGAAGTTTCAGAACCCAGAATCGTATAGATCAGTCAAAATGTATTTCTATAGTTTTGTTCAAAGTGTATAGAAAATAACACTGGGCATAATTCATATATTCCAGAATTAGTTGGACCCTCTGCTCGTGAGATTCTTTTTATGGTATGTCACAGCAAATTTGGACTTCCATCCCCAATAAACTTTGGGGTTGGAGGACACAAAAAGCTTTTGCTCACATCTAAATTATGTCTGAATGAAAAGGGTAAATATTATAAGCCCCTTCTAACATCTCCAAGAGCAGAAATGATTTACAGCTGTGGCATTGAACCCTAATTCCTCGATCTCATTTGAGGAGAGTTCAGTAAGAAACAATGTCTTGATTTTTGTTTGTTTGGTTTCTTCCCTGTTTTCTCATCTTGCTTACCAACAATCCATTGTAATTCATGAGTTAGTATGGCAGCAGGCTGAGTGTTCCCTGGAGCTCATTAAATGATCTTTTTTTCCTAAAATAACTTTTGTGTCCTTGTTTTCAGCCCCTCTTCTTTCCTCTGCCCTTTACTACAACCAGAGCTCAGCCAAAGCTGACTGGCTTTGTGCAGACCTTACTTAGGGTTAGTCTTTTCTTCATTATTTTATTCATGGCTCCTCCATTTCATTGTTTGCCTTCTCGAAATGTGTTGAAATCTTTCTGTGGTGGATGACTTCCAAAATGTCTTGGCTTTGATTGGTTGATTAAGTTTGGTATTTCTACAGTATTGTTTAAATATGGTTTCAGGAGGAACAGAAAGTGAATATGTTTCCTTGTCTGCCATCTTGAGCTGAAAATCCCTGTGGATGTTAGCATCCAATGTTCCCATGGGAAAAAAACCCAACCTTGGCATTAATAGCTGTGACACTCAAGATTTCAGCTTTTCGTGGGCAATCACTGAGGATTGGAATATGTGGTCATTTCTAAAGGGAAAATAATAACTACCTCATGGAGTAGATTTGAGGATTAAATTAGAGAATGAACATGAAAATGCTTTGTAAGGCTTAAAAATCTATAAAAATGTTTTTTGTTATTATTTGATTTGTTGCTATTTCAACTTTACTCAACAGTTGCTTATGACCTTACTTATGTGATAAAATGGCCCCTGGTTTATTGTTTTGAAAGCCAGAATATATTTTTCAATAGCTCGATGGAAATGGCATCATTTGTGAAGGTTAAGGGTGAAGGGATAAATGTTTCTTGACACCTATCACTTTACAGTGTTTTCAGGAACTAATTGACACTTGTATTCCTCTTCCAAATTTTGTTGAGCACCTCCTACGAGCCACATGCTTTACATCAGGTGTTGCAAAGCATTTTCTGGATTTTAAATATCTTAGGCTTTGTGGGCCATATACAGCTTCTGTAGCTTCTCCTCTTTCTTCTTCAACAAGCTTTCTAAACGTCAGAACCATTATTAGCTCACAGTCCCACAGATCCAGGCTGAGAGCCTGATTTGATTTGTGGCCATGATTTGCCGATTCCTGCTCTGCATCCTCACTGAGGAGGGGGACCATGTTTGAGTAATCACTTCTTTGTATCAACTCTTGGTCTTCTGAGGCTTGTCCTTACTCTCCTACACTCTCTAATCAACATGGCACCCAGAGAGATCCTGTTAAAACATGTCAGATCATGTCACTGAAATCTCTTCAATGGCTTCTTCACAGAAGAATCAAAGTCCTCAAAGTGCCTCCAGAGCCCTAGAAATGTGGACCTCTGTTTCGTGTCTGACTGTTTCCTTCTCCTCTCCACTTTGCTTGCTCTGTTGTCCACACACTGCCATCCTTTCTGCTCCTTGGGTACTCCAGCCTACTCTAGCCTCATTGACTTTCCATCGGACTGTTCCCTCTACCTGTACTATTCACTTCCCAGATATGCTCCTTGCTCCCTCTTAAATTTTATCTTCCCCAGAAAGTCCTCAGGGATCACTTAGTTTCAGCTAGCAGCCTCCTCCTAGCATCTAACCATCTCCATCTCCCTTCCCTGCTTGCTGTTTTTCTCCAGCACTTCCCTTATATATTCCCGCACTGTCACGGCTCAGATTCAGCAAGTGATCATTGCCGCAGCATGGCCTCGGGGACCCTGGCTGTGGACACGATGTCCACACCTGCCTGGTGGCCCCTGCTCGCCTCATGGCCCCTCAGGTGCAGCATGCGCAGGACCCGCATTGCCGGCAGAAGACACAGGGCCACTGGCCCCACCTAGGCAGGCCCTTCGATGCCGTGCTCATGTTGGCTCAGACCTCTTCGCTCTCCGTGCTGCGGTTCAAACCTGTGGGCAGCGCTGTGTGGGCGGGGATCGAAGACCTCTGCCCGCTCCTCAGTGTGTCAGCATGCAGCCCCGCCTCCCATGGGGACCCAGCCTGAGGAGCAGGGGCAGGAGATTCGAGACTAGGGTGGCGCGAAAGGTAGGAGGTGTGGAGAGTATGGGGTTTACAAAAAGTGTTTGCTGACTGATCCAAACAAAAGTGAGACATGGTTGTATCAACGCATTTAAAAAGTCATTAAACTGCCGCTAAGTGTCTGTGATCACCCCGCCTAGGAGAGAGCGTGCACTCCGTGAGGGACACATGAAAGGCTGAGTGAACGTCTACCTGTGGTCCGTTACCTGGTGCACGGGTGTGTGAATTTTTGCGGAGAGCTCTTAATTTCTTTTGTCTCTGCTGACTTGACACGGTTGTTGGCAAAGAGTGACGTGTTCAGTGTATTCAGGACATGATCATGGTTACTAATAATCACTTTGTTTTGTGCTGACACCTCCACAGAGAATTTACAGAAGAGAAACTGAGGCGTAGGAAGTGAAGTGACTGAGTAAGAGGAATGACTCAGACAATTGGTGTTAGTAAATTAACCCTGCAGGGGGCCGTTAGACTGTGGTGGCTCTAGTGATGCGGCCGCCTATGTAAAGCAAGGAAAATCTAAGCCCGTCAACGGCTCAGGGTGACGGACACCGCTGAGGACAGCCAGTCACAAACCACCAACTAGGCTTTAAAGCTATAGCAAATCAGTCATTTCCTTGCTTTGCTTCTGCTCTTTTAAAATAAACATCTCTGCAGCTCCTGTGGCTGGAGTGCTCCTCACCACTTCCACTTTGGTGGTGCCTGAATTGAATCTAATTTTGCTCACATAAAGTCTTAAAATTTTAAATATGCCTCAGTTTGTCTTTTAGGGCTGGCCGTAGAAGTTGGATTTGTGTCCATTTTCTAGGACAGTGGTTGTCCTCTAGTCAGGCCTTAGGCGTTCTGTGTACAACGTTCCTCTTCTACCACCACCTTCTGGATGCCTCCACCCTCTACCATCTCCCGCGCATCAGATCCCCTAGATGCTCACATTATAACATCGCAGACACTCCTCTGTCTTCCAGCCAGCGTGTGAACTGAAACATTTCCATTCCTGTTGAAGAGTCTGGTGTGACCACTTTCCCAAACACAGCCACTCCCCAGCTGACCCTGGGTAACCACTCTTCTGAACTTGGTCTCCATCACTGACATGGACGTCTTTCTCTTTATGCTACATTTTTAAGTATTCATAAACCGCATATAGTATTCTATATTTTGTCTTCTTACTTGCTTTATTTAGTGTTATCTTTGCTAGGTTCATCCATGCTGACACGTAAAGATCTGTCTAGTTCACGTACTTTCCTCGCTATGTAGGATTCCCATGTACGGAAATACAATAATTTATATGTGCTTTTTCCTGTTGATGGATATTTAAATTGTTTCCAATTTTCAGTATGATTTCTTTTAAAAACATGTTTATATACTTTTTAAAGGTTACTTTACATTTACAGTTATTACAAAATATTGCCTATATTCCCTGTGTTGTACAATACATCCTTGAGCCTATTGTGGACCTAGTAGTTTACATCTCTCACTTCCCGACCCCTGTATTGCCCCCTCCTCCCCCTCTGCGCTGGCAACCATTAGTTTGTTCTCTATATCTGTAACTCTCCTTCTGTTTTGTTATATTTGCTAGATAGTTGTATTTTTGAGATTCCATATATAGGTGATATCCTACAGTATTTGTTTCTGTTTGACTTATTTCACTTACCACAATGCCCTCCAAGGCCGTCTATGTTGCTGCAAATGGCAAAATTTTGTTCTTTTGTAAGGCTGAGTAGTATGCCATTGGTTATATGTACCACATCTTCTTTATCTGTTCATCTCTTGATGACACTTAGGTTGCTTCCATATCTTGGTAATTGTACACAAGGATGCTGCGAACATTGGGGTGCATGTATCTTTTCCAGTACATGTTATTGAGAACACGTGTTTTTGGTTTTTTCAGATTTATACCTAAGAGTGGAGTTGCGAGGTCATATAGTAGTTCTCTTTTTAGGTTTTGGAGAACCCTCCATACTGTTTTCCACAGTGGCTGCACCAGTTTACATCCCTACCAACAGTGTACCAGGGTTCCCTTTTCTCTCAAACATTGTAAATTTTCTTCCTAGTGGTAATTGAGATGATAGTTCAATAATAACATAAGATCAGGTGAAGTCTAAAGAAATTTTAGAAAACCTGGATAAAGTAAGAACACATGTGTTCTCTGGCATCTGAATGTTGGAGAGACACCAAGACATGTGGGCCAAGTTGTGGAGAGAAGGGAAACACAGACGCAAGCTTGACATTTGCTGCAGCTTTTCTCCTTGGGGCATTTGCTGATTCAAACGTTACAGCCTAGGAGCTGAAAAGCCAAAGAGTTCAAAAGACTCTAACCACAGAAGCCAAAGAGCAAGAGCCGATTTACATGGATAAAAAGCATTTTAACTATGCCAAAGCAGAAAATGAAAAGAAAGAACTTTGCATTGCATTTAATAAAAGTTTAGGGAGATCTTTGTGGTATATTAGTGAACTTACTGGCGGAAATTTAGCCATGTACATTGTGTTGGAGAGGCACCAAGAGTTCAAGAATTCTCACATTTTGAGTACACAATTACCTTACATGTAGGCCTGGTGGCAGCCATTTACATAACAATGATTTGGAGGATGTGGTGTTAGTCAGCTCTTGCTGTGATAATGCTTTGGAAGAAATCGCCCCAAAACTCAGTTACATAAACAAGAATTTATTTTCCTTGGACCTACGGGCTAGTAGCTGCAGTGGCTCTCTTTTAGACCTCTAGATGGCTGGTTTTGCTCCGTGTTTTGGGTCAGTTTGAGGTGTGTCACACACATCTTCCTCTGGAGCCCGAGTGTGAGGCCGCAGCTCCCAGGCCCTGCCTTCTCACAAAGTTCAGTGAAACATAAGAGGTGCATGCAAATAGCAACCATAAGCATGCTGAAGTGGCTATACTAATACCAGAAAATATAGACTTTAAAACAAACAAAAGAGTTACTAGATATGAAAAGGGACATTTTATGATAAAAAAGGGAAGATACCAAAATTTTTAACATATTTGCCCTGAATAAGATAAAACCAAAGTACATGAAGAAGAAAATACCAACACCCATGAAGAATTGAAGGAAGAAATAGATAATTGCACAATATTAGGTAGAGGCTTCAGTACTCCACGGTCAATAATGGATAGAACAATTAGGCAGAAGATCAACAACGATATAGAAGACTTGGACAAGACTATGAATTAACAAGACCTACTAAATGTCTAGAGAATACTCAACCGAACAGTAAAATGCTCACCCTGCTCAACTACATGTGAAACGTTTCCCAGCATAGACGACATGCTAGGCTGTAAGAAAAGAGATTAAAAGCCACATACATTGCTGGTGGGAATGTAAAATGGCGCGGCCATTTTACAAAACAGCTTGAGAGTTCCTGCAAGTGTTAAACATCGAGTTACCCTATGACCCAGCAGTTCCATTACTAAATATATACCTAAGAGAAATGAAAACTTATGTCTGCACAAAAGCTTGTACGTGAATGTTCAGGGAAACCTATTTCTAAAAACAAAAGGTGGAAATAATTCAAATGTCAATCTGATAAATGAAGAAACAAAATGTGGAATAGCCGTACAATAGAATAGCATTCAGCTCTAAAAAGGAATGAAATATTGATCCATGTTACAACATGAATGAACCATGAAAGCATTATGTAAAGTTAAAGCAGCCAATCACAAAAGATCACATATTGTATGGTGCCATTTATATGAAGTGCCCAGAATAGCCAATCTGTAGAGACAGGAAGTCGATTAGTGGTTGCCTAGGGCTGAGAGGGTTGAGGAGAATGACAAAACCTTGTTAATGTGTAATGGGTTTTTTGTGAGGGGACAAAAATCTACAATTGGACTGTCGTGATGGTTCCACAAGTCTTTTAGTGGTTACACTAAGAACCACTGAATTGTATACATAAAAGAGTTGAAATTATGGTATGTAAATTACATCCCAATAAAGCTGTCAAAATTATGATAATTTTATAGTTATAAATTTGAAAATTCATCCAAAATTACACATTCTTAACAAATGCAAACTAACAAGACTAACCCAACAAAGAAAAAATATCTAAAACACCTGTATCTACTCAAAAAGTTGTTTGTATAGTTAAGTACCTTTACAGGAAATGATTTCCAGGGATAAATGGGTTTCCACGTAACTTCTTCCAAATATTTAGGGAAGAAGTATTGGTAATCTTACATAAAAATCTTCCAGGAAACAGAAAACTATATATTGCTCAAAGTATTTATAAGGCCAACATAAGCTTCAGATCAAAAGTAAAAAGAAGGGCTTCCCTGATGGTGCAGTGGTTAAGAATCCACCTCCCAATGCAGGGGACACGGGATCGAGCCCCTGTGGGGGAAGATCCCACATGCCGTGGAGCAGCTACGCCCACGTGCCACAACTGCTGAGCCTGCGAGCCACAACTGCTGAGCCCGTGTGCCGCAACTACTGAAGCCTGCATGCCTAGAACCCGTGCTCCACAACAAGACAGGCCACCGCAAGGAGAAGCCTACCCACCACAACAAAGAATAGCCCCCCGCTCACCACAACTACAGAAAGCTCGCGTGCAACAATGAAGACCCAATGCAGCCACAAATAAATAAATAAAAAATAAAGTATAGAATCTTAAAAACAAAACAAAACAAAATCTATAAAGAATATTACAAGAATAGAATCACAGGCCAGTTTCTCTTTTGAAAATGCATGCAAAATGTGTAAACAGAAGCACAAACTGTACCCATGGTATGTAAAACAATCATATATCAGAATCAAAGTAGCTTTATTTTGGTAATGCCAGGTTGCTTTAATGTTCAAACATGAACTCCATCCCAGGAATGAATTAGAGTGGGAAAAGAAGTCATTTTAAACGAAGCCTTGGGAATTCCCTGGTTTTCCAGTGGTTAGAACTTGGCGCTTTCACTGCTGGGGCCCTGGGGTCCAATCCCAGGTCAGGGAAATAAGATCCTCCAAGACATGAGGCAGGGCCCCGAAAAAAAAATAATGAAGTCTTAACCAGGAGAAGCACAAGATCGAATAAACATAACAGATAACACCTTATGAAAAGTAGGTGAAGATTATGGAATATTCTAAAATTTAAAACAAAAAGAAACTTTTAAAGATTCAAAAGGATGTGACTAATATTGTACATAGGCAAAAAATAAAATGAAATAAAATATACAAATGATGGGAGCCCCAGAATCCAGAAGCCCAAGTCCCGTCTCTGAAGATTCTCATTCAGTGGGTTCTGGATTTCCTCTGTGTGTCAAAACCTACCGGTGATTCTGATACGACTCACAGACACAATGTAAAGCTTCTGCTTTGCAGGAGAGAATACCAGATTATTCTGTTATTTTATAGTTATACTAACAGGTTGTACTATTGACGGATAAGTCTGATGTCAAAATGCACTCCCCACTAGGGATAAAAAAGGAACTAGTAGTCTCTACTGCTACTTGGTGGCAGCATGCATGTATTGCAAGAGCAATTATTGTAGGAATCCAAATTAGTGGAACATTTTAGAATTGGAAAACTACATACAGATCATCTAGTCAAGCTTCCAACTGTTATAGTTGTAAAAACGAAGGCCCATATAAATGAAATGATATATCTCCAAAGAGTGTTAGTGAAAGAGTATGAAATAAAAAATATCTCTGAACTTTTAATTTAGTGCTGTTTTTATTAATCTCAAGTACTAGCTTAAACTTCAGTGTGACAGATTTGGGATTGAATTCTTGCTCAGATTGACTGATTGTGTGCCTTTTAGTAAGTTACTAAAACACGCTTTATTTTTTAACAGGTTTATTTATTTATTTATTTTTGGCTGCATAGGCTCTTCATTGCTGTGTGCGGGCTTTCTCTAGTTGCAGTGAGCGGGGGCTACTCTTTGTTGCAGTGCGCAGGCTTCTCATTGGGGTGGATTCTCGTTGTTGCTGAGCATGGAGTGTAGGTGTGTGGGCTTCAGTAGTTTTGGATCACGGGCTCTAGAGCCCAGGCTCGGTAGTTGTGGCGCACGGTCTTAGTTGCTCCGTGGCATGTGCAGTCTCATTTGCAGGTTCTGGGGAGGATTAAATGAGCTCATATGATATCCAATTGACTGAGGCAGAGTAGGCTTGGGATGAATCTTTGCTTGGTTTTCATTAGCTGCGGAGAAGAGGATGACAGCTTGGTGCCTCTCCAAATTTCACATGGGTGTGCCTCCCTTGGGGATCTTGTTAAATGCAGGCTGGTATTCAGTAGTTCTGGGTGGGGCCTGGATTCTGTCCTGCTAAGAAGCTCCTAGGTGACGGTGATGCTGAGGGCAAGGGTCCAGCTCCTGCATTTCTCCCTTTCCGGAAGAGCAGGACGTCTGCCCCCCGGGAGGAGAAAACATCCACAAAGTGACTACTAGGCCCTACCAGCTTCCCTTACAGGCAAGGGACCTTTACCACTGCTCCCAACCATTGTGTCTGAGGCGCAGCAAGCCAAAACACTGAGATGCTGAGGTTTGCAGCAAAGAGGAGGTTTATTCACAGGGCAGCCATGCGAGGAAGTGACGTGAAAATAGGTCTCCAATCCTCCTTCCCGAAAGCAAGGGGCTTGGGGTATCTGTGGGATAAAGAATAAAGAAGCAGGGCAGTATGGGTCATGGGGAGCTTGAGGCAAGGTGATTGGACAAAGATGTGCTCCTCATTGTTCTGAGCTGGTGTAATAGGCTACAGGGCTCAGCACATTCTCAGGCTGGAGTTTTTGGCCCTCTGATGGCAGAAGGCCAAAAGGCACTTGCCCAGGTGGAAGATCGGTGGTCCTCTCCACTCTAAACCAGCTCCGCCTACCTAGGCACAGCTGATTCCAAGTTCCTGGACAATACCGGGGCAAACATCTTTTTGCTTATGCTACGTGCTACTTGGAGGACGTGCAAGTGTTCAAGGTACCTTGATGAGTGAAGACAGGATTTCACTAATCATGACACATGGTTTCACTTCCAGGTGAGCAGAAGAGACCTGTAGGCTGAGTCTGGCTCCTGGCACCTGGAATTGGAGGCAGATGGTTTAAAAACGGGCTCCCCCACCCTCTGTGTGATCTGAGGTAGATAGACTATTGATCCTTTTCTCCAATTAAAATGTGTGACTGGAAACACACTTAGTGGCATGTCTGACACACAGTAGTTATGCTACCGTAGGTCATTCTTGGAAACTGAAGCCGTGGTTTTGAGGGATCATCAAAACGAGTACAATGCTTGCCATGTTTCTCCTTGTTCATCCTGGTGACAAACCTGGTAGAGAGAGCTCCATCCTTTCCCACAGGACCACACCCCTAGTACTTAGAGTGAAGTGGTTATGTCTCACTTAAGGCACCTTTTCCTTTTCCTTCCTTCTTTTTTCTTCATTAATCTTCATCCAACTGGCCTTTCTAAATTTTACACAAAACAAAACCATTTCTCAATGGATTCAGATACTACCCCAAGTTAGTATTCCAACCAAGTTCTTGATCTTCCGGGTCTCATCATCAGAAATTTCTGAGCCTAAATCTTCTCTAGTTTCTAGGATCACTCATTGTCTCATTTCTCCCTTCTCCTTTGAGTTCAGAGTCTTGCCAATTTAGTCCCTTCCCTAACCACAACTTATAATAAGGTGACACAGCAAAGTGATGAAAGTCTAGACGGTCTGGTTTTACTCCTGGGTTTTTGCCACCTACTTACTGTGTGGCATTAGGCAAGCTATTCAACGTCTCTGGGCCTCAGTTTCCCCCCAAAAGTGAATATTACGAATATGACCTGCCGGGCTTCCATAGTGGTGCAGTGGTTGGGAGTCCGCCTGCTGATGCAGGGGGCACGGGTTCATGCCCCGGTCCGGGAGGATCCCACATGCCGTGGAGCAGTTGGGCCCGTGAGCCATGGCCGCTGAGCCCGCACATCCAGAGCCTGTGATCAGCAGCGGGAGAGGCCACGACAGTGAGAGGCCTGCGTACCACAAAAAAAAAAGAACATTACCTGCCTATAGGGTTGCCATTATGAGGAATATGTGGGTTAATATTTGGTAAGAACTTAGAATAGTACTTGTTATAGTCTAAGCACTACAGTTGTGCTTTTTAATAATAATAAATGAAATTGCAAATGTATACCTTACTCAACTTTCTGTCATAACTTTGAAGTGTTGGTCTATCTGTTGGGTCTTGTCAGCCTGTAAAGGAGGTGAGGTGTCCGTAGCTTTGGTGTGAGACGTGCTGCCTGCCGAAGCACCGATGCCCGTCAACGCCGTGACCGCCAAAGCCGTGAACGGGTGCTGGAGAAAGCAGGAGCAGAATGGAAGATGACGGCGTGGGAAGGAGGTGTGGTGTCCATAGGTTCGGGGTCTGAGGTGCTGCCTGCTGAAGCACCGATGCCCGCCAAAGCCGTAAATGGGGTGCTGGAGAAAACAGGAGCAGAACGGAAGATGACGGCGTGGGAAGGAGGCGTGGTGTCCATAGGTTCGGGGTCAGACGTGCTGCCTGCTGAAGCACCGATGCCCGGCAAAGGCGTAAATGGGGTGCTGGGGAAAACAGGAGCAGAATGGTAGATGATGGCGTGGGAAGGAGGTGTGGTGTCCATGGGTTCCATATCAGAGCTGCTGCGTGCCTGATCTGAGGGCAGAGAGTGACAGTGGGACAGCTTCTCACTCCTTTTATATCTGACGGCTCCGCCTGCCTCTGTGACATGTCCATTGTACGTGTCACAGAGAAAGGGCGGGCGGGGCAGGGGGTGAGTCAGGGGGCACATGCGAGCCCAGCTGGTGGAGAAACCCCAGCCCAGAGGCAAAAGGCGGGGCCCCTTCTGGACTTTCTAGTGGCTGGGTCTTCTCGCTGTGGGTGGCAGGTGTTTGGCACGGGATGGGCCACCATGCAGAGACTGTTGGGGACTGTGGAAGCCTTCTCCTTCAGAGCTCACCCTGCCTGGGCACCGGCTCTGCAGGCCCCTCAGCTGCGCGTATGTATCTGCCAGCCCTTCCCCACTACGGAGCCCAGAGGCCAGAGGCTGCTCAGAGCTGAGGGCAGGAGGCACCCAGAGCTTGCCAGGGTGTGGGCCACCTGTCCGGGGACCTCCCCAGCTTCTCTGCGAGGCCTGGAGACAGGATCGCCTTCTCCAGGGCTGCTCAGCTGCCAGCATCACCGTGAGCCAGGTGGCGAAGGTTTCTGAGCAGGAGATGCAGAGCCCTGAT
This sequence comes from Mesoplodon mirus, assembly GCF_964341445.2. Taxonomy (NCBI): domain Eukaryota; kingdom Metazoa; phylum Chordata; class Mammalia; order Artiodactyla; family Ziphiidae; genus Mesoplodon; species Mesoplodon mirus. The sequence goes on along the minus strand of NW_028295808.1, from coordinate 5,480,547 downwards.
CCGACTGCATGCTGCACCCCACGATGTCCCTTCCTGGCAGGTAGGTTCTTTCTTCACTTCTTTGTTGAAATTTGGTCAGACAACATTTAAACCTTGCACTGTTCTTCAGGGTATACAGATGGTAGTGGCTTAGCCGGGATTCGAAGCAAGCCTGTGTGATTCCAGAGCTCGTGTTCTGGACTGTGGTGCCCCCTTATCATATATGCTTCATGTGTTCCTTGTTTTTCATTTTTTCTTGTAGTCCTTATGGTACTTAGCCCTAAGTGCCATACCCGTAACGAACAGCTACACTGCCCTGTGGGAGGTCTTCTTCTGTTCAACACATGAATTGGTCATCCACCGCACTGTGTTCTAATCTCAGAAGATACAGGTCAGGGACCACCGGTTGTCAGCTGGTGCTACCATTGGTGCTGCCTTTCCACATGTCTAACTGAGGCTTGAAGGCCGGATTTTCCCTTTGTCTGGTTTGAAGGATCCAGATATGTAAAGATTATAGTCTAGATAAAACATGGGCTATCCTGAAAGAAATTCACCAGTGAATTGTTCCATATGGATTAGAAGCCAGTTTCTCTGGCCTTCCTGGAATATATCCAGCAAGGCGTCTCATTCATGTCTAGAAAGCCAATATATCCTTTATTGCAACTTCAGCGTGGAGCGATGTATTGGTTTAAAGTACGATCAACACAATTTGGTCATTGTGAGTATGCCAGCTGGGTCCACTCTTTATTACACATATGTAACTCGAGAGATTCTTATGCCCAAGAGAGGAGACGTACTCTTGGGTGTCTAGGACGAGGGAAACATGTGTTGTTATTCAGGAGCTGGAAGCTGATGGTCTACACATCACTTGACCTTGTTTAAAACTTGTGTCTTTGGCTTGCTTCATTGGAGTGTTTTCTCTCTCCTGGGGCTGACATTGTGTGTTATGTATCACACAGGTGACATGTAGAAGTTTCAGAACCCAGAATCGTATAGATCAGTCAAAATGTATTTCTATAGTTTTGTTCAAAGTGTATAGAAAATAACACTGGGCATAATTCATATATTCCAGAATTAGTTGGACCCTCTGCTCGTGAGATTCTTTTTATGGTATGTCACAGCAAATTTGGACTTCCATCCCCAATAAACTTTGGGGTTGGAGGACACAAAAAGCTTTTGCTCACATCTAAATTATGTCTGAATGAAAAGGGTAAATATTATAAGCCCCTTCTAACATCTCCAAGAGCAGAAATGATTTACAGCTGTGGCATTGAACCCTAATTCCTCGATCTCATTTGAGGAGAGTTCAGTAAGAAACAATGTCTTGATTTTTGTTTGTTTGGTTTCTTCCCTGTTTTCTCATCTTGCTTACCAACAATCCATTGTAATTCATGAGTTAGTATGGCAGCAGGCTGAGTGTTCCCTGGAGCTCATTAAATGATCTTTTTTTCCTAAAATAACTTTTGTGTCCTTGTTTTCAGCCCCTCTTCTTTCCTCTGCCCTTTACTACAACCAGAGCTCAGCCAAAGCTGACTGGCTTTGTGCAGACCTTACTTAGGGTTAGTCTTTTCTTCATTATTTTATTCATGGCTCCTCCATTTCATTGTTTGCCTTCTCGAAATGTGTTGAAATCTTTCTGTGGTGGATGACTTCCAAAATGTCTTGGCTTTGATTGGTTGATTAAGTTTGGTATTTCTACAGTATTGTTTAAATATGGTTTCAGGAGGAACAGAAAGTGAATATGTTTCCTTGTCTGCCATCTTGAGCTGAAAATCCCTGTGGATGTTAGCATCCAATGTTCCCATGGGAAAAAAACCCAACCTTGGCATTAATAGCTGTGACACTCAAGATTTCAGCTTTTCGTGGGCAATCACTGAGGATTGGAATATGTGGTCATTTCTAAAGGGAAAATAATAACTACCTCATGGAGTAGATTTGAGGATTAAATTAGAGAATGAACATGAAAATGCTTTGTAAGGCTTAAAAATCTATAAAAATGTTTTTTGTTATTATTTGATTTGTTGCTATTTCAACTTTACTCAACAGTTGCTTATGACCTTACTTATGTGATAAAATGGCCCCTGGTTTATTGTTTTGAAAGCCAGAATATATTTTTCAATAGCTCGATGGAAATGGCATCATTTGTGAAGGTTAAGGGTGAAGGGATAAATGTTTCTTGACACCTATCACTTTACAGTGTTTTCAGGAACTAATTGACACTTGTATTCCTCTTCCAAATTTTGTTGAGCACCTCCTACGAGCCACATGCTTTACATCAGGTGTTGCAAAGCATTTTCTGGATTTTAAATATCTTAGGCTTTGTGGGCCATATACAGCTTCTGTAGCTTCTCCTCTTTCTTCTTCAACAAGCTTTCTAAACGTCAGAACCATTATTAGCTCACAGTCCCACAGATCCAGGCTGAGAGCCTGATTTGATTTGTGGCCATGATTTGCCGATTCCTGCTCTGCATCCTCACTGAGGAGGGGGACCATGTTTGAGTAATCACTTCTTTGTATCAACTCTTGGTCTTCTGAGGCTTGTCCTTACTCTCCTACACTCTCTAATCAACATGGCACCCAGAGAGATCCTGTTAAAACATGTCAGATCATGTCACTGAAATCTCTTCAATGGCTTCTTCACAGAAGAATCAAAGTCCTCAAAGTGCCTCCAGAGCCCTAGAAATGTGGACCTCTGTTTCGTGTCTGACTGTTTCCTTCTCCTCTCCACTTTGCTTGCTCTGTTGTCCACACACTGCCATCCTTTCTGCTCCTTGGGTACTCCAGCCTACTCTAGCCTCATTGACTTTCCATCGGACTGTTCCCTCTACCTGTACTATTCACTTCCCAGATATGCTCCTTGCTCCCTCTTAAATTTTATCTTCCCCAGAAAGTCCTCAGGGATCACTTAGTTTCAGCTAGCAGCCTCCTCCTAGCATCTAACCATCTCCATCTCCCTTCCCTGCTTGCTGTTTTTCTCCAGCACTTCCCTTATATATTCCCGCACTGTCACGGCTCAGATTCAGCAAGTGATCATTGCCGCAGCATGGCCTCGGGGACCCTGGCTGTGGACACGATGTCCACACCTGCCTGGTGGCCCCTGCTCGCCTCATGGCCCCTCAGGTGCAGCATGCGCAGGACCCGCATTGCCGGCAGAAGACACAGGGCCACTGGCCCCACCTAGGCAGGCCCTTCGATGCCGTGCTCATGTTGGCTCAGACCTCTTCGCTCTCCGTGCTGCGGTTCAAACCTGTGGGCAGCGCTGTGTGGGCGGGGATCGAAGACCTCTGCCCGCTCCTCAGTGTGTCAGCATGCAGCCCCGCCTCCCATGGGGACCCAGCCTGAGGAGCAGGGGCAGGAGATTCGAGACTAGGGTGGCGCGAAAGGTAGGAGGTGTGGAGAGTATGGGGTTTACAAAAAGTGTTTGCTGACTGATCCAAACAAAAGTGAGACATGGTTGTATCAACGCATTTAAAAAGTCATTAAACTGCCGCTAAGTGTCTGTGATCACCCCGCCTAGGAGAGAGCGTGCACTCCGTGAGGGACACATGAAAGGCTGAGTGAACGTCTACCTGTGGTCCGTTACCTGGTGCACGGGTGTGTGAATTTTTGCGGAGAGCTCTTAATTTCTTTTGTCTCTGCTGACTTGACATGGTTGTTGGCAAAGAGTGACGTGTTCAGTGTATTCAGGACATGATCATGGTTACTAATAATCACTTTGTTTTGTGCTGACACCTCCACAGAGAATTTACAGAAGAGAAACTGAGGCGTAGGAAGTGAAGTGACTGAGTAAGAGGAATGACTCAGACAATTGGTGTTAGTAAATTAACCCTGCAGGGGGCCGTTAGACTGTGGTGGCTCTAGTGATGCGGCCGCCTATGTAAAGCAAGGAAAATCTAAGCCCGTCAACGGCTCAGGGTGACGGACACCGCTGAGGACAGCCAGTCACAAACCACCAACTAGGCTTTAAAGCTATAGCAAATCAGTCATTTCCTTGCTTTGCTTCTGCTCTTTTAAAATAAACATCTCTGCAGCTCCTGTGGCTGGAGTGCTCCTCACCACTTCCACTTTGGTGGTGCCTGAATTGAATCTAATTTTGCTCACATAAAGTCTTAAAATTTTAAATATGCCTCAGTTTGTCTTTTAGGGCTGGCCGTAGAAGTTGGATTTGTGTCCATTTTCTAGGACAGTGGTTGTCCTCTAGTCAGGCCTTAGGCGTTCTGTGTACAACGTTCCTCTTCTACCACCACCTTCTGGATGCCTCCACCCTCTACCATCTCCCGCGCATCAGATCCCCTAGATGCTCACATTATAACATCGCAGACACTCCTCTGTCTTCCAGCCAGCGTGTGAACTGAAACATTTCCATTCCTGTTGAAGAGTCTGGTGTGACCACTTTCCCAAACACAGCCACTCCCCAGCTGACCCTGGGTAACCACTCTTCTGAACTTGGTCTCCATCACTGACATGGACGTCTTTCTCTTTATGCTACATTTTTAAGTATTCATAAACCGCATATAGTATTCTATATTTTGTCTTCTTACTTGCTTTATTTAGTGTTATCTTTGCTAGGTTCATCCATGCTGACACGTAAAGATCTGTCTAGTTCACGTACTTTCCTCGCTATGTAGGATTCCCATGTACGGAAATACAATAATTTATATGTGCTTTTTCCTGTTGATGGATATTTAAATTGTTTCCAATTTTCAGTATGATTTCTTTTAAAAACATGTTTATATACTTTTTAAAGGTTACTTTACATTTACAGTTATTACAAAATATTGCCTATATTCCCTGTGTTGTACAATACATCCTTGAGCCTATTGTGGACCTAGTAGTTTACATCTCTCACTTCCCGACCCCTGTATTGCCCCCTCCTCCCCCTCTGCGCTGGCAACCATTAGTTTGTTCTCTATATCTGTAACTCTCCTTCTGTTTTGTTATATTTGCTAGATAGTTGTATTTTTGAGATTCCATATATAGGTGATATCCTACAGTATTTGTTTCTGTTTGACTTATTTCACTTACCACAATGCCCTCCAAGGCCGTCTATGTTGCTGCAAATGGCAAAATTTTGTTCTTTTGTAAGGCTGAGTAGTATGCCATTGGTTATATGTACCACATCTTCTTTATCTGTTCATCTCTTGATGACACTTAGGTTGCTTCCATATCTTGGTAATTGTACACAAGGATGCTGCGAACATTGGGGTGCATGTATCTTTTCCAGTACATGTTATTGAGAACACGTGTTTTTGGTTTTTTCAGATTTATACCTAAGAGTGGAGTTGCGAGGTCATATAGTAGTTCTCTTTTTGGGTCTTGGAGAACCCTCCATACTGTTTTCCACAGTGGCTGCACCAGTTTACATCCCTACCAACAGTGTACCAGGGTTCCCTTTTCTCTCAAAAATTGTAAATTTTCTTCCTAGTGGTAATTGAGATGATAGTTCAATAATAACATAAGATCAGGTGAAGTCTAAAGAAATTTTAGAAAACCTGGATAAAGTAAGAACACATGTGTTCTCTGGCATCTGAATGTTGGAGAGACACCAAGACATGTGGGCCAGGTTGTGGAGAGAAGGGAAACACGGACGCAAGCTTGACATTTGCTGCAGCTTTTCTCCTTGGGGCATTTGCTGATTCAAACGTTACAGCCTAGGAGCTGAAAAGCCAAAGAGTTCAAAAGACTCTAACCACAGAAGCCAAAGAGCAAGAGCCGATTTACATGGATAAAAAGCATTTTAACTATGCCAAAGCAGAAAATGAAAAGAAAGAACTTTGCATTGCATTTAATAAAAGTTTAGGGAGATCTTTGTGGTATATTAGTGAACTTACTGGCGGAAATTTAGCCATGTACATTGTGTTGGAGAGGCACCAAGAGTTCAAGAATTCTCACATTTTGAGTACACAATTACCTTACATGTAGGCCTGGTGGCAGCCATTTACATAACAATGATTTGGAGGATGTGGTGTTAGTCAGCTCTTGCTGTGATAATGCTTTGGAAGAAATCGCCCCAAAACTCAGTTACATAAACAAGAATTTATTTTCCTTGGACCTACGGGCTAGTAGCTGCAGTGGCTCTCTTTTAGACCTCTAGATGGCTGGTTTTGCTCCGTGTTTTGGGTCAGTTTGAGGTGTGTCACACACATCTTCCTCTGGAGCCCGAGTGTGAGGCCGCAGCTCCCAGGCCCTGCCTTCTCACAAAGTTCAGTGAAACATAAGAGGTGCATGCAAATAGCAACCATAAGCATGCTGAAGTGGCTATACTAATACCAGAAAATATAGACTTTAAAACAAACAAAAGAGTTACTAGATATGAAAAGGGACATTTTATGATAAAAAAGGGAAGATACCAAAATTTTTAACATATTTGCCCTGAATAAGATAAAACCAAAGTACATGAAGAAGAAAATACCAACACCCATGAAGAATTGAAGGAAGAAATAGATAATTGCACAATATTAGGTAGAGGCTTCAGTACTCCACGGTCAATAATGGATAGAACAATTAGGCAGAAGATCAACAACGATATAGAAGACTTGGACAAGACTATGAATTAACAAGACCTACTAAATGTCTAGAGAATACTCAACCGAACAGTAAAATGCTCACCCTGCTCAACTACATGTGAAACGTTTCCCAGCATAGACGACATGCTAGGCTGTAAGAAAAGAGATTAAAAGCCACATACATTGCTGGTGGGAATGTAAAATGGCGCGGCCATTTTACAAAACAGCTTGAGAGTTCCTGCAAGTGTTAAACATCGAGTTACCCTATGACCCAGCAGTTCCATTACTAAATATATACCTAAGAGAAATGAAAACTTATGTCTGCACAAAAGCTTGTACGTGAATGTTCAGGGAAACCTATTTCTAAAAACAAAAGGTGGAAATAATTCAAATGTCAATCTGATAAATGAAGAAACAAAATGTGGAATAGCCGTACAATAGAATAGCATTCAGCTCTAAAAAGGAATGAAATATTGATCCATGTTACAACATGAATGAACCATGAAAGCATTATGTAAAGTTAAAGCAGCCAATCACAAAAGATCACATATTGTATGGTGCCATTTATATGAAGTGCCCAGAATAGCCAATCTGTAGAGACAGGAAGTCGATTAGTGGTTGCCTAGGGCTGAGAGGGTTGAGGAGAATGACAAAACCTTGTTAATGTGTAATGGGTTTTTTGTGAGGGGACAAAAATCTACAATTGGACTGTCGTGATGGTTCCACAAGTCTTTTAGTGGTTACACTAAGAACCACTGAATTGTATACATAAAAGAGTTGAAATTATGGTATGTAAATTACATCCCAATAAAGCTGTCAAAATTATGATAATTTTATAGTTATAAATTTGAAAATTCATCCAAAATTACACATTCTTAACAAATGCAAACTAACAAGACTAACCCAACAAAGAAAAAATATCTAAAACACCTGTATCTACTCAAAAAGTTGTTTGTATAGTTAAGTACCTTTACAGGAAATGATTTCCAGGGATAAATGGGTTTCCACGTAACTTCTTCCAAATATTTAGGGAAGAAGTATTGGTAATCTTACATAAAAATCTTCCAGGAAACAGAAAACTATATATTGCTCAAAGTATTTATAAGGCCAACATAAGCTTCAGATCAAAAGTAAAAAGAAGGGCTTCCCTGATGGTGCAGTGGTTAAGAATCCACCTCCCAATGCAGGGGACACGGGATCGAGCCCCTGTGGGGGAAGATCCCACATGCCGTGGAGCAGCTACGCCCACGTGCCACAACTGCTGAGCCTGCGAGCCACAACTGCTGAGCCCGTGTGCCGCAACTACTGAAGCCTGCATGCCTAGAACCCGTGCTCCACAACAAGACAGGCCACCGCAAGGAGAAGCCTACCCACCACAACAAAGAATAGCCCCCCGCTCACCACAACTACAGAAAGCTCGCGTGCAACAATGAAGACCCAATGCAGCCACAAATAAATAAATAAAAAATAAAGTATAGAATCTTAAAAACAAAACAAAACAAAATCTATAAAGAATATTACAAGAATAGAATCACAGGCCAGTTTCTCTTTTGAAAATGCATGCAAAATGTGTAAACAGAAGCACAAACTGTACCCATGGTATGTAAAACAATCATATATCAGAATCAAAGTAGCTTTATTTTGGTAATGCCAGGTTGCTTTAATGTTCAAACATGAACTCCATCCCAGGAATGAATTAGAGTGGGAAAAGAAGTCATTTTAAACGAAGCCTTGGGAATTCCCTGGTTTTCCAGTGGTTAGAACTTGGCGCTTTCACTGCTGGGGCCCTGGGGTCCAATCCCAGGTCAGGGAAATAAGATCCTCCAAGACATGAGGCAGGGCCCCGAAAAAAAAATAATGAAGTCTTAACCAGGAGAAGCACAAGATCGAATAAACATAACAGATAACACCTTATGAAAAGTAGGTGAAGATTATGGAATATTCTAAAATTTAAAACAAAAAGAAACTTTTAAAGATTCAAAAGGATGTGACTAATATTGTACATAGGCAAAAAATAAAATGAAATAAAATATACAAATGATGGGAGCCCCAGAATCCAGAAGCCCAAGTCCCGTCTCTGAAGATTCTCATTCAGTGGGTTCTGGATTTCCTCTGTGTGTCAAAACCTACCGGTGATTCTGATACGACTCACAGACACAATGTAAAGCTTCTGCTTTGCAGGAGAGAATACCAGATTATTCTGTTATTTTATAGTTATACTAACAGGTTGTACTATTGACGGATAAGTCTGATGTCAAAATGCACTCCCCACTAGGGATAAAAAAGGAACTAGTAGTCTCTACTGCTACTTGGTGGCAGCATGCATGTATTGCAAGAGCAATTATTGTAGGAATCCAAATTAGTGGAACATTTTAGAATTGGAAAACTACATACAGATCATCTAGTCAAGCTTCCAACTGTTATAGTTGTAAAAACGAAGGCCCATATAAATGAAATGATATATCTCCAAAGAGTGTTAGTGAAAGAGTATGAAATAAAAAATATCTCTGAACTTTTAATTTAGTGCTGTTTTTATTAATCTCAAGTACTAGCTTAAACTTCAGTGTGACAGATTTGGGATTGAATTCTTGCTCAGATTGACTGATTGTGTGCCTTTTAGTAAGTTACTAAAACACGCTTTATTTTTTAACAGGTTTATTTATTTATTTATTTTTGGCTGCATAGGCTCTTCATTGCTGTGTGCGGGCTTTCTCTAGTTGCAGTGAGCGGGGGCTACTCTTTGTTGCAGTGCGCAGGCTTCTCATTGGGGTGGATTCTCGTTGTTGCTGAGCATGGAGTGTAGGTGTGTGGGCTTCAGTAGTTTTGGATCACGGGCTCTAGAGCCCAGGCTCGGTAGTTGTGGCGCACGGTCTTAGTTGCTCCGTGGCATGTGCAGTCTCATTTGCAGGTTCTGGGGAGGATTAAATGAGCTCATATGATATCCAATTGACTGAGGCAGAGTAGGCTTGGGATGAATCTTTGCTTGGTTTTCATTAGCTGCGGAGAAGAGGATGACAGCTTGGTGCCTCTCCAAATTTCACATGGGTGTGCCTCCCTTGGGGATCTTGTTAAATGCAGGCTGGTATTCAGTAGTTCTGGGTGGGGCCTGGATTCTGTCCTGCTAAGAAGCTCCTAGGTGACGGTGATGCTGAGGGCAAGGGTCCAGCTCCTGCATTTCTCCCTTTCCGGAAGAGCAGGACGTCTGCCCCCCGGGAGGAGAAAACATCCACAAAGTGACTACTAGGCCCTACCAGCTTCCCTTACAGGCAAGGGACCTTTACCACTGCTCCCAACCATTGTGTCTGAGGCGCAGCAAGCCAAAACACTGAGATGCTGAGGTTTGCAGCAAAGAGGAGGTTTATTCACAGGGCAGCCATGCGAGGAAGTGACGTGAAAATAGGTCTCCAATCCTCCTTCCCGAAAGCAAGGGGCTTGGGGTATCTGTGGGATAAAGAATAAAGAAGCAGGGCAGTATGGGTCATGGGGAGCTTGAGGCAAGGTGATTGGACAAAGATGTGCTCCTCATTGTTCTGAGCTGGTGTAATAGGCTACAGGGCTCAGCACATTCTCAGGCTGGAGTTTTTGGCCCTCTGATGGCAGAAGGCCAAAAGGCACTTGCCCAGGTGGAAGATCGGTGGTCCTCTCCACTCTAAACCAGCTCCGCCTACCTAGGCACAGCTGATTCCAAGTTCCTGGACAATACCGGGGCAAACATCTTTTTGCTTATGCTACGTGCTACTTGGAGGACGTGCAAGTGTTCAAGGTACCTTGATGAGTGAAGACAGGATTTCACTAATCATGACACATGGTTTCACTTCCAGGTGAGCAGAAGAGACCTGTAGGCTGAGTCTGGCTCCTGGCACCTGGAATTGGAGGCAGATGGTTTAAAAACGGGCTCCCCCACCCTCTGTGTGATCTGAGGTAGATAGACTATTGATCCTTTTCTCCAATTAAAATGTGTGACTGGAAACACACTTAGTGGCATGTCTGACACACAGTAGTTATGCTACCGTAGGTCATTCTTGGAAACTGAAGCCGTGGTTTTGAGGGATCATCAAAACGAGTACAATGCTTGCCATGTTTCTCCTTGTTCATCCTGGTGACAAACCTGGTAGAGAGAGCTCCATCCTTTCCCACAGGACCACACCCCTAGTACTTAGAGTGAAGTGGTTATGTCTCACTTAAGGCACCTTTTCCTTTTCCTTCCTTCTTTTTTCTTCATTAATCTTCATCCAACTGGCCTTTCTAAATTTTACACAAAACAAAACCATTTCTCAATGGATTCAGATACTACCCCAAGTTAGTATTCCAACCAAGTTCTTGATCTTCCGGGTCTCATCATCAGAAATTTCTGAGCCTAAATCTTCTCTAGTTTCTAGGATCACTCATTGTCTCATTTCTCCCTTCTCCTTTGAGTTCAGAGTCTTGCCAATTTAGTCCCTTCCCTAACCACAACTTATAATAAGGTGACACAGCAAAGTGATGAAAGTCTAGACGGTCTGGTTTTACTCCTGGGTTTTTGCCACCTACTTACTGTGTGGCATTAGGCAAGCTATTCAACGTCTCTGGGCCTCAGTTTCCCCCCAAAAGTGAATATTACGAATATGACCTGCCGGGCTTCCATAGTGGTGCAGTGGTTGGGAGTCCGCCTGCTGATGCAGGGGGCACGGGTTCATGCCCCGGTCCGGGAGGATCCCACATGCCGTGGAGCAGTTGGGCCCGTGAGCCATGGCCGCTGAGCCCGCACATCCAGAGCCTGTGATCAGCAGCGGGAGAGGCCACGACAGTGAGAGGCCTGCGTACCACAAAAAAAAAAGAACATTACCTGCCTATAGGGTTGCCATTATGAGGAATATGTGGGTTAATATTTGGTAAGAACTTAGAATAGTACTTGTTATAGTCTAAGCACTACAGTTGTGCTTTTTAATAATAATAAATGAAATTGCAAATGTATACCTTACTCAACTTTCTGTCATAACTTTGAAGTGTTGGTCTATCTGTTGGGTCTTGTCAGCCTGTAAAGGAGGTGAGGTGTCCGTAGCTTTGGTGTGAGACGTGCTGCCTGCCGAAGCACCGATGCCCGTCAACGCCGTGACCGCCAAAGCCGTGAATGGGTGCTGGAGAAAGCAGGAGCAGAATGGAAGATGACGGCGTGGGAAGGAGGTGTGGTGTCCATAGGTTCGGGGTCTGAGGTGCTGCCTGCTGAAGCACCGATGCCCGCCAAAGCCGTAAATGGGGTGCTGGAGAAAACAGGAGCAGAACGGAAGATGACGGCGTGGGAAGGAGGCGTGGTGTCCATAGGTTCGGGGTCAGACGTGCTGCCTGCTGAAGCACCGATGCCCGGCAAAGGCGTAAATGGGGTGCTGGGGAAAACAGGAGCAGAATGGTAGATGATGGCGTGGGAAGGAGGTGTGGTGTCCATGGGTTCCATATCAGAGCTGCTGCGTGCCTGATCTGAGAGCAGAGAGTGACAGTGGGACAGCTTCTCACTCCTTTTATATCTGACGGCTCCGCCTGCCTCTGTGACATGTCCATTGTACGTGTCACAGAGAAAGGGCGGGCGGGGCAGGGGGTGAGTCAGGGGGCACATGCGAGCCCAGCTGGTGGAGAAACCCCAGCCCAGAGGCAAAAGGCGGGGCCCCTTCTGGACTTTCTAGTGGCTGGGTCTTCTCGCTGTGGGTGGCAGGTGTTTGGCACGGGATGGGCCACCATGCAGAGACTGTTGGGGACTGTGGAAGCCTTCTCCTTCAGAGCTCACCCTGCCTGGGCACCGGCTCTGCAGGCCCCTCAGCTGCGCGTATGTATCTGCCAGCCCTTCCCCACTACGGAGCCCAGAGGCCAGAGGCTGCTCAGAGCTGAGGGCAGGAGGCACCCAGAGCTTGCCAGGGTGTGGGCCACCTGTCCGGGGACCTCCCCAGCTTCTCTGCGAGGCCTGGAGACAGGATCGCCTTCTCCAGGGCTGCTCAGCTGCCAGCATCACCGTGAGCCAGGTGGCGAAGGTTTCTGAGCAGGAGATGCAGAGCCCTGATCCGACTGCATGCTGCACCCCACGATGTCCCTTCCTGGCAGGTAGGTTCTTTCTTCACTTCTTTGTTGAAATTTGGTCAGACAACATTTAAACCTTGCACTGTTCTTCAGGGTATACAGATGGTAGTGGCTTAGCCGGGATTCGAAGCAAGCCTGTGTGATTCCAGAGCTCGTGTTCTGGACTGTGGTGCCCCCTTATCATATATGCTTCATGTGTTCCTTGTTTTTCATTTTTTCTTGTAGTCCTTATGGTACTTAGCCCTAAGTGCCATACCCGTAACGAACAGCTACACTGCCCTGTGGGAGGTCTTCTTCTGTTCAACACATGAATTGGTCATCCACCGCACTGTGTTCTAATCTCAGAAGATACAGGTCAGGGACCACCGGTTGTCAGCTGGTGCTACCATTGGTGCTGCCTTTCCACATGTCTAACTGAGGCTTGAAGGCCGGATTTTCCCTTTGTCTGGTTTGAAGGATCCAGATATGTAAAGATTATAGTCTAGATAAAACATGGGCTATCCTGAAAGAAATTCACCAGTGAATTGTTCCATATGGATTAGAAGCCAGTTTCTCTGGCCTTCCTGGAATATATCCAGCAAGGCGTCTCATTCATGTCTAGAAAGCCAATATATCCTTTATTGCAACATCAGCGTGGAGCGATGTATTGGTTTAAAGTACGATCAACACAATTTGGTCATTGTGAGTATGCCAGCTGGGTCCACTCTTTATTACACATATGTAACTCGAGAGATTCTTATGCCCAAGAGAGGAGACGTACTCTTGGGTGTCTAGGACGAGGGAAACATGTGTTGTTATTCAGGAGCTGGAAGCTGATGGTCTACACATCACTTGACCTTGTTTAAAACTTGTGTCTTTGGCTTGCTTCATTGGAGTGTTTTCTCTCTCCTGGGGCTGACATTGTGTGTTATGTATCACACAGGTGACATGTAGAAGTTTCAGAACCCAGAATCGTATAGATCAGTCAAAATGTATTTCTATAGTTTTGTTCAAAGTGTATAGAAAATAACACTGGGCATAATTCATATATTCCAGAATTAGTTGGACCCTCTGCTCGTGAGATTCTTTTTATGGTATGTCACAGCAAATTTGGACTTCCATCCCCAATAAACTTTGGGGTTGGAGGACACAAAAAGCTTTTGCTCACATCTAAATTATGTCTGAATGAAAAGGGTAAATATTATAAGCCCCTTCTAACATCTCCAAGAGCAGAAATGATTTACAGCTGTGGCATTGAACCCTAATTCCTCGATCTCATTTGAGGAGAGTTCAGTAAGAAACAATGTCTTGATTTTTGTTTGTTTGGTTTCTTCCCTGTTTTCTCATCTTGCTTACCAACAATCCATTGTAATTCATGAGTTAGTATGGCAGCAGGCTGAGTGTTCCCTGGAGCTCATTAAATGATCTTTTTTTCCTAAAATAACTTTTGTGTCCTTGTTTTCAGCCCCTCTTCTTTCCTCTGCCCTTTACTACAACCAGAGCTCAGCCAAAGCTGACTGGCTTTGTGCAGACCTTACTTAGGGTTAGTCTTTTCTTCATTATTTTATTCATGGCTCCTCCATTTCATTGTTTGCCTTCTCGAAATGTGTTGAAATCTTTCTGTGGTGGATGACTTCCAAAATGTCTTGGCTTTGATTGGTTGATTAAGTTTGGTATTTCTACAGTATTGTTTAAATATGGTTTCAGGAGGAACAGAAAGTGAATATGTTTCCTTGTCTGCCATCTTGAGCTGAAAATCCCTGTGGATGTTAGCATCCAATGTTCCCATGGGAAAAAAACCCAACCTTGGCATTAATAGCTGTGACACTCAAGATTTCAGCTTTTCGTGGGCAATCACTGAGGATTGGAATATGTGGTCATTTCTAAAGGGAAAATAATAACTACCTCATGGAGTAGATTTGAGGATTAAATTAGAGAATGAACATGAAAATGCTTTGTAAGGCTTAAAAATCTATAAAAATGTTTTTTGTTATTATTTGATTTGTTGCTATTTCAACTTTACTCAACAGTTGCTTATGACCTTACTTATGTGATAAAATGGCCCCTGGTTTATTGTTTTGAAAGCCAGAATATATTTTTCAATAGCTCGATGGAAATGGCATCATTTGTGAAGGTTAAGGGTGAAGGGATAAATGTTTCTTGACACCTATCACTTTACAGTGTTTTCAGGAACTAATTGACACTTGTATTCCTCTTCCAAATTTTGTTGAGCACCTCCTACGAGCCACATGCTTTACATCAGGTGTTGCAAAGCATTTTCTGGATTTTAAATATCTTAGGCTTTGTGGGCCATATACAGCTTCTGTAGCTTCTCCTCTTTCTTCTTCAACAAGCTTTCTAAACGTCAGAACCATTATTAGCTCACAGTCCCACAGATCCAGGCTGAGAGCCTGATTTGATTTGTGGCCATGATTTGCCGATTCCTGCTCTGCATCCTCACTGAGGAGGGGGACCATGTTTGAGTAATCACTTCTTTGTATCAACTCTTGGTCTTCTGAGGCTTGTCCTTACTCTCCTACACTCTCTAATCAACATGGCACCCAGAGAGATCCTGTTAAAACATGTCAGATCATGTCACTGAAATCTCTTCAATGGCTTCTTCACAGAAGAATCAAAGTCCTCAAAGTGCCTCCAGAGCCCTAGAAATGTGGACCTCTGTTTCGTGTCTGACTGTTTCCTTCTCCTCTCCACTTTGCTTGCTCTGTTGTCCACACACTGCCATCCTTTCTGCTCCTTGGGTACTCCAGCCTACTCTAGCCTCATTGACTTTCCATCGGACTGTTCCCTCTACCTGTACTATTCACTTCCCAGATATGCTCCTTGCTCCCTCTTAAATTTTATCTTCCCCAGAAAGTCCTCAGGGATCACTTAGTTTCAGCTAGCAGCCTCCTCCTAGCATCTAACCATCTCCATCTCCCTTCCCTGCTTGCTGTTTTTCTCCAGCACTTCCCTTATATATTCCCGCACTGTCACGGCTCAGATTCAGCAAGTGATCATTGCCGCAGCATGGCCTCGGGGACCCTGGCTGTGGACACGATGTCCACACCTGCCTGGTGGCCCCTGCTCGCCTCATGGCCCCTCAGGTGCAGCATGCGCAGGACCCGCATTGCCGGCAGAAGACACAGGGCCACTGGCCCCACCTAGGCAGGCCCTTCGATGCCGTGCTCATGTTGGCTCAGACCTCTTCGCTCTCCGTGCTGCGGTTCAAACCTGTGGGCAGCGCTGTGTGGGCGGGGATCGAAGACCTCTGCCCGCTCCTCAGTGTGTCAGCATGCAGCCCCGCCTCCCATGGGGACCCAGCCTGAGGAGCAGGGGCAGGAGATTCGAGACTAGGGTGGCGCGAAAGGTAGGAGGTGTGGAGAGTATGGGGTTTACAAAAAGTGTTTGCTGACTGATCCAAACAAAAGTGAGACATGGTTGTATCAACGCATTTAAAAAGTCATTAAACTGCCGCTAAGTGTCTGTGATCACCCCGCCTAGGAGAGAGCGTGCACTCCGTGAGGGACACATGAAAGGCTGAGTGAACGTCTACCTGTGGTCCGTTACCTGGTGCACGGGTGTGTGAATTTTTGCGGAGAGCTCTTAATTTCTTTTGTCTCTGCTGACTTGACACGGTTGTTGGCAAAGAGTGACGTGTTCAGTGTATTCAGGACATGATCATGGTTACTAATAATCACTTTGTTTTGTGCTGACACCTCCACAGAGAATTTACAGAAGAGAAACTGAGGCGTAGGAAGTGAAGTGACTGAGTAAGAGGAATGACTCAGACAATTGGTGTTAGTAAATTAACCCTGCAGGGGGCCGTTAGACTGTGGTGGCTCTAGTGATGCGGCCGCCTATGTAAAGCAAGGAAAATCTAAGCCCGTCAACGGCTCAGGGTGACGGACACCGCTGAGGACAGCCAGTCACAAACCACCAACTAGGCTTTAAAGCTATAGCAAATCAGTCATTTCCTTGCTTTGCTTCTGCTCTTTTAAAATAAACATCTCTGCAGCTCCTGTGGCTGGAGTGCTCCTCACCACTTCCACTTTGGTGGTGCCTGAATTGAATCTAATTTTGCTCACATAAAGTCTTAAAATTTTAAATATGCCTCAGTTTGTCTTTTAGGGCTGGCCGTAGAAGTTGGATTTGTGTCCATTTTCTAGGACAGTGGTTGTCCTCTAGTCAGGCCTTAGGCGTTCTGTGTACAACGTTCCTCTTCTACCACCACCTTCTGGATGCCTCCACCCTCTACCATCTCCCGCGCATCAGATCCCCTAGATGCTCACATTATAACATCGCAGACACTCCTCTGTCTTCCAGCCAGCGTGTGAACTGAAACATTTCCATTCCTGTTGAAGAGTCTGGTGTGACCACTTTCCCAAACACAGCCACTCCCCAGCTGACCCTGGGTAACCACTCTTCTGAACTTGGTCTCCATCACTGACATGGACGTCTTTCTCTTTATGCTACATTTTTAAGTATTCATAAACCGCATATAGTATTCTATATTTTGTCTTCTTACTTGCTTTATTTAGTGTTATCTTTGCTAGGTTCATCCATGCTGACACGTAAAGATCTGTCTAGTTCACGTACTTTCCTCGCTATGTAGGATTCCCATGTACGGAAATACAATAATTTATATGTGCTTTTTCCTGTTGATGGATATTTAAATTGTTTCCAATTTTCAGTATGATTTCTTTTAAAAACATGTTTATATACTTTTTAAAGGTTACTTTACATTTACAGTTATTACAAAATATTGCCTATATTCCCTGTGTTGTACAATACATCCTTGAGCCTATTGTGGACCTAGTAGTTTACATCTCTCACTTCCCGACCCCTGTATTGCCCCCTCCTCCCCCTCTGCGCTGGCAACCATTAGTTTGTTCTCTATATCTGTAACTCTCCTTCTGTTTTGTTATATTTGCTAGATAGTTGTATTTTTGAGATTCCATATATAGGTGATATCCTACAGTATTTGTTTCTGTTTGACTTATTTCACTTACCACAATGCCCTCCAAGGCCGTCTATGTTGCTGCAAATGGCAAAATTTTGTTCTTTTGTAAGGCTGAGTAGTATGCCATTGGTTATATGTACCACATCTTCTTTATCTGTTCATCTCTTGATGACACTTAGGTTGCTTCCATATCTTGGTAATTGTACACAAGGATGCTGCGAACATTGGGGTGCATGTATCTTTTCCAGTACATGTTATTGAGAACACGTGTTTTTGTTTTTTTCAGATTTATACCTAAGAGTGGAGTTGCGAGGTCATATAGTAGTTCTCTTTTTAGGTTTTGGAGAACCCTCCATACTGTTTTCCACAGTGGCTGCACCAGTTTACATCCCTACCAACAGTGTACCAGGGTTCCCTTTTCTCTCAAAAATTGTAAATTTTCTTCCTAGTGGTAATTGAGATGATAGTTCAATAATAACATAAGATCAGGTGAAGTCTAAAGAAATTTTAGAAAACCTGGATAAAGTAAGAACACATGTGTTCTCTGGCATCTGAATGTTGGAGAGACACCAAGACATGTGGGCCAAGTTGTGGAGAGAAGGGAAACACAGACGCAAGCTTGACATTTGCTGCAGCTTTTCTCCTTGGGGCATTTGCTGATTCAAACGTTACAGCCTAGGAGCTGAAAAGCCAAAGAGTTCAAAAGACTCTAACCACAGAAGCCAAAGAGCAAGAGCCGATTTACATGGATAAAAAGCATTTTAACTATGCCAAAGCAGAAAATGAAAAGAAAGAACTTTGCATTGCATTTAATAAAAGTTTAGGGAGATCTTTGTGGTATATTAGTGAACTTACTGGCGGAAATTTAGCCATGTACATTGTGTTGGAGAGGCACCAAGAGTTCAAGAATTCTCACATTTTGAGTACACAATTACCTTACATGTAGGCCTGGTGGCAGCCACTTACATAACAATGATTTGGAGGATGTGGTGTTAGTCAGCTCTTGCTGTGATAATGCTTTGGAAGAAATCGCCCCAAAACTCAGTTACATAAACAAGAATTTATTTTCCTTGGACCTATGGGCGAGTAGCTGCAGTGGCTCTCTTTTAGACCTCTAGATGGCTGGTTTTGCTCCGTGTTTTGGGTCAGTTTGAGGTGTGTCACACACATCTTCCTCTGGAGCCCGAGTGTGAGGCCGCAGCTCCCAGGCCCTGCCTTCTCACAAAGTTCAGTGAAACATAAGAGGTGCATGCAAATAGCAACCATAAGCATGCTGAAGTGGCTATACTAATACCAGAAAATATAGACTTTAAAACAAACAAAAGAGTTACTAGATATGAAAAGGGACATTTTATGATAAAAAAGGGAAGATACCAAAATTTTTAACATATTTGCCCTGAATAAGATAAAACCAAAGTACATGAAGAAGAAAATACCAACACCCATGAAGAATTGAAGGAAGAAATAGATAATTGCACAATAATAGGTAGAGGCTTCAGTACTCCACGGTCAATAATGGATAGAACAATTAGGCAGAAGATCAACAACGATATAGAAGACTTGGACAAGACTATGAATTAACAAGACCTACTAAATGTCTAGAGAATACTCAACCGAACAGTAAAATGCTCACCCTGCTCAACTACATGTGAAACGTTTCCCAGCATAGACGACATGCTAGGCTGTAAGAAAAGAGATTAAAAGCCACATACATTGCTGGTGGGAATGTAAAATGGCGCGGCCATTTTACAAAACAGCTTGAGAGTTCCTGCAAGTGTTAAACATCGAGTTACCCTATGACCCAGCAGTTCCATTACTAAATATATACCTAAGAGAAATGAAAACTTATGTCTGCACAAAAGCTTGTACGTGAATGTTCAGGGAAACATATTTCTAAAAACAAAAGGTGGAAATAATTCAAATGTCAATCTGATAAATGAAGAAACAAAATGTGGAATAGCCGTACAATAGAATAGCATTCAGCTCTAAAAAGGCATGAAATATTGATCCATGTTACAACATGAATAAACCATGAAAGCATTATGTAAAGTTAAAGCAGCCAATCACAAAAGATCACATATTGTATGGTGCCATTTATATGAAGTGCCCAGAATAGCCAATCTGTAGAGACAGGAAGTCGATTAGTGGTTGCCTAGGGCTGAGAGGGTTGAGGAGAATGACAAAACCTTGTTAATGTGTAATGGGTTTTTTGTGAGGGGACAAAAATCTACAATTGGACTGTCGTGATGGTTCCACAAGTCTTTTAGTGGTTACACTAAGAACCACTGAATTGTATACATAAAAGAGTTGAAATTATGGTATGTAAATTACATCCCAATAAAGCTGTCAAAATTATGATAATTTTATAGTTATAAATTTGAAAATTCATCCAAAATTACACATTCTTAACAAATGCAAACTAACAAGACTAACCCAACAAAGAAAAAATATCTAAAACACCTGTATCTACTCAAAAAGTTGTTTGTATAGTTAAGTACCTTTACAGGAAATGATTTCCAGGGATAAATGGGTTTCCACGTAACTTCTTCCAAATATTTAGGGAAGAAGTATTGGTAATCTTACATAAAAATCTTCCAGGAAACAGAAAACTATATATTGCTCAAAGTATTTATAAGGCCAACATAAGCTTCAGATCAAAAGTAAAAAGAAGGGCTTCCCTGATGGTGCAGTGGTTAAGAATCCACCTCCCAATGCAGGGGACACGGGATCGAGCCCCTGTGGGGGAAGATCCCACATGCCGTGGAGCAGCTACGCCCACGTGCCACAACTGCTGAGCCTGCGAGCCACAACTGCTGAGCCCGTGTGCCGCAACTACTGAAGCCTGCATGCCTAGAACCCGTGCTCCACAACAAGACAGGCCACCGCAAGGAGAAGCCTACCCACCACAACAAAGAATAGCCCCCCGCTCACCACAACTACAGAAAGCTCGCGTGCAACAATGAAGACCCAATGCAGCCACAAATAAATAAATAAAAAATAAAGTATAGAATCTTAAAAACAAAACAAAACAAAATCTATAAAGAATATTACAAGAATAGAATCACAGGCCAGTTTCTCTTTTGAAAATGCATGCAAAATGTGTAAACAGAAGCACAAACTGTACCCATGGTATGTAAAACAATCATATATCAGAATCAAAGTAGCTTTATTTTGGTAATGCCAGGTTGCTTTAATGTTCAAACATGAACTCCATCCCAGGAATGAATTAGAGTGGGAAAAGAAGTCATTTTAAACGAAGCCTTGGGAATTCCCTGGTTTTCCAGTGGTTAGAACTTGGCGCTTTCACTGCTGGGGCCCTGGGGTCCAATCCCAGGTCAGGGAAATAAGATCCTCCAAGACATGAGGCAGGGCCCCGAAAAAAAAATAATGAAGTCTTAACCAGGAGAAGCACAAGATCGAATAAACATAACAGATAACACCTTATGAAAAGTAGGTGAAGATTATGGAATATTCTAAAATTTAAAACAAAAAGAAACTTTTAAAGATTCAAAAGGATGTGACTAATATTGTACATAGGCAAAAAATAAAATGAAATAAAATATACAAATGATGGGAGCCCCAGAATCCAGAAGCCCAAGTCCCGTCTCTGAAGATTCTCATTCAGTGGGTTCTGGATTTCCTCTGTGTGTCAAAACCTACCGGTGATTCTGATACGACTCACAGACACAATGTAAAGCTTCTGCTTTGCAGGAGAGAATACCAGATTATTCTGTTATTTTATAGTTATACTAACAGGTTGTACTATTGACGGATAAGTCTGATGTCAAAATGCACTCCCCACTAGGGATAAAAAAGGAACTAGTAGTCTCTACTGCTACTTGGTGGCAGCATGCATGTATTGCAAGAGCAATTATTGTAGGAATCCAAATTAGTGGAACATTTTAGAATTGGAAAACTACATACAGATCATCTAGTCAAGCTTCCAACTGTTATAGTTGTAAAAACGAAGGCCCATATAAATGAAATGATATATCTCCAAAGAGTGTTAGTGAAAGAGTATGAAATAAAAAATATCTCTGAACTTTTAATTTAGTGCTGTTTTTATTAATCTCAAGTACTAGCTTAAACTTCAGTGTGACAGATTTGGGATTGAATTCTTGCTCAGATTGACTGATTGTGTGCCTTTTAGTAAGTTACTAAAACACGCTTTATTTTTTAACAGGTTTATTTATTTATTTATTTTTGGCTGCATAGGCTCTTCATTGCTGTGTGCGGGCTTTCTCTAGTTGCAGTGAGCGGGGGCTACTCTTTGTTGCAGTGCGCAGGCTTCTCATTGGGGTGGATTCTCGTTGTTGCTGAGCATGGAGTGTAGGTGTGTGGGCTTCAGTAGTTTTGGATCACGGGCTCTAGAGCCCAGGCTCGGTAGTTGTGGCGCACGGTCTTAGTTGCTCCGTGGCATGTGCAGTCTCATTTGCAGGTTCTGGGGAGGATTAAATGAGCTCATATGATATCCAATTGACTGAGGCAGAGTAGGCTTGGGATGAATCTTTGCTTGGTTTTCATTAGCTGCGGAGAAGAGGATGACAGCTTGGTGCCTCTCCAAATTTCACATGGGTGTGCCTCCCTTGGGGATCTTGTTAAATGCAGGCTGGTATTCAGTAGTTCTGGGTGGGGCCTGGATTCTGTCCTGCTAAGAAGCTCCTAGGTGACGGTGATGCTGAGGGCAAGGGTCCAGCTCCTGCATTTCTCCCTTTCCGGAAGAGCAGGACGTCTGCCCCCCGGGAGGAGAAAACATCCACAAAGTGACTACTAGGCCCTACCAGCTTCCCTTACAGGCAAGGGACCTTTACCACTGCTCCCAACCATTGTGTCTGAGGCGCAGCAAGCCAAAACACTGAGATGCTGAGGTTTGCAGCAAAGAGGAGGTTTATTCACAGGGCAGCCATGCGAGGAAGTGACGTGAAAATAGGTCTCCAATCCTCCTTCCCGAAAGCAAGGGGCTTGGGGTATCTGTGGGATAAAGAATAAAGAAGCAGGGCAGTATGGGTCATGGGGAGCTTGAGGCAAGGTGATTGGACAAAGATGTGCTCCTCATTGTTCTGAGCTGGTGTAATAGGCTACAGGGCTCAGCACATTCTCAGGCTGGAGTTTTTGGCCCTCTGATGGCAGAAGGCCAAAAGGCACTTGCCCAGGTGGAAGATCGGTGGTCCTCTCCACTCTAAACCAGCTCCGCCTACCTAGGCACAGCTGATTCCAAGTTCCTGGACAATACCGGGGCAAACATCTTTTTGCTTATGCTACGTGCTACTTGGAGGACGTGCAAGTGTTCAAGGTACCTTGATGAGTGAAGACAGGATTTCACTAATCATGACACATGGTTTCACTTCCAGGTGAGCAGAAGAGACCTGTAGGCTGAGTCTGGCTCCTGGCACCTGGAATTGGAGGCAGATGGTTTAAAAACGGGCTCCCCCACCCTCTGTGTGATCTGAGGTAGATAGACTATTGATCCTTTTCTCCAATTAAAATGTGTGACTGGAAACACACTTAGTGGCATGTCTGACACACAGTAGTTATGCTACCGTAGGTCATTCTTGGAAACTGAAGCCGTGGTTTTGAGGGATCATCAAAACGAGTACAATGCTTGCCATGTTTCTCCTTGTTCATCCTGGTGACAAACCTGGTAGAGAGAGCTCCATCCTTTCCCACAGGACCACACCCCTAGTACTTAGAGTGAAGTGGTTATGTCTCACTTAAGGCACCTTTTCCTTTTCCTTCCTTCTTTTTTCTTCATTAATCTTCATCCAACTGGCCTTTCTAAATTTTACACAAAACAAAACCATTTCTCAATGGATTCAGATACTACCCCAAGTTAGTATTCCAACCAAGTTCTTGATCTTCCGGGTCTCATCATCAGAAATTTCTGAGCCTAAATCTTCTCTAGTTTCTAGGATCACTCATTGTCTCATTTCTCCCTTCTCCTTTGAGTTCAGAGTCTTGCCAATTTAGTCCCTTCCCTAACCACAACTTATAATAAGGTGACACAGCAAAGTGATGAAAGTCTAGACGGTCTGGTTTTACTCCTGGGTTTTTGCCACCTACTTACTGTGTGGCATTAGGCAAGCTATTCAACGTCTCTGGGCCTCAGTTTCCCCCCAAAAGTGAATATTACGAATATGACCTGCCGGGCTTCCATAGTGGTGCAGTGGTTGGGAGTCCGCCTGCTGATGCAGGGGGCACGGGTTCATGCCCCGGTCCGGGAGGATCCCACATGCCGTGGAGCAGTTGGGCCCGTGAGCCATGGCCGCTGAGCCCGCGCATCCAGAGCCTGTGATCAGCAGCGGGAGAGGCCACGACAGTGAGAGGCCTGCGTACCACAAAAAAAAAGAACATTACCTGCCTATAGGGTTGCCATTATGAGGAATATGTGGGTTAATATTTGGTAAGAACTTAGAATAGTACTTGTTATAGTCTAAGCACTACAGTTGTGCTTTTTAATAATAATAAATGAAACTGCAAATGTATACCTTACTCAAGTTTCTGTCATAACTTTGAAGTGTTGGTCTATCTGTTGGGTCTTGTCAGCCTGTAAAGGAGGTGAGGTGTCCGTAGCTTTGGTGTGAGACGTGCTGCCTGCCGAAGCACTGATGCCCGTCAACGCCGTGACCGCCAAAGTCGTGAATGGGTGCTGGAGAAAGCAGGAGCAGAATGGAAGATGACGGCGTGGGAAGGAGGTGTGGTGTCCATAGGTTCGGGGTCTGAGGTGCTGCCTGCTGAAGCACCGATGCCCGCCAAAGCCGTAAATGGGGTGCTGGAGAAAACAGGAGCAGAACGGAAGATGACGGCGTGGGAAGGAGGCGTGGTGTCCATAGGTTCGGGGTCAGACGTGCTGCCTGCTGAAGCACCGATGCCCGGCAAAGGCGTAAATGGGGTGCTGGGGAAAACAGGAGCAGAATGGTAGATGATGGCGTGGGAAGGAGGTGTGGTGTCCATGGGTTCCATATCAGAGCTGCTGCGTGCCTGATCTGAGAGCAGAGAGTGACAGTGGGACAGCTTCTCACTCCTTTTATATCTGACGGCTCCGCCTGCCTCTGTGACATGTCCATTGTACGTGTCACAGAGAAAGGGCGGGCGGGGCAGGGGGTGAGTCAGGGGGCACATGCGAGCCCAGCTGGTGGAGAAACCCCAGCCCAGAGGCAAAAGGCGGGGCCCCTTCTGGACTTTCTAGTGGCTGGGTCTTCTCGCTGTGGGTGGCAGGTGTTTGGCACGGGATGGGCCACCATGCAGAGACTGTTGGGGACTGTGGAAGCCTTCTCCTTCAGAGCTCACCCTGCCTGGGCACCGGCTCTGCAGGCCCCTCAGCTGCGCGTATGTATCGGCCAGCCCTTCCCCACTACGGGGCCCAGAGGCCAGAGGCTGCTCAGAGCTGAGGGCAGGAGGCACCCAGAGCTTGCCAGGGTGTGGGCCACCTCCTCCGGGGACCTCCCCAGCTTCTCTGCGAGGCCTGGAGACAGGATCGCCTTCTCCAGGGCTGCTCAGCTGCCAGCATCACCGTGAGCCAGGTGGTGAAGGTTTCTGAGCAGGAGATGCAGAGCCCTGATCCGACTGCATGCTGTACCCCACGATGTCCCTTCCTGGCAGGTAGGTTCTTTCTTCACTTCTTTGTTGAAATTTGGTCAGACAACATTTAAACCTTGCACTGTTCTTCAGGGTATACAGATGGTAGTGGTTTAGCCGGGATTCGAAGCAAGCCTGTGTGATTCCAGAGCTCGTGTTCTGGACTGTGGTGCCCCCTTATCATATATGCTTCATGTGTTCCTTGTTTTTCATTTTTTCTTGTAGTCCTTATGGTACTTAGCCCTAAGTGCCATACCCGTAACGAACAGCTACACTGCCCTGTGGGAGGTCTTCTTCTGTTCAACACATGAATTGGTCACCCACCGCACTGTGTTCTAATCTCAGAAGATACAGGTCAGGGACCACCAGTTGTCAGCTGGTGCTACCATTGGTGCTGCCATTCCACATGTCTAACTGAGGCTTGAAGGCCGGATTTTCCCTTTGTCTGGTTTGAAGGATCCAGATATGTAAAGATTATAGTCTAGATAAATCATGGGCTATCCTGAAAGAAATTCACCAGTGAATTGTTCCGTATGGATTAGAAGCCAGTTTCTCTGGCCTTCCTGGAGTATATCCAGCAAGGCCTCTCATTCATGTCTAGAAAGCCAATATATCCTTTATTGCAACTTCAGCGTGGAGCGATGTATTGGTTTAAAGTACGATCAACACAATTTGGTCATTGTGAGTACGCCAGCTGGGTCCACTCTTTATTACACATATGTAACTCGAGAGATTCTTATGCCCAAGAGAGGAGACGTACTCTTGGGTGTCTAGGACGAGGGAAACATGTGTTGTTATTCAGGAGCTGGAAGCTGATGGTCTACACATCACTTGACCTTGTTTAAAACTTGTGTCTTTGGCTTGCTTCATTGGAGTGTTTTCTCTCTCCTGGGGCTGACATTGTGTGTTATGTATCACACAGGTGACATGTAGAAGTTTCAGAACCCAGAATCGTATAGATCAGTCAAAATGTATTTCTATAGTTTTGTTCAAAGTGTATGGAAAATAACACGGGGCATAATTCATATATTCCAGAATTAGTTGGACCCTCTGCTCGTGAGATTCTTTTTATGGTATGTCACAGCAAATTTGGACTTCCATCCCCAGTAAACTTTGGGGTTGGAGGACACAAAAAGCTTTTGCTCACACCTAAATTATGTCTGAAAGAAAAGGGTAAATATTATAAGCCCTTTCTAACCTCTCCAAGAGCAGAAATGATTTACAGCTGTGGCATTGAACCCTAATTCCTCGATCTCATTTGAGGAGAGTTCAGTAAGAAACAATGTCTTGATTTTTGTTTGTTTGGTTTCTTCCCTGTTTTCTCATCTTGCTTACCAACAATCCATTGTAATTCATGAGTTAGTATGGCAGCAGGCTGAGTGTTCCCTGGAGCTCATTAAATGATCTTTTTTTCCTAAAATAACTTTTGTGTCCTTGTTTTCAGCCCCTCTTCTTTCCTCTGCCCTTTACTACAACCAGAGCTCAGCCAAAGCTGACTGGCTTTGTGCAGACCTTACTTAGGGTTAGTCTTTTCTTCATTATTTTATTCATGGCTCCTCCATTTCATTGTTTGCCTTCTCGAAATGTGTTGAAATCTTTCTGTGGTGGATGACTTCCAAAATGTCTTGGCTTTGATTGGTTGATTAAGTTTGGTATTTCTACAGTATTGTTTAAATATGGTTTCAGGAGGAACAGAAAGTGAATATGTTTCCTTGTCTGCCATCTTGAGCTGAAAATCCCTGTGGATTTTAGCATCCAATGTTCCCATGGGAAAAAAACCCAACCTTGGCATTAATAGCTGTGACACTCAAGATTTCAGCTTTTCGTGGGCAATCACTGAGGATTGGAATATGTGGTCATTTCTAAAGGGAAAATAATAACTACCTCATGGAGTAGATTTGAGGATTAAATTAGAGAATGAACATGAAAATGCTTTGTAAGGCTTAAAAATCTATAAAAATGTTTTTTGTTATTATTTGATTTGTTGCTATTTCAACTTTACTCAACAGTTGCTTATGACCTTACTTATGTGATAAAATGGCCCCTGGTTTATTGTTTTGAAAGCCAGAATATATTTTTCAATAGCTCGATGGAAATGGCATCATTTGTGAAGGTTAAGGGTGAAGGGATAAATGTTTCTTGACACCTATCACTTTACAGTGTTTTCAGGAACTAATTGACACTTGTATTCCTCTTCCAAATTTTGTTGAGCACCTCCTATGAGCCACATGCTTTACATCAGGTGTTGGAAAGCATTTTCTGGATTTTAAATATCTTAGGCTTTGTGGGCCATATACAGCTTCTGTAGCTTCTCCTCTTTCTTCTTCAACAAGCTTTCTAAACGTCAGAACCATTATTAGCTCACAGTCCCACAGATCCAGGCTGAGAGCCTGATTTGATTTGTGGCCATGATTTGCCGATTCCTGCTCTGCATCCTCACTGAGGAGGGGGACCATGTTTGAGTAATCACTTCTTTGTATCAACTCTTGGTCTTCTGAGGCTTGTCCTTACTCTCCTACACTCTCTAATCAACATGGCACCCAGAGAGATCCTGTTAAAACATGTCAGATCATGTCACTGAAATCTCTTCAATGGCTTCTTCACAGAAGAATCAAAGTCCTCAAAGTGCCTCCAGAGCCCTAGAAATGTGGACCTCTGTTTCGTGTCTGACTGTTTCCTTCTCCTCTCCACTTTGCTTGCTCTGTTTTCCACACACTGCCATCCTTTCTGCTCCTTGGGTACTCCAGCCTACTCTAGCCTCATTGACTTTCCATCGGACTGTTCCCTCTACCTGTACTATTCACTTCCCAGATATGCTCCTTGCTCCCTCTTAAATTTTATCTTCCCCAGAAAGTCCTCAGGGATCACTTAGTTTCAGCTAGCAGCCTCCTCCTAGCATCTAACCATCTCCATCTCCCTTCCCTGCTTGCTGTTTTTCTCCAGCACTTCCCTTATATATTCCCGCACTGTCACGGCTCAGATTCAGCAAGTGATCATTGCCGCAGCATGGCCTCGGGGACCCTGGCTGCGGACACGATGTCCACACCTGCCTGGTGGCCCCTGCTCGCCTCACGGCCCCTCAGGTGCAGCATGCGCAGGACCCGCATTGCAGGCAGAAGACACAGGGCCACTGGCCCCACCTAGGCAGGCCCTTCGATGCCGTGCTCATGTTGGCTCAGACCTCTTCGCTCTCCGTGCTGCGGTTCAAACCTGTGGGCAGCGCTGTGTGGGCGGGGATCGAAGACCTCTGCCCGCTCCTCAGTGTGTCAGCATGCAGCCCCGCCTCCCATGGGGACCCAGCCTGAGGAGCAGGGGCAGGAGATTCGAGACTAGGGTGGCGCGAAAGGTAGGAGGTGTGGAGAGTATGGGGTTTACAAAATGTGTTTGCTGACTGATCCAAACAAAAGTGAGACATGGTTGTATCAACGCATTTAAAAAGTCATTAAACTGCCGCTAAGTGTCTGTGATCACCCCGCCTAGGAGAGAGCGTGCACTCCATGAGGGACACAGGAAAGGCTGAGTGAACGTCTACCTGTGGTCCGTTACCTGGTGCACGGGTGTGTGAATTTTTGCGGAGAGCTCTTAATTTCTGTTGTCTCTGCTGACTTAACACGGTGGTTGGCAAACAGTGACGTGTTCAGTGTATTCAGGACATGATCATGGTTACTAATAATCACTTTGTTTTGTGCTGACACCTCCACAGAGAATTTACAGAAGAGAAACTGAGGCGTAGGAAGTGAAGTGACTGAGTAAGAGGAATGACTCAGACAATTGGTGTTAGTAAATTAACCCTGCAGGGGGCCGTTAGACTGTGGTGGCTCTAGTGATGCGGCCGCCTATGTAAAGCAAGGAAAATCTAAGCCTGTCCACGGCTCAGGGTGACGGACACCGCTGAGGACAGCCAGTCACAAACCACCAACTAGGCTTTAAAGCTATAGCAAATCAGTCATTTCCTTGCTTTGCTTCTGCTCTTTTAAAATAAACATCTCTGCAGCTCCTGTGGCTGGAGTGCTCCTCACCACTTCCACTTTGGTGGTGCCTGAATTGAATCTAATTTTGCTCACATAAAGTCTTAAAATTTTAAATATGCCTCAGTTTGTCTTTTAGGGCTGGCCGTAGAAGTTGGATTTGTGTCCATTTTCTAGGACAGTGGTTGTCCTCTAGTCAGGCCTTAGGCGTTCTGTGTACAACGTTCCTCTTCTACCACCACCTTCTGGATGCCTCCACCCTCTACCATCTCCCGCGCATCAGATCCCCTAGATGCTCACATTATAACATCGCAGACACTCCTCTGTCTTCCAGCCAGCGTGTGAACTGAAACATTTCCATTCCTGTTGAAGAGTCTGGTGTGACCACTTTCCCAAACACAGCCACTCCCCAGCTGACCCTGGGTAACCACTCTTCTGAACTTGGTCTCCATCACTGACATGGACGTCTTTCTCTTTATGCTACATTTTTAAGTATTCATAAACCGCATATAGTATTCTATATTTTGTCTTCTTACTTGCTTTATTTAGTGTTATCTTTGCTAGGTTCATCCATGCTGACACGTAAAGATCTGTCTAGTTCACGTACTTTCCTCGCTATGTAGGATTCCCATGTACGGAAATACAATAATTTATATGTGCTTTTTCCTGTTGATGGATATTTAAATTGTTTCCAATTTTCAGTATGATTTCTTTTAAAAACATGTTTATATACTTTTTAAAGGTTACTTTACATTTACAGTTATTACAAAATATTGCCTATATTCCCTGTGTTGTACAATACATCCTTGAGCCTATTGTGGACCTAGTAGTTTACATCTCTCACTTCCCGACCCCTGTATTGCCCCCTCCTCCCCCTCTGCGCTGGCAACCATTAGTTTGTTCTCTATATCTGTAACTCTCCTTCTGTTTTGTTATATTTGCTAGATAGTTGTATTTTTGAGATTCCATATATAGGTGATATCCTACAGTATTTGTTTCTGTTTGACTTATTTCACTTACCACAATGCCCTCCAAGGCCGTCTATGTTGCTGCAAATGGCAAAATTTTGTTCTTTTGTAAGGCTGAGTAGTATGCCATTGGTTATATGTACCACATCTTCTTTATCTGTTCATCTCTTGATGACACTTAGGTTGCTTCCATATCTTGGTAATTGTACACAAGGATGCTGCGAACATTGGGGTGCATGTATCTTTTCCAGTACATGTTATTGAGAACACGTGTTTTTGGTTTTTTCAGATTTATACCTAAGAGTGGAGTTGCGAGGTCATATAGTAGTTCTCTTTTTGGGTCTTGGAGAACCCTCCATACTGTTTTCCACAGTGGCTGCACCAGTTTACATCCCTACCAACAGTGTACCAGGGTTCCCTTTTCTCTCAAAAATTGTAAATTTTCTTCCTAGTGGTAATTGAGATGATAGTTCAATAATAACATAAGATCAGGTGAAGTCTAAAGAAATTTTAGAAAACCTGGATAAAGTAAGAACACATGTGTTCTCTGGCATCTGAATGTTGGAGAGACACCAAGACATGTGGGCCAGGTTGTGGAGAGAAGGGAAACACGGACGCAAGCTTGACATTTGCTGCAGCTTTTCTCCTTGGGGCATTTGCTGATTCAAACGTTACAGCCTAGGAGCTGAAAAGCCAAAGAGTTCAAAAGACTCTAACCACAGAAGCCAAAGAGCAAGAGCCGATTTACATGGATAAAAAGCATTTTAACTATGCCAAAGCAGAAAATGAAAAGAAAGAACTTTGCATTGCATTTAATAAAAGTTTAGGGAGATCTTTGTGGTATATTAGTGAACTTACTGGCGGAAATTTAGCCATGTACATTGTGTTGGAGAGGCACCAAGAGTTCAAGAATTCTCACATTTTGAGTACACAATTACCTTACATGTAGGCCTGGTGGCAGCCACTTACATAACAATGATTTGGAGGATGTGGTGTTAGTCAGCTCTTGCTGTGATAATGCTTTGGAAGAAATCGCCCCAAAACTCAGTTACATAAACAAGAATTTATTTTCCTTGGACCTATGGGCGAGTAGCTGCAGTGGCTCTCTTTTAGACCTCTAGATGGCTGGTTTTGCTCCGTGTTTTGGGTCAGTTTGAGGTGTGTCACACACATCTTCCTCTGGAGCCCGAGTGTGAGGCCGCAGCTCCCAGGCCCTGCCTTCTCACAAAGTTCAGTGAAACATAAGAGGTGCATGCAAATAGCAACCATAAGCATGCTGAAGTGGCTATACTAATACCAGAAAATATAGACTTTAAAACAAACAAAAGAGTTACTAGATATGAAAAGGGACATTTTATGATAAAAAAGGGAAGATACCAAAATTTTTAACATATTTGCCCTGAATAAGATAAAACCAAAGTACATGAAGAAGAAAATACCAACACCCATGAAGAATTGAAGGAAGAAATAGATAATTGCACAATAATAGGTAGAGGCTTCAGTACTCCACGGTCAATAATGGATAGAACAATTAGGCAGAAGATCAACAACGATATAGAAGACTTGGACAAGACTATGAATTAACAAGACCTACTAAATGTCTAGAGAATACTCAACCGAACAGTAAAATGCTCACCCTGCTCAACTACATGTGAAACGTTTCCCAGCATAGACGACATGCTAGGCTGTAAGAAAAGAGATTAAAAGCCACATACATTGCTGGTGGGAATGTAAAATGGCGCGGCCATTTTACAAAACAGCTTGAGAGTTCCTGCAAGTGTTAAACATCGAGTTACCCTATGACCCAGCAGTTCCATTACTAAATATATACCTAAGAGAAATGAAAACTTATGTCTGCACAAAAGCTTGTACGTGAATGTTCAGGGAAACATATTTCTAAAAACAAAAGGTGGAAATAATTCAAATGTCAATCTGATAAATGAAGAAACAAAATGTGGAATAGCCGTACAATAGAATAGCATTCAGCTCTAAAAAGGAATGAAATATTGATCCATGTTACAACATGAATGAACCATGAAAGCATTATGTAAAGTTAAAGCAGCCAATCACAAAAGATCACATATTGTATGGTGCCATTTATATGAAGTGCCCAGAATAGCCAATCTGTAGAGACAGGAAGTCGATTAGTGGTTGCCTAGGGCTGAGAGGGTTGAGGAGAATGACAAAACCTTGTTAATGT
This sequence comes from Mesoplodon mirus, assembly GCF_964341445.2. Classification (NCBI taxonomy): domain Eukaryota; kingdom Metazoa; phylum Chordata; class Mammalia; order Artiodactyla; family Ziphiidae; genus Mesoplodon; species Mesoplodon mirus. The sequence goes on along the minus strand of NW_028295808.1, from coordinate 5,448,367 downwards.
GTAATGGGTTTTTTGTGAGGGGACAAAAATCTACAATTGGACTGTCGTGATGGTTCCACAAGTCTTTTAGTGGTTACACTAAGAACCACTGAATTGTATACATAAAAGAGTTGAAATTATGGTATGTAAATTACATCCCAATAAAGCTGTCAAAATTATGATAATTTTATAGTTATAAATTTGAAAATTCATCCAAAATTACACATTCTTAACAAATGCAAACTAACAAGACTAACCCAACAAAGAAAAAATATCTAAAACACCTGTATCTACTCAAAAAGTTGTTTGTATAGTTAAGTACCTTTACAGGAAATGATTTCCAGGGATAAATGGGTTTCCACGTAACTTCTTCCAAATATTTAGGGAAGAAGTATTGGTAATCTTACATAAAAATCTTCCAGGAAACAGAAAACTATATATTGCTCAAAGTATTTATAAGGCCAACATAAGCTTCAGATCAAAAGTAAAAAGAAGGGCTTCCCTGATGGTGCAGTGGTTAAGAATCCACCTCCCAATGCAGGGGACACGGGATCGAGCCCCTGTGGGGGAAGATCCCACATGCCGTGGAGCAGCTACGCCCACGTGCCACAACTGCTGAGCCTGCGAGCCACAACTGCTGAGCCCGTGTGCCGCAACTACTGAAGCCTGCATGCCTAGAACCCGTGCTCCACAACAAGACAGGCCACCGCAAGGAGAAGCCTACCCACCACAACAAAGAATAGCCCCCCGCTCACCACAACTACAGAAAGCTCGCGTGCAACAATGAAGACCCAATGCAGCCACAAATAAATAAATAAAAAATAAAGTATAGAATCTTAAAAACAAAACAAAACAAAATCTATAAAGAATATTACAAGAATAGAATCACAGGCCAGTTTCTCTTTTGAAAATGCATGCAAAATGTGTAAACAGAAGCACAAACTGTACCCATGGTATGTAAAACAATCATATATCAGAATCAAAGTAGCTTTATTTTGGTAATGCCAGGTTGCTTTAATGTTCAAACATGAACTCCATCCCAGGAATGAATTAGAGTGGGAAAAGAAGTCATTTTAAACGAAGCCTTGGGAATTCCCTGGTTTTCCAGTGGTTAGAACTTGGCGCTTTCACTGCTGGGGCCCTGGGGTCCAATCCCAGGTCAGGGAAATAAGATCCTCCAAGACATGAGGCAGGGCCCCGAAAAAAAAATAATGAAGTCTTAACCAGGAGAAGCACAAGATCGAATAAACATAACAGATAACACCTTATGAAAAGTAGGTGAAGATTATGGAATATTCTAAAATTTAAAACAAAAAGAAACTTTTAAAGATTCAAAAGGATGTGACTAATATTGTACATAGGCAAAAAATAAAATGAAATAAAATATACAAATGATGGGAGCCCCAGAATCCAGAAGCCCAAGTCCCGTCTCTGAAGATTCTCATTCAGTGGGTTCTGGATTTCCTCTGTGTGTCAAAACCTACCGGTGATTCTGATACGACTCACAGACACAATGTAAAGCTTCTGCTTTGCAGGAGAGAATACCAGATTATTCTGTTATTTTATAGTTATACTAACAGGTTGTACTATTGACGGATAAGTCTGATGTCAAAATGCACTCCCCACTAGGGATAAAAAAGGAACTAGTAGTCTCTACTGCTACTTGGTGGCAGCATGCATGTATTGCAAGAGCAATTATTGTAGGAATCCAAATTAGTGGAACATTTTAGAATTGGAAAACTACATACAGATCATCTAGTCAAGCTTCCAACTGTTATAGTTGTAAAAACGAAGGCCCATATAAATGAAATGATATATCTCCAAAGAGTGTTAGTGAAAGAGTATGAAATAAAAAATATCTCTGAACTTTTAATTTAGTGCTGTTTTTATTAATCTCAAGTACTAGCTTAAACTTCAGTGTGACAGATTTGGGATTGAATTCTTGCTCAGATTGACTGATTGTGTGCCTTTTAGTAAGTTACTAAAACACGCTTTATTTTTTAACAGGTTTATTTATTTATTTATTTTTGGCTGCATAGGCTCTTCATTGCTGTGTGCGGGCTTTCTCTAGTTGCAGTGAGCGGGGGCTACTCTTTGTTGCAGTGCGCAGGCTTCTCATTGGGGTGGATTCTCGTTGTTGCTGAGCATGGAGTGTAGGTGTGTGGGCTTCAGTAGTTTTGGATCACGGGCTCTAGAGCCCAGGCTCGGTAGTTGTGGCGCACGGTCTTAGTTGCTCCGTGGCATGTGCAGTCTCATTTGCAGGTTCTGGGGAGGATTAAATGAGCTCATATGATATCCAATTGACTGAGGCAGAGTAGGCTTGGGATGAATCTTTGCTTGGTTTTCATTAGCTGCGGAGAAGAGGATGACAGCTTGGTGCCTCTCCAAATTTCACATGGGTGTGCCTCCCTTGGGGATCTTGTTAAATGCAGGCTGGTATTCAGTAGTTCTGGGTGGGGCCTGGATTCTGTCCTGCTAAGAAGCTCCTAGGTGACGGTGATGCTGAGGGCAAGGGTCCAGCTCCTGCATTTCTCCCTTTCCGGAAGAGCAGGACGTCTGCCCCCCGGGAGGAGAAAACATCCACAAAGTGACTACTAGGCCCTACCAGCTTCCCTTACAGGCAAGGGACCTTTACCACTGCTCCCAACCATTGTGTCTGAGGCGCAGCAAGCCAAAACACTGAGATGCTGAGGTTTGCAGCAAAGAGGAGGTTTATTCACAGGGCAGCCATGCGAGGAAGTGACGTGAAAATAGGTCTCCAATCCTCCTTCCCGAAAGCAAGGGGCTTGGGGTATCTGTGGGATAAAGAATAAAGAAGCAGGGCAGTATGGGTCATGGGGAGCTTGAGGCAAGGTGATTGGACAAAGATGTGCTCCTCATTGTTCTGAGCTGGTGTAATAGGCTACAGGGCTCAGCACATTCTCAGGCTGGAGTTTTTGGCCCTCTGATGGCAGAAGGCCAAAAGGCACTTGCCCAGGTGGAAGATCGGTGGTCCTCTCCACTCTAAACCAGCTCCGCCTACCTAGGCACAGCTGATTCCAAGTTCCTGGACAATACCGGGGCAAACATCTTTTTGCTTATGCTACGTGCTACTTGGAGGACGTGCAAGTGTTCAAGGTACCTTGATGAGTGAAGACAGGATTTCACTAATCATGACACATGGTTTCACTTCCAGGTGAGCAGAAGAGACCTGTAGGCTGAGTCTGGCTCCTGGCACCTGGAATTGGAGGCAGATGGTTTAAAAACGGGCTCCCCCACCCTCTGTGTGATCTGAGGTAGATAGACTATTGATCCTTTTCTCCAATTAAAATGTGTGACTGGAAACACACTTAGTGGCATGTCTGACACACAGTAGTTATGCTACCGTAGGTCATTCTTGGAAACTGAAGCCGTGGTTTTGAGGGATCATCAAAACGAGTACAATGCTTGCCATGTTTCTCCTTGTTCATCCTGGTGACAAACCTGGTAGAGAGAGCTCCATCCTTTCCCACAGGACCACACCCCTAGTACTTAGAGTGAAGTGGTTATGTCTCACTTAAGGCACCTTTTCCTTTTCCTTCCTTCTTTTTTCTTCATTAATCTTCATCCAACTGGCCTTTCTAAATTTTACACAAAACAAAACCATTTCTCAATGGATTCAGATACTACCCCAAGTTAGTATTCCAACCAAGTTCTTGATCTTCCGGGTCTCATCATCAGAAATTTCTGAGCCTAAATCTTCTCTAGTTTCTAGGATCACTCATTGTCTCATTTCTCCCTTCTCCTTTGAGTTCAGAGTCTTGCCAATTTAGTCCCTTCCCTAACCACAACTTATAATAAGGTGACACAGCAAAGTGATGAAAGTCTAGACGGTCTGGTTTTACTCCTGGGTTTTTGCCACCTACTTACTGTGTGGCATTAGGCAAGCTATTCAACGTCTCTGGGCCTCAGTTTCCCCCCAAAAGTGAATATTACGAATATGACCTGCCGGGCTTCCATAGTGGTGCAGTGGTTGGGAGTCCGCCTGCTGATGCAGGGGGCACGGGTTCATGCCCCGGTCCGGGAGGATCCCACATGCCGTGGAGCAGTTGGGCCCGTGAGCCATGGCCGCTGAGCCCGCGCATCCAGAGCCTGTGATCAGCAGCGGGAGAGGCCACGACAGTGAGAGGCCTGCGTACCACAAAAAAAAGAGAACATTACCTGCCTATAGGGTTGCCATTATGAGGAATATGTGGGTTAATATTTGGTAAGAACTTAGAATAGTACTTGTTATAGTCTAAGCACTACAGTTGTGCTTTTTAATAATAATAAATGAAACTGCAAATGTATACCTTACTCAAGTTTCTGTCATAACTTTGAAGTGTTGGTCTATCTGTTGGGTCTTGTCAGCCTGTAAAGGAGGTGAGGTGTCCGTAGCTTTGGTGTGAGACGTGCTGCCTGCCGAAGCACTGATGCCCGTCAACGCCGTGACCGCCAAAGTCGTGAATGGGTGCTGGAGAAAGCAGGAGCAGAATGGAAGATGACGGCGTGGGAAGGAGGTGTGGTGTCCATAGGTTCGGGGTCTGAGGTGCTGCCTGCTGAAGCACCGATGCCCGCCAAAGCCGTAAATGGGGTGCTGGAGAAAACAGGAGCAGAACGGAAGATGACGGCGTGGGAAGGAGGCGTGGTGTCCATAGGTTCGGGGTCAGACGTGCTGCCTGCTGAAGCACCGATGCCCGGCAAAGGCGTAAATGGGGTGCTGGGGAAAACAGGAGCAGAATGGTAGATGATGGCGTGGGAAGGAGGTGTGGTGTCCATGGGTTCCATATCAGAGCTGCTGCGTGCCTGATCTGAGAGCAGAGAGTGACAGTGGGACAGCTTCTCACTCCTTTTATATCTGACGGCTCCGCCTGCCTCTGTGACATGTCCATTGTACGTGTCACAGAGAAAGGGTGGGCGGGGCAGGGGGTGAGTCAGGGGGCACATGCGAGCCCAGCTGGTGGAGAAACCCCAGCCCAGAGGCAAAAGGCGGGGCCCCTTCTGGACTTTCTAGTGGCTGGGTCTTCTCGCTGTGGGTGGCAGGTGTTTGGCACGGGATGGGCCACCATGCAGAGACTGTTGGGGACTGTGGAAGCCTTCTCCTTCAGAGCTCACCCTGCCTGGGCACCGGCTCTGCAGGCCCCTCAGCTGCGCGTATGTATCGGCCAGCCCTTCCCCACTACGGGGCCCAGAGGCCAGAGGCTGCTCAGAGCTGAGGGCAGGAGGCACCCAGAGCTTGCCAGGGTGTGGGCCACCTCCTCCGGGGACCTCCCCAGCTTCTCTGCGAGGCCTGGAGACAGGATCGCCTTCTCCAGGGCTGCTCAGCTGCCAGCATCACCGTGAGCCAGGTGGTGAAGGTTTCTGAGCAGGAGATGCAGAGCCCTGATCCGACTGCATGCTGTACCCCACGATGTCCCTTCCTGGCAGGTAGGTTCTTTCTTCACTTCTTTGTTGAAATTTGGTCAGACAACATTTAAACCTTGCACTGTTCTTCAGGGTATACAGATGGTAGTGGTTTAGCCGGGATTCGAAGCAAGCCTGTGTGATTCCAGAGCTCGTGTTCTGGACTGTGGTGCCCCCTTATCATATATGCTTCATGTGTTCCTTGTTTTTCATTTTTTCTTGTAGTCCTTATGGTACTTAGCCCTAAGTGCCATACCCGTAACGAACAGCTACACTGCCCTGTGGGAGGTCTTCTTCTGTTCAACACATGAATTGGTCACCCACCGAACTGTGTTCTAATCTCAGAAGATACAGGTCAGGGACCACCAGTTGTCAGCTGGTGCTACCATTGGTGCTGCCATTCCACATGTCTAACTGAGGCTTGAAGGCCGGATTTTCCCTTTGTCTGGTTTGAAGGATCCAGATATGTAAAGATTATAGTCTAGATAAATCATGGGCTATCCTGAAAGAAATTCACCAGTGAATTGTTCCGTATGGATTAGAAGCCAGTTTCTCTGGCCTTCCTGGAGTATATCCAGCAAGGCGTCTCATTCATGTCTAGAAAGCCAATATATCCTTTATTGCAACTTCAGCGTGGAGCGATGTATTGGTTTAAAGTACGATCAACACAATTTGGTCATTGTGAGTATGCCAGCTGGGTCCACTCTTTATTACACATATGTAACTCGAGAGATTCTTATGCCCAAGAGAGGAGACGTACTCTTGGGTGTCTAGGACGAGGGAAACATGTGTTGTTATTCAGGAGCTGGAAGCTGATGGTCTACACATCACTTGACCTTGTTTAAAACTTGTGTCTTTGGCTTGCTTCATTGGAGTGTTTTCTCTCTCCTGGGGCTGACATTGTGTGTTATGTATCACACAGGTGACATGTAGAAGTTTCAGAACCCAGAATCGTATAGATCAGTCAAAATGTATTTCTATAGTTTTGTTCAAAGTGTATGGAAAATAACACGGGGCATAATTCATATATTCCAGAATTAGTTGGACCCTCTGCTCGTGAGATTCTTTTTATGGTATGTCACAGCAAATTTGGACTTCCATCCCCAGTAAACTTTGGGGTTGGAGGACACAAAAAGCTTTTGCTCACACCTAAATTATGTCTGAAAGAAAAGGGTAAATATTATAAGCCCTTTCTAACCTCTCCAAGAGCAGAAATGATTTACAGCTGTGGCATTGAACCCTAATTCCTCGATCTCATTTGAGGAGAGTTCAGTAAGAAACAATGTCTTGATTTTTGTTTGTTTGGTTTCTTCCCTGTTTTCTCATCTTGCTTACCAACAATCCATTGTAATTCATGAGTTAGTATGGCAGCAGGCTGAGTGTTCCCTGGAGCTCATTAAATGATCTTTTTTTCCTAAAATAACTTTTGTGTCCTTGTTTTCAGCCCCTCTTCTTTCCTCTGCCCTTTACTACAACCAGAGCTCAGCCAAAGCTGACTGGCTTTGTGCAGACCTTACTTAGGGTTAGTCTTTTCTTCATTATTTTATTCATGGCTCCTCCATTTCATTGTTTGCCTTCTCGAAATGTGTTGAAATCTTTCTGTGGTGGATGACTTCCAAAATGTCTTGGCTTTGATTGGTTGATTAAGTTTGGTATTTCTACAGTATTGTTTAAATATGGTTTCAGGAGGAACAGAAAGTGAATATGTTTCCTTGTCTGCCATCTTGAGCTGAAAATCCCTGTGGATTTTAGCATCCAATGTTCCCATGGGAAAAAAACCCAACCTTGGCATTAATAGCTGTGACACTCAAGATTTCAGCTTTTCGTGGGCAATCACTGAGGATTGGAATATGTGGTCATTTCTAAAGGGAAAATAATAACTACCTCATGGAGTAGATTTGAGGATTAAATTAGAGAATGAACATGAAAATGCTTTGTAAGGCTTAAAAATCTATAAAAATGTTTTTTGTTATTATTTGATTTGTTGCTATTTCAACTTTACTCAACAGTTGCTTATGACCTTACTTATGTGATAAAATGGCCCCTGGTTTATTGTTTTGAAAGCCAGAATATATTTTTCAATAGCTCGATGGAAATGGCATCATTTGTGAAGGTTAAGGGTGAAGGGATAAATGTTTCTTGACACCTATCACTTTACAGTGTTTTCAGGAACTAATTGACACTTGTATTCCTCTTCCAAATTTTGTTGAGCACCTCCTATGAGCCACATGCTTTACATCAGGTGTTGGAAAGCATTTTCTGGATTTTAAATATCTTAGGCTTTGTGGGCCATATACAGCTTCTGTAGCTTCTCCTCTTTCTTCTTCAACAAGCTTTCTAAACGTCAGAACCATTATTAGCTCACAGTCCCACAGATCCAGGCTGAGAGCCTGATTTGATTTGTGGCCATGATTTGCCGATTCCTGCTCTGCATCCTCACTGAGGAGGGGGACCATGTTTGAGTAATCACTTCTTTGTATCAACTCTTGGTCTTCTGAGGCTTGTCCTTACTCTCCTACACTCTCTAATCAACATGGCACCCAGAGAGATCCTGTTAAAACATGTCAGATCATGTCACTGAAATCTCTTCAATGGCTTCTTCACAGAAGAATCAAAGTCCTCAAAGTGCCTCCAGAGCCCTAGAAATGTGGACCTCTGTTTCGTGTCTGACTGTTTCCTTCTCCTCTCCACTTTGCTTGCTCTGTTTTCCACACACTGCCATCCTTTCTGCTCCTTGGGTACTCCAGCCTACTCTAGCCTCATTGACTTTCCATCGGACTGTTCCCTCTACCTGTACTATTCACTTCCCAGATATGCTCCTTGCTCCCTCTTAAATTTTATCTTCCCCAGAAAGTCCTCAGGGATCACTTAGTTTCAGCTAGCAGCCTCCTCCTAGCATCTAACCATCTCCATCTCCCTTCCCTGCTTGCTGTTTTTCTCCAGCACTTCCCTTATATATTCCCGCACTGTCACGGCTCAGATTCAGCAAGTGATCATTGCCGCAGCATGGCCTCGGGGACCCTGGCTGCGGACACGATGTCCACACCTGCCTGGTGTCCCCTGCTCGCCTCACGGCCCCTCAGGTGCAGCATGCGCAGGACCCGCATTGCAGGCAGAAGACACAGGGCCACTGGCCCCACCTAGGCAGGCCCTTCGATGCCGTGCTCATGTTGGCTCAGACCTCTTCGCTCTCCGTGCTGCGGTTCAAACCTGTGGGCAGCGCTGTGTGGGCGGGGATCGAAGACCTCTGCCCGCTCCTCAGTGTGTCAGCATGCAGCCCCGCCTCCCATGGGGACCCAGCCTGAGGAGCAGGGGCAGGAGATTCGAGACTAGGGTGGCGCGAAAGGTAGGAGGTGTGGAGAGTATGGGGTTTACAAAATGTGTTTGCTGACTGATCCAAACAAAAGTGAGACATGGTTGTATCAACGCATTTAAAAAGTCATTAAACTGCCGCTAAGTGTCTGTGATCACCCCGCCTAGGAGAGAGCGTGCACTCCATGAGGGACACAGGAAAGGCTGAGTGAACGTCTACCTGTGGTCCGTTACCTGGTGCACGGGTGTGTGAATTTTTGCGGAGAGCTCTTAATTTCTGTTGTCTCTGCTGACTTAACACGGTGGTTGGCAAACAGTGACGTGTTCAGTGTATTCAGGACATGATCATGGTTACTAATAATCACTTTGTTTTGTGCTGACACCTCCACAGAGAATTTACAGAAGAGAAACTGAGGCGTAGGAAGTGAAGTGACTGAGTAAGAGGAATGACTCAGACAATTGGTGTTAGTAAATTAACCCTGCAGGGGGCCGTTAGACTGTGGTGGCTCTAGTGATGCGGCCGCCTATGTAAAGCAAGGAAAATCTAAGCCTGTCCACGGCTCAGGGTGACGGACACCGCTGAGGACAGCCAGTCACAAACCACCAACTAGGCTTTAAAGCTATAGCAAATCAGTCATTTCCTTGCTTTGCTTCTGCTCTTTTAAAATAAACATCTCTGCAGCTCCTGTGGCTGGAGTGCTCCTCACCACTTCCACTTTGGTGGTGCCTGAATTGAATCTAATTTTGCTCACATAAAGTCTTAAAATTTTAAATATGCCTCAGTTTGTCTTTTAGGGCTGGCCGTAGAAGTTGGATTTGTGTCCAGTTTCTAGGACAGTGGTTGTCCTCTAGTCAGGCCTTAGGCGTTCTGTGTACAACGTTCCTCTTCTACCACCACCTTCTGGATGCCTCCACCCTCTACCATCTCCCGCGCATCAGATCCCCTAGATGCTCACATTATAACATCGCAGACACTCCTCTGTCTTCCAGCCAGCGTGTGAACTGAAACATTTCCATTCCTGTTGAAGAGTCTGGTGTGACCACTTTCCCAAACACAGCCACTCCCCAGCTGACCCTGGGTAACCACTCTTCTGAACTTGGTCTCCATCACTGACATGGACGTCTTTCTCTTTATGCTACATTTTTAAGTATTCATAAACCGCATATAGTATTCTATATTTTGTCTTCTTACTTGCTTTATTTAGTGTTATCTTTGCTAGGTTCATCCATGCTGACACGTAAAGATCTGTCTAGTTCACGTACTTTCCTCGCTATGTAGGATTCCCATGTACGGAAATACAATAATTTATATGTGCTTTTTCCTGTTGATGGATATTTAAATTGTTTCCAATTTTCAGTATGATTTCTTTTAAAAACATGTTTATATACTTTTTAAAGGTTACTTTACATTTACAGTTATTACAAAATATTGCCTATATTCCCTGTGTTGTACAATACATCCTTGAGCCTATTGTGGACCTAGTAGTTTACATCTCTCACTTCCCGACCCCTGTATTGCCCCCTCCTCCCCCTCTGCGCTGGCAACCATTAGTTTGTTCTCTATATCTGTAACTCTCCTTCTGTTTTGTTATATTTGCTAGATAGTTGTATTTTTGAGATTCCATATATAGGTGATATCCTACAGTATTTGTTTCTGTTTGACTTATTTCACTTACCACAATGCCCTCCAAGGCCGTCTATGTTGCTGCAAATGGCAAAATTTTGTTCTTTTGTAAGGCTGAGTAGTATGCCATTGGTTATATGTACCACATCTTCTTTATCTGTTCATCTCTTGATGACACTTAGGTTGCTTCCATATCTTGGTAATTGTACACAAGGATGCTGCGAACATTGGGGTGCATGTATCTTTTCCAGTACATGTTATTGAGAACACGTGTTTTTGGTTTTTTCAGATTTATACCTAAGAGTGGAGTTGCGAGGTCATATAGTAGTTCTCTTTTTGGGTCTTGGAGAACCCTCCATACTGTTTTCCACAGTGGCTGCACCAGTTTACATCCCTACCAACAGTGTACCAGGGTTCCCTTTTCTCTCAAAAATTGTAAATTTTCTTCCTAGTGGTAATTGAGATGATAGTTCAATAATAACATAAGATCAGGTGAAGTCTAAAGAAATTTTAGAAAACCTGGATAAAGTAAGAACACATGTGTTCTCTGGCATCTGAATGTTGGAGAGACACCAAGACATGTGGGCCAGGTTGTGGAGAGAAGGGAAACACGGACGCAAGCTTGACATTTGCTGCAGCTTTTCTCCTTGGGGCATTTGCTGATTCAAACGTTACAGCCTAGGAGCTGAAAAGCCAAAGAGTTCAAAAGACTCTAACCACAGAAGCCAAAGAGCAAGAGCCGATTTACATGGATAAAAAGCATTTTAACTATGCCAAAGCAGAAAATGAAAAGAAAGAACTTTGCATTGCATTTAATAAAAGTTTAGGGAGATCTTTGTGGTATATTAGTGAACTTACTGGCGGAAATTTAGCCATGTACATTGTGTTGGAGAGGCACCAAGAGTTCAAGAATTCTCACATTTTGAGTACACAATTACCTTACATGTAGGCCTGGTGGCAGCCACTTACATAACAATGATTTGGAGGATGTGGTGTTAGTCAGCTCTTGCTGTGATAATGCTTTGGAAGAAATCGCCCCAAAACTCAGTTACATAAACAAGAATTTATTTTCCTTGGACCTATGGGCGAGTAGCTGCAGTGGCTCTCTTTTAGACCTCTAGATGGCTGGTTTTGCTCCGTGTTTTGGGTCAGTTTGAGGTGTGTCACACACATCTTCCTCTGGAGCCCGAGTGTGAGGCCGCAGCTCCCAGGCCCTGCCTTCTCACAAAGTTCAGTGAAACATAAGAGGTGCATGCAAATAGCAACCATAAGCATGCTGAAGTGGCTATACTAATACCAGAAAATATAGACTTTAAAACAAACAAAAGAGTTACTAGATATGAAAAGGGACATTTTATGATAAAAAAGGGAAGATACCAAAATTTTTAACATATTTGCCCTGAATAAGATAAAACCAAAGTACATGAAGAAGAAAATACCAACACCCATGAAGAATTGAAGGAAGAAATAGATAATTGCACAATAATAGGTAGAGGCTTCAGTACTCCACGGTCAATAATGGATAGAACAATTAGGCAGAAGATCAACAACGATATAGAAGACTTGGACAAGACTATGAATTAACAAGACCTACTAAATGTCTAGAGAATACTCAACCGAACAGTAAAATGCTCACCCTGCTCAACTACATGTGAAACGTTTCCCAGCATAGACGACATGCTAGGCTGTAAGAAAAGAGATTAAAAGCCACATACATTGCTGGTGGGAATGTAAAATGGCGCGGCCATTTTACAAAACAGCTTGAGAGTTCCTGCAAGTGTTAAACATCGAGTTACCCTATGACCCAGCAGTTCCATTACTAAATATATACCTAAGAGAAATGAAAACTTATGTCTGCACAAAAGCTTGTACGTGAATGTTCAGGGAAACATATTTCTAAAAACAAAAGGTGGAAATAATTCAAATGTCAATCTGATAAATGAAGAAACAAAATGTGGAATAGCCGTACAATAGAATAGCATTCAGCTCTAAAAAGGCATGAAATATTGATCCATGTTACAACATGAATAAACCATGAAAGCATTATGTAAAGTTAAAGCAGCCAATCACAAAAGATCACATATTGTATGGTGCCATTTATATGAAGTGCCCAGAATAGCCAATCTGTAGAGACAGGAAGTCGATTAGTGGTTGCCTAGGGCTGAGAGGGTTGAGGAGAATGACAAAACCTTGTTAATGTGTAATGGGTTTTTTGTGAGGGGACAAAAATCTACAATTGGACTGTCGTGATGGTTCCACAAGACTTTTAGTGGTTACACTAAGAACCACTGAATTGTATACATAAAAGAGTTGAAATTATGGTATGTAAATTACATCCCAATAAAGCTGTCAAAATTATGATAATTTTATAGTTATAAATTTGAAAATTCATCCAAAATTACACATTCTTAACAAATGCAAACTAACAAGACTAACCCAACAAAGAAAAAAATCTAAAACACCTGTATCTACTCAAAAAGTTGTTTGTATAGTTAAGTACCTTTACAGAAAATGATTTCCAGGGATAAATGGGTTTCCACGTAACTTCTTCCAAATATTTAGGGAAGAAGTATTGGTAATCTTACATAAAAATCTTCCAGGAAACAGAAAACTATATATTGCTCAAAGTATTTATAAGGCCAACATAAGCTTCAGATCAAAAGTAAAAAGAAGGGCTTCCCTGATGGTGCAGTGGTTAAGAATCCACCTCCCAATGCAGGGGACACGGGATCGAGCCCTTGTGGGGGAAGATCCCACATGCCGTGGAGCAGCTACGCCCACGTGCCACAACCGCTCAGCCTGCGAGCCACAACTGCTGAGCCCGTGTGCCGCAACTACTGAAGCCTGCATGCCTAGAACCCGTGCTCCACAACAAGACAGGCCACCGCAAGGAGAAGCCTACCCACCACAACAAAGAATAGCCCCCCGCTCACCACAACTACAGAAAGCTCGCGTGCAACAATGAAGACCCAATGCAGCCACAAATAAATAAATAAAAAATAAAGTATAGAATCTTAAAAACAAAACAAAACAAAATCTATAAAGAATATTACAAGAATAGAATCACAGGCCAGTTTCTCTTTTGAAAATGCATGCAAAATGTGTAAACAGAAGCACAAACTCTACCCATGGTATGTAAAACAATCATATATCAGAATCAAAGTAGCTTTATTTTGGTAATGCCAGGTTGCTTTAATGTTCAAACATGAAATCCATCCCAGGAATGAATTAGAGTGGGAAAAGAAGTCATTTTAAACGAAGCCTTGGGAATTCCCTGGTTTTCCAGTGGTTAGAACTTGGCGCTTTCACTGCTGGGGCCCTGGGGTCCAATCCCAGGTCAGGGAAATAAGATCCTCCAAGACATGCGGCAGGGCCCAGAAAAAAAAAATAATGAAGTCTTAACCAGGAGAAGCACAAGATCGAATAAACATAACAGATAACACCTTATGAAAAGTAGGTGAAGATTATGGAATATTCTAAAATTTAAAACAAAAATAAACTTTTAAAGATTCAAAAGGATGTGACTAATATTGTACATAGGCAAAAAATAAAATGAAATAAAATATACAAATGATGGGAGCCCCAGAATCCAGAAGCCCAAGTCCCGTCTCTGAAGATTCTCATTCAGTGGGTTCTGGATTTCCTCTGTGTGTCAAAACCTACTGGTGATTCTGATACGACTCACAGACACAATGTAAAGCTTCTGCTTTGCAGGAGAGAATACCAGATTATTCTGTTATTTTATAGTTATACTAACAGGTTGTACTATTGACGGATAAGTCTGATGTCAAAATGCACTCCCCACTAGGGATAAAAAAGGAACTAGTAGTCTCTACTGCTACTTGGTGGCAGCATGCATGTATTGCAAGAGCAATTATTGTAGGAATCCAAATTAGTGGAACATTTTAGAATTGGAAAACTACATACAGATCATCTAGTCAAGCTTCCAACTGTTATAGTTGTAAAAACGAAGGCCCATATAAATGAAATGATATATCTCCAAAGAGTGTTAGTGAAAGAGTATGAAATAAAAAATATCTCTGAACTTTTAATTTAGTGCTGTTTTTATTAATCTCAAGTACTAGCTTAAACTTCAGTGTGACAGATTTGGGATTGAATTCTTGCTCAGACTGACTGATTGTGTGCCTTTTAGTAAGTTACTAAAACACGCTTTATTTTTTAACAGGTTTATTTATTTATTTATTTTTGGCTGCATAGGCTCTTCATTGCTGTGTGCGGGCTTTCTCTAGTTGCAGTGAGCGGGGGCTACTCTTTGTTGCAGTGCGCAGGCTTCTCATTGGGGTGGCTTCTCGTTGTTGCTGAGCATGGAGTGTAGGTGTGTGGGCTTCAGTAGTTTTGGATCACGGGCTCTAGAGCCCAGGCTCGGTAGTTGTGACGCACGGTCTTAGTTGCTCCGTGGCATGTGCAGTCTCATTTGCAGGTTCTGGGGAGGATTAAATGAGCTCATATGATATCCAATTGACTGAGGCAGAGTAGGCTTGGGATGAATCTTTGCTTGGTTTTCATTAGCTGCGGAGAAGAGGATGACAGCTTGGTGCCTCTCCAAATTTCACATGGGTGTGCCTCCCTTGGGGATCTTGTTAAATGCAGGCTGGTATTCAGTAGTTCTGGGTGGGGCCTGGATTCTGTCCTGCTAAGAAGCTCCTAGGTGACGGTGATGCTGAGGGCAAGGGTCCAGCTCCTGCATTTCTCCCTTTCCGGAAGAGCAGGACGTCTGCCCCCCGGGAGGAGAAAACATCCACAAAGTGACTACTAGGCCCTACCAGCTTCCCTTACAGGCAAGGGACCTTTACCACTGCTCCCAACCATTGTGTCTGAGGCGCAGCAAGCCAAAACACTGAGATGCTGAGGTTTGCAGCAAAGAGGAGGTTTATTCACAGGGCAGCCATGCGAGGAAGTGACGTGAAAATAGGTCTCCAATCCTCCTTCCCGAAAGCAAGGGGCTTGGGGTATCTGTGGGATAAAGAATAAAGAAGCAGGGCAGTATGGGTCATGGGGAGCTTGAGGCAAGGTGATTGGACAAAGATGTGCTCCTCATTGTTCTGAGCTGGTGTAATAGGCTACAGGGCTCAGCACATTCTCAGGCTGGAGTTTTTGGCCCTCTGATGGCAGAAGGCCAAAAGGCACTTGCCCAGGTGGAAGATCGGTGGTCCTCTCCACTCTAAACCAGCTCCGCCTACCTAGGCACAGCTGATTCCAAGTTCCTGGACAATACCGGGGCAAACATCTTTTTGCTTATGCTACGTGCTACTTGGAGGACGTGCAAGTGTTCAAGGTACCTTGATGAGTGAAGACAGGATTTCACTAATCATGACACATGGTTTCACTTCCAGGTGAGCAGAAGAGACCTGTAGGCTGAGTCTGGCTCCTGGCACCTGGAATTGGAGGCAGATGGTTTAAAAACGGGCTCCCCCACCCTCTGTGTGATCTGAGGTAGATAGACTATTGATCCTTTTCTCCAATCAAAATGTGTGACTGGAAACACACTTAGTGGCATGTCTGACACACAGTAGTTATGCTACCGTAGGTCATTCTTGGAAACTGAAGCCGTGGTTTTGAGGGATCATCAAAACGAGTACAATGCTTGCCATGTTTCTCCTTGTTCATCCTGGTGACAAACCTGGTAGAGAGAGCTCCATCCTTTCCCACAGGACCACACCCCTAGTACTTAGAGTGAAGTGGTTATGTCTCACTTAAGGCACCTTTTCCTTTTCCTTCCTTCTTTTTTCTTCATTAATCTTCATCCAACTGGCCTTTCTAAATTTTACACAAAACAAAACCATTTCTCAATGGATTCAGATACTACCCCAAGTTAGTATTCCAACCAAGTTCTTGATCTTCCGGGTCTCATCATCAGAAATTTCTGAGCCTAAATCTTCTCTAGTTTCTAGGATCACTCATTGTCTCATTTCTCCCTTCTCCTTTGAGTTCAGAGTCTTGCCAATTTAGTCCCTTCCCTAACCACAACTTATAATAAGGTGACACAGCAAAGTGATGAAAGTCTAGACGGTCTGGTTTTACTCCTGGGTTTTTGCCACCTACTTACTGTGTGGCATTAGGCAAGCTATTCAACGTCTCTGGGCCTCAGTTTCCCCCCAAAAGTGAATATTACGAATATGACCTGCCGGGCTTCCATAGTGGTGCAGTGGTTGGGAGTCCGCCTGCTGATGCAGGGGGCACGGGTTCATGCCCCGGTCCGGGAGGATCCCACATGCCGTGGAGCGGTTGGGCCCGTGAGCCATGGCCGCTGAGCCCGCGCATCCAGAGCCTGTGATCAGCAGCGGGAGAGGCCACGACAGTGAGAGGCCTGCGTACCACAAAAAAAAGAACATTACCTGCCTATAGGGTTGCCATTATGAGGAATATGTGGGTTAATATTTGGTAAGAACTTAGAATAGTGCTTGTTATAGTCTAAGCACTACAGTTGTGCTTTTTAATAATAATAAATGAAATTGCAAATGTATACCTTACTCAAGTTTCTGTCATAACTTTGAAGTTTTGGTCTATCTGTGGGTCTTGTCAGCCTGTAAAGGAGGTGAGGTGTCCGTAGCTTTGGTGTGAGACGTGCTGCCTGCCGAAGCACCGATGCCCGTCAACGCCGTGACCACCAAAGCCGTGAACGGGTGCTGGAGAAAGCAGGAGCAGAATGGAAGATGACGGCGTGGGAAGGAGGTGTGGTGTCCATAGGTTCGGGGTCTGAGGTGCTGCCTGCTGAAGCACCGATGCCCGCCAAAGCCGTAAATGGGGTGCTGGAGAAAACAGGAGCAGAACGGAAGATGACGGCGTGGGAAGGAGGCGTGGTGTCCATAGGTTCGGGGTCAGACGTGCTGCCTGCTGAAGCACCGATGCCCGGCAAAGGCGTAAATGGGGTGCTGGGGAAAACAGGAGCAGAATGGTAGATGATGGCGTGGGAAGGAGGTGTGGTGTCCATGGGTTCCATATCAGAGCTGCTGCGTGCCTGATCTGAGAGCAGAGAGTGACAGTGGGACAGCTTCTCACTCCTTTTATATCTGACGGCTCTGCCTGCCTCTGTGACATGTCCATTGTACGTGTCACAGAGAAAGGGCGGGCGGGGCAGGGGGTGAGTCAGGGGGCACATGCGAGCCCAGCTGGTGGAGAAACCCCAGCCCAGAGGCAAAAGGCGGGGCCCCTTCTGGACTTTCTAGTGGCTGGGTCTTCTCGCTGTGGGTGGCAGGTGTTTGGCACGGGATGGGCCACCATGCAGAGACTGTTGGGGACTGTGGAAGCCTTCTCCTTCAGAGCTCACCCTGCCTGGGCACCGGCTCTGCAGGCCCCTCAGCTGCGCGTATGTATCGGCCAGCCCTTCCCCACTACGGGGCCCAGAGGCCAGAGGCTGCTCAGAGCTGAGGGCAGGAGGCACCCAGAGCTTGCCAGGGTGTGGGCCACCTCCTCCGGGGACCTCCCCAGCTTCTCTGCAAGGCCTGGAGACAGGATCGCCTTCTCCAGGGCTGCTCAGCTGCCAGCATCACCGTGAGCCAGGTGGCGAAGGTTTCGGAGCAGGAGATGCAGAGCCCTGATCCGACTGCATGCTGCACCCCACGATGTCCCTTCCTGGCAGGTAGGTTCTTTCTTCACTTCTTTGTTGAAATTTGGTCAGACAACATTTAAACCTTGCACTGTTCTTCAGGGTATACAGATGGTAGTGGCTTAGCCGGGATTCGAAGGAAGCCTGTGTGATTCCAGAGCTCGTGTTCTGGACTGTGGTGCCCCCTTATCATATATGCTTCATGTGTTCCTTGTTTTTCATTTTTTCTTGTAGTCCTTATGGTACTTAGCCCTAAGTGCCATACCTGTAACGAACAGCTACACTGCCCTGTGGGAGGTCTTCTTCTGTTCAACACATGAATTGGTCATCCACCGCACTGTGTTCTAATCTCAGAAGATACAGGTCAGGGACCACCAGTTGTCAGCTGGTGCTACCATTGGTGCTGCCATTCCACATGTCTAACTGAGGCTTGAAGGCCGGATTTTCCCTTTTTCTAGTTGGAAGGATCCAGATATGTAAAGATTATAGTCTAGATAAATCATGGGCTATCCTGAAAGAAATTCACCAGTGAATTGTTCCGTATGGATTAGAAGCCAGTTTCTCTGGCCTTCCTGGAGTATATCCAGCAAGGTGTCTCATTCATGTCTAGAAAGCCAATATATCCTTTATTGCAACTTCAGCGTGGAGCGATGTATTGGTTTAAAGTACGATCAACACAATTTGGTCATTGTGAGTATGCCAGCTGGGTCCACTCTTTATTACACATATGTAACTCGAGAGATTCTTATGCCCAAGAGAGGAGACGTACTCTTGGGTGTCTAGGACGAGGGAAACATGTGTTGTTATTCAGGAGCTGGAAGCTGATGGTCTACACATCACTTGACCTTGTTTAAAACTTGTGTCTTTGGCTTGCTTCATTGGAGTGTTTTCTCTCTCCTGGGGCTGACATTGTGTGTTATGTATCACACAGGTGACATGTAGAAGTTTCAGAACCCAGAATCGTATAGATCAGTCAAAATGTATTTCTATAGTTTTGTTCAAAGTGTATGGAAAATAACACTGGGCATAATTCATATATTCCAGAATTCGTTGGACCCTCTGCTCATGAGATTCTTTTTATGGTATGTCACAGCAAATTTGGACTTCCATCCCCAATAAACTTTGGGGTTGGAGGACACAAAAAGCTTTTGCTCACACCTAAATTATGTCTGAAAGAAAAGGGTAAATATTATAAGCCCTTTCTAACCTCTCCAAGAGCAGAAATGATTTACAGCTGTGGCATTGAACCCTAATTCCTCGATCTCATTTGAGGAGAGTTCAGTAAGAAACAATGTCTTGATTTTTGTTTGTTTGGTTTCTTCCCTGTTTTCTCATCTTGCTTACCAACAATCCATTGTAATTCATGAGTTAGTATGGCAGCAGGCTGAGTGTTCCCTGGAGCTCATTAAATGATCTTTTTTTCCTAAAATAACTTTTGTCTCCTTGTTTTCAGCCCCTCTTCTTTCCTCTGCCCTTTACTACAACCAGAGCTCAGCCAAAGGTGACTGGCTTTGTGCAGACCTTACTTAGGGTTAGTCTTTTCTTCATTATTTTATTCATGGCTCCTCCATTTCATTGTTTGCCTTCTCGAAATGTGTTGAAATCTTTCTGTGGTGGATGACTTCCAAAATGTCTTGGCTTTGATTGGTTGATTAAGTTTGGTATTTCTACAGTATTGTTTAAATATGGTTTCAGGAGGAACAGAAAGTGAATATGTTTCCTTGTCTGCCATCTTGAGCTGAAAATCCCTGTGGATTTTAGCATCCAATGTTCCCATGGGAAAAAAACCCAACCTTGGCATTAATAGATGTGACACTCAAGATTTCAGCTTTTCGTGGGCAATCACTGAGGATTGGAATATGTGGTCATTTCTAAAGGGAAAATAATAACTACCTCATGGAGTAGATTTGAGGATTAAATTAGAGAATGAACATGAAAATGCTTTGTAAGGCTTAAAAATCTATAAAAATGTTTTTTGTTATTATTTGATTTGTTGCTATTTCAACTTTACTCAACAGTTGCTTATGACCTTACTTATGTGATAAAATGGCCCCTGGTTTATTGTTTTGAAAGCCAGAATATATTTTTCAATAGCTCGATGGAAATGGCATCATTTGTGAAGGTTAAGGGTGAAGGGATAAATGTTTCTTGACACCTGTCACTTTACAGTGTTTTCAGGAACTAATTG
Source organism: Mesoplodon mirus (assembly GCF_964341445.2). Classification (NCBI taxonomy): domain Eukaryota; kingdom Metazoa; phylum Chordata; class Mammalia; order Artiodactyla; family Ziphiidae; genus Mesoplodon; species Mesoplodon mirus. The sequence continues at coordinate 5,428,297 of NW_028295808.1, read as the reverse complement.
ACACTTGTATTCCTCTTCCAAATTTTGTTGAGCACCTCCTACGAGCCACATGCTTTACATCAGGTGTTGCAAAGCATTTTCTGGATTTTAAATATCTTAGGCTTTGTGGGCCATATACAGCTTCTGTAGCTTCTCCTCTTTCTTCTTCAACAAGCTTTCTAAACGTCAGAACCATTATTAGCTCACAGTCCCACAGATCCAGGCTGAGAGCCTGATTTGATTTGTGGCCATGATTTGCCGATTCCTGCTCTGCATCCTCACTGAGGAGGGGGACCATGTTTGAGTAATCACTTCTTTGTATCAACTCTTGGTCTTCTGAGGCTTGTCCTTACTCTCCTACACTCTCTAATCAACATGACACCCAGAGAGATCCTGTTAAAACATGTCAGATCATGTCACTGAAATCTCTTCAATGGCTTCTTCACAGAAGAATCAAAGTCCTCAAAGTGCCTCCAGAGCCCTAGAAATGTGGACCTCTGTTTCGTGTCTGACTGTTTCCTTCTCCTCTCCACTTTGCTTGCTCTGTTTTCCACACACTGCCATCCTTTCTGCTCCTTGGGTACTCCAGCCTACTCTAGCCTCATTGACTTTCCATCGGACTGTTCCCTCTACCTGTACTATTCACTTCCCAGATATGCTCCTTGCTCCCTCTTAAATTTTATCTTCCCCAGAAAGTCCTCAGGGATCACTTAGTTTCAGCTAGCAGCCTCCTCCTAGCATCTAACCATCTCCATCTCCCTTCCCTGCTTGCTGTTTTTCTCCAGCACTTCCGTTATATATTCCCGCACTGTCACGGCTCAGATTCAGCAAGTGATCATTGCCGCAGCATGGCCTCGGGGACCCTGGCTGTGGACACGATGTCCACACCTGCCTGGTGGCCCCTGCTCGCCTCACCGCCCCTCAGGTGCAGCATGTGCAGGACCCGCATTGCAGGCAGAAGACACAGGGCCACTGGCCCCACCTAGGCAGGCCCTTCGATGCCGTGCTCATGTTGGCTCAGACCTCTTCGCTCTCCGTGCTGTGGTTCAAACCTGTGGGCAGCACTGTGTGGGCGGGGATCGAAGACCTCTGCCCGCTCCTCAGTGTGTCAGCATGCAGCCCCGCCTCCCATTGGGACCCAGGCTGAGGAGCAGGGGCAGGAGATTCGAGACTAGGTTGGCGCGAAAGTTAGGAGGTGTGGAGAGTATGGGGTTTACAAAAAGTGTTTGCTGACTGATCCAAACAAAAGTGAGACATGGTTGTATCAACGCATTTAAAAAGTCATTAAACTGCCGCTAAGTGTCTGTGATCACCCCGCCTAGGAGAGAGCGTGCACTCCGTGAGGGACACATGAAAGGCTGAGTGAACGTCTACCTGTGGTCCGTTACCTGGTGCACGGGTGTGTGAATTTTTGCGGAGAGCTCTTAATTTCTGTTGTCTCTGCTGACTTAACACGGTGGTTGGCAAACAGTGACGTGTTCAGTGTATTCAGGACATGATCATGGTTACTAATAATCACTTTGTTTTGTGCTGACACCTCCACAGAGAATTTACAGAAGAGAAACTGAGGCGTAGGAAGTGAAGTGACTGAGTAAGAGGAATGACTCAGACCATTGGTGTTAGTAAATTAACCCTGCAGGGGGCCGTTAGACTGTGGTGGCTCTAGTGATGCAGCCGCCTATGTAAAGCAAGGAAAATCTAAGCCTGTCAACGGCTCAGGGTGACGGACACCGCTGAGGACAGCCAGTCACAAACCACCAACTAGGCTTTAAAGCTATAGCAAATCAGTCATTTCCTTGCTTTGCTTCTGCTCTTTTAAAATAAACATCTCTGCAGCTCCTGTGGCTGGAGTGCTCCTCACCACTTCCACTTTGGTGGTGCCTGAATTGAATCTAATTTTGCTCACATAAAGTCTTAAAATTTTAAATATGCCTCAGTTTGTCTTTTAGGGCTGGCCGTAGAAGTTGGATTTGTGTCCAGATTCTAGAACAGTGGTTGTCCTCTAGTCAGGCCTTAGGCGTTCTGTGTACAACGTTCCTCTTCTACCACCACCTTCTGGATGCCTCCACCCTCTACCATCTCCCGCGCATCAGATCCCCTAGATGCTCACATTATAACATCACAGACACTCCTCTGTCTTCCAGCCAGCGTGTGAACTGAAACATTTCCATTCCTGTTGAAGAGTCTGGTGTGACCACTTTCCCAAACACAGCCACTCCCCAGCTGACCCTGGGTAACCACTCTTCTGAACTTGGTCTCCATCACTGACATGGACGTCTTTCTCTTTATGCTACATTTTTAAGTATTCATAAACCGCATATAGTATTCTATATTTTGTCTTCTTACTTGCTTTATTTAGTGTTATCTTTGCTAGGTTCATCCATGCTGACACGTAAAGATCTGTCTAGTTCACGTACTTTCCTCGCTATGTAGGATTCCCATGTACGGAAATACAATAATTTATATGTGCTTTTTCCTGTTGATGGATATTTAAATTGTTTCCAATTTTCAGTATGATTTCTTTTGAAAACATGTTTATATACTTTTTAAAGGTTACTTTACATTTACAGTTATTACAAAATATTGCCTATATTCCCTGTGTTGTACAATACATCCTTGAGCCTATTGTGGACCTAGTAGTTTACATCTCTCACTTCCCGACCCCTGTATTGCCCCCTCCTCCCCCTCTGCGCTGGCAACCATTAGTTTGTTCTCTATATCTGTAACTCTCCTTCTGTTTTGTTATATTTGCTAGATAGTTGTATTTTTGAGATTCCATATATAGGTGATATCCTACAGTATTTGTTTCTGTTTGACTTATTTCACTTACCACAATGCCCTCCAAGGCCGTCTATGTTGCTGCAAATGGCAAAATTTTGTTCTTTTGTAAGGCTGAGTAGTATGCCATTGGTTATATGTACCACATCTTCTTTATCTGTTCATCTCTTGATGACACTTAGGTTGCTTCCATATCTTGGTAATTGTACACAAGGATGCTGCGAACATTGGGGTGCATGTATCTTTTCCAGTACATGTTATTGAGAACACGTGTTTTTGGTTTTTTCAGATTTATACCTAAGAGTGGAGTTGCGAGGTCATATAGTAGTTCTCTTTTTAGGTCTTGGAGAACCCTCCATACTGTTTTCCACAGTGGCTGCACCAGTTTACATCCCTACCAACAGTGTACCAGGGTTCCCTTTTCTCTCAAAAATTGTAAATTTTCTTCCTAGTGGTAATTGAGATGATAGTTCAATAATAACATAAGATCAGGTGAAGTCTAAAGAAATTTTAGAAAACCTGGATAAAGTAAGAACACATGTGTTCTCTGGCATCTGAATGTTGGAGAGACACCAAGACATGTGGGCCAAGTTGTGGAGAGAAGGGAAACACAGACGCAAGCTTGACATTTGCTGCAGCTTTTCTCCTTGGGGCATTTGCTGATTCAAACGTTACAGCCTAGGAGCTGAAAAGCCAAAGAGTTCAAAAGACTCTAACCACAGAAGCCAAAGAGCAAGAGCCGATTTACGTGGATAAAAAGCATTTTAACTATGCCAAAGCAGAAAATGAAAAGAAAGAACTTTGCATTGCATTTAATAAAAGTTTAGGGAGATCTTTGTGGTATATTAGTGAACTTACTGGCGGAAATTTAGCCATGTACATTGTGTTGGAGAGGCACCAAGAGTTCAAGAATTCTCACATTTTGAGTACACAATTACCTTACATGTAGGCCTGGTGGCAGCCACTTACATAACAATGATTTGGAGGATGTGGTGTTAGTCAGCTCTTGCTGTGATAATGCTTTGGAAGAAATCGCCCCAAAACTCAGTTACATAAACAAGAATTTATTTTCCTTGGACCTATGGGCGAGTAGCTGCAGTGGCTCTCTTTTAGACCTCTAGATGGCTGGTTTTGCTCCGTGTTTTGGGTCAGTTTGAGGTGTGTCACACACATCTTCCTCTGGAGCCCGAGTGTGAGGCCGCAGCTCCCAGGCCCTGCCTTCTCACAAAGTTCAGTGAAACATAAGAGGTGCATGCAAATAGCAACCATAAGCATGCTGAAGTGGCTATACTAATACCAGAAAATATAGACTTTAAAACAAACAAAAGAGTTACTAGATATGAAAAGGGACATTTTATGATAAAAAAGGGAAGATACCAAAATTTTTAACATATTTGCCCTGAATAAGATAAAACCAAAGTACATGAAGAAGAAAATACCAACACCCATGAAGAATTGAAGGAAGAAATAGATAATTGCACAATATTAGGTAGAGGCTTCAGTACTCCACGGTCAATAATGGATAGAACAATTAGGCAGAAGATCAACAACGATATAGAAGACTTGGACAAGACTATGAATTAACAAGACCTACTAAATGTCTAGAGAATACTCAACCGAACAGTAAAATGCTCACCCTGCTCAACTACATGTGAAACGTTTCCCAGCATAGACGACATGCTAGGCTGTAAGAAAAGAGATTAAAAGCCACATACATTGCTGGTGGGAATGTAAAATGGCGTGGCCATTTTACAAAACAGCTTGAGAGTTCCTGCAAGTGTTAAACATCGAGTTACCCTATGACCCAGCAGTTCCATTACTAAATATATACCTAAGAGAAATGAAAACTTATGTCTGCACAAAAGCTTGTACGTGAATGTTCAGGGAAACATATTTCTAAAAACAAAAGGTGGAAATAATTCAAATGTCAATCTGATAAATGAAGAAACAAAATGTGGAATAGCCGTACAATAGAATAGCATTCAGCTCTAAAAAGGAATGAAATATTGATCCATGTTACAACATGAATGAACCATGAAAGCATTATGTAAAGTTAAAGCAGCCAATCACAAAAGATCACATATTGTATGGTGCCATTTATATGAAGTGCCCAGAATAGCCAATCTGTAGAGACAGGAAGTCGATTAGTGGTTGCCTAGGGCTGAGAGGGTTGAGGAGAATGACAAAACCTTGTTAATGTGTAATGGGTTTTTTGTGAGGGGACAAAAATCTACAATTGGACTGTCGTGATGGTTCCACAAGTCTTTTAGTGGTTACACTAAGAACCACTGAATTGTATACATAAAAGAGTTGAAATTATGGTATGTAAATTACATCCCAATAAAGCTGTCAAAATTATGATAATTTTATAGTTATAAATTTGAAAATTCATCCAAAATTACACATTCTTAACAAATGCAAACTAACAAGACTAACCCAACAAAGAAAAAATATCTAAAACACCTGTATCTACTCAAAAAGTTGTTTGTATAGTTCAGTACCTTTACAGAAAATGATTTCCAGGGATAAATGGGTTTCCACGTAACTTCTTCCAAATATTTAGGGAAGAAGTATTGGTAATCTTACATAAAAATCTTCCAGGAAACAGAAAACTATATATTGCTCAAAGTATTTATAAGGCCAACATAAGCTTCAGATCAAAAGTAAAATGAAGGGCTTCCCTGATGGTGCAGTGGTTAAGAATCCACCTCCCAATGCAGGGGACACGGGTTCGAGCCCTTGTGGGGGAAGATCCCACATGCCGTGGAGCAGCTACGCCCACGTGCCACAACTGCTGAGCCTGCGAGCCACAACTGCTGAGCCCGTGTGCCGCAACTACTGAAGCCTGCATGCCTAGAACCTGTGCTCTACAACAAGACAGGCCACCGCAAGGAGAAGCCTACCCACCACAACAAAGAATAGCCCCCCGCTCACCACAACTACAGAAAGCTCGCGTGCAACAATGAAGACCCAATGCAGCCACAAATAAATAAATAAAAAATAAAGTATAGAATCTTAAAAACAAAACAAAACAAAATCTATAAAGAATATTACAAGAATAGAATCACAGGCCAGTTTCTCTTTTGAAAATGCATGCAAAATGTGTAAACAGAAGCACAAACTCTACCCATGGTATGTAAAACAATCATATATCAGAATCAAAGTAGCTTTATTTTGGTAATGCCAGGTTGCTTTAATGTTCAAACATGAAATCCATCCCAGGAATGAATTAGAGTGGGAAAAGAAGTCATTTTAAACGAAGCCTTGGGAATTCCCTGGTTTTCCAGTGGTTAGAACTTGGCGCTTTCACTGCTGGGGCCCTGGGGTCCAATCCCAGGTCAGGGAAATAAGATCCTCCAAGACATGAGGCAGGGCCCCGGAAAAAAAAATAATGAAGTCTTAACCAGGAGAAGCACAAGATCGAATAAACATAACAGATAACACCTTATGAAAAGTAGGTGAAGATTATGGAATATTCTAAAATTTAAAACAAAAAGAAACTTTTAAAGATTCAAAAGGATGTGACTAATATTGTACATAGGCAAAAAATAAAATGAAATAAAATATACAAATGATGGGAGCCCCAGAATCCAGAAGCCCAAGTCCCGTCTCTGAAGATTCTCATTCAGTGGGTTCTGGATTTCCTCTGTGTGTCAAAACCTACCGGTGATTCTGATACGACTCACAGACACAATGTAAAGCTTCTGCTTTGCAGGAGAGAATACCAGATTATTCTGTTATTTTATAGTTATACTAACAGGTTGTACTATTGACGGATAAGTCTGATGTCAAAATGCACTCCCCACTAGGGATAAAAAAGGAACTAGTAGTCTCTACTGCTACTTGGTGGCAGCATGCATGTATTGCAAGAGCAATTATTGTAGGAATCCAAATTAGTGGAACATTTTAGAATTGGAAAACTACATACAGATCATCTAGTCAAGCTTCCAACTGTTATAGTTGTAAAAACGAAGGCCCATATAAATGAAATGATATATCTCCAAAGAGTGTTAGTGAAAGAGTATGAAATAAAAAATATCTCTGAACTTTTAATTTAGTGCTGTTTTTATTAATCTCAAGTACTAGCTTAAACTTCAGTGTGACAGATTTGGGATTGAATTCTTGCTCAGACTGACTGATTGTGTGCCTTTTAGTAAGTTACTAAAACACGCTTTATTTTTTAACAGGTTTATTTATTTATTTATTTTCGGCTGCATAGGCTCTTCATTGCTGTGTGCGGGCTTTCTCTAGTTGCAGTGAGCGGGGGCTACTCTTTGTTGCAGTGCGCAGGCTTCTCATTGGGGTGGCTTCTCGTTGTTGCTGAGCATGGAGTGTAGGTGTGTGGGCTTCAGTAGTTTTGGATCACGGGCTCTAGAGCCCAGGCTCGGTAGTTGTGGCGCACGGTCTTAGTTGCTCCGTGGCATGTGCAGTCTCATTTGCAGGTTCTGGGGAGGATTAAATGAGCTCATATGATATCCAATTGACTGAGGCAGAGTAGGCTTGGGATGAATCTTTGCTTGGTTTTCATTAGCTGCGGAGAAGAGGATGACAGCTTGGTGCCTCTCCAAATTTCACATGGGTGTGCCTCCCTTGGGGATCTTGTTAAATGCAGGCTGGTATTCAGTAGTTCTGGGTGGGGCCTGGATTCTGTCCTGCTAAGAAGCTCCTAGGTGACGGTGATGCTGAGGGCAAGGGTCCAGCTCCTGCATTTCTCCCTTTCCGGAAGAGCAGGACGTCTGCCCCCCGGGAGGAGAAAACATCCACAAAGTGACTACTAGGCCCTACCAGCTTCCCTTACAGGCAAGGGACCTTTACCACTGCTCCCAACCATTGTGTCTGAGGCGCAGCAAGCCAAAACACTGAGATGCTGAGGTTTGCAGCAAAGAGGAGGTTTATTCACAGGGCAGCCATGCGAGGAAGTGACGTGAAAATAGGTCTCCAATCCTCCTTCCCGAAAGCAAGGGGCTTGGGGTATCTGTGGGATAAAGAATAAAGAAGCAGGGCAGTATGGGTCATGGGGAGCTTGAGGCAAGGTGATTGGACAAAGATGTGCTCCTCATTGTTCTGAGCTGGTGTAATAGGCTACAGGGCTCAGCACATTCTCAGGCTGGAGTTTTTGGCCCTCTGATGGCAGAAGGCCAAAAGGCACTTGCCCAGGTGGAAGATCGGTGGTCCTCTCCACTCTAAACCAGCTCCGCCTACCTAGGCACAGCTGATTCCAAGTTCCTGGACAATACCGGGGCAAACATCTTTTTGCTTATGCTACGTGCTACTTGGAGGACGTGCAAGTGTTCAAGGTACCTTGATGAGTGAAGACAGGATTTCACTAATCATGACACATGGTTTCACTTCCAGGTGAGCAGAAGAGACCTGTAGGCTGAGTCTGGCTCCTGGCACCTGGAATTGGAGGCAGATGGTTTAAAAACGGGCTCCCCCACCCTCTGTGTGATCTGAGGTAGATAGACTATTGATCCTTTTCTCCAATCAAAATGTGTGACTGGAAACACACTTAGTGGCATGTCTGACACACAGTAGTTATGCTACCGTAGGTCATTCTTGGAAACTGAAGCCGTGGTTTTGAGGGATCATCAAAACGAGTACAATGCTTGCCATGTTTCTCCTTGTTCATCCTGGTGACAAACCTGGTAGAGAGAGCTCCATCCTTTCCCACAGGACCACACCCCTAGTACTTAGAGTGAAGTGGTTATGTCTCACTTAAGGCACCTTTTCCTTTTCCTTCCTTCTTTTTTCTTCATTAATCTTCATCCAACTGGCCTTTCTAAATTTTACACAAAACAAAACCATTTCTCAATGGATTCAGATACTACCCCAAGTTAGTATTCCAACCAAGTTCTTGATCTTCCGGGTCTCATCATCAGAAATTTCTGAGCCTAAATCTTCTCTAGTTTCTAGGATCACTCATTGTCTCATTTCTCCCTTCTCCTTTGAGTTCAGAGTCTTGCCAATTTAGTCCCTTCCCTAACCACAACTTATAATAAGGTGACACAGCAAAGTGATGAAAGTCTAGACGGTCTGGTTTTACTCCTGGGTTTTTGCCACCTACTTACTGTGTGGTATTAGGCAAGCTATTCAACGTCTCTGGGCCTCAGTTTCCCCCCAAAAGTGAATATTACGAATATGACCTGCCGGGCTTCCATAGTGGTGCAGTGGTTGGGAGTCCGCCTGCTGATGCAGGGGGCACGGGTTCATGCCCCGGTCCGGGAGGATCCCACATGCCGTGGAGCGGTTGGGCCCGTGAGCCATGGCCGCTGAGCCCGCGCATCCAGAGCCTGTGATCAGCAGCGGGAGAGGCCACGACAGTGAGAGGCCTGCGTACCACAAAAAAAAGAACATTACCTGCCTATAGGGTTGCCATTATGAGGAATATGTGGGTTAATATTTGGTAAGAACTTAGAATAGTGCTTGTTATAGTCTAAGCACTACAGTTGTGCTTTTTAATAATAATAAATGAAATTGCAAATGTATACCTTACTCAAGTTTCTGTCATAACTTTGAAGTTTTGGTCTATCTGTGGGTCTTGTCAGCCTGTAAAGGAGGTGAGGTGTCCGTAGCTTTGGTGTGAGACGTGCTGCCTGCCGAAGCACCGATGCCCGTCAACGCCGTGACCACCAAAGCCGTGAACGGGTGCTGGAGAAAGCAGGAGCAGAATGGAAGATGACGGCGTGGGAAGGAGGTTTGGTGTCCATAGGTTCGGGGTCTGAGGTGCTGCCTGCTGAAGCACCGATGCCCGCCAAAGCCGTAAATGGGGTGCTGGAGAAAACAGGAGCAGAACGGAAGATGACGGCGTGGGAAGGAGGCGTGGTGTCCATAGGTTCGGGGTCAGACGTGCTGCCTGCTGAAGCACCGATGCCCGGCAAAGGCGTAAATGGGGTGCTGGGGAAAACAGGAGCAGAATGGTAGATGATGGCGTGGGAAGGAGGTGTGGTGTCCATGGGTTCCATATCAGAGCTGCTGCGTGCCTGATCTGAGAGCAGAGAGTGACAGTGGGACAGCTTCTCACTCCTTTTATATCTGACGGCTCTGCCTGCCTCTGTGACATGTCCATTGTACGTGTCACAGAGAAAGGGCGGGCGGGGCAGGGGGTGAGTCAGGGGGCACATGCGAGCCCAGCTGGTGGAGAAACCCCAGCCCAGAGGCAAAAGGCGGGGCCCCTTCTGGACTTTCTAGTGGCTGGGTCTTCTCGCTGTGGGTGGCAGGTGTTTGGCACGGGATGGGCCACCATGCAGAGACTGTTGGGGACTGTGGAAGCCTTCTCCTTCAGAGCTCACCCTGCCTGGGCACCGGCTCTGCAGGCCCCTCAGCTGCGCGTATGTATCGGCCAGCCCTTCCCCACTACGGGGCCCAGAGGCCAGAGGCTGCTCAGAGCTGAGGGCAGGAGGCACCCAGAGCTTGCCAGGGTGTGGGCCACCTCCTCCGGGGACCTCCCCAGCTTCTCTGCAAGGCCTGGAGACAGGATCGCCTTCTCCAGGGCTGCTCAGCTGCCAGCATCACCGTGAGCCAGGTGGCGAAGGTTTCGGAGCAGGAGATGCAGAGCCCTGATCCGACTGCATGCTGCACCCCACGATGTCCCTTCCTGGCAGGTAGGTTCTTTCTTCACTTCTTTGTTGAAATTTGGTCAGACAACATTTAAACCTTGCACTGTTCTTCAGGGTATACAGATGGTAGTGGCTTAGCCGGGATTCGAAGGAAGCCTGTGTGATTCCAGAGCTCGTGTTCTGGACTGTGGTGCCCCCTTATCATATATGCTTCATGTGTTCCTTGTTTTTCATTTTTTCTTGTAGTCCTTATGGTACTTAGCCCTAAGTGCCATACCTGTAACGAACAGCTACACTGCCCTGTGGGAGGTCTTCTTCTGTTCAACACATGAATTGGTCATCCACCGCACTGTGTTCTAATCTCAGAAGATACAGGTCAGGGACCACCAGTTGTCAGCTGGTGCTACCATTGGTGCTGCCATTCCACATGTCTAACTGAGGCTTGAAGGCCGGATTTTCCCTTTTTCTAGTTGGAAGGATCCAGATATGTAAAGATTATAGTCTAGATAAATCATGGGCTATCCTGAAAGAAATTCACCAGTGAATTGTTCCGTATGGATTAGAAGCCAGTTTCTCTGGCCTTCCTGGAGTATATCCAGCAAGGTGTCTCATTCATGTCTAGAAAGCCAATATATCCTTTATTGCAACTTCAGCGTGGAGCGATGTATTGGTTTAAAGTACGATCAACACAATTTGGTCATTGTGAGTAGGCCAGCTGGGTCCACTCTTTATTACACATATGTAACTCGAGAGATTCTTATGCCCAAGAGAGGAGACGTACTCTTGGGTGTCTAGGACGAGGGAAACATGTGTTGTTATTCAGGAGCTGGAAGCTGATGGTCTACACATCACTTGACCTTGTTTAAAACTTGTGTCTTTGGCTTGCTTCATTGGAGTGTTTTCTCTCTCCTGGGGCTGACATTGTGTGTTATGTATCACACAGGTGACATGTAGAAGTTTCAGAACCCAGAATCGTATAGATCAGTCAAAATGTATTTCTATAGTTTTGTTCAAAGTGTATGGAAAATAACACTGGGCATAATTCATATATTCCAGAATTCGTTGGACCCTCTGCTCATGAGATTCTTTTTATGGTATGTCACAGCAAATTTGGACTTCCATCCCCAATAAACTTTGGGGTTGGAGGACACAAAAAGCTTTTGCTCACACCTAAATTATGTCTGAAAGAAAAGGGTAAATATTATAAGCCCTTTCTAACCTCTCCAAGAGCAGAAATGATTTACAGCTGTGGCATTGAACCCTAATTCCTCGATCTCATTTGAGGAGAGTTCAGTAAGAAACAATGTCTTGATTTTTGTTTGTTTGGTTTCTTCCCTGTTTTCTCATCTTGCTTACCAACAATCCATTGTAATTCATGAGTTAGTATGGCAGCAGGCTGAGTGTTCCCTGGAGCTCATTAAATGATCTTTTTTTCCTAAAATAACTTTTGTCTCCTTGTTTTCAGCCCCTCTTCTTTCCTCTGCCCTTTACTACAACCAGAGCTCAGCCAAAGGTGACTGGCTTTGTGCAGACCTTACTTAGGGTTAGTCTTTTCTTCATTATTTTATTCATGGCTCCTCCATTTCATTGTTTGCCTTCTCGAAATGTGTTGAAATCTTTCTGTGGTGGATGACTTCCAAAATGTCTTGGCTTTGATTGGTTGATTAAGTTTGGTATTTCTACAGTATTGTTTAAATATGGTTTCAGGAGGAACAGAAAGTGAATATGTTTCCTTGTCTGCCATCTTGAGCTGAAAATCCCTGTGGATTTTAGCATCCAATGTTCCCATGGGAAAAAAACCCAACCTTGGCATTAATAGATGTGACACTCAAGATTTCAGCTTTTCGTGGGCAATCACTGAGGATTGGAATATGTGGTCATTTCTAAAGGGAAAATAATAACTACCTCATGGAGTAGATTTGAGGATTAAATTAGAGAATGAACATGAAAATGCTTTGTAAGGCTTAAAAATCTATAAAAATGTTTTTTGTTATTATTTGATTTGTTGCTATTTCAACTTTACTCAACAGTTGCTTATGACCTTACTTATGTGATAAAATGGCCCCTGGTTTATTGTTTTGAAAGCCAGAATATATTTTTCAATAGCTCGATGGAAATGGCATCATTTGTGAAGGTTAAGGGTGAAGGGATAAATGTTTCTTGACACCTGTCACTTTACAGTGTTTTCAGGAACTAATTGACACTTGTATTCCTCTTCCAAATTTTGTTGAGCACCTCCTACGAGCCACATGCTTTACATCAGGTGTTGCAAAGCATTTTCTGGATTTTAAATATCTTAGGCTTTGTGGGCCATATACAGCTTCTGTAGCTTCTCCTCTTTCTTCTTCAACAAGCTTTCTAAACGTCAGAACCATTATTAGCTCACAGTCCCACAGATCCAGGCTGAGAGCCTGATTTGATTTGTGGCCATGATTTGCCGATTCCTGCTCTGCATCCTCACTGAGGAGGGGGACCATGTTTGAGTAATCACTTCTTTGTATCAACTCTTGGTCTTCTGAGGCTTGTCCTTACTCTCCTACACTCTCTAATCAACATGACACCCAGAGAGATCCTGTTAAAACATGTCAGATCATGTCACTGAAATCTCTTCAATGGCTTCTTCACAGAAGAATCAAAGTCCTCAAAGTGCCTCCAGAGCCCTAGAAATGTGGACCTCTGTTTCGTGTCTGACTGTTTCCTTCTCCTCTCCACTTTGCTTGCTCTGTTTTCCACACACTGCCATCCTTTCTGCTCCTTGGGTACTCCAGCCTACTCTAGCCTCATTGACTTTCCATCGGACTGTTCCCTCTACCTGTACTATTCACTTCCCAGATATGCTCCTTGCTCCCTCTTAAATTTTATCTTCCCCAGAAAGTCCTCAGGGATCACTTAGTTTCAGCTAGCAGCCTCCTCCTAGCATCTAACCATCTCCATCTCCCTTCCCTGCTTGCTGTTTTTCTCCAGCACTTCCGTTATATATTCCCGCACTGTCACGGCTCAGATTCAGCAAGTGATCATTGCCGCAGCATGGCCTCGGGGACCCTGGCTGTGGACACGATGTCCACACCTGCCTGGTGGCCCCTGCTCGCCTCACCGCCCCTCAGGTGCAGCATGTGCAGGACCCGCATTGCAGGCAGAAGACACAGGGCCACTGGCCCCACCTAGGCAGGCCCTTCGATGCCGTGCTCATGTTGGCTCAGACCTCTTCGCTCTCCGTGCTGTGGTTCAAACCTGTGGGCAGCACTGTGTGGGCGGGGATCGAAGACCTCTGCCCGCTCCTCAGTGTGTCAGCATGCAGCCCCGCCTCCCATTGGGACCCAGGCTGAGGAGCAGGGGCAGGAGATTCGAGACTAGGTTGGCACGAAAGTTAGGAGGTGTGGAGAGTATGGGGTTTACAAAAAGTGTTTGCTGACTGATCCAAACAAAAGTGAGACATGGTTGTATCAACGCATTTAAAAAGTCATTAAACTGCCGCTAAGTGTCTGTGATCACCCCGCCTAGGAGAGAGCGTGCACTCCGTGAGGGACACATGAAAGGCTGAGTGAACGTCTACCTGTGGTCCGTTACCTGGTGCACGGGTGTGTGAATTTTTGCGGAGAGCTCTTAATTTCTGTTGTCTCTGCTGACTTAACACGGTGGTTGGCAAACAGTGACGTGTTCAGTGTATTCAGGACATGATCATGGTTACTAATAATCACTTTGTTTTGTGCTGACACCTCCACAGAGAATTTACAGAAGAGAAACTGAGGCGTAGGAAGTGAAGTGACTGAGTAAGAGGAATGACTCAGACCATTGGTGTTAGTAAATTAACCCTGCAGGGGGCCGTTAGACTGTGGTGGCTCTAGTGATGCAGCCGCCTATGTAAAGCAAGGAAAATCTAAGCCTGTCAACGGCTCAGGGTGACGGACACCGCTGAGGACAGCCAGTCACAAACCACCAACTAGGCTTTAAAGCTATAGCAAATCAGTCATTTCCTTGCTTTGCTTCTGCTCTTTTAAAATAAACATCTCTGCAGCTCCTGTGGCTGGAGTGCTCCTCACCACTTCCACTTTGGTGGTGCCTGAATTGAATCTAATTTTGCTCACATAAAGTCTTAAAATTTTAAATATGCCTCAGTTTGTCTTTTAGGGCTGGCCGTAGAAGTTGGATTTGTGTCCAGATTCTAGAACAGTGGTTGTCCTCTAGTCAGGCCTTAGGCGTTCTGTGTACAACGTTCCTCTTCTACCACCACCTTCTGGATGCCTCCACCCTCTACCATCTCCCGCGCATCAGATCCCCTAGATGCTCACATTATAACATCACAGACACTCCTCTGTCTTCCAGCCAGCGTGTGAACTGAAACATTTCCATTCCTGTTGAAGAGTCTGGTGTGACCACTTTCCCAAACACAGCCACTCCCCAGCTGACCCTGGGTAACCACTCTTCTGAACTTGGTCTCCATCACTGACATGGACGTCTTTCTCTTTATGCTACATTTTTAAGTATTCATAAACCGCATATAGTATTCTATATTTTGTCTTCTTACTTGCTTTATTTAGTGTTATCTTTGCTAGGTTCATCCATGCTGACACGTAAAGATCTGTCTAGTTCACGTACTTTCCTCGCTATGTAGGATTCCCATGTACGGAAATACAATAATTTATATGTGCTTTTTCCTGTTGATGGATATTTAAATTGTTTCCAATTTTCAGTATGATTTCTTTTGAAAACATGTTTATATACTTTTTAAAGGTTACTTTACATTTACAGTTATTACAAAATATTGCCTATATTCCCTGTGTTGTACAATACATCCTTGAGCCTATTGTGGACCTAGTAGTTTACATCTCTCACTTCCCGACCCCTGTATTGCCCCCTCCTCCCCCTCTGCGCTGGCAACCATTAGTTTGTTCTCTATATCTGTAACTCTCCTTCTGTTTTGTTATATTTGCTAGATAGTTGTATTTTTGAGATTCCATATATAGGTGATATCCTACAGTATTTGTTTCTGTTTGACTTATTTCACTTACCACAATGCCCTCCAAGGCCGTCTATGTTGCTGCAAATGGCAAAATTTTGTTCTTTTGTAAGGCTGAGTAGTATGCCATTGGTTATATGTACCACATCTTCTTTATCTGTTCATCTCTTGATGACACTTAGGTTGCTTCCATATCTTGGTAATTGTACACAAGGATGCTGCGAACATTGGGGTGCATGTATCTTTTCCAGTACATGTTATTGAGAACACGTGTTTTTGGTTTTTTCAGATTTATACCTAAGAGTGGAGTTGCGAGGTCATATAGTAGTTCTCTTTTTAGGTCTTGGAGAACCCTCCATACTGTTTTCCACAGTGGCTGCACCAGTTTACATCCCTACCAACAGTGTACCAGGGTTCCCTTTTCTCTCAAAAATTGTAAATTTTCTTCCTAGTGGTAATTGAGATGATAGTTCAATAATAACATAAGATCAGGTGAAGTCTAAAGAAATTTTAGAAAACCTGGATAAAGTAAGAACACATGTGTTCTCTGGCATCTGAATGTTGGAGAGACACCAAGACATGTGGGCCAAGTTGTGGAGAGAAGGGAAACACAGACGCAAGCTTGACATTTGCTGCAGCTTTTCTCCTTGGGGCATTTGCTGATTCAAACGTTACAGCCTAGGAGCTGAAAAGCCAAAGAGTTCAAAAGACTCTAACCACAGAAGCCAAAGAGCAAGAGCCGATTTACGTGGATAAAAAGCATTTTAACTATGCCAAAGCAGAAAATGAAAAGAAAGAACTTTGCATTGCATTTAATAAAAGTTTAGGGAGATCTTTGTGGTATATTAGTGAACTTACTGGCGGAAATTTAGCCATGTACATTGTGTTGGAGAGGCACCAAGAGTTCAAGAATTCTCACATTTTGAGTACACAATTACCTTACATGTAGGCCTGGTGGCAGCCACTTACATAACAATGATTTGGAGGATGTGGTGTTAGTCAGCTCTTGCTGTGATAATGCTTTGGAAGAAATCGCCCCAAAACTCAGTTACATAAACAAGAATTTATTTTCCTTGGACCTATGGGCGAGTAGCTGCAGTGGCTCTCTTTTAGACCTCTAGATGGCTGGTTTTGCTCCGTGTTTTGGGTCAGTTTGAGGTGTGTCACACACATCTTCCTCTGGAGCCCGAGTGTGAGGCCGCAGCTCCCAGGCCCTGCCTTCTCACAAAGTTCAGTGAAACATAAGAGGTGCATGCAAATAGCAACCATAAGCATGCTGAAGTGGCTATACTAATACCAGAAAATATAGACTTTAAAACAAACAAAAGAGTTACTAGATATGAAAAGGGACATTTTATGATAAAAAAGGGAAGATACCAAAATTTTTAACATATTTGCCCTGAATAAGATAAAACCAAAGTACATGAAGAAGAAAATACCAACACCCATGAAGAATTGAAGGAAGAAATAGATAATTGCACAATATTAGGTAGAGGCTTCAGTACTCCACGGTCAATAATGGATAGAACAATTAGGCAGAAGATCAACAACGATATAGAAGACTTGGACAAGACTATGAATTAACAAGACCTACTAAATGTCTAGAGAATACTCAACCGAACAGTAAAATGCTCACCCTGCTCAACTACATGTGAAACGTTTCCCAGCATAGACGACATGCTAGGCTGTAAGAAAAGAGATTAAAAGCCACATACATTGCTGGTGGGAATGTAAAATGGCGTGGCCATTTTACAAAACAGCTTGAGAGTTCCTGCAAGTGTTAAACATCGAGTTACCCTATGACCCAGCAGTTCCATTACTAAATATATACCTAAGAGAAATGAAAACTTATGTCTGCACAAAAGCTTGTACGTGAATGTTCAGGGAAACATATTTCTAAAAACAAAAGGTGGAAATAATTCAAATGTCAATCTGATAAATGAAGAAACAAAATGTGGAATAGCCGTACAATAGAATAGCATTCAGCTCTAAAAAGGAATGAAATATTGATCCATGTTACAACATGAATGAACCATGAAAGCATTATGTAAAGTTAAAGCAGCCAATCACAAAAGATCACATATTGTATGGTGCCATTTATATGAAGTGCCCAGAATAGCCAATCTGTACAGACAGGAAGTCGATTAGTGGTTGCCTAGGGCTGAGAGGGTTGAGGAGAATGACAAAACCTTGTTAATGTGTAATGGGTTTTTTGTGAGGGGACAAAAATCTACAATTGGACTGTCGTGATGGTTCCACAAGTCTTTTAGTGGTTACACTAAGAACCACTGAATTGTATACATAAAAGAGTTGAAATTATGGTATGTAAATTACATCCCAATAAAGCTGTCAAAATTATGATAATTTTATAGTTATAAATTTGAAAATTCATCCAAAATTACACATTCTTAACAAATGCAAACTAACAAGACTAACCCAACAAAGAAAAAATATCTAAAACACCTGTATCTACTCAAAAAGTTGTTTGTATAGTTCAGTACCTTTACAGAAAATGATTTCCAGGGATAAATGGGTTTCCACGTAACTTCTTCCAAATATTTAGGGAAGAAGTATTGGTAATCTTACATAAAAATCTTCCAGGAAACAGAAAACTATATATTGCTCAAAGTATTTATAAGGCCAACATAAGCTTCAGATCAAAAGTAAAATGAAGGGCTTCCCTGATGGTGCAGTGGTTAAGAATCCACCTCCCAATGCAGGGGACACGGGTTCGAGCCCTTGTGGGGGAAGATCCCACATGCCGTGGAGCAGCTACGCCCACGTGCCACAACTGCTGAGCCTGCGAGCCACAACTGCTGAGCCCGTGTGCCGCAACTACTGAAGCCTGCATGCCTAGAACCTGTGCTCTACAACAAGACAGGCCACCGCAAGGAGAAGCCTACCCACCACAACAAAGAATAGCCCCCCGCTCACCACAACTACAGAAAGCTCGCGTGCAACAATGAAGACCCAATGCAGCCACAAATAAATAAATAAAAAATAAAGTATAGAATCTTAAAAACAAAACAAAACAAAATCTATAAAGAATATTACAAGAATAGAATCACAGGCCAGTTTCTCTTTTGAAAATGCATGCAAAATGTGTAAACAGAAGCACAAACTCTACCCATGGTATGTAAAACAATCATATATCAGAATCAAAGTAGCTTTATTTTGGTAATGCCAGGTTGCTTTAATGTTCAAACATGAAATCCATCCCAGGAATGAATTAGAGTGGGAAAAGAAGTCATTTTAAACGAAGCCTTGGGAATTCCCTGGTTTTCCAGTGGTTAGAACTTGGCGCTTTCACTGCTGGGGCCCTGGGGTCCAATCCCAGGTCAGGGAAATAAGATCCTCCAAGACATGAGGCAGGGCCCAGAAAAAAAAAATAATGAAGTCTTAACCAGGAGAAGCACAAGATCGAATAAACATAACAGATAACACCTTATGAAAAGTAGGTGAAGATTATGGAATATTCTAAAATTTAAAACAAAAAGAAACTTTTAAAGATTCAAAAGGATGTGACTAATATTGTACATAGGCAAAAAATAAAATGAAATAAAATATACAAATGATGGGAGCCCCAGAATCCAGAAGCCCAAGTCCCGTCTCTGAAGATTCTCATTCAGTGGGTTCTGGATTTCCTCTGTGTGTCAAAACCTACCGGTGATTCTGATACGACTCACAGACACAATGTAAAGCTTCTGCTTTGCAGGAGAGAATACCAGATTATTCTGTTATTTTATAGTTATACTAACAGGTTGTACTATTGACGGATAAGTCTGATGTCAAAATGCACTCCCCACTAGGGATAAAAAAGGAACTAGTAGTCTCTACTGCTACTTGGTGGCAGCATGCATGTATTGCAAGAGCAATTATTGTAGGAATCCAAATTAGTGGAACATTTTAGAATTGGAAAACTACATACAGATCATCTAGTCAAGCTTCCAACTGTTATAGTTGTAAAAACGAAGGCCCATATAAATGAAATGATATATCTCCAAAGAGTGTTAGTGAAAGAGTATGAAATAAAAAATATCTCTGAACTTTTAATTTAGTGCTGTTTTTATTAATCTCAAGTACTAGCTTAAACTTCAGTGTGACAGATTTGGGATTGAATTCTTGCTCAGACTGACTGATTGTGTGCCTTTTAGTAAGTTACTAAAACACGCTTTATTTTTTAACAGGTTTATTTATTTATTTATTTTCGGCTGCATAGGCTCTTCATTGCTGTGTGCGGGCTTTCTCTAGTTGCAGTGAGCGGGGGCTACTCTTTGTTGCAGTGCGCAGGCTTCTCATTGGGGTGGCTTCTCGTTGTTGCTGAGCATGGAGTGTAGGTGTGTGGGCTTCAGTAGTTTTGGATCACGGGCTCTAGAGCCCAGGCTCGGTAGTTGTGGCGCACGGTCTTAGTTGCTCCGTGGCATGTGCAGTCTCATTTGCAGGTTCTGGGGAGGATTAAATGAGCTCATATGATATCCAATTGACTGAGGCAGAGTAGGCTTGGGATGAATCTTTGCTTGGTTTTCATTAGCTGCGGAGAAGAGGATGACAGCTTGGTGCCTCTCCAAATTTCACATGGGTGTGCCTCCCTTGGGGATCTTGTTAAATGCAGGCTGGTATTCAGTAGTTCTGGGTGGGGCCTGGATTCTGTCCTGCTAAGAAGCTCCTAGGTGACGGTGATGCTGAGGGCAAGGGTCCAGCTCCTGCATTTCTCCCTTTCCGGAAGAGCAGGACGTCTGCCCCCCGGGAGGAGAAAACATCCACAAAGTGACTACTAGGCCCTACCAGCTTCCCTTACAGGCAAGGGACCTTTACCACTGCTCCCAACCATTGTGTCTGAGGCGCAGCAAGCCAAAACACTGAGATGCTGAGGTTTGCAGCAAAGAGGAGGTTTATTCACAGGGCAGCCATGCGAGGAAGTGACGTGAAAATAGGTCTCCAATCCTCCTTCCCGAAAGCAAGGGGCTTGGGGTATCTGTGGGATAAAGAATAAAGAAGCAGGGCAGTATGGGTCATGGGGAGCTTGAGGCAAGGTGATTGGACAAAGATGTGCTCCTCATTGTTCTGAGCTGGTGTAATAGGCTACAGGGCTCAGCACATTCTCAGGCTGGAGTTTTTGGCCCTCTGATGGCAGAAGGCCAAAAGGCACTTGCCCAGGTGGAAGATCGGTGGTCCTCTCCACTCTAAACCAGCTCCGCCTACCTAGGCACAGCTGATTCCAAGTTCCTGGACAATACCGGGGCAAACATCTTTTTGCTTATGCTACGTGCTACTTGGAGGACGTGCAAGTGTTCAAGGTACCTTGATGAGTGAAGACAGGATTTCACTAATCATGACACATGGTTTCACTTCCAGGTGAGCAGAAGAGACCTGTAGGCTGAGTCTGGCTCCTGGCACCTGGAATTGGAGGCAGATGGTTTAAAAACGGGCTCCCCCACCCTCTGTGTGATCTGAGGTAGATAGACTATTGATCCATTTCTCCAATTAAAATGTGTGACTGGAAACACACTTAGTGGCATGTCTGACACACAGTAGTCATGCTACCGTAGGTCATTCTTGGAAACTGAAGCCGTGGTTTTGAGGGATCATCAAAACGAGTACAATGCTTGCCATGTTTCTCCTTGTTCATCCTGGTGACAAACCTGGTAGACAGAGCTCCATCCTTTCCCACAGGACCACACCCCTAGTACTTAGAGTGAAGTGGTTATGTCTCACTTAAGGCACCTTTTCCTTTTCCTTCCTTCTTTTTTCTTCATTAATCTTCATCCAACTGGCCTTTCTAAATTCTACACAAAACAAAACCATTACTCAATGGATTCAGATACTACCCCAAGTTAGTATTCCAACCAAGTTCTTGATCTTCCGGGTCTCATCATCAGAAATTTCTGAGCCTAAATCTTCTCTAGTTTCTAGGATCACTCATTGTCTCATTTCTCCCTTCTCCTTTGAGTTCAGAGTCTTGCCAATTTAGTCCCTTCCCTAACCACAACTTATAATAAGGTGACACAGCAAAGTGATGAAAGTCTAGACGGTCTGGTTTTACTCCTGGGTTTTTGCCACCTACTTACTGTGTGGCATTAGGCAAGCTATTCAACGTCTCTGGGCCTCAGTTTCCCCACAAAAGTGAATATTACGAATATGACCTGCCGGGCTTCCATAGTGGTGCAGTGGTTGGGAGTCCGCCTGCTGATGCAGGGGGCACGGGTTCATGCCCCGGTCCGGGAGGATCCCACATGCCGTGGAGCGGTTGGGCCCGTGAGCCATGGCCGCTGAGCCCGCGCATCCAGAGCCTGTGATCAGCAGCGGGAGAGGCCACGACAGTGAGAGGCCTGCGTACCACAAAAAAAAAGAACATTACCTGCCTATAGGGTTGCCATTATGGGGAATATGTGGGTTAATATTTGGTAAGAACTTAGAATAGTACTTGTTATAGTCTAAGCACTACAGTTGTGCTTTTTAATAATAATAAATGAAACTGCAAATGTATACCTTACTCAAGTTTCTGTCATAACTTTGAAGTGTTGGTCTATCTGTTGGGTCTTGTCAGCCTGTAAAGGAGGTGAGGTGTCCGTAGCTTTGGTGTGAGACGTGCTGCCTGCCGAAGCACCGATGCCCGTCAACGCCGTGACTGCCAAAGCCGTGAATGGGTGCTGGAGAAAGCAGGAGCAGAATGGAAGATGACGGCGTGGGAAGGAGGTGTTGTGTCCATAGGTTCGGGGTCTGAGGTGCTGCCTGCTGAAGCACCGATGCCCGCCAAAGCCGTAAATGGGGTGCTGGAGAAAACAGGAGCAGAACGGAAGATGACGGCGTGGGAAGGAGGCGTGGTGTCTATAGGTTCGGGGTCAGACGTGCTGCCTGCTGAAGCACCGATGCCCGGCAAAGGCGTAAATGGGGTGCTGGGGAAAACAGGAGCAGAATGGTAGATGATGGCGTGGGAAGGAGGTGTGGTGTCCATGGGTTCCATATCAGAGCTGCTGCGTGCCTGATCTGAGAGCAGAGAGTGACAGTGGGACAGCTTCTCACTCCTTTTATATCTGACGGCTCTGCCTGCCTCTGTGACATGTCCATTGTACGTGTCACAGAGAAAGGGCGGGCGGGGCAGGGGGTGAGTCAGGGGGCACATGCGAGCCCAGCTGGTGGAGAAACCCCAGCCCAGAGGCAAAAGGCGGGGCCCCTTCTGGACTTTCTAGTGGCTGGGTCTTCTCGCTGTGGGTGGCAGGTGTTTGGCACGGGATGGGCCACCATGCAGAGACTGTTGGGGACTGTGGAAGCCTTCTCCTTCAGAGCTCACCCTGCCTGGGCACCGGCTCTGCAGGCCCCTCAGCTGCGCGTATGTATCGGCCAGCCCTTCCCCACTACGGGGCCCAGAGGCCAGAGGCTGCTCAGAGCTGAGGGCAGGAGGCACCCAGAGCTTGCCAGGGTGTGGGCCACCTGTCCGGGGACCTCCCCAGCTTCTCTGCAAGGCCTGGAGACAGGATCGCCTTCTCCAGGGCTGCTCAGCTGCCAGCATCACCGTGAGCCAGGTGGCGAAGGTTTCTGAGCAGGAGATGCAGAGCCCTGATCCGACTGCATGCTGCACCCCACGATGTCCCTTCCTGGCAGGTAGGTTCTTTCTTCACTTCTTTGTTGAAATTTGGTCAGACAACATTTAAACCTTGCACTGTTCTTCAGGGTATACAGATGGTAGTGGCTTAGCCGGGATTTGAAGCAAGCCTGTGTGATTCCAGAGCTCGTGTTCTGGACTGTGGTGCCCCCTTATCATATATGCTTCATGTGTTCCTTGTTTTTCATTTTTTCTTGTAGTCCTTATGGTACTTAGCCCTAAGTGCCATACCCGTAACAGACAGCTACACTGCCCTGTGAGAGGTCTTCTTCTGTTCAACACATGAATTGGTCATCCACCGCACTGTGTTCTAATCTCAGAAGATACAGGTCAGGGACCACCAGTTGTCAGCTGGTGCTACCATTGGTGCTGCCATTCCACATGTCTAACTCAGGCTTGAAGGCCGGATTTTCCCTTTGTCTGGTTTGAAGGATCCAGATATGTAAAGATTATAGTCTAGATAAATCATGGGCTATCCTGAAAGAAATTCACCAGTGAATTGTTCCGTATGGATTAGAAGCCAGTTTCTCTGGCCTTCCTGGAGTATATCCAGCAAGGCGTCTCATTCATGTCTAGAAAGCCAATATATCCTTTATTGCAACTTCAGCGTGGAGCGATGTATTGGTTTAAAGTACGATCAACACAATTTGGTCATTGTGAGTAGGCCAGCTGGGTCCACTCTTTATTACACATATGTAACTCGAGAGATTCTTATGCCCAAGAGAGGAGACGTACTCTTGGGTGTCTAGGACGAGGGAAACATGTGTTGTTATTCAGGAGCTGGAAGCTGATGGTCTACACATCACTTGACCTTGTTTAAAACTTGTGTCTTTGGCTTGCTTCATTGGAGTGTTTTCTCTCTCCTGGGGCTGACATTGTGTGTTATGTATCACACAGGTGACATGTAGAAGTTTCAGAACCCAGAATCGTATAGATCAGTCAAAATGTATTTCTATAGTTTTGTTCAAAGTGTATGGAAAATAACACTGGGCATAATTCATATATTCCAGAATTCGTTGGACCCTCTGCTCATGAGATTCTTTTTATGGTATGTCACAGCAAATTTGGACTTCCATCCCCAATAAACTTTGGGGTTGGAGGACACAAAAAGCTTTTGCTCACACCTAAATTA
Organism: Mesoplodon mirus; assembly: GCF_964341445.2. Taxonomy (NCBI): domain Eukaryota; kingdom Metazoa; phylum Chordata; class Mammalia; order Artiodactyla; family Ziphiidae; genus Mesoplodon; species Mesoplodon mirus. The sequence continues at coordinate 5,404,292 of NW_028295808.1, read as the reverse complement.
TGTCTGAAAGAAAAGGGTAAATATTATAAGCCCTTTCTAAACTCTCCAAGAGCAGAAATGATTTACAGCTGTGGCATTGAACCCTAATTCCTCGATCTCATTTGAGGAGAGTTCAGTAAGAAACAATGTCTTGATTTTTGTTTGTTTGGTTTCTTCCCTGTTTTCTCATCTTGCTTACCAACAATCCATTGTAATTCATGAGTTAGTATGGCAGCAGGCTGAGTGTTCCCTGGAGCTCATTAAATGATCTTTTTTTCCTAAAATAACTTTTGTGTCCTTGTTTTCAGCCCCTCTTCTTTCCTCTGCCCTTTACTACAACCAGAGCTCAGCCAAAGCTGACTGGCTTTGTGCAGACCTTACTTAGGGTTAGTCTTTTCTTCATTATTTTATTCATGGCTCCTCCATTTCATTGTTTGCCTTCTCGAAATGTGTTGAAATCTTTCTGTGGTGGATGACTTCCAAAATGTCTTGGCTTTGATTGGTTGATTAAGTTTGGTATTTCTACAGTATTGTTTAAATATGGTTTCAGGAGGAACAGAAAGTGAATATGTTTCCTTGTCTGCCATCTTGAGCTGAAAATCCCTGTGGATTTTAGCATCCAATGTTCCCATGGTAAAAAAACCCAACCTTGGCATTAATAGATGTGACACTCAAGATTTCAGCTTTTCGTGGGCAATCACTGAGGATTGGAATATGTGGTCATTTCTAAAGGGAAAATAATAACTACCTCATGGAGTAGATTTGAGGATTAAATTAGAGAATGAACATGAAAATGCTTTGTAAGGCTTAAAAATCTATAAAAATGTTTTTTGTTATTATTTGATTTGTTGCTATTTCAACTTTACTCAACAGTTGCTTATGACCTTACTTATGTGATAAAATGGCCCCTGGTTTATTGTTTTGAAAGCCAGAATATATTTTTCAATAGCTCGATGGAAATGGCATCATTTGTGAAGGTTAAGGGTGAAGGGATAAATGTTTCTTGACACCTGTCACTTTACAGTGTTTTCAGGAACTAATTGACACTTGTATTCCTCTTCCAAATTTTGTTGAGCACCTCCTACGAGCCACATGCTTTACATCAGGTGTTGGAAAGCATTTTCTGGATTTTAAATATCTTAGGCTTTGTGGGCCATATACAGCTTCTGTAGCTTCTCCTCTTTCTTCTTCAACAAGCTTTCTAAACGTCAGAACCATTATTAGCTCACAGTCCCACAGATCCAGGCTGAGAGCCTGATTTGATTTGTGGCCATGCTTTGCCGATTCCTGCTCTGCATCCTCACTGAGGAGGGGGACCATGTTTGAGTAATCACTTCTTTGTATCAACTCTTGGTCTTCTGAGGCTTGTCCTTACTCTCCTACACTCTCTAATCAACATGACACCCAGAGAGATCCTGTTAAAACATGTCAGATCATGTCACTGAAATCTCTTCAATGGCTTCTTCACAGAAGAATCAAAGTCCTCAAAGTGCCTCCAGAGCCCTAGAAATGTGGACCTCTGTTTCGTGTCTGACTGTTTCCTTCTCCAATCAGTTTCCTTACTCTGATTTCCACACACTGACATCCTTTCTCCTCCTTGGGTACTCCATGTCTACTCTTGCCTCATTGACTTTCCATCTGACTGATCCCTCTACTTGTACTTTTCTCTTCACAGATATGCTCCTTGCTTCCTCTTAAATTTTATTTTCCCCAGAAATCCCTCAGGGATCACTTAGCTTCAGCTTGCAGCCTCCTCCAAGCAGCTAACAACCTCCATCCCCCTTCCCTGCTTGGTGTTTTTCTCCAGCACTTCCCTGATATATTCCCGCACTGTTGCGGCTCAGCTTCACCAAGTGATCATTGCCAGAGCATGGCCTCGGGGACGCTGGCTGCGGACACAATGTGCACACCTCCCTGGCGGACCTCGCTCACCTCCCGTCTCCTCAGGTGCAGCGTGCGCAGGACCTGCTTCGCAGGCAGAAGCCACAGGGCCACTGGCCCCATGGAGGCAGGCCCCTCGATGCCGCGCTCACATTGGCTCAGATATCTTTTCTCTCCATGCTGAAGTTCAAGCCCTCGGGTGCCACAGTCGGGGCAGGCCTCGAAGACGTATTCCCTGTCTGCTGTGCATCAGCATGCAGCCTCGACTCCCATGGGGACCCAACCTGAGGAGCAGGGGTGGGAGCTTCGAGACTAGGGTGGCTGGTAAGGTAGGAGGTGTGGAGAGTTTGGGGTTTACAAAAAGTGTTTGCTGACTGATCCAAACAAAAGTGAGACATGGTTGTATCAACGCATTTAAAAAGTCATTAAACTGCCGCTAACTGTCTGTGCTCGCCCCGTCCAGGATAGAGCGTGCACTCCGTGCGGGACACATGAAAGGCTGAGTGAACGTCTTCCCGTGATCTATTACCTGGTGCACGGGTGTGTGAATTTTTGCAGAGAGCTCTTAATTTCTGTTCTCTGCTGATTTGACACGGTTGTTACCAACGGTGACATGTTCAGTGTATTCAGGACATGATCGTGGTTACTAATAATCAATTTATTTTGTTATGACACCTCCACAGACAGTGAAAATGCCCATGGTGGCAGTTCTCATACTGACAGTTCTTGTGACAGTGCTCATGGTGGCAGTGCTCGTGGTGACAGTACTCTTGGTGAGAGTGCTCATGGTGGCTGTGCCCATGGTGAGACTACCGATGGTGACACAGCCCATGGTGACAGTGCACATGGTCATGGTGCATCTGGTGGCAGTGCAAAATAGTGAGAGTGCCCATGGTGATATTGCTCATGGTGATAGTGCCCTTGGTGAGAGTGCCCATGGTTACAGTGCTCTTGGTGACAGTGCCTATGTTGACAGTGCAGCTGGTGACAGTGCACACTGTGAGAGTGCCCATGGTGTCCATGCCCATGGTGACAGTTCTTATCATGAGAGTGTTCACGGTAGCAGTGTTCATGGTAATAGTGATCACGGCGGCAGTGCCCACAATGAGAGTGCCAATTGTGTGAATACTGACTGTGACAGTGCCCATGGAGACTTTTCTCTCTGTGACAGTGCCCTTGAGGACAGTTAGCATGGTGAGATTTCTCACGGTGATAGTGCCCATTGTTTCAGTGCTCACAGTGACAAGATCCATAGCGCCAATGCCCATTATGGCATTGCTCATGGTGATAGTGCTCACGGTGACAGTGCCCATGGTGACAGTGGAATGGTGAGAGTGCTCACTGTGGTAGTGCTCACAGTAATAGTGCTCATGGTGACAGTGTCAATGGTGATAGTGCCCATGGTGAGACTCCGCACGTTGATAGTGCCCATGGTGGCAGTTCCCATTGTGAAAGTGCTCATGATGACATTGCCCATGCTGGTAGTTCCCATGGTGACAGTGCTCATGTTGATAGTGACCACCGTAATAGTGCACATGTTGGCCGTGCCCTTGGTGACAGTACCCATGATGACAGAACTCATGGTGACAGTTCTCACAATGAGAGTGTCCATGGTGACATTGCACATGGGAGCAGTGTAAAATGGTGTCAGTGCCCATGTTGACACTTCTCATGTTGAGAGTGCACAGGGTGACAACCCATGCAGACATTACTCACGGTGACAGTTCTCATGTTTGCAGTACCCATGGTGACACTGCTCACAGTGATAGTGCCCATAGTGGCAGTGCCCATGGTGACAGTGGCCATGGTGACATTGCCCATGATGACAGTGCCCATGGTGACAGTGCCCATGGCATGATTCCCTATGGCGACAGTTCTCATGGTAACAGTTCCCATGGTGACAGTGACGACGGTGAGAGTGCTCACAGTGATGGTGCCCATGGTGACAGGGCTCATGATGCCAGTCCGCATTGTGCCAGTAACCATGGCAACAGTGGTCATGGTGAAAGTGACCACAGTGTGAGTGCTCACGGTGATAGTGCTCAGGGTAATAGTGCTCATGCTGTTAGTGCAAATGGTGACAATACACATGGTGACAGTACTTATGTTCAAAATACCCATGGTGGCAGTTCTCATAATGACAGTTCTCATGGTGACAGTGCTCATAATAGCAGTGCCCAAGGTGGCAGAGCTGGTGGAGACAGTGCTAATGGTGACAGTGCTCTTGGTGGCAGTTCCCATGGGGAAAGGACTGATGGTGACACTGCACATTGTTACAGTGCCCATGGTAACCGTGCTCACGGTGATAGTGCACATCGTGACAGTGCCCATGGTGGTTGTTCACATGGTGACAGTGCTAAGTAGTGACAGTGCATATGCTGACAGTGCTCATGGTGATAGTGCCCATGGTGACAGTGCACACGGTGATAATGGGCATTGTTACAGAGTTCATGGTGACAGAGCACACGGTGGCAGTGGCCATGGAGACAGTGCCCACAATGACAGTGTCCATGGTGACAGTGCCAACTGTGACAGTGCCCATGGTGACACTTCTCACAGTGACAGTGCCCATGGGGACAGTTAGCATGGTGAGATTTCTCACGGTGGTAGTGCCCGTTGTGACAGTGCTCACAGTGACAATGCCCATGGTGCCAGTGCCCATAGGGACATTCTGCACGGTCACAATTTTCACGGTGAAAGTGACCCATGCTCCATGACAATTCTGATCACAATGTTGCATGCTATTGTCATCACAATTCTTCATGCAATTGTCATCACAGTGTTCCATGACCCCTGTCATAGCAAGCTCCATGCACTTGTCATCACAATGCTTAATGACATTGTCATCAAAATTCTCAATGGCACTTGTCATCATAATGCTCCATGCCCTTGTCATCACAAAGCTCCATGACACATGTCATCAGAATGCTCCATGGCCTTCTCATCACAATGCTCCATGCCCTTGTCATCACAATGCTCGAAGTCCCCTGTAATCACAATGCTCCATGCCCCTTTTTTACAGAATGCTCCATGAGAATTGTCACCACAAGGCTCCATGGTCTAATCATCACAATACTCCAGGACATTGTCATCACAATGCTCCATTCACTTGTCATCACAATGCTCCATGAACACTGTCATCACAATACTCCATGAATATATTCAGCTGAATGTTCCATGAAATTCTCATCACATTGCTCCATGATCCCTGTCACCACAATGCTCCATGACCACTGTCATCACAAGGCTCCATGACCCCTGACATAAAAATGTTCCATAACCCCTGTCATCACAATACTCCAAGCCCTTGTCATCACAATGCTCCATTACCTTTGTCATCACAATCCTCCATGACACTTGGCATCACAGAGCTCCATGCCATTGTCATCACAATGGACCATGACATATGTCATCACAATACTCCCTGACACCTGTCTTCACAATACTCCATGAGTTTGTCATCACAATGCTCCATGCCCTTGTCATCACAATGTTCCATGCCCACTCTCATCTCAATAATCCATGAAACTTGTCAGACCAATGCTCCATGCCCTTGTCATTACAGTGCTCCATTACCCCAGTCATAACAATGCTCCATGACCCCTGCCATCACAATGTTCTACGGCCTTGTCATCACAAGTCTCCATAAACCCTGTCATCACAATGCACCATGCCCATCATCATAATGCTTCATGCTATTGTCATCACAATGAAATCAAAATGCTCCATGACGTCTGTCATCACAATGCTCCAAATCCTTGTGATCACAATGTTCCATAACACTTGTCATAACAACGCCCCATGACGCTCGTCATCACAATTATCCATGGACTTCTCATCACAATGCTCCATGAACTTTGTCATCACAATGCTCAATACACTTGTCATCACAATGCTCCCTGACACTTGTCGTCAGTATGCTCCTTGAACCCTGTCATGACAAGGCTCCATGCCTTTTTCATCACAATGATCCATGCCCTATTCATCACAATGCTCCAAGACCCCTGTAATCACAATGCTCCATGCTCTTGTCATCAGAAAGCTCCATGACGCATGTCATCAGAATGCTCCATGGCCTTCTCATCACAATGATCCATGCCCTTGTCATCACAATGCTCCAAGACCCCTGTAATCACAATGATCCATCCTCCTTTTCATCAGAATGCTCCATGAAACTTGTCATCACAAGTCTCCATGGTCTTCTCATCAAAATGCTCCAGGACCTTGACATCACAATGCTCCATTCCCTAGTCATCACAAAGCTCCATGACCCCTGTCATCACAATACTCCATGAACAATTTCAGCCCAATGCTCCATGACCTCATCACAATGCTCCATCAACCCTGTCATCACAATGCTCCATGACCACTTTCATCACAACACTCCATGACCCCTGACAACACAATGATCCGGGACTCTTGTCATCAAAATGCTCCATGGCACTTGTCCTCACAATGCTCCATGCCTTTGTCAGCAAAATGCTACATGACCTTGTCATAACAATGCTCCATGCGCTTGTCATAAATATACTCCATTACCATTTTCATCACAATCCTCTATGAAACTTGGGATCACATTGCTTCATGCCCTTTTCATCACAATGCTCCATGCTTCTTGAAATCAAAATGATCCATGACCTCTGTCATCACAATGACCCAAACCCTTGTGATCACAAGGTTCCATAACAATTGTCATCACAACGCTCCATGATGCCTGTCATCACAATACTGCATGCCCTTGTCGTCACAATGCTCCATGACCTGTGTCATCAAAATGCTCAATACACTTGTCATCACAATGCTCCCTGACACTTGTCGTCAGAATGCTCCTTGAACTCTGTCATTAAAAGGCTCCATGCATTTTTCATCACAATGATCCATGCCCTTTTCATCACAATGCTCCATTCCATTGTCATCACAATACTCCACAAGCTTGTCATCAGAATGCTCCATGACCCTTGTCATCACAATGCTCCATGCCTTTGTCATCACAATGCTCCATGATGCATGTCATCAAAATGCTCCATGACCTTCTCATCACAATGCTCCATGCCCTTGTTATCACAATGCTCCAAGACCCCTGTAATCACAATGCTCCATGCCCCTTTTCAACAGAATGCTCCATGAGACTTGTAATCAGAAGGCTACATGGTCTTCTCATCACAATGATCCAAGACCTTGTCATCACAATGCTCCTTTCCCTTGTCATCACAATGCTCCATGACCCCTGTCATCACAATACTCCATGAATATTTTCAGCCCTATGCTCCATGACCTTCTCATCACAGTGCTCCATGATCCCTGTTATCACAATGCTCCATGACCACTGTCATCACAATGCTCCATGACCCCTGACAAAACAATGATCCGGGACTCTTGTCATCAAAATGCTCCATGACACATGTCATCAAAATGCTCCATGGCCCTTTTCATCAAAATGCTCCATGACCCCTGACATCACAATGTTCGATAACCCTTGTCATCACAATGCTCCAAGCCCTTGTCATCACAATGCTCCATTACCTTTGTCATCAAAATCCTCCATGACACTTGGCATCACAATGCTCCATGCCATTGTCTTCAAAATGGACCATGACATGTGTCATCACAATGCTCCATGACACCTGTTTCCATAATACTCCATTACCTTGTCATCACAATGCTCCATGACCACTGTCATCACAATGCTCCGTGACTCCAGTCATGACAATGCTTCATGACATTTGTCATCACAATGTTCCACGCCCTTGTTATCACAATGCTCCATTACCCCCGTCATAACAATGTACCATGACCCCTGCCATCACAATGTTCCACGGCCTTGTCTTCACAAGGCTGCATGACCTTTGTCATCACAATGCTCCAAGACCCCTGTAATCACAATGTTCCATGCCCTTGTCGTCACAATGCTCCAAGACCCCTGTAATCACAATGCTCCATGCCACTTTTCATCTCAATGCACCATGAACCCTGTCATCACAATGCACCATGCCCATCATCATAATGCTTCATGCTATTGTCCTCACAATGATATCAAAATGCTCCATGACCTCTGTCATCACAATGCTCCAAACCCTTGTGATCACAATGTTCCATAACACTTGTCATCACAACGCCCCATGACGCTCGTCATCACCATTATCCATGGCCTTTTCAACAGAATGCTCCATGACCATTGTCATCACAATGCTCAATACACTTGTCATCACAATGCTCCCTGACACTTGTGGTCAGTATGCTCCTTGAACCCTGTCATGACAAGGCTCCATGCCTTTTTCATCACAATGATCCATGCCCTTTTCATCACAATGCTCCAAGACCCCTGTAATCACAATGCTCCATACCCTTGTCATCACAAAGCTCCATGACGCATGTCATCAGAATGCTCCATGGCCTTCTCATCACAATGCTCCATGCGTTGTCATCACAATGCTCCAAGACGCCTGTAATCACAATGCTCCATGACGCTGGTCATCACAGTGCTCCATGACCCTTGTCATCACAATGTTCCATGCCCTAGTCATCACAAAGCTCCAAGACCCCTGTAATCAGAATGCTTCATGCCCCTTTTCATCAGAATGCTCCATGAGACTTGTCATCACAAGGCTCCATGGTCTTCTCATCACAATGCTCCAGCACCTAGTGATCCCAATGCTCCATTCCCTTGTCATCACAATGCTCCATGACACCTGTCATCACAATACACCATGAATATTTTAAGACCAATGCTCCATGAACTTCTCATCACAATGCTCCATGAACACTGTCATCACAATGCTCCATGACCCCTGACAACAGAATGATCTGGGACTCTTGTAATCACAATGTTCCATGACACTTGTCATCACAATGATCCATGCCCTTGTCATCTCAATGCTCCATGACCCCTGTAATCACAATGCTCCGTGACGCTTGTCATCACAGTGCTCCATGACCCTTGTCATCGCAATGCTCCATGCTTTTGTCAGCAAAATGCAACATGACCTTGTCATCACAATGCTCCATGCGTTTGTCATCACAATACTCCATTACCATTGTCATCACAATCCTCCATGAACCTTGGGATCACATTGCTTCATGCCCTTGTCATCACAATGTTCCATGCTCCTTGAAATCAAAATGATCCATGACCTCTGTCATCACAATGCTCCAAAACCTTGTTATCACAATGTTCCATAACACTTGTCATCACAACGCTCCATGATGCTTGTCATCACCATACTGCATGCCATGTCATCACAATGCTCCATGATATTTTTCATCACAATGCTCAATACACTTGTCATCACAATGCTCCCAGACACTTGTCCCCAGAATGCCCCTTGAACCCTGTCATCTAAAAGTTCCATGCCTTTTTCATCACTATGCTCCATGCCCTTTTCATCACAATGCTCCATGCAATTGTCATCACAATACTCCACAAGCTTGTCATCAGAATGCTCCATAACACTTGTCATCACAATGCTCCATGACGCCTGTCATCACAATGCTCCATGACACCTGTCATCACAATGCTCCATGACCCTTGTCATTACAGTGCCCCATGACGCTTGTCATCACAATTATCCATGGTCTTCTCATCACAATGCTCCACGTTCTTGCCATCACAATGCTCCATGCCCTGGTCATCACAATGCTCAATGTCCCTTGTCATCACACTGCGCCATGCCCACTGTCATCGCAATAATCCATGAAACTTGTCAGACCAATGCTCCATGCCCCTGTCATCACAATGCTCCATGCCCTTGTCATCACAATACTCCATGACCCTTGTCATCACAGTGCTCCATGACCCGTGTCATCACAGTGCTCGATGCCCCTTCTCATTACAGTGCTCCATGATGCTCATCGTCACAATTACCCATGGTCTTCTCATCACAATGCTCCACGGTCTTGCCATCACAAGGCTCCATGCCCTGGTCATCACAATGCTCCATGTCCCTTGTCATCAGAATTCTCCACGTCCTTGTCATCACAATGCTCCATGACACTTCTCATCACAATGTTACATGCTGTTGTCATCACAATTCTCCAGGCACTTTTCATCACTATGATCCAAGACACCTGTAATCACAATGCTCCATGCCCTTTTCATCACAATGCTCCATGACCTTTGTCATCACAATGCTCAATACACTTGTCATCACAATGCTCCCTGACACTTGCCATCAGTATGCTCCATGAACCCTGTCATGACAAGGTTCCATGCCTATTTCATCACAGTGATCCATGCCCTTTTCATCACAATTCTCCAAGATACCTATGATCACAATGCTCCATGTCCTTGTCATCACAAAGCTCCATGACTCATGTCTTCAGAATGCTCCATGGCCTTCTCATCACAATGCTTCATGCCCTTGTCATCACAAATCTCCATGACGCATGTCATCACAATGCTCCATGACCTTTGTCATCACAATGCTCCACGACCTTGTCATCAGATTTCTCAATGGCCCTTGTCATCACAATGCTCCATGACCCTTGTCATCACACTGCTCCAAGCCCTTGTCATCACAATGCTCCATTACATTTGTCATCACATTCCTCCATGACCTTGTCATCACAATGGTCCATGCCCTCATCATCACAAGGGTCTCTGACCTTTGTCACCACAATGGTCCTTGAACTTTTCATCACAATGCTCTGTGACAGTTGTTATCACAATGCTCCATGCCTTTGTCAGCACAATGCTCCATAACCCTTGTCATCACAACGCTCCATGACCACTGTCATCGTAACGCACATGACCCCGACAACACAATGATCTGGGACTCTTGTCATCAAAATGCTCCATGATACTTGTCATCACAATGATCCATGCCCTTGTCATTACAGTGCCCAATGACGCTCATCATCACAATTATCCATGGACTTCTCATCACAATGCTCCACAGTTTTGCCATCACAGTGCTCCATGCCCTGGTCATCACAATGCTCCATGTCCCTTTTCATCACAATTCTCCACGTCCTTGTCATCACAATGCTCCACGCCCTTGTCATCACAATGCACCATGCCCACTCTCATCGCAATAATCCATGAAACATGTCAGACCAATGCTCCGTGCCCCTGTCATCACAAAGCTCCATGACCCCTGTCATCACAATGCTCCATGACACCTGTCATGACAATGTTCGATGCCCCTTCTCATTACAGTGCTCCATGATGCTCATCATCACAGTTACCCATGGTATTCTCATCACAATACTCCACGGTCTTGCCATCACAAGGCTCCATGCCCTGGTCATCACAATGCTCCATGTCCCTTGTCATCAGAATTCTCCACGTCCTTGTCATCACAATGCTCCATGACACTTCTCATCACAATGTTACATGCTGTTGTCATCACAATTCTCCAGGCACTTTTCATCACTATGATCCAAGACACCTGTAATCACAATGCTCCATGCCCTTTTCATCACAATGCTCCATGACCTTTGTCATCACAATGCTCAATACACTTGTCATCACAATGCTCCCTGACACTTGCCATCAGTATGCTCCATGAACCCTGTCATGACAAGGTTCCATGCCTATTTCATCACAGTGATCCATGCCCTTTTCATCACAATTCTCCAAGATACCTATGATCACAATGCTCCATGTCCTTGTCATCACAAAGCTCCATGACTCATGTCTTCAGAATGCTCCATGGCCTTCTCATCACAATGCTTCATGCCCTTGTCATCACAAATCTCCATGACGCATGTCATCACAATGCTCCATGACCTTTGTCATCACAATGCTCCACGACCTTGTCATCAGATTTCTCAATGGCCCTTGTCATCACAATGCTCCATGACCCTTGTCATCACACTGCTCCAAGCCCTTGTCATCACAATGCTCCATTACATTTGTCATCACATTCCTCCATGACCTTGTCATCACAATGGTCCATGCCCTCATCATCACAAGGGTCTCTGACCTTTGTCACCACAATGGTCCTTGAACTTTTCATCACAATGCTCTGTGACAGTTGTTATCACAATGCTCCATGCCTTTGTCAGCACAATGCTCCATAACCCTTGTCATCACAACGCTCCATGACCACTGTCATCGTAACGCACATGACCCCGACAACACAATGATCTGGGACTCTTGTCATCAAAATGCTCCATGATACTTGTCATCACAATGATCCATGCCCTTGTCATTACAGTGCCCAATGACGCTCATCATCACAATTATCCATGGACTTCTCATCACAATGCTCCACAGTTTTGCCATCACAGTGCTCCATGCCCTGGTCATCACAATGCTCCATGTCCCTTTTCATCACAATTCTCCACGTCCTTGTCATCACAATGCTCCACGCCCTTGTCATCACAATGCACCATGCCCACTCTCATCGCAATAATCCATGAAACATGTCAGACCAATGCTCCGTGCCCCTGTCATCACAAAGCTCCATGACCCCTGTCATCACAATGCTCCATGACACCTGTCATGACAATGTTCGATGCCCCTTCTCATTACAGTGCTCCATGATGCTCATCATCACAGTTACCCATGGTATTCTCATCACAATACTCCACGGTCTTGCCATCACAGTGCTCCATGCCCTGGTCACCACAATGCTCCATGTCCCTTGTCATCAGAATTCTCCACGTCCTTGTCATCACAATGCTCCATGACACTTCTCATCACAATGTTACATGCTCTTCTCATCACAATTCTCCAGGCAATTTTCATCGCAATGCTCCATGACCCCTGTCATAGCAAGTGTCATGCGCTTGTCCTCACAATGTTTCACGACCTTGCCATCAAAATTCTCAATGGCCCTTGTCATCACAATGCTCCATGCCCTTGTGATCACAATGCTCCTTTACCTTTGTCATCACAATCCTCCATGAGACTTGGCATCACAATGCTCCATGCCATTGTCATCAAAATGGACCATGATATATGTCATCACAATGCTGCCTGACACATGTCTTCACAATAATCCATGACCTTCTCATCACAATGCTCCAAACCCTTGTGATCACTATGTTCCATAACACTTGTCATCACAACGCTCCATGATGCCTGTCATCACAATACTCCATGCCCTTGTAATCACAATGCTCCATGACCCCTGTCATCACAATGCTCCATGACCCCTGTCATTCCAATGCTCCGTGACTACAGTCATCACAATGCTCCATGACCCATGTCATCACAATGCACCATGCGCTTGTCATCGCAATGCTCCACCACCTTGTCATCACAATGCTCCATAAACCTTGTCATCACAATGCTCCATGCACTTCTCATCAAAATGCTCTGTCACCACTGATATCACAATGTTCCATTACTAGTCATCACAATACTCCTTCACCCCTGTCATCACAATATCCATGATCCCTGTCATCAAAATGCTACATGCCCTTATCATCACAATGCTCCATGACCCCTGACATCACAGTGTTCCATAACCCCTGTCACCAATATGCTCCATGGCCCTTTTCATGAAATTGCTCCATGACCCTGTCATCACAATGCTCCCTGCCCTTCTCATCACAATGCACCACACCCTTGTCATCAAAATGCTCCATGACCTTTGTCATCACAAAGCTCCATGACCTTTTTCATCACAATGCTCGATGCCCTTCTCATCACAGTGCTCCATGCCCTTGTCATTACAATCCACCATGACCCATGTATCACAGAGTTCCGTGCCCTTGTCATCACAATGCTCCATGGCCACTCTCATCACAGTAATCCATGAAACTTTTCAGTCCAATGCTCCATGCCCTTGTCATCACAATGCTCTATTGCCCCTGGCAAAACAATGCTCCATGACCCCTGCAGTCACAATGTTCCGCGGCCTTGTTATCACAATGCTCCATGACACCTGTCATCACAATGCTCCCTGCCCCGTGTCATTACAGTTCTCCAAGACACTCGTCATCACAATTATCCATGGTCTTCTCATCACAATGCTCCATGGTCTTGCCATCACAATGCTCCATGCCCTGGTCATCACAATACTCCATGTCCCTTGTCATCACAATTCTCCACGTCCTTGTCATCACAATGCTCCATGACAATTCTCATCACAATGTTACATGCTGCTTTCATCACAATTCTCCATGCTTTTGTCATCGCAATGCTCCATGACCCCTGTCATAGCAAGCTCCATGTGCTTGTTATCACAATGTTTCACGACCTTGTCATCAAAATTCTCAATGGCCCTTTTCATCACAATGCTCCTTGCCCTTTTCATCACAATGCTCCATGACCCTTGTCATCACAATGTTCCAAACCCTTGTCATCACAATGCTCCATTTCCTTTGTCATCACAATCCTCCATGACACTTGGCATCACAATTCTCCATGCCATTGTCATCACAATGGACCATGACATATATCATCACAGTGCTCCCTGACACCTGTCTTCACAATACTCCATGACCTTGTCATCACAATGCTCCATGCCCTTGTCATCACAGTGCACCATGCCCACTGTCATCACAATAATCCTTGAAACTTGTCAGACTAATGCTCCATGCCCCAGTCATCACAATGCTCCATGACCCCTGTCATTCCAATGCTCCGTGACTCCAGTCATCACAATGCTTCATGACCTGTGTCATCACAATGTTCCATGTCCTCATCATCACTAGGCTCTGTGACCTTTGTCACCACAATGCTCCATGAACTTTTCATCACAATGCTCTGTGACCCTTGTCATCACAATGCTCGATGCCCTTCTCATCACAATACTCCATGCCCTTGTCATTACAATGCTCCATGCGCTTGTCAGCACATTGCTCCATGACCCCTGACATCAAAATGTTCCATAACCACAGTCATCAAATTGCTCCATGACCCTGTCATCACAATGCGCCCTGCCCTTCTCATCACAATGCACCATGCCCTTGTCATCAAAATGCTCCATGACATTTGTCATCACAAAGCTCCATGACCCTTGGCATAACAATGCTCCAAGCCTTTGTCATCACAATGCTTCGTTACCTTTGTCATCACAATCCTCCATGACACTTGGCATCACAATGCTCCATGCCATTGCCATCACAATGGACCATGACATATGTCATCACAGTGCTCCCTGACACCTGTCTTCACAATACTCCATGACCTTGTCATCACAATGCTCCATGCCCTAGTCATCACAGTGCACCATGCCCACTGTCATCACAATAGTCCATGAAACTTGGCAGACCAATGCTCCATACTCCTGTCATCACAATGCTCCATGACCCCTGTCATCACAATGCTCTGTGACTCCAGTCATCACAATGCTTCATGACCTGTGTCATCACAGTGGTCCATGCCCTCATCATCACTAGGCTCTGAGACCTTTGTCACCACAATGCTCCATGAACTTTTCATCACAATGCTCTGTGACCCTTGTCATCACAGTGCTCGATGCCCTTCTCATCACAATGCTCCATGCCCTTGTCATTACAATGCTCCATGCGCTTGTCAGCACAATGCTCCATGACCCATGTCATCACAATGTGCCATGTGCTTGTCATCACAATGCTCGTCAACGTTGTCATCACAATGCTCCATAAACCTTGGCATCACAATGCTCCATGCACTTCTCATCAAAATGCTCTCTCTCCACTGATATCACAATATTCCATCACTAGTAATCACAGTACACCCTCACACCTGTCATCACAATGCTCCATGACCCCTGTCATCACAATGCTACATGCCCTTATCATCAAAATGGTCCATGACCCCTGACATCACAATGTTCCATAACCACTGTCATCAAATTGCTCCATGACCCTGTCATCACAATGCGCCCTGCCCTTCTCATCACAATGCACCATGCCCTTGTCATCAAAATGCTCCATGACATTTGTCATCACAAAGCTCCATGACCCTTGGCATAACAATGCTCCAAGCCTTTGTCATCACAATGCTTCATTACCTTTGTCATCACAATCCTCCATGACACTTGGAATCACAATGCTCCATGCCATTGTCATTACAATGGACCATGACATATGTCATCACAATGCTCCCTGACACCTGTCTTCACAATGCTCCATGCCCTTGTCATCACAATGCGCCATGCCCACTCTCATCACGATAATCCTTGAAACTTGTCAGACCGATGCTCCATGCAACTGTCATCACAGTGCTCCATGCCCTTGTAATCACAATGCTCCATGACCCCTGTCATCACAATGCTCCATGACTCCAGTCATCACAATGCTTCATGACCTGTGTCATCACAATGGTCCATGCCCTTGTCATCACAAGGCTCTGTGACCATAGTCACCATAATGCTCTATGAACTTTTCATCACAATGCTCTGTGACGCTTTTCATCACAGTGCTCCATGCCTTTGTCAGCAAAATGCTCGAGGACCCTTGTCATCACAGTGCTCCATGTGCTTGTCAGCACAATGCTCCAAGACCCATGTCATCACAGTGCGCCATGAGATTGTCATCACAGTGCTCGACAACCTTGTCATCACAATGCTCCATAAACCTTGTCATCACAATGCTCCATGCACTTCTCATCAAAATGCTCTCTCACCACTGATATCATAATATTCCATCACTAGTCATCACAGTACTCCCTCACCCCTGTCATTACAATGTTCCCTGACCCCAGTCATCACAATGCTACATGCACTTATCATCACAAAGCTCCATGCCCTTATCATCACCGTGCTCCATGACCCCTGACATCACAATGTTCCATAACCACTGTCATCAAATTGCTCCATGACCCTGTAATCACAATGGGCCCTGCACTTCTCATCACAATACACCATGCCCTTGTCATCAAAAGGCTCCAAGACATTTGTCATCACAAATCTAAATGACCCTTGGCATCACAATGCTCCATAACATTGTCATCACAATGCTCCATGAACCCTCTCATCACATTGCTCCATCCCCTTGTCATCACAAATCTCCATGACGCTTGTCATCACAATGCTCGATGCCCTTCTCATCACAATGTTCCATGCACTATTCATTACAATCCTCCATGACCCATGTATCACAGTGTTCCGTGCCCTTGTCATCACAATGCTCCATGCCCACTCTCATCACAATAATCCATGAAACTTTTCAGACCAATTGTCCATGCCCTTGTCATCACAATGCTCCATTACCCCTGTCATAAAAATGCTCCATGACCCATGCCACCACAATGTTCCACGGCCTTGTCATCACAAGGCTCCATGACCCTTGTCATCACAATGCTCCAAGAAACCTGTAATCAAAATGCTCCATGCCCTTGTCATCACAAAACTCCATGACGCATGTCATCAGAATGCTCCATGGCCTTCTCATCACAATGCTCCTTGCCCTTGTCATCACAATGCTCCAAGACCCCTCTAATCACAATGCTCCATGCCCTTGTCATCACAAAGCTCCATGACGCATGTCATCAGAATGCTCCATGGTCTTCTCATCACAATGCTCCTTGCCCTTGTCATCACAATGCTCCAAGACAGCTGTAATCACAACACTCTTTGCCCCTGTGTATCTCAATGCTCCATGAACCCTGTCATCACAATGCACCTTGCCCATCATCATAATGCTTCATGCTATTGTCATCACAATGAAATCAAAATGCTCTATGACTTCTGTCATCACAATTCTCCAAACCCTTGTGATCACAATGTTCCGTAACACTTGTCATCACAACACCCCATGACGCTCATCATCACAATTATCCATGGTCTTCTCATCACAATGTTCCATGCCCTTGTCATCAAAATGCTCCAAGTACCCTGTAATCACAATGCTCCATGCCCTTTTTCTTCAGAATGCTCCATGAGACATGTCATCACAAGGCTCCATGGTTTTCTCATCACAGTGCTCCAGGATCTTGTCATCACAATGCTCCATTCCCTTGTCATCACAATGCTCCATGACCACTGTCATCACAACACTCCATGACCCCTGACAACACAATGAGCCGGGACTCTTGTCATCAAAATGCTCCATGACCCTTGTCATCACAATGATCCATGCCCTTGTCATCCCAATGCTCCATGACCTCTGTAATCACAGTGATCCATGACACTTGTCATCACAATGCTCCATGCCTTTGTCAGCAAAATGTTACATGACCTTTTCATCACAATGTTCCATGCGCTTGTCATCACAATACCCCATTAACATTGTCATCAAAGTTCCACATGAACATTGGGATCACATTGCTTCATGCCCTTGTCATCACAATGCTCCATGCTCCTTGAAATCAAAATGATCCATGACCTCTTTCATCACAATGCTCCAAACTCTTGTGATCACAATGTTCCATAACACTTGTCATCACAACGCTCCATGATTCCTGTCATCACCATACTCCATGCCCTTTTCATCAAAATGCTCCATGACCTTTGTCATCACAATGCTCAATACAATTGTCATCACAATGCTCCCTGACACTTGTCGTCAGAATGCTCCTTGAACCCTGTCATGAAAAGGCTCCATGCCTTTTTCACCACAATGCTCCATGCCCTTTTCATCACAATGCTCCATGCCATTGTCATCACAATACTCCACAAGCTTGTCATCAGAATCCTCCATGACCCTTGTCATCACAATGCTCCATGACACCTGTCATCACAATGTTCCAAGACACCTGTCATCACAATGCTCCCCGCCCCATGTCATTACAGTTCTCCATGACACTCGTCATCACAGTTATCCATGATCTTCTCATCACAATGCTCCACGGTCTTGCCATCACAATGCTCCATGTCCTGGTCATCACAATGCTACATGTCCCTTGTCATCACAATTCTCCACGTCCTTGTCATCACAATGCTCCATGACGATTCTCATCACAATGTTACATGCTGCTTTCATCACAATTCTCTATGTACTTGTCATCGCAATGCTCCATGACCCCTGTCATAGCAAGCTCCATGCGCTTGTTATCACAATGTCTCACGACCTTGTCATCAAAATTCTCAATGGCCCTTTTCATCACAATGCTGCTTGCCCTTGTCATCACATTACTCCATGACCCTTGTCATCACAATGCTCCAAACCCTTGTCATCACAATGCTCCATTACCTTTGTCATCACAATCCTCCATGACACTTGGCATCACAATGCTCCATGCCATTGTCATCACAATGGACCATGACATATGTCATCACAATGCTCCCTGACACCTGTCTTCACAATACTCCATGACCTTGTCATCACAATGCTCCATGCCCTTGTCATCACAGTGCGCCATGCCCACTGTCATCACAATAATCCATGAAACTTGGCATCACAATGCTCCATGACCCCTGTCATCACAATGCTCCGTGACTCCAGTCATCACAATGCTTCATGACCTGTGAGATCAAAATTGTCCATACCCTCATCATCACTAGGCTCTGTGACCTTTGTCACCAAAATGCTCCACGAACTTTTTATCACAATGCTCGGTGACCCTTGTCATCACAATGCTCGATGCCCTTCTCATCACAATGCTCCATGCCCTTGTCATTACAATGCTCCATGCACTTGTCAGCACAATGCTCCATGACCAATGTCATCACAATGCACCATGCGCTTGTCATCACAATGCTCGTCAACACTGTCATCACAATGCTCCATAAACCTTGGCATCACAATGCTCCATGCACTTCTCATCAAAATGCTCTCTCTCCACTGATATCACAATATTCCATCACTAGTAATCACAGTACTCCCTCACACCTGTCATCACAATGTTCCATGACACCAGTCATCACAATGCTACATGCCCTTATCATCAAAATGGTCCATGACCCCTGACATCAAAATGATCCATAACCCCTGTCATCAAAATGCTCCATGACACATTTCATCACAATGCTCCGTGACTCCTGACATCAAAATGTTCCATAACAACTATCATCAGATTGGTCCATGACCCTGTCATCACAATGCGCCCTGCCCTTCTCACCACAATGCCCCATGCCCTTGTCATCAAAATGCTCCATGACATTTGTCATCACAAAGCTCCATGACCCTTGGCATAACAATGCTCAAAGCCTTTGTCATCACAATGTATCATTAGCTTTGTCATCACAATCCTCCATGACACTTGGAATCACAATGCTCCATGCCATTGTCATCACAATGGACCATGACATATGTCATCACAATGCTCCCTGACACCTGTCTTCACAATACTCCATGACCTTGTCATCACAATGCTCCGTGCCCTTGTCATCACAATGCGCCATGCCCACTGTCATCACAATAATCTATGAAACTTGTCAGACCAATGCTCCATGCCCCTGTCATCACAATGATCCATGCCCTTGTCATCACAATGCTTCATGACCCGTCATCACAGTGCTCCATGACTCCAGTCATCACAATGCTTCATGACCTGTGTCATCACAATGGTCCATGCCCTCGTCATCACAAGGCTCTGTGACCATAGTCACCATAATGCTCCATGAACTTTTCATCACAATGCTCTGTGACGCTTTTCATCACAGTGCTCCATGCCTTTGTCAGCACAATGCTCGAGGACGTTTGTCATCACAATGCGCCATGCACTTGTCATCACAATGCTCAACAACCTTGTCATCACAATGCTCCATAAACCTTGTTATCACAATGCTCCATGCACTTCTCATCAAAATGCTCTCTCACCACTGATATCACAATATTCCATCACTAGTCAACACAGTACTCCCTCACCCCTGTGATTACAATGTTCCCTGACCCCATTCATCACAATGCTACATGCACTTAACATCACAATGCTCCATGTCCCCTGACATCACAATGTTCCACAACCACTGTCATCAAAAGGCTCCATGACACATTTCATCACAATGCTCCATGACCCCTGACATCACAATGTTCCATAACCACTGTCATCAAATTTCTCCATGACCCTGTCATCACAATGCGCCCTGACCTTCTCATCCCAATACACCACGCCTTTGTCATCAAAATGCTCCATGGCATTTGTCATCACAAAGCTACATGACCCTTGGCATCACAATGCTCCATAACATTGTCATCACAATGCTCCATGAACCCTCTCATCACATTGCTCCAAGCCCTTGTCTTCAGAAAGCTCCATGACCTTTTTCATCACAATGCTCGAGGCCCTTCTCATCACAATGTTCCCGGCCCTTGTCATTACAATCCTCCATGACCCATGTATCACAGTGTTCCGTGCCCTTGTCATCACAATGCTCCATGCCCACTCTCATCACAATAATCCATGAAATGTTTCAGAGCAATGCTCCATGCCCTTGTCATCACAATGCTCCATTAACCCTGTCATAACAATGCTCCATGACCCCTGCCATCACAATGTTCCACGGCCTTGTCATCACAAGGCTGCATGACACTTGTCATCACAGTGCTCCAAGACCCCTGTAATCATAATGCTCCATGCCCTTGTCATCACAAAGCCCCATGATGCATGTCATCAGAATGCTCCATGGCCTTCTCATCACAATGCTCCATGCCCTTTTCATCACAATGCTCCAAGACCCCTGTAATCACAATGCTCCATGCCCTTGTCATCACAAAGCTCCATGACGCATGTCATCAGAATGCTCCATGGCCTTCTCATCACAATGCTCCTTGCCCTTGTCATCACAATGCTCCAAGACCCCTGTAATCACAATGCTCCATGCCCCTTTTCATCAGAATGCTCCATGAGACTTGTCATCACAATGATCCATGCCCTTGTCATCACAATGCTCCATGACCCCTATCATCACAATACTCCATGAACATTTTCAGCCCAATGCTCCATGACCTTCTCATCGCAATGCTCTATGTCCCTTGTCATCACAATTCTCTACGTCCTTGTCATCACAATGCTCCATGACACTTCTCATCACAATGTTACATGCTTTTCTCATCACAATTCTCCATGCACTTGTCATTGCAATGCTCCATGGTCCCTGTCATCACAATGCTCCGTGACTCCACTCATCACAATACTTCATGACCTTTGTCATCACAATGTTTCATGCCCTCGTCATCAGAAGGCTCTGTGACCTTTGTCACCACAATGCTCCCTGAACTTTTCATTACAATGCTCCGTGACCCTTGTCATCACAATGCTCCATGCCTTTGTCAGCACAGTGCTTCATGACCCTTGTCAGCACAATGCTCCATGCGCTTGTCAGCACAATGCTCCATGAACCATTTCAACACAATGCACCATGCGCTTGTCATCAGAAGGCTCCACAACCTTGTCATCACAAAGCTCCTTAAACCTTGTCATCACAATGCGCCATGCACTTCTCATCAAAATGCACCCTCACCCCTGTCATCACAATGTTCCATGACCCCTGTCATCACAATGCTCCATGACCCCTGACATCACAATGTTCCATAACCCCTGTCATCAAAGTGTTCCATGACCATTTTCATCAAATTGCTCCATGCCACTGTCATCACAATTCTCCATGCCCTTGTCATCACAATGCTCCATGACCCGTGTCATCACAATGCTCCGTGAATCCAGGCATCCCAATGCTTCATGACCTTGGTCATCACAATGGTACATGCCCTCACCATCAAAAGGCTTTGTGACCTTTGTCACCACAATGCTCCATGAACTTTTCATCACAATGTTCCATGGCCCTTGTCATCACAATGCTCCATGACCCCTGACATCACAATGTTCCATAACACCTGTCATCAAAATGTTCCATGACCCTTTTCATCAAATTGGTCCATGACCCTGTCATCACCATGCTGCCTGCCCTTCTCATCACAATGCACCACCCGCTTGTCAACATAATGCTCCATGACATTTGTCATCACAAAGCTCCATGACCCTTGGCATCACAATGCTCCATGACCTCTGTCATCACAATGCTCCAAACCCTTGTGATCACAATGTTCCATAAATCTTGTCATCACAACGCCCAATGACACTCGTCATCACCATTATCCATGGTTTTCTCATCACAATGCTCCATGACTTTGTTATCAAAATGCTCATTACACTTGTCATCACAATGCTCACTGATATCACAATGTTCAATCACTTGTCATCAGTATGCTCCTTGAACCCTGCCATGACAAGGGTCCATGCCCTTTTCATCACAATGCTCCAAGATCCCTGTAATCACAATGTTCCATGCCCTTGTCATCACAAAGCTCCATGACGAATGTCATCAGAATGCTCCATGGCCCTCTCATCACAGTGCTCCATGCCCTTCTCATCACAATGCTCCAAGACCCCTGTAATCACAATGCTTCATCCCCCTTTACATCAGAATGATCCATGAGGTTTTTCATCACAAGTCTGCACGGTCTTCTCATCACAATGCTCCAGGACCTTGTCATCACAATGCTCTGTGACGCCTGTCATCACAATACTCCATGAATATATCCAGCCCAATGCTCCATGATCTTCTCATCACAATGCTCCATATCCCCTGTCATCACAATGCTCCATGACCACAGTCATCACAACGCTCCATGACCCCTGACAACACAATGAGCCGGGACTCTTGTCATCAAAATGCTCCATGACACTTGTCATCACAATGTTCCATGCTCTTGTCATCCCAATGCTCCATGACCCCTGTAATCACAATGCTCCGTGACGCTTGTCATCACAATGCTCCATTGTCAGCAAAATGCTACATGACCTTGTCATCACAATGCTGCATGCGCTTGTCATCACAATACCCCATTAACATTGTCATCACAATTCCCCATGAACATTGGGATCACATTGCTTCATGCCCTTGTCATCACAATGCTCCATACTCCTTGAAATCAATATGATCCATGACCTCTGTCATCACAATGCTCCAAACTCTTGTGATCACAATGTTCCATAACACTTGTCATCACAATGCTCCATGATGCCTGTCATCACAATAGTCCATGCCCTTGTTATCACAATGCTCCATGACCATTGTCATCACAATGCTCAATACACTTGTCATCACAAGGCTCCCTGACACTTGTCGTCAAAATGTTCCTTGAACCCTGTCATGAAAAGGCTCCATGCTTTTTCATCACAATGCTCCATGCCCTTTTCATCACAATGCTCCATGCCATTGTCATCACAATACTCCACAAGCTTGTCATCAGAATGCTCCATGACCCTTGTCATCACAATGCTCCATGACACCTGTCATCACAATGCTCCATGACACCTGTCATCACAATGTTCCCTTCCCCTTATCATTACAGTGCTCCATGACACTCATCATCAAAATTATCCATGGTTTTCTCATCACAATGCTCCACGGTCTTGCCATCACAATGCTCCATGCCTTGGTCATCACAATGCTCCATGTCACTTGTATTCACAATTCTCCACATCCTTGTCATCACAGTGCTCCATGACAATTCTCATCGCAATGTTACATGTTGCTTTCATCAAAATTCTCCATGCACTTTTCATTGCAATGTTCCATGACCCCTGTCATAGCAAGCTCCATGCGCTTGTCATCACAATGTTTCACGACCTTGTCATCAAAATTCTCAATGGCCCTTGTTATAACAATGCTCCATGACCCCTGCCATCACAATGTTCCACGGCCTTGTCATCACAAGGCTCCATGACCCTTGTCATCACAGTGCTCCAAGACCCCTGTAATCACAACGCTCCATGCCCTTGTCATCACAAAGCTCCATGAAGCATGTCATCAGAATGCTCCATGGCCTTCTCATCACAATGCTCCATGCCCTTGTCATCACAATGCTCCAAGACCCATGTAATGACAATGCTCCGTTCCCCTTTTCATCTTAATGTTCCATAAACCCTGTCATCACAATGCACCATGCCCATCATTGTAATGCTTCATGCTCTTGTCATCACAATGCTCCAAGTGCCCTGTAATCACAATGCTCCATGCCCCTTTTCATCTCAATTCTCCATGAACACTGTCATCACAATGCAACATGCCCATCATCATAATGCTTCATGCTATTGTCATCACAATGAAATCCAAATGCTCCATGACCTCTGTCATCAAAATGCTCCAAACCCTTGTGATCACAATGTTCCATAACACTTGTCATCACAATGCCCCGTGTCGCTCATCATCACAATTATCCATGGTCTTCTCATCACAATGCTCCATGACCTTTGTCATCACAATGCTCAATACACTTATCATCACAATGTTCCCTGACACTTGCCGCCATGTACGCTCCTTGAACCCTGCCATGACAAGGCTCCATGCCTTTTTCATCACTATGCTCCATGCCCTTGTCATCACAAAGCTCCATGACACATGTCAGCAGAATGCTCCATGGCCTTCTCATCACAATGCTCCATGCCATTGACATCACAATGCTCCATGCCCTTGTCATCACAAAGCTCCATGACGCATGTCATCAGAATGCTGCATGGCCTTCTCATCACAATGCTCCATGACGTTCTCATCACAACGCTCCAAGACCTCTGTAATCACAATGCTCCATGCCCCTTTTCATCAGAATGTTCCATGAGACTTGTCATCACAAGGGTCCACGGTCTTCTCATCACAATGCTCCAGGATCTTGTCATCACAATGCTCCATTCCCTTTTAATCACAATGCTCCATGACCCCTGTCATTAAAATGCTCCATGGCAACTGTCTGCACAACTCTCCATGACCCCTGAGAACACAATGATCCGGGATTCTTGTCATCAAAATGCTCCATGACCATTGTCATCAAAATGATCCATGCCCTTGTCATCCTAATTCTCCATGACCCCTGTAATCACAATGCTCCATGACGCTTGTTATCACTATGCTCCATGACCCTTGTCATCACAATGCTCCATGCCTTTGTCAGCAAAATGCTACATGACCTTGTCATCAAAATGCTCCATGAGCTTGTCATCACAATCCGCCATGAACCTTGGGATCACTTTGCTTCATGCCCTTGTCATCACAATGCTCCATGCTCCTGGAAATCAAAATGATCCATGACTTCTGTCATCACAATGCTCCAAACTCTTGTGATCACAATGTTCCATAACACTTGTCATCACAACGCTCCATGATGACTGTCATCACAATACTCCATTCCCTTGTCATCACAATGCCCTATGACATTTGTCATCACAATGCTCAATACACCTGTCATCACAATGCTCCCTGAAAATTGTCGTCATAATGCTCCTTGTACCCTATCATGAAAAGGTTCCATGCCTTTTTCATCACAATGATCCATGCCCTTGTCATCAAAATGCTCCATGCCATTGTCATAACAATGTTCCATGACCCCTCTCATCACTTTGCTTCATGCCATTGTCATCACATAGCTCCATGACGTTTGTCATCACAATACTCCATGCCCTTCTCATCACAATGCTCCATGGCCTGTCTTTACAATGCTCCATGACCCATGTATCACAATGCTCCGTGCCCTTGTCATCACAATGCTCCATGACACCTGTCATCACAATGCTCCATGACCCTTTTCATCAAAATGCTCCAAGAACCCTGTAATCACAATTCTCCATGCCCATCATCATAATGCTTGATGCCATTGTCATCACAATGATCATTGCCCCTATCATCACAATGATCCTCCATGCCACTGTACTCACAATGCTGCAGGACCTTGACATCACATGCTCCATGACCCTTTTCATCACAATGCTCCATGCCCTGGCCAGCACAATGCTCCATGACAATTCTCATCACAGTTTTCCACGCCCTTGTCATCACTAGGCTCCATGACCCTTGTCATCACAGTGCTCCAAGACCCCTGAAATTACAATGCTCCATGCCATTGTCATCAGAAAGCTCCATAACACTTGTCATCACAATGCTCCATGGCCTTCTCATCACAATGCTCCAGGGCCTTGTCATCAGAATGCTCCATTCCCTTTTCATCACAATGCTCCATGACCCCTGACATCACAATACTCCATGAACATTTTCAGCCCAATGATCCATGCCCTTGTCATCCCAATGTTCCATGAACCCTGTAATCACAATGCTCCATGCCTTTGTTAGCAAAATGCTCCATGACCTTGCCATCACAGTGCTCCATGCGCTTGTCATCACATTCCTCCATGAACCTTGGGATCACATTGCTCCATACACTTCTCATCAAAATGCTCCATATCCTTAAAATCACAATGCTCCATGACTTTTCTGATCACAATGCTCCAAACAATTGTGATCACAATGCTCCATAACACTTGTTATGACAATGCTCCATGACACCTGTCATCACAATACTCCATGCCCTTGTCATCCCAATGCTCTATGACCCCTGTAATCACAATGCTCTGTGACGCTTGTCATACAGTGCTCCATGACCCTTGTCATCACAAGGCTCCATGCACTTATCATCACAATGCTCCATGACCCTTGTTATCACAATGCTGCATGCCTTTGTCAGCAAAACGTTACATGACATTGCCATCACAATGCTCCATGCACTTGTGATCACAATCCTCCATTACCATTGTCATCACAATCTCCATGAACCTTAGGATCACATTACACCCTACACTTGTCATCACAATGTTCCATGTTCCTTGAAATCACAATGCTCCATGACCTCTGTCATCACAATGCTCCAAACCCTTGTGATCACAGTGTTCCATAACACTTGTCATCACAACACTCCATGATGCCTGTCATCACAATATTCCATGCCCTTTTCATTACAATGCTCAATGACACTTGTTGTCAGATGCTCCTTGGACCCTGTCATTACAAGGAAACATGCATTTTTCATCACAATGATCCATGCCCTTTCATCACAATGATCCATGCCATTGTCATCACAATACTGCATGCACTTGTCATCAAAATGTTCCATGACCCTTGACATCACAATGCTCCATGACCCCTGTCATCACAATGCTCCATGGCCCTTGTCATCACAATGCTCCATGCCCACTGTCATCACAGTAATCCATGAAAATTGTCAGACCAATGCTCCATGCCCTTGTCATCTCAAAGCTCCATGATTCTTGACATCACAATGCTCCATGCCCTTCTCATCACAATGCTCCTTGCCCTTGTCACTACAATGCTCCATGACCCATATATCACAATGTTCCGTGCCTTTCTCATCACAATGCTCCCTGATACATGTCTTCACAATACTCCATGACCTTGTCATCACAATGCTCCATTACTCCTGTCATCAAAATGCTCCATGCCCTTGTCATCACAATGCTCCATTACCTTTGTCGTCACAATCCAACATGACACTTGGCATCACAATGCTCCATGCCATTGTTATCACAATGGACCATAACATATGTTATCACAAAGCTCCATTCCCCATATCATCACAATGTTCCATGAACCCTGTCATCACAATGCTCCATGCCCTTGTCATCACAAAGCTCCATCACCTTTGTCGTCACAATCCAACATGACACTTGTCATCACAATGCCCCATGCCCTTCTCATCACAATGCTCCCTGACACCTGTTTTCACAATACTCAAAGACATTGTCATCACAATGCTCCATGCACCTGTCATCACAATGCTCCATGACCCCTGCCATCACAATGTTCCACGGCATTGTCATCACAAGGCTCCATGACCCTTGTCATCAGAATGCTCCAAGACCCCTGTAATCAGAATTCTCCATTCCCTTGTCATCACAAAGCTCCATGACACATGTCATCATTATGCTCCATGGCCTTCTCATCACAATGCTCCATGCCCTTGTCATCACAATGCTCCAAGACCCCTGTAATCACAAAGCTCCAAGCACATTTTCATCACAATGCTCCATGAACCCTGTCATCACAATGCACCATGCCCATCATCATAATGCTTCATGCTATTGTCATCACAATGAAATCAAAATGCTCCATGACCTCTGTCATCACAATGCTCCAAACACTTGTGATCACAATGTTCCATAACACTTGTCATCAAAATGCCCCATGACGCTCGTCATCACAATTATCCATGGTCATCTCATCACAATGCTCCATGAATTTGTCATCAC
Source organism: Mesoplodon mirus (assembly GCF_964341445.2). Taxonomy (NCBI): domain Eukaryota; kingdom Metazoa; phylum Chordata; class Mammalia; order Artiodactyla; family Ziphiidae; genus Mesoplodon; species Mesoplodon mirus. The sequence continues at coordinate 5,375,578 of NW_028295808.1, read as the reverse complement.
AATGCTCATTACACCTGTCATCACAATGCTCACTGATATCACAATGTTACCTCACTTGTCTTCAGTATGTTCCTTGAACCCTGTCATGACAAGGCTCCATGCCTTTTTCATCACAATGCTCCAAGATCCCTGTAATCACAATGTTCCATGACCTTGTCATCACAAAGCTCCCTGACGCATGTCATCAGAATGATCCATGGCCTTCTCATCACAGTGCTCCATGCCCTTGTCTTCACAATGCTCCAAGACCCCTGTAATCACAATGCTCCATGCCCCTGCTCATCAGAATGCTCCATGAAACTTGTCATCACAATGCTCTATGACCCCTGTCATCACAATGCTCCATGACTCCAGTCATCACAATGCTCCATGACCATTGTCATCACAATGGTCCATGACCTTTCTTATCACAATGCTCCATGCTCTTGCCATGACAATGCTCCATGACACTTTCATCACAATGCTCCCTGGCCTTCTCATCACAATGCTCCTGGACCTTGTCAGCACAATGCTCCATTCCCTTGACATCAAAATGCTCCATGATCCCTGTCATCACAATACTCCATGAACATTTTCAGCCCAATGCTCCATGCCCTTGTTATCACCATGCTCCATGCCCCCTGACAACACAATGCTCCTGGACTCTTGTCATCAAAATGCTCCATGACCCTTGTCATCACAATAATCCATGCCCTTGTCATCCCAATGCTCCATGACGCCTGTAATCACAATGCTCCCTGACGCTTGTCATCAAAATGCTCCATGACCCTTGTCATAACAAGGCTCTGTACACTTATCATCACAATGCTCCATGACCCTTGTCATCACAATGCTCCATGTGCTTGTCATCACAATACTGCATTACCATTGTCATCACAATCCTCCATGAACCTTGGGATCACACTGCTCCATACACTTGTCATCACAATGCTCCATGCTGTTTGAAATCACAATGCTCCATGACCTCTGTCATCACAATCCTCCAAACAATTGTGATCACAATGCTCCATAGCACTTGTCATCACAACGCTCCATGACGCCTCTCATCACAGTACTCCATACCCTTGTCATCACAGTACTCCATGACACTTGTCGTCAGAGGCTCCTTGAACCCAGTCATTACAAGGCTACATGCCCTTTTCATCACAATGATCCATGCCCTTTTCATCACAATGCTCCAGGCCATTGTCATCACAATACTCCATGTGCTTGTCATCAGAATACTCCATGACGCTTGTCATCACAATGCTCCATGACACGTCTTCACAATGCTCCATGCCCCTTGTCATCACAGTTCTTCATGACCCTCATCATCACAGTGCACAATGGACTTCTCATCACAATGCTCCACGTCCTTGCCATCACAGTGCTCCATGCCCTGGTCATCACAATGCTCCATGACACTTCTCATCAAAATGCTACATGCTCTTGTCATCACAGTTCTCCATGCACTTATTGTCACAATGCTCCATGACCCCTGTCATAGCAAGCTCCATGCGCTTATCATCACAGTGCTTCACGCCATGGTCATCAAAATGCTCAAAGACCCTTGTCATCACAATGCTCCATGCCCTTGTCATCACAATGCTCCATGAACCTTGTCATCACAAGGCTCCGAGCCCTGGTCATCACAATGCTCCATTACACGTGTCACCACAGTCCTCCATGACACTTGGCATCACAATGCTCCATGCCATTGTCTTCACAATGGACGATGACATATGTCATCACAGTGCTCCATGCACCCTGTCATCACAATGCTCCATTATGCTTGTCATCACAATACTCCATGCCCACTGTAACCACAATATTGCATGAAATTTTTGAGACCAATGCTCCATGCACTTCTCATTACAATGCTCCATGCCCTTGTCACTACAATGCTCTATGACCCACCTATTACAATGTTCCATGCCCTTCTCATGACAATGCTCCATGCCCTTGTCATTACAATCCTCCAATGCCCATGTATCACAGTGTTCCATGCCCTTGTCATCACAATGCTCCATGCCCACTCTCATAACAATGCTCCAAGACCCCTGTAATCACAATGCTCCTTGCCCTTGTCATCACAAAGCTCCATGACGCATGTCATCGGAATGCTCCATGGCCTTCTCATCACAATGCTCCATGCCCTTGTCATCACAATGCTCCAAGACCCCTGTAATCACAATGCTCCATGAACATTTTCAACACAGTGCTCCATGACTTTGTCATCAGAATGCTCCATTACCCGTGTCATCAAAGGCTCCGTGACCACTGTCAACACAACGCTCCATGACCCCTGACAACACAATGATCCGGGACTCTTGTCACCAGAATTCTCCATGACACTTCTCACCACAATAATCCATGCCCTTGTCATCCCAATGCTCCATGACACATGTAATCACAATGCTCCTTGACGCTTGTCATCACAATACTCCATTACCATTGTCATCACAATCCTCCATGAAACTTGGGATCACATTGCTTCATGCCCTTGTCATCACAAGGCTCCATGCTCCTTGAAATCAAAATGATCCATGACCACTGTCATCACAATGCTCCAAACCCTTGTGATCACAATGTTCCATAACACTTGTCATCACAACACTCCATGATGGCTTTCATCACAAAACTCCATGCCTATGTCATCACAATGTTCCACGACCTTTCTCATGACAATGCTCCATGCCCTTGTCATTACAATCCTTCATGAGACATGTATCAGAGTGTTCCATGCCCTTGTCATCACAATGCTCCATTACACCTGTCATAACAATGGTCCATGACACCTGCCATCACAATGTTCCACGGCCTTGTCTTCACAAGGCTCCATGACCCTTGTCATCACAATGCTCCAAAGCCCTGTAATCACAATGCTCCATGCCCTTGTCATCACAAAGCTCCATGACGCATGCCATCAGAATGCTCCATGGACTTCTCATCACAATGCTCCATGCCCTTGTCATCAAAATGCTCCAAGACCCCTGTCATCACAATGCACCATGCCCATCATCATAATGCTTCATGCTATTGTCATCACAATGAAATCAAAATGCTCCATGACCTTTGTCATCACAACGCTCCAAACCCTTGTGATCACAATGTTCCATAACACTTGCCATCACAACGCCCCATGACGCTCGTCATCACAATTATCCATGGTCTTCTCATCACAATGCTCCATGACCTTTGTCATCACAATGCTCAATACACTTGTCATCACAATGCTCCCTGACACTTGTCGTCATTATGCTCCTTGAACCCTGTCATGACAAGGCTCCATGCCTTTTTCACCACAATAATCCATGCCCTTTTCATCACAATGCTCCAAGACCCTTGTAATCACAAAGCTCCATGCCCTTGTCATCACAAAACTCCATGACGTTTGTCATCACAATGCTCGATGCCCTTCTCATCACGATGATCCATGCCCTTGTCATTACAATCCTCCATGACCCATGTATCACAGTGTTCCGTGCCCTTGTCATCACAAACCTCCATGCCCACTCTCATCACAATAATCCATGAAAGGTTTCAGACCAATGCTCCATGCCCTTGTCATCACAATGCTCCATTACCCCTGTCATAACAATGCTCCATGACCCCGGCCATCACAATGTTCCTCGGCCTTGTCATCACATGGCTCCATGACACTTGTCATCACAATGCTCCAAGACCCCTGTAATCACAATGCTCCATTCCCTTGTCATCACAAAGCTCCAAGACGCATGTCATCAGAATGCTCCATGGCCTTCTCATCACAATGCTCCATGCCCTTGTCATCACAATGCTTCAAGACCCCTGTAAGAACAATGCTCCATGCCCCTTTTCATCTCAATGCTCCATGAACCCTGTCATCACAATGCACAATGCCCATCATCATAATGCTTCATGCTATTGTCATCACAATGAAATCAACATGATCCATGACCTCTGTCATCACAATGCTCCAAACCCTTGTGATCACAATGTTCCATAACACTTGTCATCAAAACGCACCATGACACTCGTCATCACAATTATCCATGGTCTTCTCATCACAATGCTCCATGCCCCTGTCATCACAATGCTCCATGCCCTTGTAATCACAATGCTCCATGACCCCTGTCCTCACAATGCTCAATACACTTGTCATCACAATGCTCACTGATATCACAATGTTCCATCACTTGTCTTCAGTATGCTCCTTGAACCCTGTCATGACAAGGCTCCATGCCCTTTTCATCACAATGCTCCAAGATCCCTGTAATCACAATGCTCCATGCCCTTGTCATCACAAAGCTCCATGACGCATGTCATCAGAATGCTCCATGGCCTTCTCATCACAATGCTCCTGGGCCTTGTCATCACAATGCTCCATTCCCTTGTCATCAAAATGCTCTATGATCCCTGTCATAACAATACTCCATGAACATTTTCAGCCCAATGCTCCATGCCCTTGTTATCACCATGCTCCATGACCCATGACAACACAATGCTCCAGAACTCTTGTCATCAAAATGCTCCATGACCCTTGTCATCACAATAATCCATGCCCTTGTCATCCCAATGCTCCATGACCCCTGTAATCACAATTCTCCATGACGCTTGTCATCAAAGTGCTCCATGACCTTTGTCATAACAAGGCTCCATGCCTTTATCATCATAATACTCCATGACCCTTGCCATCACAATGGTCCATGCGCTTGTCATCACAATCCTCCATGAACCTTGGGATCACACTGCTCCATACACTTGTCATCACAAAGCTCTATGCTGCTTGAAATCACAATGCTCCATGACCGCAGTCATCGCAATCCTCCAAACCCTTGTGATCACATTGCTCCATAGCACTTGTCATCACAACACTCCATGACGCCTCTCATCACAATATTCCATGCCCTTGTCATCACAATACTCCATGACACTTGCCATCAGAGGCTACTTGAACCCAGTCATTACAAGGCTACATGCCCTTTTCATCACAATGATCTATGCCCTTTTCATCACAGTGCTCCAGGCCATTGTCATCACAATACTCCATGTGCTTGTCATCAGAATACTCCATGACACTTGTCATCCCAATGCTCCATGACACCTGTCATCACAATGCTCCATGACACATGTCTTCAGAATGCTCCATGCCCCTTGTCATCACAGGTCTTCATGACCCTCGTCATCACAGTGCACAATGGCCTTCTCATCACGATGCTCCACGGCCTTGCCATCACAATGCTCCATGCCCTGGTCATCACAATGCTCCATGACACTTCTCATCAAAATGCTACATGCTCTTGTCATCAGAATTCTCCATTCACTTATTGTTGCAATGCTCCTTGACCCCTGTCACAGCAAGCCTCATGTGCTTTTCCTCACAGTGCTTCACGCCCTTGTCATCAAAATGCTCAAAGACCCTTGTCATCACAATGCTCCATGAACCTTGTCATCACAATGCTCCATGAACCTTTTCATCAAAATGCTACAAGCCCTTGTCATCACGATGCTCCATTACCCTTGTCATCACAATCCTTCATGAGCCTTGGCATCAGAATGCTCCATGCCATTGTCTTCACAATGGACAATGACATATGTCATCACAATGCTCCATGCACCCTGTCATCACAATGCTCCATGATGCTTGTCATCACAATCCTCCATGCCCAATGTCATCACAATAATGCATGAAATTTGTCAGACCAGGGCCCCATGCACTTCTCATCACAATGCTCCATGCCCTTGTCACTACAATGCTCTATGAACCACATATCACAATGTTCCACGCACTTGTCATCACAAGGCTCCATGACCCTTGTCATCACAGTGCTCCAAGACCCCTGTAATTACAATGCTCCATGCCCTTGTCATCACAAAGCTCCATGACGCTTGTCATCACAATGCTCCATGGCCTTCTCATCACAATGCTCCAGGGCCTTGTCATTACAATGCTCCATTCCCTTGTCATCACAATGCTCCATGATCCCTGTCATCACAATACTCCGTGAAAATTTTCAGCCCAATGATCCATTCCCTTGTCATCCCAATGCTCCATGACCCCTGTAATCAGAATGCTCCATGCCTTTGTCAGCAAAACGCTACATGACCTTGCCATCACAATCCTCCATGCACTTTTCATCACATTACTCCATGAACCTTGGGATCACATTGCTCCATACACTTGTCATCACAATGCTCCATGTTCCTTGAAATCACAATGCTCCATGACCACTCTCATCACAATGCTCCAAACACTTGTGATCACAATGCTCCATAGCACTTGTCATCACAACGCTCCATGACGCCTCTCATCACAGTACTCCATGCCCTTGTCATCACAATAATCCATGACACTTGCCATCAGAGGCTCCTTGAACCCAGTCATTACAAGGCTACATGCCCTTTTCATCACAATGATCCATGCCCTTTTCATCACAGTGCTCCAGGCCATTGTCATCACAATACTCCATGTGCTTGTCATCAGAATACTCCATGACCCTTGTCATCACAATGCTCCATGACACCTGTCATCACAATTCTCCATGACACGTCTTCACAATGCTCCATGCCCCTTGTCATCACAGGTCTTCATGACCCTCATCATCACAATGCACAATGGCCTTCTCATCACAATGCTCCATGGCCTTGCCATCAAAATGTTCCATGCCCTGGTCATCACAATGCTCCATGACACTTCTCATCAAAATGCTACATGCTTTTGTCATCACAATTCTCCATTCACTTACTGTCGCAATGCTCCTTGACCCCTGTCGCAGCAAGCTCCATGCGCTTGTCATCACAGTGCTTCACGCCCTTGTCATCAAAATGCTCAAAGACCCTTGTCATCACAATGCTCCATGAACCTTGTCATCACAGTGGTCCAAGCCCTTGTCATCACAATGCTCCATTACCCTTGTCATCACAATGCTCCATTACACGTGTCACCACAGGCCTCCATGACACTTGGCATCAGAATGCTCCATGCCATTGTCTTCACAATGGACGATGACATATGTCATCACAATGCTCCATGCACCCTGTCATCACAATGCTCCATGATGCTTGTCATCACAATCCTCCATGCCCAATGTCATCACAATAATGCATGGAATTTGTCACACCAGTGCCCCATGCACTTCTCATCACAATGCTCCATGCCCTTGTCAATACACTGCTCTATGAACCACGTATCACAATGTTCCATGCCCTTCTCATGATAATGCTTCATGCCCTTGTCATTACAATCCTCCATGACCCATGTATCACAGTGTTCCGTGCCCTTGTCATCACAATGCTCCATGCCCACTCTCATCACAATAATCCATGAAAAGTTTCAGACCAATGCTCCATGCCCTTGTCATCACAATGCTCCACTACCCCTGTCATAACAATGCTCCATGACTCCTGCCATCACAATGTTCCACGGCCTTGTCATCACATGGCTCCATGACACTTGTCATCACAATGCTCCAAGATCCTTGAAATCACAATGCTCCATTCCCTTGTCATCACAAAGCTCCATGACGCATGTCATCAGAATGCTCCATGGACTTCTCATCACAATGCTCCATGCCTTTTTCATCACAATGCTCCAAGACCCCTGTAATCACAATGCTCCATGCCCCTTTTCATCTCAATGCTCCATGAACCCTGTCATCACAATGCACCATGCCCATCATCATAATGCTTCATGCAATTGTCATCACAATGAAATCACAATGCTCCATGACCTCTGTCATCACAATATTCCAAACCCTTGTGATCACAATGTTCCATAACACTTGTCATCACAACGCACCATGTCGCTCGTCATCACAATTATCCATGGTCTTCTCATCACAATGCTCCATTACCTTTGTCATCACAATGCTCCCTGACACTAGCCGTCCTGTATGCTCCTTGAACCCTGTCATGACAAGGCTCCATGCCTTTTTCATCACAAGGATCCATGCCCTTTTCATCACAATTCTCCAAGACTCCTGTAATCACAATGCTCCATGCCCTTGTCATCACAATGATCCATGTCGTTGTTATCACAAAGCTCCAAGAAGCATGTCATCCGAATGATCCATGGCTTTCTCATCACAGTGCTCCATGCCCTTTTCACCACAATGCTCCAAAACCCCTGTAATCACAATGCTCGATGCCCCTTTTCATCAGAATGCTCCATGAGACTTGTCATCACAAGGCTCCATGGTCTTCTCATCGCAATGCTCCAGGACCTTGTCATCACAATGCTCCATTCCCTTGTCATCTCAGTGCTCCATGACCCCTGTCATCACAATACTCCATGAATATTTTCAGCCCAATGCTCCATGACCTGCTCATTACAATGCTCCATGAGCCCTGTCATCACAGTGCTACATGACCACTGTCGGCACAACGCTCCATGACCCCTGACAACACAATGATCTGGGATTCCTGTCATCAAAATGTTCCATGACACTTGTCATCCCAATGATACATGCCCTTGTCATCCCAATGCTCCATGATCCCTGTAATCACAATGCTCCATGACCCTTGTCATCACAGTGCTCCATGACCCTTGTCATCACAATTCTCCATGCCTTTTTCAGCAAAATGCCACATGACCTTGTCATCACAATGCTCCATGCACTTGTCATCACAATACTCCATTATCATTGTCATCACAATCCGCCATGAACCTTGGGATCACATTGCTTCATGCCCTTGTCATCACATTGCTCCATGCTCCTTGAAATCAAAATGATCCATGACCTCTGTCATCACAATGCTCCAAACCCTTGTGATCACAATGTTCCATAACACTTGTCATCACAACGCTCCATGATGCCTGTCATCACAATAGTCCATGCCCTTGTCATCACAATGCTCCATGACCATTGTCATCACTATGCTCAATACACTTGTCATCACAATGCTCCCTGACACTTGTCGTCAGATTGCTCCTTGAACCCAGTCATGAATAGGTTCCATGCCTTTTTCATCACAAGGATCCATGCCCTTTTCATCAAAATGCTCCATGCCATTGTCATAACAATGCTCCATGACCCCTCTCATCACATTGCTCCATGCCATTGTCATCACATAGCTCCATGACGCTTGTCATCACAATACTCCATGCCCTTCTCATCGCAATGCTCCATGCCCTGTCATTACAATGATCCATGACCCATGGATCACAATGTTCCGTGCCCTTGTCATCACAATGCTCCATGCGCTTGTCATCACATTCCTCCATGAACCTTGGGATCACATTGCTCCATACACTTGTCATCACAATGCTCCATGATGCCTGTCATCACAATACTCCATGCCCTTGTCATCACAATGCTCCATGACCCCTGACAACACAATGCTCTGGCACTCTTGTCATCAAAATGCTCCATGACCCTTGTCATCACAATAATCCATGCCCTTGTCATCCCAATGCTCTATGACCCCTGTAATCACAATGCACTCTGACCCTTGTCATCACAGTGCTCCATGACCCTTGTCATCACAAGGCTCCATGCACTTATCATCACAATGCTCCATGACCATTGTTATCACAATGCTACATGCCTTTGTCAGCAAAATGTTACATGACCTTGCCATCACAATTCTCCATGCGCTTGTGATCACAATCCTCCATTACCATTGTCATCACAATCTCCATGAACCTTAGGATCTCATTGCACCATACACTTGTCATCACAATGTTCCATGTTCCTTGAAATCACAATGCTCCATAACCTCTGTCATCACAATGCTCCAAACCCTTGTGATCACAATGTTCCATAACACTTGTCATCACAACGCTCTGCTGGAGCCCACCCGGACGGGGCAAGGTTGCCCTAGCACAGCTAGGAAGCCCAGCACAGCTGGAGGTACTTGCCCAGTGAGCAAGCAAAGCTACTCACCCGAGGGTCCTGGGATGAGAGCAAAAATCACCCTGCTATTAATTGGAAGCATGATGTTCATTCCCCTAATAGAGGGAGGATTCCGACCTTGTAAGAATTGGAAAAGGCCCACTAAGATAGAAACAGTCAAAACTACTTTGCCCACACTGGAATTACCCACTCCGCGTCCCCCACGTTGGGAAAGACAAAATGCCACGGGAATGTTTAAATTACGTTATCCTACTCTGAAAGAGAAAATGGATGATTTATGGCCCCCTTGGGGAGTAAGAGATAAACATGGGGTTTCATGGTACTGGTATGGGGGCATCTTAGGCCTACATTGATTATGCAAACGTTGTTTCCTGAAGTGAGACTTGCTGGAGGTATAAAAAGCACATGTGTATCTAATTCATATATTATAGGACAATCAATCTTTTGTAAATATTTTAATGGACAACCTGGGATATTTATAGAAGTGCTATGCCCTCCTAAATTAGGTTACCCAGGAATAGGAAAATAATTATAGGATAAGGAAATATTATTTCCATGAACTAGCATGGAACAAACCAGCCAATACTGCTGCTATTTGTATATAGGTAGAATTAGTTAAGTCTTATAAAAGACAAAAATAGAATAGATATAATCTGTTATTAGAATAGGTGGTTTAACAAGGTCCAGGAATAGCAAAGAACATTTGGTTCACACACCTCGCTGGAGCCACAGAGCTACAGGATGTAAAGATTGTCATCGGAACGTGCAGCAGACACAGGAACAGTTGTTCCAAAACTGAAAAGGAACTGTACCTTGCCTCAAGGGAAAGGAAGAAGGAAACAGATGACTTGAGAGGGACTATTGTAACCACAAAAAGAAGATTATGTACCATTATGAGTATATTGGGTATGTTTTTGGGACTATTAAGCCAGTATGTTATTTAATCATTAAAAGGTATATAAGATTCATGTTAAGCATAATAAAATTGGCAGATTCTTGCAACTCATGGTGTGGTGCAGTTCTGTCCATCGCCGACTCCGTCTTCCCCTCGGGTAACTCCTGTCCTGCTGGAGCTGGACTCCGGCAACGCTCCATGGTGCCTGTCATCACAATATTCCATGCCCTTCTCATTACAATGCTCCATGACACTTGTTGTCAGATGCACCATGACCCTTGTCATCACAATGCTCCATGACTCCAGTCATCACAATGCTTCATGACCTGTGTCATCACAATGGTCCATGCCCTCGTCATCACAAGGCTCTGTGACCTTTGTCACCAAACTGCTCCATAAACTTTTCATCACAATGCTCTGTGACCCTTGTCATCACAATGCTCCATGCCTTTGTCAGCACAATGCTCCATGACACTTGTCACCACCATGCTCCATACGCTTGTCAGCACAATGTTCCATGACCCATGTCATCACAATGCGCCATGAGCTTGGCATCACAATGCTCCCCAACCTTGTCATCACAATGCTCCATAAACCTTGTCATCACAATGCTCCACGCACTTCTCATCAAAATGCTCTCTCACCACTAATATCACAATGTTCCATAATAGTTATCACAATATTCCCTCACCCCTGTCATCACAATGTTCCATCACACCTGTCATCACAATGCTACATGCCCTTATAATCACAATGCTCCAAGATCCCTGTAGTCACAATGCTCCATACCCTTGTCATCACAAAACTCCATGACACATGTCATCAGAATGCTCCATGGCATTCTCATCACAGTTCTCCATGCCCTTGTCATCACAATGCTCCAAGATCCCTGTAATCACAATGCTCTATGGCCCTGTTCATCAGAATGCTGCATGAAACTTGTCATCACAATGCTCTATGACTCAAGTCATCACAATGCTCCATGACATTTGTCATCACAATGGTCCATGGCCTTCTCATCACAATGCTCCAGGGACTTGTCATCACAATGCTCCATTCCCTTGTCATCAAAATGCTCCATGATCCCTCTCATCACAATACTCCATGAATATTTTCTGCCAAATGCTCCATGCCCTTGTTATCACCATGCTCCATGACCGCTGAAAACACATTGTTCCATAACCCCTGTCATCTAAATGCTCCATGACACTTTTCATCACAATGCTCCATGACTCCTGACATCACAATGTTCCATAATCCCTGTCATCAAAATGTTCCATGACCCTTTTCATCAAATTGCTCCATGACCCTGCCATCACAATTCTCCCTGCCCTTCTCATCACAATGCACCACGCCCTTGTCATCAAAATGCTCCATGACCTTTGTCATCACAATGCACCATGACCATTCGCATCACAATGCCCCATGCCACTGTCCTCACAATGCTCCATGAACCCTCTCATCACATTGCTCCATGCCCTTGTCATCACAAAGCTCCATGACGTTTGTCATCACAATGCTCGATGAGCTTCTTATCACAATGCTCCAGGCCCTTGTCATTACAATCCTCCATGACACATGTATCACAGTGTTCCATGCCATGTCATCACAATGCTCCATTACCCCTGTCATAACAATTCTCCATGACCCCTGCCATCACAATGTTCCACGGCCTTGTCATCATAAGGCTCCTTGACCCTTGTCAACACAATGCTCCAAGACCCCTGTAGTCACAATGCTCCATGCCCTTGTCATCACAAAGCTACATGACACATGTCATCAGAATGCTCCATGGCCTTCTCATCACAATGCTCCATGCACTTGTCATCACAATGCTCCAAGAACCCTGTAATCACAATGCTCCATGCCCCTTTTCATCTCAATGCTCCATGAACCCTGTCATCACTATGCACCATGCCCATCATCATAATGCTTCATGCTATTGTCATCACAATGAAAGCAAATGCTCCGTGACTTCTGTCATCACAATGCTCCAAACCCTTGTGATCACAATGTTCCATAACACTTGTCATCACAATGCCCCATGATGCTCTTCATCACAATTATACATAGTCTTCTCATCACAATGCTCCATGACTTTGTCATCACAATGCTCCCTGACACATGTCGTCAGTATGCTCCTTGAAGCCTGTCATGACAAGGCTCTATGCCTTTCTCATCACAATGCTCCCTGACACATGTCGTTAGTATGCTCCTTGAAGCCTGTCATGACAAGGCTCTATGCCTTTCTCATCACAATGATCCATGCCCTTTTCTTCACAATGCTCCAAGACCCCTGTAATCACAATGCTCCATGCCCTTGTCATCAGAAAGCTCCATGGCACATGACATCAGAATGCTCCGTGGCCTTCTCATCACAATGCTCCATGCCCTGTTCATCACAATGCTCCAAGACCCCTGTAATCACAGTGCTCCATGCACCTTTTCATTAGAATGCTCCATGAGACTTGTCATCACAAGGCTCCATGGTCTTCTCATCACAATGCACCAGGACCTTGTCATCACAATACTCCATGAATATTTTCTGCCCAATGCTCCATGACCTTCCCATCACAATGCTCCATGACCCCTGTCATCACAATGCACTATGACCACTGTCATCACAACGCTCCATGACCCCTGACAACACAATGATCCGGGACTCTTGTCATCAAAATGCTCCATGACCTTTGTCATAACAATGATCCATGCCCTTGTCATCCCAATTCTCCATGACCCCTGTAATCACAATGCTCCGTGACGCTTGCCATCACAGTGCTACACCACCCTTGTCATCACAATGCTCCATGCCTTTGTCAGGAAAATGCTACATGACCTTGTCATCAAAATGCTCCATGCGCTTGTCATCACAATACTCCATTACCATTGTCATCACAATCCTCCATGAACCTTGGGATCACATTGCTTCATGCCCTTGTCATCACAATGCTCCTTGCTCCTTGAAATCAAAATGATCCATGACCTCTGTCATCACAATGCTCCAAACCCTTGTGATCACAATGTTCCATAACACTTGTCATCACAATGCTCCATGATGCGTGTCATCACAATACTCCATGCCCTTGTCATCACAAGGCTCCATGACCTTTGTCATCACAATGCTTAATACACTTGTCATCACAATGCTCCCTGACACTTGTCGTCAGAATGGTCCTTGAACACTGTCATGAAAAGGCTCCATGCCTTTTTCATCACAATGATCCATGCCATTGTCATCACAATACTCCACAAGCTTGTCATCAGAATGCTCCATGACCCTTATCATCACAATACTCCATGCCACCTGTCATCACAATGCTCCATGACACCAGTCATCACAATGCTCCATGCCCCTTGTCATTACAGTGCTCCATGACGCTTGTCATCACAATTATCCATGGTCTTCTCATCACCATGCTCCTCGGTCTTGCCATCACAATGCTCCTTGCCCTGGTCATCACAAGGCTCCATGTAGCATGTCATTACTATTCTCCACGTCCTTTTCATCACAATGCTCCATGACACTTCTCATCACAATGTTACATGCTCCTGTCATCACAATTCTCCATACACTTGTCATCACAATGCTCCATGAACCCTGTCATAGCAAGCTCCATGTGCTTGTCTTCACAATGCTTCACGACCTTCTCTTCAAAATTCTCAATGGGCCTTGTCATCACAATGCTCCATGCCCTTGTCATCACAATGATCCTTGACACTTCTCATCACAATGATACATGCTCTTGTCATCATAATTCTACATGCAATTGTCATCGCAATGTTACATGACCCCTGTCATTGCAAGCTCCATGCGCTTGTCATCACAATGGTAGACGACCTGGTCATCAAAATTCTAAAAGGCCCTTGTCATCCCAATGCTCCTTGCCCTTGTCATCACAATGCTTCATTACCTTTGTCATCACAATCCTCCATGACACTTGGCATCACAATGCTCCATGCCAATGTCATCACAATGGACCATGACATATGTCATCACAATGCTCCCTGACACCTGTCTTCACAATACTCTATGACCTTGTCATCACAATGCTCCATGCCCTTGTCATCACAAAGCTCCATGAACCCTCTCATCACATTGCTGCATGCCCTTGTCATCACAAAGCTCCATGACACTTGTCATCACAATGCTCGATGCCTTTCTATTCACAATGCTCCATGACCTTTTCATTACAATCCTCCAGGACCCATGTATAACAGTGTTCCGTGCCCTTGTCATCACAATGCTCCATGCCCACTCTCATCACAATAATCCATGAAAATTTTCAGACCAATGGTCCATGCCCATGTCATCACAATGCTCCATTACCCCTGTCATAAAAATGCTCCATGCCCATCATCATAATGCTTCATGTTATTGTCATCACAATGAAATCAAAATGCTCCATGACCTCTGTCATCACAGTGCTCCAAACCCTTGTGATCACAATGTTCCATAACACTTGTCATCACAGTGCCGCATGACGCTCTTCATCACAATTATCCATGGTCTGCTCATCACAATGCTCCAAGACATTTGTCCTCACAATGCTCAATACACTTGTCATCACAATGCTCCCTGACACTTGTCATCAACATGCTCCTTGAACACTGTCATGACAAGGCTCCTTGCCTTTTGCATCACAATGATCCATGCCCTTTTCATCACAATGCTCCAAGACCCCTGTAATCACAATGCTCCATGCCCTTGTCATCACAAAGCTCCATGACGCATGTCATCAGAAAGCTCCATGGCCTTCTCATCACAATGCTCCTTTCCCTTGTCATCAGAATGCTCCATGACCACTGTCATCACAATACTCCATGAACATTTTCAGCCCAATGCTCCATGACCTTCTCATCACCATGCTCCATTACACCTGCCATCACAACGCTCCATGTCCCCTGACAACACAATGATCCGGGACTCTTGTCATCAAAATGCTCCATGACCCTTGTCATCACAATGATCCATGCCCTTGTCATCCCAGTGCTCCAGGACCCCTGTAATCACAATGCTCTGTGACGATTTTCATCACAGTGTAACATGACACTTGTCATCAGAATGCTCCATGCCTTTGTCAGCAAAATGCTACATGACCTTGTCATCACAATGCTCCATGCACTTGTCATCACAATCCTCCCTGAAACTTGGGATTACATTGCTTCACACACTTGTCATCATCATGCTCCATGCTCCTTGAAATCAAAATGATCCATGACCTCTGTCATCACAATGCTCCAAACCCTTGTGACCACAATGTTCCATAACACTTGTCATCACAATGCTCCATGATGCCTGTCATCACAATACTCCATGCCCTTGTCATCACAATGCTCCATGACCTTTGTCATCACAATGCCCAATACACTTGTCATCACAATGCTCCCTGACACTTGTCGTCAGAATGCTCCTTGAACCTGTCATGAAAAGGCTCCATGCATTTTTCATCACAATGCTCCATGCCCTTTTCATCACAATGCTCCATGCCATTGTCATCACAATACTCCACAAGCATGTCACCAGAATGCTCCATGACAATTTTCATCACAATGCTCCATGACCCCTGTCATATCAAGCTCCATGCGTTTGTCATCACAATGCTTCATGAGCTTGTCATCTAAATTCTCAATGGCCCTTTTCATCACAATGCTCCATGCCCTCGTCATCACAATGCTCCATGACCCTTGTCATCACAATGCTCCAAACCCTTGTCATCACAGTGCTCCATTACCTTTGTCATCACAATCCTCCATGACACTTGGCATCACAAGGCTCAATGCCATTGTCATCACAATAGACCATGACATGTGTCATCACAATACTCCCTGACACCTGTCTTCACAATACTCCATGACCTTGTCATCACAATGCTCCATGCTCTTGTCATCACAATGCGTCATGCCCACTGTCATCACAATAATCCATGAAATTTGTCAGACCAATGCTCCATGCCCCTGTCATCACAATGCTCCATGACCCCTGTCATCACAATGCTCCATTATTGCAGTCATCACAATGCTTCATGACCTGTGTCATCACAATGGTCCATGCCCTCGTCATCACAAGGCTCTGTTACCTTTGTCACCACAATGCTCCATGAACTTTTCATCACAATGCTCTGTGACTCTTGTCATCACAATGCTCCATGCCTTTGTCAGCACAATGCTCCATGACCTTTGTCATCACAATTCTCCATGCGCTTGTCAGCACAATGCTCCATGACCCATGTCATCATAATGTGCCATGCACCTGTCATCACAATGCCCACAAACTTGTCATCACAGTGCTCCATAAGCATTCTCATCACAATGCTCCATGCAGTTCTCATCAAAATGCTCTCTCACCACTGATATCACAATGTTCCATCTCTAGTCATCACAGTACTCCCTCACACCTCTCATCACAATGTTCCATGACCCGTGTCATCACAATGCTACATACCCTTATCATTACAATGTTCCATGACCCATGATATCACAATGTTCCATAACCCCTGTCATCAAAGTGCTCCATGACCCTTTTCATCACAATGCTCCATGACCCCTGACATCACAATGTTCCATAACCACTGTCATCAAAATGTTCCATGACGATTTTCATCAAATTGCTCCATGAACCTGTCATCGCAATGCTCCCTGCCCTTCTCATCATTATGCACCACGCCCTTGTTATCAAAATGCTCCATGACCGTTGCCATCACAAAGCTCTGTGACCCTTTGCATCACAAGGCTCCATGCCATTGTCATCACAATGCACCATGAACCCTCTCATCACATTGCTCCATGCCCTTGTCATCACAAAGCTCCATGACGCTTGTCATCACAATGCTCGATGCCCTTCTCCTCACAATGCTCCATTCCCTTGTCCTTATGATACTCCATGACCCATGTATCACAGTGTTCCATGCCCTTGTCATCACAATGCTCCATGCCCACCCTCATAAAAATAATCCATGAAATTTTTCAGACCAATGCTCCATGCCATTGTCATCAAAATGCTCCATTTCCCCTGTCATAACAATGCTCCATGACCCCTGCCATCACAATGTTCCACGGCCTTGTCATCACAAGGCTCTATGACCCTTGTCATCACAAAGCTCCAAGACCCACTGTGACAGTAATCATTGTGAAAGTGCCGATGGTGGCAGTTCTCATAGTGACAGTTCTTTTGACATTCCTCATGGTGGCAGTGCTCGTGGTAACAGTGCTCTTGGTGACAGTGCTCATGGTGGCAGTGCCCATGGTGAGACTACCGATGGTGACACTGCCCATGGTGACAGTGCACATGGTCATGGTGCATCTGGTGGCAGTGCAAAATAGTGACAGTGCCCATGGTGATATTGTTCATCGTGATAGTGCCCATGGTTAGTGCTAATGGAGACACTGCCCATGGTGACCGTACCCCTGATGACAGTGCACACTGTGAGACTGCCTATGGTGGCTGGGCCCATAGTGACAGTTTTTATCATGATAGTGCTCACGGTAGCAGTGTTCATGGTAATAGTGCTCACGGTTGCAGTGCCCACAATGAGAGTGCCCATGGTGAGAATACTGACTGTGACAGAGCCCATGGTGATATTTCTACCTTTGACAATTCCTTTGGGACAGTTAGCATAGTGAAATTTCGCACAGTGATAGTGCCCATTGTTTCAGTGCTCATAGTGTCAAGACCCATGGCGCTAGTGCACATCATGGCATCGCTCACGGTGATAGTTCTCACTGTGACAGTGCCCATGCTGCTCTTACCCATGGTGACAGTACGCAGTGATAAAGTGCTCATGGTGACAGTGCCTAAGGTGATAGTGCACATGGTGGCAGTGCAAAATGGTGACAGTGCCCATGGTGACATTTCTTAATGGGATAGTCCGTGTGGTGATAGTGCATATGGTGACACTGCCCACCGTGACAGTGCTCTCAGTGACAGTGCTCACGGTGATAGTGCCAATGTTGAAAGGGCCCATGGTGAATGTGCCCACGGTGACAATTCTTATGGTGAGAGTACTCAGAGCAGCACTGCTCATGGTGACAGTGCCCATTGTAACAGTGACCATGGTGACAGTTCTAAAAGTGATAGTGCCCATGATGACAGTGCTCATGGTGACAGTCCACATTGTGCCAGTGCCCAAGGTGACAGTGCTCACTGTGACAGTGCCCACGGTGACACTTCTCACAGAGACAGTGTTCACGGAGATATTGCCCATGGTGAGTGACCTTGGTGACAGTTCTACCAGTGATAGGGCCCATGATGACAGTGCTCATGGTGACAGTCCACATTGTGCCAGTGCCCAAGGTGACAGTACTCATGGTGACAGTGCTCAATCTCACAACCCTCACAGTGAAGGTTCTCATGGTGACTTTGCACATGGTGATACTGAGAATGGTGACAGTGCTTATGGTGACAGTGGTCATGGTTGCAGTACCCATGGTGATAGTGCTGAAACTGACAGTGCCCTTGGTGATAGTGTCCATGGGGAGTGTGCTCACGTTAATTATGCCCATGGTGGCAGGTCCCATTGTGAAAGTGCTCATAATGACAGTGTCCATGTTGGTAGTTCCCATGGTGACAGTGCTCACAGTGATAGTGACCAAGGTAAGAGTGCACATGGTAGCTGTGCCCTTGGTGACAGTGCCCATGATGACAGTACTCATGGTGACAGTGCTCACGGTGATAGTGCCCATGGTGAAAATGCACATGGTGGTAGTGCACATGGTGGCAGCGAAAAATGGTGACAGTGCCATGCTGACAGTTCTCATGATGACCGTGCACATGGTGACAACCCATGCTGACAGTGCTCATGGTAGCAGTACCCGTGGTGACACTGCTCACAGTGATAGTGCCCATTGTGGCAGTGCCCATGTTGACACTGCCCATGGTGACAATGCCCATGGTGACAGTGCCCACAGTGCCATTGCCTATAGTGACAGTGCTCACAGTGACAGGACCAATGGTAACAGTGACCAAGGAGAGAGTGCTCATTTTGATAGTGTCCATGGTAACAGGGCTCATTGTGACAGTCCGCATTGTGCCAGTACCCATAGAGACAGTGCTCTCGGTGACAGAGCCCATGGTGACAGTGTCCATGGTGAGAGTGCTCACGGTGGTAGTACTAACAGTAATAGTGCTCACGGTGACAGTGCCCATGGTGATAGTGTTCATGGTGAGAGTCCGCACGTTGATAGTGCCCACGGTGGCAGTTCCTATTGTGAAAGTGCTCATGATGACATTGCCCATGTTGGTAGTTCCCATGGTGACAGTGCTCAGGGTGATAGTGACCATGGTAACAGTGCACATGGTGGCCGTGCCCTTGGTGACAGTGCCCATGATGACAGTACTCATGGTGACAGTTCTCATGGTGATAGTGCCCATGGTGATATTGCACATGGTGGCAGTGAAAAATGGTGACAGTGCCCATGTTGACAGTTCTCATGGTGACAGTGCACACGGTGACAACCCATGCAGACAGTACTCACGGTGACAGTTCTCATGGTTGCAGTACCCATGGTGACAGTGACCACAGTGATAATGCCGATGGTGGCAGTGCTCATGGTGACAGTGCCCATGGTGACACTCCCTATGATGACAGTGCCCATGGTGACAGTGCCCATGGCACAATTGCCTATGGTGACAGTGCTCATGGTAACAGTGCCCATTGTGTCAGTAACCATGGTGAGAGTGCTCACAGTGATAGTGCCCATGGGGACAGGGCGCATGGTGCCTGTCCGCATTGTGCCAGCACCATGGCGACAGTGCTCATGGAGACAGTGACCACAGTGAGAGTGCTCATGGTGATATTGCTCACGGTAATAGTGCTCATGGTGACAGTGCAAATGAGGACAATACCCATGGTGACCTTACTCATGTTGAAAATACCCATAGTGGTAGTTCTCATAGCAACAGTTCTCATGGTGACAGTGCTCATAATAGCAGTGCCCAAGGTAGTGACTGTGTTAATGGTGACGGTGCACATGGTGATAATGGGCATTGTTACAGTGTTCATGGTGAAAGAGCCCAAGGTGGCAGTGGCCATGGTGACGATGCCCAAAATGACAATGCCCATGGTGACAGTGCCAACAGTGACAGTGTCCATGGTGACACTTCTCATGGTGACAGTGCCCATGGGGACAGTTAGCATGGTGAGATTTCTCACGGTGATAGTGCCCATTGTGACAGTGCTCACAGTGACAATGCCCATGGTGCCAGTGCCCATAGAGACATTCTGCGCGGTTACATTTCTCACGGTGAAAGTGCCTATGGTGATATTACCAATGGTGACACTGCACATGGTGGCAGTGCAAAATGGTGACAGTGCCCATGGTGACATTGCTCATGATGACTTTGCTTACGGTGATAGTTCTTACGGTGACAGTGCACATGGTGACACTGCACACAGAGACAGTGTTATTTGTGACAGTGTTCACGGAGATATTTCCCATGGTGAGAGTGTCCATGGTGACAGTGCCCATAGTCCCAATTCTAATGGTGTAGTGCTCACAGTGACAGTGCACATGGTGAAAGTACCCAGGGTGATATTATTCATGGTGGCAGTGCTCATGGTGACAATCCCAAGGTGACAGTGCTAACGGTGATAGTCAGCGTGGTGACAGTTATTATGTTGAATGTGACCATGCTGACAATTCTCACAGTGACAGTGCCTATGGTGAAAATTCTCATAGCGACAGTGCTCATGGTGACCGTGCACATGGTGACATTGCTCATGTAAAAGTGCCCATGGTGACACTACATATGGTGGCTGTGCAAAATGGTGACAGTGCCCATGGTGATATTGCTTATGGTGACATTGCTTATGGTGATAATTCTTACGGTGACAGTGCGAATGGTGACATTGCTTATGGTGATAGTTCTTACGGTGACAGTGCGCATGGTGACACTGCACACAGTGACAGTGCTCATGGTGACAGTGTTCACGTTGATAGTGCCGATGGTGGATGTGCCCGTGGTGACAGTGCCCACAGTCACAATTCTCACGGTGTACTGCTCACAGTCACAGTGCCCAGGGTGACAGTATTCATGGTGACATTGTGCATGGTGAGAGTGCCCATGTTCACAACTCTCACAGTGATAGTGCCCATGGTGACAATACCCAGGGTGACAGAGCTCATGGTAAAAGTGCTCACGGTGACAGTATCTAAGGTGACAATTCCCATGATGAGAGTTCTCATGGTAAAAGTGCCCATGGTGACAATACGCAGGGTGTGCTGCCCATGGTGACAGAGATCATGGTGACACTGCTCATGTGGACAGTGCCATAAGTGACAGAGCTCATTGTGGCAGTGCTCATGGTGAACTTGCTCATGGTGACAGTGATTATAGTGATAGATGTCACGGTGGCCGTGCACACGATGACAGTGCCCATGGTGACAGTGCCAACGCTGACAAAGCCCATGGTGATACTTCCCATTGTGACAGTGCCCACGGTGACAGAGCCCATGGTGACAGTACCCATGATCACAGAGCCCATGTGGAGAGTGCTAATGGTGACTGTGACCATGGTGACTGTGCCCATGGTAACAGTGCCCAGTATGACAAGGCCCGTGGTGACAGTCCTCACAGTGACTGTGCCCATGGTGACAGTGCCGATGCTGAGAGTGCCAATAGTGACATAGCTCATGGTGAAACTGCCCATGGAGACATTGCCCTTGGTGACAGTGCTCATGGTGACAACCCCACGGTGACAGTGCCAATGGTGAAAGTCCCCGTTTTGACAGTTCTTACGTTGAATGTGACCATGGTGACAGTTCTCATGGTGACAGTGCCTATGGTGAAAATTCTCATAGTGACAGTGCTCACGGTGACAGTGTCCATGGTGATATTACCCATGGTGACAGTACTCATGGTAAAAGTGCCCATGGTGACACTGCACATGGTGGCCGTTCAAAATGTTGACAGTGCCCATGGTGATATTGCTCATGGTGATATTGCTTACGGTGATAGTCCTTAAGGTGATAGTGTGTATGCTGAAACTGCACACAGTGACAGTGCTCATGGTGACAGTGTTCATGGCAATAGTGCTTATGGTGAATGTGCCCATGGTGACAGTGCCCATAGTCACAACTCTCACGGTGTAGTGCTCACGGTGACAGTGCCACGGTGACAATACACAGGTTGACAGTATTCATGGTGACATTGCTCATGGTGATAGTACTGATGTTCACAACTCTCAGGGTGAGAGGGCCCATGGTGACAATACCCAGGGTGACAGAGCTCATGGTAAAAGTGCTCACGGTGAAAGTGCCCATAGTGACAGTACCTAAGGTGACAATTCCCATGGTGAGAGTGCTCATGGTGATATTGCCCATGGTGACAATACCCAGGGTGTCCTGTCCATGGTGTCAGTGATCATGGTGACACTGCTCATGTGGACAGTGCCTTAAGTGACAGTGCTCATTGCGGCAATGCTCATGGTGAACATGCTCATGGTGACAGTGCCCATGGTTACAGTGCTTATGGTGATAGAAGTCACGGTGGCCATGCCCACGGTGACAGTGCCCATGCTGGAAAAGCCCATGGTGAGATTGCCCATTTTGGTAGTGCCCACGGTGACAGAGCCCATGGTGACATGGCCAAGATCACAGTGCCCATGGTGAGAGTGCTAACGGTGATTGAGCTGATGGTGACAGCACCCAGTGTGACAACGCCCATTTTGATAGTGCTCACGGTGGCCGTGCCAATGCTGACAGTGTCGATGGAGATAGTGCCAATAGTGAGAGTGCTCATGGTGAAACTGCCCATGGAAACACTGCCCATGGTGATAGTGCTCATCGTGACAACCACTTGGAGGCAGTTCCAATGGTGAGAGTCCCCGTGGTGACAGTTCTTATGGTGAAAGTAACCCTGTTGAAATTGCTCATGGTGATAGTGCTCATGGTGACAGTGCCCAAGATGATGGTCTCCATGTTGACAGTACTCATGGTGACTGTTCTCATGGTGACATTGCCTATGGTGATAATGCTCTTAGTGACAGTGACCAAGGTGACAGTTCTCACCGTGATAGTGCCCATGGTGACAGTGTTCGTGGTGACAGACCACACTGAGGCTGTGCCCGTGGTGACAGTGCTCAGGGTGATAGTGCTCACGGTGATAATACTCACGTTGACAATGCCCAAGGTGACAATAGCCACGGTGACAGTAATCATGGTGAAAGTGCCCATGGTGGCAGTTCTCATAGTAGACAGATCTTGTGACAGTGTGCATGGTGGCAGTGTTCATGGTGACAGTGCTCATGGTGGCAGTGTCCATGGTAGACTACCGATGGTGACATTGGCCATGGTGACAAAGCATATGGTGATGGAGCATTTGGTGGCAGTGCAAAATAGTAACAGTGCCCATGGTGATATTGCTCATGGTGATAGTGCCCATGGTGGGAGTGCCCATGGTTACAGTGCTCATGGTGACAGTGCCCATGGTGACAGTGCCCCTGGTGACAGTGCACACCGTGAGAGTGCCCATGGTGGCTGTGCCCATGGTGACAGATCTTATCATGATAGTGCTCACGGTAGCAGTGTTCATATAATAGTGCTCACGGTGGCAGTGCCCACAATGAGAGTGCCAATGGTTACAAAACTGACTGTGACAGTGCCCATGGTGACTTTTCTCTCTGTGACAGTGCCCTTGGGGACAGTTAGCATGGTGAGATTTCTCACAGTGATAGTGCACATTGTTTCAGTGCTCATAGTGACAAGACCCATGGCGCCAGTGCCCATCATGGCATTGCTCATGGTGATAGTTCTCACGGTGACAGTGCCCATGGTGATATTACCCATGGTGACAGTACTCAGTGATAAAGTGCTCATGGTGACAGTGCCTAAGTTGGCAGTGCCAAATGGTGACAGTGCCCATGGTGACATTGCTTACTGTGATAGTCCTTGTGGTGATAGTGCGCATGGTGACACTGCCCACCGTGACACCGCTCTCGTTGACAATGCTCACGGTGATAGTGCCAATGTTGGAAGTGCCCATCGTGAAAGTGCCCATGGTGACAGTTCTTATGGTGACAGAGCTCACAGTTACATTGCCCATAGTTATAGTGTCCATGGTGGCAGTACTAACAGTGAAATTGTTCATGGGGACAGTGCCCATGGTGACAGTGCCCATGGTCACAACCCTCATGGTGATAGTGCCCATGATGACAGTGCTCATGGTGACAGTCCACATTGTGCCAGTGCCCAAGGTGACAGTGCTCACGGTGACACTGCCCGTGGTCACAAGCATCACGGTGAAAGTGCTCACGGTGACAGTGCACATGGTGAAAGTGACCGTGGTGACAGTTCTAACGGTGATAGTGCCCATGATGACAGTGCTCATGGTGACAGTCCACATTGTGCCAGTGTCCAAGGTGAGAGTGCTCATGGTGACAGTGCTCAAAGTCACAATACCCATGGTGACAGTGCACATGTTGGTAGTGCACATGGTGGCAGCGAATAATGGTGAAAGTGCCAATGCTGAAACTTCTCATGGTGACAGTGCACACGGTGACCACTCGTGCTGACAGTGCTCATGGTAGAAGTACCCGTGGTGACAGTGCTCACAGTGATAGAGCCCATGGTGGCCGTGCCCATGGTGACACTGCCCACGGTGACAAAACCCATGATGACATTGCCCATGGTGACAATGCCCACGGTACCATTGCCTAGGGTGACAGTGCTCACAGTGACATTACCGATGGTAACAGTGACCATGGTGAGAGTGCGCATGGTGATAGTGTCCATGGTGACAGGGCTCATCGTGACAGTCCGCATTGTGCCAGTACCCATAGTGACAGTGCTCACGGTGACATTGTCCATGGTGACAGTGACCACGATGAGCATGCTCATGGTGGTAGTGCTCACAGTAATAGTGCTCATGGTGACAGTGCCGACAGTGACAGTGCTCATGGTGATGGTGACCATGGTGATAGTGTCCATGGTGAGAGTCCGCAGGTTGATAGTTCCCATGGTGGCAGTTCTTATTGTGAAAGTGCTCATGATGATATTGCCCATGTTGGTAGCTCCCAAGGTGACAGTGCTCACGGTGATAGTGACCATGGTAACAGTGCACATGGTAGATGTGCCCTTGGTGACAGTGCCCATGATGACAGTAGTCATGGTGACAGTTCTCACGGTGAAAGAGCCCATGGTGACACTGCACATGGTGGCAGTGAAAAATGGTGACACTGCCCATGTTGACAGTTCTCATTGTGAGAGTGCACATGGTGAAAACCCATGCAGACGGTACTCACGGTGAGAGTTCTCATGGTTGAAGTACACATGGTGACAGTGCTCACAGTGATAATGCCCATGGTGGCAGTGCCCATGGTGACACTGCCCATGATGACAGGTCCCATAGTGACAGGGCCCACGGCACCATTGCCTATGGTGACAGTACTCATGGTGACAGTGACCACAGTGAGAGTACTCACGGTGATAGTGCTCACAGTAATAGTGCTCATGGTGACAGTGAAAATGTTGACAATACCCATGGTGACAGTACTCATGTTGAAAATACCCATGGTGGCAGTTCTCAGAGCGACAGTTCTCATGGTGACAGTGTTAATAATAGCAGTGCCCAAGGTGGTGACAGTGCTCTTGGTGGCAGTTCCCATCGGGACAGTACTGATGGTGACACTGTGCATAGTTACAGTGCCCATGGTAACCGTGCTCATGGTGATAGTGCACATAATGCCAGTGCCCATGGTGGTAGTTCACATGGTGACAGTGCTAAATAGTGACAGTGTACATGGTGACAGTGCTCATGGTGATAGTGCCCATGGTGACAGTGCCCACGGGGACAGTGCCCATGATGACAGCGCCCAGTGTGACAAGGCCCATGGTGACTGTGCCCATGGTGACAGTGCCGATGGTGGGAGTGCCAATAGTTACAGAGCTCATGGTGAAACTGCCCATGGAGACATTGCCCATGGTGATAGTGCTCATGGTGACAACCCCACGGTGACAGTGACAATGGTGATAGTCCCCGTGGTGACAGTTCTTACGTTGAATGTGACCATGGTGACAGTTCTCATGGTGACAGAGCCTATGGTGAAAATTCTCATAGTGACAGTGCTCGTGGTAACAGTGCCCATGGTGATATTACCCATGGTGACAGTACTCATGGTAAAAGTGCCCATGGTGACACTGCACATGGTGGCAGTGCAAAATGGTGACACTGCCCATGGTGATACTGATCATGATGACATTGCTTACGGTGATAGTCCTTACAGTGACAGTGTGTATGGTGAAACTGCACACAGTGAGAGTGCTCATGGTGACAGTGTTCATGGCGATAGTGCCGATGGTGAATGTGCCCATGGTGACAGTCCCCATAGTCACAGTTCTCATGGTGTAGTGCTCACGGTGAGAGTGCTCATGGTGTCATTACACAGTGTGACAGTATTCATGGTGCCATTGCTCATGGTGATAGTGCCCATGGTGAGAGTGCCCATGTTCACAACTCTCACAGTGATAGTTCCCATGGTGACAATACCCAGGCTGACAGAGCTCATGGTAAATGTGCTCACAGTGACAGTGCACATGGTGACAGTACCTAAGGTGACAATTCCCATGGTGAGAGTGCTCATGGTAACAGTGCCCATGGTGACAATACCCAGGGTGTCCTGCCCATGGTGACAGTGATCATGGTGACACTGCTCATGTGGACAGTGCCATAAATGACAGTTCTCATGGTGACCGTGCTCATACTGACAGTGCCCATGGTTACAGTGCTTATGCTGATCGATGTTATTGTGGCAGTGCCCAGGGTGACCTTTACCACGCGGACAAAGCCCATGGTGATACATCCCATTGAGACAGTGCCAACAGTGGCAGAGCCCATGGTGACAGTGCCCAAGATCACAGTGCCCATGGTGAGAGTGCTAACGGTGACTGTGCCCATGGTGACAGCACCCAGTGTGACAATGCCCATTGTGACAGTGCTCACGGTGACCATGCCGATACTGACAGTGCCAATGGTGATAGTGCCAATAGTGAGAGTGCTCACGGTGACACTGCCCATGGAGACACTGCCCATGGTGATAGTGCTCATCATGACAACCCCTCGGAGGCAGTGGCAATGGTGAGAGTCCCCGTGGTGACAGTTCTCATGGTGAAAGTGATCCTGTTGAAATTGCTCATGGTGACAGTGCTCATGGTGACAGTGCTCAAGGTGATAGTCTCCATTTTGACAGTGCCCATGGTGACTGTTCTCATGGTGACAGTGCCTATGGTGATTATGCTCTTAGTGACAGTGCTCACGGTGACAGTGCCCATGGTGACAGTGACCACGGTGACTATTCTCACCATGATAGTGCCCATGGTGACAGTGTTCATGATGACAGTCCGCATTGAGGCTCTGCCTGTGGTGACAGTGTGCATGGTGATAGTTCTCACGGTGATAGTACACACGTTGACAGTGCCAAAGGTGACAATACCCACGGTGACAGTAATCATGGTGAAAGTGCCCATGGTGGCAGCTCTCATAGTGACAGTTCTTTTGACAGTGCCCTTGGTGGCAGTGCCCATGGTGAGACTCCAGATGGTGACACTGCCCATGGTGACAGTGCACATGGTCATGTTGCATCTGGTGGCAGTGCAAAATAGTGAGAGTGCCCATGGTGATATTGCTCATGGTGATAGTGCCCATGGTGAGAGTGTCCATGGTTACAGTGCTCATTCTGACAGTGCCCATGGTGACAGTGCCCCTGGTGACACAGCACACCTTGAGATTGCCCATGTTGGCTGTGCCCATGGTGACAGTTCTTATCATGATAGTGCTCACGGTAGCAGTGCTCATGGTAATAGTGCTCACGGTGGCAGTGCCCACAATGAGAGGGCCAAAGGGGAGAATACAAACTGTGACAGTGCCCATGGTGACTTTTCTCTCTGAGACAGTGCCCTTGGGGAGAGTTAGCACGGTGACATTGCTCACGATAAGATCTGTCACCATGGGCACGGCCACCATGGGAACTCTCACTGTGTGCACTGTCACTAGGGGCACTGTCACTATGGGCACTGTCACCATGAGAAATGTAACCATGGGCACTCTCACCATGGGCACTATCACTATGAGCAATATCACCATGGGCACTGTCACTATTTTTCACTGCCAATAGATGCACCATGACCATGTGCACTGTCACCATGGGCAGTGTCACCATTAGTAGTCTCACCATGGATCCTGCCACCATGAGCACTGTCACCAAGAGCACTGTCACAAGAACTGACACTATGAGAACTGCCACCATGGGCACTTTCACCATGATTACTGTCACTGTGGGTATTGTCACCTTGGGCACTGTCAACGTGAGTACTGTCACCTTGAGCACTATCACCCTGAGCACTGTCACCACGGGCACATCCTCAATGTGGACTGTCACCATAAACACTGTCACCATGGGCACTATCATGGTGAGAACAGTCACCATGGTCACTGTTACCATGGGCACTGTCACAGTGAGGACTGTCACTAAGAGCATTATCAACATAGGCACTGTCACCATGAGAACAGTCACCATGGGCACTGTCAACATGGAGACTATCACCTTGAACACTGTCACCATGAGCACTGTCACCATGATTAATTTCAACAGGGTGAATTTCACCATGAGAAATGTCATCACCGTGACTCTCACCATTGGCACTGCCTCTGAGTGGTTGTCACGATGAGCACTATCACCATGGGCAGTGTCTCCATGGGGAGTTTCACCATGAGCACCCTCACTATTGGCATTATCACCATTGGCACTGTCAACATCGGTACGGTCACCGTGAGCACTGTCTCAATGGGCGTTGTCACAATGGGTGCTGTCACCATGGGAACAGTCACCATTAGCAGTCTCACCATGGGCACTGTGATCTTGGGCACTGTCACAATGGGCTCTGTCACTGTGGGTACTGTCACAATGGAAAATATCACCATGGGCTTTGTCAGCGTGGGCAATGTCACTGTGGGCACAACCACCCTGACATTTATCACCATAAGCACTGTCACCATGGGCACTGTCACCATGAACACATTGACAATGGGAACCTCCACCATGGGCACTATTAATGTGAGCACACTCACCATGGACACTATCACCAAGGGTACTGTCACTTTCAGCACTATCACCATGGGTACTGCAACCATTACCACTGTCACCATAAGCACTGTCACCATTCTCAGTATCACCATGTGCACTGTCACCATGGGCACTATCTCCATGAGAACTGTCAGCTTGGGCACTGTCACCATGGGTATTGTGACTTTGGGCAATGTCACCATGAGCACTGTCACCTTGGGCACTGGCACAATGTGGACTGTCACCATGAGCACTGTCATCATGGGCACTATTACCGTTAGAACTGTCACCGTGGTCACTGTCACCATGGGCACTGTCACGGTAAGCACTGTCACAGTGAAGGTTGTGACCATGGGCACTGTCACCATGGGCAGTGACCCCATGGACAATTTCACTGTTTGTAATGTCACCATGGACACTATAACTATGGGCACTGTCACCGTGAGCTCTGTCACCATGGGCACTTTCACCATGAGCACTGCCACTCTGACCACTCTCACCATAAGAACTGTCATAATGGGCCCTTTACCGATGGGCACTTCCAACATTGGCACTATCACCGTGAGCACTGTCAACAAGAGCCCTGTCACGGTGGGCAGTGTCACCATGTGCACTATCACCGCAAGGACTATCACATTAAGCAATGTCACCATGGGCACTGTCACCATTTTGCACTGCCAGCATGTGCACTATCACCTTAGGTACTGTCACCATGAGCACTTTATCACTGCGTACTGTCACCATGGGTAATATCACCATGGGCACTGTCACCGTTATCACTATCACCGTGAGAGATGCCATGATGGGCACTGGCGCCATGGGTCTTGTCACTATGAGCACTGAAACAATGGGCACAATCACTGTGAGAAATTTCACCATGCTAACTCTACCCAAAGGCTCTGTGACAGAGAGAAATGTCACCATGGGCTCTGTCACAGTCAGTATTCTCACCATGGGCACTCTCATTGTGGGCACTGCCACCGTGAGCACTATTACCATGAACACTGCTACCGTTTGCACTATTATGATAAGAACTGTCACCATGGGCACAGACAACATGGGTACTCTCACGTTGTGCACTGTCACCAGGGGAACTGTCACCATGGGCACTGTCACCATGAGCACTCTAACCATGGGCACTCTCACCATGGGCACTATCACCATGAGCAATATCACCATGGGCACTCTCACTATTTTGCACTGCCACCAGATGCACCATGACCATGTGCACTGTCACCATGGGCAGTGTCACCACTGGGAGTCTCACCATGGGCACTGCACCATGATCACTGTCACCAAGAGCACTGTCACCACGAGCACTGCCACCATGAGCACTGTCACAAGAACTGCCACCATGGGCACTTTCACCATGATTACTGTCATCGTGGGTATTGTCACCTTGGGCAGTGTCAACGTGAGCAATATCACTGTGAGCACTATCACCCTGAGCACTGTCACCATGGGCACAACCTCAATGCGGACTCTCACCATGAACACTGTCACCATGCGCACTATCACGGTGAGAACAGTCACCGTCGTCACTGTCACCATGGGCACATTTACCATGAGGACTGTCACTAAGAGCATTATCACCATAGGCACTGTCACCATGAGAACAGTCATCAAGGGCACTGTCAACATGGAGACTATCACCTCAAGCACTGTCACCATGAACACTGTCACCGTGAGCATTGTCACCATGAGCAATTTCAACAGGGTCACTTTCACCATGAGAACTGTCACCACGGGAACTCTCACCATTGGCACTGCCTCCGTGGGATTGTCACGATGAGCACTATCACCATGGGCATTGTCTCCATGGGCAGTTTCACCGTGAGCACTCTCACTATTGGCACTATCACCATCGGCACTCTCAGCATCGGCACAGTCACCGTGAGCACTGTCACAATGGGTGTTGTCACACTGGGTGCAGTTACCATGGGCACAGTCACCATTAGAACTGTCACCATGGGCACTGTGATCCTGGGCACTTTCACCATGGGCTCTTTCACAATGGGCACTCTCACAATGGGAAGTATCACCATGGGCTTTGTCATCGTGGGCACTGTCACTGTGAGCATGGCCACCGTAACATCTGTCACCATAAGCACTGTAACCATGAGCACTGTCCACATGAGCAGTGCCACAGTGAGCACTGTCACTTATGGCACTGTCCACATGAGCAGTGTCACCATGATCACTCTCACTATGGGCAGGACACCCTGGGTGTTTTCACCATGGGCACTGTCACCTTGAGCACATTGACCATGAGCTCTCTCACCCTGGGTGTTGTCACCATGGGCAGTATCACCGTGAGAGCTGTGTACATGGGCAGTCTCACCATGTGCACTATCACCATGAGCAATGTCACCATGAATAATGTCACCCTGTGTATTGTCACCATGGGCACTGTCACCATGGGCACATTCACCATCGGCACTATCACTGTTAAAAGTGTCACCAAGAGCACAGTCACTGTGTGCAGTTTCACCATACACACTATCACCGTAAGGATTATTACCATAAGCAATGTCACCATGAGCAATATCACCATGGGCACTGTCACCATATTGCACTGCCACCATGTGCAGTGTCACCATGGGCACTTTTACCATGAGTACTGTCACCATGGGTAATATCACCATGGGCACTGTCACCATGAGCACTGTTACTATGAGAATTTTCACTGTAGGCACTGTCACCATGAGAAGTGTCGCCATGGTCACATTCAATGTAAGAACTGTCACCTCAGGGATTATCAACATTGTCACTGTCACCGTGGGGTTGTCACCATGAGCACTATCACCATGGGCAATGTCTCCATGGGCAGTATCACCATGAGCACTGACACTATTGGCACTCTCACCATCAGCAATGTCACCAGGGGCACGGTCACCGTGAGCACTGTCTCCATGGGCCTTGTCACACTGGGCGCTGTCACCATGGGCACTGCCACCTTGGGCTCTCTCACCATTAACACTGTAACAATACCCATTATCACCGTGTGCACTGTCACTATGGGCACGATCACCATTAGCACTGTAAGCATGTGCACTGTCACTATTTAGCACTGTCACTAGGTGAACTATGACCATGGGCACTTTCACGATGTGCACTATCACCATGAGCACAGTTACCATGGGCACTGTTACAATGTGCAGAGTCACCATCGGTACTGTCCCCATGGGAACTGCCACCAAGAGCACTGTCACCATTAACATTGTCACCACGAGCACTGCCACCATGGGCACTGCTATTATGAGCACTGTCACCATGAGAACTGTCGCTATGAGAACTGCCACCATGGGTATTTTCAACATGAGTACTGTCAACTTGGGTATTGTCACCATTAGCACTGTCACGATGAGCACTATTACTGGGAGCACTATCACTGTGAGCACTGTCACCATGAGCACTGTCGCCAAGGGTACTGGCACAATGCAGACTGGCACCATGAGCCCTGTCACCATTGGCACTATCACTTTGAGCATTCTCACCATGGTCACTGTCACCATGGGCACTGTTACCATGAGCACTGTCACTATAGGAAATGGTTGCGTGGGCACTGTCACCACGGGTACTGTCATCATGGGCAGTGTCACCATGGGAACTGTAAGCATGGGCACTGCCACCATGGGCAATATCACTGTGAGCACTGTCACCATGGGTACTGCAACAAAGAGAACTGTCACCGTGAGTACTGTCTGCATGGGTTGTCACCGTGTGCACTGTCACCATGAGAACTGTCAACATGGGCACTGTCACCATTTTTCACTGCCACCATGTGCAATGTCACCATGGGCACTATCACACTGAGAACTGTCACAATGAGTCCTGTCATCATGGGCACTGTCACCAAGGGCACGGCCACCATGTGCACTGTTACCATGGTCACTATCACCGTGAGCATTGTCCCCATGGGAACTAACAACATGGTCAATGTCATCCCGAACACTTTCACAATGGGAACTGCCACCTTGGGCACTATCAACAAGTGGACTCTCACCATAGGCACTATCACCATGGGCACTGTCACCGTGAGCACTGTCACCATCGGCACTGTCATCATGAGCACTATTACTGTGAGTACTACCACCATGAGCACTCTCACTGTGGTCACTGTCACCATGGGCACTCTTATCGTGAGCACTTTCACTATGGGTACTGGCACAGTGCGGACTGTCACACTGAGACCTGCCACCATGGACACTATCACCATGAGCACTTTCACCATGGTCACTGTTACCATGGGTACTGTCACTGGGAGCACTGTCACTATAGGCAATTGTACCATGGGCACTGTCACCATGGGCACTGTCATCATGGGCATTGACACTGTTGGCAGTGTCTCCATGGGCACTGTCACAGAGAGAAAAGTCATCATGGGAACTGTCACAGTCAGTATTCTCACCATGGGCACTCTCATTGTGGGCAATGCCTCCGTGAGCACTACTACCATGAACACTGCTACCGTGAACACTCTCATGATAAGAACTGTCACCATGGGCACAGACACCATGGGCACTCTCACGGTGTGCACTGTAACCAGGGGCACTTTCACCCTGGGCACTGTCACCATGAGCACTCTAACCATGGGCACTGTAACCATGGGCACTATCACCATGAGCAATATAACCATGGGCACTGTCACTATTTTACACTGCCACCAGATGCACCATGACCATGTGCACTGTCACCATGGGCAGTGTCACCATTAGTAGTCTCACCATGGTCACTGCACCACGAGTACTGTCAACAAGAGCACTGTCACCATGAGCACTGCCACCATGAGCACTGTCACAAGAACTGTCCCTATGTGAACTGCCACCATGGGCACTTTCACCATGATTACTGTCACCGTGGGTATTGTCACCTTGGGCAATGTCAACGTGAGTAATATCACTGTGAGCACTATCACCCTGAGCTCTGTCATCATGGACACAGCCTCCATGCGGACTGTCACCATGAACACCCTCACCATGGGCACTATCACGGTAAGAACAGTCACCGTGGTCACTGTCAACATGGGCACTTTCATCGTGAGCAGTGTCACTAAGAGCATTATCACCATCAGAACTGTCCCCGTGTGAACAGTCACCATGGGCACTGTCAACCTGGAGACTATCACCTTGAGCACTGTCACCATGAACACTGTCACCATGAGCATTGTCACCATGAGCAATTTCAACAGGGTCACTTTCACCGTGAGAACTGTCACCACGGAAACTCTCACCATTGGCACTGCCTCTGAGGAATTGTCACGATGAGCACAATCACCATGGGCAGTGTCTCCATGGGCAGTTTCACCGTGAGCACTCTCACTATTGGCACTATCACCATAAGCACTGTCAGAATCGGCACAGTCACCGTGAGCACTGTCAAAACGGTTGTTGTCTCACTGGGCGATGTCACCTTGGGCACAGTCACCATTAGCACTGTCTCCATGGGCACTGTGATCTTGGGCACTTTCACCATGGGCTCTGTCACTGTGGGCACAGTCACAATGGGAAATATCACTTTGGACATTGTCATGGTGGACACTGTCACTGTGAGCATGGCCACCGTAACATCTATCACCATAAACACTGTAACTATGGGCACTGTCCACATGAAAACTGTCACTTATGTCACTGTCCACATGAGCAGTGTCAACATGATCACTCTCACAATGGGCAGGACACCCTGCGTGTTTCCAACATGGGCACTTTCACCATGAGCTCTCGCACTGTAGGAATTCTCACCTTAGGTACTGTCACCATGGGCACTGTCACCTTGAGCACTTTTACCATGAGCTCTGTCACCCTGGGTATTGTCACCATGGGCACTATCACCGTGAGAGTTGTGTACATGTGCATTCTCACCATGGGCACTATCACCATGAGCAATATCACCATGAATACTGTCACCCTGTGTATTGTCACCATGGGCACTGTCACCTTGAGCACTACACCGTGAGAATTGTGACTATGGGCACTGTCACCATGGGCACATTCACCATCGGCACTATCGCCATGAACACTGTCACCATGAGCACTGTCACTGTGTGCAGTTTCAGCATACACACTATCACCGTAAGGACTATCACCTTAAGCAATGTCACCATGAGCAAAATCACCATGGGCACTGTCAACATTTTGCACTGCCACCATGTGCATTGTCACCATGGGCACTTTACCATGAATACTGTCACCATGGGAAATATCACCATGGGCACTGTCACCATGAGCACGGTCAGTATGAGATTTTTCACCATAGGCACTGTCACCAGGAGAATGGTCACCATGGTCACATTCAACGTAAGAACTGTCACCTCGGAGACTATCAGCATTGGCATTGTCACTGTGGGTTTGTCACCATGAGCACTATCACCATGGGCCATGCCTCTAAGGACATTATCACCATGAGCACTGTCACTATTGGCACTCTCAGCATGGGCACTGTCACCTTGGGCACGGTCACCTTGAGCACTGTCACAATGGGCCTTCTCACACTGCGTGCTGTCACAATGGGCACTGTCACTGTGGGCACTGTCACAATGGGAAGTATCACCTTGGGCTTTGTCAGCGTGGGCACTGTCACCATGGGCACGGCCACCATGAAATCTATCACCATAAGCCCTGTAAACATGGGCACTGTCCCATGAGCATGGCACCATGAGCACTGCCAGAATGAGCACTGTCACTTATGGCACTGTCCACATGAGCAGTGTGACCCTGATCACTGTCACCATGTGCAGGACACCCTGGGTATTGTCACCATGGGCACTGTCACCATGAGCACTCTCACCATGGAAATTGTCACCTTAGGTACTGTAACCATGGGCACTGTCACCATGAACACTTTTACCATGAGCTATGTTACCCTGGGTATTGTCACCATGGGCACTATCACCGTGAGAGTTGTGAACATGGGCACTCTCATCTTGGGGACTATCACCATGAGCAATGTCACCATGAATACTGTCACCCTGTGTATTGTCACCATGGGCACTGTCACCGTGAGCACTACACCGTGAGAATTGTGACTATGGGCACTGTCACCATGGGCACATTCACGATCGGCACTATCGCCATGAACACTGTCACCATGAGCACAATCACTGTGTGCAGTTTCACAATACACACTATCACCGTAGGGAATATCACCATAAGCAATGTCACCATGAGCAATATCACCATGGGCACTGTCACCATTTTGCACTGCCACTATGTGCAGTGTGACCATGGGCACTTTTACCATGAGTACTGTCACCATGGGTAATATCACCATGGGCACAGTCACCATGAGCACTGTCACTATGAGAATTTTCACCATAGGCACAGTCACCATGAGAAATGTCACCATGGGCACTGTCAACATGGAGACCATAACCTTGAGCACTGTCACCATGAGCACTGTCACCATGAGCAATATCACCATGGTCACATTCAATGTAAGAACTGTCACCACGGGGACTATCACAATTGGCACTGTCACTGTTGGGTTCTCACAATGAGCACTATCACCATGGGCATTGTCTCCATGGGCAGTTTCACCATGAGCACTGTCACTATTGGCACTCTCATCATCGGCAATATTCACCACGGGCACATTCACTGTGAGAACTGTCATCATGGGCTTTCTCACACTGGGTACTGTCATCATGGGCACTGTCACCCTGGGCACTGTCACATTGGGATATATCACCATGGGCTTTGTCAGCATGGGAACTGTCCACGGGGGTACTGACACCGTGACATCTATCACCATAATCACTGTAAACATGGACACTGTCACAATGAGAACGGTCAGCATGAGCACTGCCACACAGAGCACTGCTATTTATGGCACTGCCAACATGAGCACTGTCACCATGAGCAGTGTCACCAGGGGCATGACACCATGGGCATTGTCACCATGGTCATTGTCACCCTAAGTACTCTCATCATAGGCATTATCACTGTGAGAATTGTGAACATGGGCACTGTCACCATGGGCACTATCACCATGAGCGCTGTCACCCTGTGTATTTACACCATGGGCACTGTCACTGTGAACACTACACCATGAGAATTGTGACTATGGGCACTGTCACCCTGGACACTCTCACCATGGGAACTATCACCGTGAACACTGTAACCATGAACACTATCACTGTGTGCAGTGTCACCATGCGCACTGTCACCATGAGGACTATCACTGTAAGCAAAGTCACCATGAGGAATGTCACCATGGGCACTGTCACCATTTTGCACTGCCAGCATGTGCAGTGTCACCATGGGTAATATCACCATAGGCACTTTCACCGTGAGAAATGTGACCGTGCAAAATATCTCTATGGGCCCTGGCACCATGGGCATTGTCACTGTGAGCACTGTCACAATGGGAACTATCACCGAGAGAAATCTCAACATGCTAACTGTCCCCATGGGGACTCTTACTGTGAGAAGGGTCACCATGGGCATTGTCACTGTTGGCACTGTCCCCATGGGCACTGTCATTGTGGACAGTGTCACCATGGCCATTGCCACCTTGGGCTCTCTCACCATGAACACTGTAACAATGCAAATTATCACCGTGTGCTCTCTCACCATGGGCACTATCACCATGAGCACTGTCAGAATGTGCACTGTCACTATTTAGCACTGTCACCAGGTGAACTACCACCATGGGCACTATCACGATTTGCACTGTCACCATGAGCACAAATACCATGGGCACTGTAACAATGCACAGTGTCATCATCGGTATTGTCCCCATACGAACTGCCACCAAGAACACTGTCACCATTAACACTGTCACCAGGAGCACTGGCACCTTGGGCACTGCTATTATGAGCACTGTCACCATGAGCACTCTCATCATGGGCACTTTCACCAAGGGCACAGCCACCATGTGCACTGTTACCATGGTCACTATCACCGTGAGCACTGTCACCATGGGAACTACCAACATGGGCACTGTCATCATGAGCACTTTCACAATGGGAACTGCCACCACGGCACTATTAATGTGAGCACACTCACCATGGGCACTATCACCAAGGGCACTGTCAGTTTCAGAACTATCACCATGGGTACTGCAACCATGACCACTGTCACCGTTATCACTGTCACCATTCTCAGTATCACCATGTGCACTGTCACCATGGGCACTATCACCAGGAGAACTGTCAGCATCGGCACTGTCACCATGGGTATTGTGACTTTGGGCACTGTCACCATGAGCACTGTCACCTTGGGCAGTGGCACAATGTGGACTGTCACAATAAGCACTGTCATCATGGGCTCTATCAACATTATAAAGGTCACCGTGGTCACTATCACCAAGGGCACTGTCACTGTGAGCACTATCACTGTGAGGGTTCTGACCATGTGCACTGTTACTATGGGTAGTGTCCCCATGGTCAATTTCACTGTTAGTACTGTCACCATGGACACTATAACTAAGGGCACTGTCACCGTGAGCTCTGTCACCTTGGGCACTTTCACCATGAGCAGTGCCACTGTGACCACTCTCACCATAAGAACTGTCACCGTGGGCACTTTCATGATGAGCACTTCCAACATTGGCACTATCACCTTGAGCACTGTCAACAAGAGCACTGTCATGGTGGGCAGTGTCACCATGCGCACTGTCACCATGAACACGGTCACCATGAGTACTGTCACCCTGGGTATTTTCACCATGGGCACTGTCACTGTGAGCACTACACCATGAGAATTGTGACTATGGGCACTGTTACCATGGACACTCTCACCATGGGAACTATCACTGTGAACACTGTCACAGTGAACATTGTCACTGTGTGCATTGTTACCATGCACACAGTCACCATAAGGATTATCACTGTAAGCAATGTCACCATGAACAATGTCACCATGGGCACTCTTACCATCTTGCACAGCCACCATGTGCAGTGTCACCATTGGTCATATCACCATAGGCACTTTCGCCGTGAGAAATGTTACCGAGCAGAATGTCTATATGGGCACTGGCACCATGGGCCTTCTCACTGAGAGCACTGTCACAACGGGCACTATAACCGTGAGAAATCTCACCATGCTAACTGTCCCCATGGGCACCGTCACCATGAGATGTGCCACCATGGGAACTGTTACTGTCGGCACTGTCACTTTGGGCACTGTCATTGTGGGCACTGTCACCATGGCTACTGCCACCTTGGGCTCTGTCACCATGAACACTGTTACAATGCCTATTATCACCGTGTGCACTGTCTCATGGGCACTATCACCATGAGCACTGTCAGCATGTGCACTGTCACTATTTAGCACTGTCACCAGGTGAACTACCACCATGGGCACTGTCAGGACGTGCACTATCACCGTGAGCACGATTACCATGGGAACTGTAACAATGCACAGTGTCACCATCGGTACTGTGCCCATGGGAACAGCCACCAAGGGCACTGTCACCATAAGCACTGTCACTGTGTGCAGTTTCACCATACACACTATTACTGGAAGGACTATCACCATAAGCAATGTCACCATGAGCAATATCACCATGGGCACTGTCAACATTTTGCACTGCCACCATGTGCAGTGTCACCATGGGCACTTTTACCATGAGTACCGTCACCATGGGTAATATCACCATGGGCACTGTCACCATGAGCAGTGCCACTATGAGAATTTTCACCATAGGCACTGTCACCATGAGAACTGTCACCATGGTCACATTCAACGTAAGAACTGTCACCACGGGGACTATCACCATTGTCACTGTCACCGTGGGGTTGTCACCATGAGCACTATCACCATGGGCAATATCTCCATGGGCAGTTTCACCATGAGAACTGTCATTATTGGCACTCTCACCATCGGCACTGTCACAATGGGCATGGTCACCGTGAGCTGTGTCACCTTGGGCCTTGTCAAACTGGGCGCTGTCACCATGGGCTCTTTCACAATGGGAAGTATCACCATGGAATTTGTCAGCCTGGGCACTGTCCCCGTGGGCACTGACACCGTTACATCTATCAGCATAAACACTGTAAACGTGCACACTGTCACCATGAGCACAGTCACCTTGAGCACTGTCACCATGGGCCTTGTCACACTGGGCGCTGTCACCATGGGCACCGTCACCGTGAGCACTGTCACAATGGGAAGTATCACCATGGGCTTTGTCACGCTGGGCACTGTCCCTGTGTGCAGTGTCACCGTGACATCTATCACCATAAGCAATGTAAATATGGGCACTGTCCCCATGAGCACGGTCACCATAAGCACTGCCACAATGAGCACTGTTATTTATGGCAATGCCAACATGAGAACTGTCACCATGAGCACTGTCACCATAGGCGTGACACCATGTGCACTGTCACCATGTGCATTGTCAACCTAGGTACTCTCACCATTGGCATTATCACTGTGAGAATTGTGAACATGGGCACTGTCACCATGGGCACTGTCATCATGGGCAGTGTCACCATGGGAACTGTAAACATGGGCACGGCCACCATGGGCAATATCACTGTGAGCACTGTCACCATGGGTACTGCAACAAAGATAACTCTCACCGTGAGTACTGTCTTCATGAGTTGTCACCGTGTGCACTGTCACCATGAGAACTGTCAACATGGGCACTGTCACCATTTTTCACTGCCACCATCTGAAATGTCACCATGGGCACTATCACCATGAGAACTGTCACCCTGAGTCCTGTCAACACGGGCACTGTCACCAAGGGCACGGCCACCATGTGCAGTGTTACCATGGTCACTATCACCGTGAGTACTCTCACCATGGGAACTACCAACATGGGCAAAGTCATCATGAGCACTTTCACCATGGGAACTGCCACCATGGGCACTATCACCATCGGCACTGTCACCATGAGCACTATTACTGTGAGTACTACCACCGTGAGCACTCTCACCAAGGACACTATCACCATGCGCACTGTCACCATGAGTACTTTCCTATGGGTACTGGCACAATGCGGACTGTCACAATGAGCCGTGTCACCATGGACACTATCACCATGAGCAATCTCACCGTGGTAACTGTTACTATGGGTATTGTGACTGTCAGCACTGTCACCATAGGCAATGGCACTGTGGGCACTGTCACCATGGGCACTGTCATCATGGGCATTGTCCCCATTTTCAGTGCCACCATGGGCAATGCAACCATGTGCACTATCACTGTAAGCTCTGTCACCACGGGTACTGCTACCATGAGCACTGTCACTGTAAGCTCTGTCACCACGGGTACTGCTACCATGAGCACTGTCAGCATGGGTTGTAACCGTGTGCACTGTCACTATGAGAACTGTCAGCATGGGCACTGTCACCATTTTCCACTGCTGCCATGTGCACTACCACCATGGTCACTATCACCGTGAGCACTGTCACCATGGTAACTACCAACATGGGCACTGTCACCATGAACACATTGACAATGGGAACCTCCACCATGGGCACTATTAATGTGAGCACACTCACCATGGACACTATCACCAAGGGTACTGTCACTTTCAGCACTATCACCATGGGTACTGCAACCATTACCACTGTCACCATAAGCACTGTCACCATTCTCAGTATCACCATGTGCACTGTCACCATGGGCACTATCTCCATGAGAACTGTCAGCTTGGGCACTGTCACCATGGGTATTGTGACTTTGGGCAATGTCACCATGAGCACTGTCACCTTGGGCACTGGCACAATGTGGACTGTCACCATGAGCACTGTCATCATGGGCACTATTACCGTTAGAACTGTCACCGTGGTCACTGTCACCATGGGCACTGTCACGGTAAGCACTGTCACAGTGAAGGTTGTGACCATGGGCACTGTCACCATGGGCAGTGACCCCATGGACAATTTCACTGTTTGTAATGTCACCATGGACACTATAACTATGGGCACTGTCACCGTGAGCTCTGTCACCATGGGCACTTTCACCATGAGCACTGCCACTCTGACCACTCTCACCATAAGAACTGTCATAATGGGCCCTTTACCGATGGGCACTTCCAACATTGGCACTATCACCGTGAGCACTGTCAACAAGAGCCCTGTCACGGTGGGCAGTGTCACCATGTGCACTATCACCGCAAGGACTATCACATTAAGCAATGTCACCATGGGCACTGTCACCATTTTGCACTGCCAGCATGTGCACTATCACCTTAGGTACTGTCACCATGAGCACTTTATCACTGCGTACTGTCACCATGGGTAATATCACCATGGGCACTGTCACCGTTATCACTATCACCGTGAGAGATGCCATGATGGGCACTGGCGCCATGGGTCTTGTCACTATGAGCACTGAAACAATGGGCACAATCACTGTGAGAAATTTCACCATGCTAACTCTACCCAAAGGCTCTGTGACAGAGAGAAATGTCACCATGGGCTCTGTCACAGTCAGTATTCTCACCATGGGCACTCTCATTGTGGGCACTGCCACCGTGAGCACTATTACCATGAACACTGCTACCGTTTGCACTATCATGATAAGAACTGTCACCATGGGCACAGACAACATGGGTACTCTCACGTTGTGCACTGTCACCAGGGGAACTGTCACCATGGGCACTGTCACCATGAGCACTCTAACCATGGGCACTCTCACCATGGGCACTATCACCATGAGCAATATCACCATGGGCACTCTCACTATTTTGCACTGCCACCAGATGCACCATGACCATGTGCACTGTCACCATGGGCAGTGTCACCACTGGGAGTCTCACCATGGGCACTGCACCATGATCACTGTCACCAAGAGCACTGTCACCACGAGCACTGCCACCATGAGCACTGTCACAAGAACTGCCACCATGGGCACTTTCACCATGATTACTGTCATCGTGGGTATTGTCACCTTGGGCAGTGTCAACGTGAGCAATATCACTGTGAGCACTATCACCCTGAGCACTGTCACCATGGGCACAGCCTCAATGCGGACTCTCACCATGAACACTGTCACCATGCGCACTATCACGGTGAGAACAGTCACCGCCGTCACTGTCACCATGGGCACATTTACCATGAGGACTGTCACTAAGAGCATTATCACCATAGGCACTGTCACCATGAGAACAGTCATCAAGGGCACTGTCAACATGGAGACTATCACCTCAAGCACTGTCACCATGAACACTGTCACCGTGAGCATTGTCACCATGAGCAATTTCAACAGGGTCACTTTCACCATGAGAACTGTCACCACGGGAACTCTCACCATTGGCACTGCCTCCGTGGGATTGTCACGATGAGCACTATCACCATGGGCATTGTCTCCATGGGCAGTTTCACCGTGAGCACTCTCACTATTGGCACTATCACCATCGGCACTCTCAGCATCGGCACAGTCACCGTGAGCACTGTCACAATGGGTGTTGTCACACTGGGTGCAGTTACCATGGGCACAGTCACCATTAGAACTGTCACCATGGGCACTGTGATCCTGGGCACTTTCACCATGGGCTCTTTCACAATGGGCACTCTCACAATGGGAAGTATCACCATGGGCTTTGTCATCGTGGGCACTGTCACTGTGAGCATGGCCACCGTAACATCTGTCACCATAAGCACTGTAACCATGAGCACTGTCCACATGAGCAGTGCCACAGTGAGCACTGTCACTTATGGCACTGTCCACATGAGCAGTGTCA
This sequence comes from Mesoplodon mirus, assembly GCF_964341445.2. Taxonomy (NCBI): domain Eukaryota; kingdom Metazoa; phylum Chordata; class Mammalia; order Artiodactyla; family Ziphiidae; genus Mesoplodon; species Mesoplodon mirus. Next base: position 5,331,179 of record NW_028295808.1, on the reverse strand, counting down.
CCATGATCACTCTCACTATGGGCAGGACACCCTGGGTGTTTTCACCATGGGCACTGTCACCTTGAGCACATTGACCATGAGCTCTCTCACCCTGGGTGTTGTCACCATGGGCAGTATCACCGTGAGAGCTGTGTACATGGGCAGTCTCACCATGTGCACTATCACCATGAGCAATGTCACCATGAATAATGTCACCCTGTGTATTGTCACCATGGGCACATTCACCATCGGCACTATCACTGTTAAAAGTGTCACCAAGAGCACAGTCACTGTGTGCAGTTTCACCATACACACTATCACCGTAAGGATTATTACCATAAGCAATGTCACCATGAGCAATATCACCATGGGCACTGTCACCATATTGCACTGCCACCATGTGCAGTGTCACCATGGGCACTTTTACCATGAGTACTGTCACCATGGGTAATATCACCATGGGCACTGTCACCATGAGCACTGTTACTATGAGAATTTTCACTGTAGGCACTGTCACCATGAGAAGTGTCGCCATGGTCACATTCAACGTAAGAACTGTCACCTCAGGGATTATCAACATTGTCACTGTCACCGTGGGGTTGTCACCATGAGCACTATCACCATGGGCAATGTCTCCATGGGCAGTATCACCATGAGCACTGACACTATTGGCACTCTCACCATCAGCAATGTCACCAGGGGCACGGTCACCGTGAGCACTGTCTCCATGGGCCTTGTCACACTGGGCGCTGTCACCATGGGCACTGCCACCTTGGGCTCTCTCACCATTAACACTGTAACAATACCCATTATCACCGTGTGCACTGTCACTATGGGCACGATCACCATTAGCACTGTAAGCATGTGCACTGTCACTATTTAGCACTGTCACTAGGTGAACTATGACCATGGGCACTTTCACGATGTGCACTATCACCATGAGCACAGTTACCATGGGCACTGTTACAATGTGCAGAGTCACCATCGGTACTGTCCCCATGGGAACTGCCACCAAGAGCACTGTCACCATTAACATTGTCACCACGAGCACTGCCACCATGGGCACTGCTATTATGAGCACTGTCACCATGAGAACTGTCGCTATGAGAACTGCCACCATGGGTATTTTCAACATGAGTACTGTCAACTTGGGTATTGTCACCATTAGCACTGTCACGATGAGCACTATTACTGGGAGCACTATCACTGTGAGCACTGTCACCATGAGCACTGTCGCCAAGGGTACTGGCACAATGCAGACTGGCACCATGAGCCCTGTCACCATTGGCACTATCACTTTGAGCATTCTCACCATGGTCACTGTCACCATGGGCACTGTTACCATGAGCACTGTCACTATAGGAAATGGTTGCGTGGGCACTGTCACCACGGGTACTGTCATCATGGGCAGTGTCACCATGGGAACTGTAAGCATGGGCACTGCCACCATGGGCAATATCACTGTGAGCACTGTCACCATGGGTACTGCAACAAAGAGAACTGTCACCGTGAGTACTGTCTGCATGGGTTGTCACCGTGTGCACTGTCACCATGAGAACTGTCAACATGGGCACTGTCACCATTTTTCACTGCCACCATGTGCAATGTCACCATGGGCACTATCACACTGAGAACTGTCACAATGAGTCCTGTCATCATGGGCACTGTCACCAAGGGCACGGCCACCATGTGCACTGTTACCATGGTCACTATCACCGTGAGCATTGTCCCCATGGGAACTAACAACATGGTCAATGTCATCCCGAACACTTTCACAATGGGAACTGCCACCTTGGGCACTATCAACAAGTGGACTCTCACCATAGGCACTATCACCATGGGCACTGTCACCGTGAGCACTGTCACCATCGGCACTGTCATCATGAGCACTATTACTGTGAGTACTACCACCATGAGCACTCTCACTGTGGTCACTGTCACCATGGGCACTCTTATCGTGAGCACTTTCACTATGGGTACTGGCACAGTGCGGACTGTCACACTGAGACCTGCCACCATGGACACTATCACCATGAGCACTTTCACCATGGTCACTGTTACCATGGGTACTGTCACTGGGAGCACTGTCACTATAGGCAATTGTACCATGGGCACTGTCACCATGGGCACTGTCATCATGGGCATTGACACTGTTGGCAGTGTCTCCATGGGCACTGTCACAGAGAGAAAAGTCATCATGGGAACTGTCACAGTCAGTATTCTCACCATGGGCACTCTCATTGTGGGCAATGCCTCCGTGAGCACTACTACCATGAACACTGCTACCGTGAACACTCTCATGATAAGAACTGTCACCATGGGCACAGACACCATGGGCACTCTCACGGTGTGCACTGTAACCAGGGGCACTTTCACCCTGGGCACTGTCACCATGAGCACTCTAACCATGGGCACTGTAACCATGGGCACTATCACCATGAGCAATATAACCATGGGCACTGTCACTATTTTACACTGCCACCAGATGCACCATGACCATGTGCACTGTCACCATGGGCAGTGTCACCATTAGTAGTCTCACCATGGTCACTGCACCACGAGTACTGTCAACAAGAGCACTGTCACCATGAGCACTGCCACCATGAGCACTGTCACAAGAACTGTCCCTATGTGAACTGCCACCATGGGCACTTTCACCATGATTACTGTCACCGTGGGTATTGTCACCTTGGGCAATGTCAACGTGAGTAATATCACTGTGAGCACTATCACCCTGAGCTCTGTCATCATGGACACAGCCTCCATGCGGACTGTCACCATGAACACCCTCACCATGGGCACTATCACGGTAAGAACAGTCACCGTGGTCACTGTCAACATGGGCACTTTCATCGTGAGCAGTGTCACTAAGAGCATTATCACCATCAGAACTGTCCCCGTGTGAACAGTCACCATGGGCACTGTCAACCTGGAGACTATCACCTTGAGCACTGTCACCATGAACACTGTCACCATGAGCATTGTCACCATGAGCAATTTCAACAGGGTCACTTTCACCGTGAGAACTGTCACCACGGAAACTCTCACCATTGGCACTGCCTCTGAGGAATTGTCACGATGAGCACAATCACCATGGGCAGTGTCTCCATGGGCAGTTTCACCGTGAGCACTCTCACTATTGGCACTATCACCATAAGCACTGTCAGAATCGGCACAGTCACCGTGAGCACTGTCAAAACGGTTGTTGTCTCACTGGGCGATGTCACCTTGGGCACAGTCACCATTAGCACTGTCTCCATGGGCACTGTGATCTTGGGCACTTTCACCATGGGCTCTGTCACTGTGGGCACAGTCACAATGGGAAATATCACTTTGGACATTGTCATGGTGGACACTGTCACTGTGAGCATGGCCACCGTAACATCTATCACCATAAACACTGTAACTATGGGCACTGTCCACATGAAAACTGTCACTTATGTCACTGTCCACATGAGCAGTGTCAACATGATCACTCTCACAATGGGCAGGACACCCTGCGTGTTTCCAACATGGGCACTTTCACCATGAGCTCTCGCACTGTAGGAATTCTCACCTTAGGTACTGTCACCATGGGCACTGTCACCTTGAGCACTTTTACCATGAGCTCTGTCACCCTGGGTATTGTCACCATGGGCACTATCACCGTGAGAGTTGTGTACATGTGCATTCTCACCATGGGCACTATCACCATGAGCAATATCACCATGAATACTGTCACCCTGTGTATTGTCACCATGGGCACTGTCACCTTGAGCACTACACCGTGAGAATTGTGACTATGGGCACTGTCACCATGGGCACATTCACCATCGGCACTATCGCCATGAACACTGTCACCATGAGCACTGTCACTGTGTGCAGTTTCAGCATACACACTATCACCGTAAGGACTATCACCTTAAGCAATGTCACCATGAGCAAAATCACCATGGGCACTGTCAACATTTTGCACTGCCACCATGTGCATTGTCACCATGGGCACTTTACCATGAATACTGTCACCATGGGAAATATCACCATGGGCACTGTCACCATGAGCACAGTCAGTATGAGATTTTTCACCATAGGCACTGTCACCAGGAGAACGGTCACCATGGTCACATTCAACGTAAGAACTGTCACCTCGGAGACTATCAGCATTGGCATTGTCACTGTGGGTTTGTCACCATGAGCACTATCACCATGGGCCATGCCTCTAAGGACATTATCACCATGAGCACTGTCACTATTGGCACTCTCAGCATGGGCACTGTCACCTTGGGCACGGTCACCTTGAGCACTGTCACAATGGGCCTTCTCACACTGCGTGCTGTCACAATGGGCACTGTCACTGTGGGCACTGTCACAATGGGAAGTATCACCTTGGGCTTTGTCAGTGTGGGCACTGTCACCATGGGCACGGCCACCATGAAATCTATCACCATAAGCCCTGTAAACATGGGCACTGTCCCATGAGCATGGCACCATGAGCACTGCCAGAATGAGCACTGTCACTTATGGCACTGTCCACATGAGCAGTGTGACCCTGATCACTGTCACCATGGGCAGGACACCCTGGGTATTGTCACCATGGGCACTGTCACCATGAGCACTCTCACCATGGAAATTGTCACCTTAGGTACTGTAACCATGGGCACTGTCACCATGAACACTTTTACCATGAGCTATGTTACCCTGGGTATTGTCACCATGGGCACTATCACCGTGAGAGTTGTGAACATGGGCACTCTCATCTTGGGGACTATCACCATGAGCAATGTCACCATGAATACTGTCACCCTGTGTATTGTCACCATGGGCACTGTCACCGTGAGCACTACACCGTGAGAATTGTGACTATGGGCACTGTCACCATGGGCACATTCACGATCGGCACTATCGCCATGAACACTGTCACCATGAGCACAATCACTGTGTGCAGTTTCACAATACACACTATCACCGTAGGGAATATCACCATAAGCAATGTCACCATGAGCAATATCACCATGGGCACTGTCACCATTTTGCACTGCCACTATGTGCAGTGTGACCATGGGCACTTTTACCATGAGTACTGTCACCATGGGTAATATCACCATGGGCACAGTCACCATGAGCACTGTCACTATGAGAATTTTCACCATAGGCACAGTCACCATGAGAAATGTCACCATGGGCACTGTCAACATGGAGACCATAACCTTGAGCACTGTCACCATGAGCACTGTCACCATGAGCAATATCACCATGGTCACATTCAATGTAAGAACTGTCACCACGGGGACTATCACAATTGGCACTGTCACTGTTGGGTTCTCACAATGAGCACTATCACCATGGGCATTGTCTCCATGGGCAGTTTCACCATGAGCACTGTCACTATTGGCACTCTCATCATCGGCAATATTCACCACGGGCACATTCACTGTGAGAACTGTCATCATGGGCTTTCTCACACTGGGTACTGTCATCATGGGCACTGTCACCCTGGGCACTGTCACATTGGGATATATCACCATGGGCTTTGTCAGCATGGGAACTGTCCACGGGGGTACTGACACCGTGACATCTATCACCATAATCACTGTAAACATGGACACTGTCACAATGAGAACGGTCAGCATGAGCACTGCCACACAGAGCACTGCTATTTATGGCACTGCCAACATGAGCACTGTCACCATGAGCAGTGTCACCAGGGGCATGACACCATGGGCACTGTCACCATGGTCATTGTCACCCTAAGTACTCTCATCATAGGCATTATCACTGTGAGAATTGTGAACATGGGCACTGTCACCATGGGCACTATCACCATGAGCGCTGTCACCCTGTGTATTTACACCATGGGCACTGTCACTGTGAACACTACACCATGAGAATTGTGACTATGGGCACTGTCACCCTGGACACTCTCACCATGGGAACTATCACCGTGAACACTGTAACCATGAACACTATCACTGTGTGCAGTGTCACCATGCGCACTGTCACCATGAGGACTATCACTGTAAGCAAAGTCACCATGAGGAATGTCACCATGGGCACTGTCACCATTTTGCACTGCCAGCATGTGCAGTGTCACCATGGGTAATATCACCATAGGCACTTTCACCGTGAGAAATGTGACCGTGCAAAATATCTCTATGGGCCCTGGCACCATGGGCATTGTCACTGTGAGCACTGTCACAATGGGAACTATCACCGAGAGAAATCTCAACATGCTAACTGTCCCCATGGGGACTCTTACTGTGAGAAGGGTCACCATGGGCATTGTCACTGTTGGCACTGTCCCCATGGGCACTGTCATTGTGGACAGTGTCACCATGGCCATTGCCACCTTGGGCTCTCTCACCATGAACACTGTAACAATGCAAATTATCACCGTGTGCTCTCTCACCATGGGCACTATCACCATGAGCACTGTCAGAATGTGCACTGTCACTATTTAGCACTGTCACCAGGTGAACTACCACCATGGGCACTATCACGATTTGCACTGTCACCATGAGCACAAATACCATGGGCACTGTAACAATGCACAGTGTCATCATCGGTATTGTCCCCATACGAACTGCCACCAAGAACACTGTCACCATTAACACTGTCACCAGGAGCACTGGCACCTTGGGCACTGCTATTATGAGCACTGTCACCATGAGCACTCTCATCATGGGCACTTTCACCAAGGGCACAGCCACCATGTGCACTGTTACCATGGTCACTATCACCGTGAGCACTGTCACCATGGGAACTACCAACATGGGCACTGTCATCATGAGCACTTTCACAATGGGAACTGCCACCACGGCACTATTAATGTGAGCACACTCACCATGGGCACTATCACCAAGGGCACTGTCAGTTTCAGAACTATCACCATGGGTACTGCAACCATGACCACTGTCACCGTTATCACTGTCACCATTCTCAGTATCACCATGTGCACTGTCACCATGGGCACTATCACCAGGAGAACTGTCAGCATCGGCACTGTCACCATGGGTATTGTGACTTTGGGCACTGTCACCATGAGCACTGTCACCTTGGGCAGTGGCACAATGTGGACTGTCACAATAAGCACTGTCATCATGGGCTCTATCAACATTATAAAGGTCACCGTGGTCACTATCACCAAGGGCACTGTCACTGTGAGCACTATCACTGTGAGGGTTCTGACCATGTGCACTGTTACTATGGGTAGTGTCCCCATGGTCAATTTCACTGTTAGTACTGTCACCATGGACACTATAACTAAGGGCACTGTCACCGTGAGCTCTGTCACCTTGGGCACTTTCACCATGAGCAGTGCCACTGTGACCACTCTCACCATAAGAACTGTCACCGTGGGCACTTTCATGATGAGCACTTCCAACATTGGCACTATCACCTTGAGCACTGTCAACAAGAGCACTGTCATGGTGGGCAGTGTCACCATGCGCACTGTCACCATGAACACGGTCACCATGAGTACTGTCACCCTGGGTATTTTCACCATGGGCACTGTCACTGTGAGCACTACACCATGAGAATTGTGACTATGGGCACTGTTACCATGGACACTCTCACCATGGGAACTATCACTGTGAACACTGTCACAGTGAACATTGTCACTGTGTGCATTGTTACCATGCACACAGTCACCATAAGGATTATCACTGTAAGCAATGTCACCATGAACAATGTCACCATGGGCACTCTTACCATCTTGCACAGCCACCATGTGCAGTGTCACCATTGGTCATATCACCATAGGCACTTTCGCCGTGAGAAATGTTACCGAGCAGAATGTCTATATGGGCACTGGCACCATGGGCCTTCTCACTGAGAGCACTGTCACAACGGGCACTATAACCGTGAGAAATCTCACCATGCTAACTGTCCCCATGGGCACCGTCACCATGAGATGTGCCACCATGGGAACTGTTACTGTCGGCACTGTCACTTTGGGCACTGTCATTGTGGGCACTGTCACCATGGCTACTGCCACCTTGGGCTCTGTCACCATGAACACTGTTACAATGCCTATTATCACCGTGTGCACTGTCTCATGGGCACTATCACCATGAGCACTGTCAGCATGTGCACTGTCACTATTTAGCACTGTCACCAGGTGAACTACCACCATGGGCACTGTCAGGACGTGCACTATCACCGTGAGCACGATTACCATGGGAACTGTAACAATGCACAGTGTCACCATCGGTACTGTGCCCATGGGAACAGCCACCAAGGGCACTGTCACCATAAGCACTGTCACTGTGTGCAGTTTCACCATACACACTATTACTGGAAGGACTATCACCATAAGCAATGTCACCATGAGCAATATCACCATGGGCACTGTCAACATTTTGCACTGCCACCATGTGCAGTGTCACCATGGGCACTTTTACCATGAGTACCGTCACCATGGGTAATATCACCATGGGCACTGTCACCATGAGCACTGCCACTATGAGAATTTTCACCATAGGCACTGTCACCATGAGAACTGTCACCATGGTCACATTCAACGTAAGAACTGTCACCACGGGGACTATCACCATTGTCACTGTCACCGTGGGGTTGTCACCATGAGCACTATCACCATGGGCAATATCTCCATGGGCAGTTTCACCATGAGAACTGTCATTATTGGCACTCTCACCATCGGCACTGTCACAATGGGCATGGTCACCGTGAGCTGTGTCACCTTGGGCCTTGTCAAACTGGGCGCTGTCACCATGGGCTCTTTCACAATGGGAAGTATCACCATGGAATTTGTCAGCCTGGGCACTGTCCCCGTGGGCACTGACACCGTTACATCTATCAGCATAAACACTGTAAACGTGCACACTGTCACCATGAGCACAGTCACCTTGAGCACTGTCACCATGGGCCTTGTCACACTGGGCGCTGTCACCATGGGCACCGTCACCGTGAGCACTGTCACAATGGGAAGTATCACCATGGGCTTTGTCACGCTGGGCACTGTCCCTGTGTGCAGTGTCACCGTGACATCTATCACCATAAGCAATGTAAATATGGGCACTGTCCCCATGAGCACGGTCACCATAAGCACTGCCACAATGAGCACTGTTATTTATGGCAATGCCAACATGAGAACTGTCACCATGAGCACTGTCACCATAGGCGTGACACCATGTGCACTGTCACCATGTGCATTGTCAACCTAGGTACTCTCACCATTGGCATTATCACTGTGAGAATTGTGAACATGGGCACTGTCACCATGGGCACTGTCATCATGGGCAGTGTCACCATGGGAACTGTAAACATGGGCACGGCCACCATGGGCAATATCACTGTGAGCACTGTCACCATGGGTACTGCAACAAAGATAACTCTCACCGTGAGTACTGTCTTCATGAGTTGTCACCGTGTGCACTGTCACCATGAGAACTGTCAACATGGGCACTGTCACCATTTTTCACTGCCACCATCTGAAATGTCACCATGGGCACTATCACCATGAGAACTGTCACCCTGAGTCCTGTCAACACGGGCACTGTCACCAAGGGCACGGCCACCATGTGCAGTGTTACCATGGTCACTATCACCGTGAGTACTCTCACCATGGGAACTACCAACATGGGCAAAGTCATCATGAGCCCTTTCACCATGGGAACTGCCACCATGGGCACTATCACCATCGGCACTGTCACCATGAGCACTATTACTGTGAGTACTACCACCGTGAGCACTCTCACCAAGGACACTATCACCATGCGCACTGTCACCATGAGTACTTTCCTATGGGTACTGGCACAATGCGGACTGTCACAATGAGCCGTGTCACCATGGACACTATCACCATGAGCAATCTCACCGTGGTAACTGTTACTATGGGTATTGTGACTGTCAGCACTGTCACCATAGGCAATGGCACTGTGGGCACTGTCACCATGGGCACTGTCATCATGGGCATTGTCCCCATTTTCAGTGCCACCATGGGCAATGCAACCATGTGCACTATCACTGTAAGCTCTGTCACCACGGGTACTGCTACCATGAGCACTGTCACTGTAAGCTCTGTCACCACGGGTACTGCTACCATGAGCACTGTCAGCATGGGTTGTAACCGTGTGCACTGTCACTATGAGAACTGTCAGCATGGGCACTGTCACCATTTTCCACTGCTGCCATGTGCACTACCACCATGGTCACTATCACCGTGAGCACTGTCACCATGGTAACTACCAACATGGGCACTGTCACCATGAACACATTGACAATGGGAACCTCCACCATGGGCACTATTAATGTGAGCACACTCACCATGGACACTATCACCAAGGGTACTGTCACTTTCAGCACTATCACCATGGGTACTGCAACCATTACCACTGTCACCATAAGCACTGTCACCATTCTCAGTATCACCATGTGCACTGTCACCATGGGCACTATCTCCATGAGAACTGTCAGCTTGGGCACTGTCACCATGGGTATTGTGACTTTGGGCAATGTCACCATGAGCACTGTCACCTTGGGCACTGGCACAATGTGGACTGTCACCATGAGCACTGTCATCATGGGCACTATTACCGTTAGAACTGTCACCGTGGTCACTGTCACCATGGGCACTGTCACGGTAAGCACTGTCACAGTGAAGGTTGTGACCATGGGCACTGTCACCATGGGCAGTGACCCCATGGACAATTTCACTGTTTGTAATGTCACCATGGACACTATAACTATGGGCACTGTCACCGTGAGCTCTGTCACCATGGGCACTTTCACCATGAGCACTGCCACTCTGACCACTCTCACCATAAGAACTGTCATAATGGGCCCTTTACCGATGGGCACTTCCAACATTGGCACTATCACCGTGAGCACTGTCAACAAGAGCCCTGTCACGGTGGGCAGTGTCACCATGTGCACTATCACCGCAAGGACTATCACATTAAGCAATGTCACCATGGGCACTGTCACCATTTTGCACTGCCAGCATGTGCACTATCACCTTAGGTACTGTCACCATGAGCACTTTATCACTGCGTACTGTCACCATGGGTAATATCACCATGGGCACTGTCACCGTTATCACTATCACCGTGAGAGATGCCATGATGGGCACTGGCGCCATGGGTCTTGTCACTATGAGCACTGAAACAATGGGCACAATCACTGTGAGAAATTTCACCATGCTAACTCTACCCAAAGGCTCTGTGACAGAGAGAAATGTCACCATGGGCTCTGTCACAGTCAGTATTCTCACCATGGGCACTCTCATTGTGGGCACTGCCACCGTGAGCACTATTACCATGAACACTGCTACCGTTTGCACTATCATGATAAGAACTGTCACCATGGGCACAGACAACATGGGTACTCTCACGTTGTGCACTGTCACCAGGGGAACTGTCACCATGGGCACTGTCACCATGAGCACTCTAACCATGGGCACTCTCACCATGGGCACTATCACCATGAGCAATATCACCATGGGCACTCTCACTATTTTGCACTGCCACCAGATGCACCATGACCATGTGCACTGTCACCATGGGCAGTGTCACCACTGGGAGTCTCACCATGGGCACTGCACCATGATCACTGTCACCAAGAGCACTGTCACCACGAGCACTGCCACCATGAGCACTGTCACAAGAACTGCCACCATGGGCACTTTCACCATGATTACTGTCATCGTGGGTATTGTCACCTTGGGCAGTGTCAACGTGAGCAATATCACTGTGAGCACTATCACCCTGAGCACTGTCACCATGGGCACAGCCTCAATGCGGACTCTCACCATGAACACTGTCACCATGCGCACTATCACGGTGAGAACAGTCACCGCCGTCACTGTCACCATGGGCACATTTACCATGAGGACTGTCACTAAGAGCATTATCACCATAGGCACTGTCACCATGAGAACAGTCATCAAGGGCACTGTCAACATGGAGACTATCACCTCAAGCACTGTCACCATGAACACTGTCACCGTGAGCATTGTCACCATGAGCAATTTCAACAGGGTCACTTTCACCATGAGAACTGTCACCACGGGAACTCTCACCATTGGCACTGCCTCCGTGGGATTGTCACGATGAGCACTATCACCATGGGCATTGTCTCCATGGGCAGTTTCACCGTGAGCACTCTCAGTATTGGCACTATCACCATCGGCACTCTCAGCATCGGCACAGTCACCGTGAGCACTGTCACAATGGGTGTTGTCACACTGGGTGCAGTTACCATGGGCACAGTCACCATTAGAACTGTCACCATGGGCACTGTGATCCTGGGCACTTTCACCATGGGCTCTTTCACAATGGGCACTCTCACAATGGGAAGTATCACCATGGGCTTTGTCATCGTGGGCACTGTCACTGTGAGCATGGCCACCGTAACATCTGTCACCATAAGCACTGTAACCATGAGCACTGTCCACATGAGCAGTGCCACAGTGAGCACTGTCACTTATGGCACTGTCCACATGAGCAGTGTCACCATGATCACTCTCACTATGGGCAGGACACCCTGGGTGTTTTCACCATGGGCACTGTCACCTTGAGCACATTGACCATGAGCTCTCTCACCCTGGGTGTTGTCACCATGGGCAGTATCACCGTGAGAGCTGTGTACATGGGCAGTCTCACCATGTGCACTATCACCATGAGCAATGTCACCATGAATAATGTCACCCTGTGTATTGTCACCATGGGCACATTCACCATCGGCACTATCACTGTTAAAAGTGTCACCAAGAGCACAGTCACTGTGTGCAGTTTCACCATACACACTATCACCGTAAGGATTATTACCATAAGCAATGTCACCATGAGCAATATCACCATGGGCACTGTCACCATATTGCACTGCCACCATGTGCAGTGTCACCATGGGCACTTTTACCATGAGTACTGTCACCATGGGTAATATCACCATGGGCACTGTCACCATGAGCACTGTTACTATGAGAATTTTCACTGTAGGCACTGTCACCATGAGAAGTGTCGCCATGGTCACATTCAACGTAAGAACTGTCACCTCAGGGATTATCAACATTGTCACTGTCACCGTGGGGTTGTCACCATGAGCACTATCACCATGGGCAATGTCTCCATGGGCAGTATCACCATGAGCACTGACACTATTGGCACTCTCACCATCAGCAATGTCACCAGGGGCACGGTCACCGTGAGCACTGTCTCCATGGGCCTTGTCACACTGGGCGCTGTCACCATGGGCACTGCCACCTTGGGCTCTCTCACCATTAACACTGTAACAATACCCATTATCACCGTGTGCACTGTCACTATGGGCACGATCACCATTAGCACTGTAAGCATGTGCACTGTCACTATTTAGCACTGTCACTAGGTGAACTATGACCATGGGCACTTTCACGATGTGCACTATCACCATGAGCACAGTTACCATGGGCACTGTTACAATGTGCAGAGTCACCATCGGTACTGTCCCCATGGGAACTGCCACCAAGAGCACTGTCACCATTAACATTGTCACCACGAGCACTGCCACCATGGGCACTGCTATTATGAGCACTGTCACCATGAGAACTGTCGCTATGAGAACTGCCACCATGGGTATTTTCAACATGAGTACTGTCAACTTGGGTATTGTCACCATTAGCACTGTCACGATGAGCACTATTACTGGGAGCACTATCACTGTGAGCACTGTCACCATGAGCACTGTCGCCAAGGGTACTGGCACAATGCAGACTGGCACCATGAGCCCTGTCACCATTGGCACTATCACTTTGAGCATTCTCACCATGGTCACTGTCACCATGGGCACTGTTACCATGAGCACTGTCACTATAGGAAATGGTTGCGTGGGCACTGTCACCACGGGTACTGTCATCATGGGCAGTGTCACCATGGGAACTGTAAGCATGGGCACTGCCACCATGGGCAATATCACTGTGAGCACTGTCACCATGGGTACTGCAACAAAGAGAACTGTCACCGTGAGTACTGTCTGCATGGGTTGTCACCGTGTGCACTGTCACCATGAGAACTGTCAACATGGGCACTGTCACCATTTTTCACTGCCACCATGTGCAATGTCACCATGGGCACTATCACACTGAGAACTGTCACAATGAGTCCTGTCATCATGGGCACTGTCACCAAGGGCACGGCCACCATGTGCACTGTTACCATGGTCACTATCACCGTGAGCATTGTCCCCATGGGAACTAACAACATGGTCAATGTCATCCCGAACACTTTCACAATGGGAACTGCCACCTTGGGCACTATCAACAAGTGGACTCTCACCATAGGCACTATCACCATGGGCACTGTCACCGTGAGCACTGTCACCATCGGCACTGTCATCATGAGCACTATTACTGTGAGTACTACCACCATGAGCACTCTCACTGTGGTCACTGTCACCATGGGCACTCTTATCGTGAGCACTTTCACTATGGGTACTGGCACAGTGCGGACTGTCACACTGAGACCTGCCACCATGGACACTATCACCATGAGCACTTTCACCATGGTCACTGTTACCATGGGTACTGTCACTGGGAGCACTGTCACTATAGGCAATTGTACCATGGGCACTGTCACCATGGGCACTGTCATCATGGGCATTGACACTGTTGGCAGTGTCTCCATGGGCACTGTCACAGAGAGAAAAGTCATCATGGGAACTGTCACAGTCAGTATTCTCACCATGGGCACTCTCATTGTGGGCAATGCCTCCGTGAGCACTACTACCATGAACACTGCTACCGTGAACACTCTCATGATAAGAACTGTCACCATGGGCACAGACACCATGGGCACTCTCACGGTGTGCACTGTAACCAGGGGCACTTTCACCCTGGGCACTGTCACCATGAGCACTCTAACCATGGGCACTGTAACCATGGGCACTATCACCATGAGCAATATAACCATGGGCACTGTCACTATTTTACACTGCCACCAGATGCACCATGACCATGTGCACTGTCACCATGGGCAGTGTCACCATTAGTAGTCTCACCATGGTCACTGCACCACGAGTACTGTCAACAAGAGCACTGTCACCATGAGCACTGCCACCATGAGCACTGTCACAAGAACTGTCCCTATGTGAACTGCCACCATGGGCACTTTCACCATGATTACTGTCACCGTGGGTATTGTCACCTTGGGCAATGTCAACGTGAGTAATATCACTGTGAGCACTATCACCCTGAGCTCTGTCATCATGGACACAGCCTCCATGCGGACTGTCACCATGAACACCCTCACCATGGGCACTATCACGGTAAGAACAGTCACCGTGGTCACTGTCAACATGGGCACTTTCATCGTGAGCAGTGTCACTAAGAGCATTATCACCATCAGAACTGTCCCCGTGTGAACAGTCACCATGGGCACTGTCAACCTGGAGACTATCACCTTGAGCACTGTCACCATGAACACTGTCACCATGAGCATTGTCACCATGAGCAATTTCAACAGGGTCACTTTCACCGTGAGAACTGTCACCACGGAAACTCTCACCATTGGCACTGCCTCTGAGGAATTGTCACGATGAGCACAATCACCATGGGCAGTGTCTCCATGGGCAGTTTCACCGTGAGCACTCTCACTATTGGCACTATCACCATAAGCACTGTCAGAATCGGCACAGTCACCGTGAGCACTGTCAAAACGGTTGTTGTCTCACTGGGCGATGTCACCTTGGGCACAGTCACCATTAGCACTGTCTCCATGGGCACTGTGATCTTGGGCACTTTCACCATGGGCTCTGTCACTGTGGGCACAGTCACAATGGGAAATATCACTTTGGACATTGTCATGGTGGACACTGTCACTGTGAGCATGGCCACCGTAACATCTATCACCATAAACACTGTAACTATGGGCACTGTCCACATGAAAACTGTCACTTATGTCACTGTCCACATGAGCAGTGTCAACATGATCACTCTCACAATGGGCAGGACACCCTGCGTGTTTCCAACATGGGCACTTTCACCATGAGCTCTCGCACTGTAGGAATTCTCACCTTAGGTACTGTCACCATGGGCACTGTCACCTTGAGCACTTTTACCATGAGCTCTGTCACCCTGGGTATTGTCACCATGGGCACTATCACCGTGAGAGTTGTGTACATGTGCATTCTCACCATGGGCACTATCACCATGAGCAATATCACCATGAATACTGTCACCCTGTGTATTGTCACCATGGGCACTGTCACCTTGAGCACTACACCGTGAGAATTGTGACTATGGGCACTGTCACCATGGGCACATTCACCATCGGCACTATCGCCATGAACACTGTCACCATGAGCACTGTCACTGTGTGCAGTTTCAGCATACACACTATCACCGTAAGGACTATCACCTTAAGCAATGTCACCATGAGCAAAATCACCATGGGCACTGTCAACATTTTGCACTGCCACCATGTGCATTGTCACCATGGGCACTTTACCATGAATACTGTCACCATGGGAAATATCACCATGGGCACTGTCACCATGAGCACAGTCAGTATGAGATTTTTCACCATAGGCACTGTCACCAGGAGAACGGTCACCATGGTCACATTCAACGTAAGAACTGTCACCTCGGAGACTATCAGCATTGGCATTGTCACTGTGGGTTTGTCACCATGAGCACTATCACCATGGGCCATGCCTCTAAGGACATTATCACCATGAGCACTGTCACTATTGGCACTCTCAGCATGGGCACTGTCACCTTGGGCACGGTCACCTTGAGCACTGTCACAATGGGCCTTCTCACACTGCGTGCTGTCACAATGGGCACTGTCACTGTGGGCACTGTCACAATGGGAAGTATCACCTTGGGCTTTGTCAGTGTGGGCACTGTCACCATGGGCACGGCCACCATGAAATCTATCACCATAAGCCCTGTAAACATGGGCACTGTCCCATGAGCATGGCACCATGAGCACTGCCAGAATGAGCACTGTCACTTATGGCACTGTCCACATGAGCAGTGTGACCCTGATCACTGTCACCATGGGCAGGACACCCTGGGTATTGTCACCATGGGCACTGTCACCATGAGCACTCTCACCATGGAAATTGTCACCTTAGGTACTGTAACCATGGGCACTGTCACCATGAACACTTTTACCATGAGCTATGTTACCCTGGGTATTGTCACCATGGGCACTATCACCGTGAGAGTTGTGAACATGGGCACTCTCATCTTGGGGACTATCACCATGAGCAATGTCACCATGAATACTGTCACCCTGTGTATTGTCACCATGGGCACTGTCACCGTGAGCACTACACCGTGAGAATTGTGACTATGGGCACTGTCACCATGGGCACATTCACGATCGGCACTATCGCCATGAACACTGTCACCATGAGCACAATCACTGTGTGCAGTTTCACAATACACACTATCACCGTAGGGAATATCACCATAAGCAATGTCACCATGAGCAATATCACCATGGGCACTGTCACCATTTTGCACTGCCACTATGTGCAGTGTGACCATGGGCACTTTTACCATGAGTACTGTCACCATGGGTAATATCACCATGGGCACAGTCACCATGAGCACTGTCACTATGAGAATTTTCACCATAGGCACAGTCACCATGAGAAATGTCACCATGGGCACTGTCAACATGGAGACCATAACCTTGAGCACTGTCACCATGAGCACTGTCACCATGAGCAATATCACCATGGTCACATTCAATGTAAGAACTGTCACCACGGGGACTATCACAATTGGCACTGTCACTGTTGGGTTCTCACAATGAGCACTATCACCATGGGCATTGTCTCCATGGGCAGTTTCACCATGAGCACTGTCACTATTGGCACTCTCATCATCGGCAATATTCACCACGGGCACATTCACTGTGAGAACTGTCATCATGGGCTTTCTCACACTGGGTACTGTCATCATGGGCACTGTCACCCTGGGCACTGTCACATTGGGATATATCACCATGGGCTTTGTCAGCATGGGAACTGTCCACGGGGGTACTGACACCGTGACATCTATCACCATAATCACTGTAAACATGGACACTGTCACAATGAGAACGGTCAGCATGAGCACTGCCACACAGAGCACTGCTATTTATGGCACTGCCAACATGAGCACTGTCACCATGAGCAGTGTCACCAGGGGCATGACACCATGGGCACTGTCACCATGGTCATTGTCACCCTAAGTACTCTCATCATAGGCATTATCACTGTGAGAATTGTGAACATGGGCACTGTCACCATGGGCACTATCACCATGAG
The DNA here is from genome assembly GCF_964341445.2 of Mesoplodon mirus. NCBI lineage: Eukaryota > Metazoa > Chordata > Mammalia > Artiodactyla > Ziphiidae > Mesoplodon > Mesoplodon mirus. The sequence continues at coordinate 5,312,963 of NW_028295808.1, read as the reverse complement.
CGCTGTCACCCTGTGTATTTACACCATGGGCACTGTCACTGTGAACACTACACCATGAGAATTGTGACTATGGGCACTGTCACCCTGGACACTCTCACCATGGGAACTATCACCGTGAACACTGTAACCATGAACACTATCACTGTGTGCAGTGTCACCATGCGCACTGTCACCATGAGGACTATCACTGTAAGCAAAGTCACCATGAGGAATGTCACCATGGGCACTGTCACCATTTTGCACTGCCAGCATGTGCAGTGTCACCATGGGTAATATCACCATAGGCACTTTCACCGTGAGAAATGTGACCGTGCAAAATATCTCTATGGGCCCTGGCACCATGGGCATTGTCACTGTGAGCACTGTCACAATGGGAACTATCACCGAGAGAAATCTCAACATGCTAACTGTCCCCATGGGGACTCTTACTGTGAGAAGGGTCACCATGGGCATTGTCACTGTTGGCACTGTCCCCATGGGCACTGTCATTGTGGACAGTGTCACCATGGCCATTGCCACCTTGGGCTCTCTCACCATGAACACTGTAACAATGCAAATTATCACCGTGTGCTCTCTCACCATGGGCACTATCACCATGAGCACTGTCAGAATGTGCACTGTCACTATTTAGCACTGTCACCAGGTGAACTACCACCATGGGCACTATCACGATTTGCACTGTCACCATGAGCACAAATACCATGGGCACTGTAACAATGCACAGTGTCATCATCGGTATTGTCCCCATACGAACTGCCACCAAGAACACTGTCACCATTAACACTGTCACCAGGAGCACTGGCACCTTGGGCACTGCTATTATGAGCACTGTCACCATGAGCACTCTCATCATGGGCACTTTCACCAAGGGCACAGCCACCATGTGCACTGTTACCATGGTCACTATCACCGTGAGCACTGTCACCATGGGAACTACCAACATGGGCACTGTCATCATGAGCACTTTCACAATGGGAACTGCCACCACGGCACTATTAATGTGAGCACACTCACCATGGGCACTATCACCAAGGGCACTGTCAGTTTCAGAACTATCACCATGGGTACTGCAACCATGACCACTGTCACCGTTATCACTGTCACCATTCTCAGTATCACCATGTGCACTGTCACCATGGGCACTATCACCAGGAGAACTGTCAGCATCGGCACTGTCACCATGGGTATTGTGACTTTGGGCACTGTCACCATGAGCACTGTCACCTTGGGCAGTGGCACAATGTGGACTGTCACAATAAGCACTGTCATCATGGGCTCTATCAACATTATAAAGGTCACCGTGGTCACTATCACCAAGGGCACTGTCACTGTGAGCACTATCACTGTGAGGGTTCTGACCATGTGCACTGTTACTATGGGTAGTGTCCCCATGGTCAATTTCACTGTTAGTACTGTCACCATGGACACTATAACTAAGGGCACTGTCACCGTGAGCTCTGTCACCTTGGGCACTTTCACCATGAGCAGTGCCACTGTGACCACTCTCACCATAAGAACTGTCACCGTGGGCACTTTCATGATGAGCACTTCCAACATTGGCACTATCACCTTGAGCACTGTCAACAAGAGCACTGTCATGGTGGGCAGTGTCACCATGCGCACTGTCACCATGAACACGGTCACCATGAGTACTGTCACCCTGGGTATTTTCACCATGGGCACTGTCACTGTGAGCACTACACCATGAGAATTGTGACTATGGGCACTGTTACCATGGACACTCTCACCATGGGAACTATCACTGTGAACACTGTCACAGTGAACATTGTCACTGTGTGCATTGTTACCATGCACACAGTCACCATAAGGATTATCACTGTAAGCAATGTCACCATGAACAATGTCACCATGGGCACTCTTACCATCTTGCACAGCCACCATGTGCAGTGTCACCATTGGTCATATCACCATAGGCACTTTCGCCGTGAGAAATGTTACCGAGCAGAATGTCTATATGGGCACTGGCACCATGGGCCTTCTCACTGAGAGCACTGTCACAACGGGCACTATAACCGTGAGAAATCTCACCATGCTAACTGTCCCCATGGGCACCGTCACCATGAGATGTGCCACCATGGGAACTGTTACTGTCGGCACTGTCACTTTGGGCACTGTCATTGTGGGCACTGTCACCATGGCTACTGCCACCTTGGGCTCTGTCACCATGAACACTGTTACAATGCCTATTATCACCGTGTGCACTGTCTCATGGGCACTATCACCATGAGCACTGTCAGCATGTGCACTGTCACTATTTAGCACTGTCACCAGGTGAACTACCACCATGGGCACTGTCAGGACGTGCACTATCACCGTGAGCACGATTACCATGGGAACTGTAACAATGCACAGTGTCACCATCGGTACTGTGCCCATGGGAACAGCCACCAAGGGCACTGTCACCATAAGCACTGTCACTGTGTGCAGTTTCACCATACACACTATTACTGGAAGGACTATCACCATAAGCAATGTCACCATGAGCAATATCACCATGGGCACTGTCAACATTTTGCACTGCCACCATGTGCAGTGTCACCATGGGCACTTTTACCATGAGTACCGTCACCATGGGTAATATCACCATGGGCACTGTCACCATGAGCAGTGCCACTATGAGAATTTTCACCATAGGCACTGTCACCATGAGAACTGTCACCATGGTCACATTCAACGTAAGAACTGTCACCACGGGGACTATCACCATTGTCACTGTCACCGTGGGGTTGTCACCATGAGCACTATCACCATGGGCAATATCTCCATGGGCAGTTTCACCATGAGAACTGTCATTATTGGCACTCTCACCATCGGCACTGTCACAATGGGCATGGTCACCGTGAGCTGTGTCACCTTGGGCCTTGTCAAACTGGGCGCTGTCACCATGGGCTCTTTCACAATGGGAAGTATCACCATGGAATTTGTCAGCCTGGGCACTGTCCCCGTGGGCACTGACACCGTTACATCTATCAGCATAAACACTGTAAACGTGCACACTGTCACCATGAGCACAGTCACCTTGAGCACTGTCACCATGGGCCTTGTCACACTGGGCGCTGTCACCATGGGCACCGTCACCGTGAGCACTGTCACAATGGGAAGTATCACCATGGGCTTTGTCACGCTGGGCACTGTCCCTGTGTGCAGTGTCACCGTGACATCTATCACCATAAGCAATGTAAATATGGGCACTGTCCCCATGAGCACGGTCACCATAAGCACTGCCACAATGAGCACTGTTATTTATGGCAATGCCAACATGAGAACTGTCACCATGAGCACTGTCACCATAGGCGTGACACCATGTGCACTGTCACCATGTGCATTGTCAACCTAGGTACTCTCACCATTGGCATTATCACTGTGAGAATTGTGAACATGGGCACTGTCACCATGGGCACTGTCATCATGGGCAGTGTCACCATGGGAACTGTAAACATGGGCACGGCCACCATGGGCAATATCACTGTGAGCACTGTCACCATGGGTACTGCAACAAAGATAACTCTCACCGTGAGTACTGTCTTCATGAGTTGTCACCGTGTGCACTGTCACCATGAGAACTGTCAACATGGGCACTGTCACCATTTTTCACTGCCACCATCTGAAATGTCACCATGGGCACTATCACCATGAGAACTGTCACCCTGAGTCCTGTCAACACGGGCACTGTCACCAAGGGCACGGCCACCATGTGCAGTGTTACCATGGTCACTATCACCGTGAGTACTCTCACCATGGGAACTACCAACATGGGCAAAGTCATCATGAGCCCTTTCACCATGGGAACTGCCACCATGGGCACTATCACCATCGGCACTGTCACCATGAGCACTATTACTGTGAGTACTACCACCGTGAGCACTCTCACCAAGGACACTATCACCATGCGCACTGTCACCATGAGTACTTTCCTATGGGTACTGGCACAATGCGGACTGTCACAATGAGCCGTGTCACCATGGACACTATCACCATGAGCAATCTCACCGTGGTAACTGTTACTATGGGTATTGTGACTGTCAGCACTGTCACCATAGGCAATGGCACTGTGGGCACTGTCACCATGGGCACTGTCATCATGGGCATTGTCCCCATTTTCAGTGCCACCATGGGCAATGCAACCATGTGCACTATCACTGTAAGCTCTGTCACCACGGGTACTGCTACCATGAGCACTGTCACTGTAAGCTCTGTCACCACGGGTACTGCTACCATGAGCACTGTCAGCATGGGTTGTAACCGTGTGCACTGTCACTATGAGAACTGTCAGCATGGGCACTGTCACCATTTTCCACTGCTGCCATGTGCACTACCACCATGGTCACTATCACCGTGAGCACTGTCACCATGGTAACTACCAACATGGGCACTGTCACCATGAACACATTGACAATGGGAACCTCCACCATGGGCACTATTAATGTGAGCACACTCACCATGGACACTATCACCAAGGGTACTGTCACTTTCAGCACTATCACCATGGGTACTGCAACCATTACCACTGTCACCATAAGCACTGTCACCATTCTCAGTATCACCATGTGCACTGTCACCATGGGCACTATCTCCATGAGAACTGTCAGCTTGGGCACTGTCACCATGGGTATTGTGACTTTGGGCAATGTCACCATGAGCACTGTCACCTTGGGCACTGGCACAATGTGGACTGTCACCATGAGCACTGTCATCATGGGCACTATTACCGTTAGAACTGTCACCGTGGTCACTGTCACCATGGGCACTGTCACGGTAAGCACTGTCACAGTGAAGGTTGTGACCATGGGCACTGTCACCATGGGCAGTGACCCCATGGACAATTTCACTGTTTGTAATGTCACCATGGACACTATAACTATGGGCACTGTCACCGTGAGCTCTGTCACCATGGGCACTTTCACCATGAGCACTGCCACTCTGACCACTCTCACCATAAGAACTGTCATAATGGGCCCTTTACCGATGGGCACTTCCAACATTGGCACTATCACCGTGAGCACTGTCAACAAGAGCCCTGTCACGGTGGGCAGTGTCACCATGTGCACTATCACCGCAAGGACTATCACATTAAGCAATGTCACCATGGGCACTGTCACCATTTTGCACTGCCAGCATGTGCACTATCACCTTAGGTACTGTCACCATGAGCACTTTATCACTGCGTACTGTCACCATGGGTAATATCACCATGGGCACTGTCACCGTTATCACTATCACCGTGAGAGATGCCATGATGGGCACTGGCGCCATGGGTCTTGTCACTATGAGCACTGAAACAATGGGCACAATCACTGTGAGAAATTTCACCATGCTAACTCTACCCAAAGGCTCTGTGACAGAGAGAAATGTCACCATGGGCTCTGTCACAGTCAGTATTCTCACCATGGGCACTCTCATTGTGGGCACTGCCACCGTGAGCACTATTACCATGAACACTGCTACCGTTTGCACTATCATGATAAGAACTGTCACCATGGGCACAGACAACATGGGTACTCTCACGTTGTGCACTGTCACCAGGGGAACTGTCACCATGGGCACTGTCACCATGAGCACTCTAACCATGGGCACTCTCACCATGGGCACTATCACCATGAGCAATATCACCATGGGCACTCTCACTATTTTGCACTGCCACCAGATGCACCATGACCATGTGCACTGTCACCATGGGCAGTGTCACCACTGGGAGTCTCACCATGGGCACTGCACCATGATCACTGTCACCAAGAGCACTGTCACCACGAGCACTGCCACCATGAGCACTGTCACAAGAACTGCCACCATGGGCACTTTCACCATGATTACTGTCATCGTGGGTATTGTCACCTTGGGCAGTGTCAACGTGAGCAATATCACTGTGAGCACTATCACCCTGAGCACTGTCACCATGGGCACAGCCTCAATGCGGACTCTCACCATGAACACTGTCACCATGCGCACTATCACGGTGAGAACAGTCACCGCCGTCACTGTCACCATGGGCACATTTACCATGAGGACTGTCACTAAGAGCATTATCACCATAGGCACTGTCACCATGAGAACAGTCATCAAGGGCACTGTCAACATGGAGACTATCACCTCAAGCACTGTCACCATGAACACTGTCACCGTGAGCATTGTCACCATGAGCAATTTCAACAGGGTCACTTTCACCATGAGAACTGTCACCACGGGAACTCTCACCATTGGCACTGCCTCCGTGGGATTGTCACGATGAGCACTATCACCATGGGCATTGTCTCCATGGGCAGTTTCACCGTGAGCACTCTCACTATTGGCACTATCACCATCGGCACTCTCAGCATCGGCACAGTCACCGTGAGCACTGTCACAATGGGTGTTGTCACACTGGGTGCAGTTACCATGGGCACAGTCACCATTAGAACTGTCACCATGGGCACTGTGATCCTGGGCACTTTCACCATGGGCTCTTTCACAATGGGCACTCTCACAATGGGAAGTATCACCATGGGCTTTGTCATCGTGGGCACTGTCACTGTGAGCATGGCCACCGTAACATCTGTCACCATAAGCACTGTAACCATGAGCACTGTCCACATGAGCAGTGCCACAGTGAGCACTGTCACTTATGGCACTGTCCACATGAGCAGTGTCACCATGATCACTCTCACTATGGGCAGGACACCCTGGGTGTTTTCACCATGGGCACTGTCACCTTGAGCACATTGACCATGAGCTCTCTCACCCTGGGTGTTGTCACCATGGGCAGTATCACCGTGAGAGCTGTGTACATGGGCAGTCTCACCATGTGCACTATCACCATGAGCAATGTCACCATGAATAATGTCACCCTGTGTATTGTCACCATGGGCACATTCACCATCGGCACTATCACTGTTAAAAGTGTCACCAAGAGCACAGTCACTGTGTGCAGTTTCACCATACACACTATCACCGTAAGGATTATTACCATAAGCAATGTCACCATGAGCAATATCACCATGGGCACTGTCACCATATTGCACTGCCACCATGTGCAGTGTCACCATGGGCACTTTTACCATGAGTACTGTCACCATGGGTAATATCACCATGGGCACTGTCACCATGAGCACTGTTACTATGAGAATTTTCACTGTAGGCACTGTCACCATGAGAAGTGTCGCCATGGTCACATTCAACGTAAGAACTGTCACCTCAGGGATTATCAACATTGTCACTGTCACCGTGGGGTTGTCACCATGAGCACTATCACCATGGGCAATGTCTCCATGGGCAGTATCACCATGAGCACTGACACTATTGGCACTCTCACCATCAGCAGTGTCACCAGGGGCACGGTCACCGTGAGCACTGTCTCCATGGGCCTTGTCACACTGGGCGCTGTCACCATGGGCACTGCCACCTTGGGCTCTCTCACCATTAACACTGTAACAATACCCATTATCACCGTGTGCACTGTCACTATGGGCACGATCACCATTAGCACTGTAAGCATGTGCACTGTCACTATTTAGCACTGTCACTAGGTGAACTATGACCATGGGCACTTTCACGATGTGCACTATCACCATGAGCACAGTTACCATGGGCACTGTTACAATGTGCAGAGTCACCATCGGTACTGTCCCCATGGGAACTGCCACCAAGAGCACTGTCACCATTAACATTGTCACCACGAGCACTGCCACCATGGGCACTGCTATTATGAGCACTGTCACCATGAGAACTGTCGCTATGAGAACTGCCACCATGGGTATTTTCAACATGAGTACTGTCAACTTGGGTATTGTCACCATTAGCACTGTCACGATGAGCACTATTACTGGGAGCACTATCACTGTGAGCACTGTCACCATGAGCACTGTCGCCAAGGGTACTGGCACAATGCAGACTGGCACCATGAGCCCTGTCACCATTGGCACTATCACTTTGAGCATTCTCACCATGGTCACTGTCACCATGGGCACTGTTACCATGAGCACTGTCACTATAGGAAATGGTTGCGTGGGCACTGTCACCACGGGTACTGTCATCATGGGCAGTGTCACCATGGGAACTGTAAGCATGGGCACTGCCACCATGGGCAATATCACTGTGAGCACTGTCACCATGGGTACTGCAACAAAGAGAACTGTCACCGTGAGTACTGTCTGCATGGGTTGTCACCGTGTGCACTGTCACCATGAGAACTGTCAACATGGGCACTGTCACCATTTTTCACTGCCACCATGTGCAATGTCACCATGGGCACTATCACACTGAGAACTGTCACAATGAGTCCTGTCATCATGGGCACTGTCACCAAGGGCACGGCCACCATGTGCACTGTTACCATGGTCACTATCACCGTGAGCATTGTCCCCATGGGAACTAACAACATGGTCAATGTCATCCCGAACACTTTCACAATGGGAACTGCCACCTTGGGCACTATCAACAAGTGGACTCTCACCATAGGCACTATCACCATGGGCACTGTCACCGTGAGCACTGTCACCATCGGCACTGTCATCATGAGCACTATTACTGTGAGTACTACCACCATGAGCACTCTCACTGTGGTCACTGTCACCATGGGCACTCTTATCGTGAGCACTTTCACTATGGGTACTGGCACAGTGCGGACTGTCACACTGAGACCTGCCACCATGGACACTATCACCATGAGCACTTTCACCATGGTCACTGTTACCATGGGTACTGTCACTGGGAGCACTGTCACTATAGGCAATTGTACCATGGGCACTGTCACCATGGGCACTGTCATCATGGGCATTGACACTGTTGGCAGTGTCTCCATGGGCACTGTCACAGAGAGAAAAGTCATCATGGGAACTGTCACAGTCAGTATTCTCACCATGGGCACTCTCATTGTGGGCAATGCCTCCGTGAGCACTACTACCATGAACACTGCTACCGTGAACACTCTCATGATAAGAACTGTCACCATGGGCACAGACACCATGGGCACTCTCACGGTGTGCACTGTAACCAGGGGCACTTTCACCCTGGGCACTGTCACCATGAGCACTCTAACCATGGGCACTGTAACCATGGGCACTATCACCATGAGCAATATAACCATGGGCACTGTCACTATTTTGCACTGCCACCAGATGCACCATGACCATGTGCACTGTCACCATGGGCAGTGTCACCATTAGTAGTCTCACCATGGTCACTGCACCACGAGTACTGTCAACAAGAGCACTGTCACCATGAGCACTGCCACCATGAGCACTGTCACAAGAACTGTCCCTATGTGAACTGCCACCATGGGCACTTTCACCATGATTACTGTCACCGTGGGTATTGTCACCTTGGGCAATGTCAACGTGAGTAATATCACTGTGAGCACTATCACCCTGAGCTCTGTCATCATGGACACAGCCTCCATGCGGACTGTCACCATGAACACCCTCACCATGGGCACTATCACGGTAAGAACAGTCACCGTGGTCACTGTCAACATGGGCACTTTCATCGTGAGCAGTGTCACTAAGAGCATTATCACCATCAGAACTGTCCCCGTGTGAACAGTCACCATGGGCACTGTCAACCTGGAGACTATCACCTTGAGCACTGTCACCATGAACACTGTCACCATGAGCATTGTCACCATGAGCAATTTCAACAGGGTCACTTTCACCGTGAGAACTGTCACCACGGAAACTCTCACCATTGGCACTGCCTCTGAGGAATTGTCACGATGAGCACAATCACCATGGGCAGTGTCTCCATGGGCAGTTTCACCGTGAGCACTCTCACTATTGGCACTATCACCATAAGCACTGTCAGAATCGGCACAGTCACCGTGAGCACTGTCAAAACGGTTGTTGTCTCACTGGGCGATGTCACCTTGGGCACAGTCACCATTAGCACTGTCTCCATGGGCACTGTGATCTTGGGCACTTTCACCATGGGCTCTGTCACTGTGGGCACAGTCACAATGGGAAATATCACTTTGGACATTGTCATGGTGGACACTGTCACTGTGAGCATGGCCACCGTAACATCTATCACCATAAACACTGTAACTATGGGCACTGTCCACATGAAAACTGTCACTTATGTCACTGTCCACATGAGCAGTGTCAACATGATCACTCTCACAATGGGCAGGACACCCTGCGTGTTTCCAACATGGGCACTTTCACCATGAGCTCTCGCACTGTAGGAATTCTCACCTTAGGTACTGTCACCATGGGCACTGTCACCTTGAGCACTTTTACCATGAGCTCTGTCACCCTGGGTATTGTCACCATGGGCACTATCACCGTGAGAGTTGTGTACATGTGCATTCTCACCATGGGCACTATCACCATGAGCAATATCACCATGAATACTGTCACCCTGTGTATTGTCACCATGGGCACTGTCACCTTGAGCACTACACCGTGAGAATTGTGACTATGGGCACTGTCACCATGGGCACATTCACCATCGGCACTATCGCCATGAACACTGTCACCATGAGCACTGTCACTGTGTGCAGTTTCAGCATACACACTATCACCGTAAGGACTATCACCTTAAGCAATGTCACCATGAGCAAAATCACCATGGGCACTGTCAACATTTTGCACTGCCACCATGTGCATTGTCACCATGGGCACTTTACCATGAATACTGTCACCATGGGAAATATCACCATGGGCACTGTCACCATGAGCACAGTCAGTATGAGATTTTTCACCATAGGCACTGTCACCAGGAGAACGGTCACCATGGTCACATTCAACGTAAGAACTGTCACCTCGGAGACTATCAGCATTGGCATTGTCACTGTGGGTTTGTCACCATGAGCACTATCACCATGGGCCATGCCTCTAAGGACATTATCACCATGAGCACTGTCACTATTGGCACTCTCAGCATGGGCACTGTCACCTTGGGCACGGTCACCTTGAGCACTGTCACAATGGGCCTTCTCACACTGCGTGCTGTCACAATGGGCACTGTCACTGTGGGCACTGTCACAATGGGAAGTATCACCTTGGGCTTTGTCAGCGTGGGCACTGTCACCATGGGCACGGCCACCATGAAATCTATTACCATAAGCCCTGTAAACATGGGCACTGTCCCATGAGCATGGCACCATGAGCACTGCCAGAATGAGCACTGTCACTTATGGCACTGTCCACATGAGCAGTGTGACCCTGATCACTGTCACCATGGGCAGGACACCCTGGGTATTGTCACCATGGGCACTGTCACCATGAGCACTCTCACCATGGAAATTGTCACCTTAGGTACTGTAACCATGGGCACTGTCACCATGAACACTTTTACCATGAGCTATGTTACCCTGGGTATTGTCACCATGGGCACTATCACCGTGAGAGTTGTGAACATGGGCACTCTCATCTTGGGGACTATCACCATGAGCAATGTCACCATGAATACTGTCACCCTGTGTATTGTCACCATGGGCACTGTCACCGTGAGCACTACACCGTGAGAATTGTGACTATGGGCACTGTCACCATGGGCACATTCACGATCGGCACTATCGCCATGAACACTGTCACCATGAGCACAATCACTGTGTGCAGTTTCACAATACACACTATCACCGTAGGGAATATCACCATAAGCAATGTCACCATGAGCAATATCACCATGGGCACTGTCACCATTTTGCACTGCCACTATGTGCAGTGTGACCATGGGCACTTTTACCATGAGTACTGTCACCATGGGTAATATCACCATGGGCACAGTCACCATGAGCACTGTCACTATGAGAATTTTCACCATAGGCACAGTCACCATGAGAAATGTCACCATGGGCACTGTCAACATGGAGACCATAACCTTGAGCACTGTCACCATGAGCACTGTCACCATGAGCAATATCACCATGGTCACATTCAATGTAAGAACTGTCACCACGGGGACTATCACAATTGGCACTGTCACTGTTGGGTTCTCACAATGAGCACTATCACCATGGGCATTGTCTCCATGGGCAGTTTCACCATGAGCACTGTCACTATTGGCACTCTCATCATCGGCAATATTCACCACGGGCACATTCACTGTGAGAACTGTCATCATGGGCTTTCTCACACTGGGTACTGTCATCATGGGCACTGTCACCCTGGGCACTGTCACATTGGGATATATCACCATGGGCTTTGTCAGCATGGGAACTGTCCACGGGGGTACTGACACCGTGACATCTATCACCATAATCACTGTAAACATGGACACTGTCACAATGAGAACGGTCAGCATGAGCACTGCCACACAGAGCACTGCTATTTATGGCACTGCCAACATGAGCACTGTCACCATGAGCAGTGTCACCAGGGGCATGACACCATGGGCACTGTCACCATGGTCATTGTCACCCTAAGTACTCTCATCATAGGCATTATCACTGTGAGAATTGTGAACATGGGCACTGTCACCATGGGCACTATCACCATGAGCGCTGTCACCCTGTGTATTTACACCATGGGCACTGTCACTGTGAACACTACACCATGAGAATTGTGACTATGGGCACTGTCACCCTGGACACTCTCACCATGGGAACTATCACCGTGAACACTGTAACCATGAACACTATCACTGTGTGCAGTGTCACCATGCGCACTGTCACCATGAGGACTATCACTGTAAGCAAAGTCACCATGAGGAATGTCACCATGGGCACTGTCACCATTTTGCACTGCCAGCATGTGCAGTGTCACCATGGGTAATATCACCATAGGCACTTTCACCGTGAGAAATGTGACCGTGCAAAATATCTCTATGGGCCCTGGCACCATGGGCATTGTCACTGTGAGCACTGTCACAATGGGAACTATCACCGAGAGAAATCTCAACATGCTAACTGTCCCCATGGGGACTCTTACTGTGAGAAGGGTCACCATGGGCATTGTCACTGTTGGCACTGTCCCCATGGGTACTGTCATTGTGGACAGTGTCACCATGGCCATTGCCACCTTGGGCTCTCTCACCATGAACAGTGTAACAATGCAAATTATCACCGTGTGCTCTCTCACCATGGGCACTATCACCATGAGCACTGTCAGAATGTGCACTGTCACTATTTAGCACTGTCACCAGGTGAACTACCACCATGGGCACTATCACGATTTGCACTGTCACCATGAGCACAAATACCATGGGCACTGTAACAATGCACAGTGTCATCATCGGTATTGTCCCCATACGAACTGCCACCAAGAACACTGTCACCATTAACACTGTCACCAGGAGCACTGGCACCTTGGGCACTGCTATTATGAGCACTGTCACCATGAGCACTCTCATCATGGGCACTTTCACCAAGGGCACAGCCACCATGTGCACTGTTACCATGGTCACTATCACCGTGAGCACTGTCACCATGGGAACTACCAACATGGGCACTGTCATCATGAGCACTTTCACAATGGGAACTGCCACCACGGCACTATTAATGTGAGCACACTCACCATGGGCACTATCACCAAGGGCACTGTCAGTTTCAGAACTATCACCATGGGTACTGCAACCATGACCACTGTCACCGTTATCACTGTCACCATTCTCAGTATCACCATGTGCACTGTCACCATGGGCACTATCACCAGGAGAACTGTCAGCATCGGCACTGTCACCATGGGTATTGTGACTTTGGGCACTGTCACCATGAGCACTGTCACCTTGGGCAGTGGCACAATGTGGACTGTCACAATAAGCACTGTCATCATGGGCTCTATCAACATTATAAAGGTCACCGTGGTCACTATCACCAAGGGCACTGTCACTGTGAGCACTATCACTGTGAGGGTTCTGACCATGTGCACTGTTACTATGGGTAGTGTCCCCATGGTCAATTTCACTGTTAGTACTGTCACCATGGACACTATAACTAAGGGCACTGTCACCGTGAGCTCTGTCACCTTGGGCACTTTCACCATGAGCAGTGCCACTGTGACCACTCTCACCATAAGAACTGTCACCGTGGGCACTTTCATGATGAGCACTTCCAACATTGGCACTATCACCTTGAGCACTGTCAACAAGAGCACTGTCATGGTGGGCAGTGTCACCATGCGCACTGTCACCATGAACACGGTCACCATGAGTACTGTCACCCTGGGTATTTTCACCATGGGCACTGTCACTGTGAGCACTACACCATGAGAATTGTGACTATGGGCACTGTTACCATGGACACTCTCACCATGGGAACTATCACTGTGAACACTGTCACAGTGAACATTGTCACTGTGTGCATTGTTACCATGCACACAGTCACCATAAGGATTATCACTGTAAGCAATGTCACCATGAACAATGTCACCATGGGCACTCTTACCATCTTGCACAGCCACCATGTGCAGTGTCACCATTGGTCATATCACCATAGGCACTTTCGCCGTGAGAAATGTTACCGAGCAGAATGTCTATATGGGCACTGGCACCATGGGCCTTCTCACTGAGAGCACTGTCACAACGGGCACTATAACCGTGAGAAATCTCACCATGCTAACTGTCCCCATGGGCACCGTCACCATGAGATGTGCCACCATGGGAACTGTTACTGTCGGCACTGTCACTTTGGGCACTGTCATTGTGGGCACTGTCACCATGGCTACTGCCACCTTGGGCTCTGTCACCATGAACACTGTTACAATGCCTATTATCACCGTGTGCACTGTCTCATGGGCACTATCACCATGAGCACTGTCAGCATGTGCACTGTCACTATTTAGCACTGTCACCAGGTGAACTACCACCATGGGCACTGTCAGGACGTGCACTATCACCGTGAGCACGATTACCATGGGAACTGTAACAATGCACATTGTCACCATCGGTACTGTGCCCATGGGAACAGCCACCAAGGGCACTGTCACCATAAGCACTGTCACTGTGTGCAGTTTCACCATACACACTATTACTGGAAGGACTATCACCATAAGCAATGTCACCATGAGCAATATCACCATGGGCACTGTCAACATTTTGCACTGCCACCATGTGCAGTGTCACCATGGGCACTTTTACCATGAGTACCGTCACCATGGGTAATATCACCATGGGCACTGTCACCATGAGCAGTGCCACTATGAGAATTTTCACCATAGGCACTGTCACCATGAGAACTGTCACCATGGTCACATTCAACGTAAGAACTGTCACCACGGGGACTATCACCATTGTCACTGTCACCGTGGGGTTGTCACCATGAGCACTATCACCATGGGCAATATCTCCATGGGCAGTTTCACCATGAGAACTGTCATTATTGGCACTCTCACCATCGGCACTGTCACAATGGGCATGGTCACCGTGAGCTGTGTCACCTTGGGCCTTGTCAAACTGGGCGCTGTCACCATGGGCTCTTTCACAATGGGAAGTATCACCATGGAATTTGTCAGCCTGGGCACTGTCCCCGTGGGCACTGACACCGTTACATCTATCAGCATAAACACTGTAAACGTGCACACTGTCACCATGAGCACAGTCACCTTGAGCACTGTCACCATGGGCCTTGTCACACTGGGCGCTGTCACCATGGGCACCGTCACCGTGAGCACTGTCACAATGGGAAGTATCACCATGGGCTTTGTCACGCTGGGCACTGTCCCTGTGTGCAGTGTCACCGTGACATCTATCACCATAAGCAATGTAAATATGGGCACTGTCCCCATGAGCACGGTCACCATAAGCACTGCCACAATGAGCACTGTTATTTATGGCAATGCCAACATGAGAACTGTCACCATGAGCACTGTCACCATAGGCGTGACACCATGTGCACTGTCACCATGTGCATTGTCAACCTAGGTACTCTCACCATTGGCATTATCACTGTGAGAATTGTGAACATGGGCACTGTCACCATGGGCACTGTCATCATGGGCAGTGTCACCATGGGAACTGTAAACATGGGCACGGCCACCATGGGCAATATCACTGTGAGCACTGTCACCATGGGTACTGCAACAAAGATAACTCTCACCGTGAGTACTGTCTTCATGAGTTGTCACCGTGTGCACTGTCACCATGAGAACTGTCAACATGGGCACTGTCACCATTTTTCACTGCCACCATCTGAAATGTCACCATGGGCACTATCACCATGAGAACTGACACCCTGAGTCCTGTCAACACGGGCACTGTCACCAAGGGCACGGCCACCATGTGCAGTGTTACCATGGTCACTATCACCGTGAGTACTCTCACCATGGGAACTACCAACATGGGCAAAGTCATCATGAGCACTTTCACCATGGGAACTGCCACCATGGGCACTATCACCATCGGCACTGTCACCATGAGCACTATTACTGTGAGTACTACCACCGTGAGCACTCTCACCAAGGACACTATCACCATGCGCACTGTCACCATGAGTACTTTCCTATGGGTACTGGCACAATGCGGACTGTCACAATGAGCTGTGTCACCATGGACACTATCACCATGAGCAATCTCACCGTGGTAACTGTTACTATGGGTATTGTGACTGTCAGCACTGTCACCATAGGCAATGGCACTGTGGGCACTGTCACCATGGGCACTGTCATCATGGGCATTGTCCCCATTTTCAGTGCCACCATGGGCAATGCAACCATGTGCACTATCACTGTAAGCTCTGTCACCACGGGTACTGCTACCATGAGCACTGTCACTGTAAGCTCTGTCACCACGGGTACTGCTACCATGAGCACTGTCAGCATGGGTTGTAACCGTGTGCACTGTCACTATGAGAACTGTCAGCATGGGCACTGTCACCATTTTCCACTGCTGCCATGTGCACTACCACCATGGGCACTATCACCGTGAGCACTGTCACCATGAGTAATGTCATCATGGGCAGTGTCACCAAGGGCACAACCACCATGTGTACCATTACCATGGTCACTATCACCGTGAGCACTGTCACCATGGTAACTACCAACATGGGCACTGTCACCATGAACACATTGACAATGGGAACCTCCACCATGGGCACTATTAATGTGAGCACACTCACCATGGACACTATCACCAAGGGTACTGTCACTTTCAGCACTATCACCATGGGTACTGCAACCATTACCACTGTCACCATAAGCACTGTCACCATTCTCAGTATCACCATGTGCACTGTCACCATGGGCACTATCTCCATGAGAACTGTCAGCTTGGGCACTGTCACCATGGGTATTGTGACTTTGGGCAATGTCACCATGAGCACTGTCACCTTGGGCACTGGCACAATGTGGACTGTCACCATGAGCACTGTCATCATGGGCACTATTACCGTTAGAACTGTCACCGTGGTCACTGTCACCATGGGCACTGTCACGGTAAGCACTGTCACAGTGAAGGTTGTGACCATGGGCACTGTCACCATGGGCAGTGACCCCATGGACAATTTCACTGTTTGTAATGTCACCATGGACACTATAACTATGGGCACTGTCACCGTGAGCTCTGTCACCATGGGCACTTTCACCATGAGCACTGCCACTCTGACCACTCTCACCATAAGAACTGTCATAATGGGCCCTTTACCGATGGGCACTTCCAACATTGGCACTATCACCGTGAGCACTGTCAACAAGAGCCCTGTCACGGTGGGCAGTGTCACCATGTGCACTATCACCGCAAGGACTATCACATTAAGCAATGTCACCATGGGCACTGTCACCATTTTGCACTGCCAGCATGTGCACTATCACCTTAGGTACTGTCACCATGAGCACTTTATCACTGCGTACTGTCACCATGGGTAATATCACCATGGGCACTGTCACCGTTATCACTATCACCGTGAGAGATGCCATGATGGGCACTGGCGCCATGGGTCTTGTCACTATGAGCACTGAAACAATGGGCACAATCACTGTGAGAAATTTCACCATGCTAACTCTACCCAAAGGCTCTGTGACAGAGAGAAATGTCACCATGGGCTCTGTCACAGTCAGTATTCTCACCATGGGCACTCTCATTGTGGGCACTGCCACCGTGAGCACTATTACCATGAACACTGCTACCGTTTGCACTATTATGATAAGAACTGTCACCATGGGCACAGACAACATGGGTACTCTCACGTTGTGCACTGTCACCAGGGGAACTGTCACCATGGGCACTGTCACCATGAGCACTCTAACCATGGGCACTCTCACCATGGGCACTATCACCATGAGCAATATCACCATGGGCACTCTCACTATTTTGCACTGCCACCAGATGCACCATGACCATGTGCACTGTCACCATGGGCAGTGTCACCACTGGGAGTCTCACCATGGGCACTGCACCATGATCACTGTCACCAAGAGCACTGTCACCACGAGCACTGCCACCATGAGCACTGTCACAAGAACTGCCACCATGGGCACTTTCACCATGATTACTGTCATCGTGGGTATTGTCACCTTGGGCAGTGTCAACGTGAGCAATATCACTGTGAGCACTATCACCCTGAGCACTGTCACCATGGGCACAGCCTCAATGCGGACTCTCACCATGAACACTGTCACCATGCGCACTATCACGGTGAGAACAGTCACCGCCGTCACTGTCACCATGGGCACATTTACCATGAGGACTGTCACTAAGAGCATTATCACCATAGGCACTGTCACCATGAGAACAGTCATCAAGGGCACTGTCAACATGGAGACTATCACCTCAAGCACTGTCACCATGAACACTGTCACCGTGAGCATTGTCACCATGAGCAATTTCAACAGGGTCACTTTCACCATGAGAACTGTCACCACGGGAACTCTCACCATTGGCACTGCCTCCGTGGGATTGTCACGATGAGCACTATCACCATGGGCATTGTCTCCATGGGCAGTTTCACCGTGAGCACTCTCAGTATTGGCACTATCACCATCGGCACTCTCAGCATCGGCACAGTCACCGTGAGCACTGTCACAATGGGTGTTGTCACACTGGGTGCAGTTACCATGGGCACAGTCACCATTAGAACTGTCACCATGGGCACTGTGATCCTGGGCACTTTCACCATGGGCTCTTTCACAATGGGCACTCTCACAATGGGAAGTATCACCATGGGCTTTGTCATCGTGGGCACTGTCACTGTGAGCATGGCCACCGTAACATCTGTCACCATAAGCACTGTAACCATGAGCACTGTCCACATGAGCAGTGTCACCATGATCACTCTCACTATGGGCAGGACACCCTGGGTGTTTTCACCATGGGCACTGTCACCTTGAGCACATTGACCATGAGCTCTCTCACCCTGGGTGTTGTCACCATGGGCAGTATCACCGTGAGAGCTGTGTACATGGGCAGTCTCACCATGTGCACTATCACCATGAGCAATGTCACCATGAATAATGTCACCCTGTGTATTGTCACCATGGGCACATTCACCATCGGCACTATCACTGTTAAAAGTGTCACCAAGAGCACAGTCACTGTGTGCAGTTTCACCATACACACTATCACCGTAAGGATTATTACCATAAGCAATGTCACCATGAGCAATATCACCATGGGCACTGTCACCATATTGCACTGCCACCATGTGCAGTGTCACCATGGGCACTTTTACCATGAGTACTGTCACCATGGGTAATATCACCATGGGCACTGTCACCATGAGCACTGTTACTATGAGAATTTTCACTGTAGGCACTGTCACCATGAGAAGTGTCGCCATGGTCACATTCAACGTAAGAACTGTCACCTCAGGGATTATCAACATTGTCACTGTCACCGTGGGGTTGTCACCATGAGCACTATCACCATGGGCAATGTCTCCATGGGCAGTATCACCATGAGCACTGACACTATTGGCACTCTCACCATCAGCAGTGTCACCAGGGGCACG
The DNA here is from genome assembly GCF_964341445.2 of Mesoplodon mirus. Taxonomy (NCBI): domain Eukaryota; kingdom Metazoa; phylum Chordata; class Mammalia; order Artiodactyla; family Ziphiidae; genus Mesoplodon; species Mesoplodon mirus. The sequence goes on along the minus strand of NW_028295808.1, from coordinate 5,293,156 downwards.
GTCACCGTGAGCACTGTCTCCATGGGCCTTGTCACACTGGGCGCTGTCACCATGGGCACTGCCACCTTGGGCTCTCTCACCATTAACACTGTAACAATACCCATTATCACCGTGTGCACTGTTACTATGGGCACGATAACCATTAGCACTGTAAGCATGTGCACTGTCACTATTTAGCACTGTCACTAGGTGAACTATGACCATGGGCACTTTCACGATGTGCACTATCACCATGAGCACAGTTACCATGGGCACTGTTACAATGTGCAGAGTCACCATCGGTACTGTCCCCATGGGAACTGCCACCAAGAGCACTGTCACCATTAACATTGTCACCACGAGCACTGCCACCATGGGCACTGCTATTATGAGCACTGTCACCATGAGAACTGTCGCTATGAGAACTGCCACCATGGGTATTTTCAACATGAGTACTGTCAACTTGGGTATTGTCACCATTAGCACTGTCACGATGAGCACTATTACTGGGAGCACTATCACTGTGAGCACTGTCACCATGAGCACTGTCGCCAAGGGTACTGGCACAATGCAGACTGGCACCATGAGCCCTGTCACCATTGGCACTATCACTTTGAGCATTCTCACCATGGTCACTGTCACCATGGGCACTGTTACCATGAGCACTGTCACTATAGGAAATGGTTGCGTGGGCACTGTCACCACGGGTACTGTCATCATGGGCAGTGTCACCATGGGAACTGTAAGCATGGGCACTGCCACCATGGGCAATATCACTGTGAGCACTGTCACCATGGGTACTGCAACAAAGAGAACTGTCACCGTGAGTACTGTCTGCATGGGTTGTCACCGTGTGCACTGTCACCATGAGAACTGTCAACATGGGCACTGTCACCATTTTTCACTGCCACCATGTGCAATGTCACCATGGGCACTATCACACTGAGAACTGTCACAATGAGTCCTGTCATCATGGGCACTGTCACCAAGGGCACGGCCACCATGTGCACTGTTACCATGGTCACTATCACCGTGAGCATTGTCCCCATGGGAACTAACAACATGGTCAATGTCATCCCGAACACTTTCACAATGGGAACTGCCACCTTGGGCACTATCAACAAGTGGACTCTCACCATAGGCACTATCACCATGGGCACTGTCACCGTGAGCACTGTCACCATCGGCACTGTCATCATGAGCACTATTACTGTGAGTACTACCACCATGAGCACTCTCACTGTGGTCACTGTCACCATGGGCACTCTTATCGTGAGCACTTTCACTATGGGTACTGGCACAGTGCGGACTGTCACACTGAGACCTGCCACCATGGACACTATCACCATGAGCACTTTCACCATGGTCACTGTTACCATGGGTACTGTCACTGGGAGCACTGTCACTATAGGCAATTGTACCATGGGCACTGTCACCATGGGCACTGTCATCATGGGCATTGACACTGTTGGCAGTGTCTCCATGGGCACTGTCACAGAGAGAAAAGTCATCATGGGAACTGTCACAGTCAGTATTCTCACCATGGGCACTCTCATTGTGGGCAATGCCTCCGTGAGCACTACTACCATGAACACTGCTACCGTGAACACTCTCATGATAAGAACTGTCACCATGGGCACAGACACCATGGGCACTCTCACGGTGTGCACTGTAACCAGGGGCACTTTCACCCTGGGCACTGTCACCATGAGCACTCTAACCATGGGCACTGTAACCATGGGCACTATCACCATGAGCAATATAACCATGGGCACTGTCACTATTTTGCACTGCCACCAGATGCACCATGACCATGTGCACTGTCACCATGGGCAGTGTCACCATTAGTAGTCTCACCATGGTCACTGCACCACGAGTACTGTCAACAAGAGCACTGTCACCATGAGCACTGCCACCATGAGCACTGTCACAAGAACTGTCCCTATGTGAACTGCCACCATGGGCACTTTCACCATGATTACTGTCACCGTGGGTATTGTCACCTTGGGCAATGTCAACGTGAGTAATATCACTGTGAGCACTATCACCCTGAGCTCTGTCATCATGGACACAGCCTCCATGCGGACTGTCACCATGAACACCCTCACCATGGGCACTATCACGGTAAGAACAGTCACCGTGGTCACTGTCAACATGGGCACTTTCATCGTGAGCAGTGTCACTAAGAGCATTATCACCATCAGAACTGTCCCCGTGTGAACAGTCACCATGGGCACTGTCAACCTGGAGACTATCACCTTGAGCACTGTCACCATGAACACTGTCACCATGAGCATTGTCACCATGAGCAATTTCAACAGGGTCACTTTCACCGTGAGAACTGTCACCACGGAAACTCTCACCATTGGCACTGCCTCTGAGGAATTGTCACGATGAGCACAATCACCATGGGCAGTGTCTTCATGGGCAGTTTCACCGTGAGCACTCTCACTATTGGCACTATCACCATAAGCACTGTCAGAATCGGCACAGTCACCGTGAGCACTGTCAAAACGGTTGTTGTCTCACTGGGCGATGTCACCTTGGGCACAGTCACCATTAGCACTGTCTCCATGGGCACTGTGATCTTGGGCACTTTCACCATGGGCTCTGTCACTGTGGGCACAGTCACAATGGGAAATATCACTTTGGACATTGTCATGGTGGACACTGTCACTGTGAGCATGGCCACCGTAACATCTATCACCATAAACACTGTAACTATGGGCACTGTCCACATGAAAACTGTCACTTATGTCACTGTCCACATGAGCAGTGTCAACATGATCACTCTCACAATGGGCAGGACACCCTGCGTGTTTCCAACATGGGCACTTTCACCATGAGCTCTCGCACTGTAGGAATTCTCACCTTAGGTACTGTCACCATGGGCACTGTCACCTTGAGCACTTTTACCATGAGCTCTGTCACCCTGGGTATTGTCACCATGGGCACTATCACCGTGAGAGTTGTGTACATGTGCATTCTCACCATGGGCACTATCACCATGAGCAATATCACCATGAATACTGTCACCCTGTGTATTGTCACCATGGGCACTGTCACCTTGAGCACTACACCGTGAGAATTGTGACTATGGGCACTGTCACCATGGGCACATTCACCATCGGCACTATCGCCATGAACACTGTCACCATGAGCACTGTCACTGTGTGCAGTTTCAGCATACACACTATCACCGTAAGGACTATCACCTTAAGCAATGTCACCATGAGCAAAATCACCATGGGCACTGTCAACATTTTGCACTGCCACCATGTGCATTGTCACCATGGGCACTTTACCATGAATACTGTCACCATGGGAAATATCACCATGGGCATTGTCACCATGAGCACGGTCAGTATGAGATTTTTCACCATAGGCACTGTCACCAGGAGAACGGTCACCATGGTCACATTCAACGTAAGAACTGTCACCTCGGAGACTATCAGCATTGGCATTGTCACTGTGGGTTTGTCACCATGAGCACTATCACCATGGGCCATGCCTCTAAGGACATTATCACCATGAGCACTGTCACTATTGGCACTCTCAGCATGGGCACTGTCACCTTGGGCACGGTCACCTTGAGCACTGTCACAATGGGCCTTCTCACACTGCGTGCTGTCACAATGGGCACTGTCACTGTGGGCACTGTCACAATGGGAAGTATCACCTTGGGCTTTGTCAGCGTGGGCACTGTCACCATGGGCACGGCCACCATGAAATCTATCACCATAAGCCCTGTAAACATGGGCACTGTCCCATGAGCATGGCACCATGAGCACTGCCAGAATGAGCACTGTCACTTATGGCACTGTCCACATGAGCAGTGTGACCCTGATCACTGTCACCATGTGCAGGACACCCTGGGTATTGTCACCATGGGCACTGTCACCATGAGCACTCTCACCATGGAAATTGTCACCTTAGGTACTGTAACCATGGGCACTGTCACCATGAACACTTTTACCATGAGCTATGTTACCCTGGGTATTGTCACCATGGGCACTATCACCGTGAGAGTTGTGAACATGGGCACTCTCATCTTGGGGACTATCACCATGAGCAATGTCACCATGAATACTGTCACCCTGTGTATTGTCACCATGGGCACTGTCACCGTGAGCACTACACCGTGAGAATTGTGACTATGGGCACTGTCACCATGGGCACATTCACGATCGGCACTATCGCCATGAACACTGTCACCATGAGCACAATCACTGTGTGCAGTTTCACAATACACACTATCACCGTAGGGAATATCACCATAAGCAATGTCACCATGAGCAATATCACCATGGGCACTGTCACCATTTTGCACTGCCACTATGTGCAGTGTGACCATGGGCACTTTTACCATGAGTACTGTCACCATGGGTAATATCACCATGGGCACAGTCACCATGAGCACTGTCACTATGAGAATTTTCACCATAGGCACAGTCACCATGAGAAATGTCACCATGGGCACTGTCAACATGGAGACCATAACCTTGAGCACTGTCACCATGAGCAATATCACCATGGTCACATTCAATGTAAGAACTGTCACCACGGGGACTATCACAATTGGCACTGTCACTGTTGGGTTCTCACAATGAGCACTATCACCATGGGCATTGTCTCCATGGGCAGTTTCACCATGAGCACTGTCACTATTGGCACTCTCATCATCGGCAATATTCACCACGGGCACATTCACTGTGAGAACTGTCATCATGGGCTTTCTCACACTGGGTACTGTCATCATGGGCACTGTCACCCTGGGCACTGTCACATTGGGATATATCACCATGGGCTTTGTCAGCATGGGAACTGTCCACGGGGGTACTGACACCGTGACATCTATCACCATAATCACTGTAAACATGGACACTGTCACAATGAGAACGGTCAGCATGAGCACTGCCACACAGAGCACTGCTATTTATGGCACTGCCAACATGAGCACTGTCACCATGAGCAGTGTCACCAGGGGCATGACACCATGGGCACTGTCACCATGGTCATTGTCACCCTAAGTACTCTCATCATAGGCATTATCACTGTGAGAATTGTGAACATGGGCACTGTCACCATGGGCACTATCACCATGAGCGCTGTCACCCTGTGTATTTACACCATGGGCACTGTCACTGTGAACACTACACCATGAGAATTGTGACTATGGGCACTGTCATCCTGGACACTCTCACCATGGGAACTATCACCGTGAACACTGTAACCATGAACACTATCACTGTGTGCAGTGTCACCATGCGCACTGTCACCATGAGGACTATCACTGTAAGCAAAGTCACCATGAGGAATGTCACCATGGGCACTGTCACCATTTTGCACTGCCAGAATGTGCAGTGTCACCATGGGTAATATCACCATAGGCACTTTCACCGTGAGAAATGTGACCGTGCAAAATATCTCTATGGGCCCTGGCACCATGGGCATTGTCACTGTGAGCACTGTCACAATGGGAACTATCACCGAGAGAAATCTCAACATGCTAACTGTCCCCATGGGGACTCTTACTGTGAGAAGGGTCACCATGGGCATTGTCACTGTTGGCACTGTCCCCATGGGCACCGTCATTGTGGACAGTGTCACCATGGCCATTGCCACCTTGGGCTCTCTCACCATGAACACTGTAACAATGCAAATTATCACCGTGTGCTCTCTCACCATGGGCACTATCACCATGAGCACTGTCAGAATGTGCACTGTCACTATTTAGCACTGTCACCAGGTGAACTACCACCATGGGCACTATCACGATTTGCACTGTCACCATGAGCACAAATACCATGGGCACTGTAACAATGCACAGTGTCATCATCGGTATTGTCCCCATACGAACTGCCACCAAGAACACTGTCACCATTAACACTGTCACCAGGAGCACTGGCACCTTGGGCACTGCTATTATGAGCACTGTCACCATGAGCACTCTCATCATGGGCACTTTCACCATGAGCACTGTCACCATGGGAACTACCAACATGGGCACTGTCATCATGAGCACTTTCACAATGGGAACTGCCACCACGGCACTATTAATGTGAGCACACTCACCATGGGCACTATCACCAAGGGCACTGTCAGTTTCAGAACTATCACCATGGGTACTGCAACCATGACCACTGTCACCGTTATCACTGTCACCATTCTCAGTATCACCATGTGCACTGTCACCATGGGCACTATCACCAGGAGAACTGTCAGCATCGGCACTGTCACCATGGGTATTGTGACTTTGGGCACTGTCACCATGAGCACTGTCACCTTGGGCAGTGGCACAATGTGGACTGTCACAATAAGCACTGTCATCATGGGCTCTATCAACATTATAAAGGTCACCGTGGTCACTATCACCAAGGGCACTGTCACTGTGAGCACTATCACTGTGAGGGTTCTGACCATGTGCACTGTTACTATGGGTAGTGTCCCCATGGTCAATTTCACTGTTAGTACTGTCACCATGGACACTATAACTAAGGGCACTGTCACCGTGAGCTCTGTCACCTTGGGCACTTTCACCATGAGCAGTGCCACTGTGACCACTCTCACCATAAGAACTGTCACCGTGGGCACTTTCATGATGAGCACTTCCAACATTGGCACTATCACCTTGAGCACTGTCAACAAGAGCACTGTCATGGTGGGCAGTGTCACCATGCGCACTGTCACCATGAACACGGTCACCATGAGTACTGTCACCCTGGGTATTTTCACCATGGGCACTGTCACTGTGAGCACTACACCATGAGAATTGTGACTATGGGCACTGTTACCATGGACACTCTCACCATGGGAACTATCACTGTGAACACTGTCACAGTGAACATTGTCACTGTGTGCATTGTTACCATGCACACAGTCACCATAAGGATTATCACTGTAAGCAATGTCACCATGAACAATGTCACCATGGGCACTCTTACCATCTTGCACAGCCACCATGTGCAGTGTCACCATTGGTCATATCACCATAGGCACTTTCGCCGTGAGAAATGTTACCGAGCAGAATGTCTATATGGGCACTGGCACCATGGGCCTTCTCACTGAGAGCACTGTCACAACGGGCACTATAACCGTGAGAAATCTCACCATGCTAACTGTCCCCATGGGCACCGTCACCATGAGATGTGCCACCATGGGAACTGTTACTGTCGGCACTGTCACTTTGGGCACTGTCATTGTGGGCACTGTCACCATGGCTACTGCCACCTTGGGCTCTGTCACCATGAACACTGTTACAATGCCTATTATCACCGTGTGCACTGTCTCATGGGCACTATCACCATGAGCACTGTCAGCATGTGCACTGTCACTATTTAGCACTGTCACCAGGTGAACTACCACCATGGGCACTGTCAGGACGTGCACTATCACCGTGAGCACGATTACCATGGGAACTGTAACAATGCACAGTGTCACCATCGGTACTGTGCCCATGGGAACAGCCACCAAGGGCACTGTCACCATAAGCACTGTCACTGTGTGCAGTTCCACCATACACACTATTACTGGAAGGACTATCACCATAAGCAATGTCACCATGAGCAATATCACCATGGGCACTGTCAACATTTTGCACTGCCACCATGTGCAGTGTCACCATGGGCACTTTTACCATGAGTACCGTCACCATGGGTAATATCACCATGGGCACTATCACCATGAGCAGTGCCACTATGAGAATTTTCACCATAGGCACTGTCACCATGAGAACTGTCACCATGGTCACATTCAACGTAAGAACTGTCACCACGGGGACTATCACCATTGTCACTGTCACCGTGGGGTTGTCACCATGAGCACTATCACCATGGGCAATATCTCCATGGGCAGTTTCACCATGAGAACTGTCATTATTGGCACTCTCACCATCGGCACTGTCACAATGGGCATGGTCACCGTGAGCTGTGTCACCTTGGGCCTTGTCAAACTGGGCGCTGTCACCATGGGCTCTTTCACAATGGGAAGTATCACCATGGAATTTGTCAGCCTGGGCACTGTCCCCGTGGGCACTGACACCGTTACATCTATCAGCATAAACACTGTAAACGTGCACACTGTCACCATGAGCACAGTCACCTTGAGCACTGTCACCATGGGCCTTGTCACACTGGGCGCTGTCACCATGGGCACCGTCACCGTGAGCACTGTCACAATGGGAAGTATCACCATGGGCTTTGTCACGCTGGGCACTGTCCCTGTGTGCAGTGTCACCGTGACATCTATCACCATAAGCAATGTAAATATGGGCACTGTCCCCATGAGCACGGTCACCATAAGCACTGCCACAATGAGCACTGTTATTTATGGCAATGCCAACATGAGAACTGTCACCATGAGCACTGTCACCATAGGCGTGACACCATGTGCACTGTCACCATGTGCATTGTCAACCTAGGTACTCTCACCATTGGCATTATCACTGTGAGAATTGTGAACATGGGCACTGTCACCATGGGCACTGTCATCATGGGCAGTGTCACCATGGGAACTGTAAACATGGGCACGGCCACCATGGGCAATATCACTGTGAGCACTGTCACCATGGGTACTGCAACAAAGATAACTCTCACCGTGAGTACTGTCTTCATGAGTTGTCACCGTGTGCACTGTCACCATGAGAACTGTCAACATGGGCACTGTCACCATTTTTCACTGCCACCATCTGAAATGTCACCATGGGCACTATCACCATGAGAACTGTCACCCTGAGTCCTGTCAACACGGGCACTGTCACCAAGGGCACGGCCACCATGTGCAGTGTTACCATGGTCACTATCACCGTGAGTACTCTCACCATGGGAACTACCAACATGGGCAAAGTCATCATGAGCACTTTCACCATGGGAACTGCCACCATGGGCACTATCACCATCGGCACTGTCACCATGAGCACTATTACTGTGAGTACTACCACCGTGAGCACTCTCACCAAGGACACTATCACCATGCGCACTGTCACCATGAGTACTTTCCTATGGGTACTGGCACAATGCGGACTGTCACAATGAGCCGTGTCACCATGGACACTATCACCATGAGCAATCTCACCGTGGTAACTGTTACTATGGGTATTGTGACTGTCAGCACTGTCACCATAGGCAATGGCACTGTGGGCACTGTCACCATGGGCACTGTCATCATGGGCATTGTCCCCATTTTCAGTGCCACCATGGGCAATGCAACCATGTGCACTATCACTGTGAGCTCTGTCACCACGGGTACTGCTACCATGAGCACTGTCACTATGAGCACTGTCACCTCGCTTACTGCTACCATGAGCACTATCAGCATGGGTTGTAACCGTGTGCACTGTCACTATGAGAGCTGTCAGCATGGGCACTGTCACCATTTTTCACTGCTGCCATGTGCACTACCACCATGATCACTGTCACCATGAGTAATGTCATCATGGGCAGTGTCACCAAGGGCACAACCACCATGTGTACCATTACCATGGTCACTATCACCGTGAGCACTGTCACCATGGTAACTACCAACATGGGCACTGTCACCATGAACACATTGACAATGGGAACCTCCACCATGGGCACTATTAATGTGAGCACACTCACCATGGACACTATCACCAAGGGTACTGTCACTTTCAGCACTATCACCATGGGTACTGCAACCATTACCACTGTCACCATAAGCACTGTCACCATTCTCAGTATCACCATGTGCACTGTCACCATGGGCACTATCTCCATGAGAACTGTCAGCTTGGGCACTGTCACCATGGGTATTGTGACTTTGGGCAATGTCACCATGAGCACTGTCACCTTGGGCACTGGCACAATGTGGACTGTCACCATGAGCACTGTCATCATGGGCACTATTACCGTTAGAACTGTCACCGTGGTCACTGTCACCATGGGCACTGTCACGGTAAGCACTGTCACAGTGAAGGTTGTGACCATGGGCACTGTCACCATGGGCAGTGACCCCATGGACAATTTCACTGTTTGTAATGTCACCATGGACACTATAACTATGGGCACTGTCACCGTGAGCTCTGTCACCATGGGCACTTTCACCATGAGCACTGCCACTCTGACCACTCTCACCATAAGAACTGTCATAATGGGCCCTTTACCGATGGGCACTTCCAACATTGGCACTATCACCGTGAGCACTGTCAACAAGAGCCCTGTCACGGTGGGCAGTGTCACCATGTGCACTATCACCGCAAGGACTATCACATTAAGCAATGTCACCATGGGCACTGTCACCATTTTGCACTGCCAGCATGTGCACTATCACCTTAGGTACTGTCACCATGAGCACTTTATCACTGCGTACTGTCACCATGGGTAATATCACCATGGGCACTGTCACCGTTATCACTATCACCGTGAGAGATGCCATGATGGGCACTGGCGCCATGGGTCTTGTCACTATGAGCACTGAAACAATGGGCACAATCACTGTGAGAAATTTCACCATGCTAACTCTACCCAAAGGCTCTGTGACAGAGAGAAATGTCACCATGGGCTCTGTCACAGTCAGTATTCTCACCATGGGCACTCTCATTGTGGGCACTGCCACCGTGAGCACTATTACCATGAACACTGCTACCGTTTGCACTATTATGATAAGAACTGTCACCATGGGCACAGACAACATGGGTACTCTCACGTTGTGCACTGTCACCAGGGGAACTGTCACCATGGGCACTGTCACCATGAGCACTCTAACCATGGGCACTCTCACCATGGGCACTATCACCATGAGCAATATCACCATGGGCACTCTCACTATTTTGCACTGCCACCAGATGCACCATGACCATGTGCACTGTCACCATGGGCAGTGTCACCACTGGGAGTCTCACCATGGGCACTGCACCATGATCACTGTCACCAAGAGCACTGTCACCACGAGCACTGCCACCATGAGCACTGTCACAAGAACTGCCACCATGGGCACTTTCACCATGATTACTGTCATCGTGGGTATTGTCACCTTGGGCAGTGTCAACGTGAGCAATATCACTGTGAGCACTATCACCCTGAGCACTGTCACCATGGGCACAGCCTCAATGCGGACTCTCACCATGAACACTGTCACCATGCGCACTATCACGGTGAGAACAGTCACCGCCGTCACTGTCACCATGGGCACATTTACCATGAGGACTGTCACTAAGAGCATTATCACCATAGGCACTGTCACCATGAGAACAGTCATCAAGGGCACTGTCAACATGGAGACTATCACCTCAAGCACTGTCACCATGAACACTGTCACCGTGAGCATTGTCACCATGAGCAATTTCAACAGGGTCACTTTCACCATGAGAACTGTCACCACGGGAACTCTCACCATTGGCACTGCCTCCGTGGGATTGTCACGATGAGCACTATCACCATGGGCATTGTCTCCATGGGCAGTTTCACCGTGAGCACTCTCACTATTGGCACTATCACCATCGGCACTCTCAGCATCGGCACAGTCACCGTGAGCACTGTCACAATGGGAAGTATCACCATGGGCTTTGTCACGCTGGGCACTGTCCCTGTGTGCAGTGTCACCGTGACATCTATCACCATAAGCAATGTAAATATGGGCACTGTCCCCATGAGCACGGTCACCATAAGCACTGCCACAATGAGCACTGTTATTTATGGCAATGCCAACATGAGAACTGTCACCATGAGCACTGTCACCATAGGCGTGACACCATGTGCACTGTCACCATGTGCATTGTCAACCTAGGTACTCTCACCATTGGCATTATCACTGTGAGAATTGTGAACATGGGCACTGTCACCATGGGCACTGTCATCATGGGCAGTGTCACCATGGGAACTGTAAACATGGGCACGGCCACCATGGGCAATATCACTGTGAGCACTGTCACCATGGGTACTGCAACAAAGATAACTCTCACCGTGAGTACTGTCTTCATGAGTTGTCACCGTGTGCACTGTCACCATGAGAACTGTCAACATGGGCACTGTCACCATTTTTCACTGCCACCATCTGAAATGTCACCATGGGCACTATCACCATGAGAACTGTCACCCTGAGTCCTGTCAACACGGGCACTGTCACCAAGGGCACGGCCACCATGTGCAGTGTTACCATGGTCACTATCACCGTGAGTACTCTCACCATGGGAACTACCAACATGAGCAAAGTCATCATGAGCACTTTCACCATGGGAACTGCCACCATGGGCACTATCACCATCGGCACTGTCACCATGAGCACTATTACTGTGAGTACTACCACCGTGAGCACTCTCACCAAGGACACTATCACCATGCGCACTGTCACCATGAGTACTTTCCTATGGGTACTGGCACAATGCGGACTGTCACAATGAGCCGTGTCACCATGGACACTATCACCATGAGCAATCTCACCGTGGTAACTGTTACTATGGGTATTGTGACTGTCAGCACTGTCACCATAGGCAATGGCACTGTGGGCACTGTCACCATGGGCACTGTCATCATGGGCATTGTCCCCATTTTCAGTGCCACCATGGGCAATGCAACCATGTGCACTATCACTGTGAGCTCTGTCACCACGGGTACTGCTACCATGAGCACTGTCACTATGAGCACTGTCACCTCGCTTACTGCTACCATGAGCACTATCAGCATGGGTTGTAACCGTGTGCACTGTCACTATGAGAGCTGTCAGCATGGGCACTGTCACCATTTTTCACTGCTGCCATGTGCACTACCACCATGATCACTGTCACCATGAGTAATGTCATCATGGGCAGTGTCACCAAGGGCACAACCACCATGTGTACCATTACCATGGTCACTATCACCGTGAGCACTGTCACCATGGTAACTACCAACATGGGCACTGTCACCATGAACACATTGACAATGGGAACCTCCACCATGGGCACTATTAATGTGAGCACACTCACCATGGACACTATCACCAAGGGTACTGTCACTTTCAGCACTATCACCATGGGTACTGCAACCATTACCACTGTCACCATAAGCACTGTCACCATTCTCAGTATCACCATGTGCACTGTCACCATGGGCACTATCTCCATGAGAACTGTCAGCTTGGGCACTGTCACCATGGGTATTGTGACTTTGGGCAATGTCACCATGAGCACTGTCACCTTGGGCACTGGCACAATGTGGACTGTCACCATGAGCACTGTCATCATGGGCACTATTACCGTTAGAACTGTCACCGTGGTCACTGTCACCATGGGCACTGTCACGGTAAGCACTGTCACAGTGAAGGTTGTGACCATGGGCACTGTCACCATGGGCAGTGACCCCATGGACAATTTCACTGTTTGTAATGTCACCATGGACACTATAACTATGGGCACTGTCACCGTGAGCTCTGTCACCATGGGCACTTTCACCATGAGCACTGCCACTCTGACCACTCTCACCATAAGAACTGTCATAATGGGCCCTTTACCGATGGGCACTTCCAACATTGGCACTATCACCGTGAGCACTGTCAACAAGAGCCCTGTCACGGTGGGCAGTGTCACCATGTGCACTATCACCGCAAGGACTATCACATTAAGCAATGTCACCATGGGCACTGTCACCATTTTGCACTGCCAGCATGTGCACTATCACCTTAGGTACTGTCACCATGAGCACTTTATCACTGCGTACTGTCACCATGGGTAATATCACCATGGGCACTGTCACCGTTATCACTATCACCGTGAGAGATGCCATGATGGGCACTGGCGCCATGGGTCTTGTCACTATGAGCACTGAAACAATGGGCACAATCACTGTGAGAAATTTCACCATGCTAACTCTACCCAAAGGCTCTGTGACAGAGAGAAATGTCACCATGGGCTCTGTCACAGTCAGTATTCTCACCATGGGCACTCTCATTGTGGGCACTGCCACCGTGAGCACTATTACCATGAACACTGCTACCGTTTGCACTATTATGATAAGAACTGTCACCATGGGCACAGACAACATGGGTACTCTCACGTTGTGCACTGTCACCAGGGGAACTGTCACCATGGGCACTGTCACCATGAGCACTCTAACCATGGGCACTCTCACCATGGGCACTATCACCATGAGCAATATCACCATGGGCACTCTCACTATTTTGCACTGCCACCAGATGCACCATGACCATGTGCACTGTCACCATGGGCAGTGTCACCACTGGGAGTCTCACCATGGGCACTGCACCATGATCACTGTCACCAAGAGCACTGTCACCACGAGCACTGCCACCATGAGCACTGTCACAAGAACTGCCACCATGGGCACTTTCACCATGATTACTGTCATCGTGGGTATTGTCACCTTGGGCAGTGTCAACGTGAGCAATATCACTGTGAGCACTATCACCCTGAGCACTGTCACCATGGGCACAGCCTCAATGCGGACTCTCACCATGAACACTGTCACCATGCGCACTATCACGGTGAGAACAGTCACCGCCGTCACTGTCACCATGGGCACATTTACCATGAGGACTGTCACTAAGAGCATTATCACCATAGGCACTGTCACCATGAGAACAGTCATCAAGGGCACTGTCAACATGGAGACTATCACCTCAAGCACTGTCACCATGAACACTGTCACCGTGAGCATTGTCACCATGAGCAATTTCAACAGGGTCACTTTCACCATGAGAACTGTCACCACGGGAACTCTCACCATTGGCACTGCCTCCGTGGGATTGTCACGATGAGCACTATCACCATGGGCATTGTCTCCATGGGCAGTTTCACCGTGAGCACTCTCACTATTGGCACTATCACCATCGGCACTCTCAGCATCGGCACAGTCACCGTGAGCACTGTCACAATGGGTGTTGTCACACTGGGTGCAGTTACCATGGGCACAGTCACCATTAGAACTGTCACCATGGGCACTGTGATCCTGGGCACTTTCACCATGGGCTCTTTCACAATGGGCACTCTCACAATGGGAAGTATCACCATGGGCTTTGTCATCGTGGGCACTGTCACTGTGAGCATGGCCACCGTAACATCTGTCACCATAAGCACTGTAACCATGAGCACTGTCCACATGAGCAGTGCCACAGTGAGCACTGTCACTTATGGCACTGTCCACATGAGCAGTGTCACCATGATCACTCTCACTATGGGCAGGACACCCTGGGTGTTTTCACCATGGGCACTGTCACCTTGAGCACATTGACCATGAGCTCTCTCACCCTGGGTGTTGTCACCATGGGCAGTATCACCGTGAGAGCTGTGTACATGGGCAGTCTCACCATGTGCACTATCACCATGAGCAATGTCACCATGAATAATGTCACCCTGTGTATTGTCACCATGGGCACATTCACCATCGGCACTATCACTGTTAAAAGTGTCACCAAGAGCACAGTCACTGTGTGCAGTTTCACCATACACACTATCACCGTAAGGATTATTACCATAAGCAATGTCACCATGAGCAATATCACCATGGGCACTGTCACCATATTGCACTGCCACCATGTGCAGTGTCACCATGGGCACTTTTACCATGAGTACTGTCACCATGGGTAATATCACCATGGGCACTGTCACCATGAGCACTGTTACTATGAGAATTTTCACTGTAGGCACTGTCACCATGAGAAGTGTCGCCATGGTCACATTCAACGTAAGAACTGTCACCTCAGGGATTATCAACATTGTCACTGTCACCGTGGGGTTGTCACCATGAGCACTATCACCATGGGCAATGTCTCCATGGGCAGTATCACCATGAGCACTGACACTATTGGCACTCTCACCACCAGCAATGTCACCAGGGGCACGGTCACCGTGAGCACTGTCTCCATGGGCCTTGTCACACTGGGCGCTGTCACCATGGGCACTGCCACCTTGGGCTCTCTCACCATTAACACTGTAACAATACCCATTATCACCGTGTGCACTGTCACTATGGGCACGATCACCATTAGCACTGTAAGCATGTGCACTGTCACTATTTAGCACTGTCACTAGGTGAACTATGACCATGGGCACTTTCACGATGTGCACTATCACCATGAGCACAGTTACCATGGGCACTGTTACAATGTGCAGAGTCACCATCGGTACTGTCCCCATGGGAACTGCCACCAAGAGCACTGTCACCATTAACATTGTCACCACGAGCACTGCCACCATGGGCACTGCTATTATGAGCACTGTCACCATGAGAACTGTCGCTATGAGAACTGCCACCATGGGTATTTTCAACATGAGTACTGTCAACTTGGGTATTGTCACCATTAGCACTGTCACGATGAGCACTATTACTGGGAGCACTATCACTGTGAGCACTGTCACCATGAGCACTGTCGCCAAGGGTACTGGCACAATGCAGACTGGCACCATGAGCCCTGTCACCATTGGCACTATCACTTTGAGCATTCTCACCATGGTCACTGTCACCATGGGCACTGTTACCATGAGCACTGTCACTATAGGAAATGGTTGCGTGGGCACTGTCACCACGGGTACTGTCATCATGGGCAGTGTCACCATGGGAACTGTAAGCATGGGCACTGCCACCATGGGCAATATCACTGTGAGCACTGTCACCATGGGTACTGCAACAAAGAGAACTGTCACCGTGAGTACTGTCTGCATGGGTTGTCACCGTGTGCACTGTCACCATGAGAACTGTCAACATGGGCACTGTCACCATTTTTCACTGCCACCATGTGCAATGTCACCATGGGCACTATCACACTGAGAACTGTCACAATGAGTCCTGTCATCATGGGCACTGTCACCAAGGGCACGGCCACCATGTGCACTGTTACCATGGTCACTATCACCGTGAGCATTGTCCCCATGGGAACTAACAACATGGTCAATGTCATCCCGAACACTTTCACAATGGGAACTGCCACCTTGGGCACTATCAACAAGTGGACTCTCACCATAGGCACTATCACCATGGGCACTGTCACCGTGAGCACTGTCACCATTGGCACTGTCATCATGAGCACTATTACTGTGAGTACTACCACCATGAGCACTCTCACTGTGGTCACTGTCACCATGGGCACTCTTATCGTGAGCACTTTCACTATGGGTACTGGCACAGTGCGGACTGTCACACTGAGACCTGCCACCATGGACACTATCACCATGAGCACTTTCACCATGGTCACTGTTACCATGGGTACTGTCACTGGGAGCACTGTCACTATAGGCAATTGTACCATGGGCACTGTCACCATGGGCACTGTCATCATGGGCATTGACACTGTTGGCAGTGTCTCCATGGGCACTGTCACAGAGAGAAAAGTCATCATGGGAACTGTCACAGTCAGTATTCTCACCATGGGCACTCTCATTGTGGGCAATGCCTCCGTGAGCACTACTACCATGAACACTGCTACCGTGAACACTCTCATGATAAGAACTGTCACCATGGGCACAGACACCATGGGCACTCTCACGGTGTGCACTGTAACCAGGGGCACTTTCACCCTGGGCACTGTCACCATGAGCACTCTAACCATGGGCACTGTAACCATGGGCACTATCACCATGAGCAATATAACCATGGGCACTGTCACTATTTTGCACTGCCACCAGATGCACCATGACCATGTGCACTGTCACCATGGGCAGTGTCACCATTAGTAGTCTCACCATGGTCACTGCACCACGAGTACTGTCAACAAGAGCACTGTCACCATGAGCACTGCCACCATGAGCACTGTCACAAGAACTGTCCCTATGTGAACTGCCACCATGGGCACTTTCACCATGATTACTGTCACCGTGGGTATTGTCACCTTGGGCAATGTCAACGTGAGTAATATCACTGTGAGCACTATCACCCTGAGCTCTGTCATCATGGACACAGCCTCCATGCGGACTGTCACCATGAACACCCTCACCATGGGCACTATCACGGTAAGAACAGTCACCGTGGTCACTGTCAACATGGGCACTTTCATCGTGAGCAGTGTCACTAAGAGCATTATCACCATCAGAACTGTCCCCGTGTGAACAGTCACCATGGGCACTGTCAACCTGGAGACTATCACCTTGAGCACTGTCACCATGAACACTGTCACCATGAGCATTGTCACCATGAGCAATTTCAACAGGGTCACTTTCACCGTGAGAACTGTCACCACGGAAACTCTCACCATTGGCACTGCCTCTGAGGAATTGTCACGATGAGCACAATCACCATGGGCAGTGTCTCCATGGGCAGTTTCACCGTGAGCACTCTCACTATTGGCACTATCACCATAAGCACTGTCAGAATCGGCACAGTCACCGTGAGCACTGTCAAAACGGTTGTTGTCTCACTGGGCGATGTCACCTTGGGCACAGTCACCATTAGCACTGTCTCCATGGGCACTGTGATCTTGGGCACTTTCACCATGGGCTCTGTCACTGTGGGCACAGTCACAATGGGAAATATCACTTTGGACATTGTCATGGTGGACACTGTCACTGTGAGCATGGCCACCGTAACATCTATCACCATAAACACTGTAACTATGGGCACTGTCCACATGAAAACTGTCACTTATGTCACTGTCCACATGAGCAGTGTCAACATGATCACTCTCACAATGGGCAGGACACCCTGCGTGTTTCCAACATGGGCACTTTCACCATGAGCTCTCGCACTGTAGGAATTCTCACCTTAGGTACTGTCACCATGGGCACTGTCACCTTGAGCACTTTTACCATGAGCTCTGTCACCCTGGGTATTGTCACCATGGGCACTATCACCGTGAGAGTTGTGTACATGTGCATTCTCACCATGGGCACTATCACCATGAGCAATATCACCATGAATACTGTCACCCTGTGTATTGTCACCATGGGCACTGTCACCTTGAGCACTACACCGTGAGAATTGTGACTATGGGCACTGTCACCATGGGCACATTCACCATCGGCACTATCGCCATGAACACTGTCACCATGAGCACTGTCACTGTGTGCAGTTTCAGCATACACACTATCACCGTAAGGACTATCACCTTAAGCAATGTCACCATGAGCAAAATCACCATGGGCACTGTCAACATTTTGCACTGCCACCATGTGCATTGTCACCATGGGCACTTTACCATGAATACTGTCACCATGGGAAATATCACCATGGGCACTGTCACCATGAGCACGGTCAGTATGAGATTTTTCACCATAGGCACTGTCACCAGGAGAATGGTCACCATGGTCACATTCAACGTAAGAACTGTCACCTCGGAGACTATCAGCATTGGCATTGTCACTGTGGGTTTGTCACCATGAGCACTATCACCATGGGCCATGCCTCTAAGGACATTATCACCATGAGCACTGTCACTATTGGCACTCTCAGCATGGGCACTGTCACCTTGGGCACGGTCACCTTGAGCACTGTCACAATGGGCCTTCTCACACTGCGTGCTGTCACAATGGGCACTGTCACTGTGGGCACTGTCACAATGGGAAGTATCACCTTGGGCTTTGTCAGCGTGGGCACTGTCACCATGGGCACGGCCACCATGAAATCTATCACCATAAGCCCTGTAAACATGGGCACTGTCCCATGAGCATGGCACCATGAGCACTGCCAGAATGAGCACTGTCACTTATGGCACTGTCCACATGAGCAGTGTGACCCTGATCACTGTCACCATGTGCAGGACACCCTGGGTATTGTCACCATGGGCACTGTCACCATGAGCACTCTCACCATGGAAATTGTCACCTTAGGTACTGTAACCATGGGCACTGTCACCATGAACACTTTTACCATGAGCTATGTTACCCTGGGTATTGTCACCATGGGCACTATCACCGTGAGAGTTGTGAACATGGGCACTCTCATCTTGGGGACTATCACCATGAGCAATGTCACCATGAATACTGTCACCCTGTGTATTGTCACCATGGGCACTGTCACCGTGAGCACTACACCGTGAGAATTGTGACTATGGGCACTGTCACCATGGGCACATTCACGATCGGCACTATCGCCATGAACACTGTCACCATGAGCACAATCACTGTGTGCAGTTTCACAATACACACTATCACCGTAGGGAATATCACCATAAGCAATGTCACCATGAGCAATATCACCATGGGCACTGTCACCATTTTGCACTGCCACTATGTGCAGTGTGACCATGGGCACTTTTACCATGAGTACTGTCACCATGGGTAATATCACCATGGGCACAGTCACCATGAGCACTGTCACTATGAGAATTTTCACCATAGGCACAGTCACCATGAGAAATGTCACCATGGGCACTGTCAACATGGAGACCATAACCTTGAGCACTGTCACCATGAGCACTGTCACCATGAGCAATATCACCATGGTCACATTCAATGTAAGAACTGTCACCACGGGGACTATCACAATTGGCACTGTCACTGTTGGGTTCTCACAATGAGCACTATCACCATGGGCATTGTCTCCATGGGCAGTTTCACCATGAGCACTGTCACTATTGGCACTCTCATCATCGGCAATATTCACCACGGGCACATTCACTGTGAGAACTGTCATCATGGGCTTTCTCACACTGGGTACTGTCATCATGGGCACTGTCACCCTGGGCACTGTCACATTGGGATATATCACCATGGGCTTTGTCAGCATGGGAACTGTCCACGGGGGTACTGACACCGTGACATCTATCACCATAATCACTGTAAACATGGACACTGTCACAATGAGAACGGTCAGCATGAGCACTGCCACACAGAGCACTGCTATTTATGGCACTGCCAACATGAGCACTGTCACCATGAGCAGTGTCACCAGGGGCATGACACCATGGGCACTGTCACCATGGTCATTGTCACCCTAAGTACTCTCATCATAGGCATTATCACTGTGAGAATTGTGAACATGGGCACTGTCACCATGGGCACTATCACCATGAGCGCTGTCACCCTGTGTATTTACACCATGGGCACTGTCACTGTGAACACTACACCATGAGAATTGTGACTATGGGCACTGTCACCCTGGACACTCTCACCATGGGAACTATCACCGTGAACACTGTAACCATGAACACTATCACTGTGTGCAGTGTCACCATGCGCACTGTCACCATGAGGACTATCACTGTAAGCAAAGTCACCATGAGGAATGTCACCATGGGCACTGTCACCATTTTGCACTGCCAGCATGTGCAGTGTCACCATGGGTAATATCACCATAGGCACTTTCACCGTGAGAAATGTGACCGTGCAAAATATCTCTATGGGCCCTGGCACCATGGGCATTGTCACTGTGAGCACTGTCACAATGGGAACTATCACCGAGAGAAATCTCAACATGCTAACTGTCCCCATGGGGACTCTTACTGTGAGAAGGGTCACCATGGGCATTGTCACTGTTGGCACTGTCCCCATGGGCACTGTCATTGTGGACAGTGTCACCATGGCCATTGCCACCTTGGGCTCTCTCACCATGAACACTGTAACAATGCAAATTATCACCGTGTGCTCTCTCACCATGGGCACTATCACCATGAGCACTGTCAGAATGTGCACTGTCACTATTTAGCACTGTCACCAGGTGAACTACCACCATGGGCACTATCACGATTTGCACTGTCACCATGAGCACAAATACCATGGGCACTGTAACAATGCACAGTGTCATCATCGGTATTGTCCCCATACGAACTGCCACCAAGAACACTGTCACCATTAACACTGTCACCAGGAGCACTGGCACCTTGGGCACTGCTATTATGAGCACTGTCACCATGAGCACTCTCATCATGGGCACTTTCACCAAGGGCACAGCCACCATGTGCACTGTTACCATGGTCACTATCACCGTGAGCACTGTCACCATGGGAACTACCAACATGGGCACTGTCATCATGAGCACTTTCACAATGGGAACTGCCACCACGGCACTATTAATGTGAGCACACTCACCATGGGCACTATCACCAAGGGCACTGTCAGTTTCAGAACTATCACCATGGGTACTGCAACCATGACCACTGTCACCGTTATCACTGTCACCATTCTCAGTATCACCATGTGCACTGTCACCATGGGCACTATCACCAGGAGAACTGTCAGCATCGGCACTGTCACCATGGGTATTGTGACTTTGGGCACTGTCACCATGAGCACTGTCACCTTGGGCAGTGGCACAATGTGGACTGTCACAATAAGCACTGTCATCATGGGCTCTATCAACATTATAAAGGTCACCGTGGTCACTATCACCAAGGGCACTGTCACTGTGAGCACTATCACTGTGAGGGTTCTGACCATGTGCACTGTTACTATGGGTAGTGTCCCCATGGTCAATTTCACTGTTAGTACTGTCACCATGGACACTATAACTAAGGGCACTGTCACCGTGAGCTCTGTCACCTTGGGCACTTTCACCATGAGCAGTGCCACTGTGACCACTCTCACCATAAGAACTGTCACCGTGGGCACTTTCATGATGAGCACTTCCAACATTGGCACTATCACCTTGAGCACTGTCAACAAGAGCACTGTCATGGTGGGCAGTGTCACCATGCGCACTGTCACCATGAACACGGTCACCATGAGTACTGTCACCCTGGGTATTTTCACCATGGGCACTGTCACTGTGAGCACTACACCATGAGAATTGTGACTATGGGCACTGTTACCATGGACACTCTCACCATGGGAACTATCACTGTGAACACTGTCACAGTGAACATTGTCACTGTGTGCATTGTTACCATGCACACAGTCACCATAAGGATTATCACTGTAAGCAATGTCACCATGAACAATGTCACCATGGGCACTCTTACCATCTTGCACAGCCACCATGTGCAGTGTCACCATTGGTCATATCACCATAGGCACTTTCGCCGTGAGAAATGTTACCGAGCAGAATGTCTATATGGGCACTGGCACCATGGGCCTTCTCACTGAGAGCACTGTCACAACGGGCACTATAACCGTGAGAAATCTCACCATGCTAACTGTCCCCATGGGCACCGTCACCATGAGATGTGCCACCATGGGAACTGTTACTGTCGGCACTGTCACTTTGGGCACTGTCATTGTGGGCACTGTCACCATGGCTACTGCCACCTTGGGCTCTGTCACCATGAACACTGTTACAATGCCTATTATCACCGTGTGCACTGTCTCATGGGCACTATCACCATGAGCACTGTCAGCATGTGCACTGTCACTATTTAGCACTGTCACCAGGTGAACTACCACCATGGGCACTGTCAGGACGTGCACTATCACCGTGAGCACGATTACCATGGGAACTGTAACAATGCACAGTGTCACCATCGGTACTGTGCCCATGGGAACAGCCACCAAGGGCACTGTCACCATAAGCACTGTCACTGTGTGCAGTTTCACCATACACACTATTACTGGAAGGACTATCACCATAAGCAATGTCACCATGAGCAATATCACCATGGGCACTGTCAACATTTTGCACTGCCACCATGTGCAGTGTCACCATGGGCACTTTTACCATGAGTACCGTCACCATGGGTAATATCACCATGGGCACTGTCACCATGAGCAGTGCCACTATGAGAATTTTCACCATAGGCACTGTCACCATGAGAACTGTCACCATGGTCACATTCAACGTAAGAACTGTCACCACGGGGACTATCACCATTGTCACTGTCACCGTGGGGTTGTCACCATGAGCACTATCACCATGGGCAATATCTCCATGGGCAGTTTCACCATGAGAACTGTCATTATTGGCACTCTCACCATCGGCACTGTCACAATGGGCATGGTCACCGTGAGCTGTGTCACCTTGGGCCTTGTCAAACTGGGCGCTGTCACCATGGGCTCTTTCACAATGGGAAGTATCACCATGGAATTTGTCAGCCTGGGCACTGTCCCCGTGGGCACTGACACCGTTACATCTATCAGCATAAACACTGTAAACGTGCACACTGTCACCATGAGCACAGTCACCTTGAGCACTGTCACCATGGGCCTTGTCACACTGGGCGCTGTCACCATGGGCACCGTCACCGTGAGCACTGTCACAATGGGAAGTATCACCATGGGCTTTGTCACGCTGGGCACTGTCCCTGTGTGCAGTGTCACCGTGACATCTATCACCATAAGCAATGTAAATATGGGCACTGTCCCCATGAGCACGGTCACCATAAGCACTGCCACAATGAGCACTGTTATTTATGGCAATGCCAACATGAGAACTGTCACCATGAGCACTGTCACCATAGGCGTGACACCATGTGCACTGTCACCATGTGCATTGTCAACCTAGGTACTCTCACCATTGGCATTATCACTGTGAGAATTGTGAACATGGGCACTGTCACCATGGGCACTGTCATCATGGGCAGTGTCACCATGGGAACTGTAAACATGGGCACGGCCACCATGGGCAATATCACTGTGAGCACTGTCACCATGGGTACTGCAACAAAGATAACTCTCACCGTGAGTACTGTCTTCATGAGTTGTCACCGTGTGCACTGTCACCATGAGAACTGTCAACATGGGCACTGTCACCATTTTTCACTGCCACCATCTGAAATGTCACCATGGGCACTATCACCATGAGAACTGTCACCCTGAGTCCTGTCAACACGGGCACTGTCACCAAGGGCACGGCCACCATGTGCAGTGTTACCATGGTCACTATCACCGTGAGTACTCTCACCATGGGAACTACCAACATGGGCAAAGTCATCATGAGCACTTTCACCATGGGAACTGCCACCATGGGCACTATCACCATCGGCACTGTCACCATGAGCACTATTACTGTGAGTACTACCACCGTGAGCACTCTCACCAAGGACACTATCACCATGCGCACTGTCACCATGAGTACTTTCCTATGGGTACTGGCACAATGCGGACTGTCACAATGAGCCGTGTCACCATGGACACTATCACCATGAGCAATCTCACCGTGGTAACTGTTACTATGGGTATTGTGACTGTCAGCACTGTCACCATAGGCAATGGCACTGTGGGCACTGTCACCATGGGCACTGTCATCATGGGCATTGTCCCCATTTTCAGTGCCACCATGGGCAATGCAACCATGTGCACTATCACTGTAAGCTCTGTCACCACGGGTACTGCTACCATGAGCACTGTCACTGTAAGCTCTGTCACCACGGGTACTGCTACCATGAGCACTGTCAGCATGGGTTGTAACCGTGTGCACTGTCACTATGAGAACTGTCAGCATGGGCACTGTCACCATTTTCCACTGCTGCCATGTGCACTACCACCATGGTCACTATCACCGTGAGCACTGTCACCATGGTAACTACCAACATGGGCACTGTCACCATGAACACATTGACAATGGGAACCTCCACCATGGGCACTATTAATGTGAGCACACTCACCATGGACACTATCACCAAGGGTACTGTCACTTTCAGCACTATCACCATGGGTACTGCAACCATTACCACTGTCACCATAAGCACTGTCACCATTCTCAGTATCACCATGTGCACTGTCACCATGGGCACTATCTCCATGAGAACTGTCAGCTTGGGCACTGTCACCATGGGTATTGTGACTTTGGGCAATGTCACCATGAGCACTGTCACCTTGGGCACTGGCACAATGTGGACTGTCACCATGAGCACTGTCATCATGGGCACTATTACCGTTAGAACTGTCACCGTGGTCACTGTCACCATGGGCACTGTCATGGTAAGCACTGTCACAGTGAAGGTTGTGACCATGGGCACTGTCACCATGGGCAGTGACCCCATGGACAATTTCACTGTTTGTAATGTCACCATGGACACTATAACTATGGGCACTGTCACCGTGAGCTCTGTCACCATGGGCACTTTCACCATGAGCACTGCCACTCTGACCACTCTCACCATAAGAACTGTCATAATGGGCCCTTTACCGATGGGCACTTCCAACATTGGCACTATCACCGTGAGCACTGTCAACAAGAGCCCTGTCACGGTGGGCAGTGTCACCATGTGCACTATCACCGCAAGGACTATCACATTAAGAAATGTCACCATGGGCACTGTCACCATTTTGCACTGCCAGCATGTGCACTATCACCTTAGGTACTGTCACCATGAGCACTTTATCACTGCGTACTGTCACCATGGGTAATATCACCATGGGCACTGTCACCGTTATCACTATCACCGTGAGAGATGCCATGATGGGCACTGGCGCCATGGGTCTTGTCACTATGAGCACTGAAACAATGGGCACAATCACTGTGAGAAATTTCACCATGCTAACTCTACCCAAAGGCTCTGTGACAGAGAGAAATGTCACCATGGGCTCTGTCACAGTCAGTATTCTCACCATGGGCACTCTCATTGTGGGCACTGCCACCGTGAGCACTATTACCATGAACACTGCTACCGTTTGCACTATCATGATAAGAACTGTCACCATGGGCACAGACAACATGGGTACTCTCACGTTGTGCACTGTCACCAGGGGAACTGTCACCATGGGCACTGTCACCATGAGCACTCTAACCATGGGCACTCTCACCATGGGCACTATCACCATGAGCAATATCACCATGGGCACTCTCACTATTTTGCACTGCCACCAGATGCACCATGACCATGTGCACTGTCACCATGGGCAGTGTCACCACTGGGAGTCTCACCATGGGCACTGCACCATGATCACTGTCACCAAGAGCACTGTCACCACGAGCACTGCCACCATGAGCACTGTCACAAGAACTGCCACCATGGGCACTTTCACCATGATTACTGTCATCGTGGGTATTGTCACCTTGGGCAGTGTCAACGTGAGCAATATCACTGTGAGCACTATCACCCTGAGCACTGTCACCATGGGCACAGCCTCAATGCGGACTCTCACCATGAACACTGTCACCATGCGCACTATCACGGTGAGAACAGTCACCGCCGTCACTGTCACCATGGGCACATTTACCATGAGGACTGTCACTAAGAGCATTATCACCATAGGCACTGTCACCATGAGAACAGTCATCAAGGGCACTGTCAACATGGAGACTATCACCTCAAGCACTGTCACCATGAACACTGTCACCGTGAGCATTGTCACCATGAGCAATTTCAACAGGGTCACTTTCACCATGAGAACTGTCACCACGGGAACTCTCACCATTGGCACTGCCTCCGTGGGATTGTCACGATGAGCACTATCACCATGGGCATTGTCTCCATGGGCAGTTTCACCGTGAGCACTCTCAGTATTGGCACTATCACCATCGGCACTCTCAGCATCGGCACAGTCACCGTGAGCACTGTCACAATGGGTGTTGTCACACTGGGTGCAGTTACCATGGGCACAGTCACCATTAGAACTGTCACCATGGGCACTGTGATCCTGGGCACTTTCACCATGGGCTCTTTCACAATGGGCACTCTCACAATGGGAAGTATCACCATGGGCTTTGTCATCGTGGGCACTGTCACTGTGAGCATGGCCACCGTAACATCTGTCACCATAAGCACTGTAACCATGAGCACTGTCCACATGAGCAGTGCCACAGTGAGCACTGTCACTTATGGCACTGTCCACATGAGCAGTGTCACCATGATCACTCTCACTATGGGCAGGACACCCTGGGTGTTTTCACCATGGGCACTGTCACCTTGAGCACATTGACCATGAGCTCTCTCACCCTGGGTGTTGTCACCATGGGCAGTATCACCGTGAGAGCTGTGTACATGGGCAGTCTCACCATGTGCACTATCACCATGAGCAATGTCACCATGAATAATGTCACCCTGTGTATTGTCACCATAGGCACATTCACCATCGGCACTATCACTGTTAAAAGTGTCACCAAGAGCACAGTCACTGTGTGCAGTTTCACCATACACACTATCACCGTAAGGATTATTACCATAAGCAATGTCACCATGAGCAATATCACCATGGGCACTGTCACCATATTGCACTGCCACCATGTGCAGTGTCACCATGGGCACTTTTACCATGAGTACTGTCACCATGGGTAATATCACCATGGGCACTGTCACCATGAGCACTGTTACTATGAGAATTTTCACTGTAGGCACTGTCACCATGAGAAGTGTCGCCATGGTCACATTCAACGTAAGAACTGTCACCTCAGGGATTATCAACATTGTCACTGTCACCGTGGGGTTGTCACCATGAGCACTATCACCATGGGCAATGTCTCCATGGGCAGTATCACCATGAGCACTGACACTATTGGCACTCTCACCATCAGCAATGTCACCAGGGGCACGGTCACCGTGAGCACTGTCTCCATGGGCCTTGTCACACTGGGCGCTGTCACCATGGGCACTGCCACCTTGGGCTCTCTCACCATTAACACTGTAACAATACCCATTATCACCGTGTGCACTGTCACTATGGGCACGATCACCATTAGCACTGTAAGCATGTGCACTGTCACTATTTAGCACTGTCACTAGGTGAACTATGACCATGGGCACTTTCACGATGTGCACTATCACCATGAGCACAGTTACCATGGGCACTGTTACAATGTGCAGAGTCACCATCGGTACTGTCCCCATGGGAACTGCCACCAAGAGCACTGTCACCATTAACATTGTCACCACGAGCACTGCCACCATGGGCACTGCTATTATGAGCACTGTCACCATGAGAACTGTCGCTATGAGAACTGCCACCATGGGTATTTTCAACATGAGTACTGTCAACTTGGGTATTGTCACCATTAGCACTGTCACGATGAGCACTATTACTGGGAGCACTATCACTGTGAGCACTGTCACCATGAGCACTGTCGCCAAGGGTACTGGCACAATGCAGACTGGCACCATGAGCCCTGTCACCATTGGCACTATCACTTTGAGCATTCTCACCATGGTCACTGTCACCATGGGCACTGTTACCATGAGCACTGTCACTATAGGAAATGGTTGCGTGGGCACTGTCACCACGGGTACTGTCATCATGGGCAGTGTCACCATGGGAACTGTAAGCATGGGCACTGCCACCATGGGCAATATCACTGTGAGCACTGTCACCATGGGTACTGCAACAAAGAGAACTCTCACCGTGAGTACTGTCTGCATGGGTTGTCACCGTGTGCACTGTCACCATGAGAACTGTCAACATGGGCACTGTCACCATTTTTCACTGCCACCATGTGCAATGTCACCATGGGCACTATCACACTGAGAACTGTCACAATGAGTCCTGTCATCATGGGCACTGTCACCAAGGGCACGGCCACCATGTGCACTGTTACCATGGTCACTATCACCGTGAGCATTGTCCCCATGGGAACTAACAACATGGTCAATGTCATCCCGAACACTTTCACAATGGGAACTGCCACCTTGGGCACTATCAACAAGTGGACTCTCACCATAGGCACTATCACCATGGGCACTGTCACCGTGAGCACTGTCACCATCGGCACTGTCATCATGAGCACTATTACTGTGAGTACTACCACCATGAGCACTCTCACTGTGGTCACTGTCACCATGGGCACTCTTATCGTGAGCACTTTCACTATGGGTACTGGCACAGTGCGGACTGTCACACTGAGACCTGCCACCATGGACACTATCACCATGAGCACTTTCACCATGGTCACTGTTACCATGGGTACTGTCACTGGGAGCACTGTCACTATAGGCAATTGTACCATGGGCACTGTCACCATGGGCACTGTCATCATGGGCATTGACACTGTTGGCAGTGTCTCCATGGGCACTGTCACAGAGAGAAAAGTCATCATGGGAACTGTCACAGTCAGTATTCTCACCATGGGCACTCTCATTGTGGGCAATGCCTCCGTGAGCACTACTACCATGAACACTGCTACCGTGAACACTCTCATGATAAGAACTGTCACCATGGGCACAGACACCATGGGCACTCTCACGGTGTGCACTGTAACCAGGGGCACTTTCACCCTGGGCACTGTCACCATGAGCACTCTAACCATGGGCACTGTAACCATGGGCACTATCACCATGAGCAATATAACCATGGGCACTGTCACTATTTTGCACTGCCACCAGATGCACCATGACCATGTGCACTGTCACCATGGGCAGTGTCACCATTAGTAGTCTCACCATGGTCACTGCACCACGAGTACTGTCAACAAGAGCACTGTCACCATGAGCACTGCCACCATGAGCACTGTCACAAGAACTGTCCCTATGTGAACTGCCACCATGGGCACTTTCACCATGATTACTGTCACCGTGGGTATTGTCACCTTGGGCAATGTCAACGTGAGTAATATCACTGTGAGCACTATCACCCTGAGCTCTGTCATCATGGACACAGCCTCCATGCGGACTGTCACCATGAACACCCTCACCATGGGCACTATCACGGTAAGAACAGTCACCGTGGTCACTGTCAACATGGGCACTTTCATCGTGAGCAGTGTCACTAAGAGCATTATCACCATCAGAACTGTCCCCGTGTGAACAGTCACCATGGGCACTGTCAACCTGGAGACTATCACCTTGAGCACTGTCACCATGAACACTGTCACCATGAGCATTGTCACCATGAGCAATTTCAACAGGGTCACTTTCACCGTGAGAACTGTCACCACGGAAACTCTCACCATTGGCACTGCCTCTGAGGAATTGTCACGATGAGCACAATCACCATGGGCAGTGTCTCCATGGGCAGTTTCACCGTGAGCACTCTCACTATTGGCACTATCACCATAAGCACTGTCAGAATCGGCACAGTCACCGTGAGCACTGTCAAAACGGTTGTTGTCTCACTGGGCGATGTCACCTTGGGCACAGTCACCATTAGCACTGTCTCCATGGGCACTGTGATCTTGGGCACTTTCACCATGGGCTCTGTCACTGTGGGCACAGTCACAATGGGAAATATCACTTTGGACATTGTCATGGTGGACACTGTCACTGTGAGCATGGCCACCGTAACATCTATCACCATAAACACTGTAACTATGGGCACTGTCCACATGAAAACTGTCACTTATGTCACTGTCCACATGAGCAGTGTCAACATGATCACTCTCACAATGGGCAGGACACCCTGCATGTTTCCAACATGGGCACTTTCACCATGAGCTCTCGCACTGTAGGAATTCTCACCTTAGGTACTGTCACCATGGGCACTGTCACCTTGAGCACTTTTACCATGAGCTCTGTCACCCTGGGTATTGTCACCATGGGCACTATCACCGTGAGAGTTGTGTACATGTGCATTCTCACCATGGGCACTATCACCATGAGCAATATCACCATGAATACTGTCACCCTGTGTATTGTCACCATGGGCACTGTCACCTTGAGCACTACACCGTGAGAATTGTGACTATGGGCACTGTCACCATGGGCACATTCACCATCGGCACTATCGCCATGAACACTGTCACCATGAGCACTGTCACTGTGTGCAGTTTCAGCATACACACTATCACCGTAAGGACTATCACCTTAAGCAATGTCACCATGAGCAAAATCACCATGGGCACTGTCAACATTTTGCACTGCCACCATGTGCATTGTCACCATGGGCACTTTACCATGAATACTGTCACCATGGGAAATATCACCATGGGCACTGTCACCATGAGCACGGTCAGTATGAGATTTTTCACCATAGGCACTGTCACCAGGAGAACGGTCACCATGGTCACATTCAACGTAAGAACTGTCACCTCGGAGACTATCAGCATTGGCATTGTCACTGTGGGTTTGTCACCATGAGCACTATCACCATGGGCCATGCCTCTAAGGACATTATCACCATGAGCACTGTCACTATTGGCACTCTCAGCATGGGCACTGTCACCTTGGGCACGGTCACCTTGAGCACTGTCACAATGGGCCTTCTCACACTGCGTGCTGTCACAATGGGCACTGTCACTGTGGGCACTGTCACAATGGGAAGTATCACCTTGGGCTTTGTCAGCGTGGGCACTGTCACCATGGGCACGGCCACCATGAAATCTATCACCATAAGCCCTGTAAACATGGGCACTGTCCCATGAGCATGGCACCATGAGCACTGCCAGAATGAGCACTGTCACTTATGGCACTGTCCACATGAGCAGTGTGACCCTGATCACTGTCACCATGGGCAGGACACCCTGGGTATTGTCACCATGGGCACTGTCACCATGAGCACTCTCACCATGGAAATTGTCACCTTAGGTACTGTAACCATGGGCACTGTCACCATGAACACTTTTACCATGAGCTATGTTACCCTGGGTATTGTCACCATGGGCACTATCACCGTGAGAGTTGTGAACATGGGCACTCTCATCTTGGGGACTATCACCATGAGCAATGTCACCATGAATACTGTCACCCTGTGTATTGTCACCATGGGCACTGTCACCGTGAGCACTACACCGTGAGAATTGTGACTATGGGCACTGTCACCATGGGCACATTCACGATCGGCACTATCGCCATGAACACTGTCACCATGAGCACAATCACTGTGTGCAGTTTCACAATACACACTATCACCGTAGGGAATATCACCATAAGCAATGTCACCATGAGCAATATCACCATGGGCACTGTCACCATTTTGCACTGCCACTATGTGCAGTGTGACCATGGGCACTTTTACCATGAGTACTGTCACCATGGGTAATATCACCATGGGCACAGTCACCATGAGCACTGTCACTATGAGAATTTTCACCATAGGCACAGTCACCATGAGAAATGTCACCATGGGCACTGTCAACATGGAGACCATAACCTTGAGCACTGTCACCATGAGCACTGTCACCATGAGCAATATCACCATGGTCACATTCAATGTAAGAACTGTCACCACGGGGACTATCACAATTGGCACTGTCACTGTTGGGTTCTCACAATGAGCACTATCACCATGGGCATTGTCTCCATGGGCAGTTTCACCATGAGCACTGTCACTATTGGCACTCTCATCATCGGCAATATTCACCACGGGCACATTCACTGTGAGAACTGTCATCATGGGCTTTCTCACACTGGGTACTGTCATCATGGGCACTGTCACCCTGGGCACTGTCACATTGGGATATATCACCATGGGCTTTGTCAGCATGGGAACTGTCCACGGGGGTACTGACACCGTGACATCTATCACCATAATCACTGTAAACATGGACACTGTCACAATGAGAACGGTCAGCATGAGCACTGCCACACAGAGCACTGCTATTTATGGCACTGCCAACATGAGCACTGTCACCATGAGCAGTGTCACCAGGGGCATGACACCATGGGCACTGTCACCATGGTCATTGTCACCCTAAGTACTCTCATCATAGGCATTATCACTGTGAGAATTGTGAACATGGGCACTGTCACCATGGGCACTATCACCATGAGCGCTGTCACCCTGTGTATTTACACCATGGGCACTGTCACTGTGAACACTACACCATGAGAATTGTGACTATGGGCACTGTCACCCTGGACACTCTCACCATGGGAACTATCACCGTGAACACTGTAACCATGAACACTATCACTGTGTGCAGTGTCACCATGCGCACTGTCACCATGAGGACTATCACTGTAAGCAAAGTCACCATGAGGAATGTCACCATGGGCACTGTCACCATTTTGCACTGCCAGCATGTGCAGTGTCACCATGGGTAATATCACCATAGGCACTTTCACCGTGAGAAATGTGACCGTGCAAAATATCTCTATGGGCCCTGGCACCATGGGCATTGTCACTGTGAGCACTGTCACAATGGGAACTATCACCGAGAGAAATCTCAACATGCTAACTGTCCCCATGGGGACTCTTACTGTGAGAAGGGTCACCATGGGCATTGTCACTGTTGGCACTGTCCCCATGGGCACTGTCATTGTGGACAGTGTCACCATGGCCATTGCCACCTTGGGCTCTCTCACCATGAACACTGTAACAATGCAAATTATCACCGTGTGCTCTCTCACCATGGGCACTATCACCATGAGCACTGTCAGAATGTGCACTGTCACTATTTAGCACTGTCACCAGGTGAACTACCACCATGGGCACTATCACGATTTGCACTGTCACCATGAGCACAAATACCATGGGCACTGTAACAATGCACAGTGTCATCATCGGTATTGTCCCCATACGAACTGCCACCAAGAACACTGTCACCATTAACACTGTCACCAGGAGCACTGGCACCTTGGGCACTGCTATTATGAGCACTGTCACCATGAGCACTCTCATCATGGGCACTTTCACCAAGGGCACAGCCACCATGTGCACTGTTACCATGGTCACTATCACCGTGAGCACTGTCACCATGGGAACTACCAACATGGGCACTGTCATCATGAGCACTTTCACAATGGGAACTGCCACCACGGCACTATTAATGTGAGCACACTCACCATGGGCACTATCACCAAGGGCACTGTCAGTTTCAGAACTATCACCATGGGTACTGCAACCATGACCACTGTCACCGTTATCACTGTCACCATTCTCAGTATCACCATGTGCACTGTCACCATGGGCACTATCACCAGGAGAACTGTCAGCATCGGCACTGTCACCATGGGTATTGTGACTTTGGGCACTGTCACCATGAGCACTGTCACCTTGGGCAGTGGCACAATGTGGACTGTCACAATAAGCACTGTCATCATGGGCTCTATCAACATTATAAAGGTCACCGTGGTCACTATCACCAAGGGCACTGTCACTGTGAGCACTATCACTGTGAGGGTTCTGACCATGTGCACTGTTACTATGGGTAGTGTCCCCATGGTCAATTTCACTGTTAGTACTGTCACCATGGACACTATAACTAAGGGCACTGTCACCGTGAGCTCTGTCACCTTGGGCACTTTCACCATGAGCAGTGCCACTGTGACCACTCTCACCATAAGAACTGTCACCGTGGGCACTTTCATGATGAGCACTTCCAACATTGGCACTATCACCTTGAGCACTGTCAACAAGAGCACTGTCATGGTGGGCAGTGTCACCATGCGCACTGTCACCATGAACACGGTCACCATGAGTACTGTCACCCTGGGTATTTTCACCATGGGCACTGTCACTGTGAGCACTACACCATGAGAATTGTGACTATGGGCACTGTTACCATGGACACTCTCACCATGGGAACTATCACTGTGAACACTGTCACAGTGAACATTGTCACTGTGTGCATTGTTACCATGCACACAGTCACCATAAGGATTATCACTGTAAGCAATGTCACCATGAACAATGTCACCATGGGCACTCTTACCATCTTGCACAGCCACCATGTGCAGTGTCACCATTGGTCATATCACCATAGGCACTTTCGCCGTGAGAAATGTTACCGAGCAGAATGTCTATATGGGCACTGGCACCATGGGCCTTCTCACTGAGAGCACTGTCACAACGGGCACTATAACCGTGAGAAATCTCACCATGCTAACTGTCCCCATGGGCACCGTCACCATGAGATGTGCCACCATGGGAACTGTTACTGTCGGCACTGTCACTTTGGGCACTGTCATTGTGGGCACTGTCACCATGGCTACTGCCACCTTGGGCTCTGTCACCATGAACACTGTTACAATGCCTATTATCACCGTGTGCACTGTCTCATGGGCACTATCACCATGAGCACTGTCAGCATGTGCACTGTCACTATTTAGCACTGTCACCAGGTGAACTACCACCATGGGCACTGTCAGGACGTGCACTATCACCGTGAGCACGATTACCATGGGAACTGTAACAATGCACAGTGTCACCATCGGTACTGTGCCCATGGGAACAGCCACCAAGGGCACTGTCACCATAAGCACTGTCACTGTGTGCAGTTTCACCATACACACTATTACTGGAAGGACTATCACCATAAGCAATGTCACCATGAGCAATATCACCATGGGCACTGTCAACATTTTGCACTGCCACCATGTGCAGTGTCACCATGGGCACTTTTACCATGAGTACCGTCACCATGGGTAATATCACCATGGGCACTGTCACCATGAGCACTGCCACTATGAGAATTTTCACCATAGGCACTGTCACCATGAGAACTGTCACCATGGTCACATTCAACGTAAGAACTGTCACCACGGGGACTATCACCATTGTCACTGTCACCGTGGGGTTGTCACCATGAGCACTATCACCATGGGCAATATCTCCATGGGCAGTTTCACCATGAGAACTGTCATTATTGGCACTCTCACCATCGGCACTGTCACAATGGGCATGGTCACCGTGAGCTGTGTCACCTTGGGCCTTGTCAAACTGGGCGCTGTCACCATGGGCTCTTTCACAATGGGAAGTATCACCATGGAATTTGTCAGCCCGGGCACTGTCCCCGTGGGCACTGACACCGTTACATCTATCAGCATAAACACTGTAAACGTGCACACTGTCACCATGAGCACAGTCACCTTGAGCACTGTCACCATGGGCCTTGTCACACTGGGCGCTGTCACCATGGGCACCGTCACCGTGAGCACTGTCACAATGGGAAGTATCACCATGGGCTTTGTCACGCTGGGCACTGTCCCTGTGTGCAGTGTCACCGTGACATCTATCACCATAAGCAATGTAAATATGGGCACTGTCCCCATGAGCACGGTCACCATAAGCACTGCCACAATGAGCACTGTTATTTATGGCAATGCCAACATGAGAACTGTCACCATGAGCACTGTCACCATAGGCGTGACACCATGTGCACTGTCACCATGTGCATTGTCAACCTAGGTACTCTCACCATTGGCATTATCACTGTGAGAATTGTGAACATGGGCACTGTCACCATGGGCACTGTCATCATGGGCAGTGTCACCATGGGAACTGTAAACATGGGCACGGCCACCATGGGCAATATCACTGTGAGCACTGTCACCATGGGTACTGCAACAAAGATAACTCTCACCGTGAGTACTGTCTTCATGAGTTGTCACCGTGTGCACTGTCACCATGAGAACTGTCAACATGGGCACTGTCACCATTTTTCACTGCCACCATCTGAAATGTCACCATGGGCACTATCACCATGAGAACTGTCACCCTGAGTCCTGTCAACACGGGCACTGTCACCAAGGGCACGGCCACCATGTGCAGTGTTACCATGGTCACTATCACCGTGAGTACTCTCACCATGGGAACTACCAACATGGGCAAAGTCATCATGAGCACTTTCACCATGGGAACTGCCACCATGGGCACTATCACCATCGGCACTGTCACCATGAGCACTATTACTGTGAGTACTACCACCGTGAGCACTCTCACCAAGGACACTATCACCATGCGCACTGTCACCATGAGTACTTTCCTATGGGTACTGGCACAATGCGGACTGTCACAATGAGCCGTGTCACCATGGACACTATCACCATGAGCAATCTCACCGTGGTAACTGTTACTATGGGTATTGTGACTGTCAGCACTGTCACCATAGGCAATGGCACTGTGGGCACTGTCACCATGGGCACTGTCATCATGGGCATTGTCCCCATTTTCAGTGCCACCATGGGCAATGCAACCATGTGCACTATCACTGTAAGCTCTGTCACCACGGGTACTGCTACCATGAGCACTGTCACTGTAAGCTCTGTCACCACGGGTACTGCTACCATGAGCACTGTCAGCATGGGTTGTAACCGTGTGCACTGTCACTATGAGAACTGTCAGCATGGGCACTGTCACCATTTTCCACTGCTGCCATGTGCACTACCACCATGGGCACTATCACCGTGAGCACTGTCACCATGAGTAATGTCATCATGGGCAGTGTCACCAAGGGCACAACCACCATGTGTACCATTACCATGGTCACTATCACCGTGAGCACTGTCACCATGGTAACTACCAACATGGGCACTGTCACCATGAACACATTGACAATGGGAACCTCCACCATGGGCACTATTAATGTGAGCACACTCACCATGGACACTATCACCAAGGGTACTGTCACTTTCAGCACTATCACCATGGGTACTGCAACCATTACCACTGTCACCATAAGCACTGTCACCATTCTCAGTATCACCATGTGCACTGTCACCATGGGCACTATCTCCATGAGAACTGTCAGCTTGGGCACTGTCACCATGGGTATTGTGACTTTGGGCAATGTCACCATGAGCACTGTCACCTTGGGCACTGGCACAATGTGGACTGTCACCATGAGCACTGTCATCATGGGCACTATTACCGTTAGAACTGTCACCGTGGTCACTGTCACCATGGGCACTGTCACGGTAAGCACTGTCACAGTGAAGGTTGTGACCATGGGCACTGTCACCATGGGCAGTGACCCCATGGACAATTTCACTGTTTGTAATGTCACCATGGACACTATAACTATGGGCACTGTCACCGTGAGCTCTGTCACCATGGGCACTTTCACCATGAGCACTGCCACTCTGACCACTCTCACCATAAGAACTGTCATAATGGGCCCTTTACCGATGGGCACTTCCAACATTGGCACTATCACCGTGAGCACTGTCAACAAGAGCCCTGTCACGGTGGGCAGTGTCACCATGTGCACTATCACCGCAAGGACTATCACATTAAGCAATGTCACCATGGGCACTGTCACCATTTTGCACTGCCAGCATGTGCACTATCACCTTAGGTACTGTCACCATGAGCACTTTATCACTGCGTACTGTCACCATGGGTAATATCACCATGGGCACTGTCACCGTTATCACTATCACCGTGAGAGATGCCATGATGGGCACTGGCGCCATGGGTCTTGTCACTATGAGCACTGAAACAATGGGCACAATCACTGTGAGAAATTTCACCATGCTAACTCTACCCAAAGGCTCTGTGACAGAGAGAAATGTCACCATGGGCTCTGTCACAGTCAGTATTCTCACCATGGGCACTCTCATTGTGGGCACTGCCACCGTGAGCACTATTACCATGAACACTGCTACCGTTTGCACTATCATGATAAGAACTGTCACCATGGGCACAGACAACATGGGTACTCTCACGTTGTGCACTGTCACCAGGGGAACTGTCACCATGGGCACTGTCACCATGAGCACTCTAACCATGGGCACTCTCACCATGGGCACTATCACCATGAGCAATATCACCATGGGCACTCTCACTATTTTGCACTGCCACCAGATGCACCATGACCATGTGCACTGTCACCATGGGCAGTGTCACCACTGGGAGTCTCACCATGGGCACTGCACCATGATCACTGTCACCAAGAGCACTGTCACCACGAGCACTGCCACCATGAGCACTGTCACAAGAACTGCCACCATGGGCACTTTCACCATGATTACTGTCATCGTGGGTATTGTCACCTTGGGCAGTGTCAACGTGAGCAATATCACTGTGAGCACTATCACCCTGAGCACTGTCACCATGGGCACAGCCTCAATGCGGACTCTCACCATGAACACTGTCACCATGCGCACTATCACGGTGAGAACAGTCACCGCCGTCACTGTCACCATGGGCACATTTACCATGAGGACTGTCACTAAGAGCATTATCACCATAGGCACTGTCACCATGAGAACAGTCATCAAGGGCACTGTCAACATGGAGACTATCACCTCAAGCACTGTCACCATGAACACTGTCACCGTGAGCATTGTCACCATGAGCAATTTCAACAGGGTCACTTTCACCATGAGAACTGTCACCACGGGAACTCTCACCATTGGCACTGCCTCCGTGGGATTGTCACGATGAGCACTATCACCATGGGCATTGTCTCCATGGGCAGTTTCACCGTGAGCACTCTCAGTATTGGCACTATCACCATCGGCACTCTCAGCATCGGCACAGTCACCGTGAGCACTGTCACAATGGGTGTTGTCACACTGGGTGCAGTTACCATGGGCACAGTCACCATTAGAACTGTCACCATGGGCACTGTGATCCTGGGCACTTTCACCATGGGCTCTTTCACAATGGGCACTCTCACAATGGGAAGTATCACCATGGGCTTTGTCATCGTGGGCACTGTCACTGTGAGCATGGCCACCGTAACATCTGTCACCATAAGCACTGTAACCATGAGCACTGTCCACATGAGCAGTGCCACAGTGAGCACTGTCACTTATGGCACTGTCCACATGAGCAGTGTCACCATGATCACTCTCACTATGGGCAGGACACCCTGGGTGTTTTCACCATGGGCACTGTCACCTTGAGCACATTGACCATGAGCTCTCTCACCCTGGGTGTTGTCACCATGGGCAGTATCACCGTGAGAGCTGTGTACATGGGCAGTCTCACCATGTGCACTATCACCATGAGCAATGTCACCATGAATAATGTCACCCTGTGTATTGTCACCATGGGCACATTCACCATCGGCACTATCACTGTTAAAAGTGTCACCAAGAGCACAGTCACTGTGTGCAGTTTCACCATACACACTATCACCGTAAGGATTATTACCATAAGCAATGTCACCATGAGCAATATCACCATGGGCACTGTCACCATATTGCACTGCCACCATGTGCAGTGTCACCATGGGCACTTTTACCATGAGTACTGTCACCATGGGTAATATCACCATGGGCACTGTCACCATGAGCACTGTTACTATGAGAATTTTCACTGTAGGCACTGTCACCATGAGAAGTGTCGCCATGGTCACATTCAACGTAAGAACTGTCACCTCAGGGATTATCAACATTGTCACTGTCACCGTGGGGTTGTCACCATGAGCACTATCACCATGGGCAATGTCTCCATGGGCAGTATCACCATGAGCACTGACACTATTGGCACTCTCACCATCAGCAATGTCACCAGGGGCACGGTCACCGTGAGCACTGTCTCCATGGGCCTTGTCACACTGGGCGCTGTCACCATGGGCACTGCCACCTTGGGCTCTCTCACCATTAACACTGTAACAATACCCATTATCACCGTGTGCACTGTCACTATGGGCACGATCACCATTAGCACTGTAAGCATGTGCACTGTCACTATTTAGCACTGTCACTAGGTGAACTATGACCATGGGCACTTTCACGATGTGCACTATCACCATGAGCACAGTTACCATGGGCACTGTTACAATGTGCAGAGTCACCATCGGTACTGTCCCCATGGGAACTGCCACCAAGAGCACTGTCACCATTAACATTGTCACCACGAGCACTGCCACCATGGGCACTGCTATTATGAGCACTGTCACCATGAGAACTGTCGCTATGAGAACTGCCACCATGGGTATTTTCAACATGAGTACTGTCAACTTGGGTATTGTCACCATTAGCACTGTCACGATGAGCACTATTACTGGGAGCACTATCACTGTGAGCACTGTCACCATGAGCACTGTCGCCAAGGGTACTGGCACAATGCAGACTGGCACCATGAGCCCTGTCACCATTGGCACTATCACTTTGAGCATTCTCACCATGGTCACTGTCACCATGGGCACTGTTACCATGAGCACTGTCACTATAGGAAATGGTTGCGTGGGCACTGTCACCACGGGTACTGTCATCATGGGCAGTGTCACCATGGGAACTGTAAGCATGGGCACTGCCACCATGGGCAATATCACTGTGAGCACTGTCACCATGGGTACTGCAACAAAGAGAACTCTCACCGTGAGTACTGTCTGCATGGGTTGTCACCGTGTGCACTGTCACCATGAGAACTGTCAACATGGGCACTGTCACCATTTTTCACTGCCACCATGTGCAATGTCACCATGGGCACTATCACACTGAGAACTGTCACAATGAGTCCTGTCATCATGGGCACTGTCACCAAGGGCACGGCCACCATGTGCACTGTTACCATGGTCACTATCACCGTGAGCATTGTCCCCATGGGAACTAACAACATGGTCAATGTCATCCCGAACACTTTCACAATGGGAACTGCCACCTTGGGCACTATCAACAAGTGGACTCTCACCATAGGCACTATCACCATGGGCACTGTCACCGTGAGCACTGTCACCATCGGCACTGTCATCATGAGCACTATTACTGTGAGTACTACCACCATGAGCACTCTCACTGTGGTCACTGTCACCATGGGCACTCTTATCGTGAGCACTTTCACTATGGGTACTGGCACAGTGCGGACTGTCACACTGAGACCTGCCACCATGGACACTATCACCATGAGCACTTTCACCATGGTCACTGTTACCATGGGTACTGTCACTGGGAGCACTGTCACTATAGGCAATTGTACCATGGGCACTGTCACCATGGGCACTGTCATCATGGGCATTGACACTGTTGGCAGTGTCTCCATGGGCACTGTCACAGAGAGAAAAGTCATCATGGGAACTGT
This sequence comes from Mesoplodon mirus, assembly GCF_964341445.2. Taxonomy (NCBI): domain Eukaryota; kingdom Metazoa; phylum Chordata; class Mammalia; order Artiodactyla; family Ziphiidae; genus Mesoplodon; species Mesoplodon mirus. The sequence continues at coordinate 5,250,933 of NW_028295808.1, read as the reverse complement.
CACAGTCAGTATTCTCACCATGGGCACTCTCATTGTGGGCAATGCCTCCGTGAGCACTACTACCATGAACACTGCTACCGTGAACACTCTCATGATAAGAACTGTCACCATGGGCACAGACACCATGGGCACTCTCACGGTGTGCACTGTAACCAGGGGCACTTTCACCCTGGGCACTGTCACCATGAGCACTCTAACCATGGGCACTGTAACCATGGGCACTATCACCATGAGCAATATAACCATGGGCACTGTCACTATTTTGCACTGCCACCAGATGCACCATGACCATGTGCACTGTCACCATGGGCAGTGTCACCATTAGTAGTCTCACCATGGTCACTGCACCACGAGTACTGTCAACAAGAGCACTGTCACCATGAGCACTGCCACCATGAGCACTGTCACAAGAACTGTCCCTATGTGAACTGCCACCATGGGCACTTTCACCATGATTACTGTCACCGTGGGTATTGTCACCTTGGGCAATGTCAACGTGAGTAATATCACTGTGAGCACTATCACCCTGAGCTCTGTCATCATGGACACAGCCTCCATGCGGACTGTCACCATGAACACCCTCACCATGGGCACTATCACGGTAAGAACAGTCACCGTGGTCACTGTCAACATGGGCACTTTCATCGTGAGCAGTGTCACTAAGAGCATTATCACCATCAGAACTGTCCCCGTGTGAACAGTCACCATGGGCACTGTCAACCTGGAGACTATCACCTTGAGCACTGTCACCATGAACACTGTCACCATGAGCATTGTCACCATGAGCAATTTCAACAGGGTCACTTTCACCGTGAGAACTGTCACCACGGAAACTCTCACCATTGGCACTGCCTCTGAGGAATTGTCACGATGAGCACAATCACCATGGGCAGTGTCTCCATGGGCAGTTTCACCGTGAGCACTCTCACTATTGGCACTATCACCATAAGCACTGTCAGAATCGGCACAGTCACCGTGAGCACTGTCAAAACGGTTGTTGTCTCACTGGGCGATGTCACCTTGGGCACAGTCACCATTAGCACTGTCTCCATGGGCACTGTGATCTTGGGCACTTTCACCATGGGCTCTGTCACTGTGGGCACAGTCACAATGGGAAATATCACTTTGGACATTGTCATGGTGGACACTGTCACTGTGAGCATGGCCACCGTAACATCTATCACCATAAACACTGTAACTATGGGCACTGTCCACATGAAAACTGTCACTTATGTCACTGTCCACATGAGCAGTGTCAACATGATCACTCTCACAATGGGCAGGACACCCTGCATGTTTCCAACATGGGCACTTTCACCATGAGCTCTCGCACTGTAGGAATTCTCACCTTAGGTACTGTCACCATGGGCACTGTCACCTTGAGCACTTTTACCATGAGCTCTGTCACCCTGGGTATTGTCACCATGGGCACTATCACCGTGAGAGTTGTGTACATGTGCATTCTCACCATGGGCACTATCACCATGAGCAATATCACCATGAATACTGTCACCCTGTGTATTGTCACCATGGGCACTGTCACCTTGAGCACTACACCGTGAGAATTGTGACTATGGGCACTGTCACCATGGGCACATTCACCATCGGCACTATCGCCATGAACACTGTCACCATGAGCACTGTCACTGTGTGCAGTTTCAGCATACACACTATCACCGTAAGGACTATCACCTTAAGCAATGTCACCATGAGCAAAATCACCATGGGCACTGTCAACATTTTGCACTGCCACCATGTGCATTGTCACCATGGGCACTTTACCATGAATACTGTCACCATGGGAAATATCACCATGGGCACTGTCACCATGAGCACGGTCAGTATGAGATTTTTCACCATAGGCACTGTCACCAGGAGAACGGTCACCATGGTCACATTCAACGTAAGAACTGTCACCTCGGAGACTATCAGCATTGGCATTGTCACTGTGGGTTTGTCACCATGAGCACTATCACCATGGGCCATGCCTCTAAGGACATTATCACCATGAGCACTGTCACTATTGGCACTCTCAGCATGGGCACTGTCACCTTGGGCACGGTCACCTTGAGCACTGTCACAATGGGCCTTCTCACACTGCGTGCTGTCACAATGGGCACTGTCACTGTGGGCACTGTCACAATGGGAAGTATCACCTTGGGCTTTGTCAGCGTGGGCACTGTCACCATGGGCACGGCCACCATGAAATCTATCACCATAAGCCCTGTAAACATGGGCACTGTCCCATGAGCATGGCACCATGAGCACTGCCAGAATGAGCACTGTCACTTATGGCACTGTCCACATGAGCAGTGTGACCCTGATCACTGTCACCATGGGCAGGACACCCTGGGTATTGTCACCATGGGCACTGTCACCATGAGCACTCTCACCATGGAAATTGTCACCTTAGGTACTGTAACCATGGGCACTGTCACCATGAACACTTTTACCATGAGCTATGTTACCCTGGGTATTGTCACCATGGGCACTATCACCGTGAGAGTTGTGAACATGGGCACTCTCATCTTGGGGACTATCACCATGAGCAATGTCACCATGAATACTGTCACCCTGTGTATTGTCACCATGGGCACTGTCACCGTGAGCACTACACCGTGAGAATTGTGACTATGGGCACTGTCACCATGGGCACATTCACGATCGGCACTATCGCCATGAACACTGTCACCATGAGCACAATCACTGTGTGCAGTTTCACAATACACACTATCACCGTAGGGAATATCACCATAAGCAATGTCACCATGAGCAATATCACCATGGGCACTGTCACCATTTTGCACTGCCACTATGTGCAGTGTGACCATGGGCACTTTTACCATGAGTACTGTCACCATGGGTAATATCACCATGGGCACAGTCACCATGAGCACTGTCACTATGAGAATTTTCACCATAGGCACAGTCACCATGAGAAATGTCACCATGGGCACTGTCAACATGGAGACCATAACCTTGAGCACTGTCACCATGAGCACTGTCACCATGAGCAATATCACCATGGTCACATTCAATGTAAGAACTGTCACCACGGGGACTATCACAATTGGCACTGTCACTGTTGGGTTCTCACAATGAGCACTATCACCATGGGCATTGTCTCCATGGGCAGTTTCACCATGAGCACTGTCACTATTGGCACTCTCATCATCGGCAATATTCACCACGGGCACATTCACTGTGAGAACTGTCATCATGGGCTTTCTCACACTGGGTACTGTCATCATGGGCACTGTCACCCTGGGCACTGTCACATTGGGATATATCACCATGGGCTTTGTCAGCATGGGAACTGTCCACGGGGGTACTGACACCGTGACATCTATCACCATAATCACTGTAAACATGGACACTGTCACAATGAGAACGGTCAGCATGAGCACTGCCACACAGAGCACTGCTATTTATGGCACTGCCAACATGAGCACTGTCACCATGAGCAGTGTCACCAGGGGCATGACACCATGGGCACTGTCACCATGGTCATTGTCACCCTAAGTACTCTCATCATAGGCATTATCACTGTGAGAATTGTGAACATGGGCACTGTCACCATGGGCACTATCACCATGAGCGCTGTCACCCTGTGTATTTACACCATGGGCACTGTCACTGTGAACACTACACCATGAGAATTGTGACTATGGGCACTGTCACCCTGGACACTCTCACCATGGGAACTATCACCGTGAACACTGTAACCATGAACACTATCACTGTGTGCAGTGTCACCATGCGCACTGTCACCATGAGGACTATCACTGTAAGCAAAGTCACCATGAGGAATGTCACCATGGGCACTGTCACCATTTTGCACTGCCAGCATGTGCAGTGTCACCATGGGTAATATCACCATAGGCACTTTCACCGTGAGAAATGTGACCGTGCAAAATATCTCTATGGGCCCTGGCACCATGGGCATTGTCACTGTGAGCACTGTCACAATGGGAACTATCACCGAGAGAAATCTCAACATGCTAACTGTCCCCATGGGGACTCTTACTGTGAGAAGGGTCACCATGGGCATTGTCACTGTTGGCACTGTCCCCATGGGCACTGTCATTGTGGACAGTGTCACCATGGCCATTGCCACCTTGGGCTCTCTCACCATGAACACTGTAACAATGCAAATTATCACCGTGTGCTCTCTCACCATGGGCACTATCACCATGAGCACTGTCAGAATGTGCACTGTCACTATTTAGCACTGTCACCAGGTGAACTACCACCATGGGCACTATCACGATTTGCACTGTCACCATGAGCACAAATACCATGGGCACTGTAACAATGCACAGTGTCATCATCGGTATTGTCCCCATACGAACTGCCACCAAGAACACTGTCACCATTAACACTGTCACCAGGAGCACTGGCACCTTGGGCACTGCTATTATGAGCACTGTCACCATGAGCACTCTCATCATGGGCACTTTCACCAAGGGCACAGCCACCATGTGCACTGTTACCATGGTCACTATCACCGTGAGCACTGTCACCATGGGAACTACCAACATGGGCACTGTCATCATGAGCACTTTCACAATGGGAACTGCCACCACGGCACTATTAATGTGAGCACACTCACCATGGGCACTATCACCAAGGGCACTGTCAGTTTCAGAACTATCACCATGGGTACTGCAACCATGACCACTGTCACCGTTATCACTGTCACCATTCTCAGTATCACCATGTGCACTGTCACCATGGGCACTATCACCAGGAGAACTGTCAGCATCGGCACTGTCACCATGGGTATTGTGACTTTGGGCACTGTCACCATGAGCACTGTCACCTTGGGCAGTGGCACAATGTGGACTGTCACAATAAGCACTGTCATCATGGGCTCTATCAACATTATAAAGGTCACCGTGGTCACTATCACCAAGGGCACTGTCACTGTGAGCACTATCACTGTGAGGGTTCTGACCATGTGCACTGTTACTATGGGTAGTGTCCCCATGGTCAATTTCACTGTTAGTACTGTCACCATGGACACTATAACTAAGGGCACTGTCACCGTGAGCTCTGTCACCTTGGGCACTTTCACCATGAGCAGTGCCACTGTGACCACTCTCACCATAAGAACTGTCACCGTGGGCACTTTCATGATGAGCACTTCCAACATTGGCACTATCACCTTGAGCACTGTCAACAAGAGCACTGTCATGGTGGGCAGTGTCACCATGCGCACTGTCACCATGAACACGGTCACCATGAGTACTGTCACCCTGGGTATTTTCACCATGGGCACTGTCACTGTGAGCACTACACCATGAGAATTGTGACTATGGGCACTGTTACCATGGACACTCTCACCATGGGAACTATCACTGTGAACACTGTCACAGTGAACATTGTCACTGTGTGCATTGTTACCATGCACACAGTCACCATAAGGATTATCACTGTAAGCAATGTCACCATGAACAATGTCACCATGGGCACTCTTACCATCTTGCACAGCCACCATGTGCAGTGTCACCATTGGTCATATCACCATAGGCACTTTCGCCGTGAGAAATGTTACCGAGCAGAATGTCTATATGGGCACTGGCACCATGGGCCTTCTCACTGAGAGCACTGTCACAACGGGCACTATAACCGTGAGAAATCTCACCATGCTAACTGTCCCCATGGGCACCGTCACCATGAGATGTGCCACCATGGGAACTGTTACTGTCGGCACTGTCACTTTGGGCACTGTCATTGTGGGCACTGTCACCATGGCTACTGCCACCTTGGGCTCTGTCACCATGAACACTGTTACAATGCCTATTATCACCGTGTGCACTGTCTCATGGGCACTATCACCATGAGCACTGTCAGCATGTGCACTGTCACTATTTAGCACTGTCACCAGGTGAACTACCACCATGGGCACTGTCAGGACGTGCACTATCACCGTGAGCACGATTACCATGGGAACTGTAACAATGCACAGTGTCACCATCGGTACTGTGCCCATGGGAACAGCCACCAAGGGCACTGTCACCATAAGCACTGTCACTGTGTGCAGTTTCACCATACACACTATTACTGGAAGGACTATCACCATAAGCAATGTCACCATGAGCAATATCACCATGGGCACTGTCAACATTTTGCACTGCCACCATGTGCAGTGTCACCATGGGCACTTTTACCATGAGTACCGTCACCATGGGTAATATCACCATGGGCACTGTCACCATGAGCAGTGCCACTATGAGAATTTTCACCATAGGCACTGTCACCATGAGAACTGTCACCATGGTCACATTCAACGTAAGAACTGTCACCACGGGGACTATCACCATTGTCACTGTCACCGTGGGGTTGTCACCATGAGCACTATCACCATGGGCAATATCTCCATGGGCAGTTTCACCATGAGAACTGTCATTATTGGCACTCTCACCATCGGCACTGTCACAATGGGCATGGTCACCGTGAGCTGTGTCACCTTGGGCCTTGTCAAACTGGGCGCTGTCACCATGGGCTCTTTCACAATGGGAAGTATCACCATGGAATTTGTCAGCCTGGGCACTGTCCCCGTGGGCACTGACACCGTTACATCTATCAGCATAAACACTGTAAACGTGCACACTGTCACCATGAGCACAGTCACCTTGAGCACTGTCACCATGGGCCTTGTCACACTGGGCGCTGTCACCATGGGCACCGTCACCGTGAGCACTGTCACAATGGGAAGTATCACCATGGGCTTTGTCACGCTGGGCACTGTCCCTGTGTGCAGTGTCACCGTGACATCTATCACCATAAGCAATGTAAATATGGGCACTGTCCCCATGAGCACGGTCACCATAAGCACTGCCACAATGAGCACTGTTATTTATGGCAATGCCAACATGAGAACTGTCACCATGAGCACTGTCACCATAGGCGTGACACCATGTGCACTGTCACCATGTGCATTGTCAACCTAGGTACTCTCACCATTGGCATTATCACTGTGAGAATTGTGAACATGGGCACTGTCACCATGGGCACTGTCATCATGGGCAGTGTCACCATGGGAACTGTAAACATGGGCACGGCCACCATGGGCAATATCACTGTGAGCACTGTCACCATGGGTACTGCAACAAAGATAACTCTCACCGTGAGTACTGTCTTCATGAGTTGTCACCGTGTGCACTGTCACCATGAGAACTGTCAACATGGGCACTGTCACCATTTTTCACTGCCACCATCTGAAATGTCACCATGGGCACTATCACCATGAGAACTGTCACCCTGAGTCCTGTCAACACGGGCACTGTCACCAAGGGCACGGCCACCATGTGCAGTGTTACCATGGTCACTATCACCGTGAGTACTCTCACCATGGGAACTACCAACATGGGCAAAGTCATCATGAGCACTTTCACCATGGGAACTGCCACCATGGGCACTATCACCATCGGCACTGTCACCATGAGCACTATTACTGTGAGTACTACCACCGTGAGCACTCTCACCAAGGACACTATCACCATGCGCACTGTCACCATGAGTACTTTCCTATGGGTACTGGCACAATGCGGACTGTCACAATGAGCCGTGTCACCATGGACACTATCACCATGAGCAATCTCACCGTGGTAACTGTTACTATGGGTATTGTGACTGTCAGCACTGTCACCATAGGCAATGGCACTGTGGGCACTGTCACCATGGGCACTGTCATCATGGGCATTGTCCCCATTTTCAGTGCCACCATGGGCAATGCAACCATGTGCACTATCACTGTAAGCTCTGTCACCACGGGTACTGCTACCATGAGCACTGTCACTGTAAGCTCTGTCACCACGGGTACTGCTACCATGAGCACTGTCAGCATGGGTTGTAACCGTGTGCACTGTCACTATGAGAACTGTCAGCATGGGCACTGTCACCATTTTCCACTGCTGCCATGTGCACTACCACCATGGGCACTATCACCGTGAGCACTGTCACCATGAGTAATGTCATCATGGGCAGTGTCACCAAGGGCACAACCACCATGTGTACCATTACCATGGTCACTATCACCGTGAGCACTGTCACCATGGTAACTACCAACATGGGCACTGTCACCATGAACACATTGACAATGGGAACCTCCACCATGGGCACTATTAATGTGAGCACACTCACCATGGACACTATCACCAAGGGTACTGTCACTTTCAGCACTATCACCATGGGTACTGCAACCATTACCACTGTCACCATAAGCACTGTCACCATTCTCAGTATCACCATGTGCACTGTCACCATGGGCACTATCTCCATGAGAACTGTCAGCTTGGGCACTGTCACCATGGGTATTGTGACTTTGGGCAATGTCACCATGAGCACTGTCACCTTGGGCACTGGCACAATGTGGACTGTCACCATGAGCACTGTCATCATGGGCACTATTACCGTTAGAACTGTCACCGTGGTCACTGTCACCATGGGCACTGTCACGGTAAGCACTGTCACAGTGAAGGTTGTGACCATGGGCACTGTCACCATGGGCAGTGACCCCATGGACAATTTCACTGTTTGTAATGTCACCATGGACACTATAACTATGGGCACTGTCACCGTGAGCTCTGTCACCATGGGCACTTTCACCATGAGCACTGCCACTCTGACCACTCTCACCATAAGAACTGTCATAATGGGCCCTTTACCGATGGGCACTTCCAACATTGGCACTATCACCGTGAGCACTGTCAACAAGAGCCCTGTCACGGTGGGCAGTGTCACCATGTGCACTATCACCGCAAGGACTATCACATTAAGCAATGTCACCATGGGCACTGTCACCATTTTGCACTGCCAGCATGTGCACTATCACCTTAGGTACTGTCACCATGAGCACTTTATCACTGCGTACTGTCACCATGGGTAATATCACCATGGGCACTGTCACCGTTATCACTATCACCGTGAGAGATGCCATGATGGGCACTGGCGCCATGGGTCTTGTCACTATGAGCACTGAAACAATGGGCACAATCACTGTGAGAAATTTCACCATGCTAACTCTACCCAAAGGCTCTGTGACAGAGAGAAATGTCACCATGGGCTCTGTCACAGTCAGTATTCTCACCATGGGCACTCTCATTGTGGGCACTGCCACCGTGAGCACTATTACCATGAACACTGCTACCGTTTGCACTATCATGATAAGAACTGTCACCATGGGCACAGACAACATGGGTACTCTCACGTTGTGCACTGTCACCAGGGGAACTGTCACCATGGGCACTGTCACCATGAGCACTCTAACCATGGGCACTCTCACCATGGGCACTATCACCATGAGCAATATCACCATGGGCACTCTCACTATTTTGCACTGCCACCAGATGCACCATGACCATGTGCACTGTCACCATGGGCAGTGTCACCACTGGGAGTCTCACCATGGGCACTGCACCATGATCACTGTCACCAAGAGCACTGTCACCACGAGCACTGCCACCATGAGCACTGTCACAAGAACTGCCACCATGGGCACTTTCACCATGATTACTGTCATCGTGGGTATTGTCACCTTGGGCAGTGTCAACGTGAGCAATATCACTGTGAGCACTATCACCCTGAGCACTGTCACCATGGGCACAGCCTCAATGCGGACTCTCACCATGAACACTGTCACCATGCGCACTATCACGGTGAGAACAGTCACCGCCGTCACTGTCACCATGGGCACATTTACCATGAGGACTGTCACTAAGAGCATTATCACCATAGGCACTGTCACCATGAGAACAGTCATCAAGGGCACTGTCAACATGGAGACTATCACCTCAAGCACTGTCACCATGAACACTGTCACCGTGAGCATTGTCACCATGAGCAATTTCAACAGGGTCACTTTCACCATGAGAACTGTCACCACGGGAACTCTCACCATTGGCACTGCCTCCGTGGGATTGTCACGATGAGCACTATCACCATGGGCATTGTCTCCATGGGCAGTTTCACCATGAGCACTCTCAGTATTGGCACTATCACCATCGGCACTCTCAGCATCGGCACAGTCACCGTGAGCACTGTCACAATGGGTGTTGTCACACTGGGTGCAGTTACCATGGGCACAGTCACCATTAGAACTGTCACCATGGGCACTGTGATCCTGGGCACTTTCACCATGGGCTCTTTCACAATGGGCACTCTCACAATGGGAAGTATCACCATGGGCTTTGTCATCGTGGGCACTGTCACTGTGAGCATGGCCACCGTAACATCTGTCACCATAAGCACTGTAACCATGAGCACTGTCCACATGAGCAGTGCCACAGTGAGCACTGTCACTTATGGCACTGTCCACATGAGCAGTGTCACCATGATCACTCTCACTATGGGCAGGACACCCTGGGTGTTTTCACCATGGGCACTGTCACCTTGAGCACATTGACCATGAGCTCTCTCACCCTGGGTGTTGTCACCATGGGCAGTATCACCGTGAGAGCTGTGTACATGGGCAGTCTCACCATGTGCACTATCACCATGAGCAATGTCACCATGAATAATGTCACCCTGTGTATTGTCACCATGGGCACATTCACCATCGGCACTATCACTGTTAAAAGTGTCACCAAGAGCACAGTCACTGTGTGCAGTTTCACCATACACACTATCACCGTAAGGATTATTACCATAAGCAATGTCACCATGAGCAATATCACCATGGGCACTGTCACCATATTGCACTGCCACCATGTGCAGTGTCACCATGGGCACTTTTACCATGAGTACTGTCACCATGGGTAATATCACCATGGGCACTGTCACCATGAGCACTGTTACTATGAGAATTTTCACTGTAGGCACTGTCACCATGAGAAGTGTCGCCATGGTCACATTCAACGTAAGAACTGTCACCTCAGGGATTATCAACATTGTCACTGTCACCGTGGGGTTGTCACCATGAGCACTATCACCATGGGCAATGTCTCCATGGGCAGTATCACCATGAGCACTGACACTATTGGCACTCTCACCATCAGCAATGTCACCAGGGGCACGGTCACCGTGAGCACTGTCTCCATGGGCCTTGTCACACTGGGCGCTGTCACCATGGGCACTGCCACCTTGGGCTCTCTCACCATTAACACTGTAACAATACCCATTATCACCGTGTGCACTGTCACTATGGGCACGATCACCATTAGCACTGTAAGCATGTGCACTGTCACTATTTAGCACTGTCACTAGGTGAACTATGACCATGGGCACTTTCACGATGTGCACTATCACCATGAGCACAGTTACCATGGGCACTGTTACAATGTGCAGAGTCACCATCGGTACTGTCCCCATGGGAACTGCCACCAAGAGCACTGTCACCATTAACATTGTCACCACGAGCACTGCCACCATGGGCACTGCTATTATGAGCACTGTCACCATGAGAACTGTCGCTATGAGAACTGCCACCATGGGTATTTTCAACATGAGTACTGTCAACTTGGGTATTGTCACCATTAGCACTGTCACGATGAGCACTATTACTGGGAGCACTATCACTGTGAGCACTGTCACCATGAGCACTGTCGCCAAGGGTACTGGCACAATGCAGACTGGCACCATGAGCCCTGTCACCATTGGCACTATCACTTTGAGCATTCTCACCATGGTCACTGTCACCATGGGCACTGTTACCATGAGCACTGTCACTATAGGAAATGGTTGCGTGGGCACTGTCACCACGGGTACTGTCATCATGGGCAGTGTCACCATGGGAACTGTAAGCATGGGCACTGCCACCATGGGCAATATCACTGTGAGCACTGTCACCATGGGTACTGCAACAAAGAGAACTCTCACCGTGAGTACTGTCTGCATGGGTTGTCACCGTGTGCACTGTCACCATGAGAACTGTCAACATGGGCACTGTCACCATTTTTCACTGCCACCATGTGCAATGTCACCATGGGCACTATCACACTGAGAACTGTCACAATGAGTCCTGTCATCATGGGCACTGTCACCAAGGGCACGGCCACCATGTGCACTGTTACCATGGTCACTATCACCGTGAGCATTGTCCCCATGGGAACTAACAACATGGTCAATGTCATCCCGAACACTTTCACAATGGGAACTGCCACCTTGGGCACTATCAACAAGTGGACTCTCACCATAGGCACTATCACCATGGGCACTGTCACCGTGAGCACTGTCACCATCGGCACTGTCATCATGAGCACTATTACTGTGAGTACTACCACCATGAGCACTCTCACTGTGGTCACTGTCACCATGGGCACTCTTATCGTGAGCACTTTCACTATGGGTACTGGCACAGTGCGGACTGTCACACTGAGACCTGCCACCATGGACACTATCACCATGAGCACTTTCACCATGGTCACTGTTACCATGGGTACTGTCACTGGGAGCACTGTCACTATAGGCAATTGTACCATGGGCACTGTCACCATGGGCACTGTCATCATGGGCATTGACACTGTTGGCAGTGTCTCCATGGGCACTGTCACAGAGAGAAAAGTCATCATGGGAACTGTCACAGTCAGTATTCTCACCATGGGCACTCTCATTGTGGGCAATGCCTCCGTGAGCACTACTACCATGAACACTGCTACCGTGAACACTCTCATGATAAGAACTGTCACCATGGGCACAGACACCATGGGCACTCTCACGGTGTGCACTGTAACCAGGGGCACTTTCACCCTGGGCACTGTCACCATGAGCACTCTAACCATGGGCACTGTAACCATGGGCACTATCACCATGAGCAATATAACCATGGGCACTGTCACTATTTTGCACTGCCACCAGATGCACCATGACCATGTGCACTGTCACCATGGGCAGTGTCACCATTAGTAGTCTCACCATGGTCACTGCACCACGAGTACTGTCAACAAGAGCACTGTCACCATGAGCACTGCCACCATGAGCACTGTCACAAGAACTGTCCCTATGTGAACTGCCACCATGGGCACTTTCACCATGATTACTGTCACCGTGGGTATTGTCACCTTGGGCAATGTCAACGTGAGTAATATCACTGTGAGCACTATCACCCTGAGCTCTGTCATCATGGACACAGCCTCCATGCGGACTGTCACCATGAACACCCTCACCATGGGCACTATCACGGTAAGAACAGTCACCGTGGTCACTGTCAACATGGGCACTTTCATCGTGAGCAGTGTCACTAAGAGCATTATCACCATCAGAACTGTCCCCGTGTGAACAGTCACCATGGGCACTGTCAACCTGGAGACTATCACCTTGAGCACTGTCACCATGAACACTGTCACCATGAGCATTGTCACCATGAGCAATTTCAACAGGGTCACTTTCACCGTGAGAACTGTCACCACGGAAACTCTCACCATTGGCACTGCCTCTGAGGAATTGTCACGATGAGCACAATCACCATGGGCAGTGTCTCCATGGGCAGTTTCACCGTGAGCACTCTCACTATTGGCACTATCACCATAAGCACTGTCAGAATCGGCACAGTCACCGTGAGCACTGTCAAAACGGTTGTTGTCTCACTGGGCGATGTCACCTTGGGCACAGTCACCATTAGCACTGTCTCCATGGGCACTGTGATCTTGGGCACTTTCACCATGGGCTCTGTCACTGTGGGCACAGTCACAATGGGAAATATCACTTTGGACATTGTCATGGTGGACACTGTCACTGTGAGCATGGCCACCGTAACATCTATCACCATAAACACTGTAACTATGGGCACTGTCCACATGAAAACTGTCACTTATGTCACTGTCCACATGAGCAGTGTCAACATGATCACTCTCACAATGGGCAGGACACCCTGCATGTTTCCAACATGGGCACTTTCACCATGAGCTCTCGCACTGTAGGAATTCTCACCTTAGGTACTGTCACCATGGGCACTGTCACCTTGAGCACTTTTACCATGAGCTCTGTCACCCTGGGTATTGTCACCATGGGCACTATCACCGTGAGAGTTGTGTACATGTGCATTCTCACCATGGGCACTATCACCATGAGCAATATCACCATGAATACTGTCACCCTGTGTATTGTCACCATGGGCACTGTCACCTTGAGCACTACACCGTGAGAATTGTGACTATGGGCACTGTCACCATGGGCACATTCACCATCGGCACTATCGCCATGAACACTGTCACCATGAGCACTGTCACTGTGTGCAGTTTCAGCATACACACTATCACCGTAAGGACTATCACCTTAAGCAATGTCACCATGAGCAAAATCACCATGGGCACTGTCAACATTTTGCACTGCCACCATGTGCATTGTCACCATGGGCACTTTACCATGAATACTGTCACCATGGGAAATATCACCATGGGCACTGTCACCATGAGCACGGTCAGTATGAGATTTTTCACCATAGGCACTGTCACCAGGAGAACGGTCACCATGGTCACATTCAACGTAAGAACTGTCACCTCGGAGACTATCAGCATTGGCATTGTCACTGTGGGTTTGTCACCATGAGCACTATCACCATGGGCCATGCCTCTAAGGACATTATCACCATGAGCACTGTCACTATTGGCACTCTCAGCATGGGCACTGTCACCTTGGGCACGGTCACCTTGAGCACTGTCACAATGGGCCTTCTCACACTGCGTGCTGTCACAATGGGCACTGTCACTGTGGGCACTGTCACAATGGGAAGTATCACCTTGGGCTTTGTCAGCGTGGGCACTGTCACCATGGGCACGGCCACCATGAAATCTATCACCATAAGCCCTGTAAACATGGGCACTGTCCCATGAGCATGGCACCATGAGCACTGCCAGAATGAGCACTGTCACTTATGGCACTGTCCACATGAGCAGTGTGACCCTGATCACTGTCACCATGGGCAGGACACCCTGGGTATTGTCACCATGGGCACTGTCACCATGAGCACTCTCACCATGGAAATTGTCACCTTAGGTACTGTAACCATGGGCACTGTCACCATGAACACTTTTACCATGAGCTATGTTACCCTGGGTATTGTCACCATGGGCACTATCACCGTGAGAGTTGTGAACATGGGCACTCTCATCTTGGGGACTATCACCATGAGCAATGTCACCATGAATACTGTCACCCTGTGTATTGTCACCATGGGCACTGTCACCGTGAGCACTACACCGTGAGAATTGTGACTATGGGCACTGTCACCATGGGCACATTCACGATCGGCACTATCGCCATGAACACTGTCACCATGAGCACAATCACTGTGTGCAGTTTCACAATACACACTATCACCGTAGGGAATATCACCATAAGCAATGTCACCATGAGCAATATCACCATGGGCACTGTCACCATTTTGCACTGCCACTATGTGCAGTGTGACCATGGGCACTTTTACCATGAGTACTGTCACCATGGGTAATATCACCATGGGCACAGTCACCATGAGCACTGTCACTATGAGAATTTTCACCATAGGCACAGTCACCATGAGAAATGTCACCATGGGCACTGTCAACATGGAGACCATAACCTTGAGCACTGTCACCATGAGCACTGTCACCATGAGCAATATCACCATGGTCACATTCAATGTAAGAACTGTCACCACGGGGACTATCACAATTGGCACTGTCACTGTTGGGTTCTCACAATGAGCACTATCACCATGGGCATTGTCTCCATGGGCAGTTTCACCATGAGCACTGTCACTATTGGCACTCTCATCATCGGCAATATTCACCACGGGCACATTCACTGTGAGAACTGTCATCATGGGCTTTCTCACACTGGGTACTGTCATCATGGGCACTGTCACCCTGGGCACTGTCACATTGGGATATATCACCATGGGCTTTGTCAGCATGGGAACTGTCCACGGGGGTACTGACACCGTGACATCTATCACCATAATCACTGTAAACATGGACACTGTCACAATGAGAACGGTCAGCATGAGCACTGCCACACAGAGCACTGCTATTTATGGCACTGCCAACATGAGCACTGTCACCATGAGCAGTGTCACCAGGGGCATGACACCATGGGCACTGTCACCATGGTCATTGTCACCCTAAGTACTCTCATCATAGGCATTATCACTGTGAGAATTGTGAACATGGGCACTGTCACCATGGGCACTATCACCATGAGCGCTGTCACCCTGTGTATTTACACCATGGGCACTGTCACTGTGAACACTACACCATGAGAATTGTGACTATGGGCACTGTCACCCTGGACACTCTCACCATGGGAACTATCACCGTGAACACTGTAACCATGAACACTATCACTGTGTGCAGTGTCACCATGCGCACTGTCACCATGAGGACTATCACTGTAAGCAAAGTCACCATGAGGAATGTCACCATGGGCACTGTCACCATTTTGCACTGCCAGCATGTGCAGTGTCACCATGGGTAATATCACCATAGGCACTTTCACCGTGAGAAATGTGACCGTGCAAAATATCTCTATGGGCCCTGGCACCATGGGCATTGTCACTGTGAGCACTGTCACAATGGGAACTATCACCGAGAGAAATCTCAACATGCTAACTGTCCCCATGGGGACTCTTACTGTGAGAAGGGTCACCATGGGCATTGTCACTGTTGGCACTGTCCCCATGGGCACTGTCATTGTGGACAGTGTCACCATGGCCATTGCCACCTTGGGCTCTCTCACCATGAACACTGTAACAATGCAAATTATCACCGTGTGCTCTCTCACCATGGGCACTATCACCATGAGCACTGTCAGAATGTGCACTGTCACTATTTAGCACTGTCACCAGGTGAACTACCACCATGGGCACTATCACGATTTGCACTGTCACCATGAGCACAAATACCATGGGCACTGTAACAATGCACAGTGTCATCATCGGTATTGTCCCCATACGAACTGCCACCAAGAACACTGTCACCATTAACACTGTCACCAGGAGCACTGGCACCTTGGGCACTGCTATTATGAGCACTGTCACCATGAGCACTCTCATCATGGGCACTTTCACCAAGGGCAGAGCCACCATGTGCACTGTTACCATGGTCACTATCACCGTGAGCACTGTCACCATGGGAACTACCAACATGGGCACTGTCATCATGAGCACTTTCACAATGGGAACTGCCACCACGGCACTATTAATGTGAGCACACTCACCATGGGCACTATCACCAAGGGCACTGTCAGTTTCAGAACTATCACCATGGGTACTGCAACCATGACCACTGTCACCGTTATCACTGTCACCATTCTCAGTATCACCATGTGCACTGTCACCATGGGCACTATCACCAGGAGAACTGTCAGCATCGGCACTGTCACCATGGGTATTGTGACTTTGGGCACTGTCACCATGAGCACTGTCACCTTGGGCAGTGGCACAATGTGGACTGTCACAATAAGCACTGTCATCATGGGCTCTATCAACATTATAAAGGTCACCGTGGTCACTATCACCAAGGGCACTGTCACTGTGAGCACTATCACTGTGAGGGTTCTGACCATGTGCACTGTTACTATGGGTAGTGTCCCCATGGTCAATTTCACTGTTAGTACTGTCACCATGGACACTATAACTAAGGGCACTGTCACCGTGAGCTCTGTCACCTTGGGCACTTTCACCATGAGCAGTGCCACTGTGACCACTCTCACCATAAGAACTGTCACCGTGGGCACTTTCATGATGAGCACTTCCAACATTGGCACTATCACCTTGAGCACTGTCAACAAGAGCACTGTCATGGTGGGCAGTGTCACCATGCGCACTGTCACCATGAACACGGTCACCATGAGTACTGTCACCCTGGGTATTTTCACCATGGGCACTGTCACTGTGAGCACTACACCATGAGAATTGTGACTATGGGCACTGTTACCATGGACACTCTCACCATGGGAACTATCACTGTGAACACTGTCACAGTGAACATTGTCACTGTGTGCATTGTTACCATGCACACAGTCACCATAAGGATTATCACTGTAAGCAATGTCACCATGAACAATGTCACCATGGGCACTCTTACCATCTTGCACAGCCACCATGTGCAGTGTCACCATTGGTCATATCACCATAGGCACTTTCGCCGTGAGAAATGTTACCGAGCAGAATGTCTATATGGGCACTGGCACCATGGGCCTTCTCACTGAGAGCACTGTCACAACGGGCACTATAACCGTGAGAAATCTCACCATGCTAACTGTCCCCATGGGCACCGTCACCATGAGATGTGCCACCATGGGAACTGTTACTGTCGGCACTGTCACTTTGGGCACTGTCATTGTGGGCACTGTCACCATGGCTACTGCCACCTTGGGCTCTGTCACCATGAACACTGTTACAATGCCTATTATCACCGTGTGCACTGTCTCATGGGCACTATCACCATGAGCACTGTCAGCATGTGCACTGTCACTATTTAGCACTGTCACCAGGTGAACTACCACCATGGGCACTGTCAGGACGTGCACTATCACCGTGAGCACGATTACCATGGGAACTGTAACAATGCACAGTGTCACCATCGGTACTGTGCCCATGGGAACAGCCACCAAGGGCACTGTCACCATAAGCACTGTCACTGTGTGCAGTTTCACCATACACACTATTACTGGAAGGACTATCACCATAAGCAATGTCACCATGAGCAATATCACCATGGGCACTGTCAACATTTTGCACTGCCACCATGTGCAGTGTCACCATGGGCACTTTTACCATGAGTACCGTCACCATGGGTAATATCACCATGGGCACTGTCACCATGAGCAGTGCCACTATGAGAATTTTCACCATAGGCACTGTCACCATGAGAACTGTCACCATGGTCACATTCAACGTAAGAACTGTCACCACGGGGACTATCACCATTGTCACTGTCACCGTGGGGTTGTCACCATGAGCACTATCACCATGGGCAATATCTCCATGGGCAGTTTCACCATGAGAACTGTCATTATTGGCACTCTCACCATCGGCACTGTCACAATGGGCATGGTCACCGTGAGCTGTGTCACCTTGGGCCTTGTCAAACTGGGCGCTGTCACCATGGGCTCTTTCACAATGGGAAGTATCACCATGGAATTTGTCAGCCTGGGCACTGTCCCCGTGGGCACTGACACCGTTACATCTATCAGCATAAACACTGTAAACGTGCACACTGTCACCATGAGCACAGTCACCTTGAGCACTGTCACCATGGGCCTTGTCACACTGGGCGCTGTCACCATGGGCACCGTCACCGTGAGCACTGTCACAATGGGAAGTATCACCATGGGCTTTGTCACGCTGGGCACTGTCCCTGTGTGCAGTGTCACCGTGACATCTATCACCATAAGCAATGTAAATATGGGCACTGTCCCCATGAGCACGGTCACCATAAGCACTGCCACAATGAGCACTGTTATTTATGGCAATGCCAACATGAGAACTGTCACCATGAGCACTGTCACCATAGGCGTGACACCATGTGCACTGTCACCATGTGCATTGTCAACCTAGGTACTCTCACCATTGGCATTATCACTGTGAGAATTGTGAACATGGGCACTGTCACCATGGGCACTGTCATCATGGGCAGTGTCACCATGGGAACTGTAAACATGGGCACGGCCACCATGGGCAATATCACTGTGAGCACTGTCACCATGGGTACTGCAACAAAGATAACTCTCACCGTGAGTACTGTCTTCATGAGTTGTCACCGTGTGCACTGTCACCATGAGAACTGTCAACATGGGCACTGTCACCATTTTTCACTGCCACCATCTGAAATGTCACCATGGGCACTATCACCATGAGAACTGTCACCCTGAGTCCTGTCAACACGGGCACTGTCACCAAGGGCACGGCCACCATGTGCAGTGTTACCATGGTCACTATCACCGTGAGTACTCTCACCATGGGAACTACCAACATGGGCAAAGTCATCATGAGCACTTTCACCATGGGAACTGCCACCATGGGCACTATCACCATCGGCACTGTCACCATGAGCACTATTACTGTGAGTACTACCACCGTGAGCACTCTCACCAAGGACACTATCACCATGCGCACTGTCACCATGAGTACTTTCCTATGGGTACTGGCACAATGCGGACTGTCACAATGAGCCATGTCACCATGGACACTATCACCATGAGCAATCTCACCGTGGTAACTGTTACTATGGGTATTGTGACTGTCAGCACTGTCACCATAGGCAATGGCACTGTGGGCACTGTCACCATGGGCACTGTCATCATGGGCATTGTCCCCATTTTCAGTGCCACCATGGGCAATGCAACCATGTGCACTATCACTGTAAGCTCTGTCACCACGGGTACTGCTACCATGAGCACTGTCACTGTAAGCTCTGTCACCACGGGTACTGCTACCATGAGCACTGTCAGCATGGGTTGTAACCGTGTGCACTGTCACTATGAGAACTGTCAGCATGGGCACTGTCACCATTTTCCACTGCTGCCATGTGCACTACCACCATGGTCACTATCACCGTGAGCACTGTCACCATGGTAACTACCAACATGGGCACTGTCACCATGAACACATTGACAATGGGAACCTCCACCATGGGCACTATTAATGTGAGCACACTCACCATGGACACTATCACCAAGGGTACTGTCACTTTCAGCACTATCACCATGGGTACTGCAACCATTACCACTGTCACCATAAGCACTGTCACCATTCTCAGTATCACCATGTGCACTGTCACCATGGGCACTATCTCCATGAGAACTGTCAGCTTGGGCACTGTCACCATGGGTATTGTGACTTTGGGCAATGTCACCATGAGCACTGTCACCTTGGGCACTGGCACAATGTGGACTGTCACCATGAGCACTGTCATCATGGGCACTATTACCGTTAGAACTGTCACCGTGGTCACTGTCACCATGGGCACTGTCATGGTAAGCACTGTCACAGTGAAGGTTGTGACCATGGGCACTGTCACCATGGGCAGTGACCCCATGGACAATTTCACTGTTTGTAATGTCACCATGGACACTATAACTATGGGCACTGTCACCGTGAGCTCTGTCACCATGGGCACTTTCACCATGAGCACTGCCACTCTGACCACTCTCACCATAAGAACTGTCATAATGGGCCCTTTACCGATGGGCACTTCCAACATTGGCACTATCACCGTGAGCACTGTCAACAAGAGCCCTGTCACGGTGGGCAGTGTCACCATGTGCACTATCACCGCAAGGACTATCACATTAAGCAATGTCACCATGGGCACTGTCACCATTTTGCACTGCCAGCATGTGCACTATCACCTTAGGTACTGTCACCATGAGCACTTTATCACTGCGTACTGTCACCATGGGTAATATCACCATGGGCACTGTCACCGTTATCACTATCACCGTGAGAGATGCCATGATGGGCACTGGCGCCATGGGTCTTGTCACTATGAGCACTGAAACAATGGGCACAATCACTGTGAGAAATTTCACCATGCTAACTCTACCCAAAGGCTCTGTGACAGAGAGAAATGTCACCATGGGCTCTGTCACAGTCAGTATTCTCACCATGGGCACTCTCATTGTGGGCACTGCCACCGTGAGCACTATTACCATGAACACTGCTACCGTTTGCACTATCATGATAAGAACTGTCACCATGGGCACAGACAACATGGGTACTCTCACGTTGTGCACTGTCACCAGGGGAACTGTCACCATGGGCACTGTCACCATGAGCACTCTAACCATGGGCACTCTCACCATGGGCACTATCACCATGAGCAATATCACCATGGGCACTCTCACTATTTTGCACTGCCACCAGATGCACCATGACCATGTGCACTGTCACCATGGGCAGTGTCACCACTGGGAGTCTCACCATGGGCACTGCACCATGATCACTGTCACCAAGAGCACTGTCACCACGAGCACTGCCACCATGAGCACTGTCACAAGAACTGCCACCATGGGCACTTTCACCATGATTACTGTCATCGTGGGTATTGTCACCTTGGGCAGTGTCAACGTGAGCAATATCACTGTGAGCACTATCACCCTGAGCACTGTCACCATGGGCACAGCCTCAATGCGGACTCTCACCATGAACACTGTCACCATGCGCACTATCACGGTGAGAACAGTCACCGCCGTCACTGTCACCATGGGCACATTTACCATGAGGACTGTCACTAAGAGCATTATCACCATAGGCACTGTCACCATGAGAACAGTCATCAAGGGCACTGTCAACATGGAGACTATCACCTCAAGCACTGTCACCATGAACACTGTCACCGTGAGCATTGTCACCATGAGCAATTTCAACAGGGTCACTTTCACCATGAGAACTGTCACCACGGGAACTCTCACCATTGGCACTGCCTCCGTGGGATTGTCACGATGAGCACTATCACCATGGGCATTGTCTCCATGGGCAGTTTCACCGTGAGCACTCTCAGTATTGGCACTATCACCATCGGCACTCTCAGCATCGGCACAGTCACCGTGAGCACTGTCACAATGGGTGTTGTCACACTGGGTGCAGTTACCATGGGCACAGTCACCATTAGAACTGTCACCATGGGCACTGTGATCCTGGGCACTTTCACCATGGGCTCTTTCACAATGGGCACTCTCACAATGGGAAGTATCACCATGGGCTTTGTCATCGTGGGCACTGTCACTGTGAGCATGGCCACCGTAACATCTGTCACCATAAGCACTGTAACCATGAGCACTGTCCACATGAGCAGTGCCACAGTGAGCACTGTCACTTATGGCACTGTCCACATGAGCAGTGTCACCATGATCACTCTCACTATGGGCAGGACACCCTGGGTGTTTTCACCATGGGCACTGTCACCTTGAGCACATTGACCATGAGCTCTCTCACCCTGGGTGTTGTCACCATGGGCAGTATCACCGTGAGAGCTGTGTACATGGGCAGTCTCACCATGTGCACTATCACCATGAGCAATGTCACCATGAATAATGTCACCCTGTGTATTGTCACCATAGGCACATTCACCATCGGCACTATCACTGTTAAAAGTGTCACCAAGAGCACAGTCACTGTGTGCAGTTTCACCATACACACTATCACCGTAAGGATTATTACCATAAGCAATGTCACCATGAGCAATATCACCATGGGCACTGTCACCATATTGCACTGCCACCATGTGCAGTGTCACCATGGGCACTTTTACCATGAGTACTGTCACCATGGGTAATATCACCATGGGCACTGTCACCATGAGCACTGTTACTATGAGAATTTTCACTGTAGGCACTGTCACCATGAGAAGTGTCGCCATGGTCACATTCAACGTAAGAACTGTCACCTCAGGGATTATCAACATTGTCACTGTCACCGTGGGGTTGTCACCATGAGCACTATCACCATGGGCAATGTCTCCATGGGCAGTATCACCATGAGCACTGACACTATTGGCACTCTCACCATCAGCAATGTCACCAGGGGCACGGTCACCGTGAGCACTGTCTCCATGGGCCTTGTCACACTGGGCGCTGTCACCATGGGCACTGCCACCTTGGGCTCTCTCACCATTAACACTGTAACAATACCCATTATCACCGTGTGCACTGTCACTATGGGCACGATCACCATTAGCACTGTAAGCATGTGCACTGTCACTATTTAGCACTGTCACTAGGTGAACTATGACCATGGGCACTTTCACGATGTGCACTATCACCATGAGCACAGTTACCATGGGCACTGTTACAATGTGCAGAGTCACCATCGGTACTGTCCCCATGGGAACTGCCACCAAGAGCACTGTCACCATTAACATTGTCACCACGAGCACTGCCACCATGGGCACTGCTATTATGAGCACTGTCACCATGAGAACTGTCGCTATGAGAACTGCCACCATGGGTATTTTCAACATGAGTACTGTCAACTTGGGTATTGTCACCATTAGCACTGTCACGATGAGCACTATTACTGGGAGCACTATCACTGTGAGCACTGTCACCATGAGCACTGTCGCCAAGGGTACTGGCACAATGCAGACTGGCACCATGAGCCCTGTCACCATTGGCACTATCACTTTGAGCATTCTCACCATGGTCACTGTCACCATGGGCACTGTTACCATGAGCACTGTCACTATAGGAAATGGTTGCGTGGGCACTGTCACCACGGGTACTGTCATCATGGGCAGTGTCACCATGGGAACTGTAAGCATGGGCACTGCCACCATGGGCAATATCACTGTGAGCACTGTCACCATGGGTACTGCAACAAAGAGAACTCTCACCGTGAGTACTGTCTGCATGGGTTGTCACCGTGTGCACTGTCACCATGAGAACTGTCAACATGGGCACTGTCACCATTTTTCACTGCCACCATGTGCAATGTCACCATGGGCACTATCACACTGAGAACTGTCACAATGAGTCCTGTCATCATGGGCACTGTCACCAAGGGCACGGCCACCATGTGCACTGTTACCATGGTCACTATCACCGTGAGCATTGTCCCCATGGGAACTAACAACATGGTCAATGTCATCCCGAACACTTTCACAATGGGAACTGCCACCTTGGGCACTATCAACAAGTGGACTCTCACCATAGGCACTATCACCATGGGCACTGTCACCGTGAGCACTGTCACCATCGGCACTGTCATCATGAGCACTATTACTGTGAGTACTACCACCATGAGCACTCTCACTGTGGTCACTGTCACCATGGGCACTCTTATCGTGAGCACTTTCACTATGGGTACTGGCACAGTGCGGACTGTCACACTGAGACCTGCCACCATGGACACTATCACCATGAGCACTTTCACCATGGTCACTGTTACCATGGGTACTGTCACTGGGAGCACTGTCACTATAGGCAATTGTACCATGGGCACTGTCACCATGGGCACTGTCATCATGGGCATTGACACTGTTGGCAGTGTCTCCATGGGCACTGTCACAGAGAGAAAAGTCATCATGGGAACTGTCACAGTCAGTATTCTCACCATGGGCACTCTCATTGTGGGCAATGCCTCCGTGAGCACTACTACCATGAACACTGCTACCGTGAACACTCTCATGATAAGAACTGTCACCATGGGCACAGACACCATGGGCACTCTCACGGTGTGCACTGTAACCAGGGGCACTTTCACCCTGGGCACTGTCACCATGAGCACTCTAACCATGGGCACTGTAACCATGGGCACTATCACCATGAGCAATATAACCATGGGCACTGTCACTATTTTGCACTGCCACCAGATGCACCATGACCATGTGCACTGTCACCATGGGCAGTGTCACCATTAGTAGTCTCACCATGGTCACTGCACCACGAGTACTGTCAACAAGAGCACTGTCACCATGAGCACTGCCACCATGAGCACTGTCACAAGAACTGTCCCTATGTGAACTGCCACCATGGGCACTTTCACCATGATTACTGTCACCGTGGGTATTGTCACCTTGGGCAATGTCAACGTGAGTAATATCACTGTGAGCACTATCACCCTGAGCTCTGTCATCATGGACACAGCCTCCATGCGGACTGTCACCATGAACACCCTCACCATGGGCACTATCACGGTAAGAACAGTCACCGTGGTCACTGTCAACATGGGCACTTTCATCGTGAGCAGTGTCACTAAGAGCATTATCACCATCAGAACTGTCCCCGTGTGAACAGTCACCATGGGCACTGTCAACCTGGAGACTATCACCTTGAGCACTGTCACCATGAACACTGTCACCATGAGCATTGTCACCATGAGCAATTTCAACAGGGTCACTTTCACCGTGAGAACTGTCACCACGGAAACTCTCACCATTGGCACTGCCTCTGAGGAATTGTCACGATGAGCACAATCACCATGGGCAGTGTCTCCATGGGCAGTTTCACCGTGAGCACTCTCACTATTGGCACTATCACCATAAGCACTGTCAGAATCGGCACAGTCACCGTGAGCACTGTCAAAACGGTTGTTGTCTCACTGGGCGATGTCACCTTGGGCACAGTCACCATTAGCACTGTCTCCATGGGCACTGTGATCTTGGGCACTTTCACCATGGGCTCTGTCACTGTGGGCACAGTCACAATGGGAAATATCACTTTGGACATTGTCATGGTGGACACTGTCACTGTGAGCATGGCCACCGTAACATCTATCACCATAAACACTGTAACTATGGGCACTGTCCACATGAAAACTGTCACTTATGTCACTGTCCACATGAGCAGTGTCAACATGATCACTCTCACAATGGGCAGGACACCCTGCATGTTTCCAACATGGGCACTTTCACCATGAGCTCTCGCACTGTAGGAATTCTCACCTTAGGTACTGTCACCATGGGCACTGTCACCTTGAGCACTTTTACCATGAGCTCTGTCACCCTGGGTATTGTCACCATGGGCACTATCACCGTGAGAGTTGTGTACATGTGCATTCTCACCATGGGCACTATCACCATGAGCAATATCACCATGAATACTGTCACCCTGTGTATTGTCACCATGGGCACTGTCACCTTGAGCACTACACCGTGAGAATTGTGACTATGGGCACTGTCACCATGGGCACATTCACCATCGGCACTATCGCCATGAACACTGTCACCATGAGCACTGTCACTGTGTGCAGTTTCAGCATACACACTATCACCGTAAGGACTATCACCTTAAGCAATGTCACCATGAGCAAAATCACCATGGGCACTGTCAACATTTTGCACTGCCACCATGTGCATTGTCACCATGGGCACTTTACCATGAATACTGTCACCATGGGAAATATCACCATGGGCACTGTCACCATGAGCACGGTCAGTATGAGATTTTTCACCATAGGCACTGTCACCAGGAGAACGGTCACCATGGTCACATTCAACGTAAGAACTGTCACCTCGGAGACTATCAGCATTGGCATTGTCACTGTGGGTTTGTCACCATGAGCACTATCACCATGGGCCATGCCTCTAAGGACATTATCACCATGAGCACTGTCACTATTGGCACTCTCAGCATGGGCACTGTCACCTTGGGCACGGTCACCTTGAGCACTGTCACAATGGGCCTTCTCACACTGCGTGCTGTCACAATGGGCACTGTCACTGTGGGCACTGTCACAATGGGAAGTATCACCTTGGGCTTTGTCAGCGTGGGCACTGTCACCATGGGCACGGCCACCATGAAATCTATCACCATAAGCCCTGTAAACATGGGCACTGTCCCATGAGCATGGCACCATGAGCACTGCCAGAATGAGCACTGTCACTTATGGCACTGTCCACATGAGCAGTGTGACCCTGATCACTGTCACCATGGGCAGGACACCCTGGGTATTGTCACCATGGGCACTGTCACCATGAGCACTCTCACCATGGAAATTGTCACCTTAGGTACTGTAACCATGGGCACTGTCACCATGAACACTTTTACCATGAGCTATGTTACCCTGGGTATTGTCACCATGGGCACTATCACCGTGAGAGTTGTGAACATGGGCACTCTCATCTTGGGGACTATCACCATGAGCAATGTCACCATGAATACTGTCACCCTGTGTATTGTCACCATGGGCACTGTCACCGTGAGCACTACACCGTGAGAATTGTGACTATGGGCACTGTCACCATGGGCACATTCACGATCGGCACTATCGCCATGAACACTGTCACCATGAGCACAATCACTGTGTGCAGTTTCACAATACACACTATCACCGTAGGGAATATCACCATAAGCAATGTCACCATGAGCAATATCACCATGGGCACTGTCACCATTTTGCACTGCCACTATGTGCAGTGTGACCATGGGCACTTTTACCATGAGTACTGTCACCATGGGTAATATCACCATGGGCACAGTCACCATGAGCACTGTCACTATGAGAATTTTCACCATAGGCACAGTCACCATGAGAAATGTCACCATGGGCACTGTCAACATGGAGACCATAACCTTGAGCACTGTCAC
The DNA here is from genome assembly GCF_964341445.2 of Mesoplodon mirus. NCBI lineage: Eukaryota > Metazoa > Chordata > Mammalia > Artiodactyla > Ziphiidae > Mesoplodon > Mesoplodon mirus. The sequence goes on along the minus strand of NW_028295808.1, from coordinate 5,222,988 downwards.
CATGAGCACTGTCACCATGAGCAATATCACCATGGTCACATTCAATGTAAGAACTGTCACCACGGGGACTATCACAATTGGCACTGTCACTGTTGGGTTCTCACAATGAGCACTATCACCATGGGCATTGTCTCCATGGGCAGTTTCACCATGAGCACTGTCACTATTGGCACTCTCATCATCGGCAATATTCACCACGGGCACATTCACTGTGAGAACTGTCATCATGGGCTTTCTCACACTGGGTACTGTCATCATGGGCACTGTCACCCTGGGCACTGTCACATTGGGATATATCACCATGGGCTTTGTCAGCATGGGAACTGTCCACGGGGGTACTGACACCGTGACATCTATCACCATAATCACTGTAAACATGGACACTGTCACAATGAGAACGGTCAGCATGAGCACTGCCACACAGAGCACTGCTATTTATGGCACTGCCAACATGAGCACTGTCACCATGAGCAGTGTCACCAGGGGCATGACACCATGGGCACTGTCACCATGGTCATTGTCACCCTAAGTACTCTCATCATAGGCATTATCACTGTGAGAATTGTGAACATGGGCACTGTCACCATGGGCACTATCACCATGAGCGCTGTCACCCTGTGTATTTACACCATGGGCACTGTCACTGTGAACACTACACCATGAGAATTGTGACTATGGGCACTGTCACCCTGGACACTCTCACCATGGGAACTATCACCGTGAACACTGTAACCATGAACACTATCACTGTGTGCAGTGTCACCATGCGCACTGTCACCATGAGGACTATCACTGTAAGCAAAGTCACCATGAGGAATGTCACCATGGGCACTGTCACCATTTTGCACTGCCAGCATGTGCAGTGTCACCATGGGTAATATCACCATAGGCACTTTCACCGTGAGAAATGTGACCGTGCAAAATATCTCTATGGGCCCTGGCACCATGGGCATTGTCACTGTGAGCACTGTCACAATGGGAACTATCACCGAGAGAAATCTCAACATGCTAACTGTCCCCATGGGGACTCTTACTGTGAGAAGGGTCACCATGGGCATTGTCACTGTTGGCACTGTCCCCATGGGCACTGTCATTGTGGACAGTGTCACCATGGCCATTGCCACCTTGGGCTCTCTCACCATGAACACTGTAACAATGCAAATTATCACCGTGTGCTCTCTCACCATGGGCACTATCACCATGAGCACTGTCAGAATGTGCACTGTCACTATTTAGCACTGTCACCAGGTGAACTACCACCATGGGCACTATCACGATTTGCACTGTCACCATGAGCACAAATACCATGGGCACTGTAACAATGCACAGTGTCATCATCGGTATTGTCCCCATACGAACTGCCACCAAGAACACTGTCACCATTAACACTGTCACCAGGAGCACTGGCACCTTGGGCACTGCTATTATGAGCACTGTCACCATGAGCACTCTCATCATGGGCACTTTCACCAAGGGCACAGCCACCATGTGCACTGTTACCATGGTCACTATCACCGTGAGCACTGTCACCATGGGAACTACCAACATGGGCACTGTCATCATGAGCACTTTCACAATGGGAACTGCCACCACGGCACTATTAATGTGAGCACACTCACCATGGGCACTATCACCAAGGGCACTGTCAGTTTCAGAACTATCACCATGGGTACTGCAACCATGACCACTGTCACCGTTATCACTGTCACCATTCTCAGTATCACCATGTGCACTGTCACCATGGGCACTATCACCAGGAGAACTGTCAGCATCGGCACTGTCACCATGGGTATTGTGACTTTGGGCACTGTCACCATGAGCACTGTCACCTTGGGCAGTGGCACAATGTGGACTGTCACAATAAGCACTGTCATCATGGGCTCTATCAACATTATAAAGGTCACCGTGGTCACTATCACCAAGGGCACTGTCACTGTGAGCACTATCACTGTGAGGGTTCTGACCATGTGCACTGTTACTATGGGTAGTGTCCCCATGGTCAATTTCACTGTTAGTACTGTCACCATGGACACTATAACTAAGGGCACTGTCACCGTGAGCTCTGTCACCTTGGGCACTTTCACCATGAGCAGTGCCACTGTGACCACTCTCACCATAAGAACTGTCACCGTGGGCACTTTCATGATGAGCACTTCCAACATTGGCACTATCACCTTGAGCACTGTCAACAAGAGCACTGTCATGGTGGGCAGTGTCACCATGCGCACTGTCACCATGAACACGGTCACCATGAGTACTGTCACCCTGGGTATTTTCACCATGGGCACTGTCACTGTGAGCACTACACCATGAGAATTGTGACTATGGGCACTGTTACCATGGACACTCTCACCATGGGAACTATCACTGTGAACACTGTCACAGTGAACATTGTCACTGTGTGCATTGTTACCATGCACACAGTCACCATAAGGATTATCACTGTAAGCAATGTCACCATGAACAATGTCACCATGGGCACTCTTACCATCTTGCACAGCCACCATGTGCAGTGTCACCATTGGTCATATCACCATAGGCACTTTCGCCGTGAGAAATGTTACCGAGCAGAATGTCTATATGGGCACTGGCACCATGGGCCTTCTCACTGAGAGCACTGTCACAACGGGCACTATAACCGTGAGAAATCTCACCATGCTAACTGTCCCCATGGGCACCGTCACCATGAGATGTGCCACCATGGGAACTGTTACTGTCGGCACTGTCACTTTGGGCACTGTCATTGTGGGCACTGTCACCATGGCTACTGCCACCTTGGGCTCTGTCACCATGAACACTGTTACAATGCCTATTATCACCGTGTGCACTGTCTCATGGGCACTATCACCATGAGCACTGTCAGCATGTGCACTGTCACTATTTAGCACTGTCACCAGGTGAACTACCACCATGGGCACTGTCAGGACGTGCACTATCACCGTGAGCACGATTACCATGGGAACTGTAACAATGCACAGTGTCACCATCGGTACTGTGCCCATGGGAACAGCCACCAAGGGCACTGTCACCATAAGCACTGTCACTGTGTGCAGTTTCACCATACACACTATTACTGGAAGGACTATCACCATAAGCAATGTCACCATGAGCAATATCACCATGGGCACTGTCAACATTTTGCACTGCCACCATGTGCAGTGTCACCATGGGCACTTTTACCATGAGTACCGTCACCATGGGTAATATCACCATGGGCACTGTCACCATGAGCAGTGCCACTATGAGAATTTTCACCATAGGCACTGTCACCATGAGAACTGTCACCATGGTCACATTCAACGTAAGAACTGTCACCACGGGGACTATCACCATTGTCACTGTCACCGTGGGGTTGTCACCATGAGCACTATCACCATGGGCAATATCTCCATGGGCAGTTTCACCATGAGAACTGTCATTATTGGCACTCTCACCATCGGCACTGTCACAATGGGCATGGTCACCGTGAGCTGTGTCACCTTGGGCCTTGTCAAACTGGGCGCTGTCACCATGGGCTCTTTCACAATGGGAAGTATCACCATGGAATTTGTCAGCCTGGGCACTGTCCCCGTGGGCACTGACACCGTTACATCTATCAGCATAAACACTGTAAACGTGCACACTGTCACCATGAGCACAGTCACCTTGAGCACTGTCACCATGGGCCTTGTCACACTGGGCGCTGTCACCATGGGCACCGTCACCGTGAGCACTGTCACAATGGGAAGTATCACCATGGGCTTTGTCACGCTGGGCACTGTCCCTGTGTGCAGTGTCACCGTGACATCTATCACCATAAGCAATGTAAATATGGGCACTGTCCCCATGAGCACGGTCACCATAAGCACTGCCACAATGAGCACTGTTATTTATGGCAATGCCAACATGAGAACTGTCACCATGAGCACTGTCACCATAGGCGTGACACCATGTGCACTGTCACCATGTGCATTGTCAACCTAGGTACTCTCACCATTGGCATTATCACTGTGAGAATTGTGAACATGGGCACTGTCACCATGGGCACTGTCATCATGGGCAGTGTCACCATGGGAACTGTAAACATGGGCACGGCCACCATGGGCAATATCACTGTGAGCACTGTCACCATGGGTACTGCAACAAAGATAACTCTCACCGTGAGTACTGTCTTCATGAGTTGTCACCGTGTGCACTGTCACCATGAGAACTGTCAACATGGGCACTGTCACCATTTTTCACTGCCACCATCTGAAATGTCACCATGGGCACTATCACCATGAGAACTGTCACCCTGAGTCCTGTCAACACGGGCACTGTCACCAAGGGCACGGCCACCATGTGCAGTGTTACCATGGTCACTATCACCGTGAGTACTCTCACCATGGGAACTACCAACATGGGCAAAGTCATCATGAGCACTTTCACCATGGGAACTGCCACCATGGGCACTATCACCATCGGCACTGTCACCATGAGCACTATTACTGTGAGTACTACCACCGTGAGCACTCTCACCAAGGACACTATCACCATGCGCACTGTCACCATGAGTACTTTCCTATGGGTACTGGCACAATGCGGACTGTCACAATGAGCCGTGTCACCATGGACACTATCACCATGAGCAATCTCACCGTGGTAACTGTTACTATGGGTATTGTGACTGTCAGCACTGTCACCATAGGCAATGGCACTGTGGGCACTGTCACCATGGGCACTGTCATCATGGGCATTGTCCCCATTTTCAGTGCCACCATGGGCAATGCAACCATGTGCACTATCACTGTAAGCTCTGTCACCACGGGTACTGCTACCATGAGCACTGTCACTGTAAGCTCTGTCACCACGGGTACTGCTACCATGAGCACTGTCAGCATGGGTTGTAACCGTGTGCACTGTCACTATGAGAACTGTCAGCATGGGCACTGTCACCATTTTCCACTGCTGCCATGTGCACTACCACCATGGGCACTATCACCGTGAGCACTGTCACCATGAGTAATGTCATCATGGGCAGTGTCACCAAGGGCACAACCACCATGTGTACCATTACCATGGTCACTATCACCGTGAGCACTGTCACCATGGTAACTACCAACATGGGCACTGTCACCATGAACACATTGACAATGGGAACCTCCACCATGGGCACTATTAATGTGAGCACACTCACCATGGACACTATCACCAAGGGTACTGTCACTTTCAGCACTATCACCATGGGTACTGCAACCATTACCACTGTCACCATAAGCACTGTCACCATTCTCAGTATCACCATGTGCACTGTCACCATGGGCACTATCTCCATGAGAACTGTCAGCTTGGGCACTGTCACCATGGGTATTGTGACTTTGGGCAATGTCACCATGAGCACTGTCACCTTGGGCACTGGCACAATGTGGACTGTCACCATGAGCACTGTCATCATGGGCACTATTACCGTTAGAACTGTCACCGTGGTCACTGTCACCATGGGCACTGTCACGGTAAGCACTGTCACAGTGAAGGCTGTGACCATGGGCACTGTCACCATGGGCAGTGACCCCATGGACAATTTCACTGTTTGTAATGTCACCATGGACACTATAACTATGGGCACTGTCACCGTGAGCTCTGTCACCATGGGCACTTTCACCATGAGCACTGCCACTCTGACCACTCTCACCATAAGAACTGTCATAATGGGCCCTTTACCGATGGGCACTTCCAACATTGGCACTATCACCGTGAGCACTGTCAACAAGAGCCCTGTCACGGTGGGCAGTGTCACCATGTGCACTATCACCGCAAGGACTATCACATTAAGCAATGTCACCATGGGCACTGTCACCATTTTGCACTGCCAGCATGTGCACTATCACCTTAGGTACTGTCACCATGAGCACTTTATCACTGCGTACTGTCACCATGGGTAATATCACCATGGGCACTGTCACCGTTATCACTATCACCGTGAGAGATGCCATGATGGGCACTGGCGCCATGGGTCTTGTCACTATGAGCACTGAAACAATGGGCACAATCACTGTGAGAAATTTCACCATGCTAACTCTACCCAAAGGCTCTGTGACAGAGAGAAATGTCACCATGGGCTCTGTCACAGTCAGTATTCTCACCATGGGCACTCTCATTGTGGGCACTGCCACCGTGAGCACTATTACCATGAACACTGCTACCGTTTGCACTATCATGATAAGAACTGTCACCATGGGCACAGACAACATGGGTACTCTCACGTTGTGCACTGTCACCAGGGGAACTGTCACCATGGGCACTGTCACCATGAGCACTCTAACCATGGGCACTCTCACCATGGGCACTATCACCATGAGCAATATCACCATGGGCACTCTCACTATTTTGCACTGCCACCAGATGCACCATGACCATGTGCACTGTCACCATGGGCAGTGTCACCACTGGGAGTCTCACCATGGGCACTGCACCATGATCACTGTCACCAAGAGCACTGTCACCACGAGCACTGCCACCATGAGCACTGTCACAAGAACTGCCACCATGGGCACTTTCACCATGATTACTGTCATCGTGGGTATTGTCACCTTGGGCAGTGTCAACGTGAGCAATATCACTGTGAGCACTATCACCCTGAGCACTGTCACCATGGGCACAGCCTCAATGCGGACTCTCACCATGAACACTGTCACCATGCGCACTATCATGGTGAGAACAGTCACCATCGTCACTGTCACCATGGGCACATTTACCATGAGGACTGTCACTAAGAGCATTATCACCATAGGCACTGTCACCATGAGAACAGTCATCAAGGGCACTGTCAACATGGAGACTATCACCTCAAGCACTGTCACCATGAACACTGTCACCGTGAGCATTGTCACCATGAGCAATTTCAACAGGGTCACTTTCACCATGAGAACTGTCACCACGGGAACTCTCACCATTGGCACTGCCTCCGTGGGATTGTCACGATGAGCACTATCACCATGGGCATTGTCTCCATGGGCAGTTTCACCGTGAGCACTCTCACTATTGGCACTATCACCATCGGCACTCTCAGCATCGGCACAGTCACCGTGAGCACTGTCACAATGGGTGTTGTCACACTGGGTGCAGTTACCATGGGCACAGTCACCATTAGAACTGTCACCATGGGCACTGTGATCCTGGGCACTTTCACCATGGGCTCTTTCACAATGGGCACTCTCACAATGGGAAGTATCACCATGGGCTTTGTCATCGTGGGCACTGTCACTGTGAGCATGGCCACCGTAACATCTATCACCATAAGCACTGTAACCATGAGCACTGTCCACATGAGCAGTGCCACAGTGAGCACTGTCACTTATGGCACTGTCCACATGAGCAGTGTCACCATGATCACTCTCACTATGGGCAGGACACCCTGGGTGTTTTCACCATGGGCACTGTCACCTTGAGCACATTGACCATGAGCTCTCTCACCCTGGGTGTTGTCACCATGGGCAGTATCACCGTGAGAGCTGTGTACATGGGCAGTCTCACCATGTGCACTATCACCATGAGCAATGTCACCATGAATAATGTCACCCTGTGTATTGTCACCATGGGCACTGTCACCATGGGCACATTCACCATCGGCACTATCACTGTTAAAAGTGTCACCAAGAGCACAGTCACTGTGTGCAGTTTCACCATACACACTATCACCGTAAGGATTATTACCATAAGCAATGTCACCATGAGCAATATCACCATGGGCACTGTCACCATATTGCACTGCCACCATGTGCAGTGTCACCATGGGCACTTTTACCATGAGTACTGTCACCATGGGTAATATCACCATGGGCACTGTCACCATGAGCACTGTTACTATGAGAATTTTCACTGTAGGCACTGTCACCATGAGAAGTGTCGCCATGGTCACATTCAACGTAAGAACTGTCACCTCAGGGATTATCAACATTGTCACTGTCACCGTGGGGTTGTCACCATGAGCACTATCACCATGGGCAATGTCTCCATGGGCAGTATCACCATGAGCACTGACACTATTGGCACTCTCACCATCAGCAATGTCACCAGGGGCACGGTCACCGTGAGCACTGTCTCCATGGGCCTTGTCACACTGGGCGCTGTCACCATGGGCACTGCCACCTTGGGCTCTCTCACCATTAACACTGTAACAATACCCATTATCACCGTGTGCACTGTCACTATGGGCACGATCACCATTAGCACTGTAAGCATGTGCACTGTCACTATTTAGCACTGTCACTAGGTGAACTATGACCATGGGCACTTTCACGATGTGCACTATCACCATGAGCACAGTTACCATGGGCACTGTTACAATGTGCAGAGTCACCATCGGTACTGTCCCCATGGGAACTGCCACCAAGAGCACTGTCACCATTAACATTGTCACCACGAGCACTGCCACCATGGGCACTGCTATTATGAGCACTGTCACCATGAGAACTGTCGCTATGAGAACTGCCACCATGGGTATTTTCAACATGAGTACTGTCAACTTGGGTATTGTCACCATTAGCACTGTCACGATGAGCACTATTACTGGGAGCACTATCACTGTGAGCACTGTCACCATGAGCACTGTCGCCAAGGGTACTGGCACAATGCAGACTGGCACCATGAGCCCTGTCACCATTGGCACTATCACTTTGAGCATTCTCACCATGGTCACTGTCACCATGGGCACTGTTACCATGAGCACTGTCACTATAGGAAATGGTTGCGTGGGCACTGTCACCACGGGTACTGTCATCATGGGCAGTGTCACCATGGGAACTGTAAGCATGGGCACTGCCACCATGGGCAATATCACTGTGAGCACTGTCACCATGGGTACTGCAACAAAGAGAACTCTCACCGTGAGTACTGTCTGCATGGGTTGTCACCGTGTGCACTGTCACCATGAGAACTGTCAACATGGGCACTGTCACCATTTTTCACTGCCACCATGTGCAATGTCACCATGGGCACTATCACACTGAGAACTGTCACAATGAGTCCTGTCATCATGGGCACTGTCACCAAGGGCACGGCCACCATGTGCACTGTTACCATGGTCACTATCACCGTGAGCATTGTCCCCATGGGAACTAACAACATGGTCAATGTCATCCCGAACACTTTCACAATGGGAACTGCCACCTTGGGCACTATCAACAAGTGGACTCTCACCATAGGCACTATCACCATGGGCACTGTCACCGTGAGCACTGTCACCATCGGCACTGTCATCATGAGCACTATTACTGTGAGTACTACCACCATGAGCACTCTCACTGTGGTCACTGTCACCATGGGCACTCTTATCGTGAGCACTTTCACTATGGGTACTGGCACAGTGCGGACTGTCACACTGAGACCTGCCACCATGGACACTATCACCATGAGCACTTTCACCATGGTCACTGTTACCATGGGTACTGTCACTGGGAGCACTGTCACTATAGGCAATTGTACCATGGGCACTGTCACCATGGGCACTGTCATCATGGGCATTGACACTGTTGGCAGTGTCTCCATGGGCACTGTCACAGAGAGAAAAGTCATCATGGGAACTGTCACAGTCAGTATTCTCACCATGGGCACTCTCATTGTGGGCAATGCCTCCGTGAGCACTACTACCATGAACACTGCTACCGTGAACACTCTCATGATAAGAACTGTCACCATGGGCACAGACACCATGGGCACTCTCACGGTGTGCACTGTAACCAGGGGCACTTTCACCCTGGGCACTGTCACCATGAGCACTCTAACCATGGGCACTGTAACCATGGGCACTATCACCATGAGCAATATAACCATGGGCACTGTCACTATTTTGCACTGCCACCAGATGCACCATGACCATGTGCACTGTCACCATGGGCAGTGTCACCATTAGTAGTCTCACCATGGTCACTGCACCACGAGTACTGTCAACAAGAGCACTGTCACCATGAGCACTGCCACCATGAGCACTGTCACAAGAACTGTCCCTATGTGAACTGCCACCATGGGCACTTTCACCATGATTACTGTCACCGTGGGTATTGTCACCTTGGGCAATGTCAACGTGAGTAATATCACTGTGAGCACTATCACCCTGAGCTCTGTCATCATGGACACAGCCTCCATGCGGACTGTCACCATGAACACCCTCACCATGGGCACTATCACGGTAAGAACAGTCACCGTGGTCACTGTCAACATGGGCACTTTCATCGTGAGCAGTGTCACTAAGAGCATTATCACCATCAGAACTGTCCCCGTGTGAACAGTCACCATGGGCACTGTCAACCTGGAGACTATCACCTTGAGCACTGTCACCATGAACACTGTCACCATGAGCATTGTCACCATGAGCAATTTCAACAGGGTCACTTTCACCGTGAGAACTGTCACCACGGAAACTCTCACCATTGGCACTGCCTCTGAGGAATTGTCACGATGAGCACAATCACCATGGGCAGTGTCTCCATGGGCAGTTTCACCGTGAGCACTCTCACTATTGGCACTATCACCATAAGCACTGTCAGAATCGGCACAGTCACCGTGAGCACTGTCAAAACGGTTGTTGTCTCACTGGGCGATGTCACCTTGGGCACAGTCACCATTAGCACTGTCTCCATGGGCACTGTGATCTTGGGCACTTTCACCATGGGCTCTGTCACTGTGGGCACAGTCACAATGGGAAATATCACTTTGGACATTGTCATGGTGGACACTGTCACTGTGAGCATGGCCACCGTAACATCTATCACCATAAACACTGTAACTATGGGCACTGTCCACATGAAAACTGTCACTTATGTCACTGTCCACATGAGCAGTGTCAACATGATCACTCTCACAATGGGCAGGACACCCTGCGTGTTTCCAACATGGGCACTTTCACCATGAGCTCTCGCACTGTAGGAATTCTCACCTTAGGTACTGTCACCATGGGCACTGTCACCTTGAGCACTTTTACCATGAGCTCTGTCACCCTGGGTATTGTCACCATGGGCACTATCACCGTGAGAGTTGTGTACATGTGCATTCTCACCATGGGCACTATCACCATGAGCAATATCACCATGAATACTGTCACCCTGTGTATTGTCACCATGGGCACTGTCACCTTGAGCACTACACCGTGAGAATTGTGACTATGGGCACTGTCACCATGGGCACATTCACCATCGGCACTATCGCCATGAACACTGTCACCATGAGCACTGTCACTGTGTGCAGTTTCAGCATACACACTATCACCGTAAGGACTATCACCTTAAGCAATGTCACCATGAGCAAAATCACCATGGGCACTGTCAACATTTTGCACTGCCACCATGTGCATTGTCACCATGGGCACTTTACCATGAATACTGTCACCATGGGAAATATCACCATGGGCACTGTCACCATGAGCACGGTCAGTATGAGATTTTTCACCATAGGCACTGTCACCAGGAGAACGGTCACCATGGTCACATTCAACGTAAGAACTGTCACCTCGGAGACTATCAGCATTGGCATTGTCACTGTGGGTTTGTCACCATGAGCACTATCACCATGGGCCATGCCTCTAAGGACATTATCACCATGAGCACTGTCACTATTGGCACTCTCAGCATGGGCACTGTCACCTTGGGCACGGTCACCTTGAGCACTGTCACAATGGGCCTTCTCACACTGCGTGCTGTCACAATGGGCACTGTCACTGTGGGCACTGTCACAATGGGAAGTATCACCTTGGGCTTTGTCAGCGTGGGCACTGTCACCATGGGCACGGCCACCATGAAATCTATCACCATAAGCCCTGTAAACATGGGCACTGTCCCATGAGCATGGCACCATGAGCACTGCCAGAATGAGCACTGTCACTTATGGCACTGTCCACATGAGCAGTGTGACCCTGATCACTGTCACCATGGGCAGGACACCCTGGGTATTGTCACCATGGGCACTGTCACCATGAGCACTCTCACCATGGAAATTGTCACCTTAGGTACTGTAACCATGGGCACTGTCACCATGAACACTTTTACCATGAGCTATGTTACCCTGGGTATTGTCACCATGGGCACTATCACCGTGAGAGTTGTGAACATGGGCACTCTCATCTTGGGGACTATCACCATGAGCAATGTCACCATGAATACTGTCACCCTGTGTATTGTCACCATGGGCACTGTCACCGTGAGCACTACACCGTGAGAATTGTGACTATGGGCACTGTCACCATGGGCACATTCACGATCGGCACTATCGCCATGAACACTGTCACCATGAGCACAATCACTGTGTGCAGTTTCACAATACACACTATCACCGTAGGGAATATCACCATAAGCAATGTCACCATGAGCAATATCACCATGGGCACTGTCACCATTTTGCACTGCCACTATGTGCAGTGTGACCATGGGCACTTTTACCATGAGTACTGTCACCATGGGTAATATCACCATGGGCACAGTCACCATGAGCACTGTCACTATGAGAATTTTCACCATAGGCACAGTCACCATGAGAAATGTCACCATGGGCACTGTCAACATGGAGACCATAACCTTGAGCACTGTCACCATGAGCACTGTCACCATGAGCAATATCACCATGGTCACATTCAATGTAAGAACTGTCACCACGGGGACTATCACAATTGGCACTGTCACTGTTGGGTTCTCACAATGAGCACTATCACCATGGGCATTGTCTCCATGGGCAGTTTCACCATGAGCACTGTCACTATTGGCACTCTCATCATCGGCAATATTCACCACGGGCACATTCACTGTGAGAACTGTCATCATGGGCTTTCTCACACTGGGTACTGTCATCATGGGCACTGTCACCCTGGGCACTGTCACATTGGGATATATCACCATGGGCTTTGTCAGCATGGGAACTGTCCACGGGGGTACTGACACCGTGACATCTATCACCATAATCACTGTAAACATGGACACTGTCACAATGAGAACGGTCAGCATGAGCACTGCCACACAGAGCACTGCTATTTATGGCACTGCCAACATGAGCACTGTCACCATGAGCAGTGTCACCAGGGGCATGACACCATGGGCACTGTCACCATGGTCATTGTCACCCTAAGTACTCTCATCATAGGCATTATCACTGTGAGAATTGTGAACATGGGCACTGTCACCATGGGCACTATCACCATGAGCGCTGTCACCCTGTGTATTTACACCATGGGCACTGTCACTGTGAACACTACACCATGAGAATTGTGACTATGGGCACTGTCACCCTGGACACTCTCACCATGGGAACTATCACCGTGAACACTGTAACCATGAACACTATCACTGTGTGCAGTGTCACCATGCGCACTGTCACCATGAGGACTATCACTGTAAGCAAAGTCACCATGAGGAATGTCACCATGGGCACTGTCACCATTTTGCACTGCCAGCATGTGCAGTGTCACCATGGGTAATATCACCATAGGCACTTTCACCGTGAGAAATGTGACCGTGCAAAATATCTCTATGGGCCCTGGCACCATGGGCATTGTCACTGTGAGCACTGTCACAATGGGAACTATCACCGAGAGAAATCTCAACATGCTAACTGTCCCCATGGGGACTCTTACTGTGAGAAGGGTCACCATGGGCATTGTCACTGTTGGCACTGTCCCCATGGGCACTGTCATTGTGGACAGTGTCACCATGGCCATTGCCACCTTGGGCTCTCTCACCATGAACACTGTAACAATGCAAATTATCACCGTGTGCTCTCTCACCATGGGCACTATCACCATGAGCACTGTCAGAATGTGCACTGTCACTATTTAGCACTGTCACCAGGTGAACTACCACCATGGGCACTATCACGATTTGCACTGTCACCATGAGCACAAATACCATGGGCACTGTAACAATGCACAGTGTCATCATCGGTATTGTCCCCATACGAACTGCCACCAAGAACACTGTCACCATTAACACTGTCACCAGGAGCACTGGCACCTTGGGCACTGCTATTATGAGCACTGTCACCATGAGCACTCTCATCATGGGCACTTTCACCAAGGGCAGAGCCACCATGTGCACTGTTACCATGGTCACTATCACCGTGAGCACTGTCACCATGGGAACTACCAACATGGGCACTGTCATCATGAGCACTTTCACAATGGGAACTGCCACCACGGCACTATTAATGTGAGCACACTCACCATGGGCACTATCACCAAGGGCACTGTCAGTTTCAGAACTATCACCATGGGTACTGCAACCATGACCACTGTCACCGTTATCACTGTCACCATTCTCAGTATCACCATGTGCACTGTCACCATGGGCACTATCACCAGGAGAACTGTCAGCATCGGCACTGTCACCATGGGTATTGTGACTTTGGGCACTGTCACCATGAGCACTGTCACCTTGGGCAGTGGCACAATGTGGACTGTCACAATAAGCACTGTCATCATGGGCTCTATCAACATTATAAAGGTCACCGTGGTCACTATCACCAAGGGCACTGTCACTGTGAGCACTATCACTGTGAGGGTTCTGACCATGTGCACTGTTACTATGGGTAGTGTCCCCATGGTCAATTTCACTGTTAGTACTGTCACCATGGACACTATAACTAAGGGCACTGTCACCGTGAGCTCTGTCACCTTGGGCACTTTCACCATGAGCAGTGCCACTGTGACCACTCTCACCATAAGAACTGTCACCGTGGGCACTTTCATGATGAGCACTTCCAACATTGGCACTATCACCTTGAGCACTGTCAACAAGAGCACTGTCATGGTGGGCAGTGTCACCATGCGCACTGTCACCATGAACACGGTCACCATGAGTACTGTCACCCTGGGTATTTTCACCATGGGCACTGTCACTGTGAGCACTACACCATGAGAATTGTGACTATGGGCACTGTTACCATGGACACTCTCACCATGGGAACTATCACTGTGAACACTGTCACAGTGAACATTGTCACTGTGTGCATTGTTACCATGCACACAGTCACCATAAGGATTATCACTGTAAGCAATGTCACCATGAACAATGTCACCATGGGCACTCTTACCATCTTGCACAGCCACCATGTGCAGTGTCACCATTGGTCATATCACCATAGGCACTTTCGCCGTGAGAAATGTTACCGAGCAGAATGTCTATATGGGCACTGGCACCATGGGCCTTCTCACTGAGAGCACTGTCACAACGGGCACTATAACCGTGAGAAATCTCACCATGCTAACTGTCCCCATGGGCACCGTCACCATGAGATGTGCCACCATGGGAACTGTTACTGTCGGCACTGTCACTTTGGGCACTGTCATTGTGGGCACTGTCACCATGGCTACTGCCACCTTGGGCTCTGTCACCATGAACACTGTTACAATGCCTATTATCACCGTGTGCACTGTCTCATGGGCACTATCACCATGAGCACTGTCAGCATGTGCACTGTCACTATTTAGCACTGTCACCAGGTGAACTACCACCATGGGCACTGTCAGGACGTGCACTATCACCGTGAGCACGATTACCATGGGAACTGTAACAATGCACAGTGTCACCATCGGTACTGTGCCCATGGGAACAGCCACCAAGGGCACTGTCACCATAAGCACTGTCACTGTGTGCAGTTTCACCATACACACTATTACTGGAAGGACTATCACCATAAGCAATGTCACCATGAGCAATATCACCATGGGCACTGTCAACATTTTGCACTGCCACCATGTGCAGTGTCACCATGGGCACTTTTACCATGAGTACCGTCACCATGGGTAATATCACCATGGGCACTGTCACCATGAGCACTGCCACTATGAGAATTTTCACCATAGGCACTGTCACCATGAGAACTGTCACCATGGTCACATTCAACGTAAGAACTGTCACCACGGGGACTATCACCATTGTCACTGTCACCGTGGGGTTGTCACCATGAGCACTATCACCATGGGCAATATCTCCATGGGCAGTTTCACCATGAGAACTGTCATTATTGGCACTCTCACCATCGGCACTGTCACAATGGGCATGGTCACCGTGAGCTGTGTCACCTTGGGCCTTGTCAAACTGGGCGCTGTCACCATGGGCTCTTTCACAATGGGAAGTATCACCATGGAATTTGTCAGCCCGGGCACTGTCCCCGTGGGCACTGACACCGTTACATCTATCAGCATAAACACTGTAAACGTGCACACTGTCACCATGAGCACAGTCACCTTGAGCACTGTCACCATGGGCCTTGTCACACTGGGCGCTGTCACCATGGGCACCGTCACCGTGAGCACTGTCACAATGGGAAGTATCACCATGGGCTTTGTCACGCTGGGCACTGTCCCTGTGTGCAGTGTCACCGTGACATCTATCACCATAAGCAATGTAAATATGGGCACTGTCCCCATGAGCACGGTCACCATAAGCACTGCCACAATGAGCACTGTTATTTATGGCAATGCCAACATGAGAACTGTCACCATGAGCACTGTCACCATAGGCGTGACACCATGTGCACTGTCACCATGTGCATTGTCAACCTAGGTACTCTCACCATTGGCATTATCACTGTGAGAATTGTGAACATGGGCACTGTCACCATGGGCACTGTCATCATGGGCAGTGTCACCATGGGAACTGTAAACATGGGCACGGCCACCATGGGCAATATCACTGTGAGCACTGTCACCATGGGTACTGCAACAAAGATAACTCTCACCGTGAGTACTGTCTTCATGAGTTGTCACCGTGTGCACTGTCACCATGAGAACTGTCAACATGGGCACTGTCACCATTTTTCACTGCCACCATCTGAAATGTCACCATGGGCACTATCACCATGAGAACTGTCACCCTGAGTCCTGTCAACACGGGCACTGTCACCAAGGGCACGGCCACCATGTGCAGTGTTACCATGGTCACTATCACCGTGAGTACTCTCACCATGGGAACTACCAACATGGGCAAAGTCATCATGAGCACTTTCACCATGGGAACTGCCACCATGGGCACTATCACCATCGGCACTGTCACCATGAGCACTATTACTGTGAGTACTACCACCGTGAGCACTCTCACCAAGGACACTATCACCATGCGCACTGTCACCATGAGTACTTTCCTATGGGTACTGGCACAATGCGGACTGTCACAATGAGCCGTGTCACCATGGACACTATCACCATGAGCAATCTCACCGTGGTAACTGTTACTATGGGTATTGTGACTGTCAGCACTGTCACCATAGGCAATGGCACTGTGGGCACTGTCACCATGGGCACTGTCATCATGGGCATTGTCCCCATTTTCAGTGCCACCATGGGCAATGCAACCATGTGCACTATCACTGTAAGCTCTGTCACCACGGGTACTGCTACCATGAGCACTGTCACTGTAAGCTCTGTCACCACGGGTACTGCTACCATGAGCACTGTCAGCATGGGTTGTAACCGTGTGCACTGTCACTATGAGAACTGTCAGCATGGGCACTGTCACCATTTTCCACTGCTGCCATGTGCACTACCACCATGGGCACTATCACCGTGAGCACTGTCACCATGAGTAATGTCATCATGGGCAGTGTCACCAAGGGCACAACCACCATGTGTACCATTACCATGGTCACTATCACCGTGAGCACTGTCACCATGGTAACTACCAACATGGGCACTGTCACCATGAACACATTGACAATGGGAACCTCCACCATGGGCACTATTAATGTGAGCACACTCACCATGGACACTATCACCAAGGGTACTGTCACTTTCAGCACTATCACCATGGGTACTGCAACCATTACCACTGTCACCATAAGCACTGTCACCATTCTCAGTATCACCATGTGCACTGTCACCATGGGCACTATCTCCATGAGAACTGTCAGCTTGGGCACTGTCACCATGGGTATTGTGACTTTGGGCAATGTCACCATGAGCACTGTCACCTTGGGCACTGGCACAATGTGGACTGTCACCATGAGCACTGTCATCATGGGCACTATTACCGTTAGAACTGTCACCGTGGTCACTGTCACCATGGGCACTGTCACGGTAAGCACTGTCACAGTGAAGGTTGTGACCATGGGCACTGTCACCATGGGCAGTGACCCCATGGACAATTTCACTGTTTGTAATGTCACCATGGACACTATAACTATGGGCACTGTCACCGTGAGCTCTGTCACCATGGGCACTTTCACCATGAGCACTGCCACTCTGACCACTCTCACCATAAGAACTGTCATAATGGGCCCTTTACCGATGGGCACTTCCAACATTGGCACTATCACCGTGAGCACTGTCAACAAGAGCCCTGTCACGGTGGGCAGTGTCACCATGTGCACTATCACCGCAAGGACTATCACATTAAGCAATGTCACCATGGGCACTGTCACCATTTTGCACTGCCAGCATGTGCACTATCACCTTAGGTACTGTCACCATGAGCACTTTATCACTGCGTACTGTCACCATGGGTAATATCACCATGGGCACTGTCACCGTTATCACTATCACCGTGAGAGATGCCATGATGGGCACTGGCGCCATGGGTCTTGTCACTATGAGCACTGAAACAATGGGCACAATCACTGTGAGAAATTTCACCATGCTAACTCTACCCAAAGGCTCTGTGACAGAGAGAAATGTCACCATGGGCTCTGTCACAGTCAGTATTCTCACCATGGGCACTCTCATTGTGGGCACTGCCACCGTGAGCACTATTACCATGAACACTGCTACCGTTTGCACTATCATGATAAGAACTGTCACCATGGGCACAGACAACATGGGTACTCTCACGTTGTGCACTGTCACCAGGGGAACTGTCACCATGGGCACTGTCACCATGAGCACTCTAACCATGGGCACTCTCACCATGGGCACTATCACCATGAGCAATATCACCATGGGCACTCTCACTATTTTGCACTGCCACCAGATGCACCATGACCATGTGCACTGTCACCATGGGCAGTGTCACCACTGGGAGTCTCACCATGGGCACTGCACCATGATCACTGTCACCAAGAGCACTGTCACCACGAGCACTGCCACCATGAGCACTGTCACAAGAACTGCCACCATGGGCACTTTCACCATGATTACTGTCATCGTGGGTATTGTCACCTTGGGCAGTGTCAACGTGAGCAATATCACTGTGAGCACTATCACCCTGAGCACTGTCACCATGGGCACAGCCTCAATGCGGACTCTCACCATGAACACTGTCACCATGCGCACTATCACGGTGAGAACAGTCACCGCCGTCACTGTCACCATGGGCACATTTACCATGAGGACTGTCACTAAGAGCATTATCACCATAGGCACTGTCACCATGAGAACAGTCATCAAGGGCACTGTCAACATGGAGACTATCACCTCAAGCACTGTCACCATGAACACTGTCACCGTGAGCATTGTCACCATGAGCAATTTCAACAGGGTCACTTTCACCATGAGAACTGTCACCACGGGAACTCTCACCATTGGCACTGCCTCCGTGGGATTGTCACGATGAGCACTATCACCATGGGCATTGTCTCCATGGGCAGTTTCACCGTGAGCACTCTCACTATTGGCACTATCACCATCGGCACTCTCAGCATCGGCACAGTCACCGTGAGCACTGTCACAATGGGTGTTGTCACACTGGGTGCAGTTACCATGGGCACAGTCACCATTAGAACTGTCACCATGGGCACTGTGATCCTGGGCACTTTCACCATGGGCTCTTTCACAATGGGCACTCTCACAATGGGAAGTATCACCATGGGCTTTGTCATCGTGGGCACTGTCACTGTGAGCATGGCCACCGTAACATCTGTCACCATAAGCACTGTAACCATGAGCACTGTCCACATGAGCAGTGCCACAGTGAGCACTGTCACTTATGGCACTGTCCACATGAGCAGTGTCACCATGATCACTCTCACTATGGGCAGGACACCCTGGGTGTTTTCACCATGGGCACTGTCACCTTGAGCACATTGACCATGAGCTCTCTCACCCTGGGTGTTGTCACCATGGGCAGTATCACCGTGAGAGCTGTGTACATGGGCAGTCTCACCATGTGCACTATCACCATGAGCAATGTCACCATGAATAATGTCACCCTGTGTATTGTCACCATGGGCACATTCACCATCGGCACTATCACTGTTAAAAGTGTCACCAAGAGCACAGTCACTGTGTGCAGTTTCACCATACACACTATCACCGTAAGGATTATTACCATAAGCAATGTCACCATGAGCAATATCACCATGGGCACTGTCACCATATTGCACTGCCACCATGTGCAGTGTCACCATGGGCACTTTTACCATGAGTACTGTCACCATGGGTAATATCACCATGGGCACTGTCACCATGAGCACTGTTACTATGAGAATTTTCACTGTAGGCACTGTCACCATGAGAAGTGTCGCCATGGTCACATTCAACGTAAGAACTGTCACCTCAGGGATTATCAACATTGTCACTGTCACCGTGGGGTTGTCACCATGAGCACTATCACCATGGGCAATGTCTCCATGGGCAGTATCACCATGAGCACTGACACTATTGGCACTCTCACCATCAGCAGTGTCACCAGGGGCACGGTCACCGTGAGCACTGTCTCCATGGGCCTTGTCACACTGGGCGCTGTCACCATGGGCACTGCCACCTTGGGCTCTCTCACCATTAACACTGTAACAATACCCATTATCACCGTGTGCACTGTCACTACGGGCACGATCACCATTAGCACTGTAAGCATGTGCACTGTCACTATTTAGCACTGTCACTAGGTGAACTATGACCATGGGCACTTTCACGATGTGCACTATCACCATGAGCACAGTTACCATGGGCACTGTTACAATGTGCAGAGTCACCATCGGTACTGTCCCCATGGGAACTGCCACCAAGAGCACTGTCACCATTAACATTGTCACCACGAGCACTGCCACCATGGGCACTGCTATTATGAGCACTGTCACCATGAGAACTGTCGCTATGAGAACTGCCACCATGGGTATTTTCAACATGAGTACTGTCAACTTGGGTATTGTCACCATTAGCACTGTCACGATGAGCACTATTACTGGGAGCACTATCACTGTGAGCACTGTCACCATGAGCACTGTCGCCAAGGGTACTGGCACAATGCAGACTGGCACCATGAGCCCTGTCACCATTGGCACTATCACTTTGAGCATTCTCACCATGGTCACTGTCACCATGGGCACTGTTACCATGAGCACTGTCACTATAGGAAATGGTTGCGTGGGCACTGTCACCACGGGTACTGTCATCATGGGCAGTGTCACCATGGGAACTGTAAGCATGGGCACTGCCACCATGGGCAATATCACTGTGAGCACTGTCACCATGGGTACTGCAACAAAGAGAACTCTCACCGTGAGTACTGTCTGCATGGGTTGTCACCGTGTGCACTGTCACCATGAGAACTGTCAACATGGGCACTGTCACCATTTTTCACTGCCACCATGTGCAATGTCACCATGGGCACTATCACACTGAGAACTGTCACAATGAGTCCTGTCATCATGGGCACTGTCACCAAGGGCACGGCCACCATGTGCACTGTTACCATGGTCACTATCACCGTGAGCATTGTCCCCATGGGAACTAACAACATGGTCAATGTCATCCCGAACACTTTCACAATGGGAACTGCCACCTTGGGCACTATCAACAAGTGGACTCTCACCATAGGCACTATCACCATGGGCACTGTCACCGTGAGCACTGTCACCATCGGCACTGTCATCATGAGCACTATTACTGTGAGTACTACCACCATGAGCACTCTCACTGTGGTCACTGTCACCATGGGCACTCTTATCGTGAGCACTTTCACTATGGGTACTGGCACAGTGCGGACTGTCACACTGAGACCTGCCACCATGGACACTATCACCATGAGCACTTTCACCATGGTCACTGTTACCATGGGTACTGTCACTGGGAGCACTGTCACTATAGGCAATTGTACCATGGGCACTGTCACCATGGGCACTGTCATCATGGGCATTGATACTGTTGGCAGTGTCTCCATGGGCACTGTCACAGAGAGAAAAGTCATCATGGGAACTGTCACAGTCAGTATTCTCACCATGGGCACTCTCATTGTGGGCAATGCCTCCGTGAGCACTACTACCATGAACACTGCTACCGTGAACACTCTCATGATAAGAACTGTCACCATGGGCACAGACACCATGGGCACTCTCACGGTGTGCACTGTAACCAGGGGCACTTTCACCCTGGGCACTGTCACCATGAGCACTCTAACCATGGGCACTGTAACCATGGGCACTATCACCATGAGCAATATAACCATGGGCACTGTCACTATTTTGCACTGCCACCAGATGCACCATGACCATGTGCACTGTCACCATGGGCAGTGTCACCATTAGTAGTCTCACCATGGTCACTGCACCACGAGTACTGTCAACAAGAGCACTGTCACCATGAGCACTGCCACCATGAGCACTGTCACAAGAACTGTCCCTATGTGAACTGCCACCATGGGCACTTTCACCATGATTACTGTCACCGTGGGTATTGTCACCTTGGGCAATGTCAACGTGAGTAATATCACTGTGAGCACTATCACCCTGAGCTCTGTCATCATGGACACAGCCTCCATGCGGACTGTCACCATGAACACCCTCACCATGGGCACTATCACGGTAAGAACAGTCACCGTGGTCACTGTCAACATGGGCACTTTCATCGTGAGCAGTGTCACTAAGAGCATTATCACCATCAGAACTGTCCCCGTGTGAACAGTCACCATGGGCACTGTCAACCTGGAGACTATCACCTTGAGCACTGTCACCATGAACACTGTCACCATGAGCATTGTCACCATGAGCAATTTCAACAGGGTCACTTTCACCGTGAGAACTGTCACCACGGAAACTCTCACCATTGGCACTGCCTCTGAGGAATTGTCACGATGAGCACAATCACCATGGGCAGTGTCTCCATGGGCAGTTTCACCGTGAGCACTCTCACTATTGGCACTATCACCATAAGCACTGTCAGAATCGGCACAGTCACCGTGAGCACTGTCAAAACGGTTGTTGTCTCACTGGGCGATGTCACCTTGGGCACAGTCACCATTAGCACTGTCTCCATGGGCACTGTGATCTTGGGCACTTTCACCATGGGCTCTGTCACTGTGGGCACAGTCACAATGGGAAATATCACTTTGGACATTGTCATGGTGGACACTGTCACTGTGAGCATGGCCACCGTAACATCTATCACCATAAACACTGTAACTATGGGCACTGTCCACATGAAAACTGTCACTTATGTCACTGTCCACATGAGCAGTGTCAACATGATCACTCTCACAATGGGCAGGACACCCTGCATGTTTCCAACATGGGCACTTTCACCATGAGCTCTCGCACTGTAGGAATTCTCACCTTAGGTACTGTCACCATGGGCACTGTCACCTTGAGCACTTTTACCATGAGCTCTGTCACCCTGGGTATTGTCACCATGGGCACTATCACCGTGAGAGTTGTGTACATGTGCATTCTCACCATGGGCACTATCACCATGAGCAATATCACCATGAATACTGTCACCCTGTGTATTGTCACCATGGGCACTGTCACCTTGAGCACTACACCGTGAGAATTGTGACTATGGGCACTGTCACCATGGGCACATTCACCATCGGCACTATCGCCATGAACACTGTCACCATGAGCACTGTCACTGTGTGCAGTTTCAGCATACACACTATCACCGTAAGGACTATCACCTTAAGCAATGTCACCATGAGCAAAATCACCATGGGCACTGTCAACATTTTGCACTGCCACCATGTGCATTGTCACCATGGGCACTTTACCATGAATACTGTCACCATGGGAAATATCACCATGGGCACTGTCACCATGAGCACGGTCAGTATGAGATTTTTCACCATAGGCACTGTCACCAGGAGAACGGTCACCATGGTCACATTCAACGTAAGAACTGTCACCTCGGAGACTATCAGCATTGGCATTGTCACTGTGGGTTTGTCACCATGAGCACTATCACCATGGGCCATGCCTCTAAGGACATTATCACCATGAGCACTGTCACTATTGGCACTCTCAGCATGGGCACTGTCACCTTGGGCACGGTCACCTTGAGCACTGTCACAATGGGCCTTCTCACACTGCGTGCTGTCACAATGGGCACTGTCACTGTGGGCACTGTCACAATGGGAAGTATCACCTTGGGCTTTGTCAGCGTGGGCACTGTCACCATGGGCACGGCCACCATGAAATCTATCACCATAAGCCCTGTAAACATGGGCACTGTCCCATGAGCATGGCACCATGAGCACTGCCAGAATGAGCACTGTCACTTATGGCACTGTCCACATGAGCAGTGTGACCCTGATCACTGTCACCATGGGCAGGACACCCTGGGTATTGTCACCATGGGCACTGTCACCATGAGCACTCTCACCATGGAAATTGTCACCTTAGGTACTGTAACCATGGGCACTGTCACCATGAACACTTTTACCATGAGCTATGTTACCCTGGGTATTGTCACCATGGGCACTATCACCGTGAGAGTTGTGAACATGGGCACTCTCATCTTGGGGACTATCACCATGAGCAATGTCACCATGAATACTGTCACCCTGTGTATTGTCACCATGGGCACTGTCACCGTGAGCACTACACCGTGAGAATTGTGACTATGGGCACTGTCACCATGGGCACATTCACGATCGGCACTATCGCCATGAACACTGTCACCATGAGCACAATCACTGTGTGCAGTTTCACAATACACACTATCACCGTAGGGAATATCACCATAAGCAATGTCACCATGAGCAATATCACCATGGGCACTGTCACCATTTTGCACTGCCACTATGTGCAGTGTGACCATGGGCACTTTTACCATGAGTACTGTCACCATGGGTAATATCACCATGGGCACAGTCACCATGAGCACTGTCACTATGAGAATTTTCACCATAGGCACAGTCACCATGAGAAATGTCACCATGGGCACTGTCAACATGGAGACCATAACCTTGAGCACTGTCACCATGAGCACTGTCACCATGAGCAATATCACCATGGTCACATTCAATGTAAGAACTGTCACCACGGGGACTATCACAATTGGCACTGTCACTGTTGGGTTCTCACAATGAGCACTATCACCATGGGCATTGTCTCCATGGGCAGTTTCACCATGAGCACTGTCACTATTGGCACTCTCATCATCGGCAATATTCACCACGGGCACATTCACTGTGAGAACTGTCATCATGGGCTTTCTCACACTGGGTACTGTCATCATGGGCACTGTCACCCTGGGCACTGTCACATTGGGATATATCACCATGGGCTTTGTCAGCATGGGAACTGTCCACGGGGGTACTGACACCGTGACATCTATCACCATAATCACTGTAAACATGGACACTGTCACAATGAGAACGGTCAGCATGAGCACTGCCACACAGAGCACTGCTATTTATGGCACTGCCAACATGAGCACTGTCACCATGAGCAGTGTCACCAGGGGCATGACACCATGGGCACTGTCACCATGGTCATTGTCACCCTAAGTACTCTCATCATAGGCATTATCACTGTGAGAATTGTGAACATGGGCACTGTCACCATGGGCACTATCACCATGAGCGCTGTCACCCTGTGTATTTACACCATGGGCACTGTCACTGTGAACACTACACCATGAGAATTGTGACTATGGGCACTGTCACCCTGGACACTCTCACCATGGGAACTATCACCGTGAACACTGTAACCATGAACACTATCACTGTGTGCAGTGTCACCATGCGCACTGTCACCATGAGGACTATCACTGTAAGCAAAGTCACCATGAGGAATGTCACCATGGGCACTGTCACCATTTTGCACTGCCAGCATGTGCAGTGTCACCATGGGTAATATCACCATAGGCACTTTCACCGTGAGAAATGTGACCGTGCAAAATATCTCTATGGGCCCTGGCACCATGGGCATTGTCACTGTGAGCACTGTCACAATGGGAACTATCACCGAGAGAAATCTCAACATGCTAACTGTCCCCATGGGGACTCTTACTGTGAGAAGGGTCACCATGGGCATTGTCACTGTTGGCACTGTCCCCATGGGCACTGTCATTGTGGACAGTGTCACCATGGCCATTGCCACCTTGGGCTCTCTCACCATGAACACTGTAACAATGCAAATTATCACCGTGTGCTCTCTCACCATGGGCACTATCACCATGAGCACTGTCAGAATGTGCACTGTCACTATTTAGCACTGTCACCAGGTGAACTACCACCATGGGCACTATCACGATTTGCACTGTCACCATGAGCACAAATACCATGGGCACTGTAACAATGCACAGTGTCATCATCGGTATTGTCCCCATACGAACTGCCACCAAGAACACTGTCACCATTAACACTGTCACCAGGAGCACTGGCACCTTGGGCACTGCTATTATGAGCACTGTCACCATGAGCACTCTCATCATGGGCACTTTCACCAAGGGCAGAGCCACCATGTGCACTGTTACCATGGTCACTATCACCGTGAGCACTGTCACCATGGGAACTACCAACATGGGCACTGTCATCATGAGCACTTTCACAATGGGAACTGCCACCACGGCACTATTAATGTGAGCACACTCACCATGGGCACTATCACCAAGGGCACTGTCAGTTTCAGAACTATCACCATGGGTACTGCAACCATGACCACTGTCACCGTTATCACTGTCACCATTCTCAGTATCACCATGTGCACTGTCACCATGGGCACTATCACCAGGAGAACTGTCAGCATCGGCACTGTCACCATGGGTATTGTGACTTTGGGCACTGTCACCATGAGCACTGTCACCTTGGGCAGTGGCACAATGTGGACTGTCACAATAAGCACTGTCATCATGGGCTCTATCAACATTATAAAGGTCACCGTGGTCACTATCACCAAGGGCACTGTCACTGTGAGCACTATCACTGTGAGGGTTCTGACCATGTGCACTGTTACTATGGGTAGTGTCCCCATGGTCAATTTCACTGTTAGTACTGTCACCATGGACACTATAACTAAGGGCACTGTCACCGTGAGCTCTGTCACCTTGGGCACTTTCACCATGAGCAGTGCCACTGTGACCACTCTCACCATAAGAACTGTCACCGTGGGCACTTTCATGATGAGCACTTCCAACATTGGCACTATCACCTTGAGCACTGTCAACAAGAGCACTGTCATGGTGGGCAGTGTCACCATGCACACTGTCACCATGAACACGGTCACCATGAGTACTGTCACCCTGGGTATTTTCACCATGGGCACTGTCACTGTGAGCACTACACCATGAGAATTGTGACTATGGGCACTGTTACCATGGACACTCTCACCATGGGAACTATCACTGTGAACACTGTCACAGTGAACATTGTCACTGTGTGCATTGTTACCATGCACACAGTCACCATAAGGATTATCACTGTAAGCAATGTCACCATGAACAATGTCACCATGGGCACTCTTACCATCTTGCACAGCCACCATGTGCAGTGTCACCATTGGTCATATCACCATAGGCACTTTCGCCGTGAGAAATGTTACCGAGCAGAATGTCTATATGGGCACTGGCACCATGGGCCTTCTCACTGAGAGCACTGTCACAACGGGCACTATAACCGTGAGAAATCTCACCATGCTAACTGTCCCCATGGGCACCGTCACCATGAGATGTGCCACCATGGGAACTGTTACTGTCGGCACTGTCACTTTGGGCACTGTCATTGTGGGCACTGTCACCATGGCTACTGCCACCTTGGGCTCTGTCACCATGAACACTGTTACAATGCCTATTATCACCGTGTGCACTGTCTCATGGGCACTATCACCATGAGCACTGTCAGCATGTGCACTGTCACTATTTAGCACTGTCACCAGGTGAACTACCACCATGGGCACTGTCAGGACGTGCACTATCACCGTGAGCACGATTACCATGGGAACTGTAACAATGCACAGTGTCACCATCGGTACTGTGCCCATGGGAACAGCCACCAAGGGCACTGTCACCATAAGCACTGTCACTGTGTGCAGTTTCACCATACACACTATTACTGGAAGGACTATCACCATAAGCAATGTCACCATGAGCAATATCACCATGGGCACTGTCAACATTTTGCACTGCCACCATGTGCAGTGTCACCATGGGCACTTTTACCATGAGTACCGTCACCATGGGTAATATCACCATGGGCACTGTCACCATGAGCAGTGCCACTATGAGAATTTTCACCATAGGCACTGTCACCATGAGAACTGTCACCATGGTCACATTCAACGTAAGAACTGTCACCACGGGGACTATCACCATTGTCACTGTCACCATGGGGTTGTCACCATGAGCACTATCACCATGGGCAATATCTCCATGGGCAGTTTCACCATGAGAACTGTCATTATTGGCACTCTCACCATCGGCACTGTCACAATGGGCATGGTCACCGTGAGCTGTGTCACCTTGGGCCTTGTCAAACTGGGCGCTGTCACCATGGGCTCTTTCACAATGGGAAGTATCACCATGGAATTTGTCAGCCCGGGCACTGTCCCCGTGGGCACTGACACCGTTACATCTATCAGCATAAACACTGTAAACGTGCACACTGTCACCATGAGCACAGTCACCTTGAGCACTGTCACCATGGGCCTTGTCACACTGGGCGCTGTCACCATGGGCACCGTCACCGTGAGCACTGTCACAATGGGAAGTATCACCATGGGCTTTGTCACGCTGGGCACTGTCCCTGTGTGCAGTGTCACCGTGACATCTATCACCATAAGCAATGTAAATATGGGCACTGTCCCCATGAGCACGGTCACCATAAGCACTGCCACAATGAGCACTGTTATTTATGGCAATGCCAACATGAGAACTGTCACCATGAGCACTGTCACCATAGGCGTGACACCATGTGCACTGTCACCATGTGCATTGTCAACCTAGGTACTCTCACCATTGGCATTATCACTGTGAGAATTGTGAACATGGGCACTGTCACCATGGGCACTGTCATCATGGGCAGTGTCACCATGGGAACTGTAAACATGGGCACGGCCACCATGGGCAATATCACTGTGAGCACTGTCACCATGGGTACTGCAACAAAGATAACTCTCACCGTGAGTACTGTCTTCATGAGTTGTCACCGTGTGCACTGTCACCATGAGAACTGTCAACATGGGCACTGTCACCATTTTTCACTGCCACCATCTGAAATGTCACCATGGGCACTATCACCATGAGAACTGTCACCCTGAGTCCTGTCAACACGGGCACTGTCACCAAGGGCACGGCCACCATGTGCAGTGTTACCATGGTCACTATCACCGTGAGTACTCTCACCATGGGAACTACCAACATGGGCAAAGTCATCATGAGCACTTTCACCATGGGAACTGCCACCATGGGCACTATCACCATCGGCACTGTCACCATGAGCACTATTACTGTGAGTACTACCACCGTGAGCACTCTCACCAAGGACACTATCACCATGCGCACTGTCACCATGAGTACTTTCCTATGGGTACTGGCACAATGCGGACTGTCACAATGAGCCGTGTCACCATGGACACTATCACCATGAGCAATCTCACTGTGGTAACTGTTACTATGGGTATTGTGACTGTCAGCACTGTCACCATAGGCAATGGCACTGTGGGCACTGTCACCATGGGCACTGTCATCATGGGCATTGTCCCCATTTTCAGTGCCACCATGGGCAATGCAACCATGTGCACTATCACTGTAAGCTCTGTCACCACGGGTACTGCTACCATGAGCACTGTCACTGTAAGCTCTGTCACCACGGGTACTGCTACCATGAGCACTGTCAGCATGGGTTGTAACCGTGTGCACTGTCACTATGAGAACTGTCAGCATGGGCACTGTCACCATTTTCCACTGCTGCCATGTGCACTACCACCATGGGCACTATCACCGTGAGCACTGTCACCATGAGTAATGTCATCATGGGCAGTGTCACCAAGGGCACAACCACCATGTGTACCATTACCATGGTCACTATCACCGTGAGCACTGTCACCATGGTAACTACCAACATGGGCACTGTCACCATGAACACATTGACAATGGGAACCTCCACCATGGGCACTATTAATGTGAGCACACTCACCATGGACACTATCACCAAGGGTACTGTCACTTTCAGCACTATCACCATGGGTACTGCAACCATTACCACTGTCACCATAAGCACTGTCACCATTCTCAGTATCACCATGTGCACTGTCACCATGGGCACTATCTCCATGAGAACTGTCAGCTTGGGCACTGTCACCATGGGTATTGTGACTTTGGGCAATGTCACCATGAGCACTGTCACCTTGGGCACTGGCACAATGTGGACTGTCACCATGAGCACTGTCATCATGGGCACTATTACCGTTAGAACTGTCACCGTGGTCACTGTCACCATGGGCACTGTCACGGTAAGCACTGTCACAGTGAAGGTTGTGACCATGGGCACTGTCACCATGGGCAGTGACCCCATGGACAATTTCACTGTTTGTAATGTCACCATGGACACTATAACTATGGGCACTGTCACCGTGAGCTCTGTCACCATGGGCACTTTCACCATGAGCACTGCCACTCTGACCACTCTCACCATAAGAACTGTCATAATGGGCCCTTTACCGATGGGCACTTCCAACATTGGCACTATCACCGTGAGCACTGTCAACAAGAGCCCTGTCACGGTGGGCAGTGTCACCATGTGCACTATCACCGCAAGGACTATCACATTAAGCAATGTCACCATGGGCACTGTCACCATTTTGCACTGCCAGCATGTGCACTATCACCTTAGGTACTGTCACCATGAGCACTTTATCACTGCGTACTGTCACCATGGGTAATATCACCATGGGCACTGTCACCGTTATCACTATCACTGTGAGAGATGCCATGATGGGCACTGGCGCCATGGGTCTTGTCACTATGAGCACTGAAACAATGGGCACAATCACTGTGAGAAATTTCACCATGCTAACTCTACCCAAAGGCTCTGTGACAGAGAGAAATGTCACCATGGGCTCTGTCACAGTCAGTATTCTCACCATGGGCACTCTCATTGTGGGCACTGCCACCGTGAGCACTATTACCATGAACACTGCTACCGTTTGCACTATCATGATAAGAACTGTCACCATGGGCACAGACAACATGGGTACTCTCACGTTGTGCACTGTCACCAGGGGAACTGTCACCATGGGCACTGTCACCATGAGCACTCTAACCATGGGCACTCTCACCATGGGCACTATCACCATGAGCAATATCACCATGGGCACTCTCACTATTTTGCACTGCCACCAGATGCACCATGACCATGTGCACTGTCACCATGGGCAGTGTCACCACTGGGAGTCTCACCATGGGCACTGCACCATGATCACTGTCACCAAGAGCACTGTCACCACGAGCACTGCCACCATGAGCACTGTCACAAGAACTGCCACCATGGGCACTTTCACCATGATTACTGTCATCGTGGGTATTGTCACCTTGGGCAGTGTCAACGTGAGCAATATCACTGTGAGCACTATCACCCTGAGCACTGTCACCATGGGCACAGCCTCAATGCGGACTCTCACCATGAACACTGTCACCATGCGCACTATCACGGTGAGAACAGTCACCGCCGTCACTGTCACCATGGGCACATTTACCATGAGGACTGTCACTAAGAGCATTATCACCATAGGCACTGTCACCATGAGAACAGTCATCAAGGGCACTGTCAACATGGAGACTATCACCTCAAGCACTGTCACCATGAACACTGTCACCGTGAGCATTGTCACCATGAGCAATTTCAACAGGGTCACTTTCACCATGAGAACTGTCACCACGGGAACTCTCACCATTGGCACTGCCTCCGTGGGATTGTCACGATGAGCACTATCACCATGGGCATTGTCTCCATGGGCAGTTTCACCGTGAGCACTCTCACTATTGGCACTATCACCATCGGCACTCTCAGCATCGGCACAGTCACCGTGAGCACTGTCACAATGGGTGTTGTCACACTGGGTGCAGTTACCATGGGCACAGTCACCATTAGAACTGTCACCATGGGCACTGTGATCCTGGGCACTTTCACCATGGGCTCTTTCACAATGGGCACTCTCACAATGGGAAGTATCACCATGGGCTTTGTCATCGTGGGCACTGTCACTGTGAGCATGGCCACCGTAACATCTGTCACCATAAGCACTGTAACCATGAGCACTGTCCACATGAGCAGTGCCACAGTGAGCACTGTCACTTATGGCACTGTCCACATGAGCAGTGTCACCATGATCACTCTCACTATGGGCAGGACACCCTGGGTGTTTTCACCATGGGCACTGTCACCTTGAGCACATTGACCATGAGCTCTCTCACCCTGGGTGTTGTCACCATGGGCAGTATCACCGTGAGAGCTGTGTACATGGGCAGTCTCACCATGTGCACTATCACCATGAGCAATGTCACCATGAATAATGTCACCCTGTGTATTGTCACCATGGGCACATTCACCATCGGCACTATCACTGTTAAAAGTGTCACCAAGAGCACAGTCACTGTGTGCAGTTTCACCATACACACTATCACCGTAAGGATTATTACCATAAGCAATGTCACCATGAGCAATATCACCATGGGCACTGTCACCATATTGCACTGCCACCATGTGCAGTGTCACCATGGGCACTTTTACCATGAGTACTGTCACCATGGGTAATATCACCATGGGCACTGTCACCATGAGCACTGTTACTATGAGAATTTTCACTGTAGGCACTGTCACCATGAGAAGTGTCGCCATGGTCACATTCAACGTAAGAACTGTCACCTCAGGGATTATCAACATTGTCACTGTCACCGTGGGGTTGTCACCATGAGCACTATCACCATGGGCAATGTCTCCATGGGCAGTATCACCATGAGCACTGACACTATTGGCACTCTCACCATCAGCAGTGTCACCAGGGGCACGGTCACCGTGAGCACTGTCTCCATGGGCCTTGTCACACTGGGCGCTGTCACCATGGGCACTGCCACCTTGGGCTCTCTCACCATTAACACTGTAACAATACCCATTATCACCGTGTGCACTGTCACTATGGGCACGATCACCATTAGCACTGTAAGCATGTGCACTGTCACTATTTAGCACTGTCACTAGGTGAACTATGACCATGGGCACTTTCACGATGTGCACTATCACCATGAGCACAGTTACCATGGGCACTGTTACAATGTGCAGAGTCACCATCGGTACTGTCCCCATGGGAACTGCCACCAAGAGCACTGTCACCATTAACATTGTCACCACGAGCACTGCCACCATGGGCACTGCTATTATGAGCACTGTCACCATGAGAACTGTCGCTATGAGAACTGCCACCATGGGTATTTTCAACATGAGTACTGTCAACTTGGGTATTGTCACCATTAGCACTGTCACGATGAGCACTATTACTGGGAGCACTATCACTGTGAGCACTGTCACCATGAGCACTGTCGCCAAGGGTACTGGCACAATGCAGACTGGCACCATGAGCCCTGTCACCATTGGCACTATCACTTTGAGCATTCTCACCATGGTCACTGTCACCATGGGCACTGTTACCATGAGCACTGTCACTATAGGAAATGGTTGCGTGGGCACTGTCACCACGGGTACTGTCATCATGGGCAGTGTCACCATGGGAACTGTAAGCATGGGCACTGCCACCATGGGCAATATCACTGTGAGCACTGTCACCATGGGTACTGCAACAAAGAGAACTCTCACCGTGAGTACTGTCTGCATGGGTTGTCACCGTGTGCACTGTCACCATGAGAACTGTCAACATGGGCACTGTCACCATTTTTCACTGCCACCATGTGCAATGTCACCATGGGCACTATCACACTGAGAACTGTCACAATGAGTCCTGTCATCATGGGCACTGTCACCAAGGGCACGGCCACCATGTGCACTGTTACCATGGTCACTATCACCGTGAGCATTGTCCCCATGGGAACTAACAACATGGTCAATGTCATCCCGAACACTTTCACAATGGGAACTGCCACCTTGGGCACTATCAACAAGTGGACTCTCACCATAGGCACTATCACCATGGGCACTGTCACCGTGAGCACTGTCACCATCGGCACTGTCATCATGAGCACTATTACTGTGAGTACTACCACCATGAGCACTCTCACTGTGGTCACTGTCACCATGGGCACTCTTATCGTGAGCACTTTCACTATGGGTACTGGCACAGTGCGGACTGTCACACTGAGACCTGCCACCATGGACACTATCACCATGAGCACTTTCACCATGGTCACTGTTACCATGGGTACTGTCACTGGGAGCACTGTCACTATAGGCAATTGTACCATGGGCACTGTCACCATGGGCACTGTCATCATGGGCATTGACACTGTTGGCAGTGTCTCCATGGGCACTGTCACAGAGAGAAAAGTCATCATGGGAACTGTCACAGTCAGTATTCTCACCATGGGCACTCTCATTGTGGGCAATGCCTCCGTGAGCACTACTACCATGAACACTGCTACCGTGAACACTCTCATGATAAGAACTGTCACCATGGGCACAGACACCATGGGCACTCTCACGGTGTGCACTGTAACCAGGGGCACTTTCACCCTGGGCACTGTCACCATGAGCACTCTAACCATGGGCACTGTAACCATGGGCACTATCACCATGAGCAATATAACCATGGGCACTGTCACTATTTTGCACTGCCACCAGATGCACCATGACCATGTGCACTGTCACCATGGGCAGTGTCACCATTAGTAGTCTCACCATGGTCACTGCACCACGAGTACTGTCAACAAGAGCACTGTCACCATGAGCACTGCCACCATGAGCACTGTCACAAGAACTGTCCCTATGTGAACTGCCACCATGGGCACTTTCACCATGATTACTGTCACCGTGGGTATTGTCACCTTGGGCAATGTCAACGTGAGTAATATCACTGTGAGCACTATCACCCTGAGCTCTGTCATCATGGACACAGCCTCCATGCGGACTGTCACCATGAACACCCTCACCATGGGCACTATCACGGTAAGAACAGTCACCGTGGTCACTGTCAACATGGGCACTTTCATCGTGAGCAGTGTCACTAAGAGCATTATCACCATCAGAACTGTCCCCGTGTGAACAGTCACCATGGGCACTGTCAACCTGGAGACTATCACCTTGAGCACTGTCACCATGAACACTGTCACCATGAGCATTGTCACCATGAGCAATTTCAACAGGGTCACTTTCACCGTGAGAACTGTCACCACGGAAACTCTCACCATTGGCACTGCCTCTGAGGAATTGTCACGATGAGCACAATCACCATGGGCAGTGTCTCCATGGGCAGTTTCACCGTGAGCACTCTCACTATTGGCACTATCACCATAAGCACTGTCAGAATCGGCACAGTCACCGTGAGCACTGTCAAAACGGTTGTTGTCTCACTGGGCGATGTCACCTTGGGCACAGTCACCATTAGCACTGTCTCCATGGGCACTGTGATCTTGGGCACTTTCACCATGGGCTCTGTCACTGTGGGCACAGTCACAATGGGAAATATCACTTTGGACATTGTCATGGTGGACACTGTCACTGTGAGCATGGCCACCGTAACATCTATCACCATAAACACTGTAACTATGGGCACTGTCCACATGAAAACTGTCACTTATGTCACTGTCCACATGAGCAGTGTCAACATGATCACTCTCACAATGGGCAGGACACCCTGCATGTTTCCAACATGGGCACTTTCACCATGAGCTCTCGCACTGTAGGAATTCTCACCTTAGGTACTGTCACCATGGGCACTGTCACCTTGAGCACTTTTACCATGAGCTCTGTCACCCTGGGTATTGTCACCATGGGCACTATCACCGTGAGAGTTGTGTACATGTGCATTCTCACCATGGGCACTATCACCATGAGCAATATCACCATGAATACTGTCACCCTGTGTATTGTCACCATGGGCACTGTCACCTTGAGCACTACACCGTGAGAATTGTGACTATGGGCACTGTCACCATGGGCACATTCACCATCGGCACTATCGCCATGAACACTGTCACCATGAGCACTGTCACTGTGTGCAGTTTCAGCATACACACTATCACCGTAAGGACTATCACCTTAAGCAATGTCACCATGAGCAAAA
Source organism: Mesoplodon mirus (assembly GCF_964341445.2). NCBI lineage: Eukaryota > Metazoa > Chordata > Mammalia > Artiodactyla > Ziphiidae > Mesoplodon > Mesoplodon mirus. The sequence continues at coordinate 5,186,685 of NW_028295808.1, read as the reverse complement.
TCACCATGGGCACTGTCAACATTTTGCACTGCCACCATGTGCATTGTCACCATGGGCACTTTACCATGAATACTGTCACCATGGGAAATATCACCATGGGCACTGTCACCATGAGCACGGTCAGTATGAGATTTTTCACCATAGGCACTGTCACCAGGAGAACGGTCACCATGGTCACATTCAACGTAAGAACTGTCACCTCGGAGACTATCAGCATTGGCATTGTCACTGTGGGTTTGTCACCATGAGCACTATCACCATGGGCCATGCCTCTAAGGACATTATCACCATGAGCACTGTCACTATTGGCACTCTCAGCATGGGCACTGTCACCTTGGGCACGGTCACCTTGAGCACTGTCACAATGGGCCTTCTCACACTGTGTGCTGTCACAATGGGCACTGTCACTGTGGGCACTGTCACAATGGGAAGTATCACCTTGGGCTTTGTCAGCGTGGGCACTGTCACCATGGGCACGGCCACCATGAAATCTATCACCATAAGCCCTGTAAACATGGGCACTGTCCCATGAGCATGGCACCATGAGCACTGCCAGAATGAGCACTGTCACTTATGGCACTGTCCACATGAGCAGTGTGACCCTGATCACTGTCACCATGTGCAGGACACCCTGGGTATTGTCACCATGGGCACTGTCACCATGAGCACTCTCACCATGGAAATTGTCACCTTAGGTACTGTAACCATGGGCACTGTCACCATGAACACTTTTACCATGAGCTATGTTACCCTGGGTATTGTCACCATGGGCACTATCACCGTGAGAGTTGTGAACATGGGCACTCTCATCTTGGGGACTATCACCATGAGCAATGTCACCATGAATACTGTCACCCTGTGTATTGTCACCATGGGCACTGTCACCGTGAGCACTACACCGTGAGAATTGTGACTATGGGCACTGTCACCATGGGCACATTCACGATCGGCACTATCGCCATGAACACTGTCACCATGAGCACAATCACTGTGTGCAGTTTCACAATACACACTATCACCGTAGGGAATATCACCATAAGCAATGTCACCATGAGCAATATCACCATGGGCACTGTCACCATTTTGCACTGCCACTATGTGCAGTGTGACCATGGGCACTTTTACCATGAGTACTGTCACCATGGGTAATATCACCATGGGCACAGTCACCATGAGCACTGTCACTATGAGAATTTTCACCATAGGCACAGTCACCATGAGAAATGTCACCATGGGCACTGTCAACATGGAGACCATAACCTTGAGCACTGTCACCATGAGCACTGTCACCATGAGCAATATCACCATGGTCACATTCAATGTAAGAACTGTCACCACGGGGACTATCACAATTGGCACTGTCACTGTTGGGTTCTCACAATGAGCACTATCACCATGGGCATTGTCTCCATGGGCAGTTTCACCATGAGCACTGTCACTATTGGCACTCTCATCATCGGCAATATTCACCACGGGCACATTCACTGTGAGAACTGTCATCATGGGCTTTCTCACACTGGGTACTGTCATCATGGGCACTGTCACCCTGGGCACTGTCACATTGGGATATATCACCATGGGCTTTGTCAGCATGGGAACTGTCCACGGGGGTACTGACACCGTGACATCTATCACCATAATCACTGTAAACATGGACACTGTCACAATGAGAACGGTCAGCATGAGCACTGCCACACAGAGCACTGCTATTTATGGCACTGCCAACATGAGCACTGTCACCATGAGCAGTGTCACCAGGGGCATGACACCATGGGCACTGTCACCATGGTCATTGTCACCCTAAGTACTCTCATCATAGGCATTATCACTGTGAGAATTGTGAACATGGGCACTGTCACCATGGGCACTATCACCATGAGCGCTGTCACCCTGTGTATTTACACCATGGGCACTGTCACTGTGAACACTACACCATGAGAATTGTGACTATGGGCACTGTCACCCTGGACACTCTCACCATGGGAACTATCACCGTGAACACTGTAACCATGAACACTATCACTGTGTGCAGTGTCACCATGCGCACTGTCACCATGAGGACTATCACTGTAAGCAAAGTCACCATGAGGAATGTCACCATGGGCACTGTCACCATTTTGCACTGCCAGCATGTGCAGTGTCACCATGGGTAATATCACCATAGGCACTTTCACCGTGAGAAATGTGACCGTGCAAAATATCTCTATGGGCCCTGGCACCATGGGCATTGTCACTGTGAGCACTGTCACAATGGGAACTATCACCGAGAGAAATCTCAACATGCTAACTGTCCCCATGGGGACTCTTACTGTGAGAAGGGTCACCATGGGCATTGTCACTGTTGGCACTGTCCCCATGGGCACTGTCATTGTGGACAGTGTCACCATGGCCATTGCCACCTTGGGCTCTCTCACCATGAACAGTGTAACAATGCAAATTATCACCGTGTGCTCTCTCACCATGGGCACTATCACCATGAGCACTGTCAGAATGTGCACTGTCACTATTTAGCACTGTCACCAGGTGAACTACCACCATGGGCACTATCACGATTTGCACTGTCACCATGAGCACAAATACCATGGGCACTGTAACAATGCACAGTGTCATCATCGGTATTGTCCCCATACGAACTGCCACCAAGAACACTGTCACCATTAACACTGTCACCAGGAGCACTGGCACCTTGGGCACTGCTATTATGAGCACTGTCACCATGAGCACTCTCATCATGGGCACTTTCACCAAGGGCACAGCCACCATGTGCACTGTTACCATGGTCACTATCACCGTGAGCACTGTCACCATGGGAACTACCAACATGGGCACTGTCATCATGAGCACTTTCACAATGGGAACTGCCACCACGGCACTATTAATGTGAGCACACTCACCATGGGCACTATCACCAAGGGCACTGTCAGTTTCAGAACTATCACCATGGGTACTGCAACCATGACCACTGTCACCGTTATCACTGTCACCATTCTCAGTATCACCATGTGCACTGTCACCATGGGCACTATCACCAGGAGAACTGTCAGCATCGGCACTGTCACCATGGGTATTGTGACTTTGGGCACTGTCACCATGAGCACTGTCACCTTGGGCAGTGGCACAATGTGGACTGTCACAATAAGCACTGTCATCATGGGCTCTATCAACATTATAAAGGTCACCGTGGTCACTATCACCAAGGGCACTGTCACTGTGAGCACTATCACTGTGAGGGTTCTGACCATGTGCACTGTTACTATGGGTAGTGTCCCCATGGTCAATTTCACTGTTAGTACTGTCACCATGGACACTATAACTAAGGGCACTGTCACCGTGAGCTCTGTCACCTTGGGCACTTTCACCATGAGCAGTGCCACTGTGACCACTCTCACCATAAGAACTGTCACCGTGGGCACTTTCATGATGAGCACTTCCAACATTGGCACTATCACCTTGAGCACTGTCAACAAGAGCACTGTCATGGTGGGCAGTGTCACCATGCGCACTGTCACCATGAACACGGTCACCATGAGTACTGTCACCCTGGGTATTTTCACCATGGGCACTGTCACTGTGAGCACTACACCATGAGAATTGTGACTATGGGCACTGTTACCATGGACACTCTCACCATGGGAACTATCACTGTGAACACTGTCACAGTGAACATTGTCACTGTGTGCATTGTTACCATGCACACAGTCACCATAAGGATTATCACTGTAAGCAATGTCACCATGAACAATGTCACCATGGGCACTCTTACCATCTTGCACAGCCACCATGTGCAGTGTCACCATTGGTCATATCACCATAGGCACTTTCGCCGTGAGAAATGTTACCGAGCAGAATGTCTATATGGGCACTGGCACCATGGGCCTTCTCACTGAGAGCACTGTCACAACGGGCACTATAACCGTGAGAAATCTCACCATGCTAACTGTCCCCATGGGCACCGTCACCATGAGATGTGCCACCATGGGAACTGTTACTGTCGGCACTGTCACTTTGGGCACTGTCATTGTGGGCACTGTCACCATGGCTACTGCCACCTTGGGCTCTGTCACCATGAACACTGTTACAATGCCTATTATCACCGTGTGCACTGTCTCATGGGCACTATCACCATGAGCACTGTCAGCATGTGCACTGTCACTATTTAGCACTGTCACCAGGTGAACTACCACCATGGGCACTGTCAGGACGTGCACTATCACCGTGAGCACGATTACCATGGGAACTGTAACAATGCACAGTGTCACCATCGGTACTGTGCCCATGGGAACAGCCACCAAGGGCACTGTCACCATAAGCACTGTCACTGTGTGCAGTTTCACCATACACACTATTACTGGAAGGACTATCACCATAAGCAATGTCACCATGAGCAATATCACCATGGGCACTGTCAACATTTTGCACTGCCACCATGTGCAGTGTCACCATGGGCACTTTTACCATGAGTACCGTCACCATGGGTAATATCACCATGGGCACTGTCACCATGAGCAGTGCCACTATGAGAATTTTCACCATAGGCACTGTCACCATGAGAACTGTCACCATGGTCACATTCAACGTAAGAACTGTCACCACGGGGACTATCACCATTGTCACTGTCACCGTGGGGTTGTCACCATGAGCACTATCACCATGGGCAATATCTCCATGGGCAGTTTCACCATGAGAACTGTCATTATTGGCACTCTCACCATCAGCACTGTCACAATGGGCATGGTCACCGTGAGCTGTGTCACCTTGGGCCTTGTCAAACTGGGCGCTGTCACCATGGGCTCTTTCACAATGGGAAGTATCACCATGGAATTTGTCAGCCTGGGCACTGTCCCCGTGGGCACTGACACCGTTACATCTATCAGCATAAACACTGTAAACGTGCACACTGTCACCATGAGCACAGTCACCTTGAGCACTGTCACCATGGGCCTTGTCACACTGGGCGCTGTCACCATGGGCACCGTCACCGTGAGCACTGTCACAATGGGAAGTATCACCATGGGCTTTGTCACGCTGGGCACTGTCCCTGTGTGCAGTGTCACCGTGACATCTATCACCATAAGCAATGTAAATATGGGCACTGTCCCCATGAGCACGGTCACCATAAGCACTGCCACAATGAGCACTGTTATTTATGGCAATGCCAACATGAGAACTGTCACCATGAGCACTGTCACCATAGGCGTGACACCATGTGCACTGTCACCATGTGCATTGTCAACCTAGGTACTCTCACCATTGGCATTATCACTGTGAGAATTGTGAACATGGGCACTGTCACCATGGGCACTGTCATCATGGGCAGTGTCACCATGGGAACTGTAAACATGGGCACGGCCACCATGGGCAATATCACTGTGAGCACTGTCACCATGGGTACTGCAACAAAGATAACTCTCACCGTGAGTACTGTCTTCATGAGTTGTCACCGTGTGCACTGTCACCATGAGAACTGTCAACATGGGCACTGTCACCATTTTTCACTGCCACCATCTGAAATGTCACCATGGGCACTATCACCATGAGAACTGTCACCCTGAGTCCTGTCAACACGGGCACTGTCACCAAGGGCACGGCCACCATGTGCAGTGTTACCATGGTCACTATCACCGTGAGTACTCTCACCATGGGAACTACCAACATGGGCAAAGTCATCATGAGCACTTTCACCATGGGAACTGCCACCATGGGCACTATCACCATCGGCACTGTCACCATGAGCACTATTACTGTGAGTACTACCACCGTGAGCACTCTCACCAAGGACACTATCACCATGCGCACTGTCACCATGAGTACTTTCCTATGGGTACTGGCACAATGCGGACTGTCACAATGAGCCGTGTCACCATGGACACTATCACCATGAGCAATCTCACTGTGGTAACTGTTACTATGGGTATTGTGACTGTCAGCACTGTCACCATAGGCAATGGCACTGTGGGCACTGTCACCATGGGCACTGTCATCATGGGCATTGTCCCCATTTTCAGTGCCACCATGGGCAATGCAACCATGTGCACTATCACTGTAAGCTCTGTCACCACGGGTACTGCTACCATGAGCACTGTCACTGTAAGCTCTGTCACCACGGGTACTGCTACCATGAGCACTGTCAGCATGGGTTGTAACCGTGTGCACTGTCACTATGAGAACTGTCAGCATGGGCACTGTCACCATTTTCCACTGCTGCCATGTGCACTACCACCATGGGCACTATCACCGTGAGCACTGTCACCATGAGTAATGTCATCATGGGCAGTGTCACCAAGGGCACAACCACCATGTGTACCATTACCATGGTCACTATCACCGTGAGCACTGTCACCATGGTAACTACCAACATGGGCACTGTCACCATGAACACATTGACAATGGGAACCTCCACCATGGGCACTATTAATGTGAGCACACTCACCATGGACACTATCACCAAGGGTACTGTCACTTTCAGCACTATCACCATGGGTACTGCAACCATTACCACTGTCACCATAAGCACTGTCACCATTCTCAGTATCACCATGTGCACTGTCACCATGGGCACTATCTCCATGAGAACTGTCAGCTTGGGCACTGTCACCATGGGTATTGTGACTTTGGGCAATGTCACCATGAGCACTGTCACCTTGGGCACTGGCACAATGTGGACTGTCACCATGAGCACTGTCATCATGGGCACTATTACCGTTAGAACTGTCACCGTGGTCACTGTCACCATGGGCACTGTCACGGTAAGCACTGTCACAGTGAAGGTTGTGACCATGGGCACTGTCACCATGGGCAGTGACCCCATGGACAATTTCACTGTTTGTAATGTCACCATGGACACTATAACTATGGGCACTGTCACCGTGAGCTCTGTCACCATGGGCACTTTCACCATGAGCACTGCCACTCTGACCACTCTCACCATAAGAACTGTCATAATGGGCCCTTTACCGATGGGCACTTCCAACATTGGCACTATCACCGTGAGCACTGTCAACAAGAGCCCTGTCACGGTGGGCAGTGTCACCATGTGCACTATCACCGCAAGGACTATCACATTAAGCAATGTCACCATGGGCACTGTCACCATTTTGCACTGCCAGCATGTGCACTATCACCTTAGGTACTGTCACCATGAGCACTTTATCACTGCGTACTGTCACCATGGGTAATATCACCATGGGCACTGTCACCGTTATCACTATCACTGTGAGAGATGCCATGATGGGCACTGGCGCCATGGGTCTTGTCACTATGAGCACTGAAACAATGGGCACAATCACTGTGAGAAATTTCACCATGCTAACTCTACCCAAAGGCTCTGTGACAGAGAGAAATGTCACCATGGGCTCTGTCACAGTCAGTATTCTCACCATGGGCACTCTCATTGTGGGCACTGCCACCGTGAGCACTATTACCATGAACACTGCTACCGTTTGCACTATCATGATAAGAACTGTCACCATGGGCACAGACAACATGGGTACTCTCACGTTGTGCACTGTCACCAGGGGAACTGTCACCATGGGCACTGTCACCATGAGCACTCTAACCATGGGCACTCTCACCATGGGCACTATCACCATGAGCAATATCACCATGGGCACTCTCACTATTTTGCACTGCCACCAGATGCACCATGACCATGTGCACTGTCACCATGGGCAGTGTCACCACTGGGAGTCTCACCATGGGCACTGCACCATGATCACTGTCACCAAGAGCACTGTCACCACGAGCACTGCCACCATGAGCACTGTCACAAGAACTGCCACCATGGGCACTTTCACCATGATTACTGTCATCGTGGGTATTGTCACCTTGGGCAGTGTCAACGTGAGCAATATCACTGTGAGCACTATCACCCTGAGCACTGTCACCATGGGCACAGCCTCAATGCGGACTCTCACCATGAACACTGTCACCATGCGCACTATCACGGTGAGAACAGTCACCGCCGTCACTGTCACCATGGGCACATTTACCATGAGGACTGTCACTAAGAGCATTATCACCATAGGCACTGTCACCATGAGAACAGTCATCAAGGGCACTGTCAACATGGAGACTATCACCTCAAGCACTGTCACCATGAACACTGTCACCGTGAGCATTGTCACCATGAGCAATTTCAACAGGGTCACTTTCACCATGAGAACTGTCACCACGGGAACTCTCACCATTGGCACTGCCTCCGTGGGATTGTCACGATGAGCACTATCACCATGGGCATTGTCTCCATGGGCAGTTTCACCGTGAGCACTCTCACTATTGGCACTATCACCATCGGCACTCTCAGCATCGGCACAGTCACCGTGAGCACTGTCACAATGGGTGTTGTCACACTGGGTGCAGTTACCATGGGCACAGTCACCATTAGAACTGTCACCATGGGCACTGTGATCCTGGGCACTTTCACCATGGGCTCTTTCACAATGGGCACTCTCACAATGGGAAGTATCACCATGGGCTTTGTCATCGTGGGCACTGTCACTGTGAGCATGGCCACCGTAACATCTGTCACCATAAGCACTGTAACCATGAGCACTGTCCACATGAGCAGTGCCACAGTGAGCACTGTCACTTATGGCACTGTCCACATGAGCAGTGTCACCATGATCACTCTCACTATGGGCAGGACACCCTGGGTGTTTTCACCATGGGCACTGTCACCTTGAGCACATTGACCATGAGCTCTCTCACCCTGGGTGTTGTCACCATGGGCAGTATCACCGTGAGAGCTGTGTACATGGGCAGTCTCACCATGTGCACTATCACCATGAGCAATGTCACCATGAATAATGTCACCCTGTGTATTGTCACCATGGGCACATTCACCATCGGCACTATCACTGTTAAAAGTGTCACCAAGAGCACAGTCACTGTGTGCAGTTTCACCATACACACTATCACCGTAAGGATTATTACCATAAGCAATGTCACCATGAGCAATATCACCATGGGCACTGTCACCATATTGCACTGCCACCATGTGCAGTGTCACCATGGGCACTTTTACCATGAGTACTGTCACCATGGGTAATATCACCATGGGCACTGTCACCATGAGCACTGTTACTATGAGAATTTTCACTGTAGGCACTGTCACCATGAGAAGTGTCGCCATGGTCACATTCAACGTAAGAACTGTCACCTCAGGGATTATCAACATTGTCACTGTCACCGTGGGGTTGTCACCATGAGCACTATCACCATGGGCAATGTCTCCATGGGCAGTATCACCATGAGCACTGACACTATTGGCACTCTCACCATCAGCAGTGTCACCAGGGGCACGGTCACCGTGAGCACTGTCTCCATGGGCCTTGTCACACTGGGCGCTGTCACCATGGGCACTGCCACCTTGGGCTCTCTCACCATTAACACTGTAACAATACCCATTATCACCGTGTGCACTGTCACTATGGGCACGATCACCATTAGCACTGTAAGCATGTGCACTGTCACTATTTAGCACTGTCACTAGGTGAACTATGACCATGGGCACTTTCACGATGTGCACTATCACCATGAGCACAGTTACCATGGGCACTGTTACAATGTGCAGAGTCACCATCGGTACTGTCCCCATGGGAACTGCCACCAAGAGCACTGTCACCATTAACATTGTCACCACGAGCACTGCCACCATGGGCACTGCTATTATGAGCACTGTCACCATGAGAACTGTCGCTATGAGAACTGCCACCATGGGTATTTTCAACATGAGTACTGTCAACTTGGGTATTGTCACCATTAGCACTGTCACGATGAGCACTATTACTGGGAGCACTATCACTGTGAGCACTGTCACCATGAGCACTGTCGCCAAGGGTACTGGCACAATGCAGACTGGCACCATGAGCCCTGTCACCATTGGCACTATCACTTTGAGCATTCTCACCATGGTCACTGTCACCATGGGCACTGTTACCATGAGCACTGTCACTATAGGAAATGGTTGCGTGGGCACTGTCACCACGGGTACTGTCATCATGGGCAGTGTCACCATGGGAACTGTAAGCATGGGCACTGCCACCATGGGCAATATCACTGTGAGCACTGTCACCATGGGTACTGCAACAAAGAGAACTGTCACCGTGAGTACTGTCTGCATGGGTTGTCACCGTGTGCACTGTCACCATGAGAACTGTCAACATGGGCACTGTCACCATTTTTCACTGCCACCATGTGCAATGTCACCATGGGCACTATCACACTGAGAACTGTCACAATGAGTCCTGTCATCATGGGCACTGTCACCAAGGGCACGGCCACCATGTGCACTGTTACCATGGTCACTATCACCGTGAGCATTGTCCCCATGGGAACTAACAACATGGTCAATGTCATCCCGAACACTTTCACAATGGGAACTGCCACCTTGGGCACTATCAACAAGTGGACTCTCACCATAGGCACTATCACCATGGGCACTGTCACCGTGAGCACTGTCACCATCGGCACTGTCATCATGAGCACTATTACTGTGAGTACTACCACCATGAGCACTCTCACTGTGGTCACTGTCACCATGGGCACTCTTATCGTGAGCACTTTCACTATGGGTACTGGCACAGTGCGGACTGTCACACTGAGACCTGCCACCATGGACACTATCACCATGAGCACTTTCACCATGGTCACTGTTACCATGGGTACTGTCACTGGGAGCACTGTCACTATAGGCAATTGTACCATGGGCACTGTCACCATGGGCACTGTCATCATGGGCATTGACACTGTTGGCAGTGTCTCCATGGGCACTGTCACAGAGAGAAAAGTCATCATGGGAACTGTCACAGTCAGTATTCTCACCATGGGCACTCTCATTGTGGGCAATGCCTCCGTGAGCACTACTACCATGAACACTGCTACCGTGAACACTCTCATGATAAGAACTGTCACCATGGGCACAGACACCATGGGCACTCTCACGGTGTGCACTGTAACCAGGGGCACTTTCACCCTGGGCACTGTCACCATGAGCACTCTAACCATGGGCACTGTAACCATGGGCACTATCACCATGAGCAATATAACCATGGGCACTGTCACTATTTTGCACTGCCACCAGATGCACCATGACCATGTGCACTGTCACCATGGGCAGTGTCACCATTAGTAGTCTCACCATGGTCACTGCACCACGAGTACTGTCAACAAGAGCACTGTCACCATGAGCACTGCCACCATGAGCACTGTCACAAGAACTGTCCCTATGTGAACTGCCACCATGGGCACTTTCACCATGATTACTGTCACCGTGGGTATTGTCACCTTGGGCAATGTCAACGTGAGTAATATCACTGTGAGCACTATCACCCTGAGCTCTGTCATCATGGACACAGCCTCCATGCGGACTGTCACCATGAACACCCTCACCATGGGCACTATCACGGTAAGAACAGTCACCGTGGTCACTGTCAACATGGGCACTTTCATCGTGAGCAGTGTCACTAAGAGCATTATCACCATCAGAACTGTCCCCGTGTGAACAGTCACCATGGGCACTGTCAACCTGGAGACTATCACCTTGAGCACTGTCACCATGAACACTGTCACCATGAGCATTGTCACCATGAGCAATTTCAACAGGGTCACTTTCACCGTGAGAACTGTCACCACGGAAACTCTCACCATTGGCACTGCCTCTGAGGAATTGTCACGATGAGCACAATCACCATGGGCAGTGTCTCCATGGGCAGTTTCACCGTGAGCACTCTCACTATTGGCACTATCACCATAAGCACTGTCAGAATCGGCACAGTCACCGTGAGCACTGTCAAAACGGTTGTTGTCTCACTGGGCGATGTCACCTTGGGCACAGTCACCATTAGCACTGTCTCCATGGGCACTGTGATCTTGGGCACTTTCACCATGGGCTCTGTCACTGTGGGCACAGTCACAATGGGAAATATCACTTTGGACATTGTCATGGTGGACACTGTCACTGTGAGCATGGCCACCGTAACATCTATCACCATAAACACTGTAACTATGGGCACTGTCCACATGAAAACTGTCACTTATGTCACTGTCCACATGAGCAGTGTCAACATGATCACTCTCACAATGGGCAGGACACCCTGCATGTTTCCAACATGGGCACTTTCACCATGAGCTCTCGCACTGTAGGAATTCTCACCTTAGGTACTGTCACCATGGGCACTGTCACCTTGAGCACTTTTACCATGAGCTCTGTCACCCTGGGTATTGTCACCATGGGCACTATCACCGTGAGAGTTGTGTACATGTGCATTCTCACCATGGGCACTATCACCATGAGCAATATCACCATGAATACTGTCACCCTGTGTATTGTCACCATGGGCACTGTCACCTTGAGCACTACACCGTGAGAATTGTGACTATGGGCACTGTCACCATGGGCACATTCACCATCGGCACTATCGCCATGAACACTGTCACCATGAGCACTGTCACTGTGTGCAGTTTCAGCATACACACTATCACCGTAAGGACTATCACCTTAAGCAATGTCACCATGAGCAAAATCACCATGGGCACTGTCAACATTTTGCACTGCCACCATGTGCATTGTCACCATGGGCACTTTACCATGAATACTGTCACCATGGGAAATATCACCATGGGCACTGTCACCATGAGCACGGTCAGTATGAGATTTTTCACCATAGGCACTGTCACCAGGAGAACGGTCACCATGGTCACATTCAACGTAAGAACTGTCACCTCGGAGACTATCAGCATTGGCATTGTCACTGTGGGTTTGTCACCATGAGCACTATCACCATGGGCCATGCCTCTAAGGACATTATCACCATGAGCACTGTCACTATTGGCACTCTCAGCATGGGCACTGTCACCTTGGGCACGGTCACCTTGAGCACTGTCACAATGGGCCTTCTCACACTGCGTGCTGTCACAATGGGCACTGTCACTGTGGGCACTGTCACAATGGGAAGTATCACCTTGGGCTTTGTCAGCGTGGGCACTGTCACCATGGGCACGGCCACCATGAAATCTATCACCATAAGCCCTGTAAACATGGGCACTGTCCCATGAGCATGGCACCATGAGCACTGCCAGAATGAGCACTGTCACTTATGGCACTGTCCACATGAGCAGTGTGACCCTGATCACTGTCACCATGTGCAGGACACCCTGGGTATTGTCACCATGGGCACTGTCACCATGAGCACTCTCACCATGGAAATTGTCACCTTAGGTACTGTAACCATGGGCACTGTCACCATGAACACTTTTACCATGAGCTATGTTACCCTGGGTATTGTCACCATGGGCACTATCACCGTGAGAGTTGTGAACATGGGCACTCTCATCTTGGGGACTATCACCATGAGCAATGTCACCATGAATACTGTCACCCTGTGTATTGTCACCATGGGCACTGTCACCGTGAGCACTACACCGTGAGAATTGTGACTATGGGCACTGTCACCATGGGCACATTCACGATCGGCACTATCGCCATGAACACTGTCACCATGAGCACAATCACTGTGTGCAGTTTCACAATACACACTATCACCGTAGGGAATATCACCATAAGCAATGTCACCATGAGCAATATCACCATGGGCACTGTCACCATTTTGCACTGCCACTATGTGCAGTGTGACCATGGGCACTTTTACCATGAGTACTGTCACCATGGGTAATATCACCATGGGCACAGTCACCATGAGCACTGTCACTATGAGAATTTTCACCATAGGCACAGTCACCATGAGAAATGTCACCATGGGCACTGTCAACATGGAGACCATAACCTTGAGCACTGTCACCATGAGCACTGTCACCATGAGCAATATCACCATGGTCACATTCAATGTAAGAACTGTCACCACGGGGACTATCACAATTGGCACTGTCACTGTTGGGTTCTCACAATGAGCACTATCACCATGGGCATTGTCTCCATGGGCAGTTTCACCATGAGCACTGTCACTATTGGCACTCTCATCATCGGCAATATTCACCACGGGCACATTCACTGTGAGAACTGTCATCATGGGCTTTCTCACACTGGGTACTGTCATCATGGGCACTGTCACCCTGGGCACTGTCACATTGGGATATATCACCATGGGCTTTGTCAGCATGGGAACTGTCCACGGGGGTACTGACACCGTGACATCTATCACCATAATCACTGTAAACATGGACACTGTCACAATGAGAACGGTCAGCATGAGCACTGCCACACAGAGCACTGCTATTTATGGCACTGCCAACATGAGCACTGTCACCATGAGCAGTGTCACCAGGGGCATGACACCATGGGCACTGTCACCATGGTCATTGTCACCCTAAGTACTCTCATCATAGGCATTATCACTGTGAGAATTGTGAACATGGGCACTGTCACCATGGGCACTATCACCATGAGCGCTGTCACCCTGTGTATTTACACCATGGGCACTGTCACTGTGAACACTACACCATGAGAATTGTGACTATGGGCACTGTCACCCTGGACACTCTCACCATGGGAACTATCACCGTGAACACTGTAACCATGAACACTATCACTGTGTGCAGTGTCACCATGCGCACTGTCACCATGAGGACTATCACTGTAAGCAAAGTCACCATGAGGAATGTCACCATGGGCACTGTCACCATTTTGCACTGCCAGCATGTGCAGTGTCACCATGGGTAATATCACCATAGGCACTTTCACCGTGAGAAATGTGACCGTGCAAAATATCTCTATGGGCCCTGGCACCATGGGCATTGTCACTGTGAGCACTGTCACAATGGGAACTATCACCGAGAGAAATCTCAACATGCTAACTGTCCCCATGGGGACTCTTACTGTGAGAAGGGTCACCATGGGCATTGTCACTGTTGGCACTGTCCCCATGGGCACTGTCATTGTGGACAGTGTCACCATGGCCATTGCCACCTTGGGCTCTCTCACCATGAACACTGTAACAATGCAAATTATCACCGTGTGCTCTCTCACCATGGGCACTATCACCATGAGCACTGTCAGAATGTGCACTGTCACTATTTAGCACTGTCACCAGGTGAACTACCACCATGGGCACTATCACGATTTGCACTGTCACCATGAGCACAAATACCATGGGCACTGTAACAATGCACAGTGTCATCATCGGTATTGTCCCCATACGAACTGCCACCAAGAACACTGTCACCATTAACACTGTCACCAGGAGCACTGGCACCTTGGGCACTGCTATTATGAGCACTGTCACCATGAGCACTCTCATCATGGGCACTTTCACCAAGGGCACAGCCACCATGTGCACTGTTACCATGGTCACTATCACCGTGAGCACTGTCACCATGGGAACTACCAACATGGGCACTGTCATCATGAGCACTTTCACAATGGGAACTGCCACCACGGCACTATTAATGTGAGCACACTCACCATGGGCACTATCACCAAGGGCACTGTCAGTTTCAGAACTATCACCATGGGTACTGCAACCATGACCACTGTCACCGTTATCACTGTCACCATTCTCAGTATCACCATGTGCACTGTCACCATGGGCACTATCACCAGGAGAACTGTCAGCATCGGCACTGTCACCATGGGTATTGTGACTTTGGGCACTGTCACCATGAGCACTGTCACCTTGGGCAGTGGCACAATGTGGACTGTCACAATAAGCACTGTCATCATGGGCTCTATCAACATTATAAAGGTCACCGTGGTCACTATCACCAAGGGCACTGTCACTGTGAGCACTATCACTGTGAGGGTTCTGACCATGTGCACTGTTACTATGGGTAGTGTCCCCATGGTCAATTTCACTGTTAGTACTGTCACCATGGACACTATAACTAAGGGCACTGTCACCGTGAGCTCTGTCACCTTGGGCACTTTCACCATGAGCAGTGCCACTGTGACCACTCTCACCATAAGAACTGTCACCTTGGGCACTTTCACCATGAGCAGTGCCACTGTGACCACTCTCACCATAAGAACTGTCACCGTGGGCACTTTCATGATGAGCACTTCCAACATTGGCACTATCACCTTGAGCACTGTCAACAAGAGCACTGTCATGGTGGGCAGTGTCACCATGCGCACTGTCACCATGAACACGGTCACCATGAGTACTGTCACCCTGGGTATTTTCACCATGGGCACTGTCACTGTGAGCACTACACCATGAGAATTGTGACTATGGGCACTGTTACCATGGACACTCTCACCATGGGAACTATCACTGTGAACACTGTCACAGTGAACATTGTCACTGTGTGCATTGTTACCATGCACACAGTCACCATAAGGATTATCACTGTAAGCAATGTCACCATGAACAATGTCACCATGGGCACTCTTACCATCTTGCACAGCCACCATGTGCAGTGTCACCATTGGTCATATCACCATAGGCACTTTCGCCGTGAGAAATGTTACCGAGCAGAATGTCTATATGGGCACTGGCACCATGGGCCTTCTCACTGAGAGCACTGTCACAACGGGCACTATAACCGTGAGAAATCTCACCATGCTAACTGTCCCCATGGGCACCGTCACCATGAGATGTGCCACCATGGGAACTGTTACTGTCGGCACTGTCACTTTGGGCACTGTCATTGTGGGCACTGTCACCATGGCTACTGCCACCTTGGGCTCTGTCACCATGAACACTGTTACAATGCCTATTATCACCGTGTGCACTGTCTCATGGGCACTATCACCATGAGCACTGTCAGCATGTGCACTGTCACTATTTAGCACTGTCACCAGGTGAACTACCACCATGGGCACTGTCAGGACGTGCACTATCACCGTGAGCACGATTACCATGGGAACTGTAACAATGCACAGTGTCACCATCGGTACTGTGCCCATGGGAACAGCCACCAAGGGCACTGTCACCATAAGCACTGTCACTGTGTGCAGTTTCACCATACACACTATTACTGGAAGGACTATCACCATAAGCAATGTCACCATGAGCAATATCACCATGGGCACTGTCAACATTTTGCACTGCCACCATGTGCAGTGTCACCATGGGCACTTTTACCATGAGTACCGTCACCATGGGTAATATCACCATGGGCACTGTCACCATGAGCAGTGCCACTATGAGAATTTTCACCATAGGCACTGTCACCATGAGAACTGTCACCATGGTCACATTCAACGTAAGAACTGTCACCACGGGGACTATCACCATTGTCACTGTCACCATGGGGTTGTCACCATGAGCACTATCACCATGGGCAATATCTCCATGGGCAGTTTCACCATGAGAACTGTCATTATTGGCACTCTCACCATCGGCACTGTCACAATGGGCATGGTCACCGTGAGCTGTGTCACCTTGGGCCTTGTCAAACTGGGCGCTGTCACCATGGGCTCTTTCACAATGGGAAGTATCACCATGGAATTTGTCAGCCCGGGCACTGTCCCCGTGGGCACTGACACCGTTACATCTATCAGCATAAACACTGTAAACGTGCACACTGTCACCATGAGCACAGTCACCTTGAGCACTGTCACCATGGGCCTTGTCACACTGGGCGCTGTCACCATGGGCACCGTCACCGTGAGCACTGTCACAATGGGAAGTATCACCATGGGCTTTGTCACGCTGGGCACTGTCCCTGTGTGCAGTGTCACCGTGACATCTATCACCATAAGCAATGTAAATATGGGCACTGTCCCCATGAGCACGGTCACCATAAGCACTGCCACAATGAGCACTGTTATTTATGGCAATGCCAACATGAGAACTGTCACCATGAGCACTGTCACCATAGGCGTGACACCATGTGCACTGTCACCATGTGCATTGTCAACCTAGGTACTCTCACCATTGGCATTATCACTGTGAGAATTGTGAACATGGGCACTGTCACCATGGGCACTGTCATCATGGGCAGTGTCACCATGGGAACTGTAAACATGGGCACGACCACCATGGGCAATATCACTGTGAGCACTGTCACCATGGGTACTGCAACAAAGATAACTCTCACCGTGAGTACTGTCTTCATGAGTTGTCACCGTGTGCACTGTCACCATGAGAACTGTCAACATGGGCACTGTCACCATTTTTCACTGCCACCATCTGAAATGTCACCATGGGCACTATCACCATGAGAACTGTCACCCTGAGTCCTGTCAACACGGGCACTGTCACCAAGGGCACGGCCACCATGTGCAGTGTTACCATGGTCACTATCACCGTGAGTACTCTCACCATGGGAACTACCAACATGGGCAAAGTCATCATGAGCACTTTCACCATGGGAACTGCCACCATGGGCACTATCACCATCGGCACTGTCACCATGAGCACTATTACTGTGAGTACTACCACCGTGAGCACTCTCACCAAGGACACTATCACCATGCGCACTGTCACCATGAGTACTTTCCTATGGGTACTGGCACAATGCGGACTGTCACAATGAGCCGTGTCACCATGGACACTATCACCATGAGCAATCTCACCGTGGTAACTGTTACTATGGGTATTGTGACTGTCAGCACTGTCACCATAGGCAATGGCACTGTGGGCACTGTCACCATGGGCACTGTCATCATGGGCATTGTCCCCATTTTCAGTGCCACCATGGGCAATGCAACCATGTGCACTATCACTGTAAGCTCTGTCACCACGGGTACTGCTACCATGAGCACTGTCACTGTAAGCTCTGTCACCACGGGTACTGCTACCATGAGCACTGTCAGCATGGGTTGTAACCGTGTGCACTGTCACTATGAGAACTGTCAGCATGGGCACTGTCACCATTTTCCACTGCTGCCATGTGCACTACCACCATGGGCACTATCACCGTGAGCACTGTCACCATGAGTAATGTCATCATGGGCAGTGTCACCAAGGGCACAACCACCATGTGTACCATTACCATGGTCACTATCACCGTGAGCACTGTCACCATGGTAACTACCAACATGGGCACTGTCACCATGAACACATTGACAATGGGAACCTCCACCATGGGCACTATTAATGTGAGCACACTCACCATGGACACTATCACCAAGGGTACTGTCACTTTCAGCACTATCACCATGGGTACTGCAACCATTACCACTGTCACCATAAGCACTGTCACCATTCTCAGTATCACCATGTGCACTGTCACCATGGGCACTATCTCCATGAGAACTGTCAGCTTGGGCACTGTCACCATGGGTATTGTGACTTTGGGCAATGTCACCATGAGCACTGTCACCTTGGGCACTGGCACAATGTGGACTGTCACCATGAGCACTGTCATCATGGGCACTATTACCGTTAGAACTGTCACCGTGGTCACTGTCACCATGGGCACTGTCACGGTAAGCACTGTCACAGTGAAGGCTGTGACCATGGGCACTGTCACCATGGGCAGTGACCCCATGGACAATTTCACTGTTTGTAATGTCACCATGGACACTATAACTATGGGCACTGTCACCGTGAGCTCTGTCACCATGGGCACTTTCACCATGAGCACTGCCACTCTGACCACTCTCACCATAAGAACTGTCATAATGGGCCCTTTACCGATGGGCACTTCCAACATTGGCACTATCACCGTGAGCACTGTCAACAAGAGCCCTGTCACGGTGGGCAGTGTCACCATGTGCACTAGCACCGCAAGGACTATCACATTAAGCAATGTCACCATGGGCACTGTCACCATTTTGCACTGCCAGCATGTGCACTATCACCTTAGGTACTGTCACCATGAGCACTTTATCACTGCGTACTGTCACCATGGGTAATATCACCATGGGCACTGTCACCGTTATCACTATCACCGTGAGAGATGCCATGATGGGCACTGGCGCCATGGGTCTTGTCACTATGAGCACTGAAACAATGGGCACAATCACTGTGAGAAATTTCACCATGCTAACTCTACCCAAAGGCTCTGTGACAGAGAGAAATGTCACCATGGGCTCTGTCACAGTCAGTATTCTCACCATGGGCACTCTCATTGTGGGCACTGCCACCGTGAGCACTATTACCATGAACACTGCTACCGTTTGCACTATCATGATAAGAACTGTCACCATGGGCACAGACAACATGGGTACTCTCACGTTGTGCACTGTCACCAGGGGAACTGTCACCATGGGCACTGTCACCATGAGCACTCTAACCATGGGCACTCTCACCATGGGCACTATCACCATGAGCAATATCACCATGGGCACTCTCACTATTTTGCACTGCCACCAGATGCACCATGACCATGTGCACTGTCACCATGGGCAGTGTCACCACTGGGAGTCTCACCATGGGCACTGCACCATGATCACTGTCACCAAGAGCACTGTCACCACGAGCACTGCCACCATGAGCACTGTCACAAGAACTGCCACCATGGGCACTTTCACCATGATTACTGTCATCGTGGGTATTGTCACCTTGGGCAGTGTCAACGTGAGCAATATCACTGTGAGCACTATCACCCTGAGCACTGTCACCATGGGCACAGCCTCAATGCGGACTCTCACCATGAACACTGTCACCATGCGCACTATCACGGTGAGAACAGTCACCGCCGTCACTGTCACCATGGGCACATTTACCATGAGGACTGTCACTAAGAGCATTATCACCATAGGCACTGTCACCATGAGAACAGTCATCAAGGGCACTGTCAACATGGAGACTATCACCTCAAGCACTGTCACCATGAACACTGTCACCGTGAGCATTGTCACCATGAGCAATTTCAACAGGGTCACTTTCACCATGAGAACTGTCACCACGGGAACTCTCACCATTGGCACTGCCTCCGTGGGATTGTCACGATGAGCACTATCACCATGGGCATTGTCTCCATGGGCAGTTTCACCGTGAGCACTCTCACTATTGGCACTATCACCATCGGCACTCTCAGCATCGGCACAGTCACCGTGAGCACTGTCACAATGGGTGTTGTCACACTGGGTGCAGTTACCATGGGCACAGTCACCATTAGAACTGTCACCATGGGCACTGTGATCCTGGGCACTTTCACCATGGGCTCTTTCACAATGGGCACTCTCACAATGGGAAGTATCACCATGGGCTTTGTCATCGTGGGCACTGTCACTGTGAGCATGGCCACCGTAACATCTGTCACCATAAGCACTGTAACCATGAGCACTGTCCACATGAGCAGTGCCACAGTGAGCACTGTCACTTATGGCACTGTCCACATGAGCAGTGTCACCATGATCACTCTCACTATGGGCAGGACACCCTGGGTGTTTTCACCATGGGCACTGTCACCTTGAGCACATTGACCATGAGCTCTCTCACCCTGGGTGTTGTCACCATGGGCAGTATCACCGTGAGAGCTGTGTACATGGGCAGTCTCACCATGTGCACTATCACCATGAGCAATGTCACCATGAATAATGTCACCCTGTGTATTGTCACCATGGGCACATTCACCATCGGCACTATCACTGTTAAAAGTGTCACCAAGAGCACAGTCACTGTGTGCAGTTTCACCATACACACTATCACCGTAAGGATTATTACCATAAGCAATGTCACCATGAGCAATATCACCATGGGCACTGTCACCATATTGCACTGCCACCATGTGCAGTGTCACCATGGGCACTTTTACCATGAGTACTGTCACCATGGGTAATATCACCATGGGCACTGTCACCATGAGCACTGTTACTATGAGAATTTTCACTGTAGGCACTGTCACCATGAGAAGTGTCGCCATGGTCACATTCAACGTAAGAACTGTCACCTCAGGGATTATCAACATTGTCACTGTCACCGTGGGGTTGTCACCATGAGCACTATCACCATGGGCAATGTCTCCATGGGCAGTATCACCATGAGCACTGACACTATTGGCACTCTCACCATCAGCAGTGTCACCAGGGGCACGGTCACCGTGAGCACTGTCTCCATGGGCCTTGTCACACTGGGCGCTGTCACCATGGGCACTGCCACCTTGGGCTCTCTCACCATTAACACTGTAACAATACCCATTATCACCGTGTGCACTGTCACTATGGGCACGATCACCATTAGCACTGTAAGCATGTGCACTGTCACTATTTAGCACTGTCACTAGGTGAACTATGACCATGGGCACTTTCACGATGTGCACTATCACCATGAGCACAGTTACCATGGGCACTGTTACAATGTGCAGAGTCACCATCGGTACTGTCCCCATGGGAACTGCCACCAAGAGCACTGTCACCATTAACATTGTCACCACGAGCACTGCCACCATGGGCACTGCTATTATGAGCACTGTCACCATGAGAACTGTCGCTATGAGAACTGCCACCATGGGTATTTTCAACATGAGTACTGTCAACTTGGGTATTGTCACCATTAGCACTGTCACGATGAGCACTATTACTGGGAGCACTATCACTGTGAGCACTGTCACCATGAGCACTGTCGCCAAGGGTACTGGCACAATGCAGACTGGCACCATGAGCCCTGTCACCATTGGCACTATCACTTTGAGCATTCTCACCATGGTCACTGTCACCATGGGCACTGTTACCATGAGCACTGTCACTATAGGAAATGGTTGCGTGGGCACTGTCACCACGGGTACTGTCATCATGGGCAGTGTCACCATGGGAACTGTAAGCATGGGCACTGCCACCATGGGCAATATCACTGTGAGCACTGTCACCATGGGTACTGCAACAAAGAGAACTGTCACCGTGAGTACTGTCTGCATGGGTTGTCACCGTGTGCACTGTCACCATGAGAACTGTCAACATGGGCACTGTCACCATTTTTCACTGCCACCATGTGCAATGTCACCATGGGCACTATCACACTGAGAACTGTCACAATGAGTCCTGTCATCATGGGCACTGTCACCAAGGGCACAGCCACCATGTGCACTGTTACCATGGTCACTATCACCGTGAGCATTGTCCCCATGGGAACTAACAACATGGTCAATGTCATCCCGAACACTTTCACAATGGGAACTGCCACCTTGGGCACTATCAACAAGTGGACTCTCACCATAGGCACTATCACCATGGGCACTGTCACCGTGAGCACTGTCACCATCGGCACTGTCATCATGAGCACTATTACTGTGAGTACTACCACCATGAGCACTCTCACTGTGGTCACTGTCACCATGGGCACTCTTATCGTGAGCACTTTCACTATGGGTACTGGCACAGTGCGGACTGTCACACTGAGACCTGCCACCATGGACACTATCACCATGAGCACTTTCACCATGGTCACTGTTACCATGGGTACTGTCACTGGGAGCACTGTCACTATAGGCAATTGTACCATGGGCACTGTCACCATGGGCACTGTCATCATGGGCATTGACACTGTTGGCAGTGTCTCCATGGGCACTGTCACAGAGAGAAAAGTCATCATGGGAACTGTCACAGTCAGTATTCTCACCATGGGCACTCTCATTGTGGGCAATGCCTCCGTGAGCACTACTACCATGAACACTGCTACCGTGAACACTCTCATGATAAGAACTGTCACCATGGGCACAGACACCATGGGCACTCTCACGGTGTGCACTGTAACCAGGGGCACTTTCACCCTGGGCACTGTCACCATGAGCACTCTAACCATGGGCACTGTAACCATGGGCACTATCACCATGAGCAATATAACCATGGGCACTGTCACTATTTTGCACTGCCACCAGATGCACCATGACCATGTGCACTGTCACCATGGGCAGTGTCACCATTAGTAGTCTCACCATGGTCACTGCACCACGAGTACTGTCAACAAGAGCACTGTCACCATGAGCACTGCCACCATGAGCACTGTCACAAGAACTGTCCCTATGTGAACTGCCACCATGGGCACTTTCACCATGATTACTGTCACCGTGGGTATTGTCACCTTGGGCAATGTCAACGTGAGTAATATCACTGTGAGCACTATCACCCTGAGCTCTGTCATCATGGACACAGCCTCCATGCGGACTGTCACCATGAACACCCTCACCATGGGCACTATCACGGTAAGAACAGTCACCGTGGTCACTGTCAACATGGGCACTTTCATCGTGAGCAGTGTCACTAAGAGCATTATCACCATCAGAACTGTCCCCGTGTGAACAGTCACCATGGGCACTGTCAACCTGGAGACTATCACCTTGAGCACTGTCACCATGAACACTGTCACCATGAGCATTGTCACCATGAGCAATTTCAACAGGGTCACTTTCACCGTGAGAACTGTCACCACGGAAACTCTCACCATTGGCACTGCCTCTGAGGAATTGTCACGATGAGCACAATCACCATGGGCAGTGTCTCCATGGGCAGTTTCACCGTGAGCACTCTCACTATTGGCACTATCACCATAAGCACTGTCAGAATCGGCACAGTCACCGTGAGCACTGTCAAAACGGTTGTTGTCTCACTGGGCGATGTCACCTTGGGCACAGTCACCATTAGCACTGTCTCCATGGGCACTGTGATCTTGGGCACTTTCACCATGGGCTCTGTCACTGTGGGCACAGTCACAATGGGAAATATCACTTTGGACATTGTCATGGTGGACACTGTCACTGTGAGCATGGCCACCGTAACATCTATCACCATAAACACTGTAACTATGGGCACTGTCCACATGAAAACTGTCACTTATGTCACTGTCCACATGAGCAGTGTCAACATGATCACTCTCACAATGGGCAGGACACCCTGCGTGTTTCCAACATGGGCACTTTCACCATGAGCTCTCGCACTGTAGGAATTCTCACCTTAGGTACTGTCACCATGGGCACTGTCACCTTGAGCACTTTTACCATGAGCTCTGTCACCCTGGGTATTGTCACCATGGGCACTATCACCGTGAGAGTTGTGTACATGTGCATTCTCACCATGGGCACTATCACCATGAGCAATATCACCATGAATACTGTCACCCTGTGTATTGTCACCATGGGCACTGTCACCTTGAGCACTACACCGTGAGAATTGTGACTATGGGCACTGTCACCATGGGCACATTCACCATCGGCACTATCGCCATGAACACTGTCACCATGAGCACTGTCACTGTGTGCAGTTTCAGCATACACACTATCACCGTAAGGACTATCACCTTAAGCAATGTCACCATGAGCAAAATCACCATGGGCACTGTCAACATTTTGCACTGCCACCATGTGCATTGTCACCATGGGCACTTTACCATGAATACTGTCACCATGGGAAATATCACCATGGGCACTGTCACCATGAGCACGGTCAGTATGAGATTTTTCACCATAGGCACTGTCACCAGGAGAACGGTCACCATGGTCACATTCAACGTAAGAACTGTCACCTCGGAGACTATCAGCATTGGCATTGTCACTGTGGGTTTGTCACCATGAGCACTATCACCATGGGCCATGCCTCTAAGGACATTATCACCATGAGCACTGTCACTATTGGCACTCTCAGCATGGGCACTGTCACCTTGGGCACGGTCACCTTGAGCACTGTCACAATGGGCCTTCTCACACTGCGTGCTGTCACAATGGGCACTGTCACTGTGGGCACTGTCACAATGGGAAGTATCACCTTGGGCTTTGTCAGCGTGGGCACTGTCACCATGGGCACGGCCACCATGAAATCTATCACCATAAGCCCTGTAAACATGGGCACTGTCCCATGAGCATGGCACCATGAGCACTGCCAGAATGAGCACTGTCACTTATGGCACTGTCCACATGAGCAGTGTGACCCTGATCACTGTCACCATGGGCAGGACACCCTGGGTATTGTCACCATGGGCACTGTCACCATGAGCACTCTCACCATGGAAATTGTCACCTTAGGTACTGTAACCATGGGCACTGTCACCATGAACACTTTTACCATGAGCTATGTTACCCTGGGTATTGTCACCATGGGCACTATCACCGTGAGAGTTGTGAACATGGGCACTCTCATCTTGGGGACTATCACCATGAGCAATGTCACCATGAATACTGTCACCCTGTGTATTGTCACCATGGGCACTGTCACCGTGAGCACTACACCGTGAGAATTGTGACTATGGGCACTGTCACCATGGGCACATTCACGATCGGCACTATCGCCATGAACACTGTCACCATGAGCACAATCACTGTGTGCAGTTTCACAATACACACTATCACCGTAGGGAATATCACCATAAGCAATGTCACCATGAGCAATATCACCATGGGCACTGTCACCATTTTGCACTGCCACTATGTGCAGTGTGACCATGGGCACTTTTACCATGAGTACTGTCACCATGGGTAATATCACCATGGGCACA
Organism: Mesoplodon mirus; assembly: GCF_964341445.2. Lineage (NCBI taxonomy): Eukaryota > Metazoa > Chordata > Mammalia > Artiodactyla > Ziphiidae > Mesoplodon > Mesoplodon mirus. The sequence continues at coordinate 5,160,418 of NW_028295808.1, read as the reverse complement.
GTCACCATGAGCACTGTCACTATGAGAATTTTCACCATAGGCACAGTCACCATGAGAAATGTCACCATGGGCACTGTCAACATGGAGACCATAACCTTGAGCACTGTCACCATGAGCAATATCACCATGGTCACATTCAATGTAAGAACTGTCACCACGGGGACTATCACAATTGGCACTGTCACTGTTGGGTTCTCACAATGAGCACTATCACCATGGGCATTGTCTCCATGGGCAGTTTCACCATGAGCACTGTCACTATTGGCACTCTCATCATCGGCAATATTCACCACGGGCACATTCACTGTGAGAACTGTCATCATGGGCTTTCTCACACTGGGTACTGTCATCATGGGCACTGTCACCCTGGGCACTGTCACATTGGGATATATCACCATGGGCTTTGTCAGCATGGGAACTGTCCACGGGGGTACTGACACCGTGACATCTATCACCATAATCACTGTAAACATGGACACTGTCACAATGAGAACGGTCAGCATGAGCACTGCCACACAGAGCACTGCTATTTATGGCACTGCCAACATGAGCACTGTCACCATGAGCAGTGTCACCAGGGGCATGACACCATGGGCACTGTCACCATGGTCATTGTCACCCTAAGTACTCTCATCATAGGCATTATCACTGTGAGAATTGTGAACATGGGCACTGTCACCATGGGCACTATCACCATGAGCGCTGTCACCCTGTGTATTTACACCATGGGCACTGTCACTGTGAACACTACACCATGAGAATTGTGACTATGGGCACTGTCACCCTGGACACTCTCACCATGGGAACTATCACCGTGAACACTGTAACCATGAACACTATCACTGTGTGCAGTGTCACCATGCGCACTGTCACCATGAGGACTATCACTGTAAGCAAAGTCACCATGAGGAATGTCACCATGGGCACTGTCACCATTTTGCACTGCCAGCATGTGCAGTGTCACCATGGGTAATATCACCATAGGCACTTTCACCGTGAGAAATGTGACCGTGCAAAATATCTCTATGGGCCCTGGCACCATGGGCATTGTCACTGTGAGCACTGTCACAATGGGAACTATCACCGAGAGAAATCTCAACATGCTAACTGTCCCCATGGGGACTCTTACTGTGAGAAGGGTCACCATGGGCATTGTCACTGTTGGCACTGTCCCCATGGGCACTGTCATTGTGGACAGTGTCACCATGGCCATTGCCACCTTGGGCTCTCTCACCATGAACAGTGTAACAATGCAAATTATCACCGTGTGCTCTCTCACCATGGGCACTATCACCATGAGCACTGTCAGAATGTGCACTGTCACTATTTAGCACTGTCACCAGGTGAACTACCACCATGGGCACTATCACGATTTGCACTGTCACCATGAGCACAAATACCATGGGCACTGTAACAATGCACAGTGTCATCATCGGTATTGTCCCCATACGAACTGCCACCAAGAACACTGTCACCATTAACACTGTCACCAGGAGCACTGGCACCTTGGGCACTGCTATTATGAGCACTGTCACCATGAGCACTCTCATCATGGGCACTTTCACCAAGGGCACAGCCACCATGTGCACTGTTACCATGGTCACTATCACCGTGAGCACTGTCACCATGGGAACTACCAACATGGGCACTGTCATCATGAGCACTTTCACAATGGGAACTGCCACCACGGCACTATTAATGTGAGCACACTCACCATGGGCACTATCACCAAGGGCACTGTCAGTTTCAGAACTATCACCATGGGTACTGCAACCATGACCACTGTCACCGTTATCACTGTCACCATTCTCAGTATCACCATGTGCACTGTCACCATGGGCACTATCACCAGGAGAACTGTCAGCATCGGCACTGTCACCATGGGTATTGTGACTTTGGGCACTGTCACCATGAGCACTGTCACCTTGGGCAGTGGCACAATGTGGACTGTCACAATAAGCACTGTCATCATGGGCTCTATCAACATTATAAAGGTCACCGTGGTCACTATCACCAAGGGCACTGTCACTGTGAGCACTATCACTGTGAGGGTTCTGACCATGTGCACTGTTACTATGGGTAGTGTCCCCATGGTCAATTTCACTGTTAGTACTGTCACCATGGACACTATAACTAAGGGCACTGTCACCGTGAGCTCTGTCACCTTGGGCACTTTCACCATGAGCAGTGCCACTGTGACCACTCTCACCATAAGAACTGTCACCGTGGGCACTTTCATGATGAGCACTTCCAACATTGGCACTATCACCTTGAGCACTGTCAACAAGAGCACTGTCATGGTGGGCAGTGTCACCATGCGCACTGTCACCATGAACACGGTCACCATGAGTACTGTCACCCTGGGTATTTTCACCATGGGCACTGTCACTGTGAGCACTACACCATGAGAATTGTGACTATGGGCACTGTTACCATGGACACTCTCACCATGGGAACTATCACTGTGAACACTGTCACAGTGAACATTGTCACTGTGTGCATTGTTACCATGCACACAGTCACCATAAGGATTATCACTGTAAGCAATGTCACCATGAACAATGTCACCATGGGCACTCTTACCATCTTGCACAGCCACCATGTGCAGTGTCACCATTGGTCATATCACCATAGGCACTTTCGCCGTGAGAAATGTTACCGAGCAGAATGTCTATATGGGCACTGGCACCATGGGCCTTCTCACTGAGAGCACTGTCACAACGGGCACTATAACCGTGAGAAATCTCACCATGCTAACTGTCCCCATGGGCACCGTCACCATGAGATGTGCCACCATGGGAACTGTTACTGTCGGCACTGTCACTTTGGGCACTGACATTGTGGGCACTGTCACCATGGCTACTGCCACCTTGGGCTCTGTCACCATGAACACTGTTACAATGCCTATTATCACCGTGTGCACTGTCTCATGGGCACTATCACCATGAGCACTGTCAGCATGTGCACTGTCACTATTTAGCACTGTCACCAGGTGAACTACCACCATGGGCACTGTCAGGACGTGAACTATCACCGTGAGCACGATTACCATGGGAACTGTAACAATGCACAGTGTCACCATCGGTACTGTGCCCATGGGAACAGCCACCAAGGGCACTGTCACCATAAGCACTGTCACTGTGTGCAGTTTCACCATACACACTATTACTGGAAGGACTATCACCATAAGCAATGTCACCATGAGCAATATCACCATGGGCACTGTCAACATTTTGCACTGCCACCATGTGCAGTGTCACCATGGGCACTTTTACCATGAGTACCGTCACCATGGGTAATATCACCATGGGCACTGTCACCATGAGCACTGCCACTATGAGAATTTTCACCATAGGCACTGTCACCATGAGAACTGTCACCATGGTCACATTCAACGTAAGAACTGTCACCACGGGGACTATCACCATTGTCACTGTCACCGTGGGGTTGTCACCATGAGCACTATCACCATGGGCAATATCTCCATGGGCAGTTTCACCATGAGAACTGTCATTATTGGCACTCTCACCATCGGCACTGTCACAATGGGCATGGTCACCGTGAGCTGTGTCACCTTGGGCCTTGTCAAACTGGGCGCTGTCACCATGGGCTCTTTCACAATGGGAAGTATCACCATGGAATTTGTCAGCCTGGGCACTGTCCCCGTGGGCACTGACACCGTTACATCTATCAGCATAAACACTGTAAACGTGCACACTGTCACCATGAGCACAGTCACCTTGAGCACTGTCACCATGGGCCTTGTCACACTGGGCGCTGTCACCATGGGCACCGTCACCGTGAGCACTGTCACAATGGGAAGTATCACCATGGGCTTTGTCACGCTGGGCACTGTCCCTGTGTGCAGTGTCACCGTGACATCTATCACCATAAGCAATGTAAATATGGGCACTGTCCCCATGAGCACGGTCACCATAAGCACTGCCACAATGAGCACTGTTATTTATGGCAATGCCAACATGAGAACTGTCACCATGAGCACTGTCACCATAGGCGTGACACCATGTGCACTGTCACCATGTGCATTGTCAACCTAGGTACTCTCACCATTGGCATTATCACTGTGAGAATTGTGAACATGGGCACTGTCACCATGGGCACTGTCATCATGGGCAGTGTCACCATGGGAACTGTAAACATGGGCACGGCCACCATGGGCAATATCACTGTGAGCACTGTCACCATGGGTACTGCAACAAAGATAACTCTCACCGTGAGTACTGTCTTCATGAGTTGTCACCGTGTGCACTGTCACCATGAGAACTGTCAACATGGGCACTGTCACCATTTTTCACTGCCACCATCTGAAATGTCACCATGGGCACTATCACCATGAGAACTGTCACCCTGAGTCCTGTCAACAGGGGCACTGTCACCAAGGGCACGGCCACCATGTGCAGTGTTACCATGGTCACTATCACCGTGAGTACTCTCACCATGGGAACTACCAACATGGGCAAAGTCATCATGAGCACTTTCACCATGGGAACTGCCACCATGGGCACTATCACCATCGGCACTGTCACCATGAGCACTATTACTGTGAGTACTACCACCGTGAGCACTCTCACCAAGGACACTATCACCATGCGCACTGTCACCATGAGTACTTTCCTATGGGTACTGGCACAATGCGGACTGTCACAATGAGCCGTGTCACCATGGACACTATCACCATGAGCAATCTCACCGTGGTAACTGTTACTATGGGTATTGTGACTGTCAGCACTGTCACCATAGGCAATGGCACTGTGGGCACTGTCACCATGGGCACTGTCATCATGGGCATTGTCCCCATTTTCAGTGCCACCATGGGCAATGCAACCATGTGCACTATCACTGTAAGCTCTGTCACCACGGGTACTGCTACCATGAGCACTGTCACTGTAAGCTCTGTCACCACGGGTACTGCTACCATGAGCACTGTCAGCATGGGTTGTAACCGTGTGCACTGTCACTATGAGAACTGTCAGCATGGGCACTGTCACCATTTTCCACTGCTGCCATGTGCACTACCACCATGGGCACTATCACCGTGAGCACTGTCACCATGAGTAATGTCATCATGGGCAGTGTCACCAAGGGCACAACCACCATGTGTACCATTACCATGGTCACTATCACCGTGAGCACTGTCACCATGGTAACTACCAACATGGGCACTGTCACCATGAACACATTGACAATGGGAACCTCCACCATGGGCACTATTAATGTGAGCACACTCACCATGGACACTATCACCAAGGGTACTGTCACTTTCAGCACTATCACCATGGGTACTGCAACCATTACCACTGTCACCATAAGCACTGTCACCATTCTCAGTATCACCATGTGCACTGTCACCATGGGCACTATCTCCATGAGAACTGTCAGCTTGGGCACTGTCACCATGGGTATTGTGACTTTGGGCAATGTCACCATGAGCACTGTCACCTTGGGCACTGGCACAATGTGGACTGTCACCATGAGCACTGTCATCATGGGCACTATTACCGTTAGAACTGTCACCGTGGTCACTGTCACCATGGGCACTGTCACGGTAAGCACTGTCACAGTGAAGGTTGTGACCATGGGCACTGTCACCATGGGCAGTGACCCCATGGACAATTTCACTGTTTGTAATGTCACCATGGACACTATAACTATGGGCACTGTCACCGTGAGCTCTGTCACCATGGGCACTTTCACCATGAGCACTGCCACTCTGACCACTCTCACCATAAGAACTGTCATAATGGGCCCTTTACCGATGGGCACTTCCAACATTGGCACTATCACCGTGAGCACTGTCAACAAGAGCCCTGTCACGGTGGGCAGTGTCACCATGTGCACTATCACCGCAAGGACTATCACATTAAGCAATGTCACCATGGGCACTGTCACCATTTTGCACTGCCAGCATGTGCACTATCACCTTAGGTACTGTCACCATGAGCACTTTATCACTGCGTACTGTCACCATGGGTAATATCACCATGGGCACTGTCACCGTTATCACTATCACCGTGAGAGATGCCATGATGGGCACTGGCGCCATGGGTCTTGTCACTATGAGCACTGAAACAATGGGCACAATCACTGTGAGAAATTTCACCATGCTAACTCTACCCAAAGGCTCTGTGACAGAGAGAAATGTCACCATGGGCTCTGTCACAGTCAGTATTCTCACCATGGGCACTCTCATTGTGGGCACTGCCACCGTGAGCACTATTACCATGAACACTGCTACCGTTTGCACTATTATGATAAGAACTGTCACCATGGGCACAGACAACATGGGTACTCTCACGTTGTGCACTGTCACCAGGGGAACTGTCACCATGGGCACTGTCACCATGAGCACTCTAACCATGGGCACTCTCACCATGGGCACTATCACCATGAGCAATATCACCATGGGCACTCTCACTATTTTGCACTGCCACCAGATGCACCATGACCATGTGCACTGTCACCATGGGCAGTGTCACCACTGGGAGTCTCACCATGGGCACTGCACCATGATCACTGTCACCAAGAGCACTGTCACCACGAGCACTGCCACCATGAGCACTGTCACAAGAACTGCCACCATGGGCACTTTCACCATGATTACTGTCATCGTGGGTATTGTCACCTTGGGCAGTGTCAACGTGAGCAATATCACTGTGAGCACTATCACCCTGAGCACTGTCACCATGGGCACAGCCTCAATGCGGACTCTCACCATGAACACTGTCACCATGCGCACTATCACGGTGAGAACAGTCACCGCCGTCACTGTCACCATGGGCACATTTACCATGAGGACTGTCACTAAGAGCATTATCACCATAGGCACTGTCACCATGAGAACAGTCATCAAGGGCACTGTCAACATGGAGACTATCACCTCAAGCACTGTCACCATGAACACTGTCACCGTGAGCATTGTCACCATGAGCAATTTCAACAGGGTCACTTTCACCATGAGAACTGTCACCACGGGAACTCTCACCATTGGCACTGCCTCCGTGGGATTGTCACGATGAGCACTATCACCATGGGCATTGTCTCCATGGGCAGTTTCACCGTGAGCACTCTCACTATTGGCACTATCACCATCGGCACTCTCAGCATCGGCACAGTCACCGTGAGCACTGTCACAATGGGTGTTGTCACACTGGGTGCAGTTACCATGGGCACAGTCACCATTAGAACTGTCACCATGGGCACTGTGATCCTGGGCACTTTCACCATGGGCTCTTTCACAATGGGCACTCTCACAATGGGAAGTATCACCATGGGCTTTGTCATCGTGGGCACTGTCACTGTGAGCATGGCCACCGTAACATCTGTCACCATAAGCACTGTAACCATGAGCACTGTCCACATGAGCAGTGTCACCATGATCACTCTCACTATGGGCAGGACACCCTGGGTGTTTTCACCATGGGCACTGTCACCTTGAGCACATTGACCATGAGCTCTCTCACCCTGGGTGTTGTCACCATGGGCAGTATCACCGTGAGAGCTGTGTACATGGGCAGTCTCACCATGTGCACTATCACCATGAGCAATGTCACCATGAATAATGTCACCCTGTGTATTGTCACCATGGGCACATTCACCATCGGCACTATCACTGTTAAAAGTGTCACCAAGAGCACAGTCACTGTGTGCAGTTTCACCATACACACTATCACCGTAAGGATTATTACCATAAGCAATGTCACCATGAGCAATATCACCATGGGCACTGTCACCATATTGCACTGCCACCATGTGCAGTGTCACCATGGGCACTTTTACCATGAGTACTGTCACCATGGGTAATATCACCATGGGCACTGTCACCATGAGCACTGTTACTATGAGAATTTTCACTGTAGGCACTGTCACCATGAGAAGTGTCGCCATGGTCACATTCAACGTAAGAACTGTCACCTCAGGGATTATCAACATTGTCACTGTCACCGTGGGGTTGTCACCATGAGCACTATCACCATGGGCAATGTCTCCATGGGCAGTATCACCATGAGCACTGACACTATTGGCACTCTCACCATCAGCAATGTCACCAGGGGCACGGTCACCGTGAGCACTGTCTCCATGGGCCTTGTCACACTGGGCGCTGTCACCATGGGCACTGCCACCTTGGGCTCTCTCACCATTAACACTGTAACAATACCCATTATCACCGTGTGCACTGTCACTATGGGCACGATCACCATTAGCACTGTAAGCATGTGCACTGTCACTATTTAGCACTGTCACTAGGTGAACTATGACCATGGGCACTTTCACGATGTGCACTATCACCATGAGCACAGTTACCATGGGCACTGTTACAATGTGCAGAGTCACCATCGGTACTGTCCCCATGGGAACTGCCACCAAGAGCACTGTCACCATTAACATTGTCACCACGAGCACTGCCACCATGGGCACTGCTATTATGAGCACTGTCACCATGAGAACTGTCGCTATGAGAACTGCCACCATGGGTATTTTCAACATGAGTACTGTCAACTTGGGTATTGTCACCATTAGCACTGTCACGATGAGCACTATTACTGGGAGCACTATCACTGTGAGCACTGTCACCATGAGCACTGTCGCCAAGGGTACTGGCACAATGCAGACTGGCACCATGAGCCCTGTCACCATTGGCACTATCACTTTGAGCATTCTCACCATGGTCACTGTCACCATGGGCACTGTTACCATGAGCACTGTCACTATAGGAAATGGTTGCGTGGGCACTGTCACCACGGGTACTGTCATCATGGGCAGTGTCACCATGGGAACTGTAAGCATGGGCACTGCCACCATGGGCAATATCACTGTGAGCACTGTCACCATGGGTACTGCAACAAAGAGAACTGTCACCGTGAGTACTGTCTGCATGGGTTGTCACCGTGTGCACTGTCACCATGAGAACTGTCAACATGGGCACTGTCACCATTTTTCACTGCCACCATGTGCAATGTCACCATGGGCACTATCACACTGAGAACTGTCACAATGAGTCCTGTCATCATGGGCACTGTCACCAAGGGCACGGCCACCATGTGCACTGTTACCATGGTCACTATCACCGTGAGCATTGTCCCCATGGGAACTAACAACATGGTCAATGTCATCCCGAACACTTTCACAATGGGAACTGCCACCTTGGGCACTATCAACAAGTGGACTCTCACCATAGGCACTATCACCATGGGCACTGTCACCGTGAGCACTGTCACCATCGGCACTGTCATCATGAGCACTATTACTGTGAGTACTACCACCATGAGCACTCTCACTGTGGTCACTGTCACCATGGGCACTCTTATCGTGAGCACTTTCACTATGGGTACTGGCACAGTGCGGACTGTCACACTGAGACCTGCCACCATGGACACTATCACCATGAGCACTTTCACCATGGTCACTGTTACCATGGGTACTGTCACTGGGAGCACTGTCACTATAGGCAATTGTACCATGGGCACTGTCACCATGGGCACTGTCATCATGGGCATTGACACTGTTGGCAGTGTCTCCATGGGCACTGTCACAGAGAGAAAAGTCATCATGGGAACTGTCACAGTCAGTATTCTCACCATGGGCACTCTCATTGTGGGCAATGCCTCCGTGAGCACTACTACCATGAACACTGCTACCGTGAACACTCTCATGATAAGAACTGTCACCATGGGCACAGACACCATGGGCACTCTCACGGTGTGCACTGTAACCAGGGGCACTTTCACCCTGGGCACTGTCACCATGAGCACTCTAACCATGGGCACTGTAACCATGGGCACTATCACCATGAGCAATATAACCATGGGCACTGTCACTATTTTGCACTGCCACCAGATGCACCATGACCATGTGCACTGTCACCATGGGCAGTGTCACCATTAGTAGTCTCACCATGGTCACTGCACCACGAGTACTGTCAACAAGAGCACTGTCACCATGAGCACTGCCACCATGAGCACTGTCACAAGAACTGTCCCTATGTGAACTGCCACCATGGGCACTTTCACCATGATTACTGTCACCGTGGGTATTGTCACCTTGGGCAATGTCAACGTGAGTAATATCACTGTGAGCACTATCACCCTGAGCTCTGTCATCATGGACACAGCCTCCATGCGGACTGTCACCATGAACACCCTCACCATGGGCACTATCACGGTAAGAACAGTCACCGTGGTCACTGTCAACATGGGCACTTTCATCGTGAGCAGTGTCACTAAGAGCATTATCACCATCAGAACTGTCCCCGTGTGAACAGTCACCATGGGCACTGTCAACCTGGAGACTATCACCTTGAGCACTGTCACCATGAACACTGTCACCATGAGCATTGTCACCATGAGCAATTTCAACAGGGTCACTTTCACCGTGAGAACTGTCACCACGGAAACTCTCACCATTGGCACTGCCTCTGAGGAATTGTCACGATGAGCACAATCACCATGGGCAGTGTCTTCATGGGCAGTTTCACCGTGAGCACTCTCACTATTGGCACTATCACCATAAGCACTGTCAGAATCGGCACAGTCACCGTGAGCACTGTCAAAACGGTTGTTGTCTCACTGGGCGATGTCACCTTGGGCACAGTCACCATTAGCACTGTCTCCATGGGCACTGTGATCTTGGGCACTTTCACCATGGGCTCTGTCACTGTGGGCACAGTCACAATGGGAAATATCACTTTGGACATTGTCATGGTGGACACTGTCACTGTGAGCATGGCCACCGTAACATCTATCACCATAAACACTGTAACTATGGGCACTGTCCACATGAAAATTGTCACTTATGTCACTGTCCACATGAGCAGTGTCAACATGATCACTCTCACAATGGGCAGGACACCCTGCGTGTTTCCAACATGGGCACTTTCACCATGAGCTCTCGCACTGTAGGAATTCTCACCTTAGGTACTGTCACCATGGGCACTGTCACCTTGAGCACTTTTACCATGAGCTCTGTCACCCTGGGTATTGTCACCATGGGCACTATCACCGTGAGAGTTGTGTACATGTGCATTCTCACCATGGGCACTATCACCATGAGCAATATCACCATGAATACTGTCACCCTGTGTATTGTCACCATGGGCACTGTCACCTTGAGCACTACACCGTGAGAATTGTGACTATGGGCACTGTCACCATGGGCACATTCACCATCGGCACTATCGCCATGAACACTGTCACCATGAGCACTGTCACTGTGTGCAGTTTCAGCATACACACTATCACCGTAAGGACTATCACCTTAAGCAATGTCACCATGAGCAAAATCACCATGGGCACTGTCAACATTTTGCACTGCCACCATGTGCATTGTCACCATGGGCACTTTACCATGAATACTGTCACCATGGGAAATATCACCATGGGCACTGTCACCATGAGCACGGTCAGTATGAGATTTTTCACCATAGGCACTGTCACCAGGAGAACGGTCACCATGGTCACATTCAACGTAAGAACTGTCACCTCGGAGACTATCAGCATTGGCATTGTCACTGTGGGTTTGTCACCATGAGCACTATCACCATGGGCAATGTCTCTAAGGATATTATCACCATGAGCACTGTCACTATTGGCACTCTCAGCATGGGCACTGTCACCTTGGGCACGGTCACCTTGAGCACTGTCACAATGGGCCTTCTCACACTGCGTGCTGTCACAATGGGCACTGTCACTGTGGGCACTGTCACAATGGGAAGTATCACCTTGGGCTTTGTCAGCGTGGGCACTGTCACCATGGGCACGGCCACCATGAAATCTATCACCATAAGCCCTGTAAACATGGGCACTGTCCCATGAGCATGGCACCATGAGCACTGCCAGAATGAGCACTGTCACTTATGGCACTGTCCACATGAGCAGTGTGACCCTGATCACTGTCACCATGTGCAGGACACCCTGGGTATTGTCACCATGGGCACTGTCACCATGAGCACTCTCACCATGGAAATTGTCACCTTAGGTACTGTAACCATGGGCACTGTCACCATGAACACTTTTACCATGAGCTATGTTACCCTGGGTATTGTCACCATGGGCACTATCACCGTGAGAGTTGTGAACATGGGCACTCTCATCTTGGGGACTATCACCATGAGCAATGTCACCATGAATACTGTCACCCTGTGTATTGTCACCATGGGCACTGTCACCGTGAGCACTACACCGTGAGAATTGTGACTATGGGCACTGTCACCAGGGGCACATTCACGATCGGCACTATCGCCATGAACACTGTCACCATGAGCACAATCACTGTGTGCAGTTTCACAATACACACTATCACCGTAGGGAATATCACCATAAGCAATGTCACCATGAGCAATATCACCATGGGCACTGTCACCATTTTGCACTGCCACTATGTGTAGTGTGACCATGGGCACTTTTACCATGAGTACTGTCACCATGGGTAATATCACCATGGGCACAGTCACCATGAGCACTGTCACTATGAGAATTTTCACCATAGGCACAGTCACCATGAGAAATGTCACCATGGGCACTGTCAACATGGAGACCATAACCTTGAGCACTGTCACCATGAGCAATATCACCATGGTCACATTCAATGTAAGAACTGTCACCACGGGGACTATCACAATTGGCACTGTCACTGTTGGGTTCTCACAATGAGCACTATCACCATGGGCATTGTCTCCATGGGCAGTTTCACCATGAGCACTGTCACTATTGGCACTCTCATCATCGGCAATATTCACCACGGGCACATTCACTGTGAGAACTGTCATCATGGGCTTTCTCACACTGGGTACTGTCATCATGGGCACTGTCACCCTGGGCACTGTCACATTGGGATATATCACCATGGGCTTTGTCAGCATGGGAACTGTCCACGGGGGTACTGACACCGTGACATCTATCACCATAATCACTGTAAACATGGACACTGTCACAATGAGAACGGTCAGCATGAGCACTGCCACACAGAGCACTGCTATTTATGGCACTGCCAACATGAGCACTGTCACCATGAGCAGTGTCACCAGGGGCATGACACCATGGGCACTGTCACCATGGTCATTGTCACCCTAAGTACTCTCATCATAGGCATTATCACTGTGAGAATTGTGAACATGGGCACTGTCACCATGGGCACTATCACCATGAGCGCTGTCACCCTGTGTATTTACACCATGGGCACTGTCACTGTGAACACTACACCATGAGAATTGTGACTATGGGCACTGTCACCCTGGACACTCTCACCATGGGAACTATCACCGTGAACACTGTAACCATGAACACTATCACTGTGTGCAGTGTCACCATGCACACTGTCACCATGAGGACTATCACTGTAAGCAAAGTCACCATGAGGAATGTCACCATGGGCACTGTCACCATTTTGCACTGCCAGCATGTGCAGTGTCACCATGGGTAATATCACCATAGGCACTTTCACCGTGAGAAATGTGACCGTGCAAAATATCTCTATGGGCCCTGGCACCATGGGCATTGTCACTGTGAGCACTGTCACAATGGGAACTATCACCGAGAGAAATCTCAACATGCTAACTGTCCCCATGGGGACTCTTACTGTGAGAAGGGTCACCATGGGCATTGTCACTGTTGGCACTGTCCCCATGGGCACCGTCATTGTGGACAGTGTCACCATGGCCATTGCCACCTTGGGCTCTCTCACCATGAACACTGTAACAATGCAAATTATCACCGTGTGCTCTCTCACCATGGGCACTATCACCATGAGCACTGTCAGAATGTGCACTGTCACTATTTAGCACTGTCACCAGGTGAACTACCACCATGGGCACTATCACGATTTGCACTGTCACCATGAGCACAAATACCATGGGCACTGTAACAATGCACAGTGTCATCATCGGTATTGTCCCCATACGAACTGCCACCAAGAACACTGTCACCATTAACACTGTCACCAGGAGCACTGGCACCTTGGGCACTGCTATTATGAGCACTGTCACCATGAGCACTCTCATCATGGGCACTTTCACCAAGGGCAGAGCCACCATGTGCACTGTTACCATGGTCACTATCACCGTGAGCACTGTCACCATGGGAACTACCAACATGGGCACTGTCATCATGAGCACTTTCACAATGGGAACTGCCACCACGGCACTATTAATGTGAGCACACTCACCATGGGCACTATCACCAAGGGCACTGTCAGTTTCAGAACTATCACCATGGGTACTGCAACCATGACCACTGTCACCGTTATCACTGTCACCATTCTCAGTATCACCATGTGCACTGTCACCATGGGCACTATCACCAGGAGAACTGTCAGCATCGGCACTGTCACCATGGGTATTGTGACTTTGGGCACTGTCACCATGAGCACTGTCACCTTGGGCAGTGGCACAATGTGGACTGTCACAATAAGCACTGTCATCATGGGCTCTATCAACATTATAAAGGTCACCGTGGTCACTATCACCAAGGGCACTGTCACTGTGAGCACTATCACTGTGAGGGTTCTGACCATGTGCACTGTTACTATGGGTAGTGTCCCCATGGTCAATTTCACTGTTAGTACTGTCACCATGGACACTATAACTAAGGGCACTGTCACCGTGAGCTCTGTCACCTTGGGCACTTTCACCATGAGCAGTGCCACTGTGACCACTCTCACCATAAGAACTGTCACCGTGGGCACTTTCATGATGAGCACTTCCAACATTGGCACTATCACCTTGAGCACTGTCAACAAGAGCACTGTCATGGTGGGCAGTGTCACCATGCGCACTGTCACCATGAACACGGTCACCATGAGTACTGTCACCCTGGGTATTTTCACCATGGGCACTGTCACTGTGAGCACTACACCATGAGAATTGTGACTATGGGCACTGTTACCATGGACACTCTCACCATGGGAACTATCACTGTGAACACTGTCACAGTGAACATTGTCACTGTGTGCATTGTTACCATGCACACAGTCACCATAAGGATTATCACTGTAAGCAATGTCACCATGAACAATGTCACCATGGGCACTCTTACCATCTTGCACAGCCACCATGTGCAGTGTCACCATTGGTCATATCACCATAGGCACTTTCGCCGTGAGAAATGTTACCGAGCAGAATGTCTATATGGGCACTGGCACCATGGGCCTTCTCACTGAGAGCACTGTCACAACGGGCACTATAACCGTGAGAAATCTCACCATGCTAACTGTCCCCATGGGCACCGTCACCATGAGATGTGCCACCATGGGAACTGTTACTGTCGGCACTGTCACTTTGGGCACTGTCATTGTGGGCACTGTCACCATGGCTACTGCCACCTTGGGCTCTGTCACCATGAACACTGTTACAATGCCTATTATCACCGTGTGCACTGTCTCATGGGCACTATCACCATGAGCACTGTCAGCATGTGCACTGTCACTATTTAGCACTGTCACCAGGTGAACTACCACCATGGGCACTGTCAGGACGTGCACTATCACCGTGAGCACGATTACCATGGGAACTGTAACAATGCACAGTGTCACCATCGGTACTGTGCCCATGGGAACAGCCACCAAGGGCACTGTCACCATAAGCACTGTCACTGTGTGCAGTTTCACCATACACACTATTACTGGAAGGACTATCACCATAAGCAATGTCACCATGAGCAATATCACCATGGGCACTGTCAACATTTTGCACTGCCACCATGTGCAGTGTCACCATGGGCACTTTTACCATGAGTACCGTCACCATGGGTAATATCACCATGGGCACTGTCACCATGAGCAGTGCCACTATGAGAATTTTCACCATAGGCACTGTCACCATGAGAACTGTCACCATGGTCACATTCAACGTAAGAACTGTCACCACGGGGACTATCACCATTGTCACTGTCACCGTGGGGTTGTCACCATGAGCACTATCACCATGGGCAATATCTCCATGGGCAGTTTCACCATGAGAACTGTCATTATTGGCACTCTCACCATCGGCACTGTCACAATGGGCATGGTCACCGTGAGCTGTGTCACCTTGGGCCTTGTCAAACTGGGCGCTGTCACCATGGGCTCTTTCACAATGGGAAGTATCACCATGGAATTTGTCAGCCTGGGCACTGTCCCCGTGGGCACTGACACCGTTACATCTATCAGCATAAACACTGTAAACGTGCACACTGTCACCATGAGCACAGTCACCTTGAGCACTGTCACCATGGGCCTTGTCACACTGGGCGCTGTCACCATGGGCACCGTCACCGTGAGCACTGTCACAATGGGAAGTATCACCATGGGCTTTGTCACGCTGGGCACTGTCCCTGTGTGCAGTGTCACCGTGACATCTATCACCATAAGCAATGTAAATATGGGCACTGTCCCCATGAGCACGGTCACCATAAGCACTGCCACAATGAGCACTGTTATTTATGGCAATGCCAACATGAGAACTGTCACCATGAGCACTGTCACCATAGGCGTGACACCATGTGCACTGTCACCATGTGCATTGTCAACCTAGGTACTCTCACCATTGGCATTATCACTGTGAGAATTGTGAACATGGGCACTGTCACCATGGGCACTGTCATCATGGGCAGTGTCACCATGGGAACTGTAAACATGGGCACGGCCACCATGGGCAATATCACTGTGAGCACTGTCACCATGGGTACTGCAACAAAGATAACTCTCACCGTGAGTACTGTCTTCATGAGTTGTCACCGTGTGCACTGTCACCATGAGAACTGTCAACATGGGCACTGTCACCATTTTTCACTGCCACCATCTGAAATGTCACCATGGGCACTATCACCATGAGAACTGTCACCCTGAGTCCTGTCAACACGGGCACTGTCACCAAGGGCACGGCCACCATGTGCAGTGTTACCATGGTCACTATCACCGTGAGTACTCTCACCATGGGAACTACCAACATGGGCAAAGTCATCATGAGCACTTTCACCATGGGAACTGCCACCATGGGCACTATCACCATCGGCACTGTCACCATGAGCACTATTACTGTGAGTACTACCACCGTGAGCACTCTCACCAAGGACACTATCACCATGCGCACTGTCACCATGAGTACTTTCCTATGGGTACTGGCACAATGCGGACTGTCACAATGAGCCGTGTCACCATGGACACTATCACCATGAGCAATCTCACCGTGGTAACTGTTACTATGGGTATTGTGACTGTCAGCACTGTCACCATAGGCAATGGCACTGTGGGCACTGTCACCATGGGCACTGTCATCATGGGCATTGTCCCCATTTTCAGTGCCACCATGGGCAATGCAACCATGTGCACTATCACTGTAAGCTCTGTCACCACGGGTACTGCTACCATGAGCACTGTCACTGTAAGCTCTGTCACCACGGGTACTGCTACCATGAGCACTGTCAGCATGGGTTGTAACCGTGTGCACTGTCACTATGAGAACTGTCAGCATGGGCACTGTCACCATTTTCCACTGCTGCCATGTGCACTACCACCATGGGCACTATCACCGTGAGCACTGTCACCATGAGTAATGTCATCATGGGCAGTGTCACCAAGGGCACAACCACCATGTGTACCATTACCATGGTCACTATCACCGTGAGCACTGTCACCATGGTAACTACCAACATGGGCACTGTCACCATGAACACATTGACAATGGGAACCTCCACCATGGGCACTATTAATGTGAGCACACTCACCATGGACACTATCACCAAGGGTACTGTCACTTTCAGCACTATCACCATGGGTACTGCAACCATTACCACTGTCACCATAAGCACTGTCACCATTCTCAGTATCACCATGTGCACTGTCACCATGGGCACTATCTCCATGAGAACTGTCAGCTTGGGCACTGTCACCATGGGTATTGTGACTTTGGGCAATGTCACCATGAGCACTGTCACCTTGGGCACTGGCACAATGTGGACTGTCACCATGAGCACTGTCATCATGGGCACTATTACCGTTAGAACTGTCACCGTGGTCACTGTCACCATGGGCACTGTCACGGTAAGCACTGTCACAGTGAAGGTTGTGACCATGGGCACTGTCACCATGGGCAGTGACCCCATGGACAATTTCACTGTTTGTAATGTCACCATGGACACTATAACTATGGGCACTGTCACCGTGAGCTCTGTCACCATGGGCACTTTCACCATGAGCACTGCCACTCTGACCACTCTCACCATAAGAACTGTCATAATGGGCCCTTTACCGATGGGCACTTCCAACATTGGCACTATCACCGTGAGCACTGTCAACAAGAGCCCTGTCACGGTGGGCAGTGTCACCATGTGCACTATCACCGCAAGGACTATCACATTAAGCAATGTCACCATGGGCACTGTCACCATTTTGCACTGCCAGCATGTGCACTATCACCTTAGGTACTGTCACCATGAGCACTTTATCACTGCGTACTGTCACCATGGGTAATATCACCATGGGCACTGTCACCGTTATCACTATCACCGTGAGAGATGCCATGATGGGCACTGGCACCATGGGTCTTGTCACTATGAGCACTGAAACAATGGGCACAATCACTGTGAGAAATTTCACCATGCTAACTCTACCCAAAGGCTCTGTGACAGAGAGAAATGTCACCATGGGCTCTGTCACAGTCAGTATTCTCACCATGGGCACTCTCATTGTGGGCACTGCCACCGTGAGCACTATTACCATGAACACTGCTACCGTTTGCACTATCATGATAAGAACTGTCACCATGGGCACAGACAACATGGGTACTCTCACGTTGTGCACTGTCACCAGGGGAACTGTCACCATGGGCACTGTCACCATGAGCACTCTAACCATGGGCACTCTCACCATGGGCACTATCACCATGAGCAATATCACCATGGGCACTCTCACTATTTTGCACTGCCACCAGATGCACCATGACCATGTGCACTGTCACCATGGGCAGTGTCACCACTGGGAGTCTCACCATGGGCACTGCACCATGATCACTGTCACCAAGAGCACTGTCACCACGAGCACTGCCACCATGAGCACTGTCACAAGAACTGCCACCATGGGCACTTTCACCATGATTACTGTCATCGTGGGTATTGTCACCTTGGGCAGTGTCAACGTGAGCAATATCACTGTGAGCACTATCACCCTGAGCACTGTCACCATGGGCACAGCCTCAATGCGGACTCTCACCATGAACACTGTCACCATGCGCACTATCACGGTGAGAACAGTCACCGCCGTCACTGTCACCATGGGCACATTTACCATGAGGACTGTCACTAAGAGCATTATCACCATAGGCACTGTCACCATGAGAACAGTCATCAAGGGCACTGTCAACATGGAGACTATCACCTCAAGCACTGTCACCATGAACACTGTCACCGTGAGCATTGTCACCATGAGCAATTTCAACAGGGTCACTTTCACCATGAGAACTGTCACCACGGGAACTCTCACCATTGGCACTGCCTCCGTGGGATTGTCACGATGAGCACTATCACCATGGGCATTGTCTCCATGGGCAGTTTCACCGTGAGCACTCTCACTATTGGCACTATCACCATCGGCACTCTCAGCATCGGCACAGTCACCGTGAGCACTGTCACAATGGGTGTTGTCACACTGGGTGCAGTTACCATGGGCACAGTCACCATTAGAACTGTCACCATGGGCACTGTGATCCTGGGCACTTTCACCATGGGCTCTTTCACAATGGGCACTCTCACAATGGGAAGTATCACCATGGGCTTTGTCATCGTGGGCACTGTCACTGTGAGCATGGCCACCGTAACATCTGTCACCATAAGCACTGTAACCATGAGCACTGTCCACATGAGCAGTGTCACCATGATCACTCTCACTATGGGCAGGACACCCTGGGTGTTTTCACCATGGGCACTGTCACCTTGAGCACATTGACCATGAGCTCTCTCACCCTGGGTGTTGTCACCATGGGCAGTATCACCGTGAGAGCTGTGTACATGGGCAGTCTCACCATGTGCACTATCACCATGAGCAATGTCACCATGAATAATGTCACCCTGTGTATTGTCACCATGGGCACATTCACCATCGGCACTATCACTGTTAAAAGTGTCACCAAGAGCACAGTCACTGTGTGCAGTTTCACCATACACACTATCACCGTAAGGATTATTACCATAAGCAATGTCACCATGAGCAATATCACCATGGGCACTGTCACCATATTGCACTGCCACCATGTGCAGTGTCACCATGGGCACTTTTACCATGAGTACTGTCACCATGGGTAATATCACCATGGGCACTGTCACCATGAGCACTGTTACTATGAGAATTTTCACTGTAGGCACTGTCACCATGAGAAGTGTCGCCATGGTCACATTCAACGTAAGAACTGTCACCTCAGGGATTATCAACATTGTCACTGTCACCGTGGGGTTGTCACCATGAGCACTATCACCATGGGCAATGTCTCCATGGGCAGTATCACCATGAGCACTGACACTATTGGCACTCTCACCATCAGCAATGTCACCAGGGGCACGGTCACCGTGAGCACTGTCTCCATGGGCCTTGTCACACTGGGCGCTGTCACCATGGGCACTGCCACCTTGGGCTCTCTCACCATTAACACTGTAACAATACCCATTATCACCGTGTGCACTGTCACTATGGGCACGATCACCATTAGCACTGTAAGCATGTGCACTGTCACTATTTAGCACTGTCACTAGGTGAACTATGACCATGGGCACTTTCACGATGTGCACTATCACCATGAGCACAGTTACCATGGGCACTGTTACAATGTGCAGAGTCACCATCGGTACTGTCCCCATGGGAACTGCCACCAAGAGCACTGTCACCATTAACATTGTCACCACGAGCACTGCCACCATGGGCACTGCTATTATGAGCACTGTCACCATGAGAACTGTCGCTATGAGAACTGCCACCATGGGTATTTTCAACATGAGTACTGTCAACTTGGGTATTGTCACCATTAGCACTGTCACGATGAGCACTATTACTGGGAGCACTATCACTGTGAGCACTGTCACCATGAGCACTGTCGCCAAGGGTACTGGCACAATGCAGACTGGCACCATGAGCCCTGTCACCATTGGCACTATCACTTTGAGCATTCTCACCATGGTCACTGTCACCATGGGCACTGTTACCATGAGCACTGTCACTATAGGAAATGGTTGCGTGGGCACTGTCACCACGGGTACTGTCATCATGGGCAGTGTCACCATGGGAACTGTAAGCATGGGCACTGCCACCATGGGCAATATCACTGTGAGCACTGTCACCATGGGTACTGCAACAAAGAGAACTGTCACCGTGAGTACTGTCTGCATGGGTTGTCACCGTGTGCACTGTCACCATGAGAACTGTCAACATGGGCACTGTCACCATTTTTCACTGCCACCATGTGCAATGTCACCATGGGCACTATCACACTGAGAACTGTCACAATGAGTCCTGTCATCATGGGCACTGTCACCAAGGGCACGGCCACCATGTGCACTGTTACCATGGTCACTATCACCGTGAGCATTGTCCCCATGGGAACTAACAACATGGTCAATGTCATCCCGAACACTTTCACAATGGGAACTGCCACCTTGGGCACTATCAACAAGTGGACTCTCACCATAGGCACTATCACCATGGGCACTGTCACCGTGAGCACTGTCACCATCGGCACTGTCATCATGAGCACTATTACTGTGAGTACTACCACCATGAGCACTCTCACTGTGGTCACTGTCACCATGGGCACTCTTATCGTGAGCACTTTCACTATGGGTACTGGCACAGTGCGGACTGTCACACTGAGACCTGCCACCATGGACACTATCACCATGAGCACTTTCACCATGGTCACTGTTACCATGGGTACTGTCACTGGGAGCACTGTCACTATAGGCAATTGTACCATGGGCACTGTCACCATGGGCACTGTCATCATGGGCATTGACACTGTTGGCAGTGTCTCCATGGGCACTGTCACAGAGAGAAAAGTCATCATGGGAACTGTCACAGTCAGTATTCTCACCATGGACACTCTCATTGTGGGCAATGCCTCCGTGAGCACTACTACCATGAACACTGCTACCGTGAACACTCTCATGATAAGAACTGTCACCATGGGCACAGACACCATGGGCACTCTCACGGTGTGCACTGTAACCAGGGGCACTTTCACCCTGGGCACTGTCACCATGAGCACTCTAACCATGGGCACTGTAACCATGGGCACTATCACCATGAGCAATATAACCATGGGCACTGTCACTATTTTGCACTGCCACCAGATGCACCATGACCATGTGCACTGTCACCATGGGCAGTGTCACCATTAGTAGTCTCACCATGGTCACTGCACCACGAGTACTGTCAACAAGAGCACTGTCACCATGAGCACTGCCACCATGAGCACTGTCACAAGAACTGTCCCTATGTGAACTGCCACCATGGGCACTTTCACCATGATTACTGTCACCGTGGGTATTGTCACCTTGGGCAATGTCAACGTGAGTAATATCACTGTGAGCACTATCACCCTGAGCTCTGTCATCATGGACACAGCCTCCATGCGGACTGTCACCATGAACACCCTCACCATGGGCACTATCACGGTAAGAACAGTCACCGTGGTCACTGTCAACATGGGCACTTTCATCGTGAGCAGTGTCACTAAGAGCATTATCACCATCAGAACTGTCCCCATGTGAACAGTCACCATGGGCACTGTCAACCTGGAGACTATCACCTTGAGCACTGTCACCATGAACACTGTCACCATGAGCATTGTCACCATGAGCAATTTCAACAGGGTCACTTTCACCGTGAGAACTGTCACCATGGAAACTCTCACCATTGACACTGCCTCTGAGGAATTGTCACGATGAGCACAATCACCATGGGCAGTGTTTCCATGGGCAGTTTCACCGTGAGCACTCTCACTATTGGCACTATCACCATAAGCACTGTCAGAATCGGCACAGTCACCGTGAGCACTGTCAAAACGGTTGTTGTCTCACTGGGCGATGTCACCTTGGGCACAGTCACCATTAGCACTGTCTCCATGGGCACTGTGATCTTGGGCACTTTCACCATGGGCTCTGTCACTGTGGGCACAGTCACAATGGGAAATATCACTTTGGACATTGTCATGGTGGACACTGTCACTGTGAGCATGGCCACCGTAACATCTATCACCATAAACACTGTAACTATGGGCACTGTCCACATGAAAACTGTCACTTATGTCACTGTCCACATGAGCAGTGTCAACATGATCACTCTCACAATGGGCAGGACACCCTGCGTGTTTCTAACATGGGCACTTTCACCATGAGCTCTCGCACTGTAGGAATTCTCACCTTAGATACTGTCACCATGGGCACTGTCACCTTGAGCACTTTTACCATGAGCTCTGTCACCCTGGGTATTGTCACCATGGGCACTATCACCGTGAGAGTTGTGTACATGTGCATTCTCACCATGGGCACTATCACCATGAGCAATATCACCATGAATACTGTCACCCTGTGTATTGTCACCATGGGCACTGTCACCTTGAGCACTACACCGTGAGAATTGTGACTATGGGCACTGTCACCATGGGCACATTCACCATCGGCACTATCGCCATGAACACTGTCACCATGAGCACTGTCACTGTGTGCAGTTTCAGCATACACACTATCACCGTAAGGACTATCACCTTAAGCAATGTCACCATGAGCAAAATCACCATGGGCACTGTCAACATTTTGCACTGCCACCATGTGCATTGTCACCATGGGCACTTTACCATGAATACTGTCACCATGGGAAATATCACCATGGGCACTGTCACCATGAGCACGGTCAGTATGAGATTTTTCACCATAGGCACTGTCACCAGGAGAACGGTCACCATGGTCACATTCAACGTAAGAACTGTCACCTCGGAGACTATCAGCATTGGCATTGTCACTGTGGGTTTGTCACCATGAGCACTATCACCATGGGCCATGCCTCTAAGGACATTATCACCATGAGCACTGTCACTATTGGCACTCTCAGCATGGGCACTGTCACCTTGGGCACGGTCACCTTGAGCACTGTCACAATGGGCCTTCTCACACTGCGTGCTGTCACAATGGGCACTGTCACTGTGGGCACTGTCACAATGGGAAGTATCACCTTGGGCTTTGTCAGCGTGGGCACTGTCACCATGGGCACGGCCACCATGAAATCTATCACCATAAGCCCTGTAAACATGGGCACTGTCCCATGAGCATGGCACCATGAGCACTGCCAGAATGAGCACTGTCACTTATGGCACTGTCCACATGAGCAGTGTGACCCTGATCACTGTCACCATGTGCAGGACACCCTGGGTATTGTCACCATGGGCACTGTCACCATGAGCACTCTCACCATGGAAATTGTCACCTTAGGTACTGTAACCATGGGCACTGTCACCATGAACACTTTTACCATGAGCTATGTTACCCTGGGTATTGTCACCATGGGCACTATCACCGTGAGAGTTGTGAACATGGGCACTCTCATCTTGGGGACTATCACCATGAGCAATGTCACCATGAATACTGTCACCCTGTGTATTGTCACCATGGGCACTGTCACCGTGAGCACTACACCGTGAGAATTGTGACTATGGGCACTGTCACCATGGGCACATTCACGATCGGCACTATCGCCATGAACACTGTCACCATGAGCACAATCACTGTGTGCAGTTTCACAATACACACTATCACCGTAGGGAATATCACCATAAGCAATGTCACCATGAGCAATATCACCATGGGCACTGTCACCATTTTGCACTGCCACTATGTGCAGTGTGACCATGGGCACTTTTACCATGAGTACTGTCACCATGGGTAATATCACCATGGGCACAGTCACCATGAGCACTGTCACTATGAGAATTTTCACCATAGGCACAGTCACCATGAGAAATGTCACCATGGGCACTGTCAACATGGAGACCATAACCTTGAGCACTGTCACCATGAGCACTGTCACCATGAGCAATATCACCATGGTCACATTCAATGTAAGAACTGTCACCACGGGGACTATCACAATTGGCACTGTCACTGTTGGGTTCTCACAATGAGCACTATCACCATGGGCATTGTCTCCATGGGCAGTTTCACCATGAGCACTGTCACTATTGGCACTCTCATCATCGGCAATATTCACCACGGGCACATTCACTGTGAGAACTGTCATCATGGGCTTTCTCACACTGGGTACTGTCATCATGGGCACTGTCACCCTGGGCACTGTCACATTGGGATATATCACCATGGGCTTTGTCAGCATGGGAACTGTCCACGGGGGTACTGACACCGTGACATCTATCACCATAATCACTGTAAACATGGACACTGTCACAATGAGAACGGTCAGCATGAGCACTGCCACACAGAGCACTGCTATTTATGGCACTGCCAACATGAGCACTGTCACCATGAGCAGTGTCACCAGGGGCATGACACCATGGGCACTGTCACCATGGTCATTGTCACCCTAAGTACTCTCATCATAGGCATTATCACTGTGAGAATTGTGAACATGGGCACTGTCACCATGGGCACTATCACCATGAGCGCTGTCACCCTGTGTATTTACACCATGGGCACTGTCACTGTGAACACTACACCATGAGAATTGTGACTATGGGCACTGTCACCCTGGACACTCTCACCATGGGAACTATCACCGTGAACACTGTAACCATGAACACTATCACTGTGTGCAGTGTCACCATGCGCACTGTCACCATGAGGACTATCACTGTAAGCAAAGTCACCATGAGGAATGTCACCATGGGCACTGTCACCATTTTGCACTGCCAGCATGTGCAGTGTCACCATGGGTAATATCACCATAGGCACTTTCACCGTGAGAAATGTGACCGTGCAAAATATCTCTATGGGCCCTGGCACCATGGGCATTGTCACTGTGAGCACTGTCACAATGGGAACTATCACCGAGAGAAATCTCAACATGCTAACTGTCCCCATGGGGACTCTTACTGTGAGAAGGGTCACCATGGGCATTGTCACTGTTGGCACTGTCCCCATGGGCACCGTCATTGTGGACAGTGTCACCATGGCCATTGCCACCTTGGGCTCTCTCACCATGAACACTGTAACAATGCAAATTATCACCGTGTGCTCTCTCACCATGGGCACTATCACCATGAGCACTGTCAGAATGTGCACTGTCACTATTTAGCACTGTCACCAGGTGAACTACCACCATGGGCACTATCACGATTTGCACTGTCACCATGAGCACAAATACCATGGGCACTGTAACAATGCACAGTGTCATCATCGGTATTGTCCCCATACGAACTGCCACCAAGAACACTGTCACCATTAACACTGTCACCACGAGCACTGGCACCTTGGGCACTGCTATTATGAGCACTGTCACCATGAGCACTCTCATCATGGGCACTTTCACCAAGGGCAGAGCCACCATGTGCACTGTTACCATGGTCACTATCACCGTGAGCACTGTCACCATGGGAACTACCAACATGGGCACTGTCATCATGAGCACTTTCACAATGGGAACTGCCACCACGGCACTATTAATGTGAGCACACTCACCATGGGCACTATCACCAAGGGCACTGTCAGTTTCACAACTATCACCATGGGTACTGCAACCATGACCACTGTCACCGTTATCACTGTCACCATTCTCAGTATCACCATGTGCACTGTCACCATGGGCACTATCACCAGGAGAACTGTCAGCATCGGCACTGTCACCATGGGTATTGTGACTTTGGGCACTGTCACCATGAGCACTGTCACCTTGGGCAGTGGCACAATGTGGACTGTCACAATAAGCACTGTCATCATGGGCTCTATCAACATTATAAAGGTCACCGTGGTCACTATCACCAAGGGCACTGTCACTGTGAGCACTATCACTGTGAGGGTTCTGACCATGTGCACTGTTACTATGGGTAGTGTCCCCATGGTCAATTTCACTGTTAGTACTGTCACCATGGACACTATAACTAAGGGCACTGTCACCGTGAGCTCTGTCACCTTGGGCACTTTCACCATGAGCAGTGCCACTGTGACCACTCTCACCATAAGAACTGTCACCGTGGGCACTTTCATGATGAGCACTTCCAACATTGGCACTATCACCTTGAGCACTGTCAACAAGAGCACTGTCATGGTGGGCAGTGTCACCATGCGCACTGTCACCATGAACACGGTCACCATGAGTACTGTCACCCTGGGTATTTTCACCATGGGCACTGTCACTGTGAGCACTACACCATGAGAATTGTGACTATGGGCACTGTTACCATGGACACTCTCACCATGGGAACTATCACTGTGAACACTGTCACAGTGAACATTGTCACTGTGTGCATTGTTACCATGCACACAGTCACCATAAGGATTATCACTGTAAGCAATGTCACCATGAACAATGTCACCATGGGCACTCTTACCATCTTGCACAGCCACCATGTGCAGTGTCACCATTGGTCATATCACCATAGGCACTTTCGCCGTGAGAAATGTTACCGAGCAGAATGTCTATATGGGCACTGGCACCATGGGCCTTCTCACTGAGAGCACTGTCACAACGGGCACTATAACCGTGAGAAATCTCACCATGCTAACTGTCCCCATGGGCACCGTCACCATGAGATGTGCCACCATGGGAACTGTTACTGTCGGCACTGTCACTTTGGGCACTGTCATTGTGGGCACTGTCACCATGGCTACTGCCACCTTGGGCTCTGTCACCATGAACACTGTTACAATGCCTATTATCACCGTGTGCACTGTCTCATGGGCACTATCACCATGAGCACTGTCAGCATGTGCACTGTCACTATTTAGCACTGTCACCAGGTGAACTACCACCATGGGCACTGTCAGGACGTGCACTATCACCGTGAGCACGATTACCATGGGAACTGTAACAATGCACAGTGTCACCATCGGTACTGTGCCCATGGGAACAGCCACCAAGGGCACTGTCACCATAAGCACTGTCACTGTGTGCAGTTTCACCATACACACTATTACTGGAAGGACTATCACCATAAGCAATGTCACCATGAGCAATATCACCATGGGCACTGTCAACATTTTGCACTGCCACCATGTGCAGTGTCACCATGGGCACTTTTACCATGAGTACCCTCACCATGGGTAATATCACCATGGGCACTGTCACCATGAGCAGTGCCACTATGAGAATTTTCACCATAGGCACTGTCACCATGAGAACTGTCACCATGGTCACATTCAATGTAAGAACTGTCACCACGGGGACTATCACCATTGTCACTGTCACCGTGGGGTTGTCACCATGAGCACTATCACCATGGGCAATATCTCCATGGGCAGTTTCACCATGAGAACTGTCATTATTGGCACTCTCACCATCGGCACTGTCACAATGGGCATGGTCACCGTGAGCTGTGTCACCTTGGGCCTTGTCAAACTGGGCGCTGTCACCATGGGCTCTTTCACAATGGGAAGTATCACCATGGAATTTGTCAGCCTGGGCACTGTCCCCGTGGGCACTGACACCGTTACATCTATCAGCATAAACACTGTAAACGTGCACACTGTCACCATGAGCACAGTCACCTTGAGCACTGTCACCATGGGCCTTGTCACACTGGGCGCTGTCACCATGGGCACCGTCACCGTGAGCACTGTCACAATGGGAAGTATCACCATGGGCTTTGTCACGCTGGGCACTGTCCCTGTGTGCAGTGTCACCGTGACATCTATCACCATAAGCAATGTAAATATGGGCACTGTCCCCATGAGCACGGTCACCATAAGCACTGCCACAATGAGCACTGTTATTTATGGCAATGCCAACATGAGAACTGTCACCATGAGCACTGTCACCATAGGCGTGACACCATGTGCACTGTCACCATGTGCATTGTCAACCTAGGTACTCTCACCATTGGCATTATCACTGTGAGAATTGTGAACATGGGCACTGTCACCATGGGCACTGTCATCATGGGCAGTGTCACCATGGGAACTGTAAACATGGGCACGGCCACCATGGGCAATATCACTGTGAGCACTGTCACCATGGGTACTGCAACAAAGATAACTCTCACCGTGAGTACTGTCTTCATGAGTTGTCACCGTGTGCACTGTCACCATGAGAACTGTCAACATGGGCACTGTCACCATTTTTCACTGCCACCATCTGAAATGTCACCATGGGCACTATCACCATGAGAACTGTCACCCTGAGTCCTGTCAACACGGGCACTGTCACCAAGGGCACGGCCACCATGTGCAGTGTTACCATGGTCACTATCACCGTGAGTACTCTCACCATGGGAACTACCAACATGGGCAAAGTCATCATGAGCACTTTCACCATGGGAACTGCCACCATGGGCACTATCACCATCGGCACTGTCACCATGAGCACTATTACTGTGAGTACTACCACCGTGAGCACTCTCACCAAGGACACTATCACCACGCGCACTGTCACCATGAGTACTTTCCTATGGGTACTGGCACAATGCAGACTGTCACAATGAGCCGTGTCACCATGGACACTATCACCATGAGCAATCTCACCGTGGTAACTGTTACTATGGGTATTGTGACTGTCAGCACTGTCACCATAGGCAATGGCACTGTGGGCACTGTCACCATGGGCACTGTCATCATGGGCATTGTCCCCATTTTCAGTGCCACCATGGGCAATGCAACCATGTGCACTATCACTGTAAGCTCTGTCACCACGGGTACTGCTACCATGAGCACTGTCACTGTAAGCTCTGTCACCACGGGTACTGCTACCATGAGCACTGTCAGCATGGGTTGTAACCGTGTGCACTGTCACTATGAGAACTGTCAGCATGGGCACTGTCACCATTTTCCACTGCTGCCATGTGCACTACCACCATGGGCACTATCACCGTGAGCACTGTCACCATGAGTAATGTCATCATGGGCAGTGTCACCAAGGGCACAACCACCATGTGTACCATTACCATGGTCACTATCACCGTGAGCACTGTCACCATGGTAACTACCAACATGGGCACTGTCACCATGAACACATTGACAATGGGAACCTCCACCATGGGCACTATTAATGTGAGCACACTCACCATGGACACTATCACCAAGGGTACTGTCACTTTCAGCACTATCACCATGGGTACTGCAACCATTACCACTGTCACCATAAGCACTGTCACCATTCTCAGTATCACCATGTGCACTGTCACCATGGGCACTATCTCCATGAGAACTGTCAGCTTGGGCACTGTCACCATGGGTATTGTGACTTTGGGCAATGTCACCATGAGCACTGTCACCTTGGGCACTGGCACAATGTGGACTGTCACCATGAGCACTGTCATCATGGGCACTATTACCGTTAGAACTGTCACCGTGGTCACTGTCACCATGGGCACTGTCACGGTAAGCACTGTCACAGTGAAGGTTGTGACCATGGGCACTGTCACCATGGGCAGTGACCCCATGGACAATTTCACTGTTTGTAATGTCACCATGGACACTATAACTATGGGCACTGTCACCGTGAGCTCTGTCACCATGGGCACTTTCACCATGAGCACTGCCACTCTGACCACTCTCACCATAAGAACTGTCATAATGGGCCCTTTACCGATGGGCACTTCCAACATTGGCACTATCACCGTGAGCACTGTCAACAAGAGCCCTGTCACGGTGGGCAGTGTCACCATGTGCACTAGCACCGCAAGGACTATCACATTAAGCAATGTCACCATGGGCACTGTCACCATTTTGCACTGCCAGCATGTGCACTATCACCTTAGGTACTGTCACCATGAGCACTTTATCACTGCGTACTGTCACCATGGGTAATATCACCATGGGCACTGTCACCGTTATCACTATCACCGTGAGAGATGCCATGATGGGCACTGGCGCCATGGGTCTTGTCACTATGAGCACTGAAACAATGGGCACAATCACTGTGAGAAATTTCACCATGCTAACTCTACCCAAAGGCTCTGTGACAGAGAGAAATGTCACCATGGGCTCTGTCACAGTCAGTATTCTCACCATGGGCACTCTCATTGTGGGCACTGCCACCGTGAGCACTATTACCATGAACACTGCTACCGTTTGCACTATTATGATAAGAACTGTCACCATGGGCACAGACAACATGGGTACTCTCACGTTGTGCACTGTCACCAGGGGAACTGTCACCATGGGCACTGTCACCATGAGCACTCTAACCATGGGCACTCTCACCATGGGCACTATCACCATGAGCAATATCACCATGGGCACTCTCACTATTTTGCACTGCCACCAGATGCACCATGACCATGTGCACTGTCACCATGGGCAGTGTCACCACTGGGAGTCTCACCATGGGCACTGCACCATGATCACTGTCACCAAGAGCACTGTCACCACGAGCACTGCCACCATGAGCACTGTCACAAGAACTGCCACCATGGGCACTTTCACCATGATTACTGTCATCGTGGGTATTGTCACCTTGGGCAGTGTCAACGTGAGCAATATCACTGTGAGCACTATCACCCTGAGCACTGTCACCATGGGCACAGCCTCAATGCGGACTCTCACCATGAACACTGTCACCATGCGCACTATCACGGTGAGAACAGTCACCGTCGTCACTGTCACCATGGGCACATTTACCATGAGGACTGTCACTAAGAGCATTATCACCATAGGCACTGTCACCATGAGAACAGTCATCAAGGGCACTGTCAACATGGAGACTATCACCTCAAGCACTGTCACCATGAACACTGTCACCGTGAGCATTGTCACCATGAGCAATTTCAACAGGGTCACTTTCACCATGAGAACTGTCACCACGGGAACTCTCACCATTGGCACTGCCTCCGTGGGATTGTCACGATGAGCACTATCACCATGGGCATTGTCTCCATGGGCAGTTTCACCGTGAGCACTCTCACTATTGGCACTATCACCATCGGCACTCTCAGCATCGGCACAGTCACCGTGAGCACTGTCACAATGGGTGTTGTCACACTGGGTGCAGTTACCATGGGCACAGTCACCATTAGAACTGTCACCATGGGCACTGTGATCCTGGGCACTTTCACCATGGGCTCTTTCACAATGGGCACTCTCACAATGGGAAGTATCACCATGGGCTTTGTCATCGTGGGCACTGTCACTGTGAGCATGGCCACCGTAACATCTATCACCATAAGCACTGTAACCATGAGCACTGTCCACATGAGCAGTGCCACAGTGAGCACTGTCACTTATGGCACTGTCCACATGAGCAGTGTCACCATGATCACTCTCACTATGGGCAGGACACCCTGGGTGTTTTCACCATGGGCACTGTCACCTTGAGCACATTGACCATGAGCTCTCTCACCCTGGGTGTTGTCACCATGGGCAGTATCACCGTGAGAGCTGTGTACATGGGCAGTCTCACCATGTGCACTATCACCATGAGCAATGTCACCATGAATAATGTCACCCTGTGTATTGTCACCATGGGCACTGTCACCATGGGCACATTCACCATCGGCACTATCACTGTTAAAAGTGTCACCAAGAGCACAGTCACTGTGTGCAGTTTCACCATACACACTATCACCGTAAGGATTATTACCATAAGCAATGTCACCATGAGCAATATCACCATGGGCACTGTCACCATATTGCACTGCCACCATGTGCAGTGTCACCATGGGCACTTTTACCATGAGTACTGTCACCATGGGTAATATCACCATGGGCACTGTCACCATGAGCACTGTTACTATGAGAATTTTCACTGTAGGCACTGTCACCATGAGAAGTGTCGCCATGGTCACATTCAACGTAAGAACTGTCACCTCAGGGATTATCAACATTGTCACTGTCACCGTGGGGTTGTCACCATGAGCACTATCACCATGGGCAATGTCTCCATGGGCAGTATCACCATGAGCACTGACACTATTGGCACTCTCACCATCAGCAATGTCACCAGGGGCACGGTCACCGTGAGCACTGTCTCCATGGGCCTTGTCACACTGGGCGCTGTCACCATGGGCACTGCCACCTTGGGCTCTCTCACCATTAACACTGTAACAATACCCATTATCACCGTGTGCACTGTCACTATGGGCACGATCACCATTAGCACTGTAAGCATGTGCACTGTCACTATTTAGCACTGTCACTAGGTGAACTATGACCATGGGCACTTTCACGATGTGCACTATCACCATGAGCACAGTTACCATGGGCACTGTTACAATGTGCAGAGTCACCATCGGTACTGTCCCCATGGGAACTGCCACCAAGAGCACTGTCACCATTAACATTGTCACCACGAGCACTGCCACCATGGGCACTGCTATTATGAGCACTGTCACCATGAGAACTGTCGCTATGAGAACTGCCACCATGGGTATTTTCAACATGAGTACTGTCAACTTGGGTATTGTCACCATTAGCACTGTCACGATGAGCACTATTACTGGGAGCACTATCACTGTGAGCACTGTCACCATGAGCACTGTCGCCAAGGGTACTGGCACAATGCAGACTGGCACCATGAGCCCTGTCACCATTGGCACTATCACTTTGAGCATTCTCACCATGGTCACTGTCACCATGGGCACTGTTACCATGAGCACTGTCACTACAGGAAATGGTTGCGTGGGCACTGTCACCACGGGTACTGTCATCATGGGCAGTGTCACCATGGGAACTGTAAGCATGGGCACTGCCACCATGGGCAATATCACTGTGAGCACTGTCACCATGGGTACTGCAACAAAGAGAACTGTCACCGTGAGTACTGTCTGCATGGGTTGTCACCGTGTGCACTGTCACCATGAGAACTGTCAACATGGGCACTGTCACCATTTTTCACTGCCACCATGTGCAATGTCACCATGGGCACTATCACACTGAGAACTGTCACAATGAGTCCTGTCATCATGGGCACTGTCACCAAGGGCACGGCCACCATGTGCACTGTTACCATGGTCACTATCACCGTGAGCATTGTCCCCATGGGAACTAACAACATGGTCAATGTCATCCCGAACACTTTCACAATGGGAACTGCCACCTTGGGCACTATCAACAAGTGGACTCTCACCATAGGCACTATCACCATGGGCACTGTCACCGTGAGCACTGTCACCATCGGCACTGTCATCATGAGCACTATTACTGTGAGTACTACCACCATGAGCACTCTCACTGTGGTCACTGTCACCATGGGCACTCTTATCGTGAGCACTTTCACTATGGGTACTGGCACAGTGCGGACTGTCACACTGAGACCTGCCACCATGGACACTATCACCATGAGCACTTTCACCATGGTCACTGTTACCATGGGTACTGTCACTGGGAGCACTGTCACTATAGGCAATTGTACCATGGGCACTGTCACCATGGGCACTGTCATCATGGGCATTGACACTGTTGGCAGTGTCTCCATGGGCACTGTCACAGAGAGAAAAGTCATCATGGGAACTGTCACAGTCAGTATTCTCACCATGGGCACTCTCATTGTGGGCAATGCCTCCGTGAGCACTACTACCATGAACACTGCTACCGTGAACACTCTCATGATAAGAACTGTCACCATGGGCACAGACACCATGGGCACTCTCATGGTGTGCACTGTAACCAGGGGCACATTCACCCTGGGCACTGTCACCATGAGCACTCTAACCATGGGCACTGTAACCATGGGCTCTATCACCATGAGCAATATAACCATGGGCACTGTCACTATTTTGCACTGCCACCAGATGCACCATGACCATGTGCACTGTCACCATGGGCAGTGTCACCATTAGTAGTCTCACCATGGTCACTGCACCACGAGTACTGTCAACAAGAGCACTGTCACCATGAGCACTGCCACCATGAGCACTGTCACAAGAACTGTCCCTATGTGAACTGCCACCATGGGCACTTTCACCATGATTACTGTCACCGTGGGTATTGTCACCTTGGGCAATGTCAACGTGAGTAATATCACTGTGAGCACTATCACCCTGAGCTCTGTCATCATGGACACAGCCTCCATGCGGACTGTCACCATGAACACCCTCACCATGGGCACTATCACGGTAAGAACAGTCACCGTGGTCACTGTCAACATGGGCACTTTCATCGTGAGCAGTGTCACTAAGAGCATTATCACCATCAGAACTGTCCCCGTGTGAACAGTCACCATGGGCACTGTCAACCTGGAGACTATCACCTTGAGCACTGTCACCATGAACACTGTCACCATGAGCATTGTCACCATGAGCAATTTCAACAGGGTCACTTTCACCGTGAGAACTGTCACCACGGAAACTCTCACCATTGGCACTGCCTCTGAGGAATTGTCACGATGAGCACAATCACCATGGGCAGTGTCTCCATGGGCAGTTTCACCGTGAGCACTCTCACTATTGGCACTATCACCATAAGCACTGTCAGAATCGGCACAGTCACCGTGAGCACTGTCAAAACGGTTGTTGTCTCACTGGGCGATGTCACCTTGGGCACAGTCACCATTAGCACTGTCTCCATGGGCACTGTGATCTTGGGCACTTTCACCATGGGCTCTGTCACTGTGGGCACAGTCACAATGGGAAATATCACTTTGGACATTGTCACGGTGGACACTGTCACTGTGAGCATGGCCACCGTAACATCTATCACCATAAACACTGTAACTATGGGCACTGTCCACATGAAAACTGTCACTTATGTCACTGTCCACATGAGCAGTGTCAACATGATCACTCTCACAATGGGCAGGACACCCTGCGTGTTTCCAACATGGGCACTTTCACCATGAGCTCTCGCACTGTAGGAATTCTCACCTTAGGTACTGTCACCATGGGCACTGTCACCTTGAGCACTTTTACCATGAGCTCTGTCACCCTGGGTATTGTCACCATGGGCACTATCACCGTGAGAGTTGTGTACATGTGCATTCTCACCATGGGCACTATCACCATGAGCAATATCACCATGAATACTGTCACCCTGTGTATTGTCACCATGGGCACTGTCACCTTGAGCACTACACCGTGAGAATTGTGACTATGGGCACTGTCACCATGGGCACATTCACCATCGGCACTATCGCCATGAACACTGTCACCATGAGCACTGTCACTGTGTGCAGTTTCAGCATACACACTATCACCGTAAGGACTATCACCTTAAGCAATGTCACCATGAGCAAAATCACCATGGGCACTGTCAACATTTTGCACTGCCACCATGTGCATTGTCACCATGGGCACTTTACCATGAATACTGTCACCATGGGAAATATCACCATGGGCACTGTCACCATGAGCACGGTCAGTATGAGATTTTTCACCATAGGCACTGTCACCAGGAGAACGGTCACCATGGTCACATTCAACGTAAGAACTGTCACCTCGGAGACTATCAGCATTGGCATTGTCACTGTGGGTTTGTCACCATGAGCACTATCACCATGGGCCATGCCTCTAAGGACATTATCACCATGAGCACTGTCACTATTGGCACTCTCAGCATGGGCACTGTCACCTTGGGCACGGTCACCTTGAGCACTGTCACAATGGGCCTTCTCACACTGCGTGCTGTCACAATGGGCACTGTCACTGTGGGCACTGTCACAATGGGAAGTATCACCTTGGGCTTTGTCAGCGTGGGCACTGTCACCATGGGCACGGCCACCATGAAATCTATCACCATAAGCCCTGTAAACATGGGCACTGTCCCATGAGCATGGCACCATGAGCACTGCCAGAATGAGCACTGTCACTTATGGCACTGTCCACATGAGCAGTGTGACCCTGATCACTGTCACCATGGGCAGGACACCCTGGGTATTGTCACCATGGGCACTGTCACCATGAGCACTCTCACCATGGAAATTGTCACCTTAGGTACTGTAACCATGGGCACTGTCACCATGAACACTTTTACCATGAGCTATGTTACCCTGGGTATTGTCACCATGGGCACTATCACCGTGAGAGTTGTGAACATGGGCACTCTCATCTTGGGGACTATCACCATGAGCAATGTCACCATGAATACTGTCACCCTGTGTATTGTCACCATGGGCACTGTCACCGTGAGCACTACACCGTGAGAATTGTGACTATGGGCACTGTCACCAGGGGCACATTCACGATCGGCACTATCGCCATGAACACTGTCACCATGAGCACAATCACTGTGTGCAGTTTCACAATACACACTATCACCGTAGGGAATATCACCATAAGCAATGTCACCATGAGCAATATCACCATGGGCACTGTCACCATTTTGCACTGCCACTATGTGCAGTGTGACCATGGGCACTTTTACCATGAGTACTGTCACCATGGGTAATATCACCATGGGCACAGTCACCATGAGCACTGTCACTATGAGAATTTTCACCATAGGCACAGTCACCATGAGAAATGTCACCATGGGCACTGTCAACATGGAGACCATAACCTTGAGCACTGTCACCATGAGCAATATCACCATGGTCACATTCAATGTAAGAACTGTCACCACGGGGACTATCACAATTGGCACTGTCACTGTTGGGTTCTCACAATGAGCACTATCACCATGGGCATTGTCTCCATGGGCAGTTTCACCATGAGCACTGTCACTATTGGCACTCTCATCATCGGCAATATTCACCACGGGCACATTCACTGTGAGAACTGTCATCATGGGCTTTCTCACACTGGGTACTGTCATCATGGGCACTGTCACCCTGGGCACTGTCACATTGGGATATATCACCATGGGCTTTGTCAGCATGGGAACTGTCCACGGGGGTACTGACACCGTGACATCTATCACCATAATCACTGTAAACATGGACACTGTCACAATGAGAACGGTCAGCATGAGCACTGCCACACAGAGCACTGCTATTTATGGCACTGCCAACATGAGCACTGTCACCATGAGCAGTGTCACCAGGGGCATGACACCATGGGCACTGTCACCATGGTCATTGTCACCCTAAGTACTCTCATCATAGGCATTATCACTGTGAGAATTGTGAACATGGGCACTGTCACCATGGGCACTATCACCATGAGCGCTGTCACCCTGTGTATTTACACCATGGGCACTGTCACTGTGAACACTACACCATGAGAATTGTGACTATGGGCACTGTCACCCTGGACACTCTCACCATGGGAACTATCACCGTGAACACTGTAACCATGAACACTATCACTGTGTGCAGTGTCACCATGCGCACTGTCACCATGAGGACTATCACTGTAAGCAAAGTCACCATGAGGAATGTCACCATGGGCACTGTCACCATTTTGCACTGCCAGCATGTGCAGTGTCACCATGGGTAATATCACCATAGGCACTTTCACCGTGAGAAATGTGACCGTGCAAAATATCTCTATGGGCCCTGGCACCATGGGCATTGTCACTGTGAGCACTGTCACAATGGGAACTATCACCGAGAGAAATCTCAACATGCTAACTGTCCCCATGGGGACTCTTACTGTGAGAAGGGTCACCATGGGCATTGTCACTGTTGGCACTGTCCCCATGGGCACTGTCATTGTGGACAGTGTCACCATGGCCATTGCCACCTTGGGCTCTCTCACCATGAACACTGTAACAATGCAAATTATCACCGTGTGCTCTCTCACCATGGGCACTATCACCATGAGCACTGTCAGAATGTGCACTGTCACTATTTAGCACTGTCACCAGGTGAACTACCACCATGGGCACTATCACGATTTGCACTGTCACCATGAGCACAAATACCATGGGCACTGTAACAATGCACAGTGTCATCATCGGTATTGTCCCCATACGAACTGCCACCAAGAACACTGTCACCATTAACACTGTCACCAGGAGCACTGGCACCTTGGGCACTGCTATTATGAGCACTGTCACCATGAGCACTCTCATCATGGGCACTTTCACCAAGGGCAGAGCCACCATGTGCACTGTTACCATGGTCACTATCACCGTGAGCACTGTCACCATGGGAACTACCAACATGGGCACTGTCATCATGAGCACTTTCACAATGGGAACTGCCACCACGGCACTATTAATGTGAGCACACTCACCATGGGCACTATCACCAAGGGCACTGTCAGTTTCACAACTATCACCATGGGTACTGCAACCATGACCACTGTCACCGTTATCACTGTCACCATTCTCAGTATCACCATGTGCACTGTCACCATGGGCACTATCACCAGGAGAACTGTCAGCATCGGCACTGTCACCATGGGTATTGTGACTTTGGGCACTGTCACCATGAGCACTGTCACCTTGGGCAGTGGCACAATGTGGACTGTCACAATAAGCACTGTCATCATGGGCTCTATCAACATTATAAAGGTCACCGTGGTCACTATCACCTAGGGCACTGTCACTGTGAGCACTATCACTGTGAGGGTTCTGACCATGTGCACTGTTACTATGGGT
This sequence comes from Mesoplodon mirus, assembly GCF_964341445.2. Lineage (NCBI taxonomy): Eukaryota > Metazoa > Chordata > Mammalia > Artiodactyla > Ziphiidae > Mesoplodon > Mesoplodon mirus. Next base: position 5,120,879 of record NW_028295808.1, on the reverse strand, counting down.
AGTGTCCCCATGGTCAATTTCACTGTTAGTACTGTCACCATGGACACTATAACTAAGGGCACTGTCACCGTGAGCTCTGTCACCTTGGGCACTTTCACCATGAGCAGTGCCACTGTGACCACTCTCACCATAAGAACTGTCACCGTGGGCACTTTCATGATGAGCACTTCCAACATTGGCACTATCACCTTGAGCACTGTCAACAAGAGCACTGTCATGGTGGGCAGTGTCACCATGCGCACTGTCACCATGAACACGGTCACCATGAGTACTGTCACCCTGGGTATTTTCACCATGGGCACTGTCACTGTGAGCACTACACCATGAGAATTGTGACTATGGGCACTGTTACCATGGACACTCTCACCATGGGAACTATCACTGTGAACACTGTCACAGTGAACATTGTCACTGTGTGCATTGTTACCATGCACACAGTCACCATAAGGATTATCACTGTAAGCAATGTCACCATGAACAATGTCACCATGGGCACTCTTACCATCTTGCACAGCCACCATGTGCAGTGTCACCATTGGTCATATCACCATAGGCACTTTCGCCGTGAGAAATGTTACCGAGCAGAATGTCTATATGGGCACTGGCACCATGGGCCTTCTCACTGAGAGCACTGTCACAACGGGCACTATAACCGTGAGAAATCTCACCATGCTAACTGTCCCCATGGGCACCGTCACCATGAGATGTGCCACCATGGGAACTGTTACTGTCGGCACTGTCACTTTGGGCACTGTCATTGTGGGCACTGTCACCATGGCTACTGCCACCTTGGGCTCTGTCACCATGAACACTGTTACAATGCCTATTATCACCGTGTGCACTGTCTCATGGGCACTATCACCATGAGCACTGTCAGCATGTGCACTGTCACTATTTAGCACTGTCACCAGGTGAACTACCACCATGGGCACTGTCAGGACGTGCACTATCACCGTGAGCACGATTACCATGGGAACTGTAACAATGCACAGTGTCACCATCGGTACTGTGCCCATGGGAACAGCCACCAAGGGCACTGTCACCATAAGCACTGTCACTGTGTGCAGTTTCACCATACACACTATTACTGGAAGGACTATCACCATAAGCAATGTCACCATGAGCAATATCACCATGGGCACTGTCAACATTTTGCACTGCCACCATGTGCAGTGTCACCATGGGCACTTTTACCATGAGTACCGTCACCATGGGTAATATCACCATGGGCACTGTCACCATGAGCACTGCCACTATGAGAATTTTCACCATAGGCACTGTCACCATGAGAACTGTCACCATGGTCACATTCAACGTAAGAACTGCCACCACGGGGACTATCACCATTGTCACTGTCACCGTGGGGTTGTCACCATGAGCACTATCACCATGGGCAATATCTCCATGGGCAGTTTCACCATGAGAACTGTCATTATTGGCACTCTCACCATCGGCACTGTCACAATGGGCATGGTCACCGTGAGCTGTGTCACCTTGGGCCTTGTCAAACTGGGCGCTGTCACCATGGGCTCTTTCACAATGGGAAGTATCACCATGGACTTTGTCAGCCTGGGCACTGTCCCCGTGGGCACTGACACCGTTACATCTATCAGCATAAACACTGTAAACGTGCACACTGTCACCATGAGCACAGTCACCTTGAGCACTGTCACCATGGGCCTTGTCACACTGGGCGCTGTCACCATGGGCACCGTCACCGTGAGCACTGTCACAATGGGAAGTATCACCATGGGCTTTGTCACGCTGGGCACTGTCCCTGTGTGCAGTGTCACCGTGACATCTATCACCATAAGCAATGTAAATATGGGCACTGTCCCCATGAGCACGGTCACCATAAGCACTGCCACAATGAGCACTGTTATTTATGGCAATGCCAACATGAGAACTGTCACCATGAGCACTGTCACCATAGGCGTGACACCATGTGCACTGTCACCATGTGCATTGTCAACCTAGGTACTCTCACCATTGGCATTATCACTGTGAGAATTGTGAACATGGGCACTGTCACCATGGGCACTGTCATCATGGGCAGTGTCACCATGGGAACTGTAAACATGGGCACGGCCACCATGGGCAATATCACTGTGAGCACTGTCACCATGGGTACTGCAACAAAGATAACTCTCACCGTGAGTACTGTCTTCATGAGTTGTCACCGTGTGCACTGTCACCATGAGAACTGTCAACATGGGCACTGTCACCATTTTTCACTGCCACCATCTGAAATGTCACCATGGGCACTATCACCATGAGAACTGTCACCCTGAGTCCTGTCAACACGGGCACTGTCACCAAGGGCACGGCCACCATGTGCAGTGTTACCATGGTCACTATCACCGTGAGTACTCTCACCATGGGAACTACCAACATGGGCAAAGTCATCATGAGCACTTTCACCATGGGAACTGCCACCATGGGCACTATCACCATCGGCACTGTCACCATGAGCACTATTACTGTGAGTACTACCACCGTGAGCACTCTCACCAAGGACACTATCACCATGCGCACTGTCACCATGAGTACTTTCCTATGGGTACTGGCACAATGCGGACTGTCACAATGAGCCGTGTCACCATGGACACTATCACCATGAGCAATCTCACCGTGGTAACTGTTACTATGGGTATTGTGACTGTCAGCACTGTCACCATAGGCAATGGCACTGTGGGCACTGTCACCATGGGCACTGTCATCATGGGCATTGTCCCCATTTTCAGTGCCACCATGGGCAATGCAACCATGTGCACTATCACTGTAAGCTCTGTCACCACGGGTACTGCTACCATGAGCACTGTCACTGTAAGCTCTGTCACCACGGGTACTGCTACCATGAGCACTGTCAGCATGGGTTGTAACCGTGTGCACTGTCACTATGAGAACTGTCAGCATGGGCACTGTCACCATTTTCCACTGCTGCCATGTGCACTACCACCATGGGCACTATCACCGTGAGCACTGTCACCATGAGTAATGTCATCATGGGCAGTGTCACCAAGGGCACAACCACCATGTGTACCATTACCATGGTCACTATCACCGTGAGCACTGTCACCATGGTAACTACCAACATGGGCACTGTCACCATGAACACATTGACAATGGGAACCTCCACCATGGGCACTATTAATGTGAGCACACTCACCATGGACACTATCACCAAGGGTACTGTCACTTTCAGCACTATCACCATGGGTACTGCAACCATTACCACTGTCACCATAAGCACTGTCACCATTCTCAGTATCACCATGTGCACTGTCACCATGGGCACTATCTCCATGAGAACTGTCAGCTTGGGCACTGTCACCATGGGTATTGTGACTTTGGGCAATGTCACCATGAGCACTGTCACCTTGGGCACTGGCACAATGTGGACTGTCACCATGAGCACTGTCATCATGGGCACTATTACCGTTAGAACTGTCACCGTGGTCACTGTCACCATGGGCACTGTCACGGTAAGCACTGTCACAGTGAAGGCTGTGACCATGGGCACTGTCACCATGGGCAGTGACCCCATGGACAATTTCACTGTTTGTAATGTCACCATGGACACTATAACTATGGGCACTGTCACCGTGAGCTCTGTCACCATGGGCACTTTCACCATGAGCACTGCCACTCTGACCACTCTCACCATAAGAACTGTCATAATGGGCCCTTTACCGATGGGCACTTCCAACATTGGCACTATCACCGTGAGCACTGTCAACAAGAGCCCTGTCACGGTGGGCAGTGTCACCATGTGCACTATCACCGCAAGGACTATCACATTAAGCAATGTCACCATGGGCACTGTCACCATTTTGCACTGCCAGCATGTGCACTATCACCTTAGGTACTGTCACCATGAGCACTTTATCACTGCGTACTGTCACCATGGGTAATATCACCATGGGCACTGTCACCGTTATCACTATCACCGTGAGAGATGCCATGATGGGCACTGGCACCATGGGTCTTGTCACTATGAGCACTGAAACAATGGGCACAATCACTGTGAGAAATTTCACCATGCTAACTCTACCCAAAGGCTCTGTGACAGAGAGAAATGTCACCATGGGCTCTGTCACAGTCAGTATTCTCACCATGGGCACTCTCATTGTGGGCACTGCCACCGTGAGCACTATTACCATGAACACTGCTACCGTTTGCACTATCATGATAAGAACTGTCACCATGGGCACAGACAACATGGGTACTCTCACGTTGTGCACTGTCACCAGGGGAACTGTCACCATGGGCACTGTCACCATGAGCACTCTAACCATGGGCACTCTCACCATGGGCACTATCACCATGAGCAATATCACCATGGGCACTCTCACTATTTTGCACTGCCACCAGATGCACCATGACCATGTGCACTGTCACCATGGGCAGTGTCACCACTGGGAGTCTCACCATGGGCACTGCACCATGATCACTGTCACCAAGAGCACTGTCACCACGAGCACTGCCACCATGAGCACTGTCACAAGAACTGCCACCATGGGCACTTTCACCATGATTACTGTCATCGTGGGTATTGTCACCTTGGGCAGTGTCAACGTGAGCAATATCACTGTGAGCACTATCACCCTGAGCACTGTCACCATGGGCACAGCCTCAATGCGGACTCTCACCATGAACACTGTCACCATGCGCACTATCACGGTGAGAACAGTCACCGTCGTCACTGTCACCATGGGCACATTTACCATGAGGACTGTCACTAAGAGCATTATCACCATAGGCACTGTCACCATGAGAACAGTCATCAAGGGCACTGTCAACATGGAGACTATCACCTCAAGCACTGTCACCATGAACACTGTCACCGTGAGCATTGTCACCATGAGCAATTTCAACAGGGTCACTTTCACCATGAGAACTGTCACCACGGGAACTCTCACCATTGGCACTGCCTCCGTGGGATTGTCACGATGAGCACTATCACCATGGGCATTGTCTCCATGGGCAGTTTCACCGTGAGCACTCTCACTATTGGCACTATCACCATCGGCACTCTCAGCATCGGCACAGTCACCGTGAGCACTGTCACAATGGGTGTTGTCACACTGGGTGCAGTTACCATGGGCACAGTCACCATTAGAACTGTCACCATGGGCACTGTGATCCTGGGCACTTTCACCATGGGCTCTTTCACAATGGGCACTCTCACAATGGGAAGTATCACCATGGGCTTTGTCATCGTGGGCACTGTCACTGTGAGCATGGCCACCGTAACATCTGTCACCATAAGCACTGTAACCATGAGCACTGTCCACATGAGCAGTGCCACAGTGAGCACTGTCACTTATGGCACTGTCCACATGAGCAGTGTCACCATGATCACTCTCACTATGGGCAGGACACCCTGGGTGTTTTCACCATGGGCACTGTCACCTTGAGCACATTGACCATGAGCTCTCTCACCCTGGGTGTTGTCACCATGGGCAGTATCACCGTGAGAGCTGTGTACATGGGCAGTCTCACCATGTGCACTATCACCATGAGCAATGTCACCATGAATAATGTCACCCTGTGTATTGTCACCATGGGCACTGTCACCATGGGCACATTCACCATCGGCACTATCACTGTTAAAAGTGTCACCAAGAGCACAGTCACTGTGTGCAGTTTCACCATACACACTATCACCGTAAGGATTATTACCATAAGCAATGTCACCATGAGCAATATCACCATGGGCACTGTCACCATATTGCACTGCCACCATGTGCAGTGTCACCATGGGCACTTTTACCATGAGTACTGTCACCATGGGTAATATCACCATGGGCACTGTCACCATGAGCACTGTTACTATGAGAATTTTCACTGTAGGCACTGTCACCATGAGAAGTGTCGCCATGGTCACATTCAACGTAAGAACTGTCACCTCAGGGATTATCAACATTGTCACTGTCACCGTGGGGTTGTCACCATGAGCACTATCACCATGGGCAATGTCTCCATGGGCAGTATCACCATGAGCACTGACACTATTGGCACTCTCACCATCAGCAATGTCACCAGGGGCACGGTCACCGTGAGCACTGTCTCCATGGGCCTTGTCACACTGGGCGCTGTCACCATGGGCACTGCCACCTTGGGCTCTCTCACCATTAACACTGTAACAATACCCATTATCACCGTGTGCACTGTCACTATGGGCACGATCACCATTAGCACTGTAAGCATGTGCACTGTCACTATTTAGCACTGTCACTAGGTGAACTATGACCATGGGCACTTTCACGATGTGCACTATCACCATGAGCACAGTTACCATGGGCACTGTTACAATGTGCAGAGTCACCATCGGTACTGTCCCCATGGGAACTGCCACCAAGAGCACTGTCACCATTAACATTGTCACCACGAGCACTGCCACCATGGGCACTGCTATTATGAGCACTGTCACCATGAGAACTGTCGCTATGAGAACTGCCACCATGGGTATTTTCAACATGAGTACTGTCAACTTGGGTATTGTCACCATTAGCACTGTCACGATGAGCACTATTACTGGGAGCACTATCACTGTGAGCACTGTCACCATGAGCACTGTCGCCAAGGGTACTGGCACAATGCAGACTGGCACCATGAGCCCTGTCACCATTGGCACTATCACTTTGAGCATTCTCACCATGGTCACTGTCACCATGGGCACTGTTACCATGAGCACTGTCACTATAGGAAATGGTTGCGTGGGCACTGTCACCACGGGTACTGTCATCATGGGCAGTGTCACCATGGGAACTGTAAGCATGGGCACTGCCACCATGGGCAATATCACTGTGAGCACTGTCACCATGGGTACTGCAACAAAGAGAACTGTCACCGTGAGTACTGTCTGCATGGGTTGTCACCGTGTGCACTGTCACCATGAGAACTGTCAACATGGGCACTGTCACCATTTTTCACTGCCACCATGTGCAATGTCACCATGGGCACTATCACACTGAGAACTGTCACAATGAGTCCTGTCATCATGGGCACTGTCACCAAGGGCACGGCCACCATGTGCACTGTTACCATGGTCACTATCACCGTGAGCATTGTCCCCATGGGAACTAACAACATGGTCAATGTCATCCCGAACACTTTCACAATGGGAACTGCCACCTTGGGCACTATCAACAAGTGGACTCTCACCATAGGCACTATCACCATGGGCACTGTCACCGTGAGCACTGTCACCATCGGCACTGTCATCATGAGCACTATTACTGTGAGTACTACCACCATGAGCACTCTCACTGTGGTCACTGTCACCATGGGCACTCTTATCGTGAGCACTTTCACTATGGGTACTGGCACAGTGCGGACTGTCACACTGAGACCTGCCACCATGGACACTATCACCATGAGCACTTTCACCATGGTCACTGTTACCATGGGTACTGTCACTGGGAGCACTGTCACAATAGGCAATTGTACCATGGGCATTGTCACCATGGGCACTGTCATCATGGGCATTGACACTGTTGGCAGTGTCTCCATGGGCACTGTCACAGAGAGAAAAGTCATCATGGGAACTGTCACAGTCAGTATTCTCACCATGGGCACTCTCATTGTGGGCAATGCCTCCGTGAGCACTACTACCATGAACACTGCTACCGTGAACACTCTCATGATAAGAACTGTCACCATGGGCACAGACACCATGGGCACTCTCATGGTGTGCACTGTAACCAGGGGCACATTCACCCTGGGCACTGTCACCATGAGCACTCTAACCATGGGCACTGTAACCATGGGCTCTATCACCATGAGCAATATAACCATGGGCACTGTCACTATTTTGCACTGCCACCAGATGCACCATGACCATGTGCACTGTCACCATGGGCAGTGTCACCATTAGTAGTCTCACCATGGTCACTGCACCACGAGTACTGTCAACAAGAGCACTGTCACCATGAGCACTGCCACCATGAGCACTGTCACAAGAACTGTCCCTATGTGAACTGCCACCATGGGCACTTTCACCATGATTACTGTCACCGTGGGTATTGTCACCTTGGGCAATGTCAACGTGAGTAATATCACTGTGAGCACTATCACCCTGAGCTCTGTCATCATGGACACAGCCTCCATGCGGACTGTCACCATGAACACCCTCACCATGGGCACTATCACGGTAAGAACAGTCACCGTGGTCACTGTCAACATGGGCACTTTCATCGTGAGCAGTGTCACTAAGAGCATTATCACCATCAGAACTGTCCCCGTGTGAACAGTCACCATGGGCACTGTCAACCTGGAGACTATCACCTTGAGCACTGTCACCATGAACACTGTCACCATGAGCATTGTCACCATGAGCAATTTCAACAGGGTCACTTTCACCGTGAGAACTGTCACCACGGAAACTCTCACCATTGGCACTGCCTCTGAGGAATTGTCACGATGAGCACAATCACCATGGGCAGTGTCTCCATGGGCAGTTTCACCGTGAGCACTCTCACTATTGGCACTATCACCATAAGCACTGTCAGAATCGGCACAGTCACCGTGAGCACTGTCAAAACGGTTGTTGTCTCACTGGGCGATGTCACCTTGGGCACAGTCACCATTAGCACTGTCTCCATGGGCACTGTGATCTTGGGCACTTTCACCATGGGCTCTGTCACTGTGGGCACAGTCACAATGGGAAATATCACTTTGGACATTGTCATGGTGGACACTGTCACTGTGAGCATGGCCACCGTAACATCTATCACCATAAACACTGTAACTATGGGCACTGTCCACATGAAAACTGTCACTTATGTCACTGTCCACATGAGCAGTGTCAACATGATCACTCTCACAATGGGCAGGACACCCTGCGTGTTTCCAACATGGGCACTTTCACCATGAGCTCTCGCACTGTAGGAATTCTCACCTTAGGTACTGTCACCATGGGCACTGTCACCTTGAGCACTTTTACCATGAGCTCTGTCACCCTGGGTATTGTCACCATGGGCACTATCACCGTGAGAGTTGTGTACATGTGCATTCTCACCATGGGCACTATCACCATGAGCAATATCACCATGAATACTGTCACCCTGTGTATTGTCACCATGGGCACTGTCACCTTGAGCACTACACCGTGAGAATTGTGACTATGGGCACTGTCACCATGGGCACATTCACCATCGGCACTATCGCCATGAACACTGTCACCATGAGCACTGTCACTGTGTGCAGTTTCAGCATACACACTATCACCGTAAGGACTATCACCTTAAGCAATGTCACCATGAGCAAAATCACCATGGGCACTGTCAACATTTTGCACTGCCACCATGTGCATTGTCACCATGGGCACTTTACCATGAATACTGTCACCATGGGAAATATCACCATGGGCACTGTCACCATGAGCACGGTCAGTATGAGATTTTTCACCATAGGCACTGTCACCAGGAGAACGGTCACCATGGTCACATTCAACGTAAGAACTGTCACCTCGGAGACTATCAGCATTGGCATTGTCACTGTGGGTTTGTCACCATGAGCACTATCACCATGGGCCATGCCTCTAAGGACATTATCACCATGAGCACTGTCACTATTGGCACTCTCAGCATGGGCACTGTCACCTTGGGCACGGTCACCTTGAGCACTGTCACAATGGGCCTTCTCACACTGCGTGCTGTCACAATGGGCACTGTCACTGTGGGCACTGTCACAATGGGAAGTATCACCTTGGGCTTTGTCAGCGTGGGCACTGTCACCATGGGCACGGCCACCATGAAATCTATCACCATAAGCCCTGTAAACATGGGCACTGTCCCATGAGCATGGCACCATGAGCACTGCCAGAATGAGCACTGTCACTTATGGCACTGTCCACATGAGCAGTGTGACCCTGATCACTGTCACCATGGGCAGGACACCCTGGGTATTGTCACCATGGGCACTGTCACCATGAGCACTCTCACCATGGAAATTGTCACCTTAGGTACTGTAACCATGGGCACTGTCACCATGAACACTTTTACCATGAGCTATGTTACCCTGGGTATTGTCACCATGGGCACTATCACCGTGAGAGTTGTGAACATGGGCACTCTCATCTTGGGGACTATCACCATGAGCAATGTCACCATGAATACTGTCACCCTGTGTATTGTCACCATGGGCACTGTCACCGTGAGCACTACACCGTGAGAATTGTGACTATGGGCACTGTCACCAGGGGCACATTCACGATCGGCACTATCGCCATGAACACTGTCACCATGAGCACAATCACTGTGTGCAGTTTCACAATACACACTATCACCGTAGGGAATATCACCATAAGCAATGTCACCATGAGCAATATCACCATGGGCACTGTCACCATTTTGCACTGCCACTATGTGCAGTGTGACCATGGGCACTTTTACCATGAGTACTGTCACCATGGGTAATATCACCATGGGCACAGTCACCATGAGCACTGTCACTATGAGAATTTTCATCATAGGCACAGTCACCATGAGAAATGTCACCATGGGCACTGTCAACATGGAGACCATAACCTTGAGCACTGTCACCATGAGCAATATCACCATGGTCACATTCAATGTAAGAACTGTCACCACGGGGACTATCACAATTGGCACTGTCACTGTTGGGTTCTCACAATGAGCACTATCACCATGGGCATTGTCTCCATGGGCAGTTTCACCATGAGCACTGTCACTATTGGCACTCTCATCATCGGCAATATTCACCACGGGCACATTCACTGTGAGAACTGTCATCATGGGCTTTCTCACACTGGGTACTGTCATCATGGGCACTGTCACCCTGGGCACTGTCACATTGGGATATATCACCATGGGCTTTGTCAGCATGGGAACTGTCCACGGGGGTACTGACACCGTGACATCTATCACCATAATCACTGTAAACATGGACACTGTCACAATGAGAACGGTCAGCATGAGCACTGCCACACAGAGCACTGCTATTTATGGCACTGCCAACATGAGCACTGTCACCATGAGCAGTGTCACCAGGGGCATGACACCATGGGCACTGTCACCATGGTCATTGTCACCCTAAGTACTCTCATCATAGGCATTATCACTGTGAGAATTGTGAACATGGGCACTGTCACCATGGGCACTATCACCATGAGCGCTGTCACCCTGTGTATTTACACCATGGGCACTGTCACTGTGAACACTACACCATGAGAATTGTGACTATGGGCACTGTCACCCTGGACACTCTCACCATGGGAACTATCACCGTGAACACTGTAACCATGAACACTATCACTGTGTGCAGTGTCACCATGCGCACTGTCACCATGAGGACTATCACTGTAAGCAAAGTCACCATGAGGAATGTCACCATGGGCACTGTCACCATTTTGCACTGCCAGCATGTGCAGTGTCACCATGGGTAATATCACCATAGGCACTTTCACCGTGAGAAATGTGACCGTGCAAAATATCTCTATGGGCCCTGGCACCATGGGCATTGTCACTGTGAGCACTGTCACAATGGGAACTATCACCGAGAGAAATCTCAACATGCTAACTGTCCCCATGGGGACTCTTACTGTGAGAAGGGTCACCATGGGCATTGTCACTGTTGGCACTGTCCCCATGGGCACTGTCATTGTGGACAGTGTCACCATGGCCATTGCCACCTTGGGCTCTCTCACCATGAACAGTGTAACAATGCAAATTATCACCGTGTGCTCTCTCACCATGGGCACTATCACCATGAGCACTGTCAGAATGTGCACTGTCACTATTTAGCACTGTCACCAGGTGAACTACCACCATGGGCACTATCACGATTTGCACTGTCACCATGAGCACAAATACCATGGGCACTGTAACAATGCACAGTGTCATCATCGGTATTGTCCCCATACGAACTGCCACCAAGAACACTGTCACCATTAACACTGTCACCAGGAGCACTGGCACCTTGGGCACTGCTATTATGAGCACTGTCACCATGAGCACTCTCATCATGGGCACTTTCACCAAGGGCAGAGCCACCATGTGCACTGTTACCATGGTCACTATCACCGTGAGCACTGTCACCATGGGAACTACCAACATGGGCACTGTCATCATGAGCACTTTCACAATGGGAACTGCCACCACGGCACTATTAATGTGAGCACACTCACCATGGGCACTATCACCAAGGGCACTGTCAGTTTCACAACTATCACCATGGGTACTGCAACCATGACCACTGTCACCGTTATCACTGTCACCATTCTCAGTATCACCATGTGCACTGTCACCATGGGCACTATCACCAGGAGAACTGTCAGCATCGGCACTGTCACCATGGGTATTGTGACTTTGGGCACTGTCACCATGAGCACTGTCACCTTGGGCAGTGGCACAATGTGGACTGTCACAATAAGCACTGTCATCATGGGCTCTATCAACATTATAAAGGTCACCGTGGTCACTATCACCAAGGGCACTGTCACTGTGAGCACTATCACTGTGAGGGTTCTGACCATGTGCACTGTTACTATGGGTAGTGTCCCCATGGTCAATTTCACTGTTAGTACTGTCACCATGGACACTATAACTAAGGGCACTGTCACCGTGAGCTCTGTCACCTTGGGCACTTTCACCATGAGCAGTGCCACTGTGACCACTCTCACCATAAGAACTGTCACCGTGGGCACTTTCATGATGAGCACTTCCAACATTGGCACTATCACCTTGAGCACTGTCAACAAGAGCACTGTCATGGTGGGCAGTGTCACCATGCGCACTGTCACCATGAACACGGTCACCATGAGTACTGTCACCCTGGGTATTTTCACCATGGGCACTGTCACTGTGAGCACTACACCATGAGAATTGTGACTATGGGCACTGTTACCATGGACACTCTCACCATGGGAACTATCACTGTGAACACTGTCACAGTGAACATTGTCACTGTGTGCATTGTTACCATGCACACAGTCACCATAAGGATTATCACTGTAAGCAATGTCACCATGAACAATGTCACCATGGGCACTCTTACCATCTTGCACAGCCACCATGTGCAGTGTCACCATTGGTCATATCACCATAGGCACTTTCGCCGTGAGAAATGTTACCGAGCAGAATGTCTATATGGGCACTGGCACCATGGGCCTTCTCACTGAGAGCACTGTCACAACGGGCACTATAACCGTGAGAAATCTCACCATGCTAACTGTCCCCATGGGCACCGTCACCATGAGATGTGCCACCATGGGAACTGTTACTGTCGGCACTGTCACTTTGGGCACTGACATTGTGGGCACTGTCACCATGGCTACTGCCACCTTGGGCTCTGTCACCATGAACACTGTTACAATGCCTATTATCACCGTGTGCACTGTCTCATGGGCACTATCACCATGAGCACTGTCAGCATGTGCACTGTCACTATTTAGCACTGTCACCAGGTGAACTACCACCATGGGCACTGTCAGGACGTGCACTATCACCGTGAGCACGATTACCATGGGAACTGTAACAATGCACAGTGTCACCATCGGTACTGTGCCCATGGGAACAGCCACCAAGGGCACTGTCACCATAAGCACTGTCACTGTGTGCAGTTTCACCATACACACTATTACTGGAAGGACTATCACCATAAGCAATGTCACCATGAGCAATATCACCATGGGCACTGTCAACATTTTGCACTGCCACCATGTGCAGTGTCACCATGGGCACTTTTACCATGAGTACCGTCACCATGGGTAATATCACCATGGGCACTGTCACCATGAGCACTGCCACTATGAGAATTTTCACCATAGGCACTGTCACCATGAGAACTGTCACCATGGTCACATTCAACGTAAGAACTGCCACCACGGGGACTATCACCATTGTCACTGTCACCGTGGGGTTGTCACCATGAGCACTATCACCATGGGCAATATCTCCATGGGCAGTTTCACCATGAGAACTGTCATTATTGGCACTCTCACCATCGGCACTGTCACAATGGGCATGGTCACCGTGAGCTGTGTCACCTTGGGCCTTGTCAAACTGGGCGCTGTCACCATGGGCTCTTTCACAATGGGAAGTATCACCATGGACTTTGTCAGCCTGGGCACTGTCCCCGTGGGCACTGACACCGTTACATCTATCAGCATAAACACTGTAAACGTGCACACTGTCACCATGAGCACAGTCACCTTGAGCACTGTCACCATGGGCCTTGTCACACTGGGCGCTGTCACCATGGGCACCGTCACCGTGAGCACTGTCACAATGGGAAGTATCACCATGGGCTTTGTCACGCTGGGCACTGTCCCTGTGTGCAGTGTCACCGTGACATCTATCACCATAAGCAATGTAAATATGGGCACTGTCCCCATGAGCACGGTCACCATAAGCACTGCCACAATGAGCACTGTTATTTATGGCAATGCCAACATGAGAACTGTCACCATGAGCACTGTCACCATAGGCGTGACACCATGTGCACTGTCACCATGTGCATTGTCAACCTAGGTACTCTCACCATTGGCATTATCACTGTGAGAATTGTGAACATGGGCACTGTCACCATGGGCACTGTCATCATGGGCAGTGTCACCATGGGAACTGTAAACATGGGCACGGCCACCATGGGCAATATCACTGTGAGCACTGTCACCATGGGTACTGCAACAAAGATAACTCTCACCGTGAGTACTGTCTTCATGAGTTGTCACCGTGTGCACTGTCACCATGAGAACTGTCAACATGGGCACTGTCACCATTTTTCACTGCCACCATCTGAAATGTCACCATGGGCACTATCACCATGAGAACTGTCACCCTGAGTCCTGTCAACACGGGCACTGTCACCAAGGGCACGGCCACCATGTGCAGTGTTACCATGGTCACTATCACCGTGAGTACTCTCACCATGGGAACTACCAACATGGGCAAAGTCATCATGAGCACTTTCACCATGGGAACTGCCACCATGGGCACTATCACCATCGGCACTGTCACCATGAGCACTATTACTGTGAGTACTACCACCGTGAGCACTCTCACCAAGGACACTATCACCATGCGCACTGTCACCATGAGTACTTTCCTATGGGTACTGGCACAATGCGGACTGTCACAATGAGCCGTGTCACCATGGACACTATCACCATGAGCAATCTCACCGTGGTAACTGTTACTATGGGTATTGTGACTGTCAGCACTGTCACCATAGGCAATGGCACTGTGGGCACTGTCACCATGGGCACTGTCATCATGGGCATTGTCCCCATTTTCAGTGCCACCATGGGCAATGCAACCATGTGCACTATCACTGTAAGCTCTGTCACCACGGGTACTGCTACCATGAGCACTGTCACTGTAAGCTCTGTCACCACGGGTACTGCTACCATGAGCACTGTCAGCATGGGTTGTAACCGTGTGCACTGTCACTATGAGAACTGTCAGCATGGGCACTGTCACCATTTTCCACTGCTGCCATGTGCACTACCACCATGGGCACTATCACCGTGAGCACTGTCACCATGAGTAATGTCATCATGGGCAGTGTCACCAAGGGCACAACCACCATGTGTACCATTACCATGGTCACTATCACCGTGAGCACTGTCACCATGGTAACTACCAACATGGGCACTGTCACCATGAACACATTGACAATGGGAACCTCCACCATGGGCACTATTAATGTGAGCACACTCACCATGGACACTATCACCAAGGGTACTGTCACTTTCAGCACTATCACCATGGGTACTGCAACCATTACCACTGTCACCATAAGCACTGTCACCATTCTCAGTATCACCATGTGCACTGTCACCATGGGCACTATCTCCATGAGAACTGTCAGCTTGGGCACTGTCACCATGGGTATTGTGACTTTGGGCAATGTCACCATGAGCACTGTCACCTTGGGCACTGGCACAATGTGGACTGTCACCATGAGCACTGTCATCATGGGCACTATTACCGTTAGAACTGTCACCGTGGTCACTGTCACCATGGGCACTGTCACGGTAAGCACTGTCACAGTGAAGGCTGTGACCATGGGCACTGTCACCATGGGCAGTGACCCCATGGACAATTTCACTGTTTGTAATGTCACCATGGACACTATAACTATGGGCACTGTCACCGTGAGCTCTGTCACCATGGGCACTTTCACCATGAGCACTGCCACTCTGACCACTCTCACCATAAGAACTGTCATAATGGGCCCTTTACCGATGGGCACTTCCAACATTGGCACTATCACCGTGAGCACTGTCAACAAGAGCCCTGTCACGGTGGGCAGTGTCACCATGTGCACTATCACCGCAAGGACTATCACATTAAGCAATGTCACCATGGGCACTGTCACCATTTTGCACTGCCAGCATGTGCACTATCACCTTAGGTACTGTCACCATGAGCACTTTATCACTGCGTACTGTCACCATGGGTAATATCACCATGGGCACTGTCACCGTTATCACTATCACCGTGAGAGATGCCATGATGGGCACTGGCACCATGGGTCTTGTCACTATGAGCACTGAAACAATGGGCACAATCACTGTGAGAAATTTCACCATGCTAACTCTACCCAAAGGCTCTGTGACAGAGAGAAATGTCACCATGGGCTCTGTCACAGTCAGTATTCTCACCATGGGCACTCTCATTGTGGGCACTGCCACCGTGAGCACTATTACCATGAACACTGCTACCGTTTGCACTATCATGATAAGAACTGTCACCATGGGCACAGACAACATGGGTACTCTCACGTTGTGCACTGTCACCAGGGGAACTGTCACCATGGGCACTGTCACCATGAGCACTCTAACCATGGGCACTCTCACCATGGGCACTATCACCATGAGCAATATCACCATGGGCACTCTCACTATTTTGCACTGCCACCAGATGCACCATGACCATGTGCACTGTCACCATGGGCAGTGTCACCACTGGGAGTCTCACCATGGGCACTGCACCATGATCACTGTCACCAAGAGCACTGTCACCACGAGCACTGCCACCATGAGCACTGTCACAAGAACTGCCACCATGGGCACTTTCACCATGATTACTGTCATCGTGGGTATTGTCACCTTGGGCAGTGTCAACGTGAGCAATATCACTGTGAGCACTATCACCCTGAGCACTGTCACCATGGGCACAGCCTCAATGCGGACTCTCACCATGAACACTGTCACCATGCGCACTATCACGGTGAGAACAGTCACCGTCGTCACTGTCACCATGGGCACATTTACCATGAGGACTGTCACTAAGAGCATTATCACCATAGGCACTGTCACCATGAGAACAGTCATCAAGGGCACTGTCAACATGGAGACTATCACCTCAAGCACTGTCACCATGAACACTGTCACCGTGAGCATTGTCACCATGAGCAATTTCAACAGGGTCACTTTCACCATGAGAACTGTCACCACGGGAACTCTCACCATTGGCACTGCCTCCGTGGGATTGTCACGATGAGCACTATCACCATGGGCATTGTCTCCATGGGCAGTTTCACCGTGAGCACTCTCACTATTGGCACTATCACCATCGGCACTCTCAGCATCGGCACAGTCACCGTGAGCACTGTCACAATGGGTGTTGTCACACTGGGTGCAGTTACCATGGGCACAGTCACCATTAGAACTGTCACCATGGGCACTGTGATCCTGGGCACTTTCACCATGGGCTCTTTCACAATGGGCACTCTCACAATGGGAAGTATCACCATGGGCTTTGTCATCGTGGGCACTGTCACTGTGAGCATGGCCACCGTAACATCTGTCACCATAAGCACTGTAACCATGAGCACTGTCCACATGAGCAGTGCCACAGTGAGCACTGTCACTTATGGCACTGTCCACATGAGCAGTGTCACCATGATCACTCTCACTATGGGCAGGACACCCTGGGTGTTTTCACCATGGGCACTGTCACCTTGAGCACATTGACCATGAGCTCTCTCACCCTGGGTGTTGTCACCATGGGCAGTATCACCGTGAGAGCTGTGTACATGGGCAGTCTCACCATGTGCACTATCACCATGAGCAATGTCACCATGAATAATGTCACCCTGTGTATTGTCACCATGGGCACTGTCACCATGGGCACATTCACCATCGGCACTATCACTGTTAAAAGTGTCACCAAGAGCACAGTCACTGTGTGCAGTTTCACCATACACACTATCACCGTAAGGATTATTACCATAAGCAATGTCACCATGAGCAATATCACCATGGGCACTGTCACCATATTGCACTGCCACCATGTGCAGTGTCACCATGGGCACTTTTACCATGAGTACTGTCACCATGGGTAATATCACCATGGGCACTGTCACCATGAGCACTGTTACTATGAGAATTTTCACTGTAGGCACTGTCACCATGAGAAGTGTCGCCATGGTCACATTCAACGTAAGAACTGTCACCTCAGGGATTATCAACATTGTCACTGTCACCGTGGGGTTGTCACCATGAGCACTATCACCATGGGCAATGTCTCCATGGGCAGTATCACCATGAGCACTGACACTATTGGCACTCTCACCATCAGCAATGTCACCAGGGGCACGGTCACCGTGAGCACTGTCTCCATGGGCCTTGTCACACTGGGCGCTGTCACCATGGGCACTGCCACCTTGGGCTCTCTCACCATTAACACTGTAACAATACCCATTATCACCGTGTGCACTGTCACTATGGGCACGATCACCATTAGCACTGTAAGCATGTGCACTGTCACTATTTAGCACTGTCACTAGGTGAACTATGACCATGGGCACTTTCACGATGTGCACTATCACCATGAGCACAGTTACCATGGGCACTGTTACAATGTGCAGAGTCACCATCGGTACTGTCCCCATGGGAACTGCCACCAAGAGCACTGTCACCATTAACATTGTCACCACGAGCACTGCCACCATGGGCACTGCTATTATGAGCACTGTCACCATGAGAACTGTCGCTATGAGAACTGCCACCATGGGTATTTTCAACATGAGTACTGTCAACTTGGGTATTGTCACCATTAGCACTGTCACGATGAGCACTATTACTGGGAGCACTATCACTGTGAGCACTGTCACCATGAGCACTGTCGCCAAGGGTACTGGCACAATGCAGACTGGCACCATGAGCCCTGTCACCATTGGCACTATCACTTTGAGCATTCTCACCATGGTCACTGTCACCATGGGCACTGTTACCATGAGCACTGTCACTATAGGAAATGGTTGCGTGGGCACTGTCACCACGGGTACTGTCATCATGGGCAGTGTCACCATGGGAACTGTAAGCATGGGCACTGCCACCATGGGCAATATCACTGTGAGCACTGTCACCATGGGTACTGCAACAAAGAGAACTGTCACCGTGAGTACTGTCTGCATGGGTTGTCACCGTGTGCACTGTCACCATGAGAACTGTCAACATGGGCACTGTCACCATTTTTCACTGCCACCATGTGCAATGTCACCATGGGCACTATCACACTGAGAACTGTCACAATGAGTCCTGTCATCATGGGCACTGTCACCAAGGGCACGGCCACCATGTGCACTGTTACCATGGTCACTATCACCGTGAGCATTGTCCCCATGGGAACTAACAACATGGTCAATGTCATCCCGAACACTTTCACAATGGGAACTGCCACCTTGGGCACTATCAACAAGTGGACTCTCACCATAGGCACTATCACCATGGGCACTGTCACCGTGAGCACTGTCACCATCGGCACTGTCATCATGAGCACTATTACTGTGAGTACTACCACCATGAGCACTCTCACTGTGGTCACTGTCACCATGGGCACTCTTATCGTGAGCACTTTCACTATGGGTACTGGCACAGTGCGGACTGTCACACTGAGACCTGCCACCATGGACACTATCACCATGAGCACTTTCACCATGGTCACTGTTACCATGGGTACTGTCACTGGGAGCACTGTCACAATAGGCAATTGTACCATGGGCATTGTCACCATGGGCACTGTCATCATGGGCATTGACACTGTTGGCAGTGTCTCCATGGGCACTGTCACAGAGAGAAAAGTCATCATGGGAACTGTCACAGTCAGTATTCTCACCATGGGCACTCTCATTGTGGGCAATGCCTCCGTGAGCACTACTACCATGAACACTGCTACCGTGAACACTCTCATGATAAGAACTGTCACCATGGGCACAGACACCATGGGCACTCTCATGGTGTGCACTGTAACCAGGGGCACATTCACCCTGGGCACTGTCACCATGAGCACTCTAACCATGGGCACTGTAACCATGGGCTCTATCACCATGAGCAATATAACCATGGGCACTGTCACTATTTTGCACTGCCACCAGATGCACCATGACCATGTGCACTGTCACCATGGGCAGTGTCACCATTAGTAGTCTCACCATGGTCACTGCACCACGAGTACTGTCAACAAGAGCACTGTCACCATGAGCACTGCCACCATGAGCACTGTCACAAGAACTGTCCCTATGTGAACTGCCACCATGGGCACTTTCACCATGATTACTGTCACCGTGGGTATTGTCACCTTGGGCAATGTCAACGTGAGTAATATCACTGTGAGCACTATCACCCTGAGCTCTGTCATCATGGACACAGCCTCCATGCGGACTGTCACCATGAACACCCTCACCATGGGCACTATCACGGTAAGAACAGTCACCGTGGTCACTGTCAACATGGGCACTTTCATCGTGAGCAGTGTCACTAAGAGCATTATCACCATCAGAACTGTCCCCGTGTGAACAGTCACCATGGGCACTGTCAACCTGGAGACTATCACCTTGAGCACTGTCACCATGAACACTGTCACCATGAGCATTGTCACCATGAGCAATTTCAACAGGGTCACTTTCACCGTGAGAACTGTCACCACGGAAACTCTCACCATTGGCACTGCCTCTGAGGAATTGTCACGATGAGCACAATCACCATGGGCAGTGTCTCCATGGGCAGTTTCACCGTGAGCACTCTCACTATTGGCACTATCACCATAAGCACTGTCAGAATCGGCACAGTCACCGTGAGCACTGTCAAAACGGTTGTTGTCTCACTGGGCGATGTCACCTTGGGCACAGTCACCATTAGCACTGTCTCCATGGGCACTGTGATCTTGGGCACTTTCACCATGGGCTCTGTCACTGTGGGCACAGTCACAATGGGAAATATCACTTTGGACATTGTCATGGTGGACACTGTCACTGTGAGCATGGCCACCGTAACATCTATCACCATAAACACTGTAACTATGGGCACTGTCCACATGAAAACTGTCACTTATGTCACTGTCCACATGAGCAGTGTCAACATGATCACTCTCACAATGGGCAGGACACCCTGCGTGTTTCCAACATGGGCACTTTCACCATGAGCTCTCGCACTGTAGGAATTCTCACCTTAGGTACTGTCACCATGGGCACTGTCACCTTGAGCACTTTTACCATGAGCTCTGTCACCCTGGGTATTGTCACCATGGGCACTATCACCGTGAGAGTTGTGTACATGTGCATTCTCACCATGGGCACTATCACCATGAGCAATATCACCATGAATACTGTCACCCTGTGTATTGTCACCATGGGCACTGTCACCTTGAGCACTACACCGTGAGAATTGTGACTATGGGCACTGTCACCATGGGCACATTCACCATCGGCACTATCGCCATGAACACTGTCACCATGAGCACTGTCACTGTGTGCAGTTTCAGCATACACACTATCACCGTAAGGACTATCACCTTAAGCAATGTCACCATGAGCAAAATCACCATGGGCACTGTCAACATTTTGCACTGCCACCATGTGCATTGTCACCATGGGCACTTTACCATGAATACTGTCACCATGGGAAATATCACCATGGGCACTGTCACCATGAGCACGGTCAGTATGAGATTTTTCACCATAGGCACTGTCACCAGGAGAACGGTCACCATGGTCACATTCAACGTAAGAACTGTCACCTCGGAGACTATCAGCATTGGCATTGTCACTGTGGGTTTGTCACCATGAGCACTATCACCATGGGCCATGCCTCTAAGGACATTATCACCATGAGCACTGTCACTATTGGCACTCTCAGCATGGGCACTGTCACCTTGGGCACGGTCACCTTGAGCACTGTCACAATGGGCCTTCTCACACTGCGTGCTGTCACAATGGGCACTGTCACTGTGGGCACTGTCACAATGGGAAGTATCACCTTGGGCTTTGTCAGCGTGGGCACTGTCACCATGGGCACGGCCACCATGAAATCTATCACCATAAGCCCTGTAAACATGGGCACTGTCCCATGAGCATGGCACCATGAGCACTGCCAGAATGAGCACTGTCACTTATGGCACTGTCCACATGAGCAGTGTGACCCTGATCACTGTCACCATGGGCAGGACACCCTGGGTATTGTCACCATGGGCACTGTCACCATGAGCACTCTCACCATGGAAATTGTCACCTTAGGTACTGTAACCATGGGCACTGTCACCATGAACACTTTTACCATGAGCTATGTTACCCTGGGTATTGTCACCATGGGCACTATCACCGTGAGAGTTGTGAACATGGGCACTCTCATCTTGGGGACTATCACCATGAGCAATGTCACCATGAATACTGTCACCCTGTGTATTGTCACCATGGGCACTGTCACCGTGAGCACTACACCGTGAGAATTGTGACTATGGGCACTGTCACCAGGGGCACATTCACGATCGGCACTATCGCCATGAACACTGTCACCATGAGCACAATCACTGTGTGCAGTTTCACAATACACACTATCACCGTAGGGAATATCACCATAAGCAATGTCACCATGAGCAATATCACCATGGGCACTGTCACCATTTTGCACTGCCACTATGTGCAGTGTGACCATGGGCACTTTTACCATGAGTACTGTCACCATGGGTAATATCACCATGGGCACAGTCACCATGAGCACTGTCACTATGAGAATTTTCATCATAGGCACAGTCACCATGAGAAATGTCACCATGGGCACTGTCAACATGGAGACCATAACCTTGAGCACTGTCACCATGAGCAATATCACCATGGTCACATTCAATGTAAGAACTGTCACCACGGGGACTATCACAATTGGCACTGTCACTGTTGGGTTCTCACAATGAGCACTATCACCATGGGCATTGTCTCCATGGGCAGTTTCACCATGAGCACTGTCACTATTGGCACTCTCATCATCGGCAATATTCACCACGGGCACATTCACTGTGAGAACTGTCATCATGGGCTTTCTCACACTGGGTACTGTCATCATGGGCACTGTCACCCTGGGCACTGTCACATTGGGATATATCACCATGGGCTTTGTCAGCATGGGAACTGTCCACGGGGGTACTGACACCGTGACATCTATCACCATAATCACTGTAAACATGGACACTGTCACAATGAGAACGGTCAGCATGAGCACTGCCACACAGAGCACTGCTATTTATGGCACTGCCAACATGAGCACTGTCACCATGAGCAGTGTCACCAGGGGCATGACACCATGGGCACTGTCACCATGGTCATTGTCACCCTAAGTACTCTCATCATAGGCATTATCACTGTGAGAATTGTGAACATGGGCACTGTCACCATGGGCACTATCACCATGAGCGCTGTCACCCTGTGTATTTACACCATGGGCACTGTCACTGTGAACACTACACCATGAGAATTGTGACTATGGGCACTGTCACCCTGGACACTCTCACCATGGGAACTATCACCGTGAACACTGTAACCATGAACACTATCACTGTGTGCAGTGTCACCATGCGCACTGTCACCATGAGGACTATCACTGTAAGCAAAGTCACCATGAGGAATGTCACCATGGGCACTGTCACCATTTTGCACTGCCAGCATGTGCAGTGTCACCATGGGTAATATCACCATAGGCACTTTCACCGTGAGAAATGTGACCGTGCAAAATATCTCTATGGGCCCTGGCACCATGGGCATTGTCACTGTGAGCACTGTCACAATGGGAACTATCACCGAGAGAAATCTCAACATGCTAACTGTCCCCATGGGGACTCTTACTGTGAGAAGGGTCACCATGGGCATTGTCACTGTTGGCACTGTCCCCATGGGCACTGTCATTGTGGACAGTGTCACCATGGCCATTGCCACCTTGGGCTCTCTCACCATGAACAGTGTAACAATGCAAATTATCACCGTGTGCTCTCTCACCATGGGCACTATCACCATGAGCACTGTCAGAATGTGCACTGTCACTATTTAGCACTGTCACCAGGTGAACTACCACCATGGGCACTATCACGATTTGCACTGTCACCATGAGCACAAATACCATGGGCACTGTAACAATGCACAGTGTCATCATCGGTATTGTCCCCATACGAACTGCCACCAAGAACACTGTCACCATTAACACTGTCACCAGGAGCACTGGCACCTTGGGCACTGCTATTATGAGCACTGTCACCATGAGCACTCTCATCATGGGCACTTTCACCAAGGGCAGAGCCACCATGTGCACTGTTACCATGGTCACTATCACCGTGAGCACTGTCACCATGGGAACTACCAACATGGGCACTGTCATCATGAGCACTTTCACAATGGGAACTGCCACCACGGCACTATTAATGTGAGCACACTCACCATGGGCACTATCACCAAGGGCACTGTCAGTTTCACAACTATCACCATGGGTACTGCAACCATGACCACTGTCACCGTTATCACTGTCACCATTCTCAGTATCACCATGTGCACTGTCACCATGGGCACTATCACCAGGAGAACTGTCAGCATCGGCACTGTCACCATGGGTATTGTGACTTTGGGCACTGTCACCATGAGCACTGTCACCTTGGGCAGTGGCACAATGTGGACTGTCACAATAAGCACTGTCATCATGGGCTCTATCAACATTATAAAGGTCACCGTGGTCACTATCACCAAGGGCACTGTCACTGTGAGCACTATCACTGTGAGGGTTCTGACCATGTGCACTGTTACTATGGGTAGTGTCCCCATGGTCAATTTCACTGTTAGTACTGTCACCATGGACACTATAACTAAGGGCACTGTCACCGTGAGCTCTGTCACCTTGGGCACTTTCACCATGAGCAGTGCCACTGTGACCACTCTCACCATAAGAACTGTCACCGTGGGCACTTTCATGATGAGCACTTCCAACATTGGCACTATCACCTTGAGCACTGTCAACAAGAGCACTGTCATGGTGGGCAGTGTCACCATGCGCACTGTCACCATGAACACGGTCACCATGAGTACTGTCACCCTGGGTATTTTCACCATGGGCACTGTCACTGTGAGCACTACACCATGAGAATTGTGACTATGGGCACTGTTACCATGGACACTCTCACCATGGGAACTATCACTGTGAACACTGTCACAGTGAACATTGTCACTGTGTGCATTGTTACCATGCACACAGTCACCATAAGGATTATCACTGTAAGCAATGTCACCATGAACAATGTCACCATGGGCACTCTTACCATCTTGCACAGCCACCATGTGCAGTGTCACCATTGGTCATATCACCATAGGCACTTTCGCCGTGAGAAATGTTACCGAGCAGAATGTCTATATGGGCACTGGCACCATGGGCCTTCTCACTGAGAGCACTGTCACAACGGGCACTATAACCGTGAGAAATCTCACCATGCTAACTGTCCCCATGGGCACCGTCACCATGAGATGTGCCACCATGGGAACTGTTACTGTCGGCACTGTCACTTTGGGCACTGTCATTGTGGGCACTGTCACCATGGCTACTGCCACCTTGGGCTCTGTCACCATGAACACTGTTACAATGCCTATTATCACCGTGTGCACTGTCTCATGGGCACTATCACCATGAGCACTGTCAGCATGTGCACTGTCACTATTTAGCACTGTCACCAGGTGAACTACCACCATGGGCACTGTCAGGACGTGCACTATCACCGTGAGCACGATTACCATGGGAACTGTAACAATGCACAGTGTCACCATCGGTACTGTGCCCATGGGAACAGCCACCAAGGGCACTGTCACCATAAGCACTGTCACTGTGTGCAGTTTCACCATACACACTATTACTGGAAGGACTATCACCATAAGCAATGTCACCATGAGCAATATCACCATGGGCACTGTCAACATTTTGCACTGCCACCATGTGCAGTGTCACCATGGGCACTTTTACCATGAGTACCGTCACCATGGGTAATATCACCATGGGCACTGTCACCATGAGCACTGCCACTATGAGAATTTTCACCATAGGCACTGTCACCATGAGAACTGTCACCATGGTCACATTCAACGTAAGAACTGCCACCACGGGGACTATCACCATTGTCACTGTCACCGTGGGGTTGTCACCATGAGCACTATCACCATGGGCAATATCTCCATGGGCAGTTTCACCATGAGAACTGTCATTATTGGCACTCTCACCATCGGCACTGTCACAATGGGCATGGTCACCGTGAGCTGTGTCACCTTGGGCCTTGTCAAACTGGGCGCTGTCACCATGGGCTCTTTCACAATGGGAAGTATCACCATGGACTTTGTCAGCCTGGGCACTGTCCCCGTGGGCACTGACACCGTTACATCTATCAGCATAAACACTGTAAACGTGCACACTGTCACCATGAGCACAGTCACCTTGAGCACTGTCACCATGGGCCTTGTCACACTGGGCGCTGTCACCATGGGCACCGTCACCGTGAGCACTGTCACAATGGGAAGTATCACCATGGGCTTTGTCACGCTGGGCACTGTCCCTGTGTGCAGTGTCACCGTGACATCTATCACCATAAGCAATGTAAATATGGGCACTGTCCCCATGAGCACGGTCACCATAAGCACTGCCACAATGAGCACTGTTATTTATGGCAATGCCAACATGAGAACTGTCACCATGAGCACTGTCACCATAGGCGTGACACCATGTGCACTGTCACCATGTGCATTGTCAACCTAGGTACTCTCACCATTGGCATTATCACTGTGAGAATTGTGAACATGGGCACTGTCACCATGGGCACTGTCATCATGGGCAGTGTCACCATGGGAACTGTAAACATGGGCACGGCCACCATGGGCAATATCACTGTGAGCACTGTCACCATGGGTACTGCAACAAAGATAACTCTCACCGTGAGTACTGTCTTCATGAGTTGTCACCGTGTGCATTGTCACCATGAGAACTGTCAACATGGGCACTGTCACCATTTTTCACTGCCACCATCTGAAATGTCACCATGGGCACTATCACCATGAGAACTGTCACCCTGAGTCCTGTCAACACGGGCACTGTCACCAAGGGCACGGCCACCATGTGCAGTGTTACCATGGTCACTATCACCGTGAGTACTCTCACCATGGGAACTACCAACATGGGCAAAGTCATCATGAGCACTTTCACCATGGGAACTGCCACCATGGGCACTATCACCATCGGCACTGTCACCATGAGCACTATTACTGTGAGTACTACCACCGTGAGCACTCTCACCAAGGACACTATCACCATGCGCACTGTCACCATGAGTACTTTCCTATGGGTACTGGCACAATGCGGACTGTCACAATGAGCCGTGTCACCATGGACACTATCACCATGAGCAATCTCACCGTGGTAACTGTTACTATGGGTATTGTGACTGTCAGCACTGTCACCATAGGCAATGGCACTGTGGGCACTGTCACCATGGGCACTGTCATCATGGGCATTGTCCCCATTTTCAGTGCCACCATGGGCAATGCAACCATGTGCACTATCACTGTAAGCTCTGTCACCACGGGTACTGCTACCATGAGCACTGTCACTGTAAGCTCTGTCACCACGGGTACTGCTACCATGAGCACTGTCAGCATGGGTTGTAACCGTGTGCACTGTCACTATGAGAACTGTCAGCATGGGCACTGTCACCATTTTCCACTGCTGCCATGTGCACTACCACCATGGGCACTATCACCGTGAGCACTGTCACCATGAGTAATGTCATCATGGGCAGTGTCACCAAGGGCACAACCACCATGTGTACCATTACCATGGTCACTATCACCGTGAGCACTGTCACCATGGTAACTACCAACATGGGCACTGTCACCATGAACACATTGACAATGGGAACCTCCACCATGGGCACTATTAATGTGAGCACACTCACCATGGACACTATCACCAAGGGTACTGTCACTTTCAGCACTATCACCATGGGTACTGCAACCATTACCACTGTCACCATAAGCACTGTCACCATTCTCAGTATCACCATGTGCACTGTCACCATGGGCACTATCTCCATGAGAACTGTCAGCTTGGGCACTGTCACCATGGGTATTGTGACTTTGGGCAATGTCACCATGAGCACTGTCACCTTGGGCACTGGCACAATGTGGACTGTCACCATGAGCACTGTCATCATGGGCACTATTACCGTTAGAACTGTCACCGTGGTCACTGTCACCATGGGCACTGTCACGGTAAGCACTGTCACAGTGAAGGCTGTGACCATGGGCACTGTCACCATGGGCAGTGACCCCATGGACAATTTCACTGTTTGTAATGTCACCATGGACACTATAACTATGGGCACTGTCACCGTGAGCTCTGTCACCATGGGCACTTTCACCATGAGCACTGCCACTCTGACCACTCTCACCATAAGAACTGTCATAATGGGCCCTTTACCGATGGGCACTTCCAACATTGGCACTATCACCGTGAGCACTGTCAACAAGAGCCCTGTCACGGTGGGCAGTGTCACCATGTGCACTATCACCGCAAGGACTATCACATTAAGCAATGTCACCATGGGCACTGTCACCATTTTGCACTGCCAGCATGTGCACTATCACCTTAGGTACTGTCACCATGAGCACTTTATCACTGCGTACTGTCACCATGGGTAATATCACCATGGGCACTGTCACCGTTATCACTATCACCGTGAGAGATGCCATGATGGGCACTGGCGCCATGGGTCTTTTCACTATGAGCACTGAAACAATGGGCACAATCACTGTGAGAAATTTCACCATGCTAACTCTACCCAAAGGCTCTGTGACAGAGAGAAATGTCACCATGGGCTCTGTCACAGTCAGTATTCTCACCATGGGCACTCTCATTGTGGGCACTGCCACCGTGAGCACTATTACCATGAACACTGCTACCGTTTGCACTATCATGATAAGAACTGTCACCATGGGCACAGACAACATGGGTACTCTCACGTTGTGCACTGTCACCAGGGGAACTGTCACCATGGGCACTGTCACCATGAGCACTCTAACCATGGGCACTCTCACCATGGGCACTATCACCATGAGCAATATCACCATGGGCACTCTCACTATTTTGCACTGCCACCAGATGCACCATGACCATGTGCACTGTCACCATGGGCAGTGTCACCACTGGGAGTCTCACCATGGGCACTGCACCATGATCACTGTCACCAAGAGCACTGTCACCACGAGCACTGCCACCATGAGCACTGTCACAAGAACTGCCACCATGGGCACTTTCACCATGATTACTGTCATCGTGGGTATTGTCACCTTGGGCAGTGTCAACGTGAGCAATATCACTGTGAGCACTATCACCCTGAGCACTGTCACCATGGGCACAGCCTCAATGCGGACTCTCACCATGAACACTGTCACCATGCGCACTATCACGGTGAGAACAGTCACCATCGTCACTGTCACCATGGGCACATTTACCATGAGGACTGTCACTAAGAGCATTATCACCATAGGCACTGTCACCATGAGAACAGTCATCAAGGGCACTGTCAACATGGAGACTATCACCTCAAGCACTGTCACCATGAACACTGTCACCGTGAGCATTGTCACCATGAGCAATTTCAACAGGGTCACTTTCACCATGAGAACTGTCACCACGGGAACTCTCACCATTGGCACTGCCTCCGTGGGATTGTCACGATGAGCACTATCACCATGGGCATTGTCTCCATGGGCAGTTTCACCGTGAGCACTCTCACTATTGGCACTATCACCATCGGCACTCTCAGCATCGGCACAGTCACCGTGAGCACTGTCACAATGGGTGTTGTCACACTGGGTGCAGTTACCATGGGCACAGTCACCATTAGAACTGTCACCATGGGCACTGTGATCCTGGGCACTTTCACCATGGGCTCTTTCACAATGGGCACTCTCACAATGGGAAGTATCACCATGGGCTTTTTCATCGTGGGCACTGTCACTGTGAGCATGGCCACCGTAACATCTGTCACCATAAGCACTGTAACCATGAGCACTGTCCACATGAGCAGTGCCACAGTGAGCACTGTCACTTATGGCACTGTCCACATGAGCAGTGTCACCATGATCACTCTCACTATGGGCAGGACACCCTGGGTGTTTTCACCATGGGCACTGTCACCTTGAGCACATTGACCATGAGCTCTCTCACCCTGGGTGTTGTCACCATGGGCAGTATCACCGTGAGAGCTGTGTACATGGGCAGTCTCACCATGTGCACTATCACCATGAGCAATGTCACCATGAATAATGTCACCCTGTGTATTGTCACCATGGGCACTGTCACCATGGGCACATTCACCATCGGCACTATCACTGTTAAAAGTGTCACCAAGAGCACAGTCACTGTGTGCAGTTTCACCATACACACTATCACCGTAAGGATTATTACCATAAGCAATGTCACCATGAGCAATATCACCATGGGCACTGTCACCATATTGCACTGCCACCATGTGCAGTGTCACCATGGGCACTTTTACCATGAGTACTGTCACCATGGGTAATATCACCATGGGCACTGTCACCATGAGCACTGTTACTATGAGAATTTTCACTGTAGGCACTGTCACCATGAGAAGTGTCGCCATGGTCACATTCAACGTAAGAACTGTCACCTCAGGGATTATCAACATTGTCACTGTCACCGTGGGGTTGTCACCATGAGCACTATCACCATGGGCAATGTCTCCATGGGCAGTATCACCATGAGCACTGACACTATTGGCACTCTCACCATCAGCAATGTCACCAGGGGCACGGTCACCGTGAGCACTGTCTCCATGGGCCTTGTCACACTGGGCGCTGTCACCATGGGCACTGCCACCTTGGGCTCTCTCACCATTAACACTGTAACAATACCCATTATCACCGTGTGCACTGTCACTATGGGCACGATCACCATTAGCACTGTAAGCATGTGCACTGTCACTATTTAGCACTGTCACTAGGTGAACTATGACCATGGGCACTTTCACGATGTGCACTATCACCATGAGCACAGTTACCATGGGCACTGTTACAATGTGCAGAGTCACCATCGGTACTGTCCCCATGGGAACTGCCACCAAGAGCACTGTCACCATTAACATTGTCACCACGAGCACTGCCACCATGGGCACTGCTATTATGAGCACTGTCACCATGAGAACTGTCGCTATGAGAACTGCCACCATGGGTATTTTCAACATGAGTACTGTCAACTTGGGTATTGTCACCATTAGCACTGTCACGATGAGCACTATTACTGGGAGCACTATCACTGTGAGCACTGTCACCATGAGCACTGTCGCCAAGGGTACTGGCACAATGCAGACTGGCACCATGAGCCCTGTCACCATTGGCACTATCACTTTGAGCATTCTCACCATGGTCACTGTCACCATGGGCACTGTTACCATGAGCACTGTCACTATAGGAAATGGTTGCGTGGGCACTGTCACCACGGGTACTGTCATCATGGGCAGTGTCACCATGGGAACTGTAAGCATGGGCACTGCCACCATGGGCAATATCACTGTGAGCACTGTCACCATGGGTACTGCAACAAAGAGAACTGTCACCGTGAGTACTGTCTGCATGGGTTGTCACCGTGTGCACTGTCACCATGAGAACTGTCAACATGGGCACTGTCACCATTTTTCACTGCCACCATGTGCAATGTCACCATGGGCACTATCACACTGAGAACTGTCACAATGAGTCCTGTCATCATGGGCACTGTCACCAAGGGCACGGCCACCATGTGCACTGTTACCATGGTCACTATCACCGTGAGCATTGTCCCCATGGGAACTAACAACATGGTCAATGTCATCCCGAACACTTTCACAATGGGAACTGCCACCTTGGGCACTATCAACAAGTGGACTCTCACCATAGGCACTATCACCATGGGCACTGTCACCGTGAGCACTGTCACCATCGGCACTGTCATCATGAGCACTATTACTGTGAGTACTACCACCATGAGCACTCTCACTGTGGTCACTGTCACCATGGGCACTCTTATCGTGAGCACTTTCACTATGGGTACTGGCACAGTGCGGACTGTCACACTGAGACCTGCCACCATGGACACTATCACCATGAGCACTTTCACCATGGTCACTGTTACCATGGGTACTGTCACTGGGAGCACTGTCACTATAGGCAATTGTACCATGGGCACTGTCACCATGGGCACTGTCATCATGGGCATTGACACTGTTGGCAGTGTCTCCATGGGCACTGTCACAGAGAGAAAAGTCATCATGGGAACTGTCACAGTCAGTATTCTCACCATGGGCACTCTCATTGTGGGCAATGCCTCCGTGAGCACTACTACCATGAACACTGCTACCGTGAACACTCTCATGATAAGAACTGTCACCATGGGCACAGACACCATGGGCACTCTCACGGTGTGCACTGTAACCAGGGGCACTTTCACCCTGGGCACTGTCACCATGAGCACTCTAACCATGGGCACTGTAACCATGGGCACTATCACCATGAGCAATATAACCATGGGCACTGTCACTATTTTGCACTGCCACCAGATGCACCATGACCATGTGCACTGTCACCATGGGCAGTGTCACCATTAGTAGTCTCACCATGGTCACTGCACCACGAGTACTGTCAACAAGAGCACTGTCACCATGAGCACTGCCACCATGAGCACTGTCACAAGAACTGTCCCTATGTGAACTGCCACCATGGGCACTTTCACCATGATTACTGTCACCGTGGGTATTGTCACCTTGGGCAATGTCAACGTGAGTAATATCACTGTGAGCACTATCACCCTGAGCTCTGTCATCATGGACACAGCCTCCATGCGGACTGTCACCATGAACACCCTCACCATGGGCACTATCACGGTAAGAACAGTCACCGTGGTCACTGTCAACATGGGCACTTTCATCGTGAGCAGTGTCACTAAGAGCATTATCACCATCAGAACTGTCCCCGTGTGAACAGTCACCATGGGCACTGTCAACCTGGAGACTATCACCTTGAGCACTGTCACCATGAACACTGTCACCATGAGCATTGTCACCATGAGCAATTTCAACAGGGTCACTTTCACCGTGAGAACTGTCACCATGGAAACTCTCACCATTGACACTGCCTCTGAGGAATTGTCACAATGAGCACAATCACCATGGGCAGTGTCTCCATGGGCAGTTTCACCGTGAGCACTCTCACTATTGGCACTATCACCATAAGCACTGTCAGAATCGGCACAGTCACTGTGAGCACTGTCAAAACGGTTGTTGTCTCACTGGGCGATGTCACCTTGGGCACAGTCACCATTAGCACTGTCTCCATGGGCACTGTGATCTTGGGCACTTTCACCATGGGCTCTGTCACTGTGGGCACAGTCACAATGGGAAATATCACTTTGGACATTGTCATGGTGGACACTGTCACTGTGAGCATGGCCACCGTAACATCTATCACCATAAACACTGTAACTATGGGCACTGTCCACATGAAAACTGTCACTTATGTCACTGTCCACATGAGCAGTGTCAACATGAACACTCTCACAATGGGCAGGACACCCTGCGTGTTTCCAACATGGGCACTTTCACCATGAGCTCTCGCACTGTAGGAATTCTCACCTTAGGTACTGTCACCATGGGCACTGTCACCTTGAGCACTTTTACCATGAGCTCTGTCACCCTGGGTATTGTCACCATGGGCACTATCACCGTGAGAGTTGTGTACATGTGCATTCTCACCATGGGCACTATCACCATGAGCAATATCACCATGAATACTGTCACCCTGTGTATTGTCACCATGGGCACTGTCACCTTGAGCACTACACCGTGAGAATTGTGACTATGGGCACTGTCACCATGGGCACATTCACCATCGGCACTATCGCCATGAACACTGTCACCATGAGCACTGTCACTGTGTGCAGTTTCAGCATACACACTATCACCGTAAGGACTATCACCTTAAGCAATGTCACCATGAGCAAAATCACCATGGGCACTGTCAACATTTTGCACTGCCACCATGTGCATTGTCACCATGGGCACTTTACCATGAATACTGTCACCATGGGAAATATCACCATGGGCACTGTCACCATGAGCACGGTCAGTATGAGATTTTTCACCATAGGCACTGTCACCAGGAGAACGGTCACCATGGTCACATTCAACGTAAGAACTGTCACCTCGGAGACTATCAGCATTGGCATTGTCACTGTGGGTTTGTCACCATGAGCACTATCACCATGGGCCATGCCTCTAAGGACATTATCACCATGAGCACTGTCACTATTGGCACTCTCAGCATGGGCACTGTCACCTTGGGCACGGTCACCTTGAGCACTGTCACAATGGGCCTTCTCACACTGCGTGCTGTCACAATGGGCACTGTCACTGTGGGCACTGTCACAATGGGAAGTATCACCTTGGGCTTTGTCAGCGTGGGCACTGTCACCATGGGCACGGCCACCATGAAATCTATCACCATAAGCCCTGTAAACATGGGCACTGTCCCATGAGCATGGCACCATGAGCACTGCCAGAATGAGCACTGTCACTTATGGCACTGTCCACATGAGCAGTGTGACCCTGATCACTGTCACCATGGGCAGGACACCCTGGGTATTGTCACCATGGGCACTGTCACCATGAGCACTCTCACCATGGAAATTGTCACCTTAGGTACTGTAACCATGGGCACTGTCACCATGAACACTTTTACCATGAGCTATGTTACCCTGGGTATTGTCACCATGGGCACTATCACCGTGAGAGTTGTGAACATGGGCACTCTCATCTTGGGGACTATCACCATGAGCAATGTCACCATGAATACTGTCACCCTGTGTATTGTCACCATGGGCACTGTCACCGTGAGCACTACACCGTGAGAATTGTGACTATGGGCACTGTCACCAGGGGCACATTCACGATCGGCACTATCGCCATGAACACTGTCACCATGAGCACAATCACTGTGTGCAGTTTCACAATACACACTATCACCGTAGGGAATATCACCATAAGCAATGTCACCATGAGCAATATCACCATGGGCACTGTCACCATTTTGCACTGCCACTATGTGCAGTGTGACCATGGGCACTTTTACCATGAGTACTGTCACCATGGGTAATATCACCATGGGCACAGTCACCATGAGCACTGTCACTATGAGAATTTTCACCATAGGCACAGTCACCATGAGAAATGTCACCATGGGCACTGTCAACATGGAGACCATAACCTTGAGCACTGTCACCATGAGCACTGTCACCATGAGCAATATCACCATGGTCACATTCAATGTAAGAACTGTCACCACGGGGACTATCACAATTGGCACTGTCACTGTTGGGTTCTCACAATGAGCACTATCACCATGGGCATTGTCTCCATGGGCAGTTTCACCATGAGCACTGTCACTATTGGCACTCTCATCATCGGCAATATTCACCACGGGCACATTCACTGTGAGAACTGTCATCATGGGCTTTCTCACACTGGGTACTGTCATCATGGGCACTGTCACCCTGGGCACTGTCACATTGGGATATATCACCATGGGCTTTGTCAGCATGGGAACTGTCCACGGGGGTACTGACACCGTGACATCTATCACCATAATCACTGTAAACATGGACACTGTCACAATGAGAACGGTCAGCATGAGCACTGCCACACAGAGCACTGCTATTTATGGCACTGCCAACATGAGCACTGTCACCATGAGCAGTGTCACCAGGGGCATGACACCATGGGCACTGTCACCATGGTCATTGTCACCCTAAGTACTCTCATCATAGGCATTATCACTGTGAGAATTGTGAACATGGGCACTGTCACCATGGGCACTATCACCATGAGCGCTGTCACCCTGTGTATTTACACCATGGGCACTGTCACTGTGAACACTACACCATGAGAATTGTGACTATGGGCACTGTCACCCTGGACACTCTCACCATGGGAACTATCACCGTGAACACTGTAACCATGAACACTATCACTGTGTGCAGTGTCACCATGCGCACTGTCACCATGAGGACTATCACTGTAAGCAAAGTCACCATGAGGAATGTCACCATGGGCACTGTCACCATTTTGCACTGCCAGCATGTGCAGTGTCACCATGGGTAATATCACCATAGGCACTTTCACCGTGAGAAATGTGACCGTGCAAAATATCTCTATGGGCCCTGGCACCATGGGCATTGTCACTGTGAGCACTGTCACAATGGGAACTATCACCGAGAGAAATCTCAACATGCTAACTGTCCCCATGGGGACTCTTACTGTGAGAAGGGTCACCATGGGCATTGTCACTGTTGGCACTGTCCCCATGGGCACTGTCATTGTGGACAGTGTCACCATGGCCATTGCCACCTTGGGCTCTCTCACCATGAACACTGTAACAATGCAAATTATCACCGTGTGCTCTCTCACCATGGGCACTATCACCATGAGCACTGTCAGAATGTGCACTGTCACTATTTAGCACTGTCACCAGGTGAACTACCACCATGGGCACTATCACGATTTGCACTGTCACCATGAGCACAAATACCATGGGCACTGTAACAATGCACAGTGTCATCATCGGTATTGTCCCCATACGAACTGCCACCAAGAACACTGTCACCATTAACACTGTCACCAGGAGCACTGTCACCATGAGCACTCTCATCATGGGCACTTTCACCAAGGGCACAGCCACCATGTGCACTGTTACCATGGTCACTATCACCGTGAGCACTGTCACCATGGGAACTACCAACATGGGCACTGTCATCATGAGCACTTTCACAATGGGAACTGCCACCACGGCACTATTAATGTGAGCACACTCACCATGGGCACTATCACCAAGGGCACTGTCAGTTTCAGAACTATCACCATGGGTACTGCAACCATGACCACTGTCACCGTTATCACTGTCACCATTCTCAGTATCACCATGTGCACTGTCACCATGGGCACTATCACCAGGAGAACTGTCAGCATCGGCACTGTCACCATGGGTATTGTGACTTTGGGCACTGTCACCATGAGCACTGTCACCTTGGGCAGTGGCACAATGTGGACTGTCACAATAAGCACTGTCATCATGGGCTCTATCAACATTATAAAGGTCACCGTGGTCACTATCACCAAGGGCACTGTCACTGTGAGCACTATCACTGTGAGGGTTCTGACCATGTGCACTGTTACTATGGGTAGTGTCCCCATGGTCAATTTCACTGTTAGTACTGTCACCATGGACACTATAACTAAGGGCACTGTCACCGTGAGCTCTGTCACCTTGGGCACTTTCACCATGAGCAGTGCCACTGTGACCACTCTCACCATAAGAACTGTCACCGTGGGCACTTTCATGATGAGCACTTCCAACATTGGCACTATCACCTTGAGCACTGTCAACAAGAGCACTGTCATGGTGGGCAGTGTCACCATGCGCACTGTCACCATGAACACGGTCACCATGAGTACTGTCACCCTGGGTATTTTCACCATGGGCACTGTCACTGTGAGCACTACACCATGAGAATTGTGACTATGGGCACTGTTACCATGGACACTCTCACCATGGGAACTATCACTGTGAACACTGTCACAGTGAACATTGTCACTGTGTGCATTGTTACCATGCACACAGTCACCATAAGGATTATCACTGTAAGCAATGTCACCATGAACAATGTCACCATGGGCACTCTTACCATCTTGCACAGCCACCATGTGCAGTGTCACCATTGGTCATATCACCATAGGCACTTTCGCCGTGAGAAATGTTACCGAGCAGAATGTCTATATGGGCACTGGCACCATGGGCCTTCTCACTGAGAGCACTGTCACAACGGGCACTATAACCGTGAGAAATCTCACCATGCTAACTGTCCCCATGGGCACCGTCACCATGAGATGTGCCACCATGGGAACTGTTACTGTCGGCACTGTCACTTTGGGCACTGTCATTGTGGGCACTGTCACCATGGCTACTGCCACCTTGGGCTCTGTCACCATGAACACTGTTACAATGCCTATTATCACCGTGTGCACTGTCTCATGGGCACTATCACCATGAGCACTGTCAGCATGTGCACTGTCACTATTTAGCACTGTCACCAGGTGAACTACCACCATGGGCACTGTCAGGACGTGCACTATCACCGTGAGCACGATTACCATGGGAACTGTAACAATGCACAGTGTCACCATCGGTACTGTGCCCATGGGAACAGCCACCAAGGGCACTGTCACCATAAGCACTGTCACTGTGTGCAGTTTCACCATACACACTATTACTGGAAGGACTATCACCATAAGCAATGTCACCATGAGCAATATCACCATGGGCACTGTCAACATTTTGCACTGCCACCATGTGCAGTGTCACCATGGGCACTTTTACCATGAGTACCGTCACCATGGGTAATATCACCATGGGCACTGTCACCATGAGCACTGCCACTATGAGAATTTTCACCATAGGCACTGTCACCATGAGAACTGTCACCATGGTCACATTCAACGTAAGAACTGTCACCACGGGGACTATCACCATTGTCACTGTCACCGTGGGGTTGTCACCATGAGCACTATCACCATGGGCAATATCTCCATGGGCAGTTTCACCATGAGAACTGTCATTATTGGCACTCTCACCATCGGCACTGTCACAATGGGCATGGTCACCGTGAGCTGTGTCACCTTGGGCCTTGTCAAACTGGGCGCTGTCACCATGGGCTCTTTCACAATGGGAAGTATCACCATGGAATTTGTCAGCCTGGGCACTGTCCCCGTGGGCACTGACACCGTTACATCTATCAGCATAAACACTGTAAACGTGCACACTGTCACCATGAGCACAGTCACCTTGAGCACTGTCACCATGGGCCTTGTCACACTGGGCGCTGTCACCATGGGCACCGTCACCGTGAGCACTGTCACAATGGGAAGTATCACCATGGGCTTTGTCACGCTGGGCACTGTCCCTGTGTGCAGTGTCACCGTGACATCTATCACCATAAGCAATGTAAATATGGGCACTGTCCCCATGAGCACGGTCACCATAAGCACTGCCACAATGAGCACTGTTATTTATGGCAATGCCAACATGAGAACTGTCACCATGAGCACTGTCACCATAGGCGTGACACCATGTGCACTGTCACCATGTGCATTGTCAACCTAGGTACTCTCACCATTGGCATTATCACTGTGAGAATTGTGAACATGGGCACTGTCACCATGGGCACTGTCATCATGGGCAGTGTCACCATGGGAACTGTAAACATGGGCACGGCCACCATGGGCAATATCACTGTGAGCACTGTCACCATGGGTACTGCAACAAAGATAACTCTCACCGTGAGTACTGTCTTCATGAGTTGTCACCGTGTGCACTGTCACCATGAGAACTGTCAACATGGGCACTGTCACCATTTTTCACTGCCACCATCTGAAATGTCACCATGGGCACTATCACCATGAGAACTGTCACCCTGAGTCCTGTCAACACGGGCACTGTCACCAAGGGCACGGCCACCATGTGCAGTGTTACCATGGTCACTATCACCGTGAGTACTCTCACCATGGGAACTACCAACATGGGCAAAGTCATCATGAGCACTTTCACCATGGGAACTGCCACCATGGGCACTATCACCATCGGCACTGTCACCATGAGCACTATTACTGTGAGTACTACCACCGTGAGCACTCTCACCAAGGACACTATCACCATGCGCACTGTCACCATGAGTACTTTCCTATGGGTACTGGCACAATGCGGACTGTCACAATGAGCCGTGTCACCATGGACACTATCACCATGAGCAATCTCACCGTGGTAACTGTTACTATGGGTATTGTGACTGTCAGCACTGTCACCATAGGCAATGGCACTGTGGGCACTGTCACCATGGGCACTGTCATCATGGGCATTGTCCCCATTTTCAGTGCCACCATGGGCAATGCAACCATGTGCACTATCACTGTAAGCTCTGTCACCACGGGTACTGCTACCATGAGCACTGTCACTGTAAGCTCTGTCACCACGGGTACTGCTACCATGAGCACTGTCAGCATGGGTTGTAACCGTGTGCACTGTCACTATGAGAACTGTCAGCATGGGCACTGTCACCATTTTCCACTGCTGCCATGTGCACTACCACCATGGGCACTATCACCGTGAGCACTGTCACCATGAGTAATGTCATCATGGGCAGTGTCACCAAGGGCACAACCACCATGTGTACCATTACCATGGTCACTATCACCGTGAGCACTGTCACCATGGTAACTACCAACATGGGCACTGTCACCATGAACACATTGACAATGGGAACCTCCACCATGGGCACTATTAATGTGAGCACACTCACCATGGACACTATCACCAAGGGTACTGTCACTTTCAGCACTATCACCATGGGTACTGCAACCATTACCACTGTCACCATAAGCACTGTCACCATTCTCAGTATCACCATGTGCACTGTCACCATGGGCACTATCTCCATGAGAACTGTCAGCTTGGGCACTGTCACCATGGGTATTGTGACTTTGGGCAATGTCACCATGAGCACTGTCACCTTGGGCACTGGCACAATGTGGACTGTCACCATGAGCACTGTCATCATGGGCACTATTACCGTTAGAACTGTCACCGTGGTCACTGTCACCATGGGCACTGTCACGGTAAGCACTGTCACAGTGAAGGCTGTGACCATGGGCACTGTCACCATGGGCAGTGACCCCATGGACAATTTCACTGTTTGTAATGTCACCATGGACACTATAACTATGGGCACTGTCACCGTGAGCTCTGTCACCATGGGCACTTTCACCATGAGCACTGCCACTCTGACCACTCTCACCATAAGAACTGTCATAATGGGCCCTTTACCGATGGGCACTTCCAACATTGGCACTATCACCGTGAGCACTGTCAACAAGAGCCCTGTCACGGTGGGCAGTGTCACCATGTGCACTATCACCGCAAGGACTATCACATTAAGCAATGTCACCATGGGCACTGTCACCATTTTGCACTGCCAGCATGTGCACTATCACCTTAGGTACTGTCACCATGAGCACTTTATCACTGCGTACTGTCACCATGGGTAATATCACCATGGGCACTGTCACCGTTATCACTATCACCGTGAGAGATGCCATGATGGGCACTGGCGCCATGGGTCTTGTCACTATGAGCACTGAAACAATGGGCACAATCACTGTGAGAAATTTCACCATGCTAACTCTACCCAAAGGCTCTGTGACAGAGAGAAATGTCACCATGGGCTCTGTCACAGTCAGTATTCTCACCATGGGCACTCTCATTGTGGGCACTGCCACCGTGAGCACTATTACCATGAACACTGCTACCGTTTGCACTATCATGATAAGAACTGTCACCATGGGCACAGACAACATGGGTACTCTCACGTTGTGCACTGTCACCAGGGGAACTGTCACCATGGGCACTGTCACCATGAGCACTCTAACCATGGGCACTCTCACCATGGGCACTATCACCATGAGCAATATCACCATGGGCACTCTCACTATTTTGCACTGCCACCAGATGCACCATGACCATGTGCACTGTCACCATGGGCAGTGTCACCACTGGGAGTCTCACCATGGGCACTGCACCATGATCACTGTCACCAAGAGCACTGTCACCACGAGCACTGCCACCATGAGCACTGTCACAAGAACTGCCACCATGGGCACTTTCACCATGATTACTGTCATCGTGGGTATTGTCACCTTGGGCAGTGTCAACGTGAGCAATATCACTGTGAGCACTATCACCCTGAGCACTGTCACCATGGGCACAGCCTCAATGCGGACTCTCACCATGAACACTGTCACCATGCGCACTATCATGGTGAGAACAGTCACCATCGTCACTGTCACCATGGGCACATTTACCATGAGGACTGTCACTAAGAGCATTATCACCATAGGCACTGTCACCATGAGAACAGTCATCAAGGGCACTGTCAACATGGAGACTATCACCTCAAGCACTGTCACCATGAACACTGTCACCGTGAGCATTGTCACCATGAGCAATTTCAACAGGGTCACTTTCACCATGAGAACTGTCACCACGGGAACTCTCACCATTGGCACTGCCTCCGTGGGATTGTCACGATGAGCACTATCACCATGGGCATTGTCTCCATGGGCAGTTTCACCGTGAGCACTCTCACTATTGGCACTATCACCATCGGCACTCTCAGCATCGGCACAGTCACCGTGAGCACTGTCACAATGGGTGTTGTCACACTGGGTGCAGTTACCATGGGCACAGTCACCATTAGAACTGTCACCATGGGCACTGTGATCCTGGGCACTTTCACCATGGGCTCTTTCACAATGGGCACTCTCACAATGGGAAGTATCACCATGGGCTTTGTCATCGTGGGCACTGTCACTGTGAGCATGGCCACCGTAACATCTATCACCATAAGCACTGTAACCATGAGCACTGTCCACATGAGCAGTGCCACAGTGAGCACTGTCACTTATGGCACTGTCCACATGAGCAGTGTCACCATGATCACTCTCACTATGGGCAGGACACCCTGGGTGTTTTCACCATGGGCACTGTCACCTTGAGCACATTGACCATGAGCTCTCTCACCCTGGGTGTTGTCACCATGGGCAGTATCACCGTGAGAGCTGTGTACATGGGCAGTCTCACCATGTGCACTATCACCATGAGCAATGTCACCATGAATAATGTCACCCTGTGTATTGTCACCATGGGCACTGTCACCATGGGCACATTCACCATCGGCACTATCACTGTTAAAAGTGTCACCAAGAGCACAGTCACTGTGTGCAGTTTCACCATACACACTATCACCGTAAGGATTATTACCATAAGCAATGTCACCATGAGCAATATCACCATGGGCACTGTCACCATATTGCACTGCCACCATGTGCAGTGTCACCATGGGCACTTTTACCATGAGTACTGTCACCATGGGTAATATCACCATGGGCACTGTCACCATGAGCACTGTTACTATGAGAATTTTCACTGTAGGCACTGTCACCATGAGAAGTGTCGCCATGGTCACATTCAACGTAAGAACTGTCACCTCAGGGATTATCAACATTGTCACTGTCACCGTGGGGTTGTCACCATGAGCACTATCACCATGGGCAATGTCTCCATGGGCAGTATCACCATGAGCACTG
Source organism: Mesoplodon mirus (assembly GCF_964341445.2). Taxonomy (NCBI): domain Eukaryota; kingdom Metazoa; phylum Chordata; class Mammalia; order Artiodactyla; family Ziphiidae; genus Mesoplodon; species Mesoplodon mirus. The sequence goes on along the minus strand of NW_028295808.1, from coordinate 5,077,320 downwards.
ACACTATTGGCACTCTCACCATCAGCAATGTCACCAGGGGCACGGTCACCGTGAGCACTGTCTCCATGGGCCTTGTCACACTGGGCGCTGTCACCATGGGCACTGCCACCTTGGGCTCTCTCACCATTAACACTGTAACAATACCCATTATCACCGTGTGCACTGTCACTATGGGCACGATCACCATTAGCACTGTAAGCATGTGCACTGTCACTATTTAGCACTGTCACTAGGTGAACTATGACCATGGGCACTTTCACGATGTGCACTATCACCATGAGCACAGTTACCATGGGCACTGTTACAATGTGCAGAGTCACCATCGGTACTGTCCCCATGGGAACTGCCACCAAGAGCACTGTCACCATTAACATTGTCACCACGAGCACTGCCACCATGGGCACTGCTATTATGAGCACTGTCACCATGAGAACTGTCGCTATGAGAACTGCCACCATGGGTATTTTCAACATGAGTACTGTCAACTTGGGTATTGTCACCATTAGCACTGTCACGATGAGCACTATTACTGGGAGCACTATCACTGTGAGCACTGTCACCATGAGCACTGTCGCCAAGGGTACTGGCACAATGCAGACTGGCACCATGAGCCCTGTCACCATTGGCACTATCACTTTGAGCATTCTCACCATGGTCACTGTCACCATGGGCACTGTTACCATGAGCACTGTCACTATAGGAAATGGTTGCGTGGGCACTGTCACCACGGGTACTGTCATCATGGGCAGTGTCACCATGGGAACTGTAAGCATGGGCACTGCCACCATGGGCAATATCACTGTGAGCACTGTCACCATGGGTACTGCAACAAAGAGAACTGTCACCGTGAGTACTGTCTGCATGGGTTGTCACCGTGTGCACTGTCACCATGAGAACTGTCAACATGGGCACTGTCACCATTTTTCACTGCCACCATGTGCAATGTCACCATGGGCACTATCACACTGAGAACTGTCACAATGAGTCCTGTCATCATGGGCACTGTCACCAAGGGCACGGCCACCATGTGCACTGTTACCATGGTCACTATCACCGTGAGCATTGTCCCCATGGGAACTAACAACATGGTCAATGTCATCCCGAACACTTTCACAATGGGAACTGCCACCTTGGGCACTATCAACAAGTGGACTCTCACCATAGGCACTATCACCATGGGCACTGTCACCGTGAGCACTGTCACCATCGGCACTGTCATCATGAGCACTATTACTGTGAGTACTACCACCATGAGCACTCTCACTGTGGTCACTGTCACCATGGGCACTCTTATCGTGAGCACTTTCACTATGGGTACTGGCACAGTGCGGACTGTCACACTGAGACCTGCCACCATGGACACTATCACCATGAGCACTTTCACCATGGTCACTGTTACCATGGGTACTGTCACTGGGAGCACTGTCACTATAGGCAATTGTACCATGGGCACTGTCACCATGGGCACTGTCATCATGGGCATTGACACTGTTGGCAGTGTCTCCATGGGCACTGTCACAGAGAGAAAAGTCATCATGGGAACTGTCACAGTCAGTATTCTCACCATGGGCACTCTCATTGTGGGCAATGCCTCCGTGAGCACTACTACCATGAACACTGCTACCGTGAACACTCTCATGATAAGAACTGTCACCATGGGCACAGACACCATGGGCACTCTCACGGTGTGCACTGTAACCAGGGGCACTTTCACCCTGGGCACTGTCACCATGAGCACTCTAACCATGGGCACTGTAACCATGGGCACTATCACCATGAGCAATATAACCATGGGCACTGTCACTATTTTGCACTGCCACCAGATGCACCATGACCATGTGCACTGTCACCATGGGCAGTGTCACCATTAGTAGTCTCACCATGGTCACTGCACCACGAGTACTGTCAACAAGAGCACTGTCACCATGAGCACTGCCACCATGAGCACTGTCACAAGAACTGTCCCTATGTGAACTGCCACCATGGGCACTTTCACCATGATTACTGTCACCGTGGGTATTGTCACCTTGGGCAATGTCAACGTGAGTAATATCACTGTGAGCACTATCACCCTGAGCTCTGTCATCATGGACACAGCCTCCATGCGGACTGTCACCATGAACACCCTCACCATGGGCACTATCACGGTAAGAACAGTCACCGTGGTCACTGTCAACATGGGCACTTTCATCGTGAGCAGTGTCACTAAGAGCATTATCACCATCAGAACTGTCCCCGTGTGAACAGTCACCATGGGCACTGTCAACCTGGAGACTATCACCTTGAGCACTGTCACCATGAACACTGTCACCATGAGCATTGTCACCATGAGCAATTTCAACAGGGTCACTTTCACCGTGAGAACTGTCACCATGGAAACTCTCACCATTGGCACTGCCTCTGAGGAATTGTCACGATGAGCACAATCACCATGGGCAGTGTCTCCATGGGCAGTTTCACCGTGAGCACTCTCACTATTGGCACTATCACCATAAGCACTGTCAGAATCGGCACAGTCACTGTGAGCACTGTCAAAACGGTTGTTGTCTCACTGGGCGATGTCACCTTGGGCACAGTCACCATTAGCACTGTCTCCATGGGCACTGTGATCTTGGGCACTTTCACCATGGGCTCTGTCACTGTGGGCACAGTCACAATGGGAAATATCACTTTGGACATTGTCATGGTGGACACTGTCACTGTGAGCATGGCCACCGTAACATCTATCACCATAAACACTGTAACTATGGGCACTGTCCACATGAAAACTGTCACTTATGTCACTGTCCACATGAGCAGTGTCAACATGATCACTCTCACAATGGGCAGGACACCCTGCGTGTTTCCAACATGGGCACTTTCACCATGAGCTCTCGCACTGTAGGAATTCTCACCTTAGGTACTGTCACCATGGGCACTGTCACCTTGAGCACTTTTACCATGAGCTCTGTCACCCTGGGTATTGTCACCATGGGCACTATCACCGTGAGAGTTGTGTACATGTGCATTCTCACCATGGGCACTATCACCATGAGCAATATCACCATGAATACTGTCACCCTGTGTATTGTCACCATGGGCACTGTCACCTTGAGCACTACACCGTGAGAATTGTGACTATGGGCACTGTCACCATGGGCACATTCACCATCGGCACTATCGCCATGAACACTGTCACCATGAGCACTGTCACTGTGTGCAGTTTCAGCATACACACTATCACCGTAAGGACTATCACCTTAAGCAATGTCACCATGAGCAAAATCACCATGGGCACTGTCAACATTTTGCACTGCCACCATGTGCATTGTCACCATGGGCACTTTACCATGAATACTGTCACCATGGGAAATATCACCATGGGCACTGTCACCATGAGCACGGTCAGTATGAGATTTTTCACCATAGGCACTGTCACCAGGAGAACGGTCACCATGGTCACATTCAACGTAAGAACTGTCACCTCGGAGACTATCAGCATTGGCATTGTCACTGTGGGTTTGTCACCATGAGCACTATCACCATGGGCCATGCCTCTAAGGACATTATCACCATGAGCACTGTCACTATTGGCACTCTCAGCATGGGCACTGTCACCTTGGGCACGGTCACCTTGAGCACTGTCACAATGGGCCTTCTCACACTGCGTGCTGTCACAATGGGCACTGTCACTGTGGGCACTGTCACAATGGGAAGTATCACCTTGGGCTTTGTCAGCGTGGGCACTGTCACCATGGGCACGGCCACCATGAAATCTATCACCATAAGCCCTGTAAACATGGGCACTGTCCCATGAGCATGGCACCATGAGCACTGCCAGAATGAGCACTGTCACTTATGGCACTGTCCACATGAGCAGTGTGACCCTGATCACTGTCACCATGGGCAGGACACCCTGGGTATTGTCACCATGGGCACTGTCACCATGAGCACTCTCACCATGGAAATTGTCACCTTAGGTACTGTAACCATGGGCACTGTCACCATGAACACTTTTACCATGAGCTATGTTACCCTGGGTATTGTCACCATGGGCACTATCACCGTGAGAGTTGTGAACATGGGCACTCTCATCTTGGGGACTATCACCATGAGCAATGTCACCATGAATACTGTCACCCTGTGTATTGTCACCATGGGCACTGTCACCGTGAGCACTACACCGTGAGAATTGTGACTATGGGCACTGTCACCATGGGCACATTCACGATCGGCACTATCGCCATGAACACTGTCACCATGAGCACAATCACTGTGTGCAGTTTCACAATACACACTATCACCGTAGGGAATATCACCATAAGCAATGTCACCATGAGCAATATCACCATGGGCACTGTCACCATTTTGCACTGCCACTATGTGCAGTGTGACCATGGGCACTTTTACCATGAGTACTGTCACCATGGGTAATATCACCATGGGCACAGTCACCATGAGCACTGTCACTATGAGAATTTTCACCATAGGCACAGTCACCATGAGAAATGTCACCATGGGCACTGTCAACATGGAGACCATAACCTTGAGCACTGTCACCATGAGCAATATCACCATGGTCACATTCAATGTAAGAACTGTCACCACGGGGACTATCACAATTGGCACTGTCACTGTTGGGTTCTCACAATGAGCACTATCACCATGGGCATTGTCTCCATGGGCAGTTTCACCATGAGCACTGTCACTATTGGCACTCTCATCATCGGCAATATTCACCACGGGCACATTCACTGTGAGAACTGTCATCATGGGCTTTCTCACACTGGGTACTGTCATCATGGGCACTGTCACCCTGGGCACTGTCACATTGGGATATATCACCATGGGCTTTGTCAGCATGGGAACTGTCCACGGGGGTACTGACACTGTGACATCTATCACCATAATCACTGTAAACATGGACACTGTCACAATGAGAACGGTCAGCATGAGCACTGCCACACAGAGCACTGCTATTTATGGCACTGCCAACATGAGCACTGTCACCATGAGCAGTGTCACCAGGGGCATGACACCATGGGCACTGTCACCATGGTCATTGTCACCCTAAGTACTCTCATCATAGGCATTATCACTGTGAGAATTGTGAACATGGGCACTGTCACCATGGGCACTATCACCATGAGCGCTGTCACCCTGTGTATTTACACCATGGGCACTGTCACTGTGAACACTACACCATGAGAATTGTGACTATGGGCACTGTCACCCTGGACACTCTCACCATGGGAACTATCACCGTGAACACTGTAACCATGAACACTATCACTGTGTGCAGTGTCACCATGCGCACTGTCACCATGAGGACTATCACTGTAAGCAAAGTCACCATGAGGAATGTCACCATGGGCACTGTCACCATTTTGCACTGCCAGCATGTGCAGTGTCACCATGGGTAATATCACCATAGGCACTTTCACCGTGAGAAATGTGACCGTGCAAAATATCTCTATGGGCCCTGGCACCATGGGCATTGTCACTGTGAGCACTGTCACAATGGGAACTATCACCGAGAGAAATCTCAACATGCTAACTGTCCCCATGGGGACTCTTACTGTGAGAAGGGTCACCATGGGCATTGTCACTGTTGGCACTGTCCCCATGGGCACTGTCATTGTGGACAGTGTCACCATGGCCATTGCCACCTTGGGCTCTCTCACCATGAACACTGTAACAATGCAAATTATCACCGTGTGCTCTCTCACCATGGGCACTATCACCATGAGCACTGTCAGAATGTGCACTGTCACTATTTAGCACTGTCACCAGGTGAACTACCACCATGGGCACTATCACGATTTGCACTGTCACCATGAGCACAAATACCATGGGCACTGTAACAATGCACAGTGTCATCATCGGTATTGTCCCCATACGAACTGCCACCAAGAACACTGTCACCATTAACACTGTCACCAGGAGCACTGTCACCATGAGCACTCTCATCATGGGCACTTTCACCAAGGGCACAGCCACCATGTGCACTGTTACCATGGTCACTATCACCGTGAGCACTGTCACCATGGGAACTACCAACATGGGCACTGTCATCATGAGCACTTTCACAATGGGAACTGCCACCACGGCACTATTAATGTGAGCACACTCACCATGGGCACTATCACCAAGGGCACTGTCAGTTTCAGAACTATCACCATGGGTACTGCAACCATGACCACTGTCACCGTTATCACTGTCACCATTCTCAGTATCACCATGTGCACTGTCACCATGGGCACTATCACCAGGAGAACTGTCAGCATCGGCACTGTCACCATGGGTATTGTGACTTTGGGCACTGTCACCATGAGCACTGTCACCTTGGGCAGTGGCACAATGTGGACTGTCACAATAAGCACTGTCATCATGGGCTCTATCAACATTATAAAGGTCACCATGGTCACTATCACCAAGGGCACTGTCACTGTGAGCACTATCACTGTGAGGGTTCTGACCATGTGCACTGTTACTATGGGTAGTGTCCCCATGGTCAATTTCACTGTTAGTACTGTCACCATGGACACTATAACTAAGGGCACTGTCACCGTGAGCTCTGTCACCTTGGGCACTTTCACCATGAGCAGTGCCACTGTGACCACTCTCACCATAAGAACTGTCACCGTGGGCACTTTCACGATGAGCACTTCCAACATTGGCACTATCACCTTGAGCACTGTCAACAAGAGCACTGTCATGGTGGGCAGTGTCACCATGCGCACTGTCACCATGAACACGGTCACCATGAGTACTGTCACCCTGGGTATTTTCACCATGGGCACTGTCACTGTGAGCATTACACCATGAGAATTGTGACTATGGGCACTGTTACCATGGACACTCTCACCATGGGAACTATCACTGTGAACACTGTCACAGTGAACATTGTCACTGTGTGCATTGTTACCATGCACACAGTCACCATAAGGATTATCACTGTAAGCAATGTCACCATGAACAATGTCACCATGGGCACTCTTACCATCTTGCACAGCCACCATGTGCAGTGTCACCATTGGTCATATCACCATAGGCACTTTCGCCGTGAGAAATGTTACCGAGCAGAATGTCTATATGGGCACTGGCACCATGGGCCTTCTCACTGAGAGCACTGTCACAACGGGCACTATAACCGTGAGAAATCTCACCATGCTAACTGTCCCCATGGGCACCGTCACCATGAGATGTGCCACCATGGGAACTGTTACTGTCGGCACTGTCACTTTGGGCACTGTCATTGTGGGCACTGTCACCATGGCTACTGCCACCTTGGGCTCTGTCACCATGAACACTGTTACAATGCCTATTATCACCGTGTGCACTGTCTCATGGGCACTATCACCATGAGCACTGTCAGCATGTGCACTGTCACTATTTAGCACTGTCACCAGGTGAACTACCACCATGGGCACTGTCAGGACGTGCACTATCACCGTGAGCACGATTACCATGGGAACTGTAACAATGCACAGTGTCACCATCGGTACTGTGCCCATGGGAACAGCCACCAAGGGCACTGTCACCATAAGCACTGTCACTGTGTGCAGTTTCACCATACACACTATTACTGGAAGGACTATCACCATAAGCAATGTCACCATGAGCAATATCACCATGGGCACTGTCAACATTTTGCACTGCCACCATGTGCAGTGTCACCATGGGCACTTTTACCATGAGTACCGTCACCATGGGTAATATCACCATGGGCACTGTCACCATGAGCACTGCCACTATGAGAATTTTCACCATAGGCACTGTCACCATGAGAACTGTCACCATGGTCACATTCAACGTAAGAACTGCCACCACGGGGACTGTCACCATTGTCACTGTCACCGTGGGGTTGTCACCATGAGCACTATCACCATGGGCAATATCTCCATGGGCAGTTTCACCATGAGAACTGTCATTATTGGCACTCTCACCATCGGCACTGTCACAATGGGCATGGTCACCGTGAGCTGTGTCACCTTGGGCCTTGTCAAACTGGGCGCTGTCACCATGGGCTCTTTCACAATGGGAAGTATCACCATGGACTTTGTCAGCCTGGGCACTGTCCCCGTGGGCACTGACACCGTTACATCTATCAGCATAAACACTGTAAACGTGCACACTGTCACCATGAGCACAGTCACCTTGAGCACTGTCACCATGGGCCTTGTCACACTGGGCACTGTCACCATGGGCACCGTCACCGTGAGCACTGTCACAATGGGAAGTATCACCATGGGCTTTGTCACGCTGGGCACTGTCCCTGTGTGCAGTGTCACCGTGACATCTATCACCATAAGCAATGTAAATATGGGCACTGTCCCCATGAGCACGGTCACCATAAGCACTGCCACAATGAGCACTGTTATTTATGGCAATGCCAACATGAGAACTGTCACCATGAGCACTGTCACCATAGGCGTGACACCATGTGCACTGTCACCATGTGCATTGTCAACCTAGGTACTCTCACCATTGGCATTATCACTGTGAGAATTGTGAACATGGGCACTGTCACCATGGGCACTGTCATCATGGGCAGTGTCACCATGGGAACTGTAAACATGGGCACGGCCACCATGGGCAATATCACTGTGAGCACTGTCACCATGGGTACTGCAACAAAGATAACTCTCACCGTGAGTACTGTCTTCATGAGTTGTCACCGTGTGCACTGTCACCATGAGAACTGTCAACATGGGCACTGTCACCATTTTTCACTGCCACCATCTGAAATGTCACCATGGGCACTATCACCATGAGAACTGTCACCCTGAGTCCTGTCAACACGGGCACTGTCACCAAGGGCACGGCCACCATGTGCAGTGTTACCATGGTCACTATCACCGTGAGTACTCTCACCATGGGAACTACCAACATGGGCAAAGTCATCATGAGCACTTTCACCATGGGAACTGCCACCATGGGCACTATCACCATCGGCACTGTCACCATGAGCACTATTACTGTGAGTACTACCACCGTGAGCACTCTCACCAAGGACACTATCACCACGCGCACTGTCACCATGAGTACTTTCCTATGGGTACTGGCACAATGCGGACTGTCACAATGAGCCGTGTCACCATGGACACTATCACCATGAGCAATCTCACCGTGGTAACTGTTACTATGGGTATTGTGACTGTCAGCACTGTCACCATAGGCAATGGCACTGTGGGCACTGTCACCATGGGCACTGTCATCATGGGCATTGTCCCCATTTTCAGTGCCACCATGGGCAATGCAACCATGTGCACTATCACTGTAAGCTCTGTCACCACGGGTACTGCTACCATGAGCACTGTCACTGTAAGCTCTGTCACCACGGGTACTGCTACCATGAGCACTGTCAGCATGGGTTGTAACCGTGTGCACTGTCACTATGAGAACTGTCAGCATGGGCACTGTCACCATTTTCCACTGCTGCCATGTGCACTACCACCATGGGCACTATCACCGTGAGCACTGTCACCATGAGTAATGTCATCATGGGCAGTGTCACCAAGGGCACAACCACCATGTGTACCATTACCATGGTCACTATCACCGTGAGCACTGTCACCATGGTAACTACCAACATGGGCACTGTCACCATGAACACATTGACAATGGGAACCTCCACCATGGGCACTATTAATGTGAGCACACTCACCATGGACACTATCACCAAGGGTACTGTCACTTTCAGCACTATCACCATGGGTACTGCAACCATTACCACTGTCACCATAAGCACTGTCACCATTCTCAGTATCACCATGTGCACTGTCACCATGGGCACTATCTCCATGAGAACTGTCAGCTTGGGCACTGTCACCATGGGTATTGTGACTTTGGGCAATGTCACCATGAGCACTGTCACCTTGGGCACTGGCACAATGTGGACTGTCACCATGAGCACTGTCATCATGGGCACTATTACCGTTAGAACTGTCACCGTGGTCACTGTCACCATGGGCACTGTCACGGTAAGCACTGTCACAGTGAAGGCTGTGACCATGGGCACTGTCACCATGGGCAGTGACCCCATGGACAATTTCACTGTTTGTAATGTCACCATGGACACTATAACTATGGGCACTGTCACCGTGAGCTCTGTCACCATGGGCACTTTCACCATGAGCACTGCCACTCTGACCACTCTCACCATAAGAACTGTCATAATGGGCCCTTTACCGATGGGCACTTCCAACATTGGCACTATCACCGTGAGCACTGTCAACAAGAGCCCTGTCACGGTGGGCAGTGTCACCATGTGCACTATCACCGCAAGGACTATCACATTAAGCAATGTCACCATGGGCACTGTCACCATTTTGCACTGCCAGCATGTGCACTATCACCTTAGGTACTGTCACCATGAGCACTTTATCACTGCGTACTGTCACCATGGGTAATATCACCATGGGCACTGTCACCGTTATCACTATCACCGTGAGAGATGCCATGATGGGCACTGGCGCCATGGGTCTTGTCACTATGAGCACTGAAACAATGGGCACAATCACTGTGAGAAATTTCACCATGCTAACTCTACCCAAAGGCTCTGTGACAGAGAGAAATGTCACCATGGGCTCTGTCACAGTCAGTATTCTCACCATGGGCACTCTCATTGTGGGCACTGCCACCGTGAGCACTATTACCATGAACACTGCTACCGTTTGCACTATCATGATAAGAACTGTCACCATGGGCACAGACAACATGGGTACTCTCACGTTGTGCACTGTCACCAGGGGAACTGTCACCATGGGCACTGTCACCATGAGCACTCTAACCATGGGCACTCTCACCATGGGCACTATCACCATGAGCAATATCACCATGGGCACTCTCACTATTTTGCACTGCCACCAGATGCACCATGACCATGTGCACTGTCCCCATGGGCAGTGTCACCACTGGGAGTCTCACCATGGGCACTGCACCATGATCACTGTCACCAAGAGCACTGTCACCACGAGCACTGCCACCATGAGCACTGTCACAAGAACTGCCACCATGGGCACTTTCACCATGATTACTGTCATCGTGGGTATTGTCACCTTGGGCAGTGTCAACGTGAGCAATATCACTGTGAGCACTATCACCCTGAGCACTGTCACCATGGGCACAGCCTCAATGCGGACTCTCACCATGAACACTGTCACCATGCGCACTATCACGGTGAGAACAGTCACCGTCGTCACTGTCACCATGGGCACATTTACCATGAGGACTGTCACTAAGAGCATTATCACCATAGGCACTGTCACCATGAGAACAGTCATCAAGGGCACTGTCAACATGGAGACTATCACCTCAAGCACTGTCACCATGAACACTGTCACCGTGAGCATTGTCACCATGAGCAATTTCAACAGGGTCACTTTCACCATGAGAACTGTCACCACGGGAACTCTCACCATTGGCACTGCCTCCGTGGGATTGTCACGATGAGCACTATCACCATGGGCATTGTCTCCATGGGCAGTTTCACCGTGAGCACTCTCACTATTGGCACTATCACCATCGGCACTCTCAGCATCGGCACAGTCACCGTGAGCACTGTCACAATGGGTGTTGTCACACTGGGTGCAGTTACCATGGGCACAGTCACCATTAGAACTGTCACCATGGGCACTGTGATCCTGGGCACTTTCACCATGGGCTCTTTCACAATGGGCACTCTCACAATGGGAAGTATCACCATGGGCTTTGTCATCGTGGGCACTGTCACTGTGAGCATGGCCACCGTAACATCTATCACCATAAGCACTGTAACCATGAGCACTGTCCACATGAGCAGTGCCACAGTGAGCACTGTCACTTATGGCACTGTCCACATGAGCAGTGTCACCATGATCACTCTCACTATGGGCAGGACACCCTGGGTGTTTTCACCATGGGCACTGTCACCTTGAGCACATTGACCATGAGCTCTCTCACCCTGGGTGTTGTCACCATGGGCAGTATCACCGTGAGAGCTGTGTACATGGGCAGTCTCACCATGTGCACTATCACCATGAGCAATGTCACCATGAATAATGTCACCCTGTGTATTGTCACCATGGGCACTGTCACCATGGGCACATTCACCATCGGCACTATCACTGTTAAAAGTGTCACCAAGAGCACAGTCACTGTGTGCAGTTTCACCATACACACTATCACCGTAAGGATTATTACCATAAGCAATGTCACCATGAGCAATATCACCATGGGCACTGTCACCATATTGCACTGCCACCATGTGCAGTGTCACCATGGGCACTTTTACCATGAGTACTGTCACCATGGGTAATATCACCATGGGCACTGTCACCATGAGCACTGTTACTATGAGAATTTTCACTGTAGGCACTGTCACCATGAGAAGTGTCGCCATGGTCACATTCAACGTAAGAACTGTCACCTCAGGGATTATCAACATTGTCACTGTCACCGTGGGGTTGTCACCATGAGCACTATCACCATGGGCAATGTCTCCATGGGCAGTATCACCATGAGCACTGACACTATTGGCACTCTCACCATCAGCAATGTCACCAGGGGCACGGTCACCGTGAGCACTGTCTCCATGGGCCTTGTCACACTGGGCGCTGTCACCATGGGCACTGCCACCTTGGGCTCTCTCACCATTAACACTGTAACAATACCCATTATCACCGTGTGCACTGTCACTATGGGCACGATCACCATTAGCACTGTAAGCATGTGCACTGTCACTATTTAGCACTGTCACTAGGTGAACTATGACCATGGGCACTTTCACGATGTGCACTATCACCATGAGCACAGTTACCATGGGCACTGTTACAATGTGCAGAGTCACCATCGGTACTGTCCCCATGGGAACTGCCACCAAGAGCACTGTCACCATTAACATTGTCACCACGAGCACTGCCACCATGGGCACTGCTATTATGAGCACTGTCACCATGAGAACTGTCGCTATGAGAACTGCCACCATGGGTATTTTCAACATGAGTACTGTCAACTTGGGTATTGTCACCATTAGCACTGTCACGATGAGCACTATTACTGGGAGCACTATCACTGTGAGCACTGTCACCATGAGCACTGTCGCCAAGGGTACTGGCACAATGCAGACTGGCACCATGAGCCCTGTCACCATTGGCACTGTTACCATGAGCACTGTCACTATAGGAAATGGTTGCGTGGGCACTGTCACCACGGGTACTGTCATCATGGGCAGTGTCACCATGGGAACTGTAAGCATGGGCACTGCCACCATGGGCAATATCACTGTGAGCACTGTCACCATGGGTACTGCAACAAAGAGAACTGTCACCGTGAGTACTGTCTGCATGGGTTGTCACCGTGTGCACTGTCACCATGAGAACTGTCAACATGGGCACTGTCACCATTTTTCACTGCCACCATGTGCAATGTCACCATGGGCACTATCACACTGAGAACTGTCACAATGAGTCCTGTCATCATGGGCACTGTCACCAAGGGCACGGCCACCATGTGCACTGTTACCATGGTCACTATCACCGTGAGCATTGTCCCCATGGGAACTAACAACATGGTCAATGTCATCCCGAACACTTTCACAATGGGAACTGCCACCTTGGGCACTATCAACAAGTGGACTCTCACCATAGGCACTATCACCATGGGCACTGTCACCGTGAGCACTGTCACCATCGGCACTGTCATCATGAGCACTATTACTGTGAGTACTACCACCATGAGCACTCTCACTGTGGTCACTGTCACCATGGGCACTCTTATCGTGAGCACTTTCACTATGGGTACTGGCACAGTGCGGACTGTCACACTGAGACCTGCCACCATGGACACTATCACCATGAGCACTTTCACCATGGTCACTGTTACCATGGGTACTGTCACTGGGAGCACTGTCACTATAGGCAATTGTACCATGGGCACTGTCACCATGGGCACTGTCATCATGGGCATTGACACTGTTGGCAGTGTCTCCATGGGCACTGTCACAGAGAGAAAAGTCATCATGGGAACTGTCACAGTCAGTATTCTCACCATGGGCACTCTCATTGTGGGCAATGCCTCCGTGAGCACTACTACCATGAACACTGCTACCGTGAACACTCTCATGATAAGAACTGTCACCATGGGCACAGACACCATGGGCACTCTCACGGTGTGCACTGTAACCAGGGGCACTTTCACCCTGGGCACTGTCACCATGAGCACTCTAACCATGGGCACTGTAACCATGGGCTCTATCACCATTAGCAATATAACCATGGGCACTGTCACTATTTTGCACTGCCACCAGATGCACCATGACCATGTGCACTGTCACCATGGGCAGTGTCACCATTAGTAGTCTCACCATGGTCACTGCACCACGAGTACTGTCAACAAGAGCACTGTCACCATGAGCACTGCCACCATGAGCACTGTCACAAGAACTGTCCCTATGTGAACTGCCACCATGGGCACTTTCACCATGATTACTGTCACCGTGGGTATTGTCACCTTGGGCAATGTCAACGTGAGTAATATCACTGTGAGCACTATCACCCTGAGCTCTGTCATCATGGACACAGCCTCCATGCGGACTGTCACCATGAACACCCTCACCATGGGCACTATCACGGTAAGAACAGTCACCGTGGTCACTGTCAACATGGGCACTTTCATCGTGAGCAGTGTCACTAAGAGCATTATCACCATCAGAACTGTCCCCGTGTGAACAGTCACCATGGGCACTGTCAACCTGGAGACTATCACCTTGAGCACTGTCACCATGAACACTGTCACCATGAGCATTGTCACCATGAGCAATTTCAACAGGGTCACTTTCACCGTGAGAACTGTCACCACGGAAACTCTCACCATTGGCACTGCCTCTGAGGAATTGTCACGATGAGCACAATCACCATGGGCAGTGTCTCCATGGGCAGTTTCACCGTGAGCACTCTCACTATTGGCACTATCACCATAAGCACTGTCAGAATCGGCACAGTCACCGTGAGCACTGTCAAAACGGTTGTTGTCTCACTGGGCGATGTCACCTTGGGCACAGTCACCATTAGCACTGTCTCCATGGGCACTGTGATCTTGGGCACTTTCACCATGGGCTCTGTCACTGTGGGCACAGTCACAATGGGAAATATCACTTTGGACATTGTCATGGTGGACACTGTCACTGTGAGCATGGCCACCGTAACATCTATCACCATAAACACTGTAACTATGGGCACCGTCCACATGAAAACTGTCACTTATGTCACTGTCCACATGAGCAGTGTCAACATGATCACTCTCACAATGGGCAGGACACCCTGCGTGTTTCCAACATGGGCACTTTCACCATGAGCTCTCGCACTGTAGGAATTCTCACCTTAGGTACTGTCACCATGGGCACTGTCACCTTGAGCACTTTTACCATGAGCTCTGTCACCCTGGGTATTGTCACCATGGGCACTATCACCGTGAGAGTTGTGTACATGTGCATTCTCACCATGGGCACTATCACCATGAGCAATATCACCATGAATACTGTCACCCTGTGTATTGTCACCATGGGCACTGTCACCTTGAGCACTACACCGTGAGAAATGTGACTATGGGCACTGTCACCATGGGCACATTCACCATCGGCACTATTGCCATGAACACTGTCACCATGAGCACTGTCACTGTGTGCAGTTTCAGCATACACACTATCACCGTAAGGACTATCACCTTAAGCAATGTCACCATGAGCAAAATCACCATGGGCACTGTCAACATTTTGCACTGCCACCATGTGCATTGTCACCATGGGCACTTTACCATGAATACTGTCACCATGGGAAATATCACCATGGGCACTGTCACCATGAGCACGGTCAGTATGAAATTTTTCACCATAGGCACTGTCACCAGGAGAACGGTCACCATGGTCACATTCAACGTAAGAACTGTCACCTCGGAGACTATCAGCATTGGCATTGTCACTGTGGGTTTGTCACCATGAGCACTATCACCATGGGCCATGCCTCTAAGGACATTATCACCATGAGCACTGTCACTATTGGCACTCTCAGCATGGGCACTGTCACCTTGGGCACGGTCACCTTGAGCACTGTCACAATGGGCCTTCTCACACTGCGTGCTGTCACAATGGGCACTGTCACTGTGGGCACTGTCACAATGGGAAGTATCACCTTGGGCTTTGTCAGCGTGGGCACTGTCACCATGGGCACGGCCACCATGAAATCTATCACCATAAGCCCTGTAAACATGGGCACTGTCCCATGAGCATGGCACCATGAGCACTGCCAGAATGAGCACTGTCACTTATGGCACTGTCCACATGAGCAGTGTGACCCTGATCACTGTAACCATGGGCAGGACACCCTGGGTATTGTCACCATGGGCACTGTCACCATGAGCACTCTCACCATGGAAATTGTCACCTTAGGTACTGTAACCATGGGCACTGTCACCATGAACACTTTTACCATGAGCTATGTTACCCTGGGTATTGTCACCATGGGCACTATCACCGTGAGAGTTGTGAACATGGGCACTCTCATCTTGGGGACTATCACCATGAGCAATGTCACCATGAATACTGTCACCCTGTGTATTGTCACCATGGGCACTGTCACCGTGAGCACTACACCGTGAGAATTGTGACTATGGGCACTGTCACCATGGGCACATTCACGATCGGCACTATCGCCATGGACACTGTCACCATGAGCACAATCACTGTGTGCAGTTTCACAATACACACTATCACCGTAGGGAATATCACCATAAGCAATGTCACCATGAGCAATATCACCATGGGCACTGTCACCATTTTGCACTGCCACTATGTGCAGTGTGACCATGGGCACTTTTACCATGAGTACTGTCACCATGGGTAATATCACCATGGGCACAGTCACCATGAGCACTGTCACTATGAGAATTTTCACCATAGGCACAGTCACCATGAGAAATGTCACCATGGGCACTGTCAACATGGCGACCATAACCTTGAGCACTGTCACCATGAGCACTGTCACCATGAGCAATATCACCATGGTCACATTCAATGTAAGAACTGTCACCACGGGGACTATCACAATTGGCACTGTCACTGTTGGGTTCTCACAATGAGCACTATCACCATGGGCATTGTCTCCATGGGCAGTTTCACCATGAGCACTGTCACTATTGGCACTCTCATCATCGGCAATATTCACCACGGGCACATTCACTGTGAGAACTGTCATCATGGGCTTTCTCACACTGGGTACTGTCATCATGGGCACTGTCACCCTGGGCACTGTCACATTGGGATATATCACCATGGGCTTTGTCAGCATGGGAACTGTCCACGGGGGTACTGACACCGTGACATCTATCACCATAATCACTGTAAACATGGACACTGTCACAATGAGAACGGTCAGCATGAGCACTGCCACACAGAGCACTGCTATTTATGGCACTGCCAACATGAGCACTGTCACCATGAGCAGTGTCACCAGGGGCATGACACCATGGGCACTGTCACCATGGTCATTGTCACCCTAAGTACTCTCATCATAGGCATTATCACTGTGAGAATTGTGAACATGGGCACTGTCACCATGGGCACTATCACCATGAGCGCTGTCACCCTGTGTATTTACACCATGGGCACTGTCACTGTGAACACTACACCATGAGAATTGTGACTATGGGCACTGTCACCCTGGACACTCTCACCATGGGAACTATCACCGTGAACACTGTAACCATGAACACTATCACTGTGTGCAGTGTCACCATGCGCACTGTCACCATGAGGACTATCACTGTAAGCAAAGTCACCATGAGGAATGTCACCATGGGCACTGTCACCATTTTGCACTGCCAGCATGTGCAGTGTCACCATGGGTAATATCACCATAGGCACTTTCACCGTGAGAAATGTGACCGTGCAAAATATCTCTATGGGCCCTGGCACCATGGGCATTGTCACTGTGAGCACTGTCACAATGGGAACTATCACCGAGAGAAATCTCAACATGCTAACTGTCCCCATGGGGACTCTTACTGTGAGAAGGGTCACCATGGGCATTGTCACTGTTGGCACTGTCCCCATGGGCACTGTCATTGTGGAAAGTGTCACCATGGCCATTGCCACCTTGGGCTCTCTCACCATGAACACTGTAACAATGCAAATTATCACCGTGTGCTCTCTCACCATGGGCACTATCACCATGAGCACTGTCAGAATGTGCACTGTCACTATTTAGCACTGTCACCAGGTGAACTACCACCATGGGCACTATCACGATTTGCACTGTCACCATGAGCACAAATACCATGGGCACTGTAACAATGCACAGTGTCATCATCGGTATTGTCCCCATACGAACTGCCACCAAGAACACTGTCACCATTAACACTGTCACCAGGAGCACTGTCACCATGAGCACTCTCATCATGGGCACTTTCACCAAGGGCACAGCCACCATGTGCACTGTTACCATGGTCACTATCACCGTGAGCACTGTCACCATGGGAACTACCAACATGGGCACTGTCATCATGAGCACTTTCACAATGGGAACTGCCACCACGGCACTATTAATGTGAGCACACTCACCATGGGCACTATCACCAAGGGCACTGTCAGTTTCAGAACTATCACCATGGGTACTGCAACCATGACCACTGTCACCGTTATCACTGTCACCATTCTCAGTATCACCATGTGCACTGTCACCATGGGCACTATCACCAGGAGAACTGTCAGCATCGGCACTGTCACCATGGGTATTGTGACTTTGGGCACTGTCACCATGAGCACTGTCACCTTGGGCAGTGGCACAATGTGGACTGTCACAATAAGCACTGTCATCATGGGCTCTATCAACATTATAAAGGTCACCATGGTCACTATCACCAAGGGCACTGTCACTGTGAGCACTATCACTGTGAGGGTTCTGACCATGTGCACTGTTACTATGGGTAGTGTCCCCATGGTCAATTTCACTGTTAGTACTGTCACCATGGACACTATAACTAAGGGCACTGTCACCGTGAGCTCTGTCACCTTGGGCACTTTCACCATGAGCAGTGCCACTGTGACCACTCTCACCATAAGAACTGTCACCGTGGGCACTTTCACGATGAGCACTTCCAACATTGGCACTATCACCTTGAGCACTGTCAACAAGAGCACTGTCATGGTGGGCAGTGTCACCATGCGCACTGTCACCATGAACACGGTCACCATGAGTACTGTCACCCTGGGTATTTTCACCATGGGCACTGTCACTGTGAGCACTACACCATGAGAATTGTGACTATGGGCACTGTTACCATGGACACTCTCACCATGGGAACTATCACTGTGAACACTGTCACAGTGAACATTGTCACTGTGTGCATTGTTACCATGCACACAGTCACCATAAGGATTATCACTGTAAGCAATGTCACCATGAACAATGTCACCATGGGCACTCTTACCATCTTGCACAGCCACCATGTGCAGTGTCACCATTGGTCATATCACCATAGGCACTTTCGCCGTGAGAAATGTTACCGAGCAGAATGTCTATATGGGCACTGGCACCATGGGCCTTCTCACTGAGAGCACTGTCACAACGGGCACTATAACCGTGAGAAATCTCACCATGCTAACTGTCCCCATGGGCACCGTCACCATGAGATGTGCCACCATGGGAACTGTTACTGTCGGCACTGTCACTTTGGGCACTGTCATTGTGGGCACTGTCACCATGGCTACTGCCACCTTGGGCTCTGTCACCATGAACACTGTTACAATGCCTATTATCACCGTGTGCACTGTCTCATGGGCACTATCACCATGAGCACTGTCAGCATGTGCACTGTCACTATTTAGCACTGTCACCAGGTGAACTACCACCATGGGCACTGTCAGGACGTGCACTATCACCGTGAGCACGATTACCATGGGAACTGTAACAATGCACAGTGTCACCATCGGTACTGTGCCCATGGGAACAGCCACCAAGGGCACTGTCACCATAAGCACTGTCACTGTGTGCAGTTTCACCATACACACTATTACTGGAAGGACTATCACCATAAGCAATGTCACCATGAGCAATATCACCATGGGCACTGTCAACATTTTGCACTGCCACCATGTGCAGTGTCACCATGGGCACTTTTACCATGAGTACCGTCACCATGGGTAATATCACCATGGGCACTGTCACCATGAGCACTGCCACTATGAGAATTTTCACCATAGGCACTGTCACCATGAGAACTGTCACCATGGTCACATTCAACGTAAGAACTGCCACCACGGGGACTATCACCATTGTCACTGTCACCGTGGGGTTGTCACCATGAGCACTATCACCATGGGCAATATCTCCATGGGCAGTTTCACCATGAGAACTGTCATTATTGGCACTCTCACCATCGGCACTGTCACAATGGGCATGGTCACCGTGAGCTGTGTCACCTTGGGCCTTGTCAAACTGGGCGCTGTCACCATGGGCTCTTTCACAATGGGAAGTATCACCATGGACTTTGTCAGCCTGGGCACTGTCCCCGTGGGCACTGACACCGTTACATCTATCAGCATAAACACTGTAAACGTGCACACTGTCACCATGAGCACAGTCACCTTGAGCACTGTCACCATGGGCCTTGTCACACTGGGCGCTGTCACCATGGGCACCGTCACCGTGAGCACTGTCACAATGGGAAGTATCACCATGGGCTTTGTCACGCTGGGCACTGTCCCTGTGTGCAGTGTCACCGTGACATCTATCACCATAAGCAATGTAAATATGGGCACTGTCCCCATGAGCACGGTCACCATAAGCACTGCCACAATGAGCACTGTTATTTATGGCAATGCCAACATGAGAACTGTCACCATGAGCACTGTCACCATAGGCGTGACACTATGTGCACTGTCACCATGTGCATTGTCAACCTAGGTACTCTCACCATTGGCATTATCACTGTGAGAATTGTGAACATGGGCACTGTCACCATGGGCACTGTCATCATGGGCAGTGTCACCATGGGAACTGTAAACATGGGCACGGCCACCATGGGCAATATCACTGTGAGCACTGTCACCATGGGTACTGCAACAAAGATAACTCTCACCGTGAGTACTGTCTTCATGAGTTGTCACCGTGTGCACTGTCACCATGAGAACTGTCAACATGGGCACTGTCACCATTTTTCACTGCCACCATCTGAAATGTCACCATGGGCACTATCACCATGAGAACTGTCACCCTGAGTCCTGTCAACACGGGCACTGTCACCAAGGGCACGGCCACCATGTGCAGTGTTACCATGGTCACTATCACCGTGAGTACTCTCACCATGGGAACTACCAACATGGGCAAAGTCATCATGAGCACTTTCACCATGGGAACTGCCACCATGGGCACTATCACCATCGGCACTGTCACCATGAGCACTATTACTGTGAGTACTACCACCGTGAGCACTCTCACCAAGGACACTATCACCACGCGCACTGTCACCATGAGTACTTTCCTATGGGTACTGGCACAATGCGGACTGTCACAATGAGCCGTGTCACCATGGACACTATCACCATGAGCAATCTCACCGTGGTAACTGTTACTATGGGTATTGTGACTGTCAGCACTGTCACCATAGGCAATGGCACTGTGGGCACTGTCACCATGGGCACTGTCATCATGGGCATTGTCCCCATTTTCAGTGCCACCATGGGCAATGCAACCATGTGCACTATCACTGTAAGCTCTGTCACCACGGGTACTGCTACCATGAGCACTGTCACTGTAAGCTCTGTCACCACGGGTACTGCTACCATGAGCACTGTCAGCATGGGTTGTAACCGTGTGCACTGTCACTATGAGAACTGTCAGCATGGGCACTGTCACCATTTTCCACTGCTGCCATGTGCACTACCACCATGGGCACTATCACCATGAGCACTGTCATCATGAGTAATGTCATCATGGGCAGTGTCACCAAGGGCACAACCACCATGTGTACCATTACCATGGTCACTATCACCGTGAGCACTGTCACCATGGTAACTACCAACATGGGCACTGTCACCATGAACACATTGACAATGGGAACCTCCACCATGGGCACTATTAATGTGAGCACACTCACCATGGACACTATCACCAAGGGTACTGTCACTTTCAGCACTATCACCATGGGTACTGCAACCATTACCACTGTCACCATAAGCACTGTCACCATTCTCAGTATCACCATGTGCACTGTCACCATGGGCACTATCTCCATGAGAACTGTCAGCTTGGGCACTGTCACCATGGGTATTGTGACTTTGGGCAATGTCACCATGAGCACTGTCACCTTGGGCACTGGCACAATGTGGACTGTCACCATGAGCACTGTCATCATGGGCACTATTACCGTTAGAACTGTCACCGTGGTCACTGTCACCATGGGCACTGTCACGGTAAGCACTGTCACAGTGAAGGTTGTGACCATGGGCACTGTCACCATGGGCAGTGACCCCATGGACAATTTCACTGTTTGTAATGTCACCATGGACACTATAACTATGGGCACTGTCACCGTGAGCTCTGTCACCATGGGCACTTTCACCATGAGCACTGCCACTCTGACCACTCTCACCATAAGAACTGTCATAATGGGCCCTTTACCGATGGGCACTTCCAACATTGGCACTATCACCGTGAGCACTGTCAACAAGAGCCCTGTCACGGTGGGCAGTGTCACCATGTGCACTATCACCGCAAGGACTATCACATTAAGCAATGTCACCATGGGCACTGTCACCATTTTGCACTGCCAGCATGTGCACTATCACCTTAGGTACTGTCACCATGAGCACTTTATCACTGCGTACTGTCACCATGGGTAATATCACCATGGGCACTGTCACCGTTATCACTATCACCGTGAGAGATGCCATGATGGGCACTGGCGCCATGGGTCTTGTCACTATGAGCACTGAAACAATGGGCACAATCACTGTGAGAAATTTCACCATGCTAACTCTACCCAAAGGCTCTGTGACAGAGAGAAATGTCACCATGGGCTCTGTCACAGTCAGTATTCTCACCATGGGCACTCTCATTGTGGGCACTGCCACCGTGAGCACTATTACCATGAACACTGCTACCGTTTGCACTATCATGATAAGAACTGTCACCATGGGCACAGACAACATGGGTACTCTCACGTTGTGCACTGTCACCAGGGGAACTGTCACCATGGGCACTGTCACCATGAGCACTCTAACCATGGGCACTCTCACCATGGGCACTATCACCATGAGCAATATCACCATGGGCACTCTCACTATTTTGCACTGCCACCAGATGCACCATGACCATGTGCACTGTCACCATGGGCAGTGTCACCACTGGGAGTCTCACCATGGGCACTGCACCATGATCACTGTCACCAAGAGCACTGTCACCACGAGCACTGCCACCATGAGCACTGTCACAAGAACTGCCACCATGGGCACTTTCACCATGATTACTGTCATCGTGGGTATTGTCACCTTGGGCAGTGTCAACGTGAGCAATATCACTGTGAGCACTATCACCCTGAGCACTGTCACCATGGGCACAGCCTCAATGCGGACTCTCACCATGAACACTGTCACCATGCGCACTATCACGGTGAGAACAGTCACCGTCGTCACTGTCACCATGGGCACATTTACCATGAGGACTGTCACTAAGAGCATTATCACCATAGGCACTGTCACCATGAGAACAGTCATCAAGGGCACTGTCAACATGGAGACTATCACCTCAAGCACTGTCACCATGAACACTGTCACCGTGAGCATTGTCACCATGAGCAATTTCAACAGGGTCACTTTCACCATGAGAACTGTCACCACGGGAACTCTCACCATTGGCACTGCCTCCGTGGGATTGTCACGATGAGCACTATCACCATGGGCATTGTCTCCATGGGCAGTTTCACCGTGAGCACTCTCACTATTGGCACTATCACCATCGGCACTCTCAGCATCGGCACAGTCACCGTGAGCACTGTCACAATGGGTGTTGTCACACTGGGTGCAGTTACCATGGGCACAGTCACCATTAGAACTGTCACCATGGGCACTGTGATCCTGGGCACTTTCACCATGGGCTCTTTCACAATGGGCACTCTCACAATGGGAAGTATCACCATGGGCTTTGTCATCGTGGGCACTGTCACTGTGAGCATGGCCACCGTAACATCTGTCACCATAAGCACTGTAACCATGAGCACTGTCCACATGAGCAGTGCCACAGTGAGCACTGTCACTTATGGCACTGTCCACATGAGCAGTGTCACCATGATCACTCTCACTATGGGCAGGACACCCTGGGTGTTTTCACCATGGGCACTGTCACCTTGAGCACATTGACCATGAGCTCTCTCACCCTGGGTGTTGTCACCATGGGCAGTATCACCGTGAGAGCTGTGTACATGGGCAGTCTCACCATGTGCACTATCACCATGAGCAATGTCACCATGAATAATGTCACCCTGTGTATTGTCACCATGGGCACTGTCACCATGGGCACATTCACCATCGGCACTATCACTGTTAAAAGTGTCACCAAGAGCACAGTCACTGTGTGCAGTTTCACCATACACACTATCACCGTAAGGATTATTACCATAAGCAATGTCACCATGAGCAATATCACCATGGGCACTGTCACCATATTGCACTGCCACCATGTGCAGTGTCACCATGGGCACTTTTACCATGAGTACTGTCACCATGGGTAATATCACCATGGGCACTGTCACCATGAGCACTGTTACTATGAGAATTTTCACTGTAGGCACTGTCACCATGAGAAGTGTCGCCATGGTCACATTCAACGTAAGAACTGTCACCTCAGGGATTATCAACATTGTCACTGTCACCGTGGGGTTGTCACCATGAGCACTATCACCATGGGCAATGTCTCCATGGGCAGTATCACCATGAGCACTGACACTATTGGCACTCTCACCATCAGCAATGTCACCAGGGGCACGGTCACCGTGAGCACTGTCTCCATGGGCCTTGTCACACTGGGCGCTGTCACCATGGGCACTGCCACCTTGGGCTCTCTCACCATTAACACTGTAACAATACCCATTATCACCGTGTGCACTGTCACTATGGGCACGATCACCATTAGCACTGTAAGCATGTGCACTGTCACTATTTAGCACTGTCACTAGGTGAACTATGACCATGGGCACTTTCACGATGTGCACTATCACCATGAGCACAGTTACCATGGGCACTGTTACAATGTGCAGAGTCACCATCGGTACTGTCCCCATGGGAACTGCCACCAAGAGCACTGTCACCATTAACATTGTCACCACGAGCACTGCCACCATGGGCACTGCTATTATGAGCACTGTCACCATGAGAACTGTCGCTATGAGAACTGCCACCATGGGTATTTTCAACATGAGTACTGTCAACTTGGGTATTGTCACCATTAGCACTGTCACGATGAGCACTATTACTGGGAGCACTATCACTGTGAGCACTGTCACCATGAGCACTGTCGCCAAGGGTACTGGCACAATGCAGACTGGCACCATGAGCCCTGTCACCATTGGCACTATCACTTTGAGCATTCTCACCATGGTCACTGTCACCATGGGCACTGTTACCATGAGCACTGTCACTATAGGAAATGGTTGCGTGGGCACTGTCACCACGGGTACTGTCATCATGGGCAGTGTCACCATGGGAACTGTAAGCATGGGCACTGCCACCATGGGCAATATCACTGTGAGCACTGTCACCATGGGTACTGCAACAAAGAGAACTGTCACCGTGAGTACTGTCTGCATGGGTTGTCACCGTGTGCACTGTCACCATGAGAACTGTCAACATGGGCACTGTCACCATTTTTCACTGCCACCATGTGCAATGTCACCATGGGCACTATCACACTGAGAACTGTCACAATGAGTCCTGTCATCATGGGCACTGTCACCAAGGGCACGGCCACCATGTGCACTGTTACCATGGTCACTATCACCGTGAGCATTGTCCCCATGGGAACTAACAACATGGTCAATGTCATCCCGAACACTTTCACAATGGGAACTGCCACCTTGGGCACTATCAACAAGTGGACTCTCACCATAGGCACTATCACCATGGGCACTGTCACCGTGAGCACTGTCACCATCGGCACTGTCATCATGAGCACTATTACTGTGAGTACTACCACCATGAGCACTCTCACTGTGGTCACTGTCACCATGGGCACTCTTATCGTGAGCACTTTCACTATGGGTACTGGCACAGTGCGGACTGTCACACTGAGACCTGCCACCATGGACACTATCACCATGAGCACTTTCACCATGGTCACTGTTACCATGGGTACTGTCACTGGGAGCACTGTCACTATAGGCAATTGTACCATGGGCACTGTCACCATGGGCACTGTCATCATGGGCATTGACACTGTTGGCAGTGTCTCCATGGGCACTGTCACAGAGAGAAAAGTCATCATGGGAACTGTCACAGTCAGTATTCTCACCATGGGCACTCTCATTGTGGGCAATGCCTCCGTGAGCACTACTACCATGAACACTGCTACCGTGAACACTCTCATGATAAGAACTGTCACCATGGGCACAGACACCATGGGCACTCTCACGGTGTGCACTGTAACCAGGGGCACTTTCACCCTGGGCACTGTCACCATGAGCACTCTAACCATGGGCACTGTAACCATGGGCACTATCACCATGAGCAATATAACCATGGGCACTGTCACTATTTTGCACTGCCACCAGATGCACCATGACCATGTGCACTGTCACCATGGGCAGTGTCACCATTAGTAGTCTCACCATGGTCACTGCACCACGAGTACTGTCAACAAGAGCACTGTCACCATGAGCACTGCCACCATGAGCACTGTCACAAGAACTGTCCCTATGTGAACTGCCACCATGGGCACTTTCACCATGATTACTGTCACCGTGGGTATTGTCACCTTGGGCAATGTCAACGTGAGTAATATCACTGTGAGCACTATCACCCTGAGCTCTGTCATCATGGACACAGCCTCCATGCGGACTGTCACCATGAACACCCTCACCATGGGCACTATCACGGTAAGAACAGTCACCGTGGTCACTGTCAACATGGGCACTTTCATCGTGAGCAGTGTCACTAAGAGCATTATCACCATCAGAACTGTCCCCGTGTGAACAGTCACCATGGGCACTGTCAACCTGGAGACTATCACCTTGAGCACTGTCACCATGAACACTGTCACCATGAGCATTGTCACCATGAGCAATTTCAACAGGGTCACTTTCACCGTGAGAACTGTCACCATGGAAACTCTCACCATTGACACTGCCTCTGAGGAATTGTCACAATGAGCACAATCACCATGGGCAGTGTCTTCATGGGCAGTTTCACCGTGAGCACTCTCACTATTGGCACTATCACCATAAGCACTGTCAGAATCGGCACAGTCACCGTGAGCACTGTCAAAACGGTTGTTGTCTCACTGGGCGATGTCACCTTGGGCACAGTCACCATTAGCACTGTCTCCATGGGCACTGTGATCTTGGGCACTTTCACCATGGGCTCTGTCACTGTGGGCACAGTCACAATGGGAAATATCACTTTGGACATTGTCATGGTGGACACTGTCACTGTGAGCATGGCCACCGTAACATCTATCACCATAAACACTGTAACTATGGGCACTGTCCACATGAAAACTGTCACTTATGTCACTGTCCACATGAGCAGTGTCAACATGATCACTCTCACAATGGGCAGGACACCCTGCGTGTTTCCAACATGGGCACTTTCACCATGAGCTCTCGCACTGTAGGAATTCTCACCTTAGGTACTGTCACCATGGGCACTGTCACCTTGAGCACTTTTACCATGAGCTCTGTCACCCTGGGTATTGTCACCATGGGCACTATCACCGTGAGAGTTGTGTACATGTGCATTCTCACCATGGGCACTATCACCATGAGCAATATCACCATGAATACTGTCACCCTGTGTATTGTCACCATGGGCACTGTCACCTTGAGCACTACACCGTGAGAATTGTGACTATGGGCACTGTCACCATGGGCACATTCACCATCGGCACTATCGCCATGAACACTGTCACCATGAGCACTGTCACTGTGTGCAGTTTCAGCATACACACTATCACCGTAAGGACTATCACCTTAAGCAATGTCACCATGAGCAAAATCACCATGGGCACTGTCAACATTTTGCACTGCCACCATGTGCATTGTCACCATGGGCACTTTACCATGAATACTGTCACCATGGGAAATATCACCATGGGCACTGTCACCATGAGCACGGTCAGTATGAGATTTTTCACCATAGGCACTGTCACCAGGAGAACGGTCACCATGGTCACATTCAACGTAAGAACTGTCACCTCGGAGACTATCAGCATTGGCATTGTCACTGTGGGTTTGTCACCATGAGCACTATCACCATGGGCCATGCCTCTAAGGACATTATCACCATGAGCACTGTCACTATTGGCACTCTCAGCATGGGCACTGTCACCTTGGGCACGGTCACCTTGAGCACTGTCACAATGGGCCTTCTCACACTGCGTGCTGTCACAATGGGCACTGTCACTGTGGGCACTGTCACAATGGGAAGTATCACCTTGGGCTTTGTCAGCGTGGGCACTGTCACCATGGGCACGGCCACCATGAAATCTATCACCATAAGCCCTGTAAACATGGGCACTGTCCCATGAGCATGGCACCATGAGCACTGCCAGAATGAGCACTGTCACTTATGGCACTGTCCACATGAGCAGTGTGACCCTGATCACTGTCACCATGTGCAGGACACCCTGGGTATTGTCACCATGGGCACTGTCACCATGAGCACTCTCACCATGGAAATTGTCACCTTAGGTACTGTAACCATGGGCACTGTCACCATGAACACTTTTACCATGAGCTATGTTACCCTGGGTATTGTCACCATGGGCACTATCACCGTGAGAGTTGTGAACATGGGCACTCTCATCTTGGGGACTATCACCATGAGCAATGTCACCATGAATACTGTCACCCTGTGTATTGTCACCATGGGCACTGTCACCGTGAGCACTACACCGTGAGAATTGTGACTATGGGCACTGTTACCAGGGGCACATTCACGATCGGCACTATCGCCATGAACACTGTCACCATGAGCACAATCACTGTGTGCAGTTTCACAATACACACTATCACCGTAGGGAATATCACCATAAGCAATGTCACCATGAGCAATATCACCATGGGCACTGTCACCATTTTGCACTGCCACTATGTGCAGTGTGACCATGGGCACTTTTACCATGAGTACTGTCACCATGGGTAATATCACCATGGGCACAGTCACCATGAGCACTGTCACTATGAGAATTTTCACCATAGGCACAGTCACCATGAGAAATGTCACCATGGGCACTGTCAACATGGAGACCATAACCTTGAGCACTGTCACCATGAGCAATATCACCATGGTCACATTCAATGTAAGAACTGTCACCACGGGGACTATCACAATTGGCACTGTCACTGTTGGGTTCTCACAATGAGCACTATCACCATGGGCATTGTCTCCATGGGCAGTTTCACCATGAGCACTGTCACTATTGGCACTCTCATCATCGGCAATATTCACCACGGGCACATTCACTGTGAGAACTGTCATCATGGGCTTTCTCACACTGGGTACTGTCATCATGGGCACTGTCACCCTGGGCACTGTCACATTGGGATATATCACCATGGGCTTTGTCAGCATGGGAACTGTCCACGGGGGTACTGACACCGTGACATCTATCACCATAATCACTGTAAACATGGACACTGTCACAATGAGAACGGTCAGCATGAGCACTGCCACACAGAGCACTGCTATTTATGGCACTGCCAACATGAGCACTGTCACCATGAGCAGTGTCACCAGGGGCATGACACCATGGGCACTGTCACCATGGTCATTGTCACCCTAAGTACTCTCATCATAGGCATTATCACTGTGAGAATTGTGAACATGGGCACTGTCACCATGGGCACTATCACCATGAGCGCTGTCACCCTGTGTATTTACACCATGGGCACTGTCACTGTGAACACTACACCATGAGAATTGTGACTATGGGCACTGTCACCCTGGACACTCTCACCATGGGAACTATCACCGTGAACACTGTAACCATGAACACTATCACTGTGTGCAGTGTCACCATGCGCACTGTCACCATGAGGACTATCACTGTAAGCAAAGTCACCATGAGGAATGTCACCATGGGCACTGTCACCATTTTGCACTGCCAGCATGTGCAGTGTCACCATGGGTAATATCACCATAGGCACTTTCACCGTGAGAAATGTGACCGTGCAAAATATCTCTATGGGCCCTGGCACCATGGGCATTGTCACTGTGAGCACTGTCACAATGGGAACTATCACCGAGAGAAATCTCAACATGCTAACTGTCCCCATGGGGACTCTTACTGTGAGAAGGGTCACCATGGGCATTGTCACTGTTGGCACTGTCCCCATGGGCACTGTCATTGTGGACAGTGTCACCATGGCCATTGCCACCTTGGGCTCTCTCACCATGAACAGTGTAACAATGCAAATTATCACCGTGTGCTCTCTCACCATGGGCACTATCACCATGAGCACTGTCAGAATGTGCACTGTCACTATTTAGCACTGTCACCAGGTGAACTACCACCATGGGCACTATCACGATTTGCACTGTCACCATGAGCACAAATACCATGGGCACTGTAACAATGCACAGTGTCATCATCGGTATTGTCCCCATACGAACTGCCACCAAGAACACTGTCACCATTAACACTGTCACCAGGAGCACTGGCACCTTGGGCACTGCTATTATGAGCACTGTCACCATGAGCACTCTCATCATGGGCACTTTCACCAAGGGCAGAGCCACCATGTGCACTGTTACCATGGTCACTATCACCGTGAGCACTGTCACCATGGGAACTACCAACATGGGCACTGTCATCATGAGCACTTTCACAATGGGAACTGCCACCACGGCACTATTAATGTGAGCACACTCACCATGGGCACTATCACCAAGGGCACTGTCAGTTTCAGAACTATCACCATGGGTACTGCAACCATGACCACTGTCACCGTTATCACTGTCACCATTCTCAGTATCACCATGTGCACTGTCACCATGGGCACTATCACCAGGAGAACTGTCAGCATCGGCACTGTCACCATGGGTATTGTGACTTTGGGCACTGTCACCATGAGCACTGTCACCTTGGGCAGTGGCACAATGTGGACTGTCACAATAAGCACTGTCATCATGGGCTCTATCAACATTATAAAGGTCACCGTGGTCACTATCACCAAGGGCACTGTCACTGTGAGCACTATCACTGTGAGGGTTCTGACCATGTGCACTGTTACTATGGGTAGTGTCCCCATGGTCAATTTCACTGTTAGTACTGTCACCATGGACACTATAACTAAGGGCACTGTCACCGTGAGCTCTGTCACCTTGGGCACTTTCACCATGAGCAGTGCCACTGTGACCACTCTCACCATAAGAACTGTCACCGTGGGCACTTTCATGATGAGCACTTCCAACATTGGCACTATCACCTTGAGCACTGTCAACAAGAGCACTGTCATGGTGGGCAGTGTCACCATGCGCACTGTCACCATGAACACGGTCACCATGAGTACTGTCACCCTGGGTATTTTCACCATGGGCACTGTCACTGTGAGCACTACACCATGAGAATTGTGACTATGGGCACTGTTACCATGGACACTCTCACCATGGGAACTATCACTGTGAACACTGTCACAGTGAACATTGTCACTGTGTGCATTGTTACCATGCACACAGTCACCATAAGGATTATCACTGTAAGCAATGTCACCATGAACAATGTCACCATGGGCACTCTTACCATCTTGCACAGCCACCATGTGCAGTGTCACCATTGGTCATATCACCATAGGCACTTTCGCCGTGAGAAATGTTACCGAGCAGAATGTCTATATGGGCACTGGCACCATGGGCCTTCTCACTGAGAGCACTGTCACAACGGGCACTATAACCGTGAGAAATCTCACCATGCTAACTGTCCCCATGGGCACCGTCACCATGAGATGTGCCACCATGGGAACTGTTACTGTCGGCACTGTCACTTTGGGCACTGACATTGTGGGCACTGTCACCATGGCTACTGCCACCTTGGGCTCTGTCACCATGAACACTGTTACAATGCCTATTATCACCGTGTGCACTGTCTCATGGGCACTATCACCATGAGCACTGTCAGCATGTGCACTGTCACTATTTAGCACTGTCACCAGGTGAACTACCACCATGGGCACTGTCAGGACGTGCACTATCACCGTGAGCACGATTACCATGGGAACTGTAACAATGCACAGTGTCACCATCGGTACTGTGCCCATGGGAACAGCCACCAAGGGCACTGTCACCATAAGCACTGTCACTGTGTGCAGTTTCACCATACACACTATTACTGGAAGGACTATCACCATAAGCAATGTCACCATGAGCAATATCACCATGGGCACTGTCAACATTTTGCACTGCCACCATGTGCAGTGTCACCATGGGCACTTTTACCATGAGTACCGTCACCATGGGTAATATCACCATGGGCACTGTCACCATGAGCAGTGCCACTATGAGAATTTTCACCATAGGCACTGTCACCATGAGAACTGTCACCATGGTCACATTCAACGTAAGAACTGTCACCACGGGGACTATCACCATTGTCACTGTCACCGTGGGGTTGTCACCATGAGCACTATCACCATGGGCAATATCTCCATGGGCAGTTTCACCATGAGAACTGTCATTATTGGCACTCTCACCATCGGCACTGTCACAATGGGCATGGTCACCGTGAGCTGTGTCACCTTGGGCCTTGTCAAACTGGGCGCTGTCACCATGGGCTCTTTCACAATGGGAAGTATCACCATGGAATTTGTCAGCCTGGGCACTGTCCCCGTGGGCACTGACACCGTTACATCTATCAGCATAAACACTGTAAACGTGCACACTGTCACCATGAGCACAGTCACCTTGAGCACTGTCACCATGGGCCTTGTCACACTGGGCGCTGTCACCATGGGCACCGTCACCGTGAGCACTGTCACAATGGGAAGTATCACCATGGGCTTTGTCACGCTGGGCACTGTCCCTGTGTGCAGTGTCACCGTGACATCTATCACCATAAGCAATGTAAATATGGGCACTGTCCCCATGAGCACGGTCACCATAAGCACTGCCACAATGAGCACTGTTATTTATGGCAATGCCAACATGAGAACTGTCACCATGAGCACTGTCACCATAGGCGTGACACCATGTGCACTGTCACCATGTGCATTGTCAACCTAGGTACTCTCACCATTGGCATTATCACTGTGAGAATTGTGAACATGGGCACTGTCACCATGGGCACTGTCATCATGGGCAGTGTCACCATGGGAACTGTAAACATGGGCACGGCCACCATGGGCAATATCACTGTGAGCACTGTCACCATGGGTACTGCAACAAAGATAACTCTCACCGTGAGTACTGTCTTCATGAGTTGTCACCGTGTGCACTGTCACCATGAGAACTGTCAACATGGGCACTGTCACCATTTTTCACTGCCACCATCTGAAATGTCACCATGGGCACTATCACCATGAGAACTGTCACCCTGAGTCCTGTCAACACGGGCACTGTCACCAAGGGCACGGCCACCATGTGCAGTGTTACCATGGTCACTATCACCGTGAGTACTCTCACCATGGGAACTACCAACATGGGCAAAGTCATCATGAGCACTTTCACCATGGGAACTGCCACCATGGGCACTATCACCATCGGCACTGTCACCATGAGCACTATTACTGTGAGTACTACCACCGTGAGCACTCTCACCAAGGACACTATCACCATGCGCACTGTCACCATGAGTACTTTCCTATGGGTACTGGCACAATGCGGACTGTCACAATGAGCCGTGTCACCATGGACACTATCACCATGAGCAATCTCACCGTGGTAACTGTTACTATGGGTATTGTGACTGTCAGCACTGTCACCATAGGCAATGGCACTGTGGGCACTGTCACCATGGGCACTGTCATCATGGGCATTGTCCCCATTTTCAGTGCCACCATGGGCAATGCAACCATGTGCACTATCACTGTAAGCTCTGTCACCACGGGTACTGCTACCATGAGCACTGTCACTGTAAGCTCTGTCACCACGGGTACTGCTACCATGAGCACTGTCAGCATGGGTTGTAACCGTGTGCACTGTCACTATGAGAACTGTCAGCATGGGCACTGTCACCATTTTCCACTGCTGCCATGTGCACTACCACCATGGGCACTATCACCGTGAGCACTGTCACCATGAGTAATGTCATCATGGGCAGTGTCACCAAGGGCACAACCACCATGTGTACCATTACCATGGTCACTATCACCGTGAGCACTGTCACCATGGTAACTACCAACATGGGCACTGTCACCATGAACACATTGACAATGGGAACCTCCACCATGGGCACTATTAATGTGAGCACACTCACCATGGACACTATCACCAAGGGTACTGTCACTTTCAGCACTATCACCATGGGTACTGCAACCATTACCACTGTCACCATAAGCACTGTCACCATTCTCAGTATCACCATGTGCACTGTCACCATGGGCACTATCTCCATGAGAACTGTCAGCTTGGGCACTGTCACCATGGGTATTGTGACTTTGGGCAATGTCACCATGAGCACTGTCACCTTGGGCACTGGCACAATGTGGACTGTCACCATGAGCACTGTCATCATGGGCACTATTACCGTTAGAACTGTCACCGTGGTCACTGTCACCATGGGCACTGTCACGGTAAGCACTGTCACAGTGAAGGTTGTGACCATGGGCACTGTCACCATGGGCAGTGACCCCATGGACAATTTCACTGTTTGTAATGTCACCATGGACACTATAACTATGGGCACTGTCACCGTGAGCTCTGTCACCATGGGCACTTTCACCATGAGCACTGCCACTCTGACCACTCTCACCATAAGAACTGTCATAATGGGCCCTTTACCGATGGGCACTTCCAACATTGGCACTATCACCGTGAGCACTGTCAACAAGAGCCCTGTCACGGTGGGCAGTGTCACCATGTGCACTATCACCGCAAGGACTATCACATTAAGCAATGTCACCATGGGCACTGTCACCATTTTGCACTGCCAGCATGTGCACTATCACCTTAGGTACTGTCACCATGAGCACTTTATCACTGCGTACTGTCACCATGGGTAATATCACCATGGGCACTGTCACCGTTATCACTATCACTGTGAGAGATGCCATGATGGGCACTGGCGCCATGGGTCTTGTCACTATGAGCACTGAAACAATGGGCACAATCACTGTGAGAAATTTCACCATGCTAACTCTACCCAAAGGCTCTGTGACAGAGAGAAATGTCACCATGGGCTCTGTCACAGTCAGTATTCTCACCATGGGCACTCTCATTGTGGGCACTGCCACCGTGAGCACTATTACCATGAACACTGCTACCGTTTGCACTATCATGATAAGAACTGTCACCATGGGCACAGACAACATGGGTACTCTCACGTTGTGCACTGTCACCAGGGGAACTGTCACCATGGGCACTGTCACCATGAGCACTCTAACCATGGGCACTCTCACCATGGGCACTATCACCATGAGCAATATCACCATGGGCACTCTCACTATTTTGCACTGCCACCAGATGCACCATGACCATGTGCACTGTCACCATGGGCAGTGTCACCACTGGGAGTCTCACCATGGGCACTGCACCATGATCACTGTCACCAAGAGCACTGTCACCACGAGCACTGCCACCATGAGCACTGTCACAAGAACTGCCACCATGGGCACTTTCACCATGATTACTGTCATCGTGGGTATTGTCACCTTGGGCAGTGTCAACGTGAGCAATATCACTGTGAGCACTATCACCCTGAGCACTGTCACCATGGGCACAGCCTCAATGCGGACTCTCACCATGAACACTGTCACCATGCGCACTATCACGGTGAGAACAGTCACCGCCGTCACTGTCACCATGGGCACATTTACCATGAGGACTGTCACTAAGAGCATTATCACCATAGGCACTGTCACCATGAGAACAGTCATCAAGGGCACTGTCAACATGGAGACTATCACCTCAAGCACTGTCACCATGAACACTGTCACCGTGAGCATTGTCACCATGAGCAATTTCAACAGGGTCACTTTCACCATGAGAACTGTCACCACGGGAACTCTCACCATTGGCACTGCCTCCGTGGGATTGTCACGATGAGCACTATCACCATGGGCATTGTCTCCATGGGCAGTTTCACCGTGAGCACTCTCACTATTGGCACTATCACCATCGGCACTCTCAGCATCGGCACAGTCACCGTGAGCACTGTCACAATGGGTGTTGTCACACTGGGTGCAGTTACCATGGGCACAGTCACCATTAGAACTGTCACCATGGGCACTGTGATCCTGGGCACTTTCACCATGGGCTCTTTCACAATGGGCACTCTCACAATGGGAAGTATCACCATGGGCTTTGTCATCGTGGGCACTGTCACTGTGAGCATGGCCACCGTAACATCTGTCACCATAAGCACTGTAACCATGAGCACTGTCCACATGAGCAGTGCCACAGTGAGCACTGTCACTTATGGCACTGTCCACATGAGCAGTGTCACCATGATCACTCTCACTATGGGCAGGACACCCTGGGTGTTTTCACCATGGGCACTGTCACCTTGAGCACATTGACCATGAGCTCTCTCACCCTGGGTGTTGTCACCATGGGCAGTATCACCGTGAGAGCTGTGTACATGGGCAGTCTCACCATGTGCACTATCACCATGAGCAATGTCACCATGAATAATGTCACCCTGTGTATTGTCACCATGGGCACATTCACCATCGGCACTATCACTGTTAAAAGTGTCACCAAGAGCACAGTCACTGTGTGCAGTTTCACCATACACACTATCACCGTAAGGATTATTACCATAAGCAATGTCACCATGAGCAATATCACCATGGGCACTGTCACCATATTGCACTGCCACCATGTGCAGTGTCACCATGGGCACTTTTACCATGAGTACTGTCACCATGGGTAATATCACCATGGGCACTGTCACCATGAGCACTGTTACTATGAGAATTTTCACTGTAGGCACTGTCACCATGAGAAGTGTCGCCATGGTCACATTCAACGTAAGAACTGTCACCTCAGGGATTATCAACATTGTCACTGTCACCGTGGGGTTGTCACCATGAGCACTATCACCATGGGCAATGTCTCCATGGGCAGTATCACCATGAGCACTGACACTATTGGCACTCTCACCATCAGCAGTGTCACCAGGGGCACGGTCACCGTGAGCACTGTCTCCATGGGCCTTGTCACACTGGGCGCTGTCACCATGGGCACTGCCACCTTGGGCTCTCTCACCATTAACACTGTAACAATACCCATTATCACCGTGTGCACTGTCACTATGGGCACGATCACCATTAGCACTGTAAGCATGTGCACTGTCACTATTTAGCACTGTCACTAGGTGAACTATGACCATGGGCACTTTCACGATGTGCACTATCACCATGAGCACAGTTACCATGGGCACTGTTACAATGTGCAGAGTCACCATCGGTACTGTCCCCATGGGAACTGCCACCAAGAGCACTGTCACCATTAACATTGTCACCACGAGCACTGCCACCATGGGCACTGCTATTATGAGCACTGTCACCATGAGAACTGTCGCTATGAGAACTGCCACCATGGGTATTTTCAACATGAGTACTGTCAACTTGGGTATTGTCACCATTAGCACTGTCACGATGAGCACTATTACTGGGAGCACTATCACTGTGAGCACTGTCACCATGAGCACTGTCGCCAAGGGTACTGGCACAATGCAGACTGGCACCATGAGCCCTGTCACCATTGGCACTATCACTTTGAGCATTCTCACCATGGTCACTGTCACCATGGGCACTGTTACCATGAGCACTGTCACTATAGGAAATGGTTGCGTGGGCACTGTCACCACGGGTACTGTCATCATGGGCAGTGTCACCATGGGAACTGTAAGCATGGGCACTGCCACCATGGGCAATATCACTGTGAGCACTGTCACCATGGGTACTGCAACAAAGAGAACTGTCACCGTGAGTACTGTCTGCATGGGTTGTCACCGTGTGCACTGTCACCATGAGAACTGTCAACATGGGCACTGTCACCATTTTTCACTGCCACCATGTGCAATGTCACCATGGGCACTATCACACTGAGAACTGTCACAATGAGTCCTGTCATCATGGGCACTGTCACCAAGGGCACGGCCACCATGTGCACTGTTACCATGGTCACTATCACCGTGAGCATTGTCCCCATGGGAACTAACAACATGGTCAATGTCATCCCGAACACTTTCACAATGGGAACTGCCACCTTGGGCACTATCAACAAGTGGACTCTCACCATAGGCACTATCACCATGGGCACTGTCACCGTGAGCACTGTCACCATCGGCACTGTCATCATGAGCACTATTACTGTGAGTACTACCACCATGAGCACTCTCACTGTGGTCACTGTCACCATGGGCACTCTTATCGTGAGCACTTTCACTATGGGTACTGGCACAGTGCGGACTGTCACACTGAGACCTGCCACCATGGACACTATCACCATGAGCACTTTCACCATGGTCACTGTTACCATGGGTACTGTCACTGGGAGCACTGTCACTATAGGCAATTGTACCATGGGCACTGTCACCATGGGCACTGTCATCATGGGCATTGACACTGTTGGCAGTGTCTCCATGGGCACTGTCACAGAGAGAAAAGTCATCATGGGAACTGTCACAGTCAGTATTCTCACCATGGGCACTCTCATTGTGGGCAATGCCTCCGTGAGCACTACTACCATGAACACTGCTACCGTGAACACTCTCATGATAAGAACTGTCACCATGGGCACAGACACCATGGGCACTCTCACGGTGTGCACTGTAACCAGGGGCACTTTCACCCTGGGCACTGTCACCATGAGCACTCTAACCATGGGCACTGTAACCATGGGCACTATCACCATGAGCAATATAACCATGGGCACTGTCACTATTTTGCACTGCCACCAGATGCACCATGACCATGTGCACTGTCACCATGGGCAGTGTCACCATTAGTAGTCTCACCATGGTCACTGCACCACGAGTACTGTCAACAAGAGCACTGTCACCATGAGCACTGCCACCATGAGCACTGTCACAAGAACTGTCCCTATGTGAACTGCCACCATGGGCACTTTCACCATGATTACTGTCACCGTGGGTATTGTCACCTTGGGCAATGTCAACGTGAGTAATATCACTGTGAGCACTATCACCCTGAGCTCTGTCATCATGGACACAGCCTCCATGCGGACTGTCACCATGAACACCCTCACCATGGGCACTATCACGGTAAGAACAGTCACCGTGGTCACTGTCAACATGGGCACTTTCATCGTGAGCAGTGTCACTAAGAGCATTATCACCATCAGAACTGTCCCCGTGTGAACAGTCACCATGGGCACTGTCAACCTGGAGACTATCACCTTGAGCACTGTCACCATGAACACTGTCACCATGAGCATTGTCACCATGAGCAATTTCAACAGGGTCACTTTCACCGTGAGAACTGTCACCACGGAAACTCTCACCATTGACACTGCCTCTGAGGAATTGTCACGATGAGCACAATCACCATGGGCAGTGTCTCCATGGGCAGTTTCACCGTGAGCACTCTCACTATTGGCACTATCACCATAAGCACTGTCAGAATCGGCACAGTCACCGTGAGCACTGTCAAAACGGTTGTTGTCTCACTGGGCGATGTCACCTTGGGCACAGTCACCATTAGCACTGTCTCCATGGGCACTGTGATCTTGGGCACTTTCACCATGGGCTCTGTCACTGTGGGCACAGTCACAATGGGAAATATCACTTTGGACATTGTCATGGTGGACACTGTCACTGTGAGCATGGCCACCGTAACATCTATCACCATAAACACTGTAACTATGGGCACTGTCCACATGAAAACTGTCACTTATGTCACTGTCCACATGAGCAGTGTCAACATGATCACTCTCACAATGGGCAGGACACCCTGCATGTTTCCAACATGGGCACTTTCACCATGAGCTCTCGCACTGTAGGAATTCTCACCTTAGGTACTGTCACCATGGGCACTGTCACCTTGAGCACTTTTACCATGAGCTCTGTCACCCTGGGTATTGTCACCATGGGCACTATCACCGTGAGAGTTGTGTACATGTGCATTCTCACCATGGGCA
Source organism: Mesoplodon mirus (assembly GCF_964341445.2). Lineage (NCBI taxonomy): Eukaryota > Metazoa > Chordata > Mammalia > Artiodactyla > Ziphiidae > Mesoplodon > Mesoplodon mirus. Next base: position 5,036,840 of record NW_028295808.1, on the reverse strand, counting down.
CTATCACCATGAGCAATATCACCATGAATACTGTCACCCTGTGTATTGTCACCATGGGCACTGTCACCTTGAGCACTACACCGTGAGAATTGTGACTATGGGCACTGTCACCATGGGCACATTCACCATCGGCACTATCGCCATGAACACTGTCACCATGAGCACTGTCACTGTGTGCAGTTTCAGCATACACACTATCACCGTAAGGACTATCACCTTAAGCAATGTCACCATGAGCAAAATCACCATGGGCACTGTCAACATTTTGCACTGCCACCATGTGCATTGTCACCATGGGCACTTTACCATGAATACTGTCACCATGGGAAATATCACCATGGGCACTGTCACCATGAGCACGGTCAGTATGAGATTTTTCACCATAGGCACTGTCACCAGGAGAACGGTCACCATGGTCACATTCAACGTAAGAACTGTCACCTCGGAGACTATCAGCATTGGCATTGTCACTGTGGGTTTGTCACCATGAGCACTATCACCATGGGCCATGCCTCTAAGGACATTATCACCATGAGCACTGTCACTATTGGCACTCTCAGCATGGGCACTGTCACCTTGGGCACGGTCACCTTGAGCACTGTCACAATGGGCCTTCTCACACTGCGTGCTGTCACAATGGGCACTGTCACTGTGGGCACTGTCACAATGGGAAGTATCACCTTGGGCTTTGTCAGCGTGGGCACTGTCACCATGGGCACGGCCACCATGAAATCTATCACCATAAGCCCTGTAAACATGGGCACTGTCCCATGAGCATGGCACCATGAGCACTGCCAGAATGAGCACTGTCACTTATGGCACTGTCCACATGAGCAGTGTGACCCTGATCACTGTCACCATGTGCAGGACACCCTGGGTATTGTCACCATGGGCACTGTCACCATGAGCACTCTCACCATGGAAATTGTCACCTTAGGTACTGTAACCATGGGCACTGTCACCATGAACACTTTTACCATGAGCTATGTTACCCTGGGTATTGTCACCATGGGCACTATCACCGTGAGAGTTGTGAACATGGGCACTCTCATCTTGGGGACTATCACCATGAGCAATGTCACCATGAATACTGTCACCCTGTGTATTGTCACCATGGGCACTGTCACCGTGAGCACTACACCGTGAGAATTGTGACTATGGGCACTGTCACCAGGGGCACATTCACGATCGGCACTATCGCCATGAACACTGTCACCATGAGCACAATCACTGTGTGCAGTTTCACAATACACACTATCACCGTAGGGAATATCACCATAAGCAATGTCACCATGAGCAATATCACCATGGGCACTGTCACCATTTTGCACTGCCACTATGTGCAGTGTGACCATGGGCACTTTTACCATGAGTACTGTCACCATGGGTAATATCACCATGGGCACAGTCACCATGAGCACTGTCACTATGAGAATTTTCACCATAGGCACAGTCACCATGAGAAATGTCACCATGGGCACTGTCAACATGGAGACCATAACCTTGAGCACTGTCACCATGAGCACTGTCACCATGAGCAATATCACCATGGTCACATTCAATGTAAGAACTGTCACCACGGGGACTATCACAATTGGCACTGTCACTGTTGGGTTCTCACAATGAGCACTATCACCATGGGCATTGTCTCCATGGGCAGTTTCACCATGAGCACTGTCACTATTGGCACTCTCATCATCGGCAATATTCACCACGGGCACATTCACTGTGAGAACTGTCATCATGGGCTTTCTCACACTGGGTACTGTCATCATGGGCACTGTCACCCTGGGCACTGTCACATTGGGATATATCACCATGGGCTTTGTCAGCATGGGAACTGTCCACGGGGGTACTGACACTGTGACATCTATCACCATAATCACTGTAAACATGGACACTGTCACAATGAGAACGGTCAGCATGAGCACTGCCACACAGAGCACTGCTATTTATGGCACTGCCAACATGAGCACTGTCACCATGAGCAGTGTCACCAGGGGCATGACACCATGGGCACTGTCACCATGGTCATTGTCACCCTAAGTACTCTCATCATAGGCATTATCACTGTGAGAATTGTGAACATGGGCACTGTCACCATGGGCACTATCACCATGAGCGCTGTCACCCTGTGTATTTACACCATGGGCACTGTCACTGTGAACACTACACCATGAGAATTGTGACTATGGGCACTGTCACCCTGGACACTCTCACCATGGGAACTATCACCGTGAACACTGTAACCATGAACACTATCACTGTGTGCAGTGTCACCATGCGCACTGTCACCATGAGGACTATCACTGTAAGCAAAGTCACCATGAGGAATGTCACCATGGGCACTGTCACCATTTTGCACTGCCAGCATGTGCAGTGTCACCATGGGTAATATCACCATAGGCACTTTCACCGTGAGAAATGTGACCGTGCAAAATATCTCTATGGGCCCTGGCACCATGGGCATTGTCACTGTGAGCACTGTCACAATGGGAACTATCACCGAGAGAAATCTCAACATGCTAACTGTCCCCATGGGGACTCTTACTGTGAGAAGGGTCACCATGGGCATTGTCACTGTTGGCACTGTCCCCATGGGCACTGTCATTGTGGACAGTGTCACCATGGCCATTGCCACCTTGGGCTCTCTCACCATGAACACTGTAACAATGCAAATTATCACCGTGTGCTCTCTCACCATGGGCACTATCACCATGAGCACTGTCAGAATGTGCACTGTCACTATTTAGCACTGTCACCAGGTGAACTACCACAATGGGCACTATCACGATTTGCACTGTCACCATGAGCACAAATACCATGGGCACTGTAACAATGCACAGTGTCATCATCGGTATTGTCCCCATACGAACTGCCACCAAGAACACTGTCACCATTAACACTGTCACCAGGAGCACTGGCACCTTGGGCACTGCTATTATGAGCACTGTCACCATGAGCACTCTCATCATGGGCACTTTCACCAAGGGCACAGCCACCATGTGCACTGTTACCATGGTCACTATCACCGTGAGCACTGTCACCATGGGAACTACCAACATGGGCACTGTCATCATGAGCACTTTCACAATGGGAACTGCCACCACGGCACTATTAATGTGAGCACACTCACCATGGGCACTATCACCAAGGGCACTGTCAGTTTCACAACTATCACCATGGGTACTGCAACCATGACCACTGTCACCGTTATCACTGTCACCATTCTCAGTATCACCATGTGCACTGTCACCATGGGCACTATCACCAGGAGAACTGTCAGCATCGGCACTGTCACCATGGGTATTGTGACTTTGGGCACTGTCACCATGAGCACTGTCACCTTGGGCAGTGGCACAATGTGGACTGTCACAATAAGCACTGTCATCATGGGCTCTATCAACATTATAAAGGTCACCGTGGTCACTATCACCAAGGGCACTGTCACTGTGAGCACTATCACTGTGAGGGTTCTGACCATGTGCACTGTTACTATGGGTAGTGTCCCCATGGTCAATTTCACTGTTAGTACTGTCACCATGGACACTATAACTAAGGGCACTGTCACCGTGAGCTCTGTCACCTTGGGCACTTTCACCATGAGCAGTGCCACTGTGACCACTCTCACCATAAGAACTGTCACCGTGGGCACTTTCATGATGAGCACTTCCAACATTGGCACTATCACCTTGAGCACTGTCAACAAGAGCACTGTCATGGTGGGCAGTGTCACCATGCGCACTGTCACCATGAACACGGTCACCATGAGTACTGTCACCCTGGGTATTTTCACCATGGGCACTGTCACTGTGAGCACTACACCATGAGAATTGTGACTATGGGCACTGTTACCATGGACACTCTCACCATGGGAACTATCACTGTGAACACTGTCACAGTGAACATTGTCACTGTGTGCATTGTTACCATGCACACAGTCACCATAAGGATTATCACTGTAAGCAATGTCACCATGAACAATGTCACCATGGGCACTCTTACCATCTTGCACAGCCACCATGTGCAGTGTCACCATTGGTCATATCACCATAGGCACTTTCGCCGTGAGAAATGTTACCGAGCAGAATGTCTATATGGGCACTGGCACCATGGGCCTTCTCACTGAGAGCACTGTCACAACGGGCACTATAACCGTGAGAAATCTCACCATGCTAACTGTCCCCATGGGCACCGTCACCATGAGATGTGCCACCATGGGAACTGTTACTGTCGGCACTGTCACTTTGGGCACTGACATTGTGGGCACTGTCACCATGGCTACTGCCACCTTGGGCTCTGTCACCATGAACACTGTTACAATGCCTATTATCACCGTGTGCACTGTCTCATGGGCACTATCACCATGAGCACTGTCAGCATGTGCACTGTCACTATTTAGCACTGTCACCAGGTGAACTACCACCATGGGCACTGTCAGGACGTGCACTATCACCGTGAGCACGATTACCATGGGAACTGTAACAATGCACAGTGTCACCATCGGTACTGTGCCCATGGGAACAGCCACCAAGGGCACTGTCACCATAAGCACTGTCACTGTGTGCAGTTTCACCATACACACTATTACTGGAAGGACTATCACCATAAGCAATGTCACCATGAGCAATATCACCATGGGCACTGTCAACATTTTGCACTGCCACCATGTGCAGTGTCACCATGGGCACTTTTACCATGAGTACCGTCACCATGGGTAATATCACCATGGGCACTGTCACCATGAGCAGTGCCACTATGAGAATTTTCACCATAGGCACTGTCACCATGAGAACTGTCACCATGGTCACATTCAACGTAAGAACTGCCACCACGGGGACTATCACCATTGTCACTGTCACCGTGGGGTTGTCACCATGAGCACTATCACCATGGGCAATATCTCCATGGGCAGTTTCACCATGAGAACTGTCATTATTGGCACTCTCACCATCGGCACTGTCACAATGGGCATGGTCACCGTGAGCTGTGTCACCTTGGGCCTTGTCAAACTGGGCGCTGTCACCATGGGCTCTTTCACAATGGGAAGTATCACCATGGACTTTGTCAGCCTGGGCACTGTCCCCGTGGGCACTGACACCGTTACATCTATCAGCATAAACACTGTAAACGTGCACACTGTCACCATGAGCACAGTCACCTTGAGCACTGTCACCATGGGCCTTGTCACACTGGGCGCTGTCACCATGGGCACCGTCACCGTGAGCACTGTCACAATGGGAAGTATCACCATGGGCTTTGTCACGCTGGGCACTGTCCCTGTGTGCAGTGTCACCGTGACATCTATCACCATAAGCAATGTAAATATGGGCACTGTCCCCATGAGCACGGTCACCATAAGCACTGCCACAATGAGCACTGTTATTTATGGCAATGCCAACATGAGAACTGTCACCATGAGCACTGTCACCATAGGCGTGACACCATGTGCACTGTCACCATGTGCATTGTCAACCTAGGTACTCTCACCATTGGCATTATCACTGTGAGAATTGTGAACATGGGCACTGTCACCATGGGCACTGTCATCATGGGCAGTGTCACCATGGGAACTGTAAACATGGGCACGGCCACCATGGGCAATATCACTGTGAGCACTGTCACCATGGGTACTGCAACAAAGATAACTCTCACCGTGAGTACTGTCTTCATGAGTTGTCACCGTGTGCACTGTCACCATGAGAACTGTCAACATGGGCACTGTCACCATTTTTCACTGCCACCATCTGAAATGTCACCATGGGCACTATCACCATGAGAACTGTCACCCTGAGTCCTGTCAACACGGGCACTGTCACCAAGGGCACGGCCACCATGTGCAGTGTTACCATGGTCACTATCACCGTGAGTACTCTCACCATGGGAACTACCAACATGGGCAAAGTCATCATGAGCACTTTCACCATGGGAACTGCCACCATGGGCACTATCACCATCGGCACTGTCACCATGAGCACTATTACTGTGAGTACTACCACCGTGAGCACTCTCACCAAGGACACTATCACCATGCGCACTGTCACCATGAGTACTTTCCTATGGGTACTGGCACAATGCGGACTGTCACAATGAGCCGTGTCACCATGGACACTATCACCATGAGCAATCTCACCGTGGTAACTGTTACTATGGGTATTGTGACTGTCAGCACTGTCACCATAGGCAATGGCACTGTGGGCACTGTCACCATGGGCACTGTCATCATGGGCATTGTCCCCATTTTCAGTGCCACCATGGGCAATGCAACCATGTGCACTATCACTGTAAGCTCTGTCACCACGGGTACTGCTACCATGAGCACTGTCACTGTAAGCTCTGTCACCACGGGTACTGCTACCATGAGCACTGTCAGCATGGGTTGTAACCGTGTGCACTGTCACTATGAGAACTGTCAGCATGGGCACTGTCACCATTTTCCACTGCTGCCATGTGCACTACCACCATGGGCACTATCACCGTGAGCACTGTCACCATGAGTAATGTCATCATGGGCAGTGTCACCAAGGGCACAACCACCATGTGTACCATTACCATGGTCACTATCACCGTGAGCACTGTCACCATGGTAACTACCAACATGGGCACTGTCACCATGAACACATTGACAATGGGAACCTCCACCATGGGCACTATTAATGTGAGCACACTCACCATGGACACTATCACCAAGGGTACTGTCACTTTCAGCACTATCACCATGGGTACTGCAACCATTACCACTGTCACCATAAGCACTGTCACCATTCTCAGTATCACCATGTGCACTGTCACCATGGGCACTATCTCCATGAGAACTGTCAGCTTGGGCACTGTCACCATGGGTATTGTGACTTTGGGCAATGTCACCATGAGCACTGTCACCTTGGGCACTGGCACAATGTGGACTGTCACCATGAGCACTGTCATCATGGGCACTATTACCGTTAGAACTGTCACCGTGGTCACTGTCACCATGGGCACTGTCACGGTAAGCACTGTCACAGTGAAGGTTGTGACCATGGGCACTGTCACCATGGGCAGTGACCCCATGGACAATTTCACTGTTTGTAATGTCACCATGGACACTATAACTATGGGCACTGTCACCGTGAGCTCTGTCACCATGGGCACTTTCACCATGAGCACTGCCACTCTGACCACTCTCACCATAAGAACTGTCATAATGGGCCCTTTACCGATGGGCACTTCCAACATTGGCACTATCACCGTGAGCACTGTCAACAAGAGCCCTGTCACGGTGGGCAGTGTCACCATGTGCACTAGCACCGCAAGGACTATCACATTAAGCAATGTCACCATGGGCACTGTCACCATTTTGCACTGCCAGCATGTGCACTATCACCTTAGGTACTGTCACCATGAGCACTTTATCACTGCGTACTGTCACCATGGGTAATATCACCATGGGCACTGTCACCGTTATCACTATCACCGTGAGAGATGCCATGATGGGCACTGGCGCCATGGGTCTTGTCACTATGAGCACTGAAACAATGGGCACAATCACTGTGAGAAATTTCACCATGCTAACTCTACCCAAAGGCTCTGTGACAGAGAGAAATGTCACCATGGGCTCTGTCACAGTCAGTATTCTCACCATGGGCACTCTCATTGTGGGCACTGCCACCGTGAGCACTATTACCATGAACACTGCTACCGTTTGCACTATCATGATAAGAACTGTCACCATGGGCACAGACAACATGGGTACTCTCACGTTGTGCACTGTCACCAGGGGAACTGTCACCATGGGCACTGTCACCATGAGCACTCTAACCATGGGCACTCTCACCATGGGCACTATCACCATGAGCAATATCACCATGGGCACTCTCACTATTTTGCACTGCCACCAGATGCACCATGACCATGTGCACTGTCACCATGGGCAGTGTCACCACTGGGAGTCTCACCATGGGCACTGCACCATGAGCACTGTCACCAAGAGCACTGTCACCACGAGCACTGCCACCATGAGCACTGTCACAAGAACTGCCACCATGGGCACTTTCACCATGATTACTGTCATCGTGGGTATTGTCACCTTGGGCAGTGTCAACGTGAGCAATATCACTGTGAGCACTATCACCCTGAGCACTGTCACCATGGGCACAGCCTCAATGCGGACTCTCACCATGAACACTGTCACCATGCGCACTATCACGGTGAGAACAGTCACCGTCGTCACTGTCACCATGGGCACATTTACCATGAGGACTGTCACTAAGAGCATTATCACCATAGGCACTGTCACCATGAGAACAGTCATCAAGGGCACTGTCAACATGGAGACTATCACCTCAAGCACTGTCACCATGAACACTGTCACCGTGAGCATTGTCACCATGAGCAATTTCAACAGGGTCACTTTCACCATGAGAACTGTCACCACGGGAACTCTCACCATTGGCACTGCCTCCGTGGGATTGTCACGATGAGCACTATCACCATGGGCATTGTCTCCATGGGCAGTTTCACCGTGAGCACTCTCAGTATTGGCACTATCACCATCGGCACTCTCAGCATCGGCACAGTCACCGTGAGCACTGTCACAATGGGTGTTGTCACACTGGGTGCAGTTACCATGGGCACAGTCACCATTAGAACTGTCACCATGGGCACTGTGATCCTGGGCACTTTCACCATGGGCTCTTTCACAATGGGCACTCTCACAATGGGAAGTATCACCATGGGCTTTGTCATCGTGGGCACTGTCACTGTGAGCATGGCCACCGTAACATCTATCACCATAAGCACTGTAACCATGAGCACTGTCCACATGAGCAGTGCCACAGTGAGCACTGTCACTTATGGCACTGTCCACATGAGCAGTGTCACCATGATCACTCTCACTATGGGCAGGACACCCTGGGTGTTTTCACCATGGGCACTGTCACCTTGAGCACATTGACCATGAGCTCTCTCACCCTGGGTGTTGTCACCATGGGCAGTATCACCGTGAGAGCTGTGTACATGGGCAGTCTCACCATGTGCACTATCACCATGAGCAATGTCACCATGAATAATGTCACCCTGTGTATTGTCACCATGGGCACTGTCACCATGGGCACATTCACCATCGGCACTATCACTGTTAAAAGTGTCACCAAGAGCACAGTCACTGTGTGCAGTTTCACCATACACACTATCACCGTAAGGATTATTACCATAAGCAATGTCACCATGAGCAATATCACCATGGGCACTGTCACCATATTGCACTGCCACCATGTGCAGTGTCACCATGGGCACTTTTACCATGAGTACTGTCACCATGGGTAATATCACCATGGGCACTGTCACCATGAGCACTGTTACTATGAGAATTTTCACTGTAGGCACTGTCACCATGAGAAGTGTCGCCATGGTCACATTCAACGTAAGAACTGTCACCTCAGGGATTATCAACATTGGCAATGTCACCGTGGGGTTGTCACCATGAGCACTATCACCATGGGCAATGTCTCCATGGGCAGTATCACCATGAGCACTGACACTATTGGCACTCTCACCATCAGCAATGTCACCAGGGGCACGGTCACCGTGAGCACTGTCTCCATGGGCCTTGTCACACTGGGCGCTGTCACCATGGGCACTGCCACCTTGGGCTCTCTCACCATTAACACTGTAACAATACCCATTATCACCGTGTGCACTGTCACTATGGGCACGATCACCATTAGCACTGTAAGCATGTGCACTGTCACTATTTAGCACTGTCACTAGGTGAACTATGACCATGGGCACTTTCACGATGTGCACTATCACCATGAGCACAGTTACCATGGGCACTGTTACAATGTGCAGAGTCACCATCGGTACTGTCCCCATGGGAACTGCCACCAAGAGCACTGTCACCATTAACATTGTCACCACGAGCACTGCCACCATGGGCACTGCTATTATGAGCACTGTCACCATGAGAACTGTCGCTATGAGAACTGCCACCATGGGTATTTTCAACATGAGTACTGTCAACTTGGGTATTGTCACCATTAGCACTGTCACGATGAGCACTATTACTGGGAGCACTATCACTGTGAGCACTGTCACCATGAGCACTGTCGCCAAGGGTACTGGCACAATGCAGACTGGCACCATGAGCCCTGTCACCATTGGCACTATCACTTTGAGCATTCTCACCATGGTCACTGTCACCATGGGCACTGTTACCATGAGCACTGTCACTATAGGAAATGGTTGCGTGGACACTGTCACCACGGGTACTGTCATCATGGGCAGTGTCACCATGGGAACTGTAAGCATGGGCACTGCCACCATGGGCAATATCACTGTGAGCACTGTCACCATGGGTACTGCAACAAAGAGAACTGTCACCGTGAGTACTGTCTGCATGGGTTGTCACCGTGTGCATTGTCACCATGAGAACTGTCAACATGGGCACTGTCACCATTTTTCACTGCCACCATGTGCAATGTCACCATGGGCACTATCACACTGAGAACTGTCACAATGAGTCCTGTCATCATGGGCACTGTCACCAAGGGCACGGCCACCATGTGCACTGTTACCATGGTCACTATCACCGTGAGCATTGTCCCCATGGGAACTAACAACATGGTCAATGTCATCCCGAACACTTTCACAATGGGAACTGCCACCTTGGGCACTATCAACAAGTGGACTCTCACCATAGGCACTATCACCATGGGCACTGTCACCGTGAGCACTGTCACCATCGGCACTGTCATCATGAGCACTATTACTGTGAGTACTACCACCATGAGCACTCTCACTGTGGTCACTGTCACCATGGGCACTCTTATCGTGAGCACTTTCACTATGGGTACTGGCACAGTGCGGACTGTCACACTGAGACCTGCCACCATGGACACTATCACCATGAGCACTTTCACCATGGTCACTGTTACCATGGGTACTGTCACTGGGAGCACTGTCACTATAGGCAATTGTACCATGGGCACTGTCACCATGGGCACTGTCATCATGGGCATTGACACTGTTGGCAGTGTCTCCATGGGCACTGTCACAGAGAGAAAAGTCATCATGGGAACTGTCACAGTCAGTATTCTCACCATGGGCACTCTCATTGTGGGCAATGCCTCCGTGAGCACTACTACCATGAACACTGCTACCGTGAACACTCTCATGATAAGAACTGTCACCATGGGCACAGACACCATGGGCACTCTCACGGTGTGCACTGTAACCAGGGGCACTTTCACCCTGGGCACTGTCACCATGAGCACTCTAACCATGGGCACTGTAACCATGGGCACTATCACCATGAGCAATATAACCATGGGCACTGTCACTATTTTGCACTGCCACCAGATGCACCATGACCATGTGCACTGTCACCATGGGCAGTGTCACCATTAGTAGTCTCACCATGGTCACTGCACCACGAGTACTGTCAACAAGAGCACTGTCACCATGAGCACTGCCACCATGAGCACTGTCACAAGAACTGTCCCTATGTGAACTGCCACCATGGGCACTTTCACCATGATTACTGTCACCGTGGGTATTGTCACCTTGGGCAATGTCAACGTGAGTAATATCACTGTGAGCACTATCACCCTGAGCTCTGTCATCATGGACACAGCCTCCATGCGGACTGTCACCATGAACACCCTCACCATGGGCACTATCACGGTAAGAACAGTCACCGTGGTCACTGTCAACATGGGCACTTTCATCGTGAGCAGTGTCACTAAGAGCATTATCACCATCAGAACTGTCCCCGTGTGAACAGTCACCATGGGCACTGTCAACCTGGAGACTATCACCTTGAGCACTGTCACCATGAACACTGTCACCATGAGCATTGTCACCATGAGCAATTTCAACAGGGTCACTTTCACCGTGAGAACTGTCACCACGGAAACTCTCACCATTGGCACTGCCTCTGAGGAATTGTCACGATGAGCACAATCACCATGGGCAGTGTCTTCATGGGCAGTTTCACCGTGAGCACTCTCACTATTGGCACTATCACCATAAGCACTGTCAGAATCGGCACAGTCACCGTGAGCACTGTCAAAACGGTTGTTGTCTCACTGGGCGATGTCACCTTGGGCACAGTCACCATTAGCACTGTCTCCATGGGCACTGTGATCTTGGGCACTTTCACCATGGGCTCTGTCACTGTGGGCACAGTCACAATGGGAAATATCACTTTGGACATTGTCATGGTGGACACTGTCACTGTGAGCATGGCCACCGTAACATCTATCACCATAAACACTGTAACTATGGGCACTGTCCACATGAAAACTGTCACTTATGTCACTGTCCACATGAGCAGTGTCAACATGATCACTCTCACAATGGGCAGGACACCCTGCGTGTTTCCAACATGGGCACTTTCACCATGAGCTCTCGCACTGTAGGAATTCTCACCTTAGGTACTGTCACCATGGGCACTGTCACCTTGAGCACTTTTACCATGAGCTCTGTCACCCTGGGTATTGTCACCATGGGCACTATCACCGTGAGAGTTGTGTACATGTGCATTCTCACCATGGGCACTATCACCATGAGCAATATCACCATGAATACTGTCACCCTGTGTATTGTCACCATGGGCACTGTCACCTTGAGCACTACACCGTGAGAATTGTGACTATGGGCACTGTCACCATGGGCACATTCACCATCGGCACTATCGCCATGAACACTGTCACCATGAGCACTGTCACTGTGTGCAGTTTCAGCATACACACTATCACCGTAAGGACTATCACCTTAAGCAATGTCACCATGAGCAAAATCACCATGGGCACTGTCAACATTTTGCACTGCCACCATGTGCATTGTCACCATGGGCACTTTACCATGAATACTGTCACCATGGGAAATATCACCATGGGCACTGTCACCATGAGCACGGTCAGTATGAGATTTTTCACCATAGGCACTGTCACCAGGAGAACGGTCACCATGGTCACATTCAACGTAAGAACTGTCACCTCGGAGACTATCAGCATTGGCATTGTCACTGTGGGTTTGTCACCATGAGCACTATCACCATGGGCCATGCCTCTAAGGACATTATCACCATGAGCACTGTCACTATTGGCACTCTCAGCATGGGCACTGTCACCTTGGGCACGGTCACCTTGAGCACTGTCACAATGGGCCTTCTCACACTGCGTGCTGTCACAATGGGCACTGTCACTGTGGGCACTGTCACAATGGGAAGTATCACCTTGGGCTTTGTCAGCGTGGGCACTGTCACCATGGGCACGGCCACCATGAAATCTATCACCATAAGCCCTGTAAACATGGGCACTGTCCCATGAGCATGGCACCATGAGCACTGCCAGAATGAGCACTGTCACTTATGGCACTGTCCACATGAGCAGTGTGACCCTGATCACTGTCACCATGTGCAGGACACCCTGGGTATTGTCACCATGGGCACTGTCACCATGAGCACTCTCACCATGGAAATTGTCACCTTAGGTACTGTAACCATGGGCACTGTCACCATGAACACTTTTACCATGAGCTATGTTACCCTGGGTATTGTCACCATGGGCACTATCACCGTGAGAGTTGTGAACATGGGCACTCTCATCTTGGGGACTATCACCATGAGCAATGTCACCATGAATACTGTCACCCTGTGTATTGTCACCATGGGCACTGTCACCGTGAGCACTACACCGTGAGAATTGTGACTATGGGCACTGTCACCAGGGGCACATTCACGATCGGCACTATCGCCATGAACACTGTCACCATGAGCACAATCACTGTGTGCAGTTTCACAATACACACTATCACCGTAGGGAATATCACCATAAGCAATGTCACCATGAGCAATATCACCATGGGCACTGTCACCATTTTGCACTGCCACTATGTGCAGTGTGACCATGGGCACTTTTACCATGAGTACTGTCACCATGGGTAATATCACCATGGGCACAGTCACCATGAGCACTGTCACTATGAGAATTTTCACCATAGGCACAGTCACCATGAGAAATGTCACCATGGGCACTGTCAACATGGAGACCATAACCTTGAGCACTGTCACCATGAGCACTGTCACCATGAGCAATATCACCATGGTCACATTCAATGTAAGAACTGTCACCACGGGGACTATCACAATTGGCACTGTCACTGTTGGGTTCTCACAATGAGCACTATCACCATGGGCATTGTCTCCATGGGCAGTTTCACCATGAGCACTGTCACTATTGGCACTCTCATCATCGGCAATATTCACCACGGGCACATTCACTGTGAGAACTGTCATCATGGGCTTTCTCACACTGGGTACTGTCATCATGGGCACTGTCACCCTGGGCACTGTCACATTGGGATATATCACCATGGGCTTTGTCAGCATGGGAACTGTCCACGGGGGTACTGACACTGTGACATCTATCACCATAATCACTGTAAACATGGACACTGTCACAATGAGAACGGTCAGCATGAGCACTGCCACACAGAGCACTGCTATTTATGGCACTGCCAACATGAGCACTGTCACCATGAGCAGTGTCACCAGGGGCATGACACCATGGGCACTGTCACCATGGTCATTGTCACCCTAAGTACTCTCATCATAGGCATTATCACTGTGAGAATTGTGAACATGGGCACTGTCACCATGGGCACTATCACCATGAGCGCTGTCACCCTGTGTATTTACACCATGGGCACTGTCACTGTGAACACTACACCATGAGAATTGTGACTATGGGCACTGTCACCCTGGACACTCTCACCATGGGAACTATCACCGTGAACACTGTAACCATGAACACTATCACTGTGTGCAGTGTCACCATGCGCTCTGTCACCATGAGGACTATCACTGTAAGCAAAGTCACCATGAGGAATGTCACCATGGGCACTGTCACCATTTTGCACTGCCAGCATGTGCAGTGTCACCATGGGTAATATCACCATAGGCACTTTCACCGTGAGAAATGTGACCGTGCAAAATATCTCTATGGGCCCTGGCACCATGGGCATTGTCACTGTGAGCACTGTCACAATGGGAACTATCACCGAGAGAAATCTCAACATGCTAACTGTCCCCATGGGGACTCTTACTGTGAGAAGGGTCACCATGGGCATTGTCACTGTTGGCACTGTCCCCATGGGCACTGTCATTGTGGACAGTGTCACCATGGCCATTGCCACCTTGGGCTCTCTCACCATGAACACTGTAACAATGCAAATTATCACCGTGTGCTCTCTCACCATGGGCACTATCACCATGAGCACTGTCAGAATGTGCACTGTCACTATTTAGCACTGTCACCAGGTGAACTACCACCATGGGCACTATCACGATTTGCACTGTCACCATGAGCACAAATACCATGGGCACTGTAACAATGCACAGTGTCATCATCGGTATTGTCCCCATACGAACTGCCACCAAGAACACTGTCACCATTAACACTGTCACCAGGAGCACTGGCACCTTGGGCACTGCTATTATGAGCACTGTCACCATGAGCACTCTCATCATGGGCACTTTCACCAAGGGCACAGCCACCATGTGCACTGTTACCATGGTCACTATCACCGTGAGCACTGTCACCATGGGAACTACCAACATGGGCACTGTCATCATGAGCACTTTCACAATGGGAACTGCCACCACGGCACTATTAATGTGAGCACACTCACCATGGGCACTATCACCAAGGGCACTGTCAGTTTCAGAACTATCACCATGGGTACTGCAACCATGACCACTGTCACCGTTATCACTGTCACCATTCTCAGTATCACCATGTGCACTGTCACCATGGGCACTATCACCAGGAGAACTGTCAGCATCGGCACTGTCACCATGGGTATTGTGACTTTGGGCACTGTCACCATGAGCACTGTCACCTTGGGCAGTGGCACAATGTGGACTGTCACAATAAGCACTGTCATCATGGGCTCTATCAACATTATAAAGGTCACCGTGGTCACTATCACCAAGGGCACTGTCACTGTGAGCACTATCACTGTGAGGGTTCTGACCATGTGCACTGTTACTATGGGTAGTGTCCCCATGGTCAATTTCACTGTTAGTACTGTCACCATGGACACTATAACTAAGGGCACTGTCACCGTGAGCTCTGTCACCTTGGGCACTTTCACCATGAGCAGTGCCACTGTGACCACTCTCACCATAAGAACTGTCACCGTGGGCACTTTCATGATGAGCACTTCCAACATTGGCACTATCACCTTGAGCACTGTCAACAAGAGCACTGTCATGGTGGGCAGTGTCACCATGCGCACTGTCACCATGAACACGGTCACCATGAGTACTGTCACCCTGGGTATTTTCACCATGGGCACTGTCACTGTGAGCACTACACCATGAGAATTGTGACTATGGGCACTGTTACCATGGACACTCTCACCATGGGAACTATCACTGTGAACACTGTCACAGTGAACATTGTCACTGTGTGCATTGTTACCATGCACACAGTCACCATAAGGATTATCACTGTAAGCAATGTCACCATGAACAATGTCACCATGGGCACTCTTACCATCTTGCACAGCCACCATGTGCAGTGTCACCATTGGTCATATCACCATAGGCACTTTCGCCGTGAGAAATGTTACCGAGCAGAATGTCTATATGGGCACTGGCACCATGGGCCTTCTCACTGAGAGCACTGTCACAACGGGCACTATAACCGTGAGAAATCTCACCATGCTAACTGTCCCCATGGGCACCGTCACCATGAGATGTGCCACCATGGGAACTGTTACTGTCGGCACTGTCACTTTGGGCACTGTCATTGTGGGCACTGTCACCATGGCTACTGCCACCTTGGGCTCTGTCACCATGAACACTGTTACAATGCCTATTATCACCGTGTGCACTGTCTCATGGGCACTATCACCATGAGCACTGTCAGCATGTGCACTGTCACTATTTAGCACTGTCACCAGGTGAACTACCACCATGGGCACTGTCAGGACGTGCACTATCACCGTGAGCACGATTACCATGGGAACTGTAACAATGCACAGTGTCACCATCGGTACTGTGCCCATGGGAACAGCCACCAAGGGCACTGTCACCATAAGCACTGTCACTGTGTGCAGTTTCACCATACACACTATTACTGGAAGGACTATCACCATAAGCAATGTCACCATGAGCAATATCACCATGGGCACTGTCAACATTTTGCACTGCCACCATGTGCAGTGTCACCATGGGCACTTTTACCATGAGTACCGTCACCATGGGTAATATCACCATGGGCACTGTCACCATGAGCACTGCCACTATGAGAATTTTCACCATAGGCACTGTCACCATGAGAACTGTCACCATGGTCACATTCAACGTAAGAACTGCCACCACGGGGACTATCACCATTGTCACTGTCACCGTGGGGTTGTCACCATGAGCACTATCACCATGGGCAATATCTCCATGGGCAGTTTCACCATGAGAACTGTCATTATTGGCACTCTCACCATCGGCACTGTCACAATGGGCATGGTCACCGTGAGCTGTGTCACCTTGGGCCTTGTCAAACTGGGCGCTGTCACCATGGGCTCTTTCACAATGGGAAGTATCACCATGGACTTTGTCAGCCTGGGCACTGTCCCCGTGGGCACTGACACCGTTACATCTATCAGCATAAACACTGTAAACGTGCACACTGTCACCATGAGCACAGTCACCTTGAGCACTGTCACCATGGGCCTTGTCACACTGGGCGCTGTCACCATGGGCACCGTCACCGTGAGCACTGTCACAATGGGAAGTATCACCATGGGCTTTGTCACGCTGGGCACTGTCCCTGTGTGCAGTGTCACCGTGACATCTATCACCATAAGCAATGTAAATATGGGCACTGTCCCCATGAGCACGGTCACCATAAGCACTGCCACAATGAGCACTGTTATTTATGGCAATGCCAACATGAGAACTGTCACCATGAGCACTGTCACCATAGGCGTGACACCATGTGCACTGTCACCATGTGCATTGTCAACCTAGGTACTCTCACCATTGGCATTATCACTGTGAGAATTGTGAACATGGGCACTGTCACCATGGGCACTGTCATCATGGGCAGTGTCACCATGGGAACTGTAAACATGGGCACGGCCACCATGGGCAATATCACTGTGAGCACTGTCACCATGGGTACTGCAACAAAGATAACTCTCACCGTGAGTACTGTCTTCATGAGTTGTCACCGTGTGCACTGTCACCATGAGAACTGTCAACATGGGCACTGTCACCATTTTTCACTGCCACCATCTGAAATGTCACCATGGGCACTATCACCATGAGAACTGTCACCCTGAGTCCTGTCAACACGGGCACTGTCACCAAGGGCACGGCCACCATGTGCAGTGTTACCATGGTCACTATCACCGTGAGTACTCTCACCATGGGAACTACCAACATGGGCAAAGTCATCATGAGCACTTTCACCATGGGAACTGCCACCATGGGCACTATCACCATCGGCACTGTCACCATGAGCACTATTACTGTGAGTACTACCACCGTGAGCACTCTCACCAAGGACACTATCACCATGCGCACTGTCACCATGAGTACTTTCCTATGGGTACTGGCACAATGCGGACTGTCACAATGAGCCGTGTCACCATGGACACTATCACCATGAGCAATCTCACCGTGGTAACTGTTACTATGGGTATTGTGACTGTCAGCACTGTCACCATAGGCAATGGCACTGTGGGCACTGTCACCATGGGCACTGTCATCATGGGCATTGTCCCCATTTTCAGTGCCACCATGGGCAATGCAACCATGTGCACTATCACTGTAAGCTCTGTCACCACGGGTACTGCTACCATGAGCACTGTCACTGTAAGCTCTGTCACCACGGGTACTGCTACCATGAGCACTGTCAGCATGGGTTGTAACCGTGTGCACTGTCACTATGAGAACTGTCAGCATGGGCACTGTCACCATTTTCCACTGCTGCCATGTGCACTACCACCATGGGCACTATCACCGTGAGCACTGTCACCATGAGTAATGTCATCATGGGCAGTGTCACCAAGGGCACAACCACCATGTGTACCATTACCATGGTCACTATCACCGTGAGCACTGTCACCATGGTAACTACCAACATGGGCACTGTCACCATGAACACATTGACAATGGGAACCTCCACCATGGGCACTATTAATGTGAGCACACTCACCATGGACACTATCACCAAGGGTACTGTCACTTTCAGCACTATCACCATGGGTACTGCAACCATTACCACTGTCACCATAAGCACTGTCACCATTCTCAGTATCACCATGTGCACTGTCACCATGGGCACTATCTCCATGAGAACTGTCAGCTTGGGCACTGTCACCATGGGTATTGTGACTTTGGGCAATGTCACCATGAGCACTGTCACCTTGGGCACTGGCACAATGTGGACTGTCACCATGAGCACTGTCATCATGGGCACTATTACCGTTAGAACTGTCACCGTGGTCACTGTCACCATGGGCACTGTCACGGTAAGCACTGTCACAGTGAAGGCTGTGACCATGGGCACTGTCACCATGGGCAGTGACCCCATGGACAATTTCACTGTTTGTAATGTCACCATGGACACTATAACTATGGGCACTGTCACCGTGAGCTCTGTCACCATGGGCACTTTCACCATGAGCACTGCCACTCTGACCACTCTCACCATAAGAACTGTCATAATGGGCCCTTTACCGATGGGCACTTCCAACATTGGCACTATCACCGTGAGCACTGTCAACAAGAGCCCTGTCACGGTGGGCAGTGTCACCATGTGCACTATCACCGCAAGGACTATCACATTAAGCAATGTCACCATGGGCACTGTCACCATTTTGCACTGCCAGCATGTGCACTATCACCTTAGGTACTGTCACCATGAGCACTTTATCACTGCGTACTGTCACCATGGGTAATATCACCATGGGCACTGTCACCGTTATCACTATCACCGTGAGAGATGCCATGATGGGCACTGGCGCCATGGGTCTTGTCACTATGAGCACTGAAACAATGGGCACAATCACTGTGAGAAATTTCACCATGCTAACTCTACCCAAAGGCTCTGTGACAGAGAGAAATGTCACCATGGGCTCTGTCACAGTCAGTATTCTCACCATGGGCACTCTCATTGTGGGCACTGCCACCGTGAGCACTATTACCATGAACACTGCTACCGTTTGCACTATCATGATAAGAACTGTCACCATGGGCACAGACAACATGGGTACTCTCACGTTGTGCACTGTCACCAGGGGAACTGTCACCATGGGCACTGTCACCATGAGCACTCTAACCATGGGCACTCTCACCATGGGCACTATCACCATGAGCAATATCACCATGGGCACTCTCACTATTTTGCACTGCCACCAGATGCACCATGACCATGTGCACTGTCACCATGGGCAGTGTCACCACTGGGAGTCTCACCATGGGCACTGCACCATGAGCACTGTCACCAAGAGCACTGTCACCACGAGCACTGCCACCATGAGCACTGTCACAAGAACTGCCACCATGGGCACTTTCACCATGATTACTGTCATCGTGGGTATTGTCACCTTGGGCAGTGTCAACGTGAGCAATATCACTGTGAGCACTATCACCCTGAGCACTGTCACCATGGGCACAGCCTCAATGCGGACTCTCACCATGAACACTGTCACCATGCGCACTATCACGGTGAGAACAGTCACCGCCGTCACTGTCACCATGGGCACATTTACCATGAGGACTGTCACTAAGAGCATTATCACCATAGGCACTGTCACCATGAGAACAGTCATCAAGGGCACTGTCAACATGGAGACTATCACCTCAAGCACTGTCACCTTGAACACTGTCACCGTGAGCATTGTCACCATGAGCAATTTCAACAGGGTCACTTTCACCATGAGAACTGTCACCACGGGAACTCTCACCATTGGCACTGCCTCCGTGGGATTGTCACGATGAGCACTATCACCATGGGCATTGTCTCCATGGGCAGTTTCACCGTGAGCACTCTCACTATTGGCACTATCACCATCGGCACTCTCAGCATCGGCACAGTCACCGTGAGCACTGTCACAATGGGTGTTGTCACACTGGGTGCAGTTACCATGGGCACAGTCACCATTAGAACTGTCACCATGGGCACTGTGATCCTGGGCACTTTCACCATGGGCTCTTTCACAATGGGCACTCTCACAATGGGAAGTATCACCATGGGCTTTGTCATCGTGGGCACTGTCACTGTGAGCATGGCCACCGTAACATCTATCACCATAAGCACTGTAACCATGAGCACTGTCCACATGAGCAGTGCCACAGTGAGCACTGTCACTTATGGCACTGTCCACATGAGCAGTGTCACCATGATCACTCTCACTATGGGCAGGACACCCTGGGTGTTTTCACCATGGGCACTGTCACCTTGAGCACATTGACCATGAGCTCTCTCACCCTGGGTGTTGTCACCATGGGCAGTATCACCGTGAGAGCTGTGTACATGGGCAGTCTCACCATGTGCACTATCACCATGAGCAATGTCACCATGAATAATGTCACCCTGTGTATTGTCACCATGGGCACTGTCACCATGGGCACATTCACCATCGGCACTATCACTGTTAAAAGTGTCACCAAGAGCACAGTCACTGTGTGCAGTTTCACCATACACACTATCACCGTAAGGATTATTACCATAAGCAATGTCACCATGAGCAATATCACCATGGGCACTGTCACCATATTGCACTGCCACCATGTGCAGTGTCACCATGGGCACTTTTACCATGAGTACTGTCACCATGGGTAATATCACCATGGGCACTGTCACCATGAGCACTGTTACTATGAGAATTTTCACTGTAGGCACTGTCACCATGAGAAGTGTCGCCATGGTCACATTCAACGTAAGAACTGTCACCTCAGGGATTATCAACATTGTCACTGTCACCGTGGGGTTGTCACCATGAGCACTATCACCATGGGCAATGTCTCCATGGGCAGTATCACCATGAGCACTGACACTATTGGCACTCTCACCATCAGCAATGTCACCAGGGGCACGGTCACCGTGAGCACTGTCTCCATGGGCCTTGTCACACTGGGCGCTGTCACCATGGGCACTGCCACCTTGGGCTCTCTCACCATTAACACTGTAACAATACCCATTATCACCGTGTGCACTGTCACTATGGGCACGATCACCATTAGCACTGTAAGCATGTGCACTGTCACTATTTAGCACTGTCACTAGGTGAACTATGACCATGGGCACTTTCACGATGTGCACTATCACCATGAGCACAGTTACCATGGGCACTGTTACAATGTGCAGAGTCACCATCGGTACTGTCCCCATGGGAACTGCCACCAAGAGCACTGTCACCATTAACATTGTCACCACGAGCACTGCCACCATGGGCACTGCTATTATGAGCACTGTCACCATGAGAACTGTCGCTATGAGAACTGCCACCATGGGTATTTTCAACATGAGTACTGTCAACTTGGGTATTGTCACCATTAGCACTGTCACGATGAGCACTATTACTGGGAGCACTATCACTGTGAGCACTGTCACCATGAGCACTGTCGCCAAGGGTACTGGCACAATGCAGACTGGCACCATGAGCCCTGTCACCATTGGCACTATCACTTTGAGCATTCTCACCATGGTCACTGTCACCATGGGCACTGTTACCATGAGCACTGTCACTATAGGAAATGGTTGCGTGGGCACTGTCACCACGGGTACTGTCACCATGGGCAGTGTCACCATGGGAAGGTTCACCATGAGCACTCTCACTATTGGCACTATCACCATCGGCACTGTCATCATCGGCACGGTCTCCGTGAGCACTGTCACAATGGGCATTGTCACACTGGGTGCTTTCACCATGGGCACTGTCACCATTCCACTCTCACCATGGGCACTGTGATCTTGGTCACTGCCACCATGGGCTCTCTCACCGTGGGCACTGTCACAATGTGAAGTATAACCATGTGCTTTGTCAGCGTAGGCACTGTCACCGTGGGCATGGCCACCATGACATCTATCACCATAAGCACTGTAATCTTGGGCCCTATCACCATGAGCACGGTTACCATGAGCACTGCCACAATGAGAACTGTCACTTATGGCACTGTCCACATGAGGAGTGTCACCATGATCAGTGTCACCATGGAAAGGAAACCCTGGGTATTGTCACCATGGGCACTGTCACCATGAGCACTCTCACCATGGGAATTTTCACCTTAGGTACAGTCACCATGGGCACTGTCACCGTGAGCACTTTTACCATGAGCTCTGTCACCCTGGGCACTATCACCGTGAGTGTTGTGTACATGGACACTCTCACCATGAGCAATGTCAGAATGAATAATGTTACCCTGTGTATTGTCACCATGGGCACTGTCACCATTAGCATTACACCATGAGAATTGTGACTCTGGGCACTGTCACCATGGGCACATTCGCCATCGGCACTATCGCCAAGAACACTGTCACCGTGAGCCCTGTCACTGTGTGCAGTTTCAGCATACTCACTATCACCGTAAGCAATGTCACCATGAGCAATATCTCCACAGGCACTGTCACCATTTTGCACTGCCACCATGTGCAGTGTCACCATGGACACTTTTACCATGAGTACTGTCACCATGGGTAATATCACCTTGGGCACTGTCACTGTGAGCACTGTCACTATGAGAATTGACACCATAGGCCCTCTCAACATGAGAACTGTCACCATCGGCACTGACAACATGGAGAACATCACCTTGAGCACTGTCAACATGAGCACTGTCACCATGAGCAATGTCACCATGGTCACATTCAATGTAAGAACTGTCACCACGGGGACTATCAACATTGGCAATGTCACAGTGGGGTTGTCACCATGAGCACTATCACCGTGGGCAATGTTTCCATGGGCAGTTTCACCATGAGCACTGTCACTATTGGCACTCTCAGCATGGGCACTGTCACAATGGGCACCATCAACGTGAGCACTGTCAACATGGGCCTTGTCACACTGGGTGTTATCAGCATGGGCACAGTCACAGTGGGCACTGTCCCAATGGGAAGTATCACCATGGGCTTTGTCAGCCTAGGCAGTGTCACTGTGGGCACGGACACCGTGACATCTATCACCATAAACACTGTAAACATGGGCACTGTCACCATGAGCACAGTCACCATGAGCATTGTCACAAGGAGCACTGTTACTTATGGCACTGCCAACATGAGCACTGTCATTATGGGCATGACAACATGGACACTGTCACCCTAGGCACTCTCACCATAGGCATTATCACTGTGAGAATTGTGAACATGGACACTGTCTCCATGGGCATTATCACCATGTGCACTGTCACCATGAGTACTATCACCCAGGGTATTTTTACAATGGACACTGTCACTGTGAGCACTACACCTTAAGAATTGTGACTATGGGCACTGTCACCATGGAAACTCTCACCATAGATCTATCACCATGAACACTGTCACCATGAACACTCTAACTGTGTGCAGTGTCACCATGCACACTGTCACAATAAGGACTATCACCATAAGAAAAGTCACCATGAGCAATGTCACCATGAGCAAAGTCACCAATTTGCACTGACACCATGTGTAGAGTAACCATGCGTTTTATCACCATAGGCACTTCTACCCTGAGAAATGTGACCATGCAGAATGTCTCTATGGGCACTGGCACCATGGGCACTATCACCGTGAGCACTGTCAGCATGTGCACTGTCACTATTTAGCACTGTCACCAGGTGAACTACCACCATGGGCACTGTCACGATGGGCACTATCACTGTGAGCACGGTTACCATGGGCACTGTAACAATGCACAGGGTCACCATCGGTACTGTCCCGATGGGAACTGCCACCAAGAACAGTGTCACCATTAACACTGTCACCACGAGCACTGGCACCTGGGCACTGCTATTATGAGCACTGTCACCATGAGATCTGTCGCTATGAGAACTGCCACCATGGGTATTTTCAACATGAGTACTGTCACCATGGTATTGTCACCATTTGCACTGTCACCATGAGCACTATTACCGTGAGCACTCTCACCGTCAGCACTCTCACTGTGGTCACTGTCACCATGAGCACTGTCGCCATGGGTACTGCCACAATGTAGACAGGCACCATGAGCACTGTCACCATGGGCACCATCAGTGTGAGCACTCTCACCATGGTCACTGTCACCTTGGGCACTGTTACCATGAGCACTGTCACCATAGGCAATGGCACCATGGGCCCTGTCATCATGGGCACTCTCACCATGGGCACTATCAGTGTGAGCAGTGTCACCATGGATACTGCAAACATGAGAACTGTCACCGTGAGTACTGTCACCATGAGTACAGTCTGCACGGGTTGTCACCATGTGCACTGTCACCGTGAGAACTGTCAACAGGGGCACTGTCACCATTTTTCACTGCCACCATGTGCAGTGTCACCATGGGCACTATCACCATGGAAAGTATCACCGTGAACACTGTCACCATGAACACTGCAACTGTGTGCAGTGTCAACATTCACACTGTCACCGTAAGGACTATCACTGTAAGCAAAGTCACTATGAGCAATGTCACCATGGGCACTGTCACCATGAGCACTTGATCACTGAGTACTGTCACCATGGGTAATATCACCATGGGCACTGTCACCGTGAGAACTATCACCGTGAGCAATGCCATGATGGGCACTGGCGCCGTGGGTCTTTTCACTATTATCACTGAAACAATGTGCACTATCACTGTGAGAAATTTCACCGTGCTAACTGTCCCCATGGGACCTGTCACAGAGAGAAAAGTCATCATGGGCACTGTCACAGTCAGTATTCTCACCATGGGCACTCTCATTGTGGGCAATGCCTCTGTGAGCACCATTACCATGAACACTGCTACCGTGAACACTCTCATGATAAGAACTGTCACCATGGGCACAGACACCATGGGCACTCTCACGGTTTGCACTGTCACCAGGGCCACTGTCACAATGGGCACTGTCACCATGAGCACTGGAACCATGGGCACTCTCACCATGGGCACTATCACCATGAGCAATATCATCATGGGCACTCTCACTATTTTGCACTGCCACCAGATGCACCATGACCATGTGCACTGTCACCATGGGCAGTGTCACCATCGGGAGTCTCACCATGGGCACTGCCACCATGAGCACTGTCACCAAGAGCACTGTCACCACGAGCACTGCCACCATGAGCACGGTCACAAGAACTGTCAGTATGAGAACTGCCACCATGGGCACTTTCACCATGATTACTATCACCTGGGTATTGTCACCTTTGGCACTGTCAAAGTGCGTACTATCACCGTGAGAACTATCACCATGAGCAATGTCACCATGAATAATGTCACCCTGTGTATTGTCACCATGGGCACTGTCACCGTGAGCACCACACCATGAGAATTGTGACTATGGGCACTGTCACCATGGGCACATTCACCATCGGCACTATCACTGTTAAAAGTGTCACCAAGAGCACAGTCACTGTGTGCAGTTTCACCATACACACTATCACCGTAAGGATTATTACCATAAGCAATGTCACCATGAGCAATATCACCATGGGCACTGTCACCATATTGCACTGCCACCATGTGCAGTGTCACCATGGGCACTTTTACCATGAGTACTGTCACCATGGGTAATATCACCATGGGCACTGTCACCATGAGCACTGTTACTATGAGAATTTTCACTGTAGGCACTGTCACCATGAGAAGTGTCGCCATGGTCACATTCAACGTAAGAACTGTCACCTCAGGGATTATCAACATTGTCACTGTCACCGTGGGGTTGTCACCATGAGCACTATCACCATGGGCAATGTCTCCATGGGCAGTATCACCATGAGCACTGACACTATTGGCACTCTCACCATCAGCAATGTCACCAGGGGCACGGTCACCGTGAGCACTGTCTCCATGGGCCTTGTCACACTGGGCACTGTCACCATGGGCACTGCCACCTTGGGCTCTCTCACCATTAACACTGTAACAATACCCATTATCACCGTGTGCACTGTCACTATGGGCACGATCACCATTAGCACTGTAAGCATGTGCACTGTCACTATTTAGCACTGTCACTAGGTGAACTATGACCATGGGCACTTTCACGATGTGCACTATCACCATGAGCACAGTTACCATGGGCACTGTTACAATGTGCAGAGTCACCATCGGTACTGTCCCCATGGGAACTGCCACCAAGAGCACTGTCACCATTAACATTGTCACCACGAGCACTGCCACCATGGGCACTGCTATTATGAGCACTGTCACCATGAGAACTGTCGCTATGAGAACTGCCACCATGGGTATTTTCAACATGAGTACTGTCAACTTGGGTATTGTCACCATTAGCACTGTCACGATGAGCACTATTACTGGGAGCACTATCACTGTGAGCACTGTCACCATGAGCACTGTCGCCAAGGGTACTGGCACAATGCAGACTGGCACCATGAGCCCTGTCACCATTGGCACTATCACTTTGAGCATTCTCACCATGGTCACTGTCACCATGGGCACTGTTACCATGAGCACTGTCACTATAGGAAATGGTTGCGTGGGCACTGTCACCACGGGTACTGTCATCATGGGCAGTGTCACCATGGGAACTGTAAGCATGGGCACTGCCACCATGGGCAATATCACTGTGAGCACTGTCACCATGGGTACTGCAACAAAGAGAACTGTCACCGTGAGTACTGTCTGCATGGGTTGTCACCGTGTGCACTGTCACCATGAGAACTGTCAACATGGGCACTGTCACCATTTTTCACTGCCACCATGTGCAATGTCACCATGGGCACTATCACACTGAGAACTGTCACAATGAGTCCTGTCATCATGGGCACTGTCACCAAGGGCACGGCCACCATGTGCACTGTTACCATGGTCACTATCACCGTGAGCATTGTCCCCATGGGAACTAACAACATGGTCAATGTCATCCCGAACACTTTCACAATGGGAACTGCCACCTTGGGCACTATCAACAAGTGGACTCTCACCATAGGCACTATCACCATGGGCACTGTCACCGTGAGCACTGTCACCATCGGCACTGTCATCATGAGCACTATTACTGTGAGTACTACCACCATGAGCACTCTCACTGTGGTCACTGTCACCATGGGCACTCTTATCGTGAGCACTTTCACTATGGGTACTGGCACAGTGCGGACTGTCACACTGAGACCTGCCACCATGGACACTATCACCATGAGCACTTTCACCATGGTCACTGTTACCATGGGTACTGTCACTGGGAGCACTGTCACTATAGGCAATTGTACCATGGGCACTGTCACCATGGGCACTGTCATCATGGGCATTGACACTGTTGGCAGTGTCTCCATGGGCACTGTCACAGAGAGAAAAGTCATCATGGGAACTGTCACAGTCAGTATTCTCACCATGGGCACTCTCATTGTGGGCAATGCCTCCGTGAGCACTACTACCATGAACACTGCTACCGTGAACACTCTCATGATAAGAACTGTCACCATGGGCACAGACACCATGGGCACTCTCACGGTGTGCACTGTAACCAGGGGCACTTTCACCCTGGGCACTGTCACCATGAGCACTCTAACCATGGGCACTGTAACCATGGGCACTATCACCATGAGCAATATAACCATGGGCACTGTCACTATTTTGCACTGCCACCAGATGCACCATGACCATGTGCACTGTCACCATGGGCAGTGTCACCATTAGTAGTCTCACCATGGTCACTGCACCACGAGTACTGTCAACAAGAGCACTGTCACCATGAGCACTGCCACCATGAGCACTGTCACAAGAACTGTCCCTATGTGAACTGCCACCATGGGCACTTTCACCATGATTACTGTCACCGTGGGTATTGTCACCTTGGGCAATGTCAACGTGAGTAATATCACTGTGAGCACTATCACCCTGAGCTCTGTCATCATGGACACAGCCTCCATGCGGACTGTCACCATGAACACCCTCACCATGGGCACTATCACGGTAAGAACAGTCACCGTGGTCACTGTCAACATGGGCACTTTCATCGTGAGCAGTGTCACTAAGAGCATTATCACCATCAGAACTGTCCCCGTGTGAACAGTCACCATGGGCACTGTCAACCTGGAGACTATCACCTTGAGCACTGTCACCATGAACACTGTCACCATGAGCATTGTCACCATGAGCAATTTCAACAGGGTCACTTTCACCGTGAGAACTGTCACCACGGAAACTCTCACCATTGACACTGCCTCTGAGGAACTGTCACGATGAGCACAATCACCATGGGCAGTGTCTCCATGGGCAGTTTCACCGTGAGCACTCTCACTATTGGCACTATCACCATAAGCACTGTCAGAATCGGCACAGTCACCGTGAGCACTGTCAAAACGGTTGTTGTCTCACTGGGCGATGTCACCTTGGGCACAGTCACCATTAGCACTGTCTCCATGGGCACTGTGATCTTGGGCACTTTCACCATGGGCTCTGTCACTGTGGGCACAGTCACAATGGGAAATATCACTTTGGACATTGTCATGGTGGACACTGTCACTGTGAGCATGGCCACCGTAACATCTATCACCATAAACACTGTAACTATGGGCACTGTCCACATGAAAACTGTCACTTATGTCACTGTCCACATGAGCAGTGTCAACATGATCACTCTCACAATGGGCAGGACACCCTGCATGTTTCCAACATGGGCACTTTCACCATGAGCTCTCGCACTGTAGGAATTCTCACCTTAGGTACTGTCACCATGGGCACTGTCACCTTGAGCACTTTTACCATGAGCTCTGTCACCCTGGGTATTGTCACCATGGGCACTATCACCGTGAGAGTTGTGTACATGTGCATTCTCACCATGGGCACTATCACCATGAGCAATATCACCATGAATACTGTCACCCTGTGTATTGTCACCATGGGCACTGTCACCTTGAGCACTACACCGTGAGAATTGTGACTATGGGCACTGTCACCATGGGCACATTCACCATCGGCACTATCGCCATGAACACTGTCACCATGAGCACTGTCACTGTGTGCAGTTTCAGCATACACACTATCACCGTAAGGACTATCACCTTAAGCAATGTCACCATGAGCAAAATCACCATGGGCACTGTCAACATTTTGCACTGCCACCATGTGCATTGTCACCATGGGCACTTTACCATGAATACTGTCACCATGGGAAATATCACCATGGGCACTGTCACCATGAGCACGGTCAGTATGAGATTTTTCACCATAGGCACTGTCACCAGGAGAACGGTCACCATGGTCACATTCAACGTAAGAACTGTCACCTCGGAGACTATCAGCATTGGCATTGTCACTGTGGGTTTGTCACCATGAGCACTATCACCATGGGCCATGCCTCTAAGGACATTATCACCATGAGCACTGTCACTATTGGCACTCTCAGCATGGGCACTGTCACCTTGGGCACGGTCACCTTGAGCACTGTCACAATGGGCCTTCTCACACTGCGTGCTGTCACAATGGGCACTGTCACTGTGGGCACTGTCACAATGGGAAGTATCACCTTGGGCTTTGTCAGCGTGGGCACTGTCACCATGGGCACGGCCACCATGAAATCTATCACCATAAGCCCTGTAAACATGGGCACTGTCCCATGAGCATGGCACCATGAGCACTGCCAGAATGAGCACTGTCACTTATGGCACTGTCCACATGAGCAGTGTGACCCTGATCACTGTCACCATGTGCAGGACACCCTGGGTATTGTCACCATGGGCACTGTCACCATGAGCACTCTCACCATGGAAATTGTCACCTTAGGTACTGTAACCATGGGCACTGTCACCATGAACACTTTTACCATGAGCTATGTTACCCTGGGTATTGTCACCATGGGCACTATCACCGTGAGAGTTGTGAACATGGGCACTCTCATCTTGGGGACTATCACCATGAGCAATGTCACCATGAATACTGTCACCCTGTGTATTGTCACCATGGGCACTGTCACCGTGAGCACTACACCGTGAGAATTGTGACTATGGGCACTGTCACCAGGGGCACATTCATGATCGGCACTATCGCCATGAACACTGTCACCATGAGCACAATCACTGTGTGCAGTTTCACAATACACACTATCACCGTAGGGAATATCACCATAAGCAATGTCACCATGAGCAATATCACCATGGGCACTGTCACCATTTTGCACTGCCACTATGTGCAGTGTGACCATGGGCACTTTTACCATGAGTACTGTCACCATGGGTAATATCACCATGGGCACAGTCACCATGAGCACTGTCACTATGAGAATTTTCACCATAGGCACAGTCACCATGAGAAATGTCACCATGGGCACTGTCAACATGGAGACCATAACCTTGAGCACTGTCACCATGAGCACTGTCACCATGAGCAATATCACCATGGTCACATTCAATGTAAGAACTGTCACCACGGGGACTATCACAATTGGCACTGTCACTGTTGGGTTCTCACAATGAGCACTATCACCATGGGCATTGTCTCCATGGGCAGTTTCACCATGAGCACTGTCACTATTGGCACTCTCATCATCGGCAATATTCACCACGGGCACATTCACTGTGAGAACTGTCATCATGGGCTTTCTCACACTGGGTACTGTCATCATGGGCACTGTCACCCTGGGCACTGTCACATTGGGATATATCACCATGGGCTTTGTCAGCATGGGAACTGTCCACGGGGGTACTGACACTGTGACATCTATCACCATAATCACTGTAAACATGGACACTGTCACAATGAGAACGGTCAGCATGAGCACTGCCACACAGAGCACTGCTATTTATGGCACTGCCAACATGAGCACTGTCACCATGAGCAGTGTCACCAGGGGCATGACACCATGGGCACTGTCACCATGGTCATTGTCACCCTAAGTACTCTCATCATAGGCATTATCACTGTGAGAATTGTGAACATGGGCACTGTCACCATGGGCACTATCACCATGAGCGCTGTCACCCTGTGTATTTACACCATGGGCACTGTCACTGTGAACACTACACCATGAGAATTGTGACTATGGGCACTGTCACCCTGGACACTCTCACCATGGGAACTATCACCGTGAACACTGTAACCATGAACACTATCACTGTGTGCAGTGTCACCATGCGCACTGTCACCATGAGGACTATCACTGTAAGCAAAGTCACCATGAGGAATGTCACCATGGGCACTGTCACCATTTTGCACTGCCAGCATGTGCAGTGTCACCATGGGTAATATCACCATAGGCACTTTCACCGTGAGAAATGTGACCGTGCAAAATATCTCTATGGGCCCTGGCACCATGGGCATTGTCACTGTGAGCACTGTCACAATGGGAACTATCACCGAGAGAAATCTCAACATGCTAACTGTCCCCATGGGGACTCTTACTGTGAGAAGGGTCACCATGGGCATTGTCACTGTTGGCACTGTCCCCATGGGCACTGTCATTGTGGACAGTGTCACCATGGCCATTGCCACCTTGGGCTCTCTCACCATGAACACTGTAACAATGCAAATTATCACCGTGTGCTCTCTCACCATGGGCACTATCACCATGAGCACTGTCAGAATGTGCACTGTCACTATTTAGCACTGTCACCAGGTGAACTACCACAATGGGCACTATCACGATTTGCACTGTCACCATGAGCACAAATACCATGGGCACTGTAACAATGCACAGTGTCATCATCGGTATTGTCCCCATACGAACTGCCACCAAGAACACTGTCACCATTAACACTGTCACCAGGAGCACTGGCACCTTGGGCACTGCTATTATGAGCACTGTCACCATGAGCACTCTCATCATGGGCACTTTCACCAAGGGCACAGCCACCATGTGCACTGTTACCATGGTCACTATCACCGTGAGCACTGTCACCATGGGAACTACCAACATGGGCACTGTCATCATGAGCACTTTCACAATGGGAACTGCCACCACGGCACTATTAATGTGAGCACACTCACCATGGGCACTATCACCAAGGGCACTGTCAGTTTCACAACTATCACCATGGGTACTGCAACCATGACCACTGTCACCGTTATCACTGTCACCATTCTCAGTATCACCATGTGCACTGTCACCATGGGCACTATCACCAGGAGAACTGTCAGCATCGGCACTGTCACCATGGGTATTGTGACTTTGGGCACTGTCACCATGAGCACTGTCACCTTGGGCAGTGGCACAATGTGGACTGTCACAATAAGCACTGTCATCATGGGCTCTATCAACATTATAAAGGTCACCGTGGTCACTATCACCAAGGGCACTGTCACTGTGAGCACTATCACTGTGAGGGTTCTGACCATGTGCACTGTTACTATGGGTAGTGTCCCCATGGTCAATTTCACTGTTAGTACTGTCACCATGGACACTATAACTAAGGGCACTGTCACCGTGAGCTCTGTCACCTTGGGCACTTTCACCATGAGCAGTGCCACTGTGACCACTCTCACCATAAGAACTGTCACCGTGGGCACTTTCACGATGAGCACTTCCAACATTGGCACTATCACCTTGAGCACTGTCAACAAGAGCACTGTCATGGTGGGCAGTGTCACCATGCGCACTGTCACCATGAACACGGTCACCATGAGTACTGTCACCCTGGGTATTTTCACCATGGGCACTGTCACTGTGAGCACTACACCATGAGAATTGTGACTATGGGCACTGTTACCATGGACACTCTCACCATGG
The DNA here is from genome assembly GCF_964341445.2 of Mesoplodon mirus. Classification (NCBI taxonomy): domain Eukaryota; kingdom Metazoa; phylum Chordata; class Mammalia; order Artiodactyla; family Ziphiidae; genus Mesoplodon; species Mesoplodon mirus. Next base: position 5,002,998 of record NW_028295808.1, on the reverse strand, counting down.
GAACTATCACTGTGAACACTGTCACAGTGAACATTGTCACTGTGTGCATTGTTACCATGCACACAGTCACCATAAGGATTATCACTGTAAGCAATGTCACCATGAACAATGTCACCATGGGCACTCTTACCATCTTGCACAGCCACCATGTGCAGTGTCACCATTGGTCATATCACCATAGGCACTTTCGCCGTGAGAAATGTTACCGAGCAGAATGTCTATATGGGCACTGGCACCATGGGCCTTCTCACTGAGAGCACTGTCACAACAGGCACTATAACCGTGAGAAATCTCACCATGCTAACTGTCCCCATGGGCACCGTCACCATGAGATGTGCCACCATGGGAACTGTTACTGTCGGCACTGTCACTTTGGGCACTGTCATTGTGGGCACTGTCACCATGGCTACTGCCACCTTGGGCTCTGTCACCATGAACACTGTTACAATGCCTATTATCACCGTGTGCACTGTCTCATGGGCACTATCACCATGAGCACTGTCAGCATGTGCACTGTCACTATTTAGCACTGTCACCAGGTGAACTACCACCATGGGCACTGTCAGGACGTGCACTATCACCGTGAGCACGATTACCATGGGAACTGTAACAATGCACAGTGTCACCATCGGTACTGTGCCCATGGGAACAGCCACCAAGGGCACTGTCACCATAAGCACTGTCACTGTGTGCAGTTTCACCATACACACTATTACTGGAAGGACTATCACCATAAGCAATGTCACCATGAGCAATATCACCATGGGCACTGTCAACATTTTGCACTGCCACCATGTGCAGTGTCACCATGGGCACTTTTACCATGAGTACCGTCACCATGGGTAATATCACCATGGGCACTGTCACCATGAGCACTGCCACTATGAGAATTTTCACCATAGGCACTGTCACCATGAGAACTGTCACCATGGTCACATTCAACGTAAGAACTGCCACCACGGGGACTATCACCATTGTCACTGTCACCGTGGGGTTGTCACCATGAGCACTATCACCATGGGCAATATCTCCATGGGCAGTTTCACCATGAGAACTGTCATTATTGGCACTCTCACCATCGGCACTGTCACAATGGGCATGGTCACCGTGAGCTGTGTCACCTTGGGCCTTGTCAAACTGGGCGCTGTCACCATGGGCTCTTTCACAATGGGAAGTATCACCATGGACTTTGTCAGCCTGGGCACTGTCCCCGTGGGCACTGACACCGTTACATCTATCAGCATAAACACTGTAAACGTGCACACTGTCACCATGAGCACAGTCACCTTGAGCACTGTCACCATGGGCCTTGTCACACTGGGCGCTGTCACCATGGGCACCGTCACCGTGAGCACTGTCACAATGGGAAGTATCACCATGGGCTTTGTCACGCTGGGCACTGTCCCTGTGTGCAGTGTCACCGTGACATCTATCACCATAAGCAATGTAAATATGGGCACTGTCCCCATGAGCACGGTCACCATAAGCACTGCCACAATGAGCACTGTTATTTATGGCAATGCCAACATGAGAACTGTCACCATGAGCACTGTCACCATAGGCGTGACACCATGTGCACTGTCACCATGTGCATTGTCAACCTAGGTACTCTCACCATTGGCATTATCACTGTGAGAATTGTGAACATGGGCACTGTCACCATGGGCACTGTCATCATGGGCAGTGTCACCATGGGAACTGTAAACATGGGCACGGCCACCATGGGCAATATCACTGTGAGCACTGTCACCATGGGTACTGCAACAAAGATAACTCTCACCGTGAGTACTGTCTTCATGAGTTGTCACCGTGTGCACTGTCACCATGAGAACTGTCAACATGGGCACTGTCACCATTTTTCACTGCCACCATCTGAAATGTCACCATGGGCACTATCACCATGAGAACTGTCACCCTGAGTCCTGTCAACACGGGCACTGTCACCAAGGGCACGGCCACCATGTGCAGTGTTACCATGGTCACTATCACCGTGAGTACTCTCACCATGGGAACTACCAACATGGGCAAAGTCATCATGAGCACTTTCACCATGGGAACTGCCACCATGGGCACTATCACCATCGGCACTGTCACCATGAGCACTATTACTGTGAGTACTACCACCGTGAGCACTCTCACCAAGGACACTATCACCATGCGCACTGTCACCATGAGTACTTTCCTATGGGTACTGGCACAATGCGGACTGTCACAATGAGCCGTGTCACCATGGACACTATCACCATGAGCAATCTCACCGTGGTAACTGTTACTATGGGTATTGTGACTGTCAGCACTGTCACCATAGGCAATGGCACTGTGGGCACTGTCACCATGGGCACTGTCATCATGGGCATTGTCCCCATTTTCAGTGCCACCATGGGCAATGCAACCATGTGCACTATCACTGTAAGCTCTGTCACCACGGGTACTGCTACCATGAGCACTGTCACTGTAAGCTCTGTCACCACGGGTACTGCTACCATGAGCACTGTCAGCATGGGTTGTAACCGTGTGCACTGTCACTATGAGAACTGTCAGCATGGGCACTGTCACCATTTTCCACTGCTGCCATGTGCACTACCACCATGGGCACTATCACCGTGAGCACTGTCACCATGAGTAATGTCATCATGGGCAGTGTCACCAAGGGCACAACCACCATGTGTACCATTACCATGGTCACTATCACCGTGAGCACTGTCACCATGGTAACTACCAACATGGGCACTGTCACCATGAACACATTGACAATGGGAACCTCCACCATGGGCACTATTAATGTGAGCACACTCACCATGGACACTATCACCAAGGGTACTGTCACTTTCAGCACTATCACCATGGGTACTGCAACCATTACCACTGTCACCATAAGCACTGTCACCATTCTCAGTATCACCATGTGCACTGTCACCATGGGCACTATCTCCATGAGAACTGTCAGCTTGGGCACTGTCACCATGGGTATTGTGACTTTGGGCAATGTCACCATGAGCACTGTCACCTTGGGCACTGGCACAATGTGGACTGTCACCATGAGCACTGTCATCATGGGCACTATTACCGTTAGAACTGTCACCGTGGTCACTGTCACCATGGGCACTGTCACGGTAAGCACTGTCACAGTGAAGGTTGTGACCATGGGCACTGTCACCATGGGCAGTGACCCCATGGACAATTTCACTGTTTGTAATGTCACCATGGACACTATAACTATGGGCACTGTCACCGTGAGCTCTGTCACCATGGGCACTTTCACCATGAGCACTGCCACTCTGACCACTCTCACCATAAGAACTGTCATAATGGGCCCTTTACCGATGGGCATTTCCAACATTGGCACTATCACCGTGAGCACTGTCAACAAGAGCCCTGTCACGGTGGGCAGTGTCACCATGTGCACTATCACCGCAAGGACTATCACATTAAGCAATGTCACCATGGGCACTGTCACCATTTTGCACTGCCAGCATGTGCACTATCACCTTAGGTACTGTCACCATGAGCACTTTATCACTGCGTACTGTCACCATGGGTAATATCACCATGGGCACTGTCACCGTTATCACTATCACCGTGAGAGATGCCATGATGGGCACTGGCGCCATGGGTCTTGTCACTATGAGCACTGAAACAATGGGCACAATCACTGTGAGAAATTTCACCATGCTAACTCTACCCAAAGGCTCTGTGACAGAGAGAAATGTCACCATGGGCTCTGTCACAGTCAGTATTCTCACCATGGGCACTCTCATTGTGGGCACTGCCACCGTGAGCACTATTACCATGAACACTGCTACCGTTTGCACTATCATGATAAGAACTGTCACCATGGGCACAGACAACATGGGTACTCTCACGTTGTGCACTGTCACCAGGGGAACTGTCACCATGGGCACTGTCACCATGAGCACTCTAACCATGGGCACTCTCACCATGGGCACTATCACCATGAGCAATATCACCATGGGCACTCTCACTATTTTGCACTGCCACCAGATGCACCATGACCATGTGCACTGTCACCATGGGCAGTGTCACCACTGGGAGTCTCACCATGGGCACTGCACCATGATCACTGTCACCAAGAGCACTGTCACCACGAGCACTGCCACCATGAGCACTGTCACAAGAACTGCCACCATGGGCACTTTCACCATGATTACTGTCATCGTGGGTATTGTCACCTTGGGCAGTGTCAACGTGAGCAATATCACTGTGAGCACTATCACCCTGAGCACTGTCACCATGGGCACAGCCTCAATGCGGACTCTCACCATGAACACTGTCACCATGCGCACTATCACGGTGAGAACAGTCACCGCCGTCACTGTCACCATGGGCACATTTACCATGAGGACTGTCACTAAGAGCATTATCACCATAGGCACTGTCACCATGAGAACAGTCATCAAGGGCACTGTCAACATGGAGACTATCACCTCAAGCACTGTCACCTTGAACACTGTCACCGTGAGCATTGTCACCATGAGCAATTTCAACAGGGTCACTTTCACCATGAGAACTGTCACCACGGGAACTCTCACCATTGGCACTGCCTCCGTGGGATTGTCACGATGAGCACTATCACCATGGGCATTGTCTCCATGGGCAGTTTCACCGTGAGCACTCTCACTATTGGCACTATCACCATCGGCACTCTCAGCATCGGCACAGTCACCGTGAGCACTGTCACAATGGGTGTTGTCACACTGGGTGCAGTTACCATGGGCACAGTCACCATTAGAACTGTCACCATGGGCACTGTGATCCTGGGCACTTTCACCATGGGCTCTTTCACAATGGGCACTCTCACAATGGGAAGTATCACCATGGGCTTTGTCATCGTGGGCACTGTCACTGTGAGCATGGCCACCGTAACATCTATCACCATAAGCACTGTAACCATGAGCACTGTCCACATGAGCAGTGCCACAGTGAGCACTGTCACTTATGGCACTGTCCACATGAGCAGTGTCACCATGATCACTCTCACTATGGGCAGGACACCCTGGGTGTTTTCACCATGGGCACTGTCACCTTGAGCACATTGACCATGAGCTCTCTCACCCTGGGTGTTGTCACCATGGGCAGTATCACCGTGAGAGCTGTGTACATGGGCAGTCTCACCATGTGCACTATCACCATGAGCAATGTCACCATGAATAATGTCACCCTGTGTATTGTCACCATGGGCACTGTCACCATGGGCACATTCACCATCGGCACTATCACTGTTAAAAGTGTCACCAAGAGCACAGTCACTGTGTGCAGTTTCACCATACACACTATCACCGTAAGGATTATTACCATAAGCAATGTCACCATGAGCAATATCACCATGGGCACTGTCACCATATTGCACTGCCACCATGTGCAGTGTCACCATGGGCACTTTTACCATGAGTACTGTCACCATGGGTAATATCACCATGGGCACTGTCACCATGAGCACTGTTACTATGAGAATTTTCACTGTAGGCACTGTCACCATGAGAAGTGTCGCCATGGTCACATTCAACGTAAGAACTGTCACCTCAGGGATTATCAACATTGGCAATGTCACCGTGGGGTTGTCACCATGAGCACTATCACCATGGGCAATGTCTCCATGGGCAGTATCACCATGAGCACTGACACTATTGGCACTCTCACCATCAGCAATGTCACCAGGGGCACGGTCACCGTGAGCACTGTCTCCATGGGCCTTGTCACACTGGGCGCTGTCACCATGGGCACTGCCACCTTGGGCTCTCTCACCATTAACACTGTAACAATACCCATTATCACCGTGTGCACTGTCACTATGGGCACGATCACCATTAGCACTGTAAGCATGTGCACTGTCACTATTTAGCACTGTCACTAGGTGAACTATGACCATGGGCACTTTCACGATGTGCACTATCACCATGAGCACAGTTACCATGGGCACTGTTACAATGTGCAGAGTCACCATCGGTACTGTCCCCATGGGAACTGCCACCAAGAGCACTGTCACCATTAACATTGTCACCACGAGCACTGCCACCATGGGCACTGCTATTATGAGCACTGTCACCATGAGAACTGTCGCTATGAGAACTGCCACCATGGGTATTTTCAACATGAGTACTGTCAACTTGGGTATTGTCACCATTAGCACTGTCACGATGAGCACTATTACTGGGAGCACTATCACTGTGAGCACTGTCACCATGAGCACTGTCGCCAAGGGTACTGGCACAATGCAGACTGGCACCATGAGCCCTGTCACCATTGGCACTATCACTTTGAGCATTCTCACCATGGTCACTGTCACCATGGGCACTGTTACCATGAGCACTGTCACTATAGGAAATGGTTGCGTGGGCACTGTCACCACGGGTACTGTCATCATGGGCAGTGTCACCATGGGAACTGTAAGCATGGGCACTGCCACCATGGGCAATATCACTGTGAGCACTGTCACCATGGGTACTGCAACAAAGAGAACTGTCACCGTGAGTACTGTCTGCATGGGTTGTCACCGTGTGCACTGTCACCATGAGAACTGTCAACATGGGCACTGTCACCATTTTTCACTGCCACCATGTGCAATGTCACCATGGGCACTATCACACTGAGAACTGTCACAATGAGTCCTGTCATCATGGGCACTGTCACCAAGGGCACGGCCACCATGTGCACTGTTACCATGGTCACTATCACCGTGAGCATTGTCCCCATGGGAACTAACAACATGGTCAATGTCATCCCGAACACTTTCACAATGGGAACTGCCACCTTGGGCACTATCAACAAGTGGACTCTCACCATAGGCACTATCACCATGGGCACTGTCACCGTGAGCACTGTCACCATTGGCACTGTCATCATGAGCACTATTACTGTGAGTACTACCACCATGAGCACTCTCACTGTGGTCACTGTCACCATGGGCACTCTTATCGTGAGCACTTTCACTATGGGTACTGGCACAGTGCGGACTGTCACACTGAGACCTGCCACCATGGACACTATCACCATGAGCACTTTCACCATGGTCACTGTTACCATGGGTACTGTCACTGGGAGCACTGTCACTATAGGCAATTGTACCATGGGCACTGTCACCATGGGCACTGTCATCATGGGCATTGACACTGTTGGCAGTGTCTCCATGGGCACTGTCACAGAGAGAAAAGTCATCATGGGAACTGTCACAGTCAGTATTCTCACCATGGGCACTCTCATTGTGGGCAATGCCTCCGTGAGCACTACTACCATGAACACTGCTACCGTGAACACTCTCATGATAAGAACTGTCACCATGGGCACAGACACCATGGGCACTCTCACGGTGTGCACTGTAACCAGGGGCACTTTCACCCTGGGCACTGTCACCATGAGCACTCTAACCATGGGCACTGTAACCATGGGCACTATCACCATGAGCAATATAACCATGGGCACTGTCACTATTTTGCACTGCCACCAGATGCACCATGACCATGTGCACTGTCACCATGGGCAGTGTCACCATTAGTAGTCTCACCATGGTCACTGCACCACGAGTACTGTCAACAAGAGCACTGTCACCATGAGCACTGCCACCATGAGCACTGTCACAAGAACTGTCCCTATGTGAACTGCCACCATGGGCACTTTCACCATGATTACTGTCACCGTGGGTATTGTCACCTTGGGCAATGTCAACGTGAGTAATATCACTGTGAGCACTATCACCCTGAGCTCTGTCATCATGGACACAGCCTCCATGCGGACTGTCACCATGAACACCCTCACCATGGGCACTATCACGGTAAGAACAGTCACCGTGGTCACTGTCAACATGGGCACTTTCATCGTGAGCAGTGTCACTAAGAGCATTATCACCATCAGAACTGTCCCCGTGTGAACAGTCACCATGGGCACTGTCAACCTGGAGACTATCACCTTGAGCACTGTCACCATGAACACTGTCACCATGAGCATTGTCACCATGAGCAATTTCAACAGGGTCACTTTCACCGTGAGAACTGTCACCATGGAAACTCTCACCATTGACACTGCCTCTGAGGAATTGTCACGATGAGCACAATCACCATGGGCAGTGTCTCCATGGGCAGTTTCACCGTGAGCACTCTCACTATTGGCACTATCACCATAAGCACTGTCAGAATCGGCACAGTCACCGTGAGCACTGTCAAAACGGTTGTTGTCTCACTGGGCGATGTCACCTTGGGCACAGTCACCATTAGCACTGTCTCCATGGGCACTGTGATCTTGGGCACTTTCACCATGGGCTCTGTCACTGTGGGCACAGTCACAATGGGAAATATCACTTTGGACATTGTCATGGTGGACACTGTCACTGTGAGCATGGCCACCGTAACATCTATCACCATAAACACTGTAACTATGGGCACTGTCCACATGAAAACTGTCACTTATGTCACTGTCCACATGAGCAGTGTCAACATGATCACTCTCACAATGGGCAGGACACCCTGCATGTTTCCAACATGGGCACTTTCACCATGAGCTCTCGCACTGTAGGAATTCTCACCTTAGGTACTGTCACCATGGGCACTGTCACCTTGAGCACTTTTACCATGAGCTCTGTCACCCTGGGTATTGTCACCATGGGCACTATCACTGTGAGAGTTGTGTACATGTGCATTCTCACCATGGGCACTATCACCATGAGCAATATCACCATGAATACTGTCACCCTGTGTATTGTCACCATGGGCACTGTCACCTTGAGCACTACACCGTGAGAATTGTGACTATGGGCACTGTCACCATGGGCACATTCACCATCGGCACTATCGCCATGAACACTGTCACCATGAGCACTGTCACTGTGTGCAGTTTCAGCATACACACTATCACCGTAAGGACTATCACCTTAAGCAATGTCACCATGAGCAAAATCACCATGGGCACTGTCAACATTTTGCACTGCCACCATGTGCATTGTCACCATGGGCACTTTACCATGAATACTGTCACCATGGGAAATATCACCATGGGCACTGTCACCATGAGCACGGTCAGTATGAGATTTTTCACCATAGGCACTGTCACCAGGAGAACGGTCACCATGGTCACATTCAACGTAAGAACTGTCACCTCGGAGACTATCAGCATTGGCATTGTCACTGTGGGTTTGTCACCATGAGCACTATCACCATGGGCCATGCCTCTAAGGACATTATCACCATGAGCACTGTCACTATTGGCACTCTCAGCATGGGCACTGTCACCTTGGGCACGGTCACCTTGAGCACTGTCACAATGGGCCTTCTCACACTGCGTGCTGTCACAATGGGCACTGTCACTGTGGGCACTGTCACAATGGGAAGTATCACCTTGGGCTTTGTCAGCGTGGGCACTGTCACCATGGGCATGGCCACCATGAAATCTATCACCATAAGCCCTGTAAACATGGGCACTGTCCCATGAGCATGGCACCATGAGCACTGCCAGAATGAGCACTGTCACTTATGGCACTGTCCACATGAGCAGTGTGACCCTGATCACTGTCACCATGTGCAGGACACCCTGGGTATTGTCACCATGGGCACTGTCACCATGAGCACTCTCACCATGGAAATTGTCACCTTAGGTACTGTAACCATGGGCACTGTCACCATGAACACTTTTACCATGAGCTATGTTACCCTGGGTATTGTCACCATGGGCACTATCACCGTGAGAGTTGTGAACATGGGCACTCTCATCTTGGGGACTATCACCATGAGCAATGTCACCATGAATACTGTCACCCTGTGTATTGTCACCATGGGCACTGTCACCGTGAGCACTACACCGTGAGAATTGTGACTATGGGCACTGTCACCAGGGGCACACTCACGATCGGCACTATCGCCATGAACACTGTCACCATGAGCACAATCACTGTGTGCAGTTTCACAATACACACTATCACCGTAGGGAATATCACCATAAGCAATGTCACCATGAGCAATATCACCATGGGCACTGTCACCATTTTGCACTGCCACTATGTGCAGTGTGACCATGGGCACTTTTACCATGAGTACTGTCACCATGGGTAATATCACCATGGGCACAGTCACCATGAGCACTGTCACTATGAGAATTTTCACCATAGGCACAGTCACCATGAGAAATGTCACCATGGGCACTGTCAACATGGAGACCATAACCTTGAGCACTGTCACCATGAGCACTGTCACCATGAGCAATATCACCATGGTCACATTCAATGTAAGAACTGTCACCACGGGGACTATCACAATTGGCACTGTCACTGTTGGGTTCTCACAATGAGCACTATCACCATGGGCATTGTCTCCATGGGCAGTTTCACCATGAGCACTGTCACTATTGGCACTCTCATCATCGGCAATATTCACCACGGGCACATTCACTGTGAGAACTGTCATCATGGGCTTTCTCACACTGGGTACTGTCATCATGGGCACTGTCACCCTGGGCACTGTCACATTGGGATATATCACCATGGGCTTTGTCAGCATGGGAACTGTCCACGGGGGTACTGACACTGTGACATCTATCACCATAATCACTGTAAACATGGACACTGTCACAATGAGAACGGTCAGCATGAGCACTGCCACACAGAGCACTGCTATTTATGGCACTGCCAACATGAGCACTGTCACCATGAGCAGTGTCACCAGGGGCATGACACCATGGGCACTGTCACCATGGTCATTGTCACCCTAAGTACTCTCATCATAGGCATTATCACTGTGAGAATTGTGAACATGGGCACTGTCACCATGGGCACTATCACCATGAGCGCTGTCACCCTGTGTATTTACACCATGGGCACTGTCACTGTGAACACTACACCATGAGAATTGTGACTATGGGCACTGTCACCCTGGACACTCTCACCATGGGAACTATCACCGTGAACACTGTAACCATGAACACTATCACTGTGTGCAGTGTCACCATGCGCACTGTCACCATGAGGACTATCACTGTAAGCAAAGTCACCATGAGGAATGTCACCATGGGCACTGTCACCATTTTGCACTGCCAGCATGTGCAGTGTCACCATGGGTAATATCACCATAGGCACTTTCACCGTGAGAAATGTGACCGTGCAAAATATCTCTATGGGCCCTGGCACCATGGGCATTGTCACTGTGAGCACTGTCACAATGGGAACTATCACCGAGAGAAATCTCAACATGCTAACTGTCCCCATGGGGACTCTTACTGTGAGAAGGGTCACCATGGGCATTGTCACTGTTGGCACTGTCCCCATGGGCACTGTCATTGTGGACAGTGTCACCATGGCCATTGCCACCTTGGGCTCTCTCACCATGAACACTGTAACAATGCAAATTATCACCGTGTGCTCTCTCACCATGGGCACTATCACCATGAGCACTGTCAGAATGTGCACTGTCACTATTTAGCACTGTCACCAGGTGAACTACCACCATGGGCACTATCACGATTTGCACTGTCACCATGAGCACAAATACCATGGGCACTGTAACAATGCACAGTGTCATCATCGGTATTGTCCCCATACGAACTGCCACCAAGAACACTGTCACCATTAACACTGTCACCAGGAGCACTGGCACCTTGGGCACTGCTATTATGAGCACTGTCACCATGAGCACTCTCATCATGGGCACTTTCACCAAGGGCAGAGCCACCATGTGCACTGTTACCATGGTCACTATCACCGTGAGCACTGTCACCATGGGAACTACCAACATGGGCACTGTCATCATGAGCACTTTCACAATGGGAACTGCCACCACGGCACTATTAATGTGAGCACACTCACCATGGGCACTATCACCAAGGGCACTGTCAGTTTCAGAACTATCACCATGGGTACTGCAACCATGACCACTGTCACCGTTATCACTGTCACCATTCTCAGTATCACCATGTGCACTGTCACCATGGGCACTATCACCAGGAGAACTGTCAGCATCGGCACTGTCACCATGGGTATTGTGACTTTGGGCACTGTCACCATGAGCACTGTCACCTTGGGCAGTGGCACAATGTGGACTGTCACAATAAGCACTGTCATCATGGGCTCTATCAACATTATAAAGGTCACCGTGGTCACTATCACCAAGGGCACTGTCACTGTGAGCACTATCACTGTGAGGGTTCTGACCATGTGCACTGTTACTATGGGTAGTGTCCCCATGGTCAATTTCACTGTTAGTACTGTCACCATGGACACTATAACTAAGGGCACTGTCACCGTGAGCTCTGTCACCTTGGGCACTTTCACCATGAGCAGTGCCACTGTGACCACTCTCACCATAAGAACTGTCACCGTGGGCACTTTCATGATGAGCACTTCCAACATTGGCACTATCACCTTGAGCACTGTCAACAAGAGCACTGTCATGGTGGGCAGTGTCACCATGCGCACTGTCACCATGAACACGGTCACCATGAGTACTGTCACCCTGGGTATTTTCACCATGGGCACTGTCACTGTGAGCACTACACCATGAGAATTGTGACTATGGGCACTGTTACCATGGACACTCTCACCATGGGAACTATCACTGTGAACACTGTCACAGTGAACATTGTCACTGTGTGCATTGTTACCATGCACACAGTCACCATAAGGATTATCACTGTAAGCAATGTCACCATGAACAATGTCACCATGGGCACTCTTACCATCTTGCACAGCCACCATGTGCAGTGTCACCATTGGTCATATCACCATAGGCACTTTCGCCGTGAGAAATGTTACCGAGCAGAATGTCTATATGGGCACTGGCACCATGGGCCTTCTCACTGAGAGCACTGTCACAACGGGCACTATAACCGTGAGAAATCTCACCATGCTAACTGTCCCCATGGGCACCGTCACCATGAGATGTGCCACCATGGGAACTGTTACTGTCGGCACTGTCACTTTGGGCACTGTCATTGTGGGCACTGTCACCATGGCTACTGCCACCTTGGGCTCTGTCACCATGAACACTGTTACAATGCCTATTATCACCGTGTGCACTGTCTCATGGGCACTATCACCATGAGCACTGTCAGCATGTGCACTGTCACTATTTAGCACTGTCACCAGGTGAACTACCACCATGGGCACTGTCAGGACGTGCACTATCACCGTGAGCACGATTACCATGGGAACTGTAACAATGCACAGTGTCACCATCGGTACTGTGCCCATGGGAACAGCCACCAAGGGCACTGTCACCATAAGCACTGTCACTGTGTGCAGTTTCACCATACACACTATTACTGGAAGGACTATCACCATAAGCAATGTCACCATGAGCAATATCACCATGGGCACTGTCAACATTTTGCACTGCCACCATGTGCAGTGTCACCATGGGCACTTTTACCATGAGTACCGTCACCATGGGTAATATCACCATGGGCACTGTCACCATGAGCACTGCCACTATGAGAATTTTCACCATAGGCACTGTCACCATGAGAACTGTCACCATGGTCACATTCAACGTAAGAACTGTCACCACGGGGACTATCACCATTGTCACTGTCACCGTGGGGTTGTCACCATGAGCACTATCACCATGGGCAATATCTCCATGGGCAGTTTCACCATGAGAACTGTCATTATTGGCACTCTCACCATCGGCACTGTCACAATGGGCATGGTCACCGTGAGCTGTGTCACCTTGGGCCTTGTCAAACTGGGCGCTGTCACCATGGGCTCTTTCACAATGGGAAGTATCACCATGGACTTTGTCAGCCTGGGCACTGTCCCCGTGGGCACTGACACCGTTACATCTATCAGCATAAACACTGTAAACGTGCACACTGTCACCATGAGCACAGTCACCTTGAGCACTGTCACCATGGGCCTTGTCACACTGGGCGCTGTCACCATGGGCACCGTCACCGTGAGCACTGTCACAATGGGAAGTATCACCATGGGCTTTGTCACGCTGGGCACTGTCCCTGTGTGCAGTGTCACCGTGACATCTATCACCATAAGCAATGTAAATATGGGCACTGTCCCCATGAGCACGGTCACCATAAGCACTGCCACAATGAGCACTGTTATTTATGGCAATGCCAACATGAGAACTGTCACCATGAGCACTGTCACCATAGGCGTGTCACCATGTGCACTGTCACCATGTGCATTGTCAACCTAGGTACTCTCACCATTGGCATTATCACTGTGAGAATTGTGAACATGGGCACTGTCACCATGGGCACTGTCATCATGGGCAGTGTCACCATGGGAACTGTAAACATGGGCACGACCACCATGGGCAATATCACTGTGAGCACTGTCACCATGGGTACTGCAACAAAGATAACTCTCACCGTGAGTACTGTCTTCATGAGTTGTCACCGTGTGCACTGTCACCATGAGAACTGTCAACATGGGCACTGTCACCATTTTTCACTGCCACCATCTGAAATGTCACCATGGGCACTATCACCATGAGAACTGTCACCCTGAGTCCTGTCAACACGGGCACTGTCACCAAGGGCACGGCCACCATGTGCAGTGTTACCATGGTCACTATCACCGTGAGTACTCTCACCATGGGAACTACCAACATGGGCAAAGTCATCATGAGTACTTTCACCATGGGAACTGCCACCATGGGCACTATCACCATCGGCACTGTCACCATGAGCACTATTACTGTGAGTACTACCACCGTGAGCACTCTCACCAAGGACACTATCACCATGCGCACTGTCACCATGAGTACTTTCCTATGGGTACTGGCACAATGCGGACTGTCACAATGAGCCGTGTCACCATGGACACTATCACCATGAGCAATCTCACCGTGGTAACTGTTACTATGGGTATTGTGACTGTCAGCACTGTCACCATAGGCAATGGCACTGTGGGCACTGTCACCATGGGCACTGTCATCATGGGCATTGTCCCCATTTTCAGTGCCACCATGGGCAATGCAACCATGTGCACTATCACTGTAAGCTCTGTCACCACGGGTACTGCTACCATGAGCACTGTCACTGTAAGCTCTGTCACCACGGGTACTGCTACCATGAGCACTGTCAGCATGGGTTGTAACCGTGTGCACTGTCACTATGAGAACTGTCAGCATGGGCACTGTCACCATTTTCCACTGCTGCCATGTGCACTACCACCATGGGCACTATCACCGTGAGCACTGTCACCATGAGTAATGTCATCATGGGCAGTGTCACCAAGGGCACAACCACCATGTGTACCATTACCATGGTCACTATCACCGTGAGCACTGTCACCATGGTAACTACCAACATGGGCACTGTCACCATGAACACATTGACAATGGGAACCTCCACCATGGGCACTATTAATGTGAGCACACTCACCATGGACACTATCACCAAGGGTACTGTCACTTTCAGCACTATCACCATGGGTACTGCAACCATTACCACTGTCACCATAAGCACTGTCACCATTCTCAGTATCACCATGTGCACTGTCACCATGGGCACTATCTCCATGAGAACTGTCAGCTTGGGCACTGTCACCATGGGTATTGTGACTTTGGGCAATGTCACCATGAGCACTGTCACCTTGGGCACTGGCACAATGTGGACTGTCACCATGAGCACTGTCATCATGGGCACTATTACCGTTAGAACTGTCACCGTGGTCACTGTCACCATGGGCACTGTCACGGTAAGCACTGTCACAGTGAAGGCTGTGACCATGGGCACTGTCACCATGGGCAGTGACCCCATGGACAATTTCACTGTTTGTAATGTCACCATGGACACTATAACTATGGGCACTGTCACCGTGAGCTCTGTCACCATGGGCACTTTCACCATGAGCACTGCCACTCTGACCACTCTCACCATAAGAACTGTCATAATGGGCCCTTTACCGATGGGCACTTCCAACATTGGCACTATCACCGTGAGCACTGTCAACAAGAGCCCTGTCACGGTGGGCAGTGTCACCATGTGCACTAGCACCGCAAGGACTATCACATTAAGCAATGTCACCATGGGCACTGTCACCATTTTGCACTGCCAGCATGTGCACTATCACCTTAGGTACTGTCACCATGAGCACTTTATCACTGCGTACTGTCACCATGGGTAATATCACCATGGGCACTGTCACCGTTATCACTATCACCGTGAGAGATGCCATGATGGGCACTGGCGCCATGGGTCTTGTCACTATGAGCACTGAAACAATGGGCACAATCACTGTGAGAAATTTCACCATGCTAACTCTACCCAAAGGCTCTGTGACAGAGAGAAATGTCACCATGGGCTCTGTCACAGTCAGTATTCTCACCATGGGCACTCTCATTGTGGGCACTGCCACCGTGAGCACTATTACCATGAACACTGCTACCGTTTGCACTATCATGATAAGAACTGTCACCATGGGCACAGACAACATGGGTACTCTCACGTTGTGCACTGTCACCAGGGGAACTGTCACCATGGGCACTGTCACCATGAGCACTCTAACCATGGGCACTCTCACCATGGGCACTATCACCATGAGCAATATCACCATGGGCACTCTCACTATTTTGCACTGCCACCAGATGCACCATGACCATGTGCACTGTCACCATGGGCAGTGTCACCACTGGGAGTCTCACCATGGGCACTGCACCATGAGCACTGTCACCAAGAGCACTGTCACCACGAGCACTGCCACCATGAGCACTGTCACAAGAACTGCCACCATGGGCACTTTCACCATGATTACTGTCATCGTGGGTATTGTCACCTTGGGCAGTGTCAACGTGAGCAATATCACTGTGAGCACTATCACCCTGAGCACTGTCACCATGGGCACAGCCTCAATGCGGACTCTCACCATGAACACTGTCACCATGCGCACTATCACGGTGAGAACAGTCACCGCCGTCACTGTCACCATGGGCACATTTACCATGAGGACTGTCACTAAGAGCATTATCACCATAGGCACTGTCACCATGAGAACAGTCATCAAGGGCACTGTCAACATGGAGACTATCACCTCAAGCACTGTCACCATGAACACTGTCACCGTGAGCATTGTCACCATGAGCAATTTCAACAGGGTCACTTTCACCATGAGAACTGTCACCACGGGAACTCTCACCATTGGCACTGCCTCCGTGGGATTGTCACGATGAGCACTATCACCTTGGGCATTGTCTCCATGGGCAGTTTCACCGTGAGCACTCTCACTATTGGCACTATCACCATCGGCACTCTCAGCATCGGCACAGTCACCGTGAGCACTGTCACAATGGGTGTTGTCACACTGGGTGCAGTTACCATGGGCACAGTCACCATTAGAACTGTCACCATGGGCACTGTGATCCTGGGCGCTTTCACCATGGGCTCTTTCACAATGGGCACTCTCACAATGGGAAGTATCACCATGGGCTTTGTCATCGTGGGCACTGTCACTGTGAGCATGGCCACCGTAACATCTGTCACCATAAGCACTGTAACCATGAGCACTGTCCACATGAGCAGTGCCACAGTGAGCACTGTCACTTATGGCACTGTCCACATGAGCAGTGTCACCATGATCACTCTCACTATGGGCAGGACACCCTGGGTGTTTTCACCATGGGCACTGTCACCTTGAGCACATTGACCATGAGCTCTCTCACCCTGGGTGTTGTCACCATGGGCAGTATCACCGTGAGAGCTGTGTACATGGGCAGTCTCACCATGTGCACTATCACCATGAGCAATGTCACCATGAATAATGTCACCCTGTGTATTGTCACCATGGGCACTGTCACCATGGGCACATTCACCATCGGCACTATCACTGTTAAAAGTGTCACCAAGAGCACAGTCACTGTGTGCAGTTTCACCATACACACTATCACCGTAAGGATTATTACCATAAGCAATGTCACCATGAGCAATATCACCATGGGCACTGTCACCATATTGCACTGCCACCATGTGCAGTGTCACCATGGGCACTTTTACCATGAGTACTGTCACCATGGGTAATATCACCATGGGCACTGTCACCATGAGCACTGTTACTATGAGAATTTTCACCGTAGGCACTGTCACCATGAGAAGTGTCGCCATGGTCACATTCAACGTAAGAACTGTCACCTCAGGGATTATCAACATTGTCACTGTCACCGTGGGGTTGTCACCATGAGCACTATCACCATGGGCAATGTCTCCATGGGCAGTATCACCATGAGCACTGACACTATTGGCACTCTCACCATCAGCAATGTCACCAGGGGCACGGTCACCGTGAGCACTGTCTCCATGGGCCTTGTCACACTGGGCGCTGTCACCATGGGCACTGCCACCTTGGGCTCTCTCACCATTAACACTGTAACAATACCCATTATCACCGTGTGCACTGTCACTATGGGCACGATCACCATTAGCACTGTAAGCATGTGCACTGTCACTATTTAGCACTGTCACTAGGTGAACTATGACCATGGGCACTTTCACGATGTGCACTATCACCATGAGCACAGTTACCATGGGCACTGTTACAATGTGCAGAGTCACCATCGGTACTGTCCCCATGGGAACTGCCACCAAGAGCACTGTCACCATTAACATTGTCACCACGAGCACTGCCACCATGGGCACTGCTATTATGAGCACTGTCACCATGAGAACTGTCGCTATGAGAACTGCCACCATGGGTATTTTCAACATGAGTACTGTCAACTTGGGTATTGTCACCATTAGCACTGTCACGATGAGCACTATTACTGGGAGCACTATCACTGTGAGCACTGTCACCATGAGCACTGTCGCCAAGGGTACTGGCACAATGCAGACTGGCACCATGAGCCCTGTCACCATTGGCACTATCACTTTGAGCATTCTCACCATGGTCACTGTCACCATGGGCACTGTTACCATGAGCACTGTCACTATAGGAAATGGTTGCGTGGGCACTGTCACCACGGGTACTGTCACCATGGGCAGTGTCACCATGGGAAGGTTCACCATGAGCACTCTCACTATTGGCACTATCACCATCGGCACTGTCATCATCGGCACGGTCTCCGTGAGCAGTGTCACAATGGGCATTGTCACATTGGGTGCTTTCACCATGGGCACTGTCACCATTCCACTCTCACCATGGGCACTGTGATCTTGGTCACTGCCACCATGGGCTCTCTCACCGTGGGCACTGTCACAATGTGAAGTATAACCATGTGCTTTGTCAGCGTAGGCACTGTCACCGTGGGCATGGCCACCATGACATCTATCACCATAAGCACTGTAATCTTGGGCCCTATCACCATGAGCACGGTTACCATGAGCACTGCCACAATGAGAACTGTCACTTATGGCACTGTCCACATGAGGAGTGTCACCATGATCAGTGTCACCATGGAAAGGAAACCCTGGGTATTGTCACCATGGGCACTGTCACCATGAGCACTCTCACCATGGGAATTTTCACCTTAGGTACAGTCACCATGGGCACTGTCACCGTGAGCACTTTTACCATGAGCTCTGTCACCCTGGGCACTATCACCGTGAGTGTTGTGTACATGGACACTCTCACCATGAGCAATGTCAGAATGAATAATGTTACCCTGTGTATTGTCACCATGGGCACTGTCACCATTAGCATTACACCATGAGAATTGTGACTCTGGGCACTGTCACCATGGGCACATTCGCCATCGGCACTATCGCCAAGAACACTGTCACCGTGAGCCCTGTCACTGTGTGCAGTTTCAGCATACTCACTATCACCGTAAGCAATGTCACCATGAGCAATATCTCCACAGGCACTGTCACCATTTTGCACTGCCACCATGTGCAGTGTCACCATGGACACTTTTACCATGAGTACTGTCACCATGGGTAATATCACCTTGGGCACTGTCACTGTGAGCACTGTCACTATGAGAATTGACACCATAGGCCCTCTCAACATGAGAACTGTCACCATCGGCACTGACAACATGGAGAACATCACCTTGAGCACTGTCAACATGAGCACTGTCACCATGAGCAATGTCACCATGGTCACATTCAATGTAAGAACTGTCACCACGGGGACTATCAACATTGGCAATGTCACAGTGGGGTTGTCACCATGAGCACTATCACCGTGGGCAATGTTTCCATGGGCAGTTTCACCATGAGCACTGTCACTATTGGCACTCTCAGCATGGGCACTGTCACAATGGGCACCATCAACGTGAGCACTGTCAACATGGGCCTTGTCACACTGGGTGTTATCAGCATGGGCACAGTCACAGTGGGCACTGTCCCAATGGGAAGTATCACCATGGGCTTTGTCAGCCTAGGCAGTGTCACTGTGGGCACGGACACCGTGACATCTATCACCATAAACACTGTAAACATGGGCACTGTCACCATGAGCACAGTCACCATGAGCATTGTCACAAGGAGCACTGTTACTTATGGCACTGCCAACATGAGCACTGTCATTATGGGCATGACAACATGGACACTGTCACCCTAGGCACTCTCACCATAGGCATTATCACTGTGAGAATTGTGAACATGGACACTGTCTCCATGGGCATTATCACCATGTGCACTGTCACCATGAGTACTATCACCCAGGGTATTTTTACAATGGACACTGTCACTGTGAGCACTACACCTTAAGAATTGTGACTATGGGCACTGTCACCATGGAAACTCTCACCATAGATCTATCACCATGAACACTGTCACCATGAACACTCTAACTGTGTGCAGTGTCACCATGCACACTGTCACAATAAGGACTATCACCATAAGAAAAGTCACCATGAGCAATGTCACCATGAGCAAAGTCACCAATTTGCACTGACACCATGTGTAGAGTAACCATGCGTTTTATCACCATAGGCACTTCTACCCTGAGAAATGTGACCATGCAGAATGTCTCTATGGGCACTGGCACCATGGGCACTATCACCGTGAGCACTGTCAGCATGTGCACTGTCACTATTTAGCACTGTCACCAGGTGAACTACCACCATGGGCACTGTCACGATGGGCACTATCACTGTGAGCACGGTTACCATGGGCACTGTAACAATGCACAGGGTCACCATCGGTACTGTCCCGATGGGAACTGCCACCAAGAACAGTGTCACCATTAACACTGTCACCACGAGCACTGGCACCTGGGCACTGCTATTATGAGCACTGTCACCATGAGATCTGTCGCTATGAGAACTGCCACCATGGGTATTTTCAACATGAGTACTGTCACCATGGTATTGTCACCATTTGCACTGTCACCATGAGCACTATTACCGTGAGCACTCTCACCGTCAGCACTCTCACTGTGGTCACTGTCACCATGAGCACTGTCGCCATGGGTACTGCCACAATGTAGACAGGCACCATGAGCACTGTCACCATGGGCACCATCAGTGTGAGCACTCTCACCATGGTCACTGTCACCTTGGGCACTGTTACCATGAGCACTGTCACCATAGGCAATGGCACCATGGGCCCTGTCATCATGAGCACTCTCACCATGGGCACTATCAGTGTGAGCAGTGTCACCATGGATACTGCAAACATGAGAACTGTCACCGTGAGTACTGTCACCATGAGTACAGTCTGCACGGGTTGTCACCATGTGCACTGTCACCGTGAGAACTGTCAACAGGGGCACTGTCACCATTTTTCACTGCCACCATGTGCAGTGTCACCATGGGCACTATCACCATGGAAAGTATCACCGTGAACACTGTCACCATGAACACTGCAACTGTGTGCAGTGTCAACATTCACACTGTCACCGTAAGGACTATCACTGTAAGCAAAGTCACTATGAGCAATGTCACCATGGGCACTGTCACCATGAGCACTTGATCACTGAGTACTGTCACCATGGGTAATATCACCATGGGCACTGTCACCGTGAGAACTATCACCGTGAGCAATGCCATGATGGGCACTGGCGCCGTGGGTCTTTTCACTATTATCACTGAAACAATGTGCACTATCACTGTGAGAAATCTCACCGTGCTAACTGTCCCCATGGGCCCTGTCACAGAGAGAAAAGTCATCATGGGCACTGTCACAGTCAGTATTCTCACCATGGGCACTCTCATTGTGGGCAATGCCTCTGTGAGCACCATTACCATGAACACTGCTACCGTGAACACTCTCATGATAAGAACTGTCACCATGGGCACAGACACCATGGGCACTCTCACGGTGTGCACTGTCACCAGGGGCACTGTCAAAATGGGCACTGTCACCATGAGCACTGGAACCATGGGCATTCTCACCATGGGCACTATCACCATGAGCAGTATTACCATGGGCACTCTCACTATTTTGCACTACCACCAGATGCACCATGACCATGTGCACTGTCACCATGGGCAGTGTCACCATCGGTAGTCTAACCATGCGCACTTCCACCACGATCACTACCACCAAGAGCACTGTCACCATGATCACTGCCACCATGAGCAGTGTCACAAGAACTGCCAATATGAGAACTGCCACCATGGGCACTATCACCATGATTAGTGTCACCGTGGGTATTGTCACCTTGGGCACTGTCAACGTGAGAACTATCACCGTGAGCACTATCACCCTGAGCACTGTCACCACGGGAACAGCTTCAATGCGGATGGTCACCATGAACAATGTCACACTGGGCACTATCACCATGAGAACAGTCACCGTGGTCACTGTCACCATGAGCACATTTTCCGTGAGCTCGGTTACCCTTGGTATTGTCACCATTGGTGGTATCGCCGTGAGAGTTGTGAACATGGGCACTCTCACCATGGGCAATATAACCATGAATACTGTCACCCTGTGTATTGTCACCATGGGCACTGTCACTGTGAGCACTACACTGTGAGAGTTGTGACTATGGTCACTGTCACCATGGACACTCTCACCATGAGAACTATCACCATGAACACTGTCA
This sequence comes from Mesoplodon mirus, assembly GCF_964341445.2. Lineage (NCBI taxonomy): Eukaryota > Metazoa > Chordata > Mammalia > Artiodactyla > Ziphiidae > Mesoplodon > Mesoplodon mirus. The sequence goes on along the minus strand of NW_028295808.1, from coordinate 4,980,119 downwards.
CCATGAACACTGTCACTGTGTGCAGGTTCATCATGTGCACTGTCACTGTAAGGGCTATCACTGTAAGCAAAGTCACGATGAGCAATATCACCATGGGCACTGTCACCATTTTGCACTGCCACCATATGCAGTGGCACCATGGGTAATATCACCATAGCCACTTTCACCATGAGAAATGTAACCGTGTGGAATGTCGTTATGGGCACTGGCACCATGGGAATCGTCACAGTGAGCACTGTCACAACAGGCACTATCAACATGATAAATCTCACCAGGCTAACTGTCCACATGGGCACTGTCACCGTGAGAAGTGTCACCATGGGCACTGTCACTGTCGGCACTGTCACCATGGGCACTGTCATTGTGGGCACTGTCTCCATGGCCACTGCCACCGTGTGCTCTGTCACCATGAACTCTGTAACAATGCCCATTATCACCGTGTGCACTGTCACCATGGGCACTATCACCGTGAGCACTGTCAGCATGTGCACTGTCACTATTTAGCACTGTCACCAGGTGAACTACCACCATGGGCACTGTCACAATGTTCACTATCACCATGAGCACGGTTACCATGGGCACTGTAACAATGCACAGTGTCACCATTAGTACTGTCCCAATGGGGACTGCCACCAAGAACACTGTCACCATTAGCAGTGTCACCACGAGCACTGGCACCTTGGCACTGCTATTATGAGCACTGTCACCATGAGATCTGTCGCTATGAGAAATGCCACCATGGGTATTTTCAACATGAGTACTGTCACCATGGGTATTGTCACCATTTGCACTGACACCATGAGCAGTATTACCGTGATCTCTATCACAGTGAGCACTCTCACTGTGGTCAGTGTCACCATGAGCACTGTTGCCATGGGTACTGGCACAATGCGGACCGTCACCATGTGCCCTGTCACAATGGGCACTATCAGTGTGAGCACTGTCACAATGGTCACTGACACCATGGGCAATGTTAGCATGAGCACTGTCATTATAGGGAATGGCGCCGTGGGAACTTTCACCATGGGCACTGTCATCATGTGCAGTTTCACCATGGGCACTGCCACCATGGGCACTATCACTGTGAGCACTGTCACCACGGGTACAGCTACCATGAGCAGTGTCAGCATCGGTTGTGACAATGTGCATTGCCACAATGAGAACTGTCAGCATGGGAACTGTCACCATTTTTCATGCCACCATGTGCACTACCACCATGTGCACTGTCACCATGGGCACTATCACCGTGAGCACTCTCACCATGAATACTGTCATCATGGGCACTGTCACCAAGGGCACAGCCACCATGTGCACTGTTAACATGGTCACTATCACCATGAGCACTGTCACCATGGGAACTACCCACATGGGCACTGTCATCATGAGCACTTTCACAATGGGAACTGCCACCATGGGCACTATTAACACGAGCACACTCGCCATGGGCACTATCCCCAAGGGCACTGTCAGTTTCAGCAATATCACCATGGGTACTGCAACCATGATCACTGTCACCAAAAGCACTGTCCCCATTCTCTGTATCACCATGTGCACTGTCACCATGGGCACTATCACCTTGAGAACTGTCAGCCTGGGCACTGTCACCATGGGTATTGTTGCTTTGGGCACTGTCACCATGAGCACTGTCACCTTGGGCACTGGCACAATGTGGACTGTCACCATGAGCACTGTCATCATGGGCAGTATCACCATTAGAACTGTCACCGTGGTCACTGTCACCATGGCCACTCTCACCGTGAGCACTATCACCGTGAGTGTTGAGACCATGGGCACTTTCACCATGGGCATTGTCCCCATGGACAATTTCACTGTTAGTACTGTCACCATGGACACTATAACTATGGACACTGTCACCGTGGGCTCTGTCACCATGGGCACTTTCACCATGAGCACTGCCACTCTGACCACTCTCATCATAAGAACTGTCACCATGGGCACTTTCACGATGGGCACTTCCAGCATTGGACCTACAACAATGAGCACTGTCAACAAGAGCACTGTCGTGGTTGGCAATGTCACCATGCGCAATGTCACCACAAAGACTATCACATTAAGCAATGTCCCCATGGGCACGGTCACCATTTTGCACTGCCACCGTGTGCACTATCACCTTAGGCACTTTTACCATGAGCACTTGATCACTGAGTACTGTCACCATGGGTAATATCACCATGGGCACTGTCACCGTGAACACTGTCACTATGAGAATTTTCACCATAGGCCCTGTCACCGTGAGAATTGTCACCATCGGCACTGTCAACATGGAGACTATAACCTTGAGCACTGTCACCATGAGTACAGACAGCATGGTCATATTCAATGTAAGACCTGTCACCACGGGGACTATCATCATTTGCACTATCACAGTGGGGTTGTCACCATGAGCACTATCACCATGGGCGATGTCTCCATGGGCAGTTTAACCATGAGAAGTGTCTCTATTGGCACTCCCACCATCGGCACTGTCATCATGGGCAGCATTACCTTGAGCACTGTCACCATGAGCCTTTTCACACTGGGCACTGTCACCATGGGCACAGTCACCGTGGGCACTGTCACAATGGGAAGTATCACCATGGGATTTGTCAGCTTTGGCACAGTCCCCATGGGCACTGGCACTGTGACATCTATCACCATAAACACTGTAAACATGGGCTCTGTCACCATGAGCACGGACACCATGAGCACTGCCACAATGAGCACTGTTATTTATGGCACTGCCAACATGAGCACTGTCAAGATGAGCACTGTCACCATGGGCATGACATCATGGGCACTGTCAATGTGAGCACTACACCATGAGAATTGTGACTATGGGCACTGTTACCATGGACACTCTCACCATGGGAACTATCACCATGAAACCTGTCACCATGAACACTGTCACTGTGTGCAGTGTCACCATGTACACTGTCACTGTAAGGAATATCACCGTAAGCAAAGTCAGCATGAGCAACGTCACCATGGGCACTGTCACCATTTGGCACTGCCACCATGTGCAGAGTCACCATGGTTAATATCACCATAGGCACTTTCACCATGAGAAATGTGACAGTGCGGAATGTCTCTATGGGCACTGGCACCATGGGCATTGTCACTGTGAGCACTGTCACAACGGGCACTATCACCGTGGGAAATCTCATCATGGTAACTGTCCCCATGGGCACATTCACTGTGAGAAGTGTCACCATGGGCACTGTCACTGTCGGCACTGTCACCATGGGCACTGTCATTGTGGGCACTGTCTCCATGGCCACTGCCACGGTGTGCTCTGTCACCATGAACTCTGTAACAATGCCCATTATCACCGTGTGCTCTTTCACCATGGGCAATATCTCCATGAGCACTGTCAACATGTGCAGTGTCACTATTTAGCACTGTCACCAGGTGAACTACCACCATGGGCACTGTCACCGTGAGCACGGTTACCATGGTCACTGTAACAATGCACAGTGTCACCATCAGTACTGTCCCAATGGGAACTGCCACCAAGAGCACTGTCACCATTAGCACTGTCACCACGAGCACTGGCACCTGGGCACTGATATTATGAGCACTGTCACCATGAGATCTGTCGCTATGAGAACTGCCACCATGGGTATTTTCAACATGAGTACTGTCACCATGGTATTGTCACCATTTGCACTGTCACCATGAGCACTATTACCGTGAGCACTATCACCGTGAGCACTCTCACTGTGGTCACTCTCACCATGAGCCCTTTCTCCATGGATACTGGCACAATGTAGACAGGCCCCATGAGCACTGTCACCATGGGCACAATCAGTATGAGCACTCTCACCATGTTCACTGTCACCATGGGCACTGTTACCATGAGCACTGTCACCATAAGCAATGGCAACATGGGCCCTGTCATCCTGGGCTGTGTCACCATGGACACTCTCACTGTGAGCACTGTCACCATGGATACTGCAAACATGGGAACTGTCACCATGAGTACTGTCACCATGATACTGTCTGCATGGGTTGTCACCATGTGCACTGTCACCAAGAGAACTGTCAACAGGGGCACTGTCACCATTTTTCACTGCCACCAGGTTCAATGTCACCATGGGCACTATCACCATGGAAAGTATCACCGTGAACACTGTCACCATGAACACTGCAACTGTGTGCAGTGTCACCATGCACACTGTCACTGTAAGAACTATCACTGCAAGCAAAGTCATTATGAGCAATGTCACCATGGGCACTGTCACCATTTTGCACTGCCACCAGGTGCAGTGTCACCATAGGCCCTTTCACCGTGAGAAATGTGACCGTGCGGAATGTCTCTATGGGCACTGGCACCATGGGCATTGTCACTGTGAGCGCTGTCACAACGGGCACTATCACAGTAAGAAATCTCATCATGGTAACTGTCACCATGGGCACATACACTGTGAGAAGTGTCACCATGTGCACTGTCACTTTCGGCACTGTTACCATGGGCACTGTCGTTGTGGGCACTGTCACCATGGCAACAGCCACCTTGGGCTCTGTCACGATGAACACTGTAATAATACCCATTATCACCGTGGGCACTGTCACCATGGGCACTATCACCGTGAGCACTGTCAGCATGTGCACTGTTACTATTTAGCACTGTCACCAGGTGAACTACCACCATGGGCAAGGTCACGATGTGCACTATCACCGTGAGCACAGTTACCATTGGCACTCTAACAATGTGCAGTGTCACCATTGGTACTGTCCCCATAGGCACTGGCACCAAGAGCACTGTCACCATTAGCACTGTCACCACAAGGACTGCCACCTTGGGCAATGCTATTATGAGAACTGTCACCATGAGAACTGTCGCTATGAGAACTGCCACCATGGGTATTTACAACATGAGTACTGTCACCATGGGTATTGTCACCATTTGCACTGTCACCATGAGCACTATTACCGTGAGCTCTATCACAGTGAGCAATCTCACTGTGGTCAGTGTCACCATGAGCAATGTCACCATGGGTACTCCACAATGCGGTCTGGAACCATGAGCCCTGTCATCATGGGCACTATCAGTGTGAGCACTCTCACCATGGTCACTGTCACCATGGGCACTGTTACCATGAGCACTGTCACCATAGGCAATGGCGCTGTGGGAACTTTGACCATGGGCACTGTCATCATGGGCAGTGTCACCATCGGCACTGTCACCATGGGCACTATCACTGTGAGCACTGTCACCACGGGTAGAGCTACCATGAGCAGTGTCAGCATCGGTTGTGACCGTGTGCATTGTCACAGTGAGAACTGTCAGCATGGGTACTGTCACCATTTTTCAATGCCACCATGTGCACTACCACCATGTGCACTGTCACCATGGGCACTATCACCGTGAGCACTGTTCCCATGAGTACTGTCATCATGGGCACTGTCACCAAGGGCACAGCCACCATGTGCACTGTTAACATGGTCACTATCACCATGAGCACTGTCACCATGGGAACTACCAACATGGGCACTGTCATCATGAGCACTTTCACAATGGGACCTGCCACCATGGGTACCATTAACACGAGCACACTCACCATGGGCACTATCCCCAGGGCACTGTCAGTTTCAGCACTATCACCATGGGTACTGCAACCATGACCACTGTCACCATAAGCACTGTCCCCATTCTCTGTATCACCATGTGCAATGTCACCATGGGCACTATCACCTTGAGAACTGTCAGCCTGGGCCCTGTCACCATGGGTATTGTGACTTTGGGCACTGTCACCATGAGCACTGTCATCTTGGGGACTGGCACAATGTGGACTGTCACCATGAGGACTGTCATCATGGGCAGTATCACCATTAGAACTGTCACCGTGGTCACTGTCACCATGGCCACTCTCACCGTGAGCACTCTCACCGTGAGTGTTGTGACCATGGGCACTTTCACCATGGGCAGTGTCCCCATGGACAATTTCACTGTTAATACTGTCACCATTGACACTATAACTATGGGCACTGTCACCGTGGGCCCTGTCACCATGGGCACTCTCACCATGAGCACTGCCACTCTGACCACTCTCATCATAAGAACTGTCACCATGGGCACTTTCACGATGAGCACTTCCAACATTGGCAGTATCACCATGAGCACTGTCAACAAGAGCAGAGTCGTGGTGGGCAATGTCACCATGTGCAATGTCACCACAAGGACTATCACATTATGCAATGTCCCCATGGGCACTGTCACCATTTGCACTGCCACCATGTGCACTATCACCTTAGGCACTGTCACCATGAGCACTTGATCACTGAGTACTGTCACCATGGGTAATATCACCGTGAGAACTATCACCGTGAGCAATGCCATGATGGGCACTGGCGCCGTGGGTCTTTTCACTATTAGCACTGAAACAATGTGCACTATCACTGTGAGAAATCTCACCGTGCTAACTGTCCCCATGGGCACTGTCACAGAGAGAAAAGTCATCATGGGCACTGTCACAGTCAGTATTCTCACCATGGGCACTCTCATTGTGGGCAATCCCTCCGTGAGCACTATTACCATGAACACTGCTACCGTGAACACTCTCATGATAAGAACTGTCACCATGGGCACAGACACCATGGGCACTCTCATGGTGTGCACTGTCACCAGGGGCACTGTCACAATGAGCACTGTCACCATGAGCACTGGAACCATGGACACTCTCACGATGGGCACTATCACCATGAGCAATATCACCATGGGCACTCTCAGTTTTTTGCACTGCCACCAGATGCACCATGACCATGTGCACTGTCACCATGGGCAGTGTCACCATCGGTAGTCTCACCATGGGCACTGCCACCATGAGCACTTTCACCAAGAGCACTGTCACCACGAGCACTGCCACCATGAGCACTGTCACAAGAACTGTCAGTATGAGAACTGCCACCATGGGCACTTCCACCATGATTACTATCACCTGGGTATTGTCACTTTTGGCACTGTCAACGTGCGTACTATCACCGTGAAAACTATCACCATGAGCACTGTCACCACGGGCACATCCTTAACGCGGAAGGTCATCATGAACACTGTCACCATGGGCACTATCACGTTGAGAACAGTCACCCCTGGTCACTGTCACCATGGGGACCGTCACCGTGAGCACTGTCACTAAGAGCATAATCACCATTGGAACTGTCACCGTGAGAACAGTCACCATGGGCACTGTCAACATGGAGACTATCACCTTGAGGACTGTCAGCATGAGCAGTGTCACCATGAGCAATTTCAACAGGACCACATTCACCATGAGAACTGTCACCACGGGGACTCTCACCATTGGCACTGCCTCCGAGGGGCTGTCATGATGAGCAGTATCACCATGGGCAGTGTCTCCATGGGCTGTGTCACCGTGAGCACTCTCACTATTGGCACTATCACCATCGGCACTGTCAGCATCGACATGGTCACCGTGAGCACGGTCAAAATGGGCATTGTCACACTGGGTGCTGTCACCATGGGCACAGTCACCGTTAACACTCTCACCATGGGCACTGTGATCTTGGGCACTGTCAACATGGGCTCTGCCACCGTTCGCACTGTCACAATTGAAAGGATCACCATGGGCTTTGTCAGCGTGGGCAGTGTCACCCTGGGCAAGGCCACCATGATATCTATCAGCATAGGCACTGTCACCATGGGCACTGTCACCATGAGCACGGTCATCATGAGCACTGCCACAATGAGCACTGTCACTTATGGCACTGTCCTCATGAGAAGTGTCACCATGATCACTGTCACCATGGACAGGACACGCTGGGTATTGTCACCATGGGCACTGTCTATGAGCAGTCTCACCATGGGAATTGTCACCTTAGGTACTGTCACCATGGGCACTGTCACCGTGAACACTTTTACCATCAGCTCTGTTACCCTGGGTATTGTCACCATGGGAACTATCACCATGACAGTTGTGAACATGGGCACTCTCACCATGAGCAATGTCACCATGAATACTGTCACCCTGTGTATTGTCACCATGGGCACTGTCACCGTGAGCACTACACCATGAGAATTGTGACTATGGGCACTGTCCCCATGGTCACATTCACCATAGGATCTAACGCCATGAACACTGTCACCATGAGCAATGTCACTGTGTGCAGTTTCACCATACACACTATCACCGTAAGCAATGTCACCATGAGCAATATCACCATGGGCACTGTCTCCATTTTGCACTGCCACCATGTGCAGTGTCACCATGTGCAGTTTCACTATGAGAACTGTCACCATGGGTAATAGCACCATGGGCACTGTCACCGTGAGAACTATCACCGTGAGCAATGCCACGATGGGCCCTTGTGCCGTGGGCCTTTTCACTATTAGCACTGAAACAATGTGCACTATCACTGTGAGAAATCTCACCGTGCTAACTGTCCCCAAGGGCACTGTAACAGAGAGAAAAGTCATCAAGGGCAGTGTCACAGTCAGTATTCTCACCATGGGCACTCTCATTGTGGGCAATGCCTCCGTGAGCACTATTACCATGAACACTGCTACCGTGAACACTCTCATGATAAGAACTGTCACCATGGGCACAGACACCATGGGCACTCTCACGGTGTGCACTGTCACCAGGGGCACTGTCACAATGGGCACTGTCACCATGAGCACTGGAAGCATGGGCATTCTCACCATGGGCACTCTCAACATGGGCACTCTCACTATTTTGCACTGCCACCAGATGCACCATGACCATGTGCACTGTCACCATGGGCAGTGTCACCATCGGTAGTCTCACCATGGTCACTGCCACCATGAGCACTGTCACCAAGAGCACTGTCACCACGAGCACTGCCACCATGAGCACGGTCACAAGAACTGTCAGTATGAGAACTGCCACCATGGGCACTTTCACCATGATTACTATCACTTGGGTATTGTCACCTTTGGCACTGTCAAAGTGCGTACTATCACCGTGAGAACTATCACCATGAGCACTGTCACCACGGGCACAGCCTTAATGCGGACTGTCATCATGAACACTGTCACCATGGGCACTATCATGGTGAGAACAGTCACCGTGGTCAATGTCACCATGGGCACGGTTACCGTGAGCACTGTCACTAAGAGCATAATCACCATAGGCACTGTGAACATGGAGACTATCACCTTGAGCACTGTCACCATGAGCACTGTCACCATGAGCAATTTCATCAGGATCACTTTCACCATGAGAACTGTCACCACGGGGACTCTCACCATTGGCACTGTCTCCGAAGGGTTGTCATGATGAGCACTATTACCATGGGAAGTGTCTCCATGGGCATTTTCACCATGAGCACTGTCACTATTGGCACTCTTATCATCGGCACTGTCACCATGAGCCTTGTCACACTGGGCGCTGTCACCATGGGCACTGTCACCGTGGGCACTGTCCCAATGGGAAGTATCACCCTGGGCTTTGTCAGCCTTGGCACTGTCCTCGTGGGCACTGACATCATGACATCTATCACCATAAACACTGTAAACATGGGCACTGTCACCATGAGCACAGACACCATGAGCACTGCCACAATGAGCACTGTTATTTATGGCACTGCCAACATGAGCACTGTCACCATGAGCAATGTCACCATGGGCATGACACCATGGGCACTGTCACTGTGAGCACTACACCATGAGAATTGTGACTATGGGCACTGTAACCATGGACACTCTCACCATGGGAACTATCACTGTGAACACTGTCACCATGAACACTGTCACTGTGTGCAGTGTCACCATGCGCACTGTCACTGTAAGGACTAACACCGTAAGCAAAGTCACCATGAGCAATGTCACCATGGGCACTGTCACCATTTTGCTCTGCCACCATGTGCAGTGTCACCATGGTTAATATCACCATAGGCACTTTCACCATGAGGAATGTGACCGTACGGTATGATTCTATGGGCACTGGCACCATGGGCATTGTTACTGTGAGCACAGTCACAATGGGCACTATCACCGTGAGAAATCTGACCATGCTATCTGTCCCCATGGGCACTGTCACCGTGAGAAGTGTCACCATGGGCACTGTCACTGTCGGCACTGTCACCATGGGCACTGTCATTGTGCGCACGGTCTCCATGGCCACTGCCACCGAGTGCTCTGTCACCATGAACTCTGTAACAATGCCCATTATCACCGTGTGCACTGTCACCATGGGCACTATCACCGTGAGCACTGTCAGCATGTGCACTGTCACTATTTAGCACTGTCACCAGGTGAACTACCACCATGGGCACTGTCACGATGGGCTCTATCACCGTGAGCACGGTTACCATGGGCACTGTAACAATGCACAGTGTCACCATCAGTATTGTCCCGATGGGAACTGCCACCAAGAGCACTGTCACCATTAGCACTGTCACCACGAGCAATGTCACCTGGGCACTGCTATTATGAGCACTGTCACCATGAGATCTGTTGCTATGAGAACTGCCACCATGGGTATTTTCAACATGAGTACTCTCACCATGGTATCATCACCATTTGCACTGTCACCATGAGCACTATTACCGTGAGAACTATCACCGTGAGCACTCTCACTGTGGTCACTGTCACCATGAGCACTGTCGGCATGGGTACTGGCACAATGTAGACAGGCACCATGAGCACTGTCACGATGGGCAACATCTGTGAGAGCACTCTCACCATGGTCACTGTCACCATGGGCACTGTTACCATGAGCACTGTCACCATAGGCAATGGCACCATGGGCCCTGTCATGATGGGCAGTGTCACCATGGGAACTCTCACTGTGAGCACTGTCACCATGGACACTGGAAACATGAGAACTGTCACCGTGAGTACTGTCACCATGAGTACTGTCTGCATGGGTTGTCACCATGTGCACTTTCACCATGAGAATTGTTAATAGGGGCATTGTCACCATTTTTCACTGCCACCATGTGCAGTGTCACCATGGGCACTATCACCATGGAAAATATCACCGTGAACACTGTCACCATGAACACTGCAACTGTGTGCAGTGTCACCATGCACAATGTCACCGTAAGGACTATCATTGTAAGCAAAGTCACTATGAGCAATGTCACCATGGGCACTGTCACCATTTTGCACTGCCACCAGGTGCAGTGTCACCATAGGCACTTTCACCGTGAGAAATGTGACCGTGCGGAATGTCTCTATGGGCACTGGCACCATGGGCATTGTCACTGTGAGCACTGTCACAACGGGCACTATCACCGTGAGAAATCTCATCATGGTAACTGTCCGCATGGGCACATTCACTGTGAGAAGTGTCACCATGGGCACTGTCACTGTCAGCACTGTTACCATGGGCAGTGTCATTCTGGGCATGGTCAGCATGGCCACTGCCACCTTGGGCTTTGTCACGATGAACACTGTAATAATACCCATTATCACCGTGGGCCCTGTCACCATGGGCACTATCACCGTGAGCACTGTCATCATGTGCACTGTCACTATTTAGAAGTGTCATCAGGTGAACTACCATCATGGGCACTGTCACGATGAGCACTACCACCGTGAGCACGGTTACCATGGGCACTGTAACAATGCACAGGGTCACCATCGGTACTGTCCCCATGGGAACTGCCACCAAGAGCACTGTCACCATTAGCACTGTCACCACGAGGACTGCCACCATGGGCACTGCTACTTTGAGCACTGTCACCATGAGAAATGTCGCTATGAGAACTGCCACCATGGGTATTTTCAACATGATTATGGTCACCATTGGTATTGTCACCATTTGCACTGTCACCATGAGCACTATTACCGTGAGCTCTATCACAGTGAGCACTCTCACTGTGGTCAGTGACACCATGACCACTGTCGCCATGGGTACTTGCTCAATGCGGACTGGCACCATGAGCACTGTCACCATGGTCAATGTCACCATGGGCACTGTCCCTATTGATACTGGCACAATGCGGACTGTCACAGTGTGACCTGTCACCATAGACACTATCACCATGAGCACTCTCACCGTTGGTCACTGTTACCATGGGTTTTGTCACTGTGAGCACTGTTACCATAGGCAATGGCACCGTGGGCCCTGACTCCATGGGCAGTGTCATCATGGTCATTGTCCCCATGGGCATTGTCACCATGGGCACAGCCGCCATGGGCACTATCACAGTGAGCACAGTCACCACGGGTACAGCTACCATGAGCAGTGTCAGCATCGGTTGTGACCGTGTGCATTGTCACAAACAGACCTGTCAGCATGGGAACTGTCACCATTTTTCACTGCCACCATGTGCACTGTCACCATGGGCAGTATCACCGTGAGCACTGTCTCCATGAATACTGTCATCATGGGCAATGTCACCAAGGGCACAGCCACCATGTGCACTGTTAACATGGTCACTATCACCATGAGCACTGTCACCATGGGAACTACCTACATGGGAACTGTCATCATGAGCACTTTCACAATGGGAACTGCCACCATGGGCACTATTAACACGAGCACACTCGCCATGGGCACTATCCCCAAGGGCACTGTCAGTTTCAGCACTATCACCATGGGTACTGCAACCATGACCACTGTCACCATAAGCACTGTCCCCATTCTCTGTATCACCATGTGCACTGTCACCATGGGCACTATCACCTTGAGAACTGTCAGCCTGGGCACTGTCACCATGGGTATTGTGACTTTGGGCACTCTCACCATGAGCACTGTCACCTTGGGCACTGGCACAATGTGGACTGTCACCATGAGCACTGTTATCATGGGCACTATCACCATTAGAACTGTCACCGTGGTCACTGTCACCATGGCCACTCTCACCGTGAGCACTCTCACCGTGAGTGTTGTGACCATGGGCACTTTCACCATGGGCAGTGTCCCCATGGACAGTTTCACTGTTAGTACTGTCACCATGGAAACTATAACTATGGACACTGTCACCGTGGGCTCTGTCACCATGGGCACTTTCACCATGAGCACTGCCACTCTGACCACTGTCATCATAAGAACTGTCACAATGGGCGCTTTCACGATGGGCACTTCCAACATTGGCACTATCACCATGAGCACTGTCAACAAGAGCACTGTCGTGGTGGGCAATGTCACCATGCACAATGTCACCACAAGGACTATCACATTAAGCAATGTCCCCCTGGGCACTGTCACCATTTTGCACTGCCACCATGTGCACTATCACCTTAGGCTCTGTCACCATGAGCACTTGATCCCTGAGAACTGTCACCATGGGTAATATCACCATGGGCACTGTCACCGTGAGAACTATCACCGTGAGGAATGCCATGATGGGCACTGGTGCCGTGGGTCTTTTCACTATTAGCACTGAAACAATGTGCACTATCACTGTGAGAAATCTCACCATGCTTAGTGTCCCCAAGGGCACTGTGACAGAGAGAAATGTCATCATGGTCACTGTCACAGTCAGTATTCTCACCATGGGCACTCTCATTGTGGGCAATGCCTCCGTGAGCACTATTACCATGAACACTGCTACCGTGAACACTCTCATGATAAGAAATGTCACCATGGGCACAGACACCATGTGCACTCTCACAGGGTGCATTGTCACCAGAGGCACTGTCACAACGGGCACTGTCACAATGAGCACTGGAACCATGGGCACTCTAACGATGGGCACTATCACCATGCACAATATCACCATGGGCACTCTCAGTATTTTGCACTGCCACCAGATGCACCATGACCATGTGCACTGTCACCATGGGCAGTGTCACCATCGGTAGTCTCACCATGGGCACTGCCACCATGAGCACTGTCACAAGAACTGTCAGTATGAGAACTGCCACCATGGGCACTTTCACCATGATTACTATCACCTGGGTATTGTCACCTTTGGCACTGTCAACGTGCATTCTATCACCGTGAGAACTATCACCATGAGCACTGTCACCTCGGGCACAGCCTTAATGCGGACTGTCATCATGAACACTGTCACCATGGGCACTATCACGGTGAGAAGGGTCACCGTGGTCACTGTCACCATAGGCACTGTCACCGTGAGCACTGTCACTAAGAGCATAATCACCATAGGCACTGTCACCGTGAGAACAGTCACCATGGGCACTGTTAACATGGAGACTATCACCTTGAGCATTGTCACCATGAGCACTGTCACCATGAGCAATTTCAACAGGATCACTTTCACCATGAGAACTGTCACCACGGGGACTCTCACCATTGGCACTGCCTCCGACGGGTTGTCATGATGAGCACTATCACCATGGGCAGTGTCTCCATGGGCAGTGTCACCGTGAGCACTCTCACTATTGGCACTATCACCATCGGCATGGTCACCGTGAGCATTGTCACAATGGGCATTGTCACACTGGGTGCTGTCACCATGGGCACGGTCACCGTTAACACTCTCACCATGGGCACTGTGATCTTGGGCACTGTCACCATGGGCTATGCCACCGTTGGCAGTGTCACAATGGGAAGTATCACCATGGGCTTTGTCAGCGTGTGCAATGTCACCCAGGGCAGGGCCACCATGATATCTATCACCATAGGCACTGTCACCATGGGCACTGTCACCATGAGCACTGCCACAATGAGCACTGTCACTTATGGCACTGTCCTCATGAGAAGTGTCACCATGATCACTGTCTCCATGGACAGGACACGCTGGGTATTGTTACCATGGGCACTGTCTATGAGCAGTCTCACCATGGGAATTGTCACCTTAGGTACTGTCACCATGGGCACTGTCACCGTGAACACTTTTACCATCAGCTCCGTTACCCTGGGTATTGTCACCATGGGAACTATCACCGTGACAGTTGTGAACATGGGCACTCTCACCATGAGCAATGTCACCATGAATACTGTCACCCTGTGTATTGTCACCATGGGCACTGTCACCGTGAGCACTACACCATGAGAATTGTGACTATGGGCAGTGTTACCATGTGCACTGTCACCATGGGCACTATCACCGTGAGCACTGTCACCATGAATACTGTCATCATGGGCACTGTCACCAAGGGCACAGCCACCATGTGCACTGTTAACATGGTCACTATCACCATGAGCACTGTCACCATGGGAACTACCCACATGGGCACTGTCATCATGAGCACTTTCACAATGGGAACTGCCACCATGGGCACTATTAACACGAGCACACTCGCCATGGGCACTATCCCCAAGGGCACTGTCAGTTTCAGCAATATCACCATGGGTACTGCAACCATGATCACTGTCACCAAAAGCACTGTCCCCATTCTCTGTATCACCATGTGCACTGTCACCATGGATACTATCACCTTGAGAACTGTCATCCTGGGCACTGTCACCATGGGTATTGTTGCTTTGGGCACTGTCACCATGAGCACTGTCACCTTGGGCACTGGCACAATGTGGACTGTCACCATGAGCACTGTCATCATGGGCAGTATCACCATTAGAACTGTCACCGTGGTCACTGTCACCATGGCCACTCTCACCGTGAGCACTATCACCGTGAGTGTTGAGACCATGGGCACTTTCACCATGGGCATTGTCCCCATGGACAATTTCACTGTTAGTACTGTCACCATGGACACTATAACTATGGGCACTGTCACCGTGGGCTCTGTCACCATGGGCACTTTCACCATGAGCACCGCCACTCTGACCACTCTCATCATAAGAACTGTCACCATGGGCACTTTCACGATGGGCACTTCCAGCATTGGAACTACAACAATGAGCACTGTCAACAAGAGCACTGTCGTGGTTGGCAATGTCACCATGCGCAATGTCACCACAAGGACTATCACATTAAGCAATGTCCCCATGGGCACGGTCACCATTTTGCACTGCCACCGTGTGCACTATCACCTTAGGCACTTTTACCATGAGCACTTGATCACTGAGTACTGTCACCATGGGTAATATCACCATGGGCACTGTCACTGTGAGAACTATCACCGTGAGCAATGCCATGATGGGCACTGGCGCCGTGGGTCTTTTCACTATTAGCACTGAAAGAATGTGCACTATCACTGTGAGAAATCTCACCGTGCTAACTGTCCCCAAGGGCACTGTCACAGAGGGAAAAGTCATCATGGGCACTGTCACAGTCAGTATTCTCACCATGGGCACTCTCATTGTGGGCAATGCCTCCGTGAGCACTATTACCATGAACACTGCTACCGTGAACACTCTCATGATAAGAACTGTCACCATGGGCACAGACACCATGGGCACTCTCACGGTGTGCACTGTCACCAGGGGCACTGTCACAATGGGCACTGTCACCATGAGCACTGGAACCATGGGCACTCTCACCATGGTCACTATCACCATGAGCAATATCACCATGGGCACTCTCACTATTTTGCACTGCCACCAGATGAACCATGACCATGTGCACTGTCACCATGGGCAGGGTCACCATCGGTAGTCTCACCATGGGCACTGCCACCATGAGCACTGTCACCAAGAGCACTGTCACCACGAGCACTGCCACCATGAGCACGGTCAGAAGAACTGTCAGTATGAGAACTGCCACCATGGGCACTTTCACCATGATTACTATCACCAGGGTATTGTCACCTTTGGCACTGTCAATGTGCCTACTATCACGGTGTTAACTATCACCATGAACACTGTCAACACGGGCACAGCTTTAATGCGGACTGTCATTATGAACACTGTCACCATGGGCACTATCACGGTGAGAAGAGTCACCGTGGTCACTGTCACCATGGGCACGGTCACCGTAAGCACTGTCACTAAGAGCATAATCACCATTGGCACTGTCACCGTGATAACAGTCACCATGGGCACTGTCAACATGGAGACTATCACCTTGAGCACTGTCAGCATGAGCACTGTCACCATGAGCAATTTCAACAGGATCACTTTCACCATGAGAACTGTCACCACGGGGACTCTCACCATTGGCACTGCCTCCGAGGGGTTGTCATGATGAGCACTATCACCATGGGCAGTGTCTCCATGGGCAGTGTCACCGTGAGCACTCTCACTATTGGCACTATCACCATCGGCATGGTCACCGTGAGCACTGTCACCATGGGCATTGTCACACTGGGTGCTGTCACCATGGGCACAGTCACCGTTAACACTCTCACCATGGGCACTGTGATCTTGGGCACTGTCAACATGGGCTCTGCCACCGTTCGCACTGTCACAATTGAAAGTATCACCATGGGCTTTGTCAGCGTGGGCAGTGTCACCCTGGGCAAGGCCACCATGATATCTATCAGCATAGGCACTGTCACCATGGGCACTGTCACCATGAGCACGGTCATCATGAGCACTGCCACAATGAGCACTGTCACTTATGGCACTGTCCTCATGAGAAGTGTCACCATGATCACTGTCACCATGGACAGGACACGCTGGGTATTGTCACCATGGGCACTGTCTATGAGCAGTCTCACCATGGGAATTGTCACCTTAGGTACTGTCACCATGGGCACTGTCACCGTGAACACTTTTACCATCAGCTCTG
The DNA here is from genome assembly GCF_964341445.2 of Mesoplodon mirus. Taxonomy (NCBI): domain Eukaryota; kingdom Metazoa; phylum Chordata; class Mammalia; order Artiodactyla; family Ziphiidae; genus Mesoplodon; species Mesoplodon mirus. The sequence goes on along the minus strand of NW_028295808.1, from coordinate 4,962,647 downwards.
TTACCCTGGGTATTGTCACCATGGGAACTATCACCATGACAGTTGTGAACATGGGCACTCTCACCATGAGCAATGTCACCATGAATACTGTCACCCTGTGTATTGTCACCATGGGCACTGTCACCGTGAGCACTACACCATGAGAATTGTGACTATGGGCACTGTCCCCATGGTCACATTCACGATAGGAACTAACGCCGTGAACACTGTCACCATGAGCAATGTCACTGTGTGCAGTTTCACCATACACACTATCACCGTAAGCAATGTCACCATGAGCAATATCACCATGGGCACTGTCACCATTTTGCACTGCCACCATGTGCAGTGTCACCATGTGCAGTTTCACTATGAGAACTGTCACCATAGGTAATAGCACCATGGGCACTGTCACCGTGAACACTGTCACTATGAGAATTTTCACCATAGGCCCTGTCACCGTGAGAATTGTCACCATCGGCACTGTCAACATGGAGACTACAACCTTGAGCACTGTCTCCATGAGCACAGACACCATGGTCACATTCAATGTAAGACCTGTCACCACGGGGACTATCAACATTGGCACTGTCACCGTGGGGTTGTCACCATGAGCACTATCACCATGGGCGATGTCTCCATGGGCAGTTTCACCATGAGCACTGTCACTATTGGCACTCTCACCACCGGCACTGTCAGCATGGTCAGCGTCACCATGAGCACAGACACCATGAGCACTGCCACAATGAGCACTGTTATTTATGGCACTGCCAACATGAGCACTGTCACCATGGGCATGACACCATGGGCACTGTCAATGTGAGCACTACACCATGAGAATTGTGACTATGGGCAGTGTTACCATGTGCACTACCACCATGGGCACTATCACCGTGAGCACTCTCCCCATGAGTGCTGTCATCATGGGCACTGTCACCAAGTGCACAGCCACCATGTGCACTGTTATCATGGTCAATATCACCATGAGCACTGTCACCATGGGAACTACCAACATGGGCACTGTCATCATGAGCAGTTTCACAATGGGAACTGCCACCATAGGCACAATTAACACGAGCACACTCACCATGGGCACTATCCCCAAGGGCACTGTCAGTTTCAGCACTATCACCATGGGTACTGCAACCATGACCACTGTCACCATAAGCACTGTCCCCATTCCCTGTATCACCATGTGCACTGTCACCGTGGGCACTATCACCTTGAGATCTGTCAGCCTGGGCACTGTCATCTTGGGTATTGTGACTTTGGCACTGTCACCATGAGCACTGTCACCTTGGGCACTGGCACAATGTGGACTGTCTCCATGAGCACTGTCATCATGGGCAGTATCACCATTAGAAATGTCACCGTGGTCACTGTCACCATGGCCACTATCACCGTGAGCACTATCACCGTGAGTGTTGTGACCATGGGCTCTTTCAACGTGGGCAGTGTCACCATGGACAATTTCACTGTTAGTACTGTCACCATGGACACTATAACTATGGGCACTGTCACCGTGGGCTCTGTCACCATGGGCACACTTACCATGAGCACAGCCACTCTGACCGCTCTCATTATAAGAACTGTCACCATGGCCACTTTCACGATGGGCACTTCCAACATTGGCACTATCACCATGAGCACTGTCAACAAGAGCACTGTCGTGGTGGGCAATGTCACCATGCGCAATGTCACCACAAGGACTATCACATTAAGCAATGTCCCCATGGGCAGTGTCACCATTTCGCACTGCCACCATGTGCACTATCACCTTAGGCACTGTCACCATGAGCACTTGATCACTGAGTAATGTCACCATGGGTAATAACTCCATGGGCACTGTCACCGTGAGAACTATCACCGTGAGCAATGCCACGATGGGCCCTTGTGCCGTGGGCCTTTTCACTATTAGCACTGAAACAATGTGCACTATCACTGTGAGAAATCTCACCGTGCTAACTGTCCCCAAGGGCACTGTAACAGAGAGAATAGTCATCAAGGGCAGTGTCACAGTCAGTATTCTCACCATGGGCACTCTCATTGTGAGCAATGCCTCCGTGAGCACTATTACCATGAACACTGCTACCGTGAACACTCTCATGATAAGAACTGTCACCATGGGCACAGACACCATGGGCACTCTCACGGTGTGCACTGTCACCAGGGGCACTGTCACAATGGGCACTGTCTCCATGAGCACTGGAAGCATGGGCATTCTCACCATGGGCACTATCAACATGGGCACTCTCACTATTTTGCACTGCCACCAGATGCACCATGACCATGTGCACTGTCACCATGGGCAGTGTCACCATCGGTAGTCTCACCATGGTCACTGCCACCATGAGCACTGTCACCAAGAGCACTGTCACCACGAGCACTGCCACCATGAGCACGGTCACAAGAACTGTCAGTATGAGAACTGCCACCATGGGCACTTTCACCATGATTACTATCACTTGGGTATTGTCACCTTTGGCACTGTCAAAGTGCGTACTATCACCGTGAGAACTATCACCATGAGCACTGTCACCACGGGCACAGCCTTAATGCGGACTGTCATCATGAACACTGTCACCATGGGCACTATCATGGTGAGAACAGTCACCGTGGTCAATGTCACCATGGGCACGGTTACCGTGAGCACTGTCACTAAGAGCATAATCACCATAGGCACTGTGAACATGGAGACTGTCACCTTGAGCACTGTCACCATGAGCACTGTCACCATGAGCAATTTCATCAGGATCACTTTCACCATGAGAACTGTCACCACGGGGACTCTCACCATTGGCACTGTCTCCGAAGGGTTGTCATGATGAGCACTATTACCATGGGCAGTGTCTCCATGGGCAGTTTCACCATGAGCACTGTCACTATTGGCACTCTTATCATCGGCACTGTCACCATGAGCCTTGTCACACTGGGCGCTGTCACCATGGGCACTGTCACCGTGGGCACTGTCACAATGGGAAGTATCACCCTGGGCTTTGTCAGCCTTGGCACTGTCTTCGTGGGCACTGACATCATGACATCTATCACCATAAACACTGTAAACATGGGCACTGTCACCATGAGCACAGACACCATGAGCACTGCCACAATGAGCACTGTTATTTATGGCACTGCCAACATGAGCACTGTCACCATGAGCAATGTCACCATGGGCATGACACCATGGGCACTGTCACTGTGAGCACTACACCATGAGAATTGTGACTATGGGCACTGTAACCATGGACACTCTCACCATGGGAACTATCACTGTGAACACTGTCACCATGAACACTGTCACTGTGTGCAGTGTCACCATGCGCACTGTCACTGTAAGGACTAACACCGTAAGCAAAGTCACCATGAGCAATGTCACCATGGGCACTGTCACCATTTTGCTCTGCCACCATGTGCAGTGTCACCATGGTTAATATCACCATAGGCACTTTCACCATGAGGAATGTGACCGTACGGTATGATTCTATGGGCACTGGCACCATGGGCATTGTTACTGTGAGCACAGTCACAATGGGCACTATCACCGTGAAAAATCTGACCATGCTATCTGTCCCCATGGGCACTGTCACCGTGAGAAGTGTCACCATGGGCACTGTCACTGTCGGCACTGTCACCATGGGCACTGTCATTGTGCGCACGGTCTCCATGGCCACTGCCACCGAGTGCTCTGTCACCATGAACTCTGTAACAATGCCCATTATCACCGTATGCACTGTCACCATGGGCACTATCACCGTGAGCACTGTCAGCATGTGCACTGTCACTATTTAGCACTGTCACCAGGTGAACTACCACCATGGGCACTGTCACGATGGGCTCTATCACCGTGAGCACGGTTACCATGGGCACTGTAACAATGCACAGTGTCACCATCAGTATTGTCCCGATGGGAACTGCCACCAAGAGCACTGTCACCATTAGCACTGTCACCACGAGCAATGTCACCTGGGCACTGCTATTATGAGCACTGTCACCATGAGATCTGTTGCTATGAGAACTGCCACCATGGGTATTTTCAACATGAGTACTCTCACCATGGTATCATCACCATTTGCACTGTCACCATGAGCACTATTACCGTGAGAACTATCACCATGAGCACTCTCACTGTGGTCACTGTCACCATGAGCACTGTCGGCATGGGTACTGGCACAATGTAGACAGGCACCATGAGCACTGTCACGATGGGCAACATCTGTGAGAGCACTCTCACCATGGTCACTGTCACCATGGGCACTGTTACCATGAGCACTGTCACCATAGGCAATGGCACCATGGGCCCTGTCATGATGGGCAGTGTCACCATGGGAACTCTCACTGTGAGCACTGTCACCATGGACACTGGAAACATGAGAACTGTCACCGTGAGTACTGTCACCATGAGTACTGTCTGCATGGGTTGTCACCATGTGCACTTTCACCATGAGAATTGTTAATAGGGGCATTGTCACCATTTTTCACTGCCACCATGTGCAGTGTCACCATGGGCACTATCACCATGGAAAATACCACCGTGAACACTGTCACCATGAACACTGCAACTGTGTGCAGTGTCACCATGCACAATGTCACCGTAAGGACTATCATTGTAAGCAAAGTCACTATGAGCAATGTCACCATGGGCACTGTCACCATTTTGCACTGCCACCAGGTGCAGTGTCACCATAGGCACTTTCACCGTGAGAAATGTGACCGTGCGGAATGTCTCTATGGGCACTGGCACCATGGGCATTGTCACTGTGAGCACTGTCACAACGGGCACTATCACCGTGGAAATCTCATCATGGTAACTGTCCGCATGGGCACATTCACTGTGAGAATTGTCACCATGGGCACTGTCCCTGTCAGCACTGTTACCATGGGCAGTGTCATTCTGGGCATGGTCAGCATGGCCACTGCCACCTTGGGCTCTGTCACGATGAACACTGTAATAATACCCATTATCACCGTGGGCCCTGTCACCATGGGCACTATCACCGTGAGCATTGTCATCATGTGCACTGTCACTATTTAGCAGTGTCATCAGGTGAACTACCATCATGGGCACTGTCACGATGAGCACTACCACCGTGAGCACGGTTACCATGGGCACTGTAACAATGCACAGGGCCACCATCGGTACTGTCCCCATGGGAACTGCCACCAAGAGCACTGTCACCATTAGCACTGTCACCACGAGGACTGCCACCTTGGGCACTGCTACTTTGAGCACTGTCACCATGAGAAATGTCGCTATGAGAACTGCCACCATGGGTATTTTCAACATGATTATGGTCACCATTGGTATTGTCACAATTTGCACTGTCACCATGAGCACTATTACCGTGAGCTCTATCACAGTGAGCACTCTCACTGTGGTCAGTGACACCATGACCACTGTCGCCATGGGTACTTGCACAATGCGGACTGGCACCATGAGCACTGTCACCATGGTTAATGTCACCATGGGCACTGTCCCTATTGATACTGGCACAATGCGGACTGTGACAGTGTGACCTGTCACCATAGACACTATCACCATGAGCACTCTCACCGTGGTCACTGTTACCATGGGTTTTGTCACTGTGAGCACTGTTACCATAGGCAATGGCACCGTGGGCCCTGACTCCATGGGCAGTGTCATCATGGTCATTGTCCCCATGGGCAGTGTCACCATGGGCACGGCCGCCATGGGCACTATCACAGTGAGCACAGTCACCACGGGTACAGCTACCATGAGCAGTGTCAGCATCGGTTGTGACCGTGTGCATTGTCACAATCAGAACTGTCAGCATGGGAACTGTCACCATTTTTCACTGCCACCATGTGCACTGTCACCATGTGCAGTATCACCGTGAGCACTGTCTCCATGAATACTGTCATCATGGGCAATGTCACCAAGGGCACAGCCACCATGTGCACTGTTAACATGGTCACTATCACCATGAGCACTGTCACCATGGGAACTACCTACATGGGCACTGTCATCATGAGCACTTTCACAATGGGAACTGCCACCATGGGCACTATTAACATGAGCACACTCACCATGGGCACTATCCCCAAGGGCACTGTCAGTTTCAGCACTATCACCATGGGTACTGCAACCATGACCACTGTCACCATAAGCACTGTCCCCATTCTCTGTATCACCATGTGCACTGTCACCATGGGCACTATCACCATGAGAACTGTCAGCCTGGGCACTGTCACCATGGGTATTGTGACTTTGGGCACTGTCACCATGAGCACTGTCACTTTGGGCACTGGCACAATGTGGACTGTCACCATGAGCACTGTTATCATGGGCAGTATCACCATTAGAACTATCACCGTGGTCACTGTCACCATGGGCACTATCACCGTGAGCACTGTCAGCATGTGCACTGTCACTATTTAGCACTGTCACCAGGTGAACTACCACCATGGGCACTGTCACGATGTGCACTATCACCGTGAGCACGGTTACCATGGGCACTGTAACAATGCACAGGGTCACCATCAGTATTGTCCCGATGGGAACTGCCACCAGGAACACTGTCACCATTAGCAATGTCACCACGAGCACTGGCACCTGGGCACTGCTATTATGAGCACTGTCACCATGAGATCTGTTACTTTGAGAACTGCCATCATTGGTATTTTCAACATGTGTACTGTCACCATTTGCAATGTCACCATGAGCACTATTACCGTGAGCACTATCACCGTGAGCAATCTCACTGTGGTCACTGTCACCATGAGCACTGTCGCCTTGGGTACTGGCACAATGTAGACAGACACCATGAGCACTGTCACCATGGGCACCATTAGTGTGAGCACTCTCACCATGGTCACTGTCACCTTGGGCATTGTTACCATGAGCAATGTCACCATAGGCAATGGCACCATGGGCCCTGTCATCATGGGCAGTGTCACCAGGGGCACTCTCACCATGGGCACTTTCACTGTGAGCACTGTCCCCATGGATACTGCAAACATGAGAACTGTCACCGTAAGTACTGTCACCATGAGTACAGTCTGCACGGGTTGTCACCATGTGCACTGTCACCGTGAGTACTGTCAACAGGGGCACTGTCACCATTTATCACTGCCACCATGTGCAGTGTCACCATGGGCACTATCACCATGGAAAGTTATCACCGTGAACACTGTCACCATGAACACTGCAACTCTGTGCAGTGTCACCATGCAACTGTCACTGTAAGGACTATCACTGTAAGCAAAGTCACTATGACCAATGTCACCATGGGCACTGTCACCATTTTGCACTGCCATCAGGTGCAGTGTCACCATAGGCACTTTCACCGTGAGAAATGTGACCGTGCAGAATGTCTCTATGGGCACTGGCACCATGGGCATTGTCACTGTGAGCACTGTCACAACGGGTGCTATCACCGTGAGAAATTGCACCATGCTAACTGTCCCTATTGGCACTGTCAGCGTGAGAAGTGTCTCCAGGGGCACTGTCACTGTTGGCACTGTCACCATGGGCACTGTCTTTGTGGGCACTGTCTCCATGGCCACTGCCACGGTGTGCTCTGTCACCATGAACTCTGTAACAATGCCCATTATCACCGTGTGCACTTTCACCATGGGCAATATCTCCATGAGCACTGTCAGCATGTGCAGTGTCACTATTTAGCACTGTCACCAGGTGAACTACCACCATGGGCACTGTCACCGTGAGCACGGTTACCATGGGCACTGTAACAATGCACAGTGTCACCATCAGTACTGTCCCAATGGGAACTGCCAACAAGAGCACTGTCACCATTAGCACTGTCACCACGAGCACTGGCACCTGGGCACTGCTATTATGAGCACTGTCACCATGAGATCTGTCGCTATGAGAACTGCCACCATGGGTATTTTCAACATGAGTACTGTCACCATGGTATTGTCACCATTTGCACTGTCACCGTGAGTACTATTACCGTGAGCACTATCACCGTGAGCACTCTCTCTGTGGTCACTGTCACCATGAGCACTGTGGCCATGAGTACTGGCACAATGTAGACAGGCACCATGAGCACTGTCACCATGGGCACCATCAATGTGAGCACTCTCACCATGGTCACTGTCACCATGTGCACTGTTACCATGAGCATCATCACCATTATCATTTGCCCCATGGGCCCTGTCATCGTGGGCAGTGTCACCATGGGCACGCTCACTGTGAGCACTGTCACCATGGATACTGCAAACATGGGAACTGTCACCGTGAGTACTGTCACCTTGAGTACTGTCTGCATGGGTTGTCACCATGTGCACTGTCAGCATGAGAACTGTCAACAGGGGCACTGTCACCATTTTTCACTGCCACCATGTGCAATGTCACCATGGGCACTATCACCATGGAAATTATGGCAGTGAACACTGTCACCATGAACACTGCAACTGTGTGCAGTGTCACCATGCACACTGTCACCGTAAGGACTATCACTGTAAGCAAAGTCATTATGAGCAATGTCACCAGGGGCACTGTCACCATTTTGCAATGCCACCAGGTGCAGTGTCACCATAGGCACTTTCATCGTGAGAAATGGGACCGTGCGGAATGTCTCTATGGGCACTGGCACCATGGGCATTGTCTCTGTGAGCACTGTCACAACGGGAACTATCACCGTGAGAAATCTCATCATGGTAACTGTCGCCATGGGCACATTCACTGTGAGAAGTGTCACCATGGGCACTGTCACTGTCGGCACTGTTACCATGGGCACTGTCATTGTGGGCAATGTCACCATGGCCACTGCCAACTTGGGCTGTGTCAGGATGAACACTTTAATAATACCCATTATCACCGCGGGCACTGTCACCATAGACATTATCACCGTGAGCACTGTCAGCATGTGCACTGTCACTATTTAGCACTGTCACCACGTGAACTACCGCCAAGGGCACTGTCACGATGTGCACTATCACTGTGAGCACGGTTACCATGGGCACTCTACCAATGTGCAGTGTCACCATCGGTACTGTCCCCATGGGCACTGGCACCAAGATCTCTCTCACCATTAGCACTGTCACCACGAGGACTGCCACCTTGTGCAATGTTATTACGAGAACTGTCAGCATGCGATCTGTCGCTATGAGAACTGCCACCATGGTTATTTACAACATGAGTACTGTCACCATGTGTATTGTCAACATTTTCACTGTCACCATGAGAACTGTCGCTATGAGAACTGCCACCATGACTATTTTCAACATGAGTACTGTCACCATGGGTATTGTCACCATTTGCACTGTCACCATGAGCACTATTTCCGTGAGATCTATCACAGTGAGCACTCTCACTGTGGTCAGTGTCACTATGACCACTGTCGCCATGGGTTCTGGCACAATGCGGACTGGCACCATGAGCCCTGTCACCATGCGCACTATCAGTGTGAGCACACTCACCATGGTCACTGTCACCATGTGCACTGTTACCATGAGCACTGTCACCATACTCAATGGCGACGTGGGAACTTTCATCATGGGCACTGTCATGATGTGCAGTGTTACCATGGGCACTATCACTTTGAGCACTGTCACCACGGGTACAGCTACAATGAGCTGTGTCAGCATCGGTTGTGACCGTGTGCATTGTCACAATGAGAACTGTCAGCATGGGAACTGTCACCATTTTTCACTGCCACCATGTGCACTACCAACATGTGTGCTGTCACCATGTGCACTATCTCCGTGAGCACTGTCACCATGAGTACTGTTATCATGGGCACTGTCACCAAGGGCACAGCCACCATGTGCACTGTTAACATGGTCACTATCACCATGAGCACTGTCACCGTGGGAACTACCAACATGGGCACTGTCATCATGAGCACTTTCACAATGGGAACTGCCACCATGGGCACTATTAACACGATCACACTCACCATGGGCAGTATCCCCAAGGGCACTGTCAGTTTCAGCACTATCACCATGGGTACTGCAACCATGACAACTGTCACCGTAAGCACTGTCCCCATTCTCTGTATCACCATGTGCACTGTCACCATGGGCACTATCACCTTGAGAACTGTCAGCCTGGGCACTGTCACCATGGGTATTGTGACTTTGGGCAATGTCACCATGAGCACTGTCACCTTTGGCTCTGGCACAATGTGGACTGTCACCATGAGCACTGTCATCATGGGCAGTATCACCATTGGAACTGTAACCGTGGTCACTGTCACCATGGCCACTCTCACCGTGAGCACTATCACCATGAGTGTTGTGACCATGGGCACTTTCACCATGGGCAGTGTCCCCATGGACAATTTCACTGTTACTACTGTCACCATGGACACTATAACTATGGGCACTGTCACCGTGGGCTCTGTCACCATGGGCACTTTCACCATGAGCACTGCCACTCTGACCACTCTCATCATAAGAACTGTCACCATGGGCACATTCACGATGGGCACTTCCAACATTGGCACTATCACCATGAGCACTGTCAACAAGAGCACTGTCGTGGTGGGGAATGTCACCATGCGCAATGTCACCACAAGGACTATCACATTAAGCAATGTCACCATGGTCACTGTCACCATTTTGCACTGCCACCATGTGCATTATCACCTTAGGCAGTGTCACCATGAGCACTTGATCACTGAGTACTGTCACCATGGGTAATATCACCATGGGCACTGTCACAGTGAGAAATTTCACCGTGAGCAATGCCATGATGGGCACTGGCGCCGTTGGTCTTCTCACGATTAGCACTGAAACAATGTGCACTATCACTGTGAGAAATCTCACCGTGCTAACTGTCCCCAAGGGCACTGTCACAGAGAGAAAAGTCATCATGGGCACTGTCACAGTCAGTATTCTCACCATGGGCACTCTCATTGTGGGCAATGTCTCCGTGAGCACTATTACCATGAACACTGCTACCGTGAACACTCTCATGATAAGAACTGTCACCATGGACACAGACACCATGGGCACTCTCACGGTGTGCACTGTCACCAGGGGCACTGTCACAATGGGCACTGTCACCATGAGCACTGGAACCATGGGCACTATCACCATGAGCAATATCACCATGGGCACTCTCACTATTTTGCACTGCCACCAGATGCACCATTACCATGTGCACTGTCACCATGGGCAATGTCACCATCGGGAGTCTCACCATGGGCACTGCCACCATGAGCACTGTCACCAAGAGCACTGTCACCTCGAGCACTGCCACAATGAGCACTGTCACAAGAACAGTCAGTATGAGAAGTGCCACCATGGGCACTTTCACCATGATTACTATCACCTGGGTATTGTCACCTTTGGCACTGTCAACGTGCCTACTATCACCGTGAGAACTATCACCATGAGCACTGTCACCACGGGCACAGCCTTAATGCGGACTGTCATCATGAACCCTGTCACCATGGGCACTATCACGGTGAGAACAGTCACCGTGGTCACGGTCACCATGGGCACGGTCACCGTGAGCACTGTCACTAAGAGCATAATCACCATAGGCACTGTCACCGTGAGAACAGTCACCATGGGCACTCTCAACATGGAGACTATCACCTGGAACACTGTCACCATGAGCAATTTCAACAAGATCACTTTCACCATGAGAACTTACACCACGGGGACTCTAACCATTGGCACTGCCTCTGAGGCGTTGTCATGATGAGCCCTATCACCATGGGCAGTGTCTCCATGGGCAGTGTCACCGTGAGCAATCTCACTATTGGCACTATCAACATCGGCACGGTCAGCATCGGCATGGTAACCGTGAGCACTGTCACAATGGGCATTGTCACACTGGGTGCTGTCACCATGGGCACAGTCACTGCTGGCACTCTCACCATGGGCACTGTGATCTTGGGTACTGTCACTATGGGCTCTGCCACTGTTGGCACTGTCACAATGGGAAATATTACCATGGGCTTTGTCAGCGTGTGCAATGTCACACTGGGCACGGCCACCATGATATCTATCACCATAGGCACTGTCACCATGGGCACTGTCACCATGAGAATGGTCACCATGAACACTGCCACAATGAGCACTGTCACTTATGGCACTGTCCTCATGAGAAATGTCACCATTGTCACTGTCACCATGGACAGGACACACTGAGTATTGTCACCATGGGCACTGTCTATGAGCAGTCTCACCATGGGAATTGTCACCTTAGTTACTGTCAACATGGGCACTGTCACCGTGAACACTCTTACCATCAGCTCTGTTACCCTGGGTATTTTCACCATGGGAACTATCACCGTGACAGTTGTGAACATGGGTATTCTCAGCATGGGCACTATCACCATGAGCAATGTCACCATGAATACTGTCACCATGGGCAGTGTCACCGTGAGCACTGTCAGCATGTGCACTGTCACTATTTAGTACTGTCACCAGGTGAACTACCACCATGGGCACTGTCACGATGTGCACTATCACCGTGAGCACAGTTACCATGGGCACTCTAACAATGTGCAGTGTCACCATCGGTACTGTCCCGATGGGCACTGGCACCAAGAGCACTCTCACCATTAGCACTGTCACCACGAGGACTGCCACCTTGGGCAATGCTATTACGAGAACTGTCACCATGAGAACTGTCGTTATGAGAACTGCCACGATGGGTATTTAAAACATGAGTACTGTCACCATGCATATTGTCACCATTTGCACTGTCACCATGAGCACTATTACCGTGAGCTCTATCACAGTGAGCACTCTCACTGTGGTCAGTGTCACCATGACCACTGTCACCATGGGTACTGGCACAATGCGGACTGGTACCATGAGCCCTGTCACCATGGGCACTATCAGTGTGAGCACTCTCACCATGGTCACTATCACCATGGGCACTGTTACCATGAGCACTGTCACCATAGACAATGGCGACGTGGGAACTTTCATCATGGGCACTGTCATCATGGGCAGTGTTACCATGGGCACTATCACTGTGAGCACTGTCACCACGGGTAGAGCTACCATGAGCAGTGTCAGCATCGGTTGTGACAGTGTGCATTGTCACAATGAGAACTGTCAGCATGGGAACTGTCACCATTTTTCACTGCCACCATGTGCACTACCACCATGTGCACTGTCACCATGGGCACTATCTCCGTGAGCACTGTCACCGTGAATACTGTCATCATGGGCACTGTCACCAAGGGCACAGCCACCATGTGCACTGTTAACATGGTCACTATCACCATGAGCACTGTCACCATGGGAACTACCCACTTGGGCACTGTCATCATGAACACTTTCACAATGGGAACTGCCACCATGGGCACTATTAACACGAGCACACTCACCATGGGCACTATCCCCATGGGCACTGTCAGTTTCAGCACTATCACCATGGGTACTGCAACCATGACCACTGTCACCATAAGCACTGTCCCCCTTCTCTGTATCACCATGTGCACTGTCACCATGGGCACTATCACCTTGAGAACTGTCAGCCTGGGCACTGTCACCATGGGTATTGTGACTTTGGGCACTGTCACCATGAGCACTGTCACCTTGGGCACTGGCACAATGTGGACTGTCACCATGAGCACTGTCATCATGGGCAGTATCACCATTAGAACTGTCACCGTGGTCACTGTCACCATGGCCACTCTCACCGTGAGCACTATCACCGTGAGTGTTTTGACCATGGGCACTTTCACCATGGGCAGTGTCCCCATGGACAATTTCACTGTTAGTACTGTCACCATGGACACTATAATTATGGGCACTGTCACCGTGGGCTCTTTCACCATGGGCACTTTCACCATGAGCACTGCCACTCTGACCACTCTCATCATAAGAACTGTCACCATGGGCACTTTCACGATGGGCATCTCCAACATTGGCACTATCACCATGAGCACTGTCAACAAGAGCACTGTCATGGTGGGCAATGTCTCCATGCGCAATGTCACCACAAGGACTATCACATTAAGCAAAGTCACCATGGGCACTGTCACCATTTTGCACTGCCACCGTTTGCACTATCACCTTAGGCACTGGCACCATGAGCTCTTGATCACTGAGTACTCTCACCATGGGTAATATCACCATGGTCACTGTCAACATAATAACTATCACCGTGAGCAATGCCATGATGGGCAGTGGCGCCATGGGTCTTGTCACTATTAGCACTGAATCAATGGGCACTATCACCGTGAGAAATCTCACCACGCTAAGTGTCCCCAAGGGCACTCTCACAGATAGAAAATTCACCATGGCCACTGTAACAGTCAGTATTCTCGCCATTGGCACTCTCATTGTGGCAATGCCTCCGTGAGCACTATTACCATGAAAACTGCTACCATGAACACTCTCATGATAAGAAGTGTCACCATGGGCACTCTCACGGTGTGCACTGTCGCTAGGGGCACTGTCACCATGGGCACTGTCACCATGAGCACTGTAAACATGGGCACTATCACCATGGGCACTATCACCATAAGCAATATCACCAGGGGCACTCTCACTATTTTGCACTGCCACCAGATGCACCATGACCATGTGCACTGTCACCATGGGCAGTGTCACCATCAGTAGTCTCACCATGGACACTGCCACCATGAGCACTGTCACCAAGAGCACTGTCATCACGAGCACTGCCATCATGGGCACTTTTACCATGATTAATGTCACTGTGGGTACTGTCACCTTCTCCCCGTCAATGTGTGTACTATCACCATGAGCACCATCACCCTGAGCATTGTCACCACGGGCACAGCCTCAATTCGGTTTGTCACCATGAACACAGTCACCATGGGAACTATCACGGTAGGAACAGTCACCATGGTCACTGTCACCATGGGCACTGTTACTGTGAGCACTGTCACTAAGAGCATTATCACCATAGGCTCTGTTACCATGAGAACAGTCAACATGGGCTCTGTCAACATTGAGACAATCACCTTTAGCACTGTCACCATGAGCAATTTCAACAGTGTCACTTTCACCATGAGAACTGTCACCACGGGGACTCTCACCATTGGCACTGCTTCCGAGGGTTTGTCACGATGATCACTATCACCATGGGCAGTGTCTCCATGGGCAGTTTCACCGTGAGCACTCTCACTATTGGCACTATCATGATTGCCACTGTCAACATCGGCACGGTCACCATGAGCACTGTCACAATGGGCGTTGTCACATTGGGCACTGTCACCATGGACACAGTCACCATTAGAACTCTCACCATGGGCACTGTGATCTTGGACACAGTCACCATGGGCTTTGTCACTGTGGGCACTGTCAAAATGGGAAGTATCAACATGGGCTTTGTCAGCGTGAGCACTGTCACCATGAGCACGGCCACCGTGACATGTATCACCATAAACACTGTAACCATGGGCACTGTCACTATGAGCACGGTCACCATGAGCACTGCCACAATGAGCACTGCCACTTATGAAACTGTCCACGTGAGCATTGTCACCATGATCACTGTCACCTTGAGCACTCTCACCATTTCAGATGTCACCTTAGGTACTGTAACCATGGGCACTGTCTCCGTGAGCACTTTTACCATGAGCTCTGTCACCCTGCGTATTGTCACCATGGGCACTATCAATGTGAGTGTTGTGAACATGGGCACTCTCACCATGAGCAATGTCACCATGAATACTGTCTCCCTGTGTATTGTCACCATGGGCACTGTCACTGTGAGCACTACACCGTGAGAATTGTGACGATGGGCACTGTCACCATGGGCACATTCACCATCAGCACTATCGCTGTGAGCACTGTCACAATGAGCACTGTCACTCTCGCAGTTTCACCATACACACTATCACCGTAAGGACTATCACTGTAAAGAATTTCACCATGAGCAATATCACCAGGGGCACTGTCACCCTTTTGCACTGCCACCATGTGCAGTGTCACCATGGGCACTTTTACCAAGAGTACTGTAACCGTGGGTAATATCACCATGGTCACTGTCACCGTGAGCACTGTCATCATGGGCACTTTCACCGTGGGCACTGTCACAATGGGATGTATCACCATGTGCTTTGTCAGCCTGGGTACTGTCACCGTGGGCACTGACACTGTGACATCTATCACCATAGACACTGTAAACATGGGCACTGTCACCATGAGCACATTCACCATGAGCACTGTCACCATGGGCATGACACCATGGGCATTGTCACCCTAGGTACTCTCACCATAGGCATTATCACTGTGAGAATTGTGAACATGGACACTATCACCATGGGTACTATCACTGTGAGCACTCTCACCATGGTCACTATCACCATGGACACTGTTACCATGAGCACTGTCACCATAGGCAATGATGCCATGGGCACTGTCAACTTTGGCACTGCCACCATGGGCACTATCACTGTGATCACTGTCACCATGGGTACTGCAACAATGAGAACTGTCACCGTGAGTACTGTCTGCATTGGTTGTCACCATGTGCACTGTCACCATGAGAACTGTCAACATGGGCACTGTCACCATTTTTCACTGCCACGATGTACATTTCCCATAGTGATATTATCCGTAGTGACAGTACTCAATGATAAAGGGCCCATGGTGACAGTGCCCATGGTGATAGTGCACATGGTGACAGTGTCCATGGTGATATTGTGCATGGTGACATTTCTTAAGGTGATAGTCCTTGTGGTGATAGTGCACATGGTGACAGTGCAAATGGTGACAATACCCATGGCGACAGTACTCATGGTGAAAATACCCATGGTGGCAGTTCTCATAGCGACAATTCTCAGGGTGACAGTGCTCATAATAGCAGGGTCCAAGGTGGCAGTGCTTCCGGTGACAGTGGTCATGGTGACAGTTCACTTGGTGACAGTTCCCATGGGAACAGAACTGATGGTGAAAATGCTCTTTGTGAGAGTGCCAATGGTTACCTTGGTCTCGGGAATATTGCACATGATGAGAGTGCCCATGGTGACATTGCCCATGGAGACACGGCTCACTGTGACAGTTCTCATGGTGACAGTGCTCATGGTGGAAGTGCCCATGGTGACACTGCTCATTGTGGCAGTGCTCATGGTGACAGTGCCAATGATGACAGTACTTGTGGTGATAGAGTTCACAGTCGCTGTGCTCATGTTGATAGTGCTCATGGAAGCAGTTCCCTCAGTGACACTGCTCATGCTGGCAATGCCCACGTTGATAGACGCATGGTGACAGTGCCCACAATCGCAGTGCAATGGTGAGAGAGCTCATGGTGACAGTGAAACAGGTGACAGTGCCCATGTGCCAAGGCCCATGGTGACAGTGCCCACGGTGACACTGACCATGATGTCACTGCCCATGGTGATAGTGCCCATGGTGACAGTGCCCATGTTTACAATGCTCATGGTGACACTGCCCATGGTGGCAGTGCCCTTGGTTACAGTGCACACCATGAGTATGCACATGATGGTCATGCCAGTTGTGACAGTGCCCATGGTGACAGTACTTTTGATGATAGTGCTCACGGAAGAAGTGTTCATGGTAATAATACTCACGGTGGCAGTGCCCGCAGTGACAGTGCTCATGGACAGTGCCAAAAGTGACAGTGCCCTTGATGAGAGTTGCCCTGATGACACAGCTCACAGTGATAGTGCCATTGTGACAGTGCTAAGAGTGACAATGCCTAATGTGCCAGTGCCCATTGAGACATGCCACACGGTGACAGTTCTCACAGTGACAGTGCCCATGGTGAATTTACCCATGGTGACAGTACTCGTGGTTAATTTGCCCATGGTGATACTGCACATGGTGGCAGGGCGAAATGGTGACAGAGCCCATGGTGACATTGCTCATGGTGACATTGCTTAAGGTGAGAGTGCGCCTGCTGACAGTGCTCACGGTGATAGTGCCCTTGGTGAAAGTGCCCATGGTGACAGTGCCCATAGTCACAATTATCATAGTGTAGTGCTCATGGTGACAGTGCCCATGGTAACAATACCCAGGGTGATAGTACTCATGGTGACAGTGCTCATGGTGAGAGTCCCCATGCTGACAGTGCCCATGTTCACAATTCTCACAGTAATAGTGCCCATGGTGACAATACCCAGGGTGACAGAGCTCACGGTAACAGACCTCACGGTGGCAGTTCCCACGTTGACAGTGCCCATGGTGACAAAGCCCATGGTGATACTTCCCATTGTGACAGTGCCCATGGTGACAGTGCCCAAGATCAGAGTGCCCATGCTGACCTTGTGCATGGTGACACTACACATGGTGAAAATGCCTATGGTGGCAATTCTCATAGTGAGAGTTCTCATGGTGACAGTGCTCATGGTGGCAGTGCCCTAGGAGGCAGTGCTCGAGGTGACAGTGCTCTTGGTGACAGTGCTCATGGTGGCAGTTCCCATGATGAGAGTACCGATGGTGGCAGTGCACATGGTGAGATTACCGATGGTGGCAGTGCGCATGGTGACTGTTTTCATGGTGATAGTGCCTATGGTGACAATGCTCATCATGACAGTTCCCATGGTGACCCGGCCACAGTGTAAGTGCTCATGGTGATACTGCTCAAGGTGATAGTGCCCATGGTGGCTGTCCTAACATTGATAATGCCCATGGTGAAATTTCCCATGGTGACAGTTCCCATGGTGAAAGTGCTCCTGATTACAGTGCCCATATTCGGAGTTCCCACCGTGACAGTGCTCATGGTGGCAGTGCCCTGGGTGGCAGTCCTTGTGGTGACAGTGCTCATGGTGGCAGTTCCCATGGTGAGAGTACCGATGTTAGCTCTCCACATGGTGACATTGCCCATGGTAACCGGGCTCACAGTGATAGTGCCTAATGTGACAGTGCTCACGGTGATAGTGCCGATGGTGATAGTTCTCACGGTGATAGTGCCCATTGTTAAGGTGCCCATTGTGACAGTGCTCATGGTAATTGTGAGCCTAGTGATAGTGCACTTGGTGACTGTGACCATGTTGACAGTACACATGGTGATACTGCTCAAGATGATAGTGCCCATGTTGACAGTGAGCATGGTGACACTTCTCATGGTGACAGTGCGTATGATGACAATGTTCATCATGACAGTGTCCATAGTGACACTGCCAGGGTGACAGTGCCAATGGTGACAGTGGCCATGGTGATACTGCACAAAGTGATAGTGCCCATGGTGATAGTCCTCACGTTAATAGTTCCCATGGTGAAATAGCCCATGGTGAGATTTCCCATGTTGAAAGTGCTCATGATGACAGTGCCCATGATGGTAGATCCCATGGTGACAGTGCTCACAGTGATACTGACCATGGAAAGAGTGCATATGGTGGCTGTGCCCTTGGTGAAAATGCCCATGCTGACAGTACTGTTGGTGACAGAGCTCACGGTGATAGTGCCCATGGTGACAGTGTACATGTTTGTAGAGCACATGGTGGCAGTGAAAAATGGTGACAGTTCCCATGGTGAGAGTAATCATGGTTAAAGTGCACACAGTAACCACCCATGATGACATTCCTCACAGTTACAGGGCACAAGTTTGCAGGACCCATGCTGACAATGCCCACAGTGACACTGCCCATGATGACAGTGCCCAAGGTGAGAGTGCCCATGGTCACATTGCCTCTGGTGACAGTGCTCACTGTGATAGTGCCCATGGTTAAACTGCCCATGGTGACAGCGTTCACTGTAATAGTGCCCATAGTTATAGTGCACTTAGTGGCCGTGCCCATGGTGACAGTACACATGGTGATATTGCTCATGGTGATAGTGCCCATGGTGACAGTGTCCATGGTGACGGTTCTCACGGTGAGAGTGCCCATGGTGATAAACTTCATGATGAGAGTGCCCATGGTGACATTCCTCACAGTGATAGTGCCCATGGTGATAGTACACTGGGTGGCTGTGCCCATTGTGACAGTGCCCATGGTGACAGTGCCCATGGAGGCAGTGCCCACAATGACAGTGCCCATGGTGACAGTGACGACAGTGACAGTGCCCATGGTGACAGTTCTCACGGTGACAGTGCCATGGAGACAGTTAGCATGGTGAGATTTCTCACAGTAATAGTGCTCATTGTCACAATGCTCATACTGACAATGCCATTTGTGCCAGGTCCCATCAAGACATGCCGCACTGTGACAGTTCCATGGTGACAGTGCCCCTCATGATATTACCCATTGTGAGAGTAATCATGATTAAAGTGCTCATGGTGACACTGCTTATGGTGGCAGTGCTATATGGTGACAGTGTCCATGGTGACATTGCTCATAGTGACATTGCTTACAGTGATAGTCCTTACGGTGATAGTGTGCATGGTGACACTGCACACTGTGACAGTGTTCATGGTGACAGTGCTCTCGGTAATAGTGCCCATTGTGAAAGTGCCCATGTTGACAGTGCCCACAGTCACAATTCTCACAGTGTAGTGCTCACGGTGATAGTGTTCATGGTGACAGTACCCAGGCTGACAGTATTTATGGTGACAGGTCTCATGGTGATAGTGCCCATGGTGAGAGTACCTAGGGTGAAAATGCCCATGGTGAGAGTGCTCATGGTGACAGTGCCCATGGTGAAAATACCCACGGTGCCATGCCCATGGTGACAGTGCTGATGGTGACCCTGCTCATGTTGGCAGTGCCATAAGTGACAGTGCTCATTGTGGCAGTGGTCATGGTGATGGTGCTCATGGTGACAGTGCGCATGTTGACAGTGCGCATAATTACAGTGCTTATGGTGATAGATGCCATGGTGTAAGTGCCCAAGGTGACAGTGCCCACGCTGATGAATCCCATGGTGATGCTTCCCATTGTGACAGTGCCCACGGTGAAAGTGCACGTGGTGACAGTGCCCAAGATCACAGTGCCCATGGTGACAGTGCTAATGGTGACAGTGCCTATGGTGATAAATCTCTTAGTGAGAGTGCTCACGTTGACACTGCCCATGGTGACAGTGCCCAGTGTGACAAGGCCCAAGGTGACAGTGCTCATGTTGACCATTCCCATGGTGACAGTGCTGATGGTGATAGTACGAATAGAGACAGTCCTCACGGTGAAACTGCCCATGTAGATATTGCCCATTGTGATAGTGCTCATGGTGACAACTGCAAGGTGTCAGTACCAATGGTGATAGTCACCGTGGTGATAGTTCTCAGGGTGAAAGTGACCAAGGTGACATTGCTCATGGTGACAGTGCTCAAGGTGATAGTCTCCATGTTGACAGTGCCCATGGTGACAGTTCTCACGGTGACATTGCCTATGGTGATAATTCTCATAGTGAGAGTGCTCACGTTGACACTGCCCATGGTGACAGTGACCACGGAGACTGTTCTCACCGTGATACGGCCCATGGTGACAGTCCACACTGTGGCTGTACCCATGGTGACACTGCTCAGGGTGATGGTGCTCACAGTGATAGAGCTCATGGTGATAGTGCCCAAGGTGACAATACCCACGGTGACAGTAATCATGGTGAAAATGCCCATGGTGGGAATTATCATAGTGACAGTTCTCATTGTGAACAGTGCTCATGGTGGCAATATCCAAGGTGGCAATGCTCGTGCTGACACTGCTCTTGGAGACAGTTCTCATGGTTGCAGTGCCCATGGTAATCGTGCTCATGGTGATAGTGCCTATGGTGACAGTGTCCATGGTCATAGTGCACCTGGTGGCAGTGCAATATAGTGACACTGCCAATGGTGACATTTCTCATGGTGACATTGCTCATGGTGATAGTGCCCATGGTGACTGTGCCCATGGTGACAGTGCTCATGGTGACATTGCCCATGGTGGCAGTGCCCCTGGTGACAGTGCACACCGTTAGAGTGTCCACGGTGGTCTCGGCATTGGTGACAGATCCCATGGTGACAGTTCTTATGATGATAGTGCTCACAGAAGCAGTGTTCATGGTAATAATGCTCACGGTGGCAGTGCCCACAGTGACAGTGCCCATAGACAGTGCCAAAAGTGACAGTGCCCATGGTGACAGTACTTAAGATGATAGTGCTCACAGGAGCAGTGTTCATGGTAATAATGCTCACGGTGGCAGTGCCCACAGTGAGAGTGCTCATGGACAGTGCCAAAAGTGACAGTGCCCATGGTGAAAGTTACCATTGTGAGACAGCTCACAGTGATTGTGCCCATTGTGGCAGTGCTCAGAGTGACAATGTCCATTGTGCCAGTGCCCATTGATACATGCCACATGGTGACAGTTCTCACAGTGACAGTGCCCATGGTGATTTTACCCATGGTGACAGTACTCATGGTTAAAGTGCCCATGGTGATACTGCACATGGTGGCAGTGTGAAATGGTGACAGAGCCCATGGTGACACTGCTCATGGTGACATTGCTTAGGGTGATAGTCCTTACGGTGATAGTGCACCTGGTGACAGTACTCACGGTTATAGTGCCCTTGGTGAAAGTTCCATGGTGACAGTGCACATCGTGATAGTCCCCATGCTGAGAGTGCCCATGTCCACAATTCTCAGAGTGATAGTGCCCATGGTGACAATACCCAGGGTGACAGAGCTCACAGTAACAGATCTCACGGTGTCAGTGCCCACAGTGACAGTGCCCATGCTGTCAAAGCCCATGGTCATACTTCCCATTGTGACAGTGCCCACGATGACAGTGCCCATGGTGACAGTGTCCAAGATGAGAGAGCCCATGCTGACATTGCGCATGGTGAGAGTACTCATGGTGAATATGCCTATGGTGGCAATTCTCATAGTGAGAGTTCTCATGGTGACAGTGCTCATGGTGGCAGTGCCCTAGGAAGCAGTGCTTGTGGTGACAGTGCTCTTGGTGACAGTGCTCATTGTGGCAGTTCCCATGGTGGCAGTGCACATGGTGAGATTACCGATGGTGGCAGTGCGCATGGTGACTGTTCTCATGGTGACAGTGCCTATGGTGACAATGCTCTTCGTGACAGTGCCCATGGTGATGCTGCGACAGTGAGACTGTCACGGTGTAAGTGCTTATGGTGACAGTGACCATGGTGATACTGTTCAAGTTGATAGTGCCCATGGTGCCTGTCCTAACATTGATAATGCCCATGTTGAAAGTTCCCATGGTGAAAGTGCTCCTGATTACTGTACCCATATTCGGAGTTCCCATGGTGACCCTGCTCATGATGGCAGTGCCCTAGGTGGCAGTCCTGGTGGTGACATTGCTCATGGTGGCAGTTCCCATGGTGAGAGTACTGATGGTAGCTGTGCACATGGTGACATTGCCCATGGTAACCTTGCTCACTGTGATAGTGCCCATGGTGACAGTGCTCACAGTGATAGTGCAGATGGTGATAGTTCTCATGGTGATAGTGCCCATGGTTAAGGTGCACATTGTGACAGTGCTCACGGTAATTGTGGGCATAGTCATAGTGCACTTGGTGATCGTACCCATGTTGACAGTACACATGGTGACACTTCTCACGGTGACAGTGCCTATGATGAAAATGTTCATCATGACAGTGCCCATGGTGACACTGCCACAGTGACAGTGTCAATGGTGACAGTGACCATGGTGACAATACTTATGATGATATTGCTCACGTAAGCAGTGTTCATGGTAATAATGCTCACGGTGGCAGTGCCCACAGTGACAGTGCTCATGGACAGTGCTGACACAGACAGTGCCCATGGTGACACTTACCATGGTGAGAGAGCTCACGGTGATAGTGCCCATTGTGACAGTGCTCAGAGTGACTATCCCCATTGTGCCAGTGCCCATCGAGACATGCCGCACGG
Source organism: Mesoplodon mirus (assembly GCF_964341445.2). Classification (NCBI taxonomy): domain Eukaryota; kingdom Metazoa; phylum Chordata; class Mammalia; order Artiodactyla; family Ziphiidae; genus Mesoplodon; species Mesoplodon mirus. Next base: position 4,939,026 of record NW_028295808.1, on the reverse strand, counting down.
TAACAGTTCTCACTGTGACAGTGCCCATGTTGATTTTACCCATGGTGACAGTACTCATGGTTAAAGTACCCATGGTGATACTGCACATGATGGCAGTGTGAAATGGTGACAGAGCCCATGTTGACATTGCTCAAGGTAACATTGCTTCAGGTGATGGTCCTTACAGTGATAGTGAGCCCGGTGACAGTGCTTACGGTGATAGTGCCTTTGGTGAAAGTTCCATGGTGACAGTGCCCATAGTCACAATTCTCAAGGTGTAGTGCTCACGGTGACAGTACATATGGTAACAATACCCAAGGTGATAGTACTCATGGTGGCAGTGCTCATGGTGATAGTCCCCATGCTTACAGTGCTCATGTTCACAATTCTCACGGTGACAGTGCTCATGGTGACAATATCCACGGTAGCAGAGTTCACGGTAACAGATCTCACGGTGGCAGTGCCCACGGTCACAGAGCCCATGCTGAGCAATCCGACGGTGATACTTCCCATTGTGACAGTGCCCACGATGACAGTGCCCATGGTGACAGTGCCCAAGATCAGAGTGCCCATGCTGACATTGCTCATGGTGACAGTACTCATGGTGAAAATGCCTATGGTGGCAATTCTCATAGTGAGAGTTCTCATGGTGACAGTGCCCATGGTGGCAGTTCCCATGGTGAGTGTACCGTTGGTGGCAGTGCACATGGTGAGATTACTGATGGTGACAGTGCGCATGGTGACACTTCTCATGGTGACAGTGCCTATGATGACAATGTTCATCATGACAATATCTATGGTCACACTGCCATGGTGACAGTGTCGATGGTGACAGTGACCATGGTGATACAGCACAAAGTGATAGTGCCCATAGTGATAGTCCTCACGTTAATAGTTCCCATGGACATAGTTCTCATGGACAGTGCGAAAGTGACAGCGCCCATGGTGAGAGTTGCCCTGGTGACACAGCTCACTGTGATAGTGTCCATTGTAACAGTGCTAAGAGTGACAATGTCCATTGTGCCAGTGCCCATTGAGACATGCCACATGGTGACATTTCTCACAGTGACAGTGCCCATGATGATTTTACCCACGGTGACAGTACTCATGGTTAATTTGCCTATGGTGATACTGCACATGGTGGCAGGGTGAAATGGTGACAGAGCCCATGGTGACATTGCTCATGGTGACATTCCTTAAGGTGATAGTCCTTACGGTGATAGTTCACCTGGTGACAGTGCTCTCAGTGATAGTACTCTTGGTGAAAGTGCACATGGTGACAGTGCCCATAGTCACAATTCTCAAGGTGTAGTGCTCATGGTGACAGTGCCCATGGTAACAAAACCCAGGGTAATAGTACTCATGGTGACAGTGCTCATGGTGATAGTCCCCATGGTGACAGTGGCCATGTTCACAATTCTCATGGTGACATTTCCCATGGTGACAGTGCTCATGGTTACAGTGCACACGGTAACAACCCATGATGCCATTCCTCACGGTTACAGTGCACAAGGTTGCAGGACCCATGGTGACAGTGTGCACAGTGACACTGCCCATGATGACAGTGCCCATGGTGACAGTGCCCACGGTCACATTGCCTCTGGTGACAGTGCTCACAGTGATAGTGCCCATGGTTAAACTGCCCATGGTGACAGCACTTACGGTAATAGTGCCCATAGTTATAGTGCACTTAGTGGTCGTGCCCATGGTGACAGTACACATGGTGATATTGCTCACGGTGATAGTGCCCATGGTGACAGTGTCCAAGGTGACAGCTCTCACGGTGAGAGTGCCCATGGTGATACAGCTCATGATGATAGTGCCCATGGTGACATTCCTCACAGTTATAGTGCCCATGGGGATAGTAAACTTAGTGGCCGTGCCCATTGTGACAGTACCCATGGTGACAGTGCCCATGGAGGCAGTGCCCACAATGACAGTGCCCATGGTGACAGTGACGACTGTGACAGTGCCCATGGTGACAGTTCTCATGATGACAGTGCCATGGAGACAATTAGCATGGTGAGATTTCTCACAGTGATATTGCTCATTGTCACAATGCTCATAGTGACAATGCCCTTGGTGCCAGTTCCCATCAAGACATGCCGCACTGTGACAGTTCTCACAGTGACAGTGCCCATCATAATATTACCCATTGTGAAAGTAATCATGATTAAAATGCCCATGGTGACACTTCTCATGGTGTCAGTACGAAATGGTGACAGTGCCCATGGTGACATTGCTCATGGTGACATTGCTTACCGTGATAGTCCTTACGGTGATAATGTGCATGGTGACAATGCACACAGTGACAGTGTTCTTGGTGACAGTGCTCTCGGTAATAGTGCCCATTGTGAAAGTGCCCATGGTGACAGTGCCCACAGTCACAATTCTCACGGTGTAGTGCTCACGGTGATAGTGTTCATGGTGACAATACCCAGGTGAGAGTACTCATGGTGACAGTGCTCATGGTGATAGTGCCCATGGTGAGAGTCCCCATGTGTTCAATTCTCACTGTGATAGTGCCCATGGTGTCAATACCCTGGGTGGCTGAGCTCATGTTAACAGTTCTCACGGTGACAGTGCCCATGGTGAGAGTACCTAGGGTGAAAATGCTCATGGTGAGAGTGCTCATGGTGACAGTGCCCATGGTGACAATACCCAGGGTGCCATGCCCATGGTGACAGTGCTGATGATGACACTGCTGATGTTGGCAGTGCCATAAGTGACAGTGCTCATTGTGGCAGTGGTCATGGTGATGGTGCTCATGGCGACAGTGCACATGATGACAGTGCGTATAATTACAGTGCTTATGGTGATAGATGTCATGGTGTAAGTGCCCAAGGTGACAGTGCCCATGCTGATAAATCCCATGGTGATACTTCCCATTGTGACAGTGCCCACAGTGAAAGTGCACATGGTGACAGTGCCCAAGATCACAGTGCCCATGGTGACAGTGCTTATGGTGACATTGCCCATGGTGACAGTGCCCAGTGTGACAATGCCCATGGTGACAGTGCTCACATTGTCCATGCCCATGGTGAGAGTGCCGATGGTGATAGTACGAATAGAGACAGTGCACATGGTGAAACTGCCTATGTAGACATTGCCAATTGTTATAGTGCTCATGGTGACAACCGCATGGTGTCAGTGCCAATGGTGATAGTCACCGTGGTGATACTTCTCAGGGTGAGAGTGACCAAGGTGACATTGCTCATGGTGACAGTGCTCAAGGTGATAGTCTCCATGTTCACAGTGCCCATGGTGACACTTCTCACGGTGACAGGGCCTATGGTGATAATTCTCATAGTGAGAGTGCTCACGTTGACACTGCCCATGGTGAGAGTGACCATGGTGACTGTTCTCACTGTGATGCTGCCCATGGTGACAGTCCACATTGTGGCTGTGCCCATGGTGACACTGCTCAGGGAAATGGTGCTCACAGTGATAGTGCTCACTGTGACAGTGCCCAAGGTGACAATACCCATGGTGACAGTAATCATGGTGAAAATGCCCATGGTGTCAGTTCTCATAGTGACAGTTCTTATTGTGACATTGCTCATGGTGGCAGTGCTCATGGTGGCAGTGCACATGGTAATGGTGCTCATGTTGATAGTGTCCATGGTGACAGGGCACATGGTGGTAGTGCACCTGGTGGCAGTGCAAAATAGTGACAGTGGCCGTGGTGACAGTTCTCATGGTAATATGGCTCATGGTGATAGTGCCCATGGAGACAGTGCCCATGGTGACAGTGCTCATGGTGGCAGTGCCCTGGGTGGCAGTCCTCGTGTTGACAGTGCTCATGGTGGCAGTTCCCATGGTGAGAGTCCTGATGGGGCAGTGCACATGGTGACAGTGCCATGGCAACCGTGCTCACGGTGATATGACCCATCGTTACAGTTATCACAACTGTTGTGCCGATGCTGATAATGCTCCCGGTGATAGTGCCCATGGTTAAGGTGCCCATGGTGACATTGTTCACAATAATGGTGAGCATAGTGATAGTGTACTTGTTGACCATGTCCATGGTGACAGGGCCCATGGTGACACTACCCATGGTGACAGTTCCCATGATGACAGTGTCCATGTTGACATTGCTCATGGTGAAATTGCCCATGGTGACAATTCTCACGGTGACATTGCCATTGGAGAGAGCACCCATATTGACAGTGCCCATGGTGACGTGCTCATGTTGATAGTGCTCACAGTGATAATGCCCATGGTGATATTGCCCATGGTGGCAGTGCCCATGGTGACAGTGCACACAGCGACAGTGCCCATGCTGACAGTTCTCATGGTGATAGAGCCCATGGTGACAGTGCACATGGTGATTCTGCCAATGGTGACCTTACTCATGGTGACAGTCCTCATAGTTGCTGTACCCAGGGTGACACTGCTCAAACTGACAATGCCCATGATGACAGAGCTCACTGTGACCGTGCCCATAATGACAGTGCCCAAGGCCACAGCGCCCATGGTGACAATGCCTATGTTGACTCTGCTCACGGTGACATTGCCCATGGTGAGAATGACCATGGTGACATTTCTCATGGTGATAGTGCCCATGGAGACAGGTCTCATGGTGACAGTCCGCATTGTGCCAGTGTCTATGGTGACAGTGTTCACAGTGAAAGTGCTCCCGGTAATACTGCTCATGGTGACAATGCCCATGGTGAAAATACCCATGTTGACAGTATTCATCTTCATAGTGCCCATGGTGGCAATTCTCATAGTGACAGTTCTCATGGTGACAGTTCAAATGGTGACAATACCCATGGTGACAGAGCTCATGGTAAAAATACCCATGGTGGCCATTCTTATAGCGACAGTTCTCATCATGACAGTGCTCATAATAGTAGTGCCCAATGTGGCAGTTCTCGTGGTGAGAGTGCTCTTGGTGACATTGCTCATGGTAATACTTCTCATGGTGACAGTGCCCATGGTGATATTACCCATGGTGACAGTACTCAATGATCAAGTGCCCATGGTGACAGTGCCCATGGTAACATTGCTCATGGTGACATTGCTTAAGGTGATACTCCTTGTGGTGATATTGCGCATGGTGACACTGCAAATGGTGACAATACACATGGTGACAATACTCATGGTGAAAATACCCATGGTGGCAGTTCCCATAGCGACCGTTTTCATGGTGACAGTACTCATAATAGCTGTGTCCAAGGTGGCACTGCTCTTGGTGACAGTGCTCCTGGTGGCAGTTCGTATGGGAACAATGCCGATGGGGACACTGCACATTGTGACAGTGCCAATGGAAACCTTGCTCTAGGTGATAGTGCACATGGTGAGAGTGCCCATTGTGACACTGCTCATGGAGAACCTCCTCATTGTGACAGTGCTCATGGTTACAGTGCTCATGGTTACAGTGCTCATGGTGACAGTGCTCATTGTGGCAGTGCTCATGGTGACAGTGCCGATGATGACAGTGCTTATGGTGATAGTGTTCACAGGGTCTGTTCTCATAGTGATTGTGCTCACCGTGGCAGTGTCCATAGTGACACTGCTCATGCTGGCAATACACATGGTGATAGATTCATGGTGACAGTGCCCACGATCACAGTACAATAGTGAGAGACCTCACGGTGACAGTGACAATGGCGACAGTGCCCACGGAGGCAATGGCCATGGTGACAGTGCTCATGGTGAGAGTGCCCATGGTGACACTGCCCATGATGACAGTGCCCATGGTGATAGTGCTCACGTGGAAAGTGCCCATGATAACATTATCCATGTTGATAGTGACCCTGCTGACATTGCCCACGGTGACATTGCTCATGGTGATAGTGCCTTTGTTGACAGTGCTCATGGTGACATTGCCCTTGCAGAGAGTACCCATGTTGACAGTGCTCATGGTGATGTGCTCATGTTGACAGTGCTCACAGTGATAGTGCCCATGGTGACATTGCCCATGGTGGAAGTGCCCACAGTGCCAGTGCCCACAGTGAGAGTTCCCATGCTGACAGTCCTCATGTTTGCAGTACCCATGGTGACAGTGCTCAAAATGACAGTGCCCATAGTGACAGTTCCCACGGTGACATTGCCTATGGTGACAGTACCCATTTTGACAGTGCCCATGGTAACGAGTTCATGTTGACAGTGCTCACAGTGATAGTGCCCATGGTGACATTGCCCATGGTGGAAGTGCCCACAGTGCCAGTGCACACGGTGACATTGCCTATGGTGACACTTCTCACAGTGACATTGCCCATGGTGACAGGGCTCATAGTGACAGTCCTCATTGTGCCAGTGCCTATGGTGACAGTGCTCACAGTGAAAGTGCACATGGTAATACTGCTTACGGTGACAGTGCCCAAGGTGAAAATACCCATGGTGACTGTACTCATCGAAAAAGTGCCCATGGTGGCAATTCTCATAGTGACAGTTCTCATGGTGACAGTGCTCATGGTGGCAGTGCCCTGTGTGGCAGTGCTCGTGGTGACAGCGCTCATGGTGACAGTGCTCATGGTGGCAGTTCCCATGTTGAGAGTACCGATGGGGCAGTGCACATGGTGACAGTGCTCATGGTGATATGACACATGGTGACAGTTATCACGACTGTTGTGCCGATGCTGATAATGCTCCTGGTCATAGTGCCCATGGTTAAGGTGCCCATGGTGACAGTGCTCACAGTAATAGTGAGCACAGTGATAGTGTACTTGGTGACCATGCCCATGGTGACAGTGCCCATGGTGACAGTACACATGGTGATACTGCTCAATGTGATAGTGCCCTTGTTGACAGTGCGCATGGTGACAGTTCTCATGGTGACACTGCCTATGGTAACAGTGCCCATGGTGACAGTGCCATGGTGACTGTCCTCACGTTCAGAGTGCCCCTGGTGATAATGCCCATGTTGAGAGCTCGCACGGTGAAAGTGCTCATGATGACAGTGCCCATGTTGGTAGTTCCCATGGTGACAGTGCTCACAGTGATAGTCACCATGGTAAGATTGCAGATGGTGGCCGTGCCATTGGTGACATTGCCCATGATGACAGTACTCATGGTGACAGCGCTCACGGTGATAGTGTCCATGGTGACAGTGATCACAGTGACACTGACCATGGAAAGAGTGCATATGGTGGCCGTGCCCTTGGTGACCATATCCGTGATGACAGTATTGATGGTGACAGTGCTCATGGTTATAGTGCCCATGGTGACATGCCCATGGTTTTAGTTCACATGGTGGCAGTGAAAAATGGTTACAGTACACATGGTGAGAACACATGCTGACATTCCTAACGGTGACAGTACTCAAGGTTGCAGTACCCATAGTGACACTGCCCACGAAGACACTGCCCATGACAGGGCCCATGGTGACATTGCCCATGGTGACATTGCCTATTGTGACAATGCTTTCAGTGATAGTGCCCATGGTTAAACAGTCCATGGTGACAGTGCTCATGGTAATAGTGCCCATAGTGATAGCGCACTTAGGGGCCATGCCCATGGTGACAGTACACATAGTGATAATGCTCACGGTGATAGTGCCCATGGTGACAGTATCCATGGTGACAGTTCTCACGGTGAAATTGCCCATGGTGATAAAGCTCATGAGGATAGTGCCCATGGTGACATTCCGCACGGTGATAGTGCCCATGGTGAGAGTAAACTTGGTGGCCTTGCCCATTGTGACAGTGCACATGGTGGCAGTGCCCACAATGACAGCACCCATGGTGAAAGTGCTGACAATGTCAGCGCCCATGGTGACTGTTCTCACGGTGACAGTGCCATGGAGAATTTTATCACAGAGAGATTTCTCATGGTGATAGTGCTCATTGTCACAGTGCACATAGTGACATTGCCCCTTGTGCCAGTGCCCACTGAGACATGCCGCACATTGACAGTTATCATGTTGACACTGCCCATGGTGATAATACCCATGGTGACAGTACTCATGGTTAAAGTGCCCATGGTGACTCTGCCCATGGTGGCAGTGCTATATGGTGACAGTGCCCATGGTGACATCGCTCATGGTGACATTTCTTACAGTGATAATCCTTACGGTGATAGTGTGCATGGTGACACTGCACACAGTGACAGTGCTATGGTGACAGTGCTCTCGGTGATAGTGCGCGTTGTGAAAGTGCCCATGGTGACAGTGCCCATGTTGACAATATCCAGAGTGCCTTGCCCATGGTGACAATTCTGATGGTGACACTGCTCATGTTGGCAGTGCCATAAGTGACAGTGCTCATTGTGGCTGTGCTCATCATGACATTGCACATGGTTACAGTGCTTAGGGTGATTGAGGTCATAGTGGAAGTGCCCATGGTGACAGTGCCCACGCTGATAAATCCCATGGTGATACTTCTCATTGTGACAGTTCCCATGGTTACAGTGCCCATGGTGAGAGTGCCCAAGATCACAGTTCGCATGGTGACAGTGCTAATGGTGACAATGCCCATGGTGACAGCACCCAGTGTGGCAAGGCCCATGGTGATATTTCTCACGTTTACCGTGCCCATGGCAACAGTGCTGATGCTGATACTGCCAATAGTGACAGTGCTCATGGTGAAACTGCCCATGTACACATTGCCCATTGTGATAGTGCTCATGGTGACAACCCCACAGTGACAGTGCCAATGGTGATAGTCTCCGTGGTGATAGTTCTCAGGGTGGAAGTGACCATGGTGATATTGCTCATATTGACAGTGCCCATGGTGACAGCTCTCAGGATGACAGTGCCTATGGTGATAATTCTCATAATGAGAGTGCTCACATTGACAGTGCCCATGATGACAGTGACCACGGTGAATGTTTTCACAGTGATAGTGCCCATGCTGACAGTCCGCGTTGTGGCTCTGCCCAAGGTGACAGTGCTCAGTTTGATGATACTCACAGTGATAGTGCTCACAAGGTGACAATACCCACTGTGACAGTAATCATGGTGAAAATGCCCATGGTGTCAGTTCTCATAGTGACAGTTCTTATTGTGACAGTGCTCATGGTGGCAGTGCCCAAGGTGGCAATGCTCGTGGTGACAGTGCTCTTGGTGACAGTGCTCATGGTGACACTGCTCCTGGTAGCAGTGCTCATGGTGGCAGTGCCCATGGTAATGGTGCTCATGTTGATAGTGCCCATGGTGACAGTGCACATGGTGGTAGTGCACCTGGTGGCAGTGCAAAATAGTGACAGTGGTCATGGTGACACTTCTCATGGTAACATGGCTCATGGTGATAGTGCCCATGGTGACAGTTCCCACGGTGGCAGTGAAACTGGTGACTGTGCACACCGTGAGAGTGTCCATGGTGGTAACGGCAATTGTGACAGTGCCCATGGTAACAGTACTTATGATGATAGTTCTCACAGTAGCTGTGTTCATGGTAATAATGTTCACGGTGACAGTGCCCACAGTAACTGTGCCCATAGACAGTGCCGAAAGTGACGGTGCCCATGGTGAGTGTATTTATGATGATAGTGCTCACGGCAGCAGTGTTCATGGTAATAATTCTCACGGTGGCAGTGCAAACAGTGACAATGCTCATAGACAGGCCCGATAGTGACATATCCCATGGTGACAGTTACCACGGTCAGACTGCGCATGGTGATAGTGCGCATTGTGACCATGCTCATAGTGACAATGCCCATGGTGCCAGTGCCCATCGAGACATGCCACACGGTGACAGTTCTCACGGTGACAGTGCCCATGGGGATTTTACCCATGGTGACAGTACTCATGGTTAAAGTGCCCATGGTGATACTGCACATGGTGGCAGTGCGAAATGGTGACAGAGCCCATGGTGACATTGCTCATGGTGACATTGCTTATAGTAATAGTCCTTATGATGATAGTGTGCATGGTGACAGTGCTCACAGTGACTGTGTCCTTGGTGAAAGTCTCCATGGTGACAGTGCCCATGGTCACAATTCTCAAGGTGTAGTGCTTACGATGACATTTCCCATGGTGACAATACCCAGGGTGATAGTACTCTTGGTGAGAGTGCCCATGATGACAGTGCCAATGTTCACAATTCTCACGGTGATAGTGTCCATTGTGACAATACCCAGGGTGACAGAGATCATGGTAAGAGATCTGACAGTGACAGTGCCCATGGTGACAGTACCTAGGGTGACAATGCCCATGGTGAGAGTGCTCATGGTGACAATGCCCAAGGTGAAAAAAAACAGAGTTTCATGCACATGGTGACAGTCCTCATGGTTACACTTCTCATGTTGGCAGTGATATAAGTGACGGTGCTCATAGTGGCAGTGGTCATGGTGACTGTGCTCATTGTGACAGTGCGCATGCTTACAGTGTTTATGGTGATAGATGTCACGGTGGTAGTGCCCACGGTGAGAGTGCCCATGCTGATAAAGCCCAAGGTGATACATCCTATTGTGACAGTCCTCACGATGACAGTGCCCATACTGACAGTGCCTAAGATCAGAGTTCCCATGCTGACAGTACTCATGGTGAAAGTGCCTATGGTGTCAATTCTCATAGTGAGAGTTCTCATGGTGACAGTTCTCATTGTGGCAGTGCCCTAGGTGGCAGTGCTCGTGATGACAGCGCTCATGGTGACAGTGCTCTTGGTGGCAGTTCCCATGGTGAGAGTACCGATGGTGGTGTGCACATGGTGACAGTGCCCATGGTAATCATGCTCACGGTGATAGTACTCATGGTGACAGTGTTCATGGTGATACTGCCGATGGTGATAGTGCTCATGGTGAAAGTGCCTGTGGTTAAGGTGCCCATTGTGACAATGCTCACGGTAATAGTGAGCAAAGTTATAATGCACTTTGTGACCGTGCCCATGTTGACAGTACACATGGTGATACTGCTCAAGGTGAGAGTGCCCATGTTGACAGTGCCCATGTTCATTGTTTTCACGGTGAGAGTCCCTATGGTGACAATTATCATCGTGACAGTGCCCATGCTGACACTGCCATGGTGACAGTGACCATGGTGACATTGCTTATGGTGATAGTCCTTATGGTGATACTGCATATGGTGACACTGCACAAGAGACAGTGCTGATGTTGACAGTGCTCATGGTTGCAATACCCATGGTGACAGTGTTCACAGTGACAGTTCCAATGGTGACAGTGACCACGGTGACAGTGCCCATGGTGACAGTAACCACGGAGATAGTCCTCATGGTGATACAACCCATGGTGACAGTCCGCATTGTACAAGTGCCCATGGGGACAGTGCTCACCGTGATAGTGCTCACGGTGATAGTGCTCATGTTGACAGTGCAAATAATGACAATACCCATGGTGAGAGTACTCATGGTGAAAATACCAATGGTGGCATTTCTCATAGCGATATTTCTCATGGTGACAGTGCTCATAACAACAGTGCACAAGGTGGCAGTTCTCGTGGTGACAGTGCTAATGGTGACAGTGCTCATGGTGATATTGCCCAATGTGACAGTGCCCATAGTTAAAGTCCTCATGTTGACAGTGCCCATGGTGGCTGTGCCAATGGTGACAGTGCCCATGGTGATAGCACTTATGATGATAGTGCTCACGGTAGCAGTGTTCATGGTAATAATACTCATGGTGGCAGTGCCCACAGTGACAGTGCCCATGGACAGTGCAGACAGTGACAGTGCCCATGGTGAGAGTTCTCAGGGTGACTGTGCCCATGGTGACATTTACCACAGTGAGACTGCTCACGGTGATAGTGCCCATTGTGACAGTACTCATAGTGATAAGGCCCATGGCACCAGTGCCCATCTTGACATTACTCACGGTGATAGTTCTCACAGTGACAGTGCCCATGGTAATATTACTGATAGTGACAGTAGTCAATGAAAAAGGGCCCATGGGGATTGTGCCCATGGTGATAGTACACATTGTGGCACTGCCAAATGGTGACAGTGCACATGGTAACATTGCTCATGGTGACATTGCTTAAGGTGATGGTCCAAGCAGTGATAGTGCACATGGTGACACTGCCCAACTTGACTGTGCTCTTGGTGACAGTGCTCACGGTGAGAGTACCCATTGTGGAAGTGCCCATGGTGAAAGTGCCCATGGTGACAGTGCTTATGGTAACAGTGGTCACAGTGGCAGTGCTCACAGTGAAAGTTCATATGGTGGCAGAGCCCACGGTTATATTGCCCATAGTGATAGTGTCCATGGTGAGAGTACTCACAATGAAATTGTCCATGGGGACAGTGCCCATGGTCACAGTCCTCACAGTGATAGTGCACATGGTGATAGTACAATTGGTGGCCGTGCCCATTGTGCCAGTGCCCATGGTGACATTACACATGGTGATATTGCTAATGGTGATATTGCCCATGGTGACAGTGTGCATGGTGATAGTTCTCACTATGACAGTGCCTATAGTGACAATTCTCATGGTGACAGTGCCCATGGCGACAGTGCAAACGGTGACAGTGCCCATGGTGATACTGCTCATGAAGATAGTGCCCATTATAAGAGTTCTCATGTTGATAGTGCCTAAGGTGAAAGTGCCCATGGTGAAAGTGATCATGATGACAGTGCCCATGTTGGTAGTTCCCATGGTGATTGTGCTCACAGTGATAGTGAGCAAGGTAACAGTGCACATGGTGGCCGTGGACTTGGTGACAGTGCCCATGATGGCAGTACTCATGGTGACAGTGACTTACGGTGATAGCGCCCATGGTGACAGTGCACATGGTTGTAGTGCACATGGTGGCAGTGAAAAATGGTGACAGTGCCCATGGTGACAGTGCTCATGGTGACTGTACTCATGGTTGCATTACCCATGGTGAGAGTGCTCACAGTGACACTGCCCATGGTAACTGTGCTCACCATGATAGTGCCCATGGTGACAGTGATCACAGTGATAGTGCCAATGGTGATAGTGACAATACAAATGGTGATACAGCTCAAGTTTATAGTTCCCATATTGACAGTGTGCACAGTGACAGTTCTCACGGTGACACTGCCTATGGTGAAAATGCTCATCATGACAGAGCCCATGGTGACCCTGCCACGGTGACACTGCCATGGTGACAGGGCCCACAGTGAGAGTGACCATGGTGATACTGCTCATGGTGATACAGCCCATGGTGACAGTCCTAACGTTGATAGTGCCCATGGTGAATGTGCCCATGGTGATAGTTCCCATGGTGAGAGTGCTTATGTTGGCAGTGCCCTAGGTGGCAGTGCTTGTGGTGACAGTGCTCATGGTGACATTGATCATGGTGGCAGTTCCCATGGTGAGAGTACAGATGGTGGCAGTGAACATGGTGACACTGCCCATGGTACACGTGCTCAAGGTGATAGTGCCCATGGTGACAGTGCTCATGGTGATTTTGCCCATGGTGATAGTACTCACGTTGATAGTGCCCATTGTTAAGTTGTCCATGGTGACAGTGCTCATGGTAATAGTGAGCATACTGATAGTGCACTTGGTGACAGTGCCCATGCTGAGAGTACACATGGTGATACCGCTCAAGGTGATAGTGCCCATGGTGACAGTGCGCATGGTGAAACTTCTCATGATGACAGTGCCTATGATGACAAGGCTCATCGTGACAATGCCCATGGTGACACTGCTACGGTGACAGTGCCAATGGTGAAAATGACCATGGTGATACTGCTCAAGGTGATAGTACCCATGGTGAGAGTCCTCAAGTTGATAGTGCCCATGGTGAAATTGCCCATTGTGAGAGTTCCCATGGTGACAGTGCTCATGATGACATTGCCCATGATGGTAGTTCCCATGGTGACAGTGCTCACTGTGATACTAACCACGTTAAGAGTGAAGACGGTGGCCGTGTCCTTGGTGACAATGCCCATGATGACAGTACTGATGGTGACAGTGCTCACGGTGATAGTGCCCATGGTGACAGTGCACATTTTTGTAGTGCACATGGTGGCAGTGAAAATTGGTGACAGTGCCTATGGTAACCGTGCTTATGGTGATAGTGCCCATGGTGATATTGCTCACAGTGATAGTGCTCATGGTTAAACTGCCCATGGTGACTGTGCTCACTGTAATAGTGCCCATACTGATAGTGCACTTGGTGGCCGTGCCCATGGTGACAGTGTCCATGGTGACAGTAATCATGGTGACACTGCTCACGGTGATAGTGCACATGGTGACAGTGCCCATGGTTGTAGTGCACATGTTGGCAGTGAAAAATGGTGACAGTGCCCATGGTGACTGTGCTCACGTTGACAGTGCCCATAGTGAAAATACCCATGGTGACAGTGCTGAAGGTGAAAGTGCCCATGGTGGCAGTTTTCATAGTGATAGTTCTCATGGTGACAGTGCTCATGGTGGCAGTTCTGAGGTGGCAGTGCTCACAGTGACAGTACTCATGGTGATAGTGCTTCTGGTGGCATTTCCCATGGTGACAGTACCGATAGTGACACTACACATGGTGACAAGGCCCATGGTAAACGTGCTCATGGTTATAGTGCCCATGGTGACAATGCTCACGATGATGGAGCCCATGGTAAAGTTGCCCATGGTGACAGTGCTCACAGTAATAGTGAGCATAGGGATAGTGCACTTGGTGACCATGCCCATGGTGAGAGTGCCCATGGTGAGAGTACACATGGTGATACTGCTCAAGGTGATACTGCCCATGGTGACAGTGCACATGGTGACAGTTCTCACGGTGACAGTTCCTATGGTGACAATTCTCATCGTGACACTGCCCATGGTGACAGTTCCCACGTTGATACTACCCAAGGTGAAAGTGCCCAGGGTGACAGTTTGCATGGTGAAAGTGCTCATGATGATACTGCCCATGTCGGTAGTTCCAGTGGTGAGAGTGCTCACAGTGATACTGACCATCATAAGAGTGCACATGGTGACCGTACCCTTGGTGACAATACCAACTATGACAGTACTCATGGTGACAGTGCTCACGGTGATAGTGCTCATGGTGACAGTGCACATATTTGTAGTGTACATGGTGGCAGTGAAAAATGGTGACAGTTCCCATGGTAAACGTGCTCACGGTGATATTGCCCATGGAGACATTGCTCACAGTGATAGTGCCCATGGTTAAAGTGCCCATGGTGATAGTGCTCACGGTAATAGTGAGCATCTTGATAGTGCACTTGGTGGCCATGCCCATGGTGACAGTAACCATGGTGACAGTACACATGGTGATACTGTTCAAGGTGATAGTGTCCATGGTGACAGTGCCAATGGAGACACTTTTCACGGTGAGAGTGCCCATGGTGATACAGCTCATGGTGATAGTGCCCATGGTGACAGTCTTCACACTGATCGTGCTGATGGTGATAGTACAGTTGGTGGCCGTGGCCATTATGACACTGCCCATGGTGACAGTACACATGGTGATAGTGCTAACAGAGATTGAAACCACGGTTCACTTAGTGATAGTTCCCCCTATGACAGTGCCTATGGTGACAATTCCCTTGGTGAAAGTGCCCATGGTGACAGTGTCCATGGTGACAGTACACATGGTGATACTGCTCAAGGTGATAGTGCCCCTGGTGACAGTGCCCACAGTGACATTTCTCATCGTGGTAATGACTTTGGTGACAGTGCTCAAGGTGAAATTGCCCATGGTGACAATTCTCATGGTGACATTACCCTTGGAGAGCACTCATGTTGACAGTGCCCATGGTGATGTGCTCATGTTGACAGTGCTCACGGTGATAATGCCCATGGTGACATTGCCCGTGGTGGCAGTGCCCACGGTGCCAGTGCACATGCTGACAGTTCCCATGATGATAGAGCCCATGGTGACAGTGCACATGGTGATACTGCCAGTGTTGACAGTGCTCATGGTGACAGTTTTCATCGTTGCAATACCCATGTTTACAGTACTCACTGACATTGCCCATGGTAGCTATGCCCATGGTGACAGTGTCCACAGTGACAGTGACCATGATGACAGTGACCATGGTGACAGTGCCCATGGTGACATTGCCTATGGTGACAGTGCTTATGGTGACAGTGACCACAGTGAGAGTGCTCACTGTGATAGTGCCTATGGTGACAGCGCTCATGGTGAAAATCCTTACTGTGCCAGTGCCCATTGTGGCAGTTAACACGGTGATAGTGTATACGGTAATATTACGCATGGTGACAGTGCTAATGATGACAATACCCATGGTGACAGTACCATGGTGAAAATACCCATGGTGGCAGTTCTCATAGTGAAAATTCTCATGGTGAGACTTGTCATAATAACAGTGCCCAAGGTGGCAGTGCTCGTGGTGGGAGTGCTCTTGGTGCCAGTGCTCTTGATGGCAGTTCCCATGGGAACAGTACTGATGGTGACACTGCACATTGTGATAGTACAAATGGTAACCTTGCTCTCGGTGATAGTGCACGCAGTGACAGTGCCCATGCTGACAGTCTCATGGTGATAGTGCCCATGGTGAGCGTGCACATGGTGATACTGCCAATGGTGATCGTGCTCATGGTGACAGTGCTCATGGTTGCACTACCCACGGTGACAGTGCTCAAAATGACAGTGCCCATGGTGCCAGTGCCCACGGTGACTTTGCCTATGGTGACACTCCTCACGGTGACGTTGCCCAGGGTGACAGGGCTCATGGTGACAGTCCCCATTGTGCCAGTGCCCATGGTTACAGTGCTCACAGTGAAAGTGCTCATGGTAATACTTCTCACAGTGACAGTGCCCAAGGTGAAAATACCCATGGTGAGAATGCTCATCGAGAAATTACCCATGGTGGCAATTCTCATAGTGAGAGTTCTCATGGTGACAGTTCTCATGGTGGCAGTGCCCTAGGTGGAAGTGCTCGTGGTGACAGTGCTCATGGTGACATTTCTCATGGTGGCATTTCCCATGGTGAGAGTAACGATGGGGCAGTGCACATGGTGACAGTGCCCATGGTAACCGTGCTCAGGATGATATGACCCATGGTGACAGTTATCACGGTGGTAGTGCCAATGTTGATAGTGCCCATGGTGATAGTGCCCATGGTTAAGTTGCCCATGGTGACAGTGCTCACAGTAAGAGTGAGCATAGTGATAGTGTACTCGGTGACCGTGCCCATGGTGACAGTGCCCATGGTGACAGTACACATGGTGATACTGCTCAAGGTGATAGTTCCCTTGTTGACAGTGCACATGGTGACAGTTCTCATGGTGAATGTGCCTATGGTGACAATGCTCATGGTGACCGTGCCCATGGTGAGAGTTCTCACGTTGATAGTGCTCATGATGAAAGTGCCCATGGTGATAGTTCACATGGTGAAAGTGCTCATGATGAGAGTGCCCATGTTGTTATTTCCCATGGTGAGAGTGCTGACAGTGATAGTGACCATGGTAAGATTGCAGATGGTGGCCGTGCCCTTGGTGACTTTGCCCATGATGACAGTACTCATGGTGAGATCGCTCATGGTGATAGTGTCCATGGTGACAGTGCACATGATAACAATGCTCATGGTGACATTTCTTAAGGTAATAGCCCTTGTGGTGATAGTGCACATGGTGCCACTTCCCACCATGACAGTGCTCTTGGTGACAGTGCTCATGTTGATATGGTCCACGGTGGAAATGCCCATGGTGAAATTGCCCATGGTGACAGCGCTTATAGTAAGAGTAGTCACATTGGCAGTGCTCCCGGTGAAACTGCCCATGGTGACAGAGCCCACGGTGACATTGCCCATAGTGATAGTGTCCATGGTGACAGTACTCACAGTGAAATATTCCATGGGGACACTGCCAATGGTTACTGTTCCAATGGTTACCACCCGGTGATAGATGTCTCTCTGAGAGTGCCCATGGTGACAGTGCAAACGGTGACATTGCCTATCGTGACAGTGCTCACAGTGACAGTGCCCATGCTGACTGTGACCGTGGTGACAGTTCGAATGCTGACAGTGCTCATGGTGACAGTCCGCATTGTGCCAGTGCTCAAGGTGACCGTGATCATGGTGACAGTGCCCATAGTCAAAATACCCATGGAGACAATACTCATGGTGAAAGTGCCCATGGTGGCAATTCTCATAGTGACAGTTCTCATGGTGACAGTGTTCATGGTAGTAGTTCCCTAGGTGGCAGTGCTCGTGGTGATAGAGCTCATGGTGACAGTGCTCATAGGGGCAGTTCCCATGGTGAGATTACCGATGGTGGCAGTGCACATGGTGACAGCGCCCACGGTAACCATGTTCACGGTGATAGTGTCAACAGTGACATTGTACATGTTGACGTTTCTCACGGTGACACTGCCTATGGAGACAATGCTCATCGTGACTGTGGCCATGTTGATACTGCTCAAGGTGATATTGCCCATGGTGGCTGTCCTAACGTTGATAATGCCCATGGTGAAAGTGTCCATGGTGACAGTTCTCATGGAGAAAGTGCTCATGATGACAGTGCCCATGTTTGGATTTCCCATGGTGACAGTGCTCATGGTGTCAGGGCCCTATGTGGCAGTGCTCATGGTGACAGTGCTCATGGTGGCAGTTCCCATGGTGAGAGTATCGATGGTAGCTGTGCACAAGGTGACATTCCCCATGGTAACCGTGATCACAGTTACAGTCCCCATGGTGACAGTGCTCACAGTGATAGTGCCGATGGTGATAGTGCTCATGGTGATAGTGCCCATGGTTAAGGTGCCCATGGTGACACTGCTCATGGTAATTGTGAGCATAGTGATAGTGCACTTGGTGATCGTGCCCATGGTGACAGTACACATGGTGATACTGCTCAAGGTGATAATGCCCAAGTTGACAGTGCGCATGGTGACAGTTCTCACGGTGACAGTGCCTATGTTGACAATGCTCATCCTGACATTGCCCATGGTGAAACTGCCATGGTGACAGTGCCCATGGTGACAGTGCTCATGGTGACACTTCTCACAGTGACAGTGCCTATGATGACAATGATAATCGTGACAGTACCCATGGTGACACTGCCACAGTGACAGTGCCAATGGTGACAGTGACCATGGTGATACTGCACAAGGTGATAATGCCCATGGTTACATTCCTCACGTTGATAGTTCCCATGGTGAAAGTGCCTATGGTGAGAGTTCCCACACTGAAAGTGCTCATGATGACAGTGCCCATGTTGGTATTTCCCATGGTGACAGTGCTCACATTGATACTGACCATGGAAAGAATGCATATGGTGGCTGTGCCCTTGGTGACAATGCCCATGATGACAGTTCCGATGGTGACAGTGCTCACGGTGATAATGTCCATGTTGACAGTGCTCATGGTTACAGTGCACATGGTGACAACCCATGCTGTCATTACTCACGGCGACAGTGCGCAAGGTTGCAGTACCCATGTTGACAGTGCCCACGGTGACACTGCCCATGGTGAAAGTGCCCTTGGTGACATTGCTTAAGGAGATAGTACTTGCAGTGATAGAGCGCATGGTGCCATTTCCCACCATGACAGTGCTCTTGTTGACAGTGCTCACAGTGACAGTGCCCATTGTGGCAATGCCCATGTTAACAGTTCCTAAGGTGACACTGCCCGTTATGACATTTCCCATGGTGACAGTGCCCATGGTGCCATTGCATATGGTGACAGTGCTTACGGCGATAGTGCCCCTGGTGACAGGCTTATGGCGACAGTGCGAATGTTGCAACTGCCCATGGTGAAAGTGCTAACCGTGATAGTGCTCACTGTAATATTGCTGATGCTGACAGTGCAAATGGTGACAATACCTATAGTGAGAGTACTCATGGTGAAAATACACATGGTGACAGTTTTCATAGCGACAGTTCTCATGGTGACAGTGCTCATAGTAACAGTGCCCAAGGTGGCAGTGCTTGTGGTGACATTGCTAATGATGACAGGGCTTGTGGTGTCAGTTCCAATGGGGACAGTAACGAAGGTGAATCTGCACATTGTGACAGTGCCCATGGTCAACTTGCTCACGGTGATAGTGCACATGGTGACAGTGCCCATGGTGGTATTGTTCCTGGTGAAAGTGCCCATAGTCACAATTCTCACGGTGTATAGCTCACGGTGACAGTGCCCCTGGTGACAATACCCAGGGTGACAGTACTCATGGTGACAGTGCTCATGGTGATAGTGTCCATGGTGACAGTGCCCATGATCATAATTCTAATGGTGATAGTGCCCATGGTGACAATACCCAGGGTGACAGAGCTCATGGTAACAGTGCTCACAGTAAAAGTGCCCATGGTTAGAGTACCTAGGGTGCAATGCCCATGCTGATAGTGCTCATGGTGACAGTGTCCATGGTGACAGCTCTAATGCTGATAAGGACCATAGTGACAATACCCATGGTGACATTACTCATGGTGATAATGCTCAAGGTGATAGTGTCCATGGCAATAGTGCCCATGGTGAGAGACATCATGCTGATAGGGCCCATGGTGACAGTCCTCAAGTTAAAGGTGCCCATGTTGAACGTGCCCATGGTGACAGTTCCCATGGTGAAAATGCTCATTATGAAAGTGCCCATGTTGGTAGTTCCCATAGTGACAGTCCTAACAGTGATATTGACCATGGTACGTGTGCACATGTTGGCTGTGCCCTTGGTGACAATGCCCATGATGACTGTACTCATGGTGACAATGCTCATGGTGATAGTGCCATGGTGACAGTACACATGGTGATACGGCTAATGGTGATAGTGTCAATGTGACAGTGTGCATGGTGATAGTTCTCACTA
This sequence comes from Mesoplodon mirus, assembly GCF_964341445.2. Lineage (NCBI taxonomy): Eukaryota > Metazoa > Chordata > Mammalia > Artiodactyla > Ziphiidae > Mesoplodon > Mesoplodon mirus. The sequence continues at coordinate 4,918,469 of NW_028295808.1, read as the reverse complement.
TAACATTGCCTATGGTGACAATGCCCATGGTGACAGTGCCCATGGTGACAGTGCTGATGTTGATGCTGCTCATGGTGATAGTGAACTTAGTGACTGTGCCCATGGTGACATTTCTCACCGTGAGAATGCCCATGGTGATACAGCTCATGGTGATAGTGCCCATGGTGACAGTCCTCACGGTGATAGTGAACTTAGTGGCCGTGCCCATGGTGACATTTCTCACGGTGAGAATGCCCATGTTGATACAGCTCATGGTGATAGTGCCCATGGTGACAGTCCTCACAGTGATAGTGCCTATGGTGATAGTACACTTGGTGACCATGCCCAAGGTGACACAACACATGGTGATACTGCTCAAGGTAATAGTGCCCATGTTGACAGTGCACATGGTGAGAGTTCTCACGGTGACAGTGCCTATGCTGACAATGTTCATCGTGACAGTGACCATGCTTACAGTGTCACGGTGACAGTGGCAATGGTGACAGTGACAATGGTGATAGTGCCCATGGTGATAGTCCTCACGTTGATAGTTCCCATGGTGAAAGTGCCCATGGTGAGAGTTCCCATGGTGAAAGTGTTCATGATGACTGTGCCCATGTTGGTAGTTCCCATGGTGACAGTGCTCACAATGATACTGACCATGGAAACAGTGCATATGGTGGTCGTGCCCTTGGTGACAATGCCCATGATGACAGTACTGGTGGTGAGAGTGCTCACGGTGATAGTGCCCATGGTGACAGTGACCATGGTGATACTGCTCAAGCTGATAGTGCCCATCGGAAGAATCCTCACGTTGATAGTGCCCATGGTGAAAGTGCCCATTGTGAGTGTTCGCATGGTGAAAGTGCTCATGATGACATTGCCCATGTTGGTAGTTCGCATGGTGAAAGTGCTCACAGTGATACTAACCATGGTAAGAGTGAATACGGTGGCTGTGCCCTTGGTGACAATGAACATGATGACAGTACTGATGATGACAGTGCTCCCGGGGATAGTGCCTATGGTGCCAGTGCACATGGTTGTAGTGCACATGGTGGCAGTGAAAAATGGTGACAGTGCCCATGGTAACCGTGCTCACAGTGATAGTGCCCATGGTGACAATGCTCATGGTGATAGTGCCCATGTTTAAACTGCCCAAGGTGACAGTGCTCACGGTAATACTGCCCAAAGCGATAGTGAACTTAGTGGCCATGCCCATGGTGACATTTCTCACGGTAAGAATGCCCATGGTGACACAGCTCATGGTGATAGTGCCCATGGTGACAGTCCTCACAGTGATAGTGCCCATGGTGATAATACACTTTGTGGCCATGCCCATTGTGCCAGTGCCCATGGTGACAGTGCACATGGTGATAGTGCTAACAGTGATAGTGCCCATGGTTACAGTGCACATGGTGACATTTCTCACTATGACAGTGCCTATGGTGACAATTCTCATGGTGACAGTGCCCATGGTGACAGTGCCCGTGGTGAGAGTGCCCATGTTGAGAGGCCTAACATTGAGAGTGCCCATGGTGACAGTTCCCATTGTGAAAGTGCTCATGATGACATTGCCCACATTGATAGTTCCCATGGTGACTGTGCTCACAGTGATAGTGACCATGGTAACAGTGCACATGGTAGCTGTGAACTTGTTGAGAGTGCCCTTAATGACAGTAATCATGGTGACAGTGCTCACAGTGATAGTGTCCATGGTGACAGTGCACATTGTGGTAGTGCACATGGTGGCAGTGAAAAATGCTGACAGTGCCCATGGTGACAGTGCTTATGGTGAGAGTGGTTACAGTGGCAGTGCTCACGGTGAAAGTGCCCATGGTGACAGAGCCCACGGTGACAGTGTCCAATATGATAGTGCCCATTGTGACAGTACTCTCAGCGAAATTGTCCAAGGGTACACTGCCCATGGTGACAGTGCCCATGGTCACAACCTTCACGGTGACACTGGCCATGGTGACACTGCAAGGGGTGATATTGCCCATTGTGACAGTGCTCACAGTGACAGTGTCCATGGTGACCCTGACCACAGTGACAATTCTAACGGTGATAGTGCCCATGGTGACAGTGCTCATGGTGACAGTCCGCATTGTGCCAGTGCCCAACGTGACAGTGCTCACAGTGACAGTGCCCATAGTGACAACACCCATGGTGACAGTACTCATTGTGAAAGTGCCCATTGTGGCGGTTTTTATATTGACAGTTCTCATGGTGACAGTGCTCATGGTGACAGTATGCATTGTGCCAGTGCCCAAAGTGACAGTGCTCACAGTGACAGTGTCCAAAGTGACAATACCAATGGTGACAGTACTCATCATGAAAGTGCCCATTGTGGCGATTTTTATAGTGACAGTTCTCAAGGTGACAGTGCTCATGGTGGCAGTGCCCTAAGTGGCAGTGCTCATAGAGACAGTGCTCATGATGGCATTTCCCAGGGTGAGATTACCGATTGTGGCAGTGTACATGGTGAGATTGCCCATGGTAACCATGCTCACAGTGATAGTGCCAATGGTGACAGTGATCACCGTGGCAGTGCCCTAAGTGGCAGTGCTCGTGGTTACAGTGCTCATGGTGGCAGTTCCCATGGTGAGAGTACCGATGGTGGCAGTGCACATGGTGAGATTGCCCATGGTAACCATGCTCACGGTGATAGTGCCCATGGTGACAGTGATCACGGTGAAAGTGCTGATGGTGATAGTTCTCATGGTGGAAGTGCTCATGGTTAAGGTGCCCGTGGTGACTGTGCTCACCGTAATAGTGAGCATAGTGAGAGTGCACTTGCTGACCATGCACATGGTGACAGTACACATGGTGATACTTCTCAAGGTGATAGTGCCCATGGTGAAAGTGCGCATGGTGACAGTTCTCATGTTGACAGTGTCCATGGTGATAATGCTCATGGTGATAGTGACCATGGTGACAGTCCTCAAGTTGATAGGGCCCATGGTGAATGTGCCCATGATGACAGTTCCCATGGTGAAAGTGCTCACAGTGATACTGACAATGGTAAGAGTACACATGTTGGCCGTGCCCTTGGTGAAAATGCCCATGATGATAATACTCATGGTGGCACTGCTCACGGTGATAGTGGCCATGTTGACAGTGCACATTGTCTTAGTGCACATGTTGGCAGAGAAAAATGGTGAAAGTGCCCATGGTGACAGTGCTCATGGTGATAATGCACTTGGAGACAGTGCACATGGTTTTAGTGCACATGGTGGCATTAAAAAATGTTGACAGTGCCCATGGTAACCGTGTTCACGGTGATAGTTCCCATGGTGATGGTGCTCAGGGTGATAGTGTTCATGGTTATAGTGCTCATGGTAATAGTGTCCATAGTGATAGTTCACATTGAGGCCGTGCCTATCGTGACAGTGCCCATGGTGACAGTACACATGGTGATACTGCTCATGGTGATAGTGTCCATGGTGACAATGCCCACAGTGACACTTCTCATGGTGAGGGTGCCCATGGTGATACAGCTCATGGTGATAGTGCACATGGTGACAGTCCTAACGGTGATAGTGCCCATGGTGATAGTACACTTGTTGGCTGTGCCAATTGTGACAGTGCCCATGGTAAAAGAACACATGGTGATAGTGCTAACACTGATAATGCCCATGGTGATAGTTCTCACTATGACAGTGCCTGTGGTCACAATCCTCATGGTGACATTGCCCATGGTGACATTGGCCACAGTGACAGTGCTCACGGTGACAATGCCCATGGTGATAGTGCCCATGGTGAGAGTCCTCATGCTGATAGTGCCCATGGTGATAGTTCCCATTGTGCAAGTGCTCATAATGACAATGCCCATGTTGGTAATTCCCATGGTGACAGTGCTCACGGTGATAGGGACCATGGTAACAGTGCACATGGTTGCTGTGCCCTTGGTGAGAGTGCCCGTGATGAGAGTACTCATGGTGACAGTGAAAACGGTGATAGTGCCCATGGTGACAGTGCACACGGTTGTAGTGCACATGGTGGCAATGAAAAATGGTGACAGTTCCCATGGTGACAGTGCTCATGGTGAGAGTTCACACGGTGACAACCCATGCTGAGTGCTCATGGTGGCAGTGCTCATGGTTGCAGTACCCATGATGACAGTGCTCACAGTGAAAGTGCCCATGGTGGCAGCACCCAATGTGACAGAGTCCTCGGTGATACTGCCCATGATGACATTGCCCATGGTGACAGGGCTCACAGTGATAGTGCTCATGGTAATAGTGCTCATGGTGACAGTGCAAATGGTGACAATACCCATGGTGACAATACTCATGGGGAAAATACCCATGGTGGCAGTTCTCATAGTGGCAGTTCTCATGGTGACAGTACTCATAATAGCAGTGCCCAAGGTGGCAGGGCTCGTGGTGACAGTGCTCATGGTGACAGTGTTCTTGGTGGCAGTTCCCATGGGGACATTACCGATCCTGACAGTGCACATTGTGACAATGCCCATGGTAACCGTGATCATGGTGATAGTGCACGTGGTGATAGTGCACATGGAGATAGTGTACCTGGTGACAGTGCAAAACAGTGACAGTGCACGGGCTGAAAGTGCTCATAGTGATAGTGCGCATGGTGACAGTGCACACAGTGATAATGTGAATTGTTACAGTGTTCATGGTGATAGAGACTAAGGTGGCAAGGGCCATGGTGACAGTACACACAGTGATAGGGCCCATGATGGCAGTGCCCAATGGTGAGAGTGCCCATATTAAGAGTGCTTTCCATCATAGTGCTCACGATAACAGTGTTCATGATAATAGTGCTCATGGTGGCAGTTCCCACAATGACATTGCCCATGGTGACAGTACAGTGACAGTGCCCATGTTGACAGTTCTCATGGTGACAGTGCCCATGGGTACAGTTAGCACAGTGAGATTTCTCATGGTGATAGTACTTATTCTCACAGTGCTCATAGTGAAAATGCCCATGGTGCCAGAGCCCATCGAGACATTTGCACGGTGACTGTTCTCACAGTGACAGTGCCTATGGTGACAATGCTCATCGTGACAGTGAACATGGTGACACTGCCACAGTGACAGTGTACGTGGTGAGAGTGACCATGGAGATAATGCTCATGGTGATAGTGCCCACGGTGACAGTCCTCAAGTTGATAGTGCCCATGGTGAAAGTGCCCATGGTGACATTTCCCATGGTGAAAATGATCATGATGACAGTGCCCATGTTGGTAGTTTCCATGGTGACAGTGCTCACAGTGATAGTGACCATGGTAAGAGTGCACATGGTGGCCATGTCCTTGGTGAAAATGCCCATGATGACAGTACTCATGCTGACAGTGCTCAGGGTGATAGTGTCCATGGTGATAGTGCACATGGTTGTAGTGCAAATGGTGGCAGTGCAAAATGGTGACAGTTCCCATGGTGACATTGCCCATGGTGACAGTGCCCATGGTCACAACCCTCACGGTGATACTGCTAATGGTGACAGTGTCCATGGTGACAGTGCAAATGGTGATATTGCCTATCGGGGCAGTGCTCATGGTGACACAGTTCATGGTTGCAATTCCCATGCTGACAATGCTCAAACTGACAGTGTCCATGATGGCAGTTCCCATGATGACAGTGAGCACGGTGACAGTTCTAACAGTGATAGTGCCCATGCAGACAGGGCTCATGGTGACAGTCCACATTTTGCCAGTACCCAAAGCGACAGTTCTCACGGTGACACTGCCCATAGTGACAATACTCATGGTGACAGTACTGATGGTGAAAGTGCCCATGGTGGCAGTACTCACAGTGACAGTTCTCATGGAATCAGTGCTCATGGCGGGAGTTCCGAGTTGGCAGTGCTCATGGTGACACTGCTCACGGTGATAGTACACCTGGTGACATTTCTCATGGTGACAGTACCGATGCTGACACTACACATGGTGACAGTGCCCATGGTAACCCTGCTCACGGTGATAGTGCCCATGGTTAAAGTGCCCATGGTGACAGTGCTCACCGTAATAGTGCCCATAGTGAGAGTGCACTTGGTGGTGGTGCCCATGCTGACAGTGCCAATGTTGACAATACAAATGGTGATACAGCTCATTGTGATAGTGCCCATGATGACAGTCCTCACAGTGATAATACCCATGGTGATACTACACTTGGTGGCCGTGCCTATTGTTCCAGTGCCCATGGTGACAGTACACATGGTGATAGTTCTCACTATGACAGTGCCTATGGTGAAAATTCTCATGGTGACACTGCCCATTGTGACAGTGCCCACGGTAACAGTACCCTTGGTGATACTGCTCATGGTTATATTGTCCATGGTGAGATTTCTCAAGTTGATAGTGCCCAAGGTGACAGTGCCCATGTTGAAAGTGCTCATGATGACACTTCCCATGGTGAGAGTGCTCACGGTGATAGTGACCATGGCAACAGTGCACATGGTGGCCGTGCCCTAGGTCACAATGCACAGGATGGCAGTACTCATGGTGACAGTGCTTATGGTGATATTGCCCATGGTGAGAGTGCCCATGGTGGTATTGCATATGGTGGAAGTGAAAAATGGTGACAGTGCCCATGGTGGCAGTGCTCATGGTGAGAGTGCACATGGTGACAACCCATGCTGACAGTGCTCATGGTGAAAGTGCTCATGGTTTCAGTACCATGGTGACAGTGCTTACAGTGACAGTTCCAATGGTGGCAGTGCACATGGTGACCATGCCTACGGTGACAGTGCCCATGATGACATTGCCTATGGTGACACTGCTCACGGTGACAGTGACCACAGTGAGAGTGCTCACGGTGATGGTTCTCACGATAATAGTGCTCATGTTGACAGTACAAATGGTGACTATACCCATGGTGACAGCACTCATGGTGAAAATACAAATGGTGGCAGTTATCAAAGCGACATTTCTCATGGTAACAGTGGTCATAACTGCATTGCTCAAGGTGGCAGTTCTCTTGGTGACAATGCTAATAGTGACAGGGCCCATGGTGGTAGTGCACCTGGTGAGACTGCAAAATACTGACAGTGCACATGCTGAGAGTGCTCATGATGATAGTGCCCATGGTGACAGTGCACACGGTGATAATGGGCATTGTTACATTGTTCAGGGTGACAGAGCCCAAGGTGGCAGTTGCGAGGGTGACAGTGCACACCGTGATATTGCCCATGCTGGCAGTGCCAATAGTGAGAGTGCCCATGGTAACAGTGCTTTTGATCATAGTGCTCAGGGTAACAGTGTTCATGGTAATAGTGCTCACGGTGGCAGGGCCCACAATGTCAGTGCCCATGGTGACAGTACTGACAGTGACAGTGCCCATGGTGACAGTTCTCACAGTGACAGTGCCCATGGGGACAGTTAGCACGGTGAGAATTCTCACTGTGATAGTGCCCATTGTTATAGTGCTAATAGTGACAATGCCCATGGTTCTAGGGCCCATCGACACATTCTGCACCGTGACAGTTCTCACACTGACATTGCCCATGGTGATATTACCCACCGTGACAGTACTCATGGATAAAGTGCCCATAGTGACACCGCACATGGTGGTAGTGCAAAATGGTGACAGCTCCCATGGTGACATTGGTCATGGTGACATTGCTTAAGGTGATTGTCCTTGCGGTATAGTGTGCATGGTGACACAGCACACAGTGACAATGTTCACAGTGATATTGCCCATGGTGACATTGCCCATGGTGGCAGTGCCCACGGTGCCAGTTCCCACAGTGACATTGCCCATGCTGACAGTTCTCATGGTGATAGTGCCCATGGTGACAGTGCACATGATGATACTGCCAATGGTGACAGTGTTCATGGTTGCATTACCCATGGTGACCGTGCTCAAACTGACAGTGCCCATAGTGCAGTGCCCCTGGTGACAGTGTCCATGGTGACAATGCTCAGGGTGACAAAGCCTTTGGTGACAGTGCTCATGGAGAAATTTCCCTTGGAGAGAGAACCCATGTTGACACTGACCATGGTGACGTGCTCATTTTGACAGTGCTCACAGTGATGGTGCCCATAGTGACATTGCCCATGGTGGCAGTGCCCACTATGCCAGTGCCCCATGGTGACAGTTCTCAAGGTGACAGTACCCATAGGGACAGTTAGCACAGTGAGATTTCTCATGATGATAGTGCGTATTGTGACAGTGCTCATAGTGACAATGCCCATGGTGCAAGTTACCATCGAGACATGCCGCACAGTGAGAGTTCTCATGGTGACAGTGCCCATGGTGATATTACCATGGTGACAGTACTCATAGTTAAAGTGCCCATTGTGACACGTCACATGGTGGCAGTGCAAAATGGTGACAGTGCCCATGGTGACATTGCTCATGGTGACATTGCTTATGGTGATAGTCCTTATGGTGTTATTGTGCATGGTGACACTGCACACAGTGACAGTTCTCATGGTGACAGTGCTCACAGTGATAGTGCCTATTGTGAAAGTGCCCATGGTAACTGTGCCCATAGTCACAATTCTCACAGTGTAGTGCTCATGGTGACAGCGCCCATGGTGAAAATACACAGGGTGACAGTTCTCATGGTGACATTGCTCATGGTGATAGTGCCCATGGTGATAGTGCCCATGGTGACATTGCCCATGTTCACAATTCTCACGGTGATAGTGCCCATGGTGACAAAACCCAGGGTGACAGTACTCATGGTGACAGTGCTCACAGTGAAATTGTCCATGGGGACACTGCCCATGGTGACAGTGCCCATGGTCACAACCCTTACAGTGATAGTGGTCACTGTGAATGTGCCCATGGTGACAGTACTCACTGTGACAGTGCCCATGGTGAGAGTACTGATGGTGACACTGCACATGGTGACAGTGCCCATGGTTACAGTGCTCATGGTGATACTGCGAATGGTGACAGTGACCATGGTTGTAGTGCACCTGGTGGCAGTGGAAAATAGTGAGAGGGCCCATGGTGACAGTGTCCACAGTGACAGTGCTCATGGTGACAGTGCCCATGGTGGCAGGGCCACTGGTTACAGTGCAGAGGGTGAGAGTGTCCATGGTGGCCATGGAAATGGTGACAGTGCTCATGGTGACAGTATTTATGATGATAGTGCTCACGGTAGCAGTGTTCATGGTAATAATGCTCACGGTGTCAGTGCCCACAATGACAGTGCCCATGGACAGGGTCAAAAGTGACAGTGACCATGGTGACAGAACTTATGATGATAGTGCTCACGGTAGCAGTGTTCATGACAATAATCCTCACGGTGGCAGTGCCCACAATGATAGTGCCCATGGAGAGTGTCAAAACTGACAGTGACCATGGTAACAGTACTTATGAAGATAATGCTCACGGTAGCAGTGTTCATGATAACAATGCTTACGGTGGAAGTGCCCACAATGTCAGTGCCCATGGACAGTGTCAAAAGTGAAAGTGACCATGGTGACAGAACTTATGATGATAGTGCTCACGGTAGCAGTGTTCATGGTAATAATGCTCACGGTGGCAGTGCCCATTGGGACAGTGCTCATAGTGACAAGGCCCATGGCACAATTGCCCATCATTATATTGCTCACAGTGATAGTTCTCACAGTGACAGTTCCCATGGTGATATTACCCATGGTGACAATACTCAATGATAAAGTGCCCATAGTGACAATGCCCATGGTGAGAGTGCGCATGTTGGCAGTGCCAAATGGTGACACTGCCCATGGTGGCAGTTCTCATGGTGAGGGTACCAATGGTGACAGTGTTCATGGTGTCAGTTCCCATGGTGAGATTACCGAAGGTGGCAGTGCAAATGGAGACAGTGTCCATGGTAATCATGCTCACGGTGATAGTGTCCAAGGTGAGAGTGATCACAGTGATAGTGCCGATGGTGATATTGCGCACAGTGATAGTGCCTGTGGTTAAGGTACACATGGTGACAGTGCTCACAGTAATATTGAGCATAGCAATAGTGTACTTGGTGACCACGCCCATGGTGAAAATGCACATGGTGATACTGCTCAAGTTGATAGTGCCCGTGGTGAAAGTGCGAACGGTGACAGTTCTCATGGTGACAGTGCCTATGATGAAAATGCTCATTGGGACAGTTCCCATGGTGACACTGCCACAGTGAGTGTGCGCATGGTGACAGTGACCATAGTGATACTGCTCAAGGTGATAGAGCCCATGGTGACAGTCCTAACGTTGATAGTGCCCATGGTGAATGTGCCCATTGTGACAGTTCCCATGGTGAAAATGCTCATGATGACAGTGCCCATGATGGGAGTACCCATGGTGACCGTGCTCATGGTGGAAGTGCCCTAGGTGGCAGTGTTCGTGGTGACAGTGCTCGTGGTGACATTGCTCATGGTGGCAGTTCCCATGGTGAGGGTATTGATGGTGACAGTGCACATGGTGACAGTGCCCATGGTACAAGTGCTCACGGTGATAGTGCCCATGGTGACAGTGAGAATGGTTATATTGCTCATGGTGAACGTGCCCATGGTGGCAGTGCCCCTGCTGACAGTGCTCACTGTGAGAGTGCCCATGGTGGCGGTGCCAATGGTGACAGTGCCCATGGTGACACTACGTATGATGATAGTGCTCAAGGTAGCAGTGTTCATGGTAATAATGGTCACAGTGGCAGTGCCCACGGTGACAGTGCCCATGGACACTGCTGACTGTGACAGTGCCCATGGTGAGAGTTCTCACGGTGACAGAGCCCATGGTGACAATACACAGGGTGACAGTATTCATGGTGACATTGCTCATGCTGAGAGTGCCCATGTTCACAATTGTCACGGTGATAGATCCCATGGTGACAATACCCAGGGTAACAGAGCTGATGGTAAAAGTGTTCACGGTGACAGTGCCCATGGTGACAGTACCTAAGGTGACAATTCCCATGGCGAGACTGCTCATAGACAGTGCCCATGGTGACAATACCCAGCGTGTCCTGTCCATGGTGACAGTGATCATGGTGACACTTCTCATGAGGACAGTGCCATAAGTGACAGTGCTCATTGTGGCAGTGCTCATGGTGACCGTGCTCATGGTGACAGTGCCCATGGTGACAGTGCCTATGGTGATAGATATCACGGTGGCCGTGCCCAGGGTGACATTGCCCACGCTGACAAAGCCCATGGTGATACTTCCCATTGTGACAGTGCCCACGGTGGCAGAGCCCATGGTGACAGTGCCCAAGATCACAGTGCCCATGGTGAGTGCTAATGGTGACTGTGCGCATGGTGACAGCAACCAGTGTGACAATGCCCATTGTGACCATGCTCATGGTGACCATGCTGATGTTGACAGTGCCGGTGGTGATAGTGCCAACAGTGAGAGTGCTCACGGTGACACTGCCCATGGAGACACTGCCCATGGTGATAGTGCTCATCATGACAACCCCTCGGAGGCAGTGCCAATGGGGAGAGTCCCCGTGGTGACAGTTCTCACGGTGAAAGTGATCCTGTTGAAATTGCTCATGGTGACAGTGCTCAAGGTGATAGTCTCCATGTTGACAGTGCCCATGGTGACTGTTCTCACGGTGACAGTGCGTACGGTGATTATGCTCTTAGAGAGAGTGCTCACGGTGACAGTGCCCATGGTGACAGTGACCACGGTGACTGTTCTCACCGTGATAGAGACCATGGTGACAGTGTTCATGATGACAGTCCGCATTAAGGCTGTGCCCGTGGTGACAGAGCTCATGGTGATAGTTCTCATGGTGATAGTACGCACGTTGACAGTGCCAAAGGTGACAATACCCAGGTGAGAGTAATCATGGTGAAAGTGCCCATGGTGGCAGTTCTCATACTGACAGTTCTTGTGACAGTGCTCATGGTGGCAGTGCTCGTGGTGACAGTGTTCTTGGTGGCAGTGTTCACGGTGACAGTGCCCATGGTGCTATTACCCATGGTGACAGTTCTCATAGTGAAAATGCCCATGGTGACACTGCACATGGTGGCAGTGCAAAAAGGTGACAGTGCCCATGGTGATATTGCTCATGGTGACATTTCTTACGGTGATAGTCCTTGCGGTAATAGTGTGTATGGTGAAACTGCACACAGTGACATTTCTCATGGTGACAGTGTTCACGGCGTTAGTTCCTATGGTAAATGTGACCATGGGGACAGCGCCCATAGTCACAATTCTCATGGTGTAGTGCTCACGGTGACAGTGCCCATGGTGAAAATACACAGGGTGAAAGTATTCATGGTCACATTGCTCATGGTGATAGTGCCCATGGTGAGAGTGCCCATGTTCACAACTGTCATGGTGATATTTCCCATGGTGACAATATCCAGCGTAACAGAGATAATGGAAAGTGTGTTCACGGTGACAGTGCCCATGGTGACAGTACCTAAGGTGACAATTACCATGGTGAGACTTCTCATAGACAGTGCCCATGGTGAAAATACCCAGTGTGTCCTGTCCATGGTGACAGTGATCATGGTGACACTTCTCATGAGGAGAGTGCCATAAGTGACAGTGCTCATTGTGGCAGTGCTCATGGTGACCGTGCTCATGGTGTCAGTGCCAATGGTGACAGTGCCTATGGTGATAGATATCATGGTGGATGTGCCCAGGGTGACATTGCCCACGCTGACAAAGCCCATGGTGATACTTTCCCATTGTGACAGTGCCCACGGTGGCAGAGCCCAAGGTGACAGTGCCCAAGATCACAGTGCCCATGGTGAGAGTGCTAACAGTGACTGTGCCCATGGTGACAGCACCCAGTGTGACAATGCCCATTGTGAAAGTGCTCACGGTGACCATGCCGATGGTGATAGTGCCAATAGTGAGAGTGCTCACGGTGACACTGCCCATGGAGACACTGCCCATGGTGATAGTGCTCATCATGACAACCCCTCGGAGGCAGTGCCAATGGTGAGAGTCCCCGTGGTGACAGTCTCATGGTGAAAGTGATCCTGTTGAAATTGCTCATGGTGACAGTGCTCATGGTGACAGTGCTCAAGGTGATAGTCTCCATGTTAACAGTGCCCATGGTGACTGTTCTCAGTGTGACAGTGCCTATGGTGATTATGCTCTTAGTGACAGTGCTCACGGTGACAGTGCCCATGGTGACAGTGACAACCGTGACTGTTCTCACCGTAATAGTGCCCATGGTGACAGAGTTCATGATGACAGTCCGCATTATGGCTGTGCCCGTGGTGACAGTGCTCATGGTGATAGTTCTCACGGTGATAGTACGCACGGTGACAGTGCCAAAGGTGACAATACCCAGGTGATAGTAATCATGGTGAAAGTGCCCATGGTGGCAGTTCTCATACTGACAGTTCTTGTGACAGTGCTCATGGTGGCAGTGCTCATGGTGACAGTGCTCTTGGTGACATTGCTCATGGTGGCAGTGCCCATGGTGAGACTACCAATGGTGACACTGCTCATGGTGACAGTGCACATGGTCATGGTGCATCTGGTGGCAGTGCAAAATAGTGAGAGTGCCCATGGTGATATTGCTCATGGTGATAGTGCCCATGGTGACAGAACCCATGGTGACAGTTCCGATGGTGAGAGTGCCAATAGTGACAGTGCTCATGGTGAAACCTCCCATGGTGACATCGCCCATGGTGATAGTGCTCATGGTGACAACCCCACAGTGACAGTGCCAATGTTGATAGTCCGCGTGGTGACAGGTCTTACATTGAATGTGACCATGGTGTCTGTGCTCATGGTGACAGTGCTCAAGGTTATAGTCTGTATGTTGACAGTGCCGATGGTGACAATTCTCATGGTGACAGGGCCTATGGTGAAAATTCTCATAGTGACAGTGTTCACGGTGACAGTGCCCATGGTGCTATTACCCATGATGACAGTTCTCATAGTGAAACTGCCCATGGTGACACTGCACATGGTGGCAGTGCAAAATGATGACAGTGCCCATGGTGATATTGCTCATGGTGACATTGCTTATGGTGATAGTGTGTATGGTGAGACTGTACACAGTGACATTGCTCATGGTGACAGTGTTCACGGCGTTAGATCCTATGGTGAATGTGTCCATGGGGACAGTGCCCATAGTCCCATTTCTCATGGTGTAGTGTTCACGGTGAGAGTGCCCATGGTGACAATACACAGGGTGACAGTATTCATGGTGACATTGCTCATGGTGAGAGTGCCCATGTTCACAACTGTCACGGTGATAGTTCCCATGGCGACAATACCCAGGGTAACAGAGCTGATGGTAAAAGTGTTCACGGTGACAGTGCCCATGGTGACAGTACCTAAGGTGACAATTCCCATGGTGAGACTGCTCATAGACAGTGCCCATGGTGACAATACCCAGCGTGTCCTGTCCATGGTGACAGTGATCATGGTGACACTTCTCATGAGGAGAGTGCCATAAGTGACAGTGCTCATTGTGGCAGTGCTCATGGTGACCGTGCTCATGGTGACAGTGCCCATGGTGACAGTGCCTATGGTGATAGATATCACGGTGGCCGTGCCCAGCGTGACATTGCCCACGCTGACAAAGCCCGTGGGGATACTTCCCATTGTGACAGTGCCAACGGTGGTAGAGCCCATGGTGACAGTGCCCAAGATAACAGTGCCCATGGTGAGAGTAATAACAGTGACTGTACCCAAGGTGACAGCACCCAGTGTGACAATGCCCATTGTGACAGTGTTCACGGTGACCATGCCGATGCTGACAGTGCCGATGGGGATAGTGCCAATAGTGAGAGTGTTCACGGTGACACTGCCCATGGAGACACTGCCCATGGTGATAGTGCTCATCATGACAACCCCTCGGAGGCAGTGCCAATGGTGAGAGTCCCCGTGGTGAGAGTTCTCATGGTGAAAGTGATCCTGTTGAAATTGCTCATGGGGACAGTGCTCATGGTGACAGTGCTCACAGTGATAGTCTCCATGTTGACAGTGCCCATGTTGACGGTTCTCATGGTGACAGTGTCTATGCTGATTATGCTCTTAGTGACAGTGCTCATGGTGACAGTGCCCATGGTGACAGTAACCACGGTGACTGTTATCACCGTGATAGTGCCCTTGGTGACAGTGTTCGTGATGACAGTCTGCATTAAGGCTGTGCCCGTGGTGAGAGTGCTCATGGTGATAGTTCTCACTGTGATAGTACGCACCTTGACAGTGCCAAAGTTGACATTACCCAGGTGATATTAATCATGGTGAAAGTGCCCATGGTGGCAGTTCATATACTGACAGTTCTTGTGACAGTGGTCATGGTGGCAGTGCTCGTGGTGACAGTGCTCTTGGTGACAGTGCTCATGGTGGCAGTGCCCATGGTGAGACTACCGATGGTGACACTGCCCATGGTGACAGTGCACATGGTCATGGTGCATCTGGTGGCAGTGCAAAATACTGAGAGTGCCCATGGTGATATTGCTCATGGTGATAGTGCCCATCGTGAGAGTGCCCATGGTTCCAGTGCTCATGGTGACAGTGCCCCTGGTGACAGTGCACACCGTGAGAGTGCCCATGGTGTCTGTGCCCATGGTGACAGTTCTTATCATGAGAGTGTTCACGGTAGCAGTGTTCATGGTAATAGTGCTCACGGAGACATTGCCCACAATGAGAGTGCCCATGGTGAGAATACTGACTGTGAAAGTGCCCATGATGACTTTTCTCTCTGCGACAGTGCCCATGGGGACAGTTAGCACGGTGAGATTTCTCACAGTGATAGTGCACATGGTTTCAGTGCTAATAGTGAAAAGACCCACGGCGCCAGTGCCCATCATGGCATTGCTCACGGTGATAGTTCTCACGGTGACAGTGCCCATGGTGATATTACCCATGGTGACAGTACTCAGTGATCAAGTGCTCATGGTGACAGTGCCTAAGGTGATAGTGCACACGGTGGCAGTGCAAAATGGCGACAGTGCCCATGGGGACATTGCTTAATGTGATAGTCCTTGTGGTGACATTGCGCATGGTGACATTGCCCACCACGACAGTTCTCTTGTTGACAGTGCTCATGGTGATAGTGCCCATGTTGGAAGTGCCCATCGTGAAAGTGTCCATGGAGACAGTTCTTATGATGAGAGTGGTCAGAGTGGCAGTGCTCATGGTGAAAGTGCCCATGGTGACAGAGCCCACGGGGACATTGCCCATAATTACAGTGTCCATGGTGAAAGTCCTAACAGTGAAATTGTCCATGGGGACACTGCCCATGGTGAAAGTGCCCATGGTCACAATATTCATGGTGAAAGTGCTCACGGTGAGTGTGACCATGGTGACACCGACCACGGTGACACTTCTAATGGTGATACTGCCCATGATGACAGTGCTCATGGTGACAGTCCACATTGTGCCAGTGCCCAAGGTGACAGTGCTCATGGTGACAGTGCCCAAAGTCACAATACCCATGGTGACAGTGCCCACGCTGACAGATCTCAAGGTGATAGTGCCCATGGTGACAGTGCCCATGGTGATACAGAGAATGGGGACAGTGCTTACGGTGACAGTGGTCATGGTTGCAGTACCCATGGTGATAGTGCTGAAACTGACAGTGCCCTTGGGGATAGTTCGAATGGTGAGTGTGCTCGTGTTAATAGTGTCCATGGTGGCAGTTCCCATTGTGAAAGTGCTCATGATGACAGTGCCCAGGTTGGTAGTTCCCATGGTGAGAGTGCTCATGGTGATAGTGACCATGTTAACAGTGCACAAGGTGGCTGTGCCATTGGTGACAGTGCTCATGATGACAGCATTCATGGTGACAGTTCTCACGGAGATAGTGCACATGGTGACAGTGCACATGGTGGTAGTGCACATGGTGGCAGTGAAAAATGGTGACAGTTCCCATGCTGACAGTTCTCATTGTGACAATGCACACGGTCACAACCGATGCAGACACTGCTCATGGTAGCTGTACCCGTGGTGACAGTGCTCACAGTGATAGTGCCCATGGTGACACTGCCCATGATGACAGTGCCCATGGTGAAAGTTCCCACGTCGCCATTGCCTATGGTGACAGTGCTCATCATAACAGTGCCCATGGTGACAGTGACCATGGTGAGAGTGCTCACACTGATAGTGCACATGGTGACAGGGCTCATGGTGCCAGTACGCATTGTGGCAGTAGCCATGGCAAGAGTGCTCATGGTGACACTGACCACAGTGAGAGTGCTCACTGTGATAGAGCTCACGGTAATAGTGCTCATGGTGACAGTGCAAATGGTGACAATACCCATGGTGACAGTACTCATGTTGAAAATACCCATGGTGGTAGTTCTCATAGCGAAAGTTCTCATTTGACAGTGCTCATAGTAGCAGTGCCCAAGGTGGCAGTCTTCGTCGTGACAGTGCTAATGGTGACAGTGCTCTTGGTGGCAGTTCCCATGGGGACAGTACCAATGGTGACCGTGTGCATTGTTATAGTGCCCATGTTAAACATGCTCACGTTGATAGTGCGCATCGTGACAGTTCCCATGGTGGTAGTTCACCTGGTGACAGTGCTAAATAGTGACAGTGCACATGCTGACAGTGCTCACGGTGATAGTGCCCATGGTGACAGTGCCCACATTGATAATGGGTATTATTACAGTGTTCATCGTGACAGAGCCCAAGGTGGCAGTGGCCATGGTGACAGTGCCCACAATGACAGTGCCCATGGTAACAGTGCCGACAGTGACAGGGCCCATGGTGACACTTCTCACAGTGAATGTGCCCATGGGGACAGTTACCATGATGAGATTTCTCACGCTGATAGTGCCCGTTGTGACAGCGCTCACAGTGAAAATGCCCATGGTGCCAGTGCCCATAGAGACATTCCGCACGGTCACATTTCTCACGGTGAAAGTGCCTATGGTGACACTGCACCTGGTGGCAGTGCAAAATGGTGACAGTGCCCATGGTGACATTGCTCATAGTTACTTAGCTTACCATGATAGTCCTTACGGTGAGAGTGTGCATGGTGACACTGCACACAGTTGCAGTGTTCATGGTGATAGTGTTCACAGTGATACTTTCCATGGTGATAGTGCCCATGGTGACACTGCACATGTTGGCAGTGAAAAATGGTGACAGTGCCCCTGTTGAAAGTTCTCATGGTGACAGTGCACATGGTGACAACCCATGCAGACAGTACTCATGCTGACATTACTCACGGTGACATTTCTCATGTTTGCAGTATCCATGGTGACAGTTCTCACAGTGATAGTGCCAATGGTGAGAATGCCCATGGTGACACTGCCCATGATGACAGGGCCCAGGGTGCAATTATCTATGGTGACAGTGCTCATGGTAACAGTGCCCATGGTGACAGTTACCATGGTGAGAGTGCTCACACTGATGGTGCCCATGGTGACAGTGCTCATGGTACCTATCTACATTGTGCCATACCCATGGCCACAGTGCTCATTGTGACAGTGACCACAGTGAGTGTTCTCACGGTGATAATGCTCACGGTAATAGTGCTCATGGTTACAGTGCAAATGGTGACAATACCATGGTGACAGTACTCATGTTGAAAGTACCCATGGTGGCAGTTCTCATAGCGACAGATCTCATGGTGATACAGCTCATAATAGCAGGGCCCAGGTGTCAGTGCACGTGGTGACAGTGCTAATGGTGACAGTGCTCTTGGTGGTAGTTCCCATCGGGACAGTACTGATGGTGACACTCTGCATTGTTACAGTGCCCATGGTAACTGTGCTCACGGTGATAGTGCACATCGTGACAGTGCCCATGGTGGTAGTTCATCTGGTGACAGTGCTAAATATTTACAGTGCACATGCTGATAGTGCTCATGGTGATAGTGCTCATGGTGATAGTGCACACGGTGATAATAGGCATTGTTACAGAGTTCATGATGATGGAGCACACGGTGGCAGTGGCACTGGAGACAGTGCCCACAGTGACAGTGCCCAAGGTGACAGTGCCGACAGTGACAGTGCCCATGGTGACACTTCTCACGGTGACAGTGCACATGGGGTCAGTTTGCATGGAGAGATTTCTCACGGTGATAGTGCCCGTTTTGACAGTGCTCACAGTGACAATACCCATGGTGCCAGTGCCCATAGAGTCATTCCGCACGGTCACATTTCTCACGGTGAAAGTGCCTATGGTGATATTAACCATGGTGACACTGCACATGGTTGCAGTGCAAAATGGTGACAGTGCACATGGTGACATTTCTCATGGTGACTTTGCTTACGGTGATAGTCGTTACAGTGACAGTGCGCATGGTGACACTGAACTTAGTGACAGTGTTCATGGTGACAGTATTCACGGTGATAGTTCCCATGAGAGAGTTCACAGTAACAGTGCCCATAGTCACAATTCTCATGGTGTAGTGCTCACATTGACAGTGCCCATGGTGTCATGCCCATGGTGACAGTGCTCATGGTGACAGTGCTCATGTTGGCAGTGCCATAAATAACAGTGCTCATTATGGCAGGGCTCATGGTGTCCGTGCTCATGGTGACAGTGCCCATGTTTACAGTGTTTATGGTGATAGATGTCACGGTGTCAGTGCCCACGGGGACAGTACCAAGGCTGACAAAGCCCAGTGTGATACTTCCCATTGTGACAGTGGCCACGGTGACAGCGCACAGTGTGACAAGGCTCATGGTCACCGTGCTCACAGTGACGGTGCCCATGGTGACAGTGCCGATGGTGAGAGTGCCATTAGTGACAGTGCTCATGGTGAAACTGCCCATGGAGATATCGTGCATCGTGATAGTGCTCATGGTGACAACCACACGGTGACAGTGCCAATGTTGATAGTCCCCGTGGTAACAGGTCTTACATTGAATGTGACCATGGTGTCTGTGCTCATGGTGACAGTGCTCAAGGTTATAGTCTCCATGTTGACAGTGCCGATGGTGAGAATTCTCATCGTGACAGGGACTATGGTGAAAATTCTCATAGTGACAGTGTTCACGGTGACAGTGCCCATGGTGCTATTACCCATGGTGACAGTTCTCATAGTGAAACTGCCCATGGTGACACTGCACATGATGGCAGTGCAAAATGGTGACAGTGCCCATGGTGATATTGCTCATGGTGACATTGCTTACGGTGATACTCCTTACGGTGATAGTGTGTACGGTGAAACTGCACACAGTGACATGGCTCATGGTAACAGTGTTCACGGCCTTAGTTCCTATGGTGAATGTGACCATGGGGACAGTGCCCATAGTCACAAATCTCATGGTGTAGTGCTCAAGGTGATAGTGCCCATGGTGACAATACACAGGGTGACAGTATTCATGGTGACATTGCTCATGGTGATAGTGCCCATGGTGAGAGTGCCCATGTTCACAACTGTCACGGTGATAGTTCCCATGGTGACAATACCCAGGGTAACGGAACAGATGGTAAGAGTGTTCACGGTGACAGTGCCCATGGTGACAGTACCTAAGGTGACAATTCCCATGGTGAGACTGCTCATAGACAGTGCCCATGGTGACAATACCCAGCGTGTCCTGTCCAAGGTGACAGTGATCATGGTGACACTTCTCAGGATGACCTTGCCATAAGTGACAGTGCTCATGGTGGCAGTGCTCATGGTGACCGTGCTCATGGTGACAGTGCCCATGGTGACAGTGTCTATGGTGATAGATATCATGGTGGCCGTGCCCAGGGTGACATTGCCCATGCTGAAATAGCCAATGGTGATACTTTCCCATTGTGACAGTGCCAACGGTGGCAGAGCCCATGGTAACAGTGCCCAAGATCACAGTGCCCATGGTGAGAGTGCTAATGGTGACTCTGACCATGGTGATAGCACCCAGTGTGACAATGCTCACGGTGAACATGCCGATGCTGACAGTGCGATGGTGATAGTGCCAATAGTGAGAGTGCTCACGGTGACACTGCTCATGGAGACAATGCCCATGGTGATAGTGCTCATCATGACAGCCCCTCGGAGGCAGTACCAATGGTGAGAGTCCCTGTGGTGCTAGTTCTCATGGTGGAAGTGATCCTGTTGAAATTGCTCATGGTGACAGTGCTCATGGTGAGAGTGCTCAAGGAGATAGTCTCCATGTTGACAGTGCCCATGGTGACTGTTCTAATGGTGACAGTGCTCAAGGTGATAGTCTCCATGTTGACAGTGCCCATGGTGACTGTTCTCACGGTGACAGTGCCTATGGTGATTATGCTCTTAGTGACAGTGCTCACGGTGACAGTGCCCATGGTGACAGTGACCACGGTGACTGTCCTCACCGTGATAGTGCCCATGGTGAGAGTGTTCATGATGACAGTCCGCATTTTGGCTAAGCCCGTGGTGACAGTGCTCATGGTGATAGTTCTCACGGTGATAGTACGCACGTTGACAGTGCCAAAGGTGACAATACCCAGGTGATAGTAATCATGGTGAAAGTGCCCATGATGGCAGTTCTCATACTGACAGTTCTTGTGACAGTGCACATGGTGGCAGTGCTCGTGGTGACAGTGCTCTTGGTGACAGTGCTCATGGTGGCAGTGCCCATGGTGAGACTACCGATGGTGACACTGCCCATGGAGACAGTGCACATGGTCATGGTGCATCTGCTGGCAGTGCAAAATAGTGAGAGTGCCCATGATGATATTGCTCATGGTGATAGTGCCCATGGTGAGAGTGCCCATGGTTCCAGTGCTCATGGTGACAGTGCCCATTGTGACAGTGGCCCTGGTGACAGTGCACACCGTGAGAGTGCCCATGGTGTCTGTGCCCATGGTGACAGTTCTTATCATGAGAGTGTTCATGGTAGCAGTGTTCATGGTAATAGTGCTCACGGAGACATTGCCCACAATGAGAGTGCCCATGGTGAGAATACTGACTGTGACAGTGCCCATGATGACTTTTCTCTCTGCGACAGTGCCCATGGGGAGAGTTAGCACGGTGAGATTTCTCACAGTGATAGTGCACATTGTTTCAGTGCTAATAGTGAAAAGACCCACGGCGCCAGTGCCCATCATGGCATTGCTCACGGTGATAGTTCTCACGGTGACAGTGCCCATGGTGATATTACCCATGGTGACAGTACTCAGTGATCAAGTGCTCATGGTGACAGTGCCTAAGGTGATAGTGCACATGGTGGCAGTGCAAAATGGCGACAGTGCCCATGGGGACATTGCTTAATGTGATAGTCCTTGTGGTGACATTGCGCATGGTGACATTGCCCACCACGACAGTTCTCTTGTTGACAGTGCTCATGGTGATAGTTCCAATGTTGGAAGTGCCCATCGTGAAAGTGCCCATGGTGACAGTTCTTATGATGAGAGTGGTCAGAGTGGCAGTGCTCATGGTGAAAGTGCCCATGGTGACAGAGCCCACGGTGATAGTGTCCATAGTTATAGTGTCCACGGTGACAGTCCTAACAGTGAAATTGTCCATGGGGACACTGCCCATGGTGAAAGTGCCCATGGTCACAACACTCACGGTGATAGTGCTCACGGTGAGAGTGGCCATGGTGACAGTGACCACAGTGACAGTTCTAATAGTGATACTGCCCATGATGACAGTGCTCATGGTGACAGTCCACATTGTGCCAGTGCCCAAGGTGACAGTGCTCATGGTGACAGTGCCCAAAGTCACAATACCCATGGTGACAGGGCCCAGGCTGACAGTTCTCAAGGTGATAGTGCCCATGGTGACAGTGCACATGGTGATACAGAGAGTGAGGTCAGTGCTTATGGTGACAGAGGTCATGGTTGCAGTACCCATGGTGATAGTGCTGAAACTGACAGTGCCCTTGGGGATAGTGCCCATGGTGAGTGTGCTCGTGTTAATAGTGCCCATGGTGGCAGTTCCCATTGTGAAAGTGCTCATGATGACAGTGCCCATGTTGGTATTTCACATGGTGACAGTGCTCATGGTGATAGTGACCATATTAACAGTGCCCATGGTGACAATGCCCATGGTGACAATGCCCATGATGACAGTGCCCATGGAGTCAGTGCCCACGGAGCCATTGCCTATGGTAACAGTGCTCACAGTGACAGTACCCATGGTAACAGTGTCCACGGTGAGAGTGCTCATGGTGATAGTGGCTATGGTGACAGATCACACTGTGACAGTCCACATTGTGCCAGTACCAATAGTGACAGTGCCCATGGTGACATTGACCACGGTGAGAGTGCTCACGATGCTAGTGCTCACAGTAATAGTGCTCATGGTGACAGTGCCGACAGTGACGGTGCTCACGTTCACAGTGCCTATGGTGATAGTGCCCATGGTGAGAGTCCGGCCATTGATAGTGCCCATGGTGGCAGTTCCCATTGTGAAAGTGCTCATGATGACATTGCCCATGTTGGTAGTTCCCATGGTGACAGCGCTCACGGTGATAGTGACCTTGGTAACTGTGCACATGGTGGCCGTGCCCTTGGTGACAGTGCCAATGATGACAGTACTCATGGTGACAGTTCTCATGGTAATATTTCCCATGGGGACAAGGCACAGGGTGGCAGTGAAAAATGGTGAAAGTGCCCATGTTGACAGTTCTCATGGTGACAGTGCACACGGTGACAACCCATGCAGACAGTACTCACGGTGACAGTTCTCATGGTTGCAGTACCCATGGTGACAGTGCTCACAGTGATACTGCCCATGGTGGCAGTGCCCATGGTGACACTGCCCATGATGACAGTGCCCATGGTGAAAGTTCCCACGGCGCCATTGCCTATGGTGACAGTGCTCATGGTAACAGTGCCCATGGTGACACTGACCACAGTGAGAGTGCTCATTGTGATAGAGCTCACGGTAATAGTGCTCATGGTGACAGTGCAAATGGTGACAACACCCATGGTGACAGTACTCATGTTGAAAATACCCATGGTGGCAGTTCTCATGGTGACAGTGCTCATAATAGCAGTGCCCAAGGTGGCAGTCCTCGTGGTGACAGTGCTAATGGTGACAGTGCTCTTGGTGGCAGTTCCCATGGGGACAGTACCGATGGTGACCCTGTGCATTGTTACAGTGCCCATGGTAACCGTGCTCACGGTGGTAGTGCACATCGTGAGAGTGCCCATGGTGGTAGTTCACCTGGTGACAGTGCTAAATAGTGACAGTGCGCATGCTGACAGTGCTCACGGTGATAGTGCCCATGGTGACAGTGCCCACGGTGATAATGGGTATTATTACAGTGTTCATTGTGACAGAGCCCAAGGTGGCAGTGGCCATGGTGACAGTGCCCACAATGACATTGCCCATGGTAACAGTGCCGACAGTGACAGTGCCCATGGTGACACTTCTCACAGTGAATGTGCCCATGGGGACAGTTACCATGATGAGATTTCTCACGGTGATAGTGCCCGTTGTGACAGTGCTCACAGTGAAAATGCCCATGGTGCCAGTGCCCATAGAGTCATTCCGCACGGTCACATTTCTCACTGTGAAAGTGCCTATGGTGACACTGCACCTGGTGGCAGTGCAAAATGGTGACAGTGCCCATGGTGACATTGCTCATAGTGACTTTGCTTACAGTGATAGTCCTTATGGTGACAGTGTGCATGGTGACACTGCACACAGTTGCAGTGTTTATGGTGACAGTGTTCATGGTGATAATTTCCATGGTGATAGTGCCCATGGTGACACTGCACATGGTGGCAGTGATAAATGGTGACAGTGCCCATGTTGACATTTCTCATGGTGACAGTGCACATGGTGACAACCCGTGCAGACTGTACTCACGGTGACAGTTCTCATGTTTGCAGTATCCATGGTGACAGTGCTCACAGTGATAGTGCCCATGGTGAGAGTGCCCATGATGACAGGGCCCATGGTGCCATTGCCTATGGTGACAGTGCTCATGGTAACAGTGCCCAAGGTGACAGTGACCATGGTGAGAGTGCTCACACTGATGGTGCCCATGGTGACAGTGCTCACGGTGCCTGTCTACCTTGTGCCATTACCCATGGCGACAGTGCTCATGGTGACAGTGACCACAGTGAGAGTGCTCATAGTGATAGTGCTCACGGTAATAGTGCTCATGGTGACAATGCAAATGGTGACAATACCATGGTGACAGTACTCATGTTGAAAATACCCATGGTGGCAGTTCTCCTAGCGACAGATCTCATGGTGACAGTGCTCATAATAGCAGTGCCCAGGTGCCAGTGCTCGTGGTGACAGTGCTAATGGTGACAGTGCTCTTGGTGGCAGTTCCCATCGGGACAATACTGATGGTGACGCTGTGCATTGTTACAGTGCCCATGGTAACCATGCTTACGGTGATAGTGCACATCGTGACCGTGCCCATGGTGGTACTTCAACTGGTGACAGTGCTAAATAGTGACAGTGCACATGCTGACAGTGCTCACGGTGATAGTGCCCATGGTGACAGTGCACATGGTGATAATGGGCATTGTTACAGAGTTCATGGTGACAGCACACGGTGGCAGTGGCCATGGGGACAGTGCCCACAATGACAGTGCCCAAGGTGACAGTGCCGAATGTGACAGTGCCCCTGGTGACACTTCTCACGGTGACAGTGCCCATGGGGACAGTTAGCATGATGAGATTTCTCACGGTCATAGTGCCCGTTGTGACAGTGATCACAGTGAAAATGCCCATGGTGCCAGTGCCCATAGAGTCATTCTGCATGGTCACATTTCTCACAGTGAAAGTGCCTATGGTGATATTATCCATGGTGACACTGCACATGCTGGCAGAGCAAAATGTTGACAGTGCCCATGGTGACATTGCTCATGGTGACTTTGCTTATGGTGATAGTCCTTACAGTGACAGTGCGCATGGTGACACTGCACACAGTGACAGTGTTCATGGTGACAGTGTTCACGGTGATAGTTCCCATGGTGAGATTGTCCATGGTAACAGTGCCCATAGTCACAATTCTCATGGTGTAGTGCTCACAGTGACAGTGCCCATGGTGTCATGCCCATGGTGACAGTGCTCATGTTGGCAGTGCCATAAATAACAGTGCTCATTGTGGCAGTGCTCATGGTGTCCGTGCTCATGGTGACAGTGCCCATGTTTACAGTGTTTTTGGTGATAGATGTCACGGTGTCAGTGCCAAGGCTGACAAAGCCCAGGGTGATAGTTCCCATTGGGACAGTGCCCAAAATGACAGAGCCCATGGTGACAGCGCCCAGTGTGACAAGGCTCATGGTGACAGTACTCTCGGTGATAGTGCCCATGGAGACAGTGCCGATGTTGTGAGTGCCATTAGTGACAGTGCTCATGGTGAAACTGCCCATGGAGACATCGCCCATGGTGATAGTGCTCATGGTGACAACCCCACGGTGACAGTGCCAATGTTGATAGTCCCCGTGGTGACAGGTCTTACATTGAATGTGACCATGGTGTCTGTGCTCATGGTGACAGTGCTCAAGGTTATAGTCTCCATGTTGACAGTGCCGATGGTGACAATTCTCACAGTGACAGGGCCTATGGTGAAAATTCTCATAGTAACAGTGTTCACGGTGACAGTGCCCATGGTGCTATTACCCATGGTGACAGTTCTCATAGTGAAACTGCCCATGGTGACACTGCACATGGTGGCAGTGCAAAATGGAGACAGTGCCCATGGTGATATTGCTCATGGTGACATTGCTTACGGTGATAGTGTGTATGGTGAAACTGCACACAGTGACATTGCTCATGGTGACAGTGTTCACGGCGTTAGATCCTATCGTGAATGTGACCTTGGAGACAGTGCTCATTGTCACAATTCTCATGGTGTAGTGCTCACGGTGAGAGTGCCTATGGTGACAATACACAGGGTGACAGTATTCATGGTGACATTGCTCATGGTGAGAGTGCCCATGTTCACAACTGTCACGGTGATAGTTCCCATGGTGACATTACCCAGGGTAACAGAGCTGATGGTAAAAGTGTTCACGGTGACAGTACCCATGGTGACAGTACCTAAGTTGACAATTCCCATGGTGAGACTGCTCATAGACAGTGCCCATGGTGACAATACCGAGCGTGTTCTGTCCATGGTGACAGTGATCATGGTGACACTTCTCATGAGGACAGTGCCATAAGTGACAGTGCTCATTGTGGCAGTGCTCATGGTGACCATGCTCATCGTGACAGTGCCCATGGAGACAGTGCCTATGGTGATAGATATCATGGTGGCCGTGCCCAGGGTGACATTGCCCACGCTGACAAAGCCCATGGTGATACTTCCCATTGTGACAGTGCCCACGGTGGCAGTGCCCAAGATCACAGTGTCCATGGTGAGAGTGCTAATGGTGACTGTGCCCATGGTGACAGCACCCAGTGTGACAATGCCCATTGTGACAGTGCTCACAGTGACCATGCCGATGGTGATAGTGCCAATAGTGAGAGTGCTCACAGTGACACTGCCCATGGAGACACTGCCCATGGTGATAGTGCTCATCATGACAACCCCTCGGAGGCAGTGCCAATGGTGAGAGTCCCCGTGGTGACAGTTCTCACGGTTAAAGTGATCCTATTGATATTTCTCATGGTGACAGTGCTCATGGTGACAGTGCTCAAGGGGATAGTCTCCATGTTGACAGTGCCCATGGTGACTGTTCTCACGGTGACAGTGCCTATGGTGATTATGCTCTTAGTGGCAGTGCCCATGGTGACAGTGCCCATGGTGACAGTGACCACGGTGACTGTTATCACTGTGGTAGTGCCCATGGTGACAGTGTTCATGATGACAGTCCGCATTAAGGCTGAGCCCGTGGTGACAGTGCTCATGGTGATAGATCTCACGGTGATAGTATGCACGTTGACAATGCCAAAGGTGACAATACCCAGCTGATAGTAATCATGGTGAAAGTGCCAATGGTGGCAGTTCTCATACTGACAGTTCTTGTGACAGTGCTCATGGTGGCAGTGCTCGTGGTGACAGTGCTCTTGGTGACAGTGCTCATGGTGGCAGTGCCCATGGTGAGACTCCCGATGGTGACACTGCCCATGGTGACAGTGCACATGGTCATGGTGCATCTGGTGGCAGTGCAAAATAGTGAGAGTGCCCATGATGATATTGCTCATGGTGATAGTGCCCATGGTGAGAGTGCCCATGGTTCCAGTGCTCATGGTGACAGTGCCCATTGTGACAGTGGCCCTGGTGACAGTGCACACCGTGAGAGTGCCCATGGTGTCTGTGCCCATGGTGACAGTTCTTATCATGAGAGTGTTCACGGTAGCAGTGTTCATGGTAATAGTGCTCACGGAGACATTGCCCACAATGAGAGTGCCCATGGTGAGAATACTGACTGTGACAGTGCCCATGATGACTTTTCTCTCTGCGACAGTGCCCATGGGGACAGTTAGCACGGTGAGATTTCTCACAGTGATAGTGCACATTGTTTCAGTGCTAATAGTGAAAAGACCCACGGCGCCAGTGCCCATCATGGCATTGCTCACGGTGATAGTTCTCACGGTGACAGTGCCCATGGTGATATTACCCATGGTGACAGTACTCAGTGATCAAGTGCTCATGGTGACAGTGCCTAAGGTGATAGTGCACACGGTGGCAGTGCAAAATGGCGACAGTGCCCATGGTGACATTGCTTAATGTGATAGTCCTTGTGGTGACATTGCGCATGGTGACATTGCCCACCACGACAGTTCTCTTGTTGACAGTGCTCATGGTGATAGTGCCAATGTTGGAAGTGCCCATCGTGAAAGTGCCCATGGTGACAGTTCTTATGATGAGAGTGGTCAGAGTGGCAGTGCTCATGGTGAAAGTGCCCATGGTGACAGAGCCCACGGTGACAGTGTCCATAGTTATAGTGTCCACGGTGACAGTCCTAACAGTGAAATTGTCCATGGGGACACTGCCCATGGTGAAAGTGCCCATGGTCACAACACTCACGGTGATAGTGCTCACGGTGAGAGTGGCCATGGTGACAGTGACCACGGTGACATTTCTTATGGTGATACAGCCCATGATGACAGTGCTCATGGTGACAGTCCACATTGTGCCAGTGCCCAAGGTGACAGTGCTCATGGTGACAGTGCCCAAAGTCACAATACCCATGGTGACAGTGCCCAGGATGACAGTTCTCAAGGTGATAGTGCCCATGGTGACAGTGCACATGGTGATACAGAGAATGGGGACAGTGCTTATGGTGACAGTGGTCATGGTTGCAGTACCCATGGTGATAGTGCTGAAACTGACAGTGCCTTGGGGATAGTGCCCATGGTGAGTGTGCTCGTGTTAATAGTGCCCATGGTGGCAGTTCCCATTGTGAAAGTGCTCATGATGACAGTGCCCATGTTGGTAGTTCCCATGGTGACAGTGCTCATGGTGATAGTGACCATGTTAACAGTGCACATGGTGGCTGTGCCCTTGGTGACAGTGCCCATGATGACAGTATTCATGGTGACAGTGCTCACGGTGATAGTGCCCATGGTGACAGTGCACATGGTGGTAGTCCACATGGTGGCAGTGAAAAGTGGTGACAGTTCCCATGCTGACAGTTCTCATTGTGACAATGCACACGGTCACAACCGATGCTGACACTGCTCATGGTATCTGTACCCGTGGTGACAGTGCTCATGGTGATAGTGACCATGTTAACAGTGCCCATGGTGACAATGCCCATGCTGACAGTGCCCATGGAGTCAGTGCCCACGGAGCCATTGCCTATGGTAACAGTGCTCACAGTGACAGTACCCATGGTAACAGTGACCACGGTGAGAGTGCTCATGGTGATAGTGGCTATGGTGACAGATCACACTGTGACAGTCCGCATTGTGCCAGGACCAATAGTGACAGTGCCCATGGTGACATTGACCACGGTGAGAGTGCTCACGGTGCTAGTGCTCACAGTAATAGTGCTCATGGTGACAGTGCCGACAGTGACGGTGCTCACGGTGACAGTGCCTATGGTGATAGTGCCCATGGTGAGAGTCCGCCCATTGATAGTGCCCATGGTGGCAGTTCCCATTGTGAAAGTGCTCATAATGACATTGCCCATGTTGGTAGTTCCCATGGTGACAGTGCTCACGGTGATAGTGACCTTGGTAACTGTGCACATGGTGGCCGTGCCCTTGGTGACAGTGCCAATGATGACAGTACTCATGGTGACAGTTCTCATGGTAATAGTTCCCATGGGGACAAGGCACAGGGTGGCAGTGAAAAATGGTGAAAGTGCCATTGTTGACAGTTCTCATGGTGACAGTGCACACAGTGACAACCCATGCAGACAGTACTCACGGTGACAGTTCTCATGGTTGCAGTACCCATGGTGACAGTGCTCACAGTGATACGGCCCATGGTGGCAGTGCCCATGGTGACACTGCCCATGATGACAGTGCCCATGGTGAAAGTTCCCACGGCGCCATTGCCTATGGTGACTGTGCTCATGGTAACAGTGCCCATGGTGACAGTGACCATGGTGAGAGTGCTCACACTGATAGTGCCCATGGTGACAGGGCTCATGGTGCCAGGCCGCATTGTGCCAGTACCCATGGCGACATTGGTCATGGTGACACTGACCACAGTGAGAGTGCTCACTGTGATAGAGCTCACGGTAATAGTGCTCATGGTGACAGTGCAAATGGTGACAATACCCATGGTGACAGTACTCATGTTGAAAATACCCATGGTGGCAGTTCTCATGGTGACAGTGCTCATAATAGCAGTGCCCAAGGTGGCAGTCCTCGTGGTGACAGTGCTAATGGTGACAGTGCTCTTGGTGGCAGTTCCCATGAGGACAGTACCGATGGTGACCCTGTGCATTGTTACCGTGCCCATGGTAACCGTGCTCACGGTGGTAGTGCACATCGTGACAGTGCCCATGGTGGTAGTTCACCTGGTGACAGTGCTAAATAGTGACAGTGCACATGCTGACAGTGCTCACGGTGATAGTGCCCATGGTGACAGTGCCCACGGTGATAATGGGTATTATTACAGTGTTCATCGTGACAGAGCCCAAGGTGGCAGTGGCCATGGTGACAGTGCCCACAATGACAGTGCCCATGGTAACAGTGCCGACAGTGACAGTGCCCATGGTGACACTTCTCACAGTGAATGTGCCCATGGGGACAGTTACCATGATGAGATTTCTCACGGTGATAGTTCCCGTTGTGACAGTGCTCACATTGACAATGCCCATGGTGCCCGTGTCCATAGAGACATTCTGAACGGTCACATTTCTCACGGTGAAAGTGCCTATGGTGACACTGCACCTGGTGGCAGTGCAAAATGGTGACAGTGCCCATGGTGACATTGCTCATAGTGACTTTGCTTACAGTGATAGTCCTTACGGTGACAGTGTGCATGGTGACACTGCACAGAGTTGCAGTGTTTATGGTGACAGTGTTCACGGTGATACTTTCCATGGTGATAGTGCCCATGGTGACACTGCACATGGTGGCAGTGATAAATGGTGACAGTGCCCCTGTTGACAGTTCTCATGGTGACAGTGCACATGGTGACAACCCGTGCAGACTGTACTCATGGTGACAGTACCCACGGTGACAGTTCTCAGGTTTGCAGTATCCATGGTGACAGTGCTCACAGTGATAGTGCCCATGGTGAGAGGGCCCATGATGACAGGGCCCATGGTGCCATTGCCTATGGTGACAGTGCTCATGGTAACAGTGCCCAAGGTGACAGTGACCATGGTGAGAGTGCTCACACTGATGGTGCCCATGGTGACAGTGCTCACGGTGCCTGTCTACATTGTGCCATTTCCCATGGCGACAGTGCTCATGGTGACAGTGACCACAGTGAGAGTGCTCATAGTGATAGTGCTCACAGTAATAGTGCTCATGGTGACAATGCAAATGGTGACAATACCATGGTGACAGTACTCATGTAGAAAATACCCATGGTGGCCGTTCTCATAGCGACAGATCTCATGGTGACAGTGCTCATAATAGCAGTGCCCAGGTGCCAGTGCTCGTGGTGACAGTGCTAATGGTGACAGTGCTCTTGGTGGCAGTTCCCATCGGGACAATACTGATGGTGACGCTGTGCATTGTTACAGTGCCCATGGTAACCGTGCTCACGGTGATAGTGCACATCGTGACAGTGCCCATGGTGGTAGTACACCTGGTGACAGTGCTAAATAGTGACAGTGCACATGCTGACAGTGCTCACGGTGATAGTGCCCATGGTGACAGTGCACACGGTGATAATGGGCATTGTTACAGAGTTCATGGTGACAGCACACGGTGGCAGTGGCCATGGAGACAGTGCCCACAATGACAGTGCCCATGGTGACAGTGCCGACAGTGACAGTGGCCATGGTGACACTTCTCACGGTGACAGTGCCCATGGGGACAGTTAGCATGGTGAGATTTCTCACGGTGACATTGCCCGTTGTGACAGTGCTCACAGTGACAATGCCCATGGTGCCAGTGACCATAGAGGCATTCCGCACTGTCACATTTCTCACAGTGAAAGTGCCTATGGTGATATTAACCATGGTGACACTGCACATGGTGGCAGAGCAAAATGGTGACAGTGCCCATGGTGACATTGCTCATGGTGACTTTGCTTATGTTGATAGTCCTTACAGTGACAGTGTGCATGGTGACACTGCACACAGTGACAGTGTTCATGGTGACAGTGTTCACGGTGATAGTTCCCATGGTGAGATTGTCCATGGTAACAGTGCCCATAGTCACAATTCTCATGGTGTAGTGCTCACAGTGACAGTGTCCATGGTGTCATGCCCATGGTGACAGTGCTCATGGTGACAGTGCTCATGTTGGCAGTGCCATAAATAACAGTGCTCATTTTGGCAGTGCTCATGGTGTCCGTGCTCATGGTGACAGTGCCCATGTTTACAGTGTTTATGGTGATAGATGTCACGGTGTCAGTGCCCACGGGGACAGTGCCAAGGCTGACAAAGCCCAGGGTGATACTTCCCATTGGGACAGTGCCCACGGTGACAGTGCCCATGGTGACAGGGCCCAGTGTGACAAGGCTCATGGTGACAGTGCTCACGGTGACGGTGCCCATGGTGACAGTGCCGATGTTGAGAGTGCCATTAGTGACAGTGCTCATGGTGAAACTGCCCATGGAGACATCGCCCATGGTGATAGTGCTCATGGTGACAACTCCACGGTGACAGTGCCAATGTTGATAGTCCCCGTGGTGACAGGTCTTACATTGAATGTGACCATGGTGTCTGTTCTCATGGTGACAGTGCTCAGGGTTATAGTCTACATGTTGACAGTGCCGATGGTGACAATTCTCACGGTGACAGGGCCTAAGGTGAAAATTCTCATAGTGACAGTGTTCACGGAGACAGCGCCCATGGTGCTATTACCCATGGTGACCTTTCTCATAGTGAAACTGCCCATGGTGACACTGCACATGGTGGCAGTGCAAAATGGTGACAGTGTCCATGGTGATATTACTCATGGTGACATTGCTTACGGTGATAGTGTGTATGGTGAAACTGCACACAGTGACATTGCTCATGGTGACAGTGTTCACGGCGTTAGTTCCTATCGAGAATGTGACCTTGGGGACAGTGCCCATTGTCACAATTCTCATGGTGTAGTGCTCACGGTGACAGTGCCCATGGTGACAATACACAGGGTGACACTATTCATGGTGACATTGCTCATGGTGAGAGTGCCCATGTTCACAACTGTCACGGTGATAGTTCCCATGGTGACAATACCCAGGGTAACAGAGCTGATGGTAAAAGTGTTCACGGTGACAGTGCCCATGGTGACAGTACCTAAGGTGACAATTCCCATGGTGAGAATGCTCTTAGACAGTGCCCATGGTGACAATACCCAGCGTGTCCTGTCCATGGTGACAGTGATCATGGTGACACTTCTCATGAGGACAGTGCCATAAGTGACAGTGCTCATTGTGGCAGTGCTCATGGTGACTGTGCTCATGGTGACAGTGCCATGGTGACAGTGCCTATGGTGATACATATCATGGTGGCCGTGCCCAGGGTGACATTGCCCACGGTGACAAAGCCCATGGTGATACTTCCCATTGTGACAGTGCCAACGGTGGCAGAGCCCATGGTGACAGTGCCCAAGATCACAGTGCCCATGGTGAGAGTGCTAACGGTGACTCTGCCCATGGTGACAGCACCCAGTGTGACAATGCCCATTGTGACAGTGCTCACGGTGACCATGCCGATGGTGATAGTGCCAATAGTGAGAGTGCTCACGGTGACACTGCCCATGGAGACACTGCCCATGGTGATAGTGCTCATCATGACAACCCCTCAGAGGCAGTGCCAATGGTGAGAGTCCCCGTGGTGACAGTTCTCACGGTGAAAGTGATCCTGTTGAAATTTCTCATGGTGACAGTGCTCATGGTGACAGTGCTCAAGGTGATAGTCTCCATGTTGACAGTGTCCATGGTGACTGTTCTCACGGTGACAGTGCCTATGGTGATTATGCTCTTAGTGACAGTGCTCATGGTGACAGTGCCCATGGTGACAGTGACCACGGTGACTGTTCTCACCGTGGTAGTGCCCATGGTACCAGTGTTCATGATGACAGTCCGCATTAAGGCTGTGCCCACGGTGACACTGCTCATGGTGATAGATCTCACGGTGATAGTACGCACGGTGACAGTGCCAAAGGTGACAATACCCAGGTGATAGTAATCATGGTGAAAGTGCCCATGGTGGCAGTTCTCATACTGACAGTTCTTGTGACACTGCTCTTGGTGGCAGTGCTCGTGGTGACAGTGCTCTTGGTGACAGTGCTCATGGTGGCAGTGCCCATGGTGAGACTACCGATGGTGACAATGCCCATGGTGACACTGCACATGGTCATGGTGCATCTGGTGGCAGTGCAAAATAGTGAGAGTGCCCATGATGATATTGCTCATGGTGATAGTGCCCATGGTGAGAGTGCCCATGGTTCCAGTGCTCATGGTGACAGTGCCCATTGTGACAGTGCCCCTGGTGACAGTGCACACCGTGAGAGTGTCCATGGTGTCTGTGCCCATGGTGACAGTTCTTATCATGAGAGTGTTCATGGTAGCAGTGTTCATGATAATAGTGCTCACGGAGACATTGCCCACAATGAGAGTGCCCATGGTGAGAATACTGACTGTGACAGTGCCCATGATGACTTTTCTCTCTGCGACAGTGCCCATGGGGACAGTTAGCATGGTGAGATTTCTCACAGTGAGAGTGCACATTGTTTCATTGCTAATAGTGAAAAGACCCACGGCGCCAGTGCCCATCATGGCATTGCTCACAGTGATAGTTCTCACGGTGACAGTGCCCATGGTGATATTACCCATGGTGACAGTACTCAGTGATCAAGTGCTCATGGTGACAGTGCCTAAGGTGATAGTGCACACGGTGACAGTGCAAAATGGCGACAGTGCCCATGGTGACATTGCTTAATGTGATAGTCCTTGTGGTGACATTGCGCATGGTGACATTGCCCACCACGACAGTTCTCTTGTTGACAGTGCTCATGGTGATAGTGCCTATGTTGGAAGTGCCCATCGTGAAAGTGCCCATGGTGATTGTTCTTATGATGAGAGTGGTCAGAGTGGCAGTGCTCATGGTGAAAGTGCCCATGGTGACATTGACCACGGTAAGAGTGCTCACGGTGCTAGTGCTCACAGTAATAGTGCTCATGGTGACAGTGCCCATGGTGATAGTGCCCATGGTGAGAATCCGCCCATTGATAGTGCCCATGGTTGCAGTTCTCATTGTGAAAGTGCTCATGATTACATTGCCCATGTTGGTAGTTCCCATGGTGACAGTGCTCACGGTGATAGTGACCTTGGTAACTGTGCACATGGTGGCCGTGCCCTTGGTGACAGTGCCAATGATGACAGTACTCATGGTGACAGTTCTCATGGTAATAGTTCCCATGGGGACAAGGCACCGGTTGGCAGTGAAAAATGGTGAAAGTGCCCATGTTGACAGTTCTCATGGTGACAGTGCACACGGTGACAACCCATGCAGACAGTACTCACGGTGACAGTTCTCATGGTTGCAGTACCCATGGTGACAGTGCTCACAGTGATACTGCCCATAGTGGCAATGCCCATGGTGACAGTGCCCATGGTGACACTGCCCATGATGACAGTGCCCATGGTGAAAGTTCCCACGGCGCCATTGCCTATGGTGACAGTGCTCATGGTAACAGTGCCCATGGTGACAGTGACCATGGTGAGAGTGCTCACAATGATAGTGCCCATGGTGACAGGGCTCATGATGCCAGGCCGCATTGTGCCACTACCCATGGCGACAGTGTTCATGGTGACACTGACCACAGTGAGAGTGCTCACTGTGATAGAGCTCACGGTAATAGTGCTCATGGTGACAGTGCAAATGGTGACAATACCCATGGTGACAGTACTCATGTTGAAAATACCCATGGTGGCAGTTCTCATGGTGACAGTGCTCATAATAGCAGTGCCCAAGGTGGCAGTCCTCGTGGTGACAGTGCTAATGGTGACAGTGCTCTTGGTGGCAGTTCCCATGGGGACAGTACCGATGGTGACCCTGTGCATTGTTACAGTGCCCATGGTAACCGTGCTCACGGTGGTAGTGCACATCGTGACAGTGCCCATGGTGGTAGTTCACCTGGTGACAGTGCTAAATAGTGACAATGCACATGCTGACAGTGCTCACGGTGATAGTGCCCATGGTGACAGTGCCCACGGTGATAATGGGTATTATTACAGTGTTCATCGTGACAGAGCCCAAGGTGGCAGTGGCCATGGTGACAGTGCCCACAATGACAGTGCCCATGGTAACAGTGCCGACAGTGACAGTGCCCATGGTGACACTTCTCACAGTGAATGTGCCCATGGGGACAGTTACCATGATGAGATTTCTCATGGTGAGAGTGCCCGTTGTGACAGTGCTCACAGTGACAATGCCCATGGTGCCAGTGCCCATAGATACATTCCGCACGGTCACATTTCTCATGGTGAAAGTGCCTATGGTTACACTTTACCTGGTGGCAGTGCAAAATGGTGACAGTGCCCATGGTGACATTGCTCATAGTGACTTTGCTTACAGTGATATTCCTTACGGTGTCAGTGTGCATGGTGACACTGCACAGAGTTGCAGTGTTTATGGTGACAGTGTTCACAGTGATACTTTCCATGGTGATAGTGCCCATGGTGACACTGCACATGGTGGCAGTGATAAATGGTGACAGTGCCCCTGTTGACAGTTCTCATGGTGACAGTGCACATGGTGACAACCCGTGCAGACTGTACTCATGGTGACAGTACTCATGGTGACAGTTCTCATGTTTGCAGTATCCATGGTGACAGTGCTCACAGTGATAGTGCCCATGGTGAGAGTGCCCATGATGACAGGGCCCATGATGTCATTGCCTATGGTGACAGTGCTCATGGTAACAGTGCCCAAGGTTACGGTGACCATGGTGAGAGGGCTCACACTGATGGTGCCCATGGTGACAGTGCTCATGGTGTCTGTCTACAATGTGCCAGTACCCATGGCGACAGTGCTCATGGTGACAGTGACCACAGTGAGAGTGCTCATAGTGATAGTGCTCACGGTATTAGTGCTCATGGTTACAATGCAAATGGTGACAATACCATGGTGACAGTACTCATGTTGAAAATACCCATGGTGGCAGTTCTCATAGCGACAGATCTCATGGTGACAGTGCTCATAATAGCAGTGCCCAGGTGCCAGTGCTCGTGGTGACAGTGCTAATGGTGACAGTGCTCTTGGTGGCAGTTCCCATCAGGACAATACTGATGGTGACGCTGTGCATTGTTACAGTGCCCATGGTAAACGTGCTCACGGTGATAGTGCACATCGTGACAGTGCCCATGGTGGTAGTTCACCTGGTGACAGTGCTAAATAGTGACAATGCACATGCTGACAGTGCTCACGGTGATAGTGCCCATGGTGACAGTGCACACGGTGATAATGGGCATTGTTACAGAGTTCATGGTGACAGCACACGGTGGCAGTAGCCATGGAGACAGTGCCCACAATGACAGTGCCCATGGTGACAGTGCCGACAGTGTCAGTGCCCATGGTTACACTTCTCACGGTTACAGTGCCCATGGGGACAGTTAGCATGGTGAGATTTCTCACGGTGACAGTGCCCGTTGTGACAGTGCTCACAGTGACAATGCCCATGGTGCCAGTGCCCATAGAGTCATTCCGCACGGTCACATTTCTCACAGTGAAAGTGCCTATGGTGATATAAACCATGGTGACACTGCACATGGTGGCAGAGCAAAATGGTGACAGTGCCCATGGTGACATTGCTCATGGTGACTTTGCTTATGGTGATAGTCCTTACAGTGACAGTGTGCATGGTGACACTGCACACAGTGACAGTGTTCATGGTGACAGTGTTCACGGTGATAGTTCCCATGGTGAGATTGTCCATGTTAACAGTGCCCATAGTCACAATTCTCATGGTGTAGTGCTCACAGTGACAGTGCCCATGGTGTCATGCCCATGGTGACAGTGCTCATGGTGACAGTGCTCATGTTGTCAGTGCCATAAATAACAGTGCTCATTGTGGCACTGCTCATGGTGTCCGTGCTCATGGTGACAGTGCCCATGTTTACAGTGTTTATGGTGGTAGATGTCATGGTGTCAGTGCCAAGGCTGACAAAGCCCAGGGGGATAGTTCCAATTGGGACAGTGCCCACAGTGACAGTGCCCATGGTGACAGCGCCCAGTTTGACAAGGCTCATGGTGACAGTACTCACGGTGACGGTGCCCATGGAGAGAGTGCCGATGGTGAGAGTGCCATTAGTGACAGTGCTAATGGTGAAACTCCCCATGGAGACATCGCCCATGGTGATAGTGCTCGTGGTGACAACCCCACGGTGACAGTGCCAATGTTGATAG
Source organism: Mesoplodon mirus (assembly GCF_964341445.2). Taxonomy (NCBI): domain Eukaryota; kingdom Metazoa; phylum Chordata; class Mammalia; order Artiodactyla; family Ziphiidae; genus Mesoplodon; species Mesoplodon mirus. The sequence continues at coordinate 4,879,860 of NW_028295808.1, read as the reverse complement.
TCCCCGTGGTGACAGGTCTTACATTGAATGTGACCATGGTGTCTGTGCTCATGGTGACAGTGCTCAAGGTTATAGTCTCCATGTTGACAGTGCCGATGGGGACAATTCTCACAGTGAAAGGGCCTATGGTGAAAATTCTCATAGTAACAGTGTTCACGGTGACAGTGCCCATGGTGCTATTACCCATGGTGACAGTTGTCATAGTGAAACGGCCCATGGTGACACTGCACATGTTGGCAGTGCAAAAGGGTGACAGTGCCCATGGTGATATTGCTCATGGTGACATTGCTTACGGTGATAGTGTGTATGGTGAAACTGCACACAGTGACATTGCTCATGGTGACAGTGTTCACGGCGTTAGTTCCTATCGTGAATGTGACCTTGGGGACAGTGCCCATTGTCACAATTCTCATGGTGTAGTGCTCACGGTGACAGTGCCTATGGTGACAATACAAAGGGTGACTGTATTCATGGTGACATTGCTCATGGTGAGAGTGCCCATGTTCACAACTGTCACGGTGATAGTTCCCATGGTGACAATACCCAGGGTAACAGAGCTGATGGTAAAAGTGTTCACGGTGACAGTGCCCATGGTGACAGTACCTAAGGTGACAATTCCCATGGTGAGACTGCTCATAGACAGTGCCCATGGTGACAATACCCAGCGTGTCCTGTCCATGGTGACAGTGATCATGGTGACACTTCTCATGAGGACAGTGCCATAAGTGACAGTGCTCATTGTGGCAGTGCTCATGGTGACCGTGCTCATGGTGACAGTGCCCATGGTGACAGTGCCTATGGTGATAGATATCATGGTGGCCGTGCCCAGTGTGACATTGCCCACGCTGACAAAGCCCATGGTGATACTTCCCATTGTGACAGTGCCCACGGTGGCAGAGCCCATGGTGACAGTGCCCAAGATCACAGTGTCCATGGTGAGAGTGCTAACGGTGACTGTGCCCATGGTGACAGCACCCAGTGTGACAATGCCCATTGTGACAGTGCTCACGGTGACCATGCCGATGGTGATAGTGCCAATAGTGAGAGTGCTCACGGTGACACTGCCCATGGAGACACTGCCCATGGTGATAGTGCTCATCATGACAACCCCTCGGAGGCAGTGCCAATGGTGAGAGTCCCCGTGGTGACAGTTCTCACGATGAAAGTGATCCTATTGATATTTCTCATGGTGACAGTGCTCAAGGTGATAGTCTCCATGTTGACAGTGCCCATGGTGACTGTTCTCACGGTGACAGTGCCTATGGTGATTATGCTCTTAGTGGCAGTGCTCATGGTGACAGTGCCCATGGTGACAGTGACCACGGTGACTGTTCTCACCGTGGTAGTGCCCATGGTGACAGTGTTCATGATGACAGTCCGCATTAAGGCTGTGCCCGTGGTGACAGTGCTCATGGTGATAGTTCTCACGGTGATAGTACGCACTTTGACAGTGCCAAAGGTGACAATACCCAGGTGATAGTAGTCATGGTGAAAGTGCCCATGGTGGCAGTTCTCATACTGACAGTTCTTGTGACAGTGCTCATGGTGGCAGTGCTCGTGGTGACAGTGCTCTTGGTGACAGTGCTCATGGTGGCAGTGCCCATGGTGAGACTACCGATGGTGACCCTGCCCATGGTGACAGTGCACATGGTCATGGTGCATCTGGTGGCAGTGCAAAATAGTGAGAGTGCCCATGATGATATTGCTCATGGTGATAGTGCCCATGGTGAGAATGTCCATGGTTCCAGTGCTCATGGTGACAGTGCCCATTGTGACAGTGCCCCTGGTGACAGTGCACACCGTGAGAGTGCCCATGGTGTCTGTGCCCATGGTGACAGTTCTTTTCATGAGAGTGTTCACGGTAGCATTGTTCATGGTAATAGTGCTCACGGAGACATTGCCCACAATGAGAGTGCCCATGGTGAGAATACTGACTGTGACAGTGCCCATGATGACTTTTCTCTCTGCGACAGTGCCCATGGGGACAGTTAGCACGGTGAGATTTCTCACAGTGATAGTGCACATTGTTTCAGTGCTAATAGTGAAAAGACCCACGGCGCCAGTGCCCATCATGGCATTGCTCACGGTGATAGTTCTCACGGTGACAGTGTCCATGGTGATATTACCCATGGTGACAGTACTCAGTGATCAAGTACTCATGGTGACAGTGCCTAATGTGATAGTCCACACGGTGGCAGTGCAAAATGGCGACAGTGCCCATGGGGACATTGCTTAATGTGATAGTCCTTGTGGTGACATTGCGCATGGTGACATTGCCCACCACGACAGTTCTCTTGTTGACAGTGCTCATGGTGATAGTGCCAATGTTGGAAGTGCCCATCGTGAAAGTGCCCATGGTGACAGTTCTTATGATGAGAGTGGTCAGAGTGGCAGTGCTCATGGTGAAAGTGCCAATGGTGACAGGGCCCACGGTGACAGTGTCCATAGTTATAGTGTCCATGGTGACAGTACTAACAGTGAAATTGTCCATGGGGACACTGCCCACGTTGAAAGTGCCCATGGTCACAACACTCACAGTGATAGTGCTCACAGTGAGAGTGGCCATGGTGACAGTGACCACGGTGACACTTCTAATGGTGATACTGCCCATGATGACAGTGCTCATGGTGACAGTCCACATTGTGCCAGTGCCCAAGGTGACAGTGCTCATGGTGACAGTGCCCAAAGTCACAATACTCATGGTGACAGTGCCCAGGCTGACAGTTCTCAAGGTGATAGTGCCCATGGTGACAGTGCACATGGTGATACAGAGAATGGGGACAGTGCTTATGGTGACAGTGGTCATAGTTGCAGTACCCATGGTGATAGTGCTGAAACTGACAGTGCCCTTGGGGATAGTGCCCATGGTGAGTGTGCTCGTGTTAATAGTGCCCATGGTGGCAGTTCGCATTGTGAAAGTGCTCATGATGACAGTGCCCATGTGGGTCGTTCCCATGGTGACAGTGCTCATGGTGATAGTGACCATGTTAAGAGTGCACATGGTGGCAGTGCCCTAGGTGACAGTGCCCATGATGACAGTATTCATGGTTACAGTGCTCACGGTGATAGTGCCCATGGTGACAGTGCACATGGTGGTAGTCCACATGGTGGCAGTGAAAAATGGTGACAGTTCTCATTATGACAGTTCTCATTGTGACAATGCACACGGTCACAACCGATGCTGACACTGCTCATCGTAGCTGTACACGTGGTGACAGTGCTCATGGTGATAGTGTCCATGTTAACAGTGCCCATGGTGACACTGCCCATGGTGACAATGCCCATGATGACAGTGCCCATGGAGTCAGTGCCCATGGAGCCATTGCCTATGATAACAGTGCTCACAGTGACAGTACCCATGGTAACAGTGACCACGGTGAGAGTGCTCATGGTGATAGTGGCTATGGTGACAGATCACACTGTGACAGTCCGCATTGCGCCAGTACCAATAGTGACAGTGCCCATGGTGACATTGACCACGGTGAGAGTGCTCACGGTGCTAGAGCTCACAGTAATAGTGCTCATGGTGACAGTGACAACAGTGATGGTGCTCACGGTGACAGTGCCCATGGTGATAGTGCCCATGGTGAGAGTCCGCCCATTGATAGTGCCCATGGTGTCAGTTCCCATTGTGAAAGTGCTCATGATGACATTGCCCATGTTGGTAGTTCCCATGGTGACAGTGCTCACGGTGATAGTGACCTTGGTAACTGTGCACATGGTGGCCGTGCCCTTGGTGACAGTGCCAATGATGACAGTACTCATGGTGACAGTTCTCATGGTAGTAGTTCCCATGGGGACAAGGCACAGGTTGGCAGTGAAAAATGGTGAAAGTGCCCATGTTGACAGTTCTCATGGTGACAGTGCACACGGTGACAACCCATGCAGACAGTACTCACGGTGACAGTTCTCATGGTTGCAGTACCCATGGTGACAGTGCTCACAGTGATACTGCCCATAGTGGCAATGCCCATGGTGACAGTGCCCATGGTGACACTGCCCATGATGACAGTGCCCATGGTGAAAGTTCCCACGGCGCCATTGCCTATGGTGACTGTGCTCATGGTAACAGTGTCCATGGTGACAGTGACCATGGTGAGAGTGCTCACACTGATAGTGCCCATGGTGACAGGGCTCATGGTGCCAGGCCGCATTGTGCCAGTTCCCATGGCAACAGTGTTCATGGTGACACTGACCACAGTGAGAGTGCTCACTGTGATAGAGCTCACGGTAATAGTGCTCATGGTGACAGTGCAAATGGTGACAATACCCATGGTGACAGTTCTCATGTTGAAAATACCCATGGTGGCAGTTCTCATGGTGACAGTGCTCATAATAGCAGTGCCCAAGGTGGCAGTCCTCGTGGTGACAGTGCTAATGGTGACAGTGCTCTTGGTGGCAGTTCCCATGGGGACAGTACCGATGGTGACCCTGTGCATTGTTACAGTGCCCATGGTAACCGTGCTCACGGTGGTAGTGCACATCGTGACAGTGCCCATGGTGGTAGTTCACCTGGTGACAGTGCTAAATAGTGACAGTGCGCATGCTGACAGTGCTCACGGTGATAGTGCCCATGGTGACAGTGCCCACGGTGATAATGGGTATTATTACAGTGTTCATCGTGACAGAGCCCAAGGTGGCAGTGGCCATGGTGACAGTGCCCACAATGACAGTGCCCATGGTGACAGTGCCGACAGTGACAGTGCCCATGGTGACACTTCTCACAGTGAATGTGCCCATGGGGACAGTTACCATGATGAGATTTCTCACGGTGATAGTGCCCGTTGTGACAGTGCTCACAGTGACAATGCCCATGGTGCCAGTGCCCATAGAGACATTCCGCACGGTCACATTTCTCACGGTGAATGTGCCTATGCTGACACTGCACCTGGTGGCAGTGCAAAATGGTGACAGTGCCCATGGTGACATTGCTCATAGTGACTTTGCTTACAGTGATAGTCCTTACGGTGTCAGTGTGCATGGTGACACTGCACAGAGTTGCAGTGTTTATGGTGACAGTGTTCACGGTGATACTTTCCATGGTGATAGTGCCCATGGTGACACTGCACATGGTGGGAGTGATAAATGGTGACAGTGCCCCTGTTGACAGTTCTCATGGTGACAGTTCACATGGTGACAACCCGTGCAGACTGTACTCATGGTGACAGTACTCACGGTGACAGTTCTCATGTTTGCAGTATCCATGGTGACAGTGCTCACAGTGATAGTGCCCATGATGACAGGGCCCATGGTGCCATTGCCTATGGTGACAGTGCTCATGGTAACAGTGACCAAGGTGACAGTGACCATGGTGAGAGTGCTCACACTGATGGTGCCCATGGTGACAGTGCTCACGGTGCCTGTCTACATTGTGCCAGTACCCATGGCGACAGTGCTCATGGTGACAGTGACCACAGTGAGAGTGCTCATAGTGATAGTGCTTACGGTAATAGTGCTCATGGTGACAATGCAAATGGTGACAATACCATGGTGACAGTATTCATGTTGAAAATACCCATGGTGGCAGTTCTCATAGCGACAGATCTCATGGTGACAGTGCTCATAATAGCAGTGCCCAGGTGCCAGTGCTCGTGGTGACAGTGCTAATGGTGACAGTGCTCTTGGTGGCAGTTCCCATCGGGACAATACTGATGGTGACGCTGTGCATTGTTACAGTGCCCATGGTAACCGTGCTCTCGGTGATAGTGCACATCGTGACAGCGCCCATGGTGGTAGTTCACCTGGTGACAGTGCTAAATAGTGACAGTGCACGTGCTGACAGTGCTCAGTGTGATAGTGCCCATGGGGATAGTGCACACGGTGATAACGAGCATTGTTACAGAGTTCATGGTGACAGCACACGGTGGCAGTGGCCATGGAGACAGTGCCCACAATGACAGTGCCTATGGTGACAGTGCCGACAGTGACAGTGCCCATGGTGACACTTCTCACGGTGACAGTGCCCATGGGGACAGTTAGCATGGTGAGATTTCTCACGGTGACAGTGCCCGTTGTGACAGTGCTCACAGTGACAATGCCCATGGTGCCAGTGCCCATAGAGTCATTCCGCACGGTCTCATTTCTCACAGTGAAAGTGCCTATGGTGATATTAACCATGGTGACACTGCACATGGTGGCAGAGCAAAATGGTGACAGTGCCCATGGTGACATTGCTCATGGTGACTTTGCTTATGGTGATAGTCCTTACAGTGACAGTGCGCATGGTGACACTGCACACAGTGACAGTGTTCATGGTGACAGTGTTCACAGTGATAGTTCCCACGTTGAGATTGTCCATGGTAACAGTGCCCATAGTCACAATTCTCATGGTGTAATGCTCACAGTGACAGTGCCCATGGTGTCATGCCCATGGTGACAGTGCTCATGGTGACAGTGCTCATGTTGGCAGTGCCATAAATAACAGTGCTCATTGTGGCAGTGCTCATGGTGTCCGTGCTCATGGTGACAGTGCCCATGTTTACAGTGGTTATGGTGATAGATGTCACGGTGTCAGTGCCCACGGGGACAGTGCCAAGGCTGACAAAACCCAGGGTGATACTTCCCATTGGGACAGTGCCCACGGTGACAGTGCCCATGGTGAGAGCGCCCAGTGTGACAAGGCACATGGTGACAGTGCTCACAGTGACGGTGCCCATGGTGACAGTGCCGATGGTGAGAGTGCCATCAGTGACAGTGCTCATGGTGAAACTGCCCATGGAGACATCGCCCATGGTGATAGTGCTCGTGGTGACAACCCCACGGTGACAGTGCCAATGTTGATAGTCCCCGTGGTGACAGGTCTTACATTGAATGTGACCATGGTGTCTGTGCTCATGGTGACAGTGCTCAAGGTTATAGTCTCCATGTTGACAGTGCCGATGGTGACAATTCTCACGGTGACAGGGCCTATGGTGTAAATTCACATAGTGACAGTGTTCACGGTGACAGTGCCCATGGTGCTATTAACCATGGTGACAGTTCTCATAGTGAAACTGCCCATGGTGACACTGCACATGGTGGCAGTGAAAAATGGAGACAGTGCCCATGGTGATATTGCTCATGGTGACATTGCTTACGGTGATAGTGTGTATGGTGAAACTGCACACAGTGACATTGCTCATGGTCACAGTGTTCACGGTGTTAGTTTCTATCGTGAATGTGACCATGGGGAGAGTGACCATTGTCACAATTCTCATGGTGTAGTGCTCACGGTGACAGAGCCCATGGTGACAATACACAGGGTGACACTATTCATGGAGACATTGCTCATGGTGAGAGTGCCCATGTTCACAACTGTCACGGTGATAGTTCCCATGGTGACAATACCCAGGGTAACAGAGCTGATGGTAAAAGTGTTCACGGTGACAGTGCCCATGATGACAGTTCCTAAGGTGACAATTCCCATGGTGAGACTGCTCATAGACAGTGCCCATGGTGACAATACCCAGCGTGTCCTGTCCATGGTGACAGTGATCATGGTGACACTTCTCATGAGGACAGTGCCATAAGTAACAGTGCTCATTGTGGCAGTGCTCATGGTGACCGTGCTCATGGTGACAGTGCCATGGTGACAGTGCCTATGGTGATAGATATCATGGTGGCCGTGCCCAGGGTGACATTGCCCACGGTGACAAAGCCCATGGTGATACTTCCCATTGTGACAGTGCCAACGGTGGCAGAGCCCATGGTGACAGTGCCCAAGATCACAGTGCCCATGGTGAGAGTGCTAACGGTGACTGTGCCCATGGTGACAGCACCCAGTGTGACAATGCCCATTGTGACAGTGCTCACGGTGACCATGCCGATGGTGATAGTGCCAATAGTGAGAGTGCTCACGGTGACACTGCCCATGGAGACACTGCCCATGGTGATAGTGCTCATCATGACAACCCCTCGGAGGCAGTGCCAATGGTGAGAGTCCCCGTGGTGACAGTTCTCACGGTGAAAGTGATCCTGTTGAAATTTCTCATGGTGACAGTGCTCATGGTGACAGTGCTCAAGGTGATAGTCTCCATGTTGACAGTGTCCATGGTGACTGTTCTCACGGTGACAGTGCCTATGGTGATTATGCTCTTAGTGACAGTGCTCATGGTGACAGTGCCCATGGTGACAGTGACCACGGTGACTGTTCTCACCGTGGTAGTGCCCATGGTGACAGTGTTCATGATGACAGTCCGCATTAAGGCTGTGCCCACGGTGACACTGCTCATGGTGATAGTTCTCACGGTGATAGTACGCACAGTGACACTGCCAAAGGTGACAATACCCAGGTGATAGTAATCATGGTGAAAGTGCCCATGGTGGCAGTTCTCATACTGACAGTTCTTGTGACAGTGCTCATGGTGGCCGTGCTCGTGGTGACAGTGCTGTTGGTGACAGTGCTCATGGTGGCAGTGCCCATGGTGAGACTACCGATGGTGACACTGCCCATGGTGACAGTGCACATGGTCATGGTGCATCTGCTGGCAGTGCAAAATAGTGAGAGTGCCCATGGTGAGAGTGCCCATGGTTCCAGTGCTCATGGTGACAGTGCCCATTGTGACAGTGCCCCTGGTGACAGTGCACACCGTGAGAGTGTCCATGGTGTCTGTGCCCATGTTGACAGTTCTTATCATGAGAGTGTTCATGGTAGCAGTGTTCATGGTAATAGTGCTCACGGAGACATTGCCCACAATGAGAGTGCCCATGGTGAGAATACTGACTGTGACAGTGCCCATGATGACTTTTCTCTCTGCGACAGTGCCCATGGGGACAGTTAGCACGGTGAGATTTCTCACAGTGATAGTGCACATTGTTTCAGTGCTAATAGTGAAAAGACCCACGGCGCCAGTGCCCATCATGGCATTGCTCACGGTGATAGTTCTCACGGTGACAGTGCCCATGGTGATATTACCCATGGTGACAGTACTCAGTGATCAAGTGCTCATGGTGACAGTGCCTAAGGTGATAGTGCACACGGTGGCAGTGCAAAATGGCGACAGTGCCCATGGGGACATTGCTTAATGTGATAGTCCTTGTGGTGACATTGCGCATGGTGACATTGCCCACCACGACAGTTCTCTTGTTGACAGTGCTCATGGTGATAGTGCCAATGTTGGAAGTGCCCATCGTGAAAGTGCCCATGGTGACAGTTATTATGATGAGAGTGGTCAGAGTGGCAGTGCTCATGGTGAAAGTGCCCATGGTGACAGAGCCCACGGTGACAGTGTCCATAGTTATAGTGTCCACGGTGACAGTCCTAACAGTGAAATTGTCCATGGGGACACTGCCCATGGTGAAAGTGCCCATGGTCACAACACTCACGGTGATAGTGCTCACGGTGAGAGTGGCCATGGTGACAGTGACCACGGTGACAGTTCTAATGGTGATACTGCCCATGATGACAGTGCTCATGGTGACAGTCGACATCGTGCCAGTGCCCAAGGTGACAGTGCTCATGGTGACAGTGCCCAGGATGACAGTTCTCAAGGTGATAGTGCCCATGGTGACAGTGCACATGGTGATACAGAGAATGGGGACAGTGCTTATGGTGACAGTGGTCATGGTTGCAGTACCCATGGTGATATTGCTGAAACTGACAGTGCCCTTGGGGATAGTGCCCATGGTGAGTGTGCTCGTGTTAATAGTGCCCATGGTGGCAGTTCCCATTGTGAAAGTGCTCATGATGACAGTGCCCATGTTTGTAGTTCCCATGGTGAAAGTGCTCATGTTGATAGTGACCATGTTAACAGTGCACATGGTGGCTGTGCCCTTGGTGACAGTGCCCATGATGACAGTATTCATGGTGACAGTGCTCACGGTGATAGTGCCCATGGTGACAGTGCACATGGTGGTAGTCCACATGGTGGCAGTGAAAAATGGTGACAGTTCCCATGCTGACAGTTCTCATTGTGACAATGCACACGGTCACAACCGATGCTGACACTGCTCATGGTAGCTGTACCCGTGGTGACAGGGCTGATGGTGATAGTGCCCATGTTAACAGTGCCCATGGTGACACTGCCCATGGTGACAATGCCCATGATGACAGTGCCCATGGAGTCAGTGCCCACGGAGCCATTGCCTATGGTAACAGTGCTCACAGTGACAGTACCCATGGTAACAGTGACCACGGTGAGAGTGCTCATGGTGATAGGGTCTATGGTGACAGATCACACTGTGACAGTCCGCATTGTGCCAGTACCAATAGTGACAGTGCCCATGGTGACATTGACAACGGTAAGAGTGCTCACAGTGCTAGTGCTCACAGTAATAGTGCTCATGGTGACAGTGCCAACAGTGATGGTGCTCACGGTGACAGTGCCCATGGTGATAGTGCCCATGGTGAGAGTCCGCCCATTGATAGTGCCCATGGTGGCAGTTCCCATTGTGAAAGTGCTCATGATGACATTGCCCATGTTGGTAGTTCCCATGGTGACAGTGCTCACGGTGATAGTGACCTTGGTAACTGTGCACATGGTGGCCGTGCCCTTGGTGACAGTGCCAATGATGACAGTACTCATGGTGACAGTTCTCATGGTAATAGTTCCCATGGGGACAAGGCACAGGTTGGCAGTGAAAAATGGTGAAAGTGCCCATGTTGACAGTTCTCATGGTGACACTGCACACGGTGACAACCCATGCAGACAGTACTCACGGTGACAGTTCTCATGGTTGCAGTACCCATGGTGACAGTGCTCACAGTGATACTGCCCATAGTGGCAATGCCCATGGTGACAGTGCCCATGGTGACACTGCCCATGATGACAGTGCCCATGGTGAAAGTTCCCACGGCGCCATTGCCTATGGTGACAGTGCTCATGGTAACAGTGCCCATGGTGACAGTGACCATGGTGAGAGTGCTCACACTGATAGTGCCCATGGTGACAGGGCTCATGATGCCAGGCCGCATTGTGCAAGTACCCATGGTGACAGTGGTCATGGTGACACTGACCACAGTGAGAGTGCTCACTGTGATAGAGCTCACGGTAATAGTGCTCATGGTGACAGTGCAAATGGTGACAATACCCATGGTGACAGTACTCATGTTGAAAATACCCATGGTGGCAGTTCTCATGGTGACAGTGCTCATAATAGCAGTGCCCAAGGTGGCAGTCCTCGTGGTGACAGTACTAATGGTGACAGTGCTCTTGGTGGCAGTTCCCATGGGGACAGTACCGATGGTGACCCTGTGCATTGTTACAGTGCCCATGGTAACCGTGCTCACGGTGGTAGTGCACATCGTGACAGTGCCCATGGTGGTAGTTCACCTGGTGACAGTGCTAAATAGTGACAGTGCGCATGCTGACAGTGCTCACGGTGATAGTGCCCATGGTGACAGTGCCCACGGTGATAATGGGTATTATTACAGTTTTCATCGTGACAGAGCCCAAGGTGGCAGTGGCCATGGTGACAGTGCCCACAATGACAGTGCCCATGGTGACAGTGCCGACAGTGACAGTGCCCATGGTGACACTTCTCACAGTGAATGTGCCCATGGGGACAGTTACCATGATGAGATTTCTCACGGTGATAGTGCCCGTTGTGACAGTGCTCACAGTGACAATGCCCATGGTGCCAGTGCCCATAGAGACATTACGCACGGTCACATTTCTCACGGTGAAAGTGCCTATGGTGACACTGCACCTGGTGGCAGTGCAAAATGGTGACAGTGCCCATGGTGACATTGCTCATAGTGACTTTGCTTACAGTGATAGTCCTTACGGTGACAGTGTGCATGGTGACACTGCACAGAGTTGCAGTGTTTATGGTGACAGTCTTCACGGTGATACTTTCCATGGTGATAGTGCCCATGGTGACACTGCACATGGTGGCCGTGATAAATGGTGACAGTTCCCCTGTTGACAGTTCTCATGGTGACAGTGCACATGGTGACAACCCGTGCAGACTGTACTCATGGTGACAGTACTCACGGTAACAGTTCTCATGTTTGCAGTATCCATGTTGACAGTGCCCATGGTGAGAGTGCCCATGATGACAGGGCCCATGGTGCCATTGCCTATGGTGACAGTGCTCATGGTAACAGTGCCCAAGGTGACAGTGACCATGGTGAGAGTGCTCACACTGATGGTGCCCACGGTGACAGTGCTCATGGTGCCTGTCTACATTGTGCCAGTACCCATGGCGACAGTGCTCATGGTGACAGTGACCACAGTGAGAGTGCTCATAGTGATAGTGCTCACGGTAATAGTGCTCATGGTGACAATGCAAATGGTGACAATACCATGGTGACAGTACTCATGTTGAAAATACCCATGGTGGCAGTTCTCATAGCGACAGATCTCATGGTGACAGTGCTCATAATAGCAGTGCCCAGGTGCCAGTGCTCGTGGTGACAGTGCTAATGGTGACAGTGCTCTTGGTGGCAGTTCCCATCGGGACAATACTGATGGTGACGCTGTGCATTGTTACAGTGCCCATGGTAACCGTGCTCACGGTGATAGTGCACATCGTGACAGCGCCCATGGTGGTAGTTCACCTGGTGACAGTGCTAAATAGTGACAGTGCACGTGCTGACAGTGCTCACGGTGATAGTGCCCATGGTGACAGTGCACACGGTGATAATGGGCATTGTTTCAGAGTTCATGGTGACAGCACACGGTGGCAGTGGCCATGGAGACAGTGCCCACAATGACAGTGCCCATGGTGACAGTGCCGACAGTGACAGTGCCCATGCTGACACTTCTAACGGTGACAGTGCCCATGGGTACAGTTAGCATGGTGAGATTCCTCACGTTGATAGTGCCCGTTGTGACAGTGCTCACAGTGACAATGCCCATGGTGCCAGTGCCCATAGAGTCATTCCGCACGGTCTCATTTCTCACAGTGAAAGTGCCTATGGTGATATTAACCATGGTGACACTGCACATGGTGGCAGAGCAAAATGGTGACAGTGCCCATGGTGACATTGCTCATGGTGACTTTGCTTATGGTGATAGTCCTTACAGTGACAGTGCGCATGGTGACACTGCACACAGTGACAGTGTTCATGGTGACAGTGTTCACAGTGATAGTTCCCATGGTGAGATTGTCCATGGTAACAGTGCCCATAGTCACAATTCTCATGGTGTAGTGCTCACAGTGACAGTGCCCATGGTGTCATGCCCATGGTGACAGTGCTCATGGTGACAGTGCTCATGTTGGCAGTGCCATAAATAACAGTGCTCATTGTGGCAGTGCTCATGGTGTCCGTGCTCATGGTGACAGTGCCCATGTTTACAGTGTTTATGGTGATAGATGTCACGGTGTCAGTGCCCACGGGGACAGTGCCAAGGCTGACAAAGCCCAGGGTGATACTTCCCATTGGGACAGTGCCCACGGTGACAGTGCCCATGGTGACAGCGCCCAGTGTGACAAGGCTCATGGTGACAGTGCTCACAGTGACGGTGCCCATGGTGACAGTGCCGATGTTGAGAGTGCCATTAGTGACAGTGCTCATGGTGAAACTGCCCATGGAGACATCGCCCATGGTGATAGTGCTCGTGGTGACAACCCCACGGTGACAGTGCCAATGTTGATAGTCCCCGTGGTGACAGGTCTTACATTGAATGTGACCATGGTGTCTGTGCTCATGGTGACAGTGCTCAAGGTTATAGTCTCCATGTTGACAGTGCCGATGGTGACAATTCTCACGGTGACAGGGCCTATGGTGTAAATTCACATAGTGACAGTGTTCACGGTGACAGTGTCCATGGTGCTATTACCCATGGTGACAGTTCTCATAGTGAAACTGCCCATGGTGACACTGCACATGGTGGCAGTGCAAAATGGTGACAGTGCCATGGTGATATTGCTCATGGTGACATTGCTTATGGTGATAGTGTGTATGGTGAAACTGCACACAGTGACATTGCTCATGGTGACAGTGTTTATGGCGTTAGTTCCTATCGTGAATGTGACCATGGGGACAGTGCCCAGTGTCACAATTCTCTTGGTGTAGTGCTCACGGTGACAGTGCCCATGGTGACAAAACACAGTGTGACACTATTCATGGTGACATTGCTCATGGTGAGAGTGCCCATGTTCACAACTGTCACGGTGATAGTTCCCATGGTGACAATACCCAGGGTAACAGAGCTGATGGTAAAAGTGTTCACGGTGACAGTGCCCATGATGACAGTACCTAAGGTGACAATTCCAATGGTGAGACTGCTCATAGACAGTGCCCATGGTGACAATACCCAGCGTGTCCTGTCCATGGTGACAGTGATCATGGTGACACTTCTCATGAGAACAGTGCCATAAGTGACAGTGCTCATTGTGGCAGTGCTCATGGTGACCGTGCTCATGGTGACAGTGCCATGGTGACAGTGCCTATGGTGATAGATATCATGGTGGCCGTGCCCAGGGTGACATTGCCCACGGTGACAAAGCCCATGGTGATACTTCCCATTGTGACAGTGCCAACGGTGGCAGAGCCCATGGTGACAGTGCCCAAGATCACAGTGCCCATGGTGAGAGTGCTAACGGTGACTGTGCCCAAGGTGACAGCACCCAGTGTGACAATGCCCATTGTGACAGTGCTCACGGTGACCATGCTGATGGTGTTAGTGCCAATAGTGAGAGTGCTCACGGTGACACTGCCCATGGAGACACTGACCATGGTGATAGTGCTCATCATGGCAACCCCTCGGAGGCAGTGCCAATGGTGAGAGTCCCCGTGGTGACAGTTCTCACGGTGAAAGTGATCCTGTTGAAATTTCTCATGGTGACAGTGCTCATGGTGACAGTGCTCAAGGTGATAGTCTCCATGTTGACAGTGTCCATGGTGACTGTTCTCACGGTGACAGTGCCTATGGTGATTATGCTCTTAGTGACAGTGCTCATGGTGACAGTGCCCATGGTGACAGTGACCACGGTGACTGTTCTCACCATGGTAGTGCCCATGGTGACAGTGTTCATGATGACAGTCCGCATTAAGGCTGTGCCCACGGTGACACTGCTCATGGTGATAGTTCTCACGGTGATAGTACGCACGGTGACAGTGCCAAAGGTGACAATACCCAGGTGATAGTAATCATGGTGAAAGTGCCCATGGTGGCAGGTCTCATACTGACAGTTCTTGTGACACTGCTCATGGTGGCAGTGCTCGTGGTGACAGTGCTCTTGGTGACAGTGCTCATGGTGGCAGTGCCCATGGTGAGACTTCCGATGGTGACCCTGCCCAAGGTGACAGTGCACATGGTCATGGTGCATCTGCTGGCAGTGCAAAATAGTGAGAGTGCCCATGATGATATTGCTCATGGTGATAGTGCCCATGGTGAGAGTGCCCATGGTTCCAGTGCTCATGGTGACAGTGCCCATTGTGACAGTGCCCCTGGTGACAGTGCACACCGTGAGAGTGTCCATGGTGTCTGTGCCCATGGTGACAGTTCTTATCATGAGAGTGTTCATGGTAGCAGTGTTCATGATAATAGTGCTCACGGAGACATTGCCCACAATGAGAGTGCCCATGGTGAGAATACTGACTGTGACAGTGCCCATGATGATTTTTCTCTCTGCGACAGTGCCCATGGGGACAGTTAGCACGGTGAGAATTCTCACAGTGATAGTGCACATGGTTTCAGTGCTAATAGTGAAAAGACCCACGGCGCCAGTGCCCATCATGGCATTGCTCACGGTGATAGTTCTCAAGGTGACAGTGCCCATGGTGATATTACCCATGGTGACAGTAGTCAGTGATCAAGTGCTCATGGTGACAGTGCCTAAGGTGATAGTGCACATGGTGGCAGTGCAAAATGGCGACAGTGCCCATGGTGACATTGCTTAATGTGATAGTCCTTGTGGTGACATTGCGCATGGTGACATTGCCCACCACGACAGTTCTCTTGTTGACAGTGCTCATGGTGATAGTGCCAATGTTGGAAGTGCCCATCGTGAAAGTGCCCATGGTGACAGTTCTTATGATGAGAGTGGTCAGAGTGGCAGTGCTCATGGTGAAAGTGCCCATGGTGACAGAGCCCACGGTGACAGTGTCCATAGTTATAATGTCCACAGTGACAGTCCTAACAGTGAAATTGTCCATGGGGACACTGCCCATGGTGAAAGTGCCCATGGTCACAACACTCACGGTGACAGTGCTCACGGTGAGAGTGGCCATGGTGACAGTGACCACGGTGACACTTCTAATGGTGATACTGCCCATGATGACAGTGCTCATGGTGACAGTCCACATTGTGCCAGTGCCCAAGGTGACAGTGCTCATGGTGACAGTGCCCAGGATGACAGTTCTCAAGGTGATAGTGCCCATGGTGACAGTGCACATGGTGATACAGAGAATGGGGACAGTGCTTATGGTGACAGTGGTCATGGTTGCAGTACCCATGGTGATAGTGCGGAAACTGACAGTGCCCTTGGGGATAGTGCCCATGCTGAGTGTGCTCGTGTTAATAGTGCCCATGGTGGCAGTTCCCATTGTCAAAGTGCTCATGATGACAGTGCCCATGTTGGTAGTTCCCATGGTGACAGTGCTCATGGTGATAGTGACCATGTTAACAGTGCACATGGTGGCTGTGCCCTTGGTGACAGTGCCCATGATGACAGTATTCATGGTGACAGTGCTCACGGTGATAGTGCCCATGGTGACAGTGCACAAGGTGGTAGTCCACATGGTGGCAGTGAAAAATGGTGACAGTTCCCATGCTGACAGTTCTCATTGTGACAATGCACACGGTCACAACCGATGCTGACACTGCTCATGGTAGCTGTACCCGTGGTGACAGTGCTCATGATGATAGTGCCCATGTTAACAGTGCCCATGGTGACACTGCCCATGGTGACAATGCCCATGATGACAGTGCCCATGGAGTCAGTGCCCACGGAGCCATTGCCTATGGTAACAGTGCTCACAGTGACAGTACCCATGGTAACAGTGACCACGGTGAGAGTGCTCATGGTGATAGTGGCTATGGTGACAGATCACACTGTGACAGTCCGCATTGTGCCAGTACCAATAGTGACAGTGCCCATGGTGACATTGACCACGGTAATAGTGCTCACGGTGCTAGTGCTCACAGTAATAGTGCTCATGGTGACAGTGCCAACAGTGACAGTGCTCACGGTGACAGTGCCCATGGTGATAGTGCCCATGGTGAGAGTCCGCCCATTGATAGTGCCCATGGTTGCAGTTCCCATTGTGAAAGTGCTCATGATGACATTGCCCATGTTGGTAGTTCCCATGGTGACAGTGCTCACGGTGATAGTGACCTTGGTAACTGTGCACATGGTGGCCGTGCCCTTGGTGACAGTGCCAATGATGACAGTACTCATGGTGACAGTTCTCATGGTAATAGTTCCCATGGGGACAAGGCACAGGTTGGCAGTGAAAAATGGTGAAAGTGCCCATGTTGACAGTTCTATGGTGACACTGCACACGGTGACATCCCATGCAGGCAGTACTCACGGTGACAGTTCTCATGGTTGCAGTACCCATGGTGACAGTGCTCACAGTGATACTGCCCATAGTGGCAATGCCCATGGTGACAGTGCCCATGGTGACACTGCCCATGATGACAGTGCCCATGGTGAAAGTTCCCACGGCGCCATTGCCTATGGTGACAGTGCTCATGGTAACAGTGCCCATGGTGACAGTGACCATGGTGAGAGTGCTCACACTGATAGTGCCCATGGTGACAGGGCTCATGATGCCAGGCCGCATTGTGCCAGTACCCATGGCGACAGTGGTCATGGTGACACTGACCACAGTGAGAGTGCTCACTGTGATAGAGCTCACGGTAATAGTGCTCATGGTGACAGTGCAAATGGTGACAATAGCCATGGTGACAGTACTCATGTTGAAAATACCCATGGTGGCAGTTCTCATGGTGACAGTGCTCATAATAGCAGTGCCCAAGGTGGCAGTCCTCGTGGTGACAGTGCTAATGGTGACAGTGCTCTTGGTGGCAGTTCCCATGGGGACAGTACCGATGGTGACCCTGTGCATTGTTACAGTGCCCATGGTAACCGTGCTCACGGTGGTAGTGCACATCGTGACAGTGCCCATGGTGGTAGTTCACCTGGTGACAGTGCTAAATAGTGACAGTGCGCATGCTGACTGTGCTCACGGTGATAGTGCCCATGGGGACAGTGCCCACGGTGATAATGGGTATTATTACAGTGTTCATCATGACAGAGCCCAAGGTGGCAGTGGCCATGGTGACAGTGCCCACAATGACAGTGCCCATGGTGACAGTGCCGACAGTGACAGTGCCCATGGTGACACTTCTCACAGTGAATATGCCCATGGGGACAGTTACCATGATGAGATTTCTCACGGTGATAGTGCCCGTTGTGACAGTGCTCACAGTGACAATGCCCATGGTGCCAGTGCCCATAGAGACATTCCGCACGGTCACATTTCTCACGGTGAAAGTGCCTATGGTGACACTGAACCTGGTGGCAGTTCAAAATGGTGACAGTTCCCATGGTGACATTGCTCATAGTGACTTTGCTTACAGTGATAGTCCTTACGGTGACAGTGTGCATGGTGACACTGCACAAAGTTGCAGTGTTTATGGTGACAGTGTTCACGGTGATACTTTCCATGGTGATAGTGCCCATGGTGACACTGCACATAGTGGCAGTGATAAATGGTGACAGTGCCCCTGTTGACAGTTCTCATGGTGACAGTGCACATGGTGACAACCCGTGCAGACTGTACTCACGGTGACAGTTCTCATGTTTGCAGTATCCATGGTGACAGTGCTCACAGTGATAGTGCCCATGGTGAGAGTGCCCATGATGACAGGGCCCATGGTGCCATTGCCTATGGTGACAGTGCTCATGGTAACAGTGCCCAAGATGACAGTGACCATGGAGAGAGTGCTCACACTGATGGTGCCCATGGTGACAGTGCTCACGGTGCCTGTCTACATTGTGCCAGTACCCATGGCGACAGTGCTCATGGTGACAGTGACCACAGTGAGAGTGCTCATAGTGATAGTGCTCACGGTAATAGTGCTCATGGTGACAATGCAAATGGTGACAATACCATGGTGACAGTACTCATGTTGAAAATACCCATGGTGGCAGTTCTCATAGCGACAGATCTCATGGTGACAGTGCTCATAATAGCAGTGCCCAGGTGCCAGTGCTCGTGGTGACATTGCTAATGGTGACAGTGCTCTTGGTGGCAGTTCCCATCGGGACAATACTGATGGTGACGCTGTGCATTGTTACAGTGCCCATGGTAACCGTGCTCACGGTGATAGTGCACATCGTGACAGTGCCCATGGTGGTAGTTCACCTGGTGACAGTGCTAAATAGTGACAGTGCACGTGCTGACAGTGCTCACGGTGATGGTGCCCATGGTGACAGTGCACACGGTGATAATGGGCATTGTTACAGAGTTCATGTTGACAGCACACGGTGGCAGTGGCCATGGAGACAGTGCCCACAATGACAGTGCCCATGGTGACAGTGCCGACAGTGACAGTGCCCATGGTGATATTACCCATGGTGACAGTACTCAGTGATCAAGTGCTCATGGTGACAGTGCCTAAGGTGATAGTGCACACGGTGGCAGTGCAAAATGGCGACAGTGCCCATGGGGACATTGCTTAATGTGATAGTCCTTGTGGTGACATTGCGCATGGTGACATTGCCCACCACGACAGTTCTCTTGTTGACAGTGCTCATGGTGATAGTGCCAATGTTGGAAGTGCCCATCGTGAAAGTGCCCATGGTGACAGTTCTTATGATGAGAGTGGTCAGAGTGGCAGTGCTCATGGTGAAAGTGCCAATGGTAACAAGGCCCACGGTGACAGTGTCCATAGTTATAGTGTCCATGGTGACAGTCCTAACAGTGAAATTGTCCATGGGGACACTGCCCATGGTGAAAGTGCCCATGGTCACAACACTCATGGTGATAGTGCTCACGGTGAGAGTGGCCATGGTGACAGTGACCACGGTGACACTTCTAATGGTGATACTGCCCATGATGACAGTGCTCATGGTGACAGTCCACATTGTGCCAGTGCCCAAGGTGACAGTGCTCATGGTGGCAGTGCCCAAAGTCACAATACCCATGGTGACAGTGCCCAGGCTGACAGTTCTCAAGGTGATAGTGCCCATGGTGACAGTGCACATGGTGATACAGAGAATGGGGACAGTGCTTACGGTGACAGTGGTCATGGTTGCAGTACCCATGGTGATAGTGCTGAAACTGACAGTGCCCTTGGGGATAGTGCCCATGGTGAGTGTGCTCGTGTTAATAGTGCCCATGGTGGCAGTTCCCATTGTGAAAGTGCTCATGATGACAGTGCCCATGTTGGTAGTTCCCATGGTGACAGTGCTCATGGTGATAGTGACCATTTTAAGAGTGCACCTGGTGGCAGTGCCCTTGGTGACAGTGCCCATGATGACAGTATTCATGGTTACAGTGCTCACGGTGATAGTGCCCATGGTGAGAGTGCACATGGTGGTAGTCCACATGGTGGCAGTGAAAAATGGTGACAGTTCTCATTATGACAGTTCTCATTGTGACAATGCACACGGTCACAACCGATGCTGACACTGCTCATCGTAGCTGTACCCGTGGTGACAGTGCTCATGGTGATAGTGTCCATGTTAACAGTGCCCATGGTGACACTGCCCATGGTGACAATGCCCATGATGACAGTGCCCATGGAGTCAGTGCCCATGTAGCCATTGCCTATGGTAACAGTGCTCACAGTGACAGTACCCATGGTAAAAGTGACCACGGTGAGAGTGCTCATGGTGATAGTGGCTATGGTGACAGATCACACTGTGACAGTCCGCATTGTGCCAGTACCAATAGTGACAGTGCCCATGGTGACATTGACCACGGTGAGAGTGCTCACGGTGATAGTGCTCACAGTAATAGTGCTCATAGTGACAGTGCCGACAGTGACGGTGCTCACCGTAACAGTGCCTATGGTGATAGTGCCCATGGTGAGAGTCCGCCCATTGATAGTGCCCATGGTGGCAGTTCCCATTGTGAAAGTGCTCATGATGACATTGCCCATGTTGGTAGTTCCCATGGTGACAGTGCTCACGGTGATAGTGACCTTGGTAACTGTGCACATGGTGGCCGTGCCCTTGGTGACAGTGCCAATGATGACAGTACTCATGGTGACAGTTCTCATGGTAATAGTTCCCATGGGGACAAGGCACAGGGTGGCAGTGAAAAATGGTAAAAGTGCCCATGTTGACAGTTCTCATGGTGACAGTGCACACGGTGACAACCCATGCAGACAGTACTCACGGTGACAGTTCTCATGGTTGCAGTACCCATGGTGACACTTCTCACAGTGAATGTGCCCATGGGGACAGTTACCATGATGAGATTTCTCACGGTGATAGTGCCCGTTGTGACAGTGCTCACAGTGACAATGCCCATGGTGCCAGTGCCCATAGAGACATTCCGCACGGTCACATTTCTCACGGTGAAAGTGCCTATGGTGACACTGCACCTGGTGGCAGTGCAAAATGGTGACAGTGCCCATGGTGACATTGCTCATAGTGACTTTGCTTACAGTGATAGTCCTTACGGTGACAGTGTGCATGGTGACACTGCACAAAGTTGCAGTGTTTATGGTGACAGTGTTCACGGTGATACTTTCCATGGTAATAGTGCCCATGGTGACACTGCACATGGTGGCAGTGATAAATGGTGACAGTGCCCCTGTTGACAGTTCTCATGGTGACAGTGCACATGGTGACAACCCGTGCAGACTGTACTCACGGTGACAGTTCTCATGTTTGCAGTATCCATGGTGACAGTGCTCACAGTGATAGTGCCCATGGTGAGAGTGCCCATGATGACAGGGCCCGTGGTGCCATTGCTTATGGTGACAGTGCTCATGGTAACAGTGCCCAAGGTGACAGTGACCATGGTGAGAGTGCTCACACTGATGGTGCCCATGGTGACAGTGCTCACGGTGCCTGTCTACATTGTGCCAGTACCCATGGCGACAGTGCTCATGGTGACAGTGACCACAGTGAGAGTGCTCATAGTGATAGTGCTCACGGTAATAGTGCTCATGGTGACAATGCAAATGGTGACAATACCATGGTGACAGTACTCATGTTGAAAATACCCATGGTGGCAGTTCTCATAGCGACAGATCTCATGGTGACAGTGCTCATAATAGCAGTGCCCAGGTGCCAGTGCTCGTGGTGACGGTGCTAATGGTGACAGTGCTCTTGGTGGCAGTTCCCATCGGGACAATACTGATGGTGACGCTGTGCATTGTTACAGTGCCCATGGTAACCGTGCTCACGGTGATAGTGCACATCGTGACAGCGCCCATGGTGGTAGTTCACCTGGTGACAGTGCTAAATAGTGACAGTGCACGTGCTGACAGTGCTCACGGTGATAGTGCCCATGGTGACAGTGCACACGGTGATAATGGGCATTGTTACAGAGTTCATGATGACAGCACACGGTGGCAGTGGCCATGGAGACAGTGCCCACAATGACAGTGCCCATGGTGACAGTGCCGACAGTGACAGTGCCCATGGTGACACTTCTCACGGTGACAGTGCCCATGGGGACAGTTAGCATGGTGAGATTTCTCACGTTGATAGTGCCCGTTGTGACATTGCTCACAGTGACAATACCCATGGTGCCAGTGCCCATAGAGTCATTCCGCATGGTCTCATTTCTCACAGTGAAAGTGCCTATGGTGATATTAACCATGGTGACACTGCACATGGTGGCAGAGCAAAATGGTGACAGTGCCCATGGTGACATTGCTCATGGTGACTTTGCTTATGGTGATAGTCCTTACAGTGACAGTGCGCATGGTGACACTGCACACAGTGACAGTGTTCATGGTGACAGTGTTCACAGTGATAGTTCCCATGGTGAGATTGTCCATGGTAACAGTGCCCATAGTCACAATTCTCATGGTGTAGTGCTCACAGTGACAGTGCCCATGGTGTCATGCCCATGGTGACAGTGCTCATGGTGACAGTGCTCATGTTGGCAGTGCCATAAATAACAGTGCTCATTGTGGCAGTGCTCATGGTGTCCGTGCTCATGGTGACACTGCCCATGTTTACAGTGTTTATGGTGATAGATGTCATGGTGTCAGTGCCCACGGGGACAGTGCCAAGGCTGACAAAGCCCAGGGTGATACTTCCCATTGGGACAGTGCCCACGGTGACAGTGCCCATGGTGACAGCACCCAGTGTGACAAGGCTCATGGTGACAGTGCTCACGGTGACGGTGCCCATGGTGACAGTGCCGATGGTGAGAGTGCCATTAGTGACAGTGCTCATGGTGAAACTGCCCATGGAGACATCGCCCATGGTGATAGTGCTGGTGGTGACAACCCCACGGTGACAGTGCCAAAGTTGATAGTCCCCGTGGTGACAGGTCTTACATTGAATGTGACCATGGTGTCTGTGCTCATGGTGACAGTGCTCAAGTTTATAGTCTCCATGTTGACAGTGCCGATGGTGACAATTCTCACGGTGACAGGGCCTATGGTGTAAATTCACATAGTGACAGTGTTCACGGTGACAGTGCCCATGGTGCTATTACCCATGGTGACAGTTCTCATAGTGAAACTGCCCATGGTGACACTGCACATGGTGGCAGTGCAAAATGGTGACAGTGCCCATGGTGATATTGCTCATGGTGACATTGCTTACGGAGATAGTGTGTATGGTGAAACTGCACACAGTGACATTGCTCATGGTGACAGTGTTCACGGCGTTAGTTCCTATCGTGAATGTGACCATGGGGACAGTGCCCATTGTCACAATTCTCATGGTGTAGTGCTCACGGTGACAGTGCCCATGGTGACAATACACAGGGTGACACTATTCATGGTGACATTGCTCATGGTGAGAGTGCCCATGTTCACAACTGTCACGGTGATAGTTTCCATGGTGACAATACCCAGGGTAACAGAGCTGATGGTAAAAGTGTTCACGGTGACAGTGCCCATGATGACAGTACCTAAGGTGACAATTCCCATGGTGAGACTGCTCATAGACAGTGCCCATGGTGACAATACCCAGCGTGTCCTGTCCATGGTGACAGTGATCATGGTGACACTTCTCATGAGGACAGTGCCATAAGTGACAGTGCTCATTGTGGCAGTGCTCATGGTGACCGTGCTCATGGTGACAGTGCCATGGTGACAGTGCCTATGGTGATAGATATCATGGTGGCCGTGCCCAGGGTGACATTGCCCACGGTGACAAAGCCCATGGTGATACTTCCCATTGTGACAGTGCCAACGGTGGCAGAGCCCATGGTGACAGTGCACAAGATCACAGTGCCCATGGTGAGAGTGCTAACGGTGACTCTGCCCATGGTGACAGCACCCAGTGTGACAATGCCCATTGTGACAGTGCTCACGGTGACCATGCCGATGGTGATAGTGCCAATAGTGAGAGTGCTCACGGTGACACTGCCCATGGAGACACTGCCCATGGTGATAGTGCTCATCATGACAACCCCTCGGAGGCAGTGCCAATGGTGAGAGTCCCCGTGGTGACAGTTCTCACGGTGAAAGTGATCCTATTGATATTTCTCATGGTGACAGTGCTCAAGGTGATAGTCTCCATGTTGACAGAGCCCATGGTGACTGTTCTCATGGTGACAGTGCCTATGGTGATTATGCTCTTAGTGGCAGTGCTCATGGTGACAGTGACCACGGTGACTGTTCTCACCGTGGTAGTGCCCATGGTGACAGTGTTCATGATGACAGTCCGCATTAAGGCAGTGCCCGTGGTGACAGTGCTCATGGTGATAGTTCTCACGGTGATAGTACACACGTTGACAGTGCCAAAGGTGACAATACCCAGGTGATAGTAATCATGGTGAAAGTGCCCATGGTGGCAGTTCTCATACTGACAGTTCTTGTGACACTGCTCATGGTGGCAGTGCTCGTGGTGACAGTGCTCTTGGTGACAGTGCTCACGGTGACATTGCCCATGGTGATAGTGCCCATGGTGAGAGTCCGCCCATTGATAGTGCCCATGGTTGCAGTTCCCATTGTGAAAGTGCTCATGATGACATTGCCCATGTTGGTAGTTCCCATGGTGACAGTGCTCACGGTGATAGTGACCTAGGTAACTGTGCACATGGTGGCCGTGCCCTTGGTGACAGTGCCAATGATGACAGTACTCATGGTGACAGTTCTCATGGTAATAGTTCCCATGGGGACAAGGCACAGGGTGGCAGTGAAAAATGGTGAAAGTGCCCATGTTGACAGTTCTCATGGTGACAGTGCACACAGTGACAACCCATGCACACAGTACTCACGGTGACAGTTCTCATGGTTGCAGTACCCATGGTGACAGTGCTCACAGTGATACTGCCCATAGTGGCAATGCGCATGGTGACAGTGCCCATGGTGACACTGCCCATGATGACAGTGCCCATGGTGAAAGTTCCCACGGCGCCATTGCCTATGGTGACAGTGCTCATGGTAACAGTGCCCATGGTGACAGTGACCATGGTGAGAGTGCTCACACTGATAGTGCCCATGGTGACAGGGCTCATGATGCCAGGCCGCATTGTGCCAGTACCCATGGCGACAGTGGTCATGGTGACACTGACCACAGTGAGAGTGCTCACTGTGATAGAGCTCACAGTAATAGTGCTCATGGTGACAGTGCAAATGGTGACAATAGCCATGGTGACAGTACTCATGTTGAAAATACCCATGGTGGCAGTTCTCATGGTGACAGTGCTCATAATAGCAGTGCCCAAGGTGGCAGTCCTCGTGGTGACAGTGCTAATGGTGACAGTGCTCTTGGTGGCAGTTCCCATGGGGACAGTACCGATGGTGACCCTGTGCATTGTTACAGTGCCCATGGTAACCGTGCTCACGGTGGTAGTGCACATCGTGACAGTGCCCACGGTGATAATGGGTATTATTACAGTGTTCATCGTGACAGAGCCGAAGGGGGCAGTGGCCATGGTGACAGTGCCCACAATGACAGTGCCCATGGTGACAGTGCCGACAGTGACAGTGCCCATGGTGACACTTCTCACAGTGAATGTGCCCATGGGGACAGTTACCATGATGAGATTTCTCACGGTGATAGTGCCCGTTGTGACAGTGCTCACAGTGACAATGCCCATGGTGCCAGTGCCCATAGAGACATTCCGCACAGTCACATTTCTCACGGTGAAAGTGCCTATGGTGACACTGCACCTGGTGGCAGTGCAAAATGGTGACAGTACCCATGGTGACATTGCTCATAGTGACTTTGCTTACAGTGATAGTCCTTACGGTGACAGTGTGCATGGTGACACTGCACAAAGTTGCAGTGTTTATGGTGACAGTGTTCACGGTGATACTTTCCATGGTGATAGAGCCCATGGTGACACTGCACATGGTGTCAGTGATAAATGGTGACAGTGCCCCTGTTGACAGTACTCATGGTGACAGTGCACATGGTGACAACCCGTGCAGACTGTACTCACGGTGACAGTTCTCATGTTTGCAGTATCCATGGTGACAGTGCTCACAGTGATAATGCCCATGGTGAGAGTGCACATGATGACAGGGCCCATGGTGCCATTGCCTATGGTGACAGTGCTCATGGTAACAGTGCCCAAGGTGACAGTGACCATGGTGAGAGTGCTCACACTGATGGTGCCCATGGTGACAGTGCTCATGGTGTCTGTCTACATTGTGCCAGTACCCATGGCGACAGTGCTCATGGTGACAGTGACCACAGTGAGAGTGCTCATAGTGATAGTGCTCACGGTAATAGTGCTCATGGTGACAATGCAAATGGTGACAATACCATGGTGACAGTACTCATGTTGAAAATACCCATGGTGGCAGTTCTCATAGCGACAGATCTCATGGTGACAGTGCTCATAATAGCAGTGCCCAGGTGCCAGTGCTCGTGGTGACAGTGCTAATGGTGACAGTGCTCTTGGTGGCAGTTCCCATCGGGACAATACTGATGGTGACGCTGTGCATTGTTACAGTGCCCATGGTAACCGTGCTCACGGTGATAGTGCACATCGTGACAGCGCCCATGGTGGTAGTTCACCTGGTGACAGTGCTAAATAGTGACAGTGCACGTGCTGACAGTGCTCACGGTGATAGTGCCCATGGTGACAGTGCACACGGTGATAATGGGCATTGTTACAGAGTTCATGGTGACAGCACACGGTGGCAGTGGCCATGGAGACAGTGCCCACAATGACAGTGCCCATGGTGACAGTGCCGACAGTGACAGTGCCCATGGTGACACTTCTCACGGTGACAGTGCCCATGGGGACAGTTAGCATGGTGAGATTTCTCACGTTGATAGTGCCCGTTGTGACAGTGCTCACAGTGACAATGCCCATGGTGCCAGTGCCCATAGAGTCATTCCGCACGGTCTCATTTCTCACAGTGAAAATGCCTATGGTGATATTAACCATGGTGACACTGCACATGGTGGCAGAGCAAAATGGTGACAGTGCCCATGGTGACATTGCTCATGGTGACTTTGCTTACGGTGATAGTCCTTACAGTGACAGTGCGCATGGTGACACTGCACACAGTGACAGTGTTCATGGTGACAGTGTTCACAGTGATAGTTCCCATGGTGAGATTGTCCATGGTAACAGTGCCCATAGTCACAATTCTCATGGTGTAGTGCTCACAGTGACAGTGCCCATGGTGTCATGCCCATGGTGACAGTGCTCATGGTGACAGTGCTCATGTTGGCAGTGCCATAAATAACAGTGCTCATTGTGGCAGTGCTCATGGTGTCCGTGCTCATGGTGACAGTGCCCATGTTTACAGTGTTTATGGTGATAGATGTCACGTTGTCAGTGCCCACGGGGACAGTGCCAAGGCTGACAAAGCCCAGGGTGATACTTCCCATTGGGACAGTGCCCACGGTGACAGTGCCCATGGTGAGAGCGCCCAGTGTGACAAGGCACATGGTGACAGTGCTCACGGTGACGGTGCCCATGGTGACAGTGCCGATGTTGAGAGTGCCATTAGTGACAGTGCTCATGGTGAAACTGCCCATGGAGACATCGCCCATGGTGATAGTGCTCGTGGTGACAACCCCACGGTGACAGTGCCAATGTTGATAGTCCCCGTGGTGACAGGTCTTACATTGAATGTGACCATGGTGTCTGTGCTCATGGTGACAGTGCTCAAGGTTATAGTCTCCATGTTGACAGTGCCGATGGTGACAATTCTCACGGTGACAGGGCCTATGGTGTAAATTCACATAGTGACAGTGTTCACGGTGACAGTGCCCATGGTGCTATTACCCATGGTGACAGTTCTCATAGTGAAACTGCCCATGGTGACACTGCACATGGTGGCAGTGCAAAATGGTGACAGTGCCATGGTGATATTGCTCATGGTGACATTGCTTATGGTGATAGTGTGTATGGTGAAACTGCACACAGTGACATTGCTCATGGTGACAGTGTTTATGGCGTTAGTTCCTATCGTGAATGTGACCATGGGGACAGTGCCCATTGTCACAATTCTCATGGTGTAGTGCTCACGGTGACAGTGCCCATGGTGACAATACACAAGGTGACACTATTCATGGTGACATTGCTCATGGTGAGAGTGCCCATGTTCACAACTGTCACGGTGATAGTTCCCATGGTGACAATACCCAGGGTAACAGAGCTGATGGTAAAAGTGTTCACGGTGACAGTGCCCATGATGACAGTACCTAAGGTGACAATTCCTATGGTGAGACTGCTCATAGACAGTGCCCATGGTGACAATACCCAGCGTGTCATGTCCATGGTGACAGTGATCATGGTGACACTTCTCATGAGGACAGTGCCATAAGTTACAGTGCTCATTGTGGCAGTGCTCATGGTGACCGTGCTCATGGTGACAGTGCCATGGTGACAGTGCCTATGGTGATAGATATCATGGTGGCCGTGCCCAGGGTGACATTGCCCACGCTGACAAAGCCCATGGTGATACTTCCCATTGTGACAGTGCCAACGGTGGCAGAGCCCATGGTGACAGTGCCCAAGATCACAGTGCCAATGGTGAGAGTGCTAACGGTGACTCTGCCCATGGTGACAGCACCCAGTGTGACAATGCCCATTGTGACAGTGCTCACGGTGACCATGCCGATGGTGATAGTGCCAATAGTGAGAGTGCTCATGGTGACACTGCCCATGGAGACACTGACCATGGTGATAGTGCTCATCATGACAACCCCTCGGAGGCAGTGCCAATGGTGAGAGTCCCCGTGGTGACAGTTCTCACGGTGAAAGTGATCCTGTTGAAATTTCTCATGGTGACAGTGCTCATGGTGACAGTGCTCAAGGTGATAGTCTCCATGGTGACAGTGACCACGGTGACTGTTCTCACCGTGGTAGTGCCCATGGTGAGAGTGTTCATGATGACAGTCCGCACTAAGGCTGTGCCCACGGTGACACTGCTCATGGTGATAGTTCTCACGGTGATAGTACGCACGGTGACAGTGCCAAAGGTGACAATACCCAGGTGATAGTAATCATGGTGAAAGTGCCCATGGTGGCAGTTCTCATACTGACAGTTCTTGTGACACTGCTCATGGTGGCAGTGCTCGTGGTGACAGTGCTCTTGGTGACAGTGCTCATGGTGGCAGTGCCCATGGTGAGACTACCGATGGTGACACTGCCCATGGTGACAGTGCACATGGTCATGGTGCATCTGCTGGCAGTGCAAAATAGTGAGAGTGCCCATGATGATATTGCTCATGGTGATAGTGCCCATGGTGAGAGTGCCCATGGTTCCAGTGCTCATGGTGACAGTGCCCATTGTGACAGTGCCCCTGGTGACAGTGCACACAGTGAGAGTGTCCATGGTGTCTGTGCCCATGGTGACAGTTCTTATCATGAGAGTGTTCATGGTAGCAGTGTTCATGGTAATAGTGCTCACGGAGACATTGCCCACAATGAGAGTGCCCATGGTGAGAATACTGAGTGTGACAGTGCCCATGATGACTTTTCTCTCTGCGACAGTGCCCATGGGGACAGTTAGCACGGTGAGATTTCTCACAGTGATAGTGCACATTGTTTCAGTGCTAATAGTGAAAAGACCCACGGCGCCAGTGCCCATCATGGCATTGCTCACGGTGATAGTTCTCACGGTGACAGTGCCCATGGTGATATTACCCATGGTGACAGTACTCAGTGATCAAGTGCTCATGGTGACAGTGCCTAAGGTGATAGTGCACACGGTGGCAGTGCAAAATGGCGACAGTGCCCATGGGGACATTGCTTAATGTGATAGTCCTTGTGGTGACATTGCGCATGGTGACATTGCCCACCACGACAGTTCTCTTGTTGACAGTGCTCATGGTGATAGTGCCAATGTTGGAAGTGCCCATCGTGAAAGTGCCCATGGTGACAGTTCTTATGATGAGAGTGGTCAGAGTGGCAGTGCTCATGGTGAAAGTGCCCATGGTGACAGAGCCCACGGTGACAGTGTCCATAGTTATAGTGTCCACGGTGACAGTCCTAACAGTGAAATTGTCCATGGGGACACTGCCCATGGTGAAAGTGCCCATGGTCACAACACTCACGGTGATAGTGCTCACGGTGAGAGTGGCCATGGTGACAGTGACCACGGTGACAGTTCTAATGGTGATACTGCCCATGATGACAGTGCTCATGGTGACAGTCGACATTGTGCCAGTGCCCAAGGTGACAGTGCTCATGGTGACAGTGCCCAGGCTGACAGTTCTCAAGGTGATAGTGCCCATGGTGACAGTGCACATGGTAATACAGGGAATGGGGACATTGCTTATGGTGACAGTGGTCATGGTTGCAGTACCCATGGTGATAGTGCTGAAACTGACAGTGCCCTTGGGGATAGTGCCCATGGTGAGTGTGCTCGTGTTAATAGTGCCCATGGTGGCAGTTCCCATTGTGAAAGTGCTCATGATGACAGTGCCCATGTTGGTAGTTCCCATGGTGACAGTGCTCATGGTGATAGTGACCATGTTAACAGTGCACATGGTGGCTGTGCCCTTGGTGACAGTGCCCATGATGACAGTATTCATGGTGACAGTGCTCACGGTGATAGTGCCCATGGTGACAGTGCACATGGTGGTAGTCCACATGGTGGCAGTGAAAAATGGTGACAGTTCCCATGCTGACAGTTCTCATTGTGACAATGCACACGGTCACAACCGATGCTGACACTGCTCATGGTAGCTGTACCCGTGGTGACAGGGCTCATGGTGATAGTGCCCATGTTAACAGTGCCCTTGGTGACACTGCCCATGGTGACAATGCCCATGATGACAGTGCCCATGGAGTCAGTGCCCACGGAGCCATTGCCTATGGTAACAGTGCTCACAGTGACAGTACCCATGGTAACAGTGACCACGGTGAGAGTGCTCATGGTGATAGTGGCTATGGTGACAGATCACACTGTGACAGTCCGCATTGTGCCAGTACCAATAGTGACAGTGCCCATGGTGACATTGACCACGGTAAGAGTGCTCACGGTGCTAGTGCTCACAGTAATAGTGCTCATGGTGACAGTGCCAACAGTGACGGTGCTCACGGTGACAGTGCCCATGGTGATAGTGCCCATGGTGAGAGTCCGCCCATTGATAGTGCCCATGGTTGCAGTTCCCATTGTGAAAGTGCTCATGATGACATTGCCCATGTTGGTAGTTCCCATGGTGACAGTGCTCACGGTGATAGTGACCTTGGTAACTGTGCACATGGTGGCCGTGCCCTTGGTGACAGTGCCAATGATGACAGTACTCATGGTGACAGTTCTCATGGTAATAGTTCCCATGGGGACAAGGCACAGGTTGGCAGTGAAAAATGGTGAAAGTGCCCATGTTGACATTTCTCATGGTGACAGTGCACACGGTGACAACCCATGCAGACAGTACTCACGGTGACAGTTCTCATGGTTGCAGTACCCATGGTGACAGTGCTCACAGTGATACTGCCCATAGTGGCAATGCCCATGGTGACAGTGCCCATGGTGACACTGCCCATGATGACAGTGCCCATGGTGAAAGTTCCCACGGCGAAATTGCCTATGGTGACAGTGCTCATGGTAACAGTGCCCATGGTGACAGTGACCATGGTGAGAGTGCTCACACTGATAGTGCCCATGGTGACAGGTCTCATGATGCCAGGCCGCTTTGTGCCAGTACCCATGGCGACAGTTTTCATGGTGACACTGACCACAGTGAGAGTGCTCACTGTGATAGACCTCACGGTAATAGTGCTCATGGTGACAGTGCAAATGGTGACAATACCCATGGTGACAGTACTCATGTTGAAAATACCCATGGTGGCAGTTCTCATGGTGACAGTGCTCATAATAGCAGTGCCCAAGGTGGCAGTCCTCGTGGTGACAGTGCTAATGGTGACAGTGCTCTTGGTGGCAGTTCCCATGGGGACAGTACCGATGGTGACCCTGTGCATTGTTACAGTGCCCATGGTAACCGTGCTCACGGTGGTAGTGCACATCGTGACAGTGCCCATGGTGGTAGTTCACCTGGTGACAGTGCTAAATAGTGACAGTGCGCATGCTGACAGTGCTCACGGTGATAGTGCCCATGCTGACAGTGCCCACGGTGATAATGGGTATTATTAGTGTTCATCGTGACAGAGCCCAAGGTGGCAGTGGCCATGGTGACAGTGCCCACAGTGACAGTGCCCATGGTGACAGTGCCGACAGTGACAGTGCCCATGGTGACACTTCTCACAGTGAATGTGCCCATAGGGACAGTTACCATGATGAGATTTCTCACGGTGATATGCCCGTTGTGACAGTGCTCACAGTGACAATGCCCATGGTGCCAGTGCCCATAGAGACATTCCGCACGGTCACATTTCTCACGGTGAAAGTGCCTATGGTGACACTGCACCTGGTGGCAGTGCAAAATGGTGACAGTGCCCATGGTGACATTGCTCATAGTGACGTTGCTTACAGTGATAGTCCTTACGGTGACAGTGTGCATGGTGACACTGCACACAGTTGCAGTGTTTATGGTGACAGTCTTCACGGTGATACTTTCCATGGTGATAGTGCCCATGGTGACACTGCACATGGTGGCAGTGATAAATGGTGACAGTGCCCCTGTTGACAGTTCTCATGATGACAGTGCACATGGTGACAACCCGTGCAGACTGTACTCACGGTGACAGTTCTCATGTTTGCAGTATCCATGGTGACAGTGCTCACAGTGATAGTGCCCATGGTGAGAGTGCCCATGATGACAGGGCCCATGGTGCCATTGCCTATGGTGACAGTGCTCATGGTAACAGTGCCCAAGGTGACAGTAACCATGGTGAGAGTGCTCACACTGATGGTGCCCATGGTGACAGTGCTCACGGTGCCTGTCTACATTGTGCCAGTACCCATGGCGACAGTGCTCATGGTGACAGTGACCACAGTGAGAGTGCTCATAGTGATAGTGCTCACGGTAATAGTGCTCATGGTGACAATGCAAATGGTGACAATACCATGGTGACAGTACTCATGTTGAAAATACCCATGGTGGCAGTTCTCATAGCGACAGATCTCATGGTGACAGTGCTCATAATAGCAGTGCCCAGGTGCCAGTGCTCGTGGTGACAGTGCTAATGGTGACAGTGCTCTTGGTGGCAGTTCCCATCGGGACAATACTGATGGTGACGCTGTGCATTGTTACAGTGCCCATGGTAACCGTGCTCACGGTGATAGTGCACATCGTGACAGCGCCCATGGTGGTAGTTCACCTGGTGACAGTGCTAAATAGTGACAGTGCACGTGCTGACAGTGCTCACGGTGATAGTGCCCATGGTGACAGTGCACACGGTGATAATGGGCATTGTTACAGAGTTCATGGTGACAGCACATGGTGGCAGTGGCCATGGAGACAGTGCCCACAATGACAGTGCCCATGGTGACAGTGCCGACAGTGACAGTGCCCATGGTGACACTTCTCACGGTGACAGTGCCCATGGGGACAGTTAGCATGGTGAGATTTCTCACGGTGACATTGCCCGTTGTGACAGTGCTCACAGTGACAATGCCCATTGTGCCAGTGCCCATAGAGTCATTCCGCACGGTCTCATTTCTCACAGTGAAAGTGCCTATGGTGATATTAACCATGGTGACACTGCACATGGTGGCAGAGCAAAATGGTGACAGTGCCCATGGTGACATTGCTCATGGTGACTTTCCTTATGGTGATAGTCCTTACAGTGACAGTGCGCATGGTGACACTGCACACAGTGACAGTGTTCATGGTGACAGTGTTCACGGTGATAGTTCCCATGGTGAGATTGTCCATGGTAACAGTGCCCATAATCACAATTCTCATGGTGTAGTGCTCACAGTGACAGTGCCCATGGTGTCATGCCCATGGTGACAGTGCTCATGTTGGCAGTGCCATAAATAACAGTGCTCATTGTGGCAGTGCTCATGGTGTCCGTGCTCATGGTGACAGTGCCCATGTTTACAGTGTTTATGGTGATAGATGTCACGGTGTCAGTGCCCACGGGGACAGTGCCAAGGCTGACAAAGCCCAGGGTGATACTTCCCATTGGGACAGTGCCCACGGTGACAGTGCCCATGGTGACAGCGCCCAGTGTGACAAGGCTCATGGTGACAGTGCTCACGGTGACGGTGCCCATGGTGACAGTGCCGATGGTGAGAGTGCCATTAGTGACAGTGCTCATGGTGAAACTGCCCATGGAGACATCGCCCATGGTGATAGTGCTCGTGGTGACAACCCCACGGTGACAGTGCCAATGTTGATAGTCCCCGTGGTGACAGGTCTTACATTGAATGTGACCATGGTGTCTGTGCTCATGGTGACAGTGCTCAAGGTTATAGTCTCCATGTTGACAGTGCCGATGGTGACAATTCTCACGGTGACAGGGCCTATGGTGTAAATTCACATAGTGACAGTGTTCACGGTGACAGTGCCCATGGTGCTATTACCCATGGTGACAGTTCTCATAGTGAAACTGCCCATGGTGACACTGCACATGGTGGCAGTGCAAAATGGTGACAGTGCCATGGTGATATTGCTCATGGTGACATTGCTTATGGTGATAGTGTGTATGGTGAAACTGCACACAGTGACATTGCTCATGGTGACAGTGTTTATGGCGTTAGTTCCTATCGTGAATGTGACCATGGGGACAGTGCCCCGTGTCACAATTCTCATGGTGTAGTGCTCACGGTGACAGTGCCCATGGTGACAATACACAGGGTGACACTATACATGGTGACATTGCTCATGGTGAGAGTGCCCATGTTCACAACTGTCACGGTGATAGTTCCCATGGTGACAATACCCAGGGTAACAGAGCTGATGGTAAAAGTGTTCACGGTGACAGTGCCCATGATGACAGTACCTAAGGTGACAATTCCCATGGTGAGACTGCTCATAGACAGTGCCCATGGTGACAATACCCAGCGTGTCCTGTCCATGGTGACAGTGATCATGGTGACACTTCTCATGAGGACAGTGCCATAAGTTACAGTGCTCATTGTGGCAGTGCTCATGGTGACCGTGCTCATGGTGACAGTGCCATGGTGACAGTGCCTATGGTGATAGATATCATGGTGGCCGTGCCCAGGGTGACATTGCCCACGGTGACAAAGCCCATGATGATACTTCCCATTGTGACAGTGCCAACGGTGGCAGAGCCCATGGTGACAGTGCCCAAGATCACAGTGCCCATGGTGAGAGTGCTAACGGTGACTGTGCCCATGGTGTCAGCACCCAGTGTGACAATGCCCATTGTGACAGTGCTCACGGTGACCATGCCGATGGTGATAGTGCCAATAGTGAGAGTGCTCACGGTGACACTGCCCATGGAGACACTGCCCATGGTGATAGTGCTCATCATGGCAACCCCTCGGAGGCAGTGCCAATGGTGAGAGTCCCCGTGGTGACAGTTCTCACGGTGAAAGTGATCCTGTTGAAATTTCTCATGGTGACAGTGCTCATGGTGACAGTGCTCAAGGTGATAGTCTCCATGTTGACAGTGTCCATGGTGACTGTTCTCACGGTGACAGTGCCTATGGTGATTATGCTCTTAGTGACAGTGCTCATGGTGACAGTGCCCATGGTGACAGTGACCACGGTGACTGTTCTCACCGTGGTAGTGCCCATGGTGACAGTGTTCATGATGACAGTCCGCATTAAGGCTGTGCCCACGGTGACACTGCTCAAGGTGATAGTTCTCACGGTGATAGTACGCACGGTGACAGTGCCAAAGGTGACAATACCCAGGTGATAGTAATCATGGTGAAAGTGCCCATGGTGGCAGGTCTCATACTGACAGTTCTTGTGACACTGCTCATGGTGGCAGTGCTCGTGGTGACAGTGCTCTTGGTGACAGTGCTCATGGTGGCAGTGCCCATGGTGAGACTCCCGATGGTGACCCTGCCCATGGTGACAGTGCACATGGTCATGGTGCATCTGCTGGCAGTGCAAAATAGTGAGAGTGCACATGATGATATTGCTCATGGTGATAGTGCCCATGGTGAGAGTGCCCATGGTTCCAGTGCTCATGGTGACAGTGCCCATTGTGACAGTGCCCCTGGTGACAGTGCACACCATGAGAGTGTCCATGGTGTCTGTGCCCATGGTGACAGTTCTTATCATGAGAGTGTTCATGGTAGCAGTGTTCATGATAATAGTGCTCACGGAGACATTGCCCACAATGAGAGTGCCCATGGTGAGAATACTGACTGTGACAGTGCCCATGATGACTTTTCTCTCTGCGACAGTGCCCATGGGGACAGTTAGCACGGTGAGATTTCTCACAGTGATAGTGCACATTGTTTCAGTGCTAATAGTGAAAAGACCCACGGCGCCAGTGCCCATCATGGCATTGCTCACGGTGATAGTTCTCACGGTGACAGTGTCCATGGTGATATTACCCATGGTGACAGTACTCAGTGATCAAGTGCTCATGGTGACAGTGCCTAAGGTGATAGTGCACATGATGGCAGTGCAAAATGGCGACAGTGCCCATGGTGACATTGCTTAATGTGATAGTCCTTGTGGTGACATTGCGCATGGTGACATTGCCCACCACGACAGTTCTCTTGTTGACAGTGCTCATGGTGATAGTGCCAATGTTGGAAGTGCCCATCGTGAAAGTGCCCATGGTGACAGTTCTTATGATGAGAGTGGTCAGAGTGGCAGTGCTCATGGTGAAAGTGCCCATGGTGACAATGCCCACGGTGACAGTGTCCATAGTTATAGTGTCCACGGTGACAGTCCTAACAGTGAAATTGTCCATGGGGACACTGCCCATGGTGAAAGTGCCCATGGTCACAACACTCACGGTGATAGTGCTCACGGTGAGAGTGGCCATGGTGACAGTGACCACGGTGACAGTTCTAATGGTGATACTGCCCATGATGACAGTGCTCATGGTGACAGTCCACATTGTGCCAGTGCCCAAGGTGACAGTGCTCATGGTGACAGTGCCCAGGATGACAGTTCTCAAGGTGATAGTGCCCATGGTGACAGTGCACATGGTGATACAGAGAATGGGGACAGTGCTTATGGTGACAGTGGTCATGGTTGCAGTACCCATGGTGATAGTGCTGAAACTGACAGTGCCCTTGGGGATAGTGCCCATGGTGAGTGTGCTCGTGATAATAGTGCCCATGGTGGCAGTTCCCATTGTGAAAGTGCTCATGATGACAGTGCCCATGTTGGTAGTTCCCATGGTGACAGTGCTCATGGTGATAGTGACCATGTTAACAGTGCACATGGTGGCTGTGCCCTTGGTGACAGTGCCCATGATGACAGTATTCATGGTGACAGTGCTCACGGTGATAGTGCCCATGGTGACAGTGCACATGGTGGTAGTCCACATGGTGGCAGTGAAAAATGGTGACAGTTCCCATGCTGACAGTTCTCATTGTGACAATGCACACGGTCACAACCGATGCTGACACTGCTCATGGTAGCTGTACCCGTGGTGACAGGGCTCATGGTGATAGTGCCCATGTTAACAGTGCCCATGGTGACACTGCCCATGGTGACAATGCCCATGATGACAGTGCCCATGGAGTCAGTGCCCACGGAGCCATTGCCTATGGTAACAGTGCTCACAGTGACAGTACCCATGGTAACAGTGACCACGGTGAGAGTGCTCATGGTGATAGTGGCTATGGTGACAGATCACACTGTGACAGTCCGCATTGTGCCAGTACCAATAGTGACAGTGCCCATGGTGACATTGACCACGGTAAGAGTGCTCACGGTGCTAGTGCTCACAGTAATAGTGCTCATGGTGACAGTGCCAACAGTGACGGTGCTCACGGTGACAGTGCCCATGGTGATAGTGCCCATGGTGAGAATCCGCCCATTGATAGTGCCCATGGTGGCAGTTCCCATTGTGAAAGTGCTCATGATGACATTGCCCATGTTGGTAGTTCCCATGGTGACAGTGCTCACGGTGATAGTGACCTTGGTAACTGTGCACATGGTGGCCGTGCCCTTGGTGACAGTGCCAATGATGACAGTACTCATGGTGACAGTTCTCATGGTAATAGTTCCCATGGGGACAAGGCACAGGTTGGCAGTGAAAAATGGTGAAAGTGCCCATGTTGACAGTTCTCATGGTGACACTGCACATGGTGACATCCCATTCAGGCAGTACTCATGGTGACAGTTCTCATGGTTGCAGTACCCATGGTGACAGTGCTCACAGTGATACTGCCCATAGTGGCAATGCCCATGGTGACAGTGCCCATGGTGACACTGCCCATGATGACAGTGCCCATGGTGAAAGTTCCCACGGCGCCATTGCCTATGGTGACAGTGCTCATGGTAACAGTGCCCATGGTGACAGTGACCATGGTGAGAGTGCTCACACTGATAGTGCCCATGGTGACAGGGCTCATGATGCCAGGCCGCATTGTGCCAGTACCCATGGCGACAGTGGTCATGGTGACACTGACCACAGTGAGAGTGCTCACTGTGATAGAGCTCACGGTAATAGTGCTCATGGTGACAGTGCAAATGGTGACAATAGCCATGGTGACAGTACTCATGTTGAAAATACCCATGGTGGCAGTTCTCATGGTGACAGTGCTCATAATAGCAGTGCCCAAGGTGGCAGTCCTCGTGGTGACAGTGCTAATGGTGACAGTGCTCTTGGTGGCAGTTCCCATGGGGACAGTACTGATGGTGACCCTGTGCATTGTTACCGTGCCCATGGTAACCGTGCTCACGGTGGTAGTGCACATCGTGACAGTGCCCATGGTGGTAGTTCACCTGGTGACAGTGCTAAATAGTGACAGTGCGCATGCTGACAGTGCTCACGGTGATAGTGCCCATGGGGACAGTGCCCACGGTGATAATGGGTATTATTACAGTGTTCATCGTGACAGAGCCCAAGGTGGCAGTGGCCATGGTGACAGTGACCACAATGACAGTGCCCATGGTGACAGTGCCGACAGTGACAGTGCCCATGGTGACACTTCTCACAGTGAATGTGCCCATGGGGACAGTTACCATGATGAGATTTCTCACGGTGATAGTGCCCGTTGTGACAGTGCTCACAGTGACAATGCCCATGGTGCCAGTGCCCATAGAGACATTCCGCACGGTCACATTTCTCACGGTGAAAGTGCCTATGGTGACACTGCACCTGGTGGCGGTGCAAAATGGTGACAGTGCCCATGGTGACATTGCTCATAGTGACTTTGCTTACAGTGATAGTCCTTACGGTGACAGTGTGCATGGTGACACTGCACAAAGTTGCAGTGTTTATGGTGACAGTGTTCACGGTGATACTTTCCATGGTGATAGTGCCCATGGTGACACTGCACATGGTGGCAGTGATAAATGGTGACAGTGCCCCTGTTGACAGTTCTCATGGTGACAGTGCACATGGTGACAACCCATGCAGACTGTACTCACGGTGACAGTTCTCATGTTTGCAGTATCCATGGTGACAGTGCTCACAGTGATAGTGCCCATGGTGAGAGTGCCCATGATGACAGGGCCCATGGTGCCATTGCCTATGGTGACAGTGCTCATGGTAACAGTGCCCAAGGTGACAGTGACCATGGTGAGAGTGCTCACACTGATGGTGCCCATGGTGACAGTGCTCACGGTGCCTGTCTACATTGTGCCAGTACCCATGGCGACAGTGCTCATGGTGACAGTGACCACAGTGAGAGTGCTCATAGTGATAGTGCTCACGGTAATAGTGCTCATGGTGACAATGCAAATGGTGACAATACCATGGTGACAGTACTCATGTAGAAAATACCCATGGTGGCAGTTCTCATAGCGACAGATCTCATGGTGACAGTGCTCATAATAGCAGTGCCCAGGTGCCAGTGCTCGTGGTGACAGTGCTAATGGTGACAGTGCTCTTGGTGGCAGTTCCCATCGGGACAATACTGATGGTGACGCTGTGCATTGTTACAGTGCCAATGGTAACAGTGCTCACGGTGATAGTGCACATCGTGACAGCGCCCATGGTGGTAGTTCACCTGGTGACAGTGCTAAATAGTGACAGTGCACGTGCTGACAGTGCTCACGGTGATAGTGCCCATGGTGACAGTGCACACGGTGATAATGGGCATTGTTTCAGAGTTCATGGTGACAGCACACGGTGGCAGTGGCCATGGAGACAGTGCCCACAATGACAGTGCCCATGGTGACAGTGCCGACAGTGACAGTGCCCATGCTGACACTTCTAACGGTGACAGTGCCCATGGGTACAGTTAGCATGGTGAGATTTCTCACGTTGATAGTGCCCGTTGTGACAGTGCTCACAGTGACAATGCCCATGGTGCCAGTGCCCATAGAGTCATTCCGCACGGTCTCATTTCTCACAGTGAAAGTGCCTATGGTGATATTAACCATGGTGACACTGCACATGGTGGCAGAGCAAAATGGTGACAGTGCCCATGGTGACATTGCTCATGGTGACTTTGCTTATGGTGATAGTCCTTACAGTGACAGTGCGCATGGTGACACTGCACACAGTGACAGTGTTCATGGTGACAGTGTTCACAGTGATAGTTCCCATGGTGAGATTGTCCATGGTAACAGTGCCCATAGTCACAATTCTCATGGTGTAGTGCTCACAGTGACAGTGCCCATGGTGTCATGCCCATGGTGACAGTGCTCATGGTGACAGTGCTCATGTTGGCAGTGCCATAAATAACAGTGCTCATTGTGGCAGTGCTCATGGTGTCCGTGCTCATGGTGACAGTGCCCATGTTTACAGTGTTTATGGTGATAGATGTCACGGTGTCAGTGCCCACGGGGACAGTGCCAAGGCTGACAAAGCCCAGGGTGATACTTCCCATTGGGACAGTGCCCACGGTGACAGTGCCCATGGTGACAGCGCCCAGTGTGAAAAGGCTCATGGTGACAGTGCTCACGGTGACGGTGCCCATGGTGACAGTGCCGATGGTGAGAGTGCCATTAGTGACAGTGCTCATGGTGAAACTGCCCATGGAGACATCGCCCATGGTGATAGTGCTCGTGGTGACAACCCCACGGTGACAGTGCCAATGTTGATAGTCCCCGTGGTGACAGGTCTTACATTGAATGTGACCATGGTGTCTGTGCTCATGGTGACAGTGCTCAAGGTTATAGTCTCCATGTTGACAGTGCCGATGGTGACAATTCTCACGGTGACAGGGTCTATGGTGTAAATTCACATAGTGACAGTGTTCACGGTGACAGTGCCCATGGTGCTATTACACATGGTGACAGTTCTCATAGTGAAACTGCCCATGGTGACACTGCACATGGTGGCAGTGCAAAATGGTGACAGTGCCATGGTGATATTGCTCATGGTGACATTGCTTATGGTGATAGTGTGTATGGTGAAACTGCACACAGTGACATTGCTCATGGTGACAGTGTTTATGGCGTTAGTTCCTATCGTGAATGTGACCATGGGGACAGTGCCCATTGTCACAATTCTCATGGTGTAGTGCTCACGGTGACAGTGCCCATGGTGACAATACACAGGGTGACACTATTCATGGTGACATTGCTCATGGTGAGAGTGCCCATGTTCACAACTGTCACGGTGATAGTTCCCATGGTGACAATACCCAGGGTAACAGAGCTGATGGTAAAAGTGTTCACGGTGACAGTGCCCATGATGACAGTACCTAAGGTGACAATTCCCATGGTGAGACTGCTCATAGACAGTGCCCATGGTGACAATACCCAGCGTGTCCTGTCCATGGTGACAGTGATCATGGTGACACTTCTCATGAGGACAGTGCCATAAGTGACAGTGCTCATTGTGGCAGTGCTCATGGTGACCGTGCTCATGGTGACAGTGCCATGGTGAGAGTGCCTATGGTGATAGATATCATGGTGGCCGTGCCCAGGGTGACATTGCCCACGGTGACAAAGCCCATGGTAATACTTCCCATTGTGACAGTGCCAATGGTGGCAGAGCCCATGGTGACAGTGCCCAAGATCACAGTGCCCATGGTGAGAGTGCTAACGGTGACTCTGCCCATGGTGACAGCACCCAGTGTGACAATGCCCATTGTGACAGTGCTCACGGTGACCATGCCGATGGTGATAGTGCCAATAGTGAGAGTGCTCACGGTGACACTGCCCATGGAGACACTGCCCATGGTGATAGTGCTCATCATGGCAACCCCTCGGAGGCAGTGCCAATGGTGAGAGTCCCCGTGGTGACAGTTCTCACGGTGAAAGTGATCCTGTTGAAATTTCTCATGGTGACAGTGCTCATGGTGACAGTGCTCAAGGTGATAGTCTCCATGTTGACAGTGTCCATGGTGACTGTTCTCACGGTGACAGTGCCTATGGTGATTATGCTCTTAGTGACAGTGCTCATGGTGACAGTGCCCATGGTGACAGTGACCACGGTGACTGTTCTCACCGTGGTAGTGCCCATGGTGACAGTGTTCATGATGACAGTCCGCATTAAGGCTGTGCCCACGGTGACACTGCTCATGGTGATAGTTCTCACGGTGATAGTACGCACGGTGACAGTGCCAAAGGTGACAATACCCAGGTGATAGTAATCATGGTGAAAGTGCCCATGGTGGCAGGTCTCATACTGACAGTTCTTGTGACACTGCTCATGGTGGCAGTGCTCGTGGTGACAGTGCTCTTGGTGACAGTGCTCATGGTGGCAGTGCCCATGGTGAGACTCCCGATGGTGACACTGCCCATGGTGACAGTGCACATGGTCATGGTGCATCTGCTGGCAGTGCAAAATAGTGAGAGTGCCCATGGTGAGAGTGCCCATGGTTCCAGTGCTCATGGTGACAGTGCCCATTGTGACAGTGCCCCTGGTGACAGTGCACACCGTGAGAGTGTCCATGGTGTCTGTGCCCATGGTGACAGTTCTTATCATGAGAGTGTTCATGGTAGCAGTGTTCATGGTAATAGTGCTCACGGAGACATTGCCCACAATGAGAGTGCCCATGGTGAGAATACTGACTGTGACAGTGCCCATGATGACTTTTCTCTCTGCGATAGTGCCCATGGGGACAGTTAGCACGGTGAGATTCCTCACAGTGATAGTGCACATTGTTTCAGTGCTAATAGTGTAAAGACCCACGGCGCCAGTGCCCATCATGGCATTGCTCACGGTGATAGTTCTCACGGTGAC
This sequence comes from Mesoplodon mirus, assembly GCF_964341445.2. NCBI lineage: Eukaryota > Metazoa > Chordata > Mammalia > Artiodactyla > Ziphiidae > Mesoplodon > Mesoplodon mirus. The sequence continues at coordinate 4,836,311 of NW_028295808.1, read as the reverse complement.
AGTGCCCATGGTGATATTACCCATGGTGACAGTACTCAGTGATCAAGTGCTCATGGTGACAGTGCCTAAGGTGATAGTGCACACGGTGGCAGTGCAAAATGGCGACAGTGCCCATGGGGACATTGCTTAATGTGATAGTCCTTGTGGTGACATTGCGCATGGTGACATTGCCCACCACGACAGTTCTCTTGTTGACAGTGCTCATGGTGATAGTGCCAATGTTGGAAGTGCCCATCGTGAAAGTGCCCATGGTGACAGTTCTTATGATGAGAGTGTTCAGAGTGGCAGTGCTCATGGTGAAAGTGCCCATGGTGACAGAGCCCACGGTGACAGTGTCCATAGTTATAATGTCCACAGTGACAGTCCTAACAGTGAAATTGTCCATGGGGACACTGCCCATGGTGAAAGTGCCCATGGTCACAACACTCACGTTGATAGTGCTCACGGTGACAGTGGCCATGGTGACAGTGACCACGGTGACAGTTCTAATGGTGATACTGCCCATGATGACAGTGCTCATGGTGACAGTCGACATTGTGCCAGTGCCCAAGGTGACAGTGCTCATGGTGACAGTGCCCAGGATGACAGTTCTCAAGGTGATAGTGCCCATGGTGACAGTGCACATGGTGATACAGAGAATGGGGACAGTGCTTATGGTGACAGTGGTCATGGTTGCAGTACCCATGGTGATAGTGCTGAAACTGACAGTGCCCTTGGGGATAGTGCCCATGGTGAGTGTGCTCGTGTTAATAGTGCCCATGGTGGCAGTTCCCATTGTGAAAGTGCTCATGATGACAGTGCCCATGTTGGTAGTTCCCATGGTGACAGTGCTCATGGTGATAGTGACCATGTTAACAGTGCACATGGTGGCTGTGCCCTTGGTGACAGTGCCCATGATGACAGTATTCATGGTGACAGTGCTCACGGTGATAGTGCCCATGGTGACAGTGCACATGGTGGTAGTCCACATGGTGGCAGTGAAAAATGGTGACAGTTCCCATGCTGACAGTTCTCATTGTGACAATGCACACGGTCACAACCGATGCTGACACTGCTCATGGTAGCTGTACCCGTGGTGACAGGGCTCATGGTGATAGTGCCCATGTTAACAGTGCCCATGGTGACACTGCCCATGGTGACAATGCCCATGATGACAGTGCCCATGGAGTCAGTGCCCACGGAGCCATTGCCTATGGTAACAGTGCTCACAGTGACAGTACCCATGGTAACAGTGACCACGGTGAGAGTGCTCATGGTGATAGTGGCTATGGTGACAGATCACACTGTGACAGTCCGCATTGTGCCAGTACCAATAGTGACAGTGCCCATGGTGACATTGACCACGGTAAGAGTGCTCACGGTGCTAGTGCTCACAGTAATAGTGCTCATGGTGACAGTGCCAACAGTGACGGTGCTCACGGTGACAGTGCCCATGGTGATAGTGCCCATGGTGAGAGTCCGCCCATTGATAGTGCCCATGGTTGCAGTTCCCATTGTGAAAGTGCTCATGATGACATTGCCCATGTTGGTAGTTCCCATGGTGACAGTGCTCACGGTGATAGTGACCTTGATAACTGTGCACATGGTGGCCGTGCCCTTGGTGACAGTGCCAATGATGACAGTACTCATGGTGACAGTTCTCATGGTAATAGTTCCCATGGGGACAAGGCACAGGTTGGCAGTGAAAAATGGTGAAAGTGCCCATGTTGACAGTTCTCATGGTGACTGTGCACACGGTGACATCCCATGCAGGCAGTACTCACGGTGACAGTTCTCATGGTTGCAGTACCCATGGTGACAGTGCTCACAGTGATACTGCCCATAGTGGCAATGCCCATGGTGACAGTGCCCATGGTGACACTGCCCATGATGACAGTGCCCATGGTGAAAGTTCCCACGGCGCCATTGCCTATGGTGACAGTGCTCATGGTAACAGTGCCCATGGTGACAGTGACCATGGTGAGAGTGCTCACACTGATAGTGCCCATGGTGACAGGGCTCATGATGCCAGGCCGCATTGTGCCAGTACCCATGGCGACAGTGGTCATGGTGACACTGACCACAGTGAGAGTGCTCACTGTGATAGAGCTCACGGTAATAGTGCTCATGGTGACAGTGCAAATGGTGACAATACCCATGGTGACAGTACTCATGTTGAAAATACCCATGGTGGCAGTTCTCATGGTGACAGTGCTCATAATAGCAGTGCCCAAGGTGGCAGTCCTCGTGGTGACAGTGCTAATGGTGACAGTGCTCTTGGTGGCAGTTCCCATGGGGACAGTACCGATGGTGACCCTGTGCATTGTTACAGTGCCCATGGTAACCGTGCTCACGGTGGTAGTGCACATCGTGACAGTGCCCATGGTGGTAGTTCACCTGGTGACAGTGCTAAATAGTGACAGTGCGCATGCTGACTGTGCTCACGGTGATAGTGCCCATGGTGACAGTGCCCACGGTGATAATGGGTATTATTACAGTGTTCATCGTGACAGAGCCCAAGGTGGCAGTGGCCATGGTGACAGTGCCCACAATGACAGTGCCCATGGTGACAGTGCCGACAGTGACAGTGCCCATGGTGACACTTCTCACAGTGAATATGCCCATGGGGACAGTTACCATGATGAGATTTCTCACGGTGATAGTGCCCGTTGTGACAGTGCTCACAGTGACAATGCCCATGGTGCCAGTGCCCATAGAGACATTCCGCACGGTCACATTTCTCACGGTGAAAGTGCCTATGGTGACACTGCACCTGGTGGCGGTGCAAAATGGTGACAGTGCCCATGGTGACATTGCTCATAGTGACTTTGCTTACAGTGATAGTCCTTACGGTGACAGTGTGCATGGTGACACTGCACACAGTTGCAGTGTTTATGGTGACAGTCTTCACGGTGATACTTTCCATGGTGATACTGCCCATGGTGACACTGCACATAGTGGCAGTGATAAATGGTGACAGTGCCCCTGTTGACAGTTCTCATGGTGACAGTGCACATGGTGACAACCCGTGCAGACTGTACTCACGGTGACAGTTCTCATGTTTGCAGTATCCATGGTGACAGTGCTCACAGTGATAGTGCCCATGGTGAGAGTGCCCATGATGACAGGGCCCATGGTGCCATTGCCTATGGTGACAGTGCTCATGGTAACAGTGCCCAAGGTGACAGTGACCATGGTGAGAGTGCTCACACTGATGGTGCCCATGGTGACAGTGCTCACGGTGCCTGTCTACATTGTGCCAGTACCCATGGCGACAGTGCTCATGGTGACAGTGACCACAGTGAGAGTGCTCATAGTGATAGTGCTCACGGTAATAGTGCTCATGGTGACAATGCAAATGGTGACCATACCATGGTGACAGTACTCATGTTGAAAATACCCATGGTGGCAGTTCTCATAGCGACAGATCTCATGGTGACAGTGCTCATAATAGCAGTGCCCAGGTGCCAGTGCTCGTGGTGACAGTGCTAATGGTGACAGTGCTCTTGGTGGCAGTTCCCATCGGGACAATACTGATGGTGACGCTGTGCATTGTTACAGTGCCCATGGTAACCGTGCTCACGGTGATAGTGCACATCGTGACAGCGCCCATGGTGGTAGTTCACCTGGTGACAGTGCTAAATAGTGACAGTGCACGTGCTGACAGTGCTCACGGTGATAGTGCCCATGGTGACAGTGCACACGGTGATAATGGGCATTGTTACAGAGTTCATGGTGACAGCACACGGTGGCAGTGGCCATGGAGACAGTGCCCACAATGACAGTGCCCATGGTGACAGTGCCGACAGTGACAGTGCCCATGGTGATATTACCCATGGTGACAGTACTCAGTGATCAAGTGCTCATGGTGACAGTGCCTAAGGTGATAGTGCACACGGTGGCAGTGCAAAATGGCGACAGTGCCCATGGGGACATTGCTTAATGTGATAGTCCTTGTGGTGACATTGCGCATGGTGACATTGCCCACCACGACAGTTCTCTTGTTGACAGTGCTCATGGTGATAGTGCCAATGTTGGAAGTGCCCATCATGAAAGTGCCCATGGTGACAGTTCTAATGATGAGAGTGGTCAGAGTGGCAGTGCTCATGGTGAAAGTGCCAATGGTGACAGGGCCCACGGTGACAGTGTCCATAGTTATAGTGTCCATGGTGACAGTACTAACAGTGAAATTGTCCATGGGGACACTGCCCATGGTGAAAGTGCCCATGGTCACAACACTCACGTTGATAGTGCTCACGGTGAGAGTGGCCATGGTGACAGTGACCACGGTGACACTTCTAATGGTGATACTGCCCATGATGACAGTGCTCATGGTGACAGTCCACATTGTGCCAGTGCCCAAGGTGACAGTGCTCATGGTGACAGTGCCCAAAGTCACAATGCCCATGGTGACAGTGCCCAGGCTGACAGTTCTCAAGGTGATAGTGCCCATGGTGACAGTGCACATGGTGATACAGAGAATGGGGACAGTGCTTACGGTGACAGTGGTCATGGTTGCAGTACCCATGGTGATAGTGCTGAAACTGACAGTGCCCTTGGGGATATTGCCCATGGTGAGTGTGCTCGTGTTAATAGTGCCCATGGTGGCAGTTCGCATTGTGAAAGTGCTCATGATGACAGTGCCCATGTTGGTAGTTCCCATGGTGACAGTGCTCATGGTGATAGTGACCATGTTAAGAGTGCACATGGTGGCAGTGCCCTTGGTGACAGTGCCCATGATGACAGTATTCATGGTTACAGTGCTCACGGTGATAGTGCCCATGGTGAGAGTGCACATGGTGGTAGTCCACATGGTGGCAGTGAAAAATGGTGACAGTTCCCATGCTGACAGTTCTCATTGTGACAATGCACACGGTCACAACCGATGCTGACACTGCTCATCGTAGCTGTACCCGTGGTGACAGTGCTCATGGTGATAGTGTCCATGTTAACAGTGCCCATGGTGACACTGCCCATGGTGACAATGCCCATGATGACAGTGCCCATGGAGTCAGTGCCCATGTAGCCATTGCCTATGGTAACAGTGCTCACAGTGACAGTACCCATGGTAACAGTGACCACGGTGAGAGTGCTCATGGTGATAGTGGCTATGGTGACAGATCACACTGTGACAGTCCGCATTGTGCCAGTACCAATAGTGACAGTGCCCATGGTGACATTGACCACGGTGAGAGTGCTCACGGTGATAGTGTTCACAGTAATAGTGCTCATGGTGACAGTGCCGACAGTGACGGTGCTCACGGTGACAGTGCCTATGGTGATAGTGCCCATGGTGAGAGTCCGCCCATTGATAGTGCCCATGGTGGCAGTTCCCATTGTGAAAGTGCTCATGATGACATTGCCCATGTTGGTAGTTCCCATGGTGACAGTGCTCACGGTGATAGTGACCTTGGTAACTGTGCACATGGTGGCTGTGCCCTTGGTGACAGTGCCAATGATGACAGTACTCATGGTGACAGTTCTCATGGTAATAGTTCCCATGGGGACAAGGCACAGGGTGGCAGTGAAAAATGGTGAAAGTGCCCATGTTGACAGTTCTCATGGTGACAGTGCACACGGTGACAACCCATGCAGACAGTACTCACGGTGACAGTTCTCATGGTTGCAGTACCCATGGTGACAGTGCTCACAGTGATACTGCCCATAGTGGCAATGCCCATGGTGACAGTGCCCATGGTGACACTGCCATGATGACAGTGCCCATGGTGAAAGTTCCCACGGCGCCATTGCCTATGGTGACTGTGCTCATGGTAACAGTGCCCATGGTGACAGTGACCATGGTGAGAGTGCTCACACTGATAGTGCCCATGGTGACAGGGCTCATGGTGCCAGGCCGCATTGTGCCAGTACCCATGGCGACAGTGGTCATGGTGACACTGACCACAGTGAGAGTGCTCACTGTGATAGAGCTCACGGTAATAGTGCTCATGGTGACAGTGCAAATGGTGACAATACCCATGGTGACAGTACTCATGTTGAAAATACCCATGGTGGCAGTTCTCATGGTGACAGTGCTCATAATAGCAGTGCCCAAGGTGGCAGTCCTCGTGGTGACAGTGCTAATGGTGACAGTGCTCTTGGTGGCAGTTCCCATGGGGACATTACCGATGGTGACCCTGTGCATTGTTACCGTGCCCATGGTAACCGTGCTCACGGTGGTAGTGCACATCGTGACAGTGCCCATGGTGGTAGTTCACCTGGTGACAGTGCTAAATAGTGACAGTGCACATGCTGACAGTGCTCACGGTGATAGTGCCCATGGTGACAGTGCCCACGGTGATAATGGGTATTATTACAGTGTTCATCGTGACAGAGCCCAAGGTGGCAGTGGCCATGGTGACAGTGCCCACAATGACAGTGCCCATGGTGACAGTGCCGACAGTGACAGTGCCCATGGTGACACTTCTCACAGTGAATGTGCCCATGGGGACAGTTACCATGATGAGATTTCTCACGGTGATAGTGCCCGTTGTGACAGTGCTCACAGTGACAATGCCCATGGTGCCAGAGCCCATAGAGACATTCCGCACGGTCACATTTCTCACGGTGAAAGTGCCTATGGTGACACTGCACCTGGTGGCAGTGCAAAATGATGACAGTGCCCATGGTGACATTGCTCATAGTGACTTTGCTTACAGTGATAGTCCTTACGGTGACAGTGTGCATGGTGACACTGCACAAAGTTGCAGTGTTTATGGTGACAGTGTTCACGGTGATACTTTCCATGGTAATAGTGCCCATGGTGACACTGCACATGGTGGCAGTGATAAATGGTGACAGTGCCCCTGTTGACAGTTCTCATGGTGGCAGTGCACATGGTGACAACCCGTGCAGACTGTACTCACGGTGACAGTTCTCATGTTTGCAGTATCCATGGTGACAGTGCTCACAGTGATAGTGCCCATGGTGAGAGTGCCCATGATGACAGGGCCCATGGTGCCATTGCCTATGGTGACAGTGCTCATGGTAACAGTGCCCAAGGTGACAGTGACCATGGTGAGAGTGCTCACACTGATGGTGCCCATGGTGACAGTGCTCACGGTGCCTGTCTACATTGTGCCAGTACCCATGGCGACAGTGCTCATGGTGACAGTGACCACAGTGAGAGTGCTCATAGTGATAGTGCTCACGGTAATAGTGCTCATGGTGACAATGCAAATGGTGACCATACCATGGTGACAGTACTCATGTTGAAAATACCCATGGTGGCAGTTCTCATAGCGACAGATCTCATGGTGACAGTGCTCATAATAGCAGTGCCCAGGTGCCAGTGCTCGTGGTGACAGTGCTAATGGTGACAGTGCTCTTGGTGGCAGTTCCCATCGGGACAATACTGATGGTGACGCTGTGCATTGTTACAGTGCCCATGGTAACCGTGCTCACGGTGATAGTGCACATCGTGACAGCGCCCATGGTGGTAGTTCACCTGGTGACAGTGCTAAATAGTGACAGTGCACGTGCTGACAGTGCTCACGGTGATAGTGCCCATGGTGACAGTGCACACGGTGATAATGTGCATTGTTACAGAGTTCATGGTGACAGCACACGGTGGCAGTGGCCATGGAGACAGTGCCCACAATGACAGTGCCCATGGTGACAGTGCCAACAGTGACAGTGCCCATGGTGACACTTCTCACGGTGACAGTGCCCATGGGGACAGCTAGCATGGTGAGATTTCTCACGTTGATTGTGCCCGTTGTGACAGTGCTCACAGTGACAATGCCCATGGTGCCAGTGCCCATAGAGTCATTCCGCACAGTCTCATTTCTCACAGTGAAAGTGCCTATGGTGATATTAACCATGGTGACACTGCACATGGTGGCAGAGCAAAATGGTGACAGTGCCCATGGTGACATTGCTCATGGTGACTTTGCTTATGGTGATATTCCTTACACTGACCGTGCGCATGGTGACACTGCACACAGTGACAGTGTTCATGGTGACAGTGTTCACAGTGATAGTTCCCATGGTGAGATTGTCCATGGTAACAGTGCCCATAGTCACAATTCTCATGGTGTAGTGCTCACAGTGACAGTGCCCATGGTGTCATGCCCATGGTGACAGTGCTCATGGTGACAGTGCTCATGTTGGCAGTGCCATAAATAACAGTGCTCATTCTGGCAGTGCTCATGGTTTCCGTGCTCATGGTGACAGTGCCCATGTTTACAGTGTTTATGGTGATAGATGTCACGGTGTCAGTGCCCACGGGGACAGTGCCAAGGCTGAAAAAGCCCAGGGTGATACTTCCCATTGGGACAGTGCCCACGGTGACAGTGCCCATGGTGACAGCACCCAGTGTGACAAGGCTCATGGTGACAGTGCTCACGGTGACTGTGCCCATGGTGACAGTGCCGATGGTGAGAGTGCCATCAGTGACAGTGCTCATGGTGAAACTGCCCATGGAGACATCGCCCATGGTGATAGTGCTCGTGGTGACAACCCCACGGTGACAGTGCCAAAGTTGATAGTCCCCGTGGTGACAGGTCTTACATTGAATGTGACCATGGTGTCTTTGCTCATGGTGAGAGTGCTCAAGGTTATAGTCTCCATGTTGACAGTGCCGATGGTGACAATTCTCATGGTGACAGGGCCTATGGTGTAAATTCACATAGTGACAGTGTTCACGGTGACAGTGCCCATGGTGCTATTACCCATGGTGACAGTTCTCATAGTGAAACTGCCCATGGTGACACTGCACATGGTGGCAGTGCAAAATGGTGACAGTGCCCATGGTGATATTGCTCATGGTGACATTGCTTACGGTGATAGTGTGTATGGTGAAACTGCACACAGTGACATTGCTCATGGTGACAGTGTTCACGGCGTTAGTTCCTATCGTGAATGTGACCATGGGGACAGTGCCCATTGTCACAATTCTCATGGTGTAGTGCTCACGGTGACAGTGCCCATGGTGACAATACACAGGGTGACACTATTCATGGTGACATTGCTCATGGTGAGAGTGCCCATGTTCACAACTGTCACGGTGATAGTTCCCATGGTGACAATACCCAGGGTAACAGAGCTGATGGTAAAAGTGTTCACGGTGACAGTGCCCATGATGACAGTACCTAAGGTGACAATTCCCATGGTGAGACTGCTCATAGAGAGTGCACATGGTGACAATACCCAGCGTGTCCTGTCCATGGTGACAGTGATCATGGTGACACTTCTCATGAGGACAGTGCCATAAGTGACAGTGCTCATTGTGGCAGTGCTCATGGTGACCGTGCTCATGGTGACAGTGCCATGGTGACAGTGCCTATGGTGATAGATATCATGGTGGCCGTGCCCAGGGTGACATTGCCCACGGTGACAAAGCCCATGGTGATACTTCCCATTGTGACAGTGCCAACGGTGGCAGAGCCCATGGTGACAGTGCCCAAGATCACAGTGCCCATGGTGAGAGTGCTAACGGTGACTGTGCCCATGGTGACAGCACCCAGTGTGACAATGCCCATTGTGACAGTGCTCACGGTGACCATGCCGATGGTGATAGTGCCAATAGTGAGAGTGCTCACGGTGACACTGCCCATGGAGACACTGCCCATGGTGATAGTGCTCATCATGGCAACCCCTCGGAGGCAGTGCCAATGGTGAGAGTCCCCGTGGTGACAGTTCTCACGGTGAAAGTGATCCTATTGATATTTCTCATGGTGACAGTGCTCAAGGTGATAGTCTCCATGTTGACAGTGCCCATGGTGACTGTTCTCACGGTGACAGTGCCTATGGTGATTATGCTCTTAGTGGCAGTGCTCATGGTGACAGTGCCCATGGTGACAGTTACCAGGGTGACTGTTCTCACCGTGTTAGTGCCCATGGTGACAGTGTTCATGATGACAGTCCGCATTCAGGCTGTGCCCGTGGTGACAGTGCTCATGGTGATAGTTCTCACGGTGATAGTACACACGTTGACAGTGCCAAAGGTGACAATACCCAGGTGATATTAATCATGGTGAAAGTGCCCATGGTGGCAGTTCTCATACTGACAGTTCTTGTGACACTGCTCATGGTGGCAGTGCTCGTGGTGACAGTGCTCTTGGTGACAGTGCTCATGGTGGCAGTGCCCATGGTGAGACTACCGATGGTGACCCTGCCCATGGTGACAGTGCACATGGTCATGGTGCATCTGGTGGCAGTGCAAAATAGTGAGAGTGCCCATGATGATATTGCTCATGGTGATAGTGCCCATGGTGAGAATGTCCATGGTTCCAGTGCTCATGGTGACAGTGCCCATTGTGACAGTGCCCCTAGTGACAGTGCACACCGTGAGAGTGCCCATGGTGTCTGTGCCCATGGTGACAGTTCTTTTCATGAGAGTGTTCACGGTAGCATTTTTCATGGTAATAGTGCTCACGGAGACATTGCCCACAATGAGAGTGCCCATGGTTCCAGTGTTCATGGTGACAGTGCCAATTGTGACAGTGCCCCTGGTGACAGTGCACACCGTGAGAGTGCCCATTGTGTCTGTGCCCATGGTGACAGTTCTTATCATGAGAGTGTTCACGGTAGCAGTGTTCATGGTAATAGTGCTCACGGAGACATTGCCCACAATGAGAGTGCCCATGGTGAGAATACTGACTGTGACAGTGCCCATGATGACTTTTCTCTCTGTGACAGTGCCCATGGGGACAGTTAGCACGGTGAGATTTCTCACAGTGATAGTGCACATTGTTTCAGTGCTAATAGTGAAAAGACCCACGGCGCCAGTGCCCATCATGGCATTGCTCACGGTGATAGTTCTCACGGTGACAGTGCCCATGGTGATATTACCCATGGTGAGAGTACTCAGTGATCAAGTGCTCATGGTGACAGTGCCTAAGGTGATAGTGCACACGGTGGCAGTGCAAAATGGCGACAGTGCCCATGGTGACATTGCTTAATGTGATAGTCCTTGTGGTGACATTGCGCATGGTGACATTGCCCACCACGACAGTTCTCTTGTTGACAGTGCTCATGGTGATAGTGCCAATGTTGGAAGTGCCCATCGTGAAAGTGCCCATGATGACAGTTCTTATGATGAGAGTGGTCAGAGTGGCAGTGCTCATGGTGAAAGTGCCCATGGTGAAAGAGCCCACGGTGACAGTATCCATAGTTATAGTGTCCACGGTGACAGTCCTAACAGTGAAATTGTCCATGGGGACACTGCCCATGGTGAAAGTGCCCATGGTCACAACACTCACGGTGATAGTGCTCACGGTGAGAGTGGCCATGGTGACAGTGACCACGGTGACACTTCTAATGGTGATACTGCCCATGATGACAGTGCTCATGGTGACAGTCCACATTGTGCCAGTGCCCAAGGTGACAGTGCTCATGGTGACAGTGCCCAAAGTCCCAATACCCATGGTGACAGTGCCCAGGATGACAGTTCTCAAGGTGATAGTGCCCATGGTGACAGTGCCCATGGTGATACAGAGAATGGGGACAGTGCTTATGGTGACAGTGGTCATGGTTGCAGTACCCATGGTGATAGTGCTGAAACTGAGAGTGCTCTTGGGGATATTGCCCATGGTGAGTGTGCTCGTGTTAATAGTGCCCATGGTGGCAGTTCGCATTGTGAAAGTGCTCATGATGACAGTGCCCATGTGGGTCGTTCCCATGGTGACAGTGCTCATGGTGATAGTGACCATGTTAAGAGTGCACATGTTGGCAGTGCCCTAGGTGACAGTGCCCATGATGACATTATTCATGGTTACAGTGCTCACGGTGATAGTGCCCATGGTGAGAGTGCACATGGTGGTAGTCCACATGGTGGCAGTGAAAAATGGTGACAGTTCTCATTATGACAGTTCTCATTGTGACAATGCACACGGTCACAACCGATGCTGACACTGCTCATCGTAGCTGTACACGTGGTGACAGTGCTCATGGTGATAGTGTCCATGTTAACATTGCCCATGGTGACACTGCCCATGGAGTCAGTGCCCATAGAGACATTCCGCACGGTCACATTTCTCACGGTGAAAGTGCCTATGGTGACACTGCACCTGGTGGCAGTGCAAAATGATGACAGTGCCCATGGTGACATTGCTCATAGTGACTTTGCTTACAGTGATAGTCCTTACGGTGACAGTGTGCATGGTGACACTGCACAAAGTTGCAGTGTTTATGGTGACAGTGTTCACGGTGATACTTTCCATGGTGATAGTGCCAATGGTGACACTGCACATGGTGGCAGTGATAAATGGTGACAGTGCCCATGTTGACAGTTCTCATGGTGACAGTGCACATGGTGACAACCCGTGCAGACTGTACTCACGGTGACAGTTCTCATGTTTGCAGTATCCATGGTGACAGTGCTCACAGTGATAATGCCCATGGTGAGAGTGCACATGATGACAGGGCCCATGGTGCCATTGCCTATGGTGACAGTACTCATGGTAACAGTGCCCAAGGTGACAGTGACCATGGTGAGAGTGCTCACACTGATGGTGCCCATGGTGACAGTGCTCATGGTGTCTGTCTACATTGTGCCAGTACCTATGGCGACAGTGCTCATGGTGACAGTGACCACAGTGAGAGTGCTCATAGTGATAGTGCTCACGGTAATAGTGCTCATGGTGACAATGCAAATGGTGACAATACCATGGTGACAGTACTCATGTTGAAAATACCCATGGTGGCAGTTCTCATAGCGACAGATCTCATGGTGACAGTGCTCATAATAGCAGTGCCCAGGTGCCAGTGCTCGTGGTGACAGTGCTAATGGTGACAGTGCTCTCGGTGGCAGTTCCCATCGGGACAATACTGATGGTGACGCTGTGCATTGTTACAGTGCCCATGGTAACCGTGCTCACGGTGATAGTGCACATCGTGACAGCGCCCATGGTGGTAGTTCACCTGGTGACAGTGCTAAATAGTGACAGTGCACGTGCTGACAGTGCTCACGGTGATAGTGCCCATGGTGACAGTGCACACGGTGATAATGGGCATTGTTACAGAGTTCATGGTGACAGCACACGGTGGCAGTGGCCATGGAGACAGTGCCCACAATGACAGTGCCCATGGTGACAGTGCCGACAGTGACAGTGCCCATGGTGACACTTCTCACGGTGACAGTGCCCATGGGGACAGTTAGCATGGTGAGATTTCTCACGTTGATAGTGCCCGTTGTGACAGTGCTCACAGTGACAATGCCCATGGTGCCAGTGCCCATAGAGTCATTCCGCACGGTCTCATTTCTCACAGTGAAAGTGCCTATGGTGATATTAACCATGGTGACACTGCACATGGTGGCAGAGCAAAATGGTGACAGTGCCCATGGTGACATTGCTCATGGTGACTTTGCTTATGGTGATAGTCCTTACAGTGACCGTGCGCATGGTGACACTGCACACAGTGACAGTGTTCATGGTGACAGTGTTCACGGTGATAGTTCCCATGGTGAGATTGTCCATGGTAACAGTGCCCATAGTCACAATTCTCATGGTGTAGTGCTCACAGTAACAGTGCCCATGGTGTCATGCCCATGGTGACAGTGCTCATGGTGACAGTGCTCATGTTGGCAGTGCCATAAATAACAGTGCTCATTGTGGCAGTGCTCATGGTGTCCGTGCTCATGGTGACAGTGCCCATGTTTACAATGTTTATGGTGATAGATGTCACGGTGTCAGTGCCAAGGCTGACAAAGCCCAGGGTGATAGTTCCCATTGGGTCAGTGCCCACAGTGACAGTGCCCATGGTGACAGCGCCCAGTGTGACAAGGCTCATGGTGACAGTACTCACGGTGACGTTGCCCATGGAGACAGTGCCGATGGTGAGAGTGCCATTAGTGACAGTGCTAATGGTGAAACTCGCCATGGAGACATCGCCCATGGTGATAGTGCTCGTGGTGACAACCCCACGGTGACAGTGCCAAAGTTGATAGTCCCCGTGGTGACAGGTCTTACATTGAATGTGACCATGGTGTCTGTGCTCATGGTGACAGTGCTCAAGGTTATAGTCTCCATGTTGACAGTGCCGACGGTGACAATTCTCACGGTGACAGGGCCTATGGTGTAAATTCACATAGTGACAGTGTTCATGGTGACAGTGCCCATGGTGCTATTACCCATGGTGACAGTTCTCATAGTGAAACTGCCCATGGTGACACTGCACATGGTGGCAGTGCAAAATGGTGACAGTGCCCATGGTGATATTGCTCATGGTGACATTGCTTATGGTGATAGTGTGTATGGTGAAACTGCACACAGTGACATTGCTCATGGTGACAGTGTTTATGGCGTTAGTTCCTATCGTGAATGTGACCATGGGGACAGTGCCCAGTGCCACAATTCTCATGGTGTAGTGCTCACGGTGACAGTGCCCATGGTGAGAGGGCACATGGTGGTAGTCCACATGGTGGCAGTGAAAAATGGTGACAGAACCCATGCTGACAGTTCTCATTGTGACAATGCACACGGTCACAACCGATGCTGACACTGCTCATGGTAGCTGTACCCGTGGTGACAGGGCTCATGGTGATAGTGCCCATGTTAACAGTGCCCATGGTGACACTGCCCATGGTGACAATGCCCATGATGACAGTGCCCATGGAGTCAGTTCCCACGGAGCCATTGCCTATGGTAACAGTGCTCACAGTGACAGTACCCATGGTAACAGTGACCACGGTGAGAGTGCTCATGGTGATAGTGGCTATGGTGACAGATCACACTGTGACAGTCCGCATTGTGCCAGTACCAATAGTGACAGTGCCCATGGTGACATTGACCACGGTGAGAGTGCTCACGGTGCTAGTGCTCACAGTAAGAGTGCTCATGGTGACAGTGCTGACAGTGACGGTGCTCACGGTGACAGTGCCTATGGTGATAGTGCCCATGGTGAGAGTCCGCCCATTGATAGTGCCCATGGTGGCAGTTCCCATTGTGAAAGTGCTCATGATGACATTGCCCATGTTGGTAGTTCCCATGGTGACAGTGCTCACGGTGATAGTGACCTTGGTAACTGTGCACATGGTGGCCGTGCCCTTGGTGACAGTGCCAATGATGACAGTACTCATGGTGACAGTTCCCATGGGGACAAGGCACAGGGTGGCAGTGAAAAATGGTGAAAGTGCCCATGTTGACAGTTCTCATGGTGACAGTGCACACGGTGACAACCCATGCAGACAGTACTCACGGTGACAGTTCTCATGGTTGCAGTACCCATGGTGACAGTGCTCACAGTGATACTGCCCATGGTGGCAGTGCCCATGGTGACAGTGCCCATGGTGACACTGCCCATGATGACAGTGCCCATGGTGAAAGTTCCCACGGCGCCATTGCCTATGGTGACTGTGCTCATGGTAACTGTGCCCATGGTGACAGTGACCATGGTGAGAGTGCTCACACTGATAGTGCCCATGGTGACAGGGCTCATGGTGCCAGGCCGCATTGTGCCAGTACCCATGGCGACAGTGGTCATGGTGACACTGACCACAGTGAGAGTGCTCACTGTGATAGAGCTCACGGTAATAGTGCTCATGGTGACAGTGCAAATGGTGACAATAGCCATGGTGACAGTACTCATGTTGAAAATACCCATGGTGGCAGTTCTCATGGTGACAGTGCTCATAATAGCAGTGCCCAAGGTGGCAGTCCTCGTGGTGACAGTGCTAATGGTGACAGTGCTCTTGGTGGCAGTTCCCATGGGGACAGTACCGATGGTGACCCTGTGCATTGTTACAGTGCCCATGGTAACCGTGCTCACGGTGGTAGTGCACATCGTGACAGCGCCCATGGTGGTAGTTCAACTGGTGACAGTGCTAAATAGTGACAGTGCACGTGCTGACAGTGCTCACGGTGATAGTGCCCATGGTGACAGTGCACACGGTGATAATGGGCATTGTTACAGAGTTCATGGTGACAGCACACGGTGGCAGTGGCCATGGTGACAGTGCCCACAATGACAGTGCCCATGGTGACAGTGCCGACAGTGACAGTGCCCATGGTGACACTTCTCACGGTGACAGTTCCCATGGGGACAGTTAGCATGGTGAGATTTCTCACGTTGATAGTGCCCGTTGTGACAGTGCTCACAGTGACAATGCCCATGGTGCCAGTGCCCATAGAGTCATTCCGCACGGTCTCATTTCTCACAGTGAAAGTGCCTATGGTGATATTAACCATGGTGACACTGCACATGGTGGCAGAGCAAAATGGTGACAGTGCCCATGGTGACATTGCTCATGGTGACTTTGCTTATGGTGATAGTCCTTACACTGACCGTGCGCATGGTGACACTGCACACAGTGACATTGTTCATGGTGACAGTGTTCACAGTGATAGTTCCCATGGTGAGATTGTCCATGGTAACAGTGCCCATAGTCACAATTCTCATGGTGTAGTGCTCACAGTGACAGTGCCCATGGTGTCATGCCCATGGTGACAGTGCTCATGGTGACAGTGCTCATGTTGGCAGTGCCATAAATAACAGTGCTCATTGTGGCAGTGCTCATGGTGTCCGTGCTCATGGTGACAGTGCCCATGTTTACAGTGTTTATGGTGATAGATGTCACGGTGTCAGTGCCCACGGGGACAGTGCCAAGGCTGAAAAAGCCCAGGGTGATACTTCCCATTGGGACAGTGCCCACGGTGACAGTGCCCATGGTGAGAGCGCCCAGTGTGACAAGGCACATGGTGACAGTGCTCACGGTGACGGTGCCCATGGTGACATTGCCGATGTTGAGAGTGCCATTAGTGACAGTGCTCATGGTGAAACTGCCCATGGAGACATGGCCCATGGTGATAGTGCTCGTGGTGACAACCCCACGGTGACAGTGCCAAAGTTGATAGTCCCCGTGGTGACAGGTCTTACATTGAATGAGACCATGGTGTCTGTGCTCATGGTGACAGTGCTCAAGGTTATAGTCTCCATGTTGACAGTGCCGATGGTGACAATTCTCACGGTGACAGGGCCTAAGGTGAAAATTCTCATAGTGACAGTGTTCACGGTGACAGTGCCCATGGTGCTATTACCCATGGTGACAGTTCTCATAGTGAAACGGCCCATGGTGACACTGCACATGGTGGCAGTGCAAAATGGTGACAGTGCCCATGGTGCTATTGCTCTTGGTGACATTGCTTACGGTGATAGTGTGTATGGTGAAACTGCACACAGTGACATTGCTCATGGTGACAGTGTTCACGGCGTTAGTTCCTATCGTGAATGTGACCTTGGGGACAGTGCCCATTGTCACAATTCTCATGGTGTAGTGCTCACTGTGACAGTGCCCATGGTGACAATACACAGGGTGACAGTATTCATGGTGACATTGCTCATGGTGAGAGTGCCCATGTTCACAACTGTCACGGTGATTGTTCCCATGGTGACAATACCCAGGGTAACAGAGCTGATGGTAAAAGTGTTCACGGTGACAGTGCCCATGATGACAGTACCTAAGGTGACAATTCCCATGGTGAGACTGCTCATAGACAGTGCCCATGGTGACAATACCCAGCGTGTCCTGTCCATGGTGACAGTGATCATGGTGACACTTCTCATGAGGACAGTGCCATAAGTGACAGTGCTCATTGTGGCAGTGCTCATGGTTACCGTGCTCATGGTGACAGTGCCCATGGTGACAGTGCCTATGGTGATAGATATCATGGTGGCCGTGCCCAGGGTGACATTGCCCACGCTGACAAAGCCCATGGTGATACTTCCCATTGTGACAGTGCCCACGGTGGCAGAGCCCATGGTGACAGTGCCCAAGATCACAGTGTCCATGGTGAGAGTGCTAACGGTGACTGTGCCCATGGTGACAGCACCCAGTGTGACAATGCCCATTGTGACAGTGCTCACGGTGACCATGCCGATGGTGATAGTGCCAATAGTGAGAGTGCTCACGGTGACACTGCCCATGGAGACACTGCCCATGGTGATAGTGCTCATCATGACAACCCCTCGGAGGCAGTGCCAATGGTGAGAGTCCCTGTGGTGACAGTTCTCACGGTGAAAGTGATCCTATTGATATTTCTCATGGTGACAGTGCTCTTGGTGACAGTGCTCAAGGTGATAGTCTGAATGTTGACAGTGCCCATGGTGACTCTTCTCACGGTGACAGTGCCTATGGTGATTATGCTCTTAGTGACAGTGCTCATGGTGACAGTGCCCATGGTGACAGTGACCACGGTGACTGTTCTCACCGTGGTAGTGCCCATGGTGACAGTGTTCATGATGACAGCCCGCATTAAGGCTGTGCCCACGGTGACACTGCTCATGGTGATAGTTCTCACGGTGATAGTACGCACGGTGACAGTGCCAAAGGTGACAATACCCAGGTGATAGTAATCATGGTTAAAGTGCCCATGGTGGCAGATCTCATACTGACAGTTCTTGTGACAGTGATCATGGTGGCAGTGCTCGTGGTGACAGTGCTCTTCGTGACAGTACTCATGGTGGCAGTGCCCATGGTGAGACTCCCGATGGTGACACTGCCCATGGTGACAGTGCACATGGTCATGGTGCATCTGGTGGCAGTGCAAAATAGTGAGAGTGCCCATGATGATATTGCTCATGGTGATAGTGCCCATGGTGAGAGTGCCGATGGTTCCAGTGCTCATGGTGACAGTGCCCATTGTGACATTGCCCCTGGTGACAGTGCACACCGTGAGAGTGCCCATGGTGTCTGTGCCCATGGTGACAGTTCTTATCATGAGAGTGTTCACGGTAGCAGTGTTCATGGTAATAGTGCTCACGGAGACATTGCCCACAATGAGAGTGCCCATGGTGAGAATACTGACTGTGACAGTGCCCATGATGACTTTTCTCTCTGCGACAGTGCCCATGGGGACAGTTAGCACGGTGAGATTTCTCACAGTGATAGTGCACATGGTTTCAGTGCTAATAGTGAAAAGACCCACGGCGCCAGTGCCCATCATGGCATTGCTCACGGTGATAGTTCTCACGGTGACAGTGCCCATGGTGATATTACCCATGGTGACAGTACTCAGTGATCAAGTGCTCATGGTGACAGTGCCTAAGGTGATAGTGCACACGGTGGCAGTGCAAAATGGCGACAGTGCCCATGGTGACATTGCTTAATGTGATAGTCCTTGTGGTGACATTGCGCATGGTGACATTGCCCACCACGACAGTTCTCTTGTTGACAGTGCTCATGGTGATAGTGCCAATGTTGGAAGTGCCCATCGTGAAAGTGCCCATGGTGACAGTTCTTATGAAGAGAGTGGTCAGAGTGGCAGTGCTCATGGTGAAAGTGCCAATGGTGACAGGGCCCACGGTGACAGTGTCCATAGTTATAGTGTCCATGGTGACAGTACTAACAGTGAAAGTGTCCATGGGGACACTGCCCATGGTGAAAGTGCCCATGGTCACAACACTCACGGTGATAGTGCTCACGGTGAGAGTGGCCATGGTGACAGTGACCACGGTGACACTTCTAATGGTGATACTGCCCATGATGACAGTGCTCATGGTGACAGTCCACATTGTGCCAGTGCCCAAGGTGACAGTGCTCATGGTGACAGTGCCCAAAGTCCCAATACCCATGGTGACAGTGCCCAGGATGACAGTTCTCAAGGTGATAGTGCCCATGGTGACAGTGCACATGGTGATACAGAGAATGGGGACAGTGCTTACGGTGACAGTGGTCATGGTTGCAGTACCCATGGTGATAGTGCTGAAACTGACAGTGCCATTGGGGATAGTGCCCATGGTGAGTGTGCTCGTGTTAATAGTGCCCATGGTGGCAGTTCGCATTGTGAAAGTGCTCATGATGACAGTGCCCATGTTGGTAGTTCCCATGGTGACAGTGCTCATGGTGATAGTGACCATGTTAAGAGTGCACATGGTGGCAGTGCCCTTGGTGACAGTGCCCATGATGACAGTATTCATGGTTACAGTGCTCACGGTGATAGTGCCCATGGTGAGAGTGCACATGGTGGTAGTCCACATGGTGGCAGTGAAAAATGGTGACAGTTCTCATTATGACAGTTCTCATTGTGACAATGCACACGGTCACAACCGATGCTGACACTGCTCATCGTAGCTGTACCCGTGGTGACAGTGCTCATGGTGATAGTGTCCATGTTAACAGTGACCATGGTGACACTGCCCATGGTGACAATGCCCATGATGACTGTGCCCATGGAGTCAGTGCCCATGTAGCCATTGCCTATGGTAACAGTGCTCACAGTGACAGTACCCATGGTAACAGTGACCACGGTGAGAGTGCTCATGGTGATAGTGGCTATGGTGACAGATCACACTGTGACAGTCCGCATTGTGCCAGTACCAATAGTGACAGTGCCCATGGTGACATTGACCACGGTGAGAGTGCTCACGGTGATAGTGCTCACAGTAATAGTGCTCATAGTGACAGTGCCGACAGTGACGGTGCTCACGGTGACAGTGCCTATGGTGATAGTGCCCATGGTGAGAGTCCGCCCATTGATAGTGCCCATGGTGGCAGTTCCCATTGTGAAAGTGCTCATGATGACATTGCCCATGTTGGTAGTTCCCATGGTGACAGTGCTCACGGTGATAGTGACCTTGGTAACTGTGCACATGGTGGCCGTGCCCTTGGTGACAGTGCCAATGATGACAGTACCCATGGTGACAGTTCTCATGGTAATATTTCCCATGGGGACAAGGCACAGGGTGGCAGTGAAAAATGGTGAAAGTGCCCATGTTGACAGTTCTCATGGTGACAGTGCACACGGTGACAACCCATGCAGACAGTACTCACGGTGACAGTTCTCATGGTTGCAGTACCCATGGTGACAGTGCTCACAGTGATACTGCCCATAGTGGCAATGCCCATGGTGACAGTGCCCATGGTGACACTGCCATGATGACAGTGCCCATGGTGAAAGTTCCCACGGCGCCATTGCCTATGGTGACTGTGCTCATGGTAACAGTGCCCATGGTGACAGTGACCATGGTGAGAGTGCTCACACTGATAGTGCCCATGGTGACAGGGCTCATGGTGCCAGGCCGCATTGTGCCAGTACCCATGGCGACAGTGGTCATGGTGACACTGACCACAGTGAGAGTGCTCACTGTGATAGAGCTTACGGTAATAGTGCTCATGGTGACAGTGCAAATGGTGACAATACCCATGGTGACAGTACTCATGTTGAAAATACCCATGGTAGCAGTTCTCATGGTGACAGTGCTCATAATAGCAGTGCCCAAGGTGGCAGTCCTCGTGGTGACAGTGCTAATGGTGACAGTGCTCTTGGTGGCAGTTCCCATGGGGACAGTACCAATGGTGACCCTGTGCATTGTTACCGTGCCCATGGTAACCGTGCTCACGGTGGTAGTGCACATCGTGACAGTGCCCATGGTGGTAGTTCACCTGGTGACAGTGCTAAATAGTGACAGTGCACATGCTGACAGTGCTCACGGTGATAGTGCCCATGGTGACAGTGCCCACGGTGATAATGGGTATTATTACAGTGTTCATCGTGACAGAGCCCAAGGTGGCAGTGGCCATGGTGACAGTGCCCACAATGACAGTGCCCATGGTGACAGTGCCGACAGTGACAGTGCCCATGGTGACACTTCTCACAGTGAATGTGCCCATGGGGACAGTTACCATGATGAGATTTCTCACGGTGATAGTGCCCGTTGTGACAGTGCTCACAGTGACAATGCCCATGGTGCCAGTGCCCATAGAGACATTCCGCACGGTCACATTTCTCACGGTGAAAGTGCCTATGGTGACACTGCACCTGGTGGCAGTGCAAAATGGTGACAGTGCCCATGGTGACATTGCTCATAGTGACTTTGCTTACAGTGATAGTCCTTACGGTGACAGTGTGCATGGTGACACTGCACAAAGTTGCAGTGTTTATGGTGACAGTGTTCACGGTGATACTTTCCATGGTAATAGTGCCCATGGTGACACTGCACATGGTGGCAGTGATAAATGGTGACAGTGCCCCTGTTGACAGTTCTCATGGTGACAGTGCACATGGTGACAACCCGTGCAGACTGTACTCATGGTGACAGTTCTCATGTTTGCAGTATCCATGGTGACAGTGCTCACAGTGATAGTGCCCATGGTGAGAGTGCCCATGATGACAGGGCCCGTGGTGCCATTGCTTATGGTGACATTGCTCATGGTAACAGTGCCCAAGGTGACAGTGACCATGGTGAGAGTGCTCACACTGATGGTGCCCATGGTGACAGTGCTCACGGTGCCTGTCTACATTGTGCCAGTACCCATGGCGACAGTGCTCATGGTGACAGTGACCACAGTGAGAGTGCTCATAGTGATAGTGCTCACGGTAATAGTGCTCATGGTGACAATGCAAATGGTGACCATACCATGGTGACAGTACTCATGTTGAAAATACCCATGGTGGCAGTTCTCATAGCGACAGATCTCATGGTGACAGTGCTCATAATAGCAGTGCCCAGGTGCCAGTGCTCGTGGTGACGGTGCTAATGGTGACAGTGCTCTTGGTGGCAGTTCCCATCGGGACAATACTGATGGTGACGCTGTGCATTGTTACAGTGCCCATGGTAACCGTGCTCACGGTGATAGTGCACATCGTGACAGCGCCCATGGTGGTAGTTCACCTGGTGACAGTGCTAAATAGTGACAGTGCACGTGCTGACAGTGCTCACGGTGATAGTGCCCATGGTGACAGTGCACACGGTGATAATGGGCATTGTTACAGAGTTCATGGTGACAGCACACGGTGGCAGTGGCCATGGAGACAGTGCCCACAATGACAGTGCCCATGGTGACAGTGCCGACAGTGACAGTGCCCATGGTGACACTTCTCACGGTGACAGTGCCCATGGGGACAGTTAGCATGGTGAGATTTCTCACGTTGATAGTGCCCGTTGTGACAGTGCTCACAGTGACAATACCCATGGTGCCAGTGCCCATAGAGTCATTCCGCACGGTCTCATTTCTCACAGTGAAAGTGCCTATGGTGATATTAACCATGGTGACACTGCACATGGTGGCAGAGCAAAATGGTGACAGTGCCCATGGTGACATTGCTCATGGTGACTTTGCTTATGGTGATAGTCCTTACACTGACCGTGCGCATGGTGACACTGCACACAGTGACAGTGTTCATGGTGACAGTGTTCACAGTGATAGTTCCCATGGTGAGATTGTCCATGGTAACAGTGCCCATAGTCACAATTCTCATGGTGTAGTGCTCACAGTGACAGTGCCCATGGTGTCATGCCCATGGTGACAGTGCTCATGGTGACAGTGCTCATGTTGGCAGTGCCATAAATAACAGTGCTCATTGTGGCAGTGCTCATGGTGTCCGTGCTCATGGTGACAGTGCCCATGTTTACAGTGTTTATGGTGATAGATGTCATGGTGTCAGTGCCCACGGGGACAGTGCCAAGGCTGACAAAGCCCAGGGTGATACTTCCCATTGGGACAGTGCCCACGGTGACAGTGCCCATGGTGACAGCACCCAGTGTGACAAGGCTCATGGTGACAGTGCTCACGGTGACGGTGCCCATGGTGACAGTGCCGATGGTGAGAGTGCCATTAGTGACAGTGCTCATGGTGAAACTGCCCATGGAGACATCGCCCATGGTGATAGTGCTCGTGGTGACAACCCCACGGTGACAGTGCCAAAGTTGATAGTCCCCGTGGTGACAGGTCTTACATTGAATGTGACCATGGTGTCTGTGCTCATGGTGACAGTGCTCAAGGTTATAGTCTCCATGTTGACAGTGCCGATGGTGACAATTCTCACGGTGACAGGGCCTATGGTGTAAATTCACATAGTGACAGTGTTCACGGTGACAGTGCCCATGGTGCTATTACCCATGGTGACAGTTCTCATAGTGAAACTGCCCATGGTGACACTGCACATGGTGGCAGTGCAAAATGGTGACAGTGCCCATGGTGATATTGCTCATGGTGACATTGCTTACGGTGATAGTGTGTATGGTGAAACTGCACACAGTGACATTGCTCATGGTGACAGTGTTCACGGCGTTAGTTCCTATCGTGAATGTGACCATGGGGACAGTGCCCATTGTCACAATTCTCATGGTGTAGTGCTCACGGTGACAGTGCCCATGGTGACAATACACAGGGTGACACTATTCATGGTGACATTGCTCATGGTGAGAGTGCCCATGTTCACAACTGTCACGGTGATAGTTCCCATGGTGACAATACCCAGGGTAACAGAGCTGATGGTAAAAGTGTTCACGGTGACAGTGCCCATGATGACAGTACCTAAGGTGACAATTCCCATGGTGAGACTGCTCATAGACAGTGCCCATGGTGACAATACCCAGCGTGTCCTGTCCATGGTGACAGTGATCATGGTGACACTTCTCATGAGGACAGTGCCATAAGTGACAGTGCTCATTGTGGCAGTGCTCATGGTGACCGTGCTCATGGTGACAGTGCCATGGTGACAGTGCCTATGGTGATAGATATCATGGTGGCCGTGCCCAGGGTGACATTGCCCACGGTGACAAAGCCCATGGTGATACTTCCCATTGTGACAGTGCCAACGGTGGCAGAGCCCATGGTGACAGTGCACAAGATCACAGTGCCCATGGTGAGAGTGCTAACGGTGACTCTGCCCATGGTGACAGCACCCAGTGTGACAATGCCCATTGTGACAGTGCTCACGGTGACCATGCCGATGGTGATAGTGCCAATAGTGAGAGTGCTCACGGTGACACTGCCCATGGAGACACTGCCCATGGTGATAGTGCTCATCATGACAACCCCTCGGAGGCAGTGCCAATGGTGAGAGTCCCCGTGGTGACAGTTCTCACGGTGAAAGTGATCCTATTGATATTTCTCATGGTGACAGTGCTCAAGGTGATAGTCTCCATGTTGACAGTGCCCATGGTGACTGTTCTCATGGTGACAGTGCCTATGGTGATTATGCTCTTAGTGGCAGTGCTCATGGTGACAGTGCCCATGGTGACAGTGACCACGGTGACTGTTCTCACCGTGGTAGTGCCCATGGTGACAGTGTTCATGATGACAGTCCGCATTAAGGCAGTGCCCGTGGTGACAGTGCTCATGGTGATAGTTCTCACGGTGATAGTACACACGTTGACAGTGCCAAAGGTGACAATACCCAGGTGATAGTAATCATGGTGAAAGTGCCCATGGTGGCAGTTCTCATACTGACAGTTCTTGTTACAGTGCTCATGGTGGCAGTGCTCGTGGTGACCGTGCTCTTGGTGACAGTGCTCACGGTGACATTGCCCATGGTGATAGTGCCCATGGTGAGAGTCCGCCCATTGATAGTGCCCATGGTTGCAGTTCCCATTGTGAAAGTGCTCATGATGACATTGCCCATGTTGGTAGTTCCCATGGTGACAGTGCTCACGGTGATAGTGACCTAGGTAACTGTGCACATGGTGGCCGTGCCCTTGGTGACAGTGCCAATGATGACAGTACTCATGGTGACAGTTCTCATGGTAATAGTTCCCATGGGGACAAGGCACAGGGTGGCAGTGAAAAATGGTGAAAGTGCCCATGTTGACAGTTCTCATGGTGACAGTGCACACAGTGACAACCCATGCACACAGTACTCACGGTGACAGTTCTCATGGTTGCAGTACCCATGGTGACAGTGCTCACAGTGATACTGCCCATAGTGGCAATGCCCATGGTGACAGTGCCCATGGTGACACTGCCCATGATGACAGTGCCCATGGTGAAAGTTCCCACGGCGCCATTGCCTATGGTGACAGTGCTCATGGTAACAGTGCCCATGGTGACAGTGACCATGGTGAGAGTGCTCACACTGATAGTGCCCATGGTGACAGGGCTCATGATGCCAGGCCGCATTGTGCCAGTACCCATGGCGACAGTGGTCATGGTGACACTGACCACAGTGAGAGTGCTCACTGTGATAGAGCTCACGGTAATAGTGCTCATGGTGAGAGTGCAAATGGTGACAATACCCATGGTGAAAGTACTCATGTTGAAAATACCCATGGTGGCAGTTCTCATGGTGACAGTGCTCATAATAGCAGTGCCCAAGGTGGCAGTCCTCGTGGTGACAGTGCTAATGGTGACAGTGCTCTTGGTGGCAGTTCCCATGGGGACAGTACCGATGGTGACCCTGTGCATTGTTACAGTGCCCATGGTAACCGTGCTCACGGTGGTAGTGCACATCGTGACAGTGCCCATGGTGGTAGTTCACCTGGTGACAGTGCTAAATAGTGACAGTGTGCATGCTGACAGTGCTCACGGTGATAGTGCCCATGGTGACAGTGCCCACGGTGATAATGGGTATTATTACAGTGTTCATCGTGACAGAGCCGAAGGTGGCAGTGGCCATGGTGACAGTGCCCACAATGACAGTGCCCATGGTGACAGTGCCGACAGTGACAGTGCCCATGGTGACACTTCTCACAGTGAATGTGCCCATGGGGACAGTTACCATGATGAGATTTCTCACGGTGATAGTGTCCGTTGTGACAGTGCTCACAGTGACAATGCCCATGGTGCCAGTGCCCATAGAGACATTCCGCACGGTCACATTTCTCACGGTGAAAGTGCCTATGGTGACACTGCACCTGGTGGCAGTGCAAAATGGTGACAGTACCCATGGTGACATTGCTCATAGTGACTTTGCTTACAGTGATAGTCCTTACGGTGACAGTGTGCATGGTGACACTGCACAAAGTTGCTGTGTTTATGGTGACAGTGTTCACGGTGATACTTTCCATGGTGATAGAGCCCATGGTGACACTGCACATGGTGGCAGTGATAAATGGTGACAGTGCCCATGTTGACAGTACTCATGGTGACAGTGCACATGGTGACAACCCGTGCAGACTGTACTCACGGTGACAGTTCTCATGTTTGCAGTATCCATGGTGACAGTGCTCACAGTGATAATGCCCATGGTGAGAGTGCACATGATGACAGGGCCCATGGTGCCATTGCCTATGGTGACAGTGCTCATGGTAACAGTGCCCAAGGTGACAGTGACCATGGTGAGAGTGCTCACACTGATGGTGCCCATGGTGACAGTGCTCATGGTGTCTGTCTACATTGTGCCAGTACCCATGGCGACAGTGCTCATGGTGACAGTGACCACAGTGAGAGTGCTCATAGTGATAGTGCTCACGGTAATAGTGCTCATGGTGACAATGCAAATGGTGACAATACCATGGTGACAGTACTCATGTTGAAAATACCCATGGTGGCAGTTCTCATAGCGACAGATCTCATGGTGACAGTGCTCATAATAGCAGTGCCCAGGTGCCAGTGCTCGTGGTGACAGTGCTAATGGTGACAGTGCTCTTGGTGGCAGTTCCCATCGGGACAATACTGATGGTGACGCTGTGCATTGTTACAGTGCCCATGGTAACCGTGCTCACGGTGATAGTGCACATCGTGACAGCGCCCATGGTGGTAGATCATCTGGTGACAGTGCTAAATAGTGACAGTGCACGTGCTGACAGTGCTCACGGTGATAGTGCCCATGGTGACAGTGCACACGGTGATAATGGGCATTGTTACAGAGTTCATGGTGACAGCACACGGTGGCAGTGGCCATGGAGACAGTGCCCACAATGACAGTGCCCATGGTGACAGTGCCGACAGTGACAGTGCCCATGGTGACACTTCTCACGGTGACAGTGCCCATGGGGACAGTTAGCATGGTGAGATTTCTCACGTTGATAGTGCCCGTTGTGACAGTGCTCACAGTGACAATGCCCATGGTGCCAGTGCCCATAGAGTCATTCCGCACGGTCTCATTTCTCACAGTGAAAATGCCTATGGTGATATTAACCATGGTGACACTGCACATGGTGGCAGAGCAAAATGGTGACAGTGCCCATGGTGACATTGCTCATGGTGACTTTGCTTATGGTGATAGTCCTTACAGTGACAGTGCGCATGGTGACACTGCACACAGTGACAGTGTTCATGGTGACAGTGTTCACAGTGATAGTTCCCATGGTGAGATTGTCCATGGTAACAGTGCCCATAGTCACAATTCTCATGGTGTAGTGCTCACAGTGACAGTGCCCATGGTGTCATGCCCATGGTGACAGTGCTCATGGTGACAGTGCTCATGTTGGCAGTGCCATAAATAACAGTGCTCATTGTGGCAGTGCTCATGGTGTCCGTGCTCATGGTGACAGTGCCCATGTTTACAGTGTTTATGGTGATAGATGTCACGGTGTCAGTGCCCACGGGGACAGTGCCAAGGCTGACAAAGCCCAGGGTGATACTTCCCATTGGGACAGTGCCCACGGTGACAGTGCCCATGGTGAGAGCGCCCAGTGTGACAAGGCACATGGTGACAGTGCTCACGGTGACGGTGCCCATGGTGACAGTGCCGATGTTGAGAGTGCCATTAGTGACAGTGCTCATGGTGAAACTGCCCATGGAGACATCGCCCATGGTGATAGTGCTCGTGGTGACAACCCCACGGTGACAGTGCCAATGTTGATAGTCCCCGTGGTGACAGGTCTTACATTGAATGTGACCATGGTGTCTGTGCTCATGGTGACAGTGCTCAAGGTTATAGTCTCCATGTTGACAGTGCCGATGGTGACAATTCTCACGGTGACAGGGCCTATGGTGTAAATTCACATAGTGACAGTGTTCACGGTGACAGTGCCCATGGTGCTATTACCCATGGTGACAGTTCTCATAGTGAAACTGCCCATGGTGACACTGCACATGGTGGCAGTGCAAAATGGTGACAGTGCCATGGTGATATTGCTCATGGTGACATTGCTTATGGTGATAGTGTGTATGGTGAAACTGCACACAGTGACATTGCTCATGGTGACAGTGTTTATGGCGTTAGTTCCTATCGTGAATGTGACCATGGGGACAGTGCCCATTGTCACAATTCTCATGGTGTAGTGCTCACGGTGACAGTGCCCATGGTGACAATACACAAGGTGACACTATTCATGGTGACATTGCTCATGGTGAGAGTGCCCATGTTCACAACTGTCACGGTGATAGTTCCCATGGTGACAATACCCAGGGTAACAGAGCTGATGGTAAAAGTGTTCACGGTGACAGTGCCCATGATGACAGTACCTAAGGTGACAATTCCTATGGTGAGACTGCTCATAGACAGTGCCCATGGTGACAATACCCAGCGTGTCATGTCCATGGTGACAGTGATCATGGTGACACTTCTCATGAGGACAGTGCCATAAGTTACAGTGCTCATTGTGGCAGTGCTCATGGTGACCGTGCTCATGGTGACAGTGCCATGGTGACAGTGCCTATGGTGATAGATATCATGGTGGCCGTGCCCAGGGTGACATTGCCCACGCTGACAAAGCCCATGGTGATACTTCCCATTGTGACAGTGCCAACGGTGGCAGAGCCCATGGTGACAGTGCCCAAGATCACAGTGCCAATGGTGAGAGTGCTAACGGTGACTCTGCCCATGGTGACAGCACCCAGTGTGACAATGCCCATTGTGACAGTGCTCACGGTGACCATGCCGATGGTGATAGTGCCAATAGTGAGAGTGCTCATGGTGACACTGCCCATGGAGACACTGACCATGGTGATAGTGCTCATCATGACAACCCCTCGGAGGCAGTGCCAATGGTGAGAGTCCCCGTGGTGACAGTTCTCACGGTGAAAGTGATCCTGTTGAAATTTCTCATGGTGACAGTGCTCATGGTGACAGTGCTCAAGGTGATAGTCTCCATGGTGACAGTGACCACGGTGACTGTTCTCACCGTGGTAGTGCCCATGGTGAGAGTGTTCATGATGACAGTCCGCACTAAGGCTGTGCCCACGGTGACACTGCTCATGGTGATAGTTCTCACGGTGATAGTACGCACGGTGACAGTGCCAAAGGTGACAATACCCAGGTGATAGTAATCATGGTGAAAGTGCCCATGGTGGCAGTTCTCATACTGACAGTTCTTGTGACACTGCTCATGGTGGCAGTGCTCGTGGTGACAGTGCTCTTGGTGACAGTGCTCATGGTGGCAGTGCCCATGGTGAGACTACCGATGGTGACACTGCCCATGGTGACAGTGCACATGGTCATGGTGCATCTGCTGGCAGTGCAAAATAGTGAGAGTGCCCATGATGATATTGCTCATGGTGATAGTGCCCATGGTGAGAGTGCCCATGGTTCCAGTGCTCATGGTGACAGTGCCCATTGTGACAGTGCCCCTGGTGACAGTGCACACCGTGAGAGTGCCCATGGTGTC
Source organism: Mesoplodon mirus (assembly GCF_964341445.2). Taxonomy (NCBI): domain Eukaryota; kingdom Metazoa; phylum Chordata; class Mammalia; order Artiodactyla; family Ziphiidae; genus Mesoplodon; species Mesoplodon mirus. The sequence continues at coordinate 4,806,179 of NW_028295808.1, read as the reverse complement.
TGTGCCCATGGTGACAGTTCTTATCATGAGAGTGTTCATGGTAGCAGTGTTCATGGTAATAGTGCTCACGGAGACATTGCCCACAATGAGAGTGCCCATGGTGAGAATACTGACTGTGACAGTGCCCATGATGACTTTTCTCTCTGCGACAGTGCCCATGGGGACAGTTAGCACGGTGAGATTTCTCACAGTGATAGTGCACATTGTTTCAGTGCTAATAGTGAAAAGACCCACGGCGCCAGTGCCCATCATGGCATTGCTCACAGTGATAGTTCTCACGGTGACAGTGCCCATGGTGATATTACCCATGGTGACAGTACTCAGTGATCAAGTGCTCATGGTGACAGTGCCTAAGGTGATAGTGCACACGGTGGAAGTGCAAAATGGCGACAGTGCCCATGGGGACATTGCTTAATGTGATAGTCCTTGTGGTGACATTGCGCATGGTGACATTGCCCACCACGACAGTTCTCTTGTTGACAGTGCTCATGGTGATAGTGCCAATGTTGGAAGTGCCCATCGTGAAAGTGCCCATGGTGACAGTTCTTATGATGAGAGTGGTCAGAGTGGCAGTGCTCATGGTGAAAGTGCCCATGGTGACAGAGCCCACGGTGACAGTGTCCATAGTTATAGTGTCCACGGTGACAGTCCTAACAGTGAAATTGTCCATGGGGACACTGCCCATGGTGAAAGTGCCCATGGTCACAACACTCACGGTGATAGTGCTCACGGTGAGAGTGGCCATGGTGACAGTGACCACGGTGACAGTTCTAATGGTGATACTGCCCATGATGACAGTGCTCATGGTGACAGTCGACATTGTGCCAGTGCCCAAGGTGACAGTGCTCATGGTGACAGTGCCCAGGCTGACAGTTCTCAAGGTGATAGTGCCCATGGTGACAGTGCACATGGTAATACAGGGAATGGGGACATTGCTTATGGTGACAGTGGTCATGGTTGCAGTACCCATGGTGATAGTGCTGAAACTGACAGTGCCCTTGGGGATAGTGCCCATGGTGAGTGTGCTCGTGTTAATAGTGCCCATGGTGGCAGTTCCCATTGTGAAAGTGCTCATGATGACAGTGCCCATGTTGGTAGTTCCCATGGTGACAGTGCTCATGGTGATAGTGACCATGTTAACAGTGCACATGGTGGCTGTGCCCTTGGTGACAGTGCCCATGATGACAGTATTCATGGTGACAGTGCTCACGGTGATAGTGCCCATGGTGACAGTGCACATGGTGGTAGTCCACATGGTGGCAGTGAAAAATGGTGACAGTTCCCATGCTGACAGTTCTCATTGTGACAATGCACACGGTCACAACCGATGCTGACACTGCTCATGGTAGCTGTACCCGTGGTGACAGGGCTCATGGTGATAGTGCCCATGTTAACAGTGCCCTTGGTGACACTGCCCATGGTGACAATGCCCATGATGACAGTGCCCATGGAGTCAGTGCCCACGGAGCCATTGCCTATGGTAACAGTGCTCACAGTGACAGTACCCATGGTAACAGTGACCACGGTGAGAGTGCTCATGGTGATAGTGGCTATGGTGACAGATCACACTGTGACAGTCCGCATTGTGCCAGTACCAATAGTGACAGTGCCCATGGTGACATTGACCACGGTAAGAGTGCTCACGGTGCTAGTGCTCACAGTAATAGTGCTCATGGTGACAGTGCCAACAGTGACGGTGCTCACGGTGACAGTGCCCATGGTGATAGTGCCCATGGTGAGAGTCCGCCCATTGATAGTGCCCATGGTTGCAGTTCCCATTGTGAAAGTGCTCATGATGACATTGCCCATGTTGGTAGTTCCCATGGTGACAGTGCTCACGGTGATAGTGACCTTGGTAACTGTGCACATGGTGGCCGTGCCCTTGGTGACAGTGCCAATGATGACAGTACTCATGGTGACAGTTCTCATGGTAATAGTTCCCATGGGGACAAGGCACAGGTTGGCAGTGAAAAATGGTGAAAGTGCCCATGTTGACAGTTCTCATGGTGACAGTGCACACGGTGACAACCCATGCAGACAGTACTCACGGTGACAGTTCTCATGGTTGCAGTACCCATGGTGACAGTGCTCACAGTGATACTGCCCATAGTGGCAATGCCCATGGTGACACTGCCCATGGTGACACTGCCCATGATGACAGTGCCCATGGTGAAAGTTCCCATGGCGAAATTGCCTATGGTGACAGTGCTCATGGTAACAGTGCCCATGGTGACAGTGACCATGGTGAGAGTGCTCACACTGATAGTGCCCATGGAGACAGGTCTCATGATGCCAGGCCGCTTTGTGCCAGTACCCATGGCGACAGTTTTCATGGTGACACTGACCACAGTGAGAGTGCTCACTGTGATAGACCTCACGGTAATAGTGCTCATGGTGACAGTGCAAATGGTGACAATACCCATGGTGACAGTACTCATGTTGAAAATACCCATGGTGGCAGTTCTCATGGTGACAGTGCTCATAATAGCAGTGCCCAAGGTGGCAGTCCTCGTGGTGACAGTGCTAATGGTGACAGTGCTCTTGGTGGCAGTTCCCATGGGGACAGTACCGATGTTGACCCTGTGCATTGTTACAGTGCCCATGGTAACCGTGCTCACGGTGGTAGTGCACATCGTGACAGTGCCCATGGTGGTAGTTCACCTGGTGACAGTGCTAAATAGTGACAGTGCGCATGCTGACAGTGCTCACGGTGATAGTGCCCATGGTGACAGTGCCCACGGTGATAATGGGTATTATTACAGTGTTCATCGTGACAGAGCCCAAGGTGGCAGTGGCCATGGTGACAGTGCCCACAGTGACAGTGCCCATGGTGACAGTGCCGACAGTGACAGTGCCCATGGTGACACTTCTCACAGTGAATGTGCCCATAGGGACAGTTACCATGATGAGATTTCTCACGGTGATATGCCCGTTGTGACAGTGCTCACAGTGACAATGCCCATGGTGCCAGTGCCCATAGAGACATTCCGCACGGTCACATTTCTCACGGTGAAAGTGCCTATGGTGACACTGCACCTGGTGGCAGTGCAAAATGGTGACAGTGCCCATGGTGACATTGCTCATAGTGACTTTGCTTACAGTGATAGTCCTTATGGTGACATTGTGCATGGTGACACTGCACACAGTTGCAGTTTATGGTGACAGTCTTCACGGTGATACTTTCCATGGTGATAGTGCCCATGGTGACACTGCACATGGTGGCAGTGATAAATGGTGACAGTGCCCCTGTTGACAGTTCTCATGGTGACAGTGCACATGGTGACAACCCGTGCAGACTGTACTCACGGTGACAGTTCTCATGTTTGCAATATCCATGGTGACAGTGCTCACAGTGATAGTGCCCATGGTGAGAGTGCCCATGATGACAGGGCCCATGGTGCCATTGCCTATGGTGACAGTGCTCATGGTAACAGTGCCCAAGGTGACAGTGACCATGGTGAGAGTGCTCACACTGATGGTGCCCATGGTGACAGTGCTCACGGTGCCTGTCTACATTGTGCCAGTACCCATGGCGACAGTGCTCATGGTGACAGTGACCACAGTGAGAGTGCTCATAGTGATAGTGCTCACGGTAATAGTGCTCATGGTGACAATGCAAATGGTGACAATACCATGGTGACAGTACTCATGTTGAAAATACCCATGGTGGCAGTTCTCCTAGCGACAGATCTCATGGTGACAGTGCTCATAATAGCAGTGCCCAGGTGCCAGTGCTCGTGGTGACAGTGCTAATGGTGACAGTGCTCTTGGTGGCAGTTCCCATCGGGACAATACTGATGGTGACGCTGTGCATTGTTACAGTGCCCATGGTAACCGTGCTCACGGTGATAGTGCACATCGTGACAGCGCCCATGGTGGTAGTTCACCTGGTGACAGTGCTAAATAGTGACAGTGCACGTGCTGACAGTGCTCACGGTGATAGTGCCCATGGTGACAGTGCACACGGTGATAATGGGCATTGTTACAGAGTTCATGGTGACAGCACATGGTGGCAGTGGCCATGGAGACAGTGCCCACAATGACAGTGCCCATGGTGACAGTGCCGACAGTGACAGTGCCCATGGTGACACTTCTCACGGTGACAGTGCCCATGGGGACAGTTAGCATGGTGAGATTTCTCACGGTGACATTGCCCGTTGTGACAGTGCTCACAGTGACAATGCCCATTGTGCCAGTGCCCATAGAGTCATTCCGCACGGTCTCATTTCTCACAGTGAAAGTGCCTATGGTGATATTAACCATGGTGACACTGCACATGGTGGCAGAGCAAAATGGTGACAGTGCCCATGGTGACATTGCTCATGGTGACTTTCCTTATGGTGATAGTCCTTACAGTGACAGTGCGCATGGTGACACTGCACACAGTGACAGTGTTCATGGTGACAGTGTTCACGGTGATAGTTCCCATGGTGAGATTGTCCATGGTAACAGTGCCCATAATCACAATTCTCATGGTGTAGTGCTCACAGTGACAGTGCCCATGGTGTCATGCCCATGGTGACAGTGCTCATGTTGGCAGTGCCATAAATAACAGTGCTCATTGTGGCAGTGCTCATGGTGTCCGTGCTCATGGTGACAGTGCCCATGTTTACAGTGTTTATGGTGATAGATGTCACGGTGTCAGTGCCCACGGGGACAGTGCCAAGGCTGACAAAGCCCAGGGTGATACTTCCCATTGGGACAGTGCCCACGGTGACAGTGCCCATGGTGACAGCGCCCAGTGTGACAAGGCTCATGGTGACAGTGCTCACGGTGACGGTGCCCATGGTGACAGTGCCGATGGTGAGAGTGCCATTAGTGACAGTGCTCATGGTGAAACTGCCCATGGAGACATCGCCCATGGTGATAGTGCTCGTGGTGACAACCCCACGGTGACAGTGCCAATGTTGATAGTCCCCGTGGTGACAGGTCTTACATTGAATGTGACCATGGTGTCTGTGCTCATGGTGACAGTGCTCAAGGTTATAGTCTCCATGTTGACAGTGCCGATGGTGACAATTCTCACGGTGACAGGGCCTATGGTGTAAATTCACATAGTGACAGTGTTCACGGTGACAGTGCCCATGGTGCTATTACCCATGGTGACAGTTCTCATAGTGAAACTGCCCATGGTGACACTGCACATGGTGGCAGTGCAAAATGGTGACAGTGCCATGGTGATATTGCTCATGGTGACATTGCTTATGGTGATAGTGTGTATGGTGAAACTGCACACAGTGACATTGCTCATGGTGACAGTGTTTATGGCGTTAGTTCCTATCGTGAATGTGACCATGGGGACAGTGCCCCGTGTCACAATTCTCATGGTGTAGTGTTCACGGTGACAGTGCCCATGGTGACAATACACAGGGTGACAGTATTCATGGTGACATTGCTCATGGTGAGAGTGCCCATGTTCACAACTGTCACGGTGATAGTTCCCATGGTGACAATACCCAGGGTAACAGAGCTGATGGTAAAAGTGTTCACGGTGACAGTGCCCATGATGACAGTACCTAAGGTGACAATTCCCATGGTGAGACTGCTCATAGACAGTGCCCATGGTGACAATACCCAGCGTGTCCTGTCCATGGTGACAGTGATCATGGTGACACTTCTCATGAGGACAGTGCCATAAGTTACAGTGCTCATTGTGGCAGTGCTCATGGTGACCGTGCTCATGGTGACAGTGCCATGGTGACAGTGCCTATGGTGATAGATATCATGGTGGCCGTGCCCAGGGTGACATTGCCCACGGTGACAAAGCCCATGATGATACTTCCCATTGTGACAGTGCCAACGGTGGCAGAGCCCATGGTGACAGTGCCCAAGATCACAGTGCCCATGGTGAGAGTGCTAACGGTGACTGTGCCCATGGTGACAGCACCCAGTGTGACAATGCCCATTGTGACAGTGCTCACGGTGACCATGCCGATGGTGATAGTGCCAATAGTGAGAGTGCTCACGGTGACACTGCCCATGGAGACACTGCCCATGGTGATAGTGCTCATCATGGCAACCCCTCGGAGGCAGTGCCAATGGTGAGAGTCCCCGTGGTGACAGTTCTCACGGTGAAAGTGATCCTGTTGAAATTTCTCATGGTGACAGTGCTCATGGTGACAGTGCTCAAGGTGATAGTCTCCATGTTGACAGTGTCCATGGTGACTGTTCTCACGGTGACAGTGCCTATGGTGATTATGCTCTTAGTGACAGTGCTCATGGTGACAGTGCCCATGGTGACAGTGACCACGGTGACTGTTCTCACCGTGGTAGTGCCCATGGTGACAGTGTTCATGATGACAGTCCGCATTAAGGCTGTGCCCACGGTGACACTGCTCATGGTGATAGTTCTCACGGTGATAGTACGCACGGTGACAGTGCCAAAGGTGACAATACCCAGGTGATAGTAATCATGGTGAAAGTGCCCATGGTGGCAGGTCTCATACTGACAGTTCTTGTGACACTGCTCATGGTGGCAGTGCTCGTGGTGACAGTGCTCTTGGTGACAGTGCTCATGGTGGCAGTGCCCATGGTGAGACTCCCGATGGTGACACTGCCCATGGTGACAGTGCACATGGTCATGGTGCATCTGCTGGCAGTGCAAAATAGTGAGAGTGCCCATGGTGAGAGTGCCCATGGTTCCAGTGCTCATGGTGACAGTGCCCATTGTGACAGTGCCCCTGGTGACAGTGCACACCGTGAGAGTGTCCATGGTGTCTGTGCCCATGGTGACAGTTCTTATCATGAGAGTGTTCACGGTAGCAGTGTTCATGGTAATAGTGCTCACGGAGACATTGCCCACAATGAGAGTGCCCATGGTGAGAATACTGACTGTGACAGTGCCCATGATGACTTTTCTCTCTGCGATAGTGCCCATGGGGACAGTTAGCACGGTGAGATTCCTCACAGTGATAGTGCACATTGTTTCAGTGCTAATAGTGTAAAGACCCACGGCGCCAGTGCCCATCATGGCATTGCTCACGGTGATAGTTCTCACGGTGACAGTGCCCATGGTGATATTACCCATGGTGACAGTACTCAGTGATCAAGTGCTCATGGTGACAGTGCCTAAGGTGATAGTGCACATGGTGGCAGTGCAAAATGGCGACAGTGCCCATGGGGACATTGCTTAATGTGATAGTCCTTGTGGTGACATTGCGCATGGTGACATTGCCCACCACGACAGTTCTCTTGTTGACAGTGCTCATGGTGATAGTGCCAATGTTGGAAGTGCCCATCGTGAAAGTGCCCATGGTGACAGTTCTTATGATGAGAGTGTTCAGAGTGGCAGTGCTCATGGTGAAAGTGCCCATGGTGACAGAGCCCACGGTGACAGTGTCCATAGTTATAATGTCCACAGTGACAGTCCTAACAGTGAAATTGTCCATGGGGACACTGCCCATGGTGAAAGTGCCCATGGTCACAACACTCACGTTGATAGTGCTCACGGTGACAGTGGCCATGGTGACAGTGACCACGGTGACAGTTCTAATGGTGATACTGCCCATGATGACAGTGCTCATGGTGACAGTCGACATTGTGCCAGTGCCCAAGGTAACAGTGCTCATGGTGACAGTGCCCAGGATGACAGTTCTCAAGGTGATAGTGCCCATGGTGACAGTGCACATGGTGATACAGAGAATGGGGACAGTGCTTATGGTGACAGTGGTCATGGTTGCAGTACCCATGGTGATAGTGCTGAAACTGACAGTGCCCTTGGGGATAGTGCCCATGGTGAGTGTGCTCGTGTTAATAGTGCCCATGGTGGCAGTTCCCATTGTGAAAGTGCTCATGATGACAGTGCCCATGTTGGTAGTTCCCATGGTGACAGTGCTCATGGTGATAGTGACCATGTTAACAGTGCACATGGTGGCTGTGCCCTTGGTGACAGTGCCCATGATGACAGTATTCATGGTGACAGTGCTCACGGTGATAGTGCCCATGGTGACAGTGCACATGGTGGTAGTGCACATGGTGGCAGTGAAAAATGGTGACAGTTCCCATGCTGACAGTTCTCATTGTGACAATGCACACGGTCACAACCGATGCTGACACTGCTCATGGTAGCTGTACCCGTGGTGACAGGGCTCATGGTGATAGTGCCCATGTTAACAGTGCCCATGGTGACACTGCCCATGGTGACAATGCCCATGATGACAGTGCCCATGGAGTCAGTGCCCACGGAGCCATTGCCTATGGTAACAGTGCTCACAGTGACAGTACCCATGGTAACAGTGACCACGGTGAGAGTGCTCATGGTGATAGTGGCTATGGTGACAGATCACACTGTGACAGTCCGCATTGTGCCAGTACCAATAGTGACAGTGCCCATGGTGACATTGACCACGGTGAGAGTGCTCACGGTGCTAGTGCTCACAGTAATAGTGCTCATGGTGACAGTGCCGACAGTGACGGTGCTCACGGTGACAGTGCCCATGGTGATAGTGCCCATGGTGAGAGTCCGCCCATTGATAGTGCCCATGGTTGCAGTTCCCATTGTGAAAGTGCTCATGATGACATTGCCCATGTTGGTAGTTCCCATGGTGACAGTGCTCACGGTGATAGTGACCTTGATAACTGTGCACATGGTGGCCGTGCCCTTGGTGACAGTGCCAATGATGACAGTACTCATGGTGACAGTTCTCATGGTAATAGTTCCCATGGGGACAAGGCACAGGTTGGCAGTGAAAAATGGTGAAAGTGCCCATGTTGACAGTTCTCATGGTGACAGTGCACACGGTGACATCCCATGCTGGCAGTACTCACGGTGACAGTTCTCATGGTTGCAGTACCCATGGTGACAGTGCTCACAGTGATACTGCCCATAGTGGCAATGCCCATGGTGACAGTGCCCATGGTGACACTGCCCATGATGACAGTGCCCATGGTGAAAGTTCCCACGGCGCCATTGCCTATGGTGACAGTGCTCATGGTAACAGTGCCCATGGTGACAGTGACCATGGTGAGAGTGCTCACACTGATAGTGCCCATGGTGACAGGGCTCATGATGCCAGGCCGCATTGTGCCAGTACCCATGGCGACAGTGGTCATGATGACACTGACCACAGTGAGAGTGCTCACTGTGATAGAGCTCACGGTAATAGTGCTCATGGTGACAGTTCAAATGGTGACAATACCCATGGTGACAGTACTCATGTTGAAAATACCCATGGTGGCAGTTCTCATGGTGACAGTGCTCATAATAGCAGTGCCCAAGGTGGCAGTCCTCGTGGTGACAGTGCTAATGGTGACAGTGCTCTTGGTGGCAGTTCCCATGGGGACAGTACCGATGTTGACCCTGTGCATTGTTACAGTGCCCATGGTAACCGTGCTCACGGTGGTAGTGCACATCGTGACAGTGCCCATGGTGGTAGTTCAACTGGTGACAGTGCTAAATAGTGACAGTGCGCATGCTGACTGTGCTCACGGTGATAGTGCCCATGGTGACAGTGCCCACGGTGATAATGGGTATTATTACAGTGTTCATCGTGACAGAGCCCAAGGTGGCAGTGGCCATGGTGACAGTGCCCACAATGACAGTGCCCATGGTGACAGTGCCGACAGTGACAGTGCCCATGGTGACACTTCTCACAGTGAATATGCCCATGGGGACAGTTACCATGATGAGATTTCTCACGGTGATAGTGCCCGTTGTGACAGTGCTCACAGTGACAATGCCCATGGTGCCAGTGCCCATAGAGACATTCCGCACGGTCACATTTCTCACGGTGAAAGTGCCTATGGTGACACTGAACCTGGTGCAGTTCAAAATGGTGACAGTGCCCATGGTGACATTGCTCATAGTGACTTTGCTTACAGTGATAGTCCTTACGGTGACAGTGTGCATGGTGACACTGCACACAGTTGCAGTGTTTATGGTGACAGTCTTCACGGTGATACTTTCCATGGTGATACTGCCCATGGTGACACTGCACATATTGGCAGTGATAAATGGTGACAGTGCCCCTGTTGACAGTTCTCATGGTGACAGTGCACATGGTGACAACCCGTGCAGACTGTACTCACGGTGACAGTTCTCATGTTTGCAGTATCCATGGTGACAGTGCTCACAGTGATAGTGCCCATGGTGAGAGTGCCCATGATGACAGGGCCCATGGTGCCATTGCCTATGGTGACAGTGCTCATGGTAACAGTGCCCAAGGTGACAGTGACCATGGTGAGAGTGCTCACACTGATGGTGCCCATGGTGACAGTGCTCACGGTGCCTGTCTACATTGTGCCAGTACCCATGGCGACAGTGCTCATGGTGACAGTGACCACAGTGAGAGTGCTCATAGTGATAGTGCTCACGGTAATAGTGCTCATGGTGACAATGCAAATGGTGACCATAACATGGTGACAGTACTCATGTTGAAAATACCCATGGTGGCAGTTCTCCTAGCGACAGATCTCATGGTGACAGTGCTCATAATAGCAGTGCCCAGGTGCCAGTGCTCGTGGTGACAGTGCTAATGGTGACAGTGCTCTTGGTGGCAGTTCCCATCGGGACAATACTGATGGTGACGCTGTGCATTGTTACAGTGCCCATGGTAACCGTGCTCACGGTGATAGTGCACATCGTGACAGCGCCCATGGTGGTAGTTCACCTGGTGACAGTGCTAAATAGTGACAGTGCACGTGCTGACAGTGCTCACGGTGATAGTGCCCATGGTGACAGTGCACACGGTGATAATGGGCATTGTTACAGAGTTCATGGTGACAGCACACGGTGGCAGTGGCCATGGAGACAGTGCCCACAATGACAGTGCCCATGGTGACAGTGCCGACAGTGACAGTGCCCATGGTGATATTACCCATGGTGACAGTACTCAGTGATCAAGTGCTCATGGTGACAGTGCCTAAGGTGATAGTGCACACGGTGGCAGTGCAAAATGGCGACAGTGCCCATGGGGACATTGCTTAATGTGATAGTCCTTGTGGTGACATTGCGCATGGTGACATTGCCCACCACGACAGTTCTCTTGTTGACAGTGCTCATGGTGATAGTGCCAATGTTGGAAGTGCCCATCATGAAAGTGCCCATGGTGACAGTTCTAATGATGAGAGTGGTCAGAGTGGCAGTGCTCATGGTGAAAGTGCCAATGGTGACAGGGCCCACGGTGACAGTGTCCATAGTTATAGTGTCCATGGTGACAGTACTAACAGTGAAATTGTCCATGGGGACACTGCCCATGGTGAAAGTGCCCATGGTCACAACACTCACGTTGATAGTGCTCACGGTGAGAGTGGCCATGGTGACAGTGACCACGGTGACACTTCTAATGGTGATACTGCCCATGATGACAGTGCTCATGGTGACAGTCCACATTGTGCCAGTGCCCAAGGTGACAGTGCTCATGGTGACAGTGCCCAAAGTCACAATGCCCATGGTGACAGTGCCCAGGCTGACAGTTCTCAAGGTGATAGTGCCCATGGTGACAGTGCACATGGTGATACAGAGAATGGGGACAGTGCTTACGGTGACAGTGGTCATGGTTGCAGTACCCATGGTGATAGTGCTGAAACTGACAGTGCCCTTGGGGATATTGCCCATGGTGAGTGTGCTCGTGTTAATAGTGCCCATGGTGGCAGTTCGCATTGTGAAAGTGCTCATGATGACAGTGCCCATGTTGGTAGTTCCCATGGTGACAGTGCTCATGGTGATAGTGACCATGTTAAGAGTGCACATGGTGGCAGTGCCCTTGGTGACAGTGCCCATGATGACAGTATTCATGGTGACAGTGCTCACGGTGATAGTGCCCATGGTGAGAGTGCACATGGTGGTAGTCCACATGGTGGCAGTGAAAAATGGTGACAGTTCCCATGCTGACAGTTCTCATTGTGACAATGCACACGGTCACAACCGATGCTGACACTGCTCATCGTAGCTGTACCCGTGGTGACAGTGCTCATGGTGATAGTGTCCATGTTAACAGTGCCCATGGTGACACTGCCCATGGTGACAATGCCCATGATGACAGTGCCCATGGAGTCAGTGCCCATGTAGCCATTGCCTATGGTAACAGTGCTCACAGTGACAGTACCCATGGTAACAGTGACCACGGTGAGAGTGCTCATGGTGATAGTGGCTATGGTGACAGATCACACTGTGACAGTCCGCATTGTGCCAGTACCAATAGTGACAGTGCCCATGGTGACATTGACCACGGTGAGAGTGCTCACGGTGATAGTGTTCACAGTAATAGTGCTCATGGTGACAGTGCTGACAGTGACGGTGCTCACGGTGACAGTGCCTATGGTGATAGTGCCCATGGTGAGAGTCCGCCCATTGATAGTGCCCATGGTGGCAGTTCCCATTGTGAAAGTGCTCATGATGACATTGCCCATGTTGGTAGTTCCCATGGTGACAGTGCTCACGGTGATAGTGACCTTGGTAACTGTGCACATGGTGGCTGTGCCCTTGGTGACAGTGCCAATGATGACAGTACTCATGGTGACAGTTCTCATGGTAATAGTTCCCATGGGGACAAGGCACAGGGTGGCAGTGAAAAATGGTGAAAGTGCCCATGTTGACAGTTCTCATGGTGACAGTGCACACGGTGACAACCCATGCAGACAGTCCTCACGGTGACAGTTCTCATGGTTGCAGTACCCATGGTGACAGTGCTCACAGTGATACTGCCCATAGTGGCAATGCCCATGGTGACAGTGCCCATGGTGACACTGCCATGATGACAGTGCCCATGGTGAAAGTTCCCACGGCGCCATTGCCTATGGTGACTGTGCTCATCGTAACAGTGCCCATGGTGACAGTGACCATGGTGAGAGTGCTCACACTGATAGTGCCCATGGTGACAGGGCTCATGGTGCCAGGCCGCATTGTGCCAGTACCCATGGCGACAGTGGTCATGGTGACACTGACCACAGTGAGAGTGCTCACTGTGATAGAGCTCACGGTAATAGTGCTCATGGTGACAGTGCAAATGGTGACAATACCCATGGTGACAGTACTCATGTTGAAAATACCCATGGTGGCAGTTCTCATGGTGACAGTGCTCATAATAGCAGTGCCCAAGGTGGCAGTCCTCGTGGTGACAGTGCTAATGGTGACAGTGCTCTTGGTGGCAGTTCCCATGGGGACAGTACCGATGGTGACCCTGTGCATTGTTACCGTGCCCATGGTAACCGTGCTCACGGTGGTAGTGCACATCGTGACAGTGCCCATGGTGGTAGTTCACCTGGTGACAGTGCTAAATAGTGACAGTGCACATGCTGACAGTGCTCACGGTGATAGTGCCCATGGTGACAGTGCCCACGGTGATAATGGGTATTATTACAGTGTTCATCGTGACAGAGCCCAAGGTGGCAGTGGCCATGGTGACAGTGCCCACAATGACAGTGCCCATGGTGACAGTGCCGACAGTGACAGTGCCCATGGTGACACTTCTCACAGTGAATGTGCCCATGGGGACATTTACCATGATGAGATTTCTCACGGTGATAGTGCCCGTTGTGACAGTGCTCACAGTGACAATGCCCATGGTGCCAGAGCCCATAGAGACATTCCGCACGGTCACATTTCTCACGGTGAAAGTGCCTATGGTGACACTGCACCTGGTGGCAGTGCAAAATGATGACAGTGCCCATGGTGACATTGCTCATAGTGACTTTGCTTACAGTGATAGTCCTTACGGTGACAGTGTGCATGGTGACACTGCACAAAGTTGCAGTGTTTATGGTGACAGTGTTCACGGTGATACTTTCCATGGTAATAGTGCCCATGGTGACACTGCACATGGTGGCAGTGATAAATGGTGACAGTGCCCCTGTTGACAGTTCTCATGGTGGCAGTGCACATGGTGACAACCCGTGCAGACTGTACTCACGGTGACAGTTCTCATGTTTGCAGTATCCATGGTGACAGTGCTCACAGTGATAGTGCCCATGGTGAGAGTGCCCATGATGACAGGGCCCATGGTGCCATTGCCTATGGTGACAGTGCTCATGGTAACAGTGCCCAAGGTGACAGTGACCATGGTGAGAGTGCTCACACTGATGGTGCCCATGGTGACAGTGCTCACGGTGCCTGTCTACATTGTGCCAGTACCCATGGCGACAGTGCTCATGGTGACAGTGACCACAGTGAGAGTGCTCATAGTGATAGTGCTCACGGTAATAGTGCTCATGGTGACAATGCAAATGGTGACCATACCATGGTGACAGTACTCATGTTGAAAATACCCATGGTGGCAGTTCTCATAGCGACAGATCTCATGGTGACAGTGCTCATAATAGCAGTGCCCAGGTGCCAGTGCTCGTGGTGACAGTGCTAATGGTGACAGTGCTCTTGGTGGCAGTTCCCATCGGGACAATACTGATGGTGACGCTGTGCATTGTTACAGTGCCCATGGTAACCGTGCTCACGGTGATAGTGCACATCGTGACAGCGCCCATGGTGGTAGTTCACCTGGTGACAGTGCTAAATAGTGACAGTGCACGTGCTGACAGTGCTCACGGTGATAGTGCCCATGGTGACAGTGCACACGGTGATAATGGGCATTGTTACAGAGTTCATGGTGACAGCACACGGTGGCAGTGGCCATGGAGACAGTGCCCACAATGACAGTGCCCATGGTGACAGTGCCAACAGTGACAGTGCCCATGGTGACACTTCTCACGGTGACAGTGCCCATGGGGACAGTTAGCATGGTGAGATTTCTCACGTTGATTGTGCCCGTTGTGACAGTGCTCACAGTGACAATGCCCATGGTGCCAGTGCCCATAGAGTCATTCCGCACGGTCTCATTTCTCACAGTGAAAGTGCCTATGGTGATATTAACCATGGTGACACTGCACATGGTGGCAGAGCAAAATGGTGACAGTGCCCATGGTGACATTGCTCATGGTGACTTTGCTTATGGTGATAGTCCTTACACTGACCGTGCGCATGGTGACACTGCACACAGTGACAGTGTTCATGGTGACAGTGTTCACAGTGATAGTTCCCATGGTGAGATTGTCCATGGTAACAGTGCCCATAGTCACAATTCTCATGGTGTAGTGCTCACAGTGACAGTGCCCATGGTGTCATGCCCATGGTGACAGTGCTCATGGTGACAGTGCTCATGTTGGCAGTGCCATAAATAACAGTGCTCATTGTGGCAGTGCTCATGGTGTCCGTGCTCATGGTGACAGTGCCCATGTTTACAGTGTTTATGGTGATAGATGTCACGGTGTCAGTGCCCACGGGGACAGTGCCAAGGCTGAAAAAGCCCAGGGTGATACTTCCCATTGGGACAGTGCCCACGGTGACAGTGCCCATGGTGACAGCACCCAGTGTGACAAGGCTCATGGTGACAGTGCTCACGGTGACTGTGCCCATGGTGACAGTGCCGATGGTGAGAGTGCCATCAGTGACAGTGCTCATGGTGAAACTGCCCATGGAGACATCGCCCATGGTGATAGTGCTCGTGGTGACAACCCCACGGTGACAGTGCCAAAGTTGATAGTCCCCGTGGTGACAGGTCTTACATTGAATGTGACCATGGTGTCTGTGCTCATGGTGAGAGTGCTCAAGGTTATAGTCTCCATGTTGACACTGCCGATGGTGACAATTCTCACGGTGACAGGGCCTATGGTGTAAATTCA
Organism: Mesoplodon mirus; assembly: GCF_964341445.2. Lineage (NCBI taxonomy): Eukaryota > Metazoa > Chordata > Mammalia > Artiodactyla > Ziphiidae > Mesoplodon > Mesoplodon mirus. Next base: position 4,790,570 of record NW_028295808.1, on the reverse strand, counting down.
CATAGTGACAGTGTTCACGGTGACAGTGCCCATGGTGCTATTACCCATGGTGACAGTTCTCATAGTGAAACTGCCCATGGTGACACTGCACATGGTGGCAGTGCAAAATGGTGACAGTGCCCATGGTGATATTGCTCATGGTGACATTGCTTACGGTGATAGTGTGTATGGTGAAACTGCACACAGTGACATTGCTCATGGTGACAGTGTTCACGGCGTTAGTTCCTATCGTGAATGTGACCATGGGGACAGTGCCCATTGTCACAATTCTCATGGTGTAGTGCTCACGGTGACAGTGCCCATGGTGACAATACACAGGGTGACACTATTGATGGTGACATTGCTCATGGTGAGAGTGCCCATGTTCACAACTGTCACGGTGATAGTTCCCATGGTGACAATACCCAGGGTAACAGAGCTGATGGTAAAAGTGTTCACGGTGACAGTGCCCATGATGACAGTACCTAAGGTGACAATTCCCATGGTGAGACTGCTCATAGACAGTGCCCATGGTGACAATACCCAGCGTGTCCTGTCCATGGTGACAGTGATCATGGTGACACTTCTCATGAGGACAGTGCCATAAGTGACAGTGCTCATTGTGGCAGTGCTCATGGTGACCGTGCTCATGGTGACAGTGCCATGGTGACAGTGCCTATGGTGATAGATATCATGGTGGCCGTGCCCAGGGTGACATTGCCCACGGTGACAAAGCCCATGGTGATACTTCCCATTGTGACAGTGCCAACGGTGGCAGAGCCCATGGTGACAGTGCCCAAGATCACAGTGCCCATGGTGAGAGTGCTAACGGTGACTGTGCCCATGGTGACAGCACCCAGTGTGACAATGCCCATTGTGACAGTGCTCACGGTGACCATGCCGATGGTGATAGTGCCAATAGTGAGAGTGCTCACGGTGACACTGCCCATGGAGACACTGCCCATGGTGATAGTGCTCATCATGACAACCCCTCGGAGGCAGTGCCAATGGTGAGAGTCCCCGTGGTGACAGTTCTCACGGTGAAAGTGATCCTATTGATATTTCTCATGGTGACAGTGCTCAAGGTGATAGTCTCCATGTTGACAGTGCCCATGGTGACTGTTCTCACGGTGACAGTGCCTATGGTGATTATGCTCTTAGTGGCAGTGCTCATGGTGACAGTGACCAGGGTGACTGTTCTCACCGTGTTAGTGCCCATGGTGACAGTGTTCATGATGACAGTCCGCATTCAGGCTGTGCCCGTGGTGACAGTGCTGATGGTGATAGTTCTCACGGTGATAGTACACACGTTGACAGTGCCAAAGGTGACAATACCCAGGTGATAGTAATCATGGTGAAAGTGCCCATGGTGGCAGTTCTCATACTGACAGTTCTTGTGACAGTGCTCATGGTGGCAGTGCTCGTGGTGACAGTGCTCTTGGTGACAGTGCTCATGGTGGCAGTGCCCATGGTGAGACTACCGATGGTGACCCTGCCCATGGTGACAGTGCACATGGTCATGGTGCATCTGGTGGCAGTGCAAAATAGTGAGAGTGCCCATGATGATATTGCTCATGGTGATAGTGCCCATGGTGAGAATGTCCATGGTTCCAGTGCTCATGGTGACAGTGCCCATTGTGACAGTGCCCCTAGTGACAGTGCACACCGTGAGAGTGCCCATGGTGTCTGTGCCCATGGTGACAGTTCTTTTCATGAGAGTGTTCACGGTAGCATTTTTCATGGTAATAGTGCTCACGGAGACATTGCCCACAATGAGAGTGCCCATGGTTCCAGTGTTCATGGTGACAGTGCCAATTGTGACAGTGCCCCTGGTGACAGTGCACACCGTGAGAGTGCCCATTGTGTCTGTGCCCATGGTGACAGTTCTTATCATGAGAGTGTTCACGGTAGCAGTGTTCATGGTAATAGTGCTCACGGAGACATTGCCCACAATGAGAGTGCCCATGGTGAGAATACTGACTGTGACAGTGCCCATGATGACTTTTCTCTCTGTGACAGTGCCCATGGGGACAGTTAGCACGGTGAGATTTCTCACAGTGATAGTGCACATTGTTTCAGTGCTAATAGTGAAAAGACCCACGGCGCCAGTGCCCATCATGGCATTGCTCACGGTGATAGTTCTCACGGTGACAGTGCCCATGGTGATATTACCCATGGTGAGAGTACTCAGTGATCAAGTGCTCATGGTGACAGTGCCTAAGGTGATAGTGCACACGGTGGCAGTGCAAAATGGCGACAGTGCCCATGGTGACATTGCTTAATGTGATAGTCCTTGTGGTGACATTGCGCATGGTGACATTGCCCACCACGACAGTTCTCTTGTTGACAGTGCTCATGGTGATAGTGCCAATGTTGGAAGTGCCCATCGTGAAAGTGCCCATGATGACAGTTCTTATGATGAGAGTGGTCAGAGTGGCAGTGCTCATGGTGAAAGTGCCCATGGTGAAAGAGCCCACGGTGACAGTATCCATAGTTATAGTGTCCACGGTGACATTCCTAACAGTGAAATTGTCCATGGGGACAATGCCCATGGTGAAAGTGCCCATGGTCACAACACTCACGGTGATAGTGCTCACGGTGAGAGTGGCCATGGTGACAGTGACCACGGTGACACTTCTAATGGTGATACTGCCCATGATGACAGTGCTCATGGTGACAGTCCACATTGTGCCAGTGCCCAAGGTGACAGTGCTCATGGTGACAGTGCCCAAAGTCCCAATACCCATGGTGACAGTGCCCAGGATGACAGTTCTCAAGGTGATAGTGCCCATGGTGACAGTGCCCATGGTGATACAGAGAATGGGGACAGTGCTTATGGTGACAGTGGTCATGGTTGCAGTACCCATGGTGATAGTGCTGAAACTGAGAGTGCCCTTGGGGATATTGCCCATGGTGAGTGTGCTCGTGTTAATAGTGCCCATGGTGGCAGTTCGCATTGTGAAAGTGCTCATGATGACAGTGCCCATGTGGGTCGTTCCCATGGTGACAGTGCTCATGGTGATAGTGACCATGTTAAGAGTGCACATGTTGGCAGTGCCCTAGGTGACAGTGCCCATGATGACATTATTCATGGTTACAGTGCTCACGGTGATAGTGCCCATGGTGAGAGTGCACATGGTGGTAGTCCACATGGTGGCAGTGAAAAATGGTGACAGTTCTCATTATGACAGTTCTCATTGTGACAATGCACACGGTCACAACCGATGCTGACACTGCTCATCGTAGCTGTACACGTGGTGACAGTGCTCATGGTGATAGTGTCCATGTTAACATTGCCCATGGTGACACTGCCCATGGAGTCAGTGCCCATAGAGACATTCCGCACGGTCACATTTCTCACGGTGAAAGTGCCTATGGTGACACTGCACCTGGTGGCAGTGCAAAATGATGACAGTGCCCATGGTGACATTGCTCATAGTGACTTTGCTTACAGTGATAGTCCTTACGGTGACAGTGTGCATGGTGACACTGCACAAAGTTGCAGTGTTTATGGTGACAGTGTTCACGGTGATACTTTCCATGGTGATAGTGCCCATGGTGACATTGCACATGGTGGCAGTGATAAATGGTGACAGTGCCCATGTTGACAGTTCTCATGGTGACAGTGCACATGGTGACAACCCGTGCAGACTGTACTCACGGTGACAGTTCTCATGTTTGCAGTATCCATGGTGACAGTGCTCACAGTGATAATGCCCATGGTGAGAGTGCACATGATGACAGGGCCCATGGTGCCATTGCCTATGGTGACAGTACTCATGGTAACAGTGCCCAAGGTGACAGTGACCATGGTGAGAGTGCTCACACTGATGGTGCCCATGGTGACAGTGCTCATGGTGTCTGTCTACATTGTGCCAGTACCTATGGCGACAGTGCTCATGGTGACAGTGACCACAGTGAGAGTGCTCATAGTGATAGTGCTCACGGTAATAGTGCTCATGGTGACAATGCAAATGGTGACCATACCATGGTGACAGTACTCATGTTGAAAATACCCATGGTGGCAGTTCTCATAGCGACAGATCTCATGGTGACAGTGCTCATAATAGCAGTGCCCAGGTGCCAGTGCTCGTGGTGACAGTGCTAATGGTGACAGTGCTCTCGGTGGCAGTTCCCATCGGGACAATACTGATGGTGACGCTGTGCATTGTTACAGTGCCCATGGTAACCGTGCTCACGGTGATAGTGCACATCGTGACAGCGCCCATGGTGGTAGTTCACCTGGTGACAGTGCTAAATAGTGACAGTGCACGTGCTGACAGTGCTCACGGTGATAGTGCCCATGGTGACAGTGCACACGGTGATAATGGGCATTGTTACAGAATTCATGGTGACAGCACACGGTGGCAGTGGCCATGGAGACAGTGCCCACAATGACAGTGCCCATGGTGACAGTGCCGACAGTGACAGTGCCCATGGTGACACTTCTCACGGTGACAGTGCCCATGGGGACAGTTAGCATGGTGAGATTTCTCACGTTGATAGTGCCCGTTGTGACAGTGCTCACAGTGACAATGCCCATGGTGCCAGTGCCCATAGAGTCATTCCGCACGGTCACATTTCTCACAGTGAAAGTGCCTATGGTGATATTAACCATGGTGACACTGCACATGGTGGCAGAGCAAAATGGTGACAGTGCCCATGGTGACATTGCTCATGGTGACTTTGCTTATGGTGATAGTCCTTACAGTGACAGTGCGCATGGTGACACTGCACACAGTGACAGTGTTCATGGTGACAGTGTTCACGGTGATAGTTCCCATGGTGAGATTGTCCATGGTAACAGTGCCCATAGTCACAATTCTCATGGTGTAGTGCTCACAGTGACAGTGCCCATGGTGTCATGCCCATGGTGACAGTGCTCATGGTGACAGTGCTCATGTTGGCAGTGCCATAAATAACAGTGCTCATTGTGGCAGTGCTCATGGTGTCCGTGCTCATGGTGACAGTGCCCATGTTTACAATGTTTATGGTGATAGATGTCACGGTGTCAGTGCCAAGGCTGACAAAGCCCAGGGTGATAGTTCCCATTGGGTCAGTGCCCACAGTGACAGTGCCCATGGTGACAGCGCCCAGTGTGACAAGGCTCATGGTGACAGTACTCACGGTGACGGTGCCCATGGAGACAGTGCCGATGGTGAGAGTGCCATTAGTGACAGTGCTAATGGTGAAACTCGCCATGGAGACATTGCCCATGGTGATAGTGCTCGTGGTGACAACCCCACGGTGACAGTGCCAAAGTTGATAGTCCCCGTGGTGACAGGTCTTACATTGAATGTGACCATGGTGTCTGTGCTCATGGTGACAGTGCTCAAGGTTATAGTCTCCATGTTGACAGTGCCGATGGTGACAATTCTCACGGTGACAGGGCCTATGGTGTAAATTCACATAGTGACAGTGTTCACGGTGACAGTGCCCATGGTGCTATTACCCATGGTGACAGTTCTCATAGTGAAACTGCCCATGGTGACACTGCACATGGTGGCAGTGCAAAATGGTGACAGTGCCCATGGTGATATTGCTCATGGTGACATTGCTTATGGTGATAGTGTGTATGGTGAAACTGCACACAGTGACATTGCTCATGGTGACAGTGTTTATGGCGTTAGCTCCTATCGTGAATGTGACCATGGGGACAGTGCCCAGTGCCACAATTCTCATGGTGTAGTGCTCACGGTGACAGTGCCCATGGTGAGAGGGCACATGGTGGTAGTCCACATGGTGGCAGTGAAAAATGGTGACAGTTCCCATGCTGACAGTTCTCATTGTGACAATGCACACGGTCACAACCGATGCTGACACTGCTCATGGTAGCTGTACCCGTGGTGACAGGGCTCATGGTGATAGTGCCCATGTTAACAGTGCCCATGGTGACACTGCCCATGGTGACAATGCCCATGATGACAGTGCCCATGGAGTCAGTGCCCACGGAGCCATTGCCTATGGTAACAGTGCTCACAGTGACAGTACCCATGGTAACAGTGACCACGGTGAGAGTGCTCATGGTGATAGTGGCTATGGTGACAGATCACACTGTGACAGTCCGCATTGTGCCAGTACCAATAGTGACAGTGCCCATGGTGACATTGACCACGGTGAGAGTGCTCACGGTGCTAGTGCTCACAGTAAGAGTGCTCATGGTGACAGTGCTGACAGTGACGGTGCTCACGGTGACAGTGCCTATGGTGATAGTGCCCATGGTGAGAGTCCGCCCATTGATAGTGCCCATGGTGGCAGTTCCCATTGTGAAAGTGCTCATGATGACATTGCCCATGTTGGTAGTTCCCATGGTGACAGTGCTCACGGTGATAGTGACCTTGGTAACTGTGCACATGGTGGCCGTGCCCTTGGTGACAGTGCCAATGATGACAGTACTCATGGTGACAGTTCCCATGGGGACAAGGCACAGGGTGGCAGTGAAAAATGGTGAAAGTGCCCATGTTGACAGTTCTCATGGTGACAGTGCACACGGTGACAACCCATGCAGACAGTACTCACGGTGACAGTTCTCATGGTTGCAGTACCCATGGTGACAGTGCTCACAGTGATACTGCCCATGGTGGCAGTGCCCATGGTGACAGTGCCCATGGTGACACTGCCCATGATGACAGTGCCCATGGTGAAAGTTCCCACGGCGCCATTGCCTATGGTGACTGTGCTCATGGTAACTGTGCCCATGGTGACAGTGACCATGGTGAGAGTGCTCACACTGATAGTGCCCATGGTGACAGGGCTCATGGTGCCAGGCCGCATTGTGCAAGTACCCATGGCGACAGTGGTCATGGTGACACTGACCACAGTGAGAGTGCTCACTGTGATAGAGCTCACGGTAATAGTGCTCATGGTGACAGTGCAAATGGTGACAATAGCCATGGTGACAGTACTCATGTTGAAAATACCCATGGTGGCAGTTCTCATGGTGACAGTGCTCATAATAGCAGTGCCCAAGGTGGCAGTCCTCGTGGTGACAGTGCTAATGGTGACAGTGCTCTTGGTGGCAGTTCCCATGGGGACAGTACCGATGGTGACCCTGTGCATTGTTACAGTGCCCATGGTAACCGTGCTCACGGTGGTAGTGCACATCGTGACAGCGCCCATGGTGGTAGTTCACCTGGTGACAGTGCTAAATAGTGACAGTGCACGTGCTGACAGTGCTCACGGTGATAGTGCCCATGGTGACAGTGCACACGGTGATAATGGGCATTGTTACAGAGTTCATGGTGACAGCACACGGTGGCAGTGGCCATGGTGACAGTGCCCACAATGACAGTGCCCATGGTGACAGTGCCGACAGTGACAGTGCCCATGGTGACACTTCTCACGGTGACAGTTCCCATGGGGACAGTTAGCATGGTGAGATTTCTCACGTTGATAGTGCCCGTTGTGACAGTGCTCACAGTGACAATGCCCATGGTGCCAGTGACCATAGAGTCATTCCGCACGGTCTCATTTCTCACAGTGAAAGTGCCTATGGTGATATTAACCATGGTGACACTGCACATGGTGGCAGAGCAAAATGGTGACAGTGCCCATGGTGACATTGCTCATGGTGACTTTGCTTATGGTGATAGTCCTTACAGTGACCATGCGCATGGTGACACTGCACACAGTGACAGTGTTCATGGTGACAGTGTTCACAGTGATAGATCCCATGGTGAGATTGTCCATGGTAACAGTGCCCATAGTCACAATTCTCATGGTGTAGTGCTCACAGTGACAGTGCCCATGGTGTCATGCCCATGGTGACAGTGCTCATGGTGACAGTGCTCATGTTGGCAGTGCCATAAATAACAGTGCTCATTGTGGCAGTGCTCATGGTGTCCGTGCTCATGGTGACAGTGCCCATGTTTACAGTGTTTATGGTGATAGATGTCACGGTGTCAGTGCCCACGGGGACAGTGCCAAGGCTGACAAAGCCCAGGGTGATACTTCCCATTGGGACAGTGCCCACGGTGACAGTGCCCATGGTGAGAGCGCCCAGTGTGACAAGGCACATGGTGACAGTGCTCACGGTGACGGTGCCCATGGTGACATTGCCGATGTTGAGAGTGCCATTAGTGACAGTGCTCATGGTGAAACTGCCCATGGAGACATGGCCCATGGTGATAGTGCTCGTGGTGACAACCCCACGGTGACAGTGCCAAAGTTGATAGTCCCCGTGGTGACAGGTCTTACATTGAATGAGACCATGGTGTCTGTGCTCATGGTGACAGTGCTCAAGGTTATAGTCTCCATGTTGAGAGTGCCGATGGTGACAATTCTCACGGTGACAGGGCCTAAGGTGAAAATTCTCATAGTGACAGTGTTCACGGTGACAGTGCCCATGGTGCTATTACCCATGGTGACAGTTCTCATAGTGAAACGGCCGATGGTGACACTGCACATGGTGGCAGTGCAAAATGGTGACAGTGCCCATGGTGCTATTGCTCTTGGTGACATTGCTTACGGTGATAGTGTGTATGGTGAAACTGCACACAGTGACATTGCTCATGGTGACAGTGTTCACGGCGTTAGTTCCTATCGTGAATGTGACCTGGGCGACAGTGCCCATTGTCACAATTCTCATGGTGTAGTGCTCACTGTGACAGTGCCCATGGTGACAATACACAGGGTGACAGTATTCATGGTGACATTGCTCATGGTGAGAGTGCCCATGTTCACAACTGTCACGGTGATTGTTCCCATGGTGACAATACCCAGGGTAACAGAGCTGATGGTAAAAGTGTTCACGGTGACAGTGCCCATGATGACAGTACCTAAGGTGACAATTCCCATGGTGAGACTGCTCATAGACAGTGCCCATGGTGACAATACCCAGCGTGTCCTGTCCATGGTGACAGTGATCATGGTGACACTTCTCATGAGGACAGTGCCATAAGTGACAGTGCTCATTGTGGCAGTGCTCATGGTTACCGTGCTCATGGTGACAGTGCCCATGGTGACAGTGCCTATGGTGATAGATATCATGGTGGCCGTGCCCAGGGTGACATTGCCCACGCTGACAAAGCCCATGGTGATACTTCCCATTGTGACAGTGCCCACGGTGGCAGAGCCCATGGTGACAGTGCCCAAGATCACAGTGTCCATGGTGAGAGTGCTAACGGTGACTGTGCCCATGGTGACAGCACCCAGTGTGACAATGCCCATTGTGACAGTGCTCACGGTGACCATGCCGATGGTGATAGTGCCAATAGTGAGAGTGCTCACGGTGACACTGCCCATGGAGACACTGCCCATGGTGATAGTGCTCATCATGACAACCCCTCGGAGGCAGTGCCAATGGTGAGAGTCCCTGTGGTGACAGTTCTCACGGTGAAAGTGATCCTATTGATATTTCTCATGGTGACAGTGCTCTTGGTGACAGTGCTCAAGGTGATAGTCTGAATGTTGACAGTGCCCATGGTGACTCTTCTCACGGTGACAGTGCCTATGGTGATTATGCTCTTAGTGACAGTGCTCATGGTGACAGTGCCCATGGTGACAGTGACCACGGTGACTGTTCTCACCGTGGTAGTGCCCATGGTGACAGTGTTCATGATGACAGCCCGCATTAAGGCTGTGCCCACGGTGACACTGCTCATGGTGATAGTTCTCACGGTGATAGTACGCACGGTGACAGTGCCAAAGGTGACAATACCCAGGTGATAGTAATCATGGTGAAAGTGCCCATGGTGGCAGATCTCATACTGACAGTTCTTGTGACAGTGATCATGGTGGCAGTGCTCGTGGTGACAGTGCTCTTCGTGACAGTACTCATGGTGGCAGTGCCCATGGTGAGACTCCCGATGGTGACACTGCCCATGGTGACAGTGCACATGGTCATGGTGCATCTGGTGGCAGTGCAAAATAGTGAGAGTGCCCATGATGATATTGCTCATGGTGATAGTGCCCATGGTGAGAGTGCCGATGGTTCCAGTGCTCATGGTGACAGTGCCCATTGTGACATTGCCCCTGGTGACAGTGCACACCGTGAGAGTGCCCATGGTGTCTGTGCCCATGGTGACAGTTCTTATCATGAGAGTGTTCACGGTAGCAGTGTTCATGGTAATAGTGCTCACGGAGACATTGCCCACAATGAGAGTGCCCATGGTGAGAATACTGACTGTGACAGTGCCCATGATGACTTTTCTCTCTGCGACAGTGCCCATGGGGACAGTTAGCACGGTGAGATTTCTCACAGTGATAGTGCACATGGTTTCAGTGCTAATAGTGAAAAGACCCACGGCGCCAGTGCCCATCATGGCATTGCTCACGGTGATAGTTCTCACGGTGACAGTGCCCATGGTGATATTACCCATGGTGACAGTACTCAGTGATCAAGTGCTCATGGTGACAGTGCCTAAGGTGATAGTGCACACGGTGGCAGTGCAAAATGGCGACAGTGCCCATGGTGACATTGCTTAATGTGATAGTCCTTGTGGTGACATTGCGCATGGTGACATTGCCCACCACGACAGTTCTCTTGTTGACAGTGCTCATGGTGATAGTGCCAATGTTGGAAGTGCCCATCGTGAAAGTGCCCATGGTGACAGTTCTTATGATGAGAGTGGTCAGAGTGGCAGTGCTCATGGTGAAAGTGCCCATGGTGACAGAGCCCACGGTGACAGTGCCCATAGTTATAGTGTCCATGGTGACAGTAGTAACAGTGAAATTGTCCATGGGGACACTGCCCATGGTGAAAGTGCCCATGGTCACAACACTCACGGTGATAGTGCTCACGGTGAGAGTGGCCATGGTGACAGTGACCACGGTGACACTTCTAATGGTGATACTGCCCATGATGACAGTGCTCATGGTGACAGTCCACATTGTGCCAGTGCCCAAGGTGACAGTGCTCATGGTGACAGTGCCCAAAGTCACAATACCCATGGTGACAGTGCCCAGGCTGACAGTTCTCAAGGTGATAGTGCCCATGGTGACAGTGCACATGGTGATACAGAGAATGGGGACAGTGCTTATGGTGACAGTGGTCATGGTTGCAGTACCCATGGTGATAGTGCTGAAACTGACAGTGCCCTTGGGGATAGTGCCCATGGTGAGTGTGCTCGTGTTAATAGTGCCCATGGTGGCAGTTCCCATTGTGAAAGTGCTCATGATGACAGTGCCCATGTTGGTAGTTCCCATGGTGACAGTGCTCATGGTGATAGTGACCATGTTAACAGTGCACATGGTGGCTGTGCCCTTGGTGACAGTGCCCATGATGACAGTATTCATGGTGACAGTGCTCACGGTGATAGTGCCCATGGTGACAGTGCACATGGTGGTAGTCCACATGGTGGCAGTCAAAAATGGTGACAGTTCCCATGCTGACAGTTCTCATTGTGACAATGTACACGGTCACAACCGATGCTGACACTGCTCATGGTAGCTGTACCCGTGGTGACAGTGCTCATGGTGATAGTGCCCATGTTAACAGTGCCCATGGTGACACTGCCCATGGTGACAATGCCCATGATGACAGTGCCCATGGAGTCAGTGCCCACGGAGCCATTGCCTATGGTAACAGTGCTCACAGTGACAGTACCCATGGTAACAGTGACCACGGTGAGAGTGCTCATGGTGATAGTGGCTATGGTGACAGATCACACTGTGACAGTCCGCATTGTGCCAGGACCAATAGTGACAGTGCCCATGGTGACATTGACCACGGTGAGAGTGCTCACGGTGCTAGTGCTCACAGTAATAGTGCTCATGGTGACAGTGCCGACAGTGACGGTGCTCACGGTGACAGTGCCTATGGTGATAGTGCCCATGGTGAGAGTCCGCCCATTGATAGTGCCCATGGTGGCAGTTCCCATTGTGAAAGTGCTCATGATGACATTGCCCATGTTGGTAGTTCCCATGGTGACAGTGCTCACGGTGATAGTGACCTTGGTAACTGTGCACATGGTGGCCGTGCCCTTGGTGACAGTGCCAATGATGACAGTACTCATGGTGACAGTTCCCATGGGGACAAGGCACAGGGTGGCAGTGAAAAATGGTGAAAGTGCCCATGTTGACAGTTCTCATGGTGACAGTGCACACAGTGACAACCCATGCAGACAGTACTCACGGTGACAGTTCTCATGGTTGCAGTACCCATGGTGACAGTGCTCACAGTGATACTGCCCATGGTGGCAGTGCCCATGGTGACAGTGCCCATGGTGACACTGCCCATGATGACAGTGCCCATGGTGAAAGTTCCCACGGCGCCATTGCCTATGGTGACTGTGCTCATGGTAACAGTGCCCATGGTGACAGTGACCATGGTGAGAGTGCTCACACTGATAGTGCCCATGGTGACAGGGCTCATGGTGCCAGGCCGCATTGTGCCAGTACCCATGGCGACAGTGGTCATGGTGACACTGACCACAGTGAGAGTGCTCACTGTGATAGAGCTCACGGTAATAGTGCTCATGGTGACAGTGCAAATGGTGACAATACCCATGGTGACAGTACTCATGTTGAAAATACCCATGGTGGCAGTTCTCATGGTGACAGTGCTCATAATAGCAGTGCCCAAGGTGGCAGTCCTCGTGGTGACAGTGCTAATGGTGACAGTGCTCTTGGTGGCAGTTCCCATGGGGACAGTACCGATGGTGACCCTGTGCATTGTTACCGTGCCCATGGTAACCGTGCTCACGGTGATAGTGCACATCGTGACAGCGCCCATGGTGGTAGTTCACGTGGTGACAGTGCTAAATAGTGACAGTGCACATGCTGACAGTGCTCACGGTGATAGTGCCCATGGTGACAGTGCCCACGGTGATAATGGGTATTATTACAGTGTTCATTGTGACAGAGCCCAAGGTGGCAGTGGCCATGGTGACAGTGCCCACAATGACATTGCCCATGGTAACAGTGCCGACAGTGACAGTGCCCATGGTGACACTTCTCACAGTGAATGTGCCCATGGGGACATTTACCATGATGAGATTTCTCACGGTGATAGTGCCCGTTGTGACAGTGCTCACAGTGACAATGCCCATGGTGCCAGTGCCCATAGAGACATTCCGAACGGTCACATTTCTTACGGTGAAAGTGCCTATGGTGACACTGCACCTGGTGGCAGTGCAAAATGGTGACAGTGCCCATGGTGACATTGCTCATAGTGACTTTGCTTACAGTGATAGTCCTTACGGTGACAGTGTGCATGGTGACACTGCACACAGTTGCAGTGTTTATGGTGACAGTCTTCACAGTGATACTTTCCATGGTGATAGTGCCCATGGTGACACTGCACATGGTGGCAGTGATAAATGGTGACAGTGCCCCTGTTGACAGTTCTCATGGTGAGAGTGCACATGGTGACAACCCGTGCAGAATGTACTCCTGGTGACAGTACTCACGGTGACAGTTCTCATGTTTGCAGTATCCATGGTGACAGTGCTCACAGTGATAGAGCCCATGGTGAGAGTGCCCATGATGACAGGGCCCATGGTGCCATTGCCTATGGTGACAGTGCTCATGGTAACAGTGCCCAAGGTGACAGTGACCATGGTGAGAGTGCTCACACTGATGGTGCCCATGGTGACAGTGCTCACGGTGCCTGTCTACATTGTGCCAGTACCCATGGCGACAGTGCTCATGGTGACAGTGACCACAGTGAGAGTGCTCATAGTGATAGTGCTCACGGTAATAGTGCTCATGGTGACAATGCAAATGGTGACAATACCATGGTGACAGTACTCATGTTGAAAATACCCATGGTGGCAGTTCTCATAGCGACAGATCTCATGGTGACAGTGCTCATAATAGCAGTGCCCAGGTGCCAGTGCTCGTGGTGACAGTGCTAATGGTGACAGTGCTCTTGGTGGCAGTTCCCATCGGCACAATACTGATGGTGACGCTGTGCATTGTTACAGTGCCCATGGTAACCGTGCTCACGGTGATAGTGCACATCGTGACAGCGCCCATGGTGGTAGTTCACCTGGTGACAGTGCTAAATAGTGACAGTGCACGTGCTGACAGTGCTCTCGGTGATAGTGCCCATTGTGACAGTGCACACGGTGATAATGGGCATTGTTACAGAGTTCATGGTGACAGCACACGGTGGCAGTGGCCATGGAGACAGTGCCCACAATGACAGTGCCCATGGTGACAGTGCCGACAGTGACAGTGCCCATGGTGACACTTCTCACGGTGACAGTGCCCATGGGGACAGTTAGCATGGTGAGATTTCTCAGGGTGACAGTGCCCGTTGTGACAGTGCTCACAGTGACAATGCCCATGGTGCCAGTGCCCATAGAGTCATTCCGCACGGTCTCATTTCTCACAGTGAAAGTGCCTATGGTGATATTAACCATGGTGACACTGCACATGGTGGCAGAGCAAAATGGTGACAGTGCCCATGGTGACATTGCTCATGGTGACTTTGCTTATGGTGATAGTCCTTACAGTGACCATGCGCATGGTGACACTGCACACAGTGACAGTGTTCATGGTAACAGTGTTCACAGTGATAGTTCCCATGGTGAGATTGTCCATGGTAACAGTGCCCATTGTCACAATTCTCATGGTGTAGTGCTCACAGTGACAGTGCCCATGGTGTCATGCCCATGGTGACAGTGCTCATGGTGACAGTGCTCATGTTGGCAGTGCCATAAATAACAGTGCTCATTGTGGCAGTGCTCATGGTGTCCGTGCTCATGGTGACAGTGCCCATGTTTACAGTGTTTATGGTGATGTCACAGTGTCAGTGCCCACGGGGACAGTGCCAAGGCTGACAAAGCCCAGGGTGATACTTCCCATTGGGACAGTGCCCACGGTGACAGTGCCCGTGGTGACAGAACCCAGTGTGACAAGGCTCATGGTGACAGTGCTCACGGTGACGGTGCCCATGGTGACAGTGCCGATGTTGAGAGTGCCATTAGTGACAGTGCTCATGGTGAAACTGCCCATGGAGACATCACCCATGGTGATAGTGCTCGTGGTGACAACCCCACGGTGACATTGCCAAAGTTGATAGTCCCCGTGGTGACAGGTCTTACATTGAATGTGACCATGGTGTCTGTGCTCATGGTGACAGTGCTCAAGGTTAGAGTCTCCATGTTGACAGTGCCGATGGTGACAATTCTCACGGTGACAGGGCCTATGGTGTAAATTCACATAGTGACAGTGTTCACGGTGACAGTGCCCATGGTGCTATTACCCATGGTGACAGTTCTCATAGTGAAACTGCCCATGGTGACACTGCACATGGTGGCAGTGCAAAATGGTGACAGTGCCCATGGTGCTATTGCTCTTGGTGACATTGCTTACGGTGATAGTGTGTATGGTGAAACTGCACACAGTGACATTGCTCATGGTGACAGTGTTCACGGCGTTAGTTCTTATCGTGAATGTGACCATGGGGACAGTGCCCATTGTCACAATTCTCATGGTGTAGTGCTCACGGTGACAGTGCCCATGGTGACAATACACAGGGTGACACTATTCATGGTGACATTGCTCATGGTGAGAGTGCCCATGTTCACAACTGTCACGGTGATAGTTCCCATGGTGACAATACCCAGGGTAACAGAGCTGATGGTAAAAGTGTTCACGGTGACAGTGCCCATGATGACAGTACCTAAGGTGACAATTCCCATGGTGAGACTGCTCATAGACAGTGCCCATGGTGACAATACCCAGCGTGTCCTGTCCATGGTGACAGTGATCATGGTGACACTTCTCATGAGGACAGTGCCATAAGTGACAGTGCTCATTGTGGCAGTGCTCATGGTGACCGTGCTCATGGTGACAGTGTCCATGGTGACAGTGCCTATGGTGATAGATATCATGGTGGCCGTGCCCAGGGTGACATTGCCCACGCTGACAAAGTCCATGGTGATACTTCCCATTGTGACAGTGCCCACGGTGGCAGAGCCCATGGTGACAGTGCCCAAGATCACAGTGTCCATGGTGAGAGTGCTAACGGTGACTGTGCCCATGGTGACAGCACCCAGTGTGACAATGCCCATTGTGACAGTGCTCACGGTGACCATGCCGATGGTGATAGTGCCAATAGTGAGAGTGCTCACGGTGACACTGCCCATGGAGACACTGCCCATGGTGATAGTGCTCATCATGGCAACCCCTCGGAGGCAGTGCCAATGGTGAGAGTCCCCGTGGTGACAGTTCTCACGGTGAAAGTGATCCTATTGATATTTCTCATGGTGACAGTGCTCTTGGTGACAGTGCTCAAGGTGATAGTCTGAATGTTGACAGTGCCCATGGTGACTCTTCTCATGGTGACAGTGCCTATGGTGATTATGCTCTTAGTGACAGTGCTCATGGTGACAGTGCCCATGGTGACAGTGACCACGGTGACTGTTCTCACCGTGGTAGTGCCCATGGTGACAGTGTTCATGATGACAGTCCGCATTAAGGCTGTGCCCACGGTGACACTGCTCATGGTGATAGTTCTCACGGTGATAGTACGCACGGTGACAGTGCCAAAGGTGACAATACTCAGGTGATAGTAATCATGGTGAAAGTGCCCATGGTGGTAGGTCTCATACTGACAGTTCTTGTGACACTGCTCATGGTGGCAGTGCTCGTGGTGACAGTGCTCTTGGTGACAGTGCTCATGGTGGCAGTGCCCATGGTGAGACTCCCGATGGTGACACTGCCCATGGTGACAGTGCACATGGTCATGGTGCATCTGCTGGCAGTGCAAAATAGTGAGAGTGCCCATGGTGAGAGTGCCCATGGTTCCAGTGCTCATGGTGACAGTGCCCATTGTGACAGTGCCCCTGGTGACAGTGCACACCGTGAGAGTGTCCATGGTGTCTGTGCCCATGGTGACAGTTCTTATCATGAGAGTGTTCACGGTAGCAGTGTTCATGGTAATAGTGCTCACGGAGACATTGCCCACAATGAGAATGCCCATGGTGAGAATACTGACTGTGACAGTGCCCATGATGACTTTTCTCTCTGCGATAGTGCCCATGGGGACAGTTAGCACGGTGAGATTCCTCACAGTGATAGTGCACATTGTTTCAGTGCTAATAGTGTAAAGACCCACGGCGCCAGTGCCCATCATGGCATTGCTCACGGTGATAGTTCTCACGGTGACAGTGCCCATGGTGATATTACCCATGGTGACAGTACTCAGTGATCAAGTGCTCATGGTGACAGTGCCTAAGGTGATAGTGCACATGGTGGCAGTGCAAAATGGCGACAGTGCCCATGGTGACATTGCTTAATGTGATAGTCCTTGTGGTGACATTGCGCATGGTGACATTGCCCACCACGACAGTTCTCTTGTTGACAGTGCTCATGGTGATAGTGCCAATGTTGGAAGTGCCCATCGTGAAAGTGCCCATGGTGACAGTTCTTATGATGAGAGTGGTCAGAGTGGCAGTGCTCATGGTGAAAGTGCCCATGGTGACAGAGCCCACGGTGACAGTGTCCATAGTTATAATGTCCACAGTGACAGTCCTAACAGTGAAATTGTCCATGGGGACACTGCCCATGGTGAAAGTGCCCATGGTCACAACACTCACGGTGATAGTGCTCACGGTGAGAGTGGCCATGGTGACAGTGACCACGGTGACAGTTCTAATGGTGATACTGCCCATGATGACAGTGCTCATGGTGACAGTCGACATTGTGCCAGTGCCCAAGGTGACAGTGCTCATGGTGACAGTGCCCAGGCTGACAGTTCTCAAGGTGATAGTGCCCATGGTGACAGTGCACATGGTGATACAGAGAATGGGGACAGTGCTTATGGTGACAGTGGTCATGGTTGCAGTACCCATGGTGATAGTGCTGAAACTGACAGTGCCCTTGGGGATAGTGCCCATGGTGAGTGTGCTCGTGTTAATAGTGCCCATGGTGGCAGTTCCCATTGTGAAAGTGCTCATGATGACAGTGCCCATGTTGGTAGTTCCCATGGTGACAGTGCTCATGGTGATAGTGACCATGTTAACAGTGCACATGGTGGCTGTGCCCTTGGTGACAGTGCCCATGATGACAGTATTCATGGTGACAGTGCTCACGGTGATAGTGCCCATGGTGACAGTGCACATGGTGGTAGTCCACATGGTGGCAGTCAAAAATGGTGACAGTTCCCATGCTGACAGTTCTCATTGTGACAATGCACACGGTCACAACCGATGCTGACACTGCTCATGGTAGCTGTACCCGTGGTGACAGTGCTCATGGTGATAGTGCCCATGTTAACAGTGCCCATGGTGACACTGCCCATGGTGACAATGCCCATGATGACAGTGCCCATGGAGTCAGTGCCCACGGAGCCATTGCCTATGGTAACAGTGCTCACAGTGACAGTACCCATGGTAACAGTGACCACGGTGAGAGTGCTCATGGTGATAGTGGCTATGGTGACAGATCACACTGTGACAGTCCGCATTGTGCCAGTACCAATAGTGACAGTGCCCATGGTGACATTGACCACGGTGAGAGTGCTCACGGTGCTAGTGCTCACAGTAATAGTGCTCATGGTGACAGTGCCGACTGTGACGGTGCTCACGGTGACAGTGCCTATGGTGATAGTGCCCATGGTGAGAGTCCGCCCATTGATAGTGCCCATGGTGGCAGTTCCCATTGTGAAAGTGCTCATGATGACATTGCCCATGTTGGTAGTTCCCATGGTGACAGTGCTCACGGTGATAGTGACCTTGGTAACTGTGCAAATGGTGGCCGTGCCCTTGGTGACAGTGCCAATGATGACAGGACTCATGGTGACAGTTCCCATGGGGACAAGGCACAGGGTGGCAGTGAAAAATGGTGAAAGTGCCCATGTTGACAGTTCTCATGGTGACAGTGCACACGGTGACAACCCATGCAGACAGTACTCACGGTGACAGTTCTCATGGTTGCAGTACCCATGGTGACAGTGCTCACAGTGATACTGCCCATGGTGGCAGTGCCCATGGTGACAGTGCCCATGGTGACACTGCCCATGATGACAGTGCCCATGGTGAAAGTTCCCACGGCGCCATTGCCTATGGTGACTGTGCTCATGGTAACAGTGCCCATGGTGACAGTGACCATGGTGAGAGTGCTCACACTGATAGTGCCCATGGTGACAGGGCTCATGGTGCCAGGCCGCATTGTGCCAGTACCCATGGCGACAGTGGTCATGGTGACACTGACCACAGTGAGAGTGCTCACTGTGATAGAGCTCACGGTAATAGTGCTCATGGTGACAGTGCAAATGGTGACAATACCCATGGTGACAGTACTCATGTTGAAAATACCCATGGTGGCAGTTCTCATGGTGACAGTGCTCATAATAGCAGTGCCCAAGGTGGCAGTCCTCGTGGTGACAGTGCTAATGGTGACAGTGCTCTTGGTGGCAGTTCCCATGGGGACAGTACCGATGGTGACCCTGTGCATTGTTACCGTGCCCATGGTAACCGTGCTCACGGTGATAGTGCACATCGTGACAGCGCCCATGGTGGTAGTTCACGTGGTGACAGTGCTAAATAGTGACAGTGCACATGCTGACAGTGCTCACGGTGATAGTGCCCATGGTGACAGTGCCCACGGTGATAATGGGTATTATTACAGTGTTCATTGTGACAGAGCCCAAGGTGGCAGTGGCCATGGTGACAGTGCCCACAATGACATTGCCCATGGTAACAGTGCCGACAGTGACAGTGCCCATGGTGACACTTCTCACAGTGAATGTGCCCATGGGGACATTTACCATGATGAGATTTCTCACGGTGATAGTGCCCGTTGTGACAGTGCTCACAGTGACAATGCCCATGGTGCCAGTGCCCATAGAGACATTCCGAACGGTCACATTTCTTACGGTGAAAGTGCCTATGGTGACACTGCACCTGGTGGCAGTGCAAAATGGTGACAGTGCCCATGGTGACATTGCTCATAGTGACTTTGCTTACAGTGATAGTCCTTACGGTGACAGTGTGCATGGTGACACTGCACACAGTTGCAGTGTTTATGGTGACAGTCTTCACAGTGATACTTTCCATGGTGATAGTGCCCATGGTGACACTGCACATGGTGGCAGTGATAAATGGTGACAGTGCCCCTGTTGACAGTTCTCATGGTGAGAGTGCACATGGTGACAACCCGTGCAGAATGTACTCCTGGTGACAGTACTCACGGTGACAGTTCTCATGTTTGCAGTATCCATGGTGACAGTGCTCACAGTGATAGAGCCCATGGTGAGAGTGCCCATGATGACAGGGCCCATGGTGCCATTGCCTATGGTGACAGTGCTCATGGTAACAGTGCCCAAGGTGACAGTGACCATGGTGAGAGTGCTCACACTGATGGTGCCCATGGTGACAGTGCTCACGGTGCCTGTCTACATTGTGCCAGTACCCATGGCGACAGTGCTCATGGTGACAGTGACCACAGTGAGAGTGCTCATAGTGATAGTGCTCACGGTAATAGTGCTCATGGTGACAATGCAAATGGTGACAATACCATGGTGACAGTACTCATGTTGAAAATACCCATGGTGGCAGTTCTCATAGCGACAGATCTCATGGTGACAGTGCTCATAATAGCAGTGCCCAGGTGCCAGTGCTCGTGGTGACAGTGCTAATGGTGACAGTGCTCTTGGTGGCAGTTCCCATCGGCACAATACTGATGGTGACGCTGTGCATTGTTACAGTGCCCATGGTAACCGTGCTCACGGTGATAGTGCACATCGTGACAGCGCCCATGGTGGTAGTTCACCTGGTGACAGTGCTAAATAGTGACAGTGCACGTGCTGACAGTGCTCTCGGTGATAGTGCCCATTGTGACAGTGCACACGGTGATAATGGGCATTGTTACAGAGTTCATGGTGACAGCACACGGTGGCAGTGGCCATGGAGACAGTGCCCACAATGACAGTGCCCATGGTGACAGTGCCGACAGTGACAGTGCCCATGGTGACACTTCTCACGGTGACAGTGCCCATGGGGACAGTTAGCATGGTGAGATTTCTCAGGGTGACAATGCCCGTTGTGACAGTGCTCACAGTGACAATGCCCATGGTGCCAGTGCCCATAGAGTCATTCCGCACGGTCTCATTTCTCACAGTGAAAGTGCCTATGGTGATATTAACCATGGTGACACTGCACATGGTGGCAGAGCAAAATGGTGACAGTGCCCATGGTGACATTGCTCATGGTGACTTTGCTTATGGTGATAGTCCTTACAGTGACCATGCGCATGGTGACACTGCACACAGTGACAGTGTTCATGGTAACAGTGTTCACAGTGATAGTTCCCATGGTGAGATTGTCCATGGTAACAGTGCCCATTGTCACAATTCTCATGGTGTAGTGCTCACAGTGACAGTGCCCATGGTGTCATGCCCATGGTGACAGTGCTCATGGTGACAGTGCTCATGTTGGCAGTGCCATAAATAACAGTGCTCATTGTGGCAGTGCTCATGGTGTCCGTGCTCATGGTGACAGTGCCCATGTTTACAGTGTTTATGGTGATGTCACAGTGTCAGTGCCCACGGGGACAGTGCCAAGGCTGACAAAGCCCAGGGTGATACTTCCCATTGGGACAGTGCCCACGGTGACAGTGCCCGTGGTGACAGAACCCAGTGTGACAAGGCTCATGGTGACAGTGCTCACGGTGACGGTGCCCATGGTGACAGTGCCGATGTTGAGAGTGCCATTAGTGACAGTGCTCATGGTGAAACTGCCCATGGAGACATCACCCATGGTGATAGTGCTCGTGGTGACAACCCCACGGTGACATTGCCAAAGTTGATAGTCCCCGTGGTGACAGGTCTTACATTGAATGTGACCATGGTGTCTGTGCTCATGGTGACAGTGCTCAAGGTTAGAGTCTCCATGTTGACAGTGCCGATGGTGACAATTCTCACGGTGACAGGGCCTATGGTGTAAATTCACATAGTGACAGTGTTCACGGTGACAGTGCCCATGGTGCTATTAACCATGGTGACAGTTCTCATAGTGAAACTGCCCATGGTGACACTGCACATGGTGGCAGTGCAAAATGGTGACAGTGCCCATGGTGCTATTGCTCTTGGTGACATTGCTTACGGTGATAGTGTGTATGGTGAAACTGCACACAGTGACATTGCTCATGGTGACAGTGTTCACGGCGTTAGTTCTTATCGTGAATGTGACCATGGGGACAGTGCCCATTGTCACAATTCTCATGGTGTAGTGCTCACGGTGACAGTGCCCATGGTGACAATACACAGGGTGACACTATTCATGGTGACATTGCTCATGGTGAGAGTGCCCATGTTCACAACTGTCACGGTGATAGTTCCCATGGTGACAATACCCAGGGTAACAGAGCTGATGGTAAAAGTGTTCACGGTGACAGTGCCCATGATGACAGTACCTAAGGTGACAATTCCCATGGTGAGACTGCTCATAGACAGTGCCCATGGTGACAATACCCAGCGTGTCCTGTCCATGGTGACAGTGATCATGGTGACACTTCTCATGAGGACAGTGCCATAAGTGACAGTGCTCATTGTGGCAGTGCTCATGGTGACCGTGCTCATGGTGACAGTGTCCATGGTGACAGTGCCTATGGTGATAGATATCATGGTGGCCGTGCCCAGGGTGACATTGCCCACGCTGACAAAGTCCATGGTGATACTTCCCATTGTGACAGTGCCCACGGTGGCAGAGCCCATGGTGACAGTGCCCAAGATCACAGTGTCCATGGTGAGAGTGCTAACGGTGACTGTGCCCATGGTGACAGCACCCAGTGTGACAATGCCCATTGTGACAGTGCTCACGGTGACCATGCCGATGGTGATAGTGCCAATAGTGAGAGTGCTCACGGTGACACTGCCCATGGAGACACTGCCCATGGTGATAGTGCTCATCATGGCAACCCCTCGGAGGCAGTGCCAATGGTGAGAGTCCCCGTGGTGACAGTTCTCACGGTGAAAGTGATCCTATTGATATTTCTCATGGTGACAGTGCTCTTGGTGACAGTGCTCAAGGTGATAGTCTGAATGTTGACAGTGCCCATGGTGACTCTTCTCATGGTGACAGTGCCTATGGTGATTATGCTCTTAGTGACAGTGCTCATGGTGACAGTGCCCATGGTGACAGTGACCACGGTGACTGTTCTCACCGTGGTAGTGCCCATGGTGACAGTGTTCATGATGACAGTCCGCATTAAGGCTGTGCCCACGGTGACACTGCTCATGGTGATAGTTCTCACGGTGATAGTACGCACGGTGACAGTGCCAAAGGTGACAATACTCAGGTGATAGTAATCATGGTGAAAGTGCCCATGGTGGTAGGTCTCATACTGACAGTTCTTGTGACACTGCTCATGGTGGCAGTGCTCGTGGTGACAGTGCTCTTGGTGACAGTGCTCATGGTGGCAGTGCCCATGGTGAGACTCCCGATGGTGACACTGCCCATGGTGACAGTGCACATGGTCATGGTGCATCTGCTGGCAGTGCAAAATAGTGAGAGTGCCCATGGTGAGAGTGCCCATGGTTCCAGTGCTCATGGTGACAGTGCCCATTGTGACAGTGCCCCTGGTGACAGTGCACACCGTGAGAGTGTCCATGGTGTCTGTGCCCATGGTGACAGTTCTTATCATGAGAGTGTTCACGGTAGCAGTGTTCATGGTAATAGTGCTCACGGAGACATTGCCCACAATGAGAATGCCCATGGTGAGAATACTGACTGTGACAGTGCCCATGATGACTTTTCTCTCTGCGATAGTGCCCATGGGGACAGTTAGCACGGTGAGATTCCTCACAGTGATAGTGCACATTGTTTCAGTGCTAATAGTGTAAAGACCCACGGCGCCAGTGCCCATCATGGCATTGCTCACGGTGATAGTTCTCACGGTGACAGTGCCCATGGTGATATTACCCATGGTGACAGTACTCAGTGATCAAGTGCTCATGGTGACAGTGCCTAAGGTGATAGTGCACATGGTGGCAGTGCAAAATGGCGACAGTGCCCATGGTGACATTGCTTAATGTGATAGTCCTTGTGGTGACATTGCGCATGGTGACATTGCCCACCACGACAGTTCTCTTGTTGACAGTGCTCATGGTGATAGTGCCAATGTTGGAAGTGCCCATCGTGAAAGTGCCCATGGTGACAGTTCTTATGATGAGAGTGGTCAGAGTGGCAGTGCTCATGGTGAAAGTGCCCATGGTGACAGAGCCCACGGTGACAGTGTCCATAGTTATAATGTCCACAGTGACAGTCCTAACAGTGAAATTGTCCATGGGGACACTGCCCATGGTGAAAGTGCCCATGGTCACAACACTCACGGTGATAGTGCTCACGGTGAGAGTGGCCATGGTGACAGTGACCACGGTGACAGTTCTAATGGTGATACTGCCCATGATGACAGTGCTCATGGTGACAGTCGACATTGTGCCAGTGCCCAAGGTGACAGTGCTCATGGTGACAGTGCCCAGGCTGACAGTTCTCAAGGTGATAGTGCCCATGGTGACAGTGCACATGGTGATACAGAGAATGGGGACAGTGCTTATGGTGACAGTGGTCATGGTTGCAGTACCCATGGTGATAGTGCTGAAACTGACAGTGCCCTTGGGGATAGTGCCCATGGTGAGTGTGCTCGTGTTAATAGTGCGCATGGTGGCAGTTCCCATTGTGAAAGTGCTCATGATGACAGTGCCCATGTTGGTAGTTCCCATGGTGACAGTGCTCATGGTGATAGTGACCATGTTAACAGTGCACATGGTGGCTGTGCCCTTGGTGACAGTGCCCATGATGACAGTATTCATGGTGACAGTGCTCACGGTGATAGTGCCCATGGTGACAGTGCACATGGTGGTAGTCCACATGGTGGCAGTCAAAAATGGTGACAGTTCCCATGCTGACAGTTCTCATTGTGACAATGCACACGGTCACAACCGATGCTGACACTGCTCATGGTAGCTGTACCCGTGGTGACAGTGCTCATGGTGATAGTGCCCATGTTAACAGTGCCCATGGTGACACTGCCCATGGTGACAATGCCCATGATGACAGTGCCCATGGAGTCAGTGCCCACGGAGCCATTGCCTATGGTAACAGTGCTCACAGTGACAGTACCCATGGTAACAGTGACCACGGTGAGAGTGCTCATGGTGATAGTGGCTATGGTGACAGATCACACTGTGACAGTCCGCATTGTGCCAGTACCAATAGTGACAGTGCCCATGGTGACATTGACCACGGTGAGAGTGCTCACGGTGCTAGTGCTCACAGTAATAGTGCTCATGGTGACAGTGCCGACTGTGACGGTGCTCACGGTGACAGTGCCTATGGTGATAGTGCCCATGGTGAGAGTCCGCCCATTGATAGTGCCCATGGTGGCAGTTCCCATTGTGAAAGTGCTCATGATGACATTGCCCATGTTGGTAGTTCCCATGGTGACAGTGCTCACGGTGATAGTGACCTTGGTAACTGTGCAAATGGTGGCCGTGCCCTTGGTGACAGTGCCAATGATGACAGGACTCATGGTGACAGTTCCCATGGGGACAAGGCACAGGGTGGCAGTGAAAAATGGTGAAAGTGCCCATGTTGACAGTTCTCATGGTGACAGTGCACACGGTGACAACCCATGCAGACAGTACTCACGGTGACAGTTCTCATGGTTGCAGTACCCATGGTGACAGTGCTCACAGTGATACTGCCCATGGTGGCAGTGCCCATGGTGACAGTGCCCATGGTGACACTGCCCATGATGACAGTGCCCATGGTGAAAGTTCCCACGGCGCCATTGCCTATGGTGACTGTGCTCATGGTAACAGTGCCCATGGTGACAGTGACCATGGTGAGAGTGCTCACACTGATAGTGCCCATGGTGACAGGGCTCATGGTGCCAGGCCGCATTGTGCCAGTACCCATGGCGACAGTGGTCATGGTGACACTGACCACAGTGAGAGTGCTCACTGTGATAGAGCTCACGGTAATAGTGCTCATGGTGACAGTGCAAATGGTGACAATACCCATGGTGACAGTACTCATGTTGAAAATACCCATGGTGGCAGTTCTCATGGTGACAGTGCTCATAATAGCAGTGCCCAAGGTGGCAGTCCTCGTGGTGACAGTGCTAATGGTGACAGTGCTCTTGGTGGCAGTTCCCATGGGGACAGTACCGATGGTGACCCTGTGCATTGTTACCGTGCCCATGGTAACCGTGCTCACGGTGATAGTGCACATCGTGACAGCGCCCATGGTGGTAGTTCACGTGGTGACAGTGCTAAATAGTGACAGTGCACATGCTGACAGTGCTCACGGTGATAGTGCCCATGGTGACAGTGCCCACGGTGATAATGGGTATTATTACAGTGTTCATTGTGACAGAGCCCAAGGTGGCAGTGGCCATGGTGACAGTGCCCACAATGACATTGCCCATGGTAACAGTGCCGACAGTGACAGTGCCCATGGTGACACTTCTCACAGTGAATGTGCCCATGGGGACATTTACCATGATGAGATTTCTCACGGTGATAGTGCCCGTTGTGACAGTGCTCACAGTGACAATGCCCATGGTGCCAGTGCCCATAGAGACATTCCGAACGGTCACATTTCTTACGGTGAAAGTGCCTATGGTGACACTGCACCTGGTGGCAGTGCAAAATGGTGACAGTGCCCATGGTGACATTGCTCATAGTGACTTTGCTTACAGTGATAGTCCTTACGGTGACAGTGTTCATGGTGACACTGCACACAGTTGCAGTGTTTATGGTGACAGTCTTCACAGTGATACTTTCCATGGTGATAGTGCCCATGGTGACACTGCACATGGTGGCAGTGATAAATGGTGACAGTGCCCCTGTTGACAGTTCTCATGGTGAGAGTGCACATGGTGACAACCCGTGCAGAATGTACTCCTGGTGACAGTACTCACGGTGACAGTTCTCATGTTTGCAGTATCCATGGTGACAGTGCTCACAGTGATAGAGCCCATGGTGAGAGTGACCATGATGACAGGGCCCATGGTGCCATTGCCTATGGTGACAGTGCTCATGGTAACAGTGCCCAAGGTGACAGTGACCATGGTGAGAGTGCTCACACTGATGGTGCCCATGGTGACAGTGCTCACGGTGCCTGTCTACATTGTGCCAGTACCCATGGCGACAGTGCTCATGGTGACAGTGACCACAGTGAGAGTGCTCATAGTGATAGTGCTCACGGTAATAGTGCTCATGGTGACAATGCAAATGGTGACAATACCATGGTGACAGTACTCATGTTGAAAATACCCATGGTGGCAGTTCTCATAGCGACAGATCTCATGGTGACAGTGCTCATAATAGCAGTGCCCAGGTGCCAGTGCTCGTGGTGACGGTGCTAATGGTGACAGTGCTCTTGGTGGCAGTTCCCATCGGGACAATACTGATGGTGACGCTGTGCATTGTTACAGTGCCCATGGTAACCGTGCTCACGGTGATAGTGCACATCGTGACAGCGCCCATGGTGGTAGTTCACCTGGTGACAGTGCTAAATAGTGACAGTGCACGTGCTGACAGTGCTCTCGGTGATAGTGCCCATTGTGACAGTGCACACGGTGATAATGGGCATTGTTACAGAGTTCATGGTGACAGCACACGGTGGCAGTGGCCATGGAGACAGTGCCCACAATGACAGTGCCCATGGTGACAGTGCCGACAGTGACAGTGCCCATGGTGACACTTCTCACGGTGACAGTGCCCATGGGGACAGTTAGCATGGTGAGATTTCTCACGTTGATAGTGCCCGTTGTGACAGTGCTAACAGTGACAATGCCCATGGTGCCAGTGCCCATAGAGTCATTCCGCACGGTCTCATTTCTCACAGTGAAAGTGCCTATGGTGATATTAACCATGGTGACACTGCACATGGTGGCAGAGCAAAATGGTGACAGTGCCCATGGTGACATTGCTCATGGTGACTTTGCTTATGGTGATAGTCCTTACAGTGACCATGCGCATGGTGACACTGCACACAGTGACAGTGTTCATGGTAACAGTTTTCACAGTGATAGTTCCCATGGTGAGATTGTCCATGGTAACAGTGCCCATTGTCACAATTCTCATGGTGTAGTGCTCACAGTGACAGTGCCCATGGTGTCATGCCCATGGTGACAGTGCTCATAGTGACAGTGCTCATGTTGGCAGTGCCATAAATAACAGTGCTCATTGTGGCAGTGCTCATGGTGTCCGTGCTCATGGTGACAGTCCCCATGTTTACAGTGTTTATGGTGACGTCACAGTGTCAGTGCCCACGGGGACAGTGCCAAGGCTGACAAAGCCCAGGGTGATACTTCCCATTGGGACAGTGCCCACGGTGACAGTGCCCATGGTGACAGAACCCAGTGTGACAAGGCTCATGGTGACAGTGCTCACGGTGACGGTGCCCATGGTGACAGTGCCGATGTTGAGAGTGCCATTAGTGACAGTGCTCATGGTGAAACTGCCCATGGAGACATCACCCATGGTGATAGTGCTCGTGGTGACAACCCCACGGTGACAGTGCCAAAGTTGATAGTCCCCGTGGTGACAGGTCTTACATTGAATGTGACCATGGTGTCTGTGCTCATGGTGACAGTGCTCAAGGTTATAGTCTCCATGTTGACAGTGCCGATGGTGACAATTCTCACGGTGACAGGGCCTATGGTGTAAATTCACATAGTGACAGTGTTCACGGTGACAGTGCCCATGGTGCTATTAACCATGGTGACAGTTCTCATAGTGAAACTGCCCATGGTGACACTGCACATGGTGGCAGTGCAAAATGGTGACAGTGCCCATGGTGCTATTGCTCTTGGTGACATTGCTTACGGTGATAGTGTGTATGGTGAAACTGCACACAGTGACATTGCTCATGGTGACAGTGTTCACGGCGTTAGTTCCTATCGTGAATGTGACCATGGGGACAGTGCCCATTGTCACAATTCTCATGGTGTAGTGCTCACGGTGACAGTGCCCATGGTGACAATACACAGGGTGACACTATTCATGGTGACATTGCTCATGGTGAGAGTGCCCATGTTCACAACTGTCACGGTGATAGTTCCCATGGTGACAATACCCAGGGTAACAGAGCTGATGGTAAAAGTGTTCACGGTGACAGTGCCCATGATGACAGTACCTAAGGTGACAATTCCCATGGTGAGACTGCTCATAGACAGTGCCCATGGTGACAATACCCAGCGTGTCCTGTCCATGGTGACAGTGATCATGGTGACACTTCTCATGAGGACAGTGCCATAAGTGACAGTGCTCATTGTGGCAGTGCTCATGGTGACCGTGCTCATGGTGACAGTGTCCATGGTGACAGTGCCTATGGTGATAGATATCATGGTGGCCGTGCCCAGGGTGACATTGCCCACGCTGACAAAGCCCATGGTGATACTTCCCATTGTGACAGTGCCCACGGTGGCAGAGCCCATGGTGACAGTGCCCAAGATCACAGTGTCCATGGTGAGAGTGCTAACGGTGACTGTGCCCATGGTGACAGCACCCAGTGTGACAATGCCCATTGTGACAGTGCTCACGGTGACCATGCCGATGGTGATAGTGCCAATAGTGAGAGTGCTCACGGTGACACTGCCCATGGAGACACTGCCCATGGTGATAGTGCTCATCATGACAACCCCTCGGAGGCAGTGCCAATGGTGAGAGTCCCCGTGGTGACAGTTCTCACGGTGAAAGTGATCCTATTGATATTTCTCATGGTGACAGTGCTCTTGGTGACAGTGCTCAAGGTGATAGTCTCCATGTTGACAGTGCCCATGGTGACTCTTCTCATGGTGACAGTGCCTATGGTGATTATGCTCTTAGTGACAGTGCTCATGGTGACAGTGCCCATGGTGACAGTGACCACGGTGACTGTTCTCACCGTGGTAGTGCCCATGGTGACAGTGTTCATGATGACAGTCCGCATTAAGGCTGTGCCCACGGTGACACTGCTCATGGTGATAGTTCTCACGGTGATAGTACGCACGGTGACAGTGCCAAAGGTGACAATACCCAGGTGATAGTAATCATGGTGAAAGTGCCCATGGAGGCAGGTCTCATACTGACAGTTCTTGTGACACTGCTCATGGTGGCAGTGCTCGTGGTGACAGTGCTCTTGGTGACAGTGCTCATGGTGGCAGTGCCCATGGTGAGACTCCCGATGGTGACACTGCCCATGGTGACAGTGCACATGGTCATGGTGCATCTGCTGGCAGTTCAAAATAGTGAGAGTGCCCATGGTGAGAGTGCCCATGGTTCCAGTGCTCATGGTGACAGTGCCCATTGTGACAGTGCCCCTGGTGACAGTGCACACCGTGAGAGTGTCCATGGTGTCTGTGCCCATGGTGACAGTTCTTATCATGAGAGTGTTCACGGTAGCAGTGTTCATGGTAATAGTGCTCACGGAGACATTGCCCACAATGAGAATGCCCATGGTGAGAATACTGACTGTGACAGTGCCCATGATGACTTTTCTCTCTGCGATAGTGCCCATGGGGACAGTTAGCACGGTGAGATTCCTCACAGTGATAGTGCACATTGTTTCAGTGCTAATAGTGTAAAGACCCACGGCGCCAGTGCCCATCATGGCATTGCTCACGGTGATAGTTCTCACGGTGACAGTGCCCATGGTGATATTACCCATGGTGACAGTACTCAGTGATCAAGTGCTCATGGTGACAGTGCCTAAGGTGATAGTGCACATGGTGGCAGTGCAAAATGGCGACAGTGCCCATGGTGACATTGCTTAATGTGATAGTCCTTGTGGTGACATTGCGCATGGTGACATTGCCCACCACGACAGTTCTCTTGTTGACAGTGCTCATGGTGATAGTGCCAATGTTGGAAGTGCCCATCGTGAAAGTGCCCATGGTGACAGTTCTTATGATGAGAGTGGTCAGAGTGGCAGTGCTCATGGTGAAAGTGCCCATGGTGACAGAGCCCACGGTGACAGTGTCCATAGTTATAATGTCCACAGTGACAGTCCTAACAGTGAAATTGTCCATGGGGACACTGCCCATGGTGAAAGTGCCCATGGTCACAACACTCACGGTGATAGTGCTCACGGTGAGAGTGGCCATGGTGACAGTGACCACGGTGACAGTTCTAATGGTGATACTGCCCATGATGACAGTGCTCATGGTGACAGTCGACATTGTGCCAGTGCCCAAGGTGACAGTGCTCATGGTGACAGTGCCCAGGCTGACAGTTCTCAAGGTGATAGTGCCCATGGTGACAGTGCACATGGTGATACAGAGAATGGGGACAGTGCTTATGGTGACAGTGGTCATGGTTGCAGTACCCATGGTGATAGTGCTGAAACTGACAGTGCCCTTGGGGATAGTGCCCATGGTGAGTGTGCTCGTGTTAATAGTGCCCATGGTGGCAGTTCCCATTGTGAAAGTGCTCATGATGACAGTGCCCATGTTGGTAGTTCCCATGGTGACAGTGCTCATGGTGATAGTGACCATGTTAACAGTGCACATGGTGGCTGTGCCCTTGGTGACAGTGCCCATGATGACAGTATTCATGGTGACAGTGCTCACGGTGATAGTGCCCATGGTGACAGTGCACATGGTGGTAGTCCACATGGTGGCAGTCAAAAATGGTGACAGTTCCCATGCTGACAGTTCTCATTGTGACAATGCACACGGTCACAACCGATGCTGACACTGCTCATGGTAGCTGTACCCGTGGTGACAGTGCTCATGGTGATAGTGCCCATGTTAACAGTGCCCATGGTGACACTGCCCATGGTGACAATGCCCATGATGACAGTGCCCATGGAGTCAGTGCCCACGGAGCCATTGCCTATGGTAACAGTGCTCACAGTGACAGTACCCATGGTAACAGTGACCACGGTGAGAGTGCTCATGGTGATAGTGGCTATGGTGACAGATCACACTGTGACAGTCCGCATTGTGCCAGTACCAATAGTGACAGTGCCCATGGTGACATTGACCACGGTGAGAGTGCTCACGGTGCTAGTGCTCACAGTAATAGTGCTCATGGTGACAGTGCCGACTGTGACGGTGCTCACGGTGACAGTGCCTATGGTGATAGTGCCCATGGTGAGAGTCCGCCCATTGATAGTGCCCATGGTGGCAGTTCCCATTGTGAAAGTGCTCATGATGACATTGCCCATGTTGGTAGTTCCCATGGTGACAGTGCTCACGGTGATAGTGACCTTGGTAACTGTGCAAATGGTGGCCGTGCCCTTGGTGACAGTGCCAATGATGACAGTACTCATGGTGACAGTTCCCATGGGGACAAGGCACAGGGTGGCAGTGAAAAATGGTGAAAGTGCCCATGTTGACAGTTCTCATGGTGACAGTGCACACGGTGACAACCCATGCAGACAGTACTCACGGTGACAGTTCTCATGGTTGCAGTACCCATGGTGACAGTGCTCACAGTGATACTGCCCATGGTGGCAGTGCCCATGGTGACAGTGCCCATGGTGACACTGCCCATGATGACAGTGCCCATGGTGAAAGTTCCCACGGCGCCATTGCCTATGGTGACTGTGCTCATGGTAACAGTGCCCATGGTGACAGTGACCATGGTGAGAGTGCTCACACTGATAGTGCCCATGGTGACAGGGCTCATGGTGCCAGGCCGCATTGTGCCAGTACCCATGGCGACAGTGGTCATGGTGACACTGACCACAGTGAGAGTGCTCACTGTGATAGAGCTCACGGTAATAGTGCTCATGGTGACAGTGCAAATGGTGACAATACCCATGGTGACAGTACTCATGTTGAAAATACCCATGGTGGCAGTTCTCATGGTGACAGTGCTCATAATAGCAGTGCCCAAGGTGGCAGTCCTCGTGGTGACAGTGCTAATGGTGACAGTGCTCTTGGTGGCAGTTCCCATGGGGACAGTACCGATGGTGACCCTGTGCATTGTTACCGTGCCCATGGTAACCGTGCTCACGGTGATAGTGCACATCGTGACAGCGCCCATGGTGGTAGTTCACGTGGTGACAGTGCTAAATAGTGACAGTGCACATGCTGACAGTGCTCACGGTGATAGTGCCCATGGTGACAGTGCCCACGGTGATAATGGGTATTATTACAGTGTTCATTGTGACAGAGCCCAAGGTGGCAGTGGCCATGGTGACAGTGCCCACAATGACATTGCCCATGGTAACAGTGCCGACAGTGACAGTGCCCATGGTGACACTTCTCACAGTGAATGTGCCCATGGGGACATTTACCATGATGAGATTTCTCACGGTGATAGTGCCCGTTGTGACAGTGCTCACAGTGACAATGCCCATGGTGCCAGTGCCCATAGAGACATTCCGAACGGTCACATTTCTTACGGTGAAAGTGCCTATGGTGACACTGCACCTGGTGGCAGTGCAAAATGGTGACAGTGCCCATGGTGACATTGCTCATAGTGACTTTGCTTACAGTGATAGTCCTTACGGTGACAGTGTGCATGGTGACACTGCACACAGTTGCAGTGTTTATGGTGACAGTCTTCACAGTGATACTTTCCATGGTGATAGTGCCCATGGTGACACTGCACATGGTGGCAGTGATAAATGGTGACAGTGCCCCTGTTGACAGTTCTCATGGTGAGAGTGCACATGGTGACAACCCGTGCAGAATGTACTCCTGGTGACAGTACTCACGGTGACAGTTCTCATGTTTGCAGTATCCATGGTGACAGTGCTCACAGTGATAGAGCCCATGGTGAGAGTGACCATGATGACAGGGCCCATGGTGCCATTGCCTATGGTGACAGTGCTCATGGTAACAGTGCCCAAGGTGACAGTGACCATGGTGAGAGTGCTCACACTGATGGTGCCCATGGTGACAGTGCTCACGGTGCCTGTCTACATTGTGCCAGTACCCATGGCGACAGTGCTCATGGTGACAGTGACCACAGTGAGAGTGCTCATAGTGATAGTGCTCACGGTAATAGTGCTCATGGTGACAATGCAAATGGTGACAATACCATGGTGACAGTACTCATGTTGAAAATACCCATGGTGGCAGTTCTCATAGCGACAGATCTCATGGTGACAGTGCTCATAATAGCAGTGCCCAGGTGCCAGTGCTCGTGGTGACGGTGCTAATGGTGACAGTGCTCTTGGTGGCAGTTCCCATCGGGACAATACTGATGGTGACGCTGTGCATTGTTACAGTGCCCATGGTAACCGTGCTCACGGTGATAGTGCACATCGTGACAGCGCCCATGGTGGTAGTTCACCTGGTGACAGTGCTAAATAGTGACAGTGCACGTGCTGACAGTGCTCTCGGTGATAGTGCCCATTGTGACAGTGCACACGGTGATAATGGGCATTGTTACAGAGTTCATGGTGACAGCACACGGTGGCAGTGGCCATGGAGACAGTGCCCACAATGACAGTGCCCATGGTGACAGTGCCGACAGTGACAGTGCCCATGGTGACACTTCTCACGGTGACAGTGCCCATGGGGACAGTTAGCATGGTGAGATTTCTCACGTTGATAGTGCCCGTTGTGACAGTGCTAACAGTGACAATGCCCATGGTGCCAGTGCCCATAGAGTCATTCCGCACGGTCTCATTTCTCACAGTGAAAGTGCCTATGGTGATATTAACCATGGTGACACTGCACATGGTGGCAGAGCAAAATGGTGACAGTGCCCATGGTGACATTGCTCATGGTGACTTTGCTTATGGTGATAGTCCTTACAGTGACCATGCGCATGGTGACACTGCACACAGTGACAGTGTTCATGGTAACAGTTTTCACAGTGATAGTTCCCATGGTGAGATTGTCCATGGTAACAGTGCCCATTGTCACAATTCTCATGGTGTAGTGCTCACAGTGACAGTGCCCATGGTGTCATGCCCATGGTGACAGTGCTCATAGTGACAGTGCTCATGTTGGCAGTGCCATAAATAACAGTGCTCATTGTGGCAGTGCTCATGGTGTCCGTGCTCATGGTGACAGTCCCCATGTTTACAGTGTTTATGGTGACGTCACAGTGTCAGTGCCCACGGGGACAGTGCCAAGGCTGACAAAGCCCAGGGTGATACTTCCCATTGGGACAGTGCCCACGGTGACAGTGCCCATGGTGACAGAACCCAGTGTGACAAGGCTCATGGTGACAGTGCTCACGGTGACGGTGCCCATGGTGACAGTGCCGATGTTGAGAGTGCCTTTAGTGACAGTGCTCATGGTGAAACTGCCCATGGAGACATCACCCATGGTGATAGTGCTCGTGGTGACAACCCCACGGTGACAGTGCCAAAGTTGATAGTCCCCGTGGTGACAGGTCTTACATTGAATGTGACCATGGTGTCTGTGCTCATGGTGACAGTGCTCAAGGTTATAGTCTCCATGTTGACAGTGCCGATGGTGACAATTCTCACGGTGACAGGGCCTATGGTGTAAATTCACATAGTGACAGTGTTCACGGTGACAGTGCCCATGGTGCTATTAACCATGGTGACAGTTCTCATAGTGAAACTGCCCATGGTGACACTGCACATGGTGGCAGTGCAAAATGGTGACAGTGCCCATGGTGCTATTGCTCTTGGTGACATTGCTTACGGTGATAGTGTGTATGGTGAAACTGCACACAGTGACATTGCTCATGGTGACAGTGTTCACGGCGTTAGTTCCTATCGTGAATGTGACCATGGGGACAGTGCCCATTGTCACAATTCTCATGGTGTAGTGCTCACGGTGACAGTGCCCATGGTGACAATACACAGGGTGACACTATTCATGGTGACATTGCTCATGGTGAGAGTGCCCATGTTCACAACTGTCACGGTGATAGTTCCCATGGTGACAATACCCAGGGTAACAGAGCTGATGGTAAAAGTGTTCACGGTGACAGTGCCCATGATGACAGTACCTAAGGTGACAATTCCCATGGTGAGACTGCTCATAGACAGTGCCCATGGTGACAATACCCAGCGTGTCCTGTCCATGATGACAGTGATCATGGTGACACTTCTCATGAGGACAGTGCCATAAGTGACAGTGCTCATTGTGGCAGTGCTCATGGTGACCGTGCTCATGGTGACAGTGTCCATGGTGACAGTGCCTATGGTGATAGATATCATGGTGGCCGTGCCCAGGGTGACATTGCCCACGCTGACAAAGCCCATGGTGATACTTCCCATTGTGACAGTGCCCACGGTGGCAGAGCCCATGGTGACAGTGCCCAAGATCACAGTGTCCATGGTGAGAGTGCTAACGGTGACTGTGCCCATGGTGACAGCACCCAGTGTGACAATGCCCATTGTGACAGTGCTCACGGTGACCATGCCGATGGTGATAGTGCCAATAGTGAGAGTGCTCACGGTGACACTGCCCATGGAGACACTGCCCATGGTGATAGTGCTCATCATGACAACCCCTCGGAGGCAGTGCCAATGGTGAGAGTCCCCGTGGTGACAGTTCTCACGGTGAAAGTGATCCTATTGATATTTCTCATGGTGACAGTGCTCTTGGTGACAGTGCTCAAGGTGATAGTCTGAATGTTGACAGTGCCCATGGTGACTCTTCTCATGGTGACAGTGCCTATGGTGATTATGCTCTTAGTGACAGTGCTCATGGTGACAGTGCCCATGGTGACAGTGACCACGGTGACTGTTCTCACCGTGGTAGTGCCCATGGTGACAGTGTTCATGATGACAGTCCGCATTAAGGCTGTGCCCACGGTGACACTGCTCATGGTGATAGTTCTCAC
Source organism: Mesoplodon mirus (assembly GCF_964341445.2). Taxonomy (NCBI): domain Eukaryota; kingdom Metazoa; phylum Chordata; class Mammalia; order Artiodactyla; family Ziphiidae; genus Mesoplodon; species Mesoplodon mirus. Next base: position 4,753,978 of record NW_028295808.1, on the reverse strand, counting down.
GGTGATAGTACGCACGGTGACAGTGCCAAAGGTGACAATACCCAGGTGATAGTAATCATGGTGAAAGTGCCCATGGAGGCAGGTCTCATACTGACAGTTCTTGTGACACTGCTCATGGTGGCAGTGCTCGTGGTGACAGTGCTCTTGGTGACAGTGCTCATGGTGGCAGTGCCCATGGTGAGACTCCCGATGGTGACACTGCCCATGGTGACAGTGCACATGGTCATGGTGCATCTGCTGGCAGTTCAAAATAGTGAGAGTGCCCATGGTGAGAGTGCCCATGGTTCCAGTGCTCATGGTGACAGTGCCCATTGTGACAGTGCCCCTGGTGACAGTGCACACCGTGAGAGTGTCCATGGTGTCTGTGCCCATGGTGACAGTTCTTATCATGAGAGTGTTCACGGTAGCAGTGTTCATGGTAATAGTGCTCACGGAGACATTGCCCACAATGAGAATGCCCATGGTGAGAATACTGACTGTGACAGTGCCCATGATGACTTTTCTCTCTGCGATAGTGCCCATGGGGACAGTTAGCACGGTGAGATTCCTCACAGTGATAGTGCACATTGTTTCAGTGCTAATAGTGTAAAGACCCACGGCGCCAGTGCCCATCATGGCATTGCTCACGGTGATAGTTCTCACGGTGACAGTGCCCATGGTGATATTACCCATGGTGACAGTACTCAGTGATCAAGTGCTCATGGTGACAGTGCCTAAGGTGATAGTGCACACGGTGGCAGTGCAAAATGGCGACAGTGCCCATGGTGACATTGCTTAATGTGATAGTCCTTGTGGTGACATTGCGCATGGTGACATTGCCCACCACGACAGTTCTCTTGTTGACAGTGCTCATGGTGATAGTGCCAATGTTGGAAGTGCCCATCGTGAAAGTGCCCATGGTGACAGTTCTTATGATGAGAGTGGTCAGAGTGGCAGTGCTCATGGTGAAAGTGCCCATGGTGACAGAGCCCACGGTGACAGTGTCCATAGTTATAATGTCCACAGTGACAGTCCTAACAGTGAAATTGTCCATGGGGACACTGCCCATGGTGAAAGTGCCCATGGTCACAACACTCACGGTGATAGTGCTCACGGTGAGAGTGGCCATGGTGACAGTGACCACGGTGACAGTTCTAATGGTGATACTGCCCATGATGACAGTGCTCATGGTGACAGTCGACATTGTGCCAGTGCCCAAGGTGACAGTGCTCATGGTGACAGTGCCCAGGATGACAGTTCTCAAGGTGATAGTGCCCATGGTGACAGTGCACATGGTGATACAGAGAATGGGGACAGTGCTTATGGTGACAGTGGTCATGGTTGCAGTACCCATGGTGATAGTGCTGAAACTGACAGTGCCCTTGGGGATAGTGCCCATGGTGAGTGTGCTCGTGTTAATAGTGCCCATGGTGGCAGTTCCCATTGTGAAAGTGCTCATGATGACAGTGCCCATGTTGGTAGTTCCCATGGTGACAGTGCTCATGGTGATAGTGACCATGTTAACAGTGCACATGGTGGCTGTGCCCTTGGTGACAGTGCCCATGATGACAGTATTCATGGTGACAGTGCTCACGGTGATAGTGCCCATGGTGACAGTGCACATGGTGGTAGTCCACATGGTGGCAGTGAAAAATGGTGACAGTTCCCATGCTGACAGTTCTCATTGTGACAATGCACACGGTCACAACCGATGCTGACACTGCTCATGGTAGCTGTACCCGTGGTGACAGGGCTCATGGTGATAGTGCCCATGTTAACAGTGCCCATGGTGACACTGCCCATGGTGACAATGCCCATGATGACAGTGCCCATGGAGTCAGTGCCCACGGAGCCATTGCCTATGGTAACAGTGCTCACAGTGACAGTACCCATGGTAACAGTGACCACGGTGAGAGTGCTCATGGTGATAGTGGCTATGGTGACAGATCACACTGTGACAGTCCGCATTGTGCCAGTACCAATAGTGACAGTGCCCATGGTGACATTGACCACGGTAAGAGTGCTCACGGTGCTAGTGCTCACAGTAATAGTGCTCATGGTGACAGTGCCAACAGTGACGGTGCTCACGGTGACAGTGCCCATGGTGATAGTGCCCATGGTGAGAGTCCGCCCATTGATAGTGCCCATGGTTGCAGTTCCCATTGTGAAAGTGCTCATGATGACATTGCCCATGTTGGTAGTTCCCATGGTGACAGTGCTCACGGTGATAGTGACCTTGGTAACTGTGCACATGGTGGCCGTGCCCTTGGTGACAGTGCCAATGATGACAGTACTCATGGTGACAGTTCTCATGGTAATAGTTCCCATGGGGACAAGGCACAGGTTGGCAGTGAAAAATGGTGAAAGTGCCCATGTTGACAGTTCTCATGGTGACACTGCACACGGTGACATCCCATGCAGGCAGTACTCACGGTGACAGTTCTCATGGTTGCAGTACCCATGGTGACAGTGCCCATGGTGACACTGCCCATGATGACAGTGCCCATGGTGAAAGTTCCCACGGCGCCATTGCCTATGGTGACAGTGCTCATGGTAACAGTGCCCATGGTGACAGTGACCATGGTGAGAGTGCTCACACTGATAGTGCCCATGGTGACAGGGCTCATGATGCCAGGGCGCATTGTGCCAGTACCCATGGCGACAGTGGTCATGGTGACACTGACCACAGTGAGAGTGCTCACTGTGATAGAGCTCACGGTAATAGTGCTCATGGTGACAGTGCAAATGGTGACAATAGCCATGGTGACAGTACTCATGTTGAAAATACCCATGGTGGCAGTTCTCATGGTGACAGTGCTCATAATAGCAGTGCCCAAGGTGGCAGTCCTCGTGGTGACAGTGCTAATGGTGACAGTGCTCTTGGTGGCAGTTCCCATGGGGACAGTACCGATGGTGACCCTGTGCATTGTTACAGTGCCCATGGTAACCGTGCTCACGGTGGTAGTGCACATCGTGACAGTGCCCATGGTGGTAGTTCACCTGGTGACAGTGCTAAATAGTGACAGTGCGCATGCTGACAGTGCTCACGGTGATAGTGCCCATGGGGAAAGTGCCCACGGTGATAATGGGTATTATTACAGTGTTCATCGTGACAGAGCCCAAGGTGGCAGTGGCCATGGTGACAGTGCCCACAATGACAGTGCCCATGGTGACAGTGCCGACAGTGACAGTGCCCATGGTGACACTTCTCACAGTGAATGTGCCCATGGGGACAGTTACCATGATGAGATTTCTCACGGTGATAGTGCCCGTTGTGACAGTGCTCACAGTGACAATGCCCATGGTGCCAGTGCCCATAGAGACATTCCGCACGGTCACATTTCTCACGGTGAAAGTGCCTATGGTGACACTGCACCTGGTGGCAGTTCAAAATGGTGACAGTGCCCATGGTGACATTGCTCATAGTGACTTTGCTTACAGTGATAGTCCTTACGGTGACAGTGTGCATGGTGACACTGCACAAAGTTGCAGTGTTTATGGTGACAGTGTTCACGGTGATACTTTCCATGGTGATAGTGCCCATGGTGACACTGCACATAGTGGCAGTGATAAATGGTGACAGTGCCCCTGTTGACAGTTCTCATGGTGACAGTGCACATGGTGACAACCCGTGCAGACTGTACTCACGGTGACAGTTCTCATGTTTGCAGTATCCATGGTGACAGTGCTCACAGTGATAGTGCCCATGGTGAGAGTGCCCATGATGACAGGGCCCATGGTGCCATTGCCTATGGTGACAGTGCTCATGGTAACAGTGCCCAAGGTGACAGTGACCATGGTGAGAGTGCTCACACTGATGGTGCCCATGGTGACAGTGCTCACGGTGCCTGTCTACATTGTGCCAGTACCCATGGCGACAGTGCTCATGGTGACAGTGACCACAGTGAGAGTGCTCATAGTGATAGTGCTCACGGTAATAGTGCTCATGGTGACAATGCAAATGGTGACAATACCATGGTGACAGTACTCATGTTGAAAATACCCATGGTGGCAGTTCTCATAGCGACAGATCTCATGGTGACAGTGCTCATAATAGCAGTGCCCAGGTGCCAGTGCTCGTGGTGACAGTGCTAATGGTGACAGTGCTCTTGGTGGCAGTTCCCATCGGGACAATACTGATGGTGACGCTGTGCATTGTTACAGTGCCCATGGTAACCGTGCTCACGGTGATAGTGCACATCGTGACAGCGCCCATGGTGGTAGTTCACCTGGTGACAGTGCTAAATAGTGACAGTGCACGTGCTGACAGTGCTCACGGTGATAGTGCCCATGGTGACAGTGCACACGGTGATAATGGGCATTGTTACAGAGTTCATGGTGACAGCACACGGTGGCAGTGGCCATGGAGACAGTGCCCACAATGACAGTGCCCATGGTGACAGTGCCGACAGTGACAGTGCCCATGGTGATATTACCCATGGTGACAGTACTCAGTGATCAAGTGCTCATGGTGACAGTGCCTAAGGTGATAGTGCACACGGTGGCAGTGCAAAATGGCGACAGTGCCCATGGGGACATTGCTTAATGTGATAGTCCTTGTGGTGACATTGCGCATGGTGACATTGCCCACCACGACAGTTCTCTTGTTGACAGTGCTCATGGTGATAGTGCCAATGTTGGAAGTGCCCATCGTGAAAGTGCCCATGGTGACAGTTCTTATGATGAGAGTGGTCAGAGTGGCAGTGCTCATGGTGAAAGTGCCAATGGTGACAGGGCCCACGGTGACAGTGTCCATAGTTATAGTGTCCATGGTGACAGTACTAACAGTGAAATTGTCCATGGGGACACTGCCCATGGTGACAGTGCCCATGGTCACAACACTCACGGTGATAGTGCTCACGGTGAGAGTGGCCATGGTGACAGTGACCACGGTGACACTTCTAATGGTGATACTGCCCATGATGACAGTGCTCATGGTGACAGTCCACATTGTGCCAGTGCCCAAGGTGACAGTGCTCATGGTGACAGTGCCCAAAGTCCCAATACCCATGGTGACAGTGCCCAGGATGACAGTTCTCAAGGTGATAGTGCCCATGGTGACAGTGCACATGGTGATACAGAGAATGGGGACAGTGCTTATGGTGACAGTGGTCATGGTTGCAGTACCCATGGTGATAGTGCTGAAACTGACAGTGCCCTTGGGGATAGTGCCCATGGTGAGTGTGCTCGTGTTAATAGTGCCCATGGTGGCAGTTCGCATTGTGAAAGTGCTCATGATGACAGTGCCCATGTGGGTCGTTCCCATGGTGACAGTGCTCATGGTGATAGTGACCATGTTAAGAGTGCACATGGTGGCAGTGCCCTTGGTGACAGTGCCCATGATGACAGTATTCACGGTTACAGTGCTCACGGTGATAGTGCCCATGGTGAGAGTGCACATGGTGGTAGTCCACATGGTGGCAGTGAAAAATGGTGACAGTTCTCATTATGACAGTTCTCATTGTGACAATGCACATGGTCACAACCGATGCTGACACTGCTCATCGTAGCTGTACCCGTGGTGACAGTGCTCATGGTGATAGTGTCCATGTTAACAGTGCCCATGGTGACACTGCCCATGGTGACAATGCCCATGATGACAGTGCCCATGGAGTCAGTGCCCATGTAGCCATTGCCTATGGTAACAGTGCTCACAATGACAGTACCCATGGTAACAGTGACCACGGTGAGAGTGCTCATGGTGATAGTGGCTATGGTGACAGATCACACTGTGACAGTCCGCATTGTGCCAGTACCAATAGTGACAGTGCCCATGGTGACATTGACCATGGTGAGAGTGCTCACGGTGATAGTGCTCACAGTAATAGTGCTCATGGTGACAGTGCCGACAGTGACGGTGCTCACGGTGACAGTGCCTATGGTGATAGTGCCCATGGTGAGAGTCTGCCCATTGATAGTGCCCATGGTGGCAGTTCCCATTGTGAAAGTGCTCATGATGACATTGCCCATGTTGGTAGTTCCCATGGTGACAGTGCTCACGGTGATAGTGACCTTGGTAACTGTGCACATGGTGGCTGTGCCCTTGGTGACAGTGCCAATGATGACAGTACTCATGGTGACAGTTCTCATGGTAATAGTTCCCATGGGGACAAGGCACAGGGTGGCAGTGAAAAATGGTGAAAGTGCCCATGTTGACAGTTCTCATGGTGACTGTGCACACGGTGACAACCCATGCAGACAGTACTCACGGTGACATTTCTCATGGTTGCAGTACCCATGGTGACAGTGCTCACAGTGATACTGCCCATAGTGGCAATGCCCATGGTGACAGTGCCCATGGTGACACTGCCATGATGACAGTGCCCATGGTGAAAGTTCCCACGGCGCCATTGCCTATGGTGACTGTGCTCATGGTAACAGTGCCCATGGTGACAGTGACCATGGTGAGAGTGCTCACACTGATAGTGCCCATGGTGACAGGGCTCATGGTGCCAGGCCGCATTGTGCCAGTACCCATGGCGACAGTGTTCATGGTGACACTGACCACAGTGAGAGTGCTCACTGTGATAGAGCTCACGGTAATAGTGCTCATGGTGACAGTGCAAATGGTGACAATACCCATGGTGACAGTACTCATGTTGAAAATACCCATGGTGGCAGTTCTCATGGTGACAGTGCTCATAATAGCAGTGCCCAAGTTGGCAGTCCTCGTGGTGACAGTGCTAATGGTGACAGTGCTCTTGGTGGCAGTTCCCATGGGGACAGTACCGATGGTGACCCTGTGCATTGTTACCGTGCCCATGGTAACCGTGCTCACGGTGGTAGTGCACATCGTGACAGTGCCCATGGTGGTAGTTCACCTGGTGACAGTGCTAAATAGTGACAGTGCACATGCTGACAGTGCTCACGGTGATAGTGCCCACGGTGATAATGGGTATTATTACAGTGTTCATCGTGACAGAGCCCAAGGTGGCAGTGGCCATGGTGACAGTGCCCACAATGACAGTGCCCATGGTGACAGTGCCGACAGTGACAGTGCCCATGGTGACACTTCTCACAGTGAATGTGCCCATGGGGACAGTTACCATGATGAGATTTCTCACGGTGATAGTGCCCGTTGTGACAGTGCTCACAGTGACAATGCCCATGGTGCCAGTGCCCATAGAGACATTCCGCACGGTCACATTTCTCACGGTGAAAGTGCCTATGGTGACACTGCACCTGGTGGCAGTTCAAAATGGTGACAGTGCCCATGGTGACATTGCTCATAGTGACTTTGCTTACAGTGATAGTCCTTACGGTGACAGTGTGCATGGTGACACTGCACAAAGTTGCAGTGTTTATGGTGACAGTGTTCACGGTGATACTTTCCATGGTGATAGTGCCCATGGTGACACTGCACATGGTGGCAGTGATAAATGGTGACAGTGCCCCTGTTGACAGTTCTCATGGTGACAGTGCACATGGTGACAACCCGTGCAGACTGTACTCACGGTGACAGTTCTCATGTTTGCAGTATCCATGGTGACAGTGCTCACAGTGATAGTGCCCATGGTGAGAGTGCCCATGATGACAGGGCCCATGGTGCCATTGCTTATGGTGACAGTGCTCATGGTAACAGTGCCCAAGGTGACAGTGACCATGGTGAGAGTGCTCACACTGATGGTGCCCATGGTGACAGTGCTCACGGTGCCTGTCTACATTGTGCCAGTACCCATGGCGAGAGTGCTCATGGTGACAGTGACCACAGTGAGAGTGCTCATAGTGATAGTGCTCACGGTAATAGTGCTCATGGTGACAATGCAAATGGTGACCATACCATGGTGACAGTACTCATGTTGAAAATACCCATGGTGGCAGTTCTCATAGCGACAGATCTCATGGTGACAGTGCTCATAATAGCAGTGCCCAGGTGCCAGTGCTCGTGGTGACAGTGCTAATGGTGACAGTGCTCTTGGTGGCAGTTCCCATCGGGACAATACTGATGGTGACGCTGTGCATTGTTACAGTGCCCATGGTAACCGTGCTCACGGTGATAGTGCACATCGTGACAGCGCCCATGGTGGTAGTTCACCTGGTGACAGTGCTAAATAGTGACAGTGCACGTGCTGACAGTGCTCACGGTGATAGTGCCCATGGTGACAGTGCACACGGTGATAATGGGCATTGTTACAGAGTTCATGGTGACAGCACACGGTGGCAGTGGCCATGGAGACAGTGCCCACAATGACAGTGCCCATGGTGACAGTGCCGACAGTGACAGTGCCCATGGTGACACTTCTCACGGTGACAGTGCCCATGGGGACAGTTAGCATGGTGAGATTTCTCACGTTGATAGTGCCCGTTGTGACAGTGCTCACAGTGACAATACCCATGGTGCCAGTGCCCATAGAGTCATTCCGCACGGTCTCATTTCTCACAGTGAAAGTGCCTATGGTGATATTAACCATGGTGACACTGCACATGGTGGCAGAGCAAAATGGTGACAGTGCCCATGGTGACATTGCTCATGGTGACTTTGCTTATGGTGATAGTCCTTACAGTGACAGTGCGCATGGTGACACTGCACACAGTGACAGTGTTCATGGTGACAGTGTTCACGGTGATAGTTCCCATGGTGAGATTGTCCATGGTAACAGTGCCCATAGTCACAATTCTCATGGTGTAGTGCTCACAGTGACAGTGCCCATGGTGTCATGCCCATGGTGACAGTGCTCATGGTGACAGTGCTCATGTTGGCAGTGCCATAAATAACAGTGCTCATTGTGGCAGTGCTCATGGTGTCCGTGCTCATGGTGACAGTGCCCATGTTTACAGTGTTTATGGTGATAGATGTCACGGTGTCAGTGCCCACGGGGACAGTGCCAAGGCTGACAAAGCCCAGGGTGATACTTCCCATTGGGACAGTGCCCACGGTGACAGTGCCCATGGTGACAGCACCCAGTGTGACAAGGCTCATGGTGACAGTGCTCACGGTGACGGTGCCCATGGTGACAGTGCCGATGTTGAGAGTGCCATTAGTGACAGTGCTCATGGTGAAACTGCCCATGGAGACATCGCCCATGGTGATAGTGCTCGTGGTGACAACCCCACGGTGACAGTGCCAAAGTTGATAGACCCCGTGGTGACAGGTCTTACATTGAATGTGACCATGGTGTCTGTGCTCATGGTGACAGTGCTCAAGGTTATAGTCTCCATGTTGACAGTGCCGATGGTGACAATTCTCACGGTGACAGGGCCTATGGTGTAAATTCACATAGTGACAGTGTTCACGGTGACAGTGCCCATGGTGCTATTAACCATGGTGACAGTTCTCATAGTGAAACTGCCCATGGTGACACTGCACATGGTGGCAGTGCAAAATGGTGACAGTGCCCATGGTGCTATTGCTCTTGGTGACATTGCTTACGGTGATAGTGTGTATGGTGAAACTGCACACAGTGACATTGCTCATGGTGACAGTGTTCACGGCGTTAGTTCCTATCGTGAATGTGACCATGGGGACAGTGCCCATTGTCACAATTCTCATGGTGTAGTGCTCACGGTGACAGTGCCCATGGTGACAATACACAGGGTGACACTATTCATGGTGACATTGCTCATGGTGAGAGTGCCCATGTTCACAACTGTCACGGTGATTGTTCCCATGGTGACAATACCCAGGGTAACAGAGCTGATGGTAAAAGTGTTCACGGTGACAGTGCCCATGATGACAGTACCTAAGGTGACAATTCCCATGGTGAGACTGCTCATAGACAGTGCCCATGGTGACAATACCCAGCGTGTCCTGTCCATGGTGACAGTGATCATGGTGACACTTCTCATGAGGACAGTGCCATAAGTGACAGTGCTCATTGTGGCAGTGCTCATGGTGACCGTGCTCATGGTGACAGTGTCCATGGTGACAGTGCCTATGGTGATAGATATCATGGTGGCCGTGCCCAGGGTGACATTGCCCACGCTGACAAAGCCCATGGTGATACTTCCCATTGTGACAGTGCCCACGGTGGCAGAGCCCATGGTGACAGTGCCCAAGATCACAGTGTCCATGGTGAGAGTGCTAACGGTGACTGTGCCCATGGTGACAGCACCCAGTGTGACAATGCCCATTGTGACAGTGCTCACGGTGACCATGCCGATGGTGATAGTGCCAATAGTGAGAGTGCTCACGGTGACACTGCCCATGGAGACACTGCCCATGGTGATAGTGCTCATCATGACAACCCCTCGGAGGCAGTGCCAATGGTGAGAGTCCCCGTGGTGACAGTTCTCACGGTGAAAGTGATCCTATTGATATTTCTCATGGTGACAGTGCTCTTGGTGACAGTGCTCAAGGTGATAGTCTGAATGTTGACAGTGCCCATGGTGACTCTTCTCATGGTGACAGTGCCTATGGTGATTATGCTCTTAGTGACAGTGCTCATGGTGACAGTGCCCATGGTGACAGTGACCACGGTGACTGTTCTCACCGTGGTAGTGCCCATGGTGACAGTGTTCATGATGACAGTCCGCATTAAGGCTGTGCCCACGGTGACACTGCTCATGGTGATAGTTCTCACGGTGATAGTACGCACGGTGACAGTGCCAAAGGTGACAATACCCAGGTGATAGTAATCATGGTGAAAGTGCCCATGGTGGCAGGTCTCATACTGACAGTTCTTGTGACACTGCTCATGGTGGCAGTGCTCGTGGTGACAGTGCTCTTGGTGACAGTGCTCATGGTGGCAGTGCCCATGGTGAGACTCCCGATGGTGACACTGCCCATGGTGACAGTGCACATGGTCATGGTGCATCTGCTGGCAGTGCAAAATAGTGAGAGTGCCCATGGTGAGAGTGCCCATGGTTCCAGTGCTCATGGTGACAGTGCCCATTGTGACAGTGCCCCTGGTGACAGTGCACACCGTGAGAGTGTCCATGGTGTCTGTGCCCATGGTGACAGTTCTTATCATGAGAGTGTTCACGGTAGCAGTGTTCATGGTAATAGTGCTCACGGAGACATTGCCCACAATGAGAGTGCCCATGGTGAGAATACTGACTGTGACAGTGCCCATGATGACTTTTCTCTCTGCGATAGTGCCCATGGGGACAGTTAGCACGGTGAGATTCCTCACAGTGATAGTGCACATTGTTTCAGTGCTAATAGTGTAAAGACCCACGGCGCCAGTGCCCATCATGGCATTGCTCACGGTGATAGTTCTCACGGTGACAGTGCCCATGGTGATATTACCCATGGTGACAGTACTCAGTGATCAAGTGCTCATGGTGACAGTGCCTAAGGTGATAGTGCACACGGTGGCAGTGCAAAATGGCGACAGTGCCCATGGTGACATTGCTTAATGTGATAGTCCTTGTGGTGACATTGCGCATGGTGACATTGCCCACCACGACAGTTCTCTTGTTGACAGTGCTCATGGTGATAGTGCCAATGTTGGAAGTGCCCATCGTGAAAGTGCCCATGGTGACAGTTCTTATGATGAGAGTGGTCAGAGTGGCAGTGCTCATGGTGAAAGTGCCCATGGTGACAGAGCCCACGGTGACAGTGTCCATAGTTATAATGTCCACAGTGACAGTCCTAACAGTGAATTTGTCCATGGGGACACTGCCCATGGTGAAAGTGCCCATGGTCACAACACTCACGGTGATAGTGCTCACGGTGAGAGTGGCCATGGTGACAGTGACCACGGTGACAGTTCTAATGGTGATACTGCCCATGATGACAGTGCTCATGGTGACAGTCGACATCGTGCCAGTGCCCAAGGTGACAGTGCTCATGGTGACAGTGCCCAGGCTGACAGTTCTCAAGGTGATAGTGCCCATGGTGACAGTGCACATGGTGATACAGAGAATGGGGACAGTGCTTATGGTGACAGTGGTCATGGTTGCAGTACCCATGGTGATAGTGCTGAAACTGACAGTGCCCTTGGGGATAGTGCCCATGGTGAGTGTGCTCGTGTTAATAGTGCCCATGGTGGCAGTTCCCATTGTGAAAGTGCTCATGATGACAGTGCCCATGTTGGTAGTTCCCATGGTGACAGTGCTCATGGTGATAGTGACCATGTTAACAGTGCACATGGTGGCTGTGCCCTTGGTGACAGTGCCCATGATGACAGTATTCATGGTGACAGTGCTCACGGTGATAGTGCCCATGGTGACAGTGCACATGGTGGTAGTCCACATGGTGGCAGTGAAAAATGGTGACAGTTCCCATGCTGACAGTTCTCATTGTGACAATGCACACGGTCACAACCGATGCTGACACTGCTCATGGTAGCTGTACCCGTGGTGACAGGGCTCATGGTGATAGTGCCCATGTTAACAGTGCCCATGGTGACACTGCCCATGGTGACAATGCCCATGATGACAGTGCCCATGGAGTCAGTGCCCACGGAGCCATTGCCTATGGTAACAGTGCTCACAGTGACAGTACCCATGGTAACAGTGACCACGGTGAGAGTGCTCATGGTGATAGTGGCTATGGTGACAGATCACACTGTGACAGTCCGCATTGTGCCAGTACCAATAGTGACAGTGCCCATGGTGACATTGACCACGGTAAGAGTGCTCACGGTGCTAGTGCTCACAGTAATAGTGCTCATGGTGACAGTGCCAACAGTGACGGTGCTCACGGTGACAGTGCCCATGGTGATAGTGCCCATGGTGAGAGTCCGCCCATTGATAGTGCCCATGGTTGCAGTTCCCATTGTGAAAGTGCTCATGATGACATTGCCCATGTTGGTAGTTCCCATGGTGACAGTGCTCACGGTGATAGTGACCTTGGTAACTGTGCACATGGTGGCCGTGCCCTTGGTGACAGTGCCAATGATGACAGTACTCATGGTGACAGTTCTCATGGTAATAGTTCCCATGGGGACAAGGCACAGGGTGGCAGTGAAAAATGGTGAAAGTGCCCATGTTGACAGTTCTCATGGTGACACTGCACACGGTGACATCCCATGCAGGCAGTACTCACGGTGACAGTTCTCATGGTTGCAGTACCCATGGTGACAGTGCTCACAGTGATACTGCCCATAGTGGCAATGCCCATGGTGACAGTGCCCATGGTGACACTGCCCATGATGACAGTGCCCATGGTGAAAGTTCCCACGGCGCCATTGCCTATGGTGACAGTGCTCATGGTAACAGTGCCCATGGTGACAGTGACCATGGTGAGAGTGCTCACACTGATAGTGCCCATGGTGACAGGGCTCATGATGCCAGGCCGCATTGTGCCAGTACCCATGGCGACAGTGGTCATGGTGACACTGACCACAGTGAGAGTGCTCACTGTGATAGAGCTCACGGTAATAGTGCTCATGGTGACAGTGCAAATGGTGACAATAGCCATGGTGACAGTACTCATGTTGAAAATACCCATGGTGGCAGTTCTCATGGTGACAGTGCTCATAATAGCAGTGCCCAAGGTGGCAGTCCTCGTGGTGACAGTGCTAATGGTGACAGTGCTCTTGGTGGCAGTTCCCATGGGGACAGTACCGATGGTGACCCTGTGCATTGTTACAGTGCCCATGGTAACCGTGCTCACGGTGGTAGTGCACATCGTGACAGTGCCCATGGTGGTAGTTCACCTGGTGACAGTGCTAAATAGTGACAGTGCGCATGCTGACAGTGCTCACGGTGATAGTGCCCATGGGGACAGTGCCCACGGTGATAATGGGTATTATTACAGTGTTCATCGTGACAGAGCCCAAGGTGGCAGTGGCCATGGTGACAGTGCCCACAATGACAGTGCCCATGGTGACAGTGCCGACAGTGACAGTGCCCATGGTGACACTTCTCACAGTGAATATGCCCATGGGGACAGTTACCATGATGAGATTTCTCACGGTGATAGTGCCCGTTGTGACAGTGCTCACAGTGACAATGCCCATGGTGCCAGTGCCCATAGAGACATTCCGCACGGTCACATTTCTCACGGTGAAAGTGCCTATGGTGACACTGCACCTGGTGGCAGTGCAAAATGGTGACAGTGCCCATGGTGACATTGCTCATAGTGACTTTGCTTACAGTGATAGTCCTTACGGTGACAGTGTGCATGGTGACACTGCACAAAGTTGCAGTGTTTATGGTGACAGTGTTCACGGTGATACTTTCCATGGTGATAGTGCCCATGGTGACACTGCACATAGTGGCAGTGATAAATGGTGACAGTGCCCCTGTTGACAGTTCTCATGGTGACAGTGCACATGGTGACAACCCGTGCAGACTGTACTCACGGTGACAGTTCTCATGTTTGCAGTATCCATGGTGACAGTGCTCACAGTGATAGTGCCCATGGTGAGAGTGCCCATGATGACAGGGCCCATGGTGCCATTGCCTATGGTGACAGTGCTCATGGTAACAGTGCCCAAGGTGACAGTGACCATGGTGAGAGTGCTCACACTGATGGTGCCCATGGTGACAGTGCTCACGGTGCCTGTCTACATTGTGCCAGTACCCATGGCGACAGTGCTCATGGTGACAGTGACCACAGTGAGAGTGCTCATAGTGATAGTGCTCACGGTAATAGTGCTCATGGTGACAATGCAAATGGTGACCATACCATGGTGACAGTACTCATGTTGAAAATACCCATGGTGGCAGTTCTCATAGCGACAGATCTCATGGTGACAGTGCTCATAATAGCAGTGCCCAGGTGCCAGTGCTCGTGGTGACAGTGCTAATGGTGACAGTGCTCTTGGTGGCAGTTCCCATCGGGACAATACTGATGGTGACGCTGTGCATTGTTACAGTGCCCATGGTAACCGTGCTCACGGTGATAGTGCACATCGTGACAGCGCCCATGGTGGTAGTTCACCTGGTGACAGTGCTAAATAGTGACAGTGCACGTGCTGACAGTGCTCACGGTGATAGTGCCCATGGTGACAGTGCACACGGTGATAATGGGCATTGTTACAGAGTTCATGGTGACAGCACACGGTGGCAGTGGCCATGGAGACAGTGCCCACAATGACAGTGCCCATGGTGACAGTGCCGACAGTGACAGTGCCCATGGTGATATTACCCATGGTGACAGTACTCAGTGATCAAGTGCTCATGGTGACAGTGCCTAAGGTGATAGTGCACACGGTGGCAGTGCAAAATGGCGAGAGTGCCCATGGGGACATTGCTTAATGTGATAGTCCTTGTGGTGACATTGCGCATGGTGACATTGCCCACCACGACAGTTCTCTTGTTGACAGTGCTCATGGTGATAGTGCCAATGTTGGAAGTGCCCATCGTGAAAGTGCCCATGGTGACAGTTCTTATGATGAGAGTGGTCAGAGTGGCAGTGCTCATGGTGAAAGTGCCAATGGTGACAGGGCCCACGGTGACAGTGTCCATAGTTATAGTGTCCATGGTGACAGTACTAACAGTGAAATTGTCCATGGGGACACTGCCCATGGTGAAAGTGCCCATGGTCACAACACTCACGGTGATAGTGCTCACGGTGAGAGTGGCCATGGTGACAGTGACCACGGTGACACTTCTAATGGTGATACTGCCCATGATGACAGTGCTCATGGTGACAGTCCACATTGTGCCAGTGCCCAAGGTGACAGTGCTCATGGTGACAGTGCCCAAAGTCCCAATACCCATGGTGACAGTGCCCAGGATGACAGTTCTCAAGGTGATAGTGCCCATGGTGACAGTGCACATGGTGATACAGAGAATGGGGACAGTGCTTATGGTGACAGTGGTCATGGTTGCGGTACCCATGGTGATAGTGCTGAAACTGACAGTGCCCTTGGGGATAGTGCCCATGGTGAGTGTGCTCGTGTTAATAGTGCCCATGGTGGCAGTTCGCATTGTGAAAGTGCTCATGATGACAGTGCCCATGTGGGTCGTTCCCATGGTGACAGTGCTCATGGTGATAGTGACCATGTTAAGAGTGCACATGGTGGCAGTGCCCTTGGTGACAGTGCCCATGATGACAGTATTCACGGTTACAGTGCTCACGGTGATAGTGCCCATGGTGAGAGTGCACATGGTGGTAGTCCACATGGTGGCAGTGAAAAATGGTGACAGTTCTCATTATGACAGTTCTCATTGTGACAATGCACACGGTCACAACCGATGCTGACACTGCTCATGGTAGCTGTACCCGTGGTGACAGTGCTCATGGTGATAGTGTCCATGTTAACAGTGCCCATGGTGACACTGCCCATGGTGACAATGCCCATGATGACAGTGCCCATGGAGTCAGTGCCCATGTAGCCATTGCCTATGGTAACAGTGCTCACAATGACAGTACCCATGGTAACAGTGACCACGGTGAGAGTGCTCATGGTGATAGTGGCTATGGTGACAGATCACACTGTGACAGTCCGCATTGTGCCAGTACCAATAGTGACAGTGCCCATGGTGACATTGACCACGGTGAGAGTGCTCACGGTGATAGTGCTCACAGTAATAGTGCTCAAGGTGACAGTGCCGACAGTGACGGTGCTCACGGTGACAGTGCCTATGGTGATAGTGCCCATGGTGAGTGTCCGCCCATTGATAGTGCCCATGGTGGCAGTTCCCATTGTGAAAGTGCTCATGATGACATTGCCCATGTTGGTAGTTCCCATGGTGACAGTGCTCACGGTGATAGTGACCTTGGTAACTGTGCACATGGTGGCTGTGCCCTTGGTGACAGTGCCAATGATGACAGTACTCATGGTGACAGTTCTCATGGTAATAGTTCCCATGGGGACAAGGCACAGGGTGGCAGTGAAAAATGGTGAAAGTGCCCATGTTGACAGTTCTCATGGTGACTGTGCACACGGTGACAACCCATGCAGACAGTACTCACGGTGACAGTTCTCATGGTTGCAGTACCCATGGTGACAGTGCTCACAGTGATACTGCCCATAGTGGCAATGCCCATGGTGACAGTGCCCATGGTGACACTGCCATGATGACAGTGCCCATGGTGAAAGTTCCCACGGCGCCATTGCCTATGGTGACTGTGCTCATGGTAACAGTGCCCATGGTGACAGTGACCATGGTGAGAGTGCTCACACTGAGAGTGCCCATGGTGACAGGGCTCATGGTGCCAGGCCGCATTGTGCCAGTACCCATGGCGACAGTGTTCATGGTGACACTGACCACAGTGAGAGTGCTCACTGTGATAGAGCTCACGGTAATAGTGCTCATGGTGACAGTGCAAATGGTGACAATACCCATGGTGACAGTACTCATGTTGAAAATACCCATGGTGGCAGTTCTCATGGTGACAGTGCTCATAATAGCAGTGCCCAAGGTGGCAGTCCTCGTGGTGACAGTGCTAATGGTGACAGTGCTCTTGGTGGCAGTTCCCATGGGGACAGTACCGATGGTGACCCTGTGCATTGTTACCGTGCCCATGGTAACCGTGCTCACGGTGGTAGTGCACATCGTGACAGTGCCCATGGTGGTAGTTCACCTGGTGACAGTGCTAAATAGTGACAGTGCACATGCTGACAGTGCTCACGGTGATAGTGCCCATGGTGACAGTGCCCACGGTGATAATGGGTATTATTACAGTGTTCATCGTGACAGAGCCCAAGGTGGCAGTGGCCATGGTGACAGTGCCCACAATGACAGTGCCCATGGTGACAGTGCCGACAGTGACAGTGCCCATGGTGACACTTCTCACAGTGAATGTGCCCATGGGGACAGTTACCATGATGAGATTTCTCACGGTGATAGTGCCCGTTGTGACAGTGCTCACAGTGACAATGCCCATGGTGCCAGTGCCCATAGAGACATTCCGCACGGTCACATTTCTCACGGTGAAAGTGCCTATGGTGACACTGCACCTGGTGGCAGTGCAAAATGGTGACAGTGCCCATGGTGACATTGCTCATAGTGACTTTGCTTACAGTGATAGTCCTTACGGTGACAGTGTGCATGGTGACACTGCACAAAGTTGCAGTGTTTATGGTGACAGTGTTCACGGTGATACTTTCCATGGTGATAGTGCCCATGGTGACACTGCACATGGTGGCAGTGATAAATGGTGACAGTGCCCCTGTTGACAGTTCTCATGGTGACAGTGCACATGGTGACAACCCGTGCAGACTGTACTCACGGTGACAGTTCTCATGTTTGCAGTATCCATGGTGACAGTGCTCACAGTGATAGTGCCCATGGTGAGAGTGCCCATGATGACAGGGCCCATGGTGCCATTGCTTATGGTGACAGTGCTCATGGTAACAGTGCCCAAGGTGACAGTGACCATGGTGAGAGTGCTCACACTGATGGTGCCCATGGTGACAGTGCTCACGGTGCCTGTCTAAATTGTGCCAGTACCCATGGCGACAGTGCTCATGGTGACAGTGACCACAGTGAGAGTGCTCATAGTGATAGTGCTCACGGTAATAGTGCTCATGGTGACAATGCAAATGGTGACAATACCATGGTGACAGTACTCATGTTGAAAATACCCATGGTGGCAGTTCTCATAGCGACAGATCTCATGGTGACAGTGCTCATAATAGCAGTGCCCAGGTGCCAGTGCTCGTGGTGACAGTGCTAATGGTGACAGTGCTCTTGGTGGCAGTTCCCATCGGGACAATACTGATGGTGACGCTGTGCATTGTTACAGTGCCCATGGTAACCGTGCTCACGGTGATAGTGCACATCGTGACAGCGCCCATGGTGGTAGTTCACCTGGTGACAGTGCTAAATAGTGACAGTGCACGTGCTGACAGTGCTCACGGTGATAGTGCCCATGGTGACAGTGCACACGGTGATAATGGGCATTGTTACAGAGTTCATGGTGACAGCACACGGTGGCAGTGGCCATGGAGACAGTGCCCACAATGACAGTGCCCATGGTGACAGTGCCGACAGTGACAGTGCCCATGGTGACACTTCTCACGGTGACAGTGCCCATGGGGACAGTTAGCATGGTGAGATTTCTCACGTTGATAGTGCCCGTTGTGACAGTGCTCACAGTGACAATACCCATGGTGCCAGGGCCCATAGAGTCATTCCGCACGGTCTCATTTCTCACAGTGAAAGTGCCTATGGTGATATTAACCATGGTGACACTGCACATGGTGGCAGAGCAAAATGGTGACAGTGCCCATGGTGACATTGCTCATGGTGACTTTGCTTATGGTGATAGTCCTTACACTGACCGTGCGCATGGTGACACTGCACACAGTGACAGTGTTCATGGTGACAGTGTTCACAGTGATAGTTCCCATGGTGAGATTGTCCATGGTAACAGTGCCCATTGTCACAATTCTCATGGTGTAGTGCTCACAGTGACAGTGCCCATGGTGTCATGCCCATGGTGACAGTGCTCATGGTGACAGTGCTCATGTTGGCAGTGCCATAAATAACAGTGCTCATTGTGGCAGTGCTCAAGGTGTCCGTGCTCATGGTGACAGTGCCCATTTTAACAGTGTTTATGGTGATAGATGTCACGGTGTCATTGCCCACGGGGACAGTGCCAAGGCTGACAAAGCCCAGGGTGATACTTCCCATTAGGACAGTGCCCACGGTGACAGTGCCCATAGTGACAGCACCCAGTGTGACAAGGCTCATGGTGACAGTGCTCACGGTGACGGTGCCCATGGTGACAGTGCCGATGTTGAGAGTGCCATTAGTGACAGTGCTCATGGTGAAACTGCCCATGGAGACATCGCCCATGGTGATAGTGCTCGTGGTGACAACCCCACGGTGACAGTGCCAAAGTTGATAGACCCCGTGGTGACAGGTCTTACATTGAATGTGACCATGGTGTCTGTGCTCATGGTGACAGTGCTCAAGGTTATAGTCTCCATGTTGACAGTGCCGATGGTGACAATTCTCACGGTGACAGGGCCTATGGTGTAAATTCACATAGTGACAGTGTTCACGGTGACAGTGCCCATGGTGCTATTAACCATGGTGACAGTTCTCATAGTGAAACTGCCCATGGTGACACTGCACATGGTGGCAGTGCAAAATGGTGACAGTGCCCATGGTGCTATTGCTCTTGGTGACATTGCTTACGGTGATAGTGTGTATGGTGAAACTGCACACAGTGACATTGCTCATGGTGACAGTGTTCACGGCGTTAGTTCCTATCGTGAATGTGACCATGGGGACAGTGCCCATTGTCACAATTCTCATGGTGTAGTGCTCACGGTGACAGTGCCCATGGTGACAATGCACAGGGTGACACTATTCATGGTGACATTGCTCATGGTGAGAGTGCCCATGTTCACAACTGTCACGGTGATTGTTCCCATGGTGACAATACCCAGGGTAACAGAGCTGATGGTAAAAGTGTTCACGGTGACAGTGCCCATGATGACAGTACCTAAGGTGACAATTCCCATGGTGAGACTGCTCATAGACAGTGCCCATGGTGACAATACCCAGCGTGTCCTGTCCATGGTGACAGTGATCATGGTGACACTTCTCATGAGGACAGTGCCATAAGTGACAGTGCTCATTGTGGCAGTGCTCATGGTGACCGTGCTCATGGTGACAGTGTCCATGGTGACAGTGCCTATGGTGATAGATATCATGGTGGCCGTGCCCAGGGTGACATTGCCCACGCTGACAAAGTCCATGGTGATACTTCCCATTGTGACAGTGCCCACGGTGGCAGAGCCCATGGTGACAGTGCCCAAGATCACAGTGTCCATGGTGAGAGTGCTAACGGTGACTGTGCCCATGGTGACAGCACCCAGTGTGACAATGCCCATTGTGACAGTGCTCACGGTGACCATGCCGATGGTGATAGTGCCAATAGTGAGAGTGCTCACGGTGACACTGCCCATGGAGACACTGCCCATGGTGATAGTGCTCATCATGACAACCCCTCGGAGGCAGTGCCAATGGTGAGAGTCCCCGTGGTGACAGTTCTCACGGTGAAAGTGATCCTGTTGAAATTGCTCATGGTGACAGTGCTCAAGGTGATAGTCTGAATGTTGACAGTGCCCATGGTGACTCTTCTCATGGTGACAGTGCCTATGGTGATTATGCTCTTAGTGACAGTGCTCATGGTGACAGTGCCCATGGTGACAGTGACCACGGTGACTGTTCTCACCGTGGTAGTGCCCATGGTGACAGTGTTCATGATGACAGTCCGCATTAAGGCTGTGCCCACGGTGACACTGCTCATGGTGATAGTTCTCACGGTGATAGTACGCACGGTGACAGTGCCAAAGGTGACAATACCCAGGTGATAGTAATCATGGTGAAAGTGCCCATGGTGGCAGGTCTCATACTGACAGTTCTTGTGACACTGCTCATGGTGGCAGTGCTCGTGGTGACAGTGCTCTTGGTGACAGTGCTCATGGTGGCAGTGCCCATGGTGAGACTCCCGATGGTGACACTGCCCATGGTGACAGTGCACATGGTCATGGTGCATCTGCTGGCAGTGCAAAATAGTGAGAGTGCCCATGGTGAGAGTGCCCATGGTTCCAGTGCTCATGGTGACAGTGCCCATTGTGACAGTGCCCCTGGTGACAGTGCACACCGTGAGAGTGTCCATGGTGTCTGTGCCCATGGAGACAGTTCTTATCATGAGAGTGTTCACGGTAGCAGTGTTCATGGTAATAGTGCTCACGGAGACATTGCCCACAATGAGAGTGCCCATGGTGAGAATACTGACTGTGACAGTGCCCATGATGACTTTTCTCTCTGCGATAGTGCCCATGGGGACAGTTAGCACGGTGAGATTCCTCACAGTGATAGTGCACATTGTTTCAGTGCTAATAGTGTAAAGACCCATGGCGCCAGTGCCCATCATGGCATTGCTCACGGTGATAGTTCTCACGGTGACAGTGCCCATGGTGATATTACCCATGGTGACAGTACTCAGTGATCAAGTGCTCATGGTGACAGTGCCTAAGGTGATAGTGCACACGGTGGCAGTGCAAAATGGCGACAGTGCCCATGGGGACATTGCTTAATGTGATAGTCCTTGTGGTGACATTGCGCATGGTGACATTGCCCACCACGACAGTTCTCTTGTTGACAGTGCTCATGGTGATAGTGCCAATGTTGGAAGTGCCCATCGTGAAAGTGCCCATGGTGACAGTTCTTATGATGAGAGTGGTCAGAGGGGCAGTGCTCATGGTGAAAGTGCCCATGGTGACAGAGCCCACTGTGACAGTGTCCATAGTTATAGTGTCCACAGTGACAGTCCTAACAGTGAAATTGTCCATGGGGACACTGCCCATGGTGAAAGTGCCCATGGTCACAACACTCACGGTGATAGTGCTCACGGTGAGAGTGGCCATGGTGACAGTGACCACGGTGACAGTTCTAATGGTGATACTGCCCATGATGACAGTGCTCATGGTGACAGTCGACATTGTGCCAGTGCCCAAGGTGACAGTGCTCATGGTGACAGTGCCCAGGATGACAGTTCTCAAGGTGATAGTGCCCATGGTGACAGTGCACATGGTGATACAGAGAATGGGGACAGTGCTTATGGTGACAGTGGTCATGGTTGCAGTACCCATGGTGATAGTGCTGAAACTGACAGTGCCCTTGGGGATAGTGCCCATGGTGAGTGTGCTCGTGTTAATAGTGCCCATGGTGGCAGTTCCCATTGTGAAAGTGCTCATGATGACAGTGCCCATGTTGGTAGTTCCCATGGTGACAGTGCTCATGGTGATAGTGACCATGTTAACAGTGCACATGGTGGCTGTGCCCTTGGTGACAGTGCCCATGATGACAGTATTCATGGTGACAGTGCTCACGGTGATAGTGCCCATGGTGACAGTGCACATGGTGGTAGTCCACATGGTGGCAGTGAAAAATGGTGACAGTTCCCATGCTGACAGTTCTCATTGTGACAATGCACACGGTCACAACCGATGCTGACACTGCTCATGGTAGCTGTACCCGTGGTGACAGGGCTCATG
Source organism: Mesoplodon mirus (assembly GCF_964341445.2). Lineage (NCBI taxonomy): Eukaryota > Metazoa > Chordata > Mammalia > Artiodactyla > Ziphiidae > Mesoplodon > Mesoplodon mirus. The sequence goes on along the minus strand of NW_028295808.1, from coordinate 4,731,197 downwards.
GTGATAGTGCCCATGTTAACAGTGCCCATGGTGACACTGCCCATGGTGACAATGCCCATGATGACAGTGCCCATGGAGTCAGTGCCCACGGAGCCATTGCCTATGGTAACAGTGCTCACAGTGACAGTACCCATGGTAACAGTGACCACGGTGAGAGTGCTCATGGTGATAGTGGCTATGGTGACAGATCACACTGTGACAGTCCGCATTGTGCCAGTACCAATAGTGACAGTGCCCATGGTGACATTGACCACGGTAAGAGTGCTCACGGTGCTAGTGCTCACAGTAATAGTGCTCATGGTGACAGTGCCAACAGTGACGGTGCTCACGGTGACAGTGCCCATGGTGATAGTGCTCATGGTGAGAGTCCGCCCATTGATAGTGCCCATGGTTGCAGTTCCCATTGTGAAAGTGCTCATGATGACATTGCCCATGTTGGTAGTTCCCATGGTGACAGTGCTCACGGTGATAGTGACCTTGGTAACTGTGCACATGGTGGCCGTGCCCTTGGTGACAGTGCCAATGATGACAGTACTCATGGTGACAGTTCTCATGGTAATAGTTCCCATGGGGACAAGGCACAGGGTGGCAGTGAAAAATGGTGAAAGTGCCCATGTTGACAGTTCTCATGGTGACACTGCACACGGTGACATCCCATGCAGGCAGTACTCACGGTGACAGTTCTCATGGTTGCAGTACCCATGGTGACAGTGCTCACAGTGATACTGCCCATAGTGGCAATGCCCATGGTGACAGTGCCCATGGTGACACTGCCCATGATGACAGTGCCCATGGTGAAAGTTCCCACGGCGCCATTGCCTATGGTGACAGTGCTCATGGTAACAGTGCCCATGGTGACAGTGACCATGGTGAGAGTGCTCACACTGATAGTGCCCATGGTGACAGGGCTCATGATGCCAGGCCGCATTGTGCCAGTACCCATGGCGACAGTGGTCATGGTGACACTGACCACAGTGAGAGTGCTCACTGTGATAGAGCTCACGGTAATAGTGCTCATGGTGACAGTGCAAATGGTGACAATAGCCATGGTGACAGTACTCATGTTGAAAATACCCATGGTGGCAGTTCTCATGGTGACAGTGCTCATAATAGCAGTGCCCAAGGTGGCAGTCCTCGTGGTGACAGTGCTAATGGTGACAGTGCTCTTGGTGGCAGTTCCCATGGGGACAGTACCGATGGTGACCCTGTGCATTGTTACAGTGCCCATGGTAACCGTGCTCACGGTGGTAGTGCACATCGTGACAGTGCCCATGGTGGTAGTTCACCTGGTGACAGTGCTAAATAGTGACAGTGCGCATGCTGACAGTGCTCACGGTGATAGTGCCCATGGGGACAGTGCCCACGGTGATAATGGGTATTATTACAGTGTTCATCGTGACAGAGCCCAAGGTGGCAGTGGCCATGGTGACAGTGCCCACAATGACAGTGCCCATTGTGACAGTGCCGACAGTGACAGTGCCCATGGTGACACTTCTCACAGTGAATATGCCCATGGGGACAGTTACCATGATGAGATTTCTCACGGTGATAGTGCCCGTTGTGACAGTGCTCACAGTGACAATGCCCATGGTGCCAGTGCCCATAGAGACATTCCGCACGGTCACATTTCTCACGGTGAAAGTGCCTATGGTGACACTGCACCTGGTGGCAGTTCAAAATGGTGACAGTGCCCATGGTGACATTGCTCATAGTGACTTTGCTTACAGTGATAGTCCTTACGGTGACAGTGTGCATGGTGACACTGCACAAAGTTGCAGTGTTTATGGTGACAGTGTTCACGGTGATACTTTCCATGGTGATAGTGCCCATGGTGACACTGCACATAGTGGCAGTGATAAATGGTGACAGTGCCCCTGTTGACAGTTCTCATGGTGACAGTGCACATGGTGACAACCCGTGCAGACTGTACTCACGGTGACAGTTCTCATGTTTGCAGTATCCATGGTGACAGTGCTCACAGTGATAGTGCCCATGGTGAGAGTGCCCATGATGACAGGGCCCATGGTGCCATTGCCTATGGTGACAGTGCTCATGGTAACAGTGCCCAAGGTGACAGTGACCATGGTGAGAGTGCTCACACTGATGGTGCCCATGGTGACAGTGCTCACGGTGCCTGTCTACATTGTGCCAGTACCCATGGCGACAGTGCTCATGGTGACAGTGACCACAGTGAGAGTGCTCATAGTGATAGTGCTCACGGTAATAGTGCTCATGGTGACAATGCAAATGGTGACCATACCATGGTGACAGTACTCATGTTGAAAATACCCATGGTGGCAGTTCTCATAGCGACAGATCTCATGGTGACAGTGCTCATAATAGCAGTGCCCAGGTGCCAGTGCTCGTGGTGACAGTGCTAATGGTGACAGTGCTCTTGGTGGCAGTTCCCATCGGGACAATACTGATGGTGACGCTGTGCATTGTTACAGTGCCCATGGTAACCGTGCTCACGGTGATAGTGCACATCGTGACAGCGCCCATGGTGGTAGTTCACCTGGTGACAGTGCTAAATAGTGACAGTGCACGTGCTGACAGTGCTCACGGTGATAGTGCCCATGGTGACAGTGCACACGGTGATAATGGGCATTGTTACAGAGTTCATGGTGACAGCACACGGTGGCAGTGGCCATGGAGACAGTGCCCACAATGACAGTGCCCATGGTGACAGTGCCGACAGTGACAGTGCCCATGGTGATATTACCCATGGTGACAGTACTCAGTGACCAAGTGCTCATGGTGACAGTGCCTAAGGTGATAGTGCACACGGTGGCAGTGCAAAATGGCGACAGTGCCCATGGGGACATTGCTTAATGTGATAGTCCTTGTGGTGACATTGTGCATGGTGACATTGCCCACCACGACAGTTCTCTTGTTGACAGTGCTCATGGTGATAGTGCCAATGTTGGAAGTGCCCATCGTGAAAGTGCCCATGGTGACAGTTCTTATGATGAGAGTGGTCAGAGTGGCAGTGCTCATGGTGAAAGTGCCAATGGTGACAGGGCCCACGGTGACAGTGTCCATAGTTATAGTGTCCAGGGTGACAGTACTAACAGTGAAATTGTCCATGGGGACACTGCCCATGGTGAAAGTGCCCATGGTCACAACACTCACGGTGATAGTGCTCACGGTGAGAGTGGCCATGGTGACAGTGACCACGGTGACACTTCTAATGGTGATACTGCCCATGATGACAGTGCTCATGGTGACAGTCCACATTGTGCCAGTGCCCAAGGTGACAGTGCTCATGGTGACAGTGCCCAAAGTCCCAATACCCATGGTGACAGTGCCCAGGATGACAGTTCTCAAGGTGATAGTGCCCATGGTGACAGTGCACATGGTGATACAGAGAATGGGGACAGTGCTTATGGTGACAGTGGTCATGGTTGCAGTACCCATGGTGATAGTGCTGAAACTGACAGTGCCCTTGGGGATAGTGCCCATGGTGAGTGTGCTCGTGTTAATAGTGCCCATGGTGGCAGTTCGCATTGTGAAAGTGCTCATGATGACAGTGCCCATGTGGGTCGTTCCCATGGTGACAGTGCTCATGGTGATAGTGACCATGTTAAGAGTGCACATGGTGGCAGTGCCCTTGGTGACAGTGCCCATGATGACAGTATTCACGGTTACAGTGCTCACGGTGATAGTGCCCATGGTGAGAGTGCACATGGTGGTAGTCCACATGGTGGCAGTGAAAAATGGTGACAGTTCTCATTATGACAGTTCTCATTGTGACAATGCACACGGTCACAACCGATGCTGACACTGCTCATGGTAGCTGTACCCGTGGTGACAGTGCTCATGGTGATAGTGTCCATGTTAACAGTGCCCATGGTGACACTGCCCATGGTGACAATGCCCATGATGACAGTGCCCATGGAGTCAGTGCCCATGTAGCCATTGCCTATGGTAACAGTGCTCACAATGACAGTACCCATGGTAACAGTGACCACGGTGAGAGTGCTCATGGTGATAGTGGCTATGGTGACAGATCACACTGTGACAGTCCGCATTGTGCCAGTACCAATAGTGACAGTGCCCATGGTGACATTGACCACGGTGAGAGTGCTCACGGTGATAGTGCTCACAGTAATAGTGCTCATGGTGACAGTGCCGACAGTGACGGTGCTCACGGTGACAGTGCCTATGGTGATAGTGCCCATGGTGAGAGTCCGCCCATTGATAGTGCCCATGGTGGCAGTTCCCATTGTGAAAGTGCTCATGATGACATTGCCCATGTTGGTAGTTCCCATGGTGACAGTGCTCACGGTGATAGTGACCTTGGTAACTGTGCACATGGTGGCTGTGCCCTTGGTGACAGTGCCAATGATGACAGTACTCATGGTGACAGTTCTCATGGTAATAGTTCCCATGGGGACAAGGCACAGGGTGGCAGTGAAAAATGGTGAAAGTGCCCATGTTGACAGTTCTCATGGTGACTGTGCACACGGTGACAACCCATGCAGACAGTACTCACGGTGACAGTTCTCATGGTTGCAGTACCCATGGTGACAGTGCTCACAGTGATACTGCCCATAGTGGCAATGCCCATGGTGACAGTGCCCATGGTGACACTGCCATGATGACAGTGCCCATGGTGAAAGTTCCCACGGCGCCATTGCCTATGGTGACTGTGCTCATGGTAACAGTGCCCATGGTGACAGTGACCATGGTGAGAGTGCTCACACTGATAGTGCCCATGGTGACAGGGCTCATGGTGCCAGGCCGCATTGTGCCAGTACCCATGGCGACAGTGGTCATGGTGACACTGACCACAGTGAGAGTGCTCACTGTGATAGAGCTCACGGTAATAGTGCTCATGGTGACAGTGCAAATGGTGACAATACCCATGGTGACAGTACTCATGTTGAAACTACCCATGGTGGCAGTTCTCATGGTGACAGTGCTCATAATAGCAGTGCCCAAGGTGGCAGTCCTCGTGGTGACAGTGCTAATGGTGACAGTGCTCTTGGTGGCAGTTCCCATGGGGACAGTACCGATGGTGACCCTGTGCATTGTTACCGTGCCCATGGTAACCGTGCTCACGGTGGTAGTGCACATCGTGACAGTGCCCATGGTGGTAGTTCACCTGGTGACAGTGCTAAATAGTGACAGTGCACATGCTGACAGTGCTCACGGTGATAGTGCCCATGGTGACAGTGCCCACGGTGATAATGGGTATTATTACAGTGTTCATCGTGACAGAGCCCAAGGTGGCAGTGGCCATGGTGACAGTGCCCACAATGACAGTGCCCATGGTGACAGTGCCGACAGTGACAGTGCCCATGGTGACACTTCTCACAGTGAATGTGCCCATGGGGACAGTTACCATGATGAGATTTCTCACGGTGATAGTGCCCGTTGTGACAGTGCTCACAGTGACAATGCCCATGGTGCCAGTGCCCATAGAGACATTCCGCACGGTCACATTTCTCACGGTGAAAGTGCCTATGGTGACACTGCACCTGGTGGCAGTGCAAAATGGTGACAGTGCCCATGGTGACATTGCTCATAGTGACTTTGCTTACAGTGATAGTCCTTACGGTGACAGTGTGCATGGTGACACTGCACAAAGTTGCAGTGTTTATGGTGACAGTGTTCACGGTGATACTTTCCATGGTGATAGTGCCCATGGTGACACTGCACATGGTGGCAGTGATAAATGGTGACAGTGCCCCTGTTGACAGTTCTCATGGTGACAGTGCACATGGTGACAACCCGTGCAGACTGTACTCACGGTGACAGTTCTCATGTTTGCAGTATCCATGGTGACAGTGCTCACAGTGATAGTGCCCATGGTGAGAGTGCCCATGATGACAGGGCCCATGGTGCCATTGCTTATGGTGACAGTGCTCATGGTAACAGTGCCCAAGGTGACAGTGACCATGGTGAGAGTGCTCACACTGATGGTGCCCATGGTGACAGTGCTCACGGTGCCTGTCTAAATTGTGCCAGTACCCATGGCGACAGTGCTCATGGTGACAGTGACCACAGTGAGAGTGCTCATAGTGATAGTGCTCACGGTAATAGTGCTCATGGTGACAATGCAAATGGTGACCATACCATGGTGACAGTACTCATGTTGAAAATACCCATGGTGGCAGTTCTCATAGCGACAGATCTCATGGTGACAGTGCTCATAATAGCAGTGCCCAGGTGCCAGTGCTCGTGGTGACAGTGCTAATGGTGACAGTGCTCTTGGTGGCAGTTCCCATCGGGACAATACTGATGGTGACGCTGTGCATTGTTACAGTGCCCATGGTAACCGTGCTCACGGTGATAGTGCACATCGTGACAGCGCCCATGGTGGTAGTTCACCTGGTGACAGTGCTAAATAGTGACAGTGCACGTGCTGACAGTGCTCACGGTGATAGTGCCCATGGTGACAGTGCACACGGTGATAATGGGCATTGTTACAGAGTTCATGGTGACAGCACACGGTGGCAGTGGCCATGGAGACAGTGCCCACAATGACAGTGCCCATGGTGACAGTGCCGACAGTGACAGTGCCCATGGTGATATTACCCATGGTGACAGTACTCAGTGACCAAGTGCTCATGGTGACAGTGCCTAAGGTGATAGTGCACACGGTGGCAGTGCAAAATGGCGACAGTGCCCATGGGGACATTGCTTAATGTGATAGTCCTTGTGGTGACATTGTGCATGGTGACATTGCCCACCACGACAGTTCTCTTGTTGACAGTGCTCATGGTGATAGTGCCAATGTTGGAAGTGCCCATCGTGAAAGTGCCCATGGTGACAGTTCTTATGATGAGAGTGGTCAGAGTGGCAGTGCTCATGGTGAAAGTGCCAATGGTGACAGGGCCCACGGTGACAGTGTCCATAGTTATAGTGTCCAGGGTGACAGTACTAACAGTGAAATTGTCCATGGGGACACTGCCCATGGTGAAAGTGCCCATGGTCACAACACTCACGGTGATAGTGCTCACGGTGAGAGTGGCCATGGTGACAGTGACCACGGTGACACTTCTAATGGTGATACTGCCCATGATGACAGTGCTCATGGTGACAGTCCACATTGTGCCAGTGCCCAAGGTGACAGTGCTCATGGTGACAGTGCCCAAAGTCCCAATACCCATGGTGACAGTGCCCAGGATGACAGTTCTCAAGGTGATAGTGCCCATGGTGACAGTGCACATGGTGATACAGAGAATGGGGACAGTGCTTATGGTGACAGTGGTCATGGTTGCAGTACCCATGGTGATAGTGCTGAAACTGACAGTGCCCTTGGGGATAGTGCCCATGGTGAGTGTGCTCGTGTTAATAGTGCCCATGGTGGCAGTTCGCATTGTGAAAGTGCTCATGATGACAGTGCCCATGTGGGTCGTTCCCATGGTGACAGTGCTCATGGTGATAGTGACCATGTTAAGAGTGCACATGGTGGCAGTGCCCTTGGTGACAGTGCCCATGATGACAGTATTCACGGTTACAGTGCTCACGGTGATAGTGCCCATGGTGAGAGTGCACATGGTGGTAGTCCACATGGTGGCAGTGAAAAATGGTGACAGTTCTCATTATGACAGTTCTCATTGTGACAATGCACACGGTCACAACCGATGCTGACACTGCTCATGGTAGCTGTACCCGTGGTGACAGTGCTCATGGTGATAGTGTCCATGTTAACAGTGCCCATGGTGACACTGCCCATGGTGACAATGCCCATGATGACAGTGCCCATGGAGTCAGTGCCCATGTAGCCATTGCCTATGGTAACAGTGCTCACAATGACAGTACCCATGGTAACAGTGACCACGGTGAGAGTGCTCATGGTGATAGTGGCTATGGTGACAGATCACACTGTGACAGTCCGCATTGTGCCAGTACCAATAGTGACAGTGCCCATGGTGACATTGACCACGGTGAGAGTGCTCACGGTGATAGTGCTCACAGTAATAGTGCTCATGGTGACAGTGCCGACAGTGACGGTGCTCACGGTGACAGTGCCTATGGTGATAGTGCCCATGGTGAGAGTCCGCCCATTGATAGTGCCCATGGTGGCAGTTCCCATTGTGAAAGTGCTCATGATGACATTGCCCATGTTGGTAGTTCCCATGGTGACAGTGCTCACGGTGATAGTGACCTTGGTAACTGTGCACATGGTGGCCGTGCCCTTGGTGACAGTGCCAATGATGACAGTACTCATGGTGACAGTTCTCATGGTAATAGTTCCCATGGGGACAAGGCACAGGGTGGCAGTGAAAAATGGTGAAAGTGCCCATGTTGACAGTTCTCATGGTGACTGTGCACACGGTGACAACCCATGCAGACAGTACTCACGGTGACAGTTCTCATGGTTGCAGTACCCATGGTGACAGTGCTCACAGTGATACTGCCCATAGTGGCAATGCCCATGGTGACAGTGCCCATGGTGACACTGCCATGATGACAGTGCCCATGGTGAAAGTTCCCACGGCGCCATTGCCTATGGTGACTGTGCTCATGGTAACAGTGCCCATGGTGACAGTGACCATGGTGAGAGTGCTCACACTGATAGTGCCCATGGTGACAGGGCTCATGGTGCCAGGCCGCATTGTGCCAGTACCCATGGCGACAGTGTTCATGGTGACACTGACCACAGTGAGAGTGCTCACTGTGATAGAGCTCACGGTAATAGTGCTCATGGTGACAGTGCAAATGGTGACAATACCCATGGTGACAGTACTCATGTTGAAACTACCCATGGTGGCAGTTCTCATGGTGACAGTGCTCATAATAGCAGTGCCCAAGGTGGCAGTCCTCGTGGTGACAGTGCTAATGGTGACAGTGCTCTTGGTGGCAGTTCCCATGGGGACAGTACCGATGGTGACCCTGTGCATTGTTACCGTGCCCATGGTAACCGTGCTCACGGTGGTAGTGCACATCGTGACAGTGCCCATGGTGGTAGTTCACCTGGTGACAGTGCTAAATAGTGACAGTGCACATGCTGACAGTGCTCACGGTGATAGTGCCCATGGTGACAGTGCCCACGGTGATAATGGGTATTATTACAGTGTTCATCGTGACAGAGCCCAAGGTGGCAGTGGCCATGGTGACAGTGCCCACAATGACAGTGCCCATGGTGACAGTGCCGACAGTGACAGTGCCCATGGTGACACTTCTCACAGTGAATGTGCCCATGGGGACAGTTACCATGATGAGATTTCTCACGGTGATAGTGCCCGTTGTGACAGTGCTCACAGTGACAATGCCCATGGTGCCAGTGCCCATAGAGACATTCCGCACGGTCACATTTCTCACGGTGAAAGTGCCTATGGTGACACTGCACCTGGTGGCAGTGCAAAATGGTGACAGTGCCCATGGTGACATTGCTCATAGTGACTTTGCTTACAGTGATAGTCCTTACGGTGACAGTGTGCATGGTGACACTGCACAAAGTTGCAGTGTTTATGGTGACAGTGTTCACGGTGATACTTTCCATGGTGATAGTGCCCATGGTGACACTGCACATGGTGGCAGTGATAAATGGTGACAGTGCCCCTGTTGACAGTTCTCATGGTGACAGTGCACATGGTGACAACCCGTGCAGACTGTACTCACGGTGACAGTTCTCATGTTTGCAGTATCCATGGTGACAGTGCTCACAGTGATAGTGCCCATGGTGAGAGTGCCCATGATGACAGGGCCCATGGTGCCATTGCTTATGGTGACAGTGCTCATGGTAACAGTGCCCAAGGTGACAGTGACCATGGTGAGAGTGCTCACACTGATGGTGCCCATGGTGACAGTGCTCACGGTGCCTGTCTAAATTGTGCCAGTACCCATGGCGACAGTGCTCATGGTGACAGTGACCACAGTGAGAGTGCTCATAGTGATAGTGCTCACGGTAATAGTGCTCATGGTGACAATGCAAATGGTGACCATACCATGGTGACAGTACTCATGTTGAAAATACCCATGGTGGCAGTTCTCATAGCGACAGATCTCATGGTGACAGTGCTCATAATAGCAGTGCCCAGGTGCCAGTGCTCGTGGTGACAGTGCTAATGGTGACAGTGCTCTTGGTGGCAGTTCCCATCGGGACAATACTGATGGTGACGCTGTGCATTGTTACAGTGCCCATGGTAACCGTGCTCACGGTGATAGTGCACATCGTGACAGCGCCCATGGTGGTAGTTCACCTGGTGACAGTGCTAAATAGTGACAGTGCACGTGCTGACAGTGCTCACGGTGATAGTGCCCATGGTGACAGTGCACACGGTGATAATGGGCATTGTTACAGAGTTCATGGTGACAGCACACGGTGGCAGTGGCCATGGAGACAGTGCCCACAATGACAGTGCCCATGGTGACAGTGCCGACAGTGACAGTGCCCATGGTGACACTTCTCACGGTGACAGTGCCCATGGGGACAGTTAGCATGGTGAGATTTCTCACGTTGATAGTGCCCGTTGTGACAGTGCTCACAGTGACAATACCCATGGTGCCAGTGCCCATAGAGTCATTCCGCACGGTCTCATTTCTCACAGTGAAAGTGCCTATGGTGATATTAACCATGGTGACACTGCACATGGTGGCAGAGCAAAATGGTGACAGTGCCCATGGTGACATTGCTCATGGTGACTTTGCTTATGGTGATAGTCCTTACACTGACCGTGCGCATGGTGACACTGCACACAGTGACAGTGTTCATGGTGACAGTGTTCACAGTGATAGTTCCCATGGTGAGATTGTCCATGGTAACAGTGCCCATAGTCACAATTCTCATGGTGTAGTGCTCACAGTGACAGTGCCCATGGTGTCATGCCCATGGTGACAGTGCTCATGGTGACAGTGCTCATGTTGGCAGTGCCATAAATAACAGTGCTCATTGTGGCAGTGCTCAAGGTGTCCGTGCTCATGGTGACAGTGCCCATGTTTACAGTGTTTATGGTGATAGATGTCACGGTGTCAGTTCCCACGGGGACAGTGCCAAGGCTGACAAAGCCCAGGGTGATACTTCCCATTGGGACATTGCCCACGGTGACAGTGCCCATGGTGACAGCACCCAGTGTGACAAGGCTCATGGTGACAGTGCTCACGGTGATGGTGCCCATGGTGACAGTGCCGATGTTGAGAGTGCCATTAGTGACAGTGCTCATGGTGAAACTGCCCATGGAGACATCGCCCATGGTGATAGTGCTCGTGGTGACAACCCCACGGTGACAGTGCCAAAGTTGATAGTCCCCGTGGTGACAGGTCTTACATTGAATGTGACCATGGTGTCTGTGCTCATGGTGACAGTGCTCAAGGTTATAGTCTCCATGTTGACAGTGCCGATGGTGACAATTCTCACGGTGACAGGGCCTATGGTGTAAATTCACATAGTGACAGTGTTCACGGTGACAGTGCCCATGGTGCTATTAACCATGGTGACAGTTCTCATAGTGAAACTGCCCATGGTGACACTGCACATGGTGGCAGTGCAAAATGGTGACAGTGCCCATGGTGCTATTGCTCTTGGTGACATTGCTTACGGTGATAGTGTGTATGGTGAAACTGCACACAGTGACATTGCTCATGGTGACAGTGTTCACGGCGTTAGTTCCTATCGTGAATGTGACCATGGGGACAGTGCCCATTGTCACAATTCTCATGGTGTAGTGCTCACGGTGACAGTGCCCATGGTGACAATACACAGGGTGACACTATTCATGGTGACATTGCTCATGGTGAGAGTGCCCATGTTCACAACTGTCACGGTGATTGTTCCCATGGTGACAATACCCAGGGTAACAGAGCTGATGGTAAAAGTGTTCACGGTGACAGTGCCCATGATGACAGTACCTAAGGTGACAATTCCCATGGTGAGACTGCTCATAGACAGTGCCCATGGTGACAATACCCAGCGTGTCCTGTCCATGGTGACAGTGATCATGGTGACACTTCTCATGAGGACAGTGCCATAAGTGACAGTGCTCATTGTGGCAGTGCTCATGGTGACCGTGCTCATGGTGACAGTGTCCATGGTGACAGTGCCTATGGTGATAGATATCATGGTGGCCGTGCCCAGGGTGACATTGCCCAGGCTGACAAAGCCCATGGTGATACTTCCCATTGTGACAGTGCCCACGGTGGCAGAGCCCATGGTGACAGTGCCCAAGATCACAGTGTCCATGGTGAGAGTGCTAACGGTGACTGTGCCCATGGTGACAGCACCCAGTGTGACAATGCCCATTGTGACAGTGCTCACGGTGACCATGCCGATGGTGATAGTGCCAATAGTGAGAGTGCTCACGGTGACACTGCCCATGGAGACACTGCCCATGGTGATAGTGCTCATCATGACAACCCCTCGGAGGCAGTGCCAATGGTGAGAGTCCCCGTGGTGACAGTTCTCACGGTGAAAGTGATCCTATTGATATTTCTCATGGTGACAGTGCTCTTGGTGACAGTGCTCAAGGTGATAGTCTGAATGTTGACAGTGCCCATGGTGACTCTTCTCATGGTGACAGTGCCTATGGTGATTATGCTCTTAGTGACAGTGCTCATGGTGACAGTGCCCATGGTGACAGTGACCACGGTGACTGTTCTCACCGTGGTAGTGCCCATGGTGACAGTGTTCATGATGACAGTCCGCATTAAGGCTGTGCCCACGGTGACACTGCTCATGGTGATAGTTCTCACGGTGATAGTACGCACGGTGACAGTGCCAAAGGTGACAATACCCAGGTGATAGTAATCATGGTGAAAGTGCCCATGGTGGCAGGTCTCATACTGACAGTTCTTGTGACACTGCTCATGGTGGCAGTGCTCGTGGTGACAGTGCTCTTGGTGACAGTGCTCATGGTGGCAGTGCCCATGGTGAGACTCCCGATGGTGACACTGCCCATGGTGACAGTGCACATGGTCATGGTGCATCTGCTGGCAGTGCAAAATAGTGAGAGTGCCCATGATGATATTGCTCATGGTGATAGTGCCCATGGTGAGAGTGCCCATGGTTCCAGTGCTCATGGTGACAGTGCCCATTGTGACAGTGCCCCTGGTGACAGTGCACACCGTGAGAGTGTCCATGGTGTCTGTGCCCATGGAGACAGTTCTTATCATGAGAGTGTTCACGGTAGCAGTGTTCATGGTAATAGTGCTCACGGAGACATTGCCCACAATGAGAGTGCCCATGGTGAGAATACTGACTGTGACAGTGCCCATGATGACTTTTCTCTCTGCGATAGTGCCCATGGGGACAGTTAGCACGGTGAGATTCCTCACAGTGATAGTGCACATTGTTTCAGTGCTAATAGTGTAAAGACCCATGGCGCCAGTGCCCATCATGGCATTGCTCACGGTGATAGTTCTCACGGTGACAGTGCCCATGGTGATATTACCCATGGTGACAGTACTCAGTGATCAAGTGCTCATGGTGACAGTGCCTAAGGTGATAGTGCACACGGTGGCAGTGCAAAATGGCGACAGTGCCCATGGTGACATTTCTTAATGTGATAGTCCTTGTGGTGACATTGCGCATGGTGACATTGCCCACCACGACAGTTCTCTTGTTGACAGTGCTCATGGTGATAGTGCCAATGTTGGAAGTGCCCATCGTGAAAGTGCCCATGGTGACAGTTCTTATGATGAGAGTGGTCAGAGGGGCAGTGCTCATGGTGAAAGTGCCCATGGTGACAGAGCCCACGGTGACAGTGTCCATAGTTATAGTGTCCACAGTGACAGTCCTAACAGTGAAATTGTCCATGGGGACACTGCCCATGGTGAAAGTGCCCATGGTCACAACACTCACGGTGATAGTGCTCACGGTGAGAGTGGCCATGGTGACAGTGACCACGGTGACAGTTCTAATGGTGATACTGCCCATGATGACAGTGCTCATGGTGACAGTCCACATTGTGCCAGTGCCCAAGGTGACAGTGCTCATGGTGACAGTGCCCAGGATGACAGTTCTCAAGGTGATAGTGCCCATGGTGACAGTGCACATGGTGATACAGAGAATGGGGACAGTGCTTATGGTGACAGTGGTCATGGTTGCAGTACCCATGGTGATAGTGCTGAAACTGACAGTGCCCTTGGGGATAGTGCCCATGGTGAGTGTGCTCGTGTTAATAGTGCCCATGGTGGCAGTTCCCATTGTGAAAGTGCTCATGATGACAGTGCCCATGTTGGTAGTTCCCATGGTGACAGTGCTCATGGTGATAGTGACCATGTTAACAGTGCACATGGTGGCTGTGCCCTTGGTGACAGTGCCCATGATGACAGTATTCATGGTGACAGTGCTCACGGTGATAGTGCCCATGGTGACAGTGCACATGGTGGTAGTCCACATGGTGGCAGTGAAAAATGGTGACAGTTCCCATGCTGACAGTTCTCATTGTGACAATGCACACGGTCACAACCGATGCTGACACTGCTCATGGTAGCTGTACCCGTGGTGACAGGGCTCATGGTGATAGTGCCCATGTTAACAGTGCCCATGGTGACACTGCCCATGGTGACAATGCCCATGATGACAGTGCCCATGGAGTCAGTGCCCACGGAGCCATTGCCTATGGTAACAGTGCTCACAGTGACAGTACCCATGGTAACAGTGACCACGGTGAGAGTGCTCATGGTGATAGTGGCTATGGTGACAGATCACACTGTGACAGTCCGCATTGTGCCAGTACCAATAGTGACAGTGCCCATGGTGACATTGACCACGGTAAGAGTGCTCACGGTGCTAGTGCTCACAGTAATAGTGCTCATGGTGACAGTGCCAACAGTGACGGTGCTCACGGTGACAGTGCCCATGGTGATAGTGCTCATGGTGAGAGTCCGCCCATTGATAGTGCCCATGGTTGCAGTTCCCATTGTGAAAGTGCTCATGATGACATTGCCCATGTTGGTAGTTCCCATGGTGACAGTGCTCACGGTGATAGTGACCTTGGTAACTGTGCACATGGTGGCCGTGCCCTTGGTGACAGTGCCAATGATGACAGTACTCATGGTGACAGTTCTCATGGTAATAGTTCCCATGGGGACAAGGCACAGGGTGGCAGTGAAAAATGGTGAAAGTGCCCATGTTGACAGTTCTCATGGTGACACTGCACACGGTGACATCCCATGCAGGCAGTACTCACGGTGACAGTTCTCATGGTTGCAGTACCCATGGTGACAGTGCTCACAGTGATACTGCCCATAGTGGCAATGCCCATGGTGACAGTGCCCATGGTGACACTGCCCATGATGACAGTGCCCATGGTGAAAGTTCCCACGGCGCCATTGCCTATGGTGACAGTGCTCATGGTAACAGTGCCCATGGTGACAGTGACCATGGTGAGAGTGCTCACACTGATAGTGCCCATGGTGACAGGGCTCATGATGCGAGGCCGCATTGTGCCAGTACCCATGGCGACAGTGTTCATGGTGACACTGACCACAGTGAGAGTGCTCACTGTGATAGAGCTCACGGTAATAGTGCTCATGGTGACAGTGCAAATGGTGACAATAGCCATGGTGACAGTACTCATGTTGAAAATACCCATGGTGGCAGTTCTCATGGTGACAGTGCTCATAATAGCAGTGCCCAAGGTGGCAGTCCTCGTGGTGACAGTGCTAATGGTGACAGTGCTCTTGGTGGCAGTTCCCATGGGGACAGTACCGATGGTGACCCTGTGCATTGTTACAGTGCCCATGGTAACCGTGCTCACGGTGGTAGTGCACATCGTGACAGTGCCCATGGTGGTAGTTCACCTGGTGACAGTGCTAAATAGTGACAGTGCGCATGCTGACAGTGCTCACGGTGATAGTGCCCATGGGGACAGTGCCCACGGTGATAATGGGTATTATTACAGTGTTCATCGTGACAGAGCCCAAGGTGGCAGTGGCCATGGTGACAGTGCCCACAATGACAGTGCCCATGGTGACAGTGCCGACAGTGACAGTGCCCATGGTGACACTTCTCACAGTGAATATGCCCATGGGGACAGTTACCATGATGAGATTTCTCACGGTGATAGTGCCCGTTGTGACAGTGCTCACAGTGACAATGCCCATGGTGCCAGTGCCCATAGAGACATTCCGCACGGTCACATTTCTCACGGTGAAAGTGCCTATGGTGACACTGCACCTGGTGGCAGTGCAAAATGGTGACAGTGCCCATGGTGACATTGCTCATAGTGACTTTGCTTACAGTGATAGTCCTTACGGTGACAGTGTGCATGGTGACACTGCACAAAGTTGCAGTGTTTATGGTGACAGTGTTCACGGTGATACTTTCCATGGTGATAGTGCCCATGGTGACACTGCACATAGTGGCAGTGATAAATGGTGACAGTGCCCCTGTTGACAGTTCTCATGGTGACAGTGCACATGGTGACAACCCGTGCAGACTGTACTCACGGTGACAGTTCTCATGTTTGCAGTATCCATGGTGACAGTGCTCACAGTGATAGTGCCCATGGTGAGAGTGCCCATGATGACAGGGCCCATGGTGCCATTGCCTATGGTGACAGTGCTCATGGTAACAGTGCCCAAGGTGACAGTGACCATGGTGAGAGTGCTCACACTGATGGTGCCCATGGTGACAGTGCTCACGGTGCCTGTCTACATTGTGCCAGTACCCATGGCGACAGTGCTCATGGTGACAGTGACCACAGTGAGAGTGCTCATAGTGATAGTGCTCACGGTAATAGTGCTCATGGTGACAATGCAAATGGTGACCATACCATGGTGACAGTACTCATGTTGAAAATACCCATGGTGGCAGTTCTCATAGCGACAGATCTCATGGTGACAGTGCTCATAATAGCAGTGCCCAGGTGCCAGTGCTCGTGGTGACAGTGCTAATGGTGACAGTGCTCTTGGTGGCAGTTCCCATCGGGACAATACTGATGGTGACGCTGTGCATTGTTACAGTGCCCATGGTAACCGTGCTCACGGTGATAGTGCACATCGTGACAGCGCCCATGGTGGTAGTTCACCTGGTGACAGTGCTAAATAGTGACAGTGCACGTGCTGACAGTGCTCACGGTGATAGTGCCCATGGTGACAGTGCACACGGTGATAATGGGCATTGTTACAGAGATCATGGTGACAGCACACGGTGGCAGTGGCCATGGAGACAGTGCCCACAATGACAGTGCCCATGGTGACAGTGCCGACAGTGACAGTGCCCATGGTGATATTACCCATGGTGACAGTACTCAGTGACCAAGTGCTCATGGTGACAGTGCCTAAGGTGATAGTGCACACGGTGGCAGTGCAAAATGGCGACAGTGCCCATGGGGACATTGCTTAATGTGATAGTCCTTGTGGTGACATTGTGCATGGTGACATTGCCCACCACGACAGTTCTCTTGTTGACAGTGCTCATGGTGATAGTGCCAATGTTGGAAGTGCCCATCGTGAAAGTGCCCATGGTGACAGTTCTTATGATGAGAGTGGTCAGAGTGGCAGTGCTCATGGTGAAAGTGCCAATGGTGACAGGGCCCACGGTGACAGTGTCCATAGTTATAGTGTCCAGGGTGACAGTACTAACAGTGAAATTGTCCATGGGGACACTGCCCATGGTGAAAGTGCCCATGGTCACAACACTCACGGTGATAGTGCTCACGGTGAGAGTGGCCATGGTGACAGTGACCACGGTGACACTTCTAATGGTGATACTGCCCATGATGACAGTGCTCATGGTGACAGTCCACATTGTGCCAGTGCCCAAGGTGACAGTGCTCATGGTGACAGTGCCCAAAGTCCCAATACCCATGGTGACAGTGCCCAGGATGACAGTTCTCAAGGTGATAGTGCCCATGGTGACAGTGCACATGGTGATACAGAGAATGGGGACAGTGCTTATGGTGACAGTGGTCATGGTTGCAGTACCCATGGTGATAGTGCTGAAACTGACAGTGCCCTTGGGGATAGTGCCCATGGTGAGTGTGTTCGTGTTAATAGTGCCCATGGTGGCAGTTCGCATTGTGAAAGTGCTCATGATGACAGTGCCCATGTGGGTCGTTCCCATGGTGACAGTGCTCATGGTGATAGTGACCATGTTAAGAGTGCACATGGTGGCAGTGCCCTTGGTGACAGTGCCCATGATGACAGTATTCATGGTTACAGTGCTCACGGTGATAGTGCCCATGGTGAGAGTGCACATGGTGGTAGTCCACATGGTGGCAGTGAAAAATGGTGACAGTTCTCATTATGACAGTTCTCATTGTGACAATGCACACGGTCACAACCGATGCTGACACTGCTCATGGTAGCTGTACCCGTGGTGACAGTGCTCATGGTGATAGTGTCCATGTTAACAGTGCCCATGGTGACACTGCCCATGGTGACAATGCCCATGATGACAGTGCCCATGGAGTCAGTGCCCATGTAGCCATTGCCTATGGTAACAGTGCTCACAATGACAGTACCCATGGTAACAGTGACCACGGTGAGAGTGCTCATGGTGATAGTGGCTATGGTGACAGATCACACTGTGACAGTCCGCATTGTGCCAGTACCAATAGTGACAGTGCCCATGGTGACATTGACCACGGTGAGAGTGCTCACGGTGATAGTGCTCACAGTAATAGTGCTCATGGTGACAGTGCCGACAGTGACGGTGCTCACGGTGACAGTGCCTATGGTGATAGTGCCCATGGTGAGAGTCCGCCCATTGATAGTGCCCATGGTGGCAGTTCCCATTGTGAAAGTGCTCATGATGACATTGCCCATGTTGGTAGTTCCCATGGTGACAGTGCTCACGGTGATAGTGACCTTGGTAACTGTGCACATGGTGGCTGTGCCCTTGGTGACAGTGCCAATGATGACAGTACTCATGGTGACAGTTCTCATGGTAATAGTTCCCATGGGGACAAGGCACAGGGTGGCAGTGAAAAATGGTGAAAGTGCCCATGTTGACAGTTCTCATGGTGACAGTGCACACGGTGACAACCCATGCAGACAGTACTCACGGTGACAGTTCTCATGGTTGCAGTACCCATGGTGACAGTGCTCACAGTGATACTGCCCATAGTGGCAATGCCCATGGTGACAGTGCCCATGGTGACACTGCCATGATGACAGTGCCCATGGTGAAAGTTCCCATGGCGCCATTGCCTATGGTGACTGTGCTCATCGTAACAGTGCCCATGGTGACAGTGACCATGGTGAGAGTGCTCACACTGATAGTGCCCATGGTGACAGGGCTCATGGTGCCAGTCCGCATTGTGCCAGTACCCATGGCGACAGTGTTCATGGTGACACTGACCACAGTGAGAGTGCTCACTGTGATAGAGCTCACGGTAATAGTGCTCATGGTGACAGTGCAAATGGTGACAATACCCATGGTGACAGTACTCATGTTGAAACTACCCATGGTGGCAGTTCTCATGGTGACAGTGCTCATAATAGCAGTGCCCAAGGTGGCAGTCCTCGTGGTGACAGTGCTAATGGTGACAGTGCTCTTGGTGGCAGTTCCCATGGGGACAGTACCGATGGTGACCCTGTGCATTGTTACCGTGCCCATGGTAACCGTGCTCACGGTGGTAGTGCACATCGTGACAGTGCCCATGGTGGTAGTTCACCTGGTGACAGTGCTAAATAGTGACAGTGCACATGCTGACAGTGCTCACGGTGATAGTGCCCATGGTGACAGTGCCCACGGTGATAATGGGTATTATTACAGTGTTCATCGTGACAGAGCCCAAGGTGGCAGTGGCCATGGTGACAGTGCCCACAATGACAGTGCCCATGGTGACAGTGCCGACAGTGACAGTGCCCATGGTGACACTTCTCACAGTGAATGTGCCCATGGGGACAGTTACCATGATGAGATTTCTCACGGTGATAGTGCCCGTTGTGACAGTGCTCACAGTGACAATGCCCATGGTGCCAGTGCCCATAGAGACATTCCGCACGGTCACATTTCTCACGGTGAAAGTGCCTATGGTGACACTGCACCTGGTGGCAGTGCAAAATGGTGACAGTGCCCATGGTAACATTGCTCATAGTGACTTTGCTTACAGTGATAGTCCTTACGGTGACAGTGTGCATGGTGACACTGCACAAAGTTGCAGTGTTTATGGTGACAGTGTTCACGGTGATACTTTCCATGGTGATAGTGCCCATGGTGACACTGCACATGGTGGCAGTGATAAATGGTGACAGTGCCCCTGTTGACAGTTCTCATGGTGACAGTGCACATGGTGACAACCCGTGCAGACTGTACTCACGGTGACAGTTCTCATGTTTGCAGTATCCATGGTGACAGTGCTCACAGTGATAGTGCCCATGGTGAGAGTGCCCATGATGACAGGGCCCATGGTGCCATTGCTTATGGTGACAGTGCTCATGGTAACAGTGCCCAAGGTGACAGTGACCATGGTGAGAGTGCTCACACTGATGGTGCCCATGGTGACAGTGCTCACGGTGCCTGTCTAAATTGTGCCAGTACCCATGGCGACAGTGCTCATGGTGACAGTGACCACAGTGAGAGTGCTCATAGTGATAGTGCTCACGGTAATAGTGCTCATGGTGACAATGCAAATGGTGACCATACCATGGTGACAGTACTCATGTTGAAAATACCCATGGTGGCAGTTCTCATAGCGACAGATCTCATGGTGACAGTGCTCATAATAGCAGTGCCCAGGTGCCAGTGCTCGTGGTGACAGTGCTAATGGTGACAGTGCTCTTGGTGGCAGTTCCCATCGGGACAATACTGATGGTGACGCTGTGCATTGTTACAGTGCCCATGGTAACCGTGCTCACGGTGATAGTGCACATCGTGACAGCGCCCATGGTGGTAGTTCACCTGGTGACAGTGCTAAATAGTGACAGTGCACGTGCTGACAGTGCTCACGGTGATAGTGCCCATGGTGACAGTGCACACGGTGATAATGGGCATTGTTACAGAGTTCATGGTGACAGCACACGGTGGCAGTGGCCATGGAGACAGTGCCCACAATGACAGTGCCCATGGTGACAGTGCCGACAGTGACAGTGCCCATGGTGACACTTCTCACGGTGACAGTGCCCATGGGGACAGTTAGCATGGTGAGATTTCTCACGTTGATAGTGCCCGTTGTGACAGTGCTCACAGTGACAATACCCATGGTGCCAGTGCCCATAGAGTCATTCCGCACGGTCTCATTTCTCACAGTGAAAGTGCCTATGGTGATATTAACCATGGTGACACTGCACATGGTGGCAGAGCAAAATGGTGACAGTGCCCATGGTGACATTGCTCATGGTGACTTTGCTTATGGTGATAGTCCTTACACTGACCGTGCGCATGGTGACACTGCACACAGTGACAGTGTTCATGGTGACAGTGTTCACAGTGATAGTTCCCATGGTGAGATTGTCCATGGTAACAGTGCCCATAGTCACAATTCTCATGGTGTAGTGCTCACAGTGACAGTGCCCATGGTGTCATGCCCATGGTGACAGTGCTCATGGTGACAGTGCTCATGTTGGCAGTGCCATAAATAACAGTGCTCATTGTGGCAGTGCTCAAGGTGTCCGTGCTCATGGTGACAGTGCCCATGTTTACAGTGTTTATGGTGATAGATGTCACGGTGTCAGTTCCCACGGGGACAGTGCCAAGGCTGACAAAGCCCAGGGTGATACTTCCCATTGGGACATTGCCCACGGTGACAGTGCCCATGGTGACAGCACCCAGTGTGACAAGGCTCATGGTGACAGTGCTCACGGTGACGGTGCCCATGGTGACAGTGCCGATGTTGAGAGTGCCATTAGTGACAGTGCTCATGGTGAAACTGCCCATGGAGACATCGCCCATGGTGATAGTGCTCGTGGTGACAACCCCACGGTGACAGTGCCAAAGTTGATAGTCCCCGTGGTGACAGGTCTTACATTGAATGTGACCATGGTGTCTGTGCTCATGGTGACAGTGCTCAAGGTTATAGTCTCCATGTTGACAGTGCCGATGGTGACAATTCTCACGGTGACAGGGCCTATGGTGTAAATTCACATAGTGACAGTGTTCACGGTGACAGTGCCCATGGTGCTATTAACCATGGTGACAGTTCTCATAGTGAAACTGCCCATGGTGACACTGCACATGGTGGCAGTGCAAAATGGTGACAGTGCCCATGGTGCTATTGCTCTTGGTGACATTGCTTACGGTGATAGTGTGTATGGTGAAACTGCACACAGTGACATTGCTCATGGTGACAGTGTTCACGGCGTTAGTTCCTATCGTGAATGTGACCATGGGGACAGTGCCCATTGTCACAATTCTCATGGTGTAGTGCTCACGGTGACAGTGCCCATGGTGACAATACACAGGGTGACACTATTCATGGTGACATTGCTCATGGTGAGAGTGCCCATGTTCACAACTGTCACGGTGATTGTTCCCATGGTGACAATACCCAGGGTAACAGAGCTGATGGTAAAAGTGTTCACGGTGACAGTGCCCATGATGACAGTACCTAAGGTGACAATTCCCATGGTGAGACTGCTCATAGACAGTGCCCATGGTGACAATACCCAGTGTGTCCTGTCCATGGTGACAGTGATCATGGTGACACTTCTCATGAGGACAGTGCCATAAGTGACAGTGCTCATTGTGGCAGTGCTCATGGTGACCGTGCTCATGGTGACAGTGTCCATGGTGACAGTGCCTATGGTGATAGATATCATGGTGGCCGTGCCCAGGGTGACATTGCCCAGGCTGACAAAGCCCATGGTGATACTTCCCATTGTGACAGTGCCCACGGTGGCAGAGCCCATGGTGACAGTGCCCAAGATCACAGTGTCCATGGTGAGAGTGCTAACGGTGACTGTGCCCATGGTGACAGCACCCAGTGTGACAATGCCCATTGTGACAGTGCTCACGGTGACCATGCCGATGGTGATAGTGCCAATAGTGAGAGTGCTCACGGTGACACTGCCCATGGAGACACTGCCCATGGTGATAGTGCTCATCATGACAACCCCTCGGAGGCAGTGCCAATGGTGAGAGTCCCCGTGGTGACAGTTCTCACGGTGAAAGTGATCCTATTGATATTTCTCATGGTGACAGTGCTCTTGGTGACAGTGCTCAAGGTGATAGTCTGAATGTTGACAGTGCCCATGGTGACTCTTCTCATGGTGACAGTGCCTATGGTGATTATGCTCTTAGTGACAGTGCTCATGGTGACAGTGCCCATGGTGACAGTGACCACGGTGACTGTTCTCACCGTGGTAGTGCCCATGGTGACAGTGTTCATGATGACAGTCCGCATTAAGGCTGTGCCCACGGTGACACTGCTCATGGTGATAGTTCTCACGGTGATAGTACGCACGGTGACAGTGCCAAAGGTGACAATACCCAGGTGATAGTAATCATGGTGAAAGTGCCCATGGTGGCAGGTCTCATACTGACAGTTCTTGTGACACTGCTCATGGTGGCAGTGCTCGTGGTGACAGTGCTCTTGGTGACAGTGCTCATGGTGGCAGTGCCCATGGTGAGACTCCCGATGGTGACACTGCCCATGGTGACAGTGCACATGGTCATGGTGCATCTGCTGGCAGTGCAAAATAGTGAGAGTGCCCATGATGATATTGCTCATGGTGATAGTGCCCATGGTGAGAGTGCCCATGGTTCCAGTGCTCATGGTGACAGTGCCCATTGTGACAGTGCCCCTGGTGACAGTGCACACCGTGAGAGTGTCCATGGTGTCTGTGCCCATGGAGACAGTTCTTATCATGAGAGTGTTCACGGTAGCAGTGTTCATGGTAATAGTGCTCACGGAGACATTGCCCACAATGAGAGTGCCCATGGTGAGAATACTGACTGTGACAGTGCCCATGATGACTTTTCTCTCTGCGATAGTGCCCATGGGGACAGTTAGCACGGTGAGATTCCTCACAGTGATAGTGCACATTGTTTCAGTGCTAATAGTGTAAAGACCCATGGCGCCAGTGCCCATCATGGCATTGCTCACGGTGATAGTTCTCACGGTGACAGTGCCCATGGTGATATTACCCATGGTGACAGTACTCAGTGATCAAGTGCTCATGGTGACAGTGCCTAAGGTGATAGTGCACACGGTGGCAGTGCAAAATGGCGACAGTGCCCATGGTGACATTTCTTAATGTGATAGTCCTTGTGGTGACATTGCGCATGGTGACATTGCCCACCACGACAGTTCTCTTGTTGACAGTGCTCATGGTGATAGTGCCAATGTTGGAAGTGCCCATCGTGAAAGTGCCCATGGTGACAGTTCTTATGATGAGAGTGGTCAGAGGGGCAGTGCTCATGGTGAAAGTGCCCATGGTGACAGAGCCCACGGTGACAGTGTCCATAGTTATAGTGTCCACAGTGACAGTCCTAACAGTGAAATTGTCCATGGGGACACTGCCCATGGTGAAAGTGCCCATGGTCACAACACTCACGGTGATAGTGCTCACGGTGAGAGTGGCCATGGTGACAGTGACCACGGTGACAGTTCTAATGGTGATACTGCCCATGATGACAGTGCTCATGGTGACAGTCCACATTGTGCCAGTGCCCAAGGTGACAGTGCTCATGGTGACAGTGCCCAGGATGACAGTTCTCAAGGTGATAGTGCCCATGGTGACAGTGCACATGGTGATACAGAGAATGGGGACAGTGCTTATGGTGACAGTGGTCATGGTTGCAGTACCCATGGTGATAGTGCTGAAACTGACAGTGCCCTTGGGGATAGTGCCCATGGTGAGTGTGCTCGTGTTAATAGTGCCCATGGTGGCAGTTCCCATTGTGAAAGTGCTCATGATGACAGTGCCCATGTTGGTAGTTCCCATGGTGACAGTGCTCATGGTGATAGTGACCATGTTAACAGTGCACATGGTGGCTGTGCCCTTGGTGACAGTGCCCATGATGACAGTATTCATGGTGACAGTGCTCACGGTGATAGTGCCCATGGTGACAGTGCACATGGTGGTAGTCCACATGGTGGCAGTGAAAAATGGTGACAGTTCCCATGCTGACAGTTCTCATTGTGACAATGCACACGGTCACAACCGATGCTGACACTGCTCATGGTAGCTGTACCCGTGGTGACAGGGCTCATGGTGATAGTGCCCATGTTAACAGTGCCCATGGTGACACTGCCCATGGTGACAATGCCCATGATGACAGTGCCCATGGAGTCAGTGCCCACGGAGCCATTGCCTATGGTAACAGTGCTCACAGTGACAGTACCCATGGTAACAGTGACCACGGTGAGAGTGCTCATGGTGATAGTGGCTATGGTGACAGATCACACTGTGACAGTCCGCATTGTGCCAGTACCAATAGTGACAGTGCCCATGGTGACATTGACCACGGTAAGAGTGCTCACGGTGCTAGTGCTCACAGTAATAGTGCTCATGGTGACAGTGCCAACAGTGACGGTGCTCACGGTGACAGTGCCCATGGTGATAGTGCTCATGGTGAGAGTCCGCCCATTGATAGTGCCCATGGTTGCAGTTCCCATTGTGAAAGTGCTCATGATGACATTGCCCATGTTGGTAGTTCCCATGGTGACAGTGCTCACGGTGATAGTGACCTTGGTAACTGTGCACATGGTGGCCGTGCCCTTGGTGACAGTGCCAATGATGACAGTACTCATGGTGACAGTTCTCATGGTAATAGTTCCCATGGGGACAAGGCACAGGGTGGCAGTGAAAAATGGTGAAAGTGCCCATGTTGACAGTTCTCATGGTGACACTGCACACGGTGACATCCCATGCAGGCAGTACTCACGGTGACAGTTCTCATGGTTGCAGTACCCATGGTGACAGTGCTCACAGTGATACTGCCCATAGTGGCAATGCCCATGGTGACAGTGCCCATGGTGACACTGCCCATGATGACAGTGCCCATGGTGAAAGTTCCCACGGCGCCATTGCCTATGGTGACAGTGCTCATGGTAACAGTGCCCATGGTGACAGTGACCATGGTGAGAGTGCTCACACTGATAGTGCCCATGGTGACAGGGCTCATGATGCGAGGCCGCATTGTGCCAGTACCCATGGCGACAGTGTTCATGGTGACACTGACCACAGTGAGAGTGCTCACTGTGATAGAGCTCACGGTAATAGTGCTCATGGTGACAGTGCAAATGGTGACAATAGCCATGGTGACAGTACTCATGTTGAAAATACCCATGGTGGCAGTTCTCATGGTGACAGTGCTCATAATAGCAGTGCCCAAGGTGGCAGTCCTCGTGGTGACAGTGCTAATGGTGACAGTGCTCTTGGTGGCAGTTCCCATGGGGACAGTACCGATGGTGACCCTGTGCATTGTTACAGTGCCCATGGTAACCGTGCTCACGGTGGTAGTGCACATCGTGACAGTGCCCATGGTGGTAGTTCACCTGGTGACAGTGCTAAATAGTGACAGTGCGCATGCTGACAGTGCTCACGGTGATAGTGCCCATGGGGACAGTGCCCACGGTGATAATGGGTATTATTACAGTGTTCATCGTGACAGAGCCCAAGGTGGCAGTGGCCATGGTGACAGTGCCCACAATGACAGTGCCCATGGTAACAGTGCCGACAGTGACAGTGCCCATGGTGACACTTCTCACAGTGAATATGCCCATGGGGACAGTTACCATGATGAGATTTCTCACGGTGATAGTGCCCGTTGTGACAGTGCTCACAGTGACAATGCCCATGGTGCCAGTGCCCATAGAGACATTCCGCACGGTCACATTTCTCACGGTGAAAGTGCCTATGGTGACACTGCACCTGGTGGCAGTGCAAAATGGTGACAGTGCCCATGGTGACATTGCTCATAGTGACTTTGCTTACAGTGATAGTCCTTACGGTGACAGTGTGCATGGTGACACTGCACAAAGTTGCAGTGTTTATGGTGACAGTGTTCACGGTGATACTTTCCATGGTGATAGTGCCCATGGTGACACTGCACATAGTGGCAGTGATAAATGGTGACAGTGCCCCTGTTGACAGTTCTCATGGTGACAGTGCACATGGTGACAACCCGTGCAGACTGTACTCACGGTGACAGTTCTCATGTTTGCAGTATCCATGGTGACAGTGCTCACAGTGATAGTGCCCATGGTGAGAGTGCCCATGATGACAGGGCCCATGGTGCCATTGCCTATGGTGACAGTGCTCATGGTAACAGTGCCCAAGGTGACAGTGACCATGGTGAGAGTGCTCACACTGATGGTGCCCATGGTGACAGTGCTCACGGTGCCTGTCTCCATTGTGCCAGTACCCATGGCGACAGTGCTCATGGTGACAGTGACCACAGTGAGAGTGCTCATAGTGATAGTGCTCACGGTAATAGTGCTCATGGTGACAATGCAAATGGTGACCATACCATGGTGACAGTACTCATGTTGAAAATACCCATGGTGGCAGTTCTCATAGCGACAGATCTCATGGTGACAGTGCTCATAATAGCAGTGCCCAGGTGCCAGTGCTCGTGGTGACAGTGCTAATGGTGACAGTGCTCTTGGTGGCAGTTCCCATCGGGACAATACTGATGGTGACGCTGTGCATTGTTACAGTGCCCATGGTAACCGTGCTCACGGTGATAGTGCACATCGTGACAGCGCCCATGGTGGTAGTTCACCTGGTGACAGTGCTAAATAGTGACAGTGCACGTGCTGACAGTGCTCACGGTGATAGTGCCCATGGTGACAGTGCACACGGTGATAATGGGCATTGTTACAGAGTTCATGGTGACAGCACACGGTGGCAGTGGCCATGGAGACAGTGCCCACAATGACAGTGCCCATGGTGACAGTGCCGACAGTGACAGTGCCCATGGTGATATTACCCATGGTGACAGTACTCAGTGACCAAGTGCTCATGGTGACAGTGCCTAAGGTGATAGTGCACACGGTGGCAGTGCAAAATGGCGACAGTGCCCATGGGGACATTGCTTAATGTGATAGTCCTTGTGGTGACATTGTGCATGGTGACATTGCCCACCACGACAGTTCTCTTGTTGACAGTGCTCATGGTGATAGTGCCAATGTTGGAAGTGCCCATCGTGAAAGTGCCCATGGTGACAGTTCTTATGATGAGAGTGGTCAGAGTGGCAGTGCTCATGGTGAAAGTGCCAATGGTGACAGGGCCCACGGTGACAGTGTCCATAGTTATAGTGTCCAGGGTGACAGTACTAACAGTGAAATTGTCCATGGGGACACTGCCCATGGTGAAAGTGCCCATGGTCACAACACTCACGGTGATAGTGCTCACGGTGAGAGTGGCCATGGTGACAGTGACCACGGTGACACTTCTAATGGTGATACTGCCCATGATGACAGTGCTCATGGTGACAGTCCACATTGTGCCAGTGCCCAAGGTGACAGTGCTCATGGTGACAGTGCCCAAAGTCCCAATACCCATGGTGACAGTGCCCAGGATGACAGTTCTCAAGGTGATAGTGCCCATGGTGACAGTGCACATGGTGATACAGAGAATGGGGACAGTGCTTATGGTGACAGTGGTCATGGTTGCAGTACCCATGGTGATAGTGCTGAAACTGACAGTGCCCTTGGGGATAGTGCCCATGGTGAGTGTGTTCGTGTTAATAGTGCCCATGGTGGCAGTTCGCATTGTGAAAGTGCTCATGATGACAGTGCCCATGTGGGTCGTTCCCATGGTGACAGTGCTCATGGTGATAGTGACCATGTTAAGAGTGCACATGGTGGCAGTGCCCTTGGTGACAGTGCCCATGATGACAGTATTCATGGTTACAGTGCTCACGGTGATAGTGCCCATGGTGAGAGTGCACATGGTGGTAGTCCACATGGTGGCAGTGAAAAATGGTGACAGTTCTCATTATGACAGTTCTCATTGTGACAATGCACACGGTCACAACCGATGCTGACACTGCTCATGGTAGCTGTACCCGTGGTGACAGTGCTCATGGTGATAGTGTCCATGTTAACAGTGCCCATGGTGACACTGCCCATGGTGACAATGCCCATGATGACAGTGCCCATGGAGTCAGTGCCCATGTAGCCATTGCCTATGGTAACAGTGCTCACAATGACAGTACCCATGGTAACAGTGACCACGGTGAGAGTGCTCATGGTGATAGTGGCTATGGTGACAGATCACACTGTGACAGTCCGCATTGTGCCAGTACCAATAGTGACAGTGCCCATGGTGACATTGACCACGGTGAGAGTGCTCACGGTGATAGTGCTCACAGTAATAGTGCTCATGGTGACAGTGCCGACAGTGACGGTGCTCACGGTGACAGTGCCTATGGTGATAGTGCCCATGGTGAGAGTCCGCCCATTGATAGTGCCCATGGTGGCAGTTCCCATTGTGAAAGTGCTCATGATGACATTGCCCATGTTGGTAGTTCCCATGGTGACAGTGCTCACGGTGATAGTGACCTTGGTAACTGTGCACATGGTGGCTGTGCCCTTGGTGACAGTGCCAATGATGACAGTACTCATGGTGACAGTTCTCATGGTAATAGTTCCCATGGGGACAAGGCACAGGGTGGCAGTGAAAAATGGTGAAAGTGCCCATGTTGACAGTTCTCATGGTGACAGTGCACACGGTGACAACCCATGCAGACAGTACTCACGGTGACAGTTCTCATGGTTGCAGTACCCATGGTGACAGTGCTCACAGTGATACTGCCCATAGTGGCAATGCCCATGGTGACAGTGCCCATGGTGACACTGCCATGATGACAGTGCCCATGGTGAAAGTTCCCACGGCGCCATTGCCTATGGTGACTGTGCTCATCGTAACAGTGCCCATGGTGACAGTGACCATGGTGAGAGTGCTCACACTGATAGTGCCCATGGTGACAGGGCTCATGGTGCCAGTCCGCATTGTGCCAGTACCCATGGCGACAGTGTTCATGGTGACACTGACCACAGTGAGAGTGCTCACTGTGATAGAGCTCACGGTAATAGTGCTCATGGTGACAGTGCAAATGGTGACAATACCCATGGTGACAGTACTCATGTTGAAACTACCCATGGTGGCAGTTCTCATGGTGACAGTGCTCATAATAGCAGTGCCCAAGGTGGCAGTCCTCGTGGTGACAGTGCTAATGGTGACAGTGCTCTTGGTGGCAGTTCCCATGGGGACAGTACCGATGGTGACCCTGTGCATTGTTACCGTGCCCATGGTAACCGTGCTCACGGTGGTAGTGCACATCGTGACAGTGCCCATGGTGGTAGTTCACCTGGTGACAGTGCTAAATAGTGACAGTGCACATGCTGACAGTGCTCACGGTGATAGTGCCCATGGTGACAGTGCCCACGGTGATAATGGGTATTATTACAGTGTTCATCGTGACAGAGCCCAAGGTGGCAGTGGCCATGGTGACAGTGCCCACAATGACAGTGCCCATGGTGACAGTGCCGACAGTGACAGTGCCCATGGTGACACTTCTCACAGTGAATGTGCCCATGGGGACAGTTACCATGATGAGATTTCTCACGGTGATAGTGCCCGTTGTGACAGTGCTCACAGTGACAATGCCCATGGTGCCAGTGCCCATAGAGACATTCCGCACGGTCACATTTCTCACGGTGAAAGTGCCTATGGTGACACTGCACCTGGTGGCAGTGCAAAATGGTGACAGTGCCCATGGTAACATTGCTCATAGTGACTTTGCTTACAGTGATAGTCCTTACGGTGACAGTGTGCATGGTGACACTGCACAAAGTTGCAGTGTTTATGGTGACAGTGTTCACGGTGATACTTTCCATGGTGATAGTGCCCATGGTGACACTGCACATGGTGGCAGTGATAAATGGTGACAGTGCCCCTGTTGACAGTTCTCATGGTGACAGTGCACATGGTGACAACCCGTGCAGACTGTACTCACGGTGACAGTTCTCATGTTTGCAGTATCCATGGTGACAGTGCTCACAGTGATAGTGCCCATGGTGAGAGTGCCCATGATGACAGGGCCCATGGTGCCATTGCTTATGGTGACAGTGCTCATGGTAACAGTGCCCAAGGTGACAGTGACCATGGTGAGAGTGCTCACACTGATGGTGCCCATGGTGACAGTGCTCACGGTGCCTGTCTACATTGTGCCAGTACCCATGGCGACAGTGCTCATGGTGACAGTGACCACAGTGAGAGTGCTCATAGTGATAGTGCTCACGGTAATAGTGCTCATGGTGACAATGCAAATGGTGACAATACCATGGTGACAGTACTCATGTTGAAAATACCCATGGTGGCAGTTCTCATAGCGACAGATCTCATGGTGACAGTGCTCATAATAGCAGTGCCCAGGTGCCAGTGCTCGTGGTGACAGTGCTAATGGTGACAGTGCTCTTGGTGGCAGTTCCCATCGGGACAATACTGATGGTGACGCTGTGCATTGTTACAGTGCCCATGGTAACCGTGCTCACGGTGATAGTGCACATCGTGACAGCGCCCATGGTGGTAGTTCACCTGGTGACAGTGCTAAATAGTGACAGTGCACGTGCTGACAGTGCTCACGGTGATAGTGCCCATGGTGACAGTGCACACGGTGATAATGGGCATTGTTACAGAGTTCATGGTGACAGCACACGGTGGCAGTGGCCATGGAGACAGTGCCCACAATGACAGTGCCCATGGTGACAGTGCCGACAGTGACAGTGCCCATGGTGACACTTCTCACGGTGACAGTGCCCATGGGGACAGTTAGCATGGTGAGATTTCTCACGTTGATAGTGCCCGTTGTGACAGTGCTCACAGTGACAATACCCATGGTGCCAGTGCCCATAGAGTCATTCCGCACGGTCTCATTTCTCACAGTGAAAGTGCCTATGGTGATATTAACCATGGTGACACTGCACATGGTGGCAGAGCAAAATGGTGACAGTGCCCATGGTGACATTGCTCATGGTGACTTTGCTTATGGTGATAGTCCTTACACTGACCGTGCGCATGGTGACACTGCACACAGTGACAGTGTTCATGGTGACAGTGTTCACAGTGATAGTTCCCATGGTGAGATTGTCCATGGTAACAGTGCCCATTGTCACAATTCTCATGGTGTAGTGCTCACAGTGACAGTGCCCATGGTGTCATGCCCATGGTGACAGTGCTTATGGTGACAGTGCTCATGTTGGCAGTGCCATAAATAACAGTGCTCATTGTGGCAGTGCTCAAGGTGTCCGTGCTCATGGTGACAGTGCCCATTTTAACAGTGTTTATGGTGATAGATGTCACGGTGTCATTGCCCACGGGGACAGTGCCAAGGCTGACAAAGCCCAGGGTGATACTTCCCATTAGGACAGTGCCCACGGTGACAGTGCCCATGGTGACAGCACCCAGTGTGACAAGGCTCATGGTGACAGTGCTCACGGTGACGGTGCCCATGGTGACAGTGCCGATGGTGAGAGTGCCATTAGTGACAGTGCTCATGGTGAAACTGCCCATGGAGACATCGCCCATGGTGATAGTGCTCGTGGTGACAACCCCACGGTGACAGTGCCAAAGTTGATAGACCCCGTGGTGACAGGTCTTACATTGAATGTGACCATGGTGTCTGTGCTCATGGTGACAGTGCTCAAGGTTATAGTCTCCATGTTGACAGTGCCGATGGTGACAATTCTCACGGTGACAGGGCCTATGGTGTAAATTCACATAGTGACAGTGTTCACGGTGACAGTGCCCATGGTGCTATTAACCATGGTGACAGTTCTCATAGTGAAACTGCCCATGGTGACACTGCACATGGTGGCAGTGCAAAATGGTGACAGTGCCCATGGTGCTATTGCTCTTGGTGACATTGCTTACGGTGATAGTGTGTATGGTGAAACTGCACACAGTGACATTGCTCATGGTGACAGTGTTCACGGCGTTAGTTCCTATCGTGAATGTGACCATGGGGACAGTGCCCATTGTCACAATTCTCATGGTGTAGTGCTCACGGTGACAGTGCCCATGGTGACAATGCACAGGGTGACACTATTCATGGTGACATTGCTCATGGTGAGAGTGCCCATGTTCACAACTGTCACGGTGATTGTTCCCATGGTGACAATACCCAGGGTAACAGAGCTGATGGTAAAAGTGTTCACGGTGACAGTGCCCATGATGACAGTACCTAAGGTGACAATTCCCATGGTGAGACTGCTCATAGACAGTGCCCATGGTGACAATACCCAGCGTGTCCTGTCCATGGTGACAGTGATCATGGTGACACTTCTCATGAGGACAGTGCCATAAGTGACAGTGCTCATTGTGGCAGTGCTCATGGTGACCGTGCTCATGGTGACAGTGTCCATGGTGACAGTGCCTATGGTGATAGATATCATGGTGGCCGTGCCCAGGGTGACATTGCCCACGCTGACAAAGTCCATGGTGATACTTCCCATTGTGACAGTGCCCACGGTGGCAGAGCCCATGGTGACAGTGCCCAAGATCACAGTGTCCATGGTGAGAGTGCTAACGGTGACTGTGCCCATGGTGACAGCACCCAGTGTGACAATGCCCATTGTGACAGTGCTCACGGTGACCATGCCGATGGTGATAGTGCCAATAGTGAGAGTGCTCACGGTGACACTGCCCATGGAGACACTGCCCATGGTGATAGTGCTCATCATGACAACCCCTCGGAGGCAGTGCCAATGGTGAGAGTCCCCGTGGTGACAGTTCTCACGGTGAAAGTGATCCTGTTGAAATTGCTCATGGTGACAGTGCTCAAGGTGATAGTCTGAATGTTGACAGTGCCCATGGTGACTCTTCTCATGGTGACAGTGCCTATGGTGATTATGCTCTTAGTGACAGTGCTCATGGTGACAGTGCCCATGGTGACAGTGACCACGGTGACTGTTCTCACCGTGGTAGTGCCCATGGTGACAGTGTTCATGATGACAGTCCGCATTAAGGCTGTGCCCACGGTGACACTGCTCATGGTGATAGTTCTCACGGTGATAGTACGCACGGTGACAGTGCCAAAGGTGACAATACCCAGGTGATAGTAATCATGGTGAAAGTGCCCATGGTGGCAGGTCTCATACTGACAGTTCTTGTGACACTGCTCATGGTGGCAGTGCTCGTGGTGACAGTGCTCTTGGTGACAGTGCTCATGGTGGCAGTGCCCATGGTGAGACTCCCGATGGTGACACTGCCCATGGTGACAGTGCACATGGTCATGGTGCATCTGCTGGCAGTGCAAAATAGTGAGAGTGCCCATGGTGAGAGTGCCCATGGTTCCAGTGCTCATGGTGACAGTGCCCATTGTGACAGTGCCCCTGGTGACAGTGCACACCGTGAGAGTGTCCATGGTGTCTGTGCCCATGGAGACAGTTCTTATCATGAGAGTGTTCACGGTAGCAGTGTTCATGGTAATAGTGCTCACGGAGACATTGCCCACAATGAGAGTGCCCATGGTGAGAATACTGACTGTGACAGTGCCCATGATGACTTTTCTCTCTGCGATAGTGCCCATGGGGACAGTTAGCACGGTGAGATTCCTCACAGTGATAGTGCACATTGTTTCAGTGCTAATAGTGTAAAGACCCATGGCGCCAGTGCCCATCATGGCATTGCTCACGGTGATAGTTCTCACGGTGACAGTGCCCATGGTGATATTACCCATGGTGACAGTACTCAGTGATCAAGTGCTCATGGTGACAGTGCCTAAGGTGATAGTGCACACGGTGGCAGTGCAAAATGGCGACAGTGCCCATGGTGACATTTCTTAATGTGATAGTCCTTGTGGTGACATTGCGCATGGTGACATTGCCCACCACGACAGTTCTCTTGTTGACAGTGCTCATGGTGATAGTGCCAATGTTGGAAGTGCCCATCGTGAAAGTGCCCATGGTGACAGTTCTTATGATGAGAGTGGTCAGAGGGGCAGTGCTCATGGTGAAAGTGCCCATGGTGACAGAGCCCACTGTGACAGTGTCCATAGTTATAGTGTCCACAGTGACAGTCCTAACAGTGAAATTGTCCATGGGGACACTGCCCATGGTGAAAGTGCCCATGGTCACAACACTCACGGTGATAGTGCTCACGGTGAGAGTGGCCATGGTGACAGTGACCACGGTGACAGTTCTAATGGTGATACTGCCCATGATGACAGTGCTCATGGTGACAGTCGACATTGTGCCAGTGCCCAAGGTGACAGTGCTCATGGTGACAGTGCCCAGGATGACAGTTCTCAAGGTGATAGTGCCCATGGTGACAGTGCACATGGTGATACAGAGAATGGGGACAGTGCTTATGGTGACAGTGGTCATGGTTGCAGTACCCATGGTGATAGTGCTGAAACTGACAGTGCCCTTGGGGATAGTGCCCATGGTGAGTGTGCTCGTGTTAATAGTGCCCATGGTGGCAGTTCCCATTGTGAAAGTGCTCATGATGACAGTGCCCATGTTGGTAGTTCCCATGGTGACAGTGCTCATGGTGATAGTGACCATGTTAACAGTGCACATGGTGGCTGTGCCCTTGGTGACAGTGCCCATGATGACAGTATTCATGGTGACAGTGCTCACGGTGATAGTGCCCATGGTGACAGTGCACATGGTGGTAGTCCACATGGTGGCAGTGAAAAATGGTGACAGTTCCCATGCTGACAGTTCTCATTGTGACAATGCACACGGTCACAACCGATGCTGACACTGCTCATGGTAGCTGTACCCGTGGTGACAGGGCTCATGGTGATAGTGCCCATGTTAACAGTGCCCATGGTGACACTGCCCATGGTGACAATGCCCATGATGACAGTGCCCATGGAGTCAGTGCCCACGGAGCCATTGCCTATGGTAACAGTGCTCACAGTGACAGTACCCATGGTAACAGTGACCAC
The DNA here is from genome assembly GCF_964341445.2 of Mesoplodon mirus. Lineage (NCBI taxonomy): Eukaryota > Metazoa > Chordata > Mammalia > Artiodactyla > Ziphiidae > Mesoplodon > Mesoplodon mirus. Next base: position 4,695,505 of record NW_028295808.1, on the reverse strand, counting down.
GGTGAGAGTGCTCATGGTGATAGTGGCTATGGTGACAGATCACACTGTGACAGTCCGCATTGTGCCAGTACCAATAGTGACAGTGCCCATGGTGACATTGACCACGGTAAGAGTGCTCACGGTGCTAGTGCTCACAGTAATAGTGCTCATGGTGACAGTGCCAACAGTGACGGTGCTCACGGTGACAGTGCCCATGGTGATAGTGTTCATGGTGAGAGTCCGCCCATTGATAGTGCCCATGGTTGCAGTTCCCATTGTGAAAGTGCTCATGATGACATTGCCCATGTTGGTAGTTCCCATGGTGACAGTGCTCACGGTGATAGTGACCTTGGTAACTGTGCACATGGTGGCCGTGCCCTTGGTGACAGTGCCAATGATGACAGTACTCATGGTGACAGTTCTCATGGTAATAGTTCCCATGGGGACAAGGCACAGGGTGGCAGTGAAAAATGGTGAAAGTGCCCATGTTGACAGTTCTCATGGTGACACTGCACACGGTGACATCCCATGCAGGCAGTACTCACGGTGACAGTTCTCATGGTTGCAGTACCCATGGTGACAGTGCTCACAGTGATACTGCCCATAGTGGCAATGCCCATGGTGACAGTGCCCATGGTGACACTGCCCATGATGACAGTGCCCATGGTGAAAGTTCCCACGGCGCCATTGCCTATGGTGACAGTGCTCATGGTAACAGTGCCCATGGTGACAGTGACCATGGTGAGAGTGCTCACACTGATAGTGCCCATGGTGACAGGGCTCATGATGCCAGGCCGCATTGTGCCAGTACCCATGGCGACAGTGGTCATGGTGACACTGACCACAGTGAGAGTGCTCACTGTGATAGAGCTCACGGTAATAGTGCTCATGGTGACAGTGCAAATGTTGACAATAGCCATGGTGACAGTACTCATGTTGAAAATACCCATGGTGGCAGTTCTCATGGTGACAGTGCTCATAATAGCAGTGCCCAAGGTGGCAGTCCTCGTGGTGACAGTGCTAATGGTGACAGTGCTCTTGGTGGCAGTTCCCATGGGGACAGTACCGATGGTGACCCTGTGCATTGTTACAGTGCCCATGGTAACCGTGCTCACGGTGGTAGTGCACATCGTGACAGTGCCCATGGTGGTAGTTCACCTGGTGACAGTGCTAAATAGTGACAGTGCGCATGCTGACAGTGCTCACGGTGATAGTGCCCATGGGGACAGTGCCCACGGTGATAATGGGTATTATTACAGTGTTCATCGTGACAGAGCCCAAGGTGGCAGTGGCCATGGTGACAGTGCCCACAATGACAGTGCCCATTGTGACAGTGCCGACAGTGACAGTGCCCATGGTGACACTTCTCACAGTGAATATGCCCATGGGGACAGTTACCATGATGAGATTTCTCACGGTGATAGTGCCCGTTGTGACAGTGCTCACAGTGACAATGCCCATGGTGCCAGTGCCCATAGAGACATTCCGCACGGTCACATTTCTCACGGTGAAAGTGCCTATGGTGACACTGCACCTGGTGGCAGTTCAAAATGGTGACAGTGCCCATGGTGACATTGCTCATAGTGACTTTGCTTACAGTGATAGTCCTTACGGTGACAGTGTGCATGGTGACACTGCACAAAGTTGCAGTGTTTATGGTGACAGTGTTCACGGTGATACTTTCCATGGTGATAGTGCCCATGGTGACACTGCACATAGTGGCAGTGATAAATGGTGACAGTGCCCCTGTTGACAGTTCTCATGGTGACAGTGCACATGGTGACAACCCGTGCAGACTGTACTCACGGTGACAGTTCTCATGTTTGCAGTATCCATGGTGACAGTGCTCACAGTGATAGTGCCCATGGTGAGAGTGCCCATGATGACAGGGCCCATGGTGCCATTGCCTATGGTGACAGTGCTCATGGTAACAGTGCCCAAGGTGACAGTGACCATGGTGAGAGTGCTCACACTGATGGTGCCCATGGTGACAGTGCTCACGGTGCCTGTCTACATTGTGCCAGTACCCATGGCGACAGTGCTCATGGTGACAGTGACCACAGTGAGAGTGCTCATAGTGATAGTGCTCACGGTAATAGTGCTCATGGTGACAATGCAAATGGTGACCATACCATGGTGACAGTACTCATGTTGAAAATACCCATGGTGGCAGTTCTCATAGCGACAGATCTCATGGTGACAGTGCTCATAATAGCAGTGCCCAGGTGCCAGTGCTCGTGGTGACAGTGCTAATGGTGACAGTGCTCTTGGTGGCAGTTCCCATCGGGACAATACTGATGGTGACGCTGTGCATTGTTACAGTGCCCATGGTAACCGTGCTCACGGTGATAGTGCACATCGTGACAGCGCCCATGGTGGTAGTTCACCTGGTGACAGTGCTAAATAGTGACAGTGCACGTGCTGACAGTGCTCACGGTGATAGTGCCCATGGTGACAGTGCACACGGTGATAATGGGCATTGTTACAGAGTTCATGGTGACAGCACACGGTGGCAGTGGCCATGGAGACAGTGCCCACAATGACAGTGCCCATGGTGACAGTGCCGACAGTGACAGTGCCCATGGTGATATTACCCATGGTGACAGTACTCAGTGACCAAGTGCTCATGGTGACAGTGCCTAAGGTGATAGTGCACACGGTGGCAGTGCAAAATGGCGACAGTGCCCATGGGGACATTGCTTAATGTGATAGTCCTTGTGGTGACATTGTGCATGGTGACATTGCCCACCACGACAGTTCTCTTGTTGACAGTGCTCATGGTGATAGTGCCAATGTTGGAAGTGCCCATCGTGAAAGTGCCCATGGTGACAGTTCTTATGATGAGAGTGGTCAGAGTGGCAGTGCTCATGGTGAAAGTGCCAATGGTGACAGGGCCCACGGTGACAGTGTCCATAGTTATAGTGTCCAGGGTGACAGTACTAACAGTGAAATTGTCCATGGGGACACTGCCCATGGTGAAAGTGCCCATGGTCACAACACTCACGGTGATAGTGCTCACGGTGAGAGTGGCCATGGTGACAGTGACCACGGTGACACTTCTAATGGTGATACTGCCCATGATGACAGTGCTCATGGTGACAGTCCACATTGTGCCAGTGCCCAAGGTGACAGTGCTCATGGTGACAGTGCCCAAAGTCCCAATACCCATGGTGACAGTGCCCAGGATGACAGTTCTCAAGGTGATAGTGCCCATGGTGACAGTGCACATGGTGATACAGAGAATGGGGACAGTGCTTATGGTGACAGTGGTCATGGTTGCAGTACCCATGGTGATAGTGCTGAAACTGACAGTGCCCTTGGGGATAGTGCCCATGGTGAGTGTGCTCGTGTTAATAGTGCCCATGGTGGCAGTTCGCATTGTGAAAGTGCTCATGATGACAGTGCCCATGTGGGTCGTTCCCATGGTGACAGTGCTCATGGTGATAGTGACCATGTTAAGAGTGCACATGGTGGCAGTGCCCTTGGTGACAGTGCCCATGATGACAGTATTCACGGTTACAGTGCTCACGGTGATAGTGCCCATGGTGAGAGTGCACATGGTGGTAGTCCACATGGTGGCAGTGAAAAATGGTGACAGTTCTCATTATGACAGTTCTCATTGTGACAATGCACACGGTCACAACCGATGCTGACACTGCTCATGGTAGCTGTACCCGTGGTGACAGTGCTCATGGTGATAGTGTCCATGTTAACAGTGCCCATGGTGACACTGCCCATGGTGACAATGCCCATGATGACAGTGCCCATGGAGTCAGTGCCCATGTAGCCATTGCCTATGGTAACAGTGCTCACAATGACAGTACCCATGGTAACAGTGACCACGGTGAGAGTGCTCATGGTGATAGTGGCTATGGTGACAGATCACACTGTGACAGTCCGCATTGTGCCAGTACCAATAGTGACAGTGCCCATGGTGACATTGACCACGGTGAGAGTGCTCACGGTGATAGTGCTCACAGTAATAGTGCTCATGGTGACAGTGCCGACAGTGACGGTGCTCACGGTGACAGTGCCTATGGTGATAGTGCCCATGGTGAGAGTCCGCCCATTGATAGTGCCCATGGTGGCAGTTCCCATTGTGAAAGTGCTCATGATGACATTGCCCATGTTGGTAGTTCCCATGGTGACAGTGCTCACGGTGATAGTGACCTTGGTAACTGTGCACATGGTGGCTGTGCCCTTGGTGACAGTGCCAATGATGACAGTACTCATGGTGACAGTTCTCATGGTAATAGTTCCCATGGGGACAAGGCACAGGGTGGCAGTGAAAAATGGTGAAAGTGCCCATGTTGACAGTTCTCATGGTGACAGTGCACACGGTGACAACCCATGCAGACAGTACTCACGGTGACAGTTCTCATGGTTGCAGTACCCATGGTGACAGTGCTCACAGTGATACTGCCCATAGTGGCAATGCCCATGGTGACAGTGCCCATGGTGACACTGCCATGATGACAGTGCCCATGGTGAAAGTTCCCACGGCGCCATTGCCTATGGTGACTGTGCTCATCGTAACAGTGCCCATGGTGACAGTGACCATGGTGAGAGTGCTCACACTGATAGTGCCCATGGTGACAGGGCTCATGGTGCCAGTCCGCATTGTGCCAGTACCCATGGCGACAGTGTTCATGGTGACACTGACCACAGTGAGAGTGCTCACTGTGATAGAGCTCACGGTAATAGTGCTCATGGTGACAGTGCAAATGGTGACAATACCCATGGTGACAGTACTCATGTTGAAACTACCCATGGTGGCAGTTCTCATGGTGACAGTGCTCATAATAGCAGTGCCCAAGGTGGCAGTCCTCGTGGTGACAGTGCTAATGGTGACAGTGCTCTTGGTGGCAGTTCCCATGGGGACAGTACCGATGGTGACCCTGTGCATTGTTACCGTGCCCATGGTAACCGTGCTCACGGTGGTAGTGCACATCGTGACAGTGCCCATGGTGGTAGTTCACCTGGTGACAGTGCTAAATAGTGACAGTGCACATGCTGACAGTGCTCACGGTGATAGTGCCCATGGTGACAGTGCCCACGGTGATAATGGGTATTATTACAGTGTTCATCGTGACAGAGCCCAAGGTGGCAGTGGCCATGGTGACAGTGCCCACAATGACAGTGCCCATGGTGACAGTGCCGACAGTGACAGTGCCCATGGTGACACTTCTCACAGTGAATGTGCCCATGGGGACAGTTACCATGATGAGATTTCTCACGGTGATAGTGCCCGTTGTGACAGTGCTCACAGTGACAATGCCCATGGTGCCAGTGCCCATAGAGACATTCCGCACGGTCACATTTCTCACGGTGAAAGTGCCTATGGTGACACTGCACCTGGTGGCAGTGCAAAATGGTGACAGTGCCCATGGTAACATTGCTCATAGTGACTTTGCTTACAGTGATAGTCCTTACGGTGACAGTGTGCATGGTGACACTGCACAAAGTTGCAGTGTTTATGGTGACAGTGTTCACGGTGATACTTTCCATGGTGATAGTGCCCATGGTGACACTGCACATGGTGGCAGTGATAAATGGTGACAGTGCCCCTGTTGACAGTTCTCATGGTGACAGTGCACATGGTGACAACCCGTGCAGACTGTACTCACGGTGACAGTTCTCATGTTTGCAGTATCCATGGTGACAGTGCTCACAGTGATAGTGCCCATGGTGAGAGTGCCCATGATGACAGGGCCCATGGTGCCATTGCTTATGGTGACAGTGCTCATGGTAACAGTGCCCAAGGTGACAGTGACCATGGTGAGAGTGCTCACACTGATGGTGCCCATGGTGACAGTGCTCACGGTGCCTGTCTACATTGTGCCAGTACCCATGGCGACAGTGCTCATGGTGACAGTGACCACAGTGAGAGTGCTCATAGTGATAGTGCTCACGGTAATAGTGCTCATGGTGACAATGCAAATGGTGACAATACCATGGTGACAGTACTCATGTTGAAAATACCCATGGTGGCAGTTCTCATAGCGACAGATCTCATGGTGACAGTGCTCATAATAGCAGTGCCCAGGTGCCAGTGCTCGTGGTGACAGTGCTAATGGTGACAGTGCTCTTGGTGGCAGTTCCCATCGGGACAATACTGATGGTGACGCTGTGCATTGTTACAGTGCCCATGGTAACCGTGCTCACGGTGATAGTGCACATCGTGACAGCGCCCATGGTGGTAGTTCACCTGGTGACAGTGCTAAATAGTGACAGTGCACGTGCTGACAGTGCTCACGGTGATAGTGCCCATGGTGACAGTGCACACGGTGATAATGGGCATTGTTACAGAGTTCATGGTGACAGCACACGGTGGCAGTGGCCATGGAGACAGTGCCCACAATGACAGTGCCCATGGTGACAGTGCCGACAGTGACAGTGCCCATGGTGACACTTCTCACGGTGACAGTGCCCATGGGGACAGTTAGCATGGTGAGATTTCTCACGTTGATAGTGCCCGTTGTGACAGTGCTCACAGTGACAATACCCATGGTGCCAGTGCCCATAGAGTCATTCCGCACGGTCTCATTTCTCACAGTGAAAGTGCCTATGGTGATATTAACCATGGTGACACTGCACATGGTGGCAGAGCAAAATGGTGACAGTGCCCATGGTGACATTGCTCATGGTGACTTTGCTTATGGTGATAGTCCTTACACTGACCGTGCGCATGGTGACACTGCACACAGTGACAGTGTTCATGGTGACAGTGTTCACAGTGATAGTTCCCATGGTGAGATTGTCCATGGTAACAGTGCCCATTGTCACAATTCTCATGGTGTAGTGCTCACAGTGACAGTGCCCATGGTGTCATGCCCATGGTGACAGTGCTTATGGTGACAGTGCTCATGTTGGCAGTGCCATAAATAACAGTGCTCATTGTGGCAGTGCTCAAGGTGTCCGTGCTCATGGTGACAGTGCCCATTTTAACAGTGTTTATGGTGATAGATGTCACGGTGTCATTGCCCACGGGGACAGTGCCAAGGCTGACAAAGCCCAGGGTGATACTTCCCATTAGGACAGTGCCCACGGTGACAGTGCCCATGGTGACAGCACCCAGTGTGACAAGGCTCATGGTGACAGTGCTCACGGTGACGGTGCCCATGGTGACAGTGCCGATGGTGAGAGTGCCATTAGTGACAGTGCTCATGGTGAAACTGCCCATGGAGACATCGCCCATGGTGATAGTGCTCGTGGTGACAACCCCACGGTGACAGTGCCAAAGTTGATAGACCCCGTGGTGACAGGTCTTACATTGAATGTGACCATGGTGTCTGTGCTCATGGTGACAGTGCTCAAGGTTATAGTCTCCATGTTGACAGTGCCGATGGTGACAATTCTCACGGTGACAGGGCCTATGGTGTAAATTCACATAGTGACAGTGTTCACGGTGACAGTGCCCATGGTGCTATTAACCATGGTGACAGTTCTCATAGTGAAACTGCCCATGGTGACACTGCACATGGTGGCAGTGCAAAATGGTGACAGTGCCCATGGTGCTATTGCTCTTGGTGACATTGCTTACGGTGATAGTGTGTATGGTGAAACTGCACACAGTGACATTGCTCATGGTGACAGTGTTCACGGCGTTAGTTCCTATCGTGAATGTGACCATGGGGACAGTGCCCATTGTCACAATTCTCATGGTGTAGTGCTCACGGTGACAGTGCCCATGGTGACAATGCACAGGGTGACACTATTCATGGTGACATTGCTCATGGTGAGAGTGCCCATGTTCACAACTGTCACGGTGATTGTTCCCATGGTGACAATACCCAGGGTAACAGAGCTGATGGTAAAAGTGTTCACGGTGACAGTGCCCATGATGACAGTACCTAAGGTGACAATTCCCATGGTGAGACTGCTCATAGACAGTGCCCATGGTGACAATACCCAGCGTGTCCTGTCCATGGTGACAGTGATCATGGTGACACTTCTCATGAGGACAGTGCCATAAGTGACAGTGCTCATTGTGGCAGTGCTCATGGTGACCGTGCTCATGGTGACAGTGTCCATGGTGACAGTGCCTATGGTGATAGATATCATGGTGGCCGTGCCCAGGGTGACATTGCCCACGCTGACAAAGTCCATGGTGATACTTCCCATTGTGACAGTGCCCACGGTGGCAGAGCCCATGGTGACAGTGCCCAAGATCACAGTGTCCATGGTGAGAGTGCTAACGGTGACTGTGCCCATGGTGACAGCACCCAGTGTGACAATGCCCATTGTGACAGTGCTCACGGTGACCATGCCGATGGTGATAGTGCCAATAGTGAGAGTGCTCACGGTGACACTGCCCATGGAGACACTGCCCATGGTGATAGTGCTCATCATGACAACCCCTCGGAGGCAGTGCCAATGGTGAGAGTCCCCGTGGTGACAGTTCTCACGGTGAAAGTGATCCTGTTGAAATTGCTCATGGTGACAGTGCTCAAGGTGATAGTCTGAATGTTGACAGTGCCCATGGTGACTCTTCTCATGGTGACAGTGCCTATGGTGATTATGCTCTTAGTGACAGTGCTCATGGTGACAGTGCCCATGGTGACAGTGACCACGGTGACTGTTCTCACCGTGGTAGTGCCCATGGTGACAGTGTTCATGATGACAGTCCGCATTAAGGCTGTGCCCACGGTGACACTGCTCATGGTGATAGTTCTCACGGTGATAGTACGCACGGTGACAGTGCCAAAGGTGACAATACCCAGGTGATAGTAATCATGGTGAAAGTGCCCATGGTGGCAGGTCTCATACTGACAGTTCTTGTGACACTGCTCATGGTGGCAGTGCTCGTGGTGACAGTGCTCTTGGTGACAGTGCTCATGGTGGCAGTGCCCATGGTGAGACTCCCGATGGTGACACTGCCCATGGTGACAGTGCACATGGTCATGGTGCATCTGCTGGCAGTGCAAAATAGTGAGAGTGCCCATGGTGAGAGTGCCCATGGTTCCAGTGCTCATGGTGACAGTGCCCATTGTGACAGTGCCCCTGGTGACAGTGCACACCGTGAGAGTGTCCATGGTGTCTGTGCCCATGGAGACAGTTCTTATCATGAGAGTGTTCACGGTAGCAGTGTTCATGGTAATAGTGCTCACGGAGACATTGCCCACAATGAGAGTGCCCATGGTGAGAATACTGACTGTGACAGTGCCCATGATGACTTTTCTCTCTGCGATAGTGCCCATGGGGACAGTTAGCACGGTGAGATTCCTCACAGTGATAGTGCACATTGTTTCAGTGCTAATAGTGTAAAGACCCATGGCGCCAGTGCCCATCATGGCATTGCTCACGGTGATAGTTCTCACGGTGACAGTGCCCATGGTGATATTACCCATGGTGACAGTACTCAGTGATCAAGTGCTCATGGTGACAGTGCCTAAGGTGATAGTGCACACGGTGGCAGTGCAAAATGGCGACAGTGCCCATGGTGACATTTCTTAATGTGATAGTCCTTGTGGTGACATTGCGCATGGTGACATTGCCCACCACGACAGTTCTCTTGTTGACAGTGCTCATGGTGATAGTGCCAATGTTGGAAGTGCCCATCGTGAAAGTGCCCATGGTGACAGTTCTTATGATGAGAGTGGTCAGAGGGGCAGTGCTCATGGTGAAAGTGCCCATGGTGACAGAGCCCACTGTGACAGTGTCCATAGTTATAGTGTCCACAGTGACAGTCCTAACAGTGAAATTGTCCATGGGGACACTGCCCATGGTGAAAGTGCCCATGGTCACAACACTCACGGTGATAGTGCTCACGGTGAGAGTGGCCATGGTGACAGTGACCACGGTGACAGTTCTAATGGTGATACTGCCCATGATGACAGTGCTCATGGTGACAGTCGACATTGTGCCAGTGCCCAAGGTGACAGTGCTCATGGTGACAGTGCCCAGGATGACAGTTCTCAAGGTGATAGTGCCCATGGTGACAGTGCACATGGTGATACAGAGAATGGGGACAGTGCTTATGGTGACAGTGGTCATGGTTGCAGTACCCATGGTGATAGTGCTGAAACTGACAGTGCCCTTGGGGATAGTGCCCATGGTGAGTGTGCTCGTGTTAATAGTGCCCATGGTGGCAGTTCCCATTGTGAAAGTGCTCATGATGACAGTGCCCATGTTGGTAGTTCCCATGGTGACAGTGCTCATGGTGATAGTGACCATGTTAACAGTGCACATGGTGGCTGTGCCCTTGGTGACAGTGCCCATGATGACAGTATTCATGGTGACAGTGCTCACGGTGATAGTGCCCATGGTGACAGTGCACATGGTGGTAGTCCACATGGTGGCAGTGAAAAATGGTGACAGTTCCCATGCTGACAGTTCTCATTGTGACAATGCACACGGTCACAACCGATGCTGACACTGCTCATGGTAGCTGTACCCGTGGTGACAGGGCTCATGGTGATAGTGCCCATGTTAACAGTGCCCATGGTGACACTGCCCATGGTGACAATGCCCATGATGACAGTGCCCATGGAGTCAGTGCCCACGGAGCCATTGCCTATGGTAACAGTGCTCACAGTGACAGTACCCATGGTAACAGTGACCACGGTGAGAGTGCTCATGGTGATAGTGGCTATGGTGACAGATCACACTGTGACAGTCCGCATTGTGCCAGTACCAATAGTGACAGTGCCCATGGTGACATTGACCACGGTAAGAGTGCTCACGGTGCTAGTGCTCACAGTAATAGTGCTCATGGTGACAGTGCCAACAGTGACGGTGCTCACGGTGACAGTGCCCATGGTGATAGTGTTCATGGTGAGAGTCCGCCCATTGATAGTGCCCATGGTTGCAGTTCCCATTGTGAAAGTGCTCATGATGACATTGCCCATGTTGGTAGTTCCCATGGTGACAGTGCTCACGGTGATAGTGACCTTGGTAACTGTGCACATGGTGGCCGTGCCCTTGGTGACAGTGCCAATGATGACAGTACTCATGGTGACAGTTCTCATGGTAATAGTTCCCATGGGGACAAGGCACAGGGTGGCAGTGAAAAATGGTGAAAGTGCCCATGTTGACAGTTCTCATGGTGACACTGCACACGGTGACATCCCATGCAGGCAGTACTCACGGTGACAGTTCTCATGGTTGCAGTACCCATGGTGACAGTGCTCACAGTGATACTGCCCATAGTGGCAATGCCCATGGTGACAGTGCCCATGGTGACACTGCCCATGATGACAGTGCCCATGGTGAAAGTTCCCACGGCGCCATTGCCTATGGTGACAGTGCTCATGGTAACAGTGCCCATGGTGACAGTGACCATGGTGAGAGTGCTCACACTGATAGTGCCCATGGTGACAGGGCTCATGATGCCAGGCCGCATTGTGCCAGTACCCATGGCGACAGTGGTCATGGTGACACTGACCACAGTGAGAGTGCTCACTGTGATAGAGCTCACGGTAATAGTGCTCATGGTGACAGTGCAAATGTTGACAATAGCCATGGTGACAGTACTCATGTTGAAAATACCCATGGTGGCAGTTCTCATGGTGACAGTGCTCATAATAGCAGTGCCCAAGGTGGCAGTCCTCGTGGTGACAGTGCTAATGGTGACAGTGCTCTTGGTGGCAGTTCCCATGGGGACAGTACCGATGGTGACCCTGTGCATTGTTACAGTGCCCATGGTAACCGTGCTCACGGTGGTAGTGCACATCGTGACAGTGCCCATGGTGGTAGTTCACCTGGTGACAGTGCTAAATAGTGACAGTGCGCATGCTGACAGTGCTCACGGTGATAGTGCCCATGGGGACAGTGCCCACGGTGATAATGGGTATTATTACAGTGTTCATCGTGACAGAGCCCAAGGTGGCAGTGGCCATGGTGACAGTGCCCACAATGACAGTGCCCATTGTGACAGTGCCGACAGTGACAGTGCCCATGGTGACACTTCTCACAGTGAATATGCCCATGGGGACAGTTACCATGATGAGATTTCTCACGGTGATAGTGCCCGTTGTGACAGTGCTCACAGTGACAATGCCCATGGTGCCAGTGCCCATAGAGACATTCCGCACGGTCACATTTCTCACGGTGAAAGTGCCTATGGTGACACTGCACCTGGTGGCAGTTCAAAATGGTGACAGTGCCCATGGTGACATTGCTCATAGTGACTTTGCTTACAGTGATAGTCCTTACGGTGACAGTGTGCATGGTGACACTGCACAAAGTTGCAGTGTTTATGGTGACAGTGTTCACGGTGATACTTTCCATGGTGATAGTGCCCATGGTGACACTGCACATAGTGGCAGTGATAAATGGTGACAGTGCCCCTGTTGACAGTTCTCATGGTGACAGTGCACATGGTGACAACCCGTGCAGACTGTACTCACGGTGACAGTTCTCATGTTTGCAGTATCCATGGTGACAGTGCTCACAGTGATAGTGCCCATGGTGAGAGTGCCCATGATGACAGGGCCCATGGTGCCATTGCCTATGGTGACAGTGCTCATGGTAACAGTGCCCAAGGTGACAGTGACCATGGTGAGAGTGCTCACACTGATGGTGCCCATGGTGACAGTGCTCACGGTGCCTGTCTACATTGTGCCAGTACCCATGGCGACAGTGCTCATGGTGACAGTGACCACAGTGAGAGTGCTCATAGTGATAGTGCTCACGGTAATAGTGCTCATGGTGACAATGCAAATGGTGACCATACCATGGTGACAGTACTCATGTTGAAAATACCCATGGTGGCAGTTCTCATAGCGACAGATCTCATGGTGACAGTGCTCATAATAGCAGTGCCCAGGTGCCAGTGCTCGTGGTGACAGTGCTAATGGTGACAGTGCTCTTGGTGGCAGTTCCCATCGGGACAATACTGATGGTGACGCTGTGCATTGTTACAGTGCCCATGGTAACCGTGCTCACGGTGATAGTGCACATCGTGACAGCGCCCATGGTGGTAGTTCACCTGGTGACAGTGCTAAATAGTGACAGTGCACGTGCTGACAGTGCTCACGGTGATAGTGCCCATGGTGACAGTGCACACGGTGATAATGGGCATTGTTACAGAGTTCATGGTGACAGCACACGGTGGCAGTGGCCATGGAGACAGTGCCCACAATGACAGTGCCCATGGTGACAGTGCCGACAGTGACAGTGCCCATGGTGATATTACCCATGGTGACAGTACTCAGTGACCAAGTGCTCATGGTGACAGTGCCTAAGGTGATAGTGCACACGGTGGCAGTGCAAAATGGCGACAGTGCCCATGGGGACATTGCTTAATGTGATAGTCCTTGTGGTGACATTGTGCATGGTGACATTGCCCACCACGACAGTTCTCTTGTTGACAGTGCTCATGGTGATAGTGCCAATGTTGGAAGTGCCCATCGTGAAAGTGCCCATGGTGACAGTTCTTATGATGAGAGTGGTCAGAGTGGCAGTGCTCATGGTGAAAGTGCCAATGGTGACAGGGCCCACGGTGACAGTGTCCATAGTTATAGTGTCCAGGGTGACAGTACTAACAGTGAAATTGTCCATGGGGACACTGCCCATGGTGAAAGTGCCCATGGTCACAACACTCACGGTGATAGTGCTCACGGTGAGAGTGGCCATGGTGACAGTGACCACGGTGACACTTCTAATGGTGATACTGCCCATGATGACAGTGCTCATGGTGACAGTCCACATTGTGCCAGTGCCCAAGGTGACAGTGCTCATGGTGACAGTGCCCAAAGTCCCAATACCCATGGTGACAGTGCCCAGGATGACAGTTCTCAAGGTGATAGTGCCCATGGTGACAGTGCACATGGTGATACAGAGAATGGGGACAGTGCTTATGGTGACAGTGGTCATGGTTGCAGTACCCATGGTGATAGTGCTGAAACTGACAGTGCCCTTGGGGATAGTGCCCATGGTGAGTGTGCTCGTGTTAATAGTGCCCATGGTGGCAGTTCGCATTGTGAAAGTGCTCATGATGACAGTGCCCATGTGGGTCGTTCCCATGGTGACAGTGCTCATGGTGATAGTGACCATGTTAAGAGTGCACATGGTGGCAGTGCCCTTGGTGACAGTGCCCATGATGACAGTATTCACGGTTACAGTGCTCACGGTGATAGTGCCCATGGTGAGAGTGCACATGGTGGTAGTCCACATGGTGGCAGTGAAAAATGGTGACAGTTCTCATTATGACAGTTCTCATTGTGACAATGCACACGGTCACAACCGATGCTGACACTGCTCATGGTAGCTGTACCCGTGGTGACAGTGCTCATGGTGATAGTGTCCATGTTAACAGTGCCCATGGTGACACTGCCCATGGTGACAATGCCCATGATGACAGTGCCCATGGAGTCAGTGCCCATGTAGCCATTGCCTATGGTAACAGTGCTCACAATGACAGTACCCATGGTAACAGTGACCACGGTGAGAGTGCTCATGGTGATAGTGGCTATGGTGACAGATCACACTGTGACAGTCCGCATTGTGCCAGTACCAATAGTGACAGTGCCCATGGTGACATTGACCACGGTGAGAGTGCTCACGGTGATAGTGCTCACAGTAATAGTGCTCATGGTGACAGTGCCGACAGTGACGGTGCTCACGGTGACAGTGCCTATGGTGATAGTGCCCATGGTGAGAGTCCGCCCATTGATAGTGCCCATGGTGGCAGTTCCCATTGTGAAAGTGCTCATGATGACATTGCCCATGTTGGTAGTTCCCATGGTGACAGTGCTCACGGTGATAGTGACCTTGGTAACTGTGCACATGGTGGCTGTGCCCTTGGTGACAGTGCCAATGATGACAGTACTCATGGTGACAGTTCTCATGGTAATAGTTCCCATGGGGACAAGGCACAGGGTGGCAGTGAAAAATGGTGAAAGTGCCCATGTTGACAGTTCTCATGGTGACTGTGCACACGGTGACAACCCATGCAGACAGTACTCACGGTGACAGTTCTCATGGTTGCAGTACCCATGGTGACAGTGCTCACAGTGATACTGCCCATAGTGGCAATGCCCATGGTGACAGTGCCCATGGTGACACTGCCATGATGACAGTGCCCATGGTGAAAGTTCCCACGGCGCCATTGCCTATGGTGACTGTGCTCATGGTAACAGTGCCCATGGTGACAGTGACCATGGTGAGAGTGCTCACACTGATAGTGCCCATGGTGACAGGGCTCATGGTGCCAGGCCGCATTGTGCCAGTACCCATGGCGACAGTGTTCATGGTGACACTGACCACAGTGAGAGTGCTCACTGTGATAGAGCTCACGGTAATAGTGCTCATGGTGACAGTGCAAATGGTGACAATACCCATGGTGACAGTACTCATGTTGAAACTACCCATGGTGGCAGTTCTCATGGTGACAGTGCTCATAATAGCAGTGCCCAAGGTGGCAGTCCTCGTGGTGACAGTGCTAATGGTGACAGTGCTCTTGGTGGCAGTTCCCATGGGGACAGTACCGATGGTGACCCTGTGCATTGTTACCGTGCCCATGGTAACCGTGCTCACGGTGGTAGTGCACATCGTGACAGTGCCCATGGTGGTAGTTCACCTGGTGACAGTGCTAAATAGTGACAGTGCACATGCTGACAGTGCTCACGGTGATAGTGCCCATGGTGACAGTGCCCACGGTGATAATGGGTATTATTACAGTGTTCATCGTGACAGAGCCCAAGGTGGCAGTGGCCATGGTGACAGTGCCCACAATGACAGTGCCCATGGTGACAGTGCCGACAGTGACAGTGCCCATGGTGACACTTCTCACAGTGAATGTGCCCATGGGGACAGTTACCATGATGAGATTTCTCACGGTGATAGTGCCCGTTGTGACAGTGCTCACAGTGACAATGCCCATGGTGCCAGTGCCCATAGAGACATTCCGCACGGTCACATTTCTCACGGTGAAAGTGCCTATGGTGACACTGCACCTGGTGGCAGTGCAAAATGGTGACAGTGCCCATGGTAACATTGCTCATAGTGACTTTGCTTACAGTGATAGTCCTTACGGTGACAGTGTGCATGGTGACACTGCACAAAGTTGCAGTGTTTATGGTGACAGTGTTCACGGTGATACTTTCCATGGTGATAGTGCCCATGGTGACACTGCACATGGTGGCAGTGATAAATGGTGACAGTGCCCCTGTTGACAGTTCTCATGGTGACAGTGCACATGGTGACAACCCGTGCAGACTGTACTCACGGTGACAGTTCTCATGTTTGCAGTATCCATGGTGACAGTGCTCACAGTGATAGTGCCCATGGTGAGAGTGCCCATGATGACAGGGCCCATGGTGCCATTGCTTATGGTGACAGTGCTCATGGTAACAGTGCCCAAGGTGACAGTGACCATGGTGAGAGTGCTCACACTGATGGTGCCCATGGTGACAGTGCTCACGGTGCCTGTCTAAATTGTGCCAGTACCCATGGCGACAGTGCTCATGGTGACAGTGACCACAGTGAGAGTGCTCATAGTGATAGTGCTCACGGTAATAGTGCTCATGGTGACAATGCAAATGGTGACCATACCATGGTGACAGTACTCATCTTGAAAATACCCATGGTGGCAGTTCTCATAGCGACAGATCTCATGGTGACAGTGCTCATAATAGCAGTGCCCAGGTGCCAGTGCTCGTGGTGACAGTGCTAATGGTGACAGTGCTCTTGGTGGCAGTTCCCATCGGGACAATACTGATGGTGACGCTGTGCATTGTTACAGTGCCCATGGTAACCGTGCTCACGGTGATAGTGCACATCGTGACAGCGCCCATGGTGGTAGTTCACCTGGTGACAGTGCTAAATAGTGACAGTGCACGTGCTGACAGTGCTCACGGTGATAGTGCCCATGGTGACAGTGCACACGGTGATAATGGGCATTGTTACAGAGTTCATGGTGACAGCACACGGTGGCAGTGGCCATGGAGACAGTGCCCACAATGACAGTGCCCATGGTGACAGTGCCGACAGTGACAGTGCCCATGGTGATATTACCCATGGTGACAGTACTCAGTGACCAAGTGCTCATGGTGACAGTGCCTAAGGTGATAGTGCACACGGTGGCAGTGCAAAATGGCGACAGTGCCCATGGGGACATTGCTTAATGTGATAGTCCTTGTGGTGACATTGTGCATGGTGACATTGCCCACCACGACAGTTCTCTTGTTGACAGTGCTCATGGTGATAGTGCCAATGTTGGAAGTGCCCATCGTGAAAGTGCCCATGGTGACCGTTCTTATGATGAGAGTGGTCAGAGTGGCAGTGCTCATGGTGAAAGTGCCAATGGTGACAGGGCCCACGGTGACAGTGTCCATAGTTATAGTGTCCAGGGTGACAGTACTAACAGTGAAATTGTCCATGGGGACACTGCCCATGGTGAAAGTGCCCATGGTCACAACACTCACGGTGATAGTGCTCACGGTGAGAGTGGCCATGGTGACAGTGACCACGGTGACACTTCTAATGGTGATACTGCCCATGATGACAGTGCTCATGGTGACAGTCCACATTGTGCCAGTGCCCAAGGTGACAGTGCTCATGGTGACAGTGCCCAAAGTCCCAATACCCATGGTGACAGTGCCCAGGATGACAGTTCTCAAGGTGATAGTGCCCATGGTGACAGTGCACATGGTGATACAGAGAATGGGGACAGTGCTTATGGTGACAGTGGTCATGGTTGCAGTACCCATGGTGATAGTGCTGAAACTGACAGTGCCCTTGGGGATAGTGCCCATGGTGAGTGTGCTCGTGTTAATAGTGCCCATGGTGGCAGTTCGCATTGTGAAAGTGCTCATGATGACAGTGCCCATGTGGGTCGTTCCCATGGTGACAGTGCTCATGGTGATAGTGACCATGTTAAGAGTGCACATGGTGGCAGTGCCCTTGGTGACAGTGCCCATGATGACAGTATTCACGGTTACAGTGCTCACGGTGATAGTGCCCATGGTGAGAGTGCACATGGTGGTAGTCCACATGGTGGCAGTGAAAAATGGTGACAGTTCTCATTATGACAGTTCTCATTGTGACAATGCACACGGTCACAACCGATGCTGACACTGCTCATGGTAGCTGTACCCGTGGTGACAGTGCTCATGGTGATAGTGTCCATGTTAACAGTGCCCATGGTGACACTGCCCATGGTGACAATGCCCATGATGACAGTGCCCATGGAGTCAGTGCCCATGTAGCCATTGCCTATGGTAACAGTGCTCACAATGACAGTACCCATGGTAACAGTGACCACGGTGAGAGTGCTCATGGTGATAGTGGCTATGGTGACAGATCACACTGTGACAGTCCGCATTGTGCCAGTACCAATAGTGACAGTGCCCATGGTGACATTGACCACGGTGAGAGTGCTCACGGTGATAGTGCTCACAGTAATAGTGCTCATGGTGACAGTGCCGACAGTGACGGTGCTCACGGTGACAGTGCCTATGGTGATAGTGCCCATGGTGAGAGTCCGCCCATTGATAGTGCCCATGGTGGCAGTTCCCATTGTGAAAGTGCTCATGATGACATTGCCCATGTTGGTAGTTCCCATGGTGACAGTGCTCACGGTGATAGTGACCTTGGTAACTGTGCACATAGTGGCCGTGCCCTTGGTGACAGTGCCAATGATGACAGTACTCATGGTGACAGTTCTCATGGTAATAGTTCCCATGGGGACAAGGCACAGGGTGGCAGTGAAAAATGGTGAAAGTGCCCATGTTGACAGTTCTCATGGTGACTGTGCACACGGTGACAACCCATGCAGACAGTACTCACGGTGACAGTTCTCATGGTTGCAGTACCCATGGTGACAGTGCTCACAGTGATACTGCCCATAGTGGCAATGCCCATGGTGACAGTGCCCATGGTGACACTGCCATGATGACAGTGCCCATGGTGAAAGTTCCCACGGCGCCATTGCCTATGGTGACTGTGCTCATGGTAACAGTGCCCATGGTGACAGTGACCATGGTGAGAGTGCTCACACTGATAGTGCCCATGGTGACAGGGCTCATGGTGCCAGGCCGCATTGTGCCAGTACCCATGGCGACAGTGTTCATGGTGACACTGACCACAGTGAGAGTGCTCACTGTGATAGAGCTCACGGTAATAGTGCTCATGGTGACAGTGCAAATGGTGACAATACCCATGGTGACAGTACTCATGTTGAAACTACCCATGGTGGCAGTTCTCATGGTGACAGTGCTCATAATAGCAGTGCCCAAGGTGGCAGTCCTCGTGGTGACAGTGCTAATGGTGACAGTGCTCTTGGTGGCAGTTCCCATGGGGACAGTACCGATGGTGACCCTGTGCATTGTTACCGTGCCCATGGTAACCGTGCTCACGGTGGTAGTGCACATCGTGACAGTGCCCATGGTGGTAGTTCACCTGGTGACAGTGCTAAATAGTGACAGTGCACATGCTGACAGTGCTCACGGTGATAGTGCCCATGGTGACAGTGCCCACGGTGATAATGGGTATTATTACAGTGTTCATCGTGACAGAGCCCAAGGTGGCAGTGGCCATGGTGACAGTGCCCACAATGACAGTGCCCATGGTGACAGTGCCGACAGTGACAGTGCCCATGGTGACACTTCTCACAGTGAATGTGCCCATGGGGACAGTTACCATGATGAGATTTCTCACGGTGATAGTGCCCGTTGTGACAGTGCTCACAGTGACAATGCCCATGGTGCCAGTGCCCATAGAGACATTCCGCACGGTCACATTTCTCACGGTGAAAGTGCCTATGGTGACACTGCACCTGGTGGCAGTGCAAAATGGTGACAGTGCCCATGGTGACATTGCTCATAGTGACTTTGCTTACAGTGATAGTCCTTACGGTGACAGTGTGCATGGTGACACTGCACAAAGTTGCAGTGTTTATGGTGACAGTGTTCACGGTGATACTTTCCATGGTGATAGTGCCCATGGTGACACTGCACATGGTGGCAGTGATAAATGGTGACAGTGCCCCTGTTGACAGTTCTCATGGTGACAGTGCACATGGTGACAACCCGTGCAGACTGTACTCACGGTGACAGTTCTCATGTTTGCAGTATCCATGGTGACAGTGCTCACAGTGATAGTGCCCATGGTGAGAGTGCCCATGATGACAGGGCCCATGGTGCCATTGCCTATGGTGACAGTGCTCATGGTAACAGTGCCCAAGGTGACAGTGACCATGGTGAGAGTGCTCACACTGATGGTGCCCATGGTGACAGTGCTCACGGTGCCTGTCTAAATTGTGCCAGTACCCATGGCGACAGTGCTCATGGTGACAGTGACCACAGTGAGAGTGCTCATAGTGATAGTGCTCACGGTAATAGTGCTCATGGTGACAATGCAAATGGTGACCATACCATGGTGACAGTACTCATGTTGAAAATACCCATGGTGGCAGTTCTCATAGCGACAGATCTCATGGTGACAGTGCTCATAATAGCAGTGCCCAGGTGCCAGTGCTCGTGGTGACAGTGCTAATGGTGACAGTGCTCTTGGTGGCAGTTCCCATCGGGACAATACTGATGGTGACGCTGTGCATTGTTACAGTGCCCATGGTAACCGTGCTCACGGTGATAGTGCACATCGTGACAGCGCCCATGGTGGTAGTTCACCTGGTGACAGTGCTAAATAGTGACAGTGCACGTGCTGACAGTGCTCACGGTGATAGTGCCCATGGTGACAGTGCACACGGTGATAATGGGCATTGTTACAGAGTTCATGGTGACAGCACACGGTGGCAGTGGCCATGGAGACAGTGCCCACAATGACAGTGCCCATGGTGACAGTGCCGACAGTGACAGTGCCCATGGTGACACTTCTCACGGTGACAGTGCCCATGGGGACAGTTAGCATGGTGAGATTTCTCACGTTGATAGTGCCCGTTGTGACAGTGCTCACAGTGACAATACCCATGGTGCCAGTGCCCATAGAGTCATTCCGCACGGTCTCATTTCTCACAGTGAAAGTGCCTATGGTGATATTAACCATGGTGACACTGCACATGGTGGCAGAGCAAAATGGTGACAGTGCCCATGGTGACATTGCTCATGGTGACTTTGCTTATGGTGATAGTCCTTACACTGACCGTGCGCATGGTGACACTGCACACAGTGACAGTGTTCATGGTGACAGTGTTCACAGTGATAGTTCCCATGGTGAGATTGTCCATGGTAACAGTGCCCATTGTCACAATTCTCATGGTGTAGTGCTCACAGTGACAGTGCCCATGGTGTCATGCCCATGGTGACAGTGCTCATGGTGACAGTGCTCATGTTGGCAGTGCCATAAATAACAGTGCTCATTGTGGCAGTGCTCAAGGTGTCCGTGCTCATGGTGACAGTGCCCATGTTTACAGTGTTTATGGTGATAGATGTCACGGTGTCAGTTCCCACGGGGACAGTGCCAAGGCTGACAAAGCCCAGGGTGATACTTCCCATTGGGACATTGCCCACGGTGACAGTGCGCATGGTGACAGCACCCAGTGTGACAAGGCTCATGGTGACAGTGCTCACGGTGACGGTGCCCATGGTGACAGTGCCGATGTTGAGAGTGCCATTAGTGACAGTGCTCATGGTGAAACTGCCCATGGAGACATCGCCCATGGTGATAGTGCTCGTGGTGACAACCCCACGGTGACAGTGCCAAAGTTGATAGTCCCCGTGGTGACAGGTCTTACATTGAATGTGACCATGGTGTCTGTGCTCATGGTGACAGTGCTCAAGGTTATAGTCTCCATGTTGACAGTGCCGATGGTGACAATTCTCACGGTGACAGGGCCTATGGTGTAAATTCACATAGTGACAGTGTTCACGGTGACAGTGCCCATGGTGCTATTAACCATGGTGACAGTTCTCATAGTGAAACTGCCCATGGTGACACTGCACATGGTGGCAGTGCAAAATGGTGACAGTGCCCATGGTGCTATTGCTCTTGGTGACATTGCTTACGGTGATAGTGTGTATGGTGAAACTGCACACAGTGACATTGCTCATGGTGACAGTGTTCACGGCGTTAGTTCCTATCGTGAATGTGACCATGGGGACAGTGCCCATTGTCACAATTCTCATGGTGTAGTGCTCACGGTGACAGTGCCCATGGTGACAATACACAGGGTGACACTATTCATGGTGACATTGCTCATGGTGAGAGTGCCCATGTTCACAACTGTCACGGTGATTGTTCCCATGGTGACAATACCCAGGGTAACAGAGCTGATGGTAAAAGTGTTCACGGTGACAGTGCCCATGATGACAGTACCTAAGGTGACAATTCCCATGGTGAGACTGCTCATAGACAGTGCCCATGGTGACAATACCCAGCGTGTCCTGTCCATGGTGACAGTGATCATGGTGACACTTCTCATGAGGACAGTGCCATAAGTGACAGTGCTCATTGTGGCAGTGCTCATGGTGACCGTGCTCATGGTGACAGTGTCCATGGTGACAGTGCCTATGGTGATAGATATCATGGTGGCCGTGCCCAGGGTGACATTGCCCAGGCTGACAAAGCCCATGGTGATACTTCCCATTGTGACAGTGCCCACGGTGGCAGAGCCCATGGTGACAGTGCCCAAGATCACAGTGTCCATGGTGAGAGTGCTAACGGTGACTGTGCCCATGGTGACAGCACCCAGTGTGACAATGCCCATTGTGACAGTGCTCACGGTGACCATGCCGATGGTGATAGTGCCAATAGTGAGAGTGCTCACGGTGACACTGCCCATGGAGACACTGCCCATGGTGATAGTGCTCATCATGACAACCCCTCGGAGGCAGTGCCAATGGTGAGAGTCCCCGTGGTGACAGTTCTCACGGTGAAAGTGATCCTATTGATATTTCTCATGGTGACAGTGCTCTTGGTGACAGTGCTCAAGGTGATAGTCTGAATGTTGACAGTGCCCATGGTGACTCTTCTCATGGTGACAGTGCCTATGGTGATTATGCTCTTAGTGACAGTGCTCATGGTGACAGTGCCCATGGTGACAGTGACCACGGTGACTGTTCTCACCGTGGTAGTGCCCATGGTGACAGTGTTCATGATGACAGTCCGCATTAAGGCTGTGCCCACGGTGACACTGCTCATGGTGATAGTTCTCACGGTGATAGTACGCACGGTGACAGTGCCAAAGGTGACAATACCCAGGTGATAGTAATCATGGTGAAAGTGCCCATGGTGGCAGGTCTCATACTGACAGTTCTTGTGACACTGCTCATGGTGGCAGTGCTCGTGGTGACAGTGCTCTTGGTGACAGTGCTCATGGTGGCAGTGCCCATGGTGAGACTCCCGATGGTGACACTGCCCATGGTGACAGTGCACATGGTCATGGTGCATCTGCTGGCAGTGCAAAATAGTGAGAGTGCCCATGATGATATTGCTCATGGTGATAGTGCCCATGGTGAGAGTGCCCATGGTTCCAGTGCTCATGGTGACAGTGCCCATTGTGACAGTGCCCCTGGTGACAGTGCACACCGTGAGAGTGTCCATGGTGTCTGTGCCCATGGAGACAGTTCTTATCATGAGAGTGTTCACGGTAGCAGTGTTCATGGTAATAGTGCTCACGGAGACATTGCCCACAATGAGAGTGCCCATGGTGAGAATACTGACTGTGACAGTGCCCATGATGACTTTTCTCTCTGCGATAGTGCCCATGGGGACAGTTAGCACGGTGAGATTCCTCACAGTGATAGTGCACATTGTTTCAGTGCTAATAGTGTAAAGACCCATGGCGCCAGTGCCCATCATGGCATTGCTCACGGTGATAGTTCTCACGGTGACAGTGCCCATGGTGATATTACCCATGGTGACAGTACTCAGTGATCAAGTGCTCATGGTGACAGTGCCTAAGGTGATAGTGCACACGGTGGCAGTGCAAAATGGCGACAGTGCCCATGGTGACATTTCTTAATGTGATAGTCCTTGTGGTGACATTGCGCATGGTGACATTGCCCACCACGACAGTTCTCTTGTTGACAGTGCTCATGGTGATAGTGCCAATGTTGGAAGTGCCCATCGTGAAAGTGCCCATGGTGACAGTTCTTATGATGAGAGTGGTCAGAGGGGCAGTGCTCATGGTGAAAGTGCCCATGGTGACAGAGCCCACGGTGACAGTGTCCATAGTTATAGTGTCCACAGTGACAGTCCTAACAGTGAAATTGTCCATGGGGACACTGCCCATGGTGAAAGTGCCCATGGTCACAACACTCACGGTGATAGTGCTCACGGTGAGAGTGGCCATGGTGACAGTGACCACGGTGACAGTTCTAATGGTGATACTGCCCATGATGACAGTGCTCATGGTGACAGTCGACATTGTGCCAGTGCCCAAGGTGACAGTGCTCATGGTGACAGTGCCCAGGATGACAGTTCTCAAGGTGATAGTGCCCATGGTGACAGTGCACATGGTGATACAGAGAATGGGGACAGTGCTTATGGTGACAGTGGTCATGGTTGCAGTACCCATGGTGATAGTGCTGAAACTGACAGTGCCCTTGGGGATAGTGCCCATGGTGAGTGTGCTCGTGTTAATAGTGCCCATGGTGGCAGTTCCCATTGTGAAAGTGCTCATGATGACAGTGCCCATGTTGGTAGTTCCCATGGTGACAGTGCTCATGGTGATAGTGACCATGTTAACAGTGCACATGGTGGCTGTGCCCTTGGTGACAGTGCCCATGATGACAGTATTCATGGTGACAGTGCTCACGGTGATAGTGCCCATGGTGACAGTGCACATGGTGGTAGTCCACATGGTGGCAGTGAAAAATGGTGACAGTTCCCATGCTGACAGTTCTCATTGTGACAATGCACACGGTCACAACCGATGCTGACACTGCTCATGGTAGCTGTACCCGTGGTGACAGGGCTCATGGTGATAGTGCCCATGTTAACAGTGCCCATGGTGACACTGCCCATGGTGACAATGCCCATGATGACAGTGCCCATGGAGTCAGTGCCCACGGAGCCATTGCCTATGGTAACAGTGCTCACAGTGACAGTACCCATGGTAACAGTGACCACGGTGAGAGTGCTCATGGTGATAGTGGCTATGGTGACAGATCACACTGTGACAGTCCGCATTGTGCCAGTACCAATAGTGACAGTGCCCATGGTGACATTGACCACGGTAAGAGTGCTCACGGTGCTAGTGCTCACAGTAATAGTGCTCATGGTGACAGTGCCAACAGTGACGGTGCTCACGGTGACAGTGCCCATGGTGATAGTGCTCATGGTGAGAGTCCGCCCATTGATAGTGCCCATGGTTGCAGTTCCCATTGTGAAAGTGCTCATGATGACATTGCCCATGTTGGTAGTTCCCATGGTGACAGTGCTCACGGTGATAGTGACCTTGGTAACTGTGCACATGGTGGCCGTGCCCTTGGTGACAGTGCCAATGATGACAGTACTCATGGTGACAGTTCTCATGGTAATAGTTCCCATGGGGACAAGGCACAGGGTGGCAGTGAAAAATGGTGAAAGTGCCCATGTTGACAGTTCTCATGGTGACACTGCACACGGTGACATCCCATGCAGGCAGTACTCACGGTGACAGTTCTCATGGTTGCAGTACCCATGGTGACAGTGCTCACAGTGATACTGCCCATAGTGGCAATGCCCATGGTGACAGTGCCCATGGTGACACTGCCCATGATGACAGTGCCCATGGTGAAAGTTCCCACGGCGCCATTGCCTATGGTGACAGTGCTCATGGTAACAGTGCCCATGGTGACAGTGACCATGGTGAGAGTGCTCACACTGATAGTGCCCATGGTGACAGGGCTCATGATGCGAGGCCGCATTGTGCCAGTACCCATGGCGACAGTGTTCATGGTGACACTGACCACAGTGAGAGTGCTCACTGTGATAGAGCTCACGGTAATAGTGCTCATGGTGACAGTGCAAATGGTGACAATAGCCATGGTGACAGTACTCATGTTGAAAATACCCATGGTGGCAGTTCTCATGGTGACAGTGCTCATAATAGCAGTGCCCAAGGTGGCAGTCCTCGTGGTGACAGTGCTAATGGTGACAGTGCTCTTGGTGGCAGTTCCCATGGGGACAGTACCGATGGTGACCCTGTGCATTGTTACAGTGCCCATGGTAACCGTGCTCACGGTGGTAGTGCACATCGTGACAGTGCCCATGGTGGTAGTTCACCTGGTGACAGTGCTAAATAGTGACAGTGCGCATGCTGACAGTGCTCACGGTGATAGTGCCCATGGGGACAGTGCCCACGGTGATAATGGGTATTATTACAGTGTTCATCGTGACAGAGCCCAAGGTGGCAGTGGCCATGGTGACAGTGCCCACAATGACAGTGCCCATGGTGACAGTGCCGACAGTGACAGTGCCCATGGTGACACTTCTCACAGTGAATATGCCCATGGGGACAGTTACCATGATGAGATTTCTCACGGTGATAGTGCCCGTTGTGACAGTGCTCACAGTGACAATGCCCATGGTGCCAGTGCCCATAGAGACATTCCGCACGGTCACATTTCTCACGGTGAAAGTGCCTATGGTGACACTGCACCTGGTGGCAGTGCAAAATGGTGACAGTGCCCATGGTGACATTGCTCATAGTGACTTTGCTTACAGTGATAGTCCTTACGGTGACAGTGTGCATGGTGACACTGCACAAAGTTGCAGTGTTTATGGTGACAGTGTTCACGGTGATACTTTCCATGGTGATAGTGCCCATGGTGACACTGCACATAGTGGCAGTGATAAATGGTGACAGTGCCCCTGTTGACAGTTCTCATGGTGACAGTGCACATGGTGACAACCCGTGCAGACTGTACTCACGGTGACAGTTCTCATGTTTGCAGTATCCATGGTGACAGTGCTCACAGTGATAGTGCCCATGGTGAGAGTGCCCATGATGACAGGGCCCATGGTGCCATTGCCTATGGTGACAGTGCTCATGGTAACAGTGCCCAAGGTGACAGTGACCATGGTGAGAGTGCTCACACTGATGGTGCCCATGGTGACAGTGCTCACGGTGCCTGTCTACATTGTGCCAGTACCCATGGCGACAGTGCTCATGGTGACAGTGACCACAGTGAGAGTGCTCATAGTGATAGTGCTCACGGTAATAGTGCTCATGGTGACAATGCAAATGGTGACCATACCATGGTGACAGTACTCATGTTGAAAATACCCATGGTGGCAGTTCTCATAGCGACAGATCTCATGGTGACAGTGCTCATAATAGCAGTGCCCAGGTGCCAGTGCTCGTGGTGACAGTGCTAATGGTGACAGTGCTCTTGGTGGCAGTTCCCATCGGGACAATACTGATGGTGACGCTGTGCATTGTTACAGTGCCCATGGTAACCGTGCTCACGGTGATAGTGCACATCGTGACAGCGCCCATGGTGGTAGTTCACCTGGTGACAGTGCTAAATAGTGACAGTGCACGTGCTGAGAGTGCTCACGGTGATAGTGCCCATGGTGACAGTGCACACGGTGATAATGGGCATTGTTACAGAGTTCATGGTGACAGCACACGGTGGCAGTGGCCATGGAGACAGTGCCCACAATGACAGTGCCCATGGTGACAGTGCCGACAGTGACAGTGCCCATGGTGATATTACCCATGGTGACAGTACTCAGTGACCAAGTGCTCATGGTGACAGTGCCTAAGGTGATAGTGCACACGGTGGCAGTGCAAAATGGCGACAGTGCCCATGGGGACATTGCTTAATGTGATAGTCCTTGTGGTGACATTGTGCATGGTGACATTGCCCACCACGACAGTTCTCTTGTTGACAGTGCTCATGGTGATAGTGCCAATGTTGGAAGTGCCCATCGTGAAAGTGCCCATGGTGACAGTTCTTATGATGAGAGTGGTCAGAGTGGCAGTGCTCATGGTGAAAGTGCCAATGGTGACAGGGCCCACGGTGACAGTGTCCATAGTTATAGTGTCCAGGGTGACAGTACTAACAGTGAAATTGTCCATGGGGACACTGCCCATGGTGAAAGTGCCCATGGTCACAACACTCACGGTGATAGTGCTCACGGTGAGAGTGGCCATGGTGACAGTGACCACGGTGACACTTCTAATGGTGATACTGCCCATGATGACAGTGCTCATGGTGACAGTCCACATTGTGCCAGTGCCCAAGGTGACAGTGCTCATGGTGACAGTGCCCAAAGTCCCAATACCCATGGTGACAGTGCCCAGGATGACAGTTCTCAAGGTGATAGTGCCCATGGTGACAGTGCACATGGTGATACAGAGAATGGGGACAGTGCTTATGGTGACAGTGGTCATGGTTGCAGTACCCATGGTGATAGTGCTGAAACTGACAGTGCCCTTGGGGATAGTGCCCATGGTGAGTGTGTTCGTGTTAATAGTGCCCATGGTGGCAGTTCGCATTGTGAAAGTGCTCATGATGACAGTGCCCATGTGGGTCGTTCCCATGGTGACAGTGCTCATGGTGATAGTGACCATGTTAAGAGTGCACATGGTGGCAGTGCCCTTGGTGACAGTGCCCATGATGACAGTATTCATGGTTACAGTGCTCACGGTGATAGTGCCCATGGTGAGAGTGCACATGGTGGTAGTCCACATGGTGGCAGTGAAAAATGGTGACAGTTCTCATTATGACAGTTCTCATTGTGACAATGCACACGGTCACAACCGATGCTGACACTGCTCATGGTAGCTGTACCCGTGGTGACAGTGCTCATGGTGATAGTGTCCATGTTAACAGTGCCCATGGTGACACTGCCCATGGTGACAATGCCCATGATGACAGTGCCCATGGAGTCAGTGCCCATGTAGCCATTGCCTATGGTAACAGTGCTCACAATGACAGTACCCATGGTAACAGTGACCACGGTGAGAGTGCTCATGGTGATAGTGGCTATGGTGACAGATCACACTGTGACAGTCCGCATTGTGCCAGTACCAATAGTGACAGTGCCCATGGTGACATTGACCACGGTGAGAGTGCTCACGGTGATAGTGCTCACAGTAATAGTGCTCATGGTGACAGTGCCGACAGTGACGGTGCTCACGGTGACAGTGCCTATGGTGATAGTGCCCATGGTGAGAGTCCGCCCATTGATAGTGCCCATGGTGGCAGTTCCCATTGTGAAAGTGCTCATGATGACATTGCCCATGTTGGTAGTTCCCATGGTGACAGTGCTCACGGTGATAGTGACCTTGGTAACTGTGCACATGGTGGCTGTGCCCTTGGTGACAGTGCCAATGATGACAGTACTCATGGTGACAGTTCTCATGGTAATAGTTCCCATGGGGACAAGGCACAGGGTGGCAGTGAAAAATGGTGAAAGTGCCCATGTTGACAGTTCTCATGGTGACAGTGCACACGGTGACAACCCATGCAGACAGTACTCACGGTGACAGTTCTCATGGTTGCAGTACCCATGGTGACAGTGCTCACAGTGATACTGCCCATAGTGGCAATGCCCATGGTGACAGTGCCCATGGTGACACTGCCATGATGACAGTGCCCATGGTGAAAGTTCCCACGGCGCCATTGCCTATGGTGACTGTGCTCATCGTAACAGTGCCCATGGTGACAGTGACCATGGTGAGAGTGCTCACACTGATAGTGCCCATGGTGACAGGGCTCATGGTGCCAGTCCGCATTGTGCCAGTACCCATGGCGACAGTGTTCATGGTGACACTGACCACAGTGAGAGTGCTCACTGTGATAGAGCTCACGGTAATAGTGCTCATGGTGACAGTGCAAATGGTGACAATACCCATGGTGACAGTACTCATGTTGAAACTACCCATGGTGGCAGTTCTCATGGTGACAGTGCTCATAATAGCAGTGCCCAAGGTGGCAGTCCTCGTGGTGACAGTGCTAATGGTGACAGTGCTCTTGGTGGCAGTTCCCATGGGGACAGTACCGATGGTGACCCTGTGCATTGTTACCGTGCCCATGGTAACCGTGCTCACGGTGGTAGTGCACATCGTGACAGTGCCCATGGTGGTAGTTCACCTGGTGACAGTGCTAAATAGTGACAGTGCACATGCTGACAGTGCTCACGGTGATAGTGCCCATGGTGACAGTGCCCACGGTGATAATGGGTATTATTACAGTGTTCATCGTGACAGAGCCCAAGGTGGCAGTGGCCATGGTGACAGTGCCCACAATGACAGTGCCCATGGTGACAGTGCCGACAGTGACAGTGCCCATGGTGACACTTCTCACAGTGAATGTGCCCATGGGGACAGTTACCATGATGAGATTTCTCACGGTGATAGTGCCCGTTGTGACAGTGCTCACAGTGACAATGCCCATGGTGCCAGTGCCCATAGAGACATTCCGCACGGTCACATTTCTCACGGTGAAAGTGCCTATGGTGACACTGCACCTGGTGGCAGTGCAAAATGGTGACAGTGCCCATGGTAACATTGCTCATAGTGACTTTGCTTACAGTGATAGTCCTTACGGTGACAGTGTGCATGGTGACACTGCACAAAGTTGCAGTGTTTATGGTGACAGTGTTCACGGTGATACTTTCCATGGTGATAGTGCCCATGGTGACACTGCACATGGTGGCAGTGATAAATGGTGACAGTGCCCCTGTTGACAGTTCTCATGGTGACAGTGCACATGGTGACAACCCGTGCAGACTGTACTCACGGTGACAGTTCTCATGTTTGCAGTATCCATGGTGACAGTGCTCACAGTGATAGTGCCCATGGTGAGAGTGCCCATGATGACAGGGCCCATGGTGCCATTGCTTATGGTGACAGTGCTCATGGTAACAGTGCCCAAGGTGACAGTGACCATGGTGAGAGTGCTCACACTGATGGTGCCCATGGTGACAGTGCTCACGGTGCCTGTCTACATTGTGCCAGTACCCATGGCGACAGTGCTCATGGTGACAGTGACCACAGTGAGAGTGCTCATAGTGATAGTGCTCACGGTAATAGTGCTCATGGTGACAATGCAAATGGTGACCATACCATGGTGACAGTACTCATGTTGAAAATACCCATGGTGGCAGTTCTCATAGCGACAGATCTCATGGTGACAGTGCTCATAATAGCAGTGCCCAGGTGCCAGTGCTCGTGGTGACAGTGCTAATGGTGACAGTGCTCTTGGTGGCAGTTCCCATCGGGACAATACTGATGGTGACGCTGTGCATTGTTACAGTGCCCATGGTAACCGTGCTCACGGTGATAGTGCACATCGTGACAGCGCCCATGGTGGTAGTTCACCTGGTGACAGTGCTAAATAGTGACAGTGCACGTGCTGACAGTGCTCACGGTGATAGTGCCCATGGTGACAGTGCACACGGTGATAATGGGCATTGTTACAGAGTTCATGGTGACAGCACACGGTGGCAGTGGCCATGGAGACAGTGCCCACAATGACAGTGCCCATGGTGACAGTGCCGACAGTGACAGTGCCCATGGTGACACTTCTCACGGTGACAGTGCCCATGGGGACAGTTAGCATGGTGAGATTTCTCACGTTGATAGTGCCCGTTGTGACAGTGCTCACAGTGACAATACCCATGGTGCCAGTGCCCATAGAGTCATTCCGCACGGTCTCATTTCTCACAGTGAAAGTGCCTATGGTGATATTAACCATGGTGACACTGCACATGGTGGCAGAGCAAAATGGTGACAGTGCCCATGGTGACATTGCTCATGGTGACTTTGCTTATGGTGATAGTCCTTACAGTGACAGTGCGCATGGTGACACTGCACACAGTGACAGTGTTCATGGTGACAGTGTTCACGGTGATAGTTCCCATGGTGAGATTGTCCATGGTAACAGTGCCCATAGTCACAATTCTCATGGTGTAGTGCTCACAGTGACAGTGCCCATGGTGTCATGCCCATGGTGACAGTGCTCATGGTGACAGTGCTCATGTTGGCAGTGCCATAAATAACAGTGCTCATTGTGGCAGTGCTCATGGTGTCCGTGCTCATGGTGACAGTGCCCATGTTTACAGTGTTTATGGTGATAGATGTCACGGTGTCAGTGCCCACGGGGACAGTGCCAAGGCTGACAAAGCCCAGGGTGATACTTCCCATTGGGACAGTGCCCACGGTGACAGTGCCCATGGTGAGAGCGCCCAGTGTGACAAGGCACATGGTGACAGTGCTCACGGTGACGGTGCCCATGGTGACAGTGCCGATGGTAGAGAGTGCCATCAGTGACAGTGCTCATGGTGAAACTGCCCATGGAGACATCGCCCATGGTGATAGTGCTCGTGGTGACAACCCCACGGTGACAGTGCCAATGTTGATAGTCCCCGTGGTGACAGGTCTTACATTGAATGTGACCATGGTGTCTGTGCTCATGGTGACAGTGCTCAAGGTTATAGTCTCCATGTTGACAGTGCCGATGGTGACAATTCTCACGGTGACAGGGCCTATGGTGTAAATTCACATAGTGACAGTGTTCACGGTGACAGTGCCCATGGTGCTATTACCCATGGTGACAGTTCTCATAGTGAAACTGCCCATGTTGACACTGCACATGGTGGCAGTGCAAAATGGAGACAGTGCCATGGTGATATTGCTCATGGTGACATTGCTTACGGTGATAGTGTGTATGGTGAAACTGCACACAGTGACATTGCTCATGGTCACAGTGTTCACGGTGTTAGTTTCTATCGTGAATGTGACCATGGGGACAGTGCCCATTGTCACAATTCTCATGGTGTAGTGCTCACGGTGACAGTGCCCATGGTGACAATACACAGGGTGACACTATTCATGGTGACATTGCTCATGGTGAGAGTGCCCATGTTCACAACTGTCACGGTGATAGTTCCCATGGTGACAATACCCAGGGTAACACAGCTGATGGTAAAAGTGTTCACGGTGACAGTGCCCATGATGACAGTTCCTAAGGTGACAATTCCCATGGTGAGACTGCTCATAGACAGTGCCCATGGTGACAATACCCAGCGTGTCCTGTCCATGGTGACAGTGATCATGGTGACACTTCTCATGAGGACAGTGCCATAAGTTACAGTGCTCATTGTGGCAGTGCTCATGGTGACCGTGCTCATGGTGACAGTGCCATGGTGACAGTGCCTATGGTGATAGATATCATGGTGGCCGTGCCCAGGGTGACATTGCCCACGGTGACAAAGCCCAGGGTGATACTTCCCATTGTGACAGTGCCAAAGGTGGCAGAGCCCATGGTGACAGTGCCCAAGATCACAGTGCCCATGGTGAGAGTGATAACGGTGACTGTGCCCATGGTGACAGCACCCAGTGTGACAATGCCCATTGTGACAGTGCTCACGGTGACCATGCCGATGGTGATAGTGCCAATAGTGAGAGTGCTCACGGTGACACTGCCCATGGAGACACTGCCCATGGTGATAGTGCTCATCATGACAACCCCTCGGAGGCAGTGCCAATGGTGAGAGTCCCCGTGGTGACAGTTCTCACGGTGAAAGTGATCCTGTTGAAATTTCTCATGGTGACAGTGCTCATGGTGACAGTGCTCAAGGTGATAGTCTCCATGTTGACAGTGTCCATGGTGACTGTTCTCACGGTGACAGTGCCTATGGTGATTATGCTCTTAGAGACAGTGCTCATGGTGACAGTGCCCATGGTGACAGTGACCACGGTGACTGTTCTCACCGTGGTAGTGCCCATGGTGACAGTGTTCATGATGACAGTCCGCATTAAAGCTGTGCCCACGGTGACACTGCTCATGGTGATAGTTCTCACGGTGATAGTACGCACGGTGACAGTGCCAAAGGTGACAATACCCAGGTGATAGTAATCATGGTGAAAGTGCCCATGGTGGCAGTTCTCATACTGACAGTTCTTGTGACACTGCTCATGGTGGCAGTGCTCGTGGTGACAGTGCTGTTGGTGACAGTGCTCATGGTGGCAGTGCCCATGGTGAGACTCCCGATGGTGACACTGCCCATGGTGACAGTGCACATGGTCATGGTGCATCTGCTGGCAGTGCAAAATAGTGAGAGTGCCCATGATGATATTGCTCATGGTGATAGTGCCCATGGTGAGAGTGCCCATGGTTCCAGTGCTCATGGTGACAGTGCCCATTGTGACAGTGCCACTGGTGACAGTGCACACCGTGAGAGTGTCCATGGTGTCTGTGCCCATGGTGACAGTTCTTATCATGAGAGTGTTCATGGTAGCAGTGTTCATGGTAATAGTGCTCACGGAGACATTGCCCACAATGAGAGTGCCCATGGTGAGAATACTGACTGTGACAGTGCCCATGATGACTTTTCTCTCTGCGACAGTGCCCATGGGGACAGTTAGCACGGTGAGATTTCTCACAGTGATAGTGCACATTGTTTCAGTGCTAATAGTGAAAAGACCCACGGCGCCAGTGCCCATCATGGCATTGCTCACGGTGATAGTTCTCACGGTGACAGTGCCCATGGTGATATTACCCATGGTGACAGTACTCAGTGATCAAGTGCTCATGGTGACAGTGCCTAAGGTGATAGTGCACACGGTGGCAGTGCAAAATGGCGACAGTGCCCATGGGGACATTGCTTAATGTGATAGTCCTTGTGGTGACATTGCGCATGGTGACATTGCCCACCACGACAGTTCTCTTGTTGACAGTGCTCATGGTGATAGTGCCAATGTTGGAAGTGCCCATCGTGAAAGTGCCCATGGTGACAGTTCTTATGATGAGAGTGGTCAGAGTGGCAGTGCTCATGGTGAAAGTGCCCATGGTGACAGAGCCCACGGTGACAGTGTCCATAGTTATAGTGTCCACGGTGACAGTCCTAACAGTGAAATTGTCCATGGGGACACTGCCCATGGTGAAAGTGCCCATGGTCACAACACTCACGGTGATAGTGCTCACGGTGAGAGTGGCCATGGTGACAGTGACCACGGTGACAGTTCTAATGGTGATACTGCCCATGATGACAGTGCTCATGGTGACAGTCGACATCGTGCCAGTGCCCAAGGTGACAGTGCTCATGGTGACAGTGCCCAGGATGACAGTTCTCAAGGTGATAGTGCCCATGGTGACAGTGCACATGGTGATACAGAGAATGGGGACAGTGCTTATGGTGACAGTGGTCATGGTTGCAGTACCCATGGTGATAGTGCTGAAACTGACAGTGCCCTTGGGGATAGTGCCCATGGTGAGTGTGCTCGTGTTAATAGTGCCCATGGTGGCAGTTCCCATTGTGAAAGTGCTCATGATGACAGTGCCCATGTTGGTAGTTCCCATGGTGACAGTGCTCATGGTGATAGTGACCATGTTAACAGTGCACATGGTGGCTGTGCCCTTGGTGACAGTGCCCATGATGACAGTATTCATGGTGACAGTGCTCACGGTGATAGTGCCCATGGTGACAGTGCACATGGTGGTAGTCCACATGGTGGCAGTGAAAAATGGTGACAGTTCCCATGCTGACAGTTCTCATTGTGACAATGCACACGGTCACAACCGATGCTGACACTGCTCATGGTAGCTGTACCCGTGGTGACAGGGCTCATGGTGATAGTGCCCATGTTAACAGTGCCCATGGTGACACTGCCCATGGTGACAATGCCCATGATGACAGTGCCCATGGAGTCAGTGCCCACGGAGACATTGCCTATGGTAACTGTGCTCACAGTGACAGTACCCATGGTAACAGTGACCACGGTGAGAGTGCTCATGGTGATAGTGGCTATGGTGACAGATCACACTGTGACAGTCCGCATTGTGCCAGTACCAATAGTGACAGTGCCCATGGTGACATTGACCACGGTAAGAGTGCTCACAGTGCTAGTGCTCACAGTAATAGTGCTCATGGTGACAGTGCCAACAGTGATGGTGCTCACGGTGACAGTGCCCATGGTGATAGTGCCCATGGTGAGAGTCCGCCCATTGATAGTGCCCATGGTGGCAGTTCCCATTGTGAAAGTGCTCATGATGACATTGCCCATGTTGGTAGTTCCCATGGTGACAGTGCTCACGGTGATAGTGACCTTGGTAACTGTGCACATGGTGGCCGTGCCCTTGGTGACAGTGCCAATGATGACAGTACTCATGGTGACAGTTCTCATGGTAATAGTTCCCATGGGGACAAGGCACAGGTTGGCAGTGAAAAATGGTGAAAGTGCCCATGTTGACAGTTCTCATGGTGACAGTGCACACGGTGACAACCCATGCAGACAGTACTCACGGTGACAGTTCTCATGGTTGCAGTACCCATGGTGACAGTGCTCACAGTGATACTGCCCATAGTGGCAATGCCCATGGTGACAGTGCCCATGGTGACACTGCCCATGATGACAGTGCCCATGGTGAAAGTTCCCACGGCGCCATTGCCTATGGTGACAGTGCTCATGGTAACAGTGCACATGGTGAGAGTGACCATGGTGAGAGTGCTCACACTGATAGTGCCCATGGTGACAGGGCTCATGGTGCCAGGCCGCTTTGTGCCAGTACCCATGGTGACAGTGGTCATGGTGACACTGACCACAGTGAGAGTGCTCACTGTGATAGAGCTCACAGTAATAGTGCTCATGGTGACAGTGCAAATGGTGACAATACCCATGGTGACAGTACTCATGTTGAAAATACCCATGGTGGCAGTTCTCATGGTGACAGTGCTCATAATAGCAGTGCCCAAGGTGGCAGTCCTCGTGGTGACAGTACTAATGGTGACAGTGTCTTCGTGGCAGTTCCCATGGGGACAGTACCGATGGTGACCCTGTGCATTGTTACCGTGCCCATGGTAACCGTGCTCACGGTGGTAGTGCACATCGTGACAGTGCCCATGGTGGTAGTTCACCTGGTGACAGTGCTAAATAGTGACAGTGCGCATGCTGACAGTGCTCACGGTGATAGTGCCCATGGTGACAGTGCCCACGGTGATAATGGGTATTATTACAGTGTTCATCGTGACAGAGCCCAAGGTGGCAGTGGCCATGGTGACAGTGCCCACAATGACAGTGCCCATGGTGACAGTGCCGACAGTGACAGTGCCCATGGTGACACTTCTCACAGTGAATGTGCCCATGGGGACAGTTACCATGATGAGATTTCTCACGGTGATAGTGCCCGTTGTGACAGTGCTCACAGTGACAATGCCCATGGTGCCAGTGCCCATAGAGACATTCCGCACGGTCACATTTCTCACGGTGAAAGTGCCTATGGTGACACTGCACCTGGTGGCAGTGCAAAATGGTGACAGTGCCCATGGTGACATTGCTCATAGTGACTTTGCTTACAGTGATAGTCCTTACGGTGACAGTGTGCATGGTGACACTGCACAAAGTTGCAGTGTTTATGGTGACAGTGTTCACGGTGATACTTTCCATGGTGATAGTGCCCATGGTGACACTGCACATGGTGGCCGTCATAAATGGTGACAGTGCCCCTGTTGACAGTTCTCATGGTGACAGTGCACATGGTGACAACCCGTGCAGACTGTACTCATGGTGACAGTACTCACGGTAACAGTTCTCATGTTTGCAGTATCCATGGTGACAGTGCCCATGGTGAGAGTGCCCATGATGACAGGGCCCATGGTGCCATTTCCTATGGTGACAGTGCTCATGGTAACAGTGCCCAAGGTGACAGTGACCATGGTGAGAGTGCTCACACTGATGGTGCCCATGGTGACAGTGCTCACGGTGCCTGTCTACATTGTGCCAGTACCCATGGCGACAGTGCTCATGGTGACAGTGACCACAGTGAGAGTGCTCATAGTGATAGTGCTCACGGTAATAGTGCTCATGGTGACAATGCAAATGGTGACAATACCATGGTGACAGTACTCATGTAGAAAATACCCATGGTGGCAGTTCTCATAGCGACAGATCTCATGGTGACAGTGCTCATAATAGCAGTGCCCAGGTGCCAGTGCTCGTGGTGACAGTGCTAATGGTGACAGTGCTCTTGGTGGCAGTTCCCATCGGGACAATACTGATGGTGACGCTGTGCATTGTTACTGTGCCAATGGTAACCGTGCTCACGGTGATAGTGCACATCGTGACAGCGCCCATGGTGGTAGTTCACCTGGTGACAGTGCTAAATAGTGACAGTGCACGTGCTGACAGTGCTCACGGTGATAGTGCCCATGGTGACAGTGCACACAGTGATAATGGGCATTGTTACAGAGTTCATGGTGACAGCACACGGTGGCAGTGGCCATGGAGACAGTGCCCACAATGACAGTGCCCATGGTGACAGTGCCGACAGTGACAGTGCCCATGGTGACACTTCTCACGGTGACAGTGCCCATGGGGACAGTTAGCATGGTGAGATTTCTCACGTTGATAGTGCCCGTTGTGACAGTGCTCACAGTGACAATACCCATGGTGCCAGTGCCCATAGAGTCATTCCGCACGGTCTCATTTCTCACAGTGAAAGTGCCTATGGTGATATTAACCATGGTGACACTGCACATGGTGGCAGAGCAAAATGGTGACAGTGCCCATGGTGACATTGCTCATGGTGACTTTGCTTATGGTGATAGTCCTTACAGTGACAGTGCGCATGGTGACACTGCACACAGTGACAGTGTTCATGGTGACAGTGTTCACAGTGATAGTTCCCATGGTGAGATTGTCCATGGTAACAGTGCCCATAGTCACAATTCTCATGGTGTAGTGCTCACAGTGACAGTGCCCATGGTGTCATGCCCATGGTGACAGTGCTCATGGTGACAGTGCTCATGTTGGCAGTGCCATAAATAACAGTGTTCATTGTGGCAGTGCTCATGGTGTCCGTGCTCATGGTGACAGTGCCCATGTTTACAGTGTTTATGGTGATAGATGTCACGGTGTCAGTGCCCACGGGGACAGTGCCAAGGCTGACAAAGCCCAGGGTGATACTTCCCATTGGGACAGTGCCCACGGTGACAGTGCCCATGGTGACAGCGCCCAGTGTGACAAGGCTCATGGTGACAGTGCTAACGGTGACGGTGCCCATGGTGACAGTGCCGATGGTGAGAGTGCCATTAGTGACAGTGCTCATGGTGAAACTGCCCATGGAGACATCGCCCATGGTGATAGTGCTCGTGGTGACAACCCCACGGTGACAGTGCCAATGTTGATAGTCCCCGTTGTGACAGGTCTTACATTGAATGTGACCATGGTGTCTGTGCTCATGGTGACAGTGCTCAAGGTTATAGTCTCCATGTTGACAGTGCCGATGGTGACAATTCTCACGGTGACAGGGTCTATGGTGTAAATTCACATAGTGACAGTGTTCACGGTGACAGTGCCCATGGTGCTATTACACATGGTGACAGTTCTCATAGTGAAACTGCCCATGGTGACACTGCACATGGTGGCAGTGCAAAATGGTGACAGTGCCATGGTGATATTGCTCATGGTGACATTGCTTATGGTGATAGTGTGTATGGTGAAACTGCACACAGTGACATTGCTCATGGTGACAGTGTTTATGGCGTTAGTTCCTATCGTGAATGTGACCATGGGGACAGTGCCCATTGTCACAATTCTCATGGTGTAGTGCTCACGGTGACAGTGCCCATGGTGACAATACACAGGGTGACACTATTCATGGTGACATTGCTCATGGTGAGAGTGCCCATGTTCACAACTGTCACGGTGATAGTTCCCATGGTGACAATACCCAGGGTAACAGAGCTGATGGTAAATGTGTTCACGGTGACAGTGCCCATGATGACAGTACCTAAGGTGACAATTCCCATGGTGAGACTGCTCATAGACAGTGCCCATGGTGACAATACCCAGCGTGTCCTGTCCATGGTGACAGTGATCATGGTGACACTTCTCATGAGGACAGTGCCATAAGTTACAGTGCTCATTGTGGCAGTGCTCATGGTGACCGTGCTCATGGTGACAGTGCCATGGTGAGAGTGCCTATGGTGATAGATATCATGGTGGCCGTGCCCAGGGTGACATTGCCCACGCTGACAAAGCCCATGGTGATACTTCCCATTGTGACAGTGCCAACGGTGGCAGAGCCCATGGTGACAGTGCCCAAGATCACAGTGCCCATGGTGAGAGTGCTAACGGTGACTGTGCCCATGGTGACAGCACCCAGTGTGACAATGCCCATTGTGACAGTGCTCACGGTGACCATGCCGATGGTGATAGTGCCAATAGTGAGAGTGCTCACGGTGACACTGCCCATGGAGACACTGCCCATGGTGATAGTGCTCATCATGACAACCCCTCGGAGGCAGTGCCAATGGTGAGAGTCCCCGTGGTGACAGTTCTCACGGTGAAAGTGATCCTGTTGAAATTTCTCATGGTGACAGTGCTCATGGTGACAGTGCTCAAGGTGATAGTCTCCATGTTGACAGTGTCCATGGTGACTGTTCTCACGGTGACAGTGCCTATGGTGATTATGCTCTTAGTGACAGTGCTCATGGTGACAGTGCCCATGGTGACAGTGACCACGGTGACTGTTCTCACCGTGGTAGTGCCCATGGTGACAGTGTTCATGATGACAGTCCGCATTAAGGCTGTGCCCACGGTGACACTGCTCATGGTGATAGTTCTCACGGTGATAGTACGCATGGTGACAGTGCCAAAGGTGACAATACCCAGGTGATAGTAATCATGGTGAAAGTGCCCATGGTGGCAGTTCTCATACTGACAGTTCTTGTGACACTGCTCATGGTGGCAGTGCTCGTGGTGACAGTGCTCTTGGTGACAGTGCTCATGGTGGCAGTGCCCATGGTGAGACTCCCGATGGTGACACTGCCCATGGTGACAGTGCACATGGTCATGGTGCATCTCCTGGCAGTGCAAAATAGTGAGAGTGCCCATGGTGAGAGTGCCCATGGTTCCAGTGCTCATGGTGACCGTGCCCATTGTGACAGTGCCCCTGGTGACAGTGCACACCGTGAGAGTGTCCATGGTGTCTGTGCCCATGGTGACAGTTCTTATCATGAGAGTGTTCACGGTAGCAGTGTTCATGGTAATAGTGCTCACGGAGAAATTGCCCACAATGAGAGTGCCCATGGTGAGAATACTGACTGTGACAGTGCCCATGATGACTTTTCTCTCTGCGATAGTGCCCATGGGGAC
Source organism: Mesoplodon mirus (assembly GCF_964341445.2). Taxonomy (NCBI): domain Eukaryota; kingdom Metazoa; phylum Chordata; class Mammalia; order Artiodactyla; family Ziphiidae; genus Mesoplodon; species Mesoplodon mirus. The sequence continues at coordinate 4,654,587 of NW_028295808.1, read as the reverse complement.
AGTTAGCACGGTGAGATTCCTCACAGTGATAGTGCACATTGTTTCAGTGCTAATAGTGTAAAGACCCACGGCGCCAGTGCCCATCATGGCATTGCTCACGGTGATAGTTCTCACGGTGACAGTGCCCATGGTGATATTACCCATGGTGACAGTACTCAGTGATCAAGTGCTCATGGTGACAGTGCCTAAGGTGATAGGGCACATGGTGGCAGTGCAAAATGGCGACAGTGCCCATGGGGACATTGCTTAATGTGATAGTCCTTGTGGTGACATTGCGCATGGTGACATTGCCCACCACGACAGTTCTCTTGTTGACAGTGCTCATGGTGATAGTGCCAATGTTGGAAGTGCCCATCGTGAAAGTGCCCATGGTGACAGTTCTTATGATGAGAGTGGTCAGAGTGGCAGTGCTCATGGTGAAAGTGCCCATGGTGACAGAGCCCACGGTGACAGTGTCCATAGTTATAGTGTCCACAGTGACAGTCCTAACAGTGAAATTGTCCATGGGGACACTGCCCATGGTGAAAGTGCCCATGGTCACAACACTCACGGTGATAGTGCTCACGGTGAGAGTGGCCATGGTGACAGTGACCACGGTGACACTTCTAATGGTGATACTGCCCATGATGACAGTGCTCATGGTGACAGTCGACATTGTGCCAGTGCCCAAGGTGACAGTGCTCATGGTGACAGTGCCCAGGATGACAGTTCTCAAGGTGATAGTGCCCATGGTGACAGTGCACATGGTGATACAGAGAATGGGGACAGTGCTTATGGTGACAGTGGTCATGGTTGCAGTACCCATGGTGATAGTGCTGAAACTGACAGTGCCCTTGGGGATAGTGCCCATGGTGAGTGTGCTCGTGTTAATAGTGCCCATGGTGGCAGTTCCCATTGTGAAAGTGCTCATGATGACAGTGCCCATGTTGGTAGTTCCCATGGTGACAGTGCTCATGGTGATAGTGACCATGTTAACAGTGCACATGGTGGCTGTGCCCTTGGTGACAGTGCCCATGATGACAGTATTCATGGTGACAGTGCTCACGGTGATAGTGCCCATGGTGACAGTGCACATGGTGGTAGTCCACATGGTGGCAGTGAAAAATGGTGACAGTTCCCATGCTGACAGTTCTCATTGTGACAATGCACACGGTCACAACCGATGCTGACACTGCTCATGGTAGCTGTACCCGTGGTGACAGGGCTCATGGTGATAGTGCCCATGTTAACAGTGCCCATGGTGACACTGCCCATGGTGACAATGCCCATGATGACAGTGCCCATGGAGTCAGTGCCCAGGGAGCCATTGCCTATGGTAACAGTGCTCACAGTGACAGTACCCATGGTAACAGTGACCACGGTGAGAGTGCTCATGGTGATAGTGGCTATGGTGACAGATCACACTGTGACAGTCCGCATTGTGCCAGTACCAATAGTGACAGTGCCCATGGTGACATTGACCACGGTAAGAGTGCTCACGGTGCTAGTGCTCAGAGTAATAGTGCTCATGGTGACAGTGCCAACAGTGACAGTGCTCACGGTGACAGTGCCCATGGTGATAGTGCCCATGGTGAGAGTCCGCCCATTGATAGTGCCCATGGTTGCAGTTCCCATTGTGAAAGTGCTCATGATGACATTGCCCATGTTGGTAGTTCCCATGGTGACAGTGCTCACGGTGATAGTGACCTTGGTAACTGTGCACATGGTGGCCGTGCCCTTGGTGACAGTGCCAATGATGACAGTACTCATGGTGACAGTTCTAATGGTAATAGTTCCCATGGGGACAAGGCACAGGTTGGCAGTGAAATATGGTGAAAGTGCCCATGTTGACAGTTCTCATGGTGACACTGCACACGGTGACATCCCATGCAGGCTGTACTCACGGTGACAGTTCTCATGGTTGCAGTACCCATGGTGACAGTGCTCACAGTGATACTGCCCATAGTGGCAATGCCCATGGTGACAGTGCCCATGGTGACACTGCCCATGATGACAGTGCCCATGGTGAAAGTTCCCACGGTGCCATTGCCTATGGTGACAGTGCTCATGGTAACAGTGCCCATGGTGACAGTGACCATGGTGAGAGTGCTCACACTGATAGTGCCCATGGTGACAGGGCTCATGATGCCAGGCCGCATTGTGCCAGTACCCATGGCGACAGTGTTCATGGTGACACTGACCACAGTGAGAGTGCTCACTGTGATAGAGCTCACGGTAATAGTGCTCATGGTGACAGTGCAAATGGTGACAATAGCCATGGTGACAGTACTCATGTTGAAAATACCCATGGTGGCAGTTCTCATGGTGACAGTGCTCATAATAGCAGTGCCCAAGGTGGCAGTCCTCGTGGTGACAGTGCTAATGGTGACAGTGCTCTTGGTGGCAGTTCCCATGGGGACAGTACCGATGGTGACCCTGTGCATTGTTACAGTGCCCATGGTAACCGTGCTCACGGTGGTAGTGCACATCGTGACAGTGCCCATGGTGGTAATTCACCTGGTGACAGTGCTAAATAGTGACAGTGCGCATGCTGACTGTGCTCACGGTGATAGTGCCCATGGGGACAGTGCCCACGGTGATAATGGGTATTATTACAGTGTTCATCGTGACAGAGCCCAAGGTGGCAGTGGCCATGGTGACAGTGCCCACAATGACAGTGCCCATGGTGACAGTGCCGACAGTGACAGTGCCCATGGTGACACTTCTCACAGTGAATATGCCCATGGGGACAGTTACCATGATGAGATTTCTCACGGTGATAGTGCCCGTTGTGACAGTGCTCACAGTGACAATGCCCATGGTGCCAGTGCCCATAGAGACATTCCGCACGGTCACATTTCTCACGGTGAAAGTGCCTATGGTGACACTGAACCTGGTGGCAGTTCAAAATGGTGACAGTGCCCATGGTGACATTGCTCATAGTGACTTTGCTTACAGTGATAGTCCTTACGGTGACAGTGTGCATGGTGACATTGCACAAAGTTGCAGTGTTTATGGTGACAGTGTTCACGGTGATACTTTCCATGGTGATAGTGCCCATGGTGACACTGCACATAGTGGCAGTGATAAATGTTGACAGTGCCCCTGTTGACAGTTCTCATGGTGAGAGAGCACATGGTGACAACCCGTGCAGACTGTACTCACGGTGACAGTTCTCATGTTTGCAGTATCCATGGTGACAGTGCTCACAGTGATAGTGCCCATGGTGAGAGTGCCCATGATGACAGGGCCCATGGTGCCATTGCCTATGGTGACAGTGCTCATGGTAACAGTGCCCAAGGTGACAGTGACCATGGTGAGAGTGCTCACACTGATGGTGCCCATGGTGACACTGCTCACGGTGCCTGTCTACATTGTGCCAGTACCCATGGCGACAGTGCTCATGGTGACAGTGACCACAGTGAGAGTGCTCATAGTGATAGTGCTCACGGTAATAGTGCTCATGGTGACAATGCAAATGGTGACAATACCATGGTGACAGTACTCATGTAGAAAATACCCATGGTGGCAGTTCTCATAGCGACAGATCTCATGGTGACAGTGCTCATAATAGCAGTGCCCAGGTGCCAGTGCTCGTGGTGACAGTGCTAATGGTGACAGTGCTCTTGGTGGCAGTTCCCTTCGGGACATTACTGATGGTGACGCTGTGCATTGTTACAGTGCCCATGGTAACCGTGCTCACGGTGATAGTGCACATCGTGACAGCGCCCATGGTGGTAGTTCACCTGGTGACAGTGCTAAATAGTGACAGTGCACGTGCTGACAGTGCTCACGGTGATAGTGCCCATAGTGACAGTGCACACGGTGATAATGGGCATTGTTACAGAGTTCATGTTGACAGCACACGGTGGCAGTGGCCATGGAGACAGTGCCCACAATGACAGTGCCCATGGTGACAGTGCCGACAGTGACAGTGCCCATGGTGATATTACCCATGGTGACAGTACTCAGTGATCAAGTGCTCATTGTGACAGTGCCTAAGGTGATAGTGCACACGGTGGCAGTGCAAAATTGCGACAGTGCCCATGGGGACATTGCTTAATGTGATAGTCCTTGTGGTGACATTGCGCATGGTGACATTGCCCACCACGACAGTTCTCTTGTTGACAGTGCTCATGGTGATAGTGCCAATGTTGGAAGTGCCCATCGTGAAAGTGCCCATGGTGACAGTTCTTATGATGAGAGTGGTCAGAGTGGCAGTGCTCATGGTGAAAGTGCCAATGGTGACAGGGCCCACGGTGACAGTGTCCATAGCTATAGTGTCCACGGTGACAGTCCTAACAGTGAAATTGTCCATGGGGACACTGCCCATGGTGAAAGTGCCCATGGTCACAACACTCATGGTGATAGTGCTCACGGTGAGAGTGGCCATGGTGACAGTGACCACGGTGACACTTCTAATGGTGATACTGCCCATGATGACAGTGCTCATGGTGACAGTCCACATTGTGCCAGTGCCCAAGGTGACAGTGCTCATGGTGACAGTGCCCAAAGTCCCAATACCCATGGTGACAGTGCCCAGGCTGACAGTTCTCAAGGTGATAGTGCCCATGGTGACAGTGCACATGGTGATACAGAGAATGGGGACAGTGCTTATGGTGACAGTGGTCATGGTTGCAGTACCCATGGTGATAGTGCTGAAACTGACAGTGCCCTTGGGGATAGTGCCCATGGTGAGTGTGCTCGTGTTAATTGTGCCCATGGTGGCAGTTCCCATTGTGAAAGTGCTCATGATGACAGTGCCCATGTTGGTAGTTCCCATGGTGACAGTGCTCATGGTGATAGTGACCATGTTAACAGTGCACATGGTGGCTGTGCCCTTGGTGACAGTGCCCATGATGACAGTATTCATGGTGACAGTGCTCACGGTGATAGTGCCCATGGTGAGAGTGCACATGGTGGTAGTCCACATGGTGGCAGTGAAAAATGGTGACAGTTCTCATTATGACAGTTCTCATTGTGACAATGCACACGGTCACAACCGATGCTGACACTGCTCATCGTAGCTGTACCCGTGGTGACAGTGCTCATGGTGATAGTTTCCATGTTAACAGTGCCCATGGTGACAATGCCCATGGTGACAATGCCCATGATGACAGTGCCCATGGAGTCAGTGCCCATGTAGCCATTGCCTATGGTAACAGTGCTCACAGTGACAGAACCCATGGTAACAGTGACCATGGTGAGAGTGCTCATGGTGATAGTGGCTATGGTGACAGATCACACTGTGACAGTCCGCATTGTGCCAGTACCAATAGTGACAGTGCCCATGGTGACATTGACCACGGTGAGAGTGCTCACGGTGATAGTGTTCACAGTAATAGTGCTCATGGTGACAGTGCCGATAGTGACGGTGCTCACGGTGACAGTGCCTATGGTGATAGTGCCCATGGTGAGAGTCCGCCCATTGATAGTGCCCATGGTGGCAGTTCCCATTGTGAAAGTGCTCATGATGACATTGCCCATGTTGGTAGTTCCCATGGTGACAGTGCTCACGGTGATAGTGACCTTGGTAACTGTGCACATGGTGGCCGTGCCCTTGGTGACAGTGCCAATGATGACAGTACTCATGGTGACAGTTCTCATGGTAATAGTTCCCATGGGGACAAGGCACAGGGTGGCAGTGAAAAATGGTGAAAGTGCCCATGTTGACAGTTCTCATGGTGACAGTGCACACGGTGACAACCCATGCAGACAGTACTCACGGTGACATTTCTCATGGTTGCAGTACCCATGGTGACAGTGCTCACAGTGATACTGCCCATAGTGGCAATGCCCATGGTGACAGTGCCCATGGTGACACTGCCATGATGACAGTGCCCATGGTGAAAGTTCCCACGGCGCCATTGCCTATGGTGACAGTGCTCATGGTAACAGTGCCCATGGTGAGAGTGACCATGGTGAGAGTGCTCACACTGAGAGTGCCCATGGTGACAGGGCTCATGGTGCCAGGCCGCATTGTGCCAGTACCCATGGCGACAGTGTTCATGGTGACACTGACCACAGTGAGAGTGCTCACTGTGATAGAGCTCACGGTAATAGTGCTCATGGTGACAGTGCAAATGGTGACAATACCCATGGTGACAGTACTCATGTTGAAAATACCCATGGTGGCAGTTCTCATGGTGACAGTGCTCATAATAGCAGTGCCCAAGGTGGCAGTCCTCGTGGTGACAGTGCTAATGGTGACAGTGCTCTTGGTGGCAGTTCCCATGGGGACAGTACCGATGGTGACCCTGTGCATTGTTACCGTGCCCATGGTAACCGTGCTCACGGTGGTAGTGCACATCGTGACAGTGCCCATGGTGGTAGTTCACCTGGTGACAGTGCTAAATAGTGACAGTGCACATGCTGACAGTGCTCACGGTGATAGTGCCCATGGTGACAGTGCCCACGGTGAAAATGGGTATTATTACAGTGTTCATCGTGACAGAGCCCAAGGTGGCAGTGGCCATGGTGACAGTGCCCACAATGACAGTGCCCATGGTGACAGTGCCGACAGTGACAGTGCCCATGGTGACACTTCTCACAGTGAATGTGCCCATGGGGACAGTTACCATGATGAGATTTCTCACGGTGATAGTGCCCGTTGTGACAGTGCTCACAGTGACAATGCCCATGGTGTCAGTGCCCATAGAGACATTCCGCATGGTCACATTTCTCACGGTGAAAGTGCCTATGGTGACACTGCACCTGGTGGCAGTGCAAAATGATGACAGTGCCCATGGTGACATTGCTCATAGTGACTTTGCTTACAGTGATAGTCCTTACGGTGACAGTGTGCATGGTGACACTGCACAAAGTTGCAGTGTTTATGGTGACAGTGTTCACGGTGATACTTTCCATGGTAATAGTGCCCATGGTGACACTGCACATGGTGGCAGTGATAAATGGTGACAGTGCCCCTGTTGACAGTTCTCATGGTGACAGTGCACATGGTGACAACCCGTGCAGACTGTACTCACGGTGACAGTTCTCATGTTTGCAGTATCCATGGTGACAGTGCTCACAGTGATAGTGCCCATGGTGAGAGTGCCCATGATGACAGGGCCCATGGTGCCATTGCCTATGGTGACAGTGCTCATGGTAACAGTGCCCAAGGTGACAGTGACCATGGTGAGAGTGCTCACACTGATGGTGCCCATGGTGACAGTGCTCACGGTGCCTGTCTACATTGTGCCAGTACCCATGGCGACAGTGCTCATGGTGACAGTGACCACAGTGAGAGTGCTCATAGTGATAGTGCTCACGGTAATCGTGCTCATGGTGACAATGCAAATGGTGACAATACCATGGTGACAGTACTCATGTAGAAAATACCCATGGTGGCAGTTCTCCTAGCGACAGATCTCATGGTGACAGTGCTCATAATAGCAGTGCCCAGGTGCCAGTGCTCGTGGTGACAGTGCTAATGGTGACAGTGCTCTTGGTGGCAGTTCCCATCGGGACAATACTGATGGTGACGCTGTGCATTGTTACAGTGCCCATGGTAACCGTGCTCACGGTGATAGTGCACATCGTGACAGCGCCCATGGTGGTAGTTCACCTGGTGACAGTGCTAAATAGTGACAGTGCACGTGCTGACAGTGCTCACGGTGATAGTGCCCATGGTGACAGTGCACACGGTGATAATGGGCATTGTTACAGAGTTCATGGTGACAGCACACGGTGGCAGTGGCCATGGAGACAGTGCCCACAATGACAGTGCCCATGGTGACAGTGCCGACAGTGACAGTGCCCATGGTGACACTTCTCACGGTGACAGTGCCCATGGGGACAGTTAGCATGGTGAGATTTCTCACGTTGAGAGTGCCCGTTGTGACAGTGCTCACAGTGACAATGCCCATGGTGCCAGTGCCCATAGAGTCATTCCGCACGGTCTCATTTCTCACAGTGAAAGTGCCTATGGTGATATTAAACATGGTGACACTGCACATGGTGGCAGAGCAAAATGGTGACAGTGCCCATGGTGCCATTGCTCATGGTGACTTTGCTTATGGTGATAGTCCTTACACTGACCGTGCGCATGGTGACACTGCACACAGTGACAGTGTTCATGGTGACAGTGTTCACAGTGATAGTTCCCATGGTGAGATTGTCCATGGTAACAGTGCCCATAGTCACAATTCTCATGGTGTAGTGCTCACAGTGACAGTGCCCATGGTGTCATGCCCATGGTGACAGTGCTCATGGTGACAGTGCTCATGTTGGCAGTGCCATAAATAACAGTGCTCATTCTGGCAGTGCTCATGGTGTCCGTGCTCATGGTGACAGTGCCCATGTTTACAGTGTTTATGGTGATAGATGTCACGGTGTCAGTGCCCACGGGGACAGTGCCAAGGCTGACAAAGCCCAGGGTGATACTTCCCATTGGGACAGTGCCCACGGTGACAGTGCCCATGGTGACAGCGCCCAGTGTGACAAGGCTCATGGTGACAGTGCTCACGGTGATGGTGCCCATAGTGACAGTGCCGATGGTGAGAGTGCCATTAGTGACAGTGCTCATGGTGAAACTGCCCATGGAGACATCGCCCATGGTGATAGTGCTCGTGGTGACAACCCCACGGTGACAGTGCCAAAGTTGATAGTCCCCGTGGTGACAGGTCTTACATTGAATGTGACCATGGTGTCTGTGCTCATGGTGACAGTGCTCAAGGTTATAGTCTCCATGTTGACAGTGCCGATGGTGACAATTCTCACGGTGACAGGGCCTATGGTGTAAATTCACATAGTGACAGTGTTCACGGTGACAGTGCCCATGGTGCTATTACCCATGGTGACAGTTCTCATAGTGAAACTGCCCATGTTGACACTGCACATGGTGGCAGTGCAAAATGGTGACAGTGCCCATGGTGATATTGCTCATGGTGACATTGCTTACGGTGATTGTGTGTATGGTGAAACTGCACACAGTGACATTGCTCATGGTGACAGTGTTCACGGCGTTAGTTCCTATCGTGAATGTGACCATGGGGACAGTGCCCATTGTCACAATTCTCATGGTGTAGTGCTCACGGTGACAGTGCCCATGGTGACAATACACAGGGTGACACTATTCATGGTGACATTGCTCATGGTGAGAGTGCCCATGTTCACAACTGTCACGGTGATAGTTCCCATGGTGACAATACCCAGGGTAACAGAGCTGATGGTAAAAGTGTTCACGGTGACAGTGCCCATGATGACAGTACCTAAGGTGACAATTCCCATGGTGAGACTGCTCATAGACAGTGCCCATGGTGACAATACCCAGCGTGTCCTGTCCATGGTGACAGTGATCATGGTGACACTTCTCATGAGGACAGTGCCATAAGTGACAGTGCTCATTGTGGCAGTGCTCATGGTGACCGTGCTCATGGTGACAGTGCCATGGTGACAGTGCCTATGGTGATAGATATCATGGTGGCCGTGCCCAGGGTGACATTGCCCACGGTGACAAAGCCCATGGTGATACTTCCCATTGTGACAGTGCCAACGGTGGCAGAGCCCATGGTGACAGTGCCCAAGATCACAGTGCCCATGGTGAGAGTGCTAACGGTGACCGTGCCCATGGTGACAGCACCCAGTGTGACAATGCCCATTGTGACAGTGCTCACGGTGACCATGCCGATGGTGATAGTGCCAATAGTGAGAGTGCTCACGGTGACACTGCCCATGGACACACTGACCATGGTGATAGTGCTCATCATGACAACCCCTCGGAGGCAGTGCCAATGGTGAGAGTCCCCGTGGTGACAGTTCTCACGGTGAAAGTGATCCTATTGATATTTCTCATGGTGACAGTGCTCAAGGTGATAGTCTCCATGTTGACAGTGTCCATGGTGAGTGTTCTCACGGTGACAGTGCCTATGGTGATTATGCTCTTAGTGGCAGTGCTCATGGTGACTGTGCCCATGGTGACAGTGACCACGGTGACTGTTCTCACCGTGGTAGTGCCCATGGTGACAGTGTTCATGATGACAGTCCGCATTAAGGCTGTGCCCGTGGTGACAGTGCTCATGGTGATAGTTCTCACGGTGATAGTACACACGTTGACAGTGCCAAAGGTGACAATACCCAGGTGATAGTAATCATGGTGAAAGTGCCCATGGTGGCAGTTCTCATACTGACAGTTCTTGTGACAGTGCTCATGGTGGCAGTGCTCGTGGTGACAGTGCTCTTGGTGACAGTGCTCATGGTGGCAGTGCCCATGGTGAGACTACCGATGGTGACCCTGCCCATGGTGACAGTGCACATGGTCATGGTGCATCTGGTGGCAGTGCAAAATAGTGAGAGTGCCCATGATGATATTGCTCATGGTGATAGTGCCCATGGTGAGAATGTCCATGGTTCCAGTGCTCATGGTGACAGTGCCCATTGTGACAGTGCCCCTAGTGACAGTGCACACCGTGAGAGTGCCCATGGTGTCTGTGCCCATGGTGACAGTTCTTTTCATGAGAGTGTTCACGGTAGCATTTTTCATGGTAATAGTGCTCACGGAGACATTGCCCACAATGAGAGTGCCCATGGTTCCAGTGTTCATGCTGACAGTGCCAATTGTGACAGTGCCCCTGGTGACAGTGCACACCGTGAGAGTGCCCATTGTGTCTGTGCCCATGGTGACAGTTCTTATCATGAGAGTGTTCACGGTAGCAGTGTTCATGGTAATAGTTCTCACGGAGACATTGCCCACAATGAGAGTGCCCATGGTGAGAATACTGACTGTGACAGTGCCCATGATGACTTTTCTCTCTGCGACAGTGCCCATGGGGACAGTTAGCACGGTGAGATTTCTCACAGTGATAGTGCACATTGTTTCAGTGCTAATAGTGAAAAGACCCACGGCGCCAGTGCCCATCATGGCATTGCTCACGGTGATAGTTCTCATGGTGACAGTGCCCATGGTGATATTACCCATGGTGACAGTACTCAGTGATCAAGTGCTCATGGTGACAGTGCCTAAGGTGATAGTGCACACGGTGGCAGTGCAAAATGGCGACAGTGCCCATGGTGACATTGCTTAATGTGATAGTCCTTGTGGTGACATTGCGCATGGTGACATTGCCCACCACGACAGTTCTCTTGTTGACAGTGCTCATGGTGATAGTGCCAATGTTGGAAGTGCCCATCGTGAAAGTGCCCATGATGACAGTTCTTATGATGAGAGTGGTCAGAGTGGCAGTGCTCATGGTGAAAGTGCCCATGGTGAAAGAGCCCACGGTGACAGTATCCATAGTTATAGTGTCCACGGTGACAGTCCTAACAGTGAAATTGTCCATGGGGACACTGCCCATGGTGAAAGTGCCCATGGTCACAACACTCACGGTGATAGTGCTCACGGTGAGATTGGCCATGGTGACAGTGACCACGGTGACACTTCTAATGGTGATACTGCCCATGATGACAGTGCTCATGGTGACAGTCGACATTGTGCCAGTGCCCAAGGTGACAGTGCTCATGGTGACAGTGCCCAGGATGACAGTTCTCAAGGTGATAGTGCCCATGGTGACAGTGCCCATGGTGATACAGAGAATGGGGACAGTGCTTATGGTGACAGTGGTCATGGTTGCAGTACCCATGGTGATAGTGCTGAAACTGAGAGTGCCCTTGGGGATATTGCCCATGGTGAGTGTGCTCATGTTCATAGTGCCCATGGTGGCAGTTCGCATTGTGAAAGTGCTCATGATGACAGTGCCCATGTGGGTCGTTCCCATGGTGACAGTGCTCATGGTGATAGTGACCATGTTAAGAGTGCACATGGTGGCAGTGCCCTAGGTGACAGTGCCCATGATGACATTATTCATGGTTACAGTGCTCACGGTGATAGTGCCCATGGTGAGAGTGCACATGGTGGTAGTCCACATGGTGGCAGTGAAAAATGGTGACAGTTCTCATTATGACAGTTCTCATTGTGACAATGCACACGGTCACAACCGATGCTGACACTGCTCATCGTAGCTGTACACGTGGTGACAGTGCTCATGGTGATAGTGTCCATGTTAACAGTGCCCATGGTGACACTGCCCATGGAGTCAGTGCCCATAGAGACATTCCGCACGGTCACATTTCTCACGGTGAAAGTGCCTATGGTGACACTGCACCTGGTGGCAGTGCAAAATGATGACAGTGCCCATGGTGACATTGCTCATAGTGACTTTGCTTACAGTGATAGTCCTTACGGTGACAGTGTGCATGGTGACACTGCACAAAGTTGCAGTGTTTATGGTGACAGTGTTCACGGTGATACTTTCCATGGTGATAGTGCCCATGGTGACACTGCACATGGTGGCAGTGATAAATGGTGACAGTGCCCATGTTGACAGTTCTCATGGTGACAGTTCACATGGTGACAACCCGTGCAGACTGTACTCACGGTGACAGTTCTCATGTTTGCAGTATCCATGGTGACAGTGCTCACAGTGATAATGCCCATGGTGAGAGTGCACATGATGACAGGGCCCATGGTGTCATTGCCTATGGTGACAGTGCTCATGGTAACAGTGCCCAAGGTGACAGTGACCATGGTGAGAGTGCTCACACTGATAGTGCCCATGGTGACAGTGCTCACGGTGCCTGTCTACATTGTGCCAGTACCCATGGCGACAGTGCTCATGGTGACAGTGACCACAGTGAGAGTGCTCATAGTGATAGTGCTCACGGTAATCGTGCTCATGGTGACAATGCAAATGGTGACAATACCATGGTGACAGTACTCATGTAGAAAATACCCATGGTGGCAGTTCTCCTAGCGACAGATCTCATGGTGACAGTGCTCATAATAGCAGTGCCCAGGTGCCAGTGCTCGTGGTGACAGTGCTAATGGTGACAGTGCTCTTGGTGGCAGTTCCCATCGGGACAATACTGATGGTGACGCTGTGCATTGTTACAGTGCCCATGGTAACCGTGCTCACGGTGATAGTGCACATCGTGACAGCGCCCATGGTGGTAGTTCACCTGGTGACAGTGCTAAATAGTGACAGTGCACGTGCTGACAGTGCTCACGGTGATAGTGCCCATGGTGACAGTGCACACGGTGATAATGGGCATTGTTACAGAGTTCATGGTGACAGCACACGGTGGCAGTGGCCATGGAGACAGTGCCCACAATGACAGTGCCCATGGTGACAGTGCCGACAGTGACAGTGCCCATGGTGACACTTCTCACGGTGACAGTGCCCATGGGGACAGTTAGCATGGTGAGATTTCTCACGTTGATAGTGCCCGTTGTGACAGTGCTCACAGTGACAATGCCCATGGTGCCAGTGCCCATAGAGTCATTCCGCACGGTCTCATTTCTCACAGTGAAAGTGCCTATGGTGATATTAACCATGGTGACACTGCACATGGTGGCAGAGCAAAATGGTGACAGTGCCCATGGTGACATTGCTCATGGTGACTTTGCTTATGGTGATAGTCCTTACAGTGACCGTGCGCATGGTGACACTGCACACAGTGACAGTGTTCATGGTGACAGTGTTCACGGTGATAGTTCCCATGGTGAGATTGTCCATGGTAACAGTGCCCATAGTCACAATTCTCATGGTGTAGTGCTCACAGTGACAGTGCCCATGGTGTCATGCCCATGGTGACAGTGCTCATGGTGACAGTGCTCATGTTGGCAGTGCCATAAATAACAGTGCTCATTGTGGCAGTGCTCATGGTGTCCGTGCTCATGGTGACAGTGCCCATGTTTACAATGTTTATGGTGATAGATGTCACGCTGTCAGTGCCAAGGCTGACAAAGCCCAGGGTGATAGTTCCCATTGGGACAGTGCCCACAGTGACAGTGCCCATGGTGACAGCGCCCAGTGTGACAAGGCTCATGGTGACAGTACTCACGGTGACGGTGCCCATGGAGACAGTGCCGATGGTGAGAGTGCCATTAGTGACAGTGCTAATGGTGAAAATCGCCATGGAGACATCGCCCATGGTGATAGTGCTCGTGGTGACAACCCCACGGTGACAGTGCCAAAGTTGATAGACCCGGGGTGACAGGTCTTACATTGAATGTGACCATGGTGTCTGTGCTCATGGTGACAGTGCTCAAGGTTATAGTCTCCATGTTGACAGTGCCGATGGTGACAATTCTCACGGTGACAGGGCCTATGGTGTAAATTCACATAGTGACAGTGTTCACGGTGACAGTGCCCATGGTGCTATTACCCATGGTGACAGTTCTCATAGTGAAACAGCCCATGGTGACACTGCACATGGTGGCAGTGCAAAATGGTGACAGTGCCCATGGTGATATTGCTCATGGTGACATTGCTTATGGTGATAGTGTGTATGGTGAAACTGCACACAGTGACATTGCTCATGGTGACAGTGTTTATGGCGTTAGTTCCTATCGTGAATGTGACCATGGGGACAGTGCCCAGTGTCACAATTCTCATGGTGTAGTGTTCACGGTGACAGTGCCCATGGTGAGAGTGCACATGGTGGTAGTCCACATGGTGGCAGTGAAAAATGGTGACAGTTCCCATGCTGACAGTTCTCATTGTGACAATGCACACGGTCACAACCGATGCTGACACTGCTCATGGTAGCTGTACCCGTGGTGACAGGGCTCATGGTGATAGTGCCCATGTTAACAGTGCCCATGGTGACACTGCCCATGGTGACAATGCCCATGATGACAGTGCCCATGGAGTCAGTGCCCACGGAGCCATTGCCTATGGTAACAGTGCTCACAGTGACAGTACCCATGGTAACAGTGACCACGGTGAGAGTGCTCATGGTGATAGTGGCTATGGTGACAGATCACACTGTGACAGTCCGCATTGTGCCAGTACCAATAGTGACAGTGCCCATGGTGACATTGACCACGGTGAGAGTGCTCACGGTGCTAGTGCTCACAGTAATAGTGCTCATGGTGACAGTGCCGACAGTGACGGTGCTCACGGTGACAGTGCCTATGGTGATAGTGCCCATGGTGAGAGTCCGCCCATTGATAGTGCCCATGGTGGCAGTTCCCATTGTGAAAGTGCTCATGATGACATTGCCCATGTTGGTAGTTCCCATGGTGAGAGTGCTCACGGTGATAGTGACCTTGGTAACTGTGCTCATGGTGGCCGTGCCCTTGGTGACAGTGCCAATGATGACAGTACTCATGGTGACAGTTCCCATGGGGACAAGGCACAGGGTGGCAGTGAAAAATGGTGAAAGTGCCCATGTTGACAGTTCTCATGGTGACAGTGTACACGGTGACAACCCATGCAGACAGTACTCACGGTGACAGTTCTCATGGTTGCAGTACCCATGGTGACAGTGCTCACAGTGATACTGCCCATGGTGGGAGTGCCCATGGTGACACTGCCCATGGTGACACTGCCCATGATGACAGTGCCCATGGTGAAAGTTCCCACGGCGCCATTGCCTATGGTGACTGTGCTCATGGTAACAGTGCCCATGGTGACAGTGACCATGGTGAGAGTGCTCACACTGATAGTGCCCATGGTGACAGGGCTCATGGTGCCAGGCCGCATTGTGCCAGTACCCATGGCGACAGTGGTCATGGTGACACTGACCACAGTGAGAGTGCTCACTGTGATAGAGCTCACGGTAATAGTGCTCATGGTGACAGTGCAAATGGTGACAATACCCATGGTGACAGTACTCATGTTGAAAATACCCATGGTGGCCGTTCTCATGGTGACAGTGCTCATAATAGCAGTGCCCAAGGTGGCAGTCCTCGTGGTGACAGTGCTAATGGTGACAGTGCTCTTGGTGGCAGTTCCCATGGGGACAGTACCGATGGTGACCCTGTGCATTGTTACAGTGCCCATGGTAACCGTGCTCACGGTGGTATTGCACATCGTGACAGCGCCCATGGTGGTAGTTCACCTGGTGACAGTGCTAAATAGTGACAGTGCACGTGCTGACAGTGCTCACGGTGATAGTGCCCATGGTGACAGTGCACACGGTGATAATGGGCATTGTTACAGAGTTCATGGTGACAGCACACGGTGGCAGTGGCCATGGAGACAGTGCCCACAATGACAGTGCCCATGGTGACAGTGCCGACAGTGACAGTGCCCATGGTGACACTTCTCACGGTGACAGTGCCCATGGGGACAGTTAGCATGGTGAGATTTCTCACGTTGATAGTGCCCGTTGTGACAGTGCTCACAGTGACAATGCCCATGGTGCCAGTGCCCATAGAGTCATTCCGCACGGTCTCATTTCTCACAGTGAAAGTGCCTATGGTGATATTAACCATGGTGACACTGCACATGGTGGCAGAGCAAAATGGTGACAGTGCCCATGGTGACATTGCTCATGGTGACTTTGCTTATGGTGATAGTCCTTACAGTGACCATGCGCATGGTGACACTGCACACAGTGACAGTGTTCATGGTGACAGTGTTCACAGTGATAGTTCCCATGGTGAGATTGTCCATGGTAACAGTGCCCATAGTCACAATTCTCATGGTGTAGTGCTCACAGTGACAGTGCCCATGGTGTCATGCCCATGGTGACAGTGCTCATGGTGACAGTGCTCATGTTGGCAGTGCCATAAATAACAGTGCTCATTGTGGCAGTGCTCATGGTGTCCGTTCTCATGGTGACAGTGCCCATGTTTACAGTGTTTATGGTGATAGATGTCACGGTGTCAGTGCCCACGGGGACAGTGCCCATGGTGACAGCACCCAGTGTGACAAGGCTCATGGTGACAGTGCTCACGGTGACGGTGCCCATGGTGACAGTGCCGATGGTGAGAGGGCCATTAGTGACAGTGCTCATGGTGAAACTGCCCATGGAGACATCGCCCATGGTGATAGTGCTCGTAGTGACAACCCAACGGTGACAGTGCCAAAGTTGATAGTCCCCGTGGTGACAGGTCTTACATTGAATGTGACCATGGTGTCTGTGCTCATGGTGACAGTGCTCAAGGTTATAGTCTCCATGTTGACAGTGCCGATGGTGACAATTCTCACGGTGACAGGGCCTATGGTGTAAATTCACATAGTGACAGTGTTCACGGTGACAGTGCCCATGGTGCTATTACCCATGGTGACAGTTCTCATAGTGAAACTGCCCATGGTGACACTGCACATGGTGGCAGTGCAAAATGGTGACAGTGCCCATGGTGATATTGCTCATGGTGACATTGCTTATGGTGATAGTGTGTATGGTGAAACTGCACACAGTGACATTGCTCATGGTGACAGTGTTTATGGCGTTAGTTCCTATCGTGAATGTGACCATGGGGACAGTGCCCATTGTCACAATTCTCATGGTGTAGTGCTCACGGTGACAGTGCCCATGGTGACAATACACAGGGTGACACTATTCATGGTGACATTGCTCATGGTGAGAGTGCCCATGTTCACAACTGTCACGGTGATAGTTCCCATGGTGACAATACCCAGGGTAACAGAGCTGATGGTAAAAGTGTTCACGGTGACAGTGCCCATGATGACAGTACCTAAGGTGACAATTCCCATGGTGAGACTGCTCATAGACAGTGCCCATGGTGACAATACCCAGCGTGTCCTGTCCATGGTGACAGTGATCATGGTGACACTTCTCATGAGGACAGTGCCATAAGTGACAGTGCTCATTGTGGCAGTGCTCATGGTGACCGTGCTCATGGTGACAGTGCCCATGGTGACAGTGCCTATGGTGATAGATATCATGGTGGCCGTGCCCAGGGTGACATTGCCCACACTGACAAAGCCCATGGTGATACTTCCCATTGTGACAGTGCCAACGGTGGCAGAGCCCATGGTGACAGTGCCCAAGATCACAGTGCCCATGGTGAGAGTGCTAACGGTGACTGTGCCCATGGTGACAGCACCCAGTGTGACAATGCCCATTGTGACAGTGCTCACGGTGACCATGCCGATGGTGATAGTGCCAATAGTGAGAGTGCTCACGGTGACACTGCCCATGGAGACACTGACCATGGTGATAGTGCTCATCATGGCAACCCCTCGGAGGCAGTGCCAATGTTGAGAGTCCCCGTGGTGACAGTTCTCACGGTGAAAGTGATCCTGTTGAAATTTCTCATGGTGACAGTGCTCATGGTGACAGTGCTCAAGGTGATAGTCTCCATGTTGACAGTGTCCATGGTGACTGTTCTCACGGTGACAGTGCCTATGGTGATTATGCTCTTAGTGACAGTGCTCATGGTGACAGTGCCCATGGTGACAGTGACCACGGTGACTGTTCTCACCGTGGTAGTGCCCATGGTGAGAGTGTTCATGATGACAGTCCGCACTAAGGCTGTGCCCACGGTGACACTGCTCATGGTGATAGTTCTCACGGTGATAGTACGCACGGTGACAGTGCCAAAGGTGACAATACCCAGGTGATAGTAATCATGGTGAAAGTGCCCATGGTGGCAGTTCTCATACTGACAGTTCTTGTGACAGTGCTCATGGTGGCAGTGCTCGTGGTGACAGTGCTCTTGGTGACAGTGCTCATGGTGGCAGTGCCCATGGTGAGACTCCCGATGGTGACACTGCCCATGGTGACAGTGCACATGGTCATGGTGCATCTGCTGGCAGTGCAAAATAGTGAGAGTGCCCATGATGATATTGCTCATGGTGATAGTGCCCATGGTGAGAGTGCCCATGGTTCCAGTGCTCATGGTGACAGTGCCCATTGTGACAGTGCCCCTGGTGACAGTGCACACCGTGAGAGTGTCCATGGTGTCTGTGCCCATGGTGACAGTTCTTATCATGAGAGTGTTCATGGTAGCAGTGTTCATGGTAATAGTGCTCACGGAGACATTGCCCACAATGAGAGTGCCCATGGTGAGAATACTGACTGTGACAGTGCCCATGATGACTTTTCTCTCTGCGACAGTGCCCATGGGGACAGTTAGCACGGTGAGATTTCTCACAGTGATAGTGCACATGGTTTCAGTGCTAATAGTGAAAAGACCCACGGCGCCAGTGCCCATCATGGCATTGCTCACAGTGATAGTTCTCACGTTGACAGTGCCCATGGTGATATTACCCATGGTGACAGTACTCAGTGATCAAGTGCTCATGGTGACAGTGCCTAAGGTGATAGTGCACACGGTGGCAGTGCAAAATGGCGACAGTGCCCATGGGGACATTGCTTAATGTGATAGTCCTTGTGGTGACATTGCGCATGGTGACATTGCCCACCACGACAGTTCTCTTGTTGACAGTGCTCATGGTGATAGTGCCAATGTTGGAAGTGCCCATCGTGAAAGTGCCCATGGTGACAGTTCTTATGATGAGAGTGGTCAGAGTGGCAGTGCTCATGGTGAAAGTGCCCATGGTGACAGAGCCCACGGTGACAGTGTCCATAGTTATAGTGTCCACGGTGACAGTCCTAACAGTGAAATTGTCCATGGGGACACTGCCCATGGTGAAAGTGCCCATGGTCACAACACTCACGGTGATAGTGCTCACGGTGAGAGTGGCAATGGTGACAGTGACCACGGTGACACTTCTAATGGTGATACTGCCCATGATGACAGTGCTCATGGTGACAGTCCACATTGTGCCAGTGCCCAAGGTGACAGTGCTCATGGTGACAGTGCCCAAAGTCACAATACCCATGGTGACAGTGCCCAGGCTGACAGTTCTCAAGGTGATAGTGCCCATGGTGACTGTGCACATGGTGATACAGAGAATGGGGACAGTGCTTATGGTGACAGTGGTCATGGTTGCAGTACCCATGGTGATAGTGCTGAAACTGACAGTGCCCTTGGGGATAGTGCCCATGGTGAGTGTGCTCGTGTTAATAGTGCCCATGGTGGCAGTTCCCATTGTGAAAGTGCTCATGATGACAGTGCCCATGTTGGTAGTTCCCATGGTGACAGTGCTCATGGTGATAGTGACCATGTTAACAGTGCACATGGTGGCTGTGCCCTTGGTGACAGTGCCCATGATGACAGTATTCATGGTGACAGTGCTCACGGTGATAGTGCCCATGGTGACAGTGCACATGGTGGTAGTCCACATGGTGGCAGTGAAAAATGGTGACAGTTCCCATGCTGACAGTTCTCATTGTGACAATGCACACGGTCACAACCGATGCTGACACTGCTCATGGTAGCTGTACCCGTGGTGACAGGGCTCATGGTGATAGTGCCCATGTTAACAGTGCCCATGGTGACACTGCCCATGGTGACAATGCCCATGATGACAGTGCCCATAGAGTCAGTGCCCACGGAGCCATTGCCTATGGTAACAGTGCTCACAGTGACAGTACCCATGGTAACAGTGACCACGGTGAGAGTGCTCATGGTGATAGTGGCTATGGTGACAGATCACACTGTGACAGTCCGCATTGTGCCAGTACCAATAGTGACAGTGCCCATGGTGACATTGACCATGGTGAGAGTGCTCACGGTGCTAGTGCTCACAGTAATAGTGCTCATGGTGACAGTGCCAACAGTGACGGTGCTCATGGTGACAGTGCCCATGGTGATAGTGCCCATGGTGAGAGTCCGCCCATTGATAGTGCCCATGGTTGCAGTTCCCATTGTGAAAGTGCTCATGATGACATTGCCCATGTTGGTAGTTCCCATGGTGACAGTGCTCACGGTGATAGTGACCTTGGTAACTGTGCACATGGTAGCCGTGCCCTTGGTGACAGTGCCAATGATGACAGTACTCATGGTGACAGTTCTCATGGTAATAGTTCCCATGGGGACAAGGCACAGGTTGGCAGTGAAAAATGGTGAAAGTGCCCATGTTGACAGTTCTCATGGTGACACTGCACACGGTGACATCCCATGCAGGGATGGTTCTCATGGTTGCAGTACCCATGGTGACAGTGCTCACAGTGATACTGCCCATAGTGGCAATGCCCATTCTGACAGTGCCCATGGTGACACTGCCCATGATGACACTGCCCATGGTGAAAGTTCCCACGGCGCCATTGCCTATGGTGACAGTGCTCATGGTAACAGTGCCCATGGTGACAGTGACCATGGTGAGAGTGCTCACACTGATAGTGCCCATGGTGACAGGGCTCATGATGCCAGGCCGCATTGTGCCAGTACCCATGGCGACAGTGGTCATGGTGACACTGACCACAGTGAGAGTGCTCACTGTGATAGAGCTCACGGTAATAGTGCTCATGGTGACAGTGCAAATGGTGACAATACCCATGGTGACAGTACTCATGTTGAAAATACCCATGGTGGCAGTTCTCATGGTGACAGTGCTCATAATAGCAGTGCCCAAGGTGGCAGTCCTCGTGGCGACAGTGCTAATGGTGACAGTGCTCTTGGTGGCAGTTCCCATGGGGACAGTACCGATGGTGACCCTGTGCATTGTTACAGTGCCCATGGTAACCGTGCTCACGGTGGTAGTGCACATCGTGACAGTGCCCATGGTGGTAGTTCACCTGGTGACAGTGCTAAATAGTGACAGTGCGCATGCTAACAGTGCTCACGGTGATAGTGCCCATGGGGACAATGCCCACGGTGATAATGGGTATTATTACAGTGTTCATCGTGACAGAGCCCAAGGTGGCAGTGGCCATGGTGACAGTGCCCACAATGACAGTGCCCATGGTGACAGTGCCGACAGTGACAGTGCCCATGGTGACACTTCTCACAGTGAATGTGCCCATGGGGACAGTTACCATGATGAGATTTCTCACGGTGATAGTGCCCGTTGTGACAGTGCTCACAGTGACAATGCCCATGGTGCCAGTGCCCATAGAGACATTCCGCACGGTCACATTTCTCACGGTGAAAGTGCCTATGGTGACACTGCACCTGGTGGCAGTGCAAAATGGTGACAGTGCCCATGGTGACATTGCTCATAGTGACTTTGCTTACAGTGATAGTCCTTACGGTGACAGTGGTGCTGGTGACACTGCACACAGTTGCAGTGTTTATGGTGACAGTGTTCACGGTGATACTTTCCATGGTGATAGTGCCCATGGTGACACTGCACATGGTGGCAGTGATAAATGGTGACAGTGCCCCTGTTGACAGTTCTCATGGTGAGAGTGCACATGGTGACAACCCGTGAAGGCTGTACTCATGGTGACAGTACTCACGGTGACAGTTCTCATGTTTGCAGTATCCATGGTGACAGTGCTCACAGTGATAGTGCCCATGGTGAGAGTGCCCATGATGACAGGGCCCATGGTGCCATTGCCTATGGTGACAGTGCTCATGGTAACAGTGCCCAAGGTGACAGTGACCATGGTGAGAGTGCTCACACTGATGGTGCCCATGGTGACAGTGCTCACGGTGCCTGTCTACATTGTGCCAGTACCCATGGCGACAGTGCTCATGGTGACAGTGACCACAGTGAGAGTGCTCATAGTGATAGTGCTCACGGTAATAGTGCTCATGGTGACAATGCAAATGGTGACAATACCATGGTGACAGTACTCATGTTGAAAATACCCATGGTGGCAGTTCTCCTAGCGACAGATCTCATGGTGACAGTGCTCATAATAGCAGTGCCCAGGTGCCAGTGCTCGTGGTGACAGTGCTAATGGTGACAGTGCTCTTGGTGGCAGTTCCCATCGGGACAATACTGATGGTGACGCTGTGCATTGTTACAGTGCCCATGGTAACCGTGCTCACGGTGATAGTGCACATCGTGACAGCGCCCATGGTGGTAGTTCACCTGGTGACAGTGCTAAATAGTGACAGTGCACGTGCTGACAGTGCTCACGGTGATAGTGCCCATGGTGACAGTGCACACGGTGATAATGGGCATTGTTACAGAGTTCATGGTGACAGCACACGGTGGCAGTGGCCATGGAGACAGTGCCCACAATGACAGTGCCCATGGTGACAGTGCCGACAGTGACAGTGCCCATGGTGACACTTCTCACGGTGACAGTGCCCATGGGGACAGTTAGCATGGTGAGATTTCTCACGTTGATAGTGCCCATTGTGACAGTGCTCACAGTGACAATGCCCATGGTGCCAGTGCCCATAGAGTCATTCCGCACGGTCTCATTTCTCACAGTGAAAGTGCCTATGGTGATATTAACCATGGTGACACTGCACATGGTGGCAGAGCAAAATGGTGACAGTGCCCATGGTGACATTGCTCATGGTGACTTTGCTTATGGTGATAGTCCTTACAGTGACAGTGCGCATGGTGACACTGCACACAGTGACAGTGTTCATGGTGACAGTGTTCACAGTGATAGTTCCCATGGTGAGATTGTCCATGGTAACATTGCCCATAGTCACAATTCTCATGGTGTAGTGCTCACAGTGACAGTGCCCATGGTGTCATGCCCATGGTGACAGTGCTAATGGTGACAGTGCTCATGTTGGCAGTGCCATAAATAACAGTGCTCATTGTGGCAGTGCTCATGGTGTCCGTGCTCATGGTGACAGTGCCCATGTTTACAGTGTTTATGGTGATAGATGTCACGGTGTCAGTGCCCACGGGGACAGTGCAAAGGCTGACAAAGCCCAGGGTGATACTTCCCATTGGGACAGTGCCCACGGTGACAGTGCCCATGGTGACAGCACCCAGTGTGACAAGGCTCATGGTGACAGTGCTCACAGTGACGGTGCCCATGGTGACAGTGCCGATGTTGAGAGTGCCATTAGTGACAGTGCTCATGGTGAAACTGCCCATGGAGACATCGCCCATGGTGATAGTGCTCGTGGTGACAACCCCACGGTGACAGTGCCAAAGTTGATAGTCCCCGTGGTGACAGGTCTTACATTGAATGTGACCATGGTGTCTGTGCTCATGGTGACAGTGCTCAAGGTTATAGTCTCCATGTTGACAGTGCCGATGGTGACAATTCTCACGGTGACAGGGCCTATGGTGTAAATTCACATAGTGACAGTGTTCACGGTGACAGTGCCCATGGTGCTATTACCCATGGTGACAGTTCTCATAGTGAAACTGCCCATGGTGACACTGCACATGGTGGCAGTGCAAAATGGTGACAGTGCCATGGTGATATTGCTTATGGTGACATTGCTTACGGTGATAGTGTGTATGGTGAAACTGCACACAGTGACATTGCTCATGGTGACAGTGTTTATGGCGTTAGTTCCTATCGTGAATGTGACCATGGGGACAGTGCCCATTGTCACAATTCTCATGGTGTAGTGCTCACGGTGACAGTGCCCATGGTGACAATACACAGGGTGACACTATTCATGGTGACATTGCTCATGGTGAGAGTGCCCATGTTCACAACTGTCACGGTGATAGTTCCCATGGTGACAATACCCAGGGTAACAGAGCTGATGGGAAAAGTGTTCACGGTGACAGTGCCCATGATGACAGTACCTAAGGTGACAATTCCTATGGTGAGACTGCTCATAGACAGTGCCCATGGTGACAATACCCAGCGTGTCCTGTCCATGGTGACAGTGATCATGGTGACACTTCTCATGAGGACAGTGCCATAAGTTACAGTGCTCATTGTGGCAGTGCTCATGGTGACCGTGCTCATGGTGACAGTGCCATGGTGACAGTGCCTATGGTGATAGATATCATGGTGGCCGTGCCCAGGGTGACATTGCCCATGGTAACAAAGCCCATGGTGATACTTCCCATTGTGACAGTGCCAACGGTGGCAGAGCCCATGGTGACAGTGCCCAAGATCACAGTGCCCATGGTGAGAGTGCTAACGGTGACTCTGCCCATGGTGACAGCACCCAGTGTGACAATGCCCATTGTGACAGTGCTCACGGTGACCATGCCGATGGTGATAGTGCCAATAGTGAGAGTGCTCATGGTGACACTGCCCATGGAGACACTGACCATGGTGATAGTGCTCATCATGACAACCCCTCGGAGGCAGTGCCAATGGTGAGAGTCCCCGTGGTGACAGTTCTCACGGTGAAAGTGATCCTGTTGAAATTTCTCATGGTGACAGTGCTCATGGTGACAGTGCTCAAGGTGATAGTCTCCATGTTGACAGTGTCCATGGTGACTGTTCTCAAGGTGACAGTGCCTATGGTGATTATGCTCTTAGTGACAGTGCTCATGGTGACAGTGCCCATGGTGACAGTGACCACGGTGACTGTTCTCACCGTGGTAGTGCCCATGGTGAGAGTGTTCATGATGACAGTCCGCACTAAGGCTGTGCCCACGGTGACACTGCTCATGGTGATAGTTCTCACGGTGATAGTACGCACGGTGACAGTGCCAAAGGTGACAATACCCAGGTGATAGTAATCATGGTGAAAGTGCCCATGGTGGCAGTTCTCATACTGACAGTTCTTGTGACACTGCTCATGGTGGCAGTGCTCGTGGTGACAGTGCTCTTGGTGACAGTGCTCATGGTGGCAGTGCCCATGGTGAGACTACCGATGGTGACACTGCCCATGGTGACAGTGCACATGGTCATGGTGCATCTGCTGGCAGTGCAAAATAGTGAGAGTGCCCATGATGATATTGCTCATGGTGATAGTGCCCATGGTGAGAGTGCCCATGGTTCCAGTGCTCATGGTGACAGTGCCCATTGTGACAGTGCCCCTGGTGACAGTGCACACCGTGAGAGTGTCCATGGTGTCTGTGCCCATGGTGACAGTTCTTATCATGAGAGTGTTCACGGTAGCAGTGTTCATGGTAATAGTGCTCACGGAGACATTGCCCACAATGAGAGTGCCCATGGTGAGAATACTGACTGTGACAGTGCCCATGATGACTTTTCTCTCTGCGACAGTGCCCATGGGGACAGTTAGCACGGTGAGATTTCTCACAGTGATAGTGCACATTGTTTCAGTGCTAATAGTGAAAAGACCCACGGCGCCAGTGCCCATCATGGCATTGCTCACAGTGATAGTTCTCACGTTGACAGTGCCCATGGTGATATTACCCATGGTGACAGTACTCAGTGATCAAGTGCTCATGGTGACAGTGCCTAAGGTGATAGTGCACACGGTGGCAGTGCAAAATGGCGACAGTGCCCATGGGGACATTGCTTAATGTGATAGTCCTTGTGGTGACATTGCGCATGGTGACATTGCCCACCACGACAGTTCTCTTGTTGACAGTGCTCATGGTGATAGTGCCAATGTTGGAAGTGCCCATCGTGAAAGTGCCCATGGTGACAGTTCTTATGATGAGAGTGGTCAGAGTGGCAGTGCTCATGGTGAAAGTGCCCATGGTGACAGAGCCCACGGTGACAGTGTCCATAGTTATAGTGTCCACGGTGACAGTCCTAACAGTGAAATTGTCCATGGGGACACTGCCCATGGTGAAAGTGCCCATGGTCACAACACTCACGGTGATAGTGCTCACGGTGAGAGTGGCCATGGTGACAGTGACCACGGTGACAGTTCTAATGGTGATACTGCCCATGATGACAGTGCTCATGGTGACAGTCGACATTGTGCCAGTGCCCAAGGTGACAGTGCTCATGGTGACAGTGCCCAGGATGACAGTTCTCAAGGTGATAGTGCCCATGGTGACAGTGCACATGGTGATACAGAGAATGGGGACAGTGCTTATGGTGACAGTGGTCATGGTTGCAGTACCCATGGTGATAGTGCTGAAACTGACAGTGCCCTTGGGGATAGTGCCCATGGTGAGTGTGCTCGTGTTAATAGTGCCCATGGTGGCAGTTCCCATTGTGAAAGTGCTCATGATGACAGTGCCCATGTTGGTAGTTCCCATGGTGACAGTGCTCATGGTGATAGTGACCATGTTAACAGTGCACATGGTGGCTGTGCCCTTGGTGACAGTGCCCATGATGACAGTATTCATGGTGACAGTGCTCACGGTGATAGTGCCCATGGTGACAGTGCACATGGTGGTAGTCCACATGGTGGCAGTGAAAAATGGTGACAGTTCCCATGCTGACAGTTCTCATTGTGACAATGCACACGGTCACAACCGATGCTGACACTGCTCATGGTAGCTGTACCCGTGGTGACAGGGCTCATGGTGATAGTGCCCATGTTAACAGTGCCCATGGTGACACTGCCCATGGTGACAATGCCCATGATGACAGTGCCCATAGAGTCAGTGCCCACGGAGCCATTGCCTATGGTAACAGTGCTCACAGTGACAGTACCCATGGTAACAGTGACCACGGTGAGAGTGCTCATGGTGATAGTGGCTATGGTGACAGATCACACTGTGACAGTCCGCATTGTGCCAGTACCAATAGTGACAGTGCCCATGGTGACATTGACCATGGTGAGAGTGCTCACGGTGCTAGTGCTCACAGTAATAGTGCTCATGGTGACAGTGCCAACAGTGACGGTGCTCACGGTGACAGTGCCCATGGTGATAGTGCCCATGGTGAGAGTCCGCCCATTGATAGTGCACATGGTTGCAGTTCCCATTGTGAAAGTGCTCATGATGACATTGCCCATGTTGGTAGTTCCCATGGTGACAGTGCTCACGGTGATAGTGACCTTGGTAACTATGCACATGGTGGCCGTGCCCTTGGTGACAGTGCCAATGATGACTGTACTCATGGTGACAGTTCCCATGGGGACAAGGCACAGGGTGGCAGTGAAAAATGGTGACAGTGCCCATGTTGACAGTTCTCATGGTGACAGTGCACACGGTGACAACCCATGCAGAGAGTACTCACGGTGACAGTTCTCATGGTTGCAGTACCCATGGTGACAGTGCTCACAGTGATACTGCCCATGGTGGCAGTGCCCATGGTGACAGTGCCCATGGTGACACTGCCCATGATGACAGTGCCCATGGTGAAAGTTCCCACGGCGCCATTGCCAATGGTGACTGTGCTCATGGTAACAGTGCCCTTGGTGACAGTGACCATGGTGAGAGTGCTCACACTGATAGTGCCCATGGTGACAGGGCTCATGGTGCCAGGCCGCATTGTGCCACTACCCATGGCGACAGTGGTCATGGTGACACTGACCACAGTGAGAGTGCTCACTGTGATAGAGCTCACGGTAATAGTGCTCATGGTGACAGTGCAAATGTTGACAATACCCATGGTGACAGTACTCATGTTGAAAATACCCATGGTGGCAGTTCTCCTGGTGACAGTGCTCATAATAGCAGTGCCCAAGGTGGCAGTCCTCGTGGTGACAGTGCTAATGGTGACATTGCTCTTGGTGGCAGTTCCCATGGGGACAGTACCGATGGTGACCCTGTGCATTGTTACAGTGCTCATGGTAACCGTGCTCACGGTGATAGTGCACATCGTGACAGCGCCCATGGTGGTAGTTCACCTGGTGACAGTGCTAAATAGTGACAGTGCACATGCTGACAGTGCTCACGGTGATAGTGCCCATGGTGACAGTGCCCACGGTGATAATGGGTATTATTACAGTGTTCATCGTGACAGAGCCCAAGGTGGCAGTGGCCATGGTGACAGTGCCCACAATGACAGTGCCCATGGTAACAGTGCCGACAGTGACAGTGCCCATGGTGACACTTCTCACAGTGAATGTGCCCATGGGGACAGTTACCATGATGAGATTTCTCACGGTGATAGTGCCCGTTGTGACAGCGCTCACAGTGACAATGCCCATGGTGCCAGTGCCCATAGAGACATTCCGCACGGTCACATTTCTCACGGTGAAAGTGCCTATGGTGACACTGCACCTGGTGGCAGTGCAAAATGGTGACAGTGCCCATGGTGACATTGCTCATAGTGACTTTGCTTACAGTGATAGTCCTTACGGTGACAGTGTGCATGGTGACACTGCACACAGTTGCAGTGTTTATGGTGACAGTGTTCACAGTGATACTTTCCATGGTGATAGTGCCCATGGTGACACTGCACATGGTGGCAGTGATAAATGGTGACAGTGCCCCTGTTGACAGTTCTCATGGTGAGAGTGCACATGGTGACAACCCGTGCAGACTGTACTCATGGTGACAGTACTCATGGTGACAGTTCTCATGTTTGTAGTATCCATGGTGACAGTGCTCACAGTGATAGTGCCCATGGTGAGAGTGCCCATGATGACAGGGCCCATGGTGCCATTGCCTATGGTGACAGTGCTCATGGTAACAGTGCCCAAGGTGACAGTGACCATGGTGAGAGTGCTCACACTGATGGTGCCCATGGTGACAGTGCTCACGGTGCCTGTCTACATTGTGCCAGTACCCATGGCGACAGTGCTCATGGTGACAGTGACCACAGTGAGAGTGCTCATAGTGATAGTGCTCACGGTAATAGTGCTCATGGTGACAATGCAAATGGTGACAATACCATGGTGACAGTACTCATGTTGAAAATACCCATGGTGGCAGTTCTCATAGCGACAGATCTCATGGTGACAGTGCTCATAATAGCAGTGCCCAGGTGCCAGTGCTCGTGGTGACAGTGCTAATGGTGACAGTGCTCTTGATGGCAGTTCCCATCAGGACAATACTGATGGTGACGCTGTGCATTGTTACAGTGCCCATGGTAACCGTTCTCACGGTGATACTGCACATCGTGACAGTGCCCATGGTGGTAGTTCACCTGGTGACAGTGCTAGATAGTGACAGTGCACGTGCTGACAGTGCTCACGGTGATAGTGCCCATGGTGACAGTGCACACGGTGATAATGGGCATTGTTACAGAGTTCATGGTGACAGCACACGGTGGCAGTGGCCATGGAGACAGTGCCCACAATGACAGTGCCCATGCTGACAGTGCCGACAGTGACAGTGCCCATGGTGACACTTCTCACGGTGACAGTGCCCATGGGGACAGTTAGCATGGTGAGATTTCTCACGTTGATAGTGCCCGTTGTGACAGTGCTCACAGTGACAATGCCCATGGTGCCAGTGCCCATAGAGTCATTCCGCACGGTCTCATTTCTCACAGTGAAAGTGCCTATGGTGATATTAACCATGGTGACACTGCACATGGTGGCAGAGCAAAATGGTGACAGTGCCCATGGTGACATTGCTCATGGTGACTTTGCTTATGGTGATAGTCCTTACAGTGACCGTGCGCATGGTGACACTGCACACAGTGACAGTGTTCATGGTAACAGTGTTCACAGTGATAGTTCCCATGGTCAGATTGTCCATGGTAACAGTGCCCATTGTCACAATTCTCATGGTGTAGTGCTCACAGTGACAGTGCCCATGGTGTCATGCCCATGGTGACAGTGCTCATGGTGACAGTGCTCATGTTGGCAGTGCCATAAATAACAGTGCTCATTGTGGCAGTGCTCATGGTGTCCGTGCTCATGGTGACAGTGCCCATGTTTACAGTGTTTATGGTGATAGATGTCACAGTGTCAGTGCCCACGGGGACAGTGCCAAGGCTGACAAAGCCCAGGGTGATACTTCCCATTGGGACAGTGCCCACGGTGACAGTGCCCATGGTGACAGCACCCAGTGTGACAAGGCTCATGGTGACAGTGCTCACGGTGACGGTGACCATGGTGACAGTGCCGATGGTGAGAGTGCCATTAGTGACAGTGCTCATGGTGAAACTGCCCATGGAGACATCGCCCATGGTGATAGTGCTCGTGGTGACAACCCCACGGTGACAGTGTCAAAGTTGATAGTCCCCGTGGTGACAGGTCTTACATTGAATGTGACCATGGTGTCTGTGCTCATGGTGACAGTGCTCAAGGTTATAGTCTCCATGTTGACAGTGCCGATGGTGACAATTCTCACGGTGACAGGGCCTATGGTGTAAATTCACATTGTGACAGTGTTCACGGTGACAGTGCCCATGGTGCTATTACCCATGGTGACAGTTCTCATAGTGAAACTGCCCATGGTGACACTGCACATGGTGGCAGTGCAAAATGGAGACAGTTCCCATGGTGATATTGCTCATGGTGACATTGCTTACGGTGATAGTGTGTATGGTGAAACTGCATACAGTGACATTGCTCATGGTGACAGTGTTCACGGCGTTAGTTCCTATCGTGAATGTGACCTTGGGGACAGTGCCCATTGTCACAATTCTCATGGTGTAGTGCTCACGGTGACAGTGCCCATGGTGACAATACACAGGGTAACACTATTCATGGTGACATTGCTCATGGTGAGAGTGCCCATGTTCACAACTGTCACGGTGATAGTTCCCATGGTGACAATACCCAGGGTAACAGAGCTGATGGTAAAAGTGTTCACGGTGACAGTGCCCATGATGACAGTACCTAAGGTGACAATTCCCATGGTGAGACTGCTCATAGACAGTGCCCATGGTGACAATACCCAGCGTGTCCTGTCCATGGTGACAGTGATCATGGTGACACTTCTCATGAGGACAGTGCCATAAGTGACAGTGCTCATTGTGGCAGTGCTCATGGTGACCGTGCTCATGGTGACAGTGCCCATGGTGACAGTGCCTATGGTGATAGATATCATGGTGGCCGTGCCCAGGGTGACATTGCCCACGCTGACAAAGCCCATGGTGATACTTCCCATTGTGATAGTGCCCACGGTGGCAGAGCCCATGGTGACAGTGCCCAAGATCACAGTGTCCATGGTGAGAGTGCTAACGGTGACTGTGCCCATGGTGACAACACCCAGTGTGACAATGCCCATTGTGACAGTGCTCACGGTGACCATGCCGATGGTGATAGTGCCAATAGTGAGAGTGCTCACGGTGACACTGCCCATGGAGACACTGCCCATGGTGATAGTGCTCATCATGACAACCCCTCGGAGGCAGTGCCAATGGTGAGAGTCCCTGTGGTGACAGTTCTCACGGTGAAAGTGATCCTATTGATATTTCTCTTGGTGACAGTGCTCTTGGTGACAGTGCTCAAGGTGATAGTCTGAATGTTGACAGTGCCCATGGTGACTCTTCTCACGGTGACAGTGCCTATGGTGATTATGCTCTTAGTGACAGTGCTCATGGTGACAGTGCCCATGGTGACAGTGACCACGGTGACTGTTCTCACCGTGGTAGTGCCCATGGTGACAGTGTTCATGATGACAGTCCGCATTAAGGCTGTGCCCATGGTGACACTGCTCATGGTGATTCTTCTCACTGTGATAGTACGCACGGTGACAGTGCCAAAGGTGACAATACCCAGGTGATAGTAATCATGGTGAAAGTGCCCATGGTGGCAGTTCTCATACTGACAGTTCTTGTGACACTGCTCATGGTGGCAGTGCTCGTGGTGACAGTGCTCTTGGTGACAGTGCTCATGGTGGCAGTGCCCATGGTGAGACTCCCGATGGTGACACTGCCCATGGTGACAGTGCACATGGTCATGGTGCATCTGCTGGCAGTGCAAAATAGTGAGAGTGCCCATGATGATATTGCTCATGGTGATAGTGCCCATGGTGAGAGTGCCCATGGTTCCAGTGCTCATGGTGACAGTGCCCATTGTGACAGTGCCCCTGGTGACAGTGCACACCGTGAGAGTGCCCATGGTGTCTGTGCCCATGGTGACAGTTCTTATCATGAGAGTGTTCACGGTAGCAGTGTTCATGGTAATAGTGCTCACGGAGACATTGCCCACAATGAGAGTGCCCATGGTGAGAATACTGACTGTGACAGTGCCCATGATGACTTTTCTCTCTGCGACAGTGCCCATGGGGACAGTTAGCACGGTGAGATTTCTCACAGTGATAGTGCACATGGTTTCAGTGCTAATAGTGAAAAGACCCACGGCGCCAGTGCCCATCATGGCATTGCTCACGGTGATAGTTCTCACGGTGACAGTGCCCATGGTGATATTACCCATGGTGACAGTACTCAGTGATCAAGTGCTCATGGTGACAGTGCCTAAGTTGATAGAGCACACGGTGGCAGTGCAAAATGGCGACAGTGCCCATGGTGACATTGCTTAATGTGATAGTCCTTGTGGTGACATTGCGCATGGTGACATTGCCCACCACGACAGTTCTCTTGTTGACAGTGCTCATGGTGATAGTGCCAATGTTGGAAGTGCCCATCGTGAAAGTGCCCATGGTGACAGTTCTTATGATGAGAGTGTTCAGAGTGGCAGTGCTCATGGTGAAAGGGCCCATGGTGACAGAGCCCACGGTGACAGTGTCCATAGTTATAGTGTCCACGGTGACAGTCCTAACAGTGAAATTGTCCATGGGGACACTGCCCATGGTGAAAGTGCCCATGGTCACAACACTCACGGTGATAGTGCTCACGGTGAGAGTGGCCATGGTGACAGTGACCACGGTGACACTTCTAATGGTGATACTGCCCATGATGACAGTGCTCATGGTGACAGTCCACATTGTGCCAGTGCCCAAGGTGACAGTGCTCATGGTGACAGTGCCCAAAGTCACAATACCCATGGTGACAGTGCCCAGGCTGACAGTTCTCAAGGTGATAGTGCCCATGGTGACAGTGCACATGGTGATACAGAGAATGGGGACAGTGCTTATGGTGACAGTGGTCATGGTTGCAGTACCCATGGTGATAGTGCTGAAACTGACAGTGCCCTTGGGGATAGTGCCCATGGTGAGTGTGCTCGTGTTAATAGTGCCCATGGTGGCAGTTCCCATTGTGAAAGTGCTCATGATGACAGTGCCCATGTTGGTAGTTCCCAAGGTGACAGTGCTCATGGGGATAGTGACCATGTTAACAGTGCACATGGTGGCTGTGCCCTTGGTGACAGTGCCCATGATGACAGTATTCATGGTGACAGTGCTCACGGTGATAGTGCCCATGGTGACAGTGCACATGGTGGTAGTCCACATGGTGGCAGTGAAAAATGGTGACAGTTCCCATGCTGACAGTTCTCATTGTGACAATGCACACGGTCACAACCGATGCTGACACTGCTCATGGTAGCTGTACCCGTGGTGACAGGGCTCATGGTGATAGTGCCCATGTTAACAGTGCCCATGGTGACACTGCCCATGGTGACAATGCCCATGATGACAGTGCCCATAGAGTCAGTGCCCACGGAGCCATTGCCTATGGTAACAGTGCTCACAGTGACAGTACCCATGGTAACAGTGACCACGGTGAGAGTGCTCATGGTGATAGTGGCTATGGTGACAGATCACACTGTGACAGTCCGCATTGTGCCAGTACCAATAGTGACAGTGCCCATGGTGACATTGACCACGGTAAGAGTGCTCACGGTGCTAGTGCTCACAGTAATAGTGCTCATGGTGACAGTGCCAACAGTGACGGTGCTCACGGTGACAGTGCCCATGGTGATAGTGCTCATGGTGAGAGTCCGCCCATTGATAGTGCCCATGGTTGCAGTTCCCATTGTGAAAGTGCTCATGATGACATTGCCCATGTTGGTAGTTCCCATGGTGACAGTGCTCACGGTGATAGTGACCTTGGTAACTGTGCACATGGTGGCCGTGCCCTTGGTGACAGTGCCAATGATGACAGTACTCATGGTGACAGTTCTCATGGTAATAGTTCCCATGGGGACAAGGCACAGGGTGGCAGTGAAAAATGGTGAAAGTGCCCATGTTGACAGTTCTCATGGTGACACTGCACACGGTGACATCCCATGCAGGGATGGTTCTCATGGTTGCAGTACCCATGGTGACAGTGCTCACAGTGATACTGCCCATAGTGGCAATGCCCATTCTGACAGTGCCCATGGTGACACTGCCCATGATGACAGTGCCCATGGTGAAAGTTCCCACGGCGCCATTGCCTATGGTGACAGTGCTCATGGTAACAGTGCCCATGGTGACAGTGACCATGGTGAGAGTGCTCACACTGATAGTGCCCATGGTGACAGGGCTCATGATGCCAGGCCGCATTGTGCCAGTACCCATGGCGACAGTGGTCATGGTGACACTGACCACAGTGAGAGTGCTCACTGTGATAGAGCTCACGGTAATAGTGCTCATGGTGACAGTGCAAATGGTGACAATACCCATGGTGACAGTACTCATGTTGAAAATACCCATGGTGGCAGTTCTCATGGTGACAGTGCTCATAATAGCAGTGCCCAAGGTGGCAGTCCTCGTGGCGACAGTGCTAATGGTGACAGTGCTCTTGGTGGCAGTTCCCATGGGGACAGTACCGATGGTGACCCTGTGCATTGTTACAGTGCCCATGGTAACCGTGCTCACGGTGGTAGTGCACATCGTGACAGTGCCCATGGTGGTAGTTCACCTGGTGACAGTGCTAAATAGTGACAGTGCGCATGCTGACAGTGCTCACGGTGATAGTGCCCATGGGGACAATGCCCACGGTGATAATGGGTATTATTACAGTGTTCATCGTGACAGAGCCCAAGGTGGCAGTGGCCATGGTGACAGTGCCCACAATGACAGTGCCCATGGTGACAGTGCCGACAGTGACAGTGCCCATGGTGACACTTCTCACAGTGAATGTGCCCATGGGGACAGTTACCATGATGAGATTTCTCACGGTGATAGTGCCCGTTGTGACAGTGCTCACAGTGACAATGCCCATGGTGCCAGTGCCCATAGAGACATTCCGCACGGTCACATTTCTCACGGTGAAAGTGCCTATGGTGACACTGCACCTGGTGGCAGTGCAAAATGGTGACAGTGCCCATGGTGACATTGCTCATAGTGACTTTGCTTACAGTGATAGTCCTTACGGTGACAGTGGTGCTGGTGACACTGCACACAGTTGCAGTGTTTATGGTGACAGTGTTCACGGTGATACTTTCCATGGTGATAGTGCCCATGGTGACACTGCACATGGTGGCAGTGATAAATGGTGACAGTGCCCCTGTTGACAGTTCTCATGGTGAGAGTGCACATGGTGACAACCCGTGAAGGCTGTACTCATGGTGACAGTACTCACGGTGACAGTTCTCATGTTTGCAGTATCCATGGTGACAGTGCTCACAGTGATAGTGCCCATGGTGAGAGTGCCCATGATGACAGGGCCCATGGTGCCATTGCCTATGGTGACAGTGCTCATGGTAACAGTGCCCAAGGTGACAGTGACCATGGTGAGAGTGCTCACACTGATGGTGCCCATGGTGACAGTGCTCACGGTGCCTGTCTACATTGTGCCAGTACCCATGGCGACAGTGCTCATGGTGACAGTGACCACAGTGAGAGTGCTCATAGTGATAGTGCTCACGGTAATAGTGCTCATGGTGACAATGCAAATGGTGACAATACCATGGTGACAGTACTCATGTTGAAAATACCCATGGTGGCAGTTCTCCTAGCGACAGATCTCATGGTGACAGTGCTCATAATAGCAGTGCCCAGGTGCCAGTGCTCGTGGTGACAGTGCTAATGGTGACAGTGCTCTTGGTGGCAGTTCCCATCGGGACAATACTGATGCTGACGCTGTGCATTGTTACAGTGCCCATGGTAACCGTGCTCACGGTGATAGTGCACATCGTGACAGCGCCCATGGTGGTAGTTCACCTGGTGACAGTGCTAAATAGTGACAGTGCACGTGCTGACAGTGCTCACGGTGATAGTGCCCATGGTGACAGTGCACACGGTGATAATGGGCATTGTTACAGAGTTCATGGTGACAGCACACGGTGGCAGTGGCCATGGAGACAGTGCCCACAATGACAGTGCCCATGGTGACAGTGCCGACAGTGACAGTGCCCATGGTGACACTTCTCACGGTGACAGTGCCCATGGGGACAGTTAGCATGGTGAGATTTCTCACGTTGATAGTGCCCATTGTGACAGTGCTCACAGTGACAATGCCCATGGTGCCAGTGCCCATAGAGTCATTCCGCACGGTCTCTTTTCTCACAGTGAATGTGCCTATGGTGATATTAACCATGGTGACACTGCACATGGTGGCAGAGCAAAATGGTGACAGTGCCCATGGTGACATTGCTCATGGTGACTTTGCTTATGGTGATAGTCCTTACAGTGACAGTGCGCATGGTGACACTGCACACAGTGACAGTGTTCATGGTGACAGTGTTCACAGTGATAGTTCCCATGGTGAGATTGTCCATGGTAACAGTGCCCATAGTCACAATTCTCATGGTGTAGTGCTCACAGTGACAGTGCCCATGGTGTCATGCCCATGGTGACAGTGCTCATGGTGACAGTGCTCATGTTGGCAGTGCCATAAATAACAGTGCTCATTGTGGCAGTGCTCATGGTGTCCGTGCTCATGGTGACAGTGCCCATGTTTACAGTGTTTATGGTGATAGATGTCACGGTGTCAGTGCCCACGGGGACAGTGCAAAGGCTGACAAAGCCCAGGGTGATACTTCCCATTGGGACAGTGCCCACGGTGACAGTGCCCATGGTGACAGCACCCAGTGTGACAAGGCTCATGGTGACAGTGCTCACAGTGACGGTGCCCATGGTGACAGTGCCGATGTTGAGAGTGCCATTAGTGACAGTGCTCATGGTGAAACTGCCCATGGAGACATCGCCCATGGTGATAGTGCTCGTGGTGACAACCCCACGGTGACAGTGCCAAAGTTGATAGTCCCCGTGGTGACAGGTCTTACATTGAATGTGACCATGGTGTCTGTGCTCATGGTGACAGTGCTCAAGGTTATAGTCTCCATGTTGACAGTGCCGATGGTGACAATTCTCACGGTGACAGGGCCTATGTTGAAAATTCTCATAGTGACAGTGTTCACGGTGACAGTGCCCATGGTGCTATTACCCATGGTGACAGTTCTCATAGTGAAACTGCCCATGGTGACACTGCACATGGTGGCAGTGCAAAATGGTGACAGTGCCATGGTGATATTGCTCATGGTGACATTGCTTATGGTGATAGTGTGTATGGTGAAACTGCACACAGTGACATTGCTCATGGTGACAGTGTTTATGGCGTTAGTTCCTATCGTGAATGTGACCATGGGGACAGTGCCCATTGTCACAATTCTCATGGTGTAGTGCTCACGGTGACAGTGCCCATGGTGACAATACACAGGGTGACACTATTCATGGTGACATTGCTCATGGTGAGAGTGCCCATGTTCACAACTGTCACGGTGATAGTTCCCATGGTGACAATACCCAGGGTAACAGAGCTGATGGTAAAAGTGTTCACGGTGACAGTGCCCATGATGACAGTACCTAAGGTGACAATTCCTATGGTGAGACTGCTCATAGACAGTGCCCATGGTGACAATACCCAGCGTGTCCTGTCCATGGTGACAGTGATCATGGTGACACTTCTCATGAGGACAGTGCCATAAGTTACAGTGCTCATTGTGGCAGTGCTCATGGTGACCGTGCTCATGGTGACAGTGCCATGGTGACAGTGCCTATGGTGATAGATATCATGGTGGCCGTGCCCAGGGTGACATTGCCCATGGTAACAAAGCCCATGGTGATACTTCCCATTGTGACAGTGCCAACGGTGGCAGAGCCCATGGTGACAGTGCCCAAGATCACAGTGCCCATGGTGAGAGTGCTAACGGTGACTCTGCCCATGGTGACAGCACCCAGTGTGACAATGCCCATTGTGACAGTGCTCACGGTGACCATGCCGATGGTGATAGTGCCAATAGTGAGAGTGCTCATGGTGACACTGCCCATGGAGACACTGACCATGGTGATAGTGCTCATCATGACAACCCCTCGGAGGCAGTGCCAATGGTGAGAGTCCCCGTGGTGACAGTTCTCACGGTGAAAGTGATCCTGTTGAAATTTCTCATGGTGACAGTGCTCATGGTGACAGTGCTCAAGGTGATAGTCTCCATGTTGACAGTGTCCATGGTGACTGTTCTCAAGGTGACAGTGCCTATGGTGATTATGCTCTTAGTGACAGTGCTCATGGTGACAGTGCCCATGGTGACAGTGACCACGGTGACTGTTCTCACCGTGGTAGTGCCCATGGTGAGAGTGTTCATGATGACAGTCCGCACTAAGGCTGTGCCCACGGTGACACTGCTCATGGTGATAGTTCTCACGGTGATAGTACGCACGGTGACAGTGCCAAAGGTGACAATACCCAGGTGATAGTAATCATGGTGAAAGTGCCCATGGTGGCAGTTCTCATACTGACAGTTCTTGTGACACTGCTCATGGTGGCAGTGCTCGTGGTGACAGTGCTCTTGGTGACAGTGCTCATGGTGGCAGTGCCCATGGTGAGACTACCGATGGTGACACTGCCCATGGTGACAGTGCACATGGTCATGGTGCATCTGCTGGCAGTGCAAAATAGTGAGAGTGCCCATGATGATATTGCTCATGGTGATAGTGCCCATGGTGAGAGTGCCCATGGTTCCAGTGCTCATGGTGACAGTGCCCATTGTGACAGTGCCCCTGGTGACAGTGCACACCGTGAGAGTGTCCATGGTGTCTGTGCCCATGGTGACAGTTCTTATCATGAGAGTGTTCATGGTAGCAGTGTTCATGGTAATAGTGCTCACGGAGACATTGCCCACAATGAGAGTGCCCATGGTGAGAATACTGACTGTGACAGTGCCCATGATGACTTTTCTCTCTGCGACAGTGCCCATGGGGACAGTTAGCACGGTGAGATTTCTCACAGTGATAGTGCACATTGTTTCAGTGCTAATAGTGAAAAGACCCACGGCGCCAGTGCCCATCATGGCATTGCTCACAGTGATAGTTCTCACGTTGACAGTGCCCATGGTGATATTACCCATGGTGACAGTACTCAGTGATCAAGTGCTCATGGTGACAGTGCCTAAGGTGATAGTGCACACGGTGGCAGTGCAAAATGGCGACAGTGCCCATGGGGACATTGCTTAATGTGATAGTCCTTGTGGTGACATTGCGCATGGTGACATTGCCCACCACGACAGTTCTCTTGTTGACAGTGCTCATGGTGATAGTGCCAATGTTGGAAGTGCCCATCGTGAAAGTGCCCATGGTGACAGTTCTTATGATGAGAGTGGTCAGAGTGGCAGTGCTCATGGTGAAAGTGCCCATGGTGACAGAGCCCACGGTGACAGTGTCCATAGTTATAGTGTCCACGGTGACAGTCCTAACAGTGAAATTGTCCATGGGGACACTGCCCATGGTGAAAGTGCCCATGGTCACAACACTCACGGTGATAGTGCTCACGGTGAGAGTGGCCATGGTGACAGTGACCACGGTGACACTTCTAATGGTGATACTGCCCATGATGACAGTGCTCATGGTGACAGTCGACATTGTGCCAGTGCCCAAGGTGACAGTGCTCATGGTGACAGTGCCCAGGATGACAGTTCTCAAGGTGATAGTGCCCATGGTGACAGTGCACATGGTGATACAGAGAATGGGGACAGTGCTTATGGTGACAGTGGTCATGGTTGCAGTACCCATGGTGATAGTGCTGAAACTGACAGTGCCCTTGGGGATAGTGCCCATGGTGAGTGTGCTCGTGTTAATAGTGCCCATGGTGGCAGTTCCCATTGTGAAAGTGCTCATGATGACAGTGCCCATGTTGGTAGTTCCCATGGTGACAGTGCTCATGGTGATAGTGACCATGTTAACAGTGCACATGGTGGCTGTGCCCTTGGTGACAGTGCCCATGATGACAGTATTCATGGTGACAGTGCTCACGGTGATAGTGCCCATGGTGAGAGTGCACATGGTGGTAGTCCACATGGTGGCAGTGAAAAATGGTGACAGTTCCCATGCTGACAGTTCTCATTGTGACAATGCACACGGTCACAACCGATGCTGACACTGCTCATGGTAGCTGTACCCGTGGTGACAGGGCTCATGGTGATAGTGCCCATGTTAACAGTGCCCATGGTGACACTGCCCATGGTGACAATGCCCATGATGACAGTGCCCATAGAGTCAGTGCCCACGGAGCCATTGCCTATGGTAACAGTGCTCACAGTGACAGTACCCATGGTAACAGTGACCACGGTGAGAGTGCTCATGGTGATAGTGGCTATGGTGACAGATCACACTGTGACAGTCCGCATTGTGCCAGTACCAATAGTGACAGTGCCCATGGTGACATTGACCATGGTGAGAGTGCTCACGGTGCTAGTGCTCACAGTAATAGTGCTCATGGTGACAGTGCCAACAGTGACGGTGCTCACGGTGACAGTGCCCATGGTGATAGTGCCCATGGTGAGAGTCCGCCCATTGATAGTGCACATGGTTGCAGTTCCCATTGTGAAAGTGCTCATGATGACATTGCCCATGTTGGTAGTTCCCATGGTGACAGTGCTCACGGTGATAGTGACCTTGGTAACTATGCACATGGTGGCCGTGCCCTTGGTGACAGTGCCAATGATGACTGTACTCATGGTGACAGTTCCCATGGGGACAAGGCACAGGGTGGCAGTGAAAAATGGTGACAGTGCCCATGTTGACAGTTCTCATGGTGACAGTGCACACGGTGACAACCCATGCAGAGAGTACTCACGGTGACAGTTCTCATGGTTGCAGTACCCATGGTGACAGTGCTCACAGTGATACTGCCCATGGTGGCAGTGCCCATGGTGACAGTGCCCATGGTGACACTGCCCATGATGACAGTGCCCATGGTGAAAGTTCCCACGGCGCCATTGCCAATGGTGACTGTGCTCATGGTAACAGTGCCCTTGGTGACAGTGACCATGGTGAGAGTGCTCACACTGATAGTGCCCATGGTGACAGGGCTCATGGTGCCAGGCCGCATTGTGCCACTACCCATGGCGACAGTGGTCATGGTGACACTGACCACAGTGAGAGTGCTCACTGTGATAGAGCTCACGGTAATAGTGCTCATGGTGACAGTGCAAATGTTGACAATACCCATGGTGACAGTACTCATGTTGAAAATACCCATGGTGGCAGTTCTCCTGGTGACAGTGCTCATAATAGCAGTGCCCAAGGTGGCAGTCCTCGTGGTGACAGTGCTAATGGTGACAGTGCTCTTGGTGGCAGTTCCCATGGGGACAGTACCGATGGTGACCCTGTGCATTGTTACAGTGCCCATGGTAACCGTGCTCACGGTGATAGT
Source organism: Mesoplodon mirus (assembly GCF_964341445.2). Lineage (NCBI taxonomy): Eukaryota > Metazoa > Chordata > Mammalia > Artiodactyla > Ziphiidae > Mesoplodon > Mesoplodon mirus. The sequence goes on along the minus strand of NW_028295808.1, from coordinate 4,612,971 downwards.
GCACATCGTGACAGCGCCCATGGTGGTAGTTCACCTGGTGACAGTGCTAAATAGTGACAGTGCACATGCTGACAGTGCTCACGGTGATAGTGCCCATGGTGACAGTGCCCACGGTGATAATGGGTATTATTACAGTGTTCATCGTGACAGAGCCCAAGGTGGCAGTGGCCATGGTGACAGTGCCCACAATGACAGTGCCCATGGTAACAGTGCCGACAGTGACAGTGCCCATGGTGACACTTCTCACAGTGAATGTGCCCATGGGGACAGTTACCATGATGAGATTTCTCACGGTGATAGTGCCCGTTGTGACAGCGCTCACAGTGACAATGCCCATGGTGCCAGTGCCCATAGAGACATTCCGCACGGTCACATTTCTCACGGTGAAAGTGCCTATGGTGACACTGCACCTGGTGGCAGTGCAAAATGGTGACAGTGCCCATGGTGACATTGCTCATAGTGACTTTGCTTACAGTGATAGTCCTTACGGTGACAGTGTGCATGGTGACACTGCACACAGTTGCAGTGTTTATGGTGACAGTGTTCACAGTGATACTTTCCATGGTGATAGTGCCCATGGTGACACTGCACATGGTGGCAGTGATAAATGGTGACAGTGCCCCTGTTGACAGTTCTCATGGTGAGAGTGCACATGGTGACAACCCGTGCAGACTGTACTCATGGTGACAGTACTCATGGTGACAGTTCTCATGTTTGTAGTATCCATGGTGACAGTGCTCACAGTGATAGTGCCCATGGTGAGAGTGCCCATGATGACAGGGCCCATGGTGCCATTGCCTATGGTGACAGTGCTCATGGTAACAGTGCCCAAGGTGACAGTGACCATGGTGAGAGTGCTCACACTGATGGTGCCCATGGTGACAGTGCTCACGGTGCCTGTCTACATTGTGCCAGTACCCATGGCGACAGTGCTCATGGTGACAGTGACCACAGTGAGAGTGCTCATAGTGATAGTGCTCACGGTAATAGTGCTCATGGTGACAATGCAAATGGTGACAATACCATGGTGACAGTACTCATGTTGAAAATACCCATGGTGGCAGTTCTCATAGCGACAGATCTCATGGTGACAGTGCTCATAATAGCAGTGCCCAGGTGCCAGTGCTCGTGGTGACAGTGCTAATGGTGACAGTGCTCTTGATGGCAGTTCCCATCGGGACAATACTGATGGTGACGCTGTGCATTGTTACAGTGCCCATGGTAACCGTTCTCACGGTGATACTGCACATCGTGACAGTGCCCATGGTGGTAGTTCACCTGGTGACAGTGCTAGATAGTGACAGTGCACGTGCTGACAGTGCTCACGGTGATAGTGCCCATGGTGACAGTGCACACGGTGATAATGGGCATTGTTACAGAGTTCATGGTGACAGCACACGGTGGCAGTGGCCATGGAGACAGTGCCCACAATGACAGTGCCCATGCTGACAGTGCCGACAGTGACAGTGCCCATGGTGACACTTCTCACGGTGACAGTGCCCATGGGGACAGTTAGCATGGTGAGATTTCTCACGTTGATAGTGCCCGTTGTGACAGTGCTCACAGTGACAATGCCCATGGTGCCAGTGCCCATAGAGTCATTCCGCACGGTCTCATTTCTCACAGTGAAAGTGCCTATGGTGATATTAACCATGGTGACACTGCACATGGTGGCAGAGCAAAATGGTGACAGTGCCCATGGTGACATTGCTCATGGTGACTTTGCTTATGGTGATAGTCCTTACAGTGACCGTGCGCATGGTGACACTGCACACAGTGACAGTGTTCATGGTGACAGTGTTCACAGTGATAGTTCCCATGGTGAGATTGTCCATGGTAACAGTGCCCATTGTCACAATTCTCATGGTGTAGTGCTCACAGTGACAGTGCCCATGGTGTCATGCCCATGGTGACAGTGCTCATGGTGACAGTGCTCATGTTGGCAGTGCCATAAATAACAGTGCTCATTGTGGCAGTGCTCATGGTGTCCGTGCTCATGGTGACAGTGCCCATGTTTACAGTGTTTATGGTGATAGATGTCACAGTGTCAGTGCCCACGGGGACAGTGCCAAGGCTGACAAAGCCCAGGGTGATACTTCCCATTGGGACAGTGCCCACGGTGACAGTGCCCATGGTGACAGCACCCAGTGTGACAAGGCTCATGGTGACAGTGCTCACGGTGACGGTGACCATGGTGACAGTGCCGATGGTGAGAGTGCCATTAGTGACAGTGCTCATGGTGAAACTGCCCATGGAGACATCGCCCATGGTGATAGTGCTCGTGGTGACAACCATACGGTGACAGTGCCAAAGTTGATAGTCCCCGTGGTGACAGGTCTTACATTGAATGTGACCATGGTGTCTGTGCTCATGGAGACAGTGCTCAAGGTTATAGTCTCCATGTTGACAGTGCCGATGGTGACAATTCTCACGGTGACAGGGCCTATGGTGTAAATTCACATTGTGACAGTGTTCACGGTGACAGTGCCCATGGTGCTATTACCCATGGTGACAGTTCTCATAGTGAAACTGCCCATGGTGACACTGCACATGGTGGCAGTGCAAAATGGAGACAGTTCCCATGGTGCTATTGCTCATGGTGACATTGCTTACGGTGATAGTGTGTATGGTGAAACTGCACACAGTGACATTGCTCATGGTGACAGTGTTCACGGCGTTAGTTCCTATCGTGAATGTGACCTTGGGGACAGTGCCCATTGTCACAATTCTCATGGTGTAGTGCTCACGGTGACAGTGCCCATGGTGACAATACACAGGGTGACACTATTCATGGTGACATTGCTCATGGTGAGAGTGCCCATGTTCACAACTGTCACGGTGATAGTTCCCATGGTGACGATACCCAGGGTAACAGAGCTGATGGTAAAAGTGTTCACGGTGACAGTGCCCATGATGACAGTACCTAAGGTGACAATTCCCATGGTGAGACTGCTCATAGACAGTGCCCATGGCGACAATACCCAGCGTGTCCTGTCCATGGTGACAGTGATCATGGTGACTCTTCTCATGAGGACAGTGCCATAAGTTACAGTGCTCATTGTGGCAGTGCTCATGGTGACCGTGCTCATGGTGACAGTGCCATGGTGACAGTGCCTATGGTGATAGATATCATGGTGGCCGTGCCCAGGGTGACATTGCCCATGGTAACAAAGCCCATGGTGATACTTCCCATTGTGACAGTGCCAACGGTGGCAGAGCCCATGGTGACAGTGCCCAAGATCACAGTGCCCATGGTGAGAGTGCTAACGGTGACTCTGCCCATGGTGACAGCACCCAGTGTGACAATGCCCATTGTGACAGTGCTCACGGTGACCATGCCGATGGTGATAGTGCCAATAGTGAGAGTGCTCATGGTGACACTGCCCATGGAGACACTGACCATGGTGATAGTGCTCATCATGACAACCCCTCGGAGGCAGTGCCAATGGTGAGAGTCCCCGTGGTGACAGTTCTCACGGTGAAAGTGATCCTGTTGAAATTTCTCATGGTGACAGTGCTCATGGTGGCAGTGCTCAAGGTGATAGTCTCCATGTTGACAGTGTCCATGGTGACTGTTCTCAAGGTGACAGTGCCTATGGTGATTATGCTCTTAGTGACAGTGCTCATGGTGACAGTGCCCATGGTGACAGTGACCACGGTGACTGTTCTCACCGTGGTAGTGCCCATGGTGAGAGTGTTCATGATGACAGTCCGCACTAAGGCTGTGCCCACGGTGACACTGCTCATGGTGATAGTTCTCACGGTGATAGTACGCACGGTGACAGTGCCAAAGGTGACAATACCCAGGTGATAGTAATCATGGTGAAAGTGCCCATGGTGGCAGTTCTCATACTGACAGTTCTTGTGACACTGCTCATGGTGGCAGTGCTCGTGGTGACAGTGCTCTTGGTGACAGTGCTCATGGTGGCAGTGCCCATGGTGAGACTACCGATGGTGACACTGCCCATGGTGACAGTGCACATGGTCATGGTGCATCTGCTGGCAGTGCAAAATAGTGAGAGTGCCCATGATGATATTGCTCATGGTGATAGTGCCCATGGTGAGAGTGCCCATGGTTCCAGTGCTCATGGTGACAGTGCCCATTGTGACAGTGCCCCTGGTGACAGTGCACACCGTGAGAGTGTCCATGGTGTCTGTGCCCATGGTGACAGTTCTTATCATGAGAGTGTTCATGGTAGCAGTGTTCATGGTAATAGTGCTCACGGAGACATTGCCCACAATGAGAGTGCCCATGGTGAGAATACTGACTGTGACAGTGCCCATGATGACTTTTCTCTCTGCGACAGTGCCCATGGGGACAGTTAGCACGGTGAGATTTCTCACAGTGATAGTGCACATTGTTTCAGTGCTAATAGTGAAAAGACCCACGGCGCCAGTGCCCATCATGGCATTGCTCACAGTGATAGTTCTCACGTTGACAGTGCCCATGGTGATATTACCCATGGTGACAGTACTCAGTGATCAAGTGCTCATGGTGACAGTGCCTAAGGTGATAGTGCACACGGTGGCAGTGCAAAATGGCGACAGTGCCCATGGGGACATTGCTTAATGTGATAGTCCTTGTGGTGACATTGCGCATGGTGACATTGCCCACCACGACAGTTCTCTTGTTGACAGTGCTCATGGTGATAGTGCCAATGTTGGAAGTGCCCATCGTGAAAGTGCCCATGGTGACAGTTCTTATGATGAGAGTGGTCAGAGTGGCAGTGCTCATGGTGAAAGTGCCCATGGTGACAGAGCCCACGGTGACAGTGTCCATAGTTATAGTGTCCACGGTGACAGTCCTAACAGTGAAATTGTCCATGGGGACACTGCCCATGGTGAAAGTGCCCATGGTCACAACACTCACGGTGATAGTGCTCACGGTGAGAGTGGCCATGGTGACAGTGACCACGGTGACACTTCTAATGGTGATACTGCCCATGATGACAGTGCTCATGGTGACAGTCGACATTGTGCCAGTGCCCAAGGTGACAGTGCTCATGGTGACAGTGCCCAGGATGACAGTTCTCAAGGTGATAGTGCCCATGGTGACAGTGCACATGGTGATACAGAGAATGGGGACAGTGCTTATGGTGACAGTGGTCATGGTTGCAGTACCCATGGTGATAGTGCTGAAACTGACAGTGCCCTTGGGGATAGTGCCCATGGTGAGTGTGCTCGTGTTAATAGTGCCCATGGTGGCAGTTCCCATTGTGAAAGTGCTCATGATGACAGTGCCCATGTTGGTAGTTCCCATGGTGACAGTGCTCATGGTGATAGTGACCATGTTAACAGTGCACATGGTGGCTGTGCCCTTGGTGACAGTGCCCATGATGACAGTATTCATGGTGACAGTGCTCACGGTGATAGTGCCCATGGTGAGAGTGCACATGGTGGTAGTCCACATGGTGGCAGTGAAAAATGGTGACAGTTCCCATGCTGACAGTTCTCATTGTGACAATGCACACGGTCACAACCGATGCTGACACTGCTCATGGTAGCTGTACCCGTGGTGACAGGGCTCATGGTGATAGTGCCCATGTTAACAGTGCCCATGGTGACACTGCCCATGGTGACAATGCCCATGATGACAGTGCCCATAGAGTCAGTGCCCACGGAGCCATTGCCTATGGTAACAGTGCTCACAGTGACAGTACCCATGGTAACAGTGACCACGGTGAGAGTGCTCATGGTGATAGTGGCTATGGTGACAGATCACACTGTGACAGTCCGCATTGTGCCAGTACCAATAGTGACAGTGCCCATGGTGACATTGACCATGGTGAGAGTGCTCACGGTGCTAGTGCTCACAGTAATAGTGCTCATGGTGACAGTGCCAACAGTGACGGTGCTCACGGTGACAGTGCCCATGGTGATAGTGCCCATGGTGAGAGTCCGCCCATTGATAGTGCACATGGTTGCAGTTCCCATTGTGAAAGTGCTCATGATGACATTGCCCATGTTGGTAGTTCCCATGGTGACAGTGCTCACGGTGATAGTGACCTTGGTAACTATGCACATGGTGGCCGTGCCCTTGGTGACAGTGCCAATGATGACTGTACTCATGGTGACAGTTCCCATGGGGACAAGGCACAGGGTGGCAGTGAAAAATGGTGACAGTGCCCATGTTGACAGTTCTCATGGTGACAGTGCACACGGTGACAACCCATGCAGAGAGTACTCACGGTGACAGTTCTCATGGTTGCAGTACCCATGGTGACAGTGCTCACAGTGATACTGCCCATGGTGGCAGTGCCCATGGTGACAGTGCCCATGGTGACACTGCCCATGATGACAGTGCCCATGGTGAAAGTTCCCACGGCGCCATTGCCAATGGTGACTGTGCTCATGGTAACAGTGCCCTTGGTGACAGTGACCATGGTGAGAGTGCTCACACTGATAGTGCCCATGGTGACAGGGCTCATGGTGCCAGGCCGCATTGTGCCACTACCCATGGCGACAGTGGTCATGGTGACACTGACCACAGTGAGAGTGCTCACTGTGATAGAGCTCACGGTAATAGTGCTCATGGTGACAGTGCAAATGTTGACAATACCCATGGTGACAGTACTCATGTTGAAAATACCCATGGTGGCAGTTCTCCTGGTGACAGTGCTCATAATAGCAGTGCCCAAGGTGGCAGTCCTCGTGGTGACAGTGCTAATGGTGACAGTGCTCTTGGTGGCAGTTCCCATGGGGACAGTACCGATGGTGACCCTGTGCATTGTTACAGTGCCCATGGTAACCGTGCTCACGGTGATAGTGCACATCGTGACAGCGCCCATGGTGGTAGTTCACCTGGTGACAGTGCTAAATAGTGACAGTGCACATGCTGACAGTGCTCACGGTGATAGTGCCCATGGTGACAGTGCCCACGGTGATAATGGGTATTATTACAGTGTTCATCGTGACAGAGCCCAAGGTGGCAGTGGCCATGGTGACAGTGCCCACAATGACAGTGCCCATGGTAACAGTGCCGACAGTGACAGTGCCCATGGTGACACTTCTCACAGTGAATGTGCCCATGGGGACAGTTACCATGATGAGATTTCTCACGGTGATAGTGCCCGTTGTGACAGCGCTCACAGTGACAATGCCCATGGTGCCAGTGCCCATAGAGACATTCCGCACGGTCACATTTCTCACGGTGAAAGTGCCTATGGTGACACTGCACCTGGTGGCAGTGCAAAATGGTGACAGTGCCCATGGTGACATTGCTCATAGTGACTTTGCTTACAGTGATAGTCCTTATGGTGACAGTGTGCATGGTGACACTGCACACAGTTGCAGTGTTTATGGTGACAGTGTTCACAGTGATACTTTCCATGGTGATAGTGCCCATGGTGACACTGCACATGGTGGCAGTGATAAATGGTGACAGTGCCCCTGTTGACAGTTCTCATGGTGAGAGTGCACATGGTGACAACCCGTGCAGACTGTACTCATGGTGACAGTACTCATGGTGACAGTTCTCATGTTTGTAGTATCCATGGTGACAGTGCTCACAGTGATAGTGCCCATGGTGAGAGTGCCCATGATGACAGGGCCCATGGTGCCATTGCCTATGGTGACAGTGCTCATGGTAACAGTGCCCAATGTGACAGTGACCATGGTGAGAGTGCTCACACTGATGGTGCCCATGGTGACAGTGCTCACGGTGCCTGTCTACATTGTGCCAGTACCCATGGCGACAGTGCTCATGGTGACAGTGACCACAGTGAGAGTGCTCATAGTGATAGTGCTCACGGTAATAGTGCTCATGGTGACAATGCAAATGGTGACAATACCATGGTGACAGTACTCATGTTGAAAATACCCATGGTGGCAGTTCTCATAGCGACAGATCTCATGGTGACAGTGCTCATAATAGCAGTGCCCAGGTGCCAGTGCTCGTGGTGACAGTGCTAATGGTGACAGTGCTCTTGATGGCAGTTCCCATCGGGACAATACTGATGGTGACGCTGTGCATTGTTACAGTGCCCATGGTAACCGTTCTCACGGTGATACTGCACATCGTGACAGTGCCCATGGTGGTAGTTCACCTGGTGACAGTGCTAGATAGTGACAGTGCACGTGCTGACAGTGCTCACGGTGATAGTGCCCATGGTGACAGTGCACACGGTGATAATGGGCATTGTTACAGAGTTCATGGTGACAGCACACGGTGGCAGTGGCCATGGAGACAGTGCCCACAATGACAGTGCCCATGCTGACAGTGCCGACAGTGACAGTGCCCATGGTGACACTTCTCACGGTGACAGTGCCCATGGGGACAGTTAGCATGGTGAGATTTCTCACGTTGATAGTGCCCGTTGTGACAGTGCTCACAGTGACAATGCCCATGGTGCCAGTGCCCATAGAGTCATTCCGCACGGTCTCATTTCTCACAGTGAAAGTGCCTATGGTGATATTAACCATGGTGACACTGCACATGGTGGCAGAGCAAAATGGTGACAGTGCCCATGGTGACATTGCTCATGGTGACTTTGCTTATGGTGATAGTCCTTACAGTGACCGTGCGCATGGTGACACTGCACACAGTGACAGTGTTCATGGTGACAGTGTTCACAGTGATAGTTCCCATGGTGAGATTGTCCATGGTAACAGTGCCCATTGTCACAATTCTCATGGTGTAGTGCTCACAGTGACAGTGCCCATGGTGTCATGCCCATGGTGACAGTGCTCATGGTGACAGTGCTCATGTTGGCAGTGCCATAAATAACAGTGCTCATTGTGGCAGTGCTCATGGTGTCCGTGCTCATGGTGACAGTGCCCATGTTTACAGTGTTTATGGTGATAGATGTCACAGTGTCAGTGCCCACGGGGACAGTGCCAAGGCTGACAAAGCCCAGGGTGATACTTCCCATTGGGACAGTGCCCACGGTGACAGTGCCCATGGTGACAGCACCCAGTGTGACAAGGCTCATGGTGACAGTGCTCACGGTGACGGTGACCATGGTGACAGTGCCGATGGTGAGAGTGCCATTAGTGACAGTGCTCATGGTGAAACTGCCCATGGAGACATCGCCCATGGTGATAGTGCTCGTGGTGACAACCCCACGGTGACAGTGCCAAAGTTGATAGTCCCCGTGGTGACAGGTCTTACATTGAATGTGACCATGGTGTCTGTGCTCATGGTGACAGTGCTCAAGGTTATAGTCTCCATGTTGACAGTGCCGATGGTGACAATTCTCACGGTGACAGGGCCTATGGTGTAAATTCACATTGTGACAGTGTTCACGGTGACAGTGCCCATGGTGCTATTACCCATGGTGACAGTTCTCATAGTGAAACTGCCCATGGTGACACTGCACATGGTGGCAGTGCAAAATGGAGACAGTTCCCATGGTGCTATTGCTCATGGTGACATTGCTTACGGTGATAGTGTGTATGGTGAAACTGCACACAGTGACATTGCTCATGGTGACAGTGTTCACGGCGTTAGTTCCTATCGTGAATGTGACCTTGGGGACAGTGCCCATTGTCACAATTCTCATGGTGTAGTGCTCACGGTGACAGTGCCCATGGTGACAATACACAGGGTGACACTATTCATGGTGACATTGCTCATGGTGAGAGTGCCCATGTTCACAACTGTCACGGTGATAGTTCCCATGGTGACAATACCCAGGGTAACAGAGCTGATGGGAAAAGTGTTCACGGTGACAGTGCCCATGATGACAGTACCTAAGGTGACAATTCCTATGGTGAGACTGCTCATAGACAGTGCCCATGGTGACAATACCCAGCGTGTCCTGTCCATGGTGACAGTGATCATGGTGACACTTCTCATGAGGACAGTGCCATAAGTGACAGTGCTCATTGTGGCAGTGCTCATGGTGACCGTGCTCATGGTGACAGTGCCCATGGTGACAGTGCCTATGGTGATAGATATCATGGTGGCCGTGCCCAGGGTGACATTGCCCACGCTGACAAAGCCCATGGTGATACTTCCCATTGTGACAGTGCCCACGGTGGCAGAGCCCACGGTGACAGTGCCCAAGATCACAGTGTCCATGGTGAGAGTTCTAACGGTGACTGTGCCCATGGTGACAGCACCCAGTGTGACAATGCCCATTGTGACAGTGCTCACGGTGACCATGCCGATGGTGATAGTGCCAATAGTGAGAGTGCTCACGGTGACACTGCCCATGGAGACACTGCCCATGGTGATAGTGCTCATCATGACAACCCCTCGGAGGCAGTGCCAATGGTGAGAGTCCCCGTGGTGACAGTTCTCACGGTGAAAGTGATCCTATTGATATTTCTCTTGGTGACAGTGCTCTTGGTGACAGTGCTCAAGGTGATAGTCTGAATGTTGACAGTGCCCATGGTGACTCTTCTCACGGTGACAGTGCCTATGGTGATTATGCTCTTAGTGACAGTGCTCATGGTGACAGTGCCCATGGTGACAGTGACCACGGTGACTGTTCTCACCGTGGTAGTGCCCATGGTGACAGTGTTCATGATGACAGCCCGCATTAAGGCTGTGCCCACGGTGACACTGTTCATGGTGATAGTTCTCACGGTGATAGTACGCACGGTGACAGTGCCAAAGGTGACAATACCCAGGTGATAGTAATCATGGTGAAAGTGCCCATGGTGGCAGATCTCATACTGACAGTTCTTGTGACAGTGATCATGGTGGCAGTGCTCGTGGTGACAGTGCTCTTGGTGACAGTGCTCATGGTGGCAGTGCCCATGGTGAGACTCCCGATGGTGACACTGCCCATGGTGACAGTGCACATGGTCATGGTGCATCTGCTGGCAGTGCAAAATAGTGAGAGTGCCCATGATGATATTGCTCATGGTGATAGTGCCCATGGTGAGAGTGCCCATGGTTCCAGTGCTCATGGTGACAGTGCCCATTGTGACAGTGCCCCTGGTGACAGTGCACACCGTGAGAGTGCCCATGGTGTCTGTGCCCATGGTGACAGTTCTTATCATGAGAGTGTTCACGGTAGCAGTGTTCATGGTAATAGTGCTCACGGAGACATTGCCCACAATGAGAGTGCCCATGGTGAGAATACTGACTGTGACAGTGCCCATGATGACTTTTCTCTCTGCGACAGTGCCCATGGGGACAGTTAGCACGGTGAGATTTCTCACAGTGATAGTGCACATGGTTTCAGTGCTAATAGTGAAAAGACCCACGGCGCCAGTGCCCATCATGGCATTGCTCACGGTGATAGTTCTCACGGTGACAGTGCCCATGGTGATATTACCCATGGTGACAGTACTCAGTGATCAAGTGCTCATGGTGACAGTGCCTAAGGTGATAGTGCACACGGTGGCAGTGCAAAATGGCGACAGTGCCCATGGGGACATTGCTTAATGTGATAGTCCTTGTGGTGACATTGCGCATGGTGACATTGCCCACCACGACAGTTCTCTTGATGACAGTGCTCATGGTGATAGTGTCAATGTTGGAAGTGCCCATCGTGAAAGTGCCCATGGTGACAGTTCTTATGATGAGAGTGGTCAGAGTGGCAGTGTTCATGGTGAAAGTGCCCATGGTGACAGAGCCCACGGTGACAGTGTCCATAGCTATAGTGTCCACGGTGACAGTCCTAACAGTGAAATTGTCCATGGGGACACTGCCCATGGTGAAAGTGCCCATGGTCACAACACTCATGGTGATAGTGCTCACGGTGAGAGTGGCCATGGTGACAGTGACCACGGTGACACTTCTAATGGTGATACTGCCCATGATGACAGTGCTCATGGTGACAGTCGACATTGTGCCAGTGCCCAAGGTGACAGTGCTCATGGTGACAGTGCCCAAAGTCACAATACCCATGGTGACAGTGCCCAGGCTGACAGTTCTCAAGGTGATAGTGCCCATGGTGACAGTGCACATGGTGATACAGAGAATGGGGACAGTGCTTATGGTGACAGTGGTCATGGTTGCAGTACCCATGGTGAAACTGACAGTGCCCTTGGGGATAGTGCCCATGGTGAGTTTGCTCGTGTTAATAGTGCCCATGGTGGCAGTTCCCATTGTGAAAGTGCTCATGATGACAGTGCCCATGTTGGTAGTTCCCATGGTGACAGTGCTCATGGTGATAGTGACCATGTTAACAGTGTTTATGGTGATAGATGTCACGGTGTCAGTGCCCACGGGGACAGTGCCAAGGCTGACAAAGCCCAGGGTGATACTTCCCATTGGGACAGTGCCCACGGTGACAGTGCCCATGGTGACAGCACCCAGTGTGACAAGGCTCATGGTGACAGTGCTCACGGTGATGGTGACCATGGTGACAGTGCCGATGGTGAGAGTGCCATTAGTGACAGTGCTCATGGTGAAACTGCCCATGGAGACATCGCCCATGGTGATAGTGCTCGTGGTGACAACCCCACGGTGACAGTGCCAAAGTTGATAGTCCCCGTGGTGACAGGTCTTACATTGAATGTGACCATGGTGTCTCTGCTCATGGTGACAGTGCTCAAGGTTATAGTCTCCATGTTGACAGTGCCGATGGTGACAATTCTCACGGTGACAGGGCCTATGGTGTAAATTCACATAGTGACAGTGTTCACGGTGACAGTGCCCATGGTGCTATTACCCATGGTGACAGTTCTCATACTGAAACTGCCCATGGTGACACTGCACATGGTGGCAGTGCAAAATGGTGACAGTGCCCATGGTGCTATTGCTCTTGGTGACATTGCTTACGGTGATAGTGTGTATGGTGAAACTGCACACAGTGACATTGCTCATGGTGACAGTGTTCACGGCGTTAGTTCCTATCATGAATGTGACCATGGGGACAGTGCCCATTGTCACAATTCTCATGGTGTAGTGCTCACGGTGACAGTGCCCATGGTGACAATACACAGGGTGACACTATTGATGGTGACATTGCTCATGGTGAGAGTGCCCATGTTCACAACTGTCACGGTGATAGTTCCCATGGTGACAATACCCAGGGTAACAGAGCTGATGGTAAAAGTGTTCACGGTGACAGTGCCCATGATGACAGTACCTAAGGTGACAATTCCCATGGTGAGACTGCTCATAGACAGTGCCCATGGTGACAATACCCAGCGTGTCCTGTCCATGGTGACAGTGATCATGGTGACACTTCTCATGAGGACAGTGCCATAAGTGACAGTGCTCATTGTGGCAGTGCTCATGGTGACCGTGCTCATGGTGACAGTGCCCATGGTGACAGTGCCTATGGTGATAGATATCATGGTGGCCGTGCCCAGGGTGACATTGCCCACGCTGACAAAGCCCATGGTGATACTTCCCATTGTGACAGTGCCAACGGTGGCAGAGCCCACGGTGACAGTGCCAAAGATCACAGTGTCCATGGTGAGAGTGCTAATGGTGACTGTGCCCATGGTGACAGCACCCAGTGTGACAATGCCCATTGTGACAGTGCTCACGGTGACCATGCCGATGGTGATAGTGCCAATAGTGAGAGTGCTCACGGTGACACTGCCCATGGAGACACTGCCCATGGTGATAGTGCTCATCATGACAACCCCTCGGAGGCAGTGCCAATGGTGAGAGTCCCCGTGGTGACAGTTCTCACGGTGAAAGTGATCCTATTGATATTTCTCATGGTGACAGTGCTCTTGGTGACAGTGCTCAAGGTGATAGTCTGAATGTTGACAGTGCCCATGGTGACTCTTCTCATGGTGACAGTGCATATGGTGATTATGCTCTTAGTGACAGTGCTCATGGTGACAGTGCCCATGGTGACAGTGACCACGGTGACTGTTCTCACCGTGGTAGTGCCCATGGTGACAGTGTTCATGATGACAGTCCGCATTAAGGCTGTGCCCACGGTGACACTGCTCATGGTGAAAGTTCTCACGGTGATAGTACGCACGGTGACAGTGCCAAAGGTGACAATACCCAGGTGATAGTAATCATGGTGAAAGTGCCCATGGTGGCAGATCTCATACTGACAGTTCTTGTGACAGTGATCATGGTGGCAGTGCTCGTGGTGACAGTGCTCTTGGTGACAGTGCTCATGGTGGCAGTGCCCATGGTGAGACTCCCGATGGTGACACTGCCCATGGTGACAGTGCACATGGTCATGGTGCATCTGCTGGCAGTGCAAAATAGTGAGAGTGCCCATGATGATATTGCTCATGGTGATAGTGCCCATGGTGAGAGTGCCCATGGTTCCAGTGCTCATGGTGACAGTGCCCATTGTGACAGTGCCCCTGGTGACAGTGCACACCGTGAGAGTGCCCATGGTGTCTGTGCCCATGGTGACAGTTCTTATCATGAGAGTGTTCACGGTAGCAGTGTTCATGGTAATAGTGCTCACGGAGACATTGCCCACAATGAGAGTGCCCATGGTGAGAATACTGACTGTGACAGTGCCCATGATGACTTTTCTCTCTGCGACAGTGCCCATGGGGACAGTTAGCACGGTGAGATTTCTCACAGTGATAGTGCACATGGTTTCAGTGCTAATAGTGAAAAGACCCACGGCGCCAGTGCCCATCATGGCATTGCTCACGGTGATAGTTCTCACGGTGACAGTGCCCATGGTGATATTACCCATGGTGACAGTACTCAGTGATCAAGTGCTCATGGTGACAGTGCTTAAGGTGATAGAGCACACGGTGGCAGTGCAAAATGGCGACAGTGCCCATGGTGACATTGCTTAATGTGATAGTCCTTGTGGTGACATTGCGCATGGTGACATTGCCCACCACGACAGTTCTCTTGTTGACAGTGCTCATGGTGATAGTGCCAATGTTGGAAGTGCCCATCGTGAAAGTGCCCATGGTGACAGTTCTTATGATGAGAGTGTTCAGAGTGGCAGTGCTCATGGTGAAAGGGCCCATGGTGACAGAGCCCACGGTGACAGTGTCCATAGCTATAGTGTCCACGGTGACAGTCCTAACAGTGAAATTGTCCATGGGGACACTGCCCATGGTGAAAGTGCCCATGGTCACAACACTCACGGTGATAGTGCTCACGGTGAGAGTGGCCATGGTGACAGTGACCACGGTGACACTTCTAATGGTGATACTGCCCATGATGACAGTGCTCATGGTGACAGTCCACATTGTGCCAGTGCCCAAGGTGACAGTGCTCATGGTGACAGTGCCCAAAGTCACAATACCCATGGTGACAGTGCCCAGGCTGACAGTTCTCAAGGTGATAGTGCCCATGGTGACAGTGCACATGGTGATACAGAGAATGGGGACAGTGCTTATGGTGACAGTGGTCATGGTTGCAGTACCCATGGTGATAGTGCTGAAACTGACAGTGCCCTTGGGGATAGTGCCCATGGTGAGTGTGCTCGTGTTAATAGTGCCCATGGTGGCAGTTCCCATTGTGAAAGTGCTCATGATGACAGTGCCCATGTTGGTAGTTCCCAAGGTGACAGTGCTCATGGGGATAGTGACCATGTTAACAGTGCACATGGTGGCTGTGCCCTTGGTGACAGTGCCCATGATGACAGTATTCATGGTGACAGTGCTCACGGTGATAGTGCCCATGGTGACAGTGCACATCGTGGTAGTCCACATGGTGGCAGTGAAAAATGGTGACAGTTCCCATGCTGACAGTTCTCATTGTGACAATGCACACGGTCACAACCGATGCTGACACTGCTCATGGTAGCTGTACCCGTGGTGACAGTGCTCATGGTGATAGTGCCCATGTTAACAGTGCCCATGGTGACACTGCCCATGGTGACAATGCCCATGATGACAGTGCCCATGGAGTCAGTGCCCACGGAGCCATTGCCTATGGTAACAGTGCTCACAGTGACAGTACCCTTGGTAACAGTGACCACGGTGAGAGTGCTCATGGTGATAGTGGCTATGGTGACAGATCACACTGTGACAGTCCGCATTGTGCCAGTACCAATAGTGACAGTGCCCATGGTGACATTGACCACGGTGAGAGTGCTCACGGTGCTAGTGCTCACAGTAATAGTGCTCATGGTGACAGTGCCGACAGTGACGGTGCTCACGGTGACAGTGCCTATGGTGATAGTGCCCATGGTGAGAGTCCGCCCATTGATAGTGCCCATGGTTGCAGTTCCCATTGTGAAAGTGCTCATGATGACATTGCCCATGTTGGTAGTTCCCATGGTGACAGTGCTCACGGTGATAGTGACCTTGGTAACTGTGCACATGGTGGCCGTGCCCTTGGTGACAGTGCCAATGATGACAGTACTCATGGTGACAGTTCCCATGGGGACAAGGCACAGGGTGGCAGTGAAAAATGGTGAAAGTGCCCATGTTGACAGTTCTCATGGTGACAGTGCACACGGTGACAACCCATGCAGACAGTACTCATGGTGACAGTTCTCATGGTTGCAGTACCCATGGTGACAGTGTTCACAGTGATAATGCCCATGGTGGCAGTGCCCATGGTGACAGTGCCCATGGTGACACTGCCCATGATGACAGTGCCCATGGTGAAAGTTCCCACGGCGCCATTGCCTATGGTGACTGTGCTCATGGTAACAGTGCCCATGGTGACAGTGACCATGGTGAGAGTGCTCACACTGATAGTGCCCATGGTGACAGGGCTCATGGTGCCAGTCCGCATTGTGCCAGTACCCATGGCGACAGTGTTCATGGTGACACTGACCACAGTGAGAGTGCTCACTGTGATAGAGCTCACGGTAATAGTGCTCATGGTGACAGTGCAAATGGTGACAATACCCATGGTGACAGTACTCATGTTGAAAATTCCCATAGTGGCAGTTCTCCTGGTGACAGTGCTCATAATAGCAGTGCCCAAGGTGGCAGTCCTCGTGGTGACAGTGCTAATGGTGACAGTGCTCTTGGTGGCAGTTCCCATGGGGACAGTACCGATGGTGACCCTGTGCATTGTTACAGTGCCCATGGTAACCGTGCTCACGGTGATAGTGCACATCGTGACAGCACCCATGGTGGTAGTTCACCTGGTGACAGTGCTAAATAGTGACAGTGCACATGCTGACAGTGCTCACGGTGATAGTGCCCATGGTGACAGTGCCCACGGTGATAATGGGTATTATTACAGTGTTCATCGTGACAGAGCCCAAGGTGGCAGTGGCCATGGTGACAGTGCCCACAATGACAGTGCCCATGGTAACAGTGCCGACAGTGACAGTGCCCATGGTGACACTTCTCACAGTGAATGTGCCCATGGGGACAGTTACCATGATGAGATTTCTCACGGTGATAGTGCCCGTTGTGACAGTGCTCACAGTGACAATGCCCATGGTGCCAGTGCCCATAGAGACATTCCGAACGGTCACATTTCTTACGGTGAAAGTGCCTATGGTGACACTGCACCTGGTGGCAGTGCAAAATGGTGACAGTGCCCATGGTGACATTGCTCATAGTGACTTTGCTTACAGTGATAGTCCTTACGGTGACAGTGTGCATGGTGACACTGCACACAGTTGCAGTGTTTATGGTGACTGTGTTCAGAGTGATACTTTCCATGGTGATAGTGCCCATGGTGACACTGCACATGGTGGCAGTGATAAATGGTGACAGTGCCCCTGTTGACAGTTCTCATGGTGAGAGTGCACATGGTGACAACCCGTGGAGACTGTACTCATGGTGACAGTACTCACGGTGACAGTTCTCATGTTTGCAGTATCCATGGTTACAGTGCTCACAGTGTTAGTGCCCATGGTGAGAGTGCCCATGATGAAAGGGCCCATGGTGCCATTGCCTATGGTGACAGTGCTCATGGTAACAGTGCCCAAGGTGACAGTGACCATGGTGAGAGTGCTCACACTGATGGTGCCCATGGTGACAGCGCTCACGGTGCCTGTCTACATTGTGCCAGTACCCATGGCGACAGTGCTCATGGTGACAGTGACCACAGTGAGAGTGCTCATAGTGATAGTGCTCACGGTAATAGTGCTCATGGTGACAATGCAAATGGTGACAATACCATGGTGACAGTACTCATGTTGAAAATACCCATGGTGGCAGTTCTCATAGCGACAGATCTCATGGTGACAGTGTTCATAATAGCAGTGCCCAG
Organism: Mesoplodon mirus; assembly: GCF_964341445.2. Taxonomy (NCBI): domain Eukaryota; kingdom Metazoa; phylum Chordata; class Mammalia; order Artiodactyla; family Ziphiidae; genus Mesoplodon; species Mesoplodon mirus. The sequence goes on along the minus strand of NW_028295808.1, from coordinate 4,594,991 downwards.
GTGCCAGTGCTCGTGGTGACAGTGCTAATGGTGACAGTGCTCTTGGTGGCAGTTCCCATCGGGACAATAGTGATGGTGACGCTGTGCATTGTTACAGTGCCCATGGTAACCGTGCTCACGGTGATAGTGCACATCGTGACAGCGCCCATGGTGGTAGTTCACCTGGTGACAGTGCTAAATAGTGACAGTGCACGTGCTGACAGTGCTCTCGGTGATAGTGTCCATGGTGACAGTGCACACGGTGATAATGGGCATTGTTACAGAGTTCATGGTGACAGCACATGGTGGCAGTGGCCATGGAGACAGTGCCCACAATGACAGTGCCCATGGTGACAGTGCCGACAGTGACAGTGCCCATGGTGACACTTCTCACGGTGACAGTGCCCATGGGGACAGTTAGCATGGTGAGATTTCTCACGTTGATAGTCCCCGTTTTGACAGTGCTCACAGTGACAATGCCCATGGTGCCAGTGCCCATAGAGTCATTCCGCACGATCTCATTTCTCACAGTGAAAGTGCCTATGGTGATATTAACCATGGTGACACTGCACATGGTGGCAGAGCAAAATGGTGACAGTGCCCATGGTGACATTGCTCATGGTGACTTTGCTTATGGTGATAGTCCTTACAGTGACCGTGCGCATGGTGACACTGCACACAGTGTTCACAGTGATAGTTCCCATGGTGAGATTGTCCATGGTAACAGTGCCCATTGTCACAATTCTCATGGTGTAGTGCTCACAGTGACAGTGCCCATGGTGTCATGCCCATGGTGACAGTGCTCATGGTGACAGTGCTCATGTTGGCAGTGCCATAAATAACAGTGCTCATTGTGGCAGTGCTCATGGTGTCCGTGCTCATGGTGACAGTGCCCATGTTTACAGTGTTTATGGTGATAGATGTCACGGTGTCAGTGCCCACGGGGACAGTGCCAAGGCTGACAAAGCCCAGGGTGATACTTCCCATTGGGACAGTGCCCACGGTGACAGTGCCCATGGTGACAGCGCCCAGTGTGACAAGGCTCATGGTGACAGTGCTCACGGTGACGGTGCCCATGGTGACAGTGCCGATGGTGAGAGTGCCATTAGTGACAGTGCTCATGGTGAAACTGCCCATGGAGACATCGCCCATGGTGATAGTGCTCGTGGTGACAACCCCATGGTGACAGTGCCAATGTTGATAGTCCCCGTGGTGACAGGTCTTACATTGAATGTGACCATGGTGTCTGTGCTCATGGAGACAGTGCTCAAGGTTATAGTCTCCATGTTGACAGTGCCGATGGTGACAATTCTCACGGTGACAGGGCCTATGGTGTAAATTCACATAGTGACAGTGTTCACGGTGACAGTGCCCATGGTGCTATTACCCATGGTGACAGTTCTCATAGTGAAACTGCCCATGGTGACACTGCACATGGTGGCAGTGCAAAATGGAGACAGTGCCCATGGTGATATTGCTCATGGTGACATTGCTTACGGTGATAGTGTGTATGGTGAAACTGCACACAGTGACATTGCTCATGGTGACAGTGTTCACGGCGTTAGTTCCTATCGTGAATGTGACCTTGGGGATGGTGCCCATTGTCACAATTCTCATGGTGTAGTGCTCACGGTGACAGTGCCCATGGTGACAATACACAGGGTGACACTATTGATGGTGACATTGCTCATGGTGAGAGTGCCCATGTTCACAACTGTCACGGTGATAGTTCCCATGGTGACAATACCCAGGGTAACAGAGCTGATGGTAAAAGTGTTCACGGTGACAGTGCCCATGATGACAGTACCTAAGGTGACAATTCCCATGGTGAGACTGCTCATAGACAGTGCCCATGGTGACAATACCCAGCGTGTCCTGTCCATGGTGACAGTGATCATGGTGACACTTCTCATGAGGGCAGTGCCATAAGTGACAGTGCTCATTGTGGCAGTGCTCATGGTGACCGTGCTCATGGTGACAGTGCCCATGGTGACAGTGCCTATGGTGATAGATATCATGGTGGCCGTGCCCAGGGTGACATTGCCCACGCTGACAAAGCCCATGGTGATACTTCCCATTGTGACAGTGCCCACGGTGGCAGAGCCCATGGTGACAGTGCCCAAGATCACAGTGTCCATGGTGAGAGTGCTAACGGTGACTGTGCCCATGGTGACAGCACCCAGTGTGACAATGCCCATTGTGACAGTGCTCACGGTGACCATGCCGATGGTGATAGTGCCAATAGTGAGAGTGCTCACGGTGACACTGCCCATGGAGACACTGCCCATGGTGATAGTGCTCATCATGACAACCCCTCGGAGGCAGTGCCAATGGTGAGAGTCCCCGTGGTGACAGTTCTCACGGTGAAAGTGATCCTATTGATATTTCTCATGGTGACAGTGCTCTTGGTGACAGTGCTCAAGGTGATAGTCCGAATGTTGACAGTGCCCATGGTGACTCTTCTCACGGTGACAGTGTCTATGGTGATTATGCTCTTAGTGACAGTGCTCATGGTGACAGTGCCCATGGTGACAGTGACCACGGTGACTGTTCTCACCGTGGTAGTGCCCATGGTGACAGTGTTCATGATGACAGTCCGCATTAAGGCTGTGCCCACGGTGACACTGTTCATGGTGATAGTTCTCACGGTGATAGTACGCACGGTGACAGTGCCAAAGGTGACAATACCCAGGTGATAGTAATCATGGTGAAAGTGCCCATGGTGGCAGATCTCATACTGACAGTTCTTGTGACAGTGATCATGGTGGCAGTGCTCGTGGTGACAGTGCTCTTGGTGACAGTGCTCATGGTGGCAGTGCCCATGGTGAGACTCCCGATGGTGACACTGCCCATGGTGACAGTGCACATGGTCATGGTGCATCTGGTGGCAGTGCAAAATAGTGAGAGTGCCCATGATGATATTGCTCATGGTGATAGTGCCCATGGTGAGAGTGCCGATGGTTCCAGTGCTCATGGTGACAGTGCCCATTGTGACATTGCCCCTGGTGACAGTGCACACCGTGAGAGTGCCCATGGTGTCTGTGCCCATGGTGACAGTTCTTATCATGAGAGTGTTCACGGTAGCAGTGTTCATGGTAATAGTGCTCACGGAGACATTGCCCACAATGAGAGTGCCCATGGTGAGAATACTGACTGTGACAGTGCCCATGATGACTTTTCTCTCTGCGACAGTGCCCATGGGGACAGTTAGCACGGTGAGATTTCTCACAGTGATAGTGCACATGGTTTCAGTGCTAATAGTGAAAAGACCCACGGCGCCAGTGCCCATCATGGCATTGCTCACGGTGATAGTTCTCACGGTGACAGTGCCCATGGTGATATTACCCATGGTGACAGTACTCAGTGATCAAGTGCTCATGGTGACAGTGCCTAAGGTGATAGTGCACACGGTGGCAGTGCAAAATGGCGACAGTGCCCATGGTGACATTGCTTAATGTGATAGTCCTTGTGGTGACATTGCGCATGGTGACATTGCCCACCACGACAGTTCTCTTGTTGACAGTGCTCATGGTGATAGTGCCAATGTTGGAAGTGCCCATCGTGAAAGTGCCCATGGTGACAGTTCTTATGATGAGAGTGGTCAGAGTGGCAGTGCTCATGGTGAAAGTGCCCATGGTGACAGAGCCCACGGTGACAGTGTCCATAGTTATAGTGTCCACGGTGACAGTCCTAACAGTGAAATTGTCCATGGGGACACTGCCCATGGTGAAAGTGCCCATGGTCACAACACTCACGGTGATAGTGCTCACGGTGAGAGTGGCCATGGTGACAGTGACCACGGTGACACTTCTAATGGTGATACTGCCCATGATGACAGTGCTCATGGTGACAGTCCACATTGTGCCAGAGCCCAAGGTGACAGTGCTCATGGTGACAGTGCCCAAAGTCACAATACCCATGGTGACAGTGCCCAGGCTGACAGTTCTCAAGGTGATAGTGCCCATGGTGACAGTGCACATGGTGATACAGAGAATGGGGACAGTGCTTATGGTGACAGTGGTCATGGTTGCAGTACCCATGGTGAAACTGACAGTGCCCTTGGGGATAGTGCCCATGGTGAGTGTGCTCGTGTTAATAGTGCCCATGGTGGCAGTTCCCATTGTGAAAGTGCTCATGATGACAGTGCCCATGTTGGTAGTTCCCATGGTGACAGTGCTCATGGTGATAGTGACCATGTTAACAGTGCACATGGTGGCTGTGCCCTTGGTGACAGTGCCCATGATGACACTATTCATAGTGACAGTGCTCACGGTGATAGTGCCCATGGTGACAGTGCACATGGTGGTAGTCCACATGGTGGCAGTGAAAAATGGTGACAGTTCCCATGCTGACAGTTCTCATTGTGACAATGCACACGGTCACAACCGATGCTGACACTGCTCATGGTAGCTGTACCCGTGGTGACAGTGCTCACAGTGATACTGCCCATGGTGGCAGTGCCCATGGTGACAGTGCCCATGGTGACACTGCCCATGATGACAGTGCCCATGGTGAAAGTTCCCACGGCGCCATTGCCTATGGTGACTGTGCTCATGGTAACAGTGCCCATGGTGACAGTGACCATGGTGAGAGTGCTCACACTGATAGTGCCCATGGTGACAGGGCTCATGGTGCCAGGCCGCATTGTGCCAGTACCCATGGCGACAGTGGTCATGGTGACACTGACCACAGTGAGAGTGCTCACTGTGATAGAGCTCACGGTAATAGTGCTCATGGTGACAGTGCAAATGGTGACAATACCCATGGTGACAGTACTCATGTTGAAAATACCCATGGTGGCAGTTCTCATGGTGACAGTGCTCATAATAGCAGTGCCCAAGGTGGCAGTCCTCGTGGTGACAGTGCTAATGGTGACAGTGCTCTTGGTGGCAGTTCCCATGTGGACAGTACCGATGGTGACACTGTGCATTGTTACAGTGCCCATGGTAACCGTGCTCACGGTGATAGTGCACATCGTGACAGCGCCCATGGTGGTAGTTCACGTGGAGACAGTGCTAAATAGTGACAGTGCACATGCTGACAGTGCTCACGGTGATAGTGCCCATGGTGACAGTGCCCACGGTGATAATGGGTATTATTACAGTGTTCATTGTGACAGAGCCCAAGGTGGCAGTGGCCATGGTGACAGTGCCCACAATGACATTGCCCATGGTAACAGTGCCGACAGTGACAGTGCCCATGGTGACACTTCTCACAGTGAATGTGCCCATGGGGAAATTTACCATGATGAGATTTCTCACGTTGATAGTGCCCGTTGTGACAGTGCTCACAGTGACAATGCCCATGGTGCCAGTGCCCATAGAGACATTCCGAACGGTCACATTTCTTACGGTGAAAGTGCCTATGGTGACACTGCACCTGGTGGCAGTGCAAAATGGTGACAGTGCCCATGGTGACATTGCTCATAGTGACTTTGCTTACAGTGATAGTCCTTACGGTGACAGTGTGCATGGTGACACTGCACACAGTTGCAGTGTTTATGGTGACAGTCTTCACAGTGATACTTTCCATGGTGATAGTGCCCATGGTGACACTGCACATGGTGGCAGTGATAAATGGTGACAGTGCCCCTGTTGACAGTTCTCATGGTGAGAGTGCACATGGTGACAACCCGTGCAGACTGTACTCATGGTGACAGTACTCACGGTGACAGTTCTCATGTTTGCAGTATCCATGGTGACAGTGCTCACAGTGATAGTGCCCATGGTGAGAGTGCCCATGATCACAGGGCCCATGGTGCCATTGCCTATGGTGACAGTGCTCATGGTAACAGTGCCCAAGGTGACAGTGACCATGGTGAGAGTGCTCACACTGATGGTGCCCATGGTGACAGCGCTCACGGTGCCTGTCTACATTGTGCCAGTACCCATGGCGACAGTGCTCATGGTGACAGTGACCACAGTGAGAGTGCTCATAGTGATAGTGCTCACGGTAATAGTGCTCATGGTAACAATGCAAATGGTGACAATACCATGGTGACAGTACTCATGTTGAAAATACCCATGGTGGCAGTTCTCATAGCGACAGATCTCATGGTGACAGTGCTCATAATAGCAGTGCCCAGGTGCCAGTGCTCGTGGTGACAGTGCTAATGGTGACAGTGCTCTTGGTGGCAGTTCCCATCGGGACAATACTGATGCTGACGCTGTGCATTGTTACAGTGCCCATGGTAACCGTGCTCACGGTGATAGTGCACATCGTGACAGCGCCCATGGTGGTAGTTCACCTGGTGACAGTGCTAAATAGTGACAGTGCACGTGCTGACAGTGCTCTCAGTGATAGTGCCCATGGTGACAGTGCACACGGTGATAATGGGCATTGTTACAGAGTTCATGGTGACAGCACACGGTGGCAGTGGCCATGGAGACAGTGCCCACAATGACAGTGCCCATGGTGACAGTGCCGACAGTGACAGTGCCCATGGTGACACTTCTCACGGTGACAGTGCCCATGGGGACAGTTAGCATGGTGAGATTTCTCACGTTGATAGTGCCCGTTGTGACAGTGCTCACAGTGACAATGCCCATGGTGCCAGTGCCCATAGAGTCATTCCGCACGGTCTCATTTCTCACAGTGAAAGTGCCTATGGTGATATTAACCATGGTGACACTGCACATGGTGGCAGAGCAAAATGGTGACAGTGCCCATGGTGACATTGCTCATGGTGACTTTGCTTATGGTGATAGTCCTTACAGTGACAGTGCGCATGGTGACACTGCACACAGTGACAGTGTTCATGGTGACAGTGTTCACGGTGATAGGTCCCATGGTGAGATTGTCCATGGTAACAGTGCCCATAGTCACAATTCTCATGGTGTAGTGCTCACAGTGACAGTGCCCATGGTGTCATGCCCATGGTGACAGTGCTCATGGTGACAGTGCTCATGTTGGCAGTGCCATAAATAACAGTGCTCATTGTGGCAGTGCTCATGGTGTCCGTGCTCATGGTGACAGTGCCCATGTTTACAGTGTTTATGGTGATGTCACAGTGTCAGTGCCCACGGGGACAGTGCCAAGGCTGACAAAGCCCAGGGTGATACCTCCCATTGGGACAGTGCCCACGGTGACAGTGCCCATGGTGACAGCACCCAGTGTGACAAGGCTCATGGTGACAGTGCTCACGGTGACGGTGCCCATGGTGACAGTGCCGATGTTGAGAGTGCCATTAGTGACAGTGCTCATGGTGAAACTGCCCATGGAGACATCGCCCATGGTGATAGTGCTCGTGGTGACAACCCCACGGTGACAGTGCCAAAGTTGATAGTCCCCGTGGTGACAGGTCTTACATTGAATGTGACCATGGTGTCTGTGCTCATGGTGACAGTGCTCAAGGTTATAGTCTCCATGTTGACAGTGCCGATGGTGACAATTCTCACGGTGACAGGGCCTATGGTGTAAATTCACATAGTGACAGTGTTCACGGTGACAGTGCCCATGGTGCTATTACCCATGGTGACAGTTCTCATACTGAAACTGCCCATGGTGACACTGCACATGGTGGCAGTGCAAAATGGTGACAGTGCCCATGGTGCTATTGCACATGGTGACATTGCTTACGGTGATAGTGTGTATGGTGAAACTGCACACAGTGACATTGCTCATGGTGACAGTGTTCACGGCGTTAGTTCCTATCGTGAATGTGACCATGGGGACAGTGCCCATTGTCACAATTCTCATGGTGTAGTGCTCACGGTGACAGTGCCCATGGTGACAATACACAGGGTGACACTATTCATGGTGACATTGCTCATGGTGAGAGTGCCCATGTTCACAACTGTCACGGTGATAGTTCCCATGGTGACAATACCCAGGGTAACAGAGCTGATGGTAAAAGTGTTCACGGTGACAGTGCCCATGATGACAGTACCTAAGGTGACAATTCCCATGGTGAGACTGCTCATAGACAGTGCCCATGGTGACAATACCCAGCGTGTCCTGTCCATGGTGACAGTGATCATGGTGACACTTCTCATGAGGACAGTGCCATAAGTGACAGTGCTCATTGTGGCAGTGCTCATGGTGACCGTGCTCATGGTGACAGTGCCCATGGTGACAGTGCCTATGGTGATAGATATCATGGTGGCCGTGCCCAGGGTGACATTGCCCACGGTGACAAAGCCCATGGTGATACTTCCCATTGTGACAGTGCCCACGGTGGCAGAGCCCATGGTGACAGTGCCCAAGATCACAGTGTCCATGGTGAGAGTGCTAACGGTGACTGTGCCCATGGTGACAGCACCCAGTGTGACAATGCCCATTGTGACAGTGCTCACGGTGACCATGCCGATGGTGATAGTGCCAATAGTGAGAGTGCTCACGGTGACACTGCCCATGGAGACACTGCCCATGGTGATAGTGCTCATCATGACAACCCCTCGGAGGCAGTGCCAATGGAGAGAGTCCCCGTGGTGACAGTTCTCACGGTGAAAGTGATCCTATTGATATTTCTCATGGTGACAGTGCTCTTGGTGACAGTGCTCAAGGTGATAGTCTGAATGTTGACAGTGCCCATGGTGACTCTTCTCATGGTGACAGTGCCTATGGTGATTATGCTCTTAGTGACAGTGCTCATGGTGACAGTGCCCATGGTGACAGTTCTCATGGTGACAGTGCACACGGTGACATCCCATGCAGGCAGTACTCACGGTGACATTTCTCATGGTTGCAGTACCCATGGTGACAGTGCTCACAGTGATACTGCCCATGGTGGCAGTGACCATGGTGACAGTGCCCATGGTGACACTGCCCATGATGACAGTGCCCATGGTGAAAGTTCCCACGGCGCCATTGCCTATGGTGACTGTGCTCATGGTAACAGTGCCCATGGTGACAGTGACCATGGTGAGAGTGCTCACACTGATAGTGCCCATGGTGACAGGGCTCATGGTGCCAGGCCGCATTGTGCCAGTACCCATGGCGACAGTGGTCATGGTGACACTGACCACAGTGAGAGTGCTCACTGTGATAGAGCTCACGGTAATAGTGCTCATGGTGACAGTGCAAATGGTGACAATACCCATGGTGACAGTACTCATGTTGAAAATACCCATGGTGGCAGTTCTCATGGTGACAGTGCTCATAATAGCAGTGCCCAAGGTGGCAGTCCTCGTGGTGACAGTGCTAATGGTGACAGTGCTCTTGGTGGCAGTTCCCATGTGGACAGTACCGATGGTGACACTGTGCATTGTTACAGTGCCCATGGTAACCGTGCTCACGGTGATAGTGCACATCGTGACAGCGCCCATGGTGGTAGTTCACGTGGAGACAGTGCTAAATAGTGACAGTGCACATGCTGACAGTGCTCACGGTGATAGTGCCCATGGTGACAGTGCCCACGGTGATAATGGGTATTATTACAGTGTTCATTGTGACAGAGCCCAAGGTGGCAGTGGCCATGGTGACAGTGCCCACAATGACATTGCCCATGGTAACAGTGCCGACAGTGACAGTGCCCATGGTGACACTTCTCACAGTGAATGTGCCCATGGGGAAATTTACCATGATGAGATTTCTCACGTTGATAGTGCCCGTTGTGACAGTGCTCACAGTGACAATGCCCATGGTGCCAGTGCCCATAGAGACATTCCGAACGGTCACATTTCTTACGGTGAAAGTGCCTATGGTGACACTGCACCTGGTGGCAGTGCAAAATGGTGACAGTGCCCATGGTGACATTGCTCATAGTGACTTTGCTTACAGTGATAGTCCTTACGGTGACAGTGTGCATGGTGACACTGCACACAGTTGCAGTGTTTATGGTGACAGTCTTCACAGTGATACTTTCCATGGTGATAGTGCCCATGGTGACACTGCACATGGTGGCAGTGATAAATGGTGACAGTGCCCCTGTTGACAGTTCTCATGGTGAGAGTGCACATGGTGACAACCCGTGCAGACTGTACTCATGGTGACAGTACTCACGGTGACAGTTCTCATGTTTGCAGTATCCATGGTGACAGTGCTCACAGTGATAGTGCCCATGGTGAGAGTGCCCATGATCACAGGGCCCATGGTGCCATTGCCTATGGTGACAGTGCTCATGGTAACAGTGCCCAAGGTGACAGTGACCATGGTGAGAGTGCTCACACTGATGGTGCCCATGGTGACAGCGCTCACGGTGCCTGTCTACATTGTGCCAGTACCCATGGCGACAGTGCTCATGGTGACAGTGACCACAGTGAGAGTGCTCATAGTGATAGTGCTCACGGTAATAGTGCTCATGGTAACAATGCAAATGGTGACAATACCATGGTGACAGTACTCATGTTGAAAATACCCATGGTGGCAGTTCTCATAGCGACAGATCTCATGGTGACAGTGCTCATAATAGCAGTGCCCAGGTGCCAGTGCTCGTGGTGACAGTGCTAATGGTGACAGTGCTCTTGGTGGCAGTTCCCATCGGGACAATACTGATGCTGACGCTGTGCATTGTTACAGTGCCCATGGTAACCGTGCTCACGGTGATAGTGCACATCGTGACAGCGCCCATGGTGGTAGTTCACCTGGTGACAGTGCTAAATAGTGACAGTGCACGTGCTGACAGTGCTCTCAGTGATAGTGCCCATGGTGACAGTGCACACGGTGATAATGGGCATTGTTACAGAGTTCATGGTGACAGCACACGGTGGCAGTGGCCATGGAGACAGTGCCCACAATGACAGTGCCCATGGTGACAGTGCCGACAGTGACAGTGCCCATGGTGACACTTCTCACGGTGACAGTGCCCATGGGGACAGTTAGCATGGTGAGATTTCTCACGTTGATAGTGCCCGTTGTGACAGTGCTCACAGTGACAATGCCCATGGTGCCAGTGCCCATAGAGTCATTCCGCACGGTCTCATTTCTCACAGTGAAAGTGCCTATGGTGATATTAACCATGGTGACACTGCACATGGTGGCAGAGCAAAATGGTGACAGTGCCCATGGTGACATTGCTCATGGTGACTTTGCTTATGGTGATAGTCCTTACAGTGACAGTGCGCATGGTGACACTGCACACAGTGACAGTGTTCATGGTGACAGTGTTCACGGTGATAGGTCCCATGGTGAGATTGTCCATGGTAACAGTGCCCATAGTCACAATTCTCATGGTGTAGTGCTCACAGTGACAGTGCCCATGGTGTCATGCCCATGGTGACAGTGCTCATGGTGACAGTGCTCATGTTGGCAGTGCCATAAATAACAGTGCTCATTGTGGCAGTGCTCATGGTGTCCGTGCTCATGGTGACAGTGCCCATGTTTACAGTGTTTATGGTGATGTCACAGTGTCAGTGCCCACGGGGACAGTGCCAAGGCTGACAAAGCCCAGGGTGATACTTCCCATTGGGACAGTGCCCACGGTGACAGTGCCCATGGTGACAGCACCCAGTGTGACAAGGCTCATGGTGACAGTGCTCACGGTGACGGTGCCCATGGTGACAGTGCCGATGTTGAGAGTGCCATTAGTGACAGTGCTCATGGTGAAACTGCCCATGGAGACATCGCCCATGGTGATAGTGCTCGTGGTGACAACCCCACGGTGACAGTGCCAAAGTTGATAGTCCCCGTGGTGACAGGTCTTACATTGAATGTGACCATGGTGTCTGTGCTCATGGTGACAGTGCTCAAGGTTAGAGTCTCCATGTTGACAGTGCCGATGGTGACAATTCTCACGGTGACAGGGCCTATGGTGTAAATTCACATAGTGACAGTGTTCACGGTGACAGTGCCCATGGTGCTATTACCCATGGTGACAGTTCTCATACTGAAACTGCCCATGGTGACACTGCACATGGTGGCAGTGCAAAATGGTGACAGTGCCCATGGTGCTATTGCTCTTGGTGACATTGCTTACGGTGATAGTGTGTATGGTGAAACTGCACACAGTGACATTGCTCATGGTGACAGTGTTCACGGCGTTAGTTCCTATCGTGAATGTGACCATGGGGACAGTGCCCATTGTCACAATTCTCATGGTGTAGTGCTCACGGTGACAGTGCCCATGGTGACAATACACAGGGTGACACTATTCATGGTGACATTGCTCATGGTGAGAGTGCCCATGTTCACAACTGTCACGGTGATAGTTCCCATGGTGACAATACCCAGGGTAACAGAGCTGATGGTAAAAGTGTTCACGGTGACAGTGCCCATGATGACAGTACCTAAGGTGACAATTCCCATGGTGAGACTGCTCATAGACAGTGCCCATGGTGACAATACCCAGCGTGTCCTGTCCATGGTGACAGTGATCATGGTGACACTTCTCATGAGGACAGTGCCATAAGTGACAGTGCTCATTGTGGCAGTGCTCATGGTGACCGTGCTCATGGTGACAGTGCCCATGGTGACAGTGCCTATGGTGATAGATATCATGGTGGCCGTGCCCAGGGTGACATTGCCCACGCTGACAAAGCCCATGGTGATACTTCCCATTGTGACAGTGCCCACGGTGGCAGAGCCCATGGTGACAGTGCCCAAGATCACAGTGTCCATGGTGAGAGTGCTAACGGTGACTGTGCCCATGGTGACAGCACCCAGTGTGACAATGCCCATTGTGACAGTGCTCACGGTGACCATGCCGATGGTGATAGTGCCAATAGTGAGAGTGCTCACGGTGACACTGCCCATGGAGACACTGCCCATGGTGATAGTGCTCATCATGACAACCCCTCGGAGGCAGTGCCAATGGAGAGAGTCCCCGTGGTGACAGTTCTCACGGTGAAAGTGATCCTATTGATATTTCTCATGGTGACAGTGCTCTTGGTGACAGTGCTCAAGGTGATAGTCTGAATGTTGACAGTGCCCATGGTGACTCTTCTCATGGTGACAGTGCCTATGGTGATTATGCTCTTAGTGACAGTGCTCATGGTGACAGTGCCCATGGTGACAGTTCTCATGGTGACAGTGCACACGGTGACATCCCATGCAGGCAGTACTCACGGTGACAGTTCTCATGGTTGCAGTACCCATGGTGACAGTGCTCACAGTGATACTGCCCATGGTGGCAGTGACCATGGTGACAGTGCCCATGGTGACACTGCCCATGATGACAGTGCCCATGGTGAAAGTTCCCACGGCGCCATTGCCTATGGTGACTGTGCTCATGGTAACAGTGCCCATGGTGACAGTGACCATGGTGAGAGTGCTCACACTGATAGTGCCCATGGTGACAGGGCTCATGGTGCCAGGCCGCATTGTGCCAGTACCCATGGCGACAGTGGTCATGGTGACACTGACCACAGTGAGAGTGCTCACTGTGATAGAGCTCACGGTAATAGTGCTCATGGTGACAGTGCAAATGGTGACAATACCCATGGTGACAGTACTCATGTTGAAAATACCCATGGTGGCAGTTCTCATGGTGACAGTGCTCATAATAGCAGTGCCCAAGGTGGCAGTCCTCGTGGTGACAGTGCTAATGGTGACAGTGCTCTTGGTGGCAGTTCCCATGGGGACAGTACCGATGGTGACCCTGTGCATTGTTACAGTGCCCATGGTAACCGTGCTCACGGTGATAGTGCACATCGTGACAGCACCCATGGTGGTAGTTCACCTGGTGACAGTGCTAAATAGTGACAGTGCACATGCTGACAGTGCTCACGGTGATAGTGCCCATGGTGACAGTGCCCACGGTGATAATGGGTATTATTACAGTGTTCATCGTGACAGAGCCCAAGGTGGCAGTGGCCATGGTGACAGTGCCCACAATGACAGTGCCCATGGTAACAGTGCCGACAGTGACAGTGCCCATGGGGACACTTCTCACAGTGAATGTGCCCATGGGGACAGTTACCATGATGAGATTTCTCACGGTGATAGTGCCCGTTGTGACAGTGCTCACAGTGACAATGCCCATGGTGCCAGTGCCCATAGAGACATTCCGAACGGTCACATTTCTTACGGTGAAAGTGCCTATGGTGACACTGCACCTGGTGGCAGTGCAAAATGGTGACAGTGCCCATGGTGACATTGCTCATAGTGACTTTGCTTACAGTGATAGTCCTTACGGTGACAGTGTGCATGGTGACACTGCACACAGTTGCAGTGTTTATGGTGACTGTGTTCAGAGTGATACTTTCCATGGTGATAGTGCCCATGGTGACACTGCACATGGTGGCAGTGATAAATGGTGACAGTGCCCCTGTTGACAGTTCTCATGGTGAGAGTGCACATGGTGACAACCCGTGGAGACTGTACTCATGGTGACAGTACTCACGGTGACAGTTCTCATGTTTGCAGTATCCATGGTGACAGTGCTCACAGTGTTAGTGCCCATGGTGAGAGTGCCCATGATGAAAGGGCCCATGGTGCCATTGCCTATGGTGACAGTGCTCATGGTAACAGTGCCCAAGGTGACAGTGACCATGGTGAGAGTGCTCACACTGATGATGCCCATGGTGACAGCGCTCACGGTGCCTGTCTACATTGTGCCAGTACCCATGGCGACAGTGCTCATGGTGACAGTGACCACAGTGAGAGTGCTCATAGTGATAGTGCTCACGGTAATAGTGCTCATGGTGACAATGCAAATGGTGACAATACCATGGTGACAGTACTCATGTTGAAAATACCCATGGTGGCAGTTCTCATAGCGACAGATCTCATGGTGACAGTGCTCATAATAGCAGTGCCCAGGTGCCAGTGCTCGTGGTGACAGTGCTAATGGTGACAGTGCTCTTGGTGGCAGTTCCCATCGGGACAATACTGATGGTGACGCTGTGCATTGTTACAGTGCCCATGGTAACCGTGCTCACGGTGATAGTGCACATCGTGACAGCGCCCATGGTGGTAGTTCACCTGGTGACAGTGCTAAATAGTGACAGTGCACGTGCTGACAGTGCTCTCGGTGATAGTGCCCATGGTGACAGTGCACACGGTGATAATGGGCATTGTTACAGAGTTCATGGTGACAGCACATGGTGGCAGTGGCCATGGAGACAGTGCCCACAATGACAGTGCCCATGGTGACAGTGCCGACAGTGACAGTGCCCATGGTGACACTTCTCACGGTGACAGTGCCCATGGGGACAGTTAGCATGGTGAGATTTCTCACGTTGATAGTCCCCGTTGTGACAGTGTTCACAGTGACAATGCCCATGGTGCCAGTGCCCATAGAGTCATTCCGCACGATCTCATTTCTCACAGTGAAAGTGCCTATGGTGATATTAACCATGGTGACACTGCACATGGTGGCAGAGCAAAATGGTGACAGTGCCCATGGTGACATTGCTCATGGTGACTTTGCTTATGGTGATAGTCCTTACAGTGACCGTGCGCATGGTGACACTGCACACAGTGTTCACAGTGATAGTTCCCATGGTGAGATTGTCCATGGTAACAGTGCCCATTGTCACAATTCTCATGGTGTAGTGCTCACAGTGACAGTGCCCATGGTGTCATGCCCATGGTGACAGTGCTCATGGTGACAGTGCTCATGTTGGCAGTGCCATAAATAACAGTGCTCATTGTGGCAGTGCTCATGGTGTCCGTGCTCATGGTGACAGTGCCCATGTTTACAGTGTTTATGGTGATAGATGTCACGGTGTCAGTGCCCACGGGGACAGTGCCAAGGCTGACAAAGCCCAGGGTGATACTTCCCATTGGGACAGTGCCCACGGTGACAGTGCCCATGGTGACAGCGCCCAGTGTGACAAGGCTCATGGTGACAGTGCTCACGGTGACGGTGCCCATGGTGACAGTGCCGATGGTGAGAGTGCCATTAGTGACAGTGCTCATGGTGAAACTGCCCATGGAGACATCGCCCATGGTGATAGTGCTCGTGGTGACAACCCCATGGTGACAGTGCCAATGTTGATAGTCCCCGTGGTGACAGGTCTTACATTGAATGTGACCATGGTGTCTGTGCTCATGGAGACAGTGCTCAAGGTTATAGTCTCCATGTTGACAGTGCCGATGGTGACAATTCTCACGGTGACAGGGCCTATGGTGTAAATTCACATAGTGACAGTGTTCACGGTGACAGTGCCCATGGTGCTATTACCCATGGTGACAGTTCTCATAGTGAAACTGCCCATGGTGACACTGCACATGGTGGCAGTGCAAAATGGAGACAGTGCCCATGGTGATATTGCTCATGGTGACATTGCTTACGGTGATAGTGTGTATGGTGAAACTGCACACAGTGACATTGCTCATGGTGACAGTGTTCACGGCGTTAGTTCCTATCGTGAATGTGACCTTGGGGATGGTGCCCATTGTCACAATTCTCATGGTGTAGTGCTCACGGTGACAGTGCCCATGGTGACAATACACAGGGTGACACTATTCATGGTGACATTGCTCATGGTGAGAGTGCCCATGTTCACAACTGTCACGGTGATAGTTCCCATGGTGACAATACCCAGGGTAACAGAGCTGATGGTAAAAGTGTTCACGGTGACAGTGCCCATGATGACAGTACCTAAGGTGACAATTCCCATGGTGAGACTGCTCATAGACAGTGCCCATGGTGACAATACCCAGCGTGTCCTGTCCATGGTGACAGTGATCATGGTGACACTTCTCATGAGGGCAGTGCCATAAGTGACAGTGCTCATTGTGGCAGTGCTCATGGTGACCGTGCTCATGGTGACAGTGCCCATGGTGACAGTGCCTATGGTGATAGATATCATGGTGGCCGTGCCCAGGGTGACATTGCCCACGCTGACAAAGCCCATGGTGATACTTCCCATTGTGACAGTGCCCACGGTGGCAGAGCCCATGGTGACAGTGCCCAAGATCACAGTGTCCATGGTGAGAGTGCTAACGGTGACTGTGCCCATGGTGACAGCACCCAGTGTGACAATGCCCATTGTGACAGTGCTCACGGTGACCATGCCGATGGTGATAGTGCCAATAGTGAGAGTGCTCACGGTGACACTGCCCATGGAGACACTGCCCATGGTGATAGTGCTCATCATGACAACCCCTCGGAGGCAGTGCCAATGGTGAGAGTCCCCGTGGTGACAGTTCTCACGGTGAAAGTGATCCTATTGATATTTCTCATGGTGACAGTGCTCTTGGTGACAGTGCTCAAGGTGATAGTCCGAATGTTGACAGTGCCCATGGTGACTCTTCTCACGGTGACAGTGTCTATGGTGATTATGCTCTTAGTGACAGTGCTCATGGTGACAGTGCCCATGGTGACAGTGACCACGGTGACTGTTCTCACCGTGGTAGTGCCCATGGTGACAGTGTTCATGATGACAGTCCGCATTAAGGCTGTGCCCACGGTGACACTGTTCATGGTGATAGTTCTCACGGTGATAGTACGCACGGTGACAGTGCCAAAGGTGACAATACCCAGGTGATAGTAATCATGGTGAAAGTGCCCATGGTGGCAGATCTCATACTGACAGTTCTTGTGACAGTGATCATGGTGGCAGTGCTCGTGGTGACAGTGCTCTTGGTGACAGTGCTCATGGTGGCAGTGCCCATGGTGAGACTCCCGATGGTGACACTGCCCATGGTGACAGTGCACATGGTCATGGTGCATCTGCTGGCAGTGCAAAATAGTGAGAGTGCCCATGATGATATTGCTCATGGTGATAGTGCCCATGGTGAGAGTGCCGATGGTTCCAGTGCTCATGGTGACAGTGCCCATTGTGACATTGCCCCTGGTGACAGTGCACACCGTGAGAGTGCCCATGGTGTCTGTGCCCATGGTGACAGTTCTTATCATGAGAGTGTTCACGGTAGCAGTGTTCATGGTAATAGTGCTCACGGAGACATTGCCCACAATGAGAGTGCCCATGGTGAGAATACTGACTGTGACAGTGCCCATGATGACTTTTCTCTCTGCGACAGTGCCCATGGGGACAGTTAGCACGGTGAGATTTCTCACAGTGATAGTGCACATGGTTTCAGTGCTAATAGTGAAAAGACCCACGGCGCCAGTGCCCATCATGGCATTGCTCACGGTGATAGTTCTCACGGTGACAGTGCCCATGGTGATATTACCCATGGTGACAGTACTCAGTGATCAAGTGCTCATGGTGACAGTGCCTAAGGTGATAGTGCACACGGTGGCAGTGCAAAATGGCGACAGTGCCCATGGTGACATTGCTTAATGTGATAGTCCTTGTGGTGACATTGCGCATGGTGACATTGCCCACCACGACAGTTCTCTTGTTGACAGTGCTCATGGTGATAGTGCCAATGTTGGAAGTGCCCATCGTGAAAGTGCCCATGGTGACAGTTCTTATGATGAGAGTGGTCAGAGTGGCAGTGCTCATGGTGAAAGTGCCCATGGTGACAGAGCCCACGGTGACAGTGTCCATAGTTATAGTGTCCACGGTGACAGTCCTAACAGTGAAATTGTCCATGGGGACACTGCCCATGGTGAAAGTGCCCATGGTCACAACACTCACGGTGATAGTGCTCACGGTGAGAGTGGCCATGGTGACAGTGACCACGGTGACACTTCTAATGGTGATACTGCCCATGATGACAGTGCTCATGGTGACAGTCCACATTGTGCCAGTGCCCAAGGTGACAGTGCTCATGGTGACAGTGCCCAAAGTCACAATACCCATGGTGACAGTGCCCAGGCTGACAGTTCTCAAGGTGATAGTGCCCATGGTGACAGTGCACATGGTGATACAGAGAATGGGGAGAGTGCTTATGGTGACAGTGGTCATGGTTGCAGTACCCATGGTGATAGTGCTGAAACTGACAGTGCCCTTGGGGATAGTGCCCATGGTGAGTGTGCTCGTGTTAATAGTGCCCATGGTGGCAGTTCCCATTGTGAAAGTGCTCATGATGACAGTGCCCATGTTGGTAGTTCCCATGGTGACAGTGCTCATGGTGATAGTGACCATGTTAACAGTGCACATGGTGGCTGTGCCCTTGGTGACAGTGCCCATGATGACAGTATTCATGGTGACAGTGCTCACGGTGATAGTGCCCATGGTGACAGTGCACATGGTGGTAGTGCACATGGTGGCAGTGAAAAATGGTGACAGTTCCCATGCTGACAGTTCTCATTGTGACAATGCACACGGTCACAACCGATGCTGACACTGCTCATGGTAGCTGTACCCGTGGTGACAGGGCTCATGGTGATAGTGCCCATGTTAACAGTGCCCATGGTGACACTGCCCATGGTGACAGTGCCCATGGTGAAAGTTCCCACGGCGCCATTGCCTATGGTGACTGTGCTCATGGTAACAGTGCCCATGGTGACAGTGACCATGGTGAGAGTGCTCACACTGATAGTGCCCATGGTGACAGGGCTCATGGTGCCAGGCCGCATTGTGCCAGTACCCATGGCGACAGTGGTCATGGTGACACTGACCACAGTGAGAGTGCTCACTGTGATAGAGCTCACGGTAATAGTGCTCATGGTGACAGTGCAAATGGTGACAATACCCATGATGACAGTACTCATGTTGAAAATACCCATGGTGGCAGTTCTCATGGTGACAGTGCTCATAATAGCAGTGCCCAAGGTGGCAGTCCTCGTGGTGACAGTGCTAATGGTGACAGTGCTCTTGGTGGCAGTTCCCATGGGGACAGTACCGATGGTGACCCTGTGCATTGTTACAGTGCCCATGGTAACCGTGCTCACGGTGATAGTGCACATCGTGACAGCGCCCATGGTGGTAGTTCACCTGGTGACAGTGCTAAATAGTGACAGTGCACATGCTGACAGTGCTCACGGTGATAGTGCCCATGGTGACAGTGCCCACGGTGATAATGGGTATTATTACAGTGTTCATCGTGACAGAGCCCAAGGTGGCAGTGGCCATGGTGACAGTGCCCACAATGACAGTGCCCATGGTAACAGTGCCGACAGTGACAGTGCCCATGGTGACACTTCTCACAGTGAATGTGCCCATGGGGACAGTTACCATGATGAGATTTCTCACGGTGATAGTGCCCGTTGTTACAGTGCTCACAGTGACAATGCCCATGGTGCCAGTGCCCATAGAGACATTCCGAACGGTCACATTTCTCACGGTGAAAGTGCCTATGGTGACACTGCACCTGGTGGCAGTGCAAAATGGTGACAGTGCCCATGGTGACATTGCTCATAGTGACTTTGCTTACAGTGATAGTCCTTACGGTGACAGTGTGCATGGTGACACTGCACACAGTTGCAGTGTTTATGGTGACAGTGTTCAGAGTGATACTTTCCATGGTGATAGTGCCCATGGTGACACTGCACATGGTGGCAGTGATAAATGGTGACAGTGTCCCTGTTGACAGTTCTCATGGTGAGAGTGCACATGGTGACAACCCGTGCAGACTGTACTCATGGTGACAATACTCACGGTGACTGTTCTCATGTTTGCAGTATCCATGGTGACAGTGCTCACAGTGTTAGTGCCCATGGTGAGAGTGCCCATGATGACAGGGCCCATGGTGCCATTGCCTATGGTGACAGTGCTCATGGTAACAGTGCCCAAGGTGACAGTGACCATGGTGAGAGTGCTCACACTGATGGTGCCCATGGTGACAGTGCTCACGGTGCCTGTCTACATTGTGCCAGTACCCATGGCGACAGTGCTCATGGTGACAGTGACCACAGTGAGAGTGCTCATAGTGATAGTGCTCACGGTAATAGTGCTCATGGTGACAATGCAAATGGTGACAATACCATGGTGACAGTACTCATGTTGAAAATACCCATGGTGGCAGTTCTCATAGCGACAGATCTCATGGTGACAGTGCTCATAATAGCAGTGCCCAGGTGCCAGTGCTCGTGGTGACAGTGCTAATGGTGACAGTGCTCTTGGTGGCAGATCCCATCGGGACAATACTGATGCTGACGCTGTGCATTGTTACAGTGCCCATGGTAACCGTGCTCACGGTGATAGTGCACATCGTGACAGCGCCCATGGTGGTAGTTCACCTGGTGACAGTGCTAAATAGTGACAGTGCACGTGCTGACTGTGCTCTCAGTGATAGTGCCCATGGTGACAGTGCACACGGTGATAATGGGCATTGTTACAGAGTTCATGGTGACAGCACACGGTGGCAGTGGCCATGGAGACAGTGCCCACAATGACAGTGCCCATGGTGACAGTGCCGACAGTGACAGTGCCCATGGTGACACTTCTCACGGTGACAGTGCCCATGGGGACAGTTAGCATGGTGAGATTTCTCACGTTGATAGTGCCCGTTGTGACAGTGCTCACAGTGACAATGCCCATGGTGCCAGTGCCCATAGAGTCATTCCGCACGGTCTCATTTCTCACAGTGAAAGTGCCTATGGTGATATTAACCATGGTGACACTGCACATGGTGGCAGAGCAAAATGGTGACAGTGCCCATGGTGACATTGCTCATGGTGACTTTGCTTATGGTGATAGTCCTTACAGTGACAGTGCGCATGGTGACACTGCACACAGTGACAGTGTTCATGGTGACAGTGTTCACGGTGATAGGTCCCATGGTGAGATTGTCCATGGTAACAGTGCCCATAGTCACAATTCTCATGGTGTAGTGCTCACAGTGACAGTGCCCATGGTGTCATGCCCATGGTGACAGTGCTCATGGTGACAGTGCTCATGTTGGCAGTGCCATAAATAACAGTGCTCATTGTGGCAGTGCTCATGGTGTCCGTGCTCATGGTGACAGTGCCCATGTTTACAGTGTTTATGGTGATGTCACAGTGTCAGTGCCCACGGGGACAGTGCCAAGGCTGACAAAGCCCAGGGTGATACTTCCCATTGGGACAGTGCCCACGGTGACAGTGCCCATGGTGACAGCACCCAGTGTGACAAGGCTCATGGTGACAGTGCTCACGGTGACGGTGCCCATGGTGACAGTGCCGATGTTGAGAGTGCCATTAGTGACAGTGCTCATGGTGAAACTGCCCATGGAGACATCGCCCATGGTGATAGTGCTCGTGGTGACAACCCCACGGTGACAGTGCCAAAGTTGATAGTCCCCGTGGTGACAGGTCTTACATTGAATGTGACCATGGTGTCTGTGCTCATGGTGACAGTGCTCAAGGTTATAGTCTCCATGTTGACAGTGCCGATGGTGACAATTCTCACGGTGACAGGGCCTATGGTGTAAATTCACATAGTGACAGTGTTCACGGTGACAGTGCCCATGGTGCTATTACCCATGGTGACAGTTCTCATACTGAAACTGCCCATGGTGACACTGCACATGGTGGCAGTGCAAAATGGTGACAGTGCCCATGGTGCTATTGCACATGGTGACATTGCTTACGGTGATAGTGTGTATGGTGAAACTGCACACAGTGACATTGCTCATGGTGACAGTGTTCACGGCGTTAGTTCCTATCGTGAATGTGACCATGGGGACAGTGCCCATTGTCACAATTCTCATGGTGTAGTGCTCACGGTGACAGTGCCCATGGTGACAATACACAGGGTGACACTATTCATGGTGACATTGCTCATGGTGAGAGTGCCCATGTTCACAACTGTCACGGTGATAGTTCCCATGGTGACAATACCCAGGGTAACAGAGCTGATGGTAAAAGTGTTCACGGTGACAGTGCCCATGATGACAGTACCTAAGGTGACAATTCCCATGGTGAGACTGCTCATAGACAGTGCCCATGGTGACAATACCCAGCGTGTCCTGTCCATGGTGACAGTGATCATGGTGACACTTCTCATGAGGACAGTGCCATAAGTGACAGTGCTCATTGTGGCAGTGCTCATGGTGACCGTGCTCATGGTGACAGTGCCCATGGTGACAGTGCCTATGGTGATAGATATCATGGTGGCCGTGCCCAGGGTGACATTGCCCACGCTGACAAAGCCCATGGTGATACTTCCCATTGTGACAGTGCCCACGGTGGCAGAGCCCATGGTGACAGTGCCCAAGATCACAGTGTCCATGGTGAGAGTGCTAACGGTGACTGTGCCCATGGTGACAGCACCCAGTGTGACAATGCCCATTGTGACAGTGCTCACGGTGACCATGCCGATGGTGATAGTGCCAATAGTGAGAGTGCTCACGGTGACACTGCCCATGGAGACACTGCCCATGGTGATAGTGCTCATCATGACAACCCCTCGGAGGCAGTGCCAATGGAGAGAGTCCCCGTGGTGACAGTTCTCACGGTGAAAGTGATCCTATTGATATTTCTCATGGTGACAGTGCTCTTGGTGACAGTGCTCAAGGTGATAGTCTGAATGTTGACAGTGCCCATGGTGACTCTTCTCATGGTGACAGTGCCTATGGTGATTATGCTCTTAGTGACAGTGCTCATGGTGACAGTGCCCATGGTGACAGTGACCACGGTGACTGTTCTCACCGTGGTAGTGCCCATGGTGACAGTGTTCATGATGACAGTCCGCATTAAGGCTGTGCCCATGGTGACACTGCTCATGGTGATAGTTCTCACGGTGATAGTATGCACGGTGACAGTGCCAAAGGTGACAATACCCAGGTGATAGTAATCATGGTGAAAGTGCCCATGGTGGCAGATCTCATACTGACAGTTCTTGTGACAGTGATCATGGTGGCAGTGCTCGTGGTGACAGTGCTCTTGGTGACAGTGCTCATGGTGGCAGTGCCCATGGTGAGACTCCCGATGGTGACACTGCCCATGGTGACAGTGCACATGGTCATGGTGCATCTGCTGGCAGTGCAAAATAGTGAGAGTGCCCATGATGATATTGCTCATGGTGATAGTGCCCATGGTGAGAGTGCCCATGGTTCCAGTCCTCATGGTGACAGTGCCCATTGTGACAGTGCCCCTGGTGACAGGGCACACCGTGAGAGTGCCCATGGTGTCTGTGCCCATGGTGACAGTTCTTATCATGAGAGTGTTCACGGTAGCAGTGTTCATGGTAATAGTGCTCACGGAGACATTGCCCACAATGAGAGTGCCCATGGTGAGAATACTGACTGTGACAGTGCCCATGATGACTTTTCTCTCTGCGACAGTGCCCATGGGGACAGTTAGCACGGTGAGATTTCTCACAGTGATAGTGCACATGGTTTCAGTGCTAATAGTGAAAAGACCCACGGCGCCAGTGCCCATCATGGCATTGCTCACGGTGATAGTTCTCACGGTGACAGTGCCCATGGTGATATTACCCATGGTGACAGTACTCAGTGATCAAGTGCTCATGGTGACAGTGCCTAAGGTGATAGTGCACACAGTGGCAGTGCAAAATGGCGACAGTGCCCATGGTGACATTGCTTAATGTGATAGTCCTTGTGGTGACATTGCGCATGGTGACATTGCCCACCACGACAGTTCTCTTGTTGACAGTGCTCATGGTGATAGTGCCAATGTTGGAAGTGCCCATCGTGAAAGTGCCCATGGTGACAGTTCTTATGATGAGAGTGGTCAGAGTGGCAGTGCTCATGGTGAAAGTGCCCATGGTGACAGAGCCCACGGTGACAGTGTCCATAGTTATAGTGTCCACGGTGACAGTCCTAACAGTGAAATTGTCCATGGGGACACTGCCCATGGTGAAAGTGCCCATGGTCACAACACTCACGGTGATAGTGCTCACGGTGAGAGTGGCCATGGTGACAGTGACCACGGTGACACTTCTAATGGTGATACTGCCCATGATGACAGTGCTCATGGTGACAGTCCACATTGTGCCAGTGCCCAAGGTGACAGTGCTCATGGTGACAGTGCCCAAAGTCACAATACCCATGGTGACAGTGCCCAGGCTGACAGTTCTCAAGGTGATAGTGCCCATGGTGACAGTGCACATGGTGATACAGAGAATGGGGACAGTGCTTATGGTGACAGTGGTCATGGTTGCAGTACCCATGGTGATAGTGCTGAAACTGACAGTGCCCTTGGGGATAGTGCCCATGGTGAGTGTGCTCGTGTTAATAGTGCCCATGGTGGCAGTTCCCATTGTGAAAGTGCTCATGATGACAGTGCCCATGTTGGTAGTTCCCATGGTGACAGTGCTCATGGTGATAGTGACCATGTTAACAGTGCACATGGTGGCTGTGCCCTTGGTGACAGTGCCCATGATGACACTTTTCATGGTGACAGTGCTCACGGTGATAGTGCCCATGGTGACAGTGCACATGGTGGTAGTGCACATGGTGGCAGTGAAAAATGGTGACAGTTCCCATGCTGACAGTTCTCATTGTGACAATGCACACGGTCACAACCGATGCTGACACTTCTCATGGTAGCTGTACCCGTGGTGACAGGGCTCATGGTGATAGTGCCCATGTTAACAGTGCCCATGGTGACACTGCCCATGGTGACAGTGCCCATGGTGAAAGTTCCCACGGCGCCATTGCCTATGGTGACTGTGCTCATGGTAACAGTGCCCATGGTGACAGTGACCATGGTGAGAGTGCTCACACTGATAGTGCCCATGGTGACAGGGCTCATGGTGCCAGGCCGCATTGTGCCAGTACCCATGGCGACAGTGGTCATGGTGACACTGACCACAGTGAGAGTGCTCACTGTGATAGAGCTCACGGTAATAGTGCTCATGGTGACAGTGCAAATGGTGACAATACCCATGGTGACAGTACTCATGTTGAAAATACCCATGGTGGCAGTTCTCATGGTGACAGTGCTCATAATAGCAGTGCCCAAGGTGGCAGTCCTCGTGGTGACAGTGCTAATGGTGACAGTGCTCTTGGTGGCAGTTCCCATGGGGACAGTACCGATGGTGACCCTGTGCATTGTTACAGTGCCCATGGTAACCGTGCTCACGGTGATAGTGCACATCGTGACAGCGCCCATGGTGGTAGTTCACCTGGTGACAGTGCTAAATAGTGACAGTGCACATGCTGACAGTGCTCACGGTGATAGTGCCCATGGTGACAGTGCCCACGGTGATAATGGGTATTATTACAGTGTTCATCGTGACAGAGCCCAAGGTGGCAGTGGCCATGGTGACAGTGCCCACAATGACAGTGCCCATGGTAACAGTGCCGACAGTGACAGTGCCCATGGTGACACTTCTCACAGTGAATGTGCCCATGGGGACAGTTACCATGATGAGATTTCTCACGGTGATAGTGCCCGTTGTTACAGTGCTCACAGTGACAATGCCCATGGTGCCAGTGCCCATAGAGACATTCCGCACGGTCACATTTCTCACGGTGAAAGTGCCTATGGTGACACTGCACCTGGTGGCAGTGCAAAATGGTGACAGTGCCCATGGTGACATTGCTCATAGTGACTTTGCTTACAGTGATAGTCCTTACGGTGACAGTGTGCATGGTGACACTGCACACAGTTGCAGTGTTTATGGTGACAGTGTTCAGAGTGATACTTTCCATGGTGATAGTGCCCATGGTGACACTGCACATGGTGGCAGTGATAAATGGTGACAGTGTCCCTGTTGACAGTTCTCATGGTGAGAGTGCACATGGTGACAACCCGTGCAGACTGTACTCATGGTGACAGTACTCACGGTGACTGTTCTCATGTTTGCAGTATCCATGGTGACAGTGCTCACAGTGTTAGTGCCCATGGTGAGAGTGCCCATGATGACAGGGCCCATGGTGCCATTGCCTATGGTGACAGTGCTCATGGTAACAGTGCCCAAGGTGACAGTGACCATGGTGAGAGTGCTCACACTGATGGTGCCCATGGTGACAGTGCTCACGGTGCCTGTCTACATTGTGCCAGTACCCATGGCGACAGTGCTCATGGTGACAGTGACCACAGTGAGAGTGCTCATAGTGATAGTGCTCACGGTAATAGTGCTCATGGTGACAATGCAAATGGTGACAATACCATGGTGACAGTACTCATGTTGAAAATACCCATGGTGGCAGTTCTCATAGCGACAGATCTCATGGTGACAGTGCTCATAATAGCAGTGCCCAGGTGCCAGTGCTCGTGGTGACTGTGCTAATGGTGACAGTGCTCTTGGTGGCAGTTCCCATCGGGACAATACTGATGGTGACGCTGTGCATTGTTACAGTGCCCATGGTAACCGTGCTCACGGTGATAGTGCACATCGTGACAGCGCCCATGGTGGTAGTTCACCTGGTGACAGTGCTAAATAGTGACAGTGCACGTGCTGACAGTGCTCTCGGTGATAGTGCCCATGGTGACAGTGCACACGGTGATAATGGGCATTGTTACAGAGTTCATGGTGACAGCACACGGTGGCAGTGGCCATGGAGACAGTGCCCACAATGACAGTGCCCATGGTGACAGTGCCGACAGTGACAGTGCCCATGGTGACACTTCTCACGGTGACAGTGCCCATGGGGACAGTTAGCATGGTGAGATTTCTCACGTTGATAGTGCCCGTTGTGACAGTGCTCACAGTGACAATGCCCATGGTGCCAGTGCCCATAGAGTCATTCCGCACGGTCTCCTTTCTCACAGTGAAAGTGCCTATGGTGATATTAACCATGGTGACACTGCACATGGTGGCAGAGCAAAATGGTGACAGTGCCCATGGTGACATTGCTCATGGTGACTTTGCTTATGGTGATAGTCCTTACAGTGACCGTGCGCATGGTGACACTGCACACAGTGACAGTGTTCATGGTAACAGTGTTCACAGTGATAGTTCCCATGGTGAGATTGTCCATGGTAACAGTTCCCATTGTCACAATTCTAATGGTGTAGTGCTCACAGTGACAGTGCCCATGGTGTCATGCCCATGGTGACAGTGCTCATGGTGACAGTGCTCATGTTGGCAGTGCCATAAATAACAGTGCTCATTGTGGCAGTGCTCATGGTGTCCGTGCTCATGGTGACAGTGCCCATGTTTACAGTGTTTATGGTGATAGATGTCACAGTGTCAGTGCCCACGGGGACAGTGCCAAGGCTGACAAAGCCCAGGGTGATACTTCCTATTGGGACAGTGCCCACGGTGACAGTGCCCATGGTGACAGCACCCAGTGTGACAAGGCACATGGTGACAGTGCTCACGGTGACGGTGCCCATGGTGACAGTGCCAATGTTGAGAGTGCCATTAGTGACAGTGCTCATGGTGAAACTCCCCTGGAGACATCGCCCATGGTGATAGTGCTCGTGGTGACAACCCCACGGTGACAGTGCCAAAGTTGATAGTCCCCGTGGTGACAGGTCTTACATTGAATGTGACCATGGTGTCTGTGCTCATGGTGACAGTGCTCAAGGTTATAGTCTCCATGTTGACAGTGCCGATGGTGACAATTCTCACGGTGACAGGGCCTATGGTGTAAATTCACATAGTGACAGTGTTCACGGTGACAGTGCCCATGGTGCTATTACCCATGGTGACAGTTCTCATAGTGAAACTGCCCATGGTGACACTGCACATGGTGGCAGTGCAAAATGGTGACAGTGCCCATGGTGATATTGCTCATGGTGACATTGCTTACGGTGATAGTGTGTATGGTGAAACTGCACACAGTGACATTGCTCATGGTGACAGTGTTCACGGCGTTAGTTCCTATCGTGAATGTGACCATGGGGACAGTGCCCATTGTCACAATTCTCATGGTGTAGTGCTCACGGTGACAGTGCCCATGGTGACAATACACAGGGTGACACTATTGATGGTGACATTGCTCATGGTGAGAGTGCCCATGTTCACAACTGTCACGGTGATAGTTCCCATGGTGACAATACCCAGGGTAACAGAGCTGATGGTAAAAGTGTTCACGGTGACAGTGCCCATGATGACAGTACCTAAGGTGACAATTCCCATGGTGAGACTGCTCATAGACAGTGCCCATGGTGACAATACCCAGCGTGTCCTGTCCATGGTGACAGTGATCATGGTGACACTTCTCATGAGGACAGTGCCATAAGTGACAGTGCTCATTGTGGCAGTGATCATGGTGACCGTGCTCATGGTGACAGTGCCCATGGTGACAGTGCCTATGGTGATAGATATCATGGTGGCCGTGCCCAGGGTGACATTGCCCACGCTGACAAAGCCCATGGTGATACTTCCCATTGTGACAGTGCCCACGGTGGCAGAGCCCATGGTGACAGTGCCCAAGATCACAGTGACCATGATGAGAGTGCTCACACTGATAGTGCCCATGGTGACAGGGCTCATGGTGCCAGTCCGCATTGTGCCAGTACCCATGGCGACAGTGTTCATGGTGACACTGACCACAGTGAGAGTGCTCACTGTGATAGAGCTCACGGTAATAGTGCTCATGGTGACAGTGCAAATGGTGACAATACCCATGGTGACAGTACTCATGTTGAAAATACCCATGGTGGCAGTTCTCATGGTGACAGTGCTCATAATAGCAGTGCCCAAGGTGGCAGTCCTCGTGGTGACAGTGCTAATGGTGACAGTGCTCTTGGTGGCAGTTCCCATGGGGACAGTACCGATGGTGACCCTGTGCATTGTTACAGTGCCCATGGTAACCGTGCTCACGGTGATAGTGCACATCGTGACAGCGCCCATGGTGGTAGTTCACCTGGTGACAGTGCTAAATAGTGACAGTGCACATGCTGACAGTGCTCACGGTGATAGTGCCCATGGTGACAGTGCCCACGGTGATAATGGGTATTATTACAGTGTTCATCGTGACAGAGCCCAAGGTGGCAGTGGCCATGGTGACAGTGCCCACAATGACAGTGCCCATGGTAACAGTGCCGACAGTGACAGTGCCCATGGTGACGCTTCTCACAGTGAATGTGCCCATGGGGACAGTTACCATGATGAGATTTCTCACGGTGATAGTTCCCGTTGTGACAGTGCTCACAGTGACAATGCCCATGGTGCCAGTGCCCATAGAGACATTCCGCACGGTCACATTTCTCACGGTGAAAGTGCCTATGGTGACACTGCACCTGGTGGCAGTGCAAAATGGTGACAGTGCCCATGGTGACATTGCTCATAGTGACTTTGCTTACAGTGATAGTCCTTATGGTGACAGTGTGCATGGTGACACTGCACACAGTTGCAGTGTTTATGGTGACAGTGTTCAGAGTGATACTTTCCATGGTGATAGTGCCCATGGTGACACTGCACATGGTGGCAGTGATAAATGGTGACAGTGTCCCTGTTGACAGTTCTCATGGTGAGAGTGCACATTGTGACAACCCGTGCAGACTGTACTCATGGTGACAGTACTCACGGTGACTGTTCTCATGTTTGCAGTATCCATGGTGACAGTGCTCACAGTGTTAGTGCCCATGGTGAGAGTGCCCATGATGACAGGGCCCATGGTGCCATTGCCTATGGTGACAGTGCTCATGGTAACAGTGCCCAAGGTGACAGTGACCATGGTGAGAGTGCTCACACTGATGGTGCCCATGGTGACAGTGCTAACGGTGCCTGTCTACATTGTGCCAGTACCCATGGCGACAGTGCTCATGGTGACAGTGACCACAGTGAGAGTGCTCATAGTGATAGTGCTCACGGTAATAGTGCTCATGGTGACAATGCAAATGGTGACAATACCATGGTGACAGTACTCATGTTGAAAATACCCATGGTGGCAGTTCTCATAGCGACAGATCTCATGGTGACAGTGCTCATAATAGCAGTGCCCAGGTGCCAGTGCTCGTGGTGACAGTGCTAATGGTGACAGTGCTCTTGGTGGCAGTTCCCATCGGGACAATACTGATGGTGACGCTGTGCATTGTTACAGTGCCCATGGTAACCGTGCTCACGGTGATAGTGCACATCGTGACAGCGCCCATGGTGGTAGTTCACCTGGTGACAGTGCTAAATAGTGACAGTGCACGTGCTGACAGTGCTCTCGGTGATAGTGCCCATTGTGACAGTGCACACGGTGATAATGGGCATTGTTACAGAGTTCATGGTGACAGCACACGGTGGCAGTGGCCATGGAGACAGTGCCCACAATGACAGTGCCCATGGTGACAGTGCCGACAGTGACAGTGCCCATGGTGACACTTCTCACGGTGACAGTGCCCATGGGGACAGTTAGCATGGTGAGATTTCTCACGTTGATAGTGCCCGTTGTGACAGTGCTCACAGTGACAATGCCCATGGTGCCAGTGCCCATAGAGTCATTCCGCACGGTCTCATTTCTCACAGTGAAAGTGCCTATGGTGATATTAACCATGGTGACACTGCACATGGTGGCAGAGCAAAATGGTGACAGTGCCCATGGTGACATTGTTCATGGTGACTTTGCTTATGGTGATAGTCCTTACAGTGACCGTGCGCATGGTGACACTGCACACAGTGACAGTGTTCATGGTAACAGTGTTCACAGTGATAGTTCCCATGGTGAGATTGTCCATGGTAACAGTGCCCATTGTCACAATTCTAATGGTGTAGTGCTCACAGTGACAGTGCCCATGGTGTCATGCCCATGGTGACAGTGCTCATGGTGACAGTGCTCATGTTGGCAGTGCCATAAATAACAGTGCTCATTGTGGCAGTGCTCATGGTGTCCGTGCTCATGGTGACAGTGCCCATGTTTACAGTGTTTATGGTGATAGATGTCACGGTGTCAGTGCCCACGGGGACAGTGCAAAGGCTGACAAAGCCCAGGGTGATACTTCCCATTGGGACAGTGCCCACGGTGACAGTGCCCATGGTGACAGCACCCAGTGTGACAAGGCTCATGGTGACAGTGCTCACAGTGACGGTGCCCATGGTGACAGTGCCGATGTTGAGAGTGCCATTAGTGACAGTGCTCATGGTGAAACTGCCCATGGAGACATCGCCCATGGTGATAGTGCTCGTGGTGACAACCCCACGGTGACAGTGCCAAAGTTGATAGTCCCCGTGGTGACAGGTCTTACATTGAATGTGACCATGGTGTCTGTGCTCATGGTGACAGTGCTCAAGGTTATAGTCTCCATGTTGACAGTGCCGATGGTGACAATTCTCACGGTGACAGGGCCTATGGTGTAAATTCACATAGTGACAGTGTTCACGGTGACAGTGCCCATGGTGCTATTACCCATGGTGACAGTTCTCATAGTGAAACTGCCCATGGTGACACTGCACATGGTGGCAGTGCAAAATGGTGACAGTGCCATGGTGATATTGCTCATGGTGACATTGCTTATGGTGATAGTGTGTATGGTGAAACTGCACACAGTGACATTGCTCATGGTGACAGTGTTTATGGCGTTAGTTCCTATCGTGAATGTGACCATGGGGACAGTGCCCATTGTCACAATTCTCATGGTGTAGTGCTCACGGTGACAGTGCCCATGGTGACAATACACAGGGTGACACTATTCATGGTGACATTGCTCATGGTGAGAGTGCCCATGTTCACAACTGTCACGGTGATAGTTCCCATGGTGACAATACCCAGGGTAACAGAGCTGATGGGAAAAGTGTTCACGGTGACAGTGCCCATGATGACAGTACCTAAGGTGACAATTCCTATGGTGAGACTGCTCATAGACAGTGCCCATGGTGACAATACCCAGCGTGTCCTGTCCATGGTGACAGTGATCATGGTGACACTTCTCATGAGGACAGTGCCATAAGTTACAGTGCTCATTGTGGCAGTGCTCATGGTGACCGTGCTCATGGTGACAGTGCCATGGTGACAGTGCCTATGGTGATAGATATCATGGTGGCCGTGCCCAGGGTGACATTGCCCATGGTAACAAAGCCCATGGTGATACTTCCCATTGTGACAGTGCCAACGGTGGCAGAGCCCATGGTGACAGTGCCCAAGATCACAGTGCCCATGGTGAGAGTGCTAACGGTGACTCTGCCCATGGTGACAGCACCCAGTGTGACAATGCCCATTGTGACAGTGCTCACGGTGACCATGCCGATGGTAATAGTGCCAATAGTGAGAGTGCTCATGGTGACACTGCCCATGGAGACACTGACCATGGTGATAGTGCTCATCATGACAACCCCTCGGAGGCAGTGCCAATGGTGAGAGTCCCCGTGGTGACAGTTCTCACGGTGAAAGTGATCCTGTTGAAATTTCTCATGGTGACAGTGCTCATGGTGACAGTGCTCAAGGTGATAGTCTCCATGTTGACAGTGTCCATGGTGACTGTTCTCAAGGTGACAGTGCCTATGGTGATTATGCTCTTAGTGACAGTGCTCATGGTGACAGTGCCCATGGTGACAGTGACCACGGTGACTGTTCTCACCGTGGTAGTGCCCATGGTGAGAGTGTTCATGATGACAGTCCGCACTAAGGCTGTGCCCACGGTGACACTGCTCATGGTGATAGTTCTCACGGTGATAGTACGCACGGTGACAGTGCCAAAGGTGACAATACCCAGGTGATAGTAATCATGGTGAAAGTGCCCATGGTGGCAGTTCTCATACTGACAGTTCTTGTGACACTGCTCATGGTGGCAGTGCTCATGGTGACAGTGCTCTTGGTGACAGTGCTCATGGTGGCAGTGCCCATGGTGAGACTACCGATGGTGACACTGCCCATGGTGACAGTGCACATGGTCATGGTGCATCTGCTGGCAGTGCAAAATAGTGAGAGTGCCCATGATGATATTGCTCATGGTGATAGTGCCCATGGTGAGAGTGCCCATGGTTCCAGTGCTCATGGTGACAGTGCCCATTGTGACAGTGCCCCTGGTGACAGTGCACACCGTGAGTGTGTCCATGGTGTCTGTGCCCATGGTGACAGTTCTTATCATGAGAGTGTTCACGGTAGCAGTGTTCATGGTAATAGTGCTCACGGAGACATTGCCCACAATGAGAGTGCCCATGGTGAGAATACTGACTGTGACAGTGCCCATGATGACTTTTCTCTCTGCGACAGTGCCCATGGGGACAGTTAGCACGGTGAGATTTCTCACAGTGATAGTGCACATTGTTTCAGTGCTAATAGTGAAAAGACCCACGGCGCCAGTTCCCATCATGGCATTGCTCACAGTGATAGTTCTCACGTTGACAGTGCCCATGGTGATATTACCCATGGTGACAGTACTCAGTGATCAAGTGCTCATGGTGACAGTGCCTAAGGTGATAGTGCACACGGTGGCAGTGCAAAATGGCGACAGTGCCCATGGGGACATTGCTTAATGTGATAGTCCTTGTGGTGACATTGCGCATGGTGACATTGCCCACCACGACAGTTCTCTTGTTGACAGTGCTCATGGTGATAGTGCCAATGTTGGAAGTGCCCATCGTGAAAGTGCCCATGGTGACAGTTCTTATGATGAGAGTGGTCAGAGTGGCAGTGCTCATGGTGAAAGTGCCCATGGTGACAGAGCCCACGGTGACAGTGTCCATAGTTATAGTGTCCACGGTGACAGTCCTAACAGTGAAATTGTCCATGGGGACACTGCCCATGGTGAAAGTGCCCATGGTCACAACACTCACGGTGATAGTGCTCACGGTGAGAGTGGCCATGGTGACAGTGACCACGGTGACACTTCTAATGGTGATACTGCCCATGATGACAGTGCTCATGGTGACAGTCCACATTGTGCCAGTGCCCAAGGTGACAGTGCTCATGGTGACAGTGCCCAAAGTCACAATACCCATGGTGACAGTGCCCAGGCTGACAGTTCTCAAGGTGATAGTGCCCATGGTGACAGTGCACATGGTGATACAGAGAATGGGGACAGTGCTTATGGTGACAGTGGTCATGGTTGCAGTACCCATGGTGATAGTGCTGAAACTGACAGTGCCCTTGGGGATAGTGCCCATGGTGAGTGTGCTCGTGTTAATAGTGCCCATGGTGGCAGTTCCCATTGTGAAAGTGCTCATGATGACAGTGCCCATGTTGGTAGTTCCCATGGTGACAGTGCTCATGGTGATAGTGACCATGTTAACAGTGCACATGGTGGCTGTGCCCTTGGTGACAGTGCCCATGATGACAGTATTCATGGTGACAGTGCTCACGGTGATAGTGCCCATGGTGAGAGTGCACATGGTGGTAGTCCACATGGTGGCAGTGAAAAATGGTGACAGTTCCCATGCTGACAGTTCTCATTGTGACAATGCACACGGTCACAACCGATGCTGACACTGCTCATGGTAGCTGTACCCGTGGTGACAGGGCTCATGGTGATAGTGCCCATGTTAACAGTGCCCATGGTGACACTGCCCATGGTGACAATGCCCATGATGACAGTGCCCATAGAGTCAGTGCCCACGGAGCCATTGCCTATGGTAACAGTGCTCACAGTGACAGTACCCATGGTAACAGTGACCACGGTGAGAGTGCTCATGGTGATAGTGGCTATGGTGACAGATCACACTGTGACAGTCCGCATTGTGCCAGTACCAATAGTGACAGTGCCCATGGTGACATTGACCATGGTGAGAGTGCTCACGGTGCTAGTGCTCACAGTAATAGTGCTCATGGTGACAGTGCCAACAGTGACGGTGCTCACGGTGACAGTGCCCATGGTGATAGTGCCCATGGTGAGAGTCCGCCCATTGATAGTGCACATGGTTGCAGTTCCCATTGTGAAAGTGCTCATGATGACATTGCCCATGTTGGTAGTTCCCATGGTGACAGTGCTCACGGTGATAGTGACCTTGGTAACTATGCACATGGTGGCCGTGCCCTTGGTGACAGTGCCAATGATGACTGTACTCATGGTGACAGTTCCCATGGGGACAAGGCACAGGGTGGCAGTGAAAAATGGTGACAGTGCCCATGTTGACAGTTCTCATGGTGACAGTGCACACGGTGACAACCCATGCAGAGAGTACTCACGGTGACAGTTCTCATGGTTGCAGTACCCATGGTGACAGTGCTCACAGTGATACTGCCCATGGTGGCAGTGCCCATGGTGACAGTGCCCATGGTGACACTGCCCATGATGACAGTGCCCATGGTGAAAGTTCCCACGGCGCCATTGCCAATGGTGACTGTGCTCATGGTAACAGTGCCCTTGGTGACAGTGACCATGGTGAGAGTGCTCACACTGATAGTGCCCATGGTGACAGGGCTCATGGTGCCAGGCCGCATTGTGCCACTACCCATGGCGACAGTGGTCATGGTGACACTGACCACAGTGAGAGTGCTCACTGTGATAGAGCTCACGGTAATAGTGCTCATGGGGACAGTGCAAATGTTGACAATACCCATGGTGACAGTACTCATGTTGAAAATACCCATGGTGGCAGTTCTCCTGGTGACAGTGCTCATAATAGCAGTGCCCAAGGTGGCAGTCCTCGTGGTGACAGTGCTAATGGTGACAGTGCTCTTGGTGGCAGTTCCCATGGGGACAGTACCGATGGTGACCCTGTGCATTGTTACAGTGCCCATGTTAACCGTGCTCACGGTGATAGTGCACATCGTGACAGCGCCCATGGTGGTAGTTCACCTGGTGACAGTGCTAAATAGTGACAGTGCACATGCTGACAGTGCTCACGGTGATAGTGCCCATGGTGACAGTGCCCACGGTGATAATGGGTATTATTACAGTGTTCATCGTGACAGAGCCCAAGGTGGCAGTGGCCATGGTGACAGTGCCCACAATGACAGTGCCCATGGTAACAGTGCCGACAGTGACAGTGCCCATGGTGACACTTCTCACAGTGAATGTGCCCATGGGGACAGTTACCATGATGAGATTTCTCACGGTGATAGTGCCCGTTGTGACAGCGCTCACAGTGACAATGCCCATGGTGCCAGTGCCCATAGAGACATTCCGCACGGTCACATTTCTCACGGTGAAAGTGCCTATGGTGACACTGCACCTGGTGGCAGTGCAAAATGGTGACATTGCCCATGGTGACATTGCTCATAGTGACTTTGCTTACAGTGATAGTCCTTACGGTGACAGTGTGCATGGTGACACTGCACACAGTTGCAGTGTTTATGGTGACAGTGTTCACAGTGATACTTTCCATGGTGATAGTGCCCATGGTGACACTGCACATGGTGGCAGTGATAAATGGTGACAGTGCCCCTGTTGACAGTTCTCATGGTGAGAGTGCACATGGTGACAACCCGTGCAGACTGTACTCATGGTGACAGTACTCATGGTGACAGTTCTCATGTTTGTAGTATCCATGGTGACAGTGCTCACAGTGATAGTGCCCATGGTGAGAGTGCCCATGATGACAGGGCCCATGGTGCCATTGCCTATGGTGACAGTGCTCATGGTAACAGTGCCCAAGGTGACAGTGACCATGGTGAGAGTGCTCACACTGATGGTGCCCATGGTGACAGTGCTCACGGTGCCTGTCTACATTGTGCCAGTACCCATGGCGACAGTGCTCATGGTGACAGTGACCACAGTGAGAGTGCTCATAGTGATAGTGCTCACGGTAATAGTGCTCATGGTGACAATGCAAATGGTGACAATACCATGGTGACAGTACTCATGTTGAAAATACCCATGGTGGCAGTTCTCATAGCGACAGATCTCATGGTGACAGTGCTCATAATAGCAGTGCCCAGGTGCCAGTGCTCGTGGTGACAGTGCTAATGGTGACAGTGCTCTTGATGGCAGTTCCCATCGGGACAATACTGATGGTGACGCTGTGCATTGTTACAGTGCCCATGGTAACCGTTCTCACGGTGATACTGCACATCGTGACAGTGCCCATGGTGGTAGTTCACCTGGTGACAGTGCTAGATAGTGACAGTGCACGTGCTGACAGTGCTCACGGTGATAGTGCCCATGGTGACAGTGCACACGGTGATAATGGGCATTGTTACAGAGTTCATGGTGACAGCACACGGTGGCAGTGGCCATGGTGACAGTGCCCACAATGACAGTGCCCATGCTGACAGTGCCGACAGTGACAGTGCCCATGGTGACACTTCTCACGGTGACAGTGCCCATGGGGACAGTTAGCATGGTGAGATTTCTCACGTTGATAGTGCCCGTTGTGACAGTGCTCACAGTGACAATGCCCATGGTGCCAGTGCCCATAGAGTCATTCCGCACGGTCTCATTTCTCACAGTGAAAGTGCCTATGGTGATATTAACCATGGTGACACTGCACATGGTGGCAGAGCAAAATGGTGACAGTGCCCATGGTGACATTGCTCATGGTGACTTTGCTTATGGTGATAGTCCTTACAGTGACCGTGCGCATGGTGACACTGCACACAGTGTTCACAGTGATAGTTCCCATGGTGAGATTGTCCATGGTAACAGTGCCCATTGTCACAATTCTCATGGTGTAGTGCTCACAGTGACAGTGCCCATGGTGTCATGCCCATGGTGACAGTGCTCATGGTGACAGTGCTCATGTTGGCAGTGCCATAAATAACAGTGCTCATTGTGGCAGTGCTCATGGTGTCCGTGCTCATGGTGACAGTGCCCATGTTTACAGTGTTTATGGTGATAGATGTCACGGTGTCAGTGCCCACGGGGACAGTGCCAAGGCTGACAAAGCCCAGGGTGATACTTCCCATTGGGACAGTGCCCACGGTGACAGTGCCCATGGTGACAGCGCCCAGTGTGACAAGGCTCATGGTGACAGTGCTCACGGTGACGGTGCCCATGGTGACAGTGCCGATGGTGAGAGTGCCATTAGTGACAGTGCTCATGGTGAAACTGCCCATGGAGACATCGCCCATGGTGATAGTGCTCGTGGTGACAACCCCATGGTGACAGTGCCAATGTTGATAGTCCCCGTGGTGACAGGTCTTACATTGAATGTGACCATGGTGTCTGTGCTCATGGAGACAGTGCTCAAGGTTATAGTCTCCATGTTGACAGTGCCGATGGTGACAATTCTCACGGTGACAGGGCCTATGGTGTAAATTCACATAGTGACAGTGTTCACGGTGACAGTGCCCATGGTGCTATTACCCATGGTGACAGTTCTCATAGTGAAACTGCCCATGGTGACACTGCACATGGTGGCAGTGCAAAATGGAGACAGTTCCCATGGTGCTATTGCTCATGGTGACATTGTTTACGGTGATAGTGTGTATGGTGAAACTGCACACAGTGACATTGCTCATGGTGACAGTGTTCACGGCGTTAGTTCCTATCGTGAATGTGACCTTGGGGACAGTGCCCATTGTCACAATTCTCATGGTGTAGTGCTCACGGTGACAGTGCCCATGGTGACAATACACAGGGTGACACTATTCATGGTGACATTGCTCATGGTGAGAGTGCCCATGTTCACAACTGTCACGGTGATAGTTCCCATGGTGACAATACCCAGGGTAACAGAGCTGATGGTAAAAGTGTTCACGGTGACAGTGCCCATGATGACAGTACCTAAGGTGACAATTCCCATGGTGAGACTGCTCATAGACAGTGCCCATGGTGACAATACCCAGCGTGTCCTGTCCATGGTGACAGTGATCATGGTGACACTTCTCATGAGGACAGTGCCATAAGTGACAGTGCTCATTGTGGCAGTGCTCATGGTGACCGTGCTCATGGTGACAGTGCCCATGGTGACAGTGCCTATGGTGATAGATATCATGGTGGCCGTGCCCAGGGTGACATTGCCCACGCTGACAAAGCCCATGGTGATACTTCCCATTGTGACAGTGCCCACGGTGGCAGAGCCCACGGTGACAGTGCCCAAGATCACAGTGTCCATGGTGAGAGTGCTAACGGTGACTGTGCCCATGGTGACAGCACCCAGTGTGACAATGCCCATTGTGACAGTGCTCACGGTGACCATGCCGATGGTGATAGTGCCAATAGTGAGAGTGCTCACGGTGACACTGCCCATGGAGACACTGCCCATGGTGATAGTGCTCATCATGACAACCCCTCGGAGGCAGTGCCAATGGTGAGAGTCCCCGTGGTGACAGTTCTCACGGTGAAAGTGATCCTATTGATATTTCTCTTGGTGACAGTGCTCTTGGTGACAGTGCTCAAGGTGATAGTCTGAATGTTGACAGTGCCCATGGTGACTCTTCTCACGGTGACAGTGCCTATGGTGATTATGCTCTTAGTGACAGTGCTCATGGTGACAGTGCCCATGGTGACAGTGACCACGGTGACTGTTCTCACCGTGGTAGTGCCCATGGTGACAGTGTTCATGATGACAGCCCGCATTAAGGCTGTGCCCACGGTGACACTGCTCATGGTGATAGTTCTCACGGTGATAGTACGCACGGTGACAGTGCCAAAGGTGACAATACCCAGGTGATAGTAATCATGGTGAAAGTGCCCATGGTGGCAGATCTCATACTGACAGTTCTTGTGACAGTGATCATGGTGGCAGTGCTCGTGGTGACAGTGCTCTTGGTGACAGTGCTCATGGTGGCAGTGCCCATGGTGAGACTCCCGATGGTGACACTGCCCATGGTGACAGTGCACATGGTCATGGTGCATCTGCTGGCAGTGCAAAATAGTGAGAGTGCCCATGATGATATTGCTCATGGTGATAGTGCCCATGGTGAGAGTGCCCATGGTTCCAGTGCTCATGGTGACAGTGCCCATTGTGACAGTGCCCCTGGTGACAGTGCACACCGTGAGAGTGCCCATGGTGTCTGTGCCCATGGTGACAGTTCTTATCATGAGAGTGTTCACGGTAGCAGTGTTCATGGTAATAGTGCTCACGGAGACATTGCCCACAATGAGAGTGCCCATGGTGAGAATACTGACTGTGAAAGTGCCCATGATGACTTTTCTCTCTGCGACAGTGCCCATGGGGACAGTTAGCACGGTGAGATTTCTCACAGTGATAGTGCACATGGTTTCAGTGCTAATAGTGAAAAGACCCACGGCGCCAGTGCCCATCATGGCATTGCTCACGGTGATAGTTCTCACGGTGACAGTGCCCATGGTGATATTACCCATGGTGACAGTACTCAGTGATCAAGTGCTCATGGTGACAGTGCCTAAGGTGATAGTGCACACGGTGGCAGTGCAAAATGGCGACAGTGCCCATGGGGACATTGCTTAATGTGATAGTCCTTGTGGTGACATTGCGCATGGTGACATTGCCCACCACGACAGTTCTCTTGATGACAGTGCTCATGGTGATAGTGTCAATGTTGGAAGTGCCCATCGTGAAAGTGCCCATGGTGACAGTTCTTATGATGAGAGTGGTCAGAGTGGCAGTGTTCATGGTGAAAGTGCCCATGGTGACAGAGCCCACGGTGACAGTGTCCATAGCTATAGTGTCCACGGTGACAGTCCTAACAGTGAAATTGTCCATGGGGACACTGCCCATGGTGAAAGTGCCCATGGTCACAACACTCATGGTGATAGTGCTCACGGTGAGAGTGGCCATGGTGACAGTGACCACGGTGACACTTCTAATGGTGATACTGCCCATGATGACAGTGCTCATGGTGACAGTCCACATTGTGCCAGTGCCCAAGGTGACAGTGCTCATGGTGACAGTGCCCAAAGTCACAATACCCATGGTGACAGTGCCCAGGCTGACAGTTCTCAAGGTGATAGTGCCCATGGTGACAGTGCACATGGTGATACAGAGAATGGGGACAGTGCTTATGGTGACAGTGGTCATGGTTGCAGTACCCATGGTGATAGTGCTGAAACTGACAGTGCCCTTGGGGATAGTGCCCATGGTGAGTGTGCTCGTGTTAATAGTGCCCATGGTGGCAGTTCCCATTGTGAAAGTGCTCATGATGACAGTGCCCATGTTGGTAGTTCCCAAGGTGACAGTGCTCATGGGGATAGTGACCATGTTAACAGTGCACATGGTGGCTGTGCCCTTGGTGACAGTGCCCATGATGACAGTATTCATGGTGACAGTGCTCACGGTGATAGTGCCCATGGTGACAGTGCACATGGTGGTAGTCCACATGGTGGCAGTGAAAAATGGTGACAGTTCCCATGCTGACAGTTCTCATTGTGACAATGCACACGGTCACAACCGATGCTGACACTGCTCATGGTAGCTGTACCCGTGGTGACAGTGCTCATGGTGATAGTGCCCATGTTAACAGTGCCCATGGTGACACTGCCCATGGTGACAATGCCCATGATGACAGTGCCCATGGAGTCAGTGCCCACGGAGCCATTGCCTATGGTAACAGTGCTCACAGTGACAGTACCCATGGTAACAGTGACCACGGTGAGAGTGCTCATGGTGATAGTGGCTATGGTGACAGATCACACTGTGACAGTCCGCATTGTGCCAGTACCAATAGTGACAGTGCCCATGGTGACATTGACCACGGTGAGAGTGCTCACGGTGCTAGTGCTCACAGTAATAGTGCTCATGGTGACAGTGCCGACAGTGACGGTGCTCACGGTGACAGTGCCTATGGTGATAGTGCCCATGGTGAGAGTCCGCCCATTGATAGTGCCCATGGTGGCAGTTCCCATTGTGAAAGTGCTCATGATGACATTGCCCATGTTGGTAGTTCCCATGGTGACAGTGCTCACGGTGATAGTGACCTTGGTAACTGTGCACATGGTGGCCGTGCCCTTGGTGACAGTGCCAATGATGACAGTACTCATGGTGACAGTTCCCATGGGGACAAGGCACAGGGTGGCAGTGAAAAATGGTGAAAGTGCCCATGTTGACAGTTCTCATGGTGACAGTGCACACGGTGACAACCCATGCAGACAGTACTCATGGTGACAGTTCTCATGGTTGCAGTACCCATGGTGACAGTGTTCACAGTGATAATGCCCATGGTGGCAGTGCCCATGGTGACAGTGCCCATGGTGACACTGCCCATGATGACAGTGCCCATGGTGAAAGTTCCCACGGCGCCATTGCCTATGGTGACTGTGCTCATGGTAACAGTGCCCATGGTGACAGTGACCATGGTGAGAGTGCTCACACTGATAGTGCCCATGGTGACAGGGCTCATGGTGCCAGTCCGCATTGTGCC
Source organism: Mesoplodon mirus (assembly GCF_964341445.2). Taxonomy (NCBI): domain Eukaryota; kingdom Metazoa; phylum Chordata; class Mammalia; order Artiodactyla; family Ziphiidae; genus Mesoplodon; species Mesoplodon mirus. The sequence goes on along the minus strand of NW_028295808.1, from coordinate 4,552,466 downwards.
AGTACCCATGGCGACAGTGGTCATGGTGACACTGACCACAGTGAGAGTGCTCACTGTGATAGAGCTCACGGTAATAGTGCTCATGGTGACAGTGCAAATGGTGACAATACCCATGGTGACAGTACTCATGTTGAAAATACCCATGGTGGCAGTTCTCATGGTGACAGTGCTCATAATAGCAGTGCCCAAGGTGGCTGTCCTCGTGGTGACAGTGCTAATGGTGACAGTGCTCTTGGTGGCAGTTCCCATGGGGACAGTACCGATGGTGACCCTGTGCATTGTTACAGTGCCCATGGTAACCGTGCTCACGGTGATAGTGCACATCGTGACAGCACCCATGGTGGTAGTTCACCTGGTGACAGTGCTAAATAGTGACAGTGCACATGCTGACAGTGCTCACGGTGATAGTGCCCATGGTGACAGTGCCCACGGTGATAATGGGTATTATTACAGTGTTCATCGTGACAGAGCCCAAGGTGGCAGTGGCCATGGTGACAGTGCCCACAATGACAGTGCCCATGGTAACAGTGCCGACAGTGACAGTGCCCATGGTGACACTTCTCACAGTGAATGTGCCCATGGGGACAGTTACCATGATGAGATTTCTCACGGTGATAGTGCCCGTTGTGACAGTGCTCACAGTGACAATGCCCATGGTGCCAGTGCCCATAGAGACATTCCGAACGGTCACATTTCTTACGGTGAAAGTGCCTATGGTGACACTGCACCTGGTGGCAGTGCAAAATGGTGACAGTGCCCATGGTGACATTGCTCATAGTGACTTTGCTTACAGTGATAGTCCTTACGGTGACAGTGTGCATGGTGACACTGCACACAGTTGCAGTGTTTATGGTGACTGTGTTCAGAGTGATACTTTCCATGGTGATAGTGCCCATGGTGACACTGCACATGGTGGCAGTGATAAATGGTGACAGTGCCCCTGTTGACAGTTCTCATGGTGAGAGTGCACATGGTGACAACCCGTGGAGACTGTACTCATGGTGACAGTACTCACGGTGACAGTTCTCATGTTTGCAGTATCCATGGTGACAGTGCTCACAGTGTTAGTGCCCATGGTGAGAGTGCCCATGATGAAAGGGCCCATGGTGCCATTGCCTATGGTGACAGTGCTCATGGTAACAGTGCCCAAGGTGACAGTGACCATGGTGAGAGTGCTCACACTGATGATGCCCATGGTGACAGCGCTCACGGTGCCTGTCTACATTGTGCCAGTACCCATGGCGACAGTGCTCATGGTGACAGTGACCACAGTGAGAGTGCTCATAGTGATAGTGCTCACGGTAATAGTGCTCATGGTGACAATGCAAATGGTGACAATACCATGGTGACAGTACTCATGTTGAAAATACCCATGGTGGCAGTTCTCATAGCGACAGATCTCATGGTGACAGTGCTCATAATAGCAGTGCCCAGGTGCCAGTGCTCGTGGTGACAGTGCTAATGGTGACAGTGCTCTTGGTGGCAGTTCCCATCGGGACAATACTGATGGTGACGCTGTGCATTGTTACAGTGCCCATGGTAACCGTGCTCACGGTGATAGTGCACATCGTGACAGCGCCCATGGTGGTAGTTCACCTGGTGACAGTGCTAAATAGTGACAGTGCACGTGCTGACAGTGCTCTCGGTGATAGTGCCCATGGTGACAGTGCACACGGTGATAATGGGCATTGTTACAGAGTTCATGGTGACAGCACATGGTGGCAGTGGCCATGGAGACAGTGCCCACAATGACAGTGCCCATGGTGACAGTGCCGACAGTGACAGTGCCCATGGTGACACTTCTCACGGTGACAGTGCCCATGGGGACAGTTAGCATGGTGAGATTTCTCACGTTGATAGTCCCCGTTGTGACAGTGTTCACAGTGACAATGCCCATGGTGCCAGTGCCCATAGAGTCATTCCGCACGATCTCATTTCTCACAGTGAAAGTGCCTATGGTGATATTAACCATGGTGACACTGCACATGGTGGCAGAGCAAAATGGTGACAGTGCCCATGGTGACATTGCTCATGGTGACTTTGCTTATGGTGATAGTCCTTACAGTGACCGTGCGCATGGTGACACTGCACACAGTGTTCACAGTGATAGTTCCCATGGTGAGATTGTCCATGGTAACAGTGCCCATTGTCACAATTCTCATGGTGTAGTGCTCACAGTGACAGTGCCCATGGTGTCATGCCCATGGTGACAGTGCTCATGGTGACAGTGCTCATGTTGGCAGTGCCATAAATAACAGTGCTCATTGTGGCAGTGCTCATGGTGTCCGTGCTCATGGTGACAGTGCCCATGTTTACAGTGTTTATGGTGATAGATGTCACGGTGTCAGTGCCCACGGGGACAGTGCCAAGGCTGACAAAGCCCAGGGTGATACTTCCCATTGGGACAGTGCCCACGGTGACAGTGCCCATGGTGACAGCGCCCAGTGTGACAAGGCTCATGGTGACAGTGCTCACGGTGACGGTGCCCATGGTGACAGTGCCGATGGTGAGAGTGCCATTAGTGACAGTGCTCATGGTGAAACTGCCCATGGAGACATCGCCCATGGTGATAGTGCTCGTGGTGACAACCCCATGGTGACAGTGCCAATGTTGATAGTCCCCGTGGTGACAGGTCTTACATTGAATGTGACCATGGTGTCTGTGCTCATGGAGACAGTGCTCAAGGTTATAGTCTCCATGTTGACAGTGCCGATGGTGACAATTCTCACGGTGACAGGGCCTATGGTGTAAATTCACATAGTGACAGTGTTCACGGTGACAGTGCCCATGGTGCTATTACCCATGGTGACAGTTCTCATAGTGAAACTGCCCATGGTGACACTGCACATGGTGGCAGTGCAAAATGGAGACAGTGCCCATGGTGATATTGCTCATGGTGACATTGCTTACGGTGATAGTGTGTATGGTGAAACTGCACACAGTGACATTGCTCATGGTGACAGTGTTCACGGCGTTAGTTCCTATCGTGAATGTGACCTTGGGGATGGTGCCCATTGTCACAATTCTCATGGTGTAGTGCTCACGGTGACAGTGCCCATGGTGACAATACACAGGGTGACACTATTGATGGTGACATTGCTCATGGTGAGAGTGCCCATGTTCACAACTGTCACGGTGATAGTTCCCATGGTGACAATACCCAGGGTAACAGAGCTGATGGTAAAAGTGTTCACGGTGACAGTGCCCATGATGACAGTACCTAAGGTGACAATTCCCATGGTGAGACTGCTCATAGACAGTGCCCATGGTGACAATACCCAGCGTGTCCTGTCCATGGTGACAGTGATCATGGTGACACTTCTCATGAGGGCAGTGCCATAAGTGACAGTGCTCATTGTGGCAGTGCTCATGGTGACCGTGCTCATGGTGACAGTGCCCATGGTGACAGTGCCTATGGTGATAGATATCATGGTGGCCGTGCCCAGGGTGACATTGCCCACGCTGACAAAGCCCATGGTGATACTTCCCATTGTGACAGTGCCCACGGTGGCAGAGCCCATGGTGACAGTGCCCAAGATCACAGTGTCCATGGTGAGAGTGCTAACGGTGACTGTGCCCATGGTGACAGCACCCAGTGTGACAATGCCCATTGTGACAGTGCTCACGGTGACCATGCCGATGGTGATAGTGCCAATAGTGAGAGTGCTCACGGTGACACTGCCCATGGAGACACTGCCCATGGTGATAGTGCTCATCATGACAACCCCTCGGAGGCAGTGCCAATGGTGAGAGTCCCCGTGGTGACAGTTCTCACGGTGAAAGTGATCCTATTGATATTTCTCATGGTGACAGTGCTCTTGGTGACAGTGCTCAAGGTGATAGTCCGAATGTTGACAGTGCCCATGGTGACTCTTCTCACGGTGACAGTGTCTATGGTGATTATGCTCTTAGTGACAGTGCTCATGGTGACAGTGCCCATGGTGACAGTGACCACGGTGACTGTTCTCACCGTGGTAGTGCCCATGGTGACAGTGTTCATGATGACAGTCCGCATTAAGGCTGTGCCCACGGTGACACTGTTCATGGTGATAGTTCTCACGGTGATAGTACGCACGGTGACAGTGCCAAAGGTGACAATACCCAGGTGATAGTAATCATGGTGAAAGTGCCCATGGTGGCAGATCTCATACTGACAGTTCTTGTGACAGTGATCATGGTGGCAGTGCTCGTGGTGACAGTGCTCTTGGTGACAGTGCTCATGGTGGCAGTGCCCATGGTGAGACTCCCGATGGTGACACTGCCCATGGTGACAGTGCACATGGTCATGGTGCATCTGCTGGCAGTGCAAAATAGTGAGAGTGCCCATGATGATATTGCTCATGGTGATAGTGCCCATGGTGAGAGTGCCGATGGTTCCAGTGCTCATGGTGACAGTGCCCATTGTGACATTGCCCCTGGTGACAGTGCACACCGTGAGAGTGCCCATGGTGTCTGTGCCCATGGTGACAGTTCTTATCATGAGAGTGTTCACGGTAGCAGTGTTCATGGTAATAGTGCTCACGGAGACATTGCCCACAATGAGAGTGCCCATGGTGAGAATACTGACTGTGACAGTGCCCATGATGACTTTTCTCTCTGCGACAGTGCCCATGGGGACAGTTAGCACGGTGAGATTTCTCACAGTGATAGTGCACATGGTTTCAGTGCTAATAGTGAAAAGACCCACGGCGCCAGTGCCCATCATGGCATTGCTCACGGTGATAGTTCTCACGGTGACAGTGCCCATGGTGATATTACCCATGGTGACAGTACTCAGTGATCAAGTGCTCATGGTGACAGTGCCTAAGGTGATAGTGCACACGGTGGCAGTGCAAAATGGCGACAGTGCCCATGGTGACATTGCTTAATGTGATAGTCCTTGTGGTGACATTGCGCATGGTGACATTGCCCACCACGACAGTTCTCTTGTTGACAGTGCTCATGGTGATAGTGCCAATGTTGGAAGTGCCCATCGTGAAAGTGCCCATGGTGACAGTTCTTATGATGAGAGTGGTCAGAGTGGCAGTGCTCATGGTGAAAGTGCCCATGGTGACAGAGCCCACGGTGACAGTGTCCATAGTTATAGTGTCCACGGTGACAGTCCTAACAGTGAAATTGTCCATGGGGACACTGCCCATGGTGAAAGTGCCCATGGTCACAACACTCACGGTGATAGTGCTCACGGTGAGAGTGGCCATGGTGACAGTGACCACGGTGACACTTCTAATGGTGATACTGCCCATGATGACAGTGCTCATGGTGACAGTCCACATTGTGCCAGTGCCCAAGGTGACAGTGCTCATGGTGACAGTGCCCAAAGTCACAATACCCATGGTGACAGTGCCCAGGCTGACAGTTCTCAAGGTGATAGTGCCCATGGTGACAGTGCACATGGTGATACAGAGAATGGGGACAGTGCTTATGGTGACAGTGGTCATGGTTGCAGTACCCATGGTGATAGTGCTGAAACTGACAGTGCCCTTGGGGATAGTGCCCATGGTGAGTGTGCTCGTGTTAATAGTGCCCATGGTGGCAGTTCCCATTGTGAAAGTGCTCATGATGACAGTGCCCATGTTGGTAGTTCCCATGGTGACAGTGCTCATGGTGATAGTGACCATGTTAACAGTGCACATGGTGGCTGTGCCCTTGGTGACAGTGCCCATGATGACAGTATTCATGGTGACAGTGCTCACGGTGATAGTGCCCATGGTGACAGTGCACATGGTGGTAGTCCACATGGTGGCAGTGAAAAATGGTGACAGTTCCCATGCTGACAGTTCTCATTGTGACAATGCACACGGTCACAACCGATGCTGACACTGCTCATGGTAGCTGTACCCGTGGTGACAGGGCTCATGGTGATAGTGCCCATGTTAACAGTGCCCATGGTGACACTGCCCATGGTGACAGTGCCCATGGTGAAAGTTCCCACGGCGCCATTGCCTATGGTGACTGTGCTCATGGTAACAGTGCCCATGGTGACAGTGACCATGGTGAGAGTGCTCACACTGATAGTGCCCATGGTGACAGGGCTCATGGTGCCAGGCCGCATTGTGCCAGTACCCATGGCGACAGTGGTCATGGTGACACTGACCACAGTGAGAGTGCTCACTGTGATAGAGCTCACGGTAATAGTGCTCATGGTGACAGTGCAAATGGTGACAATACCCATGGTGACAGTACTCATGTTGAAAATACCCATGGTGGCAGTTCTCATGGTGACAGTGCTCATAATAGCAGTGCCCAAGGTGGCAGTCCTCGTGGTGACAGTGCTAATGGTGACAGTGCTCTTGGTGGCAGTTCCCATGGGGACAGTACCGATGGTGACCCTGTGCATTGTTACAGTGCCCATGGTAACCGTGCTCACGGTGATAGTGCACATCGTGACAGCGCCCATGGTGGTAGTTCACCTGGTGACAGTGCTAAATAGTGACAGTGCACATGCTGACAGTGCTCACGGTGATAGTGCCCATGGTGACAGTGCCCACGGTGATAATGGGTATTATTACAGTGTTCATCGTGACAGAGCCCAAGGTGGCAGTGGCCATGGTGACAGTGCCCACAATGACAGTGCCCATGGTAACAGTGCCGACAGTGACAGTGCCCATGGTGACACTTCTCACAGTGAATGTGCCCATGGGGACAGTTACCATGATGAGATTTCTCACGGTGATAGTGCCCGTTGTTACAGTGCTCACAGTGACAATGCCCATGGTGCCAGTGCCCATAGAGACATTCCGAACGGTCACATTTCTCACGGTGAAAGTGCCTATGGTGACACTGCACCTGGTGGCAGTGCAAAATGGTGACAGTGCCCATGGTGACATTGCTCATAGTGACTTTGCTTACAGTGATAGTCCTTACGGTGACAGTGTGCATGGTGACACTGCACACAGTTGCAGTGTTTATGGTGACAGTGTTCAGAGTGATACTTTCCATGGTGATAGTGCCCATGGTGACACTGCACATGGTGGCAGTGATAAATGGTGACAGTGTCCCTGTTGACAGTTCTCATGGTGAGAGTGCACATGGTGACAACCCGTGCAGACTGTACTCATGGTGACAGTACTCACGGTGACTGTTCTCATGTTTGCAGTATCCATGGTGACAGTGCTCACAGTGTTAGTGCCCATGGTGAGAGTGCCCATGATGACAGGGCCCATGGTGCCATTGCCTATGGTGACAGTGCTCATGGTAACAGTGCCCAAGGTGACAGTGACCATGGTGAGAGTGCTCACACTGATGGTGCCCATGGTGACAGTGCTCACGGTGCCTGTCTACATTGTGCCAGTACCCATGGCGAGAGTGCTCATGGTGACAGTGACCACAGTGAGAGTGCTCATAGTGATAGTGCTCACGGTAATAGTGCTCATGGTGACAATGCAAATGGTGACAATACCATGGTGACAGTACTCATGTTGAAAATACCCATGGTGGCAGTTCTCATAGCGACAGATCTCATGGTGACAGTGCTCATAATAGCAGTGCCCAGGTGCCAGTGCTCGTGGTGACAGTGCTAATGGTGACAGTGCTCTTGGTGGCAGATCCCATCGGGACAATACTGATGCTGACGCTGTGCATTGTTACAGTGCCCATGGTAACCGTGCTCACGGTGATAGTGCACATCGTGACAGCGCCCATGGTGGTAGTTCACCTGGTGACAGTGCTAAATAGTGACAGTGCACGTGCTGACAGTGCTCTCAGTGATAGTGCCCATGGTGACAGTGCACACGGTGATAATGGGCATTGTTACAGAGTTCATGGTGACAGCACACGGTGGCAGTGGCCATGGAGACAGTGCCCACAATGACAGTGCCCATGGTGACAGTGCCGACAGTGACAGTGCCCATGGTGACACTTCTCACGGTGACAGTGCCCATGGGGACAGTTAGCATGGTGAGATTTCTCACGTTGATAGTGCCCGTTGTGACAGTGCTCACAGTGACAATGCCCATGGTGCCAGTGCCCATAGAGTCATTCCGCACGGTCTCATTTCTCACAGTGAAAGTGCCTATGGTGATATTAACCATGGTGACACTGCACATGGTGGCAGAGCAAAATGGTGACAGTGCCCATGGTGACATTGCTCATGGTGACTTTGCTTATGGTGATAGTCCTTACAGTGACAGTGCGCATGGTGACACTGCACACAGTGACAGTGTTCATGGTGACAGTGTTCACGGTGATAGGTCCCATGGTGAGATTGTCCATGGTAACAGTGCCCATAGTCACAATTCTCATGGTGTAGTGCTCACAGTGACAGTGCCCATGGTGTCATGCCCATGGTGACAGTGCTCATGGTGACAGTGCTCATGTTGGCAGTGCCATAAATAACAGTGCTCATTGTGGCAGTGCTCATGGTGTCCGTGCTCATGGTGACAGTGCCCATGTTTACAGTGTTTATGGTGATGTCACAGTGTCAGTGCCCACGGGGACAGTGCCAAGGCTGACAAAGCCCAGGGTGATACTTCCCATTGGGACAGTGCCCACGGTGACAGTGCCCATGGTGACAGCACCCAGTGTGACAAGGCTCATGGTGACAGTGCTCACGGTGACGGTGCCCATGGTGACAGTGCCGATGTTGAGAGTGCCATTAGTGACAGTGCTCATGGTGAAACTGCCCATGGAGACATCGCCCATGGTGATAGTGCTCGTGGTGACAACCCCACGGTGACAGTGCCAAAGTTGATAGTCCCCGTGGTGACAGGTCTTACATTGAATGTGACCATGGTGTCTGTGCTCATGGTGACAGTGCTCAAGGTTATAGTCTCCATGTTGACAGTGCCGATGGTGACAATTCTCACGGTGACAGGGCCTATGGTGTAAATTCACATAGTGACAGTGTTCACGGTGAGAGTGCCCATGGTGCTATTACCCATGGTGACAGTTCTCATAGTGAAACTGCCCATGGTGACACTGCACATGGTGGCAGTGCAAAATGGAGACAGTGCCCACGGTGATATTGCTCAAGGTGACATTGCTTACGGTGATAGTGTGTATGGTGAAACTGCACACAGTGACATTGCTCATGGTGACAGTGTTCACGGCGTTAGTTCCTATCGTGAATGTGACCATGGGGACAGTGCCCATTGTCACAATTCTCATGGTGTAGTGCTCACGGTGACAGTGCCCATGGTGACAATACACAGGGTGACACTATTCATGGTGACATTGCTCATGGTGAGAGTGCCCATGTTCACAACTGTCACGGTGATAGTTCCCATGGTGACAATACCCAGGGTAACAGAGCTGATGGTAAAAGTGTTCACGGTGACAGTGCCCATGATGACAGTACCTAAGGTGACAATTCCCATGGTGAGACTGCTCATAGACAGTGCCCATGGTGACAATACCCAGCGTGTCCTGTCCATGGTGACAGTGATCATGGTGACACTTCTCATGAGGACAGTGCCATAAGTGACAGTGCTCATTGTGGCAGTGCTCATGGTGACCGTGCTCATGGTGACAGTGCCCATGGTGACAGTGCCTATGGTGATAGATATCATGGTGGCCGTGCCCAGGGTGACATTGCCCACGCTGACAAAGCCCATGGTGATACTTCCCATTGTGACAGTGCCCACGGTGGCAGAGCCCATGGTGACAGTGCCCAAGATCACAGTGTCCATGGTGAGAGTGCTAACGGTGACTGTGCCCATGGTGACAGCACCCAGTGTGACAATGCCCATTGTGACAGTGCTCACGGTGACCATGCCGATGGTGATAGTGCCAATAGTGAGAGTGCTCACGGTGACACTGCCCATGGAGACACTGCCCATGGTGATAGTGCTCATCATGACAACCCCTCGGAGGCAGTGCCAATGGAGAGAGTCCCCGTGGTGACAGTTCTCACGGTGAAAGTGATCCTATTGATATTTCTCATGGTGACAGTGCTCTTGGTGACAGTGCTCAAGGTGATAGTCTGAATGTTGACAGTGCCCATGGTGACTCTTCTCATGGTGACAGTGCCTATGGTGATTATGCTCTTAGTGACAGTGCTCATGGTGACAGTGCCCATGGTGACAGTGACCACGGTGACTGTTCTCACCGTGGTAGTGCCCATGGTGACAGTGTTCATGATGACAGTCCGCATTAAGGCTGTGCCCATGGTGACACTGCTCATGGTGATAGTTCTCACGGTGATAGTATGCACGGTGACAGTGCCAAAGGTGACAATACCCAGGTGATAGTAATCATGGTGAAAGTGCCCATGGTGGCAGATCTCATACTGACAGTTCTTGTGACAGTGATCATGGTGGCAGTGCTCGTGGTGACAGTGCTCTTGGTGACAGTGCTCATGGTGGCAGTGCCCATGGTGAGACTCCCGATGGTGACACTGCCCATGGTGACAGTGCACATGGTCATGGTGCATCTGGTGGCAGTGCAAAATAGTGAGAGTGCCCATGATGATATTGCTCATGGTGATAGTGCCCATGGTGAGAGTGCCCATGGTTCCAGTCCTCATGGTGACAGTGCCCATTGTGACAGTGCCCCTGGTGACAGGGCACACCGTGAGAGTGCCCATGGTGTCTGTGCCCATGGTGACAGTTCTTATCATGAGAGTGTTCACGGTAGCAGTGTTCATGGTAATAGTGCTCACGGAGACATTGCCCACAATGAGAGTGCCCATGGTGAGAATACTGACTGTGACAGTGCCCATGATGACTTTTCTCTCTGCGACAGTGCCCATGGGGACAGTTAGCACGGTGAGATTTCTCACAGTGATAGTGCACATGGTTTCAGTGCTAATAGTGAAAAGACCCACGGCGCCAGTGCCCATCATGGCATTGCTCACGGTGATAGTTCTCACGGTGACAGTGCCCATGGTGATATTACCCATGGTGACAGTACTCAGTGATCAAGTGCTCATGGTGACAGTGCCTAAGGTGATAGTGCACACGGTGGCAGTGCAAAATGGCGACAGTGCCCATGGTGACATTGCTTAATGTGATAGTCCTTGTGGTGACATTGCGCATGGTGACATTGCCCACCACGACAGTTCTCTTGTTGACAGTGCTCATGGTGATAGTGCCAATGTTGGAAGTGCCCATCGTGAAAGTGCCCATGGTGACAGTTCTTATGATGAGAGTGGTCAGAGTGGCAGTGCTCATGGTGAAAGTGCCCATGGTGACAGAGCCCACGGTGACAGTGTCCATAGTTATAGTGTCCACGGTGACAGTCCTAACAGTGAAATTGTCCATGGGGACACTGCCCATGGTGAAAGTGCCCATGGTCACAACACTCACGGTGATAGTGCTCACGGTGAGAGTGGCCATGGTGACAGTGACCACGGTGACACTTCTAATGGTGATACTGCCCATGATGACAGTGCTCATGGTGACAGTCCACATTGTGCCAGTGCCCAAGGTGACAGTGCTCATGGTGACAGTGCCCAAAGTCACAATACCCATGGTGACAGTGCCCAGGCTGACAGTTCTCAAGGTGATAGTGCCCATGGTGACAGTGCACATGGTGATACAGAGAATGGGGACAGTGCTTATGGTGACAGTGGTCATGGTTGCAGTACCCATGGTGATAGTGCTGAAACTGACAGTGCCCTTGGGGATAGTGCCCATGGTGAGTGTGCTCGTGTTAATAGTGCCCATGGTGGCAGTTCCCATTGTGAAAGTGCTCATGATGACAGTGCCCATGTTGGTAGTTCCCATGGTGACAGTGCTCATGGTGATAGTGACCATGTTAACAGTGCACATGGTGGCTGTGCCCTTGGTGACAGTGCCCATGATGACAGTATTCATGGTGACAGTGCTCACGGTGATAGTGCCCATGGTGACAGTGCACATGGTGGTAGTGCACATGGTGGCAGTGAAAAATGGTGACAGTTCCCATGCTGACAGTTCTCATTGTGACAATGCACACGGTCACAACCGATGCTGACACTGCTCATGGTAGCTGTACCCGTGGTGACAGGGCTCATGGTGATAGTGCCCATGTTAACAGTGCCCATGGTGACACTGCCCATGGTGACAGTGCCCATGGTGAAAGTTCCCACGGCGCCATTGCCTATGGTGACTGTGCTCATGGTAACAGTGCCCATGGTGACAGTGACCATGGTGAGATTGCTCACACTGATAGTGCCCATGGTGACAGGGCTCATGGTGCCAGGCCGCATTGTGCCAGTACCCATGGCGACAGTGGTCATGGTGACACTGACCACAGTGAGAGTGCTCACTGTGATAGAGCTCACGGTAATAGTGCTCATGGTGACAGTGCAAATGGTGACAATACCCATGGTGACAGTACTCATGTTGAAAATACCCATGGTGGCAGTTCTCATGGTGACAGTGCTCATAATAGCAGTGCCCAAGGTGGCAGTCCTCGTGGTGACAGTGCTAATGGTGACAGTGCTCTTGGTGGCAGTTCCCATGGGGACAGTACCGATGGTGACCCTGTGCATTGTTACAGTGCCCATGGTAACCGTGCTCACGGTGATAGTGCACATCGTGACAGCGCCCATGGTGGTAGTTCACCTGGTGACAGTGCTAAATAGTGACAGTGCACATGCTGACAGTGCTCACGGTGATAGTGCCCATGGTGACAGTGCCCACGGTGATAATGGGTATTATTACAGTGTTCATCGTGACAGAGCCCAAGGTGGCAGTGGCCATGGTGACAGTGCCCACAATGACAGTGCCCATGGTAACAGTGCCGACAGTGACAGTGCCCATGGTGACACTTCTCACAGTGAATGTGCCCATGGGGACAGTTACCATGATGAGATTTCTCACGGTGATAGTGCCCGTTGTTACAGTGCTCACAGTGACAATGCCCATGGTGCCAGTGCCCATAGAGACATTCCGCACGGTCACATTTCTCACGGTGAAAGTGCCTATGGTGACACTGCACCTGGTGGCAGTGCAAAATGGTGACAGTGCCCATGGTGACATTGCTCATAGTGACTTTGCTTACAGTGATAGTCCTTACGGTGACAGTGTGCATGGTGACACTGCACACAGTTGCAGTGTTTATGGTGACAGTGTTCAGAGTGATACTTTCCATGGTGATAGTGCCCATGGTGACACTGCACATGGTGGCAGTGATAAATGGTGACAGTGTCCCTGTTGACAGTTCTCATGGTGAGAGTGCACATGGTGACAACCCGTGCAGACTGTACTCATGGTGACAGTACTCACGGTGACTGTTCTCATGTTTGCAGTATCCATGGTGACAGTGCTCACAGTGTTAGTGCCCATGGTGAGAGTGCCCATGATGACAGGGCCCATGGTGCCATTGCCTATGGTGACAGTGCTCATGGTAACAGTGCCCAAGGTGACAGTGACCATGGTGAGAGTGCTCACACTGATGGTGCCCATGGTGACAGTGCTCACGGTGCCTGTCTACATTGTGCCAGTACCCATGGCGACAGTGCTCATGGTGACAGTGACCACAGTGAGAGTGCTCATAGTGATAGTGCTCACGGTAATAGTGCTCATGGTGACAATGCAAATGGTGACAATACCATGGTGACAGTACTCATGTTGAAAATACCCATGGTGGCAGTTCTCATAGCGACAGATCTCATGGTGACAGTGCTCATAATAGCAGTGCCCAGGTGCCAGTGCTCGTGGTGACAGTGCTAATGGTGACAGTGCTCTTGGTGGCAGTTCCCATCGGGACAATACTGATGGTGACGCTGTGCATTGTTACAGTGCCCATGGTAACCGTGCTCACGGTGATAGTGCACATCGTGACAGCGCCCATGGTGGTAGTTCACCTGGTGACAGTGCTAAATAGTGACAGTGCACGTGCTGACAGTGCTCTCGGTGATAGTGCCCATGGTGACAGTGCACACGGTGATAATGGGCATTGTTACAGAGTTCATGGTGACAGCACACGGTGGCAGTGGCCATGGAGACAGTGCCCACAATGACAGTGCCCATGGTGACAGTGCCGACAGTGACAGTGCCCATGGTGACACTTCTCACGGTGACAGTGCCCATGGGGACAGTTAGCATGGTGAGATTTCTCACGTTGATAGTGCCCGTTGTGACAGTGCTCACAGTGACAATGCCCATGGTGCCAGTGCCCATAGAGTCATTCCGCACGGTCTCATTTCTCACAGTGAAAGTGCCTATGGTGATATTAACCATGGTGACACTGCACATGGTGGCAGAGCAAAATGGTGACAGTGCCCATGGTGACATTGCTCATGGTGACTTTGCTTATGGTGATAGTCCTTACAGTGACCGTGCGCATGGTGACACTGCACACAGTGACAGTGTTCATGGTAACAGTGTTCACAGTGATAGTTCCCATGGTGAGATTGTCCATGGTAACAGTTCCCATTGTCACAATTCTAATGGTGTAGTGCTCACAGTGACAGTGCCCATGGTGTCATGCCCATGGTGACAGTGCTCATGGTGACAGTGCTCATGTTGGCAGTGCCATAAATAACAGTGCTCATTGTGGCAGTGCTCATGGTGTCCGTGCTCATGGTGACAGTGCCCATGTTTACAGTGTTTATGGTGATAGATGTCACAGTGTCAGTGCCCACGGGGACAGTGCCAAGGCTGACAAAGCCCAGGGTGATACTTCCTATTGGGACAGTGCCCACGGTGACAGTGCCCATGGTGACAGCACCCAGTGTGACAAGGCACATGGTGACAGTGCTCACGGTGACGGTGCCCATGGTGACAGTGCCAATGTTGAGAGTGCCATTAGTGACAGTGCTCATGGTGAAACTCCCCTGGAGACATCGCCCATGGTGATAGTGCTCGTGGTGACAACCCCACGGTGACAGTGCCAAAGTTGATAGTCCCCGTGGTGACAGGTCTTACATTGAATGTGACCATGGTGTCTGTGCTCATGGTGACAGTGCTCAAGGTTATAGTCTCCATGTTGACAGTGCCGATGGTGACAATTCTCACGGTGACAGGGCCTATGGTGTAAATTCACATAGTGACAGTGTTCACGGTGACAGTGCCCATGGTGCTATTACCCATGGTGACAGTTCTCATAGTGAAACTGCCCATGGTGACACTGCACATGGTGGCAGTGCAAAATGGTGACAGTGCCCATGGTGATATTGCTCATGGTGACATTGCTTACGGTGATAGTGTGTATGGTGAAACTGCACACAGTGACATTGCTCATGGTGACAGTGTTCACGGCGTTAGTTCCTATCGTGAATGTGACCATGGGGACAGTGCCCATTGTCACAATTCTCATGGTGTAGTGCTCACGGTGACAGTGCCCATGGTGACAATACACAGGGTGACACTATTGATGGTGACATTGCTCATGGTGAGAGTGCCCATGTTCACAACTGTCACGGTGATAGTTCCCATGGTGACAATACCCAGGGTAACAGAGCTGATGGTAAAAGTGTTCACGGTGACAGTGCCCATGATGACAGTACCTAAGGTGACAATTCCCATGGTGAGACTGCTCATAGACAGTGCCCATGGTGACAATACCCAGCGTGTCCTGTCCATGGTGACAGTGATCATGGTGACACTTCTCATGAGGACAGTGCCATAAGTGACAGTGCTCATTGTGGCAGTGATCATGGTGACCGTGCTCATGGTGACAGTGCCCATGGTGACAGTGCCTATGGTGATAGATATCATGGTGGCCGTGCCCAGGGTGACATTGCCCACGCTGACAAAGCCCATGGTGATACTTCCCATTGTGACAGTGCCCACGGTGGCAGAGCCCATGGTGACAGTGCCCAAGATCACAGTGACCATGATGAGAGTGCTCACACTGATAGTGCCCATGGTGACAGGGCTCATGGTGCCAGTCCGCATTGTGCCAGTACCCATGGCGACAGTGGTCATGGTGACACTGACCACAGTGAGAGTGCTCACTGT
The DNA here is from genome assembly GCF_964341445.2 of Mesoplodon mirus. Taxonomy (NCBI): domain Eukaryota; kingdom Metazoa; phylum Chordata; class Mammalia; order Artiodactyla; family Ziphiidae; genus Mesoplodon; species Mesoplodon mirus. The sequence continues at coordinate 4,536,639 of NW_028295808.1, read as the reverse complement.
GATAGAGCTCACGGTAATAGTGCTCATGGTGACAGTGCAAATGGTGACAATACCCATGGTGACAGTACTCATGTTGAAAATACCCATGGTGGCAGTTCTCATGGTGACAGTGCTCATAATAGCAGTGCCCAAGGTGGCAGTCCTCGTGGTGACAGTGCTAATGGTGACAGTGCTCTTGGTGGCAGTTCCCATGGGGACAGTACCGATGGTGACCCTGTGCATTGTTACAGTGCCCATGGTAACCGTGCTCACGGTGATAGTGCACATCGTGACAGCGCCCATGGTGGTAGTTCACCTGGTGACAGTGCTAAATAGTGACAGTGCACATGCTGACAGTGCTCACGGTGATAGTGCCCATGGTGACAGTGCCCACGGTGATAATGGGTATTATTACAGTGTTCATCGTGACAGAGCCCAAGGTGGCAGTGGCCATGGTGACAGTGCCCACAATGACAGTGCCCATGGTAACAGTGCCGACAGTGACAGTGCCCATGGTGACACTTCTCACAGTGAATGTGCCCATGGGGACAGTTACCATGATGAGATTTCTCACGGTGATAGTGCCCGTTGTGACAGTGCTCACAGTGACAATGCCCATGGTGCCAGTGCCCATAGAGACATTCCGAACGGTCACATTTCTCACGGTGAAAGTGCCTATGGTGACACTGCACCTGGTGGCAGTGCAAAATGGTGACAGTGCCCATGGTGACATTGCTCATAGTGACTTTGCTTACAGTGATAGTCCTTACGGTGACAGTGTGCATGGTGACACTGCACACAGTTGCAGTGTTTATGGTGACAGTGTTCAGAGTGATACTTTCCATGGTGATAGTGCCCATGGTGACACTGCACATGGTGGCAGTGATAAATGGTGACAGTGTCCCTGTTGACAGTTCTCATGGTGAGAGTGCACATGGTGACAACCCGTGCAGACTGTACTCATGGTGACAGTACTCACGGTGACTGTTCTCATGTTTGCAGTATCCATGGTGACAGTGCTCACAGTGTTAGTGCCCATGGTGAGAGTGCCCATGATGACAGGGCCCATGGTGCCATTGCCTATGGTGACAGTGCTCATGGTAACAGTGCCCAAGGTGACAGTGACCATGGTGAGAGTGCTCACACTGATGGTGCCCATGGTGACAGTGCTCACGGTGCCTGTCTACATTGTGCCAGTACCCATGGCGACAGTGCTCATGGTGACAGTGACCACAGTGAGAGTGCTCATAGTGATAGTGCTCACGGTAATAGTGCTCATGGTGACAATGCAAATGGTGACAATACCATGGTGACAGTACTCATGTTGAAAATACCCATGGTGGCAGTTCTCATAGCGACAGATCTCATGGTGACAGTGCTCATAATAGCAGTGCCCAGGTGCCAGTGCTCGTGGTGACAGTGCTAATGGTGACAGTGCTCTTGGTGGCAGTTCCCATCGGGACAATACTGATGGTGACGCTGTGCATTGTTACAGTGCCCATGGTAACCGTGCTCACGGTGATAGTGCACATCGTGACAGCGCCCATGGTGGTAGTTCACCTGGTGACAGTGCTAAATAGTGACAGTGCACGTGCTGACAGTGCTCTCGGTGATAGTGCCCATGGTGACAGTGCACACGGTGATAATGGGCATTGTTACAGAGTTCATGGTGACAGCACACGGTGGCAGTGGCCATGGAGACAGTGCCCACAATGACAGTGCCCATGGTGACAGTGCCGACAGTGACAGTGCCCATGGTGACACTTCTCACGGTGACAGTGCCCATGGGGACAGTTAGCATGGTGAGATTTCTCACGTTGATAGTGCCCGTTGTGACAGTGCTCACAGTGACAATGCCCATGGTGCCAGTGCCCATAGAGTCATTCCGCACGGTCTCATTTCTCACAGTGAAAGTGCCTATGGTGATATTAACCATGGTGACACTGCACATGGTGGCAGAGCAAAATGGTGACAGTGCCCATGGTGACATTGCTCATGGTGACTTTGCTTATGGTGATAGTCCTTACAGTGACCGTGCGCATGGTGACACTGCACACAGTGACAGTGTTCATGGTAACAGTGTTCACAGTGATAGTTCCCATGGTGAGATTGTCCATGGTAACAGTTCCCATTGTCACAATTCTAATGGTGTAGTGCTCACAGTGACAGTGCCCATGGTGTCATGCCCATGGTGACAGTGCTCATGGTGACAGTGCTCATGTTGGCAGTGCCATAAATAACAGTGCTCATTGTGGCAGTGCTCATGGTGTCCGTGCTCATGGTGACAGTGCCCATGTTTACAGTGTTTATGGTGATAGATGTCACAGTGTCAGTGCCCACGGGGACAGTGCCAAGGCTGACAAAGCCCAGGGTGATACTTCCTATTGGGACAGTGCCCACGGTGACAGTGCCCATGGTGACAGCACCCAGTGTGACAAGGCACATGGTGACAGTGCTCACGGTGACGGTGCCCATGGTGACAGTGCCAATGTTGAGAGTGCCATTAGTGACAGTGCTCATGGTGAAACTCCCCTGGAGACATCGCCCATGGTGATAGTGCTCGTGGTGACAACCCCACGGTGACAGTGCCAAAGTTGATAGTCCCCGTGGTGACAGGTCTTACATTGAATGTGACCATGGTGTCTGTGCTCATGGTGACAGTGCTCAAGGTTATAGTCTCCATGTTGACAGTGCCGATGGTGACAATTCTCACGGTGACAGGGCCTATGGTGTAAATTCACATAGTGACAGTGTTCACGGTGACAGTGCCCATGGTGCTATTACCCATGGTGACAGTTCTCATAGTGAAACTGCCCATGGTGACACTGCACATGGTGGCAGTGCAAAATGGTGACAGTGCCCATGGTGATATTGCTCATGGTGACATTGCTTACGGTGATAGTGTGTATGGTGAAACTGCACACAGTGACATTGCTCATGGTGACAGTGTTCACGGCGTTAGTTCCTATCGTGAATGTGACCATGGGGACAGTGCCCATTGTCACAATTCTCATGGTGTAGTGCTCACGGTGACAGTGCCCATGGTGACAATACACAGGGTGACACTATTGATGGTGACATTGCTCATGGTGAGAGTGCCCATGTTCACAACTGTCACGGTGATAGTTCCCATGGTGACAATACCCAGGGTAACAGAGCTGATGGTAAAAGTGTTCACGGTGACAGTGCCCATGATGACAGTACCTAAGGTGACAATTCCCATGGTGAGACTGCTCATAGACAGTGCCCATGGTGACAATACCCAGCGTGTCCTGTCCATGGTGACAGTGATCATGGTGACACTTCTCATGAGGACAGTGCCATAAGTGACAGTGCTCATTGTGGCAGTGATCATGGTGACCGTGCTCATGGTGACAGTGCCCATGGTGACAGTGCCTATGGTGATAGATATCATGGTGGCCGTGCCCAGGGTGACATTGCCCACGCTGACAAAGCCCATGGTGATACTTCCCATTGTGACAGTGCCCACGGTGGCAGAGCCCATGGTGACAGTGCCCAAGATCACAGTGACCATGATGAGAGTGCTCACACTGATAGTGCCCATGGTGACAGGGCTCATGGTGCCAGTCCGCATTGTGCCAGTACCCATGGCGACAGTGGTCATGGTGACACTGACCACAGTGAGAGTGCTCACTGTGATAGAGCTCACGGTAATAGTGCTCATGGTGACAGTGCAAATGGTGACAATACCCATGGTGACAGTACTCATGTTGAAAATACCCATGGTGGCAGTTCTCATGGTGACAGTGCTCATAATAGCAGTGCCCAAGGTGGCAGTCCTCGTGGTGACAGTGCTAATGGTGACAGTGCTCTTGGTGGCAGTTCCCATGGGGACAGTACCGATGGTGACCCTGTGCATTGTTACAGTGCCCATGGTAACCGTGCTCACGGTGATAGTGCACATCGTGACAGCGCCCATGGTGGTAGTTCACCTGGTGACAGTGCTAAATAGTGACAGTGCACATGCTGACAGTGCTCACGGTGATAGTGCCCATGGTGACAGTGCCCACGGTGATAATGGGTATTATTACAGTGTTCATCGTGACAGAGCCCAAGGTGGCAGTGGCCATGGTGACAGTGCCCACAATGACAGTGCCCATGGTAACAGTGCCGACAGTGACAGTGCCCATGGTGACACTTCTCACAGTGAATGTGCCCATGGGGACAGTTACCATGATGAGATTTCTCACGGTGATAGTGCCCGTTGTGACAGTGCTCACAGTGACAATGCCCATGGTGCCAGTGCCCATAGAGACATTCCGAACGGTCACATTTCTCACGGTGAAAGTGCCTATGGTGACACTGCACCTGGTGGCAGTGCAAAATGGTGACAGTGCCCATGGTGACATTGCTCATAGTGACTTTGCTTACAGTGATAGTCCTTACGGTGACAGTGTGCATGGTGACACTGCACACAGTTGCAGTGTTTATGGTGACAGTGTTCAGAGTGATACTTTCCATGGTGATAGTGCCCATGGTGACACTGCACATGGTGGCAGTGATAAATGGTGACAGTGTCCCTGTTGACAGTTCTCATGGTGAGAGTGCACATGGTGACAACCCGTGCAGACTGTACTCATGGTGACAGTACTCACGGTGACTGTTCTCATGTTTGCAGTATCCATGGTGACAGTGCTCACAGTGTTAGTGCCCATGGTGAGAGTGCCCATGATGACAGGGCCCATGGTGCCATTGCCTATGGTGACAGTGCTCATGGTAACAGTGCCCAAGGTGACAGTGACCATGGTGAGAGTGCTCACACTGATGGTGCCCATGGTGACAGTGCTCACGGTGCCTGTCTACATTGTGCCAGTACCCATGGCGACAGTGCTCATGGTGACAGTGACCACAGTGAGAGTGCTCATAGTGATAGTGCTCACGGTAATAGTGCTCATGGTGACAATGCAAATGGTGACAATACCATGGTGACAGTACTCATGTTGAAAATACCCATGGTGGCAGTTCTCATAGCGACAGATCTCATGGTGACAGTGCTCATAATAGCAGTGCCCAGGTGCCAGTGCTCGTGGTGACAGTGCTAATGGTGACAGTGCTCTTGGTGGCAGTTCCCATCGGGACAATACTGATGGTGACGCTGTGCATTGTTACAGTGCCCATGGTAACCGTGCTCACGGTGATAGTGCACATCGTGACAGCGCCCATGGTGGTAGTTCACCTGGTGACAGTGCTAAATAGTGACAGTGCACGTGCTGACAGTGCTCTCGGTGATAGTGCCCATGGTGACAGTGCACACGGTGATAATGGGCATTGTTACAGAGTTCATGGTGACAGCACACGGTGGCAGTGGCCATGGAGACAGTGCCCACAATGACAGTGCCCATGGTGACAGTGCCGACAGTGACAGTGCCCATGGTGACACTTCTCACGGTGACAGTGCCCATGGGGACAGTTAGCATGGTGAGATTTCTCACGTTGATAGTGCCCGTTGTGACAGTGCTCACAGTGACAATGCCCATGGTGCCAGTGCCCATAGAGTCATTCCGCACGGTCTCATTTCTCACAGTGAAAGTGCCTATGGTGATATTAACCATGGTGACACTGCACATGGTGGCAGAGCAAAATGGTGACAGTGCCCATGGTGACATTGTTCATGGTGACTTTGCTTATGGTGATAGTCCTTACAGTGACCGTGCGCATGGTGACACTGCACACAGTGACAGTGTTCATGGTAACAGTGTTCACAGTGATAGTTCCCATGGTGAGATTGTCCATGGTAACAGTGCCCATTGTCACAATTCTAATGGTGTAGTGCTCACAGTGACAGTGCCCATGGTGTCATGCCCATGGTGACAGTGCTCATGGTGACAGTGCTCATGTTGGCAGTGCCATAAATAACAGTGCTCATTGTGGCAGTGCTCATGGTGTCCGTGCTCATGGTGACAGTGCCCATGTTTACAGTGTTTATGGTGATAGATGTCACAGTGTCAGTGCCCACGGGGACAGTGCCAAGGCTGACAAAGCCCAGGGTGATACCTCCCATTGGGACAGTGCCCACAGTGGCAGTGCCCATGGTGACAGCACCCAGTGTGACAAGGCTCATGGTGACAGTGCTCACGGTGACGGTGCCCATGGTGACAGTGCCAATGTTGAGAGTGCCATTAGTGACAGTGCTCATGGTGAAACTCCCCTGGAGACATCGCCCATGGTGATAGTGCTCGTGGTGACAACCCCACGGTGACAGTGCCAAAGTTGATAGTCCCCGTGGTGACAGGTCTTACATTGAATGTGACCATGGTGTCTGTGCTCATGGTGACAGTGCTCAAGGTTATAGACTCCATGTTGACAGTGCCGATGGTGACAATTCTCACGGTGACAGGGCCTATGGTGTAAATTCACATAGTGACAGTGTTCACGGTGACAGTGCCCATGGTGCTATTACCCATGGTGACAGTTCTCATAGTGAAACTGCCCATGTTGACACTGCACATGGTGGCAGTGCAAAATGGTGACAGTGCCCATGGTGATATTGCTCATGGTGACATTGCTTACGGTGATAGTGTGTATGGTGAAACTGCACACAGTGACATTGCTCATGGTGACAGTGTTCACGGCGTTAGTTCCTATCGTGAATGTGACCATGGGGACAGTGCCCATTGTCACAATTCTCATGGTGTAGTGCTCACGGTGACAGTGCCCATGGTGACAATACACAGGGTGACACTATTCATGGTGACATTGCTCATGGTGAGAGTGCCCATGTTCACAACTGTCACGGTGATAGTTCCCATGGTGACAATACCCAGGGTAACAGAGCTGATGGTAAAAGTGTTCACGGTGACAGTGCCCATGATGACAGTACCTAAGGTGACAATTCCCATGGTGAGACTGCTCATAGACAGTGCCCATGGTGACAATACCCAGCGTGTCCTGTCCATGGTGACAGTGATCATGGTGACACTTCTCATGAGGACAGTGCCATAAGTGACAGTGCTCATTGTGGCAGTGATCATGGTGACCGTGCTCATGGTGACAGTGCCCATGGTGACAGTGCCTATGGTGATAGATATCATGGTGGCCGTGCCCAGAGTGACATTGCCCACGCTGACAAAGCCCATGGTGATACTTCCCATTGTGACAGTGCCCACGGTGGCAGAGCCCATGGTGACAGTGCCCAAGATCACAGTGTCCATGGTGAGAGTGCTAACGGTGACTGTGCCCATGGTGACAGCACCCAGTGTGACAATGCCCATTGTGACAGTGCTCACGGTGACCATGCCGATGGTGATAGTGCCAATAGTGAGAGTGCTCACGGTGACACTGCCCATGGAGACACTGCCCATGGTGATAGTGCTCATCATGACAACCCCTCGGAGGCAGTGCCAATGGTGAGAGTCCCCGTGGTGACAGTTCTCACGGTGAAAGTGATCCTATTGATATTTCTCATGGTGACAGTGCTCTTGGTGACAGTGCTCAAGGTGATAGTCTGAATGTTGACAGTGCCCATGGTGACTATTCTCACGGTGACAGTGCCTATGGTGATTATGCTCTTAGTGACAGTGCTCATGGTGACAGTGCCCATGGTGACAGTGACCACGGTGAATGTTCTCACCGTGGTAGTGCCCATGGTGACAGTGTTCATGATGACAGTCCGCATTAAGGCTGTGCCCACGGTGACACTGCTCATGGTGAAAGTTCTCACGGTGATAGTACGCACGGTGACAGTGCCAAAGGTGACAATACCCAGGTGATAGTAATCATGGTGAAAGTGCCCATGGTGGCAGTTCTCATACTGACAGTTCTTGTGACACTGCTCATGGTGGCAGTGCTCGTGGTGACAGTGCTCTTGGTGACAGTGCTCATGGTGGCTGTGCCCATGGTGAGACTCCCGATGGTGACACTGCCCATGGTGACAGTGCACATGGTCATGGTGCATCTGGTGGCAGTGCAAAATAGTGAGAGTGCCCATGATGATATTGCTCATGGTGATAGTGCCCATGGTGAGAGTGCCCATGGTTCCAGTGCTCATGGTGACAGTGCCCATTGTGACAGTGCCCCTGGTGACAGTGCACACCGTGAGAGTGCCCATGGTGTCTGTGCCCATGGTGACAGTTCTTATCATGAGAGTGTTCACGGTAGCAGTGTTCATGGTAATAGTGCTCACGGAGACATTGCCCACAATGAGAGTGCCCATGGTGAGAATACTGACTGTGACAGTGCCCATGATGACTTTTCTCTCTGCGACAGTGCCCATGGGGACAGTTAGCACGGTGAGATTTCTCACAGTGATAGTGCACATGGTTTCAGTGCTAATAGTGAAAAGACCCACGGTGCCAGTGCCCATCATGGCATTGCTCACGGTGATAGTTCTCACGGTGACAGTGCCCATGGTGATATTACCCATGGTGACAGTACTCAGTGATCAAGTGCTCATGGTGACAGTGCCTAAGGTGATAGTGCACACGGTGGCAGTGCAAAATGGCGACAGTGCCCATGGTGACATTGCTTAATGTGATAGTCCTTGTGGTGACAGTGCGCATGGTGACATTGCCCACCACGACAGTTCTCTTGTTGACAGTGCTCATGGTGATAGTGTCAATGTTGGAAGTGCCCATCGTGAAAGTGCCCATGGTGACAGTTCTTATGATGAGAGTGGTCAGAGTGGCAGTGCTCATGGTGAAAGGGCCCATGGTGACAGAGCCCACGGTGACAGTGTCCATAGTTATAGTGTCCACGGTGACAGTCCTAACAGTGAAATTGTCCATGGGGACACTGCCCATGGTGAAAGTGCCCATGGTCACAACACTCACGGTGATAGTGCTCACGGTGAGAGTGGCCATGGTGACAGTGACCACGGTGACACTTCTAATGGTGATACTGCCCATGATGACAGTGCTCATGGTGACAGTCGACATTGTGCCAGTGCCCAAGGTGACAGTGCTCATGGTGACAGTGGCCAAAGTCACAATACCCATGGTGACAGTGCCCAGGCTGACAGTTCTCAAGGTGATAGTGCCCATGGTGACAGTGCACATGGTGATACAGAGAGTGGGGACAGTGCTTATGGTGACAGTGGTCATGGTTGCAGTACCCATGGTGATAGTGCTGAAACTGACAGTGCCCTTGGGGATAGTGCCCATGGTGAGTGTGCTCGTGTTAATAGTGCCCATGGTGGCAGTTCCCATTGTGAAAGTGCTCATGATGACAGTGCCCATGTTGGTAGTTCCCATGGTGACAGTGCTCATGGTGATAGTGACCATGTTAACAGTGCACATGGTGGCTGTGCCCTTGGTGACAGTGCCCATGATGACAGTATTCATGGTGACAGTGCTCACGGTGATAGTGCCCATGGTGACAGTGCACATGGTGGTAGTCCACATGGTGGCAGTGGAAAATGGTGACAGTTCCCATGCTGACAGTTCTCATTGTGACAATGCACACGGTCACAACCGATGCAGACACTGCTCATGGTAGCTGTACCCGTGGTGACAGTGCTCATGGTGATAGTGCCCATGTTAACAGTGCCCATGGTGACACTGCCCATGGTGACAATGCCCATGATGACAGTGCCCATGGAGTCAGTGCCCACGGAGCCATTGCCTATGGTAACAGTGCTCACAGTGACAGTACCCATGGTAACAGTGACCACGGTGAGAGTGCTCATGGTGATAGTGGCTATGGTGACAGATCACACTGTGACAGTCCGCATTGTGCCAGTACCAATAGTGACAGTGCCCATGGTGACATTGACCACGGTGAGAGTGCTCACGGTGCTAGTGCTCACAGTAATAGGGCTCATGGTGACAGTGCCGACAGTGACGGTGCTCAAGGTGACAGTGCCTATGGTGATAGTGCCCATGGTGAGAGTCCGCCCATTGATAGTGCCCATGGTGGCAGTTCCCATTGTGAAAATGCTCATGATGACATTGCCTATGTTGGTAGTTCCCATGGTGACAGTGCTCACGGTGATAGTGACCTTGGTAACTGTGCACATGGTGGCCGTGCCCTTGGTGACAGTGCCAATGATGACAGTACTCATGGTGACAGTTCCCATGGGGACAAGGCACAGGGTGGCAGTGAAAAATGGTGAAAGTGCCCATGTTGACAGTTCTCATGGTGACAGTGCACACGGTGACAAACCATGCAGACAGTACTCACGGTGACAATTCTCATGGTTGCAGTACCCATGGTGACAGTGCTCACAGTGATACTGCCCATGGTGGCAGTGCCCATGGTGACAGTGCCCATGGTGACACTGCCCATGATGACAGTGCCCATGGTGAAAGTTCCCACGGCGCCATTGCCTATGGTGACTGTGCTCATGGTAAAAGTGCCCATGGTGACAGTGACCATGGTGAGAGTGCTCACACTGATAGTGCCCATGGTGACAGGGCTCATGGTGCCAGGCCGCATTGTGCCAGTACCCATGGCGACAGTGGTCATGGTGACACTGACCACAGTGAGAGTGCTCATTGTGATAGAGCTCACGGTAATAGTGCTCATGGTGACAGTGCAAATGGTGACAATACCCATGGTGACAGTACTCATGTTGAAAATACCCATGGTGGCAGTTCTCATGGTGACAGTGCTCATAATAGAAGTGCCCAAGGTGGCAGTCCTCTTGGTGACAGTGCTCTTGGTGGCAGTTCCCATGGGGACAGTACCGATGGTGACCCTGTGCATTGTTACAGTGCCCATGGTAACCGTGCTCACGGTGGTAGTGCACATCGTGACAGTGCCCATGGTGGTAGTTCACCTGGTGACAGTGCTAAATAGTGACAGTGCACATGCTGACAGTGCTCACGGTGATAGTGCCCATGGTGACAGTGCCCACGCTGATAATGGGTATTATTACAGTGTTCATCGTGACAGAGCCCAAGGTGGCAGTGGCCATGATGACAGTGCCCACAATGACAGTGCCCATGGTAACAGTGCCGACAGTGACAGTGCCCATGGTGACACTTCTCACAGTGAATGTGCCCATGGGGACAGTTACCATGATGAGATTTCTCACGGTGATAGTGCCCGTTGTGACAGTGCTCACAGTGACAATGCCCATGGTACCAGTGCCCATAGAGACATTCCACACGGTCACATTTCTCACGGTGAAAGTGCCTATGGTGACACTGCACCTGGTGGCAGTGCAAAATGGTGACAGTGCCCATGGTGACATTGCTCATAGTGACTTTGCTTACAGTGATAGTCCTTACGGTGACAGTGTGCATGGTGACACTGCACACAGTTGCAGTGTTTATGGTGACAGGCTTCACGGTGATACTTTCCATGGTGATAGTGCCCATGGTGACACTGCACATGGTGGCAGTGATAAATGGTGACAGTGCCCCTGTTGACAGTACTCATGGTGACAGTGCACATGGTGACAACCCGTGCAGACTGTACTCATGGCGACAGTACTCACGGTGACAGTTCTCATGTTTGCAGTATCCATGGTGACAGTGCTCACAGTGATAGTGCCCATGGTGAGAGTGCCCATGATGACAGGGCCCATGGTGCCATTGCCTATGGTGACAGTGCTCATGGTAACAGTGCCCAAGGTGACAGTGACCATGGTGAGAGTGCTCACACTGATGGTGCCCATGGTGACAGTGCTCACGGTGCCTGTCTACATTGTGCCAGTACCCATGGCGACAGTGCTCATGGTGACAGTGACCACAGTGAGAGTGCTCATAGTGATAGTGCTCACGGTAATAGTGCTCATGGTGACAATGCAAATGGTGACAATACCATGGTGACAGTACTCATGTTGAAAATACCCATGGTGGCAGTTCTCATAGCGACAGATCTCATGGTGACAGTGCTCATAATAGCAGTGCCCAGGTGCCAGTGCTCGTGGTGACAGTGCTAATGGTGACAGTGCTCTTGGTGGCAGTTCCCATCGGGACAATACTGATGGTGACGCTGTGCATTGTTACCGTGCCCATGGTAACCGTGCTCACGGTGATAGTTCACATCGTGACAGCGCCCATGGTGGTAGTTCACCTGGTGACAGTGCTAAATAGTGACAGTGCATGTGCTGACAGTGCTCACGGTGATAGTGCCCATGGTGACAGTGCACATGGTGATAATGCGCATTGTTACAGAGTTCATGGTGACAGCACACGGTGGCAGTGGCCATGGAGACAGTGCCCACAATGACAGTGCCCATGGTGACAGTGCCGACAGTGACAGTGCCCATGGTGACACTTCTCACGGTGACAGTGCCCATGGGGACAGTTAGCATGGTGAGATTTCTCACGGTGACAGTGCCCGTTGTGACAGTGCTCACAGTGACAATGCCCATGGTGCCAGTGCCCATAGAGTCATTCCGCACGGTCACATTTCTCACAGTGAAAGTGCCTATGGTGATATTAACCATGGTGACACTGCACATGGTGGTAGAGCAAAATGGTGACAGTGCCCATGGTGACATTGCTCATGGTGACTTTGCTTACGGTGATAGTCCTTACAGTGACAGTGCGCATGGTGACACTGCACACAGTGACAGTGTTCACAGTGATAGTTCCCATGGTGAGATTGTCCATGGTAACAGTGCCCATAGTCACAATTCTCATGGTGTAGTGCTCACAGTGACAGTGTCCATGGTGTCATGCCCATGGTGACAGTGCTCATGGTGACAGTGCTCATGTTGGCAGCACCATAAATAACGGTGCTCATTATGGCAGTGCTCATGGTGTCCATGCTCATGGTGACAGTGCCCATGTTTACAGTGTTTATGGTGATAGATGTCACGGTGTCAGTGCCCATGGGGACAGTGCCAAGGCTGACAAAGCCCAGGGTGATACTTCCCATTGGGACAGTGCCCAGGGTGACAGTGCCCATGGTGACAGCGCCCAGTGTGACAAGGCTCATGGTGACAGTGCTCACGGTGACGGTGCCTTTGGTGACAGTGCCGATGGTGAGAGTGCCATTAGTGACAGTGCTCATGGTGAAACTGCCCATGGAGACATCGCCCATGGTGATAGTGCTCATGGTGACAACCCCACGGTGACAGTGCCAATGTTGATAGTCCCCGTGGTGACAGGTCTTACATTGAATGTGACCATGGTGTCTGTGCTCATGGTGACAGTGCTCAAGGTTATAGTCTCCATGTTGACAGTGCCGATGGTGACAATTCTCATGGTGACAGGGCCTAAGGTGAAAATTCTCATAGTGACAGTGTTCATGGTGCTATTACCCATGGTGACAGTTCTCATAGTGAAACTGCCCATGGTGACACTGCACATGGTGGCAGTGCAAAATGGTGACAGTGTCCATGGTGCTATTGCTCATGGTGACATTGCTTACGGTGATAGTGTGTATGGTGAAACTGCACACAGTGACATTGCTCATGGTGACAGTGTTCACGGCGTTAGTTCCTATCGTGAATGTGACCTTGGGGACAGTGCCCATTGTCACAATTCTCATGGTGTAGTGCTCACGGTGAGAGTGCCCATGGTGACAATACACAGGGTGACAGTATTCATGGTGACATAGCTCATGGTGAGAGTGCCCATGTTCACAACTGTCACGGTGATAGTTCCCATGGTGACAATACCCAGGGTAACAGAGCTGATGGTAAAAGTGTTCACGGTGACAGTGCCCATGGTGACAGTACCTAAGGTGACAATTCCCATGGTGAGACTGCTCATAGACAGTGTCCATGGTGACAATACCCAGCGTGTCCTGTCCATGGTGACAGTGATCATGGTGACACTTCTCATGAGGACAGTGCCATAAGTTACAGTGCTCATTGTGGCAGTGCTCATGGTGACCGTGCTCATGGTGACAGTGCCCATGGTGACAGTGCCTATGGTGATAGATATCATGGTGGCCGTGCCCAGGGTGACATTGCCCACGGTGACAAAGCCCAGGGTGATTCTTCCCATTGTGACAGTGCCAACGGTGGCAGAGACCATGGTGACAGTGCCCAAGATTACAGTGCCCATGGTGAGAGTGCTAACGGTGACTCTGCCCATGGTGACAGCACCCAGTGTGACAATGCCCATTGTGACAGTGCTCACGGTGACCATGCCGATGGTGATAGTGCCAATAGTGAGAGTGCTCACGGTGACACTGCCCATGGAGACACTGACCATGGTGATAGTGCTCATCATGACAACCCCTCGGAGGCAGTGCCAATGGTGAGAGTCCCCGTGGTGACAGTTCTCACGGTGAAAGTGATCCTGTTGAAATTTCTCATGGTGACAGTGCTCAAGGTGATAGTCTCCATGTTGACAGTGTCCATGGTGACTGTTCTCACGGTGACAGTGCCTATGGTGATTATGCTCTTAGTGACAGTGCTCATGGTGACAGTGCCCATGGTGACAGTGACCACGGTGACTGTTCTCACCGTGGTAATGCCCATGGTGACAGTGTTCATGATGACAGTCCGCATTAAGGCTGTGCCCACGGTGACACTGCTCATGGTGATAGTTCTCACGGTGATAGTACGCACGGTGACAGTGCCAAAGGTGACAATACCCAGGTGATAGTAATCATGGTGAAAGTGCCCATGGTGGCAGTTCTCATACTGACAGTTCTTGTGACACTGCTCATGGTGGCAGTGCTCGTGGTGACAGTGCTCATGGTGGCAGTGCCCATGGTGAGACTCCCGATGGTGACACTGCCCATGGTGACAGTGCACATGGTCATGGTGCATCTGCTGGCAGTGCAAAATAGTGAGAGTGCCCATGATGATATTGCTCATGGTGATAGTGCCCATGGTGAGAGTGCCCATGGTTCCAGTGCTCATGGTGACAGTGCCCATTGTGACAGTGCCCCTGGTGACAGTGCACACCGTGAGAGTGTCCATGGTGTCTGTGCCAATGGTGACAGTTCTTATCATGAGAGTGTTCATGGTAGCAGTGTTCATGGTAATAGTGCTCACGGAGTCATTGCCCACAATGAGAGTGCCCATGGTGAGAATACTGACTGTGACAGTGCCCATGATGACTTTTCTCTCTGCGACAGTGCCCTTGGGGACAGTTAGCACGGTGAGATTTCTCACAGTGATAGTGCACATTGTTTCAGTGCTAATAGTGAAAAGACCCACGGCGCCAGTGCCCATCATGGCATTGCTCACGGTGATAGTTCTCACGGTGACAGTGCCCATGGTGATATTACCCATGGTGACAGTACTCAGTGATCAAGTGCTCATGGTGACAGTGCCTAAGGTGATAGTGCACACGGTGGCAGTGCAAAATGGCGACAGTGCCCATGGGGACATTGCTTAATGTGATAGTCCTTGTGGTGACATTGCGCATGGTGACATTGCCCACCACGACAGTTCTCTTGTTGACAGTGCTCATGGTGATAGTGCCAATGTTGGAAGTGCCCATCGTGAAAGTGCCCATGGTGACAGTTCTTATGATGAGAGTGGTCAGAGTGGCAGTGCTCATGGTGAAAGTGCCCATGGTGACAGAGCCCACGGTGACAGTGTCCATAGTTATAGTGTCCACGGTGACAGTCCTAACAGTGAAATTGTCCATGGGGACACTGCCCATGGTGAAAGTGCCCATGGTCACAACACTCACGGTGATAGTGCTCACGGTGAGAGTGGCCATGGTGACAGTGACCATGGTGACACTTCTAATGGTGATACTGCCCATGATGACAGTGCTCATGGTGACAGTCCACATTGTGTCATTGCCCAAGGTGACAGTGCTCATGGTGACAGTGCCCAAAGTCACAATACCCATGGTGACAGTGCCCAGGCTGACAGTTCTCAAGGTGATAGTGCCCATGGTGACAGTGCACATGGTGATACAGAGAATGGGGACAGTGCTTATGGTGACAGTGGTCATGGTTGCAGTACCCATGGTGATAGTGCTGAAACTGACAGTGCCCTTGGGGATAGTGCCCATGGTGAGTGTGCTCGTGTTAATAGTGCCCATGGTGGCAGTTCCCATTGTGAAAGTGCTCATGATGACAGTGCCCATGTTGGTAGTTCCCATGGTGACAGTGCTCATGGTGATAGTGACCATGTTAACAGTGCACATGGTGGCTGTGCCCTTGGTGACAGTGCCCATGATGACAGTATTCATGGTGACAGTGCTCACGGTGATAGTGCCCATGGTGACAGTGCACATGGTGGTAGTCCACATGGTGGCAGTGAAAAATGGTGACAGTTCCCATGCTGACAGTTCTCATTGTGACAATGCACACGGTCACAACCGATGCTGACACTGCTCATGGTAGCTGTACCCGTGGTGACAGGGCTCATGGTGATAGTGCCCATGTTAACAGTGCCCATGGTGACACTGCCCATGGTGACAATGCCCATGATGACAGTGCCCATAGAGTCAGTGCCCACGGAGCCATTGCCTATGGTAACAGTGCTCACAGTGACAGTACCCATGGTAACAGTGACCACAGTGAGAGTGCTCATGGTGATAGTGGCTATGGTGACAGATCACACTGTGACAGTCCGCATTGTGCCAGTACCAATAGTGACAGTGCCCATGCTGACATGGACCACGGTAAGAGTGCTCACGGTGCTAGTGCTCACAGTAATAGTGCTCATGGTGACAGTGCCAACAGTGACGGTGCTCACGGTGACAGTGCCCATGGTGATAGTGCCCATGGTGAGAGTCCGCCCATTGATAGTGCCCATGGTTGCAGTTCCCATTGTGAAAGTGCTCATGACGACATTGCCCATGTTGGTAGTTCCCATGGTGACAGTGCTCACGGTGATAGTGACCTTGGTAACTGTGCACATGGTGGCCGTGCCCTTGGTGACAGTGCCAATGATGACAGTACTCATGGTGACAGTTCCCATGGGGACAAGGCACAGGGTGGCAGTGAAAAATGGTGAAAGTGCCCATGTTGACAGTTCTCATGGTGACAGTGCACACGGTGACAACCCATGCAGACAGTACTCACGGTGACATTTCTCATGGTTGCAGTACCCATGGTGACAGTGCTCACAGTGATACTGCCCATGGTGGCAGTGCCCATGGTGACAGTGCCCATGGTGACACTGCCCATGATGACAGTGCCCATGGTGAAAGTTCCCAGGGCGCCATTGCCTATGGTGACTGTGCTCATGGTAACAGTGCCCATGGTGACAGTGACCATGGTGAGAGTGCTCACACTGATAGTGCCCATGGTGACAGGGATCATGGTGCCAGGCCGCATTGTGCCAGTACCCATGGCGACAGTGGTCATGGTGACACTGACCACAGTGAGAGTGCTCACTGTGATAGAGCTCACGGTAATAGTGCTCATGGTGACAGTGCAAATGGTGACAATACCCATGGTGACAGTACTCATGTTGAAAATACCCATGGTGGCAGTTCTCATGGTGACAGTGCTCATAATAGCAGTGCCCAAGGTGGCAGTCCTCGTGGTGACAGTGCTAATGGTGACAGTGCTCTTGGTGGCAGTTCCCATGGGGACAGTACCGATGGTGACCCTGTGCATTGTTACAGTGCCCATGGTAACCGTGCTCACGGTGATAGTGCACATCGTGACAGCGCCCATGGTGGTAGTTCACCTGGTGACAGTGCTAAATAGTGACAGTGCACATGCTGACAGTGCTCACGGTGATAGTGCCCATGGTGACAGTGCCCACGGTGAAAATGGGTATTATTACAGTGTTCATCGTGACAGAGCCCAAGGTGGCAGTGGCCATGGTGACAGTGCCCACAATGACAGTGCCCATGGTAACAGTGCCGACAGTGACAGTGCCCATGGTGACACTTCTCACAGTGAATGTGCCCATGGGGACAGTTACCATGATGAGATTTCTCACGGTGATAGTGCCCGTTGTGACAGTGCTCACAGTGACAATGCCCATGGTGCCAGTGCCCATAGAGACTTTCCGCACGGTCACATTTCTCACGGTGAAAGTGCCTATGGTGACACTGCACCTGGTGGCAGTGCAAAATGGTGACAGTGCCCATGGTGACATTGCTCATAGTGACTTTGCTTACAGTGATAGTCCTTACGGTGACAGTGTGCATGGTGACACTGCACACAGTTGCAGTGTTTATGGTGACAGTGTTCACGGTGATACTTTCCATGGTGATAGTGCCCATGGTGACACTGCACATGGTGGCAGTGATAAATGGTGACAGTGCCCCTGTTGACAGTTCTCATGGTGAGAGTGCACATGGTGACAACCCGTGCAGACTGTACTCACGGTGACAGTTCTCATGTTTGCAGTATCCATGGTGACAGTGCTCACAGTGATAGTGCCCATGGTGAGAGTGCCCATGATGACAGGGCCCATGGTGCCATTGCCTATGGTGACAGTGCTCATGGTAACAGTGCCCAAGGTGACAGTGACCATGGTGAGAGTGCTCACACTGATGGTGCCCATGGTGAGAGTGCTCACGGTGCCTGTCTACATTGTGCCAGTACCCATGGCGACAGTGCTCATGGTGACAGTGACCACAGTGAGAGTGCTCATAGTGATAGTGCTCACGGTAATAGTGCTCATGGTGACAATGCAAATGGTGACAATACCATGGTGACAGTACTCATGTTGAAAATACCCATGGTGGCAGTTCTAGCGACAGATCTCATGGTGACAGTGCTCATAATAGCAGTGCCCAGGTGCCAGTGCTCGTGGTGACAGTGCTAATGGTGACAGTGCTCTTGGTGGCAGTTCCCATCGGGAGAATACTGATGGTGACGCTGTGCATTGTTACAGTGCCCATGGTAACCGTGCTCACGGTGATAGTGCACATCGTGACAGCGCCCATGGTGGTAGTTCACCTGGTGACAGTGCTAAATAGTGACAGTGCACGTGCTGACAGTGCTCTCGGTGATAGTGCCCATGGTGACAGTGCACACGGTGATAATGGGCATTGTTACAGAGTTCATGGTGACAGCACACGGTGGCAGTGGCCATGGAGACAGTGCCCACAATGACAGTGCCCATGGTGACAGTGCCGACAGTGACAGTGCCCATGGTGACACTTCTCACGGTGACAGTGCCCATGGGGACAGTTAGCATGGTGAGATTTCTCACGTTGATAGTGCCCGTTGTGACAGTGCTCACAGTGTCAATGCCCATGGTGCCAGTGCCCATAGAGTCATTCCACACGGTCTCATTTCTCACAGTGAAAGTGCCTATGGTGATATTAACTATGGTGACACTGCACATGGTGGCAGAGCAAAATGGTGACAGTGCCCATGGTGACATTGCTCATGGTGACTTGCTTATGGTGATAGTCCTTAGAGTGACCGTGCGCATGGTGACACTGCACACAGTGACAGTGTTCATGGTAACAGTGTTCACAGTGATAGTTCCCATGGTGAGATTGTCCATGGTAACAGTGCCCATTGTCACAATTCTCATGGTGTAGTGCTCACAGTGACAGTGCCCATGGTGTCATGCCCATGGTGACAGTGCTCATGGTGACAGTGCTCATGTTGGCAGTGCCATAAATAACAGTGCTCATTGTGGCAGTGCTCATGGTGTCCGTGCTCATAGTGACAGTGCCCATGTTTACAGTGTTTATGGTGATAGATGTCACAGTGTCAGTGCCCATGTGGACAGTGCCAAGGCTGACAAAGCCCAGGGTGATACTTCCCATTGGGACAGTGCCCACGGTGACAGTGCCCATGGTGACAGCACCCAGTGTGACAAGGCTCATGGTGACAGTGCTCACGGTGACGGTGCCCATGGTGACAGTGCCGATGTTGAGAGTGCCATTAGTGACAGTGCTCATGGTGAAACTGCCCATGGAGACATCGCCCATGGTGATAGTGCTGGTGGTGACAACCCCACGGTGACAGGGCCAAAGTTGATAGTCCCCGTGGTGACAGGTCTTACATTGAATGTGACCATGGTGTCTGTGCTCATGGTGACAGTGCTCAAGGTTATAGTCTCCAGGTTGACAGTGCCGATGGTGACAATTCTCACGGTGACAGGGCCTATGGTGTAAATTCACATAGTGACAGTGTTCACGGTGACAGTGCCCATGGTGCTATTACCCATGGTGACAGTTCTCATAGTGAAACTGCCCATGGTGACACTGCACATGGTGGCAGTGCAAAATGGTGACAGTGCCCATGGTGATATTGCTCATGGTGACATTGCTTACGGTGATAGTGTGTATGGTGAAACTGCACACAGTGACATTGCTCATGGTGACAGTGTTCATGGCGTTAGTTCCTATCGTGAATGTGACCATGGGGACAGTGCCCATTGTCACAATTCTCATGGTGTAGTGCTCACGGTGACAGTGCCCATGGTGACAATACACAGGGTGACACTATTCATGGTGACATTGCTCATGGTGAGAGTGCCCATGTTCACAACTGTCACGGTGATAGTTCCCATGGTGACAATACCCAGGGTAACAGAGCTGATGGTAAAAGTGTTCACGGTGACAGTGCCCATGATGACAGTACCTAAGGTGACAATTCCCATGGTGAGACTGCTCATAGACAGTGCCCATGGTGACAATACCCAGCGTGTCCTGTCCATGGTGACAGTGATCATGGTGACACTTCTCATGAGGACAGTGCCATAAGTGACAGTGCTCATTGTGGCAGTGCTCATGGTGACCGTGCTCATGGTGACAGTGCCCATGGTGACAGTGCCTATGGTGATAGATATCATGGTGGCTGTGCCAAGGGTGACATTGCCCATGCTGACAAAGCCCATGGTGATACTTCCCATTGTGACAGTGCCCACGGTGGCAGAGCCCATGGTGACAGTGCCCAAGATCACAGTGCCCATGGTGAGAGTGCTAACGGTGACTGTGCCCATGGTGACAGCACCCAGTGTGACAATGCCCATTGTGACAGTGCTCACGGTGACCATGCCGATGGTGATAGTTCCAATAGTGAGAGTGCTCACGGTGACACTGCCCATGGAGACACTGCCCATGGTGATAGTGCTCATCATGACAACCCCTCGGAGGCAGTGCCAATGGTGAGAGTCCCCGTGGTGACAGTTCTCACGGTGAAAGTGATCCTATTGATATTTCTCATGGTGACAGTGCTCTTGGTGACAGTGCTCAAGGTGATAGTCTGAATGTTGACAGTGCCCATGGTGACTCTTCTCACGGTGACAGTGTCTATGGTGATTATGCTCTTAGTGACAGTGCTCATGGTGACAGTGCCCATGGTGACAGTGCCCACGGTGACTGTTCTCACCGTGGTAGTGCCCATGGTGACAGTGTTCATGATGACAGTCCGCATTAAAGCTGTGCCCACGGTGACACTGCTCATGGTGAAAGTTCTCACGGTGATAGTACGCACGGTGACAGTGCCAAAGGTGACAATACCCAGGTGATAGTAATCATGGTGAAAGTGCCCATGGTGGCAGTTCTCATACTGACAGTTCTTGTGACACTGCTCATGGTGGCAGTGCTCGTGGTGACAGTGCTCTTGGTGACAGTGCTCATGGTGGCAGTGCCCATGGTGAGACTCCCGATGGTGACACTGCCCATGGTGACAGTGCACATGGTCATGGTGCATCTGGTGGCAGTGCAAAATAGTGAGAGTGCCCATGATGATATTGCTCATGGTGATAGTGCCCATGGTTCCAGTGCTCATGGTGACAGTGCCCATTGTGACAGTGCCCCTGGTGACAGTGCACACCGTGAGAGTGCCCATGGTGTCTGTGCCCATGGTGACAGTTCTTATCATGAGAGTGTTCACGGTAGCTGTGTTCATGGTAATAGTGCTCACGGAGACATTGCCCACAATGAGAGTGCCCATGGTGAGAATACTGACTGTGACAGTGCCCATGATGACTTTTCTCTCTGCGACAGTGCCCATGGGGACAGTTAGCACGGTGAGATTTCTCACAGTGATAGTGCACATTGTTTCAGTGCTAATAGTGAAAAGACCCACGGCGCCAGTGCCCATCATGGCATTGCTCACGGTGATAGTTCTCACGGTGACAGTGCCCATGGTGATATTACCCATGGTGACAGTACTCAGTGATCAAGTGCTCATGGTGACAGTGCCTAAGGTGATAGTGCACACGGTGGCAGTGCAAAATGGCGACAGTGCCCATGGTGACATTGCTTAATGTGATAGTCCTTGTGGTGACATTGCGCATGGTGACATTGCCCACCACGACAGTTCTCTTGTTGACAGTGCTCATGGTGATAGTGTCAATGTTGGAAGTGCCCATCGTGAAAGTGCCCATGGTGACAGTTCTTATGATGAGAGTGGTCAAAGTGGCAGTGCTCATGGTGAAAGTGCCCATGGTGACAGAGCCCACGGTGACAGTGTCCATAGTTATAGTGTCCACGGTGACAGTCCTAACAGTGAAATTGTCCATGGGGACACTGCCCATGGTGAAAGTGCCCATGGTCACAACACTCACGGTGATAGTGCTCACGGTGAGAGTGGCCATGGTGACAGTGACCACGGTGACACTTCTAATGGTGATACTGCCCATGATGACAGTGCTCATGGTGACAGTCCACATTGTGCCAGTGCCCAAGGTGACAGTGCTCATGGTGACAGTGCCCAAAGTCACAATACCCATGGTGGCAGTGCCCAGGCTGACAGTACTCAAGGTGATAGTGCCCATGGTGACAGTGCACATGGTGATACAGAGAATGGGGACAGTGCTTATGGTGACAGTGGTCATGGTTGCAGTACCCATGGTGATAGTGCTGAAACTGACAGTGCCCTTGGGGATAGTGCCCATGGTGAGTGTGCTCGTGTTAATAGTGCCCATGGTGGCAGTTCCCATTGTGAAAGTGCTCATGATGACAGTGCCCATGTTGGTAGTTCCCATGGTGACAGTGCTCATGGTGATAGTGACCATGTTAACAGTGCACATGGTGGCTGTGCCTTGGTGACAGTGCCCATGATGACAGTATTCATGGTGACAGTGCTCACGGTGATAGTGACCATGGTGAGAGTGCACATGGTGGTAGTCCACATGGTGGCAGTGAAAAATGGTGACAGTTCCCATGCTGACAGTTCTCATTGTGACAATGCACATGGTCACAACCGATGCTGACACTGCTCATGGTAGCTGTACCCGTGGTGACAGTGCTCATGGTGATAGTGACCATGTTAACAGTGCCCATGGTGACACTGCCCATGGAGTCAGTGCCCACGGAGCCATTGCCTATGGTAACAGTGCTCACAGTGACAGTACCCATGGTAACAGTGACCACGGTGAGAGTGCTCATGGTGATAGTGGCTATGGTGACAGATCACACTGTGACAGTCCGCATTGTGCCAGTACCAATAGTGACAGTGCCCATGGTGACATTGACCATGGTGAGAGTGCTCACGGTGCTAGTGCTCACAGTAATAGTGCTCATGGTGACAGTGCCGACAGTGACTGTGCTCAAGGTGACAGTGCCTATGGTGATAGTGCCCATGGTGAGAGTCCGCCCATTGATAGTGCCCATGGTGGCAGTTCCCATTGTGAAAGTGCTCATGATGACATTGCCCATGTTGGTAGTTCCCATGGTGACAGTGCTCACGGTGATAGTGACCTTGGTAACTGTGCACATGGTGGCCGTGCCCTTGGTGACAGTGCCAATGATGACAGTACTCATGGTGACAGTTCCCATGGGGACAAGGCACAGGGTGGCAGTGAAAAATGGTGAAAGTGCCCATGTTGACAGTTCTCATGGTGACAGTGCACACGGTGACAACCCATGCAGACAGTACTCACGGTGACAGTTCTCATGGTTGCAGTACCCATGGTGACAGTGCTCACAGTGATACTGCCCATGGTGGCAGTGCCCATGGTGACAGTGCCCATGGTGACACTGCCCATGATGACAGTGCCCATGGTGAAAGTTCCCACGGCGCCATTGCCTATGGTGACTGTGCTCATGGTAACAGTGCCCATGGTGACAGTGACCATGGTGAGAGTGCTCACACTGATAGTGCCCATGGTGAGAGGGCTCATGGTGCCAGGCCGCATTGTGCCAGTACCCATGGCGACAGTGGTCATGGTGACCCTGACCACAGTGAGAGTGCTCACTGTGATAGAGCTCACGGTAATAGTGCTCATGGTGACAGTGCAAATGGTGACAATACCCATGGTGACAGTACTCATGTTGAAAATACCCATGGTGGCAGTTCTCATGGTGACAGTGCTCATAATAGCAGTGCCCAAGGTGGCAGTCCTCGTGGTGACAGTGCTAATGGTGACAGTGCTCTTGGTGGCAGTTCCCATGGGGACAGTACCGATGGTGACCCTGTGCATTGTTACAGTGCCCATGGTAACCGTGCTCACGGTGATAGTGCACATCGTGACAGCGCCCATGGTGGTAGTTCACCTGGTGACAGTGCTAAATAGTGACAGTGCACATGCTGACAGTGCTCACGGTGATAGTGCCCATGGCGAAAGTGCCCACGGTGATAATGGGTATTATTACAGTGTTCATCGTGACAGAGCCCAAGGTGGCAGTGGCCATGGTGACAGTGCCCACAATGACAGTGCCCATGGTAACAGTGCCGACAGTGACAGTGCCCATGGTGACACTTCTCACAGTGAATGTGCCCATGGGGACAGTTACCATGATGAGATTTCTCACGGTGATAGTGCCCGTTGTGACAGTGCTCACAGTGACAATGCCCATGGTGCCAGTGCCCATAGAGACATTCCGCACGGTCACATTTCTTACGGTGAAAGTGCCTATGGTGACACTGCACCTGGTGGCAGTGCAAAATGGTGACAGTGCCCATGGTGACATTGCTCATAGTGACTTTGCTTACAGTGATAGTCCTTACGGTGACAGTGTGCATGGTGACACTGCACACAGTTGCAGTGTTTATGGTGACAGTCTTCACGGTGATACTTTCCATGGTGATAGTGCCCATGGTGACACTGCACATGGTGGCAGTGATTAATGGTGACAGTGCCCCTGTTGACAGTTCTCATGGTGAGAGTGCACATGGTGACAACCCGTGCAGGCTGTACTCATGGTGACAGTACTCACGGTGACAGTTCTCATGTTTACAGTATCCATGGTGACAGTGCTCACAGTGATAGTGCCCATGGTGAGAGTGCCCATGATGACAGGGCCCATGGTGCCATTGCCTATGGTGACAGTGCTCATGGTAACAGTGCCCAAGGTGACAGTGACCATGGTGAGAGTGCTCACACTGATGGTGCCCATGGTGACAGTGCTCACGGTGCCTGTCTACATTGTGCCAGTACCCATGGCGACAGTGCTCATGGTGACAGTGACCACAGTGAGAGTGCTCATAGTGATAGTGCTCACGGTAATAGTGCTCATGGTGACAATGCAAATGGTGACAATACCATGGTGACAGTACTCATGTTGAAAATACCCATGGTGGCAGTTCTCATAGCGACAGATCTCATGGTGACAGTGCTCATAATAGCAGTGCCCAGGTGCCAGTGCTCGTGGTGACAGTGCTAATGGTGACAGTGCTCTTGGTGGCAGTTCCCATCGGGACAATACTGATGGTGACGCTGTGCATTGTTACAGTGCCCATGGTAACAGTGCTCACGGTGATAGTGCACATCGTGACAGCGCCCATGGTGGTAGTTCACCTGGTGACAGTGCTAAATAGTGACAGTGCACGTGCTGACAGTGCTCTCGGTGATAGTGCCCACTGTGACAGTGCACACGGTGATAATGGGCATTGTTACAGAGTTCATGGTGACAGCACACGGTGGCAGTGGCCATGGAGACAGTGCCCACAATGACAGTGCCCATGTTGACAGTGCCGACAGTGACAGTGCCCATGGTGACACTTCTCACGGTGACAGTGCCCATGGGGACAGTTAGCATGGTGAGATTTCTCACGTTGATAGTGCCCGTTGTGACAGTGCTCACAGTGACAATGCCCATGGTGCCAGTGCCCATAGAGTCATTCCGCACGGTCTCATTTCTCACAGTGAAAGTGCCTATGGTGATATTAAGCATGGTGACACTGCACATGGTGGCAGAGCAAAATGGTGACAGTGCCCATGGTGACATTGCTCATGGTGACTTTGCTTATGGTGATAGTCCTTACAGTGACCGTGCGCATGGTGACACTGCACACAGTGACAGTGTTCATGGTAACAGTGTTCACAGTGATAGTTCCCATGGTGAGATTGTCCATGGTAACAGTGCCCATTGTCACAATTCTCATGGTGTAGTGCTCACAGTGACAGTGCCCATGGTGTCATGCCCATGGTGACAGTGCTCATGGTGACAGTGCTCATGTTGGCAGTGCCATAAATAACAGTGCTCATTTTGGCAGTGCTCATGGTGTCCGTGCTCATGGTGACAGTGCCCATGTTTACAGTGTTTATGGTGATGTCACAGTGTCATTGCCCACGGGGACAGTGCCAAGGCTGACAAAGCCCAGGGTGATACTTCCCATTGGGACATTGCCCACGGTGACAGTGCCCATGGTGACAGCACCCAGTGTGACAAGGCTCATGGTGACAGTGCTCACGGTGACGGTGCCCATGGTGACAGTGCCGATGTTGAGAGTGCCATTAGTGACAGTGCTCATGGTGAAACTGCCCATGGAGACATCGCCCATGGTGTTACTGCTCGTGGTGACAACCCCACGGTGACAGTGCCAAAGTTGATAGTCCCCGTGGTGACAGGTCTTACATTGAATGTGACCATGGTGTCTGTGCTCATGGTGACAGTGCTCAAGGTTATAGTCTCCATGTTGACAGTGCCGATGGTGACAATTCTCACGGTGACAGGGCCTATGGTGTAAATTCACATAGTGACAGTGTTCACGGTGACAGTGCCCATGGTGCTATTACCCATGGTGACAGTTCTCATAGTGAAACTGCCCATGGTGACACTGCACATGGTGGCAGTGCAAAATGGTGACAGTGCCCATGGTGCTATTGCTCTTGGTGACATTGCTTACGGTGATAGTGTGTATGGTGAAACTGCACACAGTGACATTGCTCATGGTGACAGTGTTTACGGCGTTAGTTCCTATCGTGAATGTGACCATGGGGACAGTGCCCATTGTCACAATTCTCATGGTGTAGTGCTCACGGTGACAGTGCCCATGGTGACAATACACAGGGTGACACTATTCATGGTGACATTGCTCATGGTGAGAGTGCCCATGTTCACAACTGTCACGGTGATAGTTCCCATGGTGACAATACCCAGGGTAACAGAGCTGATGGTAAAAGTGTTCACGGTGACAGTGCCCATGAT
Source organism: Mesoplodon mirus (assembly GCF_964341445.2). Taxonomy (NCBI): domain Eukaryota; kingdom Metazoa; phylum Chordata; class Mammalia; order Artiodactyla; family Ziphiidae; genus Mesoplodon; species Mesoplodon mirus. The sequence continues at coordinate 4,509,577 of NW_028295808.1, read as the reverse complement.
GACAATACCTAAGGTGACAATTCCCATGGTGAGACTGCTCATAGACAGTGCCCATGGTGACAAAACCCAGCGTGTCCTGTCCATGGTGACAGTGATCATGGTGACACTTCTCATGAGGACAGTGCCATAAGTGACAGTGCTCATTGTGGCAGTGCTCATGGTGACCGTGCTCATGGTGACAGTGCCCATGGTGACAGTGCCTATGGTGATAGATATCATGGTGGCCGTGCCCAGGGTGACATTGCCCACGCTGACAAAGCCCATGGTGATACTTCCCATTGTGACAGTGCCCACGGTGGCAGAGCCCATGGTGACAGTGCCCAAGATCACAGTGTCCATGGTGAGAGTGCTAACGGTGACTGTGCCCATGGTGACAGCACCCAGTGTGACAATGCCCACTGTGACAGTGCTCACGGTGACCATGCCGATGGTGATAGTGCCAATAGTGACAGTGCTCACGGTGACACTGCCCATGGAGACACTGCCCATGGTGATAGTGCTCATCATGACAACCCCTCGGAGGCAGTGCCAATGGTGAGAGTCCCCGTGGTGACAGTTCTCACGGTGAAAGTGATCCTATTGATATTTCTCATGGTGACAGTGCTCTTGGTGACAGTGCTCAAGGTGATAGTCTGAATGTTGACAGTGCCCATGGTGACTCTTCTCACGGTGACAGTGTCTATGGTGATTATGCTCTTAGTGACAGTGCTCATGGTGACAGTGCCCATGGTGACAGTGACCACGGTGACTGTTCTCACCGTGGTAGTGCCCATGGTGACAGTGTTCATGATGACAGTCCGCATTAAGGCTGTGCCCACGGTGACACTGCTCATGGTGATAGTTCTCACGGTGATAGTACGCACGGTGACAGTGCCAAAGGTGACAATACCCAGGTGATAGTAATCATGGTGAAAGTGCCCATGGTGGCAGATCTCATACTGACAGTTCTTGTGACAGTGATCATGGTGGCAGTGCTCGTGATGACAGTGCTCTTGGTGACAGTGCTCATGGTGGCAGTGCCCATGGTGAGAATCCCGATGGTGACACTGCCCATGGTGACAGTGCACATGGTCATGGTGCATCTGGTGGCAGTGCAAAATAGTGAGAGTGCCCATGATGATATTGCTCATGGTGATAGTGCCCATGGTGAGAGTGCCCATGGTTCCAGTGCTCATGGTGACAGTGCCCATTGTGACAGTGCCCCTGGTGACAGTGCACACCGTGAGAGTGCCCATGGTGTCTGTGCCCATGGTGACAGTTCTTATCATGAGAGTGTTCACGGTAGCAGTGTTCATGGTAATAGTGCTCACGGAGACATTGCCCACAATGAGAGTGCCCATGGTGAGAATACTGACTGTGACAGTGCCCATGATGACTTTTCTCTCTGCGACAGTGCCCATGGGGACAGTTAGCACGGTGAGATTTCTCACAGTGATAGTGCACATGGTTTCAGTGCTAATAGTGAAAAGACCCACGGCGCCAGTGCCCATCATGGCATTGCTCACGGTGATAGTTCTCATGGTGACAGTGCCCATGGTGATATTACCCATGGTGACAGTACTCAGTGATCAAGTGCTCATGGTGACAGTGCCTAAGGTGATAGTGCACACGGTGGCAGTGCAAAATGGCGACAGTGCCCATGGGGACATTGCTTAATGTGATAGTCCTTGTGGTGACATTGCGCATGGTGACATTGCCCACCACGACAGTTCTCTTGTTGACAGTTCTCATGGTGATAGTGCCAATGTTGGAAGTGCCCATCGTGAAAGTGCCCATGGTGACAGTTCTTATGATGAGAGTGGTCAGAGTGGCAGTGCTCATGGTGAAAGTGCCCATGGTGACAGAGCCCACGGTGACAGTGTCCATAGTTATAGTGTCCACGGTGACAGTCCTAACAGTGAAATTGTCCATGGGGACACTGCCCATGGTGAAAGTGCCCATGGTCACAACACTCACGGTGATAGTGCTCACGGTGAGAGTGGCCATGGTGACAGTGACCACGGTGACAGTTCTAATGGTGATACTGCCCATGATGACAGTGCTCATGGTGACAGTCCACATTGTGCCAGTGCCCAAGGTGACAGTGCTCATGGTGACAGTGCCCAAAGTCACAATACCCATGGTGACAGTGCCCAGGCTGACAGTACTCAAGGTGCTAGTGCCCATGGTGACAGTGCACATGGTGATACAGAGAATGGGGACAGTGCTTATGGTGACAGTGGTCATGGTTGCCGTACCCATGGTGATAGTGCTGAAACTGACAGTGCCCTTGGGGATAGTGCCCATGGTGAGTGTGCTCGTGTTAATAGTGCCCATGGTGGCAGTTCCCATTGTGAAAGTGCTCATGATGACAGTGCCCATGTTGGTAGTTCCCATGGTGACAGTGCTCATGGTGATAGTGACCATGTTAACAGTGCACATGGTGGCTGTGCCCTTGGTGACAGTGCCCATGATGACAGTATTCATGGTGACAGTGCTCACGGTGATAGTGCCCATGATGACAGTGCACATGGTGGTAGTCCACATGGTGGCAGTGAAAAATGGTGACAGTTCCCATGCTGACAGTTCTCATTGTGACAATGCACACGGTCACAACCGATGCTGACACTGCTCATGGTAGCTGTACCTGTGGTGACAGGGCTCATGGTGATAGTGACCATGTTAACAGTGCCCATGGTGACACTGCCCATGGTGACAATGCCCATGATGACAGTGCCCATGGAGTCAGTGCCCACGGAGCCATTGCCTATGGTAACAGTGCTCACAGTGACAGTACCCATGGTAACAGTGACCACGGTGAGAGTGCTCATGGTGATAGTGGCTATGGTGACAGATCACACTGTGACAGTCCGCATTGTGCCAGTACCTATAGTGACAGTGCCCATGGTGACATTGACCACGGTGAGAGTGCTCATGGTGCTAGTGCTCACAGTAATAGTGCTCATGGTGACAGTGCCAACAGTGAAGGTGCTCACGGTGACAGTGCCCATGGTGATAGTGCCCATGGTGAGAGTCCGCCCATTGATAGTGCCCATGGTGGCAGTTCCCATTGTGAAAGTGCTCATGATGACATTGCCCATGTTGGTAGTTCCCATGGTGACAGTGCTCACGGTGATAGTGACCTTGGTAACTGTGCACATGGTGGCCGTGCCCTTGGTGACAGTGCCAATGATGACAGTACTCATGGTGACAGTTCCCATGGGGACAAGGCACAGGGTGGCAGTGAAAAATGGTGAAAGTGCCCATGTTGACAGTTCTCATGGTGACAGTGCACACGGTGACAACCCATGCAGACAGTACTCACGGTGACAGTTCTCATGGTTGCAGTACCCATGGTGACAGTGCTCACAGTGATACTGCCCATGGTGGCAGTGCCCATGGTGACAGTGCCCATGGTGACACTGCCCATGATGACAGTGCCCATGGTGAAAGTTCCCACGGCGCCATTGCCTATGGTGACTGTGCTCATGGTAACAGTGCCCATGGTGACAGTGACCATGGTGAGAGTGCTCACACTGATAGTGCCCATGGTGACAGGGCTCATGGTGCCAGGCCGCATTGTGCCAGTACCCATGGCGACAGTGGTCATGGTGACCCTGACCACAGTGAGAGTGCTCACTGTGATAGAGCTCACGGTAATAGTGCTCATGGTGACAGTGCAAATGGTGACAATACCCATGGTGACAGTACTCATGTTGAAAATACCCATGGTGGCAGTTCTCATGGTGACAGTGCTCATAATAGCAGTGCCCAAGGTGGCAGTCCTCGTGGTGACAGTGCTAATGGTGACAGTGCTCTTGGTGTCAGTTCCCATGGGGACAGTACCGATGGTGACCCTGTGCATTGTTACAGTGCCCATGGTAACCGTGCTCACGGTGATAGTGCACATCGTGACAGCGCCCATGGTGGTAGTTCACCTGGTGACAGTGCTAAATAGTGACAGTGCACATGCTGACAGTGCTCACGGTGATAGTGCCCATGGTGACAGTGCCCACGGTGATAATGGGTATTATTACAGTGTTCATTGTGACAGAGCCCAAGGTGGCAGTGGCCATGGTGACAGTGCCCACAATGACATTGCCCATGGTAACAGTGCCGACAGTGACAGTGCCCATGGTGACACTTCTCACAGTGAATGTGCCCATGGGCACATTTACCATGATGAGATTTCTCACGGTGATAGTGCCCGTTGTGACAGTGCTCACAGTGACAATGCCCATGGTGCCAGTGCCCATAGAGACATTCCGAACGGTCACATTTCTTACGGTGAAAGTGCCTATGGTGACACTGCACCTGGTGGCAGTGCAAAATGGTGACAGTGCCCATGGTGACATTGCTCATAGTGACTTTGCTTACAGTGATAGTCCTTACGGTGACAGTGTGCATGGTGACACTGCACACAGTTGCAGTGTTTATGGTGACAGTCTTCACAGTGATACTTTCCATGGTGATAGTGCCCATGGTGACACTGCACATGGTGGCAGTGATAAATGGTGACAGTGCCCCTGTTGACAGTTCTCATGGTGAGAGTGCACATGGTGACAACCCGTGCAGACTGTACTCATGGTGACAGTACTCACGGTGACAGTTCTCATGTTTGCAGTATCCATGGTTACAGTGCTCACAGTGATAGTGCCCATGGTGAGAGTGCCCATGATGACAGGGCCCATGGTGCCATTGCCTATGGTGACAGTGCTCATGGTAACAGTGCCCAAGGTGACAGTGACCATGGTGAGAGTGCTCACACTGATGGTGCCCATGGTGACAGTGCTCACGGTGCCTGTCTACATTGTGCCAGTACCCATGGCGACAGTGTTCATGGTGACAGTGACCACAGTGAGAGTGCTCATAGTGATAGTGCTCACGGTAATAGTGCTCATGGTGACAATGCAAATGGTGACAATACCATGGTGACAGTACTCATGTTAAAAATACCCATGGTGGCAGTTCTCATAGCGACAGATCTCATGGTGACAGTGCTCATAATAGCAGTGCCCAGGTGCCAGTGCTCGTGGTGACAGTGCTAATGGTGACAGTGCTCTTGGTGGCAGTTCCCATCGGGACAATACTGATGGTGACGCTGTGCATTGTTACAGTGCCCATGGTAACCGTGCTCACGGTGATAGTGCACATCGTGACAGCGCCCATGGTGGTAGTTCACCTGGTGACAGTGCTAAATAGTGACAGTGCACGTGCTGACAGTGCTCTCGGTGATAGTGCCCATTGTGACAGTGCACACGGTGATAATGGGCATTGTTACAGAGTTCATGGTGACAGCACACGGTGGCAGTGGCCATGGAGACAGTGCCAACAATGACAGTGCCCATGGTGACAGTGCCGACAGTGACAGTGCCCATTGTGACACTTCTCACGGTGACAGTGCCCATGGGGACAGTTAGCATGGTGAGATTTCTCACGTTGATAGTGCCCGTTGTGACAGTGCTCACAGTGACAATGCCCATGGTGGCAGTGCCCATAGAGTCATTCCGCACGGTCTCATTTCTCACAGTGAAAGTGCCTATGGTGATATTAACCATGGTGACACTGCACATGGTGGCAGAGCAAAATGGTGACAGTGCCCATGGCGACATTGCTCATGGTGACTTTGCTTATGGTGATAGTCCTTACAGTGACCGTGCGCATGGTGACACTGCACACAGTGACAGTGTTCATGGTAACAGTGTTCACAGTGATAGTTCCCATGGTGAGATTGTCCATGGTAACAGTGCCCATTGTCACAATTCTCATGGTGTAGTGCTCACAGTGACAGTGCCCATGGTGTCATGCCCATGGTGACAGTGCTCATGGTGACAGTGCTCATGTTGGCAGTGCCATAAATAACAGTGCTCATTGTGGCAGTGCTCATGGTGTCCGTGCTCATGGTGACAGTGCCCATGTTTACAGTGTTTATGGTGATGTCACAGTGTCAGTGCCCACGGGGACAGTGCCAAGGCTGACAAAGCCCAGGGTGATACTTCCCATTGGGACAGTGCCCACGGTGACAGTGCCCATGGTGACAGCACCCAGTGTGACAAGGCTCATGGTGACAGTGCTCACGGTGACGGTGCCCATGGTGACAGTGCCGATGTTGAGAGTGCCATTAGTGACAGTGCTCATGGTGAAACTGCCCATGGAGACATCGCCCATGGTGATACTGCTCGTGGTGACAACCCCACGGTGACAGTGCCAAAGTTGATAGTCCCCGTGGTGACAGGTCTTACATTGAATGTGACCATGGTGTCTGTGCTCATGGTGACAGTGCTCAAGGTTATAGTCTCCATGTTGACAGTGCCGATGGTGACAATTCTCACGGTGACAGGGCCTATGGTGTAAATTCACATAGTGACAGTGTTCACGGTGACAGTGCCCATGGTGCTATTACCCATGGTGACAGTTCTCATAGTGAAACTGCCCATGGTGACACTGCACATGGTGGCAGTGCAAAATGGTGACAGTGCCCATGGTGCTATTGCTCTTGGTGACATTGCTTACGGTGATAGTGTGTATGGTGAAACTGCACACAGTGACATTGCTCATGGTGACAGTGTTTACGGCGTTAGTTCCTATCGTGAATGTGACCATGGGGACAGTGCCCATTGTCACAATTCTCATGGTGTAGTGCTCACGGTGACAGTGCCCATGGTGACAATACACAGGGTGACACTATTCATGGTGACATTGCTCATGGTGAGAGTGCCCATGTTCACAACTGTCACGGTGATAGTTCCCATGGTGACAATACCCAGGGTAACAGAGCTGATGGTAAAAGTGTTCACGGTGACAGTGCCCATGATGACAATACCTAAGGTGACAATTCCCATGGCGAGACTGCTCATAGACAGTGCCCATGGTGACAATACCCAGCGTGTCCTGTCCATGGTGACAGTGATCATGGTGACACTTCTCATGAGGACAGTGCCATAAGTGACAGTGCTCATTGTGGCAGTGCTCATGGTGACCGTGCTCATGGTGACAGTGCCCATGGTGACAGTGCCTATGGTGATAGATATCATGGTGGCCGTGCCCAGGGTGACATTGCCCACGCTGACAAAGCCCATGGTGATACTTCCCATTGTGACAGTGCCCACGGTGGCAGAGCCCATGGTGACAGTGCCCAAGATCACAGTGTCCATGGTGAGAGTGCTAACGGTGACTGTGCCCATGGTGACAGCACCCAGTGTGACAATGCCCACTGTGACAGTGCTCACGGTGACCATGCCGATGGTGATAGTGCCAATAGTGACAGTGCTCACGGTGACACTGCCCATGGAGACACTGCCCATGGTGATAGTGCTCATCATGACAACCCCTCGGAGGCAGTGCCAATGGTGAGAGTCCCCGTGGTGACAGTTCTCACGGTGAAAGTGATCCTATTGATATTTCTCATGGTGACAGTGCTCTTGGTGACAGTGCTCAAGGTGATAGTCTGAATGTTGAAAGTGCCCATGGTGACTCTTCTCACGGTGACAGTGTCTATGGTGATTATGCTCTTAGTGACAGTGCTCATGGTGACAGTGCCCATGGTGACAGTGACCACGGTGACTGTTCTCACCGTGGTAGTGCCCATGGTGACAGTGTTCATGATGACAGTCCGCATTAAGGCTGTGCCCACGGTGACACTGCTCATGGTGATAGTTCTCACGGTGATAGTACGCACGGTGACAGTGCCAAAGGTGACAATACCCAGGTGATAGTAATCATGGTGAAAGTGCCCATGGTGGCAGATCTCATACTGACAGTTCTTGTGACAGTGATCATGGTGGCAGTGCTCGTGGTGACAGTGCTCTTGGTGACAGTGCTCATGGTGGCAGTGCCCATGGTGAGACTCCCGATGGTGACACTGCCCATGGTGACAGTGCACATGGTCATGGTGCATCTGGTGGCAGTGCAAAATAGTGAGAGTGCCCATGATGATATTGCTCATGGTGATAGTGCCCATGGTGAGAGTGCCCATGGTTCCAGTGCTCATGGTGACAGTGCCCATTGTGACAGTGCCCCTGGTGACAGTGCACACCGTGAGAGTGCCCATGGTGTCTGTGCCCATGGTGACAGTTCTTATCATGAGAGTGTTCACGGTAGCAGTGTTCATGGTAATAGTGCTCACGGAGACATTGCCCACAATGAGAGTGCCCATGGTGAGAATACTGACTGTGACAGTGCCCATGATGACTTTTCTCTCTGCGACAGTGCCCATGGGGACAGTTAGCACGGTGAGATTTCTCACAGTGATAGTGCACATGGTTTCAGTGCTAATAGTGAAAAGACCCACGGCGCCAGTGCCCATCATGGCATTGCTCACGGTGATAGTTCTCATGGTGACAGTGCCCATGGTGATATTACCCATGGTGACAGTACTCAGTGATCAAGTGCTCATGGTGACAGTGCCTAAGGTGATAGTGCACACGGTGGCAGTGCAAAATGGCGACAGTGCCCATGGGGACATTGCTTAATGTGATAGTCCTTGTGGTGACATTGCGCATGGTGACATTGCCCACCACGACAGTTCTCTTGTTGACAGTGCTCATGGTGATAGTGCCAATGTTGGAAGTGCCCATCGTGAAAGTGCCCATGGTGACAGTTCTTATGATGAGAGTGGTCAGAGTGGCAGTGCTCATGGTGAAAGTGCCCATGGTGACAGAGCCCACGGTGACAGTGTCCATAGTTATAGTGTCCACGGTGACAGTCCTAACAGTGAAATTGTCCATGGGGACACTGCCCATGGTGAAAGTGCCCATGGTCACAACACTCACGGTGATAGTGCTCACGGTGAGAGTGGCCATGGTGACAGTGACCACGGTGACACTTCTAATGGTGATACTGCCCATGATGACAGTGCTCATGGTGACAGTCCACATTGTGCCAGTGCCCAAGGTGACAGTGCTCATGGTGACAGTGCCCAAAGTCACAATACCCATGGTGACAGTGCCCAGGCTGACAGTACTCAAGGTGATAGTGCCCATGGTGACAGTGCACATGGTGATACAGAGAATGGGGACAGTGCTTATGGTGACAGTGGTCATGGTTGCAGTACCCATGGTGATAGTGCTGAAACTGACAGTGCCCTTGGGGATAGTGCCCATGGTGAGTGTGCTCGTGTTAATAGTGCCCATGGTGGCAGTTCCCATTGTGAAAGTGCTCATGATGACAGTGCCCATGTTGGTAGTTCCCATGGTGACAGTGCTCATGGTGATAGTGACCATGTTAACAGTGCACATGGTGGCTGTGCCCTTGGTGACAGTGCCCATGATGACAGTATTCATGGTGACAGTGCTCACGGTGATAGTGCCCATGGTGACAGTGCACATGGTGGTAGTCCACATGGTGGCAGTGAAAAATGGTGACAGTTCCCATGCTGACAGTTCTCATTGTGACAATGCACACGGTCACAACCGATGCTGACACTGCTCATGGTAGCTGTACCTGTGGTGACAGGGCTCATGGTGATAGTGACCATGTTAACAGTGCCCATGGTGACACTGCCCATGGTGACAATGCCCATGATGACAGTGCCCATGGAGTCAGTGCCCACGGAGCCATTGCCTATGGTAACAGTGCTCACAGTGACAGTACCCATGGTAACAGTGACCACGGTGAGAGTGCTCATGGTGATAGTGGCTATGGTGACAGATCACACTGTGACAGTCCGCATTGTGCCAGTACCAATAGTGACAGTGCCCATGGTGACATTGACCACGGTGAGAGTGCTCACGGTGCTAGTGCTCACAGTAATAGTGCTCATGGTGACAGTGCCGACAGTGAAGGTGCTCACGGTGACAGTGCCTATGGTGATAGTGCCCATGGTGAGAGTCCGCCCATTGATAGTGCCCATGGTGGCAGTTCCCATTGTGAAAGTGCTCATGATGACATTGCCCATGTTGGTAGTTCCCATGGTGACAGTGCTCACGGTGATAGTGACCTTGGTAACTGTGCACATGGTGGCCGTGCCCTTGGTGACAGTGCCAATGATGACAGTACTCATGGTGACAGTTCCCATGGGGACAAGGCACAGGGTGGCAGTGAAAAATGGTGAAAGTGCCCATGTTGACAGTTCTCATGGTGACAGTGCACACGGTGACAACCCATGCAGACAGTACTCACGGTGACAGTTCTCATGGTTGCAGTACCCATGGTGACAGTGCTCACAGTGATACTGCCCATGGTGGCAGTGCCCATGGTGACAGTGCCCATGGTGACACTGCCCATGATGACAGTGCCCATGGTGAAAGTTCCCACGGCGCCATTGCCTATGGTGACTGTGCTCATGGTAACAGTGCCCATGGTGACAGTGACCATGGTGAGAGTGCTCACACTGATAGTGCCCATGGTGACAGGGCTCATGGTGCCAGGCCGCATTGTGCCAGTACCCATGGCGACAGTGGTCATGGTGACCCTGACCACAGTGAGAGTGCTCACTGTGATAGAGCTCACGGTAATAGTGCTCATGGTGACAGTGCAAATGGTGACAATACCCATGGTGACAGTACTCATGTTGAAAATACCCATGGTGGCAGTTCTCATGGTGACAGTGCTCATAATAGCAGTGCCCAAGGTGGCAGTCCTCGTGGTGACAGTGCTAATGGTGACAGTGCTCTTGGTGTCAGTTCCCATGGGGACAGTACCGATGGTGACCCTGTGCATTGTTACAGTGCCCATGGTAACCGTGCTCACGGTGATAGTGCACATCGTGACAGCGCCCATGGTGGTAGTTCACGTGGTGACAGTGCTAAATAGTGACAGTGCACATGCTGACAGTGCTCACGGTGATAGTGCCCATGGTGACAGTGCCCACGGTGATAATGGGTATTATTACAGTGTTCATTGTGACAGAGCCCAAGGTGGCAGTGGCCATGGTGACAGTGCCCACAATGACATTGCCCATGGTAACAGTGCCGACAGTGACAGTGCCCATGGTGACACTTCTCACAGTGAATGTGCCCATGGGGACATTTACCATGATGAGATTTCTCACGGTGATAGTGCCCGTTGTGACAGTGCTCACAGTGACAATGCCCATGGTGCCAGTGCCCATAGAGACATTCCGCACGGTCCCATTTCTCACGGTGAAAGTGCCTATGGTGACACTGCACCTGGTGGCAGTGCAAAATGGTGACAGTGCCCATGGTGACATTGCTCATAGTGACTTTGCTTACAGTGATAGTCCTTACGGTGACAGTGTGCATGGTGACACTGCACACAGTTGCAGTGTTTATGGTGACAGTCTTCACAGTGATACTTTCCATGGTGATAGTGCCCATGGTGACACTGCACATGGTGGCAGTGATAAATGGTGACAGTGCCCCTGTTGACAGTTCTCATGGTGAGAGTGCACATGGTGACAACCCGTGCAGACTGTACTCATGGTGACAGTACTCACGGTGACAGTTCTCATGTTTGCAGTATCCATGGTGACAGTGCTCACAGTGATAGTGCCCATGGTGAGAGTGCCCATGATGACAGGGCCCATGGTGCCATTGCCTATGGTGACAGTGCTCATGGTAACAGTGCCCAAGGTGACAGTGACCATGGTGAGAGTGCTCACACTGATGGTGCCCATGGTGACAGTGCTCACGGTGCCTGTCTACATTGTGCCAGTACCCATGGCGACAGTGCTCATGGTGACAGTGACCACAGTGAGAGTGCTCATAGTGATAGTGCTCACGGTAATAGTGCTCATGGTGACAATACCATGGTGACAGTACTCATGATGAAAATACCCATGGTGGCAGTTCTCATAGCGACAGATCTCATGGTGACAGTGCTCATAATAGCAGTGCCCAGGTGCCAGTGCTCGTGGTGACAGTGCTAATGGTGACAGTGCTCTTGGTGGCAGTTCCCATCGGGACAATACTGATGGTGACGCTGTGCATTGTTACAGTGCCCATGGTAACCGTGCTCACGGTGATAGTGCACATCGTGACAGCGCCCATGGTGGTAGTTCACCTGGTGACAGTGCTAAATAGTGACAGTGCACGTGCTGACAGTGCTCTCGGTGATAGTGCCCATGGTGACAGTGCACACGGTGATAATGGGGATTGTTACAGAGTTCATGGTGACAGCACACGGTGGCAGTGGCCATGGAGACAGTGCCCACAATGACAGTGCCCATGGTGACAGTGCCGACAGTGACAGTGCCCATGGTGACACTTCTCACGGTGACAGTGCCCAAGGGGACAGTTAGCATGGTGAGATTTCTCACGTTGATAGTGCCCGTTGTGACAGTGCTCACAGTGACAATGCCCATGGTGGCAGTGCCCATAGAGTCATTCCGCACGGTCTCATTTCTCACAGTGAAAGTGCCTATGGTGATATTAACCATGGTGACACTGCACATGGTGGCAGAGTAAAATGGTGACAGTGCCCATGGCGACATTGCTCATGGTGACTTTGCTTATGTTGATAGTCCTTACAGTGACCGTGCGCATGGTGACACTGCACACAGTGACAGTGTTCATGGTGACAGTGTTCACAGTGATAGTTCCCATGGTGAGATTGTCCATGGTAACAGTGCCCATTGTCACAATTCTCATGGTGTAGTGCTCACAGTGACAGTGCCCATGGTGTCATGCCCATGGTGACAGTGCTCATGGTGACAGTGCTCATGTTGGCAGTGCCATAAATAACAGTGCTCATTGTGGCAGTGCTCATGGTGTCCGTGCTCATGGTGACAGTGCCCATGTTTACAGTGTTTATGGTGATGTCACAGTGTCAGTGCCCACGGGGACAGTGCCAAGGCTGACAAAGCCCAGGGTGATACTTCCCATTGGGACAGTGCCCACGGTGACATTGCCCGTGGTGTCATGCCCATGGTGACAGTGCCCATGGGGAGAGTTAGCATGGTGAGATTTCTCACGTTGATTGTGCCCGTTGTGACAGTGCTCACAGTGACAATGCCCATGGTGCCAGTGCCCATAGAGTCATTCCGCACGGTCTCATTTCTCACAGTGAAAGTGCCTATGGTGATATTAACCATGGTGACACTGCACATGGTGGCAGAGCAAAATGGTGACAGTGCCCATGGCGACATTGCTCATGGTGACTTTGCTTATGGTGATAGTCCTTACAGTGACCGTGCGCATGGTGACACTGCACACAGTGACAGTGTTCATGGTGACAGTGTTCACAGTGATAGTTCCCATGGTGAGATTGTCCATGGTAACAGTGCCCATTGTCACAATTCTCATGGTGTAGTGCTCACAGTGACAGTGCCCATGGTGTCATGCCCATGGTGACAGTGCTCATGGTGACAGTGCTCATGTTGGCAGTGCCATAAATAACAGTGCTCATTGTGGCAGTGCTCATGGTGTCCGTGCTCATGGTGACAGTGCCCATGTTTACAGTGTTTATGGTGATGTCACAGTGTCAGTGCCCACGGGGACAGTGCCAAGGCTGACAAAGCCCAGGGTGATACTTCCCATTGGGACAGTGCCCACGGTGACAGTGCCCATGGTGACAGCACCCAGTGTGACAAGGCTCATGGTGACAGTGCTCACGGTGACGGTGCCCATGGTGACAGTGCCGATGTTGAGAGTGCCATTAGTGACAGTGCTCATGGTGAAACTGCCCATGGAGACATCGCCCATGGTGATACTGCTCGTGGTGACAACCCCACGGTGACAGTGCCAAAGTTGATAGTCCCCGTGGTGACAGGTCTTACATTGAATGTGACCATGGTGTCTGTGCTCATGGTGACAGTGCTCAAGGTTATAGTCTCCATGTTGACAGTGCCGATGGTGACAATTCTCACGGTGACAGGGCCTATGGTGTAAATTCACATAGTGACAGTGTTCACGGTGACAGTGCCCATGGGGCTATTACCCATGGTGACAATTCTCATACTGAAACTGCCCATGGTGACACTGCACATGGTGGCAGTGCAAAATGGTGACAGTGCCCATGGTGCTATTGCTCTTGGTGACATTGCTTACGGTGATAGTGTGTATGGTGAAACTGCACACAGTGACATTGCTCATGGTGACAGTGTTCACGGCGTTAGTTCCTATCGTGAATGTGACCATGGGGACAGTGCCCATTGTCACAATTCTCATGGTGTAGTGCTCACGGTGACAGTGCCCATGGTGACAATACACAGGGTGACACTATTCATGGTGACATTGCTCATGGTGAGAGTGCCCATGTTCACAACTGTCACGGTGATAGTTCCCATGGTGACAATACCCAGGGTAACAGAGCTGATGGTAAAAGTGTTCACGGTGACAGTGCCCATGATGACAGTACCTAAGGTGACAATTCCCATGGTGAGACTGCTCATAGACAGTGCCCATGGTGACAATACCCAGCGTGTCCTGTCCATGGTGACAGTGATCATGGTGACACTTCTCATGAGGACAGTGCCATAAGTGACAGTGCTCATTGTGGCAGTGCTCATGGTGACCGTGCTCATGGTGACAGTGCCCATGGTGACAGTGCCTATGGTGATAGATATCATGGTGGCCGTGCCCAGGGTGACATTGCCCACGCTGACAAAGCCCATGGTGATACTTCCCATTGTGACAGTGCCCACGGTGGCAGAGCCCATGGTGACAGTGCCCAAGATCACAGTGTCCATGGTGAGAGTGCTAACGGTGACTGTGCCCATGGTGACAGCACCCAGTGTGACAATGCCCATTGTGACAGTGCTCACGGTGACCATGCCGATGGTGATAGTGCCAATAGTGAGAGTGCTCACGGTGACACTGCCCATGGAGACACTGCCCATGGTGATAGTGCTCATCATGACAACCCCTCGGAGGCAGTGCCAATGGTGAGAGTCCCCGTGGTGACAGTTCTCACGGTGAAAGTGATCCTATTGATATTTCTCATGGTGACAGTGCTCTTGGTGACAGTGCTCAAGGTGATAGTCTGAATGTTGACAGTGCCCATGGTGACTCTTCTCACGGTGACAGTGTCTATGGTGATTATGCTCTTAGTGACAGTGCTCATGGTGACAGTGCCCATGGTGACAGTGACCACGGTGACTGTTCTCACCGTGGTAGTGCCCATGGTGACAGTGTTCATGATGACAGTCCGCATTAAGGTTGTGCCCACGGTGACACTGCTCATGGTGAAAGTTCTCACGGTGATAGTACGCACGGTGACAGTGCCAAAGGTGACAATACCCAGGTGATAGTAATCATGGTGAAAGTGCCCATGGTGGCAGTTCTCATACTGACAGTTCTTGTGACACTGCTCATGGTGGCAGTGCTCGTGGTGACAGTGCTCTTGGTGACAGTGCTCATGGTGGCAGTGCCCATGGTGAGACTCCCGATGGTGACACTGCCCATGGTGACAGTGCACATGGTCATGGTGCATCTGGTGGCAGTGCAAAATAGTGAGAGTGCCCATGATGATATTGCTCATGGTGATAGTGCCCATGGTGAGAGTGCCCATGGTTCCAGTGCTCATGGTGACAGTGCCCATTGTGACAGTGCCCTTGGTGACAGTGCACACCGTGAGAGTGCCCATGGTGTCTGTGCCCATGGTGACAGTTCTTATCATGAGAGTGTTCACGGTAGCAGTGTTCATGGTAATAGTGCTCATGGAGACATTGCCCACAATGAGAGTGCCCATGGTGAGAATACTGACTGTGACAGTGCCCATGATGACTTTTCTCTCTGCGACAGTGCCCATGGGGACAGTTAGCACGGTGAGATTTCTCACAGTGATAGTGCACATTGTTTCAGTGCTAATAGTGAAAAGACCCACGGCGCCAGTGCCCATCATGGCATTGCTCACGGTGATAGTTGTCACGGTGACAGTGCCCATGGTGATATTACCCATGGTGACAGTACTCAGTGATCAAGTGCTCATGGTGACAGTGCCTAAGGTGATAGTGCACACGGTGGCAGTGCAAAATGGCGACAGTGCCCATGGGGACATTGCTTAATGTGATAGTCCTTGTGGTGACATTGCGCATGGTGACATTGCCCACCACGACAGTTCTCTTGTTGACAGTGCTCATGGTGATAGTGCCAATGTTGGAAGTGCCCATCGTGAAAGTGCCCATGGTGACAGTTCTTATGATGAGAGTGGTCAGAGTGGCAGTGCTCATGGTGAAAGTGCCCATGGTGACAGAGCCCACGGTGACAGTGTCCATAGTTATAGTGTCCACGGTGACAGTCCTAACAGTGAAATTGTCCATGGGGACACTGCCCATGGTGAAAGTGCCCATGGTCACAACACTCACGGTGATAGTGCTCACGGTGAGAGTGGCCATGGTGACAGTGACCACGGTGACACTTCTAATGGTGATACTGCCCATGATGACAGTGCTCATGGTGACAGTCCACATTGTGCCAGTGCCCAAGGTGACAGTGCTCATGGTGACAGTGCCCAAAGTCACAATACCCATGGTGACAGTGCCCAGGCTGACAGTTCTCAAGGTGATAGTGCCCATGGTGACAGTGCACATGGTGATACAGAGAATGGGGACAGTGCTTATGGTGACAGTGGTCATGGTTGCAGTACCCATGGTGATAGTGCAGAAACTGACAGTGCCCTTGGGGATAGTGCCCATGGTGAGTGTGCTCGTGTTAATAGTGCCCATGGTGGCAGTTCCCATTGTGAAAGTGCTCATGATGACAGTGCCCATGTTGGTAGTTCCCATGGTGACAGTGCTCATGGTGATAGTGACCATGTTAACAGTGCACATGGTGGCTGTGCCCTTGGTGACAGTGCCCATGATGACAGTATTCATGGTGACAGTGCTCACGGTGATAGTGCCCATGGTGAGAGTGCACATGGTGGTAGTCCACATGGTGGCAGTGAAAAATGGTGACAGTTCCCATGCTGACAGTTCTCATTGTGACAATGCACACGGTCACAACCGATGCTGACACTGCTCATGGTAGCTGTACCCGTGGTGACAGTGCTCATGGTGATAGTGCCCATGTTAACAGTGCCCATGGTGACACAGCCCATGGTGACAATGCCCATGATGACAGTGCCCATGGAGTCAGTGCCCACGGAGCCATTGCCTATGGTAACAGTGCTCACAGTGACAGTACCCATGGTAACAGTGACCACGGTGAGAGTGCTCATGGTGATAGTGGCTATGGTGACAGATCACACTGTGACAGTCCGCATTGTGCCAGTACCAATAGTGACAGTGCCCATGGTGACATTGACCACGGTAAGAGTGCTCACGGTGCTAGTGCTCACAGTAATAGTGCTCATGGTGACAGTGCCGACAGTGAAGGTGCTCACGGTGACAGTGCCTATGGTGATAGTGCCCATGGTGAGAGTCCGCCCATTGATAGTGCCCATGGTGGCAGTTCCCATTGTGAAAGTGCTCATGATGACATTGCCCATGTTGGTAGTTCCCATGGTGACAGTGCTCACGGTGATAGTGACCTTGGTAACTGTGCACATGGTGGCCGTGCCCTTGGTGACAGTGCCAATGATGACAGTACTCATGGTGACAGTTCCCATGGGGACAAGGCACAGGGTGGCAGTGAAAAATGGTGAAAGTGCCCATGTTGACAGTTCTCATGGTGACAGTGCACACGGTGACAACCCATGCAGACAGTACTCACGGTGACAGTTCTCATGGTTGCAGTACCCATGGTGACAGTGCTCACAGTGATACTGCCCATGGTGGCAGTGCCCATGGTGACAGTGCCCATGGTGACACTGCCCATGATGACAGTGCCCATGGTGAAAGTTCCCACGGCGCCATTGCCTATGGTGACTGTGCTCATGGTAACAGTGCCCATGGTGACAGTGACCATGGTGAGAGTGCTCACACTGATAGTGCCCATGGTGACATGGCTCATGGTGCCAGGCCGCATTGTGACAGTACCCATGGCGACAGTGGTCATGGTGACACTGACCACAGTGAGAGTGCTCACTGTGATAGAGCTCACGGTAATAGTGCTCATGGTGACAGTGCAAATGGTGACAATACCCATGGTGACAGTACTCATGTTGAAAATACCCATGGTGGCAGTTCTCATGGTGACAGTGCTCATAATAGCAGTGCCCAAGGTGGCAGTCCTCGTGGTGACAGTGCTAATGGTGACAGTGCTCTTGGTGGCAGTTCCCATGGGGACAGTACCGATGGTGACCCTGTGCATTGTTACAGTGCCCATGGTAACCGTGCTCACGGTGGTAGTGCACATCGTGACAGTGCCCATGGTGGTAGTTCACCTGGTGACAGTGCTAAATAGTGACAGTGCACATGCTGACAGTGCTCACGGTGATAGTGCCCATGGTGACAGTGCCCACGGTGATAATGGGTATTATTACAGTGTTCATCGTGACAGAGCCCAAGGTGGCAGTGGCCATGGTGAAAGTGCCCACAATGACAGTGCCCATGGTAACAGTGCCGACAGTGACAGTGTCCATAGTGACACTTCTCACAGTGAATGTGCCCATGGGGACAGTTACCATGATGAGATTTCTCACGGTGATAGTGCCCGTTGTGACAGTGCTCACAGTGACAATGCCCATGGTGCCAGTGCCCATAGAGACATTCCACATGGTCACATTTCTTACGGTGAAAGTGCCTATGGTGACACTGCACCTGGTGGCAGTGCAAAATGGTGACAGTGCCCATGGTGACATTGCTCATAGTGACTTTGCTTACAGTGATAGTCCTTACGGTGACAGTGTGCATGGTGACACTGCACACAGTTGCAGTGTTTATGGTGTCAGGCTTCACGGTGATACTTTCCATGGTGATAGTGCCCACGGTGACACTGCACATGGTGGCAGTGATAAATGGTGACAGTGCCCCTGTTGACAGTTCTCATGGTGACAGTGCACATGGTGACAACCCGTGCAGACTGTACTCATGGTGACATTACTCACGGTGACAGTTCTCATGTTTGCAGTATCCATGGTGACAGTGCTCACAGTGATAGTGCCCATGGTGAGAGTGCCCATGATGACAGGGCCCATGGTGCCATTGCCTATGGTGACAGTGCTCATGGTAACAGTGCCCAAGGTGACAGTGACCATGGTGAGAGTGCTCACACTGATGGTGCCCATGGTGACACTGCTCACGGTGCCTGTCTACATTGTGCCAGTACCCATGGCGACAGTGTTCATGGTGACAGTGACCACAGTGAGAGTGCTCATAGTGATAGTGCTCATGGTGACAATGCAAATGGTGACAATACCATGGTGACAGTACTCATGTTGAAAATACCCATGGTGGCAGTTCTCATAGCGACAGATCTCATGGTGACAGTGCTCATAATAGCAGTGCCCAGGTGCCAGTGCTCGTGGTGACAGTGCTAATGGTGACAGTGCTCTTGGTGGCAGTTCCCATCGGGACAATACTGATGGTGACGCTGTGCATTGTTACAGTGCCCATGGTAACCGTGCTCACGGTGATAGTGCACATCGTGACAGCGCCCATGGTGGTAGTTCACCTGGTGACAGTGCTAAATAGTGACAGTGCACGTGCTGACAGTGCTCTCGGTGATAGTGCCCATGGTGACAGTGCACACGGTGATAATGGGCATTGTTACAGAGTTCATGGTGACAGCACACGGTGGCAGTGGCCATGGAGACAGTGCCCACAATGACAGTGCCCATGGTGACAGTGCCGACAGTGACAGTGCCCATGGTGACACTTCTCACGGTGACAGTGCCCATGGGGACAGTTAGCATGGTGAGATTTCTCACGGTGACAGTGCCCGTTGTGACAGTGCTCACAGTGACAATGCCCATGGTGCCAGTGCCCATAGAGTCATTCCGCACGGTCACATTTCTCACAGTGAAAGTGCCTATGGTGATATTAACCATGGTGACACTGCACATGGTGGCAGAGCAAAATGGTGACAGTGCCCATGGTGACATTGCTCATGGTGTCTTTGCTTATGGTGATAGTCCTTACAGTGACAGTGCGCATGGTGACACTGCACACAGTGACAGTGTTCATGGTGACAGTGTTCACGGTGATAGTTCCCATGGTGAGATTGTCCATGGTAACAGTGCCCATAGTCACAATTCTCATGGTGTAGTGCTCACAGTGACAGTGTCCATGGTGTCATGCCCATGGTGACAGTGCTCATGGTGACAGTGCTCATGTTGGCAGTGCCATAAATAACAGTGCTCATTGTGGCAGTGCTCATGGTGTCCGTGCTCATGGTGACAGTGCCCATGTTTACAGTGTTTATGGTGATAGATGTCACGGTGTCAGTGCCCACGGGGTCAGTGCCAAGGCTGACAAAGCCCAGGGTGATACTTCCCATTGGGACAGTGCCCACGGTGACAGTGCCCATGGTGACAGCGCCCAGTGTGACAAGGCACATGGTGACAGTGCTCACGGTGATGGTGCCCATGGTGACAGTGCCGATGGTGAGAGTGCCATTAGTGACAGTGCTCATGGTGAAACTGCCCATGGAGACATCGCCCATGGTGATAGTGCTCATGGTGACAACCCCACGGTGACAGTGCCAATGTTGATAGTCCCCGTGGTGACAGGTCTTACATTGAATGTGACCATGGTGTCTGTGCTCATGGTGACAGTGCTCAAGGTTAGAGTCTCCATGTTGACAGTGCCGATGGTGACAATTCTCACGGTGACAGGGCCTAAGGTGAAAATTCTCATAGTGACAGTGTTCACGGTGACAGTGCCCATGGTGCTATTACCCATGGTGACAGTTCTCATAGTGAAACGGCCCATGGTGACACTGCACATGGTGGCAGTGCAAAATGGTGACAGTGTCCATGGTGCTATTGCTCATGGTGACATTGCTTACGGTGATAGTGTGTATGGTGAAACTGAACACAGTGACATTGCTCGTGGTGACAGTGTTCACGGCGTTAGTTCCTATCGTGAATGTGACCTTGGGGACAGTGCCCATTGTCACAATTCTCATGGTGTAGTGCTCACGGTGACAGTGCCCATGGTGACAATACACAGGGTGACACTATTCATGGTGACATTGCTCATGGTGAGAGTGCCCATGTTCACAACTCTCACCGTGATTGTTCCCATGGTGACAATACCCAGGGTAACAGAGCTGATGGTAAAAGTGTTCACGGTGACAGTGCCCATGATGACAGTACCTAAGGTAACAATTCCCATGGTGAGACTGCTCATAGACAGTGCCCATGGTGACAATACCCAGCGTGTCCTGTCCATGGTGACAGTGATCATGGTGACACTTCTCATGAGGACAGTGCCATAAGTGACAGTGCTCATTGTGGCAGTGCTCATGGTGACCGTGCTCATGGTGACAGTGCCCATGGTGACAGTGCCTATGGTGATAGATATCATGGTGGCCGTGCCCAGGGTGACATTGCCCACGCTGACAAAGCCCATGGTGATACTTCCCATTGTGACAGTGCCCACGGTGGCAGAGCCCATGGTGACAGTGCCCAAGATCACAGTGTCCATGGTGAGAGTGCTAACGGTGACTGTGCCCATGGTGACAGCACCCAGTGTGACAATGCCCATTGTGACAGTGCTCACGGTGACCATGCCGATGGTGATAGTGCCAATAGTGAGAGTGCTCACGGTGACACTGCCCATGGAGACACTGCCCATGGTGATAGTGCTCATCATGACAACCCCTCGGAGGCAGTGCCAATGGTGAGAGTCCCCGTGGTGACAGTTCTCACGGTGAAAGTGATCCTATTGATATTTCTCATGGTGACAGTGCTCTTGGTGACAGTGCTCAAGGTGATAGTCTGAATGTTGACAGTGCCCATGGTGACACTTCTCACGGTGACAGTGTCTATGGTGATTATGCTCTTAGTGACAGTGCTCATGGTGACAGTGCCCATGGTGACAGTGACCACGGTGACTGTTCTCACCGTGGTAGTGCCCATGGTGACAGTGTTCATGATGACAGTCCGCATTAAGGCTGTGCCCACAGTGACACTGCTCATGGTGATAGTTCTCACGGTGATAGTACGCACGGTGACAGTGCCAAAGGTGACAATACCCAGGTGATAGTAATCATGGTGAAAGTGCCCATGGTGGCAGATCTCATACTGACAGTTCTTGTGACAGTGATCATGGTGGCAGTGCTCGTGGTGACAGTGCTCTTGGTGACAGTGCTCATGGTGGCAGTGCCCATGGTGAGACTCCCGATGGTGACACTGCCCATGGTGACAGTGCACATGGTCATGGTGCATCTGGTGGCAGTGCAAAATAGTGAGAGTGCCCATGATGATATTGCTCATGGTGATAGTGCCCATGGTGAGAGTGCCCATGGTTCCAGTGCTCATGGTGACAGTGCCCATTGTGACAGTGCCCCTGGTGACAGTGCACACCGTGAGAGTGCCCATGGTGTCTGTGCCCATGGTGACAGTTCTTATCATGAGAGTGTTCACGGTAGCAGTGTTCATGGTAATAGTGCTCACGGAGACATTGCCCACAATGAGAGTGCCCATGGTGAGAATACTGACTGTGACAGTGCCCATGATGACTTTTCTCTCTGCAACAGTGCCCATGGGGACAGTTAGCACGGTGAGATTTCTCACAGTGATAGTGCACATGGTTTCAGTGCTAATAGTGAAAAGACCCACGGCGCCAGTGCCCATCATGGCATTGCTCACGGTGATAGTTCTCACGGTGACAGTGCCCATGGTGATATTACCCATGGTGACAGTACTCAGTGATCAAGTGCTCATGGTGACAGTGCCTAAGGTGATAGTGCACACGGTGGCAGTGCAAAATGGCGACAGTGCCCATGGTGACATTGCTTAATGTGATAGTCCTTGTGGTGACATTGCGCATGGTGACATTGCCCACGACGACAGTTCTCTTGATTACAGTGCTCATGGTGATAGTGTCAATGTTGGAAGTGCCCATCGTGAAAGTGCCCATGGTGACAGTTCTTATGATGAGAGTGGTCAGAGTGGCAGTGCTCATGGTGAAAGTGCCCATGGTGACAGAGCCCACGGTGACAGTGTCCATAGTTATAGTGTCCACGGTGACAGTCTTAACAGTGAAATTGTCCATGGGGACACTGCCCATGGTGAAAGTGCCCATGGTCACAACAATCACGGTGAGAGTGGCCATGGTGACAGTGACCACGGTGACACTTCTAATGGTGATACTGCCCATGATGACAGTGCTCATGGTGACAGTCCACATTGTGCCAGTGCCCAAGGTGACAGTGCTCATGGTGACAGTGCCCAAAGTCACAATACCCATGGTGACAGTGCCCAGGCTGACAGTTCTCAAGGTGATAGTGCCCATGGTGACAGTGCACATGGTGATACAGAGAATGGGGACAGTGCTTATGGGGACAGTGGTCATGGTTGCAGTACCCATGGTGATAGTGCTGAAACTGACAGTGCCCTTGGGGATAGTGCCCATGGTGAGTGTGCTCGTGTTAATAGTGCCCATGGTGGCAGTTCCCATTGTGAAAGTGCTCATGATGACAGTGCCCATGTTGGTAGTTCCCATGGTGACAGTGCTCATGGTGATAGTGACCATGTTAACAGTGCACATGGTGGCTGTGCCCTTGGTGACAGTGCCCATGATGACAGTATTCATGGTGACAGTGCTCACGGTGATAGTGCCCATGGTGACAGTGCACATGGTGGTAGTGCACATGGTGGCAGTGAAAAATGGTGACAGTTCCCATGCTGACAGTTCTCATTGTGACAATGCACACGGTCACAACCGATGCTGACACTGCTCATGGTAGCTGTACCCGTGGTGACAGTGCTCATGGTGATAGTGCCCATGTTAACAGTGCCCATGGTGACACTGCCCATGGTGACAATGCCCATGATGACAGTGCCCATGGAGTCAGTGCCCACGGAGCCATTGCCTATGGTAACAGTGCTCACAGTGACAGTACCCATGGTAACAGTGACCACGGTGAGAGTGCTCATGGTGATAGTGGCTATGGTGACAGATCACACTGTGACAGTCCGCATTGTGCCAGTACCAATAGTGACAGTGCCCATGGTGACATTGACCACGGTGAGAGTGCTCACGGTGCTAGTGCTCACAGTAATAGTGCTCATGGTGACAGTGCCGACAGTGACGGTGCTCACGGTGACAGTGCCTATGGTGATAGTGCCCATGGTGAGAGTCCGCCCATTGATAGTGCCCATGGTGGCAGTTCCCATTGTGAAAGTGCTCATGATGACATTGCCCATGTTGGTAGTTCCCATGGTGACAGTGCTCACGGTGATAGTGACCTTGGTAACTGTGCACATGGTGGCCATGCCCTTGGTGACAGTGCCAATGATGACAGTACTCATGGTGACAGTTCCCATTGGGACAAGGCACAGGGTGGCAGTGAAAAATGGTGAAAGTGCCCATGTTGACAGTTCTCATGGTGACAGTGCACACGGTGACAACCCATGCAGACAGTACTCATGGTGACAGTTCTCATGGTTGCAGTACCCATGGTGACAGTGCTCACAGTGATACTGCCCATGGTGGCAGTGCCCATGGTGACAGTGCCCATGGTGACACTGCCCATGATGACAGTGCCCATGGTGAAAGTTCCCACGGCGCCATTGCCTATTGTGACAGTGCTCATGGTAACAGTGCCCATGGTGACAGTGACCATGGTGAGAGTGCTCACACTGATAGTGCCCATGGTGACAGGGCTCATGGTGCCAGTCCGCATTGTGCCAGTACCCATGGCGACAGTGGTCATGGTGACACTGACCACAGTGAGAGTGCTCACTGTGATAGAGCTCACAGTAATAGTGCTCATGGTGACAGTGCAAATGGTGACAATACCCATGGTGACAGTACTCATGTTGAAAATACCCATGGTGGCAGTTCTCATGGTGACAGTGCTCATAATAGCAGTGCCCAAGGTGGCAGTCCTCGTGGTGACAGTGCTAATGGTGACAGTGCTCTTGGTGGCAGTTCCCATGGGGACAGTACCGATGGTGACCCTGTGCATTGTTACAGTGCCCATGGTAACCGTGCTCACGGTGATAGTGCACATCGTGACAGCGCCCATGGTGGTAGTTCACCTGCTGACAGTCCTAAATAGTGACAGTGCACATGCTGACAGTGCTCACGGTGATAGTGCCCATGGTGACAGTGCCCACGGTGATAATGGGTATTATTACAGTGTTCATCGTGACAGAGCCCAAGGTGGCAGTGGCCATGGTGACAGTTCCCACAATGACAGTGCCCATGGTAACAGTGCCGACAGTGACAGTGCCCATGGTGACACTTCTCACAGTGAATGTGCCCATGGGGACAGTTACCATGATGAGATTTCTCACGGTGATAGTGCCCGTTGTGACAGTGCTCACAGTAACAATGCCCATGGTGCCAGTGCCCATAGAGACATTCCGCACGGTCACATTTCTTACGGTGAAAGTGCCTATGGTGACACTGCACCTGGTGGCAGTGCAAAATGTTGACAGTGCCCATGGTGACATTGCTCATAGTGACTTTGCTTACAGTGATAGTCCTTACGGTGACAGTGTGCATGGTGACACTGCACACAGTTGCAGTGTTTATGGTGACAGTGTTCAGAGTGATACTTTCCATGGTGATAGTGCCCATGGTGACACTGCACATGGTGGCAGTGATAAATGGTGACAGTGTCCCTGTTGACAGTTCTCATGGTGAGAGTGCACATGGTGACAACCCGTGCAGACTGTACTCATGGTGACAGTACTCACGGTGACAGTTCTCATGTTTGCAGTATCCATGGTGACAGTGCTCACAGTGATAGTGCCCATGGTGAGAGTGCCCATGATGACAGGGCCCATGGTGCCATTGCCTATGGTGACAGTGCTCATGGTAACAGTGCCCAAGGTGACAGTGACCATGGTGAGAGTGCTCACACTGATGGTGCCCATGGTGACAGTGCTCACGGTGCCTGTCTACATTGTGCCAGTACCCATGGCGACAGTGCTCATGGTGACAGTGACCACAGTGAGAGTGCTCATAGTGATAGTGCTCACGGTAATAGTGCTCATGGTGACAATGCAAATGGTGACAATACCATGGTGACAGTACTCATGTTGAAAATACCCATGGTGGCCGTTCTCATAGCGACAGATCTCATGGTGAAAGTGCTCATAATAGCAGTGCCCAGGTGCCAGTGCTCGTGGTGACAGTGCTAATGGTGACAGTGCTCTTGGTGGCAGTTCCCATCGGGACAATACTGATGGTGACGCTGTGCATTGTTACAGTGCCCATGGTAACCGTGCTCACGGTGATAGTGCACATCGTGACAGCGCCCATGGTGGTAGTTCACGTGGTGACAGTGCTAAATAGTGACAGTGCACGTGCTGACAGTGCTCTCGGTGATAGTGCCCATGGTGACAGTGCACACGGTGATAATGGGCATTGTTACAGAGTTCATGGTGACAGCACACGGTGGCAGTGGCCATGGAGACAGTGCCCACAATGACAGTGCCCATGGTGACAGTGCCGACAGTGACAGTGCCCATGGTGACACTTCTCACGGTGACAGTGCCCATGGGGACAGTTAGCATGGTGAGATTTCTCACGGTGACAGTGCCCGTTGTGACAGTGCTCACAGTGACAATGCCCATGGTGCCAGTGCCCATAGAGTCATTCCGCACGGTCACATTTCTCACAGTGAAAGTGGCTATGGTGATATTAACCATGGTGACACTGCACATGGTGGCAGAGCAAAATGGTGACAGTGCCCATGGTGACATTGCTCATGGTGACTTTGCTTATGGTGATAGTCCTTACAGTGACCGTGCGCATGGTGACACTGCACACAGTGACAGTGTTCATGGTAACAGTGTTCACAGTGATAGTTCCCATGGTGAGATTGTCCATGGTAACAGTGCCCATTGTCACAATTCTCATGGTGTAGTGCTCACAGTGACAGTGCCCATGGTGTCATGCCCATGGTGACAGTGCTCATGGTGACAGTGCTCATGTTGGCAGTGCCATAAATAACAGTGCTCATTGTGGCAGTGCTCATGGTGTCCGTGCTCATGGTGACAGTGCCCATGTTTACAGTGTTTATGGTGATAGATGTCACAGTGTCAGTGCCCACGGGGACAGTGCCAAGGCTGACAAAGCCCAGGGTGATACTTCCCATTGGGACAGTGCCCACGGTGACAGTGCCCATGGTGACAGCACCCAGTGTGACAAGGCTCATGGTGACAGTGCTCACGGTGACGGTGCCCATGGTGACAGTGCCAATGTTGAGAGTGCCATTAGTGACAGTGCTCATGGTGAAACTCCCCTGGAGACATCGCCCATGGTGATAGTGCTCGTGGTGACTACCCCACGGTGACAGTGCCAGAGTTGATTGTCCCCGTGTTGACAGGTCTTACATTGAATGTGACCATGGTGTCTGTGCTCATGGTGACAGTGCTCAAGGTTAGAGTCTCCATGTTGACAGTGCCGATGGTGACAATTCTCACGGTGACAGGGCCTATGGTGTAAATTCACATAGTGACAGTGTTCACGGTGACAGTGCCCATGGTGCTATTACCCATGGTGACAGTTCTCATAGTGAAACTGCCCATGGTGACACTGCACATGGTGGCAGTGCAAAATGGTGACAGTGCCCATGGTGATATTGATCATGGTGACATTGCTTACGGTGATAGTGTGTATGGTGAAACTGCACACAGTGACATTGCTCATGGTGACAGTGTTCACGGCGTTAGTTCCTATCGTGAATGTGACCATGGGGACAGTGCCCATTGTCACAATTCTCATGGTGTAGTGCTCACGGTGACAGTGCCCATGGTGACAATACACAGGGTGACACTATTCATGGTGACATTGCTCATGGTGAGAGTGCCCATGTTCACAACTGTCACGGTGATATTTCCCATGGTGACAATACCCAGGGTAACAGAGCTGATGGTAAAAGTGTTCACGGTGACAGTGCCCATGATGACAGTACCTAAGGTGACAATTCCCATGGTGAGACTGCTCATAGACAGTGCCCATGGTGACAATACCCAGCGTGTCCTGTCCATGGTGACAGTGATCATGGTGACACTTCTCATGAGGACAGTGCCATAAGTGACAGTGCTCATTGTGGCAGTGCTCATGGTGACCGTGCTCATGGTGACAGTGCCCATGGTGACAGTGCCTATGGTGATAGATATCATGGTGGCCGTGCCCAGGGTGACATTGCCCACGCTGACAAAGCCCATGGTGATACTTCCCATTGTGACAGTGCCCACGGTGGCAGAGCCCATGGTGACAGTGCCCAAGATCACAGTGTCCATGGTGAGAGTGCTAACGGTGACTGTGCCCATGGTGACAGCACCCAGTGTGACAATGCCCATTGTGACAGTGCTCACGGTGACCATGCCGATGGTGATAGTGCCAATAGTGAGAGTGCTCACGGTGACACTGCCCATGGAGACACTGCCCATGGTGATAGTGCTCATCATGACAACCCCTCGGAGGCAGTGCCAATGGTGAGATTCCCCGTGGTGACAGTTCTCACGGTGAAAGTGATCCTATTGATATTTCTCATGGTGACAGTGCTCTTGGTGACAGTGCTCAAGGTGATAGTCTGAATGTTGACAGTGCCCATGGTGACTCTTCTCACGGTGACAGTGCCTATGGTGATTATGCTCTTAGTGACAGTGCTCATGGTGACAGTGCCCATGGTGACAGTGACCACGGTGACTGTTCTCACCGTGGTAGTTCCCATGGTGACAGTGTTCATGATGACAGTCCGCATTAAGGCTGTGCCCACGGTGACACTGCTCATGGTGATAGTTCTCACGGTGATAGTACGCACGGTGACAGTGCCAAAGGTGACAATACCCAGGTGATAGTAATCATGGTGAAAGTGCCCATGGTGGCAGTTCTCATACTGACAGTTCTTGTGACACTGCTCATGGTGGCAGTGCTCGTGGTGACAGTGCTCTTGGTGACAGTGCTCATGGTGGCAGTGCCCATGGTGAGACTCCCGATGGTGACACTGCCCATGGTGACAGTGCACATGGTCATGGTGCATCTGGTGGCAGTGCAAAATAGTGAGAGTGCCCATGATGATATTGCTCATGGTGATAGTGCCCATGGTGAGAGTGCCCATGGTTCCAGTGCTCATGGTGACAGTGCCCATTGTGACAGTGCCCCTGGTGACAGTGCACACCGTGAGAGTGCCCATGGTGTCTGTGCCCATGGTGACAGTTCTTATCATGAGAGTGTTCACGGTAGCAGTGTTCATGGTAATAGTGCTCACGGAGACATTGCCCACAATGAGAGTGCCCATGGTGAGAATACTGACTGTGACAGTGCCCATGATGACTTTTCTCTCTGCGACAGTGCCCATGGGGACAGTTAGCACGGTGAGATTTCTCACAGTGATAGTGCACATTGTTTCAGTGCTAATAGTGAAAAGACCCACGGCGCCAGTGCCCATCATGGCATTGCTCACAGTGATAGTTCTCACGGTGACAGTGCCCATGGTGATATTACCCATGGTGACAGTACTCAGTGATCAAGTGCTCATGGTGACAGTGCCTAAGGTGATAGTGCACACGGTGGCAGTGCAAAATGGCGACAGTGCCCATGGTGACATTGCTTAATGTGATAGTCCTTGTGGTGACATTGCGCATGGTGACATTGCCCACCACGACAGTTCTCTTGTTGACAGTGCTCATGGTGATAGTGCCAATGTTGGAAGTGCCCATCGTGAAAGTGCCCATGGTGACAGTTCTTATGATGAGAGTGGTCAGAGTGGCAGTGCTCATGGTGAAAGTGCCCATGGTGACAGAGCCCACGGTGACAGTGTCCATAGTTATAGTGTCCACGGTGACAGTCCTAACAGTGAAATTGTCCATGGGGACACTGCCCATGGTGAAAGTGCCCATGGTCACAACACTCACGGTGATAGTGCTCACGGTGAGAGTGGCCATGGTGACAGTGACCACGGTGACACTTCTAATGGTGATACTGCCCATGATGACAGTGCTCATGGTGACAGTCCACATTGTGCCAGTGCCCAAGGTGACAGTGCTCATGGTGACAGTGCCCAAAGTCACAATACCCATGGTGACAGTGCCCAGGCTGACAGTTCTCAAGGTGATAGTGCCCATGGTGACAGTGCACATGGTGATACAGAGAATGGGGACAGTGCTTATGGTGACAGTGGTCATGGTTGCAGTACCCATGGTGATAGTGCTGAAAATGACAGTGCCCTTGGGGATAGTGCCCATGGTGAGTGTGCTCGTGTTAATAGTGCCCATGGTGGCAGTTCCCATTGTGAAAGTGCTCATGATGACAGTGCCCATGTTGGTAGTTCCCATGGTGACAGTGCTCATGGTGATAGTGACCATGTTAACAGTGCACATGGTGGCTGTGCCCTTGGTGACAGTGCCCATGATGACAGTATTCATGGTGACAGTGCTCACGGTGATA
The DNA here is from genome assembly GCF_964341445.2 of Mesoplodon mirus. Classification (NCBI taxonomy): domain Eukaryota; kingdom Metazoa; phylum Chordata; class Mammalia; order Artiodactyla; family Ziphiidae; genus Mesoplodon; species Mesoplodon mirus. Next base: position 4,479,297 of record NW_028295808.1, on the reverse strand, counting down.
GTGCCCATGGTGACAGTGCACATGGTGGTAGTCCACATAGTGGCAGTGAAAAATGGTGACAGTTCCCATGCTGACAGTTCTCATTGTGACAATGCACAGGGTCACAACCGATGCAGACACTGCTCATGGTAGCTGTACCCGTGGTGACAGTGCTCATGGTGATAGTGACCATGTTAACAGTGCCCATGGTGACACTGCCCATGGTGACAATGCCCATGATGACAGTGCCCATGGAGTCAGTGCCCACGGAGCCATTGCCTATGGTAACAGTGCTCACAGTGACAGTACCCATGGTAACAGTGACCACGGTGAGAGTGCTCATGGTGATAGTGGCTATGGTGACAGATCACACTGTGACAGTCCGCATTGTGCCAGTACCAATAGTGACAGTGCCCATGGTGACATTGACCACGGTGAGAGTGCTCACGGTGCTAGTGCTCACAGTAATAGTGCTCATGGTGACAGTGCCGACAGTGACGGTGCTCACGGTGACAGTGCCTATGGTGATAGTGCCCATGGTGAGAGTCCGCCCATTGATAGTGCCCATGGTGGCAGTTCCCATTGTGAAAGTGCTCATGATGACATTGCCCATGTTGGTAGTTCCCATGGTGACAGTGCTCACGGTGATAGTGACCTTGGTAACTGTGCACATGGTGGCCATGCCCTTGGTGACAGTGCCAATGATGACAGTACTCATGGTGACAGTTCCCATTGGGACAAGGCACAGGGTGGCAGTGAAAAATGGTGAAAGTGCCCATGTTGACAGTTCTCATGGTGACAGTGCACACGGTGACAACCCATGCAGACAGTACTCATGGTGACAGTTCTCATGGTTGCAGTACCCATGGTGACAGTGCTCACAGTGATACTGCCCATGGTGGCAGTGCCCATGGTGACAGTGCCCATGGTGACACTGCCCATGATGACAGTGCCCATGGTGAAAGTTCCCACGGCGCCATTGCCTATTGTGACAGTGCTCATGGTAACAGTGCCCATGGTGACAGTGACCATGGTGAGAGTGCTCACACTGATAGTGCCCATGGTGACAGGGCTCATGGTGCCAGGCCGCATTGTGCCAGTACCCATGGCGACAGTGGTCATGGTGACACTGACCACAGTGAGAGTGCTCACTGTGATAGAGCTCACGGTAATAGTGCTCATGGTGACAGTGCAAATGGTGACAATACCCATGGTGACAGTACTCATGTTGAAAATACCCATGGTGGCAGTTCTCATGGTGACAGTGCTCATAATAGCAGTGCCCAAGGTGGCAGTCCTCGTGGTGACAGTGCTAATGGTGACAGTGATCTTGGTGGCAGTTCCCATGGGGACAGTACCGATGGTGACCCTGTGCATTGTTACAGTGCCCATGGTAACCGTGCTCACGTTGGTAGTGCAAATCGTGACAGTGCCCATGGCGGTAGTTCACCTGGTGACAGTGTTAAATAGTGACAGTGCACATGCTGACAGTGCTCACGGTGATAGTGCCCATGGTGACAGTGCCCACGGTGATAATGGGTATTATACAGTATTCATCGTGACAGAGCCCAAGGTGGCAGTGGCCATGGTGACAGTGCCCACAATGACAGTGCCCATGGTGACACTTCTCACAGTGAATGTTCCCATGGGGACAGTTACCATGATGAGATTTCTCACGGTGATAGTGCCCGTTGTGACAGTGCTCACAGTGACAATGCCCATGGTGCCAGTGCCCATAGAGACATTCCACACGGTCACATTTCTCACGGTGAAAGTGCCTATGGTGACAGTGCACCTGATGGCAGTGCAAAATGGTGACAGTGCCCATGGTGACATTGCTCATAGTGACTTTGCTTACAGTGATAGTCCTTACGGTGACAGTGTGCATGGTGACACTGCACAGAGTTGCAGTGTTTATGGTGACAGTGTTCACAGTGATACTTTCCATGGTGATAGTGCCCACGGTGACACTGCACATGGTGGCAGTGATAAATGGTGACAGTGCCCCTGTTGACAGTTCTCATGGTGACAGTGCACATGGTGACAACCCGTGCAGACTGTACTCATGGTGACAGTACTCACGGTGACAGTTCTCATGTTTGCAGTATCCATGGTGACAGTGCTCACAGTGATAGTGCCCATGGTGAGAGTGCCCATGATGACAGGGCCCATGGTGCCATTGCCTATGGTGACAGTGCTCATGGTAACAGTGCCCAAGGTGACAGTGACCATGGTGAGATTGCTCACACTGATGGTGCCCATGGTGACAGTGCTCACTGTGCCTGTCTACATTGTGACAGTACCCATGGCGACAGTGCTCATGGTGACAGTGACCACAGTGAGAGTGCTCATAGTGATAGTGCTCACGGTAATAGTGCTCATGGTGACAATGCAAATGGTGACAATACCATGGTGACAGTACTCATGTTGAAAATACCCATGGTGGCAGTTCTCATAGCGACAGATCTCATGGTGACAGTGCTCATAATAGCAGCGCCCAGGTGCCAGTGCTCGTGGTGACAGTGCTAATGGTGACAGTGCTCTTGGTGGCAGTTCCCATCGGGACAATTCTGATGGTGACGCTGTGCATTGTTACAGTGCCCATGGTAACCGTGCTCACGGTGATAGTGCACATCGTGACAGCGCCCATGGTGGTAGTTCACCTGGTGACAGTGTTAAATAGTGACAGTGCACGTGCTGACAGTGCTCACGGTGATAGTGCCCATGGTGAAAGTGCACACGGTGATAATTGGCATTGTTTCAGAGTTCATGGTGACAGCACACGGTGGCAGTGGCCATGGAGACAGTGCCCACAATGACAGTGCCCATGGTGACAGTGCCGACAGTGACAGTGCCCATGGTGACACTTCTCACGGTGACAGTGCCCATGGGGACAGTTAGCATGGTGAGATTTCTCACGTTGACAGTGCCCGTTGTCACAGTGCTCACAGTGACAATGCCCATGGTGCCAGTGCCCATAGAGTCATTCCGCACGGTCTCATTTCTCACAGTGAAAGTGCCTATGGTGATATTAACCATGGTGACACTGCACATGGTGGCAGAGCAAAATGGTGACAGTGCCCATGGTGACATTGCTCATGGTGACTTTGCTTATGGTGATAGTCCTTACAGTGACAGTGCACATGGTGATACTGCACACAGTGACAGTGTTCATGGTGACAGTGTTCACAGTGATAGTTCCCATGGTGAGATTGTCCATGGTAACAGTGCCCATAGTCACAATTCTCATGGTGTAGTGCTCACAGTGACAGTGCCCATGGTGTCATGCCCATGGTGACAGTGCTCATGGTGACAGTGCTCATGTTGGCAGTGCCATAAATAACAGTGCTCATTGTGGCAGTGCTCATGGTGTCCGTGCTCATGGTGACAGTGCCCATGTTTACAGTGTTTATGGTGATAGATGTCACGGTGTCATTGCCCACGGGGACAGTGCCAAGGCTGACAAAGCCCAGGGTGATACTTCCCATTAGGACAGTGCCCACGGTGACAGTGCCCATGGTGACAGCGCCCAGTGTGACAAGGCTCATGGTGACAGTGCTCACGGTGACGGTGCCCATGGTGACAGTGCCGATGGTGAGAGTGCCATTAGTGACAGTGCTCATGGTGAAACTGCCCATGGAGACATCGCCCATGGTGATAGTGCTCGTGGTGACAACCCCACGGTGACAGTGCCAATGTTGATAGTCCCCGTGGTGACAGGTCTTACATTGAATGTGACCATGGTGTCTGTGCTCATGGTGACAGTGCTCAAGGTTAGAGTCTCCATGTTGACAGTGCCGATGGTGACAATTCTCACGGTGACAGGGCCTATGGTGTAAATTCACATAGTGACAGTGTTCACGGTGACAGTGCCCATGGTGCTATTACCCATGGTGACAGTTCTCATAGTGAAACTGCCCATGGTGACACTGCACATGGTGGCAGTGCAAAATGGAGACAGTGCCCATGGTGATATTGCTCATGGTGACATTGCTTACGGTGATAGTGTGTATGGTGAAGCTGCACACAGTGACATTGCTCATGGTGACAGTGTTCACGGCGTTAGTTCCTATCGTGAAGGTGACCATGGGGACGGTGCCCATTGTCACAATTCTCATGGTGTAGTGCTCACGGTGACAGTGCCCATGGTGACAATACACAGGGTGACACTATTCATGGTGACATTGCTCATGGTGAGAGTGCCCATGTTCACAACTGTCACGGTGATAGTTCCCATGGTGACAATACCCAGGGTAACAGAGCTGATGGTAAAAGTGTTCACGGTGACAGTGCCCATGATGACAGTACCTAAGGTGACAATTCCCATGGTGAGACTGCTCATAGACAGTGCCCATGGTGACAATACCCAGCGTGTCCTGTCCATGGTGACAGTGATCATGGTGACACTTCTCATGAGGACAGTGCCATAAGTGACAGTGCTCATTGTGGCAGTGCTCATGGTGACCGTGCTCATGGTGACAGTGCCCATGGTGACAGTGCCTATGGTGATAGATATCATGGTGGCCGTGCCCAGGGTGACATTGCCCACGCTGACAAAGCCCATGGTGATACTTCCCATTGTGACAGTGCCCACGGTGGCAGAGCCCATGGTGACAGTGCCCAAGATCACAGTGTCCATGGTGAGAGTGCTAACGGTGACTGTGCCCATGGTGACAGCACCCAGTGTGACAATGCCCATTGTGACAGTGCTCACGGTGACCATGCCGATGGTGATAGTGCCAATAGTGAGAGTGCTCACGGTGACACTGCCCATGGAGACACTGCCCATGGTGATAGTGCTCATCATGACAACCCCTCGGAGGCAGTGCCAATGGTGAGAGTCCCCGTGGTGACAGTTCTCACGGTGAAAGTGATCCTATTGATATTTCTCATGGTGACAGTGCTCTTGGTGACAGTGCTCAAGGTGATAGTCTGAATGTTGACAGTGCCCATGGTGACTCTTCTCACGGTGACAGTGCCTATGGTGATTATGCTCTTAGTGACAGTGCTCATGGTGACAGTGCCCATGGTGACAGTGACCACGGTGAATGTTCTCACCGTGGTAGTGCCCATGGTGACAGTGTTCATGATGACAGTCCGCATTAAGGCTGTGCCCACGGTGACACTGCTCATGGTGATAGTTCTCACGGTGATAGTACGCACGGTGACAGTGCCAAAGGTGACAATACCCAGGTGATAGTAATCATGGTGAAAGTGAACATGGTGGCAGTTCTCATACTGACAGTTCTTGTGACACTGCTCATGGTGGCAGTGCTCGTGGTGACAGTGCTCTTGGTGACAGTGCTCATGGTGGCAGTGTCCATGGTGAGACTCCCGATTGTGACACTGCCCATGGTGACAGTGCACATGGTCATGGTGCATCTGGTGGCAGTGCAAAATAGTGAGAGTGCCCATGATGATATTGCTCATGGTGATAGTGCCCATGGTGAGAGGGCCCATGGTTCCAGTGCTCATGGTGACAGTGCCCATTGTGACAGTGGCCCTGGTGACAGTGCACACCGTGAGAGTGCCCATGGTGTCTGTGCCCATGGTGACAGTTCTTATCATGAGAGTGTTCACGGTAGCAGTGTTCATGGTAATAGTGCTCACGGAGACATTGCCCACAATGAGAGTGCCCATGGTGAGAATACTGACTGTGACAGTGCCCATGATGACTTTTCTCTCTGCGACAGTGCCCATGGGGACAGTTAGCATGGTGAGATTTCTCACAGTGATAGTGCACATTGTTTCAGTGCTAATAGTGAAAAGACCCACGGCGCCAGTGCCCATCATGGCATTGCTCACAGTGATAGTTCTCACGGTGACAGTGCCCATGGTGATATTACCCATGGTGACAGTACTCAGTGATCAAGTGCTCATGGTGACAGTGCCTAAGGTGATAGTGCACACGGTGGCAGTGCAAAATGGCGACAGTGCCCATGGTGACATTGCTTAATGTGATAGTCCTTGTGATGACATTGCGCATGGTGACATTGCCCACCACGACAGTTCTCTTGTTGACACTGCTCATGGTGATAGTGTCAATGTTGGAAGTGCCCATCGTGAAAGTGCCCATGGTGACAGTTCTTATGATGAGAGTGGTCAGAGTGGCAGTGCTCATGGTGAAAGTGCCCATGGTGACAGAGCCCACGGTGACAGTGTCCATAGTTATAGTGTCCACGGTGACAGTCTTAACAGTGAAATTGTCCATGGGGACACTGCCCATGGTGAAAGTGCCCATGGTCACAACAATCACGGTGAGAGTGGCCATGGTGACAGTGACCACGGTGACACTTCTAATGGTGATACTGCCCATGATGACAGTGCTCATGGTGACAGTCCACATTGTGCCAGTGCCCAAGGTGACAGTGCTCATGGTGACAGTGCCCAAAGTCACAATACCCATGGTGACAGTGCCCAGGCTGACAGTTCTCAAGGTGATAGTGCCCATGGTGACAGTGCACATGGTGATACAGAGAATGGGGACAGTGCTTATGGGGACAGTGGTCATGGTTGCAGTACCCATGGTGATAGTGCTGAAACTGACAGTGCCCTTGGGGATAGTGCCCATGGTGAGTGTGCTCGTGTTAATAGTGCCCATGGTGGCAGTTCCCATTGTGAAAGTGCTCATGATGACAGTGCCCATGTTGGTAGTTCCCATGGTGACAGTGCTCATGGTGATAGTGACCATGTTAACAGTGCACATGGTGGCTGTGCCCTTGGTGACAGTGCCCATGATGACAGTATTCATGGTGACAGTGCTCACGGTGATAGTGCCCATGGTGACAGTGCACATGGTGGTAGTGCACATGGTGGCAGTGAAAAATGGTGACAGTTCCCATGCTGACAGTTCTCATTGTGACAATGCACACGGTCACAACCGATGCTGACACTGCTCATGGTAGCTGTACCCGTGGTGACAGTGCTCATGGTGATAGTGCCCATGTTAACAGTGCCCATGGTGACACTGCCCATGGTGACAATGCCCATGATGACAGTGCCCATGGAGTCAGTGCCCACGGAGCCATTGCCTATGGTAACAGTGCTCACAGTGACAGTACCCATGGTAACAGTGACCACGGTGAGAGTGCTCATGGTGATAGTGGCTATGGTGACAGATCACACTGTGACAGTCCGCATTGTGCCAGTACCAATAGTGACAGTGCCCATGGTGACATTGACCACGGTGAGAGTGCTCACGGTGCTAGTGCTCACAGTAATAGTGCTCATGGTGACAGTGCCGACAGTGACGGTGCTCACGGTGACAGTGCCTATGGTGATAGTGCCCATGGTGAGAGTCCGCCCATTGATAGTGCCCATGGTGGCAGTTCCCATTGTGAAAGTGCTCATGATGACATTGCCCATGTTGGTAGTTCCCATGGTGACAGTGCTCACGGTGATAGTGACCTTGGTAACTGTGCACATGGTGGCCATGCCCTTGGTGACAGTGCCAATGATGACAGTACTCATGGTGACAGTTCCCATTGGGACAAGGCACAGGGTGGCAGTGAAAAATGGTGAAAGTGCCCATGTTGACAGTTCTCATGGTGACAGTGCACACGGTGACAACCCATGCAGACAGTACTCATGGTGACAGTTCTCATGGTTGCAGTACCCATGGTGACAGTGCTCACAGTGATACTGCCCATGGTGGCAGTGCCCATGGTGACAGTGCCCATGGTGACACTGCCCATGATGACAGTGCCCATGGTGAAAGTTCCCACGGCGCCATTGCCTATTGTGACAGTGCTCATGGTAACAGTGCCCATGGTGACAGTGACCATGGTGAGAGTGCTCACACTGATAGTGCCCATGGTGACAGGGCTCATGGTGCCAGTCCGCATTGTGCCAGTACCCATGGCGACAGTGGTCATGGTGACACTGACCACAGTGAGAGTGCTCACTGTGATAGAGCTCACAGTAATAGTGCTCATGGTGACAGTGCAAATGGTGACAATACCCATGGTGACAGTACTCATGTTGAAAATACCCATGGTGGCAGTTCTCATGGTGACAGTGCTCATAATAGCAGTGCCCAAGGTGGCAGTCCTCGTGGTGACAGTGCTAATGGTGACAGTGCTCTTGGTGGCAGTTCCCATGGGGACAGTACCGATGGTGACCCTGTGCATTGTTACAGTGCCCATGGTAACCGTGCTCACGGTGATAGTGCACATCGTGACAGCGCCCATGGTGGTAGTTCACCTGCTGACAGTCCTAAATAGTGACAGTGCACATGCTGACAGTGCTCACGGTGATAGTGCCCATGGTGACAGTGCCCACGGTGATAATGGGTATTATTACAGTGTTCATCGTGACAGAGCCCAAGGTGGCAGTGGCCATGGTGACAGTTCCCACAATGACAGTGCCCATGGTAACAGTGCCGACAGTGACAGTGCCCATGGTGACACTTCTCACAGTGAATGTGCCCATGGGGACAGTTACCATGATGAGATTTCTCACGGTGATAGTGCCCGTTGTGACAGTGCTCACAGTAACAATGCCCATGGTGCCAGTGCCCATAGAGACATTCCGCACGGTCACATTTCTTACGGTGAAAGTGCCTATGGTGACACTGCACCTGGTGGCAGTGCAAAATGTTGACAGTGCCCATGGTGACATTGCTCATAGTGACTTTGCTTACAGTGATAGTCCTTACGGTGACAGTGTGCATGGTGACACTGCACACAGTTGCAGTGTTTATGGTGACAGTGTTCAGAGTGATACTTTCCATGGTGATAGTGCCCATGGTGACACTGCACATGGTGGCAGTGATAAATGGTGACAGTGTCCCTGTTGACAGTTCTCATGGTGAGAGTGCACATGGTGACAACCCGTGCAGACTGTACTCATGGTGACAGTACTCACGGTGACAGTTCTCATGTTTGCAGTATCCATGGTGACAGTGCTCACAGTGATAGTGCCCATGGTGAGAGTGCCCATGATGACAGGGCCCATGGTGCCATTGCCTATGGTGACAGTGCTCATGGTAACAGTGCCCAAGGTGACAGTGACCATGGTGAGAGTGCTCACACTGATGGTGCCCATGGTGACAGTGCTCACGGTGCCTGTCTACATTGTGCCAGTACCCATGGCGACAGTGCTCATGGTGACAGTGACCACAGTGAGAGTGCTCATAGTGATAGTGCTCACGGTAATAGTGCTCATGGTGACAATGCAAATGGTGACAATACCATGGTGACAGTACTCATGTTGAAAATACCCATGGTGGCCGTTCTCATAGCGACAGATCTCATGGTGAAAGTGCTCATAATAGCAGTGCCCAGGTGCCAGTGCTCGTGGTGACAGTGCTAATGGTGACAGTGCTCTTGGTGGCAGTTCCCATCGGGACAATACTGATGGTGACGCTGTGCATTGTTACAGTGCCCATGGTAACCGTGCTCACGGTGATAGTGCACATCGTGACAGCGCCCATGGTGGTAGTTCACGTGGTGACAGTGCTAAATAGTGACAGTGCACGTGCTGACAGTGCTCTCGGTGATAGTGCCCATGGTGACAGTGCACACGGTGATAATGGGCATTGTTACAGAGTTCATGGTGACAGCACACGGTGGCAGTGGCCATGGAGACAGTGCCCACAATGACAGTGCCCATGGTGACAGTGCCGACAGTGACAGTGCCCATGGTGACACTTCTCACGGTGACAGTGCCCATGGGGACAGTTAGCATGGTGAGATTTCTCACGGTGACAGTGCCCGTTGTGACAGTGCTCACAGTGACAATGCCCATGGTGCCAGTGCCCATAGAGTCATTCCGCACGGTCACATTTCTCACAGTGAAAGTGGCTATGGTGATATTAACCATGGTGACACTGCACATGGTGGCAGAGCAAAATGGTGACAGTGCCCATGGTGACATTGCTCATGGTGACTTTGCTTATGGTGATAGTCCTTACAGTGACCGTGCGCATGGTGACACTGCACACAGTGACAGTGTTCATGGTAACAGTGTTCACAGTGATAGTTCCCATGGTGAGATTGTCCATGGTAACAGTGCCCATTGTCACAATTCTCATGGTGTAGTGCTCACAGTGACAGTGCCCATGGTGTCATGCCCATGGTGACAGTGCTCATGGTGACAGTGCTCATGTTGGCAGTGCCATAAATAACAGTGCTCATTGTGGCAGTGCTCATGGTGTCCGTGCTCATGGTGACAGTGCCCATGTTTACAGTGTTTATGGTGATAGATGTCACAGTGTCAGTGCCCACGGGGACAGTGCCAAGGCTGACAAAGCCCAGGGTGATACTTCCCATTGGGACAGTGCCCACGGTGACAGTGCCCATGGTGACAGCACCCAGTGTGACAAGGCTCATGGTGACAGTGCTCACGGTGACGGTGCCCATGGTGACAGTGCCAATGTTGAGAGTGCCATTAGTGACAGTGCTCATGGTGAAACTCCCCTGGAGACATCGCCCATGGTGATAGTGCTCGTGGTGACTACCCCACGGTGACAGTGCCAGAGTTGATTGTCCCCGTGTTGACAGGTCTTACATTGAATGTGACCATGGTGTCTGTGCTCATGGTGACAGTGCTCAAGGTTAGAGTCTCCATGTTGACAGTGCCGATGGTGACAATTCTCACGGTGACAGGGCCTATGGTGTAAATTCACATAGTGACAGTGTTCACGGTGACAGTGCCCATGGTGCTATTACCCATGGTGACAGTTCTCATAGTGAAACTGCCCATGGTGACACTGCACATGGTGGCAGTGCAAAATGGTGACAGTGCCCATGGTGATATTGATCATGGTGACATTGCTTACGGTGATAGTGTGTATGGTGAAACTGCACACAGTGACATTGCTCATGGTGACAGTGTTCACGGCGTTAGTTCCTATCGTGAATGTGACCATGGGGACAGTGCCCATTGTCACAATTCTCATGGTGTAGTGCTCACGGTGACAGTGCCCATGGTGACAATACACAGGGTGACACTATTCATGGTGACATTGCTCATGGTGAGAGTGCCCATGTTCACAACTGTCACGGTGATATTTCCCATGGTGACAATACCCAGGGTAACAGAGCTGATGGTAAAAGTGTTCACGGTGACAGTGCCCATGATGACAGTACCTAAGGTGACAATTCCCATGGTGAGACTGCTCATAGACAGTGCCCATGGTGACAATACCCAGCGTGTCCTGTCCATGGTGACAGTGATCATGGTGACACTTCTCATGAGGACAGTGCCATAAGTGACAGTGCTCATTGTGGCAGTGCTCATGGTGACCGTGCTCATGGTGACAGTGCCCATGGTGACAGTGCCTATGGTGATAGATATCATGGTGGCCGTGCCCAGGGTGACATTGCCCACGCTGACAAAGCCCATGGTGATACTTCCCATTGTGACAGTGCCCACGGTGGCAGAGCCCATGGTGACAGTGCCCAAGATCACAGTGTCCATGGTGAGAGTGCTAACGGTGACTGTGCCCATGGTGACAGCACCCAGTGTGACAATGCCCATTGTGACAGTGCTCACGGTGACCATGCCGATGGTGATAGTGCCAATAGTGAGAGTGCTCACGGTGACACTGCCCATGGAGACACTGCCCATGGTGATAGTGCTCATCATGACAACCCCTCGGAGGCAGTGCCAATGGTGAGATTCCCCGTGGTGACAGTTCTCACGGTGAAAGTGATCCTATTGATATTTCTCATGGTGACAGTGCTCTTGGTGACAGTGCTCAAGGTGATAGTCTGAATGTTGACAGTGCCCATGGTGACTCTTCTCACGGTGACAGTGCCTATGGTGATTATGCTCTTAGTGACAGTGCTCATGGTGACAGTGCCCATGGTGACAGTGACCACGGTGACTGTTCTCACCGTGGTAGTTCCCATGGTGACAGTGTTCATGATGACAGTCCGCATTAAGGCTGTGCCCACGGTGACACTGCTCATGGTGATAGTTCTCACGGTGATAGTACGCACGGTGACAGTGCCAAAGGTGACAATACCCAGGTGATAGTAATCATGGTGAAAGTGCCCATGGTGGCAGTTCTCATACTGACAGTTCTTGTGACACTGCTCATGGTGGCAGTGCTCGTGGTGACAGTGCTCTTGGTGACAGTGCTCATGGTGGCAGTGCCCATGGTGAGACTCCCGATGGTGACACTGCCCATGGTGACAGTGCACATGGTCATGGTGCATCTGGTGGCAGTGCAAAATAGTGAGAGTGCCCATGATGATATTGCTCATGGTGATAGTGCCCATGGTGAGAGTGCCCATGGTTCCAGTGCTCATGGTGACAGTGCCCATTGTGACAGTGCCCCTGGTGACAGTGCACACCGTGAGAGTGCCCATGGTGTCTGTGCCCATGGTGACAGTTCTTATCATGAGAGTGTTCACGGTAGCAGTGTTCATGGTAATAGTGCTCACGGAGACATTGCCCACAATGAGAGTGCCCATGGTGAGAATACTGACTGTGACAGTGCCCATGATGACTTTTCTCTCTGCGACAGTGCCCATGGGGACAGTTAGCACGGTGAGATTTCTCACAGTGATAGTGCACATTGTTTCAGTGCTAATAGTGAAAAGACCCACGGCGCCAGTGCCCATCATGGCATTGCTCACAGTGATAGTTCTCACGGTGACAGTGCCCATGGTGATATTACCCATGGTGACAGTACTCAGTGATCAAGTGCTCATGGTGACAGTGCCTAAGGTGATAGTGCACACGGTGGCAGTGCAAAATGGCGACAGTGCCCATGGTGACATTGCTTAATGTGATAGTCCTTGTGGTGACATTGCGCATGGTGACATTGCCCACCACGACAGTTCTCTTGTTGACAGTGCTCATGGTGATAGTGCCAATGTTGGAAGTGCCCATCGTGAAAGTGCCCATGGTGACAGTTCTTATGATGAGAGTGGTCAGAGTGGCAGTGCTCATGGTGAAAGTGCCCATGGTGACAGAGCCCACGGTGACAGTGTCCATAGTTATAGTGTCCACGGTGACAGTCCTAACAGTGAAATTGTCCATGGGGACACTGCCCATGGTGAAAGTGCCCATGGTCACAACACTCACGGTGATAGTGCTCACGGTGAGAGTGGCCATGGTGACAGTGACCACGGTGACACTTCTAATGGTGATACTGCCCATGATGACAGTGCTCATGGTGACAGTCCACATTGTGCCAGTGCCCAAGGTGACAGTGCTCATGGTGACAGTGCCCAAAGTCACAATACCCATGGTGACAGTGCCCAGGCTGACAGTTCTCAAGGTGATAGTGCCCATGGTGACAGTGCACATGGTGATACAGAGAATGGGGACAGTGCTTATGGTGACAGTGGTCATGGTTGCAGTACCCATGGTGATAGTGCTGAAAATGACAGTGCCCTTGGGGATAGTGCCCATGGTGAGTGTGCTCGTGTTAATAGTGCCCATGGTGGCAGTTCCCATTGTGAAAGTGCTCATGATGACAGTGCCCATGTTGGTAGTTCCCATGGTGACAGTGCTCATGGTGATAGTGACCATGTTAACAGTGCACATGGTGGCTGTGCCCTTGGTGACAGTGCCCATGATGACAGTATTCATGGTGACAGTGCTCACGGTGATAGTGCCCATGGTGACAGTGCACATGGTGGTAGTCCACATAGTGGCAGTGAAAAATGGTGACAGTTCCCATGCTGACAGTTCTCATTGTGACAATGCACAGGGTCACAACCGATGCAGACACTGCTCATGGTAGCTGTACCCGTGGTGACAGTGCTCATGGTGATAGTGACCATGTTAACAGTGCCCATGGTGACACTGCCCATGGTGACAATGCCCATGATGACAGTGCCCATGGAGTCAGTGCCCACGGAGCCATTGCCTATGGTAACAGTGCTCACAGTGACAGTACCCATGGTAACAGTGACCACGGTGAGAGTGCTCATGGTGATAGTGGCTATGGTGACAGATCACACTGTGACAGTCCGCATTGTGCCAGTACCAATAGTGACAGTGCCCATGGTGACATTGACCACGGTGAGAGTGCTCACGGTGCTAGTGCTCACAGTAATAGTGCTCATGGTGACAGTGCCGACAGTGACGGTGCTCACGGTGACAGTGCCTATGGTGATAGTGCCCATGGTGAGAGTCCGCCCATTGATAGTGCCCATGGTGGCAGTTCCCATTGTGAAAGTGCTCATGATGACATTGCCCATGTTGGTAGTTCCCATGGTGACAGTGCTCACGGTGATAGTGACCTTGGTAACTGTGCACATGGTGGCCATGCCCTTGGTGACAGTGCCAATGATGACAGTACTCATGGTGACAGTTCCCATTGGGACAAGGCACAGGGTGGCAGTGAAAAATGGTGAAAGTGCCCATGTTGACAGTTCTCATGGTGACAGTGCACACGGTGACAACCCATGCAGACAGTACTCATGGTGACAGTTCTCATGGTTGCAGTACCCATGGTGACAGTGCTCACAGTGATACTGCCCATGGTGGCAGTGCCCATGGTGACAGTGCCCATGGTGACACTGCCCATGATGACAGTGCCCATGGTGAAAGTTCCCACGGCGCCATTGCCTATTGTGACAGTGCTCATGGTAACAGTGCCCATGGTGACAGTGACCATGGTGAGAGTGCTCACACTGATAGTGCCCATGGTGACAGGGCTCATGGTGCCAGGCCGCATTGTGCCAGTACCCATGGCGACAGTGGTCATGGTGACACTGACCACAGTGAGAGTGCTCACTGTGATAGAGCTCACGGTAATAGTGCTCATGGTGACAGTGCAAATGGTGACAATACCCATGGTGACAGTACTCATGTTGAAAATACCCATGGTGGCAGTTCTCATGGTGACAGTGCTCATAATAGCAGTGCCCAAGGTGGCAGTCCTCGTGGTGACAGTGCTAATGGTGACAGTGATCTTGGTGGCAGTTCCCATGGGGACAGTACCGATGGTGACCCTGTGCATTGTTACAGTGCCCATGGTAACCGTGCTCACGTTGGTAGTGCAAATCGTGACAGTGCCCATGGCGGTAGTTCACCTGGTGACAGTGTTAAATAGTGACAGTGCACATGCTGACAGTGCTCACGGTGATAGTGCCCATGGTGACAGTGCCCACGGTGATAATGGGTATTATACAGTATTCATCGTGACAGAGCCCAAGGTGGCAGTGGCCATGGTGACAGTGCCCACAATGACAGTGCCCATGGTGACACTTCTCACAGTGAATGTTCCCATGGGGACAGTTACCATGATGAGATTTCTCACGGTGATAGTGCCCGTTGTGACAGTGCTCACAGTGACAATGCCCATGGTGCCAGTGCCCATAGAGACATTCCACACGGTCACATTTCTCACGGTGAAAGTGCCTATGGTGACAGTGCACCTGATGGCAGTGCAAAATGGTGACAGTGCCCATGGTGACATTGCTCATAGTGACTTTGCTTACAGTGATAGTCCTTACGGTGACAGTGTGCATGGTGACACTGCACAGAGTTGCAGTGTTTATGGTGACAGTGTTCACAGTGATACTTTCCATGGTGATAGTGCCCACGGTGACACTGCACATGGTGGCAGTGATAAATGGTGACAGTGCCCCTGTTGACAGTTCTCATGGTGACAGTGCACATGGTGACAACCCGTGCAGACTGTACTCATGGTGACAGTACTCACGGTGACAGTTCTCATGTTTGCAGTATCCATGGTGACAGTGCTCACAGTGATAGTGCCCATGGTGAGAGTGCCCATGATGACAGGGCCCATGGTGCCATTGCCTATGGTGACAGTGCTCATGGTAACAGTGCCCAAGGTGACAGTGACCATGGTGAGATTGCTCACACTGATGGTGCCCATGGTGACAGTGCTCACTGTGCCTGTCTACATTGTGACAGTACCCATGGCGACAGTGCTCATGGTGACAGTGACCACAGTGAGAGTGCTCATAGTGATAGTGCTCACGGTAATAGTGCTCATGGTGACAATGCAAATGGTGACAATACCATGGTGACAGTACTCATGTTGAAAATACCCATGGTGGCAGTTCTCATAGCGACAGATCTCATGGTGACAGTGCTCATAATAGCAGCGCCCAGGTGCCAGTGCTCGTGGTGACAGTGCTAATGGTGACAGTGCTCTTGGTGGCAGTTCCCATCGGGACAATTCTGATGGTGACGCTGTGCATTGTTACAGTGCCCATGGTAACCGTGCTCACGGTGATAGTGCACATCGTGACAGCGCCCATGGTGGTAGTTCACCTGGTGACAGTGTTAAATAGTGACAGTGCACGTGCTGACAGTGCTCACGGTGATAGTGCCCATGGTGAAAGTGCACACGGTGATAATGGGCATTGTTACAGAGTTCATGGTGACAGCACACGGTGGCAGTGGCCATGGAGACAGTGCCCACAATGACAGTGCCCATGGTGACAGTGCCGACAGTGACAGTGCCCATGGTGACACTTCTCACGGTGACAGTGCCCATGGGGACAGTTAGCATGGTGAGATTTCTCAGGGTGACAGTGCCCGTTGTGACAGTGCTCACAGTGACAATGCCCATGGTGCCAGTGCCCATAGAGTCATTCCGCACGGTCTCATTTCTCACAGTGAAAGTGCCTATGGTGATATTAACCATGGTGACACTGCACATGGTGGCAGAGCAAAATGGTGACAGTGCCCATGGTGACATTGCTCATGGTGACTTTGCTTATGGTGATAGTCCTTACAGTGACAGTGCACATGGTGATACTGCACACAGTGACAGTGTTCATGGTGACAGTGTTCACAGTGATAGTTCCCATGGTGAGATTGTCCATGGTAACAGTGCCCATAGTCACAATTCTCATGGTGTAGTGCTCACAGTGACAGTGCCCATGGTGTCATGCCCATGGTGACAGTGCTCATGGTGACAGTGCTCATGTTGGCAGTGCCATAAATAACAGTGCTCATTGTGGCAGTGCTCATGGTGTCCGTGCTCATGGTGACAGTGCCCATGTTTACAGTGTTTATGGTGATAGATGTCACGGTGTCATTGCCCACGGGGACAGTGCCAAGGCTGACAAAGCCCAGGGTGATACTTCCCATTAGGACAGTGCCCACGGTGACAGTGCCCATGGTGACAGCGCCCAGTGTGACAAGGCTCATGGTGACAGTGCTCACGGTGACGGTGCCCATGGTGACAGTGCCGATGGTGAGAGTGCCATTAGTGACAGTGCTCATGGTGAAACTGCCCATGGAGACATCGCCCATGGTGATAGTGCTCGTGGTGACAACCCCACGGTGACAGTGCCAATGTTGATAGTCCCCGTGGTGACAGGTCTTACATTGAATGTGACCATGGTGTCTGTGCTCATGGTGACAGTGCTCAAGGTTAGAGTCTCCATGTTGACAGTGCCGATGGTGACAATTCTCACGGTGACAGGGCCTATGGTGTAAATTCACATAGTGACAGTGTTCACGGTGACAGTGCCCATGGTGCTATTACCCATGGTGACAGTTCTCATAGTGAAACTGCCCATGGTGACACTGCACATGGTGGCAGTGCAAAATGGAGACAGTGCCCATGGTGATATTGCTCATGGTGACATTGCTTACGGTGATAGTGTGTATGGTGAAGCTGCACACAGTGACATTGCTCATGGTGACAGTGTTCACGGCGTTAGTTCCTATCGTGAAGGTGACCATGGGGACGGTGCCCATTGTCACAATTCTCATGGTGTAGTGCTCACGGTGACAGTGCCCATGGTGACAATACACAGGGTGACACTATTCATGGTGACATTGCTCATGGTGAGAGTGCCCATGTTCACAACTGTCACGGTGATAGTTCCCATGGTGACAATACCCAGGGTAACAGAGCTGATGGTAAAAGTGTTCACGGTGACAGTGCCCATGATGACAGTACCTAAGGTGACAATTCCCATGGTGAGACTGCTCATAGACAGTGCCCATGGTGACAATACCCAGCGTGTCCTGTCCATGGTGACAGTGATCATGGTGACACTTCTCATGAGGACAGTGCCATAAGTGACAGTGCTCATTGTGGCAGTGCTCATGGTGACCGTGCTCATGGTGACAGTGCCCATGGTGACAGTGCCTATGGTGATAGATATCATGGTGGCCGTGCCCAGGGTGACATTGCCCACGCTGACAAAGCCCATGGTGATACTTCCCATTGTGACAGTGCCCACGGTGGCAGAGCCCATGGTGACAGTGCCCAAGATCACAGTGTCCATGGTGAGAGTGCTAACGGTGACTGTGCCCATGGTGACAGCACCCAGTGTGACAATGCCCATTGTGACAGTGCTCACGGTGACCATGCCGATGGTGATAGTGCCAATAGTGAGAGTGCTCACGGTGACACTGCCCATGGAGACACTGCCCATGGTGATAGTGCTCATCATGACAACCCCTCGGAGGCAGTGCCAATGGTGAGAGTCCCCGTGGTGACAGTTCTCACGGTGAAAGTGATCCTATTGATATTTCTCATGGTGACAGTGCTCTTGGTGACAGTGCTCAAGGTGATAGTCTGAATGTTGACAGTGCCCATGGTGACTCTTCTCACGGTGACAGTGCCTATGGTGATTATGCTCTTAGTGACAGTGCTCATGGTGACAGTGCCCATGGTGACAGTGACCACGGTGAATGTTCTCACCGTGGTAGTGCCCATGGTGACAGTGTTCATGATGACAGTCCGCATTAAGGCTGTGCCCACGGTGACACTGCTCATGGTGATAGTTCTCACGGTGATAGTACGCACGGTGACAGTGCCAAAGGTGACAATACCCAGGTGATAGTAATCATGGTGAAAGTGAACATGGTGGCAGTTCTCATACTGACAGTTCTTGTGACACTGCTCATGGTGGCAGTGCTCGTGGTGACAGTGCTCTTGGTGACAGTGCTCATGGTGGCAGTGTCCATGGTGAGACTCCCGATTGTGACACTGCCCATGGTGACAGTGCACATGGTCATGGTGCATCTGGTGGCAGTGCAAAATAGTGAGAGTGCCCATGATGATATTG
This sequence comes from Mesoplodon mirus, assembly GCF_964341445.2. Lineage (NCBI taxonomy): Eukaryota > Metazoa > Chordata > Mammalia > Artiodactyla > Ziphiidae > Mesoplodon > Mesoplodon mirus. Next base: position 4,460,344 of record NW_028295808.1, on the reverse strand, counting down.
CTCATGGTGATAGTGCCCATGGTGAGAGGGCCCATGGTTCCAGTGCTCATGGTGACAGTGCCCATTGTGACAGTGGCCCTGGTGACAGTGCACACCGTGAGAGTGCCCATGGTGTCTGTGCCCATGGTGACAGTTCTTATCATGAGAGTGTTCACGGTAGCAGTGTTCATGGTAATAGTGCTCACGGAGACATTGCCCACAATGAGAGTGCCCATGGTGAGAATACTGACTGTGACAGTGCCCATGATGACTTTTCTCTCTGCGACAGTGCCCATGGGGACAGTTAGCATGGTGAGATTTCTCACAGTGATAGTGCACATTGTTTCAGTGCTAATAGTGAAAAGACCCACGGCGCCAGTGCCCATCATGGCATTGCTCACAGTGATAGTTCTCACGGTGACAGTGCCCATGGTGATATTACCCATGGTGACAGTACTCAGTGATCAAGTGCTCATGGTGACAGTGCCTAAGGTGATAGTGCACACGGTGGCAGTGCAAAATGGCGACAGTGCCCATGGTGACATTGCTTAATGTGATAGTCCTTGTGATGACATTGCGCATGGTGACATTGCCCACCACGACAGTTCTCTTGTTGACACTGCTCATGGTGATAGTGTCAATGTTGGAAGTGCCCATCGTGAAAGTGCCCATGGTGACAGTTCTTATGATGAGAGTGGTCAGAGTGGCAGTGCTCATGGTGAAAGTGCCCATGGTGACAGAGCCCACGGTGACAGTGTCCATAGTTATAGTGTCCACGGTGACAGTCCTAACAGTGAAATTGTCCATGGGGACACTGCCCATGGTGAAAGTGCCCATGGTCACAACACTCACGGTGAGAGTGCTCACGGTGAGAGTGGCCATGGTGACTGTGACCACGGTGACACTTCTAATGGTGATACTGCCCATGATGACAGTGCTCATGGTGACAGTCCACATTGTGCCAGTGCCCAAGGTGACAGTGCTCATGGTGACAGTGCCCAAAGTCACAATACCCATGGTGACAGTGCCCAGGCTGACAGTTCTCAAGGTGATAGTGCCCATGGTGACAGTGCCCATGGTGATACAGAGAATGGGGACAGTGCTTATGGTGACAGTGGTCATGGTTGCAGTACCCATGGTGATAGTGCTGAAACTGACAGTGCCTTGGGGATAGTGCCCATGGTGAGTGTGCTCGTGTTAATAGTGCCCATGGTGGCAGTTCCCATTGTGAAAGTGCTCATGATGACAGTGCCCATGTTGGTAGTTCCCATGGTGACAGTGCTCATGGTGATAGTGACCATGTTAACAGTGCACATGGTGGCTGTGCCCTTGGTGACAGTGCCCATGATGACAGTATTCATGGTGACAGTGCTCACGGTGATAGTGCCCATGGTGACAGTGCACATGGTGGTAGTCCACATGGTGGCAGTGAAAAATGGTGACAGTTCCCATGCTGAGAGTTCTCATTGTGACAATGCACACGGTCACAACCGATGCTAACACTGCTCATGGTAGCTGTACCCGTGGTGACAGTGCTCATGGTGATAGTGCCCATGTTAACAGTGCCCATGGTGACACTGCCCATGGTGACAATGCCCATGATGACAGTGCCCATGGAGTCAGTGCCCACGGAGCCATTGCCTATGGTAACAGTGCTCACAGTGACAGTACCCATGGTAACAGTGACCACGGTGAGAGTGCTCATGGTGATAGTGGCTATGGTGACAGATCACACTGTGACAGTCCGCATTGTGCCAGTACCAATAGTGACAGTGCCCATGGTGACATTGACCACGGTGAGAGTGCTCACGGTGCTAGTGCTCACAGTAATAGTGCTCATGGTGACAGTGCCGACAGTGACGGTGCTCACGGTGACAGTGCCTATGGTGATAGTGCCCATGGTGAGAGTCCGCCCATTGATAGTGCCCATGGTGGCAGTTCCCATTGTGAAAGTGCTCATGATGACATTGCCCATGTTGGTAGTTCCCATGGTGACAGTGCTCACGGTGATAGTGACCTTGGTAACTGTGCACATGGTGGCCGTGCCCTTGGTGACAGTGCCAATGATGACAGTACTCATGGTGACAGTTCCCATGGGGACAAGGCACAGGGTGGCAGTGAAAAATGGTGAAAGTGCCCATGTTGACAGTTCTCATGGTGACAGTGCACACGGTGACAACCCATGCAGACAGTACTCATGGTGACAGTTCTCATGGTTGCAGTACCCATGGTGACAGTGCTCACAGTGATACTGCCCATGGTGGCAGTGCCCATGGTGACAGTGCCCATGGTGACACTGCCCATGATGACAGTGCCCATGGTGAAAGATCCCACGGCGCCATTGCCTATGGTGACAGTGCTCATGGTAACAGTGCCCATGGTGACAGTGACCATGGTGAGAGTGCTCACACTGATAGTGCCCATGGTGACAGGGCTCATGGTGCCAGTCCGCATTGTGCCAGTACCCATGGCGACAGTGGTCATGGTGACACTGACCACAGTGAGAGTGCTCACTGTGATAGAGCTCACGGTAATAGTGCTCATGGTGACAGTGCAAATGGTGACAATACCCATGGTGACAGTACTCATGTTGAAAATACCCATGGTGGCAGTTCTCATGGTGACAGTGCTCATAATAGCAGTGCCCAAGGTGGCAGTCCTCGTGGTGACAGTGCTAATGGTGACAGTGCTCTTGGTGGCAGTTCCCATGGGGACAGTACCGATGGTGACCCTGTGCATTGTTACAGTGCCCATGGTAACCGTGCTCACGGTGGTAGTGCACATCGTGACAGTGCCCATGGTGGTAGTTCACCTGGTGACAGTGCTAAATAGTGACAGTGCACATGCTGACAGTGCTCACGGTGATAGTGCCCATGGTGAGAGTGCCCACGGTGATAATGGGTATTATTACAGTGTTCATCGTGACAGAGCCCAAGGTGGCAGTGGCCATGGTGACAGTGCCCACAATGACAGTGCCCATGGTAACAGTGCCGACAGTGACAGTGCCCATGGTGACACTTCTCACAGTGAATGTGCCCATGGGGACAGTTACCATGATGAGATTTCTCACGGTGATAGTGCCCGTTGTGACAGTGCTCACAGTGACAATGCCCATGGTGCCAGTGGACATAGAGACATTCCGCACGGTCACATTTCTCACGGTGAAAGTGCCTATGGTGACACTGCACCTGGTGGCAGTGCAAAATGGTGGCAGTGCCCATGGTGACATTGCTCATAGTGACTTTGCTTACAGTGATAGTCCTTACAGTGACAGTGTGCATGGTGACACTGCACACAGTGACAGTGTTCATGGTGACAGTGTTCACAGTGATAGTTCCCATGGTGAGATTGTCCATGGTAACAGTGCCCATAGTCACAATTCTCATGGTGTAGTGCTCACAGTGACAGTGCCCATGGTGTCATGCCCATGGTGACAGTGCTCATGGTGACAGTGCTCATGTTGGCAGTGCCATAAATAACAGTGCTCATTGTGGCAGTGCTCATGGTGTCCGTGCTCATGGTGACAGTGCCCATGTTTACAGTGTTTATGGTGATAGATGTCACGGTGTCAGTGCCCACGGGGACAGTGCCAAGGGTGACAAAGCCCAGGGTGATACTTCCCATTGGGACAGTGCCCACGGTGACAGTGCCCATGGTGACAGCGCCCAGTGTGACAAGGCTCATGGTGACAGTGCTCACGGTGACGGTGCCCATGGTGACAGTGCCGATGGTGAGAGTGCCATTAGTGACAGTGCTCATGGTGAAACTGCCCATGGAGACATCGCCCATGGTGATAGTGCTCGTGGTGACAACCCCACGGTGACAGTGCCAAATTTGATAGTCCCCGTGGTGACAGGTCTTACATTGAATGTGACCATGGTGTCTGTGCTCATGGTGACAGTGCTCAGGATTATAGTCTACATGTTGACAGTGCCGATGGTGACAATTCTCACGGTGACAGGGCCTAAGGTGAAAATTCTCATAGTGACAGTGTTCATGGTGCTATTACCCATGGTGACAGTTCTCATAGTGAAACTGCCCATGGTGACACTGCACATGGTGGCAGTGCAAAATGGTGACAGTGTCCATGGTGCTATTGCTCATGGTGACATTGCTTACGGTGATAGTGTGTATGGTGAAACTGCACACAGTGACATTGCTCATGGTGACAGTGTTCACGGCGTTAGTTCCTATCGTGAATGTGACCATGGGGACAGTGCCCATTGTCACAATTCTCATGGTGTAGTGCTCACGGTGACAGTGCCCATGGTGACAATACACAGGGTGACACTATTCATGGTGACATTGCTCATGGTGAGAGTGCCCATGTTCACAACTGTCACGGTGATAGTTCCCATGGTGACAATACCCAGGGTAACAGAGCTGATGGTAAAAGTGTTCACGGTGACAGTGCCCATGGTGACAGTACCTAAGGTGACAATTCCCATGGTGATACAGCTCATAGACAGTGTCCATGTTGACAATACCCAGTGTGTCCTGTCCATGGTGACAGTGATCATGGTGACACTTCTCATGAGGACAGTGCCATAAGTTACAGTGCTCATTGTGGCAGTGCTCATGGTGACCGTGCTCATGGTGACAGTGCCCATGGTGACAGTGCCTATGGTGATAGATATCATGGTGGCCGTGCCCAGGGTGACATTGCCCACGGTGACAAAGCCCAGGGTGATTCTTCCCATTGTGACAGTGCCAACGGAGGCAGAGACCATGGTGACAGTGCCCAAGATCACAGTGCCCATGGTGAGAGTGCTAACGGTGACTCTGCCCATGGTGACAGCACCCAGTGTGACAATGCCCATTGTGACAGTGCTCACGGTGACCATGCCGATGGTGATAGTGCCAATAGTGAGAGTGCTCACGGTGACACTGCCCATGGAGACACTGACCATGGTGATAGTGCTCATCATGACAACCCCTCGGAGGCAGTGCCAATGGTGAGAGTCCCCGTGGTGACAGTTCTCATGGTGAAAGTGATCCTGTTGAAATTTCTCATGGTGACAGTGCTCAAGGTGATAGTCTCCATGTTGACAGTGTCCATGGTGACTCTTCTCACGGTGACAGTGCCTATGGTGATTATGCTCTTAGTGACAGTGCTCATGGTGACAGTGCCCATGGTGACAGTGACCACGGTGACTGTTCTCACCGTGGTAGTGCCCATGGTGACAGTGTTCATGATGACAGTCCGCATTAATGCTGTGCCCACGGTGACACTGCTCATGGTGATAGTTCTCACGGTGATATTACGCACGGTGACAGTGCCAAAGGTGACAATACCCAGGTGATAGTAATCATGGTGAAAGTGCCCATGGTGGCAGTTCTCATACTGACAGTTCTTGTGACACTGCTCATGGTGGCAGTGCTCGTGGTGACAGTGCTCTTGGTGACAGTGCTCATGGTGGCAGTGCCCATGGTGAGACTCCCGATGGTGACACTGCCCATGGTGACAGTGCACATGGTCATGGTGCATCTGCTGGCAGTGCAAAATAGTGAGAGTGCCCATGATGATATTGCTCATGGTGATAGTGCCCATGGTGAGAGTGCCCATGGTTCCAGTGCTCATGGTGACAGTGCCCATTGTGACAGTGCCCCTGGTGACAGTGCACACCGTGAGAGTGTCCATGGTGTCTGTGCCCATGGTGACAGTTCTTATCATGAGAGTGTTCATGGTAGCAGTGTTCATGGTAATAGTGCTCACGGAGACATTGCCCACAATGAGAGTGCCCATGGTGAGAATACTGACTGTGACAGTGCCCATGATGACTTTTCTCTCTGCGACAGTGCCCTTGGGGACAGTTAGCACGGTGAGATTTCTCACAGTGATAGTGCACATTGTTTCAGTGCTAATAGTGAAAAGACCCACGGCGCCAGTGCCCATCATGGCATTGCTCACGGTGATAGTTCTCACGGTGACAGTGCCCATGGTGATATTACCCATGGTGACAGTACTCAGTGATCAAGTGCTCATGGTGACAGTGCCTAAGGTGATAGTGCACACGGTGGCAGTGCAAAATGGCGACAGTGCCCATGGGGACATTGCTTAATGTGATAGTCCTTGTGGTGACATTGCGCATGGTGACATTGCCCACCACGACAGTTCTCTTGTTGACAGTGCTCATGGTGATAGTGCCAATGTTGGAAGTGCCCATCGTGAAAGTGCCCATGGTGACAGTTCTTATGATGAGAGTGGTCAGAGTGGCAGTGCTCATGGTGAAAGTGCCCATGGTGACAGAGCCCACGGTGACAGTGTCCATAGTTATAGTGTCCACGGTGACAGTCCTAACAGTGAAATTGTCCATGGGTACACTGCCCATGGTGAAAGTGCCCATGGTCACAACACTCACGGAGATAGTGCTCACGGTGAGAGTGGCCATGGTGACAGTGACCACGGTGACACTTCTAATGGTGATACTGCCCATGATGACAGTGCTCATGGTGACAGTCCACATTGTGCCAGTGCCCAAGGTGACAGTGCTCATGGTGACAGTGGCCAAAGTCACAATACCCATGGTGACAGTGCCCAGGCTGACAGTTCTCAAGGTGATAGTGCCCATGGTGACAGTGCACATGGTGATACAGAGAATGGGGACAGTGCTTATGGTGACAGTGGTCATGGTTGCAGTACCCATGGTGATAGTGCTGAAACTGACAGTGCCCTTGGGGATAGTGCCCATGGTGAGTGTGCTCGTGTTAATAGTGCCCATGGTGGCAGTTCCCATTGTGAAAGTGCTCATGATGACAGTGCCCATGTTGGTAGTTCCCATGGTGACAGTGCTCATGGTGATAGTGACCATGTTAACAGTGCACATGGTGGCTGTGCCCTTGGTGACAGTGCCCATGATGACAGTATTCATGGTGACAGTGCTCACGGTGATAGTGCCCATGGTGACAGTGCACATGGTGGTAGTCCACATGGTGGCAGTGAAAAATGGTGACAGTTCCCATGCTGACAGTTCTCATTGTGACAATGCACACGGTCACAACTGATGCTGACACTGCTCATGGTAGCTGTACCCGTGGTGACAGGGCTCATGGTGATAGTGCCCATGTTAACAGTGCCCATGGTGACACTGCCCATGGTGACAATGCCCATGATGACAGTGCCCATAGAGTCAGTGCCCACGGAGCCATTGCCTATGGTAACAGTGCTCACAGTGACAGTACCCATGGTAACAGTGACCACAGTGAGAGTGCTCATGGTGATAGTGGCTATGGTGACAGATCACACTGTGACAGTCCGCATTGTGCCAGTACCAATAGTGACAGTGCCCATGGTGACATTGACCACGGTAAGAGTGCTCACGGTGCAAGTGCTCACAGTAATAGTGCTCATGGTGACAGTGCCAACAGTGACGGTGCTCACGGTGACAGTGCCCATGGTGATAGTGCCCATGGTGAGAGTCCGCCCATTGATAGTGCCCATGGTTGCAGTTCCCATTGTGAAAGTGCTCATGACGACATTGCCCATGTTGGTAGTTCCCATGGTGACAGTGCTCACGGTGATAGTGACCTTGGTAACTGTGCACATGGTGGCCGTGCCCTTGGTGACAGTGCCAATGATGACAGTACTCATGGTGACAGTTCTCATGGTAATAGTTCCCATGGGGACAAGGAACAGGTTGGCAGTGAAAAATGGTGAAATTGCCCATGTTGACAGTTCTCATGGTGACAGTGCACACGGTGACAACCCATGCAGACAGTACTCACGGTGACAGTTCTCATGGTTGCAGTACCCATGGTGACAGTGCTCACAGTGATACTGCCCTTAGTGGCAATGCCCATGGTGACAGTGCCCATGGTGACACTGCCCATGATGACAGTGCCCATGGTGAAAGTTCCCACGGCGCCATTGCATATTGTGACAGTGCTCATGGTAACAGTGCCCATGGTGACAGTGACCATGGTGAGAGTGCTCACACTGATAGTGCCCATGGTGACAGGGATCATGGTGCCAGGCCGCATTGTGCCAGTACCCATGGCGACAGTGGTCATGGTGACGCTGACCACAGTGAGAGTGCTCACTGTGATAGAGCTCACGGTAATAGTGCTCATGGTGACAGTGCAAAGGGTGACAATACCCATGGTGACAGTACTCATGTTGAAAATTCCCATGGTGGCAGTTCTCATGGTGACAGTGCTCATAATAGCAGTGCCCAAGTTGGCAGTCCTCGTGGTGACAGTGCTAATGGTGACAGTGCTCTTGGTGGCAGTTCCCATGGGGACAGTACCGATGGTGACCCTGTGCATTGTTACAGTGCCCATGGTAACCGTGCTCACGGTGGTAGTGCACATCGTGACAGTGCCCATGGTGGTAGTTCACCTGGTGACAGTGCTAAATAGTGACAGTGCACATGCTGACAGTGCTCACGGTGATAGTGCCCATGGTGACAGTGCCCACGGTGAAAATGGGTATTATTACAGTGTTCATCGTGACAGAGCCCAAGGTGGCAGTGGCCATGGTGACTGTGCCCACAATGACAGTGCCCATGGTAACAGTGCCGACAGTGACAGTGCCCATGGTGACACTTCTCACAGTGAATGTGCCCATGGGGACAGTTACCATGATGAGATTTCTCACGGTGATAGTGCCCGTTGTGACAGTGCTCACAGTGACAATGCCCATGGTGCCAGTGCCCATAGAGACTTTCCGCACGGTCACATTTCTCACGGTGAAAGTGCCTATGGTGACACTGCACCTGGTGGCAGTGCAAAATGGTGACAGTGCCCATGGTGACATTGCTCATAGTGACTTTGCTTACAGTGATAGTCCTTACGGTGACAGTGTGCATGGTGACACTGCACACAGTTGCAGTGTTTATGGTGACAGTGTTCACGGTGATACTTTCCATGGTGATAGTGCCCATGGTGACACTGCACATGGTGGCAGTGATAAATGGTGACAGTGCCCCTGTTGACAGTTCTCATGGTGAGAGTGCACATGGTGACAACCCGTGCAGACTGTACTCACGGTGACAGTTCTCATGTTTGCAGTATCCATGGTGACAGTGCTCACAGTGATAGTGCCCATGGTGAGAGTGCCCATGATGACAGGGCCCATGGTGCCATTGCCTATGGTGACAGTGCTCATGGTAACAGTGCCCAAGGTGACAGTGACCATGGTGAGAGTGCTCACACTGATGGTGCCCATGGTGACAGTGCTCACGGTGCCTGTCTACATTGTGCCAGTACCCATGGCGACAGTGCTCATGGTGACAGTGACCACAGTGAGAGTGCTCATAGTGATAGTGCTCACGGTAATAGTGCTCATGGTGACAATGCAAATGGTGACAATACCATGGTGACAGTACTCATGTTGAAAATACCCATGGTGGCAGTTCTCATAGCGACAGTTCTCATGGTGACAGTGCTCATAATAGCAGTGCCCAGGTGCCAGTGCTCGTGGTGAAAGTGCTAATGGTGACAGTGCTCTTGGTGGCAGTTCCCATCGGGACAATACTGATGGTGACGCTGTGCATTGTTACAGTGCCCATGGTAACTGTGCTCACGGTGATAGTGCACATCGTGACAGCGCCCATGGTGGTAGTTCACCTGGTGACAGTGCTAAATAGTGACAGTGCACGTGCTGACAGTGCTCACGGTGATAGTGCCCATGGTGACAGTGCACACGGTGATAATGGGCATTGTTACAGAGTTCATGGTGACAGCACATGGTGGCAGTGGCCATGGAGACAGTGCCCACAATGACAGTGCCCATGGTGACAGTGCCGACAGTGACAGTGCCCATGGTGACACTTCTCACGGTGACAGTGCCCATGGGGACAGTTAGCATGGTGAGATTTCTCACGGTGACAGTGCCCGTTGTGACAGTGCTCACAGTGACAATGCCCATGGTGCCAGTGCCCATAGAGTCATTCTGCACGGTCTCATTTCTCACAGTGAAAGTGCCTATGGTGATATTAACCATGGTGACACTGCACATGGTGGCAGAGCAAAATGGTGACAGTGCCCATGGTGACATTGCTCATGGTGACTTTGCTTATGGTGATAGTCCTTACAGTGACAGTGCGCATGGTGACACTGCACACAGTGACAGTGTTCATGGTGACAGTGTTCACGGTGATAGGTCCCATGGTGAGATTGTCCATGGTAACAGTGCCCATAGTCACAATTCTCATGGTGTAGTGCTCACAGTGACAGTGCCCATGGTGTCATGCCCATGGTGACAGTGCTCATGGTGACAGTGCTCAAGGTTAGAGTCTCCATGTTGACAGTGCCGATGGTGACAATTCTCATGGTGACAGGGCCTATGGTGTAAATTCACATAGTGACAGTGTTCACGGTGACAGTGCCCATGGTGCTATTACCCATGGTGACAATTCTCATACTGAAACTGCCCATGGTGACACTGCACATGGTGGCAGTGCAAAATGGAGACAGTGCCCATGGTGATATTGCTCATGGTGACATTGCTTACGGTGATAGTGTGTATGGTGAAACTGCACACAGTGACATTGCTCATGGTGACAGTGTTCACGGCGTTAGTTCCTATCGTGAATGTGACCATGGGGACAGTGCCCATTGTCACAATTCTCATGGTGTAGTGCTCACGGTGACAGTGCCCATGGTGACAATACACAGGGTGACACTATTCATGGTGACATTGCTCATGGTGAGAGTGCCCATGTTCACAACTGTCACGGTGATAGTTCCCATGGTGACAATACCCAGGGTAACAGAGCTGATGGTAAAAGTGTTCACGGTGACAGTGCCCATGATGACAGTACCTAAGGTGACAATTCCCATGGTGAGACTGCTCATAGACAGTGCCCATGGTGACAATACCCAGCGTGTCCTGTCCATGGTGACAGTGATCATGGTGACATTTCTCATGAGGACAGTGCCATAAGTGACAGTGCTCATTGTGGCAGTGCTCATGGTGACCGTGCTCATGGTGACAGTGCCCATGGTGACAGTGCCTATGGTGATAGATATCATGGTGGCCGTGCCCAGGGTGACATTGCCCACGCCGACAAAGCCCATGGTGATACTTCCCATTGTGTCAGTGCCCACGGTGGCAGAGCCCATGGTGACAGTGCCCAAGATCACAGTGTCCATGGTGAGAGTGCTAACGGTGACTGTGCCCATGGTGACAGCACCCAGTGTGACAATGCCCATTGTGACAGTGCTCACGGTGACCATGCCGATGGTGATAGTGCCAATAGTGAGAGTGCTCATGGTGACACTGCCCATGGAGACACTGCCCATGCTGATAGTGCTCATCATGACAACCCCTCGGAGGCAGTGCCAATGGTGAGAGTCCCCGTGGTGACAGTTCTCACGGTGAAAGTGATCCTATTGATATTTCTCATGGTGACAGTGCTCTTGGTGACAGTGCTCAAGGTGATAGTCCGAATGTTGACAGTGCCCATGGTGACTGTTCTCACGGTGACAGTGCCTATGGTGATTATGCTCTTAGTGACAGTGCTCATGGTGACAGTGCCCATGGTGACGGTGACCACGGTGAATGTTCTCACCATGGTAGTTCCCATGGTGACAGTGTTCATGATGACAGTCCGCATTATGGCTGTGCCCACGGTGACACTGCTCATGGTTATAGTTCTCACGGTGATAGTACGCACGGTGACAGTGCCAAAGGTGACAATACCCAGGTGATAGTAATCATGGTGAAAGTGCCCATGGTGGCAGTTCTCATACTGACAGTTCTTGTGACAGTGCTCATGGTGGCAGTGCTCGTGGTGACAGTGCTCTTGGTGACAGTGCTCATGTTGGCAGTGCCCATGGTGAGACTCCCGATGGTGACACTGCCCATGGTGACAGTGCACATGGTCATGGTGCATCTGCTGGCAGTGCAAAATAGTGAGAGTGCCCATGATGATATTGCTCATGGTGATAGTGCCCATGGTGAGAGTGCCCATGGTTCCAGTGCTCATGGTGACAGTGCCCATTGTGACAGTGGCCCTGGTGACAGTGCACACCGTGAGAGTGCCCATGGTGTCTGTGCCCATGGTGACAGTTCTTATCATGAGAGTGTTCACGGTAGCAGTGTTCATGGTAATAGTGCTCATGGAGACATTGCCCACAATGAGAGTGCCCATGGTGAGAATACTGACTGTGACAGTGCCCATGATGACTTTTCTCTCTGCGACAGTGCCCTTGGGGACAGTTAGCACGGTGAGATTTCTCACAGTGATAGTGCACATGGTTTCAGTGCTAATAGTGAAAAGACCCACGGCGCCAGTGCCCATCATGGCATTGCTCACGGTGATAGTTCTCACGGTGACAGTGCCCATGGTGATATTACCCATGGTGACAGTACTCAGTGATCAAGTGCTCATGGTGACAGTGCCTAAGGTGATAGTGCACACGGTGGCAGTGCAAAATGGCGACAGTGCCCATGGTGACATTGCTTAATGTGATAGTCCTTGTGGTGACATTGCGCATGGTGACATTGCCCACCACGACAGTTCTCTTGTTGACAGTGCTCATGGTGATAGTGCCAATGTTGGAAGTGCCCATCGTGAAAGTGCCCATGGTGACAGTTCTTATGATGAGAGTGGTCAGAGTGGCAGTGCTCATGGTGAAAGTGCCCATGGTGACAGAGCCCACGGTGACAGTGTCCATAGTTATAGTGTCCACGGTGACAGTCCTAACAGTGAAATTGTCCATGGGGACACTGCCCATGGTGAAAGTGCCCATGGTCACAACACTCACGGTGATAGTGCTCACGGTGAGAGTGGCCATGGTGACAGTGACCACGGTGACACTTCTAAAGGTGATACTGCCCATGATGACAGTGCTCATGGTGACAGTCCACATTGTGCCAGTGCCCAAGGTGACAGTGCTCATGGTGACAGTGCCCAAAGTCCCAATACCCATGGTGACAGTGCCCAGGCTGACAGTTCTCAAGGTGATAGTGCCCATGGTGACAGTGCACATGGTGATACAGAGAATGGGGACAGTGCTTATGGTGACAGTGGTCATGGTTGCAGTACCCATGGTGATAGTGCTGAAACTGACAGTGCCCTTGGGGATAGTGCCCATGGTGAGTGTGCTCGTGTTAATAGTGCCCATGGTGGCAGTTCCCATTGTGAAAGTGCTCATGATGACAGTGCCCATGTTGGTAGTTCCCATGGTGACAGTGCTCATGGTGATAGTGACCATGTTAACAGTGCACATGGTGGCTGTGCCCTTGGTGACAGTGCCCATGATGACAGTATTCATGGTGACAGTGCTCACGGTGATAGTGCCCATGGTGACAGTGCACATGGTGGTAGTCCACATGGTGGCAGTGAAAAATGGTGACAGTTCCCATGCTGACAGTTCTCATTGTGACAATGCACACGGTCACAACCGATGCTGACACTGCTCATGGTAGCTGTACCCGTGGTGACAATGCTCATGGTGATAGTGACCATGTTAAAAGTGCCCATGGTGACACTGCCCATGGTGACAATGCCCATGATGACAGTGCCCATGGAGTCAGTGCCCACGGAGCCATTGCCTATGATAACAGTGCTCACAGTGACAGTACCCATGGTAACAGTGACCACGGTGTGAGTGCTCATGGTGATAGTGGCTATGGTGACAGATCACACTGTGACAGTCCGCATTGTGCCAGTACCAATAGTGACAGTGCCCATGGTGACATTGACCACGGTGAGAGTGCTCACGGTGTTAGTGCTCACAGTAATAGGGCTCATGGTGACAGTGCCGACAGTGACGGTGCTCACGGTGACAGTGCCTATGGTGATAGTGCCCATGGTGAGAGTCCGCCCATTGATAGTGCCCATGGTGGCAGTTCCCATTGTGAAAGTGCTCATGATGACATTGCCCATGTTGGTAGTTCCCATGGTGACAGTGCTCACGGTGATAGTGACCTTGGTAACTGTGCACATGGTGGCCGTGCCCTTGGTGACAGTGCCAATGATGACAGTACTCATGGTGACAGTTCCCATGGGGACAAGGCACAGGGTGGCAGTGAAAAATGGTGAAAGTGCCCATGTTGACAGTTCTCATGGTGACAGTGCACACGGTAACAACCCATGCAGACAGTACTCACGGTGACATTTCTCATGGTTGCAGTACCCATGGTGACAGTGCTCACAGTGATACTGCCCTTAGTGGCAGTGCCCATGGTGACAGTGCCCATGGTGACACTGCCCATGATGACAGTGCCCATGGTGAAAGTTCCCACGGCGCCATTGCCTACGGTGACTGTGCTCATGGTAACAATCCCCATGGTGACAGTGACCATGGTGAGAGTGCTCACACTGATAGTGCCCATGGTGACAGGGCTCATGGTGCCAGTCTACATTGTGCCAGTACCCATGGCGACAGTGGTCATGGTGACACTGACCACAGTGAGAGTGCTCACTGTGATAGAGCTCACGGTAATAGTGCTCATGGTGACAGTGCCAATGGTGACAATAGCCATGGTGACAGTACTCATGTTGAAAATACCCATGGTGGCAGTTCTCATGGTGACAGTGCTCATAATAGCAGTGCCCAAGGTGGCAGTCCTCGTGGTGACAGTGCTAATGGTGACAGTGCTCTTGGTGGCAGTTCCCATGGGGACAGTACCGATGGTGACCCTGTGCATTGTTACAGTGCCCATGGTAACCGTGCTCACGGTGGTAGTGCACATCGTGACAGTGCCCATGGTGGTAGTTCACCTGGTGACAGTGCTAAATAGTGACAGTGCACATGCTGACAGTGCTCACGGTGATAGTGCCCATGGTGACAGTGCCCACGGTGATAATGGGTATTATTACAGTGTTCATCGTGACAGAGCCCAAGGTGGCAGTGGCCATGGTGACAGTGCTCACAATGACAGTGCCCATGGTAACAGTGCCGACAGTGACAGTGCCCATGGTGACAATTCTCACAGTGAATGTGCCCATGGGGACAGTTACCATGATGAGATTTCTCATGGTGATAGTGCCCGTTGTGACAGTGCTCACAGTGACAATGCCCATGGTGCCAGTGCCCATAGAGACATTCCGCACGGTCACATTTCTCACGGTGAAAGTGCCTATGGTGACACTGCACCTGGTGGCAGTGCAAAATGGTGACAGTGCCCATGGTGACATTGCTCATAGTGACTTTGCTTACAGTGATAGTCCTTACGGTGACAGTGTGCATGGTGACACTGCACACAGTTGCAGTGTTTATGGTGACAGTCTTCACGGTGATACTTTCCATGGTGATAGTGCCCATGGTGACACTGCACATGGTGGCAGTGATAAATGGTGACATTGCCCCTGTTGACAGTTCTCATGGTGACAGTGCACATGGTGACAACCCGTGCAGACTGTACTCATGGTGACAGTACTCACGGTGACAGTTCTCATGTTTGCAGTATCCATGGTGACAGTGCTCACAGTGATAGTGCCCATGGTGAGAGTGCCCATGATGACAGGGCCCATGGTGCCATTGCCTATGGTGACAGTGCTCATGGTAACAGTGCCCAAGGTGACAGTGACCATGGTGAGAGTGCTCACACTGATGGTGCCCATGGTGACAGTGCTCACGGTGCCTGTCTACATTGTGCCAGTACCCATGGCGACAGTGCTCATGGTGACAGTGACCACAGTGAGAGTGCTCATAGTGATAGTGCTCACGGTAATAGTGCTCATGGTGACAATGCAAATGGTGACAATACCATGGTGACAGTACTCATGTTGAAAATACCCATGGTGGCAGTTCTCATAGCGACAGATCTCATGGTGACAGTGCTCATAATAGCAGTGCCCAGGTGCCAGTGCTCGTGGTGACAGTGCTAATGGTGACAGTGCTCTTGGTGGCAGTTCCCATCGGGACAATACTGATGGTGACGCTGTGCATTGTTACAGTGCCCATGGTAACCGTGCTCACGGTGAAAGTGCACATCGTGACAGTGCCCATGGTGGTAGTTCACCTGGTGACTGTGCTAAATAGTGACAGTGCACGTGCTGACAGTGCTCTCAGTGATAGTGCCCATGGTGACAGTGCACACGGTGATAATGCGCATTGTTACAGAGTTCATGGTGACAGCACACGGTGTCAGTGGCCATGGAGACAGTGCCCACAATGACAGTGCCCATGGTGACAGTGCCGACAGTGACAGTGCCCATGGTGACACTTCTCACGGTGACAGTGCCCATGGGGACAGTTAGCATGGTGAGATTTCTCAGGGTGACAGTGCCCGTTGTGACAGTGCTCACAGTGACAATGCCCATGGTGCCAGTGCCCATAGAGTCATTCCGCACGGTCTCATTTCTCACAGTGAAAGTGCCTATGGTGATATTAACCATGGTGACACTGCACATGGTGGCAGAGCAAAATGGTGACAGTGCCCATGGTGACATTGCTCATGGTGACTTTGCTTATGGTGATAGTCCTTACAGTGACAGTGCGCATGGTGACACTGCACACAGTGACAGTGTTCATGGTGACAGTGTTCACGGTGATAGTTCCCATGGTGAGATTGTCCATGGTAACAGTGCCCATAGTCACAATTCTCATGGTGTAGTGCTCACAGTGACAGTGTCCATGGTGTCATGCCCATGGTGACAGTGCTCATGGTGACAGTGCTCATGTTGGCAGTGCCATAAATAACAGTGCTCATTGTGGCAGTGCTCATGGTGTCCGTGCTCATGGTGACAGTGCCCATGTTTACAGTGTTTATGGTGATAGATGTCACGGTGTCAGTGCCCACGGGGACAGTGCCAAGGCTGACAAAGCCCAGGGTGATACTTCCCATTGGGACAGTGCCCACGGTGACAGTGCCCATGGTGACAGCGCCCAGTGTGACAAGGCTCATGGTGACAGTGCTCACGGTGACGGTGCCCATGGTGACAGTGCCGATGGTGAGAGTGCCATTAGTGACAGTGCTCATGGTGAAACTGCCCATGGAGACATCGCCCATGGTGATAGTGCTCGTGGTGACAACCCCACGGTGACAGTGCCAATGTTGATAGTCCCCGTGGTGACAGGTCTTACATTGAATGTGACCATGGTGTCTGTGCTCATGGTGACAGTGCTCAAGGTTAGAGTCTCCATGTTGACAGTGCCGATGGTGACAATTCTCACGGTGACAGGGCCTATGGTGTAAATTCACATAGTGACAGTGTTCACGGTGACAGTGCCCATGGTGCTATTACCCATGGTGACAGTTCTCATAGTGAAACTGCCCATGGTGACACTGCACATGGTGGCAGTGCAAAATGGAGACAGTGCCCATGGTGATATTGCTCATCGTGACATTGCTTACGGTGATAGTGTGTATGGTGAAACTGCACACAGTGACATTGCTCATGGTGACAGTGTTCACGGCGTTAGTTCCTATCGTGAATGTGACCATGGGGACAGTGCCCATTGTCACAATTCTCATGGTGTAGTGCTCATGGTGACAGTGCCCATGGTGACAATACACAGGGTGACACTATTTATGGTGACATTGCTCATGGTGAGAGTGCCCATGTTCACAACTGTCACGGTGATAGTTCCCATGGTGACAATACCCAGGGTAACAGAGCTGATGGTAAAAGTGTTCACGGTGACAGTGCCCATGATGACAGTACCTAAGGTGACAATTCCCATGGTGAGACTGCTCATAGACAGTGCCCATGGTGACAATACCCAGCGTGTCCTGTCCATGGTGACAGTGATCATGGTGACACTTCTCATGAGGACAGTGCCATAAGTGACAGTGCTCATTGTGGCAGTGCTCATGGTGACTGTGCTCATGGTGACAGTGCCCATGGTGACAGTGCCTATGGTGATAGATATCATGGTGGCCGTGCCCAGGGTGACATTGCCCACGCTGACAAAGCCCATGGTGATACTTCCCATTGTGACAGTGCCAACAGTGGCAGAGCCCATGGTGACAGTGCCCAAGATCACAGTGTCCATGGTGAGAGTGCTAACGGTGACTGTGCCCATGGTGACAGCACCCAGTGTGACAATGCCCATTGTGACAGTGCTCACGGTGACCATGCCGATGGTGATAGTGCCAATAGTGAGAGTGCTCACGGTGACACTGCCCATGGAGACACTGCCCATGGTGATAGTGCTCATCATGACAACCCCTCGGAGGCAGTGCCAATGGTGAGAGTCCCCGTGGTGACAGTTCTCACGGTGAAAGTGATCCTATTGATATTTCTCATGGTGACAGTGCTCTTGGTGACAGTGCTCAAGGTGATAGTCCGAATGTTGACAGTGCCCATGGTGACTCTTCTCACGGTGACAGTGCCTATGGTGATTATGCTCTTAGTGACAGTGCTCATGGTGACAGTGCCCATGGTGACAGTGACCACGGTGACTGTTCTCACCGTGGTAGTGCCCATGGTGACAGTGTTCATGATGACAGTCCGCATTAAGGCTGTGCCCACGGTGACACTGCTCATGGTGATTGTTCTCACGGTGATAGTACGCACGGTGACAGTGCCAAAGGTGACAATACCCAGGTGATAGTAATCATGGTGAAAGTGCCCATGGTGGCAGTTCTCATACTGACAGTTCTTGTGACAGTGCTCATGGTGGCAGTGCTCGTGGTGACAGTGCTCTTGGTGACAGTGCTCCTGTTGGCAGTGCCCATGGTGAGACTCCCGATGGTGACACTGCCCATGGTGACAGTGCACATGGTCATGGTGCATCTGGTGGCAGTGCAAAATAGTGAGAGTGCCCATGATGATATTGCTCATGGTGATAGTGCCCATGGTGAGAGTGCCCATGGTTCCAGTGCTCATGGTGACAGTGCCCATTGTGACAGTGGCCCTGGTGACAGTGCACACCGTGAGAGTGCCCATGGTGTCTGTGCCCATGGTGACAGTTCTTATCATGAGAGTGTTCACGGTAGCAGTGTTCATGGTAATAGTGCTCATGGAGACATTGCCCACAATGAGAGTGCCCATGGTGAGAATACTGACTGTGACAGTGCCCATGATGACTTTTCTCTCTGCGACAGTGCCCTTCGGGACAGTTAGCATGGTGAGATTTCTCACAGTGATAGTGCACATGGTTTCAGTGCTAATAGTGAAAAGACCCACGGCGCCAGTGCCCATCATGGCATTGCTCACGGTGATAGTTCTCAAGGTGACAGTGCCCATGGTGATATTACCCATGGTGACAGTACTCAGTGATCAAGTGCTCATGGTGACAGTGCCTAAGGTGATAGTGCACACGGTGGCAGTGCAAAATGGCGACAGTGCCCATGGTGACATTGCTTAATGTGATAGTCCTTGTGGTGACATTGCGCATGGTGACATTGCCCACCACGACAGTTCTCTTGTTGACAGTGCTCATGGTGATAGTGCCAATGTTGGAAGTGCCCATCGTGAAAGTGCCCATGGTGACAGTTCTTATGATGAGAGTGGTCAGAGTGGCAGTGCTCATGGTGAAAGTGCCCATGGTGACAGAGCCCACGGTGACAGTGTCCATAGTTATAGTGTCCACGGTGACAGTCCTAACAGTGAAATTGTCCATGGGGACACTGCCCATGGTGAAAGTGCCCATGGTCACAACACTCACGGTGATAGTGCTCACGGTGAGAGTGGCCATGGTGACAGTGACCACGGTGACACTTCTAAAGGTGATACTGCCCATGATGACAGTGCTCATGGTGACAGTCCACATTGTGCCAGTGCCCAAGGTGACAGTGCTCATGGTGACAGTGGCCAAAGTCACAATACCCATAGTGACAGTGCCCAGGCTGACAGTTCTCAAGGTGATAGTGCCCATGGTGACAGTGCACATGGTGATACAGAGAATGGGGACAGTGCTTATGGTGACAGTGGTCATGGTTGCAGTACCCATGGTGATAGTGCTGAAACTGACAGTGCCCTTGGGGATAGTGCCCATGGTGAGTGTGCTCGTGTTAATAGTGCCCATGGTGGCAGTTCCCATTGTGAAAGTGCTCATGATGACAGTGCCCATGTTGGTAGTTCCCATGGTGACAGTGCTCATGGTGATAGTGACCATGTTAACAGTGCACATGGTGGCTGTGCCCTTGGTGACAGTGCCCATGATGACAGTATTCATGGTGACAGTGCTCACGGTGATAGTGCCCATGGTGACAGTGCACATGGTGGTAGTCCACATGGTGGCAGTGAAAAATGGTGACAGTTCCCATGCTGACAGTTCTCATTGTGACAATGCACACGGTCACAACCGATGCTGACACTGCTCATGGTAGCTGTACCCGTGGTGACAGGGCTCATGGTGATAGTGCCCATGTTAACAGTGCCCATGGTGACACTGCCCATGGTGACAATGCCCATGATGACAGTGCCCATAGAGTCAGTGCCCACGGAGCCATTGCCTATGGTAACAGTGCTCACAGTGACAGTACCCATGGTAACAGTGACCACGGTGAGAGTGCTCATGGTGATAGTGGCTATGGTGACAGATCACACTGTGACAGTCCGCATTGTGCCAGTACCAATAGTGACAGTGCCCATGGTGACATTGACCATGGTGAGAGTGCTCACGGTGCTAGTGCTCACAGTAATAGTGCTCATGGTGACAGTGCCAACAGTGACGGTGCTCACGGTGACAGTGCCCATGGTGATAGTGCCCATGGTGAGAGTCCGCCCATTGATAGTGCACATGGTTGCAGTTCCCATTGTGAAAGTGCTCATGATGACATTGCCCATGTTGGTAGTTCCCATGGTGACAGTGCTCACGGTGATAGTGACCTTGGTAACTGTGCACATGGTGGCCGTGCCCTTGGTGACAGTGCCAATGATGACAGTACTCATGGTGACAGTTCTCATGGTAATAGTTCCCATGGGGACAAGGCACAGGTTGGCAGTGAAAAATGGTGAAAGTGCCCATGTTGACAGTTCTCATGGTGACAGTGCACACGGTGACAACCCTTGCAGACAGTACTCACGGTGACAGTTCTCATGGTTGCAGTACCCATGGTGACAGTGCTCACAGTGATACTGCCCATGGTGGCAATGCCCATGGTGACAGTGCCCATGGTGACACTGCCCATGATGACAGTGCCCATGGTGAAAGTTCCCACGGCGCCATTGCCTATGGTGACTGTGCTCATGGTAACAGTGCCCATGGTGACAGTGACCATGGTGAGAGTGCTCACACTGATAGTGCCCATGGTGACAGGGCTCATGGTGCCAGGCCGCATTGTGCAAGTACCCATGGCGACAGTGGTCATGGTGACCCTGAACACAGTGAGAGTGCTCACTGTGATAGAGCTCACAGTAATAGTGCTCATGGTGACAGTGCAAATGGTGACAATACCCATGGTGACAGTACTCATGTTGAAAATACCCATGGTGGCAGTTCTCATGGTGACAGTGCTCATAATAGCAGTGCCCAAGGTGGCAGTCCTCGTGGTGACAGTGCTAATGGTGACAGTGCTCTTGGTGGCAGTTCCCATGGGGACAGTACCGATGGTGACCCTGTGCATTGTTACAGTGCTCATGGTAACCGTGCTCACGGTGGTAGTGCACATCGTGACAGTGCCCATGGTGGTAGTTCACCTGGTGACAGTGCTAAATAGTGACAGTGCACATGCTGACAGTGCTCACGGTGATAGTGCCCATGGTGACAGTGCCCACGGTGATAATGGGTATTATTACAGTGTTCATCGTGACAGAGCCCAAGGTGGCAGTGGCCATGGTGACAGTGCCCACAATGACAGTGCCCATGGTAACAGTGCCGACAGTGACAGTGCCCATGGTGACGCTTCTCACAGTGAATGTGCCCATGGGGACAGTTACCATGATGAGATTTCTCACGGTGATAGTTCCCGTTGTGACAGTGCTCACAGTGACAATGCCCATGGTGCCAGTGCCCATAGAGACATTCCGCACGGTCACATTTCTCACGGTGAAAGTGCCTATGGTGACACTGCACCTGGTGGCAGTGCAAAATGGTGACAGTGCCCATGGTGACATTGCTCATAGTGACTTTGCTTACAGTGATAGTCCTTATGGTGACAGTGTGCATGGTGACACTGCACACAGTTGCAGTGTTTATGGTGACAGTGTTCACAGTGATACTTTCCATGGTGATAGTGCCCATGGTGACACTGCACATGGTGGCAGTGATAAATGTTGACAGTTCCCCTGTTGACAGTTCTCATGGTGAGAGTGCACATGGTGACAACCCGTGCAGACTGTACTCATGGTGACACTACGCATGCTGACTGTTCTCATGTTTGCAGTATCCATGGTGACAGTGCTCACAGTGATAGTGCCCATGGTGAGAGTGCCCATGATGACAGGGCCCATGGTGCCATTGCCTATGGTGACAGTGCTTATGGAAACAGTGCCCAAGGTGACAGTGACCATGGTGAGAGTGCTCACACTGATGGTGCCCATGGTGACAGTGCTCACGGTGCCTGTCTACATTGTGCCAGTACCCATGGCGACAGTGCTCATGGTGACAGTGACCACAGTGAGAGTGCTCATAGTGATAGTGCTCACGGTAATAGTGCTCATGGTGACAATGCAAATGGTGACAATACCATGGTGACAGTACTCATGTTGAAAATACCCATGGTGGCAGTTCTCCTAGCGACAGATCTCATGGTGACAGTGCTCATAATAGCAGTGCCCAGGTGCCAGTGCTCATGGTGACAGTGCTAATGGTGACAGTGCTCTTGGTGGCAGTTCCCATCGGGACAATACTGATGGTGACGCTGTGCATTGTTACAGTGCCCATGGTAACCGTGCTCACGGTGATAGTGCACATCGTGACAGTGCCCATGGTGGTAGTTCACCTGGTGACAGTGCTAAATAGTGACAGTGCACGTGCTGAGAGTGCTCACGGTGATAGTGCCCATGGTGACAGTGCACACGGTGATAATGGGCATTGTTACAGAGTTCATGGTGACAGCACATGGTGGCAGTGGCCATGGAGACAGTGCCCACAATGACAGTGCCCATGGTGACAGTGCCGACAGTGACAGTGCCCATGGTGACACTTCTCACGGTGACAGTGCCCATGGGGACAGTTAGCATGGTGAGATTTCTCACGGTGACAGTGCCCGTTGTGACAGTGCTCACAGTGACAATGCCCATGGTGCCAGTGCCCATAGAGTCATTCCGCACGTTCACATTTCTCACAGTGAAAGTGCCTATGGTGATATTAACCATGGTGACACGGCACATGGTGGCAGAGCAAAATGGTGACAGTGCCCATGGTGATATTGCTCATGGTGACTTTGCTTACGGTGATAGTCCTTACAGTGACAGTGCGCATGGTGACACTGCACACAGTGACAGTATTCACAGTGATAGTCCCCATGGTGAGATTGTCCATGGTAACAGTGCCCATAGTCACAATTCTCATGGTGTAGTGCTCACAGTGACAGTGTCCATGGTGTCATGCCCATGGTGACAGTGCTCATGGTGACAGTGCTCATGTTGGCAGCGCCATAAATAACAGTGCTCATAGTGGCAGTGCTCATGGTGTCCATGCTCATGGTGACAGTGTCCATGTTTACAGTGTTTATGGTGATAGATGTTACGGTGTCAGTGCCCACGGGGACAGTGCCATGGCTGACAAAGCCCAGGGTGATACTTCCCATTGGGACAGTGCCCACGGTGACAGTGCCCATGGTGACAGCGCCCAGTGTGACAAGGCACATGGTGACAGTGCTCACGGTGACGGTGCCCATGGTGACAGTGCCGATGTTGAGAGTGCCATTATTGACAGTGCTCATGGTGAAACTGCCCATGGAGACATCGCCCATGGTGATAGTGCTCATGGTGACAACCCCACGGTGACAGTGCCAATGTTGATAGTCCCCGTGGTGACAGGTCTTACATTGAATGTGACCATGGTGTCTGTGCTCATGGTGACAGTGCTCAAGGTTAGAGTCTCCATGTTGACAGTGCCGATGGTGACAATTCTCACGGTGACAGGGCCTAGGGTGAAAATTCTCATAGTGACAGTGTTCTCGGTGACAGTGCCCATGGTGCTATTACCCATGGTGACAGTTCTCATAGTGAAACTGCCCATGGTGACACTGCACATGGTGGCAGTGCAAAATGGTGACAGTGTCCATGGTGCTATTGCTCATGGTGACATTGTTTACGGTGATAGTGTGTATGGTGAAACTGCACACAGTGACATTGCTCATGGTGACAGTGTTCACGGTAATAGTTCCCATGGGGACAAGGCACAGGTTGGCAGTGAAAAATGGTGAAAGTGCCCATGTTGACAGTTCTCATGGTGACAGTGCACACGGTGACAACCCATGCAGACAGTACTCACGGTGACAGTTCTCATGGTTGCAGTACCCATGGTGACAGTGCTCACAGTGATACTGCCCTTAGTGGCAATGCCCATGGTGACAGTGCCCATGGTGACACTGCCCATGATGACAGTGCCCATGGTGAAAGTTCCCACGGCGCCATTGCATATTGTGACAGTGCTCATGGTAACAGTGCCCATGGTGACAGTGACCATGGTGAGAGTGCTCACACTGATAGTGCCCATGGTGACAGGGATCATGGTGCCAGGCCGCATTGTGCCAGTACCCATGGCGACAGTGGTCATGGTGACGCTGACCACAGTGAGAGTGCTCACTGTGATAGAGCTCACGGTAATAGTGCTCATGGTGACAGTGCAAATGGTGACAATACCCATGGTGACACTACTCATGTTGAAAATTCCCATGGTGGCAGTTCTCATGGTGACAGTGCTCATAATAGCAATGCCCAAGGTGGCAGTCCTCGTGGTGACAGTGCTAATGGTGACAGTGCTCTTGGTGGCAGTTCCCATGGGGACATTACCGATGGTGACCCTGTGCATTGTTACAGTGCCCATGGTAACCGTGCTCACGGTGGTAGTGCACATCGTGACAGTGCCCATGGTGGTAGTTCACCTGGTGACAGTGCTAAATAGTGACAGTGCACATGCTGACAGTGCTCATGGTGATAGTGCCTATGGTGACAGTGCCCACGGTGAAAATGGGTATTATTACAGTGTTCATCGTGACAGAGCCCAAGGTGGCAGTGGCCATGGTGACAGTGCCCACAATGACAGTGCCCATGGTAACAGTGCCGACAGTGACAGTGCCCATGGTGACACTTCTCACAGTGAATGTGCCCATGGGGACAGTTACCATGATGAGATTTCTCACGGTGATAGTGCCCGTTGTGACAGTGCTCACAGTGACAATGCCCATGGTGCCAGTGCCCATAGAGACTTTCCGCACGGTCACATTTCTCACGGTGAAAGTGCCTATGGTGACACTGCACCTGGTGGCAGTGCAAAATGGTGAAAGTGCCCATGGTGACATTGCTCATAGTGACTTTGCTTACAGTGATAGTCCTTACGGTGACAGTGTGCATGGTGACACTGCACACAGTTGCAGTGTTTATGGTGACAGTGTTCACGGTGATACTTTCCATGGTGATAGTGCCCATGGTGACACTGCACATGGTGGCAGTGATAAATGGTGACAGTGCCCCTGTTGACAGTTCTCATGGTGAGAGTGCACATGGTGACAACCCGTGCAGAATGTACTCACGGTGACAGTTCTCATGTTTGCAGTATCCATGGTGACAGTGCTCACAGTGATAGTGCCCATGGTGAGAGTGCCCATGATGACAGGGCCCATGGTGCCATTGCCTATGGTGACAGTGCTCATGGTAACAGTGCCCAAGGTGACAGTGACCATGGTGAGAGTGCTCACACTGATGGTGCCCATGGTGAGAGTGCTCACGGTGCCTGTCTACATTGTGCCAGTACCCATGGCGACAGTGCTCATGGTGACAGTGACCACAGTGAGAGTGCTCATAGTGATAGTGCTCACGGTAATAGTGCTCATGGTGACAATGCAAATGGTGACAATACCATGGTGACAGTACTCATGTTGAAAATACCCATGGTGGCAGTTCTCATAGCGACAGTTCTCATGGTGACAGTGCTCATAATAGCAGTGCCCAGGTGCCAGTGCTCGTGGTGAAAGTGCTAATGGTGACAGTGCTCTTGGTGGCAGTTCCCATCGGGACAATACTGATGGTGACGCTGTGCATTGTTACAGTGCCCATGGTAACTGTGCTCACGGTGATAGTGCACATCGTGACAGCGCCCATGGTGGTAGTTCACCTGGTGACAGTGCTAAATAGTGACAGTGCACGTGCTGACAGTGCTCACGGTGATAGTGCCCATGGTGACAGTGCACACGGTGATAATGGGCATTGTTACAGAGTTCATGGTGACAGCACACGGTGGCAGTGGCCATGGAGACAGTGCCCACAATGACAGTGCCCATGGTGACAGTGCCGACAGTGACAGTGCCCATGGTGACACTTCTCACGGTGACAGTGCCCATGGGGACAGTTAGCATGGTGAGATTTCTCACGGTGACAGTGCCCGTTGTGACAGTGCTCACAGTGACAATGCCCATGGTGCCAGTGCCCATAGAGTCATTCCGCACGGTCTCATTTCTCACAGTGAAAGTGCCTATGGTGATATTAACCATGGTGACACTGCACATGGTGGCAGAGCAAAATGGTGACAGTGCCCATGGTGACATTGCTCATGGTGACTTTGCTTATGGTGATAGTCCTTACAGTGACAGTGCGCATGGTGACACTGCACACAGTGACAGTGTTCATGGTGACAGTGTTCACGGTGATAGGTCCCATGGTGAGATTGTCCATGGTAACAGTGCCCATAGTCACAATTCTCATGGTGTAGTGCTCACAGTGACAGTGCCCATGGTGTCATGCCCATGGTGACAGTGCTCATGGTGACAGTGCTCATGTTGGCAGTGCCATAAATAACAGTGCTCATTGTGGCAGTGCTCATGGTGTCCGTGCTCATGGTGACAGTGCCCATGTTTACAGTGTTTATGGTGATAGATGTCACGGTGTCAGTGCCCACGGGGACAGTGCCAAGGCTGACAAAGCCCAGGGTGATACTTCCCATTGGGACAGTGCCCACGGTGACAGTGCCCATGGTGACAGCGCCCAGTGTGACAAGGCACATGGTGACAGTGCTCACGGTGACGGTGCCCATGGTGACAGTGCCGATGGTGAGAGTGCCATTAGTGACAGTGCTCATGGTGAAACTGCCCATGGAGACATCGCCCATGGTGATAGTGCTCGTGGTGACAACCCCACGGTGACAGTGCCAATGTTGATAGTCCCCGTGGTGACAGGTCTTACATTGAATGTGACCATGGTGTCTGTGCTCATGGTGACAGTGCTCAAGGTTAGAGTCTCCATGTTGACAGTGCCGATGGTGACAATTCTCATGGTGACAGGGCCTATGGTGTAAATTCACATAGTGACAGTGTTCACGGTGACAGTGCCCATGGTGCTATTACCCATGGTGACAGTTCTCATAGTGAAACTGCCCATGGTGACACTGCACATGGTGGCAGTGCAAAATGGAGACAGTGCCCATGGTGATATTGCTCATGGTGACATTGCTTACGGTGATAGTGTGTATGGTGAAACTGCACACAGTGACATTGCTCATGGTGACAGTGTTCACGGCGTTAGTTCCTATCGTGAATGTGACCATGGGGACAGTGCCCATTGTCACAATTCTCATGGTGTAGTGCTCACGGTGACAGTGCCCATGGTGACAATACACAGGGTGACACTATTCATGGTGACATTGCTCATGGTGAGAGTGCCCATGTTCACAACTGTCACGGTGATAGTTCCCATGGTGACAATACCCAGGGTAACAGAGCTGATGGTAAAAGTGTTCACGGTGACAGTGCCCATGATGACAGTACCTAAGGTGACAATTCCCATGGTGAGACTGCTCATAGACAGTGCCCATGGTGAGAATACCCAGCGTGTCCTGTCCATGGTGACAGTGATCATGGTGACATTTCTCATGAGGACAGTGCCATAAGTGACAGTGCTCATTGTGGCAGTGCTCATGGTGACCGTGCTCATGGTGACAGTGCCCATGGTGACAGTGCCTATGGTGATAGATATCATGGTGGCCGTGCCCAGGGTGACATTGCCCACGCCGACAAAGCCCATGGTGATACTTCCCATTGTGTCAGTGCCCACGGTGGCAGAGCCCATGGTGACAGTGCCCAAGATCACAGTGTCCATGGTGAGAGTGCTAACGGTGACTGTGCCCATGGTGACAGCACCCAGTGTGACAATGCCCATTGTGACAGTGCTCACGGTGACCATGCCGATGGTGATAGTGCCAATAGTGAGAGTGCTCATGGTGACACTGCCCATGGAGACACTGCCCATGGTGATAGTGCTCATCATGACAACCCCTCGGAGGCAGTGCCAATGGTGAGAGTCCCCGTGGTGACAGTTCTCACGGTGAAAGTGATCCTATTGATATTTCTCATGGTGACAGTGCTCTTGGTGACAGTGCTCAAGGTGATAGTCCGAATGTTGACAGTGCCCATGGTGACTCTTCTCACGGTGACAGTGCCTATGGTGATTATGCTCTTAGTGACAGTGCTCATGGTGACAGTGCCCATGGTGACAGTGACCACGGTGAATGTTCTCACCATGGTAGTTCCCATGGTGACAGTGTTCATGATGACAGTCCGCATTAAGGCTGTGCCCACGGTGACACTGCTCATGGTGATAGTTCTCACGGTGATAGTACGCACGGTGACAGTGCCAAAGGTGACAATACCCAGGTGATAGTAATCATGGTGAAAGTGCCCATGGTGGCAGTTCTCATACTGACAGTTCTTGTGACAGTGCTCATGGTGGCAGTGCTCGTGGTGACAGTGCTCTTGGTGACAGTGCTCATGGTGGCAGTGCCCATGGTGAGACTCCCGATGGTGACACTGCCCATGGTGACAGTGCACATGGTCATGGTGCATCTGCTGGCAGTGCAAAATAGTGAGAGTGCCCATGATGATATTGCTCATGGTGATAGTGCCCATGGTGAGAGTGCCCATGGTTCCAGTGCTCATGGTGACAGTGCCCATTGTGACAGTGGCCCTGGTGACAGTGCACACCGTGAGAGTGCCCATGGTGTCTGTGCCCATGGTGACAGTTCTTATCATGAGAGTGTTCACGGTAGCAGTGTTCATGGTAATAGTGCTCATGGAGACATTGCCCACAATGAGAGTGCCCATGGTGAGAATACTGACTGTGACAGTGCCCATGATGACTTTTCTCTCTGCGACAGTGCCCTTGGGGACAGTTAGCACGGTGAGATTTCTCACAGTGATAGTGCACATGGTTTCAGTGCTAATAGTGAAAAGACCCACGGCGCCAGTGCCCATCATGGCATTGCTCACGGTGATAGTTCTCACGGTGACAGTGCCCATGGTGATATTACCCATGGTGACAGTACTCAGTGATCAAGTGCTCATGGTGACAGTGCCTAAGGTGATAGTGCACACGGTGGCAGTGCAAAATGGCGACAGTGCCCATGGTGACATTGCTTAATGTGATAGTCCTTGTGGTGACATTGCGCATGGTGACATTGCCCACCACGACAGTTCTCTTGTTGACAGTGCTCATGGTGATAGTGCCAATGTTGGAAGTGCCCATCGTGAAAGTGCCCATGGTGACAGTTCTTATGATGAGAGTGGTCAGAGTGGCAGTGCTCATGGTGAAAGTGCCCATGGTGACAGAGCCCACGGTGACAGTGTCCATAGTTATAGTGTCCACGGTGACAGTCCTAACAGTGAAATTGTCCATGGGGACACTGCCCATGGTGAAAGTGCCCATGGTCACAACACTCACGGTGATAGTGCTCACGGTGAGAGTGGCCATGGTGACAGTGACCACGGTGACACTTCTAAAGGTGATACTGCCCATGATGACAGTGCTCATGGTGACAGTCCACATTGTGCCAGTGCCCAAGGTGACAGTGCTCATGGTGACAGTGCCCAAAGTCACAATACCCATGGTGACAGTGCCCAGGCTGACAGTTCTCAAGGTGATAGTGCCCATGGTGACAGTGCACATGGTGATACAGAGAATGGGGACAGTGCTTATGGTGACAGTGGTCATGGTTGCAGTACCCATGGTGATAGTGCTGAAACTGACAGTGCCCTTGGGGATAGTGCCCATGGTGAGTGTGCTCGTGTTAATAGTGCCCATGGTGGCAGTTCCCATTGTGAAAGTGCTCATGATGACAGTGCCCATGTTGGTAGTTCCCATGGTGACAGTGCTCATGGTGATAGTGACCATGTTAACAGTGCACATGGTGGCTGTGCCCTTGGTGACAGTGCCCATGATGACAGTATTCATGGTGACAGTGCTCACGGTGATAGTGCCCATGGTGACAGTGCACATGGTGGTAGTCCACATGGTGGCAGTGAAAAATGGTGACAGTTCCCATGCTGACAGTTCTCATTGTGACAATGCACACGGTCACAACCGATGCTGACACTGCTCATGGTAGCTGTACCCGTGGTGACAATGCTCATGGTGATAGTGACCATGTTAAAAGTGCCCATGGTGACACTGCCCATGGTGACAATGCCCATGATGACAGTGCCCATGGAGTCAGTGCCCACGGAGCCATTGCCTATGGTAACAGTGCTCACAGTGACAGTACCCATGGTAACAGTGACCACGGTGAGAGTGCTCATGGTGATAGTGGCTATGGTGACAGATCACACTGTGACAGTCCGCATTGTGCCAGTACCAATAGTGACAGTGCCCATGGTGACATTGACCACGGTGAGAGTGCTCACAGTGCTAGTGCTCACAGTAATAGGGCTCATGGTGACAGTGCCGAGAGTGACGGTGCTCACGGTGACAGTGCCTATGGTGATAGTGCCCATGGTGAGAGTCCGCCCATTGATAGTGCCCATGGTGGCAGTTCCCATTGTGAAAGTGCTCATGATGACATTGCCCATGTTGGTAGTTCCCATGGTGACAGTGCTCACGGTGATAGTGACCTTGGTAACTGTGCACATGGTGGCCGTGCCCTTGGTGACAGTGCCAATGATGACAGTACTCATGGTGACAGTTCCCATGGGGACAAGGCACAGGGTGCCAGTGAAAAATGGTGAAAGTGCCCATGTTGACAGTTCTCATGGTGACAGTGCACACGGTAACAACCCATGCAGACAGTACTCACGGTGACATTTCTCATGGTTGCAGTACCCATGGTGACAGTGCTCACAGTGATACTGCCCATGGTGGCAGTGTCCATGGTGACAGTGCCCATGGTGACACTGCCCATGATGACAGTGCCCATGGTGAAAGTTCCCACGGCGCCATTGCCTACGGTGACTGTGCTCATGGTAACAATCCCCATGGTGACAGTGACCATGGTGAGAGTGCTCACACTGATAGTGCCCATGGTGACAGGGCTCATGGTGCCAGTCCGCATTGTGCCAGTACCCATGGCGACAGTGGTCATGGTGACACTGACCACAGTGAGAGTGCTCACTGTGATAGAGCTCACGGTAATAGTGCTCATGGTGACAGTGCAAATGGTGACAATACCCATGGTGACAGTACTCATGTTGAAAATACCCATGGTGGCAGTTCTCATGGTGACAGTGCTCATAATAGAAGTGCCCAAGGTGGCAGTCCTCGTGGTGACAGTGCTAATGGTGACAGTGCTCTTGGTGGCAGTTCCCATGGGGACAGTACCGATGGTGACCCTGTGCATTGTAACACTGCCCATGGTAACCGTGCTCACGGTGGTAGTGCACATCGTGACAGTGCCCATGGTGGTAGTTCACCTGGTGACAGTGCTAAATAGTGACAGTGCACATGCTGACAGTGCTCACGGTGATAGTGCCCATGGTGACAGTGCCCACGGTGATAATGGGTATTATTACAGTGTTCATCGTGACAGAGCCCAAGGTGGCAGTGGCCATGGTGACAGTGCTCACAATGACAGTGCCCATGGTAACAGTGCCGACAGTGACAGTGCCCATGGTGACAATTCTCACAGTGAATGTGCCCATGGGGACAGTTACCATGATGAGATTTCTCATGGTGATAGTGCCCGTTGTGACAGTGCTCACAGTGACAATGCCCATGGTGCCAGTGCCCATAGAGACATTCCGCACGGTCACATTTCTCACGGTGAAAGTGCCTATGGTGACACTGCACCTGGTGGCAGTGCCAAATGGTGACAGTGCCCATGGTGACATTGCTCATAGTGACTTTGCTTACAGTGATAGTCCTTACGGTGACAGTGTGCATGGTGACACTGCACACAGTTGCAGTGTTTATGGTGACAGTCTTCACGGTGATACTTTCCATGGTGATAGTGCCCATGGTGACACTGCACATGGTGGCAGTGATAAATGGTGACATTGCCCCTGTTGACAGTTCTCATGGTGACAGTGCACATGGTGACAACCCGTGCAGACTGTACTCATGGTGACAGTACTCACGGTGACAGTTCTCATGTTTGCAGTATCCATGGTGACAGTGCTCACAGTGATAGTGCCCATGGTGAGAGTGCCCATGATGACAGGGCCCATGGTGCCATTGCCTATGGTGACAGTGCTCATGGTAACAGTGCCCAAGGTGACAGTGACCATGGTGAGAGTGCTCACACTGATGGTGCCCATGGTGACAGTGCTCACGGTGCCTGTCTACATTGTGCCAGTACCCATGGCGACAGTGCTCATGGTGACAGTGACCACAGTGAGAGTGCTCATAGTGATAGTGCTCACGGTAATAGTGCTCATGGTGACAATGCAAATGGTGACAATACCATGGTGACAGTACTCATGTTGAAAATACCCATGGTGGCAGTTCTCATAGCGACAGATCTCATGGTGACAGTGCTCATAATAGCAGTGCCCAGGTGCCAGTGCTCGTGGTGACAGTGCTAATGGTGACAGTGCTCTTGGTGGCAGTTCCCATCGGGACAATACTGATGGTGACGCTGTGCATTGTTACAGTGCCCATGGTAACCGTGCTCACGGTGAAAGTGCACATCGTGACAGTGCCCATGGTGGTAGTTCACCTGGTGACTGTGCTAAATAGTTACAGTGCACGTGCTGACAGTGCTCACGGTGATAGTGCCCATGGTGACAGTGCACACGGTGATAATGCGCATTGTTACAGAGTTCATGGTGACAGCACACGGTGGCAGTGGCCATGGAGACAGTGCCCACAATGACAGTGCCCATGGTGACAGTGCCGACAGTGACAGTGCCCATGGTGACACTTCTCACGGTGACAGTGCCCATGGGGACAGTTAGCATGGTGAGATTTCTCAGGGTGACAGTGCCCGTTGTGACAGTGCTCACAGTGACAATGCCCATGGTGCCAGTGCCCATAGAGTCATTCCGCACGGTCTCATTTCTCACAGTGAAAGTGCCTATGGTGATATTAAGCATGGTGACACTGCACATGGTGGCAGAGCAAAATGGTGACAGTGCCCATGGTGACATTGCTCATGGTGACTTTGCTTATGGTGATAGTCCTTACAGTGTCAGTGCGCATGGTGACACTGCACACAGTGACAGTGTTCATGGTGACAGTGTTCACGGTGATAGTTCCCATGGTGAGATTGTCCATGGTAACAGTGCCCATAGTCACAATTCTCATGGTGTAGTGCTCACAGTGACAGTGCCCATGGTGTCATGCCCATGGTGACAGTGCTCATGGTGACAGTGCTCATGTTGGCAGTGCCATAAATAACAGTGCTCATTGTGGCAGTGCTCATGGTGTCCGTGCTCATGGTGACAGTGCCCATGTTTACAGTGTTTATGGTGATAGATGTCACGGTGTCAGTGCCCACGGGGACAGTGCCAAGGCTGACAAAGCCCAGGGTGATACTTCCCATTGGGACAGTGCCCACGGTGACAGTGCCCATGGTGACAGCGCCCAGTGTGACAAGGCTCATGGTGACAGTGCTCACGGTGACGGTGCCCATGGTGACAGTTCCGATGGTGAGAGTGCCATTAGTGACAGTGCTCATGGTGAAACTGCCCATGGAGACATCGCCCATGGTGATAGTGCTCGTGGTGACAACCCCACGGTGACAGTGCCAATGTTGATAGTCCCCGTGGTGACAGGTCTTACATTGAATGTGACCATGGTGTCTGTGCTCATGGTGACAGTGCTCAAGGTTAGAGTCTCCATGTTGACAGTGCCGATGGTGACAATTCTCACGGTGACAGGGCCTATGGTGTAAATTCACATAGTGACAGTGTTCACGGTGACAGTGCCCATGGTGCTATTACCCATGGTGACAGTTCTCATAGTGAAACTGCCCATGGTGACACTGCACATGGTGGCAGTGCAAAATGGAGACAGTGCCCATGGTGATATTGCTCATCGTGACATTGCTTACGGTGATAGTGTGTATGGTGAAACTGCACACAGTGACATTGCTCATGGTGACAGTGTTCACGGCGTTAGTTCCTATCGTGAATGTGACCATGGGGACAGTGCCCATTGTCACAATTCTCATGGTGTAGTGCTCATGGTGACAGTGCCCATGGTGACAATACACAGGGTGACACTATTTATGGTGACATTGCTCATGGTGAGAGTGCCCATGTTCACAACTGTCACGGTGATAGTTCCCATGGTGACAATACCCAGGGTAACAGAGCTGATGGTAAAAGTGTTCACGGTGACAGTGCCCATGATGACAGTACCTAAGGTGACAATTCCCATGGTGAGACTGCTCATAGACAGTGCCCATGGTGACAATACCCAGCGTGTCCTGTCCATGGTGACAGTGATCATGGTGACACTTCTCATGAGGACAGTGCCATAAGTGACAGTGCTCATTGTGGCAGTGCTCATGGTGACTGTGCTCATGGTGACAGTGCCCATGGTGACAGTGCCTATGGTGATAGATATCATGGTGGCCGTGCCCAGGGTGACATTGCCCACGCTGACAAAGCCCATGGTGATACTTCCCATTGTGACAGTGCCAACAGTGGCAGAGCCCATGGTGACAGTGCCCAAGATCACAGTGTCCATGGTGAGAGTGCTAACGGTGACTGTGCCCATGGTGACAGCACCCAGTGTGACAATGCCCATTGTGACAGTGCTCACGGTGACCATGCCGATGGTGATAGTGCCAATAGTGAGAGTGCTCACGGTGACACTGCCCATGGAGACACTGCCCATGGTGATAGTGCTCATCATGACAACCCCTCGGAGGCAGTGCCAATGGTGAGAGTCCCCGTGGTGACAGTTCTCACGGTGAAAGTGATCCTATTGATATTTCTCATGGTGACAGTGCTCTTGGTGACAGTGCTCAAGGTGATAGTCCGAATGTTGACAGTGCCCATGGTGACTCTTCTCACGGTGACAGTGCCTATGGTGATTATGCTCTTAGTGACAGTGCTCATGGTGACAGTGCCCATGGTGACAGTGACCACGGTGACTGTTCTCACCGTGGTAGTGCCCATGGTGACAGTGTTCATGATGACAGTCCGCATTAAGGCTGTGCCCACGGTGACACTGCTCATGGTGATTGTTCTCACGGTGATAGTACGCACGGTGACAGTGCCAAAGGTGACAATACCCAGGTGATAGTAATCATGGTGAAAGTGCCCATGGTGGCAGTTCTCATACTGACAGTTCTTGTGACAGTGCTCATGGTGGCAGTGCTCGTGGTGACAGTGCTCTTGGTGACAGTGCTCCTGTTGGCAGTGCCCATGGTGAGACTCCCGATGGTGACACTGCCCATGGTGACAGTGCACATGGTCATGGTGCATCTGGTGGCAGTGCAAAATAGTGAGAGTGCCCATGATGATATTGCTCATGGTGATAGTGCCCATGGTGAGAGTGCCCATGGTTCCAGTGCTCATGGTGACAGTGCCCATTGTGACAGTGGCCCTGGTGACAGTGCACACCGTGAGAGTGCCCATGGTGTCTGTGCCCATGGTGACAGTTCTTATCATGAGAGTGTTCACGGTAGCAGTGTTCATGGTAATAGTGCTCATGGAGACATTGCCCACAATGAGAGTGCCCATGGTGAGAATACTGACTGTGACAGTGCCCATGATGACTTTTCTCTCTGCGACAGTGCCCTTCGGGACAGTTAGCATGGTGAGATTTCTCACAGTGATAGTGCACATGGTTTCAGTGCTAATAGTGAAAAGACCCACGGCGCCAGTGCCCATCATGGCATTGCTCACGGTGATAGTTCTCAAGGTGACAGTGCCCATGGTGATATTACCCATGGTGACAGTACTCAGTGATCAAGTGCTCATGGTGACAGTGCCTAAGGTGATAGTGCACACGGTGGCAGTGCAAAATGGCGACAGTGCCCATGGTGACATTGCTTAATGTGATAGTCCTTGTGGTGACATTGCGCATGGTGACATTGCCCACCACGACAGTTCTCTTGTTGACAGTGCTCATGGTGATAGTGCCAATGTTGGAAGTGCCCATCGTGAAAGTGCCCATGGTGACAGTTCTTATGATGAGAGTGGTCAGAGTGGCAGTGCTCATGGTGAAAGTGCCCATGGTGACAGAGCCCACGGTGACAGTGTCCATAGTTATAGTGTCCACGGTGACAGTCCTAACAGTGAAATTGTCCATGGGGACACTGCCCATGGTGAAAGTGCCCATGGTCACAACACTCACGGTGATAGTGCTCACGGTGAGAGTGGCCATGGTGACAGTGACCACGGTGACACTTCTAAAGGTGATACTGCCCATGATGACAGTGCTCATGGTGACAGTCCACATTGTGCCAGTGCCCAAGGTGACAGTGCTCATGGTGACAGTGGCCAAAGTCACAATACCCATGGTGACAGTGCCCAGGCTGACAGTTCTCAAGGTGATAGTGCCCATGGTGACAGTGCACATGGTGATACAGAGAATGGGGACAGTGCTTATGGTGACAGTGGTCATGGTTGCAGTACCCATGGTGATAGTGCTGAAACTGACAGTGCCCTTGGGGATAGTGCCCATGGTGAGTGTGCTCGTGTTAATAGTGCCCATGGTGGCAGTTCCCATTGTGAAAGTGCTCATGATGACAGTGCCCATGTTGGTAGTTCCCATGGTGACAGTGCTCATGGTGATAGTGACCATGTTAACAGTGCACATGGTGGCTGTGCCCTTGGTGACAGTGCCCATGATGACAGTATTCATGGTGACAGTGCTCACGGTGATAGTGCCCATGGTGACAGTGCACATGGTGGTAGTCCACATGGTGGCAGTGAAAAATGGTGACAGTTCCCATGCTGACAGTTCTCATTGTGACAATGCACACGGTCACAACCGATGCTGACACTGCTCATGGTAGCTGTACCCGTGGTGACAGGGCTCATGGTGATAGTGCCCATGTTAACAGTGCCCATGGTGACACTGCCCATGGTGACAATGCCCATGATGACAGTGCCCATAGAGTCAGTGCCCACGGAGCCATTGCCTATGGTAACAGTGCTCACAGTGACAGTACCCATGGTAACAGTGACCACGGTGAGAGTGCTCATGGTGATAGTGGCTATGGTGACAGATCACACTGTGACAGTCCGCATTGTGCCAGTACCAATAGTGACAGTGCCCATGGTGACATTGACCATGGTGAGAGTGCTCACGGTGCTAGTGCTCACAGTAATAGTGCTCATGGTGACAGTGCCAACAGTGACGGTGCTCACGGTGACAGTGCCCATGGTGATAGTGCCCATGGTGAGAGTCCGCCCATTGATAGTGCACATGGTTGCAGTTCCCATTGTGAAAGTGCTCATGATGACATTGCCCATGTTGGTAGTTCCCATGGTGACAGTGCTCACGGTGATAGTGACCTTGGTAACTGTGCACATGGTGGCCGTGCCCTTGGTGACAGTGCCAATGATGACAGTACTCATGGTGACAGTTCTCATGGTAATAGTTCCCATGGGGACAAGGCACAGGTTGGCAGTGAAAAATGGTGAAAGTGCCCATGTTGACAGTTCTCATGGTGACAGTGCACACGGTGACAACCCTTGCAGACAGTACTCACGGTGACAGTTCTCATGGTTGCAGTACCCATGGTGACAGTGCTCACAGTGATACTGCCCATGGTGGCAATGCCCATGGTGACAGTGCCCATGGTGACACTGCCCATGATGACAGTGCCCATGGTGAAAGTTCCCACGGCGCCATTGCCTATGGTGACTGTGCTCATGGTAACAGTGCCCATGGTGACAGTGACCATGGTGAGAGTGCTCACACTGATAGTGCCCATGGTGACAGGGCTCATGGTGCCAGGCCGCATTGTGCAAGTACCCATGGCGACAGTGGTCATGGTGACCCTGAACACAGTGAGAGTGCTCACTGTGATAGAGCTCACAGTAATAGTGCTCATGGTGACAGTGCAAATGGTGACAATACCCATGGTGACAGTACTCATGTTGAAAATACCCATGGTGGCAGTTCTCATGGTGACAGTGCTCATAATAGCAGTGCCCAAGGTGGCAGTCCTCGTGGTGACAGTGCTAATGGTGACAGTGCTCTTGGTGGCAGTTCCCATGGGGACAGTACCGATGGTGACCCTGTGCATTGTTACAGTGCTCATGGTAACCGTGCTCACGGTGGTAGTGCACATCGTGACAGTGCCCATGGTGGTAGTTCACCTGGTGACAGTGCTAAATAGTGACAGTGCACATGCTGACAGTGCTCACGGTGATAGTGCCCATGGTGACAGTGCCCACGGTGATAATGGGTATTATTACAGTGTTCATCGTGACAGAGCCCAAGGTGGCAGTGGCCATGGTGACAGTGCCCACAATGACAGTGCCCATGGTAACAGTGCCGACAGTGACAGTGCCCATGGTGACGCTTCTCACAGTGAATGTGCCCATGGGGACAGTTACCATGATGAGATTTCTCACGGTGATAGTTCCCGTTGTGACAGTGCTCACAGTGACAATGCCCATGGTGCCAGTGCCCATAGAGACATTCCGCACGGTCACATTTCTCACGGTGAAAGTGCCTATGGTGACACTGCACCTGGTGGCAGTGCAAAATGGTGACAGTGCCCATGGTGACATTGCTCATAGTGACTTTGCTTACAGTGATAGTCCTTATGGTGACAGTGTGCATGGTGACACTGCACACAGTTGCAGTGTTTATGGTGACAGTGTTCACAGTGATACTTTCCATGGTGATAGTGCCCATGGTGACACTGCACATGGTGGCAGTGATAAATGTTGACAGTTCCCCTGTTGACAGTTCTCATGGTGAGAGTGCACATGGTGACAACCCGTGCAGACTGTACTCATGGTGACACTACGCATGCTGACTGTTCTCATGTTTGCAGTATCCATGGTGACAGTGCTCACAGTGATAGTGCCCATGGTGAGAGTGCCCATGATGACAGGGCCCATGGTGCCATTGCCTATGGTGACAGTGCTTATGGTAACAGTGCCCAAGGTGACAGTGACCATGGTGAGAGTGCTCACACTGATGGTGCCCATGGTGACAGTGCTCACGGTGCCTGTCTACATTGTGCCAGTACCCATGGCGACAGTGCTCATGGTGACAGTGACCACAGTGAGAGTGCTCATAGTGATAGTGCTCACGGTAATAGTGCTCATGGTGACAATGCAAATGGTGACAATACCATGGTGACAGTACTCATGTTGAAAATACCCATGGTGGCAGTTCTCCTAGCGACAGATCTCATGGTGACAGTGCTCATAATAGCAGTGCCCAGGTGCCAGTGCTCATGGTGACAGTGCTAATGGTGACAGTGCTCTTGGTGGCAGTTCCCATCGGGACAATACTGATGGTGACGCTGTGCATTGTTACAGTGCCCATGGTAACCGTGCTCACGGTGATAGTGCACATCGTGACAGTGCCCATGGTGGTAGTTCACCTGGTGACAGTGCTAAATAGTGACAGTGCACGTGCTGAGAGTGCTCACGGTGATAGTGCCCATGCTGACAGTGCACACGGTGATAATGCGCATTGTTACAGAGTTCATGGTGACAGCACATGGTGGCAGTGGCCATGGAGACAGTGCCCACAATGACAGTGCCCATGGTGACAGTGCCGACAGTGACAGTGCCCATGGTGACACTTCTCACGGTGACAGTGCCCATGGGGACAGTTAGCATGGTGAGATTTCTCACGGTGACAGTGCCCGTTGTGACAGTGCTCACAGTGACAATGCCCATGGTGCCAGTGCCCATAGAGTCATTCCGCACGTTCACATTTCTCACAGTGAAAGTGCCTATGGTGATATTAACCATGGTGACACGGCACATGGTGGCAGAGCAAAATGGTGACAGTGCCCATGGTGATATTGCTCATGGTGACTTTGCTTACGGTGATAGTCCTTACAGTGACAGTGCGCATGGTGACACTGCACACAGTGACAGTATTCACAGTGATAGTCCCCATGGTGAGATTGTCCATGGTAACAGTGCCCATAGTCACAATTCTCATGGTGTAGTGCTCACAGTGACAGTGTCCATGGTGTCATGCCCATGGTGACAGTGCTCATGGTGACAGTGCTCATGTTGGCAGCGCCATAAATAACAGTGCTCATAGTGGCAGTGCTCATGGTGTCCATGCTCATGGTGACAGTGTCCATGTTTACAGTGTTTATGGTGATAGATGTTACGGTGTCAGTGCCCACGGGGACAGTGCCATGGCTGACAAAGCCCAGGGTGATACTTCCCATTGGGACAGTGCCCACGGTGACAGTGCCCATGGTGACAGCGCCCAGTGTGACAAGGCACATGGTGACAGTGCTCACGGTGACGGTGCCCATGGTGACAGTGCCGATGTTGAGAGTGCCATTATTGACAGTGCTCATGGTGAAACTGCCCATGGAGACATCGCCCATGGTGATAGTGCTCATGGTGACAACCCCACGGTGACAGTGCCAATGTTGATAGTCCCCGTGGTGACAGGTCTTACATTGAATGTGACCATGGTGTCTGTGCTCATGGTGACAGTGCTCAAGGTTAGAGTCTCCATGTTGACAGTGCCGATGGTGACAATTCTCACGGTGACAGGGCCTAGGGTGAAAATTCTCATAGTGACAGTGTTCTCGGTGACAGTGCCCATGGTGCTATTACCCATGGTGACAGTTCTCATAGTGAAACTGCCCATGGTGACACTGCACATGGTGGCAGTGCAAAATGGTGACAGTGTCCATGGTGCTATTGCTCATGGTGACATTGTTTACGGTGATAGTGTGTATGGTGAAACTGCACACAGTGACATTGCTCATGGTGACAGTGTTCACGGTAATAGTTCCCATGGGGACAAGGCACAGGTTGGCAGTGAAAAATGGTGAAAGTGCCCATGTTGACAGTTCTCATGGTGACAGTGCACACGGTGACAACCCATGCAGACAGTACTCACGGTGACAGTTCTCATGGTTGCAGTACCCATGGTGACAGTGCTCACAGTGATACTGCCCTTAGTGGCAATGCCCATGGTGACAGTGCCCATGGTGACACTGCCCATGATGACAGTGCCCATGGTGAAAGTTCCCACGGCGCCATTGCATATTGTGACAGTGCTCATGGTAACAGTGCCCATGGTGACAGTGACCATGGTGAGAGTGCTCACACTGATAGTGCCCATGGTGACAGGGATCATGGTGCCAGGCCGCATTGTGCCAGTACCCATGGCGACAGTGGTCATGGTGACGCTGACCACAGTGAGAGTGCTCACTGTGATAGAGCTCACGGTAATAGTGCTCATGGTGACAGTGCAAATGGTGACAATACCCATGGTGACACTACTCATGTTGAAAATTCCCATGGTGGCAGTTCTCATGGTGACAGTGCTCATAATAGCAATGCCCAAGGTGGCAGTCCTCGTGGTGACAGTGCTAATGGTGACAGTGCTCTTGGTGGCAGTTCCCATGGGGACATTACCGATGGTGACCCTGTGCATTGTTACAGTGCCCATGGTAACCGTGCTCACGGTGGTAGTGCACATCGTGACAGTGCCCATGGTGGTAGTTCACCTGGTGACAGTGCTAAATAGTGACAGTGCACATGCTGACAGTGCTCATGGTGATAGTGCCTATGGTGACAGTGCCCACGGTGAAAATGGGTATTATTACAGTGTTCATCGTGACAGAGCCCAAGGTGGCAGTGGCCATGGTGACAGTGCCCACAATGACAGTGCCCATGGTAACAGTGCCGACAGTGACAGTGCCCATGGTGACACTTCTCACAGTGAACGTGCCCATGGGGACAGTTACCATGATGAGATTTCTCACGGTGATAGTGCCCGTTGTGACAGTGCTCACAGTGACAATGCCCATGGTGCCAGTGCCCATAGAGACTTTCCGCACGGTCACATTTCTCACGGTGAAAGTGCCTATGGTGACACTGCACCTGGTGGCAGTGCAAAATGGTGAAAGTGCCCATGGTGACATTGCTCATAGTGACTTTGCTTACAGTGATAGTCCTTACGGTGACAGTGTGCATGGTGACACTGCACACAGTTGCAGTGTTTATGGTGACAGTGTTCACGGTGATACTTTCCATGGTGATAGTGCCCATGGTGACACTGCACATGGTGGCAGTGATAAATGGTGACAGTGCCCCTGTTGACAGTTCTCATGGTGAGAGTGCACATGGTGACAACCCGTGCAGAATGTACTCACGGTGACAGTTCTCATGTTTGCAGTATCCATGGTGACAGTGCTCACAGTGATAGTGCCCATGGTGAGAGTGCCCATGATGACAGGGCCCATGGTGCCATTGCCTATGGTGACAGTGCTCATGGTAACAGTGCCCAAGGTGACAGTGACCATGGTGAGAGTGCTCACACTGATGGTGCCCATGGTGAGAGTGCTCACGGTGCCTGTCTACATTGTGCCAGTACCCATGGCGACAGTGCTCATGGTGACAGTGACCACAGTGAGAGTGCTCATAGTGATAGTGCTCACGGTAATAGTGCTCATGGTGACAATGC
This sequence comes from Mesoplodon mirus, assembly GCF_964341445.2. Taxonomy (NCBI): domain Eukaryota; kingdom Metazoa; phylum Chordata; class Mammalia; order Artiodactyla; family Ziphiidae; genus Mesoplodon; species Mesoplodon mirus. The sequence goes on along the minus strand of NW_028295808.1, from coordinate 4,417,613 downwards.
AAATGGTGACAATACCATGGTGACAGTACTCATGTTGAAAATACCCATGGTGGCAGTTCTCATAGCGACAGTTCTCATGGTGACAGTGCTCATAATAGCAGTGCCCAGGTGCCAGTGCTCGTGGTGAAAGTGCTAATGGTGACAGTGCTCTTGGTGGCAGTTCCCATCGGGACAATACTGATGGTGACGCTGTGCATTGTTACAGTGCCCATGGTAACTGTGCTCACGGTGATAGTGCACATCGTGACAGCGCCCATGGTGGTAGTTCACCTGGTGACAGTGCTAAATAGTGACAGTGCACGTGCTGACAGTGCTCACGGTGATAGTGCCCATGGTGACAGTGCACACGGTGATAATGGGCATTGTTACAGAGTTCATGGTGACAGCACACGGTGGCAGTGGCCATGGAGACAGTGCCCACAATGACAGTGCCCATGGTGACAGTGCCGACAGTGACAGTGCCCATGGTGACACTTCTCACGGTGACAGTGCCCATGGGGACAGTTAGCATGGTGAGATTTCTCACGGTGACAGTGCCCGTTGTGACAGTGCTCACAGTGACAATGCCCATGGTGCCAGTGCCCATAGAGTCATTCCGCACGGTCTCATTTCTCACAGTGAAAGTGCCTATGGTGATATTAAGCATGGTGACACTGCACATGGTGGCAGAGCAAAATGGTGACAGTGCCCATGGTGACATTGCTCATGGTGACTTTGCTTATGGTGATAGTCCTTACAGTGTCAGTGCGCATGGTGACACTGCACACAGTGACAGTGTTCATGGTGACAGTGTTCACGGTGATAGGTCCCATGGTGAGATTGTCCATGGTAACAGTGCCCATAGTCACAATTCTCATGGTGTAGTGCTCACAGTGACAGTGCCCATGGTGTCATGCCCATGGTGACAGTGCTCATGGTGACAGTGCTCATGTTGGCAGTGCCATAAATAACAGTGCTCATTGTGGCAGTGCTCATGGTGTCCGTGCTCATGGTGACAGTGCCCATGTTTACAGTGTTTATGGTGATAGATGTCACGGTGTCAGTGCCCACGGGGACAGTGCCAAGGCTGACAAAGCCCAGGGTGATACTTCCCATTGGGACAGTGCCCACGGTGACAGTGCCCATGGTGACAGCGCCCAGTGTGACAAGGCACATGGTGACAGTGCTCACGGTGACGGTGCCCATGGTGACAGTGCCGATGGTGAGAGTGCCATTAGTGACAGTGCTCATGGTGAAACTGCCCATGGAGACATCGCCCATGGTGATAGTGCTCACGGTGACGGTGCCCACGGTGACAGTGCCAATGTTGATAGTCCCCGTGGTGACAGGTCTTACATTGAATGTGACCATGGTGTCTGTGCTCATGGTGACAGTGCTCAAGGTTAGAGTCTCCATGTTGACAGTGCCGATGGTGACAATTCTCATGGTGACAGGGCCTATGGTGTAAATTCACATAGTGACAGTGTTCACGGTGACAGTGCCCATGGTGCTATTACCCATGGTGACAGTTCTCATAGTGAAACTGCCCATGGTGACACTGCACATGGTGGCAGTGCAAAATGGAGACAGTGCCCATGGTGATATTGCTCATGGTGACATTGCTTACGGTGATAGTGTGTATGGTGAAACTGCACACAGTGACATTGCTCATGGTGACAGTGTTCACGGCGTTAGTTCCTATCGTGAATGTGACCATGGGGACAGTGCCCATTGTCACAATTCTCATGGTGTAGTGCTCACGGTGACAGTGCCCATGGTGACAATACACAGGGTGACACTATTCATGGTGACATTGCTCATGGTGAGAGTGCCCATGTTCACAACTGTCACGGTGATAGTTCCCATGGTGACAATACCCAGGGTAACAGAGCTGATGGTAAAAGTGTTCACGGTGACAGTGCCCATGATGACAGTACCTAAGGTGACAATTCCCATGGTGAGACTGCTCATAGACAGTGCCCATGGTGAGAATACCCAGCGTGTCCTGTCCATGGTGACAGTGATCATGGTGACATTTCTCATGAGGACAGTGCCATAAGTGACAGTGCTCATTGTGGCAGTGCTCATGGTGACCGTGCTCATGGTGACAGTGCCCATGGTGACAGTGCCTATGGTGATAGATATCATGGTGGCCGTGCCCAGGGTGACATTGCCCACGCCGACAAAGCCCATGGTGATACTTCCCATTGTGTCAGTGCCCACGGTGGCAGAGCCCATGGTGACAGTGCCCAAGATCACAGTGTCCATGGTGAGAGTGCTAACGGTGACTGTGCCCATGGTGACAGCACCCAGTGTGACAATGCCCATTGTGACAGTGCTCACGGTGACCATGCCGATGGTGATAGTGCCAATAGTGAGAGTGCTCATGGTGACACTGCCCATGGAGACACTGCCCATGGTGATAGTGCTCATCATGACAACCCCTCGGAGGCAGTGCCAATGGTGAGAGTCCCCGTGGTGACAGTTCTCACGGTGAAAGTGATCCTATTGATATTTCTCATGGTGACAGTGCTCTTGGTGACAGTGCTCAAGGTGATAGTCCGAATGTTGACAGTGCCCATGGTGACTCTTCTCACGGTGACAGTGCCTATGGTGATTATGCTCTTAGTGACAGTGCTCATGGTGACAGTGCCCATGGTGACAGTGACCACGGTGAATGTTCTCACCATGGTAGTTCCCATGGTGACAGTGTTCATGATGACAGTCCGCATTAAGGCTGTGCCCACGGTGACACTGCTCATGGTGATAGTTCTCACGGTGATAGTACGCACGGTGACAGTGCCAAAGGTGACAATACCCAGGTGATAGTAATCATGGTGAAAGTGCCCATGGTGGCAGTTCTCATACTGACAGTTCTTGTGACAGTGCTCATGGTGGCAGTGCTCGTGGTGACAGTGCTCTTGGTGACAGTGCTCATGGTGGCAGTGCCCATGGTGAGACTCCCGATGGTGACACTGCCCATGGTGACAGTGCACATGGTCATGGTGCATCTGCTGGCAGTGCAAAATAGTGAGAGTGCCCATGATGATATTGCTCATGGTGATAGTGCCCATGGTGAGAGTGCCCATGGTTCCAGTGCTCATGGTGACAGTGCCCATTGTGACAGTGGCCCTGGTGACAGTGCACACCGTGAGAGTGCCCATGGTGTCTGTGCCCATGGTGACAGTTCTTATCATGAGAGTGTTCACGGTAGCAGTGTTCATGGTAATAGTGCTCATGGAGACATTGCCCACAATGAGAGTGCCCATGGTGAGAATACTGACTGTGACAGTGCCCATGATGACTTTTCTCTCTGCGACAGTGCCCTTGGGGACAGTTAGCACGGTGAGATTTCTCACAGTGATAGTGCACATGGTTTCAGTGCTAATAGTGAAAAGACCCACGGCGCCAGTGCCCATCATGGCATTGCTCACGGTGATAGTTCTCACGGTGACAGTGCCCATGGTGATATTACCCATGGTGACAGTACTCAGTGATCAAGTGCTCATGGTGACAGTGCCTAAGGTGATAGTGCACACGGTGGCAGTGCAAAATGGCGACAGTGCCCATGGTGACATTGCTTAATGTGATAGTCCTTGTGGTGACATTGCGCATGGTGACATTGCCCACCACGACAGTTCTCTTGTTGACAGTGCTCATGGTGATAGTGCCAATGTTGGAAGTGCCCATCGTGAAAGTGCCCATGGTGACAGTTCTTATGATGAGAGTGGTCAGAGTGGCAGTGCTCATGGTGAAAGTGCCCATGGTGACAGAGCCCACGGTGACAGTGTCCATAGTTATAGTGTCCACGGTGACAGTCCTAACAGTGAAATTGTCCATGGGGACACTGCCCATGGTGAAAGTGCCCATGGTCACAACACTCACGGTGATAGTGCTCACGGTGAGAGTGGCCATGGTGACAGTGACCACGGTGACACTTCTAAAGGTGATACTGCCCATGATGACAGTGCTCATGGTGACAGTCCACATTGTGCCAGTGCCCAAGGTGACAGTGCTCATGGTGACAGTGCCCAAAGTCACAATACCCATGGTGACAGTGCCCAGGCTGACAGTTCTCAAGGTGATAGTGCCCATGGTGACAGTGCACATGGTGATACAGAGAATGGGGACAGTGCTTATGGTGACAGTGGTCATGGTTGCAGTACCCATGGTGATAGTGCTGAAACTGACAGTGCCCTTGGGGATAGTGCCCATGGTGAGTGTGCTCGTGTTAATAGTGCCCATGGTGGCAGTTCCCATTGTGAAAGTGCTCATGATGACAGTGCCCATGTTGGTAGTTCCCATGGTGACAGTGCTCATGGTGATAGTGACCATGTTAACAGTGCACATGGTGGCTGTGCCCTTGGTGACAGTGCCCATGATGACAGTATTCATGGTGACAGTGCTCACGGTGATAGTGCCCATGGTGACAGTGCACATGGTGGTAGTCCACATGGTGGCAGTGAAAAATGGTGACAGTTCCCATGCTGACAGTTCTCATTGTGACAATGCACACGGTCACAACCGATGCTGACACTGCTCATGGTAGCTGTACCCGTGGTGACAATGCTCATGGTGATAGTGACCATGTTAAAAGTGCCCATGGTGACACTGCCCATGGTGACAATGCCCATGATGACAGTGCCCATGGAGTCAGTGCCCACGGAGCCATTGCCTATGGTAACAGTGCTCACAGTGACAGTACCCATGGTAACAGTGACCACGGTGAGAGTGCTCATGGTGATAGTGGCTATGGTGACAGATCACACTGTGACAGTCCGCATTGTGCCAGTACCAATAGTGACAGTGCCCATGGTGACATTGACCACGGTGAGAGTGCTCACAGTGCTAGTGCTCACAGTAATAGGGCTCATGGTGACAGTGCCGAGAGTGACGGTGCTCACGGTGACAGTGCCTATGGTGATAGTGCCCATGGTGAGAGTCCGCCCATTGATAGTGCCCATGGTGGCAGTTCCCATTGTGAAAGTGCTCATGATGACATTGCCCATGTTGGTAGTTCCCATGGTGACAGTGCTCACGGTGATAGTGACCTTGGTAACTGTGCACATGGTGGCCGTGCCCTTGGTGACAGTGCCAATGATGACAGTACTCATGGTGACAGTTCCCATGGGGACAAGGCACAGGGTGCCAGTGAAAAATGGTGAAAGTGCCCATGTTGACAGTTCTCATGGTGACAGTGCACACGGTAACAACCCATGCAGACAGTACTCACGGTGACATTTCTCATGGTTGCAGTACCCATGGTGACAGTGCTCACAGTGATACTGCCCATGGTGGCAGTGTCCATGGTGACAGTGCCCATGGTGACACTGCCCATGATGACAGTGCCCATGGTGAAAGTTCCCACGGCGCCATTGCCTACGGTGACTGTGCTCATGGTAACAATCCCCATGGTGACAGTGACCATGGTGAGAGTGCTCACACTGATAGTGCCCATGGTGACAGGGCTCATGGTGCCAGTCCGCATTGTGCCAGTACCCATGGCGACAGTGGTCATGGTGACACTGACCACAGTGAGAGTGCTCACTGTGATAGAGCTCACGGTAATAGTGCTCATGGTGACAGTGCAAATGGTGACAATACCCATGGTGACAGTACTCATGTTGAAAATACCCATGGTGGCAGTTCTCATGGTGACAGTGCTCATAATAGAAGTGCCCAAGGTGGCAGTCCTCGTGGTGACAGTGCTAATGGTGACAGTGCTCTTGGTGGCAGTTCCCATGGGGACAGTACCGATGGTGACCCTGTGCATTGTAACACTGCCCATGGTAACCGTGCTCACGGTGGTAGTGCACATCGTGACAGTGCCCATGGTGGTAGTTCACCTGGTGACAGTGCTAAATAGTGACAGTGCACATGCTGACAGTGCTCACGGTGATAGTGCCCATGGTGACAGTGCCCACGGTGATAATGGGTATTATTACAGTGTTCATCGTGACAGAGCCCAAGGTGGCAGTGGCCATGGTGACAGTGCTCACAATGACAGTGCCCATGGTAACAGTGCCGACAGTGACAGTGCCCATGGTGACAATTCTCACAGTGAATGTGCCCATGGGGACAGTTACCATGATGAGATTTCTCATGGTGATAGTGCCCGTTGTGACAGTGCTCACAGTGACAATGCCCATGGTGCCAGTGCCCATAGAGACATTCCGCACGGTCACATTTCTCACGGTGAAAGTGCCTATGGTGACACTGCACCTGGTGGCAGTGCAAAATGGTGACAGTGCCCATGGTGACATTGCTCATAGTGACTTTGCTTACAGTGATAGTCCTTACGGTGACAGTGTGCATGGTGACACTGCACACAGTTGCAGTGTTTATGGTGACAGTCTTCACGGTGATACTTTCCATGGTGATAGTGCCCATGGTGACACTGCACATGGTGGCAGTGATAAATGGTGACAGTGCCCCTGTTGACAGTTCTCATGGTGAGAGTGCACATGGTGACAACCCGTGCAGAATGTACTCACGGTGACAGTTCTCATGTTTGCAGTATCCATGGTGACAGTGCTCACAGTGATAGTGCCCATGGTGAGAGTGCCCATGATGACAGGGCCCATGGTGCCATTGCCTATGGTGACAGTGCTCATGGTAACAGTGCCCAAGGTGACAGTGACCATGGTGAGAGTGCTCACACTGATGGTGCCCATGGTGACAGTGCTCATGGTGCCTGTCTACATTGTGCCAGAACCCATGGCGACAGTGCTCATGGTGACAGTGACCACAGTGAGAGTGCTCATAGTGATAGTGCTCACGGTAATAGTGCTCATGGTGACAATGCAAATGGTGACAATACCATGGTGACAGTACTCATGTTGAAAATACCCATGGTGGCAGTTCTCATAGCGACAGATCTCATGGTGACAGTGCTCATAATAGCAGTGCCCAGGTGCCAGTGCTCGTGGTGACAGTGCTAATGGTGACAGTGCTCTTGGTGGCAGTTCCCATCGGGACAATACTGATGGTGACGCTGTGCATTGTTACAGTGCCCATGGTAACCGTGCTCACGGTGAAAGTGCACATCGTGACAGTGCCCATGGTGGTAGTTCACCTGGTGACTGTGCTAAATAGTTACAGTGCACGTGCTGACAGTGCTCACGGTGATAGTGCCCATGGTGACAGTGCACACGGTGATAATGCGCATTGTTACAGAGTTCATGGTGACAGCACACGGTGGCAGTGGCCATGGAGACAGTGCCCACAATGACAGTGCCCATGGTGACAGTGCCGACAGTGACAGTGCCCATGGTGACACTTCTCACGGTGACAGTGCCCATGGGGACAGTTAGCATGGTGAGATTTCTCAGGGTGACAGTGCCCGTTGTGACAGTGCTCACAGTGACAATGCCCATGGTGCCAGTGCCCATAGAGTCATTCCGCACGGTCTCATTTCTCACAGTGAAAGTGCCTATGGTGATATTAAGCATGGTGACACTGCACATGGTGGCAGAGCAAAATGGTGACAGTGCCCATGGTGACATTGCTCATGGTGACTTTGCTTATGGTGATAGTCCTTACAGTGTCAGTGCGCATGGTGACACTGCACACAGTGACAGTGTTCATGGTGACAGTGTTCACGGTGATAGTTCCCATGGTGAGATTGTCCATGGTAACAGTGCCCATAGTCACAATTCTCATGGTGTAGTGCTCACAGTGACAGTGCCCATGGTGTCATGCCCATGGTGACAGTGCTCATGGTGACAGTGCTCATGTTGGCAGTGCCATAAATAACAGTGCTCATTGTGGCAGTGCTCATGGTGTCCGTGCTCATGGTGACAGTGCCCATGTTTACAGTGTTTATGGTGATAGATGTCACGGTGTCAGTGCCCACGGGGACAGTGCCAAGGCTGACAAAGCCCAGGGTGATACTTCCCATTGGGACAGTGCCCACGGTGACAGTGCCCATGGTGACAGCGCCCAGTGTGACAAGGCTCATGGTGACAGTGCTCACGGTGACGGTGCCCATGGTGACAGTGCCGATGGTGAGAGTGCCATTAGTGACAGTGCTCATGGTGAAACTGCCCATGGAGACATCGCCCATGGTGATAGTGCTCGTGGTGACAACCCCACGGTGACAGTGCCAATGTTGATAGTCCCCGTGGTGACAGGTCTTACATTGAATGTGACCATGGTGTCTGTGCTCATGGTGACAGTGCTCAAGGTTAGAGTCTCCATGTTGACAGTGCCGATGGTGACAATTCTCACGGTGACAGGGCCTATGGTGTAAATTCACATAGTGACCGTGTTTACGGTGACAGTGCCCATGGTGCTATTACCCATGGTGACAGTTCTCATAGTGAAACTGCCCATGGTGACACTGCACATGGTGGCAGTGCAAAATGGAGACAGTGCCCATGGTGATATTGCTCATGGTGACATTGCTTACGGTGATAGTGTGTATGGTGAAACTGCACACAGTGACATTGCTCATGGTGACAGTGTTCACGGCGTTAGTTCCTATCGTGAATGTGACCATGGGGACAGTGCCCATTGTCACAATTCTCATGGTGTAGTGCTCATGGTGACAGTGCCCATGGTGACAATACACAGGGTGACACTATTCATGGTGACATTGCTCATGGTGAGAGTGCCCATGTTCACAACTGTCACGGTGATAGTTCCCATGGTGACAATACCCAGGGTAACAGAGCTGATGGTAAAAGTGTTCACGGTGACAGTGCCCATGATGACAGTACCTAAGGTGACAATTCCCATGGTGAGACTGCTCATAGACAGTGCCCATGGTGACAATACCCAGCGTGTCCTGTCCATGGTGACAGTGATCATGGTGACACTTCTCATGAGGACAGTGCCATAAGTGACAGTGCTCATTGTGGCAGTGCTCATGGTGACTGTGCTCATGGTGACAGTGCCCATGGTGACAGTGCCTATGGTGATAGATATCATGGTGGCCGTGCCCAGGGTGACATTGCCCACGCTGACAAAGCCCATGGTGATACTTCCCATTGTGACAGTGCCAACAGTGGCAGAGCCCATGGTGACAGTGCCCAAGATCACAGTGTCCATGGTGAGAGTGCTAACGGTGACTGTGCCCATGGTGACAGCACCCAGTGTGACAATGCCCATTGTGACAGTGCTCACGGTGACCATGCCGATGGTGATAGTGCCAATAGTGAGAGTGCTCACGGTGACACTGCCCATGGAGACACTGCCCATGGTGATAGTGCTCATCATGACAACCCCTCGGAGGCAGTGCCAATGGTGAGAGTCCCCGTGGTGACAGTTCTCACGGTGAAAGTGATCCTATTGATATTTCTCATGGTGACAGTGCTCTTGGTGACAGTGCTCAAGGTGATAGTCCGAATGTTGACAGTGCCCATGGTGACTCTTCTCACGGTGACAGTGCCTATGGTGATTATGCTCTTAGTGACAGTGCTCATGGTGACAGTGCCCATGGTGACAGTGACCACGGTGACTGTTCTCACCATGGTAGTGCCCATGGTGACAGTGTTCATGATGACAGTCCGCATTAAGGCTGTGCCCACGGTGACACTGCTCATGGTGATTGTTCTCACGGTGATAGTACGCACGGTGACAGTGCCAAAGGTGACAATACCCAGGTGATAGTAATCATGGTGAAAGTGCCCATGGTGGCAGTTCTCATACTGACAGTTCTTGTGACAGTGCTCATGGTGGCAGTGCTCGTGGTGACAGTGCTCTTGGTGACAGTGCTCATGGTGGCAGTGCCCATGGTGAGACTCCCGATGGTGACACTGCCCATGGTGACAGTGCACATGGTCATGGTGCATCTGCTGGCAGTGCAAAATAGTGAGAGTGCCCATGATGATATTGCTCATGGTGATAGTGCCCATGGTGAGAGTGCCCATGGTTCCAGTGCTCATGGTGACAGTGCCCATTGTGACAGTGGCCCTGGTGACAGTGCACACCGTGAGAGTGCCCATGGTGTCTGTGCCCATGGTGACAGTTCTTATCATGAGAGTGTTCACGGTAGCAGTGTTCATGGTAATAGTGCTCACGGAGACATTGCCCACAATGAGAGTGCCCATGGTGAGAATACTGACTGTGACAGTGCCCATGATGACTTTTCTCTCTGCGACAGTGCCCTTCGGGACAGTTAGCATGGTGAGATTTCTCACAGTGATAGTGCACATGGTTTCAGTGCTAATAGTGAAAAGACCCACGGCGCCAGTGCCCATCATGGCATTGCTCACGGTGATAGTTCTCAAGGTGACAGTGCCCATGGTGATATTACCCATGGTGACAGTACTCAGTGATCAAGTGCTCATGGTGACAGTGCCTAAGGTGATAGTGCACACGGTGGCAGTGCAAAATGGCGACAGTGCCCATGGTGACATTGCTTAATGTGATAGTCCTTGTGGTGACATTGCGCATGGTGACATTGCCCACCACGACAGTTCTCTTGTTGACAGTGCTCATGGTGATAGTGCCAATGTTGGAAGTGCCCATCGTGAAAGTGCCCATGGTGACAGTTCTTATGATGAGAGTGGTCAGAGTGGCAGTGCTCATGGTGAAAGTGCCCATGGTGACAGAGCCCACGGTGACAGTGTCCATAGTTATAGTGTCCACGGTGACAGTCCTAACAGTGAAATTGTCCATGGGGACACTGCCCATGGTGAAAGTGCCCATGGTCACAACACTCACGGTGATAGTGCTCACGGTGAGAGTGGCCATGGTGACAGTGACCACGGTGACACTTCTAAAGGTGATACTGCCCATGATGACAGTGCTCATGGTGACAGTCCACATTGTGCCAGTGCCCAAGGTGACAGTGCTCATGGTGACAGTGCCCAAAGTCACAATACCCATGGTGACAGTGCCCAGGCTGACAGTTCTCAAGGTGATAGTGCCCATGGTGACAGTGCACATGGTGATACAGAGAATGGGGACAGTGCTTATGGTGACAGTGGTCATGGTTGCAGTACCCATGGTGATAGTGCTGAAACTGACAGTGCCCTTGGGGATAGTGCCCATGGTGAGTGTGCTCGTGTTAATAGTGCCCATGGTGGCAGTTCCCATTGTGAAAGTGCTCATGATGACAGTGCCCATGTTGGTAGTTCCCATGGTGACAGTGCTCATGGTGATAGTGACCATGTTAACAGTGCACATGGTGGCTGTGCCCTTGGTGACAGTGCCCATGATGACAGTATTCATGGTGACAGTGCTCACGGTGATAGTGCCCATGGTGACAGTGCACATGGTGGTAGTGCACATGGTGGCAGTGAAAAATGGTGACAGTTCCCATGCTGACAGTTCTCATTGTGACAATGCACACGGTCACAACCGATGCTGACACTGCTCATGGTAGCTGTACCCGTGGTGACAGGGCTCATGGTGATAGTGCCCATGTTAACAGTGCCCATGGTGACACTGCCCATGGTGACAATGCCCATGATGACAGTGCCCATAGAGTCAGTGCCCACGGAGCCATTGCCTATGGTAACAGTGCTCACAGTGACAGTACCCATGGTAACAGTGACCACGGTGAGAGTGCTCATGGTGATAGTGGCTATGGTGACAGATCACACTGTGACAGTCCGCATTGTGCCAGTACCAATAGTGACAGTGCCCATGGTGACATTGACCATGGTGAGAGTGCTCACGGTGCTAGTGCTCACAGTAATAGTGCTCATGGTGACAGTGCCAACAGTGACGGTGCTCACGGTGACAGTGCCCATGGTGATAGTGCCCATGGTGAGAGTCCGCCCATTGATAGTGCACATGGTTGCAGTTCCCATTGTGAAAGTGCTCATGATGACATTGCCCATGTTGGTAGTTCCCATGGTGACAGTGCTCACGGTGATAGTGACCTTGGTAACTGTGCACATGGTGGCCGTGCCCTTGGTGACAGTGCCAATGATGACAGTACTCATGGTGACAGTTCTCATGGTAATAGTTCCCATGGGGACAAGGCACAGGTTGGCAGTGAAAAATGGTGAAAGTGCCCATGTTGACAGTTCTCATGGTGACAGTGCACACGGTGACAACCCTTGCAGACAGTACTCACGGTGACAGTTCTCATGGTTGCAGTACCCATGGTGACAGTGCTCACAGTGATACTGCCCATGGTGGCAATGCCCATGGTGACAGTGCCCATGGTGACACTGCCCATGATGACAGTGCCCATGGTGAAAGTTCCCACGGCGCCATTGCCTATGGTGACTGTGCTCATGGTAACAGTGCCCATGGTGACAGTGACCATGGTGAGAGTGCTCACACTGATAGTGCCCATGGTGACAGGGCTCATGGTGCCAGGCCGCATTGTGCAAGTACCCATGGCGACAGTGGTCATGGTGACCCTGAACACAGTGAGAGTGCTCACTGTGATAGAGCTCACGGTAATAGTGCTCATGGTGACAGTGCAAATGGTGACAATACCCATGGTGACAGTACTCATGTTGAAAATACCCATGGTGGCAGTTCTCATGGTGACAGTGCTCATAATAGCAGTGCCCAAGGTGGCAGTCCTCGTGGTGACAGTGCTAATGGTGACAGTGCTCTTGGTGGCAGTTCCCATGGGGACAGTACCGATGGTGACCCTGTGCATTGTTACAGTGCCCATGGTAACCGTGCTCACGGTGGTAGTGCACATCGTGACAGTGCCCATGGTGGTAGTTCACCTGGTGACAGTGCTAAATAGTGACAGTGCACATGCTGACAGTGCTCACGGTGATAGTGCCCATGGTGACAGTGCCCACGGTGATAATGGGTATTATTACAGTGTTCATCGTGACAGAGCCCAAGGTGGCAGTGGCCATGGTGACAGTGCCCACAATGACAGTGCCCATGGTAACAGTGCCGACAGTGACAGTGCCCATGGTGACGCTTCTCACAGTGAATGTGCCCATGGGGACAGTTACCATGATGAGATTTCTCACGGTGATAGTTCCCGTTGTGACAGTGCTCACAGTGACAATGCCCATGGTGCCAGTGCCCATAGAGACATTCCGCACGGTCACATTTCTCACGGTGAAAGTGCCTATGGTGACACTGCACCTGGTGGCAGTGCAAAATGGTGACAGTGCCCATGGTGACATTGCTCATAGTGACTTTGCTTACAGTGATAGTCCTTATGGTGACAGTGTGCATGGTGACACTGCACACAGTTGCAGTGTTTATGGTGACAGTGTTCAGAGTGATACTTTCCATGGTGATAGTGCCCATGGTGACACTGCACATGGTGGCAGTGATAAATGGTGACAGTGCCCCTGTTGACAGTTCTCATGGTGAGAGTGCACATGGTGACAACCCGTGCAGACTGTACTCATGGTGACAGTACGCATGCTGACTGTTCTCATGTTTGCAGTATCCATGTTGACAGTGCTCACAGTGATAGTGCCCATGGTGAGAGTGCCCATGATGACAGGGCCCATGGTGCCATTGCCTATGGTGACAGTGCTTATGGTAACAGTGCCCAAGGTGACAGTGACCATGGTGAGAGTGCTCACACTGATGGTGCCCATGGTGACAGTGCTCACGGTGCCTGTCTACATTGTGCCAGTACCCATGGCGACAGTGCTCATGGTGACAGTGACCACAGTGAGAGTGCTCATAGTGATAGTGCTCACGGTAATAGTGCTCATGGTGACAATGCAAATGGTGACAATACCATGGTGACAGTACTCATGTTGAAAATACCCATGGTGGCAGTTCTCCTAGCGACAGATCTCATGGTGACAGTGCTCATAATAGCAGTGCCCAGGTGCCAGTGCTCATGGTGACAGTGCTAATGGTGACAGTGCTCTTGGTGGCAGTTCCCATCGGGACAATACTGATGGTGACGCTGTGCATTGTTACAGTGCCCATGGTAACCGTGCTCACGGTGATAGTGCACATCGTGACAGTGCCCATGGTGGTAGTTCACCTGGTGACAGTGCTAAATAGTGACAGTGCACGTGCTGAGAGTGCTCACGGTGATAGTGCCCATGCTGACAGTGCACACGGTGATAATGCGCATTGTTACAGAGTTCATGGTGACAGCACATGGTGGCAGTGGCCATGGAGACAGTGCCCACAATGACAGTGCCCATGGTGACAGTGCCGACAGTGACAGTGCCCATGGTGACACTTCTCACGGTGACAGTGCCCATGGGGACAGTTAGCATGGTGAGATTTCTCACGGTGACAGTGCCCGTTGTGACAGTGCTCACAGTGACAATGCCCATGGTGCCAGTGCCCATAGAGTCATTCCGCACGGTCACATTTCTCACAGTGAAAGTGCCTATGGTGATATTAACCATGGTGACAGGGCACATGGTGGCAGAGCAAAATGGTGACAGTGCCCATGGTGATATTGCTCATGGTGACTTTGCTTACGGTGATAGTCCTTACAGTGACAGTGCGCATGGTGACACTGCACACAGTGACAGTGTTCACAGTGATAGTCCCCATGGTGAGATTGTCCATGGTAACAGTGCCCATAGTCAAAATTCTCATGGTGTAGTGCTCACAGTGACAGTGTCCATGGTGTCATGCCCATGGTGACAGTGCTCATGGTGACAGTGCTCATGTTGGCAGCGCCATAAATAACAGTGCTCATAGTGGCAGTGCTCATGGTGTCCATGCTCATGGTGACAGTGTCCATGTTTACAGTGTTTATGGTGATAGATGTCACGGTGTCAGTGCCCACGGGGACAGTGCCATGGCTGACAAAGCCCAGGGTGATACTTCCCATTGGGACAGTGCCCACGGTGACAGTGCCCATGGTGACAGTGCCCAGTGTGACAAGGCACATGGTGACAGTGCTCACGGTGACGGTGCCCATGGTGACAGTGCCGATGTTGAGAGTGCCATTATTGACAGTGCTCATGGTGAAACTGCCCATGGAGACATCGCCCATGGTGATAGTGCTCATGGTGACAACCCCACGGTGACAGTGCCAATGTTGATAGTCCCCGTGGTGACAGGTCTTACATTGAATGTGACCATGGTGTCTGTGCTCATGGTGACAGTGCTCAAGGTAAGAGTCTCCATGTTGACAGTGCCGATGGTGACAATTCTCACGGTGACAGGGCCTAGGGTGAAAATTCTCATAGTGACAGTGTTCTCGGTGACAGTGCCCATGGTGCTATTACCCATGGTGACAGTTCTCATAGTGAAACTGCCCATGGTGACACTGCACATGGTGGCAGTGCAAAATGGTGCCAGTGTCCATGGTGCTATTGCTCATGGTGACATTGTTTACGGTGATAGTGTGTATGGTGAAACTGCACACAGTGACATTGCTCATGGTGACAGTGTTCACGGCGTTAGTTCCTATCGTGAATGTGACCTTGGGGACGGTGCCCATTGTCACAATTCTCATGGTGTAGTGCTCACGGTGACAGTGCCCATGGTGACAATATACAGGGTGACAGTATTCATGGTGACATTGCTCATGGTGAGAGTGCCCATGTTCACAACTGTCATGGTGATTGTTCCCATGGTGACAATACCCAGGGTAACAGAGCTGATGGTAAAAGTGTTCACGGTGACAGTGCCCATGATGACAGTACCTAAGGTGACAATTCCCATGGTGAGACTGCTCATAGACAGTGCCCATGGTGACAATACCCAGCATGTCCTGTCCATGGTGACAGTGATCATGGTGACACTTCTCATGAGGACAGTGCCATAAGTGACAGTGCTCATTGTGGCAGTGCTCATGGTGACCGTGCTCATGGTGAGAGTGTCCATGGTGACAGTGCCTATGGTGATAGATATCATGGTGGCCGTGCCCAGGGTGACATTGCCCACGGTGACAAAGCCCAGGGTGATACTTCCCATTGTGACAGTGCCAAAGGTGGCAGAGCCCATGGTGACAGTGCCCAAGATCACAGTGCCCATGGTGAGAGTGCTAACGGTGACTGTACCCATGGTGACAGCACCCAGTGTGACAATGCCCATTGTGACAGTGCTCACGGTGACCATGCCGACGGTGATAGTGCCAATAGTGAGAGTGCTCACGGTGACACTGCCCATGGGGACACTGACCATGGTGATAGTGCTCATCATGACAACCCCTCGGAGGCAGTGCCAATGGTGAGAGTCCCCGTGGTGACAGTTCTCACGGTGAAAGTGATCCTGTTGAAATTTCTCATGGTGACAGTGCTCATGGTGACAGTGCTCAAGGTGATAGTCTCCATGTTGACAGTGTCCATGGTGACTGTTCTCACGGTGACAGTGCCTATGATGATTATGCTCTTAGTGACAGTGCTCATGGTGACAGTGCCCATGGTGGCAGTGACCACGGTGACTGTTCTCACCGTGGTAGTGTCCATGGTGACAGTGTTTATGATGACAGTCCGCATTAAGGCTGTGCCCACGGTGACACTGCTCATGGTGATTGTTCTCACGGTGATAGTACGCACAGTGACAGTGCCAAAGGTGACAATACCCAGGTGATAGTAATCATGGTGAAAGTGCCCATGGTGGCAGTTCTCATACTGACAGTTCTTGTGACACTGCTCATGGTGGCAGTGCTCGTGGTGACAGTGCTCTTGGTGACAGTGCTCATGGTGGCAGTGCCCATGGTGAGACTCCCGATGGTGACACTTCCCATGGTGACAGTGCACATGGTCATGGTGCATCTGGTGGCAGTGCAAAATAGTGAGAGTGCCCATGATGATATTGCTCATGGTGATAGTGCCCATGGTGAGAGTGCCCATGGTTCCAGTGCTCATGGTGACAGTGCCCATTGTGACAGTGCCCCTGGTGACAGTGCACACCGTGAGAGTGCCCATGGTGTCTGTGCCCATGGTGACAGTTCTTATCATGAGAGTGTTCACGGTAGCAGTGTTCATGGTAATAGTGCTCACGGAGACATTGCCCACAATGAGAGTGCCCATGGTGAGAATACTGACTGTGACAGTGCCCATGATGACTTTTCTCTCTGCGACAGTGCCCTTCGGGACAGTTAGCATGGTGAGATTTCTCACAGTGATAGTGCACATGGTTTCAGTGCTAATAGTGAAAAGACCCACGGCGCCAGTGCCCATCATGGCATTGCTCACGGTGATAGTTCTCACGGTGACAGTGCCCATGGTGATATTACCCATGGTGACAGTACTCAGTGATCAAGTGCTCATGGTGACAGTGCCTAAGGTGATAGTGCACACAGTGGCAGTGCAAAATGGCGACAGTGCCCATGGTGACATTGCTTAATGTGATAGTCCTTGTGGTGACATTGCGCATGGTGACATTGCCCACCACGACAGTTCTCTTGTTGACAGTGCTCATGCTGATAGTGCCAATGTTGGAAGTGCCCATCGTGAAAGTGCCCATGGTGACAGTTCTTATGATGAGAGTGGTCAGAGTGGCAGTGCTCATGGTGAAAGTGCCCATGGTGACAGAGCCGACGGTGACAGTGTCCATAGTTATAGTGTCCACGGTGACAGTCCTAACAGTGAAATTGTCCATGGGGACACTGCCCATGGTGAAAGTGCCCATGGTCACAACACTCACGGTGATAGTGCTCACGGTGAGAGTGGCCATGGTGACAGTGACCACGGTGACACTTCTAAAGGTGATACTGCCCATGATGACAGTGCTCATGGTGACAGTCCACATTGTGCCAGTGCCCAAGGTGACAGTGCTCATGGTGACAGTGCCCAAAGTCACAATACCCATGGTGACAGTGCCCAGGCTGACAGTTCTCAAGGTGATAGTGCCCATGGTGACAGTGCACATGGTGATACAGAGAATGGGGACAGTGCTTATGGTGACAGTGGTCATGGTTGCAGTACCCATGGTGATAGTGCTGAAACTGACAGTGCCTTGGGGATAGTGCCCATGGTGAGTGTGCTCGTGTTAATAGTGCCCATGGTGGCAGTTCCCATTGTGAAAGTGCTCATGATGACAGTGCCCATGTTGGTAGTTCCCATGGTGACAGTGCTCATGGTGATAGTGACCATGTTAACAGTGCACATGGTGGCTGTGCCCTTGGTGACAGTGCCCATGATGACAGTATTCATGGTGACAGTGCTCACGGTGATAGTGCCCATGGTGACAGTGCACATGGTGGTAGTCCACATGGTGGCAGTGAAAAATGGTGACAGTTCCCATGCTGACAGTTCTCATTGTGACAATGCACACGGTCACAACCGATGCTGACACTGCTCATGGTAGCTGTACCCGTGGTGACAGGGCTCATGGTGATAGTGCCCATGTTAACAGTGCCCATGGTGACACTGCCCATGGTGACAATGCCCATGATGACAGTGCCAATAGAGTCAGTGCCCAGGGAGCCATTGCCTATGGTAACAGTGCTCACAGTGACAGTACCCATGGTAACAGTGACCACGGTGAGAGTGCTCATGGTGATAGTGGCTATGGTGACAGATCACACTGTGACAGTCCGCATTCTGCCAGTACCAATAGTGACAGTGCCCATGGTGACATTGACCATGGTGAGAGTGCTCACGGTGCTAGTGCTCACAGTAATAGTGCTCATGGTGACAGTGCCAACAGTGACGGTGCTCACGGTGACAGTGCCCATGGTGATAGTGCCCATGGTGAGAGTCCGCCCATTGATAGTGCACATGGTTGCAGTTCCCATTGTGAAAGTGCTCATGATGACATTGCCCATGTTGGTAGTTCCCATGGTGACAGTGCTCACGGTGAGAGTGACCTTGGTAACTGTGCACATGGTGGCCGTGCCCTTGGTGACAGTGCCAATGATGACAGTACTCATGGTGACAGTTCTCATGGTAATAGTTCCCATGGGGACAAGGCACAGGTTGGCAGTGAAAAATGGTGAAAGTGCCCATGTTGACAGTTCTCATGGTGACAGTGCACACGGTGACAACCCATGCAGACAGTACTCACGGTGACAGTTCTCATGGTTGCAGTACCCATGGTGACAGTGCTCACAGTGATACTGCCCATGGTGGCAATGCCCATGGTGACAGTGCCCATGGTGACACTGCCCATGATGACAGTGCCCATGGTGAAAGTTCCCACGGCGCCATTGCCTATGGTGACTGTGCTCATGGTAACAGTGCCCATGGTGACAGTGACCATGGTGAGAGTGCTCACACTGAGAGTGCCCATGGTGATAGGGCTCATGGTGCCAGGCCGCATTGTGCAAGTACCCATGGCGACAGTGGTCATGGTGACCCTGACCACAGTGAGAGTGCTCACTGTGATAGAGCTCACGGTAATAGTGCTCATGGTGACAGTGCAAATGGTGACAATACCCATGGTGACAGTACTCATGTTGAAAATACCCATGGTGGCAGTTCTCATGGTGACAGTGCTCATAATAGCAGTGCCCAAGGTGGCAGTCCTCGTGGTGACAGTGCTAATGGTGACAGTGCTCTTGGTGGCAGTTCGCATGGGGACAGTACCGATGGTGACCCTGTGCGTTGTTACAGTGCCCATGGTAACCGTGCTCACGGTGGTAGTGCACATCGTGACAGTGCCCATGGTGGTAGTTCACCTGGTGACAGTGCTAAATAGTGACAGTGCACATGCTGACAGTGCTCACGGTGATAGTGCCCATGGTGACAGTGCCCACGGTGATAATGGGTATTATTACAGTGTTCATCTTGACAGAGCCCAAGATGGCAGTGGCCATGGTGACAATGCCCACAATGACAGTGCCCATGGTAACAGTGCCGACAGTGACAGTGCCCATGGTGACGCTTCTCACAGTGAATGTGCCCATGGGGACAGTTACCATGATGAGATTTCTCACGGTGATTGTGCCCGTTGTGACAGTGCGCACAGTGACAATGCCCATGGTGCCAGTGCCCATAGAGACATTCCGCACGGTCACATTTCTCACGGTGAAAGTGCCTATGGTAACACTGCACCTGGTGGCAGTGCAAAATGGTGACAGTGCCCATGGTGACATTGCTCATAGTGACTTTGCTTACAGTGATAGTCCTTATGGTGACAGTGTGCATGGTGACACTGCACACAGTTGCAGTGTTTATGGTGACAGTGTTCACAGTGATACTTTCCATGGTGATAGTGCCCATGGTGACACTGCACATGGTGGCAGTGATAAATGTTGACAGTGCCCCTGTTGACAGTTCTCATGGTGAGAGTGCACATGGTGACAACCCGTGCAGACTGTACTCATGGTGACAGTACGCATGCTGACTGTTCTCATGTTTGCAGTATCCATGGTGACAGTGCTCACAGTGATAGTGCCCATGGTGAGAGTGCCCATGATGACAGGGCCCATGGTGCCATTGCCTATGGTGACAGTGCTTATGGTAACAGTGCCCAAGGTGACAGTGACCATGGTGAGAGTGCTCACACTGATGGTGCCCATGGTGACAGTGCTCACGGTGCCTGTCTACATTGTGCCAGTACCCATGGCGACAGTGCTCATGGTGACAGTGACCACAGTGAGAGTGCTCATAGTGATAGTGCTCACGGTAATAGTGCTCATGGTGACAATGCAAATGGTGACAATACCATGGTGACAGTACTCATGTTGAAAATACCCATGGTGGCAGTTCTCCTAGCGACAGATCTCATGGTGACAGTGCTCATAATAGCAGTGCCCAGGTGTCAGTGCTCGTGGTGACAGTGCTAATGGTGACAGTGCTCTTGGTGGCAGTTCCCATCGGGACAATACTGATGGTGACGCTGTGCATTGTTACAGTGCCCATGGTAACCGGGCTCAAGGTGATAGTGCACATCGTGACAGTGCCCATGGTGGTAGTTCACCTGGTGACAGTGCTAAATATTGACAGTGCACGTGCTGACAGTGCTCACGGTTATAGTGCCCATGCTGACAGTGCACACGGTGATAATGCGCATTGTTACAGAGTTCATGGTGACAGCACACGGTGGCAGTGGCCATGGAGACAGTGCCCACAATGACAGTGCCCATGGTGACAGTGCCGACAGTGACAGTGCCCATGGTGACACTTCTCACGGTGACAGTGCCCATGGGGACAGTTAGCATGGTGAGATTTCTCACGGTGACAGTGCCCGTTGTGACAGTGCTCACAGTGACAATTCCCATGGTGCCAGTGCCCATAGAGTCATTCCGCACGGTCACATTTCTCACAGTGAAAGTGCCTATGGTGATATTAACCATGGTGACACTGCACATGGTGGCAGAGCAAAATGGTGACAGTGCCCATGGTGACATTGCTCATGGTGACTTTGCTTACGGTGATAGTCCTTACAGTGACAGTGCGCATGGTGACACTGCACACAGTGACAGTGTTCACAGTGATAGTCCCCATGGTGAGATTGTCCATGGTAACAGTGCCCATAGTCACAATTCTCATGGTGTAGTGCTCACAGTGACAGTGTCCATGGTGTCATGCCCATGGTGACAGTGCTCATGGTGACAGTGCTCATGTTGGCAGCGCCATAAATAACAGTGCTCATAGTGGCAGTGCTCATGGTGTCCATGCTCATGGTGACAGTGTCCATATTTACAGTGTTTATGGTGATAGATGTCACGGTGTCAGTGCCCACGGGGACAGTGCCATGGCTGACAAAGCCCAGGGTGATACTTCCCATTGGGACAGTGCCCACGGTGACAGTGCCCATGGTGACAGCGCCCAGTGTGACAAGGCACATGGTGACAGTGCTCACGGTGACGGTGCCCATGGTGACAGTGCCGATGGTGAGAGTGCCATTAGTGACAGTGCTCATGGTGAAACTGCCCATGGAGACATCGCCCATGGTGATAGTGCTCATGGTGACAACCCCACGGTGACAGTGCCAATGTTGATAGTCCCCGTGGTGACAGGTCTTACATTGAATGTGACCATGGTGTCTGTGCTCATGGTGACAGTGCTCAAGGTTAGAGTCTCCATGTTGACAGTGCCGATGGTGACAATTCTCATGTTGACAGGGCCTAGGGTGAAAATTCTCATAGTGACAGTGTTCACGGTGACAGTGCCCATGGTGCTATTACCCATGGTGACAGTTCTCATAGTGAAACTGCCCATGGTGACACTGCACATGGTGGCAGTGCAAAATGGTGACAGTGTCCATGGTGCTATTGCTCATGGTGACATTGCTTACGGTGATAGTGTGTATGGTGAAACTGCACACAGTGACATTGCTCATGGTGACAGTGTTCACGGCGTTAGTTCCTATCGTGAATGTGACCTTGGGGACGGTGCCCATTGTCACAATTCTCATGGTGTAGTGCTCACGGTGACAGTGCCCATAGTGACAATACACAGGGTGACAGTATTCATGGTGACATTGCTCATGGTGAGAGTGCCCATGTTCACAACTGTCACGGTGATTGTTCCCATGGTGACAATACCCAGGGTAACAGAGCTGATGGTAAAAGTGTTCACGGTGACAGTGCCCATGATGACAGTACCTAAGGTGACAATTCCCATGGTGAGACTGCTCATAGACAGTGCCCATGGTGACAATACCCAGCATGTCCTGTCCATGGTGACAGTGATCATGGTGACACTTCTCATGAGGACAGTGCCATAAGTGACAGTGCTCATTGTGGCAGTGCTCATTGTGACCGTGCTCATGGTGAGAGTGTCCATGGTGACAGTGCCTATGGTGATAGATATCATGGTGGCCGTGCCCAGGGTGACATTGCCCACGGTGACAAAGCCCAGGGTGATACTTCCCATTGTGACAGTGCCAAAGGTGGCAGAGCCCATGGTGACAGTGCCCAAGATCACAGTGCCCATGGTGAGAGTGATAACGGTGACTGTGCCCATGGTGACAGCACCCAGTGTGACAATGCCCATTGTGACAGTGCTCACGGTGACCATGCCGACGTTGATAGTGCCAATAGTGAGAGTGCTCACGGTGACACTGCCCATGGGGACACTGACCATGGTGATAGTGCTCATCATGACAACCCCTCGGAGGCAGTGCCAATGGTGAGAGTCCCCGTGGTGACAGTTCTCACGGTGAAAGTGATCCTGTTGAAATTTCTCATGGTGACAGTGCTCATGGTGACAGTGCTCAAGGTGATAGTCTCCATGTTGACAGTGTCCATGGTGACTGTTCTCACGGTGACAGTGCCTATGGTGATTATGCTCTTAGTGACAGTGCTCATGGTGACAGTGCCCATGGTGGCAGTGACCACGGTGACTGTTCTCACCGTGGTAGTGTCCATGGTGACAGTGTTCATGATGACAGTCCGCATTAAGGCTGTGCCCATGGTGACACTGCTCATGGTGATTGTTCTCACGGTGATAGTACGCACGGTGACAGTGCCAAAGGTGACAATACCCAGGTGATAGTAATCATGGTGAAAGTGCCCATGGTGGCACTTCTCATACTGACAGTTCTTGTGACAGTGCTCATGGTGGCAGTGCTCGTGGTGACAGTGCTCTTGGTGACAGTGCTCATGGTGGCAGTGCCCATGGTGAGACTCCCGATGGTGACACTGCACATGGTGACAGTGCACATGGTCATGGTGCATCTGCTGGCAGTGCAAAATAGTGAGAGTGCCCATGATGATATTGCTCATGGTGATAGTGCCCATGGTGAGAGTGCCCATGGTTCCAGTGCTCATGGTGACAGTGCCCATTGTGACAGTGCCCCTGGTGACAGTGCACACCGTGAGAGTGTCCATGGTGTCTGTGCCCATGGTGACAGTTCTTATCATGAGAGTGTTCATGGTAGCAGTGTTCATGGTAATAGTGCTCACGGAGACATTGCCCACAATGAGAGTGCCCATGGTGAGAATACTGACTGTGACAGTGCCCATGATGACTTTTCTCTCTGCGACAGTGCCCTTCAGGACAGTTAGCACGGTGAGATTTCTCACAGTGATAGTTCACATGGTTTCAGTGCTAATAGTGAAAAGACCCACGGCGCCAGTGCCCATCATGACATTGCTCACGGTGATAGTTCTCACGGTGACAGTGCCCATGGTGATATTACCCATGGTGACAGTACTCAGTGATCAAGTGCTCATGGTGACAGTGCCTAAGGTGATAGTGCACACGGTGGCAGTGCAAAATGGCGACAGTGCCATGGGGACATTGCTTAATGTGATAGTCCTTGTGGTGACATTGCGCATGGTGACATTGCCCACCATGACAGTTCTCTTGTTGACAGTGCTCATGGTGATAGTGCCAATGTTGGAAGTGCCCATCGTGAAAGTGCCCATGGTGACAGTTCTTATGATGAGAGTGGTCAGAGTGGCAGTGCTCATGGTGAAAGTGCCCATGGTGACAGAGCCCACGGTGACAGTGTCCATAGTTATAGTGTCCACGGTGACAGTCCTAACAGTGAAATTGTCCATGGGGACACTGCCCATGGTGAAAGTGCCCATGGTCACAACACTCACGGTGATAGTGCTCACGGTGAGAGTGGCCATGGTGACAGTGACCACGGTGACACTTCTAATGGTGATACTGCCCATGATGACAGTGCTCATGGTGACAGTCCACATTGTGCCAGTGCCCAAGGTGACAGTGCTCATGGTGACAGTGCCCAAAGTCACAATACCCATGGTGACAGTGCCCAGGCTGACAGTTCTCAAGGTGATAGTGCCCATGGTGACAGTGCACATGGTGATACAGAGAATGGGGACAGTGCTTATGGTGACAGTGGTCATGGTTGCAGTACCCATGGTGATAGTGCTGAAACTGACAGTGCCCTTGGGGATAGTGCCCATGGTGAGTGTGCTCGTGTTAATAGTGCCCATGGTGGCAGTTCCCATTGTGAAAGTGCTCATGATGACAGTGCCCATGTTGGTAGTTCCCATGGTGACAGTGCTCATGGTGATAGTGACCATGTTAACAGTGCACATGGTGGCTGTGCCCTTGGTGACAGTGCCCATGATGACAGTATTCATGGTGACAGTGCTCACGGTGATAGTGCCCATGGTGACAGTGCACATGGTGGTAGTCCACATGGTGGCAGTGAAAAATGGTGACAGTTCCCATGCTGACAGTTCTCATTGTGACAATGCACACGGTCACAACCGATGCTGACACTGCTCATGGTAGCTGTACCCGTGGTGACAGGGCTCATGGTGATAGTGCCCATGTTAACAGTGCCCATGGTGACACTGCCCATGGTGACAATGCCCATGATGACAGTGCCCATAGAGTCAGTGCCCACGGAGCCATTCCTATGGTAACAGTGCTCACAGTGACAGTACCCATGGTAACAGTGACCACGGTGAGAGTGCTCATGGTGATAGTGGGTATGGTGACAGATCACACTGTGACAGTCTGCATTCTGCCAATACCAATAGTGACAGTGCCCATGGTGACATTGACCATGGTGAGAGTGCTCACGGTGGTAGTGCTCACAGTAATAGTGCTCATGGTGACAGTGCCAACAGTGACGGTGCTCACGGTGACAGTGCCCATGGTGATAGTGCCCATGGTGAGAGTCCGCCCATTGATAGTGCACATGGTTGCAGTTCCCATTGTGAAAGTGCTCATGATGACATTGCCCATGTTGGTAGTTCCCATGGTGACAGTGCTCACGGTGATAGTGACCTTGGTAACTGTGCACATGGTGGCCGTGCCCTTGGTGACAGTGCCAATGATGACAGTACTCATGGTGACAGTTCTCATGGTAATAGTTCCCATGGGGACAAGGCACAGGTTGGCAGTGAAAAATGGTGAAAGTGCCCATGTTGACAGTTCTCATGGTGACAGTGCACACGGTGACAACCCATGCAGACAGTACTCACGGTGACAGTTCTCATGTTTGCAGTACCCATGGTGACAGTGCTCACAGTGATACTGCCCATAGTGGCAATGCCCATGGTGACAGTGCCCATGGTGACACTGCCCATGATGACAGTGCCCATGGTGAAAGTTCCCACGGCGTCATTGCCTATGGTGACTGTGCTCATGGTAACAGTGCCCATGGTGACAGTGACCATGGTGAGAGTGCTCACACTGATAGTGCCCATGGTGACAGGGCTCATGGTGCCAGGCCGCATTGTGCCAGTACCCATGGCGACAGTGGTCATGGTGACACTGACCACAGTGAGAGTGCTCACTGTGATAGAGCTCACGGTAATAGTGCTCATGGTGACAGTGCAAATGGTGACAATACCCATGGTGACAGTACTCATGTTGAAAATACCCATGGTGGCAGTTCTCATGGTGACAGTGCTCATAATAGCAGTGCCCAAGGTGGCAGTCCTCGTGGTGACAGTGCTAATGGTGACAGTGCTCTTGGTGGCAGTTCCCATGGGGACAGTACCGATGGTGACCCTGTGCATTGTTACAGTGTCCATGGTAACCGTGCTCACGGTGGTAGTGCACATCGTGACAGTGCCCATGGTGGTAGTTCACCTGGTGACAGTGCTAAATAGTGACAGTGCACATGCTGACAGTGCTCACGGTGATAGTGCCCATGGTGACAGTGCCCACGGTGATAATGGGTATTATTACAGTGTTCATCGTGACAGAGCCCAAGGTGGCAGTGGCCATGGTGACAGTGCCCACAATGACAGTGCCCATGGTAACAGTGCCGACAGTGACAGTGCCCATGGTGACACTTCTCACAGTGAATGTGCCCATGGGGACAGTTACCATGATGAGATTTCTCACGGTGATAGTGCCCGTTGTGACAGTGCTCACAGTGACAATGCCCATGGTGCCAGTGCCCATAGAGACATTCCGCACGGTCACATTTCTCACGGTGAAAGTGCCTATGGTGACACTGCACCTGGTGGCAGTGCAAAATGGTGACAGTGCCCATGGTGACATTGCTCATAGTGACTTCGCTTACAGTGATAGTCCTTACGGTGACAGTGTGCATGGTGACACTGCACACAGTTGCAGTGTTTATGGTGACAGTCTTCACGGTGATACTTTCCATGGTGATAGTGCCCATGGTGACACTGCACATGGTGGCAGTGATAAATGGTGACAGTGCCCCTGTTGACAGTTCTCATGGTGACAGTGCACGTGGTGACAACCCGTGCAGACTGTACTCATGGTGACAGTACTCACGGTGACAGTTCTCATGTTTGCAGTATCCATGGTGACAGTGCTCACAGTGATAGTGCCCATGGTGAGAGTGCCCATGATGACAGGGCCCATGGTGCCATTGCCTATGGTGACAGTGCTCATGGTAACAGTGCCCAAGGTGACAGTGACCATGGTGAGAGTGCTCACACTGATGGTGCCCATGGTGACAGTGCTCACGGTGCCTGTCTACATTGTGCCAGTACCCATGGCGACAGTGCTCATGGTGACAGTGACCACAGTGAGAGTGCTCATAGTGATAGTGCTCACGGTAATAGTGCTCATGGTGACAATGCAAATGGTGACAATACCATGGTGACAGTACTCATGTTGAAAATACCCATGGTGGCAGTTCTCATAGCGACAGATCTCATGGTGACAGTGCTCATAATAGCAGTGCCCAGGTGCCAGTGCTCGTGGTGACAGTGCTAATGGTGACAGTGCTCTTGGTGGCAGTTCCCATCGGGACAATACTGATGGTGACGCTGTGCATTGTTACAGTGCCCATGGTAACCGTGCTCACGGTGATAGTGCACATCGTGACAGTGCCCATGGTGGTAGTTCACCTGGTGACAGTGCTAAATAGTGACAGTGCACGTGCTGACAGTGCTCACGGTGATAGTGCCCATGGTGACAGTGCACACGGTGATAATGGGCATTGTTACAGAGTTCATGGTATCAGCACACGGTGGCAGTGGCCATGGAGACAGTGCCCACAATGACAGTGCCCATGGTGACAGTGCCGACAGTGACAGTGCCCATGGTGACACTTCTCACGGTGACAGTGCCCATGGGGACAGTTAGCATGGTGAGATTTCTCACGGTGACAGTGCCCGTTGTGACAGTGCTCACAGTGACAATGCCCATGGTGCCAGTGCCCATAGAGTCATTCCGCATGGTCACATTTCTCACAGTGAAAGTGCCTATGGTGATATTAACCATGGTGACACTGCACATGGTGGCAGAGCAAAATGGTGACAGTGCCCATGGTGACATTGCTCATGGTGACTTTGCTTATGGTGATAGTCCTTACAGTGACAGTGCGCATGGTGACACTGCACACAGTGACAGTGTTCATGGTGACAGTGTTCACGATGATAATTCCCATGGTGAGATTGTCCATGGTAACAGTGCCCATAGTCACAATTCTCATGGTGTAGTGCTCACAGTGACAGTGCCCATGGTGTCATGCCCATGGTGACAGTGCTCATGGTGACAGTGCTCATGTTGGCAGTGCCATAAATAACAGTGCTCATTGTGGCAGTGCTCATGGTGTCCGTGCTCATGGTGACAGTGCCCATGTTTACAGTGTTTATGGTGATAGATGTCACGGTGTCAGTGCCCACGGGGACAGTGCCAAGGCTGACAAAGCCCAGGGTGATACTTCCCATTGGGACAGTGCCCATGGTGACAGTGCCCATGGTGACAGCACCCAGTGTGACAAGGCACATGGTGACAGTGCTCACGGTGACGGTGCCCATGTTGACAGTGCCGATGGTGAGAGTGCAATTAGTGACAGTGCTCATGGTGAAACTGCCCATGGAGACATCGCCCATGGTGATAGTGCTCATGGTGACAACCCCACGGTGACAGTGCCAATGTTGATAGTCCCCGTGGTGACAGGTCTTACATTGAATGTGACCATGGTGTCTGTGCTCATGGTGACAGTGCTCAAGGTTAGAGTCTCCATGTTGACAGTGCCGATGGTGACAATTCTCACGGTGACAGGGCCTAAGGTGAAAATTCTCATAGTGACAGTGTTCACGGTGACAGTGCCCATGGTGCTATTACCCATGGTGACAGTTCTCATAGTGAAACTGCCCATGGTGACACTGCACATGGTGGCAGTGCAAAATGGTGACAGTGTCCATGGTGCTATTGCTCAGGGTGACATTGCTTACGGTGATAGTGTGTATGGTGAAACTGCACACAGTGACATTGCTCATGGTGACAGTGTTCACGGCGTTAGTTCCTATCGTGAATGTGACCTTGGGGACGGTGCCCATTGTCACAATTCTCATGGTGTAGTGCTCACGGTGACAGTGCCCATGGTGACAATACACAGGGTGACAGTATTCATGGTGACATTGCTCATGGTGAGAGTGCCCATGTTCACAACCCTCACGGTGATATTTCCCATGGTGACAATACCCAGGGTAACAGAGCTGATGGTAAAAGTGTTCACGGTGACAGTGCCCATGATGACAGTACCTAAGGTGACAATTCCCATGGTGAGACTGCTCATAGACAGTGCCCATGGTGACAATACCCAGCATGTCCTGTCCATGGTGACAGTGATCATGGTGACACTTCTCATGAGGACAGTGCCATAAGTGACAGTGCTCATTGTGGCAGTGCTCATGGTGACCGTGCTCATGGTGACAGTGCCCATGGTGACAGTGCCTATGGTGATAGATATCATGGTGGCCGTGCCCAGGGTGACATTGCCCACGCTGAGAAAGCCCATGGTGATACTTCCCATTGTGACAGTGCCCACGGTGGCAGAGCCCATGGTGACAGTGCCCAAGATCACAGTGCCCATGGTGAGAGTGCTAACGGTGACTGTGCCCATGGTGACAGCACCCAGTGTGACAATGCCCATTGTGACAGTGCTCACGGTGACCATGCCGATGGTGATAGTGCCAATAGTGAGAGTGCTCACGGTGACACTGCCCATGGGGACACTGACCATGGTGATAGTGCTCATCATGACAACCCCTCGGAGGCAGTGCCAATGGTGAGAGTCCCCGTGGTGACAGTTCTCACGGTGAAAGTGATCCTGTTGAAATTTCTCATGGCGACAGTGCTCATGGTGACAGTGCTCAAGGTGATAGTCTCCATGTTGACAGTGTTCATGGTGACTGTTCTCACGGTGACAGTGCCTATGGTGATTATGCTCTTAGTGACAGTGCTCATGGTGACAGTGCCCATGGTGGCAGTGACCACGGTGACTGTTCTCACCGTGGTAGTGCCCATGGTGACAGTATTCATGATGACAGTCCGCATTAAGGCTGTGCCCATGGTGACACTGCTCATGGTGATTCTTCTCACTGTGATAGTACGCACGGTGACAGTGCCAAAGGTGACAATACCCAGGTGATAGTAATCATGGTGAAAGTGCCCATGGTGGCAGTTCTCATACTGACAGTTCTTGTGACACTGCTCATGGTGGCAGTGCTCGTGGTGACAGTGCTCTTGGTGACAGTGCTCATGGTGGCAGTGCCCATGGTGAGACTCCCGATGGTGACACTGCCCATGGTGACAGTGCACATGGTCATGGTGCATCTGCTGGCAGTGCAAAATAGTGAGAGTGCCCATGATGATATTGCTCATGGTGATAGTGCCCATGGTGAGAGTGCCCATGGTTCCAGTGCTCATGGTGACAGTGCCCATTGTGACAGTGCCCCTGGTGACAGTGCACACCGTGAGAGTGTCCATGGTGTCTGTGCCCATGGTGACAATTCTTATCATGAGAGTGTTCATGGTAGCAGTGTTCATGGTAATAGTGCTCACGGAGACATTGCCCACAATGAGAGTGCCCATGGTGAGAATACTGACTGTGACAGTGCCCATGATGACTTTTCTCTCTGCGACAGTGCCCTTGGGGACAGTTAGCACGGTGAGATTTCTCACAGTGATAGTGCACATGGTTTCAGTGCTAATAGTGAAAAGACCCACGGCGCCAGTGCCCATCATGGCATTGCTCACGGTGATAGTTCTCACGGTGACAGTGCCCATGGTGATATTACCCATGGTGACAGTACTCAGTGATCAAGTGCTCATGGTGACAGTGCCTAAGGTGATAGTGCACACGGTGGCAGTGCAAAATGGCGACAGTGCCCATGGTGACATTGCTTAATGTGATAGTCCTTGTGGTGACATTGCGCATGGTGACATTGCGCACCACGACAGTTCTCTTGTTGACAGTGCTCATGGTGATAGTGCCAATGTTGGAAGTGCCCATCGTGAAAGTGCCCATGGTGACAGTTCTTATGATGAGAGTGGTCAGAGTGGCAGTGCTCATGGTGAAAGTGCCCATGGTGACAGAGCCCACGGTGACAGTGTCCATAGTTATAGTGTCCACGGTGACAGTCCTAACAGTGAAATTGTCCATGGGGACACTGCCCATGGTGAAAGTGCCCATGGTCACAACACTCACGGTGATAGTGCTCACGGTGTGAGTGGCCATGGTGACAGTGACCACGGTGACACTTCTAATGGTGATACTGCCCATGATGACAGTGCTCATGGTGACAGTCCACATTGTGCCAGTGCCCAAGGTGACAGTGCTCATGGTGACAGTGCCCAAAGTCACAATACCCATGGTGACAGTGCCCAGGCTGACAGTTCTCAAGGTGATAGTGCCCATGGTGACAGTGCACATGGTGATACAGAGAATGGGGACAGTGCTTATGGTGACAGTGGTCATGGTTGCAGTACCCATGGTGATAGTGCTGAAACTGACAGTGCCCTTGGGGATAGTGCCCATGGTGAGTGTGCTCGTGTTAATAGTGCCCATGGTGGCAGTTCCCATTGTGAAAGTGCTCATGATGACAGTGCCCATGTTGGTAGTTCCCATGGTGACAGTGCTCATGGTGATAGTGACCATGTTAACAGTGCACATGGTGTCTGTGCCCTTGGTGACAGTGCCCATGATGACAGTATTCATGGTGACAGTGCTCACGGTGATAGTGCCCATGGTGACAGTGCACATGGTGGTAGTCCACATGGTGGCAGTGAAAAATGGTGACAGTTCCCATGCTGACAGTTCTCATTGTGACAATGCACACGGTCACAACCGATGCTGACACTGCTCATGGTAGCTGTACCCGTGGTGACAGTGCTCATGGTGATAGTGGCCATGTTAACAGTGCCCATGGTGACACTGCCCATGGTGACAATGCCCATGATGACAGTGCCCATGGAGTCAGTGCCCACGGAGCCATTGCCTATGGTAACGGTGCTCACAGTGACAGTACCCATGGTAACAGTGACCACGGTGAGAGTGCTCATGGTGATAGTGGCTATGGTGACAGATCACACTGTGACAGTCCGCATTGTGCCAGTACCAATAGTGACAGTGCCCATGGTGACATTGACCACGGTGAGAGTGCTCACGGTGCTAGTGCTCACAGTAATAGTGCTCATGGTGACAGTGCCGACAGTGACGGTGCTCACGGTGACAGTGCCTATGGTGATAGTGCCCATGGTGAAAGTCTGCCCATTGATAGTGCCCATGGTGGCAGTTCCCATTGTGAAAGTGCTCATGATGACATTGCCCATGTTGGTAGTTCCCATGGTGACAGTGCTCACGGTGATAGTGACCTTGGTAACTGTGCATATGGTGGCCGTGCCCTTGGTGACAGTGCCAATGATGACAGTACTCATGGTGACAGTTCCCATGGGGACAAGGCACAGGTTGGCAGTGAAAAATGGTGAAAGTGCCCATGTTGACAGTTCTCATGGTGACAGTGCACACGGTAACAACCCATGCAGACAGTACTCACGGTGACATTTCTCATGGTTGCAGTACCCATGGTGACAGTGCTCACAGTGATACTGCCCATGGTGGCAGTGCCCATGGTGACAGTGCCCATGGTGACACTGCCCATGATGACAGTGCCCATGGTGAAAGTTCCCACGGCGCCATTGCCTATGGTGACTGTGCTCATGGTAAGAGTGCCCATGGTGACAGTGACCATGGTGAGAGTGCTCACACTGATAGTGCCCATGGTGACAGGGCTCATGGTGCCAGTCTGCATTGTGCCAGTACCCATGGCAACAGTGGTCATGGTGACACTGACCACAGTGAGAGTGCTCACTGTGATAGAGCTCACGGTAATAGTGCTCATGGTGACAGTGCAAATGGTGACAATACCCATGGTGACAGTACTCATGTTGAAAATACCCATGGTGGCAGTTCTCATGGTGACAGTGCTCATAATAGCAGTGCCCAAGGTGGCAGTCCTCGTGGTGACAGTGCTAATGGTGACAGTGCTCTTGGTGGCAGTTCCCATGGGGACAGTACCGATGGTGACACTGTGCATTGTTACAGTGCCCATGGTAACCGTGCTCACGGTGATAGTGCACATCGTGACAGCGCCCATGGTGGTAGTTCACGTGGTGACAGTGCTAAATAGTGACAGTGCACATGCTGACAGTGCTCACGGTGATAGTGCCCATGGTGACAGTGCCCACGGTGATAATGGGTATTATTACAGTGTTCATCGTGACAGAGCCCAAGGTGGCAGTGGCCATGGTGACAGTGCCCACAATGACAGTGCCCATGGTAACAGTGCCGACAGTGACAGTGCCTATGGTGACATTTCTCACAGTGAATGTGCCCATGGGGACAGTTACCATTATGAGATTTCTCATGGTGATAGTGCCCGTTGTGACAGTGCTCACACTGACAATGCCCATGGTGCCAGTGCCCATGGAGACATTCTGCACGGTCACATTTCTCACGGTGAAAGTGCCTATGGTGACACTGCACCTGGTGGCAGTGCAAAATGGTGACAGTGCCCATGGTGACATTGCTCATAGTAACTTTGCTTACAGTGATAGTCCTTACGGTGACAGTGTGCATGGTGACACTGCACAAAGTTGCAGTGTTTATGGTGACAGTCTTCACGGTGATACTTTCCATAGTGATAGTGCCCATGGTGACACTGCACATGGTGGCAATGATAAATGGTGACAGTGCCCCTGTTGACAGTTCTCATGGTGACAGTGCACATGGTGACAACCCGTGCAGACTGTACTCATGGTGACAGTACTCACGGTGACAGTTCTCATGTTTGCAGTATCCATGGTGACAGTGCTCACAGTGATAGTGCCCATGGTGAGAGTGCCCATGATGACAGGGCCCATGGTGCCATTGCCTATGGTGACAGTGCTCATGGTAACAGTGCCCAAGGTGACAGTGACCATGGTGAGAGTGCTCACACTGATGGTGCCCATGGTGACAGTGCTCACGGTGCCTGTCTACATTGTGCCAGTACCCATGGCGACAGTGCTCATGGTGACAGTGACCACAGTGAGAGTGCTCATAGTGATAGTGCTCACGGTAATAGTGCTCATGGTGACAATGCAAATGGTGACAATACCATGGTGACAGTACTCATGTTGAAAATACCCATGGTGGCAGTTCTCATAGCGACAGATCTCATGGTGACAGTGCTCATAATAGCAGTGCCCAGGTGCCAGTGCTCGTGGTGACAGTGCTAATGGTGACAGTGCTCTTGGTGGCAATTCCCATCGGGACAATACTGATGGTGACGCTGTGCATTGTTACAGTGCCCATGGTAACCGTGCTCACGGTGATAGTGCACATCGTGACAGTGCCCATGGTTTGTAGTTCACCTGGTGACAGTGCTAAATAGTGACAGTGCACGTGCTGACAGTGCTCACGGTGATAGTGCCCATGGTGACAGTGCATACGGTGATAATGCGCATTGTTACAGAGTTCATGGTGACAGCACACGGTGGCAGTGGCCATGGAGACAGTGCCCACAATGACAGTGCCCATGGTGACAGTGCCGACAGTGACAGTGCCCATGGTGACACTTCTCACGGTGACAGTGCCCATGGGGACAGTTAGCATGGTGAGATTTCTCATGGTGACAGTGCCCGTTGTGACAGTGCTCACAGTGACAATGCCCATGGTGCCAGTGCCCATAGAGTCATTCCGCATGGTCACATTTCTAACAGTGAAAGTGCCTATGGTGATATTAACCATGGTGACACTGCACATGGTGGCAGAGCAAAATGGTGACAGTGCCCATGGTGACATTGCCCATGGTGACTTTGCTTACGGTGATAGTCCTTACAGTGACAGTGCGCATGGTGACACTGCACACAGTGACAGTGTTCATGGTGACAGTGTTCACGGTGATAGTTCCCATGGTGAGATTGTCCATGGTAACAGTGCCCATAGTCACAATTCTCATGGTGTAGTGCTCACAGTGACAGTGTCCATGGTGTCATGCCCATGGTGACAGTGCTCATGGTGACAGTGCTCATGTTGGCAGTGCCATAAATAACAGTGCTCATTGTGGCAGTGCTCATGGTGTCCGTGCTCATGGTGACAGTGCCCATGTTTACAGTGTTTATAGTGATAGATGTCACGGTGTCAGTGCCAACGGGGACAGTGCCAAGGCTGACAAAGCCCAGGGTGATACTTCCCATTGGGACAGTGCCCACGGTGACAGTGCCCATGGTGACAGCACCCAGTGTGACAAGGCACATGGTGACAGTGCTCACGGTGACGGTGCCCATGGTGACAGTGCCGATGCTGAGAGTGCCATTAGTGACAGTGCTCATGGTGAAACTGCCCATGGAGACATCGCCCATGGTGATAGTGCTCATGGTGACAACCCCACGGTGACAGTGCCAATGTTGATAGTCCCCGTGGTGACAGGTCTTACATTGAATGTGACCATGGTGTCTGTGCTCATGGTGACAGTGCTCAAGGTTAGAGTCTCCATGTTGACAGTGCCAATGGTGACAATTCTCACGGTGACAGGGCCTAAGGTGAAAATTCTCATAGTGACATTGTTCACGGTGACAGTGCCCATGGTGCTATTACCCATGGTGACAGTTCTCATAGTGAAACTGCCCATGGTGACACTGCACATGGTGGCAGTGCAAAATGGTGACAGTGTCCATGGTGCTATTGCTCATGGTGACATTGCTTACGGTGATAGTGTGTATGGTGAAACTGCACACAGTGACATTGCTCATGGTGACAGTGTTCACGGCGTTAGTTCCTATCGTGAATGTGACCATGGGGACAGTGCCCATTGTCACAATTCTCATGGTGTAGTGCTCACGGTGACAGTGCCCATGGTGACAATACACAGGGTGACACTATTCATGGTGACATTGCTCATGGTGAGAGTGCCCATGTTCACAACTGTCACGGTGATAGTTCCCATGGTGACAATACCCAGGGTAACAGAGCTGATGGTAAAAGTGTTCACGGTGACAGTGCCCATGATGACAGTACCTAAGGTGACAATTCCCATGGTGAGACTGCTCATAGACAGTGCCCATGGTGACAATACCCAGCGTGTCCTGTCCATGGTGACAGTGATCATGGTGACACTTCTCATGAGGACAGTGCCATAAGTGACAGTGCTCATTGTGGCAGTGCTCATGGTGACCGTGCTCATGGTGACAGTGCCCATGGTGACAGTGCCTATGGTGATAGATATCATGGTGGCCGTGCCCAGGGTGACATTGCCCACGCTGACAAAGCCCATGGTGATACTTCCCATTGTGACAGTGCCCACGGTGGCAGAGCCCATGGTGACAGTGCCCAAGATCACAGTGTCCATGGTGAGAGTGCTAACGATGACTGTGCCCATGGTGACAGCACCCAGTGTGACAATGCCCATTGTGACAGTGCTCACGGTGACCATGCCGATGGTGATAGTGCCAATAGTGAGAGTGCTCACGGTGACACTGCCCATGGAGACACTGCCCATGGTGATAGTGCTCATCATGACAACCCCTCGGAGGCAGTGCCAATGGTGAGAGTCCCCGTGGTGACAGTTCTCACGGTGAAAGTGATCCTATTGATATTTCTCATGGTGACAGTGCTCTTGGTGACAGTGCTCAAGGTGATAGTCTGAATGTTGACAGTGCCCATGGTTACTCTTCTCACGGTGACAGTGCCTATGGTGATTATGCTCTTAGTGACAGTGCTCATGGTGACAGTGCCCATGGTGACAGTGACCACGGTGACTGTTCTCACCGTGATAGTGCCCATGGTGACAGTGTTCATGATGACAGTCCGCATTAAGGCTGTGCCGTGGTGACAGTGCTCATGGTGATTGTTCTCACGGTGATAGTACGCACGGTGACAGTGCCAAAGGTGACAATACCCAGGTGATAGTAATCATGGTGAAAGTGCCCATGGTGGCAGTTCTCATACTGACAGTTCTTGTGACAGTGCTCATGGTGGCAGTGCTCGTGGTGACAGTGCTCTTGGTGACAGTGCTCATGGTGGCAGTGCCCATGGTGAGACTCCCGATGGTGACACTGCCCATGGTGACAGTGCACATGGTCATGGTGCATCTGGTGGCAGTGCAAAATAGTGAGAGTGCCCATGATGATATTGCTCATGGTGATAGTGCCCATGGTGAGAGTGCCCATGGTTCCAGTGCTCATGGTGACAGTGCCCATTGTGACAGTGGCCCTGGTGACAGTGCACACCGTGAGAGTGCCCATGGTGTCTGTGCCCATGGTGACAGTTCTTATGATGAGAGTGTTCACGGTAGCAGTGTTTATGGTAATAGTGCTCACGGAGACATTGCCCACAATGAGAGTGCCCATGGTGAGAATACTGACTGTGAAAGTGCCCATGATGACTTTTCTCTCTGCGACAGTGCCCATGGGGACAGTTAGCACGGTGAGATTTCTCACAGTGATAGTGCACATGGTTTCAGTGCTAATAGTGAAAAGACCCACGGCGCCAGTGCCCATCATGGCATTGCTCACGGTGATAGTTCTCACGGTGACAGTGCCCATGGTGATATTACCCATGGTGACAGTACTCAGTGATCAAGTGCTCATGGTGACAGTGCCTAAGGTGATAGTGCACACGGTGGCAGTGCAAAATGGCGACAGTGCCCATGGTGACATTGCTTAATGTGATAGTCCTTGTGGTGACATTGCGCATGGTGACATTGCCCACCACGACAGTTCTCTTGTTGACCGTGCTCATGGTGATAGTGCCAATGTTGGAAGTGCCCATCGTGAAAGTGCCCATGGTGACAGTTCTTATGATGAGAGTGGTCAGAGTGGCAGTGCTCATGGTGAAAGTGCCCATGGTGACAGAGCCCACGGTGACAGTGTCCATAGTTATAGTGTCCACGGTGACAGTCCTAACAGTGAAATTGTCCATGGGGACACTGCCCATGGTGAAAGTGCCCATGGTCACAACACTCACGGTGATAGTGCTCACGGTGTGAGTGGCCATGGTGACAGTGACCACGGTGACACTTCTAATGGTGATACTGCCCATGATGACAGTGCTCATGGTGACAGTCCACATTGTGCCAGTGCCCAAGGTGACAGTGCTCATGGTGACAGTGCCCAAAGTCACAATACCCATGGTGACAGTGCCCAGGCTGACAGTTCTCAAGGTGATAGTGCCCATGGTGACAGTGCACATGGTGATACAGAGAATGGGGACAGTGCTTATGGTGACAGTGGTCATGGTTGCAGTACCCATGGTGATAGTGCTGAAACTGACAGTGCCCTTGGGGATAGTGCCCATGGTGAGTGTGCTCGTGTTAATAGTGCCCATGGTGGCAGTTCCCATTGTGAAAGTGCTCATGATGACAGTGCCCATGTTGGTAGTTCCCATGGTGACAGTGCTCATGGTGATAGTGACCATGTTAACAGTGCACATGGTGTCTGTGCCCTTGGTGACAGTGCCCATGATGACAGTATTCATGGTGACAGTGCTCACGGTGATAGTGCCCATGGTGACAGTGCACATGGTGGTAGTCCACATGGTGGCAGTGAAAAATGGTGACAGTTCCCATGCTGACAGTTCTCATTGTGACAATGCACACGGTCACAACCGATGCTGACACTGCTCATGGTAGCTGTACCCGTGGTGACAGTGCTCATG
Source organism: Mesoplodon mirus (assembly GCF_964341445.2). NCBI lineage: Eukaryota > Metazoa > Chordata > Mammalia > Artiodactyla > Ziphiidae > Mesoplodon > Mesoplodon mirus. The sequence goes on along the minus strand of NW_028295808.1, from coordinate 4,379,072 downwards.
GTGATAGTGACCATGTTAACAGTGCCCATGGTGACACTGCCCATGGTGACAATGCCCATGATGACAGTGCCCATGGAGTCAGTGCCCACGGAGCCATTGCCTATGGTAACGGTGCTCACAGTGACAGTACCCATGGTAACAGTGACCACGGTGAGAGTGCTCATGGTGATAGTGGCTATGGTGACAGATCACACTGTGACAGTCCGCATTGTGCCAGTACCAATAGTGACAGTGCCCATGGTGACATTGACCACGGTGAGAGTGCTCACGGTGCTAGTGCTCACAGTAATAGTGCTCATGGTGACAGTGCCGACAGTGACGGTGCTCACGGTGACAGAGCCTATGGTGATAGTGCCCATGGTGAGAGTCCGCCCATTGATAGTGCCCATGGTGGCAGTTCCCATTGTGAAAGTGCTCATGATGACATTGCCCATGTTGGTAGTTCCCATGGTGACAGTGCTCACGGTGATAGTGACCTTGGTAACTGTGCACATGGTGGCCGTGCCCTTGGTGACAGTGCCAATGATGACAGTACTCATGGTGACAGTTCCCATGGGGACAAGGCACAGGGTGGCAGTGAAAAATGGTGAAAGTGCCCATGTTGACAGTTCTCATGGTGACAGTGCACACGGTGACAACCCATGCAGACAGTACTCACGGTGACAGTTCTCATGGTTGCAGTACCCATGGTGACAGTGCTCACAGTGATACTGCCCATGGTGGCAGTGCCCATGGTGACAGTGCCCATGGTGACACTGCCCATGATGACAGTGCCCATGGTGAAAGTTCCCACGGCGCCATTGCCTATGGTGACAGTGCTAATGGTAACAGTGACCATGGTGACAGTGACCATGGTGAGAGTGCTCACACTGATAGTGCCCATGGTGACAGGGCTCATGGTGCCAGGCCGCATTGTGCCAGTACCCATGACGACAGTGGTCATGGTGACACTGACCACAGTGAGAGTGCTCCCTGTGATAGAGCTCACGGTAATAGTGCTCATGGTGACAGTGCAAATGGTGACAATACCCATGGTGACAGTACTCATGTTGAAAATACCCATGGTGGCAGTTCTCATGGTGACAGTGCTCATAATAGCAGTGCCCAAGGTGGCAGTCCTCGTGGTGACAGTGCTAATGGTGACAGTGCTCTTGGTGGCAGTTCCCATGGGGACAGTACCGATGGTGACCCTGTGCATTGTTACAGTGCCCATGGTAACCGTGCTCACTGTGGTAGTGCACATCGTGACAGTGCCCATGGTGGTAGTTCACCTGGTGACAGTGCTAAATAGTGACAGTGCACATGCTGACACTGCTCACGGTGATAGTGCCCATGGGGACAGTGCCCACGGTGATAATGGGTATTATTACAGTGTTCATCGTGACAGAGCCCAAGGTGGCAGTGGCCATGGTGACAGTGCCCACAATGACAGTGCCCATGGTAACAGTGCCGACAGTGACAGTGCCCATGGTGACACTTCTCACAGTGAATGTGCCCATGGGGACAGTTACCATGATGAGATTTCTCACGGTGATAGTGCCCGTTGTGACAGTGCTCACAGTGACAATGCCCATGGTGCCAGTGCCCATAGAGACATTCCACACGGTCACATTTCTCACGGTGAAAGTGCCTATGGTTACACTGCACCTGGTGGCAGTGCAAAATGGTGACAGTGCCCATGGTGACATTGCTCATAGTGACTTTGCTTACAGTGATAGTCCTTACAGTGACAGTGTGCATGGTGACACTGCACACAGTTGCAGTGTTTATGGTGACAGTCTTCACGGTGATATTTTCCATGGTGATAGTGCCCATGGTGACACTGCACATGGTGGCAGTGATAAATGGTGACAGTGCCCCTGTTGACAGTTCTCATGGTGACAGTGCACATGGTGACAACCCGTGCAGACTGTACTCATGGTGACAGTACTCACGGTGACAGTTCTCATGTTTGCAGTATCCATGGTGACAGTGCTCACAGTGATAGTGCCCATGGTGAGAGTGCCCATGATGACAGGGCCCATGGTGCCATTGCCTATGGTGACAGTGCTCATGGTAACAGTGCCCAAGGTGACAGTGACCATGGTGAGAGTGCTCACACTGATGGTGCCCATGGTGACAGTGCTCACGGTGCCTGTCTACATTGTGCCAGTACCCATGGCGACAGTGCTCATGGTGACAGTGACCACAGTGAGAGTGCTCATAGTGATAGTGCTCACGGTAATAGTGCTCATGGTGACAATGCAAATGGTGACCATACCATGGTGACAGTACTCATGTTGAAAATACCCATGGTGGCAGTTCTCATAGCGACAGATCTCATGGTGACAGTGCTCATAATAGCAGTGCCCAGGTGCCAGTGCTCGTGGTGACAGTGCTAATGGTGACAGTGCTCTTGGTGGCAGTTCCCATCGGGACAATACTGATGGTGACGCTGTGCATTGTTACAGTGCCCATGGTAACCGTGCTCACGGTGATAGTGCACATCGTGACAGTGCCCATGGTGGTAGTTCACCTGGTGACAGTGCTAAATAGTGACAGTGCACATGCTGACAGTGCTCACGGTGATAGTGCCCATGGTGACAGTGCACACGGTGATAATGGGCATTGTTACAGAGTTCATGGTGACAGCACACGGTGGCAGTGGCCATGGAGACAGTGCCCACAATGACAGTGCCCATGGTGACAGTGCCGACAGTGACAGTGCCCATGGTGACACTTCTCACGGTGACAGTGCCCATGGGGACAGTTAGCATGGTGAGATTTCTCATGGTGACAGTGCCCGTTGTGACAGTGCTCACAGTGACAATGCCCATGGTGCCAGTGCCCATAGAGTCATTCCGCACGGTCTCATTTCTCACAGTGAAAGTGCCTATGGTGATATTAACCATGGTGACACTGCACATGGTGGCAGAGCAAAATGGTGACAGTGCCCATGGTGACATTGCTCATGGTGACTTTGCTTATGGTGATAGTCCTTACAGTGACAGTGCGCATGGTGACACTGCACACAGTGACAGTGTTCATGGTGACAGTGTTCACAGTGATAGTTCCCATGGTGAGATTGTCCATGGTAACAGTGCCCATAGTCACAATTCTCATGGTGTAGTGCTCACAGTGACAGTGCCCATGGTGTCATGCCCATGGTGACAGTGCTCATGGTGACAGTGCTCATGTTGGCAGTGCCATAAATAACAGTGCTCATTGTGGCAGTGCTCATGGTGTCCGTGCTCATGGTGACAGTGCCCATGTTTACAGTGTTTATGGTGATAGATGTCACGGTGTCAGTGCCCACGGGGACAGTGCCAAGGCTGACAAAGCCCAGGGTGATACTTCCCATTGGGACAGTGCCCACGGTGACAGTGCCCATGGTGACAGCGCCCAGTGTGACAAGGCTCATGGTGACAGTGCTCACGGTGATGGTGCCCATAGTGACAGTGCCGATGGTGAGAGTGCCATTAGTGACAGTGCTCATGGTGAAACTGCCCATGGAGACATCGCCCATGGTGATAGTGCTCGTGGTGACAACCCCACGGTGACAGTGCCAATGTTGATAGTCCCCGTGGTGACAGGTCTTACATTGAATGTGACCATGGTGTCTGTGCTCATGGTGACAGTGCTCAAGGTTATAGTCTCCATGTTGACAGTGCCGATGGTGACAATTCTCACGGTGACAGTGCCTATGGTGTAAATTCACATAGTGACAGTGTTCACGGTGACAGCGCCCATGGTGCTATTACCCATGGTGACAGTTCTCATAGTGAAACTGCCCATGGTGACACTGCACATGGTGGCAGTGCAAAATGGAGACAGTGCCCATGGTGCTATTGCTCATGGTGACATTGCTTACGGTGATAGTGTGTATGGTGAAACTGCACACAGTGACATTGCTCATGGTGACAGTGTTCACGGCGTTAGTTCCTATCGTGAATGTGACCATGGGGACAGTGCCCATTGTCACAATTCTCATGGTGTAGTGCTCACGGTGACAGTGCCCATGGTGACAATACACAGGGTGACACTATTCATGGTGACATTGCTCATGGTGAGAGTGCCCATGTTCACAACTGTCACGGTGATAGTTCCCATGGTGACAATACCCAGGGTAACAGAGCTGATGGTAAAAGTGTTCACGGTGACAGTGCCCATGATGACAGTACCTAAGGTGACAATTCCCATGGTGAGACTGCTCATAGACAGTGCCCATGGTGACAATACCCAGCGTGTCCTGTCCATGGTGACAGTGATCATGGTGACACTTCTCATGAGGACAGTGCCATAAGTGACAGTGCTCATTGTGGCAGTGCTCATGGTGACCGTGCTCATGGTGACAGTGCCCATGGTGACAGTGCCTATGGTGATAGATATCATGGTGGCCGTGCCCAGGGTGACATTGCCCACGCTGACAAAGCCCATGGTGATACTTCCCATTGTGACAGTGCCCACGGTGGCAGAGCCCATGGTGACAGTGCCCAAGATCACAGTGTCCATGGTGAGAGTGCTAACGGTGACTCTGCCCATGGTGACAGCACCCAGTGTGACAATGCCCATTGTGACAGTGCTCACGGTGACCATGCCGATGGTGATAGTGCCAATAGTGAGAGTGCTCACGGTGACACTGCCCATGGAGACACTGCCCATGGTGATAGTGCTCATCATGACAACCCCTCGGAGGCAGTGCCAATGGTGAGAGTCCCCGTGGTGACAGTCCTCACGGTGAAAGTGATCCTATTGATATTTCTCATGGTGACAGTGCTCTTGGTGACAGTGCTCAAGGTGATAGTCTGAATGTTGACAGTGCCCATGGTGACTCTTCTCACGGTGACAGTGCCTATGGTGATTATGCTCTTAGTGACAGTGCTCATGGTGACAGTGCCCATGGTGACAGTGACCACGGTGACTGTTCTCACCGTGGTAGTGCCCATGGTGACAGTGTTCATGATGACAGTCCGCATTAAGGCTGTGCCCACGGTGACACTGCTCATGGTGATAGTTCTCACGGTGATAGTACGCACGGTGACAGTGCCAAAGGTGACAATACCCAGGTGATAGTAATCATGGTGAAAGTGCCCATGGTGGCAGTTCTCATACTGACAGTTCTTGTGACAGTGCTCATGGTGGCAGTGCTCGTGGTGACAGTGCTCTTGGTGACAGTGCTCATGGTGGCAGTGCCCATGGTGAGACTCCCGATGGTGACACTGCCCATGGTGACAGTGCACATGGTCATGGTGCATCTGGTGGCAGTGCAAAATAGTGAGAGTGCCCATGATGATATTGCTCATGGTGATAGTGCCCATGGTGAGAGTGCCCATGGTTCCAGTGCTCATGGTGACAGTGCCCATTGTGACAGTGGCCCTGGTGACAGTGCACACTGTGAGAGTGCCCATGGTGTCTGTGCCCATGGTGACAGTTCTTATCATGAGAGTGTTCACGGTAGCAGTGTTCATGGTAATAGTGCTCACGGAGACATTGCCCACAATGAGAGTGCCCATGGTGAGAATACTGACTGTGACAGTGCCCATGATGACTTTTCTCTCTGCGACAGTGCCCATGGGGACAGTTAGCACGGTGAGATTTCTCACAGTGATAGTGCACATGGTTTCAGTGCTAATAGTGAAAAGACCCACGGCGCCAGTGCCCATCATGGCATTGCTCACGGTGATAGTTCTCACGGTGACAGTGCCCATGGTGATATTACCCATGGTGACAGTACTCAGTGATCAAGTGCTCATGGTGACAGTGCCTAAGGTGATAGTGCACACGGTGGCAGTGCAAAATGGCGACAGTGCCCATGGTGACATTGCTTAATGTGATAGTCCTTGTGGTGACATTGCGCATGGTGACATTGCCCACCACGACAGTTCTCTTGTTGACAGTGCTCATGGTGATAGTGCCAATGTTGGAAGTGCCCATCGTGAAAGTGCCCATGGTGACAGTTCTTATGAAGAGAGTGGTCAGAGTGGCAGTGCTCATGGTGAAAGTGCCCATTGTGACAGAGCCCACGGTGACAGTGTCCATAGTTATAGTGTCCACGGTGACAGTCCTAACAGTGAAATTGTCCATGGGGACACTGCCCATGGTGAAAGTGCCCATGGTCACAACACTCACGGTGATAGTGCTCACGGTGAGAGTGGCCATGGTGACAGTGCACACGGTGATAATGGGCATTGTTACAGAGTTCATGGTGACAGCACACGGTGGCAGTGGCCATGGAGACAGTGCCCACAATGACAGTGCCCATGGTGACAGTGCCGACAGTGACAGTGCCCCTGGTGACACTTCTCACGGTGACAGTGCCCATGGGGACTGTTAGCATGGTGAGATTTCTCACGGTGATAGTGCCTGTTGTGACAGTGCTCACAGTGACAATGCCCATGGTGCCAGTGCCCATAGAGTCATTCCGCACGGTCTCATTTCTCACAGTGAAAGTGCCTATGGTGATATTAACCATGGTGACACTGCACATGGTGGCAGAGCAAAATGGTGACAGTGCCCATGGTGACATTGCTCATGGTGACTTTGCTTATGGTGATAGTCCTTACAGTGACCGTGCGCATGGTGACAATGCACACATTGACAGTGTTCATGGTGACAGTGTTCACGGTGATAGTTCCCATGGTGAGATTGTCCATGGTAACAGTGCCCATAGTCACAATTCTCATGGTGTAGTGCTCACAGTGACAGTGCCCATGGTGTCATGCCCATGGTGACAGTGCTCATGGTGACAGTGCTCATGTTGGCAGTGCCATAAATAACAGTGCTCATTGTGGCAGTGCTCATGGTGTCCGTGCTCATGGTGACAGTGCCCATGTTTACAGTGTTTATGGTGATAGATGTCACGGTGTCAGTGCCCACGGGGACAGTGCCAAGGCTGACAAAGCCCAGGGTGATACTTCCCATTGGGACAGTGCCCACGGTGACAGTGCCCATGGTGACAGCGCCCAGTGTGACAAGGCTCATGGTGACAGTGCTCACGGTGACAGTGCCCATGGTGACAGTGCCGATGGTGAGAGTGCCATTAGTGACAGTGCTCATGGTGAAACTGCCCATGGAGACATCGCCCATGGTGATAGTGCTCATGGTGACAACCCCACGGTGACAGTGCCAATGTTGATAGTCCCCGTGGTGACAGGTCTTACATTGAATGTGACCATGGTGTCTGTGCTCATGGTGACAGTGCTCAAGGTTAGAGTCTCCATGTTGACAGTGCCGATGGTGACAATTCTCACGGTGACAGGGCCTATGGTGTAAATTCATATAGTGACAGTGTTCACGGTGACAGTGCCCATGGTGCTATTACCCATGGTGACAGTTCTCATAGTGAAACTGCCCATGGTGACACTGCACATGGTGGCAGTGCAAAATGGTGACAGTGCCCATGGTGATATTGCTCATGGTGACATTGCTTACCGTGATAGTATGTATGGTGAAACTGCACACAGTGACATTGCTCATGGTGACAGTGTTCATGGTGTTAGTTCCTATCGTGAATGTGACCTTGGGGACAGTGCCCATTGTCACAATACTCATGGTGTAGTGCTCACGGTGACAGTGCCCATGGTGACAATACACAGGGTGACACTATTCATGGTGACATTGCTCATGGTGAGAGTGCCCATGTTCACAACTGTCACGGTGATAGTTCCCATGGTGACAATACCCAGGGTAACAGAGCTGATGGTAAAAGTGTTCACGGTGACAGTGCCCATGGTGACAGTACCTAAGGTGACAATTCCCATGGTGAGACTGCTCATAGACCGTGCCCATGGTGACAATACCCAGCGTGTCCTGTCCATGGTGACAGTGATCATGGTGACACTTCTCATGAGGACAGTGCCATAAGTGACAGTGCTCATTGTGGCAGTGCTCATGGTGACCGTGCTTATGGTGACAGTGCCCATGGTGAGAGTGCCTATGGTGATAGATATCATGGTGGCCGTGCCCAGGGTGACATTGCCCACGCTGACAAAGCCCAGGGTGATACTTCCCATTGTGACAGTGCCAACGGTGGCAGAGCCCATGGTGACAGTGCCCAAGATCACAGTGCCCATGGTGAGAGTGCTAACGGTGACTGTGCCCATGGTGACAGCACCCAGTGTGGCAATGCCCATTGTGACAGTGCTCACGGTGATCATGCCGATGTTGATAGTGCCAATAGTGAGAGTGCTCACGGTGACACTGCCCATGGAGACACTGCCCATGGTGATAGTGCTCATCATGACAACCCCTCGGAGGCAGTGCCAATGGTGAGAGTCCCCGTGGTGAGAGTTCTCACGGTGAAAGTGATCCTGTTGAAATTGCTCATGGTGACAGTGCTCAAGGTGATAGTCTCCATGTTGACAGTGTCCATGGTGACTGTTCTCACGGTGACAGTGCCAATGGTGATTATGCTCTTAGTGACAGTGCTCATGGTGACAGTGCCCATGGTGACAGTGACCACGGTGACTGTTCTCACCGTGGTAGTGCCCATGGTGACAGTGTTCATGATGACAGTCCGCATTAAGGCTGTGCCCGTGGTGACAGTGCTCATGGTGATAGTTCTCACGGTGATAGTACGCACGTTGACAGTGCCAAAGGTGACAATACCCAGGTGATAGTAATCATGGTGAAAGTGCCCATGGTGGCAGTTCTCATACTGACAGTTCTTGTGACAGTGCTCATGGTGGCAGTGCTCGTGGTGACAGTGCTCTTGGTGACAGTGCTCATGGTGGCAGTGCCCATGGTGAGACTACCGATGGTGACCCTGCCCAAGGTGACAGTGCACATGGTCATGGTGCATCTGGTGGCAGTGCAAAATAGTGAGAGTGCCCATGATGATATTGCTCATGGTGATAGTGCCCATGGTGAGAATGCCCATGGTTCCAGTGCTCATGGTGACAGTGCCCATTGTGACAGTGCCCCTGGTGACAGTGCACACCGTGAGAGTGCCCATGGTGTCTGTGCCCATGGTGACAGTTCTTATCATGAGAGTGTTCACGGTAGCAGTGTTCATGGTAATATTGCTCATGGAGACATTGCCCACAATGAGAGTGCCCATGGTGAGAATACTGACTGTGACAGTGCCCATGATGACTTTTCTCTCTGCGACAGTGCCCATGGGGACAGTTAGCACGGTGAGATTTCTCACAGTGATAGTGCACATGGTTTCAGTGCTAATAGTGAAAAGACCCACGGCGCCAGTGACCATCATGGCATTGCTCACGGTGATAGTTCTCACGGTGACAGTGCCCATGGTTATATTACACATGGTGACAGTACTCAGTGATCAAGTGCTCATGGTGACAGTGCCTAAGGTGATAGTGCACACGGTGGCAGTGCAAAATGGCGACAGTGCCCATGGTGACATTGCTTAATGTGATAGTCCTTGTGGTGACATTGCGCATGGTGACATTGCCCACCACGACAGTTCTCTTGTTGACAGTGCTCATGGTGATAGTGCCAATGTTGGAAGTGCCCATCGTGAAAGTGCCCATGGTGACAGTTCTTATGATGAGAGTGGTCAGAGTGGCAGTGCTCATGGTGAAAGTGCCCATGGTGACAGAGCCCACGGTGACAGTGTCCATAGTTATAGTGTCCACGGTGACAGTCCTAACAGTGAAATTGTCCATGGGGACACTGCCCATGGTGAAAGTGCCCATGGTCACAACACTCACGGAGATAGTGCTCACGGTGAGAGTGGCCATGGTGACAGTGACCACGGTGACACTTCTAATGGTGATACTGCCCATGATGACAGTGCTCATGGTGACAGTCGACATTGTGCCAGTGCCCAAGGTGACAGTGCTCATGGTGACAGTGCCCAAAGTCACAATACCCATGGTGACAGTGCCCAGGCTGACAGTTCTCAAGGTGATAGTGCCCATGGTGACAGTGCACATGGTGATACAGAGAATGGGGACAGTGCTTATGGTGACAGTGGTCATGGTTGTGGTACCCATGGTGATAGTGCTGAAACTGACAGTGCCCTTGGGGATAGTGCCCATGGTGAGTGTGCTCGTGTTAATAGTGCCCATGGTGGCAGTTCCCATTGTGAAAGTGCTCATGATGACAGTGCCCATGTTGGTAGTTCCCATGGTGACAGTGCTCATGGTGATAGTGACCATGTTAACAGTGCCCATGGTGACACTGCCCATGGTGACAATGCCCATGATGACAGTGCCCATGGAGTCAGTGCCCACGGAGCCATTGCCTATGGTAACGGTGCTCACAGTGACAGTACCCATGGTAACAGTGACCACGGTGAGAGTGCTCATGGTGATAGTGGCTATGGTGACAGATCACACTGTGACAGTCCGCATTGTGCCAGTACCAATAGTGACAGTGCCCATGGTGACATTGACCACGGTGAGAGTGCTCACGGTGCTAGTGCTCACAGTAATAGTGCTCATGGTGACAGTGCCGACAGTGACGGTGCTCACGGTGACAGAGCCTATGGTGATAGTGCCCATGGTGAGAGTCCGCCCATTGATAGTGCCCATGGTGGCAGTTCCCATTGTGAAAGTGCTCATGATGACATTGCCCATGTTGGTAGTTCCCATGGTGACAGTGCTCACGGTGATAGTGACCTTGGTAACTGTGCACATGGTGGCCGTGCCCTTGGTGACAGTGCCAATGATGACAGTACTCATGGTGACAGTTCCCATGGGGACAAGGCACAGGGTGGCAGTGAAAAATGGTGAAAGTGCCCATGTTGACAGTTCTCATGGTGACAGTGCACACGGTGACAACCCATGCAGACAGTACTCACGGTGACAGTTCTCATGGTTGCAGTACCCATGGTGACAGTGCTCACAGTGATACTGCCCATGGTGGCAGTGCCCATGGTGACAGTGCCCATGGTGACACTGCCCATGATGACAGTGCCCATGGTGAAAGTTCCCACGGCGCCATTGCCTATGGTGACAGTGCTAATGGTAACAGTGACCATGGTGACAGTGACCATGGTGAGAGTGCTCACACTGATAGTGCCCATGGTGACAGGGCTCATGGTGCCAGGCCGCATTGTGCCAGTACCCATGACGACAGTGGTCATGGTGACACTGACCACAGTGAGAGTGCTCCCTGTGATAGAGCTCACGGTAATAGTGCTCATGGTGACAGTGCAAATGGTGACAATACCCATGGTGACAGTACTCATGTTGAAAATACCCATGGTGGCAGTTCTCATGGTGACAGTGCTCATAATAGCAGTGCCCAAGGTGGCAGTCCTCGTGGTGACAGTGCTAATGGTGACAGTGCTCTTGGTGGCAGTTCCCATGGGGACAGTACCGATGGTGACCCTGTGCATTGTTACAGTGCCCATGGTAACCGTGCTCACTGTGGTAGTGCACATCGTGACAGTGCCCATGGTGGTAGTTCACCTGGTGACAGTGCTAAATAGTGACAGTGCACATGCTGACACTGCTCACGGTGATAGTGCCCATGGGGACAGTGCCCACGGTGATAATGGGTATTATTACAGTGTTCATCGTGACAGAGCCCAAGGTGGCAGTGGCCATGGTGACAGTGCCCACAATGACAGTGCCCATGGTAACAGTGCCGACAGTGACAGTGCCCATGGTGACACTTCTCACAGTGAATGTGCCCATGGGGACAGTTACCATGATGAGATTTCTCACGGTGATAGTGCCCGTTGTGACAGTGCTCACAGTGACAATGCCCATGGTGCCAGTGCCCATAGAGACATTCCACACGGTCACATTTCTCACGGTGAAAGTGCCTATGGTTACACTGCACCTGGTGGCAGTGCAAAATGGTGACAGTGCCCATGGTGACATTGCTCATAGTGACTTTGCTTACAGTGATAGTCCTTACAGTGACAGTGTGCATGGTGACACTGCACACAGTTGCAGTGTTTATGGTGACAGTCTTCACGGTGATATTTTCCATGGTGATAGTGCCCATGGTGACACTGCACATGGTGGCAGTGATAAATGGTGACAGTGCCCCTGTTGACAGTTCTCATGGTGACAGTGCACATGGTGACAACCCGTGCAGACTGTACTCATGGTGACAGTACTCACGGTGACAGTTCTCATGTTTGCAGTATCCATGGTGACAGTGCTCACAGTGATAGTGCCCATGGTGAGAGTGCCCATGATGACAGGGCCCATGGTGCCATTGCCTATGGTGACAGTGCTCATGGTAACAGTGCCCAAGGTGACAGTGACCATGGTGAGAGTGCTCACACTGATGGTGCCCATGGTGACAGTGCTCACGGTGCCTGTCTACATTGTGCCAGTACCCATGGCGACAGTGCTCATGGTGACAGTGACCACAGTGAGAGTGCTCATAGTGATAGTGCTCACGGTAATAGTGCTCATGGTGACAATGCAAATGGTGACCATACCATGGTGACAGTACTCATGTTGAAAATACCCATGGTGGCAGTTCTCATAGCGACAGATCTCATGGTGACAGTGCTCATAATAGCAGTGCCCAGGTGCCAGTGCTCGTGGTGACAGTGCTAATGGTGACAGTGCTCTTGGTGGCAGTTCCCATCGGGACAATACTGATGGTGACGCTGTGCATTGTTACAGTGCCCATGGTAACCGTGCTCACGGTGATAGTGCACATCGTGACAGTGCCCATGGTGGTAGTTCACCTGGTGACAGTGCTAAATAGTGACAGTGCACATGCTGACAGTGCTCACGGTGATAGTGCCCATGGTGACAGTGCACACGGTGATAATGGGCATTGTTACAGAGTTCATGGTGACAGCACACGGTGGCAGTGGCCATGGAGACAGTGCCCACAATGACAGTGCCCATGGTGACAGTGCCGACAGTGACAGTGCCCATGGTGACACTTCTCACGGTGACAGTGCCCATGGGGACAGTTAGCATGGTGAGATTTCTCACGGTGACAGTGCCCGTTGTGACAGTGCTCACAGTGACAATGCCCATGGTGCCAGTGCCCATAGAGTCATTCCGCACGGTCTCATTTCTCACAGTGAAAGTGCCTATGGTGATATTAACCATGGTGACACTGCACATGGTGGCAGAGCAAAATGGTGACAGTGCCCATGGTGACATTGCTCATGGTGACTTTGCTTATGGTGATAGTCCTTACAGTGAGAGTGCGCATGGTGACACTGCACACAGTGACAGTGTTCATGGTGACAGTGTTCACAGTGATAGTTCCCATGGTGAGATTGTCCATGGTAACAGTGCCCATAGTCACAATTCTCATGGTGTAGTGCTCACAGTGACAGTGCCCATGGTGTCATGCCCATGGTGACAGTGCTCATGGTGACAGTGCTCATGTTGGCAGTGCCATAAATAACAGTGCTCATTGTGGCAGTGCTCATGGTGTCCGTGCTCATGGTGACAGTGCCCATGTTTACAGTGTTTATGGTGATAGATGTCACGGTGTCAGTGCCCACGGGGACAGTGCCAAGGCTGACAAAGCCCAGGGTGATACTTCCCATTGGGACAGTGCCCACGGTGACAGTGCCCATGGTGACAGCGCCCAGTGTGACAAGGCTCATGGTGACAGTGCTCACGGTGATGGTGCCCATAGTGACAGTGCCGATGGTGAGAGTGCCATTAGTGACAGTGCTCATGGTGAAACTGCCCATGGAGACATCGCCCATGGTGATAGTGCTCGTGGTGACAACCCCACGGTGACAGTGCCAATGTTGATAGTCCCCGTGGTGACAGGTCTTACATTGAATGTGACCATGGTGTCTGTGCTCATGGTGACAGTGCTCAAGGTTATAGTCTCCATGTTGACAGTGCCGATGGTGACAATTCTCACGGTGACAGTGCCTATGGTGTAAATTCACATAGTGACAGTGTTCACGGTGACAGCGCCCATGGTGCTATTACCCATGGTGACAGTTCTCATAGTGAAACTGCCCATGGTGACACTGCACATGGTGGCAGTGCAAAATGGAGACAGTGCCCATGGTGCTATTGCTCATGGTGACATTGCTTACGGTGATAGTGTGTATGGTGAAACTGCACACAGTGACATTGCTCATGGTGACAGTGTTCACGGCGTTAGTTCCTATCGTGAATGTGACCATGGGGACAGTGCCCATTGTCACAATTCTCATGGTGTAGTGCTCACGGTGACAGTGCCCATGGTGACAATACACAGGGTGACACTATTCATGGTGACATTGCTCATGGTGAGAGTGCCCATGTTCACAACTGTCACGGTGATAGTTCCCATGGTGACAATACCCAGGGTAACAGAGCTGATGGTAAAAGTGTTCACGGTGACAGTGCCCATGATGACAGTACCTAAGGTGACAATTCCCATGGTGAGACTGCTCATAGACAGTGCCCATGGTGACAATACCCAGCGTGTCCTGTCCATGGTGACAGTGATCATGGTGACACTTCTCATGAGGACAGTGCCATAAGTGACAGTGCTCATTGTGGCAGTGCTCATGGTGACCGTGCTCATGGTGACAGTGCCCATGGTGACAGTGCCTATGGTGATAGATATCATGGTGGCCGTGCCCAGGGTGACATTGCCCACGCTGACAAAGCCCATGGTGATACTTCCCATTGTGACAGTGCCCACGGTGGCAGAGCCCATGGTGACAGTGCCCAAGATCACAGTGTCCATGGTGAGAGTGCTAACGGTGACTCTGCCCATGGTGACAGCACCCAGTGTGACAATGCCCATTGTGACAGTGCTCACGGTGACCATGCCGATGGTGATAGTGCCAATAGTGAGAGTGCTCACGGTGACACTGCCCATGGAGACACTGCCCATGGTGATAGTGCTCATCATGACAACCCCTCGGAGGCAGTGCCAATGGTGAGAGTCCCCGTGGTGACAGTCCTCACGGTGAAAGTGATCCTATTGATATTTCTCATGGTGACAGTGCTCTTGGTGACAGTGCTCAAGGTGATAGTCTGAATGTTGACAGTGCCCATGGTGACTCTTCTCACGGTGACAGTGCCTATGGTGATTATGCTCTTAGTGACAGTGCTCATGGTGACAGTGCCCATGGTGACAGTGACCACGGTGACTGTTCTCACCGTGGTAGTGCCCATGGTGACAGTGTTCATGATGACAGTCCGCATTAAGGCTGTGCCCACGGTGACACTGCTCATGGTGATAGTTCTCACGGTGATAGTATGCACGGTGACAGTGCCAAAGGTGACAATACCCAGGTGATAGTAATCATGGTGAAAGTGCCCATGGTGGCAGTTCTCATACTGACAGTTCTTGTGACAGTGCTCATGGTGGCAGTGCTCGTGGTGACAGTGCTCTTGGTGACAGTGCTCATGGTGGCAGTGCCCATGGTGAGACTCCCGATGGTGACACTGCCCATGGTGACAGTGCACATGGTCATGGTGCATCTGGTGGCAGTGCAAAATAGTGAGAGTGCCCATGATGATATTGCTCATGGTGATAGTGCCCATGGTGAGAGTGCCCATGGTTCCAGTGCTCATGGTGACAGTGCCCATTGTGACAGTGGCCCTGGTGACAGTGCACACTGTGAGAGTGCCCATGGTGTCTGTGCCCATGGTGACAGTTCTTATCATGAGAGTGTTCACGGTAGCAGTGTTCATGGTAATAGTGCTCACGGAGACATTGCCCACAATGAGAGTGCCCATGGTGAGAATACTGACTGTGACAGTGCCCATGATGACTTTTCTCTCTGCGACAGTGCCCATGGGGACAGTTAGCACGGTGAGATTTCTCACAGTGATAGTGCACATGGTTTCAGTGCTAATAGTGAAAAGACCCACGGCGCCAGTGCCCATCATGGCATTGCTCACGGTGATAGTTCTCACGGTGACAGTGCCCATGGTGATATTACCCATGGTGACAGTACTCAGTGATCAAGTGCTCATGGTGACAGTGCCTAAGGTGATAGTGCACACGGTGGCAGTGCAAAATGGCGACAGTGCCCATGGTGACATTGCTTAATGTGATAGTCCTTGTGGTGACATTGCGCATGGTGACATTGCCCACCACGACAGTTCTCTTGTTGACAGTGCTCATGGTGATAGTGCCAATGTTGGAAGTGCCCATCGTGAAAGTGCCCATGGTGACAGTTCTTATGAAGAGAGTGGTCAGAGTGGCAGTGCTCATGGTGAAAGTGCCCATTGTGACAGAGCCCACGGTGACAGTGTCCATAGTTATAGTGTCCACGGTGACAGTCCTAACAGTGAAATTGTCCATGGGGACACTGCCCATGGTGAAAGTGCCCATGGTCACAACACTCACGGTGATAGTGCTCACGGTGAGAGTGGCCATGGTGACAGTGCACACGGTGATAATGGGCATTGTTACAGAGTTCATGGTGACAGCACACGGTGGCAGTGGCCATGGAGACAGTGCCCACAATGACAGTGCCCATGGTGACAGTGCCGACAGTGACAGTGCCCCTGGTGACACTTCTCACGGTGACAGTGCCCATGGGGACTGTTAGCATGGTGAGATTTCTCACGGTGATAGTGCCTGTTGTGACAGTGCTCACAGTGACAATGCCCATGGTGCCAGTGCCCATAGAGTCATTCCGCACGGTCTCATTTCTCACAGTGAAAGTGCCTATGGTGATATTAACCATGGTGACACTGCACATGGTGGCAGAGCAAAATGGTGACAGTGCCCATGGTGACATTGCTCATGGTGACTTTGCTTATGGTGATAGTCCTTACAGTGACCGTGCGCATGGTGACAATGCACACATTGACAGTGTTCATGGTGACAGTGTTCACGGTGATAGTTCCCATGGTGAGATTGTCCATGGTAACAGTGCCCATAGTCACAATTCTCATGGTGTAGTGCTCACAGTGACAGTGCCCATGGTGTCATGCCCATGGTGACAGTGCTCATGGTGACAGTGCTCATGTTGGCAGTGCCATAAATAACAGTGCTCATTGTGGCAGTGCTCATGGTGTCCGTGCTCATGGTGACAGTGCCCATGTTTACAGTGTTTATGGTGATAGATGTCACGGTGTCAGTGCCCACGGGGACAGTGCCAAGGCTGACAAAGCCCAGGGTGATACTTCCCATTGGGACAGTGCCCACGGTGACAGTGCCCATGGTGACAGCGCCCAGTGTGACAAGGCTCATGGTGACAGTGCTCACGGTGACAGTGCCCATGGTGACAGTGCCGATGGTGAGAGTGCCATTAGTGACAGTGCTCATGGTGAAACTGCCCATGGAGACATCGCCCATGGTGATAGTGCTCATGGTGACAACCCCACGGTGACAGTGCCAATGTTGATAGTCCCCGTGGTGACAGGTCTTACATTGAATGTGACCATGGTGTCTGTGCTCATGGTGACAGTGCTCAAGGTTAGAGTCTCCATGTTGACAGTGCCGATGGTGACAATTCTCACGGTGACAGGGCCTATGGTGTAAATTCATATAGTGACAGTGTTCACGGTGACAGTGCCCATGGTGCTATTACCCATGGTGACAGTTCTCATAGTGAAACTGCCCATGGTGACACTGCACATGGTGGCAGTGCAAAATGGTGACAGTGCCCATGGTGATATTGCTCATAGTGACATTGCTTACCGTGATAGTATGTATGGTGAAACTGCACACAGTGACATTGCTCATGGTGACAGTGTTCATGGTGTTAGTTCCTATCGTGAATGTGACCTTGGGGACAGTGCCCATTGTCACAATACTCATGGTGTAGTGCTCACGGTGACAGTGCCCATGGTGACAATACACAGGGTGACACTATTCATGGTGACATTGCTCATGGTGAGAGTGCCCATGTTCACAACTGTCACGGTGATAGTTCCCATGGTGACAATACCCAGGGTAACAGAGCTGATGGTAAAAGTGTTCACGGTGACAGTGCCCATGGTGACAGTACCTAAGGTGACAATTCCCATGGTGAGACTGCTCATAGACCGTGCCCATGGTGACAATACCCAGCGTGTCCTGTCCATGGTGACAGTGATCATGGTGACACTTCTCATGAGGACAGTGCCATAAGTGACAGTGCTCATTGTGGCAGTGCTCATGGTGACCGTGCTTATGGTGACAGTGCCCATGGTGAGAGTGCCTATGGTGATAGATATCATGGTGGCCGTGCCCAGGGTGACATTGCCCACGCTGACAAAGCCCAGGGTGATACTTCCCATTGTGACAGTGCCAACGGTGGCAGAGCCCATGGTGACAGTGCCCAAGATCACAGTGCCCATGGTGAGAGTGCTAACGGTGACTGTGCCCATGGTGACAGCACCCAGTGTGGCAATGCCCATTGTGACAGTGCTCACGGTGATCATGCCGATGTTGATAGTGCCAATAGTGAGAGTGCTCACGGTGACACTGCCCATGGAGACACTGCCCATGGTGATAGTGCTCATCATGACAACCCCTCGGAGGCAGTGCCAATGGTGAGAGTCCCCGTGGTGAGAGTTCTCACGGTGAAAGTGATCCTGTTGAAATTGCTCATGGTGACAGTGCTCAAGGTGATAGTCTCCATGTTGACAGTGTCCATGGTGACTGTTCTCACGGTGACAGTGCCAATGGTGATTATGCTCTTAGTGACAGTGCTCATGGTGACAGTGCCCATGGTGACAGTGACCACGGTGACTGTTCTCACCGTGGTAGTGCCCATGGTGACAGTGTTCATGATGACAGTCCGCATTAAGGCTGTGCCCGTGGTGACAGTGCTCATGGTGATAGTTCTCACGGTGATAGTACGCACGTTGACAGTGCCAAAGGTGACAATACCCAGGTGATAGTAATCATGGTGAAAGTGCCCATGGTGGCAGTTCTCATACTGACAGTTCTTGTGACAGTGCTCATGGTGGCAGTGCTCGTGGTGACAGTGCTCTTGGTGACAGTGCTCATGGTGGCAGTGCCCATGGTGAGACTACCGATGGTGACCCTGCCCAAGGTGACAGTGCACATGGTCATGGTGCATCTGGTGGCAGTGCAAAATAGTGAGAGTGCCCATGATGATATTGCTCATGGTGATAGTGCCCATGGTGAGAATGCCCATGGTTCCAGTGCTCATGGTGACAGTGCCCATTGTGACAGTGCCCCTGGTGACAGTGCACACCGTGAGAGTGCCCATGGTGTCTGTGCCCATGGTGACAGTTCTTATCATGAGAGTGTTCACGGTAGCAGTGTTCATGGTAATATTGCTCATGGAGACATTGCCCACAATGAGAGTGCCCATGGTGAGAATACTGACTGTGACAGTGCCCATGATGACTTTTCTCTCTGCGACAGTGCCCATGGGGACAGTTAGCACAGTGAGATTTCTCACAGTGATAGTGCACATTGTTTCAGTGCTAATAGTGAAAAGACCCACGGCGCCAGTGACCATCATGGCATTGCTCACGGTGATAGTTCTCACGGTGACAGTGCCCATGGTTATATTACACATGGTGACAGTACTCAGTGATCAAGTGCTCATGGTGACAGTGCCTAAGGTGATAGTGCACACGGTGGCAGTGCAAAATGGCGACAGTGCCCATGGTGACATTGCTTAATGTGATAGTCCTTGTGGTGACATTGCGCATGGTGACATTGCCCACCACGACAGTTCTCTTGTTGACAGTGCTCATGGTGATAGTGCCAATGTTGGAAGTGCCCATCGTGAAAGTGCCCATGGTGACAGTTCTTATGATGAGAGTGGTCAGAGTGGCAGTGCTCATGGTGAAAGTGCCCATGGTGACAGAGCCCACGGTGACAGTGTCCATAGTTATAGTGTCCACGGTGACAGTCCTAACAGTGAAATTGTCCATGGGGACACTGCCCATGGTGAAAGTGCCCATGGTCACAACACTCACGGAGATAGTGCTCACGGTGAGAGTGGCCATGGTGACAGTGACCACGGTGACACTTCTAATGGTGATACTGCCCATGATGACAGTGCTCATGGTGACAGTCCACATTGTGCCAGTGCCCAAGGTGACAGTGCTCATGGTGACAGTGCCCAAAGTCACAATACCCATGGTGACAGTGCCCAGGCTGACAGTTCTCAAGGTGATAGTGCCCATGGTGACAGTGCACATGGTGATACAGAGAATGGGGACAGTGCTTATGGTGACAGTGGTCATGGTTGTGGTACCCATGGTGATAGTGCTGAAACTGACAGTGCCCTTGGGGATAGTGCCCATGGTGAGTGTGCTCGTGTTAATAGTGCCCATGGTGGCAGTTCCCATTGTGAAAGTGCTCATGATGACAGTGCCCATGTTGGTAGTTCCCATGGTGACAGTGCTCATGGTGATAGTGACCATGTTAACAGTGCACATGGTGGCTGTGCCCTCGGTGACAGTGCCCAAGATGACAGTATTCATGGTGACAGTGCTCACGGTGATAGTGCCCATGGTGACAGTGCACATGGTGGTAGTCCACATGGTGGCAGTGAAAAATGGTGACAGTTCCCATGCTGACAGTTCTCATTGTGACAATGCACACGGTCACAACTGATGCTGACACTGCTCATGGTAGCTGTACCCGTGGTGACAGTGCTCATGGTGATAGTGACCATGTTAACAGTGCCCATGGTGACACTGCCCATGGTGACAATGCCCATGATGACAGAGCCCATAGAGTCAGTGCCCACGGAGCCATTGCCTATGGTAACAGTGCTCACAGTGACAGTACCCATGGTAACAGTGACCACGGTGAGAGTGCTCATGGTGATAGTGGCTATGGTGAAAGATCACACTGTGACAGTCCGCATTGTGCCAGTACCAATAGTGACAGTGCCCATGGTGACATTGACCACGGTGAGAGTGCTCACGGTGCTAGTGCTCACAGTAATAGTGCTCATGGTGACAGTGCCGACAGTGACGGTGCTCACGGTGACAGTGCCCATGGTGATAGTGCCCATGGTGAGAGTCCGCCCATTGATAGTGCCCATGGTGGCAGTTCCCATTGTGAAAGTGCTCATGATGACATTGCCCATGTTGGTAGTTCCCATGGTGACAGTGCTCACGGTGATAGTGACCTTGGTAACTGTGCACATGGTGGCCGTGCCCTTGGTGACAGTGCCAATGATGACAGTACTCATGGTGACAGTTCCCATGGGGACAAGGCACAGGGTGGCAGTGAAAAATGGTGAAAGTGCCCATGTTGACAGTTCTCATGGTGACAGTGCACACGGTGACAACCCATGCAGACAGTACTCATGGTGACAGTTCTCATGGTTGCAGTACCCATGGTGACAGTGCTCACAGTGATACTGCCCATGGTGGCAGTGCCCATGGTGACAGTGCCCATGGTGACACTGCCCATGATGACAGTTCCCATGGTGAAAGTTCCCACGGCGCCATTGCCTATTGTGACAGTGCTCATGGTAACAGTGCCCATGGTGACAGTGACCATGGTGAGAGTGCTCACACTGATAGTGCCCATGGTGACAGGGCTCATGGTGCCAGGCCGCATTGTGCCAGTACCCATGGCGACAGTGGTCATGGTGACACTGACCACAGTGAGAGTGCTCACTGTGATAGAGCTCACGGTAATAGTGCTCATGGTGACAGTGCAAATGGTGACAATACCCATGGTGACAGTACTCATGTTGAAAATACCCATGGTGGCAGTTCTCATGGTGACAGTGCTCATAATAGCAGTGCCCAAGGTGGCAGTCCTCGTGGTGACAGTGCTAATGGTGACAGTGCTCTTGGTGGCAGTTCCCATGGGGACAGTACCGATGGTGACCCTGTGCATTGTTACAGTGCCCATGGTAACCGTGCTCACGGTGGTAGTGCACATCGTGACAGTGCCCATGGTGGTAGTTCACCTGGTGACAGTGCTAAATAGTGACAGTGCACATGCTGACAGTGCTCACGGTGATAGTGCCCATGGTGACAGTGCCCACGGTGATAATGGGTATTATACAGTATTCATCGTGACAGAGCCCAAGGTGGCAGTGGCCATGGTGACAGTGCCCACAATGACAGTGCCCATGGTGACACTTCTCACAGTGAATGTTCCCATGGGGACAGTTACCATGATGAGATTTCTCACGGTGATAGTGCCCGTTGTGACAGTGCTCACAGTGACAATGCCCATGGTGCCAGTGCCCATAGAGACATTCCACACGGTCACATTTCTCACGGTGAAAGTGCCTATGGTGACACTGCACCTGGTGGCAGTGCAAAATGGTGACAGTGCCCATGGTGACATTGCTCATAGTGACTTTGCTTACAGTGATAGTCCTTACGGTGACAGTGTGCATGGTGACACTGCACAGAGTTGCAGTGTTTATGGTGACAGTGTTCACAGTGATACTTTCCATGGTGATAGTGCCCACGGTGACACTGCACATGGTGGCAGTGATAAATGGTGACAGTGCCCCTGTTGACAGTTCTCATGGTGACAGTGCACATGGTGACAACCCGTGCAGACTGTACTCATGGTGACAGTACTCACGGTGACAGTTCTCATGTTTGCAGTATCCATGGTGACAGTGCTCACAGTGATAGTGCCCATGGTGAGAGTGCCCATGATGACAGGGCCCATGGTGCCATTGCCTATGGTGACAGTGCTCATGGTAACAGTGCCCAAGGTGACAGTGACCATGGTGAGATTCCTCACACTGATGGTGCCCATGGTGACAGTGCTCACTGTGCCTGTCTACATTGTGACAGTACCCATGGCGACAGTGCTCATGGTGACAGTGACCACAGTGAGAGTGCTCATAGTGATAGTGCTCACGGTAATAGTGCTCATGGTGACAATGCAAATGGTGACAATACCATGGTGACAGTACTCATGTTGAAAATACCCATGGTGGCAGTTCTCATAGCGACAGATCTCATGGTGACAGTGCTCATAATAGCAGCGCCCAGGTGCCAGTGCTCGTGGTGACAGTGCTAATGGTGACAGTGCTCTTGGTGGCAGTTCCCATCGGGACAATTCTGATGGTGACGCTGTGCATTGTTACAGTGCCCATGGTAACCGTGCTCACGGTGATAGTGCACATCGTGACAGCGCCCATGGTGGTAGTTCACCTGGTGACAGTGTTAAATAGTGACAGTGCACGTGCTGACAGTGCTCACGGTGATAGTGCCCATGGTGAAAGTGCACACGGTGATAATGGGCATTGTTTCAGAGTTCATGGTGACAGCACACGGTGGCAGTGGCCATGGAGACAGTGCCCACAATGACAGTGCCCATGGTGACAGTGCCGACAGTGACAGTGCCCATGGTGACACTTCTCACGGTGACAGTGCCCATGGGGACAGTTAGCATGGTGAGATTTCTCACGTTGACAGTGCCCGTTGTCACAGTGCTCACAGTGACAATGCCCATGGTGCCAGTGCCCATAGAGTCATTCCGCACGGTCTCATTTCTCACAGTGAAAGTGCCTATGGTGATATTAACCATGGTGACCCTGCACATGGTGGCAGAGCAAAATGGTGACAGTGCCCATGGTGACATTGCTCATGGTGACTTTGCTTATGGTGATAGTCCTTACAGTGACAGTGCACATGGTGATACTGCACACAGTGACAGTGTTCATGGTGACAGTGTTCACAGTGATAGTTCCCATGGTGAGATTGTCCATGGTAACAGTGCCCATAGTCACAATTCTCATGGTGTAGTGCTCACAGTGACAGTGCCCATGGTGTCATGCCCATGGTGACAGTGCTCATGGTGACAGTGCTCATGTTGGCAGTGCCATAAATAACAGTGCTCATTGTGGCAGTGCTCATGGTGTCCGTGCTCATGGTGACAGTGCCCATGTTTACAGTGTTTATGGTGATAGATGTCACGGTGTCATTGCCCACGGGGACAGTGCCAAGGCTGACAAAGCCCAGGGTGATACTTCCCATTAAGACAGTGCCCACGGTGACAGTGCCCATGGTGACAGCGCCCAGTGTGACAAGGCTCATGGTGACAGTGCTCACGGTGACGGTGCCCATGGTGACAGTGCCGATGGTGAGAGTGCCATTAGTGACAGTGCTCATGGTGAAACTGCCCATGGAGACATCGCCCATGGTGATAGTGCTCGTGGTGACAACCCCACGGTGACAGTGCCAATGTTGATAGTCCCCGTGGTGACAGGTCTTACATTGAATGTGACCATGGTGTCTGTGCTCATGGTGACAGTGCTCAAGGTTAGAGTCTCCATGTTGACAGTGCCGATGGTGACAATTCTCACGGTGACAGGGCCTATGGTGTAAATTCACATAGTGACAGTGTTCACGGTGACAGTGCCCATGGTGCTATTACCCATGGTGACAGTTCTCATAGTGAAACTGCCCATGGTGACACTGCACATGGTGGCAGTGCAAAATGGAGACAGTGCCCATGGTGATATTGCTCATGGTGACATTGCTTACGGTGATAGTGTGTATGGTGAAACTGCACACAGTGACATTGCTCATGGTGACAGTGTTCACGGCGTTAGTTCCTATCGTGAAGGTGACCATGGGGACGGTGCCCATTGTCACAATTCTCATGGTGTAGTGCTCACGGTGACAGTGCCCATGGTGACAATACACAGGGTGACACTATTCATGGTGACTTTGCTCATGGTGAGAGTGCCCATGTTCACAACTGTCATGGTGATAGTTCCCATGGTGACAATACCCAGGGTAACAGAGCTGATGGTAAAAGTGTTCACGGTGACAGTGCCCATGATGACAGTACCTAAGGTGACAATTCCCTTGGTGAGACTGCTCATAGACAGTGCCCATGGTGACAATACCCAGCGTGTCCTGTCCATGGTGACAGTGATCATGGTGACACTTCTCATGAGGACAGTGCCATAAGTGACAGTGCTCATTGTGGCAGTGCTCATGGTGACCGTGCTCATGGTGACAGTGCCCATGGTGACAGTGCCTATGGTGATAGATATCATGGTGGCCGTGCCCAGGGTGACATTGCCCACGCTGACAAAGCCCATGGTGATACTTCCCATTGTGACAGTGCCCACGGTGGCAGAGCCCATGGTGACAGTGCCCAAGATCACAGTGTCCATGGTGAGAGTGCTAACGGTGACTGTGCCCATGGTGACAGCACCCAGTGTGACAATGCCCATTGTGACAGTGCTCACGGTGACCATGCCGATGGTGATAGTGCCAATAGTGAGAGTGCTCACGGTGACACTGCCCATGGAGACACTGCCCATGGTGATAGTGCTCATCATGACAATCCCTCGGAGGCAGTGCCAATGGTGAGAGTCCCCGTGGTGACAGTTCTCACGGTGAAAGTGATCCTATTGATATTTCTCATGGTGACAGTGCTCTTGGTGACAGTGCTCAAGGTGATAGTCTGAATGTTGACAGTGCCCATGGTGACTCTTCTCACGGTGACAGTGCCTATGGTGATTATGCTCTTAGTGACAGTGCTCATGGTGACAGTGCCCATGGTGACAGTGACCACGGTGAATGTTCTCACCGTGGTAGTGCCCATGGTGACAGTGTTCATGATGACAGTCCGCATTAAGGCTGTGCCCACGGTGACACTGCTCATTGTGATAGTTCTCACGGTGATAGTACGCACGGTGACAGTGCCAAAGGTGACAATACCCAGGTGATAGTAATCATGGTGAAAGTGAACATGGTGGCAGTTCTCATACTGACAGTTCTTGTGACACTGCTCATGGTGGCAGTGCTCGTGGTGACAGTGCTCTTGGTGACAGTGCTCATGGTGGCAGTGTCCATGGTGAGACTCCCGATTGTGACACTGCCCATGGTGACAGTGCACATGGTCATGGTGCATCTGGTGGCAGTGCAAAATAGTGAGAGTGCCCATGATGATATTGCTCATGGTGATAGTGCCCATGGTGAGAGTGCCCATGGTTCCAGTGCTCATGGTGACAGTGCCCATTGTGACAGTGGCCCTGGTGACAGTGCACACCGTGAGAGTGCCCATGGTGTCTGTGCCCATGGTGACAGTTCTTATCATGAGAGTGTTCACGGTAGCAGTGTTCATGGTAATAGTGCTCACGGAGACATTGCCCACAATGAGAGTGCCCATGGTGAGAATACTGACTGTGACAGTGCCCATGATGACTTTTCTCTCTGCGACAGTGCCCATGGGGACAGTTAGCATGGTGAGATTTCTCACAGTGATAGTGCACATTGTTTCAGTGCTAATAGTGAAAAGACCCACGGCGCCAGTGCCCATCATGGCATTGCTCACAGTGATGTTTCTCACGGTGACAGTGCCCATGGTGATATTACCCATGGTGACAGTACTCAGTGATCAAGTGCTCATGGTGACAGTGCCTAAGGTGATAGTGCACACGGTGGCAGTGCAAAATGGCGACAGTGCCCATGGTGACATTGCTTAATGTGATAGTCCTTGTGATGACATTGCGCATGGTGACATTGCCCACCACGACAGTTCTCTTGTTGACAGTGCTCATGGTGATAGTGTCAATGTTGGAAGTGCCCATCGTGAAAGTGCCCATGGTGACAGTTCTTATGATGAGAGTGGTCAGAGTGGCAGTGCTCATGGTGAAAGTGCCCATGGTGACAGAGCCCACGGTGACAGTGTCCATAGGTATAGTGTCCACGGTGACAGTCCTAACAGTGAAATTGTCCAAGGGGACACTGCCCATGGTGAAAGTGCCCATGGACACAACACTCACGGTGATAGTGCTCATGGTGAGAGTGGCCATGGTGACTGTGACCACGGTGACACTTCTAATGGTGATACTGCCCATGATGACAGTGCTCATGGTGACAGTCCACATTGTGCCAGTGCCCAAGGTGACAGTGCTCATGGTGACAGTGCCCAAAGTCACAATACCCATGGTGACAGTGCCCAGGCTGACAGTTCTCAAGGTGATAGTGCCCATGGTGATACAGAGAATGGGGACAGTGCTTATGGTGACAGTGGTCATGGTTGCAGTACCCATGGTGATAGTGCTGAAACTGACAGTGCCTTGGGGATAGTGCCCATGGTGAGTGTGCTCGTGTTAATAGTGCCCATGGTGGCAGTTCCCATTGTGAAAGTGCTCATGATGACAGTGCCCATGTTGGTAGTTCCCATGGTGACAGTGCTCATGGTGATAGTGACCATGTTAACAGTGCACATGGTGGCTGTGCCCTTGGTGACAGTGCCCATGATGACAGTATTCATGGTGACAGTGCTCACGGTGATAGTGCCCATGGTGACAGTGCACATGGTGGTAGTCCACATGGTGGCAGTGAAAAATGGTGACAGTTCCCATGCTGACAGTTCTCATTGTGACAATGCACACGGTCACAACCGATGCTAACACTGCTCATGGTAGCTGTACCCGTGGTGACAGTGCTCATGGTGATAGTGCCCATGTTAACAGTGCCCATGGTGACACTGCCCATGGTGACAATGCCCATGATGACAGTGCTCATGGAGTCAGTGCCCACGGAGCCATTGCCTATGGTAACAGTGCTCACAGTGACAGTACCCATGGTAACAGTGACCACGGTGAGAGTGCTCATGGTGATAGTGGCTATGGTGACAGATCACACTGTGACAGTCCGCATTGTGCCAGTACCAATAGTGACAGTGCCCATGGTGACATTGACCACGGTGAGAGTGCTCACGGTGCTAGTGCTCACAGTAATAGTGCTCATGGTGACAGTGCCGACAGTGACGGTGCTCACGGTGACAGTGCCTATGGTGATAGTGCCCATGGTGAGAGTCCGCCCATTGATAGTGCCCATGGTGGCAGTTCCCATTGTGAAAGTGCTCATGATGACATTGCCCATGTTGGTAGTTCCCATGGTGACAGTGCTCACGGTGATAGTGACCTTGGTAACTGTGCACATGGTGGCCGTGCCCTTGGTGACAGTGCCAATGATGACAGTACTCATGGTGACAGTTCCCATGGGGACAAGGCACAGGGTGGCAGTGAAAAATGGTGAAAGTGCCCATGTTGACAGTTCTCATGGTGACAGTGCACACGGTGACAACCCATGCAGACAGTACTCATGGTGACAGTTCTCATGGTTGCAGTACCCATGGTGACAGTGCTCACAGTGATACTGCCCATGGTGGCATTGCCCATGGTGACAGTGCCCATGGTGACACTGCCCATGATGACAGTGCCCATGGTGAAAGATCCCACGGCGCCATTGCCTATGGTGACAGTGCTCATGGTAACAGTGCCCATGGTGACAGTGACCATGGTGAGAGTGCTCACACTGATAGTGCCCATGGTGACAGGGCTCATGGTGCCAGTCCGCATTGTGCCAGTACCCATGGCGACAGTGGTCATGGTGACACTGACCACAGTGAGAGTGCTCACTGTGATAGAGCTCACGGTAATAGTGCTCATGGTGACAGTGCAAATGGTGACAATACCCATGGTGACAGTACTCATGTTGAAAATACCCATGGTGGCAGTTCTCATGGTGACAGTGCTCATAATAGCAGTGCCCAAGGTGGCAGTCCTCGTGGTGACAGTGCTAATGGTGACAGTGCTCTTGGTGGCAGTTCCCATGGGGACAGTACCGATGGTGACCCTGTGCATTGTTACAGTGCCCATGGTAACCGTGCTCACGGTGGTAGTGCACATCGTGACAGTGCCCATGGTGGTAGTTCACCTGGTGACAGTGCTAAATAGTGACAGTGCACATGCTGACAGTGCTCACGGTGATAGTGCCCATGGTGAGAGTGCCCACGGTGATAATGGGTATTATTACAGTGTTCATCGTGACAGAGCCCAAGGTGGCAGTGGCCATGGTGACAGTGCCCACAATGACAGTGCCCATGGTAACAGTGCCGACAGTGACAGTGCCCATGGTGACACTTCTCACAGTGAATGTGCCCATGGGGACAGTTACCATGATGAGATTTCTCACGGTGATAGTGCCCGTTGTGACAGTGCTCACAGTGACAATGCCCATGGTGCCAGTGGACATAGAGACATTCCGCACGGTCACATTTCTCACGGTGAAAGTGCCTATGGTGACACTGCACCTGGTGGCAGTGCAAAATGGTGGCAGTGCCCATGGTGACATTGCTCATAGTGACTTTGCTTACAGTGATAGTCCTTACAGTGACAGTGTGCATGGTGACACTGCACACAGTGACAGTGTTCATGGTGACAGTGTTCACAGTGATAGTTCCCATGGTGAGATTGTCCATGGTAACAGTGCCCATAGTCACAATTCTCATGGTGTAGTGCTCACAGTGACAGTGCCCATGGTGTCATGCCCATGGTGACAGTGCTCATGGTGACAGTGCTCATGTTGGCAGTGCCATAAATAACAGTGCTCATTGTGGCAGTGCTCATGGTGTCCGTGCTCATGGTGACAGTGCCCATGTTTACAGTGTTTATGGTGATAGATGTCACGGTGTCAGTGCCCACGGGGACAGTGCCAAGGGTGACAAAGCCCAGGGTGATACTTCCCATTGGGACAGTGCCCACGGTGACAGTGCCCATGGTGACAGCGCCCAGTGTGACAAGGCTCATGGTGACAGTGCTCACGGTGACGGTGCCCATGGTGACAGTGCCGATGGTGAGAGTGCCATTAGTGACAGTGCTCATGGTGAAACTGCCCATGGAGACATCGCCCATGGTGATAGTGCTCGTGGTGACAACCCCACGGTGACAGTGCCAAATTTGATAGTCCCCGTGGTGACAGGTCTTACATTGAATGTGACCATGGTGTCTGTGCTCATGGTGACAGTGCTCAGGATTATAGTCTACATGTTGACAGTGCCGATGGTGACAATTCTCACGGTGACAGGGCCTAAGGTGAAAATTCTCATAGTGACAGTGTTCATGGTGCTATTACCCATGGTGACAGTTCTCATAGTGAAACTGCCCATGGTGACACTGCACATGGTGGCAGTGCAAAATGGTGACAGTGTCCATGGTGCTATTGCTCATGGTGACATTGCTTACGGTGATAGTGTGTATGGTGAAACTGCACACAGTGACATTGCTCATGGTGACAGTGTTCACGGCGTTAGTTCCTATCGTGAATGTGACCATGGGGACAGTGCCCATTGTCACAATTCTCATGGTGTAGTGCTCACGGTGACAGTGCCCATGGTGACAATACACAGGGTGACACTATTCATGGTGACATTGCTCATGGTGAGAGTGCCCATGTTCACAACTGTCACGGTGATAGTTCCCATGGTGACAATACCCAGGGTAACAGAGCTGATGGTAAAAGTGTTCACGGTGACAGTGCCCATGGTGACAGTACCTAAGGTGACAATTCCCATGGTGATACAGCTCATAGACAGTGTCCATGTTGACAATACCCAGTGTGTCCTGTCCATGGTGACAGTGATCATGGTGACACTTCTCATGAGGACAGTGCCATAAGTTACAGTGCTCATTGTGGCAGTGCTCATGGTGACCGTGCTCATGGTGACAGTGCCCATGGTGACAGTGCCTATGGTGATAGATATCATGGTGGCCGTGCCCAGGGTGACATTGCCCACGGTGACAAAGCCCAGGGTGATTCTTCCCATTGTGACAGTGCCAACGGAGGCAGAGACCATGGTGACAGTGCCCAAGATCACAGTGCCCATGGTGAGAGTGCTAAAGGTGACTCTGCCCATGGTGACAGCACCCAGTGTGACAATGCCCATTGTGACAGTGCTCACGGTGACCATGCCGATGGTGATAGTGCCAATAGTGAGAGTGCTCACGGTGACACTGCCCATGGAGACACTGACCATGGTGATAGTGCTCATCATGACAACCCCTCGGAGGCAGTGCCAATGGTGAGAGTCCCCGTGGTGACAGTTCTCATGGTGAAAGTGATCCTGTTGAAATTTCTCATGGTGACAGTGCTCAAGGTGATAGTCTCCATGTTGACAGTGTCCATGGTGACTCTTCTCACGGTGACAGTGCCTATGGTGATTATGCTCTTAGTGACAGTGCTCATGGTGACAGTGCCCATGGTGACAGTGACCACGGTGACTGTTCTCACCGTGGTAGTGCCCATGGTGACAGTGTTCATGATGACAGTCCGCATTAATGCTGTGCCCACGGTGACACTGCTCATGGTGATAGTTCTCACGGTGATATTACGCACGGTGACAGTGCCAAAGGTGACAATACCCAGGTGATAGTAATCATGGTGAAAGTGCCCATGGTGGCAGTTCTCATACTGACAGTTCTTGTGACACTGCTCATGGTGGCAGTGCTCGTGGTGACAGTGCTCTTGGTGACAGTGCTCATGGTGGCAGTGCCCATGGTGAGACTCCCGATGGTGACACTGCCCATGGTGACAGTGCACATGGTCATGGTGCATCTGCTGGCAGTGCAAAATAGTGAGAGTGCCCATGATGATATTGCTCATGGTGATAGTGCCCATGGTGAGAGTGCCCATGGTTCCAGTGCTCATGGTGACAGTGCCCATTGTGACAGTGCCCCTGGTGACAGTGCACACCGTGAGAGTGTCCATGGTGTCTGTGCCAATGGTGACAGTTCTTATCATGAGAGTGTTCATGGTAGCAGTGTTCATGGTAATAGTGCTCACGGAGACATTGCCCACAATGAGAGTGCCCATGGTGAGAATACTGACTGTGACAGTGCCCATGATGACTTTTCTCTCTGCGACAGTGCCCTTGGGGACAGTTAGCACGGTGAGATTTCTCACAGTGATAGTGCACATTGTTTCAGTGCTAATAGTGAAAAGACCCACGGCGCCAGTGCCCATCATGGCATTGCTCACGGTGATAGTTCTCACGGTGACAGTGCCCATGGTGATATTACCCATGGTGACAGTACTCAGTGATCAAGTGCTCATGGTGACAGTGCCTAAGGTGATAGTGCACACGGTGGCAGTGCAAAATGGCGACAGTGCCCATGGTGACATTGCTTAATGTGATAGTCCTTGTGGTGACATTGCGCATGGTGACATTGCCCACCACGACAGTTCTCTTGTTGACAGTGCTCATGGTGATAGTGCCAATGTTGGAAGTGCCCATCGTGAAAGTGCCCATGGTGACAGTTCTTATGATGAGAGTGGTCAGAGTGGCAGTGCTCATGGTGAAAGTGCCCATGGTGA
Source organism: Mesoplodon mirus (assembly GCF_964341445.2). Taxonomy (NCBI): domain Eukaryota; kingdom Metazoa; phylum Chordata; class Mammalia; order Artiodactyla; family Ziphiidae; genus Mesoplodon; species Mesoplodon mirus. Next base: position 4,347,183 of record NW_028295808.1, on the reverse strand, counting down.
CAGAGCCCACGGTGACAGTGTCCATAGTTATAGTGTCCACGGTGACAGTCCTAACAGTGAAATTGTCCATGGGTACACTGCCCATGGTGAAAGTGCCCATGGTCACAACACTCACGGAGATAGTGCTCACGGTGAGAGTGGCCATGGTGACAGTGACCACGGTGACATTTCTAATGGTGATACTGCCCATGATGACAGTGCTCATGGTGACAGTCCACATTGTGCCAGTGCCCAAGGTGACAGTGCTCATGGTGACAGTGGCCAAAGTCACAATACCCATGGTGACAGTGCCCAGGCTGACAGTTCTCAAGGTGATAGTGCCCATGGTGACAGTGCACATGGTGATACAGAGAATGGGGACAGTGCTTATGGTGACAGTGGTCATGGTTTCAGTACCCATGGTGATAGTGCTGAAACTGACAGTGCCCTTGGGGATAGTGCCCATGGTGAGTGTGCTCGTGTTAATAGTGCCCATGGTGGCAGTTCCCATTGTGAAAGTGCTCATGATGACAGTGCCCATGTTGGTAGTTCCCATGGTGACAGTGCTCATGGTGATAGTGACCATGTTAACAGTGCACATGGTGGCTGTGCCCTTGGTGACAGTGCCCATGATGACAGTATTCATGGTGACAGTGTTCAAGGTGATAGTGCCCATGGTGACAGTGCACATGGTGGTAGTCCACATGGTGGCAGTGAAAAATGGTGACAGTTCCCATGCTGACAGTTCTCATTGTGACAATGCACACGGTCACAACTGATGCTGACACTGCTCATGGTAGCTGTACCCGTGGTGACAGGGCTCATGGTGATAGTGCCCATGTTAACAGTGCCCATGGTGACACTGCCCATGGTGACAATGCCCATGATGACAGTGCCCATGGAGTCAGTGCCCACGGAGCCATTGCCTATGGTAACAGTGCTCACAGTGACAGTACCCATGGTAACAGTGACCACAGTGAGAGTGCTCATGGTGATAGTGGCTATGGTGACAGATCACACTGTGACAGTCCGCATTGTGCCAGTACCAATAGTGACAGTGCCCATGGTGACATTGACCACGGTAAGAGTGCTCACGGTGCAAGTGCTCACAGTAATAGTGCTCATGGTGACAGTGCCAACAGTGACGGTGCTCACGGTGACAGTGCCCATGGTGATAGTGCCCATGGTGAGAGTCCGCCCATTGATAGTGCCCATGGTTGCAGTTCCCATTGTGAAAGTGCTCATGACGACATTGCCCATGTTGGTAGTTCCCATGGTGACAGTGCTCACGGTGATAGTGACCTTGGTAACTGTGCACATGGTGGCCGTGCCCTTGGTGACAGTGCCAATGATGACAGTACTCATGGTGACAGTTCTCATGGTAATAGTTCCCATGGGGACAAGGCACAGGTTGGCAGTGAAAAATGGTGAAATTGCCCATGTTGACAGTTCTCATGGTGACAGTGCACACGGTGACAACCCATGCAGACAGTACTCACGGTGACAGTTCTCATGGTTGCAGTACCCATGGTGACAGTGCTCACAGTGATACTGCCCTTAGTGGCAATGCCCATGGTGACAGTGCCCATGGTGACACTGCCCATGATGACAGTGCCCATGGTGAAAGTTCCCACGGCGCCATTGCATATTGTGACAGTGCTCATGGTAACAGTGCCCATGGTGACAGTGACCATGGTGAGAGTGCTCACACTGATAGTGCCCATGGTGACAGGGATCATGGTGCCAGGCCGCATTGTGCCAGTACCCATGGCGACAGTGGTCATGGTGACGCTGTCCACAGTGAGAGTGCTCACTGTGATAGAGCTCACGGTAATAGTGCTCATGGTGACAGTGCAAATGGTGACAATACCCATGGTGACAGTACTCATGTTGAAAATTCCCATGGTGGCAGTTCTCATGGTGACAGTGCTCATAATAGCAGTGCCCAAGGTGGCAGTCCTCGTGGTGACAGTGCTAATGGTGACAGTGCTCTTGGTGGCAGTTCCCATGGGGACATTACCGATGGTGACCCTGTGCATTGTTACCGTGCCCATGGTAACCGTGCTCACGGTGGTAGTGCACATCGTGACAGTGCCCATGGTGGTAGTTCACCTGGTGACAGTGCTAAATAGTGACAGTGCACATGCTGACAGTGCTCATGGTGATAGTGCCCATGGTGACAGTGCCCACGGTGAAAATGGGTATTATTACAGTGTTCATCGTGACAGAGCCCAAGGTGGCAGTGGCCATGGTGACAGTGCCCACAATGACAGTGCCCATGGTAACAGTGCCGACAGTGACAGTGCCCATGGTGACACTTCTCACAGTGAATGTGCCCATGGGGACAGTTACCATGATGAGATTTCTCACGGTGATAGTGCCCGTTGTGACAGTGCTCACAGTGACAATGCCCATGGTGCCAGTGCGCATAGAGACTTTCCGCACGGTCACATTTCTCACGGTGAAAGTGCCTATGGTGACACTGCACCTGGTGGCAGTGCAAAATGGTGACAGTGCCCATGGTGACATTGCTCATAGTGACTTTGCTTACAGTGATAGTCCTTACGGTGACAGTGTGCATGGTGACACTGCACACAGTTGCAGTGTTTATGGTGACAGTGTTCACGGTGATACTTTCCATGGTGATAGTGCCCATGGTGACACTGCACATGGTGGCAGTGATAAATGGTGACAGTGCCCCTGTTGACAGTTCTCATGGTGAGAGTGCACATGGTGACAACCCGTGCAGACTGTACTCACGGTGACAGTTCTCATGTTTGCAGTATCCATGGTGACAGTGCTCACAGTGATAGTGCCCATGGTGAGAGTGCCCATGATGACAGGGCCCATGGTGCCATTGCCTATGGTGACAGTGCTCATGGTAACAGTGCCCAAGGTGACAGTGACCATGGTGAGAGTGCTCACACTGATGGTGCCCATGGTGACAGTGCTCACGGTGCCTGTCTACATTGTGCCAGTACCCATGGCGACAGTGCTCATGGTGACAGTGACCACAGTGAGAGTGCTCATAGTGATAGTGCTCACGGTAATAGTGCTCATGGTGACAATGCAAATGGTGACAATACCATGGTGACAGTACTCATGTTGAAAATACCCATGGTGGCAGTTCTCATAGCGACAGTTCTCATGGTGACAGTGCTCATAATAGCAGTGCCCAGGTGCCAGTGCTCGTGGTGAAAGTGCTAATGGTGACAGTGCTCTTGGTGGCAGTTCCCATCGGGACAATACTGATGGTGACGCTGTGCATTGTTACAGTGCCCATGGTAACTGTGCTCACGGTGATAGTGCACATCGTGACAGCGCCCATGGTGGTAGTTCACCTGGTGACAGTGCTAAATAGTGACAGTGCACGTGCTGACAGTGCTCAAGGTGATAGTGCCCATGGTGACAGTGCACACGGTGATAATGGGCATTGTTACAGAGTTCATGGTGACAGCACATGGTGGCAGTGGCCATGGAGACAGTGCCCACAATGACAGTGCCCATGGTGACAGTGCCGACAGTGACAGTGCCCATGGTGACACTTCTCACGGTGACAGTGCCCATGGGGACAGTTAGCATGGTGAGATTTCTCACGGTGACAGTGCCCGTTGTGACAGTGCTCACAGTGACAATGCCCATGGTGCCAGTGCCCATAGAGTCATTCTGCACGGTCTCATTTCTCACAGTGAAAGTGCCTATGGTGATATTAACCATGGTGACACTGCACATGGTGGCAGAGCAAAATGGTGACAGTGCCCATGGTGACATTGCTCATGGTGACTTTGCTTATGGTGATAGTCCTTACAGTGACAGTGCGCATGGTGACACTGCACACAGTGACAGTGTTCATGGTGACAGTGTTCACGGTGATAGGTCCCATGGTGAGATTGTCCATGGTAACAGTGCCCATAGTCACAATTCTCATGGTGTAGTGCTCACAGTGACAGTGCCCATGGTGTCATGCCCATGGTGACAGTGCTCATGGTGACAGTGCTCAAGGTTAGAGTCTCCATGTTGACAGTGCCGATGGTGACAATTCTCATGGTGACAGGGCCTATGGTGTAAATTCACATAGTGACAGTGTTCACGGTGACAGTGCCCATGGTGCTATTACCCATGGTGACAGTTCTCATAGTGAAACTGCCCATGGTGACACTGCACATGGTGGCAGTGCAAAATGGAGACAGTGCCCATGGTGATATTGCTCATGGTGACATTGCTTACGGTGATAGTGTGTATGGTGAAACTGCACACAGTGACATTGCTCATGGTGACAGTGTTCACGGCGTTAGTTCCTATCGTGAATGTGACCATGGGGACAGTGCCCATTGTCACAATTCTCATGGTGTAGTGCTCACGGTGACAGTGCCCATGGTGACAATACACAGGGTGACACTATTCATGGTGACATTGCTCATGGTGAGAGTGCCCATGTTCACAACTGTCACGGTGATAGTTCCCATGGTGACAATACCCAGGGTAACAGAGCTGATGGTAAAAGTGTTCACGGTGACAGTGCCCATGATGACAGTACCTAAGGTGACAATTCCCATGGTGAGACTGCTCATAGACAGTGCCCATGGTGACAATACCCAGCGTGTCCTGTCCATGGTGACAGTGATCATGGTGACATTTCTCATGAGGACAGTGCCATAAGTGACAGTGCTCATTGTGGCAGTGCTCATGGTGACCGTGCTCATGGTGACAGTGCCCATGGTGACAGTGCCTATGGTGATAGATATCATGGTGGCCGTGCCCAGGGTGACATTGCCCACGCCGACAAAGCCCATGGTGATACTTCCCATTGTGTCAGTGCCCACGGTGGCAGAGCCCATGGTGACAGTGCCCAAGATCACAGTGTCCATGGTGAGAGTGCTAACGGTGACTGTGCCCATGGTGACAGCACCCAGTGTGACAATGCCCATTGTGACAGTGCTCACGGTGACCATGCCGATGGTGATAGTGCCAATAGTGAGAGTGCTCATGGTGACACTGCCCATGGAGACACTGCCCATGGTGATAGTGCTCATCATGACAACCCCTCGGAGGCAGTGCCAATGGTGAGAGTCCCCGTGGTGACAGTTCTCACGGTGAAAGTGATCCTATTGATATTTCTCATGGTGACAGTGCTCTTGGTGACAGTGCTCAAGGTGATAGTCCGAATGTTGACAGTGCCCATGGTGACTCTTCTCACGGTGAGAGTGCCTATGGTGATTATGCTCTTAGTGACAGTGCTCATGGTGACAGTGCCCATGGTGACGGTGACCACGGTGAATGTTCTCACCATGGTAGTTCCCATGGTGACAGTGTTCATGATGACAGTCCGCATTATGGCTGTGCCCACGGTGACACTGCTCATGGTTATAGTTCTCACGGTGATAGTACGCACGGTGACAGTGCCAAAGGTGACAATACCCAGGTGATAGTAATCATGGTGAAAGTGCCCATGGTGGCAGTTCTCATACTGACAGTTCTTGTGACAGTGCTCATGGTGGCAGTGCTCGTGGTGACAGTGCTCTTGGTGACAGTGCTCATGTTGGCAGTGCCCATGGTGAGACTCCCGATGGTGACACTGCCCATGGTGACAGTGCACATGGTCATGGTGCATCTGCTGGCAGTGCAAAATAGTGAGAGTGCCCATGATGATATTGCTCATGGTGATAGTGCCCACGGTGAGAGTGCCCATGGTTCCAGTGCTCATGGTGACAGTGCCCATTGTGACAGTGGCCCTGGTGACAGTGCACACCGTGAGAGTGCCCATGGTGTCTGTGCCCATGGTGACAGTTCTTATCATGAGAGTGTTCACGGTAGCAGTGTTCATGGTAATAGTGCTCATGGAGACATTGCCCACAATGAGAGTGCCCATGGTGAGAATACTGACTGTGACAGTGCCCATGATGACTTTTCTCTCTGCGACAGTGCCCTTGGGGACAGTTAGCACGGTGAGATTTCTCACAGTGATAGTGCACATGGTTTCAGTGCTAATAGTGAAAAGACCCACGGCGCCAGTGCCCATCATGGCATTGCTCACGGTGATAGTTCTCACGGTGACAGTGCCCATGGTGATATTACCCATGGTGACAGTACTCAGTGATCAAGTGCTCATGGTGACAGTGCCTAAGGTGATAGTGCACACGGTGGCAGTGCAAAATGGCGACAGTGCCCATGGTGACATTGCTTAATGTGATAGTCCTTGTGGTGACATTGCACATGGTGACATTGCCCACCACGACAGTTCTCTTGTTGACAGTGCTCATGGTGATAGTGCCAATGTTGGAAGTGCCCATCGTGAAAGTGCCCATGGTGACAGTTCTTATGATGAGAGTGGTCAGAGTGGCAGTGCTCATGGTGAAAGTGCCCATGGTGACAGAGCCCACGGTGACAGTGTCCATAGTTATAGTGTCCACGGTGACAGTCCTAACAGTGAAATTGTCCATGGGGACACTGCCCATGGTGAAAGTGCCCATGGTCACAACACTCACGGTGATAGTGCTCACGGTGAGAGTGGCCATGGTGACAGTGACCACGGTGACACTTCTAAAGGTGATACTGCCCATGATGACAGTGCTCATGGTGACAGTCCACATTGTGCCAGTGCCCAAGGTGACAGTGCTCATGGTGACAGTGCCCAAAGTCACAATACCCATGGTGACAGTGCCCAGGCTGACAGTTCTCAAGGTGATAGTGCCCATGGTGACAGTGCACATGGTGATACAGAGAATGGGGACAGTGCTTATGGTGACAGTGGTCATGGTTGCAGTACCCATGGTGATAGTGCTGAAACTGACAGTGCCCTTGGGGATAGTGCCCATGGTGAGTGTGCTCGTGTTAATAGTGCCCATGGTGGCAGTTCCCATTGTGAAAGTGCTCATGATGACAGTGCCCATGTTGGTAGTTCCCATGGTGACAGTGCTCATGGTGATAGTGACCATGTTAACAGTGCACATGGTGGCTGTGCCCTTGGTGACAGTGCCCATGATGACAGTATTCATGGTGACAGTGCTCACGGTGATAGTGCCCATGGTGACAGTGCACATGGTGGTAGTCCACATGGTGGCAGTGAAAAATGGTGACAGTTCCCATGCTGACAGTTCTCATTGTGACAATGCACACGGTCACAACCGATGCTGAAACTGCTCATGGTAGCTGTACCCGTGGTGACAATGCTCATGGTGATAGTGACCATGTTAAAAGTGCCCATGGTGACACTGCCCATGGTGACAATGCCCATGATGACAGTGCCCATGGAGTCAGTGCCCACGGAGCCATTGCCTATGGTAACAGTGCTCACAGTGACAGTACCCATGGTAACAGTGACCACGGTGAGAGTGCTCATGGTGATAGTGGCTATGGTGACAGATCACACTGTGACAGTCCGCATTGTGCCAGTACCAATAGTGACAGTGCCCATGGTGACATTGACCACGGTGAGAGTGCTCACGGTGCTAGTGCTCACAGTAATAGGGCTCATGGTGACAGTGCCGACAGTGACGGTGCTCACGGTGACAGTGCCTATGGTGATAGTGCCCATGGTGAGAGTCCGCCCATTGATAGTGCCCATGGTGGCAGTTCCCATTGTGAAAGTGCTCATGATGACATTGCCCATGTTGGTAGTTCCCATGGTGACAGTGCTCACGGTGATAGTGACCTTGGTAACTGTGCACATGGTGGCCGTGCCCTTGGTGACAGTGCCAATGATGACAGTACTCATGGTGACAGTTCCCATGGGGACAAGGCACAGGGTGGCAGTGAAAAATGGTGAAAGTGCCCATGTTGACAGTTCTCATGGTGACAGTGCACACGGTAACAACCCATGCAGACAGTACTCACGGTGACATTTCTCATGGTTGCAGTACCCATGGTGACAGTGCTCACAGTGATACTGCCCATGGTGGCAGTGCCCATGGTGACAGTGCCCATGGTGACACTGCCCATGATGACAGTGCCCATGGTGAAAGTTCCCACGACGCCATTGCCTACGGTGACTGTGCTCATGGTAACAATCCCCATGGTGACAGTGACCATGGTGAGAGTGCTCACACTGATAGTGCCCATGGTGACAGGGCTCATGGTGCCAGTCCGCATTGTGCCAGTACCCATGGCGACAGTGGTCATGGTGACACTGACCACAGTGAGAGTGCTCACTGTGATAGAGCTCACGGTAATAGTGCTCATGGTGACAGTGCCAATGGTGACAATAGCCATGGTGACAGTACTCATGTTGAAAATACCCATGGTGGCAGTTCTCATGGTGACAGTGCTCATAATAGCAGTGCCCAAGGTGGCAGTCCTCGTGGTGACAGTGCTAATGGTGACAGTGCTCTTGGTGGCAGTTCCCATGGGGACAGTACCGATGGTGACCCTGTGCATTGTTACAGTGCCCATGGTAACCGTGCTCACGGTGGTAGTGCACATCGTGACAGTGCCCATGGTGGTAGTTCACCTGGTGACAGTGCTAAATAGTGACAGTGCACATGCTGACAGTGCTCACGGTGATAGTGCCCATGGTGACAGTGCCCACGGTGATAATGGGTATTATTACAGTGTTCATCGTGACAGAGCCCAAGGTGGCAGTGGCCATGGTGACAGTGCTCACAATGACAGTGCCCATGGTAACAGTGCCGACAGTGACAGTGCCCATGGTGACAATTCTCACAGTGAATGTGCCCAAGGGGACAGTAACCATGATGAGATTTCTCATGGTGATAGTGCCCGTTGTGACAGTGCTCACAGTGACAATGCCCATGGTGCCAGTGCCCATAGAGACATTCCGCACGGTCACATTTCTCACGGTGAAAGTGCCTATGGTGACACTGCACCTGGTGGCAGTGCAAAATGGTGACAGTGCCCATGGTGACATTGCTCATAGTGACTTTGCTTACAGTGATAGTCCTTACGGTGACAGTGTGCATGGTGACACTGCACACAGTTGCAGTGTTTATGGTGACAGTCTTCACGGTGATACTTTCCATGGTGATAGTGCCCATGGTGACACTGCACATGGTGGCAGTGATAAATGGTGACATTGCCCCTGTTGACAGTTCTCATGGTGACAGTGCACATGGTGACAACCCGTGCAGACTGTACTCATGGTGACAGTACTCACGGTGACAGTTCTCATGTTTGCAGTATCCATGGTGACAGTGCTCACAGTGATAGTGCCCATGGTGAGAGTGCCCATGATGACAGGGCCCATGGTGCCATTGCCTATGGTGACAGTGCTCATGGTAACAGTGCCCAAGGTGACAGTGACCATGGTGAGAGTGCTCACACTGATGGTGCCCATGGTGACAGTGCTCACGGTGCCTGTCTACATTGTGCCAGTACCCATGGCGACAGTGCTCATGGTGACAGTGACCACAGTGAGAGTGCTCATAGTGATAGTGCTCACGGTAATAGTGCTCATGGTGACAATGCAAATGGTGACAATACCATGGTGACAGTACTCATGTTGAAAATACCCATGGTGGCAGTTCTCCTAGCGACAGATCTCATGGTGACAGTGCTCATAATAGCAGTGCCCAGGTGCCAGTGCTCGTGGTGACAGTGCTAATGGTGACAGTGCTCTTGGTGGCAGTTCCCATCGGGACAATACTGATGGTGACGCTGTGCATTGTTACAGTGCCCATGGTAACCGTGCTCACGATGAAAGTGCACATCGTGACAGTGCCCATGGTGGTAGTTCACCTGGTGACTGTGCTAAATAGTGACAGTGCACGTGCTGACAGTGCTCACGGTGATAGTGCCCATGGTGACAGTGCACACGGTGATAATGCGCATTGTTACAGAGTTCATGGTGACAGCACACGGTGGCAGTGGCCATGGAGACAGTGCCCACAATGACAGTGCCCATGGTGACAGTGCCGACAGTGACAGTGCCCATGGTGACACTTCTCACGGTGACAGTGCCCATGGGGACAGTTAGCATGGTGAGATTTCTCACGGTGACAGTGCCCGTTGTGACAGTGCTCACAGTGACAATGCCCATGGTGCCAGTGCCCATAGAGTCATTCCGCACGGTCTCATTTCTCACAGTGAAAGTGCCTATGGTGATATTAACCATGGTGACACTGCACATGGTGGCAGAGCAAAATGGTGACAGTGCCCATGGTGACATTGCTCATGGTGACTTTGCTTATGGTGATAGTCCTTACAGTGACAGTGCGCATGGTGACACTGCACACAGTGACAGTGTTCATGGTGACAGTGTTCACGGTGATAGTTCCCATGGTGAGATTGTCCATGGTAACAGTGCCCATAGTCACAATTCTCATGGTGTAGTGCTCACAGTGACAGTGTCCATGGTGTCATGCCCATGGTGACAGTGCTCATGGTGACAGTGCTCATGTTGGCAGTGCCATAAATAACAGTGCTCATTGTGGCAGTGCTCATGGTGTCCGTGCTCATGGTGACAGTGCCCATGTTTACAGTGTTTATGGTGATAGATGTCACGGTGTCAGTGCCCACGGGGACAGTGCCAAGGCTGACAAAGCCCAGGGTGATACTTCCCATTGGGACAGTGCCCACGGTGACAGTGCCCATGGTGACAGCGCCCAGTGTGACAAGGCTCATGGTGACAGTGCTCACGGTGACGGTGCCCATGGTGACAGTGCCGATGGTGAGAGTGCCATTAGTGACAGTGCTCATGGTGAAACTGCCCATGGAGACATCGCCCATGGTGATAGTGCTCGTGGTGACAACCCCACGGTGACAGTGCCAATGTTGATAGTCCCCGTGGTGACAGGTCTTACATTGAATGTGACCATGGTGTCTGTGCTCATGGTGACAGTGCTCAAGGTTAGAGTCTCCATGTTGACAGTGCCGATGGTGACAATTCTCACGGTGACAGGGCCTATGGTGTAAATTCACATAGTGACAGTGTTCACGGTGACAGTGCCCATGGTGCTATTACCCATGGTGACAGTTCTCATAGTGAAACTGCCCATGGTGACACTGCACATGGTGGCAGTGCAAAATGGAGACAGTGCCCATGGTGATATTGCTCATGGTGACATTGCTTACGGTGATAGTGTGTATGGTGAAACTGCACACAGTGACATTGCTCATGGTGACAGTGTTCACGGCGTTAGTTCCTATCGTGAATGTGACCATGGGGACAGTGCCCATTGTCACAATTCTCATGGTGTAGTGCTCATGGTGACAGTGCCCATGGTGACAATACACAGGGTGACACTATTTATGGTGACATTGCTCATGGTGAGAGTGCCCATGTTCACAACTGTCACGGTGATAGTTCCCATGGTGACAATACCCAGGGTAACAGAGCTGATGGTAAAAGTGTTCACGGTGACAGTGCCCATGATGACAGTACCTAAGGTGACAATTCCCATGGTGAGACTGCTCATAGACAGTGCCCATGGTGACAATACCCAGCGTGTCCTGTCCATGGTGACAGTGATCATGGTGACACTTCTCATGAGGACAGTGCCATAAGTGACAGTGCTCATTGTGGCAGTGCTCATGGTGACTGTGCTCATGGTGACAGTGCCCATGGTGACAGTGCCTATGGTGATAGATATCATGGTGGCCGTGCCCAGGGTGACATTACCCACGCTGACAAAGCCCATGGTGATACTTCCCATTGTGACAGTGCCAACAGTGGCAGAGCCCATGGTGACAATGCCCAAGATCACAGTGTCCATGGTGAGAGTGCTAACGGTGACTGTGCCCATGGTGACAGCACCCAGTGTGACAATGCCCATTGTGACAGTGCTCACGGTGACCATGCCGATGGTGATAGTGCCAATAGTGAGAGTGCTCACGGTGACACTGCCCATGGAGACACTGCCCATGGTGATAGTGCTCATCATGACAACCCCTCGGAGGCAGTGCCAATGGTGAGAGTCCCCGTGGTGACAGTTCTCACGGTGAAAGTGATCCTATTGATATTTCTCATGGTGACAGTGCTCTTGGTGACAGTGCTCAAGGTGATAGTCCGAATGTTGACAGTGCCCATGGTGATTCTTCTCACGGTGACAGTGCCTATGGTGATTATGCTCTTAGTGACAGTGCTCATGGTGACAGTGCCCATGGTGACAGTGACCACGGTGACTGTTCTCACCGTGGTAGTGCCCATGGTGACAGTGTTCATGATGACAGTCCGCATTAAGGCTGTGCCCACGGTGACACTGCTCATGGTGATTGTTCTCACGGTGATAGTACGCACGGTGACAGTGCCAAAGGTGACAATACCCAGGTGATAGTAATCATGGTGAAAGTGCCCATGGTGGCAGTTCTCATACTGACAGTTCTTGTGACAGTGCTCATGGTGGCAGTGCTCGTGGTGACAGTGCTCTTGGTGACAGTGCTCCTGTTGGCAGTGCCCATGGTGAGACTCCCGATGGTGACACTGCCCATGGTGACAGTGCACATGGTCATGGTGCATCTGCTGGCAGTGCAAAATAGTGAGAGTGCCCATGATGATATTGCTCATGGTGATAGTGCCCATGGTGAGAGTGCCCATGGTTCCAGTGCTCATGGTGACAGTGCCCATTGTGACAGTGGCCCTGGTGACAGTGCACACCGTGAGAGTGCCCATGGTGTCTGTGCCCATGGTGACAGTTCTTATCATGAGAGTGTTCACCATAGCAGTGTTCATGGTAATAGTGCTCACGGAGACATTGCCCACAATGAGAGTGCCCATGGTGAGAATACTGACTGTGACAGTGCCCATGATGACTTTTCTCTCTGCGACAGTGCCCTTCGGGACAGTTAGCATGGTGAGATTTCTCACAGTGATAGTGCACATGGTTTCAGTGCTAATAGTGAAAAGACCCACGGCGCCAGTGCCCATCATGGCATTGCTCACGGTGATAGTTCTCAAGGTGACAGTGCCCATGGTGATATTACCCATGGTGACAGTACTCAGTGATCAAGTGCTCATGGTGACAGTGCCTAAGGTGATAGTGCACACGGTGGCAGTGCAAAATGGCGACAGTGCCCATGGTGACATTGCTTAATGTGATAGTCCTTGTGGTGACATTGCGCATGGTGACATTGCCCACCACGACAGTTCTCTTGTTGACAGTGCTCATGGTGATAGTGCCAATGTTGGAAGTGCCCATCGTGAAAGTGCCCATGGTGACAGTTCTTATGATGAGAGTGGTCAGAGTGGCAGTGCTCATGGTGAAAGTGCCCATGGTGACAGAGCCCACGGTGACAGTGTCCATAGTTATAGTGTCCACGGTGACAGTCCTAACAGTGAAATTGTCCATGGGGACACTGCCCATGGTGAAAGTGCCCATGGTCACAACACTCACGGAGATAGTGCTCACGGTGAGAGTGGCCATGGTGACAGTGACCACGGTGACACTTCTAAAGGTGATACTGCCCATGATGACAGTGCTCATGGTGACAGTCCACATTGTGCCAGTGCCCAAGGTGACAGTGCTCATGGTGACAGTGCCCAAAGTCACAATACCCATGGTGACAGTGCCCAGGCTGACAGTTCTCAAGGTGATAGTGCCCATGGTGACAGTGCACATGGTGATACAGAGAATGGGGACAGTGCTTATGGTGACAGTGGTCATCGTTGCAGTACCCATGGTGATAGTGCTGAAACTGACAGTGCCTTGGGGATACTGCCCATGGTGAGTGTGCTCGTGTTAATAGTGCCCATGGTGGCAGTTCCCATTGTGAAAGTGCTCATGATGACAGTGCCCATGTTGGTAGTTCCCATGGTGACAGTGCTCATGGTGATAGTGACCATGTTAAGAGTGCACATGGTGGCAGTGCCCTTGGTGACAGTGCCCATGATGACAGTATTCACGGTTACAGTGCTCACGGTGATAGTGCCCATGGTGAGAGTGCACATGGTGGTAGTCCACATGGTGGCAGTGAAAAATGGTGACAGTTCCCATGCTGACAGTTCTCATTGTGACAATGCACACGGTCACAACCGATGCTGACACTGCTCATGGTAGCTGTACCCGTGGTGACAGGGCTCATGGTGATAGTGCCCATGTTAACAGTGCCCATGGTGACACTGCCCATGGTGACAATGCCCATGATGACAGTGCCCATAGAGTCAGTGCCCACGGAGCCATTGCCTATGGTAACAGTGCTCACAGTGACAGTACCCATGGTAACAGTGACCACGGTGAGAGTGCTCATGGTGATAGTGGCTATGGTGACAGATCACACTGTGACAGTCCGCATTGTGCCAGTACCAATAGTGACAGTGCCCATGGTGACATTGACCATGGTGAGAGTGCTCACGGTGCTAGTGCTCACAGTAATAGTGCTCATGGTGACAGTGCCAACAGTGACGGTGCTCACGGTGACAGTGCCCATGGTGATAGTGCCCATGGTGAGAGTCCGCCCATTGATAGTGCACATGGTTGCAGTTCCCATTGTGAAAGTGCTCATGATGACATTGCCCATGTTGGTAGTTCCCATGGTGACAGTGCTCACGGTGATAGTGACCTTGGTAACTGTGCACATGGTGGCCGTGCCCTTGGTGACAGTGCCAATGATGACAGTACTCATGGTGACAGTTCTCATGGTAATAGTTCCCATGGGGACAAGGCACAGGTTGGCAGTGAAAAATGGTGAAAGTGCCCATGTTGACAGTTCTCATGGTGACAGTGCACACGGTGACAACCCTTGCAGACAGTACTCACGGTGACAGTTCTCATGGTTGCAGTACCCATGGTGACAGTGCTCACAGTGATACTGCCCATGGTGGCAATGCCCATGGTGACAGTGCCCATGGTGACACTGCCCATGATGACAGTGCCCATGGTGAAAGTTCCCACGGCGCCATTGCCTATGGTGACTGTGCTCATGGTAACAGTGCCCATGGTGACAGTGACCATGGTGAGAGTGCTCACACTGATAGTGCCCATGGTGACAGGGCTCATGGTGCCAGGCCGCATTGTGCAAGTACCCATGGCGACAGTGGTCATGGTGACCCTGAACACAGTGAGAGTGCTCACTGTGATAGAGCTCACAGTAATAGTGCTCATGGTGACAGTGCAAATGGTGACAATACCCATGGTGACAGTACTCATGTTGAAAATACCCATGGTGGCAGTTCTCATGGTGACAGTGCTCATAATAGCAGTGCCCAAGGTGGCAGTCCTCGTGGTGACAGTGCTAATGGTGACAGTGCTCTTGGTGGCAGTTCCCATGGGGACAGTACCGATGGTGACCCTGTGCATTGTTACAGTGCTCATGGTAACCGTGCTCACGGTGGTAGTGCACATCGTGACAGTGCCCATGGTGGTAGTTCACCTGGTGACAGTGCTAAATAGTGACAGTGCACATGCTGACAGTGCTCACGGTGATAGTGCCCATGGTGACAGTGCCCACGGTGATAATGGGTATTATTACAGTGTTCATCGTGACAGAGCCCAAGGTGGCAGTGGCCATGGTGACAGTGCCCACAATGACAGTGCCCATGGTAACAGTGCCGACAGTGACAGTGCCCATGGTGACGCTTCTCACAGTGAATGTGCCCATGGGGACAGTTACCATGATGAGATTTCTCACGGTGATAGTTCCCGTTGTGACAGTGCTCACAGTGACAATGCCCATGGTGCCAGTGCCCATAGAGACATTCCGCACGGTCACATTTCTCACGGTGAAAGTGCCTATGGTGACACTGCACCTGGTGGCAGTGCAAAATGGTGACAGTGCCCATGGTGACATTGCTCATAGTGACTTTGCTTACAGTGATAGTCCTTATGGTGACAGTGTGCATGGTGACACTGCACACAGTTGCAGTGTTTATGGTGACAGTGTTCACAGTGATACTTTCCATGGTGATAGTGCCCATGGTGACACTGCACATGGTGGCAGTGATAAATGTTGACAGTTCCCCTGTTGACAGTTCTCATGGTGAGAGTGCACATGGTGACAACCCGTGCAGACTGTACTCATGGTGACAGTACGCATGCTGACTGTTCTCATGTTTGCAGTATCCATGGTGACAGTGCTCACAGTGATAGTGCCCATGGTGTGAGTGCCCATGATGACAGGGCCCATGGTGCCATTGCCTATGGTGACAGTGCTTATGGTAACAGTGCCCAAGGTGACAGTGACCATGGTGAGAGTGCTCACACTGATGGTGCCCATGGTGACAGTGCTCACGGTGCCTGTCTACATTGTGCCAGTACCCATGGCGACAGTGCTCATGGTGACAGTGACCACAGTGAGAGTGCTCATAGTGATAGTGCTCACGGTAATAGTGCTCATGGTGACAATGCAAATGGTGACAATACCATGGTGACAGTACTCATGTTGAAAATACCCATGGTGGCAGTTCTCATAGCAACAGATCTCATGGTGACAGTGCTCATAATAGCAGTGCCCAGGTGCCAGTGCTCATGGTGACAGTGCTAATGGTGACAGTGCTCTTGGTGGCAGTTCCCATCGGGACAATACTGATGGTGACGCTGTGCATTGTTACAGTGCCCATGGTAACCGTGCTCACGGTGATAGTGCACATCGTGACAGTGCCCATGGTGGTAGTTCACCTGGTGACAGTGCTAAATAGTGACAGTGCACGTGCTGAGAGTTCTCACGGTGATAGTGCCCATGCTGACAGTGCACACGGTGATAATGCGCATTGTTACAGAGTTCATGGTGACAGCACATGGTGGCAGTGGCCATGGAGACAGTGCCCACAATGACAGTGCCCATGGTGACAGTGCCGACAGTGACAGTGCCCATGGTGACACTTCTCACGGTGACAGTGCCCATGGGGACAGTTAGCATGGTGAGATTTCTCACGGTGACAGTGCCCGTTGTGACAGTGCTCACAGTGACAATGCCCATGGTGCCAGTGCCCATAGAGTCATTCCGCACGTTCACATTTCTCACAGTGAAAGTGCCTATGGTGATATTAACCATGGTGACACGGCACATGGTGGCAGAGCAAAATGGTGACAGTGCCCATGGTGATATTGCTCATGGTGACTTTGCTTACGGTGATAGTCCTTACAGTGACAGTGCGCATGGTGACACTGCACACAGTGACAGTGTTCACAGTGATAGTCCCCATGGTGAGATTGTCCATGGTAACAGTGCCCATAGTCACAATTCTCATGGTGTAGTGCTCACAGTGACAGTGTCCATGGTGTCATGCCCATGGTGACAGTGCTCATGGTGACAGTGCTCATGTTGGCAGCGCCATAAATAACAGTGCTCATAGTGGCAGTGCTCATGGTGTCCATGCTCATGGTGACAGTGTCCATGTTTACAGTGTTTATGGTGATAGATGTCACGGTGTCAGTGCCCACGGGGACAGTGCCATGGCTGACAAAGCCCAGGGTGATACTTCCCATTGGGACAGTGCCCACGGTGACAGTGCCCATGGTGACAGCGCCCAGTGTGACAAGGCACATGGTGACAGTGCTCACGGTGACGGTGCCCATGGTGACAGTGCCGATGTTGAGAGTGCCATTATTGACAGTGCTCATGGTGAAACTGCCCATGGAGACATCGCCCATGGTGATAGTGCTCATGGTGACAACCCCACGGTGACAGTGCCAATGTTGATAGTCCCCGTGGTGACAGGTCTTACATTGAATGTGACCATGGTGTCTGTGCTCATGGTGACAGTGCTCAAGGTTAGAGTCTCCATGTTGACAGTGCCGATGGTGACAATTCTCACGGTGACAGGGCCTAGGGTGAAAATTCTCATAGTGACAGTGTTCTCGGTGACAGTGCCCATGGTGCTATAACCCATGGTGACAGTTCTCATAGTGAAACTGCCCATGGTGACACTGCACATGGTGGCAGTGCAAAATGGTGACAGTGTCCATGGTGCTATTGCTCATGGTGACATTGTTTACGGTGATAGTGTGTATGGTGAAACTGCACACAGTGACATTGCTCATGGTGACAGTGTTCACGGTAATAGTTCCCATGGGGACAAGGCACAGGTTGGCAGTGAAAAATGGTGAAAGTGCCCATGTTGACAGTTCTCATGGTGACAGTGCACACGGTGACAACCCATGCAGACAGTACTCACGGTGACAGTTCTCATGGTTGCAGTACCCATGGTGACAGTGCTCACAGTGATACTGCCCTTAGTGGCAATGCCCATGGTGACAGTGCCCATGGTGACACTGCCCATGATGACAGTGCCCATGGTGAAAGTTCCCACGGCGCCATTGCATATTGTGACAGTGCTCATGGTAACAGTGCCCATGGTGACAGTGACCATGGTGAGAGTGCTCACACTGATAGTGCCCATGGTGACAGGGATCATGGTGCCAGGCCGCATTGTGCCAGTACCCATGGCGACAGTGGTCATGGTGACGCTGACCACAGTGAGAGTGCTCACTGTGATAGAGCTCACGGTAATAGTGCTCATGGTGACAGTGCAAATGGTGACAATACCCATGGTGACACTACTCATGTTGAAAATTCCCATGGTGGCAGTTCTCATGGTGACAGTGCTCATAATAGCAATGCCCAAGGTGGCAGTCCTCGTGGTGACAGTGCTAATGGTGACAGTGCTCTTGGTGGCAGTTCCCATGGGGACATTACCGATAGTGACCCTGTGCATTGTTACAGTGCCCATGGTAACCGTGCTCACGGTGGTAGTGCACATCGTGACAGTGCCCATGGTGGTAGTTCACCTGGTGACAGTGCTAAATAGTGACAGTGCACATGCTGACAGTGCTCACGGTGATAGTGCCTATGGTGACAGTGCCCACGGTGAAAATGGGTATTATTACAGTGTTCATCGTGACAGAGCCCAAGGTGGCAGTGGCCATGGTGACAGTGCCCACAATGACAGTGCCCATGGTAACAGTGCCGACAGTGACAGTGCCCATGGTGACACTTCTCACAGTGAATGTGCCCATGGGGACAGTTACCATGATGAGATTTCTCACGGTGATAGTGCCCGTTGTGACAGTGCTCACAGTGACAATGCCCATGGTGCCAGTGCCCATAGAGACATTCCGCACGGTCACATTTCTCACGGTGAAAGTGCCTATGGTGACACTGCACCTGGTGGCAGTGCAAAATGGTGAAAGTGCCCATGGTGACATTGCTCATAGTGACTTTGCTTACAGTGATAGTCCTTACGGTGACAGTGTGCATGGTGACACTGCACACAGTTGCAGTGTTTATGGTGACAGTGTTCACGGTGATACTTTCCATGGTGATAGTGCCCATGGTGACACTGCACATGGTGGCAGTGATAAATGGTGACAGTGCCCCTGTTGACAGTTCTCATGGTGAGAGTGCACATGGTGACAACCCGTGCAGAATGTACTCACGGTGACAGTTCTCATGTTTGCAGTATCCATGGTGACAGTGCTCACAGTGATAGTGCCCATGGTGAGAGTGCCCATGATGACAGGGCCCATGGTGCCATTGCCTATGGTGACAGTGCTCATGGTAACAGTGCCCAAGGTGACAGTGACCATGGTGAGAGTGCTCACACTGATGGTGCCCATGGTGAGAGTGCTCACGGTGCCTGTCTACATTGTGCCAGTACCCATGGCAACAGTTCTCATGGTGACAGTGACCACAGTGAGAGTGCTCATAGTGATAGTGCTCACGGTAATAGTGCTCATGGTGACAATGCAAATGGTGACAATACCATGGTGACAGTACTCATGTTGAAAATACCCATGGTGGCAGTTCTCCTAGCGACAGTTCTCATGGTGACAGTGCTCATAATAGCAGTGCCCAGGTGCCAGTGCTCGTGGTGACAGTGCTAATGGTGACAGTGCTCTTGGTGGCAGTTCCCATCGGGACAATACTGATGGTGACGCTGTGCATTGTTACAGTGCCCATGGTAACTGTGCTCACGGTGATAGTGCACATCGTGACAGCGCCCATGGTGGTAGTTCACCTGGTGACAGTGCTAAATAGTGACAGTGCACGTGCTGACAGTGCTCACGGTGATAGTGCCCATGGTGACAGTGCACACGGTGATAATGCGCATTGTTACAGAGTTCATGGTGACAGCACACGGTGGCAGTGGCCATGGAGACAGTGCCCACAATGACAGTGCCCATGGTGACAGTGCCGACAGTGACAGTGCCCATGGTGACACTTCTCACGGTGACAGTGCCCATGGGGACAGTTAGCATGGTGAGATTTCTCACGGTGACAGTGCCCGTTGTGACAGTGCTCACAGTGACAATGCCCATGGTGCCAGTGCCCATAGAGTCATTCCGCACGGTCTCATTTCTCACAGTGAAAGTGCCTATGGTGATATTAACCATGGTGACACTGCACATGGTGGCAGAGCAAAATGGTGACAGTGCCCATGGTGACATTGCTCATGGTGACTTTGCTTATGGTGATAGTCCTTACAGTGACAGTGCGCATGGTGACACTGCACACAGTGACAGTGTTCATGGTGACAGTGTTCACGGTGATAGGTCCCATGGTGAGATTGTCCATGGTAACAGTGCCCATAGTCACAATTCTCATGGTGTAGTGCTCACAGTGACAGTGCCCATGGTGTCATGCCCATGGTGACAGTGCTCATGGTGACAGTGCTCATGTTGGCAGTGCCATAAATAACAGTGCTCATTGTGGCAGTGCTCATGGTGTCCGTGCTCATGGTGACAGTGCCCATGTTTACAGTGTTTATGGTGATAGATGTCACGGTGTCAGTGCCCACGGGGACAGTGCCAAGGCTGACAAAGCCCAGGGTGATACTTCCCATTGGGACAGTGCCCACGGTGACAGTGCCCATGGTGACAGCGCCCAGTGTGACAAGGCACATGGTGACAGTGCTCACGGTGACGGTGCCCATGGTGACAGTGCCGATGGTGAGAGTGCCATTAGTGACAGTGCTCATGGTGAAACTGCCCATGGAGACATCGCCCATGGTGATAGTGCTCGTGGTGACAACCCCACGGTGACAGTGCCAATGTTGATAGTCCCCGTGGTGACAGGTCTTACATTGAATGTGACCATGGTGTCTGTGCTCATGGTGACAGTGCTCAAGGTTATAGTCTCCATGTTGACAGTGCCGATGGTGACAATTCTCATGGTGACAGCGCCTATGGTGTAAATTCACATAGTGACAGTGTTCACGGTGACAGTGCCCATGGTGCTATTACCCATGGTGACAGTTCTCATAGTGAAACTGCCCATGGTGACACTGCACATGGTGGCAGTGCAAAATGGAGACAGTGCCCATGGTGATATTGCTCATGGTGACATTGCTTACGGTGATAGTGTGTATGGTGAAACTGCACACAGTGACATTGCTCATGGTGACAGTGTTCACGGCGTTAGTTCCTATCGTGAATGTGACCATGGGGACAGTGCCCATTGTCACAATTCTCATGGTGTAGTGCTCACGGTGACAGTGCCCATGGTGACAATACACAGGGTGACACTATTCATGGTGACATTGCTCATGGTGAGAGTGCCCATGTTCACAACTGTCACGGTGATAGTTCCCATGGTGACAATACCCAGGGTAACAGAGCTGATGGTAAAAGTGTTCACGGTGACAGTGCCCATGATGACAGTACCTAAGGTGACAATTCCCATGGTGAGACTGCTCATAGACAGTGCCCATGGTGACAATACCCAGCGTGTCCTGTCCATGGTGACAGTGATCATGGTGACATTTCTCATGAGGACAGTGCCATAAGTGACAGTGCTCATTGTGGCAGTGCTCATGGTGACCGTGCTCATGGTGACAGTGCCCATGGTGACAGTGCCTATGGTGATAGATATCATGGTGGCCGTGCCCAGGGTGACATTGCCCACGCCGACAAAGCCCATGGTGATACTTCCCATTGTGTCAGTGCCCACGGTGGCAGAGCCCATGGTGACAGTGCCCAAGATCACAGTGTCCATGGTGAGAGTGCTAACGGTGACTGTGCCCATGGTGACAGCACCCAGTGTGACAATGCCCATTGTGACAGTGCTCACGGTGACCATGCCGATGGTGATAGTGCCAATAGTGAGAGTGCTCATGGTGACACTGCCCATGGAGACACTGCCCATGGTGATAGTGCTCATCATGACAACCCCTCGGAGGCAGTGCCAATGGTGAGAGTCCCCGTGGTGACAGTTCTCACGGTGAAAGTGATCCTATTGATATTTCTCATGGTGACAGTGCTCTTGGTGACAGTGCTCAAGGTGATAGTCCGAATGTTGACAGTGCCCATGGTGACTCTTCTCACGGTGACAGTGCCTATGGTGATTATGCTCTTAGTGACAGTGCTCATGGTGACAGTGCCCATGGTGACAGTGACCACGGTGAATGTTCTCACCATGGTAGTTCCCATGGTGACAGTGTTCATGATGACAGTCCGCATTAAGGCTGTGCCCACGGTGACACTGCTCATGGTGATAGTTCTCACGGTGATAGTACGCACAGTGACAGTGCCAAAGGTGACAATACCCAGGTGATAGTAATCATGGTGAAAGTGCCCATGGTGGCAGTTCTCATACTGACAGTTCTTGTGACAGTGCTCATGGTGGCAGTGCTCGTGGTGACAGTGCTCTTGGTGACAGTGCTCATGGTGGCAGTGCCCATGGTGAGACTCCCGATGGTGACACTGCCCATGGTGACAGTGCACATGGTCATGGTGCATCTGCTGGCAGTGCAAAATAGTGAGAGTGCCCATGATGATATTGCTCATGGTGATAGTGCCCATGGTGAGAGTGCCCATGGTTCCAGTGCTCATGGTGACAGTGCCCATTGTGACAGTGGCCCTGGTGACAGTGCACACCGTGAGAGTGCCCATGGTGTCTGTGCCCATGGTGACAGTTCTTATCATGAGAGTGTTCACGGTAGCAGTGTTCATGGTAATAGTGCTCATGGAGACATTGCCCACAATGAGAGTGCCCATGGTGAGAATACTGACTGTGACAGTGCCCATGATGACTTTTCTCTCTGCGACAGTGCCCTTCGGGACAGTTAGCACGGTGAGATTTCTCACAGTGATAGTGCACATGGTTTCAGTGCTAATAGTGAAAAGACCCACGGCGCCAGTGCCCATCATGGCATTGCTCACGGTGATAGTTCTCACGGTGACAGTGCCCATGGTGATATTACCCATGGTGACAGTACTCAGTGATCAAGTGCTCATGGTGACAGTGCCTAAGGTGATAGTGCACACGGTGGCAGTGCAAAATGGCGACAGTGCCCATGGTGACATTGCTTAATGTGATAGTCCTTGTGGTGACATTGCGCATGGTGACATTGCCCACCACGACAGTTCTCTTGTTGACAGTGCTCATGGTGATAGTGCCAATGTTGGAAGTGCCCATCGTGAAAGTGCCCATGGTGACAGTTCTTATGATGAGAGTGGTCAGAGTGGCAGTGCTCATGGTGAAAGTGCCCATGGTGACAGAGCCCACGGTGACAGTGTCCATAGTTATAGTGTCCACGGTGACAGTCCTAACAGTGAAATTGTCCATGGGGACACTGCCCATGGTGAAAGTGCCCATGGTCACAACACTCACGGTGATAGTGCTCACGGTGAGAGTGGCCATGGTGACAGTGACCACGGTGACACTTCTAAAGGTGATACTGCCCATGATGACAGTGCTCATGGTGACAGTCCACATTGTGCCAGTGCCCAAGGTGACAGTGCTCATGGTGACAGTGCCCAAAGTCACAATACCCATGGTGACAGTGCCCAGGCTGACAGTTCTCAAGGTGATAGTGCCCATGGTGACAGTGCACATGGTGATACAGAGAATGGGGACAGTGCTTATGGTGACAGTGGTCATGGTTGCAGTACCCATGGTGATAGTGCTGAAACTGACAGTGCCCTTGGGGATAGTGCCCATGGTGAGTGTGCTCGTGTTAATAGTGCCCATGGTGGCAGTTCCCATTGTGAAAGTGCTCATGATGACAGTGCCCATGTTGGTAGTTCCCATGGTGACAGTGCTCATGGTGATAGTGACCATGTTAACAGTGCACATGGTGGCTGTGCCCTTGGTGACAGTGCCCATGATGACAGTATTCATGGTGACAGTGCTCACGGTGATAGTGCCCATGGTGACAGTGCACATGGTGGTAGTCCACATGGTGGCAGTGAAAAATGGTGACAGTTCCCATGCTGACAGTTCTCATTGTGACAATGCACACGGTCACAACCGATGCTGACACTGCTCATGGTAGCTGTACCCGTGGTGACAATGCTCATGGTGATAGTGACCATGTTAAAAGTGCCCATGGTGACACTGCCCATGGTGACAATGCCCATGATGACAGTGCCCATGGAGTCAGTGCCCACGGAGCCATTGCCTATGGTAACAGTGCTCACAGTGACAGTACCCATGGTAACAGTGACCACGGTGAGAGTGCTCATGGTGATAGTGGCTATGGTGACAGATCACACTGTGACAGTCCGCATTGTGCCAGTACCAATAGTGACAGTGCCCATGGTGACATTGACCACGGTGAGAGTGCTCACAGTGCTAGTGCTCACAGTAATAGGGCTCATGGTGACAGTGCCGAGAGTGACGGTGCTCACGGTGACAGTGCCTATGGTGATAGTGCCCATGGTGAGAGTCCGCCCATTGATAGTGCCCATGGTGGCAGTTCCCATTGTGAAAGTGCTCATGATGACATTGCCCATGTTGGTAGTTCCCATGGTGACAGTGCTCACGGTGATAGTGACCTTGGTAACTGTGCACATGGTGGCCGTGCCCTTGGTGACAGTGCCAATGATGACAGTACTCATGGTGACAGTTCCCATGGGGACAAGGCACAGGGTGCCAGTGAAAAATGGTGAAAGTGCCCATGTTGACAGTTCTCATGGTGACAGTGCACACGGTAACAACCCATGCAGACAGTACTCACGGTGACATTTCTCATGGTTGCAGTACCCATGGTGACAGTGCTCACAGTGATACTGCCCATGGTGGCAGTGTCCATGGTGACAGTGCCCATGGTGACACTGCCCATGATGACAGTGCCCATGGTGAAAGTTCCCACGGCGCCATTGCCTACGGTGACTGTGCTCATGGTAACAATCCCCATGGTGACAGTGACCATGGTGAGAGTGCTCACACTGATAGTGCCCATGGTGACAGGGCTCATGGTGCCAGTCCGCATTGTGCCAGTACCCATGGCGACAGTGGTCATGGTGACACTGACCACAGTGAGAGTGCTCACTGTGATAGAGCTCACGGTAATAGTGCTCATGGTGACAGTGCAAATGGTGACAATACCCATGGTGACAGTACTCATGTTGAAAATACCCATGGTGGCAGTTCTCATGGTGACAGTGCTCATAATAGCAGTGCCCAAGGTGGCAGTCCTCGTGGTGACAGTGCTAATGGTGACAGTGCTCTTGGTGGCAGTTCCCATGGGGACAGTACCGATGGTGACCCTGTGCATTGTTACAGTGCCCATGGTAACCGTGCTCACGGTGGTAGTGCACATCGTGACAGTGCCCATGGTGGTAGTTCACCTGGTGACAGTGCTAAATAGTGACAGTGCACATGCTGACAGTGCTCACGGTGATAGTGCCCATGGTGACAGTGCCCACGGTGATAATGGGTATTATTACAGTGTTCATCGTGACAGAGCCCAAGGTGGCAGTGGCCATGGTGACAGTGCTCACAATGACAGTGCCCATGGTAACAGTGCCGACAGTGACAGTGCCCATGGTGACAATTCTCACAGTGAATGTGCCCATGGGGACAGTTACCATGATGAGATTTCTCATGGTGATAGTGCCCGTTGTGACAGTGCTCACAGTGACAATGCCCATGGTGCCAGTGCCCATAGAGACATTCCGCACGGTCACATTTCTCACGGTGAAAGTGCCTATGGTGACACTGCACCTGGTGGCAGTGCAAAATGGTGACAGTGCCCATGGTGACATTGCTCATAGTGACTTTGCTTACAGTGATAGTCCTTACGGTGACAGTGTGCATGGTGACACTGCACACAGTTGCAGTGTTTATGGTGACAGTCTTCACGGTGATACTTTCCATGGTGATAGTGCCCATGGTGACACTGCACATGGTGGCAGTGATAAATGGTGACATTGCCCCTGTTGACAGTTCTCATGGTGACAGTGCACATGGTGACAACCCGTGCAGACTGTACTCATGGTGACAGTACTCACGGTGACAGTTCTCATGTTTGCAGTATCCATGGTGACAGTGCTCACAGTGATAGTGCCCATGGTGAGAGTGCCCATGATGACAGGGCCCATGGTGCCATTGCCTATGGTGACAGTGCTCATGGTAACAGTGCCCAAGGTGACAGTGACCATGGTGAGAGTGCTCACACTGATGGTGCCCATGGTGACAGTGCTCACGGTGCCTGTCTACATTGTGCCAGTACCCATGGCGACAGTGCTCATGGTGACAGTGACCACAGTGAGAGTGCTCATAGTGATAGTGCTCACGGTAATAGTGCTCATGGTGACAATGCAAATGGTGACAATACCATGGTGACAGTACTCATGTTGAAAATACCCATGGTGGCAGTTCTCATAGCGACAGATCTCATGGTGACAGTGCTCATAATAGCAGTGCCCAGGTGCCAGTGCTCGTGGTGACAGTGCTAATGGTGACAGTGCTCTTGGTGGCAGTTCCCATCGGGACAATACTGATGGTGACGCTGTGCATTGTTACAGTGCCCATGGTAACCGTGCTCACGGTGAAAGTGCACATCGTGACAGTGCCCATGGTGGTAGTTCACCTGGTGACTGTGCTAAATAGTTACAGTGCACGTGCTGACAGTGCTCACGGTGATAGTGCCCATGGTGACAGTGCACACGGTGATAATGCGCATTGTTACAGAGTTCATGGTGACAGCACACGGTGGCAGTGGCCATGGAGACAGTGCCCACAATGACAGTGCCCATGGTGACAGTGCCGACAGTGACAGTGCCCATGGTGACACTTCTCACGGTGACAGTGCCCATGGGGACAGTTAGCATGGTGAGATTTCTCAGGGTGACAGTGCCCGTTGTGACAGTGCTCACAGTGACAATGCCCATGGTGCCAGTGCCCATAGAGTCATTCCGCACGGTCTCATTTCTCACAGTGAAAGTGCCTATGGTGATATTAACCATGGTGACACTGCACATGGTGGCAGAGCAAAATGGTGACAGTGCCCATGGTGACATTGCTCATGGTGACTTTGCTTATGGTGATAGTCCTTACAGTGTCAGTGCGCATGGTGACACTGCACACAGTGACAGTGTTCATGGTGACAGTGTTCACGGTGATAGTTCCCATGGTGAGATTGTCCATGGTAACAGTGCCCATAGTCACAATTCTCATGGTGTAGTGCTCACAGTGACAGTGCCCATGGTGTCATGCCCATGGTGACAGTGCTCATGGTGACAGTGCTCATGTTGACAGTGCCATAAATAACAGTGCTCATTGTGGCAGTGCTCATGGTGTCCGTGCTCATGGTGACAGTGCCCATGTTTACAGTGCTTATGGTGATAGATGTCACGGTGTCAGTGCCCACGGGGACAGTGCCAAGGCTGACAAAGCCCAGGGTGATACTTCCCATTGGGACAGTGCCCACGGTGACAGTGCCCATGGTGACAGCGCCCAGTGTGACAAGGCTCATGGTGACAGTGCTCACGGTGACGGTGCCCATGGTGACAGTGCCGATGGTGAGAGTGCCATTAGTGACAGTGCTCATGGTGAAACTGCCCATGGAGACATCGCCCATGGTGATAGTGCTCGTGGTGACAACCCCACGGTGACAGTGCCAATGTTGATAGTCCCCGTGGTGACAGGTCTTACATTGAATGTGACCATGGTGTCTGTGCTCATGGTGACAGTGCTCAAGGTTAGAGTCTCCATGTTGACAGTGCCGATGGTGACAATTCTCACGGTGACAGGGCCTATGGTGTAAATTCACATAGTGACCGTGTTCACGGTGACAGTGCCCATGGTGCTATTACCCATGGTGACAGTTCTCATAGTGAAACTGCCCATGGTGACACTGCACATGGTGGCAGTGCAAAATGGAGACAGTGCCCATGGTGATATTGCTCATGGTGACATTGCTTACGGTGATAGTGTGTATGGTGAAACTGCACACAGTGACATTGCTCATGGTGACAGTGTTCACGGCGTTAGTTCCTATCGTGAATGTGACCATGGGGACAGTGCCCATTGTCACAATTCTCATGGTGTAGTGCTCATGGTGACAGTGCCCATGGTGACAATACACAGGGTGACACTATTCATGGTGACATTGCTCATGGTGAGAGTGCCCATGTTCACAACTGTCACGGTGATAGTTCCCATGGTGACAATACCCAGGGTAACAGAGCTGATGGTAAAAGTGTTCACGGTGACAGTGCCCATGATGACAGTACCTAAGGTGACAATTCCCATGGTGAGACTGCTCATAGACAGTGCCCATGGTGACAATACCCAGCGTGTCCTGTCCATGGTGACAGTGATCATGGTGACACTTCTCATGAGGACAGTGCCATAAGTGACAGTGCTCATTGTGGCAGTGCTCATGGTGACTGTGCTCATGGTGACAGTGCCCATGGTGACAGTGCATATGGTGATAGATATCATGGTGGCCGTGCCCAGGGTGACATTGCCCACGCTGACAAACCCATGGTGATACTTCCCATTGTGACAGTGCCAAAGGTGGCAGAGCCCATGGTGACAGTGCCCAAGATCACAGTGTCCATGGTGAGAGTGCTAACGGTGACTGTGCCCATGGTGACAGCACCCAGTGTGACAATGCCCATTGTGACAGTGCTCACGGTGACCATGCCGATGGTGATAGTGCCAATAGTGAGAGTGCTCATGGTGACACTGCCCATGGAGACACTGCCCATGGTGATAGTGCTCATCATGACAACCCCTCGGAGGCAGTGCCAATGGTGAGAGTCCCCGTGGTGACAGTTCTCACGGTGAAAGTGATCCTATTGATATTTCTCATGGTGACAGTGCTCTTGGTGACAGTGCTCAAGGTGATAGTCCGAATGTTGACAGTGCCCATGGTGACTCTTCTCACGGTGACAGTGCCTATGGTGATTATGCTCTTAGTGACAGTGCTCATGGTGACAGTGCCCATGGTGACAGTGACCACGGTGACTGTTCTCACCATGGTAGTGCCCATGGTGACAGTGTTCATGATGACAGTCCGCATTAAGGCTGTGCCCACGGTGACACTGCTCATGGTGATTGTTCTCACGGTGATAGTACGCACGGTGACAGTGCCAAAGGTGACAATACCCAGGTGATAGTAATCATGGTGAAAGTGCCCATGGTGGCAGTTCTCATACTGACAGTTCTTGTGACAGTGCTCATGGTGGCAGTGCTCGTGGTGACAGTGCTCTTGGTGACAGTGCTCATGTTGGCAGTGCCCATGGTGAGACTCCCGATGGTGACACTGCCCATGGTGACAGTGCACATGGTCATGGTGCATCTGCTGGCAGTGCAAAATAGTGAGAGTGCCCATGATGATATTGCTCATGGTGATAGTGCCCATGGTGAGAGTGCCCATGGTTCCAGTGCTCATGGTGACAGTGCCCATTGTGACAGTGGCCCTGGTGACAGTGCACACCGTGAGAGTGCCCATGGTGTCTGTGCCCATGGTGACAGTTCTTATCATGAGAGTGTTCACGGTAGCAGTGTTCATGGTAATAGTGCTCATGGAGACATTGCCCACAATGAGAGTGCCCATGGTGAGAATACTGACTGTGACAGTGCCCATGATGACTTTTCTCTCTGCGACAGTGCCCTTCGGGACAGTTAGCACGGTGAGATTTCTCACAGTGATAGTGCACATGGTTTCAGTGCTAATAGTGAAAAGACCCACGGCGCCAGTGCCCATCATGGCATTGCTCACGGTGATAGTTCTCACGGTGACAGTGCCCATGGTGATATTACCCATGGTGACAGTACTCAGTGATCAAGTGCTCATGGTGACAGTGCCTAAGGTGATAGTGCACACGGTGGCAGTGCAAAATGGCGACAGTGCCCATGGTGACATTGCTTAATGTGATAGTCCTTGTGGTGACATTGCGCATGGTGACATTGCCCACCACGACAGTTCTCTTGTTGACAGTGCTCATGGTGATAGTGCCAATGTTGGAAGTGCCCATCGTGAAAGTGCCCATGGTGACAGTTCTTATGATGAGAGTGGTCAGAGTGGCAGTGCTCATGGTGAAAGTGCCCATGGTGACAGAGCCCACGGTGACAGTGTCCATAGTTATAGTGTCCACGGTGACAGTCCTAACAGTGAAATTGTCCATGGGGACACTGCCCATGGTGAAAGTGCCCATGGTCACAACACTCACGGTGATAGTGCTCACGGTGAGAGTGGCCATGGTGACAGTGACCACGGTGACACTTCTAAAGGTGATACTGCCCATGATGACAGTGCTCATGGTGACAGTCCACATTGTGCCAGTGCCCAAGGTGACAGTGCTCATGGTGACAGTGCCCAAAGTCACAATACCCATGGTGACAGTGCCCAGGCTGACAGTTCTCAAGGTGATAGTGCCCATGGTGACAGTGCACATGGTGATACAGAGAATGGGGACAGTGCTTATGGTGACAGTGGTCATGGTTGCAGTACCCATGGTGATAGTGCTGAAACTGACAGTGCCCTTGGGGATAGTGCCCATGGTGAGTGTGCTCGTGTTAATAGTGCCCATGGTGGCAGTTCCCATTGTGAAAGTGCTCATGATGACAGTGCCCATGTTGGTAGTTCCCATGGTGACAGTGCTCATGGTGATAGTGACCATGTTAACAGTGCACATGGTGGCTGTGCCCTTGGTGACAGTGCCCATGATGACAGTATTCATGGTGACAGTGCTCACGGTGATAGTGCCCATGGTGACAGTGCACATGGTGGTAGTGCACATGGTGGCAGTGAAAAATGGTGACAGTTCCCATGCTGACAGTTCTCATTGTGACAATGCACACGGTCACAACCGATGCTGACACTGCTCATGGTAGCTGTACCCGTGGTGACAGGGCTCATGGTGATAGTGCCCATGTTAACAGTGCCCATGGTGACACTGCCCATGGTGACAATGCCCATGATGACAGTGCCCATGGAGTCAGTGCCCACGGAGCCATTGCCTATGGTAACAGTGCTCACAGTGACAGTACCCATGGTAACAGTGACCACGGTGAGAGTGCTCATGGTGATAGTGGCTATGGTGACAGATCACACTGTGACAGTCCGCATTGTGCCAGTACCAATAGTGACAGTGCCCATGGTGACATTGACCATGGTGAGAGTGCTCACGGTGCTAGTGCTCACAGTAATAGTGCTCATGGTGACAGTGCCAACAGTGACGGTGCTCACGGTGACAGTGCCCATGGTGATAGTGCCCATGGTGAGAGTCCGCCCATTGATAGTGCACATGGTTGCAGTTCCCATTGTGAAAGTGCTCATGATGACATTGCCCATGTTGGTAGTTCCCATGGTGACAGTGCTCACGGTGATAGTGACCTTGGTAACTGTGCACATGGTGGCCGTGCCCTTGGTGACAGTGCCAATGATGACAGTACTCATGGTGACAGTTCTCATGGTAATAGTTCCCATGGGGACAAGGCACAGGTTGGCAGTGAAAAATGGTGAAAGTGCCCATGTTGACAGTTCTCATGGTGACAGTGCACACGGTGACAACCCTTGCAGACAGTACTCACGGTGACAGTTCTCATGGTTGCAGTACCCATGGTGACAGTGCTCACAGTGATACTGCCCATGGTGGCAATGCCCATGGTGACAGTGCCCATGGTGACACTGCCCATGATGACAGTGCCCATGGTGAAAGTTCCCACGGCGCCATTGCCTATGGTGACTGTGCTCATGGTAACAGTGCCCATGGTGACAGTGACCATGGTGAGAGTGCTCACACTGATAGTGCCCATGGTGACAGGGCTCATGGTGCCAGGCCGCATTGTGCAAGTACCCATGGCGACAGTGGTCATGGTGACCCTGAACACAGTGAGAGTGCTCACTGTGATAGAGCTCACGGTAATAGTGCTCATGGTGACAGTGCAAATGGTGACAATACCCATGGTGACAGTACTCATGTTGAAAATACCCATGGTGGCAGTTCTCATGGTGACAGTGCTCATAATAGCAGTGCCCAAGGTGGCAGTCCTCGTGGTGACAGTGCTAATGGTGACAGTGCTCTTGGTGGCAGTTCCCATGGGGACAGTACCGATGGTGACCCTGTGCATTGTTACAGTGCCCATGGTAACCGTGCTCACGGTGGTAGTGCACATCGTGACAGTGCCCATGGTGGTAGTTCACCTGGTGACAGTGCTAAATAGTGACAGTGCACATGCTGACAGTGCTCACGGTGATAGTGCCCATGGTGACAGTGCCCACGGTGATAATGGGTATTATTACAGTGTTCATCGTGACAGAGCCCAAGGTGGCAGTGGCCATGGTGACAGTGCCCACAATGACAGTGCCCATGGTAACAGTGCCGACAGTGACAGTGCCCATGGTGACGCTTCTCACAGTGAATGTGCCCATGGGGACAGTTACCATGATGAGATTTCTCACGGTGATAGTTCCCGTTGTGACAGTGCTCACAGTGACAATGCCCATGGTGCCAGTGCCCATAGAGACATTCCGCACGGTCACATTTCTCACGGTGAAAGTGCCTATGGTGACACTGCACCTGGTGGCAGTGCAAAATGGTGACAGTGCCCATGGTGACATTGCTCATAGTGACTTTGCTTACAGTGATAGTCCTTATGGTGACAGTGTGCATGGTGACACTGCACACAGTTGCAGTGTTTATGGTGACAGTGTTCACAGTGATACTTTCCATGGTGATAGTGCCCATGGTGACACTGCACATGGTGGCAGTGATAAATGTTGACAGTGCCCCTGTTGACAGTTCTCATGGTGAGAGTGCACATGGTGACAACCCGTGCAGACTGTACTCATGGTGACAGTACGCATGCTGACTGTTCTCATGTTTGCAGTATCCATGGTGACAGTGCTCACAGTGATAGTGCCCATGGTGAGAGTGCCCATGATGACAGGGCCCATGGTGCCATTGCCTATGGTGACAGTGCTTATGGTAACAGTGCCCAAGGTGACAGTGACCATGGTGAGAGTGCTCACACTGATGGTGCCCATGGTGACAGTGCTCACGGTGCCTGTCTACATTGTGCCAGTACCCATGGCGACAGTGCTCATGGTGACAGTGACCACAGTGAGAGTGCTCATAGTGATAGTGCTCACGGTAATAGTGCTCATGGTGACAATGCAAATGGTGACAATACCATGGTGACAGTACTCATGTTGAAAATACCCATGGTGGCAGTTCTCATAGCGACAGATCTCATGGTGACAGTGCTCATAATAGCAGTGCCCAGGTGCCAGTGCTCATGGTGACAGTGCTAATGGTGACAGTGCTCTTGGTGGCAGTTCCGATCGGGACAATACTGATGGTGACGCTGTGCATTGTTACAGTGCCCATGGTAACCGTGCTCACGGTGATAGTGCACATCGTGACAGTGCCCATGGTGGTAGTTCACCTGGTGACAGTGCTAAATAGTGACAGTGCACGTGCTGAGAGTGCTCACGGTGATAGTGCCCATGCTGACAGTGCACACGGTGATAATGCGCATTGTTACAGAGTTCATGGTGACAGCACATGGTGGCAGTGGCCATGGAGACAGTGCCCACAATGACAGTGCCCATGGTGACAGTGCCGACAGTGACAGTGCCCATGGTGACACTTCTCACGGTGACAGTGCCCATGGGGACAGTTAGCATGGTGAGATTTCTCACGGTGACAGTGCCCGTTGTGACAGTGCTCACAGTGACAATGCCCATGGTGCCAGTGCCCATAGAGTCATTCCGCACGGTCACATTTCTCACAGTGAAAGTGCCTATGGTGATATTAACCATGGTGACACGGCACATGGTGGCAGAGCAAAATGGTGACAGTGCCCATGGTGATATTGCTCATGGTGACTTTGCTTACGGTGATAGTCCTTACAGTGACAGTGCGCATGGTGACACTGCACACAGTGACAGTGTTCACAGTGATAGTCCCCATGGTGAGATTGTCCATGGTAACAGTGCCCATAGTCACAATTCTCATGGTGTAGTGCTCACAGTGACAGTGTCCATGGTGTCATGCCCATGGTGACAGTGCTCATGGTGACAGTGCTCATGTTGGCAGCGCCATAAATAACAGTGCTCATAGTGGCAGTGCTCATGGTGTCCATGCTCATGGTGACAGTGTCCATGTTTACAGTGTTTATGGTGATAGATGTCACGGTGTCAGTGCCCACGGGGACAGTGCCATGGCTGACAAAGCCCAGGGTGATACTTCCCATTGGGACAGTGCCCACGGTGACAGTGCCCATGGTGACAGTGCCCAGTGTGACAAGGCACATGGTGACAGTGCTCACGGTGACGGTGCCCATGGTGACAGTGCCGATGTTGAGAGTGCCATTATTGACAGTGCTCATGGTGAAACTGCCCATGGAGACATCGCCCATGGTGATAGTGCTCATGGTGACAACCCCACGGTGACAGTGCCAATGTTGATAGTCCCCGTGGTGACAGGTCTTACATTGAATGTGACCATGGTGTCTGTGCTCATGGTGACAGTGCTCAAGGTAAGAGTCTCCATGTTGACAGTGCCGATGGTGACAATTCTCACGGTGACAGGGCCTAGGGTGAAAATTCTCATAGTGACAGTGTTCTCGGTGACAGTGCCCATGGTGCTATTACCCATGGTGACAGTTCTCATAGTGAAACTGCCCATGGTGACACTGCACATGGTGGCAGTGCAAAATGGTGCCAGTGTCCATGGTGCTATTGCTCATGGTGACATTGTTTACGGTGATAGTGTGTATGGTGAAACTGCACACAGTGACATTGCTCATGGTGACAGTGTTCACGGCGTTAGTTCCTATCGTGAATGTGACCTTGGGGACGGTGCCCATTGTCACAATTCTCATGGTGTAGTGCTCACGGTGACAGTGCCCATGGTGACAATACACAGGGTGACAGTATTCATGGTGACATTGCTCATGGTGAGAGTGCCCATGTTCACAACTGTCACGGTGATTGTTCCCATGGTGACAATACCCAGGGTAACAGAGCTGATGGTAAAAGTGTTCACGGTGACAGTGCCCATGATGACAGTACCTAAGGTGACAATTCCCATGGTGAGACTGCTCATAGACAGTGCCCATGGTGACAATACCCAGCGTGTCCTGTCCATGGTGACAGTGATCATGGTGACACTTCTCATGAGGACAGTGCCATAAGTGACAGTGCTCATTGTGGCAGTGATCATGGTGACCGTGCTCATGGTGACAGTTCCCATGGTGACAGTGCCTATGGTGATAGATATCATGGTGGCCGTGCCCAGGGTGACATTGCCCACGGTGACAAAGCCCAGGGTGATACTTCCCATTGTGACAGTGCCAAAGGTGGCAGAGCCCATAGTGACAGTGCCCAAGATCACAGTGCCCATGGTGAGAGTGCTAACGGTGACTGTGCCCATGGTGACAGCACCCAGTGTGACAATGCCCATTGTGACAGTGCTCACGGTGACCATGCCGACGGTGATAGTGCCAATAGTGAGAGTGCTCACGGTGACACTGCCCATGGGGACACTGACCATGGTGATAGTGCTCATCATGACAACCCCTCGGAGGCAGTGCCAATGGTGAGAGTCCCCGTGGTGACAGTTCTCACGGTGAAAGTGATCCTGTTGAAATTTCTCATGGTGACAGTGCTCATGGTGACAGTGCTCAAGGTGATAGTCTCCATGTTGACAGTGTCCATGGTGACTGTTCTCACGGTGACAGTGCCTATGGTGATTATGCTCTTAGTGACAGTGCTCATGGTGACAGTGCCCATGGTGGCAGTGACCACGGTGACTGTTCTCACCGTGGTAGTGTCCATGGTGACAGTGTTCATGATGACAGTCCGCATTAAGGCTGTGCCCACGGTGACACTGCTCATGGTGATTGTTCTCACGGTGATAGTACGCACGGTGACAGTGCCAAAGGTGACAATACCCAGGTGATAGTAATCATGGTGAAAGTGCCCATGGTGGCAGTTCTCATACTGACAGTTCTTGTGACACTGCTCATGGTGGCAGTGCTCGTGGTGACAGTGCTCTTGGTGACAGTGCTCATGGTGGCAGTGCCCATGGTGAGACTCCCGATGGTGACACTTCCCATGGTGACAGTGCACATGGTCATGGTGCATCTGGTGGCAGTGCAAAATAGTGAGAGTGCCCATGATGATATTGCTCATGGTGATAGTGCCCATGGTGAGAGTGCCCATGGTTCCAGTGCTCATGGTGACAGTGCCCATTGTGACATTGCCCCTGGTGACAGTGCACACCGTGAGAGTGCCCATGGTGTCTGTGCCCATGGTGACAGTTCTTATCATGAGAGTGTTCACGGTAGCAGTGTTCATGGTAATAGTGCTCACGGAGACATTGCCCACAATGAGAGTGCCCATGGTGAGAATACTGACTGTGACAGTGCCCATGATGACTTTTCTCTCTGCGACAGTGCCCTTCGGGACAGTTAGCATGGTGAGATTTCTCACAGTGATAGTGCACATGGTTTCAGTGCTAATAGTGAAAAGACCCACGGCGCCAGTGCCCATCATGGCATTGCTCACGGTGATAGTTCTCACGGTGACAGTGCCCATGGTGATATTACCCATGGTGACAGTACTCAGTGATCAAGTGCTCATGGTGACAGTGCCTAAGGTGATAGTGCACACGGTGGCAGTGCAAAATGGCGACAGTGCCCATGGTGACATTGCTTAATGTGATAGTCCTTGTGGTGACATTGCGCATGGTGACATTGCGCACCACGACAGTTCTCTTGTTGACAGTGCTCATGGTGATAGTGCCAATGTTGGAAGTGCCCATCGTGAAAGTGCCCATGGTGACAGTTCTTATGATGAGAGTGGTCAGAGTGGCAGTGCTCATGGTGAAAGTGCCCATGGTGACAGAGCCGACGGTGACAGTGTCCATAGTTATAGTGTCCACGGTGACAGTCCTAACAGTGAAATTGTCCATGGGGACACTGCCCATGGTGAAAGTGCCCATGGTCACAACACTCACGGTGATAGTGCTCACGGTGAGAGTGGCCATGGTGACAGTGACCACGGTGACACTTCTAATGGTGATACTGCCCATGATGACAGTGCTCATGGTGACAGTCGACATTGTGCCAGTGCCCAAGGTGACAGTGCTCATGGTGACAGTGCCCAAAGTCACAATACCCATGGTGACAGTGCCCAGGCTGACAGTTCTCAAGGTGATAGTGCCCATGGTGACAGTGCACATGGTGATACAGAGAATGGGGACAGTGCTTATGGTGACAGTGGTCATGGTTGCAGTACCCATGGTGATAGTGCTGAAACTGACAGTGCCCTTGGGGATAGTGCCCATGGTGAGTGTGCTCGTGTTAATAGTGCCCATGGTGGCAGTTCCCATTGTGAAAGTGCTCATGATGACAGTGCCCATGTTGGTAGTTCCCATGGTGACAGTGCTCATGGTGATAGTGACCATGTTAACAGTGCACATGGTGGCTGTGCCCTTGGTGACAGTGCCCATGATGACAGTATTCATGGTGACAGTGCTCACGGTGATAGTGCCCATGGTGACAGTGCACATGGTGGTAGTCCACATGGTGGCAGTGAAAAATGGTGACAGTTCCCATGCTGACAGTTCTCATTGTGACAATGCACACGGTCACAACCGATGCTGACACTGCTCATGGTAGCTGTACCCGTGGTGACAGGGCTCATGGTGATAGTGCCCATGTTAACAGTGCCCATGGTGACACTGCCCATGGTGACAATGCCCATGATGACAGTGCCCATAGAGTCAGTGCCCACGGAGCCATTCCTATGGTAACAGTGCTCACAGTGACAGTACCCATGGTAACAGTGACCACGGTGAGAGTGCTCATGGTGATAGTGGGTATGGTGACAGATCACACTGTGACAGTCTGCATTCTGCCAATACCAATAGTGACAGTGCCCATGGTGACATTGACCATGGTGAGAGTGCTCACGGTGGTAGTGCTCACAGTAATAGTGCTCATGGTGACAGTGCCAACAGTGACGGTGCTCACGGTGACAGTGCCCATGGTGATAGTGCCCATGGTGAGAGTCCGCCCATTGATAGTGCACATGGTTGCAGTTCCCATTGTGAAAGTGCTCATGATGACATTGCCCATGTTGGTAGTTCCCATGGTGACAGTGCTCACGGTGATAGTGACCTTGGTAACTGTGCACATGGTGGCCGTGCCCTTGGTGACAGTGCCAATGATGACAGTACTCATGGTGACAGTTCTCATGGTAATAGTTCCCATGGGGACAAGGCACAGGTTGGCAGTGAAAAATGGTGAAAGTGCCCATGTTGACAGTTCTCATGGTGACAGTGCACACGGTGACAACCCATGCAGACAGTACTCACGGTGACAGTTCTCATGGTTGCAGTACCCATGGTGACAGTGCTCACAGTGATACTGCCCATAGTGGCAATGCCCATGGTGACAGTGCCCATGGTGACACTGCCCATGATGACAGTGCCCATGGTGAAAGTTCCCACGGCGTCATTGCCTATGGTGACTGTGCTCATGGTAACAGTGCCCATGGTGACAGTGACCATGGTGAGAGTGCTCACACTGATAGTGCCCATGGTGACAGGGCTCATGGTGCCAGGCCGCATTGTGCCAGTACCCATTGCGACAGTGGTCATGGTGACACTGACCACAGTGAGAGTGCTCACTGTGATAGAGCTCACGGTAATAGTGCTCATGGTGACAGTGCAAATGTTGACAATACCCATGGTGACAGTACTCATGTTGAAAATACCCATGGTGGCAGTTCTCATGGTGACAGTGCTCATAATAGCAGTGCCCAAGGTGGCAGTCCTCGTGGTGACAGTGCTAATGGTGACAGTGCTCTTGGTGGCAGTTCCCATGGGGACAGTACCGATGGTGACCCTGTGCATTGTTACAGTGTCCATGGTAACCGTGCTCACGGTGGTAGTGCACATCGTGACAGTGCCCATGGTGGTAGTTCACCTGGTGACAGTGCTAAATAGTGACAGTGCACATGCTGACAGTGCTCACGGTGATAGTGCCCATGGTGACAGTGCCCACGGTGATAATGGGTATTATTACAGTGTTCATCGTGACAGAGCCCAAGGTGGCAGTGGCCATGGTGACAGTGCCCACAATGACAGTGCCCATGGTAACAGTGCCGACAGTGACAGTGCCCATGGTGACACTTCTCACAGTGAATGTGCCCATGGGGACAGTTACCATGATGAGATTTCTCATGGTGATAGTGCCCGTTGTGACAGTGCTCACAGTGACAATGCCCATGGTGCCAGTGCCCATAGAGACATTCCGCACGGTCACATTTCTCACGGTGAAAGTGCCTATGGTGACACTGCACCTGGTGGCAGTGCAAAATGGTGACAGTGCCCATGGTGACATTGCTCATAGTGACTTCGCTTACAGTGATAGTCCTTACGGTGACAGTGTGCATGGTGACACTGCACACAGTTGCAGTGTTTATGGTGACAGTCTTCACGGTGATACTTTCCATGGTGATAGTGCCCATGGTGACACTGCACATGGTGGCAGTGATAAATGGTGACAGTGCCCCTGTTGACAGTTCTCATGGTGACAGTGCACGTGGTGACAACCCGTGCAGACTGTACTCATGGTGACAGTACTCACGGTGACAGTTCTCATGTTTGCAGTATCCATGGTGACAGTGCTCACAGTGATAGTGCCCATGGTGAGAGTGCCCATGATGACAGGGCCCATGGTGCCATTGCCTATGGTGACAGTGCTCATGGTAACAGTGCCCAAGGTGACAGTGACCATGGTGAGAGTGCTCACACTGATGGTGCCCATGGTGACAGTGCTCATGGTGCCTGTCTACATTGTGCCAGTACCCATGGCGACAGTGCTCATGGTGACAGTGACCACAGTGAGAGTGCTCATAGTGATAGTGCTCACGGTAATAGTGCTCATGGTGACAATGCAAATGGTGACAATACCATGGTGACAGTACTCATGTTGAAAATACCCATGGTGGCAGTTCTCATAGCGACAGATCTCATGGTGACAGTGCTCATAATAGCAGTGCCCAGGTGCCAGTGCTCGTGGTGACAGTGCTAATGGTGACAGTGCTCTTGGTGGCAGTTCCCATCGGGACAATACTGATGGTGACGCTGTGCATTGTTACAGTGCCCATGGTAACCGTGCTCACGGTGATAGTGCACATCGTGACAGTGCCCATGGTGGTAGTTCACCTGGTGACAGTGCTAAATAGTGACAGTGCACGTGCTGACAGTGCTCACGGTGATAGTGCCCATGGTGACAGTGCACACGGTGATAATGGGCATTGTTACAGAGTTCATGGTGACAGCACACGGTGGCAGTGGCCATGGAGACAGTGCCCACAATGACAGTGCCCATGGTGACAGTGCCGACAGTGACAGTGCCCATGGTGACACTTCTCACGGTGACAGTGCCCATGGGGACAGTTAGCATGGTGAGATTTCTCACGGTGACAGTGCCCGTTGTGACAGTGCTCACAGTGACAATGCCCATGGTGCCAGTGCCCATAGAGTCATTCCGCATGGTCACATTTCTCACAGTGAAAGTGCCTATGGTGATATTAACCATGGTGACACTGCACATGGTGGCAGAGCAAAATGGTGACAGTGCCCATGGTGACATTGCTCATGGTGACTTTGCTTATGGTGATAGTCCTTACAGTGACAGTGCGCATGGTGACACTGCACACAGTGACAGTGTTCATGGTGACAGTGTTCACGATGATAATTCCCATGGTGAGATTGTCCATGGTAACAGTGCCCATAGTCACAATTCTCATGGTGTAGTGCTCACAGTGACAGTGCCCATGGTGTCATGCCCATGGTGACAGTGCTCATGGTGACAGTGCTCATGTTGGCAGTGCCATAAATAACAGTGCTCATTGTGGCAGTGCTCATGGTGTCCGTGCTCATGGTGACAGTGCCCATGTTTACAGTGTTTATGGTGATAGATGTCACGGTGTCAGTGCCCACGGGGACAGTGCCAAGGCTGACAAAGCCCAGGGTGATACTTCCCATTGGGACAGTGCCCATGGTGACAGTGCCCATGGTGACAGCACCCAGTGTGACAAGGCACATGGTGACAGTGCTCACGGTGACGGTGCCCATGTTGACAGTGCCGATGGTGAGAGTGCAATTAGTGACAGTGCTCATGGTGAAACTGCCCATGGAGACATCGCCCATGGTGATAGTGCTCATGGTGACAACCCCACGGTGACAGTGCCAATGTTGATAGTCCCCGTGGTGACAGGTCTTACATTGAATGTGACCATGGTGTCTGTGCTCATGGTGACAGTGCTCAAGGTTAGAGTCTCCATGTTGACAGTGCCGATGGTGACAATTCTCACGGTGACAGGGCCTAAGGTGAAAATTCTCATAGTGACACTGTTCACGGTGACAGTGCCCATGGTGCTATTACCCATGGTGACAGTTCTCATAGTGAAACTGCCCATGGTGACACTGCACATGGTGGCAGTGCAAAATGGTGACAGTGTCCATGGTGCTATTGCTCAGGGTGACATTGCTTACGGTGATAGTGTGTATGGTGAAACTGCACACAGTGACATTGCTCATGGTGACAGTGTTCACGGCGTTAGTTCCTATCGTGAATGTGACCTTGGGGACGGTGCCCATTGCCACAATTCTCATGGTGTAGTGCTCACGGTGACAGTGCCCATGGTGACAATACACAGGGTGACAGTATTCATGGTGACATTGCTCATGGTGAGAGTGCCCATGTTCACAACTCTCACGGTGATATTTCCCATGGTGACAATACCCAGGGTAACAGAGCTGATGGTAAAAGTGTTCACGGTGACAGTGCCCATGATGACAGTACCTAAGGTGACAATTCCCATGGTGAGACTGCTCATAGACAGTGCCCATGGTGACAATACCCAGCATGTCCTGTCCATGGTGACAGTGATCATGGTGACAATTCTCATGAGGACAGTGCCATAAGTGACAGTGCTCATTGTGGCAGTGCTCATGGTGACCGTGCTCATGGTGACAGTGCCCATGGTGACAGTGCCTATGGTGATAGATATCATGGTGGCCGTGCCCAGGGTGACATTGCCCACGCTGACAAAGCCCATGGTGATACTTTCCATTGTGACAGTGCCCACGGTGGCAGAGCCCATGGTGACAGTGCCCAAGATCACAGTGTCCATGGTGAGAGTGCTAACGGTGACTCTGCCCATGGTGACAGCACCCAGTGTGACAATGCCCATTGTGACAGTGCTCACGGTGACCATGCCGATGGTGATAGTGCCAATAGTGAGAGTGCTCACGGTGACACTGCCCATGGAGACACTGCCCATGGTGATAGTGCTCATCATGACAACCCCTCGGAGGCAGTGCCAATGGTGAGAGTCCCCGTGGTGACAGTTCTCACGGTGAAAGTGATCCTATTGATATTTCTCATGGTGACAGTGCTCTTGGTGACAGTGCTCAAGGTGATAGTCTGAATGTTGACAGTGCCCATGGTGACTCTTCTCACGGTGACAGTGCCTATGGTGATTATGCTCTTAGTGACAGTGCTCATGGTGACAGTGCCCATGGTGACAGTGACCACGGTGACTGTTCTCACCGTGATAGTGCCCATGGTGACAGTGTTCATGATGACAGTCCGCATTAAGGCTGTGCCGTGGTGACAGTGCTCATGGTGATTGTTCTCACGGTGATAGTACGCACGGTGACAGTGCCAAAGGTGACAATACCCAGGTGATAGTAATCATGGTGAAAGTGCCCATGGTGGCAGTTCTCATACTGACAGTTCTTGTGACAGTGCTCATGGTGGCAGTGCTCGTGGTGACAGTGCTCTTGGTGACAGTGCTCATGGTGGCAGTGCCCATGGTGAGACTCCCGATGGTGACACTGCCCATGGTGACAGTGCACATGGTCATGGTGCATCTGGTGGCAGTGCAAAATAGTGAGAGTGCCCATGATGATATTGCTCATGGTGATAGTGCCCATGGTGAGAGTGCCCATGGTTCCAGTGCTCATGGTGACAGTGCCCATTGTGACAGTGGCCCTGGTGACAGTGCACACCGTGAGAGTGCCCATGGTGTCTGTGCCCATGGTGACAGTTCTTATCATGAGAGTGTTCACGGTAGCAGTGTTTATGGTAATAGTGCTCACGGAGACATTGCCCACAATGAGAGTGCCCATGGTGAGAATACTGACTGTGAAAGTGCCCATGATGACTTTTCTCTCTGCGACAGTGCCCATGGGGACAGTTAGCACGGTGAGATTTCTCACAGTGATAGTGCACATGGTTTCAGTGCTAATAGTGAAAAGACCCACGGCGCCAGTGCCCATCATGGCATTGCTCACGGTGATAGTTCTCACGGTGACAGTGCCCATGGTGATATTACCCATGGTGACAGTACTCAGTGATCAAGTGCTCATGGTGACAGTGCCTAAGGTGATAGTGCACACGGTGGCAGTGCAAAATGGCGACAGTGCCCATGGTGACATTGCTTAATGTGATAGTCCTTGTGGTGACATTGCGCATGGTGACATTGCCCACCACGACAGTTCTCTTGTTGACAGTGCTCATGGTGATAGTGCCAATGTTGGAAGTGCCCATCGTGAAAGTGCCCATGGTGACAGTTCTTATGATGAGAGTGGTCAGAGTGGCAGTGCTCATGGTGAAAGTGCCCATGGTGACAGAGCCCACGGTGACAGTGTCCATAGTTATAGTGTCCACGGTGACAGTCCTAACAGTGAAATTGTCCATGGGGACACTGCCCATGGTGAAAGTGCCCATGGTCACAACACTCACGGTGATAGTGCTCACGGTGTGAGTGGCCATGGTGACAGTGACCACGGTGACACTTCTAATGGTGATACTGCCCATGATGACAGTGCTCAT
Organism: Mesoplodon mirus; assembly: GCF_964341445.2. NCBI lineage: Eukaryota > Metazoa > Chordata > Mammalia > Artiodactyla > Ziphiidae > Mesoplodon > Mesoplodon mirus. The sequence goes on along the minus strand of NW_028295808.1, from coordinate 4,303,272 downwards.
GGTGACAGTCCACATTGTGCCAGTGCCCAAGGTGACAGTGCTCATGGTGACAGTGCCCAAAGTCACAATACCCATGGTGACAGTGCCCAGGCTGACAGTTCTCAAGGTGATAGTGCCCATGGTGACAGTGCACATGGTGATACAGAGAATGGGGACAGTGCTTATGGTGACAGTGGTCATGGTTGCAGTACCCATGGTGATAGTGCTGAAACTGACAGTGCCCTTGGGGATAGTGCCCATGGTGAGTGTGCTCGTGTTAATAGTGCCCATGGTGGCAGTTCCCATTGTGAAAGTGCTCATGATGACAGTGCCCATGTTGGTAGTTCCCATGGTGACAGTGCTCATGGTGATAGTGACCATGTTAACAGTGCACATGGTGTCTGTGCCCTTGGTGACAGTGCCCATGATGACAGTATTCATGGTGACAGTGCTCACGGTGATAGTGCCCATGGTGACAGTGCACATGGTGGTAGTCCACATGGTGGCAGTGAAAAATGGTGACAGTTCCCATGCTGACAGTTCTCATTGTGACAATGCACACGGTCACAACCGATGCTGACACTGCTCATGGTAGCTGTACCCGTGGTGACAGTGCTCATGGTGATAGTGACCATGTTAACAGTGCCCATGGTGACACTGCCCATGGTGACAATGCCCATGATGACAGTGCCCATGGAGTCAGTGCCCACGGAGCCATTGCCTATGGTAACGGTGCTCACAGTGACAGTACCCATGGTAACAGTGACCACGGTGAGAGTGCTCATGGTGATAGTGGCTATGGTGACAGATCACACTGTGACAGTCCGCATTGTGCCAGTACCAATAGTGACAGTGCCCATGGTGACATTGACCACGGTGAGAGTGCTCACGGTGCTAGTGCTCACAGTAATAGTGCTCATGGTGACAGTGCCGACAGTGACGGTGCTCACGGTGACAGAGCCTATGGTGATAGTGCCCATGGTGAGAATCCGCCCATTGATAGTGCCCATGGTGGCAGTTCCCATTGTGAAAGTGCTCATGATGACATTGCCCATGTTGGTAGTTCCCATGGTGACAGTGCTCACGGTGATAGTGACCTTGGTAACTGTGCACATGGTGGCCGTGCCCTTGGTGACAGTGCCAATGATGACAGTACTCATGGTGACAGTTCCCATGGGGACAAGGCACAGGGTGGCAGTGAAAAATGGTGAAAGTGCCCATGTTGACAGTTCTCATGGTGACAGTGCACACGGTGACAACCCATGTAGACAGTACTCACGGTGACAGTTCTCATGGTTGCAGTACCCATGGTGACAGTGCTCACAGTGATACTGCCCATGGTGGCAGTGCCCATGGTGACAGTGCCCATGGTGACACTGCCCATGATGACAGTGCCCATGGTGAAAGTTCCCACGGCGCCATTGCCTATGGTGACAGTGCTAATGGTAACAGTGACCATGGTGACAGTGACCATGGTGAGAGTGCTCACACTGATAGTGCCCATGGTGACAGGGCTCATGGTGCCAGGCCGCATTGTGCCAGTACCCATGACGACAGTGGTCATGGTGACACTGACCACAGTGAGAGTGCTCACTGTGATAGAGCTCACGGTAATAGTGCTCATGGTGACAGTGCAAATGGTGACAATACCCATGGTGACAGTACTCATGTTGAAAATACCCATGGTGGCAGTTCTCATGGTGACAGTGCTCATAATAGCAGTGCCCAAGGTGGCAGTCCTCGTGGTGACAGTGCTAATGGTGACAGTGCTCTTGGTGGCAGTTCCCATGGGGACAGTACCGATGGTGACCCTGTGCATTGTTACAGTGCTCATGGTAACCGTGCTCACGGTGGTAGTGCACATCGTGACAGTGCCCATGGTGGTAGTTCACCTGGTGACAGTGCTAAATAGTGACAGTGCACATGCTGACAGTGCTCACGGTGATAGTGCCCATGGTGACAGTGCCCACGGTGATAATGGGTATTATTACAGTGTTCATCGTGACAGAGCCCAAGGTGGCAGTGGCCATGGTGACAGTGCCCACAATGACAGTGCCCATGGTAACAGTGCCGACAGTGACAGTGCCCATGGTGACACTTCTCACAGTGAATGTGCCCATGGGGACAGTTACCATGATGAGATTTCTCACGGTGATAGTGCCCGTTGTGACAGTGCTCACAGTGACAATGCCCATGGTGCCAGTGCCCATAGAGACATTCCACACGGTCACATTTCTCACGGTGAAAGTGCCTATGGTTACACTGCACCTGGTGGCAGTGCAAAATGGTGACAGTGCCCATGGTGACATTGCTCATAGTGACTTTGCTTACAGTGATAGTCCTTACGGTGACAGTGTGCATGGTGACACTGCACACAGTTGCAGTGTTTATGGTGACAGTCTTCACGGTGATATTTTCCATGGTGATAGTGCCCATGGTGATACTGCACATGGTGGCAGTGATAAATGGTGACAGTGCCCCTGTTGACAGTTCTCATGGTGACAGTGCACATGGTGACAACCCGTGCAGACTGTACTCATGGTGACAGTACTCACGGTGACAGTTCTCATGTTTGCAGTATCCATGGTGACAGTGCTCACAGTGATAGTGCCCATGGTGAGAGTGCCCATGATGACAGGGCCCATGGTGCCATTGCCTATGGTGACAGTGCTCATGGTAACAGTGCCCAAGGTGACAGTGACCATGGTGAGAGTGCTCACACTGATGGTGCCCATGGTGACAGTGCTCACGGTGCCTGTCTACATTGTGCCAGTACCCATGGCGACAGTGCTCATGGTGACAGTGACCACAGTGAGAGTGCTCATAGTGATAGTGCTCACGGTAATAGTGCTCATGGTGACAATGCAAATGGTGACCATACCATGGTGACAGTACTCATGTTGAAAATACCCATGGTGGCAGTTCTCATAGCGACAGATCTCATGGTGACAGTGCTCATAATAGCAGTGCCCAGGTGCCAGTGCTCGTGGTGACAGTGCTAATGGTGACAGTGCTCTTGGTGGCAGTTCCCATCGGGACAATACTGATGGTGACGCTGTGCATTGTTACAGTGCCCATGGTAACCGTGCTCACGGTGATAGTGCACATCGTGACAGTGCCCATGGTGGTAGTTCACCTGGTGACAGTGCTAAATAGTGACAGTGCACATGCTGACAGTGCTCACGGTGATAGTGCCCATGGTGACAGTGCACACGGTGATAATGGGCATTGTTACAGAGTTCATGGTGACAGCACACGGTGGCAGTGGCCATGGAGACAGTGCCCACAATGACAGTGCCCATGGTGACAGTGCCGACAGTGACAGTGCCCATGGTGACACTTCTCACGGTGACAGTGCCCATGGGGACAGTTAGCATGGTGAGATTTCTCACGGTGACAGTGCCCGTTGTGACAGTGCTCACAGTGACAATGCCCATGGTGCCAGTGCCCATAGAGTCATTCCGCACGGTCTCATTTCTCACAGTGAAAGTGCCTATGGTGATATTAACCATGGTGACACTGCACATGGTGGCAGAGCAAAATGGTGACAGTGCCCATGGTGACATTGCTCATGGTGACTTTGCTTATGGTGATAGTCCTTACAGTGACAGTGCGCATGGTGACACTGCACACAGTGACAGTGTTCATGGTGACAGTGTTCACAGTGATAGTTCCCATGGTGAGATTGTCCATGGTAACAGTGCCCATAGTCACAATTCTCATGGTGTAGTGCTCACAGTGACAGTGCCCATGGTGTCATGCCCATGGTGACAGTGCTCATGGTGACAGTGCTCATGTTGGCAGTGCCATAAATAACAGTGCTCATTGTGGCAGTGCTCATGGTGTCCGTGCTCATGGTGACAGTGCCCATGTTTACAGTGTTTATGGTGATAGATGTCACGGTGTCAGTGCCCACGGGGACAGTGCCAAGGCTGACAAAGCCCAGGGTGATACTTCCCATTGGGACAGTGCCCACGGTGACAGTGCCCATGGTGACAGCGCCCAGTGTGACAAGGCTCATGGTGACAGTGCTCACGGTGATGGTGCCCATAGTGACAGTGCCGATGGTGAGAGTGCCATTAGTGACAGTGCTCATGGTGAAACTGCCCATGGAGACATCGCCCATGGTGATAGTGCTCGTGGTGACAACCCCACGGTGACAGTGCCAATGTTGATAGTCCCCGTGGTGACAGGTCTTACATTGAATGTGACCATGGTGTCTGTGCTCATGGTGACAGTGCTCAAGGTTATAGTCTCCATGTTGACAGTGCCGATGGTGACAATTCTCACGGTGACAGTGCCTATGGTGTAAATTCACATAGTGACAGTGTTCACGGTGACAGCGCCCATGGTGCTATTACCCATGGTGACAGTTCTCATAGTGAAACTGCCCATGGTGACACTGCACATGGTGGCAGTGCAAAATGGAGACAGTGCCCATGGTGCTATTGCTCATGGTGACATTGCTTACGGTGATAGTGTGTATGGTGAAACTGCACACAGTGACATTGCTCATGGTGACAGTGTTCACGGCGTTAGTTCCTATCGTGAATGTGACCATGGGGACAGTGCCCATTGTCACAATTCTCATGGTGTAGTGCTCACGGTGACAGTGCCCATGGTGACAATACACAGGGTGACACTATTCATGGTGACATTGCTCATGGTGAGAGTGCCCATGTTCACAACTGTCACGGTGATAGTTCCCATGGTGACAATACCCAGGGTAACAGAGCTGATGGTAAAAGTGTTCACGGTGACAGTGCCCATGATGACAGTACCTAAGGTGACAATTCCCATGGTGAGACTGCTCATAGACAGTGCCCATGGTGACAATACCCAGCGTGTCCTGTCCATGGTGACAGTGATCATGGTGACACTTCTCATGAGGACAGTGCCATAAGTGACAGTGCTCATTGTGGCAGTGCTCATGGTGACCGTGCTCATGGTGACAGTGCCCATGGTGACAGTGCCTATGGTGATAGATATCATGGTGGCCGTGCCCAGGGTGACATTGCCCACGCTGACAAAGCCCATGGTGATACTTCCCATTGTGACAGTGCCCACGGTGGCAGAGCCCATGGTGACAGTGCCCAAGATCACAGTGTCCATGGTGAGAGTGCTAACGGTGACTCTGCCCATGGTGACAGCACCCAGTGTGACAATGCCCATTGTGACAGTGCTCACGGTGACCATGCCGATGGTGATAGTGCCAATAGTGAGAGTGCTCACGGTGACACTGCCCATGGAGACACTGCCCATGGTGATAGTGCTCATCATGACAACCCCTCGGAGGCAGTGCCAATGGTGAGAGTCCCCGTGGTGACAGTCCTCACGGTGAAAGTGATCCTATTGATATTTCTCATGGTGACAGTGCTCTTGGTGACAGTGCTCAAGGTGATAGTCTGAATGTTGACAGTGCCCATGGTGACTCTTCTCACGGTGACAGTGCCTATGGTGATTATGCTCTTAGTGACAGTGCTCATGGTGACAGTGCCCATGGTGACAGTGACCACGGTGACTGTTCTCACCGTGGTAGTGCCCATGGTGACAGTGTTCATGATGACAGTCCGCATTAAGGCTGTGCCCATGGTGACACTGCTCATGGTGATAGTTCTCACGGTCATAGTACGCACGGTGACAGTGCCAAAGGTGACAATACCCAGGTGATAGTAATCATGGTGAAAGTGCCCATGGTGGCAGTTCTCATACTGACAGTTCTTGTGACAGTGCTCATGGTGGCAGTGCTCGTGGTGACAGTGCTCTTGGTGACAGTGCTCATGGTGGCAGTGCCCATGGTGAGACTCCCGATGGTGACACTGCCCATGGTGACAGTGCACATGGTCATGGTGCATCTGGTGGCAGTGCAAAATAGTGAGAGTGCCCATGATGATATTGCTCATGGTGATAGTGCCCATGGTGAGAGTGCCCATGGTTCCAGTGCTCATGGTGACAGTGCCCATTGTGACAGTGGCCCTGGTGACAGTGCACACCGTGAGAGTGCCCATGGTGTCTGTGCCCATGGTGACAGTTCTTATCATGAGAGTGTTCACGGTAGCAGTGTTCATGGTAATAGTGCTCACGGAGACATTGCCCACAATGAGAGTGCCCATGGTGAGAATACTGACTGTGACAGTGCCCATGATGACTTTTCTCTCTGCGACAGTGCCCATGGGGACAGTTAGCATGGTGAGATTTCTCACAGTGATAGTGCACATGGTTTCAGTGCTAATAGTGAAAAGACCCACGGCGCCAGTGCCCATCATGGCATTGCTCACGGTGATAGTTCTCACGGTGACAGTGCCCATGGTGATATTACCCATGGTGACAGTACTCAGTGATCAAGTGCTCATGGTGACAGTGCCTAAGGTGATAGTGCACACGGTGGCAGTGCAAAATGGCGACAGTGCCCATGGTGACATTGCTTAATGTGATAGTCCTTGTGGTGACATTGCGCATGGTGACATTGCCCACCACGACAGTTCTCTTGTTGACAGTGCTCATGGTGATAGTGCCAATGTTGGAAGTGCCCATCGTGAAAGTGCCCATGGTGACAGTTCTTATGAAGAGAGTGGTCAGAGTGGCAGTGCTCATGGTGAAAGTGCCCATTGTGACAGAGCCCACCGTGACAGTGTCCATAGTTATAGTGTCCACGGTGACAGTCCTAACAGTGAAATTGTCCATGGGGACACTGCCCATGGTGAAAGTGCCCATGGTCACAACACTCACGGTGATAGTGCTCACGGTGAGAGTGGCCATGGTGACAGTGCACACGGTGATAATGGGCATTGTTACAGAGTTCATGGTGACAGCACACGGTGGCAGTGGCCATGGAGACAGTGCCCACAATGACAGTGCCCATGGTGACAGTGCCGACAGTGACAGTGCCCCTGGTGACACTTCTCACGGTGACAGTGCCCATGGGGACTGTTAGCATGGTGAGATTTCTCACGGTGATAGTGCCTGTTGTGACAGTGGTCACAGTGACAATGCCCATGGTGCCAGTGCCCATAGAGTCATTCCGCACGGTCTCATTTCTCACAGTGAAAGTGCCTATGGTGATATTAACCATGGTGACACTGCACATGGTGGCAGAGCAAAATGGTGACAGTGCCCATGGTGACATTGCTCATGGTGACTTTGCTTATGGTGATAGTCCTTACAGTGACCGTGCGCATGGTGACAATGCACACATTGACAGTGTTCATGGTGACAGTGTTCACGGTGATAGTTCCCATGGTGAGATTGTCCATGGTAACAGTGCCCATAGTCACAATTCTCATGGTGTAGTGCTCACAGTGACAGTGCCCATGGTGTCATGCCCATGGTGACAGTGCTCATGGTGACAGTGCTCATGTTGGCAGTGCCATAAATAACAGTGCTCATTGTGGCAGTGCTCATGGTGTCCGTGCTCATGGTGACAGTGCCCATGTTTACAGTGTTTATGGTGATAGATGTCACGGTGTCAGTGCCCACGGGGACAGTGCCAAGGCTGACAAAGCCCAGGGTGATACTTCCCATTGGGACAGTGCCCACGGTGACAGTGCCCATGGTGACAGCGCCCAGTGTGACAAGGCTCATGGTGACAGTGCTCACGGTGACAGTGCCCATGGTGACAGTGCCGATGGTGAGAGTGCCATTAGTGACAGTGCTCATGGTGAAACTGCCCATGGAGACATCGCCCATGGTGATAGTGCTCATGGTGACAACCCCACGGTGACAGTGCCAATGTTGATAGTCCCCGTGGTGACAGGTCTTACATTGAATGTGACCATGGTGTCTGTGCTCATGGTGACAGTGCTCAAGGTTAGAGTCTCCATGTTGACAGTGCCGATGGTGACAATTCTCACGGTGACAGGGCCTATGGTGTAAATTCATATAGTGACAGTGTTCACGGTGACAGTGCCCATGGTGCTATTACCCATGGTGACAGTTCTCATAGTGAAACTGCCCATGGTGACACTGCACATGGTGGCAGTGCAAAATGGTGACAGTGCCCATGGTGATATTGCTCATGGTGACATTGCTTACCGTGATAGTATGTATGGTGAAACTGCACACAGTGACATTGCTCATGGTGACAGTGTTCATGGTGTTAGTTCCTATCGTGAATGTGACCTTGGGGACAGTGCCCATTGTCACAATACTCATGGTGTAGTGCTCACGGTGACAGTGCCCATGGTGACAATACACAGGGTGACACTATTCATGGTGACATTGCTCATGGTGAGAGTGCCCATGTTCACAACTGTCACGGTGATAGTTCCCATGGTGACAATACCCAGGGTAACAGAGCTGATGGTAAAAGTGTTCACGGTGACAGTGCCCATGGTGACAGTACCTAAGGTGACAATTCCCATGGTGAGACTGCTCATAGACCGTGCCCATGGTGACAATACCCAGCGTGTCCTGTCCATGGTGACAGTGATCATGGTGACACTTCTCATGAGGACAGTGCCATAAGTGACAGTGCTCATTGTGGCAGTGCTCATGGTGACCGTGCTTATGGTGACAGTGCCCATGGTGAGAGTGCCTATGGTGATAGATATCATGGTGGCCGTGCCCAGGGTGACATTGCCCACGCTGACAAAGCCCAGGGTGATACTTCCCATTGTGACAGTGCCCACGGTGGCAGAGCCCATGGTGACAGTGCCCAAGATCACAGTGCCCATGGTGAGAGTGCTAACGGTGACTGTGCCCATGGTGACAGCACCCAGTGTGGCAATGCCCATTGTGACAGTGCTCACGGTGATCATGCCGATGTTGATAGTGCCAATAGTGAGAGTGCTCACGGTGACACTGCCCATGGAGACACTGCCCATGGTGATAGTGCTCATCATGACAACCCCTCGGAGGCAGTGCCAATGGTGAGAGTCCCCGTGGTGAGAGTTCTCACGGTGAAAGTGATCCTGTTGAAATTGCTCATGGTGACAGTGCTCAAGGTGATAGTCTCCATGTTGACAGTGTCCATGGTGACTGTTCTCACGGTGACAGTGCCAATGGTGATTATGCTCTTAGTGACAGTGCTCATGGTGACAGTGCCCATGGTGACAGTGACCACGGTGACTGTTCTCACCGTGGTAGTGCCCATGGTGACAGTGTTCATGATGACAGTCCGCATTAAGGCTGTGCCCGTGGTGACAGTGCTCATGGTGATAGTTCTCACGGTGATAGTACGCACGTTGACAGTGCCAAAGGTGACAATACCCAGGTGATAGTAATCATGGTGAAAGTGCCCATGGTGGCAGTTCTCATACTGACAGTTCTTGTGACAGTGCTCATGGTGGCAGTGCTCGTGGTGACAGTGCTCTTGGTGACAGTGCTCATGGTGGCAGTGCCCATGGTGAGACTACCGATGGTGACCCTGCCCAAGGTGACAGTGCACATGGTCATGGTGCATCTGGTGGCAGTGCAAAATAGTGAGAGTGCCCATGATGATATTGCTCATGGTGATAGTGACCATGGTGAGAGTGCCCATGGTTCCAGTGCTCATGGTGACAGTGCCCATTGTGACAGTGCCCCTGGTGACAGTGCACACCGTGAGAGTGCCCATGGTGTCTGTGCCCATGGTGACAGTATTTATCATGAGAGTGTTCACGGTAGCAGTGTTCATGGTAATATTGCTCATGGAGACATTGCCCACAATGAGAGTGCCCATGGTGAGAATACTGACTGTGACAGTGCCCATGATGACTTTTCTCTCTGCGACAGTGCCCATGGGGACAGTTAGCACGGTGAGATTTCTCACAGTGATAGTGCACATTGTTTCAGTGCTAATAGTGAAAAGACCCACGGCGCCAGTGACCATCATGGCATTGCTCACGGTGATAGTTCTCACGGTGACAGTGCCCATGGTTATATTACCCATGGTGACAGTACTCAGTGATCAAGTGCTCATGGTGACAGTGCCTAAGGTGATAGTGCACACGGTGGCAGTGCAAAATGGCGACAGTGCCCATGGTGACATTGCTTAATGTGATAGTCCTTGTGGTGACATTGCGCATGGTGACATTGCCCACCACGACAGTTCTCTTGTTGACAGTGCTCATGGTGATAGTGCCAATGTTGGAAGTGCCCATCGTGAAAGTGCCCATGGTGACAGTTCTTATGATGAGAGTGGTCAGAGTGGCAGTGCTCATGGTGAAAGTGCCCATGGTGACAGAGCCCACGGTGACAGTGTCCATAGTTATAGTGTCCACGGTGACAGTCCTAACAGTGAAATTGTCCATGGGGACACTGCCCATGGTGAAAGTGCCCATGGTCACAACACTCACGGAGATAGTGCTCACGGTGAGAGTGGCCATGGTGACAGTGACCACGGTGACACTTCTAATGGTGATACTGCCCATGATGACAGTGCTCATGGTGACAGTCGACATTGTGCCAGTGCCCAAGGTGACAGTGCTCATGGTGACAGTGCCCAAAGTCACAATACCCATGGTGACAGTGCCCAGGCTGACAGTTCTCAAGGTGATAGTGCCCATGGTGACAGTGCACATGGTGATACAGAGAATGGGGACAGTGCTTATGGTGACAGTGGTCATGGTTGCGGTACCCATGGTGATAGTGCTGAAACTGACAGTGCCCTTGGGGATAGTGCCCATGGTGAGTGTGCTCGTGTTAATAGTGCCCATGGTGGCAGTTCCCATTGTGAAAGTGCTCATGATGACAGTGCCCATGTTGGTAGTTCCCATGGTGACAGTGCTCATGGTGATAGTGACCATGTTAACAGTGCACATGGTGGCTGTGCCCTCGGTGACAGTGCCCAAGATGACAGTATTCATGGTGACAGTGCTCACGGTGATAGTGCCCATGGTGACAGTGCACATGGTGGTAGTCCACATGGTGGCAGTGAAAAATGGTGACAGTTCCCATGCTGACAGTTCTCATTGTGACAATGCACATGGTCACAACTGATGCTGACACTGCTCATGGTAGCTGTACCCGTGGTGACAGTGCTCATGGTGATAGTGACCATGTTAACAGTGCCCATGGTGACACTGCCCATGGTGACAATGCCCATGATGACAGAGCCCATAGAGTCAGTGCCCACGGAGCCATTGCCTATGGTAACAGTGCTCACAGTGACAGTACCCATGGTAACAGTGACCACGGTGAGAGTGCTCATGGTGATAGTGGCTATGGTGACAGATCACACTGTGACAGTCCGCATTGTGCCAGTACCAATAGTGACAGTGCCCATGGTGACATTGACCACGGTGAGAGTGCTCACGGTGCTAGTGCTCACAGTAATAGTGCTCATGGTGACAGTGCCGACAGTGACGGTGCTCACGGTGACAGTGCCCATGGTGATAGTGCCCATGGTGAGAGTCCGCCCATTGATAGTGCCCATGGTGGCAGTTCCCATTGTGAAAGTGCTCATGATGACATTGCCCATGTTGGTAGTTCCCATGGTGACAGTGCTCACGGTGATAGTGACCTTGGTAACTGTGCACATGGTGGCCGTGCCCTTGGTGACAGTGCCAATGATGACAGTACTCATGGTGACAGTTCCCATGGGGACAAGGCACAGGGTGGCAGTGAAAAATGGTGAAAGTGCCCATGTTGACAGTTCTCATGGTGACAGTGCACACGGTGACAACCCATGCAGACAGTACTCATGGTGACAGTTCTCATGGTTGCAGTACCCATGGTGACAGTGCTCACAGTGATACTGCCCATGGTGGCAGTGCCCATGGTGACAGTGCCCATGGTGACACTGCCCATGATGACAGTGCCCATGGTGAAAGTTCCCACGGCGCCATTGCCTATTGTGACAGTGCTCATGGTAACAGTGCCCATGGTGACAGTGACCATGGTGAGAGTGCTCACACTGATAGTGCCCATGGTGACAGGGCTCATGGTGCCAGGCCGCATTGTGCCAGTACCCATGGCGACAGTGGTCATGGTGACACTGACCACAGTGAGAGTGCTCACTGTGATAGAGCTCACGGTAATAGTGCTCATGGTGACAGTGCAAATGGTGACAATACCCATGGTGACAGTACTCATGTTGAAAATACCCATGGTGGCAGTTCTCATGGTGACAGTGCTCATAATAGCAGTGCCCAAGGTGGCAGTCCTCGTGGTGACAGTGCTAATTGTGACAGTGCTCTTGGTGGCAGTTCCCATGGGGACAGTACCGATGGTGACCCTGTGCATTGTTACAGTGCCCATGGTAACCGTGCTCACGGTGGTAGTGCACATCGTGACAGTGCCCATGGTGGTAGTTCACCTGGTGACAGTGCTAAATAGTGACAGTGCGCATGCTGACAGTGCTCACGGTGATAGTGCCCATGGTGACAGTGCCCACGGTGATAATGGGTATTATACAGTATTCATCGTGACAGAGCCCAAGGTGGCAGTGGCCATGGTGACAGTGCCCACAATGACAGTGCCCATGGTAACAGTGCCGACAGTGACAGTGCCCATGGTGACACTTCTCACAGTGAATGTTCCCATGGGGACAGTTACCATGATGAGATTTCTCACGGTGATAGTGCCCGTTGTGACAGTGCTCACAGTGACAATGCCCATGGTGCCAGTGCCCATAGAGACATTCCACACGGTCACATTTCTCACGGTGAAAGTGCCTATGGTGACACTGCACCTGGTGGCAGTGCAAAATGGTGACAGTGCCCATGGTGACATTGCTCATAGTGACTTTGCTTACAGTGATAGTCCTTACGGTGACAGTGTGCATGGTGACACTGCACAGAGTTGCAGTGTTTATGGTGACAGTGTTCACAGTGATACTTTCCATGGTGATAGTGCCCACGGTGACACTGCACATGGTGGCAGTGATAAATGGTGACAGTGCCCCTGTTGACAGTTCTCATGGTGACAGTGCACATGGTGACAACCCGTGCAGACTGTACTCATGGTGACAGTACTCACGGTGACAGTTCTCATGTTTGCAGTATCCATGGTGACAGTGCTCACAGTGATAGTGCCCATGGTGAGAGTGCCCATGATGACAGGGCCCATGGTGCCATTGCCTATGGTGACAGTGCTCATGGTAACAGTGCCCAAGGTGACAGTGACCATGGTGAGATTGCTCACACTGATGGTGCCCATGGTGACAGTGCTCACGGTGCCTGTCTACATTGTGACAGTACCCATGGCGACAGTGCTCATGGTGACAGTGACCACAGTGAGAGTGCTCATAGTGATAGTGCTCACGGTAATAGTGCTCATGGTGACAATGCAAATGGTGACAATACCATGGTGACAGTACTCATGTTGAAAATACCCATGGTGGCAGTTCTCATAGCGACAGATCTCATGGTGACAGTGCTCATAATAGCAGTGCCCAGGTGCCAGTGCTCGTGGTGAAAGTGCTAATGGTGACAGTGCTCTTGGTGGCAGTTCCCATCGGGACAATACTGATGGTGACGCTGTGCATTGTTACAGTGCCCATGGTAACCGTGCTCACGGTGATAGTGCACATCGTGACAGCGCCCATGGTGGTAGTTCACCTGGTGACAGTGCTAAATAGTGACAGTGCACGTGCTGACAGTGCTCACGGTGATAGTGCCCATGGTGACAGTGCACACGGTGATAATGGGCATTGTTACAGAGTTCATGGTGACAGCACACGGTGGCAGTGGCCATGGAGACAGTGCCCACAATGACAGTGCCCATGGTGACAGTGCCGACAGTGACAGTGCCCATGGTGACACTTCTCACGGTGACAGTGCCCATGGGGACAGTTAGCATGGTGAGATTTCTCACGGTGACAGTGCCCGTTGTGACAGTGCTCACAGTGACAATGCCCATGGTGCCAGTGCCCATAGAGTCATTCCGCACGGTCTCATTTCTCACAGTGAAAGTGCCTATGGTGATATTAACCATGGTGACACTGCACATGGTGGCAGAGCAAAATGGTGACAGTGCCCATGGTGACATTGCTCATGGTGACTTTGCTTATGGTGATAGTCCTTACACTGACCGTGCGCATGGTGACACTGCACACAGTGACAGTGTTCATGGTGACAGTGTTCATGGTGATAGGTCCCATGGTGAGATTGTCCATGGTAACAGTGCCCATAGTCACAATTCTCATGGTGTAGTGCTCACAGTGACAGTGCCCATGGTGTCATGCCCATGGTGACAGTGCTCATGGTGACAGTGCTCATGTTGGCAGTGCCATAAATAACAGTGCTCATTGTGGCAGTGCTCATGGTGTCCGTGCTCATGGTGACAGTGCCCATGTTTACAGTGTTTATGGTGATAGATGTCACGGTGTCAGTGCCCACGGGGGCAGTGCCAAGGCTGACAAAGCCCAGGGTGATACTTCCCATTGGGACAGTGCCCACGGTGACAGTGCCCATGGTGACAGCGCCCAGTGTGACAAGGCTCATGGTGACAGTGCTCACGGTGACGGTGCCCAAGGTGACAGTGCCGATGGTGAGAGTGCCATTAGTGACAGTGCTCATGGTGAAACTGCCCATGGAGACATCGCCCATGGTGATAGTGCTCGTGGTGACAACCCCACGGTGACAGTGCCAATGTTGATAGTCCCCGTGGTGACAGGTCTTACATTGAATGTGACCATGGTGTCTGTGCTCATGGTGACAGTGCTCAAGGTTAGAGTCTCCATGTTGACAGTGCCGATGGTGACAATTCTCATGGTGACAGGGCCTATGGTGTAAATTCACATAGTGACAGTGTTCACGGTGACAGTGCCCATGGTGCTATTACCCATGGTGACAGTTCTCATAGTGAAACTGCCCATGGTGACACTGCACATGGTGGCAGTGCAAAATGGAGACAGTGCCCATGGTGATATTGCTCATGGTGACATTGCTTACGGTGATAGTGTGTATGGTGAAACTGCACACAGTGACATTGCTCATGGTGACAGTGTTCACGGCGTTAGTTCCTATCGTGAATGTGACCATGGGGACAGTGCCCATTGTCACAATTCTCATGGTGTAGTGCTCACGGTGACAGTGCCCATGGTGACAATACACAGGGTGACACTATTCATGGTGACATTGCTCATGGTGAGAGTGCCCATGTTCACAACTGTCACGGTGATAGTTCCCATGGTGACAATACCCAGGGTAACAGAGCTGATGGTAAAAGTGTTCACGGTGACAGTGCCCATGATGACAGTACCTAAGGTGACAATTCCCATGGTGAGACTGCTCATAGACAGTGCCCATGGTGACAATACCCAGCGTGTCCTGTCCATGGTGACAGTGATCATGGTGACATTTCTCATGAGGACAGTGCCATAAGTGACAGTGCTCATTGTGGCAGTGCTCATGGTGACCGTGCTCATGGTGACAGTGCCCATGGTGACAGTGCCTATGGTGATAGATATCATGGTGGCCGTGCCCAGGGTGACATTGCCCACGCCGACAAAGCCCATGGTGATACTTCCCATTGTGTCAGTGCCCACGGTGGCAGAGCCCATGGTGACAGTGCCCAAGATCACAGTGTCCATGGTGAGAGTGCTAACGGTGACTGTGCCCATGGTGACAGCACCCAGTGTGACAATGCCCATTGTGACAGTGCTCACGGTGACCATGCCGATGGTGATAGTGCCAATAGTGAGAGTGCTCATGGTGACACTGCCCATGGAGACACTGCCCATGGTGATAGTGCTCATCATGACAACCCCTCGGAGGCAGTGCCAATGGTGAGAGTCCCCGTGGTGACAGTTCTCACGGTGAAAGTGATCCTATTGATATTTCTCATGGTGACAGTGCTCTTGGTGACAGTGCTCAAGGTGATAGTCCGAATGTTGACAGTGCCCATGGTGACTCTTCTCACGGTGACAGTGCCTATGGTGATTATGCTCTTAGTGACAGTGCTCATGGTGACAGTGCCCATGGTGACAGTGACCACGGTGAATGTTCTCACCATGGTAGTTCCCATGGTGACAGTGTTCATGATGACAGTCCGCATTAAGGCTGTGCCCACGGTGACACTGCTCATGGTGATAGTTCTCACGGTGATAGTACGCACGGTGACAGTGCCAAAGGTGACAATACCCAGGTGATAGTAATCATGGTGAAAGTGCCCATGGTGGCAGTTCTCATACTGACAGTTCTTGTGACACTGCTCATGGTGGCAGTGCTCGTGGTGACAGTGCTCTTGGTGACAGTGCTCATGGTGGCAGTGCCCATGGTGAGACTCCCGATGGTGACACTGCCCATGGTGACAGTGCACATGGTCATGGTGCATCTGCTGGCAGTGCAAAATAGTGAGAGTGCCCATGATGATATTGCTCATGGTGATAGTGCCCATGGTGAGAGTGCCCATGGTTCCAGTGCTCATGGTGACAGTGCCCATTGTGACAGTGGCCCTGGTGACAGTGCACACCGTGAGAGTGCCCATGGTGTCTGTGCCCATGGTGACAGTTCTTATCATGAGAGTGTTCACGGTAGCAGTGTTCATGGTAATAGTGCTCATGGAGACATTGCCCACAATGAGAGTGCCCATGGTGAGAATACTGACTGTGACAGTGCCCATGATGACTTTTCTCTCTGCGACAGTGCCCTTCGGGACAGTTAGCACGGTGAGATTTCTCACAGTGATAGTGCACATGGTTTCAGTGCTAATAGTGAAAAGACCCACGGCGCCAGTGCCCATCATGGCATTGCTCACGGTGATAGTTCTCACGGTGACAGTGCCCATGGTGATATTACCCATGGTGACAGTACTCAGTGATCAAGTGCTCATGGTGACAGTGCCTAAGGTGATAGTGCACACGGTGGCAGTGCAAAATGGCGACAGTGCCCATGGTGACATTGCTTAATGTGATAGTCCTTGTGGTGACATTGCGCATGGTGACATTGCCCACCACGACAGTTCTCTTGTTGACAGTGCTCATGGTGATAGTGCCAATGTTGGAAGTGCCCATCGTGAAAGTGCCCATGGTGACAGTTCTTATGATGAGAGTGGTCAGAGTGGCAGTGCTCATGGTGAAAGTGCCCATGGTGACAGAGCCCACGGTGACAGTGTCCATAGTTATAGTGTCCACGGTGACAGTCCTAACAGTGAAATTGTCCATGGGGACACTGCCCATGGTGAAAGTGCCCATGGTCACAACACTCACGGTGATAGTGCTCACGGTGAGAGTGGCCATGGTGACAGTGACCACGGTGACACTTCTAAAGGTGATACTGCCCATGATGACAGTGCTCATGGTGACAGTCCACATTGTGCCAGTGCCCAAGGTGACAGTGCTCATGGTGACAGTGCCCAAAGTCACAATACCCATGGTGACAGTGCCCAGGCTGACAGTTCTCAAGGTGATAGTGCCCATGGTGACAGTGCACATGGTGATACAGAGAATGGGGACAGTGCTTATGGTGACAGTGGTCATGGTTGCAGTACCCATGGTGATAGTGCTGAAACTGACAGTGCCCTTGGGGATAGTGCCCATGGTGAGTGTGCTCGTGTTAATAGTGCCCATGGTGGCAGTTCCCATTGTGAAAGTGCTCATGATGACAGTGCCCATGTTGGTAGTTCCCATGGTGACAGTGCTCATGGTGATAGTGACCATGTTAACAGTGCACATGGTGGCTGTGCCCTTGGTGACAGTGCCCATGATGACAGTATTCATGGTGACAGTGCTCACGGTGATAGTGCCCATGGTGACAGTGCACATGGTGGTAGTCCACATGGTGGCAGTGAAAAATGGTGACAGTTCCCATGCTGACAGTTCTCATTGTGACAATGCACACGGTCACAACCGATGCTGACACTGCTCATGGTAGCTGTACCCGTGGTGACAGGGCTCATGGTGATAGTGCCCATGTTAACAGTGCCCATGGTGACACTGCCCATGGTGACAATGCCCATGATGACAGTGCCAATAGAGTCAGTGCCCAGGGAGCCATTGCCTATGGTAACAGTGCTCACAGTGACAGTACCCATGGTAACAGTGACCACGGTGAGAGTGCTCATGGTGATAGTGGCTATGGTGACAGATCACACTGTGACAGTCCGCATTGTGCCAGTACCAATAGTGACAGTGCCCATGGTGACATTGACCATGGTGAGAGTGCTCACGGTGCTAGTGCTCACAGTAATAGTGCTCATGGTGACAGTGCCAACAGTGACGGTGCTCACGGTGACAGTGCCCATGGTGATAGTGCCCATGGTGAGAGTCCGCCCATTGATAGTGCACATGGTTGCAGTTCCCATTGTGAAAGTGCTCATGATGACATTGCCCATGTTGGTAGTTCCCATGGTGACAGTGCTCACGGTGATAGTGACCTTGGTAACTGTGCACATGGTGGCCGTGCCCTTGGTGACAGTGCCAATGATGACAGTACTCATGGTGACAGTTCTCATGGTAATAGTTCCCATGGGGACAAGGCACAGGTTGGCAGTGAAAAATGGTGAAAGTGCCCATGTTGACAGTTCTCATGGTGACAGTGCACACGGTGACAACCCATGCAGACAGTACTCACGGTGACAGTTCTCATGGTTGCAGTACCCATGGTGACAGTGCTCACAGTGATACTGCCCATGGTGGCAATGCCCATGGTGACAGTGCCCATGGTGACACTGCCCATGATGACAGTGCCCATGGTGAAAGTTCCCACGGCGCCATTGCCTATGGTGACTGTGCTCATGGTAACAGTGCCCATGGTGACAGTGACCATGGTGAGAGTGCTCACACTGATAGTGCCCATGGTGACAGGGCTCATGGTGCCAGGCCGCATTGTGCAAGTACCCATGGCGACAGTGGTCATGGTGACCCTGACCACAGTGAGAGTGCTCACTGTGATAGAGCTCACGGTAATAGTGCTCATGGTGACAGTGCAAATGGTGACAATACCCATGGTGACAGTACTCATGTTGAAAATACCCATGGTGGCAGTTCTCATGGTGACAGTGCTCATAATAGCAGTGCCCAAGGTGGCAGTCCTCGTGGTGACAGTGCTAATGGTGACAGTGCTCTTGGTGGCAGTTCCCATGGGGACAGTACCGATGGTGACCCTGTGCATTGTTACAGTGCCCATGGTAACCGTGCTCACGGTGGTAGTGCACATCGTGACAGTGCCCATGGTGGTAGTTCACCTGGTGACAGTGCTAAATAGTGACAGTGCACATGCTGACAGTGCTCACGGTGATAGTGCCCATGGTGACAGTGCCCACGGTGATAATGGGTATTATTACAGTGTTCATCGTGACAGAGCCCAAGGTGGCAGTGGCCATGGTGACAGTGCCCACAATGACAGTGCCCATGGTAACAGTGCCGACAGTGACAGTGCCCATGGTGACGCTTCTCACAGTGAATGTGCCCATGGGGACAGTTACCATGATGAGATTTCTCACGGTGATTGTGCCCGTTGTGACAGTGCTCACAGTGACAATGCCCATGGTGCCAGTGCCCATAGAGACATTCCGCACGGTCACATTTCTCACGGTGAAAGTGCCTATGGTGACACTGCACCTGGTGGCAGTGCAAAATGGTGACAGTGCCCATGGTGACATTGCTCATAGTGACTTTGCTTACAGTGATAGTCCTTATGGTGACAGTGTGCATGGTGACACTGCACACAGTTGCAGTGTTTATGGTGACAGTGTTCACAGTGATACTTTCCATGGTGATAGTGCCCATGGTGACACTGCACATGGTGGCAGTGATAAATGTTGACAGTGCCCCTGTTGACAGTTCTCATGGTGAGAGTGCACATGGTGACAACCCGTGCAGACTGTACTCATGGTGACAGTACGCATGCTGACTGTTCTCATGTTTGCAGTATCCATGGTGACAGTGCTCACAGTGATAGTGCCCATGGTGAGAGTGCCCATGATGACAGGGCCCATGGTGCCATTGCCTATGGTGACAGTGCTTATGGTAACAGTGCCCAAGGTGACAGTGACCATGGTGAGAGTGCTCACACTGATGGTGCCCATGGTGACAGTGCTCACGGTGCCTGTCTACATTGTGCCAGTACCCATGGCGACAGTGCTCATGGTGACAGTGACCACAGTGAGAGTGCTCATAGTGATAGTGCTCACGGTAATAGTGCTCATGGTGACAATGCAAATGGTGACAATACCATGGTGACAGTACTCATGTTGAAAATACCCATGGTGGCAGTTCTCCTAGCGACAGATCTCATGGTGACAGTGCTCATAATAGCAGTGCCCAGGTGCCAGTGCTCATGGTGACAGTGCTAATGGTGACAGTGCTCTTGGTGGCAGTTCCCATCGGGACAATACTGATGGTGACGCTGTGCATTGTTACAGTGCCCATGGTAACCGTGCTCACGGTGATAGTGCACATCGTGACAGTGCCCATGGTGGTAGTTCACCTGGTGACAGTGCTAAATAGTGACAGTGCACGTGCTGAGAGTGCTCACGGTGATAGTGCCCATGCTGACAGTGCACACGGTGATAATGCGCATTGTTACAGAGTTCATGGTGACAGCACATGGTGGCAGTGGCCATGGAGACAGTGCCCACAATGACAGTGCCCATGGTGACAGTGCCGACAGTGACAGTGCCCATGGTGACACTTCTCACGGTGACAGTGCCCATGGGGACAGTTAGCATGGTGAGATTTCTCACGGTGACAGTGCCCGTTGTGACAGTGCTCACAGTGACAATGCCCATGGTGCCAGTGCCCATAGAGTCATTCCGCACGGTCACATTTCTCACAGTGAAAGTGCCTATGGTGATATTAACCATGGTGACACGGCACATGGTGGCAGAGCAAAATGGTGACAGTGCCCATGGTGACATTGCTCATGGTGACTTTGCTTACGGTGATAGTCCTTACAGTGACAGTGCGCATGGTGACACTGCACACAGTGACAGTGTTCACAGTGATAGTCCCCATGGTGAGATTGTCCATGGTAACAGTGCCCATAGTCACAATTCTCATGGTGTAGTGCTCACAGTGACAGTGTCCATGGTGTCATGCCCATGGTGACAGTGCTCATGGTGACAGTGCTCATGTTGGCAGCGCCATAAATAACAGTGCTCATAGTGGCAGTGCTCATGGTGTCCATGCTCATGGTGACAGTGTCCATGTTTACAGTGTTTATGGTGATAGATGTCACGGTGTCAGTGCCCACGGGGACAGTGCCATGGCTGACAAAGCCCAGGGTGATACTTCCCATTGGGACAGTGCCCACGGTGACAGTGCCCATGGTGACAGCGCCCAGTGTGACAAGGCACATGGTGACAGTGCTCACGGTGACGGTGCCCATGGTGACAGTGCCGATGTTGAGAGTGCCATTATTGACAGTGCTCATGGTGAAACTGCCCATGGAGACATCGCCCATGGTGATAGTGCTCATGGTGACAACCCCACGGTGACAGTGCCAATGTTGATAGTCCCCGTGGTGACAGGTCTTACATTGAATGTGACCATGGTGTCTGTGCTCATGGTGACAGTGCTCAAGGTAAGAGTCTCCATGTTGACAGTGCCGATGGTGACAATTCTCACGGTGACAGGGCCTAGGGTGAAAATTCTCATAGTGACAGTGTTCTCGGTGACAGTGCCCATGGTGCTATTACCCATGGTGACAGTTCTCATAGTGAAACTGCCCATGGTGACACTGCACATGGTGGCAGTGCAAAATGGTGCCAGTGTCCATGGTGCTATTGCTCATGGTGACATTGTTTACGGTGATAGTGTGTATGGTGAAACTGCACACAGTGACATTGCTCTTGGTGACAGTGTTCACGGCGTTAGTTCCTATCGTGAATGTGACCTTGGGGACGGTGCCCATTGTCACAATTCTCATGGTGTAGTGCTCACGGTGACAGTGCCCATAGTGACAATACACAGGGTGACAGTATTCATGGTGACATTGCTCATGGTGAGAGTGCCCATGTTCACAACTGTCACGGTGATTGTTCCCATGGTGACAATACCCAGGGTAACAGAGCTGATGGTAAAAGTGTTCACGGTGACAGTGCCCATGATGACAGTACCTAAGGTGACAATTCCCATGGTGAGACTGCTCATAGACAGTGCCCATGGTGACAATACCCAGCATGTCCTGTCCATGGTGACAGTGATCATGGTGACACTTCTCATGAGGACAGTGCCATAAGTGACAGTGCTCATTGTGGCAGTGCTCATGGTGACCGTGCTCATGGTGACAGTTCCCATGGTGACAGTGCCTATGGTGATAGATATCATGGTGGCCGTGCCCAGGGTGACATTGCCCACGGTGACAAAGCCCAGGGTGATACTTCCCATTGTGACAGTGCCAAAGGTGGCAGAGCCCATGGTGACAGTGCCCAAGATCACAGTGCCCATGGTGAGAGTGCTAACGGTGACTGTGCCCATGGTGACAGCACCCAGTGTGACAATGCCCATTGTGACAGTGCTCACGGTGACCATGCCGACGGTGATAGTGCCAATAGTGAGAGTGCTCACGGTGACACTGCCCATGGGGACACTGCCCATGGTGATAGTGCTCATCATGACAACCCCTCGGAGGCAGTGCCAATGGTGAGAGTCCCCGTGGTGACAGTTCTCACGGTGAAAGTGATCCTGTTGAAATTTCTCATGGTGACAGTGCTCATGGTGACAGTGCTCAAGGTGATAGTCTCCATGTTGACAGTGTCCATGGTGACTGTTCTCACGGTGACAGTGCCTATGGTGATTATGCTCTTAGTGACAGTGCTCATGGTGACAGTGCCCATGGTGGCAGTGACCACGGTGACTGTTCTCACCGTGGTAGTGTCCATGGTGACAGTGTTTATGATGACAGTCCGCATTAAGGCTGTGCCCACGGTGACACTGCTCATGGTGATTGTTCTCACGGTGATAGTACGCACGGTGACAGTGCCAAAGGTGACAATACCCAGGTGATAGTAATCATGGTGAAAGTGCCCATGGTGGCAGTTCTCATACTGACAGTTCTTGTGACACTGCTCATGGTGGCAGTGCTCGTGGTGACAGTGCTCTTGGTGACAGTGCTCATGGTGGCAGTGCCCATGGTGAGACTCCCGATGGTGACACTTCCCATGGTGACAGTGCACATGGTCATGGTGCATCTGGTGGCAGTGCAAAATAGTGAGAGTGCCCATGATGATATTGCTCATGGTGATAGTGCCCATGGTGAGAGTGCCCATGGTTCCAGTGCTCATGGTGACAGTGCCCATTGTGACAGTGCCCCTGGTGACAGTGCACACCGTGAGAGTGCCCATGGTGTCTGTGCCCATGGTGACAGTTCTTATCATGAGAGTGTTCACGGTAGCAGTGTTCATGGTAATAGTGCTCACGGAGACATTGCCCACAATGAGAGTGCCCATGGTGAGAATACTGACTGTGACAGTGCCCATGATGACTTTTCTCTCTGCGACAGTGCCCTTCGGGACAGTTAGCATGGTGAGATTTCTCACAGTGATAGTGCACATGGTTTCAGTGCTAATAGTGAAAAGACCCACGGCGCCAGTGCCCATCATGGCATTGCTCACGGTGATAGTTCTCACGGTGACAGTGCCCATGGTGATATTACCCATGGTGACAGTACTCAGTGATCAAGTGCTCATGGTGACAGTGCCTAAGGTGATAGTGCACACGGTGGCAGTGCAAAATGGCGACAGTGCCCATGGTGACATTGCTTAATGTGATAGTCCTTGTGGTGACATTGCGCATGGTGACATTGCCCACCACGACAGTTCTCTTGTTGACAGGGCTCATGGTGATAGTGCCAATGTTGGAAGTGCCCATCGTGAAAGTGCCCATGGTGACAGTTCTTATGATGAGAGTGGTCAGAGTGGCAGTGCTCATGGTGAAAGTGCCCATGGTGACAGAGCCCACGGTGACAGTGTCCATAGTTATAGTGTCCACGGTGACAGTCCTAACAGTGAAATTGTCCATGGGGACACTGCCCATGGTGAAAGTGCCCATGGTCACAACACTCACGGTGATAGTGCTCACGGTGAGAGTGGCCATGGTGACAGTGACCACGGTGACACTTCTAAAGGTGATACTGCCCATGATGACAGTACTCATGGTGACAGTCCACATTGTGCCAGTGCCCAAGGTGACAGTGCTCATGGTGACAGTGCCCAAAGTCACAATACCCATGGTGACAGTGCCCAGGCTGACAGTTCTCAAGGTGATAGTGCCCATGGTGACAGTGCACATGGTGATACAGAGAATGGGGACAGTGCTTATGGTGACAGTGGTCATGGTTGCAGTACCCATGGTGATAGTGCTGAAACTGACAGTGCCTTGGGGATAGTGCCCATGGTGAGTGTGCTCGTGTTAATAGTGCCCATGGTGGCAGTTCCCATTGTGAAACTGCTCACGATGACAGTGCCCATGTTGGTAGTTCCCATGGTGACAGTGCTCATGGTGATAGTG
This sequence comes from Mesoplodon mirus, assembly GCF_964341445.2. NCBI lineage: Eukaryota > Metazoa > Chordata > Mammalia > Artiodactyla > Ziphiidae > Mesoplodon > Mesoplodon mirus. Next base: position 4,278,980 of record NW_028295808.1, on the reverse strand, counting down.
ACCATGTTAACAGTGCACATGGTGGCTGTGCCCTTGGTGACAGTGCCCATGATGACAGTATTCATGGTGACAGTGCTCACGGTGATAGTGCCCATGGTGACAGTGCACATGGTGGTAGTCCACATGGTGGCAGTGAAAAATGGTGATAGTTCCCATGCTGACAGTTCTCATTGTGACAATGCACACGGTCACAACCGATGCTGACACTGCTCATGGTAGCTGTACCCGTGGTGACAGGGCTCATGGTGATAGTGCCCATGTTAACAGTGCCCATGGTGACACTGCCCATGGTGACAATGCCCATGATGACAGTGCCAATAGAGTCAGTGCCCAGGGAGCCATTGCCTATGGTAACAGTGCTCACAGTGACAGTACCCATGGTAACAGTGACCACGGTGAGAGTGCTCATGGTGATAGTGGCTATGGTGACAGATCACACTGTGACAGTCCGCATTGTGCCAGTACCAATAGTGACAGTGCCCATGGTGACATTGACCATGGTGAGAGTGCTCACGGTGCTAGTGCTCACAGTAATAGTGCTCATGGTGACAGTGCCAACAGTGACGGTGCTCACGGTGACAGTGCCCATGGTGATAGTGCCCATGGTGAGAGTCCGCCCATTGATAGTGCACATGGTTGCAGTTCCCATTGTGAAAGTGCTCATGATGACATTGCCCATGTTGGTAGTTCCCATGGTGACAGTGCTCACGGTGAGAGTGACCTTGGTAACTGTGCACATGGTGGCCGTGCCCTTGGTGACAGTGCCAATGATGACAGTACTCATGGTGACAGTTCTCATGGTAATAGTTCCCATGGGGACAAGGCACAGGTTGGCAGTGAAAAATGGTGAAAGTGCCCATGTTGACAGTTCTCATGGTGACAGTGCACACGGTGACAACCCATGCAGACAGTACTCACGGTGACAGTTCTCATGGTTGCAGTACCCATGGTGACAGTGCTCACAGTGATACTGCCCATGGTGGCAATGCCCATGGTGACAGTGCCCATGGTGACACTGCCCATGATGACAGTGCCCATGGTGAAAGTTCCCACGGCGCCATTGCCTATGGTGACTGTGCTCATGGTAACAGTGCCCATGGTGACAGTGACCATGGTGAGAGTGCTCACACTGATAGTGCCCATGGTGACAGGGCTCATGGTGCCAGGCCGCATTGTGCAAGTACCCATGGCGACAGTGGTCATGGTGACCCTGACCACAGTGAGAGTGCTCACTGTGATAGAGCTCACGGTAATAGTGCTCATGGTGACAGTGCAAATGGTGACAATACCCATGGTGACAGTACTCATGTTGAAAATACCCATGGTGGCAGTTCTCATGGTGACAGTGCTCATAATAGCAGTGCCCAAGGTGGCAGTCCTCGTGGTGACAGTGCTAATGGTGACAGTGCTCTTGGTGGCAGTTCCCATGGGGACAGTACCGATGGTGACCCTGTGCATTGTTACAGTGCCCATGGTAACCGTGCTCACGGTGGTAGTGCACATCGTGACAGTGCCCATGGTGGTAGTTCACCTGGTGACAGTGCTAAATAGTGACAGTGCACATGCTGACAGTGCTCACGGTGATAGTGCCCATGGTGACAGTGCCCACGGTGATAATGGGTATTATTACAGTGTTCATCTTGACAGAGCCCAAGGTGGCAGTGGCCATGGTGACAGTGCCCACAATGACAGTGCCCATGGTAACAGTGCCGACAGTGACAGTGCCCATGGTGACGCTTCTCACAGTGAATGTGCCCATGGGGACAGTTACCATGATGAGATTTCTCACGGTGATTGTGCCCGTTGTGACAGTGCTCACAGTGACAATGCCCATGGTGCCAGTGCCCATAGAGACATTCCGCACGGTCACATTTCTCACGGTGAAAGTGCCTATGGTGACACTGCACCTGGTGGCAGTGCAAAATGGTGACAGTGCCCATGGTGACATTGCTCATAGTGACTTTGCTTACAGTGATAGTCCTTATGGTGACAGTGTGCATGGTGACACTGCACACAGTTGCAGTGTTTATGGTGACAGTGTTCACAGTGATACTTTCCATGGTGATAGTGCCCATGGTGACACTGCACATGGTGGCAGTGATAAATGTTGACAGTGCCCCTGTTGACAGTTCTCATGGTGAGAGTGCACATGGTGACAACCCGTGCAGACTGTACTCATGGTGACAGTACGCATGCTGACTGTTCTCATGTTTGCAGTATCCATGGTGACAGTGCTCACAGTGATAGTGCCCATGGTGAGAGTGCCCATGATGACAGGGCCCATGGTGCCATTGCCTATGGTGACAGTGCTTATGGTAACAGTGCCCAAGGTGACAGTGACCATGGTGAGAGTGCTCACACTGATGGTGCCCATGGTGACAGTGCTCACGGTGCCTGTCTACATTGTGCCAGTACCCATGGCGACAGTGCTCATGGTGACAGTGACCACAGTGAGAGTGCTCATAGTGATAGTGCTCACGGTAATAGTGCTCATGGTGACAATGCAAATGGTGACAATACCATGGTGACAGTACTCATGTTGAAAATACCCATGGTGGCAGTTCTCCTAGCGACAGATCTCATGGTGACAGTGCTCATAATAGCAGTGCCCAGGTGCCAGTGCTCATGGTGACAGTGCTAATGGTGACAGTGCTCTTGGTGGCAGTTCCCATCGGGACAATACTGATGGTGACGCTGTGCATTGTTACAGTGCCCATGGTAACCGTGCTCACGGTGATAGTGCACATCGTGACAGTGCCCATGGTGGTAGTTCACCTGGTGACAGTGCTAAATAGTGACAGTGCACGTGCTGACAGTGCTCACGGTGATAGTGCCCATGCTGACAGTGCACACGGTGATAATGCGCATTGTTACAGAGTTCATGGTGACAGCACACGGTGGCAGTGGCCATGGAGACAGTGCCCACAATGACAGTGCCCATGGTGACAGTGCCGACAGTGACAGTGCCCATGGTGACACTTCTCACGGTGACAGTGCCCATGGGGACAGTTAGCATGGTGAGATTTCTCACGGTGACAGTGCCCGTTGTGACAGTGCTCACAGTGACAATGCCCATGGTGCCAGTGCCCATAGAGTCATTCCGCACGGTCACATTTCTCACAGTGAAAGTGCCTATGGTGATATTAACCATGGTGACACTGCACATGGTGGCAGAGCAAAATGGTGACAGTGCCCATGGTGACATTGCTCATGGTGACTTTGCTTACGGTGATAGTCCTTACAGTGACAGTGCGCATGGTGACACTGCACACAGTGACAGTGTTCACAGTGATAGTCCCCATGGTGAGATTGTCCATGGTAACAGTGCCCATAGTCACAATTCTCATGGTGTAGTGCTCACAGTGACAGTGTCCATGGTGTCATGCCCATGGTGACAGTGCTCATGGTGACAGTGCTCATGTTGGCAGTGCCATAAATAACAGTGCTCATAGTGGCAGTGCTCATGGTGTCCATGCTCATGGTGACAGTGTCCATGTTTACAGTGTTTATGGTGATAGATGTCACGGTGTCAGTGCCCACGGGGACAGTGCCATGGCTGACAAAGCCCAGGGTGATACTTCCCATTGGGACAGTGCCCACGGTGACAGTGCCCATGGTGACAGCGCCCAGTGTGACAAGGCACATGGTGACAGTGCTCACGGTGACGGTGCCCATGGTGACAGTGCCGATGTTGAGAGTGCCATTAGTGACAGTGCTCATGGTGAAACTGCCCATGGAGACATCGCCCATGGTGATAGTGCTCATGGTGACAACCCCACGGTGACAGTGCCAATGTTGATAGTCCCCGTGGTGACAGGTCTTACATTGAATGTGACCATGGTGTCTGTGCTCATGGTGACAGTGCTCAAGGTTAGAGTCTCCATGTTGACAGTGCCGATGGTGACAATTCTCATGGTGACAGGGCCTAGGGTGAAAATTCTCATAGTGACAGTGTTCACGGTGACAGTGCCCATGGTGCTATTACCCATGGTGACAGTTCTCATAGTGAAACTGCCCATGGTGACACTGCACATGGTGGCAGTGCAAAATGGTGACAGTGTCCATGGTGCTATTGCTCATGGTGACATTGCTTACGGTGATAGTGTGTATGGTGAAACTGCACACAGTGACATTGCTCATGGTGACAGTGTTCACGGCGTTAGTTCCTATCGTGAATGTGACCTTGGGGACGGTGCCCATTGTCACAATTCTCATGGTGTAGTGCTCACGGTGACAGTGCCCATAGTGACAATACACAGGGTGACAGTATTCATGGTGACATTGCTCATGGTGAGAGCGCCCATGTTCACAACTGTCACGGTGATTGTTCCCATGGTGACAATACCCAGGGTAACAGAGCTGATGGTAAAAGTGTTCACGGTGACAGTGCCCATGATGACAGTACCTAAGGTGACAATTCCCATGGTGAGACTGCTCATAGACAGTGCCCATGGTGACAATACCCAGCATGTCCTGTCCATGGTGACAGTGATCATGGTGACACTTCTCATGAGGACAGTGCCATAAGTGACAGTGCTCATTGTGGCAGTGCTCATGGTGACCGTGCTCATGGTGACAGTGTCCATGGTGACAGTGCCTATGGTGATAGATATCATGGTGGCCGTGCCCAGGGTGACATTGCCCACGGTGACAAAGCCCAGGGTGATACTTCCCATTGTGACAGTGCCAAAGGTGGCAGAGCCCATGGTGACAGTGCCCAAGATCACAGTGCCCATGGTGAGAGTGATAACGGTGACTGTGCCCATGGTGACAGCACCCAGTGTGACAATGCCCATTGTGACAGTGCTCACGGTGACCATGCCGACGGTGATAGTGCCAATAGTGAGAGTGCTCACGGTGACACTGCCCATGGGGACACTGACCATGGTGATAGTGCTCATCATGACAACCCCTCGGAGGCAGTGCCAATGGTGAGAGTCCCCGTGGTGACAGTTCTCACGGTGAAAGTGATCCTGTTGAAATTTCTCATGGTGACAGTGCTCATGGTGACAGTGCTCAAGGTGATAGTCTCCATGTTGACAGTGTCCATGGTGACTGTTCTCACGGTGACAGTGCCTATGGTGATTATGCTCTTAGTGACAGTGCTCATGGTGACAGTGCCCATGGTGGCAGTGACCACGGTGAATGATCTCACCGTGGTAGTGTCCATGGTGACAGTGTTCATGATGACAGTCCGCATTAAGGCTGTGCCCACGGTGACACTGCTCATGGTGATTGTTCTCACGGTGATAGTACGCACGGTGACAGTGCCAAAGGTGACAATACCCAGGTGATAGTAATCATGGTGAAAGTGCCCATGGTGGCAGTTCTCATACTGACAGTTCTTGTGACACTGCTCATGGTGGCAGTGCCCATGGTGAGACTCCCGATGGTGACACTGCACATGGTGACAGTGCACATGGTCATGGTGCATCTGCTGGCAGTGCAAAATAGTGAGAGTGCCCATGATGATATTGCTCATGGTGATAGTGCCCATGGTGAGAGTGCCCATGGTTCCAGTGCTCATGGTGACAGTGCCCATTGTGACAGTGCCCCTGGTGACAGTGCACACCGTGAGAGTGTCCATGGTGTCTGTGCCCATGGTGACAGTTCTTATCATGAGAGTGTTCATGGTAGCAGTGTTCATGGTAATAGTGCTCACGGAGACATTGCCCACAATGAGAGTGCCCATGGTGAGAATACTGACTGTGACAGTGCCCATGATGACTTTTCGCTCTGCGACAGTGCCCTTCAGGACAGTTAGCATGGTGAGATTTCTCACAGTGATAGTGCACATGGTTTCAGTGCTAATAGTGAAAAGACCCACGGCGCCAGTGCCCATCATGACATTGCTCACGGTGATAGTTCTCACGGTGACAGTGCCCATGGTGATATTACCCATGGTGACAGTACTCAGTGATCAAGTGCTCATGGTGACAGTGCCTAAGGTGATAGTGCACACGGTGGCAGTGCAAAATGGCGACAGTGCCATGGGGACATTGCTTAATGTGATAGTCCTTGTGGTGACATTGCGCATGGTGACATTGCCCACCATGACAGTTCTCTTGTTGACAGTGCTCATGGTGATAGTGCCAATGTTGGAAGTGCCCATCGTGAAAGTGCCCATGGTGACAGTTCTTATGATGAGAGTGGTCAGAGTGGCAGTGCTCATGGTGAAAGTGCCCATGGTGACAGAGCCCACGGTGACAGTGTCCATAGTTATAGTGTCCACGGTGACAGTCCTAACAGTGAAATTGTCCATGGGGACACTGCCCATGGTGAAAGTGCCCATGGTCACAACACTCACGGTGATAGTGCTCACGGTGAGAGTGGCCATGGTGACAGTGACCATGGTGACAGTTCTAATGGTGATACTGCCCATGATGACAGTGCTCATGGTGACAGTCGACATTGTGCCAGTGCCCAAGGTGACAGTGCTCATGATGACAGTGCCCAAAGTCACAATACCCATGGTGACAGTGCCCAGGCTGACAGTTCTCAAGGTGATAGTGCCCATGGTGACAGTGCACATGGTGATACAGAGAATGGGGACAGTGCTTATGGTGACAGTGGTCATGGTTGCAGTACCCATGGTGATAGTGCTGAAACTGACAGTGCCCTTGGGGATAGTGCCCATGGTGAGTGTGCTCGTGTTAATAGTGCCCATGGTGGCAGTTCCCATTGTGAAAGTGCTCATGATGACAGTGCCCATGTTGGTAGTTCCCATGGTGACAGTGCTCATGGTGATAGTGACCATGTTAACAGTGCACATGGTGGCTGTGCCCTTGGTGACAGTGCCCATGATGACAGTATTCATGGTGACAGTGCTCACGGTGATAGTGCCCATGGTGACAGTGCACATGGTGGTAGTCCACATGGTGGCAGTGAAAAATGGTGACAGTTCCCATGCTGACAGTTCTCATTGTGACAATGCACACGGTCACAACCGATGCTGACACTGCTCATGGTAGCTGTACCCGTGGTGACAGTGCTCATGGTGATAGTGCCCATGTTAACAGTGCCCATGGTGACACTGCCCATGGTGACAATGCCCATGATGACAGTGCCCATAGAGTCAGTGCCCACGGAGCCATTCCTATGGTAACAGTGCTCACAGTGACAGTACCCATGGTAACAGTGACCACGGTGAGAGTGCTCATGGTGATAGTGGCTATGGTGACAGATCACACTGTGACAGTCTGCATTCTGCCAGTACCAATAGTGACAGTGCCCATGGTGACATTGACCATGGTGAGAGTGCTCACGGTGGTAGTGCTCACAGTAATAGTGCTCATGGTGACAGTGCCAACAGTGACGGTGCTCACGGTGACAGTGCCCATGGTGATAGTGCCCATGGTGAGAGTCCGCCCATTGATAGTGCACATGGTTGCAGTTCCCATTGTGAAAGTGCTCATGATGACATTGCCCATGTTGGTAGTTCCCATGGTGACAGTGCTCACGGTGATAGTGACCTTGGTAACTGTGCACATGGTGGCCGTGCCCTTGGTGACAGTGCCAATGATGACAGTACTCATGGTGACAGTTCTCATGGTAATAGTTCCCATGGGGACAAGGCACAGGTTGGCAGTGAAAAATGGTGAAAGTGCCCATGTTGACAGTTCTCATGGTGACAGTGCACACGGTGACAACCCATGCAGACAGTACTCACGGTGACAGTTCTCATGGTTGCAGTACCCATGGTGACAGTGCTCACAGTGATACTGCCCATAGTGGCAATGCCCATGGTGACAGTGCCCATGGTGACACTGCCCATGATGACAGTGCCCATGGTGAAAGTTCCCACGGCGTCATTGCCTATGGTGACTGTGCTCATGGTAACAGTGCCCATGGTGACAGTGACCATGGTGAGAGTGCTCACACTGATAGTGCCCATGGTGACAGGGCTCATGGTGCCAGGCCGCATTGTGCCAGTACCCATGGCGACAGTGGTCATGGTGACACTGACCACAGTGAGAGTGCTCACTGTGATAGAGCTCACGGTAATAGTGCTCATGGTGACAGTGCAAATGGTGACAATACCCATGGTGACAGTACTCATGTTGAAAATACCCATGGTGGCAGTTCTCATGGTGACAGTGCTCATAATAGCAGTGCCCAAGGTGGCAGTCCTCGTGGTGACAGTGCTAATGGTGACAGTGCTCTTGGTGGCAGTTCCCATGGGGACAGTACCGATGGTGACCCTGTGCATTGTTACAGTGCCCATGGTAACCGTGCTCACGGTGGTAGTGCACATCGTGACAGTGCCCATGGTGGTAGTTCACCTGGTGACAGTGCTAAATAGTGACAGTGCACATGCTGACAGTGCTCACGGTGATAGTGCCCATGGTGACAGTGCCCACGGTGATAATGGGTATTATTACAGTGTTCATCGTGACAGAGCCCAAGGTGGCAGTGGCCATGGTGACAGTGCCCACAATGACAGTGCCCATGGTAACAGTGCCGACAGTGACAGTGCCCATGGTGACACTTCTCACAGTGAATGTGCCCATGGGGACAGTTACCATGATGAGATTTCTCATGGTGATAGTGCCCGTTGTGACAGTGCTCACAGTGACAATGCCCATGGTGCCAGTGCCCATAGAGACATTCCGCACGGTCACATTTCTCACGGTGAAAGTGCCTATGGTGACACTGCACCTGGTGGCAGTGCAAAATGGTGACAGTGCCCATGGTGACATTGCTCATAGTGACTTTGCTTACAGTGATAGTCCTTACGGTGACAGTGTGCATGGTGACACTGCACACAGTTGCAGTGTTTATGGTGACAGTCTTCACGGTGATACTTTCCATGGTGATAGTGCCCACGGTGACACTGCACATGGTGGCAGTGATAAATGGTGACAGTCCCCCTGTTGACAGTTCTCATGGTGACAGTGCACATGGTGACAACCCGTGCAGACTGTACTCATGGTGACAGTACTCACGGTGACAGTTCTCATGTTTGCAGTATCCATGGTGACAGTGCTCACAGTGATAGTGCCCATGGTGAGAGTGCCCATGATGACAGGGCCCATGGTGCCATTGCCTATGGTGACAGTGCTCATGGTAACAGTGCCCAAGGTGACAGTGACCATGGTGAGAGTGCTCACACTGATGGTGCCCATGGTGACAGTGCTCACGGTGCCTGTCTACATTGTGCCAGTACCCATGGCGACAGTGCTCATGGTGACAGTGACCACAGTGAGAGTGCTCATAGTGATAGTGCTCACGGTAATAGTGCTCATGGTGACAATGCAAATGGTGACAATACCATGGTGACAGTACTCATGTTGAAAATACCCATGGTGGCAGTTCTCATAGCGACAGATCTCATGGTGACAGTGCTCATAATAGCAGTGCCCAGGTGCCAGTGCTCGTGGTGACAGTGCTAATGGTGACAGTGCTCTTGGTGGCAGTTCCCATCGGGACAATACTGATGGTGACGCTGTGCATTGTTACAGTGCCCATGGTAACCGTGCTCACGGTGATAGTGCACATCGTGACAGTGCCCATGGTGGTAGTTCACCTGGTAACAGTGCTAAATAGTGACAGTGCACGTGCTGACAGTGCTCACGGTGATAGTGCCCATGGTGACAGTGCACACGGTGATAATGCGCATTGTTACAGAGTTCATGGTGACAGCACACGGTGGCAGTGGCCATGGAGACAGTGCCCACAATGACAGTGCCCATGGTGACAGTGCCGACAGTGACAGTGCCCATGGTGACACTTCTCACGGTGACAGTGCCCATGGGGACAGTTAGCATGGTGAGATTTCTCACGGTGACAGTGCCCGTTGTGACAGTGCTCACAGTGACAATGCCCATGGTGCCAATGCCCATAGAGTCATTCCGCACGGTCTCATTTCTCACAGTGAAAGTGCCTATGGTGATATTAACCATGGTGACACTGCACATGGTGGCAGAGCAAAATGGTGACAGTGCCCATGGTGACATTGCTCATTGTGACTTTCCTTATGGTGATAGTCCTTACAGTGACAGTGCGCATGGTGACACTGCACACAGTGACAGTGTTCATGGTGACAGTGTTCACGGTGATAGTTCCCATGGTGAGATTGTCCATGGTAACAGTGCCCATAGTCACAATTCTCATGGTGTAGTGCTCACAGTGACAGTGCCCATGGTGACAGTGCTCATGGTGACAGTGCTCATGTTGGCAGTGCCATAAATAACAGTGCTCATTGTGGCAGTGCTCATGGTGTCCGTGCTCATGGTGACAGTGCCCATGTTTACAGTGTTTATGGTGATAGATGTCACGGTGTCAGTGCCCACGGGGACAGTGCCAAGGCTGACAAAGCCCAGGGTGATACTTCCCATTGGGAAACTGCCCACAGTGACAGTGCCCATGGTGACAGCACCCAGTGTGACAAGGCTCATGGTGACAGTGCTCACGGTGACGGTGCCCATGGTGACAGTGCCGATGGTGAGAGTGCCATTAGTGACAGTGCTCATGGTGAAACTGCCCATGGAGACATTGCCCATGGTGATAGTGCTCGTGGTGACAACCCCACGGTGACAGTGCCAATGTTGATAGTCCCCGTGGTGACAGGTCTTACATTGAATGTGACCATGGTGTCTGTGCTCATGGTGACAGTGCTCAAGGTTATAGTCTCCATGTTGACAGTGCCGATGGTGACAATTCTCACGGTGACAGGGCCTATGGTGTAAATTCACATGGTGACAGTGTTCACGGTGACAGTGCCCATGGTGCTATTACCCATGGTGACAGTTCTCATAGTGAAACTGCCCATGGTGACACTGCACATGGTGGCAGTGCAAAATGGAGACAGTGCCCATGGTGCTATTGCTCAGGGTGACATTGCTTACGGTGATAGTGTGTATGGTGAAACTGCACACAGTGACATTGCTCATGGTGACAGTGTTCAAGGCGTTAGTTCCTATCGTGAATGTGACCATGGGGACAGTGCCCATTGTCACAATTCTCATGGTGTAGTGCTCATGGTGACAGTGCCCATGGTGACAATACACAGGGTGACAATATTCATGGTGACATTGCTCATGGTGAGAGTGCCCATGTTCACAACTGTCACGGTGATAGTTCCCATGGTGACAATACCCAGGGTAACAGAGCTGATGGTAAAAGTGTTCACGGTGACAGTGCCCATGATGACAGTACCTAAGGTGACAATTCCCATGGTGAGACTGCTCATAGACAGTGCCCATGGTGACAATACCCAGCGTGTCCTGTCCATGGTGACAGTGATCATGGTGACACTACTCATGAGGACAGTGCCATAAGTGACAGTGCTCATTGTGGCAGTGCTCATGGTGACTGTGCTCATGGTGACAGTGCCCATGGTGACAGTGCCTATGGTGATAGATATCACGGTGGCCGTGCCCAGGCTGACATTGCCCACGCTGACAAAGCCCATGGTGATACTTCCCATTGTGACAGTGCCAACGGTGGCAGAGCCCATGGTGACAGTGCCCAAGATCACAGTGTCCATGGTGAGAGTGCTAACGGTGACTGTGCCCATGGTGACAGCACCCAGTGTGACAATGCCCATTGTGACAGTGCTCACGGTGACCATGCCGATGGTGATAGTGCCAATAGTGAGAGTGCTCACGGTGACACTGCCCATGGAGACACTGCCCATGGTGATAGTGCTCATCATGACAACCCCTCGGAGGCAGTGCCAATGGTGAGAGTCCCCGTGGTGACAGTTCTCACGGTGAAAGTGATCCTATTGATATTTCTCATGGTGACAGTGCTCTTGGTGACAGTGCTCAAGGTGATAGTCCGAATGTTGACAGTGCCCATGGTGACTCTTCTCACGGTGACAGTGCCTATGGTGATTATGCTCTTAGTGACAGTGCTCATGGTGACAGTGCCCATGGTGACAGTGACCACGGTGAATGTTCTCACCATGGTAGTGCCCATGGTGACAGTGTTCATGATGACAGTCCGCATTAAGGCTGTGCCCACGGTGACACTGCTCATGGTGATAGTTCTCACGGTGATATTACGCACGGTGACAGTGCCAAAGGTGACAATACCCAGGTGATAGTAATCATGGTGAAAGTGCCCATGGTGGCAGTTCTCATACTGACAGTTCTTGTGACACTGCTCATGGTGGCAGTGCTCGTGGTGACAGTGCTCTTGGTGACAGTGCTCATGGTGGCAGTGCCCATGGTGAGACTCCCGATGGTGACACTGCCCATGGTGACAGTGCACATGGTCATGGTGCATCTGCTGGCAGTGCAAAATAGTGAGAGTGCCCATGATGATATTGCTCATGGTGATAGTGCCCATGGTGAGAGTGCCCATGGTTCCAGTGCTCATGGTGACAGTGCCCATTGTGACAGTGCCCCTGGTGACAGTGCACACCGTGAGAGTGTCCATGGTGTCTGTGCCCATGGTGACAGTTCTTATCATGAGAGTGTTCATGGTAGCAGTGTTCATGGTAATAGTGCTCACGGAGACATTGCCCACAATGAGAGTGCCCATGGTGAGAATACTGACTGTGACAGTGCCCATGATGACTTTTCTCTCTGCGACAGTGCCCTTCGGGAGAGTTAGCACGGTGAGATTTCTCACAGTGATAGTGCACATGGTTTCAGTGCTAATAGTGAAAAGACCCACGGCGCCAGTGCCCATCATGGCATTGCTCACGGTGATAGTTCTCACGGTGACAGTGCCCATGGTGATATTACCCATGGTGACAGTACTCAGTGATCAAGTGCTCATGGTGACAGTGCCTAAGGTGATAGTGCACACGGTGGCAGTGCAAAATGGCGACAGTGCCCATGGGGACATTGCTTAATGTGATAGTCCTTGTGGTGATATTGCGCATGGTGACATTGCCCACCACGACAGTTCTCTTGTTGACAGTGCTCATGGTGATAGTGCCAATGTTGGAAGTGCCCATCGTGAAAGTGCCCATGGTGACAGTTCTTATGATGAGAGTGGTCAGAGTGGCAGTGCTCATGGTGAAAGTGCCCATGGTGACAGAGCCCACGGTGACAGTGTCCATAGTTATAGTGTCCACGGTGACAGTCCTAACAGTGAAATTGTCCATGGGGACACTGCCCATGGTGAAAGTGCCCATGGTCACAACACTCACGGTGATAGTGCTCACGGTGAGAGTGGCCATGGTGACAGTGACCACGGTGACACTTCTAATGGTGATACTGCCCATGATGACAGTGCTCATTGTGACAGTTCACATTGTGCCAGTGCCCAAGGTGACAGTGCTCATGGTGACAGTGGCCAAAGTCACAATACCCATGGTGACAGTGCCCAGGCTGACAGTTCTCAAGGTGATAGTGCCCATGGTGACAGTGCACATGGTGATACAGAGAATGGGGACAGTGCTTATGGTGACAGTGGTCATGGTTGCAGTACCCATGGTGATAGTGCTGAAACTGACAGTGCCCTTGGGGATAGTGCCCATGGTGAGTGTGCTCATGTTAATAGTGCCCATGGTGGCAGTTCCCATTGTGAAAGTGCTCATGATGACAGTGCCCATGTTGGTAGTTCCCATGGTGACAGTGCTCATGGTGATAGTGACCATGTTAACAGTGCACATGGTGGCTGTGCCCTTGGTGACAGTGCCCATGATGACAGTATTCATGGTGACAGTGCTCACGGTGATAGTGCCCATGGTGACAGTGCACATGGTGGTAGTCCACATGGTGGCAGTGAAAAATGGTGACAGTTCCCATGCTGACAGTTCTCATTGTGACAATGCACACGGTCACAACCGATGCTGACACTGCTCATGGTAGCTGTACCCGTGGTGACAGTGCTCATGGTAATAGTGACCATGATAACAGTGCCCATGGTGACACTGCCCATGGTGACAATGCCCATGATGACAGTGCCCATGGAGTCAGTGCCCACGGAGCCATTGCCTATGGTAACAGTGCTCACAGTGACAGTACCCATGGTAACAGTGACCACGGTGAGAGTGCTCATGGTGATAGTGTCTATGGTGACAGATCACACTGTGACAGTCCGCATTGTGCCAGTACCAATAGTGACAGTGCCCATGGTGACATTGACCACGGTGAGAGTGCTCACGGTGCTAGTGCTCACAGTAATAGTGCTCATGGTGACAGTGCCGACAGTGACGGTGCTCACGGTGACAGTGCCTATGGTGATAGTGCCCATGGTGAGAGTCCGCCCATTGATAGTGCCCATGGTGGCAGTTCCCATTGTGAAAGTGCTCATGATGACATTGCCCATGTTGGTAGTTCCCATGGTGACAGTGCTCACGGTGATAGTGACCTTGGTAACTGTGCACATGGTGGCGTGCCCTTGGTGACAGTGCCAATGATGACAGTACTCATGGTGACAGTTCCCATGGGGACAAGGCACAGGGTGGCAGTGAAAAATGGTGATAGTGCCCATGTTGACAGTTCTCATGGTGACAGTGCACACGGTAACAACCCATGCAGACAGTACTCACGGTGACATTTCTCATGGTTGCAGTACCCATGGTGACAGTGCTCACAGTGATACTGCCCATGGTGGCAGTGCCCATGGTGACAGTGCCCATGGTGACACTGCCCATGATGATAGTGCCCATGGTGAAAGTTCCCACGGCGCCATTGCCTATTGTGACTGTGCTCATGGTAACAGTGCCCATGGTGACAGTGACCATGGTGAGAGTGCTCAAACTGATAGTGCCCATGGTGACAGGTCTCATGGTGCCAGTCTGCATTGTGCCAGTACCCATGGCGACAGTGGTCATGGTGACACTGACCACAGTGAGAGTGCTCACTGTGATAGAGCTCACGGTAATAGTGCTCATGGTGACAGTGCAAATGGTGACAATACCCATGGTGACAGTACTCATGTTGAAAATACCCATGGTGGCAGTTCTCATGGTGACAGTGCTCATAATAGCAGTGCCCAAGGTGGCAGTCCTCGTGGTGACAGTGCTAATGGTGACAGTGCTCTTGGTGGCAGTTCCCATGGGGACAGTACCGATGGTGACCCTGTGCATTGTTACAGTGCCCATGGTAACCGTGCTCACGGTGGTAGTGCACATCGTGACAGTGCCCATGGTGGTAGTTCACCTGGTGACAGTGCTAAATAGTGACAGTGCACATGCTGACAGTGCTCACGGTGATAGTGCCCATGGTGACAGTGCCCACGGTGATAATGGGTATTATTACAGTGTTCATCATGACAGAGCCCAAGGTGGCAGTGGCCATGGTGACAGTGCCCACAATGACAGTGCCCATGATAACAGTGCCGACAGTGACAGTGCCCATGGTGACACTTCTCACAGTGAATGTGCCCATGGGGACAGTTACCATGATGAGATTTCTCATGGTGATAGTGCCCGTTGTGACAGTGCTCACAGTGACAATGCCCATGGTGCCAGTGCCCATAGAGACATTCCGCACGGTCACATTTCTCACGGTGAAAGTGCCTATGGTGACACTGCACCTGGTGGCAGTGCAAAATGGTGACAGTGCCCATGGTGACATTGCTCATAGTGACTTTGCTTACAGTGATAGTCCTTACAGTGACAGTGTGCATGGTGACACTGCACACAGTTGCAGTGTTTATGGTGACAGTCTTCACGGTGATATTTTCCATGGTGATAGTGCCCATGGTGACACTGCACATGGTGGCAGTGATAAATGGTGACAGTGCCCCTGTTGACAGTTCTCATGGTGACAGTGCACATGGTGACAACCCGTGCAGACTGTACTCATGGTGACAGTACTCACGGTGACAGTTCTCATGTTTGCAGTATCCATGGTGACAGTGCTCACAGTGATAGTGCCCATGGTGAGAGTGCCCATGATGACAGGGCCCATGGTGCCATTGCCTATGGTGACAGTGCTCATGGTAACAGTGCCCAAGGTGACAGTGACCATGGTGAGAGTGCTCACACTGATGGTGCCCATGGTGAGAGTGCTCACGGTGCCTGTCTACATTGTGCCAGTACCCATGGCGACAGTGCTCATGGTGACAGTGACCACAGTGAGAGTGCTCATAGTGATAGTGCTCACGGTAATAGTGCTCATGGTGACAATGCAAATGGTGACAATACCATGGTGACAGTACTCATGTTGAAAATACCCATGGTGGCAGTTCTCATAGCGACAGATCTCATGGTGACAGTGCTCATAATAGCAGTGCCCAGGTGCCAGTGCTCGTGGTGACAGTGCTAATGGTGACAGTGCTCTTGGTGGCAGTTCCCATCGGGACAATACTGATGGTGACGCTGTGCATTGTTACAGTGCCCATGGTAACCGTGCTCACGGTGATAGTGCACATCGTGACAGCGCCCATGGTGGTAGTTCACCTGGTGACAGTGCTAAATAGTGACAGTGCACGTGCTGACAGTGCTCACGGTGATAGTGCCCATGGTGACAGTGCACATGGTGGTAGTCCACATGGTGGCAGTGAAAAATGGTGACAGTTCCCATGCTGACAGTTCTCATTGTGACAATGCACACGGTCACAACCGATGCTGACACTGCTCATGGTAGCTGTACCCGTGGTGACAGTGCTCATGGTGATAGTGCCCATGTTAACAGTGCCCATGGTGACACTGCCCATGGTGACAATGCCCATGATGACAGTGCCCATGGAGTCAGTGCCCACGGAGCCATTGCCTATGGTAACAGTGCTCACAGTGACAGTACCCATGGTAACAGTGACCACGGTGAGAGTGCTCATGGTGATAGTGGCTATGGTGACAGATCACACTGTGACAGTCCGCATTGTGCCAGTACCAATAGTGACAGTGCCCATGGTGACATTGACCACGGTGAGAGTGCTCACGGTGCTAGTGCTCACAGTAATAGTGCTCATGGTGACAGTGCCGACAGTGACGGTGCTCACGGTGACAGTGCCTATGGTGATAGTGCCCATGGTGAAAGTCTGCCCATTGATAGTGCACATGGTGGCAGTTCCCATTGTGAAAGTGCTCATGATGACATTGCCCATGTTGGTAGTTCCCATGGTGACAGTGCTCACGGTGATAGTGACCTTGGTAACTGTGCACATGGTGGCCGTGCCCTTGGTGACAGTGCCAATGATGACAGTACTCATGGTGACAGTTCCCATGGGGACAAGGCACAGGGTGGCAGTGAAAAATGGTGAAAGTGCCCATGTTGACAGTTCTCATGGTGACAGTGCACACGGTGAAAACCCATGCAGACAGTACTCACGGTGACATTTCTCATGGTTGCAGTACCCATGGTGACAGTGCTCACAGTGATACTGCCCATGGTGGCAGTGCCCATGGTGACAGTGCCCATGGTGACACTGCCCATGATGACAGTGCCCATGGTGAAAGTTCCCACGGCGCCATTGCCTATGGTGACTGTGCTCATGGTAACAGTGCCCATGGTGACAGTGACCATGGTGAGAGTGCTCACACTGATAGTGCCCATGGTGACAGGGCTCATGGTGCCAGTCTGGATTGTGCCAGTACCCATGGCGACAGTGGTCATGGTGACACTGACCACAGTGAGAGTGCTCACTGTGATAGAGCTCACGGTAATAGTGCTCATGGTGACAGTGCAAATGGTGACAATACCCATGGTGACAGTACTCATGTTGAAAATACCCATGGTGGCAGTTCTCATGGTGACAGTGCTCATAATAGCAGTGCCCAAGGTGGCAGTCCTCGTGGTGACAGTGCTAATGGTGACAGTGCTCTTGGTGGCAGTTCCCATGGGGACAGTACCGATGGTGACCCTGTGCATTGTTACAGTGCCCATGGTAACCGTGCTCACGGTGGTAGTGCACATCGTGACAGTGCCCATGGTGGTAGTTCACCTGGTGACAGTGCTAAATAGTGACAGTGCACATGCTGACAGTGCTCACGGTGATAGTGCCCATGGTGACAGTGCCCACGGTGATAATGGGTATTATTACAGTGTTCATCGTGACAGAGCCCAAGGTGGCAGTGGCCATGGTGACAGTGCCCGCAATGACAGTGCCCATGGTAACAGTGCCGACAGTGTCAGTGCCTATGGTGACAATTCTCACAGTGAATGTGCCCATGGGGACAGTTACCATGATGAGATTTCTCATGGTGATAGTGCCCGTTGTGACAGTGCTCACACTGACAATGCCCATGGTGCCAGTGCCCATGGAGACATTCCGCACGGTCACATTTCTCACGGTGAAAGTGCCTATGGTGACACTGCACCTGGTGGCAGTGCAAAATGGTGACAGTGCCCATGGTGACATTGCTCATAGTGACTTTGCTTACAGTGATAGTCCTTACGGTGACAGTGTGCATGGTGACACTGCACACAGTTGCAGTGTTTATGGTGACAGTCTTCACGGTGATACTTTCCATAGTGATAGTGCCCATGGTGACACTGCACATGGTGGCAATGATAAATGGTGACAGTGCCCCTGTTGACAGTTCTCATGGTGACAGTGCACATGGTGACAACCTGTGCAGACTGTACTCATGGTGACAGTACTCACGGTGACAGTTCTCATGTTTGCAGTATCCATGGTGACAGTGCTCACAGTGATAGTGCCCATGGTGAGAGTGCCCATGATGACAGGGCCCATGGTGCCATTGCCTATGGTGACAGTGCTCATGGTAACAGTGCCCAAGGTGACAGTGACCATGGTGAGAGTGCTCACACTGATGGTGCCCATGGTGACAGTGCTCACGGTGCCTGTCTACATTGTGCCAGTACCCATGGCGACAGTGCTCATGGTGACAGTGACCACAGTGAGAGTGCTCATAGTGATAGTGCTCACGGTAATAGTGCTCATGGTGACAATGCAAATGGTGACAATACCATGGTGACAGTACTCATGTTGAAAATACCCATGGTGGCAGTTCTCATAGCGACAGATCTCATGGTGACAGTGCTCATAATAGCAGTGCCCAGGTGCCAGTGCTCGTGGTGACAGTGCTAATGGTGACAGTGCTCTTGGTGGCAGTTCCCATCGGGACAATACTGATGGTGACGCTGTGCATTGTTACAGTGCCCATGGTAACCGTGCTCACGGTGATAGTGCACATCGTGACAGTGCCCATGGTGGTAGTTCACCTGGTAACAGTGCTAAATAGTGACAGTGCACGTGCTGACAGTGCTCACGGTGATAGTGCCCATGGTGACAGTGCACACGGTGATAATGCGCATTGTTACAGAGTTCATGGTGACAGCACACGGTGGCAGTGGCCATGGAGACAGTGCCCACAATGACAGTGCCCATGGTGACAGTGCCGACAGTGACAGTGCCCATGGTGACACTTCTCACGGTGACAGTGCCCATGGGGACAGTTAGCATGGTGAGATTTCTCACGGTGACAGTGCCCGTTGTGACAGTGCTCACAGTGACAATGCCCATGGTGCCAATGCCCATAGAGTCATTCCGCACGGTCTCATTTCTCACAGTGAAAGTGCCTATGGTGATATTAACCATGGTGACACTGCACATGGTGGCAGAGCAAAATGGTGACAGTGCCCATGGTGACATTGCTCATTGTGACTTTCCTTATGGTGATAGTCCTTACAGTGACAGTGCGCATGGTGACACTGCACACAGTGACAGTGTTCATGGTGACAGTGTTCACGGTGATAGTTCCCATGGTGAGATTGTCCATGGTAACAGTGCCCATAGTCACAATTCTCATGGTGTAGTGCTCACAGTGACAGTGCCCATGGTGACAGTGCTCATGGTGACAGTGCTCATGTTGGCAGTGCCATAAATAACAGTGCTCATTGTGGCAGTGCTCATGGTGTCCGTGCTCATGGTGACAGTGCCCATGTTTACAGTGTTTATGGTGATAGATGTCACGGTGTCAGTGCCCACGGGGACAGTGCCAAGGCTGACAAAGCCCAGGGTGATACTTCCCATTGGGAAACTGCCCACAGTGACAGTGCCCATGGTGACAGCACCCAGTGTGACAAGGCTCATGGTGACAGTGCTCACGGTGACGGTGCCCATGGTGACAGTGCCGATGGTGAGAGTGCCATTAGTGACAGTGCTCATGGTGAAACTGCCCATGGAGACATTGCCCATGGTGATAGTGCTCGTGGTGACAACCCCACGGTGACAGTGCCAATGTTGATAGTCCCCGTGGTGACAGGTCTTACATTGAATGTGACCATGGTGTCTGTGCTCATGGTGACAGTGCTCAAGGTTATAGTCTCCATGTTGACAGTGCCGATGGTGACAATTCTCACGGTGACAGGGCCTATGGTGTAAATTCACATGGTGACAGTGTTCACGGTGACAGTGCCCATGGTGCTATTACCCATGGTGACAGTTCTCATAGTGAAACTGCCCATGGTGACACTGCACATGGTGGCAGTGCAAAATGGAGACAGTGCCCATGGTGCTATTGCTCAGGGTGACATTGCTTACGGTGATAGTGTGTATGGTGAAACTGCACACAGTGACATTGCTCATGGTGACAGTGTTCAAGGCGTTAGTTCCTATCGTGAATGTGACCATGGGGACAGTGCCCATTGTCACAATTCTCATGGTGTAGTGCTCATGGTGACAGTGCCCATGGTGACAATACACAGGGTGACAATATTCATGGTGACATTGCTCATGGTGAGAGTGCCCATGTTCACAACTGTCACGGTGATAGTTCCCATGGTGACAATACCCAGGGTAACAGAGCTGATGGTAAAAGTGTTCACGGTGACAGTGCCCATGATGACAGTACCTAAGGTGACAATTCCCATGGTGAGACTGCTCATAGACAGTGCCCATGGTGACAATACCCAGCGTGTCCTGTCCATGGTGACAGTGATCATGGTGACACTACTCATGAGGACAGTGCCATAAGTGACAGTGCTCATTGTGGCAGTGCTCATGGTGACTGTGCTCATGGTGACAGTGCCCATGGTGACAGTGCCTATGGTGATAGATATCACGGTGGCCGTGCCCAGGCTGACATTGCCCACGCTGACAAAGCCCATGGTGATACTTCCCATTGTGACAGTGCCAACGGTGGCAGAGCCCATGGTGACAGTGCCCAAGATCAGTGTCCATGGTGAGAGTGCTAACGGTGACTGTGCCCATGGTGACAGCACCCAGTGTGACAATGCCCATTGTGACAGTGCTCACGGTGACCATGCCGATGGTGATAGTGCCAATAGTGAGAGTGCTCACGGTGACACTGCCCATGGAGACACTGCCCATGGTGATAGTGCTCATCATGACAACCCCTCGGAGGCAGTGCCAATGGTGAGAGTCCCCGTGGTGACAGTTCTCACGGTGAAAGTGATCCTATTGATATTTCTCATGGTGACAGTGCTCTTGGTGACAGTGCTCAAGGTGATAGTCCGAATGTTGACAGTGCCCATGGTGACTCTTCTCACGGTGACAGTGCCTATGGTGATTATGCTCTTAGTGACAGTGCTCATGGTGACAGTGCCCATGGTGACAGTGACCACGGTGAATGTTCTCACCATGGTAGTGCCCATGGTGACAGTGTTCATGATGACAGTCCGCATTAAGGCTGTGCCCACGGTGACACTGCTCATGGTGATAGTTCTCACGGTGATATTACGCACGGTGACAGTGCCAAAGGTGACAATACCCAGGTGATAGTAATCATGGTGAAAGTGCCCATGGTGGCAGTTCTCATACTGACAGTTCTTGTGACACTGCTCATGGTGGCAGTGCTCGTGGTGACAGTGCTCTTGGTGACAGTGCTCATGGTGGCAGTGCCCATGGTGAGACTCCCGATGGTGACACTGCCCATGGTGACAGTGCACATGGTCATGGTGCATCTGCTGGCAGTGCAAAATAGTGAGAGTGCCCATGATGATATTGCTCATGGTGATAGTGCCCATGGTGAGAGTGCCCATGGTTCCAGTGCTCATGGTGACAGTGCCCATTGTGACAGTGCCCCTGGTGACAGTGCACACCGTGAGAGTGTCCATGGTGTCTGTGCCCATGGTGACAGTTCTTATCATGAGAGTGTTCATGGTAGCAGTGTTCATGGTAATAGTGCTCACGGAGACATTGCCCACAATGAGAGTGCCCATGGTGAGAATACTGACTGTGACAGTGCCCATGATGACTTTTCTCTCTGCGACAGTGCCCTTCGGGAGAGTTAGCACGGTGAGATTTCTCACAGTGATAGTGCACATGGTTTCAGTGCTAATAGTGAAAAGACCCACGGCGCCAGTGCCCATCATGGCATTGCTCACGGTGATAGTTCTCACGGTGACAGTGCCCATGGTGATATTACCCATGGTGACAGTACTCAGTGATCAAGTGCTCATGGTGACAGTGCCTAAGGTGATAGTGCACACGGTGGCAGTGCAAAATGGCGACAGTGCCCATGGGGACATTGCTTAATGTGATAGTCCTTGTGGTGATATTGCGCATGGTGACATTGCCCACCACGACAGTTCTCTTGTTGACAGTGCTCATGGTGATAGTGCCAATGTTGGAAGTGCCCATCGTGAAAGTGCCCATGGTGACAGTTCTTATGATGAGAGTGGTCAGAGTGGCAGTGCTCATGGTGAAAGTGCCCATGGTGACAGAGCCCACGGTGACAGTGTCCATAGTTATAGTGTCCACGGTGACAGTCCTAACAGTGAAATTGTCCATGGGGACACTGCCCATGGTGAAAGTGCCCATGGTCACAACACTCACGGTGATAGTGCTCACGGTGAGAGTGGCCATGGTGACAGTGACCACGGTGACACTTCTAATGGTGATACTGCCCATGATGACAGTGCTCATTGTGACAGTTCACATTGTGCCAGTGCCCAAGGTGACAGTGCTCATGGTGACAGTGGCCAAAGTCACAATACCCATGGTGACAGTGCCCAGGCTGACAGTTCTCAAGGTGATAGTGCCCATGGTGACAGTGCACATGGTGATACAGAGAATGGGGACAGTGCTTATGGTGACAGTGGTCATGGTTGCAGTACCCATGGTGATAGTGCTGAAACTGACAGTGCCCTTGGGGATAGTGCCCATGGTGAGTGTGCTCATGTTAATAGTGCCCATGGTGGCAGTTCCCATTGTGAAAGTGCTCATGATGACAGTGCCCATGTTGGTAGTTCCCATGGTGACAGTGCTCATGGTGATAGTGACCATGTTAACAGTGCACATGGTGGCTGTGCCCTTGGTGACAGTGCCCATGATGACAGTATTCATGGTGACAGTGCTCACGGTGATAGTGCCCATGGTGACAGTGCACATGGTGGTAGTCCACATGGTGGCAGTGAAAAATGGTGACAGTTCCCATGCTGACAGTTCTCATTGTGACAATGCACACGGTCACAACCGATGCTGACACTGCTCATGGTAGCTGTACCCGTGGTGACAGTGCTCATGGTAATAGTGACCATGATAACAGTGCCCATGGTGACACTGCCCATGGTGACAATGCCCATGATGACAGTGCCCATGGAGTCAGTGCCCACGGAGCCATTGCCTATGGTAACAGTGCTCACAGTGACAGTACCCATGGTAACAGTGACCACGGTGAGAGTGCTCATGGTGATAGTGTCTATGGTGACAGATCACACTGTGACAGTCCGCATTGTGCCAGTACCAATAGTGACAGTGCCCATGGTGACATTGACCACGGTGAGAGTGCTCACGGTGCTAGTGCTCACAGTAATAGTGCTCATGGTGACAGTGCCGACAGTGACGGTGCTCACGGTGACAGTGCCTATGGTGATAGTGCCCATGGTGAGAGTCCGCCCATTGATAGTGCCCATGGTGGCAGTTCCCATTGTGAAAGTGCTCATGATGACATTGCCCATGTTGGTAGTTCCCATGGTGACAGTGCTCACGGTGATAGTGACCTTGGTAACTGTGCACATGGTGGCGTGCCCTTGGTGACAGTGCCAATGATGACAGTACTCATGGTGACAGTTCCCATGGGGACAAGGCACAGGGTGGCAGTGAAAAATGGTGATAGTGCCCATGTTGACAGTTCTCATGGTGACAGTGCACACGGTAACAACCCATGCAGACAGTACTCACGGTGACATTTCTCATGGTTGCAGTACCCATGGTGACAGTGCTCACAGTGATACTGCCCATGGTGGCAGTGCCCATGGTGACAGTGCCCATGGTGACACTGCCCATGATGATAGTGCCCATGGTGAAAGTTCCCACGGCGCCATTGCCTATTGTGACTGTGCTCATGGTAACAGTGCCCATGGTGACAGTGACCATGGTGAGAGTGCTCAAACTGATAGTGCCCATGGTGACAGGTCTCATGGTGCCAGTCTGCATTGTGCCAGTACCCATGGCGACAGTGGTCATGGTGACACTGACCACAGTGAGAGTGCTCACTGTGATAGAGCTCACGGTAATAGTGCTCATGGTGACAGTGCAAATGGTGACAATACCCATGGTGACAGTACTCATGTTGAAAATACCCATGGTGGCAGTTCTCATGGTGACAGTGCTCATAATAGCAGTGCCCAAGGTGGCAGTCCTCGTGGTGACAGTGCTAATGGTGACAGTACTCTTGGTGGCAGTTCCCATGGGGACAGTACCGATGGTGACCCTGTGCATTGTAACAGTTCCCATGGTAACCGTGCTCACGGTGGTAGTGCACATCGTGACAGTGCCCATGGTGGTAGTTCACCTGGTGACAGTGCTAAATAGTGACAGTGCACATGCTGACAGTGCTCACGGTGATAGTGCCCATGGTGACAGTGCCCACGGTGATAATGGGTATTATTACAGTGTTCATCATGACAGAGCCCAAGGTGGCAGTGGCCATGGTGACAGTGCCCACAATGACAGTGCCCATGATAACAGTGCCGACAGTGACAGTGCCCATGGTGACACTTCTCACAGTGAATGTGCCCATGGGGACAGTTACCATGATGAGATTTCTCATGGTGATAGTGCCCGTTGTGACAGTGCTCACAGTGACAATGCCCATGGTGCCAGTGCCCATAGAGACATTCCGCACGGTCACATTTCTCACGGTGAAAGTGCCTATGGTGACACTGCACCTGGTGGCAGTGCAAAATGGTGACAGTGCCCATGGTGACATTGCTCATAGTGACTTTGCTTACAGTGATAGTCCTTACAGTGACAGTGTGCATGGTGACACTGCACACAGTTGCAGTGTTTATGGTGACAGTCTTCACGGTGATATTTTCCATGGTGATAGTGCCCATGGTGACACTGCACATGGTGGCAGTGATAAATGGTGACAGTGCCCCTGTTGACAGTTCTCATGGTGACAGTGCACATGGTGACAACCCGTGCAGACTGTACTCATGGTGACAGTACTCACGGTGACAGTTCTCATGTTTGCAGTATCCATGGTGACAGTGCTCACAGTGATAGTGCCCATGGTGAGAGTGCCCATGATGACAGGGCCCATGGTGCCATTGCCTATGGTGACAGTGCTCATGGTAACAGTGCCCAAGGTGACAGTGACCATGGTGAGAGTGCTCACACTGATGGTGCCCATGGTGAGAGTGCTCACGGTGCCTGTCTACATTGTGCCAGTACCCATGGCGACAGTGCTCATGGTGACAGTGACCACAGTGAGAGTGCTCATAGTGATAGTGCTCACGGTAATAGTGCTCATGGTGACAATGCAAATGGTGACAATACCATGGTGACAGTACTCATGTTGAAAATACCCATGGTGGCAGTTCTCATAGCGACAGATCTCATGGTGACAGTGCTCATAATAGCAGTGCCCAGGTGCCAGTGCTCGTGGTGACAGTGCTAATGGTGACAGTGCTCTTGGTGGCAGTTCCCATCGGGACAATACTGATGGTGACGCTGTGCATTGTTACAGTGCCCATGGTAACCGTGCTCACGGTGATAGTGCACATCGTGACAGCGCCCATGGTGGTAGTTCACCTGGTGACAGTGCTAAATAGTGACAGTGCACGTGCTGAAAGTGCTCACGGTGATAGTGCCCATGGTGACAGTGCACATGGTGGTAGTCCACATGGTGGCAGTGAAAAATGGTGACAGTTCCCATGCTGACAGTTCTCATTGTGACAATGCACACGGTCACAACCGATGCTGACACTGCTCATGGTAGCTGTACCCGTGGTGACAGTGCTCATGGTGATAGTGCCCATGTTAACAGTGCCCATGGTGACACTGCCCATGGTGACAATGCCCATGATGACAGTGCCCATGGAGTCAGTGCCCACGGAGCCATTGCCTATGGTAACAGTGCTCACAGTGACAGTACCCATGGTAACAGTGACCACGGTGAGAGTGCTCATGGTGATAGTGGCTATGGTGACAGATCACACTGTGACAGTCCGCATTGTGCCAGTACCAATAGTGACAGTGCCCATGGTGACATTGACCACGGTGAGAGTGCTCACGGTGCTAGTGCTCACAGTAATAGTGCTCATGGTGACAGTGCCGACAGTGACGGTGCTCACGGTGACAGTGCCTATGGTGATAGTGCCCATGGTGAAAGTCTGCCCATTGATAGTGCACATGGTGGCAGTTCCCATTGTGAAAGTGCTCATGATGACATTGCCCATGTTGGTAGTTCCCATGGTGACAGTGCTCACGGTGATAGTGACCTTGGTAACTGTGCACATGGTGGCCGTGCCCTTGGTGACAGTGCCAATGATGACAGTACTCATGGTGACAGTTCCCATGGGGACAAGGCACAGGGTGGCAGTGAAAAATGGTGAAAGTGCCCATGTTGACAGTTCTCATGGTGACAGTGCACACGGTGAAAACCCATGCAGACAGTACTCACGGTGACATTTCTCATGGTTGCAGTACCCATGGTGACAGTGCTCACAGTGATACTGCCCATGGTGGCAGTGCCCATGGTGACAGTGCCCATGGTGACACTGCCCATGATGACAGTGCCCATGGTGAAAGTTCCCACGGCGCCATTGCCTATGGTGACTGTGCTCATGGTAACAGTGCCCATGGTGACAGTGACCATGGTGAGAGTGCTCACACTGATAGTGCCCATGGTGACAGGGCTCATGGTGCCAGTCTGGATTGTGCCAGTACCCATGGCGACAGTGGTCATGGTGACACTGACCACAGTGAGAGTGCTCACTGTGATAGAGCTCACGGTAATAGTGCTCATGGTGACAGTGCAAATGGTGACAATACCCATGGTGACAGTACTCATGTTGAAAATACCCATGGTGGCAGTTCTCATGGTGACAGTGCTCATAATAGCAGTGCCCAAGGTGGCAGTCCTCGTGGTGACAGTGCTAATGGTGACAGTGCTCTTGGTGGCAGTTCCCATGGGGACAGTACCGATGGTGACCCTGTGCATTGTTACAGTGCCCATGGTAACCGTGCTCACGGTGGTAGTGCACATCGTGACAGTGCCCATGGTGGTAGTTCACCTGGTGACAGTGCTAAATAGTGACAGTGCACATGCTGACAGTGCTCACGGTGATA
Organism: Mesoplodon mirus; assembly: GCF_964341445.2. Classification (NCBI taxonomy): domain Eukaryota; kingdom Metazoa; phylum Chordata; class Mammalia; order Artiodactyla; family Ziphiidae; genus Mesoplodon; species Mesoplodon mirus. The sequence continues at coordinate 4,251,623 of NW_028295808.1, read as the reverse complement.
GTGCCCATGGTGACAGTGCCCACGGTGATAATGGGTATTATTACAGTGTTCATCGTGACAGAGCCCAAGGTGGCAGTGGCCATGGTGACAGTGCCCGCAATGACAGTGCCCATGGTAACAGTGCCGACAGTGACAGTGCCTATGGTGACAATTCTCACAGTGAATGTGCCCATGGGGACAGTTACCATGATGAGATTTCTCATGGTGATAGTGCCCGTTGTGACAGTGCTCACACTGACAATGCCCATGGTGCCAGTGCCCATGGAGACATTCCGCACGGTCACATTTCTCACGGTGAAAGTGCCTATGGTGACACTGCACCTGGTGGCAGTGCAAAATGGTGACAGTGCCCATGGTGACATTGCTCATAGTGACTTTGCTTACAGTGATAGTCCTTACGGTGACAGTGTGCATGGTGACACTGCACACAGTTGCAGTGTTTATGGTGACAGTCTTCACGGTGATACTTTCCATAGTGATAGTGCCCATGGTGACACTGCACATGGTGGCAATGATAAATGGTGACAGTGCCCCTGTTGACAGTTCTCATGGTGACAGTGCACATGGTGACAACCTGTGCAGACTGTACTCATGGTGACAGTACTCACGGTGACAGTTCTCATGTTTGCAGTATCCATGGTGACAGTGCTCACAGTGATAGTGCCCATGGTGAGAGTGCCCATGATGACAGGGCCCATGGTGCCATTGCCTATGGTGACAGTGCTCATGGTAACAGTGCCCAAGGTGACAGTGACCATGGTGAGAGTGCTCACACTGATGGTGCCCATGGTGACAGTGCTCACGGTGCCTGTCTACATTGTGCCAGTACCCATGGCGACAGTGCTCATGGTGACAGTGACCACAGTGAGAGTGCTCATAGTGATAGTGCTCACGGTAATAGTGCTCATGGTGACAATGCAAATGGTGACCATACCATGGTGAGAGTACTCATGTTGAAAATACCCATGGTGGCAGTTCTCATAGCGACAGATCTCATGGTGACAGTGCTCATAATAGCAGTGCCCAGGTGCCAGTGCTCGTGGTGACAGTGCTAATGGTGACAGTGCTCTTGGTGGCAATTCCCATCGGGACAATACTGATGGTGACGCTGTGCATTGTTACAGTGCCCATGGTAACCGTGCTCACGGTGATAGTGCACATCGTGACAGTGCCCATGGTGGTAGTTCACCTGGTGACAGTGCTAAATAGTGACAGTGCACGTGCTGACAGTGCTCACGGTGATAGTGCACATGGTGACAGTGCATACGGTGATAATGCGCATTGTTACAGAGTTCATGGTGACAGCACACGGTGGCAGTGGCCATGGAGACAGTGCCCACAATGACAGTGCCCATGGTGACAGTGCCGACAGTGACAGTGCCCATGGTGACACTTCTCACGGTGACAGTGCCCATGGGGACAGTTAGCATGGTGAGATTTCTCACGGTGACAGTGCCCGTTGTGACAGTGCTCACAGTGACAATGCCCATGGTGCCAGTGCCCATAGAGTCATTCCGCATGGTCACATTTCTAACAGTGAAAGTGCCTATGGTGATATTAACCATGGTGACACTGCACATGGTGGCAGAGCAAAATGGTGACAGTGCCCATGGTGACATTGCTCATGGTGACTTTGCTTACGGTGATAGTCCTTACAGTGACAGTGCGCATGGTGACACTGCACACAGTGACAGTGTTCATGGTGACAGTGTTCACGGTGATAGTTCCCATGGTGAGATTGTCCATGGTAACAGTGCCCATAGTCACAATTCTCATGGTGTAGTGCTCACAGTGACAGTGTCCATGGTGTCATGCCCATGGTGACAGTGCTCATGGTGACAGTGCTCATGTTGGCAGTGCCATAAATAACAGTGCTCATTGTGGCAGTGCTCATGGTGTCCGTGCTCATGGTGACAGTGCCCATGTTTACAGTGTTTATGGTGATAGATGTCACGGTGTCAGTGCCCACGGGGACAGTGCCAAGGCTGACAAAGCCCAGGGTGATACTTCCCATTGGGACAGTGCCCACGGTGACAGTGCCCATGGTGACAGCACCCAGTGTGACAAGGCACATGGTGACAGTGCTCACGGTGACGGTGCCCATGGTGACAGTGCCGATGGTGAGAGTGCCATTAGTGACAGTGCTCATGGTGAAACTGCCCATGGAGACATCGCCCATGGTGATAGTGCTCGTGGTGACAACCCCACGGTGACAGTGCCAATGTTGATAGTCCCCGTGGTGACAGGTCTTACATTGAATGTGACCATGGTGTCTGTGCTCATGGTGACAGTGCTCAAGGTTAGAGTCTCCATGTTGACAGTGCCAATGGTGACAATTCTCACGGTGACAGGGCCTAAGGTGAAAATTCTCATAGTGACAGTGTTCACGGTGACAGTGCCCATGGTGCTATTACCCATGGTGACAGTTCTCATAGTGAAACTGCCCATGGTGACACTGCACATGGTGGCAGTGCAAAATGGTGACAGTGTCCATGGTGCTATTGCTCATGGTGACATTGCTTACGGTGATAGTGTGTATGGTGAAACTGCACACAGTGACATTGCTCATGGTGACAGTGTTCACGGCGTTAGTTCCTATCGTGAATGTGACCATGGGGACAGTGCCCATTGTCACAATTCTCATGGTGTAGTGCTCACGGTGACAGTGCCCATGGTGACAATACACAGGGTGACACTATTCATGGTGACATTGCTCATGGTGAGAGTGCCCATGTTCACAACTGTCACGGTGATAGTTCCCATGGTGACAATACCCAGGGTAACAGAGCTGATGGTAAAAGTGTTCACGGTGACAGTGCCCATGATGACAGTACCTAAGGTGACAATTCCCATGGTGAGACTGCTCATAGACAGTGCCCATGGTGACAATACCCAGCGTGTCCTGTCCATGGTGACAGTGATCATGGTGACACTTCTCATGAGGACAGTGCCATAAGTGACAGTGCTCATTGTGGCAGTGCTCATGGTGACCGTGCTCATGGTGACAGTGCCCATGGTGACAGTGCCTATGGTGATAGATATCATGGTGGCCGTGCCCAGGGTGACATTGCCCACGCTGACAAAGCCCATGGTGATACTTCCCATTGTGACAGTGCCCACGGTGGCAGAGCCCATGGTGACAGTGCCCAAGATCACAGTGTCCATGGTGAGAGTGCTAACGGTGACTGTGCCCATGGTGACAGCACCCAGTGTGACAATGCCCATTGTGACAGTGCTCACGGTGACCATGCCGATGGTGATAGTGCCAATAGTGAGAGTGCTCACGGTGACACTGCCCATGGAGACACTGCCCATGGTGATAGTGCTCATCATGACAACCCCTCGGAGGCAGTGCCAATGGTGAGAGTCCCCGTGGTGACAGTTCTCACGGTGAAAGTGATCCTATTGATATTTCTCATGGTGACAGTGCTCTTGGTGACAGTGCTCAAGGTGATAGTCTGAATGTTGACAGTGCCCATGGTTACTCTTCTCACGGTGACAGTGCCTATGGTGATTATGCTCTTAGTGACAGTGCTCATGGTGACAGTGCCCATGGTGACAGTGACCACGGTGACTGTTCTCACCGTGGTAGTGCCCATGGTGACAGTGTTCATGATGACAGTCCGCATTAAGGCTGTGCCGTGGTGACAGTGCTCATGGTGATAGTTCTCACGGTGATAGTACGCACGGTGACAGTGCCAAAGGTGACAATACCCAGGTGATAGTAATCATGGTGAAAGTGCCCATGGTGGCAGTTCTCATACTGACAGTTCTTGTGACAGTGCTCATGGTGGCAGTGCTCGTGGTGACAGTGCTCTTGGTGACAGTGCTCATGGTGGCAGTGCCCATGGTGAGACTCCCGATGGTGACACTGCCCATGGTGACAGTGCACATGGTCATGGTGCATCTGGTGGCAGTGCAAAATAGTGAGAGTGCCCATGATGATATTGCTCATGGTGATAGTGCCCATGGTGAGAGTGCCCATGGTTCCAGTGCTCATGGTGACAGTGCCCATTGTGACAGTGGCCCTGGTGACAGTGCACACCGTGAGAGTGCCCATGGTGTCTGTGCCCATGGTGACAGTTCTTATCATGAGAGTGTTCACGGTAGCAGTGTTTATGGTAATAGTGCTCACGGAGACATTGCCAAAATGAGAGTGCCCATGGTGAGAATACTGACTGTGAAAGTGCCCATGATGACTTTTCTCTCTGCGACAGTGCCCATGGGGACAGTTAGCACGGTGAGATTTCTCACAGTGATAGTGCACATGGTTTCAGTGCTAATAGTGAAAAGACCCACGGCGCCAGTGCCCATCATGGCATTGCTCACGGTGATAGTTCTCACGGTGACAGTGCCCATGGTGATATTACCCATGGTGACAGTACTCAGTGATCAAGTGCTCATGGTGACAGTGCCTAAGGTGATAGTGCACACGGTGGCAGTGCAAAATGGCGACAGTGCCCATGGTGACATTGCTTAATGTGATAGTCCTTGTGGTGACATTGCGCATGGTGACATTGCCCACCACGACAGTTCTCTTGTTGACAGTGCTCATGGTGATAGTGCCAATGTTGGAAGTGCCCATCGTGAAAGTGCCCATGGTGACAGTTCTTATGATGAGAGTGGTCAGAGTGGCAGTGCTCATGGTGAAAGTGCCCATGGTGACAGAGCCCACGGTGACAGTGTCCATAGTTATAGTGTCCACGGTGACAGTCCTAACAGTGAAATTGTCCATGGGGACACTGCCCATGGTGAAAGTGCCCATGGTCACAACACTCACGGTGATAGTGCTCACGGTGAGAGTGGCCATGGTGACAGTGACCACGGTGACACTTCTAATGGTGATACTGCCCATGATGACAGTGCTCATGGTGACAGTCCACATTGTGCCAGTGCCCAAGGTGACAGTGCTCATGGTGACAGTGCCCAAAGTCACAATACCCATGGTGACAGTGCCCAGGCTGACAGTTCTCAAGGTGATAGTGCCCATGGTGACAGTGCACATGGTGATACAGAGAATGGGGACAGTGCTTATGGTGACAGTGGTCATGGTTGCAGTACCCATGGTGATAGTGCTGAAACTGACAGTGCCCTTGGGGATAGTGCCCATGGTGAGTGTGCTCGTGTTAATAGTGCCCATGGTGGCAGTTCCCATTGTGAAAGTGCTCATGATGACAGTGCCCATGTTGGTAGTTCCCATTGTGACAGTGCTCATGGTGATAGTGACCATGTTAACAGTGCACATGGTGGCTGTGCCCTTGGTGACAGTGCCCATGATGACAGTATTCATGGTGACAGTGCTCACGGTGATAGTGCCCATGGTGACAGTGCACATGGTGGTAGTCCACATGGTGGCAGTGAAAAATGGTGACAGTTCCCATGCTGACAGTTCTCATTGTGACAATGCACACGGTCACAACCGATGCTGACACTGCTCATGGTAGCTGTACCCGTGGTGACAGTGCTCATGGTGATAGTGACCATGTTAACAGTGCCCATGGTGACACTGCCCATGGTGACAATGCCCATGATGACAGTGCCCATGGAGTCAGTGCCCACGGAGCCATTGCCTATGGTAACAGTGCTCACAGTGACAGTACCCATGGTAACAGTGACCACGGTGAGAGTGCTCATGGTGATAGTGGCTATGGTGACAGATCACACTGTGACAGTCCGCATTGTGCCAGTACCAATAGTGACAGTGCCCATGGTGACATTGACCACGGTGAGAGTGCTCACGGTGCTAGTGCTCACAGTAATAGTGCTCATGGTGACAGTGCCGACAGTGACGGTGCTCACGGTGACAGAGCCTACGGTGATAGTGCCCATGGTGAGAGTCCGCCCATTGATAGTGCCCATGGTGGCAGTTCCCATTGTGAAAGTGCTCATGATGACATTGCCCATGTTGGTAGTTCCCATGGTGACAGTGCTCACGGTGATAGTGACCTTGGTAACTGTGCACATGGTGGCCGTGCCCTTGGTGACAGTGCCAATGATGACAGTACTCATGGTGACAGTTCCCATGGGGACAAGGCACAGGGTGGCAGTGAAAAATGGTGAAAGTGCCCATGTTGACAGTTCTCATGGTGACAGTGCACACGGTGACAACCCATGCAGACAGTACTCACGGTGACAGTTCTCATGGTTGCAGTACCCATGGTGACAGTGCTCACAGTGATACTGCCCATGGTGGCAGTGTCCATGGTGACAGTGCCCATGGTGACACTGCCCATGATGACAGTGCCCATGGTGAAAGTTCCCACGGCGCCATTGCCTATGGTGACAGTGCTAATGGTAACAGTGCCCATGGTGACAGTGACCATGGTGAGAGTGCTCACACTGATAGTGCCCATGGTGACAGGGCTCATGGTGCCAGGCCGCATTGTGCCAGTACCCATGGCGACAGTGGTCATGGTGACACTGACCACAGTGAGAGTGCTCACTGTGATAGAGCTCACGGTAATAGTGCTCATGGTGACAGTGCAAATGGTGACAATACCCATGGTGACAGTACTCATGTTGAAAATACCCATGGTGGCAGTTCTCATGGTGACAGTGCTCATAATAGCAGTGCCCAAGGTGGCAGTCCTCGTGGTGACAGTGCTAATGGTGACAGTGCTCTTGGTGGCAGTTCCCATGGGGACATTACCGATGGTGACCCTGTGCATTGTTACAGTGCCCATGGTAACCGTGCTCACGGTGGTAGTGCACATCGTGACAGTGCCCATGGTGGTAGTTCACCTGGTGACAGTGCTAAATAGTGACAGTGCACATGCTGACAGTGCTCACGGTGATAGTGCCCATGGTGACAGTGCCCACGGTGATAATGGGTATTATTACAGTGTTCATCGTGACAGAGCCCAAGGTGGCAGTGGCCATGGTGACAGTGCCCACAATGACAGTGCCCATGTTAACAGTGCCGACAGCGACAGTGCCCATGGTGACACTTTTCACGGTGACAGTGCCCATGGGGACAGTTACCATGATGAGATTTCTCACGGTGATAGTGCCCGTTGTGACAGTGCTCACAGTGACAATGCCCATGGTGCCAGTGCCCATAGAGACATTCCGCACGGTCACATTTCTCACGGTGAAAGTGCCTATGGTGACACTGCACCTGGTGGCAGTGCAAAATGGTGACAGTGCCCATGGTGACATTGCTCATAGTGACTTTGCTTACAGTGATAGTCCTTACGGTGACAGTGTGCATGGTGACACTGCACACAGTGGCAGTGTTTATGGTGACTGTGTTCAGAGTGATACTTTCCATGGTGATAGTGCCCATGGTGACACTGCACATGGTGGCAGTGATAAATGGTGACAGTGCCCCTGTTGACAGTTCTCATGGTGACAGTGCACATGGTGACAACCCGTGCAGGCTGTACTCATGGTGACAGTTCTCATGTTTGCAGTATCCATCGTGACAGTGCTCACAGTGTTAGTGCCCATGGTGAGAGTGCCCATGATGACAGGGCCCATGGTGCCATTGCCTATGGTGACAGTGCTCATGGTAACAGTGCCCAAGGTGACAGTGACCATGGTGAGAGTACTTACACTGATGGTGCCCATGGGGACAGTGCTCACGGTGCCAGTCTACATTCTGCCAGTACCGATGGCGACATTGCTCATGGTGACAGTGACCACACTGAGAGTGCTCATAGTGATAGTGCTCACGGTAATAGTGCTCATGGTGACAATGCAAATGGTGACAATACCATGGTGACAGTACTCATGTTGAAAATACCCATGGTGGCAGTTCTCATAGCAACAGATCTCATGGTGACAGTGCTCATAATAGCAGTGCCCAAGTGCCAGTGCTCGTGGTGACAGTGCTAATGGTGATAATGCTCTTGGTGGCAGTTCCCATCGGGACAATACTGATGGTGACGCTGTGCATTGTTACAGTGCCCATGGTAACCGTGCTCACGGTGATAGTGCACATCGTGACAGCGCCCATGGTGGTAGTTCACCTGGTGACAGTGCTAAATAGTGACAGTGCACGTGCTGACAGTGCTCACGGTGATAGTGCCCATGGTGACAGTGCACACGGTGATAATGGGCATTGTTACAGAGTTCATGGTGACAGCACACGGTGGCAGTGGCAATGGAGACAGTGCCCACAATGACAGTGCCCATGGTGACAGTGCCGACAGTGACAGTGCCCCTGGTGACACTTCTCACGGTGACAGTGCCCATGGGGACAGTTAGCATGGTGAGATTTCTCACGGTGATAGTGCCTGTTGTGACAGTGCTCACAGTGACAATGCCCATGATGCCAGTGCCCATAGAGTCATTCCGCACGGTCTCTTTTCTCACAGTGAATGTGCCTATGGTGATATTAACCATGGTGACACTTCACATGGTGGCAGAGCAAAATGGTGACAGTGCCCATGGTGACATTGCTCATGGTGACTTTGCTTATGGTGATAGTCCTTACAGTGACCGTGCGCATGGTGACAATGCACACATTGACAGTGTTCATGGTGACAGTGTTCACGGTGATAGTTCCCATGGTGAGATTGTCCATGGTAACAGTGCCCATAGTCACAATTCTCATGGTGTAGTGCTCACAGTGACAGTGCCCATGGTGTCATGCCCATGGTGACAGTGCTCATGGTGACAGTGCTCATGTTGGCAGTGCCATAAATAACAGTGCTCATTGTGGCAGTGCTCATGGTGTCCGTGCTCATGGTGACAGTGCCCATGTTTACAGTGTTTATGGTGATAGATGTCACGGTGTCAGTGCCCACGGGGACAGTGCCAAGGCTGACAAAGCCCAGGGTGATACTTCCCATTGGGACAGTGCCCACGGTGACAGTGCCCATGGTGACAGCGCCCAGTGTGACAAGGCTCATGGTGACAGTGCTCACGGTGACAGTGCCCATGGTGACAGTGCCGATGGTGAGAGTGCCATTAGTGACAGTGCTCATGGTGAAACTGCCCATGGAGACATCGCCCATGGTGATAGTGCTCATGGTGACAACCCCACGGTGACAGTGCCAATGTTGATAGTCCCCGTGGTGACAGGTCTTACATTGAATGTGACCATGGTGTCTGTGCTCATGGTGACAGTGCTCAAGGTTAGAGTCTCCATGTTGACAGTGCCGATGGTGACAATTCTCACGGTGACAGGGCCTATGGTGTAAATTCATATAGTGACAGTGTTCACGGTGACAGTGCCCATGGTGCTGTTACCCATGGTGACAGTTCTCATAGTGAAACTGCCCATGGTGACACTGCACATGGTGGCAGTGCAAAATGGTGACAGTGCCCATGGTGATATTGCTCATGGTGACATTGCTTACCGTGATAGTATGTATGGTGAAACTGCACACAGTGACATTGCTCATGGTGACAGTGTTCATGGTGTTAGTTCCTATCGTGAATGTGACCTTGGGGACAGTGCCCATTGTCACAATACTCATGGTGTAGTGCTCACGGTGACAGTGCCCATGGTGACAATACACAGGGTGACACTATTCATGGTGACATTGCTCATGGTGAGAGTGCCCATGTTCACAACTGTCACGGTGATAGTTCCCATGGTGACAATACCCAGGGTAACAGAGCTGATGGTAAAAGTGTTCACGGTGACAGTGCCCATGGTGACAGTACCTAAGGTGACAATTCCCATGGTGAGACTGCTCATAGACCGTGCCCATGGTGACAATACCCAGCGTGTCCTGTCCATGGTGACAGTGATCATGGTGACACTTCTCATGAGGACAGTGCCATAAGTGACAGTGCTCATTGTGGCAGTGCTCATGGTGACCGTGCTCATGGTGACAGTGCCCATGGTGACAGTGCCTATGGTGATAGATATCATGGTGGCCGTGCCCAGGGTGACATTGCCCACGCTGACAAAGCCCAGGGTGATACTTCCCATTGTGACAGTGCCCACGGTGGCAGAGCCCATGGTGACAGTGCCCAAGATCACAGTGCCCATGGTGAGAGTGCTAACGGTGACTGTGCCCATGGTGACAGCACCCAGTGTGGCAATGCCCATTGTGACAGTGCTCACGGTGATCATGCCGATGTTGATAGTGCCAATAGTGAGAGTGCTCACGGTGACACTGCCCATGGAGACACTGCCCATGGTGATAGTGCTCATCATGACAACCCCTCGGAGGCAGTGCCAATGGTGAGAGTCCCCGTGGTGAGAGTTCTCACGGTGAAAGTGATCCTGTTGAAATTGCTCATGGTGACAGTGCTCAAGGTGATAGTCTCCATGTTGACAGTGTCCATGGTGACTGTTCTCACGGTGACAGTGCCAATGGTGATTATGCTCTTAGTGACAGTGCTCATGGTGACAGTGCCCATGGTGACAGTGACCACGGTGACTGTTCTCACCGTGGTAGTGCCCATGGTGACAGTGTTCATGATGACAGTCCGCATTAAGGCTGTGCCCGTGGTGACAGTGCTCATGGTGATAGTTCTCACGGTGATAGTACGCACGTTGACAGTGCCAAAGGTGACAATACCCAGGTGATAGTAATCATGGTGAAAGTGCCCATGGTGGCAGTTCTCATACTGACAGTTCTTGTGACAGTGCTCATGGTGGCAGTGCTCGTGGTGACAGTGCTCTTGGTGACAGTGCTCATGGTGGCAGTGCCCATGGTGAGACTACCGATGGTGACCCTGCCCAAGGTGACAGTGCACATGGTCATGGTGCATCTGGTGGCAGTGCAAAATAGTGAGAGTGCCCATGATGATATTGCTCATGGTGATAGTGACCATGGTGAGAGTGCCCATGGTTCCAGTGCTCATGGTGACAGTGCCCATTGTGACAGTGCCCCTGGTGACAGTGCACACCGTGAGAGTGCCCATGGTGTCTGTGCCCATGGTGACAGTATTTATCATGAGAGTGTTCACGGTAGCAGTGTTCATGGTAATATTGCTCATGGAGACATTGCCCACAATGAGAGTGCCCATGGTGAGAATACTGACTGTGACAGTGCCCATGATGACTTTTCTCTCTGCGACAGTGCCCATGGGGACAGTTAGCACGGTGAGATTTCTCACAGTGATAGTGCACATTGTTTCAGTGCTAATAGTGAAAAGACCCACGGCGCCAGTGACCATCATGGCATTGCTCACGGTGATAGTTCTCACGGTGACAGTGCCCATGGTTATATTACACATGGTGACAGTACTCAGTGATCAAGTGCTCATGGTGACAGTGCCTAAGGTGATAGTGCACACGGTGGCAGTGCAAAATGGCGAGAGTGCCCATGGTGACATTGCTTAATGTGATAGTCCTTGTGGTGACATTGCGCATGGTGACATTGCCCACCACGACAGTTCTCTTGTTGACAGTGCTCATGGTGATAGTGCCAATGTTGGAAGTGCCCATCGTGAAAGTGCCCATGGTGACAGTTCTTATGATGAGAGTGGTCAGAGTGGCAGTGCTCATGGTGAAAGTGCCCATGGTGACAGAGCCCACGGTGACAGTGTCCATAGTTATAGTGTCCACGGTGACAGTCCTAACAGTGAAATTGTCCATGGGGACACTGCCCATGGTGAAAGTGCCCATGGTCACAACACTCACGGAGATAGTGCTCACGGTGAGAGTGGCCATGGTGACAGTGACCACGGTGACACTTCTAATGGTGATACTGCCCATGATGACAGTGCTCATGGTGACAGTCGACATTGTGCCAGTGCCCAAGGTGACAGTGCTCATGGTGACAGTGCCCAAAGTCACAATACCCATGGTGACAGTGCCCAGGCTGACAGTTCTCAAGGTGATAGTGCCCATGGTGACAGTGCACATGGTGATACAGAGAATGGGGACAGTGCTTATGGTGACAGTGGTCATGGTTGCGGTACCCATGGTGATAGTGCTGAAACTGACAGTGCCCTTGGGGATAGTGCCCATGGTGAGTGTGCTCGTGTTAATAGTGCCCATGGTGGCAGTTCCCATTGTGAAAGTGCTCATGATGACAGTGCCCATGTTGGTAGTTCCCATGGTGACAGTGCTCATGGTGATAGTGACCATGTTAACAGTGCACATGGTGGCTGTGCCCTTGGTGACAGTGCCCATGATGACAGTATTCATGGTGACAGTGCTCACGGTGATAGTGCCCATGGTGACAGTGCACATGGTGGTAGTCCACATGGTGGCAGTGAAAAATGGTGACAGTTCCCATGCTGACAGTTCTCATTGTGACAATGCACACGGTCACAACCGATGCTGACACTGCTCATGGTAGCTGTACCCGTGGTGACAGTGCTCATGGTGATAGTGACCATGTTAACAGTGCCCATGGTGACACTGCCCATGGTGACAATGCCCATGATGACAGTGCCCATAGAGTCAGTGCCCACGGAGCCATTGCCTATGGTAACAGTGCTCACAGTGACAGTACCCATGGTAACAGTGACCACGGTGAGAGTGCTCATGGTGATACTGGCTATGGTGACAGATCACACTGTGACAGTCCGCATTGTGCCAGTACCAATAGTGACAATGCCCATGGTGACATTGACCACGGTGAGAGTGCTCACGGTGCTAGTGCTCACAGTAATAGTGCTCATGGTGACAGTGCCGACAGTGACGGTGCTCACGGTGACAGTGCCCATGGTGATAGTGCCCATGGTGAGAGTCCGCCCATTGATAGTGCCCATGGTGGCAGTTCCCATTGTGAAAGTGCTCATGATGACATTGCCCATGTTGGTAGTTCCCATGGTGACAGTGCTCACGGTGATAGTGACCTTGGTAACTGTGCACATGGTGGCCGTGCCCTTGGTGACAGTGCCAATGATGACAGTACTCATGGTGACGGTTCTCATGGTAATAGTTCCCATGGGGACAAGGCACAGGTTGGCAGTGAAAAATGGTGAAAGTGCCCATGTTGACAGTTCTCATGGTGACAGTGCACACGGTGACAACCCATGCAGACAGTACTCACGGTGACAGTTCTCATGGTTGCAGTACCCATGGTGACAGTGCTCACAGTGATACTGCCCATAGTGGCAATGCCCATGGTGACAGTGCCCATGGTGACACTGCCCATGATGACAGTGCCCATGGTGAAAGTTCCCACGGCGCCATTGCCTATTGTGACAGTGCTCATGGTAACAGTGCCCATGGTGACAGTGACCATGGTGAGAGTGCTCACACTGATAGTGCCCATGGTGACAGGGCTCATGGTGCCAGGCCGCATTGTGCCAGTACCCATGGCGACAGTGGTCATGGTGACACTGACCACAGTGAGAGTGCTCACTGTGATAGAGCTCGCGGTAATAGTGCTCATGGTGACAGTGCAAATGTTGACAATACCCATGGTGACAGTACTCATGTTGAAAATACCCATGGTGGCAGTTCTCATGGTGACAGTGTTCATAATAGCAGTGCCCAAGGTGGCAGTCCTCGTGGTGACAGTGCTAATGGTGACAGTGCTCTTGGTGGCAGTTCCCATGGGGATAGTACCGATGGTGACCCTGTGCATTCTTACAGTGCCCATGGTAACCGTGCTCACGGTGGTAGTGCACATCGTGACAGTGCCCATGGTGGTAGTTCACCTGGTGACAGTGCTAAATAGTGACAGTGCACATGCTGACACTGCTCACGGTGATAGTGCCCATGGGGACAGTGCCCACGGTGATAATGGGTATTATTACAGTGTTCATCGTGACAGAGCCCAAGGTGGCAGTGGCCATGGTGACAGTGCCCACAATGACAGTGCCCATGGTAACAGTGCCGACAGTGACAGTGCCCATGGTGACACTTCTCACAGTGAATGTGCCCATGGGGACAGTTACCATGATGAGATTTCTCACGGTGATAGTGCCCGTTGTGACAGTGCTCACAGTGACAATGCCCATGGTGCCAGTGCCCATAGAGACATTCCACACGGTCACATTTCTCACGGTGAAAGTGCCTATGGTTACACTGCACCTGGTGGCAGTGCAAAATGGTGACAGTGCCCATGGTGACATTGCTCATAGTGACTTTGCTTACAGTGATAGTCCTTACAGTGACAGTGTGCATGGTGACACTGCACACAGTTGCAGTGTTTATGGTGACAGTCTTCACGGTGATATTTTCCATGGTGATAGTGCCCATGGTGACACTGCACATGGTGGCAGTGATAAATGGTGACAGTGCCCCTGTTGACAATTCTCATGGTGACAGTGCACATGGTGACAACCCGTGCAGACTGTACTCATGGTGACAGTACTCACGGTGACAGTTCTCATGTTTGCAGTATCCATGGTGACAGTGCTCACAGTGATAGTGCCCATGGTGAGAGTGCCCATGATGACAGGGCCCATGGTGCCATTGCCTATGGTGACAGTGCTCATGGTAACAGTGCCCAAGGTGACAGTGACCATGGTGAGAGTGCTCACACTGATGGTGCCCATGGTGACAGTGCTCACGGTGCCTGTCTACATTGTGCCAGTACCCATGGCGACAGTGCTCATGGTGACAGTGACCACAGTGAGAGTGCTCATAGTGATAGTGCTCACGGTAATAGTGCTCATGGTGACAATGCAAATGGTGACAATACCATGGTGACAGTACTCATGTTGAAAATACCCATGGTGGCAGTTCTCATAGCGACAGATCTCATGGTGACAGTGCTCATAATAGCAGTGCCCAGGTGCCAGTGCTCGTGGTGACAGTGCTAATGGTGACAGTGCTCTTGGTGGCAGTTCTCATCGGGACAATACTGATGGTGACGCTGTGCATTGTTACAGTGCCCATGGTAACCGTGCTCACGGTGATAGTGCACATCGTGACAGTGCCCATGGTGGTAGTTCACCTGGTGACAGTGCTAAATAGTGACAGTGCACATGCTGACAGTGCTCACGGTGATAGTGCCCATGGTGACAGTGCACACGGTGATAATGGGCATTGTTACAGAGTTCATGGTGACAGCACACGGTGGCAGTGGCCATGGAGACAGTGCCCACAATGACAGTGCCCATGGTGACAGTGCCGACAGTGACAGTGCCCATGGTGACACTTCTCAGGGTGACAGTGCCCATGGGGACAGTTAGCATGGTGAGATTTCTCACGGTGACAGTGCCCGTTGTGACAGTGCTCACAGTGACAATGCCCATGGTGCCAGTGCCCATAGAGTCATTCCGCACGGTCTCATTTCTCACAGTGAAAGTGCCTATGGTGATATTAACCATGGTGACACTGCACATGGTGGCAGAGCAAAATGGTGACAGTGCCCATGGTGACATTGCTCATGGTGACTTTGCTTATGGTGATAGTCCTTACAGTGACAGTGCGCATGGTGACACTGCACACAGTGACAGTGTTCATGGTGACAGTGTTCACAGTGATAGTTCCCATGGTGAGATTGTCCATGGTAACAGTGCCCATAGTCACAATTCTCATGGTGTAGTGCTCACAGTGACAGTGCCCATGGTGTCATGCCCATGGTGACAGTGCTCATGGTGACAGTGCTCATGTTGGCAGTGCCATAAATAACAGTGCTCATTGTGGCAGTGCTCATGGTGTCCGTGCTCATGGTGACAGTGCCCATGTTTACAGTGTTTATGGTGATAGATGTCACGGTGTCAGTGCCCACGGGGACAGTGCCAAGGCTGACAAAGCCCAGGGTGATACTTCCCATTGGGACAGTGCCCACGGTGACAGTGCCCATGGTGACAGCGTCCAGTGTGACAAGGCTCATGGTGACAGTGCTCACGGTGATGGTGCCCATAGTGACAGTGCCGATGGTGAGAGTGCCATTAGTGACAGTGCTCATGGTGAAACTGCCCATGGAGACATCGCCCATGGTGATAGTGCTCGTGGTGACAACCCCACGGTGACAGTGCCAATGTTGATAGTCCCCGTGGTGACAGGTCTTACATTGAATGTGACCATGGTGTCTGTGCTCATGGTGACAGTGCTCAAGGTTATCGTCTCCATGTTGACAATGCCGATGGTGACAATTCACACGGTGACAGGGCCTATGGTGTAAATTCACATAGTGACAGTGTTCACGGTGACTGTGCCCATGGTGCTATTACCCATGGTGACAGTTCTCATAGTGAAACTGCCCATGGTGACACTGCACATGGTGGCAGTGCAAAATGGTGACAGTGCCCATGGTGCTATTGCTCATGGTGACATTGCTTACGGTGATAGTGTGTATGGTGAAACTGCACACAGTGACATTGCTCATGGTGACAGTGTTCACGGCATTAGTTCCTATCGTGAATGTGACCATGGGGACAGTGCCCATTGTCACAATTCTCATGGTGTAGTGCTCACGGTGACAGTGCCCATGGTGACAATACACAGGGTGACACTATTCATGGTGACATTGCTCATGGTGAGAATGCCCATGTTCACAACTGTCACGGTGATAGTTCCCATGGTGACAATACCCAGGGTAACAGAGCTGATGGTAAAAGTGTTCACGGTGACAGTGCCCATGATGACAGTACCTAAGGTGACAATTCCCATGGTGAGACTGCTCATAGACAGTGCCCATGGTGACAATACCCAGCGTGTCCTGTCCATGGTGACAGTGATCATGGTGACACTTCTCATGAGGACAGTGCCAAAAGTGACAGTGCTCATTGTGGCAGTGCTCATGGTGACCGTGCTCATGGTGACAGTGCCCATGGTGACAGTGCCTATGGTGATAGATATCATGGTGGCCGTGCCCAGGGTGACATTGCCCACGCTGACAAAGCCCATGGTGATACTTCCCATTGTGACAGTGCCCACGGTGGCAGAGCCCATGGTGACAGTGCCCAAGATCACAGTGTCCATGGTGAGAGTGCTAACGGTGACTCTGCCCATGGTGACAGCACCCAGTGTGACAATGCCCATTGTGACAGTGCTCACGGTGACCATGCCGATGGTGATAGTGCCAATAGTGAGAGTGCTCACGGTGACACTGCCCATGGAGACACTGCCCATGGTGATAGTGCTCATCATGACAACCCCTCGGAGGCAGTGCCAATGGTGAGAGACCCGTGGTGACAGTCCTCACGGTGAAAGTGATCCTATTGATATTTCTCATGGTGACAGTGCTCTTGGTGACAGTGCTCAAGGTGATAGTCTGAATGTTGACAGTGCCCATGGTGACTCTTCTCACGGTGACAGTGCCTATGGTGATTATGCTCTTAGTGACAGTGCTCATGGTGACAGTGCCCATGGTGACAGTGACCACGGTGACTGTTCTCACCGTGGTAGTGCCCATGGTGACAGTGTTCATGATGACAGTCCGCATTAAGGCTGTGCCCACGGTGACACTGCTCATGGTGATAGTTCTCACGGTGATAGTACGCACGGTGACAGTGCCAAAGGTGACAATACCCAGGTGATAGTAATCATGGTGAAAGGGCCCATGGTGGCAGTTCTCATACTGACAGTTCTTGTGACAGTGCTCATTGTGGCAGTGCTCGTGGTGACAGTGCTCTTGGTGACAGTGCTCATGGTGGCAGTGCCCATGGTGAGACTCCCGATGGTGACACTGCCCATGGTGACAGTGCACATGGTCATGGTGCATCTGCTGGCAGTGCAAAATAGTGAGAGTGCCCATGATGATAGTGCCCATGGTGAGAGTGCCCATGGTTCCAGTGCTCATGGTGACAGTGCCCATTGTGACAGTGGCCCTGGTGACAGTGCACACCGTGAGAGTGCCCATGGTGTCTGTGCCCATGGTGACAGTTCTTATCATGAGAGTGTTCACGGTAGCAGTGTTCATGGTAATAGTGCTCACGGAGACATTGCCCACAATGAGAGTGCCCATGGTGAGAATACTGACTGTGAAAGTGCCCATGATGACTTTTCTGTCTGCGACAGTGCCCATGGGGACAGTTAGCACGGTGAGATTTCTCACAGTGATAGTGCACATGGTTTCAGTGCTAATAGTGAAAAGACCCACGGCGCCAGTGCCCATCATGGCATTGCTCACGGTGATAGTTCTCACGGTGACAGTGCCCATGGTGATATTACCCATGGTGACAGTACTCAGTGATCAAGTGCTCATGGTGACAGTGCCTAAGGTGATAGTGCACACGGTGGCAGTGCAAAATGGCGACAGTGCCCATGGTGACATTGCTTAATGTGATAGTCCTTGTGGTGACATTGCGCATGGTGACATTGCCCACCACGACAGTTCTCTTGTTGACAGTGCTCATGGTGATAGTGCCAATGTTGGAAGTGCCCATCGTGAAAGTGCCCATGGTGACAGTTCTTATGAAGAGAGTGGTCAGAGTGGCAGTGCTCATGGTGAAAGTGCCCATTGTGACAGAGCCCACGGTGACAGTGTCCATAGTTATAGTGTCCACGGTGACAGTCCTAACAGTGAAATTGTCCATGGGGACACTGCCCATGGTGAAAGTGCCCATGGTCACAAAACTCACGGTGATAGTGCTCACGGTGAGAGTGGCCATGGTGACAGTGCACACGGTGATAATGGGCATTGTTACAGAGTTCATGGTGACAGCACACGGTGGCAGTGGCAATGGAGACAGTGCCCACAATGACAGTGCCCATGGTGACAGTGCCGACAGTGACAGTGCCCCTGGTGACACTTCTCACGGTGACAGTGCCCATGGGGACAGTTAGCATGGTGAGATTTCTCACGGTGATAGTGCCTGTTGTGACAGTGCTCACAGTGACAATGCCCATGGTGCCAGTGCCCATAGAGTCATTCCGCACGGTCTCATTTCTCACAGTGAATGTGCCTATGGTGATATTAACCATGGTGACACTTCACATGGTGGCAGAGCAAAATGGTGACAGTGCCCATGGTGACATTGCTCATGGTGACTTTGCTTATGGTGATAGTCCTTACAGTGACCGTGCGCATGGTGACAATGCACACATTGACAGTGTTCATGGTGACAGTGTTCACGGTGATAGTTCCCATGGTGAGATTGTCCATGGTAACAGTGCCCATAGTCACAATTCTCATGGTGTAGTGCTCACAGTGACAGTGCCCATGGTGTCATGCCCATGGTGACAGTGCTCATGGTGACAGTGCTCATGTTGGCAGTGCCATAAATAACAGTGCTCATTGTGGCAGTGCTCATGGTGTCCGTGCTCATGGTGACAGTGCCCATGTTTACAGTGTTTATGGTGATAGATGTCACGGTGTCAGTGCCCACGGGGAGAGTGCCAAGGCTGACAAAGCCCAGGGTGATACTTCCCATTGGGACAGTGCCCACGGTGACAGTGCCCATGGTGACAGCGCCCAGTGTGACAAGGCTCATGGTGACAGTGCTCACGGTGACAGTGCCCATGGTGACAGTGCCGATGGTGAGAGTGCCATTAGTGACAGTGCTCATGGTGAAACTGCCCATGGAGACATCGCCCATGGTGATAGTGCTCATGGTGACAACCCCACGGTGACAGTGCCAATGTTGATAGTCCCCGTGGTGACAGGTCTTACATTGAATGTGACCATGGTGTCTGTGCTCATGGTGACAGTGCTCAAGGTTAGAGTCTCCATGTTGACAGTGCCGATGGTGACAATTCTCACGGTGACAGGGCCTATGGTGTAAATTCATATAGTGACAGTGTTCACGGTGACAGTGCCCATGGTGCTGTTACCCATGGTGACAGTTCTCATAGTGAAACTGCCCATGGTGACACTGCACATGGTGGCAGTGCAAAATGGTGACAGTGCCCATGGTGATATTGCTCATGGTGACATTGCTTACCGTGATAGTATGTATGGTGAAACTGCACACAGTGACATTGCTCATGGTGACAGTGTTCATGGTGTTAGTTCCTATCGTGAATGTGACCTTGGGGACAGTGCCCATTGTCACAATACTCATGGTGTAGTGCTCACGGTGACAGTGCCCATGGTGACAATACACAGGGTGACACTATTCATGGTGACATTGCTCATGGTGAGAGTGCCCATGTTCACAACTGTCACGGTGATAGTTCCCATGGTGACAATACCCAGGGTAACAGAGCTGATGGTAAAAGTGTTCACGGTGACAGTGCCCATGGTGACAGTACCTAAGGTGACAATTCCCATGGTGAGACTGCTCATAGACCGTGCCCATGGTGACAATACCCAGCGTGTCCTGTCCATGGTGACAGTGATCATGGTGACACTTCTCATGAGGACAGTGCCATAAGTGACAGTGCTCATTGTGGCAGTGCTCATGGTGACCGTGCTCATGGTGACAGTGCCCTTGGTGACAGTGCCTATGGTGATAGATATCATGGTGGCCGTGCCCAGGGTGACATTGCCCACGCTGACAAAGCCCAGGGTGATACTTCCCATTGTGACAGTGCCCACGGTGGCAGAGCCCATGGTGACAGTGCCCAAGATCACAGTGCCCATGGTGAGAGTGCTAACGGTGACTGTGCCCATGGTGACAGCACCCAGTGTGGCAATGCCCATTGTGACAGTGCTCACGGTGATCATGCCGATGTTGATAGTGCCAATAGTGAGAGTGCTCACGGTGACACTGCCCATGGAGACACTGCCCATGGTGATAGTGCTCATCATGACAACCCCTCGGAGGCAGTGCCAATGGTGAGAGTCCCCGTGGTGAGAGTTCTCACGGTGAAAGTGATCCTGTTGAAATTGCTCATGGTGACAGTGCTCAAGGTGATAGTCTCCATGTTGACAGTGTCCATGGTGACTGTTCTCACGGTGACAGTGCCAATGGTGATTATGCTCTTAGTGACAGTGCTCATGGTGACAGTGCCCATGGTGACAGTGACCACGGTGACTGTTCTCACCGTGGTAGTGCCCATGGTGACAGTGTTCATGATGACAGTCCGCATTAAGGCTGTGCCCGTGGTGACAGTGCTCATGGTGATAGTTCTCACGGTGATAGTACGCACGTTGACAGTGCCAAAGGTGACAATACCCAGGTGATAGTAATCATGGTGAAAGTGCCCATGGTGGCAGTTCTCATACTGACAGTTCTTGTGACAGTGCTCATGGTGGCAGTGCTCGTGGTGACAGTGCTCTTGGTGACAGTGGTCATTGTGGCAGTGCCCATGGTGAGACTACCGATGGTGACCCTGCCCAAGGTGACAGTGCACATGGTCATGGTGCATCTGGTGGCAGTGCAAAATAGTGAGAGTGCCCATGATGATATTGCTCATGGTGATAGTGCCCATGGTGAGAATGCCCATGGTTCCAGTGCTCATGGTGACAGTGCCCATTGTGACAGTGCCCCTGGTGACAGTGCACACCGTGAGAGTGCCCATGGTGTCTGTGCCCATGGTGACAGTATTTATCATGAGAGTGTTCACGGTAGCAGTGTTCATGGTAATATTGCTCATGGAGACATTGCCCACAATGAGAGTGCCCATGGTGAGAATACTGACTGTGACAGTGCCCATGATGACTTTTCTCTCTGCGACAGTGCCCATGGGGACAGTTAGCACGGTGAGATTTCTCACAGTGATAGTGCACATTGTTTCAGTGCTAATAGTGAAAAGACCCACGGCGCCAGTGACCATCATGGCATTGCTCACGGTGATAGTTCTCACGGTGACAGTGCCCATGGTTATATTACACATGGTGACAGTACTCAGTGATCAAGTGCTCATGGTGACAGTGCCTAAGGTGATAGTGCACACGGTGGCAGTGCAAAATGGCGAGAGTGCCCATGGTGACATTGCTTAATGTGATAGTCCTTGTGGTGACATTGCGCATGGTGACATTGCCCACCACGACAGTTCTCTTGTTGACAGTGCTCATGGTGATAGTGCCAATGTTGGAAGTGCCCATCGTGAAAGTGCCCATGGTGACAGTTCTTATGATGAGAGTGGTCAGAGTGGCAGTGCTCATGGTGAAAGTGCCCATGGTGACAGAGCCCACGGTGACAGTGTCCATAGTTATAGTGTCCACGGTGACAGTCCTAACAGTGAAATTGTCCATGGGGACACTGCCCATGGTGAAAGTGCCCATGGTCACAACACTCACGGAGATAGTGCTCACGGTGAGAGTGGCCATGGTGACAGTGACCACGGTGACACTTCTAATGGTGATACTGCCCATGATGACAGTGCTCATGGTGACAGTCGACATTGTGCCAGTGCCCAAGGTGACAGTGCTCATGGTGACAGTGCCCAAAGTCACAATACCCATGGTGACAGTGCCCAGGCTGACAGTTCTCAAGGTGATAGTGCCCATGGTGACAGTGCACATGGTGATACAGAGAATGGGGACAGTGCTTATGGTGACAGTGGTCATGGTTGCGGTACCCATGGTGATAGTGCTGAAACTGACAGTGCCCTTGGGGATAGTGCCCATGGTGAGTGTGCTCGTGTTAATAGTGCCCATGGTGGCAGTTCCCATTGTGAAAGTGCTCATGATGACAGTGCCCATGTTGGTAGTTCCCATGGTGACAGTGCTCATGGTGATAGTGACCATGTTAACAGTGCACATGGTGGCTGTGCCCTTGGTGACAGTGCCCATGATGACAGTATTCATGGTGACAGTGCTCACGGTGATAGTGCCCATGGTGACAGTGCACATGGTGGTAGTCCACATGGTGGCAGTGAAAAATGGTGACAGTTCCCATGCTGACAGTTCTCATTGTGACAATGCACACGGTCACAACCGATGCTGACACTGCTCATGGTAGCTGTACCCGTGGTGACAGTGCTCATGGTGATAGTGACCATGTTAACAGTGCCCATGGTGACACTGCCCATGGTGACAATGCCCATGATGACAGTGCCCATAGAGTCAGTGCCCACGGAGCCATTGCCTATGGTAACAGTGCTCACAGTGACAGTACCCATGGTAACAGTGACCACGGTGAGAGTGCTCATGGTGATACTGGCTATGGTGACAGATCACACTGTGACAGTCCGCATTGTGCCAGTACCAATAGTGACAGTGCCCATGGTGACATTGACCACGGTGAGAGTGCTCACGGTGCTAGTGCTCACAGTAATAGTGCTCATGGTGACAGTGCCGACAGTGACGGTGCTCACGGTGACAGTGCCCATGGTGATAGTGCCCATGGTGAGAGTCCGCCCATTGATAGTGCCCATGGTGGCAGTTCCCATTGTGAAAGTGCTCATGATGACATTGCCCATGTTGGTAGTTCCCATGGTGACAGTGCTCACGGTGATAGTGACCTTGGTAACTGTGCACATGGTGGCCGTGCCCTTGGTGACAGTGCCAATGATGACAGTACTCATGGTGACGGTTCTCATGGTAATAGTTCCCATGGGGACAAGGCACAGGTTGGCAGTGAAAAATGGTGAAAGTGCCCATGTTGACAGTTCTCATGGTGACAGTGCACACGGTGACAACCCATGCAGACAGTACTCACGGTGACAGTTCTCATGGTTGCAGTACCCATGGTGACAGTGCTCACAGTGATACTGCCCATAGTGGCAATGCCCATGGTGACAGTGCCCATGGTGACACTGCCCATGATGACAGTGCCCATGGTGAAAGTTCCCACGGCGCCATTGCCTATTGTGACAGTGCTCATGGTAACAGTGCCCATGGTGACAGTGACCATGGTGAGAGTGCTCACACTGATAGTGCCCATGGTGACAGGGCTCATGGTGCCAGGCCGCATTGTGCCAGTACCCATGGCGACAGTGGTCATGGTGACACTGACCACAGTGAGAGTGCTCACTGTGATAGAGCTCGCGGTAATAGTGCTCATGGTGACAGTGCAAATGTTGACAATACCCATGGTGTCAGTACTCATGTTGAAAATACCCATGGTGGCAGTTCTCATGGTGACAGTGCTCATAATAGCAGTGCCCAAGGTGGCAGTCCTCGTGGTGACAGTGCTAATGGTGACAGTGCTCTTGGTGGCCGTTCCCATGGGGATAGTACCGATGGTGACCCTGTGCATTCTTACAGTGCCCATGGTAACCGTGCTCACGGTGGTAGTGCACATCGTGACAGTGCCCATGGTGGTAGTTCACCTGGTGACAGTGCTAAATAGTGACAGTGCACATGCTGACAGTGCTCACGGTGATAGTGCCCATGGGGACAGTGCCCACGGTGATAATGGGTATTATTACAGTGTTCATCGTGACAGAGCCCAAGGTGGCAGTGGCCATGGTGACAGTGCCCACAATGACAGTGCCCATGGTAACAGTGCCGACAGTGACAGTGCCCATGGTGACACTTCTCACAGTGAATGTGCCCATGGGGACAGTTACCATGATGAGATTTCTCACGGTGATAGTGCCCGTTGTGACAGTGCTCACAGTGACAATGCCCATGGTGCCAGTGCCCATAGAGACATTCCACACGGTCACATTTCTCACGGTGAAAGTGCCTATGGTTACACTGCACCTGGTGGCAGTGCAAAATGGTGACAGTGCCCATGGTGACATTGCTCATAGTGACTTTGCTTACAGTGATAGTCCTTACAGTGACAGTGTGCATGGTGACACTGCACACAGTTGCAGTGTTTATGGTGACAGTCTTCACGGTGATACTTTCCATGGTGATAGTGCCCATGGTGACACTGCACATGGTGGCAGTGATAAATGGTGACAGTGCCCCTGTTGACAGTTCTCATGGTGACAGTGCACATGGTGACAACCCGTGCAGACTGTACTCATGGTGACAGTACTCACGGTGACAGTTCTCATGTTTGCAGTATCCATGGTGACAGTGCTCACAGTGATAGTGCCCATGGTGAGAGTGCCCATGATGACAGGGCCCATGGTGCCATTGCCTATGGTGACAGTGCTCATGGTAACAGTGCCCAAGGTGACAGTGACCATGGTGAGAGTGCTCACACTGATGGTGCCCATGGTGACAGTGCTCACGGTGCCTGTCTACATTGTGCCAGTACCCATGGCGACAGTGCTCATGGTGACAGTGACCACAGTGAGAGTGCTCATAGTGATAGTGCTCACGGTAATAGTGCTCATGGTGACAATGCAAATGGTGACCATACCATGGTGACAGTACTCATGTTGAAAATACCCATGGTGGCAGTTCTCCTAGCGACAGATCTCATGGTGACATTGCTCATAATAGCAGTGCCCAGGTGCCAGTGATCGTGGTGACAGTGCTAATGGTGACAGTGCTCTTGGTGGCAGTTCCCATCGGGACAATACTGATGGTGACGCTGTGCATTGTTACAGTGCCCATGGTAACCGTGCTCACGGTGATAGTGCACATCGTGACAGTGCCCATGGTGGTAGTTCACCTGGTGACAGTGCTAAATAGTGACAGTGCACGTGCTGACAGTGCTCACGGTGATAGTGCCCATGGTGACAGTGCACACGGTGATAATGGGCATTGTTACAGAGTTCATGGTGACAGCACACGGTGGCAGTGGCCATGGAGACAGTGCCCACAATGACAGTGCCCATGGTGACAGTGCCGACAGTGACAGTGCCCATGGTGACACTTCTCACGGTGACAGTGCCCATGGGGACAGTTAGCATGGTGAGATTTCTCACGGTGACAGTGCCCGTTGTGACAGTGCTCACAGTGACAATGCCCATGGTGCCAGTGCCCATAGAGTCATTCCGCACGGTCTCATTTCTCACAGTGAAAGTGCCTATGGTGATATTAACCATGGTGACACTGCACATGGTGGCAGAGCAAAATGGTGACAGTGCCCATGGTGACATTGCTCATGGTGACTTTGCTTATGGTGATAGTCCTTACAGTGACAGTGCGCATGGTGACACTGCACACAGTGACAGTGTTCATGGTGACAGTGTTCACAGTGATAGTTCCCATGGTGAGATTGTCCATGGTAACAGTGCCCATAGTCACAATTCTCATGGTGTAGTGCTCACAGTGACAGTGCCCATGGTGTCATGCCCATGGTGACAGTGCTCATGGTGACAGTGCTCATGTTGGCAGTGCCATAAATAACAGTGCTCATTGTGGCAGTGCTCATGGTGTCCGTGCTCATGGTGACAGTGCCCATGTTTACAGTGTTTATGGTGATAGATGTCACGGTGTCAGTGCCCACGGGGACAGTGCCAAGGCTGACAAAGCCCAGGGTGATACTTCCCATTGGGACAGTGCCCACGGTGACAGTGCCCATGGTGACAGCGTCCAGTGTGACAAGGCTCATGGTGACAGTGCTCACGGTGATGGTGCCCATAGTGACAGTGCCGATGGTGAGAGTGCCATTAGTGACAGTGCTCATGGTGAAACTGCCCATGGAGACATCGCCCATGGTGATAGTGCTCGTGGTGACAACCCCACGGTGACAGTGCCAATGTTGATAGTCCCCGTGGTGACAGGTCTTACATTGAATGTGACCATGGTGTCTGTGCTCATGGTGACAGTGCTCAAGGTTATCGTCTCCATGTTGACAGTGCCGATGGTGACAATTCTCACGGTGACAGTGCCTATGGTGTAAATTCACATAGTGACAGTGATCACGGTGACAGTGCCCATGGTGCTATTACCCATGGTGACAGTTCTCATAGTGAAACTGCCCATGGTGACACTGCACATGGTGGCAGTGCAAAATGGAGACAGTGCCCATGGTGCTATTGCTCATGGTGACATTGCTTACGGTAATAGTGTGTATGGTGAAACTGCACACAGTGACATTGCTCATGGTGACAGTGTTCACGGCGTTAGTTCCTATAGTGAATGTGACCATGGGGACAGTGCCCATTGTCACAATTCTCATGGTGTAGAGCTCACGGTGACAGTGCCCATGGTGACAATACACAGGGTGACACTATTCATGGTGACATTGCTCATGGTGAGAATGCCCATGTTCACAACTGTCACGGTGATAGTTCCCATGGTGACAATACCCAGGGTAACAGAGCTGATGGTAAAAGTGTTCACGGTGACAGTGCCCATGATGACAGTACCTAAGGTGACAATTCCCATGGTGAGACTGCTCATAGACAGTGCCCATGGTGACAATACCCAGCGTGTCCTGTCCATGGTGGCAGTGATCATGGTGACACTTCTCATGAGGACAGTGCCAAAAGTGACAGTGCTCATTGTGGCAGTGCTCATGGTGACCGTGCTCATGGTGACAGTGCCCATGGTGACAGTGCCTATGGTGATAGATATCATGGTGGCCGTGCCCAGGGTGACATTGCCCACGCTGACAAAGCCCATGGTGATACTTCCCATTGTGACAGTGCCCACGGTGGCAGAGCCCATTGTGACAGTGCCCAAGATCACAGTGTCCATGGTGAGAGTGCTAACGGTGACTGTGCCCATGGTGACAGCACCCAGTGTGACAATGCCCATTGTGACAGTGCTCACGGTGACCATGCCGATGGTGATAGTGCCAATAGTGAGAGTGCTCACGGTGACACTGCCCATGGACACACTGCCCATGGTGATAGTGCTCATCATGACAACCCCTCGGAGGCAGTGCCAATGGTGAGAGACCCGTGGTGACAGTCCTCACGGTGAAAGTGATCCTATTGATATTTCTCATGGTGACAGTGCTCTTGGTGACAGTGCTCAAGGTGATAGTCTGAATGTTGACAGTGCCCATGGTGACTCTTCTCACGGTGACAGTGCCTATGGTGATTATGCTCTTAGTGACAGTGCTCATGGTGACAGTGCCCATGGTGACAGTGACCACGGTGACTGTTCTCACCGTGGTAGTGCCCATGGTGACAGTGTTCATGATGACAGTCCGCATTAAGGCTGTGCCCACGGTGACACTGCTCATGGTGATAGTTCTCACGGTGATAGTACGCACGGTGACAGTGCCAAAGGTGACAATACCCAGGTGATAGTAATCATAGTGAAAGTGCCCATGGTGGCAGTTCTCATACTGACAGTTCTTGTGACAGTGCTCATGGTGGCAGTGCTCGTGGTGACAGTGCTCTTGGTGACAGTGCTCATGGTGGCAGTGCCCATGGTGAGACTCCCGATGGTGACACTGCCCATGGTGACAGTGCACATGGTCATGGTGCATCTGCTGGCAGTGCAAAATAGTGAGAGTGCCCATGATGATATTGCTCATGGTGATAGTGCCCATGGTGAGAGTGCCCATGGTTCCAGTGCTCATGGTGACAGTGCCCATTGTGACAGTGGCCCTGGTGACAGTGCACACCGTGAGAGTGCCCATGGTGTCTGTGCCCATGGTGACAGTTCTTATCATGAGAGTGTTCACGGTAGCAGTGTTCATGGTAATAGTGCTCACGGAGACATTGCCCACAATGAGAGTGCCCATGGTGAGAATACTGACTGTGAAAGTGCCCATGATGACTTTTCTCTCTGCGACAGTGCCCATGGGGACAGTTAGCACGGTGAGATTTCTCACAGTGATAGTGCACATGGTTTCAGTGCTAATAGTGAAAAGACCCACGGCGCCAGTGCCCATCATGGCATTGCTCACGGTGATAGTTCTCACGGTGACAGTGCCCATGGTGATATTACCCATGGTGACAGTACTCAGTGATCAAGTGCTCATGGTGACAGTGCCTAAGGTGATAGTGCACACGGTGGCAGTGCAAAATGGCGACAGTGCCCATGGGGACATTGCTTAATGTGATAGTCCTTGTGGTGACATTGCGCATGGTGACATTGCCCACCACGACAGTTCTCTTGTTGACAGTGCTCATGGTGATAGTGCCAATGTTGGAAGTGCCCATCGTGAAAGTGCCCATGGTGACAGTTCTTATGAAGAGAGTGGTCAGAGTGGCAGTGCTCATGGTGAAAGTGCCCATGGTGACAGAGCCCACGGTGACAGTGTCCATAGTTATAGTGTCCACGGTGACAGTCCTAACAGTGAAATTGTCCATGGGGACACTGCCCATGGTGAAAGTGCCCATGGTCACAACACTCACGGTGATAGTGCTCACGGTGAGAGTGGCCATGGTGACAGTGACCACGGTGACACTTCTAATGGTGATACTGCCCATGATGACAGTGCTCATGGTGACAGTCGACATTGTGCCAGTGCCCAAGGTGACAGTGCTCATGGTGACAGTGCCCAAAGTCACAATACCCATGGTGACAGTGCCCAGGCTGACAGTTCTCAAGGTGATAGTGCCCATGGTGACAGTGCACATGGTGATACAGAGAATGGGGACAGTGCTTATGGTGACAGTGGTCATGGTTGCAGTACCCATGGTGATAGTGCTGAAACTGACAGTGCCTTGGGGATAGTGCCCATGGTGAGTGTGCTCGTGTTAATAGTGCCCATGGTGGCAGTTCCCATTGTGAAAGTGCTCATGATGACAGTGCCCATGTTGGTAGTTCCCATGGTGACAGTGCTCATGGTGATAGTGACCATGTTAACAGTGCACATGGTGGCTGTGCCCTTGGTGACAGTGCCCATGATGACAGTATTCATGGTGACAGTGCTCACGGTGATAGTGCCCATGGTGAGAGTGCACATGGTGGTAGTCCACATGGTGGCAGTGAAAAATGGTGACAGTTCCCATGCTGACAGTTCTCATTGTGACAATGCACACGGTCACAACCGATGCTGACACTGCTCATGGTAGCTGTACCCGTGGTGACAGTGCTCATGGTGATAGTGACCATGTTAACAGTGCCCATGGGGACACTGCCCATGGTGACAATGCCCATGATGACAGTGCCCATGGAGTCAGTGCCCACGGAGCCATTGCCTATGGTAACAGTGCTCACAGTGACAGTACCCATGGTAACAGTGACCACGGTGAGAGTGCTCATGGTGATACTGGCTATGGTGACAGATCACACTGTGACAGTCCGCATTGTGCCAGTACCAATAGTGACAGTGCCCATGGTGACATTGACCACGGTGAGAGTGCTCACGGTGCTATTGCTTACAGTTATAGTGCTCATGGTGACAGTGCCGACAGTGACGGTGCTCACGGTGACAGTGCCTATGGTGATAGTGCCCATGGTGAGAGTCCGCCCATTGATAGTGCCCATGGTTGCAGTTCCCATTGTGAAAGTGCTCATGATGACATTGCCCATGTTGGTAGTTCCCATGGTGACAGTGCTCACGGTGATAGTGACCTTGGTAACTGTGCACATGGTGGCCGTGCCCTTGGTGACAGTGCCAATGATGACAGTACTCATGGTGACAGTTCCCATGGGCACAAGGCACAGGGTGGCAGTGAAAAATGGTGAAAGTGCCCATGTTGACAGTTCTCATGGTGACAGTGCACACGGTGACAACCCATGCAGAGAGTACTCACGGTGACAGTTCTCATGGTTGCAGTACCCATGGTGACAGTGCTCACAGTGATACTGCCCATGGTGGCAGTGCCCATGGTGACAGTGGCCATGGTGACACTGCCCATGATGACAGTGCCCATGGTGAAAGTTCCCACGGCGCCATTGCCTATGGTGACTGTGCGCATGGTAACACTGCCCATGGTGACAGTGACCATGGTGAGAGTGCTCACACTGATAGTGCCCATGGTGACAGGGCTCATGGTGCCAGTCCGCATTGTGCCAGTACCCATGGCGACAGTGGTCATGGTGACACTGACCACAGTGAGAGTGCTCACTGTGATAGAGCTCACGGTAATAGTGCTCATGGTGACAGTGCAAATGGTGACAATACCCATGGTGACAGTACTCATGTTGAAAATACCCATGGTGGCAGTTCTCATGGTGACAGTGCTCATAATAGCAGTGCCCAAGGTGGCAGTCCTCGTGGTGACAGTGCTAATGGTGACAGTGCTCTTGGTGGCAGTTCCCATGGGGACAGTACCGATGGTGACCCTGTGCATTGTTACAGTGCCCATGGTAACTGTGCTCACGGTGGTAGTGCACATCGTGACAGTGCCCATGGTGGTAGTTCACCTGGTGACAGTGCTAAATAGTGACAGAGCACATGCTGACAGTGCTCACGGTGATAGTGCCCATGGTGACAGTGCCCACGGTGATAATGGGTATTATTACAGTGTTCATCGTGACAGAGCCCAAGGTGGCAGTGGCCATGGTGACAGTGCCCACAATGACAGTGCCCATGGTAACAGTGCCGACAGTGACAGTGCCCATGGTGACACTTCTCACAGTGAATGTGCCCATGGGGACAGTTACCATGATGAGATTTCTCACGGTGATAGTGCCCGTTGTGACAGTGCTCACAGTGACAATGCCCATGGTGCCAGTGCCCATAGAGACATTCCGCACGGTCACATTTCTCACGGTGAAAGTGCCTATGGTGACACTGCACCTGGTGGCAGTGCAAAATGGTGACAGTGCCCATGGTGACATTGCTCATAGTGACTTTGCTTACAGTGATAGTCCTTACGGTGACAGTGTGCATGGTGACACTGCACACAGCTGCAGTGTTTATGGTGACAGTCTTCACGGTGATACTTTCCATGGTGATAGTGCCCATGGTGACACTGCACATGGTGGCAGTGATAAATGGTGACAGTGCCCCTGTTGACAGTTCTCATGGTGAGAGAGCACATGGTGACAACCCGTGCAGACTGTACTCATGGTGACAGTACTCATGCTGACAGTTCTCATGTTTGCAGTATCCATGGTGACAGTGCTCACAGTGATAGTGCCCATGGTGAGAGTGCCCATGATGACAGGGCCCATGGTGCCATTGCCTATGGTGACAGTGCTCATGGTAACAGTGCCCAAGGTGACAGTGACCATGGTGAGAGTGCTCACACTGATGGTGCCCATGGTGACAGTGCTCACGGTGCCTGTCTACATTGTGACAGTACCCATGGTGACAGTGCTCATGGTGACAGTGACCACAGTGAGAGTGCTCATAGTGATAGTGCTCACGGTAATAGTGCTCATTGTGACAATGCAAATGGTGACAATACCATGGTGACAGTACTCATGTTGAAAATACCCATGGTGGCAGTTCTCATAGCGACAGATCTCATGGTGACAGTGCTCATAATAGCAGTGCCCAGGTGCCAGTGCTCGTGGTGACAGTGCTAATGGTGACAGTGCTCTTGGTGGCAGTTCCCATCGGGACAATACTGATGGTGACGCTGTGCATTGTTACAGTGCCCATGGTAACCGTGCTCACGGTGATAGTGCACATCGTGACAGCGCCCATGGTGGTAGTTCACCTGGTGACAGTGCTAAATAGTGACAGTGCACGTGCTGACAGTGCTCACGGTGATAGTGCCCATGGTGACAGTGCACACGGTGATAATGGGCATTGTTACAGAGTTCATGGTGACAGCACACGGTGGCAGTGGCCATGGAGACAGTGCCCACAATGACAGTGCCCATGGTGACAGTGCCGACAGTGACAGTGCCCATGGTGACACTTCTCACGGTGACAGTGCCCATGGGGACAGTTAGCATGGTGAGATTTCTCACGGTGACAGTGCCCGTTGTGACAGTGCTCACAGTGACAATGCCCATGGTGCCAGTGCCCATAGAGTCATTCCGCACGGTCTCATTTCTCACAGTGAAAGTGCCTATGGTGATATTAACCATGGTGACACTGCACATGGTGGCAGAGCAAAATGGTGACAGTGCCCATGGTGACATTGCTCATGGTGACTTTGCTTATGGTGATAGTCCTTACAGTGACAGTGCGCATGGTGACACTGCACACAGTGACAGTGTTCATGGTGACAGTGTTCACGGTGATAGTTCCCATGGTGAGATTGTCCATGGTAACAGTGCCCATAGTCACAATTCTCATGGTGTAGTGCTCACAGTGACAGTGCCCATGGTGTCATGCCCATGGTGACAGTGCTCATGGTGACAGTGCTCATGTTGGCAGTGCCATAAATAACAGTGCTCATTGTGGCAGTGCTCATGGTGTCCGTGCTCATGGTGACAGTGCCCATGTTTACAGTGTTTATGGTGATAGATGTCATGGTGTCAGTGCCCATGGGGACAGTGCCAAGGCTGACAAAGCCCAGGGTGATACTTCCCATTGGGACAGTGCCCACGGTGACAGTGCCCATGGTGACAGCGCCCAGTGTGACAAGGCTCATGGTGACAGTGCTCACGGTGATGGTGCCCATGGTGACAGTGCCGATGGTGAGAGTGCCATTAGTGACAGTGCTCATGGTGAAACTGCCCATGGAGACATCGCCCATGGTGATAGTGCTCGTGGTGACAACCCCACGGTGACAGTGCCAATGTTGATAGTCCCCGTGGTGACAGGTCTTACATTGAATGTGACCATGGTGTCTGTGCTCATGGTGACAGTGCTCAAGGTTATAGTCTCCATGTTGACAGTGCCGATGGTGACAATTCTCACGGTGACAGGGCCTATGGTGTAAATTCACATAGTGACAGTGTTCACGGTGACAGTGCCCATGGTGCTATTACCCATGGTGACAGTTCTCATAGTGAAACTGCCCATGGTGACACTGCACATGGTGGCAGTGCAAAATGGAGACAGTGCCCATGGTGATATTGCTCATGGTGACATTGCTTACGGTGATAGTGTGTATGGTGAAACTGCACACAGTGACATTGCTCATGGTGACAGTGTTCACGGCGTTAGTTCCTATCGTGAATGTGACCATGGGGACAGTGCCCATTGTCACAATTCTCATGGTGTAGTGCTCACGGTGACAGTGCCCATGGTGACAATACACAGGGTGACACTATTCATGGTGACATTGCTCATGGTGAGAGTGCCCATGTTCACAACTGTCACGGTGATAGTTCCCATGGTGACAATACCCAGGGTAACAGAGCTGATGGTAAAAGTGTTCACAGTGACAGTGCCCATGATGACAGTACCTAAGGTGACAATTCCCATGGTGAGACTGCTCATAGACAGTGCCCATGGTGACAATACCCAGTGTGTCCTGTCCATGGTGACAGTGATCATGGTGACACTTCTCATGAGGACAGTGCCATAAGTGACAGTGCTCATTGTGGCAGTGCTCATGGTGACCGTGCTCATGGTGACAGTGCCCATGGTGACAGTGCCTATGGTGATAGATATCATGGTGGCCGTGCCCAGGGTGACATTGCCCACGCTGACAAAGCCCATGGTGATACTTCCCATTGTGACAGTGCCCACGGTGGCAGAGCCCATGGTGACAGTGCCCAAGATCACAGTGTCCATGGTGAGAGTGCTAACGGTGACTGTGCCCATGGTGACAGCACCCAGTGTGACAATGCCCATTGTGACAGTGCTCACGGTGACCATGCCGATGGTGATAGTGCCAATAGTGAGAGTGCTCACGGTGACACTGCCCATGGAGACACTGCCCATGGTGATAGTGCTCATCATGACAACCCCTCGGAGGCAGTGCCAATGGTGAGAGTCCCCGTGGTGACAGTTCTCACGGTGAAAGTGATCCTATTGATATTGCTCATGGTGACAGTGCTCTTGGTGACAGTGCTCAAGGTGATAGTCTGAATGTTGACAGTGCCCATGGTGACTCTTCTCACGGTGACAGTGCCTATGGTGATTATGCTCTTAGTGACAGTGCTCATGGTGACAGTGCCCATGGTGACAGTGACCACGGTGAATGTTCTTACCATGGTAGTGCCCATGGTGACAGTGTTCATGATGACAGTCCGCATTAAGGCTGTGCCCACGGTGACACTGCTCATGGTGATAGTTCTCACGGTGATAGTACGCATGGTGACAGTGCCAAAGGTGACAATACCCAGGTGATAGTAATCATGGTGAAAGTGCCCATGGTGGCAGTTCTCATACTGACAGTTCTTGTGACAGTGCTCATGGTGGCAGTGCTCGTGGTGACAGTGCTCTTGGTGACATTGCTCATGGTGGCAGTGCCCATGGTGAGACTCCCGATGGTGACACTGCCCATGGTGACCGTGTACATGGTCATGGTGCATCTGGTGGCAGTGCAAAATAGTGAGAGTGCCCATGATGATATTGCTCATGGTGATAGTGCCCATGGTGAGAGTGCCCATGGTTCCAGTGCTCATGGTGACAGTGCCCATTGGGACAGTGGCCCTGGTGACAGTGCACACCGTGAGAGTGCCCATGGTGTCTGTGCCCATGGTGACAGTTCTTATCATGAGAGTGTTCACGGTAGCAGTGTTCATGGTAATAGTGCTCACGGAGACATTGCCCACAATGAGAGTGCCCATGGTGAGAATACTGACTGTGAAAGTGCCCATGATGACTTTTCTCTCTGCGACAGTGCCCATGGGGACAGTTAGCACGGTGAGATTTCTCACAGTGATAGTGCACATGGTTTCAGTGCTAATAGTGAAAAGACCCACGGCGCCAGTGCCCATCATGGCATTGCTCACGGTGATAGTTCTCACGGTGACAGTGCCCATGGTGATATTACCCATGGTGACAGTACTCAGTGATCAAGTGCTCATGGTGACAGTGCCTAAGGTGATAGTGCACACGGTGGCAGTGCAAAATGGCGACAGTGCCCATGGTGACATTGCTTAATGTGATAGTCCTTGTGGTGACATTGCGCATGGTGACATTGCCCACCACGACAGTTCTCTTGTTGACAGTGCTCATGGTGATAGTGCCAATGTTGGAAGTGCCCATCGTGAAAGTGCCCATGGTGACAGTTCTTATGATGAGAGTGGTCAGAGTGGCAGTGCTCATGGTGAAAGTGCCCATGGTGACAGAGCCCACGGTGACAGTGTCCATAGTTATAGTGTCCACGGTGACAGTCCTAACAGTGAAATTGTCCATGGGGACACTGCCCATGGTGAAAGTGCCCATGGTCACAACACTCACGGTGATAGTGCTCACGGTGAGAGTGGCCATGGTGACAGTGACCACGGTGACACTTCTAATGGTGATACTGCCCATGATGACAGTGCTCATGGTGACAGTCCACATTGTGCCAGTGCCCAAGGTGACAGCGCTCATGGTGACAGTGCCCAAAGTCACAATACCCATGGTGACAGTGCCCAGGCTGACAGTTCTCAAGGTGATAGTGCCCATGGTGACAGTGCACATGGTGATACAGAGAATGGGGACAGTGCTTATGGTGACAGTGGTCATGGTTGCAGTACCCATGGTGATAGTGCTAAAACTGACAGTGCCTTGGGGATAGTGCCCATGGTGAGTGTGCTCGTGTTAATAGTGCCCATGGTGGCAGTTCCCATTGTGAAAGTGCTCATGATGACAGTGCCCATGTTGGTAGTTCCCATGGTGACAGTGCTCATGGTGATAGTGACCATGTTAACAGTGCACATGGTGGCTGTGCCCTTGGTGACAGTGCCCATGATGACAGTATTCCTGGTGACAGTGCTCACGGTGATAGTGCCCATGGTGACAGTGCACATGGTGGTAGTCCACATGGTGGCAGTGAAAAATGGTGACAGTTCCCATGCTGACAGTTCTCATTGTGACAATGCACACGGTCACAACCGATGCAGACACTGCTCATGGTAGCTGTACCCGTGGTGACAGTGCTCATGGTGATAGTGACCATGTTAACAGTGCCCATGGTGACACTGCCCATGGTGACAATGCCCATGATGACAGTGCCCATGGAGTCAGTGCCCACGGAGCCATTGCCTATGGTAACAGTGCTCACAGTGACAGTACCCATGGTAACAGTGACCACGGTGAGAGTGCTCATGGTGATAGTGGCTATGGTGACAGATCACACTGTGACAGTCCGCATTGTGCCAGTACCAATAGTGACAGTGCCCAAGGTGACATTGACCACGGTGAGAGTGCTCACGGTGCTAGTGCTCACAGTAATAGTGCTCATGGTGACAGTGCCGACAGTGACGGTGCTCACGGTGACAGTGCCTATGGTGATAGTGCCCATGGTGAGAGTCCGCCCATTGATAGTGCCCATGGTGGCAGTTCCCATTGTGAAAGTGCTCATGATGACATTGCCCATGTTGGTAGTTCCCATGGTGACAGTGCTCACGGTGATAGTGACCTTGGTAACTGTGCACATGGTGGCCGTGCCCTTGGTGACAGTGCCAATGATGACAGTACTCATGGTGACAGTTCCCATGGGGACAAGGCACAGGGTGGCAGTGAAAAATGGTGAAAGTGCCCATGTTGACAGTTCTCATGGTGACAGTGCACACGGTGACAACCCATGCAGACAGTACTCACGGTGAGAGTTCTCATGGTTGCAGTACCCATGGTGACAGTGCTCACAGTGATACTGCCCATGGTGGCAGTGCCCATGGTGACAGTGCCCATGGTGACACTGCCCATGATGACAGTGCCCATGGTGAAAGTTCCCACGGCGCCATTGCCTATGGTGACTGTGCTCATGGTAACAGTGCCCATGGTGACAGTGACCATGGTGAGAGTGCTCACACTGATAGTGCCCATGGTGACAGGGCTCATGGTGCCAGGCCGCATTGTGCCAGTACCCATGGCGACAGTGGTCATGGTGACACTGACCACAGTGAGAGTGCTCACTGTGATAGAGCTCACGGTAATAGTGCTCATGGTGACAGTGCAAATGGTGACAATACCCATGGTGACAGTACTCATGTTGAAAATACCCATGGTGGCAGTTCTCATGGTGACAGTGCTCATAATAGCAGTGCCCAAGGTGGCAGTCCTCGTGGTGACAGTGCTAATGGTGACAGTGCTCTTGGTGGCAGTTCCCATGGGGACAGTACCGATGGTGACCTTGTGCATTGTTACAGTGCCCATGGTAACCGTGCTCACGGTGGTAGTGCACATCGTGACAGTGCCCATGGTGGTAGTTCACCTGGTGACAGTGCTAAATAGTGACAGTGCACATGCTGACAGTGCTCACGGTGACAGTGCCCATGGGGACAGGGCCCACGGTGATAATGGGTATTATTACAGTGTTCATCGTGACAGAGCCCAAGGTGGCAGTGGCCATGGTGAGAGTGCCCACAATGACAGTGCCCATGGTTACAGTGCCGACAGTGACAGTGCCCATGGTGACACTTCTCACAGTGAATGTGCCCATGGGGACAGTTACCATGATGAGATTTCTCACGGTGATAGTGCCCGTTGTGACAGTGCTCACAGTGACAATGCCCATGGTGCCAGTGCCCAAAGAGACATTCCACACGGTCACATTTCTCACGGTGAAAGTGCCTAGGGTTACACTGCACCTGGTGGCAGTGCAAAATGGTGACAGTGCCCATGGTGACATTGCTCATAGTGACTTTGCTTACAGTGATAGTCCTTACAGTGACAGTGTGCATGGTGACACTGCACACAGTTGCAGTGTTTATGGTGACAGTCTTCACGGTGATACTTTCCATGGTGATAGTGCCCATGGTGACACTGCACATGGTGGCAGTGATAAATGGTGACAGTGCCCCTGTTGACAGTTCTCATGGTGATAGTGCACATGGTGACAACCCGTGCAGACTGTACTCATGGTGACAGTACTCACGGTGACAGTTCTCATGTTTGCAGTATCCATGGTGACAGTGCTCACAGTGATAGTGCCCATGGTGAGAGTGCCCATGATGACAGGGCCCATGGTGCCATTGCCTATGGTGACAGTGCTCATGGTAACAGTGCCCAAGGTGACAGTTACCATGGTGAGAGTGCTCACACTGATGGTGCCCATGGTGACAGTGCTCACGGTGCCTGTCTACATTGTGCCAGTACCCATGGCGACAGTGCTCATGGTGACAGTGACCACAGTGAGAGTGCTCATAGTGATAGTGCTCACGGTAATAGTGCTCATGGTGACAATGCAAATGGTGACAATACCATGGTGACAGTACTCATGTTGAAAATACCCATGGTGGCAGTTCTCCTAGCGACAGATCTCATGGTGACAGTGCTCATAATAGCAGTGCCCAGGTGCCAGTGCTCGTGGTGACAGTGCTAATGGTGACAGTGCTCTTGGTGGCAGTTCCCATCGGGACAATACTGATGGTGACGCTGTGCATTGTTACAGTGTCCATGGTAACCGTGCTCACGGTGATAGTGCACATCGTGACAGTGCCCATGGTGGTAGTTCACCTGGTGACAGTGCTAAATAGTGACAGTGCACATGCTGACAGTGCTCACGGTGATAGTGCCCATGGTGACAGTGCACACGGTGATAATGGGCATTGTTACAGAGTTCATGGTGACAGCACACGGTGGCAGTGGCCATGGAGACAGTGCCCACAATGACAGTGCCCATGGTGACAGTGCCGACAGTGACAGTGCCCATGGTGACACTTCTCACGGTGACAGTGCCCATGGGGACAGTTAGCATGGTGAGATTTCTCACGGTGACAGTGCCCGTTGTGACAGTGCTCATAGTGACAATGCCCATGGTGCCAGTGCCCATAGAGTCATTCCGCACGGTCTCATTTCTCACAGTGAAAGTGCCTATGGTGATATTAACCATGGTGACACTGCACATGGTGGCAGAGCAAAATGGTGACAGTGCCCATGGTGACATTGCTCATGGTGACTTTGCTTATGGTGATAGTCCTTACAGTGACAGTGCGCATGGTGACACTGCACACAGTGACAGTGTTCATGGTGACAGTGTTCACGGTGATAGTTCCCATGGTGAGATTGTCCATGGTAACAGTGCCCATAGTCACAATTCTCATGGTGTAGTGCTCACAGTGACAGTGCCCATGGTGTCATGCCCATGGTGACAGTGCTCATGGTGACAGTGCTCATGTTGGCAGTGCCATAAATAACAGTGCTCATTGTGGCAGTGCTCATGGTGTCCGTGCTCATGGTGACAGTGCCCATGTTTACAGTGTTTATGGTGATAGATGTCACGGTGTCAGTGCCCACGGGGACAGTGCCAAGGCTGACAAAGCCCCGGGTGATACTTCCCATTGGGACAGTGCCCACGGTGACAGTGCCCATGGTGACAGCGCCCAGTGTGACAAGGCTCATGGTGACAGTGCTCACGGTGACGGTGCCCATAGTGACAGTGCCGATGGTGAGAGTGCCATTAGTGACAGTGCTCATGGTGAAACTGCCCATGGAGACATCGCCCATGGTGATAGTGCTCGTGGTGACAACCCCACGGTGACAGTGCCAATGTTGATAGTCCCCGTGGTGACAGGTCTTACATTGAATGTGACCATGGTGTCTGTGCTCATGGTGACAGTGCTCAAGGTTATAGTCTCCATGTTGACAGTGCCGATGGTGACAATTCTCACGGTGACAGGGCCTATGGTGTAAATTCACATAGTGACAGTGTTCACGGTGACAGTGCCCATGGTGCTATTACCCATGGTGACAGTTCTCATAGTGAAACTGCCCATGGTGACACTGCACATGGTGGCAGTGCAAAATGGAGACAGTGCCCATGGTGCTATTGCTCATGGTGACATTGCTTACGGTGATAGTGTGTATGATGAAACTGCATACAGTGACATTGCTCATGGTGACAGTGTTCACGGCATTAGTTCCTATCGTGAATGTGACCTTGGGGACAGTCCCCATTGTCACAATTCTCATGGTGTAGTGCTCACGGTGACAGTGCCCATGGTGACAATACACAGGGTGACACTATTCATGGTGACATTGCTCATGGTGAGAATGCCCATGTTCACAACTGTCACGGTGATAGTTCCCATGGTGACAATACCCAGGGTAACAGAGCTGATGGTAAAAGTGTTCACGGTGACAGTGCCCATGATGACAGTACCTAAGGTGACAATTCCCATGGTGAGACTGCTCATAGACAGTGCCCATGGTGACAATACCCAGCGTGTCCTGTCCATGGTGACAGTGATCATGGTGACACTTCTCATGAGGACAGTGCCATAAGTGACAGTGCTCATTGTGGCAGTGCTCATGGTGACCGTGCTCATGGTGACAGTGCCCATGGTGACAGTGCCTATGGTGATAGATATCATGGTGGCCGTGCCCAGGGTGACATTGCCCACGCTGACAAAGCCCATGGTGATACTTCCCATTGTGACAGTGCCCACGGTGGCAGAGCCCATGGTGACAGTGCCCAAGATCACAGTGCCCATGGTGAGGGTGCTAACGGTGACTGTGCCCATGGTGACAGCACCCAGTGTGACAATGCCCATTGTGACAGTGCTCACGGTGACCATGCCGATGGTGATAGTGCCAATAGTGAGAGTGCTCACGGTGACACTGCCCATGGAGACACTGCCCATGGTGATAGTGCTCATCATGACAACCCCTCGGAGGCAGCGCCAATGGTGAGAGTCCCCGTGGTGACAGTTCTCACGGTGAAAGTGATCCTATTGATATTTCTCATGGTGACAGTGCTCTTGGTGACAGTGCTCAAGGTGATAGTCTGAATGTTGACAGTGCCCATGGTGACTCTTCTCACGGTGACAGTGCCTATGGTGATTATGCTCTTAGTGACAGTGCTCATGGTGACAGTGCCCATGGTGACAGTGACCACGGTGACTGTTCTCACCGTGGTAGTGCCCATTGTGACAGTGTTCATGATGACAGTCCGCATTAAGGCTGTGCCCACGGTGACACTGCTCATGGTGATAGTTCTCACGGTGATAGTACGCACGTTGACAGTGCCAAAGGTGACAATACCCAGGTGATAGTAATCATGGTGAAAGTGCCCATGGTGGCAGTTCTCATACTGACAGTTCTTGTGACAGTGCTCATGGTGGCAGTGCTCGTGGTGACAGTGCTCTTGGTGACAGTGCTCATGGTGGCAGTGCCCATGGTGAGACTCCCGATGGTGACACTGCCCATGGTGACAGTGCACATGGTCATGGTGCATCTGCTGGCAGTGCAAAATAGTGAGAGTGCCCATGATGATATTGCTCATGGTGATAGTGCCCATGGTGAGAGTGCCCATGGTTCCAGTGCTCATGGTGACAGTGCCCATTGTGACAGTGGCCCTGGTGACAGTGCACACCGTGAGAGTGCCCATGGTGTCTGTGCCCATGGTGACAGTTCTTATCATGAGAGTGTTCACGGTAGCAGTGTTCATGGTAATAGTGCTCACGGAGACATTGCCCACAATGAGAGTGCCCATGGTGAGAATACTGACTGTGAAAGTGCCCATGATGACTTTTCTCTCTGCGACAGTGCCCGTGGGGACAGTTAGCACGGTGAGATTTCTCTCAGTGATAGTGCACATGGTTTCAGTGCTAATAGTGAAAAGACCCACGGCGCCAGTGCCCATCATGGCATTGCTCACGGTGATAGTTCTCACGGTGACAGTGCCCATGGTGATATTACCCATGGTGACAGTACTCAGTGATCAAGTGCTCATGGTGACAGTGCCTAAGGTGATAGTGCACACGGTGGCAGTGCAAAATGGCGACAGTGCCCATGGGGACATTGCTTAATGTGATAGTCCTTGTGGTGACATTGTGCATGGTGACATTGCCCACCACGACAGTTCTCTTGTTGACAGTGCTCATGGTGATAGTGCCAATGTTGGAAGTGCCCATCGTGAAAGTGCCCATGGTGACAGTTCTTATGAAGAGAGTGGTCAGAGTGGCAGTGCTCATGGTGAAAGTGCCCATGGTGACAGAGCCCACGGTGACAGTGTCCATAGTTATAGTGTCCACGGTGACAGTCCTAACAGTGAAATTGTCCATGGGGACACTGCCCATGGTGAAAGTGCCCATGGTCACAACACTCACGGTGATAGTGCTCACGGTGAGAGTGGCCATGGTGACAGTGCACACGGTGATAATGGGCATTGTTACAGAGTTCATGGTGACAGCACACGGTGGCAGTGGCAATGGAGACAGTGCCCACAATGACAGTGCCCATGGTGACAGTGCCGACAGTGACAGTGCCCCTGGTGACACTTCTCACGGTGACATTGCCCATGGGGACAGTTAGCATGGTGAGATTTCTCACGGTGATAGTGCCTGTTGTGACAGTGCTCACAGTGACAATGCCCATGGTGCCAGTGCCCATAGAGTC
Organism: Mesoplodon mirus; assembly: GCF_964341445.2. NCBI lineage: Eukaryota > Metazoa > Chordata > Mammalia > Artiodactyla > Ziphiidae > Mesoplodon > Mesoplodon mirus. The sequence continues at coordinate 4,209,038 of NW_028295808.1, read as the reverse complement.
ATTCCGCACGGTCTCATTTCTCACAGTGAATGTGCCTATGGTGATATTAACCATGGTGACACTTCACATGGTGGCAGAGCAAAATGGTGACAGTGCCCATGGTGACATTGCTCATGGTGACTTTGCTTATGGTGATAGTCCTTACAGTGACCGTGCGCATGGTGACAATGCACACATTGACAGTGTTCATGGTGACAGTGTTCACGGTGATAGTTCCCATGGTGAGATTGTCCATGGTAACAGTGCCCATAGTCACAATTCTCATGGTGTAGTGCTCACAGTGACAGTGCCCATGGTGTCATGCCCATGGTGACAGTGCTCATGGTGACAGTGCTCATGTTGGCAGTGCCATAAATAACAGTGCTCATTGTGGCAGTGCTCATGGTGTCCGTGCTCATGGTGACAGTGCCCATGTTTACAGTGTTTATGGTGATAGATGTCACGGTGTCAGTGCCCACGGGGACAGTGCCAAGGCTGACAAAGCCCAGGGTGATACTTCCCATTGGGACAGTGCCCACGGTGACAGTGCCCATGGTGACAGCGCCCAGTGTGACAAGGCTCATGGTGACAGTGCTCATGGTGACAGTGCCCATGGTGACAGTGCCGATGGTGAGAGTGCCATTAGTGACAGTGCTCATGGTGAAACTGCCCATGGAGACATCGCCCATGGTGATAGTGCTCATGGTGACAACCCCACGGTGACAGTGCCAATGTTGATAGTCCCCGTGGTGACAGGTCTTACATTGAATGTGACCATGGTGTCTGTGCTCATGGTGACAGTGCTCAAGGTTAGAGTCTCCATGTTGACAGTGCCGATGGTGACAATTCTCACGGTGACAGGGCCTATGGTGTAAATTCATATAGTGACAGTGTTCACGGTGACAGTGCCCATGGTGCTATTACCCATGGTGACAGTTCTCATAGTGAAACTGCCCATGGTGACACTGCACATGGTGGCAGTGCAAAATGGTGACAGTGCCCATGGTGATATTTCTCATGGTGACATTGCTTACCGTGATAGTATGTATGGTGAAACTGCACACAGTGACATTGCTCATGGTGACAGTGTTCATGGTGTTAGTTCCTATCGTGAATGTGACCTTGGGGACAGTGCCCATTGTCACAATACTCATGGTGTAGTGCTCACGGTGACAGTGCCCATGGTGACAATACACAGGGTGACACTATTCATGGTGACATTGCTCATGGTGAGAGTGCCCATGTTCACAACTGTCACGGTGATAGTTCCCATGGTGACAATACCCAGGGTAACAGAGCTGATGGTAAAAGTGTTCACGGTGACAGTGCCCATGGTGACAGTACCTAAGGTGACAATTCCCATGGTGAGACTGCTCATAGACCGTGCCCATGGTGACAATACCCAGCGTGTCCTGTCCATGGTGACAGTGATCATGGTGACACTTCTCATGAGGACAGTGCCATAAGTGACAGTGCTCATTGTGGCAGTGCTCATGGTGACCGTGCTAATGGTGACAGTGCCCATGGTGACAGTGCCTATGGTGATAGATATCATGGTGGCCGTGCCCAGGGTGACATTGCCCACGCTGACAAAGCCCAGGGTGATACTTCCCATTGTGACAGTGCCCACGGTGGCAGAGCCCATGGTGACAGTGCCCAAGATCACAGTGCCCATGGTGAGAGTGCTAACGGTGACTGTGCCCATGGTGACAGCACCCAGTGTGGCAATGCCCATTGTGACAGTGCTCACGGTGATCATGCCGATGTTGATAGTGCCAATAGTGAGAGTGCTCACGGTGACACTGCCCATGGAGACACTGCCCATGGTGATAGTGCTCATCATGACAACCCCTCGGAGGCAGTGCCAATGGTGAGAGTCCCCGTGGTGAGAGTTCTCATGGTGAAAGTGATCCTGTTGAAATTGCTCATGGTGACAGTGCTCAAGGTGATAGTCTCCATGTTGACAGTGTCCATGGTGACTGTTCTCACGGTGACAGTGCCAATGGTGATTATGCTCTTAGTGACAGTGCTCATGGTGACAGTGCCCATGGTGACAGTGACCACGGTGACTGTTCTCACCGTGGTAGTGCCCATGGTGACAGTGTTCATGATGACAGTCCGCATTAAGGCTGTGCCCGTGGTGACAGTGCTCATGGTGATAGTTCTCACGGTGATAGTACGCACGTTGACAGTGCCAAAGGTGACAATACCCAGGTGATAGTAATCATGGTGAAAGTGCCCATGGTGGCAGTTCTCATACTGACAGTTCTTGTGACAGTGCTCATGGTGGCAGTGCTCGTGGTGACAGTGCTCTTGGTGACAGTGCTCATGGTGGCAGTGCCCATGGTGAGACTACCGATGGTGACCCTGCCCAAGGTGACAGTGCACATGGTCATGGTGCATCTGGTGGCAGTGCAAAATAGTGAGAGTGCCCATGATGATATTGCTCATGGTGATAGTGCCCATGGTGAGAATGCCCATGGTTCCAGTGCTCATGGTGACAGTGCCCATTGTGACAGTGCCCCTGGTGACAGTGCACACCGTGAGAGTGCCCATGGTGTCTGTGCCCATGGTGACAGTTCTTATCATGAGAGTGTTCACGGTAGCAGTGTTCATGGTAATATTGCTCATGGAGACATTGCCCACAATGAGAGTGCCCATGGTGAGAATACTGACTGTGACAGTGCCCATGATGACTTTTCTCTCTGCGACAGTGCCCATGGGGACAGTTAGCACGGTGAGATTTCTCACAGTGATAGTGCACATTGTTTCAGTGCTAATAGTGAAAAGACCCACGGCGCCAGTGACCATCATGGCATTGCTCACGGTGATAGTTCTCACGGTGACAGTGCCCATGGTTATATTACACATGGTGACAGTACTCAGTGATCAAGTGCTCATGGTGACAGTGCCTAAGGTCATAGTGCACACGGTGGCAGTGCAAAATGGCGACAGTGCCCATGGTGACATTGCTTAATGTGATAGTCCTTGTGGTGACATTGCGCATGGTGACATTGCCCACCACGACAGTTCTCTTGTTGACAGTGCTCATGGTGATAGTGCCAATGTTGGAAGTGCCCATCGTGAAAGTGCCCATGGTGACAGTTCTTATGATGAGAGTGGTCAGAGTGGCAGTGCTCATGGTGAAAGTGCCCATGGTGACAGAGCCCACGGTGACAGTGTCCATAGTTATAGTGTCCACGGTGACAGTCCTAACAGTGAAATTGTCCATGGGGACACTGCCCATGGTGAAAGTGCCCATGGTCACAACACTCACGGAGATAGTGCTCATGGTGAGAGTGGCCATGGTGACAGTGACCACGGTGACACTTCTAATGGTGATACTGCCCATGATGACAGTGCTCATGGTGACAGTCGACATTGTGCCAGTGCCCAAGGTGACAGTGCTCATGGCGAAAGTGCCCAAAGTCACAATACCCATGGTGACAGTGCCCAGGCTGACAGTTCTCAAGGTGATAGTGCCCATGGTGACAGTGCACATGGTGATACAGAGAATGGGGACAGTGCTTATGGTGACAGTGGTCATGGTTGCAGTACCCATGGTGATAGTGCTGAAACTGACAGTGCCCTTGGTGGATAGTGCCCATGGTGAGTGTGCTCGTGTTAATAGTGCCCATGGTGGCAGTTCCCATTGTGAAAGTGCTCATGATGACAGTGCCCATGTTGGTAGTTCCCATGGTGACAGTGCTCATGGTGATAGTGACCATGTTAACAGTGCACATGGTGGCTGTGCCCTTGGTGACAGTGCCCATGATGACAGTATTCATGGTGACAGTGCTCACGGTGATAGTGCCCATGGTGACAGTGCACATGGTGGTAGTCCACATGGTGGCAGTGAAAAATGGTGACAGTTCCCATGCTGACAGTTCTCATTGTGACAATGCACACGGTCACAACCGATGCTGACACTGCTCATGGTAGCTGTACCCGTGGTGACAGTGCTCATGGTGATAGTGACCATGTTAACAGTGCCCATGGTGACACTGCCCATGGTGACAATGCCCATGATGACAGTGCCCATAGAGTCAGTGCCCACGGAGCCATTGCCTATGGTAACAGTGCTCACAGTGACAGTACCCATGGTAACAGTGACCACGGTGAGAGTGCTCATGGTGATACTGGCTATGGTGACAGATCACACTGTGACAGTCCGCATTGTGCCAGTACCAATAGTGACAGTGCCCATGGTGACATTGACCACGGTGAGAGTGCTCACGGTGCTAGTGCTCACAGTAATAGTGCTCATGGAGACAGTGCCGACAGTGACGGTGCTCACGGTGACAGTGCCCATGGTGATAGTGCCCATGGTGAGAGTCCGCCCATTGATAGTGCCCATGGTGGCAGTTCCCATTGTGAAAGTGCTCATGATGACATTGCCCATGTTGGTAGTTCCCATGGTGACAGTGCTCACGGTGATAGTGACCTTGGTAACTGTGCACATGGTGGCCGTGCCCTTGGTGACAGTGCCAATGATGACAGTACTCATGGTGACGGTTCTCATGGTAATAGTTCCCATGGGGACAAGGCACAGGTTGGCAGTGAAAAATGGTGAAAGTGCCCATGTTGACAGTTCTCATGGTGACAGTGCACACGGTGACAACCCATGCAGACAGTACTCACGGTGACAGTTCTCATGGTTGCAGTACCCATGGTGACAGTGCTCACAGTGATACTGCCCATAGTGGCAATGCCCATGGTGACAGTGCCCATGGTGACACTGCCCATGATGACAGTGCCCATGGTGAAAGTTCCCACGCCGCCATTGCCTATTGTGACAGTGCTCATGGTAACAGTGCCCATGGTGACAGTGACCATGGTGAGAGTGCTCACACTGATAGTGCCCATGGTGACAGGGCTCATGGTGCCAGGCCGCATTGTGCCAGTACCCATGGCGACAGTGGTCATGGTGACACTGACCACAGTGAGAGTGCTCACTGTGATAGAGCTCGCGGTAATAGTGCTCATGGTGACAGTGCAAATGTTGACAATACCCATGGTGACAGTACTCATGTTGAAAATACCCATGGTGGCAGTTCTCATGGTGACAGTGCTCATAATAGCAGTGCCCAAGGTGGCAGTCCTCGTGGTGACAGTGCTAATGGTGACAGTGCTCTTGGTGGCAGTTCCCATGGGGATAGTACCGATGGTGACCCTGTGCATTGTTACAGTGCCCATGGTAACCGTGCTCACGGTGGTAGTGCACATCGTGACAGTGCCCATGGTGGTAGTTCACCTGGTGACAGTGCTAAATACTGACAGTGCACATGCTGACACTGCTCACGGTGATAGTGCCCATGGGGACAGTGCCCACGGTGATAATGGGTATTATTACAGTGTTCATCGTGACAGAGCCCAAGGTGGCAGTGGCCATGGTGACAGTGCCCACAATGACAGTGCCCATGGTAACAGTGCCGACAGTGACAGTGCCCATGGTGACACTTCTCACAGTGAATGTGCCCATGGGGACAGTTACCATGATGAGATTTCTCACGGTGATAGTGCCCGTTGTGACAGTGCTCACAGTGACAATGCCCATGGTGCCAGTGCCCATAGAGACATTCCACACGGTCACATTTCTCACGGTGAAAGTGCCTATGGTTACACTGCACCTGGTGGCAGTGCAAAATGGTGACAGTGCCCATGGTGACATTGCTCATAGTGACTTTGCTTACAGTGATAGTCCTTACAGTGACAGTGTGCATGGTGACACTGCACACAGTTGCAGTGTTTATGGTGACAGTCTTCACGGTGATATTTTCCATGGTGATAGTGCCCATGGTGACACTGCACATGGTGGCAGTGATAAATGGTGACAGTGCCCCTGTTGACAGTTCTCATGGTGACAGTGCACATGGTGACAACCCGTGCAGACTGTACTCATGGTGACAGTACTCACGGTGACAGTTCTCATGTTTGCAGTATCCATGGTGACAGTGCTCACAGTGATAGTGCCCATGGTGAGAGTGCCCATGATGACAGGGCCCATGGTGCCATTGCCTATGGTGACAGTGCTCATGGTAACAGTGCCCAAGGTGACAGTGACCATGGTGAGAGTGCTCACACTGATGGTGCCCATGGTGACAGTGCTCAAGGTGCCTGTCTACATTGTGCCAGTACCCATGGCGACAGTGCTCATGGTGACAGTGACCACAGTGAGAGTGCTCATAGTGATAGTGCTCACGGTAATAGTGCTCATGGTGACAATGCAAATGGTGACCATACCATGGTGACAGTACTCATGTTGAAAATACCCATGGTGGCAGTTCTCATAGCGACAGATCTCATGGTGACAGTGCTCATAATAGCAGTGCCCAGGTGCCAGTGCTCGTGGTGACAGTGCTAATGGTGACAGTGCTCTTGGTGGCAGTTCCCATCGGGACAATACTGATGGTGACGCTGTGCATTGTTACAGTGTCCATGGTAACCGTGCTCACGGTGATAGTGCACATCGTGACAGTGCCCATGGTGGTAGTTCACCTGGTGACAGTGCTAAATAGTGACAGTGCACATGCTGACAGTGCTCACGGTGATAGTGCCCATGGTGACAGTGCACACGGTGATAATGGGCATTGTTACAGAGTTCATGGTGACAGCACACGGTGGCAGTGGCCATGGAGACAGTGCCCACAATGACAGTGCCCATGGTGACAGTGCCGACAGTGACAGTGCCCATGGTGACACTTCTCACGGTGACAGTGCCCATGGGGACAGTTAGCATGGTGAGATTTCTCACGGTGACAGTGCCCGTTGTGACAGTGCTCACAGTGACAATGCCCATGGTGCCAGTGCCCATAGAGTCATTCCGCACGGTCTCATTTCTCACAGTGAAAGTGCCTATGGTGATATTAACCATGGTGACACTGCACATGGTGGCAGAGCAAAATGGTGACAGTGCCCATGGTGACATTGCTCATGGTGACTTTGCTTATGGTGATAGTCCTTACAGTGACAGTGCGCATGGTGACACTGCACACAGTGACAGTGTTCATGGTGACAGTGTTCACAGTGATAGTTCCCATGGTGAGATTGTCCATGGTAACAGTGCCCATAGTCACAATTCTCATGGTGTAGTGCTCACAGTGACAGTGCCCATGGTGTCATGCCCATGGTGACAGTGCTCATGGTGACAGTGCTCATGTTGGCAGTGCCATAAATAACAGTGCTCATTGTGGCAGTGCTCATGGTGTCCGTGCTCATGGTGACAGTGCCCATGTTTACAGTGTTTATGGTGATAGATGTCACGGTGTCAGTGCCCACGGGGACAGTGCCAAGGCTGACAAAGCCCAGGGTGATACTTCCCATTGGGACAGTGCCCACGGTGACAGTGCCCATGGTGACAGCGTCCAGTGTGACAAGGCTCATGGTGACAGTGCTCACGGTGATGGTGCCCATAGTGACAGTGCCGATGGTGAGAGTGCCATTAGTGACAGTGCTCATGGTGAAACTGCCCATGGAGACATCGCCCATGGTGATAGTGCTCGTGGTGACAACCCCACGGTGACAGTGCCAATGTTGATAGTCCCCGTGGTGACAGGTCTTACATTGAATGTGACCATGGTGTCTGTGCTCATGGTGACAGTGCTCAAGGTTATAGTCTCCATGTTGACAGTGCCGATGGTGACAATTCTCACGGTGACAGTGCCTATGGTGTAAATTCACATAGTGACAGTGTTCACGGTGACAGTGCCCATGGTGCTATTACCCATGGTGACAGTTCTCATAGTGAAACTGCCCATGGTGACACTGCACATGGTGGCAGTGCAAAATGGAGACAGTGCCCATGGTGCTATTGCTCATGGTGACATTGCTTACGGTGATAGTGTGTATGGTGAAACTGCACACAGTGACATTGCTCATGGTGACAGTGTTCACGGCGTTAGTTCCTATCGTGAATGTGACCATGGGGACAGTGCCCATTGTCACAATTCTCATGGTGTAGTGCTCACGGTGACAGTGCCCATGGTGACAATACACAGGGTGACAGTATTAATGGTGACATTGCTCATGGTGAGAATGCCCATGTTCACAACAGTCACGGTGATAGTTCCCATGGTGACAATACCCAGGGTAACAGAGCTGATGGTAAAAGTGTTCACGGTGACAGTGCCCATGATGACAGTACCTAAGGTGACAATTCCCATGGTGAGACTGCTCATAGACAGTGCCCATGGTGACAATACCCAGCGTGTCCTGTCCATGGTGACAGTGATCATGGTGACACTTCTCATGAGGACAGTGCCATAAGTGACAGTGCTCATTGTGGCAGTGCTCATGGTGACCGTGCTCATGGTGACAGTGCCCATGGTGACAGTGCCTATGGTGATAGATATCATGGTGGTCGTGCCCAGGGTGACATTGCCCACGCTGACAAAGCCCATGGTGATACTTCCCATTGTGACAGTGCCCACGGTGGCAGAGCCCATGGTGACAGTGCCCAAGATCACAGTGTCCATGGTGAGAGTGCTAACGGTGACTGTGCCCATGGTGACAGCACCCAGTGTGACAATGCCCATTGTGACAGTGCTCACGGTGACCATGCCGATGGTGATAGTGCCAATAGTGAGAGTGCTCACGGTGACACTGCCCATGGAGACACTGCCCATGGTGATAGTGCTCATCATGACAACCCCTCGGAGGCAGTGCCAATGGTGAGAGTCCCCGTGGTGACAGTTCTCACGGTGAAAGTGATCCTATTGATATTTCTCATGGTGACAGTGCTCTTGGTGACAGTGCTCAAGGTGATAGTCTGAATGTTGACAGTGCCCATGGTGACTCTTCTCACGGTGACAGTGCCTATGGTGATTATGCTCTTAGTGACAGTGCTCATGGTGACAGTGCCCATGGTGACAGTGACCACGGTGACTGTTCTCACCGTGGTAGTGCCCATGGTGACAGTGTTCATGATGACAGTCCGCATTAAGGCTGTGCCCACGGTGACACTGCTCATGGTGATAGTTCTCACGGTGATAGTACGCACGGTGACAGTGCCAAAGGTGACAATACCCAGGTGATAGTAATCATGGTGAAAGTGCCCATGGTGGCAGTTCTCATACTGACAGTTCTTGTGACAGTGCTCATGGTGGCAGTGCTCGTGGTGACAGTGCTCTTGGTGACAGTGCTCATGGTGGCAGTGCCCATGGTGAGACTCCCGATGGTGACACTGCCCATGGTGACAGTGCACATGGTCATGGTGCATCTGCTGGCAGTGCAAAATAGTGAGAGTGCCCATGATGATATTGCTCATGGTGATAGTGCCCATGGTGAGAGTGCCCATGGTTCCAGTGCTCATGGTGACAGTGCCCATTGTGACAGTGGCCCTGGTGACAGTGCACACCGTGAGAGTGCCCATGGTGTCTGTGCCCATGGTGACAGTTCTTATCATGAGAGTGTTCACGGTAGCAGTGTTCATGGTAATAGTGCTCACGGAGACATTGCCCACAATGAGAGTGCCCATGGTGAGAATACTGACTGTGAAAGTGCCCATGATGACTTTTCTCTCTGCGACAGTGCCCATGGGGACAGTTAGCACGGTGAGATTTCTCTCAGTGATAGTGCACATGGTTTCAGTGCTAATAGTGAAAAGACCCACAGCGCCAGTGCCCATCATGGCATTGCTCACAGTGATAGTTCTCACGGTGACAGTGCCCATGGTGATATTACCCATGGTGACAGTACTCAGTGATCAAGTGCTCATGGTGACAGTGCCTAAGGTGATAGTGCACACGGTGGCAGTGCAAAATGGCGACAGTGCCCATGGTGACATTGCTTAATGTGATAGTCCTTGTGGTGACATTGCGCATGGTGACATTGCCCACCACGACAGTTCTCTTGTTGACAGTGCTCATGGTGATAGTGCCAATGTTGGAAATGCCCATCGTGAAAGTGCCCATGGTGACAGTTCTTATGAAGAGAGTGGTCAGAGTGGCAGTGCTCATGGTGAAAGTGCCCATTGTGACAGAGCCCTCGGTGACAGTGTCCATAGTTATAGTGTCCACGGTGACAGTCCTAACAGTGAAATTGTCCATGGGGACACTGCCCATGGTGAAAGTGCCCATGGTCACAACACTCACGGTGATAGTGCTCACGGTGAGAGTGGCCATGGTGACAGTGCACACGGTGATAATGGGCATTGTTACAGAGTTCATGGTGACAGCACACGGTGGCAGTGGCAATGGAGACAGTGCCCACAATGACAGTGCCCATGGTGACAGTGCCGACAGTGACAGTGCCCCTGGTGACTCTTCTCACGGTGACAGTGCCCATGGGGACAGTTAGCATGGTGTGATTTCTCACGGTGATAGTGCCTGTTGTGACAGTGCTCACAGTGACAATGCCCATGGTGCCAGTGCCCATAGAGTCATTCCGCACGGTCTCATTTCTCACAGTGAATGTGCCTATGGTGATATTAACCATGGTGACACTTCACATGGTGGCAGAGCAAAATGGTGACAGTGCCCATGGTGACATTGCTCATGGTGACTTTGCTTATGGTGATAGTCCTTACAGTGACCGTGCGCATGGTGACAATGCACACATTGACAGTGTTCATGGTGACAGTGTTCACGGTGATAGTTCCCATGGTGAGATTGTCCATGGTAACAGTGCCCATAGTCACAATTCTCATGGTGTAGTGCTCACAGTGACAGTGCCCATGGTGTCATGCCCATGGTGACAGTGCTCATGGTGACAGTGCTCATGTTGGCAGTGCCATAAATAACAGTGCTCATTGTGGCAGTGCTCATGGTGTCCGTGCTCATGGTGACAGTGCCCATGTTTACAGTGTTTATGGTGATAGATGTCACGGTGTCAGTGCCCACGGGGACAGTGCCAAGGCTGACAAAGCCCAGGGTGATACTTCCCATTGGGACAGTGCCCACGGTGACAGTGCCCATGGTGACAGCGCCCAGTGTGACAAGGCTCATGGTGACAGTGCTCATGGTGACAGTGCCCATGGTGACAGTGCCGATGGTGAGAGTGCCATTAGTGACAGTGCTCATGGTGAAACTGCCCATGGAGACATCGCCCATGGTGATAGTGCTCATGGTGACAACCCCACGGTGACAGTGCCAATGTTGATAGTCCCCGTGGTGACAGGTCTTACATTGAATGTGACCATGGTGTCTGTGCTCATGGTGACAGTGCTCAAGGTTAGAGTCTCCATGTTGACAGTGCCGATGGTGACAATTCTCACGGTGACAGGGCCTATGGTGTAAATTCAAATAGTGACAGTGTTCACGGTGACAGTGCCCATGGTGCTATTACCCATGGTGACAGTTCTCATAGTGAAACTGCCCATGGTGACACTGCACATGGTGGCAGTGCAAAATGGTGACAGTGCCCATGGTGATATTTCTCATGGTGACATTGCTTACCGTGATAGTATGTATGGTGAAACTGCACACAGTGACATTGCTCATGGTGACAGTGTTCATGGTGTTAGTTCCTATCGTGAATGTGACCTTGGGGACAGTGCCCATTGTCACAATACTCATGGTGTAGTGCTCACGGTGACAGTGCCCATGGTGACAATACACAGGGTGACACTATTCATGGTGACATTGCTCATGGTGAGAGTGCCCATGTTCACAACTGTCACGGTGATAGTTCCCATGTTGACAATACCCAGGGTAACAGAGCTGATGGTAAAAGTGTTCACGGTGACAGTGCCCATGGTGACAGTACCTAAGGTGACAATTCCCATGGTGAGACTGCTCATAGACCGTGCCCATGGTGACAATACCCAGCGTGTCCTGTCCATGGTGACAGTGATCATGGTGACACTTCTCATGAGGACAGTGCCATAAGTGACAGTGCTCATTGTGGCAGTGCTCATGGTGACCGTGCTAATGGTGACAGTGCCCATGGTGACAGTGCCTATGGTGATAGATATCATGGTGGCCGTGCCCAGGGTGACATTGCCCACGCTGACAAAGCCCAGGGTGATACTTCCCATTGTGACAGTGCCCACGGTGGCAGAGCCCATGGTGACAGTGCCCAAGATCAGAGTGCCCATGGTGAGAGTGCTAACGGTGACTGTGCCCATGGTGACAGCACCCAGTGTGGCAATGCCCATTGTGACAGTGCTCACGGTGATCATGCCGATGTTGATAGTGCCAATAGTGAGAGTGCTCACGGTGACACTGCCCATGGAGACACTGCCCATGGTGATAGTGCTCATCATGACAACCCCTCGGAGGCAGTGCCAATGGTGAGAGTCCCCGTGGTGAGAGTTCTCACGGTGAAAGTGATCCTGTTGAAATTGCTCATGGTGACAGTGCTCAAGGTGATAGTCTCCATGTTGACAGTGTCCATGGTGACTGTTCTCTCGGTGACAGTGCCAATGGTGATTATGCTCTTAGTGACAGTGCTCATGGTGACAGTGCCCATGGTGACAGTGACCACGGTGACTGTTCTCACCGTGGTAGTGCCCATGGTGACAGTGTTCATGATGACAGTCCGCATTAAGGCTGTGCCCGTGGTGACAGTGCTCATGGTGATAGTTCTCACGGTGATAGTACTTACGTTGACAGTGCCAAAGGTGACAATACCCAGGTGATAGTAATCATGGTGAAAGTGCCCATGGTGGCAGTTCTCATACTGACAGTTCTTGTGACAGTGCTCATGGTGGCAGTGCTCGTGGTGACAGTGCTCTTGGTGACAGTGGTCATTGTGGCAGTGCCCATGGTGAGACTACCGATGGTGACCCTGCCCAAGGTGACAGTGCACATGGTCATGGTGCATCTGGTGGCAGTGCAAAATAGTGAGAGTGCCCATGATGATATTGCTCATGGTGATAGTGCCCATGGTGAGAATGCCCATGGTTCCAGTGCTCATGGTGACAGTGCCCATTGTGACAGTGCCCCTGGTGACAGTGCACACCGTGAGAGTGCCCATGGTGTCTGTGCCCATGGTGACAGTTCTTATCATGAGAGTGTTCACGGTAGCAGTGTTCATGGTAATATTGCTCATGGAGACATTGCCCACAATGAGAGTGCCCATGGTGAGAATACTGACTGTGACAGTGCCCATGATGACTTTTCTCTCTGCGACAGTGCCCATGGGGACAGTTAGCACGGTGAGATTTCTCACAGTGATAGTGCACATTGTTTCAGTGCTAATAGTGAAAAGACCCACGGCGCCAGTGACCATCATGGCATTGCTCACGGTGATAGTTCTCACGGTGACAGTGCCCATGGTTATATTACACATGGTGACAGTACTCAGTGATCAAGTGCTCATGGTGACAGTGCCTAAGGTGATAGTGCACACGGTGGCAGTGCAAAATGGCGACAGTGCCCATGGTGACATTGCTTAATGTGATAGTCCTTGTGGTGACATTGCGCATGGTGACATTGCCCACCACGACAGTTCTCTTGTTGACAGTGCTCATGGTGATAGTGCCAATGTTGGAAGTGCCCATCGTGAAAGTGCCCATGGTGACAGTTCTTATGATGAGAGTGGTCAGAGTGGCAGTGCTCATGGTGAAAGTGCCCATGGTGACAGAGCCCACGGTGACAGTGTCCATAGTTATAGTGTCCACGGTGACAGTCCTAACAGTGAAATTGTCCATGGGGACACTGCCCATGGTGAAAGTGCCCATGGTCACAACACTCACGGAGATAGTGCTCACGGTGAGAGTGGCCATGGTGACAGTGACCACGGTGACACTTCTAATGGTGATACTGCCCATGATGACAGTGCTCATGGTGACAGTCGACATTGTGCCAGTGCCCAAGGTGACAGTGCTCATGGTGACAGTGCCCAAAGTCACAATACCCATGGTGACAGTGCCCAGGCTGACAGTTCTCAAGGTGATAGTGCCCATGGTGACAGTGCACATGGTGATACAGAGAATGGGGACAGTGCTTATGGTGACAGTGGTCATGGTTGCAGTACCCATGGTGATAGTGCTGAAACTGACAGTGCCCTTGGGGATAGTGCCCATGGTGAGTGTGCTCGTGTTAATAGTGCCCATGGTGGCAGTTCCCATTGCGAAAGTGCTCATGATGACAGTGCCCATGTTGGTAGTTCCCATGGTGACAGTGCTCATGGTGATAGTGACCATTTTAACAGTGCACATGGTGGCTGTGCCCTTGGTGACAGTGCCCATGATGACAGTATTCATGGTGACAGTGCTCACGGTGATAGTGCCCATGGTGACAGTGCACATGGTGGTAGTCCACATGGTGGCAGTGAAAAATGGTGACAGTTCCCATGCTGACAGTTCTCATTGTGACAATGCACACGGTCACAACCGATGCTGACACTGCTCATGGTAGCTGTACCCGTGGTGACAGTGCTCATGGTGATAGTGACCATGTTAACAGTGCCCATGGTGACACTGCCCATGGTGACAATGCCCATGATGACAGTGCCCATAGAGTCAGTGCCCACGGAGCCATTGCCTATGGTAACAGTGCTCACAGTGACAGTACCCATGGTAACAGTGACCACGGTGAGAGTGCTCATGGTGATACTGGCTATGGTGACAGATCACACTGTGACAGTCCGCATTGTGCCAGTACCAATAGTGACAGTGCCCATGGTGACATTGACCACGGTGAGAGTGCTCACGGTGCTAGTGCTCACAGTAATAGTGCTCATGGTGACAGTGCCGACAGTGACGGTGCTCACGGTGACAGTGCCCATGGTGATAGTGCCCATGGTGAGAGTCCGCCCATTGATAGTGCCCATGGTGGCAGTTCCCATTGTGAAAGTGCTCATGATGACATTGCCCATGTTGGTAGTTCCCATGGTGACAGTGCTCACGGTGATAGTGACCTTGGTAACTGTGCACATGGTGGCCGTGCCCTTGGTGACAGTGCCAATGATGACAGTACTCATGGTGACGGTTCTCATGGTAATAGTTCCCATGGGGACAAGGCACAGGTTGGCAGTGAAAAATGGTGAAAGTGCCCATGTTGACAGTTCTCATGGTGACAGTGCACACGGTGACAACCCATGCAGACAGTACTCACGGTGACAGTTCTCATGGTTGCAGTACCCATGGTGACAGTGCTCACAGTGATACTGCCCATAGTGGCAATGCCCATGGTGACAGTGCCCATGGTGACACTGCCCATGATGACAGTGCCCATGGTGAAAGTTCCCACGCCGCCATTGCCTATTGTGACAGTGCTCATGGTAACAGTGCCCATGGTGACAGTGACCATGGTGAGAGTGCTCACACTGATAGTGCCCATGGTGACAGGTCTCATGGTGCCAGGCCGCATTGTGCCAGTACCCATGGCGACAGTGGTCATGGTGACACTGACCACAGTGAGAGTGCTCACTGTGATAGAGCTCGCGGTAATAGTGCTCATGGTGACAGTGCAAATGTTGACAATACCCATGGTGACAGTACTCATGTTGAAAATACCCATGGTGGCAGTTCTCATGGTGACAGTGTTCATAATAGCAGTGCCCAAGGTGGCAGTCCTCGTGGTGACAGTGCTAATGGTGACAGTGCTCTTGGTGGCAGTTCCCATGGGGATAGTACCGATGGTGACCCTGTGCATTGTTACAGTGCCCATGGTAACCGTGCTCACGGTGGTAGTGCACATCGTGACAGTGCCCATGGTGGTAGTTCACCTGGTGACAGTGCTAAATAGTGACAGTGCACATGCTGACACTGCTCACGGTGATAGTGCCCATGGGGACAGCGCCCACGGTGATAATGGGTATTATTACAGTGTTCATCGTGACAGAGCCCAAGGTGGCAGTGGCCATGGTGACAGTGCCCACAATGACAGTGCCCATGGTAACAGTGCCGACAGTGACAGGGCCCATGGTGACACTTCTCACAGTGAATGTGCCCATGGGGACAGTTACCATGATGAGATTTCTCACGGTGATAGTGCCCGTTGTGACAGTGCTCACAGTGACAATGCCCATGGTGCCAGTGCCCATAGAGACATTCCACACGGTCACATTTCTCACGGTGAAAGTGCCTATGGTGACACTGCACCTGGTGGCAGTGCAAAATGGTGACAGTGCCCATGGTGACATTGCTCATAGTGACTTTGCTTACAGTGATAGTCCTTACAGTGACAGTGTGCATGGTGACACTGCACACAGTTGCAGTGTTTATGGTGACAGTCTTCACGGTGATATTTTCCATGGTGATAGTGCCCATGGTGACACTGCACATGGTGGCAGTGATAAATGGTGACAGTGCCCCTGTTGACAGTTCTCATGGTGACAGTGCACATGGTGACAACCCGTGCAGACTGTACTCATGGTGACAGTACTCACGGTGACAGTTCTCATGTTTGCAGTATCCATGGTGACAGTGCTCACAGTGATAGTGCCCATGGTGAGAGTGCCCATGATGACAGGGCCCATGGTGCCATTGCCTATGGTGACAGTGCTCATGGTAACAGTGCCCAAGGTGACAGTGACCATGGTGAGAGTGCTCACACTGATGGTGCCCATGGTGACAGTGCTCACGGTGCCTGTCTACATTGTGCCAGTACCCATGGCGACAGTGCTCATGGTGACAGTGACCACAGTGAGAGTGCTCATAGTGATAGTGCTCACGGTAATAGTGCTCATGGTGACAATGCAAATGGTGACAATACCATGGTGACAGTACTCATGTTGAAAATACCCATGGTGGCAGTTCTCATAGCGACAGATCTCATGGTGACAGTGCTCATAATAGCAGTGCCCAGGTGCCAGTGCTCGTGGTGACAGTGCTAATGGTGACAGTGCTCTTGGTGGCAGTTCCCATCGGGACAATACTGATGGTGACGCTGTGCATTGTTACATTGCCCATGGTAACCGTGCTCACGGTGATAGTGCACATCGTGACAGTGCCCATGGTGGTAGTTCACCTGGTGACAGTGCTAAATAATGACAGTGCACATGCTGACAGTGCTCACGGTGATAGTGCCCATGGTGACAGTGCACACGGTGATAATGGGCATTGTTACAGAGTTCATGGTGACAGCACACGGTGGCAGTGGCCATGGAGACAGTGCCCATGGTGACAGTGCCGACAGTGACAGTGTCCATGGTGACACTTCTCAGGGTGACAGTGCCCATGGGGACAGTTAGCATGGTGAGATTTCTCACGGTGACAGTGCCCGTTGTGACAGTGCTCACAGTGACAATGCCCATGGTGCCAGTGCCCATAGAGTCATTCCGCACGGTCTCATTTCTCACAGTGAAAGTGCCTATGGTGATATTAACCATGGTGACACTGCACATGGTGGCAGAGCAAAATGGTGACAGTGCCCATGGTGACATTGCTCATGGTGACTTTGCTTATGGTGATAGTCCTTACAGTGACAGTGCGCATGGTGACACTGCACACAGTGACAGTGTTCATGGTGACAGTGTTCACAGTGATAGTTCCCATGGTGAGATTGTCCATGGTAACAGTGCCCATAGTCACAATTCTCATGGTGTAGTGCTCACAGTGACAGTGCCCATGGTGTCATGCCCATGGTGACAGTGCTCATGGTGACAGTGCTCATGTTGGCAGTGCCATAAATAACAGTGCTCATTGTGGCAGTGCTCATGGTGTCCGTGCTCATGGTGACAGTGCCCATGTTTACAGTGTTTATGGTGATAGATGTCACGGTGTCAGTGCCCACGGGGACAGTGCCAAGGCTGACAAAGCCCAGGGTGATACTTCCCATTGGGACAGTGCCCACGGTGACAGTGCCCAAGGTGACAGCGTCCAGTGTGACAAGGCTCATGGTGACAGTGCTCACGGTGATGGTGCCCATAGTGACAGTGCCGATGGTGAGAGTGCCATTAGTGACAGTGCTCATGGTGAAACTGCCCATGGAGACATCGCCCATGGTGATAGTGCTCGTGGTGACAACCCCACGGTGACAGTGCCAATGTTGATAGTCCCCGTGGTGACAGGTCTTACATTGAATGTGACCATGGTGTCTGTGCTCATGGTGACAGTGCTCAAGGTTATCGTCTCCATGTTGACAGTGCCGATGGTGACAATTCTCACGGTGACAGTGCCTATGGTGTAAATTCACATAGTGACAGTGTTCACGGTGACAGTGCCCATGGTGCTATTACCCATGGTGACAGTTCTCATAGTGAAACTGCCCATGGTGACACTGCACATGGTGGCAGTGCAAAATGGAGACAGTGCCCATGGTGCTATTGCTCATGGTGACATTGCTTACGGTGATAGTGTGTATGGTGAAACTGCACACAGTGACATTGCTCATGGTGACAGTGTTCACGGCATTAGTTCCTATCGTGAATGTGACCATGGGGACAGTGCCCATTGTCACAATTCTCATGGTGTAGTGCTCACGGTGACAGTGCCCATGGTGACAATACACAGGGTGACACTATTCATGGTGACATTGCTCATGGTGAGAATGCCCATGTTCACAACTGTCACGGTGATAGTTCCCATGGTGACAATACCCAGGGTAACAGAGCTGATGGTAAAAGTGTTCACGGTGACAGTGCCCATGATGACAGTACCTAAGGTGACAATTCCCATGGTGAGACTGCTCATAGACAGTGCCCATGGTGACAATACCCAGCGTGTCCTGTCCATGGTGACAGTGATCATGGTGACACTTCTCATGAGGACAGTGCCAAAAGTGACAGTGCTCATTGTGGCAGTGCTCATGGTGACCGTGCTCATGGTGACAGTGCCCATGGTGACAGTGCCTATGGTGATAGATATCATGGTGGCCGTGCCCAGGGTGACATTGCCCACGCTGACAAAGCCCATGGTGATACTTCCCATTGTGACAGTGCCCACGGTGGCAGAGCCCATGGTGACAGTGCCCAAGATCACAGTGTCCATGCTGAGAGTGCTAACGGTGACTCTGCCCATGGTGACAGCACCCAGTGTGACAATGCCCATTGTGACAGTGCTCACGGTGACCATGCCGATGGTGATAGTGCCAATAGTGAGAGTGCTCACGGTGACACTGCCCATGGAGACACTGCCCATGGTGATAGTGCTCATCATGACAACCCCTCGGAGGCAGTGCCAATGGTGAGAGACCCGTGGTGACAGTCCTCACGGTGAAAGTGATCCTATTGATATTTCTCATGGTGACAGTGCTCTTGGTGACAGTGCTCAAGGTGATAGTCTGAATGTTGACAGTGCCCATGGTGACTCTTCTCACGGTGACAGTGCCTATGGTGATTATGCTCTTAGTGACAGTGCTCATGGTGACAGTGCCCATGGTGACAGTGACCACGGTGACTGTTCTCACCGTGGTAGTGCCCATGGTGACAGTGTTCATGATGACAGTCCGCATTAAGGCTGTGCCCACGGTGACACTGCTCATGGTGATAGTTCTCACGGTGATAGTACGCACGGTGACAGTGCCAAAGGTGACAATACCCAGGTGATAGTAATCATGGTGAAAGTGCCCATGGTGGCAGTTCTCATACTGACAGTTCTTGTGACAGTGCTCATTGTGGCAGTGCTCGTGGTGACAGTGCTCTTGGTGACAGTGCTCATGGTGGCAGTGCCCATGGTGAGACTCCCGATGGTGACACTGCCCATGGTGACAGTGCACATGGTCATGGTGCATCTGCTGGCAGTGCAAAATAGTGAGAGTGCCCATGATGATAGTGCCCATGGTGAGAGTGCCCATGGTTCCAGTGCTCATGGTGACAGTGCCCATTGTGACAGTGGCCCTGGTGACAGTGCACACCGTGAGAGTGCCCATGGTGTCTGTGCCCATGGTGACAGTTCTTATCATGAGAGTGTTCACGGTAGCAGTGTTCATGGTAATAGTGCTCACGGAGACATTGCCCACAATGAGAGTGCCCATGGTGAGAATACTGACTGTGAAAGTGCCCATGATGACTTTTCTCTCTGCGACAGTGCCCATGGGGACAGTTAGCACGGTGAGATTTCTCACAGTGATAGTGCACATGGTTTCAGTGCTAATAGTGAAAAGACCCACGGCGCCAGTGCCCATCATGGCATTGCTCACGGTGATAGTTCTCACGGTGACAGTGCCCATGGTGATATTACCCATGGTGACAGTACTCAGTGATCAAGTGCTCATGGTGACAGTGCCTAAGGTGATAGTGCACACGGTGGCAGTGCAAAATGGCGACAGTGCCCATGGTGACATTGCTTAATGTGATAGTCCTTGTGGTGACATTGCGCATGGTGACATTGCCCACCACGACAGTTCTCTTGTTGACAGTGCTCATGGTGATAGTGCCAATGTTGGAAGTGCCCATCGTGAAAGTGCCCATGGTGACAGTTCTTATGATGAGAGTGGTCAGAGTGGCAGTGCTCATGGTGAAAGTGCCCATGGTGACAGAGCCCACGGTGACAGTGTCCATAGTTATAGTGTCCACGGTGACAGTCCTAACAGTGAAATTGTCCATGGAGACACTGCCCATGGTGAAAGTGCCCATGGTCACAACACTCACGGTGATAGTGCTCACGGTGAGAGTGGCCATGGTGACAGTGACCACGGTGACACTTCTAATGGTGATACTGCCCATGATGACAGTGCTCATGGTGACAGTCCACATTGTGCCAGTGCCCAAGGTGACAGCGCTCATGGTGACAGTGCCCAAAGTCACAATACCCATGGTGACAGTGCCCAGGCTGACAGTTCTCAAGGTGATAGTGCCCATGGTGACAGTGCACATGGTGATACAGAGAATGGGGACAGTGCTTATGGTGACAGTGGTCATGGTTGCAGTACCCATGGTGATAGTGCTAAAACTGACAGTGCCTTGGGGATAGTGCCCATGGTGAGTGTGCTCGTGTTAATAGTGCCCATGGTGGCAGTTCCCATTGTGAAAGTGCTCATGATGACAGTGCCCATGTTGGTAGTTCCCATGGTGACAGTGCTCATGGTGATAGTGACCATGTTAACAGTGCACATGGTGGCTGTGCCCTTGGTGACAGTGCCCATGATGACAGTATTCATGGTGACAGTGCTCACGGTGATAGTGCCCATTGTGACAGTGCACATGGTGGTAGTCCACATGGTGGCAGTGAAAAATGGTGACAGTTCCCATGCTGACAGTTCTCATTGTGACAATGCACACGGTCACAACCGATGCAGACACTGCTCATGGTAGCTGTACCCGTGGTGACAGTGCTCATGGTGATAGTGACCATGTTAACAGTGCCCATGGTGACACTGCCCATGGTGACAATGCCCATGATGACAGTGCCCATGGAGTCAGTGCCCACGGAGCCATTGCCTATGGTAACAGTGCTCACAGTGACAGTACCCATGGTAACAGTGACCACGGTGAGAGTGCTCATGGTGATAGTGTCTATGGTGACAGATCACACTGTGACAGTCCGCATTGTGCCAGTACCAATAGTGACAGTGCCCATGGTGACATTGACCACGGTGAGAGTGCTCACGGTGCTAGTGCTCACAGTAATAGTGCTCATGGTGACAGTGCCGACAGTGACGGTGCTCACGGTGACAATGCCTATGGTGATAGTGCCCATGGTGAGAGTCCGCCCATTGATAGCGCCCATGGTGGCAGTTCCCATTGTGAAAGTGCTCATGAAGACATTGCCCATGTTGGTAGTTCCCATGGTGACAGTGCTCACGGTGATAGTGACCTTGGTAACTGTACACATGGTGGCCGTGCCCTAGGTGACAGTGCCAATGATGGCAGTACTCATGGTGACAGTTCCCATGGGGACAAGGCACAGGGTGGCAGTGAAAAATGGTGAAAGTGCCCATGTTGACAGTTCTCATGGTGACAGTGCACTCGGTGACAACCCATGCAGACAGTACTCACGGTGACAGTTCTCATGGTTGCAGTACCCATGGTGACAGTGCTCACAGTGATACTGCCCATGGTGGCAGTGACCATGGTGACAGTGCCCATGGTGACACTGCCCATGATGACAGTGCCCTTGGTGAAAGTTCCCACGGCGCCATTGCCTATGGTGACTGTGCTCATGGTAACAGTGCCCATGGTGACAGTGACCATGGTGAGAGTGCTCACACTGATAGTGCCCATGGTGACAGGGCTCATGGTGCCAGGCCGCATTGTGCCAGTACCCATGGCGACAGTGGCCATGGTGACACTGACCACAGTGAGAGTGCTCACTGTGATAAAGCTCACGGTAATAGTGCTCATGGTGACAGTGCAAATGTTGACAATACCCATGGTGACAGTACTCATGTTGAAAATACCCATGGTGGCAGTTCTCATGGTGACAGTGCTCATAATAGCAGTGCCCAAGGTGGCAGTCCTCGTGGTGACAGTGCTAATGGTGACAGTGCTCTTGGTGGCAGTTCCCATGGGGACAGTACCGATGGTGACCCTGTGCATTGTTACAGTGCCCATGGTAACCGTGCTCACGGTGGTAGTGCACATCGTGACAGTGCCCATGGTGGTAGTTCACCTGGTGACAGTGCTAAATAGTGACAGTGCACATGCTGACAGTGCTCACGGTGATAGTGCCCATGGGGACAGTGACCACGGTGATAATGGGTATTATTACAGTGTTCATCATGACAGAGCCCAAGGTGGCAGTGGCCATGGTGACAGTGCCCACAATGACAGTGCCCATGGTAACAGTGCCGACAGTGACAGTGCACATGGAGACACTTCTCACAGTGAATGTGCCCATGGGGACAGTTACCGTGATGAGATTTCTCACGGTGATAGTGCCCGTTGTGACAGTGCTCACAGTGACAATGACCATGGTGCCACTGCCCATAGAGACATTCCACACGGTCACATTTCTCACGGTGAAAGTGCCTATGGTGACACTGCACCTGGTGGCAGTGCAAAATGGTGACAGTGCCCATGGTGACATTGCTCATAGTGACTTTGCTTACAGTGATAGTCCTTACGGTGACAGTGTGCATGGTGACACTGCACACAGCTGCAGTGTTAATGGTGACAGTCTTCACGGTGATACTTTCCATGGTGATAGTGCCCATGGTGACACTGCACATGGTGGCAGTGATAAATGGTGACAGTGCCCCTGTTGACAGTTCTCATGGTGACAGTGCACATGGTGTCAACCCGTGCAGACTGTACTCATGGTGACAGTACTCACGGTGACAATTCTCATGTTTGCAGTATCCATGGTGACAGTGCTCACAGTGATAGTGCCCATGGTGAGAGTGCCCATGATGACAGGGCCCATGGTGCCATTGCCTATGGTGACAGTGCTCATGGTAACAGTGCCCAAGGTGACTGTGACCATGGTGAGAGTGCTCACACTGATGGTGCCCATGGTGACAGTGCTCACGGTGCCTGTCTACATTGTGCCAGTACCCATGGCGACAGTGCTCATGGTGACAGTGACCACAGTGAGAGTGCTCATAGTGATAGTGCTCACGGTAATAGTGCTCATGGTGACAATGCAAATGGTGACAATACCATGGTGACAGTACTCATGTTGAAAATACCCATGGTGGCAGTTCTCATAGCGACAGATCTCATGGTGACAGTGCTCATAATAGCAGTGCCCAGGTGCCAGTGCTCGTGGTGACAGTGCTAATGGTGACAGTGCTCTTGGTGGCAGTTCCCATCGGGACAATACTGATGGTGACGCTGTGCATTGTTACAGTGCCCATGGTAACCGTGCTCACGGTGATACTGCACATCGTGACAGTGCCCATGGTGGTAGTTCACCTGGTGACAGTGCTAAATAGTGACAGTGCACATGCTGACAGTGCTCACGGTGATAGTGCCCATGGTGACAGTGCACACGGTGATAATGGGCATTGTTACAGAGTTCATGGTGACAGCACACGGTGGCAGTGGCCATGGAGACAGTGCCCACAATGACAGTGCCCATGGTGACAGTGCCGACAGTGACAGTGCCCATGGTGACACTTCTCACGGTGACAGTGCCCATGGGGACAGTTAGCATGGTGAGATTTCTCACGGTGACAGTGCCCGTTGTGACAGTGCTCACAGTGACAATGCCCATGGTGCCAGTGCCCATAGAGTCATTCCGCACGGTCTCATTTCTCACAGTGAAAGGGCCTATGGTGATATTAACCATGGTGACACTGCACATGGTGGCAGAGCAAAATGGTGACAGTGCCCATGGTGACATTGCTCATGGTGACTTTGCTTATGGTGATAGTCCTTACAGTGACCGTGCGCATGGTGACACTGCACACAGTGACAGTGTTCATGGTGACAGTGTTCACAGTGATAGTTCCCATGGTGAGATTGTCCATGGTAACAGTGCCCATAGTCACAATTCTCATGGTGTAGTGCTCACAGTGACAGTGCCCATGGTGTCATGCCCATGGTGACATTGCTCATGGTGACAGTGCTCATGTTGGCAGTGCCATAAATAACAGTGCTCATTGTGGCAGTGCTCATGGTGTCCGTGCTCATGGTGACAGTGCCCATGTTTACAGTGTTTATGGTGATAGATGTCACGGTGTCAGTGCCCACGGGGACAGTGCCAAGGCTGACAAAGCCCAGGGTGATACTTCCCATTGTGACATTGCCCACGGTGACAGTGCCCATGGTGACAGCGCCCAGTGTGACAAGGCTCATGGTGACAGTGCTCACGGTGACGGTGCCCATAGTGACAGTGCCGATGGTGAGAGTGCCATTAGTGACAGTGCTCATGGTGAAACTGCCCATGGAGAAATCGCCCATGGTGATAGTGCTCATGGTGACAACCCCACGGTGACAGTGCCAATGTTGATAGTCCCCGTGGTGACAGGTCTTACATTGAATGTGACCATGGTGTCTGTGCTCATGGTGACAGTGCTCAAGGTTATAGTCTCCATGTTGACAGTGCCGATGGTGACAATTCTCACGGTGACAGGGCCTATGGTGTAAATTCACATAGTGACAGTGTTCATGGTGACTTTGCTCATGGTGAGAGTGCCCATGTTCACAAATATCACGGTGATTGTTCCCATGGTGACAATACCCAGGGTAACAGAGCTGATGGTAAAAGTGTTCACGGTGACAGTGCCCATGATGACAGTACCTAAGGTGACAATTCCCATGGTGAGACTGCTCATAGACAGTGCCCATGGTGACAATACCCAGCGTGTCCTGTCCATGGTGACAGTGATCATGGTGACACTTCTCATGAGGACAGTGCCATAAGTGACAGTGCTCATTGTGGCAGTGCTCATGGTGACCGTGCTCATGGTGACTGTGCCATGGTGACAGTGCCTATGGTGATAGATATCATGGTGGCCGTGCCCAGGGTGACATTGCCCACGCTGACAAAGCCCATGGTGATACTTCCCATTGTGACAGTGCCCACGGTGGCAGAGCCCATGGTGACAGTGCCCAAGATCACAGTGTCCATGGTGAGAGTGCTAACGGTGACTGTGCCCATGGTGACAGCACCCAGTGTGACAATGCCCATTGTGACAGTGCTCACGGTGACCATGCCGATGGTGATAGTGCCAATAGTGAGAGTGCTCACGGTGACACTGCCCATGGAGACACTGCCCATGGTGATAGTGCTCATCATGACAACCCCTCGGAGGCAGCGCCAATGGTGAGAGTCCCCGTGGTGACAGTTCTCACGGTGAAAGTGATCCTATTGATATTTCTCATGGTGACAGTGCTCTTGGTGACAGTGCTCAAGGTGATAGTCTGAATGTTGACAGTGCCCATGGTGACTCTTCTCACGGTGACAGTGCCTATGGTGATTATGCTCTTAGTGACAGTGCTCATGGTGACAGTGCCCATGGTGACAGTGACCACGGTGAATGTTCTCACCATGGTAGTGCCCATGGTGACAGTGTTCATGATGACAGTCCGCATTAAGGCTGTGCCCACGGTGACACTGCTCATGGTGATAGTTCTCACGGTGATAGTACGCACGGTGACAGTGCCAAAGGTGACAATACCCAGGTGATAGTAATCATGGTGAAAGTGCCCATGGTGGCAGTTCTCATACTGACAGTTCTTGTGACAGTGCTCATGGTGGCAGTGCTCGTGGTGACAGTGCTCTTGGTGACAGTGCTCATGGTGGCAGTGCCCATGGTGAGACTCCCGATGGTGACACTGCCCATGGTGACAGTGCACATGGTCATGGTGCATCTGCTGGCAGTGCAAAATAGTGAGAGTGCCCATGATGATATTGCTCATGGTGATAGTGCCCATGGTGAGAGTGCCCATGGTTCCAGTGCTCATGGTGACAGTGCCCATTGTGACAGTGGCCCTGGTGACAGTGCACACCGTGAGAGTGCCCATGGTGTCTGTGCCCATGGTGACAGTTCTTATCATGAGAGTGTTCACGGTAGCAGTGTTCATGGTAATAGTGCTCACGGAGACATTGCCCACAATGAGAGTGCCCATGGTGAGAATACTGACTGTGAAAGTGCCCATGATGACTTTTCTCTCTGTGACAGTGCCCATGGGGACAGTTAGCACGGTGAGATTTCTCACAGTGATAGTGCACATGGTTTCAGTGCTAATAGTGAAAAGACCCACGGCGCCAGTGCCCATCATGGCATTGCTCACGGTGATAGTTCTCACGGTGACAGTGCCCATGGTGATATTACCCATGGTGACAGTACTCAGTGATCAAGTGCTCATGGTGACAGTGCCTAAGGTGATAGTGCACACGGTGGCAGTGCAAAATGGCGACAGTGCCCATGGTGACATTGCTTAATGTGATAGACCTTGTGGTGACATTGCGCATGGTGACATTGCCCACCACGACAGTTCTCTTGTTGACAGTGCTCATGGTGATAGTGCCAATGTTGGAAGTGCCCATCGTGAAAGTGCCCATGGTGACAGTTCTTATGAAGAGAGTGGTCAGAGTGGCAGTGCTCATGGTGAAAGTGCCCATGGTGACAGAGCCCACGGTGACATTGTCCATAGTTATAGTGTCCACGGTGACAGTCCTAACAGTGAAATTGTCCATGGGGACACTGCCCATGTTGAAAGTGCCCATGGTCACAACACTCACGGTGATAGTGCTCACGGTGAGAGTGGCCATGGTGACAGTGACCACGGTGACACTTCTAATGGTGATACTGCCCATGATGACAGTGCTCATGGTGACAGTCGACATTGTGCCAGTGCCCAAGGTGACAGTGCTCATGGTGACAGTGCCCAAAGTCACAATACCCATGGTGACAGTGCCCAGGCTGACAGTTCTCAAGGTGATAGTGCCCATGGTGACAGTGCACATGGTGATACAGAGAATGGGGACAGTGCTTATGGTGACAGTGGTCATGGTTGCAGTACCCATGGTGATAGTGCTGAAACTGACAGTGCCTTGGGGATAGTGCCCATGGTGAGTGTGCTCATGTTAATAGTGCCCATGGTGGCAGTTCCCATTGTGAAAGTGCTCATGATGACAGTGCCCATGTTGGTAGTTCCCATGGTGACAGTGCTCATGGTGATAGTGACCATGTTAACAGTGCACATGGTGGCTGTGCCCTTGGTGACAGTGCCCATGATGACAGTATTCATGGTGACAGTGCTCACGGTGATAGTGCCCATGGTGAGAGTGCACATGGTGGTAGTCCACATGGTGGCAGTGAAAAATGGTGACAGTTCCCATGCTGACAGTTCTCATTGTGACAATGCACACGGTCACAACCGATGCTGACACAGCTCATGGTAGCTGTACCCGTGGTGACAGTGCTCATGGTGATAGTGACCATGTTAACAGTGCCCATGGGGACACTGCCCATGGTGACAATGCCCATGATGACAGTGCCCATGGAGTCAGTGCCCACGGAGCCATTGCCTATGGTAACAGTGCTCACAGTGACAGTACCCATGGTAACAGTGACCACGGTGAGAGTGCTCATGGTGATAGGGTCTATGGTGACAGATCACACTATGACAGTCCGCATTGTGCCAGTACCAATAGTGACAGTGCCCATGGTGACATTGACCACGGTGAGAGTGCTCACGGTGCTAGTGCTCACAGTAATAGTGCTCATGGTGACAGTGCCGACAGTGACGGTGCTCACGGTGACAGTGCCTATGGTGATAGTGCCCATGGTGAGAGTCCGCCCATTGATAGTGCCCATGGTGGCAGTTCCCATTGTGAAAGTGCTCATGATGACATTGCCCATGTTGGTAGTTCCCATGGTGACAGTGCTCACGGTGATAGTGACCTTGGTAACTGTACACATTGTGGCCGTGCCCTTGGTGACAGTGCCAATGATGACAGTACTCATGGTGACAGTTCCCATGGGGACAAGGCACAGGGTGGCAGTGAAAAATGGTGAAAGTGCCCATGTTGACAGTTCTCATGGTGACAGTGCACACGGTGACAACCCATGCAGACAGTACTCACGGTGACAGTTCTCATGGTTGCAGTACCCATGGTGACAGTGCTCACAGTGATACTGCCCATGGTGGCAGTGCCCATGGTGACAGTGCCCATGGTGAAAGTTCCCACGGCGCCATTGCCTATGGTGACTGTGCTCATGGTAACAGTGCCCATGGTGACAGTGACCATGGTGAGAGTGCTCACACTGATAGTGCCCATGGTGACAGGGCTCATGGTGCCAGGCCGCATTGTGCCAGTACCCATGGCGACAGTGGTCATGGTGACACTGACCACAGTGAGAGTGCTCACTGTGATAAAGCTCACGGTAATAGTGCTCATGGTGACAGTGCAAATGGTGACAATACCCATGGTGACAGTACTCATGTTGAAAATACCCATGGTGGCAGTTCTCATGGTGACAGTGCTCATAATAGCAGTGCCCAAGGTGGCAGTCCTCGTGGTGACAGTGCTAATGGTGACAGTGCTCTTGGTGGCAGTTCCCATGGGGACAGTACCGATGGTGACCCTGTGCATTGTTACAGTGCCCATGGTAACCGTGCTCACGGTGGTAGTGCACATCGTGACAGTGCCCATGGTGGTAGTTCACCTGGTGACAGTGCTAAATAGTGACAGTGCACATGCTGACAGTGCTCACGGTGATAGTGCCCATGGGGACAGTGCCCACGGTGATAATGGGTATTATTACAGTGTTCATCGTGACAGAGCCCAAGGTGGCAGTGGCCATGGTGACAGTGCCCACAATGACAGTGCCCATGGTAACAGTGCCGACAGTGACAGTGCCCATGGTGACACTTCTCACAGTGAATGTGCCCATGGGGACAGTTACCATGATGAGATTTCTCACGGTGATAGTGCCCGTTGTGACAGTGCTCACAGTGACAATGCCCATGGTGCCAGTGCCCATAGAGACATTCCGCACGGTCAAATTTCTCACGGTGAAAGTGCCTATGGTGACACTGCACCTGGTGGCAGTGCAAAATGGTAGCAGTGCCCATGGTGACATTGCTCATAGTGACTTTGCTTACAGTGATAGTCCTTACAGTGACAGTGTGCATGGTGACACTGCACACAGTTGCAGTTTTTATGGTGACAGTCTTCACGGTGATACTTTCCATGGTGATAGTGCCCATGGTGACACTGCACATGGTGGCAGTGATGAATGGTGACAGTGCCCCTGTTGACAGTTCTCATGGTGACAGTGCACATGGTGACAACCCGTGCAGACTGTACTCATGGTGACAGTACTCACGGTGACAGTTCTCATGTTTGCAGTATCCATGGTGACAGTGCTCACAGTGATAGTGCCCATGGTGAGAGTGCCCATGATGACAGGGCCCATGGTGCCATTGCCTCTGGTGTCAGTGCTCATGGTAACAGTGCCCAAGGTGACAGTGACCATGGTGAGAGTGCTCACACTGATGGTGCCCATGGTGACAGTGCTCACGGTGCCTGTCTACATTGTGCCAGTACCCATGGCGACAGTGCTCATGGTGACAGTGACCACAGTGGGAGTGCTCATAGTGATAGTGCTCACGGTAATAGTGCTCATGGTGACAATGCAAATGGTGACAATACCATGGTGACAGTACTCATGTTGAAAATACCCATGGTGGCAGTTCTCATAGCGACAGATCTCATGGTGACAGTGCTCATAATAGCAGTGCCCAGGTGCCAGTGCTCGTGGTGACAGTGCTAATGGTGACAGTGCTCTTGGTGGCAGTTCCCATCGGGACAATACTGATGGTGACGCTGTGCGTTGTTACAGTGCCCATGGTAACCGTGCTCACGGTGATAGTGCACATCGTGACAGTGCCCATGGTGGTAGTTCACCTGGTGACAGTGCTAAATAGTGACAGTGCACATGCTGACAGTGCTCACGGTGATAGTGCCCATGGTGACAGTGCACACGGTGATAATGGGCATTGTTACAGAGTTCATGGTGACAGCACATGGTGGCAGTGGCCATGGAGACAGTGCCCACAATGACAGTGCCCATAGTGACAGTGCCGACAGTGACAGTGCCCATGGTGACACTTCTCACGGTGACAGTGCCCATGGGGACAGTTAGCATGGTGAGATTTCTCACGGTGACAGTGCCCGTTGTGACAGTGCTCACTGTGACAATGCCCATGGTGCCAGTGCCCATAGAGTCATTCCGCATGGTCACATTTCTCACAGTGAAAGTGCCTATGGTGATATTAACCATGGTGACACTGCACATGGTGGCAGAGCAAAATGGTGACAGTGCCCATGGTGACATTGCTCATGGTGACTTTGCTTATGGTGATAGTCCTTACAGTGACAGTGCGCACGGTGACACTGCACACAGTGACAGTGTTCATGGTGACAGTGTTCACGGTGATAGTTCCCATGGTGAGATTGTCCATGGTAACAGGGCCCATAGTCACAATTCTCATGGTGTAGTGCTCACAGTGACAGTGTCCATGGTGTCATGCCCATGGTGACAGTGCTCATGGTGACAGTGCTCATGTTGGCAGTGCCACAAATAACAGTGCTCATTGTGGCAGTGCTCATGGTGTCCGTGCTCATGGTGACAGTGCCCATGTTTACAGTGTTTATGGTGATAGATGTCACGGTGTCAGTGCCCACGGGGACAGTGCCAAGGCTGACAAAGCCCAGGGTGATACTTCCCATTGGGACAGTGCCCACGGTGACAGTGCCCATGGTGACAGCGCCCAGTGTGACAAGGCTCATGGTGACAGTGCTCACGGTGACGGTGCCCATGGTGACAGTGCCGATGGTGAGAGTGCCATTAGTTACAGTGCTCATGGTGAAACTGCCCACGGAGACATCGCCCATGGTGATAGTGCTCATGGTGACAACCCCACGGTG
The DNA here is from genome assembly GCF_964341445.2 of Mesoplodon mirus. Taxonomy (NCBI): domain Eukaryota; kingdom Metazoa; phylum Chordata; class Mammalia; order Artiodactyla; family Ziphiidae; genus Mesoplodon; species Mesoplodon mirus. The sequence continues at coordinate 4,177,963 of NW_028295808.1, read as the reverse complement.
ACAGTGCCAATGTTGATAGTCCCCGTGGTGACAGGTCTTACATTGAATGTGACCATGGTGTCTGTGCTCATGGTGACAGTGCTCAAGGTTATAGTCTCCATGTTGACAGTGCCGATGGTGACAATTCTCACGGTGACAGGGCCTATGTTGAAAATTCTCATAGTGACAGTATTCACGGTGACAGTGCCCATGGTGCTATTACCCATGGTGACAGTTCTCATAGTGAAACTGCCCATGGTGACACTGCACATGGTGGCAGTGCAAAATGGTGACAGTGCCCATGGTGATATTGCTCATGGTGACATTGCTTACGGTGATAGTGTGTATGGTGAAACTGCACACAGTGACATTACTCATGGTGACAGTGTTCACGGTGTTAGTTCCTATCGTCAATGTGACCTTGGGGACAGTGCCCATTGTCACAATTCTCATGGTGTAGTGCTCACGGTGACAGTGCCCATGGTGACAATACACAGGGTGACAGTATTCATGGTGACATTGCTCATGGTGAGAGTGCCCATGTTCACAACTGTCACGGTGATAGTTCCCATGGTGACAATACCCAGGGTAACAGAGCTGATGGTAAAAGTGTTCACGGTGACAGTGCCCATGATGACAGTACCTAAGGTGACAATTCCCATGGTGAGACTGCTCATAGACAGTGCCCATGGTGACAATACCCAGCGTGTCCTGTCCATGGTGACAGTGATCATGGTGACACTTCTCATGAGGACAGTGCCATAAGTTACAGTGCTCATTGTGGCAGTGCTCATGGTGACCGTGCTCATGGTGACAGTGCCATGGTGACAGTGCCTATGGTGATAGATATCATGGTGGCCGTGCCCAGGGTGACATTGCCCACGGTGACAAAGCCCATGGTGATACTTCCCATTGTGACAGTGCCAACGGTGTCAGAGCTCATGGTGACAGTGCCCAAGATCACAGTGCCCATGGTGAGGGTGCTAACGGTGACTCTGCCCATGGTGACAGCACCCAGTGTGACAATGCCCATTGTGACAGTGCTCACGGTGACCATGCCGATGGTGATAGTGCCAATAGTGAGAGTGCTCACGGTGACACTGCCCATGGAGACACTGCCCATGGTGATAGTGCTCATCATGACAACCCCTCGGAGGCAGTGCCAATGGTGAGAGTCCCCGTGGTGACAGTTCTCACGGTGAAAGTGATCCTATTGATATTTCTCATGGTGACAGTGCTCTTGGTGACAGTGCTCAAGGTGATAGTCTGAATGTTGACAGTGCCCATGGTGACTCTTCTCACGGTGACAGTGCCTATGGTGATTATGCTCTTAGTGACAGTGCTCATGGTGACAGTGCCCATGGTGACAGTGACCACGGTGACTGTTCTCACCGTGGTAGTGCCCATGGTGACAGTGTTCATGATGATAGTCCGCATTAAGGCTGTGCCGTGGTGACAGTGCTCATGGTGATAGTTCTCACGGTGATAGTACGCACGTTGACAGTGCCAAAGGTGCCAATACCCAGGTGATAGTAATCATGGTGAAAGTGCCCATGGTGGCAGTTCTCATACTGACAGTTCTTGTGACAGTGCTCATGGTGGCAGTGCTCGTGGTGACAGTGCTCTTGGTGACAGTGCTCATGGTGGCAGTGCCCATGGTGAGACTCCCGATGGTGACACTGCCCATGGTGACAGTGCACATGGTCATGGTGCATCTGCTGGCAGTGCAAAATAGTGAGAGTGCCCATGATGATATTGCTCATGGTGATAGTGCCCAAGGTGAGAGTGCCCATGGTTCCAGTGCTCATGGTGACAGTGCCCATTGTGACAGTGGCCCTGGTGACAGTGCACACCGTGAGAGTGCCCATGGTGTCTGTGCCCATGGTGACAGTTCTTATCATGAGAGTGTTCACGGTAGCAGTGTTCATGGTAATAGTGCTCACGGAGACATTGCCCACAATGAGAGTGCCCATGGTGAGAATACTGACTGTGAAAGTGCCCATGATGACTTTTCTCTCTGCGACAGTGCCCATGGGGACAGTTAGCACGGTGAGATTTCTCACAGTGATACTGCACATGGTTTCAGTGCTAATAGTGAAAAGACCCACGGCGCCAGTGCCCATCATGGCATTGCTCACGGTGATAGTTCTCACGGTGACAGTGCCCATGGTGATATTACCCATGGTGACAGTACTCAGTGATCAAGTGCTCATGGTGACAGTGCCTAAGGTGATAGTGCACACGGTGGCAGTGCAAAATGGCGACAGTGCCCATGGTGACATTGCTTAATGTGATAGACCTTGTGGTGACATTGCGCATGGTGACATTGCCCACCACGACAGTTCTCTTGTTGACAGTGCTCATGGTGATAGTGCCAATGTTGGAAGTGCCCATCGTGAAAGTGCCCATGGTGACAGTTCTTATGAAGAGAGTGGTCAGAGTGGCAGTGCTCATGGTGAAAGTGCCCATGGTGACAGAGCCCACGGTGACATTGTCCATAGTTATAGTGTCCACGGTGACAGTCCTAACAGTGAAATTGTCCATGGGGACACTGCCCATGTTGAAAGTGCCCATGGTCACAACACTCACGGTGATAGTGCTAACGGTGAGAGTGGCCATGGTGACAGTGACCACGGTGACACTTCTAATGGTGATACTGCCCATGATGACAGTGCTCATGGTGACAGTCGACATTGTGCCAGTGCCCAAGGTGACAGTGCTCATGGTGACAGTGCCCAAAGTCACAATACCCATGGTGACAGTGCCCAGGCTGACAGTTCTCAAGGTGATAGTGCCCATGGTGACAGTGAACATGGTGATACAGAGAATGGGGACAGTGCTTATGGTGACAGTGGTCATGGTTGCAGTACCCATGGTGATAGTGCTGAAACTGACAGTGCCTTGGGGATAGTGCCCATGGTGAGTGTGCTCATGTTAATAGTGCCCATGGTGGCAGTTCCCATTGTGAAAGTGCTCATGATGACAGTGCCCATGTTGGTAGTTCCCATGGTGACAGTGCTCGTGGTGATAGTGACCATGTTAACATTGCACATGGTGGCTGTGCCCTTGGTGACAGTGCCCATGATGACAGTATTCATGGTGACAGTGCTCACGGTGATAGTGCCCATGGTGACAGTGCACATGGTGGTAGTCCACATGGTGGCAGTGAAAAATGGTGAAAGTTCCCATGCTGACAGTTCTCATTGTGACAATGCACACGGTCACAACCGATGCTGACACAGCTCATGGTAGCTGTACCCGTGGTGACAGTGCTCATGGTGATAGTGACCATGTTAACAGTGCCCATGGGGACACTGCCCATGGTGACAATGCCCATGATGACAGTGCCCATGGAGTCAGTGCCCACGGAGCCATTGCCTATGGTAACAGTGCTCACAGTGACAGTACCCATGGTAACAGTGACCACGGTGAGAGTGCTCATGGTGATAGGGTCTATGGTGACAGATCACACTGTGACAGTCCGCATTGTGCCAGTACCAATAGTGACAGTGCCCATGGTGACATTGACCACGGTGAGAGTGCTCACGGTGCTAGTGCTCACAGTAATAGTGCTCATGGTGACAGTGCCGACAGTGACGGTGCTCACGGTGACAGTGCCTATGGTGATAGTGCCCATGGTGAGAGTCCGCCCATTGATAGTGCCCATGGTGGCAGTTCCCATTGTGAAAGTGCTCATGATGACATTGCCCATGTTGGTAGTTCCCATGGTGACAGTGCTCACGGTGATAGTGACCTTGGTAACTGTACACATTGTGGCCGTGCCCTTGGTGACAGTGCCAATGATGACAGTACTCATGGTGACAGTTCCCATGGGGACAAGGCACAGGGTGGCAGTGAAAAATGGTGAAAGTGCCCATGTTGACAGTTCTCATGGTGACAGTGCACACGGTGACAACCCATGCAGACAGTACTCACGGTGACAGTTCTCATGGTTGCAGTACCCATGGTGACAGTGCTCACAGTGATACTGCCCATGGTGGCAGTGCCCATGGTGACAGTGCCCATGGTGAAAGTTCCCACGGCGCCATTGCCTATGGTGACTGTGCTCATGGTAACAGTGCCCATGGTGACAGTGACCATGGTGAGAGTGCTCACACTGATAGTGCCCATGGTGACAGGGCTCATGGTGCCAGGCCGCATTGTGCCAGTACCCATGGCGACAGTGGTCATGGTGACACTGACCACAGTGAGAGTGCTCACTGTGATAAAGCTCACGGTAATAGTGCTCATGGTGACAGTGCAAATGGTGACAATACCCATGGTGACAGTACTCATGTTGAAAATACCCATGGTGGCAGTTCTCATGGTGACAGTGCTCATAATAGCAGTGCCCAAGGTGGCAGTCCTCGTGGTGACAGTGCTAATGGTGACAGTGCTCTTGGTGGCAGTTCCCATGGGGACAGTACCGATGGTGACCCTGTGCATTGTTACAGTGCCCATGGTAACCGTGCTCACGGTGGTAGTGCACATCGTGACAGTGCCCATGGTGGTAGTTCACCTGGTGACAGTGCTAAATAGTGACAGTGCACATGCTGACAGTGCTCACGGTGATAGTGCCCATGGGGACAGTGCCCACGGTGATAATGGGTATTATTACAGTGTTCATCGTGACAGAGCCCAAGGTGGCAGTGGCCATGGTGACAGTGCCCACAATGACAGTGCCCATGGTAACAGTGCCGACAGTGACAGTGCCCATGGTGACACTTCTCACAGTGAATGTGCCCATGGGGACAGTTACCATGATGAGATTTCTCACGGTGATAGTGCCCGTTGTGACAGTGCTCACAGTGACAATGCCCATGGTGCCAGTGCCCATAGAGACATTCCGCACGGTCAAATTTCTCACGGTGAAAGTGCCTATGGTGACACTGCACCTGGTGGCAGTGCAAAATGGTAGCAGTGCCCATGGTGACATTGCTCATAGTGACTTTGCTTACAGTGATAGTCCTTACAGTGACAGTGTGCATGGTGACACTGCACACAGTTGCAGTTTTTATGGTGACAGTCTTCACGGTGATACTTTCCATGGTGATAGTGCCCATGGTGACACTGCACATGGTGGCAGTGATGAATGGTGACAGTGCCCCTGTTGACAGTTCTCATGGTGACAGTGCACATGGTGACAACCCGTGCAGACTGTACTCATGGTGACAGTACTCACGGTGACAGTTCTCATGTTTGCAGTATCCATGGTGACAGTGCTCACAGTGATAGTGCCCATGGTGAGAGTGCCCATGATGACAGGGCCCATGGTGCCATTGCCTCTGGTGTCAGTGCTCATGGTAACAGTGCCCAAGGTGACAGTGACCATGGTGAGAGTGCTCACACTGATGGTGCCCATGGTGACAGTGCTCACGGTGCCTGTCTACATTGTGCCAGTACCCATGGCGACAGTGCTCATGGTGACAGTGACCACAGTGGGAGTGCTCATAGTGATAGTGCTCACGGTAATAGTGCTCATGGTGACAATGCAAATGGTGACAATACCATGGTGACAGTACTCATGTTGAAAATACCCATGGTGGCAGTTCTCATAGCGACAGATCTCATGGTGACAGTGCTCATAATAGCAGTGCCCAGGTGCCAGTGCTCGTGGTGACAGTGCTAATGGTGACAGTGCTCTTGGTGGCAGTTCCCATCGGGACAATACTGATGGTGACGCTGTGCGTTGTTACAGTGCCCATGGTAACCGTGCTCACGGTGATAGTGCACATCGTGACAGTGCCCATGGTGGTAGTTCACCTGGTGACAGTGCTAAATAGTGACAGTGCACATGCTGACAGTGCTCACGGTGATAGTGCCCATGGTGACAGTGCACACGGTGATAATGGGCATTGTTACAGAGTTCATGGTGACAGCACATGGTGGCAGTGGCCATGGAGACAGTGCCCACAATGACAGTGCCCATAGTGACAGTGCCGACAGTGACAGTGCCCATGGTGACACTTCTCACGGTGACAGTGCCCATGGGGACAGTTAGCATGGTGAGATTTCTCACGGTGACAGTGCCCGTTGTGACAGTGCTCACTGTGACAATGCCCATGGTGCCAGTGCCCATAGAGTCATTCCGCATGGTCACATTTCTCACAGTGAAAGTGCCTATGGTGATATTAACCATGGTGACACTGCACATGGTGGCAGAGCAAAATGGTGACAGTGCCCATGGTGACATTGCTCATGGTGACTTTGCTTATGGTGATAGTCCTTACAGTGACAGTGCGCACGGTGACACTGCACACAGTGACAGTGTTCATGGTGACAGTGTTCACGGTGATAGTTCCCATGGTGAGATTGTCCATGGTAACAGGGCCCATAGTCACAATTCTCATGGTGTAGTGCTCACAGTGACAGTGTCCATGGTGTCATGCCCATGGTGACAGTGCTCATGGTGACAGTGCTCATGTTGGCAGTGCCACAAATAACAGTGCTCATTGTGGCAGTGCTCATGGTGTCCGTGCTCATGGTGACAGTGCCCATGTTTACAGTGTTTATGGTGATAGATGTCACGGTGTCAGTGCCCACGGGGACAGTGCCAAGGCTGACAAAGCCCAGGGTGATACTTCCCATTGGGACAGTGCCCACGGTGACAGTGCCCATGGTGACAGCGCCCAGTGTGACAAGGCTCATGGTGACAGTGCTCACGGTGACGGTGCCCATGGTGACAGTGCCGATGGTGAGAGTGCCATTAGTTACAGTGCTCATGGTGAAACTGCCCACGGAGACATCGCCCATGGTGATAGTGCTCATGGTGACAACCCCACGGTGACAGTGCCAATGTTGATAGTCCCCGTGGTGACAGGTCTTACATTGAATGTGACCATGGTGTCTGTGCTCATGGTGACAGTGCTCAAGGTTATAGTCTCCATGTTGACAGTGCCGATGGTGACAATTCTCACGGTGACAGGGCCTATGTTGAAAATTCTCATAGTGACAGTATTCACGGTGACAGTGCCCATGGTGCTATTACCCATGGTGACAGTTCTCATAGTGAAACTGCCCATGGTGACACTGCACATGGTGGCAGTGCAAAATGGTGACAGTGCCCATGGTGATATTGCTCATGGTGACATTGCTTACGGTGATAGTGTGTATGGTGAAACTGCACACAGTGACATTACTCATGGTGACAGTGTTCACGGTGTTAGTTCCTATCGTCAATGTGACCTTGGGGACAGTGCCCATTGTCACAATTCTCATGGTGTAGTGCTCACGGTGACAGTGCCCATGGTGACAATACACAGGGTGACAGTATTCATGGTGACATTGCTCATGGTGAGAGTGCCCATGTTCACAACTGTCACGGTGATAGTTCCCATGGTGACAATACCCAGGGTAACAGAGCTGATGGTAAAAGTGTTCACGGTGACAGTGCCCATGATGACAGTACCTAAGGTGACAATTCCCATGGTGAGACTGCTCATAGACAGTGCCCATGGTGACAATACCCAGCGTGTCCTGTCCATGGTGACAGTGATCATGGTGACACTTCTCATGAGGACAGTGCCATAAGTTACAGTGCTCATTGTGGCAGTGCTCATGGTGACCGTGCTCATGGTGACAGTGCCATGGTGACAGTGCCTATGGTGATAGATATCATGGTGGCCGTGCCCAGGGTGACATTGCCCACGGTGACAAAGCCCATGGTGATACTTCCCATTGTGACAGTGCCAACGGTGTCAGAGCTCATGGTGACAGTGCCCAAGATCACAGTGCCCATGGTGAGGGTGCTAACGGTGACTCTGCCCATGGTGACAGCACCCAGTGTGACAATGCCCATTGTGACAGTGCTCACGGTGACCATGCCGATGGTGATAGTGCCAATAGTGAGAGTGCTCACGGTGACACTGCCCATGGAGACACTGCCCATGGTGATAGTGCTCATCATGACAACCCCTCGGAGGCAGTGCCAATGGTGAGAGTCCCCGTGGTGACAGTTCTCACGGTGAAAGTGATCCTATTGATATTTCTCATGGTGACAGTGCTCTTGGTGACAGTGCTCAAGGTGATAGTCTGAATGTTGACAGTGCCCATGGTGACTCTTCTCACGGTGACAGTGCCTATGGTGATTATGCTCTTAGTGACAGTGCTCATGGTGACAGTGCCCATGGTGACAGTGACCACGGTGACTGTTCTCACCGTGGTAGTGCCCATGGTGACAGTGTTCATGATGATAGTCCGCATTAAGGCTGTGCCGTGGTGACAGTGCTCATGGTGATAGTTCTCACGGTGATAGTACGCACGTTGACAGTGCCAAAGGTGCCAATACCCAGGTGATAGTAATCATGGTGAAAGTGCCCATGGTGGCAGTTCTCATACTGACAGTTCTTGTGACAGTGCTCATGGTGGCAGTGCTCGTGGTGACAGTGCTCTTGGTGACAGTGCTCATGGTGGCAGTGCCCATGGTGAGACTCCCGATGGTGACACTGCCCATGGTGACAGTGCACATGGTCATGGTGCATCTGCTGGCAGTGCAAAATAGTGAGAGTGCCCATGATGATATTGCTCATGGTGATAGTGCCCAAGGTGAGAGTGCCCATGGTTCCAGTGCTCATGGTGACAGTGCCCATTGTGACAGTGGCCCTGGTGACAGTGCACACCGTGAGAGTGCCCATGGTGTCTGTGCCCATGGTGACAGTTCTTATCATGAGAGTGTTCACGGTAGCAGTGTTCATGGTAATAGTGCTCACGGAGACATTGCCCACAATGAGAGTGCCCATGGTGAGAATACTGACTGTGAAAGTGCCCATGATGACTTTTCTCTCTGCGACAGTGCCCATGGGGACAGTTAGCACGGTGAGATTTCTCACAGTGATACTGCACATGGTTTCAGTGCTAATAGTGAAAAGACCCACGGCGCCAGTGCCCATCATGGCATTGCTCACGGTGATAGTTCTCACGGTGACAGTGCCCATGGTGATATTACCCATGGTGACAGTACTCAGTGATCAAGTGCTCATGGTGACAGTGCCTAAGGTGATAGTGCACACGGTGGCAGTGCAAAATGGCGACAGTGCCCATGGTGACATTGCTTAATGTGATAGACCTTGTGGTGACATTGCGCATGGTGACATTGCCCACCACGACAGTTCTCTTGTTGACAGTGCTCATGGTGATAGTGCCAATGTTGGAAGTGCCCATCGTGAAAGTGCCCATGGTGACAGTTCTTATGAAGAGAGTGGTCAGAGTGGCAGTGCTCATGGTGAAAGTGCCCATGGTGACAGAGCCCACGGTGACATTGTCCATAGTTATAGTGTCCACGGTGACAGTCCTAACAGTGAAATTGTCCATGGGGACACTGCCCATGTTGAAAGTGCCCATGGTCACAACACTCACGGTGATAGTGCTAACGGTGAGAGTGGCCATGGTGACAGTGACCACGGTGACACTTCTAATGGTGATACTGCCCATGATGACAGTGCTCATGGTGACAGTCGACATTGTGCCAGTGCCCAAGGTGACAGTGCTCATGGTGACAGTGCCCAAAGTCACAATACCCATGGTGACAGTGCCCAGGCTGACAGTTCTCAAGGTGATAGTGCCCATGGTGACAGTGAACATGGTGATACAGAGAATGGGGACAGTGCTTATGGTGACAGTGGTCATGGTTGCAGTACCCATGGTGATAGTGCTGAAACTGACAGTGCCTTGGGGATAGTGCCCATGGTGAGTGTGCTCATGTTAATAGTGCCCATGGTGGCAGTTCCCATTGTGAAAGTGCTCATGATGACAGTGCCCATGTTGGTAGTTCCCATGGTGACAGTGCTCGTGGTGATAGTGACCATGTTAACATTGCACATGGTGGCTGTGCCCTTGGTGACAGTGCCCATGATGACAGTATTCATGGTGACAGTGCTCACGGTGATAGTGCCCATGGTGACAGTGCACATGGTGGTAGTCCACATGGTGGCAGTGAAAAATGGTGAAAGTTCCCATGCTGACAGTTCTCATTGTGACAATGCACACGGTCACAACCGATGCTGACACAGCTCATGGTAGCTGTACCCGTGGTGACAGTGCTCATGGTGATAGTGACCATGTTAACAGTGCCCATGGGGACACTGCCCATGGTGACAATGCCCATGATGACAGTGCCCATGGAGTCAGTGCCCACGGAGCCATTGCCTATGGTAACAGTGCTCACAGTGACAGTACCCATGGTAACAGTGACCACGGTGAGAGTGCTCATGGTGATAGGGTCTATGGTGACAGATCACACTGTGACAGTCCGCATTGTGCCAGTACCAATAGTGACAGTGCCCATGGTGACATTGACCACGGTGAGAGTGCTCACGGTGCTAGTGCTCACAGTAATAGTGCTCATGGTGACAGTGCCGACAGTGACGGTGCTCACGGTGACAGTGCCTATGGTGATAGTGCCCATGGTGAGAGTCCGCCCATTGATAGTGCCCATGGTGGCAGTTCCCATTGTGAAAGTGCTCATGATGACATTGCCCATGTTGGTAGTTCCCATGGTGACAGTGCTCACGGTGATAGTGACCTTGGTAACTGTACACATTGTGGCCGTGCCCTTGGTGACAGTGCCAATGATGACAGTACTCATGGTGACAGTTCCCATGGGGACAAGGCACAGGGTGGCAGTGAAAAATGGTGAAAGTGCCCATGTTGACAGTTCTCATGGTGACAGTGCACACGGTGACAACCCATGCAGACAGTACTCACGGTGACAGTTCTCATGGTTGCAGTACCCATGGTGACAGTGCTCACAGTGATACTGCCCATGGTGGCAGTGCCCATGGTGACAGTGCCCATGGTGAAAGTTCCCACGGCGCCATTGCCTATGGTGACTGTGCTCATGGTAACAGTGCCCATGGTGACAGTGACCATGGTGAGAGTGCTCACACTGATAGTGCCCATGGTGACAGGGCTCATGGTGCCAGGCCGCATTGTGCCAGTACCCATGGCGACAGTGGTCATGGTGACACTGACCACAGTGAGAGTGCTCACTGTGATAAAGCTCACGGTAATAGTGCTCATGGTGACAGTGCAAATGGTGACAATACCCATGGTGACAGTACTCATGTTGAAAATACCCATGGTGGCAGTTCTCATGGTGACAGTGCTCATAATAGCAGTGCCCAAGGTGGCAGTCCTCGTGGTGACAGTGCTAATGGTGACAGTGCTCTTGGTGGCAGTTCCCATGGGGACAGTACCGATGGTGACCCTGTGCATTGTTACAGTGCCCATGGTAACCGTGCTCACGGTGGTAGTGCACATCGTGACAGTGCCCATGGTGGTAGTTCACCTGGTGACAGTGCTAAATAGTGACAGTGCACATGCTGACAGTGCTCACGGTGATAGTGCCCATGGGGACAGTGCCCACGGTGATAATGGGTATTATTACAGTGTTCATCGTGACAGAGCCCAAGGTGGCAGTGGCCATGGTGACAGTGCCCACAATGACAGTGCCCATGGTAACAGTGCCGACAGTGACAGTGCCCATGGTGACACTTCTCACAGTGAATGTGCCCATGGGGACAGTTACCATGATGAGATTTCTCACGGTGATAGTGCCCGTTGTGACAGTGCTCACAGTGACAATGCCCATGGTGCCAGTGCCCATAGAGACATTCCGCACGGTCAAATTTCTCACGGTGAAAGTGCCTATGGTGACACTGCACCTGGTGGCAGTGCAAAATGGTAGCAGTGCCCATGGTGACATTGCTCATAGTGACTTTGCTTACAGTGATAGTCCTTACAGTGACAGTGTGCATGGTGACACTGCACACAGTTGCAGTTTTTATGGTGACAGTCTTCACGGTGATACTTTCCATGGTGATAGTGCCCATGGTGACACTGCACATGGTGGCAGTGATGAATGGTGACAGTGCCCCTGTTGACAGTTCTCATGGTGACAGTGCACATGGTGACAACCCGTGCAGACTGTACTCATGGTGACAGTACTCACGGTGACAGTTCTCATGTTTGCAGTATCCATGGTGACAGTGCTCACAGTGATAGTGCCCATGGTGAGAGTGCCCATGATGACAGGGCCCATGGTGCCATTGCCTCTGGTGTCAGTGCTCATGGTAACAGTGCCCAAGGTGACAGTGACCATGGTGAGAGTGCTCACACTGATGGTGCCCATGGTGACAGTGCTCACGGTGCCTGTCTACATTGTGCCAGTACCCATGGCGACAGTGCTCATGGTGACAGTGACCACAGTGGGAGTGCTCATAGTGATAGTGCTCACGGTAATAGTGCTCATGGTGACAATGCAAATGGTGACAATACCATGGTGACAGTACTCATGTTGAAAATACCCATGGTGGCAGTTCTCCTAGCGACAGATCTCATGGTGACAGTGCTCATAATAGCAGTGCCCAGGTGCCAGTGCTCGTGGTGACAGTGCTAATGGTGACAGTGCTCTTGGTGGCAGTTCCCATCGGGACAATACTGATGGTGACGCTGTGCGTTGTTACAGTGCCCATGGTAACCGTGCTCACGGTGATAGTGCACATCGTGACAGTGCCCATGGTGGTAGTTCACCTGGTGACAGTGCTAAATAGTGACAGTGCACATGCTGACAGTGCTCACGGTGATAGTGCCCATGGTGACAGTGCACACGGTGATAATGGGCATTGTTACAGAGTTCATGGTGACAGCACATGGTGGCAGTGGCCATGGAGACAGTGCCCACAATGACAGTGCCCATAGTGACAGTGCCGACAGTGACAGTGCCCATGGTGACACTTCTCACGGTGACAGTGCCCATGGGGACAGTTAGCATGGTGAGATTTCTCACGGTGACAGTGCCCGTTGTGACAGTGCTCACTGTGACAATGCCCATGGTGCCAGTGCCCATAGAGTCATTCCGCATGGTCACATTTCTCACAGTGAAAGTGCCTATGGTGATATTAACCATGGTGACACTGCACATGGTGGCAGAGCAAAATGGTGACAGTGCCCATGGTGACATTGCTCATGGTGACTTTGCTTATGGTGATAGTCCTTACAGTGACAGTGCGCACGGTGACACTGCACACAGTGACAGTGTTCATGGTGACAGTGTTCACGGTGATAGTTCCCATGGTGAGATTGTCCATGGTAACAGGGCCCATAGTCACAATTCTCATGGTGTAGTGCTCACAGTGACAGTGTCCATGGTGTCATGCCCATGGTGACAGTGCTCATGGTGACAGTGCTCATGTTGGCAGTGCCATAAATAACAGTGCTCATTGTGGCAGTGCTCATGGTGTCCGTGCTCATGGTGACAGTGCCCATGTTTACAGTGTTTATGGTGATAGATGTCACGGTGTCAGTGCCCACGGGGACAGTGCCAAGGCTGACAAAGCCCAGGGTGATACTTCCCATTGGGACAGTGCCCACGGTGACAGTGCCCATGGTGACAGCGCCCAGTGTGACAAGGCTCATGGTGACAGTGCTCACGGTGACGGTGCCCATGGTGACAGTGCCGATGGTGAGAGTGCCATTAGTTACAGTGCTCATGGTGAAACTGCCCACGGAGACATCGCCCATGGTGATAGTGCTCATGGTGACAACCCCACGGTGACAGTGCCAATGTTGATAGTCCCCGTGGTGACAGGTCTTACATTGAATGTGACCATGGTGTCTGTGCTCATGGTGACAGTGCTCAAGGTTATAGTCTCCATGTTGACAGTGCCGATGGTGACAATTCTCACGGTGACAGGGCCTATGTTGAAAATTCTCATAGTGACAGTATTCACGGTGACAGTGCCCATGGTGCTATTACCCATGGTGACAGTTCTCATAGTGAAACTGCCCATGGTGACACTGCACATGGTGGCAGTGCAAAATGGTGACAGTGCCCATGGTGATATTGCTCATGGTGACATTGCTTACGGTGATAGTGTGTATGGTGAAACTGCACACAGTGACATTACTCATGGTGACAGTGTTCACGGTGTTAGTTCCTATCGTGAATGTGAACTTGGGGACAGTGCCCATTGTCACAATTCTCATGGTGTAGTGCTCACGGTGACAGTGCCCATGGTGACAATACACAGGGTGACAGTATTCATGGTGACATTGCTCATGGTGAGAGTGCCCATGTTCACAACTGTCACGGTGATAGTTCCCATGGTGACAATACCCAGGGTAACAGAGCTGATGGTAAAAGTGTTCACGGTGACAGTGCCCATGATGACAGTACCTAAGGTGACAATTCCCATGGTGAGACTGCTCATAGACAGTGCCCATGGTGACAATACCCAGCGTGTCCTGTCCATGGTGACAGTGATCATGGTGACACTTCTCATGAGGACAGTGCCATAAGTTACAGTGCTCATTGTGGCAGTGCTCATGGTGACCGTGCTCATGGTGACAGTGCCATGGTGACAGTGCCTATGGTGATAGATATCATGGTGGCCGTGCCCAGGGTGACATTGCCCACGGTGACAAAGCCCATGGTGATACTTCCCATTGTGACAGTGCCAACGGTGTCAGAGCCCATGGTGACAGTGCCCAAGATCACAGTGCCCATGGTGAGGGTGCTAACGGTGACTCTGCCCATGGTGACAGCACCCAGTGTGACAATGCCCATTGTGACAGTGCTCACGGTGACCATGCCGATGGTGATAGTGCCAATAGTGAGAGTGCTCACGGTGACACTGCCCATGGAGACACTGCCCATGGTGATAGTGCTCATCATGACAACCCCTCGGAGGCAGTGCCAATGGTGAGAGTCCCCGTGGTGACAGTTCTCACGGTGAAAGTGATCCTATTGATATTTCTCATGGTGACAGTGCTCTTGGTGACAGTGCTCAAGGTGATAGTCTGAATGTTGACAGTGCCCATGGTGACTCTTCTCACGGTGACAGTGCCTATGGTGATTATGCTCTTAGTGACAGTGCTCATGGTGACAGTGCCCATGGTGACAGTGACCACGGTGACTGTTCTCACCGTGGTAGTGCCCATGGTGACAGTGTTCATGATGATAGTCCGCATTAAGGCTGTGCCGTGGTGACAGTGCTCATGGTGATAGTTCTCACGGTGATAGTACGCACGTTGACAGTGCCAAAGGTGCCAATACCCAGGTGATAGTAATCATGGTGAAAGTGCCCATGGTGGCAGTTCTCATACTGACAGTTCTTGTGACAGTGCTCATGGTGGCAGTGCTCGTGGTGACAGTGCTCTTGGTGACAGTGCTCATGGTGGCAGTGCCCATGGTGAGACTCCCGATGGTGACACTGCCCATGGTGACAGTGCACATGGTCATGGTGCATCTGCTGGCAGTGCAAAATAGTGAGAGTGCCCATGATGATATTGCTCATGGTGATAGTGCCCATGGTGAGAGTGCCCATGGTTCCAGTGCTCATGGTGACAGTGCCCATTGTGACAGTGGCCCTGGTGACAGTGCACACCGTGAGAGTGCCCATGGTGTCTGTGCCCATGGTGACAGTTCTTATCATGAGAGTGTTCACGGTAGCAGTGTTCATGGTAATAGTGCTCACGGAGACATTGCCCACAATGAGAGTGCCCATGGTGAGAATACTGACTGTGACAGTGCCCATGATGACTTTTCTCTCTGCGACAGTGCCCATGGGGACAGTTAGCACGGTGAGATTTCTCACAGTGATAGTGCACATGGTTACAGTGCTAATAGTGAAAAGACCCATGGCGCCAGTGCCCATCATGGCATTGCTCACGGTGATAGTTCTCACGGTGACAGTGCCCATGGTGATATTACCCATGGTGACAGTACTCAGTGATCAAGTGCTCATGGTGACAGTGCCTAAGGTGATAGTGCACACGGTGGCAGTGCAAAATGGCGACAGTGCCCATGGTGACATTGCTTAATGTGATAGTCCTTGTGGTGACATTGCGCATGGTGACATTGCCCACCACGACAGTTCTCTTGTTGACAGTGCTCATGGTGATAGTGCCAATGTTGGAAGTGCCCATCGTGAAAGTGCCCATGGTGACAGTTCTTATGATGAGAGTGGTCAGAGTGGCAGTGCTCATGGTGAAAGTGCCCATGGTGACAGAGCCCACGGTGACAGTGTCCATAGTTATAGTTTCCACGGTGACAGTCCTAACAGTGAAATTGTCCATGGGGACACTGCCCATGGTGAAAGTGCCCATGGTCACAACACTCACGGTGATAGTGCTCACGGTGAGAGTGGCCATGGTGACAGTGACCATGGTGACACTTCTAATGGTGATACTGCCCATGATGACAGTGCTCATGGTGACAGTCCACATTGTGCCAGTGCCCAAGGTGACAGTGCTCATGGTGACAGTGCCCAAAGTCACAATACCCATGGTGACAGTGCCCAGGCTGACAGTTCTCAAGGTGATAGTGCCCATGGTGACAGTGCACATGGTGATACAGAGAATGGGGACAGTGCTTATGGTGACAGTGGTCATGGTTGCAGTACCCATGGTGATAGTGCTGAAACTGACAGTGCCCTTGGGGATAGTGCCCATGGTGAGTGTGCTCGTGTTAATAGTGCCCATGGTGGCAGTTCCCATTGTGAAAGTGCTCATGATGACAGTGCCCATGTTGGTAGTTCCCATGGTGACAGTGCTCATGGTGATAGTGACCATGTTAACAGTGCACATGGTGGCTGTGCCCTTGGTGACAGTGCCCATGATGACAGTATTCATGGTGACAGTGCTCACGGTGATAGTGCCCATGGTGACAGTGCACATGGTGGTAGTCCACATGGTGGCAGTGAAAAATGGTGACAGTTCCCATGCTGACAGTTCTCATTGTGACAATGCACACGGTCACAACCGATGCTGACACTGCTCATGGTAGCTGTACCCGTGGTGACAGGGCTCATGGTGATAGTGCCCATGTTAACAGTGCCCATGGTGACACTGCCCATGGTGACAATGCCCATGATGACAGTGCCCATAGAGTCAGTGCCCACGGAGCCATTGCCTATGGTAACAGTGCTCACAGTGACAGTACCCATGGTAACAGTGACCACGGTGAGAGTGCTCATGGTGATAGTGGCTATGGTGACAGATCACACTGTGACAGTCCGCATTGTGCCAGTACCAATAGTGACAGTGCCCATGGTGACATTGACCACGGTAAGAGTGCTCACGGTGCTAGTGCTCACAGTAATAGTGCTCATGGTGACAGTGCCAACAGTGACGGTGCTCACGGTGACAGTGCCCATGGTGATAGGGCCCATGGTGAGAGTCCGCCCATTGATAGCGCCCATGGTTGCAGTTCCCATTGTGAAAGTGCTCATGATGACATTGCCCATGTTGATAGTTCCCATGGTGACAGTGCTCACGGTGATAGTGACCTTGGTAACTGTGCACATGGTGGCCGTGCCCTTGGTGACACTGCCAATGATGACAGTACTCATGGTGACAGTTCTCATGGTAATAGTTCCCATGGGGACAAGGCTCAGGTTGGCAGTGAAAAATGGTGAAAGTGCCCATGTTGACAGTTCTCATGGTGACAGTGCACACGGTGACAACCCATGCAGACAGTACTCACGGTGAGAGTTCTCATGGTTGCAGTACCCATGGTGACAGTGCTCACAGTGATACTGCCCATAGTGGCAATGCCCATGGTGACAGTGCCCATGGTGACACTGCCCATGATGACAGTGCCCATGGTGAAAGTTCCCACGGCGCCATTGCCTATGGTGACAGTGCTCATGGTAACAGTGCCCATGGTACAGTGACCATGGTGAGAGTGCTCACAATGATAGTGCCCATGGTGACAGGGCTCATGGTGCCAGGCCGCATTGTGCCAGTACCCATGGCGAAAGTGGTCATGGTGACACTGACCACAGTGAGAGTGCTCACTGTGATAGAGCTCACGGTAATAGTGCTCATGGTGACAGTGCAAATGGTGACAATACCCATGGTGACAGTACTCATGTTGAAAATTCCCATGGTGGCAGTTCTCATGGTGACAGTGCTCATAATAGCAGTGCCCAAGGTGGCAGTCCTCGTGGTGACAGTGCTAATGGTGACAGTGCTCTTGGTGGCAGTTCCCATGGGGACAGTACCGATGGTGACCCTGTGCATTGTTACAGTGCCCATGGTAACCGTGCTCACGGTGGTAGTGCACATCGTGACAGTGCCCATGGTGGTAGTTCACCTGGTGACAGTGCTAAATAGTGACAGTGCACATGCTGACAGTGCTCACGGTGATAGTGCCCATGGTGACAGTGCCCACGGTGATAATGGGTATTATTACAGTGTTCATCGTGACAGAGCCCAAGGTGGCAGTGGCCATGGTGACAGTGCCCACAATGACATTGCCCATGGTAACAGTGCCGACAGTGACAGTGCCCATGGTGACACTTCTCACAGTGAATGTTCCCATGGGGACAGTTACCATGATGAGATTTCTCACGGTGATAGTGCCCGTTGTGACAGTGCTCACAGTGACAATGCCCATGGTGCCAGTGCCCATAGAGACATTCCACACGGTCACATTTCTCACGGTGACAGTGCCTATGGTGACACTGCACCTGGTGGCAGTGCAAAATGGTGACAGTGCCCATGGTGACATTGCTCATAGTGACTTTGCTTACAGAGATAGTCCTTACGGTGACAGTGTGCATGGTGACACTGCACACAGTTGCAGTGTTTATGGTGACAGTGTTCACGGTGATACTTTCCATGGTGATAGTGCCCATGGTGACACTGCACATGGTGGCAGTGATAAATGGTGACAGTGCCCCTGTTGACAGTTCTCATGGTGAGAGTGCACATGGTGACAACCCGTGCAGACTGTACTCACGGTGACAGTTCTCATGTTTGCAGTATCCATGGTGACAGTGCTCACAGTGATAGTGCCCATGGTGAGAGTGCCCATGATGACAGGGCCCATGGTGCCATTGCCTATGGTGACAGTGCTCATGGTAACAGTGCCCAAGGTGACAGTGACCATGGTGAGAGTGCTCACACTGATGGTGCCCATGGTGACAGTGCTCACGGTGCCTATCTACATTGTGCCAGTACCCATGGCGACAGTGCTCATGGTGACAGTGACCACAGTGAGAGTGCTCATAGTGATAGTGCTCACGGTAATAGTGCTCATGGTGACAATGCAAATGGTGACAATACCATGGTGACAGTACTCATGTTGAAAATACCCATGGTGGCAGTTCTCCTAGCGACAGATCTCATGGTGACAGTGCTCATAATAGCAGTGCCCAGGTGCCAGTGCTCGTGGTGACAGTGCTAATGGTGACAGTGCTCTTGGTGGCAGTTCCCATCGGGACAATACTGATGGTGACGCTGTGCATTGTTACAGTGCCCATGGTAACCGTGCTCACGGTGATAGTGCACATCGTGACAGCGCCCATGGTGGTAGTTCACCTGGTGACAGTGCTAAATAGTGACAGTGCACGTGCTGACAGTGCTCACGGTGATAGTGCCCATGGTGACAGTGCACACGGTGATAATGGGCATTGTTACAGAGTTCATGGTGACAGCACACGGTGGCAGTGGCCATGGAGACAGTGCCCACAATGACAGTGCCCATGGTGACAGTGCCGACAGTGACAGTGCCCATGGTGACACTTCTCAGGGTGACAGTGCCCATGGGGACAGTTAGCATTGTGAGATTTCTCACGGTGACAGTGCCCGTTGTGACAGTGCTCACAGTGACAATGCCCATGGTGCCAGTGCCCATAGAGTCATTCCGCACGGTCTCATTTCTCACAGTGAAAGGGCCTATGGTGATATTAACCATGGTGACACTGCACATGGTGGCAGAGCAAAATGGTGACAGTGCCCATGGTGACATTGCTCATGGTGACTTTCCTTATGGTGATAGTCCTTACAGTGACCGTGCGCATGGTGACACTGCACACAGTGACAGTGTTCATGGTGACAGTGTTCACAGTGATAGTTCCCATGGTGAGATTGTCCATGGTAACTGTGCCCATAGTCACAATTCTCATGGTGTAGTGCTCACAGTGACAGTGCCCATGGTGTCATGCCCATGGTGACAGTGCTCATGGTGACAGTGCTCATGTTGGCAGTGCCATAAATAACAGTGCTCATTGTGGCAGTGCTCATGGTGTCCGTGCTCATGGTGACAGTGCCCATGTTTACAGTGTTTATGGTGATAGATGTCACGGTGTCAGTGCCCACGGGGACAGTGCCAAGGCTGACAAAGCCCAGGGTGATACTTCCCATTGGGACAGTGCCCACGGTGACAGTGCCCATGGTGACAGCGCCCAGTGTGACAAGGCTCATGGTGACAGTGCTCACGGTGACGGTGCCCATGGTGACAGTGCCGATGGTGAGAGTGCCATTAGTTACAGTGCTCATGGTGAAACTGCCCACGGAGACTTCGCCCATGGTGATAGTGCTCATGGTGACAACCCCACGGTGACAGTGTCAATGTTGATAGTCCCCGTGGTGACAGGTCTTACATTGAATGTGACCATGGTGTCTGTGCTCATGGTGACAGTGCTCTAGGTTATAGTCTCCATGTTGACAGTGCCGATGGTGACAATTCTCACGGTGACAGGGCCTATGTTGAAAATTCTCATAGTGACAGTGTTCACGGTGACAGTGCCCATGGTGCTATTACCCATGGTGACAGTTCTCATAGTGAAACTGCCCATGGTGACACTGCACATGGTGGCAGTGCAAAATGGTGACAGTGCCCATGGTGATATTGCTCATGGTGACATTGCTTACGGTGATAGTGTGTATGGTGAAACTGCACACAGTGACATTGCTCATGGTGACAGTGTTCACGGTGTTAGTTCCTATCGTGAATGTGACCTTGGGGACAGTGCCCATTGTCACAATTCTCATGGTGTAGTGCTCACGGTGACAGTGCCCATGGTGACAATACACAGGGTGACACTATTCATGGTGACATTGCTCATGGTGAGAGTGCCCATGTTCACAACTGTCACGGTGATAGTTCCCATGGTGACAATACCCAGGGTAACAGAGCTGATGGTAAAAGTGTTCACGGTGACAGTGCCCATGATGACAGTACCTAAGGTGACAATTCCCATGGTGAGACTGCTCATAGACAGTGCCCATGGTGACAATACCCAGCGTGTCCTGTCCATGGTGACAGTGATCATGGTGACACTTCTCATGAGGACAGTGCCATAAGTGACAGTGCTCATTGTGGCAGTGCTCATGGTGACCGTGCTCATGGTGACAGTGCCATGGTGACAGTGCCTATGGTGATAGATATCATGGTGGCCGTGCCCAGGGTGACATTGCCCACGGTGACAAAGCCCATGGTGATACTTCCCATTGTGACAGTGCCAACGGTGGCAGAGCCCATGGTGACAGTGCCCAAGATCACAGTGCCCATGGTGAGGGTGCTAACGGTGACTCTGCCCATGGTGACAGCACCCAGTGTGACAATGCCCATTGTGACAGTGCTCACGGTGACCATGCCGATGGTGATAGTGCCAATAGTGAGAGTGCTCACGGTGACACTGCCCATGGAGACACTGCCCATGGTGATAGTGCTCATCATGACAACCCCTCGGAGGCAGTGCCAATGGTGAGAGTCCCCGTGGTGACAGTTCTCACGGTGAAAGTGATCCTATTGATATTTCTCATGGTGACAGTGCTCTTGGTGACAGTGCTCAAGGTGATAGTCTGAATGTTGACAGTGCCCATGGTGACTCTTCTCACGGTGACAGTGCCTATGGTGATTATGCTCTTAGTGACAGTGCTCATGGTGACAGTGCCCATGGTGACAGTGACCACGGTGACTGTTCTCACCGTGGTAGTGCCCATGGTGACAGTGTTCATGATGATAGTCCGCATTAAGGCTGTGCCGTGGTGACAGTGCTCATGGTGATAGTTCTCACGGTGATAGTACGCACGTTGACAGTGCCAAAGGTGACAATACCCAGGTGATAGTAATCATGGTGAAAGTGCCCATGGTGGCAGTTCTCATACTGACAGTTCTTGTGACACTGCTCATGGTGGCAGTGCTCTTGGTGACAGTGCTCTTGGTGACAGTGCTCATGGTGGCAGTGCCCATGGTGAGACTCCCGATGGTGACACTGCCCATGGTGACAGTGCACATGGTCATGGTGCATCTGGTGGCAGTGCAAAATAGTGAGAGTGCCCATGATGATATTGCTCATGGTGATAGTGCCCATGGTGAGAGTGCCCATGGTTCCAGTGCTCATGGTGACAGTGCCCATTGTGACAGTGGCCCTGGTGACAGTGCACACCGTGAGAGTGCCCATGGTGTCTGTGCCCATGGTGACAGTTCTTATCATGAGAGTGTTCACGGTAGCAGTGTTCATGGTAATAGTGCTCACGGAGACATTGCCCACAATGAGAGTGCCCATGGTGAGAATACTGACTGTGAAAGTGCCCATGATGACTTTTCTCTCTGCGACAGTGCCCATGGGGACAGTTAGCACGGTGAGATTTCTCACAGTGATAGTGCACATGGTTTCAGTGCTAATAGTGAAAAGACCCACGGCGCCAGTGCCCATCATGGCATTGCTCACGGTGATAGTTCTCATGGTGACAGTGCCCATGGTGATACTACCCATGGTGACAGTACTCAGTGATCAAGTGCTCATGGTGACAGTGCCTAAGGTGATAGTGCACACGGTGGCAGTGCAAAATTGCGACAGTGCCCATGGGGACATTGCTTAATGTGATAGTCCTTGTGGTGACATTGCGCATGGTGACATTGCCCACCACGACAGTTCTCTTGTTGACAGTGCTCATGGTGATAGTGCCAATGTTGGAAGTGCCCATCGTGAAAGTGCCCATGGTGACAGTTCTTATGATGAGAGTGGTCAGAGTGGCAGTGCTCATGGTGAAAGTGCCCATGGTGACAGAGCCCACGGTGACAGTGTCCATAGTTATAGTGTCCACGGTGACAGTCCTAACAGTGAAATTGTCCATGGGGACACTGCCCATGGTGAAAGTGCCCATGGTCACAACACTCACGGTGATAGTGCTCACGGTGAGAGTGGCCATGGTGACAGTGACCATGGTGACACTTCTAATGGTGATACTGCCCATGATGACAGTGCTCATGGTGACAGTCGACATTGTGCCAGTGCCCAAGGTGACAGTGCTCATGGTGACAGTGCCCAAAGTCACAATACCCATGGTGACAGTGCCCAGGCTGACAGTTCTCAAGGTGATAGTGCCCATGGTGACAGTGCACATGGTGATACAGAGAATGGGGACAGTGCTTATGGTGACAGTGGTCATGGTTGCAGTACCCATGGTGATAGTGCTGAAACTGACAGTGCCCTTGGGGATAATGCCCATGGTGAGTGTGCTCGTGTTAATAGTGCCCATGGTGGCAGTTCCCATTGTGAAAGTGCTCATGATGACAGTGCCCATGTTGGTAGTTCCCATGGTGACAGTGCTCATGGTGATAGTGACCATGTTAACAGTGCACATGGTGGCTGTGCCCTTGGTGACAGTGCCCATGATGACAGTATTCATGGTGACAGTGCTCACGGTGATAGTGCCCATGGTGACAGTGCACATGGTGGTAGTCCACATGGTGGCAGTGAAAAATGGTGACAGTTCCCATGCTGACAGTTCTCATTGTGACAATGCACACGGTCACAACCGATGCTGACACTGCTCATGGTAGCTATACCCGTGGTGACAGGGCTCATGGTGATAGTGCCCATGTTAACAGTGCCCATGGTGACACTGCCCATGGTGACAATGCCCATGATGACAGTGCCCATAGAGTCAGTGCCTACGGAGCCATTGCCTATGGTAACAGTGCTCACAGTGACAGTACCCATGGTAACAGTGACCACGGTGAGAGTGCTCATGGTGATAGTGGCTATGGTGACAGATCACACTGTGACAGTCCGCATTGTGCCAGTGCCCAAGGTGACAGTGCTCATGGTGACAGTGCCCAAAGTCACAATACCCATGGTGACAGTGCCCAGGCTGACAGTTCTCAAGGTGATAGTGCCCATGGTGACAGTGCACATGGTGATACAGAGAATGGGGACAGTGCTTATGGTGACAGTGGTCATGGTTGCAGTACCCATGGTGATAGTGCTGAAACTGACAGTGCCCTTGGGGATAGTGCCCATGGTGAGTGTGCTCGTGTTAATTGTGTCCATGGTGGCAGTTCCCATTGTGAAAGTGCTCATGATGACAGTGCCCATGTTGGTAGTTCCCATGGTGACAGTGCTCATGGTGATAGTGACCATGTTAACAGTGCACATGGTGGCTGTGCCCTTGGTGACAGTGCCCATGATGACAGTATTCATGGTGACAGTGCTCACGGTGATAGTGCCCATGGTGAGAGTGCACATGGTGGTAGTCCACATGGTGGCAGTGAAAAATGGTGACAGTTCCCATGCTGACAGTTCTCATTGTGACAATGCACAAGGTCACAACCGATGCAGACACTGCTCATGGTAGCTGTACCCGTGGTGACAGTGCTCATGGTGATAGTGACCATGTTAACAGTGCCCATGGTGACACTGCCCATGGTGACAATGCCCATGATGACAGTGCCCATGGAGTCAGTGCCCACGGAGCCATTGCCTATGGTAACAGTGCTCACAGTGACAGTACCCATGGTAACAGTGACCACGGTGAGAGTGCTCATGGTGATAGTGGCTATGGTGACAGATCACACTGTGACAGTCCGCATTGTGCCAGTACCAATAGTGACAGTGCCCATGGTGACATTGACCAAGGTGAGAGTGCTCACGGTGCTAGTGCTCACAGTAATAGTGCTCATGGTGACAGTGCCGACAGTGACGGTGCTCACGGTGACAGTGCCTATGGTGATAGTGCCCATGGTGAGAGTCCGCCCATTGATAGTGCCCATGGTGGCAGTTCCCATTGTGAAAGTGCTCATGATGACATTGCCCATGTTGGTAGTTCCCATGGTGACAGTGCTCACGGTGATAGTGACCTTGGTAACTGTGCACATGGTGGCCGTGCCCTTGGTGACAGTGCCAATGAAGACAGTACTCATGGTGACAGTTCCCATGTGGACAAGGCACAGGTTGGCAGTGAAAAATGGTGAAAGTGCCCATGTTGACAGTTCTCATGGTGACAGTGCACACGGTAACAACCCATGCAGACAGTACTCACGGTGACATTTCTCATGGTTGCAGTACCCATGGTGACAGTGCTCACAGTGATACTGCCCATGGTGGCAGTGCCCATGGTGACAGTGCCCATGGTGACACTGCCCATGATGACAGTGCCCATGGTGAAAGTTCCCACGGTGCCATTCCCTACGGTGACTGTGCTCATGGTAACAGTGCCCATGGTGACAGTGACCATGGTGAGAGTGCTCACACTGATAGTGCCCATGGTGACAGGGCTCATGGTGCCAGGCCGCATTGTGCCAGTACCCATGGCGACAGTGGTCATGGTGACACTGACCACAGTGAGAGTGCTCACTGTGATAGAGCTCACGGTAATAGTGCTCATGGTGACAGTGCAAATGGTGACAATACCCATGGTGACAGTACTCATGTTGAAAATACCCATGGTGGCAGTTCTCATGGTGACAGTGCTCATAATAGCAGTGCCCAAGGTGGCAGTCCTCGTGGTGACAGTGCTAATGGTGACAGTGCTCTTGGTGGCAGTTCCCATGGGGACAGTACCGATGGTGACCCTGTGCATTGTTACAGTGCCCATGGTAACCGTGCTCACGGTGGTAGTGCACATCGTGACAGTGCCCATGGTGGTAGTTCACCTGGTGACAGTGGTAAATAGTGACAGTGCACATGCTGACAGTGCTCACGGTGATAGTGCCCATGGTGACAGTGCCCACGGTGATAATGGGTATTATTACAGTGTTCATCGTGACTGAGCCCAAGGTGGCAGTGGCCATGGTAAGAGTGCCCACAATGACAGTGCCCATGGTAACAGTGCCGACAGTGACAGTGCCCATGGTGACACTTCTCACAGTGAATGTGCCCATGGGGACAGTTACCATGATGAGATTTCTCATGGTGATAGTGCCCATTGTGACAGTGCTCACAGTGACAATGCCTATGGTGCCAGTGCCCATAGAGACATTCCGCACGGTCACATTTCTCACGGTGAAAGTGCCTATGGTGACACTGCACCTGGTGGCAGTGCAAAATGGTGACAGTGCCCATGGTGACATTGCTCATAGTGACTTTGCTTACAGTGATAGTCCTTACGGTGACAGTGTGCATGGTGACACTGCACACAGTTGCAGTGTTTATGGTGACAGTCTTCACGGTGATACTTTCCATGGTGATAGGGCCCATGGTGACACTGCACATGGTGGCAGTGATAAATGGTGACAGTGCCCCTGTTGACAGTTCTCATGGTGACAGTGCACATGGTGACAACCCGTGCAGACTGTACTCATGGTGACAGTACTCACGGTGACAGTTCTCATGTTTGCAGTATCCATGGTGACAGTGCTCACAGTGATAGTGCCCATGGTGAGAGTGCCCATGATGACAGGGCCCATGGTGCCATTGCCTATGGTGACAGTGCTCATGGTAACAGTGCCCAAGGTGACAGTGACCATGGTGAGAGTGCTCACACTGATGGTGCCCATGGTGACAGTGCTCACGGTGCCTGTCTACGTTGTGCCAGTACCCATGGCGACAGTGCTCATGGTGACAGTGACCACAGTGAGAGTGCTCATAGTGATAGTGCTCACGGTAATAGTGCTCATGGTGACAATGCAAATGGTGACAATACCATGGTGACAGTACTCATGTTGAAAATACCCATGGTGGCAGTTCTCATAGCGACAGATCTCATGGTGACAGTGCTCATAATAGCAGTGCCCAGGTGCCAGTGCTCGTGGTGACAGTGCTAATGGTGACAGTGCTCTTGGTGGCAGTTCCCATCGGGACAATACTGATGGTGACGCTGTGCATTGTTACAGTGCCCATGGTAACCGTGCTCACAGTGATAGTGCACATCGTGACAGTGCCCATGGTGGTAGTTCACCTGGTGACAGTGCTAAATAGTGACAGTGCACATGCTGACAGTGCTCACGGTGATAGTGCCCATGGTGACAGTGCACACGGTGATAATGGGCATTGTTACAGAGTTCATGGTGACAGCACATGGTGGCAGTGGCCATGGAGACAGTGCCCACAATGACAGTGCCCATGGTGACAGTGCCGACAGTGACAGTGCCCATGGTGACACTTCTCACGGTGACAGTGCCCATGGGGACAGTTAGCATGGTGAGATTTCTCATGGTGACAGTGCCCGTTGTGACAGTGCTCACAGTGACAATGCCCATGGTGCCAGTGCCCATAGAGTCATTCCGCATGGTCACATTTCTCACAGTGAAAGTTCCTATGGTGATATTAACCATGGTGACACTGCACATGGTGGCAGAGCAAAATGGTGACAGTGCCCATGGTGACATTGCTCATGGTGACTTTGCTTACAGTGATAGTCCTTACAGTGACAGTGCGCATGGTGACACTGCACACAGTGACAGTGTTCATGGTGACAGTGTTCACGGTGATAGTTCCCATGGTGAGATTGTCCATGGTAACAGTGCCCATAGTCACAATTCTCATGGTGTAGTGCTCACAGTGACAGTGTCCATGGTGTCATGCCCATGGTGACAGTGCTCATGGTGACAGTGCTCATGTTGGCAGTGCCATAAATAACAGTGCTCATTGTGGCAGTGCTCATGGTGTCCGTGCTCATGGTGACAGTGCCCATGTTTACAGTGTTTATGGTGATAGATGTCACGGTGTCAGTGCCCACGGGGACAGTGCCAAGGCTGACAAAGCCCAGGGTGATACTTCCCATTGGGACAGTGCCCACGGTGACAGTGCCCATGGTGACAGCGCCCAGTGTGACAAGGCACATGGTGACAGTGCTCACGGTTACGGTGCCCATGGTGACAGTGCCGATGGTGAGAGTGCCATTAGTGACAGTGCTCATGGTGAAACTGCCCATGGAGACATCGCCCATGGTGATAGTGCTCATGGTGACAACCCCACGGTGACAGTGCCAATGTTGATAGTCCCCGTGGTGACAGGTCTTACATTGAATGTGACCATGGTGTCTGTGCTCATGGTGACAGTGCTCAAGGTTAGAGTCTCCATGTTGACAGTGCCGATGGTGACAATTCTCACGGTGACAGGGCCTATGTTGAAAATTCTCATAGTGACAGTGTTCACGGTGACAGTGCCCATGGTGCTATTACCCATGGTGACAGTTCTCATAGTGAAACGGCCCATGGTGACACTGCACATGGTGGCAGTGCAAAATGGTGACAGTGCCCATGGTGCTATTGCTCATGGTGACATTGCTTACGGTGATAGTGTGTATGGTGAAACTGCACACAGTGACATTGCTCATGGTGACAGTGTTCACGGCGTTAGTTCCTATCGTGAATGTGACCTTGGGGACGGTGCCCATTGTCACAATTCTCATGGTGTAGTGCTCACGGTGACAGTGCCCATGGTGACAATACACAGGGTGACAGTATTCATGGTGACATTGCTCATGGTGAGAGTGCCCATGTTCACAACTGTCACGGTGATAGTTCCCATGGTGACAATACCCAGGGTAACAGAGCTGATGGTAAAAGTGTTCACGGTGACAGTGCCCATGATGACAGTACCTAAGGTGACAATTCCCATGGTGAGACTGCTCATAGACAGTGCCCATGGTGACAATACCCAGCATGTCCTGTCCATGGTGACAGTGATCATGGTGACACTTCTCATGAGGACAGTGCCATAAGTGACAGTGCTCATTGTGGCAGTGCTCATGGTGACTGTGCTCATGGTGACAGTGCCCATGGTGACAGTGCCTATGGTGATAGATATCATGGTGGCCGTGCCCAGGGTGACATTGCCCACGGTGACAAAGCCCAGGGTGATACTTCCCATTGTGACAGTGCCAACGGTGGCAGAGCCCATGGTGACAGTGCCCAAGATCACAGTGTCCATGGTGAGAGTTCTAACGGTGACTCTGCCCATGGTGACAGCACCCAGTGTGACAATGCCCATTGTGACAGTGCTCACGGTGACCATGCCGATGGTGATAGTGCCAATAGTGAGAGTGCTCACGGTGACACTGCCCATGGAGACACTGCCCATGGTGATAGTGCTCATCATGACAACCCCTCGGAGGCAGTTCCAATGGTGAGAGTCCCCGTGGTGACAGTTCTCACGGTGAAAGTGATCCTGTTGAAATTTCTCATGGTGACAGTGCTCATGGTGACAGTGCTCAAGGTGATAGTCTCCATGTTGACAGTGTCCATGTTGATTGTTCTCACGGTGACAGTGCCTATGGTGATTATGCTCTTAGTGACAGTGCTCATGGTGACAGTGCCCATGGTGGCAGTGACCACGGTGACTGTTCTCACCGTGGTAGTGCCCATGGTGACAGTGTTCATGATGACAGTCCGCATTAAGGCTGTGCCCACGGTGACACTGCTCATGGTGATTGTTCTCACGGTGATAGTACGCACGGTGACAGTGCCAAAGGTGACAATACCCAGGTGATAGTAATCATGGTGAAAGTGCCCATGGTGGCAGTTCTCATACTGACAGTTCTTGTGACACTGCTCATGGTGGCAGTGCTCGTGGTGACAGTGCTCTTGGTGACAGTGCTCATGGTGGCAGTGCCCATGGTGAGACTCCCGATGGTGACACTGCCCATGGTGACAGTGCACATGGTCATGGTGCATCTGGTGGCAGTGCAAAATAGTGAGAGTGCCCATGATGATATTGCTCATGGTGATAGTGCCCATGGTGAGAGTGCCCATGGTTCCAGTGCTCATGGTGACAGTGCCCATTGTGACAGTGCCCCTGGTGACAGTGCACACCGTGAGAGTGCCCATGGTGTCTGTGCCCATGGTGACAGTTCTTATCATGAGAGTGTTCATGGTAGCAGTGTTCATGGTAATAGTGCTCACGGAGACATTGCCCACAATGAGAGTGCCCATGGTGAGAATACTGACTGTGACAGTGCCCATGATGACTTTTCTCTCTGCGACAGTGCCCTTCGGGACAGTTAGCATGGTGAGATTTCTCACAGTGATAGTGCACATGGTTTCAGTGCTAATAGTGAAAAGACCCACGGCGCCAGTGCCCATCATGGCATTGCTCACGGTGATAGTTCTCACGGTGACAGTGCCCATGGTGATATTACCCATGGTGACAGTACTCAGTGATCAAGTGCTCATGGTGACAGTGCCTAAGGTGATAGTGCACACGGTGGCAGTGCAAAATGGCGACAGTGCCCATGGGGACATTGCTTAATGTGATAGTCCTTGTGGTGACATTGCGCATGGTGACATTGCCCACCACGACAGTTCTCTTGTTGACAGTGCTCATGGTGATAGTGCCAATGTTGGAAGTGCCCATCGTGAAAGTGCCCATGGTGACAGTTCTTATGATGAGAGTGGTCAGAGTGGCAGTGCTCATGGTGAAAGTGCCCATGGTGACAGAGCCCACGGTGACAGTGTCCATAGTTATAGTGTCCACGGTGACAGTCCTAACAGTGAAATTGTCCATGGGGACACTGCCCATGGTGAAAGTGCCCATGGTCACAACACTCACGGTGATAGTGCTCACGGTGAGAGTGGCCATGGTGACAGTGACCACGGTGACACTTCTAATGGTGATACTGCCCATGATGACAGTGCTCATGGTGACAGTCCACATTGTGCCAGTGCCCAAGGTGACAGTGCTCATGGTGACAGTGCCCAAAGTCACAATACCCATGGTGACAGTGCCCAGGCTGACAGTTCTCAAGGTGATAGTGCCCATGGTGACAGTGCACATGGTGATACAGAGAATGGGGACAGTGCTTATGGTGACAGTGGTCATGGTTGCAGTACCCATGGTGATAGTGCTGAAACTGACAGTGCCCTTGGGGATAGTGCCCATGGTGAGTGTGCTCGTGTTAATTGTGTCCATGGTGGCAGTTCCCATTGTGAAAGTGCTCATGATGACAGTGCCCATGTTGGTAGTTCCCATGGTGACAGTGCTCATGGTGATAGTGACCATGTTAACAGTGCACATGGTGGCTGTGCCCTTGGTGACAGTGCCCATGATGACAGTATTCATGGTGACAGTGCTCACGGTGATAGTGCCCATGGTGAGAGTGCACATGGTGGTAGTCCACATGGTGGCAGTGAAAAATGGTGACAGTTCCCATGCTGACAGTTCTCATTGTGACAATGCACAAGGTCACAACCGATGCAGACACTGCTCATGGTAGCTGTACCCGTGGTGACAGTGCTCATGGTGATAGTGACCATGTTAACAGTGCCCATGGTGACACTGCCCATGGTGACAATGCCCATGATGACAGTGCCCATGGAGTCAGTGCCCACGGAGCCATTGCCTATGGTAACAGTGCTCACAGTGACAGTACCCATGGTAACAGTGACCACGGTGAGAGTGCTCATGGTGATAGTGGCTATGGTGACAGATCACACTGTGACAGTCCGCATTGTGCCAGTACCAATAGTGACAGTGCCCATGGTGACATTGACCAAGGTGAGAGTGCTCACGGTGCTAGTGCTCACAGTAATAGTGCTCATGGTGACAGTGCCGACAGTGACGGTGCTCACGGTGACAGTGCCTATGGTGATAGTGCCCATGGTGAGAGTCCGCCCATTGATAGTGCCCATGGTGGCAGTTCCCATTGTGAAAGTGCTCATGATGACATTGCCCATGTTGGTAGTTCCCATGGTGACAGTGCTCACGGTGATAGTGACCTTGGTAACTGTGCACATGGTGGCCGTGCCCTTGGTGACAGTGCCAATGATGACAGTACTCATGGTGACAGTTCCCATGTGGACAAGGCACAGGTTGGCAGTGAAAAATGGTGAAAGTGCCCATGTTGACAGTTCTCATGGTGACAGTGCACACGGTAACAACCCATGCAGACAGTACTCACGGTGACATTTCTCATGGTTGCAGTACCCATGGTGACAGTGCTCACAGTGATACTGCCCATGGTGGCAGTGCCCATGGTGACAGTGCCCATGGTGACACTGCCCATGATGACAGTGCCCATGGTGAAAGTTCCCACGGTGCCATTCCCTACGGTGACTGTGCTCATGGTAACAGTGCCCATGGTGACAGTGACCATGGTGAGAGTGCTCACACTGATAGTGCCCATGGTGACAGGGCTCATGGTGCCAGGCCGCATTGTGCCAGTACCCATGGCGACAGTGGTCATGGTGACACTGACCACAGTGAGAGTGCTCACTGTGATAGAGCTCACGGTAATAGTGCTCATGGTGACAGTGCAAATGGTGACAATACCCATGGTGACAGTACTCATGTTGAAAATACCCATGGTGGCAGTTCTCATGGTGACAGTGCTCATAATAGCAGTGCCCAAGGTGGCAGTCCTCGTGGTGACAGTGCTAATGGTGACAGTGCTCTTGGTGGCAGTTCCCATGGGGACAGTACCGATGGTGACCCTGTGCATTGTTACAGTGCCCATGGTAACCGTGCTCACGGTGGTAGTGCACATCGTGACAGTGCCCATGGTGGTAGTTCACCTGGTGACAGTGGTAAATAGTGACAGTGCACATGCTGACAGTGCTCACGGTGATAGTGCCCATGGTGACAGTGCCCACGGTGATAATGGGTATTATTACAGTGTTCATCGTGACTGAGCCCAAGGTGGCAGTGGCCATGGTAAGAGTGCCCACAATGACAGTGCCCATGGTAACAGTGCCGATAGTGACAGTGCCCATGGTGACACTTCTCACAGTGAATGTGCCCATGGGGACAGTTACCATGATGAGATTTCTCATGGTGATAGTGCCCGTTGTGACACTGCTCACAGTGACAATGCCCATGGTGCCAGTGCCCATAGAGACATTCCGCACGGTCACATTTCTCACGGTGAAAGTGCCTATGGTGACACTGCACCTGGTGGCAGTGCAAAATGGTGACAGTGCCCATGGTGACATTGCTCATAGTGACTTTGCTTACAGTGATAGTCCTTACGGTGACAGTGTGCATGGTGACACTGCACACAGTTGCAGTGTTTATGGTGACAGTCTTCACGGTGATACTTTCCATGGTGATAGTGCCCATGGTGACACTGCACATGGTGGCAGTGATAAATGGTGACAGTGCCCCTGTTGACAGTTCTCATGGTGACAGTGCACATGGTGACAACCCGTGCAGACTGTACTCATGGTGACAGTACTCACGGTGACAGTTCTCATGTTTGCAGTATCCATGGTGACAGTGCTCACAGTGATAGTGCCCATGGTGAGAGTGCCCATGATGACAGGGCCCATGGTGCCATTGCCTATGGTGACAGTGCTCATGGTAACAGTGCCCAAGGTGACAGTGACCATGGTGAGAGTGCTCACACTGATGGTGCCCATGGTGACAGTGCTCACGGTGCCTGTCTACGTTGTGCCAGTACCCATGGCGACAGTGCTCATGGTGACAGTGACCACAGTGAGAGTGCTCACTGTGATAAAGCTCACGGTAATAGTGCTCATGGTGACAGTGCAAATGGTGACAATACCCATGGTGACAGTACTCATGTTGAAAATACCCATGGTGGCAGTTCTCATGGTGACAGTGCTCATAATAGCAGTGCCCAAGGTGGCAGTCCTCGTGGTGACAGTGCTAATGGTGACAGTGCTCTTGGTGGCAGTTCCCATGGGGACAGTACCGATGGTGACCCTGTGCATTGTTACAGTGCCCATGGTAACCGTGCTCACGGTGGTAGTGCACATCGTGACAGTGCCCATGGTGGTAGTTCACCTGGTGACAGTGCTAAATAGTGACAGTGCACATGCTGACAGTGCTCACGGTGATAGTGCCCATGGTGACAGTGCCCACGGTGATAATGGGTATTATTACAGTGTTCATCGTGACAGAGCCCAAGGTGGCAGTGGCCATGGTAAGAGTGCCCACAATGACAGTGCCCATGGTAACAGTGCCGACAGTGACAGTGCCCATGGTGACACTTCTCACAGTGAATGTGCCCATGGGGACAGTTACCATGATGAGATTTCTCATGGTGATAGTGCCCGTTGTGACACTGCTCACAGTGACAATGCCCATGGTGCCAGTGCCCATAGAGACATTCCGCACGGTCACATTTCTCACGGTGAAAGTGCCTATGGTGACACTGCACCTGGTGGCAGTGCAAAATGGTGACAGTGCCCATGGTGACATTGCTCATAGTGACTTTGCTTACAGTGATAGTCCTTACGGTGACAGTGTGCATGGTGACACTGCACACAGTTGCAGTGTTTATGGTGACAGTCTTCACGGTGATACTTTCCATGGTGATAGTGCCCATGGTGACACTGCACATGGTGGCAGTGATAAATGGTGACAGTGCCCCTGTTGACAGTTCTCATGGTGACAGTGCACATGGTGACAACCCGTGCAGACTGTACTCATGGTGACAGTACTCACGGTGACAGTTCTCATGTTTGCAGTATCCATGGTGACAGTGCTCACAGTGATAGTGCCCATGGTGAGAGTGCCCATGATGACAGGGCCCATGGTGCCATTGCCTATGGTGACAGTGCTCATGGTAACAGTGCCCAAGGTGACAGTGACCATGGTGAGAGTGCTCACACTGATGGTGCCCATGGTGACAGTGCTCACGGTGCCTGTCTACGTTGTGCCAGTACCCATGGCGACAGTGCTCATGGTGACAGTGACCACAGTGAGAGTGCTCATAGTGATAGTGCTCACGGTAATAGTGCTCATGGTGACAATGCAAATGGTGACAATACCATGGTGACAGTACTCATGTTGAAAATACCCATGGTGGCAGTTCTCCTAGCGACAGATCTCATTGTGACAGTGCTCATAATAGCAGTGCCCAGGTGCCAGTGCTCGTGGTGACAGTGCTAATGGTGACAGTGCTCTTGGTGGCAGTTCCCATCGGGACAATACTGATGGTGACGCTGTGCATTGTTACAGTGCCCATGGTAACCGTGCTCACGGTGATAGTGCACATCGTGACAGCGCCCATGGTGGTAGTTCACCTGGTGACAGTGCTAAATAGTGACAGTGCACATGCTGACAGTGCTCACGGTGATAGTGCCCATGGTGACAGTGCACACGGTGATAATGGGCATTGTTACAGAGTTCATGGTGACAGCACACGGTGGCAGTGGCCATGGAGACAGTGCCCACAATTACAGTGCCCATAGTGACAGTGCCGACAGTGACAGTGCCCATGGTGACACTTCTCACGGTGACAGTGCCCATGGGGACAGTTAGCATGGTGAGATTTCTCACGGTGACATTGCCCGTTGTGACAGTGCTCACAGTGAAAATGCCCATGGTGCCAGTGCCCATAGAGTCATTCCGCACGGTCACATTTCTCACAGTGAAAGTGCCTATGGTGATATTAACCATGGTGACACTGCACATGGTGGCAGAGCAAAATGGTGACAGTGCCCATGGTGACATTGCTCATGGTGACTTTGCTTATGGTGATAGTCCTTACAGTGACAGTGCGCATGGTGACACTGCACACAGTGACAGTGTTCATGGTGACAGTGTTCACGGTGATAGTTCCCATGGTGAGATTGTCCATGGTAACAGTGCCCATAGTCACAATTCTCATGGTGTAGTGCTCACAGTGACAGTGTCCATGGTGTCATGCCCATGGTGACAGTGCTCATGGTGACAGTGCTCATGTTGGCAGTGCCATAAATAACAGTGCTCATTGTGGCAGTGCTCATGGTGTCCGTGCTCATGGTGACAGTGCCCATGTTTACAGTGTTTATGGTGATAGATGTCACGGTGTCAGTGCCCACGGGGACAGTGCCAAGGCTGACAAAGCCCAGGGTGATACTTCCCATTGGGACAGTGCCCACGGTGACAGTGCCCATGGTGACAGCGCCCAGTGTGACAAGGCACATGGTGACAGTGCTCACGGTTACGGTGCCCATGGTGACAGTGCCGATGGTGAGAGTGCCATTAGTGACAGTGCTCATGGTGAAACTGCCCATGGAGACATCGCCCATGGTGATAGTGCTCATGGTGACAACCCCACGGTGACAGTGCCAATGTTGATAGTCCCCGTGGTGACAGGTCTTACATTGAATGTGACCATGGTGTCTGTGCTCATGGTGACAGTGCTCAAGGTTAGAGTCTCCATGTTGACAGTGCCGATGGTGACAATTCTCACGGTGACAGGGCCTATGTTGAAAATTCTCATAGTGACAGTGTTCACGGTGACAGTGCCCATGGTGCTATTACCCATGGTGACAGTTCTCATAGTGAAACGGCCCATGGTGACACTGCACATGGTGGCAGTGCAAAATGGTGACAGTGCCCATGGTGCTATTGCTCATGGTGACATTGCTTACGGTGATAGTGTGTATGGTGAAACTGCACACAGTGACATTGCTCATGGTGACAGTGTTCACGGCGTTAGTTCCTATCGTGAATGTGACCTTGGGGACGGTGCCCATTGTCACAATTCTCATGGTGTAGTGCTCACGGTGACAGTGCCCATGGTGACAATACACAGGGTGACAGTATTCATGGTGACATTGCTCATGGTGAGAGTGCCCATGTTCACAACTGTCACGGTGATAGTTCCCATGGTGACAATACCCAGGGTAACAGAGCTGATGGTAAAAGTGTTCACGGTGACAGTGCCCATGATGACAGTACCTAAGGTGACAATTCCCATGGTGAGACTGCTCATAGACAGTGCCCATGGTGACAATACCCAGCATGTCCTGTCCATGGTGACAGTGATCATGGTGACACTTCTCATGAGGACAGTGCCATAAGTGACAGTGCTCATTGTGGCAGTGCTCATGGTGACTGTGCTCATGGTGACAGTGCCCATGGTGACAGTGCCTATGGTGATAGATATCATGGTGGCCGTGCCCAGGGTGACATTGCCCACGGTGACAAAGCCCAGGGTGATACTTCCCATTGTGACAGTGCCAACGGTGGCAGAGCCCATGGTGACAGTGCCCAAGATCACAGTGTCCATGGTGAGAGTTCTAACGGTGACTCTGCCCATGGTGACAGCACCCAGTGTGACAATGCCCATTGTGACAGTGCTCACGGTGACCATGCCGATGGTGATAGTGCCAATAGTGAGAGTGCTCACGGTGACACTGCCCATGGGGACACTGCCCATGGTGATAGTGCTCATCATGACAACCCCTCGGAGGCAGTGCCAATGGTGAGAGTCCCCGTGGTGACAGTTCTCACGGTGAAAGTCATCCTGTTGAAATTTCTCATGGTGACAGTGCTCATGGTGACAGTGCTCAAGGTGATAGTCTCCATGTTGACAGTGTCCATGGTGATTGTTCTCACGGTGACAGTGCCTATGGTGATTATGCTCTTAGTGACAGTGCTCATGGTGACAGTGCCCATGGTGGCAGTGACCACGGTGACTGTTCTCACCGTGGTAGTGCCCATGGTGACAGTGTTCATGATGACAGTCCGCATTAAGGCTGTGCCCACGGTGACACTGCTCATGGTGATTGTTCTCACGGTGATAGTACGCACGGTGACAGTGCCAAAGGTGACAATACCCAGGTGATAGTAATCATGGTGAAAGTGCCCATGGTGGCAGTTCTCATACTGACAGTTCTTGTGACACTGCTCATGGTGGCAGTGCTCGTGGTGACAGTGCTCTTGGTGACAGTGCTCATGGTGGCAGTGCCCATGGTGAGACTCCCGATGGTGACACTGCCCATGGTGACAGTGCACATGGTCATGGTGCATCTGGTGGCAGTGCAAAATAGTGAGAGTGCCCATGATGATATTGCTCATGGTGATAGTGCCCATGGTGAGAGTGCCCATGGTTCCAGTGCTCATGGTGACAGTGCCCATTGTGACAGTGCCCCTGGTGACAGTGCACACCGTGAGAGTGCCCATGGTGTCTGTGCCCATGGTGACAGTTCTTATCATGAGAGTGTTCATGGTAGCAGTGTTCATGGTAATAGTGCTCACGGAGACATTGCCCACAATGAGAGTGCCCATGGTGAGAATACTGACTGTGACAGTGCCCATGATGACTTTTCTCTCTGCGACAGTGCCCTTCGGGACAGTTAGCATGGTGAGATTTCTCACAGTGATAGTGCACATGGTTTCAGTGCTAATAGTGAAAAGACCCACGGCGCCAGTGCCCATCATGGCATTGCTCACGGTGATAGTTCTCACGGTGACAGTGCCCATGGTGATATTACCCATGGTGACAGTACTCAGTGATCAAGTGCTCATGGTGACAGTGCCTAAGGTGATAGTGCACACGGTGGCAGTGCAAAATGGCGACAGTGCCCATGGGGACATTGCTTAATGTGATAGTCCTTGTGGTGACATTGCGCATGGTGACATTGCCCACCACGACAGTTCTCTTGTTGACAGTGCTCATGGTGATAGTGCCAATGTTGGAAGTGCCCATCGTGAAAGTGCCCATGGTGACAGTTCTTATGATGAGAGTGGTCAGAGTGGCAGTGCTCATGGTGAAAGTGCCCATGGTGACAGAGCCCACGGTGACAGTGTCCATAGTTATAGTGTCCACGGTGACAGTCCTAACAGTGAAATTGTCCATGGGGACACTGCCCATGGTGAAAGTGCCCATGGTCACAACACTCACGGTGATAGTGCTCACGGTGAGAGTGGCCATGGTGACAGTGACCACGGTGACACTTCTAATGGTGATACTGCCCATGATGACAGTGCTCATGGTGACAGTCCACATTGTGCCAGTGCCCAAGGTGACAGTGCTCATGGTGACAGTGCCCAAAGTCACAATACCCATGGTGACAGTGCCCAGGCTGACAGTTCTCAAGGTGATAGTGCCCATGGTGACAGTGCACATGGTGATACAGAGAATGGGGACAGTGCTTATGGTGACAGTGGTCATGGTTGCAGTACCCATGGTGATAGTGCTGAAACTGACAGTGCCCTTGGGGATAGTGCCCATGGTGAGTGTGCTCGTGTTAATTGTGTCCATGGTGGCAGTTCCCATTGTGAAAGTGCTCATGATGACAGTGCCCATGTTGGTAGTTCCCATGGTGACAGTGCTCATGGTGATAGTGACCATGTTAACAGTGCACATGGTGGCTGTGCCCTTGGTGACAGTGCCCATGATGACAGTATTCATGGTGACAGTGCTCACGGTGATAGTGCCCATGGTGAGAGTGCACATGGTGGTAGTCCACATGGTGGCAGTGAAAAATGGTGACAGTTCCCATGCTGACAGTTCTCATTGTGACAATGCACAAGGTCACAACCGATGCAGACACTGCTCATGGTAGCTGTACCCGTGGTGACAGTGCTCATGGTGATAGTGACCATGTTAACAGTGCCCATGGTGACACTGCCCATGGTGACAATGCCCATGATGACAGTGCCCATGGAGTCAGTGCCCACGGAGCCATTGCCTATGGTAACAGTGCTCACAGTGACAGTACCCATGGTAACAGTGACCACGGTGAGAGTGCTCATGGTGATAGTGGCTATGGTGACAGATCACACTGTGACAGTCCGCATTGTGCCAGTACCAATAGTGACAGTGCCCATGGTGACATTGACCAAGGTGAGAGTGCTCACGGTGCTAGTGCTCACAGTAATAGTGCTCATGGTGACAGTGCCGACAGTGACGGTGCTCACGGTGACAGTGCCTATGGTGATAGTGCCCATGGTGAGAGTCCGCCCATTGATAGTGCCCATGGTGGCAGTTCCCATTGTGAAAGTGCTCATGATGACATTGCCCATGTTGGTAGTTCCCATGGTGACAGTGCTCACGGTGATAGTGACCTTGGTAACTGTGCACATGGTGGCCGTGCCCTTGGTGACAGTGCCAATGATGACAGTACTCATGGTGACAGTTCCCATGTGGACAAGGCACAGGTTGGCAGTGAAAAATGGTGAAAGTGCCCATGTTGACAGTTCTCATGGTGACAGTGCACACGGTAACAACCCATGCAGACAGTACTCACGGTGACATTTCTCATGGTTGCAGTACCCATGGTGACAGTGCTCACAGTGATACTGCCCATGGTGGCAGTGCCCATGGTGACAGTGCCCATGGTGACACTGCCCATGATGACAGTGCCCATGGTGAAAGTTCCCACGGTGCCATTCCCTACGGTGACTGTGCTCATGGTAACAGTGCCCATGGTGACAGTGACCATGGTGAGAGTGCTCACACTGATAGTGCCCATGGTGACAGGGCTCATGGTGCCAGGCCGCATTGTGCCAGTACCCATGGCGACAGTGGTCATGGTGACACTGACCACAGTGAGAGTGCTCACTGTGATAGAGCTCACGGTAATAGTGCTCATGGTGACAGTGCAAATGGTGACAATACCCATGGTGACAGTACTCATGTTGAAAATACCCATGGTGGCAGTTCTCATGGTGACAGTGCTCATAATAGCAGTGCCCAAGGTGGCAGTCCTCGTGGTGACAGTGCTAATGGTGACAGTGCTCTTGGTGGCAGTTCCCATGGGGACAGTACCGATGGTGACCCTGTGCATTGTTACAGTGCCCATGGTAACCGTGCTCACGGTGGTAGTGCACATCGTGACAGTGCCCATGGTGGTAGTTCACCTGGTGACAGTGGTAAATAGTGACAGTGCACATGCTGACAGTGCTCACGGTGATAGTGCCCATGGTGACAGTGCCCACGGTGATAATGGGTATTATTACAGTGTTCATCGTGACTGAGCCCAAGGTGGCAGTGGCCATGGTAAGAGTGCCCACAATGACAGTGCCCATGGTAACAGTGCCGACAGTGACAGTGCCCATGGTGACACTTCTCACAGTGAATGTGCCCATGGGGACAGTTACCATGATGAGATTTCTCATGGTGATAGTGCCCGTTGTGACAGTGCTCACAGTGACAATGCCCATGGTGCCAGTGCCCATAGAGACATTCCGCACGGTCACATTTCTCACGGTGAAAGTGCCTATGGTGACACTGCACCTGGTGGCAGTGCAAAATGGTGACAGTGCCCATGGTGACATTGCTCATAGTGACTTTGCTTACAGTGATAGTCCTTACGGTGACAGTGTGCATGGTGACACTGCACACAGTTGCAGTGTTTATGGTGACAGTCTTCACGGTGATACTTTCCATGGTGATAGGGCCCATGGTGACACTGCACATGGTGGCAGTGATAAATGGTGACAGTGCCCCTGTTGACAGTTCTCATGGTGACAGTGCACATGGTGACAACCCGTGCAGACTGTACTCATGGTGACAGTACTCACGGTGACAGTTCTCATGTTTGCAGTATCCATGGTGACAGTGCTCACAGTGATAGTGCCCATGGTGAGAGTGCCCATGATGACAGGGCCCATGGTGCCATTGCCTATGGTGACAGTGCTCATGGTAACAGTGCCCAAGGTGACAGTGACCATGGTGAGAGTGCTCACACTGATGGTGCCCATGGTGACAGTGCTCACGGTGCCTGTCTACGTTGTGCCAGTACCCATGGCGACAGTGCTCATGGTGACAGTGACCACAGTGAGAGTGCTCACTGTGATAAAGCTCACGGTAATAGTGCTCATGGTGACAGTGCAAATGGTGACAATACCCATGGTGACAGTACTCATGTTGAAAATACCCATGGTGGCAGTTCTCATGGTGACAGTGCTCATAATAGCAGTGCCCAAGGTGGCAGTCCTCGTGGTGACAGTGCTAATGGTGACAGTGCTCTTGGTGGCAGTTCCCATGGGGACAGTACCGATGGTGACCCTGTGCATTGTTACAGTGCCCATGGTAACCGTGCTCACGGTGGTAGTGCACATCGTGACAGTGCCCATGGTGGTAGTTCACCTGGTGACAGTGCTAAATAGTGACAGTGCACATGCTGACAGTGCTCACGGTGATAGTGCCCATGGTGACAGTGCCCACGGTGATAATGGGTATTATTACAGTGTTCATCGTGACAGAGCCCAAGGTGGCAGTGGCCATGGTAAGAGTGCCCACAATGACAGTGCCCATGGTAACAGTGCCGACAGTGACAGTGCCCATGGTGACACTTCTCACAGTGAATGTGCCCATGGGGACAGTTACCATGATGAGATTTCTCATGGTGATAGTGCCCGTTGTGACACTGCTCACAGTGACAATGCCCATGGTGCCAGTGCCCATAGAGACATTCCGCACGGTCACATTTCTCACGGTGAAAGTGCCTATGGTGACACTGCACCTGGTGGCAGTGCAAAATGGTGACAGTGCCCATGGTGACATTGCTCATAGTGACTTTGCTTACAGTGATAGTCCTTACGGTGACAGTGTGCATGGTGACACTGCACACAGTTGCAGTGTTTATGGTGACAGTCTTCACGGTGATACTTTCCATGGTGATAGTGCCCATGGTGACACTGCACATGGTGGCAGTGATAAATGGTGACAGTGCCCCTGTTGACAGTTCTCATGGTGACAGTGCACATGGTGACAACCCGTGCAGACTGTACTCATGGTGACAGTACTCACGGTGACAGTTCTCATGTTTGCAGTATCCATGGTGACAGTGCTCACAGTGATAGTGCCCATGGTGAGAGTGCCCATGATGACAGGGCCCATGGTGCCATTGCCTATGGTGACAGTGCTCATGGTAACAGTGCCCAAGGTGACAGTGACCATGGTGAGAGTGCTCACACTGATGGTGCCCATGGTGACAGTGCTCACGTCGCCTGTCTACGTTGTGCCAGTACCCATGGCGACAGTGCTCATGGTGACATTGACCACAGTGAGAGTGCTCATAGTGATAGTGCTCACGGTAATAGTGCTCATGGTGACAATGCAAATGGTGACAATACCATGGTGACAGTACTCATGTTGAAAATACCCATGGTGGCAGTTCTCCTAGCGACAGATCTCATTGTGACAGTGCTCATAATAGCAGTGCCCAGGTGCCAGTGCTCGTGGTGACAGTGCTAATGGTGACAGTGCTCTTGGTGGCAGTTCCCATCGGGACAATACTGATGGTGACGCTGTGCATTGTTACAGTGCCC
The DNA here is from genome assembly GCF_964341445.2 of Mesoplodon mirus. Lineage (NCBI taxonomy): Eukaryota > Metazoa > Chordata > Mammalia > Artiodactyla > Ziphiidae > Mesoplodon > Mesoplodon mirus. The sequence goes on along the minus strand of NW_028295808.1, from coordinate 4,135,073 downwards.
ATGGTAACCGTGCTCACGGTGATAGTGCACATCGTGACAGCGCCCATGGTGGTAGTTCACCTGGTGACAGTGCTAAATAGTGACAGTGCACATGCTGACAGTGCTCACGGTGATAGTGCCCATGGTGACAGTGCCCACGGTGATAATGGGCATTGTTACAGAGTTCATGGTGACAGCACACGGTGGCAGTGGCCATGGAGACAGTGCCCACAATGACAGTGCCCATAGTGACAGTGCCGACAGTGACAGTGCCCATGGTGACACTTCTCACGGTGACAGTGCCCATGGGGACAGTTAGCATGGTGAGATTTCTCACGGTGACATTGCCCGTTGTGACAGTGCTCACAGTGAAAATGCCCATGGTGCCAGTTCCCATAGAGTCATTCCGCACGGTCACATTTCTCACAGTGAAAGTGCCTATGGTGATATTAACCATGGTGACACTGCACATGGTGGCAGAGCAAAATGGTGACAGTGCCCATGGTGACATTGCTCATGGTGACTTTGCTTATGGTGATAGTCCTTACAGTGACAGTGCGCATGGTGACACTGCACACAGTGACAGTGTTCATGGTGACAGTGTTCACGGTGATAGTTCCCATGGTGAGATTGTCCATGGTAACAGTGCCCATAGTCACAATTCTCATGGTGTAGTGCTCACAGTGACAGTGTCCATGGTGTCATGCCCATGGTGACAGTGCTCATGGTGACAGTGCTCATGTTGGCAGTGCCATAAATAACAGTGCTCATTGTGGCAGTGCTCATGGTGTCCGTGCTCATGGTGACAGTGCCCATGTTTACAGTGTTTATGGTGATAGATGTCACGGTGTCAGTGCCCACGGGGACAGTGCCAAGGCTGACAAAGCCCAGGGTGATACTTCCCATTGGGACAGTGCCCACGGTGACAGTGCCCATGGTGACAGCGCCCAGTGTGACAAGGCACATGGTGACAGTGCTCACGGTTACGGTGCCCATGGTGACAGTGCCGATGGTGAGAGTGCCATTAGTGACAGTGCTCATGGTGAAACTGCCCATGGAGACATCGCCCATGGTGATAGTGCTCATGGTGACAACCCCACGGTGACAGTGCCAATGTTGATAGTCCCCGTGGTGACAGGTCTTACATTGAATGTGACCATGGTGTCTGTGCTCATGGTGACAGTGCTCAAGGTTAGAGTCTCCATGTTGACAGTGCCGATGGTGACAATTCTCACGGTGACAGGGCCTATGTTGAAAATTCTCATAGTGACAGTGTTCACGGTGACAGTGCCCATGGTGCTATTACCCATGGTGACAGTTCTCATAGTGAAACTGCCCATGGTGACACTGCACATGGTGGCAGTGCAAAATGGTGACAGTGCCCATGGTGATATTGCTCATGGTGACATTGCTTACGGTGATAGTGTGTATGGTGAAACTGCACACAGTGACATTGCTCATGGTGACAGTGTTCACGGCGTTAGTTCCTATCGTGAATGTGACCTTGGGGACGGTGCCCATTGTCACAATTCTCATGGTGTAGTGCTCACGGTGACAGTGCCCATGGTGACAATACACAGGGTGACAGTATTCATGGTGACATTGCTCATGGTGAGAGTGCCCATGTTCACAACTGTCACGGTGATAGTTCCCATGGTGACAATACCCAGGGTAACAGAGCTGATGGTAAAAGTGTTCACGGTGACAGTGCCCATGATGACAGTACCTAAGGTGACAATTCCCATGGTGAGACTGCTCATAGACAGTGCCCATGGTGACAATACCCAGCATGTCCTGTCCATGGTGACAGTGATCATGGTGACACTTCTCATGAGGACAGTGCCATAAGTGACAGTGCTCATTGTGGCAGTGCTCATGGTGACTGTGCTCATGGTGACAGTGCCCATGGTGACAGTGCCTATGGTGATAGATATCATGGTGGCCGTGCCCAGGGTGACATTGCCCACGGTGACAAAGCCCAGGGTGATACTTCCCATTGTGACAGTGCCAACGGTGGCAGAGCCCATGGTGACAGTGCCCAAGATCACAGTGTCCATGGTGAGAGTTCTAACGGTGACTCTGCCCATGGTGACAGCACCCAGTGTGACAATGCCCATTGTGACAGTGCTCACGGTGACCATGCCGATGGTGATAGTGCCAATAGTGAGAGTGCTCACGGTGACACTGCCCATGGGGACACTGCCCATGGTGATAGTGCTCATCATGACAACCCCTCGGAGGCAGTGCCAATGGTGAGAGTCCCCGTGGTGACAGTTCTCACGGTGAAAGTCATCCTGTTGAAATTTCTCATGGTGACAGTGCTCATGGTGACAGTGCTCAAGGTGATAGTCTCCATGTTGACAGTGTCCATGGTGATTGTTCTCACGGTGACAGTGCCTATGGTGATTATGCTCTTAGTGACAGTGCTCATGGTGACAGTGCCCATGGTGGCAGTGACCACGGTGACTGTTCTCACCGTGGTAGTGCCCATGGTGACAGTGTTCATGATGACAGTCCGCATTAAGGCTGTGCCCACGGTGACACTGCTCATGGTGATTGTTCTCACGGTGATAGTACGCACGGTGACAGTGCCAAAGGTGACAATACCCAGGTGATAGTAATCATGGTGAAAGTGCCCATGGTGGCAGTTCTCATACTGACAGTTCTTGTGACACTGCTCATGGTGGCAGTGCTCGTGGTGACAGTGCTCTTGGTGACAGTGCTCATGGTGGCAGTGCCCATGGTGAGACTCCCGATGGTGACACTGCCCATGGTGACAGTGCACATGGTCATGGTGCATCTGGTGGCAGTGCAAAATAGTGAGAGTGCCCATGATGATATTGCTCATGGTGATAGTGCCCATGGTGAGAGTGCCCATGGTTCCAGTGCTCATGGTGACAGTGCCCATTGTGACAGTGCCCCTGGTGACAGTGCACACCGTGAGAGTGCCCATGGTGTCTGTGCCCATGGTGACAGTTCTTATCATGAGAGTGTTCATGGTAGCAGTGTTCATGGTAATAGTGCTCACGGAGACATTGCCCACAATGAGAGTGCCCATGGTGAGAATACTGACTGTGACAGTGCCCATGATGACTTTTCTCTCTGCGACAGTGCCCTTCGGGACAGTTAGCATGGTGAGATTTCTCACAGTGATAGTGCACATGGTTTCAGTGCTAATAGTGAAAAGACCCACGGCGCCAGTGCCCATCATGGCATTGCTCACGGTGATAGTTCTCACGGTGACAGTGCCCATGGTGATATTACCCATGGTGACAGTACTCAGTGATCAAGTGCTCATGGTGACAGTGCCTAAGGTGATAGTGCACACGGTGGCAGTGCAAAATGGCGACAGTGCCCATGGGGACATTGCTTAATGTGATAGTCCTTGTGGTGACATTGCGCATGGTGACATTGCCCACCACGACAGTTCTCTTGTTGACAGTGCTCATGGTGATAGTGCCAATGTTGGAAGTGCCCATCGTGAAAGTGCCCATGGTGACAGTTCTTATGATGAGAGTGGTCAGAGTGGCAGTGCTCATGGTGAAAGTGCCCATGGTGACAGAGCCCACGGTGACAGTGTCCATAGTTATAGTGTCCACGGTGACAGTCCTAACAGTGAAATTGTCCATGGGGACACTGCCCATGGTGAAAGTGCCCATGGTCACAACACTCACGGTGATAGTGCTCACGGTGAGAGTGGCCATGGTGACAGTGACCACGGTGACACTTCTAATGGTGATACTGCCCATGATGACAGTGCTCATGGTGACAGTCCACATTGTGCCAGTGCCCAAGGTGACAGTGCTCATGGTGACAGTGCCCAAAGTCACAATACCCATGGTGACAGTGCCCAGGCTGACAGTTCTCAAGGTGATAGTGCCCATGGTGACAGTGCACATGGTGATACAGAGAATGGGGACAGTGCTTATGGTGACAGTGGTCATGGTTGCAGTACCCATGGTGATAGTGCTGAAACTGACAGTGCCCTTGGGGATAGTGCCCATGGTGAGTGTGCTCGTGTTAATTGTGTCCATGGTGGCAGTTCCCATTGTGAAAGTGCTCATGATGACAGTGCCCATGTTGGTAGTTCCCATGGTGACAGTGCTCATGGTGATAGTGACCATGTTAACAGTGCACATGGTGGCTGTGCCCTTGGTGACAGTGCCCATGATGACAGTATTCATGGTGACAGTGCTCACGGTGATAGTGCCCATGGTGAGAGTGCACATGGTGGTAGTCCACATGGTGGCAGTGAAAAATGGTGACAGTTCCCATGCTGACAGTTCTCATTGTGACAATGCACAAGGTCACAACCGATGCAGACACTGCTCATGGTAGCTGTACCCGTGGTGACAGTGCTCATGGTGATAGTGACCATGTTAACAGTGCCCATGGTGACACTGCCCATGGTGACAATGCCCATGATGACAGTGCCCATGGAGTCAGTGCCCACGGAGCCATTGCCTATGGTAACAGTGCTCACAGTGACAGTACCCATGGTAACAGTGACCACGGTGAGAGTGCTCATGGTGATAGTGGCTATGGTGACAGATCACACTGTGACAGTCCGCATTGTGCCAGTACCAATAGTGACAGTGCCCATGGTGACATTGACCAAGGTGAGAGTGCTCACGGTGCTAGTGCTCACAGTAATAGTGCTCATGGTGACAGTGCCGACAGTGACGGTGCTCACGGTGACAGTGCCTATGGTGATAGTGCCCATGGTGAGAGTCCGCCCATTGATAGTGCCCATGGTGGCAGTTCCCATTGTGAAAGTGCTCATGATGACATTGCCCATGTTGGTAGTTCCCATGGTGACAGTGCTCACGGTGATAGTGACCTTGGTAACTGTGCACATGGTGGCCGTGCCCTTGGTGACAGTGCCAATGATGACAGTACTCATGGTGACAGTTCCCATGTGGACAAGGCACAGGTTGGCAGTGAAAAATGGTGAAAGTGCCCATGTTGACAGTTCTCATGGTGACAGTGCACACGGTAACAACCCATGCAGACAGTACTCACGGTGACATTTCTCATGGTTGCAGTACCCATGGTGACAGTGCTCACAGTGATACTGCCCATGGTGGCAGTGCCCATGGTGACAGTGCCCATGGTGACACTGCCCATGATGACAGTGCCCATGGTGAAAGTTCCCACGGTGCCATTCCCTACGGTGACTGTGCTCATGGTAACAGTGCCCATGGTGACAGTGACCATGGTGAGAGTGCTCACACTGATAGTGCCCATGGTGACAGGGCTCATGGTGCCAGGCCGCATTGTGCCAGTACCCATGGCGACAGTGGTCATGGTGACACTGACCACAGTGAGAGTGCTCACTGTGATAGAGCTCACGGTAATAGTGCTCATGGTGACAGTGCAAATGGTGACAATACCCATGGTGACAGTACTCATGTTGAAAATACCCATGGTGGCAGTTCTCATGGTGACAGTGCTCATAATAGCAGTGCCCAAGGTGGCAGTCCTCGTGGTGACAGTGCTAATGGTGACAGTGCTCTTGGTGGCAGTTCCCATGGGGACAGTACCGATGGTGACCCTGTGCATTGTTACAGTGCCCATGGTAACCGTGCTCACGGTGGTAGTGCACATCGTGACAGTGCCCATGGTGGTAGTTCACCTGGTGACAGTGGTAAATAGTGACAGTGCACATGCTGACAGTGCTCACGGTGATAGTGCCCATGGTGACAGTGCCCACGGTGATAATGGGTATTATTACAGTGTTCATCGTGACTGAGCCCAAGGTGGCAGTGGCCATGGTAAGAGTGCCCACAATGACAGTGCCCATGGTAACAGTGCCGACAGTGACAGTGCCCATGGTGACACTTCTCACAGTGAATGTGCCCATGGGGACAGTTACCATGATGAGATTTCTCATGGTGATAGTGCCCGTTGTGACAGTGCTCACAGTGACAATGCCCATGGTGCCAGTGCCCATAGAGACATTCCGCACGGTCACATTTCTCACGGTGAAAGTGCCTATGGTGACACTGCACCTGGTGGCAGTGCAAAATGGTGACAGTGCCCATGGTGACATTGCTCATAGTGACTTTGCTTACAGTGATAGTCCTTACGGTGACAGTGTGCATGGTGACACTGCACACAGTTGCAGTGTTTATGGTGACAGTCTTCACGGTGATACTTTCCATGGTGATAGGGCCCATGGTGACACTGCACATGGTGGCAGTGATAAATGGTGACAGTGCCCCTGTTGACAGTTCTCATGGTGACAGTGCACATGGTGACAACCCGTGCAGACTGTACTCATGGTGACAGTACTCACGGTGACAGTTCTCATGTTTGCAGTATCCATGGTGACAGTGCTCACAGTGATAGTGCCCATGGTGAGAGTGCCCATGATGACAGGGCCCATGGTGCCATTGCCTATGGTGACAGTGCTCATGGTAACAGTGCCCAAGGTGACAGTGACCATGGTGAGAGTGCTCACACTGATGGTGCCCATGGTGACAGTGCTCACGGTGCCTGTCTACGTTGTGCCAGTACCCATGGCGACAGTGCTCATGGTGACAGTGACCACAGTGAGAGTGCTCATAGTGATAGTGCTCACGGTAATAGTGCTCATGGTGACAATGCAAATGGTGACAATACCATGGTGACAGTACTCATGTTGAAAATACCCATGGTGGCAGTTCTCATAGCGACAGATCTCATGGTGACAGTGCTCATAATAGCAGTGCCCAGGTGCCAGTGCTCGTGGTGACAGTGCTAATGGTGACAGTGCTCTTGGTGGCAGTTCCCATCGGGACAATACTGATGGTGACGCTGTGCATTGTTACAGTGCCCATGGTAACCGTGCTCACAGTGATAGTGCACATCGTGACAGTGCCCATGGTGGTAGTTCACCTGGTGACAGTGCTAAATAGTGACAGTGCACATGCTGACAGTGCTCACGGTGATAGTGCCCATGGTGACAGTGCACACGGTGATAATGGGCATTGTTACAGAGTTCATGGTGACAGCACATGGTGGCAGTGGCCATGGAGACAGTGCCCACAATGACAGTGCCCATGGTGACAGTGCCGACAGTGACAGTGCCCATGGTGACACTTCTCACGGTGACAGTGCCCATGGGGACAGTTAGCATGGTGAGATTTCTCATGGTGACAGTGCCCGTTGTGACAGTGCTCACAGTGACAATGCCCATGGTGCCAGTGCCCATAGAGTCATTCCGCATGGTCACATTTCTCACAGTGAAAGTTCCTATGGTGATATTAACCATGGTGACACTGCACATGGTGGCAGAGCAAAATGGTGACAGTGCCCATGGTGACATTGCTCATGGTGACTTTGCTTACAGTGATAGTCCTTACAGTGACAGTGCGCATGGTGACACTGCACACAGTGACAGTGTTCATGGTGACAGTGTTCACGGTGATAGTTCCCATGGTGAGATTGTCCATGGTAACAGTGCCCATAGTCACAATTCTCATGGTGTAGTTCTCACAGTGACAGTGTCCATGGTGTCATGCCCATGGTGACAGTGCTCATGGTGACAGTGCTCATGTTGGCAGTGCCATAAATAACAGTGCTCATTGTGGCAGTGCTCATGGTGTCCGTGCTCATGGTGACAGTGCCCATGTTTACAGTGTTTATGGTGATAGATGTCACGGTGTCAGTGCCCACGGGGACAGTGCCAAGGCTGACAAAGCCCAGGGTGATACTTCCCATTGGGACAGTGCCCACGGTGACAGTGCCCATGGTGACAGCGCCCAGTGTGACAAGGCACATGGTGACAGTGCTCACGGTTACGGTGCCCATGGTGACAGTGCCGATGGTGAGAGTGCCATTAGTTACAGTGCTCATGGTGAAACTGCCCATGGAGACATCGCCCATGGTGATAGTGCTCATGGTGACAACCCCACGGTGACAGTGCCAATGTTGATAGTCCCCGTGGTGACAGGTCTTACATTGAATGTGACCATGGTGTCTGTGCTCATGGTGACAGTGCTCAAGGTTAGAGTCTCCATGTTGACAGTGCCGATGGTGACAATTCTCACGGTGACAGGGCCTATGTTGAAAATTCTCATAGTGACAGTGTTCACGGTGACAGTGCCCATGGTGCTATTACCCATGGTGACAGTTCTCATAGTGAAACGGCCCATGGTGACACTGCACATGGTGGCAGTGCAAAATGGTGACAGTGCCCATGGTGCTATTGCTCATGGTGACATTGCTTACGGTGATAGTGTGTATGGTGAAACTGCACACAGTGACATTGCTCATGGTGACAGTGTTCACGGCGTTAGTTCCTATCGTGAATGTGACCTTGGGGACGGTGCCCATTGTCACAATTCTCATGGTGTAGTGCTCACGGTGACAGTGCCCATGGTGACAATACACAGGGTGACAGTATTCATGGTGACATTGCTCATGGTGAGAGTGCCCATGTTCACAACTGTCACGGTGATAGTTCCCATGGTGACAATACCCAGGGTAACAGAGCTGATGGTAAAAGTGTTCACGGTGACAGTGCCCATGATGACAGTACCTAAGGTGACAATTCCCATGGTGAGACTGCTCATAGACAGTGCCCATGGTGACAATACCCAGCATGTCCTGTCCATGGTGACAGTGATCATGGTGACACTTCTCATGAGGACAGTGCCATAAGTGACAGTGCTCATTGTGGCAGTGCTCATGGTGACTGTGCTCATGGTGACAGTGCCCATGGTGACAGTGCCTATGGTGATAGATATCATGGTGGCCGTGCCCAGGGTGACATTGCCCACGGTGACAAAGGCCAGGGTGATACTTCCCATTGTGACAGTGCCAACGGTGGCAGAGCCCATGGTGACAGTGCCCAAGATCACAGTGTCCATGGTGAGAGTTCTAACGGTGACTCTGCCCATGGTGACAGCACCCAGTGTGACAATGCCCATTGTGACAGTGCTCACGGTGACCATGCCGATGGTGATAGTGCCAATAGTGAGAGTGCTCACGGTGACACTGCCCATGGGGACACTGCCCATGGTGATAGTGCTCATCATGACAACCCCTCGGAGGCAGTTCCAATGGTGAGAGTCCCCGTGGTGACAGTTCTCACGGTGAAAGTGATCCTGTTGAAATTTCTCATGGTGACAGTGCTCATGGTGACAGTGCTCAAGGTGATAGTCTCCATGTTGACAGTGTCCATGGTGATTGTTCTCACGGTGACAGTGCCTATGGTGATTATGCTCTTAGTGACAGTGCTCATGGTGACAGTGCCCATGGTGGCAGTGACCACGGTGACTGTTCTCACCGTGGTAGTGCCCATGGTGACAGTGTTCATGATGACAGTCCGCATTAAGGCTGTGCCCACGGTGACACTGCTCATGGTGATTGTTCTCACGGTGATAGTACGCACGGTGACAGTGCCAAAGGTGACAATACCCAGGTGATAGTAATCATGGTGAAAGTGCCCATGGTGGCAGTTCTCATACTGACAGTTCTTGTGACACTGCTCATGGTGGCAGTGCTCGTGGTGACAGTGCTCTTGGTGACAGTGCTCATGGTGGCAGTGCCCATGGTGAGACTCCCGATGGTGACACTGCCCATGGTGACAGTGCACATGGTCATGGTGCATCTGGTGGCAGTGCAAAATAGTGAGAGTGCCCATGATGATATTGCTCATGGTGATAGTGCCCATGGTGAGAGTGCCCATGGTTCCAGTGCTCATGGTGACAGTGCCCATTGTGACAGTGCCCCTGGTGACAGTGCACACCGTGAGAGTGCCCATGGTGTCTGTGCCCATGGTGACAGTTCTTATCATGAGAGTGTTCATGGTAGCAGTGTTCATGGTAATAGTGCTCACGGAGACATTGCCCACAATGAGAGTGCCCATGGTGAGAATACTGACTGTGACAGTGCCCATGATGACTTTTCTCTCTGCGACAGTGCCCTTCGGGACAGTTAGCATGGTGAGATTTCTCACAGTGATAGTGCACATGGTTTCAGTGCTAATAGTGAAAAGACCCACGGCGCCAGTGCCCATCATGGCATTGCTCACGGTGATAGTTCTCACGGTGACAGTGCCCATGGTGATATTACCCATGGTGACAGTACTCAGTGATCAAGTGCTCATGGTGACAGTGCCTAAGGTGATAGTGCACACGGTGGCAGTGCAAAATGGCGACAGTGCCCATGGGGACATTGCTTAATGTGATAGTCCTTGTGGTGACATTGCGCATGGTGACATTGCCCACCACGACAGTTCTCTTGTTGACAGTGCTCATGGTGATAGTGCCAATGTTGGAAGTGCCCATCGTGAAAGTGCCCATGGTGACAGTTCTTATGATGAGAGTGGTCAGAGTGGCAGTGCTCATGGTGAAAGTGCCCATGGTGACAGAGCCCACGGTGACAGTGTCCATAGTTATAGTGTCCACGGTGACAGTCCTAACAGTGAAATTGTCCATGGGGACACTGCCCATGGTGAAAGTGCCCATGGTCACAACACTCACGGTGATAGTGCTCACGGTGAGAGTGGCCATGGTGACAGTGACCACGGTGACACTTCTAATGGTGATACTGCCCATGATGACAGTGCTCATGGTGACAGTCCACATTGTGCCAGTGCCCAAGGTGACAGTGCTCATGGTGACAGTGCCCAAAGTCACAATACCCATGGTGACAGTGCCCAGGCTGACAGTTCTCAAGGTGATAGTGCCCATGGTGACAGTGCACATGGTGATACAGAGAATGGGGACAGTGCTTATGGTGACAGTGGTCATGGTTGCAGTACCCATGGTGATAGTGCTGAAACTGACAGTGCCCTTGGGGATAGTGCCCATGGTGAGTGTGCTCGTGTTAATTGTGTCCATGGTGGCAGTTCCCATTGTGAAAGTGCTCATGATGACAGTGCCCATGTTGGTAGTTCCCATGGTGACAGTGCTCATGGTGATAGTGACCATGTTAACAGTGCACATGGTGGCTGTGCCCTTGGTGACAGTGCCCATGATGACAGTATTCATGGTGACAGTGCTCACGGTGATAGTGCCCATGGTGAGAGTGCACATGGTGGTAGTCCACATGGTGGCAGTGAAAAATGGTGACAGTTCCCATGCTGACAGTTCTCATTGTGACAATGCACAAGGTCACAACCGATGCAGACACTGCTCATGGTAGCTGTACCCGTGGTGACAGTGCTCATGGTGATAGTGACCATGTTAACAGTGCCCATGGTGACACTGCCCATGGTGACAATGCCCATGATGACAGTGCCCATGGAGTCAGTGCCCACGGAGCCATTGCCTATGGTAACAGTGCTCACAGTGACAGTACCCATGGTAACAGTGACCACGGTGAGAGTGCTCATGGTGATAGTGGCTATGGTGACAGATCACACTGTGACAGTCCGCATTGTGCCAGTACCAATAGTGACAGTGCCCATGGTGACATTGACCAAGGTGAGAGTGCTCACGGTGCTAGTGCTCACAGTAATAGTGCTCATTGTGACAGTGCCGACAGTGACGGTGCTCACGGTGACAGTGCCTATGGTGATAGTGCCCATGGTGAGAGTCCGCCCATTGATAGTGCCCATGGTGGCAGTTCCCATTGTGAAAGTGCTCATGATGACATTGCCCATGTTGGTAGTTCCCATGGTGACAGTGCTCACGGTGATAGTGACCTTGGTAACTGTGCACATGGTGGCCGTGCCCTTGGTGACAGTGCCAATGATGACAGTACTCATGGTGACAGTTCCCATGTGGACAAGGCACAGGTTGGCAGTGAAAAATGGTGAAAGTGCCCATGTTGACAGTTCTCATGGTGACAGTGCACACGGTAACAACCCATGCAGACAGTACTCACGGTGACATTTCTCATGGTTGCAGTACCCATGGTGACAGTGCTCACAGTGATACTGCCCATGGTGGCAGTGCCCATGGTGACAGTGCCCATGGTGACACTGCCCATGATGACAGTGCCCATGGTGAAAGTTCCCACGGTGCCATTCCCTACGGTGACTGTGCTCATGGTAACAGTGCCCATGGTGACAGTGACCATGGTGAGAGTGCTCACACTGATAGTGCCCATGGTGACAGGGCTCATGGTGCCAGGCCGCATTGTGCCAGTACCCATGGCGACAGTGGTCATGGTGACACTGACCACAGTGAGAGTGCTCACTGTGATAGAGCTCACGGTAATAGTGCTCATGGTGACAGTGCAAATGGTGACAATACCCATGGTGACAGTACTCATGTTGAAAATACCCATGGTGGCAGTTCTCATGGTGACAGTGCTCATAATAGCAGTGCCCAAGGTGGCAGTCCTCGTGGTGACAGTGCTAATGGTGACAGTGCTCTTGGTGGCAGTTCCCATGGGGACAGTACCGATGGTGACCCTGTGCATTGTTACAGTGCCCATGGTAACCGTGCTCACGGTGGTAGTGCACATCGTGACAGTGCCCATGGTGGTAGTTCACCTGGTGACAGTGCTAAATAGTGACAGTGCACATGCTGACAGTGCTCACGGTGATAGTGCCCATGGTGACAGTGCCCACGGTGATAATGGGTATTATTACAGTGTTCATCGTGACTGAGCCCAAGGTGGCAGTGGCCATGGTAAGAGTGCCCACAATGACAGTGCCCATGGTAACAGTGCCGATAGTGACAGTGCCCATGGTGACACTTCTCACAGTGAATGTGCCCATGGGGACAGTTACCATGATGAGATTTCTCATGGTGATAGTGCCCGTTGTGACAGTGCTCACAGTGACAATGCCCATGGTGCCAGTGCCCATAGAGACATTCCGCACGGTCACATTTCTCACGGTGAAAGTGCCTATGGTGACACTGCACCTGGTGGCAGTGCAAAATGGTGACAGTGCCCATGGTGACATTGCTCATAGTGACTTTGCTTACAGTGATAGTCCTTACGGTGACAGTGTGCATGGTGACACTGCACACAGTTGCAGTGTTTATGGTGACAGTCTTCACGGTGATACTTTCCATGGTGATAGTGCCCATGGTGACACTGCACATGGTGGCAGTGATAAATGGTGACAGTGCCCCTGTTGACAGTTCTCATGGTGACAGTGCACATGGTGACAACCCGTGCAGACTGTACTCATGGTGACAGTACTCACGGTGACAGTTCTCATGTTTGCAGTATCCATGGTGACAGTGCTCACAGTGATAGTGCCCATGGTGAGAGTGCCCATGATGACAGGGCCCATGGTGCCATTGCCTATGGTGACAGTGCTCATGGTAACAGTGCCCAAGGTGACAGTGACCATGGTGAGAGTGCTCACACTGATGGTGCCCATGGTGACAGTGCTCACGGTGCCTGTCTACGTTGTGCCAGTACCCATGGCGACAGTGCTCATGGTGACAGTGACCACAGTGAGAGTGCTCACTGTGATAAAGCTCACGGTAATAGTGCTCATGGTGACAGTGCAAATGGTGACAATACCCATGGTGACAGTACTCATGTTGAAAATACCCATGGTGGCAGTTCTCATGGTGACAGTGCTCATAATAGCAGTGCCCAAGGTGGCAGTCCTCGTGGTGACAGTGCTAATGGTGACAGTGCTCTTGGTGGCAGTTCCCATGGGGACAGTACCGATGGTGACCCTGTGCATTGTTACAGTGCCCATGGTAACCGTGCTCACGGTGGTAGTGCACATCGTGACAGTGCCCATGGTGGTAGTTCACCTGGTGACAGTGCTAAATAGTGACAGTGCACATGCTGACAGTGCTCACGGTGATAGTGCCCATGGTGACAGTGCCCACGGTGATAATGGGTATTATTACAGTGTTCATCGTGACAGAGCCCAAGGTGGCAGTGGCCATGGTAAGAGTGCCCACAATGACAGTGCCCATGGTAACAGTGCCGACAGTGACAGTGCCCATGGTGACACTTCTCACAGTGAATGTGCCCATGGGGACAGTTACCATGATGAGATTTCTCATGGTGATAGTGCCCGTTGTGACACTGCTCACAGTGACAATGCCCATGGTGCCAGTGCCCATAGAGACATTCCGCACGGTCACATTTCTCATGGTGAAAGTGCCTATGGTGACACTGCACCTGGTGGCAGTGCAAAATGGGGACAGTGCCCATGGTGACATTGCTCATAGTGACTTTGCTTACAGTGATAGTCCTTACGGTGACAGTGTGCATGGTGACACTGCATACAGTTGCAGTGTTTATGGTGACAGTCTTCACGGTGATACTTTCCATGGTGATAGTGCCCATGGTGACACTGCACATGGTGGCAGTGATAAATGGTGACAGTGCCCCTGTTGACAGTTCTCATGGTGACAGTGCACATGGTGACAACCCGTGCAGACTGTACTCATGGTGACAGTACTCACGGTGACAGTTCTCATGTTTGCAGTATCCATGGTGACAGTGCTCACAGTGATAGTGCCCATGGTGAGAGTGCCCATGATGACAGGGCTCATGGTGCCATTGCCTATGGTGACAGTGCTCATGGTAACAGTGCCCAAGGTGACAGTGACCATGGTGAGAGTGCTCACACTGATGGTGCCCATGGTGACAGTGCTCACGGTGCCTGTCTACGTTGTGCCAGTACCCATGGCGACAGTGCTCATGGTGACAGTGACCACAGTGAGAGTGCTCATAGTGATAGTGCTCACGGTAATAGTGCTCATGGTGACAATGCAAATGGTGACAATACCATGGTGACAGTACTCATGTTGAAAATACCCATGGTGGCAGTTCTCCTAGCGACAGATCTCATGGTGACAGTGCTCATAATAGCAGTGCCCAGGTGCCAGTGCTCGTGGTGACAGTGCTAATGGTGACAGTGCTCTTGGTGGCAGTTCCCATCGGGACAATACTGATGGTGACGCTGTGCATTGTTACAGTGCCCATGGTAACCGTGCTCACGGTGATAGTGCACATCGTGACAGCGCCCATGGTGGTAGTTCACCTGGTGACAGTGCTAAATAGTGACAGTGCACATGCTGACAGTGCTCACGGTGATAGTGCCCATGGTGACAGTGCACACGGTGATAATGGGCATTGTTACAGAGTTCATGGTGACAGCACACGGTGGCAGTGGCCATGGAGACAGTGCCCACAATTACAGTGCCCATAGTGACAGTGCCGACAGTGACAGTGCCCATGGTGACACTTCTCACGGTGACAGTGCCCATGGGGACAGTTAGCATGGTGAGATTTCTCACGGTGACATTGCCCGTTGTGACAGTGCTCACAGTGAAAATGCCCATGGTGCCAGTGCCCATAGAGTCATTCCGCACGGTCACATTTCTCACAGTGAAAGTGCCTATGGTGATATTAACCATGGTGACACTGCACATGGTGGCAGAGCAAAATGGTGACAGTGCCCATGGTGACATTGCTCATGGTGACTTTGCTTATGGTGATAGTCCTTACAGTGACAGTGCGCATGGTGACACTGCACACAGTGACAGTGTTCATGGTGACAGTGTTCACGGTGATAGTTCCCATGGTGAGATTGTCCATGGTAACAGTGCCCATAGTCACAATTCTCATGGTGTAGTGCTCACAGTGACAGTGTCCATGGTGTCATGCCCATGGTGACAGTGCTCATGGTGACAGTGCTCATGTTGGCAGTGCCATAAATAACAGTGCTCATTGTGGCAGTGCTCATGGTGTCCGTGCTCATGGTGACAGTGCCCATGTTTACAGTGTTTATGGTGATAGATGTCACGGTGTCAGTGCCCACGGGGACAGTGCCAAGGCTGACAAAGCCCAGGGTGATACTTCCCATTGGGACAGTGCCCACAGTGACAGTGCCCATGGTGACAGCGCCCAGTGTGACAAGGCACATGGTGACAGTGCTCACGGTTACGGTGCCCATGGTGACAGTGCCGATGGTGAGAGTGCCATTAGTGACAGTGCTCATGGTGAAACTGCCCATGGAGACATCGCCCATGGTGATAGTGCTCATGGTGACAACCCCACGGTGACAGTGCCAATGTTGATAGTCCCCGTGGTGACAGGTCTTACATTGAATGTGACCATGGTGTCTGTGCTCATGGTGACAGTGCTCAAGGTTAGAGTCTCCATGTTGACAGTGCCGATGGTGACAATTCTCACGGTGACAGGGCCTATGTTGAAAATTCTCATAGTGACAGTGTTCACGGTGACAGTGCCCATGGTGCTATTACCCATGGTGACAGTTCTCATAGTGAAACGGCCCATGGTGACACTGCACATGGTGGCAGTGCAAAATGGTGACAGTGCCCATGGTGCTATTGCTCATGGTGACATTGCTTACGGTGATAGTGTGTATGGTGAAACTGCACACAGTGACATTGCTCATGGTGACAGTGTTCACGGCGTTAGTTCCTATCGTGAATGTGACCTTGGGGACGGTGCCCATTGTCACAATTCTCATGGTGTAGTGCTCACGGTGACAGTGCCCATGGTGACAATACACAGGGTGACAGTATTCATGGTGACATTGCTCATGGTGAGAGTGCCCATGTTCACAACTGTCACGGTGATAGTTCCCATGGTGACAATACCCAGGGTAACAGAGCTGATGGTAAAAGTGTTCACGGTGACAGTGCCCATGATGACAGTACCTAAGGTGACAATTCCCATGGTGAGACTGCTCATAGACAGTGCCCATGGTGACAATACCCAGCATGTCCTGTCCATGGTGACAGTGATCATGGTGACACTTCTCATGAGGACAGTGCCATAAGTGACAGTGCTCATTGTGGCAGTGCTCATGGTGACTGTGCTCATGGTGACAGTGCCCATGGTGACAGTGCCTATGGTGATAGATATCATGGTGGCCGTGCCCAGGGTGACATTGCCCACGGTGACAAAGCCCAGGGTGATACTTCCCATTGTGACAGTGCCAACGGTGGCAGAGCCCATGGTGACAGTGCCCAAGATCACAGTGTCCATGGTGAGAGTTCTAACGGTGACTCTGCCCATGGTGACAGCACCCAGTGTGACAATGCCCATTGTGACAGTGCTCACGGTGACCATGCCGATGGTGATAGTGCCAATAGTGAGAGTGCTCACGGTGACACTGCCCATGGGGACACTGCCCATGGTGATAGTGCTCATCATGACAACCCCTCGGAGGCAGTTCCAATGGTGAGAGTCCCCGTGGTGACAGTTCTCACGGTGAAAGTGATCCTGTTGAAATTTCTCATGGTGACAGTGCTCATGGTGACAGTGCTCAAGGTGATAGTCTCCATGTTGACAGTGTCCATGGTGATTGTTCTCACGGTGACAGTGCCTATGGTGATTATGCTCTTAGTGACAGTGCTCATGGTGACAGTGCCCATGGTGGCAGTGACCACGGTGACTGTTCTCACCGTGGTAGTGCCCATGGTGACAGTGTTCATGATGACAGTCCGCATTAAGGCTGTGCCCACGGTGACACTGCTCATGGTGATTGTTCTCACGGTGATAGTACGCACGGTGACAGTGCCAAAGGTGACAATACCCAGGTGATAGTAATCATGGTGAAAGTGCCCATGGTGGCAGTTCTCATACTGACAGTTCTTGTGACACTGCTCATGGTGGCAGTGCTCGTGGTGACAGTGCTCTTGGTGACAGTGCTCATGGTGGCAGTGCCCATGGTGAGACTCCCGATGGTGACACTGCCCATGGTGACAGTGCACATGGTCATGGTGCATCTGGTGGCAGTGCAAAATAGTGAGAGTGCCCATGATGATATTGCTCATGGTGATAGTGCCCATGGTGAGAGTGCCCATGGTTCCAGTGCTCATGGTGACAGTGCCCATTGTGACAGTGCCCCTGGTGACAGTGCACACCGTGAGAGTGCCCATGGTGTCTGTGCCCATGGTGACAGTTCTTATCATGAGAGTGTTCATGGTAGCAGTGTTCATGGTAATAGTGCTCACGGAGACATTGCCCACAATGAGAGTGCCCATGGTGAGAATACTGACTGTGACAGTGCCCATGATGACTTTTCTCTCTGCGACAGTGCCCTTCGGGACAGTTAGCATGGTGAGATTTCTCACAGTGATAGTGCACATGGTTTCAGTGCTAATAGTGAAAAGACCCACGGCGCCAGTGCCCATCATGGCATTGCTCACGGTGATAGTTCTCACGGTGACAGTGCCCATGGTGATATTACCCATGGTGACAGTACTCAGTGATCAAGTGCTCATGGTGACAGTGCCTAAGGTGATAGTGCACACGGTGGCAGTGCAAAATGGCGACAGTGCCCATGGGGACATTGCTTAATGTGATAGTCCTTGTGGTGACATTGCGCATGGTGACATTGCCCACCACGACAGTTCTCTTGTTGACAGTGCTCATGGTGATAGTGCCAATGTTGGAAGTGCCCATCGTGAAAGTGCCCATGGTGACAGTTCTTATGATGAGAGTGGTCAGAGTGGCAGTGCTCATGGTGAAAGTGCCCATGGTGACAGAGCCCACGGTGACAGTGTCCATAGTTATAGTGTCCACGGTGACAGTCCTAACAGTGAAATTGTCCATGGGGACACTGCCCATGGTGAAAGTGCCCATGGTCACAACACTCACGGAGATAGTGCTCACGGTGAGAGTGGCCATGGTGACAGTGACCACGGTGACACTTCTAATGGTGATACTGCCCATGATGACAGTGCTCATGGTGACAGTCCACATTGTGCCAGTGCCCAAGGTGACAGTGCTCATGGTGACAGTGCCCAAAGTCACAATACCCATGGTGACAGTGCCCAGGCTGACAGTTCTCAAGGTGATAGTGCCCATGGTGACAGTGCACATGGTGATACAGAGAATGGGGACAGTGCTTATGGTGACAGTGGTCATGGTTGCAGTACCCATGGTGATAGTGCTGAAACTGACAGTGCCCTTGGGGATAGTGCCCATGGTGAGTGTGCTCGTGTTAATTGTGTCCATGGTGGCAGTTCCCATTGTGAAAGTGCTCATGATGACAGTGCCCATGTTGGTAGTTCCCATGGTGACAGTGCTCATGGTGATAGTGACCATGTTAACAGTGCACATGGTGGCTGTGACCTTGGTGACAGTGCCCATGATGACAGTATTCATGGTGACAGTGCTCACGGTGATAGTGCCCATGGTGAGAGTGCACATGGTGGTAGTCCACATGGTGGCAGTGAAAAATGGTGACAGTTCCCATGCTGACAGTTCTCATTGTGACAATGCACAAGGTCACAACCGATGCAGACACTGCTCATGGTAGCTGTACCCGTGGTGACAGTGCTCATGGTGATAGTGACCATGTTAACAGTGCCCATGGTGACACTGCCCATGGTGACAATGCCCATGATGACAGTGCCCATGGAGTCAGTGCCCACGGAGCCATTGCCTATGGTAACAGTGCTCACAGTGACAGTACCCATGGTAACAGTGACCACGGTGAGAGTGCTCATGGTGATAGTGGCTATGGTGACAGATCACACTGTGACAGTCCGCATTGTGCCAGTACCAATAGTGACAGTGCCCATGGTGACATTGACCAAGGTGAGAGTGCTCACGGTGCTAGTGCTCACAGTAATAGTGCTCATGGTGACAGTGCCGACAGTGACGGTGCTCACGGTGACAGTGCCTATGGTGATAGTGCCCATGGTGAGAGTCCGCCCATTGATAGTGCCCATGGTGGCAGTTCCCATTGTGAAAGTGCTCATGATGACATTGCCCATGTTGGTAGTTCCCATGGTGACAGTGCTCACGGTGATAGTGACCTTGGTAACTGTGCACATGGTGGCCGTGCCCTTGGTGACAGTGCCAATGATGACAGTACTCATGGTGACAGTTCCCATGTGGACAAGGCACAGGTTGGCAGTGAAAAATGGTGAAAGTGCCCATGTTGACAGTTCTCATGGTGACAGTGCACACGGTAACAACCCATGCAGACAGTACTCACGGTGACATTTCTCATGGTTGCAGTACCCATGGTGACAGTGCTCACAGTGATACTGCCCATGGTGGCAGTGCCCATGGTGACAGTGCCCATGGTGACACTGCCCATGATGACAGTGCCCATGGTGAAAGTTCCCACGGTGCCATTCCCTACGGTGACTGTGCTCATGGTAACAGTGCCCATGGTGACAGTGACCATGGTGAGAGTGCTCACACTGATAGTGCCCATGGTGACAGGGCTCATGGTGCCAGGCCGCATTGTGCCAGTACCCATGGCGACAGTGGTCATGGTGACACTGACCACAGTGAGAGTGCTCACTGTGATAGAGCTCACGGTAATAGTGCTCATGGTGACAGTGCAAATGGTGACAATACCCATGGTGACAGTACTCATGTTGAAAATACCCATGGTGGCAGTTCTCATGGTGACAGTGCTCATAATAGCAGTGCCCAAGGTGGCAGTCCTCGTGGTGACAGTGCTAATGGTGACAGTGCTCTTGGTGGCAGTTCCCATGGGGACAGTACCGATGGTGACCCTGTGCATTGTTACAGTGCCCATGGTAACCGTGCTCACGGTGGTAGTGCACATCGTGACAGTGCCCATGGTGGTAGTTCACCTGGTGACAGTGGTAAATAGTGACAGTGCACATGCTGACAGTGCTCACGGTGATAGTGCCCATGGTGACAGTGCCCACGGTGATAATGGGTATTATTACAGTGTTCATCGTGACTGAGCCCAAGGTGGCAGTGGCCATGGTAAGAGTGCCCACAATGACAGTGCCCATGGTAACAGTGCCGATAGTGACAGTGCCCATG
Source organism: Mesoplodon mirus (assembly GCF_964341445.2). Taxonomy (NCBI): domain Eukaryota; kingdom Metazoa; phylum Chordata; class Mammalia; order Artiodactyla; family Ziphiidae; genus Mesoplodon; species Mesoplodon mirus. Next base: position 4,114,433 of record NW_028295808.1, on the reverse strand, counting down.
GTGACACTTCTCACAGTGAATGTGCCCATGGGGACAGTTACCATGATGAGATTTCTCATGGTGATAGTGCCCGTTGTGACAGTGCTCACAGTGACAATGCCCATGGTGCCAGTGCCCATAGAGACATTCCGCACGGTCACATTTCTCACGGTGAAAGTGCCTATGGTGACACTGCACCTGGTGGCAGTGCAAAATGGTGACAGTGCCCATGGTGACATTGCTCATAGTGACTTTGCTTACAGTGATAGTCCTTACGGTGACAGTGTGCATGGTGACACTGCACACAGTTGCAGTGTTTATGGTGACAGTCTTCACGGTGATACTTTCCATGGTGATAGTGCCCATGGTGACACTGCACATGGTGGCAGTGATAAATGGTGACAGTGCCCCTGTTGACAGTTCTCATGGTGACAGTGCACATGGTGACAACCCGTGCAGACTGTACTCATGGTGACAGTACTCACGGTGACAGTTCTCATGTTTGCAGTATCCATGGTGACAGTGCTCACAGTGATAGTGCCCATGGTGAGAGTGCCCATGATGACAGGGCCCATGGTGCCATTGCCTATGGTGACAGTGCTCATGGTAACAGTGCCCAAGGTGACAGTGACCATGGTGAGAGTGCTCACACTGATGGTGCCCATGGTGACAGTGCTCACGGTGCCTGTCTACGTTGTGCCAGTACCCATGGCGACAGTGCTCATGGTGACAGTGACCACAGTGAGAGTGCTCACTGTGATAAAGCTCACGGTAATAGTGCTCATGGTGACAGTGCAAATGGTGACAATACCCATGGTGACAGTACTCATGTTGAAAATACCCATGGTGGCAGTTCTCATGGTGACAGTGCTCATAATAGCAGTGCCCAAGGTGGCAGTCCTCGTGGTGACAGTGCTAATGGTGACAGTGCTCTTGGTGGCAGTTCCCATGGGGACAGTACCGATGGTGACCCTGTGCATTGTTACAGTGCCCATGGTAACCGTGCTCACGGTGGTAGTGCACATCGTGACAGTGCCCATGGTGGTAGTTCACCTGGTGACAGTGCTAAATAGTGACAGTGCACATGCTGACAGTGCTCACGGTGATAGTGCCCATGGTGACAGTGCCCACGGTGATAATGGGTATTATTACAGTGTTCATCGTGACAGAGCCCAAGGTGGCAGTGGCCATGGTAAGAGTGCCCACAATGACAGTGCCCATGGTAACAGTGCCGACAGTGACAGTGCCCATGGTGACACTTCTCACAGTGAATGTGCCCATGGGGACAGTTACCATGATGAGATTTCTCATGGTGATAGTGCCCGTTGTGACACTGCTCACAGTGACAATGCCCATGGTGCCAGTGCCCATAGAGACATTCCGCACGGTCACATTTCTCACGGTGAAAGTGCCTATGGTGACACTGCACCTGGTGGCAGTGCAAAATGGTGACAGTGCCCATGGTGACATTGCTCATAGTGACTTTGCTTACAGTGATAGTCCTTACGGTGACAGTGTGCATGGTGACACTGCACACAGTTGCAGTGTTTATGGTGACAGTCTTCACGGTGATACTTTCCATGGTGATAGTGCCCATGGTGACACTGCACATGGTGGCAGTGATAAATGGTGACAGTGCCCCTGTTGACAGTTCTCATGGTGACAGTGCACATGGTGACAACCCGTGCAGACTGTACTCATGGTGACAGTACTCACGGTGACAGTTCTCATGTTTGCAGTATCCATGGTGACAGTGCTCACAGTGATAGTGCCCATGGTGAGAGTGCCCATGATGACAGGGCCCATGGTGCCATTGCCTATGGTGACAGTGCTCATGGTAACAGTGCCCAAGGTGACAGTGACCATGGTGAGAGTGCTCACACTGATGGTGCCCATGGTGACAGTGCTCACGGTGCCTGTCTACGTTGTGCCAGTACCCATGGCGACAGTGCTCATGGTGACAGTGACCACAGTGAGAGTGCTCATAGTGATAGTGCTCACGGTAATAGTGCTCATGGTGACAATGCAAATGGTGACAATACCATGGTGACAGTACTCATGTTGAAAATACCCATGGTGGCAGTTCTCCTAGCGACAGATCTCATTGTGACAGTGCTCATAATAGCAGTGCCCAGGTGCCAGTGCTCGTGGTGACAGTGCTAATGGTGACAGTGCTCTTGGTGGCAGTTCCCATCGGGACAATACTGATGGTGACGCTGTGCATTGTTACAGTGCCCATGGTAACCGTGCTCACGGTGATAGTGCACATCGTGACAGCGCCCATGGTGGTAGTTCACCTGGTGACAGTGCTAAATAGTGACAGTGCACATGCTGACAGTGCTCACGGTGATAGTGCCCATGGTGACAGTGCACACGGTGATAATGGGCATTGTTACAGAGTTCATGGTGACAGCACACGGTGGCAGTGGCCATGGAGACAGTGCCCACAATTACAGTGCCCATAGTGACAGTGCCGACAGTGACAGTGCCCATGGTGACACTTCTCACGGTGACAGTGCCCATGGGGACAGTTAGCATGGTGAGATTTCTCACGGTGACATTGCCCGTTGTGACAGTGCTCACAGTGACAATGCCCATGGTGCCAGTGCCCATAGAGTCATTCCGCACGGCCACATTTCTCACAGTGAAAGTGCCTATGGTGATATTAACCATGGTGACACTGCACATGGTGGCAGAGCAAAATGGTGACAGTGCCCATGGTGACATTGCTCATGGTGACTTTGCTTATGGTGATAGTCCTTACAGTGACAGTGCGCATGGTGACACTGCACACAGTGACAGTGTTCATGGTGACAGTGTTCACGGTGATAGTTCCCATGGTGAGATTGTCCATGGTAACAGTGCCCATAGTCACAATTCTCATGGTGTAGTGCTCACAGTGACAGTGTCCATGGTGTTATGCCCATGGTGACAGTGCTCATGGTGACAGTGCTCATGTTGGCAGTGCCATAAATAACAGTGCTCATTGTGGCAGTGCTCATGGTGTCCGTGCTCATGGTGACAGTGCCCATGTTTACAGTGTTTATGGTGATAGATGTCACGGTGTCAGTGCCCACGGGGACAGTGCCAAGGCTGACAAAGCCCAGGGTGATACTTCCCATTGGGACAGTGCCCACGGTGACAGTGCCCATGGTGACAGCGCCCAGTGTGACAAGGCTCATGGTGACAGTGCTCACGGTGACGGTGCCCATGGTGACAGTGCCGATGGTGAGAGTGCCATTAGTTACAGTGCTCATGGTGAAACTGCCCACGGAGACATCGCCCATGGTGATAGTGCTCATGGTGACAACCCCACGGTGACAGTGTCAATGTTGATAGTCCCCGTGGTGACAGGTCTTACATTGAATGTGACCATGGTGTCTGTGCTCATGGTGACAGTGCTCAAGGTTATAGTCTCCATGTTGACAGTGCCGATGGTGACAATTCTCACGGTGACAGGGCCTATGGTGTAAATTCACATAGTGACAGTGTTCACAGTGACAGTGCCCATGGTGCTATTACCCATGGTGACAGTTCTCATAGTGAAACTGCCCATGGTGACACTGCACATGGTGGCAGTGCAAAATGGTGACAGTGCCCATGATGATATTGCTCATGGTGACATTGCTTACGGTGATAGTGTGTATGGTGAAACTGCACACAGTGACATTGCTCATGGTGACAGTGTTCACGGTGTTAGTTCCTATCGTGAATGTGACCTTGGGGACAGTGCCCATTGTCACAATTCTCATGGTGTAGTGCTCACGGTGACAGTGCCCATGGTGACAATACACAGGGTGACACTATTCATGGTGACATTGCTCATGGTGAGAGTGCCCATGTTCACAACTGTCACGGTGATAGTTCCCATGGTGACAATACCCAGGGTAACAGAGCTGATGGTAAAAGTGTTCACGGTGACAGTGCCCATGATGACAGTACCTAAGGTGACAATTCCCATGCTGAGACTGCTCATAGACAGTGCCCATGGTGACAATACCCAGCGTGTCCTGTCCATGGTGACAGTGATCATGGTGACACTTCTCATGAGGACAGTGCCATAAGTTACAGTGCTCATTGTGGCAGTGCACATGGTGACCGTGCTCATGGTGACAGTGCCATGGTGACAGTGCCTATGGTGATAGATATCATGGTGGCCGTGCCCAGGGTGACATTGCCCACGGTGACAAAGCCCATGGTGATACTTCCCATTGTGACAGTGCCAACGGTGGCAGAGCCCATGGTGACAGTGCCCAAGATCACAGTGCCCATGGTGAGGGTGCTAACGGTGACTCTGCCCATGGTGACAGCACCCAGTGTGACAATGCCCATTGTGACAGTGCTCACAGTGACCATGCCGATGGTGATAGTGCCAATAGTGAGAGTGCTCACGGTGACACTGCCCATGGAGACACTGCCCATGGTGATAGTGCTCATCATGACAACCCCTCGGAGGCAGTGCCAATGGTGAGAGTCCCCGTGGTGACATTTCTCACGGTGAAAGTGATCCTATTGATATTTCTCATGGTGACAGTGCTCTTGGTGACAGTGCTCAAGGTGATAGTCTGAATGTTGACAGTGCCCATGGTGACTCTTCTCACGGTGACAGTGCCTATGGTGATTATGCTCTTAGTGACAGTGCTCATGGTGACAGTGCCCATGGTGACAGTGACCACGGTGACTGTTCTCACCGTGGTAGTGCCCATGGTGACTGTGTTCATGATGATACTCCGCATTAAGGCTGTGCCGTGGTGACAGTGCTCATGGTGATAGTTCTCACGGTGATAGTACGCACGTTGACAGTGCCAAAGGTGACAATACCCAGGTGATAATAATCATGGTGAAAGTGCCCATGGTGGCAGTTCTCATACTGACAGTTCTTGTGACAGTGCTCATGGTGGCAGTGCTCGTGGTGACAGTGCTCTTGGTGACAGTGCTCATGGTGGCAGTGCCCATGGTGAGACTCCCGATGGTGACACTGCCCATGGTGACAGTGCACATGGTCATGGTGCATCTGGTGGCAGTGCAAAATAGTGAGAGTGCCCATGATGATATTGCTCATGGTGATAGTGCCCATGGTGAGAGTGCCCATGGTTCCAGTGCTCATGGTGACAGTGCCCATTGGGACAGTGGCCCTGGTGACAGTGCACACCGTGAGAGTGCCCATGGTGTCTGTGCCCATGGTGACAGTTCTTATCATGAGAGTGTTCACGGTAGCAGTGTTCATGGTAATAGTGCTCACGGAGACATTGCCCACAATGAGAGTGCCCATGGTGAGAATACTGACTGTGAAAGTGCCCATGATTACTTTTCTCTCTGCGACAGTGCCCATGGGGACAGTTAGCACGGTGAGATTTCTCACAGTGATAGTGCACATGGTTTCAGTGCTAATAGTGAAAAGACCCACGGCGCCAGTGCCCATCATGGCATTGCTCACGGTGATAGTTGTCACGGTGACAGTGCCCATGGTGATATTACCCATGGTGACAGTACTCAGTGATCAAGTGCTCATGGTGACAGTGCCTAAGGTGATAGTGCACACGGTGGCAGTGCAAAATGGCGACAGTGCCCATGGGGACATTGCTTAATGTGATAGTCCTTGTGGTGACATTGCGCATGGTGACATTGCCCACCACGACAGTTCTCTTGTTGACAGTGCTCATGGTGATAGTGTCAATGTTGGAAGTGCCCATCGTGAAAGTGCCCATGGTGACAGTTCTTATGATGAGAGTGGTCAGAGTGGCAGTGCTCATGGTGAAAGTGCCCATGGTGACAGAGCCCACGGTGACAGTGTCCATAGTTATAGTGTCCACGGTGACAGTCCTAACAGTGAAATTGTCCATGGGGACACTGCCCATGGTGAAAGTGCCCATGGTCACAACACTCACGGTGATAGTGCTCACGGTGAGAGTGGCCATGGTGACAGTGACCACGGTGACACTTCTAATGGTGATACTGCCCATGATGACAGTGCTCATGGTGACAGTCGACATTGTGCCAGTGCCCTAGGTGACAGTGCTCATGGTGACAGTGCCCAAAGTCACAATACCCATGGTGACAGTGCCCAGGCTGACAGTTCTCAAGGTGATAGTGCCCATGGTGACAGTGCACATGGTGATACAGAGAATGGGGACAGTGCTTATGGTGACAGTGGTCATGGTTGCAGTACCCATGGTGATAGTGCTGAAACTGACAGTGCCCTTGGGGATAGTGCCCATGGTGAGGGTGCTCGTGTTAATAGTGCCCATGGTGGCAGTTCCCATTGTGAAAGTGCTCATGATGACAGTGCCCATGTTGGTAGTTCCCATGGTGACAGTGCTCATGGTGATAGTGACCATGTTAACAGTGCACATGGTGGCTGTGACCTTGGTGACAGTGCCCATGATGACAGTATTCATGGTGACAGTGCTCACGGTGATAGTGACCATGGTGAGAGTGCACATGGTGGTAGTCCACATGGTGGCAGTGAAAAATGGTGACAGTTCCCATGCTGACAGTTCTCATTGTGACAATGCACACGGTCACAACCGATGCTGACAATGCTCATGGTAGCTGTACCCGTGGTGACAGTGCTCATGGTGACACTGCCCATGGTGACAATGCCCATGATGACAGTGCCCATGGAGTCAGTGCCCACGGAGCCATTGCCTATGGTAACAGTGCTCACAGTGACAGTACCCATGGTAACAGTGACCACGGTGAGAGTGCTCATGGTGATAGTGGCTATGGTGACAGATCACACTGTGACAGTCCGCATTGTGCCAGTACCAATAGTGACAGTGCCCATGGTGACATTGACCACGGTGAGAGTGCTCACGGTGCTAGTGCTCACAGTAATAGTGCTCATGGTGACAGTGCCGACAGTGACGGTGCTCAAGGTGACAGTGCCTATGGTGATAGTGCCCATGGTGAGAGTCCGCCCATTGATAGTGCCCATGGTGGCAGTTCCCATTGTGAAAGTGCTCATGATGACATTGCCCATGTTGGTAGTTCCCATGGTGACAGTGCTCACGGTGATAGTGACCTTGGTAACTGTGCACATGGTGGCCGTGCCCTTGGTGACAGTGCCAATGATGACAGTACTCATGGTGACAGTTCCCATGGGGACAAGGCACAGGGTGGCAGTGAAAAATGGTGAAAGTGCCCATGTTGACAGTTCTCATGGTGACAGTGCACACGGTAACAACCCATGCAGACAGTACTCACGGTGACAGTTCTCATGGTTGCAGTACCCATGGTGACAGTGCTCACAGTGATACTGCCCATGGTGGCAGTGCCCATGGTGACAGTGCCCATGGTGACACTGCCCATGATGACAGTGCCCATGGTGAAAGTTCCCACGGCGCCATTGCCTATGGTGACTGTGCTCATGGTAACAGTGCCCATGGTGACAGTGACCATGGTGAGAGTGCTCACACTGATAGTGCCCATGGTGACAGGGCTCATGGTGCCAGGCCGCATTGTGCCAGTACCCATGGCGACAGTGGTCATGGTGACACTGACCACAGTGAGAGTGCTCACTGTGATAAAGCTCACGGTAATAGTGCTCATGGTGACAGTGCAAATGGTGACAATACACATGGTGACAGTACTCATGTTGAAAATACCCATGGTGGCAGTTCTCATGGTGACAGTGCTCATAATAGCAGTGCCCAAGGTGGCAGTCCTCGTGGTGACAGTGCTAATGGTGACAGTGCTCTTGGTGGCAGTTCCCATGGGGACAGTACCGATGGTGACCCTGTGCATTGTTACAGTGCCCATGGTAACCGTGCTCACGGTGGTAGTGCACATCGTGACAGTGCCCATGGTGGTAGTTCACCTGGTGACAGTGCTAAATAGTGACAGTGCACATGCTGACAGTGCTCACGGTGATAGTGCCCATGGTGACAGTGCCCACGGTGATAATGGGTATTATTACAGTGTTCATCGTGACAGAGCCCAAGGTGGCAGTGGCCATGGTAAGAGTGCCCACAATGACAGTGCCCATGGTAACAGTGCCGACAGTGACAGTGCCCATGGTGACACTTCTCACAGTGAATGTGCCCATGGGGACAGTTACCATGATGAGATTTCTCATGGTGATAGTGCCCGTTGTGACACTGCTCACAGTGACAATGCCCATGGTGCCAGTGCCCATAGAGACATTCCGCACGGTCACATTTCTCACGGTGAAAGTGCCTATGGTGACACTGCACCTGGTGGCAGTGCAAAATGGTGACAGTGCCCATGGTGACATTGCTCATAGTGACTTTGCTTACAGTGATAGTCCTTACGGTGACAGTGTGCATGGTGACACTGCACACAGTTGCAGTGTTTATGGTGACAGTCTTCACGGTGATACTTTCCATGGTGATACTGCCCATGGTGACACTGCACATGGTGGCAGTGATAAATGGTGACAGTGCCCCTGTTGACAGTTCTCATGGTGACAGTGCACATGGTGACAACCCGTGCAGACTGTACTCATGGTGACAGTACTCACGGTGACAGTTCTCATGTTTGCAGTATCCATGGTGACAGTGCTCACAGTGATAGTGCCCATGGTGAGAGTGCCCATGATGACAGGGCCCATGGTGCCATTGCCTATGGTGACAGTGCTCATGGTAACAGTGCCCAAGGTGACAGTGACCATGGTGAGAGTGCTCACACTGATGGTGCCCATGGTGACAGTGCTCACGGTGCCTGTCTACGTTGTGCCAGTACCCATGGCGACAGTGCTCATGGTGACAGTGACCACAGTGAGAGTGCTCATAGTGATAGTGCTCACGTTAATAGTGCTCATGGTGACAATGCAAATGGTGACCATACCATGGTGACAGTACTCATGTTGAAAATACCCATGGTGGCAGTTCTCATAGCGACAGATGTCATGGTGACAGTGCTCATAATAGCAGTGCCCAGGTGCCAGTGCTCGTGGTGACAGTGCTAATGGTGACAGTGCTCTTGGTGGCAGTTCCCATCGGGACAATACTGATGGTGACGCTGTGCATTGTTACAGTGCCCATGGTAACCGTGCTCACAGTGATAGTGCACATCGTGACAGTGCCCATGGTGGTAGTTCACCTGGTGACAGTGCTAAATAGTGACAGTGCACATGCTGACAGTGCTCACGGTGATAGTGCCCATGGTGACAGTGCACACAGTGATAATGGGCATTGTTACAGAGTTCATGGTGACAGCACACGGTGGCAGTGGCCATGGAGACAGTGCCCACAATGACAGTGCCCATGGTGACAGTGCCGACAGTGACAGTGCCCATGGTGACACTTCTCACGGTGACAGTGCCCATGGGGACAGTTAGCATGGTGAGATTTCTCATGGTGACAGTGCCCGTTGTGACAGTGCTCACAGTGACAATGCCCATGGTGCCAGTGCCCATAGAGTCATTCCGCATGGTCACATTTCTCACAGTGAAAGTGCCTATGGTGATATTAACCATGGTGACACTGCACATGGTGGCAGAGCAAAATGGTGACAGTGCCCATGGTGACATTGCTCATGGTGACTTTGCTTACGGTGATAGTCCTTACAGTGACAGTGCGCATGGTGACACTGCACACAGTGACAGTGTTCATGGTGACAGTGTTCACGGTGATAGTTCCCATGGTGAGATTGTCCATGGTAACAGTGCCCATAGTCACAATTCTCATGGTGTAGTGCTCACAGTGACAGTGTCCATGGTGTCATGCCCATGGTGACAGTGCTCATGGTGACAGTGCTCATGTTGGCAGTGCCATAAATAACAGTGCTCATTGTGGCAGTGCTCATGGTGTCCGTGCTCATGGTGACAGTGCCCATGTTTACAGTGTTTATGGTGATAGATGTCACGGTGTCAGTGCCCACGGGGACAGTGCCAAGGCTGACAAAGCCCAGGGTGATACTTCCCATTGGGACAGTGCCCACGGTGACAGTGCCCATGGTGACAGCGCCCAGTGTGACAAGGCACATGGTGACAGTGCTCACGGTTACGGTGCCCATGGTGACAGTGCCGATGGTGAGAGTGCCATTAGTGACAGTGCTCATGGTGAAACTGCCCATGGAGACATCGCCCATGGTGATAGTGCTCATGGTGACAACCCCACGGTGACAGTGCCAATGTTGATAGTCCCCGTGGTGACAGGTCTTACATTGAATGTGACCATGGTGTCTGTGCTCATGGTGACAGTGCTCAAGGTTAGAGTCTCCATGTTGACAGTGCCGATGGTGACAATTCTCACGGTGACAGGGCCTATGTTGAAAATTCTCATAGTGACAGTGTTCACGGTGACAGTGCCCATGGTGCTATTACCCATGGTGACAGTTCTCATAGTGAAACGGCCCATGGTGACACTGCACATGGTGGCAGTGCAAAATGGTGACAGTGCCCATGGTGCTATTGCTCATGGTGACATTGCTTACGGTGATAGTGTGTATGGTGAAACTGCACACAGTGACATTGCTCATGGTGACAGTGTTCACGGCGTTAGTTCCTATCGTGAATGTGACCTTGGGGACAGTGCCCATTGTCACAATTCTCATGGTGTAGTGCTCACGGTGACAGTGCCCATGGTGACAATACACAGGGTGACAGTATTCATGGTGACATTGCTCATGGTGAGAGTGCCCATGTTCACAACTGTCACGGTGATAGTTCCCATGGTGACAATACCCAGGGTAACAGAGCTGATGGTAAAAGTGTTCACGGTGACAGTGCCCATGATGACAGTACCTAAGGTGACAATTCCCATGGTGAGACTGCTCATAGACAGTGCCCATGGTGACAATACCCAGCATGTCCTGTCCATGGTGACAGTGATCATGGTGACACTTCTCATGAGGACAGTGCCATAAGTGAGAGTGCTCATTGTGGCAGTGCTCATGGTGACTGTGCTCATGGTGACAGTGCCCATGGTGACAGTGCCTATGGTGATAGATATCATGGTGGCCGTGCCCAGGGTGACATTGCCCACGGTGACAAAGCCCAGGGTGATACTTCCCATTGTGACAGTGCCAACGGTGGCAGAGCCCATGGTGACAGTGCCCAAGATCACAGTGCCCATGGTGAGAGTTCTAACGGTGACTCTGCCCATGGTGACAGCACCCAGTGTGACAATGCCCATTGTGACAGTGCTCACGGTGACCATGCCGATGGTGATAGTGCCAATAGTGAGAGTGCTCACGGTGACACTGCCCATGGGGACACTGACCATGGTGATAGTGCTCATCATGACAACCCCTCGGAGGCAGTGCCAATGGTGAGAGTCCCCGTGGTGACTGTTCGCACGGTGAAAGTGATCCTGTTGAAATTTCTCATGGTGACAGTGCTCATGGTGACAGTGCTCAAGGTGATAGTCTCCATGTTGACAGTGTCCATGGTGACTGTTCTCACGGTGACAGTGCCTATGGTGATTATGCTCTTAGTGACAGTGCTCATGGTGACAGTGCCCATGGTGGCAGTGACCACGGTGACTGTTCTCACCGTGGTAGTGCCCATGGTGACAGTGTTCATGATGACAGTCCGCATTAAGGCTGTGCCCACGGTGACACTGCTCATGGTGATTGTTCTCACGGTGATAGTACGCACGGTGACAGTGCCAAAGGTGACAATACCCAGGTGATAGTAATCATGGTGAAAGTGCCCATGGTGGCAGTTCTCATACTGACAGTTCTTGTGACACTGCTCATGGTGGCAGTGCTCGTGGTGACAGTGCTCTTGGTGACAGTGCTCATGGTGGCAGTGCCCATGGTGAGACTCCCGATGGTGACACTGCCCATGGTGACAGTGCACATGGTCATGGTGCATCTGGTGGCAGTGCAAAATAGTGAGAGTGCCCATGATGATATTGCTCATGGTGATAGTGCCCATGGTGAGAGTGCCCATGGTTCCAGTGCTCATGGTGACAGTGCCCATTGTGACAGTGCCCCTGGTGACAGTGCACACCGTGAGAGTGTCCATGGTGTCTGTGCCCATGGTGACAGTTCTTATCATGAGAGTGTTCATGGTAGCAGTGTTCATGGTAATAGTGCTCACGGAGACATTGCCCACAATGAGAGTGCCCATGGTGAGAATACTGACTGTGACAGTGCCCATGATGACTTTTCTCTCTGCGACAGTGCCCTTCGGGACAGTTAGCACGGTGAGATTTCTCACAGTGATAGTGCACATGGTTTCAGTGCTAATAGTGAAAAGACCCACGGCGCCAGTGCCCATCATGGCATTGCTCACGGTGATAGTTCTCACGGTGACAGTGCCCATGGTGATATTACCCATGGTGACAGTACTCAGTGATCAAGTGCTCATGGTGACAGTGCCTAAGGTGATAGTGCACACGGTGGCAGTGCAAAATGGCGACAGTGCCCATGGGGACATTGCTTAATGTGATAGTCCTTGTGGTGACATTGCGCATGGTGACATTGCCCACCACGACAGTTCTCTTGTTGACAGTGCTCATGGTGATAGTGCCAATGTTGGAAGTGCCCATCGTGAAAGTGCCCATGGTGAGAGTTCTTATGATGAGAGTGGTCAGAGTGGCAGTGCTCATGGTGAAAGTGCCCATGGTGACAGAGCCCACGGTGACAGTGTCCATAGTTATAGTGTCCACGGTGACAGTCCTAACAGTGAAATTGTCCATGGGGACACTGCCCATGGTGAAAGTGCCCATGGTCACAACACTCACGGTGATAGTGCTCACGGTGAGAGTGGCCATGGTGACAGTGACCACGGTGACACTTCTAATGGTGATACTGCCCATGATGACAGTGCTCATGGTGACAGTCCACATTGTGCCAGTGCCCAAGGTGACAGTGCTCATGGTGACAGTGCCCAAAGTCACAATACCCATGGTGACAGTGCCCAGGCTGACAGTTCTCAAGGTGATAGTGCCCATGGTGACAGTGCACATGGTGATACAGAGAATGGGGACAGTGCTTATGGTGACAGTGGTCATGGTTGCAGTACCCATGGTGATAGTGCTGAAACTGACAGTGCCCTTGGGGATAGTGCCCATGGTGAGTGTGCTCGTGTTAATAGTGCCCATGGTGGCAGTTCCCATTGTGAAAGTGCTCATGATGACAGTGCCCATGTTGGTAGTTCCCATGGTGACAGTGCTCATGGTGATAGTGACCATGTTAACAGTGCACATGGTGGCTGCGACCTTGGTGACAGTGCCCATGATGACAGTATTCATGGTGACAGTGCTCACGGTGATAGTGACCATGGTGAGAGTGCACATGGTGGTAGTCCACATGGTGGCAGTGAAAAATGGTGACAGTTCCCATGCTGACAGTTCTCATTGTGACAATGCACACGGTCACAACCGATGCTGACAATGCTCATGGTAGCTGTACCCGTGGTGACAGTGCTCATGGTGATAGTGACCATGTTAACAGTGCCCATGGTGACACTGCCCATGGTGACAATGCCCATGATGACAGTGCCCATGGAGTCAGTGCCCACGGAGCCATTGCCTATGGTAACAGTGCTCACAGTGACAGTACCCATGGTAACAGTGACCACGGTGAGAGTGCTCATGGTGATAGTGGCTATGGTGACAGATCACACTGTGACAGTCCGCATTGTGCCAGTACCAATAGTGACAGTGCCCATGGTGACATTGACCACGGTGAGAGTGCTCACGGTGCTAGTGCTCACAGTAATAGTGCTCATGGTGACAGTGCCGACAGTGACGGTGCTCAAGGTGACAGTGCCTATGGTGATAGTGCCCATGGTGAGAGTCCGCCCTTTGATAGTGCCCATGGTGGCAGTTCCCATTGTGAAAGTGCTCATGATGACATTGCCCATGTTGGTAGTTCCCATGGTGACAGTGCTCACGGTGATAGTGACCTTGGTAACTGTGCACATGGTGGCCGTGCCCTTGGTGACAGTGCCAATGATGACAGTACTCATGGTGACAGTTCCCATGGGGACAAGGCACAGGGTGGCAGTGAAAAATGGTGAAAGTGCCCATGTTGACAGTTCTCATGGTGACAGTGCACACGGTAACAACCCATGCAGACAGTACTCACGGTGACAGTTCTCATGGTTGCAGTACCCATGGTGACAGTGCTCACAGTGATACTGCCCATGGTGGCAGTGCCCATGGTGACAGTGCCCATGGTGACACTGCCCATGATGACAGTGCCCATGGTGAAAGTTCCCACGGCGCCATTGCCTATGGTGACTGTGCTCATGGTAACAGTGCCCATGGTGACAGTGACCATGGTGAGAGTGCTCACACTGATAGTGCCCATGGTGACAGGGCTCATGGTGCCAGGCCGCATTGTGCCAGTACCCATGGCGACAGTGGTCATGGTGACACTGACCACAGTGAGAGTGCTCACTGTGATAAAGCTCACGGTAATAGTGCTCATGGTGACAGTGCAAATGGTGACAATACCCATGGTGACAGTACTCATGTTGAAAATACCCATGGTGGCAGTTCTCATGGTGACAGTGCTCATAATAGCAGTGCCCAAGGTGGCAGTCCTCGTGGTGACAGTGCTAATGGTGACAGTGCTCTTGGTGGCAGTTCCCATGGGGACAGTACCGATGGTGACCCTGTGCATTGTTACAGTGCCCATGGTAACCGTGCTCACGGTGGTAGTGCACATCGTGACAGTGCCCATGGTGGTAGTTCACCTGGTGACAGTGGTAAATAGTGACAGTGCACATGCTGACAGTGCTCACGGTGATAGTGCCCATGGTGACAGTGCCCACGGTGATAATGGGTATTATTACAGTGTTCATCGTGACTGAGCCCAAGGTGGCAGTGGCCATGGTAAGAGTGCCCACAATGACAGTGCCCATGGTAACAGTGCCGACAGTGACAGTGCCCATGGTGACACTTCTCACAGTGAATGTGCCCATGGGGACAGTTACCATGATGAGATTTCTCATGGTGATAGTGCCCGTTGTGACAGTGCTCACAGTGACAATGCCCATGGTGCCAGTGCCCATAGAGACATTCCGCACGGTCACATTTCTCACGGTGAAAGTGCCTATGGTGACACTGCACCTGGTGGCAGTGCAAAATGGTGACAGTGCCCATGGTGACATTGCTCATAGTGACTTTGCTTACAGTGATAGTCCTTACGGTGACAGTGTGCATGGTGACACTGCACACAGTTGCAGTGTTTATGGTGACAGTCTTCACGGTGATACTTTCCATGGTGATAGTGCCCATGGTGACACTGCACATGGTGGCAGTGATAAATGGTGACAGTGCCCCTGTTGACAGTTCTCATGGTGACAGTGCACATGGTGACAACCCGTGCAGACTGTACTCATGGTGACAGTACTCACGGTGACAGTTCTCATGTTTGCAGTATCCATGGTGACAGTGCTCACAGTGATAGTGCCCATGGTGAGAGTGCCCATGATGACAGGGCCCATGGTGCCATTGCCTATGGTGACAGTGCTCATGGTAACAGTGCCCAAGGTGACAGTGACCATGGTGAGAGTGCTCACACTGATGGTGCCCATGGTGACAGTGCTCACGGTGCCTGTCTACGTTGTGCCAGTACCCATGGCGACAGTGCTCATGGTGACAGTGACCACAGTGAGAGTGCTCATAGTGATAGTGCTCACGTTAATAGTGCTCATGGTGACAATGCAAATGGTGACAATACCATGGTGACAGTACTCATGTTGAAAATACCCATGGTGGCAGTTCTCATAGCGACAGATCTCATGGTGACAGTGCTCATAATAGCAGTGCCCAGGTGCCAGTGCTCGTGGTGACAGTGCTAATGGTGACAGTGCTCTTGGTGGCAGTTCCCATCGGGACAATACTGATGGTGACGCTGTGCATTGTTACAGTGCCCATGGTAACCGTGCTCACAGTGATAGTGCACATCGTGACAGTGCCCATGGTGGTAGTTCACCTGGTGACAGTGCTAAATAGTGACAGTGCACATGCTGACAGTGCTCACGGTGATAGTGCCCATGGTGACAGTGCACACAGTGATAATGGGCATTGTTACAGAGTTCATGGTGACAGCACACGGTGGCAGTGGCCATGGAGACAGTGCCCACAATGACAGTGCCCATGGTGACAGTGCCGACAGTGACAGTGCCCATGGTGACACTTCTCACGGTGACAGTGCCCATGGGGACAGTTAGCATGGTGAGATTTCTCATGGTGACAGTGCCCGTTGTGACAGTGCTCACAGTGACAATGCCCATGGTGCCAGTGCCTATAGAGTCATTCCGCATGGTCACATTTCTCACAGTGATAGTGCCTATGGTGATATTAACCATGGTGACACTGCACATGGTGGCAGAGCAAAATGGTGACAGTGCCCATGGTGACATTGCTCATGGTGACTTTGCTTACGGTGATAGTCCTTACAGTGACAGTGCGCATGGTGACACTGCACACAGTGACAGTGTTCATGGTGACAGTGTTCACGGTGATAGTTCCCATGGTGAGATTGTCCATGGTAACAGTGCCCATAGTCACAATTCTCATGGTGTAGTGCTCACAGTGACAGTGTCCATGGTGTCATGCCCATGGTGACAGTGCTCATGGTGACAGTGCTCATGTTGGCAGTGCCATAAATAACAGTGCTCATTGTGGCAGTGCTCATGGTGTCCGTGCTCATGGTGACAGTGCCCATGTTTACAGTGTTTATGGTGATAGATGTCACGGTGTCAGTGCCCACGGGGACAGTGCCAAGGCTGACAAAGCCCAGGGTGATACTTCCCATTGGGACAGTGCCCACGGTGACAGTGCCCATGGTGACAGCGCCCAGTGTGACAAGGCACATGGTGACAGTGCTCACGGTTACGGTGCCCATGGTGACAGTGCCGATGGTGAGAGTGCCATTAGTGACAGTGCTCATGGTGAAACTGCCCATGGAGACATCGCCCATGGTGATAGTGCTCATGGTGACAACCCCACGGTGACAGTGCCAATGTTGATAGTCCCCGTGGTGACAGGTCTTACATTGAATGTGACCATGGTGTCTGTGCTCATGGTGACAGTGCTCAAGGTTAGAGTCTCCATGTTGACAGTGCCGATGGTGACAATTCTCACGGTGACAGGGCCTATGTTGAAAATTCTCATAGTGACAGTGTTCACGGTGACAGTGCCCATGGTGCTATTACCCATGGTGACAGTTCTCATAGTGAAACGGCCCATGGTGACACTGCACATGGTGGCAGTGCAAAATGGTGACAGTGCCCATGGTGCTATTGCTCATGGTGACATTGCTTACGGTGATAGTGTGTATGGTGAAACTGCACACAGTGACATTGCTCATGGTGACAGTGTTCACGGCATTAGTTCCTATCGTGAATGTGACCTTGGGGACGGTGCCCATTGTCACAATTCTCATGGTGTAGTGCTCACGGTGACAGTGCCCATGGTGACAATACACAGGGTGACAGTATTCATGGTGACATTGCTCATGGTGAGAGTGCCCATGTTCACAACTGTCACGGTGATAGTTCCCATGGTGACAATACCCAGGGTAACAGAGCTGATGGTAAAAGTGTTCACGGTGACAGTGCCCATGATGACAGTACCTAAGGTGACAATTCCCATGGTGAGACTGCTCATAGACAGTGCCCATGGTGACAATACCCAGCATGTCCTGTCCATGGTGACAGTGATCATGGTGACACTTCTCATGAGGACAGTGCCATAAGTGACAGTGCTCATTGTGGCAGTGCTCATGGTGACTGTGCTCATGGTGACAGTGCCCATGGTGACAGTGCCTATGGTGATAGATATCATGGTGGCCGTGCCCAGGGTGACATTGCCCACGGTGACAAAGCCCAGGGTGATACTTCCCATTGTGACAGTGCCAACGGTGGCAGAGCCCATGGTGACAGTGCCCAAGATCACAGTGCCCATGGTGAGAGTTCTAACGGTGACTCTGCCCATGGTGACAGCACCCAGTGTGACAATGCCCATTGTGACAGTGCTCACGGTGACCATGCCGATGGTGATAGTGCCAATAGTGAGAGTGCTCACGGTGACACTGCCCATGGGGACACTGACCATGGTGATAGTGCTCATCATGACAACCCCTCGGAGGCAGTGCCAATGGTGAGAGTCCCCGTGGTGACAGTTCGCACGGTGAAAGTGATCCTGTTGAAATTTCTCATGGTGACAGTGCTCATGGTGACAGTGCTCAAGGTGATAGTCTCCATGTTGACAGTGTCCATGGTGACTGTTCTCACGGTGACAGTGCCTATGGTGATTATGCTCTTAGTGACAGTGCTCATGGTGACAGTGCCCATGGTGGCAGTGACCACGGTGACTGTTCTCACCGTGGTAGTGCCCATGGTGACAGTGTTCATGATGACAGTCCACATTAAGGCTGTGCCCACGGTGACACTGCTCATGGTGATTGTTCTCACGGTGATAGTACGCACGGTGACAGTGCCAAAGGTGACAATACCCAGGTGATAGTAATCATGGTGAAAGTGCCCATGGTGGCAGTTCTCATACTGACAGTTCTTGTGACACTGCTCATGGTGGCAGTGCTCGTGGTGACAGTGCTCTTGGTGACAGTGCTCATGGTGGCAGTGCCCATGGTGAGACTCCCGATGGTGACACTGCCCATGGTGACAGTGCACATGGTCATGGTGCATCTGGTGGCAGTGCAAAATAGTGAGGGTGCCCATGATGATATTGCTCATGGTGATAGTGCCCATGGTGAGAGTGCCCATGGTTCCAGTGCTCATGGTGACAGTGCCCATTGTGACAGTGCCCCTGGTGACAGTGCACACCGTGAGAGTGTCCATGGTGTCTGTGCCCATGGTGACAGTTCTTATCATGAGAGTGTTCATGGTAGCAGTGTTCATGGTAATAGTGCTCACGGAGACATTGCCCACAATGAGAGTGCCCATGGTGAGAATACTGACTGTGACAGTGCCCATGATGACTTTTCTCTCTGCGACAGTGCCCTTCGGGACAGTTAGCACGGTGAGATTTCTCACAGTGATAGTGCACATGGTTTCAGTGCTAATAGTGAAAAGACCCACGGCGCCAGTGCCCATCATGGCATTGCTCACGGTGATAGTTGTCACGGTGACAGTGCCCATGGTGATATTACCCATGGTGACAGTACTCAGTGATCAAGTGCTCATGGTGACAGTGCCTAAGGTGATAGTGCACACGGTGGCAGTGCAAAATGGCGACAGTGCCCATGGGGACATTGCTTAATGTGATAGTCCTTGTGGTGACATTGCGCATGGTGACATTGCCCACCACGACAGTTCTCTTGTTGACAGTGCTCATGGTGATAGTGCCAATGTTGGAAGTGCCCATCGTGAAAGTGCCCATGGTGAGAGTTCTTATGATGAGAGTGGTCAGAGTGGCAGTGCTCATGGTGAAAGTGCCCATGGTGACAGAGCCCACGGTGACAGTGTCCATAGTTACAGTGTCCACGGTGACAGTCCTAACAGTGAAATTGTCCATGGGGACACTGCCCATGGTGAAAGTGCCCATGGTCACAACACTCACGGTGATAGTGCTCACGGTGAGAGTGGCCATGGTGACAGTGACCACGGTGACACTTCTAATGGTGATACTGCCCATGATGACAGTGCTCATGGTGACAGTCCACATTGTGCCAGTGCCCAAGGTGACAGTGCTCATGGTGACAGTGCCCAAAGTCACAATACCCATGGTGACAGTGCCCAGGCTGACAGTTCTCAAGGTGATAGTGCCCATGGTGACAGTGCACATGGTGATATAGAGAATGGGGACAGTGCTTATGGTGACAGTGGTCATGGTTGCAGTACCCATGGTGATAGTGCTGAAACTGACAGTGCCCTTGGGGATAGTGCCCATGGTGAGTGTGCTCGTGTTAATAGTGCCCATGGTGGCAGTTCCCATTGTGAAAGTGCTCATGATGACAGTGCCCATGTTGGTAGTTCCCATGGTGATAGTGCTCATGGTGATAGTGACCATGTTAACAGTGCACATGGTGGCTGTGCCCTTGGTGACAGTGCCCATGATGACAGTATTCATGGTGACAGTGCTCACGGTGATAGTGCCCTTGGTGACAGTGCACATGGTGGTAGTCCACATGGTGGCAGTGAAAAATGGTGACAGTTCCCATGCTGACAGTTCTCATTGTGACAATGCACACGGTCACAACCGATGCAGACACTGCTCATGGTAGCTCTACCCGTGGTGACAGTGCTCATGGTGATAGTGACCATGTTAACAGTGCCCATGGTGACACTGCCCATGGTGACAATGCCCATGATGACAGTGCCCATGGAGTCAGTGCCCACGGAGCCATTGCCTATGGTAACAGTGCTCACAGTGACAGTACCCATGGTAACAGTGACCACGGTGAGAGTGCTCATGGTGATAGTGGCTATGGTGACAGATCACACTGTGGCAGTCCGCATTGTGCCAGTACCAATAGTGACAGTGCCCATGGTGACATTGACCAAGGTGAGAGTGCTCACGGTGCTAGTGCTCACAGTAATAGTGCTCATGGTGACAGTGCCGACAGTGACGGTGCTCACGGTGACAGTGCCTATGGTGATAGTGCCCATGGTGAGAGTCCGCCCATTGATAGTGCCCATGGTGGCAGTTCCCATTGTGAAAGTGCTCATGATGACATTGCCCATGTTGGTAGTTCCCATGGTGACAGTGCTCACGGTGATAGTGACCTTGGTAACTGTGCACATGGTGGCCGTGCCCGTGGTGACAGTGCCAATGATGACAGTACTCATGGTGACAGTTCCCATGTGGACAAGGCACAGGTTGGCAGTGAAAAATGGTGAAAGTGCCCATGTTGACAGTTCTCATGGTGACAGTGCACATGGTAACAACCCATGCAGACAGTACTCACGGTGACATTTCTCATGGTTGCAGTACCCATGGTGACAGTGCTCACAGTGATACTGCCCATGGTGGCAGTGCCCATGGTGACAGTGCCCATGGTGACACTGCCCATGATGACAGTGCCCATGGTGAAAGTTCCCACGGTGCCATTCCCTACGGTGACTGTGCTCATGGTAACAGTGCCCATGGTGACAGTGACCATGGTGAGAGTGCTCACACTGATAGTGCCCATGGTGACAGGGCTCATGGTGCCAGGCCGCATTGTGCCAGTACCCATGGCGACAGTGGTCATGGTGACACTGACCACAGTGAGAGTGCTCACTGTGATAGAGCTCACGGTAATAGTGCTCATGGTGACAGTGCAAATGGTGACAATACCCATGGTGACAGTACTCATGTTGAAAATACCCATGGTGGCAGTTCTCATGGTGACAGTGCTCATAATAGCAGTGCCCAAGGTGGCAGTCCTCGTGGTGACAGTGCTAATGGTGACAGTGCTCTTGGTGGCAGTTCCCATGGGGACAGTACCGATGGTGACCCTGTGCATTGTTACAGTGCCCATGGTAACCGTGCTCACGGTGGTAGTGCACATCGTGACAGTGCCCATGGTGGTAGTTCACCTGGTGACAGTGGTAAATAGTGACAGTGCACATGCTGACAGTGCTCACGGTGATAGTGCCCATGGTGACAGTGCCCACGGTGATAATGGGTATTATTACAGTGTTCATCGTGACTGAGCCCAAGGTGGCAGTGGCCATGGTAAGAGTGCCCACAATGACAGTGCCCATGGTAACAGTGCCGACAGTGACAGTGCCCATGGTGACACTTCTCACAGTGAATGTGCCCATGGGGACAGTTACCATGATGAGATTTCTCATGGTGATAGTGCCCGTTGTGACAGTGCTCACAGTGACAATGCCCATGGTGCCAGTGCCCATAGAGACATTCCGCACGGGCACATTTCTCACGGTGAAAGTGCCTATGGTGACACTGCACCTGGTGGCAGTGCAAAATGGTGACAGTGCCCATGGTGACATTGCTCATAGTGACTTTGCTTACAGTGATAGTCCTTACGGTGACAGTGTGCATGGTGACACTGCACACAGTTGCAGTGTTTATGGTGACAGTCTTCACGGTGATACTTTCCATGGTGATAGTGCCCATGGTGACACTGCACATGGTGGCAGTGATAAATGGTGACAGTGCCCCTGTTGACAGTTCTCATGGTGACAGTGCACATGGTGACAACCCGTGCAGACTGTACTCATGGTGACAGTACTCACGGTGACAGTTCTCATGTTTGCAGTATCCATGGTGACAGTGCTCACAGTGATAGTGCCCATGGTGAGAGTGCCCATGATGACAGGGCCCATGGTGCCATTGCCTATGGTGACAGTGCTCATGGTAACAGTGCCCAAGGTGACAGTGACCATGGTGAGAGTGCTCACACTGATGGTGCCCATGGTGACAGTGCTCACGGTGCCTGTCTACGTTGTGCCAGTACCCATGGCGACAGTGCTCATGGTGACAGTGACCACAGTGAGAGTGCTCATAGTGATAGTGCTCACGTTAATAGTGCTCATGGTGACAATGCAAATGGTGACAATACCATGGTGACAGTACTCATGTTGAAAATACCCATGGTGGCAGTTCTCATAGCGACAGATCTCATGGTGACAGTGCTCATAATAGCAGTGCCCAGGTGCCAGTGCTCGTGGTGACAGTGCTAATGGTGACAGTGCTCTTGGTGGCAGTTCCCATCGGGACAATACTGATGGTGACGCTGTGCATTGTTACAGTGCCCATGGTAACCGTGCTCACAGTGATAGTGCACATCGTGACAGTGCCCATGGTGGTAGTTCACCTGGTGACAGTGCTAAATAGTGACAGTGCACATGCTGACAGTGCTCACGGTGATAGTGCCCATGGTGACAGTGCACACGGTGATAATGGGCATTGTTACAGAGTTCATGGTGACAGCACACGGTGGCAGTGGCCATGGAGACAGTGCCCACAATGACAGTGCCCATAGTGACAGTGCCGACAGTGACAGTGCCCATGGTGACACTTCTCACGGTGACAGTGCCCATGGGGACAGTTAGCATGGTGAGATTTCTCACGGTGACAGTGCCCGTTGTGACAGTGCTCACAGTGACAATGCCCATGGTGCCAGAGCCCATAGAGTCATTCCGCACGGTCACATTTCTCACAGTGAAAGTGCCTATGGTGATATTAACCATGGTGACACTGCACATGGTGGCAGAGCAAAATGGTGACAGTGCCCATGGTGACATTGCTCATGGTGACTTTGCTTATGGTGATAGTCCTTACAGTGACAGTGCGCATGGTGACACTGCACACAGTGACAGTGTTCATGGTGACAGTGTTCACGGTGATAGTTCCCATGGTGAGATTGTCCATGGTAACAGTGCCCATAGTCACAATTCTCATGGTGTAGTGCTCACAGTGACAGTGTCCATGGTGTCATGCCCATGGTGACAGTGCTCATGGTGACAGTGCTCATGTTGGCAGTGCCATAAATAACAGTGCTCATTGTGGCAGTGCTCATGGTGTCCGTGCTCATGGTGACAGTGCCCATGTTTACAGTGTTTATGGTGATAGATGTCACGGTGTCAGTGCCCACGGGGACAGTGCCAAGGCTGACAAAGCCCAGGGTGATACTTCCCATTGGGACAGTGCCCACGGTGACAGTGCCCATGGTGACAGCGCCCAGTGTGACAAGGCTCATGGTGACAGTGCTCACGGTGACGGTGCCCATGGTGACAGTGCCGATGGTGAGAGTGCCATTAGTTACAGTGCTCATGGTGAAATTGCCCACGGAGACATCGCCCATGGTGATAGTGCTCATGGTGACAACCCCACGGTGACAGTGTCAATGTTGATAGTCCCCGTGGTGACAGGTCTTACATTGAATGTGACCATGGTGTCTGTGCTCATGGTGACAGTGCTCAAGGTTATAGTCTCCATGTTGACAGTGCCGATGGTGACAATTCTCACGGTGACAGGGCCTATGTTGAAAATTCTCATAGTGACAGTGTTCACAGTGACAGTGCCCATGGTGCTATTACCCATGGTGACAGTTCTCATAGTGAAACTGCCCATGGTGACACTGCACATGGTGGCAGTGCAAAATGGTGACAGTGCCCATGGTGATATTGCTCATGGTGACATTGCTTACGGTGATAGTGTGTATGGTGAAACTGCACACAGTGACATTGCTCATGGTGACAGTGTTCACGGTGTTAGTTCCTATCGTGAATGTGACCATGGGGACAGTGCCCATTGTCACAATTCTCATGGTGTAGTGCTCACGGTGACAGTGCCCATGGTGACAATACACAGGGTGACAGTATTCATGGTGACATTGCTCATGGTGAGAGTGCCCATGTTCACAACTGTCACGGTGATTGTTCCCATGGTGACAATACCCAGGGTAACAGAGCTGATGGTAAAAGTGTTCACGGTGACAGTGCCCATGGTGACAGTACCTAAGGTGACAATTCCCATGGTGAGACTGCTCATAGACAGTGCCCACGGTGACAATACCCAGCGTGTCCTGTCCATGGTGACAGTGATCATGGTGACACTTCTCATGAGGACAGTGCCATAAGTGACAGTGCTCATTGTGGCAGTGCTCATGGTGACCGTGCCCATGGTGACAGTGCCCATGGTGACAGTGCCTATGGTGATAGATATCATGGTGGCCGTGCCCAGGGTGACATTGCCCACGCTGACAAAGCCCATGGTGATACTTCCCATTGTGACATTGCCCACGGTGGCAGAGCCCATGGTGACAGTGCCCAAGATCACAGTGTCCATGGTGAGAGTGCTAACGGTGACTGTGCCCATGGTGACAGCACCCAGTGTGACAATGCCCATTGTGACAGTGCTCACGGTGACCATGCCGATGGTGATAGTGCCAATAGTGAGAGTGCTCACGGTGACACTGCCCATGGAGACACTGCCCATGGTGATAGTGCTCATCATGACAACCCCTCGGAGGCAGTGCCAATGGTGAGAGTCCCCGTGGTGACAGTTCTCACGGTGAAAGTGATCCTATTGATATTTCTCATGGTGACAGTGCTCTTGGTGACAGTGCTCAAGGTGATAGTCTGAATGTTGACAGTGCCCATGGTGACTCTTCTCACGGTGACAGTGCCTATGGTGATTATGCTCTTAGTGACAGTGCTCATGGTGACAGTGCCCATGGTGACAGTGACCACGGTGACTGTTCTCAACGTGGTAGTGCCCATGGTGACAGTGTTCATGATGACAGTCCGCATTAAGGCTGTGCCCACGGTGACACTGCTCATGGTGATTGTTCTCACGGTGATAGTACGCACGGTGACAGTGCCAAAGGTGACAATACCCAGGTGATAGTAATCATGGTGAAAGAGCCCATGGTGGCAGATCTCATACTGACAGTTCTTGTGACAGTGATCATGGTGGCAGTGCTCGTGGTGACAGTGCTCTTGGTGACAGTGCTCATGGTGGCAGTGCCCATGGTGAGACTCCCGATGGTGACACTGCCCATGGTGACAGTGCACATGGTCATGGTGCATCTGGTGGCAGTGCAAAATAGTGAGAGTGCCCATGATGATATTGCTCATGGTGATAGTGCCCATGGTGAGAGTGCCCATGGTTCCAGTGCTCATGGTGACAGTGCCCATTGTGACAGTGCCCCTGGTGACAGTGCACACCATGAGATTGCCCATGGTGTCTGTGCCCATGGTGACAGTTCTTATCATGAGAGTGTTCACGGTAGCAGTGTTCATGGTAATAGTGCTCACGGAGACATTGCCCACAATGAGAGTGCCCATGGTGAGAATACTGACTGTGACAGTGCCCATGATGACTTTTCTCTCTGCGACAGTGCCCATGGGGACAGTTAGCACGGTGAGATTTCTCACAGTGATAGTGCACATGGTTTCAGTGCTAATAGTGAAAAGACCCACGGCGCCAGTGCCCATCATGTCATTGCTCACGGTGATAGTTCTCACGGTGACAGTGCCCATGGTGATATTACCCATGGTGACAGTACTCAGTGATCAAGTGCTCATGGTGACAGTGCCTAAGGTGATAGTGCACACGGTGGCAGTGCAAAATGGCGACAGTGCCCATGGGGACATTGCTTAATGTGATAGTCCTTGTGGTGACATTGCGCGTGGTGACATTGCCCACCACGACAGTTCTCTTGTTGACAGTGCTCATGGTGATAGTGCCAATGTTGGAAGTGCCCATCGTGAAAGTGCCCATGGTGACAGTTCTTATGATGAGAGTGGTCAGAGTGGCAGTGCTCATGGTGAAAGTGCCCATGGTGACAGAGCCCACGGTGACAGTGTCCATAGTTATAGTGTCCACGGTGACAGTCCTAACAGTGAAATTGTCCATGGGGACACTGCCCATGGTGAAAGTGCCCATGGTCACAACACTCACGGTGATAGTGCTCACGGTGAGAGTGGCCATGGTGACAGTGACCACGGTGACACTTCTAATGGTGATACTGCCCATGATGACAGTGCTCATGGTGACAGTCCACATTGTGCCAGTGCCCAAGGTGACAGTGCTCATGGTGACAGTGCCCAAAGTCACAATACCCATGGTGACAGTGCCCAGGCTGACAGTTCTCAAGGTGATAGTGCCCATGGTGACAGTGCACATGGTGATACAGAGAATGGGGACAGTGCTTATGGTGACAGTGGTCATGGTTGCAGTACCCATGGTGATAGTGCTGAAACTGACAGTGCCCTTGGGGATAGTGCCCATGGTGAGTGTGCTCGTGTTAATAGTGCCCATGGTGGCAGTTCCCATTGTGAAAGTGCTCATGATGACAGTGCCCATGTTGGTAGTTCCCATGGTGACAGTGCTCATGGTGATAGTGACCAAGTTAACAGTGCACATGGTGGCTGTGCCCTTGGTGACAGTGCCCATGATGACAGTATTCATGGTGACAGTGCTCACGGTGATAGTGCCCATGGTGACAGTGCACATGGTGGTAGTCCACATGGTGGCAGTGAAAAATGGTGACAGTTCCCATGCTGACAGTTCTCATTGTGACAATGCACACGGTCACAACCGATGCTGACACTGCTCATGGTAGCTGTACCCGTGGTGACAGTGCTCATGGTGATAGTGACCATGTTAACAGTGCCCATGGTGACACTGCCCATGGTGACAATGCCCATGATGACAGTGCCCATGGAGTCAGTGCCCACGGAGCCATTGCCTATGGTAACAGTGCTCACAGTGACAGTACCCATGGTAACAGTGACCACGGTGAGAGTGCTCATGGTGATAGTGGCTATGGTGACAGATCACACTGTGACAGTCCGCATTGTGCCAGTACCAATAGTGACAGTGCCCATGGTGACATTGACCACGGTGAGAGTGCTCACGGTGCTAGTGCTCACAGTAATAGTGCTCATGGTGACAGTGCCGACAGTGACGGTGCTCACGGTGACAGTGCCTATGGTGATAGTGCCCATGGTGAGAGTCCGCCCATTGATAGTGCCCATGGTGGCAGTTCCCATTGTGAAAGTGCTCATGATGACATTGCCCATGTTGGTAGTTCCCATGGTGACAGTGCTCACGGTGATAGTGACCTTGGTAACTGTGCACCTGGTGGCCGTGCCCTTGGTGACAGTGCCAATGATGACAGTACTCATGGTGACAGTTCCCATGGGGACAAGGCACAGGGTGGCAGTGAAAAATGGTGAAAGTGCCCATGTTGACAGTTCTCATGGTGACAGTGCACACGGTGACAACCCATGCAGACAGTACTCACGGTGACAGTTCTCATGGTTGCAGTACCCATGGTGACAGTGCTCACAGTGATACTGCCCATGGTGGCAGTGCCCATGGTGACAGTGCCCATGGTGACACTGCCCATGATGACAGTGCCCATGGTGAAAGTTCCCACGGCGCCATTGCCTATGGTGACTGTGCTCATGGTAACAGTGCCCATGGTGACAGTGACCATGGTGAGAGTGCTCATAGTGATAGTGCTCACGGTAATAGTGCTCATGGTGACAATGCAAATGGTGACAATACCATGGTGACAGTACTCATGTTGAAAATACCCATGGTGGCAGTTCTCCTAGCGACAGATCTCATGGTGACAGTGCTCATAATAGCAGTGCCCAGGTGCCAGTGCTCGTGGTGACAGTGCTAATGGTGACAGTGCTCTTGGTGGCAGTTCCCATCGGGACAATACTGATGGTGACGCTGTGCATTGTTACAGTGCCCATGGTAACCGTGCTCACGGTGATAGTGCACATCGTGACAGCGCCCATGGTGGTAGTTCACCTGGTGACAGTGCTAAATAGTGACAGTGCATGTGCTGACAGTGCTCACGGTGATAGTGCCCATGGTGACAGTGCACACGGTGATAATGGGCATTGTTACAGATTTCATGGTGACAGCACATGGTGGCAGTGGCCATGGAGACAGTGCCCACAATGACAGTGCCCATGGTGACAGTGCCGACAGTGACAGTGCCCATGGTGACACTTCTCACGGTGACAGTGCCCATGGGGACAGTTAGCATGGTGAGATTTCTCACGGTGACAGTGCCCGTTGTGACAGTGCTCACAGTGACAATGCCCATGGTGCCAGTGCCCATAGAGTCATTCCGCACGGTCTCATTTCTCACAGTGAAAGTGCCTATGGTGATATTAACCATGGTGACACTGCACATGGTGGCAGAGCAAAATGGTGACAGTGCCCATGGTGACATTGCTCATGGTGACTTTCCTTATGGTGATAGTCCTTACAGTGACAGTGTGCATGGTGACACTGCACACAGTGACAGTGTTCATGGTGACAGTGTTCACAGTGATAGTTCCCATGGTGAGATTGTCCATGGTAACAGTGCCCATAGTCACAATTCTCATGGTGTAGTGCTCACAGTGACAGTGCCCATGGTGTCATGCCCATGGTGACAGTGCTCATGGTGACAGTGCTCATGTTGGCAGTGCCATAAATAACAGTGCTCATTGTGGCAGTGCTCATGGTGTCCGTGCTCATGGTGACAGTGCCCATGTTTACAGTGTTTATGGTGATAGATGTCACGGTGTCAGTGCCCACGGGGACAGTGCCAAGGCTGACAAAGCCCAGGGTGATACTTCCCATTGGGACAGTGCCCACGGTGACAGTGCCCATGGTGACAGCGCCCAGTGTGACAAGGCTCATGGTGACAGTGCTCACGGTGACGGTGCCCATGGTGACAGTGCCGATGGTGAGAGTGCCATTAGTGACAGTGCTCATGGTGAAACTGCCCATGGAGACATCGCCCATGGTGATAGTGCTCGTGGTGACAACCCCACGGTGACAGTGCCAATTTTGATAGTCCCCGTGGTGACAGGTCTTACATTGAATGTGACCATGGTGTCTGTGCTCATGGTGACAGTGCTCAAGGTTATAGTCTCCATGTTGACAGTGCCGATGGTGACAATTCTCACGGTGACAGGGCCTATGGTGTAAATTCACATAGTGACAGTGTTCACGGTGAGAGTGCCCATGGTGCTATTACCCATGGTGACAGTTCTCATAGTGAAACTGCCCATGGTGACACTGCACATGGTGGCAGTGCAAAATGGAGACAGTGCCCACGGTGATATTGCTCAAGGTGACATTGCTTACGGTGATAGTGTGTATGGTGAAACTGCACACAGTGACATTGCTCATGGTGACAGTGTTCACGGCGTTAGTTCCTATCGTGAATGTGACCATGGGGACAGTGCCCATTGTCACAATTCTCATGGTGTAGTGCTCACGGTGACAGTGCCCATGGTGACAATACACAGGGTGACACTATTCATGGTGACATTGCTCATGGTGAGAGTGCCCATGTTCACAACTGTCACGGTGATAGTTCCCATGGTGACAATACCCAGGGTAACAGAGCTGATGGTAAAAGTGTTCACGGTGACAGTGCCCATGATGACAGTACCTAAGGTGACAATTCCCATGGTGAGACTGCTCATAGACAGTGCCCATGGTGACAATACCCAGCGTGTCCTGTCCATGGTGACAGTGATCATGGTGACACATCTCATGAGGACAGTGCCATAAGTGACAGTGCTCATTGTGGCAGTGCTCATGGTGACTGTGCTCATGGTGACAGTGCCCATGGTGACAGTGCCTATGGTGATAGATATCATGGTGGCCGTGCCCAGGGTGACATTGCCCACGCTGACAAAGCCCATGGTGATACTTCCCATTGTGACAGTGCCCACGGTGGCAGAGCCCATGGTGACAGTGCCCAAGATCACAGTGTCCATGGTGAGAGTGCTAACGGTGACTGTGCCCATGGTGACAGCACCCAGTGTGACAATGCCCATTGTGACAGTGCTCACGGTGACCATGCCGATGGTGTTAGAGCCAATAGTGAGAGTGCTCACGGTGACACTGCCCATGGAGACACTGCCCATGGTGATAGTGCTCATCATGACAACCCCTCGGAGGCAGTGCCAATGGTGAGAGTCCCCGTGGTGACAGTTCTCACGGTGAAAGTGATCCTATTGATCTTTCTCATGGTGACAGTGCTCTTGGTGACAGTGCTCAAGGTGATAGTCTGAATGTTGACAGTGCCCATGGTGACTCTTCTCACGGTGACAGTGCCTATGGTGATTATGCTCTTAGTGACAGTGCTCATGGTGACAGTGCCCATGGTGACAGTGACCACGGTGAATGTTCTCACCATGGTAGTGCCCATGGTGACAGTGTTCATGATGACAGTCCGCATTAAGGCTGTGCCCACGGTGACACTGCTCATGGTGATAGTTCTCACGGTGATAGTACGCACGGTGACAGTGCCAAAGGTGACAATACCCAGGTGATAATAATCATGGTGAAAGTGCCCATGGTGGCAGTTCTCATACTGACAGTTCTTGTGACAGTGCTCATGGTGGCAGTGCTCGTGGTGACAGTGCTCTTGGTGACAGTGCTCATGGTGGCAGTGCCCATGGTGAGACTCCCGATGGTGACACTGCCCATGGTGACAGTGCACATGGTCATGGTGCATCTGCTGGCAGTGCAAAATAGTGAGAGTGCCCATGATGATATTGCTCATGGTGATAGTGCCCATGGTGAGAGTGCCCATGGTTCCAGTGCTCATGGTGACAGTGCCCATTGTGACAGTGGCCCTGGTGACAGTGCACACCGTGAGAGTGCCCATGGTGTCTGTGCCCATGGTGACAGTTCTTATCATGAGAGTGTTCACGGTAGCAGTGTTCATGGTAATAGTGCTCACGGAGACATTGCCCACAATGAGAGTGCCCATGGTGAGAATACTGACTGTGAAAGTGCCCATGATGACTTTTCTCTCTGCGACAGTGCCCATGGGGACAGTTAGCACGGTGAGATTTCTCACAGTGATAGTGCACATGGTTTCAGTGCTAATAGTGAAAAGACCCACGGCGCCAGTGCCCATCATGGCATTGCTCACGGTGATAGTTCTCACGGTGACAGTGCCCATGGTGATATTACCCATGGTGACAGTACTCAGTGATCAAGTGCTCATGGTGACAGTGCCTAAGGTGATAGTGCACACGGTGGCAGTGCAAAATGGCGACAGTGCCCATGGGGACATTGCTTAATGTGATAGTCCTTGTGGTGACATTGCGCATGGTGACATTGCCCACCACGACAGTTCTCTTGTTGACAGTGCTCATGGTGATAGTGCCAATGTTGGAAGTGCCCATCGTGAAAGTGCCCATGGTGACAGTTCTTATGATGAGAGTGGTCAGAGTGGCAGTGCTCATGGTGAAAGTGCCCATGGTGACAGAGCCCACGGTGACAGTGTCCATAGTTATAGTGTCCACGGTGACAGTCCTAACAGTGAAATTGTCCATGGGGACACTGCCCATGGTGAAAGTGCCCATGGTCACAACACTCACGGTGATAGTGCTCACGGTGAGAGTGGCCATGGTGACAGTGACCACGGTGACATTTCTAATGGTGATACTGCCCATGATGACAGTGCTCATGGTGACAGTCCACATTGTGCCAGTGCCCAAGGTGACAGTGCTCATGGTGACAGTGCCCAAAGTCACAATACCCATGGTGACAGTGCCCAGGCTGACAGTTCTCAAGGTGATAGTGCCCATGGTGACAGTGCACATGGTGATACAGAGAATGGGGACAGTGCTTATGGTGACAGTGGTCATGGTTGCAGTACCCATGGTGATAGTGCTGAAACTGACAGTGCCCTTGGGGATAGTGCCCATGGTGAGTGTGCTCGTGTTAATAGTGCCCATGGTGGCAGTTCCCATTGTGAAAGTGCTCATGATGACAGTGCCCATGTTGGTAGTTCCCATGGTGACAGTGCTCATGGTGATAGTGACCATGTTAACAGTGCACATGGTGGCTGTGCCCTTGGTGACAGTGCCCATGATGACAGTATTCATGGTGACAGTGCTCACGGTGATAGTGCCCATGGTGACAGTGCACATGGTGGTAGTCCACATGGTGGCAGTGAAAAATGGTGACAGTTCCCATGCTGACAGTTCTCATTGTGACAATGCACACGGTCACAACCGATGCTGACACTGCTCATGGTAGCTGTACCCGTGGTGACAGGGCTCATGGTGATAGTGCCCATGTTAACAGTGCCCATGGTGACACTGCCCATGGTGACAATGCCCATGATGAC
The DNA here is from genome assembly GCF_964341445.2 of Mesoplodon mirus. NCBI lineage: Eukaryota > Metazoa > Chordata > Mammalia > Artiodactyla > Ziphiidae > Mesoplodon > Mesoplodon mirus. The sequence continues at coordinate 4,081,985 of NW_028295808.1, read as the reverse complement.
AGTGCCCATGGAGTCAGTGCCCACGGAGCCATTGCCTATGGTAACAGTGCTCACAGTGACAGTACCCATGGTAACAGTGACCACGGTGAGAGTGCTCATGGTGATAGTGGCTATGGTGACAGATCACACTGTGACAGTCCGCATTGTGCCAGTACCAATAGTGACAGTACCCATGGTGACATTGACCACGGTGAGAGTGATCACGGTGCTAGTGCTCACAGTAATAGTGCTCATGGTGACAGTGCCGACAGTGAAGGTGCTCACGGTGACAGTGCCTCTGGTGATAGTGCCCATGGTGAGAGTCCGCCCATTGATAGTGCCCATGGTTGCAGTTCCCATTGTGAAAGTGCTCATGATGACATTGCCCATGTTGGTAGTTCCCATGGTGACAGTGCTCAAGGTGATAGTGACCTTGGTAACTGTGCACATGGTGGCCGTGCCCTTGGTGACAGTGCCAATGATGACAGTACTCATGGTGACAGTTCCCATGGGGACAAGGCACAGGTTGGCAGTGAAAAATGGTGAAAGTGCCCATGTTGACAGTTCTCATGGTGACAGTGCACACGGTGATAACCCATGCAGACAGTACTCACGGTGACAGTTCTCATGGTTGCAGTACCCATGGTGACAGTGCCCATGGTGACACTGCCCATGATGACAGTGCCCATGGTGAAAGTTCCCACGGCGCCATTGCCTATGGTGACAGTGCTCATGGTAACAGTGCCCATGGTACAGTGACCATGGTGAGAGTGCTCACACTGATAGTGCCCATGGTGACAGGGCTCATGGTGCCAGGCCGCATTGTGCCAGTACCCATGGCGACAGTGGTCATGGTGACACTGACCACAGTGAGAGTGCTCACTGTGATAGAGCTCACAGTAATAGTGCTCATGGTGACAGTGCAAATGGTGACAATACCCATGGTGACAGTACTCATGTTGAAACTACCCATGGTGGCAGTTCTCATGGTGACAGTGCTCATAATAGCAGTGCCCAAGGTGGCAGTCCTCGTGGTGACAGTGCTAATGGTGACAGTGCTCTTGGTGGCAGTTCCCATGGGGACAGTACCGATGGTGACCCTGTGCATTGTTACCGTGCCCATGGTAACCGTGCTCACGGTGGTAGTGCACATCGTGACAGTGCCCATGGTGGTAGTTCACCTGGTGACAGTGCTAAATAGTGACAGTGCACATGCTGACAGTGCTCACGGTGATAGTGCCCATGGTGACAGTGCCCACGGTGATAATGGGTATTATTACAGTGTTCATCGTGACAGAGCCCAAGGTGGCAGTGGCCATGGTGACAGTGCCCACAATGACAGTGCCCATGGTAACAGTGCCGACAGTGACAGTGCCCATGGTGACACTTCTCACAGTGAATGTGCCCATGGGGACAGTTACCATGATGAGATTTCTCACGGTGATAGTGCCCGTTGTGACAGTGCTAACAGTGACAATGCCCATGGTGCCAGTGCCCATAGAGACATTCCACACGGTCACATTTCTCACGGTGAAAGTGCCTATGGTGACACTGCACCTGGTGGCAGTGCAAAATGGTGACAGTGCCCATGGTGACATTGCTCATAGTGACTTTGCTTACAGAGATAGTCCTTATGGTGACAGTGTGCATGGTGACACTGCACACAGTTGCAGTGTTTATGGTGACAGTCTTCACGGTGATACTTTCCATGGTGATAGTGCCCATGGTGACACTGCACATGGTGGCAGTGATAAATGGTGACAGTGCCCCTGTTGACAGTTCTCATGGTGAGAGTGCACATGGTGACAACCCGTGCAGACTGTACTCACGGTGACAGTTCTCATGTTTGCAGTATCCATGGTGACAGTGGTCACAGTCATAGTGCCCATGGTGAGAGTGCCCATGATGACAGGGCCCATGGTGCCATTGCCTATGGTGACAGTGCTCATGGTAACAGTGCCCAAGGTGACAGTGACCATGGTGAGAGTGCTCACACTGATGGTGCCCATGGTGACAGTGCTCACGGTGCCTGTCTACATTGTGCCAGTACCCATGGCGACAGTGCTCATGGTGACAGTGACCACAGTGAGAGTGCTCATAGTGATAGTGCTCACGGTAATAGTGCTCATGGTGACAATGCAAATGGTGACAATACCATGGTGACAGTACTCATGTTGAAAATACCCATGGTGGCAGTTCTCATAGCGACAGATCTCATGGTGACAGTGCTCATAATAGCAGTGCCCAGGTGCCAGTGCTCGTGGTGAAAGTGCTAATGGTGACAGTGCTCTTGGTGGCAGTTCCCATCGGGACAATACTGATGGTGACGCTGTGCATTGTTACAGTGCCCATGGTAACCGTGCTCACGGTGATATTGCACATCGTGACAGCGCCCATGGTGGTAGTTCACCTGGTGACAGTGCTAAATAGTGACAGTGCACGTGCTGACAGTGCTCACGGTGATAGTGCCCATTGTGACAGTGCACACGGTGATAATGGGCATTGTTACAGAGTTCATGGTGACAGCACACGGTGGCAGTGGCCATGGAGACAGTGCTCACAATGACAGTGCCCATGGTGACAGTGCCGACAGTGACAGTGCCCATGGTGACACTTCTCACGGTGACAGTGCCCATGGGGACAGTTAGCATGGTGAGATTTCTCACGGTGACAGTGCCCGTTGTGACAGTGCTCACAGTGACAATGCCCATGGTGCCAGTGCCCATAGAGTCATTCCACACGGTCTCATTTCTCACAGTGAAAGTGCCTATGGTGATATTAACCATGGTGACACTGCACATGGTGGCAGAGCAAAATGGTGACAGTGCCCATGGTGACATTGCTCATGGTGACTTTCCTTATGGTGATAGTCCTTACAGTGACAGTGCGCATGGTGACACTGCACACAGTGACAGTGTTCATGGTGACAGTGTTCACAGTGATAGTTCCCATGGTGAGATTGTACATGGTAACAGTGCCCATAGTCACAATTCTCATGGTGTAGTGCTCACAGTGACAGTGCCCATGGTGTCATGCCCATGGTGACAGTGCTCATGGTGACAGTGCTCATGTTGGCAGTGCCATAAATAACAGTGCTCATTGTGGCAGTGCTCATGGTGTCCGTGCTCATGGTGACAGTGCCCATGTTTACAGTGTTTATGGTGATAGATGTCACGGTGTCAGTGCCCACGGGGACAGTGCCAAGGCTGACAAAGCCCAGGGTGATACTTCCCATTGGGACAGTGCCCACGGTGACAGTGCCCATGGTGACAGCGCCCAGTGTGACAAGGCTCATGGTGACAGTGCTCACGGTGATGGTGCCCATGGTGACAGTGCCGATGGTGAGAGTGCCATTAGTTACAGTGCTCATGGTGAAACTGCCCACGGAGACATCGCCCATGGTGATAGTGCTCATGGTGACAACCCCACGGTGACAGTGTCAATGTTGATAGTCCCCGTAGTGACAGGTCTTACATTGAATGTGACCATGGTGTCTGTGCTCATGGTGACAGTGCTCAAGGTTATAGTCTCCATGTTGACAGTGCCGATGGTGACAATTCTCACGGTGACAGGGCCTATGTTGAAAATTCTCATAGTGACAGTGTTCACGGTGACAGTGCCCATGGTGCTATTACCCATGGTGACAGTTCTCATAGTGAAACTGCCCATGGTGACACTGCACATGGTGGCAGTGCAAAATGGTGACAGTGCCCATGGTGATATTGCTCATGGTGACATTGCTTACGGTGATAGTGTGTATGGTGAAACTGCACACAGTGACATTGCTCATGGTGACAGTGTTCACGGTGTTAGTTCCTATCGTGAATGTGACCTTGGGGACAGTGCCCATTGTCACAATTCTCATGGTGTAGTGCTCACGGTGACAGTGCCCATGGTGACAATACACAGGGTGACACTATTCATGGTGACATTGCTCATGGTGAGAGTGCCCATGTTCACAACTGTCACGGTGATAGTTCCCATGGTGACAATACCCAGGGTAACTGAGCTGATGGTAAAAGTGTTCACGGTGACAGTGCCCATGATGACAGTACCTAAGGTGACAACTCCCATGGTGAGACTGCTCATAGACAGTGCCCATGGTGACAATACCCAGCGTGTCCTGTCCATGGTGACAGTGATCATGGTGACACTTCTCATGAGGACAGTGCCATAAGTTACAGTGCTCATTGTGGCAGTGCTCATGGTGACCGTGCTCATGGTGACAGTGCCATGGTGACAGTGCCTATGGTGATAGATATCATGGTGGCCGTGCCCAGGGTGACATTGCCCACGGTGACAAAGCCCATGGTGATACTTCCCATTGTGACAGTGCCAACGGTGGCAGAGCCCATGGTGACAGTGCCCAAGATCACAGTGCCCATGGTGAGGGTGCTAACGGTGACTCTGCCCATGGTGACAGCACCCAGTGTGACAATGCCCATTGTGACAGTGCTCACGGTGACCATGCCGATGGTGATAGTGCCAATAGTGAGAGTGCTCACGGTGACACTGCCCATGGAGACACTGCCCATGGTGATAGTGCTCATCATGACAACCCCTCGGAGGCAGTGCCAATGGTGAGAGTCCCCGTGGTGACATTTCTCACGGTGAAAGTGATCCTATTGATATTTCTCATGGTGACAGTGCTCTTGGTGACAGTGCTCAAGGTGATAGTCTGAATGTTGACAGTGACCATGGTGACTCTTCTCACGGTGACAGTGCCTATGGTGATTATGCTCTTAGTGACAGTGCTCATGGTGACAGTGCCCATGGTGACATTGACCACGGTGACTGTTCTCACCGTGGTAGTGCCCATGGTGACAGTGTTCATGATGATAGTCCGCATTAAGGCTGTGCCGTGGTGACAGTGCTCATGGTGATAGTTCTCACGGTGATAGTACGCACGTTGACAGTGCCAAAGGTGACAATACCCAGGTGATAGTAATCATGGTGAAAGTGCCCATGGTGGCAGTTCTCATACTGACAGTTCTTGTGACAGTGCTCATGGTGGCAGTGCTCGTGGTGACAGTGCTCTTGGTGACAGTGCTCATGGTGGCAGTGCCCATGGTGAGACTCCCGATGGTGACACTGCCCATGGTGACAGTGCACATGGTCATGGTGCATCTGCTGGCAGTGCAAAATAGTGAGAGTGCCCATGATGATATTGCTCATGGTGATAGTGCCCATGGTGAGAGTGCCCATGGTTCCAGTGCTCATGGTGACAGTGCCCATTGTGACAGTGGCCCTGGTGACAGTGCACACCGTGAGAGTGCCCATGGTGTCTGTGCCCATGGTGACAGTTCTTATCATGAGAGTGTTCACGGTAGCAGTGTTCATGGTAATAGTGCTCACGGAGACATTGCCCACAATGAGAGTGCCCATGGTGAGAATACTGACTGTGAAAGTGCCCATGATGACTTTTCTCTCTGCGACAGTGCCCATGGGGACAGTTAGCATGGTGAGATTTCTCACAGTGATAGTGCACATGGTTTCAGTGCTAATAGTGAAAAGACCCACGGCGCCAGTGCCCATCATGGCATTGCTCACGGTGATAGTTGTCACGGTGACAGTGCCCATGGTGATATTACCCATGGTGACAGTACTCAGTGATCAAGTGCTCATGGTGACAGTGCCTAAGGTGATAGTGCACACGGTGGCAGTGCAAAATGGCGACAGTGCCCATGGGGACATTGCTTAATGTGATAGTCCTTGTGGTGACATTGCGCATGGTGACATTGCCCACCACGACAGTTCTCTTGTTGAGAGTGCTCATGGTGATAGTGCCAATGTTGGAAGTGCCCATCGTGAAAGTGCCCATGGTGACAGTTCTTATGATGAGAGTGGTCAGAGTGGCAGTGCTCATGGTGAAAGTGCCCATGGTGACAGAGCCCACGGTGACAGTGTCCATAGTTATAGTGTCCACGGTGACAGTCCTAACAGTGAAATTGTCCATGGGGACACTGCCCATGGTGAAAGTGCCCATGGTCAAAACACTCACGGTGATAGTGCTCACGGTGAGAGTGGCCATGGTGACAGTGACCACGGTGACACTTCTAATGGTGATACTGCCCATGATGACAGTGCTCATGGTGACAGTCGACATTGTGCCAGTGCCCAAGGTGACAGTGCTCATGGTGACAGTGCCCAAAGTCACAATACCCATGGTGACAGTGCCCAGGCTGACAGTTCTCAAGGTGATAGTGCCCATGGTGACAGTGCACATGGTGATACAGAGAATGGGGACAGTGCTTATGGTGACAGTGGTCATGGTTGCAGTACCCATGGTGATAGTGCTGAAACTGACAGTGCCTTGGGGATACTGCCCATGGTGAGTGTGCTCGTGTTAATAGTGCCCATGGTGGCAGTTCCCATTGTGAAAGTGCTCATGATGACAGTGCCCATGTTGGTAGTTCCCATGGTGACAGTGCTCATGGTGATAGTGACCATGTTAACAGTGCACATGGTGGCTGTGCCCTTGGTGACAGTGCCCATGATGACAGTATTCATGGTGACAGTGCTCACGGTGATAGTGCCCATGGTGACAGTGCACATGGTGGTAGTCCACATGGTGGCAGTGAAAAATGGTGACAGTTCCCATGCTGACAGTTCTCATTGTGACAATGCACACGGTCACAACCGATGCAGACACTGCTCATGGTAGCTGTACCCGTGGTGACAGTGCTCATGGTGATAGTGCCCATGTTAACAGTGCCCATGGTGACACTGCCCATGGTGACAATGCCCATGATGACAGTGCCCATGGAGTCAGTGCCCACGGAGCCATTGCCTATGGTAACAGTGCTCACAGTGACAGTACCCATGGTAACAGTGACCACGGTGAGAGTGCTCATGGTGATAGTGGCTATGGTGACAGATCACACTGTGACAGTCCGCATTGTGCCAGTACCAATAGTGACAGTGCCCATGGTGACAGTGACCACGGTAAGAGTGCTCACGGTGCTAGTGCTCACAGTAATAGTGCTCATGGTGACAGTGCCAACAGTGACGGTGCTCACGGTGACAGTGCCCATTGTGATAGTGCCCATGGTGAGAGACCGCCCATTGATAGTGCCCATGGTTGCAGTTCCCATTGTGAAAGTGCTCATGATGACATTGCCCATGTTGGTAGTTCCCATGGTGACAGTGCTCAAGGTGATAGTGACCTTGGTAACTGTGCACATGGTGGCCGTGCCCTTGGTGACAGTGCCAATGATGACAGTACTCATGGTGACAGTTCTCATGGTAATAGTTCCCATGGGGACAAGGCACAGGTTGGCAGTGAAAAATGGTGAAAGTGCCCATGTTGACAGTTCTCATGGTGACAGTGCACACGGTGACAACCCATGCAGACAGTACTCACGGTGACAGTTCTCATGGTTGCAGTACCCATGGTGACAGTGCCCATGGTGACACTGCCCATGATGACAGTGCCCATGGTGAAAGTTCCCACGGCGCCATTGCCTATGGTGACAGTGCTCATGGTAACAGTGCCCATGGTACAGTGACCATGGTGAGAGTGCTCACACTGATAGTGCCCATGGTGACAGGGCTCATGGTGCCAGGCCGCATTGTGCCAGTACCCATGGCGACAGTGGTCATGGTGACACTGACCACAGTGAGAGTGCTCACTGTGATAGGGCTCACGGTAATAGTGCTCATGGTGACAGTGCAAATGGTGACAATACCCATGGTGACAGTACTCATGTTGAAAATACCCATGGTGGCAGTTCTCATGGTGACAGTGCTCATAATAGCAGTGCCCAAGATGGCAGTCCTCGTGGTGACAGTGCTAATGGTGACAGTGCTCTTGGTGGCAGTTCCCATGGGGACAGTACCGATGGTGACCCTGTGCATTGTTACAGTGCCCATGGTAACCGTGCTCACGGTGGTAGTGCACATCGTGACAGTGCCCATGGTGGTAGTTCACCTGGTGACAGTGCTAAATAGTGACAGTGCACATGCTGACAGTGCTCACGGTGATAGTGCCCATGGTGACAGTGCCCACGGTGATAATGGGTATTATTACAGTGTTCATCGTGACAGAGCCCAAGGTGGCAGTGGCCATGGTGACAGTGCCCACAATGACAGTGCCCGTGGTAACAGTGCCGACAGTGACAGTGCCCATGGTGACACTTCTCACAGTGAATGTGCCCATGGGGACAGTTACCATGATGAGATTTCTCACGGTGATAGTGCCCGTTGTGACAGTGCTCACAGTGACAATGCCCATGGTGCCAGTGCCCATAGAGACATTCCACACGGTCACATTTCTCACGGTGAAAGTGCCTATGGTGACACTGCACCTGGTGGCAGTGCAAAATGGTGACAGTGCCCATGGTGACATTGCTCATAGTGACTTTGCTTACAGAGATAGTCCTTACGGTGACAGTGTGCATGGTGACACTGCACACAGTTGCAGTGTTTATGGTGACAGTCTTCACGGTGATACTTTCCATGGTGATAGTGCCCATGGTGACACTGCACATGGTGGCAGTGATAAATGGTGAGAGTGCCCCTGTTGACAGTTCTCATGGTGAGAGTGCACATGGTGACAACCCGTGCAGACTGTACTCACGGTGACAGTTCTCATGTTTGCAGTATCCATGGTGACAGTGGTCACAGTGATAGTGCCCATGGTGAGAGTGCCCATGATGACAGGGCCCATGGTGCCATTGCCTATGGTGACAGTGCTCATGGTAACAGTGCCCAAGGTGACAGTGACCATGGTGAGAGTGCTCACACTGATGGTGCCCATGGTGACAGTGCTCACGGTGCCTGTCTACATTGTGCCAGTACCCATGGCGACAGTGCTCATGGTGACAGTGACCACAGTTAGAGTGCTCATAGGGATAGTGCTCACGGTAATAGTGCTCATGGTGACAATGCAAATGGTGACAATACCATGGTGACAGTACTCATGTTGAAAATACCCATGGTGGCAGTTCTCATAGCGACAGATCTCATGGTGACAGTGCTCATAATAGCAGTGCCCAGGTGCCAGTGCTCGTGGTGAAAGTGCTAATGGTGACAGTGCTCTTGGTGGAAGTTCCCATCGGGACAATACTGATGGTGACGCTGTGCATTGTTACAGTGCCCATGGTAACCGTGCTCACGGTGATAGTGCACATCGTGACAGCGCCCATGGTGGTAGTTCACCTGGTGACAGTGCTAAATAGTGACAGTGCACGTGCTGACAGTGCTCACGGTGATAGTGCCCATGGTGACAGTGCACACGGTGATAATGGGCATTGTTACAGAGTTCATGGTGACAGCACATGGTGGCAGTGGCCATGGAGACAGTGCCCACAATGACAGTGCCCATGGTGACAGTGCCGACAGTGACAGTGCCCATGGTGACACTTCTCACGGTGACAGTGCCCATGGGGACAGTTAGCATGGTGAGATTTCTCATGGTGACAGTGCCCGTTGTGACAGTGCTCACAGTGACAATGCCCATGGTGCCAGTGCCCATAGAGTCATTCCGCATGGTCTCATTTCTCACAGTGAAAGTGCCTATGGTGATATTAACCATGGTGACACTGCACATGGTGGCAGAGCAAAATGGTGACAGTGCCCATGGTGACATTGCTCATGGTGACTTTCCTTATGGTGATAGTCCTTACAGTGACAGTGTGCATGGTGACACTGCACACAGTGACAGTGTTCATGGTGACAGTGTTCACAGTGATAGTTCCCATGGTGAGATTGTCCATGGTAACAGTGCCCATAGTCACAATTCTCATGGTGTAGTGCTCACAGTGACAGTGCCCATGGTGTCATGCCCATGGTGACAGTGCTCATGGTGACAGTGCTCATGTTGGCAGTGCCATAAATAACAGTGCTCATTGTGGCAGTGCTCATGGTGTCCGTGCTCATGGTGACAGTGCCCATGTTTACAGTGTTTATGGTGATAGATGTCACGGTGTCAGTGCCCACGGGGACAGTGCCAAGGCTGACAAAGCCCAGGGTGATACTTCCCATTGGGACAGTGCCCACGGTGACAGTGCCCATGGTGACAGCGCCCAGTGTGACAAGGCTCATGGTGACAGTGCTCACGGTGATGGTGCCCATGGTGACAGTGCCGATGGTGAGAGTGCCATTAGTTACAGTGCTCATGGTGAAACTGCCCACGGAGACATCGCCCATGGTGATAGTGCTCATGGTGACAACCCCACGGTGACAGTGTCAATGTTGATAGTCCCCGTGGTGACAGGTCTTACATTGAATGTGACCATGGTGTCTGTGCTCATGGTGACAGTGCTCAAGGTTATAGTCTCCATGTTGACAGTGCCAATGGTGACAATTCTCACGGTGACAGGGCCTATGTTGAAAATTCTCATAGTGACAGTGTTCACGGTGACAGTGCCCATGGAGCTATTACCCATGGTGACAGTTCTCATAGTGAAACTGCCCATGGTGACACTGCACATGGTGGCAGTGCAAAATGGTGACAGTGCCATGGTGATATTGCTTATGGTGACATTGCTTACGGTGATAGTGTGTATGGTGAAACTGCACACAGTGACATTGCTCATGGTGACAGTGTTCACGGTGTTAGTTCCTATCGTGAATGTGACCTTGGGGACAGTGCCCATTGTCACAATTCTCATGGTGTAGTGCTCACGGTGACAGTGCCCATGGTGACAATACACAGGGTGACACTATTCATGGTGACATTGCTCATGGTGAGAGTGCCCATGTTCACAACTGTCACGGTGATAGTTCCCATGGTGACAATACCCAGGGTAACAGAGCTGATAGTAAAAGTGTTCACGGTGACAGTGCCCATGATGACAGTACCTAAGGTGACAATTCCCATGGTGAGACTGCCCATAGACAGTGCCCATGGTGACAATACCCAGCGTGTCCTGTCCATGGTGACAGTGATCATGGTGACACTTCTCATGAGGACAGTGCCATAAGTTACAGTGCTCATTGTGGCAGTGCACATGGTGACCGTGCTCATGGTGACAGTGCCATGGTGACAGTGCCTATGGTGATAGATATCATGGTGGCCGTGCCCAGGGTGACATTGCCCACGGTGACAAAGCCCATGGTGATACTTCCCATTGTGACAGTGCCAACGGTGGCAGAGCCCATGGTGACAGTGCCCAAGATCACAGTGCCCATGGTGAGGGTGCTAACGGTGACTCTGCCCATGGTGACAGCACCCAGTGTGACAATGCCCATTGTGACAGTGCTCACGGTGACCATGCCGATGGTGATAGTGCCAATAGTGAGAGTGCTCACGGTGACACTGCCCATGGAGACACTGCCCATTGTGATAGTGCTCATCATGACAACCCCTCGGAGGCAGTGCCAATGGTGAGAGTCCCCGTGGTGACAGTTCTCACGGTGAAAGTGATCCTATTGATATTTCTCATGGTGACAGTGCTCTTGGTGACAGTGCTCAAGGTGATAGTCTGAATGTTGACAGTGACCATGGTGACTCTTCTCACGGTGACAGTGCCTATGGTGATTATGCTCTTAGTGACAGTGCTCATGGTGACAGTGCCCATGGTGACATTGACCACGGTGACTGTTCTCACCGTGGTAGTGCCCATGGTGACAGTGTTCATGATGATAGTCCGCATTAAGGCTGTGCCGTGGTGACAGTGCTCATGGTGATAGTTCTCACGGTGATAGTACGCACGTTGACAGTGCCAAAGGTGACAATACCCAGGTGATAGTAATCATGGTGAAAGTGCCCATGGTGGCAGTTCTCATACTGACAGTTCTTGTGACACTGCTCATGGTGGCAGTGCTCGTGGTGACAGTGCTCTTGGTGACAGTGCTCATGGTGGCAGTGCCCATGGTGAGACTCCCGATGGTGACACTGCCCATGGTGACAGTGCACATGGTCATGGTGCATCTGGTGGCAGTGCAAAATAGTGAGAGTGCCCATGATGATATTGCTCATGGTGATAGTGCCCATGGTGAGAGTGCCCATGGTTCCAGTGCTCATGGTGACAGTGCCCATTGTGACAGTGGCCCTGGTGACAGTGCACACCGTGAGAGTGCCCATGGTGTCTGTGCCCATGGTGACAGTTCTTATCATGAGAGTGTTCACGGTAGCAGTGTTCATGGTAATAGTGCTCACGGAGACATTGCCCACAATGAGAGTGCCCATGGTGAGAATACTGACTGTGAAAGTGCCCATGATGACTTTTCTCTCTGCGACAGTGCCCATGGGGACAGTTAGCATGGTGAGATTTCTCACAGTGATAGTGCACATGGTTTCAGTGCTAATAGTGAAAAGACCCACGGCGCCAGTGCCCATCATGGCATTGCTCACGGTGATAGTTGTCACGGTGACAGTGCCCATGGTGATATTACCCATGGTGACAGTACTCAGTGATCAAGTGCTCATGGTGACAGTGCCTAAGGTGATAGTGCACACGGTGGCAGTGCAAAATGGCGACAGTGCCCATGGGGACATTGCTTAATGTGATAGTCCTTGTGGTGACATTGCGCATGGTGACATTGCCCACCACGACAGTTCTCTTGTTGACAGTGCTCATGGTGATAGTGCCAATGTTGGAAGTGCCCATCGTGAAAGTGCCCATGGTGACAGTTCTTATGATGAGAGTGGTCAGAGTGGCAGTGCTCATGGTGAAAGTGCCCATGGTGACAGAGCCCACGGTGACAGTGTCCATAGTTATAGTGTCCACGGTGACAGTCCTAACAGTGAAATTGTCCATGGGGACACTGCCCATGGTGAAAGTGCCCATGGTCACAACACTCACGGTGATAGTGCTCACGGTGAGAGTGGCCATGGTGACAGTGACCACGGTGACACTTCTAATGGTGATACTGCCCATGATGACAGTGCTCATGGTGACAGTCCACATTGTGCCAGTGCCCAAGGTGACAGTGCTCATGGTGACAGTGCCCAAAGTCACAATACCCATGGTGACAGTGCCCAGGCTGACAGTTCTCAAGGTGATAGTGCCCATGGTGACAGTGCACATGGTGATACAGAGAATGGGGACAGTGCTTATGGTGACAGTGGTCATGGTTGCAGTACCCATGGTGATAGTGCTGAAACTGACAGTGCCTTGGGGATAGTGCCCATGGTGAGTGTGCTCGTGTTAATAGTGCCCATGGTGGCAGTTCCCATTGTGAAAGTGCTCATGATGACAGTGCCCATGTTGGTAGTTCCCATGGTGACAGTGCTCATGGTGATAGTGACCATGTTAACAGTGCACATGGTGGCTGTGCCCTTGGTGACAGTGCCCATGATGACAGTATTCATGGTGACAGTGCTCACGGTGATAGTGCCCATGGTGAGAGTGCACATGGTGGTAGTCCACATGGTGGCAGTGAAAAATGGTGACAGTTCCCATGCTGACAGTTCTCATTGTGACAATGCACACGGTCACAACCGATGCTGACACTGCTCATGGTAGCTGTACCCGTGGTGACAGGGCTCATGGTGATAGTGCCCATGTTAACAGTGCCCATGGTGACACTGCCCATGGTGACAATGCCCATGATGACAGTGCCCATGGAGTCAGTGCCCACGGAGCCATTGCCTATGGTAACAGTGCTCACAGTGACAGTACCCATGGTAACAGTGACCACGGTGAGAGTGCTCATGGTGATAGTGGCTATGGTGACAGATCACACTGTGACAGTCCGCATTGTGCCAGTACCAATAGTGACAGTGCCCATGGTGACATTGACCACGGTAAGAGTGCTCACGGTGCTAGTGCTCACAGTAATAGTGCTCATGGTGACAGTGCCAACAGTGAAGGTGCTCACGGTGACAGTGCCCATGGTGATAGTGCCCATGGTGAGAGTCCGCCCATTGATAGTGCCCATGGTTGCAGTTCCCATTGTGAAAGTGCTCATGATGACATTGCCCATGTTGGTAGTTCCCATGGTGACAGTGCTCACGGTGATAGTGACCTTGGTAACTGTGCACATGGTGGCCGTGCCCTTGGTGACAGTGCCAATGATGACAGTACTCATGGTGACAGTTCTCATGGTAATAGTTCCCATGGGGACAAGGCACAGGTTGGCAGTGAAAAATGGTGAAAGTGCCCATGTTGACAGTTCTCATGGTGACAGTGCACATGGTGACAACCCATGCAGACAGTACTCACGGTGACAGTTCTCATGGTTGCAGTACCCATGGTGACAGTGCCCATGGTGACACTGCCCATGATGACAGTGCCCATGGTGAAAGTTCCCACGGCGCCATTGCCTATGGTGACAGTGCTCATGGTAACAGTGCCCATGGTACAGTGACCATGGTGAGAGTGCTCACACTGATAGTGCCCATGGTGACAGGGCTCATGGTGCCAGGCCGCATTGTGCCAGTACCCATGGCGACAGTGGTCATGGTGACACTGACCACAGTGAGAGTGCTCACTGTGATAGGGCTCACGGTAATAGTGCTCATGGTGACAGTGCAAATGGTGACAATACCCATGGTGACAGTACTCATGTTGAAAATTCCCATGGTGGCAGTTCTCATGGTGACAGTGCTCATAATAGCAGTGCCCAAGGTGGCAGTCCTCGTGGTGACAGTGCTAATGGTGACAGTGCTCTTGGTGGCAGTTCCCATGGGGACAGTACCGATGGTGACCCTGTGCATTGTTACAGTGCCCATGGTAACCGTGCTCACGGTGGTAGTGCACATCGTGACAGTGCCCATGGTGGTAGTTCACCTGGTGACAGTGCTAAATAGTGACAGTGCACATGCTGACAGTGCTCACGGTGATAGTGCCCATGGTGACAGTGCCCACGGTGATAATGGGTATTATTACAGTGTTCATCGTGACAGAGCCCAAGGTGGCAGTGGCCATGGTGACAGTGCCCACAATGACAGTGCCCGTGGTAACAGTGCCGACAGTGACAGTGCCCATGGTGACACTTCTCACAGTGAATGTGCCCATGGGTCAGTTACCATGATGAGATTTCTCACGGTGATAGTGCCCGTTGTGACAGTGCTCACAGTGACAATGCCCATGGTGCCAGTGCCCATAGAGACATTCCACACGGTCACATTTCTCACGGTGAAAGTGCCTATGGTGACACTGCACCTGGTGGCAGTGCAAAATGGTGACAGTGCCCATGGTGACATTGCTCATAGTGACTTTGCTTACAGAGATAGTCCTTACGGTGACAGTGTGCATGGTGACACTGCACACAGTTGCAGTGTTTATGGTGACAGTCTTCACGGTGATACTTTCCATGGTGATAGTGCCCATGGTGACACTGCACATGGTGGCAGTGATAAATGGTGAGAGTGCCCCTGTTGAAAGTTCTCATGGTGAGAGTGCACATGGTGACAACCCGTGCAGACTGTACTCACGGTGACAGTTCTCATGTTTGCAGTATCCATGGTGACAGTGGTCACAGTGATAGTGCCCATGGTGAGAGTGCCCATGATGACAGGGCCCATGGTGCCATTGCCTATGGTGACAGTGCTCATGGTAACAGTGCCCAAGGTGACAGTGACCATGGTGAGAGTGCTCACACTGATGGTGCCCATGGTGACAGTGCTCACGGTGCCTGTCTACATTGTGCCAGTACCCATGGCGACAGTGCTCATGGTGACAGTGACCACAGTTAGAGTGCTCATAGGGATAGTGCTCACGGTAATAATGCTCATGGTGACAATGCAAATGGTGACAATACCATGGTGACAGTACTCATGTTGAAAATACCCATGGTGGCAGTTCTCATAGCGACAGATCTCATGGTGACAGTGCTCATAATAGCAGTGCCCAGGTGCCAGTGCTCGTGGTGAAAGTGCTAATGGTGACAGTGCTCTTGGTGGAAGTTCCCATCGGGACAATACTGATGGTGACGCTGTGCATTGTTACAGTGCCCATGGTAACCGTGCTCACGGTGATAGTGCACATCGTGACAGCGCCCATGGTGGTAGTTCACCTGGTGACAGTGCTAAATAGTGACAGTGCACGTGCTGACAGTGCTCACGGTGATAGTGCCCATGGTGACAGTGCACACGGTGATAATGGGCATTGTTACAGAGTTCATGGTGACAGCACATGGTGGCAGTGGCCATGGAGACAGTGCCCACAATGACAGTGCCCATGGTGACAGTGCCGACAGTGACAGTGCCCATGGTGACACTTCTCACGGTGACAGTGCCCATGGGGACAGTTAGCATGGTGAGATTTCTCACGGTGAGAGTGCCCGTTGTGACAGTGCTCACAGTGACAATGCCCATGGTGCCAGTGCCCATAGAGTCATTCCGCACGGTCTCATTTCTCACAGTGAAAGTGCCTATGGTGATATTAACCATGGTGACACTGCACATGGTGGCAGAGCAAAATGGTGACAGTGCCCATGGTGACATTGCTCATGGTGACTTTGCTTATGGTGATAGTCCTTACAGTGACAGTGCGCATGGTGACACTGCACACAGTGACAGTGTTCATGGTGACAGTGTTCACGGTGATAGTTCCCATGGTGAGATTGTCCATGGTAACAGTGCCCATAGTCACAATTCTCATGGTGTAGTGCTCACAGTGACAGTGTCCATGGTGTCATGCCCATGGTGACAGTGCTCATGGTGACAGTGCTCATGTTGGCAGTGCCATAAATAACAGTGCTCATTGTGGCAGTGCTCATGGTGTCCGTGCTCATGGTGACAGTGCCCATGTTTACAGTGTTTATGGTGATAGATGTCACGGTGTCAGTGCCCACGGGGACAGTGCCAAGGCTGACAAAGCCCAGGGTGATACTTCCCATTGGGACAGTGCCCACGGTGACAGTGCCCATGGTGACAGCGCCCAGTGTGACAAGGCTCATGGTGACAGTGCTCACGGTGATGGTGCCCATGGTGACAGTGCCGATGGTGAGAGTGCCATTAGTTACAGTGCTCATGGTGAAACTGCCCACGGAGACATCGCCCATGGTGATAGTGCTCATGGTGACAACCCCACGGTGACAGTGTCAATGTTGATAGTCCCCGTGGTGACAGGTCTTACATTGAATGTGACCATGGTGTCTGTGCTCATGGTGACAGTGCTCAAGGTTAGAGTCTCCATGTTGACAGTGCCGATGGTGACAATTCTCACGGTGACAGGGCCTATGTTGAAAATTCTCATAGTGACAGTGTTCACGGTGACAGTGCCCATGGTTCTATTACCCATGGTGACAGTTCTCATAGTGAAACTGCCCATGGTGACACTGCACATGGTGGCAGTGCAAAATGGTGACAGTGCCCATGGTGATATTGCTCATGGTGACATTGCTTACGGTGATAGTGTGTATGGTGAAACTGCACACAGTGACATTGCTCATGGTGACAGTGTTCACGGTGTTAGTTCCTATCGTGAATGTGACCTTGGGGACAGTGCCCATTGTCACAATTCTCATGGTGTAGTGCTCACGGTGACAGTGCCCATGGTGACAATACACAGGGTGACACTATTCATGGTGACATTGCTCATGGTGAGAGTGCCCATGTTCACAACTGTCACGGTGATAGTTCCCATGGTGACAATACCCAGGGTAACAGAGCTGATAGTAAAAGTGTTCACGGTGACAGTGCCCATGATGACAGTACCTAAGGTGACAATTCCCATGGTGAGACTGCCCATAGACAGTGCCCATGGTGACAATACCCAGCGTGTCCTGTCCATGGTGACAGTGATCATGGTGACACTTCTCATGAGGACAGTGCCATAAGTTACAGTGCTCATTGTGGCAGTGCACATGGTGACCGTGCTCATGGTGACAGTGCCATGGTGACAGTGCCTATGGTGATAGATATCATGGTGGCCGTGCCCAGGGTGACATTGCCCACGGTGACAAAGCCCATGGTGATACTTCCCATTGTGACAGTGCCAACGGTGGCAGAGCCCATGGTGACAGTGCCCAAGATCACAGTGCCCATGGTGAGGGTGCTAACGGTGACTCTGCCCATGGTGACAGCACCCAGTGTGACAATGCCCATTGTGACAGTGCTCACGGTGACCATGCCGATGGTGATAGTGCCAATAGTGAGAGTGCTCACGGTGACACTGCCCATGGAGACACTGCCAATGGTGATAGTGCTCATGATGACAACCCCTCGGAGGCAGTGCCAATGGTGAGAGTCCCCGTGGTGACAGTTCTCACGGTGAAAGTGATCCTATTGATATTTCTCATGGTGACAGTGCTCTTGGTGACAGTGCTCAAGGTGATAGTCTGAATGTTGACAGTGCCCATGGTGACTCTTCTCACGGTGACAGTGCCTATGGTGATTATGCTCTTAGTGACAGTGCTCATGGTGACAGTGCCCATGGTGACAGTGACCACGGTGACTGTTCTCACCGTGGTAGTGCCCATGGTGACAGTGTTCATGATGATAGTCCGCATTAAGGCTGTGCCGTGGTGACAGTGCTCATGGTGATAGTTCTCACGGTGATAGTACGCACGTTGACAGTGCCAAAGGTGACAATACCCAGGTGATAGTAATCATGGTGAAAGTGCCCATGGTGGCAGTTCTCATACTGACAGTTCTTGTGACAGTGCTCATGGTGGCAGTGCTCGTGGTGACAGTGCTCTTGGTGACAGTGCTCATGGTGGCAGTGCCCATGGTGAGACTCCCGATGGTGACACTGCCCATGGTGACAGTGCACATGGTCATGGTGCATCTGGTGGCAGTGCAAAATAGTGAGAGTGCCCATGATGATATTGCTCATGGTGATAGTGCCCATGGTGAGAGTGCCCATGGTTCCAGTGCTCATGGTGACAGTGCCCATTGGGACAGTGCCCCTGGTGACAGTGCACACCGTGAGAGTGCCCATGGTGTCTGTGCCCATGGTGACAGTTCTTATCATGAGAGTGTTCACGGTAGCAGTGTTCATGGTAATAGTGCTCACGGAGACATTGCCCACAATGAGAGTGCCCATGGTGAGAATACTGACTGTGAAAGTGCCCATGATGACTTTTCTCTCTGCGACAGTGCCCATGGGGACAGTTAGCACGGTGAGATTTCTCACAGTGATAGTGCACATGGTTTCAGTGCTAATAGTGAAAAGACCCACGGCGCCAGTGCCCATCATGGCATTGCTCACGGTGATAGTTGTCACGGTGACAGTGCCCATGGTGATATTACCCATGGTGACAGTACTCAGTGATCAAGTGCTCATGGTGACAGTGCCTAAGGTGATAGTGCACACGGTGGCAGTGCAAAATGGCGACAGTGCCCATGGGGACATTGCTTAATGTGATAGTCCTTGTGGTGACATTGCGCATGGTGACATTGCCCACCACGACAGTTCTCTTGTTGACAGTGCTCATGGTGATAGTGCCAATGTTGGAAGTGCCCATCGTGAAAGTGCCCATGGTGACAGTTCTTATGATGAGAGTGGTCAGAGTGGCAGTGCTCATGGTGAAAGTGCCCATGGTGACAGAGCCCACGGTGACAGTGTCCATAGTTATAGTGTCCACGGTGACAGTCCTAACAGTGAAATTGTCCATGGGGACACTGCCCATGGTGAAAGTGCCCATGGTCACAACACTCACGGTGATAGTGCTCACGGTGAGAGTGGCCATGGTGACAGTGACCACGGTGACACTTCTAATGGTGATACTGCCCATGATGACAGTGCTCATGGTGACAGTCCACATTGTGGCAGTGCCCAAGGTGACAGTGCTCATGGTGACAGTGCCCAAAGTCACAATACCCATGGTGACAGTGCCCAGGCTGACAGTTCTCAAGGTGATAGTGCCCATGGTGACAGTGCACATGGTGATACAGAGAATGGGGACAGTGCTTATGGTGACAGTGGTCATGGTTGCAGTACCCATGGTGATAGTGCTGAAACTGACAGTGCCCTTGGGGATAGTGCCCATGGTGAGTGTGCTCGTGTTAATAGTGCCCATGGTGGCAGTTCCCATTGTGAAAGTGCTCATGATGACAGTGCCCATGTTGGTAGTTCCCATGGTGACAGTGCTCATGGTGATAGTGACCATGTTAACAGTGCACATGGTGGCTGTGCCCTTGGTGACAGTGCCCATGATGACAGTATTCATGGTGACAGTGCTCACGGTGATAGTGACCATGGTGAGAGTGCACATGGTGGTAGTCCACATGGTGGCAGTGAAAAATGGTGACAGTTCCCATGCTGACAGTTCTCATTGTGACAATGCACACGGTCACAACCGATGCTGACACTGCTCATGGTAGCTGTACCCGTGGTGACAGTGCTCATGGTGATAGTGACCATGTTAACAGTGCCCATGGTGACACTGCCCATGGTGACAATTCCCATGATGACAGTGCCCATGGAGTCAGTGCCCACGGAGCCATTGCCTATGGTAACAGTGCTCACAGTGACAGTACCCATGGTAACAGTGACCACGGTGAGAGTGCTCATGGTGATAGTGGCTATGGTGACAGATCACACTGTGACAGTCCGCATTGTGCCAGTACCAATAGTGACAGTGCCCATGGTGACATTGACCACGGTGAGAGTGCTCACGGTGCTAGTGCTCACAGTAATAGTGCTCATGGTGACAGTGCCGACAGTGACGGTGCTCACGGTGACAGTGCCTATGGTGATAGTGCCCATGGTGAGAGTCCGCCCATTGATAGTGCCCATGGTGGCAGTTCCCATTGTGAAAGTGCTCATGATGACATTGCCCATGTTGGTAGTTCCCATGGTGACAGTGCTCACGGTGATAGTGACCTTGGTAACTGTGCACATGGTGGCCGTGCCCTTGGTGACAGTGCCAATGATGACAGTACTCATGGTGACAGTTCCCATGGGGACAAGGCACAGGGTGGCAGTGAAAAATGGTGAAAGTGCCCATGTTGACAGTTCTCATGGTGACAGTGCACACGGTGACAACCCATGCAGACAGTACTCACGATGACAGTTCTCATGGTTGCAGTACCCATGGTGACAGTGCTCACAGTGATACTGCCCATGGTGGCAGTGCCCATGGTGACAGTGCCCATGGTGACACTGCCCATGATGACAGTGCCCATGGTGAAAGTTCCCACGGCGCCATTGCCTATGGTGACTGTGCTCATGGTAACAGTGCCCATGGTGACAGTGACCATGGTGAGAGTGCTCACACTGATAGTGCCCATGGTGACAGGGCTCATGGTGCCAGGCCGCATTGTGCCAGTACCCATGGCGACAGTGGTCATGGTGACACTGACCACAGTGAGAGTTCTCACTGTGATAAAGCTCACGGTAATAGTGCTCATGGTGACAGTGCAAATGGTGACAATACACATGGTGACAGTACTCATGTTGAAAATACCCATGGTGGCAGTTCTCATGGTGACAGTGCTCATAATAGCAGTGCCCAAGGTGGCAGTCCTCGTGGTGACAGTGCTAATGGTGACAGTGCTCTTGGTGGCAGTTCCCATGGGGACAGTACCGATGGTGACCCTGTGCATTGTTACAGTGCCCATGGTAACCGTGCTCACGGTGGTAGTGCACATCGTGACAGTGCCCATGGTGGTAGTTCACCTGGTGACAGTGGTAAATAGTGACAGTGCACATGCTGACAGTGCTCACGGTGATAGTGCCCATGGTGACAGTGCCCACGGTGATAATGGGTATTATTACAGTGTTCATCATGACAGAGCCCAAGGTGGCAGTGGCCATGGTGACAGTGCCCACAATGACAGTGCCCATGGTAACAGTGCCGACAGTGACAGTGCCCATGGTGACACTTCTCACAGTGAATGTGCCCATGGGGACAGTTACCATGATGAGATTTCTCACGGTGATAGTGCCCGTTGTGACAGTGCTCACAGTGACAATGCCCATGGTGCCAGTGCCCATAGAGACATTCCGCACAGTCACATTTCTCACGGTGAAAGTGCCTATGGTGACACTGCACCTGGTGGCAGTGCAAAATGGTGACAGTGCCCATGGTGACATTGCTCATAGTGACTTTGCTTACAGTGATAGTCCTTACGGTGAAAGTGTGCATAGTGACACTGCACACAGTTGCAGTGTTTATGGTGACAGTGTTCACGGTGATACTTTCCATGGTGATAGTGCCCATGGTGACACTGCACATGGTGGCAGTGATAAATGGTGACAGTGCCCCTGTTGACAGTTCTCATGGTGACAGTGCACATGGTGACAACCGGTGCAGACTCTACTCATGGTGACAGTACTCACGGTGACAGTTCTCATGTTTGCAGTATCCATGGTGACAGTGCTCACAGTGATAGTGCCCATGGTGAGAGTGCCCATGATGACAGGGCCCATGGTGCCATTGCCTATGGTGACAGTGCTCATGGTAACAGTGCCCAAGGTGACAGTGACCATGGTGAGAGTGCTCACACTGATGGTGCCCATGGTGACAGTGCTCACGGTGCCTGTCTACATTGTGCCAGTACCCATGGCGACAGTGCTCATGGTGACAGTGACCACAGTGAGAGTGCTCATAGTGATAGTGCTCACGGTAATAGTGCTCATGGTGACAATGCAAATGGTGACAATACCATGGTGACAGTACTCATGTTGAAAATACGCATGGTGGCAGTTCTCATAGCGACAGATCTCATGGTGACAGTGCTCATAATAGCAGTGCCCAGGTGCCAGTGCTCGTGGTGACAGTGCTAATGGTGACAGTGCTCTTGGTGGCAGTTCCCATTGGGACAATACTGATGGTGACGCTGTGCATTGTTACAGTGCCCATGGTAACCGTGCTCACGGTGATAGTGCACATCGTGACAGCGCCCATGGTGGTAGTTCACCTGGTGACAGTGCTAAATAGTGACAGTGCACGTGCTGAGAGTGCTCACGGTGATAGTGCCCATGGTGACAGTGCACACGGTGATAATGGGCATTGTTACAGAGTTCATGGTGACAGCACACGGTGGCAGTGGCCATGGAGACAGTGCCCACAATGACAGTGCCCATGGTGACAGTGCCGACAGTGACAGTGCCCATGGTGACACTTCTCACGGTGACAGTGCCCATGGGGACAGTTAGCATGGTGAGATTTCTCACGGTGACAGTGCCCGTTGTGACAGTGCTCACAGTGACAATGCCCATGGTGCCAGTGCCCATAGAGTCATTCCGCACGGTCTCATTTCTCACAGTGAAAGTGCCTATGGTGATATTAACCATGGTGACACTGCACATGGTGGCAGAGCAAAATGGTGACAGTGCCCATGGTGACATTGTTCATGGTGACTTTGCTTACGGTGATAGTCCTTACAGTGACAGTGCGCATGGTGACACTGCACACAGTGACAGTGTTCATGGTGACAGTGTTCACAGTGATAGTTCCCATGGTGAGATTGTCCATGATAACAGTGCCCATAGTCACAATTCTCATGGTGTAGTGCTCACAGTGACAGTGCCCATGGTGTCATGCCCATGGTGACAGTGCTCATGGTGACAGTGCTCATGTTGGCAGTGCCATAAATAACAGTGCTCATTGTGGCAGTGCTCATGGTGTCCGTGCTCATGGTGACAGTGCCCATGTTTACAGTGTTTATGGTGATAGATGTCACGGTGTCAGTGCCCACGGGGACAGTGCCAAGGCTGACAAAGCCCAGGGTGATACTTCCCATTGGGACAGTGCCCACGGTGACAGTGCCCATGGTGACAGCACCCAGTGTGACAAGGCTCATGGTGACAGTGCTCACGGTGACGGTGCCCATGGTGACAGTGCCGATGGTGAGAGTGCCATTAGTGACAGTGCTCATGGTGAAAGTGCCCATGGAGACATCGCCCATGGTGATAGTGCTCGTGGTGACAACCCCACGGTGACAGTGCCAATGTTGATAGTCCCCGTGGTGACAGGTCTTACATTGAATGTGACCATGGTGTCTGTGCTCATGGTGACAGTGCTCAAGGTTAGAGTCTCCATGTTGACAGTGCCGATGGTGACAATTCTCACGGTGACAGGGCCTATGGTGTAAATTCACATAGTGACAGTGTTCACGGTGACAGTGCCCATGGTGCTATTACCCATGGTGACAGTTCTCATAGTGAAACTGCCCATGGTGACACTGCACATGGTGGCAGTGCAAAATGGAGACAGTGCCCATGGTGATATTGCTCATGGTGACATTGCTTACGGTGATAGTGTGTATGGTGAAACTGCACACAGTGACATTGCTCATGGTGACAGTGTTCACGGCGTTAGTTCCTATCGTGAATGTGACCATGGGGACAGTGCCCATTGTCACAATTCTCATGGTGTAGTGCTCACGGTGACAGTGCCCATGGTGACAATACACAGGGTGACACTATTCATGGTGACATTGCTCATGGTGAGAGTGCCCATGTTCACAACTGTCACGGTGATAGTTCCCATGGTGACAATACCCAGGGTAACAGAGCTGATGGTAAAAGTGTTCACGGTGACAGTGCCCATGATGACAGTACCTAAGGTTACAATTCCCATGGTGAGACTGCTCATAGACAGTGCCCATGGTGACAATACCCAGCGTGTCCTGTCCATGGTGACAGTGATCATGGTGACACTTCTCATGAGGACAGTGCCATAAGTTACAGTGCTCATTGTGGCAGTGCTCATGGTGACCGTGCTCATGGTGACAGTGCCATGGTGACAGTGCCTATGGTGATAGATATCATGGTGGCCATGCCCAGGGTGACATTGCCCACGCTGACAAAGCCCATGGTGATACTTCCCATTGTGACAGTGCCCACGGTGGCAGAGCCCATGGTGACAGTGCCCAAGATCACAGTGTCCATGGTGAGAGTGCTAACGGTGACTGTGCCCATGGTGACAGCACCCAGTGTGACAATGCCCATTGTGACAGTGCTCACGGTGACCATGCCGATGGTGTTAGAGCCAATAGTGAGAGTGCTCACGGTGACACTGCCCATGGAGACACTTCCCATGGTGATAGTGCTCATCATGACAACCCCTCGGAGGCAGTGCCAATGGTGAGAGTCCCCGTGGTGACAGTTCTCACGGTGAAAGTGATCCTATTGATATTTCTCATGGTGACAGTGCTCTTGGTGACAGTGCTCAAGGTGATAGTCTGAATGTTGACAGTGCCCATGGTGACTCTTCTCACGGTGACAGTGCCTATGGTGATTATGCTCTTAGTGACAGTGCTCATGGTGACAGTGCCCATGGTGACAGTGACCACGGTGACTGTTCTCACCGTGGTAGTGCCCATGGTGACAGTGTTCATGATGACAGTCCGCATTAAGGCTGTGCCCACGGTGACACTGCTCATGGTGATAGTTCTCACGGTGATAGTACGCACGGTGACAGTGCCAAAGGTGACAATACCCAGGTGATAGTAATCATGGTGAAAGTGCCCATGGTGGCAGTTCTCATACTGACAGTTCTTGTGACACTGCTCATGGTGGCAGTGCTCGTGGTGACAGTGCTCTTGGTGACAGTGCTCATGGTGGCAGTGCCCATGGTGAGACTCCCGATGGTGACACTGCCTATGGTGACAGTGCACATGGTCATGGTGCATCTGGTGGCAGTGCAAAATAGTGAGAGTGCCCATGATGATATTGCTCATGGTGATAGTGCCCATGGTGAGAGTGCCCATGGTTCCAGTGCTCATGGTGACAGTGCCCATTGTGACAGTGGCCCTGGTGACAGTGCACACCGTGAGAGTGCCCATGGTGTCTGTGCCCATGGTGACAGTTCTTATCATGAGAGTGTTCACGGTAGCAGTGTTCATGGTAATAGTGCTCACGGAGACATTGCCCACAATGAGAGTGCCCATGGTGAGAATACTGACTGTGAAAGTGCCCATGATGACTTTTCTCTCTGCGACAGTGCCCATGGGGACAGTTAGCACGGTGAGATTTCTCACAGTGATAGTGCACATGGTTTCAGTGCTAA
This sequence comes from Mesoplodon mirus, assembly GCF_964341445.2. NCBI lineage: Eukaryota > Metazoa > Chordata > Mammalia > Artiodactyla > Ziphiidae > Mesoplodon > Mesoplodon mirus. The sequence continues at coordinate 4,056,209 of NW_028295808.1, read as the reverse complement.
TAGTGAAAAGACCCACGGCGCCAGTGCCCATCATGGCATTGCTCACGGTGATAGTTCTCACGGTGACAGTGCCCATGGTGATATTACCCATGGTGACAGTACTCAGTGATCAAGTGCTCATGGTGACAGTGCCTAAGGTGATAGTGCACACGGTGGCAGTGCAAAATGGCGACAGTGCCCATGGGGACATTGCTTAATGTGATAGTCCTTGTGGTGACATTGCGCATGGTGACATTGCCCACCACGACAGTTCTCTTGTGGACAGTGCTCATGGTGATAGTGCCAATGTTGGAAGTGCCCATCGTGAAAGTGCCCATGGTGACAGTTCTTATGATGAGAGTGGTCAGAGTGGCAGTGCTCATGGTGAAAGTGCCCATGGTGACAGAGCCCACGGTGACAGTGTCCATAGTTATAGTGTCCACGGTGACAGTCCTAACAGTGAAATTGTCCATGGGGACACTGCCCATGGTGAAAGTGCCCATGGTCACAACACTCACGGTGATAGTGCTCACGGTCAGAGTGGCCATGGTGACAGTGACCACGGTGACACTTCTAATGGTGATACTGCCCATGATGACAGTGCTCATGGTGACAGTCCACATTGTGCCAGTGCCCAAGGTCACAGTGCTCATGGTGACAGTGCCCAAAGTCACAATACCCATGGTGACAGTGCCCAGGCTGACAGTTCTCAAGGTGATAGTGCCCATGGTGACAGTGCACATGGTGATACAGAGAATGGGGACAGTGCTTATGGTGACAGTGGTCATGGTTGCAGTACCCATGGTGATAGTGCTGAAACTGACAGTGCCTTGGGGATAGTGCCCATGGTGAGTGTGCTCGTGTTAATAGTGCCCATGGTGGCAGTTCCCATTGTGAAAGTGCTCATGATGACAGTGCCCATGTTGGTAGTTCCCATGGTGACAGTGCTCATGGTGATAGTGACCATGTTAACAGTGCACATGGTGGCTGTGCCCTTGGTGACAGTGCCCATGATGACAGTATTCATGGTGACAGTGCTCACGGTGATAGTGCCCATGGTGACAGTGCACATGGTGGTAGTCCACATGGTGGCAGTGAAAAATGGTGACAGTTCCCATGCTGACAGTTCTCATTGTGACAATGCACACGGTCACAACCGATGCTGACACTGCTCATGGTAGCTGTACCCGTGGTGACAGTGCTCATGGTGATAGTGACCATGTTAACAGTGCCCATGGTGACACTGCCCATGGTGACAATGCCCATGATGACAGTGCCCATGGAGTCAGTGCCCACGGAGCCATTGCCTATGGTAACAGTGCTCACAGTGACAGTACCCATGGTAACAGTGACCACGGTGAGAGTGCTCATGGTGATAGTGGCTATGGTGACAGATCACACTGTGACAGTCCGCATTGTGCCAGTACCAATAGTGACAGTGCCCATGGTGACATTGACCAAGGTGAGAGTGCTCACGGTGCTAGTGCTCACAGTAATAGTGCTCATGGTGACAGTGCCGACAGTGACGGTGCTCACGGTGACAGTGCCTATGGTGATAGTGCCCATGGTGAGAGTCCGCCCATTGATAGTGCCCATGGTGGCAGTTCCCATTGTGAAAGTGCTCATGATGACATTGCCCATGTTGGTAGTTCCCATGGTGACAGTGCTCACGGTGATAGTGACCTTGGTAACTGTGCACATGGTGGCCGTGCCCTTGGTGACAGTGCCAATGATGACAGTACTCATGGTGACAGTTCCCATGTGGACAAGGCACAGGTTGGCAGTGAAAAATGGTGAAAGTGCCCATGTTGACAGTTCTCATGGTGACTGTGCACACGGTAACAACCCATGCAGACAGTACTCACGGTGACATTTCTCATGGTTGCAGTACCCATGGTGACAGTGCTCACAGTGATACTGCCCATGGTGGCAGTGCCCATGGTGACAGTGCCCATGGTGACACTGCCCATGATGACAGTGCCCATGGTGAAAGTTCCCACGGTGCCATTCCCTACGGTGACTGTGCTCATGGTAACAGTGCCCATGGTGACAGTGACCATGGTGAGAGTGCTCACACTGATAGTGCCCATGGTGACAGGGCTCATGGTGCCAGGCCGCATTGTGCCAGTACCCATGGCGACAGTGGTCATGGTGACACTGACCACAGTGAGAGTGCTCACTGTGATAGAGCTCACGGTAATAGTGCTCATGGTGACAGTGCAAATGGTGACAATACCCATGGTGACAGTACTCATGTTGAAAATACCCATGGTGGCAGTTCTCATGGTGACAGTGCTCATAATAGCAGTGCCCAAGGTGGCAGTCCTCGTGGTGACAGTGCTAATGGTGACAGTGCTCTTGGTGGCAGTTCCCATGGGGACAGTACCGATGGTGACCCTGTGCATTGTTACAGTGCCCATGGTAACCGTGCTCACGGTGGTAGTGCACATCGTGACAGTGCCCATGGTGGTAGTTCACCTGGTGACAGTGGTAAATAGTGACAGTGCACATGCTGACAGTGCTCACGGTGATAGTGCCCATGGTGACAGTGCCCACGGTGATAATGGGTATTATTACAGTGTTCATCGTGACAGAGCCCAAGGTGGCAGTGGCCATGGTGACAGTGCCCACAATGACAGTGCCCATGGTAACAGTGCCGACAGTGACAGTGCCCATGGTGACACTTCTCACAGTGAATGTGCCCATGGGGACAGTTACCATGATGAGATTTCTCACGGTGATAGTGCCCGTTGTGACACTGCTCACAGTGACTATGCCCATGGTGCCAGTGCCCATAGAGACATTCCGCACGGTCACATTTCTCACGGTGAAAGTGCCTATGGTGACACTGCACCTGGTGGCAGTGCAAAATGGTGGCAGTGCCCATGGTGACATTGCTCATAGTGACTTTGCTTACAGTGATAGTCCTTACGTTGACAGTGTGCATGGTGACACTGCACACAGTTGCAGTGTTTATGGTGACAGTCTTCACGGTCATACTTTCCATGGTGATAGTGCCCATGGTGACACTGCACATGGTGGCTGTGCAAAATGGTGACAGTGCCCATGGTGACATTGCTCATAGTGACTTTGCTTACAGTGATAGTCCTTACGGTGACAGTGTGCATGGTGACACTGCACACAGTTGCAGTGTTTATGGTGACAGTCTTCACGGTGATACTTTCCATGGTGATAGTGCCCATGGTGACACTGCACATGGTGGCAGTGATAAATGGTGACAGTGCCCCTGTTGACAGTTCTCATGGTGACAGTGCACATGGTGACAACCCGTGCAGACTGTACTCATGGTGACAGTACTCACGGTGACAGTTCTCATGTTTGCAGTATCCATGGTGACAGTGCTCACAGTGATAGTGCCCATGGTGAGAGTGCCCATGATGACAGGGCCCATGGTGCCATTGCCTATGGTGACAGTGCTCATGGTAACAGTGCCCAAGGTGACAGTGACCATGGTGAGAGTGCTCACACTGATGGTGCCCATGGTGACAGTGCTCACGGTGCCTGTCTACGTTGTGCCAGTACCCATGGCGACAGTGCTCATGGTGACAGTGACCACAGTGAGAGTGCTCATAGTGATAGTGCTCACGGTAATAGTGCTCATGGTGACAATGCAAATGGTGACAATACCATGGTGACAGTACTCATGTTGAAAATACCCATGGTGGCAGTTCTCATAGCGACAGATCTCATGGTGACAGTGCTCATAATAGCAGTGCCCAGGTGCCAGTGCTCGTGGTGACAGTGCTAATGGTGACAGTGCTCTTGGTGGCAGTTCCCATCGGGACAATACTGATGGTGATGCTGTGCATTGTTACAGTGCCCATGGTAACCGTGCTCACGGTGATAGTGCACAGCGTGACAGTGCCCATGGTGGTAGTTCACCTGGTGACAGTGCTAAATAGTGACAGTGCACATGCTGACAGTGCTCACGGTGATAGTGCCCATGGTGACAGTGCACACGGTGATAATGGGCATTGTTACAGAGTTCATGGTGACAGCACACGGTGGCAGTGGCCATGGAGACAGTGCCCACAATGACAGTGCCCATGGTGACAGTGCCGACAGTGACAGTGCCCATGGTGACACTTCTCACGGTGACAGTGCCCATGGGGACAGTTAGCATGGTGAGATTTCTCATGGTGACAGTGCCCGTTGTGACAGTGCTCACAGTGACAATGCCCATGGTGCCAGTGCCCATAGAGTCATTCCGCATGGTCACATTTCTCACAGTGAAAGTGCCTATGGTGATATTAACCATGGTGACACTGCACATGGTGGCAGAGCAAAATGGTGACAGTGCCCATGGTGACATTGCTCATGGTGACTTTGCTTACGGTGATAGTCCTTACAGTGACAGTGCGCATGGTGACACTGCACACAGTGACAGTGTTCATGGTGACAGTGTTCACGGTGATAGTTCCCATGGTGAGATTGTCCATGGTAACAGTGCCCATAGTCACAATTCTCATGGTGTAGTGCTCACAGTGACAGTGTCCATGGTGTCATGCCCATGGTGACAGTGCTCATGGTGACAGTGCTCATGTTGGCAGTGCCATAAATAACAGTGCTCATTGTGGCAGTGCTCATGGTGTCCGTGCTCATGGTGACAGTGCCCATGTTTACAGTGTTTATGGTGATAGATGTCACGGTGTCATTGCCCACGGGGACAGTGCCAAGGCTGACAAAGCCCAGGGTGATACTTCCCATTGGGACAGTGCCCACGGTGACAGTGCCCATGGTGACAGCGCCCAGTGTGACAAGGCACATGGTGACAGTGCTCACGGTTACGGTGCCCATGGTGACAGTGCCGATGGTGAGAGTGCCATTAGTGACAGTGCTCATGGTGAAACTGCCCATGGAGACATCGCCCATGGTGATAGTGCTCATGGTGACAACCCCACGGTGACAGTGCCAATGTTGATAGTCCCCGTGGTGACAGGTCTTACATTGAATGTGACCATGGTGTCTGTGCTCATGGTGACAGTGCTCAAGGTTAGAGTCTCCATGTTGACAGTGCCGATGGTGACAATTCTCACGGTGACAGGGCCTAAGGTGAAAATTCTCATAGTGACAGTGTTCACGGTGACAGTGCCCATGGTGCTATTACCCATGGTGACAGTTCTCATAGTGAAACGGCCCATGGTGACACTGCACATGGTGGCAGTGCAAAATGGTGACAGTGCCCATGGTGCTATTGCTCATGGTGACATTGCTTACGGTGATAGTGTGTATGGTGAAACTGCACACAGTGACATTGCTCATGGTGACAGTGTTCACGGCGTTAGTTCCTATCGTGAATGTGACCTTGGGGACGGTGCCCATTGTCACAATTCTCATGGTGTAGTGCTCACGGTGACAGTGCCCATGGTGACAATACACAGGGTGACAGTATTCATGGTGACATTGCTCATGGTGAGAGTGCCCATGTTCACAACTGTCACGGTGATAGTTCCCATGGTGACAATACCCAGGGTAACAGAGCTGATGGTAAAAGTGTTCACGGTGACAGTGCCCATGATGACAGTACCTAAGGTGACAATTCCCATGGTGAGACTGCTCATAGACAGTGCCCATGGTGACAATACCCAGCATGTCCTGTCCATGGTGACAGTGATCATGGTGACACTTCTCATGAGGACAGTGCCATAAGTGACAGTGCTCATTGTGGCAGTGCTCATGGTGACTGTGCTCATGGTGACAGTGCCCATGGTGACAGTGCCTATGGTGATAGATATCATGGTGGCCGTGCCCAGGGTGACATTGCCCACGGTGACAAAGCCCAGGGTGATACTTCCCATTGTGACACTGCCAACGGTGGCAGAGCCCATGGTGACAGTGCCCAAGATCACAGTGCCCATGGTGAGAGTTCTAACGGTGACTCTGCCCATGGTGACAGCACCCAGTGTGACAATGCCCATTGTGACAGTGCTCACGGTGACCATGCCGATGGTGATAGTGCCAATAGTGAGAGTGCTCACGGTGACACTGCCCATGGGGACACTGCCCATGGTGATAGTGCTCATCATGACAACCCCTCGGAGGCAGTGCCAATGGTGAGAGTCCCCGTGGTGACAGTTCTCACGGTGAAAGTCATCCTGTTGAAATTTCTCATGGTGACAGTGCTCATGGTGACAGTGCTCAAGGTGATAGTCTCCATGTTGACAGTGTGCATGGTGACTGTTCTCACGGTGACAGTGCCTATGGTGATTATGCTCTTAGTGACAGTGCTCATGGTGACAGTGCCCATGGTGGCAGTGACCAAGGTGACTGTTCTCACCGTGGTAGTGCCCATGGTGACAGTGTTCATGATGACAGTCCGCATTAAGGCTGTGCCCACGGTGACACTGCTCATGGTGATTGTTCTCACGGTGATAGTACGCACGGTGACAGTGCCAAAGGTGACAATACCCAGGTGATAGTAATCATGGTGAAAGTGCCCATGGTGGCAGTTCTCATACTGACAGTTCTTGTGACACTGCTCATGGTGGCAGTGCTCGTGGTGACAGTGCTCTTGGTGACAGTGGTCATGGTGGCAGTGCCCATGGTGAGACTCCCGATGGTGACACTGCCCATGGTGACAGTGCACATGGTCATGGTGCATCTGGTGGCAGTGCAAAATAGTGAGAGTGCCCATGATGATATTGCTCATGGTGATAGTGCCCATGGTGAGAGTGCCCATGGTTCCAGTGCTCATGGTGACAGTGCCCATTGTGACAGTGCCCCTGGTGACAGTGCACACCGTGAGAGTGCCCATGGTGTCTGTGCCCATGGTGACAGTTCTTATCATGAGAGTGTTCATGGTAGCAGTGTTCATGGTAATAGTGCTCACGGAGACATTGCCCACAATGAGAGTGCCCATGGTGAGAATACTGACTGTGACAGTGCCCATGATGACTTTTCTCTCTGCGACAGTGCCCTTCGGGACAGTTAGCATGGTGAGATTTCTCACAGTGATAGTGCACATGGTTTCAGTGCTAATAGTGAAAAGACCCACGGCGCCAGTGCCCATCATGGCATTGCTCACGGTGATAGTTCTCACGGTGACAGTGCCCATGGTGATATTACCCATGGTGACAGTACTCAGTGATCAAGTGCTCATGGTGACAGTGCCTAAGGTGATAGTGCACACGGTGGCAGTGCAAAATGGCGACAGTGCCCATGGGGACATTGCTTAATGTGATAGTCCTTGTGGTGACATTGCGCATGGTGACATTGCCCACCACGACAGTTCTCTTGTGGACAGTGCTCATGGTGATAGTGCCAATGTTGGAAGTGCCCATCGTGAAAGTGCCCATGGTGACAGTTCTTATGATGAGAGTGGTCAGAGTGGCAGTGCTCATGGTGAAAGTGCCCATGGTGACAGAGCCCACGGTGACAGTGTCCATAGTTATAGTGTCCACGGTGACAGTCCTAACAGTGAAATTGTCCATGGGGACACTGCCCATGGTGAAAGTGCCCATGGTCACAACACTCACGGTGATAGTGCTCACGGTCAGAGTGGCCATGGTGACAGTGACCACGGTGACACTTCTAATGGTGATACTGCCCATGATGACAGTGCTCATGGTGACAGTCCACATTGTGCCAGTGCCCAAGGTGACAGTGCTCATGGTGACAGTGCCCAAAGTCACAATACCCATGGTGACAGTGCCCAGGCTGACAGTTCTCAAGGTAATAGTGCCCATGGTGACAGTGCACATGGTGATACAGAGAATGGGGACAGTGCTTATGGTGACAGTGGTCATGGTTGCAGTACCCATGGTGATAGTGCTGAAACTGACAGTGCCCTTGGGGATAGTGCCCATGGTGAGTGTGCTCGTGTTAATAGTGCCCATGGTGGCAGTTCCCATTGTGAAAGTGCTCATGATGACAGTGCCCATGTTGGTAGTTCCCATGGTGACAGTGCTCATGGTGATAGTGACCATGTTAACAGTGCACATGGTGGCTGTGCCCTTGGTGACAGTGCCCATGATGACAGTATTCATGGTGACAGTGCTCACGGTGATAGTGCCCATGGTGACAGTGCACATGGTGGTAGTCCACATGGTGGCAGTGAAAAATGGTGACAGTTCCCATGCTGACAGTTCTCATTGTGACAATGCACACGGTCACAACCGATGCAGACACTGCTCATGGTAGCTGTACCCGTGGTGACAGTGCTCATGGTGATAGTGACCATGTTAACAGTGCCCATGGTGACACTGCCCATGGTGACAATGCCCATGATGACAGTGCCCATGGAGTCAGTGCCCACGGAGCCATTGCCTATGGTAACAGTGCTCACAGTGACAGTACCCATGGTAACAGTGACCACGGTGAGAGTGCTCATGGTGATAGTGGCTATGGTGACAGATCACACTGTGACAGTCCGCATTGTGCCAGTACCAATAGTGACAGTGCCCATGGTGACATTGACCAAGGTGAGAGTGCTCACGGTGCTAGTGCTCACAGTAATAGTGCTCATGGTGACAGTGCCAACAGTGACGGTGCTCACGGTGACAGTGCCTATGGTGATAGTGCCCATGGTGAGAGTCCGCCCATTGATAGTGCCCATGGTGGCAGTTCCCATTGTGAAAGTGCTCATGATGACATTGCCCATGTTGGTAGTTCCCATGGTGACAGTGCTCACGGTGATAGTGACCTTGGTAACTGTGCACATGGTGGCCGTGCCCTTGGTGACAGTGCCAATGATGACAGTACTCATGGTGACAGTTCCCATGTGGACAAGGCACAGGTTGGCAGTGAAAAATGGTGAAAGTGCCCATGTTGACAGTTCTCATGGTGACAGTGCACACGGTAACAACCCATGCAGACAGTACTCACGGTGACATTTCTCATGGTTGCAGTACCCATGGTGACAGTGCTCACAGTGATACTGCCCATGGTGGCAGTGCCCATGGTGACAGTGCCCATGGTGACACTGCCCATGATGACAGTGCCCATGGTGAAAGTTCCCACGGTGCCATTCCCTACGGTGACTGTGCTCATGGTAACAGTGCCCATGGTGACAGTGACCATGGTGAGAGTGCTCACACTGATAGTGCCCATGGTGACAGGGCTCATGGTGCCAGGCCGCATTGTGCCAGTACCCATGGCGACAGTGGTCATGGTGACACTGACCACAGTGAGAGTGCTCACTGTGATAGAGCTCACGGTAATAGTGCTCATGGTGACAGTGCAAATGGTGACAATACCCATGGTGACAGTACTCATGTTGAAAATACCCATGGTGGCAGTTCTCATGGTGACAGTGCTCATAATAGCAGTGCCCAAGGTGGCAGTCCTCGTGGTGACAGTGCTAATGGTGACAGTGCTCTTGGTGGCAGTTCCCATGGGGACAGTACCGATGGTGACCCTGTGCATTGTTACAGTGCCCATGGTAACCGTGCTCACGGTGGTAGTGCACATCGTGACAGTGCCCATGGTGGTAGTTCACCTGGTGACAGTGCTAAATAGTGACAGTGCACATGCTGACAGTGCTCACGGTGATAGTGCCCATGGTGACAGTGCCCACGGTGATAATGGGTATTATTACAGTGTTCATCGTGACAGAGCCCAAGGTGGCAGTGGCCATGGTAAGAGTGCCCACAATGACAGTGCCCATGGTAACAGTGCCGACAGTGACAGTGCCCATGGTGACACTTCTCACAGTGAATGTGCCCATGGGGACAGTTACCATGATGAGATTTCTCATGGTGATAGTGCCCGTTGTGACAGTGCTCACAGTGACAATGCCCATGGTGCCAGTGCCCATAGAGACATTCCGCACGGTCACATTTCTCACGGTGAAAGTGCCTATGGTGACACTGCACCTGGTGGCAGTGCAAAATGGTGACAGTGCCCATGGTGACATTGCTCATAGTGACTTTGCTTACAGTGATAGTCCTTACGGTGACAGTGTGCATGGTGACACTGCACACAGTTGCAGTGTTTATGGTGACAGTCTTCACGGTGATACTTTCCATGGTGATAGTGCCCATGGTGACACTGCACATGGTGGCAGTGATAAATGGTGACAGTGCCCCTGTTGACAGTTCTCATGGTGACAGTGCACATGGTGACAACCCGTGCAGACTGTACTCATGGTGACAGTACTCACGGTGACAGTTCTCATGTTTGCAGTATCCATGGTGACAGTGCTCACAGTGATAGTGCCCATGGTGACAGTGCCCATGATGACAGGGCCCATGGTGCCATTGCCTATGGTGACAGTGCTCATGGTAACAGTGCCCAAGGTGACAGTGACCATGGTGAGAGTGCTCACACTGATGGTGCCCATGGTGACAGTGCTCACGGTGCCTGTCTACGTTGTGCCAGTACCCATGGCGACAGTGCTCATGGTGACAGTGACCACAGTGAGAGTGCTCATAGTGATAGTGCTCACGGTAATAGTGCTCATGGTGACAATGCAAATGGTGACAATACCATGGTGACAGTACTCATGTTGAAAATACCCATGGTGGCAGTTCTCATAGCGACAGATCTCATGGTGACAGTGCTCATAATAGCAGTGCCCAGGTGCCAGTGCTCGTGGTGACAGTGCTAATGGTGACAGTGCTCTTGGTGGCAGTTCCCATCGGGACAATACTGATGGTGACGCTGTGCATTGTTACAGTGCCCATGGTAACCGTGCTCACGGTGATAGTGCACATCGTGACAGTGCCCATGGTGGTAGTTCACCTGGTGACAGTGCTAAATAGTGACAGTGCACATGCTGACAGTGCTCACGGTGATAGTGCCCATGGTGACAGTGCACACGGTGATAATGGGCATTGTTACAGAGTTCATGGTGACAGCACACGGTGGCAGTGGCCATGGAGACAGTGCCCACAATGACAGTGCCCATGGTGACAGTGCCGACAGTGACAGTGCCCATGGTGACACTTCTCACGGTGACAGTGCCCATGGGGACAGTTAGCATGGTGAGATTTCTCATGGTGACAGTGCCCGTTGTGACAGTGCTCACAGTGACAATGCCCATGGTGCCAGTGCCCATAGAGTCATTCCGCATGGTCACATTTCTCACAGTGAAAGTGCCTATGGTGATATTAACCATGGTGACACTGCACATGGTGGCAGAGCAAAATGGTGACAGTGCCCATGGTGACATTGCTCATGGTGACTTTGCTTACGGTGATAGTCCTTACAGTGACAGTGCGCATGGTGACACTGCACACAGTGACAGTGTTCATGGTGACAGTGTTCACGGTGATAGTTCCCATGGTGAGATTGTCCATGGTAACAGTGCCCATAGTCACAATTCTCATGGTGTAGTGCTCACAGTGACAGTGTCCATGGTGTCATGCCCATGGTGACAGTGCTCATGGTGACAGTGCTCATGTTGGCAGTGCCATAAATAACAGTGCTCATTGTGGCAGTGCTCATGGTGTCCGTGCTCATGGTGACAGTGCCCATGTTTACAGTGTTTATGGTGATAGATGTCACGGTGTCAGTGCCCACGGGGACAGTGCCAAGGCTGACAAAGCCCAGGGTGATACTTCCCATTGGGACAGTGCCCACGGTGACAGTGCCCATGGTGACAGCGCCCAGTGTGACAAGGCACATGGTGACAGTGCTCACGGTTACGGTGCCCATGGTGACAGTGCCGATGGTGAGAGTGCCATTAGTGACAGTGCTCATGGTGAAACTGCCCATGGAGACATCGCCCATGGTGATAGTGCTCATGGTGACAACCCCACGGTGACAGTGCCAATGTTGATAGTCCCCGTGGTGACAGGTCTTACATTGAATGTGACCATGGTGTCTGTGCTCATGGTGACAGTGCTCAAGGTTAGAGTCTCCATGTTGACAGTGCCGATGGTGACAATTCTCACGGTGACAGGGCCTAAGGTGAAAATTCTCATAGTGACAGTGTTCACGGTGACAGTGCCCATGGTGCTATTACCCATGGTGACAGTTCTCATAGTGAAACGGCCCATGGTGACACTGCACATGGTGGCAGTGCAAAATGGTGACAGTGCACATGGTGCTATTGCTCATGGTGACATTGCTTACGGTGATAGTGTGTATGGTGAAACTGCACACAGTGACATTGCTCATGGTGACAGTGTTCACGGCGTTAGTTCCTATCGTGAATGTGACCTTGGGGACGGTGCCCATTGTCACAATTCTCATGGTGTAGTGCTCACGGTGACAGTGCCCATGGTGACAATACACAGGGTGACAGTATTCATGGTGACATTGCTCATGGTGAGAGTGCCCATGTTCACAACAGTCACGGTGATAGTTCCCATGGTGACAATACCCAGGGTAACAGAGCTGATGGTAAAAGTGTTCACGGTGACAGTGCCATGGTGACAGTGCCTATGGTGATAGATATCATGGTGGCCGTGCCCAGGGTGACATTGCCCACGGTGACAAAGCCCAGGGTGATACTTCCCATTGTGACACTGCCAATGGTGGCAGAGCCCATGGTGACAGTGCCCAAGATCACAGTGCCCATGGTGAGAGTTCTAACGGTGACTCTGCCCATGGTGACAGCACCCAGTGTGACAATGCCCATTGTGACAGTGCTCACGGTGACCATGCCGATGGTGATAGTGCCAATAGTGAGAGTGCTCACGGTGACACTGCCCATGGGGACACTGCCCATGGTGATAGTGCTCATCATGACAACCCCTCGGAGGCAGTGCCAATGGTGAGAGTCCCCGTGGTGACAGTTCTCACGGTGAAAGTGATCCTGTTGAAATTTCTCATGGTGACAGTGCTCATGGTGACAGTGCTCAAGGTGATAGTCTCCATGTTGACAGTGTCCATGGTGACTGTTCTCACGGTGACAGTGCCTATGGTGATTATGCTCTTAGTGACAGTGCTCATGGTGACAGTGCCCATGGTGGCAGTGACCACGGTGACTGTTCTCACCGTGGTAGTGCCCATGGTGACAGTGTTCATGATGACAGTCCGCATTAAGGCTGTGCCCACGGTGACACTGCTCATGGTGATTGTTCTCACGGTGATAGTACGCACGGTGACAGTGCCAAAGGTGACAATACCCAGGTGATAGTAATCATGGTGAAAGTGCCCATGGTGGCAGTTCTCATACTGACAGTTCTTGTGACAGTGCTCATGGTGGCAGTGCTCGTGGTGACAGTGCTCTTGGTGACAGTGCTCATGGTGGCAGTGCCCATGGTGAGACTCCCGATGGTGACACTGCCCATGGTGACAGTGCACATGGTCATGGTGCATCTGGTGGCAGTGCAAAATAGTGAGAGTGCCCATGATGATATTGCTCATGGTGATAGTGCCCATGGTGAGAGTGCCCATGGTTCCAGTGCTCATGGTGACAGTGCCCATTGTGACAGTGCCCCTGGTGACAGTGCACACCGTGAGAGTGTCCATGGTGTCTGTGCCCATGGTGACAGTTCTTATCATGAGAGTGTTCATGGTAGCAGTGTTCATGGTAATAGTGCTCACGGAGACATTGCCCACAATGAGAGTGCCCATGGTGAGAATACTGACTGTGACAGTGCCCATGATGACTTTTCTCTCTGCGACAGTGCCCTTCGGGACAGTTAGCACGGTGAGATTTCTCACAGTGATAGTGCACATGGTTTCAGTGCTAATAGTGAAAAGACCCACGGCGCCAGTGCCCATCATGGCATTGCTCACGGTGATAGTTCTCACGGTGACAGTGCCCATGGTGATATTACCCATGGTGACAGTACTCAGTGATCAAGTGCTCATGGTGACAGTGCCTAAGGTGATAGTGCACACGGTGGCAGTGCAAAATGGCGACAGTGCCCATGGGGACATTGCTTAATGTGATAGTCCTTGTGGTGACATTGCGCATGGTGACATTGCCCACCACGACAGTTCTCTTCTTGACAGTGCTCATGGTGATAGTGCCAATGTTGGAAGTGCCCATCGTGAAAGTGCCCATGGTGACAGTTCTTATGATGAGAGTGGTCAGAGTGGCAGTGCTCATGGTGAAAGTGCCCATGGTGACAGAGCCCACGGTGACAGTGTCCATAGTTATAGTGTCCACGGTGACAGTCCTAACAGTGAAATTGTCCATGGGGACACTGCCCATGGTGAAAGTGCCCATGGTCACAACACTCACGGTGATAGTGCTCACGGTCAGAGTGGCCATGGTGACAGTGACCACGGTGACACTTCTAATGGTGATACTGCCCATGATGACAGTGCTCATGGTGACAGTCCACATTGTGCCAGTGCCCAAGGTCACAGTGCTCATGGTGACAGTGCCCAAAGTCACAATACCCATGGTGACAGTGCCCAGGCTGACAGTTCTCAAGGTGATAGTGCCCATGGTGACAGTGCACATGGTGATACAGAGAATGGGGACAGTGCTTATGGTGACAGTGGTCATGGTTGCAGTACCCATGGTGATAGTGCTGAAACTGACAGTGCCCTTGGGGATAGTGCCCATGGTGAGTGTGCTCGTGTTAATAGTGCCCATGGTGGCAGTTCCCATTGTGAAAGTGCTCATGATGACAGTGCCCATGTTGGTAGTTCCCATGGTGACAGTGCTCATGGTGATAGTGACCATGTTAACAGTGCACATGGTGGCTGTGCCCTTGGTGACAGTGCCCATGATGACAGTATTCATGGTGACAGTGCTCACGGTGATAGTGCCCATGGTGACAGTGCACATGGTGGTAGTCCACATGGTGGCAGTGAAAAATGGTGACAGTTCCCATGCTGACAGTTCTCATTGTGACAATGCACACGGTCACAACCGATGCAGACACTGCTCATGGTAGCTGTACCCGTGGTGACAGTGCTCATGGTGATAGTGACCATGTTAACAGTGCCCATGGTGACACTGCCCATGGTGACAATGCCCATGATGACAGTGCCCATGGAGTCAGTGCCCACGGAGCCATTGCCTATGGTAACAGTGCTCACAGTGACAGTACCCATGGTAACAGTGACCACGGTGAGAGTGCTCATGGTGATAGTGGCTATGGTGACAGATCACACTGTGACAGTCCGCATTGTGCCAGTACCAATAGTGACAGTGCCCATGGTGACATTGACCAAGGTGAGAGTGCTCACGGTGCTAGTGCTCACAGTAATAGTGCTCATGGTGACAGTGCCGACAGTGACGGTGCTCACGGTGACAGTGCCTATGGTGATAGTGCCCATGGTGAGAGTCCGCCCATTGATAGTGCCCATGGTGGCAGTTCCCATTGTGAAAGTGCTCATGATGACATTGCCCATGTTGGTAGTTCCCATGGTGACAGTGCTCACGGTGATAGTGACCTTGGTAACTGTGCACATGGTGGCCGTGCCCTTGGTGACAGTGCCAATGATGACAGTACTCATGGTGACAGTTCCCATGTGGACAAGGCACAGGTTGGCAGTGAAAAATGGTGAAAGTGCCCATGTTGACAGTTCTCATGGTGACAGTGCACACGGTAACAACCCATGCAGACAGTACTCACGGTGACATTTCTCATGGTTGCAGTACCCATGGTGACAGTGCTCACAGTGATACTGCCCATGGTGGCAGTGCCCATGGTGACAGTGCCCATGGTGACACTGCCCATGATGACAGTGCCCATGGTGAAAGTTCCCACGGTGCCATTCCCTACGGTGACTGTGCTCATGGTAACAGTGCCCATGGTGACAGTGACCATGGTGAGAGTGCTCACACTGATAGTGCCCATGGTGACAGGGCTCATGGTGCCAGGCCGCATTGTGCCAGTACCCATGGCGACAGTGGTCATGGTGACACTGACCACAGTGAGAGTGCTCACTGTGATAGAGCTCACGGTAATAGTGCTCATGGTGACAGTGCAAATGGTGACAATACCCATGGTGACAGTACTCATGTTGAAAATACCCATGGTGGCAGTTCTCATGGTGACAGTGCTCATAATAGCAGTGCCCAAGGTGGCAGTCCTCGTGGTGACAGTGCTAATGGTGACAGTGCTCTTGGTGGCAGTTCCCATGGGGACAGTACCGATGGTGACCCTGTGCATTGTTACAGTGCCCATGGTAACCGTGCTCACGGTGGTAGTGCACATCGTGACAGTGCCCATGGTGGTAGTTCACCTGGTGACAGTGCTAAATAGTGACAGTGCACATGCTGACAGTGCTCACGGTGATAGTGCCCATGGTGACAGTGCCCACGGTGATAATGGGTATTATTACAGTGTTCATCGTGACAGAGCCCAAGGTGGCAGTGGCCATGGTAAGAGTGCCCACAATGACAGTGCCCATGGTAACAGTGCCGACAGTGACAGTGCCCATGGTGACACTTCTCACAGTGAATGTGCCCATGGGGACAGTTACCATGATGAGATTTCTCATGGTGATAGTGCCCGTTGTGACAGTGCTCACAGTGACAATGCCCATGGTGCCAGTGCCCATAGAGACATTCCGCACGGTCACATTTCTCACGGTGAAAGTGCCTATGGTGACACTGCACCTGGTGGCAGTGCAAAATGGTGACAGTGCCCATGGTGACATTGCTCATAGTGACTTTGCTTACAGTGATAGTCCTTACGGTGACAGTGTGCATGGTGACACTGCACACAGTTGCAGTGTTTATGGTGACAGTCTTCACGGTGATACTTTCCATGGTGATAGTGCCCATGGTGACACTGCACATGGTGGCAGTGATAAATGGTGACAGTGCCCCTGTTGACAGTTCTCATGGTGACAGTGCACATGGTGACAACCCGTGCAGACTGTACTCATGGTGACAGTACTCACGGTGACAGTTCTCATGTTTGCAGTATCCATGGTGAAAGTGCTCACAGTGATAGTGCCCATGGTGAGAGTGCCCATGATGACAGGGCCCATGGTGCCATTGCCTATGGTGACAGTGCTCATGGTAACAGTGCCCAAGGTGACAGTGACCATGGTGAGAGTGCTCACACTGATGGTGCCCATGGTGACAGTGCTCACGGTGCCTGTCTACATTGTGCCAGTACCCATGGCGACAGTGCTCATGGTGACAGTGACCACAGTGAGAGTGCTCATAGTGATAGTGCTCACGGTAATAGTGCTCATGGTGACAATGCAAATGGTGACAATACCATGGTGACAGTACTCATGTTGAAAATACCCATGGTGGCAGTTCTCCTAGCGACAGATCTCATGGTGACAGTGCTCATAATAGCAGTGCCCAGGTGCCAGTGCTCGTGGTGACAGTGCTAATGGTGACAGTGCTCTTGGTGGCAGTTCCCATCGGGACAATACTGATGGTGACGCTGTGCATTGTTACAGTGCCCATGGTAACCGTGCTCACGGTGATAGTGCACATCGTGACAGTGCCCATGGTGGTAGTTCACCTGGTGACAGTGCTAAATAGTGACAGTGCACATGCTGACAGTGCTCACGGTGATAGTGCCCATGGTGACAGTGCACACGGTGATAATGGGCATTGTTACAGAGTTCATGGTGACAGCACACGGTGGCAGTGGCCATGGAGACAGTGCCCACAATGACAGTGCCCATAGTGACAGTGCCGACAGTGACAGTGCCCATGGTGACACTTCTCACGGTGACAGTGCCCATGGGGACAGTTAGCATGGTGAGATTTCTCACGGTGACATTGCCCGTTGTGACAGTGCTCACAGTGACAGTGCCCATGGTGCCAGTGCCCATAGAGTCATTCCGCACGGTCACATTTCTCACAGTGAAAGTGCCTATGGTGATATTAACCATGGTGACACTGCACATGGTGGCAGAGCAAAATGGTGACAGTGCCCATGGTGACATTGCTCATGGTGACTTTGCTTATGGTGATAGTCCTTACAGTGACAGTGCGCATGGTGACACTGCACACAGTGACAGTGTTCATGGTGACAGTGTTCACGGTGATAGTTCCCATGGTGAGATTGTCCATGGTAACAGTGCCCATAGTCACAATTCTCATGGTGTAGTGCTCACAGTGACAGTGTCCATGGTGTCATGCCCATGGTGACAGTGCTCATGGTGACAGTGCTCATGTTGGCAGTGCCATAAATAACAGTGCTCATTGTGGCAGTGCTCATGGTGTCCGTGCTCATGGTGACAGTGCCCATGTTTACAGTGTTTATGGTGATAGATGTCACGGTGTCAGTGCCCACGGGGACAGTGCCAAGGCTGACAAAGCCCAGTGTGATACTTCCCATTGGGACAGTGCCCACGGTGACAGTGTCCATGGTGACAGCGCCCAGTGTGACAAGGCTCATGGTGACAGTGCTCACGGTGACGGTGCCCATGGTGACAGTGCCGATGGTGAGAGTGCCATTAGTTACAGTGCTCATGGTGAAACTGCCCACGGAGACATCGCCCATGGTGATAGTGCTCATGGTGACAACCCCACGGTGACAGTGTCAATGTTGATAGTCCCCGTGGTGACAGGTCTTACATTGAATGTGACCATGGTGTCTGTGCTCATGGTGGCAGTGCTCAAGGTTATAGTCTCCATGTTGACAGTGCCGATGGTGACAATTCTCACGGTGACAGGGCCTATGTTGAAAATTCTCATAGTGACAGTGTTCATGGTGACAGTGCCCATGGTTCTATTACCCATGGTGACAGTTCTCATAGTGAAACTGCCCATGGTGACTCTGCACATGGTGGCAGTGCAAAATGGTGACAGTGCCCATGGTGATATTGCTCATGGTGACATTGCTTACGGTGATAGTGTGTATGGTGAAACTGCACACAGTGACATTGCTCATGGTGACAGTGTTCACGGTGTTAGTTCCTATCGTGAATGTGACCTTGGGGACAGTGCCCATTGTCTCAATTCTCATGGTGTAGTGCTCACGGTGACAGTGCCCATGGTGACAATACACAGGGTGACACTATTAATGGTGACATTGCTCATGGTGAGAGTGCCCATGTTCACAACTGTCACGGTGATAGTTCCCATGGTGACAATACCCAGGGTAACAGAGCTGATGGTAAAAGTGTTCACGGTGACAGTGCCCATGATGACAGTACCTAAGGTGACAATTCCCATGGTGAGACTGCTCATAGACAGTGCCCATGGTGACAATACCCAGCGTGTCCTGTCCATGGTGACAGTGATCATGGTGACACTTCTCATGAGGACAGTACCATAAGTTACAGTGCTCATTGTGGCAGTGCACATGGTGACCGTGCTCATGGTGACAGTGCCATGGTGACAGTGCCTATGGTGATAGATATCATGGTGGCCGTGCCCAGGGTGACATTGCCCACGGTGACAAAGCCCATGGTGATACTTCCCATTGTGACAGTGCCAACGGTGGCAGAGCCCATGGTGACAGTGCCCAAGATCACAGTGCCCATGGTGAGGGTGCTAACGGTGACTCTGCCCATGGTGACAGCACCCAGTGTGACAATGCCCATTGTGACAGTGCTCACGGTGACCATGCCGATGGTGATAGTGCCAATAGTGAGAGTGCTCACGGTGACACTGCCCATGGAGACACTGCCCATGGTGATAGTGCTCATCATGACAACCCCTCGGAGGCAGTGCCAATGGTGAGAGTCCCCGTGATGACATTTCTCACGGTGAAAGTGATCCTATTGATATTTCTCATGGTGACAGTGCTCTTGGTGACAGTGCTCAAGGTGATAGTCTGAATGTTGACAGTGCCCATGGTGACTCTTCTCACGGTGACAGTGCCTATGGTGATTATGCTCTTAGTGACAGTGCTCATGGTGACAGTGCCCATGGTGACAGTGACCACGGTGACTGTTCTCACCATGGTAGTGCCCATGGTGACAGTGTTCATGATGATAGTCCGCATTAAGGCTGTGCCGTGGTGACAGTGCTCATGGTGATAGTTCTCACGGTGATAGTACGCACGTTGACAGTGCCAAAGGTGACAATACCCAGGTGATAGTAATCATGGTGAAAGTGCCCATGGTGGCAGTTCTCATACTGACAGTTCTTGTGACAGTGCTCATGGTGGCAGTGCTCGTGGTGACAGTGCTCTTGGTGACAGTGCTCATGGTGGCAGTGCCCATGGTGAGACTCCCGATGGTGACACTGCCCATGGTGACAGTGCACATGGTCATGGTGCATCTGGTGGCAGTGCAAAATAGTGAGAGTGCCCATGATGATATTGCTCATGGTGATAGTGCCCATGGTGAGAGTGCCCATGGTTCCAGTGCTCATGGTGACAGTGCCCATTGGGACAGTGCCCCTGGTGACAGTGCACACCGTGAGAGTGTCCATGGTGTCTGTGCCCATGGTGACAGTTCTTATCATGAGAGTGTTCACGGTAGCAGTGTTCATGGTAATAGTGCTCACGGAGACATTGCCCACAATGAGAGTGCCCATGGTGAGAATACTGACTGTGAAAGTGCCCATGATGACTTTTCTCTCTGCGACAGTGCCCATGGGGACAGTTAGCACGGTGAGATTTCTCACAGTGATAGTGCACATGGTTTCAGTGCTAATAGTGAAAAGACCCACGGCGCCAGTGCCCATCATGGCATTGCTCACGGTGATAGTTCTCACGGTGACAGTGCCCATGGTGATATTACCCATGGTGACAGTACTCAGTGATCAAGTGCTCATGGTGACAGTGCCTAAGGTGATAGTGCACACGGTGGCAGTGCAAAATGGCGACAGTGCCCATGGGGACATTGCTTAATGTGATAGTCCTTGTGGTGACATTGCGCATGGTGACATTGCCCACCACGACAGTTCTCTTGTGGACAGTGCTCATGGTGATAGTGCCAATGTTGGAAGTGCCCATCGTGAAAGTGCCCATGGTGACAGTTCTTATGATGAGAGTGGTCAGAGTGGCAGTGCTCATGGTGAAAGTGCCCATGGTGACAGAGCCCACGGTGACAGTGTCCATAGTTATAGTGTCCACGGTGACAGTCCTAACAGTGAAATTGTCCATGGGGACACTGCCCATGGTGAAAGTGCCCATGGTCACAACACTCACGGTGATAGTGCTCACGGTGAGAGTGGCCATGGTGACAGTGACCACGGTGACACTTCTAATGGTGATACTGCCCATGATGACAGTGCTCATGGTGACAGTCCACATTGTGCCAGTGCCCAAGGTGACAGTGCTCATGGTGACAGTGCCCAAAGTCACAATACCCATGGTGACAGTGCCCAGGCTGACAGTTCTCAAGGTGATAGTGCCCATGGTGACAGTGCACATGGTGATACAGAGAATGGGGACAGTGCTTATGGTGACAGTGGTCATGGTTGCAGTACCCATGGTGATAGTGCTGAAACTGACAGTGCCCTTGGGGATAGTGCCCATGGTGAGTGTGCTCGTGTTAATAGTGCCCATGGTGGCAGTTCCCATTGTGAAAGTGCTCATGATGACAGTGCCCATGTTGGTAGTTCCCATGGTGACAGTGCTCATGGTGATAGTGACCATGTTAACAGTGCACATGGTGGCTGTGCCCTTGGTGACAGTGCCCATGATGACAGTATTCATGGTGACAGTGCTCACGGTGATAGTGCCCATGGTGACAGTGCACATGGTGGTAGTCCACATGGTGGCAGTGAAAAATGGTGACAGTTCCCATGCTGACAGTTCTCATTGTGACAATGCACAAGGTCACAACCGATGCAGACACTGCTCATGGTAGCTGTAACTGTGGTGACAGTGCTCATGGTGATAGTGACCATGTTAACAGTGCCCATGGTGACACTGCCCATGGTGACAATGCCCATGATGACAGTGCCCATGGAGTCAGTGCCCACGGAGCCATTGCCTATGGTAACAGTGCTCACAGTGACAGTACCCATGGTAACAGTGACCACGGTGAGAGTGCTCATGGTGATAGTGGCTATGGTGACAGATCACACTGTGACAGTCCGCATTGTGCCAGTACCAATAGTGACAGTGCCCATGGTGACATTGACCAAGGTGAGAGTGCTCACGGTGCTAGTGCTCACAGTAATAGTGCTCATGGTGACAGTGCCGACAGTGACGGTGCTCACGGTGACAGTGCCTATGGTGATAGTGCCCATGGTGAGAGTCCGCCCATTGATAGTGCCCATGGTGGCAGTTCCCATTGTGAAAGTGCTCATGATGACATTGCCCATGTTGGTAGTTCCCATGGTGACAGTGCTCACGGTGATAGTGACCTTGGTAACTGTGCACATGGTGGCCGTGCCCTTGGTGACAGTGCCAATGATGACAGTACTCATGGTGACAGTTCCCATGTGGACAAGGCACAGGTTGGCAGTGAAAAATGGTGAAAGTGCCCATGTTGACAGTTCTCATGGTGACAGTGCACACGGTGACAACCCATGCAGACAGTACTCACGGTGACATTTCTCATGGTTGCAGTACCCATGGTGACAGTGCTCACAGTGATACTGCCCATGGTGGCAGTGCCCATGGTGACACTGCCCATGATGACAGTGCCCATGGTGAAAGTTCCCACGGTGCCATTCCCTACGGTGACTGTGCTCATGGTAACAGTGCCCATGGTGACAGTGACCATGGTGAGAGTGCTCACACTGATAGTGCCCATGGTGACAGGGCTCATGGTGCCAGGCCGCATTGTGCCAGTACCCATGGCGACAGTGGTCATGGTGACACTGACCACAGTGAGAGTGCTCACTGTGATAGAGCTCACGGTAATAGTGCTCATGGTGACAGTGCAAATGGTGACAATACCCATGGTGACAGTACTCATGTTGAAAATACCCATGGTGGCAGTTCTCATGGTGACAGTGCTCATAATAGCAGTGCCCAAGGTGGCAGTCCTCGTGGTGACAGTGCTAATGGTGACAGTGCACTTGGTGGAAGTTCCCATGGGGACAGTACCGATGGTGACCCTGTGCATTGTTACAGTGCCCATGGTAACCGTGCTCACGGTGGTAGTGCACATCGTGACAGTGCCCATGGTGGTAGTTCACCTGGTGACAGTGCTAAATAGTGACAGTGCACATGCTGACAGTGCTCACGGTGATAGTGCCCATGGTGACAGTGCCCACGGTGATAATGGGTATTATTACAGTGTTCATCGTGACAGAGCCCAAGGTGGCAGTGGCCATGGTAAGAGTGCCCACAATGACAGTGCCCATGGTAACAGTGCCGACAGTGACAGTGCCCATGGTGACACTTCTCACAGTGAATGTGCCCATGGGGACAGTTACCATGATGAGATTTCTCATGGTGATAGTGCCCGTTGTGACAGTGCTCACAGTGACAATGCCCATGGTGCCAGTGCCCATAGAGACATTCCGCACGGTCACATTTCTCACGGTGAAAGTGCCTATGGTGACACTGCACCTGGTGGCAGTGCAAAATGGTGACAGTGCCCATGGTGACATTGCTCATAGTGACTTTGCTTACAGTGATAGTCCTTACGGTGACAGTGTGCATGGTGACACTGCACACAGTTGCAGTGTTTATGGTGACAGTCTTCACGGTGATACTTTCCATGGTGATAGTGCCCATGGTGACACTGCACATGGTGGCAGTGATAAATGGTGACAGTGCCCCTGTTGACAGTTCTCATGGTGACAGTGCACATGGTGACAACCCGTGCAGACTGTACTCATGGTGACAGTACTCACGGTGACAGTTCTCATGTTTGCAGTATCCATGGTGACAGTGCTCACAGTGATAGTGCCCATGGTGACAGTGCCCATGATGACAGGGCCCATGGTGCCATTGCCTATGGTGACAGTGCTCATGGTAACAGTGCCCAAGGTGACAGTGACCATGGTGAGAGTGCTCACACTGATGGTGCCCATGGTGACAGTGCTCACGGTGCCTGTCTACGTTGTGCCAGTACCCATGGCGACAGTGCTCATGGTGACAGTGACCACAGTGAGAGTGCTCATAGTGATAGTGCTCACGGTAATAGTGCTCATGGTGACAATGCAAATGGTGACAATACCATGGTGACAGTACTCATGTTGAAAATACCCATGGTGGCAGTTCTCATAGCGACAGATCTCATGGTGACAGTGCTCATAATAGCAGTGCCCAGGTGCCAGTGCTCGTGGTGACAGTGCTAATGGTGACAGTGCTCTTGGTGGCAGTTCCCATCGGGACAATACTGATGGTGACGCTGTGCATTGTTACAGTGCCCATGGTAACCGTGCTCACGGTGATAGTGCACATCGTGACAGTGCCCATGGTGGTAGTTCACCTGGTGACAGTGCTAAATAGTGACAGTGCACATGCTGACAGTGCTCACGGTGATAGTGCCCATGGTGACAGTGCACACGGTGATAATGGGCATTGTTACAGAGTTCATGGTGACAGCACACGGTGGCAGTGGCCATGGAGACAGTGCCCACAATGACAGTGCCCATGGTGACAGTGCCGACAGTGACAGTGCCCATGGTGACACTTCTCACGGTGACAGTGCCCATGGGGACAGTTAGCATGGTGAGATTTCTCATGGTGACAGTGCCCGTTGTGACAGTGCTCACAGTGACAATGCCCATGGTGCCAGTGCCCATAGAGTCATTCCGCATGGTCACATTTCTCACAGTGAAAGTGCCTATGGTGATATTAACCATGGTGACACTGCACATGGTGGCAGAGCAAAATGGTGACAGTGCCCATGGTGACATTGCTCATGGTGACTTTGCTTACGGTGATAGTCCTTACAGTGACAGTGCGCATGGTGACACTGCACACAGTGACAGTGTTCATGGTGACAGTGTTCACGGTGATAGTTCCCATGGTGAGATTGTCCATGGTAACAGTGCCCATAGTCACAATTCTCATGGTGTAGTGCTCACAGTGACAGTGTCCATGGTGTCATGCCCATGGTGACAGTGCTCATGGTGACAGTGCTCATGTTGGCAGTGCCATAAATAACAGTGCTCATTGTGGCAGTGCTCATGGTGTCCGTGCTCATGGTGACAGTGCCCATGTTTACAGTGTTTATGGTGATAGATGTCACGGTGTCAGTGCCCACGGGGACAGTGCCAAGGCTGACAAAGCCCAGGGTGATACTTCCCATTGGGACAGTGCCCACGGTGACAGTGCCCATGGTGACAGCGCCCAGTGTGACAAGGCACATGGTGACAGTGCTCACGGTTACGGTGCCCATGGTGACAGTGCCGATGGTGAGAGTGCCATTAGTGACAGTGCTCATGGTGAAACTGCCCATGGAGACATCGCCCATGGTGATAGTGCTCATGGTGACAACCCCACGGTGACAGTGCCAATGTTGATAGTCCCCGTGGTGACAGGTCTTACATTGAATGTGACCATGGTGTCTGTGCTCATGGTGACAGTGCTCAAGGTTAGAGTCTCCATGTTGACAGTGCCGATGGTGACAATTCTCACGGTGACAGGGCCTAAGGTGAAAATTCTCATAGTGACAGTGTTCACGGTGACAGTGCCCATGGTGCTATTACCCATGGTGACAGTTCTCATAGTGAAACGGCCCATGGTGACACTGCACATGGTGGCAGTGCAAAATGGTGACAGTGCACATGGTGCTATTGCTCATGGTGACATTGCTTACGGTGATAGTGTGTATGGTGAAACTGCACACAGTGACATTGCTCATGGTGACAGTGTTC
Source organism: Mesoplodon mirus (assembly GCF_964341445.2). Taxonomy (NCBI): domain Eukaryota; kingdom Metazoa; phylum Chordata; class Mammalia; order Artiodactyla; family Ziphiidae; genus Mesoplodon; species Mesoplodon mirus. The sequence continues at coordinate 4,030,750 of NW_028295808.1, read as the reverse complement.
ACGGCGTTAGTTCCTATCGTGAATGTGACCTTGGGGACGGTGCCCATTGTCACAATTCTCATGGTGTAGTGCTCACGGTGACAGTGCCCATGGTGACAATACACAGGGTGACAGTATTCATGGTGACATTGCTCATGGTGAGAGTGCCCATGTTCACAACTGTCACGGTGATAGTTCCCATGGTGACAATACCCAGGGTAACAGAGCTGATGGTAAAAGTGTTCACGGTGACAGTGCCATGGTGACAGTGCCTATGGTGATAGATATCATGGTGGCCGTGCCCAGGGTGACATTGCCCACGGTGACAAAGCCCAGGGTGATACTTCCCATTGTGACACTGCCAATGGTGGCAGAGCCCATGGTGACAGTGCCCAAGATCACAGTGCCCATGGTGAGAGTTCTAACGGTGACTCTGCCCATGGTGACAGCACCCAGTGTGACAATGCCCATTGTGACAGTGCTCACGGTGACCATGCCGATGGTGATAGTGCCAATAGTGAGAGTGCTCACGGTGACACTGCCCATGGGGACACTGCCCATGGTGATAGTGCTCATCATGACAACCCCTCGGAGGCAGTGCCAATGGTGAGAGTCCCCGTGGTGACAGTTCTCACGGTGAAAGTGATCCTGTTGAAATTTCTCATGGTGACAGTGCTCATGGTGACAGTGCTCAAGGTGATAGTCTCCATGTTGACAGTGTCCATGGTGACTGTTCTCACGGTGACAGTGCCTATGGTGATTATGCTCTTAGTGACAGTGCTCATGGTGACAGTGCCCATGGTGGCAGTGACCACGGTGACTGTTCTCACCGTGGTAGTGCCCATGGTGACAGTGTTCATGATGACAGTCCGCATTAAGGCTGTGCCCACGGTGACACTGCTCATGGTGATTGTTCTCACGGTGATAGTACGCACGGTGACAGTGCCAAAGGTGACAATACCCAGGTGATAGTAATCATGGTGAAAGTGCCCATGGTGGCAGTTCTCATACTGACAGTTCTGGTGACAGTGCTCATGGTGGCAGTGCTCGTGGTGACAGTGCTCTTGGTGACAGTGCTCATGGTGGCAGTGCCCATGGTGAGACTACCGATGGTGACACTGCCCATGGTGACAGTGCACATGGTCATGGTGCATCTGGTGGCAGTGCAAAATAGTGAGAGTGCCCATGATGATATTGCTCATGGTGATAGTGCCCATGGTGAGAGTGCCCATGGTTCCAGTGCTCATGGTGACAGTGCCCATTGTGACAGTGCCCCTGGTGACAGTGCACACCGTGAGAGTGTCCATGGTGTCTGTGCCCATGGTGACAGTTCTTATCATGAGAGTGTTCATGGTAGCAGTGTTCATGGTAATAGTGCTCACGGAGACATTGCCCACAATGAGAGTGCCCATGGTGAGAATACTGACTGTGACAGTGCCCATGATGACTTTTCTCTCTGCGACAGTGCCCTTCGGGACAGTTAGCACGGTGAGATTTCTCACAGTGATAGTGCACATGGTTTCAGTGCTAATAGTGAAAAGACCCACGGCGCCAGTGCCCATCATGGCATTGCTCACGGTGATAGTTCTCACGGTGACAGTGCCCATGGTGATATTACCCATGGTGACAGTACTCAGTGATCAAGTGCTCATGGTGACAGTGCCTAAGGTGATAGTGCACACGGTGGCAGTGCAAAATGGCGACAGTGCCCATGGGGACATTGCTTAATGTGATAGTCCTTGTGGTGACATTGAGCATGGTGACATTGCCCACCACGACAGTTCTCTTGTTGACAGTGCTCATGGTGATAGTGCCAATGTTGGAAGTGCCCATCGTGAAAGTGCCCATGGTGAGAGTTCTTATGATGAGAGTGGTCAGAGTGGCAGTGCTCATGGTGAAAGTGCCCATGGTGACAGAGCCCACGGTGACAGTGTCCATAGTTATAGTGTCCACGGTGACAGTCCTAACAGTGAAATTGTCCATGGGGACACTGCCCATGGTGAAAGTGCCCATGGTCACAACACTCACGGTGATAGTGCTCACGGTGAGAGTGGCCATGGTGACAGTGACCACGGTGACACTTCTAATGGTGATACTGCCCATGATGACAGTGCTCATGGTGACAGTCCACATTGTGCCAGTGCCCAAGGTGACAGTGCTCATGGTGACAGTGCCCAAAGTCCCAATACCCATGGTGACAGTGCCCTGGCTGACAGTTCTCAAGGTGATAGTGCCCATGGTGACAGTGCACATGGTGATACAGAGAATGGGGACAGTGCTTATGGTGACAGTGGTCATGGTTGCAGTACCCATGGTGATAGTGCTGAAACTGACAGTGCCCTTGGGGATAGTGCCCATGGTGAGTGTGCTCGTGTTAATAGTGCCCATGGTGGCAGTTCCCATTGTGAAAGTGCTCATGATGACAGTGCCCATGTTGGTAGTTCCCATGGTGACAGTGCTCATGGTGATAGTGACCATGTTAACAGTGCACATGGTGGCTGTGCCCTTGGTGACAGTGCCCATGATGACAGTATTCATGGTGACAGTGCTCACGGTGATAGTGCCCATGGTGACAGTGCACATGGTGGTAGTCCACATGGTGGCAGTGAAAAATGGTGACAGTTCCCATGCTGACAGTTCTCATTGTGACAATGCACACGGTCACAACCGATGCAGACACTGCTCATGGTAGCTGTACCCGTGGTGACATTGCTCATGGTGATAGTGACCATGTTAACAGTGCCCATGGTGACACTGCCCATGGTGACAATGCCCATGATGACAGTGCCCATGGAGTCAGTGCCCACGGAGCCATTGCCTATGGTAACAGTGCTCACAGTGACAGTACCCATGGTAACAGTGACCACGGTGAGAGTGCTCATGGTGATAGTGGCTATGGTGACAGATCACACTGTGACAGTCCGCATTGTGCCAGTACCAATAGTGACAGTGCCCATGGTGACATTGACCACGGTGAGAGTGCTCACGGTGCTAGTGCTCACAGTAATAGTGCTCATGGTGACAGTGCCGACAGTGACGGTGCTCACGGTGACAGTGCCTATGGTGATAGTGCCCATGGTGAGAGTCCGCCCATTGATAGTGCCCATGGTGGCAGTTCCCATTGTGAAAGTGCTCATGATGACATTGCCCATGTTGGTAGTTCCCATGGTGACAGTGCTCACGGTGATAGTGACCTTGGTAACTGTGCACATGGTGGCCGTGCCCTTGGTGACAGTGCCAATGATGACAGTACTCATGGTGACAGTTCCCATGTGGACAAGGCACAGGTTGGCAGTGAAAAATGGTGAAAGTGCCCATGTTGACAGTTCTCATGGTGACAGTGCACACGGTAACAACCCATGCAGACAGTACTCACGGTGACATTTCTCATGGTTGCAGTACCCATGGTGACAGTGCTCACAGTGATACTGCCCATGGTGGCAGTGCCCATGGTGACAGTGCCCATGGTGACACTGCCCATGATGACAGTGCCCATGGTGAAAGTTCCCACGGTGCCATTCCCTACGGTGACTGTGCTCATGGTAACAGTGCCCATGGTGACAGTGACCATGGTGAGAGTGCTCACACTGATAGTGCCCATGGTGACAGGGCTCATGGTGCCAGGCCGCATTGTGCCAGTACCCATGGCGACAGTGGTCATGGTGACACTGACCACAGTGAGAGTGCTCACTGTGATAGAGCTCACGGTAATAGTGCTCATGGTGACAGTGCAAATGGTGACAATACCCATGGTGACAGTACTCATGTTGAAAATACCCATGGTGGCAGTTCTCATGGTGACAGTGCTCATAATAGCAGTGCCCAAGGTGGCAGTCCTCGTGGTGACAGTGCTAATGGTGACAGTGCTCTTGGTGGCAGTTCCCATGGGGACAGTACCGATGGTGACCCTGTGCATTGTTACAGTGCCCATGGTAACCGTGCTCACGGTGGTAGTGCACATCGTGACAGTGCCCATGGTGGTAGTTCACCTGGTGACAGTGCTAAATAGTGACAGTGCACATGCTGACAGTGCTCACGGTGATAGTGCCCATGGTGACAGTGCCCACGGTGATAATGGGTATTATTACAGTGTTCATTGTGACTGAGCCCAAGGTGGCAGTGGCCATGGTAAGAGTGCCCACAATGACAGTGCCCATGGTAACAGTGCCGACAGTGACAGTGCCCATGGTGACACTTCTCACAGTGAATGTGCCCATGGGGACAGTTACCATGATGAGATTTCTCATGGTGATAGTGCCCGTTGTGACAGTGCTCACAGTGACAATGCCCATGGTGCCAGTGCCCATAGAGACATTCCGCACGGTCACATTTCTCACGGTGAAAGTGCCTATGGTGACACTGCACCTGGTGGCAGTGCAAAATGGTGACAGTGCCCATGGTGACATTGCTCATAGTGACTTTGCTTACAGTGATAGTCCTTACGGTGACAGTGTGCATGGTGACACTGCACACAGTTGCAGTGTTTATGGTGACAGTCTTCACGGTGATACTTTCCATGGTGATAGTGCCCATGGTGACACTGCACATGGTGGCAGTGATAAATGGTGACAGTGCCCCTGTTGACAGTTCTCATGGTGACAGTGCACATGGTGACAACCCGTGCAGACTGTTCTCATGGTGACAGTACTCACGGTGACAGTTCTCATGTTTGCAGTATCCATGGTGACAGTGCTCACAGTGATAGTGCCCATGGTGAGAGTGCCCATGATGACAGGGCCCATGGTGCCATTGCCTATGGTGACAGTGCTCATGGTAACAGTGCCCAAGGTGACAGTGACCATGGTGAGAGTGCTCACACTGATGGTGCCCATGGTGACAGTGCTCACGGTGCCTGTCTACGTTGTGCCAGTACCCATGGCGACAGTGCTCATGGTGACAGTGACCACAGTGAGAGTGCTCATAGTGATAGTGCTCACGGTAATAGTGCTCATGGTGACAATGCAAATGGTGACAATACCATGGTGACAGTACTCATGTTGAAAATACCCATGGTGGCAGTTCTCATAGCGACAGATCTCATGGTGACAGTGCTCATAATAGCAGTGCCCAGGTGCCAGTGCTCGTGGTGACAGTGCTAATGGTGACAGTGCTCTTGGTGGCAGTTCCCATCGGGACATTACTGAAGGTGACGCTGTGCATTGTTACAGTGCCCATGGTAACCGTGCTCACAGTGATAGTGCACATCGTGACAGTGCCCATGGTGGTAGTTCACCTGGTGACAGTGCTAAATAGTGACAGTGCACATGCTGACAGTGCTCACGGTGATAGTGCCCATGGTGACAGTGCACACGGTGATAATGGGCATTGTTACAGAGTTCATGGTGACAGCACACGGTGGCAGTGGCCATGGAGACAGTGCCCACAATGACAGTGCCCATGGTGACAGTGCCGACAGTGACAGTGCCCATGGTGACACTTCTCACGGTGACAGTGCCCATGGGGACAGTTAGCATGGTGAGATTTCTCATGGTGACAGTGCCCGTTGTGACAGTGCTCACAGTGACAATGCCCATGGTGCCAGTGCCCATAGAGTCATTCCGCATGGTCACATTTCTCACAGTGAAAGTGCCTATGGTGATATTAACCATGGTGACACTGCACATGGTGGCAGAGCAAAATGGTGACAGTGCCCATGGTGACATTGCTCATGGTGACTTTGCTTACGGTGATAGTCCTTACAGTGACAGTGCGCATGGTGACACTGCACACAGTGACAGTGTTCATGGTGACAGTGTTCACGGTGATAGTTCCCATGGTGAGATTGTCCATGGTAACAGTGCCCATAGTCACAATTCTCATGGTGTAGTGCTCACAGTGACAGTGTCCATGGTGTCATGCCCATGGTGACAGTGCTCATGGTGACAGTGCTCATGTTGGCAGTGCCATAAATAACAGTGCTCATTGTGGCAGTGCTCATGGTGTCCGTGCTCATGGTGACAGTGCCCATGTTTACAGTGTTTATGGTGATAGATGTCACGGTGTCAGTGGCCACGGGGACAGTGCCAAGGCTGACAAAGCCCAGGGTGATACTTCCCATTGGGACAGTGCCCACGGTGACAGTGCCCATGGTGACAGCGCCCAGTGTGACAAGGCACATGGTGACAGTGCTCACGGTGACGGTGCCCATGGTGACAGTGCCGATGGTGAGAGTGCCATTAGTGACAGTGCTCATGGTGAAACTGCCCATGGAGACATCGCCCATGGTGATAGTGCTCATGGTGACAACCCCACGGTGACAGTGCCAAAGTTGATAGTCCCCGTGGTGACAGGTCTTACATTGAATGTGACCATGGTGTCTGTGCTCATGGTGACAGTGCTCAAGGTTAGAGTCTCCATGTTGACAGTGCCGATGGTGACAATTCTCACGGTGACAGGGCCTATGTTGAAAATTCTCATAGTGACAGTGTTCACGGTGACAGTGCCCATGGTGCTATTACCCATGGTGACAGTTCTCATAGTGAAACGGCCCATGGTGACACTGCACATGGTGGCAGTGCAAAATGGTGACAGTGCCCATGGTGCTATTGCTCATGGTGACATTGCTTACGGTGATAGTGTGTATGGTGAAACTGCACACAGTGACATTGCTCATGGTGACAGTGTTCACGGCGTTAGTTCCTATCGTGAATGTGACCTTGGGGACGGTGCCCATTGTCACAATTCTCATGGTGTAGTGCTCACGGTGACAGTGCCCATGGTGACAATACACAGGGTGACAGTATTCATGGTGACATTGCTCATGGTGAGAGTGCCCATGTTCACAACTGTCACGGTGATAGTTCCCATGGTGACAATACCCAGGGTAACAGAGCTGATGGTAAAAGTGTTCACGGTGACAGTGCCCATGATGACAGTACCTAAGGTGACAATTCCCATGGTGAGACTGCTCATAGACAGTGCCCATGGTGACAATACCCAGCATGTCCTGTCCATGGTGACAGTGATCATGGTGACACTTCTCATGAGGACAGTGCCATAAGTGACAGTGCTCATTGTGGCAGTGCTCATGGTGACTGTGCTCATGGTGACAGTGCCCATGGTGACAGTGCCTATGGTGATAGATATCATGGTGGCCATGCCCAGGGTGACATTGCCCACGGTGACAAAGCCCAGGGTGATACTTCCCATTGTGACAGTGCCAACGGTGGCAGAGCCCATGGTGACAGTGCCCAAGATCACAGTGTCCATGGTGAGAGTTCTAACGGTGACTCTGCCCATGGTGACAGCACCCAGTGTGACAATGCCCATTGTGACAGTGCTCACGGTGACCATGCCGATGGTGATAGTGCCAATAGTGAGAGTGCTCACGGTGACACTGCCCATGGGGACACTGCCCATGGTGATAGTGCTCATCATGACAACCCCTCGGAGGCAGTGCCAATGGTGAGAGTCCCCGTGGTGACAGTTCTCACGGTGAAAGTGATCCTGTTGAAATTTCTCATGGTGACAGTGCTCATGGTGACAGTGCTCAAGGTGATAGTCTCCATGTTGACAGTGTCCATGGTGATTGTTCTCACGGTGACAGTGCCTATGGTGATTATGCTCTTAGTGACAGTGCTCATGGTGACAGTGCCCATGGTGGCAGTGACCACGGTGACTGTTCTCACCGTGGTAGTGCCCATGGTGACAGTGTTCATGATGACAGTCCGCATTAAGGCTGTGCCCACGGTGACACTGCTCATGGTGATTGTTCTCACGGTGATAGTACGCACGGTGACAGTGCCAAAGGTGACAATACCCAGGTGATAGTAATCATGGTGAAAGTGCCCATGGTGGCAGTTCTCATACTGACAGTTCTTGTGACACTGCTCATGGTGGCAGTGCTCGTGGTGACAGTGCTCTTGGTGACAGTGCTCATGGTGGCAGTGCCCATGGTGAGACTCCCGATGGTGACACTGCCCATGGTGACAGTGCACATGGTCATGGTGCATCTGGTGGCAGTGCAAAATAGTGAGAGTGCCCATGATGATATTGCTCATGGTGATAGTGCCCATGGTGAGAGTGCCCATGGTTCCAGTGCTCATGGTGACAGTGCCCATTGGGACAGTGCCCCTGGTGACAGTGCACACCGTGAGAGTGCCCATGGTGTCTGTGCCCATGGTGACAGTTCTTATCATGAGAGTGTTCACGGTAGCAGTGTTCATGGTAATAGTGCTCACGGAGACATTGCCCACAATGAGAGTGCCCATGGTGAGAATACTGACTGTGAAAGTGCCCATGATGACTTTTCTCTCTGCGACAGTGCCCATGGGGACAGTTAGCACGGTGAGATTTCTCACAGTGATAGTGCACATGGTTTCAGTGCTAATAGTGAAAAGACCCACGGCGCCAGTGCCCATCATGGCATTGCTCACGGTGATAGTTCTCACGGTGACAGTGCCCATGGTGATATTACCCATGGTGACAGTACTCAGTGATCAAGTGCTCATGGTGACAGTGCCTAAGGTGATAGTGCACACGGTGGCAGTGCAAAATGGCGACAGTGCCCATGGGGACATTGCTTAATGTGATAGTCCTTGTGGTGACATTGCGCATGGTGACATTGCCCACCACGACAGTTCTCTTGTTGACAGTGCTCATGGTGATAGTGCCAATGTTGGAAGTGCCCATCGTGAAAGTGCCCATGTTGAGAGTTCTTATGATGAGAGTGGTCAGAGTGGCAGTGCTCATGGTGAAAGTGCCCATGGTGACAGAGCCCACGGTGACAGTGTCCATAGTTATAGTGTCCACGGTGACAGTCCTAACAGTGAAATTGTCCATGGGGACACTGCCCATGGTGAAAGTGCCCATGGTCACAACACTCACGGTGATAGTGCTCACGGTGAGAGTGGCCATGGTGACAGTGACCACGGTGACACTTCTAATGGTGATACTGCCCATGATGACAGTGCTCATGGTGACAGTCCACATTGTGCCAGTGCCCAAGGTGACAGTGCTCATGGTGACAGTGCCCAAAGTCACAATACCCATGGTGACAGTGCCCAGGCTGACAGTTCTCAAGGTGATAGTGCCCATGGTGACAGTGCACATGGTGATACAGAGAATGGGGACAGTGCTTATGGTGACAGTGGTCATGGTTGCAGTACCCATGGTGATAGTGCTGAAACTGACAGTGCCCTTGGGGATAGTGCCCATGGTGAGTGTGCTCGTGTTAATAGTGCCCATGGTGGCAGTTCCCATTGTGAAAGTGCTCATGATGACAGTGCCCATGTTGGTAGTTCCCATGGTGACAGTGCTCATGGTGATAGTGACCATGTTAACAGTGCACATGGTGGCTGTGCCCTTGGTGACAGTGCCCATGATGACAGTATTCATGGTGACAGTGCTCACGGTGATAGTGCCCATGGTGACAGTGCACATGGTGGTAGTCCACATGGTGGCAGTGAAAAATGGTGACAGTTCCCATGCTGACAGTTCTCATTGTGACAATGCACACGGTCACAACCGATGCAGACACTGCTCATGGTAGCTGTACCCGTGGTGACAGGGCTCATGGTGATAGTGACCATGTTAACAGTGCCCATGGTGACACTGCCCATGGTGACAATGCCCATGATGACAGTGCCCATGGAGTCAGTGCCCACGGAGCCATTGCCTATGGTAACAGTGCTCACAGTGACAGTACCCATGGTAACAGTGACCACGGTGAGAGTGCTCATGGTGATAGTGGCTATGGTGACAGATCACACTGTGACAGTCCGCATTGTGCCAGTACCAATAGTGACAGTGCCCATGGTGACATTGACCAAGGTGAGAGTGCTCACGGTGCTAGTGCTCACAGTAATAGTGCTCATGGTGACAGTGCCGACAGTGACGGTGCTCACGGTGACAGTGCCTATGGTGATAGTGCCCATGGTGAGAGTCCGCCCATTGATAGTGCCCATGGTGGCAGTTCCCATTGTGAAAGTGCTCATGATGACATTGCCCATGTTGGTAGTTCCCATGGTGACAGTGCTCACGGTGATAGTGACCTTGGTAACTGTGCACATGGTGGCCGTGCCCTTGGTGACAGTGCCAATGATGACAGTACTCATGGTGACAGTTCCCATGTGGACAAGGCACAGGTTGGCAGTGAAAAATGGTGAAAGTGCCCATGTTGACAGTTCTCATGGTGACAGTGCACACGGTAACAACCCATGCAGACAGTACTCACGGTGACATTTCTCATGGTTGCAGTACCCATGGTGACAGTGCTCACAGTGATACTGCCCATGGTGGCAGTGCCCATGGTGACAGTGCCCATGGTGACACTGCCCATGATGACAGTGCCCATGGTGAAAGTTCCCACGGTGCCATTCCCTACGGTGACTGTGCTCATGGTAACAGTGCCCATGGTGACAGTGACCATGGTGAGAGTGCTCACACTGATAGTGCCCATGGTGACAGGGCTCATGGTGCCAGGCCGCATTGTGCCAGTACCCATGGCGACAGTGGTCATGGTGACACTGACCACAGTGAGAGTGCTCACTGTGATAGAGCTCACGGTAATAGTGCTCATGGTGACAGTGCAAATGGTGACAATACCCATGGTGACAGTACTCATGTTGAAAATACCCATGGTGGCAGTTCTCATGGTGACAGTGCTCATAATAGCAGTGCCCAAGGTGGCAGTCCTCGTGGTGACAGTGCTAATGGTGACAGTGCTCTTGGTGGCAGTTCCCATGGGGACAGTACCGATGGTGACCCTGTGCATTGTTACAGTGCCCATGGTAACCGTGCTCACGGTGGTAGTGCACATCGTGACAGTGCCCATGGTGGTAGTTCACCTGGTGACAGTGCTAAATAGTGACAGTGCACATGCTGACAGTGCTCACGGTGATAGTGCCCATGGTGACAGTGCCCACGGTGATAATGGGTATTATTACAGTGTTCATCGTGACAGAGCCCAAGGTGGCAGTGGCCATGGTAAGAGTGCCCACAATGACAGTGCCCATGGTAACAGTGCCGACAGTGACAGTGCCCATGGTGACACTTCTCACAGTGAATGTGCCCATGGGGACAGTTACCATGATGAGATTTCTCATGGTGATAGTGCCCGTTGTGACAGTGCTCACAGTGACAATGCCCATGGTGCCAGTGCCCATAGAGACATTCCGCACGGTCACATTTCTCACGGTGAAAGTGCCTATGGTGACACTGCACCTGGTGGCAGTGCAAAATGGTGACAGTGCCCATGGTGACATTGCTCATAGTGACTTTGCTTACAGTGATAGTCCTTACGGTGACAGTGTGCATGGTGACACTGCACACAGTTGCAGTGTTTATGGTGACAGTCTTCACGGTGATACTTTCCATGGTGATAGTGCCCATGGTGACACTGCACATGGTGGCAGTGATAAATGGTGACAGTGCCCCTGTTGACAGTTCTCATGGTGACAGTGCACATGGTGACAACCCGTGCAGACTGTACTCATGGTGACAGTACTCACGGTGACAGTTCTCATGTTTGCAGTATCCATGGTGACAGTGCTCACAGTGATAGTGCCCATGGTGAGAGTGCCCATGATGACAGGGCCCATGGTGCCATTGCCTATGGTGACAGTGCTCATGGTAACAGTGCCCAAGGTGACAGTGACCATGGTGAGAGTGCTCACACTGATGGTGCCCATGGTGACAGTGCTCACGGTGCCTGTCTACATTGTGCCAGTACCCATGGCGACAGTGCTCATGGTGACAGTGACCACAGTGAGAGTGCTCATAGTGATAGTGCTCACGGTAATAGTGCTCATGGTGACAATGCAAATGGTGACAATACCATGGTGACAGTACTCATGTTGAAAATACCCATGGTGGCAGTTCTCCTAGCGACAGATCTCATGGTGACAGTGCTCATAATAGCAGTGCCCAGGTGCCAGTGCTCGTGGTGACAGTGCTAATGGTGACAGTGCTCTTGGTGGCAGTTCCCATCGGGACAATACTGATGGTGACGCTGTGCATTGTTACAGTGCCCATGGTAACCGTGCTCACGGTGATAGTGCACATCGTGACAGTGCCCATGGTGGTAGTTCACCTGGTGACAGTGCTAAATAGTGACAGTGCACATGCTGACAGTGCTCACGGTGATAGTGCCCATGGTGACAGTGCACACGGTGATAATGGGCATTGTTACAGAGTTCATGGTGACAGCACACGGTGGCAGTGGCCATGGAGACAGTGCCCACAATGACAGTGCCCATAGTGACAGTGCCGACAGTGACAGTGCCCATGGTGACACTTCTCACGGTGACAGTGCCCATGGGGACAGTTAGCATGGTGAGATTTCTCACGGTGACATTGCCCGTTGTGACAGTGCTCACAGTGACAATGCCCATGGTGCCAGTGCCCATAGAGTCATTCCGCACGGTCACATTTCTCACAGTGAAAGTGCCTATGGTGATATTAACCATGGTGACACTGCACATGGTGGCAGAGCAAAATGGTGACAGTGCCCATGGTGACATTGCTCATGGTGACTTTGCTTATGGTGATAGTCCTTACAGTGACAGTGCGCATGGTGACACTGCACACAGTGACAGTGTTCATGGTGACAGTGTTCACGGTGATAGTTCCCATGGTGAGATTGTCCATGGTAACAGTGCCCATAGTCACAATTCTCATGGTGTAGTGCTCACAGTGACAGTGTCCATGGTGTCATGCCCATGGTGACAGTGCTCATGGTGACAGTGCTCATGTTGGCAGTGCCATAAATAACAGTGCTCATTGTGGCAGTGCTCATGGTGTCCGTGCTCATGGTGACAGTGCCCATGTTTACAGTGTTTATGGTGATAGATGTCACGGTGTCAGTGCCCACGGACAGTGCCAAGGCTGACAAAGCCCAGGGTGTTACTTCCCATTGGGACAGTGCCCACGGTGACAGTGCCCATGGTGACAGCGCCCAGTGTGACAAGGCTCATGGTGACAGTGCTCACGGTGACGGTGCCCATGGTGACAGTGCCGATGGTGAGAGTGCCATTAGTTACAGTGCTCATGGTGAAACTGCCCACGGAGACATCGCCCATGGTGATAGTGCTCATGGTGACAACCCCACGGTGACAGTGTCAATGTTGATAGTCCCCGTGGTGACAGGTCTTACATTGAATGTGACCATGGTGTCTGTGCTCATGGTGACAGTGCTCAAGGTTATAGTCTCCATGTTGACAGTGCCGATGGTGACAATTCTCACGGTGACAGGGCCTATGTTGAAAATTCTCATAGTGACAGTGTTCACGGTGACAGTGCCCATGGTTCTATTACCCATGGTGACAGTTCTCATAGTGAAACTGCCCATGGTGACTCTGCACATGGTGGCAGTGCAAAATGGTGACAGTGCCCATGGTGATATTGCTCATGGTGACATTGCTTACGGTGATAGTGTGTATGGTGAAACTGCACACAGTGACATTGCTCATGGTGACAGTGTTCACGGTGTTAGTTCCTATCGTGAATGTGACCTTGGGGACAGTGCCCATTGTCACAATTCTCATGGTGTAGTGCTCACGGTGACAGTGCCCATGGTGACAATACACAGGGTGACACTATTAATGGTGACATTGCTCATGGTGAGAGTGCCCATGTTCACAACTGTCACGGTGATAGTTCCCATGGTGACAATACCCAGGGTAACAGAGCTGATGGTAAAAGTGTTCACGGTGACAGTGCCCATGATGACAGTACCTAAGGTGACAATTCCCATGGTGAGACTGCTCATAGACAGTGCCCATGGTGACAATACCCAGCGTGTCCTGTCCATGGTGACAGTGATCATGGTGACACTTCTCATGAGGACAGTGCCATAAGTTACAGTGCTCATTGTGGCAGTGCACATGGTGACCGTGCTCATGGTGACAGTGCCATGGTGACAGTGCCTATGGTGATAGATATCATGGTGGCCGTGCCCAGGGTGACATTGCCCACGGTGACAAAGCCCATGGTGATACTTCCCATTGTGACAGTGCCAACGGTGGCAGAGCCCATGGTGACAGTGCCCAAGATCACAGTGCCCATGGTGAGGGTGCTAACGGTGACTCTGCCCATGGTGACAGCACCCAGTGTGACAATGCCCATTGTGACAGTGCTCACGGTGACCATGCCGATGGTGATAGTGCCAATAGTGAGAGTGCTCACGGTGACACTGCCCATGGAGACACTGCCCATGGTGATAGTGCTCATCATGACAACCCCTCGGAGGCAGTTCCAATGGTGAGAGTCCCCGTGGTGACATTTCTCACGGTGAAAGTGATCCTATTGATATTTCTCATGGTGACAGTGCTCTTGGTGACAGTGCTCAAGGTGATAGTCTGAACGTTGACAGTGCCCATGGTGACTCTTCTCACGGTTGACAGTGCCTATGGTGATGATGCTCTTAGTGACAGTGCTCATGGTGACAGTGCCCATGGTGACAGTGACCACGGTGACTGTTCTCACCGTGGTAGTGCCCATGGTGACAGTGTTCATGATGATAGTCCGCATTAAGGCTGTGCCGTGGTGACAGTGCTCATGGTGATAGTTCTCATGGTGATAGTACGCACGGTGACAGTGCCAAAGGTGACAATACCCAGGTGATAGTAATCATGGTGAAAGTGCCCATGGTGGCAGTTCTCATACTGACAGTTCTTGTGACAGTGCTCATGGTGGCAGTGCTCGTGGTGACAGTGCTCTTGGTGACAGTGCTCATGGTGGCAGTGCCCATGGTGAGACTCCCGATGGTGACACTGCCCATGGTGACAGTGCACATGGTCATGGTGCATCTGGTGGCAGTGCAAAATAGTGAGAGTGCCCATGATGATATTGCTCATGGTGATAGTGCCCATGGTGAGAGTGCCCATGGTTCCAGTGCTCATGGTGACAGTGCCCATTGGGACAGTGCCCCTGGTGACAGTGCACACCGTGAGAGTGCCCATGGTGTCTGTGCCCATGGTGACAGTTCTTATCATGAGAGTGTTCACGGTAGCAGTGTTCATGGTAATAGTGCTCACGGAGACATTGCCCACAATGAGAGTGCCCATGGTGAGAATACTGACTGTGACAGTGCCCATGATGACTTTTCTCTCTGCGACAGTGCCCATGGGGACAGTTAGCACGGTGAGATTTCTCACAGTGATAGTGCACATGGTTTCAGTGCTAATAGTGAAAAGACCCACGGCGCCAGTGCCCATCATGGCATTGCTCACGGTGATAGTTCTCACGGTGACAGTGCCCATGGTGATATTACCCATGGTGACAGTACTCAGTGATCAAGTGCTCATGGTGACAGTGCCTAAGGTGATAGTGCACACGGTGGCAGTGCAAAATGGCGACAGTGCCCATGGGGACATTGCTTAATGTGATAGTCCTTGTGGTGACATTGCGCATGGTGACATTGCCCACCACGACAGTTCTCTTGTTGACAGTGCTCATGGTGATAGTGCCAATGTTGGAAGTGCCCATCGTGAAAGTGCCCATGGTGACAGTTCTTATGATGAGAGTGGTCAGAGTGGCAGTGCTCATGGTGAAAGTGCCCATGGTGACAGAGCCCACGGTGACAGTGTCCATAGTTATAGTGTCCACGGTGACAGTCCTAACAGTGAAATTGTCCATGGGGACACTGCCCATGGTGAAAGTGCCCATGGTCACAACACTCACGGTGATAGTGCTCACGGTGAGAGTGGCCATGGTGACAGTGACCACGGTGACACTTCTAATGGTGATACTGCCCATGATGACAGTGCTCATGGTGACAGTCCACATTGTGCCAGTGCCCAAGGTGACAGTGCTCATGGTGACAGTGCCCAAAGTCACAATACCCATGGTGACAGTGCCCAGGCTGACAGTTCTCAAGGTGATAGTGCCCATGGTGACAGTGCACATGGTGATACAGAGAATGGGGACAGTGCTTATGGTGACAGTGGTCATGGTTGCAGTACCCATGGTGATAGTGCTGAAACTGACAGTGCCCTTGGGGATAGTGCCCATGGTGAGTGTGCTCGTGTTAATAGTGCCCATGGTGGCAGTTCCCATTGTGAAAGTGCTCATGATGACAGTGCCCATGTTGGTAGTTCCCATGGTGACAGTGCTCATGGTGATAGTGACCAAGTTAACAGTGCACATGGTGGCTGTGCCCTTGGTGACAGTGCCCATGATGACAGTATTCATGGTGACAGTGCTCACGGTGATAGTGCCCATGGTGACAGTGCACATGGTGGTAGTCCACATGGTGGCAGTGTAAAATGGTGACAGTTCCCATGCTGACAGTTCTCATTGTGACAATGCACAAGGTCACAACCGATGCAGACACTGCTCATGGTAGCTGTAACCGTGGTGACAGTGCTCATGGTGATAGTGACCATGTTAACAGTGCCCATGGTGACACTGCCCATGGTGACAATGCCCATGATGACAGTGCCCATGGAGTCAGTGCCCACGGAGCCATTGCCTATGGTAACAGTGCTCACAGTGACAGTACCCATGGTAACAGTGACCACGGTGAGAGTGCTCATGGTGATAGTGGCTATGGTGACAGATCACACTGTGACAGTCCGCATTGTGCCAGTACCAATAGTGACAGTGCCCATGGTGACATTGACCAAGGTGAGAGTGCTCACGGTGCTAGTGCTCACAGTAATAGTGCTCATGGTGACAGTGCCGACAGTGACGGTGCTCACGGTGACAGTGCCTATGGTGATAGTGCCCATGGTGAGAGTCCGCCCATTGATAGTGCCCATGGTGGCAGTTCCCATTGTGAAAGTGCTCATGATGACATTGCCCATGTTGGTAGTTCCCATGGTGACAGTGCTCACGGTGATAGTGACCTTGGTAACTGTGCACATGGTGGCCGTGCCCTTGGTGACAGTGCCAATGATGACAGTACTCATGGTGACAGTTCCCATGTGGACAAGGCACAGGTTGGCAGTGAAAAATGGTGAAAGTGCCCATGTTGACAGTTCTCATGGTGACAGTGCACACGGTAACAACCCATGCAGACAGTACTCACGGTGACATTTCTCATGGTTGCAGTACCCATGGTGACAGTGCTCACAGTGATACTGCCCATGGTGGCAGTGCCCATGGTGACAGTGCCCATGGTGACACTGCCCATGATGACAGTGCCCATGGTGAAAGTTCCCACGGTGCCATTCCCTACGGTGACTGTGCTCATGGTAACAGTGCCCATGGTGACAGTGACCATGGTGAGAGTGCTCACACTGATAGTGCCCATGGTGACAGGGCTCATGGTGCCAGGCCGCATTGTGCCAGTACCCATGGCGACAGTGGTCATGGTGACACTGACCACAGTGAGAGTGCTCACTGTGATAGAGCTCACGGTAATAGTGCTCATGGTGACAGTGCAAATGGTGACAATACCCATGGTGACAGTACTCATGTTGAAAATACCCATGGTGGCAGTTCTCATGGTGACAGTGCTCATAATAGCAGTGCCCAAGGTGGCAGTCCTCGTGGTGACAGTGCTAATGGTGACAGTGCTCTTGGTGGCAGTTCCCATGGGGACAGTACCGATGGTGACCCTGTGCATTGTTACAGTGCCCATGGTAACCGTGCTCACGGTGGTAGTGCACATCGTGACAGTGCCCATGGTGGTAGTTCACCTGGTGACAGTGGTAAATAGTGACAGTGCACATGCTGACAGTGCTCACGGTGATAGTGCCCATGGTGACAGTGCCCACGGTGATAATGGGTATTATTACAGTGTTCATCGTGACTGAGCCCAAGGTGGCAGTGGCCATGGTAAGAGTGCCCACAATGACAGTGCCCATGGTAACAGTGCCGACAGTGACAGTGCCCATGGTGACACTTCTCACAGTGAATGTGCCCATGGGGACAGTTACCATGATGAGATTTCTCATGGTGATAGTGCCCGTTGTGACAGTGCTCACAGTGACAATGCCCATGGTGCCAGTGCCCATAGAGACATTCCGCACGGTCACATTTCTCACGGTGAAAGTGCCTATGGTGACACTGCACCTGGTGGCAGTGCAAAATGGTGACAGTGCCCATGGTGACATTGCTCATAGTGACTTTGCTTACAGTGATAGTCCTTACGGTGACAGTGTGCATGGTGACACTGCACACAGTTGCAGTGTTTATGGTGACAGTCTTCACGGTGATACTTTCCATGGTGATAGGGCCCATGGTGACACTGCACATGGTGGCAGTGATAAATGGTGACAGTGCCCCTGTTGACAGTTCTCATGGTGACAGTGCACATGGTGACAACCCGTGCAGACTGTACTCATGGTGACAGTACTCACGGTGACAGTTCTCATGTTTGCAGTATCCATGGTGACAGTGCTCACAGTGATAGTGCCCATGGTGAGAGTGCCCATGATGACAGGGCCCATGGTGCCATTGCCTATGGTGACAGTGCTCATGGTAACAGTGCCCAAGGTGACAGTGACCATGGTGAGAGTGCTCACACTGATGGTGCCCATGGTGACAGTGCTCACGGTGCCTGTCTACGTTGTGCCAGTACCCATGGCGACAGTGCTCATGGTGACAGTGACCACAGTGAGAGTGCTCATAGTGATAGTGCTCACGGTAATAGTGCTCATGGTGACAATGCAAATGGTGACAATACCATGGTGACAGTACTCATGTTGAAAATACCCATGGTGGCAGTTCTCATAGCGACAGATCTCATGGTGACAGTGCTCATAATAGCAGTGCCCAGGTGCCAGTGCTCGTGGTGACAGTGCTAATGGTGACAGTGCTCTTGGTGGCAGTTCCCATCGGGACAATACTGATGGTGACGCTGTGCATTGTTACAGTGCCCATGGTAACCGTGCTCACAGTGATAGTGCACATCGTGACAGTGCCCATGGTTGTAGTTCACCTGGTGACAGTGCTAAATAGTGACAGTGCACATGCTGACAGTGCTCACGGTGATAGTGCCCATGGTGACAGTGCACACGGTGATAATGGGCATTGTTACAGAGTTCATGGTGACAGCACATGGTGGCAGTGGCCATGGAGACAGTGCCCACAATGACAGTGCCCATGGTGACAGTGCCGACAGTGACAGTGCCCATGGTGACACTTCTCACGGTGACAGTGCCCATGGGGACAGTTAGCATGGTGAGATTTCTCATGGTGACAGTGCCCGTTGTGACAGTGCTCACAGTGACAATGCCCATGGTGCCAGTGCCCATAGAGTCATTCCGCATGGTCACATTTCTCACAGTGAAAGTTCCTATGGTGATATTAACCATGGTGACACTGCACATGGTGGCAGAGCAAAATGGTGACAGTGCCCATGGTGACATTGCTCATGGTGACTTTGCTTACGGTGATAGTCCTTACAGTGACAGTGCGCATGGTGACACTGCACACAGTGACAGTGTTCATGGTGACAGTGTTCACGGTGATAGTTCCCATGGTGAGATTGTCCATGGTAACAGTGCCCATAGTCACAATTCTCATGGTGTAGTGCTCACAGTGACAGTGTCCATGGTGTCATGCCCATGGTGACAGTGCTCATGGTGACAGTGCTCATGTTGGCAGTGCCATAAATAACAGTGCTCATTGTGGCAGTGCTCATGGTGTCCGTGCTCATGGTGACAGTGCCCATGTTTACAGTGTTTATGGTGATAGATGTCACGGTGTCAGTGCCCACGGGGACAGTGCCAAGGCTGACAAAGCCCAGGGTGATACTTCCCATTGGGACAGTGCCCACGGTGACAGTGCCCATGGTGACAGCGCCCAGTGTGACAAGGCACATGGTGACAGTGCTCACGGTTACGGTGCCCATGGTGACAGTGCCGATGGTGAGAGTGCCATTAGTGACAGTGCTCATGGTGAAACTGCCCATGGAGACATCGCCCATGGTGATAGTGCTCATGGTGACAACCCCACGGTGACAGTGCCAATGTTGATAGTCCCCGTGGTGACAGGTCTTACATTGAATGTGACCATGGTGTCTGTGCTCATGGTGACAGTGCTCAAGGTTAGAGTCTCCATGTTGACAGTGCCGATGGTGACAATTCTCACGGTGACAGGGCCTATGTTGAAAATTCTCATAGTGACAGTGTTCACGGTGACAGTGCCCATGGTGCTATTACCCATGGTGACAGTTCTCATAGTGAAACGGCCCATGGTGACACTGCACATGGTGGCAGTGCAAAATGGTGACAGTGCCCATGGTGCTATTGCTCATGGTGACATTGCTTACGGTGATAGTGTGTATGGTGAAACTGCACACAGTGACATTGCTCATGGTGACAGTGTTCACGGCGTTAGTTCCTATCGTGAATGTGACCTTGGGGACGGTGCCCTTTGTCACAATTCTCATGGTGTAGTGCTCACGGTGACAGTGCCCATGGTGACAATACACAGGGTGACAGTATTCATGGTGACATTGCTCATGGTGAGAGTGCCCATGTTCACAACTGTCACGGTGATAGTTCCCATGGTGACAATACCCAGGGTAACAGAGCTGATGGTAAAAGTGTTCACGGTGACAGTGCCCATGATGACAGTACCTAAGGTGACAATTCCCATGGTGAGACTGCTCATAGACAGTGCCCATGGTGACAATACCCAGCATGTCCTGTCCATGGTGACAGTGATCATGGTGACACTTCTCATGAGGACAGTGCCATAAGTGACAGTGCTCATTGTGGCAGTGCTCATGGTGACTGTGCTCATGGTGACAGTGCCCATGGTGACAGTGCCTATGGTGATAGATATCATGGTGGCCATGCCCAGGGTGACATTGCCCACGGTGACAAAGCCCAGGGTGATACTTCCCATTGTGACAGTGCCAACGGTGGCAGAGCCCATGGTGACAGTGCCCAAGATCACAGTGTCCATGGTGAGAGTTCTAACGGTGACTCTGCCCATGGTGACAGCACCCAGTGTGACAATGCCCATTGTGACAGTGCTCACGGTGACCATGCCGATGGTGATAGTGCCAATAGTGAGAGTGCTCACGGTGACACTGCCCATGGGGACACTGCCCATGGTGATAGTGCTCATCATGACAACCCCTCGGAGGCAGTGCCAATGGTGAGAGTCCCCGTGGTGACAGTTCTCACGGTGAAAGTGATCCTGTTGAAATTTCTCATGGTGACAGTGCTCATGGTGACAGTGCTCAAGGTGATAGTCTCCATGTTGACAGTGTCCATGGTGATTGTTCTCACGGTGACAGTGCCTATGGTGATTATGCTCTTAGTGACAGTGCTCATGGTGACAGTGCCCATGGTGGCAGTGACCACGGTGACTGTTCTCACCGTGGTAGTGCCCATGGTGACAGTGTTCATGATGACAGTCCGCATTAAGGCTGTGCCCACGGTGACACTGCTCATGGTGATTGTTCTCACGGTGATAGTACGCACGGTGACAGTGCCAAAGGTGACAATACCCAGGTGATAGTAATCATGGTGAAAGTGCCCATGGTGGCAGTTCTCATACTGACAGTTCTTGTGACACTGCTCATGGTGGCAGTGCTCGTGGTGACAGTGCTCTTGGTGACAGTGCTCATGGTGGCAGTGCCCATGGTGAGACTCCCGATGGTGACACTGCCCATGGTGACAGTGCACATGGTCATGGTGCATCTGGTGGCAGTGCAAAATAGTGAGAGTGCCCATGATGATATTGCTCATGGTGATAGTGCCCATGGTGAGAGTGCCCATGGTTCCAGTGCTCATGGTGACAGTGCCCATTGAGACAGTGCCCCTGGTGACAGTGCACACCGTGAGAGTGCCCATGGTGTCTGTGCCCATGGTGACAGTTCTTATCATGAGAGTGTTCACGGTAGCAGTGTTCATGGTAATAGTGCTCACGGAGACATTGCCCACAATGAGAGTGCCCATGGTGAGAATACTGACTGTGACAGTGCCCATGATGACTTTTCTCTCTGCGACAGTGCCCTTCGGGACAGTTAGCATGGTGAGATTTCTCACAGTGATAGTGCACATGGTTTCAGTGCTAATAGTGAAAAGACCCACGGCGCCAGTGCCCATCATGGCATTGCTCACGGTGATAGTTCTCACGGTGACAGTGCCCATGGTGATATTACCCATGGTGACAGTACTCAGTGATCAAGTGCTCATGGTGACAGTGCCTAAGGTGATAGTGCACACGGTGGCAGTGCAAAATGGCGACAGTGCCCATGGGGACATTGCTTAATGTGATAGTCCTTGTGGTGACATTGCGCATGGTGACATTGCCCACCACGACAGTTCTCTTGTTGACAGTGCTCATGGTGATAGTGCCAATGTTGGAAGTGCCCATCGTGAAAGTGCCCATGGTGACAGTTCTTATGATGAGAGTGGTCAGAGTGGCAGTGCTCATGGTGAAAGTGCCCATGGTGACAGAGCCCACGGTGACAGTGTCCATAGTTATAGTGTCCACGGTGACAGTCCTAACAGTGAAATTGTCCATGGGGACACTGCCCATGGTGAAAGTGCCCATGGTCACAACACTCACGGTGATAGTGCTCACGGTGAGAGTGGCCATGGTGACAGTGACCACGGTGACACTTCTAATGGTGATACTGCCCATGATGACAGTGCTCATGGTGACAGTCCACATTGTGCCAGTGCCCAAGGTGACAGTGCTCATGGTGACAGTGCCCAAAGTCACAATACCCATGGTGACAGTGCCCAGGCTGACAGTTCTCAAGGTGATAGTGCCCATGGTGACAGTGCACATGGTGATACAGAGAATGGGGACAGTGCTTATGGTGACAGTGGTCATGGTTGCAGTACCCATGGTGATAGTGCTGAAACTGACAGTGCCCTTGGGGATAGTGCCCATGGTGAGTGTGCTCGTGTTAATTGTGTCCATGGTGGCAGTTCCCATTGTGAAAGTGCTCATGATGACAGTGCCCATGTTGGTAGTTCCCATGGTGACAGTGCTCATGGTGATAGTGACCATGTTAACAGTGCACATGGTGGCTGTGCCCTTGGTGACAGTGCCCATGATGACAGTATTCATGGTGACAGTGCTCACGGTGATAGTGCCCATGGTGAGAGTGCACATGGTGGTAGTCCACATGGTGGCAGTGAAAAATGGTGACAGTTCCCATGCTGACAGTTCTCATTGTGACAATGCACAAGGTCACAACCGATGCAGACACTGCTCATGGTAGCTGTACCCGTGGTGACAGTGCTCATGGTGATAGTGACCATGTTAACAGTGCCCATGGTGACACTGCCCATGGTGACAATGCCCATGATGACAGTGCCCATGGAGTCAGTGCCCACGGAGCTATTGCCTATGGTAACAGTGCTCACAGTGACAGTACCCATGGTAACAGTGACCACGGTGAGAGTGCTCATGGTGATAGTGGCTATGGTGACAGATCACACTGTGACAGTCCGCATTGTGCCAGTACCAATAGTGACAGTGCCCATGGTGACATTGACCAAGGTGAGAGTGCTCACGGTGCTAGTGCTCACAGTAATAGTGCTCATGGTGACAGTGCCGACAGTGACGGTGCTCACGGTGACAGTGCCTATGGTGATAGTGCCCATGGTGAGAGTCCGCCCATTGATAGTGCCCATGGTGGCAGTTCCCATTGTGAAAGTGCTCATGATGACATTGCCCATGTTGGTAGTTCCCATGGTGACAGTGCTCACGGTGATAGTGACCTTGGTAACTGTGCACATGGTGGCCGTGCCCTTGGTGACAGTGCCAATGATGACAGTACTCATGGTGACAGTTCCCATGTGGACAAGGCACAGGTTGGCAGTGAAAAATGGTGAAAGTGCCCATGTTGACAGTTCTCATGGTGACAGTGCACACGGTAACAACCCATGCAGACAGTACTCACGGTGACATTTCTCATGGTTGCAGTACCCATGGTGACAGTGCTCACAGTGATACTGCCCATGGTGGCAGTGCCCATGGTGACAGTGCCCATGGTGACACTGCCCATGATGACAGTGCCCATGGTGAAAGTTCCCACGGTGCCATTCCCTACGGTGACTGTGCTCATGGTAACAGTGCCCATGGTGACAGTGACCATGGTGAGAGTGCTCACACTGATAGTGCCCATGGTGACAGGGCTCATGGTGCCAGGCCGCATTGTGCCAGTACCCATGGCGACAGTGGTCATGGTGACACTGACCACAGTGAGAGTGCTCACTGTGATAGAGCTCACGGTAATAGTGCTCATGGTGACAGTGCAAATGGTGACAATACCCATGGTGACAGTACTCATGTTGAAAATACCCATGGTGGCAGTTCTCATGGTGACAGTGCTCATAATAGCAGTGCCCAAGGTGGCAGTCCTCGTGGTGACAGTGCTAATGGTGACAGTGCTCTTGGTGGCAGTTCCCATGGGGACAGTACCGATGGTGACCCTGTGCATTGTTACAGTGCCCATGGTAACCGTGCTCACGGTGGTAGTGCACATCGTGACAGTGCCCATGGTGGTAGTTCACCTGGTGACAGTGGTAAATAGTGACAGTGCACATGCTGACAGTGCTCACGGTGATAGTGCCCATGGTGACAGTGCCCACGGTGATAATGGGTATTATTACAGTGTTCATCGTGACTGAGCCCAAGGTGGCAGTGGCCATGGTAAGAGTGCCCACAATGACAGTGCCCATGGTAACAGTGCCGACAGTGACAGTGCCCATGGTGACACTTCTCACAGTGAATGTGCCCATGGGGACAGTTACCATGATGAGATTTCTCATGGTGATAGTGCCCGTTGTGACAGTGCTCACAGTGACAATGCCCATGGTGCCAGTGCCCATAGAGACATTCCGCACGGTCACATTTCTCACGGTGAAAGTGCCTATGGTGACACTGCACCTGGTGGCAGTGCAAAATGGTGACAGTGCCCATGGTGACATTGCTCATAGTGACTTTGCTTACAGTGATAGTCCTTACGGTGACAGTGTGCATGGTGACACTGCACACAGTTGCAGTGTTTATGGTGACAGTCTTCACGGTGATACTTTCCATGGTGATAGGGCCCATGGTGACACTGCACATGGTGGCAGTGATAAATGGTGACAGTGCCCCTGTTGACAGTTCTCATGGTGACAGTGCACATGGTGACAACCCGTGCAGACTGTACTCATGGTGACAGTACTCACGGTGACAGTTCTCATGTTTGCAGTATCCATGGTGACAGTGCTCACAGTGATAGTGCCCATGGTGAGAGTGCCCATGATGACAGGGCCCATGGTGCCATTGCCTATGGTGACAGTGCTCATGGTAACAGTGCCCAAGGTGACAGTGACCATGGTGAGAGTGCTCACACTGATGGTGCCCATGGTGACAGTGCTCACGGTGCCTGTCTACGTTGTGCCAGTACCCATGGCGACAGTGCTCATGGTGACAGTGACCACAGTGAGAGTGCTCATAGTGATAGTGCTCACGGTAATAGTGCTCATGGTGACAATGCAAATGGTGACAATACCATGGTGACAGTACTCATGTTGAAAATACCCATGGTGGCAGTTCTCATAGCGACAGATCTCATGGTGACAGTGCTCATAATAGCAGTGCCCAGGTGCCAGTGCTCGTGGTGACAGTGCTAATGGTGACAGTGCTCTTGGTGGCAGTTCCCATCGGGACAATACTGATGGTGACGCTGTGCATTGTTACAGTGCCCATGGTAACCGTGCTCACAGTGATAGTGCACATCGTGACAGTGCCCATGGTTGTAGTTCACCTGGTGACAGTGCTAAATAGTGACAGTGCACATGCTGACAGTGCTCACGGTGATAGTGCCCATGGTGACAGTGCACACGGTGATAATGGGCATTGTTACAGAGTTCATGGTGACAGCACATGGTGGCAGTGGCCATGGAGACAGTGCCCACAATGACAGTGCCCATGGTGACAGTGCCGACAGTGACAGTGCCCATGGTGACACTTCTCACGGTGACAGTGCCCATGGGGACAGTTAGCATGGTGAGATTTCTCATGGTGACAGTGCCCGTTGTGACAGTGCTCACAGTGACAATGCCCATGGTGCCAGTGCCCATAGAGTCATTCCGCATGGTCACATTTCTCACAGTGAAAGTTCCTATGGTGATATTAACCATGGTGACACTGCACATGGTGGCAGAGCAAAATGGTGACAGTGCCCATGGTGACATTGCTCATGGTGACTTTGCTTACGGTGATAGTCCTTACAGTGACAGTGCGCATGGTGACACTGCACACAGTGACAGTGTTCATGGTGACAGTGTTCACGGTGATAGTTCCCATGGTGAGATTGTCCATGGTAACAGTGCCCATAGTCACAATTCTCATGGTGTAGTGCTCACAGTGACAGTGTCCATGGTGTCATGCCCATGGTGACAGTGCTCATGGTGACAGTGCTCATGTTGGCAGTGCCATAAATAACAGTGCTCATTGTGGCAGTGCTCATGGTGTCCGTGCTCATGGTGACAGTGCCCATGTTTACAGTGTTTATGGTGATAGATGTCACGGTGTCAGTGCCCACGGGGACAGTGCCAAGGCTGACAAAGCCCAGGGTGATACTTCCCATTGGGACAGTGCCCACGGTGACAGTGCCCATGGTGACAGCGCCCAGTGTGACAAGGCACATGGTGACAGTGCTCACGGTTACGGTGCCCATGGTGACAGTGCCGATGGTGAGAGTGCCATTAGTGACAGTGCTCATGGTGAAACTGCCCATGGAGACATCGCCCATGGTGATAGTGCTCATGGTGACAACCCCACGGTGACAGTGCCAATGTTGATAGTCCCCGTGGTGACAGGTCTTACATTGAATGTGACCATGGTGTCTGTGCTCATGGTGACAGTGCTCAAGGTTAGAGTCTCCATGTTGACAGTGCCGATGGTGACAATTCTCACGGTGACAGGGCCTATGTTGAAAATTCTCATAGTGACAGTGTTCACGGTGACAGTGCCCATGGTGCTATTACCCATGGTGACAGTTCTCATAGTGAAACGGCCCATGGTGACACTGCACATGGTGGCAGTGCAAAATGGTGACAGTGCCCATGGTGCTATTGCTCATGGTGACATTGCTTACGGTGATAGTGTGTATGGTGAAACTGCACACAGTGACATTGCTCATGGTGACAGTGTTCACGGCGTTAGTTCCTATCGTGAATGTGACCTTGGGGACGGTGCCCTTTGTCACAATTCTCATGGTGTAGTGCTCACGGTGACAGTGCCCATGGTGACAATACACAGGGTGACAGTATTCATGGTGACATTGCTCATGGTGAGAGTGCCCATGTTCACAACTGTCACGGTGATAGTTCCCATGGTGACAATACCCAGGGTAACAGAGCTGATGGTAAAAGTGTTCACGGTGACAGTGCCCATGATGACAGTACCTAAGGTGACAATTCCCATGGTGAGACTGCTCATAGACAGTGCCCATGGTGACAATACCCAGCATGTCCTGTCCATGGTGACAGTGATCATGGTGACACTTCTCATGAGGACAGTGCCATAAGTGACAGTGCTCATTGTGGCAGTGCTCATGGTGACTGTGCTCATGGTGACAGTGCCCATGGTGACAGTGCCTATGGTGATAGATATCATGGTGGCCATGCCCAGGGTGACATTGCCCACGGTGACAAAGCCCAGGGTGATACTTCCCATTGTGACAGTGCCAACGGTGGCAGAGCCCATGGTGACAGTGCCCAAGATCACAGTGTCCATGGTGAGAGTTCTAACGGTGACTCTGCCCATGGTGACAGCACCCAGTGTGACAATGCCCATTGTGACAGTGCTCACGGTGACCATGCCGATGGTGATAGTGCCAATAGTGAGAGTGCTCACGGTGACACTGCCCATGGGGACACTGCCCATGGTGATAGTGCTCATCATGACAACCCCTCGGAGGCAGTGCCAATGGTGAGAGTCCCCGTGGTGACAGTTCTCACGGTGAAAGTGATCCTGTTGAAATTTCTCATGGTGACAGTGCTCATGGTGACAGTGCTCAAGGTGATAGTCTCCATGTTGACAGTGTCCATGGTGATTGTTCTCACGGTGACAGTGCCTATGGTGATTATGCTCTTAGTGACAGTGCTCATGGTGACAGTGCCCATGGTGGCAGTGACCACGGTGACTGTTCTCACCGTGGTAGTGCCCATGGTGACAGTGTTCATGATGACAGTCCGCATTAAGGCTGTGCCCACGGTGACACTGCTCATGGTGATTGTTCTCACGGTGATAGTACGCACGGTGACAGTGCCAAAGGTGACAATACCCAGGTGATAGTAATCATGGTGAAAGTGCCCATGGTGGCAGTTCTCATACTGACAGTTCTTGTGACACTGCTCATGGTGGCAGTGCTCGTGGTGACAGTGCTCTTGGTGACAGTGCTCATGGTGGCAGTGCCCATGGTGAGACTCCCGATGGTGACACTGCCCATGGTGACAGTGCACATGGTCATGGTGCATCTGGTGGCAGTGCAAAATAGTGAGAGTGCCCATGATGATATTGCTCATGGTGATAGTGCCCATGGTGAGAGTGCCCATGGTTCCAGTGCTCATGGTGACAGTGCCCATTGAGACAGTGCCCCTGGTGACAGTGCACACCGTGAGAGTGCCCATGGTGTCTGTGCCCATGGTGACAGTTCTTATCATGAGAGTGTTCATGGTAGCAGTGTTCATGGTAATAGTGCTCACGGAGACATTGCCCACAATGAGAGTGCCCATGGTGAGAATACTGACTGTGACAGTGCCCATGATGACTTTTCTCTCTGCGACAGTGCCCTTCGGGACAGTTAGCATGGTGAGATTTCTCACAGTGATAGTGCACATGGTTTCAGTGCTAATAGTGAAAAGACCCACGGCGCCAGTGCCCATCATGGCATTGCTCACGGTGATAGTTCTCACGGTGACAGTGCCCATGGTGATATTACCCATGGTGACAGTACTCAGTGATCAAGTGCTCATGGTGACAGTGCCTAAGGTGATAGTGCACACGGTGGCAGTGCAAAATGGCGACAGTGCCCATGGGGACATTGCTTAATGTGATAGTCCTTGTGGTGACATTGCGCATGGTGACATTGCCCACCACGACAGTTCTCTTGTTGACAGTGCTCATGGTGATAGTGCCAATGTTGGAAGTGCCCATCGTGAAAGTGCCCATGGTGACAGTTCTTATGATGAGAGTGGTCAGAGTGGCAGTGCTCATGGTGAAAGTGCCCATGGTGACAGAGCCCACGGTGACAGTGTCCATAGTTATAGTGTCCACGGTGACAGTCCTAACAGTGAAATTGTCCATGGGGACACTGCCCATGGTGAAAGTGCCCATGGTCACAACACTCACGGTGATAGTGCTCACGGTGAGAGTGGCCATGGTGACAGTGACCACGGTGACACTTCTAATGGTGATACTGCCCATGATGACAGTGCTCATGGTGACAGTCCACATTGTGCCAGTGCCCAAGGTGACAGTGCTCATGGTGACAGTGCCCAAAGTCACAATACCCATGGTGACAGTGCCCAGGCTGACAGTTCTCAAGGTGATAGTGCCCATGGTGACAGTGCACATGGTGATACAGAGAATGGGGACAGTGCTTATGGTGACAGTGGTCATGGTTGCAGTACCCATGGTGATAGTGCTGAAACTGACAGTGCCCTTGGGGATAGTGCCCATGGTGAGTGTGCTCGTGTTAATTGTGTCCATGGTGGCAGTTCCCATTGTGAAAGTGCTCATGATGACAGTGCCCATGTTGGTAGTTCCCATGGTGACAGTGCTCATGGTGATAGTGACCATGTTAACAGTGCACATGGTGGCTGTGCCCTTGGTGACAGTGCCCATGATGACAGTATTCATGGTGACAGTGCTCACGGTGATAGTGCCCATGGTGAGAGTGCACATGGTGGTAGTCCACATGGTGGCAGTGAAAAATGGTGACAGTTCCCATGCTGACAGTTCTCATTGTGACAATGCACAAGGTCACAACCGATGCAGACACTGCTCATGGTAGCTGTACCCGTGGTGACAGTGCTCATGGTGATAGTGACCATGTTAACAGTGCCCATGGTGACACTGCCCATGGTGACAATGCCCATGATGACAGTGCCCATGGAGTCAGTGCCCACGGAGCTATTGCCTATGGTAACAGTGCTCACAGTGACAGTACCCATGGTAACAGTGACCACGGTGAGAGTGCTCATGGTGATAGTGGCTATGGTGACAGATCACACTGTGACAGTCCGCATTGTGCCAGTACCAATAGTGACAGTGCCCATGGTGACATTGACCAAGGTGAGAGTGCTCACGGTGCTAGTGCTCACAGTAATAGTGCTCATGGTGACAGTGCCGACAGTGACGGTGCTCACGGTGACAGTGCCTATGGTGATAGTGCCCATGGTGAGAGTCCGCCCATTGATAGTGCCCATGGTGGCAGTTCCCATTGTGAAAGTGCTCATGATGACATTGCCCATGTTGGTAGTTCCCATGGTGACAGTGCTCACGGTGATAGTGACCTTGGTAACTGTGCACATGGTGGCCGTGCCCTTGGTGACAGTGCCAATGATGACAGTACTCATGGTGACAGTTCCCATGTGGACAAGGCACAGGTTGGCAGTGAAAAATGGTGAAAGTGCCCATGTTGACAGTTCTCATGGTGACAGTGCACACGGTAACAACCCATGCAGACAGTACTCACGGTGACATTTCTCATGGTTGCAGTACCCATGGTGACAGTGCTCACAGTGATACTGCCCATGGTGGCAGTGCCCATGGTGACAGTGCCCATGGTGACACTGCCCATGATGACAGTGCCCATGGTGAAAGTTCCCACGGTGCCATTCCCTACGGTGACTGTGCTCATGGTAACAGTGCCCATGGTGACAGTGACCATGGTGAGAGTGCTCACACTGATAGTGCCCATGGTGACAGGGCTCATGGTGCCAGGCCGCATTGTGCCAGTACCCATGGCGACAGTGGTCATGGTGACACTGACCACAGTGAGAGTGCTCACTGTGATAGAGCTCACGGTAATAGTGCTCATGGTGACAGTGCAAATGGTGACAATACCCATGGTGACAGTACTCATGTTGAAAATACCCATGGTGGCAGTTCTCATGGTGACAGTGCTCATAATAGCAGTGCCCAAGGTGGCAGTCCTCGTGGTGACAGTGCTAATGGTGACAGTGCTCTTGGTGGCAGTTCCCATGGGGACAGTACCGATGGTGACCCTGTGCATTGTTACAGTGCCCATGGTAACCGTGCTCACGGTGGTAGTGCACATCGTGACAGTGCCCATGGTGGTAGTTCACCTGGTGACAGTGGTAAATAGTGACAGTGCACATGCTGACAGTGCTCACGGTGATAGTGCCCATGGTGACAGTGCCCACGGTGATAATGGGTATTATTACAGTGTTCATCGTGACTGAGCCCAAGGTGGCAGTGGCCATGGTAAGAGTGCCCACAATGACAGTGCCCATGGTAACAGTGCCGACAGTGACAGTGCCCATGGTGACACTTCTCACAGTGAATGTGCCCATGGGGACAGTTACCATGATGAGATTTCTCATGGTGATAGTGCCCGTTGTGACAGTGCTCACAGTGACAATGCCCATGGTGCCAGTGCCCATAGAGACATTCCGCACGGTCACATTTCTCACGGTGAAAGTGCCTATGGTGACACTGCACCTGGTGGCAGTGCAAAATGGTGACAGTGCCCATGGTGACATTGCTCATAGTGACTTTGCTTACAGTGATAGTCCTTACGGTGACAGTGTGCATGGTGACACTGCACACAGTTGCAGTGTTTATGGTGACAGTCTTCACGGTGATACTTTCCATGGTGATAGGGCCCATGGTGACACTGCACATGGTGGCAGTGATAAATGGTGACAGTGCCCCTGTTGACAGTTCTCATGGTGACAGTGCACATGGTGACAACCCGTGCAGACTGTACTCATGGTGACAGTACTCACGGTGACAGTTCTCATGTTTGCAGTATCCATGGTGACAGTGCTCACAGTGATAGTGCCCATGGTGAGAGTGCCCATGATGACAGGGCCCATGGTGCCATTGCCTATGGTGACAGTGCTCATGGTAACAGTGCCCAAGGTGACAGTGACCATGGTGAGAGTGCTCACACTGATGGTGCCCATGGTGACAGTGCTCACGGTGCCTGTCTACGTTGTGCCAGTACCCATGGCGACAGTGCTCATGGTGACAGTGACCACAGTGAGAGTGCTCATAGTGATAGTGCTCACGGTAATAGTGCTCATGGTGACAATGCAAATGGTGACAATACCATGGTGACAGTACTCATGTTGAAAATACCCATGGTGGCAGTTCTCATAGCGACAGATCTCATGGTGACAGTGCTCATAATAGCAGTGCCCAGGTGCCAGTGCTCGTGGTGACAGTGCTAATGGTGACAGTGCTCTTGGTGGCAGTTCCCATCGGGACAATACTGATGGTGACGCTGTGCATTGTTACAGTGCCCATGGTAACCGTGCTCACAGTGATAGTGCACATCGTGACAGTGCCCATGGTGGTAGTTCACCTGGTGACAGTGCTAAATAGTGACAGTGCACATGCTGACAGTGCTCACGGTGATAGTGCCCATGGTGACAGTGCACACGGTGATAATGGGCATTGTTACAGAGTTCATGGTGACAGCACACGGTGGCAGTGGCCATGGAGACAGTGCCCACAATGACAGTGCCCATGGTGACAGTGCCGACAGTGACAGTGCCCATGGTGACACTTCTCACGGTGACAGTGACCATGGGGACAGTTAGCATGGTGAGATTTCTCACGGTGACAGTGCCCGTTGTGACAGTGCTCACAGTGACAATGCCCATGGTGCCAGTGCCCATAGAGTCATTCCGCACGGTCACATTTCTCACAGTGAAAGTGCCTATGGTGATATTAACCATGGTGACACTGCACATGGTGGCAGAGCAAAATGGTGACAGTGCCCATGGTGACATTGCTCATGGTGACTTTGCTTATGGTGATAGTCCTTACAGTGACAGTGCGCATGGTGACACTGCACACAGTGACAGTGTTCATGGTGACAGTGTTCACGGTGATAGTTCCCATGGTGAGATTGTCCATGGTAACAGTGCCCATAGTCACAATTCTCATGGTGTAGTGCTCACAGTGACAGTGTCCATGGTGTCATGCCCATGGTGACAGTGCTCATGGTGACAGTGCTCATGTTGGCAGTGCCATAAATAACAGTGCTCATTGTGGCAGTGCTCATGGTGTCCGTGCTCATGGTGACAGTGCCCATGTTTACAGTGTTTATGGTGATAGATGTCACGGTGTCAGTGCCCACGGGGACAGTGCCAAGGCTGACAAAGCCCAGGGTGATACTTCCCATTGGGACAGTGCCCACGGTGACAGTGCCCATGGTGACAGCGCCCAGTGTGACAAGGCTCATGGTGACAGTGCTCACGGTGACGGTGCCCATGGTGACAGTGCCGATGGTGAGAGTGCCATTAGTTACAGTGCTCATGGTGAAACTGCCCACGGAGACATCGCCCATGGTGATAGTGCTCATGGTGACAACCCCACGGTGACAGTGTCAATGTTGATAGTCCCCGTGGTGACAGGTCTTACATTGAATGTGACCATGGTGTCTGTGCTCATGGTGACAGTGCTCAAGGTTATAGTCTCCATGTTGACAGTGCCGATGGTGACAATTCTCACGGTGACAGGGCCTATGTTGAAAATTCTCATAGTGACAGTGTTCACAGTGACAGTGCCCATGGTGCTATTACCCTTGGTGACAGTTCTCATAGTGAAACTGCCCATGGTGACACTGCACATGGTGGCAGTGCAAAATGGTGACAGTGCCCATGGTGATATTGCTCATGGTGACATTGCTTACGGTGATAGTGTGTATGGTGAAACTGCACACAGTGACATTGCTCATGGTGACAGTGTTCACGGTGTTAGTTCCTATCGTGAATGTGACCATGGGGACAGTGCCCATTGTCACAATTCTCATGGTGTAGTGCTCACGGTGACAGTGCCCATGGTGACAATACACAGGGTGACAGTATTCATGGTGACATTGCTCATGGTGAGAGTGCCCATGTTCACAACTGTCACGGTGATTGTTCCCATGGTGACAATACCCAGGGTAACAGAGCTGATGGTAAAAGTGTTCACGGTGACAGTGCCCATGGTGACAGTACCTAAGGTGACAATTCCCATGGTGAGACTGCTCATAGACAGTGCCCACGGTGACAATACCCAGCGTGTCCTGTCCATGGTGACAGTGATCATGGTGACACTTCTCATGAGGACAGTGCCATAAGTGACAGTGCTCATTGTGGCAGTGCTCATGGTGACCGTGCCCATGGTGACAGTGCCCATGGTGACAGTGCCTATGGTGATAGATATCATGGTGGCCGTGCCCAGGGTGACATTGCCCACGCTGACAAAGCCCATGGTGATACTTCCCATTGTGACAGTGCCCACGGTGGCAGAGCCCATGGTGACAGTGCCCAAGATCACAGTGTCCATGGTGAGAGTGCTAACGGTGACTGTGCCCATGGTGACAGCACCCAGTGTGACAATGCCCATTGTGACAGTGCTCACGGTGACCATGCCGATGGTGATAGTGCCAATAGTGAGAGTGCTCACGGTGACACTGCCCATGGAGACACTGCCCATGGTGATAGTGCTCATCATGACAACCCCTCGTAGGCAGTGCCAATGGTGAGAGTCCCCGTGGTGACAGTTCTCACGGTGAAAGTGATCCTATTGATATTTCTCATGGTGACAGTGCTCTTGGTGACAGTGCTCAAGGTGATAGTCTGAATGTTGACAGTGCCCATGGTGACTCTTCTCACGGTGACAGTGCCTATGGTGATTATGCTCTTAGTGACAGTGCTCATGGTGACAGTGCCCATGGTGACAGTGACCACGGTGACTGTTCTCACCGTGGTAGTGCCCATGGTGACAGTGTTCATGATGACAGTCCGCATTAAGGCTGTGCCCACGGTGACACTGCTCATGGTGATAGTTCTCATGGTGATAGTACGCACGGTGACAGTGCCAAAGGTGACAATACCCAGGTGATAGTAATCATGGTGAAAGAGCCCATGGTGGCAGATCTCATACTGACAGTTCTTGTGACAGTGATCATGGTGGCAGTGCTCGTGGTGACAGTGCTCTTGGTGACAGTGCTCATGGTGGCAGTGCCCATGGTGAGACTCCCGATGGTGACACTGCCCATGGTGACAGTGCACATGGTCATGGTGCATCTGGTGGCAGTGCAAAATAGTGAGAGTGCCCATGATGATATTGCTCATGGTGATAGTGCCCATGGTGAGAGTGCCCATGGTTCCAGTGCTCATGGTGACAGTGCCCATTGTGACAGTGCCCCTGGTGACAGTGCACACCGTGAGAGTGCCCATGGTGTCTGTGCCCATGGTGACAGTTCTTATCATGAGAGTGTTCACGGTAGCAGTGTTCATGGTAATAGTGCTCACGGAGACATTGCCCACAATGAGAGTGCCCATGGTGAGAATACTGACTGTGAAAGTGCCCATGATGACTTTTCTCTCTGCGACAGTGCCCATGGGGACAGTTAGCACGGTGAGATTTCTCACAGTGATAGTGCACATGGTTTCAGTGCTAATAGTGAAAAGACCCACGGCGCCAGTGCCCATCATGGCATTGCTCACGGTGATAGTTCTCACGGTGACAGTGCCCATGGTGATATTACCCATGGTGACAGTACTCAGTGATCAAGTGCTCATGGTGACAGTGCCTAAGGTGATAGTGCACACGGTGGCAGTGCAAAATGGCGACAGTGCCCATGGGGACATTGCTTAATGTGATAGTCCTTGTGGTGACATTGCGCATGGTGACATTGCCCACCACGACAGTTCTCTTGTTGACAGTGCTCATGGTGATAGTGCCAATGTTGGAAGTGCCCATCGTGAAAGTGCCCATGGTGACAGTTCTTATGATGAGAGTGGTCAGAGTGGCAGTGCTCATGGTGAAAGTGCCCATGGTGACAGAGCCCACGGTGACAGTGTCCATAGTTATAGTGTCCACGGTGACAGTCCTAACAGTGAAATTGTCCATGGGGACACTGCCCATGGTGAAAGTGCCCATGGTCACAACACTCACGGTGATAGTGCTCACGGTGAGAGTGGCCATGGTGACAGTGACCACGGTGACACTTCTAATGGTGATACTGCCCATGATGACAGTGCTCATGGTGACAGTCCACATTGTGCCAGTGCCCAAGGTGACAGTGCTCATGGTGACAGTGCCCAAAGTCACAATACCCATGGTGACAGTGCCCAGGCTGACAGTTCTCAAGGTGATAGTGCCCATGGTGACAGTGCACATGGTGATACAGAGAATGGGGACAGTGCTTATGGTGACAGTGGTCATGGTTGCAGTACCCATGGTGATAGTGCTGAAACTGACAGTGCCCTTGGGGATAGTGCCCATGGTGAGTGTGCTCGTGTTAATAGTGCCCATGGTGGCAGTTCCCATTGTGAAAGTGCTCATGATGACAGTGCCCATGTTGGTAGTTCCCATGGTGACAGTGCTCATGGTGATAGTGACCATGTTAACAGTGCACATGGTGGCTGTGCCCTTGGTGACAGTGCCCATGATGACAGTATTCATGGTGACAGTGCTCACGGTGATAGTGCCCATGGTGACAGTGCACATGGTGGTAGTCCACATGGTGGCAGTGAAAAATGGTGACAGTTCCCATGCTGACAGTTCTCATTGTGACAATGCACACGGTCACAACCGATGCTGACACTGCTCATGGTAGCTGTACCCGTGGTGACAGTGCTCATGGTGATAGTGACCATGTTAACAGTGCCCATGGTGACACTGCCCATGGTGACAATGCCCATGATGACAGTGCCCATGGAGTCAGTGCCCACGGAGCCATTGCCTATGGTAACAGTGCTCACAGTGACAGTACCCTTGGTAACAGTGACCACGGTGAGAGTGCTCATGGTGATAGTGGCTATGGTGACAGATCACACTGTGACAGTCCGCATTGTGCCAGTACCAATAGTGACAGTGCCCATGGTGACATTGACCACGGTGAGAGTGCTCACGGTGCTAGTGCTCACAGTAATAGTGCTCATGGTGACAGTGCCGACAGTGACGGTGCTCACGGTGACAGTGCCTATGGTGATAGTGCCCATGGTGAGAGTCCGCCCATTGATAGTGCCCATGGTGGCAGTTCCCATTGTGAAAGTGCTCATGATGACATTGCCCATGTTGGTAGTTCCCATGGTGACAGTGCTCACGGTGATAGTGACCTTGGTAACTGTGCACATGGTGGCCGTGCCCTTGGTGACAGTGCCAATGATGACAGTACTCATGGTGACAGTTCCCATGGGGACAAGGCACAGGGTGGCAGTGAAAAATGGTGAAAGTGCCCATGTTGACAGTTCTCATGGTGACAGTGCACACGGTGACAACCCATGCAGACAGTACTCACGGTGACAGTTCTCATGGTTGCAGTACCCATGGTGACAGTGCTCACAGTGATACTGCCCATGGTGGCAGTGCCCATGGTGACAGTGCCCATGGTGACACTGCCCATGATGACAGTGCCCATGGTGAAAGTTCCCACGGCCCCATTGCCTATGGTGACTGTGCTCATGGTAACAGTGCCCATGGTGACAGTGACCATGGTGAGAGTGCTCACACTGATAGTGCCCATGGTGACAGGGCTCATGGTGCCAGTCCGCATTGTGCCAGTACCCATGGCGACAGTGGTCATGGTGACACTGACCACAGTGAGAGTGCTCACTGTGATAGAGCTCATGGTAATAGTGCTCATGGTGACAGTGCAAATGGTGACAATACCCATGGTGACAGTACTCATGTTGAAAATACCCATGGTGGCAGTTCTCATGGTGACAGTGCTCATAATAGCAGTGCCCAAGGTGGCAGTCCTCGTGGTGACAGTGCTAATGGTGACAGTGCTCTTGGTGGCAGTTCCCATGGGGACAATACCGATGGTGACCCTGTGCATTGTTACAGTGCCCATGGTAACCGTGCTCACGGTGGTAGTGCACATTGTGACAGTGCCCATGGTTGTAGTTCACCTGGTGACAGTGCTAAATAGTGACAGTGCTCATGCTGACAGTGCTCACGATGATAGTGCCCATGGTGACAGTGCCCACGGTGATAATGTGTATTATTACAGTGTTCATCGTGACAGAGCCCAAGGTGGCAGTGGCCATGGTGACAGTACCCACAATGACAGTGCCCATGGTAACAGTGCCGACAGTGACAGTGCCCATGGTGACACTTCTCACAGTGAATGTTCCCATGGGGACAGTTACCATGATGAGATTTCTCACGGTGATAGTGCCCGTTGTGACAGTGCTCACAGTGACAATGCCCATGGTGCCAGTGCCCATAGAGACATTCCGCACGGTCACATTTCTCACGGTGAAAGTGCCTATGGTGACACTGCACCTGGTGGCAGTGCAAAATGGTGACAGTGCCCATGGTGACATTGCTCATAGTGACTTTGCTTACAGTGATAGTCCTTACAGTGACAGTGTGCATGGTGACACTGCACACAGTTGCAGTGTTTATGGTGACAGTCTTCACGGTGATACTTTCCATGGTGATAGTGCCCATGGTGACACTGCACATGGTGGCAGTGATAAATGGTGACAGTGCCCCTGTTGACAGTTCTCATGGTGACAGTGCACATGGTGACAACCCGTGCAGACTCTACTCATGGTGACAGTACTCACGGTGACAGTTCTCATGTTTGCAGTATCCATGGTGACAGTGCTCACAGTGATAGTGCCCATGGTGAGAGTGCCCATGATGACAGGGCCCATGGTGCCATTGCCTATGGTGACAGTGCTCATGGTAACAGTGCCCAAGGTGACAGTGACCATGGTGAGAGTGCTCACACTGATGGTGCCCATGGTGACAGTGCTCACGGTGCCTGTCTACATTGTGCCAGTACCCATGGCGACAGTGCTCATGGTGACAGTGACCATAGTGAGAGTGCTCATAGTGATAGTGCTCACGGTAATAGTGCTCATGGTGACAATGCAAATGGTGACAATACCATGGTGACAGTACTCATGTTGAAAATACCCATGGTGGCAGTTCTCCTAGCGACAGATCTCATGGTGACAGTGCTCATAATAGCAGTGCCCAGGTGCCAGTGCTCGTGGTGACAGTGCTAATGGTGACAGTGCTCTTGGTGGCAGTTCCCATCGGGACAATACTGATGGTGACGCTGTGCATTGTTACAGTGCCCATGGTAACCGTGCTCACGGTGATAGTGCACATCGTGACAGCGCCCATGGTGGTAGTTCACCTGGTGACAGTGCTAAATAGTGACAGTGCATGTGCTGACAGTGCTCACGGTGATAGTGCCCATGGTGACAGTGCACACGGTGATAATGGGCATTGTTACAGATTTCATCGTGACAGCACATGGTGGCAGTGGCCATGGAGACAGTGCCCACAATGACAGTGCCCATGGTGACAGTGCCGACAGTGACAGTGCCCATGGTGACACTTCTCACGGTGACAGTGCCCATGGGGACAGTTAGCATGGTGAGATTTCTCACGGTGACAGTGCCCGTTGTGACAGTGCTCACAGTGACAATGCCCATGGTGCCAGTGCCCATAGAGTCATTCCGCACGGTCTCATTTCTCACAGTGAAAGTGCCTATGGTGATATTAACCATGGTGACACTGCACATGGTGGCAGAGCAAAATGGTGACAGTGCCCATGGTGATATTGCTCATGGTGACTTTCCTTATGGTGATAGTCCTTACAGTGACAGTGTGCATGGTGACACTGCACACAGTGACAGTGTTCATGGTGACAGTGTTCACAGTGATAGTTCCCATGGTGAGATTGTCCATGGTAACAGTGCCCATAGTCACAATTCTCATGGTGTAGTGCTCACAGTGACAGTGTCCATGGTGTCATGCCCATGGTGACAGTGCTCATGGTGACAGTGCTCATGTTGGCAGTGCCATAAATAACAGTGCTCATTGTGGCAGTGCTCATGGTGTCCGTGCTCATGGTGACAGTGCCCATGTTTACAGTGTTTATGGTGATAGATGTCACGGTGTCAGTGCCCACGGGGACAGTGCCAAGGCTGACAAAGCCCAGGGTGATACTTCCCATTGGGACAGTGCCCACGGTGACAGTGCCCATGGTGACAGCGCCCAGTGTGACAAGGCTCATGGTGACAGTGCTCACGGTGATGGTGCCCATGGTGACAGTGCCGATGGTGAGAGTGCCATTAGTGACAGTGCTCATGGTGAAACTGCCCATGGAGACATCGCCCATGGTGATAGTGCTCGTGGTGACAACCCCACGGTGACAGTGCCAATGTTGATAGTCCCCGTGGTGACAGGTCTTACATTGAATGTGACCATGGTGTCTGTGCTCATGGTGACAGTGCTCAAGGTTATAGTCTCCATGTTGACAGTGCCGATGGTGACAATTCTCACGGTGACAGGGCCTATGGTGTAAATTCACATAGTGACAGTGTTCACGGTGAGAGTGCCCATGGTGCTATTACCCATGGTGACAGTTCTCATAGTGAAACTGCCCATGGTGACACTGCACATGGTGGCAGTGCAAAATGGAGACAGTGCCCACGGTGATATTTCTCAAGGTGACATTGCTTACGGTGATAGTGTGTATGGTGAAACTGCACACAGTGACATTGCTCATGGTGACAGTGTTCACGGCGTTAGTTCCTATCGTGAATGTGACCATGGGGACAGTGCCCATTGTCACAATTCTCATGGTGTAGTGCTCACGGTGACAGTGCCCATGGTGACAATACACAGGGTGACACTATTCATGGTGACATTGCTCATGGTGAGAGTGCCCATGTTCACAACTGTCACGGTGATAGTTCCCATGGTGACAATACCCAGGGTAACAGAGCTGATGGTAAAAGTGTTCACGGTGACAGTGCCCATGATGACAGTACCTAAGGTGACAATTCCCATGGTGAGACTGCTCATAGACAGTGCCCATGGTGACAATACCCAGCGTGTCCTGTCCATGGTGACAGTGATCATGGTGACACTTCTCATGAGGACAGTGCCATAAGTGACAGTGCTCATTGTGGCAGTGCTCATGGTGACTGTGCTCATGGTGACAGTGCCCATGGTGACAGTGCCTATGGTGATAGATATCATGGTGGCCGTGCCCAGGGTGACATTGCCCACGGTGACAAAGCCCATGGTGATACTTCCCATTGTGACAGTGCCCACGGTGGCAGAGCCCATGGTGACAGTGCCCAAGATCACAGTGTCCATGGTGAGAGTGCTAACGGTGACTGTGCCCATGGTGACAGCACCCAGTGTGACAATGCCCATTGTGACAGTGCTCACGGTGACCATGCCGATGGTGTTAGAGCCAATAGTGAGAGTGCTCACGGTGACACTGCCCATGGAGACACTGCCCATGGTGATAGTGCTCATCATGACAACCCCTCGGAGGCAGTGCCAATGGTGAGAGTCCCCATGGTGACAGTTCTCACGGTGAAAGTGATCCTATTGATATTTCTCATGGTGACAGTGCTCTTGGTGACAGTGCTCAAGGTGATAGTCTGAATGTTGACAGTGCCCATGGTGACTCTTCTCACGGTGACAGTGCCTATGGTGATTATGCTCTTAGTGACAGTGCTCATGGTGACAGTGCCCATGGTGACAGTGACCACGGTGAATGTTCTCACCATGGTAGTGCCCATGGTGACAGTGTTCATGATGACAGTCCGCATTAAGGCTGTGCCCACGGTGACACTGCTCATGGTGATAGTTCTCACGGTGATAGTACGCACGGTGAAAGTGCCAAAGGTGACAATACCCAGGTGATAGTAATCATGGTGAAAGTGCCCATGGTGGCAGTTCTCATACTGACAGTTCTTGTGACAGTGCTCATGGTGGCAGTGCTCGTGGTGACAGTGCTCTTGGTGACAGTGCTCATGGTGGCAGTGCCCATGGTGAGACTCCCGATGGTGACACTGCCCATGGTGACAGTGCACATGGTCATGGTGCATCTGCTGGCAGTGCAAAATAGTGAGAGTGCCCATGATGATATTGCTCATGGTGATAGTGCCCATGGTGAGAGTGCCCATGGTTCCAGTGCTCATGGTTACAGTGCCCATTGGGACAGTGCCCCTGGTGACAGTGCACACCGTGAGAGTGCCCATGGTGTCTGTGCCCATGGTGACAGTTCTTATCATGAGAGTGTTCACGGTAGCAGTGTTCATGGTAATAGTGCTCACGGAGACATTGCCCACAATGAGAGTGCCCATGGTGAGAATACTGACTGTGAAAGTGCCCATGATGACTTTTCTCTCTGCGACAGTGCCCATGGGGACAGTTAGCACGGTGAGATTTCTCACAGTGATAGTGCACATGGTTTCAGTGCTAATAGTGAAAAGACCCACGGCGCCAGTGCCCATCATGGCATTGCTCACGGTGATAGTTCTCACGGTGACAGTGCCCATGGTGATATTACCCATGGTGACAGTACTCAGTGATCAAGTGCTCATGGTGACAGTGCCTAAGGTGATAGTGCACACGGTGGCAGTGCAAAATGGCGACAGTGCCCATGGGGACATTGCTTAATGTGATAGTCCTTGTGGTGACATTGCGCATGGTGACATTGCCCACCACGACAGTTCTCTTGTTGACAGTGCTCATGGTGATAGTGCCAATGTTGGAAGTGCCCATCGTGAAAGTGCCCATGGTGACAGTTCTTATGATGAGAGTGGTCAGAGTGGCAGTGCTCATGGTGAAAGTGCCCATGGTGACAGAGCCCACGGTGACAGTGTCCATAGTTATAGTGTCCACGGTGACAGTCCTAACAGTGAAATTGTCCATGGGGACACTGCCCATGGTGAAAGTGCCCATGGTCACAACACTCACGGTGATAGTGCTCACGGTGAGAGTGGCCATGGTGACAGTGACCACGGTGACACTTCTAATGGTGATACTGCCCATGATGACAGTGCTCATGGTGACAGTCCACATTGTGCCAGTGCCCAAGGTGACAGTGCTCATGGTGACAGTGCCCAAAGTCACAATACCCATGGTGACAGTGCCCAGGCTGACAGTTCTCAAGGTGATAGTGCCCATGGTGACAGTGCACATGGTGATACAGAGAATGGGGACAGTGCTTATGGTGACAGTGGTCATGGTTGCAGTACCCATGGTGATAGTGCTGAAACTGACAGTGCCTTGGGGATACTGCCCATGGTGAGTGTGCTCGTGTTAATAGTGCCCATGGTGGCAGTTCCCATTGTGAAAGTGCTCATGATGACAGTGCCCATGTTGGTAGTTCCCATGGTGACAGTGCTCATGGTGATAGTGACCATGTTAACAGTGCACATGGTGGCTGTGCCCTTGGTGACAGTGCCCATGATGACAATATCCATGGTGACAGTGCTCACGGTGATAGTGCCCATGGTGAGAGTGCACATGGTGGTAGTCCACATGGTGGCAGTGAAAAATGGTGACAGTTCCCATGCTGACAGTTCTCATTGTGACAATGCACACGGTCACAACCGATGCTGACACTGCTCATGGTAGCTGTACCCGTGGTGACAGGGCTCATGGTGATAGTGCCCATGTTAACAGTGCCCATGGTGACACTGCCCATGGTGACAATGCCCATGATGACAGTGCCCATGGAGTCAGTGCCCACGGAGCCATTGCCTATGGTAACAGTGCTCACAGTGACAGTACCCATGGTAACAGTGACCACGGTGAGAGTGCTCATGGTGATAGTGGCTATGGTGACAGATCACACTGTGACAGTCCGCATTGTGCCAGTACCAATAGTGACAGTGCCCATGGTGACAGTGACCACGGTAAGAGTGCTCACGGTGCTAGTGCTCACAGTAATAGTGCTCATGGTGACAGTGCCAACAGTGACGGTGCTCATGGTGACAGTGCCCATTGTGATAGTGCCCATGGTGAGAGTCCGCCCATTGATAGTGCCCATGGTTGCAGTTCCCATTGTGAAAGTGCTAATGATGACATTGCCCATGTTGGTAGTTCCCATGGTGACAGTGCTCACGGTGATAGTGACCTTGGTAACTGTGCACATGGTGGCCGTGCCCTTGGTGACAGTGCCAATGATGACAGTACTCATGGTGACAGGTCTCATGGTAATAGTTCCCAAGGGGACAAGGCACAGGTTGGCAGTGAAAAATGGTGAAAGTGCCCATGTTGACAGTTCTCATGGTGACAGTGCACACGGTGACAACCCATGCAGACAGTACTCACGGTGACAGTTCTCATGGTTGCAGTACCCATGGTGACAGTGCACATGGTGACACTGCCCATGATGACAGTGCCCATGGTGAAAGTTCCCACGGCGCCATTGCCTATGGTGACAGTGCTCATGGTAACAGTGCCCATGGTACAGTGACCATGGTGAGAGTGCTCACACTGATAGTGCCCATGGTGACAGGGCTCATGGTGCCAGGCCGCATTGTGCCAGTACCCATGGCGACAGTGGTCATGGTGACACTGACCACAGTGAGAGTGCTCACTGTGATAGGGCTCACGGTAATAGTGCTCATGGTGACAGTGCAAATGGTGACAATACCCATGGTGACAGTACTCATGTTGAAAATTCCCATGGTG
Source organism: Mesoplodon mirus (assembly GCF_964341445.2). Classification (NCBI taxonomy): domain Eukaryota; kingdom Metazoa; phylum Chordata; class Mammalia; order Artiodactyla; family Ziphiidae; genus Mesoplodon; species Mesoplodon mirus. The sequence continues at coordinate 3,986,233 of NW_028295808.1, read as the reverse complement.
GCAGTTCTCATGGTGACAGTGCTCATAATAGCAGTGCCCAAAGTGGCAGTCCTCGTGGTGACAGTGCTAATGGTGACAGTGCTCTTGGTGGCAGTTCCCATGGGGACAGTACCGATGGTGACCTTGTGCATTGTTACAGTGCCCATGGTAACCGTGCTCACGGTGGTAGTGCACATCGTGACAGTGCCCATGGTGGTAGTTCACCTGGTGACAGTGCTAAATAGTGACAGTGCACATGCTGACAGTGCTCACGGTGATAGTGCCCATGGTGACAGTGCCCACGGTGATAATGGGTATTATTACAGTGTTCATCGTGACAGAGCCCAAGGTGGCAGTGGCCATGGTGACAGTGCCCACAATGACAGTGCCCATGGTAACAGTGCCGACAGTGACAGTGCCCATGGTGACACTTCTCACAGTGAATGTGCCCATGGGGACAGTTACCATGATGAGATTTCTCACGGTGATAGTGCCCGTTGTGACAGTGCTAACAGTGACAATGCCCATGGTGCCAGTGCCCATAGAGACATTCCACACGGTCACATTTCTCACGGTGAAAGTGCCTATAGTGACACTGCACCTGGTGGCAGTGCAAAATGGTGACAGTGCCCATGGTGACATTGCTCATAGTGACTTTGCTTACAGAGATAGTCCTTATGGTGACAGTGTGCATGGTGACACTGCACACAGTTGCAGTGTTTATGGTGACAGTCTTCACGGTGATACTTTCCATGGTGATAGTGCCCATGGTGACACTGCACATGGTGGCAGTGATAAATGGTGAGAGTGCCCCTGTTGACAGTTCTCATGGTGAGAGTGCACATGGTGACAACCCGTGCAGACTGTACTCACGGTGACAGTTCTCATGTTTGCAGTATCCATGGTGACAGTGGTCACAGTGATAGTGCCCATGGTGAGAGTGCCCATGATGACAGGGCCCATGGTGCCATTGCCTATGGTGACAGTGCTCATGGTAACAGTGCCCAAGGTGACAGTGACCATGGTGAGAGTGCTCACACTGATGGTGCCCATGGTGACAGTGCTCACGGTGCCTGTCTACATTGTGCCAGTACCCATGGCGACAGTGCTCATGGTGACAGTGACCACAGTGAGAGTGCTCATAGTGATAGTGCTCACGGTAATAGTGCTCATGGTGACAATGCAAATGGTGACAATACCATGGTGACAGTACTCATGTTGAAAATACCCATGGTGGCAGTTCTCATAGCGACAGATCTCATGGTGACAGTGCTCATAATAGCAGTGCCCAGGTGCCAGTGCTCGTGGTGAAAGTGCTAATGGTGACAGTGCTCTTGGTGGCAGTTCCCATCGGGACAATACTGATGGTGACGCTGTGCATTGTTACAGTGCCCATGGTAACCGTGCTCACGGTGATAGTGCACATCGTGACAGCGCCCATGGTGGTAGTTCACCTGGTGACAGTGCTAAATAGTGACAGTGCACGTGCTGACAGTGCTCACGGTGATAGTGCCCATGGTGACAGTGCACACGGTGATAATGGGCATTGTTACAGAGTTCATGGTGACAGCACATGGTGGCAGTGGCCATGGAGACAGTGCCCACAATGACAGTGCCCATGGTGACAGTGCCGACAGTGACAGTGCCCATGGTGACACTTCTCACGGTGACAGTGCCCATGGGGACAGTTAGCATGGTGAGATTTCTCACGGTGACAGTGCCCGTTGTGACAGTGCTCACAGTGACAATGCCCATGGTGCCAGTGCCCATAGAGTCATTCCGCACGGTCTCATTTCTCACAGTGAAAGTGCCTATGGTGATATTAACCATGGTGACACTGCACATGGTGGCAGAGCAAAATGGTGACAGTGCCCATGGTGACATTGCTCATGGTGACTTTGCTTATGGTGATAGTCCTTACAGTGACAGTGCGCATGGTGACACTGCACACAGTGACAGTGTTCATGGTGACAGTGTTCACAGTGATAGTTCCCATGGTGAGATTGTCCATGGTAACAGTGCCCATAGTCACAATTCTCATGGTGTAGTGCTCACAGTGACAGTGCCCATGGTGTCATGCCCATGGTGACAGTGCTCATGGTGACAGTGCTCATGTTGGCAGTGCCATAAATAACAGTGCTCATTGTGGCAGTGCTCATGGTGTCCGTGCTCATGGTGACAGTGCCCATGTTTACAGTGTTTATGGTGATAGATGTCACGGTGTCAGTGCCCACGGGGACAGTGCCAAGGCTGACAAAGCCCAGGGTGATACTTCCCATTGGGACAGTGCCCACGGTGACAGTGCCCATGGTGACAGCGCCCAGTGTGACAAGGCTCATGGTGACAGTGCTCACGGTGATGGTGCCCATGGTGACAGTGCCGATGGTGAGAGTGCCATTAGTTACAGTGCTCATGGTGAAACTGCCCACGGAGACATCGCCCATGGTGATAGTGCTCATGGTGACAACCCCACGGTGACAGTGTCAATGTTGATAGTCCCCGTGGTGACAGGTCTTACATTGAATGTGACCATGGTGTCTGTGCTCATGGTGACAGTGCTCAAGGTTATAGTCTCCATGTTGACAGTGCCGATGGTGACAATTCTCATGGTGACAGGGCCTATGTTGAAAATTCTCATAGTGACAGTGTTCACGGTGACAGTGCCCATGGTGCTATTACCCATGGTGACAGTTCTCATAGTGAAACTGCCCATGGTGACACTGCACATGGTGGCAGTGCAAAATGGTGACAGTGCCCATGGTGATATTGCTCATGGTGACATTGCTTACGGTGATAGTGTGTATGGTGAAACTGCACACAGTGACATTGCTCATGGTGACAGTGTTCACGGTGTTAGTTCCTATCGTGAATGTGACCTTGGGGACAGTGCCCATTGTCACAATTCTCATGGTGTAGTGCTCACGGTGACAGTGCCCATGGTGACAATACACAGGGTGACACTATTCATGGTGACATTGCTCATGGTGAGAGTGCCCATGTTCACAACTGTCACGGTGATAGTTCCCATGGTGACAATACCCAGGGTAACTGAGCTGATGGTAAAAGTGTTCACGGTGACAGTGCCCATGATGACAGTACCTAAGGTGACAACTCCCATGGTGAGACTGCTCATAGACAGTGCCCATGGTGACAATACCCAGCGTGTCCTGTCCATGGTGACAGTGATCATGGTGACACTTCTCATGAGGACAGTGCCATATGTTACAGTGCTCATTGTGGCAGTGCTCATGGTGACCGTGCTCATGGTGACAGTGCCATGGTGACAGTGCCTATGGTGATAGATATCATGGTGGCCGTGCCCAGGGTGACATTGCCCACGGTGACAAAGCCCATGGTGATACTTCCCATTGTGACAGTGCCAACGGTGGCAGAGCCCATGGTGACAGTGCCCAAGATCACAGTGCCCATGGTGAGGGTGCTAACGGTGACTGTGCCCATGGTGACAGCACCCAGTGTGACAATGCCCATTGTGACAGTGCTCACGGTGACCATGCCGATGGTGATAGTGCCAATAGTGAGAGTGCTCACGGTGACACTGCCCATGGAGACACTGCCCATGGTGATAGTGCTCATCATGACAACCCCTCGGAGGCAGTGCCAATGGTGAGAGTCCCCGTGGTGACAGTTCTCACGGTGAAAGTGATCCTATTGATATTTCTCATTGTGACAGTGCTCTTGGTGACAGTGCTCAAGGTGATAGTCTGAATGTTGACAGTGCCCATGGTGACTCTTCTCACGGTGACAGTGCCTATGGTGATTATGCTCTTAGTGACAGTGCTCATGGTGACAGTGCCCATGGTGACAGTGACCACGGTGACTGTTCTCACCGTGGTAGTGCCCATGGTGACAGTGTTCATGATGATAGTCCGCATTAAGGCTGTGCCGTGGTGACAGTGCTCATGGTGATAGTTCTCACGGTGATAGTACGCACGTTGACAGTGCCAAAGGTGACAATACCCAGGTGATAGTAATCATGGTGAAAGTGCCCATGGTGGCACTTCTCATACTGACAGTTCTTGTGACAGTGCTCATGGTGGCAGGGCTCGTGGTGACAGTGCTCTTGGTGACAGTGCTCATGGTGGCAGTGCCCATGGTGAGACTCCCGATGGTGACACTGCCCATGGTGACAGTGCACATGGTCATGGTGCATCTGCTGGCAGTGCAAAATAGTGAGAGTGCCCATGATGATATTGCTCATGGTGATAGTGCCCATGGTGAGAGTGCCCATGGTTCCAGTGCTCATGGTGACAGTGCCCATTGTGACAGTGGCCCTGGTGACAGTGCACACCGTGAGAGTGCCCATGGTGTCTGTGCCCATGGTGACAGTTCTTATCATGAGAGTGTTCACGGTAGCAGTGTTCATGGTAATAGTGCTCACGGAGACATTGCCCACAATGAGAGTGCCCATGGTGAGAATACTGACTGTGAAAGTGCCCATGATGACTTTTCTCTCTGCGACAGTGCCCATGGGGACAGTTAGCATGGTGAGATTTCTCACAGTGATAGTGCACATGGTTTCAGTGCTAATAGTGAAAAGACCCACGGCGCCAGTGCCCATCATGGCATTGCTCACGGTGATAGTTGTCACGGTGACAGTGCCCATGGTGATATTACCCATGGTGACAGTACTCAGTGATCAAGTGCTCATGGTGACAGTGCCTAAGGTGATAGTGCACACGGTGGCAGTGCAAAATGGCGACAGTGCCCATGGGGACATTGCTTAATGTGATAGTCCTTGTGGTGACATTGCGCATGGTGACATTGCCCACCACGACAGTTCTCTTGTTGACAGTGCTCATGGTGATAGTGCCAATGTTGGAAGTGCCCATCGTGAAAGTGCCCATGGTGACAGTTCTTATGATGAGAGTGGTCAGAGTGGCAGTGCTCATGGTGAAAGGGCCCATGGTGACAGAGCCCACGGTGACAGTGTCCATAGTTATAGTGTCCACGGTGACAGTCCTAACAGTGAAATTGTCCATGGGGACACTGCCCATGGTGAAAGTGCCCATGGTCACAACACTCACGGTGATAGTGCTCACGGTGAGAGTGGCCATGGTGACAGTGACCACGGTGACACTTCTAATGGTGATACTGCCCATGATGACAGTGCTCATGGTGACAGTCCACATTGTGCCAGTGCCCAAGGTGACAGTGCTCATGGTGACAGTGCCCAAAGTCACAATACCCATGGTGACAGTGCCCAGGCTGACAGTTCTCAAGGTGATAGTGCCCATGGTGACAGTGCACATGGTGATACAGAGAATGGGGACATTGCTTATGGTGACAGTGGTCATCGTTGCAGTACCCATGGTGATAGTGCTGAAACTGACAGTGCCTTGGGGATACTGCCCATGGTGAGTGTGCTCGTGTTAATAGTGCCCATGGTGGCAGTTCCCATTGTGAAAGTGCTCATGATGACAGTGCCCATGTTGGTAGTTCCCATGGTGACAGTGCTCATGGTGATAGTGACCATGTTAACAGTGCACATGGTGGCTGTGCCCTTGGTGACAGTGCCCATGATGACAGTATTCATGGTGACAGTGCTCACGGTGATAGTGCCCATGGTGAGAGTGCACATGGTGGTAGTCCACATGGTGGCAGTGAAAAATGGTGACAGTTCCCATGCTGACAGTTCTCATTGTGACAATGCACACGGTCACAACCGATGCTGACACTGCTCATGGTAGCTGTACCCGTGGTGACAGGGCTCATGGTGATAGTGCCCATGTTAACAGTGCCCATGGTGACACTGCCCATGGTGACAATGCCCATGGTGACACTGCCCATGTTGACAATGCCCATGATGACAGTGCCCATGGAGTCAGTGCCCACGGAGCCATTGCCTATGGTAACAGTGCTCACAGTGACAGTACCCATGGTAACAGTGACCACGGTGAGAGTGCTCATGGTGATAGTGGCTATGGTGACAGATCACACTGTGACAGTCCGCATTGTGCCAGTACCAATAGTGACAGTGCCCATGGTGACATTGACCACGGTAAGAGTGCTCACGGTGCTAGTGCTCACAGTAATAGTGCTCATGGTGACAGTGCCAACAGTGACGGTGCTCACGGTGACAGTGCCCATTGTGATAGTGCCCATGGTGAGAGTCCGCCCATTGATAGTGCCCATGGTTGCAGTTCCCATTGTGAAAGTGCTCATGATGACATTGCCCATGTTGGTAGTTCCCATGGTGACAGTGCTCACGGTGATAGTGACCTTGGTAACTGTGCACATGGTGGCCGTGCCCTTGGTGACAGTGCCAATGATGACAGTACTCATGGTGACAGTTCTCATGGTAATAGTTCCCATGGGGACAAGGCACAGGTTGGCAGTGAAAAATGGTGAAAGTGCCCATGTTGACAGTTCTCATGGTGACAGTGCACACGGTGACAACCCATGCAGACAGTACTCAAGGTGACAGTTCTCATGGTTGCAGTACCCATGGTGACAGTGCCCATGGTGACACTGCCCATGATGACAGTGCCCATGGTGAAAGTTCCCACGGCGCCATTGCCTATGGTGACAGTGCTCATGGTAACAGTGCCCATGGTACAGTGACCATGGTGAGAGTTCTCACACTGATAGTGCCCATGGTGACAGGGCTCATGGTGCCAGGCCGCATTGTGCCAGTACCCATGGCGACAGTGGTCATGGTGACACTGATCACAGTGAGAGTGCTCACTGTGATAGGGCTCACGGTAATAGTGCTCATGGTGACAGTGCAAATGGTGACAATACCCATGGTGACAGTACTCATGTTGAAAATTCCCATGGTGGCAGTTCTCATGGTGACAGTGCTCATAATAGCAGTGCCCAAGGTGGCAGTCCTCGTGGTGACAGTGCTAATGGTGACAGTGCTCTTGGTGGCAGTTCCCATGGGGACAGTACCGATGGTGACCCTGTGCATTGTTACAGTGCCCATGGTAACCGTGCTCACGGTGGTAGTGCACATCGTGACAGTGCCCATGGTGGTAGTTCACCTGGTGACAGTGCTAAATAGTGACAGTGCACATGCTGACAGTGCTCACGGTGATAGTGCCCATGGTGACAGTGCCCACGGTGATAATGGGTATTATTACAGTGTTCATCGTGACAGAGCCCAAGGTGGCAGTGGCCATGGTGACAGTGCCCACAATGACAGTGCCCATGGTAACAGTGCCGACAGTGACAGTGCCCATGGTGACACTTCTCACAGTGAATGTGCCCATGGGGACAGTTACCATGATGAGATTTCTCACGGTGATAGTGCCCGTTGTGACAGTGCTCACAGTGACAATGCCCATGGTTCCAGTGCCCATAGAGACATTCCACACGGTCACATTTCTCACGGTGAAAGTGCCTATGGTGACACTGCACCTGGTGGCAGTGCAAAATGGTGACAGTGCCCATGGTGACATTGCTCATAGTGACTTTGCTTACAGAGATAGTCCTTACGGTGACAGTGTGCATGGTGACACTGCACACAGTTGCAGTGTTTATGGTGACAGTCTTCACGGTGATACTTTCCATGGTGATAGTGCCCATGGTGACACTGCACATGGTGGCAGTGATAAATGGTGACAGTGCCCCTGTTGACAGTACTCATGGTGAGAGTGCACATGGTGACAACCCGTGCAGACTGTACTCACGGTGACAGTTCTCATGTTTGCAGTATCCATGGTGACAGTGCTCACAGTGATAGTGCCCATGGTGAGAGTGCCCATGATGACAGGGCCCATGGTGCCATTGCCTATGGTGACAGTGCTCATGGTAACAGTGCCCAAGGTGACAGTGACCATGGTGAGAGTGCTCACACTGATGGTGCCCATGGTGACAGTGCTCACGGTGCCTGTCTACATTGTGCCAGTACCCATGGCGACAGTGCTCATGGTGACAGTGACCACAGTGAGAGTGCTCATAGTGATAGTGCTCACGGTAATAGTGCTCATGGTGACAATGCAAATGGTGACAATACCATGGTGACAGTACTCATGTTGAAAATACCCATGGTGGCAGTTCTCATAGCGACATATCTCATGGTGACAGTGCTCATAATAGCAGTGCCCAGGTGCCAGTGCTCGTGGTGAAAGTGCTAATGGTGACAGTGCTCTTGGTGGAAGTTCCCATCGGGACAATACTGATGGTGACGCTGTGCATTGTTAGAGTGCCCATGGTAACCGTGCTCACGGTGATAGTGCACATCGTGACAGCGCCCATGGTGGTAGTTCACCTGGTGACAGTGCTAAATAGTGACAGTGCACGTGCTGACAGTGCTCACGGTGATAGTGCCCATGGTGACAGTGCACACGGTGATAATGGGCATTGTTACAGAGTTCATGGTGACAGCACATGGTGGCAGTGGCCATGGAGACAGTGCCCACAATGACAGTGCCCATGGTGACAGTGCCGACAGTGACAGTGCCCATGGTGACACTTCTCACGGTGACAGTGCCCATGGGGACAGTTAGCATGGTGAGATTTCTCACGGTGACAGTGCCCGTTGTGACAGTGCTCACAGTGACAATGCCCATGGTGCCAGTGCCCATAGAGTCATTCCGCACGGTCTCATTTCTCACAGTGAAAGTGCCTATGGTGATATTAACCATGGTGACACTGCACATGGTGGCAGAGCAAAATGGTGACAGTGCCCATGGTGACATTGCTCATGGTGACTTTGCTTATGGTGATAGTCCTTACAGTGACAGTGCGCATGGTGACACTGCACACAGTGACAGTGTTCATGGTGACAGTGTTCACGGTGATAGTTCCCATGGTGAGATTGTCCATGGTAACAGTGCCCATAGTCACAATTCTCATGGTGTAGTGCTCACAGTGACAGTGCCCATGGTGTCATGCCCATGGTGACAGTGCTCATGGTGACAGTGCTCATGTTGGCAGTGCCATAAATAACAGTGCTCATTGTGGCAGTGCTCATGGTGTCCGTGCTCATGGTGACAGTGCCCATGTTTACAGTGTTTATGGTGATAGATGTCACGGTGTCAGTGCCCACGGGGACAGTGCCAAGGCTGACAAAGCCCAGGGTGATACTTCCCATTGGGACAGTGCCCACGGTGACAGTGCCCATGGTGACAGCGCCCAGTGTGACAAGGCTCATGGTGACAGTGCTCACGGTGATGGTGCCCATGGTGACAGTGCCGATGGTGAGAGTGCCATTAGTTACAGTGCTCATGGTGAAACTGCCCACGGAGACATCGCCCATGGTGATAGTGCTCATGGTGACAACCCCACGGTGACAGTGTCAATGTTGATAGTCCCCGTGGTGACAGGTCTTACATTGAATGTGACCATGGTGTCTGTGCTCATGGTGACAGTGCTCAAGGTTATAGTCTCCATGTTGACAGTGCCGATGGTGACAATTCTCATGGTGACAGGGCCTATGTTGAAAATTCTCATAGTGACAGTGTTCACGGTGACAGTGCCCATGGTGCTATTACCCATGGTGACAGTTCTCATAGTGAAACTGCCCATGGTGACACTGCACATGGTGGCAGTGCAAAATGGTGACAGTGCCCATGGTGATATTGCTCATGGTGACATTGCTTACGGTGATAGTGTGTATGGTGAAACTGCACACAGTGACATTGCTCATGGTGACAGTGTTCACGGCGTTAGTTCCTATCGTGAATGTGACCATGGGGACAGTGCCCATTGTCACAATTCTCATGGTGTAGTGCTCACGGTGACAGTGCCCATGGTGACAATACACAGGGTGACAGTATTCATGGTGACATTGCTCATGGTGAGAGTGCCCATGTTCACAACTGTCACGGTGATAGTTCCCATGGTGACAATACCCAGGGTAACAGAGCTGATGGTAAAAGTGTTCACGGTGACAGTGCCCATGATGACAGTACCTAAGGTGACAATTCCCATGGTGAGACTGCTCATAGACAGTGCCCATGGTGACAATACCCAGCGTGTCCTGTCCATGGTGACAGTGATCATGGTGACACTTCTCATGAGGACAGTGCCATAAGTGACAGTGCTCATTGTGGCAGTGCTCATGGTGACTGTGCTCATGGTGATAGTGCCCATGGTGACAGTGCCTATGGTGATAGATATCATGGTGGCCGTGCCCAGGGTGACATTGCCCACGCTGACAAAGCCCATGGTGATACTTCCCATTGTGACAGTGCCCACGGTGGCAGAGCCCATGGTGACAGTGCCCAAGATCACAGTGTCCATGGTGAGAGTGCTAACGGTGACTGTGCCCATGGTGACAGCACCCAGTGTGACAATGCCCATTGTGACAGTGCTCACGGTGACCATGCCGATGGTGTTAGAGCCAATAGTGAGAGTGCTCACGGTGACACTGCCCATGGAGACACTGCCCATGGTGATAGTGCTCATCATGACAACCCCTCGGAGGCAGTGCCAATGGTGAGAGTCCCCGTGGTGACAGTTCTCACGGTGAAAGTGATACTATTGATATTTCTCATGGTGACAGTGCTCTTGGAGACAGTGCTCAAGGTGATAGTCCGAATGTTGACAGTGCCCATGGTGACTCTTCTCACGGTGACAGTGCCTATGGTGATTATGCTCTTAGTGACAGTGCTCATGGTGACAGTGCCCATGGTGACAGTGACCACGGTGAATGTTCTCACCATGGTAGTGCCCATGGTGACAGTGTTCATGATGACAGTCCGCATTAAGGCTGTGCCCACGGTGACACTGCTCATGGTGATAGTTCTCACGGTGATAGTACGCACGGTGACAGTGCCAAAGGTGACAATACCCAGGTGATAGTAATCATGGTGAAAGTGCCCATGGTGGCACTTCTCATACTGACAGTTCTTGTGACAGTGCTCATGGTGGCAGTGCTCGTGGTGACAGTGCTCTTGGTGACAGTGCTCATGGTGGCAGTGCCCATGGTGAGACTCCCGATGGTGACACTGCCCATGGTGACAGTGCACATGGTCATGGTGCATCTGCTGGCAGTGCAAAATAGTGAGAGTGCCCATGATGATATTGCTCATGGTGATAGTGCCCATGGTGAGAGTGCCCATGGTTCCAGTGCTCATGGTTACAGTGCCCATTGTGACAGTGGCCCTGGTGACAGTGCACACCGTGAGAGTGCCCATGGTGTCTGTGCCCATGGTGACAGTTCTTATCATGAGAGTGTTCACGGTAGCAGTGTTCATGGTAATAGTGCTCACGGAGACATTGCCCACAATGAGAGTGCCCATGGTGAGAATACTGACTGTGACAGTGCCCATGATGACTTTTCTCTCTGCGACAGTGCCCATGGGGACAGTTAGCACGGTGAGATTTCTCACAGTGATAGTGCACATGGTTTCAGTGCTAATAGTGAAAAGACCCACGGCGCCAGTGCCCATCATGGCATTGCTCACGGTGATAGTTCTCAAGGTGACAGTGCCCATGGTGATATTACCCATGGTGACAGTACTCAGTGATCAAGTGCTCATGGTGACAGTGCCTAAGGTGATAGTGCACACGGTGGCAGTGCAAAATGGCGACAGTGCCCATGGGGACATTGCTTAATGTGATAGTCCTTGTGGTGACATTGCGCATGGTGACATTGCCCACCACGACAGTTCTCTTGTTGACAGTGCTCATGGTGATAGTGCCAATGTTGGAAGTGCCCATCGTGAAAGTGCCCATGGTGACAGTTCTTATGATGAGAGTGGTCAGAGTGGCAGTGCTCATGGTGAAAGTGCCCATGGTGACAGAGCCCACGGTGACAGTGTCCATAGTTATAGTGTCCACGGTGACAGTCCTAACAGTGAAATTGTCCATGGGGACACTGCCCATGGTGAAAGTGCCCATGGTCACAACACCCACTGTGATAGTGCTCACGGTGAGAGTGGCCATGGTGACAGTGACCACGGTGACACTTCTAATGGTGATACTGCCCATGATGACAGTGCTCATGGTGACAGTCCACATTGTGCCAGTGCCCAAGGTGACAGTGCTCATGGTGACAGTGCCCAAAGTCACAATACCCATGGTGACAGTGCCCAGGCTGACAGTTCTCAAGGTGATAGTGCCCATGGTGACAGTGCACATGGTGATACAGAGAATGGGGACAGTGCTTATGGTGACAGTGGTCATGGTTGCAGTACCCATGGTGATAGTGCTGAAACTGACAGTGCCTTGGGGATACTGCCCATGGTGAGTGTGCTCGTGTTAATAGTGCCCATGGTGGCAGTTCCCATTGTGAAAGTGCTCATGATGACAGTGCCCATGTTGGTAGTTCCCATGGTGACAGTGCTCATGGTGATAGTGACCATGTTAACAGTGCACATGGTGGCTGTGCCCTTGGTGACAGTGCCCATGATGACAGTATTCATGGTGACAGTGCTCACGGTGATAGTGCCCATGGTGAGAGTGCACATGGTGGTAGTCCACATGGTGGCAGTGAAAAATGGTGACAGTTCCCATGCTGACAGTTCTCATTGTGACAATGCACACGGTCACAACCGATGCAGACACTGCTCATGGTAGCTGTACCCGTGGTGACAGGGCTCATGGTGATAGTGCCCATGTTAACAGTGCCCATGGTGACACTGCCCATGGTGACAATTCCCATGATGACAGTGCCCATGGAGTCAGTGCCCACGGAGCCATTGCCTATGGTAACAGTGCTCACAGTGACAGTACCCATGGTAACAGTGACCACGGTGAGAGTGCTCATGGTGATAGTGGCTATGGTGACAGATCACACTGTGACAGTCCGCATTGTGCCAGTACCAATAGTGACAGTGCCCATGGTGACATTGACCACGGTAAGAGTGCTCACGGTGCTAGTGCTCACAGTAATAGTGCTCATGGTGACAGTGCCAACAGTGACGGTGCTCACGGTGACAGTGCCCATTGTGATAGTGCCCATGGTGAGAGTCCGCCCATTGATAGTGCCCATGGTTGCAGTTCCCATTGTGAAAGTGCTCATGATGACATTGCCCATGTTGGTAGTTCCCATGGTGACAGTGCTCACGGTGATAGTGACCTTGGTAACTGTGCACATGGTGGCCGTGCCCTTGGTGACAGTGCCAATGATGACAGTACTCATGGTGACAGTTCTCATGGTAATAGTTCCCAAGGGGACAAGGCACAGTTTGGCAATGAAAAATGGTGAAAGTGCCCATGTTGACAGTTCTCATGGTGACAGTGCACACGGTGACAGCCCATGCAGACAGTACTCACGGTGACAGTTCTCATGGTTGCAGTACCCATGGTGACAGTGCCCATGGTGACACTGCCCATGATGACAGTGCCCATGGTGAAAGTTCCCACGGCGCCATTGCCTATGGTGACAGTGCTCATGGTAACAGTGCCCATGGTACAGAGACCATGGTGAGAGTGCTCACACTGATAGTGCCCATGGTGACAGGGCTCATGGTGCCAGGCCGCATTATGCCAGTACCCATGGCGACAGTGGTCATGGTGACACTGACCACAGTGAGAGTGCTCACTGTGATAGGGCTCACGGTAATAGTGCTCATGGTGACAGTGCAAATGGTGACAATACCCATGGTGACAGTACTCATGTTGAAAATTCCCATGGTGGCAGTTCTCATGGTGACAGTGCTCATAATAGCAGTGCCCAAAGTGGCAGTCCTCGTGGTGACAGTGCTAATGGTGACAGTGCTCTTGGTGGCAGTTCCCATGGGGACAGTACCGATGGTGACCCTGTGCATTGTTACAGTGCCCATGGTAACCGTGCTCACGGTGGTAGTGCACATCGTGACAGTGCCCATGGTGGTAGTTCACCTGGTGACAGTGCTAAATAGTGACAGTGCACATGCTGACAGTGCTCACGGTGATAGTGCCCATGGTGACAGTGCCCACGGTGATAATGGGTATTATTACAGTGTTCATCGTGACAGAGCCCAAGGTGGCAGTGGCCATGGTGACAGTGCCCACAATGACAGTGCCCATGGTAACAGTGCCGACAGTGACAGTGCCCATGGTGACACTTCTCACAGTGAATGTGCCCATGGGGACAGTTACCATGATGAGATTTCTCACGGTGATAGTGCCCGTTGTGACACTGCTCACAGTGACAATGCCCATGGTGCCAGTGCCCATAGAGACATTCCACACGGTCACATTTCTCACGGTGAAAGTGCCTATGGTGACACTGCACCTGGTGGCAGTGCAAAATGGTGACAGTGCCCATGGTGACATTGCTCATAGTGACTTTGCTTACAGAGATAGTCCTTACGGTGACAGTGTGCATGGTGACACTGCACACAGTTGCAGTGTTTATGGTGACAGTCTTCACGGTGATACTTTCCATGGTGATAGTGCCCATGGTGACACTGCACATGGTGGCAGTGATAAATGGTGAGAGTGCCCCTGTTGACAGTTCTCATGGTGAGAGTGCACATGGTGACAACCCGTGCAGACTGTACTCACGGTGACAGTTCTCATGTTTGCAGTATCCATGGTGACAGTGGTCACAGTGATAGTGCCCATGGTGAGAGTGCCCATGATGACAGGGCCCATGGTGCCATTGCCTATGGTGACAGTGCTCATGGTAACAGTGCCCAAGGTGACAGTGACCATGGTGAGAGTGCTCACACTGATGGTGCCCATGGTGACAGTGCTCACGGTGCCTGTCTACATTGTGCCAGTACCCATGGCGACAGTGCTCATGGTGACAGTGACCACAGTGAGAGTGCTCATAGTGATAGTGCTCACGGTAATAGTGCTCATGGTGACAATGCAAATGGTGACAATACCATGGTGACAGTACTCATGTTGAAAATACCCATGGTGGCAGTTCTCATAGCGACAGATCTCATGGTGACAGTGCTCATAATAGCAGTGCCCAGGTGCCAGTGCTCGTGGTGACAGTGCTAATGGTGACAGTGCTCTTGGTGGCAGTTCCCATCGGGACAATACTGATGGTGACGCTGTGCATTGTTACAGTGCCCATGGTAACCGTGCTCATGGTGATAGTGCACATCGTGACAGCGCCCATGGTGGTAGCTCACCTGGTGACAGTGCTAAATAGTGACAGTGCACGTGCTGACAGTGCTCACGGTGATAGTGCCCATGGTGACAGTGCACACGGTGATAATGGGCATTGTTACAGAGTTCATGGTGACAGCACACGGTGGCAGTGGCCATGGAGACAGTGCCCACAATGACAGTGCCCATGGTGACAGTGCCGACAGTGACAGTGCCCATGGTGACACTTCTCACGGTGACAGTGCCCATGGGGACAGTTAGCATGGTGAGATTTCTCACGGTGACAGTGCCCGTTGTGACAGTGCTCACAGTGACAATGCCCATGGTGCCAGTGCCCATAGAGTCATTCCGCACGGTCTCATTTCTCACAGTGAAAGTGCCTATGGTGATATTAACCATGGTGACACTGCACATGGTGGCAGAGCAAAATGGTGACAGTGCCCATGGTGACATTGCTCATGGTGACTTTGCTTATGGTGATAGTCCTTACAGTGACAGTGCGCATGGTGACACTGCACACAGTGACAGTGTTCATGGTGACAGTGTTCACAGTGATAGTTCCCATGGTGAGATTGTCCATGGTAACAGTGCCCATAGTCACAATTCTCATGGTGTAGTGCTCACAGTGACAGTGCCCATGGTGTCATGCCCATGGTGACAGTGCTCATGGTGACAGTGCTCATGTTGGCAGTGCCATAAATAACAGTGCTCATTGTGGCAGTGCTCATGGTGTCCGTGCTCATGGTGACAGTGCCCATGTTTACAGTGTTTATGGTGATAGATGTCACGGTGTCAGTGCCCACGGGGACAGTGCCAAGGCTGACAAAGCCCAGGGTGATACTTCCCATTGGGACAGTGCCCACGGTGACAGTGCCCATGGTGACAGCGCCCAGTGTGACAAGGCTCATGGTGACAGTGCTCACGGTGATGGTGCCCATGGTGACAGTGCCGAAGGTGAGAGTGCCATTAGTTACAGTGCTCATGGTGAAACTGCCCACGGAGACATCGCCCATGGTGATAGTGCCCATGGTGACACTGCACATGGTGGCAGTGATAAATGGTGACAGTGCCCCTCTTGACAGTTCTCATGGTGAGAGTGCACATGGTGACAACCCGTGCAGACTGTACTCATGGTGACAGTACTCACGGTGACAGTTCTCATGTTTGCAGTATCCATGGTGACAGTGGTCACAGTGATAGTGCCCATGGTGAGAGTGCCCATGATGACAGGGCCCATGGTGCCATTGCCTATGGTGACAGTGCTCATGGTAACAGTGCCCAAGGTGACAGTGACCATGGTGAGAGTGCTCACACTGATGGTGCCCATGGTGACAGTGCTCACGGTGCCTGTCTACATTGTGCCAGTACCCATGGCGACAGTGCTCATGGTGACAGTGACCACAGTGAGCGTGCTCATAGTGATAGTGCTCACGGTAATAGTGCTCATGGTGACAATGCAAATGGTGACAATACCATGGTGACAGTACTCATGTTGAAAATACCCATGGTGGCAGTTCTCATAGCGACAGATCTCATGGTGACAGTGCTCATAATAGCAGTGCCCAGGTGCCAGTGCTCGTGGTGACAGTGCTAATGGTGACAGTGCTCTTGGTGGCAGTTCCCATCGGGACAATACTGATGGTGACGCTGTGCATTGTTACAGTGCCCATGGTAACCGTGCTCATGGTGATAGTGCACATCGTGACAGCGCCCATGGTGGTAGCTCACCTGGTGACAGTGCTAAATAGTGACAGTGCACGTGCTGACAGTGCTCACGGTGATAGTGCCCATGGTGACAGTGCACACGGTGATAATGGGCATTGTTACAGAGTTCATGGTGACAGCACACGGTGGCAGTGGCCATGGAGACAGTGCCCACAATGACAGTGCCCATGGTGACAGTGCCGACAGTGACAGTGCCCATGGTGACACTTCTCACGGTGACAGTGCCCATGGGGACAGTTAGCATGGTGAGATTTCTCACGGTGACAGTGCCCGTTGTGACAGTGCTCACAGTGACAATGCCCATGGTGCCAGTGCCCATAGAGTCATTCCGCACGGTCTCATTTCTCACAGTGAAAGTGCCTATGGTGATATTAACCATGGTGACACTGCACATGGTGGCAGAGCAAAATGGTGACAGTGCCCATGGTGACATTGCTCATGGTGACTTTGCTTATGGTGATAGTCCTTACAGTGACAGTGCGCATGGTGACACTGCACACAGTGACAGTGTTCATGGTGACAGTGTTCACGGTGATAGTTCCCATGGTGAGATTGTCCATGGTAACAGTGCCCATAGTCACAATTCTCATGGTGTAGTGCTCACAGTGACAGTGCCCATGGTGTCATGCCCATGGTGACAGTGCTCATGGTGACAGTGCTCATGTTGGCAGTGCCATAAATAACAGTGCTCATTGTGGCAGTGCTCATGGTGTCCGTGCTCATGGTGACAGTGCCCATGTTTACAGTGTTTATGGTGATAGATGTCACGGTGTCAGTGCCCACGGGGACAGTGCCAAGGCTGACAAAACCCAGGGTGATACTTCCCATTGGGACAGTGCCCACGGTGACAGTGCCCATGGTGACAGCGCCCAGTGTGACAAGGCTCATGGTGACAGTGCTCACGGTGACGGTGCCGATGGTGAGAGTGCCAATAGTGACAGTGCTCATGGTGAAACTGCCCATGGAGACATCGCCCATGGTGATAGTGCTCGTGATGACAACCCCACGGTGACAGTGCCAATGTTGATAGTCCCCGTGGTGACAGGTCTTACATTGAATGTGACCATGGTGTCTGTGCTCATGGTGACAGTGCTCAAGGTTATAGTCTCCATGTTGACAGTGCCGATGGTGACAATTCTCATGGTGACAGGGCCTATGGTGTAAATTCACATAGTGACAGTGTTCACGGTGACAGTGCCCATGGTGCTATTACCCATGGTGACAGTTCTCATAGTGAAACTGCCCATGGTGACACTGCACATGGTGGCAGTGCAAAATGGAGACAGTGCCCATGGTGATATTGCTCATGGTGACATTGCTTACGGTGATAGTGTGTATGGTGAAACTGCACACAGTGACATTGCTCATGGTGACAGTGTTCACGGCGTTAGTTCCTATCGTGAATGTGACCATGGGGACAGTGCCCATTGTCACAATTCTCATGGTGTAGTGCTCACGGTGACAGTGCCCATGGTGACAATACACAGGGTGACACTATTCATGGTGACATTGCTCATGGTGAGAGTGCCCATGTTCACAACTGTCACGGTGATAGTTCCCATGGTGACAATACCCAGGGTAACTGAGCTGATGGTAAAAGTGTTCACGGTGACAGTGCCCATGATGACAGTACCTAAGGTGACAATTCCCATGGTGAGACTGCTCATAGACAGTGCCCATGGTGACAATACCCAGCATGTCCTGTCCATGGTGACAGTGATCATGGTGACACTTCTCATGAGGACAGTGCCATAAGTGACAGTGCTCATTGTGGCAGTGCTCATGGTGACCGTGCTCATGGTGACAGTGCCATGGTGACAGTGCCTATGGTGATAGATATCATGGTGGCCGTGCCCAGGGTGACATTGCCCACGGTGACAAAGCCCATGGTGATACTTCCCATTGTGACAGTGCCCACGGTGGCAGAGCCCATGGTGACAGTGCCCAAGATCACAGTGTCCATGGTGAGAGTGCTAACGGTGACTGTGCCCATGGTGACAGCACCCAGTGTGACAATGCCCATTGTGACAGTGCTCACGGTGACCATGCCGATGGTGATAGTGCCAATAGTGAGAGTGCTCACGGTGACACTGCCCATGGAGACACTGCCCATGGTGATATTGCTCATCATGACAACCCGTCGGAGGCAGTGCCAATGGTGAGAGTCCCCGTGGTGACAGTTCTCACGGTGAAAGTGATCCTATTGATATTTCTCATGGTGACAGTGCTCTTGGTGACAGTGCTCAAGTTGATAGTCTGAATGTTGACAGTGCCCATGGTGACTCTTCTCATGGTGACAGTGCCTATGGTGATTATGCTCTTAGTGACAGTGCTCATGGTGACAGTGCCCATGGTGACAGTGACCACGGTGACTGTTCTCACCGTGTTAGTGCCCATGGTGACAGTGTTCATGATGACAGTCCGCATTAAGGCTGTGCCCACGGTGACACTGCTCATGGTGAGAGTTCTCACGGTGATAGTACGCACGGTGACAGTGCCAAAGGTGACAATACCCAGGTGATAGTAATCATGGTGAAAGTGCCCATGGTGGCAGTTCTCATACTGACAGTTCTTGTGACACTGCTCATGGTGGCAGTGCTCGTGGTGACAGTGCTCTTGGTGACAGTGCTCATGGTGGCAGTGCCCATGGTGAGACTCCCGATGGTGACACTGCCCATGGTGACAGTGCACATGGTCATGGTGCATCTGGTGGCAGTGCAAAATAGTGAGAGTGCCCATGATGATATTGCTCATGGTGATAGTGCCCATGGTGAGAGTGCCCATGGTTCCAGTGCTCATGGTGACAGTGCCCATTGGGACAGTGCCCCTGGTGACAGTGCACACCGTGAGAGTGCCCATGGTGTCTGTGCCCATGGTGACAGTTCTTATCATGAGAGTGTTCACGGTAGCAGTGTTCATGGTAATAGTGCTCACGGAGACATTGCCCACAATGAGAGTGCCCATGGTGAGAATACTGACTGTGAAAGTGCCCATGATGACTTTTCTCTCTGCGACAGTGCCCATGGGGACAGTTAGCACGGTGAGATTTCTCACAGTGATAGTGCACATGGTTTCAGTGCTAATAGTGAAAAGACCCACGGCGCCAGTGCCCATCATGGCATTGCTCACGGTGATAGTTCTCACGGTGACAGTGCCCATGGTGATATTACCCATGGTGACAGTACTCAGTGATCAAGTGCTCATGGTGACAGTGCCTAAGGTGATAGTGCACACGGTGGCAGTGCAAAATGGCGACAGTGCCCATGGGGACATTGCTTAATGTGATAGTCCTTGTGGTGACATTGCGCATGGTGACATTGCCCACCACGACAGTTCTCTTGTTGACAGTGCTCATGGTGATAGTGCCAATGTTGGAAGTGCCCATCGTGAAAGTGCCCATGGTGACAGTTCTTATGATGAGAGTGGTCAGAGTGGCAGTGCTCATGGTGAAAGTGCCCATGGTGACAGAGCCCACGGTGACAGTGTCCATAGTTATAGTGTCCACGGTGACAGTCCTAACAGTGAAATTGTCCATGGGGACACTGCCCATGGTGAAAGTGCCCATGGTCACAACACTCACGGTGATAGTGCTCACGGTGAGAGTGGCCATGGTGACAGTGACCACGGTGACACTTCTAATGGTGATACTGCCCATGATGACAGGGCTCATGGTGACAGTCGACATAGTGCCAGTGCCCAAGGTGACAGTGCTCATGGTGACAGTGCCCAAAGTCACAATACCCATGGTGACAGTGCCCAGGCTGACAGTTCTCAAGGTGATAGTGCCCATGGTGACAGTGCACATGGTGATACAGAGAATGGGGACAGTGCTTATGGTGACAGTGGTCATGGTTGCAGTACCCATGGTGATAGTGCTGAAACTGACAGTGCCTTGGGGATAGTGCCCATGGTGAGTGTGCTCGTGTTAATAGTGCCCATGGTGGCAGTTCCCATTGTGAAAGTGCTCATGATGACAGTGCCCATGTTGGTAGTTCCCATGGTGACAGTGCTCATGGTGATAGTGACCATGTTAACAGTGCACATGGTGGCTGTGCCCTTGGTGACAGTGCCCATGATGACAGTATTCATGGTGACAGTGCTCACGGTGATAGTGCCCATGGTGACAGTGCACATGGTGGTAGTCCACATGGTGGCAGTGAAAAATGGTGACAGTTCCCATGCTGACAGTTCTCATTGTGACAATGCACACGGTCACAACCGATGCTGACACTGCTCATGGTAGCTGTACCCGTGGTGACAGTGCTCATGGTGATAGTGCCCATGTTAACAGTGCCCATGGTGACACTGCCCATGGTGACAATGCCCATGATGACAGTGCCCATGGAGTCAGTGCCCACGGAGCCATTGTCTATGGTAACAGTGCTCACAGTGACAGTACCCATGGTAACAGTGACCACGGTGAGAGTGCTCATGGTGATAGTGGCTATGGTGACAGATCACACTGTGACAGTCCGCATTGTGCCAGTACCAATAGTGACAGTGCCCATGGTGACATTGACCACGGTGAGAGTGCTCACGGTGCTAGTGCTCACAGTAATAGTGCTCATGGTGACAGTGCCGACAGTGACGGTGCTCACGGTGACAGTGCCTATGGTGATAGTGCCGATGGTGAGAGTCCGCCCATTGATAGTGCCCATGGTGGCAGTTCCCATTGTGAAAGTGCTCATGATGACATTGCCCATGTTGGTAGTTCCCATGGTGACAGTGCTCACGGTGATAGTGACCTTGGTAACTGTACACATAGTGGCCGTGCCCTTGGTGACAGTGCCAATGATGACAGTACTCATGGTGACAGTTCCCATGGGGACAAGGCACAGGGTGGCAGTGAAAAATGGTGAAAGTGCCCATGTTGACAGTTCTCATGGTGACAGTGCACACGGTGACAACACATGCAGACAGTACTCACGGTGACAGTTCTCATGGTTGCAGTACCCATGGTGACAGTGCTCACAGTGATACTGCCCATGGTGGCAGTGCCCATGGTGACAGTGCCCATGGTGACACTGCTCATGATGACAGTGCCCATGGTGAAAGTTCCCACGGCGCCATTGCCTATGGTGACTGTGCTCATGGTAACAGTGCCCATGGTGACAGTGACGATGGTGAGAGTGCTCACACTGATAGTGCCCATGGTGACAGGGCTCATGGTGCCAGGCCGCATTGTGCCAGTACCCATGGCGACAGTGGTCATGGTGACACTGACCACAGTGAGAGTGCTCACTGTGATAAAGCTCACGGTAATAGTGCTCATGGTGACAGTGCAAATGGTGACAATACCCATGGTGACAGTACTCATGTTGAAAATACCCATGGTGGCAGTTCTCATGGTGACAGTGCTCATAATAGCAGTGCCCAAGGTGGCAGTCCTCGTGGTGACAGTGCTAATGGTGACAGTGCTCTTGGTGGCAGTTCCCATGGGGACAGTACCGATGGTGACCCTGTGCATTGTTACAGTGCCCATGGTAACCGTGCTCACGGTGGTAGTGCACATCGTGACAGTGCCCATGGTGGTAGTTCACCTGGTGACAGTGCTAAATAGTGACAGTGCACATGCTGACAGTGCTCACGGTGATAGTGCCCATGGTGACAGTGCCCACGGTGATAATGGGTATTATTACAGTGTTCATCGTGACAGAGCCCAAGGTGGCAGTGGCCATGGTGACAGTGCCCACAATGACAGTGCCCATGGTAACAGTGCCGACAGTGACAGTGCCCATGGTGACACTTCTCACAGTGAATGTGCCCATGGGGACAGTTACCATGATGAGATTTCTCACGGTGATAGTGCCCGTTGTGACACTGCTCACAGTGACAATGCCCATGGTGCCAGTGCCCATAGAGACATTCCGCACGGTCACATTTCTCACGGTGAAAGTGCCTATGGTGACACTGCACCTGGTGGCAGTGCAAAATGGTGACAGTGCCCATGGTGACATTGCTCATAGTGACTTTGCTTACAGTGATAGTCCTTACGGTGACAGTGTGCATGGTGACAGTGCACAGAGTTGCAGTGTTTATGGTGACAGTCTTCACGGTGATACTTTCCATGGTGATAGTGCCCATGGTGACACTGCACATGGTGGCAGTGATAAATGGTGACAGTGCCCCTGTTGACAGTTCTCATGGTGAGAGTGCACATGGTGACAACCCGTGCAGACTGTACTCATGGTGACAGTACTCACGGTGACAGTTCTCATGTTTGCAGTATCCATGGTGACAGTGCTCACAGTGATAGTGCCCATGGTGAGAGTGCCCATGATGACAGGGCCCATGGTGCCATTGCCTATGGTGACAGTGCTCATGGTAACAGTGCCCAAGGTGACAGTGACCATGGTGAGAGTGCTCACACTGATGGTGCCCATGGTGACAGTGCTCTCGGTGCCTGTCTACATTGTGCCAGTACCCATGGCGACAGTGCTCATGGTGACAGTGACCACAGTGAGAGTGCTCATAGTGATAGTGCTCACGGTAATAGTGCTCATGGTGACAATGCAAATGGTGACAATACCATGGTGACAGTACTCATGTTGAAAATACCCATGGTGGCAGTTCTCATAGCGACAGATCTCATGGTGACAGTGCTCATAATAGCACTGCCCAGGTGCCAGTGCTCGTGGTGACAGTGCTAATGGTGACAGTGCTCTTGGTGGCAGTTCCCATCGGGACAATACTGATGGTGACGCTGTGCATTGTTACAGTGCCCATGGTAACCGTGCTCACGGTGATAGTGCACATCGTGACAGTGCCCATGGTGGTAGTTCACCTGGTGACAGTGCTAAATAGTGACAGTGCACATGCTGACAGTGCTCACGGTGATAGTGCCCATGGTGACAGTGCACACGGTGATAATGGGCATTGTTACAGAGTTCATGGTGACAGCACACGGTGGCAGTGGCCATGGAGACAGTGCCCACAATGACAGTGCCCATAGTGACAGTGCCGACAGTGACAGTGCCCATGGTGACACTTCTCACGGTGACAGTGCCCATGGGGACAGTTAGCATGGTGAGATTTCTCACGGTGACAGTGCCCGTTGTGACAGTGCTCACAGTGACAATGCCCATGGTGCCAGTGCCCATAGAGTCATTCCGCACGGTCACATTTCTCACAGTGAAAGTGCCTATGGTGATATTAACCATGGTGACACTGCACATGGTGGCAGAGCAAAATGGTGACAGTGCCCATGGTGACATTGCTCATGGTGACTTTGCTTATGGTGATAGTCCTTACAGTGACAGTGCGCATGGTGACACTGCACACAGTGACAGTGTTCATGGTGACAGTGTTCACGGTGATAGTTCCCATGGTGAGATTGTCCATGGTAACAGTGCCCATAGTCACAATTCTCATGGTGTAGTGCTCACAGTGACAGTGTCCATGGTGTCATGCCCATGGTGACAGTGCTCATGGTGACAGTGCTCATGTTGGCAGTGCCATAAATAACAGTGCTCATTGTGGCAGTGCTCATGGTGTCCGTGCTCATGGTGACAGTGCCCATGTTTACAGTGTTTATGGTGATAGATGTCACGGTGTCAGTGCCCACGGGGACAGTGCCAAGGCTGACAAAGCCCAGGGTGATACTTCCCATTGGGACAGTGCCCACGGTGACAGTGCCCATGGTGACAGCGCCCAGTGTGACAAGGCACATGGTGACAGTGCTCACGGTGACGGTGCCCATGGTGACAGTGCCGATGGTGAGAGTGCCATTAGTGACAGTGCTCATGGTGAAACTGCCCACAGAGACATCGAATATGGTGATAGTGCTCATGGTGACAACCCAACGGTGACAGTGTCAATGTTGATAGTCCCCGTGGTGACAGGTCTTACATTGAATGTGACCATGGTGTCTGTGCCCATGATGACGGTGCCCATGGTGAAAGTTCCCACGGCGCCATTGCCTATGGTGACTGTGCTCATGGTAACAGTGCCCATGGTGACAGTGACCATGGTGAGAGTGCTCACACTGATAGTGCCCATGGTGACAGGGCTCATGGTGCCAGTCCGCATTGTGCCAGTACCCATGGCGACAGTGGTCATGGTGACACTGACCACAGTGAGAGTGCTCACTGTGATAGAGCTCACGGTAATAGTGCTCATGGTGACAGTGCAAATGGTGACAATACCCATGGTGACAGTACTCATGTTGAAAATACCCATGGTGGCAGTTCTGATGGTGACAGTGCTCATAATAGCAGTGCCCAAGGTGGCAGTCCTCGTGGTGACAGTGCTAATGGTGACAGTGCTCTTGGTGGCAGTTCCCATGGGGACAGTACCGATGGTGACCCTGTGCATTGTTACAGTGCCCATGGTAACCGTGCTCACGGTGGTAGTGCACATCGTGACAGTGCCCATGGTGGTAGTTCACCTGGTGACAGTGCTAAATAGTGACAGTGCACATGCTGACAGTGCTCACGGTGATAGTGCCCATGGTGACAGTGCCCACGGTGATAATGGGTATTATTACAGTGTTCATCGTGACAGAGCCCAAGGTGGCAGTGGCCATGGTGACAGTGCCCACAATGACAGTGCCCATGGTAACAGTGCCGACAGTGACAGTGCCCATGGTGACACTTCTCACAGTGAATGTGCCCATGGGGACAGTTACCATGATGAGATTTCTCACGGTGATAGTGCCCGTTGTGACAGTGCTCACAGTGACAATGCCCATGGTGCCAGTGCCCATAGAGACATTCCGCACGGTCACATTTCTCACGGTGAAAGTGCCTATGGTGACACTGCACCTGGTGGCAGTGCAAAATGGTGGCAGTGCCCATGGTGACATTGCTCATAGTGACTTTGCTTACAGTGATAGTCCTTACGGTGACAGTGTGCATGGTAACACTGCACACAGTTGCAGTGTTTATGGTGACAGTCTTCACAGTGATACTTTCCATGGTGATAGTGCCCATGGTGACACTGCACATGGTGGCAGTGATAAATGGTGACAGTGCCCCTGTTGACAGTTCTCATGGTGAGAGTGCACATGGTGACAACCCGTGCAGACTGTACTCATGGTGACAGTACTCACGGTGACAGTTCTCATGTTTGCAGTATCCATGGTGACAGTGCTCACAGTGATAGTGCCCATGGTGAGAGTGCCCATGATGACAGGGCCCATGGTGCCATTGCCTATGGTGACAGTGCTCATGGTAACAGTGCCCAAGGTGACAGTGACCATGGTGAGAGTGCTCACACTGATGGTGCCCATGGTGACAGTGCTCACGGTGCCTGTCTACATTGTGCCAGTACCCATGGCGACAGTGCTCATGGTGACAGTGACCACAGTGAGAGTGCTCATAGTGATAGTGCTCACGGTAATAGTGCTCATGGTGACAATGCAAATGGTGACAATACCATGGTGACAGTACTCATGTTGAAAATACCAATGGTGGCAGTTCTCATAGCGACAGATCTCATGGTGACAGTGCTCATAATAGCAGTGCCCAGGTGCCAGTGCTCGTGGTGACAGTGCTAATGGTGACAGTGCTCTTGGTGGCAGTTCCCATCGGGACAATACTGATGGTGACGCTGTGCATTGTTACAGTGCCCATGGTAACCGTGCTCACGGTGATAGTGCACATCGTGACAGTGCCCATGGTGGTAGTTCACCTGGTGACAGTGCTAAATAGTGACAGTGCACATGCTGACAGTGCTCACGGTGATAGTGCCCATGGTGACAGTGCACACGGTGATAATGGGCATTGTTACAGAGTTCATGGTGACAGCACACGGTGGCAGTGGCCATGGAGACAGTGCCCACAATGACAGTGCCCATAGTGACAGTGCCGACAGTGACAGTGCCCATGGTGACACTTCTCACGGTGACAGTGCCCATGGGGACAGTTAGCATGGTGAGATTTCTCACGGTGACAGTGCCCGTTGTGACAGTGCTCACAGTGACAATGCCCATGGTGCCAGTGCCCATAGAGTCATTCCGCACGGTCACATTTCTCACAGTGAAAGTGCCTATGGTGATATTAACCATGGTGACACTGCACATGGTGGCAGAGCAAAATGGTGACAGTGCCCATGGTGACATTGCTCATGGTGACTTTGCTTATGGTGATAGTCCTTACAGTGACAGTGCGCATGGTGACACTGCACACAGTGACAGTGTTCATGGTGACAGTGTTCACGGTGATAGTTCCCATGGTGAGATTGTCCATGGTAACAGTGCCCATAGTCACAATTCTCATGGTGTAGTGCTCACAGTGACAGTGTCCATGGTGTCATGCCCATGGTGACAGTGCTCATGGTGACAGTGCTCATGTTGGCAGTGCCATAAATAACAGTGCTCATTGTGGCAGTGCTCATGGTGTCCGTGCTCATGGTGACAGTGCCCATGTTTACAGTGTTTATGGTGATAGATGTCACGGTGTCAGTGCCCACGGGGACAGTGCCAAGGCTGACAAATCCCAGGGTGATACTTCCCATTGGGACAGTGCCCACGGTGACAGTGCCCATGGTGACAGCGCCCAGTGTGACAAGGCTCATGGTGACAGTGCTCACGGTGACGGTGCCCATGGTGACAGTGCCGATGGTGAGAGTGCCATTAGTGACAGTGCTCATGGTGAAACTGCCCACGGAGACATCGAATATGGTGATAGTGCTCATGGTGACAACCCAACGGTGACAGTGTCAATGTTGATAGTCCCCGTGGTGACAGGTCTTACATTGAATGTGACCATGGTGTCTGTGCTCATGGTGACAGTGCTCAAGGTTATAGTCTCCATGTTGACAGTGCCGATGGTGACAATTCTCACGGTGACAGGGCCTATGTTGAAAATTCTCATAGTGACAGTGTTCACGGTGACAGTGCCCATGGTGCTATTACCCATGGTGACAGTTCTCATAGTGAAACTGCCCATGGTGACACTGCACATGGTGGCAGTGCAAAATGGTGACAGTACCCATGGTGATATTGCTCATGGTGACATTGCTTACGGTGATAGTGTGTATGGTGAAACTGCACACAGTGACATTGCTCATGGTGACAGTGTTCACGGTGTTAGTTCCTATCGTGAATGTGACCTTGGGGACAGTGCCCATTGTCACAATTCTCATGGTGTAGTGCTCACGGTGACAGTGCCCATGGTGACAATACACAGGGTGACAGTATTCATGGTGACATTGCTAATGGTGAGAGTGCCCATGTTCACAACTGTCACGGTGATAGTTCCCATGGTGACAATACCCAGGGTAACAGAGCTGATGGTAAAAGTGTTCACGGTGACAGTGCCCATGATGACAGTACCTAAGGTGACAATTCCCATGGTGAGACTGCTCATAGACAGTGCCCATGGTGACAATACCCAGCGTGTCCTGTCCATGGTGACAGTGATCATGGTGACACTTCTCATGAGGACAGTGCCATAAGTGACAGTGCTCATTGTGGCAGTGCTCATGGTGACCGTGCTCATGGTGACAGTGCCATGGTGACAGTGCCTATGGTGATAGATATCATGGTGGCCGTGCCCAGGGTGACATTGCCCACGGTGACAAAGCCCATGGTGATACTTCCCATTGTGACAGTGCCAACGGTGGCAGAGCCCATGGTGACAGTGCCCAAGATCACAGTGCCCATGGTGAGGGTGCTAACGGTGACTCTGCCCATGGTGACAGCACCCAGTGTGACAATGCCCATTGTGACAGTGCTCACGGTGACCATGCCGATGGTGATAGTGCCAATAGTGAGAGTGCTCACGGTGACACTGCCCATGGAGACACTGCCCATGGTGATAGTGCTCATCATGACAACCCCTCGGAGGCAGTGCCAATGGTGAGAGTCCCCGTGGTGACATTTCTCACGGTGAAAGTGATCCTATTGATATTTCTCATGGTGACAGTGCTCTTGGTGACAGTGCTCAAGGTGATAGTCTGAATGTTGACAGTGCCCATGGTGACTCTTCTCACGGTGACAGTGCCTATGGTGATTATGCTCTTAGTGACAGTGCTCATGGTGACAGTGCCCATGGTGACAGTGACCACGGTGACTGTTCTCACCGTGGTAGTGCCCATGGTGACAGTGTTCATGATGATAGTCCGCATTAAGGCTGTGCCGTGGTGACAGTGCTCATGGTGATAGTTCTCACGGTGATAGTACGCACGTTGACAGTGCCAAAGGTGACAATACCCAGGTGGTAGTAATCATGGTGAAAGTGCCCATGGTGGCAGTTCTCATACTGACAGTTCTTGTGACAGTGCTCATGGTGGCAGTGCTCGTGGTGACAGTGCTCTTGGTGACACTGCCCATGGTGACAGTGCACATGGTCATGGTGCATCTGGTGGCAGTGCAAAATAGTGAGAGTGCCCATGATGATATTGCTCATGGTGATAGTGCCCATGGTGAGAGTGCCCATGGTTCCAGTGCTCATGGTGACAGTGCCCATTGTGACAGTGCCCCTGGTGACAGTGCACACCGTGAGAGTGCCCATGGTGTCTGTGCCCATGGTGACAGTTCTTATCATGAGAGTGTTCACGGTAGCAGTGTTCATGGTAATAGTGCTCACGGAGACATTGCCCACAATGAGAGTGCCCATGGTGAGAATACTGACTGTGAAAGTGCCCATGATGACTTTTCTCTCTGCGACAGTGCCCATGGGGACAGTTAGCACGGTGAGATTTCTCACAGTGATAGTGCACATGGTTTCAGTGCTAATAGTGAAAAGACCCACGGCGCCAGTGCCCATCATGGCATTGCTCACGGTGATAGTTCTCACGGTGACAGTGCCCATGGTGATATTACCCATGGTGACAGTACTCAGTGATCAAGTGCTCATGGTGACAGTGCCTAAGGTGATAGTGCACACGGTGGCAGTGCAAAATGGCGACAGTGCCCATGGTGACATTGCTTAATGTGATAGTCCTTGTGGTGACATTGCACATGGTGACATTGCCCACCACGACAGTTCTCTTGTTGAGAGTGCTCATGGTGATAGTGCCAATGTTGGAAGTGCCCATCGTGAAAGTGCCCATGGTGACAGTTCTTATGATGAGAGTGGTCAGAGTGGCAGTGCTCATGGTGAAAGTGCCCATGGTGACAGAGCCCACGGTGACAGTGTCCATAGTTATAGTGTCCACGGTGACAGTCCTAACAGTGAAATTGTCCATGGGGACACTGCCCATGGTGAAAGTGCCCATGGTCACAACACTCACGGTAATAGTGCTCACGGTGAGAGTGGCCATGGTGACAGTGACCACGGTGACACTTCTAATGGTGATACTGCCCATGATGACAGTGCTCATGGTGACAGTCCACATTGTGCCAGTGCCCAAGGTGACAGTGCTCATGGTGACAGTGCCCAAAGTCACAATACCCATGGTGACAGTGCCCAGGCTGACAGTTCTCAAGGTGATAGTGCCCATGGTGACAGTGCACATGGTGATACAGAGAATGGGGACAGTGCTTATGGTGACAGTGGTCATGGTTGCAGTACCCATGGTGATAGTGCTGAAACTGACAGTGCCTTGGGGATAGTGCCCATGGTGAGTGTGCTCGTGTTAATAGTGCCCATGGTGGCAGTTCCCATTGTGAAAGTGCTCATGATGACAGTGCCCATGTTGGTAGTTCCCATGGTGACAGTGCTCATGGTGATAGTGACCATGTTAACAGTGCACATGGTGGCTGTGCCCTTGGTGACAGTGCCCATGATGACAGTATTCATGGTGACAGTGCTCACGGTGATAGTGCCCATGGTGAGAGTGCACATGGTGGTAGTCCACATGGTGGCAGTGAAAAATGGTGACAGTTCCCATGCTGACAGTTCTCATTGTGACAATGCACACGGTCACAACCGATGCAGACACTGCTCATGGTAGCTGTACCCGTGGTGACAGTGCTCATGGTGATAGTGACCATGTTAACAGTGCCCATGGTGACACTGCCCATGGTGACAATGCCCATGATGACAGTGCCCATGGAGTCGGTGCCCACGGAGCCATTGCCTATGGTAACAGTGCTCACAGTGACAGTACCCATGGTAACAGTGACCACGGTGAGAGTGCTCATGGTGATAGTGGCTATGGTGACAGATCACACTGTGACAGTCCGCATTGTGCCAGTACCAATAGTGACAGTGCCCATGGTGACATTGACCACGGTGAGAGTGCTCACGGTGCTAGTGCTCACAGTAATAGTGCTCATGGTGACAGTGCCGACAGTGACGGTGCTCACGGTGACAGTGCCTATGGTGATAGTGCCCATGGTGAGAGTCCGCCCATTGATAGTGCCCATGGTGGCAGTTCCCATTGTGAAAGTGCTCATGATGACATTGCCCATGTTGGTAGTTCCCATGGTGACAGTGCTCATGGTGATAGTGACCTTGGTAACTGTACACATGGTGGCCGTGCCCTTGGTGACAGTGCCAATGATGACAGTACTAATGGTGACAGTTCCCATGGGGACAAGGCACAGGGTGGCAGTGAAAAATGGTGAAAGTGCCCATGTTGACAGTTCTCATGGTGACAGTGCACACGGTGACAACACATGCAGACAGTACTCACGGTGACAGTTCTCATGGTTGCAGTACCCATGGTGACAGTGCTCACAGTGATACTGCCCATGGTGGCAGTGCCCATGGTGACAGTGCCCATGGTGACACTGCTCATGATGACAGTGCCCATGGTGAAAGTTCCCACGGCGCCATTGCCTATGGTGACTGTGCTCATGGTAACAGTGCCCATGGTGACAGTGACCATGGTGAGAGTGCTCACACTGATAGTGCACATGGTGACAGGGCTCATGGTGCCAGGCCGCATTGTGCCAGTACCCATGGCGACAGTGGTCATGGTGACACTGACCACAGTGAGAGTGCTCACTGTGATAAAGCTCACGGTAATAGTGCTCATGGTGACAGTGCAAATGGTGACAATACCCATGGTGACAGTACTCATGTTGAAAATACCCATGGTGGCAGTTCTGATGGTGACAGTGCTCATAATAGCAGTGCCCAAGGTGGCAGTCCTCGTGGTGACAGTGCTAATGGTGACAGTGCTCTTGGTGGCAGTTCCCATGGGGACAGTACCGATGGTGACCCTGTGCATTGTTACAGTGCCCATGGTAACCGTGCTCACGGTGGTAGTGCACATCGTGACAGTGCCCATGGTGGTAGTTCACCTGGTGACAGTGCTAAATAGTGACAGTGCACATGCTGACAGTGCTCACGGTGATAGTGCCCATGGTGACAGTGCCCACGGTGATAATGGGTATTATTACAGTGTTCATCGTGACAGAGCCCAAGGTGGCAGTGGCCATGGTGACAGTGCCCACAATGACAGTGCCCATGGTAACAGTGCCGACAGTGACAGTGCCCATGGTGACACTTCTCACAGTGAATGTGCCCATGGGGACAGTTACCATGATGAGATTTCTCACGGTGATAGTGCCCGTTGTGACACTGCTCACAGTGACAATGCCCATGGTGCCAGTGCCCATAGAGACATTCCGCACGGTCACATTTCTCACGGTGAAAGTGCCTATGGTGACACTGCACCTGGTGGCAGTGCAAAATGGTGGCAGTGCCCATGGTGACATTGCTCATAGTGACTTTTCTTACAGTGATAGTCCTTACGTTGACAGTGTGCATGGTGACACTGCACACAGTTGCAGTGTTTATGGTGACAGTCTTCACGGTGATACTTTCCATGGTGATAGTGCCCATGGTGACACTGCACATGGTGGCAGTGATGAATGGTGACAGTGCCCCTGTTGACAGTTCTCATGGTGACAGTTCACATGGTGACAACCCGTGCAGACTGTACTCATGGTGACAGTACTCACGGTGACAGTTCTCATGTTTGCAGTATCCATGGTGACAGTGCTCACAGTGATAGTGCCCATGGTGAGAGTGCCCATGATGACAGGGCCCATGGTGCCATTGCCTATGGTGACAGTGCTCATGGTAACAGTGCACAAGGTGACAGTGACCATGGTGAGAGTGCTCACACTGATGGTGCCCATGGTGACAGTGCTCACGGTGCCTGTCTACATTGTGCCAGTACCCATGGCGACAGTGCTCATGGTGACAGTGACCACAGTGAGAGTGCTCATAGTGATAGTGCTCACGGTAATAGTGCTCATGGTGACAATGCAAATGGTGACAATACCATGGTGACAGTACTCATGTTGAAAATACCCATGGTGGCAGTTCTCATAGCGACAGATCTCATGGTGACAGTGCTCATAATAGCAGTGCCCAGGTGCCAGTGCTCGTGGTGACAGTGCTAATGGTGACAGTGCTCTTGGTGGCAGTTCCCATCGAGACAATACTGATGGTGACGCTGTGCATTGTTACAGTGCCCATGGTAACCGTGCTCACGGTGATAGTGCACATCGTGACAGTGCCCATGGTGGTAGTTCACCTGGTGACAGTGCTAAATAGTGACAGTGCACATGCTGACAGTGCTCACGGTGATAGTGCCCATGGTGACAGTGCACACGGTGATAATGGGCATTGTTACAGAGTTCATGGTGACAGCACACGGTGGCAGTGGCCATGGAGACAGTGCCCACAATGACAGTGCCCATAGTGACAGTGCCGACAGTGACAGTGCCCATGGTGACACTTCTCACGGTGACAGTGCCCATGGGGACAGTTAGCATGGTGAGATTTCTCACGGTGACAGTGCCCGTTGTGACAGTGCTCACAGTGACAATGCCCATGGTGCCAGTGCCCATAGAGTCATTCCGCACGGTCACATTTCTCACAGTGAAAGTGCCTATGGTGATATTAACCATGGTGACACTGCACATGGTGGCAGAGCAAAATGGTGACAGTGCCCATGGTGACATTGCTCATGGTGACTTTGCTTATGGTGATAGTCCTTACAGTGACAGTGCGCATGGTGACACTGCACACAGTGACAGTGTTCATGGTGACAGTGTTCACGGTGATAGTTCCCATGGTGAGATTGTCCATGGTAACAGTGCCCATAGTCACAATTCTCATGGTGTAGTGCTCACAGTGACAGTGTCCATGGTGTCATGCCCATGGTGACAGTGCTCATGGTGACAGTGCTCATGTTGGCAGTGCCATAAATAACAGTGCTCATTGTGGCAGTGCTCATGGTGTCCGTGCTCATGGTGACAGTGCCCATGTTTACAGTGTTTATGGTGATAGATGTCACGGTGTCAGTGCCCACGGGGACAGTGCCAAGGCTGACAAAGCCCAGGGTGATACTTCCCATTGGGACAGTGCCCACGGTGACAGTGCCCATGGTGACAGCGCCCAGTGTGACAAGGCACATGGTGACAGTGCTCACGGTGACGGTGCCCATGGTGACAGTGCCGATGGTGAGAGTGCCATTAGTGACAGTGCTCATGGTGAAACTGCCCACGGAGACATCGAATATGGTGATAGTGCTCATGGTGACAACCCAACGGTGACAGTGTCAATGTTGATAGTCCCCGTGGTGACAGGTCTTACATTGAATGTGACCATGGTGTCTGTGCCCATGATGACGGTGCCCATGGTGAAAGTTCCCACGGCGCCATTGCCTATGGTGACTGTGCTCATGGTAACAGTGCCCATGGTGACAGTGACCATGGTGAGAGTGCTCACACTGATAGTGCCCATGGTGACAGGGCTCATGGTGCCAGTCCGCATTGTGCCAGTACCCATGGCGACAGTGGTCATGGTGACACTGACCACAGTGAGAGTGCTCACTGTGATAGAGCTCACGGTAATAGTGCTCATGGTGACAGTGCAAATGGTGACAATACCCATGGTGACAGTACTCATGTTGAAAATACCCATGGTGGCAGTTCTGATGGTGACAGTGCTCATAATAGCAGTGCCCAAGGTGGCAGTCCTCGTGGTGACAGTGCTAATGGTGACAGTGCTCTTGGTGGCAGTTCCCATGGGGACAGTACCGATGGTGACCCTGTGCATTGTTACAGTGCCCATGGTAACCGTGCTCACGGTGGTAGTGCACATCGTGACAGTGCCCATGGTGGTAGTTCACCTGGTGACAGTGCTAAATAGTGACAGTGCACATGCTGACAGTGCTCACGGTGATAGTGCCCATGGTGACAGTGCCCACGGTGATAATGGGTATTATTACAGTGTTCATCGTGACAGAGCCCAAGGTGGCAGTGGCCATGGTGACAGTGCCCACAATGACAGTGCCCATGGTAACAGTGCCGACAGTGACAGTGCCCATGGTGACACTTCTCACAGTGAATGTGCCCATGGGGACAGTTACCATAATGAGATTTCTCATGGTGATAGTGCCCGTTGTGACACTGCTCACAGTGACAATGCCCATGGTGCCAGTGCCCATAGAGACATTCCGCACGGTCACATTTCTCACAGTGAAAGTGCCTATGGTGACACTGCACCTGGTGGCAGTGCAAAATGGTGACAGTGCCCATGGTGACATTGCTCATAGTGACTTTGCTTACAGTGATAGTCCTTACGGTGACAGTGTGCATGGTGACACTGCACACAGTTGCAGTGTTTATGGTGACAGTCTTCACGGTGATACTTTCCATGGTGATAGTGCCCATGGTGACACTGCACATGGTGGCAGTGATAAATGGTGACAGTGCCCCTGTTGACAGTTCTCATGGTGACAGTGCACATGGTGACAACCCGTGCAGACTCTACTCATGGTGACAGTACTCACGGTGACAGTTCTCATGTTTGCAGTATCCATGGTGACAGTGCTCACAGTGATAGTGCCCATGGTGAGAGTGCCCATGATGACAGGGCCCATGGTGCCATTGCCTATGGTGACAGTGCTCATGGTAACAGTGCCCAAGGTGACAGTGACCATGGTGAGAGTGCTCACACTGATGGTGCCCATGGTGACAGTGCTCACGGTGCCTGTCTACGTTGTGCCAGTACCCATGGCGACAGTGCTCATGGTGACAGTGACCACAGTGAGAGTGCTCATAGTGATAGTGCTCACGGTAATAGTGCTCATGGTGACAATGCAAATGGTGACAATACCATGGTGACAGTACTCATGTTGAAAATACCCATGGTGGCAGTTCTCCTAGCGACAGATCTCATTGTGACAGTGCTCATAATAGCAGTGCCCAGGTGCCAGTGCTCGTGGTGACAGTGCTAATGGTGACAGTGCTCTTGGTGGCAGTTCCCATCGGGACAATACTGATGGTGACGCTGTGCATTGTTACAGTGCCCATGGTAACCGTGCTCACGGTGATAGTGCACATCGTGACAGCGCCCATGGTGGTAGTTCACCTGGTGACAGTGCTAAATAGTGACAGTGCACATGCTGACAGTGCTCACGGTGATAGTGCCCATGGTGACAGTGCACACAGTGATAATGGGCATTGTTACAGAGTTCATGGTGACAGCACACGGTGGCAGTGGCCATGGAGACAGTGCCCACAATGACAGTGCCCATGGTGACAGTGCCGACAGTGACAGTGCCCATGGTGACACTTCTCACGGTGACAGTGCCCATGGGGACAGTTAGCATGGTGAGATTTCTCACGGTGACAGTGCCCGTTGTGACAGTGCTCACAGTGACAATGCCCATGGTGCCAGTGCCCATAGAGTCATTCCGCACGGTCACATTTCTCACAGTGAAAGTTCCTATGGTGATATTAACCATGGTGACACTGCACATGGTGGCAGAGCAAAATGGTGACAGTGCCCATGGTGACATTGCTCATGGTGACTTTGCTTATGGTGATAGTCCTTACAGTGACAGTGCGCATGGTGACACTGCACACAGTGACAGTGTTCATGGTGACAGTGTTCACGGTGATAGTTCCCATGGTGAGATTGTCCATGGTAACAGTGCCCATAGTCACAATTCTCATGGTGTAGTGCTCACAGTGACAGTGTCCATGGTGTTATGCCCATGGTGACAGTGCTCATGGTGACAGTGCTCATGTTGGCAGTGCCATAAATAACAGTGCTCATTGTGGCAGTGCTCATGGTGTCCGTGCTCATGGTGACAGTGCCCATGTTTACAGTGTTTATGGTGATAGATGTCACGGTGTCAGTGGCCACGGGGACAGTGCCAAGGCTGACAAAGCCCAGGGTGATACTTCCCATTGGGACAGTGCCCACGGTGACAGTGCCCATGGTGACAGCGCCCAGTGTGACAAGGCACATGGTGACAGTGCTCACGGTGACGGTGCCCATGGTGACAGTGCCGATGGTGAGAGTGCCATTAGTGACAGTGCTCATGGTGAAACTGCCCATGGAGACATCGCCCATGGTGATAGTGCTCATGGTGACAACCCCACGGTGACAGTGCCAAAGTTGATAGTCCCCGTGGTGACAGGTCTTACATTGAATGTGACCATGGTGTCTGTGCTCATGGTGACAGTGCTCAAGGTTAGAGTCTCCATGTTGACAGTGCCGATGGTGACAATTCTCACGGTGACAGGGCCTATGTTGAAAATTCTCATAGTGACAGTGTTCACGGTGACAGTGCCCATGGTGCTATTACCCATGGTGACAGTTCTCATAGTGAAACGGCCCATGGTGACACTGCACATGGTGGCAGTGCAAAATGGTGACAGTGCCCATGGTGCTATTGCTCATGGTGACATTGCTTACGGTGATAGTGTGTATGGTGAAACTGCACACAGTGACATTGCTCATGGTGACAGTGTTCACGGCGTTAGTTCCTATCGTGAATGTGACCTTGGGGACGGTGCCCATTGTCACAATTCTCATGGTGTAGTGCTCACGGTGACAGTGCCCATGGTGACAATACACAGGGTGACAGTATTCATGGTGACATTGCTCATGGTGAGAGTGCCCATGTTCACAACTGTCACGGTGATTGTTCCCATGGTGACAATACCCAGGGTAACAGAGCTGATGGTAAAAGTGTTCACGGTGACAGTGCCCATGATGACAGTACCTAAGGTGACAATTCCCATGGTGAGACTGCTCATAGACAGTGCCCATGGTGACAATACCCAGCATGTCCTGTCCATGGTGACAGTGATCATGGTGACACTTCTCATGAGGACAGTGCCATAAGTGACAGTGCTCATTGTGGCAGTGCTCATGGTGACTGTGCTCATGGTGACAGTGCCCATGGTGACAGTGCCTATGGTGATAGATATCATGGTGGCCGTGCCCAGGGTGACATTGCCCACGGTGACAAAGCCCAGGGTGATACTTCCCATTGTGACAGTGCCAACGGTGGCAGAGCCCATGGTGACACTGCCCAAGATCACAGTGCCCATGGTGAGAGTTCTAACGGTGACTCTGCCCATGGTGACAGCACCCAGTGTGACAATGCCCATTGTGACAGTGCTCACGGTGACCATGCCGATGGTGATAGTGCCAATAGTGAGAGTGCTCACGGTGACACTGCCCATGGGGACACTGACCATGGTGATAGTGCTCATCATGACAACCCCTCGGAGGCAGTGCCAATGGTGAGAGTCCCCGTGGTGACAGTTCGCACGGTGAAAGTGATCCTGTTGAAATTTCTCATGGTGACAGTGCTCATGGTGACAGTGCTCAAGGTGATAGTCTCCATGTTGACAGTGTCCATGGTGACTGTTCTCACGGTGACAGTGCCTATGGTGATTATGCTCTTAGTGACAGTGCTCATGGTGACAGTGCCCATGGTGGCAGTGACCACGGTGACTGTTCTCACCGTGGTAGTGCCCATGGTGACAGTGTTCATGATGACAGTCCGCATTAAGTCTGTGCCCACGGTGACACTGCTCATGGTGATTGTTCTCACGGTGATAGTACGCACGGTGACAGTGCCAAAGGTGACAATACCCAGGTGATAGTAATCATGGTGAAAGTGCCCATGGTGGCAGTTCTCATACTGACAGTTCTTGTGACACTGCTCATGGTGGCAGTGCTCGTGGTGACAGTGCTCTTGGTGACAGTGCTCATGGTGGCAGTGCCCATGGTGAGACTCCCGATGGTGACACTGCCCATGGTGACAGTGCACATGGTCATGGTGCATCTGGTGGCAGTGCAAAATAGTGAGAGTGCCCATGATGATATTGCTCATGGTGATAGTGCCCATGGTGAGAGTGCCCATGGTTCCAGTGCTCATGGTGACAGTGCCCATTGTGACAGTGCCCCTGGTGACAGTGCACACCGTGAGAGTGTCCATGGTGTCTGTGCCCATGGTGACAGTTCTTATCATGAGAGTGTTCATGGTAGCAGTGTTCATGGTAATAGTGCTCACGGAGACATTGCCCACAATGAGAGTGCCCATGGTGAGAATACTGACTGTGACAGTGCCCATGATGACTTTTCTCTCTGCGACAGTGCCCTTCAGGACAGTTAGCACGGTGAGATTTCTCACAGTGATAGTGCACATGGTTTCAGTGCTAATAGTGAAAAGACCCACGGCGCCAGTGCCCATCATGGCATTGCTCACGGTGATAGTTCTCACGGTGACAGTGCCCATGGTGATAT
This sequence comes from Mesoplodon mirus, assembly GCF_964341445.2. NCBI lineage: Eukaryota > Metazoa > Chordata > Mammalia > Artiodactyla > Ziphiidae > Mesoplodon > Mesoplodon mirus. Next base: position 3,947,162 of record NW_028295808.1, on the reverse strand, counting down.
TACCCATGGTGACAGTACTCAGTGATCAAGTGCTCATGGTGACAGTGCCTAAGGTGATAGTGCACACGGTGGCAGTGCAAAATGGCGACAGTGCCCATGGGGACATTGCTTAATGTGATAGTCCTTGTGGTGACATTGCGCATGGTGACATTGCCCACCACGACAGTTCTCTTGTTGACAGTGCTCATGGTGATAGTGCCAATGTTGGAAGTGCCCATCGTGAAAGTGCCCATGGTGAGAGTTCTTATGATGAGAGTGGTCAGAGTGGCAGTGCTCATGGTGAAAGTGCCCATGGTGACAGAGCCCACGGTGACAGTGTCCATAGTTATAGTGTCCACGGTGACAGTCCTAACAGTGAAATTGTCCATGGGGACACTGCCCATGGTGAAAGTGCCCATGGTCACAACACTCACGGTGATAGTGCTCACGGTGAGAGTGGCCATGGTGACAGTGACCACGGTGACACTTCTAATGGTGATACTGCCCATGATGACAGTGCTCATGGTGACAGTCCACATTGTGCCAGTGCCCAAGGTGACAGTGCTCATGGTGACAGTGCCCAAAGTCACAATACCCATGGTGACAGTGCCCAGGCTGACAGTTCTCAAGGTGATAGTGCCCATGGTGACAGTGCACATGGTGATATAGAGAATGGGGACAGTGCTTATGGTGACAGTGGTCATGGTTGCAGTACCCATGGTGATAGTGCTGAAAGTGACAGTGCCCTTGGGGATAGTGCCCATGGTGAGTGTGCTCGTGTTAATAGTGCCCATGGTGGCAGTTCCCATTGTGAAAGTGCTCATGATGACAGTGCCCATGTTGGTAGTTCCCATGGTGACAGTGCTCATGGTGATAGTGACCATGTTAACAGTGCACATGGTGGCTGTGCCCTTGGTGACAGTGCCCATGATGACAGTATTCATGGTGACAGTGCTCACGGTGATAGTGCCCTTGGTGACAGTGCACATGGTGGTAGTCCACATGGTGGCAGTGAAAAATGGTGACAGTTCCCATGCTGAAAGTTCTCATTGTGACAATGCACACGGTCACAACCGATGCAGACACTGCTCATGGTAGCTGTACCCGTGGTGACAGGGCTCATGGTGATAGTGACCATGTTAACAGTGCCCATGGTGACAATGCCCATGATGACAGTGCCCATGGAGTCAGTGCCCACGGAGCCATTGCCTATGGTAACAGTGCTCACAGTGACAGTACCCATGGTAACAGTGACCACGGTGAGAGTGCTCATGGTGATAGTGGCTATGGTGACAGATCACACTGTGGCAGTCCGCATTGTGCCAGTACCAATAGTGACAGTGCCCATGGTGACATTGACCAAGGTGAGAGTGCTCACGGTGCTAGTGCTCACAGTAATAGTGCTCATGGTGACAGTGCCGACAGTGACGGTGCTCACGGTGACAGTGCCTATGGTGATAGTGCCCATGGTGAGAGTCCGCCCATTGATAGTGCCCATGGTGGCAGTTCCCATTGTGAAAGTGCTCATGATGACATTGCCCATGTTGGTAGTTCCCATGGTGACAGTGCTCACGGTGATAGTGACCTTGGTAACTGTGCACATGGTGGCCGTGCCCTTGGTGACAGTGCCAATGATGACAGTACTCATGGTGACAGTTCCCATGGGGACAAGGCACAGGGTGGCAGTGAAAAATGGTGAAAGTGCCCATGTTGACAGTTCTCATGGTGACAGTGCACATGGTAACAACCCATGCAGACAGTACTCACGGTGACATTTCTCATGGTTGCAGTACCCATGGTGACAGTGCTCACAGTGATACTGCCCATGGTGGCAGTGCCCATGGTGACAGTGCCCATGGTGACACTGCCCATGATGACAGTGCCCATGGTGAAAGTTCCCACGGTGCCATTCCCTACGGTGACTGTGCTCATGGTAACAGTGCCCATGGTGACAGTGACCATGGTGAGAGTGCTCACACTGATAGTGCCCATGGTGACAGGGCTCATGGTGCCAGGCCGCATTGTGCCAGTACCCATGGCGACAGTGGTCATGGTGACACTGACCACAGTGAGAGTGCTCACTGTGATAGAGCTCACGGTAATAGTGCTCATGGTGACAGTGCAAATGGTGACAATACCCATGGTGACAGTACTCATGTTGAAAATACCCATGGTGGCAGTTCTCATGGTGACAGTGCTCATAATAGCAGTGCCCAAGGTGGCAGTCCTCGTGGTGACAGTGCTAATGGTGACAGTGCTCTTGGTGGCAGTTCCCATGGGGACAGTACCGATGGTGACCCTGTGCATTGTTACAGTGCCCATGGTAACCGTGCTCACGGTGGTAGTGCACATCGTGACAGTGCCCATGGTGGTAGTTCACCTGGTGACAGTGCTAAATAGTGACAGTGCACATGCTGACAGTGCTCACGGTGATAGTGCCCATGGTGACAGTGCCCACGGTGATAATGGGTATTATTACAGTGTTCATCGTGACTGAGCCCAAGGTGGCAGTGGCCATGGTAAGAGTGCCCACAATGACAGTGCCCATGGTAACAGTGCCGACAGTGACAGTGCCCATGGTGACACTTCTCACAGTGAATGTGCCCATGGGGACAGTTACCATGATGAGATTTCTCATGGTGATAGTGCCCGTTGTGACAGTGCTCACAGTGACAATGCCCATGGTGCCAGTGCCCATAGAGACATTCCGCACGGTCACATTTCTCACGGTGAAAGTGCCTATGGTGACACTGCACCTGGTGGCAGTGCAAAATGGTGACAGTGCCCATGGTGACATTGCTCATAGTGACTTTGCTTACAGTGATAGTCCTTACGGTGACAGTGTGCATGGTGACACTGCACACAGTTGCAGTGTTTATGGTGACAGTCTTCACGGTGATACTTTCCATGGTGATAGTGCCCATGGTGACACTGCACATGGTGGCAGTGATAAATGGTGACAGTGCCCCTGTTGACAGTTCTCATGGTGACAGTGCACATGGTGACAACCCGTGCAGACTGTACTCATGGTGACAGTACTCACGGTGACAGTTCTCATGTTTGCAGTATCCATGGTGACAGTGCTCACAGTGATAGTGCCCATGGTGAGAGTGCCCATGATGACAGGGCCCATGGTGCCATTGCCTATGGTGACAGTGCTCATGGTAACAGTGCCCAAGGTGACAGTGACCATGGTGAGAGTGCTCACACTGATGGTGCCCATGGTGACAGTGCTCACGGTGCCTGTCTACGTTGTGCCAGTACCCATGGCGACAGTGCTCATGGTGACAGTGACCACAGTGAGAGTGCTCATAGTGATAGTGCTCACGTTAATAGTGCTCATGGTGACAATGCAAATGGTGACAATACCATGGTGACAGTACTCATGTTGAAAATACCCATGGTGGCAGTTCTCATAGCGACAGATCTCATGGTGACAGTGCTCATAATAGCAGTGCCCAGGTGCCAGTGCTCGTGGTGACAGTGCTAATGGTGACAGTGCTCTTGGTGGCAGTTCCCATCGGGACAATACTGATGGTGACGCTGTGCATTGTTACAGTGCCCATGGTAACCGTGCTCACAGTGATAGTGCACATCGTGACAGTGCCCATGGTGGTAGTTCACCTGGTGACAGTGCTAAATAGTGACAGTGCACATGCTGACAGTGCTCACGGTGATAGTGCCCATGGTGACAGTGCACACGGTGATAATGGGCATTGTTACAGAGTTCATGGTGACAGCACACGGTGGCAGTGGCCATGGAGACAGTGCCCACAATGACAGTGCCCATGGTGACAGTGCCGACAGTGACAGTGCCCATGGTGACACTTCTCACGGTGACAGTGCCCATGGGGACAGTTAGCATGGTGAGATTTCTCACGGTGACAGTGCCCGTTGTGACAGTGCTCACAGTGACAATGCCCATGGTGCCAGTGCCCATAGAGTCATTCCGCACGGTCACATTTCTCACAGTGAAAGTGCCTATGGTGATATTAACCATGGTGACACTGCACATGGTGGCAGAGCAAAATGGTGACAGTGCCCATGGTGACATTGCTCATGGTGACTTTGCTTATGGTGATAGTCCTTACAGTGACAGTGCGCATGGTGACACTGCACACAGTGACAGTGTTCATGGTGACAGTGTTCACGGTGATAGTTCCCATGGTGAGATTGTCCATGGTAACAGTGCCCATAGTCACAATTCTCATGGTGTAGTGCTCACAGTGACAGTGTCCATGGTGTCATGCCCATGGTGACAGTGCTCATGGTGACAGTGCTCATGTTGGCAGTGCCATAAATAACAGTGCTCATTGTGGCAGTGCTCATGGTGTCCGTGCTCATGGTGACAGTGCCCATGTTTACAGTGTTTATGGTGATAGATGTCACGGTGTCAGTGCCCACGGGGACAGTGCCAAGGCTGACAAAGCCCAGGGTGATACTTCCCATTGGGACAGTGCCCACGGTGACAGTGCCCATGGTGACAGCGCCCAGTGTGACAAGGCTCATGGTGACAGTGCTCACGGTGACGGTGCCCATGGTGACAGTGCCGATGGTGAGAGTGCCATTAGTTACAGTGCTCATGGTGAAACTGCCCACGGAGACATCGCCCATGGTGATAGTGCTCATGGTGACAACCCCACGGTGACAGTGTCAATGTTGATAGTCCCCGTGGTGACAGGTCTTACATTGAATGTGACCATGGTGTCTGTGCTCATGGTGACAGTGCTCAAGGTTATAGTCTCCATGTTGACAGTGCCGATGGTGACAATTCTCACGGTGACAGGGCCTATGTTGAAAATTCTCATAGTGACAGTGTTCACAGTGACAGTGCCCATGGTGCTATTACCCATGGTGACAGTTCTCATAGTGAAACTGCCCATGGTGACACTGCACATGGTGGCAGTGCAAAATGGTGACAGTGCCCATGGTGATATTGCTCATGGTGACATTGCTTACGGTGATAGTGTGTATGGTGAAACTGCACACAGTGACATTGCTCATGGTGACAGTGTTCACGGTGTTAGTTCCTATCGTGAATGTGACCATGGGGACAGTGCCCATTGTCACAATTCTCATGGTGTAGTGCTCACGGTGACAGTGCCCATGGTGACAATACACAGGGTGACAGTATTCATGGTGACATTGCTCATGGTGAGAGTGCCCATGTTCACAACTGTCACGGTGATTGTTCCCATGGTGACAATACCCAGGGTAACAGAGCTGATGGTAAAAGTGTTCACGGTGACAGTGCCCATGGTGACAGTACCTAAGGTGACAATTCCCATGGTGAGACTGCTCATAGACAGTGCCCACGGTGACAATACCCAGCGTGTCCTGTCCATGGTGACAGTGATCATGGTGACACTTCTCATGAGGACAGTGCCATAAGTGACAGTGCTCATTGTGGCAGTGCTCATGGTGACCGTGCCCATGGTGACAGTGCCCATGGTGACAGTGCCTATGGTGATAGATATCATGGTGGCCGTGCCCAGGGTGACATTGCCCACGCTGACAAAGCCCATGGTGATACTTCCCATTGTGACAGTGCCCACGGTGGCAGAGCCCATGGTGACAGTGCCCAAGATCACAGTGTCCATGGTGAGAGTGCTAACGGTGACTGTGCCCATGGTGACAGCACCCAGTGTGACAATGCCCATTGTGACAGTGCTCACGGTGACCATGCCGATGGTGATAGTGCCAATAGTGAGAGTGCTCACGGTGACACTGCCCATGGAGACACTGCCCATGGTGATAGTGCTCATCATGACAACCCCTCGTAGGCAGTGCCAATGGTGAGAGTCCCCGTGGTGACAGTTCTCACGGTGAAAGTGATCCTATTGATATTTCTCATGGTGACAGTGCTCTTGGTGACAGTGCTCAAGTTGATAGTCTGAATGTTGACAGTGCCCATGGTGACTCTTCTCACGGTGACAGTGCCTATGGTGATTATGCTCTTAGTGACAGTGCTCATGGTGACAGTGCCCATGGTGACAGTGACCACGGTGACTGTTCTCACCGTGGTAGTGCCCATGGTGACAGTGTTCATGATGACAGTCCGCATTAAGGCTGTGCCCACGGTGACACTGCTCATGGTGATAGTTCTCATGGTGATAGTACGCACGGTGACAGTGCCAAAGGTGACAATACCCAGGTGATAGTAATCATGGTGAAAGAGCCCATGGTGGCAGATCTCATACTGACAGTTCTTGTGACAGTGATCATGGTGGCAGTGCTCGTGGTGACAGTGCTCTTGGTGACAGTGCTCATGGTGGCAGTGCCCATGGTGAGACTCCCGATGGTGACACTGCCCATGGTGACAGTGCACATGGTCATGGTGCATCTGGTGGCAGTGCAAAATAGTGAGAGTGCCCATGATGATATTGCTCATGGTGATAGTGCCCATGGTGAGAGTGCCCATGGTTCCAGTGCTCATGGTGACAGTGCCCATTGTGACAGTGCCCCTGGTGACAGTGCACACCGTGAGAGTGCCCATGGTGTCTGTGCCCATGGTGACAGTTCTTATCATGAGAGTGTTCACGGTAGCAGTGTTCATGGTAATAGTGCTCACGGAGACATTGCCCACAATGAGAGTGCCCATGGTGAGAATACTGACTGTGAAAGTGCCCATGATGACTTTTCTCTCTGCGACAGTGCCCATGGGGACAGTTAGCACGGTGAGATTTCTCACAGTGATAGTGCACATGGTTTCAGTGCTAATAGTGAAAAGACCCACGGCGCCAGTGCCCATCATGGCATTGCTCACGGTGATAGTTCTCACGGTGACAGTGCCCATGGTGATATTACCCATGGTGACAGTACTCAGTGATCAAGTGCTCATGGTGACAGTGCCTAAGGTGATAGTGCACACGGTGGCAGTGCAAAATGGCGACAGTGCCCATGGGGACATTGCTTAATGTGATAGTCCTTGTGGTGACATTGCGCATGGTGACATTGCCCACCACGACAGTTCTCTTGTTGACAGTGCTCATGGTGATAGTGCCAATGTTGGAAGTGCCCATCGTGAAAGTGCCCATGGTGACAGTTCTTATGATGAGAGTGGTCAGAGTGGCAGTGCTCATGGTGAAAGTGCCCATGGTGACAGAGCCCACGGTGACAGTGTCCATAGTTATAGTGTCCACGGTGACAGTCCTAACAGTGAAATTGTCCATGGGGACACTGCCCATGGTGAAAGTGCCCATGGTCACAACACTCACGGTGATAGTGCTCACGGTGAGAGTGGCCATGGTGACAGTGACCACGGTGACACTTCTAATGGTGATACTGCCCATGATGACAGTGCTCATGGTGACAGTCCACATTGTGCCAGTGCCCAAGGTGACAGTGCTCATGGTGACAGTGCCCAAAGTCACAATACCCATGGTGACAGTGCCCAGGCTGACAGTTCTCAAGGTGATAGTGCCCATGGTGACAGTGCACATGGTGATACAGAGAATGGGGACAGTGCTTATGGTGACAGTGTTCATGGTTGCAGTACCCATGGTGATAGTGCTGAAACTGACAGTGCCCTTGGGGATAGTGCCCATGGTGAGTGTGCTCGTGTTAATAGTGCCCATGGTGGCAGTTCCCATTGTGAAAGTGCTCATGATGACAGTGCCCATGTTGGTAGTTCCCATGGTGACAGTGCTCATGGTGATAGTGACCAAGTTAACAGTGCACATGGTGGCTGTGCCCTTGGTGACAGTGCCCATGATGACAGTATTCATGGTGACAGTGCTCACGGTGATAGTGCCCATGGTGACAGTGCACATGGTGGTAGTCCACATGGTGGCAGTGAAAAATGGTGACAGTTCCCATGCTGACAGTTCTCATTGTGACAATGCACACGGTCACAACCGATGCTGACACTGCTCATGGTAGCTGTACCCGTGGTGACAGTGCTCATGGTGATAGTGACCATGTTAACAGTGCCCATGGTGACACTGCCCATGGTGACAATGCCCATGATGACAGTGCCCATGGAGTCAGTGCCCACGGAGCCATTGCCTATGGTAACAGTGCTCACAGTGACAGTACCCTTGGTAACAGTGACCACGGTGAGAGTGCTCATGGTGATAGTGGCTATGGTGACAGATCACACTGTGACAGTCCGCATTGTGCCAGTACCAATAGTGACAGTGCCCATGGTGACATTGACCACGGTGAGAGTGCTCACGGTGCTAGTGCTCACAGTAATAGTGCTCATGGTGACAGTGCCGACAGTGACGGTGCTCACGGTGACAGTGCCTATGGTGATAGTGCCCATGGTGAGAGTCCGCCCATTGATAGTGCCCATGGTGGCAGTTCCCATTGTGAAAGTGCTCATGATGACATTGCCCATGTTGGTAGTTCCCATGGTGACAGTGCTCACGGTGATAGTGACCTTGGTAACTGTGCACATGGTGGCCGTGCCCTTGGTGACAGTGCCAATGATGACAGTACTCATGGTGACAGTTCCCATGGGGACAAGGCACAGGGTGGCAGTGAAAAATGGTGAAAGTGCCCATGTTGACAGTTCTCATGGTGACAGTGCACACGGTGACAACCCATGCAGACAGTACTCACGGTGACAGTTCTCATGGTTGCAGTACCCATGGTGACAGTGCTCACAGTGATACTGCCCATGGTGGCAGTGCCCATGGTGACAGTGCCCATGGTGACACTGCCCATGATGACAGTGCCCATGGTGAAAGTTCCCACGGCCCCATTGCCTATGGTGACTGTGCTCATGGTAACAGTGCCCATGGTGACAGTGACCATGGTGAGAGTGCTCACACTGATAGTGCCCATGGTGACAGGGCTCATGGTGCCAGTCCGCATTGTGCCAGTACCCATGGCGACAGTGGTCATGGTGACACTGACCACAGTGAGAGTGCTCACTGTGATAGAGCTCATGGTAATAGTGCTCATGGTGACAGTGCAAATGGTGACAATACCCATGGTGACAGTACTCATGTTGAAAATACCCATGGTGGCAGTTCTCATGGTGACAGTGCTCATAATAGCAGTGCCCAAGGTGGCAGTCCTCGTGGTGACAGTGCTAATGGTGACAGTGCTCTTGGTGGCAGTTCCCATGGGGACAATACCGATGGTGACCCTGTGCATTGTTACAGTGCCCATGGTAACCGTGCTCACGGTGGTAGTGCACATTGTGACAGTGCCCATGGTTGTAGTTCACCTGGTGACAGTGCTAAATAGTGACAGTGCTCATGCTGACAGTGCTCACGATGATAGTGCCCATGGTGACAGTGCCCACGGTGATAATGTGTATTATTACAGTGTTCATCGTGACAGAGCCCAAGGTGGCAGTGGCCATGGTGACAGTACCCACAATGACAGTGCCCATGGTAACAGTGCCGACAGTGACAGTGCCCATGGTGACACTTCTCACAGTGAATGTTCCCATGGGGACAGTTACCATGATGAGATTTCTCACGGTGATAGTGCCCGTTGTGACAGTGCTCACAGTGACAATGCCCATGGTGCCAGTGCCCATAGAGACATTCCGCACGGTCACATTTCTCACGGTGAAAGTGCCTATGGTGACACTGCACCTGGTGGCAGTGCAAAATGGTGACAGTGCCCATGGTGACATTGCTCATAGTGACTTTGCTTACAGTGATAGTCCTTACAGTGACAGTGTGCATGGTGACACTGCACACAGTTGCAGTGTTTATGGTGACAGTCTTCACGGTGATACTTTCCATGGTGATAGTGCCCATGGTGACACTGCACATGGTGGCAGTGATAAATGGTGACAGTGCCCCTGTTGACAGTTCTCATGGTGACAGTGCACATGGTGACAACCCGTGCAGACTCTACTCATGGTGACAGTACTCACGGTGACAGTTCTCATGTTTGCAGTATCCATGGTGACAGTGCTCACAGTGATAGTGCCCATGGTGAGAGTGCCCATGATGACAGGGCCCATGGTGCCATTGCCTATGGTGACAGTGCTCATGGTAACAGTGCCCAAGGTGACAGTGACCATGGTGAGAGTGCTCACACTGATGGTGCCCATGGTGACAGTGCTCACGGTGCCTGTCTACATTGTGCCAGTACCCATGGCGACAGTGCTCATGGTGACAGTGACCATAGTGAGAGTGCTCATAGTGATAGTGCTCACGGTAATAGTGCTCATGGTGACAATGCAAATGGTGACAATACCATGGTGACAGTACTCATGTTGAAAATACCCATGGTGGCAGTTCTCCTAGCGACAGATCTCATGGTGACAGTGCTCATAATAGCAGTGCCCAGGTGCCAGTGCTCGTGGTGACAGTGCTAATGGTGACAGTGCTCTTGGTGGCAGTTCCCATCGGGACAATACTGATGGTGACGCTGTGCATTGTTACAGTGCCCATGGTAACCGTGCTCACGGTGATAGTGCACATCGTGACAGCGCCCATGGTGGTAGTTCACCTGGTGACAGTGCTAAATAGTGACAGTGCATGTGCTGACAGTGCTCACGGTGATAGTGCCCATGGTGACAGTGCACACGGTGATAATGGGCATTGTTACAGATTTCATCGTGACAGCACATGGTGGCAGTGGCCATGGAGACAGTGCCCACAATGACAGTGCCCATGGTGACAGTGCCGACAGTGACAGTGCCCATGGTGACACTTCTCACGGTGACAGTGCCCATGGGGACAGTTAGCATGGTGAGATTTCTCACGGTGACAGTGCCCGTTGTGACAGTGCTCACAGTGACAATGCCCATGGTGCCAGTGCCCATAGAGTCATTCCGCACGGTCTCATTTCTCACAGTGAAAGTGCCTATGGTGATATTAACCATGGTGACACTGCACATGGTGGCAGAGCAAAATGGTGACAGTGCCCATGGTGATATTGCTCATGGTGACTTTCCTTATGGTGATAGTCCTTACAGTGACAGTGTGCATGGTGACACTGCACACAGTGACAGTGTTCATGGTGACAGTGTTCACAGTGATAGTTCCCATGGTGAGATTGTCCATGGTAACAGTGCCCATAGTCACAATTCTCATGGTGTAGTGCTCACAGTGACAGTGTCCATGGTGTCATGCCCATGGTGACAGTGCTCATGGTGACAGTGCTCATGTTGGCAGTGACATAAATAACAGTGCTCATTGTGGCAGTGCTCATGGTGTCCGTGCTCATGGTGACAGTGCCCATGTTTACAGTGTTTATGGTGATAGATGTCACGGTGTCAGTGCCCACGGGGACAGTGCCAAGGCTGACAAAGCCCAGGGTGATACTTCCCATTGGGACAGTGCCCACGGTGACAGTGCCCATGGTGACAGCGCCCAGTGTGACAAGGCTCATGGTGACAGTGCTCACGGTGATGGTGCCCATGGTGACAGTGCCGATGGTGAGAGTGCCATTAGTGACAGTGCTCATGGTGAAACTGCCCATGGAGACATCGCCCATGGTGATAGTGCTCGTGGTGACAACCCCACGGTGACAGTGCCAATGTTGATAGTCCCCGTGGTGACAGGTCTTACATTGAATGTGACCATGGTGTCTGTGCTCATGGTGACAGTGCTCAAGTTTATAGTCTCCATGTTGACAGTGCCGATGGTGACAATTCTCACGGTGACAGGGCCTATGGTGTAAATTCACATAGTGACAGTGTTCACGGTGAGAGTGCCCATGGTGCTATTACCCATGGTGACAGTTCTCATAGTGAAACTGCCCATGGTGACACTGCACATGGTGGCAGTGCAAAATGGAGACAGTGCCCACGGTGATATTTCTCAAGGTGACATTGCTTACGGTGATTGTGTGTATGGTGAAACTGCACACAGTGACATTGCTCATGGTGACAGTGTTCACGGCGTTAGTTCCTATCGTGAATGTGACCATGGGGACAGTGCCCATTGTCACAATTCTCATGGTGTAGTGCTCACGGTGACAGTGCCCATGGTGACAATACACAGGGTGACACTATTCATGGTGACATTGCTCATGGTGAGAGTGCCCATGTTCACAACTGTCACGGTGATAGTTCCCATGGTGACAATACCCAGGGTAACAGAGCTGATGGTAAAAGTGTTCACGGTGACAGTGCCCATGATGACAGTACCTAAGGTGACAATTCCCATGGTGAGACTGCTCATAGACAGTGCCCATGGTGACAATACCCAGCGTGTCCTGTCCATGGTGACAGTGATCATGGTGACACTTCTCATGAGGACAGTGCCATAAGTGACAGTGCTCATTGTGGCAGTGCTCATGGTGACTGTGCTCATGGTGACAGTGCCCATGGTGACAGTGCCTATGGTGATAGATATCATGGTGGCCGTGCCCAGGGTGACATTGCCCACGGTGACAAAGCCCATGGTGATACTTCCCATTGTGACAGTGCCCACGGTGGCAGACCCCATGGTGACAGTGCCCAAGATCACAGTGTCCATGGTGAGAGTGCTAACGGTGACTGTGCCCATGGTGACAGCACCCAGTGTGACAATGCCCATTGTGACAGTGCTCACGGTGACCATGCCGATGGTGTTAGAGCCAATAGTGAGAGTGCTCACGGTGACACTGCCCATGGAGACACTGCCCATGGTGATAGTGCTCATCATGACAACCCCTCGGAGGCAGTGCCAATGGTGAGAGTCCCCATGGTGACAGTTCTCACGGTGAAAGTGATCCTATTGATATTTCTCATGGTGACAGTGCTCTTGGTGACAGTGCTCAAGGTGATAGTCTGAATGTTGACAGTGCCCATGGTGACTCTTCTCACGGTGACAGTGCCTATGGTGATTATGCTCTTAGTGACAGTGCTCATGGTGACAGTGCCCATGGTGACAGTGACCACGGTGAATGTTCTCACCATGGTAGTGCCCATGGTGACAGTGTTCATGATGACAGTCCGCATTAAGGCTGTGCCCACGGTGACACTGCTCATGGTGATAGTTCTCACGGTGATAGTACGCACGGTGAAAGTGCCAAAGGTGACAATACCCAGGTGATAGTAATCATGGTGAAAGTGCCCATGGTGGCAGTTCTCATACTGACAGTTCTTGTGACAGTGCTCATGGTGGCAGTGCTCGTGGTGACAGTGCTCTTGGTGACAGTGCTCATGGTGGCAGTGCCCATGGTGAGACTCCCGATGGTGACACTGCCCATGGTGACAGTGCACATGGTCATGGTGCATCTGCTGGCAGTGCAAAATAGTGAGAGTGCCCATGATGATATTGCTCATGGTGATAGTGCCCATGGTGAGAGTGCCCATGGTTCCAGTGCTCATGGTTACAGTGCCCATTGGGACAGTGCCCCTGGTGACAGTGCACACCGTGAGAGTGCCCATGGTGTCTGTGCCCATGGTGACAGTTCTTATCATGAGAGTGTTCACGGTAGCAGTGTTCATGGTAATAGTGCTCACGGAGACATTGCCCACAATGAGAGTGCCCATGGTGAGAATACTGACTGTGAAAGTGCCCATGATGACTTTTCTCTCTGCGACAGTGCCCATGGGGACAGTTAGCACGGTGAGATTTCTCACAGTGATAGTGCACATGGTTTCAGTGCTAATAGTGAAAAGACCCACGGCGCCAGTGCCCATCATGGCATTGCTCACGGTGATAGTTCTCACGGTGACAGTGCCCATGGTGATATTACCCATGGTGACAGTACTCAGTGATCAAGTGCTCATGGTGACAGTGCCTAAGGTGATAGTGCACACGGTGGCAGTGCAAAATGGCGACAGTGCCCATGGGGACATTGCTTAATGTGATAGTCCTTGTGGTGACATTGCGCATGGTGACATTGCCCACCACGACAGTTCTCTTGTTGACAGTGCTCATGGTGATAGTGCCAATGTTGGAAGTGCCCATCGTGAAAGTGCCCATGGTGACAGTTCTTATGATGAGAGTGGTCAGAGTGGCAGTGCTCATGGTGAAAGTGCCCATGGTGACAGAGCCCACGGTGACAGTGTCCATAGTTATAGTGTCCACGGTGACAGTCCTAACAGTGAAATTGTCCATGGGGACACTGCCCATGGTGAAAGTGCCCATGGTCACAACACTCACGGTGATAGTGCTCACGGTGAGAGTGGCCATGGTGACAGTGACCACGGTGACACTTCTAATGGTGATACTGCCCATGATGACAGTGCTCATGGTGACAGTCCACATTGTGCCAGTGCCCAAGGTGACAGTGCTCATGGTGACAGTGCCCAAAGTCACAATACCCATGGTGACAGTGCCCAGGCTGACAGTTCTCAAGGTGATAGTGCCCATGGTGACAGTGCACATGGTGATACAGAGAATGGGGACAGTGCTTATGGTGACAGTGGTCATGGTTGCAGTACCCATGGTGATAGTGCTGAAACTGACAGTGCCTTGGGGATACTGCCCATGGTGAGTGTGCTCGTGTTAATAGTGCCCATGGTGGCAGTTCCCATTGTGAAAGTGCTCATGATGACAGTGCCCATGTTGGTAGTTCCCATGGTGACAGTGCTCATGGTGATAGTGACCATGTTAACAGTGCACATGGTGGCTGTGCCCTTGGTGACAGTGCCCATGATGACAGTATTCATGGTGACAGTGCTCACGGTGATAGTGCCCATGGTGACAGTGCACATGGTGGTAGTCCACATGGTGGCAGTGAAAAATGGTGACAGTTCCCATGCTGACAGTTCTCATTGTGACAATGCACACGGTCACAACCGATGCTGACACTGCTCATGGTAGCTGTACCCGTGGTGACAGGGCTCATGGTGATAGTGCCCATGTTAACAGTGCCCATGGTGACACTGCCCATGGTGACAATGCCCATGATGACAGTGCCCATGGAGTCAGTGCCCACGGAGCCATTGCCTATGGTAACAGTGCTCACAGTGACAGTACCCATGGTAACAGTGACCACGGTGAGAGTGCTCATGGTGATAGTGGCTATGGTGACAGATCACACTGTGACAGTCCGCATTGTGCCAGTACCAATAGTGACAGTGCCCATGGTGACAGTGACCACGGTAAGAGTGCTCACGGTGCTAGTGCTCACAGTAATAGTGCTCATGGTGACAGTGCCAACAGTGACGGTGCTCATGGTGACAGTGCCCATTGTGATAGTGCCCATGGTGAGAGTCCGCCCATTGATAGTGCCCATGGTTGCAGTTCCCATTGTGAAAGTGCTCATGATGACATTGCCCATGTTGGTAGTTCCCATGGTGACAGTGCTCACGGTGATAGTGACCTTGGTAACTGTGCACATGGTGGCCGTGCCCTTGGTGACAGTGCCAATGATGACAGTACTCATGGTGACAGGTCTCATGGTAATAGTTCCCAAGGGGACAAGGCACAGGTTGGCAGTGAAAAATGGTGAAAGTGCCCATGTTGACAGTTCTCATGGTGACAGTGCACACGGTGACAACCCATGCAGACAGTACTCACGGTGACAGTTCTCATGGTTGCAGTACCCATGGTGACAGTGCCCATGGTGACACTGCCCATGATGACAGTGCCCATGGTGAAAGTTCCCACGGCGCCATTGCCTATGGTGACAGTGCTCATGGTAACAGTGCCCATGGTACAGTGACCATGGTGAGAGTGCTCACACTGATAGTGCCCATGGTGACAGGGCTCATGGTGCCAGGCCGCATTGTGCCAGTACCCATGGCGACAGTGGTCATGGTGACACTGACCACAGTGAGAGTGCTCACTGTGATAGGGCTCACGGTAATAGTGCTCATGGTGACAGTGCAAATGGTGACAATACCCATGGTGACAGTACTCATGTTGAAAATTCCCATGGTGGCAGTTCTCATGGTGACAGTGCTCATAATAGCAGTGCCCAAAGTGGCAGTCCTCGTGGTGACAGTGCTAATGGTGACAGTGCTCTTGGTGGCAGTTCCCATGGGGACAGTACCGATGGTGACCTTGTGCATTGTTACAGTGCCCATGGTAACCGTGCTCACGGTGGTAGTGCACATCGTGACAGTGCCCATGGTGGTAGTTCACCTGGTGACAGTGCTAAATAGTGACAGTGCACATGCTGACAGTGCTCACGGTGATAGTGCCCATGGTGACAGTGCCCACGGTGATAATGGGTATTATTACAGTGTTCATCGTGACAGAGCCCAAGGTGGCAGTGGCCATGGTGACAGTGCCCACAATGACAGTGCCCATGGTAACAGTGCCGACAGTGACAGTGCCCATGGTGACACTTCTCACAGTGAATGTGCCCATGGGGACAGTTACCATGATGAGATTTCTCACGGTGATAGTGCCCGTTGTGACACTGCTCACAGTGACAATGCCCATGGTGCCAGTGCCCATAGAGACATTCCACACGGTCACATTTCTCACGGTGAAAGTGCCTATGGTGACACTGCACCTGGTGGCAGTGCAAAATGGTGGCAGTGCCCATGGTGACATTGCTCATAGTGACTTTGCTTACAGAGATAGTCCTTATGGTGACAGTGTGCATGGTGACACTGCACACAGTTGCAGTGTTTATGGTGACAGTCTTCACGGTGATACTTTCCATGGTGATAGTGCCCATGGTGACACTGCACATGGTGGCAGTGATAAATGGTGAGAGTGCCCCTGTTGACAGTTCTCATGGTGAGAGTGCACATGGTGACAACCCGTGCAGACTGTACTCACGGTGACAGTTCTCATGTTTGCAGTATCCATGGTGACAGTGGTCACAGTGATAGTGCCCATGGTGAGAGTGCCCATGATGACAGGGCCCATGGTGCCATTGCCTATGGTGACAGTGCTCATGGTAACAGTGCCCAAGGTGACAGTGACCATGGTGAGAGTGCTCACACTGATGGTGCCCATGGTGACAGTGCTCACGGTGCCTGTCTACATTGTGCCAGTACCCATGGCGACAGTGCTCATGGTGACAGTGACCACAGTGAGAGTGCTCATAGTGATAGTGCTCACGGTAATAGTGCTCATGGTGACAATGCAAATGGTGACAATACCATGGTGACAGTACTCATGTTGAAAATACCCATGGTGGCAGTTCTCATAGCGACAGATCTCATGGTGACAGTGCTCATAATAGCAGTGCCCAGGTGCCAGTGCTCGTGGTGAAAGTGCTAATGGTGACAGTGCTCTTGGTGGCAGTTCCCATCGGGACAATACTGATGGTGACGCTGTGCATTGTTACAGTGCCCATGGTAACCGTGCTCACGGTGATAGTGCACATCGTGACAGCGCCCATGGTGGTAGTTCACCTGGTGACAGTGCTAAATAGTGACAGTGCACGTGCTGACAGTGCTCACGGTGATAGTGCCCATGGTGACAGTGCACACGGTGATAATGGGCATTGTTACAGAGTTCATGGTGACAGCACACGGTGGCAGTGGCCATGGAGACAGTGCCCACAATGACAGTGCCCATGGTGACAGTGCCGACAGTGACAGTGCCCATGGTGACACTTCTCACGGTGACAGTGCCCATGGGGACAGTTAGCATGGTGAGATTTCTCACGGTGACAGTGCCCGTTGTGACAGTGCTCACAGTGACAATGCCCATGGTGCCAGTGCCCATAGAGTCATTCCGCACGGTCTCATTTCTCACAGTGAAAGTGCCTATGGTGATATTAACCATGGTGACACTGCACATGGTGGCAGAGCAAAATGGTGACAGTGCCCATGGTGACATTGCTCATGGTGACTTTGCTTATGGTGATAGTCCTTACAGTGACAGTGCGCATGGTGACACTGCACACAGTGACAGTGTTCATGGTGACAGTGTTCACAGTGATAGTTCCCATGGTGAGATTGTCCATGGTAACAGTGCCCATAGTCACAATTCTCATGGTGTAGTGCTCACAGTGACAGTGCCCATGGTGTCATGCCCATGGTGACAGTGCTCATGGTGACAGTGCTCATGTTGGCAGTGCCATAAATAACAGTGCTCATTGTGGCAGTGCTCATGGTGTCCGTGCTCATGGTGACAGTGCCCATGTTTACAGTGTTTATGGTGATAGATGTCACGGTGTCAGTGCCCACGGGGACAGTGCCAAGGCTGACAAAGCCCAGGGTGATACTTCCCATTGGGACAGTGCCCACGGTGACAGTGCCCATGGTGACAGCGCCCAGTGTGACAAGGCTCATGGTGACAGTGCTCACGGTGATGGTGCCCATGGTGACAGTGCCGATGGTGAGAGTGCCATTAGTTACAGTGCTCATGGTGAAACTGCCCACGGAGACATCGCCCATGGTGATAGTGCTCATGGTGACAACCCCACGGTGACAGTGTCAATGTTGATAGTCCCCGTGGTGACAGGTCTTACATTGAATGTGACCATGGTGTCTGTGCTCATGGTGACAGTGCTCAAGGTTATAGTCTCCATGTTGACAGTGCCGATGGTGACAATTCTCATGGTGACAGGGCCTATGTTGAAAATTCTCATAGTGACAGTGTTCACGGTGACAGTGCCCATGGTGCTATTACCCATGGTGACAGTTCTCATAGTGAAACTGCCCATGGTGACACTGCACATGGTGGCAGTGCAAAATGGTGACAGTGCCCATGGTGATATTGCTCATGGTGACATTGCTTACGGTGATAGTGTGTATGGTGAAACTGCACACAGTGACATTGCTCATGGTGACAGTGTTCACGGCGTTAGTTCCTATCGTGAATGTGACCTTGGGGACAGTGCCCATTGTCACAATTCTCATGGTGTAGTGCTCACGGTGACAGTGCCCATGGTGACAATACACAGGGTGACACTATTCATGGTGACATTGCTCATGGTGAGAGTGCCCATGTTCACAACTGTCACGGTGATAGTTCCCATGGTGACAATACCCAGGGTAACTGAGCTGATGGTAAAAGTGTTCACGGTGACAGTGCCCATGATGACAGTACCTAAGGTGACAACTCCCATGGTGAGACTGCTCATAGACAGTGCCCATGGTGACAATACCCAGCGTGTCCTGTCCATGGTGACAGTGATCATGGTGACACTTCTCATGAGGACAGTGCCATATGTTACAGTGCTCATTGTGGCAGTGCTCATGGTGACCGTGCTCATGGTGACAGTGCCATGGTGACAGTGCCTATGGTGATAGATATCATGGTGGCCGTGCCCAGGGTGACATTGCCCACGGTGACAAAGCCCATGGTGATACTTCCCATTGTGACAGTGCCAACGGTGGCAGAGCCCATGGTGACAGTGCCCAAGATCACAGTGCCCATGGTGAGGGTGCTAACGGTGACTGTGCCCATGGTGACAGCACCCAGTGTGACAATGCCCATTGTGACAGTGCTCACGGTGACCATGCCGATGGTGATAGTGCCAATAGTGAGAGTGCTCACGGTGACACTGCCCATGGAGACACTGCCCATGGTGATAGTGCTCATCATGACAACCCCTCGGAGGCAGTGCCAATGGTGAGAGTCCCCGTGGTGACAGTTCTCACGGTGAAAGTGATCCTATTGATATTTCTCATTGTGACAGTGCTCTTGGTGACAGTGCTCAAGGTGATAGTCTGAATGTTGACAGTGCCCATGGTGACTCTTCTCACGGTGACAGTGCCTATGGTGATTATGCTCTTAGTGACAGTGCTCATGGTGACAGTGCCCATGGTGACAGTGACCACGGTGACTGTTCTCACCGTGGTAGTGCCCATGGTGACAGTGTTCATGATGATAGTCCGCATTAAGGCTGTGCCGTGGTGACAGTGCTCATGGTGATAGTTCTCACGGTGATAGTACGCACGTTGACAGTGCCAAAGGTGACAATACCCAGGTGATAGTAATCATGGTGAAAGTGCCCATGGTGGCACTTCTCATACTGACAGTTCTTGTGACAGTGCTCATGGTGGCAGGGCTCGTGGTGACAGTGCTCTTGGTGACAGTGCTCATGGTGGCAGTGCCCATGGTGAGACTCCCGATGGTGACACTGCCCATGGTGACAGTGCACATGGTCATGGTGCATCTGCTGGCAGTGCAAAATAGTGAGAGTGCCCATGATGATATTGCTCATGGTGATAGTGCCCATGGTGAGAGTGCCCATGGTTCCAGTGCTCATGGTGACAGTGCCCATTGTGACAGTGGCCCTGGTGACAGTGCACACCGTGAGAGTGCCCATGGTGTCTGTGCCCATGGTGACAGTTCTTATCATGAGAGTGTTCACGGTAGCAGTGTTCATGGTAATAGTGCTCACGGAGACATTGCCCACAATGAGAGTGCCCATGGTGAGAATACTGACTGTGAAAGTGCCCATGATGACTTTTCTCTCTGCGACAGTGCCCATGGTGACAGTTAGCATGGTGAGATTTCTCACAGTGATAGTGCACATGGTTTCAGTGCTAATAGTGAAAAGACCCACGGCGCCAGTGCCCATCATGGCATTGCTCACGGTGATAGTTGTCACGGTGACAGTGCCCATGGTGATATTACCCATGGTGACAGTACTCAGTGATCAAGTGCTCATGGTGACAGTGCCTAAGGTGATAGTGCACACGGTGGCAGTGCAAAATGGCGACAGTGCCCATGGGGACATTGCTTAATGTGATAGTCCTTGTGGTGACATTGCGCATGGTGACATTGCCCACCACGACAGTTCTCTTGTTGACAGTGCTCATGGTGATAGTGCCAATGTTGGAAGTGCCCATCGTGAAAGTGCCCATGGTGACAGTTCTTATGATGAGAGTGGTCAGAGTGGCAGTGCTCATGGTGAAAGGGCCCATGGTGACAGAGCCCACGGTGACAGTGTCCATAGTTATAGTGTCCACGGTGACAGTCCTAACAGTGAAATTGTCCATGGGGACACTGCCCATGGTGAAAGTGCCCATGGTCACAACACTCACGGTGATAGTGCTCACGGTGAGAGTGGCCATGGTGACAGTGACCACGGTGACACTTCTAATGGTGATACTGCCCATGATGACAGTGCTCATGGTGACAGTCCACATTGTGCCAGTGCCCAAGGTGACAGTGCTCATGGTGACAGTGCCCAAAGTCACAATACCCATGGTGACAGTGCCCAGGCTGACAGTTCTCAAGGTGATAGTGCCCATGGTGACAGTGCACATGGTGATACAGAGAATGGGGACAGTGCTTATGGTGACAGTGGTCATGGTTGCAGTACCCATGGTGATAGTGCTGAAACTGACAGTGCCTTGGGGATACTGCCCATGGTGAGTGTGCTCGTGTTAATAGTGCCCATGGTGGCAGTTCCCATTGTGAAAGTGCTCATGATGACAGTGCCCATGTTGGTAGTTCCCATGGTGACAGTGCTCATGGTGATAGTGACCATGTTAACAGTGCACATGGTGGCTGTGCCCTTGGTGACAGTGCCCATGATGACAGTATTCATGGTGACAGTGCTCACGGTGATAGTGCCCATGGTGAGAGTGCACATGGTGGTAGTCCACATGGTGGCAGTGAAAAATGGTGACAGTTCCCATGCTGACAGTTCTCATTGTGACAATGCACACGGTCACAACCGATGCAGACACTGCTCATGGTAGCTGTACCCGTGGTGACAGGGCTCATGGTGATAGTGCCCATGTTAACAGTGCCCATGGTGACACTGCCCATGGTGACAATTCCCATGATGACAGTGCCCATGGAGTCAGTGCCCACGGAGCCATTGCCTATGGTAACAGTGCTCACAGTGACAGTACCCATGGTAACAGTGACCACGGTGAGAGTGCTCATGGTGATAGTGGCTATGGTGACAGATCACACTGTGACAGTCCGCATTGTGCCAGTACCAATAGTGACAGTGCCCATGGTGACATTGACCACGGTAAGAGTGCTCACGGTGCTAGTGCTCACAGTAATAGTGCTCATGGTGACAGTGCCAACAGTGACGGTGCTCACGGTGACAGTGCCCATTGTGATAGTGCCCATGGTGAGAGTCCGCCCATTGATAGTGCCCATGGTTGCAGTTCCCATTGTGAAAGTGCTCATGATGACATTGCCCATGTTGGTAGTTCCCATGGTGACAGTGCTCACGGTGATAGTGACCTTGGTAACTGTGCACATGGTGGCCGTGCCCTTGGTGACAGTGCCAATGATGACAGTACTCATGGTGACAGTTCTCATGGTAATAGTTCCCAAGGGGACAAGGCACAGTTTGGCAATGAAAAATGGTGAAAGTGCCCATGTTGACAGTTCTCATGGTGACAGTGCACACGGTGACAGCCCATGCAGACAGTACTCACGGTGACAGTTCTCATGGTTGCAGTACCCATGGTGACAGTGCCCATGGTGACACTGCCCATGATGACAGTGCCCATGGTGAAAGTTCCCACGGCGCCATTGCCTATGGTGACAGTGCTCATGGTAACAGTGCCCATGGTACAGAGACCATGGTGAGAGTGCTCACACTGATAGTGCCCATGGTGACAGGGCTCATGGTGCCAGGCCGCATTATGCCAGTACCCATGGCGACAGTGGTCATGGTGACACTGACCACAGTGAGAGTGCTCACTGTGATAGGGCTCACGGTAATAGTGCTCATGGTGACAGTGCAAATGGTGACAATACCCATGGTGACAGTACTCATGTTGAAAATTCCCATGGTGGCAGTTCTCATGGTGACAGTGCTCATAATAGCAGTGCCCAAAGTGGCAGTCCTCGTGGTGACAGTGCTAATGGTGACAGTGCTCTTGGTGGCAGTTCCCATGGGGACAGTACCGATGGTGACCCTGTGCATTGTTACAGTGCCCATGGTAACCGTGCTCACGGTGGTAGTGCACATCGTGACAGTGCCCATGGTGGTAGTTCACCTGGTGACAGTGCTAAATAGTGACAGTGCACATGCTGACAGTGCTCACGGTGATAGTGCCCATGGTGACAGTGCCCACGGTGATAATGGGTATTATTACAGTGTTCATCGTGACAGAGCCCAAGGTGGCAGTGGCCATGGTGACAGTGCCCACAATGACAGTGCCCATGGTAACAGTGCCGACAGTGACAGTGCCCATGGTGACACTTCTCACAGTGAATGTGCCCATGGGGACAGTTACCATGATGAGATTTCTCACGGTGATAGTGCCCGTTGTGACACTGCTCACAGTGACAATGCCCATGGTGCCAGTGCCCATAGAGACATTCCACACGGTCACATTTCTCACGGTGAAAGTGCCTATGGTGACACTGCACCTGGTGGCAGTGCAAAATGGTGACAGTGCCCATGGTGACATTGCTCATAGTGACTTTGCTTACAGAGATAGTCCTTACGGTGACAGTGTGCATGGTGACACTGCACACAGTTGCAGTGTTTATGGTGACAGTCTTCACGGTGATACTTTCCATGGTGATAGTGCCCATGGTGACACTGCACATGGTGGCAGTGATAAATGGTGAGAGTGCCCCTGTTGACAGTTCTCATGGTGAGAGTGCACATGGTGACAACCCGTGCAGACTGTACTCACGGTGACAGTTCTCATGTTTGCAGTATCCATGGTGACAGTGGTCACAGTGATAGTGCCCATGGTGAGAGTGCCCATGATGACAGGGCCCATGGTGCCATTGCCTATGGTGACAGTGCTCATGGTAACAGTGCCCAAGGTGACAGTGACCATGGTGAGAGTGCTCACACTGATGGTGCCCATGGTGACAGTGCTCACGGTGCCTGTCTACATTGTGACAGTACCCATGGCGACAGTGCTCATGGTGACAGTGACCACAGTGAGAGTGCTCATAGTGATAGTGCTCACGGTAATAGTGCTCATGGTGACAATGCAAATGGTGACAATACCATGGTGACAGTACTCATGTTGAAAATACCCATGGTGGCAGTTCTCATAGCGACAGATCTCATGGTGACAGTGCTCATAATAGCAGTGCCCAGGTGCCAGTGCTCGTGGTGACAGTGCTAATGGTGACAGTGCTCTTGGTGGCAGTTCCCATCGGGACAATACTGATGGTGACGCTGTGCATTGTTACAGTGCCCATGGTAACCGTGCTCATGGTGATAGTGCACATCGTGACAGCGCCCATGGTGGTAGCTCACCTGGTGACAGTGCTAAATAGTGACAGTGCACGTGCTGACAGTGCTCACGGTGATAGTGCCCATGGTGACAGTGCACACGGTGATAATGGGCATTGTTACAGAGTTCATGGTGACAGCACACGGTGGCAGTGGCCATGGAGACAGTGCCCACAATGACAGTGCCCATGGTGACAGTGCCGACAGTGACAGTGCCCATGGTGACACTTCTCACGGTGACAGTGCCCATGGGGACAGTTAGCATGGTGAGATTTCTCACGGTGACAGTGCCCGTTGTGACAGTGCTCACAGTGACAATGCCCATGGTGCCAGTGCCCATAGAGTCATTCCGCACGGTCTCATTTCTCACAGTGAAAGTGCCTATGGTGATATTAACCATGGTGACACTGCACATGGTGGCAGAGCAAAATGGTGACAGTGCCCATGGTGACATTGCTCATGGTGACTTTGCTTATGGTGATAGTCCTTACAGTGACAGTGCGCATGGTGACACTGCACACAGTGACAGTGTTCATGGTGACAGTGTTCACAGTGATAGTTCCCATGGTGAGATTGTCCATGGTAACAGTGCCCATAGTCACAATTCTCATGGTGTAGTGCTCACAGTGACAGTGCCCATGGTGTCATGCCCATGGTGACAGTGCTCATGGTGACAGTGCTCATGTTGGCAGTGCCATAAATAACAGTGCTCATTGTGGCAGTGCTCATGGTGTCCGTGCTCATGGTGACAGTGCCCATGTTTACAGTGTTTATGGTGATAGATGTCACGGTGTCAGTGCCCACGGGGACAGTGCCAAGGCTGACAAAGCCCAGGGTGATACTTCCCATTGGGACAGTGCCCACGGTGACAGTGCCCATGGTGACAGCGCCCAGTGTGACAAGGCTCATGGTGACAGTGCTCACGGTGATGGTGCCCATGGTGACAGTGCCGAAGGTGAGAGTGCCATTAGTTACAGTGCTCATGGTGAAACTGCCCACGGAGACATCGCCCATGGTGATAGTGCCCATGGTGACACTGCACATGGTGGCAGTGATAAATGGTGACAGTGCCCCTCTTGACAGTTCTCATGGTGAGAGTGCACATGGTGACAACCCGTGCAGACTGTACTCATGGTGACAGTACTCACGGTGACAGTTCTCATGTTTGCAGTATCCATGGTGACAGTGCTCACAGTGATAGTGCCCATGGTGAGAGTGCCCATGATGACAGGGCCCATGGTGCCATTGCCTATGGTGACAGTGCTCATGGTAACA
Source organism: Mesoplodon mirus (assembly GCF_964341445.2). Classification (NCBI taxonomy): domain Eukaryota; kingdom Metazoa; phylum Chordata; class Mammalia; order Artiodactyla; family Ziphiidae; genus Mesoplodon; species Mesoplodon mirus. The sequence continues at coordinate 3,922,010 of NW_028295808.1, read as the reverse complement.
GTGCCCAAGGTGACAGTGACCATGGTGAGAGTGCTCACACTGATGGTGCCCATGGTGACAGTGCTCACGGTGCCTGTCTACATTGTGCCAGTACCCATGGCGACAGTGCTCATGGTGACAGTGACCACAGTGAGAGTGCTCATAGTGATAGTGCTCACGGTAATAGTGCTCATGGTGACAATGCAAATGGTGACAATACCATGGTGACAGTACTCATGTTGAAAATACCCATGGTGGCAGTTCTCATAGCGACAGATCTCATGGTGACAGTGCTCATAATAGCAGTGCCCAGGTGCCAGTGCTCGTGGTGACAGTGCTAATGGTGACAGTGCTCTTGGTGGCAGTTCCCATCGGGACAATACTGATGGTGACGCTGTGCATTGTTACAGTGCCCATGGTAACCGTGCTCATGGTGATAGTGCACATCGTGACAGCGCCCATGGTGGTAGCTCACCTGGTGACAGTGCTAAATAGTGACAGTGCACGTGCTGACAGTGCTCACGGTGATAGTGCCCATGGTGACAGTGCACACGGTGATAATGGGCATTGTTACAGAGTTCATGGTGACAGCACACGGTGGCAGTGGCCATGGAGACAGTGCCCACAATGACAGTGCCCATGGTGACAGTGCCGACAGTGACAGTGCCCATGGTGACACTTCTCACGGTGACAGTGCCCATGGGGACAGTTAGCATGGTGAGATTTCTCACGGTGACAGTGCCCGTTGTGACAGTGCTCACAGTGACAATGCCCATGGTGCCAGTGCCCATAGAGTCATTCCGCACGGTCTCATTTCTCACAGTGAAAGTGCCTATGGTGATATTAACCATGGTGACACTGCACATGGTGGCAGAGCAAAATGGTGACAGTGCCCATGGTGACATTGCTCATGGTGACTTTGCTTATGGTGATAGTCCTTACAGTGACAGTGCGCATGGTGACACTGCACACAGTGACAGTGTTCATGGTGACAGTGTTCACGGTGATAGTTCCCATGGTGAGATTGTCCATGGTAACAGTGCCCATAGTCACAATTCTCATGGTGTAGTGCTCACAGTGACAGTGCCCATGGTGTCATGCCCATGGTGACAGTGCTCATGGTGACAGTGCTCATGTTGGCAGTGCCATAAATAACAGTGCTCATTGTGGCAGTGCTCATGGTGTCCGTGCTCATGGTGACAGTGCCCATGTTTACAGTGTTTATGGTGATAGATGTCACGGTGTCAGTGCCCACGGGGACAGTGCCAAGGCTGACAAAACCCAGGGTGATACTTCCCATTGGGACAGTGCCCACGGTGACAGTGCCCATGGTGACAGCGCCCAGTGTGACAAGGCTCATGGTGACAGTGCTCACGGTGACGGTGCCGATGGTGAGAGTGCCATTAGTGACAGTGCTCATGGTGAAACTGCCCATGGAGACATCGCCCATGGTGATAGTGCTCGTGATGACAACCCCACGGTGACAGTGCCAATGTTGATAGTCCCCGTGGTGACAGGTCTTACATTGAATGTGACCATGGTGTCTGTGCTCATGGTGACAGTGCTCAAGGTTATAGTCTCCATGTTGACAGTGCCGATGGTGACAATTCTCACGGTGACAGGGCCTATGGTGTAAATTCACATAGTGACAGTGTTCACGGTGACAGTGCCCATGGTGCTATTACCCATGGTGACAGTTCTCATAGTGAAACTGCCCATGGTGACACTGCACATGGTGGCAGTGCAAAATGGAGACAGTGCCCATGGTGATATTGCTCATGGTGACATTGCTTACGGTGATAGTGTGTATGGTGAAACTGCACACAGTGACATTGCTCATGGTGACAGTGTTCACGGCGTTAGTTCCTATCGTGAATGTGACCATGGGGACAGTGCCCATTGTCACAATTCTCATGGTGTAGTGCTCACGGTGACAGTGCCCATGGTGACAATACACAGGGTGACACTATTCATGGTGACATTGCTCATGGTGAGAGTGCCCATGTTCACAACTGTCACGGTGATAGTTCCCATGGTGACAATACCCAGGGTAACTGAGCTGATGGTAAAAGTGTTCACGGTGACAGTGCCCATGATGACAGTACCTAAGGTGACAATTCCCATGGTGAGACTGCTCATAGACAGTGCCCATGGTGACAATACCCAGCGTGTCCTGTCCATGGTGACAGTGATCATGGTGACACTTCTCATGAGGACAGTGCCATAAGTGACAGTGCTCATTGTGGCAGTGCTCATGGTGACCGTGCTCATGGTGACAGTGCCATGGTGACAGTGCCTATGGTGATAGATATCTTGGTTGCCGTGCCCAGGGTGACATTGCCCACGGTGACAAAGCCCATGGTGATACTTCCCATTGTGACAGTGCCCACGGTGGCAGAGCCCATGGTGACAGTGCCCAAGATCACAGTGTCCATGGTGAGAGTGCTAACGGTGACTGTGCCCATGGTGACAGCACCCAGTGTGACAATGCCCATTGTGACAGTGCTCACGGTGACCATGCCGATGGTGATAGTGCCAATAGTGAGAGTGCTCACGGTGACACTGCCCATGGAGACACTGCCCATGGTGATATTGCTCATCATGACAACCCCTCGGAGGCAGTGCCAATGGTGAGAGTCCCCGTGGTGACAGTTCTCACGGTGAAAGTGATCCTATTGATATTTCTCATGGTGACAGTGCTCTTGGTGACAGTGCTCAAGTTGATAGTCTGAATGTTGACAGTGCCCATGGTGACTCTTCTCATGGTGACAGTGCCTATGGTGATTATGCTCTTAGTGACAGTGCTCATGGTGACAGTGCCCATGGTGACAGTGACCACGGTGACTGTTCTCACCGTGGTAGTGCCCATGGTGACAGTGTTCATGATGACAGTCCGCATTAAGGCTGTGCCCACGGTGACACTGCTCATGGTGAGAGTTCTCACGGTGATAGTACGCACGGTGACAGTGCCAAAGGTGACAATACCCAGGTGATAGTAATCATGGTGAAAGTGCCCATGGTGGCAGTTCTCATACTGACAGTTCTTGTGACACTGCTCATGGTGGCAGTGCTCGTGGTGACAGTGCTCTTGGTGACAGTGCTCATGGTGGCAGTGCCCATGGTGAGACTCCCGATGGTGACACTGCCCATGGTGACAGTGCACATGGTCATGGTGCATCTGGTGGCAGTGCAAAATAGTGAGAGTGCCCATGATGATATTGCTCATGGTGATAGTGCCCATGGTGAGAGTGCCCATGGTTCCAGTGCTCATGGTGACAGTGCCCATTGGGACAGTGCCCCTGGTGACAGTGCACACCGTGAGAGTGCCCATGGTGTCTGTGCCCATGGTGACAGTTCTTATCATGAGAGTGTTCACGGTAGCAGTGTTCATGGTAATAGTGCTCACGGAGACATTGCCCACAATGAGAGTGCCCATGGTGAGAATACTGACTGTGAAAGTGCCCATGATGACTTTTCTCTCTGCGACAGTGCCCATGGGGACAGTTAGCACGGTGAGATTTCTCACAGTGATAGTGCACATGGTTTCAGTGCTAATAGTGAAAAGACCCACGGCGCCAGTGCCCATCATGGCATTGCTCACGGTGATAGTTCTCACGGTGACAGTGCCCATGGTGATATTACCCATGGTGACAGTACTCAGTGATCAAGTGCTCATGGTGACAGTGCCTAAGGTGATAGTGCACACGGTGGCAGTGCAAAATGGCGACAGTGCCCATGGGGACATTGCTTAATGTGATAGTCCTTGTGGTGACATTGCGCATGGTGACATTGCCCACCACGACAGTTCTCTTGTTGACAGTGCTCATGGTGATAGTGCCAATGTTGGAAGTGCCCATCGTGAAAGTGCCCATGGTGACAGTTCTTATGATGAGAGTGGTCAGAGTGGCAGTGCTCATGGTGAAAGTGCCCATGGTGACAGAGCCCACGGTGACAGTGTCCATAGTTATAGTGTCCACGGTGACAGTCCTAACAGTGAAATTGTCCATGGGGACACTGCCCATGGTGAAAGTGCCCATGGTCACAACACTCACGGTGATAGTGCTCACGGTGAGAGTGGCCATGGTGACAGTGACCACGGTGACACTTCTAATGGTGATACTGCCCATGATGACAGGGCTCATGGTGACAGTCGACATAGTGCCAGTGCCCAAGGTGACAGTGCTCATGGTGACAGTGCCCAAAGTCACAATACCCATGGTGACAGTGCCCAGGCTGACAGTTCTCAAGGTGATAGTGCCCATGGTGACAGTGCACATGGTGATACAGAGAATGGGGACAGTGCTTATGGTGACAGTGGTCATGGTTGCAGTACCCATGGTGATAGTGCTGAAACTGACAGTGCCTTGGGGATAGTGCCCATGGTGAGTGTGCTCGTGTTAATAGTGCCCATGGTGGCAGTTCCCATTGTGAAAGTGCTCATGATGACAGTGCCCATGTTGGTAGTTCCCATGGTGACAGTGCTCATGGTGATAGTGACCATGTTAACAGTGCACATGGTGGCTGTGCCCTTGGTGACAGTGCCCATGATGACAGTATTCATGGTGACAGTGCTCACGGTGATAGTGCCCATGGTGACAGTGCACATGGTGGTAGTCCACATGGTGGCAGTGAAAAATGGTGACAGTTCCCATGCTGACAGTTCTCATTGTGACAATGCACACGGTCACAACCGATGCTGACACTGCTCATGGTAGCTGTACCCGTGGTGACAGTGCTCATGGTGATAGTGCCCATGTTAACAGTGCCCATGGTGACACTGCCCATGGTGACAATGCCCATGATGACAGTGCCCATGGAGTCAGTGCCCACGGAGCCATTGTCTATGGTAACAGTGCTCACAGTGACAGTACCCATGGTAACAGTGACCACGGTGAGAGTGCTCATGGTGATAGTGGCTATGGTGACAGATCACACTGTGACAGTCCGCATTGTGCCAGTACCAATAGTGACAGTGCCCATGGTGACATTGACCACGGTGAGAGTGCTCACGGTGCTAGTGCTCACAGTAATAGTGCTCATGGTGACAGTGCCGACAGTGACGGTGCTCACGGTGACAGTGCCTATGGTGATAGTGCCGATGGTGAGAGTCCGCCCATTGATAGTGCCCATGGTGGCAGTTCCCATTGTGAAAGTGCTCATGATGACATTGCCCATGTTGGTAGTTCCCATGGTGACAGTGCTCACGGTGATAGTGACCTTGGTAACTGTACACATAGTGGCCGTGCCCTTGGTGACAGTGCCAATGATGACAGTACTCATGGTGACAGTTCCCATGGGGACAAGGCACAGGGTGGCAGTGAAAAATGGTGAAAGTGCCCATGTTGACAGTTCTCATGGTGACAGTGCACACGGTGACAACACATGCAGACAGTACTCACGGTGACAGTTCTCATGGTTGCAGTACCCATGGTGACAGTGCTCACAGTGATACTGCCCATGGTGGCAGTGCCCATGGTGACAGTGCCCATGGTGACACTGCTCATGATGACAGTGCCCATGGTGAAAGTTCCCACGGCGCCATTGCCTATGGTGACTGTGCTCATGGTAACAGTGCCCATGGTGACAGTGACGATGGTGAGAGTGCTCACACTGATAGTGCCCATGGTGACAGGGCTCATGGTGCCAGGCCGCATTGTGCCAGTACCCATGGCGACAGTGGTCATGGTGACACTGACCACAGTGAGAGTGCTCACTGTGATAAAGCTCACGGTAATAGTGCTCATGGTGACAGTGCAAATGGTGACAATACCCATGGTGACAGTACTCATGTTGAAAATACCCATGGTGGCAGTTCTCATGGTGACAGTGCTCATAATAGCAGTGCCCAAGGTGGCAGTCCTCGTGGTGACAGTGCTAATGGTGACAGTGCTCTTGGTGGCAGTTCCCATGGGGACAGTACCGATGGTGACCCTGTGCATTGTTACAGTGCCCATGGTAACCGTGCTCACGGTGGTAGTGCACATCGTGACAGTGCCCATGGTGGTAGTTCACCTGGTGAAAGTGCTAAATAGTGACAGTGCACATGCTGACAGTGCTCACGGTGATAGTGCCCATGGTGACAGTGCCCACGGTGATAATGGGTATTATTACAGTGTTCATCGTGACAGAGCCCAAGGTGGCAGTGGCCATGGTGACAGTGCCCACAATGACAGTGCCCATGGTAACAGTGCCGACAGTGACAGTGCCCATGGTGACACTTCTCACAGTGAATGTGCCCATGGGGACAGTTACCATGATGAGATTTCTCACGGTGATAGTGCCCGTTGTGACACTGCTCACAGTGACAATGCCCATGGTGCCAGTGCCCATAGAGACATTCCGCACGGTCACATTTCTCACGGTGAAAGTGCCTATGGTGACACTGCAACTGGTGGCAGTGCAAAATGGTGACAGTGCCCATGGTGACATTGCTCATAGTGACTTTGCTTACAGTGATAGTCCTTACGGTGACAGTGTGCATGGTGACAGTGCACAGAGTTGCAGTGTTTATGGTGACAGTCTTCACGGTGATACTTTCCATGGTGATAGTGCCCATGGTGACACTGCACATGGTGGCAGTGATAAATGGTGACAGTGCCCCTGTTGACAGTTCTCATGGTGAGAGTGCACATGGTGACAACCCGTGCAGACTGTACTCATGGTGACAGTACTCACGGTGACAGTTCTCATGTTTGCAGTATCCATGGTGACAGTGCTCACAGTGATAGTGCCCATGGTGAGAGTGCCCATGATGACAGGGCCCATGGTGCCATTGCCTATGGTGACAGTGCTCATGGTAACAGTGCCCAAGGTGACAGTGACCATGGTGAGAGTGCTCACACTGATGGTGCCCATGGTGACAGTGCTCTCGGTGCCTGTCTACATTGTGCCAGTACCCATGGCGACAGTGCTCATGGTGACAGTGACCACAGTGAGAGTGCTCATAGTGATAGTGCTCACGGTAATAGTGCTCATGGTGACAATGCAAATGGTGACAATACCATGGTGACAGTACTCATGTTGAAAATACCCATGGTGGCAGTTCTCATAGCGACAGATCTCATGGTGACAGTGCTCATAATAGCACTGCCCAGGTGCCAGTGCTCGTGGTGACAGTGCTAATGGTGACAGTGCTCTTGGTGGCAGTTCCCATCGGGACAATACTGATGGTGACGCTGTGCATTGTTACAGTGCCCATGGTAACCGTGCTCACGGTGATAGTGCACATCGTGACAGTGCCCATGGTGGTAGTTCACCTGGTGACAGTGCTAAATAGTGACAGTGCACATGCTGACAGTGCTCACGGTGATAGTGCCCATGGTGACAGTGCACACGGTGATAATGGGCATTGTTACAGAGTTCATGGTGACAGCACACGGTGGCAGTGGCCATGGAGACAGTGCCCACAATGACAGTGCCCATAGTGACAGTGCCGACAGTGACAGTGCCCATGGTGACACTTCTCACGGTGACAGTGCCCATGGGGACAGTTAGCATGGTGAGATTTCTCACGGTGACAGTGCCCGTTGTGACAGTGCTCACAGTGACAATGCCCATGGTGCCAGTGCCCATAGAGTCATTCCGCACGGTCACATTTCTCACAGTGAAAGTGCCTATGGTGATATTAACCATGGTGACACTGCACATGGTGGCAGAGCAAAATGGTGACAGTGCCCATGGTGACATTGCTCATGGTGACTTTGCTTATGGTGATAGTCCTTACAGTGACAGTGCGCATGGTGACACTGCACACAGTGACAGTGTTCATGGTGACAGTGTTCACGGTGATAGTTCCCATGGTGAGATTGTCCATGGTAACAGTGCCCATAGTCACAATTCTCATGGTGTAGTGCTCACAGTGACAGTGTCCATGGTGTCATGCCCATGGTGACAGTGCTCATGGTGACAGTGCTCATGTTGGCAGTGCCATAAATAACAGTGCTCATTGTGGCAGTGCTCATGGTGTCCGTGCTCATGGTGACAGTGCCCATGTTTACAGTGTTTATGGTGATAGATGTCACGGTGTCAGTGCCCACGGGGACAGTGCCAAGGCTGACAAAGCCCAGGGTGATACTTCCCATTGGGACAGTGCCCACGGTGACAGTGCCCATGGTGACAGCGCCCAGTGTGACAAGGCACATGGTGACAGTGCTCACGGTGACGGTGCCCATGGTGACAGTGCCGATGGTGAGAGTGCCATTAGTGACAGTGCTCATGGTGAAACTGCCCACGGAGACATCGAATATGGTGATAGTGCTCATGGTGACAACCCAACGGTGACAGTGTCAATGTTGATAGTCCCCGTGGTGACAGGTCTTACATTGAATGTGACCATGGTGTCTGTGCCCATGATGACGGTGCCCATGGTGAAAGTTCCCACGGCGCCATTGCCTATGGTGACTGTGCTCATGGTAACAGTGCCCATGGTGACAGTGACCATGGTGAGAGTGCTCACACTGATAGTGCCCATGGTGACAGGGCTCATGGTGCCAGTCCGCATTGTGCCAGTACCCATGGCGACAGTGGTCATGGTGACACTGACCACAGTGAGAGTGCTCACTGTGATAGAGCTCACGGTAATAGTGCTCATGGTGACAGTGCAAATGGTGACAATACCCATGGTGACAGTACTCATGTTGAAAATACCCATGGTGGCAGTTCTGATGGTGACAGTGCTCATAATAGCAGTGCCCAAGGTGGCAGTCCTCGTGGTGACAGTGCTAATGGTGACAGTGCTCTTGGTGGCAGTTCCCATGGGGACAGTACCGATGGTGACCCTGTGCATTGTTACAGTGCCCATGGTAACCGTGCTCACGGTGGTAGTGCACATCGTGACAGTGCCCATGGTGGTAGTTCACCTGGTGACAGTGCTAAATAGTGACAGTGCACATGCTGACAGTGCTCACGGTGATAGTGCCCATGGTGACAGTGCCCACGGTGATAATGGGTATTATTACAGTGTTCATCGTGACAGAGCCCAAGGTGGCAGTGGCCATGGTGACAGTGCCCACAATGACAGTGCCCATGGTAACAGTGCCGACAGTGACAGTGCCCATGGTGACACTTCTCACAGTGAATGTGCCCATGGGGACAGTTACCATGATGAGATTTCTCACGGTGATAGTGCCCGTTGTGACACTGCTCACAGTGACAATGCCCATGGTGCCAGTGCCCATAGAGTCATTCCGCACGGTCACATTTCTCACAGTGAAAGTGCCTATGGTGATATTAACCATGGTGACACTGCACATGGTGGCAGAGCAAAATGGTGACAGTGCCCATGGTGACATTGCTCATGGTGACTTTGCTTATGGTGATAGTCCTTACAGTGACAGTGCGCATGGTGACACTGCACACAGTGACAGTGTTCATGGTGACAGTGTTCACGGTGATAGTTCCCATGGTGAGATTGTCCATGGTAACAGTGCCCATAGTCACAATTCTCATGGTGTAGTGCTCACAGTGACAGTGTCCATGGTGTCATGCCCATGGTGACAGTGCTCATGGTGACAGTGCTCATGTTGGCAGTGCCATAAATAACAGTGCTCATTGTGGCAGTGCTCATGGTGTCCGTGCTCATGGTGACAGTGCCCATGTTTACAGTGTTTATGGTGATAGATGTCACGGTGTCAGTGCCCACGGGGACAGTGCCAAGGCTGACAAAGCCCAGGGTGATACTTCCCATTGGGACAGTGCCCACGGTGACAGTGCCCATGGTGACAGCGCCCAGTGTGACAAGGCACATGGTGACAGTGCTCACGGTGACGGTGCCCATGGTGACAGTGCCGATGGTGAGAGTGCCATTAGTGACAGTGCTCATGGTGAAACTGCCCACGGAGACATCGAATATGGTGATAGTGCTCATGGTGACAACCCAACGGTGACAGTGTCAATGTTGATAGTCCCCGTGGTGACAGGTCTTACATTGAATGTGACCATGGTGTCTGTGCCCATGATGACGGTGCCCATGGTGAAAGTTCCCACGGCGCCATTGCCTATGGTGACTGTGCTCATGGTAACAGTGCCCATGGTGACAGTGACCATGGTGAGAGTGCTCACACTGATAGTGCCCATGGTGACAGGGCTCATGGTGCCAGTCCGCATTGTGCCAGTACCCATGGCGACAGTGGTCATGGTGACACTGACCACAGTGAGAGTGCTCACTGTGATAGAGCTCACGGTAATAGTGCTCATGGTGACAGTGCAAATGGTGACAATACCCATGGTGACAGTACTCATGTTGAAAATACCCATGGTGGCAGTTCTGATGGTGACAGTGCTCATAATAGCAGTGCCCAAGGTGGCAGTCCTCGTGGTGACAGTGCTAATGGTGACAGTGCTCTTGGTGGCAGTTCCCATGGGGACAGTACCGATGGTGACCCTGTGCATTGTTACAGTGCCCATGGTAACCGTGCTCACGGTGGTAGTGCACATCGTGACAGTGCCCATGGTGGTAGTTCACCTGGTGACAGTGCTAAATAGTGACAGTGCACATGCTGACAGTGCTCACGGTGATAGTGCCCATGGTGACAGTGCCCACGGTGATAATGGGTATTATTACAGTGTTCATCGTGACAGAGCCCAAGGTGGCAGTGGCCATGGTGACAGTGCCCACAATGACAGTGCCCATGGTAACAGTGCCGACAGTGACAGTGCCCATGGTGACACTTCTCACAGTGAATGTGCCCATGGGGACAGTTACCATGATGAGATTTCTCACGGTGATAGTGCCCGTTGTGACAGTGCTCACAGTGACAATGCCCATGGTGCCAGTGCCCATAGAGACATTCCGCACGGTCACATTTCTCACGGTGAAAGTGCCTATGGTGACACTGCACCTGGTGGCAGTGCAAAATGGTGGCAGTGCCCATGGTGACATTGCTCATAGTGACTTTGCTTACAGTGATAGTCCTTACGGTGACAGTGTGCATGGTAACACTGCACACAGTTGCAGTGTTTATGGTGACAGTCTTCACAGTGATACTTTCCATGGTGATAGTGCCCATGGTGACACTGCACATGGTGGCAGTGATAAATGGTGACAGTGCCCCTGTTGACAGTTCTCATGGTGAGAGTGCACATGGTGACAACCCGTGCAGACTGTACTCATGGTGACAGTACTCACGGTGACAGTTCTCATGTTTGCAGTATCCATGGTGACAGTGCTCACAGTGATAGTGCCCATGGTGAGAGTGCCCATGATGACAGGGCCCATGGTGCCATTGCCTATGGTGACAGTGCTCATGGTAACAGTGCCCAAGGTGACAGTGACCATGGTGAGAGTGCTCACACTGATGGTGCCCATGGTGACACTGCTCACGGTGCCTGTCTACATTGTGCCAGTACCCATGGCGACAGTGCTCATGGTGACAGTGACCACAGTGAGAGTGCTCATAGTGATAGTGCTCACGGTAATAGTGCTCATGGTGACAATGCAAATGGTGACAATACCATGGTGACAGTACTCATGTTGAAAATACCCATGGTGGCAGTTCTCATAGCGACAGATCTCATGGTGACAGTGCTCATAATAGCAGTGCCCAGGTGCCAGTGCTCGTGGTGACAGTGCTAATGGTGACAGTGCTCTTGGTGGCAGTTCCCATCGGGACAATACTGATGGTGACGCTGTGCATTGTTACAGTGCCCATGGTAACCGTGCTCACGGTGATAGTGCACATCGTGACAGTGCCCATGGTGGTAGTTCACCTGGTGACAGTGCTAAATAGTGACAGTGCACATGCTGACAGTGCTCACGGTGATAGTGCCCATGGTGACAGTGCACACGGTGATAATGGGCATTGTTACAGAGTTCATGGTGACAGCACACGGTGGCAGTGGCCATGGAGACAGTGCCCACAATGACAGTGCCCATAGTGACAGTGCCGACAGTGACAGTGCCCATGGTGACACTTCTCACGGTGACAGTGCCCATGGGGACAGTTAGCATGGTGAGATTTCTCACGGTGACAGTGCCCGTTGTGACAGTGCTCACAGTGACAATGCCCATGGTGCCAGTGCCCATAGAGTCATTCCGCACGGTCACATTTCTCACAGTGAAAGTGCCTATGGTGATATTAACCATGGTGACACTGCACATGGTGGCAGAGCAAAATGGTGACAGTGCCCATGGTGACATTGCTCATGGTGACTTTGCTTATGGTGATAGTCCTTACAGTGACAGTGCGCATGGTGACACTGCACACAGTGACAGTGTTCATGGTGACAGTGTTCACGGTGATAGTTCCCATGGTGAGATTGTCCATGGTAACAGTGCCCATAGTCACAATTCTCATGGTGTAGTGCTCACAGTGACAGTGTCCATGGTGTCATGCCCATGGTGACAGTGCTCATGGTGACAGTGCTCATGTTGGCAGTGCCATAAATAACAGTGCTCATTGTGGCAGTGCTCATGGTGTCCGTGCTCATGGTGACAGTGCCCATGTTTACAGTGTTTATGGTGATAGATGTCACGGTGTCAGTGCCCACGGGGACAGTGCCAAGGCTGACAAATCCCAGGGTGATACTTCCCATTGGGACAGTGCCCACGGTGACAGTGCCCATGGTGACAGCGCCCAGTGTGACAAGGCTCATGGTGACAGTGCTCACGGTGACGGTGCCCATGGTGACAGTGCCGATGGTGAGAGTGCCATTAGTGACAGTGCTCATGGTGAAACTGCCCACGGAGACATCGAATATGGTGATAGTGCTCATGGTGACAACCCAACGGTGACAGTGTCAATGTTGATAGTCCCCGTGGTGACAGGTCTTACATTGAATGTGACCATGGTGTCTGTGCTCATGGTGACAGTGCTCAAGGTTATAGTCTCCATGTTGACAGTGCCGATGGTGACAATTCTCACGGTGACAGGGCCTATGTTGAAAATTCTCATAGTGACAGTGTTCACGGTGACAGTGCCCATGGTGCTATTACCCATGGTGACAGTTCTCATAGTGAAACTGCCCATGGTGACACTGCACATGGTGGCAGTGCAAAATGGTGACAGTACCCATGGTGATATTGCTCATGGTGACATTGCTTACGGTGATAGTGTGTATGGTGAAACTGCACACAGTGACATTGCTCATGGTGACAGTGTTCACGGTGTTAGTTCCTATCGTGAATGTGACCTTGGGGACAGTGCCCATTGTCACAATTCTCATGGTGTAGTGCTCACGGTGACAGTGCCCATGGTGACAATACACAGGGTGACAGTATTCATGGTGACATTGCTAATGGTGAGAGTGCCCATGTTCACAACTGTCACGGTGATAGTTCCCATGGTGACAATACCCAGGGTAACAGAGCTGATGGTAAAAGTGTTCACGGTGACAGTGCCCATGATGACAGTACCTAAGGTGACAATTCCCATGGTGAGACTGCTCATAGACAGTGCCCATGGTGACAATACCCAGCGTGTCCTGTCCATGGTGACAGTGATCATGGTGACACTTCTCATGAGGACAGTGCCATAAGTGACAGTGCTCATTGTGGCAGTGCTCATGGTGACCGTGCTCATGGTGACAGTGCCATGGTGACAGTGCCTATGGTGATAGATATCATGGTTGCCGTGCCCAGGGTGACATTGCCCACGGTGACAAAGCCCATGGTGATACTTCCCATTGTGACAGTGCCAACGGTGGCAGAGCCCATGGTGACAGTGCCCAAGATCACAGTGCCCATGGTGAGGGTGCTAACGGTGACTCTGCCCATGGTGACAGCACCCAGTGTGACAATGCCCATTGTGACAGTGCTCACGGTGACCATGCCGATGGTGATAGTGCCAATAGTGAGAGTGCTCACGGTGACACTGCCCATGGAGACACTGCCCATGGTGATAGTGCTCATCATGACAACCCCTCGGAGGCAGTGCCAATGGTGAGAGTCCCCGTGGTGACATTTCTCACGGTGAAAGTGATCCTATTGATATTTCTCATGGTGACAGTGCTCTTGGTGACAGTGCTCAAGGTGATAGTCTGAATGTTGACAGTGCCCATGGTGACTCTTCTCACGGTGACAGTGCCTATGGTGATTATGCTCTTAGTGACAGTGCTCATGGTGACAGTGCCCATGGTGACAGTGACCACGGTGAATGTTCTCACCGTGGTAGTGCCCATGGTGACAGTGTTCATGATGATAGTCCGCATTAAGGCTGTGCCGTGGTGACAGTGCTCATGGTGATAGTTCTCACGGTGATAGTACGCACGTTGACAGTGCCAAAGGTGACAATACCCAGGTGATAGTAATCATGGTGAAAGTGCCCATGGTGGCAGTTCTCATACTGACAGTTCTTGTGACAGTGCTCATGGTGGCAGTGCTCGTGGTGACAGTGCTCTTGGTGACACTGCCCATGGTGACAGTGCACATGGTCATGGTGCATCTGGTGGCAGTGCAAAATAGTGAGAGTGCCCATGATGATATTGCTCATGGTGATAGTGCCCATGGTGAGAGTGCCCATGGTTCCAGTGCTCATGGTGACAGTGCCCATTGGGACAGTGCCCCTGGTGACAGTGCACACCGTGAGAGTGCCCATGGTGTCTGTGCCCATGGTGACAGTTCTTATCATGAGAGTGTTCACGGTAGCAGTGTTCATGGTAATAGTGCTCACGGAGACATTGCCCACAATGAGAGTGCCCATGGTGAGAATACTGACTGTGAAAGTGCCCATGATGACTTTTCTCTCTGCGACAGTGCCCATGGGGACAGTTAGCACGGTGAGATTTCTCACAGTGATAGTGCACATGGTTTCAGTGCTAATAGTGAAAAGACCCACGGCGCCAGTGCCCATCATGGCATTGCTCACGGTGATAGTTCTCACGGTGACAGTGCCCATGGTGATATTACCCATGGTGACAGTACTCAGTGATCAAGTGCTCATGGTGACAGTGCCTAAGGTGATAGTGCACACGGTGGCAGTGCAAAATGGCGACAGTGCCCATGGTGACATTGCTTAATGTGATAGTCCTTGTGGTGACATTGCACATGGTGACATTGCCCACCACGACAGTTCTCTTGTTGAGAGTGCTCATGGTGATAGTGCCAATGTTGGAAGTGCCCATCGTGAAAGTGCCCATGGTGACAGTTCTTATGATGAGAGTGGTCAGAGTGGCAGTGCTCATGGTGAAAGTGCCCATGGTGACAGAGCCCACGGTGACAGTGTCCATAGTTATAGTGTCCACGGTGACAGTCCTAACAGTGAAATTGTCCATGGGGACACTGCCCATGGTGAAAGTGCCCATGGTCACAACACTCACGGTGATAGTGCTCACGGTGAGAGTGGCCATGGTGACAGTGACCACGGTGACACTTCTAATGGTGATACTGCCCATGATGACAGTGCTCATGGTGACAGTCCACATTGTGCCAGTGCCCAAGGTGACAGTGCTCATGGTGACAGTGCCCAAAGTCACAATACCCATGGTGACAGTGCCCAGGCTGACAGTTCTCAAGGTGATAGTGCCCATGGTGACAGTGCACATGGTGATACAGAGAATGGGGACAGTGCTTATGGTGACAGTGGTCATGGTTGCAGTACCCATGGTGATAGTGCTGAAACTGACAGTGCCTTGGGGATAGTGCCCATGGTGAGTGTGCTCGTGTTAATAGTGCCCATGGTGGCAGTTCCCATTGTGAAAGTGCTCATGATGACAGTGCCCATGTTGGTAGTTCCCATGGTGACAGTGCTCATGGTGATAGTGACCATGTTAACAGTGCACATGGTGGCTGTGCCCTTGGTGACAGTGCCCATGATGACAGTATTCATGGTGACAGTGCTCACGGTGATAGTGCCCATGGTGAGAGTGCACATGGTGGTAGTCCACATGGTGGCAGTGAAAAATGGTGACAGTTCCCATGCTGACAGTTCTCATTGTGACAATGCACACGGTCACAACCGATGCAGACACTGCTCATGGTAGCTGTACCCGTGGTGACAGTGCTCATGGTGATAGTGACCATGTTAACAGTGCCCATGGTGACACTGCCCATGGTGACAATGCCCATGATGACAGTGCCCATGGAGTCGGTGCCCACGGAGCCATTGCCTATGGTAACAGTGCTCACAGTGACAGTACCCATGGTAACAGTGACCACGGTGAGAGTGCTCATGGTGATAGTGGCTATGGTGACAGATCACACTGTGACAGTCCGCATTGTGCCAGTACCAATAGTGACAGTGCCCATGGTGACATTGACCACGGTGAGAGTGCTCACGGTGCTAGTGCTCACAGTAATAGTGCTCATGG
Source organism: Mesoplodon mirus (assembly GCF_964341445.2). Classification (NCBI taxonomy): domain Eukaryota; kingdom Metazoa; phylum Chordata; class Mammalia; order Artiodactyla; family Ziphiidae; genus Mesoplodon; species Mesoplodon mirus. The sequence continues at coordinate 3,905,789 of NW_028295808.1, read as the reverse complement.
TGACAGTGCCGACAGTGACGGTGCTCACGGTGACAGTGCCTATGGTGATAGTGCCCATGGTGAGAGTCCGCCCATTGATAGTGCCCATGGTGGCAGTTCCCATTGTGAAAGTGCTCATGATGACATTGCCCATGTTGGTAGTTCCCATGGTGACAGTGCTCATGGTGATAGTGACCTTGGTAACTGTACACATGGTGGCCGTGCCCTTGGTGACAGTGCCAATGATGACAGTACTCATGGTGACAGTTCCCATGGGGACAAGGCACAGGGTGGCAGTGAAAAATGGTGAAAGTGCCCATGTTGACAGTTCTCATGGTGACAGTGCACACGGTGACAACACATGCAGACAGTACTCACGGTGACAGTTCTCATGGTTGCAGTACCCATGGTGACAGTGCTCACAGTGATACTGCCCATGGTGGCAGTGCCCATGGTGACAGTGCCCATGGTGACACTGCTCATGATGACAGTGCCCATGGTGAAAGTTCCCACGGCGCCATTGCCTATGGTGACTGTGCTCATGGTAACAGTGCCCATGGTGACAGTGACCATGGTGAGAGTGCTCACACTGATAGTGCACATGGTGACAGGGCTCATGGTGCCAGGCCGCATTGTGCCAGTACCCATGGCGACAGTGGTCATGGTGACACTGACCACAGTGAGAGTGCTCACTGTGATAAAGCTCACGGTAATAGTGCTCATGGTGACAGTGCAAATGGTGACAATACCCATGGTGACAGTACTCATGTTGAAAATACCCATGGTGGCAGTTCTGATGGTGACAGTGCTCATAATAGCAGTGCCCAAGGTGGCAGTCCTCGTGGTGACAGTGCTAATGGTGACAGTGCTCTTGGTGGCAGTTCCCATGGGGACAGTACCGATGGTGACCCTGTGCATTGTTACAGTGCCCATGGTAACCGTGCTCACGGTGGTAGTGCACATCGTGACAGTGCCCATGGTGGTAGTTCACCTGGTGACAGTGCTAAATAGTGACAGTGCACATGCTGACAGTGCTCACGGTGATAGTGCCCATGGTGACAGTGCCCACGGTGATAATGGGTATTATTACAGTGTTCATCGTGACAGAGCCCAAGGTGGCAGTGGCCATGGTGACAGTGCCCACAATGACAGTGCCCATGGTAACAGTGCCGACAGTGACAGTGCCCATGGTGACACTTCTCACAGTGAATGTGCCCATGGGGACAGTTACCATGATGAGATTTCTCACGGTGATAGTGCCCGTTGTGACACTGCTCACAGTGACAATGCCCATGGTGCCAGTGCCCATAGAGACATTCCGCACGGTCACATTTCTCACGGTGAAAGTGCCTATGGTGACACTGCACCTGGTGGCAGTGCAAAATGGTGGCAGTGCCCATGGTGACATTGCTCATAGTGACTTTTCTTACAGTGATAGTCCTTACGTTGACAGTGTGCATGGTGACACTGCACACAGTTGCAGTGTTTATGGTGACAGTCTTCACGGTGATACTTTCCATGGTGATAGTGCCCATGGTGACACTGCACATGGTGGCAGTGATGAATGGTGACAGTGCCCCTGTTGACAGTTCTCATGGTGACAGTTCACATGGTGACAACCCGTGCAGACTGTACTCATGGTGACAGTACTCACGGTGACAGTTCTCATGTTTGCAGTATCCATGGTGACAGTGCTCACAGTGATAGTGCCCATGGTGAGAGTGCCCATGATGACAGGGCCCATGGTGCCATTGCCTATGGTGACAGTGCTCATGGTAACAGTGCACAAGGTGACAGTGACCATGGTGAGAGTGCTCACACTGATGGTGCCCATGGTGACAGTGCTCACGGTGCCTGTCTACATTGTGCCAGTACCCATGGCGACAGTGCTCATGGTGACAGTGACCACAGTGAGAGTGCTCATAGTGATAGTGCTCACGGTAATAGTGCTCATGGTGACAATGCAAATGGTGACAATACCATGGTGACAGTACTCATGTTGAAAATACCCATGGTGGCAGTTCTCATAGCGACAGATCTCATGGTGACAGTGCTCATAATAGCAGTGCCCAGGTGCCAGTGCTCGTGGTGACAGTGCTAATGGTGACAGTGCTCTTGGTGGCAGTTCCCATCGAGACAATACTGATGGTGACGCTGTGCATTGTTACAGTGCCCATGGTAACCGTGCTCACGGTGATAGTGCACATCGTGACAGTGCCCATGGTGGTAGTTCACCTGGTGACAGTGCTAAATAGTGACAGTGCACATGCTGACAGTGCTCACGGTGATAGTGCCCATGGTGACAGTGCACACGGTGATAATGGGCATTGTTACAGAGTTCATGGTGACAGCACACGGTGGCAGTGGCCATGGAGACAGTGCCCACAATGACAGTGCCCATAGTGACAGTGCCGACAGTGACAGTGCCCATGGTGACACTTCTCACGGTGACAGTGCCCATGGGGACAGTTAGCATGGTGAGATTTCTCACGGTGACAGTGCCCGTTGTGACAGTGCTCACAGTGACAATGCCCATGGTGCCAGTGCCCATAGAGTCATTCCGCACGGTCACATTTCTCACAGTGAAAGTGCCTATGGTGATATTAACCATGGTGACACTGCACATGGTGGCAGAGCAAAATGGTGACAGTGCCCATGGTGACATTGCTCATGGTGACTTTGCTTATGGTGATAGTCCTTACAGTGACAGTGCGCATGGTGACACTGCACACAGTGACAGTGTTCATGGTGACAGTGTTCACGGTGATAGTTCCCATGGTGAGATTGTCCATGGTAACAGTGCCCATAGTCACAATTCTCATGGTGTAGTGCTCACAGTGACAGTGTCCATGGTGTCATGCCCATGGTGACAGTGCTCATGGTGACAGTGCTCATGTTGGCAGTGCCATAAATAACAGTGCTCATTGTGGCAGTGCTCATGGTGTCCGTGCTCATGGTGACAGTGCCCATGTTTACAGTGTTTATGGTGATAGATGTCACGGTGTCAGTGCCCACGGGGACAGTGCCAAGGCTGACAAATCCCAGGGTGATACTTCCCATTGGGACAGTGCCCACGGTGACAGTGCCCATGGTGACAGCGCCCAGTGTGACAAGGCTCATGGTGACAGTGCTCACGGTGACGGTGCCCATGGTGACAGTGCCGATGGTGAGAGTGCCATTAGTGACAGTGCTCATGGTGAAACTGCCCACGGAGACATCGAATATGGTGATAGTGCTCATGGTGACAACCCAACGGTGACAGTGTCAATGTTGATAGTCCCCGTGGTGACAGGTCTTACATTGAATGTGACCATGGTGTCTGTGCTCATGGTGACAGTGCTCAAGGTTATAGTCTCCATGTTGACAGTGCCGATGGTGACAATTCTCACGGTGACAGGGCCTATGTTGAAAATTCTCATAGTGACAGTGTTCACGGTGACAGTGCCCATGGTGCTATTACCCATGGTGACAGTTCTCATAGTGAAACTGCCCATGGTGACACTGCACATGGTGGCAGTGCAAAATGGTGACAGTACCCATGGTGATATTGCTCATGGTGACATTGCTTACGGTGATAGTGTGTATGGTGAAACTGCACACAGTGACATTGCTCATGGTGACAGTGTTCACGGTGTTAGTTCCTATCGTGAATGTGACCTTGGGGACAGTGCCCATTGTCACAATTCTCATGGTGTAGTGCTCACGGTGACAGTGCCCATGGTGACAATACACAGGGTGACAGTATTCATGGTGACATTGCTAATGGTGAGAGTGCCCATGTTCACAACTGTCACGGTGATAGTTCCCATGGTGACAATACCCAGGGTAACAGAGCTGATGGTAAAAGTGTTCACGGTGACAGTGCCCATGATGACAGTACCTAAGGTGACAATTCCCATGGTGAGACTGCTCATAGAGAGTGCCCATGGTGACAATACCCAGCGTGTCCTGTCCATGGTGACAGTGATCATGGTGACACTTCTCATGAGGACAGTGCCATAAGTGACAGTGCTCATTGTGGCAGTGCTCATGGTGACCGTGCTCATGGTGACAGTGCCATGGTGACAGTGCCTATGGTGATAGATATCATGGTGGCCGTGCCCAGGGTGACATTGCCCACGGTGACAAAGCCCATGGTGATACTTCCCATTGTGACAGTGCCAACGGTGGCAGAGCCCATGGTGACAGTGCCCAAGATCACAGTGCCCATGGTGAGGGTGCTAACGGTGACTCTGCCCATGGTGACAGCACCCAGTGTGACAATGCCCATTGTGACACTGCTCACGGTGACCATGCCGACGGTGATAGTGCCAATAGTGAGAGTGCTCACGGTGACACTGCCCATGGAGACACTGCCCATGGTGATAGTGCTCATCATGACAACCCCTCGGAGGCAGTGCCAATGGTGAGAGTCCCCGTGGTGACATTTCTCACGGTGAAAGTGATCTTATTGATATTTCTCATGGTGACAGTGCTCTTGGTGACAGTGCTCAAGGTGATAGTCTGAATGTTGACAGTGCCCATGGTGACTCTTCTCACGGTGACAGTGCCTATGGTGATTATGCTCTTAGTGACAGTGCTCATGGTGACAGTGCCCATGGTGACAGTGACCACGGTGACTGTTCTCACCGTGGTAGTGCCCATGGTGACAGTGTTCATGATGATAGTCCGCATTAAGGCTGTGCCGTGGTGACAGTGCTCATGGTGATAGTTCTCACGGTGATAGTACGCACGGTGACAGTGCCAAAGGTGACAATACCCAGGTGATAGTAATCATGGTGAAAGTGCCCATGGTGGCAGATCTCATACTGACAGTTCTTGTGACAGTGCTCATGGTGGCAGTGCTCGTGGTGACAGTGCTCTTGGTGACAGTGCTCATGGTGGCAGTGCCCATGGTGAGACTCCCGATGGTGACACTGCCCATGGTGACAGTGCACATGGTCATGGTGCATCTGGTGGCAGTGCAAAATAGTGAGAGTGCCCATGATGATATTGCTCATGGTGATAGTGCCCATGGTGAGAGTGCCCATGGTTCCAGTGCTCATGGTGACAGTGCCCATTGTGACAGTGCCCCTGGTGACAGTGCACACCGTGAGAGTGCCCATGGTGTCTGTGCCCATGGTGACAGTTCTTATCATGAGAGTGTTCACGGTAGCAGTGTTCATGGTAATAGTGCTCACGGAGACATTGCCCACAATGAGAGTGCCCATGGTGAGAATACTGACTGTGAAAGTGCCCATGATGACTTTTCTCTCTGCGACAGTGCCCATGGGGACAGTTAGCACGGTGAGATTTCTCACAGTGATAGTGCACATGGTTTCAGTGCTAATAGTGAAAAGACCCACGGCGCCAGTGCCCATCATGGCATTGCTCACGGTGATAGTTCTCACGGTGACAGTGCCCATGGTGATATTACCCATGGTGACAGTACTCAGTGATCAAGTGCTCATGGTGACAGTGCCTAAGGTGATAGTGCACACGGTGGCAGTGCAAAATGGCGACAGTGCCCATGGTGACATTGCTTAATGTGATAGTCCTTGTGGTGACATTGCACATGGTGACATTGCCCACCACGACAGTTCTCTTGTTGAGAGTGCTCATGGTGATAGTGCCAATGTTGGAAGTGCCCATCGTGAAAGTGCCCATGGTGACAGTTCTTATGATGAGAGTGGTCAGAGGGGCAGTGCTCATGGTGAAAGTGCCCATGGTGACAGAGCCCACGGTGACAGTGTCCATAGTTATAGTGTCCACGGTGACAGTCCTAACAGTGAAATTGTCCATGGGGACACTGCCCATGGTGAAAGTGCCCATGGTCACAACACTCACGGTGATAGTGCTCACGGTGAGAGTGGCCATGGTGACAGTGACCACGGTGACACTTCTAATGGTGATACTGCCCATGATGACAGTGCTCATGGTGACAGTCCACATTGTGCCAGTGCCCAAGGTGACAGTGCTCATGGTGACAGTGCCCAAAGTCACAATACCCATGGTGACAGTGCCCAGGCTGACAGTTCTCAAGGTGATAGTGCCCATGGTGACAGTGCACATGGTGATACAGAGAATGGGGACAGTGCTTATGGTGACAGTGGTCATCGTTGCAGTACCCATGGTGATAGTGCTGAAACTGACAGTGCCTTGGGGATAGTGCCCATGGTGAGTGTGCTCGTGTTAATAGTGCCCATGGTGGCAGTTCCCATTGTGAAAGTGCTCATGATGACAGTGCCCATGTTGGTAGTTCCCATGGTGACAGTGCTCATGGTGATAGTGACCATGTTAACAGTGCACATGGTGGCTGTGCCCTTGGTGACAGTGCCCATGATGACAGTATTCATGGTGACAGTGCTCACGGTGATAGTGCCCATGGTGAGAGTGCACATGGTGGTAGTCCACATGGTGGCAGTGAAAAATGGTGACAGTTCCCATGCTGACAGTTCTCATTGTGACAATGCACACGGTCACAACCGATGCAGACACTGCTCATGGTAGCTGTACCCGTGGTGACAGTGCTCATGGTGATAGTGACCATGTTAACAGTGCCCATGGTGACACTGCCCATGGTGACAATGCCCATGATGACAGTGCCCATGGAGTCGGTGCCCACGGAGCCATTGCCTATGGTAACAGTGCTCACAGTGACAGTACCCATGGTAACAGTGACCACGGTGAGAGTGCTCATGGTGATAGTGTCTATGGTGACAGATCACACTGTGACAGTCCGCATTGTGCCAGTACCAATAGTGACAGTGCCCATGGTGACATTGACCACGGTGAGAGTGCTCACGGTGCTAGTGCTCACAGTAATAGTGCTCATGGTGACAGTGCCGACAGTGACGGTGCTCACGGTGACAGTGCCTATGGTGATAGTGCCCATGGTGAAAGTCTGCCCATTGATAGCGCCCATGGTGGCAGTTCCCATTGTGAAAGTGCTCATGATGACATTGCCCATGTTGGTAGTTCCCATGGTGACAGTGCTCACGGTGATAGTGACCTTGGTAACTGTACACATGGTGGCCGTGCCCTTGGTGACAGTGCCAATGATGACAGTACTCATGGTGACAGTTCCCATGGGGACAAGGCACAGGGTGGCAGTGAAAAATGGTGAAAGTGCCCATGGTGACAGTTCTCATGGTGACAGTGCACACGGTGACAACCCATGCAGACAGTACTCACGGTGACAGTTCTCATGGTTGCAGTACCCATGGTGACAGTGCTCACAGTGATACTGCCCATGGTGGCAGTGCCCATGGTGACAGTGCCCATGGTGACACTGCCCATGATGACAGTGCCCATGGTGAAAGTTCCCACGGCGCCATTGCCTATGGTGACTGTGCTCATGGTAACAGTGCCCATGGTGACAGTGACCATGGTGAGAGTGCTCACACTGATAGTGCCCATGGTGACAGGGCTCATGGTGCCAGGCCGCATTGTGCCAGTACCCATGGCGACAGTGGTCATGGTGACACTTACCACAGTGAGAGTGCTCACTGTGATAAAGCTCACGGTAATAGTGATCATGGTGACAGTGCAAATGGTGACAATACCCATGGTGACAGTACTCATGTTGAAAATACCCATGGTGGCAGTTCTGATGGTGACAGTGCTCATAATAGCAGTGCCCAAGGTGGCAGTCCTCGTGGTGACAGTGCTAATGGTGACAGTGCTCTTGGTGGCAGTTCCCATGGGGACAGTACCGATGGTGACCCTGTGCATTGTTACAGTGCCCATGGTAACCGTGCTCACGGTGGTAGTGCACATCGTGACAGTGCCCATGGTGGTAGTTCACCTGGTGACAGTGCTAAATAGTGACAGTGCACATGCTGACAGTGCTCACGGTGATAGTGCCCATGGTGACAGTGCCCACGGTGATAATGGGTATTATTACAGTGTTCATCGTGACAGAGCCCAAGGTGGCAGTGGCCATGGTGACAGTGCCCACAATGACAGTGCCCATGGTAACAGTGCCGACAGTGACAGTGCCCATGGTGACACTTCTCACAGTGAATGTGCCCATGGGGACAGTTACCATGATGAGATTTCTCACGGTGATAGTGCCCGTTGTGACAGTGCTCACAGTGACAATGCCCATGGTGCCAGTGCCCATAGAGACATTCCGCACAGTCACATTTCTCACGGTGAAAGTGCCTATGGTGACACTGCACCTGGTGGCAGTGCAAAATGGTGACAGTGCCCATGGTGACATTGCTCATAGTGACTTTGCTTACAGTGATAGTCCTTACGGTGACAGTGTGCATGGTGACAGTGCACAGAGTTGCAGTGTTTATGGTGACAGTCTTCACGGTGATACTTTCCATGGTGATACTGCCCATGGTGACACTGCACATGGTGGCAGTGATAAATGGTGACAGTGCCCCTGTTGACAGTTCTCATGGTGACAGTGCACATGGTGACAACCCGTGCAGACTGTACTCATGGTGACAGTACTCACGGTGACAGTTCTCATGTTTGCAGTATCCATGGTGACAGTGCTCACAGTGATAGTGCCCATGGTGAGAGTGCCCATGATGACAGGGCCCATGGTGCCATTGCCTATGGTGACAGTGCTCATGGTAACAGTGCCCAAGGTGACAGTGACCATGGTGAGAGTGCTCACACTGATGGTGCCCATGGTGACAGTGCTCACGGTGCCTGTCTACATTGTGCCAGTACCCATGGCGACAGTGCTCATGGTGACAGTGACCACAGTGAGAGTGCTCATAGTGATAGTGCTCACGGTAATAGTGCTCATGGTGACAATGCAAATGGTGACAATACCATGGTGACAGTACTCATGTTGAAAATACCCATGGTGGCAGTTCTCATAGCGACAGATCTCATGGTGACAGTGCTCATAATAGCAGTGCCCAGGTGCCAGTGCTCGTGGTGACAGTGCTAATGGTGACAGTGCTCTTGGTGGCAGTTCCCATTGGGACAATACTGATGGTGACGCTGTGCATTGTTACAGTGCCCATGGTAACCGTGCTCACGGTGATAGTGCACATCGTGACAGTGCCCATGGTGGTAGTTCACCTGGTGACAGTGCTAAATAGTGACAGTGCACATGCTGACAGTGCTCACGGTGATAGTGCCCATGGTGACAGTGCACACGGTGATAATGGGCATTGTTACAGAGTTCATGGTGACAGCACACGGTGGTAGTGGCCATGGAGACAGTGCCCACAATGAGAGTGCCTATGGTGACAGTGCCGACAGTGACAGTGCCCATGGTGACACTTCTCACGGTGACAGTGCCCATGGGGACAGTTAGCATGGTGAGATTTCTCACGGTGACAGTGCCCGTTGTGACAGTGCTCACAGTGACAATGCCCATGGTGCCAGTGCCCATAGAGTCATTCCGCACGGTCACATTTCTCACAGTGAAAGTGCCTATGGTGATATTAACCATGGTGACACTGCACACGGTGGCAGAGCAAAATGGTGACAGTGCCCATGGTGACATTGCTCATGGTGACTTTGCTTACGGTGATAGTCCTTACAGTGACAGTGCGCATGGTGACACTGCACACAGTGACAGTGTTCATGGTGACAGTGTTCACGGTGATAGTTCCCATGGTGAGATTGTCCATGGTAACAGTGCCCATAGTCACAATTCTCATGGTGTAGTGCTCACAGTGACAGTGTCCATGGTGTCATGCCCATGGTGACAGTGCTCATGGTGACAGTGCTCATGTTGGCAGTGCCATAAATAACAGTGCTCATTATGGCAGTGCTCATGGTGTCCGTGTTCATGGTGACAGTGCCCATGTTTACAGTGTTTATGGTGATAGATGTCACGGTGTCAGTGCCCACGGGGACAGTGCCAAGGCTGACAAAGCCCAGGGTGATACTTCCCATTGGGACAGTGCCCACGGTGACAGTGCCCATGGTGACAGCGCCCAGTGTGACAAGGCTCATGGTGACAGTGCTCACGGTGACGGTGCCCATGGTGACAGTGCCGATGGTGAGAGTGCCATTAGTGACAGTGCTCATGGTGAAACTGCCCATGGAGACATCGCCCATGGTGATAGTGCTCATGGTGACAACCCCACGGTGACAGTGCCAATGTTGATAGTCCCCGTGGTGACAGGTCTTACATTGAATGTGACCATGGTGTCTGTGCTCATGGTGACAGTGCTCAAGGTTATCGTCTCCATGTTGACAGTGCCGATGGTGACAATTCTCACGGTGACAGGGCCTAAGGTGAAAATTCTCATAGTGACAGTGGTCACGGTGACAGTGCCCATGGTGCTATTACCCATGGTGACAGTTCTCATAGTGAAACGGCCCATGGTGACACTGCACATGGTGGCAGTGCAAAATGGTGACAGTGTCCATGGTGCTATTGCTCATGGTGACATTGCTTACGGTGATAGTGTGTATGGTGAAACTGCACACAGTGACATTGCTCATGGTGACAGTGTTCACGGCGTTAGTTCCTATCGTGAATGTGACCTTGGGGACAGTGCCCATTGTCACAATTCTCATGGTGTAGTGCTCACGGTGACAGTGCCCATGGTGACAGTATTCATGGTGACATTGCTCATGGTGAGAGTGCCCATGTTCACAACTGTCACGGTGATTGTTCCCATGGTGACAATACCCAGGGTAACAGAGCTGATGGTAAAAGTGTTCACGGTGACAGTGCCCATGATGACAGTACCTAAGGTGACAATTCCCATGGTGAGACTGCTCATAGACAGTGCCCATGGTGACAATACCCAGCGTGTCCTGTCCATGGTGACAGTGATCATGGTGACACTTCTCATGAGGACAGTGCCATAAGTGACAGTGCTCATTGTGGCAGTGCTCATGGTGACCGTGCTCATGGTGACAGTGCCCATGGTGACAGTGCCTATCGTGATAGATATCATGGTGGCCATGCCCAGTGTGACATTGCCCACACTGACAAAGCCCATGGTGATACTTCCCATTGTGACAGTGCCCACGGTGGCAGAGCCCATGGTGACAGTGCCCAAGATCACAGTGTCCATGGTGAGAGTGCTAACGGTGACTGTGCCCATGGTGACAGCACCCAGTGTGACAATGCCCATTGTGACAGTGCTCACGGTGACCATGCCGATGGTGATAGTGCCAATAGTGAGAGTGCTCACGGTGACACTGCCCATGGAGACACTGCCCATGGTGATAGTGCTCATCATGACAACCCCTCGGAGGCAGTGCCAATGGTGAGAGTCCCCGTGGTGACAGTTCTCACGGTGAAAGTGATCCTATTGATATTTCTCATGGTGACAGTGCTCTTGGTGACAGTGCTCAAGGTGATAGTCTGAATGTTGACAGTGCCCATGGTGACTCTTCTCACGGTGACAGTGCCTATGGTGATTATGCTCTTAGTGACAGTGCTCATGGTGACAGTGCCCATGGTGACAGTGACCACGGTGACTGTTCTCACCGTGGTAGTGCCCATGGTGACAGTGTTCATGATGACAGTCCGCATTAAGGCTGTGCCCACGGTGACACTGCTCATGGTGATAGTTCTCACGGTGATAGTATGCACGGTGACAGTGCCAAAGGTGACAATACCCAGGTGATAGTAATCATGGTGAAAGTGCCCATGGTGGCAGATCTCATACTGACAGTTCTTGTGACAGTGATCATGGTGGCAGTGCTCGTGGTGACAGTGCTCTTGGTGACAGTGCTCATGGTGGCAGTGCCCATGGTGAGACTCCCGATGGTGACACTGCCCATGGTGACAGTGCACATGGTCATGGTGCATCTGGAGGCAGTGCAAAATAGTGAGAGTGCCCATGATGATATTGCTCATGGTGATAGTGCCCATGGTGAGAGTGCCCATGGTTCCAGTGCTCATGGTGACAGTGCCCATTGTGACAGTGCCCCTGGTGACAGTGCACACCGTGAGAGTGCCCATGGTGTCTGTGCCCATGGTGACAGTTCTTATCATGAGAGTGTTCACGGTAGCAGTGTTCATGGTAATAGTGCTCACGGAGACATTGCCCACAATGAGAGTGCCCATGGTGAGAATACTGACTGTGACAGTGCCCATGATGACTTTTCTCTCTGCGACAGTGCCCATGGGGACAGTTAGCACGGTGAGATTTCTCACAGTGATAGTGCACATTGTTTCAGTGCTAATAGTGAAAAGACCCACGGCGCCAGTGCCCATCATGGCATTGCTCACGGTGATAGTTCTCACGGTGACAGTGCCCATGGTGATATTACCCATGGTGACAGTACTCAGTGATCAAGTGCTCATGGTGACAGTGCCTAAGGTGATAGTGCACACGGTGGCAGTGCAAAATGGCGACAGTGCCCATGGGGACATTGCTTAATGTGATAGTCCTTGTGGTGACATTGCGCATGGTGACATTGCCCACCACGACAGTTCTCTTGTTGACAGTGCTCATGGTGATAGTGCCAATGTTGGAAGTGCCCATCGTGAAAGTGCCCATGGTGACAGTTCTTATGATGAGAGTGGTCAGAGTGGCAGTGCTCATGGTGAAAGTGCCCATGGTGACAGAGCCCACGGTGACAGTGTCCATAGTTATAGTGTCCACGGTGACAGTCCTAACAGTGAAATTGTCCATGGGGACACTGCCCATGGTGAAAGTGCCCATGGTCACAACACTCACGGTGATAGTGCTCACGGTGAGAGTGGCCATGGTGACAGTGACCACGGTGACACTTCTAATGGTGATACTGCCCATGATGACAGTGCTCATGGTGACAGTCCACATTGTGCCAGTGCCCAAGGTGACAGTGCTCATGGTGACAGTGCCCAAAGTCACAATACCCATGGTGACAGTGCCCAGGCTGACAGTTCTCAAGGTGATAGTGCCCATGGTGACAGTGCACATGGTGATACAGAGAATGGGGACAGTGCTTATGGTGACAGTGGTCATGGTTGCAGTACCCATGGTGATAGTGCTGAAACTGACAGTGCCTTGGGGATAGTGCCCATGGTGAGTGTGCTCGTGTTAATAGTGCCCATGGTGGCAGTTCCCATTGTGAAAGTGCTCATGATGACAGTGCCCATGTTGGTAGTTCCCATGGTGACAGTGCTCATGGTGATAGTGACCATGTTAACAGTGCACATGGTGGCTGTGCCCTTGGTGACAGTGCCCATGATGACAGTATTCATGGTGACAGTGCTCACGGTGATAGTGCCCATGGTGAGAGTGCACATGGTGGTAGTCCACATGGTGGCAGTGTAAAATGGTGACAGTTCCCATGCTGACAGTTCTCATTGTGACAATGCACACGGTCACAACCGATGCAGACACTGCTCATGGTAGCTGTACCCGTGGTGACAGTGCTCATGGTGATAGTGACCATGTTAACAGTGCCCATGGTGACACTGCCCATGGTGACAATGCCCATGATGACAGTGCCCATGGAGTCAGTGCCCACGGAGCCATTGCCTATGGTAACAGTGCTCACAGTGACAGTACCCATGGTAACAGTGACCACGGTGAGAGTGCTCATGGTGATAGTGGCTATGGTGACAGATCACACTGTGACAGTCCGCATTGTGCCAGTACCAATAGTGACAGTGCCCATGGTGACATTGACCAAGGTGAGAGTGCTCACGGTGCTAGTGCTCACAGTAATAGTGCTCATGGTGACAGTGCCGACAGTGACGGTGCTCACGGTGACAGTGCCTATGGTGATAGTGCCCATGGTGAGAGTCCGCCCATTGATAGCGCCCATGGTGGCAGTTCCCATTGTGAAAGTGCTCATGATGACATTGCCCATGTTGGTAGTTCCCATGGTGACAGTGCTCACGGTGATAGTGACCTTGGTAACTGTACACATGGTGGCCGTGCCCTTGGTGACAGTGCCAATGATGACAGTACTCATGGTGACAGTTCCCATGGGGACAAGGCACAGGGTGGCAGTGAAAAATGGTGAAAGTGCCCATGGTGACAGTTCTCATGGTGACAGTGCACACGGTGACAACCCATGCAGACAGTACTCACGGTGACAGTTCTCATGGTTGCAGTACCCATGGTGACAGTGCTCACAGTGATACTGCCCATGGTGGCAGTGCCCATGGTGACAGTGCCCATGGTGACACTGCCCATGATGACAGTGCCCATGGTGAAAGTTCCCACGGCGCCATTGCCTATGGAGACTGTGCTCATGGTAACAGTGCCCATGGTGACAGTGACCATGGTGAGAGTGCTCACACTGATAGTGCCCATGGTGACAGGGCTCATGGTGCCAGGCCGCATTGTGCCAGTACCCATGGCGACAGTGGTCATGGTGACACTGACCACAGTGAGAGTGCTCACTGTGATAAAGCTCACGGTAATAGTGCTCATGGTGACAGTGCAAATGGTGACAATACCCATGGTGACAGTACTCATGTTGAAAATACCCATGGTGGCAGTTCTCATGGTGACAGTGCTCATAATAGCAGTGCCCAAGGTGGCAGTCCTCGTGGTGACAGTGCTAATGGTGACAGTGCTCTTGGTGGCAGTTCCCATGAGGACAGTACCGATGGTGACCCTGTGCATTGTTACAGTGCCCATGGTAACCGTGCTCACGGTGGTAGTGCACATCGTGACAGTGCCCATGGTGGTAGTTCACCTGGTGACAGTGCTAAATAGTGACAGTGCACATGCTGACAGTGCTCACGGTGATAGTGCCCATGGTGACAGTGCCCACGGTGATAATGGGTATTATTACAGTGTTCATCGTGACAGAGCCCAAGGTGGCAGTGGCCATGGTGACAGTGCCCACAATGACAGTGCCCATGGTAACAGTGCCGACAGTGACAGTGCCCATGGTGACACTTCTCACAGTGAATGTGCCCATGGGGACAGTTACCATGATGAGATTTCTCACGGTGATAGTGCCCGTTGTGACAGTACTCACAGTGACAATGCCCATGGTGCCAGTGCCCTTAGAGACATTCCGCACAATCACATTTCTCACGGTGAAAGTGCCTATGGTGACACTGCACCTGGTGGCAGTGCAAAATGGTGACAGTGCCCATGGTGACATTGCTCATAGTGACTTTGCTTACAGTGATAGTCCTTACGGTGACAGTGTGCATGGTGACACTGCACACAGTTGCAGTGTTTATGGTGACAGTCTTCACGGTGATACTTTCCATGGTGATAGTGCCCATGGTGACACTGCACATGGTGGCAGTGATAAATGGTGACAGTGCCCCTGTTGACAGTTCTCATGGTGACAGTGCACATGGTGACAACCCGTGCAGACTGTACTCATGGTGACAGTACTCACGGTGACAGTTCTCATGTTTGCAGTATCCATGGTGACAGTGCTCACAGTGATAGTGCCCATGGTGAGAGTGCCCATGATGACAGGGCCCATGGTGCCATTGCCTATGGTGACAGTGCTCATCGTAACAGTGCCCAAGGTGACAGTGACCATGGTGAGAGTGCTCACACTGATGGTGCCCATGGTGACAGTGCTCACGGTGCCTGTCTACATTGTGACAGTACCCATGGCGACAGTGCTCATGGTGACAGTGACCACAGTGAGAGTGCTCATAGTGATAGTGCTCACGGTAATAGTGCTCATGGTGACAATGCAAATGGTGACAATACCATGGTGACAGTACTCATGTTGAAAATACCCATGGTGGCAGTTCTCATAGCGACAGATCTCATGGTGACAGTGCTCATAATAGCAGTGCCCAGGTGCCAGTGCTCGTGGTGACAGTGCTAATGGTGACAGTGCTCTTGGTGGCAGTTCCCATCGGGACAATACTGATGGTGACGCTGTGCATTGTTACAGTGCCCATGGTAACCGTGCTCACGGTGATAGTGCACATCGTGACAGTGCCCATGGTGGTAGTTCACCTGGTGACAGTGCTAAATAGTGACAGTGCACATGCTGACAGTGCTCACGGTGATAGTGCCCATGGTGACAGTGCACACGGTGATAATGGGCATTGTTACAGAGTTCATGGTGACAGCACACGGTGGCAGTGGCCATGGAGACAGTGCCCACAATGACAGTGCCCATAGTGACAGTGCCGACAGTGACAGTGCCCATGGTGACACTTCTCACGGTGACAGTGCCCATGGGGACAGTTAGCATGGTGAGATTTCTCACGGTGACAGTGCCCGTTGTGACAGTGCTCACAGTGACAATGCCCATGGTGCCAGTGCCCATAGAGTCATTCCGCACGGTCACATTTCTCACAGTGAAAGTGCCTATGGTGATATTAACCATGGTGACACTGCACATGGTGGCAGAGCAAAATGGTGACAGTGCCCATGGTGACATTGCTCATGGTGACTTTGCTTATGGTGATAGTCCTTACAGTGACAGTGCGCATGGTGACACTGCACACAGTGACAGTGTTCATGGTGACAGTGTTCACGGTGATAGTTCCCATGGTGAGATTGTCCATGGTAACAGTGCCCATAGTCACAATTCTCATGGTGTAGTGCTCACAGTGACAGTGTCCATGGTGTCATGCCCATGGTGACAGTGCTCATGGTGACAGTGCTCATGTTGGCAGTGCCATAAATAACAGTGCTCATTGTGGCAGTGCTCATGGTGTCCGTGCTCATGGTGACAGTGCCCATGTTTACAGTGTTTATGGTGATAGATGTCACGGTGTCAGTGCCCACGGGGACAGTGCCAAGGCTGACAAAGCCCAGGGTGATACTTCCCATTGGGACAGTGCCCACGGTGACAGTGCCCATGGTGACAGCGCCCAGTGTGACAAGGCTCATGGTGACAGTGCTCACGGTGACGGTGCCCATGGTGACAGTGCCGATGGTGAGAGTGCCATTAGTGACAGTGCTCATGGTGAAACTGCCCATGGAGACATCGCCCATGGTGATAGTGCTCATGGTGACAACCCCACGGTGACAGTGCCAATGTTGATAGTCCCCGTGGTGACAGGTCTTACATTGAATGTGACCATGGTGTCTGTGCCCATGATGACGGTGCCCATGGTGAAAGTTCCCACGGCGCCATTGCTTATGGTGACTGTGCTCATGGTAACAGTGCCCATGGTGACAGTGACCATGGTGAGAGTGCTCACACTGATAGTGCCCATGGTGACAGGGCTCATGGTGCCAGTCCGCATTGTGCCAGTACCCATGGCGACAGTGGTCATGGTGACACTGACCACAGTGAGAGTGCTCACTGTGATAGAGCTCACGGTAATAGTGCTCATGGTGACAGTGCAAATGGTGACAATACCCATGGTGACAGTACTCATGTTGAAAATACCCATGGTGGCAGTTCTGATGGTGACAGTGCTCATAATAGCAGTGCCCAAGGTGGCAGTCCTCGTGGTGACAGTGCTAATGGTGACAGTGCTCTTGGTGGCAGTTCCCATGGGGACAGTACCGATGGTGACCCTGTGCATTGTTACAGTGCCCATGGTAACCGTGCTCACGGTGGTAGTGCACATCGTGACAGTGCCCATGGTGGTAGTTCACCTGGTGACAGTGCTAAATAGTGACAGTGCACATGCTGACAGTGCTCACGGTGATAGTGCCCATGGTGACAGTGCCCACGTTGATAATGGGTATTATTACAGTGTTCATCGTGACAGAGCCCAAGGTGGCAGTGGCCATGGTGACAGTGCCCACAATGACAGTGCCCATGGTAACAGTGCCGACAGTGACAGTGCCCATGGTGACACTTCTCACAGTGAATGTGCCCATGGGGACAGTTACCATGATGAGATTTCTCACGGTGATAGTGCCCGTTGTGACACTGCTCACAGTGACAATGCCCATGGTGCCAGTGCCCATAGAGACATTCCGCATGGTCACATTTCTCACGGTGAAAGTGCCTATGGTGACACTGCACCTGGTGGCAGTGCAAAATGGTGGCAGTGCCCATGGTGACATTGCTCATAGTGACTTTGCTTACAGTGATAGTCCTTACGGTGACAGTGTGCATGGTGACACTGCACACAGTTGCAGTGTTTATGGTGACAGTCTTCACAGTGATACTTTCCATGGTGATAGTGCCCATGGTGACACTGCACATGGTGGCAGTGATAAATGGTGACAGTGCCCCTGTTGACAGTTCTCATGGTGAGAGTGCACATGGTGACAACCCGTGCAGACTGTACTCATGGTGACAGTACTCACGGTGACAGTTCTCATGTTTGCAGTATCCATGGTGACAGTGCTCACAGTGATAGTGCCCATGGTGAGAGTGCCCATGATGACAGGGCCCATGGTGCCATTGCCTATGGTGACAGTGCTCATGGTAACAGTGCCCAAGGTGACAGTGACCATGGTGAGAGTGCTCACACTGATGGTGCCCATGGTGACAGTGCTCACGGTGCCTGTCTACATTGTGCCAGTACCCATGGCGACAGTGCTCATGGTGACAGTGACCACAGTGAGAGTGCTCATAGTGATAGTGCTCACGGTAATAGTGCTCATGGTGACAATGCAAATGGTGACAATACCATGGTGACAGTACTCATGTTGAAAATACCCATGGTGGCAGTTCTCATAGCGACAGATCTCATGGTGACAGTGCTCATAATAGCAGTGCCCAGGTGCCAGTGCTCGTGGTGACAGTGCTAATGGTGACAGTGCTCTTGGTGGCAGTTCCCATCGGGACAATACTGATGGTGACGCTGTGCATTGTTACAGTGCCCATGGTAACCGTGCTCACGGTGATAGTGCACATCGTGACAGTGCCCATGGTGGTAGTTCACCTGGTGACAGTGCTAAATAGTGACAGTGCACATGCTGACAGTGCTCACGGTGATAGTGCCCATGGTGACAGTGCACACGGTGATAATGGGCATTGTTACAGAGTTCATGGTGACAGCACACGGTGGCAGTGGCCATGGAGACAGTGCCCACAATGACAGTGCCCATAGTGACAGTGCCGACAGTGACAGTGCCCATGGTGACACTTCTCACGGTGACAGTGCCCATGGGGACAGTTAGCATGGTGAGATTTCTCACGGTGACATTGCCCGTTGTGACAGTGCTCACAGTGACAATGCCCATGGTGCCAGTGCCCATAGAGTCATTCCGCACGGTCACATTTCTCACAGTGAAAGTGCCTATGGTGATATTAACCATGGTGACACTGCACATGGTGGCAGAGCAAAATGGTGACAGTGCCCATGGTGACATTGCTCATGGTGACTTTGCTTATGGTGATAGTCCTTACAGTGACAGTGCGCATGGTGACACTGCACACAGTGACAGTGTTCATGGTGACAGTGTTCACGGTGATAGTTCCCATGGTGAGATTGTCCATGGTAACAGTGCCCATAGTCACAATTCTCATGGTGTAGTGCTCACAGTGACAGTGTCCATGGTGTCATGCCCATGGTGACAGTGCTCATGGTGACAGTGCTCATGTTGGCAGTGCCATAAATAACAGTGCTCATTGTGGCAGTGCTCATGGTGTCCGTGCTCATGGTGACAGTGCCCATGTTTACAGTGTTTATGGTGATAGATGTCACGGTGTCAGTGCCCACGGGGACAGTGCCAAAGCTGACAAATCCCAGGGTGATACTTCCCATTGGGACAGTGCCCACGGTGACAGTGCCCATGGTGACAGCGCCCAGTGTGACAAGGCTCATGGTGACAGTGCTCACGGTGACGGTGCCCATGGTGACAGTGCCGATGGTGAGAGTGCCATTAGTGACAGTGCTCATGGTGAAACTGCCCACGGAGACATCGAATATGGTGATAGTGCTCATGGTGACAACCCAACGGTGACAGTGTCAATGTTGATAGTCCCCGTGGTGACAGGTCTTACATTGAATGTGACCATGGTGTCTGTGCTCATGGTGACAGTGCTCAAGGTTATAGTCTCCATGTTGACAGTGCCGATGGTGACAATTCTCACGGTGACAGGGCCTATGTTGAAAATTCTCATAGTGACAGTGTTCACGGTGACAGTGCCCATGGTGCTATTACCCATGGTGACAGTTCTCATAGTGAAACTGCCCATGGTGACACTGCACATGGTGGCAGTGCAAAATGGTGACAGTACCCATGGTGATATTGCTCATGGTGACATTGCTTACGGTGATAGTGTGTATGGTGAAACTGCACACAGTGACATTGCTCATGGTGACAGTGTTCACGGTGTTAGTTCCTATCGTGAATGTGACCTTGGGGACAGTGCCCATTGTCACAATTCTCATGGTGTAGTGCTCACGGTGACAGTGCCCATGGTGACAATACACAGGGTGACAGTATTCATGGTGACATTGCTAATGGTGAGAGTGCCCATGTTCACAACTGTCACGGTGATAGTTCCCATGGTGACAATACCCAGGGTAACAGAGCTGATGGTAAAAGTGTTCACGGTGACAGTGCCCATGATGACAGTACCTAAGGTGACAATTCCCATGGTGAGACTGCTCATAGACAGTGCCCATGGTGACAATACCCAGCGTGTCCTGTCCATGGTGACAGTGATCATGGTGACACTTCTCATGAGGACAGTGCCATAAGTGACAGTGCTCATTGTGGCAGTGCTCATGGTGACCGTGCTCATGGTGACAGTGCCATGGTGACAGTGCCTATGGTGATAGATATCATGGTGGCCATGCCCAGGGTGACATTGCCCACGGTGACAAAGCCCATGGTGATACTTCCCATTGTGACAGTGCCAACGGTGGCAGAGCCCATGGTGACAGTGCCCAAGATCACAGTGCCCATGGTGAGGGTGCCAACGGTGACTCTGCCCATGGTGACAGCACCCAGTGTGACAATGCCCATTGTGACAGTGCTCACGGTGACCATGCCGATGGTGATAGTGCCAATAGTGAGAGTGCTCACGGTGACACTGCCCATGCAGACACTGCCCATGGTGATAGTGCTCATCATGACAACCCCTCGGAGGCAGTGCCAATGGTGAGAGTCCCCGTGGTGACATTTCTCACGGTGAAAGTGATCCTATTGATATTTCTCATGGTGACAGTGCTCTTGGTGACAGTGCTCAAGGTGATAGTCTGAATGTTGACAGTGCCCATGGTGACTCTTCTCACGGTGACAGTGCCTATGGTGATTATGCTCTTAGTGACAGTGCTCATGGTGACAGTGCCCATGGTGACAGTGACCACGGTGAATGTTCTCACCGTGTTAGTGCCCATGGTGACAGTGTTCATGATGACAGTCCGCATTAAGGCTGTGCCGTGGTGACAGTGCTCATGGTGATAGTTCTCACGGTGATAGTACGCACGTTGACAGTGCCAAAGGTGACAATACCCAGGTGATAGTAATCATGGTGAAAGTGCCCATGGTGGCAGTTCTCATACTGACAGTTCTTGTGACAGTGCTCATGGTGGCAGTGCTCGTGGTGACAGTGCTCTTGGTGACAGTGCTCATGGTGGCAGTGCCCATGGTGAGACTCCCGATGGTGACACTGCCCATGGTGACAGTGCACATGGTCATGGTGCATCTGGTGGCAGTGCAAAATAGTGAGAGTGCCCATGATGATATTGCTCATGGTGATAGTGCCCATGGTGAGAGTGCCCATGGTTCCAGTGCTCATGGTGACAGTGCCCATTGTGACAGTGCCCCTGGTGACAGTGCACACCGTGAGAGTGCCCATGGTGTCTGTGCCCATGGTGACAGTTCTTATCATGAGAGTGTTCACGGTAGCAGTGTTCATGGTAATAGTGCTCACGGAGACATTGCCCACAATGAGAGTGCCCATGGTGAGAATACTGACTGTGAAAGTGCCCATGATGACTTTTCTCTCTGCGACAGTGCCCATGGGGACAGTTAGCACGGTGAGATTTCTCACAGTGATAGTGCACATGGTTTCAGTGCTAATAGTGAAAAGACCCACGGCGCCAGTGCCCATCATGGCATTGCTCACGGTGATAGTTCTCACGGTGACAGTGCCCATGGTGATATTACCCATGGTGACAGTACTCAGTGATCAAGTGCTCATGGTGACAGTGCCTAAGGTGATAGTGCACACGGTGGCAGTGCAAAATGGCGACAGTGCCCATGGTGACATTGCTTAATGTGATAGTCCTTGTGGTGACATTGCACATGGTGACATTGCCCACCACGACAGTTCTCTTGTTGAGAGTGCTCATGGTGATAGTGCCAATGTTGGAAGTGCCCATCGTGAAAGTGCCCATGGTGACAGTTCTTATGATGAGAGTGGTCAGAGGGGCAGTGCTCATGGTGAAAGTGCCCATGGTGACAGAGCCCACGGTGACAGTGTCCATAGTTATAGTGTCCACGGTGACAGTCCTAACAGTGAAATTGTCCATGGGGACACTGCCCATGGTGAAAGTGCCCATGGTCACAACACTCACGGTGATAGTGCTCACGGTGAGAGTGGCCATGGTGACAGTGACCACGGTGACACTTCTAATGGTGATACTGCCCATGATGACAGTGCTCATGGTGACAGTCCACATTGTGCCAGTGCCCAAGGTGACAGTGCTCATGGTGACAGTGCCCAAAGTCACAATACCCATGGTGACAGTGCCCAGGCTGACAGTTCTCAAGGTGATAGTGCCCATGGTGACAGTGCACATGGTGATACAGAGAATGGGGACAGTGCTTATGGTGACAGTGGTCATGGTTGCAGTACCCATGGTGATAGTGCTGAAACTGACAGTGCCCTTGGGGATAGTGCCCATGGTGAGTGTGCTCGTGTTAATAGTGCCCATGGTGGCAGTTCCCATTGTGAAAGTGCTCATGATGACAGTGCCCATGTTGGTAGTTCCCATGGTGACAGTGCTCATGGTGATAGTGACCATGTTAACAGTGCACATGGTGGCTGTGCCCTTGGTGACAGTGCCCATGATGACAGTATTCATGGTGACAGTGCTCACGGTGATAGTGCCCATGGTGAGAGTGCACATGGTGGTAGTCCACATGGTGGCAGTGAAAAATGGTGACAGTTCCCATGCTGACAGTTCTCATTGTGACAATGCACACGGTCACAACCGATGCAGACACTGCTCATGGTAGCTGTACCCGTGGTGACAGTGCTCATGGTGATAGTGACCATGTTAACAGTGCCCATGGTGACACTGCCCATGGTGACAATGCCCATGATGACAGTGCCCATGGAGTCAGTGCCCACGGAGCCATTGCCTATGGTAACAGTGCTCACAGTGACAGTACCCATGGTAACAGTGACCACGGTGAGAGTGCTCATGGTGATAGTGTCTATGGTGACAGATCACACTGTGACAGTCCGCATTGTGCCAGTACCAATAGTGACAGTGCCCATGGTGACATTGACCACGGTGAGAGTGCTCACGGTGCTAGTGCTCACAGTAATAGTGCTCATGGTGACAGTGCCGACAGTGACGGTGCTCACGGTGACAGTGCCTATGGTGATAGTGCCCATGGTGAGAGTCCGCCCATTGATAGCGCCCATGGTGGCAGTTCCCATTGTGAAAGTGCTCATGATGACATTGCCCATGTTGGTAGTTCCCATGGTGACAGTGCTCACGGTGATAGTGACCTTGGTAACTGTACACATGGTGGCCGTGCCCTTGGTGACAGTGCCAATGATGACAGTACTCATGGTGACAGTTCCCATGGGGACAAGGCACAGGGTGGCAGTGAAAAATGGTGAAAGTGCCCATGGTGACAGTTCTCATGGTGACAGTGCACACGGTGACAACCCATGCAGACAGTACTCACGGTGACAGTTCTCATGGTTGCAGTACCCATGGTGACAGTGCTCACAGTGATACTGCCCATGGTGGCAGTGCCCATGGTGACAGTGCCCATGGTGACACTGCCCATGATGACAGTGCCCATGGTGAAAGTTCCCACGGCGCCATTGCCTATGGTGACTGTGCTCATGGTAACAGTGCCCATGGTGACAGTGACCATGGTGAGAGTGCTCACACTGATAGTGCCCATGGTGACAGGGCTCATGGTGCCAGGCCGCATTGTGCCAGTACCCATGGCGACAGTGGTCATGGTGACACTGACCACAGTGAGAGTGCTCACTGTGATAAAGCTCACGGTAATAGTGCTCATGGTGACAGTGCAAATGGTGACAATACCCATGGTGACAGTACTCATGTTGAAAATACCCATGGTGGCAGTTCTGATGGTGACAGTGCTCATAATAGCAGTGCCCAAGGTGGCAGTCCTCGTGGTGACAGTGCTAATGGTGACAGTGCTCTTGGTGGCAGTTCCCATGGGGACAGTACCGATGGTGACCCTGTGCATTGTTACAGTGCCCATGGTAACCGTGCTCACGGTGGTAGTGCACATCGTGACAGTGCCCATGGTGGTAGTTCACCTGGTGACAGTGCTAAATAGTGACAGTGCACATGCTGACAGTGCTCACGGTGATAGTGCCCATGGTGACAGTGCCCACGGTGATAATGGGTATTATTACAGTGTTCATCGTGACAGAGCCCAAGGTGGCAGTGGCCATGGTGACAGTGCCCACAATGACAGTGCCCATGGTAACAGTGCCGACAGTGACAGTGCCCATGGTGACACTTCTCACAGTGAATGTGCCCATGGGGACAGTTACCATGATGAGATTTCTCACGGTGATAGTGCCCGTTGTGACAGTGCTCACAGTGACAATGCCCATGGTGCCAGTGCCCATAGAGACATTCCGCACAGTCACATTTCTCACGGTGAAAGTGCCTATGGTGACACTGCACCTGGTGGCAGTGCAAAATGGTGACAGTGCCCATGGTGACATTGCTCATAGTGACTTTGCTTACAGTGATAGTCCTTACGGTGACAGTGTGCATGGTGACAGTGCACAGAGTTGCAGTTTTTATGGTGACAGTCTTCACGGTGATACTTTCCATGGTGATACTGCCCATGGTGACACTGCACATGGTGGCAGTGATAAATGTTGACAGTGCCCCTGTTGACAGTTCTCATGGTGACAGTGCACATGGTGACAACCCGTGCAGACTGTACTCATGGTGACAGTACTCACGGTGACAGTTCTCATGTTTGCAGTATCCATGGTGACAGTGCTCACAGTGATAGTGCCCATGGTGAGAGTGCCCATGATGACAGGGCCCATGGTGCCATTGCCTATGGTGACAGTGCTCATCGTAACAGTGCCCAAGGTGACAGTGACCATGGTGAGAGTGCTCACACTGATGGTGCCCATGGTGACAGTGCTCACGGTGCCTGTCTACATTGTGCCAGTACCCATGGCGACAGTGCTCATGGTGACAGTGACCACAGTGAGAGTGCTCATAGTGATAGTGCTCACGGTAATAGTGCTCATGGTGACAATGCAAATGGTGACAATACCATGGTGACAGTACTCATGTTGAAAATACCCATGGTGGCCGTTCTCATAGCGACAGATCTCATGGTGACAGTGCTCATAATAGCAGTGCCCAGGTGCCAGTGCTCGTGGTGACAGTGCTAATGGTGACAGTGCTCTTGGTGGCAGTTCCCATCGGGACAATACTGATGGTGACGCTGTGCATTGTTACAGTGCCCATGGTAACCGTGCTCACGGTGATAGTGCACATCGTGACAGTGCCCATGGTGGTAGTTCACCTGGTGACAGTGCTAAATAGTGACAGTGCACATGCTGACAGTGCTCACGGTGATAGTGCCCATGGTGACAGTGCACACGGTGATAATGGGCATTGTTACAGAGTTCATGGTGACAGCACACGGTGGTAGTGGCCATGGAGACAGTGCCCACAATGAGAGTGCCTATGGTGACAGTGCCGACAGTGACAGTGCCCATGGTGACACTTCTCACGGTGACAGTGCCCATGGGGACAGTTAGCATGGTGAGATTTCTCACGGTGACAGTGCCCGTTGTGACAGTGCTCACAGTGACAATGCCCATGGTGCCAGTGCCCATAGAGTCATTCCGCACGGTCACATTTCTCACAGTGAAAGTGCCTATGGTGATATTAACCATGGTGACACTGCACACGGTGGCAGAGCAAAATGGTGACAGTGCCCATGGTGACATTGCTCATGGTGACTTTGCTTATGGTGATAGTCCTTACAGTGACAGTGCGCATGGTGACACTGCACACAGTGACAGTGTTCATGGTGACAGTGTTCACAGTGATAGTTCCCATGGTGAGATTGTCCATGGTAACAGTGCCCATAGTCACAATTCTCATGGTGTAGTGCTCACAGTGACAGTGTCCATGGTGTCATGCCCATGGTGACAGTGCTCATGGTGACAGTGCTCATGTTGGCAGTGCCATAAATAACAGTGCTCATTGTGGCAGTGCTCATGGTGTCCGTGCTCATGGTGACAGTGCCCATGTTTACAGTGTTTATGGTGATAGATGTCACGGTGTCAGTGCCCACGGGGACAGTGCCAAGGCTGACAAAGCCCAGGGTGATACTTCCCATTGGGACAGTGCCCACGGTGACAGTGCCCATGGTGACAGCGCCCAGTGTGACAAGGCACATGGTGACAGTGCTCACGGTGACGGTGCCCATGGTGACAGTGCCGATGGTGAGAGTGCCATTAGTGACAGTGCTCATGGTGAAACTGCCCATGGAGACATCGCCCATGGTGATAGTGCTCATGGTGACAACCCCACGGTGACAGTGCCAATGTTGATAGTCCCCGTGGTGACAGGTCTTACATTGAATGTGACCATGGTGTCTGTGCTCATGGTGACAGTGCTCAAGGTTAGAGTCTCCATGTTGACAGTGCCGATGGTGACAATTCTCATGGTGACAGGGCCTAAGGTGAAAATTCTCATAGTGACAGTGGTCACGGTGACAGTGCCCATGGTGCTATTACCCATGGTGACAGTTCTCATAGTGAAACGGCCCATGGTGACACTGCACATGGTGGCAGTGCAAAATGGTGAGAGTGTCCATGGTGCTATTGCTCATGGTGACATTGCTTACGGTGATAGTGTGTATGGTGAAACTGCACACAGTGACATTGCTCATGGTGACAGTGTTCACGGCGTTAGTTCCTATCGTGAATGTGACCTTGGGGACAGTGCCCATTGTCACAATTCTCATGGTGTAGTGCTCACGGTGACAGTGCCCATGGTGACAGTATTCATGGTGACATTGCTCATGGTGAGAGTGCCCATGTTCACAACTGTCACGGTGATTGTTCCCATGGTGACAATACCCAGGGTAACAGAGCTGATGGTAAAAGTGTTCACGGTGACAGTGCCCATGATGACAGTACCTAAGGTGACAATTCCCATGGTGAGACTGCTCATAGACAGTGCCCATGGTGACAATACCCAGCGTGTCCTGTCCATGGTGACAGTGATCATGGTGACACTTCTCATGAGGACAGTGCCATAAGTGACAGTGCTCATTGTGGCAGTGCTCATGGTGACCGTGCTCATGGTGACACTGCCCATGGTGACAGTGCCTATGGTGATAGATATCATGGTGGCCATGCCCAGGGTGACATTGCCCACACTGACAAAGCCCATGGTGATACTTCCCATTGTGACAGTGCCCACGGTGGCAGAGCCCATGGTGACAGTGCCCAAGATCACAGTGTCCATGGTGAGAGTGCTAACGGTGACTGTGCCCATGGTGACAGCACCCAGTGTGACAATGCCCATTGTGACAGTGCTCACGGTGACCATGCCGATGGTGATAGTGCCAATAGTGAGAGTGCTCACGGTGACACTGCCCATGGAGACACTGCCCATGGTGATAGTGCTCATCATGACAACCCCTCGGAGGCAGTGCCAATGGTGAGAGTCCCCGTGGTGACAGTTCTCACGGTGAAAGTGATCCTATTGATATTTCTCATGGTGACAGTGCTCTTGGTGACAGTGCTCAAGGTGATAGTCTGAATGTTGACAGTGCCCATGGTGACTCTTCTCACGGTGACAGTGCCTATGGTGATTATGCTCTTAGTGACAGTGCTCATGGTGACAGTGCCCATGGTGACAGTGACCACGGTGACTGTTCTCACCGTGGTAGTGCCCATGGTGACAGTGTTCATGATGACAGTCCGCATTAAGGCTGTGCCGTGGTGACAGTGCTCATGGTGATAGTTCTCACGGTGATAGTACGCACGTTGACAGTGCCAAAGGTGACAATACCCAGGTGATAGTAATCATGGTGAAAGTGCCCATGGTGGCAGATCTCATACTGACAGTTCTTGTGACAGTGATCATGGTGGCAGTGCTCGTGGTGACAGTGCTCTTGGTGACAGTGCTCATGGTGGCAGTGCCCATGGTGAGACTCCTGATGGTGACACTGCCCATGGTGACAGTGCACATGGTCATGGTGCATCTGGAGGCAGTGCAAAATAGTGAGAGTGCCCATGATGATATTGCTCATGGTGATAGTGCCCATGGTGAGAGTGCCCATGGTTCCAGTGCTCATGGTGACAGTGCCCATTGTGACAGTGCCCCTGGTGACAGTGCACACCGTGAGAGTGCCCATGGTGTCTGTGCCCATGGTGACAGTTCTTATCATGAGAGTGTTCACGGTAGCAGTGTTCATGGTAATAGTGCTCACGGAGACATTGCCCACAATGAGAGTGCCCATGGTGAGAATACTGACTGTGACAGTGCCCATGATGACTTTTCTCTCTGCGACAGTGCCCATGGGGACAGTTAGCATGGTGAGATTTCTCACAGTGATAGTGCACATTGTTTCAGTGCTAATAGTGAAAAGACCCACGGCGCCAGTGCCCATCATGGCATTGCTCACGGTGACAGTTCTCACGGTGACAGTGCCCATGGTGATATTACCCATGGTGACAGTACTCAGTGATCAAGTGCTCATGGTGACAGTGCCTAAGGTGATAGTGCACACGGTGGCAGTGCAAAATGGCGACAGTGCCCATGGGGACATTGCTTAATGTGATAGTCCTTGTGGTGACATTGCGCATGGTGACATTGCCCACCACGACAGTTCTCTTGTTGACAGTGCTCATGGTGATAGTGCCAATGTTGGAAGTGCCCATCGTGAAAGTGCCCATGGTGACAGTTCTTATGATGAGAGTGGTCAGAGTGGCAGTGCTCATGGTGAAAGTGCCCATGGTGACAGAGCCCACGGTGACAGTGTCCATAGTTATAGTGTCCACGGTGACAGTCCTAACAGTGAAATTGTCCATGGGGACACTGCCCATGGTGAAAGTGCCCATGGTCACAACACTCACGGTGATAGTGCTCACGGTGAGAGTGGCCATGGTGACAGTGACCACGGTGACACTTCTAATGGTGATACTGCCCATGATGACAGTGCTCATGGTGACAGTCCACATTGTGCCAGTGCCCAAGGTGACAGTGCTCATGGTGACAGTGCCCAAAGTCACAATACCCATGGTGACAGTGCCCAGGCTGACAGTTCTCAAGGTGATAGTGCCCATGGTGACAGTGCACATGGTGATACAGAGAATGGGGACAGTGCTTATGGTGACAGTGGTCATGGTTGCAGTACCCATGGTGATAGTGCTGAAACTGACAGTGCCTTGGGGATAGTGCCCATGGTGAGTGTGCTCGTGTTAATAGTGCCCATGGTGGCAGTTCCCATTGTGAAAGTGCTCATGATGACAGTGCCCATGTTGGTAGTTCCCATGGTGACAGTGCTCATGGTGATAGTGACCATGTTAACAGTGCACATGGTGGCTGTGCCCTTGGTGACAGTGCCCATGATGACAGTATTCATGGTGACAGTGCTCACGGTGATAGTGCCCATGGTGAGAGTGCACATGGTGGTAGTCCACATGGTGGCAGTGTAAAATGGTGACAGTTCCCATGCTGACAGTTCTCATTGTGACAATGCACACGGTCACAACCGATGCAGACACTGCTCATGGTAGCTGTACCCGTGGTGACAGTGCTCATGGTGATAGTGACCATGTTAACAGTGCCCATGGTGACACTGCCCATGGTGACAATGCCCATGATGACAGTGCCCATGGAGTCAGTGCCCACGGAGCCATTGCCTATGGTAACAGTGCTCACAGTGACAGTACCCATGGTAACAGTGACCACGGTGAGAGTGCTCATGGTGATAGTGTCTATGGTGACAGATCACACTGTGACAGTCCGCATTGTGCCAGTACCAATAGTGACAGTGCCCATGGTGACATTGACCACGGTGAGAGTGCTCACGGTGCTAGTGCTCACAGTAATAGTGCTCATGGTGACAGTGCCGACAGTGACGGTGCTCACGGTGACAGTGCCTATGGTGATAGTGCCCATGGTGAGAGTCCGCCCATTGATAGCGCCCATGGTGGCAGTTCCCATTGTGAAAGTGCTCATGATGACATTGCCCATGTTGGTAGTTCCCATGGTGACAGTGCTCACGGTGATAGTGACCTTGGTAACTGTACACATGGTGGCCGTGCCCTTGGTGACAGTGCCAATGATGACAGTACTCATGGTGACAGTTCCCATGGGGACAAGGCACAGGGTGGCAGTGAAAAATGGTGAAAGTGCCCATGGTGACAGTTCTCATGGTGACAGTGCACACGGTGACAACCCATGCAGACAGTACTCACGGTGACAGTTCTCATGGTTGCAGTACCCATGGTGACAGTGCTCACAGTGATACTGCCCATGGTGGCAGTGCCCATGGTGACAGTGCCCATGGTGACACTGCCCATGATGACAGTGCCCATGGTGAAAGTTCCCACGGCGCCATTGCCTATGGTGACTGTGCTCATGGTAACAGTGCCCATGGTGACAGTGACCATGGTGAGAGTGCTCACACTGATAGTGCCCATGGTGACAGGGCTCATGGTGCCAGGCCGCATTGTGCCAGTACCCATGGCGACAGTGGTCATGGTGACACTGACCACAGTGAGAGTGCTCACTGTGATAGAGCTCACGGTAATAGTGCTCATGGTGACAGTGCAAATGGTGACAATACCCATGGTGACAGTACTCATGTTGAAAATACCCATGGTGGCAGTTCTGATGGTGACAGTGCTCATAATAGCAGTGCCCAAGGTGGCAGTCCTCGTGGTGACAGTGCTAATGGTGACAGTGCTCTTGGTGGCAGTTCCCATGGGGACAGTACCGATGGTGACCCTGTGCATTGTTACAGTGCCCATGGTAACCGTGCTCACGGTGGTAGTGCACATCGTGACAGTGCCCATGGTGGTAGTTCACCTGGTGACAGTGCTAAATAGTGACAGTGCACATGCTGACAGTGCTCACGGTGATAGTGCCCATGGTGACAGTGCCCACGGTGATAATGGGTATTATTACAGTGTTCATCGTGACAGAGCCCAAGGTGGCAGTGGCCATGGTGACAGTGCCCACAATGACAGTGCCCATGGTAACAGTGCCGACAGTGACAGTGCCCATGGTGACACTTCTCACAGTGAATGTGCCCATGGGGACAGTTACCATGATGAGATTTCTCACAGTGATAGTGCCCGTTGTGACAGTGCTCACAGTGACAATGCCCATGGTGCCAGTGCCCATAGAGACATTCCGAACGGTCACATTTTTTACGGTGAATGTGCCTCTGGTGACACTGCACCTGTTGGCAGTGCAAAATTGTGACAGTGCCCATGGTGACATTGCTCATAGTGACTTTGCTTACAGTGATAGTCCTTACGGTGACAGTGTGCATGGTGACACTGCACACAGTTGCAGTGTTTATGGTGACAGTCTTCACGGTGATACTTTCCATGGTGATAGTGCCCATGGTGACACTGCACATGGTGGCAGTGATAAATGGTGACAGTGCCCCTGTTGACAGTTCTCATGGTGACAGTGCACATGGTGACAACCCGTTCAGACTGTACTCATGGTGACAGTACTCACGGTGACAGTTCTCATGTTTGCAGTATCCATGGTGACAGTGCTCACAGTGATAGTGCCCATGGTGAGAGTGCCCATGATGACAGGGCCCATGGTGCCATTGCCTATGGTGACAGTGCTCATGGTAACAGTGCCCAAGGTGACAGTGACCATGGTGAGAGTGCTCACACTGATGGTGCCCATGGTGACAGTGCTCACGGTGCCTGTCTACATTGTGCCAGTACCCATGGCGACAGTGCTCATGGTGACAGTGACCACAGTGAGAGTGCTCATAGTGATAGTGCTCACGGTAATAGTGCTCATGGTGACAATGCAAATGGTGACAATACCATGGTGACAGTACTCATGTTGAAAATACCCATGGTGGCAGTTCTCCTAGCGACAGATCTCATGGTGACAGTGCTCATAATAGCAGTGCCCAGGTGCCAGTGCTCGTGGTGACAGTGCTAATGGTGACAGTGCTCTTGGTGGCAGTTCCCATCGGGACAATACTGATGGTGACGCTGTGCATTGTTACAGTGCCCATGGTAACCGTGCTCACTGTGATAGTGCACATCGTGACAGTGCCCATGGTGGTAGTTCACCTGGTGACAGTGCTAAATAGTGACAGTGCACATGCTGACAGTGCTCACGGTGATAGTGCCCATGGTGACAGTGCACACGGTGATAATGGGCATTGTTACAGAGTTCATGGTGACAGCACACGGTGGCAGTGGCCATGGAGACAGTGCCCACAATGACAGTGCCCATAGTGACAGTGCCGACAGTGACAGTGCCCATGGTGACACTTCTCACGGTGACAGTGCCCATGGGGACAGTTAGCATGGTGAGATTTCTCACGGTGACAGTGCCCGTTGTGACAGTGCTCACAGTGACAATGCCCATGGTGCCAGTGCCCATAGAGTCATTCCGCACGGTCACATTTCTCACAGTGAAAGTGCCTATGGTGATATTAACCATGGTGACACTGCACATGGTGGCAGAGCAAAATGGTGACAGTGCCCATGGTGACATTGCTCATGGTGACTTTGCTTATGGTGATAGTCCTTACAGTGACAGTGCGCATGGTGACACTGCACACAGTGACAGTGTTCATGGTGACAGTGTTCACGGTGATAGTTCCCATGGTGAGATTGTCCATGGTAACAGTGCCCATAGTCACAATTCTCATGGTGTAGTGCTCACAGTGACAGTGTCCATGGTGTCATGCCCATGGTGACAGTGCTCATGGTGACAGTGCTCATGTTGGCAGTGCCATAAATAACAGTGCTCATTGTGGCAGTGCTCATGGTGTCCGTGCTCATGGTGACAGTGCCCATGTTTACAGTGTTTATGGTGATAGATGTCACGGTGTCAGTGCCCACGGGGACAGTGCCAAGGCTGACAAAGCCCAGGGTGATACTTCCCATTGGGACAGTGCCCACGGTGACAGTGCCCATGGTGACAGCGCCCAGTGTGACAAGGCACATGGTGACAGTGCTCACGGTGACGGTGCCCATGGTGACAGTGCCGATGGTGAGAGTGCCATTAGTGACAGTGCTCATGGTGAAACTGCCCATGGAGACATCGCCCATGGTGATAGTGCTCATGGTGACAACCCAACGGTGACAGTGTCAATGTTGATAGTCCCCGTGGTGACAGGTCTTACATTGAATGTGACCATGGTGTCTGTGCCCATGATGACGGTGCCCATGGTGAAAGTTCCCACGGCGCCATTGCCTATGGTGACTGTGCTCATGGTAACAGTGCCCATGGTGACAGTGACCATGGTGAGAGTGCTCACACTGATAGTGCCCATGGTGACAGGGCTCATGGTGCCAGGCCGCATTGTGCCAGTACCCATGGCGACAGTGGTCATGGTGACACTGACCACAGTGAGAGTGCTCACTGTGATAGAGCTCACGGTAATAGTGCTCATGGTGACAGTGCAAATGGTGACAATACCCATGGTGACAGTACTCATGTTGAAAATACCCATGGTGGCAGTTCTGATGGTGACAGTCCTCATAATAGCAGTGCCCAAGGTGGCAGTCCTCGTGGTGACAGTGCTAATGGTGACAGTGCTCTTGGTGGCAGTTCCCATGGGGACAGTACCGATGGTGACCCTGTGCATTGTTACAGTGCCCATGGTAACCGTGCTCACGGTGGTAGTGCACATCGTGACAGTGCCCATGGTGGTAGTTCACCTGGTGACAGTGCTAAATAGTGACAGTGCACATGCTGACAGTGCTCACGGTGATAGTGCCCATGGTGACAGTGCCCACGGTGATAATGGGTATTATTACAGTGTTCATCGTGACAGAGCCCAAGGTGGCAGTGGCCATGGTGACAGTGCCCACAATGACAGTGCCCATGGTAACAGTGCCGACAGTGACAGTGCCCATGGTGACACTTCTCACAGTGAATGTGCCCATGGGGACAGTTACCATGATGAGATTTCTCACAGTGATAGTGCCCGTTGTGACAGTGCTCACAGTGACAATGCCCATGGTGCCAGTGCCCATAGAGACATTCCGAACGGTCACATTTTTTACGGTGAATGTGCCTCTGGTGACACTGCACCTGTTGGCAGTGCAAAATTGTGACAGTGCCCATGGTGACATTGCTCATAGTGACTTTGCTTACAGTGATAGTCCTTACGGTGACAGTGTGCATGGTGACACTGCACACAGTTGCAGTGTTTATGGTGACAGTCTTCACGGTGATACTTTCCATGGTGATAGTGCCCATGGTGACACTGCACATGGTGGCAGTGATAAATGGTGACAGTGCCCCTGTTGACAGTTCTCATGGTGACAGTGCACATGGTGACAACCCGTTCAGACTGTACTCATGGTGACAGTACTCACGGTGACAGTTCTCATGTTTGCAGTATCCATGGTGACAGTGCTCACAGTGATAGTGCCCATGGTGAGAGTGCCCATGATGACAGGGCCCATGGTGCCATTGCCTATGGTGACAGTGCTCATGGTAACAGTGCCCAAGGTGACAGTGACCATGGTGAGAGTGCTCACACTGATGGTGCCCATGGTGACAGTGCTCACGGTGCCTGTCTACATTGTGCCAGTACCCATGGCGACAGTGCTCATGGTGACAGTGACCACAGTGAGAGTGCTCATAGTGATAGTGCTCACGGTAATAGTGCTCATGGTGACAATGCAAATGGTGACAATACCATGGTGACAGTACTCATGTTGAAAATACCCATGGTGGCAGTTCTCATAGCGACAGATCTCATGGTGACAGTGCTCATAATAGCAGTGCCCAGGTGCCAGTGCTCGTGGTGACAGTGCTAATGGTGACAGTGCTCTTGGTGGCAGTTCCCATCGGGACAATACTGATGGTGACGCTGTGCATTGTTACAGTGCCCATGGTAACCGTGCTCACTGTGATAGTGCACATCGTGACAGTGCCCATGGTGGTAGTTCACCTGGTGACAGTGCTAAATAGTGACAGTGCACATGCTGACAGTGCTCACGGTGATAGTGCCCATGGTGACAGTGCACACGGTGATAATGGGCATTGTTACAGAGTTCATGGTGACAGCACACGGTGGCAGTGGCCATGGAGACAGTGCCCACAATGACAGTGCCCATAGTGACAGTGCCGACAGTGACAGTGCCCATGGTGACACTTCTCACGGTGACAGTGCCCATGGGGACAGTTAGCATGGTGAGATTTCTCACGGTGACAGTGCCCGTTGTGACAGTGCTCACAGTGACAATGCCCATGGTGCCAGTGCCCATAGAGTCATTCCGCACGGTCACATTTCTCACAGTGAAAGTGCCTATGGTGATATTAACCATGGTGACACTGCACATGGTGGCAGAGCAAAATGGTGACAGTGCCCATGGTGACATTGCTCATGGTGACTTTGCTTATGGTGATAGTCCTTACAGTGACAGTGCGCATGGTGACACTGCACACAGTGACAGT
Organism: Mesoplodon mirus; assembly: GCF_964341445.2. Classification (NCBI taxonomy): domain Eukaryota; kingdom Metazoa; phylum Chordata; class Mammalia; order Artiodactyla; family Ziphiidae; genus Mesoplodon; species Mesoplodon mirus. The sequence goes on along the minus strand of NW_028295808.1, from coordinate 3,870,223 downwards.
GTTCATGGTGACAGTGTTCACGGTGATAGTTCCCATGGTGAGATTGTCCATGGTAACAGTGCCCATAGTCACAATTCTCATGGTGTAGTGCTCACAGTGACAGTGTCCATGGTGTCATGCCCATGGTGACAGTGCTCATGGTGACAGTGCTCATGTTGGCAGTGCCATAAATAACAGTGCTCATTGTGGCAGTGCTCATGGTGTCCGTGCTCATGGTGACAGTGCCCATGTTTACAGTGTTTATGGTGATAGATGTCACGGTGTCAGTGCCCACGGGGACAGTGCCAAGGCTGACAAAGCCCAGGGTGATACTTCCCATTGGGACAGTGCCCACGGTGACAGTGCCCATGGTGACAGCGCCCAGTGTGACAAGGCTCATGGTGACAGTGCTCACGGTGACGGTGCCCATGGTGACAGTGCCGATGGTGAGAGTGCCATTAGTGACAGTGCTCATGGTGAAACTGCCCACGGAGACATCGAATATGGTGATAGTGCTCATGGTGACAACCCAACGGTGACAGTGTCAATGTTGATAGTCCCCGTGGTGACAGGTCTTACATTGAATGTGACCATGGTGTCTGTGCTCATGGTGACAGTGCTCAAGGTTATAGTCTCCATGTTGACAGTGCCGATGGTGACAATTCTCACGGTGACAGGGCCTATGTTGAAAATTCTCATAGTGACAGTGCTCACGGTGACAGTGCCCATGGTGCTATTACCCATGGTGACAGTTCTCATAGTGAAACTGCCCATGGTGACACTGCACATGGTGGCAGTGCAAAATGGTGACAGTACCCATGGTGATATTGCTCATGGTGACATTGCTTACGGTGATAGTGTGTATGGTGAAACTGCACACAGTGACATTGCTCATGGTGACAGTGTTCACGGTGTTAGTTCCTATCGTGAATGTGACCTTGGGGACAGTGCCCATTGTCACAATTCTCATGGTGTAGTGCTCACGGTGACAGTGCCCATGGTGACAATACACAGGGTGACAGTATTCATGGTGACATTGCTAATGGTGAGAGTGCCCATATTCACAACTGTCACGGTGATAGTTCCCATGGTGACAATACCCAGGGTAACAGAGCTGATGGTAAAAGTGTTCACGGTGACAGTGCCCATGATGACAGTACCTAAGGTGACAATTCCCATGGTGAGACTGCTCATAGACAGTGCCCATGGTGACAATACCCAGCGTGTCCTGTCCATGGTGACAGTGATCATGGTGACACTTCTCATGAGGACAGTGCCATAAGTGACAGTGCTCATTGTGGCAGTGCTCATGGTGACCGTGCTCATGGTGACAGTGCCATGGTGACAGTGCCTATGGTGATAGATATCATGGTGGCCGTGCCCAGGGTGACATTGCCCACGGTGACAAAGCCCATGGTGATACTTCCCATTGTGACAGTGCCAACGGTGGCAGAGCCCATGGTGACAGTGCCCAAGATCACAGTGCCCATGGTGAGGGTGCTAACGGTGACTCTGCCCATGGTGACAGCACCCAGTGTGACAATGCCCATTGTGACAGTGCTCACGGTGACCATGCCGATGGTGATAGTGCCAATAGTGAGAGTGCTCACGGTGACACTGCCCATGGAGACACTGCCCATGGTGATAGTGCTCATCATGACAACCCCTCGGAGGCAGTGCCAATGGTGAGAGTCCCCGTGGTGACAGTTCTCACGGTGAAAGTGATCCTATTGATATTTCTCATGGTGACAGTGCTCTTGGTGACAGTGCTCAAGGTGATAGTCTGAATGTTGACAGTGCCCATGGTGACTCTTCTCACGGTGACAGTGCCTATGGTGATTATGCTCTTAGTGACAGTGCTCATGGTGACAGTGCCCATGGTGACAGTGACCACGGTGACTGTTCTCACCGTGGTAGTGCCCATGGTGACAGTGTTCATGATGATAGTCCGCATTAAGGCTGTGCCGTGGTGACAGTGCTCATGGTGATAGTTCTCACGGTGATAGTACGCACGTTGACAGTGCCAAAGGTGACAATACCCAGGTGATAGTAATCATGGTGAAAGTGCCCATGGTGGCAGTTCTCATACTGACAGTTCTTGTGACAGTGCTCATGGTGGCAGTGCTCGTGGTGACAGTGCTCTTGGTGACAGTGCTCATGGTGGCAGTGCCCATGGTGAGACTCCCGATGGTGACACTGCCCATGGTGACAGTGCACATGGTCATGGTGCATCTGGTGGCAGTGCAAAATAGTGAGAGTGCCCATGATGATATTGCTCATGGTGATAGTGCCCATGGTGAGAGTGCCCATGGTTCCAGTGCTCATGGTGACAGTGCCCATTGTGACAGTGGCCCTGGTGACAGTGCACACCGTGAGAGTGCCCATGGTGTCTGTGCCCATGGTGACAGTTCTTATCATGAGAGTGTTCACGGTAGCAGTGTTCATGGTAATAGTGCTCACGGAGACATTGCCCACAATGAGAGTGCCCATGGTGAGAATACTGACTGTGAAAGTGCCCATGATGACTTTTCTCTCTGCGACAGTGCCCATGGGGACAGTTAGCACGGTGAGATTTCTCACAGTGATAGTGCACATGGTTTCAGTGCTAATAGTGAAAAGACCCACGGCGCCAGTGCCCATCATGGCATTGCTCACGGTGATAGTTCTCACGGTGACAGTGCCCATGGTGATATTACCCATGGTGACAGTACTCAGTGATCAAGTGCTCATGGTGACAGTGCCTAAGGTGATAGTGCACACGGTGGCAGTGCAAAATGGCGACAGTGCCCATGGTGACATTGCTTAATGTGATAGTCCTTGTGGTGACATTGCGCATGGTGACATTGCCCACCACGACAGTTCTCTTGTTGAGAGTGCTCATGGTGATAGTGCCAATGTTGGAAGTGCCCATCGTGAAAGTGCCCATGGTGACAGTTCTTATGATGAGAGTGGTCAGAGTGGCAGTGCTCATGGTGAAAGTGCCCATGGTGACAGAGCCCACGGTGACAGTGTCCATAGTTATAGTGTCCACGGTGACAGTCCTAACAGTGAAATTGTCCATGGGGACACTGCCCATGGTGAAAGTGCCCATGGTCACAACACTCACGGTGATAGTGCTCACGGTGAGAGTGGCCATGGTGACAGTGACCACGGTGACACTTCTAATGGTGATACTGCCCATGATGACAGTGCTCATGGTGACAGTCCACATTGTGCCAGTGCCCAAGGTGACAGTGCTCATGGTGACAGTGCCCAAAGTCACAATACCCATGGTGACAGTGCCCAGGCTGACAGTTCTCAAGGTGATAGTGCCCATGGTGACAGTGCACATGGTGATACAGAGAATGGGGACAGTGCTTATGGTGACAGTGGTCATGGTTGCAGTACCCATGGTGATAGTGCTGAAACTGACAGTGCCCTTGGGGATAGTGCCCATGGTGAGTGTGCTCGTGTTAATAGTGCCCATGGTGGCAGTTCCCATTGTGAAAGTGCTCATGATGACAGTGCCCATGTTGGTAGTTCCCATGGTGACAGTGCTCATGGTGATAGTGACCATGTTAACAGTGCACATGGTGGCTGTGCCCTTGGTGACAGTGCCCATGATGACAGTATTCATGGTGACAGTGCTCACGGTGATAGTGCCCATGGTGAGAGTGCACATGGTGGTAGTCCGCATGGTGGCAGTGAAAAATGGTGACAGTTCCCATGCTGACAGTTCTCATTGTGACAATGCACACGGTCACAACCGATGCAGACACTGCTCATGGTAGCTGTACCCGTGGTGACAGTGCTCATGGTGATAGTGACCATGTTAACAGTGCCCATGGTGACACTGCCCATGGTGACAATGCCCATGATGACAGTGCCCATGGAGTCAGTGCCCACGGAGCCATTGCCTATGGTAACAGTGCTCACAGTGACAGTACCCATGGTAACAGTGACCACGGTGAGAGTGCTCATGGTGATAGTGGCTATGGTGACAGATCACACTGTGACAGTCCGCATTGTGCCAGTACCAATAGTGACAGTGCCCATGGTGACATTGACCACGGTGAGAGTGCTCACGGTGCTAGTGCTCACAGTAATAGTGCTCATGGTGACAGTGCCGACAGTGACGGTGCTCACGGTGACAGTGCCTATGGTGATAGTGCCCATGGTGAGAGTCCGCCCATTGATAGTGCCCATGGTGGCAGTTCCCATTGTGAAAGTGCTCATGATGACATTGCCCATGTTGGTAGTTCCCATGGTGACAGTGCTCACGGTGATAGTGACCTTGGTAACTGTACACATGGTGGCCGTGCCCTTGGTGACAGTGCCAATGATGACAGTACTCATGGTGACAGTTCCCATGGGGACAAGGCACAGGGTGGCAGTGAAAAATGGTGAAAGTGCCCATGGTGACAGTTCTCATGGTGACAGTGCACACGGTGACAACCCATGCAGACAGTACTCACGGTGACAGTTCTCATGGTTGCAGTACCCATGGTGACAGTGCTCACAGTGATACTGCCCATGGTGGCAGTGCCCATGGTGACAGTGCCCATGGTGACACTGCCCATGATGACAGTGCCCATGGTGAAAGTTCCCACGGCGCCATTGCCTATGGTGACTGTGCTCATGGTAACAGTGCCCATGGTGACAGTGACCATGGTGAGAGTGCTCACACTGATAGTGCCCATGGTGACAGGGCTCATGGTGCCAGGCCGCATTGTGCCAGTACCCATGGCGACAGTGGTCATGGTGACACTGACCACAGTGAGAGTGCTCACTGTGATAGAGCTCACGGTAATAGTGCTCATGGTGACAGTGCAAATGGTGACAATACCCATGGTGACAGTACTCATGTTGAAAATTCCCATGGTGGCAGTTCTCATGGTGACAGTGCTCATAATAGCAGTGCCCAAGGTGGCAGTCCTCGTGGTGACAGTGCTAATGGTGACAGTGCTCTTGGTGGCAGTTCCCATGGGGACAGTACCGATGGTGACCCTGTGCATTGTTACAGTGCCCATGGTAACCGTGCTCACGGTGGTAGTGCACATCGTGACAGTGCCCATGGTGGTAGTTCACCTGGTGACAGTGCTAAATAGTGACAGTGCACATGCTGACAGTGCTCACGGTGATAGTGCCCATGGTGACAGTGCCCACGGTGATAATGGGTATTATTACAGTGTTCATCGTGACAGAGCCCAAGGTGGCAGTGGCCATGGTGACAGTGCCCACAATGACAGAGCCCATGGTAACAGTGCCGACAGTGACAGTGCCCATGGTGACACTTCTCACAGTGAATGTGCCCATGGGGACAGTTACCATGATGAGATTTCTCACGGTGATAGTGCCCGTTGTGACAGTGCTCACAGTGACAATGCCCATGGTGCCAGTGCCCATAGAGACATTCCGCACGGTCACATTTCTCACGGTGAAAGTGCCTATGGTGACACTGCACCTGGTGGCAGTGCAAAATGGTGACAGTGCCCATGGTGACATTGCTCATAGTGACTTTGCTTACAGTGATAGTCCTTACGGTGACAGTGTGCATGGTGACAGTGCACAGAGTTGCAGTGTTTATGGTGACAGTGTTCACGGTGATACTTTCCATGGTGATAGTGCCCATGGTGACACTGCACATGGTGGCAGTGTTAAATGGTGACAGTGCCCCTGTTGACAGTTCTCATGGTGACAGTGCACATGGTGACAACCCGTTCAGACTGTACTCATGGTGACAGTACTCACGGTGACAGTTCTCATGTTTGCAGTATCCATGGTGACAGTGCTCACAGTGATAGTGCCCATGGTGAGAGTGCCCATGATGACAGGGCCCATGGTGCCATTGCCTATGGTGACAGTGCTCATGGTAACAGTGCCCAAGGTGACAGTGACCATGGTGAGAGTGCTCACACTGATGGTGCCCATGGTGACAGTGCTCACGGTGCCTGTCTACATTGTGCCAGTACCCATGGCGACAGTGCTCATGGTGACAGTGACCACAGTGAGAGTGCTCATAGTGATAGTGCTCACGGTAATAGTGCTCATGGTGACAATGCAAATGGTGACAATACCATGGTGACAGTACTCATGTTGAAAATACCCATGGTGGCAGTTCTCCTAGCGACAGATCTCATGGTGACAGTGCTCATAATAGCAGTGCCCAGGTGCCAGTGCTCGTGGTGACAGTGCTAATGGTGACAGTGCTCTTGGTGGCAGTTCCCATCGGGACAATACTGATGTTGACGCTGTGCATTGTTACAGTGCCCATGGTAACCGTGCTCACGGTGATAGTGCACATCGTGACAGCGCCCATGGTGGTAGTTCACCTGGTGACAGTGCTAAATAGTGACAGTGCACGTGCTGACAGTGCTCACGGTGATAGTGCCCATGGTGACAGTGCACACGGTGATAATGGGCATTGTTACAGATTTCATGGTGACAGCACATGGTGGCAGTGGCCATGGAGACAGTGCCCACAATGACAGTGCCCATGGTGACAGTGCCGACAGTGACAGTGCCCATGGTGACACTTCTCACGGTGACAGTGCCCATGGGGACAGTTAGCATGGTGAGATTTCTCACGGTGACAGTGCCCGTTGTGACAGTTGTCACAGTGACAATGCCCATGGTGCCAGTGCCCATAGAGTCATTCTGCACGGTCACATTTCTCACACTGAAAGTGCCTATTGTGATATTAACCATGGTGACACTGCACATGGTGGCAGAGCAAAATGGTGACACTGCCCATGGTGACATTGCTCATGGTGACTTTGCTTATGGTGATAGTCCTTACAGTGACAGTGCGCATGGTGACACTGCACACAGTGACAGTGTTCATGGTGACAGTGTTCACGGTGATAGTTCCCATGGTGAGATTGTCCATGGTAACAGTGCCCATAGTCACAATTCTCATGGTGTAGTGCTCACAGTGACAGTGTCCATGGTGTCATGCCCATGGTGACAGTGCTCATGGTGACAGTGCTCATGTTGGCAGTGCCATATATAACAGTGCTCATTGTGGCAGTGCTCATGGTGTCCGTGCTCATGGTGACAGTGCCCATGTTTACAGTGTTTATGGTGATAGATGTCACGGTGTCAGTGCCCACGGGGACAGTGCCAAGGCTGACAAAGCCCAGGGTGATACTTCCCATTGGGACAGTGCCCACGGTGACAGTGCCCATGGTGACAGCGCCCAGTGTGACAAGGCACATGGTGACAGTGCTCACGGTGACGGTGCCCATGGTGACAGTGCCGATGGTGAGAGTGCCATTAGTGACAGTGCTCATGGTGAAACTGCCCATGGAGACATCGCCCATGGTGATAGTGCTCATGGTGACAACCCCACGGTGACAGTGCCAATGTTGATAGTCCCCGTGGTGACAGGTCTTACATTGAATGTGACCATGGTGTCTGTGCTCATGGTGACAGTGCACAAGGTTAGAGTCTCCATGTTGACAGTGCCGATGGTGACAATTCTCACGGTGACAGGGCCTAAGGTGAAAATTCTCATAGTGACAGTGTTCACGGTGACAGTGCCCATGGTGCTATTACCCATGGTGACAGTTCTCATAGTGAAACGGCCCATGGTGACACTGCACATGGTGGCAGTGCAAAATGGTGACAGTGCCCATGGTGCTATTGCTCATGGTGACATTGCTTACGGTGATAGTGTGTATGGTGAAACTGCACACGGTGACATTGCTCATGGTGACAGTGTTCACGGCGTTAGTTCCTATCGTGAATGTGACCTTGGGGACAGTGCCCATTGTCACAATTCTCATGGTGTAGTGCTCACGGTGACAGTGCCCATGGTGACAATACACAGGGTGACAGTATTCATGGTGACATTGCTCATGGTGAGAGTGCCCATGTTCACAACTGTCACGGTGATTGTTCCCATGGTGACAATACCCAGGGTAACAGAGCTGATGGTAAAAGTGTTCACGGTGACAGTGCCCATGATGACAGTACCTAAGGTGACAATTCCCATGGTGAGACTGCTCATAGACAGTGCCCATGGTGACAATACCCAGCGTGTCCTGTCCATGGTGACAGTGATCATGGTGACACTTCTCATGAGGACAGTGCCATAAGTGACAGTGCTCATTGTGGCAGTGCTCATGGTGACCGTGCTCATGGTGACAGTGCCCATGGTGACAGTGCCTATGGTGATAGATATCATGGTGGCCGTGCCCAGGGTGACATTGCCCACGCTGACAAAGCCCATGGTGATACTTCCCATTGTGACAGTGCCCACGGTGGCAGAGCCCATGGTGACAGTGCCCAAGATCACAGTGTCCATGGTGAGAGTGCTAACGGTGACTGTGCCCATGGTGACAGCACCCAGTGTGACAATGCCCATTGTGACAGTGCTCACGGTGACCATGCCGATGGTGATAGTGCCAATAGTGAGAGTGCTCACGGTGACACTGCCCATGGAGACACTGCCCATGGTGATAGTGCTCATCATGACAACCCCTCGGAGGCAGTGCCAATGGTGAGAGTCCCCGTGGTGACAGTTCTCACGGTGAAAGTGATCCTATTGATATTTCTCATGGTGACAGTGCTCTTGGTGACAGTGCTCAAGGTGATAGTCTGAATGTTGACAGTGCCCATGGTGACTCTTCTCACGGTGACAGTGCCTATGGTGATTATGCTCTTAGTGACAGTGCTCATGGTGACAGTGCCCATGGTGACAGTGACCACGGTGACTGTTCTCACCGTGGTAGTGCCCATGGTGACAGTGTTCATGATGACAGTCCGCATTAAGGCTGTGCCCACGGTGACACTGCTCATGGTGATAGTTCTCACGGTGATAGTACGCACGGTGACAGTGCCAAAGGTGACAATACCCAGGTGATAGTAATCATGGTGAAAGTGCCCATGGTGGCAGTTCTCATACTGACAGTTCTGGTGACAGTGCTCATGGTGGCAGTGCTCGTGGTGACAGTGCTCTTGGTGACAGTGCTCATGGTGGCAGTGCCCATGGTGAGACTACCGATGGTGACACTGCCCATGGTGACAGTGCACATGGTCATGGTGCATCTGGTGGCAGTGCAAAATAGTGAGAGTGCCCATGATGATATTGCTCATGGTGATAGTGCCCATGGTGAGAGTGCCCATGGTTCCAGTGCTCATGGTGACAGTGCCCATTGTGACAGTGCCCCTGGTGACAGTGCACACCGTGAGAGTGCCCATGGTGTCTGTGCCCATGGTGAAAGTTCTTATCATGAGAGTGTTCACGGTAGCAGTGTTCATGGTAATAGTGCTCACGGAGACATTGCCCACAATGAGAGTGCCCATGGTGAGAATACTGACTGTGACAGTGCCCATGATGACTTTTCTCTCTGCGACAGTGCCCATGGGGACAGTTAGCACGGTGAGATTTCTCACAGTGATAGTGCACATTGTTTCAGTGCTAATAGTGAAAAGACCCACGGCGCCAGTGCCCATCATGGCATTGCTCACGGTGATAGTTCTCACGGTGACAGTGCCCATGGTGATATTACCCATGGTGACAGTACTCAGTGATCAAGTGCTCATGGTGACAGTGCCTAAGGTGATAGTGCACACGGTGGCAGTGCAAAATGGCGACAGTGCCCATGGGGACATTGCTTAATGTGATAGTCCTTGTGGTGACATTGCGCATGGTGACATTGCCCACCACGACAGTTCTCTTGTTGACAGTGCTCATGGTGATAGTGCCAATGTTGGAAGTGCCCATCGTGAAAGTGCCCATGGTGACAGTTCTTATGATGAGAGTGGTCAGAGTGGCAGTGCTCATGGTGAAAGTGCCCATGGTGACAGAGCCCACGGTGACAGTGTCCATAGTTATAGTGTCCACGGTGACAGTCCTAACAGTGAAATTGTCCATGGGGACACTGCCCATGGTGAAAGTGCCCATGGTCACAACACTCACGGTGATAGTGCTCACGGTGAGAGTGGCCATGGTGACAGTGACCACGGTGACACTTCTAATGGTGATACTGCCCATGATGACAGTGCTCATGGTGACAGTCCACATTGTGCCAGTGCCCAAGGTGACAGTGCTCATGGTGACAGTGCCCAAAGTCACAATACCCATGGTGACAGTGCCCAGGCTGACAGTTCTCAAGGTGATAGTGCCCATGGTGACAGTGCACATGGTGATACAGAGAATGGGGACAGTGCTTATGGTGACAGTGGTCATGGTTGCAGTACCCATGGTGATAGTGCTGAAACTGACAGTGCCCTTGGGGATAGTGCCCATGGTGAGTGTGCTCGTGTTAATAGTGCCCATGGTGGCAGTTCCCATTGTGAAAGTGCTCATGATGACAGTGCCCATGTTGGTAGTTCCCATGGTGACAGTGCTCATGGTGATAGTGACCATGTTAACAGTGCACATGGTGGCTGTGCCCTTGGTGACAGTGCCCATGATGACAGTATTCATGGTGACAGTGCTCACGGTGATAGTGCCCATGGTGACAGTGCACATGGTGGTAGTCCACATGGTGGCAGTGAAAAATGGTGACAGTTCCCATGCTGACAGTTCTCATTGTGACAATGCACACGGTCACAACCGATGCTGACACTGCTCATGGTAGCTGTACCCATGGTGACAGGGCTCATGGTGATAGTGCCCATGTTAACAGTGCCCATGGTGACACTGCCCATGGTGACAATGCCCATGATGACAGTGCCCATAGAGTCAGTGCCCACGGAGCCATTGCCTATGGTAACAGTGCTCACAGTGACAGTACCCATGGTAACAGTGACCACGGTGAGAGTGCTCATGGTGATATGGTCTATGGTGACAGATCACACTGTGACAGTCCGCATTGTGCCACTACCAATAGTGACAGTGCCCATGGTGACATTGACCACGGTGAGAGTGCTCACGGTGCTAGTGCTCACAGTAATAGTGCTCATGGTGACAGTGCCAACAGTGACGGTGCTCACGGTGACAGTGCCCATGGTGATAGTGCCCATGGTGAGAGTCCGCCCATTGATAGTGCCCATGGTTGCAGTTCCCATTGTGAAAGTGCTCATGATGACATTGCCCATGTTGGTAGTTCCCATGGTGACAGTGCTCACGGTGATAGTGACCTTGGTAACTGTGCACATGGTGGCCGTGCCCTTGGTGACAGTGCCAATGATGACAGTACTCATGGTGACAGTTCTCATGGTAATAGTTCCCAAGGGGACAAGGCACAGGTTGGCAGTGAAAAATGGTGAAAGTGCCCATGTTGACAGTTCTCATGGTGACAGTGCACACGGTGACAACCCATGCAGACAGTACTCACGGTGACAGTTCTCATGGTTGCAGTACCCATGGTGACAGTGCTCACAGTGATACTGCCCATAGTAGCAATGCCCATGGTGACAGTGCCCATGGTGACACTGCCCATGATGACAGTGCCCATGGTGAAAGTTCCCACGGCGCCATTGCCTATTGTGACTGTGCTCATGGTAACAGTGCCCATGGTGACAGTGACCATGGTGAGAGTGCTCACACTGATAGTGCCCATGGTGACAGGGCTCATGGTGCCAGGCCGCATTGTGCCAGTACCCATGGCGACAGTGGTCATGGTGACACTGACCACAGTGAGAGTGCTCACTGTGATAGAGCTCACGGTAATAGTGCTCATGGTGACAGTGCAAATGGTGACAATACCCATGGTGACAGTACTCATGTTGAAAATACCCATGGTGGCAGTTCTCATGGTGACAGTGCTCATAATAGCAGTGCCCAAGGTGGCAGTCCTCGTGGTGACAGTGCTAATGGTGACAGTGCTCTTGGTGGCAGTTCCCATGGGGACAGTACCGATGGTGACCCTGTGCATTGTTACAGTGCCCATGGTAACCGTGCTCACGGTGGTAGTGCACATCGTGACAGTGCCCATGGTGGTAGTTCACCTGGTGACAGTGCTAAATAGTGACAGTGCACATGCTGACAGTGCTCACGGTGATAGTGCCCATGGGGACAGTGCCCACGGTGATAATGTGTATTATTACAGTGTTCATCGTGACAGAGCCCAAGGTGGCAGTGGCCATGGTAAGAGTGCCCACAATGACAGTGCCCATGGTAACAGTGCCGACAGTGACAGTGCCCATGGTGACACTTCTCACAGTGAATGTGCCCATGGGGACAGTTACCATAATGAGATTTCTCATGGTGATAGTGCCCGTTGTGACAGTGCTCACAGTGACAATGCCCATGGTGCCAGTGCCCATAGAGACATTCCGCACGGTCACATTTCTCACGGTGAAAGTGTCTATGGTGACACTGCACCTGGTGGCAGTGCAAAATGGTGACAGTGCCCATGGTGACATTGCTCATAGTGACTTTGCTTACAGTGATAGTCCTTACGGTGACAGTGTGCATGGTGACACTGCACACAGTTGCAGTGTTTATGGTGACAGTCTTCACGGTGATACTTTCCATGGTGATACTGCCCATGGTGACACTGCACATGGTGGCAGTGATAAATGGTGACAGTGCCCCTGTTGACAGTTCTCATGATGAGAGTGCACATGGTGACCACCCGTGCAGGCTGTACTCATGGTGACAGTACTCACGGTGACAGTTCTCATGTTTGCAGTATCCATGGTGACAGTGCTCACAGTGATAGTGCCCATGGTGAGAGTGCCCATGATGACAAGGCCCATGGTGCCATTGCCTATGGTGACAGTGCTCATGGTAACAGTGCCCAAGGTGACAGTGACGATGGTGAGAGTGCTCACACTGATGGTGCCCATGGTGACAGTGCTCACGGTGCCTGTCTACATTGTGACAGTACCCATGGCGACAGTGCTCATGGTGACAGTGACCACAGTGAGAGTGCTCATAGTGATAGTGCTCACGGTAATAGTGCTCATGGTGACAATGCAAATGGTGACAATACCATGGTGACAGTACTCATGTTGAAAATACCCATGGTGGCAGTTCTCATAGCGACAGATCTCATGGTGACAGTGCTCATAATAGCAGTGCCCAGGTGCCAGTGCTCGTGGTGACAGTACTAATGGTGACAGTGCTCTTGGTGGCAGTTCCCATCGGGACAATACTGATGGTGACGCTGTGCATTGTTACAGTGCCCATGGTAACCGTGCTCACGGTGATAGTGCACATCGTGACAGTGCCCATGGTGGTAGTTCACCTGGTGACAGTGCTAAATAGTGACAGTTCACGTGCTGACAGTGCTCACGGTGATAGTGCCCATGGTGACAGTGCACACGGTGATAATGGGCATTGTTACAGAGTTCATGGTGACAGCACACGGTGGCAGTGGCCATGGAGACAGTGCCCACAATGACAGTGCCCATGGTGACAGTGCCGACAGTGACAGTGCCCATGGTGACACTTCTCACGGTGACAGTGCCCATGGGGACAGTTAGCATGGTGAGATTTCTCACGGTGACAGTGCCCGTTGTGACAGTGCTCACAGTGACAATGCCCATGGTGCCAGTGCCCATAGAGTCATTCCGCACGGTCTCATTTCTCACAGTGAAAGTGCCTATGGTGATATTAACCATGGTGACACTGCACATGGTGGCAGAGCAAAATGGTGACAGTGCCCATGGTGACATTGCTCATGGTGACTTTGCTTATGGTGATAGTCCTTACAGTGACAGTGCGCATGGTGACACTGCACACAGTGACAGTGTTCATGGTGACAGTGTTCACAGTGATAGTTCCCATGGTGAGATTGTCCATGGTAACAGTGCCCATAGTCACAATTCTCATGGTGTAGTGCTCACAGTGACAGTGCCCATGGTGTCATGCCCATGGTGACAGTGCTCATGGTGACAGTGCTCATGTTGGCAGTGCCATAAATAACAGTGCTCATTGTGGCAGTGCTCATGGTGTCCGTGCTCATGGTGACAGTGCCCATGTTTACAGTGTTTATGGTGATAGATGTCACGGTGTCAGTGCCCACGGGGACAGTGCCAAGGCTGACAAAGCCCAGGGTGATACTTCCCATTGGGACAGTGCCCACGGTGACAGTGCCCATGGTGACAGCGCCCAGTGTGACAAGGCTCATGGTGACAGTGCTCACGGTGACGGTGCCCATGGTGACAGTGCCGATGGTGAGAGTGCCATTAGTGACAGTGCTCATGGTGAAACTGCCCATGGAGACATCGCCCATGGTGATAGTGCTCGTGGTGACAACCCCACGGTGACAGTGCCAATGTTGATAGTCCCCGTGGTGACAGGTCTTACATTGAATGTGACCATGGTGTCTGTGCTCATGGTGACAGTGCTCAAGGTTAGAGTCTCCATGTTGACAGTGCCGATGGTGACAATTCTCACGGTGACAGGGCCTAAGGTGAAAATTCTCATAGTGACAGTGTTCACGGTGACAGTGCCCATGGTGCTATTACCCATGGTGACAGTTCTCATAGTGAAACGGCCCATGGTGACACTGCACATGGTGGCAGTGCAAAATGGTGACAGTGCCCATGGTGCTATTGCTCATGGTGACATTGCTTACGGTGATAGTGTGTATGGTGAAACTGCACACAGTGACATTGCTCATGGTGACAGTGTTCACGGCGTTAGTTCCTATCGTGAATGTGACCTTGGGGACAGTGCCCATTGTCACAATTCTCATGGTGTAGTGCTCACGGTGACAGTGCCCATGGTGACAATACACAGGGTGACAGTATTCATGGTGACATTGCTCATGGTGAGAGTGCCCATGTTCACAACTGTCACGGTGATTGTTCCCATGGTGACAATACCCAGGGTAACAGAGCTGATGGTAAAAGTGTTCACGGTGACAGTGCCCATGATGACAGTACCTAAGGTGACAATTCCCATGGTGAGACTGCTCATAGACAGTGCCCATGGTGACAATACCCAGCGTGTCCTGTCCATGGTGACAGTGATCATGGTGACACTTCTCATGAGGACAGTGCCATAAGTGACAGTGCTCATTGTGGCAGTGCTCATGGTGACCGTGCTCATGGTGACAGTGCCCATGGTGACAGTGCCTATGGTGATAGATATCATGGTGGCCGTGCCCAGGGTGACATTGCCCATGCTGACAAAGCCCATGGTGATACTTCCCATTGTGACAGTGCCCACGGTGGCAGAGCCCATGGTGACAGTGCCCAAGATCATAGTGTCCATGGTGAGAGTGCTAACGGTGACTGTGCCCATGGTGACAGCACCCAGTGTGACAATGCCCATTGTGACAGTGCTCACGGTGACCATGCCGATGGTGATAGTGCCAATAGTGAGAGTGCTCACGGTGACACTGCCCATGGAGACACTGCCCATGGTGATAGTGCTCATCATGACAACCCCTCGGAGGCAGTGCCAATGGTGAGAGTCCCCGTGGTGACAGTTCTCACGGTGAAAGTGATCCTATTGATATTTCTCATGGTGACAGTGCTCTTGGTGACAGTGCTCAAGATGATAGTCTGAATGTTGACAGTGCCCATGGTGACTCTTCTCACGGTGACAGTGCCTATGGTGATTATGCTCTTAGTGACAGTGCTCATGGTGACAGTGCCCATGGTGACAGTGACCACGGTGACTGTTCTCACCGTGGTAGTGCCCATGGTGACAGTGTTCATGATGACAGTCCGCATTAAGGCTGTGCCCACGGTGACACTGCTCATGGTGATAGTTCTCACGGTGATAGTACGCACGGTGACAGTGCCAAAGGTGACAATACCCAGGTGATAGTAATCATGGTGAAAGTGCCCATGGTGGCAGATCTCATACTGACAGTTCTTGTGACAGTGATCATGGTGGCAGTGCTCGTGGTGACAGTGCTCTTGGTGACAGTGCTCATGGTGGCAGTGCCCATGGTGAGACTCCCGATGGTGACACTGCCCATGGTGACAGTGCACATGGTCATGGTGCATCTGGTGGCAGTGCAAAATAGTGAGAGTGCCCATGATGATATTGCTCATGGTGATAGTGCCCATGGTGAGAGTGCCCATGGTTCCAGTGCTCATGGTGACAGTGCCCATTGTGACAGTGCCCCTGGTGACAGTGCACACCGTGAGAGTGCCCATGGTGTCTGTGCCCATGGTGACAGTTCTTATCATGAGAGTGTTCACGGTAGCAGTGTTCATGGTAATAGTGCTCACGGAGACATTGCCCACAATGAGAGTGCCCATGGTGAGAATACTGACTGTGACAGTGCCCATGATGACTTTTCTCTCTGCGACAGTGCCCATGGGGACAGTTAGCACGGTGAGATTTCTCACAGTGATAGTGCACATTGTTTCAGTGCTAATAGTGAAAAGACCCACGGCGCCAGTGCCCATCATGGCATTGCTCACGGTGATAGTTCTCACGGTGACAGTGCCCATGGTGATATTACCCATGGTGACAGTACTCAGTGATCAAGTGCTCATGGTGACAGTGCCTAAGGTGATAGTGCACACGGTGGCAGTGCAAAATGGCGACAGTGCCCATGGGGACATTGCTTAATGTGATAGTCCTTGTGGTGACATTGCGCATGGTGACATTGCCCACCACGACAGTTCTCTTGTTGACAGTGCTCATGGTGATAGTGCCAATGTTGGAAGTGCCCATCGTGAAAGTGCCCATGGTGACAGTTCTTATGATGAGAGTGGTCAGAGTGGCAGTGCTCATGGTGAAAGTGCCCATGGTGACAGAGCCCACGGTGACAGTGTCCATAGTTATAGTGTCCACGGTGACAGTCCTAACAGTGAAATTGTCCATGGGGACACTGCCCATGGTGAAAGTGCCCATGGTCACAACACTCACGGTGATAGTGCTCACGGTGAGAGTGGCCATGGTGACAGTGACCACGGTGACACTTCTAATGGTGATACTGCCCATGATGACAGTGCTCATGGTGACAGTCCACATTGTGCCAGTGCCCAAGGTGACAGTGCTCAT
Source organism: Mesoplodon mirus (assembly GCF_964341445.2). Lineage (NCBI taxonomy): Eukaryota > Metazoa > Chordata > Mammalia > Artiodactyla > Ziphiidae > Mesoplodon > Mesoplodon mirus. Next base: position 3,853,392 of record NW_028295808.1, on the reverse strand, counting down.
GGTGACAGTGCCCAAAGTCACAATACCCATGGTGACAGTGCCCAGGCTGACAGTTCTCAAGGTGATAGTGCCCATGGTGACAGTGCACATGGTGATACAGAGAATGGGGACAGTGCTTATGGTGACAGTGGTCATGGTTGCAGTACCCATGGTGATAGTGCTGAAACTGACAGTGCCCTTGGGGATAGTGCCCATGGTGAGTGTGCTCGTGTTAATAGTGCCCATGGTGGCAGTTCCCATTGTGAAAGTGCTCATGATGACAGTGCCCATGTTGGTAGTTCCCATGGTGACAGTGCTCATGGTGATAGTGACCATGTTAACAGTGCACATGGTGGCTGTGCCCTTGGTGACAGTGCCCATGATGACAGTATTCATGGTGACAGTGCTCACGGTGATAGTGCCCATGGTGACAGTGCACATGGTGGTAGTCCACATGGTGGCAGTGAAAAATGGTGACAGTTCCCATGCTGACAGTTCTCATTGTGACAATGCACACGGTCACAACCGATGCTGACACTGCTCATGGTAGCTGTACCCATGGTGACAGGGCTCATGGTGATAGTGCCCATGTTAACAGTGCCCATGGTGACACTGCCCATGGTGACAATGCCCATGATGACAGTGCCCATAGAGTCAGTGCCCACGGAGCCATTGCCTATGGTAACAGTGCTCACAGTGACAGTACCCATGGTAACAGTGACCACGGTGAGAGTGCTCATGGTGATATGGTCTATGGTGACAGATCACACTGTGACAGTCCGCATTGTGCCACTACCAATAGTGACAGTGCCCATGGTGACATTGACCACGGTGAGAGTGCTCACGGTGCTAGTGCTCACAGTAATAGTGCTCATGGTGACAGTGCCAACAGTGACGGTGCTCACGGTGACAGTGCCCATGGTGATAGTGCCCATGGTGAGAGTCCGCCCATTGATAGTGCCCATGGTTGCAGTTCCCATTGTGAAAGTGCTCATGATGACATTGCCCATGTTGGTAGTTCCCATGGTGACAGTGCTCACGGTGATAGTGACCTTGGTAACTGTGCACATGGTGGCCGTGCCCTTGGTGACAGTGCCAATGATGACAGTACTCATGGTGACAGTTCTCACGGTGATAGTGCCCATGGTGATATTGCACATGGTGGCAGTGAAAAATGGTGAAAGTGCCCATGTTGACAGTTCTCATGGTGACAGTGCACACGGTGACAACCCATGCAGACAGTACTCACGGTGACAGTTCTCATGGTTGCAGTACCCATGGTGACAGTGCTCACAGTGATACTGCCCATGGTGGCAATGCCCATGGTGACAGTGCCCATGGTGACACTGCTCATGATGACAGTGCCCATGGTGAAAGTTCCCACGGCGCCATTGCCTATGGTGACTGTGCTCATGGTAACAGTGCCCATGGTGACAGTGACCATGGTGAGAGTGCTCACACTGATAGTGCCCATGGTGACAGGGCTCATGGTGCCAGTCCGCATTGTGCCAGTACCCATGGCGACAGTGGTCATGGTGACACTGACCACAGTGAGAGTGCTCACTGTGATAGAGCTCACGGTAATAGTGCTCATGGTGACATTGCAAATGGTGACAATACCCATGGTGACAGTACTCATGTTGAAAATACCCATGGTGGCAGTTCTCATGGTGACAGTGCTCATAATAGCAGTGCCCAAGGTGGCAGTCCTCGTGGTGACAGTGCTAATGGTGACAGTGCTCTTGGTGGCAGTTCCCATGGGGACAGTACCGATGGTGACCCTGTACATTGTTACAGTGCCCATGGTAACCGTGCTCACGGTGGTAGTGCACATCGTGACAGTGCCCATGGTGGTAGTTCACCTGGTGACAGTGCTAAATAGTGACAGTGCACATGCTGACAGTGCTCACGGTGATAGTGCCCATGGTGACAGTGCCCACGGTGATAATGGGTATTATTACAGTGTTCATCGTGACAGAGCCCAAGGTGGCAGTGGCCATGGTGACAGTGCCCACAATGACAGTGCCCATGGTAACAGTGCCGACAGTGACAGTGCCCATGGTGACACTTCTCACAGTGAATGTGCCCATGGGGACAGTTACCATGATGAGATTTCTCACGGTGATAGTGCCCGTTGTGACAGTGCTCACAGTGACAATGCCCATGGTGCCAGTGCCCATAGAGACATTCCGCACGGTCACATTTCTCACGGTGAAAGTGCCTATGGTGACACTGCACCTGGTGGCAGTGCAAAATGGTGGCAGTGCCCATGGTGACATTGCTCATAGTGACTTTGCTTACAGTGATAGTCCTTACGTTGACAGTGTGCATGGTGACACTGCACACAGTTGCAGTGTTTATGGTGACTGTCTTCACGGTGATACTTTCCATGGTGATAGTGCCCATGGTGACACTGCACATGGTGGCAGTGATGAATGGTGACAGTGCCCATGTTGACAGTTCTCATGGTGACAGTGCACATGGTGACAACCCGTGCAGACTGTACTCATGGTGACAGTACTCACGGTGACAGTTCTCATGTTTGCAGTATCCATGGTGACAGTGCTCACAGTGATAGTGCCCATGGTGAGAGTGCCCATGATGACAGGGCCCATGGTGCCATTGCCTATGGTGACAGTGCTCATGGTAACAGTGCCCAAGGTGACAGTGACCATGGTGAGAGTGCTCACACTGATGGTGCCCATGGTGACAGTGCTCACGGTGCCTGTCTACATTGTGCCAGTACCCATGGCGACAGTGCTCATGGTGACAGTGACCACAGTGAGAGTGCTCATAGTGATAGTGCTCACGGTAATAGTGCTCATGGTGACAATGCAAATGGTGACAATACCATGGTGACAGTACTCATGTTGAAAATACCCATGGTGGCAGTTCTCCTAGCGACAGATCTCATGGTGACAGTGCTCATAATAGCAGTGCCCAGGTGCCAGTGCTCGTGGTGACAGTGCTAATGGTGACAGTGCTCTTGGTGGCAGTTCCCATCGGGACAATACTGATGGTGACGCTGTGCATTGTTACAGTGCCCATGGTAACCGTGCTCACGGTGATAGTGCACATCGTGACAGTGCCCATGGTGGTAGTTCACCTGGTGACAGTGCTAAATAGTGACAGTGCACATGCTGACAGTGCTCACGGTGATAGTGCCCATGGTGACAGTGCACACGGTGATAATGGGCATTGTTACAGAGTTCATGGTGACAGCACACGGTGGCAGTGGCCATGGAGACAGTGCCCACAATGACAGTGCCCATAGTGACAGTGCCGACAGTGACAGTGCCCATGGTGACACTTCTCACGGTGACAGTGCCCATGGGGACAGTTAGCATGGTGAGATTTCTCACGGTGACAGTGCCCGTTGTGACAGTGCTCACAGTGACAATGCCCATGGTGCCAGTGCCCATAGAGTCATTCCGCACGGTCACATTTCTCACAGTGAAAGTGCCTATGGTGATATTAACCATGGTGACACTGCACATGGTGGCAGAGCAAAATGGTGACAGTGCCCATGGTGACATTGCTCATGGTGACTTTGCTTATGGTGATAGTCCTTACAGTGACAGTGCGCATGGTGACACTGCACACAGTGACAGTGTTCATGGTGACAGTGTTCACGGTGATAGTTCCCATGGTGAGATTGTCCATGGTAACAGTGCCCATAGTCACAATTCTCATGGTGTAGTGCTCACAGTGACAGTGTCCATGGTGTCATGCCCATGGTGACAGTGCTCATGGTGACAGTGCTCATGTTGGCAGTGCCATAAATAACAGTGCTCATTGTGGCAGTGCTCATGGTGTCCGTGCTCATGGTGACAGTGCCCATGTTTACAGTGTTTATGGTGATAGATGTCACGGTGTCAGTGCCCACGGACAGTGCCAAGGTTGACAAAGCCCAGGGTGTTACTTCCCATTGGGACAGTGCCCACGGTGACAGTGCCCATGGTGACAGCGCCCAGTGTGACAAGGCTCATGGTGACAGTGCTCACGGTGACGGTGCCCATGGTGACAGTGCCGATGGTGAGAGTGCCATTAGTTACAGTGCTCATGGTGAAACTGCCCACGGAGACATCGCCCATGGTGATAGTGCTCATGGTGACAACCCCACGGTGACAGTGTCAATGTTGATAGTCCCCGTGGTGACAGGTCTTACATTGAATGTGACCATGGTGTCTGTGCTCATGGTGACAGTGCTCAAGGTTATCGTCTCCATGTTGACAGTGCCGATGGTGACAATTCTCACGGTGACAGGGCCTATGTTGAAAATTCTCATAGTGACACTGTTCACGGTGACAGTGCCCATGGTGCTATTACCCATGGTGACAGTTCTCATAGTGAAACTGCCCACGGTGACACTGCACATGGTGGCAGTGCAAAATGGTGACAGTGCCCATGGTGATATTGCTCATGGTGACATTGCTTACGGTGATAGTGTGTATGGTGAAACTGCACACAGTGACATTGCTCATGGTGACAGTGTTCACGGTGTTAGTTCCTATCGTGAATGTGACCTTGGGGACAGTGCCCATTGTCACAATTCTCATGGTGTAGTGCTCACGGTGACAGTGCCCATGGTGACAATACACAGGGTGACAGTATTCATGGTGACATTGCTAATGGTGAGAGTGCCCATGTTCACAACTGTCACGGTGATAGTTCCCATGGTGACAATACCCAGGGTAACAGAGCTGATGGTAAAAGTGTTCACGGTGACAGTGCCCATGATGACAGTACCTAAGGTGACAATTCCCATGGTGAGACTGCTCATAGACAGTGCACATGGTGACAATACCCAGCGTGTCCTGTCCATGGTGACAGTGATCATGGTGACACTTCTCATGAGGACAGTGCCATAAGTGACAGTGCTCATTGTGGCAGTGCTCATGGTGACCGTGCTCATGGTGACAGTGCCATGGTGACAGTGCCTATGGTGATAGATATCATGGTGGCCGTGCCCAGGGTGACATTGCCCACGGTGACAAAGCCCATGGTGATACTTCCCATTGTGACAGTGCCAACGGTGGCAGAGCCCATGGTGACAGTGCCCAAGATCACAGTGCCCATGGTGAGGGTGCCAACGGTGACTCTGCCCATGGTGACAGCACCCAGTGTGACAATGCCCATTGTGACAGTGCTCACGGTGACCATGCCGATGGTGATAGTGCCAATAGTGAGAGTGCTCACGGTGACACTGCCCATGGAGACACTGCCCATGGTGATAGTGCTCATCATGACAACCCCTCGGAGGCAGTGCCAATGGTGAGAGTCCCCGTGGTGACAGTTCTCACGGTGAAAGTGATCCTATTGATATTTCTCATGGTGACAGTGCTCTTGGTGACAGTGCTCAAGGTGATAGTCCGAATGTTGACAGTGCCCATGGTGACTCTTCTCACGGTGACAGTGCCTATGGTGATTATGCTCTTAGTGACAGTGCTCATGGTGACAGTGCCCATGGTGACAGTGACCACGGTGACTGTTCTCACCGTGGTAGTGCCCATGGTGACAGTGTTCATGATGATAGTCCGCATTAAGGCTGTGCCGTGGTGACAGTGCTCATGGTGATAGTTCTCACGGTGATAGTACGCACGTTGACAGTGCCAAAGGTGACAATACCCAGGTGATAGTAATCATGGTGAAAGTGCCCATGGTGGCAGTTCTCATACTGACAGTTCTGGTGACAGTGCTCATGGTGGCAGTGCTCGTGGTGACAGTGCTCTTGGTGACAGTGCTCATGGCGGCAGTGCCCATGGTGAGACTCCCGATGGTGACACTGCCCATGGTGACAGTGCACATGGTCATGGTGCATCTGGTGGCAGTGCAAAATAGTGAGAGTGCCCATGACGATATTGCTCATGGTGATAGTGCCCATGGTGTGAGTGCCCATGGTTCCAGTGCTCATGGTGACAGTGCCCATTGTGACAGTGCCCCTGGTGACAGTGCACACCGTGAGAGTGCCCATGGTGTCTGTGCCCATGGTGACAGTTCTTATCATGAGAGTGTTCACGGTAGCAGTGTTCATGGTAATAGTGCTCACGGAGACATTGCCCACAATGAGAGTGCCCATGGTGATAATACTGACTGTGACAGTGCCCATGATGACTTTTCTCTCTGCGACAGTGCCCATGGGGACAGTTAGCACGGTGAGATTTCTCACAGTGATAGTGCACATGGTTTCAGTGCTAATAGTGAAAAGACCCACGGCGCCAGTGCCCATCATGGCATTGCTCACGGTGATAGTTCTCACGGTGACAGTGCCCATGGTGATATTACCCATGGTGACAGTACTCAGTGATCAAGTGCTCATGGTGACAGTGCCTAAGGTGATAGTGCACACGGTGGCAGTGCAAAATGGCGACAGTGCCCATGGTGACATTGCTTAATGTGATAGTCCTTGTGGTGACATTGCGCATGGTGACATTGCCCACCACGACAGTTCTCTTGTTGAGAGTGCTCATGGTGATAGTGCCAATGTTGGAAGTGCCCATCGTGAAAGTGCCCATGGTGACAGTTCTTATGATGAGAGTGGTCAGAGTGGCAGTGCTCATGGTGAAAGTGCCCATGGTGACAGAGCCCACGGTGACAGTGTCCATAGTTATAGTGTCCACGGTGACAGTCCTAACAGTGAAATTGTCCATGGGGACACTGCCCATGGTGAAAGTGCCCATGGTCACAACACTCACGGTGATAGTGCTCACGGTGAGAGTGGCCATGGTGACAGTGACCACGGTGACACTTCTAATGGTGATACTGCCCATGATGACAGTGCTCATGGTGACAGTCGACATTGTGCCAGTGCCCTAGGTGACAGTGCTCATGGTGACAGTGCCCAAAGTCACAATACCCATGGTGACAGTGCCCAGGCTGACAGTTCTCAAGGTGATAGTGCCCATGGTGACAGTGCACATGGTGATACAGAGAATGGGGACAGTGCTTATGGTGACAGTGGTCATGGTTGCAGTACCCATGGTGATAGTGCTGAAACTGACAGTGCCCTTGGGGATAGTGCCCATGGTGAGTGTGCTCGTGTTAATAGTGCCCATGGTGGCAGTTCCCATTGTGAAAGTGCTCATGATGACAGTGCCCATGTTGGTAGTTCCCATGGTGACAGTGCTCATGGTGATAGTGACCATGTTAACAGTGCACATGGTGGCTGTGCCCTTGGTGACAGTGCCCATGATGACAGTATTCATGGTGACAGTGCTCACGGTGATAGTGCCCATGGTGAGAGTGCACATGGTGGTAGTCCACATGGTGGCAGTGTAAAATGGTGACAGTTCCCATGCTGACAGTTCTCATTGTGACAATGCACACGGTCACAACCGATGCAGACACTGCTCATGGTAGCTGTACCCGTGGTGACAGTGCTCATGGTGATAGTGACCATGTTAACAGTGCCCATGGTGACACTGCCCATGGTGACAATGCCCATGATGACAGTGCCCATGGAGTCAGTGCCCACGGAGCCATTGCCTATGGTAACAGTGCTCACAGTGACAGTACCCATGGTAACAGTGACCACGGTGAGAGTGCTCATGGTGATAGTGTCTATGGTGACAGATCACACTGTGACAGTCCGCATTGTGCCAGTACCAATAGTGACAGTGCCCATGGTGACATTGACCACGGTGAGAGTGCTCACGGTGCTAGTGCTCACAGTAATAGTGCTCATGGTGACAGTGCCGACAGTGACGGTGCTCACGGTGACAGTGCCTATGGTGATAGTGCCCATGGTGAGAGTCCGCCCATTGATAGCGCCCATGGTGGCAGTTCCCATTGTGAAAGTGCTCATGATGACATTGCCCATGTTGGTAGTTCCCATGGTGACAGTGCTCACGGTGATAGTGACCTTGGTAACTGTACACATGGTGGCCGTGCCCTTGGTGACAGTGCCAATGATGACAGTACTCATGGTGACAGTTCCCATGGGGACAAGGCACAGGGTGGCAGTGAAAAATGGTGAAAGTGCCCATGGTGACAGTTCTCATGGTGACAGTGCACACGGTGACAACCCATGCAGACAGTACTCACGGTGACAGTTCTCATGGTTGCAGTACCCATGGTGACAGTGCTCACAGTGATACTGCCCATGGTGGCAGTGCCCATGGTGACAGTGCCCATGGTGACACTGCCCATGATGACAGTGCCCATGGTGAAAGTTCCCACGGCGCCATTGCCTATGGTGACTGTGCTCATGGTAACAGTGCCCATGGTGACAGTGACGATGGTGAGAGTGCTCACACTGATAGTGCCCATGGTGACAGGGCTCATGGTGCCAGGCCGCATTGTGCCAGTACCCATGGCGACAGTGGTCATGGTGACACTGACCACAGTGAGAGTGCTCACTGTGATAAAGCTCACGGTAATAGTGCTCATGGTGACAGTGCAAATGGTGACAATACCCATGGTGACAGTACTCATGTTGAAAATACCCATGGTGGCAGTTCTCATGGTGACAGTGCTCATAATAGCAGTGCCCAAGGTGGCAGTCCTCGTGGTGACAGTGCTAATGGTGACAGTGCTCTTGGTGGCAGTTCCCATGAGGACAGTACCGATGGTGACCCTGTGCATTGTTACAGTGCCCATGGTAACCGTGCTCACGGTGGTAGTGCACATCGTGACAGTGCCCATGGTGGTAGTTCACCTGGTGACAGTGCTAAATAGTGACAGTGCACATGCTGACAGTGCTCACGGTGATAGTGCCCATGGTGACAGTGCCCACGGTGATAATGGGTATTATTACAGTGTTCATCGTGACAGAGCCCAAGGTGGCAGTGGCCATGGTGACAGTGCCCACAATGACAGTGCCCATGGTAACAGTGCCGACAGTGACAGTGCCCATGGTGACACTTCTCACAGTGAATGTGCCCATGGGGACAATTACCATGATGAGATTTCTCACGGTGATAGTGCCCGTTGTGACAGTACTCACAGTGACAATGCCCATGGTGCCAGTGCCCTTAGAGACATTCCGCACAGTCACATTTCTCACGGTGAAAGTGCCTATGGTGACACTGCACCTGGTGGCAGTGCAAAATGGTGACAGTGCCCATGGTGACATTGCTCATAGTGACTTTGCTTACAGTGATAGTCCTTACGGTGACAGTGTGCATGGTGACACTGCACACAGTTGCAGTGTTTATGGTGACAGTCTTCACGGTGATACTTTCCATGGTGATAGTGCCCATGGTGACACTGCACATGGTGGCAGTGATAAATGGTGACAGTGCCACTGTTGACAGTTCTCATGGTGACAGTGCACATGGTGACAACCCGTGCAGACTGTACTCATGGTGACAGTACTCACGGTGACAGTTCTCATGTTTGCAGTATCCATGGTGACAGTGCTCACAGTGATAGTGCCCATGGTGAGAGTGCCCATGATGACAGGGCCCATGGTGCCATTGCCTATGGTGACAGTGCTCATCGTAACAGTGCCCAAGGTGACAGTGACCATGGTGAGAGTGCTCACACTGATGGTGCCCATGGTGACAGTGCTCACGGTGCCTGTCTACATTGTGCCAGTACCCATGGCGACAGTGCTCATGGTGACAGTGACCACAGTGAGAGTGCTCATAGTGATAGTGCTCACGGTAATAGTGCTCATGGTGACAATGCAAATGGTGACAATACCATGGTGACAGTACTCATGTTGAAAATACCCATGGTGGCAGTTCTCCTAGCGACAGATCTCATGGTGACAGTGCTCATAATAGCAGTGCCCAGGTGCCAGTGCTCGTGGTGACAGTGCTAATGGTGACAGTGCTCTTGGTGGCAGTTCCCATCGGGACAATACTGATGGTGACGCTGTGCATTGTTACAGTGCCCATGGTAACCGTGCTCACTGTGATAGTGCACATCGTGACAGTGCCCATGGTGGTAGTTCACCTGGTGACAGTGCTAAATAGTGACAGTGCACATGCTGACAGTGCTCACGGTGATAGTGCCCATGGTGACAGTGCACACGGTGATAATGGGCATTGTTACAGAGTTCATGGTGACAGCACACGGTGGCAGTGGCCATGGAGACAGTGCCCACAATGACAGTGCCCATAGTGACAGTGCCGACAGTGACAGTGCCCATGGTGACACTTCTCACGGTGACAGTGCCCATGGGGACAGTTAGCATGGTGAGATTTCTCACGGTGACAGTGCCCGTTGTGACAGTGCTCACAGTGACAATGCCCATGGTGCCAGTGCCCATAGAGTCATTCCGCACGGTCACATTTCTCACAGTGAAAGTGCCTATGGTGATATTAACCATGGTGACACTGCACATGGTGGCAGAGCAAAATGGTGACAGTGCCCATGGTGACATTGCTCATGGTGACTTTGCTTATGGTGATAGTCCTTACAGTGACAGTGCGCATGGTGACACTGCACACAGTGACAGTGTTCATGGTGACAGTGTTCACGGTGATAGTTCCCATGGTGAGATTGTCCATGGTAACAGTGCCCATAGTCACAATTCTCATGGTGTAGTGCTCACAGTGACAGTGTCCATGGTGTCATGCCCATGGTGACAGTGCTCATGGTGACAGTGCTCATGTTGGCAGTGCCATAAATAACAGTGCTCATTGTGGCAGTGCTCATGGTGTCCGTGCTCATGGTGACAGTGCCCATGTTTACAGTGTTTATGGTGATAGATGTCACGGTGTCAGTGCCCACGGGGACAGTGCCAAGGCTGACAAAGCCCAGGGTGATACTTCCCATTGGGACAGTGCCCACGGTGACAGTGCCCATGGTGACAGCGCCCAGTGTGACAAGGCACATGGTGACAGTGCTCACGGTGACGGTGCCCATGGTGACAGTGCCGATGGTGAGAGTGCCATTAGTGACAGTGCTCATGGTGAAACTGCCCATGGAGACATCGCCCATGGTGATAGTGCTCATGGTGACAACCCAACGGTGACAGTGTCAATGTTGATAGTCCCCGTGGTGACAGGTCTTACATTGAATGTGACCATGGTGTCTGTGCCCATGATGACGGTGCCCATGGTGAAAGTTCCCACGGCGCCATTGCCTATGGTGACTGTGCTCATGGTAACAGTGCCCATGGTGACAGTGACCATGGTGAGAGTGCTCACACTGATAGTGCCCATGGTGACAGGGCTCATGGTGCCAGTCCGCATTGTGCCAGTACCCATGGCGACAGTGGTCATGGTGACACTGACCACAGTGAGAGTGCTCACTGTGATAGAGCTCACGGTAATAGTGCTCATGGTGACAGTGCAAATGGTGACAATACCCATGGTGACAGTACTCATGTTGAAAATACCCATGGTGGCAGTTCTGATGGTGACAGTCCTCATAATAGCAGTGCCCAAGGTGGCAGTCCTCGTGGTGACAGTGCTAATGGTGACAGTGCTCTTGGTGGCAGTTCCCATGGGGACAGTACCGATGGTGACCCTGTGCATTGTTACAGTGCCCATGGTAACCGTGCTCACGGTGGTAGTGCACATCGTGACAGTGCCCATGGTGGTAGTTCACCTGGTGACAGTGCTAAATAGTGACAGTGCACATGCTGACAGTGCTCACGGTGATAGTGCCCATGGTGACAGTGCCCACGGTGATAATGGGTATTATTACAGTGTTCATCGTGAGAGAGCCCAAGGTGGCAGTGGCCATGGTGACAGTGCCCACAATGACAGTGCCCATGGTAACAGTGCCGACAGTGACAGTGCCCATGGTGACACTTCTCACAGTGAATGTGCCCATGGGGACAGTTACCATGATGAGATTTCTCACAGTGATAGTGCCCGTTGTGACAGTGCTCACAGTGACAATGCCCATGGTGCCAGTGCCCATAGAGACATTCCGAACGGTCACATTTTTTACGGTGAATGTGCCTCTAGTGACACTGCACCTGTTGGCAGTGCAAAATTGTGACAGTGCCCATGGTGACATTGCTCATAGTGACTTTGCTTACAGTGATAGTCCTTACGGTGACAGTGTGCATGGTGACACTGCACACAGTTGCAGTGTTTATGGTGACAGTCTTCACGGTGATACTTTCCATGGTGATAGTGCCCATGGTGACACTGCACATGGTGGCAGTGATAAATGGTGACAGTGCCCCTGTTGACAGTTCTCATGGTGACAGTGCACATGGTGACAACCCGTTCAGACTGTACTCATGGTGACAGTACTCACGGTGACAGTTCTCATGTTTGCAGTATCCATGGTGACAGTGCTCACAGTGATAGTGCCCATGGTGAGAGTGCCCATGATGACAGGGCCCATGGTGCCATTGCCTATGGTGACAGTGCTCATGGTAACAGTGCCCAAGGTGACAGTGACCATGGTGAGAGTGCTCACACTGATGGTGCCCATGGTGACAGTGCTCACGGTGCCTGTCTACATTGTGCCAGTACCCATGGCGACAGTGCTCATGGTGACAGTGACCACAGTGAGAGTGCTCATAGTGATAGTGCTCACGGTAATAGTGCTCATGGTGACAATGCAAATGGTGACAATACCATGGTGACAGTACTCATGTTGAAAATACCCATGGTGGCAGTTCTCATAGCGACAGATCTCATGGTGACAGTGCTCATAATAGCAGTGCCCAGGTGCCAGTGCTCGTGGTGACAGTGCTAATGGTGACAGTGCTCTTGGTGGCAGTTCCCATCGGGACAATACTGATGGTGACGCTGTGCATTGTTACAGTGCCCATGGTAACCGTGCTCACTGTGATAGTGCACATCGTGACAGTGCCCATGGTGGTAGTTCACCTGGTGACAGTGCTAAATAGTGACAGTGCACATGCTGACAGTGCTCACGGTGATAGTGCCCATGGTGACAGTGCACACGGTGATAATGGGCATTGTTACAGAGTTCATGGTGACAGCACACGGTGGCAGTGGCCATGGAGACAGTGCCCACAATGACAGTGCCCATAGTGACAGTGCCAACAGTGACAGTGCCCATGGTGACACTTCTCACGGTGACAGTGCCCATGGGGACAGTTAGCATGGTGAGATTTCTCACGGTGACAGTGCCCGTTGTGACAGTGCTCACAGTGACAATGCCCATGGTGCCAGTGCCCATAGAGTCATTCCGCACGGTCACATTTCTCACAGTGAAAGTGCCTATGGTGATATTAACCATGGTGACACTGCACATGGTGGCAGAGCAAAATGGTGACAGTGCCCATGGTGACATTGCTCATGGTGACTTTGCTTATGGTGATAGTCCTTACAGTGACAGTGCGCATGGTGACACTGCACACAGTGACAGTGTTCATGGTGACAGTGTTCACGGTGATAGTTCCCATGGTGAGATTGTCCATGGTAACAGTGCCCATAGTCACAATTCTCATGGTGTAGTGCTCACAGTGACAGTGTCCATGGTGTCATGCCCATGGTGACAGTGCTCATGGTGACAGTGCTCATGTTGGCAGTGCCATAAATAACAGTGCTCATTGTGGCAGTGCTCATGGTGTCCGTGCTCATGGTGACAGTGCCCATGTTTACAGTGTTTATGGTGATAGATGTCACGGTGTCAGTGCCCACGGGGACAGTGCCAAGGCTGACAAATCCCAGGGTGATACTTCCCATTGGGACAGTGCCCACGGTGACAGTGCCCATGGTGACAGCGCCCAGTGTGACAAGGCTCATGGTGACAGTGCTCACGGTGACGGTGCCCATGGTGACAGTGCCGATGGTGAGAGTGCCATTAGTGACAGTGCTCATGGTGAAACTGCCCACGGAGACATCGAATATGGTGATAGTGCTCATGGTGACAACCCAACGGTGACAGTGTCAATGTTGATAGTCCCCGTGGTGACAGGTCTTACATTGAATGTGACCATGGTGTCTGTGCTCATGGTGACAGTGCTCAAGGTTATAGTCTCCATGTTGACAGTGCCGATGGTGACAATTCTCACGGTGACAGGGCCTATGTTGAAAATTCTCATAGTGACAGTGCTCACGGTGACAGTGCCCATGGTGCTATTACCCATGGTGACAGTTCTCATAGTGAAACTGCCCATGGTGACACTGCACATGGTGGCAGTGCAAAATGGTGACAGTACCCATGGTGATATTGCTCATGGTGACATTGCTTACGGTGATAGTGTGTATGGTGAAACTGCACACAGTGACATTGCTCATGGTGACAGTGTTCACGGTGTTAGTTCCTATCGTGAATGTGACCTTGGGGACAGTGCCCATTGTCACAATTCTCATGGTGTAGTGCTCACGGTGACAGTGCCCATGGTGACAATACACAGGGTGACAGTATTCATGGTGACATTGCTAATGGTGAGAGTGCCCATATTCACAACTGTCACGGTGATAGTTCCCATGGTGACAATACCCAGGGTAACAGAGCTGATGGTAAAAGTGTTCACGGTGACAGTGCCCATGATGACAGTACCTAAGGTGACAATTCCCATGGTGAGACTGCTCATAGACAGTGCCCATGGTGACAATACCCAGCGTGTCCTGTCCATGGTGACAGTGATCATGGTGACACTTCTCATGAGGACAGTGCCATAAGTGACAGTGCTCATTGTGGCAGTGCTCATGGTGACCGTGCTCATGGTGACAGTGCCATGGTGACAGTGCCTATGGTGATAGATATCATGGTGGCCGTGCCCAGGGTGACATTGCCCACGGTGACAAAGCCCATGGTGATACTTCCCATTGTGACAGTGCCAACGGTGGCAGAGCCCATGGTGACAGTGCCCAAGATCACAGTGCCCATGGTGAGGGTGCTAACGGTGACTCTGCCCATGGTGACAGCACCCAGTGTGACAATGCCCATTGTGACAGTGCTCACGGTGACCATGCCGATGGTGATAGTGCCAATAGTGAGAGTGCTCACGGTGACACTGCCCATGGAGACACTGCCCATGGTGATAGTGCTCATCATGACAACCCCTCGGAGGCAGTGCCAATGGTGAGAGTCCCCGTGGTGACAGTTCTCACGGTGAAAGTGATCCTATTGATATTTCTCATGGTGACAGTGCTCTTGGTGACAGTGCTCAAGGTGATAGTCTGAATGTTGACAGTGCCCATGGTGACTCTTCTCACGGTGACAGTGCCTATGGTGATTATGCTCTTAGTGACAGTGCTCATGGTGACAGTGCCCATGGTGACAGTGACCACGGTGACTGTTCTCACCGTGGTAGTGCCCATGGTGACAGTGTTCATGATGATAGTCCGCATTAAGGCTGTGCCGTGGTGACAGTGCTCATGGTGATAGTTCTCACGGTGATAGTACGCACGTTGACAGTGCCAAAGGTGACAATACCCAGGTGATAGTAATCATGGTGAAAGTGCCCATGGTGGCAGTTCTCATACTGACAGTTCTTGTGACAGTGCTCATGGTGGCAGTGCTCGTGGTGACAGTGCACTTGGTGACAGTGCTCATGGTGGCAGTGCCCATGGTGAGACTCCCGATGGTGACACTGCCCATGGTGACAGTGCACATGGTCATGGTGCATCTGGTGGCAGTGCAAAATAGTGAGAGTGCCCATGATGATATTGCTCATGGTGATAGTGCCCATGGTGAGAGTGCCCATGGTTCCAGTGCTCATGGTGACAGTGCCCATTGTGACAGTGGCCCTGGTGACAGTGCACACCGTGAGAGTGCCCATGGTGTCTGTGCCCATGGTGACAGTTCTTATCATGAGAGTGTTCACGGTAGCAGTGTTCATGGTAATAGTGCTCACGGAGACATTGCCCACAATGAGAGTGCCCATGGTGAGAATACTGACTGTGAAAGTGCCCATGATGACTTTTCTCTCTGCGACAGTGCCCATGGGGACAGTTAGCACGGTGAGATTTCTCACAGTGATAGTGCACATGGTTTCAGTGCTAATAGTGAAAAGACCCACGGCGCCAGTGCCCATCATGGCATTGCTCACGGTGATAGTTCTCACGGTGACAGTGCCCATGGTGATATTACCCATGGTGACAGTACTCAGTGATCAAGTGCTCATGGTGACAGTGCCTAAGGTGATAGTGCACATGGTGGCAGTGCAAAATGGCGACAGTGCCCATGGTGACATTGCTTAATGTGATAGTCCTTGTGGTGACATTGCGCATGGTGACATTGCCCACCACGACAGTTCTCTTGTTGAGAGTGCTCATGGTGATAGTGCCAATGTTGGAAGTGCCCATCGTGAAAGTGCCCATGGTGACAGTTCTTATGATGAGAGTGGTCAGAGTGGCAGTGCTCATGGTGAAAGTGCCCATGGTGACAGAGCCCACGGTGACAGTGTCCATAGTTATAGTGTCCACGGTGACAGTCCTAACAGTGAAATTGTCCATGGGGACACTGCCCATGGTGAAAGTGCCCATGGTCACAACACTCACGGTGATAGTGCTCACGGTGAGAGTGGCCATGGTGACAGTGACCACGGTGACACTTCTAATGGTGATACTGCCCATGATGACAGTGCTCATGGTGACAGTCCACATTGTGCCAGTGCCCAAGGTGACAGTGCTCATGGTGACAGTGCCCAAAGTCACAATACCCATGGTGACAGTGCCCAGGCTGACAGTTCTCAGGGTGATAGTGCCCATGGTGACAGTGCACATGGTGATACAGAGAATGGGGACAGTGCTTATGGTGACAGTGGTCATGGTTGCAGTACCCATGGTGATAGTGCTGAAACTGACAGTGCCCTTGGGGATAGTGCCCATGGTGAGTGTGCTCGTGTTAATAGTGCCCATGGTGGCAGTTCCCATTGTGAAAGTGCTCATGATGACAGTGCCCATGTTGGTAGTTCCCATGGTGACAGTGCTCATGGTGATAGTGACCATGTTAACAGTGCACATGGTGGCTGTGCCCTTGGTGACAGTGCCCATGATGACAGTATTCATGGTGACAGTGCTCACGGTGATAGTGCCCATGGTGAGAGTGCACATGGTGGTAGTCCGCATGGTGGCAGTGAAAAATGGTGACAGTTCCCATGCTGACAGTTCTCATTGTGACAATGCACACGGTCACAACCGATGCAGACACTGCTCATGGTAGCTGTACCCGTGGTGACAGTGCTCATGGTGATAGTGACCATGTTAACAGTGCCCATGGTGACACTGCCCATGGTGACAATGCCCATGATGACAGTGCCCATGGAGTCAGTGCCCACGGAGCCATTGCCTATGGTAACAGTGCTCACAGTGACAGTACCCATGGTAACAGTGACCACGGTGAGAGTGCTCATGGTGATAGTGGCTATGGTGACAGATCACACTGTGACAGTCCGCATTGTGCCAGTACCAATAGTGACAGTGCCCATGGTGACATTGACCACGGTGAGAGTGCTCACGGTGCTAGTGCTCACAGTAATAGTGCTCATGGTGACAGTGCCGACAGTGACGGTGCTCACGGTGACAGTGCCTATGGTGATAGTGCCCATGGTGAGAGTCCGCCCATTGATAGTGCCCATGGTGGCAGTTCCCATTGTGAAAGTGCTCATGATGACATTGCCCATGTTGGTAGTTCCCATGGTGACAGTGCTCACGGTGATAGTGACCTTGGTAACTGTACACATGGTGGCCGTGCCCTTGGTGACAGTGCCAATGATGACAGTACTCATGGTGACAGTTCCCATGGGGACAAGGCACAGGGTGGCAGTGAAAAATGGTGAAAGTGCCCATGGTGACAGTTCTCATGGTGACAGTGCACACGGTGACAACCCATGCAGACAGTACTCACGGTGACAGTTCTCATGGTTGCAGTACCCATGGTGACAGTGCTCACAGTGATACTGCCCATGGTGGCAGTGCCCATGGTGACAGTGCCCATGGTGACACTGCCCATGATGACAGTGCCCATGGTGAAAGTTCCCACGGCGCCATTGCCTATGGTGACTGTGCTCATGGTAACAGTGCCCATGGTGACAGTGACCATGGTGAGAGTGCTCACACTGATAGTGCCCATGGTGACAGGGCTCATGGTGCCAGGCCGCATTGTGCCAGTACCCATGGCGACAGTGGTCATGGTGACACTGACCACAGTGAGAGTGCTCACTGTGATAAAGCTCACGGTAATAGTGCTCATGGTGACAGTGCAAATGGTGACAATACCCATGGTGACAGTACTCATGTTGAAAATACCCATGGTGGCAGTTCTGATGGTGACAGTGCTCATAATAGCAGTGCCCAAGGTGGCAGTCCTCGTGGTGACAGTGCTAATGGTGACAGTGCTCTTGGTGGCAGTTCCCATGGGGACAGTACCGATGGTGACCCTGTGCATTGTTACAGTGCCCATGGTAACCGTGCTCACGGTGGTAGTGCACATCGTGACAGTGCCCATGGTGGTAGTTCACCTGGTGACAGTGCTAAATAGTGACAGTGCACATGCTGACAGTGCTCACGGTGATAGTGCCCATGGTGACAGTGCCCACGGTGATAATGGGTATTATTACAGTGTTCATCGTGACAGAGCCCAAGGTGGCAGTGGCCATGGTGACAGTGCCCACAATGACAGTGCCCATGGTAACAGTGCCGACAGTGACAGTGCCCATGGTGACACTTCTCACAGTGAATGTGCCCATGGGGACAGTTACCATGATGAGATTTCTCACGGTGATAGTGCCCGTTGTGACAGTGCTCACAGTGACAATGCCCATGGTGCCAGTGCCCATAGAGACATTCCGCACAGTCACATTTCTCACGGTGAAAGTGCCTATGGTGACACTGCACCTGGTGGCAGTGCAAAATGGTGACAGTGCCCATGGTGACATTGCTCATAGTGACTTTGCTTACAGTGATAGTCCTTACGGTGACAGTGTGCATGGTGACACTGCACAGAGTTGCAGTGTTTATGGTGACAGTCTTCACGGTGATACTTTCCATGGTGATACTGCCCATGGTGACACTGCACATGGTGGCAGTGATAAATGGTGACAGTGCCCCTGTTGACAGTTCTCATGGTGACAGTGCACATGGTGACAACCCGTTCAGACTGTACTCATGGTGACAGTACTCACGGTGACAGTTCTCATGTTTGCAGTATCCATGGTGACAGTGCTCACAGTGATAGTGCCCATGGTGAGAGTGCCCATGATGACAGGGCCCATGGTGCCATTGCCTATGGTGACAGTGCTCATGGTAACAGTGCCCAAGGTGACAGTGACCATGGTGAGAGTGCTCACACTGATGGTGCCCATGGTGACAGTGCTCACGGTGCCTGTCTACATTGTGCCAGTACCCATGGCGACAGTGCTCATGGTGACAGTGACCACAGTGAGAGTGCTCATAGTGATAGTGCTCACGGTAATAGTGCTCATGGTGACAATGCAAATGGTGACAATACCATGGTGACAGTACTCATGTTGAAAATACCCATGGTGGCAGTTCTCATAGCGACAGATCTCATGGTGACAGTGCTCATAATAGCAGTGCCCAGGTGCCAGTGCTCGTGGTGACAGTGCTAATGGTGACAGTGCTCTTGGTGGCAGTTCCCATTGGGACAATACTGATGGTGACGCTGTGCATTGTTACAGTGCCCATGGTAACCGTGCTCACGGTGATAGTGCACATCGTGACAGTGCCCATGGTGGTAGTTCACCTGGTGACAGTGCTAAATAGTGACAGTGCACATGCTGACAGTGCTCACGGTGATAGTGCCCATGGTGACAGTGCACACGGTGATAATGGGCATTGTTACAGAGTTCATGGTGACAGCACACGGTGGTAGTGGCCATGGAGACAGTGCCCACAATGAGAGTGCCTATGGTGACAGTGCCGACAGTGACAGTGCCCATGGTGACACTTCTCACGGTGATAGTGCCCATGGGGACAGTTAGCATGGTGAGATTTCTCACGGTGACAGTGCCCGTTGTGACAGTGCTCACAGTGACAATGCCCATGGTGCCAGTGCCCATAGAGTCATTCCGCACGGTCACATTTCTCACAGTGAAAGTGCCTATGGTGATATTAACCATGGTGACACTGCACACGGTGGCAGAGCAAAATGGTGACAGTGCCCATGGTGACATTGCTCATGGTGACTTTGCTTATGGTGATAGTCCTTACAGTGACAGTGCGCATGGTGACACTGCACACAGTGACAGTGTTCATGGTGACAGTGTTCACGGTGATAGTTCCCATGGTGAGATTGTCCATGGTAACAGTGCCCATAGTCACAATTCTCATGGTGTAGTGCTCACAGTGACAGTGTCCATGGTGTCATGCCCATGGTGACAGTGCTCATGGTGACAGTGCTCATGTTGGCAGTGCCATAAATAACAGTGCTCATTGTGGCAGTGCTCATGGTGTCCGTGCTCATGGTGACAGTGCCCATGTTTACAGTGTTTATGGTGATAGATGTCACGGTGTCAGTGCCCACGGGGACAGTGCCAAGGCTGACAAAGCCCAGGGTGATACTTCCCATTGGGACAGTGCCCACGGTGACAGTGCCCATGGTGACAGCGCCCAGTGTGACAAGGCACATGGTGACAGTGCACACGGTGACGGTGCCCATGGTGACAGTGCCGATGGTGAGAGTGCCATTAGTGACAGTGCTCATGGTGAAACTGCCCATGGAGACATCGCCCATGGTGATAGTGCTCATGGTGACAACCCCACGGTGACAGTGTCAATGTTGATAGTCCCCGTGGTGACAGGTCTTACATTGAATGTGACCATGGTGTCTGTGCTCATGGTGACAGTGCTCAAGGTTATCGTCTCCATGTTGACAGTGCCGATGGTGACAATTCTCACGGTGACAGGGCCTAAGGTGAAAATTCTCATAGTGACAGTGGTCACGGTGACAGTGCCCATGGTGCTATTACCCATGGTGACAGTTCTCATAGTGAAACGGCCCATGGTGACACTGCACATGGTGGCAGTGCAAAATGGTGAGAGTGTCCATGGTGCTATTGCTCATGGTGACATTGCTTACGGTGATAGTGTGTATGGTGAAACTGCACACAGTGACATTGCTCATGGTGACAGTGTTCACGGCGTTAGTTCCTATCGTGAATGTGACCTTGGGGACAGTGCCCATTGTCACAATTCTCATGGTGTAGTGCTCACGGTGACAGTGCCCATGGTGACAATACACAGGGTGACAGTATTCATGGTGACATTGCTCATGGTGAGAGTGCCCATGTTCACAACTGTCACGGTGATTGTTCCCATGGTGACAATACCCAGGGTAACAGAGCTGATGGTAAAAGTGTTCACGGTGACAGTGCCCATGATGACAGTACCTAAGGTGACAATTCCCATGGTGAGACTGCTCATAGACAGTGCCCATGGTGACAATACCCAGCGTGTCCTGTCCATGGTGACAGTGATCATGGTGACACTTCTCATGAGGACAGTGCCATAAGTTACAGTGCTCATTGTGGCAGTGCTCATGGTGACCGTGCTCATGGTGACAGTGCCCATGGTGACAGTGCCTATGGTGATAGATATCATGGTGGCCATGCCCAGGGTGACATTGCCCACACTGACAAAGCCCATGGTGATACTTCCCATTGTGACAGTGCCCACGGTGGCAGAGCCCATGGTGACAGTGCCCAAGATCACAGTGTCCATGGTGAGAGTGCTAACGGTGACTGTGCCCATGGTGACAGCACCCAGTGTGACAATGCCCATTGTGACAGTGCTCACGGTGACCATGCCGATGGTGATAGTGCCAATAGTGAGAGTGCTCACGGTGACACTGCCCATGGAGACACTGCCCATGGTGATAGTGCTCATCATGACAACCCCTCGGAGGCAGTGCCAATGGTGAGAGTCCCCGTGGTGACAGTTCTCACGGTGAAAGTGATCCTATTGATATTTCTCATGGTGACAGTGCTCTTGGTGACAGTGCTCAAGGTGATAGTCTGAATGTTGACAGTGCCCATGGTGACTCTTCTCACGGTGACAGTGCCTATGGTGATTATGCTCTTAGTGACAGTGCTCATGGTGACAGTGCCCATGGTGACAGTGACCACGGTGACTGTTCTCACCGTGGTAGTGCCCATGGTGACAGTGTTCATGATGACAGTCCGCATTAAGGCTGTGCCCACGGTGACACTGCTCATGGTGATAGTTCTCACGGTGATAGTACGCACGGTGACAGTGCCAAAGGTGACAATACCCAGGTGATAGTAATCATGGTGAAAGTGCCCATGGTGGCAGATCTCATACTGACAGTTCTTGTGACAGTGATCATGGTGGCAGTGCTCGTGGTGACAGTGCTCTTGGTGACAGTGCTCATGGTGGCAGTGCCCATGGTGAGACTCCCGATGGTGACACTGCCCATGGTGACAGTGCACATGGTCATGGTGCATCTGGAGGCAGTGCAAAATAGTGAGAGTGCCCATGATGATATTGCTCATGGTGATAGTGCCCATGGTGAGAGTGCCCATGGTTCCAGTGCTCATGGTGACAGTGCCCATTGTGACAGTGGCCCTGGTGACAGTGCACACCGTGAGAGTGCCCATGGTGTCTGTGCCCATGGTGACAGTTCTTATCATGAGAGTGTTCACGGTAGCAGTGTTCATGGTAATAGTGCTCACGGAGACATTGCCCACAATGAGAGTGCCCATGGTGAGAATACTGACTGTGACAGTGCCCATGATGACTTTTCTCTCTGCGACAGTGCCCATGGGGACAGTTAGCACGGTGAGATTTCTCACAGTGATAGTGCACATTGTTTCAGTGCTAATAGTGAAAAGACCCACGGCGCCAGTGCCCATCATGGCATTGCTCACGGTGATAGTTCTCACGGTGACAGTGCCCATGGTGATATTACCCATGGTGACAGTACTCAGTGATCAAGTGCTCATGGTGACAGTGCCTAAGGTGATAGTGCACACGGTGGCAGTGCAAAATGGCGACAGTGCCCATGGGGACATTGCTTAATGTGATAGTCCTTGTGGTGACATTGCGCATGGTGACATTGCCCACCACGACAGTTCTCTTGTTGAGAGTGCTCATGGTGATAGTGCCAATGTTGGAAGTGCCCATCGTGAAAGTGCCCATGGTGACAGTTCTTATGATGAGAGTGGTCAGAGTGGCAGTGCTCATGGTGAAAGTGCCCATGGTGACAGAGCCCACGGTGACAGTGTCCATAGTTATAGTGTCCACGGTGACAGTCCTAACAGTGAAATTGTCCATGGGGACACTGCCCATGGTGAAACTGCCCATGGTCACAACACTCACGGTGATAGTGCTCACGGTGAGAGTGGCCATGGTGACAGTGACCACGGTGACACTTCTAATGGTGATACTGCCCATGATGACAGTGCTCATGGTGACAGTCCACATTGTGCCAGTGCCCAAGGTGACAGTGCTCATGGTGACAGTGCCCAAAGTCACAATACCCATGGTGACAGTGCCCAGGCTGACAGTTCTCAAGGTGATAGTGCCCATGGTGACAGTGCACATGGTGATACAGAGAATGGGGACAGTGCTTATGGTGACAGTGGTCATGGTTGCAGTACCCATGGTGATAGTGCTGAAACTGACAGTGCCCTTGGGGATAGTGCCCATGGTGAGTGTGCTCGTGTTAATAGTGCCCATGGTGGCAGTTCCCATTGTGAAAGTGCTCATGATGACAGTGCCCATGTTGGTAGTTCCCATGGTGACAGTGCTCATGGTGATAGTGACCATGTTAACAGTGCACATGGTGGCTGTGCCCTTGGTGACAGTGCCCATGATGACAGTATTCATGGTGACAGTGCTCACAGTGATACTGCCCATAGTGGCAATGCCCATGGTGACAGTGCCCATGGTGACACTGCCCATGATGACAGTGCCCATGGTGAAAGTTCCCACGGCGCCATTGCCTATGGTGACAGTGCTCATGGTAACAGTGCCCATGGTACAGTGACCATGGTAAGAGTGCTCACACTGATAGTGCCCATGGTGACAGGGCTCATGGTGCCAGGCCGCATTGTGCCAGTACCCATGGCGACAGTGGTCATGGTGACACTGACCACAGTGAGAGTGCTCACTGTGATAGAGCTCACGGTAATAGTGCTCATGGTGACAGTGCAAATGGTGACAATACCCATGGTGACAGTACTCATGTTGAAAATTCCCATGGTGGCAGTTCTCATGGTGACAGTGCTCATAATAGCAGTGCCCAAGGTGGCAGTCCTCGTGGTGACAGTGCTAATGGTGACAGTGCTCTTGGTGGCAGTTCCCATGGGGACAGTACCGATGGTGACCCTGTGCATTGTTACAGTGCCCATGGTAACCGTGCTCACGGTGGTAGTGCACATCGTGACAGTGCCCATGGTGGTAGTTCACCTGGTGACAGTGCTAAATAGTGACAGTGCACATGCTGACAGTGCTCACGGTGATAGTGCCCATGGTGACAGTGCCCACGGTGATAATGTGTATTATTACAGTGTTCATCGTGACAGAGCCCAAGGTGGCAGTGGCCATGGTGACAGTGCCCACAATGACAGAGCCCATGGTAACAGTGCCGACAGTGACAGTGCCCATGGTGACACTTCTCACAGTGAATGTGCCCATGGGGACAGTTACCATGATGAGATTTCTCACGGTGATAGTGCCCGTTGTGACAGTGCTCACAGTGACAATGCCCATGGTGCCAGTGCCCATAGAGACATTCCGCACGGTCACATTTCTCACGGTGAAAGTGCCTATGGTGACACTGCACCTGGTGGCAGTGCAAAATGGTGACAGTGCCCATGGTGACATTGCTCATAGTGACTTTGCTTACAGTGATAGTCCTTACGGTGACAGTGTGCATGGTGACAGTGCACAGAGTTGCAGTGTTTATGGTGACAGTGTTCACGGTGATACTTTCCATGGTGATAGTGCCCATGGTGACACTGCACATGGTGGCAGTGTTAAATGGTGACAGTGCCCCTGTTGACAGTTCTCATGGTGACAGTGCACATGGTGACAACCCGTTCAGACTGTACTCATGGTGACAGTACTCACGGTGACAGTTCTCATGTTTGCAGTATCCATGGTGACAGTGCTCACAGTGATAGTGCCCATGGTGAGAGTGCCCATGATGACAGGGCCCATGGTGCCATTGCCTATGGTGACAGTGCTCATGGTAACAGTGCCCAAGGTGACAGTGACCATGGTGAGAGTGCTCACACTGATGGTGCCCATGGTGACAGTGCTCACGGTGCCTGTCTACATTGTGCCAGTACCCATGGCGACAGTTCTCATGGTGACAGTGACCACAGTGAGAGTGCTCATAGTGATAGTGCTCACGGTAATAGTGCTCATGGTGACAATGCAAATGGTGACAATACCATGGTGACAGTACTCATGTTGAAAATACCCATGGTGGCAGTTCTCCTAGCGACAGATCTCATGGTGACAGTGCTCATAATAGCAGTGCCCAGGTGCCAGTGCTCGTGGTGACAGTGCTAATGGTGACAGTGCTCTTGGTGGCAGTTCCCATCGGGACAATACTGATGTTGACGCTGTGCATTGTTACAGTGCCCATGGTAACCGTGCTCACAGTGATAGTGCACATCGTGACAGCGCCCATGGTGGTAGTTCACCTGGTGACAGTGCTAAATAGTGACAGTGCACGTGCTGACAGTGCTCACGGTGATAGTGCCCATGGTGACAGTGCACACGGTGATAATGGGCATTGTTACAGATTTCATGGTGACAGCACATGGTGGCAGTGGCCATGGAGACAGTGCCCACAATGACAGTGCCCATGGTGACAGTGCCGACAGTGACAGTGCCCATGGTGACACTTCTCACGGTGACAGTGCCCATGGGGACAGTTAGCATGGTGAGATTTCTCACGGTGACAGTGCCCGTTGTGACAGTTGTCACAGTGACAATGCCCATGGTGCCAGTGCCCATAGAGTCATTCTGCACGGTCACATTTCTCACACTGAAAGTGCCTATTGTGATATTAACCATGGTGACACTGCACATGGTGGCAGAGCAAAATGGTGACACTGCCCATGGTGACATTGCTCATGGTGACTTTGCTTATGGTGATAGTCCTTACAGTGACAGTGCGCATGGTGACACTGCACACAGTGACAGTGTTCATGGTGACAGTGTTCACGGTGATAGTTCCCATGGTGAGATTGTCCATGGTAACAGTGCCCATAGTCACAATTCTCATGGTGTAGTGCTCACAGTGACAGTGTCCATGGTGTCATGCCCATGGTGACAGTGCTCATGGTGACAGTGCTCATGTTGGCAGTGCCATAAATAACAGTGCTCATTGTGGCAGTGCTCATGGTGTCCGTGCTCATGGTGACAGTGCCCATGTTTACAGTGTTTATGGTGATAGATGTCACGGTGTCAGTGCCCACGGGGACAGTGCCAAGGCTGACAAAGCCCAGGGTGATACTTCCCATTGGGACAGTGCCCACGGTGACAGTGCCCATGGTGACAGCGCCCAGTGTGACAAGGCACATGGTGACAGTGCTCACGGTGACGGTGCCCATGGTGACAGTGCCGATGGTGAGAGTGCCATTAGTGACAGTGCTCATGGTGAAACTGCCCATGGAGACATCGCCCATGGTGATAGTGCTCATGGTGACAACCCCACGGTGACAGTGCCAATGTTGATAGTCCCCGTGGTGACAGGTCTTACATTGAATGTGACCATGGTGTCTGTGCTCATGGTGACAGTGCACAAGGTTAGAGTCTCCATGTTGACAGTGCCGATGGTGACAATTCTCACGGTGACAGGGCCTAAGGTGAAAATTCTCATAGTGACAGTGTTCACGGTGACAGTGCCCATGGTGCTATTACCCATGGTGACAGTTCTCATAGTGAAACGGCCCATGGTGACACTGCACATGGTGGCAGTGCAAAATGGTGACAGTGTCCATGGTGCTATTGCTCATGGTGACATTGCTTACGGTGATAGTGTGTATGGTGAAACTGCACACGGTGACATTGCTCATGGTGACAGTGTTCACGGCGTTAGTTCCTATCGTGAATGTGACCTTGGGGACAGTGCCCATTGTCACAATTCTCATGGTGTAGTGCTCACGGTGACAGTGCCCATGGTGACAATACACAGGGTGACAGTATTCATGGTGACATTGCTCATGGTGAGAGTGCCCATGTTCACAACTGTCACGGTGATTGTTCCCATGGTGACAATACCCAGGGTAACAGAGCTGATGGTAAAAGTGTTCACGGTGACAGTGCCCATGATGACAGTACCTAAGGTGACAATTCCCATGGTGAGACTGCTCATAGACAGTGCCCATGGTGACAATACCCAGCGTGTCCTGTCCATGGTGACAGTGATCATGGTGACACTTCTCATGAGGACAGTGCCATAAGTGACAGTGCTCATTGTGGCAGTGCTCATGGTGACCGTGCTCATGGTGACAGTGCCCATGGTGACAGTGCCTATGGTGATAGATATCATGGTGGCCGTGCCCAGGGTGACATTGCCCACGCTGACAAAGCCCATGGTGATACTTCCCATTGTGACAGTGCCCACGGTGGCAGAGCCCATGGTGACAGTGCCCAAGATCACAGTGTCCATGGTGAGAGTGCTAACGGTGACTGTGCCCATGGTGACAGCACCCAGTGTGACAATGCCCATTGTGACAGTGCTCACGGTGACCATGCCGATGGTGATAGTGCCAATAGTGAGAGTGCTCACGGTGACACTGCCCATGGAGACACTGCCCATGGTGATAGTGCTCATCATGACAACCCCTCGGAGGCAGTGCCAATGGTGAGAGTCCCCGTGGTGACAGTTCTCACGGTGAAAGTGATCCTATTGATATTTCTCATGGTGACAGTGCTCTTGGTGACAGTGCTCAAGGTGATAGTCTGAATGTTGACAGTGCCCATGGTGACTCTTCTCACGGTGACAGTGCCTATGGTGATTATGCTCTTAGTGACAGTGCTCATGGTGACAGTGCCCATGGTGACAGTGACCACGGTGACTGTTCTCACCGTGGTAGTGCCCATGGTGACAGTGTTCATGATGACAGTCCGCATTAAGGCTGTGCCCACGGTGACACTGCTCATGGTGATAGTTCTCACGGTGATAGTACGCACGGTGACAGTGCCAAAGGTGACAATACCCAGGTGATAGTAATCATGGTGAAAGTGCCCATGGTGGCAGTTCTCATACTGACAGTTCTGGTGACAGTGCTCATGGTGGCAGTGCTCGTGGTGACAGTGCTCTTGGTGACAGTGCTCATGGTGGCAGTGCCCATGGTGAGACTACCGATGGTGACACTGCCCATGGTGACAGTGCACATGGTCATGGTGCATCTGGTGGCAGTGCAAAATAGTGAGAGTGCCCATGATGATATTGCTCATGGTGATAGTGCCCATGGTGAGAGTGCCCATGGTTCCAGTGCTCATGGTGACAGTGCCCATTGTGACAGTGCCCCTGGTGACAGTGCACACCGTGAGAGTGCCCATGGTGTCTGTGCCCATGGTGAAAGTTCTTATCATGAGAGTGTTCACGGTAGCAGTGTTCATGGTAATAGTGCTCACGGAGACATTGCCCACAATGAGAGTGCCCATGGTGAGAATACTGACTGTGACAGTGCCCATGATGACTTTTCTCTCTGCGACAGTGCCCATGGGGACAGTTAGCACGGTGAGATTTCTCACAGTGATAGTGCACATTGTTTCAGTGCTAATAGTGAAAAGACCCACGGCGCCAGTGCCCATCATGGCATTGCTCACGGTGATAGTTCTCACGGTGACAGTGCCCATGGTGATATTACCCATGGTGACAGTACTCAGTGATCAAGTGCTCATGGTGACAGTGCCTAAGGTGATAGTGCACACGGTGGCAGTGCAAAATGGCGACAGTGCCCATGGGGACATTGCTTAATGTGATAGTCCTTGTGGTGACATTGCGCATGGTGACATTGCCCACCACGACAGTTCTCTTGTTGACAGTGCTCATGGTGATAGTGCCAATGTTGGAAGTGCCCATCGTGAAAGTGCCCATGGTGACAGTTCTTATGATGAGAGTGGTCAGAGTGGCAGTGCTCATGGTGAAAGTGCCCATGGTGACAGAGCCCACGGTGACAGTGTCCATAGTTATAGTGTCCACGGTGACAGTCCTAACAGTGAAATTGTCCATGGGGACACTGCCCATGGTGAAAGTGCCCATGGTCACAACACTCACGGTGATAGTGCTCACGGTGAGAGTGGCCATGGTGACAGTGACCACGGTGACACTTCTAATGGTGATACTGCCCATGATGACAGTGCTCATGGTGACAGTCCACATTGTGCCAGTGCCCAAGGTGACAGTGCTCATGGTGACAGTGCCCAAAGTCACAATACCCATGGTGACAGTGCCCAGGCTGACAGTTCTCAAGGTGATAGTGCCCATGGTGACAGTGCACATGGTGATACAGAGAATGGGGACAGTGCTTATGGTGACAGTGGTCATGGTTGCAGTACCCATGGTGATAGTGCTGAAACTGACAGTGCCCTTGGGGATAGTGCCCATGGTGAGTGTGCTCGTGTTAATAGTGCCCATGGTGGCAGTTCCCATTGTGAAAGTGCTCATGATGACAGTGCCCATGTTGGTAGTTCCCATGGTGACAGTGCTCATGGTGGTAGTGACCATGTTAACAGTGCACATGGTGGCTGTGCCCTTGGTGACAGTGCCCATGATGACAGTATTCATGGTGACAGTGCTCACGGTGATAGTGCCCATGGTGACAGTGCACATGGTGGTAGTCCACATGGTGGCAGTGAAAAATGGTGACAGTTCCCATGCTGACAGTTCTCATTGTGACAATGCACACGGTCACAACCGATGCTGACACTGCTCATGGTAGCTGTACCCATGGTGACAGGGCTCATGGTGATAGTGCCCATGTTAACAGTGCCCATGGTGACACTGCCCATGGTGACAATGCCCATGATGACAGTGCCCATAGAGTCAGTGCCCACGGAGCCATTGCCTATGGTAACAGTGCTCACAGTGACAGTACCCATGGTAACAGTGACCACGGTGAGAGTGCTCATGGTGATATGGTCTATGGTGACAGATCACACTGTGACAGTCCGCATTGTGCCACTACCAATAGTGACAGTGCCCATGGTGACATTGACCACGGTGAGAGTGCTCACGGTGCTAGTGCTCACAGTAATAGTGCTCATGGTGACAGTGCCAACAGTGACGGTGCTCACGGTGACAGTGCCCATGGTGATAGTGCCCATGGTGAGAGTCCGCCCATTGATAGTGCCCATGGTTGCAGTTCCCATTGTGAAAGTGCTCATGATGACATTGCCCATGTTGGTAGTTCCCATGGTGACAGTGCTCACGGTGATAGTGACCTTGGTAACTGTGCACATGGTGGCCGTGCCCTTGGTGACAGTGCCAATGATGACAGTACTCATGGTGACAGTTCTCACGGTGATAGTGCCCATGGTGATATTGCACATGGTGGCAGTGAAAAATGGTGAAAGTGCCCATGTTGACAGTTCTCATGGTGACAGTGCACACGGTGACAACCCATGCAGACAGTACTCACGGTGACAGTTCTCATGGTTGCAGTACCCATGGTGACAGTGCTCACAGTGATACTGCCCATGGTGGCAATGCCCATGGTGACAGTGCCCATGGTGACACTGCTCATGATGACAGTGCCCATGGTGAAAGTTCCCACGGCGCCATTGCCTATGGTGACTGTGCTCATGGTAACAGTGCCCATGGTGACAGTGACCATGGTGAGAGTGCTCACACTGATAGTGCCCATGGTGACAGGGCTCATGGTGCCAGTCCGCATTGTGCCAGTACCCATGGCGACAGTGGTCATGGTGACACTGACCACAGTGAGAGTGCTCACTGTGATAGAGCTCACGGTAATAGTGCTCATGGTGACAGTGCAAATGGTGACAATACCCATGGTGACAGTACTCATGTTGAAAATACCCATGGTGGCAGTTCTCATGGTGACAGTGCTCATAATAGCAGTGCCCAAGGTGGCAGTCCTCGTGGTGACAGTGCTAATGGTGACAGTGCTCTTGGTGGCAGTTCCCATGGGGACAGTACCGATGGTGACCCTGTACATTGTTACAGTGCCCATGGTAACCGTGCTCACGGTGGTAGTGCACATCGTGACAGTGCCCATGGTGGTAGTTCACCTGGTGACAGTGCTAAATAGTGACAGTGCACATGCTGACAGTGCTCACGGTGATAGTGCCCATGGTGACAGTGCCCACGGTGATAATGGGTATTATTACAGTGTTCATCGTGACAGAGCCCAAGGTGGCAGTGGCCATGGTGACAGTGCCCACAATGACAGTGCCCATGGTAACAGTGCCGACAGTGACAGTGCCCATGGTGACACTTCTCACAGTGAATGTGCCCATGGGGACAGTTACCATGATGAGATTTCTCACGGTGATAGTGCCCGTTGTGACAGTGCTCACAGTGACAATGCCCATGGTGCCAGTGCCCATAGAGACATTCCGCACGGTCACATTTCTCACGGTGAAAGTGCCTATGGTGACACTGCACCTGGTGGCAGTGCAAAATGGTGGCAGTGCCCATGGTGACATTGCTCATAGTGACTTTGCTTACAGTGATAGTCCTTACGTTGACAGTGTGCATGGTGACACTGCACACAGTTGCAGTGTTTATGGTGACTGTCTTCACGGTGATACTTTCCATGGTGATAGTGCCCATGGTGACACTGCACATGGTGGCAGTGATGAATGGTGACAGTGCCCATGTTGACAGTTCTCATGGTGACAGTGCACATGGTGACAACCCGTGCAGACTGTACTCATGGTGACAGTACTCACGGTGACAGTTCTCATGTTTGCAGTATCCATGGTGACAGTGCTCACAGTGATAGTGCCCATGGTGAGAGTGCCCATGATGACAGGGCCCATGGTGCCATTGCCTATGGTGACAGTGCTCATGGTAACAGTGCCCAAGGTGACAGTGACCATGGTGAGAGTGCTCACACTGATGGTGCCCATGGTGACAGTGCTCACGGTGCCTGTCTACATTGTGCCAGTACCCATGGCGACAGTGCTCATGGTGACAGTGACCACAGTGAGAGTGCTCATAGTGATAGTGCTCACGGTAATAGTGCTCATGGTGACAATGCAAATGGTGACAATACCATGGTGACAGTACTCATGTTGAAAATACCCATGGTGGCAGTTCTCATAGCGACAGATCTCATGGTGACAGTGCTCATAATAGCAGTGCCCAGGTGCCAGTGCTCGTGGTGACAGTGCTAATGGTGACAGTGCTCTTGGTGGCAGTTCCCATCGGGACAATACTGATGGTGACGCTGTGCATTGTTACAGTGCCCATGGTAACCGTGCTCACGGTGATAGTGCACATCGTGACAGTGCCCATGGTGGTAGTTCACCTGGTGACAGTGCTAAATAGTGACAGTGCACATGCTGACAGTGCTCACGGTGATAGTGCCCATGGTGACAGTGCACACGGTGATAATGGGCATTGTTACAGAGTTCATGGTGACAGCACACGGTGGCAGTGGCCATGGAGACAGTGCCCACAATGACAGTGCCCATAGTGACAGTGCCGACAGTGACAGTGCCCATGGTGACACTTCTCACGGTGACAGTGCCCATGGGGACAGTTAGCATGGTGAGATTTCTCACGGTGACAGTGCCCGTTGTGACAGTGCTCACAGTGACAATGCCCATGGTGCCAGTGCCCATAGAGTCATTCCGCACGGTCACATTTCTCACAGTGAAAGTGCCTATGGTGATATTAACCATGGTGACACTGCACATGGTGGCAGAGCAAAATGGTGACAGTGCCCATGGTGACATTGCTCATGGTGACTTTGCTTATGGTGATAGTCCTTACAGTGACAGTGCGCATGGTGACACTGCACACAGTGACAGTGTTCATGGTGACAGTGTTCACGGTGATAGTTCCCATGGTGAGATTGTCCATGGTAACAGTGCCCATAGTCACAATTCTCATGGTGTAGTGCTCACAGTGACAGTGTCCATGGTGTCATGCCCATGGTGACAGTGCTCATGGTGACAGTGCTCATGTTGGCAGTGCCATAAATAACAGTGCTCATTGTGGCAGTGCTCATGGTGTCCGTGCTCATGGTGACAGTGCCCATGTTTACAGTGTTTATGGTGATAGATGTCACGGTGTCAGTGCCCACGGACAGTGCCAAGGCTGACAAAGCCCAGGGTGATACTTCCCATTGGGACAGTGCCCACGGTGACAGTGCCCATGGTGACAGCGCCCAGTGTGACAAGGCTCATGGTGACAGTGCTCACGGTGACGGTGCCCATGGTGACAGTGCCGATGGTGAGAGTGCCATTAGTTACAGTGCTCATGGTGAAACTGCCCACGGAGACATCGCCCAAGGTGATAGTGCTCATGGTGACAACCCCACGGTGACAGTGTCAATGTTGATAGTCCCCGTGGTGACAGGTCTTACATTGAATGTGACCATGGTGTCTGTGCTCATGGTGACAGTGCTCAAGGTTATCGTCTCCATGTTGACAGTGCCGATGGTGACAATTCTCACGGTGACAGGGCCTATGTTGAAAATTCTCATAGTGACACTGTTCACGGTGACAGTGCCCATGGTGCTATTACCCATGGTGACAGTTCTCATAGTGAAACTGCCCACGGTGACACTGCACATGGTGGCAGTGCAAAATGGTGACAGTGCCCATGGTGATATTGCTCATGGTGACATTGCTTACGGTGATAGTGTGTATGGTGAAACTGCACACAGTGACATTGCTCATGGTGACAGTGTTCACGGTGTTAGTTCCTATCGTGAATGTGACCTTGGGGACAGTGCCCATTGTCACAATTCTCATGGTGTAGTGCTCACGGTGACAGTGCCCATGGTGACAATACACAGGGTGACACTATTGATGGTGACATTGCTCATGGTGAGAGTGCCCATGTTCACAACTGTCACGGTGATAGTTCCCATGGTGACAATACCCAGGGTAACAGAGCTGATGGTAAAAGTGTTCACGGTGACAGTGCCCATGATGACAGTACCTAAGGTGACAATTCCCATGGTGAGACTGCTCATAGACAGTGCACATGGTGACAATACCCAGCGTGTCCTGTCCATGGTGACAGTGATCATGGTGACACTTCTCATGAGGACAGTGCCATAAGTGACAGTGCTCATTGTGGCAGTGCTCATGGTGACCGTGCTCATGGTGACAGTGCCATGGTGACAGTGCCTATGGTGATAGATATCATGGTGGCCGTGCCCAGGGTGACATTGCCCACGGTGACAAAGCCCATGGTGATACTTCCCATTGTGACAGTGCCAACGGTGGCAGAGCCCATGGTGACAGTGCCCAAGATCACAGTGCCCATGGTGAGGGTGCCAACGGTGACTCTGCCCATGGTGACAGCACCCAGTGTGACAATGCCCATTGTGACAGTGCTCACGGTGACCATGCCGATGGTGATAGTGCCAATAGTGAGAGTGCTCACGGTGACACTGCCCATGGAGACACTGCCCATGGTGATAGTGCTCATCATGACAACCCCTCGGAGGCAGTGCCAATGGTGAGAGTCCCCGTGGTGACAGTTCTCACGGTGAAAGTGATCCTATTGATATTTCTCATGGTGACAGTGCTCTTGGTGACAGTGCTCAAGGTGATAGTCCGAATGTTGACAGTGCCCATGGTGACTCTTCTCACGGTGACAGTGCCTATGGTGATTATGCTCTTAGTGACAGTGCTCATGGTGACAGTGCCCATGGTGACAGTGACCACGGTGACTGTTCTCACCGTGGTAGTGCCCATGGTGACAGTGTTCATGATGATAGTCCGCATTAAGGCTGTGCCGTGGTGACAGTGCTCATGGTGATAGTTCTCACGGTGATAGTACGCACGTTGACAGTGCCAAAGGTGACAATACCCAGGTGATAGTAATCATGGTGAAAGTGCCCATGGTGGCAGTTCTCATACTGACAGTTCTGGTGACAGTGCTCATGGTGGCAGTGCTCGTGGTGACAGTGCTCTTGGTGACAGTGCTCATGGCGGCAGTGCCCATGGTGAGACTCCCGATGGTGACACTGCCCATGGTGACAGTGCACATGGTCATGGTGCATCTGGTGGCAGTGCAAAATAGTGAGAGTGCCCATGACGATATTGCTCATGGTGATAGTGCCCATGGTGTGAGTGCCCATGGTTCCAGTGCTCATGGTGACAGTGCCCATTGTGACAGTGCCCCTGGTGACAGTGCACACCGTGAGAGTGCCCATGGTGTCTGTGCCCATGGTGACAGTTCTTATCATGAGAGTGTTCACGGTAGCAGTGTTCATGGTAATAGTGCTCACGGAGACATTGCCCACAATGAGAGTGCCCATGGTGATAATACTGACTGTGACAGTGCCCATGATGACTTTTCTCTCTGCGACAGTGCCCATGGGGACAGTTAGCACGGTGAGATTTCTCACAGTGATAGTGCACATGGTTTCAGTGCTAATAGTGAAAAGACCCACGGCGCCAGTGCCCATCATGGCATTGCTCACGGTGATAGTTCTCACGGTGACAGTGCCCATGGTGATATTACCCATGGTGACAGTACTCAGTGATCAAGTGCTCATGGTGACAGTGCCTAAGGTGATAGTGCACACGGTGGCAGTGCAAAATGGCGACAGTGCCCATGGTGACATTGCTTAATGTGATAGTCCTTGTGGTGACATTGCGCATGGTGACATTGCCCACCACGACAGTTCTCTTGTTGAGAGTGCTCATGGTGATAGTGCCAATGTTGGAAGTGCCCATCGTGAAAGTGCCCATGGTGACAGTTCTTATGATGAGAGTGGTCAGAGTGGCAGTGCTCATGGTGAAAGTGCCCATGGTGACAGAGCCCACGGTGACAGTGTCCATAGTTATAGTGTCCACGGTGACAGTCCTAACAGTGAAATTGTCCATGGGGACACTGCCCATGGTGAAAGTGCCCATGGTCACAACACTCACGGTGATAGTGCTCACGGTGAGAGTGGCCATGGTGACAGTGACCACGGTGACACTTCTAATGGTGATACTGCCCATGATGACAGTGCTCATGGTGACAGTCCACATTGTGCCAGTGCCCAAGGTGACAGTGCTCATGGTGACAGTGCCCAAAGTCACAATACCCATGGTGACAGTGCCCAGGCTGACAGTTCTCAAGGTGATAGTGCCCATGGTGACAGTGCACATGGTGATACAGAGAATGGGGACAGTGCTTATGGTGACAGTGGTCATGGTTGCAGTACCCATGGTGATAGTGCTGAAACTGACAGTGCCCTTGGGGATAGTGCCCATGGTGAGTGTGCTCATGTTAATAGTGCCCATGGTGGCAGTTCCCATTGTGAAAGTGCTCATGATGACAGTGCCCATGTTGGTAGTTCCCATGGTGACAGTGCTCATGGTGATAGTGACCATGTTAACAGTGCACATGGTGGCTGTGCCCTTGGTGACAGTGCCCATGATGACAGTATTCATGGTGACAGTGCTCACGGTGATAGTGCCCATGGTGAGAGTGCACATGGTGGTAGTCCACATGGTGGCAGTGAAAAATGGTGACAGTTCCCATGCTGACAGTTCTCATTGTGACAATGCACACGGTCACAACCGATGCTGACACTGCTCATGGTAGCTGTACCCGTGGTGACAGTGCTCATGGTGATAGTGCCCATGTTAACAGTGCCCATGGTGACACTGCCCATGGTGACAATGCCCATGATGACAGTGCCCATGGAGTCAGTGCCCACGGAGCCATTGCCTATGGTAACAGTGCTCACAGTGACAGTACCCATGGTAACAGTGACCACGGTGAGAGTGCTCATGGTGATAGTGGCTATGGTGACAGATCACACTGTGACAGTCCGCATTGTGCCAGTACCAATAGTGACAGTGCCCATGGTGACATTGACCACGGTGAGAGTGCTCACGGTGCTAGTGCTCACAGTAATAGTGCTCATGGTGACAGTGCCGACAGTGACGGTGCTCACGGTGACAGTGCCTATGGTGATAGTGCCCATGGTGAGAGTCCGCCCATTGATAGTGCCCATGGTGGCAGTTCCCATTGTGAAAGTGCTCATGATGACATTGCCCATGTTGGTAGTTCCCATGGTGACAGTGCTCACGGTGATAGTGACCTTGGTAACTGTACACATGGTGGCCGTGCCCTTGGTGACAGTGCCAATGATGACAGTACTCATGGTGACAGTTCCCATGGGGACAAGGCACAGGGTGGCAGTGAAAAATGGTGAAAGTGCCCATGTTGACAGTTCTCATGGTGACAGTGCACACGGTGACAACCCATGCAGACAGTACTCACGGTGACAGTTCTCATGGTTGCAGTACCCATGGTGACAGTGCTCACAGTGATACTGCCCATGGTGGCAGTGCCCATGGTGACAGTGCCCATGGTGACACTGCCCATGATGACAGTGCCCATGGTGAAAGTTCCCACGGCGCCATTGCCTATGGTGACTGTGCTCATGGTAACAGTGCCCATGGTGACAGTGACCATGGTGAGAGTGCTCACACTGATAGTGCCCATGGTGACAGGGCTCATGGTGCCAGGCCGCATTGTGCCAGTACCCATGGCGACAGTGGTCATGGTGACACTGACCACAGTGAGAGTGCTCACTGTGATAAAGCTCACGGTAATAGTGCTCATGGTGACAGTGCAAATGGTGACAATACCCATGGTGACAGTACTCATGTTGAAAATACCCATGGTGGCAGTTCTGATGGTGACAGTGCTCATAATAGCAGTGCCCAAGGTGGCAGTCCTCGTGGTGACAGTGCTAATGGTGACAGTGCTCTTGGTGGCAGTTCCCATGGGGACAGTACCGATGGTGACCATGTGCATTGTTACAGTGCCCATGGTAACCGTGCTCACGGTGGTAGTGCACATCGTGACAGTGCCCATGGTGGTAGTTCACCTGGTGACAGTGCTAAATAGTGACAGTGCACATGCTGACAGTGCTCACGGTGATAGTGCCCATGGTGACAGTGCCCACGGTGATAATGGGTATTATTACAGTGTTCATCGTGACAGAGCCCAAGGTGGCAGTGGCCATGGTGACAGTGCCCACAATGACAGTGCCCATGGTAACAGTGCCGACAGTGACAGTGCCCATGGTGACACTTCTCACAGTGAATGTGCCCATGGGGACAGTTACCATGATGAGATTTCTCACGGTGATAGTGCCCGTTGTGACAGTGCTCACAGTGACAATGCCCATGGTGCCAGTGCCCATAGAGACATTCCGCACAGTCACATTTCTCACGGTGAAAGTGCCTATGGTGACACTGCACCTGGTGGCAGTGCAAAATGGTGACAGTGCCCATGGTGACATTGCTCATAGTGACTTTGCTTACAGTGATAGTCCTTACGGTGACAGTGTGCATGGTGACAGTGCACAGAGTTGCAGTGTTTATGGTGACAGTCTTCACGGTGATACTTTCCATGGTGATACTGCCCATGGTGACACTGCACATGGTGGCAGTGATAAATGGTGACAGTGCCCCTGTTGACAGTTCTCATGGTGACAGTGCACATGGTGACAACCCGTGCAGACTGTACTCATGGTGACAGTACTCACGGTGACAGTTCTCATGTTTGCAGTATCCATGGTGACAGTGCTCACAGTGATAGTGCCCATGGTG
Source organism: Mesoplodon mirus (assembly GCF_964341445.2). Classification (NCBI taxonomy): domain Eukaryota; kingdom Metazoa; phylum Chordata; class Mammalia; order Artiodactyla; family Ziphiidae; genus Mesoplodon; species Mesoplodon mirus. Next base: position 3,814,852 of record NW_028295808.1, on the reverse strand, counting down.
AGAGTGCCCATGATGACAGGGCCCATGGTGCCATTGCCTATGGTGACAGTGCTCATGGTAACAGTGCCCAAGGTGACAGTGACCATGGTGAGAGTGCTCACACTGATGGTGCCCATGGTGACAGTGCTCACGGTGCCTGTCTACATTGTGCCAGTACCCATGGCGACAGTGCTCATGGTGACAGTGACCACAGTGAGAGTGCTCATAGTGATAGTGCTCACGGTAATAGTGCTCATGGTGACAATGCAAATGGTGACAATACCATGGTGACAGTACTCATGTTGAAAATACCCATGGTGGCAGTTCTCATAGCGACAGATCTCATGGTGACAGTGCTCATAATAGCAGTGCCCAGGTGCCAGTGCTCGTGGTGACAGTGCTAATGGTGACAGTGCTCTTGGTGGCAGTTCCCATGGGGACAATACTGATGGTGACGCTGTGCATTGTTACAGTGCCCATGGTAACCGTGCTCACGGTGATAGTGCACATCGTGACAGTGCCCATGGTGGTAGTTCACCTGGTGACAGTGCTAAATAGTGACAGTGCACATGCTGACAGTGCTCACGGTGATAGTGCCCATGGTGACAGTGCACACGGTGATAATGGGCATTGTTACAGAGTTCATGGTGACAGCACACGGTGGTAGTGGCCATGGAGACAGTGCCCACAATGAGAGTGCCTATGGTGACAGTGCCGACAGTGACAGTGCCCATGGTGACACTTCTCACGGTGACAGTGCCCATGGGGACAGTTAGCATGGTGAGATTTCTCACGGTGACAGTGCCCGTTGTGACAGTGCTCACAGTGACAATGCCCATGGTGCCAGTGCCCATAGAGTCATTCCGCACGGTCACATTTCTCACAGTGAAAGTGCCTATGGTGATATTAACCATGGTGACACTGCACACGGTGGCAGAGCAAAATGGTGACAGTGCCCATGGTGACATTGCTCATGGTGACTTTGCTTATGGTGATAGTCCTTACAGTGACAGTGCGCATGGTGACACTGCACACAGTGACAGTGTTCATGGTGACAGTGTTCAGGGTGATAGTTCCCATGGTGAGATTGTCCATGGTAACAGTGCCCATAGTCACAATTCTCATGGTGTAGTGCTCACAGTGACAGTGTCCATGGTGTCATGCCCATGGTGACAGTGCTCATGGTGACAGTGCTCATGTTGGCAGTGCCATAAATAACAGTGCTCATTGTGGCAGTGCTCATGGTGTCCGTGCTCATGGTGACAGTGCCCATGTTTACAGTGTTTATGGTGATAGATGTCACGGTGTCAGTGCCCACGGGGACAGTGCCAAGGCTGACAAAGCCCAGGGTGATACTTCCCATTGGGACAGTGCCCACGGTGACAGTGCCCATGGTGACAGCGCCCAGTGTGACAAGGCACATGGTGACAGTGCTCACGGTGACGGTGCCCATGGTGACAGTGCCGATGGTGAGAGTGCCATTAGTGACAGTGCTCATGGTGAAACTGCCCATGGAGACATCGCCCATGGTGATAGTGCTCATGGTGACAACCCCACGGTGACAGTGTCAATGTTGATAGTCCCCGTGGTGACAGGTCTTACATTGAATGTGACCATGGTGTCTGTGCTCATGGTGACAGTGCTCAAGGTTATTGTCTCCATGTTGACAGTGCCGATGGTGACAATTCTCACGGTGACAGGGCCTAAGGTGAAAATTCTCATAGTGACAGTGGTCACGGTGACAGTGCCCATGGTGCTATTACCCATGGTGACAGTTCTCATAGTGAAACGGCCCATGGTGACACTGCACATGGTGGCAGTGCAAAATGGTGAGAGTGTCCATGGTGCTATTGCTCATGGTGACATTGCTTACGGTGATAGTGTGTATGGTGAAACTGCACACAGTGACATTGCTCATGGTGACAGTGTTCACGGCGTTAGTTCCTATCGTGAATGTGACCTTGGGGACAGTGCCCATTGTCACAATTCTCATGGTGTAGTGCTCACGGTGACAGTGCCCATGGTGACAGTATTCATGGTGACATTGCTAATGGTGAGAGTGCCCATGTTCACAACTGTCACGGTGATTGTTCCCATGGTGACAATACCCAGGGTAACAGAGCTGATGGTAAAAGTGTTCACGGTGACAGTGCCCATGATGACAGTACCTAAGGTGACAATTCCCATGGTGAGACTGCTCATAGACAGTGCCCATGGTGACAATACCCAGCGTGTCCTGTCCATGGTGACAGTGATCATGGTGACACTTCTCATGAGGACAGTGCCATAAGTGACAGTGCTCATTGTGGCAGTGCTCATGGTGACCGTGCTCATGGTGACAGTGCCCATGGTGACAGTGCCTATGGTGATAGATATCATGGTGGCCGTGCCCAGGGTGACATTGCCCACACTGACAAAGCCCATGGTGATACTTCCCATTGTGACAGTGCCCACGGTGGCAGAGCCCATGGTGACAGTGCCCAAGATCACAGTGTCCATGGTGAGAGTGCTAACGGTGACTGTGCCCATGGTGACAGCACCCAGTGTGACAATGCCCATTGTGACAGTGCTCACGGTGACCATGCCGATGGTGATAGTGCCAATAGTGAGAGTGCTCACGGTGACACTGCCCATGGAGACACTGCCCATGGTGATAGTGCTCATCATGACAACCCCTCGGAGGCAGTGCCAATGGTGAGAGTCCCCGTGGTGACAGTTCTCACGGTGAAAGTGATCCTATTGATATTTCTCATGGTGACAGTGCTCTTGGTGACAGTGCTCAAGGTGATAGTCTGAATGTTGACAGTGCCCATGGTGACTCTTCTCACGGTGACAGTGCCTATGGTGATTATGCTCTTAGTGACAGTGCTCATGGTGACAGTGCCCATGGTGACAGTGACCACGGTGACTGTTCTCACCGTGGTAGTGCCCATGGTGACAGTGTTCATGATGACAGTCCGCATTAAGGCTATGCCCACGGTGACACTGCTCATGGTGATAGTTCTCACGGTGATAGTACGCACGGTGACAGTGCCAAAGGTGACAATACCCAGGTGATAGTAATCATGGTGAAAGTGCCCATGGTGGCAGATCTCATACTGACAGTTCTTGTGACAGTGATCATGGTGGCAGTGCTCGTGGTGACAGTGCTCTTGGTGACAGTGCTCATGGTGGCAGTGCCCATGGTGAGACTCCCGATGGTGACACTGCCCATGGTGACAGTGCACATGGTCATGGTGCATCTGGAGGCAGTGCAAAATAGTGAGGGTTCCCATGATGATATTGCTCATGGTGATAGTGCCCATGGTGAGAGTGCCCATGGTTCCAGTGCTCATGGTGACAGTGCCCATTGTGACAGTGCCCCTGGTGACAGTGCACACCGTGAGAGTGCCCATGGTGTCTGTGCCCATGGTGACAGTTCTTATCATGAGAGTGTTCACGGTAGCAGTGTTCATGGTAATAGTGCTCACGGAGACATTGCCCACAATGAGAGTGCCCATGGTGAGAATACTGACTGTGACAGTGCCCATGATGACTTTTCTCTCTGCGACAGTGCCCATGGGGACAGTTAGCACGGTGAGATTTCTCACAGTGATAGTGCACATGGTTTCAGTGCTAATAGTGAAAAGACCCACGGCGCCAGTGCCCATCATGGCATTGCTCACGGTGATAGTTCTCACGGTGACAGTGCCCATGGTGATATTACCCATGGTGACAGTACTCAGTGATCAAGTGCTCATGGTGACAGTGCCTAAGGTGATAGTGCACACGGTGGCAGTGCAAAATGGCGACAGTGCCCATGGGGACATTGCTTAATGTGATAGTCCTTGTGGTGACATTGCGCATGGTGACATTGCCCACCACGACAGTTCTCTTGTTGACAGTGCTCATGGTGATAGTGCCAATGTTGGAAGTGCCCATCGTGAAAGTGCCCATGGTGACAGTTCTTATGATGAGAGTGGTCAGAGTGGCAGTGCTCATGGTGAAAGTGCCCATGGTGACAGAGCCCACGGTGACAGTGTCCATAGTTATAGTGTCCACGGTGACAGTCCTAACAGTGAAATTGTCCATGGGGACACTGCCCATGGTGAAAGTGCCCATGGTCACAACACTCACGGTGATAGTGCTCACGGTGAGAGTGGCCATGGTGACAGTGACCACGGTGACACTTCTAATGGTGATACTGCCCATGATGACAGTGCTCATGGTGACAGTCCACATTGTGCCAGTGCCCAAGGTGACAGTGCTCATGGTGACAGTGCCCAAAGTCACAATACCCATGGTGACAGTGCCCAGGCTGACAGTTCTCAAGGTGATAGTGCCCATGGTGACAGTGCACATGGTGATACAGAGAATGGGGACAGTGCTTATGGTGACAGTGGTCATGGTTGCAGTACCCATGGTGATAGTGCTGAAACTGACAGTGCCCTTGGGGATAGTGCCCATGGTGAGTGTGCTCGTGTTAATAGTGCCCATGGTGGCAGTTCCCATTGTGAAAGTGCTCATGATGACAGTGCCCATGTTGGTAGTTCCCATGGTGACAGTGCTCATGGTGATAGTGACCATGTTAACAGTGCACATGGTGGCTGTGCCCTTGGTGACAGTGCCCATGATGACAGTATTCATGGTGACAGTGCTCACAGTGATACTGCCCATAGTGGCAATGCCCATGGTGACAGTGCCCATGGTGACACTGCCCATGATGACAGTGCCCATGGTGAAAGTTCCCACGGCGCCATTGCCTATGGTGACAGTGCTCATGGTAACAGTGCCCATGGTACAGTGACCATGGTAAGAGTGCTCACACTGATAGTGCCCATGGTGACAGGGCTCATGGTGCCAGGCCGCATTGTGCCAGTACCCATGGCGACAGTGGTCATGGTGACACTGACCACAGTGAGAGTGCTCACTGTGATAGAGCTCACGGTAATAGTGCTCATGGTGACAGTGCAAATGGTGACAATACCCATGGTGACAGTACTCATGTTGAAAATTCCCATGGTGGCAGTTCTCATGGTGACAGTGCTCATAATAGCAGTGCCCAAGGTGGCAGTCCTCGTGGTGACAGTGCTAATGGTGACAGTGCTCTTGGTGGCAGTTCCCATGGGGACAGTACCGATGGTGACCCTGTGCATTGTTACAGTGCCCATGGTAACCGTGCTCACGGTGGTAGTGCACATCGTGACAGTGCCCATGGTGGTAGTTCACCTGGTGACAGTGCTAAATAGTGACAGTGCACATGCTGACAGTGCTCACGGTCATAGTGCCCATGGTGACAGTGCCCACGGTGATAATGTGTATTATTACAGTGTTCATCGTGACAGAGCCCAAGGTGGCAGTGGCCATGGTGACAGTGCCCACAATGACAGAGCCCATGGTAACAGTGCCGACAGTGACAGTGCCCATGGTGACACTTCTCACAGTGAATGTGCCCATGGGGACAGTTACCATGATGAGATTTCTCACGGTGATAGTGCCCGTTGTGACAGTGCTCACAGTGACAATGCCCATGGTGCCAGTGCCCATAGAGACATTCCGCACGGTCACATTTCTCACGGTGAAAGTGCCTATGGTGACACTGCACCTGGTGGCAGTGCAAAATGGTGACAGTGCCCATGGTGACATTGCTCATAGTGACTTTGCTTACAGTGATAGTCCTTACGGTGACAGTGTGCATGGTGACAGTGCACAGAGTTGCAGTGTTTATGGTGACAGTGTTCACGGTGATACTTTCCATGGTGATAGTGCCCATGGTGACACTGCACATGGTGGCAGTGTTAAATGGTGACAGTGCCCCTGTTGACAGTTCTCATGGTGACAGTGCACATGGTGACAACCCGTTCAGACTGTACTCATGGTGACAGTACTCACGGTGACAGTTCTCATGTTTGCAGTATCCATGGTGACAGTGCTCACAGTGATAGTGCCCATGGTGAGAGTGCCCATGATGACAGGGCCCATGGTGCCATTGCCTATGGTGACAGTGCTCATGGTAACAGTGCCCAAGGTGACAGTGACCATGGTGAGAGTGCTCACACTGATGGTGCCCATGGTGACAGTGCTCACGGTGCCTGTCTACGTTGTGCCAGTACCCATGGCGACAGTTCTCATGGTCACAGTGACCACAGTGAGAGTGCTCATAGTGATAGTGCTCACGGTAATAGTGCTCATGGTGACAATGCAAATGGTGACAATACCATGGTGACAGTACTCATGTTGAAAATACCCATGGTGGCAGTTCTCCTAGCGACAGATCTCATGGTGACAGTGCTCATAATAGCAGTGCCCAGGTGCCAGTGCTCGTGGTGAAAGTGCTAATGGTGACAGTGCTCTTGGTGGCAGTTCCCATCGGGACAATACTGATGTTGACGCTGTGCATTGTTACAGTGCCCATGGTAACCGTGCTCACAGTGATAGTGCACATCGTGACAGCGCCCATGGTGGTAGTTCACCTGGTGACAGTGCTAAATAGTGACAGTGCACGTGCTGACAGTGCTCACGGTGATAGTGCCCATGGTGACAGTGCACACGGTGATAATGGGCATTGTTACAGATTTCATGGTGACAGCACATGGTGGCAGTGGCCATGGAGACAGTGCCCACAATGCCAGTGCCCATGGTGACAGTGCCGACAGTGACAGTGCCCATGGTGACACTTCTCACGGTGACAGTGCCCATGGGGACAGTTAGCATGGTGAGATTTCTCACGGTGACAGTGCCCGTTGTGACAGTGCTCACAGTGACAATGCCCATGGTGCCAGTGCCCATAGAGTCATTCTGCACGGTCACATTTCTCACAGTGAAAGTGCCTATTGTGATATTAACCATGGTGACACTGCACATGGTGGCAGAGCAAAATGGTGACAGTGCCCATGGTGACATTGCTCATGGTGACTTTGCTTATGGTGATAGTCCTTACAGTGACAGTGTGCATGGTGACACTGCACACAGTGACAGTGTTCATGGTGACAGTGTTCACGGTGATAGTTCCCATGGTGAGATTGTCCATGGTAACAGTGCCCATAGTCACAATTCTCATGGTGTAGTGCTCACAGTGACAGTGTCCATGGTGTCATGCCCATGGTGACAGTGCTCATGGTGACAGTGCTCATGTTGGCAGTGCCATAAATAACAGTGCTCATTGTGGCAGTGCTCATGGTGTCCGTGCTCATGGTGACAGTGCCCATGTTTACAGTGTTTATGGTGATAGATGTCACGGTGTCAGTGCCCACGGGGACAGTGCCAAGGCTGACAAAGCCCAGGGTGATACTTCCCATTGGGACAGTGCCCACGGTGACAGTGCCCATGGTGACAGCGCCCAGTGTGACAAGGCACATGGTGACAGTGCTCACGGTGACGGTGCCCATGGTGACAGTGCCGATGGTGAGAGTGCCATTAGTGACAGTGCTCATGGTGAAACTGCCCATGGAGACATCGCCCATGGTGATAGTGCTCATGGTGACAACCCCACGGTGACAGTGCCAATGTTGATAGTCCCCGTGGTGACAGGTCTTACATTGAATGTGACCATGGTGTCTGTGCTCATGGTGACAGTGCACAAGGTTAGAGTCTCCATGTTGACAGTGCCGATGGTGACAATTCTCACGGTGACAGGGCCTAAGGTGAAAATTCTCATAGTGACAGTGTTCACGGTGACAGTGCCCATGGTGCTATTACCCATGGTGACAGTTCTCATAGTGAAACGGCCCATGGTGACACTGCACATGGTGGCAGTGCAAAATGGTGACAGTGTCCATGGTGCTATTGCTCATGGTGACATTGCTTACGGTGATAGTGTGTATGGTGAAACTGCACACGGTGACATTGCTCATGGTGACAGTGTTCACGGCGTTAGTTCCTATCGTGAATGTGACCTTGGGGACAGTGCCCATTGTCACAATTCTCATGGTGTAGTGCTCACGGTGACAGTGCCCATGGTGACAATACACAGGGTGACACTATTCATGGTGACATTGCTCATGGTGAGAGTGCCCATGTTCACAACTGTCACGGTGATTGTTCCCATGGTGACAATACCCAGGGTAACAGAGCTGATGGTAAAAGTGTTCACGGTGACAGTGCCCATGATGACAGTACCTAAGGTGACAATTCCCATGGTGAGACTGCTCATAGACAGTGCCCATGGTGACAATACCCAGCGTGTCCTGTCCATGGTGACAGTGATCATGGTGACACTTCTCATGAGGACAGTGCCATAAGTGACAGTGCTCATTGTGGCAGTGCTCATGGTGACCGTGCTCATGGTGACAGTGCCCATGGTGACAGTGCCTATGGTGATAGATATCATGGTGGCCGTGCCCAGGGTGACATTGCCCACGCTGACAAAGCCCATGGTGATACTTCCCATTGTGACAGTGCCCACGGTGGCAGAGCCCATGGTGACAGTGCCCAAGATCACAGTGTCCATGGTGAGAGTGCTAACGGTGACTGTGCCCATGGTGACAGCACCCAGTGTGACAATGCCCATTGTGACAGTGCTCACGGTGACCATGCCGATGGTGATAGTGCCAATAGTGAGAGTGCTCACGGTGACACTGCCCATGGAGACACTGCCCATGGTGATAGTGCTCATCATGACAACCCCTCGGAGGCAGTGCCAATGGTGAGAGTCCCCGTGGTGACAGTTCTCACGGTGAAAGTGATCCTATTGATATTTCTCATGGTGACAGTGCTCTTGGTGACAGTGCTCAAGGTGATAGTCTGAATATTGACAGTGCCCATGGTGACTCTTCTCACGGTGACAGTGCCTATGGTGATTATGCTCTTAGTGACAGTGCTCATGGTGACAGTGCCCATGGTGACAGTGACCACGGTGACTGTTCTCACCGTGGTAGTGCCCATGGTGACAGTGTTCATGATGACAGTCCGCATTAAGGCTGTGCCCACGGTGACACTGCTCATGGTGATAGTTCTCACGGTGATAGTACGCACGGTGACAGTGCCAAAGGTGACAATACCCAGGTGATAGTAATCATGGTGAAAGTGCCCATGGTGGCAGATCTCATACTGACAGTTCTTGTGACAGTGATCATGGTGGCAGTGCTCGTGGTGACAGTGCTCTTGGTGACAGTGCTCATGGTGGCAGTGCCCATGGTGAGACTCCCGATGGTGACCCTGCCCATGGTGACAGTGCACATGGTCATGGTGCATCTGGTGGCAGTGCAAAATAGTGAGAGTGCCCATGATGATATTGCTCATGGTGATAGTGCCCATGGTGAGAGTGCCCATGGTTCCAGTGCTCATGGTGACAGTGCCCATTGTGACAGTGCCCCTGGTGACAGTGCACACCGTGAGAGTGCCCATGGTGTCTGTGCCCATGGTGACAGTTCTTATCATGAGAGTGTTCACGGTAGCAGTGTTCATGGTAATAGTGCTCACGGAGACATTGCCCACAATGAGAGTGCCCATGGTGAGAATACTGACTGTGACAGTGCCCATGATGACTTTTCTCTCTGCGACAGTGCCCATGGGGACAGTTAGCACGGTGAGATTTCTCACAGTGATAGTGCACATTGTTTCAGTGCTAATAGTGAAAAGACCCACGGCGCCAGTGCCCATCATGGCATTGCTCACGGTGATAGTTCTCACGGTGACAGTGCCCATGGTGATATTACCCATGGTGACAGTACTCAGTGATCAAGTGCTCATGGTGACAGTGCCTAAGGTGATAGTGCACACGGTGGCAGTGCAAAATGGCGACAGTGCCCATGGGGACATTGCTTAATGTGATAGTCCTTGTGGTGACATTGCGCATGGTGACATTGCCCACCACGACAGTTCTCTTGTTGACAGTGCTCATGGTGATAGTGCCAATGTTGGAAGTGCCCATCGTGAAAGTGCCCATGGTGACAGTTCTTATGATGAGAGTGGTCAGAGTGGCAGTGCTCATGGTGAAAGTGCCCATGGTGACAGAGCCCACGGTGACAGTGTCCATAGTTATAGTGTCCACGGTGACAGTCCTAACAGTGAAATTGTCCATGGGGACACTGCCCATGGTGAAAGTGCCCATGGTCACAACACTCACGGTGATAGTGCTCACGGTGAGAGTGGCCATGGTGACAGTGACCACGGTGACACTTCTAATGGTGATACTGCCCATGATGACAGTGCTCATGGTGACAGTCCACATTGTGCCAGTGCCCAAGGTGACAGTGCTCATGGTGACAGTGCCCAAAGTCACAATACCCATGGTGACAGTGCCCAGGCTGACAGTTCTCAAGGTGATAGTGCCCATGGTGACAGTGCACATGGTGATACAGAGAATGGGGACAGTGCTTATGGTGACAGTGGTCATGGTTGCAGTACCCATGGTGATAGTGCTGAAACTGACAGTGCCCTTGGGGATAGTGCCCATGGTGAGTGTGCTCGTGTTAATAGTGCCCATGGTGGCAGTTCCCATTGTGAAAGTGCTCATGATGACAGTGCCCATGTTGGTAGTTCCCATGGTGACAGTGCTCATGGTGATAGTGACCATGTTAACAGTGCACATGGTGGCTGTGCCCTTGGTGACAGTGCCCATGATGACAGTATTCATGGTGACAGTGCTCACGGTGATAGTGCCCATGGTGACAGTGCACATGGTGGTAGTCCACATGGTGGCAGTGAAAAATGGTGACAGTTCCCATGCTGACAGTTCTCATTGTGACAATGCACACGGTCACAACCGATGCTGACACTGCTCATGGTAGCTGTACCCATGGTGACAGGGCTCATGGTGATAGTGCCCATGTTAACAGTGCCCATGGTGACACTGCCCATGGTGACAATGCCCATGATGACAGTGCCCATAGAGTCAGTGCCCACGGAGCCATTGCCTATGGTAACAGTGCTCACAGTGACAGTACCCATGGTAACAGTGACCACGGTGAGAGTGCTCATGGTGATATGGTCTATGGTGACAGATCACACTGTGACAGTCCGCATTGTGCCACTACCAATAGTGACAGTGCCCATGGTGACATTGACCACGGTGAGAGTGCTCACGGTGCTAGTGCTCACAGTAATAGTGCTCATGGTGACAGTGCCAACAGTGACGGTGCTCACGGTGACAGTGCCCATGGTGATAGTGCCCATGGTGAGAGTCCGCCCATTGATAGTGCCCATGGTTGCAGTTCCCATTGTGAAAGTGCTCATGATGACATTGCCCATGTTGGTAGTTCCCATGGTGACAGTGCTCACGGTGATAGTGACCTTGGTAACTGTGCACATGGTGGCCGTGCCCTTGGTGACAGTGCCAATGATGACAGTACTCATGGTGACAGTTCTCACGGTGATAGTGCCCATGGTGATATTGCACATGGTGGCAGTGAAAAATGGTGAAAGTGCCCATGTTGACAGTTCTCATGGTGACAGTGCACACGGTGACAACCCATGCAGACAGTACTCACGGTGACAGTTCTCATGGTTGCAGTACCCATGGTGACAGTGCTCACAGTGATACTGCCCATAGTAGCAATGCCCATGGTGACAGTGCCCATGGTGACACTGCCCATGATGACAGTGCCCATGGTGAAAGTTCCCACGGCGCCATTGCCTATTGTGACAGTGCTCATGGTAACAGTGCCCATGGTGACAGTGACCATGGTGAGAGTGCTCACACTGATAGTGCCCATGGTGACAGGGCTCATGGTGCCAGTCCGCATTGTGCCAGTACCCATGGCGACAGTGGTCATGGTGACACTGACCACAGTGAGAGTGCTCACTGTGATAGAGCTCACGGTAATAGTGCTCATGGTGACAGTGCAAATGGTGACAATACCCATGGTGACAGTACTCATGTTGAAAATACCCATGGTGGCAGTTCTCATGGTGACAGTGCTCATAATAGCAGTGCCCAAGGTGGCAGTCCTCGTGGTGACAGTGCTAATGGTGACAGTGCTCTTGGTGGCAGTTCCCATGGGGACAGTACCGATGGTGACCCTGTGCATTGTTACAGTGCCCATGGTAACCGTGCTCACGGTGGTAGTGCACATCGTGACAGTGCCCATGGTGGTAGTTCACCTGGTGACAGTGCTAAATAGTGACAGTGCACATGCTGACTGTGCTCACGGTGATAGTGCCCATGGGGACAGTGCCCACGGTGATAATGTGTATTATTACAGTGTTCATCGTGACAGAGCCCAAGGTGGCAGTGGCCATGGTGACAGTGCCCACAATGACAGTGCCCATGGTAACAGTGCCGACAGTGACAGTGCCCATGGTGACACTTCTCACAGTGAATGTGCCCATGGGGACAGTTACCATGATGAGATTTCTCACGGTGATAGTGCCCGTTGTGACAGTGCTCCCAGTGACAATGCCCATGGTGCCAGTGCCCATAGAGACATTCCGCACGGTCACATTTCTCACGGTGAAAGTGCCTATGGTGACACTGCACCTGGTGGCAGTGCAAAATGGTGGCAGTGCCCATGGTGACATTGCTCATAGTGACTTTGCTTACAGTGATAGTCCTTACGTTGACAGTGTGCATGGTGACACTGCACACAGTTGCAGTGTTTATGGTGACTGTCTTCACGGTGATACTTTCCATGGTGATAGTGCCCATGGTGACACTGCACATGGTGGCAGTGATGAATGGTGACAGTGCCCCTGTTGACAGTTCTCATGGTGACAGTGCACATGGTGACAACCCGTGCAGACTGTACTCATGGTGACAGTACTCACGGTGACAGTTCTCATGTTTGCAGTATCCATGGTGACAGTGCTCACAGTGATAGTGCCCATGGTGAGAGTGCCCATGATGACAGGGCCCATGGTGCCATTGCCTATGGTGACAGTGCTCATGGTAACAGTGCCCAAGGTGACAGTGACCATGGTGAGAGTGCTCACACTGATGGTGCCCATGGTGACAGTGCTCACGGTGCCTGTCTACATTGTGCCAGTACCCATGGCGACAGTGCTCATGGTGACAGTGACCACAGTGAGAGTGCTCATAGTGATAGTGCTCACGGTAATAGTGCTCATGGTGACAATGCAAATGGTGACAATACCATGGTGACAGTACTCATGTTGAAAATACCCATGGTGGCAGTTCTCATAGCGACAGATCTCATGGTGACAGTGCTCATAATAGCAGTGCCCAGGTGCCAGTGCTCGTGGTGACAGTGCTAATGGTGACAGTGCTCTTGGTGGCAGTTCCCATCGGGACAATACTGATGGTGACGCTGTGCATTGTTACAGTGCCCATGGTAACCGTGCTCACGGTGATAGTGCACATCGTGACAGTGCCCATGGTGGTAGTTCACCTGGTGACAGTGCTAAATAGTGACAGTGCACATGCTGACAGTGCTCACGGTGATAGTGCCCATGGTGACAGTGCACACGGTGATAATGGGCATTGTTACAGAGTTCATGGTGACAGCACACGGTGGCAGTGGCCATGGAGACAGTGCCCACAATGACAGTGCCCATAGTGACAGTGCCGACAGTGACAGTGCCCATGGTGACACTTCTCACGGTGACAGTGCCCATGGGGACAGTTAGCATGGTGAGATTTCTCACGGTGACAGTGCCCGTTGTGACAGTGCTCATAGTGACAATGCCCATGGTGCCAGTGCCCATAGAGTCATTCCGCACGGTCACATTTCTCACAGTGAAAGTGCCTATGGTGATATTAACCATGGTGACACTGCACATGGTGGCAGAGCAAAATGGTGACAGTGCCCATGGTGACATTGCTCATGGTGACTTTCCTTATGGTGATAGTCCTTACAGTGACAGTGTGCATGGTGACACTGCACACAGTGACAGTGTTCATGGTGACAGTGTTCACGGTGATAGTTCCCATGGTGAGATTGTCCATGGTAACAGTGCCCATAGTCACAATTCTCATGGTGTAGTGCTCACAGTGACAGTGTCCATGGTGTCATGCCCATGGTGACAGTGCTCATGGTGACAGTGCTCATGTTGGCAGTGCCATAAATAACAGTGCTCATTGTGGCAGTGCTCATGGTGTCCGTGCTCATGGTGACAGTGCCCATGTTTACAGTGTTTATGGTGATAGATGTCACGGTGTCAGTGCCCACGGGGACAGTGCCAAGGCTGACAAAGCCCAGGGTGATACTTCCCATTGGGACAGTGCCCACGGTGACAGTGCCCATGGTGACAGCGCCCAGTGTGACAAGGCTCATGGTGACAGTGCTCACGGTGACGGTGCCCATGGTGACAGTGCCGATGGTGAGAGTGCCATTAGTTACAGTGCTCATGGTGAAACTGCCCACGGAGACATCGCCCATGGTGATAGTGCTCATGGTGACAACCCCACGGTGACAGTGTCAATGTTGATAGTCCCCGTGGTGACAGGTCTTACATTGAATGTGACCATGGTGTCTGTGCTCATGGTGACAGTGCTCAAGGTTAGAGTCTCCATGTTGACAGTGCCGATGGTGACAATTCTCACGGTGACAGGGCCTAAGGTGAAAATTCTCATAGTGACAGTGTTCACGGTGACAGTGCCCATGGTGCTATTACCCATGGTGACAGTTCTCATAGTGAAACTGCCCACGGTGACACTGCACATGGTGGCAGTGCAAAATGGTGACAGTGCCCATGGTGATATTGCTCATGGTGACATTGCTTACGGTGATAGTGTGTATGGTGAAACTGCACACAGTGACATTGCTCATGGTGACAGTGTTCACGGTGTTAGTTCCTATCGTGAATGTGACCTTGGGGACAGTGCCCATTGTCACAATTCTCATGGTGTAGTGCTCACGGTGACAGTGCCCATGGTGACAATACACAGGGTGACACTATTCATGGTGACATTGCTCATGGTGAGAGTGCCCATGTTCACAACTGTCATGGTGATAGTTCCCATGGTGACAATACCCAGGGTAACAGAGCTGATGGTAAAAGTGTTCACGGTGACAGTGCCCATGATGACAGTACCTAAGGTGACAATTCCCATGGTGAGACTGCTCATAGACAGTGCCCATGGTGACAATACCCAGCGTGTCCTGTCCATGGTGACAGTGATCATGGTGACACTTCTCATGAGGACAGTGCCATAAGTTACAGTGCTCATTGTGGCAGTGCTCATGGTGACCGTGCTCATGGTGACAGTGCCATGGTGACAGTGCCTATGGTGATAGATATCATGGTGGCCGTGCCCAGGGTGACATTGCCCACGGTGACAAAGCCCATGGTGATACTTCCCATTGTGACAGTGCCAACGGTGGCAGAGCCCATGGTGACAGTGCCCAAGATCACAGTGCCCATGGTGAGGGTGCCAACGGTGACTCTGCCCATGGTGACAGCACCCAGTGTGACAATGCCCATTGTGACAGTGCTCACGGTGACCATGCCGATGGTGATAGTGCCAATAGTGAGTGTGCTCACGGTGACACTGCCCATGGAGACACTGCCCATGGTGATAGTGCTCATCATGACAACCCCTCGGAGGCAGTGCCAATGGTGAGAGTCCCCGTGGTGACAGTTCTCACGGTGAAAGTGATCCTATTGATATTTCTCATGGTGACAGTGCTCTTGGTGACAGTGCTCAAGGTGATAGTCTGAATGTTGACAGTGCCCATGGTGACTCTTCTCACGGTGACAGTGCCTATGGTGATTATGCTCTTAGTGACAGTGCTCATGGTGACAGTGCCCATGGTGACAGAGACCACGGTGACTGTTCTCACCGTGGTAGTGCCCATGGTGACAGTGTTCATGATGATAGTCCGCATTAAGGCTGTGCCGTGGTGACAGTGCTCATGGTGATAGTTCTCACGGTGATAGTACGCACGTTGACAGTGCCAAAGGTGACAATACCCAGGTGATAGTAATCATGGTGAAAGTGCCCATGGTGGCAGTTCTCATACTGACAGTTCTTGTGACAGTGCTCATGGTGGCAGTGCTCGTGGTGACAGTGCTCTTGGTGACAGTGCTCATGGTGGCAGTGCCCATGGTGAGACTCCCGATGGTGACACTGCCCATGGTGACAGTGCACATGGTCATGGTGCATCTCGTGGCAGTGCAAAATAGTGAGAGTGCCCATGACGATATTGCTCATGGTGATAGTGCCCATGGTGAGAGTGCCCATGGTTCCAGTGCTCATGGTGACAGTGCCCATTGTGATAGTGCCCCTGGTGCCAGTGCACACCGTGAGAGTGCCCATGGTGTCTGTGCCCATGGTGACAGTTCTTATCATGAGAGTGTTCACGGTAGCAGTGTTCATGGTAATAGTGCTCACGGAGACATTGCCCACAATGAGAGTGCCCATGGTGAGAATACTGACTGTGAAAGTGCCCATGATGACTTTTCTCTCTGCTACAGTGCCCATGGGGACAGTTAGCACGGTGAGATTTCTCACAGTGTTAGTGCACATGGTTTCAGTGCTAATAGTGAAAAGACCCACGGCGCCAGTGCCCATCATGGCATTGCTCACGGTGATAGTTCTCACGGTGACAGTGCCCATGGTGATATTACCCATGGTGACAGTACTCAGTGATCAAGTGCTCATGGTGACAGTGCCTAAGGTGATAGTGCACACGGTGGCAGTGCAAAATGGCGACAGTGCCCATGGGGACATTGCTTAATGTGATAGTCCTTGTGGTGACATTGCGCATGGTGACATTGCCCACCACGACAGTTCTCTTGTTGACAGTGCTCATGGTGATAGTGCCAATGTTGGAAGTGCCCATCGTGAAAGTGCCCATGGTGACAGTTCTTATGATGAGAGTGGTCAGAGTGGCAGTGCTCATGGTGAAAGTGCCCATGGTGACAGAGCCCACGGTGACAGTGTCCATAGTTATAGTGTCCACGGTGACAGTCCTAACAGTGAAATTGTCCATGGGGACACTGCCCATGGTGAAAGTGCCCATGGTCACAACACTCACGGTGATAGTGCTCACGGTGAGAGTGGCCATGGTGACAGTGACCACGGTGACACTTCTAACGGTGATACTGCCCATGATGACAGTGCTCATGGTGACAGTCCACATTGTGCCAGTGCCCAAGGTGACAGTGCTCATGGTGACATTGCCCAAAGTCACAATACCCATGGTGACAGTGCCCAGGCTGACAGTTCTCAAGGTGATAGTGCCCATGGTGACAGTGCACATGGTGATACAGAGAATGGGGACAGTGCTTATGGTGACAGTGGTCATGGTTGCAGTACCCATGGTGATAGTGCTGAAACTGACAGTGCCTTGGGGATAGTGCCCATGGTGAGTGTGCTCGTGTTAATAGTGCCCATGGTGGCAGTTCCCATTGTGAAAGTGCTCATGATGACAGTGCCCATGTTGGTAGTTCCCATTGTGACAGTGCTCATGGTGATAGTGACCATGTTAACAGTGCACATGGTGGCTGTGCCCTTGGTGACAGTGCCCATGATGACAGTATTCATGGTGACAGTGCTCACGGTGATAGTGCCCATGGTGAGAGTGCACATGGTGGTAGTCCACATGGTGGCAGTGAAAAATGGTGACAGTTCCCATGCTGACAGTTCTCATTGTGACAATGCACACGGTCACAACCGATGCAGACACTGCTCATGGTAGTTGTACCCGTGGTGACAGTGCTCATGGTGATAGTGACCATGTTAACAGTGCCCATGGTGACACTGCCCATGGTGACAATGCCCATGATGACAGTGCCCATGGAGTCAGTGCCCACGGAGCCATTGCCTATGGTAACAGTGCTCACAGTGACAGTACCCATGGTAACAGTGACCACGGTGAGAGTGCTCATGGTGATAGTGTCTATGGTGACAGATCACACTGTGACAGTCCGCATTGTGCCAGTACCAATAGTGACAGTGCCCATGGTGACATTGACCACGGTGAGAGTGCTCACGGTGCTAGTGCTCACAGTAATAGTGCTCATGGTGACAGTGCCGACAGTGACGGTGCTCACGGTGACAGTGCCTATGGTGATAGTGCCCATGGTGAGAGTCCGCCCATTGATAGCGCCCATGGTGGCAGTTCCCATTGTGAAAGTGCTCATGATGACATTGCCCATGTTGGTAGTTCCCATGGTGACAGTGCTCACGGTGATAGTGACCTTGGTAACTGTGCACATGGTGGCCGTGCCCTTGGTGACAGTGCCAATGATGACAGTACTCATGGTGACAGTTCCCATGGGGACAAGGCACAGGGTGGCAGTGAAAAATGGTGAAAGTGCCCATGTTGACAGTTCTCATGGTGACAGTGCACACGGTGACAACCCATGCAGACAGTACTCACGGTGACAGTTCTCATGGTTGCAGTACCCATGGTGACAGTGCTCACAGTGATACTGCCCATGGTGGCAGTGCCCATGGTGACAGTGCCCATGGTGACACTGCCCATGATGACAGTGCCCATGGTGAAAGTTCCCACGGCGCCATTGCCTATGGTGACTGTGCTCATGGTAACAGTGCCCATGGTGACAGTGACCATGGTGAGAGTGCTCACACTGATAGTGCCCATGGTGACAGGGCTCATGGTGCCAGGCCGCATTGTGCCAGTACCCATGGCGACAGTGGTCATGGTGACACTGACCACAGTGAGAGTGCTCACTGTGATAAAGCTCACGGTAATAGTGCTCATGGTGACAGTGCAAATGGTAACAATACACATGGTGACAGTACTCATGTTGAAAATACCCATGGTGGCAGTTCTCATGGTGACAGTGCTCATAATAGCAGTGCCCAAGGTGGCAGTCCTCGTGGTGACAGTGCTAATGGTGACAGTGCTCTTGGTGGCAGTTCCCATGGGGACAGTACCGATGGTGACCCTGTGCATTGTTACAGTGCCCATGGTAACCGTGCTCACGGTGGTAGTGCACATCGTGACAGTGCCCATGGTGGTAGTTCACCTGGTGACAGTACTAAATAGTGACAGTGCACATGCTGACAGTGCTCACGGTGATAGTGCCCATGGTGACGGTGCCCACGGTGATAATGGGTATTATTACAGTGTTCATCGTGACAGAGCCCAAGGTGGCAGTGGCCATGGTGACAGTGCCCACAATGACAGTGCCCATGGTAACAGTGCCGACAGTGACAGTGCCCATGGTGACACTTCTCACAGTGAATGTGCCCATGGGGACAGTTACCATGATGAGATTTCTCACGGTGATAGTGCCCGTTGTGACAGTGCTCACAGTGACAATGCCCATGGTGCCAGTGCCCATAGAGACATTCCGCACAGTCACATTTCTCACGGTGAAAGTGCCTATGGTGACACTGCACCTGGTGGCAGTGCAAAATGGTGACAGTGCCCATGGTGACATTGCTCATAGTGACTTTGCTTACAGTGATAGTCCTTACGGTGACAGTGTGCATGGTGACAGTGCACAGAGTTGCAGTGTTTATGGTGACAGTCTTCACGGTGATACTTTCCATGGTGATAGTGCCCATGGTGACACTGCACATGGTGGCAGTGATAAATGGTGACAGTGCCCCTGTTGACAGTTCTCATGGTGACAGTGCACATGGTGACAACCCGTGCAGACTGTACTCATGGTGACAGTACTCACGGTGACAGTTCTCATGTTTGCAGTATCCATGGTGACAGTGCTCACAGTGATAGTGCCCATGGTGAGAGTGCCCATGATGACAGGGCCCATGGTGCCATTGCCTATGGTGACAGTGCTCATGGTAACAGTGCCCAAGGTGACAGTGACCATGGTGAGAGTGCTCACACTGATGGTGCCCATGGTGACAGTGCTCACGGTGCCTGTCTACATTGTGCCAGTACCCATGGCGACAGTGCTCATGGTGACAGTGACCACAGTGAGAGTGCTCATAGTGATAGTGCTCACGGTAATAGTGCTCATGGTGACAATGCAAATGGTGACAATACCATGGTGACAGTACTCATGTTGAAAATACCCATGGTGGCAGTTCTCATAGCGACAGATCTCATGGTGACAGTGCTCATAATAGCAGTGCCCAGGTGCCAGTGCTCGTGGTGACAGTGCTAATGGTGACAGTGCTCTTGGTGGCAGTTCCCATCGGGACAATACTGATGGTGACGCTGTGCATTGTTACAGTGCCCATGGTAACCGTGCTCACGGTGATAGTGCACATCGTGACAGTGCCCATGGTGGTAGTTCACCTGGTGACAGTGCTAAATAGTGACAGTGCACATGCTGACAGTGCTCACGGTGATAGTGCCCATGGTGACAGTGCACACGGTGATAATGGGCATTGTTACAGAGTTCATGGTGACAGCACACGGTGGCAGTGGCCATGGAGACAGTGCCCACAATGACAGTGCCCATAGTGACAGTGCCGACAGTGACAGTGCCCATGGTGACACTTCTCACAGTGACAGTGCCCATGGGGACAGTTAGCATGGTGAGATTTCTCACGGTGACAGTGCCCGTTGTGACAGTGCTCACAGTGACAATGCCCATGGTGCCACTGCCCATAGAGTCATTCCGCACGGCCACATTTCTCACAGTGAAAGTGCCTATGGTGATATTAACCATGGTGACACTGCACATGGTGGCAGAGCAAAATGGTGACAGTGCCCATGGTGACATTGCTCATGGTGACTTTGCTTATGGTGATAGTCCTTACAGTGACAGTGCGCATGGTGACACTGCACACAGTGACAGTGTTCATGGTGACAGTGTTCACGGTGATAGTTCCCATGGTGAGATTGTCCATGGTAACAGTGCCCATAGTCACAATTCTCATGGTGTAGTGCTCACAGTGACAGTGTCCATGGTGTCATGCCCATGGTGACAGTGCTCATGGTGACAGTGCTCATGTTGGCAGTGCCATAAATAACAGTGCTCATTGTGGCAGTGCTCATGGTGTCCGTGCTCATGGTGACAGTGCCCATGTTTACAGTGTTTATGGTGATAGATGTCACGGTGTCAGTGCCCACGGGGACAGTGCCAAGGCTGACAAAGCCCAGGGTGATACTTCCCATTGGGACAGTGCCCATGGTGACAGTGCCCATGGTGACAGCGCCCAGTGTGACAAGGCACATGGTGACAGTGCTCACGGTGACAGTGCCCATGGTGACAGTGCCGATGGTGAGAGTGCCATTAGTGACAGTGCTCATGGTGAAACTGCCCATGGAGACATCGCCCATGGTGATAGTGCTCATGGTGACAACCCAACGGTGACAGTGTCAATGTTGATAGTCCCCGTGGTGACAGGTCTTACATTGAATGTGACCATGGTGTCTGTGCCCATGATGACGGTGCCCATGGTGAAAGTTCCCACGGCGCCATTGCCTATGGTGACTGTGCTCATGGTAACAGTGCCCATGGTGACAGTGACCATGGTGAGAGTGCTCACACTGATAGTGCCCATGGTGACAGGGCTCATGGTGCCAGTCCGCATTGTGCCAGTACCCATGGCGACAGTGGTCATGGTGACACTGACCACAGTGAGAGTGCTCACTGTGATAGAGCTCACGGTAATAGTGCTCATGGTGACAGTGCAAATGGTGACAATACCCATGGTGACAGTACTCATGTTGAAAATACCCATGGTGGCAGTTCTCATGGTGACAGTGCTCATAATAGCAGTGCCCAAGGTGGCAGTCCTCGTGGTGACAGTGCTAATGGTGACAGTGCTCTTGGTGGCAGTTCCCATGGGGACAGTACCGATGGTGACCCTGTGCATTGTTACAGTGCCCATGGTAACCGTGCTCACGGTGGTAGTGCACATCGTGACAGTGCCCATGGTGGTAGTTCACCTGGTGACAGTGCTAAATAGTGACAGTGCACATGCCGACAGTGCTCACGGTGATAGTGCCCATGGTGACAGTGCCCACGGTGATAATGGGTATTATTACAGTGTTCATCGTGACAGAGCCCAAGGTGGCAGTGGCCATGGTGACAGTGCCCACAATGACAGTGCCCATGGTAACAGTGCCGACAGTGACAGTGCCCATGGTGACACTTCTCACAGTGAATGTGCCCATGGGGACAGTTACCATGATGAGATTTCTCACGGTGATAGTGCCCGTTGTGACACTGCTCACAGTGACAATGCCCATGGTGCCAGTGCCCATAGAGACATTCCGCACGGTCACATTTCTCACGGTGAAAGTGCCTATGGTGACACTGCACCTGGTGGCAGTGCAAAATGGTGGCAGTGCCCATGGTGACATTGCTCATAGTGACTTTGCTTACAGTGATAGTCCGTACGTTGACAGTGTGCATGGTGACACTGCACACAGTTGCAGTGTTTATGGTGACAGCCTTCACGGTCATACTTTCCATGGTGATAGTGCCCATGGTGACACTGCACATGGTGGCAGTGCAAAATGGTGACAGTGCCCATGGTGACATTGCTCATAGTGACTTTGCTTACAGTGATAGTCCTTACGGTGACAGTGTGCATGGTGACACTGCACACAGTTGCAGTGTTTATGGTGACAGTCTTCACGGTGATACTTTCCATGGTGAGAGTGCCCATGGTGACACTGCACATGGTGGCAGTGATAAATGGTGACAGTGCCCCTGTTGACAGTTCTCATGGTGACAGTGCACATGGTGACAACCCGTGCAGACTGTACTCATGGTGACAGTACTCACGGTGACAGTTCTCATGTTTGCAGTATCCATGGTGACAGTGCTCACAGTGATAGTGCCCATGGTGAGAGTGCCCATGATGACAGGGCCCATGGTGCCATTGCCTATGGTGACAGTGCTCATGGTAACAGTGCCGAAGGTGACAGTGACCATGGTGAGAGTGCTCGCACTGATGGTGCCCATGGTGACAGAGCTCACGGTGCCTGTCTACATTGTGCCAGTACCCATGGCGACAGTGCTCATGGTGACAGTGACCACAGTGAGAGTGCTCATAGTGATAGTGCTCACGGTAATAGTGCTCATGGTGACAATACCATGGTGACAGTACTCATGTTGAAAATACCCATGGTGGCAGTTCTCATAGCGACAGATCTCATGGTGACAGTGCTCATAATAGCAGTGCCCAGGTGCCAGTGCTCGTGGTGACAGTGCTAATGGTGACAGTGCTCTTGGTGGCAGTTCCCATCGGGACAATACTGATGGTGACGCTGTGCATTGTTACAGTGCCCATGGTAACCGTGCTCACGGTGATAGTGCACATCGTGACAGCGCCCATGGTGGTAGTTCACCTGGTGACAGTGCTAAATAGTGACAGTGCACGTGCTGACAGTGCTCTCGGTGATAGTGCCCATGGTGACAGTGCACACGGTGATAATGGGGATTGTTACAGAGTTCATGGTGACAGCACACGGTGGCAGTGGCCATGGAGACAGTGCCCACAATGACAGTGCCCATGGTGACAGTGCCAACAGTGACAGTGCCCATGGTGACACTTCTCACGGTGACAGTGCCCATGGGGACAGTTAGCATGGTGAGATTTCTCACGGTGACAGTGCCCGTTGTGACAGTGCTCACAGTGACAATGCCCATGGTGCCAGTGCCCATAGAGTCATTCCGCATGGTCACATTTCTCACAGTGAAAGTGCCTATGGTGATATTAACCATGGTGACACTGCACATGGTGGCAGAGCAAAATGGTGACAGTGCCCATGGTGACATTGCTCATGGTGACTTTGCTTACGGTGATAGTCCTTACAGTGACAGTGCGCATGGTGACACTGCACACAGTGACAGTGTTCATGGTGACAGTGTTCACGGTGATAGTTCCCATGGTGAGATTGTCCATGGTAACAGTGCCCATAATCACAATTCTCATGGTGTAGTGCTCACAGTGACAGTGCCCATGGTGTCATGCCCATGGTGACAGTGCTCATGGTGACAGTGCTCATGTTGGCAGTGCCATAAATAACAGTGCTCATTGTGGCAGTGCTCATGGTGTCCGTGCTCATGGTGACAGTGCCCATGTTTACAG
The DNA here is from genome assembly GCF_964341445.2 of Mesoplodon mirus. Taxonomy (NCBI): domain Eukaryota; kingdom Metazoa; phylum Chordata; class Mammalia; order Artiodactyla; family Ziphiidae; genus Mesoplodon; species Mesoplodon mirus. The sequence goes on along the minus strand of NW_028295808.1, from coordinate 3,791,058 downwards.
TGTTTATGGTGATAGATGTCACGGTGTCAGTGCCCACGGGGACAGTGCCAAGGCTGACAAAGCCCAGGGTGATACTTCCCATTGGGACAGTGCCCACGGTGACAGTGCCCATGGTGACAGCGCCCAGTGTGACAAGGCTCATGGTGACAGTGCTCACGGTGACGGTGCCCATGGTGACAGTGCCGATGGTGAGAGTGCCATTAGTTACAGTGCTCATGGTTAAACTGCCCACGGAGACATCGCCCATGGTGATAGTGCTCATGGTGACAACCCCACGGTGACAGTGTCAATGTTGATAGTCCCCGTGGTGACAGGTCTTACATTGAATGTGACCATGGTGTCTGTGCTCATGGTGACAGTGCTCAAGGTTATCGTCTCCATGTTGACAGTGCCGATGGTGACAATTCTCACGGTGACAGGGCCTATGTTGAAAATTCTCATAGTGACAGTGTTCACGGTGACAGTGCCCATGGTGCTATTACCCATGGTGACAGTTCTCATAGTGAAACTGCCCATGGTGACACTGCACATGGTGGCAGTGCAAAATGGTGACAGTGCCCATGGTGATATTGCTCATGGTGACATTGCTTACGGTGATAGTGTGTATGGTGAAACTGCACACAGTGACATTGCTCATGGTGACAGTGTTCACGGTGTTAGTTCCTATCGTGAATGTGACCTTGGGGACAGTGCCCATTGTCACAATTCTCATGGTGTAGTGCTCACGGTGACAGTGCCCATGGTGACAATACACAGGGTGACACTATTCATGGTGACATTGCTCATGGTGAGAGTGCCCATGTTCACAACTGTCACGGTGATAGTTCCCATGGTGACAATACCCAGGGTAACAGAGCTGATGGTAAAAGTGTTCACGGTGACAGTGCCCATGATGACAGTACCTAAGGTGACAATTCCCATGCTGAGACTGCTCATAGACAGTGCCCATGGTGACAATACCCAGCGTGTCCTGTCCATGGTGACAGTGATCATGGTGACACTTCTCATGAGGACAGTGCCATAAGTTACAGTGCTCATTGTGGCAGTGCTCATGGTGACTGTGCTCATGGTGACAGTGCCATGGTGACAGTGCCTATGGTGATAGATATCATGGTGGCCGTGCCCAGGGTGACATTGCCCACGGTGACAAAGCCCAGGGTGATACTTCCCATTGTGACAGTGCCAACGGTGGCAGAGCCCATGGTGACAGTGCCCAAGATCACAGTGCCCATGGTGAGGGTGCTAACGGTGACTCTGCCCATGGTGACAGCACCCAGTGTGACAATGCCCATTGTGACAGTGCTCACGGTGACCATGCCGATGGTGATAGTGCCAATAGTGAGAGTGCTCACGGTGACACTGCCCATGGAGACACTGCCCATGGTGATAGTGCTCATCATGACAACCCCTCGGAGGCAGTGCCAATGGTGAGAGTCCCCGTGGTGACAGTTCTCACGGTGAAAGTGATCCTATTGATATTTCTCATGGTGACAGTGCTCTTGGTGACAGTGCTCAAGGTGATAGTCTGAATGTTGACAGTGCCCATGGTGACTCTTCTCACGGTGACAGTGCCTATGGTGATTATGCTCTTAGTGACAGTGCTCATGGTGACAGTGCCCATGGTGACAGTGACCACGGTGACTGTTCTCACCGTGGTAGTGCCCATGGTGACAGTGTTCATGATGATAGTCCGCATTAAGGCTGTGCCGTGGTGACAGTGCTCATGGTGATAGTTCTCACGGTGATAGTACGCACGTTGACAGTGCCAAAGGTGACAATACCCAGGTGATAGTAATCATGGTGAAAGTGCCCATGGTGGCAGTTCTCATACTGACAGTTCTTGTGACAGTGCTCATGGTGGCAGTGCTCGTGGTGACAGTGCTCTTGGTGACAGTGCTCATGGTGGCAGTGCCCATGGTGAGACTCCCGATGGTGACACTGCCCATGGTGACAGTGCACATGGTCATGGTGCATCTGGTGGCAGTGCAAAATAGTGAGAGTGCCCATGACGATATTGCTCATGGTGATAGTGCCCATGGTGAGAGTGCCCATGGTTCCAGTGCTCATGGTGACAGTGCCCATTGTGACAGTGCCCCTGGTGACAGTGCACACCGTGAGAGTGCCCATGGTGTCTGTGCCCATGGTGACAGTTCTTATCATGAGAGTGTTCACGGTAGCAGTGTTCATGGTAATAGTCCTCACGGAGACATTGCCCACAATGAGAGTGCCCATGGTGAGAATACTGACTGTGACAGTGCCCATGATGACTTTTCTCTCTGCGACAGTGCCCATGGGGACCGTTAGCACGGTGAGATTTCTCACAGTGATAGTGCACATGGTTTCAGTGCTAATAGTGAAAAGACCCACGGCGCCAGTGCCCATCATGGCATTGCTCACGGTGATAGTTCTCACGGTGACAGTGCCCATGGTGATATTACCCATGGTGACAGTACTCAGTGATCAAGTGCTCATGGTGACAGTGCCTAAGGTGATAGTGCACACGGTGGCAGTGCAAAATGGCGACAGTGCCCATGGGGACATTGCTTAATGTGATAGTCCTTGTGGTGACATTGCGCATGGTGACATTGCCCACCACGACAGTTCTCTTGTTGACAGTGCTCATGGTGATAGTGCCAATGTTGGAAGTGCCCATCGTGAAAGTGCCCATGGTGACAGTTCTTATGATGAGAGTGGTCAGAGTGGCAGTGCTCATGGTGAAAGTGCCCATGGTGACAGAGCCCACGGTGACAGTGTCCATAGTTATAGTGTCCACGGTGACAGTCCTAACAGTGAAATTGTCCATGGGGACACTGCCCATGGTGAAAGTGCCCATGGTCACAACACTCACGGTGATAGTGCTCACGGTGAGAGTGGCCATGGTGACAGTGACCACGGTGACACTTCTAACGGTGATACTGCCCATGATGACAGTGCTCATGGTGACAGTCCACATTGTGCCAGTGCCCAAGGTGACAGTGCTCATGGTGACATTGCCCAAAGTCACAATACCCATGGTGACAGTGCCCAGGCTGACAGTTCTCAAGGTGATAGTGCCCATGGTGACAGTGCACATGGTGATACAGAGAATGGGGACAGTGCTTATGGTGACAGTGGTCATGGTTGCAGTACCCATGGTGATAGTGCTGAAACTGACAGTGCCTTGGGGATAGTGCCCATGGTGAGTGTGCTCGTGTTAATAGTGCCCATGGTGGCAGTTCCCATTGTGAAAGTGCTCATGATGACAGTGCCCATGTTGGTAGTTCCCATTGTGACAGTGCTCATGGTGATAGTGACCATGTTAACAGTGCACATGGTGGCTGTGCCCTTGGTGACAGTGCCCATGATGACAGTATTCATGGTGACAGTGCTCACGGTGATAGTGCCCATGGTGAGAGTGCACATGGTGGTAGTCCACATGGTGGCAGTGAAAAATGGTGACAGTTCCCATGCTGACAGTTCTCATTGTGACAATGCACACGGTCACAACCGATGCAGACACTGCTCATGGTAGTTGTACCCGTGGTGACAGTGCTCATGGTGATAGTGACCATGTTAACAGTGCCCATGGTGACACTGCCCATGGTGACAATGCCCATGATGACAGTGCCCATGGAGTCAGTGCCCACGGAGCCATTGCCTATGGTAACAGTGCTCACAGTGACAGTACCCATGGTAACAGTGACCACGGTGAGAGTGCTCATGGTGATAGTGTCTATGGTGACAGATCACACTGTGACAGTCCGCATTGTGCCAGTACCAATAGTGACAGTGCCCATGGTGACATTGACCACGGTGAGAGTGCTCACGGTGCTAGTGCTCAGTGCTCATGGTGACAGTGCCGACAGTGACGGTGCTCACGGTGACAGTGCCTATGGTGATAGTGCCCATGGTGAGAGTCCGCCCATTGATAGCGCCCATGGTGGCAGTTCCCATTGTGAAAGTGCTCATGATGACATTGCCCATGTTGGTAGTTCCCATGGTGACAGTGCTCACGGTGATAGTGACCTTGGTAACTGTACACATGGTGGCCGTGCCCTTGGTGACAGTGCCAATGATGACAGTACTCATGGTGACAGTTCCCATGGGGACAAGGCACAGGGTGGCAGTGAAAAATGGTGAAAGTGCCCATGTTGACAGTTCTCATGGTGACAGTGCACACGGTGACAACCCATGCAGACAGTACTCACGGTGACAGTTCTCATGGTTGCAGTACCCATGGTGACAGTGCTCACAGTGATACTGCCCATGGTGGCAGTGCCCATGGTGACAGTGCCCATGGTGACACTGCCCATGATGACAGTGCCCATGGTGAAAGTTCCCACGGCGCCATTGCCTATGGTGACTGTGCTCATGGTAACAGTGCCCATGGTGACAGTGACCATGGTGAGAGTGCTCACACTGATAGTGCCCATGGTGACAGGGCTCATGGTGCCAGGCCGCATTGTGCCAGTACCCATGGCGACAGTGGTCATGGTGACACTGACCACAGTGAGAGTGCTCACTGTGATAAAGCTCACGGTAATAGTGCTCATGGTGACAGTGCAAATGGTAACAATACACATGGTGACAGTACTCATGTTGAAAATACCCATGGTGGCAGTTCTCATGGTGACAGTGCTCATAATAGCAGTGCCCAAGGTGGCAGTCCTCGTGGTGACAGTGCTAATGGTGACAGTGCTCTTGGTGGCAGTTCCCATGGGGACAGTACCGATGCTGACCCTGTGCATTGTTACAGTGCCCATGGTAACCGTGCTCACGGTGGTAGTGCACATCGTGACAGTGCCCATGGTGGTAGTTCACCTGGTGACAGTGCTAAATAGTGACAGTGCACATGCTGACAGTGCTCACGGTGATAGTGCCCATGGTGACGGTGCCCACGGTGATAATGGGTATTATTACAGTGTTCATCGTGACAGAGCCCAAGGTGGCAGTGGCCATGGTGACAGTGCCCACAATGACAGTGCCCATGGTAACAGTGCCGACAGTGACAGTGCCCATGGTGACACTTCTCACAGTGAATGTGCCCATGGGGACAGTTACCATGATGAGATTTCTCACGGTGATAGTGCCCGTTGTGACAGTGCTCACAGTGACAATGCCCATGGTGCCAGTGCCCATAGAGACATTCCGCACAGTCACATTTCTCACGGTGAAAGTGCCTATGGTGACACTGCACCTGGTGGCAGTGCAAAATGGTGACAGTGCCCATGGTGACATTGCTCATAGTGACTTTGCTTACAGTGATAGTCCTTACGGTGACAGTGTGCATGGTGACAGTGCACAGAGTTGCAGTGTTTATGGTGACAGTCTTCACGGTGATACTTTCCATGGTGATAGTGCCCATGGTGACACTGCACATGGTGGCAGTGATAAATGGTGACAGTGCCCCTGTTGACAGTTCTCATGGTGACAGTGCACATGGTGACAACCCGTGCAGACTGTACTCATGGTGACAGTACTCACGGTGACAGTTCTCATGTTTGCAGTATCCATGGTGACAGTGCTCACAGTGATAGTGCCCATGGTGAGAGTGCCCATGATGACAGGGCCCATGGTGCCATTGCCTATGGTGACAGTGCTCATGGTAACAGTGCCCAAGGTGACAGTGACCATGGTGAGAGTGCTCACACTGATGGTGCCCATGGTGACAGTGCTCACGGTGCCTGTCTACATTGTGCCAGTACCCATGGCGACAGTGCTCATGGTGACAGTGACCACAGTGAGAGTGCTCATAGTGATAGTGCTCACGGTAATAGTGCTCATGGTGACAATGCAAATGGTGACAATACCATGGTGACAGTACTCATGTTGAAAATACCCATGGTGGCAGTTCTCCTAGCGACAGATCTCATGGTGACAGTGCTCATAATAGCAGTGCCCAGGTGCCAGTGCTCGTGGTGACAGTGCTAATGGTGACAGTGCTCTTGGTGGCAGTTCCCATCGGGACAATACTGATGGTGACGCTGTGCATTGTTACAGTGCCCATGGTAACCGTGCTCACGGTGATAGTGCACATCGTGACAGTGCCCATGGTGGTAGTTCACCTGGTGACAGTGCTAAATAGTGACAGTGCACATGCTGACAGTGCTCACGGTGATAGTGCCCATGGTGACAGTGCACACGGTGATAATGGGCATTGTTACAGAGTTCATGGTGACAGCACACGGTGGCAGTGGCCATGGAGACAGTGCCCACAATGACAGTGCCCATAGTGACAGTGCCGACAGTGACAGTGCCCATGGTGACACTTCTCACGGTGACAGTGCCCATGGGGACAGTTAGCATGGTGAGATTTCTCACGGTGACAGTGCCCGTTGTGACAGTGCTCACAGTGACAATGCCCATGGTGCCACTGCCCATAGAGTCATTCCGCACGGTCACATTTCTCACAGTGAAAGTGCCTATGGTGATATTAACCATGGTGACACTGCACATGGTGGCAGAGCAAAATGGTGACAGTGCCCATGGTGACATTGCTCATGGTGACTTTGCTTATGGTGATAGTCCTTACAGTGACAGTGCGCATGGTGACACTGCACACAGTGACAGTGTTCATGGTGACAGTGTTCACGGTGATAGTTCCCATGGTGAGATTGTCCATGGTAACAGTGCCCATAGTCACAATTCTCATGGTGTAGTGCTCACAGTGACAGTGTCCATGGTGTCATGCCCATGGTGACAGTGCTCATGGTGACAGTGCTCATGTTGGCAGTGCCATAAATAACAGTGCTCATTGTGGCAGTGCTCATGGTGTCCGTGCTCATGGTGACAGTGCCCATGTTTACAGTGTTTATGGTGATAGATGTCACGGTGTCAGTGCCCACGGGGACAGTGCCAAGGCTGACAAAGCCCAGGGTGATACTTCCCATTGGGACAGTGCCCATGGTGACAGTGCCCATGGTGACAGCGCCCAGTGTGACAAGGCACATGGTGACAGTGCTCACGGTGACAGTGCCCATGGTGACAGTGCCGATGGTGAGAGTGCCATTAGTGACAGTGCTCATGGTGAAACTGCCCATGGAGACATCGCCCATGGTGATAGTGCTCATGGTGACAACCCAACGGTGACAGTGTCAATGTTGATAGTCCCCGTGGTGACAGGTCTTACATTGAATGTGACCATGGTGTCTGTGCCCATGATGACGGTGCCCATGGTGAAAGTTCCCACGGCGCCATTGCCTATGGTGACTGTGCTCATGGTAACAGTGCCCATGGTGACAGTGACCATGGTGAGAGTGCTCACACTGATAGTGCCCATGGTGACAGGGCTCATGGTGCCAGTCCGCATTGTGCCAGTACCCATGGCGACAGTGGTCATGGTGACACTGACCACAGTGAGAGTGCTCACTGTGATAGAGCTCACGGTAATAGTGCTCATGGTGACAGTGCAAATGGTGACAATACCCATGGTGACAGTACTCATGTTGAAAATACCCATGGTGATAGTTCTCATGGTGACAGTGCTCATAATAGCAGTGCCCAAGGTGGCAGTCCTCGTGGTGACAGTGCTAATGGTGACAGTGCTCTTGGTGGCAGTTCCCATGGGGACAGTACCGATGGTGACCCTGTGCATTGTTACAGTGCCCATGGTAACCGTGCTCACGGTGGTAGTGCACATCGTGACAGTGCCCATGGTGGTAGTTCACCTGGTGACAGTGCTAAATAGTGACAGTGCACATGCCGACAGTGCTCACGGTGATAGTGCCCATGGTGACAGTGCCCACGGTGATAATGGGTATTATTACAGTGTTCATCGTGACAGAGCCCAAGGTGGCAGTGGCCATGGTGACAGTGCCCACAATGACAGTGCCCATGGTAACAGTGCCGACAGTGACAGTGCCCATGGTGACACTTCTCACAGTGAATGTGCCCATGGGGACAGTTACCATGATGAGATTTCTCACGGTGATAGTGCCCGTTGTGACACTGCTCACAGTGACAATGCCCATGGTGCCAGTGCCCATAGAGACATTCCGCACGGTCACATTTCTCACGGTGAAAGTGCCTATGGTGACACTGCACCTGGTGGCAGTGCAAAATGGTGGCAGTGCCCATGGTGACATTGCTCATAGTGACTTTGCTTACAGTGATAGTCCGTACGTTGACAGTGTGCATGGTGACACTGCACACAGTTGCAGTGTTTATGGTGACAGCCTTCACGGTCATACTTTCCATGGTGATAGTGCCCATGGTGACACTGCACATGGTGGCAGTGCAAAATGGTGACAGTGCCCATGGTGACATTGCTCATAGTGACTTTGCTTACAGTGATAGTCCTTACGGTGACAGTGTGCATGGTGACACTGCACACAGTTGCAGTGTTTATGGTGACAGTCTTCACGGTGATACTTTCCATGGTGATAGTGCCCATGGTGACACTGCACATGGTGGCAGTGATAAATGGTGACAGTGCCCCTGTTGACAGTTCTCATGGTGACAGTGCACATGGTGACAACCCGTGCAGACTGTACTCATGGTGACAGTACTCACGGTGACAGTTCTCATGTTTGCAGTATCCATGGTGACAGTGCTCACAGTGATAGTGCCCATGGTGAGAGTGCCCATGATGACAAGGCCCATGGTGCCATTGCCTATGGTGACAGTGCTCATGGTAACAGTGCCCAAGGTGACAGTGACCATGGTGAGAGTGCTCGCACTGATGGTGCCCATGGTGACAGAGCTCACGGTGCCTGTCTACATTGTGCCAGTACCCATGGCGACAGTGCTCATGGTGACAGTGACCACAGTGAGAGTGCTCATAGTGATAGTGCTCACGGTAATAGTGCTCATGGTGACAATGCAAATGGTGACAATACCATGGTGACAGTACTCATGTTGAAAATACCCATGGTGGCAGTTCTCATAGCGACAGATCTCATGGTGACAGTGCTCATAATAGCAGTGCCCAGGTGCCAGTGCTCGTGGTGACAGTGCTAATGGTGACAGTGCTCTTGGTGGCAGTTCCCATCGGGACAATACTGATGGTGACGCTGTGCATTGTTACAGTGCCCATGGTAACCGTGCTCACGGTGATAGTGCACATCGTGACAGTGCCCATGGTGGTAGTTCACCTGGTGACAGTGCTAAATAGTGACAGTGCACATGCTGACAGTGCTCACGGTGATAGTGCCCATGGTTACAGTGCACACGGTGATAATGGGCATTGTTACAGAGTTCATGGTGACAGCACACGGTGGCAGTGGCCATGGAGACAGTGCCCACAATGACAGTGCCCATGGTGACAGTGCCAACAGTGACAGTGCCCATGGTGACACTTCTCACGGTGACAGTGCCCATGGGGACAGTTAGCATGGTGAGATTTCTCACGGTGACAGTGCCCGTTGTGACAGTGCTCACAGTGACAATGCCCATGGTGCCAGTGCCCATAGAGTCATTCCGCATGGTCACATTTCTCACAGTGAAAGTGCCTATGGTGATATTAACCATGGTGACACTGCACATGGTGGCAGAGCAAAATGGTGACAGTGCCCATGGTGACATTGCTCATGGTGACTTTGCTTACGGTGATAGTCCTTACAGTGACAGTGCGCATGGTGACACTGCACACAGTGACAGTGTTCATGGTGACAGTGTTCACGGTGATAGTTCCCATGGTGAGATTGTCCATGGTAACAGTGCCCATAATCACAATTCTCATGGTGTAGTGCTCACAGTGACAGTGCCCATGGTGTCATGCCCATGGTGACAGTGCTCATGGTGACAGTGCTCATGTTGGCAGTGCCATAAATAACAGTGCTCATTGTGGCAGTGCTCATGGTGTCCGTGCTCATGGTGACAGTGCCCATGTTTACAGTGTTTATGGTGATAGATGTCACGGTGTCAGTGCCCACGGGGACAGTGCCAAGGCTGACAAAGCCCAGGGTGATACTTCCCATTGGGACAGTGCCCACGGTGACAGTGCCCATGGTGACAGCGCCCAGTGTGACAAGGCTCATGGTGACAGTGCTCACGGTGACGGTGCCCATGGTGACAGTGCCGATGGTGAGAGTGCCATTAGTTACAGTGCTCATGGTTAAACTGCCCACGGAGACATCGCCCATGGTGATAGTGCTCATGGTGACAACCCCACGGTGACAGTGTCAATGTTGATAGTCCCCGTGGTGACAGGTCTTACATTGAATGTGACCATGGTGTCTGTGCTCATGGTGACAGTGCTCAAGGTTATCGTCTCCATGTTGACAGTGCCGATGGTGACAATTCTCACGGTGACAGGGCCTATGTTGAAAATTCTCATAGTGACAGTGTTCACGGTGACAGTGCCCATGGTGCTATTACCCATGGTGACAGTTCTCATAGTGAAACTGCCCATGGTGACACTGCACATGGTGGCAGTGCAAAATGGTGACAGTGCCCATGGTGATATTGCTCATGGTGACATTGCTTACGGTGATAGTGTGTATGGTGAAACTGCACACAGTGACATTGCTCATGGTGACAGTGTTCACGGTGTTAGTTCCTATCGTGAATGTGACCTTGGGGACAGTGCCCATTGTCACAATTCTCATGGTGTAGTGCTCACGGTGACAGTGCCCATGGTGACAATACACAGGGTGACACTATTCATGGTGACATTGCTCATGGTGAGAGTGCCCATGTTCACAACTGTCACGGTGATAGTTCCCATGGTGACAATACCCAGGGTAACAGAGCTGATGGTAAAAGTGTTCATGGTGACAGTGCCCATGATGACAGTACCTAAGGTGACAATTCCCATGCTGAGACTGCTCATAGACAGTGCCCATGGTGACAATACCCAGCGTGTCCTGTCCATGGTGACAGTGATCATGGTGACACTTCTCATGAGGACAGTGCCATAAGTTACAGTGCTCATTGTGGCAGTGCTCATGGTGACTGTGCTCATGGTGACAGTGCCATGGTGACAGTGCCTATGGTGATAGATATCATGGTGGCCGTGCCCAGGGTGACATTGCCCACGGTGACAAAGCCCATGGTGATACTTCCCATTGTGACAGTGCCAACGGTGGCAGAGCCCATGGTGACAGTGCCCAAGATCACAGTGCCCATGGTGAGGGTGCTAACGGTGACTCTGCCCATGGTGACAGCACCCAGTGTGACAATGCCCATTGTGACAGTGCTCACGGTGACCATGCCGATGGTGATAGTGCCAATAGTGAGAGTGCTCACGGTGACACTGCCCATGGAGACACTGCCCATGGTGATAGTGCTCATCATGACAACCCCTCGGAGGCAGTGCCAATGGTGAGAGTCCCCGTGGTGACAGTTCTCACGGTGAAAGTGATCCTATTGATATTTCTCATGGTGACAGTGCTCTTGGTGACAGTGCTCAAGGTGATAGTCTGAATGTTGACAGTGCCCATGGTGACTCTTCTCACGGTGACAGTGCCTATGGTGATTATGCTCTTAGTGACAGTGCTCATGGTGACAGTGCCCATGGTGACAGTGACCACGGTGACTGTTCTCACCGTGGTAGTGCCCATGGTGACAGTGTTCATGATGATAGTCCGCATTAAGGCTGTGCCGTGGTGACAGTGCTCATGGTGATAGTTCTCACGGTGATAGTACGCACGTTGACAGTGCCAAAGGTGACAATACCCAGGTGATAGTAATCATGGTGAAAGTGCCCATGGTGGCAGTTCTCATACTGACAGTTCTTGTGACAGTGCTCATGGTGGCATTGCTCGTGGTGACAGTGCTCTTGGTGACAGTGCTCATGGTGGCAGTGCCCATGGTGAGACTCCCGATGGTGACACTGCCCATGGTGACAGTGCACATGGTCATGGTGCATCTGGTGGCAGTGCAAAATAGTGAGAGTGCCCATGACGATATTGCTCATGGTGATAGTGCCCATGGTGAGAGTGCCCATGGTTCCAGTGCTCATGGTGACAGTGCCCATTGTGACAGTGCCCCTGGTGACAGTGCACACCGTGAGAGTGCCCATGGTGTCTGTGCCCATGGTGACAGTTCTTATCATGAGAGTGTTCACGGTAGCAGTGTTCATGGTAATAGTGCTCACGGAGACATTGCCCACAATGAGAGTGCCCATGGTGAGAATACTGACTGTGACAGTGCCCATGATGACTTTTCTCTCTGCGACAGTGCCCATGGGGACCGTTAGCACGGTGAGATTTCTCACAGTGATAGTGCACATGGTTTCAGTGCTAATAGTGAAAAGACCCACGGCGCCAGTGCCCATCATGGCATTGCTCACGGTGATAGTTCTCACGGTGACAGTGCCCATGGTGATATTACCCATGGTGACAGTACTCAGTGATCAAGTGCTCATGGTGACAGTGCCTAAGGTGATAGTGCACACGGTGGCAGTGCAAAATGGCGACAGTGCCCATGGGGACATTGCTTAATGTGATAGTCCTTGTGGTGACATTGCGCATGGTGACATTGCCCACCACGACAGTTCTCTTGTTGACAGTGCTCATGGTGATAGTGCCAATGTTGGAAGTGCCCATCGTGAAAGTGCCCATGGTGACAGTTCTTATGATGAGAGTGGTCAGAGTGGCAGTGCTCATGGTGAAAGTGCCCATGGTGACAGAGCCCACGGTGACAGTGTCCATAGTTATAGTGTCCACGGTGACAGTCCTAACAGTGAAATTGTCCATGGGGACACTGCCCATGGTGAAAGTGCCCATGGTCACAACACTCACGGTGATAGTGCTCACGGTGAGAGTGGCCATGGTGACAGTGACCACGGTGACACTTCTAACGGTGATACTGCCCATGATGACAGTGCTCATGGTGACAGTCCACATTGTGCCAGTGCCCAAGGTGACAGTGCTCATGGTGACATTGCCCAAAGTCACAATACCCATGGTGACAGTGCCCAGGCTGACAGTTCTCAAGGTGATAGTGCCCATGGTGACAGTGCACATGGTGATACAGAGAATGGGGACAGTGCTTATGGTGACAGTGGTCATGGTTGCAGTACCCATGGTGATAGTGCTGAAACTGACAGTGCCTTGGGGATAGTGCCCATGGTGAGTGTGCTCGTGTTAATAGTGCCCATGGTGGCAGTTCCCATTGTGAAAGTGCTCATGATGACAGTGCCCATGTTGGTAGTTCCCATTGTGACAGTGCTCATGGTGATAGTGACCATGTTAACAGTGCACATGGTGGCTGTGCCCTTGGTGACAGTGCCCATGATGACAGTATTCATGGTGACAGTGCTCACGGTGATAGTGCCCATGGTGAGAGTGCACATGGTGGTAGTCCACATGGTGGCAGTGAAAAATGGTGACAGTTCCCATGCTGACAGTTCTCATTGTGACAATGCACACGGTCACAACCGATGCAGACACTGCTCATGGTAGTTGTACCCGTGGTGACAGTGCTCATGGTGATAGTGACCATGTTAACAGTGCCCATGGTGACACTGCCCATGGTGACAATGCCCATGATGACAGTGCCCATGGAGTCAGTGCCCACGGAGCCATTGCCTATGGTAACAGTGCTCACAGTGACAGTACCCATGGTAACAGTGACCACGGTGAGAGTGCTCATGGTGATAGTGTCTATGGTGACAGATCACACTGTGACAGTCCGCATTGTGCCAGTACCAATAGTGACAGTGCCCATGGTGACATTGACCACGGTGAGAGTGCTCACGGTGCTAGTGCTCACAGTAATAGTGCTCATGGTGACAGTGCCGACAGTGACGGTGCTCACGGTGACAGTGCCTATGGTGATAGTGCCCATGGTGAGAGTCCGCCCATTGATAGCGCCCATGGTGGCAGTTCCCATTGTGAAAGTGCTCATGATGACATTGCCCATGTTGGTAGTTCCCATGGTGACAGTGCTCACGGTGATAGTGACCTTGGTAACTGTACACATGGTGGCCGTGCCCTTGGTGACAGTGCCAATGATGACAGTACTCATGGTGACAGTTCCCATGGGGACAAGGCACAGGGTGGCAGTGAAAAATGGTGAAAGTGCCCATGTTGACAGTTCTCATGGTGACAGTGCACACGGTGACAACCCATGCAGACAGTACTCACGGTGACAGTTCTCATGGTTGCAGTACCCATGGTGACAGTGCTCACAGTGATACTGCCCATGGTGGCAGTGCCCATGGTGACAGTGCCCATGGTGACACTGCCCATGATGACAGTGCCCATGGTGAAAGTTCCCACGGCGCCATTGCCTATGGTGACTGTGCTCATGGTAACAGTGCCCATGGTGACAGTGACCATGGTGAGAGTGCTCACACTGATAGTGCCCATGGTGACAGGGCTCATGGTGCCAGGCCGCATTGTGCCAGTACCCATGGCGACAGTGGTCATGGTGACACTGACCACAGTGAGAGTGCTCACTGTGATAAAGCTCACGGTAATAGTGCTCATGGTGACAGTGCAAATGGTAACAATACACATGGTGACAGTACTCATGTTGAAAATACCCATGGTGGCAGTTCTCATGGTGACAGTGCTCATAATAGCAGTGCCCAAGGTGGCAGTCCTCGTGGTGACAGTGCTAATGGTGACAGTGCTCTTGGTGGCAGTTCCCATGGGGACAGTACCGATGCTGACCCTGTGCATTGTTACAGTGCCCATGGTAACCGTGCTCACGGTGGTAGTGCACATCGTGACAGTGCCCATGGTGGTAGTTCACCTGGTGACAGTGCTAAATAGTGACAGTGCACATGCTGACAGTGCTCACGGTGATAGTGCCCATGGTGACGGTGCCCACGGTGATAATGGGTATTATTACAGTGTTCATCGTGACAGAGCCCAAGGTGGCAGTGGCCATGGTGACAGTGCCCACAATGACAGTGCCCATGGTAACAGTGCCGACAGTGACAGTGCCCATGGTGACACTTCTCACAGTGAATGTGCCCATGGGGACAGTTACCATGATGAGATTTCTCACGGTGATAGTGCCCGTTGTGACAGTGCTCACAGTGACAATGCCCATGGTGCCAGTGCCCATAGAGACATTCCGCACAGTCACATTTCTCACGGTGAAAGTGCCTATGGTGACACTGCACCTGGTGGCAGTGCAAAATGGTGACAGTGCCCATGGTGACATTGCTCATAGTGACTTTGCTTACAGTGATAGTCCTTACGGTGACAGTGTGCATGGTGACAGTGCACAGAGTTGCAGTGTTTATGGTGACAGTCTTCACGGTGATACTTTCCATGGTGATAGTGCCCATGGTGACACTGCACATGGTGGCAGTGATAAATGGTGACAGTGCCCCTGTTGACAGTTCTCATGGTGACAGTGCACATGGTGACAACCCGTGCAGACTGTACTCATGGTGACAGTACTCACGGTGACAGTTCTCATGTTTGCAGTATCCATGGTGACAGTGCTCACAGTGATAGTGCCCATGGTGAGAGTGCCCATGATGACAGGGCCCATGGTGCCATTGCCTATGGTGACAGTGCTCATGGTAACAGTGCCCAAGGTGACAGTGACCATGGTGAGAGTGCTCACACTGATGGTGCCCATGGTGACAGTGCTCACGGTGCCTGTCTACATTGTGCCAGTACCCATGGCGACAGTGCTCATGGTGACAGTGACCACAGTGAGAGTGCTCATAGTGATAGTGCTCACGGTAATAGTGCTCATGGTGACAATGCAAATGGTGACAATACCATGGTGACAGTACTCATGTTGAAAATACCCATGGTGGCAGTTCTCCTAGCGACAGATCTCATGGTGACAGTGCTCATAATAGCAGTGCCCAGGTGCCAGTGCTCGTGGTGACAGTGCTAATGGTGACAGTGCTCTTGGTGGCAGTTCCCATCGGGACAATACTGATGGTGACGCTGTGCATTGTTACAGTGCCCATGGTAACCGTGCTCACGGTGATAGTGCACATCGTGACAGTGCCCATGGTGGTAGTTCACCTGGTGACAGTGCTAAATAGTGACAGTGCACATGCTGACAGTGCTCACGGTGATAGTGCCCATGGTGACAGTGCACACGGTGATAATGGGCATTGTTACAGAGTTCATGGTGACAGCACACGGTGGCAGTGGCCATGGAGACAGTGCCCACAATGACAGTGCCCATAGTGACAGTGCCGACAGTGACAGTGCCCATGGTGACACTTCTCACGGTGACAGTGCCCATGGGGACAGTTAGCATGGTGAGATTTCTCACGGTGACAGTGCCCGTTGTGACAGTGCTCACAGTGACAATGCCCATGGTGCCACTGCCCATAGAGTCATTCCGCACGGTCACATTTCTCACAGTGAAAGTGCCTATGGTGATATTAACCATGGTGACACTGCACATGGTGGCAGAGCAAAATGGTGACAGTGCCCATGGTGACATTGCTCATGGTGACTTTGCTTATGGTGATAGTCCTTACAGTGACAGTGCGCATGGTGACACTGCACACAGTGACAGTGTTCATGGTGACAGTGTTCACGGTGATAGTTCCCATGGTGAGATTGTCCATGGTAACAGTGCCCATAGTCACAATTCTCATGGTGTAGTGCTCACAGTGACAGTGTCCATGGTGTCATGCCCATGGTGACAGTGCTCATGGTGACAGTGCTCATGTTGGCAGTGCCATAAATAACAGTGCTCATTGTGGCAGTGCTCATGGTGTCCGTGCTCATGGTGACAGTGCCCATGTTTACAGTGTTTATGGTGATAGATGTCACGGTGTCAGTGCCCACGGGGACAGTGCCAAGGCTGACAAAGCCCAGGGTGATACTTCCCATTGGGACAGTGCCCATGGTGACAGTGCCCATGGTGACAGCGCCCAGTGTGACAAGGCACATGGTGACAGTGCTCACGGTGACAGTGCCCATGGTGACAGTGCCGATGGTGAGAGTGCCATTAGTGACAGTGCTCATGGTGAAACTGCCCATGGAGACATCGCCCATGGTGATAGTGCTCATGGTGACAACCCAACGGTGACAGTGTCAATGTTGATAGTCCCCGTGGTGACAGGTCTTACATTGAATGTGACCATGGTGTCTGTGCCCATGATGACGGTGCCCATGGTGAAAGTTCCCACGGCGCCATTGCCTATGGTGACTGTGCTCATGGTAACAGTGCCCATGGTGACAGTGACCATGGTGAGAGTGCTCACACTGATAGTGCCCATGGTGACAGGGCTCATGGTGCCAGTCCGCATTGTGCCAGTACCCATGGCGACAGTGGTCATGGTGACACTGACCACAGTGAGAGTGCTCACTGTGATAGAGCTCACGGTAATAGTGCTCATGGTGACAGTGCAAATGGTGACAATACCCATGGTGACAGTACTCATGTTGAAAATACCCATGGTGGCAGTTCTCATGGTGACAGTGCTCATAATAGCAGTGCCCAAGGTGGCAGTCCTCGTGGTGACAGTGCTAATGGTGACAGTGCTCTTGGTGGCAGTTCCCATGGGGACAGTACCGATGGTGACCCTGTGCATTGTTACAGTGCCCATGGTAACCGTGCTCACGGTGGTAGTGCACATCGTGACAGTGCCCATGGTGGTAGTTCACCTGGTGACAGTGCTAAATAGTGACAGTGCACATGCCGACAGTGCTCACGGTGATAGTGCCCATGGTGACAGTGCCCACGGTGATAATGGGTATTATTACAGTGTTCATCGTGACAGAGCCCAAGGTGGCAGTGGCCATGGTGACAGTGCCCACAATGACAGTGCCCATGGTAACAGTGCCGACAGTGACAGTGCCCATGGTGACACTTCTCACAGTGAATGTGCCCATGGGGACAGTTACCATGATGAGATTTCTCACGGTGATAGTGCCCGTTGTGACACTGCTCACAGTGACAATGCCCATGGTGCCAGTGCCCATAGAGACATTCCGCACGGTCACATTTCTCACGGTGAAAGTGCCTATGGTGACACTGCACCTGGTGGCAGTGCAAAATGGTGGCAGTGCCCATGGTGACATTGCTCATAGTGACTTTGCTTACAGTGATAGTCCGTACGTTGACAGTGTGCATGGTGACAATGCACACAGTTGCAGTGTTTATGGTGACAGCCTTCACGGTCATACTTTCCATGGTGATAGTGCCCATGGTGACACTGCACATGGTGGCAGTGCAAAATGGTGACAGTGCCCATGGTGACATTGCTCATAGTGACTTTGCTTACAGTGATAGTCCTTACGGTGACAGTGTGCATGGTGACACTGCACACAGTTGCAGTGTTTATGGTGACAGTCTTCACGGTGATACTTTCCATGGTGATAGTGCCCATGGTGACACTGCACATGGTGGCAGTGATAAATGGTGACAGTGCCCCTGTTGACAGTTCTCATGGTGACAGTGCACATGGTGACAACCCGTGCAGACTGTACTCATGGTGACAGTACTCACGGTGACAGTTCTCATGTTTGCAGTATCCATGGTGACAGTGCTCACAGTGATAGTGCCCATGGTGAGAGTGCCCATGATGACAGGGCCCATGGTGCCATTGCCTATGGTGACAGTGCTCATGGTAACAGTGCCCAAGGTGACAGTGACCATGGTGAGAGTGCTCGCACTGATGGTGCCCATGGTGACAGAGCTCACGGTGCCTGTCTACATTGTGCCAGTACCCATGGCGACAGTGCTCATGGTGACAGTGACCACAGTGAGAGTGCTCATAGTGATAGTGCTCACGGTAATAGTGCTCATGGTGACAATGCAAATGGTGACAATACCATGGTGACAGTACTCATGTTGAAAATACCCATGGTGGCAGTTCTCATAGCGACAGATCTCATGGTGACAGTGCTCATAATAGCAGTGCCCAGGTGCCAGTGCTCGTGGTGACAGTGCTAATGGTGACAGTGCTCTTGGTGGCAGTTCCCATCGGGACAATACTGATGGTGACGCTGTGCATTGTTACAGTGCCCATGGTAACCGTGCTCACGGTGATAGTGCACATCGTGACAGTGCCCATGGTGGTAGTTCACCTGGTGACAGTGCTAAATAGTGACAGTGCACATGCTGACAGTGCTCACGGTGATAGTGCCCATGGTTACAGTGCACACGGTGATAATGGGCATTGTTACAGAGTTCATGGTGACAGCACACGGTGGCAGTGGCCATGGAGACAGTGCCCACAATGACAGTGCCCATGGTGACAGTGCCAACAGTGACAGTGCCCATGGTGACACTTCTCACGGTGACAGTGCCCATGGGGACAGTTAGCATGGTGAGATTTCTCACGGTGACAGTGCCCGTTGTGACAGTGCTCACAGTGACAATGCCCATGGTGCCAGTGCCCATAGAGTCATTCCGCATGGTCACATTTCTCACAGTGAAAGTGCCTATGGTGATATTAACCATGGTGACACTGCACATGGTGGCAGAGCAAAATGGTGACAGTGCCCATGGTGACATTGCTCATGGTGACTTTGCTTACGGTGATAGTCCTTACAGTGACAGTGCGCATGGTGACACTGCACACAGTGACAGTGTTCATGGTGACAGTGTTCACGGTGATAGTTCCCATGGTGAGATTGTCCATGGTAACAGTGCCCATAATCACAATTCTCATGGTGTAGTGCTCACAGTGACAGTGCCCATGGTGTCATGCCCATGGTGACAGTGCTCATGGTGACAGTGCTCATGTTGGCAGTGCCATAAATAACAGTGCTCATTGTGGCAGTGCTCATGGTGTCCGTGCTCATGGTGACAGTGCCCATGTTTACAGTGTTTATGGTGATAGATGTCACGGTGTCAGTGCCCACGGGGACAGTGCCAAGGCTGACAAAGCCCAGGGTGATACTTCCCATTGGGACAGTGCCCACGGTGACAGTGCCCATGGTGACAGCGCCCAGTGTGACAAGGCTCATGGTGACAGTGCTCACGGTGACGGTGCCCATGGTGACAGTGCCGATGGTGAGAGTGCCATTAGTTACAGTGCTCATGGTTAAACTGCCCACGGAGACATCGCCCATGGTGATAGTGCTCATGGTGACAACCCCACGGTGACAGTGTCAATGTTGATAGTCCCCGTGGTGACAGGTCTTACATTGAATGTGACCATGGTGTCTGTGCTCATGGTGACAGTGCTCAAGGTTATCGTCTCCATGTTGACAGTGCCGATGGTGACAATTCTCATGGTGACAGGGCCTATGTTGAAAATTCTCATAGTGACAGTGTTCACGGTGACAGTGCCCATGGTGCTATTACCCATGGTGACAGTTCTCATAGTGAAACTGCCCATGGTGACACTGCACATGGTGGCAGTGCAAAATGGTGACAGTGCCCATGGTGATATTGCTCATGGTGACATTGCTTACGGTGATAGTGTGTATGGTGAAACTGCACACAGTGACATTGCTCATGGTGACAGTGTTCACGGTGTTAGTTCCTATCGTGAATGTGACCTTGGGGACAGTGCCCATTGTCACAATTCTCATGGTGTAGTGCTCACGGTGACAGTGCCCATGGTGACAATACACAGGGTGACACTATTCATGGTGACATTGCTCATGGTGAGAGTGCCCATGTTCACAACTGTCACGGTGATAGTTCCCATGGTGACAATACCCAGGGTAACAGAGCTGATGGTAAAAGTGTTCACGGTGACAGTGCCCATGATGACAGTACCTAAGGTGACAATTCCCATGCTGAGACTGCTCATAGACAGTGCCCATGGTGACAATACCCAGCGTGTCCTGTCCATGGTGACAGTGATCATGGTGACACTTCTCATGAGGACAGTGCCATAAGTTACAGTGCTCATTGTGGCAGTGCTCATGGTGACTGTGCTCATGGTGACAGTGCCATGGTGACAGTGCCTATGGTGATAGATATCATGGTGGCCGTGCCCAGGGTGACATTGCCCACGGTGACAAAGCCCATGGTGATACTTCCCATTGTGACAGTGCCAACGGTGGCAGAGCCCATGGTGACAGTGCCCAAGATCACAGTGCCCATGGTGAGGGTGCTAACGGTGACTCTGCCCATGGTGACAGCACCCAGTGTGACAATGCCCATTGTGACAGTGCTCACGGTGACCATGCCGATGGTGATAGTGCCAATAGTGAGAGTGCTCACGGTGACACTGCCCATGGAGACACTGCCCATGGTGATAGTGCTCATCATGACAACCCCTCGGAGGCAGTGCCAATGGTGAGAGTCCCCGTGGTGACAGTTCTCACGGTGAAAGTGATCCTATTGATATTTCTCATGGTGACAGTGCTCTTGGTGACAGTGCTCAAGGTGATAGTCTGAATGTTGACAGTGCCCATGGTGACTCTTCTCACGGTGACAGTGCCTATGGTGATTATGCTCTTAGTGACAGTGCTCATGGTGACAGTGCCCATGGTGACAGTGACCACGGTGACTGTTCTCACCGTGGTAGTGCCCATGGTGACAGTGTTCATGATGATAGTCCGCATTAAGGCTGTGCCGTGGTGACAGTGCTCATGGTGATAGTTCTCACGGTGATAGTACGCACGTTGACAGTGCCAAAGGTGACAATACCCAGGTGATAGTAATCATGGTGAAAGTGCCCATGGTGGCAGTTCTCATACTGACAGTTCTTGTGACAGTGCTCATGGTGGCAGTGCTCGTGGTGACAGTGCTCTTGGTGACAGTGCTCATGGTGGCAGTGCCCATGGTGAGACTCCCGATGGTGACACTGCCCATGGTGACAGTGCACATGGTCATGGTGCATCTGGTGGCAGTGCAAAATAGTGAGAGTGCCCATGACGATATTGCTCATGGTGATAGTGCCCATGGTGAGAGTGCCCATGGTTCCAGTGCTCATGGTGACAGTGCCCATTGTGACAGTGCCCCTGGTGACAGTGCACACCGTGAGAGTGCCCATGGTGTCTGTGCCCATGGTGACAGTTCTTATCATGAGAGTGTTCACGGTAGCAGTGTTCATGGTAATAGTCCTCACGGAGACATTGCCCACAATGAGAGTGCCCATGGTGAGAATACTGACTGTGACAGTGCCCATGATGACTTTTCTCTCTGCGACAGTGCCCATGGGGACCGTTAGCACGGTGAGATTTCTCACAGTGATAGTGCACATGGTTTCAGTGCTAATAGTGAAAAGACCCACGGCGCCAGTGCCCATCATGGCATTGCTCACGGTGATAGTTCTCACGGTGACAGTGCCCATGGTGATATTACCCATGGTGACAGTACTCAGTGATCAAGTGCTCATGGTGACAGTGCCTAAGGTGATAGTGCACACGGTGGCAGTGCAAAATGGCGACAGTGCCCATGGGGACATTGCTTAATGTGATAGTCCTTGTGGTGACATTGCGCATGGTGACATTGCCCACCACGACAGTTCTCTTGTTGACAGTGCTCATGGTGATAGTGCCAATGTTGGAAGTGCCCATCGTGAAAGTGCCCATGGTGACAGTTCTTATGATGAGAGTGGTCAGAGTGGCAGTGCTCATGGTGAAAGTGCCCATGGTGACAGAGCCCACGGTGACAGTGTCCATAGTTATAGTGTCCACGGTGACAATCCTAACAGTGAAATTGTCCATGGGGACACTGCCCATGGTGAAAGTGCCCATGGTCACAACACTCACGGTGATAGTGCTCACGGTGAGAGTGGCCATGGTGACAGTGACCACGGTGACACTTCTAATGGTGATACTGCCCATGATGACAGTGCTCATGGTGACAGTCCACATTGTGCCAGTGCCCAAGGTGACAGTGCTCATGGTGACAGTGCCCAAAGTCACAATACCCATGGTGACAGTGCCCAGGCTGACAGTTCTCAAGGTGATAGTGCCCATGGTGACAGTGCACATGGTGATACAGAGAATGGGGACAGTGCTTATGGTGACAGTGGTCATGGTTGCAGTACCCATGGTGATAGTGCTGAAACTGACAGTGCCCTTGGGGATAGTGCCCATGGTGAGTGTGCTCGTGTTAATTGTGTCCATGGTGGCAGTTCCCATTGTGAAAGTGCTCATGATGACAGTGCCCATGTTGGTAGTTCCCATGGTGACAGTGCTCATGGTGATAGTGACCATGTTAACAGTGCACATGGTGGCTGTGCCCTTGGTGACAGTGCCCATGATGACAGTATTCATGGTGACAGTGCTCACGGTGATAGTGCCCATAGTGAGAGTGCACATGGTGGTAGTCCACATGGTGGCAGTGAAAAATGGTGACAGTTCCCATGCTGACAGTTCTCATTGTGACAATGCACACGGTCACAACCGATGCAGACACTGCTCATGGTAGCTGTACCCGTGGTGACAGTGCTCATGGTGATAGTGACCATGTTAACAGTGCCCATGGTGACACTGCCCATGGTGACAATGCCCATGATGACAGTGACCATGGAGTCAGTGCCCACGGAGCCATTGCCTATGGTAACAGTGCTCACAGTGACAGTACCCATGGTAACAGTGACCACGGTGAGAGTGCTCATGGTGATAGTGTCTATGGTGACAGATCACACTGTGACAGTCCGCATTGTGCCAGTACCAATAGTGACAGTGCCCATGGTGACATTGACCACGGTGAGAGTGCTCACGGTGCTAGTGCTCACAGTAATAGTGCTCATGGTGACAGTGCCGACAGTGACGGTGCTCACGGTGACAGTGCCTATGGTGATAGTGCCCATGGTGAGAGTCCGCCCATTGATAGCGCCCATGGTGGCAGTTCCCATTGTGAAAGTGCTCATGATGACATTGCCCATGTTGGTAGTTCCCATGGTGACAGTGCTCACGGTGATAGTGACCTTGGTAACTGTACACATGGTGGCCGTGCCCTTGGTGACAGTGCCAATGATGACAGTACTCATGGTGACAGTTCCCATGGGGACAAGGCACAGGGTGGCAGTGAAAAATGGTGAAAGTGCCCATGTTGACAGTTCTCATGGTGACAGTGCACACGGTGACAACCCATGCAGAGAGTACTCACGGTGACAGTTCTCATGGTTGCAGTACCCATGGTGACAGTGCTCACAGTGATACTGCCCATGGTGGCAGTGCCCATGGTGACAGTGCCCATGGTGACACTGCCCATGGTGACAATGCCCATGATGACAGTGCCCATGGAGTCAGTGCCCACGGAGCCATTGCCTATGGTAACAGTGCTCACAGTGACAGTACCCATGGTAACAGTGACCATGGAGAGAGTGCTCATGGTGATAGTGGCTATGGTGACAGATCACACTGTGACAGTCCGCATTGTGCCAGTACCAATAGTGACAGTGCCCATGGTGACATTGACCACGGTTAGAGTGCTCACGGTGCTAGTGCTCACAGTAATAGTGCTCATGGTGACAGTGCCAACAGTGACGGTGCTCACGGTGACAGTGCCCATGGTGAGAGTCCGCCCATTGATAGTGCCCATGGTTGCAGTTCCCATTGTGAAAGTGCTCATGATGACATTGCCCATGTTGGTAGTTCCCATGGTGACAGTGCTCACGGTGATAGTGACCTTGGTAACTGTGCACATGGTGGCCGTGCCCTTGGTGACAGTGCCAATGATGACAGTACTCATGGTGACAGTTCTCACGGTGATAGTGCCCATGGTGATATTGCACATGGTGGCAGTGAAAAATGGTGAAAGTGCCCATGTTGACAGTTCTCATGGTGACAGTGCACACGGTGACAACCCATGCAGACAGTACTCACGGTGACAGTTCTCATGGTTGCAGTACCCATGGTGACAGTGCTCACAGTGATACTGCCCATAGTAGCAATGCCCATGGTGACAGTGCCCATGGTGACACTGCCCATGATGACAGTGCCCATGGTGAAAGTTCCCACGGCGCCATTGCCTATTGTGACAGTGCTCATGGTAACAGTGCCCATGGTGACAGTGACCATGGTGAGAGTGCTCACACTGATAGTGCCCATGGTGACAGGGCTCATGGTGCCAGGCCGCATTGTGCCAGTACCCATGGCGACAGTGGTCATGGTGACACTGACCACAGTGAGAGTGCTCACTGTGATAGAGCTCACGGTAATAGTGCTCATGGTGACAGTGCAAATGGTGACAATACCCATGGTGACAGTACTCATGTTGAAAATACCCATGGTGGCAGTTCTCATGGTGACAGTGCTCATAATAGCAGTGCCCAAGGTGGCAGTCCTCGTGGTGACAGTGCTAATGGTGACAGTGCTCTTGGTGGCAGTTCCCATGGGGACAGTACCGATGGTGACCCTGTGCATTGTTACAGTGCCCATGGTAACCGTGCTCACGGTGGTAGTGCACATCGTGACAGTGCCCATGGTGGTAGTTCACCTGGTGACAGTGCTAAATAGTGACAGTGCACATGCTGACAGTGCTCACGGTGATAGTGCCCATGGGGACAGTGCCCACGGTGATAATGTGTATTATTACAGTGTTCATCGTGACAGAGCCCAAGGTGGCAGTGGCCATGGTGACAGTGCCCACAATGACAGTGCCCATGGTAACAGTGCCGACAGTGACAGTGCCCATGGTGACACTTCTCACAGTGAATGTGCCCATGGGGACACTTACCATAATGAGATTTCTCATGGTGATAGTGCCCGTTGTGACAGTGCTCACAGTGACAATGCCCATGGTGCCAGTGCCCATAGAGACATTCCGCACGGTCACATTTCTCACGGTGAAAGTGCCTATGGTGACACTGCACCTGGTGGCAGTGCAAAATGGTGACAGTGTCCATGGTGACATTGCTCATAGTGACTTTGCTTACAGTGATAGTCCTTACGGTGACAGTGTGCATGGTGACACTGCACACAGTTGCAGTGTTTATGGTGACAGTCTTCACGGTGATACTTTCCATGGTGATACTGCCCATGGTGACACTGCACATGGTGGCAGTGATAAATGGTGACAGTGCCCCTGTTGACAGTTCTCATGATGAGAGTGCACATGGTGACCACCCGTGCAGGCTGTACTCATGGTGACAGTACTCACGGTGACAGTTCTCATGTTTGCAGTATCCATGGTGACAGTGCTCACAGTGATAGTGCCCATGGTGAGAGTGCCCATGATGACAAGGCCCATGGTGCCATTGCCTATGGTGACAGTGCTCATGGTAACAGTGCCCAAGGTGACAGTGACCATGGTGAGAGTGCTCACACTGATGGTGCCCATGGTGACAGTGCTCACGGTGCCTGTCTACATTGTGCCAGTACCCATGGCGACAGTGCTCATGGTGACAGTGACCACAGTGAGAGTGCTCATAGTGATAGTGCTCACGGTAATAGTGCTCATGGTGACAATGCAAATGGTGACAATACCATGGTGACAGTACTCATGTTGAAAATACCCATGGTGGCAGTTCTCATAGCGACAGATCTCATGGTGACAGTGCTCATAATAGCAGTGCCCAGGTGCCAGTGCTCGTGGTGACAGTACTAATGGTGACAGTGCTCTTGGTGGCAGTTCCCATCGGGACAATACTGATGGTGACGCTGTGCATTGTTACAGTGCCCATGGTAACCGTGCTCACGGTGATAGTGCACATCGTGACAGTGCCCATGGTGGTAGTTCACCTGGTGACAGTGCTAAATAGTGACAGTGCACGTGCTGACACTGCTCACGGTGATAGTGCCCATGGTGACAGTGCACACGGTGATAATGGGCATTGTTACAGAGTTCATGTTGACAGCACACGGTGGCAGTGGCCATGGAGACAGTGCCCACAATGACAGTGCCCATGGTGACAGTGCCGACAGTGACAGTGCCCATGGTGACACTTCTCACGGTGACAGTGCCCATGGGGACAGTTAGCATGGTGAGATTTCTCACGGTGACAGTGCCCGTTGTGACAGTGCTCACAGTGACAATGCCCATGGTGCCAGTGCCCATAGAGTCATTCCGCACGGTCTCATTTCTCACAGTGAAAGTGCC
The DNA here is from genome assembly GCF_964341445.2 of Mesoplodon mirus. Lineage (NCBI taxonomy): Eukaryota > Metazoa > Chordata > Mammalia > Artiodactyla > Ziphiidae > Mesoplodon > Mesoplodon mirus. The sequence continues at coordinate 3,764,292 of NW_028295808.1, read as the reverse complement.
TATGGTGATATTAACCATGGTGACACTGCACATGGTGGCAGAGCAAAATGGTGACAGTGCCCATGGTGACATTGCTCATGGTGACTTTGCTTATGGTGATAGTCCTTACAGTGACAGTGCGCATGGTGACACTGCACACAGTGACAGTGTTCATGGTGACAGTGTTCACAGTGATAGTTCCCATGGTGAGATTGTCCATGGTAACAGTGCCCATAGTCACAATTCTCATGGTGTAGTGCTCACAGTGACAGTGCCCATGGTGTCATGCCCATGGTGACAGTGCTCATGGTGACAGTGCTCATGTTGGCAGTGCCATAAATAACAGTGCTCATTGTGGCAGTGCTCATGGTGTCCGTGCTCATGGTGACAGTGCCCATGTTTACAGTGTTTATGGTGATAGATGTCACGGTGTCAGTGCCCACGGGGACAGTGCCAAGGCTGACAAAGCCCAGGGTGATACTTCCCATTGGGACAGTGCCCACGGTGACAGTGCCCATGGTGACAGCGCCCAGTGTGACAAGGCTCATGGTGACAGTGCTCACGGTGACGGTGCCCATGGTGACAGTGCCGATGGTGAGAGTGCCATTAGTGACAGTGCTCATGGTGAAACTGCCCATGGAGACATCGCCCATGGTGATAGTGCTCATGGTGACAACCCCACGGTGACAGTGCCAATGTTGATAGTCCCCGTGGTGACAGGTCTTACATTGAATGTGACCATGGTGTCTGTGCTCATGGTGACAGTGCTCAAGGTTATCGTCTCCATGTTGACAGTGCCGATGGTGACAATTCTCACGGTGACAGGGCCTAAGGTGAAAATTCTCATAGTGACAGTGTTCACGGTGACAGTGCCCATGGTGCTATTACCCATGGTGACAGTTCTCATAGTGAAACGGCCCATGGTGACACTGCACATGGTGGCAGTGCAAAATGGTGACAGTGTCCATGGTGCTATTGCTCATGGTGACATTGCTTACGGTGATAGTGTGTATGGTGAAACTGCACACAGTGACATTGCTCATGGTGACAGTGTTCACGGCGTTAGTTCCTATCGTGAATGTGACCTTGGGGACAGTGCCCATTGTCACAATTCTCATGGTGTAGTGCTCACGGTGACAGTGCCCATGGTGACAATACACAGGGTGACAGTATTCATGGTGACATTGCTCATGGTGAGAGTGCCCATGTTCACAACTGTCACGGTGATTGTTCCCATGGTGACAATACCCAGGGTAACAGAGCTGATGGTAAAAGTGTTCACGGTGACAGTGCCCATGATGACAGTACCTAAGGTGACAATTCCCATGGTGAGACTGCTCATAGACAGTGCCCATGGTGACAATACCCAGCGTGTCCTGTCCATGGTGACAGTGATCATGGTGACACTTCTCATGAGGACAGTGCCATAAGTGACAGTGCTCATTGTGGCAGTGCTCATGGTGACCGTGCTCATGGTGACAGTGCCCATGGTGACAGTGCCTATGGTGATAGATATCATGGTGGCCGTGCCCAGTGTGACATTGCCCACGCTGACAAAGCCCATGGTGATACTTCCCATTGTGACAGTGCCCACGGTGGCTGAGCCCATGGTGACAGTGCCCAAGATCACAGTGTCCATGGTGAGAGTGCTAACGGTGACTGTGCCCATGGTGACAGCACCCAGTGTGACAATGCCCATTGTGACAGTGCTCACGGTGACCATGCCGATGGTGATAGTGCCAATAGTGAGAGTGCTCACGGTGACACTGCCCATGGAGACACTGCCCATGGTGATAGTGCTCATCATGACAACCCCTCGGAGGCAGTGCCAATGGTGAGAGTCCCCGTGGTGACAGTTCTCACGGTGAAAGTGATCCTATTGATATTTCTCATGGTGACAGTGCTCTTGGTGACAGTGCTCAAGATGATAGTCTGAATGTTGACAGTGCCCATGGTGACTCTTCTCACGGTGACAGTGCCTATGGTGATTATGCTCTTAGTGACAGTGCTCATGGTGACAGTGCCCATGGTGACAGTGACCACGGTGACTGTTCTCACCGTGGTAGTGCCCATGGTGACAGTGTTCATGACAGTCCGCATTAAGGCTGTGCCCACGGTGACACTGCTCATGGTGATAGTTCTCACGGTGATAGTACGCACGGTGACAGTGCCAAAGGTGACAATACCCAGGTGATAGTAATCATGGTGAAAGTGCCCATGGTGGCAGATCTCATACTGACAGTTCTTGTGACAGTGATCATGGTGGCAGTGCTCGTGGTGACAGTGCTCTTGGTGACAGTGCTCATGGTGGCAGTGCCCATGGTGAGACTCCCGATGGTGACACTGCCCATGGTGACAGTGCACATGGTCATGGTGCATCTGCTGGCAGTGCAAAATTGTGAGAGTGCCCATGATGATATTGCTCATGGTGATAGTGCCCATGGTGAGAGTGCCCATGGTTCCAGTGCTCATGGTGACAGTGCCCATTGTGACAGTGCCCCTGGTGACAGTGCACACCGTGAGAGTGCCCATGGTGTCTGTGCCCATGGTGACAGTTCTTATCATGAGAGTGTTCACGGTAGCAGTGTTCATGGTAATAGTGCTCACGGAGACATTGCCCACAATGAGAGTGCCCATGGTGAGAATACTGACTGTGAAAGTGCCCATGATGACTTTTCTCTCTGCGACAGTGCCCATGGGGACAGTTAGCACGGTGAGATTTCTCACAGTGATAGTGCACATGGTTTCAGTGCTAATAGTGAAAAGACCCACGGCGCCAGTGCCCATCATGGCATTGCTCACGGTGATAGTTCTCACGGTGACAGTGCCCATGGTGATATTACCCATGGTGACAGTACTCAGTGATCAAGTGCTCATGGTGACAGTGCCTAAGGTGATAGTGCACACGGTGGCAGTGCAAAATGGCGACAGTGCCCATGGGGACATTGCTTAATGTGATAGTCCTTGTGGTGACATTGCGCATGGTGACATTGCCCACCACGACAGTTCTCTTGTTGACAGTGCTCATGGTGATAGTGCCAATGTTGGAAGTGCCCATCGTGAAAGTGCCCATGGTGACAGTTCTTATGATGAGAGTGGTCAGAGTGGCAGTGCTCATGGTGAAAGTGCCCATGGTGACAGAACCCACGGTGACAGTGTCCATAGTTATAGTGTCCACGGTGACAGTCCTAACAGTGAAATTGTCCATGGGGACACTGCCCATGGTGAAAGTGCCCATGGTCACAACACTCACGGTGATAGTGCTCACGGTGAGAGTGGCCATGGTGACAGTGACCACGGTGACACTTCTAATGGTGATACTGTCCATGATGACAGTGCTCATGGTGACAGTCCACATTGTGCCAGTGCCCAAGGTGACAGTGCTCATGGTGACAGTGCCCAAAGTCACAATACCCATGGTGACAGTGCCCAGGCTGACAGTTCTCAAGGTGATAGTGCCCATGGTGACAGTGCACATGGTGATACAGAGAATGGGGACAGTGCTTATGTTGACAGTGGTCATGGTTGCAGTACCCATGGTGATAGTGCTGAAAGTGACAGTGCCCTTGGGGATAGTGCCCATGGTGAGTGTGCTCGTGTTAATAGTGCCCATGGTGGCAGTTCCCATTGTGAAAGTGCTCATGATGACAGTGCCCATGTTGGTAGTTCCCATGGTGACAGTGCTCATGGTGATAGTGACCATGTTAACAGTGCACATGGTGGCTGTGCCCTTGGTGACAGTGCCCATGATGACAGTATTCATGGTGACAGTGCTCACGGTGATAGTGCCCATGGTGACAGTGCACATGGTGGTAGTCCACATGGTGGCAGTGAAAAATGGTAACAGTTCCCATGCTGACAGTTCTCATTGTGACAATGCACACGGTCACAACCGATGCTGACACTGCTCATGGTAGCTGTACCCGTGGTGACAGGGCTCATGGTGATAGTGCCCATGTTAACAGTGCCCATGGTGACACTGCCCATGGTGACAATGCCCATGATGACAGTGCCCATAGAGTCAGTGCCCACGGAGCCATTGCCTATGGTAACAGTGCTCACAGTGACAGTACCCATGGTAACAGTGACCACGGAGAGAGTGCTCATGGTGATAGTGGCTATGGTGACAGATCACACTGTGACAGTCCGCATTGTGCCAGTACCAATAGTGACAGTGCCCATGGTGACATTGACCACGGTAAGAGTGCTCACGGTGCTAGTGCTCACAGTAATAGTGCTCATGGTGACAGTGCCAACAGTGACGGTGCTCACGGTGACAGTGCCCATGGTGAGAGTCCGCCCATTGATAGTGCCCATGGTTGCAGTTCCCATTGTGAAAGTGCTCATGATGACATTGCCCATGTTGGTAGTTCCCATGGTGACAGTGCTCACGGTGATAGTGACCTTGGTAACTGTGCACATGGTGGCCGTGCCCTTGGTGACAGTGCCAATGATGACAGTACTCATGGTGACAGTTCTCACGGTGATAGTGCCCATGGTGATATTGCACATGGTGGCAGTGAAAAATGGTGAAAGTGCCCATGTTGACAGTTCTCATGGTGACAGTGCACACGGTGACAACCCATGCAGACAGTACTCACGGTGACAGTTCTCATGGTTGCAGTACCCATGGTGACAGTGCTCACAGTGATACTGCCCATAGTGGCAATGCCCATGGTGACAGTGCCCATGGTGACACTGCCCATGATGACAGTGCCCATGGTGAAAGTTCCCACGGCGCCATTGCCTATTGTGACAGTGCTCATGGTAACAGTGCCCATGGTGACAGTGACCATGGTGAGAGTGCTCACACTGATAGTGCCCATGGTGACAGGGCTCATGGTGCCAGGCCGCATTGTGCCAGTACCCATGGCGACAGTGGTCATGGTGACACTGACCACAGTGAGAGTGCTCACTGTGATAGAGCTCACGGTAATAGTGCTCATGGTGACAGTGCAAATGGTGACAATACCCATGGTGACAGTACTCATGTTGAAAATACCCATGGTGGCAGTTCTCATGGTGACAGTGCTCATAATAGCAGTGCCCAAGGTGGCAGTCCTCGTGGTGACAGTGCTAATGGTGACAGTGCTCTTGGTGGCAGTTCCCATGGGGACAGTACCGATGGTGACCCTGTGCATTGTTACAGTGCCCATGGTAACCGTGCTCACGGTGGTAGTGCACATCGTGACAGTGCCCATGGTGGTAGTTCACCTGGTGACAGTGCTAAATAGTGACAGTGCACATGCTGACAGTGCTCACGGTGATAGTGCCCATGGGGACAGTGCCCACGGTGATAATGTGTATTATTACAGTGTTCATCGTGACAGAGCCCAAGGTGGCAGTGGCCATGGTGACAGTGCCCACAATGACAGTGCCCATGGTAACAGTGCCGACAGTGACAGTGCCCATGGTGACACTTCTCACAGTGAATGTGCCCATGGGGACAGTTACCATAATGAGATTTCTCATGGTGATAGTGCCCGTTGTGACAGTGCTCACAGTGACAATGCCCATGGTGCCAGTGCCCATAGAGACATTCCGCACGGTCACATTTCTCACGGTGAAAGTGCCTATGGTGACACTGCACCTGGTGGCAGTGCAAAATGGTGACAGTGCCCATGGTGACATTGCTCATAGTGACTTTGCTTACAGTGATAGTCCTTACGGTGACAGTGTGCATGGTGACACTGCACACAGTTGCAGTGTTTATGGTGACAGTCTTCACGGTGATACTTTCCATGGTGATACTGCCCATGGTGACACTGCACATGGTGGCAGTGATAAATGGTGACAGTGCCCCTGTTGACAGTTCTCATGATGAGAGTGCACATGGTGACCACCCGTGCAGGCTGTACTCATGGTGACAGTACTCACGGTGACAGTTCTCATGTTTGCAGTATCCATGGTGACAGTGCTCACAGTGATAGTGCCCATGGTGAGAGTGCCCATGATGACAAGGCCCATGGTGCCATTGCCTATGGTGACAGTGCTCATGGTAACAGTGCCCAAGGTGACAGTGACCATGGTGAGAGTGCTCACACTGATGGTGCCCATGGTGACAGTGCTCACGGTGCCTGTCTACATTGTGCCAGTACCCATGGCGACAGTGCTCATGGTGACAGTGACCACAGTGAGAGTGCTCATAGTGATAGTGCTCACGGTAATAGTGCTCATGGTGACAATGCAAATGGTGACAATACCATGGTGACAGTACTCATGTTGAAAATACCCATGGTGGCAGTTCTCATAGCGACAGATCTCATGGTGACAGTGCTCATAATAGCAGTGCCCAGGTGCCAGTGCTCGTGGTGACAGTACTAATGGTGACAGTGCTCTTGGTGGCAGTTCCCATCGGGACAATACTGATGGTGACGCTGTGCATTGTTACAGTGCCCATGGTAACCGTGCTCACGGTGATAGTGCACATCGTGACAGTGCCCATGGTGGTAGTTCACCTGGTGACAGTGCTAAATAGTGACAGTGCACGTGCTGACACTGCTCACGGTGATAGTGCCCATGGTGACAGTGCACACGGTGATAATGGGCATTGTTACAGAGTTCATGTTGACAGCACACGGTGGCAGTGGCCATGGAGACAGTGCCCACAATGACAGTGCCCATGGTGACAGTGCCGACAGTGACAGTGCCCATGGTGACACTTCTCACGGTGACAGTGCCCATGGGGACAGTTAGCATGGTGAGATTTCTCACGGTGACAGTGCCCGTTGTGACAGTGCTCACAGTGACAATGCCCATGGTGCCAGTGCCCATAGAGTCATTCCGCACGGTCTCATTTCTCACAGTGAAAGTGCCTATGGTGATATTAACCATGGTGACACTGCACATGGTGGCAGAGCAAAATGGTGACAGTGCCCATGGTGACATTGCTCATGGTGACTTTGCTTATGGTGATAGTCCTTACAGTGACAGTGCGCATGGTGACACTGCACACAGTGACAGTGTTCATGGTGACAGTGTTCACAGTGATAGTTCCCATGGTGAGATTGTCCATGGTAACAGTGCCCATAGTCACAATTCTCATGGTGTAGTGCTCACAGTGACAGTGCCCATGGTGTCATGCCCATGGTGACAGTGCTCATGGTGACAGTGCTCATGTTGGCAGTGCCATAAATAACAGTGCTCATTGTGGCAGTGCTCATGGTGTCCGTGCTCATGGTGACAGTGCCCATGTTTACAGTGTTTATGGTGATAGATGTCACGGTGTCAGTGCCCACGGGGACAGTGCCAAGGCTGACAAAGCCCAGGGTGATACTTCCCATTGGGACAGTGCCCACGGTGACAGTGCCCATGGTGACAGCGCCCAGTGTGACAAGGCTCATGGTGACAGTGCTCACGGTGACGGTGCCCATGGTGACAGTGCCGATGGTGAGAGTGCCATTAGTGACAGTGCTCATGGTGAAACTGCCCATGGAGACATCGCCCATGGTGATAGTGCTCATGGTGACAACCCCACGGTGACAGTGCCAATGTTGATAGTCCCCGTGGTGACAGGTCTTACATTGAATGTGACCATGGTGTCTGTGCTCATGGTGACAGTGCTCAAGGTTATCGTCTCCATGTTGACAGTGCCGATGGTGACAATTCTCACGGTGACAGGGCCTAAGGTGAAAATTCTCATAGTGACAGTGTTCACGGTGACAGTGCCCATGGTGCTATTACCCATGGTGACAGTTCTCATAGTGAAACGGCCCATGGTGACACTGCACATGGTGGCAGTGCAAAATGGTGACAGTGTCCATGGTGCTATTGCTCATGGTGACATTGCTTACGGTGATAGTGTGTATGGTGAAACTGCACACAGTGACATTGCTCATGGTGACAGTGTTCACGGCGTTAGTTCCTATCGTGAATGTGACCTTGGGGACAGTGCCCATTGTCACAATTCTCATGGTGTAGTGCTCACGGTGACAGTGCCCATGGTGACAATACACAGGGTGACAGTATTCATGGTGACATTGCTCATGGTGAGAGTGCCCATGTTCACAACTGTCACGGTGATTGTTCCCATGGTGACAATACCCAGGGTAACAGAGCTGATGGTAAAAGTGTTCACGGTGACAGTGCCCATGATGACAGTACCTAAGGTGACAATTCCCATGGTGAGACTGCTCATAGACAGTGCCCATGGTGACAATACCCAGCGTGTCCTGTCCATGGTGACAGTGATCATGGTGACACTTCTCATGAGGACAGTGCCATAAGTGACAGTGCTCATTGTGGCAGTGCTCATGGTGACCGTGCTCATGGTGACAGTGCCCATGGTGACAGTGCCTATGGTGATAGATATCATGGTGGCCGTGCCCAGTGTGACATTGCCCACGCTGACAAAGCCCATGGTGATACTTCCCATTGTGACAGTGCCCACGGTGGCTGAGCCCATGGTGACAGTGCCCAAGATCACAGTGTCCATGGTGAGAGTGCTAACGGTGACTGTGCCCATGGTGACAGCACCCAGTGTGACAATGCCCATTGTGACAGTGCTCACGGTGACCATGCCGATGGTGATAGTGCCAATAGTGAGAGTGCTCACGGTGACACTGCCCATGGAGACACTGCCCATGGTGATAGTGCTCATCATGACAACCCCTCGGAGGCAGTGCCAATGGTGAGAGTCCCCGTGGTGACAGTTCTCACGGTGAAAGTGATCCTATTGATATTTCTCATGGTGACAGTGCTCTTGGTGACAGTGCTCAAGATGATAGTCTGAATGTTGACAGTGCCCATGGTGACTCTTCTCACGGTGACAGTGCCTATGGTGATTATGCTCTTAGTGACAGTGCTCATGGTGACAGTGCCCATGGTGACAGTGACCACGGTGACTGTTCTCACCGTGGTAGTGCCCATGGTGACAGTGTTCATGATGACAGTCCGCATTAAGGCTGTGCCCACGGTGACACTGCTCATGGTGATAGTTCTCACGGTGATAGTACGCACGGTGACAGTGCCAAAGGTGACAATACCCAGGTGATAGTAATCATGGTGAAAGTGCCCATGGTGGCAGATCTCATACTGACAGTTCTTGTGACAGTGATCATGGTGGCAGTGCTCGTGGTGACAGTGCTCTTGGTGACAGTGCTCATGGTGGCAGTGCCCATGGTGAGACTCCCGATGGTGACACTGCCCATGGTGACAGTGCACATGGTCATGGTGCATCTGCTGGCAGTGCAAAATTGTGAGAGTGCCCATGATGATATTGCTCATGGTGATAGTGCCCATGGTGAGAGTGCCCATGGTTCCAGTGCTCATGGTGACAGTGCCCATTGTGACAGTGCCCCTGGTGACAGTGCACACCGTGAGAGTGCCCATGGTGTCTGTGCCCATGGTGACAGTTCTTATCATGAGAGTGTTCACGGTAGCAGTGTTCATGGTAATAGTGCTCACGGAGACATTGCCCACAATGAGAGTGCCCATGGTGAGAATACTGACTGTGAAAGTGCCCATGATGACTTTTCTCTCTGCGACAGTGCCCATGGGGACAGTTAGCACGGTGAGATTTCTCACAGTGATAGTGCACATGGTTTCAGTGCTAATAGTGAAAAGACCCACGGCGCCAGTGCCCATCATGGCATTGCTCACGGTGATAGTTCTCACGGTGACAGTGCCCATGGTGATATTACCCATGGTGACAGTACTCAGTGATCAAGTGCTCATGGTGACAGTGCCTAAGGTGATAGTGCACACGGTGGCAGTGCAAAATGGCGACAGTGCCCATGGGGACATTGCTTAATGTGATAGTCCTTGTGGTGACATTGCGCATGGTGACATTGCCCACCACGACAGTTCTCTTGTTGACAGTGCTCATGGTGATAGTGCCAATGTTGGAAGTGCCCATCGTGAAAGTGCCCATGGTGACAGTTCTTATGATGAGAGTGGTCAGAGTGGCAGTGCTCATGGTGAAAGTGCCCATGGTGACAGAACCCACGGTGACAGTGTCCATAGTTATAGTGTCCACGGTGACAGTCCTAACAGTGAAATTGTCCATGGGGACACTGCCCATGGTGAAAGTGCCCATGGTCACAACACTCACGGTGATAGTGCTCACGGTGAGAGTGGCCATGGTGACAGTGACCACGGTGACACTTCTAATGGTGATACTGTCCATGATGACAGTGCTCATGGTGACAGTCCACATTGTGCCAGTGCCCAAGGTGACAGTGCTCATGGTGACAGTGCCCAAAGTCACAATACCCATGGTGACAGTGCCCAGGCTGACAGTTCTCAAGGTGATAGTGCCCATGGTGACAGTGCACATGGTGATACAGAGAATGGGGACAGTGCTTATGTTGACAGTGGTCATGGTTGCAGTACCCATGGTGATAGTGCTGAAAGTGACAGTGCCCTTGGGGATAGTGCCCATGGTGAGTGTGCTCGTGTTAATAGTGCCCATGGTGGCAGTTCCCATTGTGAAAGTGCTCATGATGACAGTGCCCATGTTGGTAGTTCCCATGGTGACAGTGCTCATGGTGATAGTGACCATGTTAACAGTGCACATGGTGGCTGTGCCCTTGGTGACAGTGCCCATGATGACAGTATTCATGGTGACAGTGCTCACGGTGATAGTGCCCATGGTGACAGTGCACATGGTGGTAGTCCACATGGTGGCAGTGAAAAATGGTAACAGTTCCCATGCTGACAGTTCTCATTGTGACAATGCACACGGTCACAACCGATGCTGACACTGCTCATGGTAGCTGTACCCGTGGTGACAGGGCTCATGGTGATAGTGCCCATGTTAACAGTGCCCATGGTGACACTGCCCATGGTGACAATGCCCATGATGACAGTGCCCATAGAGTCAGTGCCCACGGAGCCATTGCCTATGGTAACAGTGCTCACAGTGACAGTACCCATGGTAACAGTGACCACGGAGAGAGTGCTCATGGTGATAGTGGCTATGGTGACAGATCACACTGTGACAGTCCGCATTGTGCCAGTACCAATAGTGACAGTGCCCATGGTGACATTGACCACGGTAAGAGTGCTCACGGTGCTAGTGCTCACAGTAATAGTGCTCATGGTGACAGTGCCAACAGTGACGGTGCTCACGGTGACAGTGCCCATGGTGAGAGTCCGCCCATTGATAGTGCCCATGGTTGCAGTTCCCATTGTGAAAGTGCTCATGATGACATTGCCCATGTTGGTAGTTCCCATGGTGACAGTGCTCACGGTGATAGTGACCTTGGTAACTGTGCACATGGTGGCCGTGCCCTTGGTGACAGTGCCAATGATGACAGTACTCATGGTGACAGTTCTCACGGTGATAGTGCCCATGGTGATATTGCACATGGTGGCAGTGAAAAATGGTGAAAGTGCCCATGTTGACAGTTCTCATGGTGACAGTGCACACGGTGACAACCCATGCAGACAGTACTCACGGTGACAGTTCTCATGGTTGCAGTACCCATGGTGACAGTGCTCACAGTGATACTGCCCATAGTGGCAATGCCCATGGTGACAGTGCCCATGGTGACACTGCCCATGATGACAGTGCCCATGGTGAAAGTTCCCACGGCGCCATTGCCTATTGTGACAGTGCTCATGGTAACAGTGCCCATGGTGACAGTGACCATGGTGAGAGTGCTCACACTGATAGTGCCCATGGTGACAGGGCTCATGGTGCCAGGCCGCATTGTGCCAGTACCCATGGCGACAGTGGTCATGGTGACACTGACCACAGTGAGAGTGCTCACTGTGATAGAGCTCACGGTAATAGTGCTCATGGTGACAGTGCAAATGGTGACAATACCCATGGTGACAGTACTCATGTTGAAAATACCCATGGTGGCAGTTCTCATGGTGACAGTGCTCATAATAGCAGTGCCCAAGGTGGCAGTCCTCGTGGTGACAGTGCTAATGGTGACAGTGCTCTTGGTGGCAGTTCCCATGGGGACAGTACCGATGGTGACCCTGTGCATTGTTACAGTGCCCATGGTAACCGTGCTCACGGTGGTAGTGCACATCGTGACAGTGCCCATGGTGGTAGTTCACCTGGTGACAGTGCTAAATAGTGACAGTGCACATGCTGACAGTGCTCACGGTGATAGTGCCCATGGGGACAGTGCCCACGGTGATAATGTGTATTATTACAGTGTTCATCGTGACAGAGCCCAAGGTGGCAGTGGCCATGGTGACAGTGCCCACAATGACAGTGCCCATGGTAACAGTGCCGACAGTGACAGTGCCCATGGTGACACTTCTCACAGTGAATGTGCCCATGGGGACAGTTACCATAATGAGATTTCTCATGGTGATAGTGCCCGTTGTGACAGTGCTCACAGTGACAATGCCCATGGTGCCAGTGCCCATAGAGACATTCCGCACGGTCACATTTCTCACGGTGAAAGTGCCTATGGTGACACTGCACCTGGTGGCAGTGCAAAATGGTGACAGTGCCCATGGTGACATTGCTCATAGTGACTTTGCTTACAGTGATAGTCCTTACGGTGACAGTGTGCATGGTGACACTGCACACAGTTGCAGTGTTTATGGTGACAGTCTTCACGGTGATACTTTCCATGGTGATACTGCCCATGGTGACACTGCACATGGTGGCAGTGATAAATGGTGACAGTGCCCCTGTTGACAGTTCTCATGATGAGAGTGCACATGGTGACCACCCGTGCAGGCTGTACTCATGGTGACAGTACTCACGGTGACAGTTCTCATGTTTGCAGTATCCATGGTGACAGTGCTCACAGTGATAGTGCCCATGGTGAGAGTGCCCATGATGACAAGGCCCATGGTGCCATTGCCTATGGTGACAGTGCTCATGGTAACAGTGCCCAAGGTGACAGTGACCATGGTGAGAGTGCTCACACTGATGGTGCCCATGGTGACAGTGCTCACGGTGCCTGTCTACATTGTGCCAGTACCCATGGCGACAGTGCTCATGGTGACAGTGACCACAGTGAGAGTGCTCATAGTGATAGTGCTCACGGTAATAGTGCTCATGGTGACAATGCAAATGGTGACAATACCATGGTGACAGTACTCATGTTGAAAATACCCATGGTGGCAGTTCTCATAGCGACAGATCTCATGGTGACAGTGCTCATAATAGCAGTGCCCAGGTGCCAGTGCTCGTGGTGACAGTACTAATGGTGACAGTGCTCTTGGTGGCAGTTCCCATCGGGACAATACTGATGGTGACGCTGTGCATTGTTACAGTGCCCATGGTAACCGTGCTCACGGTGATAGTGCACATCGTGACAGTGCCCATGGTGGTAGTTCACCTGGTGACAGTGCTAAATAGTGACAGTGCACGTGCTGACACTGCTCACGGTGATAGTGCCCATGGTGACAGTGCACACGGTGATAATGGGCATTGTTACAGAGTTCATGTTGACAGCACACGGTGGCAGTGGCCATGGAGACAGTGCCCACAATGACAGTGCCCATGGTGACAGTGCCGACAGTGACAGTGCCCATGGTGACACTTCTCACGGTGACAGTGCCCATGGGGACAGTTAGCATGGTGAGATTTCTCACGGTGACAGTGCCCGTTGTGACAGTGCTCACAGTGACAATGCCCATGGTGCCAGTGCCCATAGAGTCATTCCGCACGGTCTCATTTCTCACAGTGAAAGTGCCTATGGTGATATTAACCATGGTGACACTGCACATGGTGGCAGAGCAAAATGGTGACAGTGCCCATGGTGACATTGCTCATGGTGACTTTGCTTATGGTGATAGTCCTTACAGTGACAGTGCGCATGGTGACACTGCACACAGTGACAGTGTTCATGGTGACAGTGTTCACAGTGATAGTTCCCATGGTGAGATTGTCCATGGTAACAGTGCCCATAGTCACAATTCTCATGGTGTAGTGCTCACAGTGACAGTGCCCATGGTGTCATGCCCATGGTGACAGTGCTCATGGTGACAGTGCTCATGTTGGCAGTGCCATAAATAACAGTGCTCATTGTGGCAGTGCTCATGGTGTCCGTGCTCATGGTGACAGTGCCCATGTTTACAGTGTTTATGGTGATAGATGTCACGGTGTCAGTGCCCACGGGGACAGTGCCAAGGCTGACAAAGCCCAGGGTGATACTTCCCATTGGGACAGTGCCCACGGTGACAGTGCCCATGGTGACAGCGCCCAGTGTGACAAGGCTCATGGTGACAGTGCTCACGGTGACGGTGCCCATGGTGACAGTGCCGATGGTGAGAGTGCCATTAGTGACAGTGCTCATGGTGAAACTGCCCATGGAGACATCGCCCATGGTGATAGTGCTCATGGTGACAACCCCACGGTGACAGTGCCAATGTTGATAGTCCCCGTGGTGACAGGTCTTACATTGAATGTGACCATGGTGTCTGTGCTCATGGTGACAGTGCTCAAGGTTATCGTCTCCATGTTGACAGTGCCGATGGTGACAATTCTCACGGTGACAGGGCCTAAGGTGAAAATTCTCATAGTGACAGTGTTCACGGTGACAGTGCCCATGGTGCTATTACCCATGGTGACAGTTCTCATAGTGAAACGGCCCATGGTGACACTGCACATGGTGGCAGTGCAAAATGGTGACAGTGTCCATGGTGCTATTGCTCATGGTGACATTGCTTACGGTGATAGTGTGTATGGTGAAACTGCACACAGTGACATTGCTCATGGTGACAGTGTTCACGGCGTTAGTTCCTATCGTGAATGTGACCTTGGGGACAGTGCCCATTGTCACAATTCTCATGGTGTAGTGCTCACGGTGACAGTGCCCATGGTGACAATACACAGGGTGACAGTATTCATGGTGACATTGCTCATGGTGAGAGTGCCCATGTTCACAACTGTCACGGTGATTGTTCCCATGGTGACAATACCCAGGGTAACAGAGCTGATGGTAAAAGTGTTCACGGTGACAGTGCCCATGATGACAGTACCTAAGGTGACAATTCCCATGGTGAGACTGCTCATAGACAGTGCCCATGGTGACAATACCCAGCGTGTCCTGTCCATGGTGACAGTGATCATGGTGACACTTCTCATGAGGACAGTGCCATAAGTGACAGTGCTCATTGTGGCAGTGCTCATGGTGACCGTGCTCATGGTGACAGTGCCCATGGTGACAGTGCCTATGGTGATAGATATCATGGTGGCCGTGCCCAGGGTGACATTGCCCACGCTGACAAAGCCCATGGTGATACTTCCCATTGTGACAGTGCCCACGGTGGCAGAGCCCATGGTGACAGTGCCCAAGATCACAGTGTCCATGGTGAGAGTGCTAACGGTGACTGTGCCCATGGTGACAGCACCCAGTGTGACAATGCCCATTGTGACAGTGCTCACGGTGACCATGCCGATGGTGATAGTGCCAATAGTGAGAGTGCTCACGGTGACACTGCCCATGGAGACACTGCCCATGGTGATAGTGCTCATCATGACAACCCCTCGGAGGCAGTGCCAATGGTGAGAGTCCCCGTGGTGACAGTTCTCACGGTGAAAGTGATCCTATTGATATTTCTCATGGTGACAGTGCTCTTGGTGACAGTGCTCAAGATGATAGTCTGAATGTTGACAGTGCCCATGGTGACTCTTCTCACGGTGACAGTGCCTATGGTGATTATGCTCTTAGTGACAGTGCTCATGGTGACAGTGCCCATGGTGACAGTGACCACGGTGACTGTTCTCACCGTGGTAGTGTCCATGGTGACAGTGTTCATGATGACAGTCCGCATTAAGGCTGTGCCCACGGTGACACTGCTCATGGTGATAGTTCTCACGGTGATAGTACGCACGGTGACAGTGCCAAAGGTGACAATACCCAGGTGATAGTAATCATGGTGAAAGTGCCCATGGTGGCAGATCTCATACTGACAGTTCTTGTGACAGTGATCATGGTGGCAGTGCTCGTGGTGACAGTGCTCTTGGTGACAGTGCTCATGGTGGCAGTGCCCATGGTGAGACTCCCGATGGTGACACTGCCCATGGTGACAGTGCACATGGTCATGGTGCATCTGGTGGCAGTGCAAAATAGTGAGAGTGCCCATGATGATATTGCTCATGGTGATAGTGCCCATGGTGAGAGTGCCCATGGTTCCAGTGCTCATGGTGACAGTGCCCATTGTGACAGTGCCCCTGGTGACAGTGCACACCGTGAGAGTGCCCATGGTGTCTGTGCCCATGGTGACAGTTCTTATCATGAGAGTGTTCACGGTAGCAGTGTTCATGGTAATAGTGCTCACGGAGACATTGCCCACAATGAGAGTGCCCATGGTGAGAATACTGACTGTGACAGTGCCCATGATGACTTTTCTCTCTGCGACAGTGCCCATGGGGACAGTTAGCACGGTGAGATTTCTCACAGTGATAGTGCACATTGTTTCAGTGCTAATAGTGAAAAGACCCACGGCGCCAGTGCCCATCATGGCATTGCTCACGGTGATAGTTCTCACGGTGACAGTGCCCATGGTGATATTACCCATGGTGACAGTACTCAGTGATCAAGTGCTCATGGTGACAGTGCCTAAGGTGATAGTGCACACGGTGGCAGTGCAAAATGGCGACAGTGCCCATGGTGATATTGCTTAATGTGATAGTCCTTGTGGTGACATTGCGCATGGTGACATTGCCCACCACGACAGTTCTCTTGTTGACAGTGCTCATGGTGATAGTGCCAATGTTGGAAGTGCCCATCGTGAAAGTGCCCATGGTGACAGTTCTTATGATGAGAGTGGTCAGAGTGGCAGTGCTCATGGTGAAAGTGCCCATGGTGACAGAGCCCACGGTGACAGTGTCCATAGTTATAGTGTCCACGGTGACAGTCCTAACAGTGAAATTGTCCATGGGGACACTGCCCATGGTGAAAGTGCCCATGGTCACAACACTCACGGTGATAGTGCTCACGGTGAGAGTGGCCATGGTGACAGTGACCACGGTGACACTTCTAATGGTGATACTGCCCATGATGACAGTGCTCATGGTGACAGTCCACATTGTGCCAGTGCCCAAGGTGACAGTGCTCATGGTGACAGTGCCCAAAGTCACAATACCCATGGTGACAGTGCCCAGGCTGACAGTTCTCAAGGTGATAGTGCCCATGGTGACAGTGCACATGGTGATACAGAGAATGGGGACAGTGCTTATGGTGACAGTGGTCATGGTTGCAGTACCCATGGTGATAGTGCTGAAACTGACAGTGCCCTTGGGGATAGTGCCCATGGTGAGTGTGCTCGTGTTAATAGTGCCCATGGTGGCAGTTCCCATTGTGAAAGTGCTCATGATGACAGTGCCCATGTGGGTAGTTCCCATGGTGACAGTGCTCATGGTGATAGTGACCATGTTAACAGTGCACATGGTGGCTGTGCCCTTGGTGACAGTGCCCATGATGACAGTATTCATGGTGACAGTGCTCACGGTGATAGTGCCCATGGTGAGAGTGCACATGGTGGTAGTCCACATGGTGGCAGTGAAAAATGGTGACAGTTCCCATGCTGACAGTTCTCATTGTGACAATGCACACGGTCACAACCGATGCTGACACTGCTCATGATAGCTGTACCCGTGGTGACAGTGCTCATGGTGATAGTGACCATGTTAACAGTGCCCATGGTGACACTTCCCATGGTGACAATGCCCATGATGACAGTGCCCATGGAGTCAGTGCCCACGGAGCCATTGCCTATGGTAACAGTGCTCACAGTGACAGTACCCATGGTAACAGTGACCACGGTGAGAGTGCTCATGGTGATAGTGGCTATGGTGACAGATCACACTGTGACAGTCCGCATTGTGCCAGTACCAATAGTGACAGTGCCCATGGTGACATTGACCATGGTGAGAGTGCTCACGGTGCTAGTGCTCACAGTAATAGTGCTCATGGTGACAGTGCCGACAGTGACGGTGCTCACGGTGACAGTGCCTATGGTGATAGTGCCCATGGTGAGAGTCCGCCCATTGATAGTGCCCATGGTGGCAGTTCCCATTGTGAAAGTGCTCATGATGACATTGCCCATGTTGGTAGTTCCCATGGTGACAGTGCTCACGGTGATAGTGATCTTCGTAACTGTGCACATGGTGGCCATGCCCTTGGTGACAGTGCCAATGATGACAGTACTCATGGTGACAGTTCCCATGGGGACAAGGCACAGGGTGGCAGTGAAAAATGGTGAAAGTGCCCATGTTGACATTTCTCATGGTGACAGTGCACACGGTGACAACCCATGCAGACAGTACTCACGGTGACAGTTCTCATGGTTGCAGTACCCATGGTGACAGTGCTCACAGTGATACTGCCCATGGTGGCAGTGCGCATGGTGACAGTGCCCATGGTGACACTGCCCATGATGACAGTGCCCATGGTGAAAGTTCCCACGGCGCCATTGCCTATGGTGACTGTGCTCATGGTAACAGTGCCCATGGTGACAGTGACCATGGTGAGAGTGCTCACACTGATAGTGCCCATGGTGACAGGGCTCATGGTGCCAGGCCGCATTGTGCCAGTACCCATGGCGACAGTGGTCATGGTGACACTGACCACAGTGAGAGTGCTCACTGTGATAGAGCTCACGGTAATAGTGCTCATGGTGACAGTGCAAATGGTGACAATACCCATGGTGACAGTACTCATGTTGAAAATACCCATGGTGGCAGTTCTCATGGTGACAGTGCTCATAATAGCAGTGCCCAAGGTGGCAGTCCTCGTGGTGACAGTGCTAATGGTGACAGTGCTCTTGGTGGCAGTTCCCATGGGGACAGTACCGATGGTGACCCTGTGCATTGTTACAGTGCCCATGGTAACCGTGCTCACGGTGGTAGTGCACATCGTGACAGTGCCCATGGTGGTAGTTCACCTGGTGACAGTGCTAAATAGTGACAGTGCACATGCTGACAGTGCTCACGGTGATAGTGCCCATGGTGACAGTGCCCACGGTGATAATGGGTATTATTACAGTGTTCATCGTGACAGAGCCCAAGGTGGCAGTGGCCATGGTGACAGTGCCCACAATGACAGTGCCCATGGTAACAGTGCCGACAGTGACAGTGCCCATGGTGACACTTCTCACAGTGAATGTGCCCATGGGGACAGTTACCATGATGAGATTTCTCACGGTGATAGTGCCCATTGTGACAGTGCTCACAGTGACAATGCCCATGGTGCCAGTGCCCATAGAGACATTCCACACGGTCACTTTTCTCACGGTGAAAGTGCCTATGGTTACACTGCACCTGGTGGCAGTGCAAAATGGTGACAGTGCCCATGGTGACATTGCTCATAGTGACTTTGCTTACAGTGATAGTCCTTACAGTGACAGTGTGCATGGTGACACTGCACACAGTTGCAGTGTTTATGGTGACAGTCTTCACGGTGATACTTTCCATGGTGATAGTGCCCATGATGACACTGCACATGGTGGCAGTGATAAATGGTGACAGTGCCCCTGTTGACAGTTCTCATGATGAGAGTGCACATGGTGACCACCCGTGCAGACTGTACTCATTGTGACAGTACTCACGGTGACAGTTCTCATGTTTGCAGTATCCATGGTGACTGTGCTCACAGTGATAGTGCCCATGGTGAGAGTGCCCATGATGACAGGGCCCATGGTGCCATTGCCTATGGTGACAGTGCTCATGGTAACAGTGCCCAAGGTGACAGTGACCATGGTGAGAGTGCTCACACTGATGGTGCCCATGGTGACAGTGCTCACGGTGCCTGTCTACATTGTGACAGTACCCATGGCGACAGTGCTCATGGTGACAGTGACCACAGTGAGAGTGCTCATAGTGATAGTGCTCACGGTAATAGTGCTCATGGTGACAATGCAAATGGTGACAATACCATGGTGACAGTACTCATGTTGAAAATACCCATGGTGGCAGTTCTCCTAGCGACAGATCTCATGGTGACAGTGCTCATAATAGCAGTGCCCAGGTGCCAGTGCTCGTGGTGACAGTGCTAATGGTGACAGTGCTCTTGGTGGCAGTTCCCATCGGGACAATACTGATGGTGACGCTGTGCATTGTTACAGTGCCCATGGTAACCGTGCTCACGGTGATAGTGCACATCGTGACAGCGCCCATGGTGGTAGTTCACCTGGTGACAGTGCTAAATAGTGACAGTGCACGTGCTGACAGTGCTCACGGTGATAGTGCCCATGGTGACAGTGCACACGGTGATAATGGGCATTGTTACAGAGTTCATGGTGACAGCACACGGTGGCAGTGGCCATGGAGACAGTGCCCACAATGACAGTGCCCATGGTGACAGTGCCGACAGTGACAGTGCCCATGGTGACACTTCTCACGGTGACAGTGCCCATGGGGACAGTTAGCATGGTGAGATTTCTCACGGTGACAGTGCCCGTTGTGACAGTGCTCACAGTGACAATGCCCATGGTGCCAGTGCCCATAGAGTCATTCCGCACGGTCTCATTTCTCACAGTGAAAGTGCCTATGGTGATATTAACCATGGTGACACTGCACATGGTGGCAGAGCAAAATGGTGACAGTGCCCATGGTGACATTGCTCATGGTGACTTTGCTTATGGTGATAGTCCTTACAGTGACAGTGCGCATGGTGACACTGCACACAGTGACAGTGTTCATGGTGACAGTGTTCACAGTGATAGTTCCCATGGTGAGATTGCCCATGGTAACAGTGCCCATAGTCACAATTCTCATGGTGTAGTGCTCACAGTGACAGTGCCCATGGTGTCATGCCCATGGTGACAGTGCTCATGGTGACAGTGCTCATGTTGGCAGTGCCATAAATAACAGTGCTCATTGTGGCAGTGCTCATGGTGTCCGTGCTCATGGTGACAGTGCCCATGTTTACAGTGTTTATGGTGATAGATGTCACGGTGTCAGTGCCCACGGGGACAGTGCCAAGGCTGACAAAGCCCAGGGTGATACTTCCCATTGGGACAGTGCCCACGGTGACAGTGCCCATGGTGACAGCGCCCAGTGTGACAAGGCTCATGGTGACAGTGCTCACGGTGACGGTGCCCATGGTGACAGTGCCGATGGTGAGAGTGCCATTAGTGACAGTGCTCATGGTGAAACTGCCCATGGAGACATCGCCCATGGTGATAGTGCTCATGGTGACAACCCCACGGTGACAGTGCCAATGTTGATAGTCCCCGTGGTGACAGGTCTTACATTGAATGTGACCATGGTGTCTGTGCTCATGGTGACAGTGCTCAAGGTTAGAGTCTCCATGTTGACAGTGCCGATGGTGACAATTCTCACGGTGACAGGGCCTAAGGTGAAAATTCTCATAGTGACAGTGTTCACGGTGACAGTGCCCATGGTGCTATTACCCATGGTGACAGTTCTCATAGTGAAACTGCCCATGGTGACACTGCACATGGTGGCAGTGCAAAATGGAGACAGTGCCCATGGTGATATTGCTCATGGTGACATTGCTTACGGTGATAGTGTGTATGGTGAAACTGCACACAATGACATTGCTCATGGTGACAGTGTTCACGGCGTTAGTTCCTATCGTGAATGTGACCATGGGGACAGTGCCCATTGTCACAATTCTCATGGTGTAGTGCTCACGGTGACAGTGCCCATGGTGACAATACACAGGGTGACACTATTCATGGTGACATTGCTCATGGTGAGAGTGCCCATGTTCACAACTGTCACGGTGATAGTTCCCATGGTGACAATACCCAGGGTAACAGAGCTGATGGTAAAAGTGTTCACGGTGACAGTGCCCATGATGACAGTACCTAAGGTGACAATTCCCATGGTGAGACTGCTCAAAGACAGTGCCCATGGTGACAATACCCAGCGTGTCCTGTCCATGGTGACAGTGATCATGGTGACACTTCTCATGAGGACAGTGCCATAAGTGACAGTGCTCATTGTGGCAGTGCTCATGGTGACCGTTCTCATGGTGACAGTGCCCATGGTGACAGTGCCTATGGTGATAGATATCATGGTGGCCGTGCCCAGGGTGACATTGCCCACGCTGACAAAGCCCATGGTGATACTTCCCATTGTGACAGTGCCAACGGTGGCAGAGCCCATGGTGACACTGCCCAAGATCACAGTGTCCATGGTGAGAGTGCTAACGGTGACTGTGCCCATGGTGACAGCACCCAGTGTGACAATGCCCATTGTGACAGTGCTCACGGTGACCATGCCGATGGTGATAGTGCCAATAGTGAGAGTGCTCACGGTGACACTGCCCATGGAGACATTGCCCATGGTGATAGTGCTCATCATGACAACCCCTCGGAGGCAGTGCCAATGGTGAGAGTCCCCGTGGTGACAGTTCTCACGGTGAAAGTGGTCCTATTGATATTTCTCATGGTGACAGTGCTCTTGGTGACAGTGCTCAAGGTGATAGTCTCCATGTTGACAGTGCCCATGGTGACTGTTCTCATGGTGACAGTGCCTATGGTGATTATGCTCTTAGTGACAGTGCTCATGGTGACAGTGCCCATGGTGACAGTGACCACGGTGACTGTTCTCACCGTGGTAGTGCCCATGGTGACAGTGTTCATGATGACAGTCCGCATTAAGGCTGTGCCCACGGTGACACTGCTCATGGTGATAGTTCTCACGGTGATAGTACGCACGGTGACAGTGCCAAAGGTGACAATACCCAGGTGATAGTAATCATGGTGAAAGTGCCCATGGTGGCACTTCTCATACTGACAGTTCTTGTGACACTGCTCATGGTGGCAGTGCTCGTGGTGACAGTGCTCTTGGTGACAGTGCTCATGGTGGCAGTGCCCATGGTGAGACTCCCGATGGTGACACTGCCCATGGTGACAGTGCACATGGTCATGGTGCATCTGCTAGCAGTGCAAAATAGTGAGAGTGCCCATGATGATATTGCTCATGGTGATAGTGCCCATGGTGAGAGTGCCCATGGTTCCAGTGCTCATGGTGACAGTGCCCATTGTGACAGTGCCCCTGGTGACAGTGCACACCGTGAGAGTGTCCATGGTGTCTGTGCCCATGGTGACAGTTCTTATCATGAGAGTGTTCATGGTAGCAGTGTTCATGGTAATAGTGCTCACGGAGACATTGCCCACAATGAGAGTGCCCATGGTGAGAATACTGACTGTGACAGTGCCCATGATGTCTTTTCTCTCTGCGACAGTGCCCATGGGGACAGTTAGCACGGTGAGATTTCTCACAGTGATAGTGCACATTGTTTCAGTGCTAATAGTGAAAAGACCCACGGCACCAGTGCCCATCATGGCATTGCTCACGGTGATAGTTCTCACCGTGACAGTGCCCATGGTAATATTACCCATGGTGACAGTACTCAGTGATCAAGTGCTCATGGTGACAGTGCCTAAGGTGATAGTGCACACGGTGGCAGTGCAAAATGGCGACAGTGCCCATGGGGACATTGCTTAATGTGATAGTCCTTGTGGTGACATTGCGCATGGTGACATTGCCCACCACGACAGTTCTCTTGTTGACAGTGCTCATGGTGATAGTGCCAATGTTGGAAGTGCCCATCGTGAAAGTGCCCATGGTGACAGTTCTTATGATGAGAGTGGTCAGAGTGGCAGTGCTCATGGTGAAAGTGCCCATGGTGACAGAGCCCACGGTGACAGTGTCCATAGTTATAGTGTCCACGGTGACAGTCCTAACAGTGAAATTGTCCATGGGGACACTGCCCATGGTGAAAGTGCCCATGGTCACAACTCTCTCGGTGAGAGTGGCCATGGTGACAGTGACCACGGTGACAGTTCTAATGGTGATACTGCCCATGATGACAGTGCTCATGGTGACAGTCCACATTGTGACAGTGCCCAAGGTGACAGTGCTCATGGTGACAGTGCCCAAAGTCACAATACCCATGGTGACAGTGCCCAGGCTGACAGTTCTCAAGGTGATAGTGCCCATGGTGACAGTGCACATGGTGATACAGAGAATGGGGACAGTGCTTATGGTGACAGTGGTCATGGTTGCGGTACCCATGGTGATAGTGCTGAAACTGACAGTGCCCTTGGGGATAGTGCCCATGGTGAGTGTGCTCGTGTTAATAGTGCCCATGGTGGCAGTTCCCATTGTGAAAGTGCTCATGATGACAGTGCCCATGTTGGTAGTTCCCATGGTGACAGTGCTCATGGTGATAGTGACCATGTTAACAGTGCACATGGTGGCTGTGCCCTTGGTGACAATGCCCATGATGACAGTATTCATGGTGACAGTGCTCACGGTGATAGTGCCCATGGTGACAGTGCACATGGTGGTAGTCCACATGGTGGCAGTGAAAAATGGTGACAGTTCCCATGCTGACAGTTCTCATTGTGACAATGCACACGGTCACAACCGATGCTGACACTGCTCATGGTAGCTGTACCCGTGGTGACAGTGTTCATGGTGATAGTGACCATGATAACAGTGCCCATGGTGACAATGCCAATGGTGACAATGCCCATGATGACAGTGCCCATGGAGTGAGTGCCCACGGAGCCATTGCCTATGGTAACAGTGCTCACAGTGACAGTACCCATGGTAACAGTGACCACGGTGAGAGTGCTCATGGTGATAGTGGCTATGGTGACAGATCACACTGTGACAGTCCGCATTGTGCCAGTACCAATAGTGACAGTGCCCATGGTGACATTGACCACGGTAAGAGTGCTCACGGTTCTAGTGCTCGCAGTAAGAGTGCTCATTGTGACAGTGCCGACAGTGACGGTGCTCACGGTGACAGTGCCTATGGTGATAGTGCCCATGGTGAGAGTCCGCCCATTGATAGTGCCCATGGTGGCAGTTCCCATTGTGAAAGTGCTCATGATGACATTGCCCATGTTGGTAGTTCCCATGGTGACAGTGCTCACGGTGAGTGACCTTGGTAACTGTGCACATGGTGGCCGTGCCCTTGGTGACAGTGCCAATGATGACAGTACTCATGGTGACAGTTCTCATGTTGAAAATACCCATGGTGGCAGTTCTCATGGTGACAGGGCTCATAATAGCAGTGCCCAAGGTGGCAGTCCTCGTGGTGACAGTGCTAATGGTGACAGTGCTCTTGGTGGCAGTTCCCATGGGGACAGTACCGATGGTGACCCTGTGCATTGTTACAGTGCCCATGGTAACCGTGCTCACGGTGGTAGTGCACATCGTGACAGTGCCCATGGTGGTAGTTCACCTGGTGACAGTGCTAAATAGTGACAGTGCACATGCTGACAGTGCTCATGGTGATAGTGCCCATGGTGACAGTGCCGACGGTGATAATGGGTATTATTACAGTGTTCATCGTGACAGAGACCAAGGTGGCAGTGGCCATGGTGACAGTGCCCAAAATGACAGTGCCCATGGTAACAGTGCCGACAGTGACAGTCCCCATGGTGACACTTCTCACAGTGAATGTGCCCATGGGGACAGTTACCATGATGAGATTTCTCACGGTGATAGTGCCCGTTGTGACAGTGCTCACACTGACAATGCCCATGGTGCCACTGCCCATAGAGACATTCCGCACGGTCACTTTTCTCACGGTGAAAGTACCTATGGTGACACTGCACCTGGTGGCAGTGCAAAATGGTGACAGTGCCCATGGTGACATTGCTCATAGTGACTTTGCTTACAGTGATAGTCCTTACGGTGACAGTGTGCATGGTGACACTGCACACAGTTGCAGTGTTTATGGTGACAGTGTTCACAGTGATACTTTCCATGGTGATAGAGCCCATGTTGACACTGCACATGGTGGCAGTGATAAATGGTGACAGTGCCCATGTTGACAGTTCTCATGGTGACAGTGCACATGGTGTCAACCCGTGCAGACTGTACTCATGGTGACAGTACTCACGGTGACAGTTCTCATGTTTGCAGTATCCATGGTGACACTGCTCACACTGATAGTGCCCATGGTGAGAGTGCCCATGATGACAGGGCCCATGGTGCCATTGCCTATGGTGACAGTGCTCATGGTAACAGTGCCCAAGGTGACAGTGACCATGGTGAGAGTGCTCACACTGATGGTGCCCATGGTGACAGTGCTCACGGTGCCTGTCTACATTGTGCCAGTACCCATGGCGACAGTGCTCATGGTGACAGTGACCACAGTGAGAGTGCTCATAGTGATAGTGCTCACGGTAATAGTGCTCATGGTGACAATGCAAATGGTGACAATACCATGGTGACAGTACTCATGTTGAAAATACGCATGGTGGCAGTTCTCATAGCGACAGATCTCATGGTGACAGTGCTCATAATAGCAGTGCCCAGGTGCCAGTGATCGTGGTGACAGTGCTAATGGTGACAGTGCTCTTGGTGGCAGTTCCCATCGGGACAATACTGATGGTGACGCTGTGCATTGTTACAGTGCCCATGGTAACCGTGCTCACGGTGATAGTGCACATCGTGACAGCGCCCATGGTGGTAGTTCACCTGGTGACAGTGCTAAATAGTGACAGTTCACGTGCTGACAGTGCTCACGGTGATAGTGCCCATGGTGACAGTGCACACGGTGATAATGGGCATTGTTACAGAGTTCATGGTGACAGCACACGGTGGCAGTGGCCATGGAGACAGTGCCCACAATGACAGTGCCCATGGTGACAGTGCCGACAGTGACAGTGCCCATGGTGACACTTCTCACGGTGACAGTGCCCATGGGGACAGTTAGCATGGTGAGATTTCTCACGGTGACAGTGCCCGTTGTGACAGTGCTCACAGTGACAATGCCCATGGTGCCAGTGCCCATAGAGTCATTCCGCACGGTCTCATTTCTCACAGTGAAAGTGCCTATGGTGATATTAACCATGGTGACACTGCACATGGTGGCAGAGCAAAATGTTGACAGTGCCCATGGTGACATTGCTCATGGTGACTTTGCTTATGGTGATAGTCCTTACAGTGACAGTGCGCATGGTGACACTGCACACAGTGACAGTGTTCATGGTGACAGTGTTCACAGTGATAGTTCCCATGGTGAGATTGCCCATGGTAACAGTGCCCATAGTCACAATTCTCATGGTGTAGTGCTCACAGTGACAGTGCCCATGGTGTCATGCCCATGGTGACAGTGCTCATGGTGACAGTGCTCATGTTGGCAGTGCCATAAATAACAGTGCTCATTGTGGCAGTGCTCATGGTGTCCGTGCTCATGGTGACAGTGCCCATGTTTACAGTGTTTATGGTGATAGATGTCACGGTGTCAGTGCCCACGGGGACAGTGCCAAGGCTGACAAAGCCCAGGGTGATACTTCCCATTGGGACAGTGCCCACGGTGACAGTGCCCATGGTGACAGCGCCCAGTGTGACAAGGCTCATGGTGACAGTGCTCACGGTGACGGTGCCCATGGTGACAGTGCCGATGGTGAGAGTGCCATTAGTGACAGTGCTCATGGTGAAACTGCCCATGGAGACATCGCCCATGGTGATAGTGCTCGTGGTGACAACCCCACGGTGACAGTGCCAATGTTGATAGTCCCCGTGGTGACAGGTCTTACATTGAATGTGACCATGGTGTCTGTGCTCATGGTGACAGTGCTCAAGGTTATAGTCTCCATGTTGACAGTGCGGATGGTGACAATTCTCACGGTGACAGGGCCTATGGTGAAAATTCTCATAGTGACAGTGTTCACGGTGACAGTGCCCATGGTGCTATTACCCATGGTGACAGTTCTCATAGTGAAACTGCCCATGGTGACACTGCACATGGTGGCAGTGCAAAATGGAGACAGTGCCCATGGTGATATTGCTCATGGTGACATTGCTTACGGTGATAGTGTGTATGGTGAAACTGCACACAGTGACATTGCTCATGGTGACAGTGTTCACGGCGTTAGTTCCTATCGTGAATGTGACCATGGGGACAGTGCCCATTGTCACAATTCTCATGGTGTAGTGCTCACGGTGACAGTGCCCATGGTGACAATACACAGGGTGACACTATTCATGGTGACATTGCTCATGGTGAGAGTCCCCATGTTCACAACTGTCATGGTGATAGTTCCCATGGTGACAATACCCAGGGTAACAGAGCTGATGGTAAAAGTGTTCACGGTGACAGTGCCCATGATGACAGTACCTAAGGTGACAATTCCCATGGTGAGACTGCTCAAAGACAGTGCCCATGGTGACAATACCCAGCGTGTCCTGTCCATGGTGACAGTGATCATGGTGACACTTCTCATGAGGACAGTGTCATAAGTGACAGTGCTCATTGTGGCAGTGCTCATGGTGACCGTGCTCATGGTGACAGTGCCCATGGTGACAGTGCCTATGGTGATAGATATCATGGTGGCCGTGCCCAGGTTGACATTGCCCACGCTGACAAAGCCCATGGTGATACTACCCATTGTGACAGTGCCAACGGTGGCAGAGCCCATGGTGACACTGCCCAAGATCACAGTGTCCATGGTGAGAGTGCTAACGGTGACTGTGCCCATGGTGACAGCACCCAGTGTGACATTGCCCATTGTGACAGTGCTCACGGTGACCATGCCGATGGTGATAGTGCCAATAGTGAGAGTGCTCACGGTGACACTGCCCATGGAGACATTGCCCATGGTGATAGTGCTCATCATGACAAACCCTCGGAGGCAGTGCCAATGGTGAGAGTCCCCGTGGTGACAGTTCTCACGGTGAAAGTGATCCTATTGATATTTCTCATGGTGACAGTGCTCATGGTGACAGTGCTCAAGGTGATAGTCTCCATGTTGAGAGTGCCCATGATGACTGTTCTCACGGTGACAGTGCCTATGGTGATTATGCTCTTAGTGACAGTGCTCATGGTGACAGTGCCCATGGTGACAGTGACCACGGTGACTGTTCTCACCGTGGTAGTGCCCATGGTGACAGTGTTCATGATGACAGTCCGCATTAAGGCTGTGCCCACGTTGACACTGCTCATGGTGATAGTTCTCACGGTGATAGTACGCACGGTGACAGTGCCAAAGGTGACATACCCAGGTGATAGTAATCATGGTGAAAGTGCCCATGGTGGCACTTCTCATACTGACAGTTCTTGTGACACTGCTCATGGTGGCAGTGCTCGTGGTGACAGTGCTCTTGGTGACAGTGCTCATGGTGGCAGTGCCCATGGTGAGACTCCCGATGGTGACACTGCCCATGGTGACAGTGCACATGGTCATGGTGCATCTGCTAGCAGTGCAAAATAGTGAGAGTGCCCATGATGATATTGCTCATGGTGATAGTGCCCATGGTGAGAGTGCCCATGGTTCCAGTGCTCATGGTGACAGTGCCCATTGTGACAGTGCCCCTGGTGACAGTGCACACCGTGAGAGGGTCCATGGTGTCTGTGCCCATGGTGACAGTTCTTATCATGAGAGTGTTCACGGTAGCAGTGTTCATGGTAATAGTGCTCACGGAGACATTGCCCACAATGAGAGTGCCCATGGTGAGAATACTGACTGTGACAGTGCCCATGATGACTTTTCTCTCTGCGACAGTGCCCATGGGGACAGTTAGCACGGTGAGATTTCTCACAGTGATAGTGCACATTGTTTCAGTGCTAATAGTGAAAAGACCCACGGCGCCAGTGCCCATCATGGCATTGCTCACGGTGATAGTTCTCACGGTGACAGTGCCCATGGTGATAATACCCATGGTGACAGTACTCAGTGATCAAGTGCTCATGGTGACAGTGCCTAAGGTGATAGTGCACACGGTGGCAGTGCAAAATGGCGACAGTGCCCATGGTGACATTGCTTAATGTGATAGTCCTTGTGGTGACATTGTGCATGGTGACATTGCCCACCACGACAGTTCTCTTGTTGACAGTGCTCATGGTGATAGTGCCAATGTTGGAAATGCCCATCGTGAAAGTGCCCATGGTGACAGTTCTTATGATGAGAGTGGTCAGAGTGGCAGTGCTCATGGTGAAAGTGCCCATGGTGACAGAGCCCACGGTGACAGTGTCCATAGGTATAGTGTCCACGGTGACAGTCCTAACAGTGAAATCGTCCATGGGGACACTGCCCATGGTGAAAGTGCCCATGCTCACAACTCTCACGGTGATAGTGCTCACGGTGAGAGTGGCCATGGTGACAGTGACCACGGTGACAGTTCTAATGGTGATACTGCCCATGATGACAGTGCTCATGGTGACAGTCGACATTGTGACAGTGCCCAAGGTGACAGTGCTCATGGTGACAGTGCCCAAAGTCACAATACCCATGGTGACAGTGCCCAGGCTGACAGTTCTCAAGGTGATAGTGCCCATGGTGACAGTGCACATGGTGATACAGAGAATGGGGACAGTGCTTATGGTGACAGTGGTCATGGTTGCAGTACCCATGGTGATAGTGCTGAAACTGACAGTGCCCTTGGGGATAGTGCCCATGGTGAGTGTGCTCGTGTTAATAGTGCCCATGGTGGCTGTTCCCATTGTGAAAGTGCTCATGATGACAGTGCCCATGTTGGTAGTTCCCATGGTGACAGTGCTCATGGTGATAGTGACCATGTTAACAGTGCACATGGTGGCTGTGCCCTTGGTGACAGTGCCCATGATGACAGTATTCATGGTGACAGTGCTCACGGTGATAGTGCCCATGGTGACAGTGCACATGGTGGTAGTCCACATGGTGGCAGTGAAAAATGGTGACAGTTCCCATGCTGACAGTTCTCATTGTGACAATGCACACGGTCACAACCGATGCTGACACTGCTCATGGTAGCTGTACCCGTGGTGACAGTGCTCATGGTGATAGTGACCATGTTAACAGTGCCCATGGTGACAATGCCCATGATGACAGTGCCCATGGAGTCAGTGCCCACGGAGCCATTGCCTATGGTAACAGTGCTCACAGTGACAGTACCCATGGTAACAGTGACCACGGTGAGAGTGCTCATGGTGATAGTGGCTATGGTGACAGATCACACTGTGACAGTCCGCATTGTGCCAGTACCAATAGTGACAGTGCCCATGGTGACATTGACCACGGTGAGAGTGCTCACGGTGCTAGTGCTCACAGTAATAGTGCTCATGGTGACAGTGCCGACAGTGACGGTGCTCACGGTGACAGTGCCTATGGTGATAGTGCCCATGGTGAGAGTCCGCCCATTGATAGCGCCCATGGTGGCAGTTCCCATTGTGAAAGTGCTCATGATGACATTGCCCATGTTGGTAGTTCCCATGGTGACAGTGCTCACGGTGATAGTGACCTTGGTAACTGTACACATGGTGGCCATGCCCTTGGTGACAGTGCCAATGATGACAGTACTCATGGTGACAGTTCCCATGGGGA
The DNA here is from genome assembly GCF_964341445.2 of Mesoplodon mirus. NCBI lineage: Eukaryota > Metazoa > Chordata > Mammalia > Artiodactyla > Ziphiidae > Mesoplodon > Mesoplodon mirus. The sequence goes on along the minus strand of NW_028295808.1, from coordinate 3,733,146 downwards.
CAAGGCACAGGGTGGCAGTGAAAAATGGTGAAAGTGCCCATGTTGACAGTTCTCATGGTGACAGTGCACACGGTGACAACCCATGCAGACAGTACTCACGGTGACAGTTCTCATGGTTGCAGTACCCATGGTGACAGTGCTCACAGTGATACTGCCCATAATGGCAATGCCCATGGTGACAGTGCCCATGGTGACACTGCCCATGATGACAGTGCCCATGGTGAAAGTTCCCACGGCGCCATTGCCTATGGTGACAGTGCTCATGGTAACAGTGCCCATGGTGACAGTGACCATGGTGAGAGTGCTCACACTGATAGTGCCCATGGTGACAGGTCTCATGATGTCAGGCCGCATTGTGCCAGTACCCATGGCGACAGTGGTCATGGTGACACTGACCACAGTGAGAGTGCTCACTGTGATAGAGCTCACGGTAATAGTGCTCATGGTGACAGTGCAAATGGTGACAATACCCATGGTGACAGTACTCATGTTGAAAATACCCATGGTGGCAGTTCTCATGGTGACAGTGCTCATAATAGCAGTGCCCAAGGTGGCAGTCCTCGTGGTGACAGTGCTAATGGTGACAGTGCTCTTGGTGGCTATTCACATGGGGACAGTACCGATGGTGACCCTGTGCATTGTTACAGTGCCCATGGTAACCGTGCTCACGGTGGTAGTGCACATCGTGACAGTGCCCATGGTGGTAGTTCACCTTGTGACAGTGCTAAATAGTGACAGTGCACATGCTGACAGTGCTCACGGTGATAGTGCCCATGGTGACAGTGCCCACGGTGATAATGGGTATTATTACAGTGTTCATCGTGACAGAGCCCAAGGTGGCAGTGGCCATGGTGACAGTGCCCACAATGACATTGCCCATGGTGACAGTGCCGACAGTGACAGTGCCCATGGTGACACTTCTCACAGTGAATGTGCCCATGGGGACAGTTACCATGATGAGATTTCTCACGGTGATAGTGCCCGTTGTGACAGTGCTCACAGTGACAATGCCCATGGTGCCAGTGCCCATAGAGACATTCCGCACGGTCACATTTCTCACGGTGAAAGTGCCTATGGTGACACTGCACCTGGTGGCAGTGCAAAATGGTGACAGTGCCCATGGTGACATTGCTCATAGTGACTTTGCTTACAGTGATAGTCCTTACGGTGACAGTGTGCATGGTGACACTGCACAAAGTTGCAGTGTTTATGGTGACAGTGTTCACGGTGATACTTTCCATGGTGATAGTGCCCATGGTGACACTGCACATGGTGGCAGTGATAAATGGTGACAGTGCCCCTGTTGACAGTTCTCACGGTGACAGTGCACATGGTGACAACCCGTGCAGACTGTACTCATGGTGACAGTACTCACGGTGACAGTTCTCATGTTTGCAGTATCCATGGTGACAGTGCTCACAGTGATAGTGCCCATGGTGAGAGTGCCCATGATGACAGGGCCCATGGTGCCATTGCCTATGGTGACAGTGCTCATGGTAACAGTGCCCAAGGTGACAGTGACCATGGTGAGAGTGCTCACACTGATGGTGCCCATGGTGACAGTGCTCATGGTGCCTCTCTACATTGTGCCTGTACCCATGGCGACAGTGCTCATGGTGACAGTGACCACAGTGAGAGTGCTCATAGTGATAGTGCTCACGGTAATAGTGCTCATGGTGACAATGCAAATGGTGACAATACCATGGTGACAGTACTCATGTTGAAAATACCCATGGTGGCAGTTCTCCTAGCGACAGATCTCATGGTGACAGTGCTCATAATAGCAGTGCCCAGGTACCAGTGCTCGTAGTGACAGTGCTCATGGTGACCGTGCCCATGGTGACAGTGTCCATGGTGACTGTTCTCACCATGATATTGCCCATGGTGACAGTGTTCATGATGACATTCCACATTAAGGCTGTGCCCGTGGTGACAGTGCTCATGGTGATAGTTCTCACGGTGATAGTACGCACATTGACAGTGCCAAAGGTGACAATACCCAGGTGATAGTAATCATGGTGAAAGTGCCCATGGTGGCAGTTCTCATACTGACAGTTCTTGTGTCTGTGCTCATGGTGGCAGTGCTCGTGGTGACAGTGCTCTTGGTGACAGTGCTCATGGTTGCAGTGCCCATGGTGAGACTCCCGATGGTGACACTGCCCATGGTGACAGTGCACATGATCATGGTGCATCTGGTGGCAGTGCAAAATAGTGAGAGTGCCCATGATGATATTGCTCATCGTGATAGGGCCCATGGTGAGAGTGCCCATGGTTCCAGTGCGCATGGTGACAGTGCCCATTGTGACAGTGCCCCTGGTGACAGTGCACACCGTGAGAGTGCCCATGGTGTCTGTGCCCATGGTGACAGTTCTTAACATGAGAACGTTCACGGTAGCAGTGTTCATGGTAATAGTGCTCACGGAGGCTTTGCCCACAATGAGAGTGCCCATGGTGAGAATACTGACTGTGACAGTGCCCATGATGACTTTTCCCTCTGTGACAGTGCCCTTGGGGACAGTTAGCATGGTGAGATTTCTCACAGTGATAGTGCACATTGTTTCAGTGCTAATAGTGAAAAGACCCACGGCACCAGTGCCCATCATGGCATTGCTCACGGTGATAATTCTCACAGTGACAGTGCCCATGGTGATATTACCCATGTTGACAGTACTCAGTGATCAAGTGCTCATGGTGACAGTGCGTAAAGTGATAATGCACACGGTGGCAGTGCAAAATGGTGACCGTGCCCATGGTCACATTGCTTAATGTGATAGTCCTTGTGGTGGCATTGCGCATGGTGACATTGCCCACCATGACAGTGCTCTTGTTGACAGTGCTCATTGTGGTAGTTCTAATGCTGGAAGTGCCCATCGTGAAAGTGCCCATGGTGACAGTTTTTATGATGAGAGTGGTCAGAGTGGCAGTGCTCATGGTGAAAGGGCCCATGGTGACAGAGCCCACGGTGACAGTGCCCATAGTTATAGTGTCCATGGTGACAGTACTAACAGTGAAATTGTCCTTGGGGACAATGCCCATGGTGAAAGTGCCCATGGTCACAACACTCACGGTGATAGTGCTCACGGTGAGAGTGGCCATGTTGACAGTGACCACGGTGACAGTTCTAATGGTGATACTGCCCATGACGACAGTGCTCATGGTGACAGTCCACATTGTGCCAGTGCCAAAGGTGACAGTGCTCATGGTGACAGTGCCCAAAGTCACAATATCCATGGTGACAGTGCCCAGGCTGACAGTTCTCAAGGTGATAGTGCCCATGGTGACAGTGCACATGGTGATACAGAGAATGGGGACAGTGCTTATGGTGACAGTGGTCATGGTTGAAGTACCCATGGTGATAGTGCTGAAACTGACAGTGCCCTTGGGGATAGTGCCCATGGTGAGTGTGCTCGTGTTAATAGTGCCCATGGTGGCAGTTCCCATTGTGAAAGTGCTCATGATGACAGTGCCCATGTTGGTAGTTCCCATGGTGACAGTGCTCATGGTGATAGTGACCATGTTAACAGTGCACATGGTGGCTGTGCCCTTTCTGACAGTGCCCATGATGATAGTATTCATGGTGACAGTGCTCACGGTGATAGTGCCCATGGTGACAGTGCACATGGTGGTAGTCCACATGGTGGCAGTGAAAAATGGTGACAGTTCCCATGCTGACAGTTCTCATTGTGACAATGCACACGGTCACAACCGATGCAGACACTGCTCATGGTAGCTGTACCCGTGGTGTCAGTGCTCACAGTGATAGTGCCCATGGTGACAGTGCCCATGGTGACAGTGCCCATGGTGAAAGTTCCCATGGCGCCATTGCCTATGGTGACAGTGCTCATGGTAACATTGCCCATGGTGACAGTGACCATGGTGAGAGTGCTCACACTGATAGTGCCCATGGTGACAGGGCTCATGGTGACGGTCCGCATTGTGCCAGTACCCATGGCGACAGTGGTCATGGTGACACTGACCACAATGAGAGTGCTCACTGTGATAGACCTCATGGTAATAGTGCTCATGGTGTCAGTGCAAATGGTGACAATACCCATGGTGACAGTACTCATGTTGAAAATACCCATAGTGGCAGTTCTCATAGCAACAGATCTCATGGTGTCTGTGCTCATAATAGCAGTGACAAGGTGTCAGTGCTCGTGGTGACAGTGCTATTGGTGACAGTGCTCTTGGTGGCAGTTCCCATCGGGACAGTACTGATGGTGACACTATGCATTTTTACAGTGCCCATGGTAACCGTGCTCACGGTGATAGTGAACATTGTGACAGTGCCCATGGTGGTATTTCACCTGGTGACAGTGCTAAATAGTGCCAGTGCACATGCTGACAGTGCTCATGGTGATAGTGCCCATGGTGACAGTGCACACGGTGATAATGGGCATTGTTACAGAGTTCATGGTGACAGAGCACACGGTGGCAGTGGCCATGGAGACAGTGCCCACAATGACAGTGCCCATGGTGACAGTGCCGACAGTGACAGTGCACATGGTGACACTTCTCACGGTGACAGTGCCCATGTGGACAGTTAGCATAGAGAGATTTCTCATGGTGGTAGTGCCTGTTGTGACAGTGCTCACTGTGACGATTCCCATGGTGCCAGTGCCCAGAAAGACATTCCACACGGTTACATTTCTCACAGTGAAAGTGGCTATGGTGATATTACCCATCGTGCCACTGCATATGGTGGCAGTGCAAAATGGTGACAGTGCCCATGGTGATATTGCTCATGGTGACATTGCTTACAGTGATAGTCCTTACAGTGACAGTGCACATGATGAACCTGCGTACAGTGACAGTGTTCATGGAGACAATGTTCATGGTGATAGTTCTCATGGTGAGAGTGTCCATGGTGACAGTGACAATAGTCACAACTCTCACGGTGTAGTCCTCACAGTGACAGTGCCCATGGTTACAATGCACAGGGTGACAGTATTCATGGTGATATTGCTCATGGTGATATTGCCCATGGTGAGAGTGCCCATGTTCACAACTCTCATGGCGATAGCACCCATGGTGACAATACCAAGGGTGACCGAGCTCACGGAAAAAGTGCTCATGGTGACAATGACTACGGTGACTGTTCTCATGGTGATAGTGCCCAGTGTGACAGTGTTCATGGTGACAGTCCGCATTGAACCTGTTCCCGTGGTGACAGTGCTCAGGGTGATAGTGCTTACGGTGATAGTTCTCACGTTGACAGTGCCCAAGGTGACAATACCCACGGTGATACTAATCATGGTGAAAGTACCCATGGTGGCAGTTCTCATAGTGGCAGTTCTTGTTACAGTGCTCATGGTGGCAGTGCTCTTGGTGACAGTGCTCTTGGTGGCAGTGATCGTGGTGGAAGTGCGCATGGTGAGACTACCGATGGTGACACTGCCCATGGTGACAGTGCACATGGTCATGGTGCATCTGGTGGCAGTGCAAAATAGTGACAGTGCCCATGGTGATACTGCTCATGGTGATTGTGCCCATGGTGAGAGTGCCCCTGGTTCCAGTGCTCATGGTGACAGTGCCCATGGTGAGAGTGCCCCTGGTGACAGTTCTTATCATGACAGTGCTCACGGTAGCAGTGTTCATGGTAATAGTGCTCACGGTCGTAGTGCCCACAATGAGAGTGCCCATGGTGAGAATACTGACTGTGACAGTGCCCATGGTGACTTTTCTATCTGTGACAGTGCCCTTGGGGACAGTTAGCACGGTGAGATTTCTCACAGTGATAGTGCCCATTGTTTCAGTGCTCATAGTGACAAGACCAATGGCGCAAGTGCCTATCATGGCATTGCTCACAGTGATAGTTCTCACGGTGACAGTGCCCATGGTGATATTACCCATAGTGACAGTACTCAATGATAAAATGCTCATGGTGACAGTGTCTAAGGTGATAGTGCACATGGTGGCAGTGCAAAATGGTGACAGTGCCCATGGGGACATTGCTTAATTTGATAGTCCTTGTGGTGATAGTGCACATGGTGACACTGCCCACCGTGACAGTGCTCTTGTTGACAGTGCTCACGGTGATAGTGCCAATGTTGGAAGTGCCCATCCTGAAAGTGCCCATGGAGACAGTTCTATGGTGAGAGTGGTCACAGTGACAGTGCCCATGGTGAAAGTGCCCATGGTGACAGAGCTCACGGTGACAGTGCCCATAGTTATAGTGTCCATGGTGAAAGTACTAACAGTGAAATTGTCCATGGGGACACTGCCCATGGTGACAGTGCCCATGGTCACATCCCTCACGGTGACAGTGCTCATGGTGACAGTGCCCAAAGTCACAATACCTATGGTGACAGTGCCTAGGCTGACAGTTCTCATGGTGATAGTGCCCATGGTGAGAGTGCACATGGTGATACTGAGAATGGTGACAGCGCTTATGGTGACAGTGGTCATGGTTGCAGTACCCATGGTGATAGTGCTGAAACTGACAGTTACCTTGGTCATAGTGCCCATGGTGAGTGTGCTCACGTTAATAGTAACCATGGTGGCAGTTCCCATTGTGAAAGTGCTCATGATGACAGGGCCCATTTTGGTAGTTCCCATGGTGAGAGTGCTCACGGTGATAGTGACCATGGTAACACTGCCCATGGTGGGTGTGCCCTTGGTGACAGTGTCCATGATGACAGTACTCATCGTGACAGTTCTCACGGTGATAGTGCCCATGGTGACATTGCACATGGTGGCAGTGACAAATGGTGACAGCGCCTATTATGACAGTTCTCATGGAGACAGTTCTCATGGTTACAGTACCCAGGGTGACAGTGATCACAGTGATAGTGGCCATGGTGGCAGTGCCCATGGTGAAAGTGCCCATGGTGACACTGCCCATGGTGACGGTGTCCACGGAGACATTGCCCACGGTGACAGTGCTCATGGTGACAGTGCCCATGGTGACAGTGACCATGGTGAGAGTGCTCACAGTGACAGTGCCCATATTGCCAGGGCCCATGTTGCCAGGGCTCATGTTGCCAGTCTGCATTGTGCCAGTACCCATGGCGAGAGTGCTCATGGTGACAGTGACCACAGTGAGAGTGCTCACGGTGATTGTTCTCACTGTAATAGTGCTCATGGTGACAGTGCAAATGGTGAAAATACACATGGTGACAGTATTCATGTTGAAAATACCCATGGTGGCAGTTCTCATAGCGACAGTTCTCATAGTGACAGTGCTCATAATAGCAGTGCCCAAGGTTGCAGTGCTAGTTGTGACATTGCTAATGGTGACAGTGCTCTTGGTGGCAGTTCCCATGGGGATAGAACCGATGGTGACACTGCACAGTTACAGTGCCCATGGTAACCATGCTCACGGTGATAGTGCACATCGTGACAGTGCCCATGGTGGTAGTTCACCTGGTGACAGTGCTAAATAGTGACAGTGCACATGCTGACAGTGCTCATGGTGATAGTGCCCATGGTGACAGTGCACACGGTGATAATATGCATTGTTTCCGTGTTCATGGTGACAGAACCCAAGGTGTCAGTGGCCATGGTGACAGTGCCCACAATGACAGTGCCAATGGTGAGAGTGCCAACAGTGAAAGTGCCCATTGTGACACTTCTCACGGTGACAGTGCCCATGGTGATATTGCTCATGGTAACTATGCTTATGGTGATAGTCCTTACAGTGACAGTGCACATGGTGACACTGCACACAGTGACAGTGTTCATGCTGATAGAGTTCACGGTGATAGTTACCATGGTGAGAGTTTCCATGGTGACAGTGCCCATAGTCACAATTCTCATGGTGTAGTGTTCACAGTGACAGTGTCCATGGTGAAAATACCCAGGGTGACAGTACTCATGGTGACAGTGCTCATGGTGATAGTGCCCATGGTGACAGTGCCCATGTTCACAATTCTCACACTGATAATACCTATGGTGAGAGTACTTAGGGTGACAATGCCCATGGTGACAGTGCTCATGGTGTCATGCCCATGGAGATATTGCTCATGGTGACAGTGCTCATGTTGGCAGTGCCATAAATAACAGTGCTCATTGTGGCAGTGCTCATGGTGACCATGCTCATGGTGACAGTGCCCATGTTTACAGTGTTTATGGTGATAGATGTCACGGTGTCAGTGCCCATGGTGACAGTGCCCAAGCTGACACAGTCCATGGTGATACTTCCCATTGTGACAGTGCCCACGATGACAGTGCCCATGATGACAATGCTTAGTGTGACAAGGCCTAGGGTGCCTCTGACCATGGTGACTGTGCCTATGGTGAGAGTGCCAATAGTTACAGAGGTCATGGTGAAACTGCCCATGGAGACATTGCCCATGGTGATAGTGCTCATGGTGAAAACCCCACGGTGACAGTGCCAATGGTGATATTCCCCGTGGTGACAGTCCTTACATTGAATGTGACCATGGTGACATTGCTCATGGTGACAGTGCTCATGGTGAGAGTGCTCAAGGTGATATTCTCCATGTTGACAGTGCCCATGGTGACAGTTCTCACAGTGACAGTGCCCATGGTGTCAGTGACCACGGTGACTGTTCTCACCGTGATAGTGCCAATGGTGACAGTGTTCATGGTGACATTCCGCACTGAGGCTGTGCCCCTGGTGACAATTCTCAGGGTGGTAGTGCTCAGGTGGTAGTACTCACGTTGACAGTGCCCAAGGTGACAATAACCACGGTGACCGTAATCATGGTGAAAGTGCCCATGGTGGCAGTTCTCATACTGACAGTTCTTTTGACAGCGCACATGGTGGCAATGCTCGTGTTGACAGTGCTCTTGGTGACAGTGCTCATGGTGGCAGTGCCGATGGTGAGACTACCGATGGTGACACTGCCTGTGCTGACAGTGCACATGGTCATGGTGCATCTGGTGGCAGTGCAAAATAGTGAGAGTGCCCATGGTGATATTGCTCATGGTGATAGTGCCCATGATGAGAGTGCCCATGGTTACAGTGCTCATGGTGACAGTTGTTATCATGACAGTGCTCACAGTAGCAGAGTTCATGGTAATAGTTCTCATGGTGGCAGTACCGACAATGAGAGTGCCAATGGTGAGAATACTGACTGTGACAGTGCCTATGGTGACTTTTCTCTCTGTAACGCTGCCCTTTGGGACAGTTAGAACGGTGAGATTTCTCACGGTGATAGTGCCCATTGTTTCCGTGCTCATAGTGACAAGACCCATGGCGCCAATGCCCATCATGGCATTGCTCACAGTGATAGTTCTCACAGTGACAGTGCCCATGGTGATATTACCCATGGTGAGAGTACTCAGTGATAAAGTGCTCATGGTGACAGTGCCTAAGGTGATAGTGCACATGGTGGCAGTGCAAAATGGTGACAGTGCCCATGGTGACATTGCTTAATGTGATAGTCCTTGTGGTGACATTGCGCATGGTGACATTGCCCACCATGACAGTGCTCTTGTTGACAGTGCTCATGGTGATAGTGACAATGTTGGAAGTGCCCATCGTGAAAGTGCCCATGGTGACAGTTCTTATGATGAGAGTGGTCAGAGTGGCAGTGCTCATGGTGAAAGGGCCCATGGTGACAGAGCCCACGGTGACAGTGCCCATAGTTATAGTGTCCATGGTGACAGTACTAACAGTGAAATTGTCCATGGGGACACTGCCCATGGTGACAGTGCCCATGGTCACAACCCTCACGGTGATAGTGCTCACGGTGAGAGTGGCCATGGTGTCAGTGACCACGGTGACAGTTCTAATGGTGATACTGCCCATGATGACAGTTCTCATGGTGACAGTGCACATGGTGACAACCCATGCAGACAGTACTCATGGTGACAGTACTCATGGTGACAGTTCTCATGTTTGCAGTATCCATGGTGACAGTGCTCACAGTGATAGTGCCCATGGTGAGAGTGCTCATGGTGACACTGCCCATGATGACAGGGCCCATGGTGTCATTGCCTATGGTGACAGTGCTCATGGTAACAGTGCCCATGGTGACAGTGAACATGGTGACAGTGCTCACACTGATGGTGCCCATGGTGACAGTGCTCATGGTGCCTCTCTACATTGTGCCAGTACCCATGGCGACAGTGCTCATGGTGACAGTGACCACAGTGAGAGTGCTCACGTTGATAGTGCTCACGGTAATAGTGCTCATGGTGACAGTGCAAATGGTGACAATACCATGGTGACAGTACTCATGTTGAAAATACCCATGGTGGCAGTTCTCAGAGCGACAGTTCTCATGGTGACAGTGCTCATAATAGCAGTGCCCAAGGTGGCAGTCCTCGTGGTGACAGTGCTAATGGTGACAGTGCTCTTGGTGGCAGTTCCCATTGGGACAGTACCGATGGTGACACTGTGCATTGTTACAGTGCCCATGGTAACTGTGCTCACAGTGATAGTGCCCATCGTGACAGTGCCCATGGTGGTAGTTCACCTGGTGACAGTGCTAAATAGTGACAGTGCACATGCTGACAGTGCTCACGGTGATATTGCCCATGGTACCAGTGCCCATAGAGACATTCTGCATGGTCACATTTCTCAGGGTAAAAGTGCCTATGGTGATAAAACGCATGGTTACTCTGCACATGGTGGCAGTGCAAAATGGTGACTGTGCTCATGGTGACATTGCTCATGGTGAATTTGCTTATGGTGATAGTCCTTATTGTGACAGTGTGCATGGTGACACTGCACACAGTGAGAGTGTTCATGGTGACAGTGTTCATGGTGATAGATCTATGGTGAGAGTGTCCATGGTGACAGTGCCCATAGTCACAATTCTCAAGGTGTAGTGCTCACAGTGACAGTGCCCATTGTAAAAATACCCTGGGTGATAGTACTCATGGTGACAGTGCACATGGTGATAATGCCCATGGAGACAGTGTCCATGTTCACAATTCTCACAGTGATAATGCCTATGGTGAGAGTGCCTAGGGTGACAGTGTCTATGTTGTCATGCCCATAATGACAGTGCTCATGTTAGCAGTGCCATAAATAACAGTGCTCATTGTGACAATGCTCATGGTGACTGTGCTCATGGTGACAGTGCCCATGTTTACAGTGTTTATGGTGATAGATGTCATGGTGTCAGTGTCCACGGGGACACTGCCTTGGCTGACAAAGCCCATGGTGATACTTCCCATTGGGACAGTGCCCACAGTGACAGTGCCCATGCTGATAGCACCCAGTGTGACAAGGCCCATGTTGACAGTGCTCACATTGACGGTGCCCATTGTGACAGTGCCCATGCTGAGAGTGCCAATAGTGACAGTGCTCATGGTGAAACTGCCCATGGAAACATTGCCCACGGTGATAATGCTCATGGTGCCAACCCAACTGTGACATTGCCAATGTTGATAGTCCCCGTGGTGACAGTTCTTACATTGAATGTGACCATGGTGACATTGCTCCTGGTGACAGTGCTCAAGGTTATGTTCTCCATGTTGTCAGTGCCGATGGTGACAGTTCTCATGTTGACAGGGCCTATGGTGTCAATTCTCATAGTGACAGTGCTCACGGTGACAGTGCCCATGGTGCTATTACCCATGGTGACAGTACTCATGGTAAAAGTGTCCATGGTGACTCTGCACATGGTGGCAGTTCAAAATGGTGACAGTGCCTGTGGAGATATTGCTCATGGTGACATTGCTTATGGTGATAGTGTGAATGCTGAAACTGCACACAGTGACAGGGCTCATGGTGACAGTGTTCATGGCGATAGTGCCGATGGCGAATGTGCCCATGGTGACAGTGCCCAGAGTCACAATTCTCATGGTGTAATGCTAACGGTGACAGTGCCCATGGTGACAATACACAGGGTAACAGTATTCATTCTGACATTGCTCATGGTGAGAGTGTCCATTTACACAACACTCACGGTGATAGTGCCCAGGGTGACAGAGCTCATGGTAAAAGTGCTCACGGTGACAGTGCCCATGATGACAGTAGCTAAGTTGACAATTCCCATGGTGAGAGTGCTCATGGTGACAGTGCCCATGGTGACAATACCCAGGGTGTCCTGCCCATGGTGACAGTGATCATGGTGACACTCCTCATGTGGACAGTGCCATAAGTGACAGTTCTCATTGTGGCAGTGCTCATGGTAACCGTGCTCATGGTTACAGGGCCCAAGGTTACAGTGCTTATGGTGATAGATGTCATGGTGGCCATGCCCACGGTGACAGTGCCCACGCTGACAAAGCCCATGGTTTTACTTCACATTGTGACAGTGCCCACGGAGAGAGAGCCCATGGTGACAGTGACCAAGATCACAGTGCCCATGGTGAGAGTGGAATGGTGACTGTGCCCATGGTGCCAGCACCCAGTGTGACAACGCCCATTGTGACAGTGCTCACGGTGACCGTGCCGATGATGACAGTGCTGATGATGACAGTGCCGATGGTGATAGTGCCAATAGTGAGAGTGCTCATGGTGAAACTGCCCATGGAGACACTGCCCATGGTGATAGTGCTCATCGTGACAACCCCTCGGAGGCAGTGTCAATGGTGAGAATCCCCGTGTTCACAGTTCTCACAGTGAAAGTGACCCTGTTGAAATATCTCATGGTGACAGTGCTCATGATGACAGGGCTCAAGGTGATAGTTTCCATGTTGACAGTGCTCATGGTGACTGTTCTCACAGTGACAGTGCTTAGGGTGATAATGCTCTTAATGACAGTGCCCATGGTGACAGTGACCATGGTGACTGTTCTCACCGTGATAGTGCCCAAGGTGACACTTCTCTCGGTGACAGTGCCCATGGGGAGAGTTAGCATGGTGAGATTTCTCAAGGTGATAGTGCCCGTTGTGACAGTGCTCATGGTGACCATGCTCATGGTGACAGTGCCCATGTTTACAGTGTTTATGGTGATAGATGTCACGGGGTCAGTGCCCACAGGGACAGTGCTCAGGCTGACAAGGCCGTTGGTGATACTTCCCATTGTGACAGTGCTCATGGTGACAGTGCCCATGGTGACAGCCCCCAGTGTGACAAGGCCCATGGTGACAGTGCTCACGGTGACGGTGCCCATGGTGACAGTGCCGATGGTGAGAGTGCCAATAGTGACAGTGCTCATGGTGAAACTGCCCATGGAGACATCGCCCATGGTGATAGTGCTCATGGTGACAACCCCACGGGGACAGTGCCAATCCTGATAGTCTCCGTGGTGACAGCTCTTACGTTGAATGTGACCATGGTGACAGTGCTCCTAGTAACAGTGCCAATGGTGACAGTGACTACGGTGAGAGTGCTCACAGTGATAGTGGCCACGGTGACATGGCTCATGGTGCCAGTCCGCATTGTGCCAGTACCTATAGCGACAGTGCTCATGGTGACAGTGACCACAGTGAGAGTGCCTATGGTGATAGTGCTCACTGTAATAGTGCTCAGGGTGACATTGCCCATGGTGATATTACCCATGGTGACAGTACTCATGGTAAAAGTGTCCATGGTGACACTGCACGTGGTGGCAGTGCAAAATGGTGACAATGCCCATGGACATATTGCTCATGGTGACATTGCCTACGGTGACAGTGTGTATGCTGAAACTGCACACAGTGACAGTGCTCATGGTGACAGTGTTCACGGCGATAGTGCCGATGGCGAATGTGCCCATGGTGACAGTGCCCAGAGTCACAATTCTCACGGTGTAATGCTCATGGTGACAGTGCCCATGGTGACAATGCACATGGTGACAGTATTCATGGTGACATTGCTCATGGTGAGAGTGTCCATGTACACAACACTCACGGTGATAGTGCCCAGGGTTACAGAGCTCATGGTAAAAGTGCTCACGGTGACAGTGCCCATGGTGACAGTACCTAAGGTGACAATTCCCATGGTGAGAGTGCTCATGGTAACAGTGCCCATGGTGACAATACCCAGGGTTTCCTTTCCATGGTGACAGTGTTCATGGTGACACTCCTCATGTGGACAGTGCCATAAGTGACAGTTCTCATTGTGGCAGTGCTCATGGTAACCGTGCTCATGGTGACAGGGCCCAAGTTTACAGTGCTTATTGTGATAGATGTCATGGTGGCCATGCCCACGGTGACAGCGCCCATGCTGACAAAGCCCATGGTTATTCTTCCCATTGTGACAGTGCCCACAGTGACAGAGCCCATGGTGGCAGTGACCAAGATCACAGTGTCCATGGTGAGAGTGGAACGGTGACAGTGCCCATGGTGACAGCACCCAGTGTGACAATGCCCATTGTGACAGTGCTCACGGAGACCGTGCCGATTCTGACAGTGCTTATGGTGATAGTGCCAATAGTGAGAGTGCTCACGGTGAAACTGCCCATGGAGACACTGCCCATGGTGATTGTGCTCATCGTGACAATTCCTCAGAGGCAGTGCCAATGGTGAGAGTTCCCGTGGTGACAGTTCTCACGGTGAAAGTGACCCTGTTGAAATTGCTCATGGTGACAATGCTCATGGTGACAGTGTTCATGGTGACAGTGCTCAAGGTGATAGTCTCCAGTTTGACAGTGCCCATGGTGACTGTTCACACGGGGACAGTTCTGATGGTGATAATGCTCTTAGTGACACTGCTCACGGTGAAAGTGCCCATGTTGACAGTGACCACAGTGACTGTTCTTACCGTGATAGTGCCTATGGTGAGAGTGTTCATGGTGACAGTCCGCATTGAGGCTGTGCCCATGATGACAGTGCTCAGGGTGATAGTGCTCACAGTGATATTACTCACGTTGACATTGCCCAAGGTGACAATACCCACGGTGACAGTAATCATGGTGAAAGTGCCCATGGTGGCAGTTCACATATGGACAGTTCTTGTGACAGTGTTCATGGTGGCAGTGCTCGTGGTGACAGTGCTCTTGTTGACAGTACTCATGGTGCAGTGACCATGGTGAGACTACTAATGTTGACACTGCCCATGGTGACAGTGCACATGGTCATGGTGCATCTGGTGGCAGTGCAAAATAGTGACAGTGCCCATGATTATATTGCTCATGGTGATAGTGCCCATGGTTAGAGTGCCCATGGTTATATTGCTCATGGTGATAGTGCCCATGGTTACAGTGCCCATGGTTATATTGCTCATGGTGATAGTGCCCATGGTTACAGTGCCCATGGTTAGAGTTCTCATGGTGACAGTGCCCAGGGTGAAAGTGCCCCTGGTTACAGTGCACACCGTGAGAGTGCCAATGGTGTCTGTGCCCATGGTGACAGTTCTTATCATGATAGTGCTCACGGTAGCAGTGTTCATGGTAATAGTGCTCAAGGTGGCATTGCCAACAATGAGAGTGCCCATGGTGAGATTACTGATTGTGACAGAGCCCATGGTGATATTTCTCCCTGTGACAGTGCCCTGGGGGACAGTTAGCATGGTGAAATTTCTCACAGTCATAGTGCCCATTGTTTCAGTGCACATAGTGACAAGACCCATGGCACTAGTGCCCATCATTGCATCGCTCATGGTGATAGTCCTCACAGTGACAGCGCCGATGGTGCTATTACCCATGCTGACAGTACTCAGTGATAAAGTGCTCATGGAGACAGTGCCTAAGGTGATAGTGCACATGGTGGCAGTGCAAAATGGTGACAGTGCCCATGGTGACATTGCTTAATGTGATAGTCCTTGCGGTGATAGTGCACATGGTGACTGCCCACCGTGACAGTACTCTTGTTGACAGTGCTCACGGTGATAGTGCCAATGTTGGAAGTGCCCATCGTTAAAGGGCCCATGGTGACAGTTCTTTTGGTGAGTATGGTCAGAGTGTCAGTGCTCATGGTGAAAGTGCCCATGGTGACAGATCTCACGGTGACAGTGCCCATAGTAAGAGAGTCCATGGTGACAGTACTAACAGTGAAATTGTCCATGGGGACACTGCCCATGGTGAAAGTGCCCATGGTCACAACCTTCACAGTGATAGTGCTCACTGTGACAGTGCCCATGGTGACAGTGTCCACGGTGACAGTTCTAACAGTAATAGTGCCGATGATGACAGTGCTCATGGTGACAGTCCACATTGTGCCAGTGCCCAAGGTCACAGTGCTCAAGGTGACAGTGCCCAAAGTCACAATACCCATGGTGACAGTGCCCAGGCTGACAGTTCTCATGGTGATAGTGACCATGTTGACAGTGCGCACGGTGATACTGAGAATGGTGACAGTGCTTATGGTGACAGTGGCTATGGTTTCAGTACCCATGGTGATAGTGCTGAAACTGACAGTGCCCTTGGTGATAGTGCCCATGGTGAGTGTGCTCACATTAATAGTGACCATGGTGGCAGTTCCCATTGTGAAAGTGCTCATGATGACAGTGCCCATGTTGGTAGTTCCCACGGTGACAATGCTCACGGTGATAGTGACCATGGTAACACTGCCCATGGTGGGTGAGCCTTTGGTGACAGTGCCCATGATAACAGTACTCATGTTGACAGTGCTCACGGTGATAGTGCCTATGGTGGCAGTGCAAAAAGTTGACAGTGCCCATGGTGACATTGCTTAATGTGATAGTCCTTGCGGTGATAGTGCGCATGGTTACACTGCCCACTCTGACAGTGCTCTTGTTGACAGTGCTCACGGTGATAGTGCCAATGTTGGAAGTGCCCATCATTAAAGGGCTCATGGTGACAGTTCTTATGGTGAGAGTGGTCAGAGTGGCAGTGCTCATGGTGAAAGTGCCCATGGTGACAGAGCTCACGATGACAGTGCCTATAGTTATAGTGTCCATGTTGACAGTACTAACAGTGAAATTCTCTATGGGGACACTGCCCATGGTGAAAGTGCCCATGGTCACAACACTCACGGTGATAGTGCTCACCGTGACAGTGCCCATGGTGACAGTGACCACGGTGACAGTTCTAACGGTGATAGTGCCCATGATGACAGTGCTCATTGTGAGAGGCCACATTGTGCCAGTGCCCAAGGTGAGAGTACTCACGGTGACAGTGCCCAAAGTCACAATACTCATGGTGACAGTGCCCAGACTGACAGTTGTCATGGTGATAGTGCCCATATTGACAGTGCACATGGTGATACTGAGAGTGGTGACAGAGCTTATGGTGACAGTTGTCATGGTTGCAGTACCCATGGTGATAGTGCTGAAACTGACAGTGCCCTTGGTGATAGTGCCCTTGGTGAGTGTGCTCACGTTAATAGGGACCATGGTGGCAGTTCCCATTGTGAAATTGCTCATGGTGACAGTGCACATGTTGTTAGTTCCCATGGTGACAGTGCTCACGGTGATAGTGACCATGGTAACAATGCACATTATAGCTGTGACCTTGGTAACACTGCCCATGATGACAGTCCTCATGGTGACATTGCTCACGGTGATAGTGCCCTCGGTGACAGTGCTCATGGTGGTAGTGAACATGGTGGCAGTGAAAAATTGTGACAGTGCCCATGCTGACAGTTCTCATGATGACAGTGCACACGGTCACAACCCATGCTGACAGTGTTCATGGTAGAAGTACCCATGGTCACAGTGCTCTCAGTGATAGTGCCAATGGTGGCAGTGCCCATGGAGACACTGCCAACAGTGTCAATGCCCATGATGACAGTGCCCATGGTGACAGTGGCCACGGTACAATTGCCTATAGTGACAGTGCTCACAGTGACAGTACCCATGGTAACAGTGACCATGGTGAAAGTGCTCATGGTGATAGTGTCCATGGTGACAGGTCTCAGTGTGACAGTCCGCACTGTGCCAGTACCCATAGTGAAAGTGCTGACGATGAGAGTGCCCATGGTGACAGTGACCACAGTGAGAGTGCTCATGGTGGTACTGCTCACAGTAATAGTGCTCATGATGACAGTGCCGACGGTGAGAGTGCTCACGGTGACAGTGCCCATGGTGATAGTGCCTATGGTGAGAGTCCACATGTTGATAGTGCCCAAGGTGGCAGTTCCCATTGTGAAAGTGTTCGTGATGACATTCAGCATGTTGTTAGTTCCCATGGGGACAATGGTCACGGTGATAGTGACCATGGTAACAGTGCACATGATGGCCATGCCCTTGGTGACAGTGCCCATGATGACAGGACACATTGTGACAGTTCTCAGTGTGATAGTGCCCACGGTGACACTGCACATGGTGGCAGTGAAAAATGGTGACAGTGCCCATGTTGACAGTTCTCATGGTGAAAGTGCACACGGTGACAACCCATGCAGACAGTACTCACAGTGACAGTTCTCTTTGTTGCAGTACCCATGGTGACAGTGCTCACAGTGATATTGCCCATGGTGGGAGTGCCCATGCTTACAGTTCCCATGGTGACACTGCCGATGATGACAGTACCCATGGTGACAGTGCCCACGCAACCATTTCCTGTAGTGACAGTGCTCATGGTAACAGTGCCCATGGTGACAGTGACCATGGTGAGAATGCTCAAAATAATAGTGCCAATGGTGACAGGTCTCATGGTGCCAGTCTGCATTGTGCCAGTACCCATGGCGACAGTGCTCATGGTGACAGTGACCACAGTGAGACTGCTCACAGTGATAGTGCTCACAGTAATAGTGCTCATCGTGACAGTGCTAATGGTGACAATACCCATGGTGACAGTACTCATGTTGAAAATACCCATGGTGGCAGTTCTCATAGCGACAGTTCTCATGGTGACAGTGCTCATAATAGCAGTGCCCATGGTGGCAGTGCTCGTGGTGACAATGTTAATGGTGACAGTGCTCTTGGTGTCAGTTCCCATGGGGACAGTACCGATGGTGACACTGCGCATTGTTACAGTGCCCATTGTAACTGTGCTCATGGTGATAGTGCACATCGTGAAAGTGCCCATGGTCATAATTCACCTAGTGACAGTGCTAAATAGTGACAGTGCACATGCTTACAGTGCTAATGGTGATCGTACCCATCGTGACAGTGCACACGGTGATAATGGGTATTGTTACAGTGTTCATGGTGAGAGAGCCCAAGGTGGCAGTGCCCATGGTGACAGCGTCCAGTGTGACAAGGCCCATGGAGACAGTGCTCACGGTGACCGTGCCCCTGGTGACATTGCTGATGGTGAGTGTGCCAATAGTGACAGTGCTCATGGTGATACTGCCCATGTAGACATTGCCCATGGTGATAGTGCTCATGGTGACAACCCCACAGTGACATTGCCAATGTTGATAATCCCTGAGGTGACAGTTCTTACGTTGAATGTGACCATGGCGACACTTCTCATGGTGACAGTGCCTACAGTGAAAATTCTCATAGTAACAGTGCTCATGGTGACAGTGCGCATGGTGATATTACCCATGGTGACAGTACTCATGGTAAAAGTGCCCATGGTGACACTGCACATGGTGGCAGTGCAATATGGTGACAGTGCCCATGGTGATATTGCTCATGGTGACATTGCTTACGGTGATAATCCTTATGGTGATAGTGTGTATGGTGAAACTGCACACAGTGACTGTGCTCATGGTGACACTTTTAACAGTGATAATGCCGATGGTGAATGTGCCCATGGTGACAGTGCCCATAGTCACAATTCTCATGGTGTAGTGCTCACGGTGACATGCCCATGGTGACAATACACAGGGTGACATTATTCATGTTGACATTGCTCATGGTGATAGTGCACATGGTGAGACTGCCCATGTACACAGCTCTCACGGTGATACTGCCCATGGTGACAATACCCAGGGTGAGAGAGCTCATAGTCAATGTGCTCAAGGTGACAGTGCCCATGGTGAAAACACCCAGGGTGTCCTGCCCATAGTGAGAGTGATCATGGTGACACTGCTCATGTGGACAGTGCCATAAGTGACAGTGCTCACTGTGGCACTGCTCATGTGGACAGTGCTCATGGTTACAGTGCTTATAGTGATAGATGTTACGGTGGCCATGCTCACAGTGACAGTGCCCACGATGACAAAGCCCATGGTGATACTTCCCATTGTGAGAGTGCCCATTGTGAAAGAGCCCATGGTGATAGTGCCCAGGATCACAGTGCCCATGGTGACAGTTCTAATGGTGACTGTGCCCATGGTAACTACACCCAGTGTGACAACACCCATTGTGACAGTGCTCACGGTGACTGTGCCGATGCTGAGAGTGCCGATGGTGATAGTGCCAATAGTGAGAGTGCTCACGGTGAAACTGCCCATGGAGACAATGCCCATGGTGATAGTGCTCATCGTGACAATCCCACGGAGGCAGTGCCAATGGTGAGAGTTCCCGTGGTGACAGTTCTCATGGTGAAAGTGACCCTGTTGAAATTGCTCATGGTGACAATGCTCACGGTGACAGTGTTCATGGTGACAGTGCTTGAGGTGATAGTCTCCATGTTGACAGTGCCCTTGGTGACTGTTCTCATGGTGACAGTGCCTATGGTGATAAAGCTCTTACTGACAGTCCTCATGGTAAATGTGCCCATGGTGACAGTGACGATGGTGACTGTTCTCACCATGATAGTGCGCATGGAGACAGTGTTCATGGTGACAGTCCGCATTGAGGCTGTGCCCATGGTGACAGTGCTCAGGGTGATAGTGCTCACAGTGATATTACTCACGTTGACACTGCCCAAGGTGACAATACCCACGATGACAGTAATCATGGTGAAAGTGCCCATGGTTTCAGTTCTCATATTGGCAGTTCTTGTGACAGTGCTCATGGTGGCAGTGCTCGTGGTGACAGTGCTCTTGGTGACAGTGCTCATGGTGCAGTGCCCATGGTGAGACTCCCGATGGTGACACTGCCCATGGTGACAGTGCACATGGTCATGGTGCATCTGGTGGCAGTGCAAAATAGTGAGAATGCCCATGGTGATATTGCTCATGGTGATAGTGCCCATGGTGAGAGTGCCCATGGTTCCAGTGCTCATGGTGACAGTGCCCATGGTGACAGTTCCCCTGGTGACAGTGCACAACGTGAGAGTACCCATGTTGTCTGTGCCCATGGTGACAGTTCTTATCATGATAGTGCAAACAGTAGCAGTGTTCATGGTAATAGTGCTCACGGTGGCAGTGCCCACAATGAGAGTGCCAATGGTGGGAATACTGACTGTGACAGAGCCCATGGTGACATTTCTCCCTGTCACAGAGCCTTTGGGTACAGTTAGCATGGTGAAATTTCTCACGGTGATTGTGCCCATTGTTTCAGTTCTCATAGTGACAAGACCCATAGCGCCAGTGCCCATCATGGCATCTCTCACGGTGATAGTGATAACGGTAACAGTGCCCATGGTGATATTACCCATGGTGACAGTACGCAGTGATAAAGTGCTCATGGTGACAGTACCTAAGGTGATAGTGCACATGCTGGCAGTGCAAAATGGTGAGAGTGCCCATGGTGATATTGCTTAATGTGATAGTCCTTGCAGTGATAGTGCACATGGTGACACTGCCCACCGTGACAGGGCTCTTGTTGACAGTGCTCACGGTGATAGTGCCAATTTTGGAAGTGCCCATCGGTAAAGGGCCCATTGTGACAGTTCTTATGGTGAGAGTGGTCAGAGTGGCAGTGCTCATGGTGAAAGTGCCCATGGTGACAGAGCTCACGGTGACCGTGCCCATAGTTATAGTGTCCATGGTGACAGTACAAACAGTGAAATTGTCCATGGGGACACTGCCCATGGTGAAAGTGCCCTTGTTCCCACCTTCACTGTGACAGTGCTCACCGTGACAGTGCCCATGATGACAGTGACCACGGTGACAGTTCTAACGGTAATAGTGCCCATGATGACAGTGCTCATGGTGACAGTCCACATTGTGCCAGTGCCCAAGGTGACATTGCTCATGGTGACATTGCCCAAAGTCACAATACCCATGGTGACAGTGCCCAAGCTGACAGTTCTCATGGTGATAGTGCCCATGGTGACAGTGCACATGGTGATACAGAGAATGGGGACAGTGCTTATGGTGACAGTGGTAATGGTTGCAGTACCCATGGTGATAGTGCTGAAAGTGACAGTACCCTTGGTGATAGTGTCCATGGTGAGTGTGCTCACATTAATAGTGCCCATGGTGGAGGTTCCCATTGTCAATGTGTTCATGGTGACAGTGCCCATGTTGGTAGTTACCATGGTGACAGTGCTCACGGTGATAGTGACCATGGTAATGGTGCACATGGTGGTTGTGCCCTTGGTGACACTGCCCATGATGACATTACTCATGGTGACAGTGCTCACGGTGATAGTGCTCATGGTGATAGTGCACATGGTGGTAGTGCACATGGCAGCAGTGAAAAATGGTGACAGTGCCCATGCTGACAGCTCTCATAGTGACAGTGCACACGGTTACAACCCATGCTGACAGTGCTCATGGTAGCAGTAAGCGTGGTGACAGTGCTCATAGTGACAGTGCTCATGGTAGCAGTACCCGTGGTGACAGAGCTCACAGTGATAGTGCACATGGTTGCATTGCCCATGGTGGCACTGAAAATGGGGACAATGCCCATGATGACAGTGCCCATGGTGACAGTGCCCACAGTGCCATTGCCTATGGTGACAGTGCTGACAGTCACAATACCCATAGTAACAGTTACCACGGTGAGATTGCTCATGGTGATAGTGTCCATGGTGACACGGCTCATTGTGACAGTCCGCATTGTGCCAGTACCCATAGGAAAGTACTCATGGTGAGAGTGCGCATGGTGATAGTGTCCTTGGTGAGAGTGCTCACGGTGGTAGTACTCACAGTAATAGTGCTCATGGTGACAGTGCCGATGGTGATAGTGCCCATGGTGGCAGTTCCCATGGTGAAAGTGCTCATGATGACTTTGCCCATGTTGGTAGTTCCCATGGTGAGAGTACTCACGGTGATAGTGACCATGGTAACACTGCACATGGTGGCCGTGCCCTTGGTGACAGTCCCCATGTTGACAGGACTCAGGGTGACAGTTCTCATGGTGATAGTGCCCACGGTGACATTTCAGATGGTGGCAGTGAAAAATGGTGACAGTGCCCATGTTGACAGTTCTCATAGTGACAGTGCACACGGTGACAACTCATGAAGACAGTACTCACGGTGAGAGTTATCTTTGTTGCAGTACCCATGGTGACAGTGCTCACAGTGATATTGCCCATGGTGGCCGTTCCCATGTTTACAGTTCCCATGGTGACACTGCCCATGATGTCAGTGCCCATGGTGACAGTGCCCATGTTCACAATTCTCACAGTGATAATGCCAATGGTGAGAGTACCTAGGTTGACAATGCACATGGTGACAGTGCACATGGTGTCATGCCTATGGTGACAGTGCTCATGGTGACAGTTCTCATGTTGGCATTGCCATAAATAACAGTGCTCATTGTGGCAGTGCTTATGGTGACAGTGCTCATGGTGACAGTGCCCATATTTACATTGTTTATGGTGATAGATGTCACGGTGACAGTGCACACAGGGACAGTGCCCAGCGTGACAAAGCCCATGGTGATACTTCCCATTGTGACAGTGCTCACGGTGACGGTGCCCATGGTGACAGTGCCCAGTGTGACAAGGCCCATGGTGACAGTGCTCAAGGTGACTGTGCTCATGGTGACAGTGTGCACGTTTACAGTGTTTATGCTGATAGATGTAATGGTGTCAGTGCCCACGGGGACAGTGCCCAGGCTGACAAATTCCATGGTGATACTTCCCATTGTGAAAGTGCCCATGGTGACAGCGCCCAGTTTGACAAGGCCCAAGGTGACACAGCTCATGGTGACCATGCCCATTGTGACAGTGCCGATGGTGAGAGTGCGAATAATGACAGTGCTCATGGTGAAACTGCCCATGGAGATATTGCCCATGGTGACAAACCCACAGTGACAGTGACAATGGTGATAGTCCCCGTGGTGACAGTTCTTACGTTGAATGTGACCATGCTCACAGTTCTCATGGTGACAGCGCCTATGGTGAAAATTCTCATAGTGGCAGTGCTCATGGTGACAGTGCCCATGGTGATATTACCCATGGTGACGGTACTCATGGTAAAAGTGCCCATGGTGACACTGCACATGGTGGCAGTGCAAAATGTTGACAGTTTCCATGGTGATATTGCTCATGGTGACATTGCTTATGGTGATAGTCCTTCCAGTAATAGTGTGTATGGTGAAACTGCACACAGTGACAGTGCTTATGGTGACAGTGCCCTTGGTGGCTCTTCCCATGGGGACAGTACCGATGGTGACACTGTGCATTGTTACAGTTCCCATGGTAATCGTGCTCACGGTGGTAATGCACGTGCTGACAGTTTCCATGGTGGTAGTTCACCTGGTGACAGTGCTAAATAGTGACAGTGCACATGCTGACAGTGCTCATGGTGATAGTGCCCATGAGACAGTGCACACGGTGATAATAGGCATTGTAACAGTGTTCATGGTGACAGAGCCCAAGGTGGCAGTAGCCATGGTGACAGTGCCCACAATGACAGTGCCCAAAGTGACAGTGCCGACAGTGACAGTTCCCATGGTGGCACATCTCACGGTGACGGTGCCCATGGGGACAGTTAGCATGGTGAGATTTCTCACGGTTATAGTGCCCGTTATGACAGTGCTCTCAGTGAGACGGCCCATGGTGCCAGTGCCCATATAGACATTCTGCTCAGTAACATTTCTCACGGTGAAAGTGCCTATGGTGATATTACCAATGGTGACACTGCACATGGTGGCTGTGCAAGATGGTGAGAGTGCCCATGGTGACATTGTTCATGGTGACATTGCTTACAGTGATAATCCTTATGGTGACTGTGTGCATGGTAACAATGCACACGGTGACAATGTTCACTGTGACAGTGTTCACGGTGATAGTTCCCATGGTGAGGTTCTCCATGGTAACAGTGCCCATAGTCACAATTCTCATGGTGTAGTGCTCACAGTGACAGTGTCCATGGTGAAAATACCCAGGGTGACAGTACTCATGGTGACCGTGTTCATGGTGACAGTGCGCATGTTGACACTGCCCACCATGACAGTGCTCTTGTTGACAGTGCTAAAGGTGATAGTGCCAATGTTGGAAGTGCTCATCGTGAAAGTGCCCACGGTGACAGTTCTTATGGTGACAGTGGTCACAGTGGCACTGCTCATGGTGAAAGTGCCCAAGGTGACAGAGCTCATGGTAACAGTGCCCTTAGTTATAGTGTCCATGGTGACAGTACTAACAGTGAAATTGACCATGGGGACACTACCCATAGTAACAGTGCACATGGTCAGAACCCTCACAGTGATAGTGCTCACAGTGACAGTGCCCTTGGTGATAGTGACCACGGTGACCTTTATAATGTTGATAGAGCCCATGATGACAGTGCTCATTGTGACAGTCCACATTGTGCCAGTGCCCAAGGTGACAGTGCTCATGGTAACAGTGCCCAAAGTCACAATACCCATGGTTACAGTGCCGATGCTGACAGTTCTCCTGGTGATAGTGCCCATGGTGAGAGTGCACATGGTGATACTGAGAATGGTGACAGTGATAACGGTGACAGTGGTCATGGTTGCAGTACCCATGGTGATAGTTCTGAAACTGACAGTGCCCTTGGTGATAGTGCCCATGGTGAGTGTGCTCACATTAATAGTGCCGTGGTGGCAGTTCCCATTGTGAAAGTGCTCATGATGACAGTGCCCATGTTGGTAGTTCCCATGGTGACAGTGCTCACGGTGATAGTGACCATGGTAACAGTGCACATGGTGGCTGTGCCCTTGGTGAAAGTGCCCATGATGAGAGTGCTCATGGTGACAGTGCTCATAATAGCAGTGCCCAAGGTGCCAGTGCTCGTGGTGACAGTGTTAATGGTGACAGTGTTCTTGGTGGCAGTTCGTATGGGGACAATACTGATGATGACACTGTGCATTGTTACAGTGCCCATGGTATTTGTGCTCATGGTGATAGTGCAAATCGTGACAGTGCCCATGGTGGTAGTTCACCTGGTGACAGTGCTAAATAGTGACAGTGCACATTCTGACAGTGCTCATGGTGATAGTGCCCCTGGTGAGAGAGCACACGGTGATAATTTGCATTGTTACAGTGTTCATGGTGAGAGAGCCCAAGGTGGCAGTGGCCATGGTGACACTGCCCACAATGACAGTGCCCATGGGGACAGTGCCAACAGTGACAATGCCCATGGTGACCCTTCTCACAGTAAGAGTCCCCATGGGGACAGTTAGCATGTTGAGATTTCTCTCGGTGATAGTTCCCATTGTGACAGTGCTCACAGTGACAATGCCCATGGTGCCAGTGCCCATAGAGATATTTTGCACGGTCACATTTCTCACGGTGAAAGTGCCTATGGTGATATTACCCATGGTGACACTGCACATGCTGGCAGTGCAAAATGGTGACAGTGCCCATGGTGACATTCCTCATGGTGACTTTGCTTACAGTGATAGTCCTCATGGTGACAGTGCACATGGTGACACTGCACACAGTGATAGTGTTCATGGTTACAGTGTTCACGGTGATAGTTCCCATGGTGAGAGTGTCCAGGGTGACAGTGCCCATAGTCACAATTCTCATGGTGTAGTGTTCACAGTGACAGTGCCCATGGTGTAAATACACAGGGTGACAGTGCTCATGGTGATAGTGCCCATGGTGACAGTGCCCATGTTCACAATTCTCACAGTGATAATGCCTATGATGAGAGTACTTAGGGTGACAATGACCATGGTGACAGTGCCCATGGTGTCATGCCCCTGGTGACACTGCTCATGGTGACAGTGCTCATGGTGGCAGTGCCATAAATAGCAGTTCCAGTGTGGCAGTGCTCATGATGACCGTTCTCATTGTGACAGTGCCCATGTTTACAGTGTTTATGGTGATAGATGTCACGGTGTCAGTACCCCCGTGGACAGTTCCCATGCTGACAAAGCCCATGGTGATATATCCCAATGTGACAGTGCCCAGGGTGACAGTGCCCATGATGACAGTGCCCAGTGTGAGAAAGCCCATGATGACAGTTCTCACAGTGAATGTGCCCGTGGTGAATATTGCCGATGATGAGAGTGCCAATAGTGACAGTGCTCATGGTGAAACTGCCCATGGAGACAATGGCCATGGTGATAGTGCTCATTGTGAGAACCCAACAGTGACAGTGCCAATTGTGATAGTCCCCGTGGTGACAGTTCTTACATTGAATGTGACCATGGTGATATTGCTCATGGTGACAGTGCTCATGGTGACAGTGCTCAAGGTTATGGTCTCCATGTTGACAGTGCCCATGGTGACATTTCTCACGGTGACTGTGCCTATGGTGAAAATTCTCATAGTGACAGTGCTCATGGTGACTGTGCCCATGGTGATATTAGCCATGGTGACAGTACTCATGGTAAAAGTGCCCATGGTCACACTGCACATAGTGGCAGTGCAAAATGGTGACAGTGCCCATGGGGATATTGCTCATGGTAACATTGCTTACGGTGATAGTGTGTATGGTGAAACTGCACACAGTGACACTGCTCATGTTGACAGTGTTCACGGCGATAGTGCCGATGGTGAATTTGCCCATGGTGACAGTGCCCATAGTCACAATTCTCATGGTGTAGTGCTCACAGTGACACTGTCCATGGTGACAATACACAGGGTGACAGTATACATGGTGACATTGCTCATGGTGAGAGTGCCCATGTTCACAACTCTCACAGTGATAGTGCCCAGGGTGACAGAGCTCATGGTAAAATTGTTCACGGTGACAGTGCCCATGGTGACAGTACCTAAGGTGACAATTTCCAAGGTGAGAGTGCTCATGCTGACAGTGCCCATGGTGACAATACCCAGGGTGTCCTGCCCATGGTGAGAGTGATCATGGTGACACTGCTCATGTGGACAGTGCCATTAGTGACAGTGCTCATTGGGGCAGTGCTCATGGTGACCATGCTCATGTTGACTGGGTCAAGATTACAGTGCTTATGGTGATAGATGTTACGGTGGTCATGCCCACGGTGACAGTGCCCACGCTGACAAAGCCCATGGTGATATTTCCCATTGTGACAGTGCCCATGGTGACAGATCCCATGGTGACAGAGACCACGATCACACTGCCCATGGTGAGAGTGCTAATGGAGACTGTGCCCATGGTGACAGCGCCCACTGTGACAATGCTCATTGTGACAGTGCTCACGGTGACCATGCCGATGCTGACAGTGCCGATGGTGTTAGAGCCAATAGTGTGAGTGCTTACGGTGAAACTACCCATGGAGACTCTGCCGATGGTAATAGTGCTCATCGTGACAACTCCTCAGAGGCAGTGTCAATGGTGAGAGTCCCCGTGGAGACAGTTCTCATGGTGAAAGTGACCCTGTTGAAATTGCTCATGGTGGCAGGGCCCATGGTGAGACTACCAATGGTGACACTGCCCATGGTGACAGTGCACATGGTCATGGTGCATCTCGTGGCAGTGCAAAATAGTGACAGTACCCATGGTGAGATTTCTCAAGGTGATAGTGCCCATGGAGAGAGTGCCCATGGTTACAGTGCTCATGGTGACAGTGCCCACAATGACAGTGCCCTTGGTGACAGTGCACACCATGAGATTGCCCATGGTGGCTGTGCCCATGGTGACAGTTCTTATCATGAGAGTGCTCACGGTAGCAGTGTTCATGGTAATAGTGCTCACGGTGGCAGTGCCCACAATGAGAGTGCCAATGGTTACAAAACTGACTGTGACAGTGCCCATGGTGACTTTTCTCTCTGTGACAGTGCCCTTGGGGACAGTTAGCATGGTGAGATTTCTCACGGTGATAGTGCCCATTGTTTCAGTGCTCATAGTGACAAGACCCATGGCGCCAGTGCCCATCATGGCATTGCTCACGGTGATAGTTCTTACGGTGACAGTGCTGATGGTGATATTACCCATGGTGACAGTACTCAGTGATCAAGTGCTCATGGTGACAGTGCCTAAGGTGATAGTGCACACGGTGGCAGTGCAAAATGGTGACAGTGCCCATGGTGACATTGCTTAATGTGATAGTCCTTGCTGTGATAGTGCGCATGGTGACACTGCCCACTGTGACAGTGCTCTTGTTGACAGTGCTCACGGTGATAGTGCCAGTGTTGGAAGTGCCCATCATTAAAGGGCTCATGGTGACAGTTCTTATGGTGAGAGTGGTCAGAGTGGCAGTGCTCATGGTGAAAGTGCCCATGGTGACAGAGCGCACAGTGACAGTGCCCATAGTTATAGTGTCCATGGTGACAGTACTAACACTGAAATTGTCCATGGGGTCACTGCCCATGGTGACAGTGCCCATGGTCACAACCATCACGGTGATAGTGCTCACGGTGACAGTGCCCATGGTGACAGTTACCACGCTGTAAATTCTAATGGTGATAGTGCCAATGATGACAGTGCTCATGGTGACAGTCCACACTGTGCCAGTGCCCAACGTGACAGTGCTCACGGTGACAGTGCCCAAACTCACAATACCCATGGTGACAGTGCCCAGGCTGACAGTTCTCATGGTGATAGTGCCCATGGTGACAGTGCCCGTGGTGATAATGAGAATGGTGACAGTGCTTATGGTGACAGTGGTCATGGTTGCAGTACCCATGGAGATAGTGCTGAAACTGACAGTGCCCTTGGTGATAGTGCCCATAGTGAGCGTGCTCAAATTAATAGTGCCCATGGTGGCATTTCCCATTGTGAAAGTGCTCATGATGACAGTGCCCATGTTGGTAGTTCCCATGGTGACAGTGCTCCTGGTGATAGTGACCATGGTAACCTTGCCCATGGTGGCTGTGCCCTTGGTGACAGTGCCCAGGGTGACAGTACTCATGGTGACAGTGCTTACGGTGATAGTGCCCATGGTGACAATGCACATGGTGGTAGTGCACATGATGGCAGTGAAAAATGGTGACAGTGCCCATGCTGACAGTTCTCATGGTGACAGTGCATACAGTGACAACCCATACTGACATTGCTCATGGTAGCAGTACCCGTGGTGTTAGTGCACATAGCGATAGTTCCTATGTTGGCAGTGCCCATGGTGACATTGCCCACGGTGAAAATGTCCATGATGACAGTGCCCATGGTGACAGTGCCCATGGTGCCATTGCCTACGGTGACACTGGGCACAATGACAGTGCCCATGGTGACAGTGCCGACAGTGACAGTGCCGATGGTGACACTTCTCACGGTGACAGTGCCCATGGGGACAGTTAGCATGGTGAGATTTCTCACAGTGATAGTGCCCATTGTGACAGTGCTCACAGTGACAATACCCATGGTGCCAGTTCCATGGAGACATTCTGCACGGTCACAGTTCCCACAGTGAAAGTGCCTATGTTGATATTACCCATGGTGACACTGCACATGGTGGCAGTGCAAAATGGTGACAGTTCCCCTGGTGATATTGCTCATGGTGACTTTGCTTATGGTGATAGTCCTTACAGTGACAGTGCACATGGTGACACTGCACACAGTGAGAGTGTTCACGGTGACAGTGTTCATGGAGATAGTTCCTATGGTGAGAGTGTCCATGTTGACAGTGCCCATAGTCTCAATTCTCATGGTGCAGTGCTCACAGTGACATTGCCCGTGGTGAAAATACCCAGGGTGACAATAGTCATGTTGACAGTGCTCATGGTGATAGTGCCCATGGTGACAGTGCCCATGTTCACAATTCTCACAGTGATAATGCCTATGGTGAGAGTACCTAGGGTGACAATGCCCATGTTGACAGTGCCCATGGTGTCATGCCCATGGTGACAGTGCTCATGTTGACAGTGCCATAAATAACAGTGTTCATTGTACCAGTGCTCATGGTGACAATTCTCATGGTGATAGTGCTCATGTTTAGAGTGTTTATGGTGATAGATGTCACGGTGACAATGCCACGGGGACAGTGCCCACACTGACAAAGCCCATGGTGACAGTTCCCATTGTGAGAGTATCCACGGTGACAGTGCCCATGGTGACAGTGCTCCGTGTGACAAGGCCCATGGTGAAAGTGCTTACGGTGACAGTGTTCATGGTGAAACTGTCCATGGAGACATTGCCCATGGTGATAGTGCTCATGGTGACAACCCCACTGTGACAATGCCCATGATGATAGTGCTCATGGTGAAAACCCCACAGTGACAGTGCCAATGGTGATAGTCCCCGTGGTAACAGTTCTTACATTGAATGTAATCATGGTGACATTTCTTATGGTGACAGTGCTCATGGTGACAGTGCTCAAGGTGATGGTCTCCATGTTGACAGTGCTCATGGTGACAGTTCTCATGGTGACAGTGCCTATGGAGAAAATTCTCATAGTTACAGTGCACACAGTGACAGTGCCCATGGTGATATTACCCATGGTGACGGTACTCATGGTAAAAGTGCCCATGATGACACTCCACATGGTTGCAGTGCAAAATGGTGACAGTGCCCATGGTGATATTGCTCATGGTGACATTGCTTATAGTCCTTACGGTGATTATGTGTATGGTGAAACTGCACACAGTGACAGTGCTAATGGTGACAGTTTTCACGGCTATAGTGCCTATGGTGAATGTGCCCCTGGTGACAGTGCCCATAGTCTGAATTCTCATGGTGTAGTGCTCACAGTGACAGTGCCCATGGTGACAATACATAGGGTGACAGTATTCATGGTGACATTGCTCATGGTGATAGTGTCCATGGTGAGAGTGCCCATGTTCACAACTCTCACGGTGATAGTTCCCATGGTGACAATACCCAGGGTAACAGAGCTGATGGTAAAAGTGTTCATGGTGACAGTGCCCATGGTGACAGTACCTAAGGTGACAATTCCCATGATGAGACTGCTCATGGTGACAGTGCCCATGGTGACAATACCCAGCGTGTCCTGTCCATGGTGACCGTGATCATGGTGACACTTCTCACGAGGACAGTGCCATAAGTGACAGTGCTCATTGTGGCAGTGCTCATGGTGACCGTGCTCATGGTGACAGTGCCCATGGTGACAGTGCCTATGGTGATAGATATCATGGAGGCCGTGCCCAGGTTGACATTGCCCCCTGTGACAAAGCCCATGGTGATACTTCCCATTGTGACAGTGCCCACGGTGGCAGAGCCCATGGTGACAGTGCCCAAGATCACAGTGTCCATCGTGAGAGTGCTAATGGTGACTGTGCCCATGGTGACAGCACCCAGTGTGACAATGCCCATTGTGAGAGTGCTCACGGTGACCATGCCGATGGTGATAGTGCCAATAGTGAGAGTGCTCACGGTGACACTGCCCATGGAGACACTGCCCATGGTGATAGTGCTCATCGTGACAACCACTCAGAGGCAGTGCCAATGGTGAGAGTCACGGTGATGACATTTCTCACGGTGAAATTGACCCTGTTGAAATTAATCATTGTGACAGTTCTCATGGTGACAGAGCCTATGGTGAAAATTCTCATAGTGACAGTGCTCGTGGTAACAGTGCCCATGGTGATATTACCCATGGTGACAGTACTCATGGTAAAACTGCCCATGGTGACACTGCACATGGTGGCAGTGCAAAATGGTGACACTGCCCATGGTGATACTGATCACGATGACATTGCTTACGGTGATAGTCCTTACAGTGACAGTGTGTATGGTGAAACTGCACACAGTGAGAGTGCTCATGGTGACAGTGTTCATGGCGATAGTGCCGATGGTGAATGTGCCCATGGTGACAGTGCCCATAGTCACAATTCTCACGGTGTAGTGCTCAAGGTGACAGTGCCCATGGTGACAATACACAGGGTGACACTATTCATGGTGATATTGCTCATGGTGATAGTGCCCATGGTGAGAGTGCCCATGTTCACAACTCTCACAGTGATAGTTCCCATGGTGACAATACCCAGGCTGACAGAGCTCATGGTAAATGTGCTCACGGTGACAGTGCCCATGGTGACAGTACCTAAGGTGACAATTCCCATGATGAGAGTGCTCATGGTGACAGTGCCCATGGTGACAATACCCAGGGTGTCCTGCCCATGGTGAGAGTGATCATGGTGACACTGCTCATGTGGACAGCGCCATAAGTGACAGTGCTCATTGTGGCAGTGCTCATAGTGACCGTGCTCATGGTGACAGTGCCCATGTTTACAGTGCTTATGGTGATAGATGTCAGTGTGGGTGTGCCCACAGTGACATTGCCCACGCTGACAAAGCCCATGGTGATATTTTCCATTGTGACAGTACCCACAGTGACAGAGCCCATTGTGACAGTGCCCAAGATCACAGTGCCCATGGTGAGACTGCTAATGGTGACTGTGCCCATGGTGACAGCACCCATTGTGACAACGCCCATTGAGACAGTGCTCACGGTGACCGTACCGATGTTGACAGTGCCAATGGTGATAATGCCAATAGTGAGGGTGCTCATGGTGAAACTGCCCATGGAGACACTGCCCATGGTGATAGTGCTCATCGTGACAACCACTCAGAGGCAGTGCCAATGGTGAGAGTCACGGTGATGACATTTCTCACGGTGAAATTGACCCTGTTGAAATTAATCATGGTGACAGTGCTCATGGTGACAGTGTTCAAGGTGATAGTCTCCATGTTGACAGTGCCCATGGTGACTGTTTTCATGGTGACAGTGCCTATGTTGATAATGCTCTTAGTGACAGTCCTCACGGTGACACTGCCCATGGTGACAGTGACCATGGTGACTGTTCTCACCATGATAGTGCCCATGGTGACAGTGTTTATGGTGACAGTCCGCATTGAGGATGTGCCCGTGGTGACAGTGCTCAGGGTGATAGTGCTCAAGGTGACAGTACTCACGTTGACAGTGCCCAAGGTGACAATACCCACAGTGACAGTAATCATGGTGAAAGTGCCCATGGTGGCAGTTCTCATAGTATCAGTTCTTGTGACAGTGCTCTTGGTGACAGTGCTCATGGTGGCAGGATCCATGGTGAGACTACTAATGGTGACACTGCCCATGGTGACAGTGCACATGGTCATGGTGCATCTATTGGCAGTGAAAAATAGTGACAGTGCCCATGGTGATATTGCTCATAGTGATAGTGCCCATGGTGAGAGTGCCCATGGTTACAGTTCTCATGGTGACAGTGCCCATAGTGACAGTGCCCCTAGTGACAGTGCACACAGTGAGAGTGCCCATGGTGGCCGTGCCCATGGTGACAGATCTTATCGTGAGCAATGTCACCGTGCTAACTGTCCCCAAGGGCACTGTCACAGAGAGAAAAGTCACCATGGGCACTGTCACAGTTTGTATTCTCCCCTTTGGCCCTCTCATTGTGGGCACTGCCACCATGAGCACTATTACCATGAGCACTGCTACCGTGAGCACTATCATGATAAGAACTGTCACCATGGGCACAGCCAACATGGGCAATCTCAAGGTGTGCTGTGTCACCAGGGGCACTGTCACCATGGGCACTGTCAGAATGAGCACTGTAACCATGGACACTCTCACCATGGGCACTATCACCATGAGCAATATCACCATGGGCACTCTCACTATTTTGCACTGCCACCAGATGCACCATGACCATGTGCACTGTCACCATGGGCAGTGTCACCATCTGGAGTCTCACCATGGGCACTGCCACCAAGGACACGGTCAAAAGAACTGTCACTATGAGAGCTGCCACCATGGGCACTTTCACCATGATTACTGTCACCGTGGGTATTGTCACCTTTGGCACTGTCAACGTGCATACTATCACCGTGAGAACTATCACCATGCACACTGTCACCACAGGCAAAGCCTCAATGCGGACTGTCATCATGAACACTGTCACCATGGGCACTATCATGGTGAGAATCGTCACCGTGGTCACTGTCACCATGGGCACTGTCACCGTGAGCACTGTCACTAAGAGCATAATCACCATAGGCACTGTCACCGTGAGAACAGTCACCATGGGCACTGTCAAAATGGAGACTATCACCTTGAGCACTCTCACCATGAGCAATTTCAACAGGATCACTTTCACCGTGAGAACTGTCACCATGGGGATTCTCACCATTGGCACTGCCTCCAAGGGGTTGTCATGATGAGCACTATAACCATGGGCAGTGTCTCCATGTGCAGTGTCACCGTGAGCACTCTCACTATTGGCACTATCACCATCGGCACTGTCAGTATCAGCATGGTCACCGTGAGCACTGTCACAATGGGCATTGTCACACTGGGTGCTGTCACCATGGGCAGAGTCACCGTTAGCACTCTCACCATGGGCACTGTGATCTTGGGCACTGTCACCATGGGCTCTGCCACTGTTGGCACTGTCACAATGGGATGTATCACCATGGGCTTTGTCCGCGTGGTAAAGGTCACCCTGGGCACTGCCCCCATAACATCGATCAGGATAAGCACTGTAACCATGGGCACTGTCAGTATGAGCACGGTCACCATGAGCACTGTCACTTATGGCACTGTCCACATGAGCAGTGTCACCATGATCACTGTCACCATGGGCAGGACACCCTGGGTATTGTCACCATGGGCACTGTTACCATGAGCACTCTCACCTTGGGTATTGTCACCTTAGGTACTGTCACCATGGGCACTGTCACCGTGAGCACATTTACCATGAGCTCTGTCAGCCTGGGTATTGTCACCATGGGAACTATCACTGTGAGAGTTGTGAACATGGGCACTCTCACCATGGGCACTATCACCATGAGCAATGGCACCATGAATACTGTCACACTGTGTAATGACACCATGAGCACTCTCACCGTGAGCACTACACCATGAGAACTGTGACTATGGGCACTGTCACCATGGGCACATTCACCATCGGCACTATCGCCATGAACACTGTCACCATGAGCACTCTCACTGTGTGCAGTTTCACCATACACACTGTCACTGTAAGGACTATCACCGTAAGCAATGTCATCATGATCAGTATCACCATGGGCAGTGTCACCATTTTGCACTGCCACCATGTGCAGTGTCACCATGGGCAGTTTTACCATGAGTACTGTCACCATGGGTAATATCACCATGGGCACTGTTACCACGAGCACTGTCACTATGAGAATTTTCACCATAGGCTCTGTCACCATGAGAACTGTCACCATGGTCCCATTCAACGTAAGAACTCTCACCACGGGGACTATCACCATTGGCACTGTCACCGTGGGGATGTCACCATGAGCACTATCACCATGGGCAATGTCTCCATGGGCAGTTTCACCATGAGCTCTGTAACTATTGGCACTCCCACCATCGGCACTGTCACCATGGGCACAGTCACCATGGGCCTTGTCACACTGGGCGCTGTCATCATGGGCACTGTCCCCGTGGGCACTGTTACAATGGGAAATATCACCATGGGCTTTGTCAGCATGGGCACTGTCCCTGTGGGCACTGACACTGTTACATCTATCACCATAAACACTGTAAACTTGGGCACTGTAATCATGAGCACTGCCACCATGTG
This sequence comes from Mesoplodon mirus, assembly GCF_964341445.2. Taxonomy (NCBI): domain Eukaryota; kingdom Metazoa; phylum Chordata; class Mammalia; order Artiodactyla; family Ziphiidae; genus Mesoplodon; species Mesoplodon mirus. The sequence continues at coordinate 3,696,940 of NW_028295808.1, read as the reverse complement.
CAGTGTCACCATGGGTAATATCACCATAGGTACTATCACCGTGAGAAATGTGACCGTGCGGAATTCTCTATGGGCACTGGCACCATGGGCATTGTCACTGTGAGCACTGTCACAATGGGCACTATCACCGTGAGAAATCTCATCATGCTAACTGTCCCCATGGGCACTGTCATCGTGAGATATATCACCATGGGCACTGTCACTGTTGGCACTGTCAGCATGGGCACTGTCATTTTGGGCACTGTCACCATGGCCACTGCCACCTTGGGCTCTGTCACCATGAACACTCTAACAATGCCCATTATCACCGTGCGCACTGTCACCATGGGCACTATCACCATGAGCACTGTCAGCATGTACACTGTCACTATTTAGCACTGTCACCATGTGAACTACCACCATGGGCACTGGCATTATGTGCACTATCAGCATGAGCACGGGTATCATGGGCACTGTAACTATGCACAGTGTCACCATCAGTACTGTCCGGATGGGAACTGCCACCAAGAGCACTGTCACCACCTTGGGCACTGCTATTATGAGCACTGTCACCATGAGAACTGTTGCTATGAGAACTGCCACCATGGGTATTTTCAACATGAGTACTGTCACCATGGGTATTGTCAACATTTTCACTGTCACCATGAGCACTATTACTGTGAGCACTATCACCGTGAGTACTCTCACTGTGGTCACTGTCACCATGAGCACTGTCACCATAGGCAATGGTGCCGTGGGCCCTGTCACTATGGGACCTGTCATCATGGGCAGTATCACCATGGGCACTGCCACCATGGACATTATCACTATGAGCACTGTCACCATGTGTACTGCAACCATGAGAACTCTCACCGTGAGTACCATCTGCATGGGTTTTCACCATGTGCACTATCACAATGAGAACTGTCAACATGGGCAGTGTCACCATTTTTCACTGCCACCATGTGCAGTGTCACCATGGGCACATTCACCGTGAGAACTGTCACCATGACTACTGTCATCATGGGCACTGTCACCAAGGGCACGTCTACCATGTGCACTGTTACCATGGTCACTATCACCGTGAGCACTGTCACCTTGGGAACTACCAACATGGGCAATATCATCATGAGCACTTTCACAATAAGAACTGCCACCATGGGAACTATCAACGTGCGGACTCTCACCATGGACACTATCACCATGATCACCATCACCATGAGCACTGTCACTGTCGGCACTGTCACCATGAGCACTATTACTGTGAGCACTACCACCATGAGCATGCTCATCGTGGTCACTGTCACCATGGGCAATGTCACCGTGAGCACTGTCACTATGGGTACTGGCACAATGCGGACTGTCACAATGAGCCCTGTCACCATGGACACTATCACCATGCGCACTCTCACCATGGTCACTGTTACCATCGGTAATGTCACTGTGAGCACTGTCACCCTAGGCAATGGTACCGTGGGCATTTTCACCATGGGCAATATCATCATGGGTTTTGTCACCGTGGGCAGTGTCACCATGGGCATGGCCACCATGGGCTCTATCACTGTGAGCACTGTCACCACGGGTACTTCTATCATGAGCACTGTCAGCACGGGTGGTCACCGTGTGCACTGTCACCATGAGAAGTTTCAGCATTGGCACTTTCACCATTATTCGCTGCCACCATGTGCACTACCAACATGTGCCCTGTCACCATGGGTATTGTGACTTTGAGCACTGTCACCATGAGCACTCTCACCTTGGACACTGGCACAATGTGGACTGTCACCATGAGCACTGTCATCATGGGCACTATCACTGTTAGAACTGTCACCGCGGTCACTTTCACCATGTGCACTGTCACCGTGAGCACTTTCACCGTGATGCTTGTGACCATGGGCAGTGTCACCGTGAGCACTGTCACCTTGGGCACTGGCACAATGTGGACTGTCACCATGAGCACTGTCATCATGGGCACTATCACCATGAGGGTTGTGACCATGGGCACTGTCACCATGGGCACTGTCCCCATGAACAATTTCACTGTTAGTACTGCCACCATGGACACTATAACTATGGGCACTGTAACTGTGAGCTCTGTCACCATAAGAACTGTCACCATGGGCACTTTCACGATGGGCACTTCCAACATTGGCACTATCATCGTGAGCACTGTCAACGAGAGCAGTGTCACGGTGGGCAGTGTCACCATGCACACTATCACCACAAGGACTATCACAGTAAGCAATGTCACCATGGGCACTGTTACCATTTTGCACTGCCAACTTAGGCACTGTCACCATGAGCACTTTATCACTGAGTACTGTCACCATGGGTAATATCACCATGGGTACTGTCACCGTGAGAACTATCACCATGAGCAATGCCATGATGGGCACTGGCGCCATGGGTCTTGTCACTATGAGCACTGAAACAATGTGCACTATCACGGTGAGAAATCTCACCATGCTAACTGTCCCCAAGGGCACTGTCACAGAGAGAAAAGTCACCATGGGCACTGTCACAGTCAGTTTTGTAACCATTGGCACTCTCACTGTGGGCACTGCCACCGTGAGCACTATTATATGAACACTGCTACCGTGAGCACTATCATGATAAGATCTGTCACCATGGGCACAGACACCATGGGCACTCTCACGGTGTGCACTGTCACCAGGGGCACTGTCACCATGGGCACTGTCACCATGAGCACTGTAACCATGGGCACTCCCACCATGGGCACTATCACCATGAGCAATATCACCATGGGCACTGTTACTATTTTGCACTGCCACCAAATGCTCCATCACCATATGCTTTGTCACCATGGCCAGTGTCACCATTGGTAGTCTACCATGGACACTGCCACCATGAGCACTGTCACCATGAACACTGCCACCATGCACACTGTCACAAGATCTGTCTACTATGAGAACTGCCACCATGGGCACTTTCACCATGATTACTGTCACCGTGGCTATTGTCACCTTGGGCATTGTCAACGTGAGTATTATCACCGTGAGCACTATCACCACGGGCACAGCCTCAATGCGGTCTGTCACCACGAACACTGTCACCATGGGCACTATCATGGTGAGAACTGTCACCGTGGTCACTGTCACTAAGAGCATTATCACCATAGGCAATGTCACCATGAGAACAGTCACCATGAGTACTGTCAACATGGAGACCATCATCTTGGGCACTATCACCGTGAGCACTGTCACCATGAGCAATTTCAACAGGGTTACTTTCACCATAAGAACTGTCACCACGGGGACTCTCAACATTGGAACTGCCTCCAAGGGGTTTTCACTATGAGCACTATCACCATGGGCAGTGTTTCCATGGGCAGTTTCACCGTGAGCACTCTCACTATTGGCACTATCACCATCGACACTGTCAGCATTGGCTCGGCCACCGTGAGCACTATCAAAATTGGCGTTGTCACACTGGGTGCTGTCACCATCAGCTCAGTCACCGTTAGCACTCTCACCATGGGCACTGTGATCTTGGCCATGTCACCATGGGCTCTGTCACCGTGGGCACTGCCACAATGGGAAATCTCACCATGGGCTTTTTCAGCATGGGCACTGTCACCGTGGGCATGGCCACCATGACTTCTATCACCATAAGCACTGTAACCATGGGCACTGTCTCCATGAGCATGTTCACCATGAGCATTGCCGCAATGAGCACTGTCACTTAAGGCACTGTCCACATGAGCAGTGTCACCATGATCACTGACACCATGGGCAGGACACCCTGGGTATTGTCACCATGGGCAATATCACCATGAGCACTCTTACCATGGGAATTGTCACCTTAGGTACTGTCACTATGGGCACTTTCACCGTGAGCACTTTTACCATGAGCTCTGTCACCCTGGGTATTGTCACCATGGGCCCTCTCACCCTGAGAGTTGTGAACATCAGCACTCTCACCATGAGCAATGGCAACATGAATACTGTCAACCTGTGTATTGTCACCGTGGCACTGTCACCGTGAGCACTACACCATGAGAATTGTGACTATGGGCACTGTCACCACGGGCACATTCACCATCAGCACTATTGCCATGAACACTGTCACCATGAGCACTGTCACTGTGCAGTTTCAGCATACACACTATCACCATAAGGACTATCACCGTAAGCAATATCACCATGAGCAATATCACCATGGGCACTGTCAACATTTTGAACTGCCACCATGTGCAGTGTCACCATGGGCACTTTTACCATGAGTACTGTCACCATGGGTAATATCACCATGGGCACTGTCACCGTGAGCACTGTCACTATGAGAATTTTCACCATAGGCACTGTCACCGTGAGAACTGTCACCATGGTCACATTCAACGTAAGAACTGTCAAAACGGGGACTTTCACCATTGGCACTGTCACCGTGGGGTTGTCACCATGAGCACTGTCACCATGGGCAACGTCTCCATGGGCAGTTTCACCATGAGCTATGTCACTATTGGCACTCTCAGCATCGGCACTGTCACCATGGGCACGATCACTGTGAGGACTGTCACCACGGGCCTTGTCATCCTGGGCACTGTTACCATGGGCACAGTCACCATGGTCACAGTCACCATTAGCACTCTCCACATGGGCACTGTGATCTTGGGTACTGTCACCATGGGCTCTGTCATCGTGGGCACTGTCACAATGGGAAGTATCACCATGGGCTTTGTCAGCATGGGCACTGTCACCATGGGCACTGTCATCGTGTGCACGGCCACCGTGACATCTATCACCATAATCACTGTCACCATGAGCATGTTCACCATGAGCACTGCCACAATGAGCTCTGTCACTTATGGCACTGTCCACATGAGCAGTGTCACCATGATCTCTGTCACCATGTGCAGCACACCCTGCATATTGTCACCATGGGCACTTTTACCATGAGAACTCTCATCATGGGAATTTTCACCTTAGATACTGTCACCATGGGCACTGTCACCGTGAGCACTTTTACCATGAGCTCTGTCACCCTGGGTATTGTCACCATGGGCACTATCACTGTGAGAGTTGTGAACATGGGCACTCTCACCATGCGCAATGTCACCATGAATACTGTCACCCTGGGCACTGTCACTGTGAGCAGAACACCATGAGAATTGTGACTGTGGGCACTGTCACCACGGGCACATCGACCATCAGCACTATCAACGTGAACACTGTCACCATGAGCACTGTCACTGTGTGCAGTGTCACCATGCGCACTGTCACCGTAAGATTTATCACCATAAGCAACGTCACCATGAGCAATATCACCATGGGCACTGTCACCATTTTGCACTGCCACCATGTGTAGTGTCACCATGGGCACTTTTACATGAGTAATGTCACCATGGGTAATATCACCATGTGCACGGTCACCATGAGCACTGTCGCTATGAGAATTTTCACCATAGGCATTGTCACTGTGAGAATTGTCAGCATGGTCACATTCAGCATAATAACTCTCACCACGCTGACTATCACTATTAGCACTGTCACCCTGGGATTGTCACCATGAGCACTGTCACCATGAATAATATCACCCTGGGTACTTTCACCATGTGCACAGTCACTGTGAGCACTACACCATTAGAATTGGGACTACGGGCACTGTCACCATGGACACTCTCACCATGGGAAATATCTCCGTGAACACTGTCACAAATAACACTGTCTCTGTGTGCAGTGTCACCATGTGCACTGTCACCGTAAGAACTATCACCGTAAGCAAAGTCATCATGAGCAATGTCACCATGGGCACTGTCACTATTTTGCACTGCCACCAGATGCACCATGACCATGTGCACTGTCACCATGGGCAGTGTCACCTTCAGTAGTCTCACCATGGGCACTGCCACCATGAGCACTGTCACCAAGAGCACTGTTACGAGCACTGCCGCCATGAGGACTGTCACAAGAACTGTCACTATGACAACTGCCACCATCGGCACTTTCACAATGATTACTGTCACAGTGGGTCTTGGAGCTTTGTGATGACAAGGGTCATGGAGCCTTGTGATGACAAGGCCGTGGATCATTGTGATGGCAGGGGTCATGGAGCATTGTTATGACAGTGGAAATGGAGCATTTTGATGACAATGGCATGGAGCATTGGTCTGAAAAATTTCATGGATTATTTTTATGAGGGTGGGCATGGAGCATTGTGATGACAAGGGCATGGAACACTGTGATACATGGGTCATGGAGTATCATAAGGACAAGGGCATGAAGCATTGTGAGGAGAAGGGCATCGAGCATTGGGATGACAAGCGTCATGGAGCTTTGTGATGACAAGGGCATGGAGCAATGTGATGAGAGGGTTCATGGAGCATTGTGATGACAATGGCATGGAGCCTTGTGATGCAAAGGGTCACAGAGCTTTGTGATGACAACGGTCATGGAGCATTTTGATGACAAGGGCGTGGTGCATAATGATGAGAAGGGCAAGGAGCATTGCGATGACAGGTTCATGGAGCAATTTGATGAAAATCGTCATGGAACATTTTGATGACAGTGGTTGCGGAACATTGTGATGTCAGGGGTCATGGAGCATTGTGATGAAAAGGGTCAGGGAGCACTTTGATGACAGGGGTTATGGAACATTGTGATATCATGGGTCATGGAACATTGTAATGATAAGGGCATGTAGCATTGTGATGACACGGGTCATGGAACATTGTGATGACAGGTGTGAGGGAGTACTGTGATGACTAGAGATGGAACATTGTGATATCAGTGGTGAGAGAGCATTTTGATGAGAACTGCATGGAGCATTGTGATGAGAATGCTTATGGAGCACTGTGATGACAAGGTTGTGGGCATTGAGATGACAGGTGCATGGCACATTATGATGACATGGGTCATGGAACATTGTGCTGACAAGCGTATGGAGCATGGTGGTGACAAGTGTCATGGAGCATTGTGCTGACAAAGGCATGGAGCATTGTCATGACAAGGGTCAGAGAGCATTGTGATGAAAAGTTCATGGAGCATTTTGGTGACAAAGGTCACAGAGCCTTGTGATGACGAGGGCATGGACCATTGTGATGACACAGGTCATGAAGCATTGTGATGACTGCAATCATGGAGCATTGTGATGACAGGGGTCATGGAGCATTGTGATGACAGGGGCATGGAACATTGGTCTGACAAATTTCATGGATTATTGTGATGACAGTGGGCATGACGCATTGTGATGACAAGAGCATGGAGCATTGTGATGACAAGGTCATGGAGTATTGTGAAGACAGGTGTCAGGGAGTATTGTGATGACACATGTCATGGTCTATTGTGATGACAATGGCATTGAGCCTTGTGATGCCAAGTGTCATGGAGGATTGTGATGACAAAGGTAATGGAGCATTGTGATGACAAGGGTTTGGAGCATTGTGATGACAAGGGTCATGGAGCATTGTGATGACGAGGGCATGGAGCATTGTGATGAAAAGGGCCATTGAGAATTTAGATGACAAGCTCATGAAGCATTGTGATGACAAACGCATGGAGCTTGATATGACAGGGGTCATGGAGCATTGTGATGAAAATTGTCATGGAGCATTCTGATGACATGCTTGTGGAGTATTGTGATGACAATGGCATGGAGCATTGTGATGAAAAGGGCATGGAGCATTGTGATGAAAAATGCATGGAGCCTTTTCATGACAGGTTCAAGGAGCATTCTGACGACAAGTGTCAGGGAGCATTGTGATGACAAGTGTATTGGGCATTGTGATGACAAAGGTCATGGAGCATTGTGATGACAAGGGCATGGAGTATTGTGATGACAGGCATCATGGAGCATTGTGATGAAAAGTGTTATGGAACATTGTGGTCACAAGGGTTTGGAGCATTGTGATGACAGAGGTCATGGATCATTTTGATTTCAAGGAGCATGGAGCATGATGATGACAAGTGTGTGAAGCAATGTGATCCCAAGTTTCAGGGAGGATTGTGATGACAAGTGCATGGAGCATTGTGATGACAAGGTCATGTAGCATTTTGCTGACAAAGGCATGGAGCATTCTGATGACAAATGTCATGTTACACTGTGATGAAAATCGTCACAGAGCATTGTGATTACAGGGGTCCTGGAACACTGGGATGACAAGGGCATGGATCATTGTGCTGACAAGGGTCATGGAGCATTTTGATGACAAGAGTCCCGGATCATTGTGTTGTCAGGGGACATGGAGCGTTGTGATGGCAGGTATAATGGAGCATTGTGATGAGAAGGTCATGGAGCATTGGGCTGAAAATGTTCATGGAGTATTGTGATGACAGTGGTCATGGAGCATTCTGATGACAAGGGAAAGGAGCATTGTGATGAGAAGGCCATGGAGCTTTCTGATGACATGCGTCATGGAGCTTTGTGATGACAAGGGCATGGAGCATTGTGATTACAGGGGTCTTGGAGCATTGTGATGAAAAGGGCATGGATCATTGTGATGCAAAAGGCAAGGAGCCTTGTCATGACAGTGTTCAAGGAGCATGTTGATGACAAGTGTCAGGGAGCATTGTGATGACAAGTGTATTGAGCATTGTGAGGACAAATGTCATGGAGCATTGTGATGAGCAGACCATGGATAATTGTGATGAAGAGCGTCATGCGGCATTGTGATGACAAGTGTTATGGAACATTGTGATCACAAGGGTTTGGAGCACTGTGATGACAGAGGTCATGGAGCATTTTGATTTCATTGTGATGACAATAACATGAAGCATTATGATGATGGTCATGGAGCATTTTTATGACAGGGGTAATGGAGCATTGTGATGACATGGGCATGGACCATTGGTCTGAAAATTTTCATGGATTATTGTGATGAGAGTGGGCATGGAGCATTGTGATGACAAGGGCGCGGAACACTGTTATACATGGGTCCTGGAGGATTGTAATGAAAAGGTCATGGAGCATTGTGAATAGAAGGGCATCGAGCATTGTGATGACAAGTGTCATGGAGCTTTGTGATGACAAGGGCATGCAGCAATGTGATGAGAGGGTTCATGGAGCATTGTGATGACAAGGGCATGGAGCATTGTGATGACAAGGTCATGGAGTATTGTGAAGACAGGTGTCAGGGAGCATTGTGATGACATATGTCATGGTCCATTGTGATGACAATGGCATGGAGCATTGTGATGCCAAGTGTCACGGAGGATTGTGATGACAAAGGTAATGAAGCATTGTGATGACAAGGGCAAGGAGCATTGGGATGACAAGGGCCTTTTAGAATTTTGATGACCAGGTCGTCTACCATTGTGATGACAAGCGCATGGAGCTTGCAATGACAGGGGTCATGTAACATTGCGATGACAATTGCATGTAGAATTATGATGACAAGAGCATGTATCATTGTGATGAGAAGTGTCAAGGATCATTGTGATGACAAGGGCATGGAGCATTGTGATGACAAGGCCCATTGAGAATTTTGAAGAGAAGGTCGTGAAGCATTGTGAAGACAAGCACATGGAGCTTGCTATGACAGGGTTCATGGAGCATTGTGATGACAAGTGTATGGAGAATTGTGATGACAGGAGCATGTAACATTGTGATGACAAGCGTCATGGAGCACTGTAATGACAAGGGGCATGGAGCATTGTGATGACTGGTGTCATGGAGCATTGTGATGACAGGTGGCATGGAGTATTGTGATGACAAGGGTCATGGAGCATTCTGATGACAAGCTTGTGGAGTATTGTGATGACAATGGCATGGATCATTGTGATGAAAAAGGCATGGAGCCTTTTCATGACAGTGTTCAAGGACCATTCTGACGACAAGTGTCAGGGAGCATTGTGATGACAAGTGTATTAAGCATTGTGATGACAAAGGTCATGGAGCATTGTGATGACAAGGGCATGGAGTATTGTGATGACACGCATCATGGAGCATTGTGATGACAAGTGTTATGGAACATTGTGATCACAAGGGTTTGGAGCATTGTGATGACAGAGGTCATGGATCATTTTGATTTCAAGGAGCAAGGAGCATTGTGATGACAAGGGCATGAAGCAATGTGATCCCAAGGTTCATGGAGGATTGTGATGACAATGGTAATGGAGTATTGTGATGACAAGCGCATGGAGCATTTTGATGACAAGGTCATGTAGCATTTTCCTGACAAAGGCATGGAGCATTGTGATGACAAGGGTCGTGTAGCACTGTGATGGCAAGCGTCACGGAGCATTGTGATTACAGGGGTCATGGAGAATTGGGATGACAAGGGCATGGATCATTGTTATGACAAAGGTCATGGAGCATTTTGATGACAAGAGTCCCGGATCATTGTTTTGTCAGGGGTCATGGAGCGTTGTGATGACAGTGGTCATAGTGCATTGTGATGACAGGGGTCATGGAGCATTGTGATGGGAAGGTCATGGAGCATTGGGCAGAAAATATTCATGGAGTATTGTGATGACAAGGTCCTGGTGCATTGTGATGAGAAGACCATGGAGCCTTGTGATGACAAGTCTCATGGAGCATTCTGATGAAAATGTGCATGGAGCACTGTGATTACAGGCGTCTTGGAGCATTGTGATGAACAGGGCATGGAGCATTGTGATGAGGAGGCCACGGAGCATTCTGATGACATGTGCCATGGAGCTTTCTGATGACAAGGGCATGGAGCATTGTGATTACAGGGGTCTTGGAGCATTGTGAAGAAAAGGGCATGGATCATTGTGATGAGAAAGGCATAGAGCCTTGTCATGACAGGCTTCAAGGAGCATACTGACGACATGTGTCAGGGAGCATTGTGATGACAAAGTCATGGAGCATTGTGATGAGAAGACTATGTATAATTGTGATGAAGAGCATCATGGGGCATTGTGATGACAAGTGTTATGGAACATTGTGATCACAAGGGTTTGGAGCATTGTGATGACAGAAGTCACGGAGCATTTGATTTCATTGTGATGACAATAGCATGAAGCATTATGATGATGGGCATGGTGCATAGTGATGACAGGGTTCATGGAGCATTGAGATGAAAAGGGGCATGGAGCATTGTGATTACAGGGTTCTTGGAGCATTGTGATGACAAGGGCATGGAGCATTGTGATGAGAAGGCCATGGAGCATTCTGATGACATGCGTCATGGAGCTTTGTGATGACAAGGGCATGGAGCATTGTGACTACAGGGGTCTTGGAGCATTGTGTTGACAAGGTTCAAGGAGCCTTATGATGACAAGGCTGTGGAACATTGTGATGGCAGGGGTCATGGAGCATTGTTATGACAGGGGTAATGGAGCATTGTGATGACATGGCATGGAACACTGTGATACATGTGTCATGGAGGATTGTAATGACAAGGGCCTGGGGCATTGTGATAAGAAGGTCATCGAGCATTGTGATGACAAGCGTCATGGAGCTCTGTGATGACAAGGGCATGGAGCAATGTGATGAGAGGGTTCATGGAGCATTGTGAGGACAATGGCATGGAGCATTGTGATGCGAATGGTCATGGAGCATTGTGATGACAAAGGTCATGGAGCATTTTGATGACAAGGGCGTGGTGCATTGTGATGAGAAGGGCAGGGAGAATTGTGATGGCAGGGTCATGGAGCAATTTGATGAAAAGTGTCATGTAACGTTTTGATGACAGGGATTATGGAACATTGTGATGTCAGGGGTCATGGAGCATTGTGATGAAAAGTGTCACGGAGCATTTAGATGACCGGGGTTATGGAACAATGTGTTTTCAGCGATCATGGAGCATGGTGATAACAAGGACATGGAGCATTTGGCAGAAAATATTCATGGAGTATTGTGATGAGAGGGATCATGGAGCATTTTGATGACAAGGGAATGGAGCATTGTGATGACAAGTCCCTGGAGCATTGTGATGAGAAGGCCATGGACCATTGTGATGACAAATGTCATGGAACATTGTGATGACTTGAGTCATAGAGCATTGTGATGACAAGTTTCATGCAGCCTTCTGATGAACAGGGCCATAGAGCATTGTGATTACAGGGATCTTGGAGCATTGTGATGACAAGGGCATGGAGAACTGTGATGAGAATGTCATGGAACATTCTGATGACATGTGTCATGGAACTTTGTGATGACAAGGGTATGGAGCATTGTGACTACAGGGATCTTGGAGCATTGTGATTATAAGGGCATGTAGCATTGTGATGACAGGTGTGATGGAACATTGTGATGACAGGGGTGAGGGAGTATTGTGATAACTATTATGGAACATTGTGATATTAGTGGTGAGAGAGCATTTTGATGAGAAGTGCGTGGAGCATTGTGATGACAAGGTTTATGGAGCATTGTGATGACAAGGTTGGGGAGCATTGTGATGCCAAGCTCATGGCGCATTGTGATGACATGGTTCATGGAACATTGTGCTGACAAGCGTATGGAGCATGGTGGTGACAAGTGTCATGGAGCATTGTGCTGACAAAGGCATGGAGCATTGTGATGACAAGGGTCACAGAGCATTGTGATGAAAAGTTCATGGAGCATTTTGGTGACAAAGGTCACAGAGCCTTGTGATGACGAGGGCATGGACCATTGTGATGACACAGGCCATGAAGCATTGTGATGACTGGAGTCATGGAGCATTGTGATGACAAGGGTCATGGTGCATCTGACAACAAGTGTCATGGAGCATTGTAATGAGAAGGGCATGGAATATTGTGATGACAGGCACCATGGAGCGTTGCCGGAGTCCAGCTCCAGCAGGACAGGAGTTACCCGAGGGGAAGACGGAGTCGGCGATGGACAGAACTGCACCACACCATGAGTTGCAAGAATCTGCCAATTCTATTATGCTTAACATGAATCTTATATACCTTTTAATGATTAAATAACATACTGGCTTAATAGTCCCAAAACATACCCAATATACTCATAACGGTACATAATCTTCTTTTTGTGGTTACAATAGTCCCTCTCAAGTCATCTGTTTCCTTCTTCCTTTCCCTTGAGGCAAGGTACAGTTCCTTTTCAGTTTTGGAACAACTGTTCCTGTGTCTGCTGCACGTTCCGATGACAATCTTTACATCCTGTAGCTCTGTGGCTCCAGCGAGGTGTGTGAACCAAATGTTCTTTGCTATTCCTGGACCTTGTTAAACCACCTATTCTAATAACAGATTATATCTATTCTATTTTTGTCTTTTATAAGACTTAACTAATTCTACCTATATACAAATAGCAGCAGTATTGGCTGGTTTGTTCCATGCTAGTTCATGGAAATAATATTTCCTTATCCTATAATTATTTTCCTATTCCTGGGTAACCTAATTTAGGAGGGCATAGCACTTCTATAAATATCCCAGGTTGTCCATTAAAATATTTACAAAAGATTGATTGTCCTATAATATATGAATTAGATACACATGTGCTTTTTATACCTCCAGCAAGTCTCACTTCGGGAAACAACGTTTGCATAATCAATGTAGGCCTAAGATGCCCCCTATACCAGTACCATGAAACCCCATGTTTATCTCTTACTCCCCAAGGGGGCCATAAATCATCCATTTTCTCTTTCAGAGTAGGATAACGTAATTTAAACATTCCCGTGGCATTTTGTCTTTCCCAACGAGGGGGACGCGGAGTGGGTAATTCCAGTGGGGGCAAAGTAGTTTTGACTGTTTCTATCTTAGTGGGCCTTTTCCAATTCTTACAAGGTCGGAATCCTCCCTCTATTAGGGGAATGAACATCATGCTTCCAATTAATAGCAGGGTGATTTTTGCTCTCATCCCAGGACCCTCGGGTGAGTAGCTTTGCTTGCTCACTGGGCAAGTACCTCCAGCTGTGCTGGGCTTCCTAGCTGTGCTAGGGCAACCTTGCCCCGTCCGGGTGGGCTCCAGCAGAGCGTTGTGATGACAAGTGTTATGGAACATTGTGATCACAAGGGTTTGGAGCATTGTGATGACAGAGGTTATGGAGCATTGTGATTTCAAGGAACATGGAACATTGTGATGACAAGTGTATGGTGCAATGTGATCCTAAGGTTCATGGAGATTGTGATGCCAATGGTAATGGAGGATTGTGATCACAAACGCATGGAGAATTGTGATGGCAATGTCATGTAACATTTTGCTGACAAAGGCATGTAGCATTGTGATAACAGTGGTCATGGAGCATTGTGATGATAAGTGCATGGAGCCTTGTGATGACAAGGGTCATGGAGCACTGTGATGACAAGGGTCACAGTGCATTGTGATTACAGGGGTCATAGAGCATTGGGATGACAAGGGCATGGATTATTGTGATGACAAGGGTCATGGAGCATTTTGATGACAAGAGTCCCAGAGCATTGTGTTGTCAGGGGTCATGGAGCATTGTGATGACAAGGGCATGGAGTATTGTGATGACAGGCATCATGGAGCATTGTGATGACAAGTGTATGGAGCAATGTGATCCCAAGGTTCATGGAGGAATGTGATGACAAGTGCATGGAGCATTGTGATGACAAGGGCACGGAACATTGTGATCCATGGGTCATGGATCACTGTAATGACAGGGCATGGAGCATTGTGATGAGAAGGGCATGGAGTATTGTGATGACAAGTGTCATGGAGCTATGTGATGACAATGGCATGGAGCAATGTGATGAGAGGGGTCATGGAGCATTGTTATGACAATGGAATGGAGCATTTTGATGAAAAGGGCATGGATCATTGTGATGAAAAAGGCATGGAACCTATTCATGACCGGGTTCAAGGAGCAATCTGACGACAAGTGTCAGGGAGCATTGTGATGACAAGTGTATTGAGCATAGTGATGACAAAGGTCATGGAGCATTGTGATGACAAGGGCATGGACTATTGTGATGACAGGCATCATGGAGCGTTGTGATGACAAGTGTTATGGAACATTGTGATCACAAGGGTTTGGAGCATTGTGATGACAGAGGTCATGGATCATTTTGATTTCAAGGAGCATGGAGCATTGTGATGACAAGGGCATGAAGCAATGTGATCCCAAGGTTCATGGCGGATTTTGATGACAATGGTAATGGAGTATTGTGATGACAAGTGCATGGAGCATTGTGATGACAAGGTCATGTGGCATTTTGCTGACAAAGGCATGGAGAATTGTGATGACAAGGGTCATGGAGCACTGTGATGACAAGCGTCATGGAGCATTGTGATTACAGGGATCATGGAGCATTGGGATGACAAGGGCATGTATCATTGGGATGACAAGTGTCATGGAACATTTTGATGACAAGAATCCCGGATCATTGTGTTGTCAGGGGTCATGGAGCGTTGTGCCGACAGTGGTCATGTAGCATTGTGATGACAGGGCTCATGGAGCATTGTAATGAGCAGGTCATGGAGCATTGGGCTGAAAATATTCATGGAATATTGTGATGACAGGGGTCATGGAGCACTGAGATGACAAGGGAATGGAGCATTGTGATGACAAGGTCCTGGAGCATTGCGATGAAAAGACCATGGAGCCTTGTGATGACAAGTCTCATGGAGCATTCTGATGAAAAGGGGCATCGAGCATTGTGATTACAGGGGTCTTGGAGCATTGTGGTGAAAAGGGCATGGAGCACTGTGATGAGAAAGCCATGGATTATTCGGATGACATGCGTCTTGGAGCTTTGTGATAACAACGACATGAATCATTGTGATGTCAAGGGCATGGAGCATTGTGATGAGATGGCCACGGAGCATTCTGATGACATGCGTCATGGAACATTGTGATGACAAGGGCATGGAGCATTGTGATTACAGGAGTCTTGGAGAATTGTGATGAAAACGGCATGGATCCTTGTGATGAAAAAGGCATGGAGCCTTGTCATGACAGGGTTCAAGGAGCATACAGGACGGCTAGTGTCAGGGAGCATTGTGATGACAAGTGTATGGAGCATTGTGATGACAAAGGTCATGGAGCATTGTGATGAGAAGAGCATGGATAATTGTGATGACGAGCGACATGGTGCGTTGTGATGACAAGTGTTATGGAACATTGTGATCACAAGGGTTTGGAATATTGTGATGACAGAGGTCATGGAGCATTGTGATTTCATTGTGATGACAATTGCATGAAGCATTATGATGATGGGCATGGTGCATTTTGATGACAGGGTTCATGGAGCATTGAGATGAAAAGGGGCATGGAGCATTGTGATTACAGGGGTCTTGGAGCATTGTGATGAAAAAGGCATGGAGCATTGTGATGAGAAGTCCATGGAACATTCTGATGACATGCGTCATGGAGCTTTGTGATGACAAGGGAATGGAGCATTGTGATTTCAAGGATCTTGGAGCATTGTGATGACAAGTGTCATGGAGCCATGTGATGACAAGGCCGTGGAACATTGTGATGGCAGGAGTCATGGAGCATTGTTATGACAGGGGTAATGGAGCATTGTGATGACAAGGGCATGGAGCATTGGTCTGAAACTTTTTATGGATTATTGTGATGAGAGTGGGCATGGAGCATTGTGATGACAAGGGCACGGAACACTGTGATACATGGGTCATGGAGGATTGTAATGACAAGGGCATGAAGCATTATCATGAGAAGGGCATGGAACATTGTGATACGTGGTTCATAGAGGAGTATATTGACAAGGGCATGGAGCATTGTGATGAGAAGTGCATGGGGCACTGGTGTGACAAACTCCATGCATTATTGTGATGACATTGGGCATGGAGGATTGTGATGACAAGCATCATGGAGCATTGTGATGACAGGGTGCATGGAGCATTGTGATGACATATGTCATCGTCCATTGTGAAGACAATGGCATGGAGCATTCTGATGCCAAGTGTCATGGAGGCCTGTGGTGACACGTGTAATGGAGCATTGTGATGACAAGGGTAATGGAGCATTGTGATGACAAGGGCTTGGACCACCGTGATGACAAGGTTCATGGAGCATTGTGATGACAAGGGTCTTTGAGCATTTTGATGACAAGGGCGTGAAGCACTGTGATGACAAGCACATGGAGCTTGCTGCGACAGGGGTCAAGGAGCATTGCGACAGTAAGTGAATGGAGAATTGTGATGACAAAAGCATGTAGCATTTTGATGAGAAGTGTCATGGAGCATTGTGATGACCAGGGCATGGAACATTTTGATGGCAAGGCCATGGAGCATTGTGATGAGAAGGCCATTGTGCATTGTGATGATGAGGGTCATGAAGACCTGTGATGACAAGGGGCATGGAGCATTGTGAAGACGTGTCATGGAGAATTGTGATGACAGGTGTCATGGAGCATTGTGATGACAAGGGTCATGGAGTATTCTGATGACAAGCACATGGAGTATTGTGATGACAATGGCCTGGAGTACTGTGATGAAAAGGGCATGGATCATTGTGATGAAAAGGGCATGTAGCCTTGTAATGACTGGGTTCAAGGAGCCTCTGACGACAAGTGTCATGGAGTACTGTGATGACAAGGGCATGGAGTACTGTGATGAGAGGCGTCATGCAGCGTTGTGATGACAAGTGCTATGGAGCATTGTGATCACAAGTGTTTGGAGGATTGTGATGACAGAGGTCATGGAGCATTGTGATTTCAAGCAGCATGGAGCATTGTGATGACAAGTGTATGGAGCAGTGTGATCCCAAGGTTCATGGAGGATTGTGATGACAATGGTAATGCAGAATTGTGATGACAAGTGCATGGAGCATTGTGATGGCAAGGGTCATGGAGCATTGTGATGATATGTGCACGGAGCCTTGTTATGACAAAGGTCATGGAGCACTTTGATGACAAGCGTCATGGAGCATTGTGATTACAGGGGTCATGGAGCATTGGGATGACAAGGGCATGGATTATTGTGATGACAAGGGTCATGGAGCATTTTGATGACAAGAGTCCGGGAGCATTGTGTTGTCATGGGTCATGGAGCATGGTGATAAGAAGGGCATGGAGCATTGGGCTGAAAATGTTCATGGAGTATTGTGATAACAGGGATCATGGAGCATTTTGAAGACAAGGGAATGGCGCATTGTGATGACAAGGCCCAGGAGTATTGTGATGAGAAGGCCATGGAGCATTTTGATGAAAGTGTCATGGAGCAGGAGGTTAAAGGGGCTGTCTCTCCAAGTTGGGAGATTGAGAGTAAAGCAGTTGGAAAGTCAAACCGGAGCACCAGGAGAGGGACTATTCAATTTTCATGGATTATTGTGATGACAGTGGGCATGGAGCATTGTGATGACAAGGGTCATGGGCATTGTGATGACAGGGTCATGGAGCATTGTGATGACAATGGTCATGGAACATTCTGATGACAAGCGCATGTAGTATTGTGATGACAATGGCATGGAGCATTGTGATGAAAGGGTATGGTTCATTGTGATGAAAAAGGCATGTTTCCTTGTAATGACAGGGTCCAAGAAGCATCTGACAAGTGTCATGGAGCATTGTGATGACAAGGGCATGGAATATTGTGATGACAGGCATCATGGAGCGTTGTGATGACAAGTGTTATGGAACATTGTGATCACAAGGGTTTGAAGCATTGTGATGACAGTGGTTATGGAGCATTGTGATTTCAAGGAACATGGAACATTGTGATGACAAGTGTATGGTGCAATGTGATCCTAAGGTTCATGGAGATTGTGATGACAATGGTAATGGGGGATTGTGATCACAAGCGCATGGAGAATTGTGATGGCAAGGTCCTGTAACATTTTGCTGACAAAGGCATGTAGCATTGTGATGATAAGTGCATGGAGCCTTGTGATGACAAGGGTCATGGAGCACCGTGATGACAAACGCAAGCGTCACAGTGCATTGTGATTACAGGGGTCACAGAGCATTGGGATGACAAGGGCATGGATTACTGTGATGACAAGGGTCATGGAGCATTTTGATGACAAGAGGCCCAGAGCATTGTGTTGTCAGGGGTCATGGAGCATTGTGATGACAAGGGCATGGAGTATTGTGATGACATGCATCATGGAGCATTGTGATGACAAGTGTTTGGAGCATTGTGATGAGAGTGGTCATGGAGCATTGTGATTTCAAGGAACATGGAGCATTGTGATGACAAGTGTATGGAGCAATGTGATCCCAAGGTTCATGGAGTAATGTGATGAAAAGTGCATGGAGGATTGTGATGGCAAGGTCATGTAGCATTTTGCTGACAAAGGCATGGAGCATTCTGATTACAGGGGTCATGGAGCATTGGGATGACAAGGGAATGGATCATTGGGCTGAAAATTTTCACGGAGTATTGTGATGAGAGGGATCATGGAGCATTGTGATGACAAGGGAATGGAGCATTGTAATGACAAGGCCCTGGAGCATTGTGATGAGAAGGCCATGGAGCATTGTGATGACAAACGTCATGGAGCTTTGTGATGACAAGGGCATGGAGCATTGTAATTACAGGGGTCTTGGAGCACTGTGATGACAAGGGTCATGGAGCCTTGTGATGACAAGTGCGTGGAACATTGTGATATGTGGTTCATAGAGCATTGTAGTGACAAGGGCATGGAGCATTGTGATGAGAAGTGCATGGGGCCCTGGTCTGACAAATTTCATGCATTATTGTGATGACATTGGGCATGGAGGATTGTGATGACAAGCATCATGGAGCATTGTGATGACAGGGTGCATGGAGCATTGTGATGACATATGTCATTGTCCATTGTGAAGACAATGGCATGGAGCATTCTGATGCCAAGGCTCATGAAGGATTGTGATGACAAGGGTAATGGAGCATCGTGATGACAAGGGCTTGTAGCATTGTGATGAAAAGGTTCATGGAGCATTGTGATGACAAGGGTCTTTGAGCATTTTGATGACAAGCGCGTGAAGCACTGTGAGGAAAAGCACATGAGGCTTGCTGTGACAGGGGTCAAGGAGCATTGCGACAATAAGTGAATGGAGAATTCTGATGACAAGAGCATGTCACATTTTGATGAGAAGTGTCATGGAGCATTGTGATGACCAGGGCATGGAGCATTGTGATGGCAAGGCCGTGGAGCATCGTGATGAGAAGGCCATTGTGCATTGTGATGACGAGGGTCATGAAGACCTGTGATGACAAGGGGCATGGAGCATTCTGAAGACATGTGTCATGGAGCATTGTGATGACAGGTGTCATGGAGCATTGGGATGACAAGTGTCATGGAGTATTCTGATGACAAGCACATGGAGTATTGTGATGACAACGGCCTGGAGCACTGTGATGAAAAGGGCATAGATCATTGTGATGAAAAGGGCATGTAGCCTTGTAATGACTGGGTTCAAGTAGCCTCTGATGGCAAGTGTCATGGAGTATTGTGATGACAAGGGCATGGAGTATTGTGATGAGAGGCGTCATGGAGTGTTGTGATGACAAGTGCTATGGAGCAATGTGATCACAAGGGTTTGGAGGATTGTGATGACTGAGGTCATGGAGCATTGTGATTTCAAGCAGCATAGAGCTTTGTGATGACAAGTGTATGGAGCAGTGTGATCCCAAGGTTCATGGAGGATTGTGATGACAAGCGCATGGACCATTGTGATGGCAAGGGTCATGGAGTATTATGATGATAAAGGCATGGAGCCTTGTTATGACAAAGGTCATGGAGCACTTTGATGACAAGCGTCATGGAGAATTGTGATTACAGGGGTCATGGAGCATTGGGATGACAAGGGCATGGATTATTGTGATGACAAGGATCATGGAGCATTTTGATGACAAGAGTCCTGGAGCATTGTGTTGTCATGGGTCATGGAGCATGGTGATAAGAAGGGCATGGAGAATTGGGCTGAAAATGTTCATGGAGTATTGTTATGACAGGGATCATAGAGCATTTTGATGACAAGGGAATGGAGCATCGTGATGACAAGGCCCAGGAGCATTGTGATGAGAAGGCCATGGAGCATTCTGATGACATGCGTCATGGAGCTTTGTGATGACAAGGGCATGGAGCATTGTGATTACAGGGATCTTGGAGCATTGTGATGAAAAGGGCATGGAGCCTTGTCATGACAGGGTTCAAGGAGCATACTGAAGACAAGTGATGGAACATTGTGATATCAGTGAACATTGTGATGACAAGTGTATTCAGCATTGTGATGACAGGGGTCATGGAGCATTGTGATTACAAGGGCATGGAGCATTGTGATGACAGGGGCATGGAGCATTGTGATGAGAAGACCATGGATAATTGTGATGACGAGTGTCATGGTGCGTTTTGATGACAAGTGTTATGGAACACTGTGATCACAAGGGTTTGGAGCATTGTGATGACAGAGGTCATGGAGCATTTTGATTTCATTGTGATGACAATAGCATGAAGCATTATGATGATGGGCATGGTGCACTGTGATGACAGGGTTCATGGAGCATTGAGATGAAAAGGGGCATGGAGCATTGTTCTTACAGGGGTCTTGAAGCATTGTGATGACAAGGGCATGGATCATTGTGATGTGAAGGCCATGGAGCATTCCGATGACATGCGTCTTGGAGCTTTGTGATGACAAGGGAATGGAGCATTGTGATTACAGGGGTCTTGGAGCATTGTGATGACAAGGGTCATGGAGCCTTGTGATGACAAAGCCAAGGAACATTGTGATGGCCGGGATCATGGAGCATTGTTATGACAGGGGTAATGGAGCATTGTGATGACAAGGGCATGGAGCATTGGTCTGAAACCTTTCATGGATTATTGTGATGAGAGTGGGCATGGAGGTTTGTGATGACAAGGGCACGGAACACTGTGATACATGGGTCATGGAGGATTGTAATGACAAGGGCATGGATCATCGTGATGAGAAGGGCATTCAGCATTGTGATGACAAACGTCATGGAGTTTTGTGATGACAAGGGCATGGAGCTTTGTGATTACAAGGGTCTTGGAGCATTGTGATGAAAAGGGCATGGATTATTGTGGTGAAAAAGGCATGGAGCCTTGTCATGACAGGGTTCAAGGAGCATAATGACGACAAGTGTTAGGGAGCATTGTGATGACAAGTGTATTGAGCATTGTGATGACAAAGGTCATGGAGCATTGTGATGAGAAGACCATGGATAATTGTGATGACGAGCGTCATGGGGCGTTGTGATGACAAGTGTTATGGAACATTGTGATCACAAGGGTTTGGAGCATTGTGATGACAAAGGTCATGGAGCATTTTGATTTCATTGTGATGACAATTGCATGAAGCATTATGATGATGGGCATGGTGCATTGTGATGACAGGGGTCTTGGAGCATTTTGATGACAAGGGCATGGAGCCTTGTGATGAGAAGTCCATGGAGCATTCTGATGACATGCGTCATGGAGCTTTGTGATGACAAGGGCATGGAGCATTGTGATTACAGGTCTTTGGAGCATTGTGATGACAAGGGTCATGGAGCCTTGTGAAGACAAGGCCGTGGAACATTGTGATGGCAGGTGTCATGGACCATTGTTATGACAGGTGTAATGGAGCATTGTGATGACAAGGGCATGGAACACTGTGATACATGTCTCATGAAGGATTGTAATGACAAGGGCATGGAGCATTGTCATGAGAAAGGTCGTGGAACATTGTGATGACATAGGCATGGAGTTTTGTGATGAAAGCCATCATGGAGTGTTGTGATGACAAGTGTTATGGAACATTGTGATCACAAGGGTTTGGAGCATTGTGATGACAGTGGTCATGGAACATTTTGATTTCAAGGAGCATGGAGCCTTGTGATGACAAGGGCATGAAGCAATGTGATCCCAAGTTTCATGGAGGATTGTGATGACAATGGTAATGGAGTATTGTGATGACAAGTGTAACGGAGCATTGTGATGACAAGCGTCAAGGAGCATTGTGATTACATGTGTCATGGAGCATTGGGATGACAAGGGCATGGATTATTGTGGTGAGAAGTGTCATGGAGAATTCTGGTGATAAGAGTCCCGGATCATTGTGTTGTCAGGGGTCATGGAGCGTTGTGATGACAGTGGTCACGGAGCCTTTGATGACACGGGTCATGGAGCATTCTGATGACAAAGTCATGGAGCACTGTGTTGAAAATGTTCATGGAGCATTGTGATTATAGGGGTCTTGGAGCATTGTGATGACAAGGGCATGGAGCATTGTGATGAGAAGGCCATGGAGCATTCCGATGACATGCGTCATGGAGCTTTGTGATGACAAGGGCAAGGAGCATTGTGATTACAGGGGTCTTGGATATTGTTATGAGAGTGGGCATGGAGCATTGTGATGACAAGGGCACGGAACACTGTGATACATGGGCATTGGAGGATTGTAATGACAAGGGCATGGAGCATTGTCATGAGAAGGGCATGGAACATTGTAATAGGTGGGTCATAGAGCATTGTAGTGACAAGGGCATGGAGCATTGTGATGACAAGGGTCTTTGAGCATTTTGATGACCATGGCGTGAAGCACTGTGATGATAAGCACATGGAGCTTGCTATGACAGGGGTCATGGAGCATTGTGACAATAAGTGCATGGAGAACTGTGATGACAAGAGCATGTAGCATTTTGATGAGAAGTGTCATGGAGCATTGTGATGCCCAGGGCATGGAGCATTGTGATGGCAAGGACGTGGAGCATTGTGATGAGAATTCCATTGTGCATTGTGATGACGAGGGTCATGAAGAACTGTGATGACAAGGGGCATGGAGCATTGTGAAGACGTGTCATGGAGCATTGTGATGACAAGGGTCATGGAGTATTCTGATGACAAGCACATGGAGTATTGTGATGACAATGGCCTGGAGCATTGTGATGAAAAGGGCATGGATCATTGTGATGAAAAGGGCATGTAGCCTTGTAATGACTGGGTTCAAGGAGCCTCTGACGACAAGTGTCATGGAGTACTGTGATGACAAGGGCATGGAGTACTGTGATGAGAGGCGTCATGCAGCGTTGTGATGACAAGTGCTATGGAGCATTGTGATCACAAGTGTTTGGAGGATTGTGATGACAGAGGTCATGGAGCATTGTGATTTCAAACAGCATGGAGCATTGTGATGACAAGTGTATGGAGCAGTGTGATCCCAAGGTTTATGGAGGATTGTGATGACAATGGTAATGCAGTATTGTGATGACAAGCGCATGGAGGATTGTGATGGCAAGGGTCATGGAGCATTGTGATGATAAGTGTACAGAGCCTTGTTATGACAAGGGTCATGGAGCATTTTGATGACAAGCGTCAGGGAGCATTGTGATTACAGGGGTCATGGAGCATTGGGATGACAAGGGCATGGATTATTGTGATGACAAGGGTCATGGAGCATTTTGATGACAAGAGTCCGGGAGCATTGTGTTGTCAGGGGGCATGGAGCATGGTGAAAACAAGGGCATGGAGCACTGGGCTGAAAATGTTCATGGAGTATTGTGATGACAGGGATCATGGAGCATTTTGATGTCAAGGGAATGGAGCATTGTGATGACAAGGTCCAGGAGCATTGTGATGAGAAGGCCAGGGAGCATTGTGATGAAAGTGTCATGGAGCATTGTCATGGCAAGAGCATGGAGCATTGTGATAAGAAAGGTCATGGACCATTGTGATGACAATGGTCATGGAGCATTGTGATGACTGGAGTCATGGAGCATTGTGATGACAGGGGTCATAGAGCATTGTGATGACAAGTTTCATGGAGCATTCTGATGAGCAGGGGCATGGAGCATTGTGATTACAGGGGTCTTGGAGCATTGTGAAGACAAGGGCATGGAGCACTGTGATGAGAAGGCCATGGTTCATTCTGCTGACATGCGTCAGGGAGCTTTGTGATGACAAGGTCATGGAACATTGTGATTACAGGGATCTTGGAGCATTGTGATGAAAAAGGCATGGAGCCTTGTCATGACAGGGCTCAAGGAACATACTGAAGACAAGTGAGGTAACATTGTGATATCAGTGAGCATTGTGATGACAGGTGTAATGAGCATTGTGATGACAAAGTCATGGAGCATTGTGATGAGATGACCATGGATAATTGTGATGACGAGCGTCATGGGGCATTTTGATGACAAGTGTTATGGAACATTGTGATCACAAGGGTTTGGAATATTGTGATGACAGAGGTCATGGAGCATTTTGATTTCATTGTGATGACAATAGCATGAAGCATTATGATGATGGGCATGGTGCATTGTGATGACAGGGTTCATGGAGCATTGAGATGAAAATGTGCTTGGAGCTTTGTGATTACAGGGGTCTTGGAGCATTGTGATGACAAGGGCATGGAGCATTGTGATGAGAAGGCCATGGAGCATAATGATGACGTGTCATGGAGCTTTGTGATGACCAGGGAATGGAGAATTCTGGTTACAGGGGTCTTGGAGCATTCTGATGACAAGGGTCATGGAGCCTTGTGATGACAAGGCCGTGGAACATTGTGATGGCAGGGGTCATGGAGCATTTTGAAAACAAGGGAATGGAGCATTGTGATGACAAGGGTAACAGAGCGTTGTTATGAAAAGTTCATGGAGCATTGTGGTGACAAAGGTCACAGAGCCTTTTGATGACGAGGGCGTGGACCATTGTCATGACAAAGATCATGAAGCATTGTGATGACTGGAGTCATGGAGCATTGTGATGACAGGGGTCATGGAGCATTGTGATGACAAAGGCATGGAGCAATGTGATGACAGGGGCATGGAGCCTTGGTCTGACAAGTTTCATGGATTATTGTGATGACAGTGGCCATGGCGCATTGTGATGACAGGTGCATGGAGCATTGTGATGACAAGGTCTTTGAGTATTGTGAAAACAGGTGTCAGGGAGCATTGTGATGAGAAGGGCATGGGGTATTGTGATGACAAGTGTCATGTTGGATTGTGACGACAAAGGTAATGGAGCTTTGTGATGACAAGGGCATGGAGCATTGTGATGACAGGGTTCATGGAACATTGTGATGATAGGGGGAATGGAGCTTTGTGATAACATATGTTATGGTCCATTGTGATAACAATGGCATGGAGCATTGTGATGCCAAGTGTCATGTTGGATTGTGACGACAAAGGTAATGGAGCACTGTGATGACAAGGGCATGGAGCATTTTGATGACAGGAGTAATGGAGCATTGTGATGACAAGGTCATGGAGTATTGTGAAGACATGTATCAGGGAGCATTGTGATGAGAAGGGCATGGAACATTGTGATATATGGGTCATGGAGCATTGTAGTGACAAGGGCAAGGAGCATTGTGATGAGAAGGGCATGGAGCATTGTGATGGCAAGAATCATGGAGCTTTGAGATGACAAGGGCATGGAGCATTGGTCTGACAATTTTCATGGATTACTGTGATGACAGTGGGCATGGAACATTGTGATGACAAGGGCCATGGAGCATTGTGATGACAGGGGTCATGGAGCATTGTGATGTCAAGGGTCATGGAACATTTTGATGACAAGTGCATGCAGTATTGTGATGACAATGGCATGGATCATTGTGATGAAAGGGCATGGATCATTGTGATGAAAAATGCATGTTTCCTTGTAATGACAGGGTCCAAGGAGCATCTGACAACAAGTGTCATTGAGCATTGTAATGAAAAGGGCATGGAATATTGTGATGACAGGCATCATGGAGCGTTGTGATGACAAGTGTTATGGAACACTGTGATCACAAGGGTTTGGAGCATTGTGATGACAGAAGTCATGGAGCATTGTGATTTCAAGGAACATGGAACATTGTGATGACAAGTGTAGGGTGTAATGTGATCCTAAGGTTCATGGAGATTGTGATGACAATGGTAATGGAGGATTGTGATCACAAGTGCATGGAGCATTGTGATGGCAATGTCATGTAACGTTTTGCTGACAAAGGCATGCAGCATTGTGATAACAAGGGTCATGGAGCATTGTGATGATAAGTGCATGGAGCCTTGTGATGACAAGGGTCATGGAGCACTGTATGACAAGCGTCACAGAGCATTGTGATTACAGGGGTCATAGAGCATTGGGATGACAAGGGCATGGAGTATTGTGATGACAGGTGTCATGGAGCATTGTCATAACAAGTGTTATGGAGCATTGTGATCACAATTGTTTGGAGCATTGTGATCAGAAAAGTCATGGAGCATTGTGATTTTAAGGATATGGAGCATTTTGATGACAAGTGTATGGAGCAATGTGATCCCAAGGTTCATGGAGGAATGTGATGACAAGCGCATGGAGCACTGTGATGACAAGGTCATGGAGCATTTTGCTAACAAAGGCATGGAGCATTGTGATTACAGGGGTCATGGAACATTGGGATGACAAGGGCATGGATCATTGGGCTGAAAATGTTCATGGAGTATTGTGATGTCAGGGGTCATGGAGCATTGTGATGAAAAGGGAATGGAGCATTGTGATGACAAGGCCCTGGAGCATTGTGATGAGAAGGCCATGGAGCATTGTGATGACAAGCGTCATGGAGCTATGTGATGACAATGGCATGAAGCAAAGTGATGAGAGGGGTCATGGAACATTGTTATGACAATGGCATGGAGCATTTTGATGAAAAGGGCATGGATCATTGTGATGAAAAAGGCATGGAACCTTTTCATGATAGGGTACAAGGAGCATTATGACGACAATTTTCAGGGAGCATTGTGATGACAGGTGTATTGAGCATTGTGATGACAAATGTCATAGGGCATTGTGATGACAAGGGAATGGAGTATTGTGATGACAAGCATCATGGAGCGTTGTGATGACAAGTGTTATGGAACATTGTGATCACAAGAGTTTGGAGCATTGTGATGACAGAAGTCATGGATCATTTTGATTTCCAGGAGCATGGAGCATTGTGATGACAAGGGCATGAAGCAAAGTGATCCCAAGGTTCATGGCGGATTGTGATGACAATGGTAATGGAGTATTGTGATGACAAGCTCATGGAGCATTTTGATGACAAGGTCATGTAGCATTTTGCTGACAAAGGCATGGAGCATTGTGATGACAAGGGTCATGGAGCACTGTGATGACAAGCGTCATGGAGCATTGTGATTACAGGGGTCATGGAGAATTGGGATGACAAGGGCATGGATCATTTTGATGACAATGGTCATGGAGCATTTTGATGACAAGAGTCCCGGCTCATTGTGTTGTCAGGGGTCATGGAGTGTTGTGATGACAGTGGTCATGGAGCATTGTGATGACAGGGAATATGGAGCATTGTGATGAGAAGATCATGGAGCATTGGGCTGGATATATTCATGGAGTATTGTGATGACAGGCGTCATAGAGCATTGTGATGACAAGGTCCTGGAGCATTGTGATGAGAAGACCGTGCAGACTTGTGATGAAAAGCCTCATGGATCATTCTGATGTAAAGGGGGATGAAGCATTGTGATTACAGGGGTCTTGGAGCATTGTGATGAGAAGGGCATGGAGCACTGTGATGAGAGGGCCATGGAGCATTCTGATGACATTCGTCATGGAGCTTTGTGATGACAAGGGCATGGAACATTGTGATTACAGGGACCTTGGAGCATTGTGATGAAAAGGGCATGGACCCTTGTCATGGCAGGGTTCAAGGAGCATACTGATGACAAGTGATTGAACATTGTGATATCAGTGAGCATTGTGATGACAAGTGTAATGAGCATTTTGATAACAAAGTCATGGAGCATTGTGATGAGAAAACCATGGATAATTGTGATGACGAGTGTCATTGGGCGTTGTGATGACAAGATTTATGGAACATTGTGATCACAAGGGTTTGGAGCATTGTGGTGACAGAGGTCATGGAGCATTGTGATGCCAAGGGTCATGGAACATTGTGATGAAAAGTTCATGGAGCATTGTGGTGACAAAGGTCACAAAGCCTTTTGATGATGAGGGCATGTACCATTGTGATGACCAAGGTCATGAAGCATTGGGATGCCTGGATTCACGGAGCATTGTGATGACACGGGTCATGGAGCATTGTGAAGAGAAGGGCATGGAGAATTGTGATGACAGGGGCATGGAGCAATTTGATGAAAATGGTCATGGAACACTTTGATGACAGGGGTTATGGAACATTGTGATGTCAGGGGTCATGGAGCATTGTGATGATAAGGGCATGTAGCATTGTGATGACAGGGGTCATGGAACATTGTGATGACAGGGGTGAGGGTGCATTTTGATGAGAAGTGCATGGAGCATTGTGATGACAAGGTTTAAGGAGCTTTGTGATGACAAGGTTGTGGAGCCTTCTGATGACAAGCGCATGGTGCATTGTGTTGAAATGGTTCATGGAGCATTGTGCTGACAAGCACATGGAGCATTGTGCTGACAAGGGTCATGAAGCACTGTGCTGACAAAGGCATGGAGCATTGTGATGACAAGGGTCACGGAGCATTGTAATGAAAAGTTCAGGGAGCATTGTGGTGACAAAGGTCACAGAGCCTTGTGATGACGAGGGCATGAAACATTGTGATGACAAAGGTCATGAAGCATTGTAATGAGTGGAGTCACGGAGCATTGTGATGACAGGGACCATGGAGCATTGCAATGACAAGTGCATGGAGAATTGTGATGAGAAAAGCATGTAACATTGTGATGAGAAGTGTCATGGAGCATTGTGATGACAAGGACTTAGAGAATTGTGATGACAAGGGACATGGAGCATTGTGATGAGAAGGTCATGGAGCATTGGGCTGAAAATGTTCATGGAGTATTGTGATGATAGGGGACATGGAGCATTGTGATGACAAGGGCATGGATCATTGTGATGACAAGTCTCATGGAGCATTCTGATGAAAAGGGGCATGGAGCATTGTGATTACAGGGGTCTTGGAGAATTGTGATGACAAGGGCAAGGAGCATTGTGATGAGAAGGCCATGGAGCATTCTGATGACATGCGTCATGGAGCTTTGTGATGACAAGGGCATGGAGCATTGTGATTACAGGGGTCTTGGAGCACTGTGATGACAAGTGTCATGGAGCCTTGTGATGACAAGGCTGTGGAACATTGTCATGGCAGGGGTCATGGAGCATTGTTATGACAGGGTTAATGGAGCATTGTGATGACAAGGGCATGGAGCATTGCTCTGAAACATTTCATGGATTATTGTGATGAGAGTGGGCATGGAGCATTGTGATGACAAGGGCACGGAACACTGTGATACATGGGTCATGGAGGATTGTAATGACAAGGGCCGGGAACATTGTGATGAGAAGGGCCTCGAGCATTGTGATGAAAAAGGTCATGGAGCTTTCTGAAGACAAGGGCTTGGAGCAATGTGATGAGAGGGTTCATGGAGCATTGTGATGACAATGTTATGGAGCATTGTGATGCCAAGGGTCATGTAGCTTTGTGATGACAAATGTCATGGAGCATTTTGATGACAAAGGCATGGTGTATTGGGATGAGAAGGTCAGGGCGCATTGTGATGACAGGGTCATGGAGAAATTTGATGACAGTGGTTATGGAACATTGTGATGTCAGGGGTCATGGAGCATTGTGATGAAATGTGTCATGGAGCATTTTGATGACAGTGGTTGTGGAACATTGTGATGTCAGGGGACATGGAGCATTGTGATGTTAAGTGCATGTAGCACTGTGATGAATGGGGTCAGGGAACATTGTAATCACAGAAGTGAGGGAGTACTGTGTTGACTAGTGATGGAATATTGTGATATCAGTGGTGAGAGAGCATTTTGATGAGAAGTGCATGGAGCATTGTGATAACAAGGTTTATGGAGCATTGTGATGACAAGGTTGTTGAGCATTGTGATGACAAGTGCATGGCGCATTGTGATGACAAACGTCCTCGAGCATTGTGCTGACAAAGGCATGGAGCATTGTGATGAAAAGCGTCACAGAGCAATGTGATGAAAAGTTCATGGAGCATTATGGTGACTATGGTCACAGAGCCTTGTGATGACGAGGGCATGGACCATTGTGATGACACAGGTCATGAATCATTGTGATGACTGGAGTCATGGAGCACTGTGATGACAGGGGTCATGAAGCATTGTGATGACAAGGGCATGGATCATTTTGATGACAGGGGCATGGAGCATTGGTCTGACAATTTTCATAGATTATTGTGATGACAGTGGGCATGGCGCATTGTGATGACAAGGGCATGGAGCATTGTGATGACAAGGTCATGGAGTATTGTGAAGACAGGTGTCAGGGAGCATTGTGATGACATATGTCATGGTCCATTGTGATGACAATGGCATGGAGCATTGTGATGCCAAGTGTCATGGAGGATTGTGATGACAAAGCTAATGACACATTGTGATGACAAAGGCTTTGAGCATTGTTATGCCAAGGGTCATGGAGCTTTGTGATGACAAATGTCATGGAGCATTTTGATGACAAGGGCATGGTGCATTGTGATGAGAAGGGCAGGGTGCATTGTGATGACAGGGTCATGGACCAATCTGATGACAGTGGTTATGGAACATTTTGATGTCAGGGGTCACAGAGCATTGTGATGAAATGTGTCATGGAGCATTTTGATGACAGGGGTTATGGATCATTTTGATGTCAGGGGTCATGGACCATTTTGATGATAAGGGCATGTAGCATCGTGATGACAGGGGTCATGGAACATTGTGATGACAGGTGTGAGGGAGTACTGTGATTACTAGTGATGGAATATTGTGATATCAGTGGAGAGAGAGCATTTTGATGAGAAGTGCATGGAGCATTGTGATGCCAAGGTTTGTGGAGCATTGTGATGACAACGTTGACGAGCATTGTGATGACAAGCACATGGCGCATTGTGATGACATGGGTCATGGAGCATTGTGCTGACAAGTGCATGGAGCATTGTAATGACAAGGGCATGGAGCATTGTGATGACAAGGGTCACCGAGCATTGTGATAAAAAGTTCGTGGAGCATTTTGGTGACAAAGGTCACAGAGCCTAGTGATGATGAGGGCATGGACAATTTTGATCTCACAGGTCATGAAGCATTGTGATGACTGGAGTCACGGAGCATTGTGATGACAGGGGTCATGGAGCATTGTGATGCCAAGTTTCATGGATTATTGTGATGACAGTGGGCATGGCGCACTGTGATGACAAGGGCATGGAGCATTGTGATGACAAGGTCATGGAGTATTGTGAAGACAGGTGTCAGGGAGCATTGTGATGACATATGTCATGGTCCATTGTGATGACAATGGCATGGAGCATTGTGATGCCAAGTGTCATGGAGGATTGTGATGACAAAGGAAATGGAGCATTGTGATGACAAGGGTTTGGAGCATTGTGATGACAAGGGTCATGGAGTAATGTGATGACAAGGGCAAGCAGCATTGTGATGAAAAGGGCCATTGAGAATTTTGATGACAAGGTCGTGAGACATTGTGATAACAAGCGCATGGAGCTTGCTATGACAGGGGTCATGGAGCATTGCGATGACAAGTACATAGAGAATTGTGATGAAAGCAGCATGTAACATTGTGATGAGAATTGTCATGGAGCATTGTGATGACAAGGACGTGGAGAATTGTGATGACAAGGGACATGTAGCATTGTGATGACCAGGACATGGAGCATTGTGATGGCAAGACCGTGGAGCATTGTGATGAGAAGACCATGGATAACTGTGATGACGAGAGTCATGGAGGACTGTAATGACATGGGGCAGGGAGCATTGTGATGACAGGTGTCTTGGAACATTGTGATGACAGCTGTCATGGAGCATTGTGATGACAAGGGTCATGGAGGATTCTGATGACAAGCTTGTGGAGTATTGTGATGACAATGGCATGGAGCATTGTATTGAAAAGGGCATGGAGCATTGTGGTGAAAAAGGCATGGAGCCTTTTCATGACAGGGTTCAAGGAGTATTCTGACGACAAGTGTCAGGGAGCATTGTGATGACAAGGGCATGGAGTATGGTGATGACAGGCATCATGCAGCGTTGTGATGACAAGTGTTATGGAACATTGTGATCACAAGAGTTTGGAGCATTGTGATGACAGAGGTCATGGATCATTTTGATTTCAAGGAGCATGGAGCATTGTGATGACAAGGGCATGAAGCAATGTGATCCCAATGTTCATGTGGAACTTTGATGACAATGTTAATGGGGTATTGTGATGACAAGCGCATGGAGCATTGTGATGAAAAGGTCATGTAACATTTTGCTGACAAAGGCATGGAGCATTGTGATGACAAGTGTCATGGAGCACTGTGATTACAGGGGTCATGGAGCATTGGGATGACAAGGGCATGGATCATTGTGATGACAAGGGTCATGGAGCATTTTGATGACAAGAGTCCCGGCTCATTGTGTTGTCAGGGGTCATGGAGTGTTGTGATGACAGTGGTCATGGAGCATTGTGATGACAGGGGTCATGGAGCATTGGGCTGAAAATATTCATGGAGTATTGTGATGACAGGGGTCATGGAGCATTGTGATGACAAGATCCTGGAGCACTGTGATGAGAAAACCATGGAGCCTTGTGATGACATGTCTCATGGAGCATTCTGAAGAAAAAGGGCATGGAGCATTGTGATTACAGGGTACTTGGAGCATTTTGATGACAAGGGCATGGAGCATTGTGATGAGAAGACCATGGATAATTGTGATGATGAGCGTCATGGGGCGTTGTGATGACAAGTGTTATGGAACATTGTGATCACAAGGGTTTGGAACATTGTGATGACAGAAATCAGAGAGCATTTTGATTTCATTGTGATGACAATAGCATGAAGCATTATGATGATGGGCAAGGTGCATTGTGATGACAGGGTTCATGGAGCATTGAGATACACAGGGGCAAAGAGCGTTGTGATTACCGCAGTCTTGGAGCATTGTGATGAGAAGGCCATGGAGCATTCTGATGACATGCGTCATGGAGCTTTGTGATGACAAGGGCATGGAGCATTGTGATTACAGGGGTCTTGGAGCATTGTGATGACAAGGGCAAGGAGCATTGTGATGAGAAGGCCATGGAGCATTCTGATGACATGCGTCATGGAGTTTTGTGATGACAAGGACATGGAGCATTTTGTTTACAGGGGTCTTGGAGCATTGTGATGACAAGGGTCATGGAGCCTTGTGATGACAAGGCCGTGGAACATTGTGGTGGCATGGGTCATGGAGCATTGTTATGACAGGGGTAATGGAGCATTGTGATGACAAGGGCATGGACAATTGGTCTGAAAAGTTTCATGGATTATTGTGATGGAAATGGGCATGGAGCATTGTGATGACAAGGGCACGGAACACTGTGATACATGGGTCATGGAGGATTGTAATGAATAGTGCATGGAACATTGTGATGAGAAGGGCATCGAGCATTGTGATGACAAGCGTCATGGAGATTTGTGATGACAAGGGGATGGAGCAATGTGATGAGAGGGTTCATGGAGCATTGTGATGACAATGTTATGGAGCATTGTGATGCCAAGGGTCATTTAGATTTGTGATGACAAATGTCATGGAGCATTTTGATGACAAGGGCATGGTGTATTGTGATGAGAAGTGTAGGGCCCATTTTGATTACAGGGTCATGGAGTAATTTGATGACAGTGGTTATGGAACATTGTGATGTCAGGGGTCATGGAGCTTGGTGATGATAAGGGCATGGAGCATTGTGATGATAAGTGCATGTAGCATTGTGATGACTGGGGTCAGGGAACATTGTAATGACAGGGGTGAGGGAGTACTGTGATGACTAGTGATGGAATATTATGATATCAGTGGTGAGAGAACACTTTGATGAGAAGTGCATGGAGCATTGTGATGACAAGGTTTATGGAGCATTGTGATGACAAGGTTGTCGAGCATTGTGATGAGAATCTCATGGCGCACTGTGATGACATGGGTCTTGGAGCATTGTGCTGACAAGCACATGGAGCATTGTGATGACAAGGGTCCTCGAGCATTGTGCTGACAAAGGCATGGAGCACTGTGATGAAAAGCGTCACAGAACATTGTGATGAAAAGTTCATAGAGCATTATGGTGACTATGGTCACAGAGCCTTGTGATGACAAGGGCATGGACCATTGTGATGACACAGGTCATGAAGCATTGTGATGACTGGAGTCATGGAGCACTGTGATGACAGGGGTCATGGAGCATTGTGATTACAAGGGCATGGAGCATTGTGATGACAGGGGCATGGAGCATCGGTCTGACAAGTTTCATGGATTATCGTGATGACAGTGGGCATGGCGCATTGTGATGACAAGGGCATGGAGCATTGTGATGACAAGGGCATGGAGCATTGTGAAGACAGGTGTCAGGGAGCATTGTGATCACATATGTCATAGTCCATTGTGATGACAATGGCATGGAGCATTGTGATTCCAAGTGTCATGGAGGATTGTGATGACAAAGGTAATGAAGCATTGTGATGACAAAGGCTTGGAGCATTGTTATGCCAAGGGTCATGGAGCTTTGTGATGACAAATGTCATGGAGCATTTTGATGACAAGGGCATGGTGCATTGTGATGAGAAGGGCAGGGTGCATTGTGATGACAGGGTCATGTAGCAATTTGATGACAGTGGTTATGGAACATTGTGATGTCAGGGGTCATGGACCATTTTGATGATAAGGGCATGTAGCATCGTGATGACAGGGGTCATGGAACATTGTGATGACAGGTGTGAGGGAGTACTGTGATTACTAGTGATGGAATATTGTGATATCAGTGGAGAGAGAGCATTTTGATGAGAAGTGCATGGAGCATTGTGATGCCAAGGTTTATGGAGCATTGTGATGACAACGTTGACGAGCATTGTGATGACAAGCGCATGGCGCATTGTGATGACATGGGTCATGGAGCATTGTGCTGACAAGCGCATGGAGCATTGTAATGACAAGGGCATGGAGCATTGTGATGAGAAGGGCATTGAGCACTGTGATGACAAGGGTCACAGAGCATTGTGATGAAAAGTTCATGGAGCATTGTGGTGACAAAGGTCATGAAGCATTGTGATGACGGGAGTCACAGAGCACTGTGATGACAGGAGCATGGAGCATTGGTCTGACAAGTTTCATGGACTATTGTGATGACAGTGGGCATGGTGCACTGTGATGACAAGGGCATGGAGTATTGTGAAGACAGGTGTCAGGGAGCATTGTGATGACATATGTCATGGTCCATTGTGATGGGAATGGCATGGAGCATTGTGATGCCAAGTGTCATGGAGGATTGTGATGACAAAGGTAACGAAGCATTGTGATGACAAAGGCTTGGAACATTGTTATGCCAAGGGTCATGGAGCTTTGTGATGACAAATGTCATGGAGCATTTTGATGACAAGGGCATGGTGCATTGTGATGAGAAGGGCAGGGCGCATTGTGATGACAGGGTCATGGAGCAATTTGATGACTGTGGTTATGGAACATTTTGATGTCAGGGGTCATGGAGCAATGTGCTGACAAGCGCATGGAGCATTGTAATGACAAGGGCATGGAGTATTGTGATGAGAAGGGCATCGAGCATTGTGATGACAAGGGTCGCAGAGCATTGTGATGAAAAGTTCATGGAGCATTGTGGTGACAAAGGTCACAGAGCCTAGTGATGATGAGGACATGGAACATTGTGATGACACAGGTCATGAAGCATTGTGATGACTGGAGTCACGGAGCATTGGAATGACAGGGGTCATGGAGCATTGTGATGACTGGGGCATGGAGCATTGGTCTGACAAGTTTCAAGGATTATTGTGGCGAACACCTACTGAACGCTGGCAGAAGACCCCAGACCTCCCAAAAGGCAAGAAACTCCCCACATACCTGGGTAGGGCAAAGCGGAGAGATTCCTGCACAGAGGATCGGTGCCGAGCGGCACTCACCAGCCCGAGAGGCTTGTCTGCTCGCCCGCCGGGGCACGCAGTGCTGGAAGCTGAGGCTCGGGCTTCGGTCAGAGCGCAGGGAGAGGACTGGGGCTGGTGGCGAGAACTCAGCCTGAAGGGGGCTAATGTGCCACAGCTAGCCGGGAGGGAGTCCGGGAAAACTCTGGAGCTGCCGAAGAGGCAAGAGACTTTTTCTTCCCTCTTGGTTTCCTGGTGCGCGAGGAGAGGGGATTAAGAGCGCTGCTTAAAGGGGCTCCACGGACGGGCGCGAGTCGCGACTGAAAGCGCGGAGCCCAGTGACAGGCGCGGGACGCTGGGGCTGCTGCTGCCGCCGCCAAGAAGCCTGTGTACGAGCGCAGGTCACTGCCCACACCGCCCTTCCGGGAGCCTGTGCAGCCCGCCACTGCCGGGGTCCTGGGATCCAGGGGCGGCTTCCCTGGGAGAACGCACGGCGCACCTCGGGCTGGTGCAACGTCACGCCGACCTCTGCCGCTGCAGGCTTGCCCCGCACTCCGTGCCCCTCCCTCCCTCCTGGCCTGAGTGAGCCAGAGTCCCCGAAGAGGCTGCTCCTTTAACCCTGTCCTATCTGAGCGAAGAACAGACGCCCTCCGGCGACCTACACGCAGAGGCGGGGCCAAATCCAAAGCTGAGACCTAGGAGCTGTGAGAACAAAGAAGAGAAAGGGAAACCTCTCCCAGCAGCCTCAGAAGCAGCGGATTAAAGCTCCACAATCAACTTGATGTACCCTGCATCTGTGGAATACATGAATAGACAACACATCATCCCAAATTGAGGAGCCCGGAGTTAGTGCTGTGCCTCTGAGGTGGGAGAGCCAACTTCAGGACACTGGTCCACAAGAGACCTCCCAGCTCCACATAATATCAAACGGTGAAAATCTTCCAGAGATCTCCATCTCAACACCAGCACCCAGTTTCACTCAACGACCAGCAGGCTACAGTGCTGGACACCCTAAGCCAAACAACTAGCAAGACAGGAACACAACGCCACCCATTAGCAGAGAGGTGGCCTAAAATCATAAAAAGTCCACAGACACCCCAAAACACACCACCAGACGTGGACCTGCCCACCAGAAAGACAAGATCCAGCCTCATCCACCAGAACACAGGCACTAGTCCCCTCCACCAGGAAGCCTACACAACCCACTAAACCAACCTTAGCCACTGGGGACAGACACCAAAAACAACAGGAACTACGAACCTGCAGCCTGCAAAAAGGAGACCCCAAACACAGTAAGATAAGCAAAATGAGAAGACAGAAAAACACACAGCAGGAGAAGGAGCAAGATAAAAACCCACCAGACCTAACAAATGAAGAGGTAATAGGCACTCTACCTGAAAAAGAATTCAGAATAATGATGGTAAAGATGATCCAAGATTCTATTTCCCAGATACAAAATCTTGGAAATAGAATAGACAAAATGCAAGAAACAGTTAACAAGGACCTAGAAGAACTAAAGATGAATCAAGCATCGATTAAAAACACAATACATGAAATAAAAAATACTCTAGATGGGATCAATAGCAGAATAACTGAGGCAGAAGAACGGATAAGTGAGGTGGAAGATAAAATAGTGGAAATAACTGCTGCAGAGCAAAATAAAGAAAAAAGAATGAAACGAACAGAGGACAGTCTCAGAGACCTCTGGGACAACATTAAACGCACCAACATTCGAATTATAGGGGTTCCAGAAGAAGAAGAGAAAAAGAAAGGGACTGAGAAAATATTTGAAGAAATTATAGTTGAAAACTTCCCTAATATGGGAAAGGAAATAGTTAATCAAGTCCAGGAGGCACAGAGAGTCCCATACAGAATAAATCCAAGGAGAAATACGCCAAGACACATATTAATCAAACTGTCAAAAATTAAACACAAAGAAATCATATTAAAAGCAGCAAGGCAAAAACAACAAATAACACACAAGGGAATCCCCATCAGGATAACAGCTGATCTCTCAGCAGAAACTCTACAAGCCAGAAGGGAGTGGCAGGACATACTTAAAGTGATGAAGGAGAAAAACCTGCAACCAAGATTACTCTACCCAGCAAGGATCTCATTCAGATTTGATGGAGAAATTAAAACGTTTACA
The DNA here is from genome assembly GCF_964341445.2 of Mesoplodon mirus. Classification (NCBI taxonomy): domain Eukaryota; kingdom Metazoa; phylum Chordata; class Mammalia; order Artiodactyla; family Ziphiidae; genus Mesoplodon; species Mesoplodon mirus. Next base: position 3,658,205 of record NW_028295808.1, on the reverse strand, counting down.
GACAAGCAAAAGCTGAGAGAGTTCAGCACCACCAAACCAGCTTTACAACAAATGCTAAAGGAACTTCTCTAGGCAAGAAACACAACAGAAGTAAAAGACCTACAATAATGAACCCAAAACAATTAAGAAAATGGGAATAGGAACATACATATCGATAATTACCTTAAATGTAAATGGACTAAATGCTCCCACCAAAAGACACAGATTGGCTGAATGGATACAAAAACAAGACCCATCTATATGCTGTCTACAAGAGACCCACTTCAGACCAAGAGACACATACAGACTGAAAGTAAGGGGATGGAAAAAGATATTCCATGCAAATGGAAACCAAAAGAAAGCTGGAGTAGCAATTCTCATATCAGACAAAATAGACTTTAAAATAAGGACTACTAGAAGAGACAAAGAAGGACACTACATAATGATCAAGGGATCGATCCAAGAAGAAGATATAACAATTGTAAATATTTATGCACCCAACATAGGAGCACCTCAATACATAAGGCAAATACTAACAGCCATAAAAGGAGAAATCGACAGTAACACACTCATAGTAGGGGACTTTAACACCCCACTTTCACCAATGGACAGATCATCCAAAATGAAAATAAATAAGGAAACACAAGCTTTAAATGATACATTAAACAAGATGGACTTAATTGATATTTATAGGACATTCCATCCCAAAACAACAGAATACACATTTTTCTCAAGTGCTCATGGAACATTCTCCAGGATAGATCATATCTTGGGTCACAAATCAAGCCTTGGTAAATTTAAGAAAATTGAAATTGTATCAAGTATCTTTTCCGACCACAATGCTATGAGACTAGATATCAATTACAGGAAAAGATCTGTAAAAAATACAAACACATGGAGGCTAAACAATACACTACTTAATAACGAAGTGATCACTGAAGAAATCAAAGAGGAAATTAAAAAATACCTAGAAACAAATGACAATGGAGACACGACGACCCAAAACCTATGGGATGCAGCAAAAGCAGTTCTAAGAGGGAAGTTTATAGCAATACAATCCCACCTTAAGAAACAGGAAACATCTCGAATAAACAACCTAACCTTGCACCTAAAGCAATTAGAGAAAGAAGAACAAAAACATCCCAAAGTTAGCAGAAGGAAAGAAATCATAAAAATCAGATCAGAAATAAATGAAAAAGAAATGAAGGAAACGATAGCAAAGATCAATAAAACTAAAAGCTGGTTCTTTGAGAAGATAAACAAAATTGACAAACCATTAGCCAGACTCATCAAGAAAAAAAGGGAGAAGACTCAAATCAATAGAATTAGAAATGAAAAAGGAGAAGTAACAACTGACACTACAGAAATACAAAAGATCATGAGAGATTACTATAAGCAACTCTATGCCAATAAAATGGACAACCTGGAAGAAATGGACAAATTCTTAGAAATGCACAACCTGCCAAGACTGAATCAGGAAGAAATAGAAAATATGAACAGACCAATCACAAGCACTGAAATTGAAACTGTGATAAAAAATCTTCCAACAAACAAAAGCCCAGGACCAGATGGCTTCACAGGCGAATTCTATCAAGCATTTAGAGAAGAGCTAACACCTGTCCTTCTGAAACTCTTCCAAAATATAGCAGAGGGAGGAACACTCCCAAACTCATTCTACGAGGCCACCATCACCTTGATACCAAAACCAGGCAAGGATGTCACAAAGAAAGAAAACTACAGGCCAATATCACTGATGAACATAGATGCAAAAATCCTCAACAAAATCCTAGCAAACAGAATCCAACAGCACATTAAAAGGATCATACACCATGATCAAGTGGGGTTTATTCCAGGAATGCAAGGATTCTTCAATATACGCAAATCAATCAACGTGATACACCATATTAACAAACTGAAGGAGAAAAACCATATGATCATCTCAATAGATGCAGAGAAAGCTTTCGACAAAATTCAACACCCATTTATGATAAAAACCCTGCAGAAAGTAGGCATAGAGGGAACTTTCCTCAACATAATAAAGGCCATATATGACAAACCCACAGCCAGCATCGTCCTCAATGGTGAAAAACTGAAACCATTTCCACTAAGATCAGGAACTAGACAAGGTTGCCCACTTTCACCACTCTTATTCAACCTAGTTTTGGAAGTTTTAGCCACAGCAATCAGAGAAGAAAAGGAAATAAAAGGAATCCAAATTGGAAAAGAAGAAGTAAAGCTGTCACTGTTTGCAGATGACATGATACTATACATAGAGAATCCTAAAGATGCTACCAGAAAACTACTAGAGTTAATCAATGAATTTGGTCAAGTTGCAGGATACAAAATTAATGCACAGAAATCTCTGGCATTCCTATATACTGATGATGAAAAATCTGAAAGAGAAATCAAGGAAACACTCCCATTTACCATTGCAACAAAAAGAATAAAATATCTAGGAATAAACCTACCTAAGGAGACAAAAGACCTGTATGCAGAAAATTATAAGACACTGATGAAAGAAATTAAAGATGATACAAATAGATGGAGAGATGTACCATGTTCTTGGATTGGAAGAATCAACATTGTGAAAATGACTCTACTACCCAAAGCAATCTACAGGTTCAATGCAATCCCTATCAAACTACCACTGGCATTTTTCACAGAACTAGAACAAAAAATTTCACAATTTGTATGGAAACACAAAAGACCCCGAATAGCCAAAGCAATCTTGAGAACGAAAAATGGAGCTGGAGGAATCAGGCTCCCTGACTTCAGACTATACTACAAAGCTACAGTAATCAAGACAGTATGGTACTGGCACAAAAACAGAAAGATAGATCAATGGAACAGGATAGAAAGCCCAGAGTTAAACCCACGGACATATGGTCACCTTATCTTTGATAAAGGAGGCAGGAATGTACAGTGGAGAAAGGACAGTCTCTTCAATAAGTGGTGCTGGGAAAACTGGATAGGGACATGTAAAAGTATGAGATTAGATCATTCCCTAACACCATACACAAAAATAAGCTCAAAATGGATTAAAGACCTAAATGTAAGGCCAGACACTATCAAACTCTTAGAGGAAAACATAGGCAGAACACTCTATGACATAAATCACAGCAAGATCCTTTTTGACCCACCTCCTAGAGAAATGGAAATAAAGACAAAAATAAACACATGGGACCTAATGAAACTTAAAAGCTTTTGCACAGCAAAGGAAACCGTAAACAAGACCAAAAGACAACCCTCAGAATGGGAGAAAATATTTGCAAATGAAGCAACTGACAAAGGATTAATCTCCAAAATTTATAAGCAGCTCATGCAGCTCAATAACAAAAAAACAAACAACCCAATCCAAAAATGGGCAGAAGACCTAAATAGACATTTCTCCACAGAAGATATACAGACTGCCAACAAACACATGAAAGGATGCTCAACATCTTTACTCATTAGAGAAATGCAAATCAAAACTACAATGAGATATCATCTCACACCAGTCAGAATGGCCATCATCAAAAAATCTAGAAACAATAAATGCTGGAGAGGGTGTGGAAAAAAGGGAACCCTCTTGCACTGCTGGTGGGAATGTGAATTGGTACAGCCGCTATGGAGAACGGTATGGAGGTTCCTTAAAAAACTACAAATAGAACTACCATATGACCCAGCAATCCCACTACTGGGCATATACCCTGAGAAAACCATAATTCAAAAAGAGACATGTACCAAAATGTTCATAGCAGCCCTATTTACAATAGCCCGGAGATGGAAACAACCTAAGTGTCCATCATCGGATGAATGGATAAAGAAGATGTGGCACATATATACAATGGAATATTACTCAGCCATAAAAAGAAATGAAATTGAGCTATTTGTAATGAGGTGGATAGACCTAGAGTCTGTCATACAGAGTGAAGTAAGTCAGAAAGAGAAAGACAAATACTGTATGCTAACACATATATATGGAATTTAAGAAAAAAAAATGTCATGAAGAACATAGGGGTAAGACAGGAATAAAGACACAGACCTACTAGAGAATGGACTTGAGGATATGGGGAGGGGGAAGGGTAAGCTGTGACAAAGTGAAAGAGCGGCATGGACATATATACAATACCAAACGTGAGGTAAATAGCTAGTGGGAAGCCGCCGCATAGCACAGGGAGATCAGCTTGGTACTTTGTGACCGCCTGGAGGGGTGGGATAGGGAGGGTGGGAGGGAGACGCAAAAGGGAGGGGATATGGAAACATATGTATATGTATAACTGATTAAATTTGTTATAAAGCAAAAAAATAAAATAAAATTAAAAAAAAAAAAAAAAAAAAAAAAAGGATTATTGTGATGACAGTGGGCATGGTGCACTGTGATGACAAGGGCATGGAGCATTGTGATGACAAGGTCATGGAGTATTGTGAAGACAGGTGTCAGGGAGCACTGTGATGATATATGTCATGGTCCATTTGATGACAATGGCATGGAGCATTGTGATGCCAAGTGTCATGGAGGATTGTGATGACAAAGGAAATGGAGCATTGTGATGACAAGGGTTTGGAACATTGTGATGACAAGGGTCATGGAGCATTGTGATGACAAGGGCAAGGAGCACTGTGATGAAAAGGGCCATTGAGAATTTTGATGACAAGGTCGTGAAACATTGCGATAACAAGTGCATGGAGCTTGCTATGACAGAGGTCATGGAGCATTGCGATGACAAGCGCATGGAGAATTGTGATGAAAGCAGCATGTAACATTGTGATGAGAATTGTCATGGAGCATTGTGATGACAAGGACGTGGAGAATTGTGATGACAAGGGACATGGAGTATTGTGATGACCAGCGCATGGAGCATTGTGATGGCAAGACCGTGGAGCATTGTGATGAGAAGACCATGGATAATTGTGATGACGAGTGTCATGGAGAACTGTAATGACACGGGGCAGGGAGCATTGTGATGACAGGTGTCATGGAGCATTGTGATAAGAAGGCCGTGGAACATTGTGACTGCAGGGGTCATGGAGCATTGTTTTGCCAGGGGCAATAGAGCATTGTGATGACAAGGGCATGGAGCATTGGACTGAAAAGTTTCATGGATTATTGTGATGACAGTGGCCATGGAGCATTGTGATGACAAGGGCACGGAACTCTGTGATACAGGGGTCATGGTGGATTGTAATGACAAGGGCATGGAGCACTGTGATGAGAAGGGCATCGAGCATTGTGATGAAAAAGGTCATGGAGCTTTGTGATGACAAGGGCATGGAGCAATGTGCTGAGAGGGTTCATGAAGCATTGTGATGACAATGGCATGGAGCATTGTGATGCCAGGGGTCATGGAGATTTGTGATGACAAAGGTCATGGAGCATTTTGATGACAAGGGCGTGGTGCATTGTGATGAGAAGGGCAGGGAGCATTGTGATGACAGGGTCATGGAGCAATTTGATGAAAAGGGCCATGGAGCATATTGGTGACAGGGGTTATGGAACATTGTGATGTCAGGGGTCATGGAGCATTGTGATGATAAGGGCATGTAGCATTTTGATGACAGGGATCATGGATATTGTGATGACAGGGGTGAAGGAGTATTATGATGACTAGTAATGGAGCATTGTGATATCAGTGGTGACAGAGCATTTTGATGAGAAGTGCATGGAGCATTGTGATGACAAGGTTTATGGAGCATTGTGATGACAAGGTGGTGGAGCATTGTGATGACAAGCGCATGGTGCATTGTGATGACATGGGTCATGGAGCATTGTGATGACTGGAGTGACGGAGCATTGGAATGACAGGGGTCATGGAGCATTGTGATGACAGGGGTCATGGAGCATTGTGATTACAAGGGCATGGAGTATTGTGATGACAGGCATCATGGAGCGTTGTGATGACAAGTGTTATGGAACATAGTGATCACAAGGGTTTGGAGCATTGTGATGACAAGGTCATGGATTATTGTGAAGACATGTGTCAGGCAGCATTGTGATGACATATATCATGGTCCATTTTGATGACAATGGCATGGAGCATTGTGATGCCAAGTCTCATGGAGGATTGTGATGACAAAGGTAAAGGAGCATTGTGATCACAAGGGCATGGAGCATTGTGATGACAAGGGCCATTGAGAATTTTGATGGCAAGGTCGTGAAACATTGTGAGGACAAGTGCATGACACTTGCTATGACAGGGGTCATGGAGCATTGCGATGAAAAGTGCCTGGAGAATTGTGATGAGAAGAGCATGTAACATTGTGATGAGAAGTGTCATGGAGCATTGTGATGACAAGGACGTGGAGAATTCTGATGACAAGGGACATGGAGCACTGTGATGGCAAGACCGTGGAGTATTGTGATGAGAAGACCATGGGTAACTGTGATGATGAGCATCATGGAGCACTGTAATGAGAAGGAGCATCGAACATTGTCATGACAGGTGTCATGGAGCATTGTGATGACAGGGGTCATGGAGCTTTGTGATGACAGTGGCACGGAGCATTGGTCTGACAAGTTTCATGGATTATTGCAATGAGAGCAGGCATGGTGCATTGTGATGACAAGGGCGTGGAGCATTGTGATGACAAGGACGTGGAGAATTGTGAAGAAAAGGGACATGGAGCATTGTGATGACCAGGGCATGGAGCACTGTGATGGCAAAACTGTGGAGCATTGTGATAAGAAGTCCATGGATAATTGTGATGACGAGCGTCATGGGGCACTGTAATGACAAGGGCATGGATCATTGTGATGACAATTATCATGGAGCATTTTGATGACAAGAGTCCCAGATCATTGTGTTGTCGGGGTCATGGTGCGTTACGATGACAGTGGTCATGGAGCGTTGTGATGACAAGGGTTATGGAGCATTGTGCTGACAAAGGCATGGAGCATTGTGATAACAGCTGTCACAGAGCATTGTGATGAAAAGTTCAAGGACCATTGTGGTGACAAAGGTCAGAGACCCTTGTGATGATGAGGGCATGGACCATTGTGATGACAAGGTCATGGAGGAATGTGATGACAAATGTAATGGAGCATTGTGATGACAAGGGCTTGGAGCAGTGTGATGACAAGGGTCATGGAGCATTGTGATGACAAGGGCCATTGAGAAATCTGATGACAAGGTCGTGGAGCACTGTGATGACAAAGGTCATGGAGCATTGTGATGACATGCGTCATGGAGATTTGTGATGACAAGGGCATGAGGCATTGTGATGAGAAGGCCATGGAGCATTCTGAAGACATGAGTCATGGAGCTTTGTGATGACAAGGACATGGAGCATTGTGATCATAGGTATCTTGGAGCATTGTGATGAAAAGGGCATGGATCACTGTGATGAAATAGGCATGGAACCTTGTCATGACAGGGTTCATGGAGCATACTGACGGCAAGTGTCAGGGAGCATTGTGATGACAAGTGTATTGAGCATTGTGATGACAAAGGTCATGGAGCATCGTGATGACATGCGTCATGGAGATTTGTGATGACAAGGGCGTGGAGCATTGTGATTACAGGGTTCTTGGAGCATTGTGATGACAGGGGTCATTGAGCATTGTGATGACAAGGGTTATGGAGCATTGTGCTGACAAAGGCATGGAGCATTGTGATGACAACTGTCACAGAGCATTGTGATGAAAAGCTCAAGGACCACTGTGGTGACAAAGGTCAGAGACCCTTGTGATGATGAGGGCATGGACCATTGTGATGACAAGGTCATGGAGGAATGTGATGACAAATGTAATGGAGCATTGTGATGGCAAGGGCTTGGAGCAGTGTGATGACAAGGGTCATGGAGCATTGTGATGACAAGGGCCATTGAGAAATCTGATGACAAGGTCGTGGAGCATTGTGATGACAAGCACATGGAGTTTGTTATGACAGGAGTCATGGAGCATTTTGATGACAAGTGCATGGAGAATTGTGATGACAAGAGCATGTAACATTGTGATGAGAAGTGTCATGAAGCATTCTGATGACAAGGACGTGGAGAATTGTGATGACAAGGGACATGGATCATTGTGATGACCTGGGCATGGAACATTGTAATGGCAAGACCGTGGAGCATTGTGATGAGAAGTCCATGGATAATTGTGATGACGAGCATCATCGAGCACTGTAATGACAAGGGGCATGAAGCATTGTGATGACAGGTGTCATGGAGCATTGTGATGACAGGGGACATGGAGCATTGTGATGACAAGGGTCATGGAGCATTCTGATGACAAGCTTGTGGAGTATTGTGATGACAATGGCATGGAGGATTGTGATGAAAAAGGCATGGAGCATTGTGATGAAAAAGGCATGGAGCCTTTTCATGATAGGGTTCAAGGAGCATTCTGACAAGAAATGTCAGGGAGCATTGTGATGACAAGTGTATTGAGCATTGTGATGACAAAGGTCATGGAGCATTGTGATGACAAGGGCATGGAGTATTGTGATGACAGGCATCATGCAGCGTTGTGATGACAAGTGTTTTGGAACATTGTGATCACAAGGGTTTGGAGCACTGTGATGACAGAGGTCATGGATCATTTTGATTTGAAGGAGCATGGAGCATTGTGATGACAAGAGCATGAAGCAATGTGATCCCAATGTTCATGGAGGATTGTGATGACAATGGTAATGGAGTATTGTGATGGCAAGCGCATGGAGCATTGTGATGACAAGGGTCATGGAGCATTTTGATGACAAGAGTCCCAGATCATTGTGTTGTCAGGGGTCATGGAGCATCGTGATGACAGTGGTCATGGAGCATTGTGATGACAGGGGTCATGGAGCATTGTGATGAGAAGGTCATGGAGCATTGGGCTGAAAATATTCATTGAGTATTGTGATGACAGGGGTCATGGAGCATTGTGATGACTACGGAATGGAGCATTGTGATTACAAGTTCCTCGAGCCTTTTGATGAGAAGACCATGGAGCCTTGTGATGACAAGTCTCATGGAGCATTCTGATGAAAAGGGGCATGGAGCATTGTGATTACAGGGGTCTTGGAGCATTGTGATGAAAAAGGCATGGAGCCTTGTCATGACAGGATTCAAGGAGCATACTGATGGCAAGTGTCAGGGAGCATTGTGATGACAAATGTCATGGAGCATTGTGATGAGAAGACCATGGATAATTGTGATGACAAGCGTCATGGGGCGTTGTGATGACAAGTGTTATGGAACATTGTGATCACAAGGGTTTGGAGCATTGTGATGACAGAGGTCATGGAGCACTTTGATTTCATTGTGATAACAAAAGCATGAAACATTATGATGATGGGCATGGTGCACTGTGATGACAGGGTTCATGGAGCATTGAGATGAAAAGGGGCATGGAGCATTGTGATTACAGGTGTCTTGGATCATAGTGATGAAAAGTGCCTGGAGAATTGTGATGACAACAGCATGTAACATTGTGATGAGAAGTGTCATGGAGCATTCTGATGACAAGGACGTGGAGAATTCTGATGACAAGGGACATGGAGCATTGTGATGACCAGGGCATGGAGCCTTGTGATGGCAAGACCGTGGAGCATTGTGATGAGAAGACCATGGGTAATTGTGACGATGAGCATCATGGAGCACTGTAATGAGAAGGGGCATCGAGCACTGTGATGACACGGGTCATGGAGCATTGTGATGACAAGGGTCATGGAGTATTGTGATGACAAGGGCACAGAGCATTGTGATGACAGGGGCACGGAGCATTGGTCTGACAAGTTTCATGGATTATTGCGATGACAATGGGCATGGCGCAGTGTGATGACAAGGGACATTGAGCATTGTGATATCCAGGGCATGGAGCATTGTGATGGCAAGAACGTGGAGCATTGTGATGAGAAGACCATGGATAATTGTGATGACAAGCGTCATGGGGCACTGTAATGACAAGGGTCATGGAGCATTGTGATGACAGGCGTCATGGAGCATTGTGATGACAGGCGTCATGGAGCATTGTGATTACATGTGTCATGGAGCATTGGGATGACAAGGGCATGGATTATTGTGGTGAGAAGTGTCATGGAGAATTCTGGTGATAAGAGTCCCGGATCATTGTGTTGTCAGGGGTCATGGAGCGTTGTGATGACAGTGGTCACGGAGCCTTTGATGACACGGGTCATGGAGCATTCTGATGACAAAGTCATGGAGCACTGTGTTGAAAATGTTCATGGAGCATTGTGATTACAGGGGTCTTGGAGCATTGTGATGACAAGGGCATGGAGCATTGTGATGAGAAGGCCATGGAGCATTCCGATGACATGCGTCATGGAGCTTTGTGATGACAAGGGCAAGGAGCATTGTGATTACAGGGGTCTTGGATATTGTTATGAGAGTGGGCATGGAGCATTGTGATGACAAGGGCACGGAACACTGTGATACATGGGCATTGGAGGATTGTAATGACAAGGGCATGGAGCATTGTCATGAGAAGGGCATGGAACATTGTAATAGGTGGGTCATAGAGCATTGTAGTGACAAGGGCATGGAGCATTGTGATGACAAGGGTCTTTGAGCATTTTGATGACCATGGCGTGAAGCACTGTGATGATAAGCACATGGAGCTTGCTATGACAGGGGTCATGGAGCATTGTGACAATAAGTGCATGGAGAACTGTGATGACAAGAGCATGTAGCATTTTGATGAGAAGTGTCATGGAGCATTGTGATGCCCAGGGCATGGAGCATTGTGATGGCAAGGACGTGGAGCATTGTGATGAGAATTCCATTGTGCATTGTGATGACGAGGGTCATGAAGAACTGTGATGACAAGGGGCATGGAGCATTGTGAAGACGTGTCATGGAGCATTGTGATGACAAGGGTCATGGAGTATTCTGATGACAAGCACATGGAGTATTGTGATGACAATGGCCTGGAGCATTGTGATGAAAAGGGCATGGATCATTGTGATGAAAAGGGCATGTAGCCTTGTAATGACTGGGTTCAAGGAGCCTCTGACGACAAGTGTCATGGAGTACTGTGATGACAAGGGCATGGAGTACTGTGATGAGAGGCGTCATGCAGCGTTGTGATGACAAGTGCTATGGAGCATTGTGATCACAAGTGTTTGGAGGATTGTGATGACAGAGGTCATGGAGCATTGTGATTTCAAACAGCATGGAGCATTGTGATGACAAGTGTATGGAGCAGTGTGATCCCAAGGTTTATGGAGGATTGTGATGACAATGGTAATGCAGTATTGTGATGACAAACGCATGGAGGATTGTGATGGCAAGGGTCATGGAGCATTGTGATGATAAGTGTACAGAGCCTTGTTATGACAAGGGTCATGGAGCATTTTGATGACAAGCGTCAGGGAGCATTGTGATTACAGGGGTCATGGAGCATTGGGATGACAAGGGCATGGATTATTGTGATGACAAGGGTCATGGAGCATTTTGATGACAAGAGTCCGGGAGCATTGTGTTGTCAGGGGGCATGGAGCATGGTGAAAACAAGGGCATGGAGCACTGGGCTGAAAATGTTCATGGAGTATTGTGATGACAGGGATCATGGAGCATTTTGATGTCAAGGGAATGGAGCATTGTGATGACAAGGTCCAGGAGCATTGTGATGAGAAGGCCAGGGAGCATTGTGATGAAAGTGTCATGGAGCATTGTCATGGCAAGAGCATGGAGCATTGTGATAAGAAAGGTCATGGACCATTGTGATGACAATGGTCATGGAGCATTGTGATGACTGGAGTCATGGAGCATTGTGATGACAGGGGTCATAGAGCATTGTGATGACAAGTTTCATGGAGCATTCTGATGAGCAGGGGCATGGAGCATTGTGATTACAGGGGTCTTGGAGCATTGTGAAGACAAGGGCATGGAGCACTGTGATGAGAAGGCCATGGTTCATTCTGCTGACATGCGTCAGGGAGCTTTGTGATGACAAGGTCATGGAACATTGTGATTACAGGGATCTTGGAGCATTGTGATGAAAAAGGCATGGAGCCTTGTCATGACAGGGCTCAAGGAACATACTGAAGACAAGTGAGGTAACATTGTGATATCAGTGAGCATTGTGATGACAGGTGTAATGAGCATTGTGATGACAAAGTCATGGAGCATTGTGATGAGATGACCATGGATAATTGTGATGACGAGCGTCATGGGGCATTTTGATGACAAGTGTTATGGAACATTGTGATCACAAGGGTTTGGAATATTGTGATGACAGAGGTCATGGAGCATTTTGATTTCATTGTGATGACAATAGCATGAAGCATTATGATGATGGGCATGGTGCATTGTGATGACAGGGTTCATGGAGCATTGAGATGAAAATGTGCTTGGAGCTTTGTGATTACAGGGGTCTTGGAGCATTGTGATGACAAGGGCATGGAGCATTGTGATGAGAAGGCCATGGAGCATAATGATGACGTGTCATGGAGCTTTGTGATGACCAGGGAATGGAGAATTCTGGTTACAGGGGTCTTGGAGCATTCTGATGACAAGGGTCATGGAGCCTTGTGATGACAAGGCCGTGGAACATTGTGATGGCAGGGGTCATGGAGCATTTTGAAAACAAGGGAATGGAGCATTGTGATGACAAGGGTAACAGAGCGTTGTTATGAAAAGTTCATGGAGCATTGTGGTGACAAAGGTCACAGAGCCTTTTGATGACGAGGGCGTGGACCATTGTCATGACAAAGATCATGAAGCATTGTGATGACTGGAGTCATGGAGCATTGTGATGACAGGGGTCATGGAGCATTGTGATGACAAAGGCATGGAGCAATGTGATGACAGGGGCATGGAGCCTTGGTCTGACAAGTTTCATGGATTATTGTGATGACAGTGGCCATGGCGCATTGTGATGACAGGTGCATGGAGCATTGTGATGACAAGGTCTTTGAGTATTGTGAAAACAGGTGTCAGGGAGCATTGTGATGAGAAGGGCATGGGGTATTGTGATGACAAGTGTCATGTTGGATTGTGACGACAAAGGTAATGGAGCTTTGTGATGACAAGGGCATGGAGCATTGTGATGACAGGGTTCATGGAACATTGTGATGATAGGGGGAATGGAGCTTTGTGATAACATATGTTATGGTCCATTGTGATAACAATGGCATGGAGCATTGTGATGCCAAGTGTCATGTTGGATTGTGACGACAAAGGTAATGGAGCACTGTGATGACAAGGGCATGGAGCATTTTGATGACAGGAGTAATGGAGCATTGTGATGACAAGGTCATGGAGTATTGTGAAGACATGTATCAGGGAGCATTGTGATGAGAAGGGCATGGAACATTGTGATATATGGGTCATGGAGCATTGTAGTGACAAGGGCAAGGAGCATTGTGATGAGAAGGGCATGGAGCATTGTGATGGCAAGAATCATGGAGCTTTGAGATGACAAGGGCATGGAGCATTGGTCTGACAATTTTCATGGATTACTGTGATGACAGTGGGCATGGAACATTGTGATGACAAGGGCCATGGAGCATTGTGATGACAGGGGTCATGGAGCATTGTGATGTCAAGGGTCATGGAACATTTTGATGACAAGTGCATGCAGTATTGTGATGACAATGGCATGGATCATTGTGATGAAAGGGCATGGATCATTGTGATGAAAAATGCATGTTTCCTTGTAATGACAGGGTCCAAGGAGCATCTGACAACAAGTGTCATTGAGCATTGTAATGAAAAGGGCATGGAATATTGTGATGACAGGCATCATGGAGCGTTGTGATGACAAGTGTTATGGAACACTGTGATCACAAGGGTTTGGAGCATTGTGATGACAGAAGTCATGGAGCATTGTGATTTCAAGGAACATGGAACATTGTGATGACAAGTGTAGGGTGTAATGTGATCCTAAGGTTCATGGAGATTGTGATGACAATGGTAATGGAGGATTGTGATCACAAGTGCATGGAGCATTGTGATGGCAATGTCATGTAACGTTTTGCTGACAAAGGCATGCAGCATTGTGATAACAAGGGTCATGGAGCATTGTGATGATAAGTGCATGGAGCCTTGTGATGACAAGGGTCATGGAGCACTGTATGACAAGCGTCACAGAGCATTGTGATTACAGGGGTCATAGAGCATTGGGATGACAAGGGCATGGAGTATTGTGATGACAGGTGTCATGGAGCATTGTCATAACAAGTGTTATGGAGCATTGTGATCACAATTGTTTGGAGCATTGTGATCAGAAAAGTCATGGAGCATTGTGATTTTAAGGATATGGAGCATTTTGATGACAAGTGTATGGAGCAATGTGATCCCAAGGTTCATGGAGGAATGTGATGACAAGCGCATGGAGCACTGTGATGACAAGGTCATGGAGCATTTTGCTAACAAAGGCATGGAGCATTGTGATTACAGGGGTCATGGAACATTGGGATGACAAGGGCATGGATCATTGGGCTGAAAATGTTCATGGAGTATTGTGATGTCAGGGGTCATGGAGCATTGTGATGAAAAGGGAATGGAGCATTGTGATGACAAGGCCCTGGAGCATTGTGATGAGAAGGCCATGGAGCATTGTGATGACAAGCGTCATGGAGCTATGTGATGACAATGGCATGAAGCAAAGTGATGAGAGGGGTCATGGAACATTGTTATGACAATGGCATGGAGCATTTTGATGAAAAGGGCATGGATCATTGTGATGAAAAAGGCATGGAACCTTTTCATGATAGGGTACAAGGAGCATTATGACGACAATTTTCAGGGAGCATTGTGATGACAGGTGTATTGAGCATTGTGATGACAAATGTCATAGGGCATTGTGATGACAAGGGAATGGAGTATTGTGATGACAAGCATCATGGAGCGTTGTGATGACAAGTGTTATGGAACATTGTGATCACAAGAGTTTGGAGCATTGTGATGACAGAAGTCATGGATCATTTTGATTTCCAGGAGCATGGAGCATTGTGATGACAAGGGCATGAAGCAAAGTGATCCCAAGGTTCATGGCGGATTGTGATGACAATGGTAATGGAGTATTGTGATGACAAGCTCATGGAGCATTTTGATGACAAGGTCATGTAGCATTTTGCTGACAAAGGCATGGAGCATTGTGATGACAAGGGTCATGGAGCACTGTGATGACAAGCGTCATGGAGCATTGTGATTACAGGGGTCATGGAGAATTGGGATGACAAGGGCATGGATCATTTTGATGACAATGGTCATGGAGCATTTTGATGACAAGAGTCCCGGCTCATTGTGTTGTCAGGGGTCATGGAGTGTTGTGATGACAGTGGTCATGGAGCATTGTGATGACAGGGAATATGGAGCATTGTGATGAGAAGATCATGGAGCATTGGGCTGGATATATTCATGGAGTATTGTGATGACAGGCGTCATAGAGCATTGTGATGACAAGGTCCTGGAGCATTGTGATGAGAAGACCGTGCAGACTTGTGATGAAAAGCCTCATGGATCATTCTGATGTAAAGGGGGATGAAGCATTGTGATTACAGGGGTCTTGGAGCATTGTGATGAGAAGGGCATGGAGCACTGTGATGAGAGGGCCATGGAGCATTCTGATGACATTCGTCATGGAGCTTTGTGATGACAAGGGCATGGAACATTGTGATTACAGGGACCTTGGAGCATTGTGATGAAAAGGGCATGGACCCTTGTCATGGCAGGGTTCAAGGAGCATACTGATGACAAGTGATTGAACATTGTGATATCAGTGAGCATTGTGATGACAAGTGTAATGAGCATTTTGATAACAAAGTCATGGAGCATTGTGATGAGAAAACCATGGATAATTGTGATGACGAGTGTCATTGGGCGTTGTGATGACAAGATTTATGGAACATTGTGATCACAAGGGTTTGGAGCATTGTGATGACAGAGGTCATGGAGCATTGTGATGCCAAGGGTCATGGAACATTGTGATGAAAAGTTCATGGAGCATTGTGGTGACAAAGGTCACAAAGCCTTTTGATGATGAGGGCATGTACCATTGTGATGACCAAGGTCATGAAGCATTGGGATGCCTGGATTCACGGAGCATTGTGATGACACGGGTCATGGAGCATTGTGAAGAGAAGGGCATGGAGAATTGTGATGACAGGGGCATGGAGCAATTTGATGAAAATGGTCATGGAACACTTTGATGACAGGGGTTATGGAACATTGTGATGTCAGGGGTCATGGAGCATTGTGATGATAAGGGCATGTAGCATTGTGATGACAGGGGTCATGGAACATTGTGATGACAGGGGTGAGGGTGCATTTTGATGAGAAGTGCATGGAGCATTGTGATGACAAGGTTTAAGGAGCTTTGTGATGACAAGGTTGTGGAGCCTTCTGATGACAAGCGCATGGTGCATTGTGTTGAAATGGTTCATGGAGCATTGTGCTGACAAGCACATGGAGCATTGTGCTGACAAGGGTCATGAAGCACTGTGCTGACAAAGGCATGGAGCATTGTGATGACAAGGGTCACGGAGCATTGTAATGAAAAGTTCAGGGAGCATTGTGGTGACAAAGGTCACAGAGCCTTGTGATGACGAGGGCATGAAACATTGGGATGACAAAGGTCATGAAGCATTGTAATGAGTGGAGTCACGGAGCATTGTGATGACAGGGACCATGGAGCATTGCAATGACAAGTGCATGGAGAATTGTGATGAGAAAAGCATGTAACATTGTGATGAGAAGTGTCATGGAGCATTGTGATGACAAGGACTTAGAGAATTGTGATGACAAGGGACATGGAGCATTGTGATGAGAAGGTCATGGAGCATTGGGCTGAAAATGTTCATGGAGTATTGTGATGATAGGGGACATGGAGCATTGTGATGACAAGGGCATGGATCATTGTGATGACAAGTCTCATGGAGCTTTGTGATGACAAGGGCATGGAGCATTGTGATTACAGGGGTCTTGGAGAATTGTGATGACAAGGGCAAGGAGCATTGTGATGAGAAGGCCATGGAGCATTCTGATGACATGCGTCATGGAGCTTTGTGATGACAAGGGCATGGAGCATTGTGATTACAGGGGTCTTGGAGCACTGTGATGACAAGTGTCATGGAGCCTTGTGATGACAAGGCTGTGGAACATTGTCATGGCAGGGGTCATGGAGCATTGTTATGACAGGGTTAATGGAGCATTGTGATGACAAGGGCATGGAGCATTGCTCTGAAACATTTCATGGATTATTGTGATGAGAGTGGGCATGGAGCATTGTGATGACAAGGGCACGGAACACTGTGATACATGGGTCATGGAGGATTGTAATGACAAGGGCCGGGAACATTGTGATGAGAAGGGCCTCGAGCATTGTGATGAAAAAGGTCATGGAGCTTTCTGAAGACAAGGGCTTGGAGCAATGTGATGAGAGGGTTCATGGAGCATTGTGATGACAATGTTATGGAGCATTGTGATGCCAAGGGTCATGTAGCTTTGTGATGACAAATGTCATGGAGCATTTTGATGACAAAGGCATGGTGTATTGGGATGAGAAGGTCAGGGCGCATTGTGATGACAGGGTCATGGAGAAATTTGATGACAGTGGTTATGGAACATTGTGATGTCAGGGGTCATGGAGCATTGTGATGAAATGTGTCATGGAGCATTTTGATGACAGTGGTTGTGGAACATTGTGATGTCAGGGGACATGGAGCATTGTGATGTTAAGTGCATGTAGCACTGTGATGAATGGGGTCAGGGAACATTGTAATCACAGAGGTGAGGGAGTACTGTGTTGACTAGTGATGGAATATTGTGATATCAGTGGTGAGAGAGCATTTTGATGAGAAGTGCATGGAGCATTGTGATAACAAGGTTTATGGAGCATTGTGATGACAAGGTTGTTGAGCATTGTGATGACAAGTGCATGGCGCATTGTGATGACAAACGTCCTCGAGCATTGTGCTGACAAAGGCATGGAGCATTGTGATGAAAAGCGTCACAGAGCAATGTGATGAAAAGTTCATGGAGCATTATGGTGACTATGGTCACAGAGCCTTGTGATGACGAGGGCATGGACCATTGTGATGACACAGGTCATGAATCATTGTGATGACTGGAGTCATGGAGCACTGTGATGACAGGGGTCATGAAGCATTGTGATGACAAGGGCATGGATCATTTTGATGACAGGGGCATGGAGCATTGGTCTGACAATTTTCATAGATTATTGTGATGACAGTGGGCATGGCGCATTGTGATGACAAGGGCATGGAGCATTGTGATGACAAGGGCATGGAGTATTGTGAAGACAGGTGTCAGGGAGCATTGTGATGACATATGTCATGGTCCATTGTGATGACAATGGCATGGAGCATTGTGATGCCAAGTGTCATGGAGGATTGTGATGACAAAGCTAATGACACATTGTGATGACAAAGGCTTTGAGCATTGTTATGCCAAGGGTCATGGAGCTTTGTGATGACAAATGTCATGGAGCATTTTGATGACAAGGGCATGGTGCATTGTGATGAGAAGGGCAGGGTGCATTGTGATGACAGGGTCATGGACCAATCTGATGACAGTGGTTATGGAACATTTTGATGTCAGGGGTCACAGAGCATTGTGATGAAATGTGTCATGGAGCATTTTGATGACAGGGGTTATGGATCATTTTGATGTCAGGGGTCATGGACCATTTTGATGATAAGGGCATGTAGCATCGTGATGACAGGGGTCATGGAACATTGTGATGACAGGTGTGAGGGAGTACTGTGATTACTAGTGATGGAATATTGTGATATCAGTGGAGAGAGAGCATTTTGATGAGAAGTGCATGGAGCATTGTGATGCCAAGGTTTGTGGAGCATTGTGATGACAACGTTGACGAGCATTGTGATGACAAGCACATGGCGCATTGTGATGACATGGGTCATGGAGCATTGTGCTGACAAGTGCATGGAGCATTGTAATGACAAGGGCATGGAGCATTGTGATGACAAGGGTCACCGAGCATTGTGATAAAAAGTTCGTGGAGCATTTTGGTGACAAAGGTCACAGAGCCTAGTGATGATGAGGGCATGGACAATTTTGATCTCACAGGTCATGAAGCATTGTGATGACTGGAGTCACGGAGCATTGTGATGACAGGGGTCATGGAGCATTGTGATGCCAAGTTTCATGGATTATTGTGATGACAGTGGGCATGGCGCACTGTGATGACAAGGGCATGGAGCATTGTGATGACAAGGTCATGGAGTATTGTGAAGACAGGTGTCAGGGAGCATTGTGATGACATATGTCATGGTCCATTGTGATGACAATGGCATGGAGCATTGTGATGCCAAGTGTCATGGAGGATTGTGATGACAAAGGAAATGGAGCATTGTGATGACAAGGGTTTGGAGCATTGTGATGACAAGGGTCATGGAGTAATGTGATGACAAGGGCAAGCAGCATTGTGATGAAAAGGGCCATTGAGAATTTTGATGACAAGGTCGTGAGACATTGTGATAACAAGCGCATGGAGCTTGCTATGACAGGGGTCATGGAGCATTGCGATGACAAGTACATAGAGAATTGTGATGAAAGCAGCATGTAACATTGTGATGAGAATTGTCATGGAGCATTGTGATGA
Organism: Mesoplodon mirus; assembly: GCF_964341445.2. Classification (NCBI taxonomy): domain Eukaryota; kingdom Metazoa; phylum Chordata; class Mammalia; order Artiodactyla; family Ziphiidae; genus Mesoplodon; species Mesoplodon mirus. Next base: position 3,638,713 of record NW_028295808.1, on the reverse strand, counting down.
CAAGGACGTGGAGAATTGTGATGACAAGGGACATGTAGCATTGTGATGACCAGGACATGGAGCATTGTGATGGCAAGACCGTGGAGCATTGTGATGAGAAGACCATGGATAACTGTGATGACGAGAGTCATGGAGGACTGTAATGACATGGGGCAGGGAGCATTGTGATGACAGGTGTCTTGGAACATTGTGATGACAGCTGTCATGGAGCATTGTGATGACAAGGGTCATGGAGGATTCTGATGACAAGCTTGTGGAGTATTGTGATGACAATGGCATGGAGCATTGTATTGAAAAGGGCATGGAGCATTGTGGTGAAAAAGGCATGGAGCCTTTTCATGACAGGGTTCAAGGAGTATTCTGACGACAAGTGTCAGGGAGCATTGTGATGACAAGGGCATGGAGTATGGTGATGACAGGCATCATGCAGCGTTGTGATGACAAGTGTTATGGAACATTGTGATCACAAGAGTTTGGAGCATTGTGATGACAGAGGTCATGGATCATTTTGATTTCAAGGAGCATGGAGCATTGTGATGACAAGGGCATGAAGCAATGTGATCCCAATGTTCATGTGGAACTTTGATGACAATGTTAATGGGGTATTGTGATGACAAGCGCATGGAGCATTGTGATGAAAAGGTCATGTAACATTTTGCTGACAAAGGCATGGAGCATTGTGATGACAAGTGTCATGGAGCACTGTGATTACAGGGGTCATGGAGCATTGGGATGACAAGGGCATGGATCATTGTGATGACAAGGGTCATGGAGCATTTTGATGACAAGAGTCCCGGCTCATTGTGTTGTCAGGGGTCATGGAGTGTTGTGATGACAGTGGTCATGGAGCATTGTGATGACAGGGGTCATGGAGCATTGGGCTGAAAATATTCATGGAGTATTGTGATGACAGGGGTCATGGAGCATTGTGATGACAAGATCCTGGAGCACTGTGATGAGAAAACCATGGAGCCTTGTGATGACATGTCTCATGGAGCATTCTGAAGAAAAAGGGCATGGAGCATTGTGATTACAGGGTACTTGGAGCATTTTGATGACAAGGGCATGGAGCATTGTGATGAGAAGACCATGGATAATTGTGATGATGAGCGTCATGGGGCGTTGTGATGACAAGTGTTATGGAACATTGTGATCACAAGGGTTTGGAACATTGTGATGACAGAAATCAGAGAGCATTTTGATTTCATTGTGATGACAATAGCATGAAGCATTATGATGATGGGCAAGGTGCATTGTGATGACAGGGTTCATGGAGCATTGAGATACACAGGGGCAAAGAGCGTTGTGATTACCGCAGTCTTGGAGCATTGTGATGAGAAGGCCATGGAGCATTCTGATGACATGCGTCATGGAGCTTTGTGATGACAAGGGCATGGAGCATTGTGATTACAGGGGTCTTGGAGCATTGTGATGACAAGGGCAAGGAGCATTGTGATGAGAAGGCCATGGAGCATTCTGATGACATGCGTCATGGAGTTTTGTGATGACAAGGACATGGAGCATTTTGTTTACAGGGGTCTTGGAGCATTGTGATGACAAGGGTCATGGAGCCTTGTGATGACAAGGCCGTGGAACATTGTGGTGGCATGGGTCATGGAGCATTGTTATGACAGGGGTAATGGAGCATTGTGATGACAAGGGCATGGACAATTGGTCTGAAAAGTTTCATGGATTATTGTGATGGAAATGGGCATGGAGCATTGTGATGACAAGGGCACGGAACACTGTGATACATGGGTCATGGAGGATTGTAATGAATAGTGCATGGAACATTGTGATGAGAAGGGCATCGAGCATTGTGATGACAAGCGTCATGGAGATTTGTGATGACAAGGGCATGGAGCAATGTGATGAGAGGGTTCATGGAGCATTGTGATGACAATGTTATGGAGCATTGTGATGCCAAGGGTCATTTAGATTTGTGATGACAAATGTCATGGAGCATTTTGATGACAAGGGCATGGTGTATTGTGATGAGAAGTGTAGGGCCCATTTTGATTACAGGGTCATGGAGTAATTTGATGACAGTGGTTATGGAACATTGTGATGTCAGGGGTCATGGAGCTTGGTGATGATAAGGGCATGGAGCATTGTGATGATAAGTGCATGTAGCATTGTGATGACTGGGGTCAGGGAACATTGTAATGACAGGGGTGAGGGAGTACTGTGATGACTAGTGATGGAATATTATGATATCAGTGGTGAGAGAACACTTTGATGAGAAGTGCATGGAGCATTGTGATGACAAGGTTTATGGAGCATTGTGATGACAAGGTTGTCGAGCATTGTGATGAGAATCTCATGGCGCACTGTGATGACATGGGTCTTGGAGCATTGTGCTGACAAGCACATGGAGCATTGTGATGACAAGGGTCCTCGAGCATTGTGCTGACAAAGGCATGGAGCACTGTGATGAAAAGCGTCACAGAACATTGTGATGAAAAGTTCATAGAGCATTATGGTGACTATGGTCACAGAGCCTTGTGATGACAAGGGCATGGACCATTGTGATGACACAGGTCATGAAGCATTGTGATGACTGGAGTCATGGAGCACTGTGATGACAGGGGTCATGGAGCATTGTGATTACAAGGGCATGGAGCATTGTGATGACAGGGGCATGGAGCATCGGTCTGACAAGTTTCATGGATTATCGTGATGACAGTGGGCATGGCGCATTGTGATGACAAGGGCATGGAGCATTGTGATGACAAGGGCATGGAGCATTGTGAAGACAGGTGTCAGGGAGCATTGTGATCACATATGTCATAGTCCATTGTGATGACAATGGCATGGAGCATTGTGATTCCAAGTGTCATGGAGGATTGTGATGACAAAGGTAATGAAGCATTGTGATGACAAAGGCTTGGAGCATTGTTATGCCAAGGGTCATGGAGCTTTGTGATGACAAATGTCATGGAGCATTTTGATGACAAGGGCATGGTGCATTGTGATGAGAAGGGCAGGGTGCATTGTGATGACAGGGTCATGTAGCAATTTGATGACAGTGGTTATGGAACATTGTGATGTCAGGGGTCATGGACCATTTTGATGATAAGGGCATGTAGCATCGTGATGACAGGGGTCATGGAACATTGTGATGACAGGTGTGAGGGAGTACTGTGATTACTAGTGATGGAATATTGTGATATCAGTGGAGAGAGAGCATTTTGATGAGAAGTGCATGGAGCATTGTGATGCCAAGGTTTATGGAGCATTGTGATGACAACGTTGACGAGCATTGTGATGACAAGCGCATGGCGCATTGTGATGACATGGGTCATGGAGCATTGTGCTGACAAGCGCATGGAGCATTGTAATGACAAGGGCATGGAGCATTGTGATGAGAAGGGCATTGAGCACTGTGATGACAAGGGTCACAGAGCATTGTGATGAAAAGTTCATGGAGCATTGTGGTGACAAAGGTCATGAAGCATTGTGATGACGGGAGTCACAGAGCATTGTGATGACAGGAGCATGGAGCATTGGTCTGACAAGTTTCATGGACTATTGTGATGACAGTGGGCATGGTGCACTGTGATGACAAGGGCATGGAGTATTGTGAAGACAGGTGTCAGGGAGCATTGTGATGACATATGTCATGGTCCATTGTGATGGGAATGGCATGGAGCATTGTGATGCCAAGTGTCATGGAGGATTGTGATGACAAAGGTAACGAAGCATTGTGATGACAAAGGCTTGGAACATTGTTATGCCAAGGGTCATGGAGCTTTGTGATGACAAATGTCATGGAGCATTTTGATGACAAGGGCATGGTGCATTGTGATGAGAAGGGCAGGGCGCATTGTGATGACAGGGTCATGGAGCAATTTGATGACTGTGGTTATGGAACATTTTGATGTCAGGGGTCATGGAGCAATGTGCTGACAAGCGCATGGAGCATTGTAATGACAAGGGCATGGAGTATTGTGATGAGAAGGGCATCGAGCATTGTGATGACAAGGATCACAGAGCATTGTGATGAAAAGTTCATGGAGCATTGTGGTGACAAAGGTCACAGAGCCTAGTGATGATGAGGACATGGAACATTGTGATGACACAGGTCATGAAGCATTGTGATGACTGGAGTCACGGAGCATTGGAATGACAGGGGTCATGGAGCATTGTGATGACTGGGGCATGGAGCATTGGTCTGACAAGTTTCAAGGATTATTGTGATGACAGTGGGCATGGTGCACTGTGATGACAAGGGCATGGAGCATTGTGATGACAAGGTCATGGAGTATTGTGAAGACAGGTGTCAGGGAGCACTGTGATGATATATGTCATGGTCCATTTGATGACAATGGCATGGAGCATTGTGATGCCAAGTGTCATGGAGGATTGTGATGACAAAGGAAATGGAGCATTGTGATGACAAGGGTTTGGAACATTGTGATGACAAGGGTCATGGAGCATTGTGATGACAAGGGCAAGGAGCATTGTGATGAAAAGGGCCATTGAGAATTTTGATGACAAGGTCGTGAAACATTGCGATAACAAGTGCATGGAGCTTGCTATGACAGAGGTCATGGAGCATTGCGATGACAAGCGCATGGAGAATTGTGATGAAAGCAGCATGTAACATTGTGATGAGAATTGTCATGGAGCATTGTGATGACAAGGACGTGGAGAATTGTGATGACAAGGGACATGGAGTATTGTGATGACCAGCGCATGGAGCATTGTGATGGCAAGACCGTGGAGCATTGTGATGAGAAGACCATGGATAATTGTGATGACGAGTGTCATGGAGAACTGTAATGACACGGGGCAGGGAGCATTGTGATGACAGGTGTCATGGAGCATTGTGATAAGAAGGCCGTGGAACATTGTGACTGCAGGGGTCATGGAGCATTGTTTTGCCAGGGGCAATAGAGCATTGTGATGACAAGGGCATGGAGCATTGGACTGAAAAGTTTCATGGATTATTGTGATGACAGTGGCCATGGAGCATTGTGATGACAAGGGCACGGAACTCTGTGATACAGGGGTCATGGTGGATTGTAATGACAAGGGCATGGAGCACTGTGATGAGAAGGGCATCGAGCATTGTGATGAAAAAGGTCATGGAGCTTTGTGATGACAAGGGCATGGAGCAATGTGCTGAGAGGGTTCATGAAGCATTGTGATGACAATGGCATGGAGCATTGTGATGCCAGGGGTCATGGAGATTTGTGATGACAAAGGTCATGGAGCATTTTGATGACAAGGGCGTGGTGCATTGTGATGAGAAGGGCAGGGAGCATTGTGATGACAGGGTCATGGAGCAATTTGATGAAAAGGGCCATGGAGCATATTGGTGACAGGGGTTATGGAACATTGTGATGTCAGGGGTCATGGAGCATTGTGATGATAAGGGCATGTAGCATTTTGATGACAGGGATCATGGATATTGTGATGACAGGGGTGAAGGAGTATTATGATGACTAGTAATGGAGCATTGTGATATCAGTGGTGACAGAGCATTTTGATGAGAAGTGCATGGAGCATTGTGATGACAAGGTTTATGGAGCATTGTGATGACAAGGTGGTGGAGCATTGTGATGACAAGCGCATGGTGCATTGTGATGACATGGGTCATGGAGCATTGTGATGACTGGAGTGACGGAGCATTGGAATGACAGGGGTCATGGAGCATTGTGATGACAGGGGTCATGGAGCATTGTGATTACAAGGGCATGGAGTATTGTGATGACAGGCATCATGGAGCGTTGTGATGACAAGTGTTATGGAACATAGTGATCACAAGGGTTTGGAGCATTGTGATGACAAGGTCATGGATTATTGTGAAGACATGTGTCAGGCAGCATTGTGATGACATATATCATGGTCCATTTTGATGACAATGGCATGGAGCATTGTGATGCCAAGTCTCATGGAGGATTGTGATGACAAAGGTAAAGGAGCATTGTGATCACAAGGGCATGGAGCATTGTGATGACAAGGGCCATTGAGAATTTTGATGGCAAGGTCGTGAAACATTGTGAGGACAAGCGCATGACACTTGCTATGACAGGGGTCATGGAGCATTGCGATGAAAAGTGCCTGGAGAATTGTGATGAGAAGAGCATGTAACATTGTGATGAGAAGTGTCATGGAGCATTGTGATGACAAGGACGTGGAGAATTCTGATGACAAGGGACATGGAGCACTGTGATGGCAAGACCGTGGAGTATTGTGATGAGAAGACCATGGGTAACTGTGATGATGAGCATCATGGAGCACTGTAATGAGAAGGAGCATCGAACATTGTCATGACAGGTGTCATGGAGCATTGTGATGACAGGGGTCATGGAGCTTTGTGATGACAGTGGCACGGAGCATTGGTCTGACAAGTTTCATGGATTATTGCAATGAGAGCAGGCATGGTGCATTGTGATGACAAGGGCGTGGAGCATTGTGATGACAAGGACGTGGAGAATTGTGAAGAAAAGGGACATGGAGCATTGTGATGACCAGGGCATGGAGCACTGTGATGGCAAAACTGTGGAGCATTGTGATAAGAAGTCCATGGATAATTGTGATGACGAGCGTCATGGGGCACTGTAATGACAAGGGCATGGATCATTGTGATGACAATTATCATGGAGCATTTTGATGACAAGAGTCCCAGATCATTGTGTTGTCGGGGTCATGGTGCGTTACGATGACAGTGGTCATGGAGCGTTGTGATGACAAGGGTTATGGAGCATTGTGCTGACAAAGGCATGGAGCATTGTGATAACAGCTGTCACAGAGCATTGTGATGAAAAGTTCAAGGACCATTGTGGTGACAAAGGTCAGAGACCCTTGTGATGATGAGGGCATGGACCATTGTGATGACAAGGTCATGGAGGAATGTGATGACAAATGTAATGGAGCATTGTGATGACAAGGGCTTGGAGCAGTGTGATGACAAGGGTCATGGAGCATTGTGATGACAAGGGCCATTGAGAAATCTGATGACAAGGTCGTGGAGCACTGTGATGACAAAGGTCATGGAGCATTGTGATGACATGCGTCATGGAGATTTGTGATGACAAGGGCATGAGGCATTGTGATGAGAAGGCCATGGAGCATTCTGAAGACATGAGTCATGGAGCTTTGTGATGACAAGGACATGGAGCATTGTGATCATAGGTATCTTGGAGCATTGTGATGAAAAGGGCATGGATCACTGTGATGAAATAGGCATGGAACCTTGTCATGACAGGGTTCATGGAGCATACTGACGGCAAGTGTCAGGGAGCATTGTGATGACAAGTGTATTGAGCATTGTGATGACAAAGGTCATGGAGCATCGTGATGACATGCGTCATGGAGATTTGTGATGACAAGGGCGTGGAGCATTGTGATTACAGGGTTCTTGGAGCATTGTGATGACAGGGGTCATTGAGCATTGTGATGACAAGGGTTATGGAGCATTGTGCTGACAAAGGCATGGAGCATTGTGATGACAACTGTCACAGAGCATTGTGATGAAAAGTTCAAGGACCACTGTGGTGACAAAGGTCAGAGACCCTTGTGATGATGAGGGCATGGACCATTGTGATGACAAGGTCATGGAGGAATGTGATGACAAATGTAATGGAGCATTGTGATGGCAAGGGCTTGGAGCAGTGTGATGACAAGGGTCATGGAGCATTGTGATGACAAGGGCCATTGAGAAATCTGATGACAAGGTCGTGGAGCATTGTGATGACAAGCACATGGAGTTTGTTATGACAGGAGTCATGGAGCATTTTGATGACAAGTGCATGGAGAATTGTGATGACAAGAGCATGTAACATTGTGATGAGAAGTGTCATGAAGCATTCTGATGACAAGGACGTGGAGAATTGTGATGACAAGGGACATGGATCATTGTGATGACCTGGGCATGGAACATTGTAATGGCAAGACCGTGGAGCATTGTGATGAGAAGTCCATGGATAATTGTGATGACGAGCATCATCGAGCACTGTAATGACAAGGGGCATGAAGCATTGTGATGACAGGTGTCATGGAGCATTGTGATGACAGGGGACATGGAGCATTGTGATGACAAGGGTCATGGAGCATTCTGATGACAAGCTTGTGGAGTATTGTGATGACAATGGCATGGAGGATTGTGATGAAAAAGGCATGGAGCATTGTGATGAAAAAGGCATGGAGCCTTTTCATGATAGGGTTCAAGGAGCATTCTGACAAGAAATGTCAGGGAGCATTGTGATGACAAGTGTATTGAGCATTGTGATGACAAAGGTCATGGAGCATTGTGATGACAAGGGCATGGAGTATTGTGATGACAGGCATCATGCAGCGTTGTGATGACAAGTGTTTTGGAACATTGTGATCACAAGGGTTTGGAGCACTGTGATGACAGAGGTCATGGATCATTTTGATTTGAAGGAGCATGGAGCATTGTGATGACAAGAGCATGAAGCAATGTGATCCCAATGTTCATGGAGGATTGTGATGACAATGGTAATGGAGTATTGTGATGGCAAGCGCATGGAGCATTGTGATGACAAGGGTCATGGAGCATTTTGATGACAAGAGTCCCAGATCATTGTGTTGTCAGGGGTCATGGAGCATCGTGATGACAGTGGTCATGGAGCATTGTGATGACAGGGGTCATGGAGCATTGTGATGAGAAGGTCATGGAGCATTGGGCTGAAAATATTCATTGAGTATTGTGATGACAGGGGTCATGGAGCATTGTGATGACTACGGAATGGAGCATTGTGATTACAAGTTCCTCGAGCCTTTTGATGAGAAGACCATGGAGCCTTGTGATGACAAGTCTCATGGAGCATTCTGATGAAAAGGGGCATGGAGCATTGTGATTACAGGGGTCTTGGAGCATTGTGATGAAAAAGGCATGGAGCCTTGTCATGACAGGATTCAAGGAGCATACTGATGGCAAGTGTCAGGGAGCATTGTGATGACAAATGTCATGGAGCATTGTGATGAGAAGACCATGGATAATTGTGATGACAAGCGTCATGGGGCGTTGTGATGACAAGTGTTATGGAACATTGTGATCACAAGGGTTTGGAGCATTGTGATGACAGAGGTCATGGAGCACTTTGATTTCATTGTGATAACAAAAGCATGAAACATTATGATGATGGGCATGGTGCACTGTGATGACAGGGTTCATGGAGCATTGAGATGAAAAGGGGCATGGAGCATTGTGATTACAGGTGTCTTGGATCATAGTGATGAAAAGTGCCTGGAGAATTGTGATGACAACAGCATGTAACATTGTGATGAGAAGTGTCATGGAGCATTCTGATGACAAGGACGTGGAGAATTCTGATGACAAGGGACATGGAGCATTGTGATGACCAGGGCATGGAGCCTTGTGATGGCAAGACCGTGGAGCATTGTGATGAGAAGACCATGGGTAATTGTGACGATGAGCATCATGGAGCACTGTAATGAGAAGGGGCATCGAGCACTGTGATGACACGGGTCATGGAGCATTGTGATGACAAGGGTCATGGAGTATTGTGATGACAAGGGCACGGAGCATTGTGATGACAGGGGCACGGAGCATTGGTCTGACAAGTTTCATGGATTATTGCGATGACAATGGGCATGGCGCAGTGTGATGACAAGGGACATTGAGCATTGTGATATCCAGGGCATGGAGCATTGTGATGGCAAGAACGTGGAGCATTGTGATGAGAAGACCATGGATAATTGTGATGACAAGCGTCATGGAGCACTGTAATGACAAGGGTCATGGAGCATTGTGATGACAGGCGTCATGGAGCATTGTGATGACAGGCGTCATGGAGCATTGTGATTACATGTGTCATGGAGCATTGGGATGACAAGGGCATGGATTATTGTGGTGAGAAGTGTCATGGAGAATTCTGGTGATAAGAGTCCCGGATCATTGTGTTGTCAGGGGTCATGGAGCGTTGTGATGACAGTGGTCACGGAGCCTTTGATGACACGGGTCATGGAGCATTCTGATGACAAAGTCATGGAGCACTGTGTTGAAAATGTTCATGGAGCATTGTGATTACAGGGGTCTTGGAGCATTGTGATGACAAGGGCATGGAGCATTGTGATGAGAAGGCCATGGAGCATTCCGATGACATGCGTCATGGAGCTTTGTGATGACAAGGGCAAGGAGCATTGTGATTACAGGGGTCTTGGATATTGTTATGAGAGTGGGCATGGAGCATTGTGATGACAAGGGCACGGAACACTGTGATACATGGGCATTGGAGGATTGTAATGACAAGGGCATGGAGCATTGTCATGAGAAGGGCATGGAACATTGTAATAGGTGGGTCATAGAGCATTGTAGTGACAAGGGCATGGAGCATTGTGATGACAAGGGTCTTTGAGCATTTTGATGACCATGGCGTGAAGCACTGTGATGATAAGCACATGGAGCTTGCTATGACAGGGGTCATGGAGCATTGTGACAATAAGTGCATGGAGAACTGTGATGACAAGAGCATGTAGCATTTTGATGAGAAGTGTCATGGAGCATTGTGATGCCCAGGGCATGGAGCATTGTGATGGCAAGGACGTGGAGCATTGTGATGAGAATTCCATTGTGCATTGTGATGACGAGGGTCATGAAGAACTGTGATGACAAGGGGCATGGAGCATTGTGAAGACGTGTCATGGAGCATTGTGATGACAAGGGTCATGGAGTATTCTGATGACAAGCACATGGAGTATTGTGATGACAATGGCCTGGAGCATTGTGATGAAAAGGGCATGGATCATTGTGATGAAAAGGGCATGTAGCCTTGTAATGACTGGGTTCAAGGAGCCTCTGACGACAAGTGTCATGGAGTACTGTGATGACAAGGGCATGGAGTACTGTGATGAGAGGCGTCATGCAGCGTTGTGATGACAAGTGCTATGGAGCATTGTGATCACAAGTGTTTGGAGGATTGTGATGACAGAGGTCATGGAGCATTGTGATTTCAAACAGCATGGAGCATTGTGATGACAAGTGTATGGAGCAGTGTGATCCCAAGGTTTATGGAGGATTGTGATGACAATGGTAATGCAGTATTGTGATGACAAGCGCATGGAGGATTGTGATGGCAAGGGTCATGGAGCATTGTGATGATAAGTGTACAGAGCCTTGTTATGACAAGGGTCATGGAGCATTTTGATGACAAGCGTCAGGGAGCATTGTGATTACAGGGGTCATGGAGCATTGGGATGACAAGGGCATGGATTATTGTGATGACAAGGGTCATGGAGCATTTTGATGACAAGAGTCCGGGAGCATTGTGTTGTCAGGGGGCATGGAGCATGGTGAAAACAAGGGCATGGAGCACTGGGCTGAAAATGTTCATGGAGTATTGTGATGACAGGGATCATGGAGCATTTTGATGTCAAGGGAATGGAGCATTGTGATGACAAGGTCCAGGAGCATTGTGATGAGAAGGCCAGGGAGCATTGTGATGAAAGTGTCATGGAGCATTGTCATGGCAAGAGCATGGAGCATTGTGATAAGAAAGGTCATGGACCATTGTGATGACAATGGTCATGGAGCATTGTGATGACTGGAGTCATGGAGCATTGTGATGACAGGGGTCATAGAGCATTGTGATGACAAGTTTCATGGAGCATTCTGATGAGCAGGGGCATGGAGCATTGTGATTACAGGGGTCTTGGAGCATTGTGAAGACAAGGGCATGGAGCACTGTGATGAGAAGGCCATGGTTCATTCTGCTGACATGCGTCAGGGAGCTTTGTGATGACAAGGTCATGGAACATTGTGATTACAGGGATCTTGGAGCATTGTGATGAAAAAGGCATGGAGCCTTGTCATGACAGGGCTCAAGGAACATACTGAAGACAAGTGAGGTAACATTGTGATATCAGTGAGCATTGTGATGACAGGTGTAATGAGCATTGTGATGACAAAGTCATGGAGCATTGTGATGAGATGACCATGGATAATTGTGATGACGAGCGTCATGGGGCATTTTGATGACAAGTGTTATGGAACATTGTGATCACAAGGGTTTGGAATATTGTGATGACAGAGGTCATGGAGCATTTTGATTTCATTGTGATGACAATAGCATGAAGCATTATGATGATGGGCATGGTGCATTGTGATGACAGGGTTCATGGAGCATTGAGATGAAAATGTGCTTGGAGCTTTGTGATTACAGGGGTCTTGGAGCATTGTGATGACAAGGGCATGGAGCATTGTGATGAGAAGGCCATGGAGCATAATGATGACGTGTCATGGAGCTTTGTGATGACCAGGGAATGGAGAATTCTGGTTACAGGGGTCTTGGAGCATTCTGATGACAAGGGTCATGGAGCCTTGTGATGACAAGGCCGTGGAACATTGTGATGGCAGGGGTCATGGAGCATTTTGAAAACAAGGGAATGGAGCATTGTGATGACAAGGGTAACAGAGCGTTGTTATGAAAAGTTCATGGAGCATTGTGGTGACAAAGGTCACAGAGCCTTTTGATGACGAGGGCGTGGACCATTGTCATGACAAAGATCATGAAGCATTGTGATGACTGGAGTCATGGAGCATTGTGATGACAGGGGTCATGGAGCATTGTGATGACAAAGGCATGGAGCAATGTGATGACAGGGGCATGGAGCCTTGGTCTGACAAGTTTCATGGATTATTGTGATGACAGTGGCCATGGCGCATTGTGATGACAGGTGCATGGAGCATTGTGATGACAAGGTCTTTGAGTATTGTGAAAACAGGTGTCAGGGAGCATTGTGATGAGAAGGGCATGGGGTATTGTGATGACAAGTGTCATGTTGGATTGTGACGACAAAGGTAATGGAGCTTTGTGATGACAAGGGCATGGAGCATTGTGATGACAGGGTTCATGGAACATTGTGATGATAGGGGGAATGGAGCTTTGTGATAACATATGTTATGGTCCATTGTGATAACAATGGCATGGAGCATTGTGATGCCAAGTGTCATGTTGGATTGTGACGACAAAGGTAATGGAGCACTGTGATGACAAGGGCATGGAGCATTTTGATGACAGGAGTAATGGAGCATTGTGATGACAAGGTCATGGAGTATTGTGAAGACATGTATCAGGGAGCATTGTGATGAGAAGGGCATGGAACATTGTGATATATGGGTCATGGAGCATTGTAGTGACAAGGGCAAGGAGCATTGTGATGAGAAGGGCATGGAGCATTGTGATGGCAAGAATCATGGAGCTTTGAGATGACAAGGGCATGGAGCATTGGTCTGACAATTTTCATGGATTACTGTGATGACAGTGGGCATGGAACATTGTGATGACAAGGGCCATGGAGCATTGTGATGACAGGGGTCATGGAGCATTGTGATGTCAAGGGTCATGGAACATTTTGATGACAAGTGCATGCAGTATTGTGATGACAATGGCATGGATCATTGTGATGAAAGGGCATGGATCATTGTGATGAAAAATGCATGTTTCCTTGTAATGACAGGGTCCAAGGAGCATCTGACAACAAGTGTCATTGAGCATTGTAATGAAAAGGGCATGGAATATTGTGATGACAGGCATCATGGAGCGTTGTGATGACAAGTGTTATGGAACACTGTGATCACAAGGGTTTGGAGCATTGTGATGACAGAAGTCATGGAGCATTGTGATTTCAAGGAACATGGAACATTGTGATGACAAGTGTAGGGTGTAATGTGATCCTAAGGTTCATGGAGATTGTGATGACAATGGTAATGGAGGATTGTGATCACAAGTGCATGGAGCATTGTGATGGCAATGTCATGTAACGTTTTGCTGACAAAGGCATGCAGCATTGTGATAACAAGGGTCATGGAGCATTGTGATGATAAGTGCATGGAGCCTTGTGATGACAAGGGTCATGGAGCACTGTATGACAAGCGTCACAGAGCATTGTGATTACAGGGGTCATAGAGCATTGGGATGACAAGGGCATGGAGTATTGTGATGACAGGTGTCATGGAGCATTGTCATAACAAGTGTTATGGAGCATTGTGATCACAATTGTTTGGAGCATTGTGATCAGAAAAGTCATGGAGCATTGTGATTTTAAGGATATGGAGCATTTTGATGACAAGTGTATGGAGCAATGTGATCCCAAGGTTCATGGAGGAATGTGATGACAAGCGCATGGAGCACTGTGATGACAAGGTCATGGAGCATTTTGCTAACAAAGGCATGGAGCATTGTGATTACAGGGGTCATGGAACATTGGGATGACAAGGGCATGGATCATTGGGCTGAAAATGTTCATGGAGTATTGTGATGTCAGGGGTCATGGAGCATTGTGATGAAAAGGGAATGGAGCATTGTGATGACAAGGCCCTGGAGCATTGTGATGAGAAGGCCATGGAGCATTGTGATGACAAGCGTCATGGAGCTATGTGATGACAATGGCATGAAGCAAAGTGATGAGAGGGGTCATGGAACATTGTTATGACAATGGCATGGAGCATTTTGATGAAAAGGGCATGGATCATTGTGATGAAAAAGGCATGGAACCTTTTCATGATAGGGTACAAGGAGCATTATGACGACAATTTTCAGGGAGCATTGTGATGACAGGTGTATTGAGCATTGTGATGACAAATGTCATAGGGCATTGTGATGACAAGGGAATGGAGTATTGTGATGACAAGCATCATGGAGCGTTGTGATGACAAGTGTTATGGAACATTGTGATCACAAGAGTTTGGAGCATTGTGATGACAGAAGTCATGGATCATTTTGATTTCCAGGAGCATGGAGCATTGTGATGACAAGGGCATGAAGCAAAGTGATCCCAAGGTTCATGGCGGATTGTGATGACAATGGTAATGGAGTATTGTGATGACAAGCTCATGGAGCATTTTGATGACAAGGTCATGTAGCATTTTGCTGACAAAGGCATGGAGCATTGTGATGACAAGGGTCATGGAGCACTGTGATGACAAGCGTCATGGAGCATTGTGATTACAGGGGTCATGGAGAATTGGGATGACAAGGGCATGGATCATTTTGATGACAATGGTCATGGAGCATTTTGATGACAAGAGTCCCGGCTCATTGTGTTGTCAGGGGTCATGGAGTGTTGTGATGACAGTGGTCATGGAGCATTGTGATGACAGGGAATATGGAGCATTGTGATGAGAAGATCATGGAGCATTGGGCTGGATATATTCATGGAGTATTGTGATGACAGGCGTCATAGAGCATTGTGATGACAAGGTCCTGGAGCATTGTGATGAGAAGACCGTGCAGACTTGTGATGAAAAGCCTCATGGATCATTCTGATGTAAAGGGGGATGAAGCATTGTGATTACAGGGGTCTTGGAGCATTGTGATGAGAAGGGCATGGAGCACTGTGATGAGAGGGCCATGGAGCATTCTGATGACATTCGTCATGGAGCTTTGTGATGACAAGGGCATGGAACATTGTGATTACAGGGACCTTGGAGCATTGTGATGAAAAGGGCATGGACCCTTGTCATGGCAGGGTTCAAGGAGCATACTGATGACAAGTGATTGAACATTGTGATATCAGTGAGCATTGTGATGACAAGTGTAATGAGCATTTTGATAACAAAGTCATGGAGCATTGTGATGAGAAAACCATGGATAATTGTGATGACGAGTGTCATTGGGCGTTGTGATGACAAGATTTATGGAACATTGTGATCACAAGGGTTTGGAGCATTGTGGTGACAGAGGTCATGGAGCATTGTGATGCCAAGGGTCATGGAACATTGTGATGAAAAGTTCATGGAGCATTGTGGTGACAAAGGTCACAAAGCCTTTTGATGATGAGGGCATGTACCATTGTGATGACCAAGGTCATGAAGCATTGGGATGCCTGGATTCACGGAGCATTGTGATGACACGGGTCATGGAGCATTGTGAAGAGAAGGGCATGGAGAATTGTGATGACAGGGGCATGGAGCAATTTGATGAAAATGGTCATGGAACACTTTGATGACAGGGGTTATGGAACATTGTGATGTCAGGGGTCATGGAGCATTGTGATGATAAGGGCATGTAGCATTGTGATGACAGGGGTCATGGAACATTGTGATGACAGGGGTGAGGGTGCATTTTGATGAGAAGTGCATGGAGCATTGTGATGACAAGGTTTAAGGAGCTTTGTGATGACAAGGTTGTGGAGCCTTCTGATGACAAGCGCATGGTGCATTGTGTTGAAATGGTTCATGGAGCATTGTGCTGACAAGCACATGGAGCATTGTGCTGACAAGGGTCATGAAGCACTGTGCTGACAAAGGCATGGAGCATTGTGATGACAAGGGTCACGGAGCATTGTAATGAAAAGTTCAGGGAGCATTGTGGTGACAAAGGTCACAGAGCCTTGTGATGACGAGGGCATGAAACATTGGGATGACAAAGGTCATGAAGCATTGTAATGAGTGGAGTCACGGAGCATTGTGATGACAGGGACCATGGAGCATTGCAATGACAAGTGCATGGAGAATTGTGATGAGAAAAGCATGTAACATTGTGATGAGAAGTGTCATGGAGCATTGTGATGACAAGGACTTAGAGAATTGTGATGACAAGGGACATGGAGCATTGTGATGAGAAGGTCATGGAGCATTGGGCTGAAAATGTTCATGGAGTATTGTGATGATAGGGGACATGGAGCATTGTGATGACAAGGGCATGGATCATTGTGATGACAAGTCTCATGGAGCATTCTGATGAAAAGGGGCATGGAGCATTGTGATTACAGGGGTCTTGGAGAATTGTGATGACAAGGGCAAGGAGCATTGTGATGAGAAGGCCATGGAGCATTCTGATGACATGCGTCATGGAGCTTTGTGATGACAAGGGCATGGAGCATTGTGATTACAGGGGTCTTGGAGCACTGTGATGACAAGTGTCATGGAGCCTTGTGATGACAAGGCTGTGGAACATTGTCATGGCAGGGGTCATGGAGCATTGTTATGACAGGGTTAATGGAGCATTGTGATGACAAGGGCATGGAGCATTGCTCTGAAACATTTCATGGATTATTGTGATGAGAGTGGGCATGGAGCATTGTGATGACAAGGGCACGGAACACTGTGATACATGGGTCATGGAGGATTGTAATGACAAGGGCCGGGAACATTGTGATGAGAAGGGCCTCGAGCATTGTGATGAAAAAGGTCATGGAGCTTTCTGAAGACAAGGGCTTGGAGCAATGTGATGAGAGGGTTCATGGAGCATTGTGATGACAATGTTATGGAGCATTGTGATGCCAAGGGTCATGTAGCTTTGTGATGACAAATGTCATGGAGCATTTTGATGACAAAGGCATGGTGTATTGGGATGAGAAGGTCAGGGCGCATTGTGATGACAGGGTCATGGAGAAATTTGATGACAGTGGTTATGGAACATTGTGATGTCAGGGGTCATGGAGCATTGTGATGAAATGTGTCATGGAGCATTTTGATGACAGTGGTTGTGGAACATTGTGATGTCAGGGGACATGGAGCATTGTGATGTTAAGTGCATGTAGCACTGTGATGAATGGGGTCAGGGAACATTGTAATCACAGAGGTGAGGGAGTACTGTGTTGACTAGTGATGGAATATTGTGATATCAGTGGTGAGAGAGCATTTTGATGAGAAGTGCATGGAGCATTGTGATAACAAGGTTTATGGAGCATTGTGATGACAAGGTTGTTGAGCATTGTGATGACAAGTGCATGGCGCATTGTGATGACAAACGTCCTCGAGCATTGTGCTGACAAAGGCATGGAGCATTGTGATGAAAAGCGTCACAGAGCAATGTGATGAAAAGTTCATGGAGCATTATGGTGACTATGGTCACAGAGCCTTGTGATGACGAGGGCATGGACCATTGTGATGACACAGGTCATGAATCATTGTGATGACTGGAGTCATGGAGCACTGTGATGACAGGGGTCATGAAGCATTGTGATGACAAGGGCATGGATCATTTTGATGACAGGGGCATGGAGCATTGGTCTGACAATTTTCATAGATTATTGTGATGACAGTGGGCATGGCGCATTGTGATGACAAGGGCATGGAGCATTGTGATGACAAGGTCATGGAGTATTGTGAAGACAGGTGTCAGGGAGCATTGTGATGACATATGTCATGGTCCATTGTGATGACAATGGCATGGAGCATTGTGATGCCAAGTGTCATGGAGGATTGTGATGACAAAGCTAATGACACATTGTGATGACAAAGGCTTTGAGCATTGTTATGCCAAGGGTCATGGAGCTTTGTGATGACAAATGTCATGGAGCATTTTGATGACAAGGGCATGGTGCATTGTGATGAGAAGGGCAGGGTGCATTGTGATGACAGGGTCATGGACCAATCTGATGACAGTGGTTATGGAACATTTTGATGTCAGGGGTCACAGAGCATTGTGATGAAATGTGTCATGGAGCATTTTGATGACAGGGGTTATGGATCATTTTGATGTCAGGGGTCATGGACCATTTTGATGATAAAGGCATGTAGCATCGTGATGACAGGGGTCATGGAACATTGTGATGACAGGTGTGAGGGAGTACTGTGATTACTAGTGATGGAATATTGTGATATCAGTGGAGAGAGAGCATTTTGATGAGAAGTGCATGGAGCATTGTGATGCCAAGGTTTGTGGAGCATTGTGATGACAACGTTGACGAGCATTGTGATGACAAGCACATGGCGCATTGTGATGACATGGGTCATGGAGCATTGTGCTGACAAGTGCATGGAGCATTGTAATGACAAGGGCATGGAGCATTGTGATGACAAGGGTCACCGAGCATTGTGATAAAAAGTTCGTGGAGCATTTTGGTGACAAAGGTCACAGAGCCTAGTGATGATGAGGGCATGGACAATTTTGATCTCACAGGTCATGAAGCATTGTGATGACTGGAGTCACGGAGCATTGTGATGACAGGGGTCATGGAGCATTGTGATGCCAAGTTTCATGGATTATTGTGATGACAGTGGGCATGGCGCACTGTGATGACAAGGGCATGGAGCATTGTGATGACAAGGTCATGGAGAATTGTGAAGACAGGTGTCAGGGAGCATTGTGATGACATATGTCATGGTCCATTGTGATGACAATGGCATGGAGCATTGTGATGCCAAGTGTCATGGAGGATTGTGATGACAAAGGAAATGGAGCATTGTGATGACAAGGGTTTGGAGCATTGTGATGACAAGGGTCATGGAGTAATGTGATGACAAGGGCAAGCAGCATTGTGATGAAAAGGGCCATTGAGAATTTTGATGACAAGGTCGTGAGACATTGTGATAACAAGCGCATGGAGCTTGCTATGACAGGGGTCATGGAGCATTGCGATGACAAGTACATAGAGAATTGTGATGAAAGCAGCATGTAACATTGTGATGAGAATTGTCATGGAGCATTGTGATGACAAGGACGTGGAGAATTGTGATGACAAGGGACATGTAGCATTGTGATGACCAGGACATGGAGCATTGTGATGGCAAGACCGTGGAGCATTGTGATGAGAAGACCATGGATAACTGTGATGACGAGAGTCATGGAGGACTGTAATGACATGGGGCAGGGAGCATTGTGATGACAGGTGTCTTGGAACATTGTGATGACAGCTGTCATGGAGCATTGTGATGACAAGGGTCATGGAGGATTCTGATGACAAGCTTGTGGAGTATTGTGATGACAATGGCATGGAGCATTGTATTGAAAAGGGCATGGAGCATTGTGGTGAAAAAGGCATGGAGCCTTTTCATGACAGGGTTCAAGGAGTATTCTGACGACAAGTGTCAGGGAGCATTGTGATGACAAGGGCATGGAGTATGGTGATGACAGGCATCATGCAGCGTTGTGATGACAAGTGTTATGGAACATTGTGATCACAAGAGTTTGGAGCATTGTGATGACAGAGGTCATGGATCATTTTGATTTCAAGGAGCATGGAGCATTGTGATGACAAGGGCATGAAGCAATGTGATCCCAATGTTCATGTGGAACTTTGATGACAATGTTAATGGGGTATTGTGATGACAAGCGCATGGAGCATTGTGATGAAAAGGTCATGTAACATTTTGCTGACAAAGGCATGGAGCATTGTGATGACAAGTGTCATGGAGCACTGTGATTACAGGGGTCATGGAGCATTGGGATGACAAGGGCATGGATCATTGTGATGACAAGGGTCATGGAGCATTTTGATGACAAGAGTCCCGGCTCATTGTGTTGTCAGGGGTCATGGAGTGTTGTGATGACAGTGGTCATGGAGCATTGTGATGACAGGGGTCATGGAGCATTGGGCTGAAAATATTCATGGAGTATTGTGATGACAGGGGTCATGGAGCATTGTGATGACAAGATCCTGGAGCACTGTGATGAGAAAACCATGGAGCCTTGTGATGACATGTCTCATGGAGCATTCTGAAGAAAAAGGGCATGGAGCATTGTGATTACAGGGTACTTGGAGCATTTTGATGACAAGGGCATGGAGCATTGTGATGAGAAGACCATGGATAATTGTGATGATGAGCGTCATGGGGCGTTGTGATGACAAGTGTTATGGAACATTGTGATCACAAGGGTTTGGAACATTGTGATGACAGAAATCAGAGAGCATTTTGATTTCATTGTGATGACAATAGCATGAAGCATTATGATGATGGGCACGGTGCATTGTGATGACAGGGTTCATGGAGCATTGAGATACACAGGGGCAAAGAGCGTTGTGATTACCGCAGTCTTGGAGCATTGTGATGAGAAGGCCATGGAGCATTCTGATGACATGCGTCATGGAGCTTTGTGATGACAAGGGCATGGAGCATTGTGATTACAGGGGTCTTGGAGCATTGTGATGACAAGGGCAAGGAGCATTGTGATGAGAAGGCCATGGAGCATTCTGATGACATGCGTCATGGAGTTTTGTGATGACAAGGACATGGAGCATTTTGTTTACAGGGGTCTTGGAGCATTGTGATGACAAGGGTCATGGAGCCTTGTGATGACAAGGCCGTGGAACATTGTGGTGGCATGGGTCATGGAGCATTGTTATGACAGGGGTAATGGAGCATTGTGATGACAAGGGCATGGACAATTGGTCTGAAAAGTTTCATGGATTATTGTGATGGAAATGGGCATGGAGCATTGTGATGACAAGGGCACGGAACACTGTGATACATGGGTCATGGAGGATTGTAATGAATAGTGCATGGAACATTGTGATGAGAAGGGCATCGAGCATTGTGATGACAAGCGTCATGGAGATTTGTGATGACAAGGGCATGGAGCAATGTGATGAGAGGGTTCATGGAGCATTGTGATGACAATGTTATGGAGCATTGTGATGCCAAGGGTCATTTAGATTTGTGATGACAAATGTCATGGAGCATTTTGATGACAAGGGCATGGTGTATTGTGATGAGAAGTGTAGGGCCCATTTTGATTACAGGGTCATGGAGTAATTTGATGACAGTGGTTATGGAACATTGTGATGTCAGGGGTCATGGAGCTTGGTGATGATAAGGGCATGGAGCATTGTGATGATAAGTGCATGTAGCATTGTGATGACTGGGGTCAGGGAACATTGTAATGACAGGGGTGAGGGAGTACTGTGATGACTAGTGATGGAATATTATGATATCAGTGGTGAGAGAACACTTTGATGAGAAGTGCATGGAGCATTGTGATGACAAGGTTTATGGAGCATTGTGATGACAAGGTTGTCGAGCATTGTGATGAGAATCTCATGGCGCACTGTGATGACATGGGTCTTGGAGCATTGTGCTGACAAGCACATGGAGCATTGTGATGACAAGGGTCCTCGAGCATTGTGCTGACAAAGGCATGGAGCACTGTGATGAAAAGCGTCACAGAACATTGTGATGAAAAGTTCATAGAGCATTATGGTGACTATGGTCACAGAGCCTTGTGATGACAAGGGCATGGACCATTGTGATGACACAGGTCATGAAGCATTGTGATGACTGGAGTCATGGAGCACTGTGATGACAGGGGTCATGGAGCATTGTGATTACAAGGGCATGGAGCATTGTGATGACAGGGGCATGGAGCATCGGTCTGACAAGTTTCATGGATTATCGTGATGACAGTGGGCATGGCGCATTGTGATGACAAGGGCATGGAGCATTGTGATGACAAGGGCATGGAGCATTGTGAAGACAGGTGTCAGGGAGCATTGTGATCACATATGTCATAGTCCATTGTGATGACAATGGCATGGAGCATTGTGATTCCAAGTGTCATGGAGGATTGTGATGACAAAGGTAATGAAGCATTGTGATGACAAAGGCTTGGAGCATTGTTATGCCAAGGGTCATGGAGCTTTGTGATGACAAATGTCATGGAGCATTTTGATGACAAGGGCATGGTGCATTGTGATGAGAAGGGCAGGGTGCATTGTGATGACAGGGTCATGTAGCAATTTGATGACAGTGGTTATGGAACATTGTGATGTCAGGGGTCATGGACCATTTTGATGATAAGGGCATGTAGCATCGTGATGACAGGGGTCATGGAACATTGTGATGACAGGTGTGAGGGAGTACTGTGATTACTAGTGATGGAATATTGTGATATCAGTGGAGAGAGAGCATTTTGATGAGAAGTGCATGGAGCATTGTGATGCCAAGGTTTATGGAGCATTGTGATGACAACGTTGACGAGCATTGTGATGACAAGCGCATGGCGCATTGTGATGACATGGGTCATGGAGCATTGTGCTGACAAGCGCATGGAGCATTGTAATGACAAGGGCATGGAGCATTGTGATGAGAAGGGCATTGAGCACTGTGATGACAAGGGTCACAGAGCATTGTGATGAAAAGTTCATGGAGCATTGTGGTGACAAAGGTCATGAAGCATTGTGATGACGGGAGTCACAGAGCACTGTGATGACAGGAGCATGGAGCATTGGTCTGACAAGTTTCATGGACTATTGTGATGACAGTGGGCATGGTGCACTGTGATGACAAGGGCATGGAGTATTGTGAAGACAGGTGTCAGGGAGCATTGTGATGACATATGTCATGGTCCATTGTGATGGGAATGGCATGGAGCATTGTGATGCCAAGTGTCATGGAGGATTGTGATGACAAAGGTAACGAAGCATTGTGATGACAAAGGCTTGGAACATTGTTATGCCAAGGGTCATGGAGCTTTGTGATGACAAATGTCATGGAGCATTTTGATGACAAGGGCATGGTGCATTGTGATGAGAAGGGCAGGGCGCATTGTGATGACAGGGTCATGGAGCAATTTGATGACTGTGGTTATGGAACATTTTGATGTCAGGGGTCATGGAGCAATGTGCTGACAAGCGCATGGAGCATTGTAATGACAAGGGCATGGAGTATTGTGATGAGAAGGGCATCGAGCATTGTGATGACAAGGGTCGCAGAGCATTGTGATGAAAAGTTCATGGAGCATTGTGGTGACAAAGGTCACAGAGCCTAGTGATGATGAGGACATGGAACATTGTGATGACACAGGTCATGAAGCATTGTGATGACTGGAGTCACGGAGCATTGGAATGACAGGGGTCATGGAGCATTGTGATGACTGGGGCATGGAGCATTGGTCTGACAAGTTTCAAGGATTATTGTGGCGAACACCTACTGAACGCTGGCAGAAGACCCCAGACCTCCCAAAAGGCAAGAAACTCCCCACATACCTGGGTAGGGCAAAGCGGAGAGATTCCTGCACAGAGGATCGGTGCCGAGCGGCACTCACCAGCCCGAGAGGCTTGTCTGCTCGCCCGCCGGGGCACGCAGTGCTGGAAGCTGAGGCTCGGGCTTCGGTCAGAGCGCAGGGAGAGGACTGGGGCTGGTGGCGAGAACTCAGCCTGAAGGGGGCTAATGTGCCACAGCTAGCCGGGAGGGAGTCCGGGAAAACTCTGGAGCTGCCGAAGAGGCAAGAGACTTTTTCTTCCCTCTTGGTTTCCTGGTGCGCGAGGAGAGGGGATTAAGAGCGCTGCTTAAAGGGGCTCCACGGACGGGCGCGAGTCGCGACTGAAAGCGCGGAGCCCAGTGACAGGCGCGGGACGCTGGGGCTGCTGCTGCCGCCGCCAAGAAGCCTGTGTACGAGCGCAGGTCACTGCCCACACCGCCCTTCCGGGAGCCTGTGCAGCCCGCCACTGCCGGGGTCCTGGGATCCAGGGGCGGCTTCCCTGGGAGAACGCACGGCGCACCTCGGGCTGGTGCAACGTCACGCCGACCTCTGCCGCTGCAGGCTTGCCCCGCACTCCGTGCCCCTCCCTCCCTCCTGGCCTGAGTGAGCCAGAGTCCCCGAAGAGGCTGCTCCTTTAACCCTGTCCTATCTGAGCGAAGAACAGATGCCCTCCGGCGACCTACACGCAGAGGCGGGGCCAAATCCAAAGCTGAGACCTAGGAGCTGTGAGAACAAAGAAGAGAAAGGGAAACCTCTCCCAGCAGCCTCAGAAGCAGCGGATTAAAGCTCCACAATCAACTTGATGTACCCTGCATCTGTGGAATACATGAATAGACAACACATCATCCCAAATTGAGGAGCCCGGAGTTAGTGCTGTGCCTCTGAGGTGGGAGAGCCAACTTCAGGACACTGGTCCACAAGAGACCTCCCAGCTCCACATAATATCAAACGGTGAAAATCTTCCAGAGATCTCCATCTCAACACCAGCACCCAGTTTCACTCAACGACCAGCAGGCTACAGTGCTGGACACCCTAAGCCAAACAACTAGCAAGACAGGAACACAACGCCACCCATTAGCAGAGAGGTGGCCTAAAATCATAAAAAGTCCACAGACACCCCAAAACACACCACCAGACGTGGACCTGCCCACCAGAAAGACAAGATCCAGCCTCATCCACCAGAACACAGGCACTAGTCCCCTCCACCAGGAAGCCTACACAACCCACTAAACCAACCTTAGCCACTGGGGACAGACACCAAAAACAACAGGAACTACGAACCTGCAGCCTGCAAAAAGGAGACCCCAAACACAGTAAGATAAGCAAAATGAGAAGACAGAAAAACACACAGCAGGAGAAGGAGCAAGATAAAAACCCACCAGACCTAACAAATGAAGAGGTAATAGGCACTCTACCTGAAAAAGAATTCAGAATAATGATGGTAAAGATGATCCAAGATTCTATTTCCCAGATACAAAATCTTGGAAATAGAATAGACAAAATGCAAGAAACAGTTAACAAGGACCTAGAAGAACTAAAGATGAATCAAGCATCGATTAAAAACACAATACATGAAATAAAAAATACTCTAGATGGGATCAATAGCAGAATAACTGAGGCAGAAGAACGGATAAGTGAGGTGGAAGATAAAATAGTGGAAATAACTGCTGCAGAGCAAAATAAAGAAAAAAGAATGAAACGAACAGAGGACAGTCTCAGAGACCTCTGGGACAACATTAAACGCACCAACATTCGAATTATAGGGGTTCCAGAAGAAGAAGAGAAAAAGAAAGGGACTGAGAAAATATTTGAAGAAATTATAGTTGAAAACTTCCCTAATATGGGAAAGGAAATAGTTAATCAAGTCCAGGAGGCACAGAGAGTCCCATACAGAATAAATCCAAGGAGAAATACGCCAAGACACATATTAATCAAACTGTCAAAAATTAAACACAAAGAAATCATATTAAAAGCAGCAAGGCAAAAACAACAAATAACACACAAGGGAATCCCCATCAGGATAACAGCTGATCTCTCAGCAGAAACTCTACAAGCCAGAAGGGAGTGGCAGGACATACTTAAAGTGATGAAGGAGAAAAACCTGCAACCAAGATTACTCTACCCAGCAAGGATCTCATTCAGATTTGATGGAGAAATTAAAACGTTTACAGACAAGCAAAAGCTGAGAGAGTTCAGCACCACCAAACCAGCTTTACAACAAATGCTAAAGGAACTTCTCTAGGCAAGAAACACAACAGAAGTAAAAGACCTACAATAATGAACCCAAAACAATTAAGAAAATGGGAATAGGAACATACATATCGATAATTACCTTAAATGTAAATGGACTAAATGCTCCCACCAAAAGACACAGATTGGCTGAATGGATACAAAAACAAGACCCATCTATATGCTGTCTACAAGAGACCCACTTCAGACCAAGAGACACATACAGACTGAAAGTAAGGGGATGGAAAAAGATATTCCATGCAAATGGAAACCAAAAGAAAGCTGGAGTAGCAATTCTCATATCAGACAAAATAGACTTTAAAATAAGGACTACTAGAAGAGACAAAGAAGGACACTACATAATGATCAAGGGATCGATCCAAGAAGAAGATATAACAATTGTAAATATTTATGCACCCAACATAGGAGCACCTCAATACATAAGGCAAATACTAACAGCCATAAAAGGAGAAATCGACAGTAACACACTCATAGTAGGGGACTTTAACACCCCACTTTCACCAATGGACAGATCATCCAAAATGAAAATAAATAAGGAAACACAAGCTTTAAATGATACATTAAACAAGATGGACTTAATTGATATTTATAGGACATTCCATCCCAAAACAACAGAATACACATTTTTCTCAAGTGCTCATGGAACATTCTCCAGGATAGATCATATCTTGGGTCACAAATCAAGCCTTGGTAAATTTAAGAAAATTGAAATTGTATCAAGTATCTTTTCCGACCACAATGCTATGAGACTAGATATCAATTACAGGAAAAGATCTGTAAAAAATACAAACACATGGAGGCTAAACAATACACTACTTAATAACGAAGTGATCACTGAAGAAATCAAAGAGGAAATTAAAAAATACCTAGAAACAAATGACAATGGAGACACGACGACCCAAAACCTATGGGATGCAGCAAAAGCAGTTCTAAGAGGGAAGTTTATAGCAATACAATCCCACCTTAAGAAACAGGAAACATCTCGAATAAACAACCTAACCTTGCACCTAAAGCAATTAGAGAAAGAAGAACAAAAACATCCCAAAGTTAGCAGAAGGAAAGAAATCATAAAAATCAGATCAGAAATAAATGAAAAAGAAATGAAGGAAACGATAGCAAAGATCAATAAAACTAAAAGCTGGTTCTTTGAGAAGATAAACAAAATTGACAAACCATTAGCCAGACTCATCAAGAAAAAAAGGGAGAAGACTCAAATCAATAGAATTAGAAATGAAAAAGGAGAAGTAACAACTGACACTACAGAAATACAAAAGATCATGAGAGATTACTATAAGCAACTCTATGCCAATAAAATGGACAACCTGGAAGAAATGGACAAATTCTTAGAAATGCACAACCTGCCAAGACTGAATCAGGAAGAAATAGAAAATATGAACAGACCAATCACAAGCACTGAAATTGAAACTGTGATAAAAAATCTTCCAACAAACAAAAGCCCAGGACCAGATGGCTTCACAGGCGAATTCTATCAAGCATTTAGAGAAGAGCTAACACCTGTCCTTCTGAAACTCTTCCAAAATATAGCAGAGGGAGGAACACTCCCAAACTCATTCTACGAGGCCACCATCACCTTGATACCAAAACCAGGCAAGGATGTCACAAAGAAAGAAAACTACAGGCCAATATCACTGATGAACATAGATGCAAAAATCCTCAACAAAATCCTAGCAAACAGAATCCAACAGCACATTAAAAGGATCATACACCATGATCAAGTGGGGTTTATTCCAGGAATGCAAGGATTCTTCAATATACGCAAATCAATCAACGTGATACACCATATTAACAAACTGAAGGAGAAAAACCATATGATCATCTCAATAGATGCAGAGAAAGCTTTCGACAAAATTCAACACCCATTTATGATAAAAACCCTGCAGAAAGTAGGCATAGAGGGAACTTTCCTCAACATAATAAAGGCCATATATGACAAACCCACAGCCAGCATCGTCCTCAATGGTGAAAAACTGAAACCATTTCCACTAAGATCAGGAACTAGACAAGGTTGCCCACTTTCACCACTCTTATTCAACCTAGTTTTGGAAGTTTTAGCCACAGCAATCAGAGAAGAAAAGGAAATAAAAGGAATCCAAATTGGAAAAGAAGAAGTAAAGCTGTCACTGTTTGCAGATGACATGATACTATACATAGAGAATCCTAAAGATGCTACCAGAAAACTACTAGAGTTAATCAATGAATTTGGTCAAGTTGCAGGATACAAAATTAATGCACAGAAATCTCTGGCATTCCTATATACTGATGAT
Source organism: Mesoplodon mirus (assembly GCF_964341445.2). Classification (NCBI taxonomy): domain Eukaryota; kingdom Metazoa; phylum Chordata; class Mammalia; order Artiodactyla; family Ziphiidae; genus Mesoplodon; species Mesoplodon mirus. The sequence goes on along the minus strand of NW_028295808.1, from coordinate 3,610,539 downwards.
GAAAAATCTGAAAGAGAAATCAAGGAAACACTCCCATTTACCATTGCAACAAAAAGAATAAAATATCTAGGAATAAACCTACCTAAGGAGACAAAAGACCTGTATGCAGAAAATTATAAGACACTGATGAAAGAAATTAAAGATGATACAAATAGATGGAGAGATGTACCATGTTCTTGGATTGGAAGAATCAACATTGTGAAAATGACTCTACTACCCAAAGCAATCTACAGGTTCAATGCAATCCCTATCAAACTACCACTGGCATTTTTCACAGAACTAGAACAAAAAATTTCACAATTTGTATGGAAACACAAAAGACCCCGAATAGCCAAAGCAATCTTGAGAACGAAAAATGGAGCTGGAGGAATCAGGCTCCCTGACTTCAGACTATACTACAAAGCTACAGTAATCAAGACAGTATGGTACTGGCACAAAAACAGAAAGATAGATCAATGGAACAGGATAGAAAGCCCAGAGTTAAACCCACGGACATATGGTCACCTTATCTTTGATAAAGGAGGCAGGAATGTACAGTGGAGAAAGGACAGTCTCTTCAATAAGTGGTGCTGGGAAAACTGGATAGGGACATGTAAAAGTATGAGATTAGATCATTCCCTAACACCATACACAAAAATAAGCTCAAAATGGATTAAAGACCTAAATGTAAGGCCAGACACTATCAAACTCTTAGAGGAAAACATAGGCAGAACACTCTATGACATAAATCACAGCAAGATCCTTTTTGACCCACCTCCTAGAGAAATGGAAATAAAGACAAAAATAAACACATGGGACCTAATGAAACTTAAAAGCTTTTGCACAGCAAAGGAAACCGTAAACAAGACCAAAAGACAACCCTCAGAATGGGAGAAAATATTTGCAAATGAAGCAACTGACAAAGGATTAATCTCCAAAATTTATAAGCAGCTCATGCAGCTCAATAACAAAAAAACAAACAACCCAATCCAAAAATGGGCAGAAGACCTAAATAGACATTTCTCCACAGAAGATATACAGACTGCCAACAAACACATGAAAGGATGCTCAACATCTTTACTCATTAGAGAAATGCAAATCAAAACTACAATGAGATATCATCTCACACCAGTCAGAATGGCCATCATCAAAAAATCTAGAAACAATAAATGCTGGAGAGGGTGTGGAAAAAAGGGAACCCTCTTGCACTGCTGGTGGGAATGTGAATTGGTACAGCCGCTATGGAGAACGGTATGGAGGTTCCTTAAAAAACTACAAATAGAACTACCATATGACCCAGCAATCCCACTACTGGGCATATACCCTGAGAAAACCATAATTCAAAAAGAGACATGTACCAAAATGTTCATAGCAGCCCTATTTACAATAGCCCGGAGATGGAAACAACCTAAGTGTCCATCATCGGATGAATGGATAAAGAAGATGTGGCACATATATACAATGGAATATTACTCAGCCATAAAAAGAAATGAAATTGAGCTATTTGTAATGAGGTGGATAGACCTAGAGTCTGTCATACAGAGTGAAGTAAGTCAGAAAGAGAAAGACAAATACTGTATGCTAACACATATATATGGAATTTAAGAAAAAAAAATGTCATGAAGAACATAGGGGTAAGACAGGAATAAAGACACAGACCTACTAGAGAATGGACTTGAGGATATGGGGAGGGGGAAGGGTAAGCTGTGACAAAGTGAAAGAGCGGCATGGACATATATACAATACCAAACGTGAGGTAAATAGCTAGTGGGAAGCCGCCGCATAGCACAGGGAGATCAGCTTGGTACTTTGTGACCGCCTGGAGGGGTGGGATAGGGAGGGTGGGAGGGAGACGCAAAAGGGAGGGGATATGGAAACATATGTATATGTATAACTGATTAAATTTGTTATAAAGCAAAAAAATAAAATAAAATTAAAAAAAAAAAAAAAAAAAAAAAAAAGGATTATTGTGATGACAGTGGGCATGGTGCACTGTGATGACAAGGGCATGGAGCATTGTGATGACAAGGTCATGGAGTATTGTGAAGACAGGTGTCAGGGAGCACTGTGATGATATATGTCATGGTCCATTTGATGACAATGGCATGGAGCATTGTGATGCCAAGTGTCATGGAGGATTGTGATGACAAAGGAAATGGAGCATTGTGATGACAAGGGTTTGGAACATTGTGATGACAAGGGTCATGGAGCATTGTGATGACAAGGGCAAGGAGCACTGTGATGAAAAGGGCCATTGAGAATTTTGATGACAAGGTCGTGAAACATTGCGATAACAAGTGCATGGAGCTTGCTATGACAGAGGTCATGGAGCATTGCGATGACAAGCGCATGGAGAATTGTGATGAAAGCAGCATGTAACATTGTGATGAGAATTGTCATGGAGCATTGTGATGACAAGGACGTGGAGAATTGTGATGACAAGGGACATGGAGTATTGTGATGACCAGCGCATGGAGCATTGTGATGGCAAGACCGTGGAGCATTGTGATGAGAAGACCATGGATAATTGTGATGACGAGTGTCATGGAGAACTGTAATGACACGGGGCAGGGAGCATTGTGATGACAGGTGTCATGGAGCATTGTGATAAGAAGGCCGTGGAACATTGTGACTGCAGGGGTCATGGAGCATTGTTTTGCCAGGGGCAATAGAGCATTGTGATGACAAGGGCATGGAGCATTGGACTGAAAAGTTTCATGGATTATTGTGATGACAGTGGCCATGGAGCATTGTGATGACAAGGGCACGGAACTCTGTGATACAGGGGTCATGGTGGATTGTAATGACAAGGGCATGGAGCACTGTGATGAGAAGGGCATCGAGCATTGTGATGAAAAAGGTCATGGAGCTTTGTGATGACAAGGGCATGGAGCAATGTGCTGAGAGGGTTCATGAAGCATTGTGATGACAATGGCATGGAGCATTGTGATGCCAGGGGTCATGGAGATTTGTGATGACAAAGGTCATGGAGCATTTTGATGACAAGGGCGTGGTGCATTGTGATGAGAAGGGCAGGGAGCATTGTGATGACAGGGTCATGGAGCAATTTGATGAAAAGGGCCATGGAGCATATTGGTGACAGGGGTTATGGAACATTGTGATGTCAGGGGTCATGGAGCATTGTGATGATAAGGGCATGTAGCATTTTGATGACAGGGATCATGGATATTGTGATGACAGGGGTGAAGGAGTATTATGATGACTAGTAATGGAGCATTGTGATATCAGTGGTGACAGAGCATTTTGATGAGAAGTGCATGGAGCATTGTGATGACAAGGTTTATGGAGCATTGTGATGACAAGGTGGTGGAGCATTGTGATGACAAGCGCATGGTGCATTGTGATGACATGGGTCATGGAGCATTGTGATGACTGGAGTGACGGAGCATTGGAATGACAGGGGTCATGGAGCATTGTGATGACAGGGGTCATGGAGCATTGTGATTACAAGGGCATGGAGTATTGTGATGACAGGCATCATGGAGCGTTGTGATGACAAGTGTTATGGAACATAGTGATCACAAGGGTTTGGAGCATTGTGATGACAAGGTCATGGATTATTGTGAAGACATGTGTCAGGCAGCATTGTGATGACATATATCATGGTCCATTTTGATGACAATGGCATGGAGCATTGTGATGCCAAGTCTCATGGAGGATTGTGATGACAAAGGTAAAGGAGCATTGTGATCACAAGGGCATGGAGCATTGTGATGACAAGGGCCATTGAGAATTTTGATGGCAAGGTCGTGAAACATTGTGAGGACAAGCGCATGACACTTGCTATGACAGGGGTCATGGAGCATTGCGATGAAAAGTGCCTGGAGAATTGTGATGAGAAGAGCATGTAACATTGTGATGAGAAGTGTCATGGAGCATTGTGATGACAAGGACGTGGAGAATTCTGATGACAAGGGACATGGAGCACTGTGATGGCAAGACCGTGGAGTATTGTGATGAGAAGACCATGGGTAACTGTGATGATGAGCATCATGGAGCACTGTAATGAGAAGGAGCATCGAACATTGTCATGACAGGTGTCATGGAGCATTGTGATGACAGGGGTCATGGAGCTTTGTGATGACAGTGGCACGGAGCATTGGTCTGACAAGTTTCATGGATTATTGCAATGAGAGCAGGCATGGTGCATTGTGATGACAAGGGCGTGGAGCATTGTGATGACAAGGACGTGGAGAATTGTGAAGAAAAGGGACATGGAGCATTGTGATGACCAGGGCATGGAGCACTGTGATGGCAAAACTGTGGAGCATTGTGATAAGAAGTCCATGGATAATTGTGATGACGAGCGTCATGGGGCACTGTAATGACAAGGGCATGGATCATTGTGATGACAATTATCATGGAGCATTTTGATGACAAGAGTCCCAGATCATTGTGTTGTCGGGGTCATGGTGCGTTACGATGACAGTGGTCATGGAGCGTTGTGATGACAAGGGTTATGGAGCATTGTGCTGACAAAGGCATGGAGCATTGTGATAACAGCTGTCACAGAGCATTGTGATGAAAAGTTCAAGGACCATTGTGGTGACAAAGGTCAGAGACCCTTGTGATGATGAGGGCATGGACCATTGTGATGACAAGGTCATGGAGGAATGTGATGACAAATGTAATGGAGCATTGTGATGACAAGGGCTTGGAGCAGTGTGATGACAAGGGTCATGGAGCATTGTGATGACAAGGGCCATTGAGAAATCTGATGACAAGGTCGTGGAGCACTGTGATGACAAAGGTCATGGAGCATTGTGATGACATGCGTCATGGAGATTTGTGATGACAAGGGCATGAGGCATTGTGATGAGAAGGCCATGGAGCATTCTGAAGACATGAGTCATGGAGCTTTGTGATGACAAGGACATGGAGCATTGTGATCATAGGTATCTTGGAGCATTGTGATGAAAAGGGCATGGATCACTGTGATGAAATAGGCATGGAACCTTGTCATGACAGGGTTCATGGAGCATACTGACGGCAAGTGTCAGGGAGCATTGTGATGACAAGTGTATTGAGCATTGTGATGACAAAGGTCATGGAGCATCGTGATGACATGCGTCATGGAGATTTGTGATGACAAGGGCGTGGAGCATTGTGATTACAGGGTTCTTGGAGCATTGTGATGACAGGGGTCATTGAGCATTGTGATGACAAGGGTTATGGAGCATTGTGCTGACAAAGGCATGGAGCATTGTGATGACAACTGTCACAGAGCATTGTGATGAAAAGCTCAAGGACCACTGTGGTGACAAAGGTCAGAGACCCTTGTGATGATGAGGGCATGGACCATTGTGATGACAAGGTCATGGAGGAATGTGATGACAAATGTAATGGAGCATTGTGATGGCAAGGGCTTGGAGCAGTGTGATGACAAGGGTCATGGAGCATTGTGATGACAAGGGCCATTGAGAAATCTGATGACAAGGTCGTGGAGCATTGTGATGACAAGCACATGGAGTTTGTTATGACAGGAGTCATGGAGCATTTTGATGACAAGTGCATGGAGAATTGTGATGACAAGAGCATGTAACATTGTGATGAGAAGTGTCATGAAGCATTCTGATGACAAGGACGTGGAGAATTGTGATGACAAGGGACATGGATCATTGTGATGACCTGGGCATGGAACATTGTAATGGCAAGACCGTGGAGCATTGTGATGAGAAGTCCATGGATAATTGTGATGACGAGCATCATCGAGCACTGTAATGACAAGGGGCATGAAGCATTGTGATGACAGGTGTCATGGAGCATTGTGATGACAGGGGACATGGAGCATTGTGATGACAAGGGTCATGGAGCATTCTGATGACAAGCTTGTGGAGTATTGTGATGACAATGGCATGGAGGATTGTGATGAAAAAGGCATGGAGCATTGTGATGAAAAAGGCATGGAGCCTTTTCATGATAGGGTTCAAGGAGCATTCTGACAAGAAATGTCAGGGAGCATTGTGATGACAAGTGTATTGAGCATTGTGATGACAAAGGTCATGGAGCATTGTGATGACAAGGGCATGGAGTATTGTGATGACAGGCATCATGCAGCGTTGTGATGACAAGTGTTTTGGAACATTGTGATCACAAGGGTTTGGAGCACTGTGATGACAGAGGTCATGGATCATTTTGATTTGAAGGAGCATGGAGCATTGTGATGACAAGAGCATGAAGCAATGTGATCCCAATGTTCATGGAGGATTGTGATGACAATGGTAATGGAGTATTGTGATGGCAAGCGCATGGAGCATTGTGATGACAAGGGTCATGGAGCATTTTGATGACAAGAGTCCCAGATCATTGTGTTGTCAGGGGTCATGGAGCATCGTGATGACAGTGGTCATGGAGCATTGTGATGACAGGGGTCATGGAGCATTGTGATGAGAAGGTCATGGAGCATTGGGCTGAAAATATTCATTGAGTATTGTGATGACAGGGGTCATGGAGCATTGTGATGACTACGGAATGGAGCATTGTGATTACAAGTTCCTCGAGCCTTTTGATGAGAAGACCATGGAGCCTTGTGATGACAAGTCTCATGGAGCATTCTGATGAAAAGGGGCATGGAGCATTGTGATTACAGGGGTCTTGGAGCATTGTGATGAAAAAGGCATGGAGCCTTGTCATGACAGGATTCAAGGAGCATACTGATGGCAAGTGTCAGGGAGCATTGTGATGACAAATGTCATGGAGCATTGTGATGAGAAGACCATGGATAATTGTGATGACAAGCGTCATGGGGCGTTGTGATGACAAGTGTTATGGAACATTGTGATCACAAGGGTTTGGAGCATTGTGATGACAGAGGTCATGGAGCACTTTGATTTCATTGTGATAACAAAAGCATGAAACATTATGATGATGGGCATGGTGCACTGTGATGACAGGGTTCATGGAGCATTGAGATGAAAAGGGGCATGGAGCATTGTGATTACAGGTGTCTTGGATCATAGTGATGAAAAGTGCCTGGAGAATTGTGATGACAACAGCATGTAACATTGTGATGAGAAGTGTCATGGAGCATTCTGATGACAAGGACGTGGAGAATTCTGATGACAAGGGACATGGAGCATTGTGATGACCAGGGCATGGAGCCTTGTGATGGCAAGACCGTGGAGCATTGTGATGAGAAGACCATGGGTAATTGTGACGATGAGCATCATGGAGCACTGTAATGAGAAGGGGCATCGAGCACTGTGATGACACGGGTCATGGAGCATTGTGATGACAAGGGTCATGGAGTATTGTGATGACAAGGGCACGGAGCATTGTGATGACAGGGGCACGGAGCATTGGTCTGACAAGTTTCATGGATTATTGCGATGACAATGGGCATGGCGCAGTGTGATGACAAGGGACATTGAGCATTGTGATATCCAGGGCATGGAGCATTGTGATGGCAAGAACGTGGAGCATTGTGATGAGAAGACCATGGATAATTGTGATGACAAGCGTCATGGGGCACTGTAATGACAAGGGTCATGGAGCATTGTGATGACAGGCGTCATGGAGCATTGTGATGACAGGCGTCATGGAGCATTGTGATGACAAGTGTTATGGAGCATTCTGATGACAAGCTTGTGGAGTATTGTGATGACAATGGAATGGAGCATTGTGATGAAAAGGGCATGGATCATTGTGATGAAAAAGGCATGGAGCTTTTAGATGACAGGGTTCAAGGGGCATTCTGACGACAAGTGTCAGGGAGCATTGTGATGACAAGTGTATTGAGCATTTTGATGACACAGGTCATGGAGCACTGTGACGACAAGGGCATGCAGTATGGTGATGACAAGCATCATGGAGCGTTGTGATGACAAGTGTTATGGAACATTGTGATCACAAGGGTTTGGGTCATTGTGATGACAGAGGTCATGGATCATTTTGATTTCAAGAAGCATGGAGCAATTTGATGACAAGGGCATGAAGCAATGTGATCCCAAGTTTCATAGAGGATTGTGATGAAAATGGTAATGGAGTATTTTTATGAAAAGCGCATGGAGCATTGTTATGACAAGGTCATGTAGCATTTTGCTGACAAAGGCATGGAGCATTGTGAGGACAAGTGCCATGTAGCATTTTGATGACAAGAGTCCCGGATCATTGTGTTGTCAGGGGTCATGGAGTGTTGTGATGAAAGCGGTCATGGAGCATTGTGATGACAGGGTTGATGGAGCATTGTGATGAGAAGGTCATGGAGCATTGGGCTGAAATTGTTCATGGAGTATTGTGATGACAGGGGTCATGGAGCTTTGTGATGACTAGGGAATGGAGCATTGTGATGTCAAGGTCCTGGAGCATTTTGATGAGAAGACCATGGAGACTTGTGATGACAAGTTTCATGGAGCATTCTGATGAAAAGGAGGATGGATCATTGTGATTACAGGGGTCTTGGAGCATTGTGATGACAAGGGCATGGAGCATTGTGATGAGAAGGCCATGGAGCATTCTGATGACATGCGTCATGGAGCTTTCTGATGACAAGAGCATGGAGCATTGTGATTACAGGGGTCTTGGAGCATTGTGATGAATAGGGCATGGATCATTGTGATGAAAAAGGCATGGAGCCTTGTCATGACAGGGTTCAAGGAGCATACTGACGACAAGTGTCAGGGAGCATTGTGATGACAAGTGTATTGAGCATTGTGATGACAAAGTTCATGGAGCATTGTGATGAGAAGTCCATGGATAATTGTGATGACGAGCGTCATGGGGCGTTGTTATGACAAGTGTTATGGAACATTGTGATCACAAGAATTTGGAGCATTGTGATGACAGACGTCATGGAGCATTTTGATTTCATTGTGATGACAATAGCATGAAACATTATGATGATGGGCATGGTGCATTGTGATGACAGTGTTTATGGAGACTTGTGATGACAAGGCCGTGGAACATTGTGATGGCAGGGGTCATGGAGCATTGTTATGACAGGGTTAATGGAGCATTGTGATGACAAGGGCATGGAGCATTGGTCTGACAAGTTTCATGGATTATTGTGATGAGAGTGGGCATGGAACATTGTGATGACAAGGGCATGGAGCATTGTGATGACAAAGTCATGGAGTATTGTTAAGACAGGTGTCAGGGAGTATTGTGATGACATATATCATGGTCCATTGTGATGACAATGGCATGGAGCTCTGTGATGCCAAGTGTCATGGAGGATTGTGATGACAAAGGTAATGGAGCATTGTGATGACAAGGGCTTGGAGTATTGTGATGACAGGGGTTATGGAACATTTTTATGTCAGGGGTCATGGAGCCTTGTGATGACAGTGGTCATGGAGCATTGTGTTGACAGGGATCATGGAGCAATGTGATGAGAATTTCATGGAACATTCAGCTGAATATATTCATGGAGTATTGTGATGACAGTGTTCATGGAGCATTGTGATGACAAGTGAATGGAGCATTGTGATGACAATGTCCTGGAGTATTGTGATGATTAGACCATGGAGCCTTGTGGTGACAATTCTCATGGAGCATTCTATAAAAAAGGGGCATGGAGCATTGTGATTACAGGGGACTTGGAGCATTGTGATGACAAGGGCATGGAGCATTGTGATGAGAAGGCCATGGAGCATTCTGATGACATGTGTCATGGAGTTTTGTGATGACAATGTCATTAAGCATTGTGATGACAAGCGCATGGAGCTTGCTATGAGAGTGGTCATGGAACACTGCGATGACAATTGCATGAAGAATTGTGATGACAATAGCATGCAACATTGTTATCAGAATTGTCATGGAGCATGGGCCACTTTCACCGTGCAAATTGTGACCGTGCAGAATGTCCCTATGGGCACTGGCACCATGGGCATTGTCACTGTGAGCACTGTCACAGCGGGCACTACCACCGTGAGAAATCTCACCATGCTAACTCTCCCCATGGGCACTGTCACCGTGAGAAGTGTCACCATGGGCACTGTCACTGTCAGCACTGTCACCATGGGCACTGTCATTGTGGGCACTGTCTCCATGGCCACTGCCACCGTGTGCTCTGTCACCATGAACTCTGTAACAATGCCCATTATCACCGTGAGCACTGTCAGCATGTGCACTGTCACCATGAGCACTGTCAGCATATGCACTGTCACTACTTAGCACTGTCACCATGTGAACTACCACCATGGGCACTGTCACGATGTGCACTATCACCGTGAGCACGGTTACCATGGGCACTGTAACAATGCACAGTGTCACCATCAGTATTGTCCCGATGGGAACTGCCACCAAGAGCACTGTCACCATTAGCACTGTCTCCACCAGCTCTGCCACCTTGGGCACTGCTATTATGAGCACTGTCACCATGAGAACTGTCATTATGAGAACTGCCACCATGGGTATTTTGAACATGAGTACTGTCACCATGTGTATTGTCACCATTTTCACTGTCAGCATGAGCACTATTACCCTGAGCACTATCACCGTGAGCACTCACACTGTGGTCACTTTCACCATGACCACTGTTGCCATGGTTACTGGCACAATGCGGACTGGCACCATGAGCCCTGTCACCATGGGCACCATCACTGTGAGCACTCTCACCATCGTCACTGTCACCATGGGAACTGTTACCATGAGAACTGTCTCCATAGGGAATCACGCCATGGGCACTGTCACCATGGGCACTGTCATCATGGGCAGTGTCACCATGGGCACTGTCACCATGGGCACTGCCACCATGGGCACTATCACTGTGAGCAGTGTCACCATGGGTACTGCAAACATGAGAACTGTCACCGTGAGTAATGTCTGCATGGGTTGTCACCCTGTGCACTCTCACCATGAGAACTGTCAACATGGGCACTGCCACCATTTTACACTGCTCCCATGTGCAATGTCACCATGGACACTCTCATTGTGAGAACTGTCACCATGCGTTCTGTCATCATGGGTACTGTCACCAAGGGCACGGCCAACATGTGCACTATTACGGTGGTCACTATCAACATGAGCACTGTCACCATGGGAACTACCAACATGGGCACTGTCATCATGAGCACTTTCACAATGGGAACTGCCACCATAGGCACTATCAACGTGCGGAGTCTCACCATGGGCACTATCACCATTGACACTGTCGCCATGAGCACTATTACTGTGAGCACTACCACAGTGAGCACTCTCACCATTCCACTGTCACCATGGGCACTGTCACCGTGAGCACTATCACCATGAGCAATGCCATAATGGGCATTGGCGCTATGGATCTTGTCACTGTGAGCACTGAAACAATGGGCACTATCACCGTGAGAAATCTCACCAAGCTAACTGTCCTCAAGGGCACTGTCACAGAGAGAAAAGTATCCATGGGCACTGTCAGAGTCAGTATTCTCACCATGGGCACTCTCATTGTGGGCACTGCCGCCGTGATCACTATTACCATGAACACTGCTACCGTGAACACTCTCATGATAAGAACTGTCACCATGGGCACGGACACCATGGGCACTCTCACAGTGTGCACTGTCACCAGGGGCACTGTCAACATAGGTACTGTCACCAAGAGCACTGTAACCATGGGCACTCTCACCATGGGCACTATCACCATGAGCAATATCACCATGGGCACTCTCACTATTTTGCACTGCCACCAGATGCACCATGACCATGTGCACTGTCACCATGGGCAGTGTCACCATCGGTAGTCTCATCATGGGCACTGCCACCATGAGCACTCTCACCAAGAGTACTATCACCACGAGCACTGCCACCGTGAGCACTGTCACAAGAACTGTCACTATGAGAACTGCCACCATGGGCATTTTCACCGTCTGTGGAGGTGTCATTACAAAACAAATTGATTATTAGTAACCACGATCATGTCCTGAATACACTGAACATGTCACCGTTGGTAACAACCGTGTCAAATCAGCAGAGAACAGAAATTAAGAGCTCTCTGCAAAAATTCACACACCCGTGCACCAGGTAATAGATCACGGGAAGACGTTCACTCAGCCTTTCATGTGTCCCACACGGAGTGCACGCTCTCTCCTGGACGGGGCGAGCACAGACACTTAGCGGCAGTTTAATGACTTTTTAAATGCGTTGATACAACCATGTCTCACTTTTGTTTGGATCAGTCAGCAAACACTTTTTGTAAACCCCAAACTCTCCACACCTCCTACCTTACCAGCCACCCTAGTCTCGAAGCTCCCACCCCTGCTCCTCAGGCTGGGTCCCCATGGGAGTCGAGGCTGCATGCTGACGCACAGCGGACAGGGCATACGTCTTCGAGCCCTGCCCCGACTGTGCCACCCGAGGGCTTGAACTTCAGCGTGGAGAGAAAAGATATCTGAGCCAACGTGAGCGCGGCATCGAGGGGTCTGCCTCCATCGGGCCAGTGGCCCTGTGGCTTCTGCCTGCAAAGCGGGTCCTGCACACGCTGCACCTGAGGAGACGGGAAGTGAGCGAGGGCCCACAGGCAGGTGTGCACATTGTGTCCGCAGCCAGCGTCCCGGAGGCCACGCTCTGGCAATGATCACTTGGTGAAGCTGAGGCGCAACAGTGCAGGAATATATCAGGGAAGTGCTGGAGAAAAACACCAAGCAGGGAAGGGAGATGGAGGTTGCTAGCTGCTTGGAGGAGGCTGCAAGCTGAAGCTAAGGGATCCCTGAGGGCTTTCAGGGGAAAATAAAATTTAAGAGGAAGCAAGGAGCATATCTGCGAAGTGAAAAGTACAAGTAGAGGGATCAGTCAGATGGAAAGTCAATGAGGCAAGAGTAGACATGGAGTACCCAAGGAGGAGAAAGGATGTCAGTGTGTGGAAATCAGAGCAAGCAAACTGATTGGAGAAGGAAAGATTCAGACATGAAACAGAGGTCCACATTTCTAGGGCTCTGGAGGCACTTTGAGGAATTTGATTCTTCTGTGAAGAAGCCATTGAAAAGATTTCAGTGACATGATCTGACTTATGTTTTAACAGGATCTCTCTGGGTGCCATGTTGATTAGAGAGTGTAGGAGAGTAAGGACAAGCCTCAGAAAACCAAGAGTTGATACAAAGAAGTGATTACTCAAACATGGTCCCCCTCCTCAGTGAGGATGCAGAGCAGGAATCGGCAAATAATGGCCACAAATCAAATCAGGCTCTCAGCCTGGATCTGTGGGACTGTGAGCTAATAATGGTTCTCACGTTTAGAAAGCTTGTTGAAGAAGAAAGAGGAGAAGCTACAGAAGCTGTATATGGCCCACAAAGCCTAAGATATTTAAAATCCAGAAAATGCTTTCCAACACCTGATGTAAAGCATGTGGCTCGTAGGAGGTGCTCAACAAAATTTGGAAGAGGAATACAAGTGTCAATTAGTTCCTGAAAACACTGTAAAGTGATAGGTGTCAAGAAACATTTATCCCTTCACCCTTAACCTTCACAAATGATGCCATTTCCATTGAGCTATTGAAAAATATATTCTGGCTTTCAAAACAATAAACCAGGGGCCATTTTATCACATAAGTAAGGTCATAAACAACTGTCGAGTAAAGTTGAAATAGCAACAAATCAAATAATAACAAAAAACATTTTTATAGATTTTTAAGCCTTACAAAGCATTTTCATGTTCATTCTCTAATTTAATCCTCAAATCTACTCCATGAGGTAGTTATTATTTTCCCTTTAGAAATGACCACATATTCCAATCCTCAGTGATTGCCCACGAAAAGCTGAAATCTTGAGTGTCACATCTATTAATGCCAAGGTTGGGTTTTTTTCCCATGGGAACATTGGATGCTAAAATCCACAGGGATTTTCAGCTCAAGATGGCAGACAAGGAAACATATTCACTTTCTGTTCCTCCTGAAACCATATTTAAACAATACTGTAGAAATACCAAACTTAATCAACCAATCAAAGCCAAGACATTTTGGAAGTCATCCACCACAGAAAGATTTCAACACATTTCGAGAAGGCAAACAATGAAATGGAGGAGCCATGAATAAAATAATGAAGAAAAGACTAACCCTAAGTAAGGTCTGCACAACGCCAGTCAGCTTTTGCTGAGCTCTGGTTGTAGTAAAGGGCAGAGGAAAGAAGAGGGGCTGAAAACAAGGACACAAAAGTTATTTTAGGAAAAAAAGATCATTTAATGAGCTCCAGGGAACACTCAGCCTGCTGCCATACTAACTCAGGAATTACAATGGATTGTTGGTAAGCAAGATGAGAAAACAGGGAAGAAACCAAACAAACAAAAATCAAGACATTGTTTCTTACTGAACTCTCCTCAAATGAGATCGAGGAATTAGGGTTCAATGCCACAGCTGTAAATCATTTCTGCTCTTGGAGAGGTTAGAAAGGGCTTATAATATTTACCCTTTTCTTTCAGACATAATTTAGGTGTGAGCAAAAGCTTTTTGTGTCCTCCAACCCCAAAGTTTATTGGGGATGGAAGTCCAAATTTGCTGTGACATACCATAAAAAGAATCTCATGAGCAGAGGGTCCAACGAATTCTGGAATATATGAATTATGCCCAGTGTTATTTTCCATACACTTTGAACAAAACTATAGAAATACATTTTGACTGATCTATACGATTCTGGGTTCTGAAACTTCTACATGTCACCTGTGTGATACATAACGCACAATGTCAGCCCCAGGAGAGAGAAAACACTCCAATGAAGCAAGCCAAAGACACAAGTTTTAAACAAGGTCAAGTGATGTGTAGACCATCAGCTTCCAGCTCCTGAATAACAACACATGTTTCCCTCGTCCTAGACACCCAAGAGTACGTCTCCTCTCTTGGGCATAAGAATCTCTCGAGTTACATATGTGTAATAAAGAGTGGACCCAGCTGGCCTACTCACAATGACCAAATTGTGTTGATCGTACTTTAAACCAATACATCGCTCCACGCTGAAGTTGCAATAAAGGATATTTTGGCTTTCTAGACATGAATGAGACGCCTTGCTGGATATACTCCAGGAAGGCCAGAGAAACTGGCTTCTAATCCATACGGAACAATTCACTGGTGAATTTCTTTCAGGATAGCCCATGATTTATCTAGACTACAATCTTTACATATCTGGATCCTTCAAACTAGACAAAGGGAAAATCCGGCCTTCAAGCCTCAGTTAGACATGTGGAATGGCAGCACCAATGGTAGCACCAGCTGACAACTGGTGGTCCCTGACCTGTATCTTCTGAGATTAGAACACAGTGCGGTGGATGACCAATTCATGTGTTGAACAGAAGAAGACCTCCCACAGGGCAGTGTAGCTGTTCGTTACAGGTATGGCACTTAGGGCTAAGTACCATAAGGACTACAAGAAAAAATGAAAAACAAGGAACACATGAAGCATATATGATAAGGGGGCACCACAGTCCAGAACACGAGCTCTGGAATCACACAGGCTTGCTTCGAATCCCGGCTAAGCCACTACCATCTGTATACCCTGAAGAACAGTGCAAGGTTTAAATGTTGTCTGACCAAATTTCAAAAAAGAAGTGAAGAAAGAACCTACCTGCCAGGAAGGGACATCGTGGGGTGCAGCATGCAGTCGGATCAGGGCTCTGCATCTCCTGCTCAGAAACCTTCGCCACCTGGCTCACGGTGATGCTGGCAGCTGAGCAGCCCTGGAGAAGGCGATCCTGTCTCCAGGCCTCGCAGAGAAGCTGGGGAGGTCCCCGGAGGAGGTGGCCCACACCCTGGCAAGCTCTGGGTGCCTCCTGCCCTCAGCTCTGAGCAGCCTCTGGACTCTGGGCCCCGTAGTGGGGAAGGGCTGGCCGATACATACGCGCAGCTGAGGGGCCTGCAGAGCCGGTGCCCAGGCAGGGTGATCTCTGAAGGAGAAGGCCTTCACAGTCCCCAACAGTCTCTGCATGGTGGCCCATCCCGTGCCAAACACCTGCCACCCACAGCGAGAAGACCCAGCCACTAGAAAGTCCAGAAGGGGCCCCGCCTTTTGCCTTTGGGCTGGGGTTTCTCCACCAGCTGGGCTCGCATGTGCCCCCTGACTCACCCCCTGCCCCGCCCGCCCTTTCTCTGTGACACGTACAATGGACATGTCACAGAGGCAGGCGGAGCCGTCAGATATAAAAGGAGTGAGAAGCTCTCCCACTGTCACTCTCGGCTCTCAGATCAGGCACGCAGCAGCTCTGATATGGAACCCATGGACACCACACCTCCTTCTCACGCCATCATCTCCCATTCTGCTCCTGTTTTCCCCAGCACCCCATTTACGCCTTTGCCGGGCATCGGTGCTTCAGCAGGCAGCACGTCTGACCCCGAACCTATGGACACCACGCCTCCTTCCCACGCCGTCATCTTCCGTTCTGCTCCTGTTTTCTCCAGCACCCCATTTACGGCTTTGGCGGGCATCGGTGCTTCAGCAGGCAGCACCTCAGACCCCGAACCTATGGACACCACACCTCCTTCCCACGCCGTCATCTTCCATTCTGCTCCTGCTTTCTCCAGCACCCGTTCACGGCTCTGGCGGTCATGGCGTTGACGGGCATCGGTGCTTCGGCAGGCAGCACGTCTCACACCAAAGCTACGGACACCTCACCTCCTTTACAGGCTGACAAGACCCAACAGATAGACCAACACTTCAAAGTTATGACAGAAAGTTGAGTAAGGTATACATTTGCAATTTCATTTATTATTATTAAAAAGCACAACTGTAGTGCTTAGACTATAACAAGTACTATTCTAAGTTCTTACCAAATATTAACCCTCATATTCCTCATAATGGCAGCCCTATAGGCAGGTAATGTTCTTTTTTTGTGTGTGTGGTACGCAAGCCTCTCACTGTCGTGGCCTCTCCCGCTGCCGATCACAGGCTCTGGACACGCGGGCTCAGCGGCCATGGCTCACGGGCCCAACCGCTCCACGGCATGTGGGATCCTCCCGGACCGGGGCATGAACCCGTGCCCCTTGCATCAGCAGGCGGACTCCCAACCACTGCACCACTATGGAAGCCCGGCAGGTAATATTCATAATATTCACGTTTGGGGGGAAACTGAGGCCAGGAGACATTGAATAGCTTGCCTAATGCCACACAGTAAGTAGGTGGCAAAAACCCAGGAGTAAAACCAGACCGTGTAGACTTTCATCACTTTGCTGTGTCACCTTATTATCAGTTGTGGTTAGGGAAGGGACTAAATTGGCAAGACTCTGAACTCAAAGGAGAAGGGAGAAATGAGAAAATGAGTGATCCTAGAAACTAGAGAAGATTTAGGCTCAGAAATTTCTGATGATGAGACCCGGAAGATCAAGAACTTGGTTGGAATACTAACTTGGGGTAGTATCTGAATCCATTGAGAAATGGTTTTGTTTTGTGTAAAATTTAGAAAGGCCAGTTGGATGAAGATTAATGAAGAAAAAAGAAGGAAGGAAAAGGAAAAGGTGCCTTAAGTGAGACATAACCACTTCACTCTAAGTACTAGGGGTGTGGTCCTGTGGGAAAGGATGGAGCTCTCTCTACCAGGTTTGTCACCAGGATGAACAAGGAGAAACATGGCAAGCATTGTACTCGTTTTGATGATCCCTCAAAACCACGGCTTCAGTTTCCAAGAATGACCCACGGTAGCATAACTACTGTGTGTCAGACATGCCACTAAGTGTGTTTCCAGTCACACATTTTAATTGGAGAAAAGGATCAATAGTCTATTTACCTCAGATCACACAGAGGGTGGGGGAGCCCGTTTTTAAACCATCTGCCTCCAATTCCAGGTGCCAGGAGCCAGACTCAGCCTACAGGTCTCTTCTGCTCACCTGGAAGTGAAACCATGCGTCATGATTAGTGAAATCCTGTCTTCACTCATCAAGGTACCTTGAACACTTGCATGTCCTCCAAGTAGCATGTAGCATAAGCAAAAAGATGTTTGCCCCGGTATTGTCCAGGACCTTGGAATCAGCTGTGCCTAGGTAGGCGGAGCTGGTTTAGAGTGGAGAGGACCACGGATCTTCCACCTGGGCAAGTGCCTTTTGGCCTTCTGCCATCAGAGGGCCAAAAACTCCAGCCTGAGAATGTGCTGAGCCCTGTAGCCTATTACACCAGCTCAGAACAATGAGGAGCACATCTTTGTCCAATCACCTTGCCTCAAGCTCCCCATGACCCATACTGCCCTGCTTCTTTATTCTTTATCCCACAGATACCCCAAGCCCCTTGCTTTCGGGAAGGAGGATTGGAGACCTATTTTCACATCACTTCCTCGCATGGCTGCCCTGTGAATAAACCTCCTCTTTGCTGCAAACCTCAGCATCTCAGTGTTTTGGCTTGCTGCGCCTCAGACACAATGGTTGGGAGCAGTGGTAAAGGTCCCTTGCCTGTAAGGGAAGCTGGTAGGGCCTAGTAGTCACTTTGTGGATGTTTTCTCCTCCCGGGGGGCAGACGTCCTGCTCTTCCGGAAAGGGAGAAATGCAGGAGCTGGACGCTTGCCCTCAGCATCACCGTCACCTAGGAGCTTCTTAGCAGGACAGAATCCAGGCCCCACCCAGAACTACTGAATACCAGCCTGCATTTAACAAGATCCCCAAGGGAGGCACACCCATGTGAAATTTGGAGAGGCACCAAGCTGTCATCCTCTTCTCCGCAGCTAATGAAAACCAAGCAAAGATTCATCCCAAGCCTACTCTGCCTCAGTCAATTGGATATCATATGAGCTCATTTAATCCTCCCCAGAACCTGCAAATGAGACTGCACATGCCACGGAGCAACTAAGACCGTGCGCCACAACTACCGAGCCTGCGCTCTAGAGCCCGTGAACCAAAACTACTGAAGCCCACACACCTACACTCCATGCTCAGCAACAACGAGAAGCCACCCCAATGAGAAACCTGCGCACTGCAACAAAGAGTAGCCCCCGCTCACTGCAACTAGAGAAAGCCCGCACACAGCAATGAAGAGCCTATGCAGCCAAAAATAAATAAATAAATAAACCTGTTAAAAAATAAAGCGTGTTTTAGTAACTTACTAAAAGGCACACAATCAGTCAATCTGAGCAAGAATTCAATCCCAAATCTGTCACACCGAAGTTTAAGCTAGTGCTTGAGATTAATAAAAACAGCACTAAATTAAAAGTTCAGAGATATTTTTTATTTCATACTCTTTCACTAACACTCTTTGGAGATAAATCATTTCATTTATATGGGCCTTAGTTTTTACAACTATAACAGTTGGAAGCTTGACTAGATGATCTGTATGTAGTTTTCCAATTCTAAAATGTTCCACTAATTTGGATTCCTACAATAATTGCTCTTGCAATACATGCATGCTGCCACCAAGTAGCAGTAGAGACTACTAGTTCCTTTTTTATCCCTAGTGGGGAGTGCATTTTGACATCAGACTTATCCGTCAATAGTACAACCTGTTAGTGTAACTATAAAATAACAGAATAATCTGGTATTCTCTCCTGCAAAGCAGAAGCTTTACATTGTGTCTGTGAGTCGTATCAGAATCACCTGTAGGTTTTGACACACAGAGGAAATCCAGAACCCACTGAATGAGAATCTTCAGAGACATGACTTGGGCTTCTGGATTCTGGGGCTCCCATCATTTGTATATTTTATTTCATTTTATTTTTTGCCTATGTACAATATTAGTCACATCCTTTTGAATCTTTAAAAGTTTCTTTTTGTTTTAAATTTTAGAATATTCCATAATCTTCACCTACTTTTCATAAGGTGTTATCTGTTATGTTTATTCGATCTGTGCTTCTCCTGGTTAAGACTTCATTATTTTTTTTTTTTCGGGGCCCTGCCTCATGTCTTGGAGGATCTTATTTCCCTGACCTGGGATTGGACCCCAGGGCCCCAGCAGTGAAAGCGCCAAGTTCTAACCACTGGAAAACCAGGGAATTCCCAAGGCTTCGTTTAAAATGACTTCTTTTCCCACTCTAATTCATTCCTGGGATGGATTTCATGTTTGAACATTAAAGCAACCTGGCATTACCAAAATAAAGCTACTTTGATTCTGATATATGATTGTTTTACATACCATGGGTACAGTTTGTGCTTCTGTTTACACATTTTGCATGCATTTTCAAAAGAGAAACTGGCCTGTGATTCTATTCTTGTAATATCCTTTATAGATTTTGTTTTGTTTTGTTTTTAAGATCCTATACTTTATTTTTTATTTATTTATTTGTGGCTGCATTGGGTCTTCATTGTTGCACGCGAGCTTTCTCTAGTTGTGGTGAGCGGGGGGCTATTCTTTGTTGTGGTGAGTAGGCTTCTCCTTGCGGTGGCCTGTCTTGTTGTGGAGCACGGGTTCTAGGCATGCAGGCTTCAGTAGTTGCGGCACACGGGCTCAGCAGTTGTGGCCCGCAGGCTCCAGAGTGCAGGCTCAGCAGTTGTGGCACGTGGGCGTAGCTGCTCCACAGCATGTGGGATCTTCCCCCACAAGGGCTCGAACCCGTGTCCCCTGCATTGGGAGGTGGATTCTTAACCACTGCACCATCAGGGAAGCCCTTCTTTTTACTTTTGATCTGAAGCTTATGTTGGCCTTATAAATACTTTGAGCAATATATAGTTTTCTGTTTCCTGGAAGATTTTTATGTAAGATTACCAATACTTCTTCCCTAAATATTTGGAAGAAGTTACGTGGAAACCCATTTATCCCTGGAAATCATTTTCTGTAAAGGTACTTAACTATACAAACAACTTTTTGAGTAGATACAGGTGTTTTAGATATTTTTTCTTTGTTGGGTTAGTCTTGTTAGGTTGCATTTGTTAAGAATGTGTAATTTGGGATGAATTTTCAAATTTATAACTATAAAATTATCATAATTTTAACAGCTTTATTGGGATGTCATTTACATACCATAATTTCAACTCTTTTATGTATACAATTCAGTGGTTCTTAGTGTAACCACTAAAAGACTTGTGGAACCATCACGACAGTCCAATTGTAGATTTGTGTCCCCTCACAAAAAACCCATTACACATTAACAAGGTTTTTTCATTCTCCTCAACCCTCTCAGCCCTAGGCAACCACTAATCGACTTCCTGTCTCTACAGATTGGCTATTCTGGGCACTTCATATAAATGGCACCATACAATATGTGATCTTTTGTGATTGGCTGCTTTAACTTTACATAATGCTTTCATGGTTCATTCATGTTGTAACATGGATCAATATTTCATGCCTTTTTAGAGCTGAATGCTATTCTATTGTACGGCTATTCCACATTTTGTTTCTTCATTTATCAGATTGACATTTGAATTATTTCCACCTTTTGTTTTTAGAAATAGGTTTCCCTGAACATTCACGTACAAGCTTTTGTGCAGACATAAGTTTTCATTTCTCTTAGGTATATATTTAGTAATGGAACTGCTGGGTCATAGGGTAACTCGATGTTTAACACTTGCAGGAACTCTCAAGCTGTTTTGTAAAATGGCCGCGCCATTTTACATTCCCACCAGCAATGTATGTGGCTTTTAATCTCTTTTCTTACAGCCTAGCATGTCGTCTATGCTGGGAAACGTTTCACATGTAGTTCAGCAGGATGAGCATTTTACTGTTCGGTTGAGTATTCTCTAGACGTTTAGTAGGTCTTGTTAATTCATAGTCTTGTCCAAGTCTTCTATAACGTTGTTGATCTTCTGCCTAATTGTTCTATCCATTATTGACCATGGAGTACTGAAGCCTCTACCTAATATTGTGCAATTATCTATTTCTTCCTTCAATTCTTCATGGGTGTTGGTATTTTCTTCTTCATGTACTTTGGTTTTATTTTATTCAGGGCAAATATGTTAAAAATTTTGGTATCTTCCCTTTTTTATCATAAAATGTCCCTTTTCATATCTAGTAACTCTTTTGTTTGTTTTAAAGTCTATATTTTCTGGTATTAGTATAGCCACTTCAGCATGCTTATGGTTGCTATTTGCATGCACCTCTTATGTTTCACTGAACTTTGTGAGAAGGCAGGGCCTGGGAGCTGCGGCCTCACACTCGGGCTCCAGAGGAAGATGTGTGTGACAGACCTCAAACTGACCCAAAACATGGAGCAAAACCAGCCATCTAGAGGTCTAAAAGAGAGCCACTGCAGCTACTAGCCCATAGGTCCAAGGAAAATAAATTCTTGTTTATGTAACTGAGTTTTGGGGCGATTTCTTCCAAAGCATTATCACAGCAAGAGCTGACTAACACCACATCCTCCAAATCATTGTTATGTAAATGGCTGCCACCAGGCCTACATGTAAGGTAATTGTGTACTCAAAATGTGAGAATTCTTGAACTCTTGGTGCCTCTCCAACACAATGTACATGGCTAAATTTCCGCCAGTAAGTTCACTAATATACCACAAAGATCTCCCTAAACTTTTATTAAATGCAATGCAAAGTTCTTTCTTTTCATTTTCTGCTTTGGCATAGTTAAAATGCTTTTTATCCATGTAAATCGGCTCTTGCTCTTTGGCTTCTGTGGTTAGAGTCTTTTGAACTCTTTGGCTTTTCAGCTCCTAGGCTGTAACGTTTGAATCAGCAAATGCCCCAAGGAGAAAAGCTGCAGCAAATGTCAAGCTTGCGTCTGTGTTTCCCTTCTCTCCACAACTTGGCCCACATGTCTTGGTGTCTCTCCAACATTCAGATGCCAGAGAACACATGTGTTCTTACTTTATCCAGGTTTTCTAAAATTTCTTTAGACTTCACCTGATCTTATGTTATTATTGAACTATCATCTCAATTACCACTAGGAAGAAAATTTACAATGTTTGAGAGAAAAGGGAACCCTGGTACACTGTTGGTAGGGATGTAAACTGGTGCAGCCACTGTGGAAAACAGTATGGAGGGTTCTCCAAAACCTAAAAAGAGAACTACTATATGACCTCGCAACTCCACTCTTAGGTATAAATCTGAAAAAACCAAAAACACGTGTTCTCAATAACATGTACTGGAAAAGATACATGCACCCCAATGTTCGCAGCATCCTTGTGTACAATTACCAAGATATGGAAGCAACCTAAGTGTCATCAAGAGATGAATAGATAAAGAAGATGTGGTACATATAACCAATGGCATACTACTCAGCCTTACAAAAGAACAAAACTTTGCCATTTGCAGCAACATAGATGGCCTTGGAGGGCATTGTGGTAAGTGAAATAAGTCAAACAGAAACAAATACTGTAGGATATCACCTATAAATGGAATCTCAAAAATACAACTATCTAGCAAATATAACAAAACAGAAGGAGAGTTACAGATATAGAGAACAAACTAATGGTTGCCAGCGCAGAGGGGGAGGAGGGGGCAATACAGGGGTCGGGAAGTGAGAGATGTAAACTACTAGGTCCACAATAGGCTCAAGGATGTATTGTACAACACAGGGAATATAGGCAATATTTTGTAATAACTGTAAATGTAGAGTAACCTTTAAAAAGTATATAAACATGTTTTTAAAAGAAATCATACTGAAAATTGGAAACAATTTAAATATCCATCAACAGGAAAAAGCACATATAAATTATTGTATTTCCGTACATGGGAATCCTACATAGCGAGGAAAGTACGTGAACTAGACAGATCTTTACGTGTCAGCATGGATGTACCTAGCAAAGATAACACTAAATAAAGCAAGTAAGAAGACAAAATATAGAATACTATATGCGGTTTATGAATACTTAAAAATGTAGCATAAATAGAAAGATGTCCATGTCAGTGATGGAGACCAAGTTCAGAAGAGTGGTTACCCAGGGTCAGCTGGGGAGTGGCTGTGTTTGGGAAAGTGGTCACACCAGACTCTTCAACAGGAATGGAAATGTTTCAGTTCACACGCTGGCTGGAAGACAGAGGAGTGTCTGCGATGTTATAATGTGAGCATCTAGGGGATCTCATGCGCGGGAGATGGTAGAGGGTGGAGGCATCCAGAAGGTGGTGGTAGAAGAGGAACGTTGTACACAGAACGCCTAAGGCCTGACCAGAGGACAACCACTGTTCTAGAAACTGGACACAAATCCAACTTCTACGGCCAGCCCTAAAAGACAAACTGAGGCATATTTAAAATTTTAAGACTTTATGTGAGCAAAATTAGATTCAATTCAGGCACCACCAAAGTGGAAGCGGTGAGGAGCACTCCAGCCACAGGAGCTGCAGAGATGCTTATTTTAAAAGAGCAGAAGCAAAGCAAGGAAATGACTGATTTGCTATAGCTTTAAAGCCTAGTTGGTGGTTTGTGACTGGCTGTCCTCAGCGGTGTCCGTCACCCTGAGCCGTTGACAGGCTTAGATTTTCCTTGCTTTACATAGGCGGCCGCATCACTAGAGCCACCACAGTCTAACGGCCCCCTGCAGGGTTAATTTACTAACACCAATTGTCTGAGTCATTCCTCTTACTCAGTCACTTCACTTCCTACGCCTCAGTTTCTCTTCTGTAAAGTGGACATTCAGTAGTAAATTCTCTGTGGAGGTGTCAGTGCAAAACAAAGTGATTATTAGTAACCATGATCATGTCCTGAATACACTGAACACGTCACTGTTTGCCAACCACTGTGTCAAGTCAGCAGAGACAACAGAAATTAAGAGCTCTCCGCAAAAATTCACACACCCGTGCACCAGGTAACGGACCACAGGTAGACGTTCACTCAGCCTTTCATGTGTCCCTCACGGAGTGCACGCTCTCTCCTAGGCGGGGTGATCACAGACACTTAGCGGCAGTTTAATGACTTTTTAAATGCGTTGATACAACCATGTCTCACTTTTGTTTGGATCAGTCAGCAAACACTTTTTGTAAACCCCATACTCTCCACACCTCCTACCTTTCGCGCCACCCTAGTCTCGAATCTCCTGCCCCTGCTCCTCAGGCTGGGTCCCCATGGGAGGCGGGGCTGCGTGCTGACACACTGAGGAGCGGGCGGAGGTCTTCGATCCCTGCCCACACAGCGCTGCACAGAGGTTTGAACCACAGCGCGGAGAGCAAAGAGGTCTGAGCCAACATGAGCACGGCATCGAGGGGCCTGCCTAGCTGGGGCCAGTGGCCCTGTGTCTTCTGCCTGCAATGTGGGTCCTGCGCATGCTGCACCTGAGGGGCCGTGAGGCGAGCAGGGGCCACCAGGCAGGTGTGGACATCGTGTTCGCAGCCAGGGTCCCCGAGGCCATGCTGCGGCAATGATCACTTGCTGAATCTGAGCCGCGACAGTGCGGGAATATATAAGGGAAGTGCTGGAGAAAAACAGCAAGCAGGGAAGGGAGATGGAGATGGCTAGATGCTAGGAGGAGGCTGCTAGCTGAAACTAAGTGATCCCTGAGGACTTTCTGGGGAAGATAAAATTTAAGAGGGAGCAAGGAGCATATCTGGGAAGTGAATAGTACAGGTAGAGGGAACAGTCCGATGGAAAGTCAATGAGGCTAGAGTAGGCTGGAGTACCCAAGGAGCAGAAAGGATGGCAGTGTGTGGAAAACAGAGCAAGCAAAGTGGAGAGGAGAAGGAAACAGTCAGACACGAAACAGAGGTCCACATTTCTAGGGCTCTGGAGGCACTTTGAGGACTTTGATTCTTCTGTGAAGAAGCCATTGAAGAGATTTCAGTGACATGATCTGACTTATGTTTTAACAGGATCTCTCTGGATGCCATGTTGATTAGAGAGTGTAGGAGAGTAAGGACAAGCCCCAGAAGACCAAGAGTTGATTCAAAGAAGTGATTACTCAAACATGGTCCCCCTCCTCAGTGAGGACGCAGAGCAGGAATCGGCAAATCATGGCCACAAATCAAATCAGGCTCTCAGCCTGGATCTGTGGGACTGTGAGCTAATAATGGTTCTCACGTTTAGAAAGCTTGTTGAAGAAGAAAGAGGAGAAGCTACAGAAGCTGTATATGGCCCACAAAGCCTAAGATATTTAAAATCCAGAAAATGCTTTCCAACACCTGATGTAAAGCATGTGGCTCGTAGGAGGTGCTCAACAAAATTTGGAAGAGGAATACAAGTGTCAATTAGTTCCTGAAAACACTGTAAAGTGATAGGTGTCAAGAAACATTTATCCCTTCACCCTTAACCTTCACAAATGATGCCATTTCCATCGAGCTATTGAAAAATATATTCTGGCTTTCAAAACAATAAACCAGGGGCCATTTTATCACATAAGTAAGGTCATAAGCAACTGTCGAGTAAAGTTGAAATAGCAACAAATCAAATAAAAACAAAAAACATTTTTATAGACTTTTAAGCCTTACAAAGCATTTTCATGTTCATTCTCTAATTTAATCCTCAAATCTACTCCATGAGGTAGTTATTATTTTCCCTTTAGAAATGACCACATATTCCAATCCTCAGTGATTGCCCACGAAAAGCTGAAATCTTGAGTGTCACATCTATTAAGGCCAAGGTTGGGTTTTTTTCCCATGGGAACATTGGATGCTAAAATCCACAGGGATTTTCAGCTCAAGATGGCAGACAAGGAAACATATTCACTTTCTGTTCCTCCTGAAACCATATTTAAACAATACTGTAGAAATACCAAACTTAATCAACCAATCAAAGCCAAGACATTTTGGAAGTCATCCACCACAGAAAGATTTCAACACATTTCGAGAAGGCAAACAATGAAATGGAGGAGCCATGAATAAAATAATGAAGAAAAGACTAACCCTAAGTAAGGTCTGCACAACGCCAGTCAGCTTTTGCTGAGCTCTGGTTGTAGTAAAGGGCAGAGGAAAGAAGAGGGGCTGAAAACAAGGACACAAAAGTTATTTTAGGAAAAAAAGATCATTTAATGAGCTCCAGGGAACACTCAGCCTGCTGCCGTACTAACTCAGGAATTACAATGGATTGTTGGTAAGCAAGATGAGAAAACAGGGAAGAAACCAAACAAACAAAAATCAAGACATTGTTTCTTACTGAACTCTCCTCAAATGAGATCGAGGAATTAGGGTTCAATGCCACAGCTGTAAATCATTTCTGCTCTTGGAGAGGTTAGAAAGGGCTTATAATATTTACCCTTTTCTTTCAGACATAATTTAGGTGTGAGCAAAAGCTTTTTGTGTCCTCCAACCCCAAAGTTTATTGGGGATGGAAGTCCAAATTTGCTGTGACATACCATAAAAAGAATCTCATGAGCAGAGGGTCCAACGAATTCTGGAATATATGAATTATGCCCAGTGTTATTTTCCATACACTTTGAACAAAACTATAGAAATACATTTTGACTGATCTATACGATTCTGGGTTCTGAAACTTCTACATGTCACCTGTGTGATACATAACGCACAATGTCAGCCCCAGGAGAGAGAAAACACTCCAATGAAGCAAGCCAAAGACACAAGTTTTAAACAAGGTCAAGTGATGTGTAGACCATCAGCTTCCAGCTCCTGAATAACAACACATGTTTCCCTCGTCCTAGACACCCAAGAGTACGTCTCCTCTCTTGGGCATAAGAATCTCTCGAGTTACATATGTGTAATAAAGAGTGGACCCAGCTGGCCTACTCACAATGACCAAATTGTGTTGATCATACTTTAAACCAATACATCGCTCCACGCTGAAGTTGCAATAAAGGATATATTGGCTTTCTAGACATGAATGAGACGCCTTGCTGGATATACTCCAGGAAGGCCAGAGAAACTGGCTTCTAATCCATACGGAACAATTCACTGGTGAATTTCTTTCAGGATAGCCCATGATTTATCTAGACTACAATCTTTACATATCTGGATCCTTCAAACTAGACAAAGGGAAAATCCGGCCTTCAAGCCTCAGTTAGACATGTGGAATGGCAGCACCAATGGTAGCACCAGCTGACAACTGGTGGTCCCTGACCTGTATCTTCTGAGATTAGAACACAGTGCGGTGGATGACCAATTCATGTGTTGAACAGAAGAAGACCTCCCACAGGGCAGTGTAGCTGTTCGTTACAGGTATGGCACTTAGGGCTAAGTACCATAGGGACTACAAGAAAAAATGAAAAACAAGGAACACATGAAGCATATATGATAAGGGGGCACCACAGTCCAGAACACGAGCTCTGGAATCACACAGGCTTGCTTCGAATCCCGGCTAAGCCACTACCATCTGTATACCCTGAAGAACAGTGCAAGGTTTAAATGTTGTCTGACCAAATTTCAAAAAAGAAGTGAAGAAAGAACCTACCTGCCAGGAAGGGACATCGTGGGGTGCAGCATGCAGTCGGATCAGGGCTCTGCATCTCCTGCTCAGAAACCTTCGCCACCTGGCTCACGGTGATGCTGGCAGCTGAGCAGCCCTGGAGAAGGCGATCCTGTCTCCAGGCCTCGCAGAGAAGCTGGGGAGGTCCCCGGAGGAGGTGGCCCACACCCTGGCAAGCTCTGGGTGCCTCCTGCCCTCAGCTCTGAGCAGCCTCTGGACTCTGGGCCCCGTAGTGGGGAAGGGCTGGCCGATACATACGCGCAGCTGAGGGGCCTGCAGAGCCGGTGCCCAGGCAGGGTGAGCTCTGAAGGAGAAGGCCTCCACAGTCCCCAACAGTCTCTGCATGGTGGCCCATCCCGTGCCAAACACCTGCCACCCACAGCGAGAAGACCCAGCCACTAGAAAGTCCACAAGGGGCCCCGCCTTTTGCCTTTGGGCTGGGGTTTCTCCACCAGCTGGGCTCGCATGTGCCCCCTGACTCACCCCCTGCCACGCCCGCCCTTTCTCTGTGACACATACAATGGACATGTCACAGAGGCAGGCGGAGCCATCAGATATAAAAGGAGTGAGAAGCTCTCCCACTGTCACTCTCTGCTCTCAGATCAGGCACGCAGCAGCTCTGATATGGAACCCATGGACACCACACCTCCTTCCCACGCCATCATCTACCATTCTGCTCCTGTTTTCCCCAGCACCCCATTTACGCCTTTGCCGGGCATCGGTGCTTCAGCAGGCAGCACGTCTGACCCCGAACCTATGGACACCACGCCTCCTTCCCACGCCGTCATCTTCCGTTCTGCTCCTGTTTTCTCCAGCACCCCATTTACGGCTTTGGCGGGCATCGGTGCTTCAGCAGGCAGCACCTCAGACCCCGAACCTATGGACACCACACCTCCTTCCCACGCCGTCATCTTCCATTCTGCTCCTGCTTTCTCCAGCACCCGTTCACGGCTCTGGCGGTCATGGCGTTGACGGGCATCGGTGCTTCGGCAGGCAGCACGTCTCACACCAAAGCTACGGACACCTCACCTCCTTTACAGGCTGACAAGACCCAACAGATAGACCAACACTTCAAAGTTATGACAGAAAGTTGAGTAAGGTATACATTTGCAATTTCATTTATTATTATTAAAAAGCACAACTGTAGTGCTTAGACTATAACAAGTACTATTCTAAGTTCTTACCAAATATTAACCCTCATATTCCTCATAATGGCAGCCCTATAGGCAGGTAATGTTCTTTTTTTTTTTGTGTGGTACGCAAGCCTCTCACTGTCGTGGCCTCTCCCGCTGCCGATCACAGGCTCTGGACACGCGGGCTCAGCGGCCATGGCTCACGGGCCCAACCGCTCCACGGCATGTGGGATCCTCCCGGACCGGGGCATGAACCCGTGCCCCTTGCATCAGCAGGCGGACTCCCAACCACTGCACCACTATGGAAGCCCGGCAGGTAATATTCATAATATTCACGTTTGGGGGGAAACTGAGGCCAGGAGACATTGAATAGCTTGCCTAATGCCACACAGTAAGTAGGTGGCAAAAACCCAGGAGTAAAACCAGACCGTGTAGACTTTCATCACTTTGCTGTGTCACCTTATTATCAGTTGTGGTTAGGGAAGGGACTAAATTGGCAAGACTCTGAACTCAAAGGAGAAGGGAGAAATGAGAAAATGAGTGATCCTAGAAACTAGAGAAGATTTAGGCTCAGAAATTTCTGATGATGAGACCCGGAAGATCAAGAACTTGGTTGGAATACTAACTTGGGGTAGTATCTGAATCCATTGAGAAATGGTTTTGTTTTGTGTAAAATTTAGAAAGGCCAGTTGGATGAAGATTAATGAAGAAAAAAGAAGGAAGGAAAAGGAAAAGGTGCCTTAAGTGAGACATAACCACTTCACTCTAAGTACTAGGGGTGTGGTCCTGTGGGAAAGGATGGAGCTCTGTCTACCAGGTTTGTCACCAGGATGAACAAGGAGAAACATGGCAAGCATTGTACTCGTTTTGATGATCCCTCAAAACCACGGCTTCAGTTTCCAAGAATGACCCACGGTAGCATAACTACTGTGTGTCAGACATGCCACTAAGTGTGTTTCCAGTCACACATTTTAATTGGAGAAAAGGATCAATAGTCTATTTACCTCAGATCACACAGAGGGTGGGGGAGCCCGTTTTTAAACCATCTGCCTCCAATTCCAGGTGCCAGGAGCCAGACTCAGCCTACAGGTCTCTTCTGCTCACCTGGAAGTGAAACCATGCGTCATGATTAGTGAAATCCTGTCTTCACTCATCAAGGTACCTTGAACACTTGCATGTCCTCCAAGTAGCATGTAGCATAAGCAAAAAGATGTTTGCCCCGGTATTGTCCAGGACCTTGGAATCAGCTGTGCCTAGGTAGGCGGAGCTGGTTTAGAGTGGAGAGGACCACGGATCTTCCACCTGGGCAAGTGCCTTTTGGCCTTCTGCCATCAGAGGGCCAAAAACTCCAGCCTGAGAATGTGCTGAGCCCTGTAGCCTATTACACCAGCTCAGAACAATGAGGAGCACATCTTTGTCCAATCACCTTGCCTCAAGCTCCCCATGACCCATACTGCCCTGCTTCTTTATTCTTTATCCCACAGATACCCCAAGCCCCTTGCTTTCGGGAAGGAGGATTGGAGACCTATTTTCACATCACTTCCTCGCATGGCTGCCCTGTGAATAAACCTCCTCTTTGCTGCAAACCTCAGCATCTCAGTGTTTTGGCTTGCTGCGCCTCAGACACAATGGTTGGGAGCAGTGGTAAAGGTCCCTTGCCTGTAAGGGAAGCTGGTAGGGCCTAGTAGTCACTTTGTGGATGTTT
The DNA here is from genome assembly GCF_964341445.2 of Mesoplodon mirus. Taxonomy (NCBI): domain Eukaryota; kingdom Metazoa; phylum Chordata; class Mammalia; order Artiodactyla; family Ziphiidae; genus Mesoplodon; species Mesoplodon mirus. Next base: position 3,579,667 of record NW_028295808.1, on the reverse strand, counting down.
TCTCCTCCCAGGGGGCAGACGTCCTGCTCTTCTGGAAAGGGAGAAATGCAGGAGCTGGACCCTTGCCCTCAGCATCACCGTCACCTAGGAGCTTCTTAGCAGGACAGAATCCAGGCCCCACCCAGAACTACTGAATACCAGCCTGCATTTAACAAGATCCCCAAGGGAGGCACACCCATGTGAAATTTGGAGAGGCACCAAGCTGTCATCCTCTTCTCCGCAGCTAATGAAAACCAAGCAAAGATTCATCCCAAGCCTACTCTGCCTCAGTCAATTGGATATCATATGAGCTCATTTAATCCTCCCCAGAACCTGCAAATGAGACTGCACATGCCACGGAGCAACTAAGACCGTGCGCCACAACTACCGAGCCTGCGCTCTAGAGCCCGTGAACCAAAACTACTGAAGCCCACACACCTACACTCCATGCTCAGCAACAACGAGAAGCCACCCCAATGAGAAGCCTGCGCACTGCAACAAAGAGTAGCCCCCGCTCACTGCAACTAGAGAAAGCCCGCACACAGCAATGAAGAGCCTATGCAGCCAAAAATAAATAAATAAATAAACCTGTTAAAAAATAAAGCGTGTTTTAGTAACTTACTAAAAGGCACACAATCAGTCAATCTGAGCAAGAATTCAATCCCAAATCTGTCACACCGAAGTTTAAGCTAGTGCTTGAGATTAATAAAAACAGCACTAAATTAAAAGTTCAGAGATATTTTTTATTTCATACTCTTTCACTAACACTCTTTGGAGATAAATCATTTCATTTATATGGGCCTTAGTTTTTACAACTATAACAGTTGGAAGCTTGACTAGATGATCTGTATGTAGTTTTCCAATTCTAAAATGTTCCACTAATTTGGATTCCTACAATAATTGCTCTTGCAATACATGCATGCTGCCACCAAGTAGCAGTAGAGACTACTAGTTCCTTTTTTATCCCTAGTGGGGAGTGCATTTTGACATCAGACTTATCCGTCAATAGTACAACCTGTTAGTGTAACTATAAAATAACAGAATAGGGCCTCCCTGGTGGCGCAGTGGTTGAGAGTCCGCCTGCCGATGCAGGGGATACGGGTTCGTGCCCCGGTCTGGGAGGATCCCATATGCCGCGGAGCGGCTGGGCCCGTGAGCCATGGCCGCTGGGCCTGCGCATCCGGAGCCTGTGCTCCGCAACGGGAGAGGCCACAACAGTGAGAGGCCCGCATACCGCAAAAAGAAAAAAAAAAAAAAAAAAAAAAAAAAATAACAGAATAATCTGGTATTCTCTCCTGCAAAGCAGAAGCTTTACATTGTGTCTGTGAGTCGTATCAGAATCACCTGTAGGTTTTGACACACAGAGGAAATCCAGAACCCACTGAATGAGAATCTTCAGAGACATGACTTGGGCTTCTGGATTCTGGGGCTCCCATCATTTGTATATTTTATTTCATTTTATTTTTTGCCTATGTACAATATTAGTCACATCCTTTGGAATCTTTAAAAGTTTCTTTTTGTTTTAAATTTTAGAATATTCCATAATCTTCACCTACTTTTCATAAGGTGTTATCTGTTATGTTTATTCGATCTTGTGCTTCTCCTGGTTAAGACTTCATTATTTTTTTTTTTTCGGGGCCCTGCCTCATGTCTTGGAGGATCTTATTTCCCTGACCTGGGATTGGACCCCAGGGCCCCAGCAGTGAAAGCGCCAAGTTCTAACCACTGGAAAACCAGGGAATTCCCAAGGCTTCGTTTAAAATGACTTCTTTTCCCACTCTAATTCATTCCTGGGATGGATTTCATGTTTGAACATTAAAGCAACCTGGCATTACCAAAATAAAGCTACTTTGATTCTGATATATGATTGTTTTACATACCATGGGTACAGTTTGTGCTTCTGTTTACACATTTTGCATGCATTTTCAAAAGAGAAACTGGCCTGTGATTCTATTCTTGTAATATCCTTTATAGATTTTGTTTTGTTTTGTTTTTAAGATCCTATACTTTATTTTTTATTTATTTATTTGTGGCTGCATTGGGTCTTCATTGTTGCACGCGAGCTTTCTCTAGTTGTGGTGAGCGGGGGGCTATTCTTTGTTGTGGTGAGTAGGCTTCTCCTTGCGGTGGCCTGTCTTGTTGTGGAGCACGGGTTCTAGGCATGCAGGCTTCAGTAGTTGCGGCACACGGGCTCAGCAGTTGTGGCCCGCAGGCTCCAGAGTGCAGGCTCAGCAGTTGTGGCACGTGGGCGTAGCTGCTCCACGGCATGTGGGATCTTCCCCCACAAGGGCTCGAACCCGTGTCCCCTGCATTGGGAGGTGGATTCTTAACCACTGCACCATCAGGGAAGCCCTTCTTTTTACTTTTGATCTGAAGCTTATGTTGGCCTTATAAATACTTTGAGCAATATATAGTTTTCTGTTTCCTGGAAGATTTTTATGTAAGATTACCAATACTTCTTCCCTAAATATTTGGAAGAAGTTACGTGGAAACCCATTTATCCCTGGAAATCATTTTCTGTAAAGGTACTTAACTATACAAACAACTTTTTGAGTAGATACAGGTGTTTTAGATATTTTTTCTTTGTTGGGTTAGTCTTGTTAGGTTGCATTTGTTAAGAATGTGTAATTTGGGATGAATTTTCAAATTTATAACTATAAAATTATCATAATTTTAACAGCTTTATTGGGATGTCATTTACATACCATAATTTCAACTCTTTTATGTATACAATTCAGTGGTTCTTAGTGTAACCACTAAAAGACTTGTGGAACCATCACGACAGTCCAATTGTAGATTTGTGTCCCCTCACAAAAAACCCATTACACATTAACAAGGATTTTTCATTCTCCTCAACCCTCTCAGCCCTAGGCAACCACTAACCGACTTCCTGTCTCTACAGATTGGCTATTCTGGGCACTTCATATAAATGGCACCATACAATATGTGATCTTTTGTGATTGGCTGCTTTAACTTTACATAATGCTTTCATGGTTCATTCATGTTGTAACATGGATCAATATTTCATGCCTTTTTAGAGCTGAATGCTATTCTATTGTACGGCTATTCCACATTTTGTTTCTTCATTTATCAGATTGACATTTGAATTATTTCCACCTTTTGTTTTTAGAAATAGGTTTCCCTGAACATTCACGTACAAGCTTTTGTGCAGACATAAGTTTTCATTTCTCTTAGGTATATATTTAGTAATGGAACTGCTGGGTCATAGGGTAACTCGATGTTTAACACTTGCAGGAACTCTCAAGCTGTTTTGTAAAATGGCCGCGCCATTTTACATTCCCACCAGCAATGTATGTGGCTTTTAATCTCTTTTCTTACAGCCTAGCATGTCGTCTATGCTGGGAAACGTTTCACATGTAGTTCAGCAGGATGAGCATTTTACTGTTCGGTTGAGTATTCTCTAGACGTTTAGTAGGTCTTGTTAATTCATAGTCTTGTCCAAGTCTTCTATAACGTTGTTGATCTTCTGCCTAATTGTTCTATCCATTATTGACCATGGAGTACTGAAGCCTCTACCTAATATTGTGCAATTATCTATTTCTTCCTTCAATTCTTCATGGGTGTTGGTATTTTCTTCTTCATGTACTTTGGTTTTATTTTATTCAGGGCAAATATGTTAAAAATTTTGGTATCTTCCCTTTTTTATCATAAAATGTCCCTTTTCATATCTAGTAACTCTTTTGTTTGTTTTAAAGTCTATATTTTCTGGTATTAGTATAGCCACTTCAGCATGCTTATGGTTGCTATTTGCATGCACCTCTTATGTTTCACTGAACTTTGTGAGAAGGCAGGGCCTGGGAGCTGCGGCCTCACACTCGGGCTCCAGAGGAAGATGTGTGTGACAGACCTCAAACTGACCCAAAACATGGAGCAAAACCAGCCATCTAGAGGTCTAAAAGAGAGCCACTGCAGCTACTAGCCCATAGGTCCAAGGAAAATAAATTCTTGTTTATGTAACTGAGTTTTGGGGCGATTTCTTCCAAAGCATTATCACAGCAAGAGCTGACTAACACCACATCCTCCAAATCATTGTTATGTAAATGGCTGCCACCAGGCCTACATGTAAGGTAATTGTGTACTCAAAATGTGAGAATTCTTGAACTCTTGGTGCCTCTCCAACACAATGTACATGGCTAAATTTCCGCCAGTAAGTTCACTAATATACCACAAAGATCTCCCTAAACTTTTATTAAATGCAATGCAAAGTTCTTTCTTTTCATTTTCTGCTTTGGCATAGTTAAAATGCTTTTTATCCATGTAAATCGGCTCTTGCTCTTTGGCTTCTGTGGTTAGAGTCTTTTGAACTCTTTGGCTTTTCAGCTCCTAGGCTGTAACGTTTGAATCAGCAAATGCCCCAAGGAGAAAAGCTGCAGCAAATGTCAAGCTTGCGTCTGTGTTTCCCTTCTCTCCACAACTTGGCCCACATGTCTTGGTGTCTCTCCAACATTCAGATGCCAGAGAACACATGTGTTCTTACTTTATCCAGGTTTTCTAAAATTTCTTTAGACTTCACCTGATCTTATGTTATTATTGAACTATCATCTCAATTACCACTAGGAAGAAAATTTACAATGTTTGAGAGAAAAGGGAACCCTGGTACACTGTTGGTAGGGATGTAAACTGGTGCAGCCACTGTGGAAAACAGTATGGAGGGTTCTCCAAAACCTAAAAAGAGAACTACTATATGACCTCGCAACTCCACTCTTAGGTATAAATCTGAAAAAACCAAAAACACGTGTTCTCAATAACATGTACTGGAAAAGATACATGCACCCCAATGTTCGCAGCATCCTTGTGTACAATTACCAAGATATGGAAGCAACCTAAGTGTCATCAAGAGATGAATAGATAAAGAAGATGTGGTACATATAACCAATGGCATACTACTCAGCCTTACAAAAGAACAAAACTTTGCCATTTGCAGCAACATAGATGGCCTTGGAGGGCATTGTGGTAAGTGAAATAAGTCAAACAGAAACAAATACTGTAGGATATCACCTATAAATGGAATCTCAAAAATACAACTATCTAGCAAATATAACAAAACAGAAGGAGAGTTACAGATATAGAGAACAAACTAATGGTTGCCAGCGCAGAGGGGGAGGAGGGGGCAATACAGGGGTCGGGAAGTGAGAGATGTAAACTACTAGGTCCACAATAGGCTCAAGGATGTATTGTACAACACAGGGAATATAGGCAATATTTTGTAATAACTGTAAATGTAAAGTAACCTTTAAAAAGTATATAAACATGTTTTTAAAAGAAATCATACTGAAAATTGGAAACAATTTAAATATCCATCAACAGGAAAAAGCACATATAAATTATTGTATTTCCGTACATGGGAATCCTACATAGCGAGGAAAGTACGTGAACTAGACAGATCTTTACGTGTCAGCATGGATGAACCTAGCAAAGATAACACTAAATAAAGCAAGTAAGAAGACAAAATATAGAATACTATATGCGGTTTATGAATACTTAAAAATGTAGCATAAATAGAAAGATGTCCATGTCAGTGATGGAGACCAAGTTCAGAAGAGTGGTTACCCAGGGTCAGCTGGGGAGTGGCTGTGTTTGGGAAAGTGGTCACACCAGACTCTTCAACAGGAATGGAAATGTTTCAGTTCACACGCTGGCTGGAAGACAGAGGAGTGTCTGCGATGTTATAATGTGAGCATCTAGGGGATCTCATGCGCGGGAGATGGTAGAGGGTGGAGGCATCCAGAAGGTGGTGGTAGAAGAGGAACGTTGTACACAGAACGCCTAAGGCCTGACCAGAGGACAACCACTGTTCTAGAAACTGGACACAAATCCAACTTCTACGGCCAGCCCTAAAAGACAAACTGAGGCATATTTAAAATTTTAAGACTTTATGTGAGCAAAATTAGATTCAATTCAGGCACCACCAAAGTGGAAGCGGTGAGGAGCACTCCAGCCACAGGAGCTGCAGAGATGCTTATTTTAAAAGAGCAGAAGCAAAGCAAGGAAATGACTGATTTGCTATAGCTTTAAAGCCTAGTTGGTGGTTTGTGACTGGCTGTCCTCAGCGGTGTCCGTCACCCTGAGCCGTTGACAGGCTTAGATTTTCCTTGCTTTACATAGGCGGCCGCATCACTAGAGCCACCACAGTCTAACGGCCCCCTGCAGGGTTAATTTACTAACACCAATTGTCTGAGTCATTCCTCTTACTCAGTCACTTCACTTCCTACGCCTCAGTTTCTCTTCTGTAAAGTGGACATTCAGTAGTAAATTCTCTGTGGAGGTGTCAGTGCAAAACAAAGTGATTATTAGTAACCATGATCATGTCCTGAATACACTGAACACGTCACTGTTTGCCAACCACTGTGTCAAGTCAGCAGAGACAACAGAAATTAAGAGCTCTCCGCAAAAATTCACACACCCGTGCACCAGGTAACGGACCACAGGTAGACGTTCACTCAGCCTTTCATGTGTCCCTCACGGAGTGCACGCTCTCTCCTAGGCGGGGTGATCACAGACACTTAGCGGCAGTTTAATGACTTTTTAAATGCGTTGATACAACCATGTCTCACTTTTGTTTGGATCAGTCAGCAAACACTTTTTGTAAACCCCATACTCTCCACACCTCCTACCTTTCGCGCCACCCTAGTCTCGAATCTCCTGCCCCTGCTCCTCAGGCTGGGTCCCCATGGGAGGCGGGGCTGCGTGCTGACACACTGAGGAGCGGGCGGAGGTCTTCGATCCCTGCCCACACAGCGCTGCACACAGGTTTGAACCACAGCGCGGAGAGCAAAGAGGTCTGAGCCAACATGAGCACGGCATCGAGGGGCCTGCCTAGCTGGGGCCAGTGGCCCTGTGTCTTCTGCCTGCAATGTGGGTCCTGCGCATGCTGCACCTGAGGGGCCGTGAGGTGAGCAGGGGCCACCAGGCAGGTGTGGACATCGTGTTCGCAGCCAGGGTCCCCGAGGCCATGCTGCGGCAATGATCACTTGCTGAATCTGAGCCGCGACAGTGCGGGAATATATAAGGGAAGTGCTGGAGAAAAACAGCAAGCAGGGAAGGGAGATGGAGATGGCTAGATGCTAGGAGGAGGCTGCTAGCTGAAACTAAGTGATCCCTGAGGACTTTCTGGGGAAGATAAAATTTAAGAGGGAGCAAGGAGCATATCTGGGAAGTGAATAGTACAGGTAGAGGGAACAGTCCGATGGAAAGTCAATGAGGCTAGAGTAGGCTGGAGTACCCAAGGAGCAGAAAGGATGGCAGTGTGTGGAAAACAGAGCAAGCAAAGTGGAGAGGAGAAGGAAACAGTCAGACACGAAACAGAGGTCCACATTTCTAGGGCTCTGGAGGCACTTTGAGGACTTTGATTCTTCTGTGAAGAAGCCATTGAAGAGATTTCAGTGACATGATCTGACTTATGTTTTAACAGGATCTCTCTGGATGCCATGTTGATTAGAGAGTGTAGGAGAGTAAGGACAAGCCCCAGAAGACCAAGAGTTGATTCAAAGAAGTGATTACTCAAACATGGTCCCCCTCCTCAGTGAGGACGCAGAGCAGGAATCGGCAAATCATGGCCACAAATCAAATCAGGCTCTCAGCCTGGATCTGTGGGACTGTGAGCTAATAATGGTTCTCACGTTTAGAAAGCTTGTTGAAGAAGAAAGAAGAGAAGCTACAGAAGCTGTATATGGCCCACAAAGCCTAAGATATTTAAAATCCAGAAAATGCTTTCCAACACCTGATGTAAAGCATGTGGCTCGTAGGAGGTGCTCAACAAAATTTGGAAGAGGAATACAAGTGTCAATTAGTTCCTGAAAACACTGTAAAGTGATAGGTGTCAAGAAACATTTATCCCTTCACCCTTAACCTTCACAAATGATGCCATTTCCATCGAGCTATTGAAAAATATATTCTGGCTTTCAAAACAATAAACCAGGGGCCATTTTATCACATAAGTAAGGTCATAAGCAACTGTCGAGTAAAGTTGAAATAGCAACAAATCAAATAAAAACAAAAAACATTTTTATAGACTTTTAAGCCTTACAAAGCATTTTCATGTTCATTCTCTAATTTAATCCTCAAATCTACTCCATGAGGTAGTTATTATTTTCCCTTTAGAAATGACCACATATTCCAATCCTCAGTGATTGCCCACGAAAAGCTGAAATCTTGAGTGTCACATCTATTAAGGCCAAGGTTGGGTTTTTTTCCCATGGGAACATTGGATGCTAAAATCCACAGGGATTTTCAGCTCAAGATGGCAGACAAGGAAACATATTCACTTTCTGTTCCTCCTGAAACCATATTTAAACAATACTGTAGAAATACCAAACTTAATCAACCAATCAAAGCCAAGACATTTTGGAAGTCATCCACCACAGAAAGATTTCAACACATTTCGAGAAGGCAAACAATGAAATGGAGGAGCCATGAATAAAATAATGAAGAAAAGACTAACCCTAAGTAAGGTCTGCACAACGCCAGTCAGCTTTTGCTGAGCTCTGGTTGTAGTAAAGGGCAGAGGAAAGAAGAGGGGCTGAAAACAAGGACACAAAAGTTATTTTAGGAAAAAAAGATCATTTAATGAGCTCCAGGGAACACTCAGCCTGCTGCCATACTAACTCAGGAATTACAATGGATTGTTGGTAAGCAAGATGAGAAAACAGGGAAGAAACCAAACAAACAAAAATCAAGACATTGTTTCTTACTGAACTCTCCTCAAATGAGATCGAGGAATTAGGGTTCAATGCCACAGCTGTAAATCATTTCTGCTCTTGGAGAGGTTAGAAAGGGCTTATAATATTTACCCTTTTCTTTCAGACATAATTTAGGTGTGAGCAAAAGCTTTTTGTGTCCTCCAACCCCAAAGTTTATTGGGGATGGAAGTCCAAATTTGCTGTGACATACCATAAAAAGAATCTCATGAGCAGAGGGTCCAACGAATTCTGGAATATATGAATTATGCCCAGTGTTATTTTCCATACACTTTGAACAAAACTATAGAAATACATTTTGACTGATCTATACGATTCTGGGTTCTGAAACTTCTACATGTCACCTGTGTGATACATAACGCACAATGTCAGCCCCAGGAGAGAGAAAACACTCCAATGAAGCAAGCCAAAGACACAAGTTTTAAACAAGGTCAAGTGATGTGTAGACCATCAGCTTCCAGCTCCTGAATAACAACACATGTTTCCCTCGTCCTAGACACCCAAGAGTACGTCTCCTCTCTTGGGCATAAGAATCTCTCGAGTTACATATGTGTAATAAAGAGTGGACCCAGCTGGCCTACTCACAATGACCAAATTGTGTTGATCATACTTTAAACCAATACATCGCTCCACGCTGAAGTTGCAATAAAGGATATATTGGCTTTCTAGACATGAATGAGACGCCTTGCTGGATATACTCCAGGAAGGCCAGAGAAACTGGCTTCTAATCCATACGGAACAATTCACTGGTGAATTTCTTTCAGGATAGCCCATGATTTATCTAGACTACAATCTTTACATATCTGGATCCTTCAAACTAGACAAAGGGAAAATCCGGCCTTCAAGCCTCAGTTAGACATGTGGAATGGCAGCACCAATGGTAGCACCAGCTGACAACTGGTGGTCCCTGACCTGTATCTTCTGAGATTAGAACACAGTGCGGTGGATGACCAATTCATGTGTTGAACAGAAGAAGACCTCCCACAGGGCAGTGTAGCTGTTCGTTACAGGTATGGCACTTAGGGCTAAGTACCATAGGGACTACAAGAAAAAATGAAAAACAAGGAACACATGAAGCATATATGATAAGGGGGCACCACAGTCCAGAACACGAGCTCTGGAATCACACAGGCTTGCTTCGAATCCCGGCTAAGCCACTACCATCTGTATACCCTGAAGAACAGTGCAAGGTTTAAATGTTGTCTGACCAAATTTCAAAAAAGAAGTGAAGAAAGAACCTACCTGCCAGGAAGGGACATCGTGGGGTGCAGCATGCAGTCGGATCAGGGCTCTGCATCTCCTGCTCAGAAACCTTCGCCACCTGGCTCACGGTGATGCTGGCAGCTGAGCAGCCCTGGAGAAGGCGATCCTGTCTCCAGGCCTCGCAGAGAAGCTGGGGAGGTCCCCGGAGGAGGAGGCCCACACCCTGGCAAGCTCTGGGTGCCTCCTGCCCTCAGCTCTGAGCAGCCTCTGGACTCTGGGCCCCGTAGTGGGGAAGGGCTGGCCGATACATACGCGCAGCTGAGGGGCCTGCAGAGCCGGTGCCCAGGCAGGGTGAGCTCTGAAGGAGAAGGCCTCCACAGTCCCCAACAGTCTCTGCATGGTGGCCCATCCCGTGCCAAACACCTGCCACCCACAGCGAGAAGACCCAGCCACTAGAAAGTCCACAAGGGGCCCCGCCTTTTGCCTTTGGGCTGGGGTTTCTCCACCAGCTGGGCTCGCATGTGCCCCCTGACTCACCCCCTGCCACGCCCGCCCTTTCTCTGTGACACGTACAATGGACATGTCACAGAGGCAGGCGGAGCCGTCAGATATAAAAGGAGTGAGAAGCTCTCCCACTGTCACTCTCTGCTCTCAGATCAGGCACGCAGCAGCTCTGATATGGAACCCATGGACACCACACCTCCTTCCCACGCCATCATCTACCATTCTGCTCCTGTTTTCCCCAGCACCCCATTTACGCCTTTGCCGGGCATCGGTGCTTCAGCAGGCAGCACGTCTGACCCCGAACCTATGGACACCACGCCTCCTTCCCACGCCGTCATCTTCCGTTCTGCTCCTGTTTTCTCCAGCACCCCATTTACGGCTTTGGCGGGCATCGGTGCTTCAGCAGGCAGCACCTCAGACCCCGAACCTATGGACACCACACCTCCTTCCCACGCCGTCATCTTCCATTCTGCTCCTGCTTTCTCCAGCACCCGTTCACGGCTTTGGCGGTCATGGCGTTGACGGGCATCGGTGCTTCGGCAGGCAGCACGTCTCACACCAAAGCTACGGACACCTCACCTCCTTTACAGGCTGACAAGACCCAACAGATAGACCAACACTTCAAAGTTATGACAGAAAGTTGAGTAAGGTATACATTTGCAATTTCATTTATTATTATTAAAAAGCACAACTGTAGTGCTTAGACTATAACAAGTACTATTCTAAGTTCTTAACAAATATTAACCCACATATTCCTCATAATGGCAACCCTATAGGCAGGTAATGTTCTTTTTTTTTTTTGTGGTATGCAAGCCTCTCACTGTCGGGGCCTCTCCCGCTGCCGATCACAGGCTCTGGACACGCGGGCCCTGCGGCCATGGCTCACGGGCCCAACTGCTCCACGGCATGTGGGATCCTCCCGGACCGGGGCATGAACCCGTGCCCCTTGCATCAGCAGGCGGACTCCCAACCACTGCACCACTATGGAAGCCCGGCAGGTAATATTCATAATATTCACGTTTGGGGGGAAACTGAGGCCAGGAGACATTGAATAGCTTGCCTAATGCCACACAGTATGTAGGTGGCAAAAACCCAGGAGTAAAACCAGACCGTGTAGACTTTCATCACTTTGCTGTGTCACCTTATTATCAGTTGTGGTTAGGGAAGGGACTAAATTGGCAAGACTCTGAACTCAAAGGAGAAGGGAGAAATGAGAAAATGAGTGATCCTAGAAACTAGAGAAGATTTAGGCTCAGAAATTTCTGATGATGAGACCCGGAAGATCAAGAACTTGGTTGGAATACTAACTTGGGGTAGTATCTGAATCCATTGAGAAATGGTTTTGTTTTGTGTAAAATTTAGAAAGGCCAGTTGGATGAAGATTAATGAAGAAAAAAGAAGGAAGGAAAAGGAAAAGGTGCCTTAAGTGAGACATAACCACTTCACTCTAAGTACTAGGGGTGTGGTCCTGTGGGAAAGGATGGAGCTCTGTCTACCAGGTTTGTCACCAGGATGAACAAGGAGAAACATGGCAAGCATTGTACTCGTTTTGATGATCCCTCAAAACCACGGCTTCAGTTTCCAAGAATGACCCACGGTAGCATAACTACTGTGTGTCAGACATGCCACTAAGTGTGTTTCCAGTCACACATTTTAATTGGAGAAAAGGATCAATAGTCTATTTACCTCAGATCACACAGAGGGTGGGGGAGCCCGTTTTTAAACCATCTGCCTCCAATTCCAGGTGCCAGGAGCCAGACTCAGCCTACAGGTCTCTTCTGCTCACCTGGAAGTGAAACCATGCGTCATGATTAGTGAAATCCTGTCTTCACTCATCAAGGTACCTTGAACACTTGCATGTCCTCCAAGTAGCATGTAGCATAAGCAAAAAGATGTTTGCCCCGGTATTGTCCAGGACCTTGGAATCAGCTGTGCCTAGGTAGGCGGAGCTGGTTTAGAGTGGAGAGGACCACGGATCTTCCACCTGGGCAAGTGCCTTTTGGCCTTCTGCCATCAGAGGGCCAAAAACTCCAGCCTGAGAATGTGCTGAGCCCTGTAGCCTATTACACCAGCTCAGAACAATGAGGAGCACATCTTTGTCCAATCACCTTGCCTCAAGCTCCCCATGACCCATACTGCCCTGCTTCTTTATTCTTTATCCCACAGATACCCCAAGCCCCTTGCTTTCGGGAAGGAGGATTGGAGACCTATTTTCACATCACTTCCTCGCATGGCTGCCCTGTGAATAAACCTCCTCTTTGCTGCAAACCTCAGCATCTCAGTGTTTTGGCTTGCTGCGCCTCAGACACAATGGTTGGGAGCAGTGGTAAAGGTCCCTTGCCTGTAAGGGAAGCTGGTAGGGCCTAGTAGTCACTTTGTGGATGTTTTCTCCTCCCGGGGGGCAGACGTCCTGCTCTTCTGGAAAGGGAGAAATGCAGGAGCTGGACCCTTGCCCTCAGCATCACCGTCACCTAGGAGCTTCTTAGCAGGACAGAATCCAGGCCCCACCCAGAACTACTGAATACCAGCCTGCATTTAACAAGATCCCCAAGGGAGGCACACCCATGTGAAATTTGGAGAGGCACCAAGCTGTCATCCTCTTCTCCGCAGCTAATGAAAACCAAGCAAAGATTCATCCCAAGCCTACTCTGCCTCAGTCAATTGGATATCATATGAGCTCATTTAATCCTCCCCAGAACCTGCAAATGAGACTGCACATGCCACGGAGCAACTAAGACCGTGCGCCACAACTACCGAGCCTGCGCTCTAGAGCCCGTGAACCAAAACTACTGAAGCCCACACACCTACACTCCATGCTCAGCAACAACGAGAAGCCACCCCAATGAGAAGCCTGCGCACTGCAACAAAGAGTAGCCCCCGCTCACTGCAACTAGAGAAAGCCCGCACACAGCAATGAAGAGCCTATGCAGCCAAAAATAAATAAATAAATAAACCTGTTAAAAAATAAAGCGTGTTTTAGTAACTTACTAAAAGGCACACAATCAGTCAATCTGAGCAAGAATTCAATCCCAAATCTGTCACACCGAAGTTTAAGCTAGTGCTTGAGATTAATAAAAACAGCACTAAATTAAAAGTTCAGAGATATTTTTTATTTCATACTCTTTCACTAACACTCTTTGGAGATAAATCATTTCATTTATATGGGCCTTAGTTTTTACAACTATAACAGTTGGAAGCTTGACTAGATGATCTGTATGTAGTTTTCCAATTCTAAAATGTTCCACTAATTTGGATTCCTACAATAATTGCTCTTGCAATACATGCATGCTGCCACCAAGTAGCAGTAGAGACTACTAGTTCCTTTTTTATCCCTAGTGGGGAGTGCATTTTGACATCAGACTTATCCGTCAATAGTACAACCTGTTAGTGTAACTATAAAATAACAGAATAATCTGGTATTCTCTCCTGCAAAGCAGAAGCTTTACATTGTGTCTGTGAGTCGTATCAGAATCACCTGTAGGTTTTGACACACAGAGGAAATCCAGAACCCACTGAATGAGAATCTTCAGAGACAGGACTTGGGCTTCTGGATTCTGGGGCTCCCATCATTTGTATATTTTATTTCATTTTATTTTTTGCCTATGTACAATATTAGTCACATCCTTTGGAATCTTTAAAAGTTTCTTTTTGTTTTAAATTTTAGAATATTCCATAATCTTCACCTACTTTTCATAAGGTGTTATCTGTTATGTTTATTCGATCTTGTGCTTCTCCTGGTTAAGACTTCATTATTTTTTTTTTCGGGGCCCTGCCTCATGTCTTGGAGGATCTTATTTCCCTGACCTGGGATTGGACCCCAGGGCCCCAGCAGTGAAAGCGCCAAGTTCTAACCACTGGAAAACCAGGGAATTCCCAAGGCTTCGTTTAAAATGACTTCTTTTCCCACTCTAATTCATTCCTGGGATGGATTTCATGTTTGAACATTAAAGCAACCTGGCATTACCAAAATAAAGCTACTTTGATTCTGATATATGATTGTTTTACATACCGTGGGTACAGTTTGTACTTCTGTTTACACATTTTGCATGCATTTTCAAAAGAGAAACTGGCCTGTGATTCTATTCTTGTAATATTCTTTATAGATTTTGTTTTGTTTTGTTTTTAAGATCCTATACTTTATTTTTTATTTATTTATTTGTGGCTGCATTGGGTCTTCATTGTTGCACGCGAGCTTTCTGTAGTTGTGGTGAGCGGGGGGCTATTCTTTGTTGTGGTGAGTAGGCTTCTCCTTGCGGTGGCCTGTCTTGTTGTGGAGCACGGGTTCTAGGCATGCAGGCTTCAGTAGTTGCGGCACACGGGCTCAGCAGTTGTGGCCCGCAGGCTCCAGAGTGCAGGCTCAGCAGTTGTGGCACGTGGGCGTAGCTGCTCCACGGCATGTGGGATCTTCCCCCACAAGGGCTCGAACCCGTGTCCCCTGCATTGGGAGGTGGATTCTTAACCACTGCACCATCAGGGAAGCCCTTCTTTTTACTTTTGATCTGAAGCTTATGTTGGCCTTATAAATACTTTGAGCAATATATAGTTTTCTGTTTCCTGGAAGATTTTTATGTAAGATTACCAATACTTCTTCCCTAAATATTTGGAAGAAGTTACGTGGAAACCCATTTATCCCTGGAAATCATTTTCTGTAAAGGTACTTAACTATACAAACAACTTTTTGAGTAGATACAGGTGTTTTAGATATTTTTTCTTTGTTGGGTTAGTCTTGTTAGGTTGCATTTGTTAAGAATGTGTAATTTGGGATGAATTTTCAAATTTATAACTATAAAATTATCATAATTTTAACAGCTTTATTGGGATGTCATTTACATACCATAATTTCAACTCTTTTATGTATACAATTCAGTGGTTCTTAGTGTAACCACTAAAAGACTTGTGGAACCATCACGACAGTCCAATTGTAGATTTGTGTCCCCTCACAAAAAACCCATTACACATTAACAAGGTTTTTTCATTCTCCTCAACCCTCTCAGCCCTAGGCAACCACTAATCGACTTCCTGTCTCTACAGATTGGCTATTCTGGGCACTTCATATAAATGGCACCATACAATATGTGATCTTTTGTGATTGGCTGCTTTAACTTTACATAATGCTTTCATGGTTCATTCATGTTGTAACATGGATCAATATTTCATGCCTTTTTAGAGCTGAATGCTATTCTATTGTACGGCTATTCCACATTTTGTTTCTTCATTTATCAGATTGACATTTGAATTATTTCCACCTTTTGTTTTTAGAAATAGGTTTCCCTGAACATTCACGTACAAGCTTTTGTGCAGACATAAGTTTTCATTTCTCTTAGGTATATATTTAGTAATGGAACTGCTGGGTCATAGGGTAACTCGATGTTTAACACTTGCAGGAACTCTCAAGCTGTTTTGTAAAATGGCCGCGCCATTTTACATTCCCACCAGCAATGTATGTGGCTTTTAATCTCTTTTCTTACAGCCTAGCATGTCGTCTATGCTGGGAAACGTTTCACATGTAGTTGAGCAGGATGAGCATTTTACTGTTCGGTTGAGTATTCTCTAGACGTTTAGTAGGTCTTGTTAATTCATAGTCTTGTCCAAGTCTTCTATAACGTTGTTGATCTTCTGCCTAATTGTTCTATCCATTATTGACCATGGAGTACTGAAGCCTCTACCTAATATTGTGCAATTATCTATTTCTTCCTTCAATTCTTCATGGGTGTTGGTATTTTCTTCTTCATGTACTTTGGTTTTATCTTATTCAGGGCAAATATGTTAAAAATTTTGGTATCTTCCCTTTTTTATCATAAAATGTCCCTTTTCATATCTAGTAACTCTTTTGTTTGTTTTAAAGTCTATATTTTCTGGTATTAGTATAGCCACTTCAGCATGCTTATGGTTGCTATTTGCATGCACCTCTTATGTTTCACTGAACTTTGTGAGAAGGCAGGGCCTGGGAGCTGCGGCCTCACACTCGGGCTCCAGAGGAAGATGTGTGTGACAGACCTCAAACTGACCCAAAACATGGAGCAAAACCAGCCATCTAGAGGTCTAAAAGAGAGCCACTGCAGCTACTAGCCCATAGGTCCAAGGAAAATAAATTCTTGTTTATGTAACTGAGTTTTGGGGCGATTTCTTCCAAAGCATTATCACAGCAAGAGCTGACTAACACCACATCCTCCAAATCATTGTTATGTAAATGGCTGCCACCAGGCCTACATGTAAGGTAATTGTGTACTCAAAATGTGAGAATTCTTGAACTCTTGGTGCCTCTCCAACACAATGTACATGGCTAAATTTCCGCCAGTAAGTTCACTAATATACCACAAAGATCTCCCTAAACTTTTATTAAATGCAATGCAAAGTTCTTTCTTTTCATTTTCTGCTTTGGCATAGTTAAAATGCTTTTTATCCATGTAAATCGGCTCTTGCTCTTTGGCTTCTGTGGTTAGAGTCTTTTGAACTCTTCGGCTTTTCAGCTCCTAGGCTGTAACGTTTGAATCAGCAAATGCCCCAAGGAGAAAAGCTGCAGCAAATGTCAAGCTTGCGTCTGTGTTTCCCTTCTCTCCACAACTTGGCCCACATGTCTTGGTGTCTCTCCAACATTCAGATGCCAGAGAACACATGTGTTCTTACTTTATCCAGGTTTTCTAAAATTTCTTTAGACTTCACCTGATCTTATGTTATTATTGAACTATCATCTCAATTACCACTAGGAAGAAAATTTACAATGTTTGAGAGAAAAGGGAACCCTGGTACACTGTTGGTAGGGATGTAAACTGGTGCAGCCACTGTGGAAAACAGTATGGAGGGTTCTCCAAAACCTAAAAAGAGAACTACTATATGACCTCGCAACTCCACTCTTAGGTATAAATCTGAAAAAACCAAAAACACGTGTTCTCAATAACATGTACTGGAAAAGATACATGCACCCCAATGTTCGCAGCATCCTTGTGTACAATTACCAAGATATGGAAGCAACCTAAGTGTCATCAAGAGATAAATAGATAAAGAAGATGTGGTACATATAACCAATGGCATACTACTCAGCCTTACAAAAGAACAAAACTTTGCCATTTGCAGCAACATAGATGGCCTTGGAGGGCATTGTGGTAAGTGAAATAAGTCAAACAGAAACAAATACTGTAGGATATCACCTATAAATGGAATCTCAAAAATACAACTATCTAGCAAATATAACAAAACAGAAGGAGAGTTACAGATATAGAGAACAAACTAATGGTTGCCAGCGCAGAGGGGGAGGAGGGGGCAATACAGGGGTCGGGAAGTGAGAGATGTAAACTACTAGGTCCACAATAGGCTCAAGGATGTATTGTACAACACAGGGAATATAGGCAATATTTTGTAATAACTGTAAATGTAGAGTAACCTTTAAAAAGTATATAAACATGTTTTTAAAAGAAATCATACTGAAAATTGGAAACAATTTAAATATCCATCAACAGGAAAAAGCACATATAAATTATTGTATTTCCATACATGGGAATCCTACATAGCGAGGAAAGTACGTGAACTAGACAGATCTTTACGTGTCAGCATGGATGAACCTAGCAAAGATAACACTAAATAAAGCAAGTAAGAAGACAAAATATAGAATACTATATGCGGTTTATGAATACTTAAAAATGTAGCATAAATAGAAAGATGTCCATGTCAGTGATGGAGACCAAGTTCAGAAGAGTGGTTACCCAGGGTCAGCTGGGGAGTGGCTGTGTTTGGGAAAGTGGTCACACCAGACTCTTCAACAGGAATGGAAATGTTTCAGTTCACACGCTGGCTGGAAGACAGAGGAGTGTCTGCGATGTTATAATGTGAGCATCTAGGGGATCTCATGCGCGGGAGATGGTAGAGGGTGGAGGCATCCAGAAGGTGGTGGTAGAAGAGGAACGTTGTACACAGAACGCCTAAGGCCTGACCAGAGGACAACCACTGTTCTAGAAACTGGACACAAATCCAACTTCTACGGCCAGCCCTAAAAGACAAACTGAGGCATATTTAAAATTTTAAGACTTTATGTGAGCAAAATTAGATTCAATTCAGGCACCACCAAAGTGGAAGCGGTGAGGAGCACTCCAGCCACAGGAGCTGCAGAGATGCTTATTTTAAAAGAGCAGAAGCAAAGCAAGGAAATGACTGATTTGCTATAGCTTTAAAGCCTAGTTGGTGGTTTGTGACTGGCTGTCCTCAGCGGTGTCCGTCACCCTGAGCCGTTGACAGGCTTAGATTTTCCTTGCTTTACATAGGCGGCCGCATCACTAGAGCCACCACAGTCTAACGGCCCCCTGCAGGGTTAATTTACTAACACCAATTGTCTGAGTCATTCCTCTTACTCATCAATTCACTTCCTACGCCTCAGTTTCTCTTCTGTAAAGTGGACATTCAGTAGTAAATTCTCTGTGGAGGTGTCAGTGCAAAACAAAGTGATTATTAGTAACCATGATCATGTCCTGAATACACTGAACACGTCACTGTTTGCCAACCACCGTGTCAAGTCAGCAGAGACAACAGAAATTAAGAGCTCTCCGCAAAAATTCACACACCCGTGCACCAGCTAACGGACCACAGGTAGACGTTCACTCAGCCTTTCATGTGTCCCTCACGGAGTGCACGCTCTCTCCTAGGCGGGGTGATCACAGACACTTAGCGGCAGTTTAATGACTTTTTAAATGCGTTGATACAACCATGTCTCACTTTTGTTTGGATCAGTCAGCAAACACTTTTTGTAAACCCCATACTCTCCACACCTCCCACCTTTCGCACCACCCTAGTCTCGAATCTAATGCCCCTGCTCCTCAGGCTGGGTCCCCATGGGAGGCGGGGCTGCGTGCTGACACACTGAGGAGCGGGCGGAGATCTTCGATCCCCGCCCACACAGCGCTGCCCACAGGTTTGAACCGCAGCGCGGAGAGCGAAGAGGTCTGAGCCAACATGAGCACGGCATCGAGGGGCCTGCCTAGCTGGGGCCAGTGGCCCTGTGTCTTCTGCCTGCAATGTGGGTCCTGCGCATGCTGCACCTGAGGGGCCGTGAGGCGAGCAGGGGCCACCAGGCAGGTGTGGACATCTTGTCCGCAGCCAGGGTCCCCGAGGCCATGCTGCGGCTATGATCACTTGCTGAATCTGAGCCGCGACAGTGCGGGAATATATAAGGGAAGTGCTGGAGAAAAACAGCAAGCAGCGAAGGGAGATGGAGATGGTTAGATGCTAGGAGGAGGCTGCTAGCTGAAACTAAGTGATCCCTGAGGACTTTCTGGGGAAGATAAAATTTAAGAGGGAGCAAGGAGCATATCTGGGAAGTGAATAGTACAGGTAGAGGGAACAGTCCGATGGAAATTCAATGAGGCTAGAGTAGGCTGGAGTACCCAAGGAGCAGAAAGGATGGCAGTGTGTGGAAAACAGAGCAAGCAAAGTGGAGAGGAGAAGGAAACAGTCAGACACGAAACAGAGGTCCACATTTCTAGGGCTCTGGAGGCACTTTGAGGACTTTGATTCTACTGTGAAGAAGCCATTGAAGAGATTTCAGTGACATGATCTGACTTATGTTTTAACAGGATCTCTCTGGATACCATGTTGATTAGAGAGTGTAGGAGAGTAAGGACAAGCCCCAGAAGACCAAGAGTTGATTCAAAGAAGTGATTACTCAAACATGGTCCCCCTCCTCAGTGAGGACGCAGAGCAGGAATCGGCAAATCATGGCCACAAATCAAATCAGGCTCTCAGCCTGGATCTGTGGGACTGTGAGCTAATAATGGTTCTCACGTTTAGAAAGCTTGTTGAAGAAGAAAGAGGAGAAGCTACAGAAGCTGTATATGGCCCACAAAGCCTAAGATATTTAAAATCCAGAAAATGCTTTCCAACACCTGATGTAAAGCATGTGGCTCGTAGGAGGTGCTCAACAAAATTTGGAAGAGGAATACAAGTGTCAATTAGTTCCTGAAAACACTGTAAAGTGATAGGTGTCAAGAAACATTTATCCCTTCACCCTTAACCTTCACAAATGATGCCATTTCCATCGAGCTATTGAAAAATATATTCTGGCTTTCAAAACAATAAACCAGGGGCCATTTTATCACATAAGTAAGGTCATAAACAACTGTCGAGTAAAGTTGAAATAGCAACAAATCAAATAAAAACAAAAAACATTTTTATAGATTTTTAAGCCTTACAAAGCATTTTCATGTTCATTCTCTAATTTAATCCTCAAATCTACTCCATGAGGTAGTTATTATTTTCCCTTTAGAAATGACCACATATTCCAATCCTCAGTGATTGCCCACGAAAAGCTGAAATCTTGAGTGTCACATCTATTAATGCCAAGGTTGGGTTTTTTTTCCCATGGGAACATTGGATGCTAAAATCCACAGGGATTTTCAGCTCAAGATGGCAGACAAGGAAACATATTCACTTTCTGTTCCTCCTGAAACCATATTTAAACAATACTGTAGAAATACCAAACTTAATCAACCAATCAAAGCCAAGACATTTTGGAAGTCATCCACCACAGAAAGATTTCAACACATTTCGAGAAGGCAAACAATGAAATGGAGGAGCCATGAATAAAATAATGAAGAAAAGACTAACCCTAAGTAAGGTCTGCACAAAGCCAGTCAGCTTTGGCTGAGCTCTGGTTGTAGTAAAGGGCAGAGGAAAGAAGAGGGGCTGAAAACAAGGACACAAAAGTTATTTTAGGAAAAAAAGATCATTTAATGAGCTCCAGGGAACACTCAGCCTGCTGCCATACTAACTCATGAATTACAATGGATTGTTGGTAAGCAAGATGAGAAAACAGGGAAGAAACCAAACAAACAAAAATCAAGACATTGTTTCTTACTGAACTCTCCTCAAATGAGATCGAGGAATTAGGGTTCAATGCCACAGCTGTAAATCATTTCTGCTCTTGGAGAGGTTAGAAAGGGCTTATAATATTTACCCTTTTCTTTCAGACATAATTTAGGTGTGAGCAAAAGCTTTTTGTGTCCTCCAACCCCAAAGTTTATTGGGGATGGAAGTCCAAATTTGCTGTGACATACCATAAAAAGAATCTCATGAGCAGAGGGTCCAACGAATTCTGGAATATATGAATTATGCCCAGTGTTATTTTCCATACACTTTGAACAAAACTATAGAAATACATTTTGACTGATCTATACGATTCTGGGTTCTGAAACTTCTACATGTCACCTGTGTGATACATAACGCACAATGTCAGCCCCAGGAGAGAGAAAACACTCCAATGAAGCAAGCCAAAGACACAAGTTTTAAACAAGGTCAAGTGATGTGTAGACCATCAGCTTCCAGCTCCTGAATAACAACACATGTTTCCCTCGTCCTAGACACCCAAGAGTACGTCTCCTCTCTTGGGCATAAGAATCTCTCGAGTTACATATGTGTAATAAAGAGTGGACCCAGCTGGCCTACTCACAATGACCAAATTGTGTTGATCATACTTTAAACCAATACATCGCTCCACGCTGAAGTTGCAATAAAGGATATATTGGCTTTCTAGACATGAATGAGACGCCTTGCTGGATATACTCCAGGAAGGCCAGAGAAACTGGCTTCTAATCCATACGGAACAATTCACTGGTGAATTTCTTTCAGGATAGCCCATGATTTATCTAGACTACAATCTTTACATATCTGGATCCTTCAAACTAGACAAAGGGAAAATCCGGCCTTCAAGCCTCAGTTAGACATGTGGAATGGCAGCACCAATGGTAGCACCAGCTGACAACTGGTGGTCCCTGACCTGTATCTTCTGAGATTAGAACACAGTGCGGTGGATGACCAATTCATGTGTTGAACAGAAGAAGACCTCCCACAGGGCAGTGTAGCTGTTCGTTACAGGTATGGCACTTAGGGCTAAGTACCATAGGGACTACAAGAAAAAATGAAAAACAAGGAACACATGAAGCATATATGATAAGGGGGCACCACAGTCCAGAACACGAGCTCTGGAATCACACAGGCTTGCTTCGAATCCCGGCTAAGCCACTACCATCTGTATACCCTGAAGAACAGTGCAAGGTTTAAATGTTGTCTGACCAAATTTCAAAAAAGAAGTGAAGAAAGAACCTACCTGCCAGGAAGGGACATCATGGGGTGCAGCATGCAGTCGGATCAGGGCTCTGCATCTCCTGCTCAGAAACCTTCGCCACCTGGCTCACGGTGATGCTGGCAGCTGAGCAGCCCTGGAGAAGGCGATCCTGTCTCCAGGCCTCGCAGAGAAGCTGGGGAGGTCCCCGGAGGAGGTGGCCCACACCCTGGCAAGCTCTGGGTGCCTCCTGCCCTCAGCTCTGAGCAGCCTCTGGCCTCTGGGCCCCGTAGTGGGGAAGGGCTGGCCGATACATACGCGCAGCTGAGGGGCCTGCAGAGCCGGTGCCCAGGCAGGGTGAGCTCTGAAAGAGAAGGCCTCCACAGTCCCCAACAGTCTCTGCATGGTGGCCCATCCCGTGCCAAACACCTGCCACCCACAGCGAGAAGACCCAGCCACTAGAAAGTCCACAAGGGGCCCCGCCTTTTGCCTTTGGGCTGGGGTTTCTCCACCAGCTGGGCTCGCATGTGCCCCCTGACTCACCCCCTGCCACGCCCGCCCTTTCTCTGTGACACGTACAATGGACATGTCACAGAGGCAGGCGGAGCCATCAGATATAAAAGGAGTGAGAAGCTCTCCCACTGTCACTCTCTGCTCTCAGATCAGGCACGCAGCAGCTCTGATATGGAACCCATGGACACCATACCTCCTTCCCACGCCATCATCTACCATTCTGCTCCTGTTTTCCCCAGCACCCCATTTACGCCTTTGCCGGGCATTGGTGCTTCAGCAGGCAGCACGTCTGACCCCGAACCTATGGACACCACGCCTCCTTCCCACGCCGTCATCTTCCGTTCTGCTCCTGTTTTCTCCAGCACCCCATTTACGGCTTTGGCGGGCATCGGTGCTTCAGCAGGCAGCACCTCAGACCCCGAACCTATGGACACCACACCTCCTTCCCACGCCGTCATCTTCCATTCTGCTCCTGCTTTCTCCAGCACCCGTTCACGGCTTTGGCGGTCACGGCGTTGACGGGCATCGGTGCTTCGGCAGGCAGCACGTCTCACACCAAAGCTACGGACACCTCACCTCCTTTACAGGCTGACAAGACCCAACAGATAGACCAACACTTCAAAGTTATGACAGAAAGTTGAGTAAGGTATACATTGGCAATTTCATTTATTATTATTAAAAAGCACAACTGTAGTGCTTAGACTATAACAAGCACTATTCTAAGTTCTTACCAAATATTAACCCACATATTCCTCATAATGGCAACCCTATAGGCAGGTAATGTTCTTTTTTTTTTTTTGTGGTACGCAAGCCTCTCACTGTCGTGGCCTCTCCCGCTGCCGATCACAGGCTCTGGACACGCGGGCTCAGCGGCCATGGCTCACGGGCCCAACCGCTCCACGGCATGTGGGATCCTCCTGGACCGGGGCATGAACCCGTGCCCCTTGCATCAGCAGGCGGACTCCCAACCACTGCACCACTATGGAAGCCCGGCAGGTAGTATTCATAATATTCACATTTGGGGGGAAACTGAGGCCAGGAGACATTGAATAGTTTGCCTAATGCCACACAGTAAGTAGGTGGCAAAAACCCAGGAGTAAAACCAGACCGTCTAGACTTTCATCACTTTGCTGTGTCACCTTATTATAAGTTGTGGTTAGGGAAGGGACTAAATTGGCAAGACTCTGAACTCAAAGGAGAAGGGAGAAATGAGACAATGAGTGATCCTAGAAACTAGAGAAGGTTTAGGCTCAGAAATTTCTGATGATGAGACCCGGAAGATCAAGAACTTGGTTGGAATACTAACTTGGGGTAGTATCTGAATCCATTGAGAAATGGTTTTGTTTTGTGTAAAATTTAGACAGGCCAGTTGGATGAAGATTAATGAAGAAAAAAGAAGGAAGGAAAAGGAAAAGGTGCCTTAAGTGAGACATAACCACTTCACTCTAAGTACTAGGGGTGTGGTCCTGTGGGAAAGGATGGAGCTCTCTCTACCAGGTTTGTCACCAGGATGAACAAGGAGAAACATGGCAAGCATTGTACTCGTTTTGATGATCCCTCAAAACCACGGCTTCAGTTTCCAAGAATGACCTACGGTAGCATAACTACTGTGTGTCAGACATGCCACTAAGTGTGTTTCCAGTCACACATTTTAATTGGAGAAAAGGATCAATAGTCTATCTACCTCAGATCACACAGAGGGTGGGGGAGCCCGTTTTTAAACCATCTGCCTCCAATTCCAGGTGCCAGGAGCCAGACTCAGCCTACAGGTCTCTTCTGCTCACCTGGAAGTGAAACCATGCGTCATGATTAGTGAAATCCTGTCTTCACTCATCAAGGTACCTTGAACACTTGCACGTCCTCCAAGTAGCACGTAGCATAAGCAAAAAGATGTTTGCCCCGGTATTGTCCAGGAACTTGGAATCAGCTGTGCCTAGGTAGGCGGAGCTGGTTTAGAGTGGAGAGGACCACGGATCTTCCACCTGGGCAAGTGCCTTTTGGCCTTCTGCCATCAGAGGGCCAAAAACTCCAGCCTGAGAATGTGCTGAGCCCTGTAGCCTATTACACCAGCTCAGAACAATGAGGAGCACATCTTTGTCCAATCACCTTGCCTCAAGCTCCCCATGACCCATACTGCCCTGCTTCTTTATTCTTTATCCCACAGATACCCCAAGCCCCTTGCTTTCGGGAAGGAGGATTGGAGACCTATTTTCACGTCACTTCCTCGCATGGCTGCCCTGTGAATAAACCTCCTCTTTGCTGCAAACCTCAGCATCTCAGTGTTTTGGCTTGCTGCGCCTCAGACACAATGGTTGGGAGCAGTGGTAAAGGTCCCTTGCCTGTAAGGGAAGCTGGTAGGGCCTAGTAGTCACTTTGTGGATGTTTTGTCCTCTCGGGGGGCAGACGTCCTGCTCTTCCGGAAAGGGAGAAATGCAGGAGCTGGACGCTTGCCCTCAGCATCACCGTCACCTAGGAGCTTCTTAGCAGGACAGAATCCAGGCCCCACCCAGAACTACTGAATACTAGCCTGCATTTAACAAGATCCCCAAGGGAGGCACACCCATGTGAAATTTGGAGAGGCACCAAGCTGTCATCCTCTTCTCCGCAGCTAATGAAAACCAAGCAAAGATTCATCCCAAGCCTACTCTGCCTCAGTCAATTGGATATCATATGAGCTCATTTAATCCTCCCCAGAACCTGCAAATGAGACTGCACATGCCATGGAGCAACTAAGACCGTGCGAAACAACTACTGAGCGTACACTCTAGAGCCCTTGAACCACAACTACTGAAGCTGAAGTTCAGGAGCGTTCATACCTATGCCTCTTACAAAGTCAGCTCTTTAGCTAAACATGAGCTCATGTTTAGCTAAATTTACACAATAATGAAGAAATCAGCTACAAGTGGAGACAATCCGAAAAAACAATCAATATCAGTATTAGATTCCCAAGCCCATCCATCTGATGTTGGAATAATCAGGTGCAAGGCAGAAAATATATGTAAAACTAGAATTGAAACAAGGAACAGGGATGTTTTAAAAGACTGGTAGGATCTTTAAAACATTTTTAAAGTACATGTCATTGATAAAGCTAAAAACTCGAAGGTTGTGTAATACAACAGATTAATCATGGAGAAGAGTGAAATTATGCTGTTTTGAAAAATATGGCCGATCAGATTTTCTGCCTAATTATATAAGAAGATTTACCTTAAGAAATACACATTATTTTAAAGACTTATTGGCTGTGAAATAAGTTAAGGGTATTTCAAATGGCTTGTCTGCAAAGAAAGGTGGCATGTAGGGAAACACAGAAACTCGAGGGGAAAATATGTCAATATATACATTGCTATATGGTGAACTAAGCCTTAGGCCAGCAACAGTGTGGAGGACCTGACTCTTAGATACTTACAAGTAAGCTGGAATCTTCAAAAAGTTCAAATCTTTATAATTAAAAAGATTTATTATAAGTAATAACCAAGTGTTTAATTGACATTAGACGATCAAAACAATAAACCCTGACAACATAGAAAAAATAATAAAGATATGAGCAAAACGTAATAAAACAGAAAACGTATAAAATTGAGGTGATTTAGTAAGTCAAAAGAATATTCTTTGAAATGATATAACAAACACACTTTGATTAAGCAAAACAAAAACATAAGTAAATAATCTACATAAAGAATCAGGACAATGTTATAGCAGAGAATATATGAAATGCCAGTAAATTTGAACATTTCTGTAAAGTGGACAATTTCCTAGCTCTTAAAGTTTGCCAAATCTGACCCAAGATGAAATCATTTAAGGCCATCATGACTGCCCTTTGCATCCTCGGTAAGCCCTGGCCTCAGCATGCAGCTTCTGTCATCCATGGCAACCTGCGGAGAGGGGCCGGGGCTGCAGGAGGTTGGAACACTGCCCTCAGTGACGGTGTGGGTGTGACCATCTCTGCTGTGACTGAACAAAGGGCAGGGGAGCAGGGGGACCAATGTAGGGCCCTCAGAGCGTGGCAGGCCCTGTGGGGTGGCACAAGAATTGAGGTCTATGCCAAAGATCGCCTTCTTGGTCTGTGAGGCAACCCGGCCTCTCACCTTTCCACTCAGGTCGCCCTCCTACTTGATGTGTGTGTAGAACGTGTCCACGGAGTACACCTTGCTGCACAAGTAACCACAGGTCTGGGCGACGTAGCTTCCTGCAAGGTGACCGAAGGTCTCAGGCAGGCTTTCCCCACAGAAACATGCGGAGAGGCACCTGCCCAGGCCCCTGGCCGCTCAGTGCCCATGTCCCAGAGCGGGGGCCGCAAAGCAGCCCTGTCTGAGTCCCCTGCCCCTAGAGGGAGTTTTGGCCCAACACTTCTAGAAAACGGGGTCCATGCGGGCAATTCACTGGAGGGACACAAATATACCTTTGCCGACTTTCTGCTGAAACTCATGAGCGTTCACACCTAAGCCTCTTACAAGGTGAGGTGTTTAGATAAACATGAGCTCATGATCTAAATTAACACATTAATGAAAAAATCAGCTACAAGTGGAGATAATCAGCAAAAACAATCAATACCAGAATTAGATTCCCAAGGCCATGCATCAGACGTTGGAATAATCAGCTGCAAGGCAGAAAATATACATAAAACTAGAACTGAAACAAGGAACAAGGATGTTTTAAAAGACTGGGAGGGTCTTTAAAACATTTTTAAATACATGTCATTGATAAAGCTAAAAACTCGATGGTTGTGTAATACAACCGATTAATCACGGAGAAGTGTGAAATTATGTTGTTTTGAAAAATATGGCAGATCAGATTTTCTGCCTAATTATATAAGAAGATTTATCTTAAAAAATACACATTATTTTAAACACTTATTGGCTGTAAAATAAGTGAAGGGTATTTCAAAGAGCTTGTCTGCAAAGAAAGTTGAGAAGTAGGAAAACACAGATAGTCAAGGGGAAAATATGTTAAAATATACATTGCTCTATGGTGAACTAAGCCTTAGGCCAGCAACAATGTGGAGGACCTTGCCCTTAGATAATTACAAGTAAGCTGGAATCTTCAAAATGTTCAACTCTTTATAATTAAAAAGATTTATTAAAGTTAATAACCAAGTGTTTTAACTGACATCAGAAGATCAAAACAATAAACCCAGAGAACATAGAAAAAATATAAATAAAGATATGAGCAGAACGTAAGAATTGTGAATGTGGGCACTGTCAGCATGGGGACTATCACCTCGCTGCACAGGTTACCATAGGTCTGGGCGTCGTAGCTTCCTGCCAGGTGACCGAAGGTCACCATGAGCACCGTCACCATGAGTACTATCACCCTGGGTATTGCCACCATGGACACTGTCACCGTGAGCACTACACCATGAGAATTGTGACTATGGGCACTGTCACCATGGGCACATTCACCATCGGCACTATCACCGTGAACACTGTCACCATGAGCACTGTCACTGTGTGCAGTTTCACCATACACACTATCACCGGAAGGACTATCACCGTAAGCAATGTCACCATGAGCAATGTCACCATGGGCACTGCCACCATTTCACACTGCCACCATGAGCAGTGTCACCATGGGCACTTTAATCATGATTACTCTCACAATGGGTAATATCATGATATGGGCACTGTCACCGTGAGAACTGTCACAGTGTGGCATGTCTTGATGGGAACTGGCACAAAGGGCATTGTCACTATGAGCATTGTGACAATGAGCACTATCACTGTGAGAAATCTCACCATGCTAACAGTCTCCATGGCACTGTCACCGTGAGAACTGTCACCATGGCCACTGTCACTGTCATCACTGTCACCATGGGCACTGTCATTGTGGGCACTGCCTCCACGGGCACTGTCACAATGGGCATGGCCACCAAGTGTACTATCACCATGGGCACTATCACTGTGAGGAATGTCACCATGGGCACTATCATCATGAGCTGATCACCATGGGCACTCTCACCATGAGAACCGTCACCATGGACACTGTCACCATGGGCATTATCACCATGAGCAATATCACCATGTGTACTGTCACCATGGGCACAGCCACTAAGGGCACTATAACTATGGGCACTATTACCGTGAGCACTGTCACCATGGGCAGTTTAACCATGGGCACTATCACTGTGAGCACTGTCACCAGAGGCAATGTGACCGTGGGCACTGTCATCATGGGCACTGTCGTCATGGGCAGTGTCACTGTGGGCACTGTCAGCATGGGTCCTGCAACCTTGTGACCTGTAACCATGAGGAATGTCATCATGGGTTGTTACCATGTGCACTTTAACCATGAGCACTCTCACCATGGGAACTGTCAACATTTTTCACTGCCACCATGTGCACTACAAACATGTACACTGTCACCATGGGCACTATCACCATGAGCTCTGTCACCAACAGTACTGTCAGCATGGGCATTTTCACCAAGGGCACAGCCACCATATGCACTCTTTCCATGGTCAATATCACTGTGAGCACTGTCACCATGGGATCTACCATCATGGGCATTGTCATCATGAGCACTTTCAACATGGGAACTCTCACCATGGGCAATTTCACCATGGGAACTATTAACGTGAGGACTATCACCATGGGCACTATCACTTTGTGCAGTATCACCATGGTCACTATCACCATTGGCACTGTCACCGTGGTAGTGTCACCATGGACACTGTCATGATGAACATTGTCATCATAGGCACTGTCACCATGAGGAGTGTCACCATGCGCACTGTCAACATGGGCACTATCATCGTGAGCAGTATCACCATGTATACTGTCAACATGGGCCCAGTCACCAAGTGCACTATCACTATGCTCACAATTACCGTGAGCACTGTCACAATGGGCACCTTAACCACAGGCACTATCACCGTGAGAACTATCACCATCGGCACTATCACCGTGAGCACTGTCACATTAGGCACTATCACTGTGAGCACAGTTACCATGGGCAATGTCACCATGTGCACAGCTACCATCGGTACTCTCACCATGGGAACTGCCACCATGAGCACTGTCACCACAAGGACTGCCAACCAGGGCACTGCCACCATGAGCACTGTCACGGTGGGAACCTCGAATATGGGCACTGTAATCAGGAGCACTTTCACCATGGGAACTGTCACCATGGGAACTTTCACCATGGGCATTATCAATGTTAGGACAGCCACCATGGGCACTATCACCTTGAGCAGTATCACCATGGTCAATGTCACCATGAGCACTTACACCGTGGCATGGTCACCATGGGAACTGTCATGATGAGCATTGTCACCATAGGCACTATCACCGTGAAAACAGTCACCATGCACACTGCCACCATCAGTAATCTCACCATGTGCACTGCCATCATCAGTACTCTCATCATGGGAACTGCCACCATGAGCACTGTCACCAAGAGCACTGTCACCGCAAGCACTGCCTCCTAGGGCACTGCCACCATGAGCACTGTCACCATGAGAACTCTCACTATGAGAATTGCCACCAGAGGCATTTTCACCATGAGTACTGTCACCATGCGCAATGTCAGCATGGGCACTCTGATCTTGGGCACTGTCACCATGGGCACTGTCACCGTGGGCACTGCCACCGTGAGATCTGTTACCGTGAGCTCTGTCACCCTGGGTATTGTCACCATGGGCACTATCACCATGAGAATTGTGAACATGGGCACTGTCAGCATGGGGACTATCACCATGAGTACTATCACCCTGGGTATTGTCACCATGGGCACTGTCACCGTGAGCACTACACCTTGAGAATTGTGACTATGGGCACTGTCACCATGGGCACTTTCACCAAGGGCACTATCACCGTGAGCACTGTCAGCAGGCACACTATCACCGTAAAGACTATCACCTTAAGCAATGTCACCATGAGCAATGTCACCATGGGCTCTGTCACCATTTCGCCCTGCCACCATGCGCAGTATCACCATGGGCAAATTAACCACGAGTACTGTCACCATGGGTAAAATCACCATGGGCACTGTCACTGTGCGAACTGTCACCGTTCAGCATGTCTCAATGGGCACTGGCACAATGGGGATTGTCACTCTTAGCACTGTCACAATGGGCACTATCACTGTGAGCTGTGTCAGCAGGGTAACTCTCACCATGGGCACTGTCACTTTTGGCACTGTCCATGAGCACTGTCACTATGGGCACTGCCACTGTGAGCATTATTACCATGAACACTTCTTCCGTGAGCACTATCATCATAAGTACTGTCACCATGGGCACTGTCATTTTGGCACTGTCTAGGGGCACTATCACTGTGGGTACTGCCACCGTGAGCATTATTACCATGAACACTGCTTCTGTGAGCACTATCATCATAAGTATTGTCACCATGGGAACTGTCACCATTGCCTTGAGCACCATGGACACTCTCACGGTGTGTACTCTCACCAGGGGCACTGCCACCATGGGCAATGTCACCATGAGCACTGTCACCATGGGCACTGTCTCATGTACACTATCACCATGAGCAATGTCACCATGAGAACTGTCACCATTGGCACTGTCACTATTTTGCCCTGCCACCAGGTGCACTACCACCATGGTCACTGTCACCATCGGCACTATCACCATGAGTACCATTACGATGGACACTGCAACCTTGAGCACTGTCTCCAATAGCAGTGTCAGCACAAGCACTGCCACCTTGTATACTGCCACCATGAGCACTGTCACAATGAGAACTGCCACCGTGGGCATTTTCACCATGATTACTGTCACCGTGGGTATTGTCACCTTGGGCACTGTCACCGTGAGCACTATCACTGTGAGCACCATCACCCTGAGCAGTGTCACCATGGGCACAGCCACAATGTGGACTGTCACCATGGGCAGTATCACAGTGAGAACAGTCACCGTGGTCTCTGTCACCATGGGCAGTGTCAACGTGAGCACTCTCACTATGAGAATGATCACCATAGGCACTGTTACCGTGAGAACTGTCACCATGGGCACTGTCAACATGGAGACTATCACCTTGAGACTGTCACTATGAGCACTGTCACCATGAGCAATGTCACTTTGGTCACTTTCACCCTGAGAAGTATCACCACGGTGACTATCACCATTGGCACTGACACGGTGGGGTTGTCACCATTAGCACTATCACAATGGGCAATGTCTACATGGGCAGTTTCACTGTGAGCACTGTCACTATTGGCACTATCACCATCGGCACTATCACCATGGGTACGGTCAACATGAGCACTGTCTCCATGGACACTATCACCATGAGCAATGTCACCATGAGAACTGTCACCATTGGCACTGTCACTATATTGCACTGCCACCAGGTGCACTACCCCCATGGGCACTTTCACCATCGGCACTATCACCATGAGCACCATTACATGGGCACTGCAACGATGAGAACTGTCTCCAAGAGCAGTGTCAGCACGAGCATTGCCACCTTGGATACTGCCGCCATGAGCACTGTCACAATGAGAACTGTCACTATGAGAACTGCCACCATGGGCATTTTCACCATGATTATTGTCACCGTGGGTATTGTCACCTTGGGCACTGTCACCGTGAGCACTATCACTGTGAGCACTATCACCATGAGCACTATCACAATGGGCAATGTCTACGTGGGCAGTTTCACCGTGAGCACTGTCACTATTGACACTATCACCATCGCCACTGTCACCATGGGCCTTGTCACACTGGGCGCTGTCACCATGGGCAATGTCACCATTAGCACTGTCACCATGGGCACTGTGATCTTGGGCACTGTCACCATGTGCACTGTGATCTTGGGCACTGTCACAATGGGAAGTATCACCATGGGATTATCAGCATTTGCACTGTCACCATCAGCACTTACACCATGGCATCTATCACCATAAGCACTATAATCATGTGCACTGTCACCATGAACACCGTCACCATGACCACTGCCACAATGAGCACTGTCACTTATGGCACTGCCAGCATGAGCAGTGTCACCATCAGCACTGTCACCATGGGCATGGCAGCCTGGGTATTGTCACCATGGGCACTGTCACCATGAGCACTCTCACCATGGGCATTTTCACCCTAGGTACTCTCACCGTGAGAACAGTTAACATGAGCTCTGTCACCCTGGGTATTGTCACCATGGGCACTATCACAGTGAGAATTGAGAACATGGGGACTGTCACCATGGGCACTATCACCAGGAGCACTGTCACCATGAGTACTGTCACCATGAACACGATCACCGTGACCACTACACCGTGAGAATTGTGACTGTGGGCACTGTCACCATGGGCACTTTCACAATGGGCACTATTACCGAGAGCACTGTCACCATGAACACTATCACTGTGTGCAGTGTCACCATATACACTATCACCGTAAGGACTATCACTGTAAGCAATGTCACCATGAGCAATGTCACCATGGGCACTCTCACAATTTCGCACTGCCACCATGAGCAGTGTCACCATGGGCACTTTAATCATGATTACTCTCACCATGGGTAATATCATCATGGGCACTGTCACCATGACAACTGTCACAGTGCGGCATGTCTTGATGGGAACTGGAACAAATGGCATTGTCACTATGAGCATTGTGACAATGAGCACTATCACTGTGAGAAATCTCACCATGCTAACTGTCTCCATGGCACTGTCACCATGGCCACTGTCACTGTCATCACTGTCACCATGGGCACTGTCATTGTGGGCACTGCCACCATGGGCACTGTCACAATGGGCACAGCCACCAAGTGTACTATCACCATGGGCACTATCACTGTGAGGAATGTCACCATGGGCACTATCATCATGAGCTGTATCACCATGGGCACTCTCACCATGAGAACTGTCACCATGGACACTGTCACCATGGGCACTATCACCGTGAGCAATATCACCATGTGTACTGTCACCATGGGCACAGGCACTATAACTATGGGCACTATTACCGTGAGCACTGTCACCATGGCAAGTTTAACCATGGACACTATCACTCTGAGCACTGTCACCACAGGCAATGTCACCGTGGGCACTGTAACCATGGGCACTGTCATCATGGGCAGTGTCATTGTGAGCACTGTCACAATGGGTACTGCAACCTTGTGCACAGTAACCCTGGGGAATGTCAGCATGGGTTGTTACCGTGTGCACTGTAACCATGAGCACTGTCACCATGGGAACTGTCACCATTTTTCACGGCCACCATGTGCACTACAACCATATGCACTGTCACCATGGGCACTATCGCCGTGAGAACTGTCACCAACAGTACTGTCATCATTGGCAAAGTCACCAATGGCATGGCCACCATCTGCAATCTTACCATGGTCACTATCACTGTGAACACTGTCCCCAGTGGAACTACCAACATGGACACTGTCATCATGAGCACTTTCACCTTGCAAACTGTCACCATGGGTATTTTCACCATGGGCACTATCAAAGTGAAAACTGTCACCATGGGCACTGTCACCATGAGCATTGTCACCATAGGCACTGTCATCGTGAGAAATGTCACCATGCGCACAGTCACCAAGGGCATTATCACTTTGAGCAGTATCACCATGTGTACTGTCACCATGGGCACGGTCACCATGGGCACGGTCACCAAGTACACTATCACTATGCTCACTAGTACTGTGAGCACTGTCACCATGGGCAACTTAACCATGGGCAATATGACTGGGAGCATTATCAGCATCAGCACAACAGTCGTGATAACTGTCACCATGGGTCATATCATCGTGAGCACGGTTACCATGGGCACTGTCACCATGTGCACTGCCAAATCGGTACTCTCACCATGTTAAATGCTAGCATGAGCACTGGCACCATGAGAACTGTCACTATGAGAATTGCCACCATGGGCACTTTCTCCATGAGTACTGTCACCATGGGTATTTTCACCTTGGGCACTGTCACCGTAAGCAGCATTACCATGAGCACTTTCCCCTGGAGCACTGTCACCATGGACACTGTCACAATGCGGAATCTCACCATGAGCCCTGTCACCATGGGCAATGTCACCATGAGAAGTGTCACTATAGGCAGTGGCACTGTGGGCACTGTCACCATGGGCATTGCCACCATGGGCACTGTCATTTTGAGCACTGTCACCAGGGGTACTGCAACCATGAGCACTGTCACCATGAGCACTGTCACCATTGGCAGTATCAACATGTGAAATGTCACCATGGGCACTATCAGCATGAGAACTGTCAGCGTGCACACTGTCACTGTGAGCACTGGCACCGTGGGCACTATCACTGTGAGCACTGTCAACATGAGCACGTCACCATGGGCACTGTCAACATGGGTACTCTCTCCAAAGGCAATGTCATCATGAACATTGTCAGCATGGGCACTGTCACCATGAGCATTGTCAGCATGGGCAATGTCACCATGAACATTTTCAGCATGGGCAATTTCACCATGAGCATTGTCACCAAAGGCAATATCAGCAAGAGCATTATCACCGTTAAGCACTGTCACCAGGGGCACTATCACCGTGGTTAATGTTATCATGGGCACTTTCCCCATGAGCACTGTCACCATGGGCAGTCTCATCATGGGCACTGTCACCATGGGCACTGTCACCATGAGCCTTTCACCGTGGCCATTGCCTCCGTGGGCACTGTCACCATTGTCACTGTCACCGTGAGCTCTCTCACCATTGCACTGTCATCATGGGCACTGTCACCATGGGTCTATCACCGTGGCTACTGCCAGCATGAATAGGGTCACTATGGGCACTGCCACCGTGAGCACTATCACCATGAGCACAGACACTGTGAACATTATCACCTTAAGAACTGTCATCATTGGCGCTGTCACCATGAGCACTGCCACAATGAACACTGTCACCATGGGCACTTCCACCATGAACACTGTTACCATGAGCACTGTCACAATGAGGAGGGTCTCCTTTGGCAGTGTCACAATGGGCACTCTCACCATGTTCACTATCACTGAGAGCAAGGTTTCCATTGGCACTGTCACAATGTGCAGAGTCACAATCCGCACTGTTCCCATGGGAACTGCCATGAAGTTCACTGTCACCACGAGGACTGCTTCCTTTGGGCACTGCTATTATGAGTACTGTCACCATGAGTACGGTCACTATGAGAACTGCCACCATGGGTATTTTCACCATGAGTACTGTCTCCATGGGTATTGTCACCATTTGAACGGTCACTATGCGCAATATCACCGCAAGGTTTATAACCTTAAGCAATGTCACCATGAGCAATGTCACCATGGGCACTGTCACCATTTTGCACTGGCACCATGTGCACTATCACCATGGGCACTGTCACCATGGGCACTTTATCATTGAGTACTCTCACCATGGGTAATATCACCATGGGCACTGTCCCCATGAGAACAATCACCATGAGCAATGTCACCAAGAGCACTGTCACCACGAGCACTGCCACTTTGGGCAATACTATTATGAGCACTGTCATGATGAGAACCCTCGCTATGAGAACTGCCACTATGTGTATTTTCACCATGAGTACTGTCACCATGGGTCTTGTCACCATTTGCACTGTCACCATGAGCACTGTCACCATGAGAAGGGTCACTATGGGAACTGCCACCATGGGCACTTTGACGATGGATACTGTCAACATGGGTATTTTCACTGTGGGCATTGTCACTGTGAGCAATCTTACCGTGAGCACTTTCACTGTGAGTAATGTCACCAGGGGCACTGGCACAATGCAGACTGTCACCATGAGCCCAGCCACCATGGGCACAATCACCATGAGAAATATGACTATGGTCACTGTCACCATGGGCAATGTCACCGTGAGCAGAGTCACCACAGGCAATGTCACAATGGGCGCATCACCTTCGGCACTCAGTGTGAGCACTGTCACCAGGGCTACTGCAAACATGAGCACTGTCCCCATGAGTACTGTCACCATTGGCTGTATCACCATGTGCACTGTAACCGTGGTTTCTATCACCATGAGAACTGTCCGCATGGTCACCGTCACTGTGTGCACTGGCACCGTGGGCAATGCCAGCATGGGCACTATCACTGTGAGCACTGTTAACATGAGCATGTCACCATGGGCAGTGTCAACATGGGTGCTCTCTCCAAGGGCAATGTCACCATGAGAATTGTCACCATAGGCAATTTCACCAAGAGCAATGTCAACATGGGCACTGTCACCATGTGCACTGCCACCGAGAGCTTTATCACCATAGGCAATGTCACCGTGGGAACTGTCACCTTGGGTATTGTCATCATGGGCAGTGTCACCATGAGCACTGTCACCATGGGCAGTGCCACCATGGGCACTGGCACTGTGATCACTGTCACCATGGGTACTGAAACCATGAGCATTGTCACCATGAGTACTTTCAGCATGTGTTCTCACCGTGTGCACTATCACCATGTGCACTCTCACCATGGGCTCTATCACCGTGAGCACTTTCACCATAAGTACTGTCATCATGGGCACTGTCACCAAGGGCATGGCCACCAGGTGAACTGTTACCATGGTCAGTATCACCATGAGCACTGTCACCATGGGAACTACCAACATAGGCACTGTCATCATGAGCACTTTCAGAATGGGTACTGTCACCATGGGCACTATCAGCATGAGGACTCTCACCATCGGCATTATCGACATGGGCACTATCACCTTGAGCATTATCACCATGAGTACTGTCACCATGGGTATTGTCACTGTGGGCACTATCAGAATTAGAACTGTCACCGTGGTCACTGTCACCATGGGCTTTGTCACTGTGAGCACTGTCACGATAGGCAAAGTCACGGTTTGCACTGTCCCCATGGGCCCTGTCACCGTGAGCACTATCACCTTGAGGGTGGTGTCCATGGGCACTGTCACCATTGGCACTACCAACTTGAGAATTATCACCATGTGTACTGTCAGCATGGGCACAGTCAACAAGTACAATATCACTATGCTCACTATTAACGTGAGCAGTGTCACCATGGGCACCTTATCCATGGGCACTATGACCAGGACCATTATCAGCATCGGCACAACAGACGTGACCACTGTCACCATGGTTCATATCATCGTGAGCTTGGTTACCATGGGCACTGTCAACATGTGCACTGCCTCATTGGTACTCTCACCATGGTAAATGCCCCCATGAGCAGTCTCACCATGAGAACTGTCACTATGAGAATTGCCACCATGGGCACATTCTCGATGAGGACTGTCACCATGGGTATTTTCACCTTGGACACTGCACCTTAAGCAGCATTACCATGAGCACTTTCACTGTGAGCACTCTCACCGTGGGCACTGGCACAATGCGGACTGTCACCATGAGTCCTGTCACCTTGGGCAATGTCACCATGACAAGTGTCACCATAGGCAATGTCGCTGTGGGCACTGTCACCGTGGGCATTGCCACCATGGGCACTATCATTTTGAGCACTGTCACTGGGGTACTGCAATCATGAGCACTATCACCATGAGCACTGTCACCATTGGCACTATCAACATGTGAAATGTCACCATGGGCACTATCAACATGAGAACTGTCAGCGTGGGCACTGTCACTGTGGGCAATGGCACCGTGTGCACTGGCACCGTGTGCCCTTCCACCACGGGCAATGTCACCATGGACAATATCACTGTGAGCACAGTCAACATGAGCACATCACCATGGGCACTGTCAAAATGGGTACTCTCTCCAATGGCAATGTCACCATGAGCATTGTCAGCATGGGCAATTTCACCATGAGCATTGTCACCAAAGGCACTATCACCAAGAGCAAAGTCACTGCGGGCACTGTCAACAGGGGCACTATCACTGTGATTAATATTATCATGGGCACTTTCCCCGTGAGCACTGTCACCATGGGCAGTCTCATCATGGGCACTGTCACCATGGGCACTGTCACCGTGAGTACTGTCACCATGGCCATTGCCTCCGTGGGCACTGTCACCATTGTCATTGTCACCGTGAGCTCTCTCACCATTGCACTGTAATCATGGGCACTGTCACCATGGGTCAATCACCGTGGGTGTTGCCAGCATGAACAGGGTCACTATGGGCACTGCCACTGTGAGCATTCTCACCATGAGCACAGACACTGTGAATACTATCACCATAAGAACTGTCATCATTGGCACTTTCACCATGAGCACTGCCACAATGAGCATTGGGACCATGGGCACTTCCACCAAGAGCAATGTCACCATGAGCACTGGCACCACGAGCACTGCCACCTTGGGCACTGCTATTATGAGGAGGGTCACCATGTGAACGGTCGCTATGAGAACTGCCACCATGGGTATTTTCACCATGAGTACTGTCACCAGGTGTATTGTCACCATTTGAACTGTCGCCATATGCAATATCACCACAAGGATTATCACCTTAAGCATTGTCACCATGAACAATGTCACCATGGGCACTGTCACAATTTTGCACTGCCACCATGTGCACTCTCACCTTGGGCACTTTCACCATGGGCACTTTATCATTGAGTACTCTCACCATGGGTAATATCACCATGGGCACCATCACCATGAGAAGTATCACCGTGAGCAATGTCACCAAGAGCACTGTCACCACGAGCACTGCCACCTTGCTCACTACTATTATGAGCACTGTCACGATGAGAACCCTCGCTATGAGAACTGCCACTATGTGTATTTTCACCATGAGTACTGTCACCATGGGTCTTGTCACCATTTGCACTGTCACCATGAGCACTGTCACCATGAGAACTGACACTGTCAGAATTGATACCATGGTCACTCTGACGATGAATACTGTAACCATGGGTATTTTCACCATGGGCATTGTCACTGTGAGCAGAATTACCATTTGAACTTTCACTGTGAGCACTGTCACCATGGGCACTGTCACAGTGTGGACTATCACCATGAGCCCTGTCACCATGGGCACTATCACCGTGAGAAATATCCCCATAGTCACTGTCACCACAGGCAATGTCACCATGGGCGCTGTCAGTGTGAGCACTGTCACCAGGGTTACTGCAAACATGAGCACTGTCCCCATGAGTACTGTCACCATTGGCAGTATCACCGTGTGAGGTGTCACCATGGGCTCTATCGCCATGAGAACTGTCAGCATGGGCGCCGTCACTGTGTGCATTGGCACCGTGAGCACTGCCACCATGGGCAATGTCACCATGGGCACCATCACTATGAGCACTGTCAACATGAGCACGTCACCATGGGCACTGTCAACATGGGTGCTCTCTCCAACGGCAATGTCTCCATGAGAATTGTCACCATGAGCAATTTCACCATGAACAATGTCAACATGGGCTCTGTCATCACGGGCACTGTCACTATGAGAAGTATCACCGTGAGCAATGTCACCAAAAGCACTCTCACTACGAGCACTGCCACCTTGGGCACTACTATTATGAGCACTGTCACGAGAACCCTCGCTATGAGAACTGCCACTATGTGTATTTTCACCATGAGTACTGTCACCATGGTTATTGTCACCATTTGCACTGTCACCATGAGAACTGTCACTATGAGTATTGCCACCATGGGCACTTTGACGATGAATACTGTCACCATGGGTATTTTCACTGTGGGCATGTCAGTGTGAGCAGTATTACCGTGAAGAGCACTTTCACTGTGAGCACTGTCACCATGGGCAGTGCCACCATGTTCACTGTTACCATGGGCTCTATCACCATGGACAATGTCACTGTGGGCACTGGCACCGTGGGCACCGCCACCATGGGAAATATCACCATGCGCAGTATCATCACAAAGAATATCACCTTAAGCAATGTCACCATGAGCAATATCATCGTGGTCACTGTCACCATTTGGCACTGCCACCATGTGCACTATCACCATGGCCACTCTCACCATGGGCACTTTAACATTGAGTACTGTCACCATGGGTAATATCACCATGGGCACTGTCACCGTAATAACTGTCACCATGGGCACTGTCACTTTTGACACTCTCCATGGGCACTGTCACTATGGGCCCTGCCACCATGAGCACTATCACCATGAGTACAGCACGTGTGAACACTATCACCATAAGCACTGTCATCATCGGCAGTGTCACCACCATGAGCACTGCTACAATAAGCACTGTCACTGTGGGCTCTTCCACCATGAACACTGTCACCATGAGCACTGTCACAATGAGCAGTGTCTCCATGGGCAATGTCATCATGGACACTGTCACCATGTGCACTATCACTGTGAGCAAGGTTACCATTGTCACTGTCACAATGTGCAGTGTCACCATTGGTACTGTTCCCATGGGAACTGCCACCAAGCGCACTGTCACCATGAGCAATGTCACCATGAGCACAGCCACCTTGGGCATTGCTATTATGAGCACTGTCACCATGAGAACTGTCACTATAACTGTCACCATGGGTATATTCACCATGAGTACTCTCACCATAGGTATTGTCACCATTTGCACTGCCAGCATGAGCACTATTACGGTGAGCACTATCACCATTACCACTTTCACCATGGGCACTGGCACAATTCGGACTCTCACAAAGAGCTCTGTTACCATGGACACTATCACCGTGAGCACTGTTACTGTGGGCACTTTCACTGTGGGCAGTGTCATCACGGGCAGTGTCACCGTGGGAAGTGTCACCATGGGCACTGCCACCATAGGCACTGTCACTGTGAGCACTGTCACCATGGGTAATGCAACCATGAGCACTATCACCGTGAGCCCTGTCAGCATGGGTTGTCACCGTGTGCACTGTCACCAAGAGCACTGTCATGGTGGGCAGTGTCACCATGCGCTCTATCTCCACAAGTACTATCATGTTAAGCAATGTCACCATGAGCAATGTCACCATTGGTACTGTCACTATTTTGACTGCCATTATGTGCACTATCAGCATAGGCACTGTCACCATGGGCACTTCATCATTGAGTACTCTTGAGTACATTGAGTTTATAATTATTATACATTCTAGATGGAATAATCATTTTATCATTTAAAAACGTCTTTGTCTCTAGTAAAAATTTTCGTCTTAAAACATTTTGTTTCTGATATTTTCTTAGCCACTCCAGTTTTGTTGTTGTTGTCTTGTTTTGTTGTGTTGTTACTGTTATGGTATATCTATTCCAACCCTTTTACACTTCACCTATATATTTTCTTGACTCTAAAGCCTGTCACTTTCTTGTTGATGTTATATACATATATAACTGTATACTACATTCAACAATTACATATATAATAACAAATTATGGCAGACTTTGAACTGGACCTTTTTTTTTCGGTACACGGTCCTCTCACTGTTGTGGCCTCTCCCTTGCGGAGCACAGGCTCCAGACGCGCAGGCTCAGTGGCCATGGCTCACAGACCTAGCTGCTCCACGGGATTTGGAATCTTCCCAGACCTGGGCACGAACCCGTGTCCTTTCCATCAGCAGGCAGACTCTCAACCACTGCACCACCAGGGAAGCCCTGAACTGGACCTTTAAATGAGTATGATTTAGACAGTAGAGCTTCCCTACCAAATGCAAATAACTCACTTGAACTCTCTTTTTTGTAAAGGACAGACCAATTCTTCCAAGGGGAATTCTTGAACTCATTAGATATGTGATATTCATTATAATTAGTTGCATTTAATACCACAGAAAGGACTTGATCAAAGGCTATTTTACTCTTTTCTCCCCACTGGATGATTAGCTAGGTTCATTTTTAAATGGAAGATATACTCTAGATATTTAAATGTAGGGCATCTCTTCCTTTCAAATCTCAGAAAGAAAGGTGTGCTTCAGTTTCCCTGCAGAAAGCTCTAGTATCTTGTCCCCCTTTTGAAAGAGGAATTAATCCTTCTTTCTCTATTGTTTTTAGTCTTCTTCCCTTCATCAGCAATGAGCCTCTTTATCATTTTTGTCAGCACAAAGAATAATTTTTCTCTTTCCAAGCCATTCAAAAATTATACACTATAATGTAAATGGGAAGAGCTTTATTTATAAAAATAAAACAGCTATGGCATTAGTTCTTAAAGAGTATAAAATTTTGATCCCTCATTCCAACAAAAAATCTTGTTAGCATTTAGGGTTCAATGAGAGGCAATAAACAAAAATGTTTTGGTGACTCATTTGACATCTTTACTAATAGGTTTGAATTCATACTGGTGAATAGCAGACATATTTGTGTTAGGCAATTAAAATTAAATTATATCTAGACATCTTTTAAATTACCATATTAACATTAACAAGTAATCTTAGAACTCATTTTGAAAGTAAAAGGAACTTTTATACTTTATAATGAAAAAATCAATAAAATGTGCCTTTATGCAGAGAAACTGTAATTATAATACCAATTAATGATAACTGGTCACTTTTTTATTGAAGTAGAGTTGACATACAATGTTATGTTAGTTTCAAGTGTTCAACATAGTGATCCAACATCTAAATACATTTGAATTGGTCACCATGATAAGTCTAGTAACCATATATCACCATACAAAATTATTACAGTATTACTGACTATATTCCTTACGCGGTAGATTGCATCCCCAAGACTTTTATTTTATAACTGGAGATTTGTACCACTTAATCCCCTTCGCCTATTTCTCTCAATCCC
This sequence comes from Mesoplodon mirus, assembly GCF_964341445.2. NCBI lineage: Eukaryota > Metazoa > Chordata > Mammalia > Artiodactyla > Ziphiidae > Mesoplodon > Mesoplodon mirus. Next base: position 3,536,147 of record NW_028295808.1, on the reverse strand, counting down.
TTATCCCCCTTCCCCTTTAGTAATCACCAGTTTGTTCTCTGTATCTACGAGTTTGTTTCTGTTTTGTTTTGTTCTATTTTTTAGATTTCACATATATATAAGTGAAATCATACACTATTTGTTTTTCTCTGACTTATTTCACTTAGCGCACCTAGTACTCTAGGTCAGTCCATGTTGTTGCAAATGAAGATATTTCATTTTTTTTTAGGACTAAGTAATATTTCATTATATATATGTGTATATATATATACCACATCTTCTTTATCCATTCATCTATTTATGGACACTAGTTTCTTCCATATTTTGGCTATTATAACTAATGCTCCAATGAACAGATGGGTGCATACATCCTTTCTTATTAGTGTTTTTGTTTTCTTTGGATAGATACTCAGAAGTTGAATTGTTGGATCATATGGTAATTCTATTTTTAACTTTTGGAGTAACCTCTGTACTGATTTCCATAGTGGCTGCACCAATTTACATTCCCACGAACAGTGCACAAGGGTTCCCTTTTTGATGATGGCCATTCGGACAGGTGTAAGGTAATATCTCACTGTGGTTTTGGTTTGCATTTCGCAGATGATTAGTGATATTGAGCATCTTTTCATGTGTCTTTTGTTCATTTGTATGTACTCCCAAAGCAATGTAACCCCGATCAAAATACCAATGGTATTTTTCACAGAATTAGAACAAATAATCCTAAAATTTGTATAGAATCATCCAAACAAACAAACAAAAAACCTCCAATAAACAAAGCTATATTGAGAAAGAAAAACAAAGCTGGTGGTATGACATGCACTGATCTCAGACTATACTACAAAGCTATAGTAATCAAAAGAGTATGGTATTAGAATAACAACAGACATACAGGTCAGTGGAATAGAACAGAGCCCAGAAATGAACCCCCAGTTATGTGATCAATTAATCTACAACAAAGGAGGCAAGAACATACAATGAAATAAAGACAATAAATGGTGTTAGGAAAATTGGACAACTACTTGCAAAAGAGTGAAACTGAATTATTTCCTTATACCATACATAAAAATAAATTTAAAATGGATTGAAGACTCACATTTAAGACCTGAAACCATAAAACCCCTAGGAAAAATACATTGACATCGATCTTAGCAATATTTTTGGGGGTCTCTCTCCTCAGGCAAGGCCAACAGAAGTAAAATTAAACAAGTGTGATTATGTCAAACTGAAAAGCTTTTGCAGAGAGGAGAAAACATCACAAAATGAAAAGGTAACTTACTGAAAGAAAGATTTTTTCAAATGATATATCTGATAAGGAGTTAATATCCAAATTATCTAAAGAAATCATACAATTTAATATCAAAAACCCCCAAATATTCCAATTTAAAAATGGGCAGAGAACCTGAACTGGTCACTTTTTACAGTGTTTGATACAGTATTTAGATGCATTCTTTTTTCATTAGCCTTGAATATCAATACTCTTAACATCTCCGTTTATAAATGAAGAAATTAAGGAAAGGAGAGATAAATGACTTGTCTAAGGTACAAAGCTTATTACAAAAAAAGATTGTACTAAACCAGACCTCTGGATCAGATTCCTATACTTTAATCATTATGGCTTACTGCAGAAGATTAGAGACAGAATTTAACATTGAAAGCTTAGATTCCAGTTTTTAATGAGACTTCTTCACCATGCCTTTATGTCTAAGGGAAAAAATTCTGGTCTGGACTGCCATTAATGATAATACTGCTTTAGAGAAATGTTCTGGAGGGAAAGGATATTATTCAAATTTATTTTTTAAGTTTTTTTTTGGTTTGACTTTGTTTCTTAATTTTCTCATGCTAGGATGGGAGGGCAAACAAAACCTAAACTAAAAATACCAACTATACGTGTGTGTGTGTGTGAGTGTGCATGTACTTATAAGTATGAAAATACAACTTACAAGAAAAGGCAAGGCCAGAATCTATAAGGCTAAGGATTTTGACTTTATCTTAGATGCAAGAGACAGCAAATAAATGAAAAGATAGTTGTGTAGATACTAGGCTGTTCAAGTAGAGCAAAGGAGAAATGGTAGTGGCTAAGATGGTGGCAATGAAGATGAAGAGAAACATTATGTATGTGATGAGAAAGAGAGAGAGAGATGAGATTCCAGAGGACCTAATGATGCAATCTATGCAGAAAGTGAAGCAAAGGAAGGAATTGAGGATCATTCCCAGGTTTTTGCACTGAGTAAGTTTTTGTGTGAATCATGGCACCATTCACTGAGGAAGAAAAGATTTGCAGGATGGGACAGTTTGGAAGAAGGAATAATTGAAGTTTCATTTTAGACATTTTAGTTGTAGAGACGTCAAGCAGTGTTCCTCATATTTCTCCAATGAAAAGAACCACCTGGGGATCTTATTGAACATATGGATTATCACCTTTTCTGCTAGAACTTCTGGTTTCGTAGTCTAAGTTGAACACAAAGTACTGGATTTTCTCACACTGCAGAAGAAAAAAAACCACACTGAAGGAGGTGGGAAAGAGGTAACCTAAGTAACTTTGGAAAATAGTATTTTAACATACTGTAATTAACCATGAACAATATATACTGAAAGGCTAAAGACAAAAAGAAATGTACACATATATTGAACTTGTTAGTAAATTTATTTTTCACACGTGTACAGGTTAATGATTTTTAAATATTTTATGTGTATTCCAGAATTTAGCAAATGACTAAATAGACTGCAAATAATGAGAATCAGGTTTCTAATTGTTAAAGAGTGACAAATAAGGAAAGGGTAAGGGAGGCTAGAATAAACCCTGTGGTGCTGGATTGGAATCAAGGTAGCAATTTGAATTCATATATCAATTTGAAGTTATATATATATGTAGATAGACAGATGATAGATAATGTGTGTGTGCACACGTGTGTGTGTATACACACACACCCAGATAGATAATATGAAAATAGAGATACTTGTATATTTTTATGTATTCGTATATATATTTTTAGCTCTCTCTGCTGAAAACACAATGAGGTAGCTTGGATAGTGATAAATCCACCTCATACCAAGATTCTGGTTTCTGAATACCATTATTAATGCCAGGAACAAGAACTCCATGGAGAAATGACTGATTCAAGGCTGAGACAGAGGAAAGTAAAAGATGGGTCTGGAGCATTTTGTGGTGTCAGAAAGTAAGATATTACTCCAAAAATTGTATGGCCATGTAGGAAAAATATAGGAGACAGCTGGAAGGAGTACCAGTGACCAAATATGGAACACTTTGAGAAACAAAACTATTAATGATAGTAATAAATTTTAACCCGTAGAATAAAATAAATATCCACAAGTTCACACTTATGTATGTATATATATAAACAAATAACCAGATAAATACATAAATGAACGAGAAGAACAGCTCTTTCTTATACTCAAATTATAGTTAATAAATGTAGAGGGAATGATGGGAATAGAAAATGGACAGTCAACAAACACCACAGTAATTGGTGGAGTCAAAAATTATTGATGGATGCTAAAATTAGTATGGGAAAATTAAACAAGAAGCAGAATATTTGAACAATCTCAAATAATTACAACGGGAAAAATGGTGATTTTGCAGCTATCATTATAACATTATATCATCAAAGTTAGCATCCCCAGTAGTGAGACACACAGATTTGTTTATACCTCTAATATGTACGTAAAATGCCATAATATCTCTCCTGAAGTGTTCTTGTCAAGAAATACATATCCTCAGTCTAACCATGAGAAAATATCAAACAAACGCTATTTGAGAAAAATTCTACAAAATGACTGGCTAGGATTTTCCATTAGTTCAAGGTCATAACAGACAAAAAAAGACTGAGGAACTATCCTAGATTAGAGAAGAATGGGGAGATATGACAAGCAAATGCAATAAGCGATCCTAGATTTGAATCTGGACCACAAGACAATAGGCAATATTGGAATACGAGTCTATAAATCGTTAGTAGCATTGTGACAATGTAAACTGTCTGCTTTCAATAATTATACTCTAGTAATATAAAATGTTAACATTTGGGGAAGCTGAGTAAAGGGTATATGGGAACTCATACTGCTATGTTTGAAGTTTTTTGATAAATAAGATTTGATAACACAGTTTTATAAAAACTTAGTTTGGACATTTCTGAACCTCTTTTTTGTTTCCTTATGGAAGAAAGTTGCTTGTTTAGGGCTAATACTAATTCAATGGGGGTAAGATTTACACAGGACCAACCCTAACATTCATAGTGTGTGGCACAGGAAACAACTTTGAATGGCCATTCCAAGGAACAATATACTTAAGTGTATACAATGAGTAAAATGGATGAACTACACAAATTAATGAGTTGAAAAACCATAGAATCATAGAATTTTCTCACTGTAAAGGCTCTTACTTTCATAACTTTTCATAACGTTTCAGTTCCTATGGGTAAATACCAAAGAGCATGATTACTAGATCACTGTATGGTAAAAGTATGTTTATTTTGTAAGAAACTGCCAAGTATCCCACTAGCCACAAATGAGAATTCCAATTGTTCTGATTATCACCTACTTCGGTATTTCAGTTTTGGGATTTTAGCCATTTAAATAGGTGTGTAGTGGTATCTCATTATTGTTCTAATTCAAAATTCACTGATGACATCGAATGTGTAGCATATTTTCATATGCTTATTTCACATGTGTCTATTTTCTTTGTTTAACCATAGTAGGTTTGTTGTTTTTTTTAACCAAGGCCTGCTAACACTTGTCCTCCTGTGTCTATTGATGTTGTCTTTTTTCTTTCTTTCTTCTTTTTTTGAACTTTTGATCATTTAGTCTTTTTCCTGGTATGTCCAATTATTTTTTATATTAAAATTGGGAAGATACCTCCACATTCTGGATGTTGTTATCTTTCTCCTGAAAAGATTTACTATGGCCCATGGCAGACAGTTACTATAGGGACTGGAAACCTTAGTCCATTCTCAGTTTGAGCTCATTCAAAGCTGTTTTTAAGTCTCTGTGAAGGGTGCTCTATTTTTGTCTTGGCCTTCCTCTACGGGTGTTGGTTGCCCTTTGGGATTACCATGTGAAAGTATGGATTCTCCCTATTCCCAACTACCCTTGTATTTGTTAGGCTTTAAATGTAATGGTTCCCGCAGCCCTGTGAGACTAAAGATACACTTAGCTTGTCATTCCATTAGTTGTAGCTTTTAGCTTGAGCTGTTGCCCTTTGGCTTCTGTGGTTAGAGTCTTTTGAACTACTTGGCTTTTCAGTTCCTAGGCTGTACGATTTGAATCAGCAAATGCCCAAAGGAGAAAAGCTGCACCAAATGTCAAGCTTGCATCAGTGTTTCCCTTCTCTCCATAACTTGGCCCACATGTCTTGGTGTCTCTCTAACATTCAGATGCCAGCGAACAGATGTTTTCTTACTTTATCCAGCTTTTCTAAAATTTCTTTAGACTTCACCTGATCTTATGTTATTATTGAACTATCATCTCAATTACCCCGAGGAAGAAAATTTACAATTTTATGGGTTTTTTTTATTTTCTATATTACCTCAGTTTCTGTAGAGACCTTTTACCTCACTGTTTGCTCTAGTTCCTGTGTTACCAGTGAGATGGAGATAAGGTGGAGGCTAAGAATACTAGGGGGAAATCACTGATGAATGATATGTCTCATTCTTTTTGTTTTTCCTCTCCTTATTTATTACTCTGGCAGCCTACACCTGCCTTTCTTCATTTGACCCAGTTGCCCAAATAAGAAACCCACTCTGGTAAAGAGCTGAATTTACTCTCATAAATGTCTGCATGTTAAGATTAGCTAGATGATGAACACCATGCCAGAGTTCTTTGTGTGAGACTTTTGCAGACTTTTGTTAGCCCTTTAGTTTGCCTCTTGCAAACACTGCTCAGATTGTTGAGGTTTTCTAAGATTCTGTAGGTCAAACCTCTCTACCTGCATAACAGATGAGACCTTCTCTCTTTCCTGACTTCACTTGTGAGAGGTTAGCCCTCGGTTCTTCTTTTTTCCCATCCAATCATAATTGTTCATGAATTCCAAAAGGCCCTCAAAGTATCTGTCGTCCCTTTCTCTCTTCTCTTTATCAACACTGTTAAATATTAACCATATATTTGCATACCTCTTTCTTACTTACAGTGGAATATTGGAAGGCTCGATCATTAAGTGTGAGCCCCACCAAACTAGTACTCATACAACACTCTCCTCCAGGCCAAAACTTTTGATATCCACTGGGTTTTTTATACTATCTTATATGTATCTAAATTTGTAATGATTTAGTTAATTCCTGAGTTACGTGACAATAAGAAATCAGTCAAATTAGCACTACAGAAGTGCAGCTTAGACCTAGGGACCAGAACCAAAGACCACAAAAACCTGTTAACCAATAAGTTTCACTTGTACTTCATGTTTAACAACTGCTGAGGGTGAATGGGAAGTGAGGGAAAAAGAGTTTAACTTCATATCACAGAAACTTGCACTAAAATGAAGAGGAAAATGACCCAGTTCCTGGTTCAAGTCACTGTAATCTGCTTCAATAAATAATAACAGCACACAAGGAAAACAAACACTATATGATAGGAACAATGGATAATTAATTACCAGATCAGGGAGGACAGATTACACTTGCTCTGGGATTTCATTAAAGAAGGATTCCAAAAAGTACTGGCTTCTTCTGAGAAGACTTCTCAGAACAGGTAGCATTTAAACTGAGTCTTGAACAAGTATATAGAGGGTAGGGAACAGGCCTTCCGGGCAGGGAACAGGCACAGTGTCAGGAACGGCACAAAGGCCTTATGGAATAGGGGACAAAACTGGCTGAACACAGGAGTGCTACGTGTTGGGGAATATGGGGGAAGGCTGGCTGAGGTTGGTTAAATGAAACATAATTAGACGGAAGAGATAGTAGGTGGAAAGACACATGGAAGACTGTGGAAAGACCCTGAAGATGGAGGTCACCATAATAATATGAAGAACTCAGTGGTACTTTGACACTGTATGAATGTCTAGGTTTAAAAAATCAGGAAAACACAATAAAAGAATAAACTACTGATATAATGATATGTAACCAGAGGCCAGATACCAAAGAATACACACTGTGTGTTTCCATGTATGTCATATATGGTGATAGAGGTCAGCTTAGGTGTTGCCCTGGGAGAGTATGGAACAGAAAGAAGTAACAGAGAATCGTGTAGGGTGTTAGAAATATTTTATAATATCTTGATCTGGTGTTGGATACATGGGTGCATAGAGATGTAAAAATTCAGTTATTAGCAATGCAGTTAACCTAGTAGAGTTTTTTAATGTATGCGTACATTAAAAAAACTCTAGTAGCTTCATTAGGCTGTCAGTTGTATGAAGTAAATTATGGTCAAGGAATAGCCAAGGTAGTAATGCAGTAATAAGTTATAAATGTATTCACTGTGCTCTAGAATGTCACAATTGGTATACAAGAAATATGTGTAAGAAAAAAGACAAATATTCAATACTGATGGTTGGATGAGCTGAAAAAATTAGGTCACTCTACTTTCAATTTAAGAACTTGGCCAGTGTTTGGATACGTTTGAACAAAGAAAAAAAAGAAATACAATTTTTATTACACATATGCTATGTATCAATCCGTGACTTATATTTTGACACATATAAACATGGGAAATATTGCAACTTGTAACTGAGACAATGAAGATGAGGGAGGTAGCTGGTTTTGACACTACAGGCTTAGAAAATCATCAGCTCACAATCTGTAAGAAGTCTTAAGTCGGAGGAAAAGAATCAAGAGGAAATAGTGGTAAGTGCCAGGAGCTTCTGGAAACTACATCAGATATGAAGACTCCAGGATTGTTGAGCTTTCTAAGAGTCCCAATGACTCAGGTAAAAACAGAGGGCTTAAAATTGAATCCTAGGGATATATGTATGCATATAGCTGATTCACTTTGTTATACAGCAGAAACTAACACAACACTGAAAAGCAATTATACTCCAATAAAGATGTAAAAAAAAACAAAACAAAAAAACTGACTCCTGCAAAGTAACAATTGTTAGGACAAACAGTAAAGAATTATAAGAAAAATAATCACATGCCTGTCCCAACAGAGAAATATCCTAAGCTCCATCTCACCATTTCTCCGATTGGCCTTTCACAAAATACAGTCCCATCAGCTGAATATAGGTTTGTCAAGTAACTGTGAGTAAGACTGAATTAAACAAAAATAAATCAATTCCATCCTCCAAAACTTTTCAGAGTATGTAATGTAACAAAGTAAAACTTGAATTTCATGTCAGGATGTAGAGTACGGCTCTTCCCAAATGCTTCTGTCTTGTAACTACATTAACATCATCTAAAACCAGTGTTCTGCAGGACAGAGATTGTGAAACACTGCTCTCATCATGTAAGATATCAAGTCCTTCTGAAAATCCATTCTTCCTTCTGCCCTTTCTCGTGTTGTCCCTGTCACCTGGAATGTCTGTCCTAAGCTCCACCTGCCAAAACCCTACCCATTTTTAGGATCCACGAGATAATAAAAGGCTTATATTACTAAAAGGCAGAGAAAGAAATCCCTTCCTAGGGATCTATATTTCCTTCCTAGGGAAAAGAAAAATTGTAAAGTATATCACAATGACCTTAAATCTGTGAATATAACTATGTTGTGTTACTTTGAGTTCGATAAAGGTCAATGTGCTACAATATACATGGATATGAATGTTTGATCTCTTACAAGTAGAACTTACTGATAACTTTCATCATGAGCGAGGTTAATGATTAAGGGAGCCATTGTATTTGGCTCAGCCCTTATAACTAGGGAATATTAAAATTGGAAAGGTCCCTAGATATTAGCAAATCTATCCACCTCATATTCTAAGTATGGAAACTGAGACCTTCATAGATTGGATATTTATATTAACAAAGGAAAAGGATATAAGATATTGGCAGACCTACCTTTTAGATTAAGAATTTTGAGATTTTTATAGAATACTAGGACATTATGTCCACTGATATTGAGACAATGTGTTTCTTAGTCATCATTTTCTATTGCACTGACCAAGCGAGGTGGCAGTCAGTAGTTGTACAAAGGGAAAAAGAGAACTTTAGGAACTCCCGATTTATATATGCAGGGAAATTCATCATTCATGTTATTTAAACTAACTGGATGCAGTTTATCAGCTACATTGAGGAATGCTGAAGTGAAGTGTCTATACAACTAACATGTTAGTTTGTGTCATGACCTCCCTCTTGTTCAAGTGAGTTAATGGTTAGCACTCAACTAGGCACTTAAGAGTCCATTATAAATCTGGACTAAACTTTTATTTGTGGCATCTTTATTCTTCTTTGCTGCCCTTAGGCAGAATTAACCCTCTTCTGTTTGGTAAATTCAAGTATTAAACAGGGCTAAGGTTTCACAAGTTCTTTGGCCTAAACATGGGGGTAAGGGAGACCAATGAGCTGGAGTACTTCTAGGTTTAAGAATGGTCAGATAGAGGAAGAAGAGTCTTATGCCAGAGGTGAAAGAAGACTGATTATATTTACCTATTTTTTAAAATTAAAACCCTTTTCAATGTTCTCAAGTGATCAGGAAGTACATGGGTATGCCAGGAAGTAAGGGAGTCAAGCAAGAATATTCTCTCAGAGTTTGTGGATGGCAATGAAGAGGAAAGGAAGATAGAGTCAATCCTAGAAAAGGTTTTGGTTGGCCATAATAATGAAGTCAAAAGGAGAAGAAAAAGAAGAGGAAGAAGAAGAATGACACACACAATGGGAAAGAGAAAGCAAGAATAGAGAAGCGAAAGGGAGAGTAGAAAAATGAGACAAATTTGGGGAAGGAAATGAGGAAGAAAACTGGGTGAAAGAAGGAAGCACTGATGGTAGACCACTTGACACTCAAACATTAACACGATGCACATTTAAGATGTGCCATCAATGGCCATGGTCATTACCCTCAAATAGTTTACAGTATGTGTTTCAAAGACATTTATAACTTGAAAATGCCATTAAAATAAGTGCCAGGGTATAAGTGTTCATGGAATTATATGGGAGAATAAAAAGTCCCCCGTCAAAGAGCCTTCTGAGATATAGGAAAAAAAGGAAAAACTTAAAAAGCATAAGACTCTTCTTATTTTCATTTCCAATGATACATCCCAATCTTGATGATCAATCAGCAATTTAAATGTCAAACATAAACACAGTATTTTATGAGTTGCTATGCAGTATGCTATACTAGAGCAATAGAACAGAGAGGACCTCAAACCCTCTGTTCCCTCAAATTGAAAGGCACGCTTCCTGACCCCTCCAGACCACTACTGGACACAGGGAACACACACTAATGTTTCAGGACCCCAACCAGCAGTCACCTGCTTTGTGATTACTTCCATGACACACCCTCACCAACACCACTGACTTTCCTGCTCCTACAGGACATGACATATATTTCCTATTTTAACACATACCACAATGCATTATGATTGCAGGTAGATGTTCTAACAACTTAAAATAGAATGATGACTTTTTTGCTCTTTACATCTTGTTATTTCCCTACTCATAATACTTCTTGAAGAGAAACAATAAAAATATAAACAAACACAAAAAACAGACAATATACAAAACGTGTGCTTTGCACGTTAACACAAACTTAAGTAAAATTAGTTCTGACAGTATCCAGAATGACAAAATTTCATGGTACAAATGAGAATGGACCAAGGTTTGAGCAGGTACAGGAGACAATCCAGGCATGACCAACACCAAGAAAAGGTAGACAGGAAGTAACATGGTGTGTAGGAAATCACGAGACCAGTCTGATGGGAAGAGACATAAACAAGACTGAAACTCACTTTCTAAACCTCCATCTCCAATTGGACAATTCTCAAGACACAGGTGCACCAAAGTGGCCAATTTATTCAATCCCTTTAATATGGAGGAAGAGTTTAAAATTTTACTGGTTTAATTTGCCCCAAAAGCAACTATCAAATGTTGGCAGGACACAATGAAGGCTTACCTTTGTTAACATAGTTAAGCCTCTCTCTCTCACAACTAGCCCACTTAGCTCCACGTTCCTTAGCGCACCCGATGCACTTACACAGCGTTTAAGAGCTTTACACAATTGGAAGGTCACATCTTTATTTCTTTTCACAGGAACACGACTTCTGTAAACTTTATTTCTGCCAGAAGCTAAAGCAAAATTATTGTAAAATAAGTGATTTAAAACACACATTTTATCATTAAAAAGCATTAAAAAAAAAGCATCTGCTCTGTGCTAAGGATTAGAAACAACTCCTGCCCTTAAAGCCTTCATTAAGGAGGGACATGTGTAAACTCAAAATTTCAATCACATGAGATAAAGAAACATAACCTTTAAGAACAGAAGTGCCTATGGAGGCCAAATGTTATATCTAAGTGACGGCTTCATGATAACCCTGAAGTACAGCCTAGAAAGATGAGGCTATGCGGAGTTGGAGTAGGAGGTGCATTAACTGCACAGGGAACATCTGTGAAAAGACACTCAAGCCTGACACCTGCTGGGCTCTGTAAATACTGCAGGTGGGGATGACTAAAGACCAGGGGTCCAAGTGTGAGAAGAGACAGAAATAAAAATAGAGATGTTGGCCCAAGCAAGCCTGGGAGAGAGCATGGCTTGTATCCCACAGGTGGTGAGGGCTGGGGCTACCACTGGCTGAGTAAGGGTGCCTCCGCTGATAAGAAAAAGGCTCCCCGCTGCTGAAGAACCGACTAGATAAAGGGAGTGATCACAAAACGCTCCCCTTCCTCAGGGCCACAGAGCCCAGGAGGCTTGACCGAGCACAGTTCAGATTATAGGCCTCTGTGCAGAGCACACGCTGGGCGGCTAGTATGCACTAACTCTGTGTGGGCAAGCCATTAGCAGCATTATTTTAGGCATATCTTGTCATGTTAGAAGATCACTCAACCCGAGGAGGCAGATGAACTTAGACGAACTGAGACCAGGGGCCGCGAAACCACCTCGGAGTTTCTACCATAGCCGGGGAAAAAGGTAATGTGGATGAAGAAGCAAATTTAGGAGGAGGCCAAAATTTACAAGCTAGACCCACTGGATGAAAGTCATAAAGAAAGTTCAGTGAAGGAATTCTGAAGAGAATGGGCTCTGCATTTTTCTGACAATTAATGTAAAATATTAGGCAAAATTAAGTACAGTGGCTTTTAAGGTCCCTTTCAGCTCTAATTTCTTTTGATTTCTAACTTGTTACTCTGGTTAAGTAAAGTCCCTTCAGAGGTACAGAACAGTTCGTACATCTGAATGGGATGCAAAGAATAATCTGACTTCTCTTCACCAGGGGATGAGTTGAACTGTCCTTGCAGAAGAGGTAACACATGGTGAGAACCCCAGATCCTAGAAAAGGGCCAGGCACACGATAAGTATTCAGCTTTTTGAAAACAAATGAACAATCATTTCCTCTCCTACATCTTCACACCCTTTCTCTGTTGGCTGCTTTCTTTCAGCTTATAAACTTCCTCAATATACCCACTTAAAAAGCCCTCAGACCTATGATTCTTTGGATCTTCTTGTGGGTAACCTAAGTCTCTCCCATGCCTTCAAACACCTCTCCTCCCCAAAAGCCCAGATATGAACCTTGGGCCCAGACCTGTCTACCAGGCCCCTCTAAAGCACTGAAGATGAAGTAAGATCCTCTCACCACCTCCAATACCTTCCTACTGTGCTCTGTATCTCACAAAAAGATGCAGCTGTAAACTGTCACCCACGCTTGCTGCCCTCCCTTTTCTAACTGGTCACCAGGCCCCACCCATTCTCTCTCAGATCTGCAAAATCCAGTCCAACCTTTTATAACTTAAGTGGGAACCTTAGATTACAATTCACCCTGCACCCAATCAAGTGCCTTGCACATGGAGGTCCGAGTGAGTCTCTAAACCAGAAGCCCATCTCACTGTTCTTTAGGGTTTCCCACAGCCTTCAGGATAAACATCTAAACTTCTGACAGGACAAACAAGGCCCCCTTCTCTTGGGCCCCACTAAGTTTCCAGTATCAACTCTCATTTCTTTCCCAAACCCTGAGTTCCAGTCCTATACCTTAGTTTTGCCATATTTTCTTATATTTCTCAAACTTTGACACACACTGCTCCCTCCTGCCACCCCAGGAGCTTCTACATATCCTTAGAAAGGATGCCACCTCCTCCAAGAAGCCTACCCTGAACTTTCCCTTCCAAGATTCTGTGCTCTGCAAAGGGGAAAGATCAGGGGGAGTTTGGCATTAACATAGACACACAACTCTATATAAAATAGATAAAATATAAAATAGATAATCAACAGGGACCTACTGCATAGCACAGGGAACTCTACTCCATATCCTGTAACAAACTGTACGGGATAAGAATCTGAAAAAGAATGGATACATGAATAACTAAACCACTTTGCTGTACACCTGAAACTAACACAATATTGTACATCAAATAACCTCCAATATAAAATAATAATTAAATTTTAAAAAAAGATTCTGTGCTCTGTAGCACCAGAACTCACTTCTTCCAGAGCACTGACTACTGTGCTTGTGTTTACCTGCCACCCAGTAGAAGGGGAGATTACCTAGGGCAGAAGCATCGTCTCCAGCAGCCCTTGGTTCTGACAACTCATTCAAGTGCCAGGCTACTTTACACACATAACCTGCTTAATTAATTCTAAGAACCCACAGAAAGAGTGGTTTTTAATGTCATTTTACAAGTGTGGGGATTGCAGTTCAAAAGTAACCTGCCCAGGCCACAGACAGCATAAGCCCTGGAATTCAAACCCTAAGCTGCCTTCACACTGGTGCTCTTTCCACTATATGATACGACTACTGAAAAACAGATTTTTGTTTTTCCTGAACCCTGTTTTAATGGAAAGGAAATGAAGCTGGGAGATACCAATTTCCTAATCGCTTTGGCGTGTACCAGGCAAAGTCGTTCAACAGACAAGGTAACATCTGTGGAACAATTAACGATGCTCTAAACTGTCCTAAGTGTTCTACATTGTAGGGTCTACAAACATTAACACAGTGCGACCTTGTAACCTCCAGAGAGAGTGAGTCCTGTTCAGCCCATGCTACAGATGAGAACACTGAGACCTAGAAGCCTTAAAGCACTCGGCTGGGGTCACCGAGCCGGCAGGAGTCCTAGGCCGCATGCCTCATCCAGCGCACACACACCTGGGCACTGGGCACCGGTTCTAGTGCCCACCCTCCACCTTGCACCATCTAAAACCCCGCTTCGCAGCGCCCACATGAGAGCCCCTGGAAGCGGGAAGTACAAAGCTGTCTCAAACAGATGAACCAGTTTGCAGGGCAGAAGTTGAGACACAGATGTAGAGAACAAACGTATGGACACCAAGGGAGGAAAGCCGCGGGGGGGTGGGGATGGTGGTGTGCTGAGCTGGGCGAGTTGGATTGACATGTATACACTGATGTGTATAAAATTGATGACTAATAAGAACATGCTGTATAAAAAAATAAAGTAAAATTCAAAAATCAAAAGAAAGAAGAATACTGTCTACTGTCCTCCACGCCCCTTGGAACACTCACTGTAAATATCCAGGAGGTGCTTGCAGAATGAATGAATCAATGAACAAACAAGCTCACTCATTTCAAACTTGCAGTCACATGCATAATCTGACCTTCTGAGAAGTTAAGCTTCTGGAAGGAGCCCATTTCTTAATGTATTCAGCATCGAGTCATCACAAAACATGAACTCCTATAAAGTACTACCCCCTCACCTCCCATGAGAGAGCAAAATTCCTCAGCAGGGAAATGGGAGGGTAGCAGACATTACCCGCAAACTTTAGGAAGGCTGCGGCTCACTGAGCACTTCATTAGGGCCCCTGACCGCCTGCCTGGTAGTAGGACAGACACACCAGGAACGGCTGCTGACCGGCAGAAAGAGCGCCCGGCCACGCAGGCAGCACACCCCGCACCCTGCCAAGCGAGGTCTGGCCAGCAAGGGAAAGACGCTCTCCACTTCAGAACCACCCACCACTAGAAAGCCAGGTCCTGCCAGGGCCTGGACACACGAGGCCTTCCTTACAAGGGTTACAAATCTGTGGCCTTGCTCTGCTTCGAATAAAAGACAGTGATGGGGACAATGTGACCATCTCCAGATGAACTTCCAACTTCGTTTCAAGTGCCTGGGTGCTGGGTCACAGTGGATTTCTAAACTCTTCCAATATTCAAAAATATCAATTTCTAAGATGCAGGAGAGTTGTTAAACACACACTTAGCACAGACCCCAGTCCCACTCCTGAGTATTTTCTCAAGTGAGGTAAAAACCCAAGTTCACATGGAAACCTGCCCTGGGATGTTTACAGCAGCTTTATTCCTGATCCCCTCAAAAGTGGAAACATCCCACAAGTCCTGCCACCCGCAGGCGAATGGACAAACGGAAAATGGAATACAACACAGCCAGAAAAAGGAGTGGCTTCTCATACTCACAACAACAGGGATGACGGACTTCCCTGGGGGTCCAGTGGCTAAGACTCCGCGCTCCCAATGCAGGGGGCCCGGGGTCCATCCCTGCTCAGGGAACTAGATCCCCCACGCCGCAACTAAAACATACTGCACGTGGCAATGAAGATCCCATGTGCCGCAACTAAGACCCAGCACAGCCAAGTAAATACCTAACTAAATATATATTTAAAACAACAACAACAAAAAAACAAACCCGGGAGGAATCTCGCATAGGTTTTGCTGAGCCAAAGCAGCCAGAATCCAAAAGCTACATGCTGTTGTTCCGCTTATCTGACTTTCTGGAAAAGCCAAAACCTTAGGAACAGAGAGGAGATTAGTGGCCAAGAGGCTAGAGGCACCCTGGCGCCAAAGGGCAGCAAATGGGATGACAGGATTGCTCTGCCGCCTGATGGCGATCAAAACTCCTACAACTGTGCACTACAAGTGAACTAGGCTTCACAGCTACTAAGGACACACAAATTATTACATTTTGAAAAATGCGCCAGCCAGCCACCCCGTGCATGACAAGTGCAGTAAGAGGGGCGGGGAGGCGAGGCAAGTGGATCAGCTGGAGTTCTGAAGGTTCTCCCCACTTTCAGTTTCCCTCCCCTGGCATGTCTCCCCGCCCGGCCCACTGCTGCTCAGGCCGCCCACCCGGGACACCCGGAGTTACCCAACCGGAAAAGCCAGAGCCCAGGCTCAGCCACGCCTCCAGGCACAGGAAGGGCAAAAATAGAAAGCGCCAGTGCGCAGTGGAGGGCTGGAAACCCTCGGACCTCAGATAACTGCGGAGAACCGGGCCTCGGAGTCAACATCGGCTCCCAGGCGGTCCCAGCGTCCCAACCCCGACCCCGGTCGCGACAGTTTCCACAAAACTGACACACACGGAGCCCGCGCGAGGGGCGGGTCGCGCGGGCTTCCCCGCCGGGTCGCCTGGAAGCCGGTCCCCCGCAAGCTGAACGCACGAAAGGGCGCCCGCTGCGCTTTCCCTCTGGAAGGTGGGCTGCGGGGCCCAAGCGTAAACCCTGAGACAAGGTACACGCACACCACGCCGCCACAGGGGACGAGAGGCCGGGCGCCCACCTGGCCGGACACCCTGCATTTCTGGAATCACCGGACTTCTGTGTAAATTTCCCTTTGGCGTGTCATTTTCCAAAGGCCACTCAAGATCAGGGGACGGAACGCCTCCTCTCCAAGTGTCCTGCCAGCCCACCCACTCAAGATCAGAGGGACAAAATGCCTAACTAAAACAAAACAAAACAGAAACACAAAAAACTGGAGAGAGGGAGGAAAGGGTGCCCTCAAAAATAAAAAAAAACTTAAGCATGTTGACAGCGCTAAGAATAAACTACCAGGAAACAGAGTACCTACATGTCAGATCCTAAAGTACAGAAGGGCAAGCCCGCTGGCAGTCCAGGCCCGGGGGGACAGGGGTCCCCAGCCCTGCAGAGCCAACCGCAGACCGGCTCGGGCGCCCCTCGGAAGCGCGGTGTTCCCGCGGCCGAGTCTGCGCCCCCAGCTGGCGCCGGCTCCCCTCTGCCCACCCTGCGCGCGGGGGCTGGAAACGGCCGCGGAGAACCACGGCGGGGGGGGGGAAGGGGGGCTCCAAAGAAGGTCTGGCGACTCGAGTCGCTCCGTTTCTCGGTGGGCTCAGCGCGCGCCATGGGGGAAGAGGGGCGGGGGTCAGGGAGGAGGGGACGGGTGGCACTTACGTAGACCTGCAGCGGCCACAGGCAGACGGTGGGCTCGGCCCCCACGAGCGACTCCAGCCTCAGCTCCAGCTTCTCCGCCATGTCTTCGCGCGCGGCCCCCGCACCGTTCTAGTCTGGCGGTTGGGGGAGGGGCGCGGCGCCGCCGGCGGGGGCGGGGCAAACGGGCAGGCGGGCGGCTGAGGGGACAGGGCCTGGCCTGGGCCTCAGCCGCCGCCGCCGCCGCCGCGCTCCCGTCCGGCCCCCGGCTACCTCTTTGTGGTCACAGGCCCCGGGCCTCCAGTGCTGCTGCAAACTCGGGCCGGCGTGAGGCGAGCACAGTGAGCCGGGGGCCGGGGCGAAACACTCAGGGCGCGCGCAGCCCACCCCGTGGACTCGCCCGCTCTCACGACGCACGCACGCACGCACGCACGCACGCACGCACGTCTTCGGCTGCCCCCGGCCACCCCCACCAGCCCGAAGTGGGGACCCGAGGAGAGCCCTCGGGGCCTGGGGTGGCGGGTTCGACTCCCGCCCTTGAGGTACCGTGACACACACACCCCCCTCCCCCCCAATAAGAAGACTATAATTCCTCATTAAATATGACAGCCGGAATCCCGGCTTCTGTTCCCAAAAATGCCGTGTATTTAGCCTATGCTAGGCACCAGACCGCGGACGCTCAGTACTGGCAAAAAAGGAAATGCCCTGCCCTCATGGCACTGCCATTTTAATTGGAATAGTGGTGACAGTGGTCAAGGGAGAAAATAAAGTGTCATCGTCACCACGGGGATGGTTAATCTCATGTGTGCACTGCGTGGGGCCCCGGCAACCACAAACATTATTCCAGATGTGGCCAGGAAGGTATTTTTCGGAAGAGATTAACACTGAAATTGGTCCATTTTGCGTAAAGGAGATTGTCAATGCCACGGTGTGGGTGGGCCTCGTCCATCCGTTGAAGGACTGGAGAGAAAAATGAGGTTCCTTAGAAAGAGGGAACTGTTCCTCCAATGGCCTTGGGACATCAGCTCTTCCCTGTGTCTCCAGCCCAGAGTCCTGCCCTGACTTGCCTGCCTCACGGTCACGAGTCAACTCCTTAAAACAAAACTATATATGTAAAAATACTGAATATACACAAGCCTATTAATTTGTATATGTGTGTATACATATTATATATGTATACACATGTTTATATGTGCGTGCGTTTGTAGTATATGTGTAAGTACTATATACAGTATACATACAAGCCTATATGTGTGTGTATATATTGTATGCATGTATGTATGTGTATATATATAGTATACATATTATAAATGTGAACATGCTGTATATATACACACACCCATATATTGATATATGGGTGTGTGTATATATACAGTATATGTACACTGTATGTATGTATGTATACAGTGTATATTTATATATAGGTGTGTATATATGTTGTATACCTGTATGTGTATACGTTGTATAGGTATTATATGTATATATGTATATACTATATATAGACACATTTGTGTATGTATTTATATGTGTATTTACATGCACATATTTACATATAAGTGTGTATGTGTGTGTATACATTGTGTATATATCTTATATATATGATATATGTATATATACGATGAATTTATATATACAATACATATATATTTTTATGCTACATGCTTTTATATGTAGGTGTATATGTGTGTCTATATGTGTGTGTATGTATTGCATATATTATATATGTATGCATACTATATATATATACACACCTAAATATCTTTGTATGTGTGTATATATGTATGATATATATGTACCTAGGTGTCTATTGCATGTTATACGTATGTGTACATACTGTATATATATAAACTATGCATTTTATGTGTGTATGTATAGTGTATATGTATGTGTGTAATGTATATGTGTGTATACATACTGTATATATACAAACTGTGCATTTTATATGTGTGTATATATGTGTGTGTGTTGTATATACTATATGTGTATATGTCTGTATGCATACTGCATATATACACAGCTGCATATATTTGTATACATGTACATATGTATGTGTGTGTGTATATATACACACATAAACCCTATGGATTCTGTTTGTCTGGAGAACCCTTACTGATACGGACACTTATGACAATTGAGCACCTGCCCTTTGCCAGCCAGGGAGCCAAACACTTGTCTTTTCGGTGTCTGCCTCAAGTGTCACAAGTCCCGGGAGGGAAGGTGATGCCGCTCCTACCAGTTGAGGTGCCTCAGGGTCAGAGAGGTGCACAGCACGGGGGGCTGGAGCCTGGTGGAGCCCAGGTGGAGTTCTAGCAGCAGTACAGCCTAGCAGTCCCACTTCCCCGGGTGCTTCTCACAAAGACGCCGAGGGAGAGACTGGGTCTGAAGGAGGGGATGAGGAAGCTTCCGTGGGTCCGCAAGCCCAGACCAAGGCTGACTCGTCAAGGGTGTTAGAGGTCAGGACTGTGGTTACCCTGGGGGTGGGGTTACACAGAGCCATTCCCATTCTGAAAAAGTATCCATTCTGCTCTTGTTTGTATGTTTACCCCCTCCCCCAAATCTTTTACAAACAGATTCTCTTGGCTGCTGGGAGCACACACAGGGAAGTTGTGTGTGAGAGGGTGCAGTCCAGGGGACAGGGAGGATAAGACCCCCACCCTTAGGGCCAGGAGTGGCTCAGCTTTGTGAGCTAAGGATGGCCCTCGAGGTCCCAGAGAGAAGAGTCCCTACTCCGTCCCTGCTCCGTGCACCCCATTCCCAGCCTGAGAAGCCCAGAGCCACCCACACACACACACACACACCAGGGAGGAGAGCCAGTCACCCTGGCTCACGGGCTGCGGCTCCAAGACTCCTGGCACTAGGAGCTCAGCTTTCATGCCCTAGGACAGGGCCAGAGCTGTTGTCTCGGGAAACCCTCTGTCTCTCACCCGCCCTCCCTCCCTCCCTCCTCCGCCTCTTCCCCTCCCACTCCAGCTGTCCTGCCCTCCACCCTGCATTTCTACACAGGATGGCTCACAGACAGCTGCTCCCCGTGTCCACCCACCACCATTCGATGGATGTCAAAGCAAGCCCTGGGGACTTCCCTGGAGGTCCAGCGATTAAGACTCCGAGTTTGCACTGCAGGGGGCGCAGTTTCGATCCCTGGGCAGGGAAATATAATCCCACATGCCGCACGGCACGGCCAAAAAAATAAATGAATAAAAAATAAAGTGATAGTGATGAAACAGCCCTAGTGGTGCTAGGATGGGACGTACAGCTCTATGGTATAGAATAAAGGTCCAGAAAGAGATATATGAGAACTTGATATGACAGAAAGTGGGGAAATTAAGGAGTTTTCAATAAATGGTGTTAGGACAATTGCATATCCATGTGGGAAAAAGTAAATTAGAAAAACAAATGCAAGCCCTGGTCAGGTGTGACCTTGGGCCCAGGGCCATTGGCACACTTTGTCGTGTGGGATGTTCTTCCTTAGACTCCTCCCTCCCTCCTGTGCCACTTTCCCCGCCAGGTAAAGAACTCTGCCTGGTCAATAAGACCCTAGAGGTCCTTGGCCATTGCTATTGCAGTTGGAATTGTTACTGTGTTTACATAGGGTGACCAACACCCGCCCCCAGTTTGCCCAGGACCGCTCAGCTTTGAGCGCTGGAACTGTGGGGAAACCCTCATTCCCAGGGAACCCCAGAAGGCTGGTCAGCCTATTTAGGATGGATCTCTCACTTGATCTCCCAACCCCCGAGAGCCAGAAAGGGAATCTCCCACCTCATTCCATTGTAACCTTCATTCATTCATCCACCCATCCCTTTATTCAACTCCTTTATTCAGCAAGTATTTATGAAGCATCTGCTACACATCAGACACTCTTCTAGGTGCTGGGGACAGTAAACTGAGAAGGTGTGATTTATTACATAGGGATGATGTCTCGGAGACCACTGCAGGGCAGGGGAGCTGGGAAAGGGAAGGGGCAGTTCTAAATGCAGGCTCTGACGGAATTGGGGCAGACCTTGCCCTGGGACAGGCTGGTTGCTTCAACACAGCTGTCCTCACCCAGGGCCATCCTGCCCCCGCCTCACCCAGTTCTTTGGTCATGTCTTGGGAAAATCTGTGGTGGTCACAACTGGGTGGGAGGGGCCCTTGGAATCAAATGGGTGGGGACAGGGATGCTGCTGAACCCCACACAGTGCCCAGGAGGGGCCCCCAGCAGAGGATGACCCACCCCAAATAACCCCAGTGCTGTGGGGGAGACCCTGCACTAATACTATTCAGACCTGCTGGTGCCCCTAGATTCCTGCACAGACAGGGACTCTAACTGGGTCATCTCTGTATCACGAGGCCACCTAGAGTGGGGCAGCCAGGAGGGCTGAGTATCGGGGGTGAAATGACAAATCTCTGTGCCCACTCTCCCCGCTGCACCCCAGGGTCGATGGCCTCTATCTCCTCCCTGTGCAAGTAGCTTTTCCCTGAGCCATTTCTTCTTGGCAAGGTCCCTGTCGCAGGTTGGGTTCCCCAAAGATGACGTTGAGAGCAAGGATTGGAGTGCAGGTGGTTGATGTGAGATGTGAAGACAACAGATACAGCTGCCAAAGGGTCCCGCAATTCCACTCCTGGGCATAGGTCTGGAGAAAACTCTAATTCAAAAATATACGTACACCCCTGGGATTTCCCTGGTGGTCCAGTGGTTAAGACTCCGTGCTTCTAGTGCAGGGAGCATGGGTTCCATCTCTGGTCTGTCACATGCCATGTGACAAAAAAAATAGAAAAGAAAGAGAGAAAGAAAGAAAGAAAGAAAAAGAAAGAAAGAAAGAAAAGATACATGCACCCTAATGTTCATTGCAGCACTATTTACAATAGCCAAGAGGTGGAAGCTACCTAAATGTTCACTGATGGATGAATGGATAAAGAATTTATGGTACATATATACAATGGAATATTATACAGCCATAAAAAGAATGAAATAATGCTATTTGCAGCAACGTCATGGATGGACCTATTGATCATAATACTAAGCACTGTGAAGTGCCTGGGGCAGCCACTCAGAGCAAAGTGGCCACCAACCCTGCTGCAGCTGCCCGAACAGAGAGTGGAGGGCGAGGGAAAAATACGTTGGCTTCTCCCATCCCCCTGACCTCCAACCTCTGGCCAATGTTTTCCACTGGCTGAACCTACCTGGAAAAGAGTTGGCGAGGAAATCTGGGCGATGGGGTTTGCAGGATCAGCCCTGTGATGCAGAGCAGAGCAGTGGAAAGACAGGGAGCTGGTCTGAGGCAAACAGGACAATGGCAGCGCAGTACCCACTTCTCCCTACCTCTCCTGTGCCACTGAGTGGAACCATCTTCATGTGCAACCTTTCTCTTCCCTCATCTCCCACATCTAACCATCCATCCTCTCAGGAGCTCATCCATTCCTCTCTCTTCCTCACAGCCTCCACCATCATTCACTATCGTTACTGCAGCAAGCACCGCTCTACCTTCTCCTGTCTCCAGGCTCCCTCTTCTAATCAGTCACTACACTCCAGCCAGAAGGATCTTTCTCAAATGCCTATCTTACGTCACTCTGCTGCTTCGAGTCCTACAATGGCTGGCCCGTTGTGCTTAGGATCCAGTCCACATTCCATGGCAGGACTTCATAACGTCTCCAGTCTCCCCTCCCCTGACATATGCTTCCATCCTCCACACTCCCACATCCTGAACCTCAGGCCCCTGAATTTCCTGGGGCGGCTCTCAAGTCAGGGCCTTCACACGTGCTATTCGCTGTCTTCACAGAGCCCTCCCCTATCCTGCACCTCTTCTGACTTAAGCCCTCTCATGTTGGCCTCAATGGCAGTACTTCTAGGAAGACGTCCCTGGTCCTCCTCACCTGTGTTCCCTTGCACCCAAGACTTTCCCCGGTGGTAGGGGTATCAGATTTAACAAATAAACCATGCAAGTTTAACCGGGTGTCCTGTATTTTATCTGCAACCCTACCTGATAGGCACTTGTTCCAGAGTATGACAATTGCATGTTGACATTTTAATTTCCCTACTAGGCTCCAAATCACTTAAGGATAATGATCTTGTCAATACGATTCCCCATTTTGCTAACTAACTAGGTAAGGTTGGATGAATGGATCAGTTACTTGTGGATGGGAGTTTTTACTTGAAATCGTATAGAACTAGACTTCAGCCCTAAACAGGAGAGATGTTTAAGAGACTCAAGGGAGGCTAATGACAATTACTCACCCAAGTGGAGGCTCCTTGGTTAGTTCTGGGCCAGCCTCTCAGGGTGTAAGAGAAGAACTTGGAGGTGGAAACTGTACACTAAAGGGAAATGACCAGAAGGTATGACTGCAAATGATTATGTAAAGCTTTCAGGCTGCACAAAGCTAATAGACTAACTTCAGCTGGTTTGCGGATTGCTCTGGCTCAGTTCTGAGTCCTGCACACAGCTGGAAAGTTTATGCTCCTGCTGCTGGGGTTAAAACAGTGGAAAAGGCCAGAAGGGTGATGCCAAGGATCATCGTACTCTTTTGACCTCATGATGGTTTTCTAATAGAAAGCTGAAATCTTGCTATTTTCAGACCCGGTACCCAAGGGCAAGTACGTAACAAATATAAAAAAAAGTGAGAAAGGTGGAAGAAAGGCAAATTAGAGCCCACCATCTAAAGAGGCAGCCTCTACTGGCTGCAGACAAACCTCCATGCTGCAATGCAGGCCCAAATTTTCTCCCCCTTCAAGAAAGGACAGGAATCAAGATGTTAATGCTTCATCTCATGATTTTTTTAACATGCCCATTAAGTCAATAAGTATTAAATGGTTCAAAAAGAACACAACTATAAGTTTATTACTCCGTGCGGGCCTCCAACACTTTACGTGGAATCAACATGTGTCTCCAGGCTGAGATTCCCCTCAACTTGCAAACCTCAGGCAGATGCTGATTCAAATCCCAGAAGCCTCTAGTTGAAAATCAATGTCTGAGATGCTCTGCGGAATCTAGGGAAGCATTTGCTAATTTGCTCTGGGGCGAAAACTTCTATCAATATCAATCAGGCATGAATGTAGATAATTTTCCCATGCTACCAATATAGTCATCTATATGTTTAGTCAACATTTATTGACTATCGCATGGGGAGGTTTGGTGGTCAGTAAACAGTGGAAAGAGGCCCAGAAAAAAAGGGGGTACACTCAGGCTTGAAATCCACCAGGTACACGCCTCTGCTGCCATACCAGTTATTTATATACTTATCTACTACTTCCATCCTAGTTGGTTAACAGTCTCTGCCCCAGCCCTAGCCCTGTGGGCCTCAGACCCCAGCAGTGGGCCACTCATCTGTGGCCACCTACGGCAAGGTGGTGCTTTCCTGGAGTCATCCTCCTTTGGCCACTTGTAATTTGGCCCTCTTTAGGGTACCATACTAGTTGTTCAATATTTTGAGCATCACACACCAACTCTCCAAAGAGAAAGTCAAGTGATAAAGGTTCCCCCAAATGCTCACATGGCTTTTGTCTCTCTCTAACCTCTTTTCTTGATTAACTCCTGTGCAACCATTCAGATCTCAACTCAAATGTCACTTCCCATTTCGCCGTCTGGACTGTGTCTCCCTGACATTTATTCTCGCAGCTCTGTTCTTTCACTTCATATCTTGTATCCATTTGCTTATTTGTTTGTCTGCCTCCCTGATGAAGCTGTAAACTCCATAAGGGCAACAAAAAGCAGAACTTATTTGGCAAACTGCACAGGCTTCTATATGGTTTATGTGGGATTGGCCACCTACCCAGCTCCAAAGATGGGTCCTGTTGTATTCCAGCCAGTTAGCATGTCCCTTCCTCCAGGTCCTACTCATTGGCACAGGAACGAGAACCTGATCTAAGGCAGCCCAAGCAGAGTGAGGCTGGACACTCTGGCGAGGAAAGCAGAGCTTCAGACCCGTTCTGAAGAGGCAATGTCACCAATGTGGTTATCATGAAGCATGACACGAAGGAGGACAAAGACGCAGAGTCCCAGAAAGGTGGCTCCAAAGGATACACAACATGGGCCTCTCGAGTAAACCAGATCTGGGCTGGCCCTTGTGTTTGGACTGTTCAGTTACATCAACCAATAATTTTTTTTTTTTTTTTTTTTTTGCTTTAGCCAGTTGGGACCAAGGTTTCTATGTACTGTGACCAACAAAATCCTAACTGATATATCTTGTCCCTGTATCCACAAGAACCTTGCTCATGGAAGACACCATATCTTGAACAATATGCCATTGGGAGAACTGGAGATGGCTTAATGGGGGAGGTGACTGGGTAACATCAGCTGGAGCCTTAATTTGAACATAGTTCTTTAGAAAATATGTTAGACTGCCCAAGATTTAAATTCATCAGAAATTCAGGAGTATTTTCCCTGGTGTGTTTTACAGCAGAATTGTTCCTACCTGAGGTTATTAACCTGCTCACCTGTCATTTCCTAAGAACCCCTAAAGATTTCTGCTTCAAATCCTGGACTTTCAACCTACAGAACCTATGGTTTTAATTGGGGGAAGGGAACAGGAAAGAATGATTCAGCCTCTAGCCGCTTTTTACTCTGCTGGATAAGATCATTAATTTTTTCCCCCAGAATGACCTGTGACTTCCTACATTTCTTACATTTCAACTTCAAGTTTCATTTCTCGGGATGCCTACAGCTTTTCACCTGGCTAGATGGAAGCCAAGATTTTACTTTTCTCTTGGGGGCTATTCTGCTGGGCTAGAGTCATTAGAAGCAACTTTAACTTCAGGTTATTATAAATATCACATCTTTTAAAGCATAATCAGGCTATGTGGTTCATGATCTGGTTCTTAGATTAAAGGTCTGTGTGGCCAAAGGGCTGTACTTCTACAACTATAGAGAAATAAACAACCTTGACTAGTCAGGGAAGGAAAAGTCTGCAAGTCGGTCCCCATAGCCTAATCAGGGGATTCTTTTCCTCCTTCCCTGATTCACCAGAAAGCACACTTGCTCATACTGTTCACATTCTCAAAATATGTTTGTTACTCTCAGAGCTCCTGGAATACATATCCTCCGACAGTTGCCTTTTGTCAATGAACTGTTCTGCACAGCTCCGCTGCTTATATTTTAGGATTTTTTTTCCTTTGGGAGAGAGAAGAGTGGCTTGTAAAACTACTAGTGGAAAATAAGCATTAAGAATCACTTCACCTTCTTCATCAAATAAATCCACCTGAATTACTGGTTCTATGAACCAGTATGTAATTCAAAAGTTTGATGAAGAACAGAATACTTTGAGTCTCAAAACATCTCTCCATAAATTACTTATTAACTACAAAGGGACAAATAATAACTTCACAGTGGAGAAAGTGTGGGGGCACCACCTTAACCAAGATGCTAATGAGACAGATGACCATCAAGGGGCTCCTGTAAGGATGCACAGAGAGACACACCATCACCTCTGTGGAACCCCATCCAAAGCACAGAACATGAAAGAACCATGAGGAAACAGGACAAACCCAGAATCAGGATCATTCTACACAACCACCAGCCTATACTCGTCACAAACTCTCACAATATGAGGAACAAAGAGGCTGAAGAATTATTTCATACTTAGACCAAAGTGACATGAGAACTAAGTGCAATGCATGATTGTAGACTGGTTCCTGGCCTGAAAAATTTAGCCACTAAGGATGTTACTGGAATAACTGGCAAAATTGGAATATGGATGGTAGATCAGTCAACAGTATCAATGTTAAATTTCTGACTTAGACCACTGTGCTGTGGTTTGGTAAGAAAATGTTGTTTCGCTTAGGAAGTAATCACTATTTCCAGGGAAAAGGGCAAAATGTGTCCTTACCCTTAAGGGGTTCAGGAGAAAAGAACATGTATATATGGATAGACAGTGAATGCCAAAGCAAATAATGCTAAATATTAATAATTGGTGAATCTAGGTAAAGCACATACAAGAGTTCTTTGTACTAATCTTGCAACTTTTCTTTAAGTTTGAAATTATATCTATAACTATATATCTACATCTATATAGATATATAAAAATCAACACACACAATTCAAAATAAAATGCATCAACCTAAAATCCAGCCTATTCTTCATGTATTGTTGGCAATCTGAAGAGAAACAAAGGCTAGGATACCAAAAGGGATTGGGTCAGTAGATTCATTCATTAGGACCCTGAGTACATTTCTACTAACTTAAATTATGCTTTCATTTGAATCAAACATTTTGGACTGCCTTCAGCTTACTGCCAATTACTTATACATTTAAACACTCAAAGGATGGATTCCATACTTTTCCTCAAGTGAGGCACAAGGCTGTCAGTATTCTCGTGTGCTAACAAGTAAGCAAGGCCAATTTCTATAACCTAACTATAGGACTTCTGGGTACGTAAACTTTTTCTCATATGCCCAGTTCCCTATTTTCTTAGAAAATCCAATTTGCTCTGGGATTTCAAATACCACAGGCTCTTGTTTTTGTCACAACAAATGAACTATCTTATTCTGTCGATTCTTAAAAAGAAATTCAATGAATCTTTGCTCACTGCTAGCTTTTCGAGATCTCTCCCAATATCTCTTTGATCAAGCTTTTCCACCCACTCTGGAATAATCCAGGGGTAATTAGAACTACTTACCTTCTTTAGCCTAAAAGGAGCCAATTCATCACAAGCTGTCATGGATTCTGATTCTAAATTACCAAGAGCCCCATTACTAACAGAGGCAGGGAATCTTCTTTGCAATTAAAGTGATTGATTTCTTTGCAGACGCAGTAGCATTTCACTTTTTAATTATGTTCATTCGGATCAAATGTGAGAAAATTCTTCCTCATTTTATTTTCCATTCAAAGGACACGATACAACAAACATTAATCCCAGAGTGATACAAGGCCAGACCTGCAAGGGCCTTAGGCAGAGCTGGACATCTATCAATGGGTCTTGTCCATTTTACAGGGTCTTAGTGGCTCCTTAAGCTCTAAAGTGGAGAAAAGGGACTAATTATTTGTTACATCACATACTTCACCTAAGCGCTGGCCAAACCTTCCAGCATCTGCTAAGTTGTGATGAGACAGCATTAGATGTTTAGATAAACATAGACTAGCGCCGAACAAAACAATTTTGTTTCTTGTGCAGGCAAAGAACAGAGCCACAGTGCTGGGGATAAAGCAGTGTGTGCAGGTAAACATAAGCAACGAGGGAACAAATCTGTTTTTTCTCACTTAGATGGTATTAACATGGTTATGTGTTGTCAAATTTTGAAAGAGAAAAATAAACAAAAACAGTTTGGGAGAAGAAGGATGACACTCTGGAGGATCTGAAGGAACGTGAGGCCACCAAGGCTTACACAGATTTCCCAAGGCCTGAAAGACACCTGCCTGTCCACTTTGCTTTTAACCTTAAAGACTGGCCAGTTGTGGCTCCCGCAGCCTGTAGACCCGGGACCTGCATCCTTATCTCCCCTTCCCCACTCTACACGTGGTCAGCAGACTGGCGTCCGTTCACTCACTTGAGATATTCAAAGGTCAAGGTTTTCGCTCAATGAGTATCTTCCAGCGATCTGTGCTCCAGACAACAGTGACTACCCTTTGTCCTGGTATGAATGCAGTTGCTCGCCGTTTTCCAAACACTTTCACACATATGTAAAGAAGAGCCTGGGAGCCCTCCAAGATTTTAAATTTTAGTTAAAAAATGAAATTATATAGTAAGCTCTTGAAAAATGAAAACATCCACGTATGTGAGATTGTACCTCTGCCTTTACTGCAGGCTGTTTGCAAAATTCAGGAAGCCCTGCCTTTCCATTCATTAAACACATAGTCGTTGAGCACCTCCTAAGGGCAAGGCAGGATGCCAGGTGATGGAGGTGGAGAAACAGGGCTTCTTCCTTGCTCCGATGGGGAAGGCACATAAGCAGACACCCTCGGCACAGGAAAACACAGAATGGAGGTGCTGTGATGGGATAAAAGGGTCACGCTTATAAGAACAAAGGAAAAGCGCATCCTTCCAATGCAGGAGACACAAACAAGCTCAGGAGGTTGGCAGGTGTCTTGAAGGAACATCAGTCTTGCTGAGGGGGGGCAGAAACTCCAGGCTTACCCGACGTAGCACGGGCATATATGCTCGCCACATTCCAAGAACCAGAAACACAAGAAAGAAGAAGCCAGACCAGACACCACAAAGCTGTGACCATTGGGCTCAGAAGTCTGGGATTTTTATGAACCAAGGAGGAGCATGAAGGGGAAGTGACGGTCCAGCTGGCGGTGCTGGTAGGGGCAGGTGGGGGCAGATGAGGCTGCTGAAATGATCCGCTGAGGGCTGACAGAGCTGGCTGTGGCAATGGGAATGGAAATAAGTGGAGATTCAAGAGATTTGGGGCCAGTACAAACCACAGGGACTTGGAACCATCATATGAATGGATGAGGAAGTAGGCAAAATAGACTCTGAGCACTATTATATGTGAACACTTGGATGGCATCCATGGACTGGCCGGCTTTTGCTGTTGAAACATTTACTGTGTTTAAACAGTCACATCCTGCACTGAGCCCTTGTTTTAAGCTCTTCAAACATCCCTGAGATAAGTGGGGGAGTTATTTCAATCCTCCTTTTTACAGATGAGAGAACCATGACTGGCAAGGTTTAGCCCTAAGCAGGAAACCCAACTAACCCAACTAATTGGTGCAGAGCTGGGACGAAAGATCAGTGTAGTCCTCATTACACAATCCAGAGAAACACAAAGATGGCTCAAAACTGTCCTAGTGGCATGTTTCCAGCCTAAGTGGGACAAAGTTCATACAACTTTATATCGTGAGCTGTGTTGTAAGGTGGTCTGTTGATAACGTCCATTCCAAAAGCCAACGGAAAGCTACCAGTACGCTGAATCATTAAAAACATGGAGGTACAGGACTCAAGTCTTACACGGTTCTGAAAAAAATACCCTTCACAGATGCTATTTTTAGACTCAAGTTTTCCCAGCATAAAGTTTTTAAAAGAACAATCCATCTAAAAAGCATGTAAAGAAATTCATTGACAAAGGTTTAGATGATTTAGGACTTTAATGTCCTTCACATGGTCAACATAAAACACTGACAATGGATGAACAATAGGGGAAAAGACGATTCAGCAAAGATCTTCCTTCTTCGGCATCACTGGTGAAACACCAGAACGAGAACGATCACGTGAAGCAACAGTAAGGGAATTTAACACAGATTTTTAGTTTAACAGCATAACTGAAAAACAAAACCAACCAACCAACCAACCAACCGATCTTCTACCCACTGAAAGGAAAGGAAAAGTGAATCAGGGAGCTTCCAAATCTTGTGAAGCAGCTTAAAAAGGGAGAGGGGAGGGGGAAGGGGAGGCACACGACTGTTGAGAACCTAACACTCTAATGCACAAGGTCAAGGATCCTAACAAATTCTCAAAGTCTCAACATATACCAACAAGAACCATATTATTAGAAATATAAAGGCACAGAGATATAAATGCATAGATATATAAACTATTTGGTAGTAAAAACAGACCTTGCTATACAAACATATAGTAAGTCACTTCTATCACTTTATGAGAACAACCATATAAAGAAAGGATCCAGAAGACTCCACTGCTGTCATCTTGCAAAGGATCAAAATTCAGCACCTAGAGGGCCCCACCCACCCTCCATGCTGTGTGTCTGTGTTTCTCTAAAAATAATAACCTGCAATTGGTATATAATTAAACCCATAGGCAGCTTTGAATATGAGATCTAGGCAGAAAAAGTAGCAGCAAAGACAACAGTAGCTGGAATTTGGTAGAAAAGTAAGAGAAGACTTTTTAAAAACTTCCAGTTCAAGTCAGAATTAAGGTTAAGTTTCAACAGCTTGGGATAGCTGTGGATGCTTCTCTGTTCTCTGAAAAGAGAAGAAAATCTATCATAAGTATGTTCATTCGAAAAAAATACTGTGTTTTTTAGCCATGCCCAGGTGACTTTCAATTTTGTACACTGTTCAAGGGCAGAGTGTATATTAGTTAGGATGTGCTCATAGCTGGTGCATCTCCAAAAAATGCTTCATGAAGGCTGCCAGCTTCTGACATCTTCGATGGTGACAGCATTATACAGAGAGGCCTGAATGCCTCCCACGGACCCAGATGAACCACCGATGCAGCCGTTAAGAACAGGAGCATCTGGTTGAGCATCAGGATGACCCTCCTTCCCGTCACCAGCTCCTGCGAGAGTCACGGCACCTGAGGCCATCGTGTCCAACCTCCCACCTGAAAGACCCTGCAGGTGGCCAGGAGCGTCACACAGCTCAGTCATTAGAAAATTCCTTTCCAATGGCAGTGAAGGACCGTCATGCTCACAGGTAACCTAGGTTAGCTCAACTCTTCAATGAGCCTGCTGTGCAGGGGGCAGGGAGCGGGCAGCTATTCTCATGGGTGAAAACATATATCTTCCATGGAGCTCACAGAATTAACTACTCTCTCTGATGTTCAGGGGAGCAACAGTGTCTGTTCTTACACTGAACAGGATTGTGCCAGCTGCACTAGAGACGGGATGGCACTCTTTGTGCTGTCAGAGCAGAGACTTTCAAAGGAAATTTTGACCAAAGCTCCTAGAAGGTGTGCCCTCCCCCCGCCCCATGCTCTCGGCCGTGGAATCATGCTAAGGGGCCTGTAAGCAGCAGCAGGAGCACCCCCGTAACAAACGGTCTTTCCCAACTAGTTACAATAACTGCTACTCCAGGATGGACAGGCTCCTAGATGTGTCTCCTTCAGCGTCTGAAAACTAAACCAATTCTCTGACAAGCTTCTGGATGGGACACGTACTCACCACCTATGCCCTTTCAGGGAGATCATAATGAGTTCAAGAGCTTTGTCGAGAAATCTTTTTTCTAAAGCATCATCTCCTTTGGTGTTGCCAATGCGGAATGGAATATTCATCTTGCTTCTATTCTGGGCCTGCACTGGACATCTGAAAAACATGTTTTTTCTTCCAGCTATTTTTCTGCAATGTTCAACTGCCATTAACAAAGCAACAGAAAAGTTTTAAAAACCATTTTCCAGATGCAAACAAGAGATTAAAAAAAAAGATCTGTGCCAGCACATTTATCATTTACTTAGGGAGATCACTCTTGCATATGGAACAGTGAGTTAACATTCTCTTATACGACTCATACTTAATTTCCAAGAGCCTCAGTTTCCTCATCTGAATATTAGCAATAATAATAATATCTCCATTTCATACTAGTTATGACAGTTCAGTGGTACAACATAGATGAAGCTTTCAACCCATGGCAGCCACCCAGCAATGGGAATGACCCTTTCTCTACAAGGCTGCAGAGAAAAAAAATAAGTTGGTCCAAATAGTGGCGGTAAGATTTAAAAATAATGAGCAGCAGCTTTCAAAGCACTTAAAACACTGTATTGTCCCAAGCTGTGTGACCTTGAACAAGTTACTAAATCTCTCTGTTGTGCCTCTCTGATGTGAGGACTAAATGGCCACAAATTCTCTGCATCCCTCCCAGCAAGAGGTGGGGTCTAGTGCTCCACACCTTTTGAATCTGGGCTGGCCTTGTGGACTTGCTTTGACCAAGAGACTGCAACAAGAGTGATGCTGTGCAACTTCCAAGCTGAGGCCTCAAGGGGCATGAGGCTTCTATACCTGCCCTCTTAAAACATCACTGCCATGGAAGCAAGCCCGAGCTTGCCTGCTGGAAATAACAGGCCCAGCCCACAGCCAGCACCAGCTGCCAGACAGATGAGGGGGGCCATTTAGACTCTAGGTGGATCACCAGATGACTTTGGTTGAATAAGTGATCTCAGATGAGACCAGCAGAAGAAACCACCCCACTGAGCCCAGCCCCACCTGCTGACTGAAAAGAATCCTGAGCAAAAGAAATGGCTGTGGTTTTCAGTCACAGTCTTGAAGTGTTCTATGATGCAAAAGTAGGTAACTGATAGAATTTAGAACAGCATCTGGAACACATTCAATGCTATGTAAATATCGATTGAAGTCAACAGAGTTGTCTTTTCATTCTCCGCACCTTGCACAGGGATCATACAGACTCTCAAAAATGAATGGGTCAAGTTTCATCTAGGATATGTTAGTATTGGACTTCAGTTTCTGATTTGGAGAGTGAGCAAGCCAAAATTATCTTCCGCTGACAACCAAAGGAGACAAACAGAAGAAGAGCTAACATGCTATTCTGGATTACAAGGAAAATATGTCATAACTCTCT
Organism: Mesoplodon mirus; assembly: GCF_964341445.2. Taxonomy (NCBI): domain Eukaryota; kingdom Metazoa; phylum Chordata; class Mammalia; order Artiodactyla; family Ziphiidae; genus Mesoplodon; species Mesoplodon mirus. Next base: position 3,502,872 of record NW_028295808.1, on the reverse strand, counting down.
CCATTTTCTCAAGCACATCCTATTTTATTCTTCCACTTCTACAGGGTGGGATTCATTAAAAGTAAACAGCAAAGAAAAGCAGTGTGAGGAAGCCCCCATTAAAAGCTATGCTCGGCCCTCAGGGCACACATATAATTCCTGTTAAAGTTAACGGGAGTCAAGTGCACGTCGACAGACAGAAGAGACGCAAGCAGGGAAACCAAGTATCCGGTAATAGGCTTTGAGCCTGAATTCTGGGCCCCCCTTTGCACAGGTAGTAGGTATCCTGGTTGACACTGACGTTAAAAATGTAGTGTCTACCCTCTTTGATATTCTGCTGCCTCAGGCTCCCCAGGTGACAGTCCAATTATAGAGCTGGAGCAGCAAGAAGGACACGTGATTTAAGGGGAAAAAATATTAAAAGGGGGAAGAATTAAGAACCTGGATTTACAAAGAATCTGTCTTTACAGTCGTCCCCCACACATTTACCCATCCTACTGTGAATGTAGGTGGTATCCTGACAGCAACAATGTCATAACAACTAGAAATTGAAGATTAAATTTGCACGGTGCCTGAGAGTGTCCCTGCTGTGGGGCTGAGGGAAGGAAGAAAAAGATGAAGGGGAATCAGCTGCTCCCAAACTAGCAAGACGGCTGTGGAGGGAATTCAGATTCCACAGGATAAGCACTGTGGAAGCACAGAGCTGAGCAAGTACCTCTGCCCAAGGGAAGGTTGAAGGTTTCAGCGGAAGGGAGGTGGGAAGGGTCAGGACAGGGGTAGACGAAGGAAGGACACCTGGCAGAGAGCTGTCTCTGCCAAGGCACGGGGGACCGCAGCAAGTTCTCTGCAGCACCTGGGGTGCTGGGTGCCTGGCTGGGGGCAGGACTGCAGACCGCAGAGGGCCCTGCAGACACGCTCTCCTGGGAACTGGATCCATCGGATCCTGGAGCACGAGGAGCAATCAGGTCTGCACAACAAGGAGTTCTGCGTTGTAGAAAAAGCACTAGGACACAGGGGCTGGAGGGTGGGGACACTGGGGGAGAGGCCTGCTAGAAAGTTCCCACAAAGAACTTTCTAGGTCAACAGAATTAGGGCTCGTGATCAAGACAGGGACACTGGGGAGTTTCAAGCATGGGCAGTAAATGAAAATGCCAATAAGGACCCAACGGTCATATAAATGAGTATAACAGGCCCAACATGACAGACTCAGCACAAACCCCCTATGTTACCTGTTAACTGTGAGGGCCCGTTCTTTACTTCCACAGAGAAACAGTCTCCCTTTTGCTTGAAACATATGGCCCTCCCAGTCTGTTTCTCCCACTTTCAGAGACACGGGGATTATGAAATAAGACATCTGGATTTAAATCATCTTCCCATGTTCCAGTAAGGGCTCAAATTGTGTGTTTTAGGCCCTGTGAGCCACACCGAGCACTGCCGTGGGCTGTGCTGGGCCACCGCTCCCAGGAGTTATCACTAAATCCCACAGCAGGGGCTGGGCCTGTGGCCGAATGAGTTGGGGGCAGGGAGAAGGTGCCAGGCTGACAGAGCGCTAGCAGGGGGCCGGGTGGGTGTGGAAGCAGCAGGTAATCCTGGGACTACAAAGCTTCCAGGACAGAGTCTGAGCAGCACTCCCCAGGGAGTCTAGGACGGAAGCGGATAAGGATGGTTGTGACTGGAAAAGCGGTGCCACAGTCAGTCATAGAAATTTAGGAAATCCTGAACTAACAGGGCTACACGGGTTTCTGGACTCAACTTCCTAGAGCGTCTCAAGAGCTCTGGTGAATCGTGAACTCCCAAGAGGATAATTCATACAGGAACAGAGTTTTCCCCAAATGCATGTGGCTGAAAAACCCACTGCATCTCTGGGATGAGTATTCTAGAATGCCCACTGAGAAACCCCTGGACTTCCCAAGGTACCAGAGGGGTGTGTGTGAGGGGAAAGGCACCACCTCAGCGCAAAACAGCATCTCACAAAGGTGGTGACGGTTAGTAGGGCGCAAGAAAACCGCAGGCAGCTGGCAAGCGATGACAAGATGCTCGTTTCAGTGGTGTCTGCTCCAAAAGACAAACCAGAAACAAGAAGGGCGTGAAGAGTGCATCCTGAGGTGAGAGAAGCCCACAAAACAGTCACTAGGCCTCTCCTGACTGCCTAACTTTTAAATAAAAAATTAACTCTAAATTTGCACACGATTAGGAAAACTAGAGTAAAAATATAAAGATCTATTCCCTTCCATAGAGGTGGTTGCCAATAACAGTCTTTTGTGCATTTTCAGGATCAGATACACAAATGTGTATACGTGTATATATGCGTGTTTCCGTATGTACATATATACATACATAGTATTTACAAACACTGTGGGTTTCTAAGTGGAATCATAGAAATGTCCTTTTCTACACCTGCTCTTTTTCCTTTTGACCTCATGACGTATCAGGTCATCTTCCCAGTTTGCTCACAGACCTTCCCCGTTCTCCACACACACGTTACTCCATACCACGGATGGATCCTAATTTCCTTCATCAGACCCCTCCCGAAGGACATCCGGGTTGTCTCTAGATTTTCCCCATTATGTCAGTATCCCTCATTGGACTTGCGGGTGCCTGATTTTATGCACACTTCTGTGCAAGGCAGAGTACTGGCAGAGGGCAGGTGCCTAGAAGTAAAAGACTTTGGTCAAAGAGCAAGAGAGTTTTGAACTTTGATGGACGCTGCAAACCTCACTCCAAAATTGAACACATTTATTATACTTAACATAGGCAAAGTGTGTTTGTTCCCTCGTCTACACCAGATGTTATCAGTCTTTAGAATTTCTGCCCATCTGCCCAAGAAAATCCCATGGTTTTAATCTGCATTTCCTAAGGAAGTTGGTCCCTCTTCAACTGTCTAGTAGCCAGCTGTGTTTCTTCTGAGTTGTTTGCTCATACAGGTAGAAACCACCCCCTGCCTTTTTAAAATTTGCTTATCCTTTTTCATTTATTTGTGGGTTCTTCTCTATATCAACAGTAACCTTTATATGTTAATACACTACCCAACTTTGGTGTCTGTCATTTTGTTTTGTTTACGTCTTGAACTGTAGAAAAGTTTTAAATTTTCATGGAATTAAATATCTTTTACTTTATGGCTTCTGAGTTTTATGGCTTACTTAGGAAGGCTTCTGTACTCCCTACACTTACACAGAAATTCTCTCCTGTATTTTATATTTGCTTCTTGCATTTAGTTGCCTTTGCATCTTTTCGACTGACTAGAATTTGTGTATGCTGTGATGCAAATATCTAATTTCTGTTTAAATGAAGTATCAATGTTTCAATCAATCAATTAGACAAAGTCAAGTTAGACTGTAAAATTGTCTAAGTTAAAATACAATTCTCAAGTAAACAGGGACCTGTTCCTGGACTTTTCCTCTGATCTCTGTTTCCCTCTGCCAGTGGCTTTATATATTAATAGATCGTATGTTAACATTACATTTTATTAATGTTAACATATATGTTTAAAATGTTTCATCTATCCTTTTGCACTAACTTTTTCAGGAGAACACTGAACTGGCTTCTAGATATTTACTAATTTTTGTGACTATTGCAAATGGGATCTTTCCTTGTTTTTCAGTGTTATTTCTGGCTTATGGGAAAGTAACTGACTTCTACATACTTAGACACAACTGATCACAATTCTGAACATGATCATTTCTAGTTTTTCCACTGATTCCTGCATTTTGAAAAAAACAGTCATTATCATCTGTGATTTTTGTTGTTTCCTTAGTAAAGGCTCTGGAAACAGCCCCCCCCCACCAATCTCCCCATGTTCTTATCCTGCCTGATCCCACTTCCCCGCTGCACCTGACCCTAACCTGTCTGCACTGCTGTAAAACACTGTCTGTTCACAGGGTTCTGATGACAATAAAAGGTATTCATATCTGTAAAGTGCCAAGGGCTCTGCCTACTTTATTTTGGGGTTGTCAACAGACACATCACATGCTTCCCTCTTTCCTAAGGCCTGGACCCCACATGAAAGGGAGAAAAGGTGACCTCGTATCTGGATATGGATTTTGTCACTTCAAGAGCTTTATCATATTAAAATTAATATCTAATAAATATTAAACACTATGTGTCAGGAACATCCTAGGTACGTTCCATAAGAACCACAAATAATATTAATAGCTAACCGTTAAGGAAGTAATTAACCATTAAGGAATAACCATTAAAGCTGTTTTAATTTTAGCACACCAGAAAATATAAGGGTTATTAAGTTCTAGTGGCATTAAAAAAAAGAAAGAGGGCTTCCATGGTGGCGCAGTGGTTCACAGTCCACCTGCCGATGCAGGGGACACGGGTTCGTGCCCCGGTCTGGGAGGATCCCACGTGACGTGGAGCTGCTGGGCTGGTGAACCATGGCCGCTGAGCCTGCGTGTCCGGAGCCTGTGCTCCACAATAGTGAGAGGCCCGCATACAGCAAAAAAAAAAAAAAGAAAAAAAGAGTTACCAATTCTAATAGTAGCTTTTCCTTTTCGACCACCTTCCAAAATTATAGTTCTCTTTTTCTGTCTAGAAGCTTTGGATGGTTCCTTCACCGATGGAGAAGTTATCCACTGGTACTGAGAGAGAAATGATAAATATGCTATTTAAGTTACAGGTAATTTAGGAGGGTTTGATCTTCATTAGAAATTAAGATATTTTAAGTTAATAAAAGGTCTTTAATCTGCATTTCTGGGAAGCTAAATTAAAGCATCACACAACATTTTCAAAGACAGAAAAGCCATTTCATTTGACTAAAAACTTAGTTTTAAGATGGCAGAAAGTACCTTGATAATTTTCTTTTAAGAAGGAAAGAAAAACAAGCCATTAAAGAGAAATTCTTCCGAGAGAATTAAAACATGTTATATACCTCTGACTTGGCACTCCTTCCATTCTGGAGACCTTTTTTGGTAACTGCTTTCAGCACAGAATGATTTAAAGTAAAATAAATTGAAATTAGAGTAATTATTTCCCAATGAGTGGCTATTTCCATTTAAAACCAAAAGCCAACTAATTATTGCTTTTCCCATAAAATTAAATATGAAATCTACATTATGTAATTATACACTTATTTCCCCCTTTGTGTATTCTAATTTCTTCCTCAAAAACCTAAGATGCCATCTTGCAGACTGCCCCCAGTGGCTACTATTTTGGCAGCAGCAAAGGTCAGCTTTAAACATTTTGCATCTAAAGTGGCTTTAGATACCTTTGGATAGAAAGTACAGTCTGAGCACCATCCAGACGCTTAGATACCTAAAGGGCATCCAAGATAACAAACCAAAGTCCTGATAGTCCCTCAAAAGCTGCTCCTCCCATCAGCCCCCTTCTTCTAAGGGATACCACCCTGTTGCACACATAATCATCAACGACTTGTCTCCTTGTTACTATTTCCTTCATACCCCACATCTAATCTATCTGCAGGTCTTGATAGCTACACCCTCAAAACACAACCTGAATTCAACCACTTTTCACTTGCTCCAAACTTCCAACCTAACCTAGGCCATAAACATCTCTTATTTGGAGCACTGTGACAGTCTCCTAACTGGTCTCCCTGTTTCTCTTCTTTATCCTCCCAAGTCCATTCTCTATACCAGGTCACCTTATTCATATACTATTTGGATCATGCCTTTTTCCAGTTCAAACCCCTCTACTCATTTAGAATAATCCACATCTTTACTCTGGCCTTCAAGACTTTACAAGAGCAGACCCCTGGCTAGCTCCTTGACCTCATGTCATACCACACTCTTCTTCACTCGGTACTCTGGCCATGTTGGCCTCCTTGCTTTTCCTTAAATACTCCACCCACCTACATGCCTGCATACTCATTGCCTCCTTGTCCTGGAATGTGCTTACTCCAGTTCTTCCATGGCTTGCTCCTCTCTTCATTCATGTCTCTGTTCAAATGCCACTTCTCCAGTGAAGCTGTCCCCTAACAAACCTATCCAATGGAGTCCTACCTGCTCTCCCTCGCTCTCCTTACTTTAAGATATTTTTGCACTTCCTACCCTCTAAAATTATATTACTTATCTGTTTACTCATTTCTATCTGAACTCCCTCACTCTCCTTACTTTAAGATATTTTTGCACTTCCTACTCTCTAAAATTATATTACTTATCTGTTTACTCATTTCTATCTGAACTCCTTCACTAGAATGTAAGCTCCACGAGGGCAAGACTTTTGTCTGTCTGGTTCACTGCTTTATCCCTAGTGCCTAAACCCATATCTGGCACACAGAAGATATTTTAAAAATTGCTTGTGATTCTGACAAATGAATAAAGTGCTCCTGGCAAGAATTCAGAGGTTGCACAGGAAAGAAAGAATGCTCTTGGTGGAAGTAGGCTTAGTATCTAGGTTCACCTCTATTCAGAGTAGAGATAAGAACAATTTACAAGTAAAATTCACTTTAATTAGTACAATATCTGCTAAAAACATAAGGGAAGTGCAACACTAGAAAAGTACAGTTGAAGCTTGAACAACATGGGTTTGAACCTCGCGGGTCCATTGACACACGCATATTTTTCAATAAATATGTACTATCGTCCTACACGATCCAAGGTTGGTTGAATCCACAGATGTGGAACCACTGACTATAAACTTATACCCAGATTTTCAACTGTGTAGGGGATTGCGTAGGGATTTTCAACCCCTAACCCCACGTTGTTCAAGGGCCAACTGTGTGTGATGAGGAAAGTTAAACACATTAAATTTTAAAAAACTGTCAATACGTGAACAAATTCTTTTTGTTTTGCTACGTGTTTATCAATTTCAAAAAAGTGACCACATACCAACAAGTGGATTTTTTCTTATATCCAGAACGAGCAGACTTCTGTTGGTTTCAAGGGCCTTTAGTAAAGCCTTTGCTCCTTCACTGGTGAGGCCACACTGTTGCAGGTCAAGTGCTTTCGATGAAAGACAAAGGTCATTTCCTAACTCTACAGATTTAACATATAGACAACTCTCATTTTCTCACGTGTGGAAGAGTCCTGCACAAGACAAGTCATGGCAGGTTTGTAATTTTGGGTATGGAAAAAAACAGAAACGTATATGCACACACATAATGCATGATCCAGTTTAAATACCTCTTCTTGAATGTGCAATGATAACCCTGGCTTTAGTATCAATAAATCATCCAACATATTTTACAATTACAGAACTGAAGAATAACTGTATATAACGTATGAGCAAAAAGCATCACAAAATGAATCTCAGTTCATATTTAGCAAGGGCGGCAGAGGCATGTAAACCTCACAAGCAAAACCTGGTGGAGCTCAGAAATGCACTGCATTCTTTTGATCATGATCTTCAGCTCCAAATCACACTTGAAACTAGCTAAAAGGGGAAAACAAAATAGAAGAAATGTAATAACTGTTAGTTTTAGAGGAAAAAAGGACAAGTCTAAGAGGATACAAATAATAACAAATTCAAACAATGTGTGAATAGAGAATACATAGTAAAAACCTATCATGAAAGTATGATGGTCAAGAACTCTCTCCATAAAAAGTCAGACAAAAACCGGAAACACTGAACATGAATTTTAGTAGTTCTGGGGCTGAACAACCTACTCATTTAAACCAAAGGGATGATCACCAAAGCACAGGTATTAAAAAATATTACATGAAAGGAAACTACGATGAGTCTTTTTTTTAAGTGTGGTGTGGACCATCACATTAAAATAACTGGAGTCTTTCAACACCCCCATGACACATAGAAATAGCAAGTAAGACTTATGGATCTGACAGGATATGATACAACCCTTACAAACTCTCACTACAGAAGAATGGACACAGGGTATAATTAACCAAATAGCCAAATTAATACAAACAGCCAGTAAACCTCACCAGTAAATCAAATGAATACAAAATAAAACAAAATGTAGTTATTTTCCTATCAGATTAAGCCAAGATTCTGTAAGAAAAGCCTTTAAATCATGTCTATACCCTTTTGATCCAACAACTCTCTTTCTAAGAATTTAACCAAAAGAAATAGTCAGAGATATAGGTAAGGATATATATCAGAGTACTATTTGTAACTGAAAAACTGGACAAAGCTTATATACAAGCATGGATAAGCTACGTGCACTGTGGCATATTCATATAATGAAATACTGAACAATCACAAAAAATGATGCAGGAGATGCAAATTTACTGACTTGCTAAAATGCTCATACTAAATTAATTGAAAAAAGTTATAAAATTTGGAGTAATCCCACTTGCATCGAAAATGGAGAGGTACTCATTTTTGTAGTTTTACATTTTTTTACAAGTGCTACAAGCCACTGTTTGTGAGAGGCAGGCTTCACATCTACTGTTGGGGTGGACTATAAATTGGCATAGTATTTCTGGGTGGTAATTTGGCCATGTGTATCAAAAGTCTTACAAATATGTCACACTTAGTCATTCCACTTGTAGTACCTTATTCTACAGAAGTAATCCCGATGGACACAGAGATGTATATACAACGTATTCACATTGTTTCTGACAGGGAAAAGCAAACTGTCTAAATCGAATTGCAAAGAATTGATTAAACTATGGGACATCAATACGATGCAATACTACATGATACATCATTAAGTGAAAAAAGCAGGAATATGAAATAGCAAGTATACTACAATTCTATTTTTGTAATCCCTAAGTGTACAAATATATTTGTAGAAAAAAAAGACTGAAAGTATATACACCAAAATGAACAGTGATTATGTCTGGGTATTAAAATTACAGGTAATTGTTCTCTTGTTACTCTGTATTTTCTATAAAGGATATATGCAACTCTTAGAGAAAGTTTAAAAGCAAAATAAAAGCTATCAGTAAAATGAGGCTTAAAAAAAATCCTATCACAATAGTACCATGCCAAAAGCTAAGCATATTTCATATTAAAAATTCAATATTTTCAATTTTAGAATTTACCTCTAAGCCATAAATCCTCACTAAGAGATTCTGCCAAAGCACTTGCACCCAGGTCACCAATGAGCATGTTGCAGTTCAGAGTGATACGCCTCAAACCAGCCATACAGTCAAGATCAGGTCTCCTGGAACGAAGACTCTCAGCCCAGGTTTCTTCATGCTTTCTGGTAGTCTGATATGTCAAAGACTTAATGGGATGAAATTAAGATGCCTGAATAAGGAAACAGGGTGTGCCTACTGAGTATGGCTTATTATGTCAGAGATTTACACACACACACATATCAAGCATATATGCCAGGAGCATCAACCTGAGAAATTCAACGGTCACTTCTGGTTTACGAGTCCAGTGACCCAGATTCTACTCGGTCAGTGATTAGATTCTAGCCACTGGATAGCCTGTTTCTGAACACTTATGTAAAGTTGGACAACTCAATTACAGTCTGTGAATTATTTTCCTTATCTTCTAAGTCAGGGAATTGGTTCTAAATTCTATCATTGCTGAGGCTCTAAATTTCATCATTCTTTCCTCCAATGGTTTCCAAACACCTGACTGGGCAAACCATAAGAAAACTTTTTAATATGCATCTTATTTATTAACAAATTATATACACAAAGTTCCATACATATAATTTATGTACATGATAAACTACACAGATTTTTTAAAATAATACAAAGGTAAAAATGTTCTAATATTTTCTTTTCCTAACTCCTAAGGCATTATTTTATTTTACTTATTTTTTATAAATAGTTATTTATTTGTTTGTTTGGCTGTGCCAGGTCTTTAGTTGCAGCATGCCGGATATTTTAGTTGGGGCATGTGGGCTCTTAGTTATGGCAGGCACGTGGGATCTAGTTCCTGAGGAGGGATCGAGCCTAAGCCCCCGGAATTGGGAGCACATAGTGTTAACTGCTGGACCGCCAGGGAAGTCTCAAGCATTATTTTAAAAACTATATTTACAAAATGTATATCTCACATGCTACCTAGGGTATGCACACAAGCTTTAGAGGCCTGGACTATGCACAGCCAGTTTGATGTGCCTTGGAAAAATAATGGTTTGACATTTAAGCAAAAGTACTGTCTTAGAGACATTCAGTTCTTTATATTCATAAAGTAAATTTTGGTAACAGGGAACACTGACTGTAAATGAAAAAAGTCTTATTACATTCTTGAAAAAATAAAAGACTCAAAATGCCTTTGTTACTCTAAAAGGAAAATCATTAGTGTCATTTTTCTATTAACAATAACTTATCAAAGCTCCAAGGAGAAACAACAGCAATCCCTTACACAGTGCTTAGTATGTGCCAGGCACTATTTATACAAATGAGTGCATTTACACCTCATAATGAGGCATAGAGGTTAAGTGATTTGCCCATGGTCACTAGCTATGAAATGGGAGAAAGGGAATTTGAACCTAGGCCACTTGGCTTCGGCACCCAAGTTCTTGACTGTTTTCTACCTCAGGGGTCAATGGACTTGCCCTGTATAGGCTCAAAGAATTTTTCAATTTTTAAAATCTAAATTTAAACATTTCCAGATTTGTGGGCTATACAGTTTCTGTTGCAACTACTCTGCCCCACTGGCGTAGGGTGAAAGTAGCCATAACTACCATGTAAACAATGGGTGCGACTATGTTCCAAAAAAGCTTCCTTTACAAAACCAGGCAACGGGCTGCATCTGGCCTACCAGCCAGAGTTTACCTATCCCTGAGCTGCATCATCAAACTATTAAAAAGCCTTCATATCAAATTATTAAATAACTTTAGGCCTAAATACAGTCATAATAACCACTGTAAAGTTTTAAGGTATTATTTTAAAAACTGTATTTACAAATTGCTGATGTACTGATTTTTATTAGTTTAAAAGCTACAGCAGCTAATAAACACTTGATTCATTTAAGTCTTGAAGACTATAACGACATAGTTTCTTCACAGTATTACAATAAACCTTTTCAGTAAAAAAAATACATAAAAGTATTATTAGGTATTATATATTAAATCTCTTATTTCTAAAATTAAGTGGACTATCTTTATTAAATGGTAGAATCCCAACCTGAAAAGTGGTCATATTCTTTCAGCAAAATGAAAGATGCACTCACATGTATCAAAAGACAAAAATTAGGGCTTCCCTGGTGGCGCAGTGGTTGAGAGTCCGCCTGCCGATGCAGGGGACACGGGTTCGTGCCCCGGTCCGGGAAGATCCCACATGCCACGGAGGGGCTAGGCCCGTGAGCCATGGCAGCTGAGCCTGTGCGTCCGGAGCCTGTGCTCCGCGACGGGAGAGGCCACAACAGTACCGCAAAAAAAAAAAAAAAAAAAAAAAGACAAAAATTAACTGCCCTCTGTATCAATATATTAATGTGTTTCAATCACATATGTTTTCATGAAAGTTTAAACATAAAATCACCTTTAAGATCTAGGCCATGTGATCTACTCCCTGCCATGTCAGAATACACCCCGTGAAGTTTACTTAACTTGTCTTAAGTGTGATAGAATTCTTTATACCTTGACAAATAACTAAAAGGAAAAAAAACCCACATACACAATAAGATGAAGAGCCTATACATTTGTCAATCTTGACTTATTTGCTTTTCTTGAGTCAATTGGAGGTTTATAGCCACATTCTCAAAATCATTAACTACAATCTTCCCAAACAGGTAATTGACGAACAGATGAATTCTAAAACTTGTCAGTAACAAAGTGCTATTCCAGTTTACAGCAACAGTTTAATTCTATTTAGATACTAAAACTGAATACACTGAATACTGTAAACTTTATTCCCAACCACTCAGCAAAGTACTACATACCTTTTCAGATATAGGAAAAAAAAGAAAAAAAGAAAAAGCATAAGATTCTTCCTATTTTCATTTCCAAAGATACATCCCAATCTTAATGATCAATCAGTGATTTAAATGTCAACTATAAACCCAGTATTTTATTAGCTGCTATGCAGTATACTATATTAGAGCAATAGAAGAGAGAGGACCTCAAACCCTCTGTTCCCTCAAATTGAAAAGCAGGCTTTCTGACCCCTCCAGACCACTACTGGACACAGGGAAGGCACACTAATGTTTCAGGACCCCAACCAACAGTCACCTGCTTTGTGATTACTTCCATGACACACCCTCACCAGCACCACTGAGTTTGCTGCTCCTACGGGACGTTACATGTATTTACTATTTTAAAACATAACACAGTGCATCATAATTATGATTGCAGATAGATGTTCTAACAATTTAAAGAGAATGATGACTTTTTTGCTCTTTACATCTTGCTATTTCCCTTCCCATAATATTTCTTGAAGAGAAACCATAAATATATAGACAAACACAAAACACAGAAAATATACAAAATGTGTGGTTTGTGGCTTAACACAAAGTTAAGTAAAATTAGTTCTGACAGTATCCAGAATGACAAAATTTCATGGTACAAATGAGAATGGACCAAGGTTTGAGCAGGTACAGGAGACAATCCAGGCATGACCAACACCAAGAAAAGGTAGACAGGAAGTAACATGGTGTGTAGGAAATCACGAGACCAGTCTGATGGGAAGAGACATAAACAAGACTGAAACTCACTTTCTAAACCTCCATCTCCAATTGGACAATTCTCAAGACACAGGTGCACCAAAGTGGCCAATTTATTCAATCCCTTTAATATGGAGGAAGAGTTTAAAATTTTACTGGTTTAATTTGCCCCAAAAGCAACTATCAAATGTTGGCAGGACACAATGAAGGCTTACCTTTGTTAACATAGTTAAGCCTCTCTCTCTCACAACTAGCCCACTTAGCTCCACGTTCCTTAGCGCACCCGATGCACTTACACAGCGTTTAAGAGCGTTACACAATTGGAAGGTCACATCTTTATTTCTTTTCGCAGGAACACGACTTCTGTAAACTTTATTTCTGCCAGAAGCTAAAGCAAAATTATTGTAAAATAAGTGATTTAAAACACACATTTTATCATCATTAAAAAGCATTAAATAAAAGCATCTGCTCTGTGCTAAGGATTAGAAACGACTCCTGCCCTTAAAGCCTTCATTAAGGAGGGACATGTGTAAACTCAAAATTTCAATCACATGAGACAAAGAAACATAACCTTTATGGACAGAGGTTCCTTTGGAGGCAGAATGTTATATCCAAGTGATGGCTTCATGATAACCCTGAAGCAGAATCTAGAAAGATGAGGCTATGCAGAGTTGGAGTAGGAGGTGCATTAACTGCAGAGGGAACATCTGTGAAAAGACACTCAAGCCTGACTCCTGCTGGGCACTGTAAATACTGCAGGTGGGGATGACTAAAGGCCAGGGGTCCAAGTGTGAGAAGAGACAGAAATGAAAGAGATGTTGGCCCAAGCAAGCCTGGGAGAAAGCATGGCTTGTATCCCACCCGTGGTGAGACCTGGGGCTACCACTGGCTGAGTAAGGGTGCCTCCACCGATTAGAAAAAGGCTCCCCGCTGCTGAAGGACCGACTAGATAAAGGGAGTGATCACAAAAAGCTCCCCTTCGTCAGGGCAAAGAGCCCTATGAGGCTTGGCCGCACACAGTTCAGACTACACGCCTCCATGCAGAGCACACGCTGGGCGGCTACTATGCAGTAACTCTGTGTGGGCAAGCCATTAGCAGCATTATTTTAAACACATCTTTTTATGTTAGAAGATCACTTAACCCGAGCAGGCGGATGAACTTAGAGGAACTGAATCCAGGGGCCGTGAACCACCCAGGAGTTTCTGCCATAGTCTGGGACAAATGTAATATGGATGAAGAAGCAAATTTAGGAGGAGGCCAAAATTTACAAGACAGACCCACTGGATGCAAGACATAAAGAAAGTTCAGTGAAGGAACTCTGAAGAGAAGGGGCTCTACAATAAATTTTTCTTACATTCAATGTAAAATATTAGGCAAAATTAAGTACAGTGGCCTTTAAGGTCCCTTCCAGCTCTAATTTCTTTTGATTTCTAACTTATTACTCTGGTTAAGTAAAGTCCCTTCAGAGGTACAGAACAGTTCTTATACCTGAATGGGATGCAAAGAATAATCTGACTTCTCTTCACCAGGGGATGAGTTGAACTATCCTTGCAGAAGAGATAACAGATGGTGTGAACCCCAGATCCTGGAAGAGGTCCAGGCACATGATGAGTATTCAGCTTTTTGAAAACAAATGAACAATCATTTCCTCTCCTACATCTTCACACCCTTACTCTGCTGGTTACTTTCTCACAGCTTATAAACATCCTCAAATATACCCACTTAAAAATCTCTCAGACCTATGATTCTTTGGATCTTCTTGTGGGTAACCTAAGTCTCTCCCATGCCTTCAAACACCTGTCCTCCCAAAAAGCCCAGATCTGTACCTTGGGTCCAGACCCGTCTACCAGGCCCCTTTAAAGCACTGAAAATGAAGTAAGATCCTCTCACCAACCCCAATCCCTTTCTACTGTGCTCTGTATCTCACAAAAAGATGCAGCTGTAAACTGTGACCCACGCTTGCTGCCCTCCCTTTTCTAACTGGTCACCAGGCCTCACCCATTCTCTGTCAGATCTGCAAAATCCATTCCAACCATTTTTAACTTAAGTGGGAACCTTAGATTACAATTCACCCTGCACCCAATCAAGTGCCTTGCACATGGTGGTCCGAGTGAGTCTCTAAACCACAAGTCCATCTCACTGTTCTTTAGGGTTTCCCACAGCCTTCAGGATAAACATCTAAACTTGTGACAGGACAAACAAGGCCCCCTTCTCTTGGGCCCCACTAAGTTTCCAGTATCAACTCTCATTTCTTTCCCAAACCCTGAGTTCCAGTCCTATACCTTAGTTTTGCCATATTTTCTTATATTTCTCAAACTTTGACACACACTGCTCCCTCCTGCCACCCCAGGAGCTTCTACATATCCTTAGAAAGGATGGCACCTCCTCCAAGAAGCCTACCCTGAACTTTCCCTTCCAAGATTCTGTGCTCTGCAAAGGGGAAAGGTGGGAGGGGGAAGGATACATTAGGAGTTTGGGATTAACATATACACACGACTCTATATAAAACAAATAATCCACAAGGACCTACTGCATAGCACAGGGAACTCTACTCCATATCCTGTAACAATCTCTACGGGATAAGAATCTGAAAAAGAATGGATATATGAATAACTAAATCACTTTGCTGTACACCTGAAACTAACACAATATTGTACATCAAATAACCTCCAATATAAAATAATAATTAAATTAAAAAAAAGATTCTGTGCTCTGTAGCACCAGAACTCACTTCTTTCAGAGCACTGACTACTGTGCTTGTGTTTACCTGCCGCCCAGTAGAAGGGGAGATTACCTAGGGCAGAAGCATCGTCTCCAGCAGCCCTTGGTTCTGACAACTCATTCAAGTGCCAGGCTACTTTACACACATAACCTGCTTAATTAATTCTAAGAACCCACAGAAAGAGTGGTTTTTAATGTCATTTTACAAGTGTGGGGATTGCAGTTCAAAAGTAACCTGCCCAGGCCACAGACAGCATAAGCCCTGGAATTCAAACCCTAAGCTGCCTTCACACCAGTGCTCTTTCCACTATATGATACGACTATTGAAAAAAAAATTTTTTTCTGAACCCTGTTTGAATGGAAAGGAAATGAAGCTGGGATATATCCATTTCCTAATCGCTTTGGTGTGTACCAGGCAAAGTCATTCAACAGACCAGATAACATCTGTTCAACAATTAACGATGCTCCAAACTGTGCTAAGTGTTCTACTTTGTAGGGTCTAGAAGCATTAACACAGTGCATCCTTGTAACCACCACAGACACTGGGACCTTTTAAGCCCACGCTACAGATGAGAACACTGAGACCTAGAAGCCTTAAGGCACTCGGCTGGGGCCACCGAGCTGGCAGGAGTCCTAGGCCGCATGCCCCGTCTAGTGCACGCACACCCGGGCACTGGGCACTGGTTCTAGTGCCCACCCTCCACCTTGCACCATCGAAAACCCCGCTTCTCAGCGCCAACACGAGGGGCCCTGGAAGCGGGAAGTACAAACCTGTCTCGACAAGCCGTGGCTGGAAGAAGCTCTGGATACAGATCAGGGGCAGCGGGTGCTCAGGAGCAGCGCCAAGTGCACCCCGCGGAGGCGGTCGGCCTTAAGTCCAGCAGGGCGTCCCGCAGGGAAGCGCGCACGGAGGGTAGAGGCACCAAGTCCTGCAGCGTGCACAGGTCCTCAGAGCGCAGAAAGAAGTCGGCCGCGCTGTCCCGGCACAGCTTCACCGAGTGATCATGGCCCGAGCACGGCCTCAGGGATGCTGGCTGCGGACACGATGGCCACACCTGCCTGGGGGCCCCGGCCCCTCAGGCGCCCACCGCCCGGCGGCTGCGGCTGGACCGGTGTCGCAGCCAGAAGACATAGGGCCATGGGCCCCAGCTACGCCAACCCCCCCATGCCGTGCTCCGGAGACCCTGCGCGTCCTGGTGTTGGTGCAGGCATCTATGCCCTCCACACCGCGGGGCTGGGGTTTACGTCAGCGGGCGGGACCGTTGGGGCGGGGCTCGAGGACGTCTGCATGCTCGCCGTGCGTCCGCACGCAGCCCTGTCTCCCATGGTGACGCGGCCTGAAGAGTAGGGGCTTGAGCTCTGAGACTAAGGCAGCGCGAAACCTACGAGGTGTGGAGACTTTGGGGTTTCCAAAAAGCGTTTGCTGACTCATCCAAACAAAACTGAGACCTGGTTGTATCAACGCATTTTAAAAGTAAACTCCCGTAAGTGTCTGTGCTCCCCCCACCCAGGAGAGAGCGTGCACTCCGTGAGGGACACATGAAAGGCTGAGTGAACGTCTGCCTGTGGTCCTTTACCTGGTGCACAGGTGTGTGAATTTATGTGGAGAGCTCTTAATTTCTGTAGTTTCTGCTAACTTGACACGGTAGTTGGCAAATGGTGACGTGTTCCATGCATTCAGGACATGATCGTGGTTACTAATAATCACTTTGTTTGGTACTGACAACTCCACAGAGAATTTACTGCTGAATATCCACTTTCCAGAAGAGAAACTGAGGCGTAGGAAGTGAAGTGACTGAGTAAGAGGAATGACTCAGACAATTGGTGTTAGTAAATTAACCCTGCAAGGAGGCCGTTAGCCTGTGGTGGCTCTAGTGATGCAGCCGCCTACGTAAACCAACAAAAATCTAAGCCTGTCAAGGCCTCAGGGTGGCGAACACTGCTGAGGACAACGAGTCACAAACCACCAACTAGGCTTTAAAGTTATAGCAAGTCAGTCATTTCCTTGCTTTGCTTCTGCCCTTTTTAAATTAAACATCTCTGCAGCTCCTGTGGCTGGAGTGATCCTCACCACTTCCGCTTTGGTGGTGCCTGAATTGAATCTATTTTTGCTCACGTAAAGTCTTATTTTAAATATGCCTCAGTTTGTCTTTTAACATTGGTCGTAGAAGTTGAATTTGTGTCCAGTTTCTAGAACAGTGATCGTCCTCTGGTCAGGCCTTAGGCGTTATGCATACAACGTTCCTCTTCTACCACCACCTTCTGGATGCCTCCACCCACTACCAGCTCCCGTGTATCAGATCCCCTAGATGTGGTCAGCAATGGCTTTCACATGCAGCATGCTCACATTATAATATCGCAGACACTCCTCCGTCCTCCAGCCAGCGTGTGAAGTGAAACATTACCATTCCTGTTGAAGAGCCTGCTGTGACCACTTTCCCAAACACAACCACTCCCCAGCTGACCCTGGGTAACCACTCTTCTGAACTTGGTCTCCATCACTGCATGGATGTCTTTCTATTTAGGCTACATTTTTAAGTATTCTTAAACCTCATATAGTATTCTACTATGTATTCTCTTCTTACTTGCTTTTTTTAGTGTTATCTTTGCTAGGTTCATCCACGCTGACACGTAAAGATCTGTCTAGTTCATGTACATTCCTCACTATGTAGGATTCCCATGTAGGGAAGTACAATAATTTATATGTGCATTTTCCTGTTGATGGACATTTAAATTGTTTCCAATTTTCAATATGATTTCTGTTTTAAAAAGTTTTTATATACTTTCTAAAGGTCACTTTACATTTACTGTTATTACAAAATATTGGCTATATTCCCTGTGTTGTACAATACATCTTTGAGCCTATCGTACACCCAGTAGTTTACATCTCTCACTTCCCCACCCCGTATTGCCCCCTCCTCCCCCTCCACACTGGCAACCATTAGTTTGTTCTCTATATCTGTGTCTCCCCTTCTTTTTGTTATATTCGGTAGATTGCTGTATTTTTTTAGATTCCATATATAGGTGATATCCTACAGTGTTTGTTTTTGTTTGACTTATTTCACTTACCACAATGTCCTCCAAGTCCATCTATGTTGCCCCAAATGGCAACATTTCTTTCTTTTTTAAGGCTGAGTAGTATGCCATTGGTTATATGTACCGCATCTTCTTTATCCATTCATCAGTTGATGACACTTAGGTTGCTTCCATATCTTGGTAATTGTAAATACTGATGCTCCGAACATTGGGGTGCATGTATCTTTTCAAATACATGTCTTTGAAAACACGTGTTTTTGTTCTTTTTGGATTTATACCCAGGAGTGGAGTTGCAAGGTCATATGGTAGTTCTATTTTTAGTTTTTGAGAACCCTCCATACTGTTGTCCACAGTGGCTGCACCAGTTTACATTCCGACCAACAGTGTACCAGGGTTCCGTTTTCTCTAAAAATTGTAAATTTTCTTCCTGGGGGTAATTGAGATGATAGTTGAATAATAACATAAGATCAGGCGAAGTCTAAAGAAATTTTAGAAAAGCTGGATAGAGTAGGAAAACTTCTGTTCGCTGGCGTCTGAATGTTAGAGAGACACCAAGACATGTGGGTCAAGTTGTGGAGAGAAGGGAAACACGGACGCAAGCTTGACACTTGGTGCAGCTTTTCCCCTTGGGGCATTTGCTGATTCAAATGTTACAGCCTAGGAGCTGAAAAGCCAAAGAGTTCAAAAGACTCTAACGACAGAAGCCAAACGGCAAGAACCGTTTTACATTGATAAACAGCATTTTAACTATGTAGAAGCAGAAAATGAAAAGAAAGAACTTTGCATTACATTTCATAAAAGTTTAGAGAGACCTTTGTGGTATATTAGTGAACTTATTTGTGGAAATTTAGCCATGTACATTGTGTTGGAGAGGCACCAAGAGTTCAAGAATTCTCACAATTTGAGTACACAGTTGCCTTAAATGTAGGCATGGTGGCATCCATTTACATAACAATGATTTGGAGGATGTTGTGTTAGTCAGCTCTTGCTGTGATAATGCTTTGGAACAAATCACACCAAAGTCAGTTACATAAACAAGAATTTATTTCTCTTGGACCTATGGGCTAGCTGCAGTGGCTCTCTTTTAGACCTCTAGATGGCTAGTTTTGCTCCGTGTTTTGGGTCAGTTTGAGGTCTGTCACACACCTCTTTGTCTGGAGCCCAACTGTGAGGCCGCAGCTCCCAGGCCCTGTCTTCTCTAAAAGTTCACTGAAACATAAGAGGTGAGCCCAACCGCACAAGCCCATTTAAGACCTCTTCTGCTCATTTAAGGCCAACATGTCTGATCATACTTCAGTGGCCAAAACATGTCACAGATCTAAGCTGTATTTAGAATATGTGTATTTGTTTAAAGTTGGGTGCTCTCACAGAAGAATATTGCATTTTGGACAGTGTTAGCTTAGCATTTCCATTGGCATTTGCAAACGTGATAAACGTCGTGTGCACTTTTTCACCTTTGAGAACTTTTTGAAATTGTGGGACAATTTCTATGGGAAAAGAGGAAGGTACATTTTAGAACTCAACTCTAATTATAGCAGTGTTGGGAGAAGAATTAATGAGATAAGGTCAATACAAATGAAAGATTTAGGATTCGAATATTCATAATTAACATTAGCATTCTTCAGACCATTCCTGGAGAATTGTGATGCTTGCTTTACGTGATTTTATCCTAAATCATTATAATCTGACCAAGCCACTTCAGTAAAACATACATCATACAGTACATCGCATTTTAGTTTTTCCTACCACTGCACAACTTCTCATCAGGCACGAAAGCCTACATATGGTATGGTTCCATTTATGCCAGATGTCCAGCAGTGGCAGATCCATACACATGGCAAATATTATACATTAGTGGTTGCCAGGGGTTTGGAACAGAGGGAAATAGGGAATGACTCCTTAAAATCGGTGTAGGTTTCCTCTTGGGGTGATGAAAATGTTTTTCAGCTGGACAGTGGTGATAGTTGCACAACATTGTGACAGTACTAAATTCCACTGAATGGTACAGTGAATTGTAAAATGATCAAAATGGTGAATTTTGTCTTCTGTTCATTTTACTACAATAAGAAGGAGAAAGAATTAGGGAAAGACTTAGAGTTTGGGAAAGTAAGGTGAACTGGTCAAGAAAAAGACAGCTCTACTGTTCAGTTTTCTCTCAGCTCTCCCAGTGCATTAATCCTCAGCAAAAAGTAGCCTGAACTTGTAGATGATAGTCATTCAACACATTCCAGGGAAAAGTAAATAAAATAAAAGCCAACTCTTCTTCTTTAGCACATCTATGAAAGGTTAACTTCCTGCTCAGCCACATGGACATTCATGAAGACTTTTCACTTCAGGTGTCCTCTACTTCAGTACTTTACTCACAGCTCATTCACACATGTAGGCAACAGCATTCCTTAATTTGATGGAATCTGCAGTGCTGGTTGTGATCAGTCTCATGAAAAGAAAAGGGAAAGAGGAAAAAGCCTCCACATTGACTTGGTGGTCTTGACAAAATGGATGCAGAAGACAGCTTGAGTGTCAAACTGGAAACTTATTTTCCTTTTCCTTTTCTTTTTATCTTTCCTATCAGGTCTTCTGCCCACTTCCCACCCCCTTCTTTCAAACAGGAGAGACACTAATTAGCTGCTTTTTTTTTGTTTGTGCTAAAACAACTATTGTTTTGGGTTTCTTGTTGTTCGGTGAACATTTTTGTTTTTACTGCCAAATGAGCTTCGGTGGTTGGTGTAGGGGGTCTCTTGGAAACTTAACTTTTTCCAGTTTAAGTGGGAAAGCTTTTTTGTTTGAATGGGCTTTTACTGGGTGCTTCAAGGTTTGCTCTTGGCTCTTTGATGGGGGACTGGATAGCACTGTGTTTCCTTTGAGGTTCTGATAAATAAAGGATCCTATGTCCTCCTGGGCACTTTTGGTTGATTTTGCTGTGTGTCCTCTCTAATAGCCAGATGCAGATTCCAGGAAAATGACACATAAATGAATATAAGTAATCTAATATTTTTAGAATTTGCTTTGGCCATACTCCTTGTCTTATTCTACTTGTAGCAGACGGCTTTAAAGAGCATTAGCTATGTATATATTAAATACAACATAAATATACCAATATTAAATATTATATTGATAAATAAATTTAATATACTAATATTTATATTAATGTATAACAATTATGTATTATATTAATATATATTTTTGCCTAGCATATATTATATACAAAATATATGGGTAATGAAATGTATTTATATGGTTAATATGTTCATAATATTAATTGTAAATTAATTTTTAAATTAATTGATCCTGTAAAATTGATTTTAAAACAATTATATCATAATATATAAATTATAAATATATATATATATATTATAAATATATAATTATTATTATCTGATATAATACACTATAGTTAATATATTCTATATAACATAATACATAATGTATTAGTATAAGACAATTATATTATGTAATATAAATATAATACATCTATAAAACTATATATATTTTAATTATACATTACACATACAAGTATGTATAGCTATTTATAATTTTATTTACATAGGAATCTGTTCATCCTAACAATTGATGTAAAAATATGCAATATTTTCAATCAAGTGGGCCTTAACCTCACTACCTACACATAACTACTTTTATAATCGTGAGCCCTGTCTAACTCATGCTTCCATATCTCTCAACCTGCTTTTCTACACATGCACATAGAAGACACACTTTTATACACGATATATATGTATACTACCAGTTTTCAGTTCAATGTATATAACTATATAATATATATAATTATATTCCTGTGTATGTATACAAATATAAATCAAAGGTATGTGTATAGGTATGTATTTCATACGTTTATATAACTATATCATACAAATAATGTATGTGTATATAAATACATGACTATATACATACATACACAGAAATATACTTATTTAAACAAAAGGGACCTAAATAAACATAGTTCTCTAAGAATAAAACTAGTTATGTCTCACTGTTTCAATAAGTTTATAGTTTTCTACTGTATGTGCTTCTATAATTGTTATGAACAATTCCCATTTGTTGAATGTTAAGTTGTTTTAATTTTTTGCCATTATTAATGAAGCTCTAAAGAATACAGTGGGCAAGATTACTTGAAAAAGTCTCCTGAAGGAAAATGGTTAGGTATGCTAGGTTAAATGTACACAACTTATTTTTAAGTGCGTGGTTGATTTTTGAACTATGCAGTAGAAATTTCCAGGACCCATGAAAGAAGGGTGGTACATGTGTGAGAGTTATAGCTATATTAGGAGTGGATTGAAGATCTTGATAGCTTAGAACAGAAGCTGGAAATCCTGTTTTTGTGGAGCCAAGTGGCAAATATTTTAGGCTTTGTAGACCAAAGAGCAAAATTGAGGATATTATTTAGGTACACAGGTAACCATTTAAAATGTTACCAGTTAAAATGTGAAAATTATTCATAGCTCACAGGTCATAGAAATAGGCATCTGTCTGGATTTGTAATACAGGCCATAGTTTAATGACACACCTGACATAGAGACTTGTTTATAAATGGCCATAACCACGTGAGAGGCAGGAGGTAAGACTCCATCCCTACTAGATGGGAAGTTACAACTAAACCTATCTATCCCTAGTTTCACCTTCAATGAAAGGGTGTGCCAGGAGAAAAAATATATCTGCTGGCAAAGGGAGACTAAGACCAAATTCTCTTGGCCTCTGCTCTGGGTAGGAAACAGGTAGGAAATCTTGAGAATTCTGAACCCCAGATCTGTGTTCCCAGTGTTTGGGTTGCAAATTTATGTGCGGTCTTGCAAACAGAAGCTAAGAAATTAACTTAAAATGCTCCCAAATCGGTGGTATTCCAAACACAAAACTAAACCCTTTCTGGAGAGGTAGACCTTCAACACAGGCTTATAGCATTCCCACAGATAAAGTTTAGCTAAACATGAGCTCATGTTCTAAATTTACACAATAATGAAGAAATCAGCTAGAAGTGGAGAGAATCAGCAAAAAAGCAATCAATACCAGAATTATATTCCCAAGGCCATCCATCAGATGTTGGAATAATCAGGTGCAAGGCAGAAAATATACATAAAACTAGAACTAAAACAAGGAACAAGGATGTTTTAAAAGACTGGGTAGGATCTTTAAAACATATTTCAAGTACATGTCATTGATAAAGCTAAAAACTCGAAGGTTGTGCAATACAGCAGATTAATCATGGAGAAGTGTGAATTTATGCTGTTTTTAAAAATATGGCAGGTCAGATTTTCTGCCTAATTATATAAGTAGATTTATCTTTAAAAAATACACATTATTTTAAAGACTTATTGGCTGTAAAATAAGTTAAGGTTATTTCAAAGTGCTTCTCTCCAAAGAAAAGTGAGAAGTAGCAAAACACAGAAAGTCGAGGGGAAAAAATGTCAATATATACATTGCGGTAGGGTGAACTAAGCCTTAGGCTAGCAACAGTGTGGACGAGCTGACCCTTAGATACTTACAACTAATCTGGAATCTTCAAAAAGTTCAACTATTTATAACTAAAAAGATTTCTTAAAATTAATAACCAAGTGTTTTAATTGACATCAGAAGAGTAAAACAATAAACCCTGAGAACATAGAAAAATAGATAATAAATATATGAGCAGAACTTAATAAAACAGAAAAAAGTATAAAATTGAGGTGATTTAGTATGTCAAAAGAATATTCTTTGAAAAGATTTAAAAAACACACTTTGATTAAGCAAAACAAAAACATAAGTAAATAATATACAGAAAGAATCAGGACAATGTTAGAGCAGAGAATATATGAAATGCCTGTAAATTTGAACATTTCTGTAAAATGGACAATTTCCTAGCTCCTAAAGTTTACCAAAACTGACACAAGAGGAAATTTTAGCTGGAGTTCTTTCACCAGTAAAGGAATTATGTCAATAGTTTACAATCTTTCACCAAGAAAATACCAGACCCAGCCAGATCATTTGGGAGGTGAATTCTGTGGAACTTCTATTAAACAGATAACATCAATATGAACAAAGAAAAACTTCTAGAGATAGCGAAGGAAGAATTCTCCTTTATTCATCTCATGAAGTCTATAAAATCCTAATACTGAAAATAGATTAGGACTGTAAGGAAAAAGAAATTTACAGGTCAAATTTACTTGTAAATATAAAAGCAAAAATGTTAAACTATGATATTAGCTACCCAAGTTCACTAGAGTAAGAAAAAGCATGAGCAAGTTAGGTAATCCAATGAATGAAAAGGTAGTTTAATGTCAAGGATATATATCAATAGATTGAAAACACCACATTTTATTTCTTTCATCTGTCTCTTTTAAAAATGATAAGTACTTATATTGATCTCTCTTGTACTAGGCACTGTGCTAAGTCACTTACATATTTACTCCTTTAAACCTTCTATCATCCCTGCGGGAAAGTTCTATTTTGCTTCCATTTCTTAGCTAAGACTCTAACCCCCAGGAAAGTGAAGCAACATTTGTAAGTTTTTGTGGATGGTCAGTGATGGGACCAGTACAGGAACATCCAAAGTCTGTGCTTGGGAACAGTGCCCCATGTTGACACTCACATTGCAGATGAAAGGAAAGGAACCATGCACTTACCATATAGATTAAGTCTCACATTACAGGTTAAAGGAAAGGAACCATGCACTTACATTATAGATTAATACCCCCATATCAGGTTAAAGGAAAAAGAAACATGTGCTTCCTCAAAAGTTGTAAAGAAAGCATATCCATTTCTTAATATATTTCCCAATTTCTTTTGCTTGTTTTCTGACCTTTGTAGTGCATTTTGCCATGAGGCAAATTTTATTTCTTATATAATTAAATGTATCCTTGTTTCTTTGTATCTGAGAAAGGTATTCCTCATGAATACTTTATTTCATGTCTCCCAGGTTTCTGATACTTTTACAGTTTCATTATTTTTTAACTTTTAACTACTTGCTGTATCTAGAATTTACTAATGATAGCCATATTTTCCCACTTTTGTTGAATAATTTTTGCTACTGATCCAAAATGTGAATTTTATTTTAAACTCAATTCCTTTATGCTCTTGCATCTAATTTTAAGATGCTTCCTATTCCACTGGTTGTTTGCCTATCTAAAACAAAATGCTACCTTAGTTAAAATGTAATTATAATATAATAAATGTAATTAGTAAACATAATACGATATATAATAAATAGCATATATAAAATAACAAAATATAATTTACCATATAACAAGGTCCAAGGAGAGCAATACTATACAATCACTTGAAATATCCCGCAAAAGATAGTTTATAAAATTCAATATTCATTTGTAATTTAAAAGAAAGAGTAAAATAGGGATTGATGAATGCTTCCAAAATAAGAAGAAATTATATGTCTACAAGAGAAAGAGGTAAATGATAAACTTTAGTAACACTGGCAATAAATGCAGGACAAGATGAGGATGCCTGATATAATGTTAAAGAAAAAGTATTATGTAACATTGTTTTTGCAGCACTGATGAGTTCAGTGAAAAGAGAATCTCATAGAAAAGAGTATCTCGTTCTTCTTAATGTCTGTACACTTGTCCATTGCATGAACATAACAGCTTATTTAGCCAATATGTTACTGATCTGCATCTGGATTTCTAGGTTTTCATGGAATTTTTTATTATGCACAATTGTTTCAAACACTAGGACTTCCTCTTATGTTTATATCTTTTGAAAGAAACAATATCTCCACAGATGATTTATCTGTTCTGGCTGCTAGCTGACTTTGGGTACTTCTCAGTTCTTCCCTTTACCTTCCTTGTCAATATGAAAACGGAAGGCAAGAAGGTCTCCTGTTTAGAGACTGTCAAGATAGATCTTGGTGATAAAGTCTTGGTGGTAAAGGCTAAAAGTATCAACCCAGAACAAACGTTTTTCCAGCTGTAACTATGTGTGACTCCCTTGGCTTGATTCCGTAGAGGATGTCAGACAAGACTGTAGAATCTGCTGTCAAAGTGCTTCCAGTAGGATGAGCTAAGTCAAGTATGGTGGCATATGTAATTCAAGACAAAATATAATGTCTCCTTTTCTCTCCTAGCAAAACTTGGTGGAGTGAATGTAGAAGTCACTGTATGCTTTGAATTAAAGGAACACAATAAATCTTGTTTTGGAAGGTAAGTGTTCTGGTCTCTTTGTGGAGATGAATTGGAAATTGTCTAGAAGAAGGAAAATGAGGTTAACCAAAGTTAAACTCATAAATAATTGGGCATTAATTAAATATCTGTGGTCTATGTTTGTCTTTGATCATAATTTCTCCCAACTTATAGACCTCTTTGATACTTGATGAGTCCTTGTCAAAGATGCACTTAACAATGGTTATCACTTGTGTATTGGGTTTTGCCTGGGCCCTGAAGAAACTATCCTAAATTACCAGCTATGATTGTCACTTGATTTCCTCACAGAGAACAATCAGAACTCCTTGTCTTAAGTGGCTTGGAATGTGAAACTAGTTAGTCTCTTAGATATTGTTAGAGGACCCTACAGAGCCCATTGGTGAAAGTTTGGAAAACATTGGGCTTCTTAAAATTGATTCTTGTAGTGCTATAGGAAAGTTCACTGAACCAAAAGGATAACGGTGTTTCTGGTTCTGTTGTTAGCGTTCTCCATGGAAACATTGCTGAAGCTTCTGGACTCAATTTCCTTCCCCATGTGTGAATGTCACTGAAAATATCCAACTCCATTCTATCCCCATATAACTTCAGGAACTAAGCAAAATGAAGACTCAAAATTCATTTCAAATAGTGAAATGAATATATAACGTAGAATGGAACTGGGAAAATACCTGGTTTAAATTCTGGAAAGTACCAACTATACAATTCTGGATAAGTTGCTTACTCTTGCTTAGTCTAATTTAATGCCCATCTCGCAGGATGTTATGATGATTAATTTAATATCTTTGTATAACACACAGTGTTATGTAATTTCTTCTTGTTTTTCTTGAGTAAATACATATCCTTAAGCAACTCACTGTAAACAATAGTTACTTACTTGCTTAAATTACTCTTATCTTCTATTATCTTCTATTATCACCTGAACTGTGTCCTGCTCAAGTTAATATGTGGAAGTCTTAACCCCCAATACCTCGTAATCTGACTGTATTTGGACATAAGGCCCTTAAATAGGTAACTGAGGTCAAATGAGGTCAAATGGGTGGGCTCTAATTCAATATGACTGGTGTCCTTATAAAAAGAACATATTAGGACACAGACATGCACAGAGAGAAAACCATGTGAAGACCAAAGGAAAACATGGCATCTACAAACCAAGAAGAGATACCTCAGAAGAAATCAATCCTGTTGACACCTTATCTCAGATTTCTAGCCTCTACACCCGTGAGTGAGTAAATTTCTGTTGTTTAACCTCCTCAGTCTCTGGGACTTTGTCATGGCAGCTCTAGGAAACTAATACAACTTTTTATGGCCTCCTTGTCTCAAGTTGAAAGTTCAATATTTGGCATCATAGCTAAGAAACAAAAATATCATCTACATTCCTTGTTGTAGTCTTTCTTCCCCATTCTCATTGCTAGTAATTTCCATATTTGGGTCTGTTTTCTGTATCTTGTAAACAGAGCGTTACGCTCACTTCTTGTCTTACTGCTAAGATACAATAAATGTGCAGATACTGAATAGATTTTGGAGAAGTGCAACATATAGTTGGTACATGTGTGATAAGTGTGTATTCATATAATTTATACTTTTTCTCTCTTTTCTTCCTTTGGTGTGAGCTAAGATTTTCTGCTTTTGTGACTAGTGCTCCTGAATACTAATCCCTGAATTTAATTCACCAAAAATTGTCAAAAATAATAATCATATGGGGAAAGAGAGAGTGATAGAGGGAGAAGAACAAACAATCAGGCAAGGGCAGTACTGTGAATTATTAGGGTCTTATTAATAAGATTATGTTAGTCTAGAGGAAATGACCGTAAGTACCATCAGTGAGCCCAGTTGGTCTTTACTGAGTGCTAGACACATCCCTGAGTTCTGTTCTTAGTCTCCAACTCTATGATGACTACTGTCTGGAAGTATTATCTGAACAACTAAAGTCACTTAATGGAAAAGGAATATGTCTTTAGAGAAGCAACAGTAATTTTTCTATCTGATTAAAAAGCAATGTTGACTGTCTGGAAACCTCAGTCATATTTGTAAGCAGAAAAGCATTGGCTATTCAAAGTGGATGATGTAAAGAGATGAGCAGAAACTTTGGCGATAGGTATACCTGGATTTAATTCTCACTTCTACCACTTGGCAGCTGGATAGCCTTAGGCAAGTTTCATACCTCCCTGAAATTCACTTAATTCAGTCTGTAAAATGGCATAATAACTTATTATAGCATCCTTTTAGGAATTTTAAATCAGTTATTGAAATAAAAGTACACACTATATAGACAAGTATGGATTCCTCAATAGGTGTTTGACCTTTCATTTCTCCAGTATCCCACCCCCATCAAATAAAAAAAAAATACATTTTAAAATTTATGAATATTTCATTATTCTAAAGTTAAAGCCCTAAAAATAAAAATAATCAACTGGCCTACGATCATACCATTAGAAGAACAAAAAAATAGGCATTCATGAGAGTTCCAAATTAGAATACAAGTTTTTATTAGGCACCTGTTTATGTATGCTATTCTGCTCTTTAAAATAAATAATTAAATTTGAAAGACTTATTTCCTCACTTTTAAGACTTTATTAGTTTACAAATTACATATCGACCTATGCTAAATATTATACCGACCCATGCTAATGAATTCAGTACAGAAAACAAAAAATACTGCACTCAAGCAAACTACATATATATGTGTGTGTGTGTGTGTGTATATATATATATATATATATATATATATATATATAACTTAAATGCATTTATATCCTAGCGTGTCTAATAAAGCATTGTGGTAACTCACCGGAATACAAACAATCAAATATAATGGCAAAAGCACTTAATATAAACAGGGCCAAGGAAACATAGACAGAAGATGAAGAAAAGATGAGGGAAATGTGAACAGGAGGAAGTGTAGTTAATCGAGTTGTATGTTTTGACCTTAAGATTCTCTGTGTGGGGACTTCCCTGGTGGCACAGTGGTTGGGAATCCACCTGCCAGTGCAGGTGACATGGGTTCGAGCCCGGGTCTGGGAAGATCCCACATGCCGCAGAGCAAATAAGCCCGTGTGCCACAACTACTGAGCCTGTGCTCTAGAGCCCATGAGCCAAAACTACTGAAGCCTGCATGCCACAACTACTGAAGCCCCAGCGCCTAGAGCCCGTGCTCCACAACAAGAGAAGCCACAGCAATGAGGAGCCTGCACACCACAACGAAGAGTAGCCCCCGCTCGCCCCAACTAGAGACAGCCTGTGTGCAGCAACAAAGACCCAACACGACCAAAAATAAATAATAAATAAATTTATTTTTTAAAAAAAGTTTCTCTGTGGATAAAACAACATGTAAATAATTGGTTACAAAGCCACATTATTTGAAGGTGCCAGACTGCATATTAACAGTCTGACACAAAGGGACAGCACAGGAAAACTATTCAAAGATAGAGATTTTTAAATATTTGCAGTTTGAAACCTTTTAGAGCACGTATAATGAGCTCGACACACATTTCAACACTCAACATGTTAATCACATGTTCAAAGTATGTCTCAAAGTCATTGGAAATAGCTGTTGTCTCTGTCCCTGATATCCAAAACTGATCTGTGATGTGTAAAACTCAGGAGGTATTGATATCCACTTTTTGGCATCTGAACAGGAAACAAAGTTGTTTCGCAATGATAGTAAAGAATGAAGTAAATGCAAAAGGATACAAAAGACAAAGTACTGAGGGAATGTATTAACAGAACGAGTCAAACTAAATTCTGGTGAACTGGGGCCTACGATTGTGCACACTCCATGGAAATACCCCAGCCTAAATACTGGCATAGGAGGAAGGGTACTGCGAAGCCCATCACAGTATAATCCTTTAAAATGTCCCTTTCAAGGTTGGCTCCACTCAACACTGAGTATAGGAAGTCTTCCCATCAGGCAGAAACACTGGCTGTCCAATGATTGACCAAGAAATTAACACACTAATGAATAAATGATGCTAATTTATTTGTATCCCTGACAATGGGAAACAGCACACACTCTGTGTCAATGGTATGTCCTCTTTCCCACTTTTCTAAGTGGGAAATTATGTTTTTCCCTTCATTGCTTTATATCATGTGTGGCAGGCATGATGGGAAATGGCTATCAATGGTTCTGTTATTGATTTCTACCTTCATTTCACTGTGGCTAAAGAAGATACTTTGTATGATTTCAATTTCTTAAAAATGTATTGGTACTTGTATTGTGGCCTAACATATGGTCTTTCCCAGAGAGTGTTCCATGTGTACTTGAGAAAAAGGTGTATTCTGCTGTTGTTGAGTGGAGTGATCTATATACGGCTGTTAGGTTTAGTTGGTTAAATGTGTTATTCAGTCCCCCTACCTCTCTACTGATCTTCTGTCTAGATGTGTTTTCCATTATTGAAAGCAAGGTATTGATCTCCAACTATTATTTTAGAACTATCTATTTCTTCCTTCAGTTCTGTCAATGTTTGCTTCACGTATTTGGGGGTTGTTTGGTACATATATGTTTATAGGTGTTCTATCTTCTTAATAGATTGAACTTGTTATCAACATATAGTGGCCTCCTTTCCCTCTTGTGATAGTTTTTGATTTAAAGTTTATTTTGTGTGATAGTAACATAGCCATCCAAGATCTATCTTCCTTCCTTCCTTCCTTCCTTTGTTTCTTTTTCTGTCTCTCTTTCCTTCTTTTTTGTTACTATTTGCATGGGATATTTTATTCTATGCTTTAACTTTCAAGCAACTTGTGTCTTTTGAAATCAAGTGAGATTTTTGCGGACAGCATATACTTGGATTATGGTTGTTTTTAAAGTCCATTCTGCCAATGTTTATCTTTTCATTGGAGAGCTTAATCCACTTACTTTTTCAAAAATTACTGATGAGGAAGAACTTAATTCTGTCTATTTCCTGCTTGTTTTCTGTATGTCTTATGCATTTTTTGCCCCTCATTTACTCCATTACTGACTTCTGTGGTTAGCCGATTTTCTTGTGGTGAACTCTTGATTCCCTTTTCATTTCTTTTTGCATATAGTCTATTGATATTTTCTTTGTGGTTATCAAGAAGATGACATTTACCATTCTAAAGTTAAAACAATGTAATTTCAATTGAAACCAACTTCAGTAGCACACAGAAACTCTGTTCCTCTACAGTTCCGTTCCTCCTCTTTACATTATTATTGTCACAAATTACACCTTTATACTTTGTGAGCCCAATAACATGGATTTATGATTATTTTATACATTTGTTTTTTCAATCATGTAAGAAATAAAAAGTAGAGCTACAAGCCAATAACACAATACTGGCTTTAGTATTTGCCCATGTATTTATCTTTACTGGAGATTTCTATTTCTTTCTACAGCTTCAAGATGCTGTCTAGTGTCCTTTCATTTCAACGTGAAGGTTCAATATAGCATTTCTCATAGGGCAGTGGTAGGAAGTTGTAAAATAAATGCCCTCAGCCTTTGTTCATCTGGGAATGCGTTAATTTCTCCCCAAGGTTTGAAACCAGTTTGGCCAAATATAGAATTCTTGGTGGACAATTTTTTTTCTTTCAGCACCTTAAATATATCTGGCCTCTTGCTTCCGTGGTTTCATATAGGAAATTAGCTCTAATCTTTTTGAGGATCCCTGCTTTGTAACAAATTTCTTTTTTCTTTCTCCTTTGGGAGAAAAGATTCTTTCTGTGTCGTTTGGCTTCTGAGAGTTTGATTATACTGGTTTTTGCTGTGGGGTTCTTTGAGTTTCTCTTAGTCCTGAAATCAGCCAAAGATTTATAACAACCAAACACATAGTGAACCAGGGAAGAGGCAATTTGAAAATGGAAGGAAAGCTTTGTGGCATTTTTACTTGCCCTTGCCCCATCCACTGTTAGTGTAGTGATGGTCTTAAAGTGGTTGAGTCTTAATGCAGTGATAGTCTTAAGGTAGCAGCAGACCATTCCTAGTATGGGACCCTCAATCCTGCTTCAGGAGGCAGCAGAAGAGACTGTAATCTCAGATTATTATGTGTATCTGTTCTAACCTGTCTGGGAGCTACCTGAAGGACTGACACAAAATGCTTATCTCTGTCCTAGCTAACTTGGAACACAGTCTGGAAAAGCAGTGGTCAATGTTCAAAAAAAGTGCAAGGTGAACCAACAAATCACAGATGGCTGGGGCAGAAGACTGTGCATTGAAATACAGTAGACCACAGAAGATGCAGGAGCCAAAGTTGGGGGAGATTCTTTGGGAAATTAGAACCTATAAAAAGTACACATGTGTCCAGAGAAATTAGGAAAGCCACATGCATACTCGAGATAAGATGCATGTTCTGAAAACACCAGAGGATTCTCCAAGCTTTTACCATGGGCTGAGCCCTGAAGTCAATGCAGGTCAGCTAAATGTTGAAGGAGTGATCCAGCAATCTGCACAATGGGCAGAGGTGTGTGGTTTTGGGTGTGCATGTGGATGTGCTTGTGTGTATTTATTTTTGTTTGTTTTAGTTGCAGGAATTCAAGGAAATCTCTGTCAAAACATTAGCTAAACATGAACTAAAGGAACAGAGACTTCAGTGCATACATACGATAAGGAAAATAGTCATTGCAAAAATAGTTTGGAAAGGTCCCTAAACAAACAGACTACTACAGCCTCCAACAATCAAAAGCCCAGGAAACCCTGGGAAAGTGGGAGAATCTGATTTCCATAGATACCACATTATAATATTTGAAAGACAAATTTTCAACCAAAAAAAATCACAAGGTATACAAAGACATGGAAAAGTATGGTCCATTTAAGAAAACAAATTAATTGATGAAACCATCCCTAAGGAAGCCCAGACATTTCTCCACTGCATATTCTGGCCTCCTTTGTCATAGATTCATTGACCATAAGTGCATGGGTTTATTTCTGGGCTCTCTATTCTGTTCCAGTGATCGATGTTTTTGTGCCAGTACCATACTGTTTTGATTACTGTAGATTTGTAGCACAGTCTGAAGCCAGGGAGCATGATTCCTCCAGTTGTGTTCTTCTTTCTCAAGACTGTTTTAACTATTCAGGATCTTTTGTGTTTCCATACAAACTTTAAAATTATTTGTTCTAGGTCTGTGGAAAATGCCCTTGGTATGTTGATACACACTGCATTGAATCCGTTGATTTCCTTGGGTATGATGGTCACTTTAACAATATTAATTCTTCCAATCCGTGACCATGGTATATCTTTCCAGCTGTTTGTGTCATCTTTAATTTCTTGTATCAGTGTCATATAGTTCCCTGGGTACAGGTCTTTTACCTCCTTAGGCAGATTTATTCTTCTGTATTTTATTCTTTTTTACGCGATTGTAAATGGGATTGTTTCCTTAATTTCTCTTTCTGATAGTTCATTGTTAGTGTATAGAAATACAGTAGATTTCTAGATATAAATTTTGTATCCTGCAAATTTACCAAGTTCATTTTTGAGCTCTAATAATTTTTTGATGGTGTCTTTCAGATTTTCTATGTATCATGCCATCTGCAAACAGTGACAGTTTTACTTTTTCCTTTCCATTTTGGAGTCCTTTTATTTATTGACTTTTCTTGTCTGATTGCTGTGGCTAGGACTTCCAAAAGTACCTTCAATAAGAGTGGTGAGAGTGGGCATCCTTGTCCTGTTCCTGATCTTAGGGGAAATGCTTTCAGCTTTTCACCATTGAGTATGTTAGCTATGAGCTTGTCGTATATGGCCTTTATTATGTTGAGGTATGTTCCCTCTATGCCCACTTTCTGGAGAGTGTTTACCATGAATGGATATTGAATTTTTTTCAAAAGCTTTTTCTTCATCTATTGAGATGATCATATGGTTTTTAGTCTTCAATTTGTTACTGTGATGATAAGAGACCTAAGAGAGCTACAGAGGCTAAGTGACCTTTCCTTCCCTGAATGGGTAGGTATCCTTGTTCTGCTTTCTAATTGAGTTAGTATCTGCATAAAGAACTGCCAGGTGTCATTTAGTTCACAATACACTGTTGTGGCAATATAGAAATGAATTTGCCTAAATCATTTGGCTTTTCTAAATTAAAATAAATGAATATACTGAATGCATACTTCAACTTAAGGAAATGTTCTTAAAAATATATTAATGTAGGCACTTCAGCGGAGAATTGAAAACAAAACAAATAATTCAGGTAAAATTAAAGTACACTCAGTTGTATCCAGTTTCCTCTTGTAAATCTCTCTTTTTCATTTGAGTGGACAGTCACTGGAGAATATCTGACTTGGGGCTAAGGAAATCTAAGCCTTCTTGGCCACACTGTATTCCCTTATGTCGTTTAATAAAGACACCAGTTGGGTTGCTGAAAAAATAGTGGGAAAAATCAATGCCTCACATCCAAAGGGCAGCTCTTGAAAATATGTGGATTGTCGTAGTCATTTTGCTCTTCTGGCCTCAGAAGTTCTAATCTTAACCTTAGCCCCTGATGCAGAGAGACTTTTGAAACCAATTCGCACATTACTCATTATGTGACTGTTGAATAAGAGAAACCCAGCTCTTTTCCTGTGCTTTCAACCAGTTATCTTCTTCAAAACTTTGTTTGGATTGTTATACCTTAATCTTGCCTGGCAAGGGACATATGGGAAGGTTGTTATTGTTTGAAAGTTTGGTGCCAGTATCTGCAAAGAAAGAAGAAAGTAAAGAAGGAAAGGTGTGTTTATCAAACATCCCAATAGTGAAGGTGTGTGAAAGCAACTTTTGAAAAAGTGAATCTGTCAGAGTTTAGCTGTATTATTACATTTTATTTTATTCATTGAACATAAATAATTATCAGTGAATCCTTTCTAGATTTTATAGTTTCCCAAAGTTCCCTGTATTCACATTCTAAGGTGAAAAATGGTATTTTGTCACTGCTCTCCACCTTATATTATTTATAATCACTCCTCATGACCTCTTCCTTCAAAGAAACGTGATCCTGAGAAGTGTCCTTTGTTTGTCTTTGTGGAATAAGTGATGGGGATGCATCCTGGAGACCTGTGAGATGTTTAAATTGTGGCCTAATGAAACTAGGATGGAGAGTTCTGGAAAGATCTGGAAAGATGGCTGGTAGAGTGTGGCCAGATGTGGGAGAAGAGACACGTACAGAGAGAGGGAGAGGAAATTTTCAGAGGGAGAAAATTAAACAAATAATTCAATAAGTTTTGTTGTGTGGTGTGGGATGCAAGCCTTTCTCTCCCCCTTTCCTTCACAATCTCTTTGTTAAAGACTGTGTTTTTCATTAGTTTTACTAAGATAGGATTTGCCGTTCTCTTTGGATACTGAGAATGGACCCATGGAAACAGTTACATTTGGGTTATCTCTGACTATCTTTAATGAAGAACATAAATATTGGCCACACTATCTACGCACATGCTATCACCATGCCTTTTTTGTTCTCTGTTCATATATCTAAGTCCTCTTCTTTGAGGTCAATCTCAAACCTCACCTGAAATGTACATTTATTGATAGATTCAACCCATAATGAACTGTCCCTTCTTTGTGCTCCTTAGGCTCTGATTATTTATAAAAACTCATTTTTGAACTTAGACACTGTCCAGTATGATATATTAGTTATTTCATCAGCATATGTTATATCCTCAACACAGTTATAAGCTTTTGTGGGGCTGGGATCATACATTCTGTAATTTTTCTCAGTACTTACACTTACTTTGATAGAAAGCACATTCATTCATCTAAACATAATTTATTGAGTGTTAATTAAATGTCTCAACTCAGTCAATATTGTTTGAATGAATGCATGCATGAATGAGGGAGTATGCAATAGGAAGCCTAATGTACCGCCCGATGTGAAAAAACCAAAAACATAAACACAAAAGCAAGCCGAAAAGTGGCCCAGGACTTTCTGTAAAATATCCTGCTTTTGTTGGATGAGGCCATGAAAATCAAAATGCTCCTGAAAGGTCTTAAGAGCTGACCAAGAATAGTAAACAATTGAAATTCTCTCAGGCTTATTCAACCCTATCACTGGACACATTTATACCCCTCAGGAATGTTATTAAAAGAAGAGATTAATAAAGCTTTTATAGATGAGTTGATAAATCTCTAAATATTTAAATCTTCATTTCCTCCTAGGTTTCTCTAGTTTGGGTTTCCAAAAGATTTCAAGAAACCACAGGATAATTAAAAAATTAGACATTATCTTTCTTACCTTCATGTTTTTTGATGGTAAACACATTTTATTTTCTCCATAGTGCTGCCCAATTTCCACCAGTACAGTTCTTAAGTGAATTTTGCTCTGGATGGTGGGATATATAAGATGTAAATGAATTGTTTGTATATGTTTTAGAATTCTTCAAGAGG
This sequence comes from Mesoplodon mirus, assembly GCF_964341445.2. Lineage (NCBI taxonomy): Eukaryota > Metazoa > Chordata > Mammalia > Artiodactyla > Ziphiidae > Mesoplodon > Mesoplodon mirus. The sequence goes on along the minus strand of NW_028295808.1, from coordinate 3,466,272 downwards.
GCCTGGCCATGGGAATGCATTGAATCTTACTTAAATAAGTAAAGTAACTTCCTCAGAATTATTATTTTGTTCTGGTTAGGATACTCTCTGCCCTGGTTTGTTAAAATTTCCCTCTAGAGTGGTTTTAATTTTGTTTCTGATAGGGTCCTAGGATTCATTGCCACACCCATCCTGCATCTGGTTTTCTTTGAATTACTCTCCTTGCAGTTTCTGATTCATACAGGGCCTTACAGGTTAGTGACAACCTGGCCATCACAACTCTGGGAAGGACAGGCCTACTTTTCAGAGGTGTTGATGTTTTCTGTACCTGAAGGGTTTCAAGAGATAGCAATCTTCCTCACCACCTCCCTTGGCCCTCTTAATGGACTAAGCAGTTCCTCATGAAAGTTCTGTAGGATATCTGTACTAACTTCTCCATATTGTTCCATCCTGAGTCTAAATTCCTGGCCTCAAGGTAATGTTAGATTTCTAGCTCCAGCCCCTATGTACATAAGGCCTATACTAAGGAACGGAACCCATACACATCAGTCTGCTCTTATTTCTCTGGATTTAATTTCTCTGTTACTTTCTGAAACATGCAGGTGTTCCTTTCTTTCTTTTAATCTCAGCTATGTGCTTTTAACATTTTCAAAACTGACCCAGAATTTACATGTGTCTCCAGTAAGAGTACATTAAATTGAGCTTAGTCTGCTCTTCTACTGGCATATTTGAGATCCAAATAATTTGCTACTTAACTGGATTCAGTTACCTGTATATTTCAGGCACCTAAAACTCACCATGTTCCAAATTTCCCCCTTTATAGTTAGTCATTTTCTTGGGAATCTGGATAACATTAGATGGAATAAAGTTAGTGAGTGGCCCAGGATTGCCTGAAATATTGTTTGTCAGAGTGGCCAGGGAAAGTTCAGCAAAGAAGAAAACCAAATGAAAAACAGAATCACATTATTATGGCTGAGACAAGATTCCATGCAGAACTCTCTGTAGAGCTGGGTTGGGTCATAACTTATGCCAGAGCTCTAGGTGGGGTTGACACCATCTCATGCCAAACTCTCAGTTCTGGGCTAACGTCATCTCTGATCCACTCTATGGAGTGGAAACTTTGGAGGAATGGCCAATGTGTTCTGCAGTGTAGGAAGAGGGAAATTGTGAACGTTACTTTCTAAATTGTGGAGGAACTAACCACTGTAAATGTGCCTTGAACTATGGTGTTTAATTTGACCAGTCAGATCAATGACTTTCCCCTTGAATGAAATGCTGCTACGTATATGAGCAAAAAAACAAAACTGGTATAAGGAATAGATAGCTAGTGGGAAGCAGCCGCATAGCCCAGGAAGATCAGCTCTGTGCTTTGTGACCACCTAGAGGGGTGACATAGGGAGGGTGGGAGGGAGGGAGATGCAAGAGGGAAGAGATATGGGGACATATGTATATGTATAACTGATTTACTTTGTTATAAAGCAGAAACTAACACACCATTGTAAAGCAATTATACTCCAATAAAGATGTTTAAAAAAAAACTAGTGTAAGGAGATGGAGAGACTGGGAGTCTTATTTTCCCAGCAATTAACTTTTCCTCAACCATGACCTTCCCTTTGAGTCTCCTAGACCTTGGGGATGATCGCAACCCCTTGGGTTGGGTGATGGCAACCCCATCTTCACTAGAACCTCTATAGTTAACTTTGATTTTTCCCACTCCGTCTATCCATCCCATGTATGCAGTCAGACATTGGATCTTGGACTTTTACTGACAAAATATCCTTGAATATAACCATTTCTTTTTACTGCCACTGCTCCTGCTTTTGTCACTGCCTTAACTAGGGCTTTATCTTTAAGTTCTTTATATAAATATATAAATATCTATATATAAATAAAATATACAAATAAATAAAATGTAATATTAATTCTGATGATTTTAAAGTCTTTTCTTGATAAAGACTTTTCCTGATAAATATACACAATATCTTATATAAATATTTGTGTATTATCTGTTCTTTTCTTAGAATTTTAGTCATATGATTCTATCTCTTGGTATGTCTAGAACTTTTTGATTGAATGCTGACTATTTTATTTGGCTTTTTAAATTTTTCTCAGTGGAAATGTTGTTTTGCTTCAAAATATTTTACTCTACCTGGAAGTAGCAAATCTTCAAAGTACAATTTTTTAAATGCTTTCAAATATCAATACTATAGGTGTCACAAAATCTAGAAAAATGACATTTGAAAATTAACTACTGCCAGATGTGTCTCTATAAAACTTTTTCCCCACTCTTGTAGCTATATATTCTTTAACTGCCTCCTCATATGACAGTTTATGTGTTTTAGAAATAAAATTTTAAGAAATAAACTTTGTAGTTTATAGACATAGATTTCTTTTCACATGGTTGATTAGAGTTTGCTTTTAGTTATTAATAGTTTAGAAAAGTTTATTTCAGCGTCACAATTTATTATTGATAATGTCGCATTAATGTTCATTGTTAACTTTGAGAAAACCTCTATGGATTACTTCCTCATAAATATTTACTATTATAAATGCATTACTGATTTCAGTACTGCTATAGGTTTGTGCATTACAGGAATTCTGATAAAATACTCACTCACACCATTCCATTACACACATTATTGATGGGGTATGTTCTTTTATTTATTTATTTATTTAATTAATTTTGAGTGTGTTCTGTCTTCGTTGCTGTGTGCAGGGTTTCTCTAGTTGCAGCGACCGGGGGATACTCTTTGTTGCGGTATGCAGGCTTCTTATTGTGGTGGCTTCTCTTGTTGCAAAGCACAGGCTCTAGGCACACAAGTTTCAGTAGTTGTGGCTCACAGGCTCAGTCGTTGTGGCTCACGGGCTCTAGAGCAAAGGCTCCATAGTCGTGGCACACGGTCTTAGTTCCACCGCAGCATGTGGGATCTTCCCGGACCAGGGCTCGAACCCGTGTCCCCTGCATTGGCAGGTGGCTTCCTAACCACTGTGCCATCAGGGAAGCCCCTGGAGTATACTTTTTTTTTTATTTGCAGTATGCTGGCCTCTCACTGTTGTGGCCTCTTCCCATTGTGGGGCACAGGCTCCGGACATGCAGGCTCAGTGGCCATGGCTCACGGGCCTAGCCACTATGCGGCATTTGGGATCTTCCCGGACTGGGGCACGAACCCGTGTCCCCTGCATCGGCAGGCAGACTCTCAACCACTGCACCACCAGGGAAGCCCTGGAGTATATTCTTGACAGAAGGAAATTTCCGTTTTGACTAAGCATTGAAGAAAACTGAATCTTTGACTTATCTTTCACATGCCTGATGATTGAAATAATTTTCCACAGAATAACTTCTGGTTTTATACTTTTCAGTTCTTTTTTTCTTCTTCAAACGCACATGCTTTGAGAGGTGTGAAGTGCAAGACATGGCTATATTGTAAGGTGGTTTTTGTCCTTACGCTTCTGTGTCTTGTGCTAGTTATGTCAGTAGAGTAGTCAGTAAGAGTACTGGAAGTTATTCCAGGAATGGGATATTATATACTCAATTACATATGGTGGTGTCTGAAAATCACATAATAGCCTCACTTAAAACATCTCCTTATCCAGATTTCAAGAAAGCCTGTGACCAATCCAATATGATCCAACATAGCAGAATATGATAGAAGGAAAATTGGCAAAGAAATAGATGCTGGACTTACCTGATGGAAATTAAAATATCTCACTTTTGACAATTTTGCAAAAACCTATAATTACATGAACTAATTTCTAGGGTTCTTCGTAGAACCTAAAAAGGAACCCATAGAGTTGTGGAACAACAATAGAAGCTACTGTGATGAGAAGCCCGGGCACCGCAACAAGGAGTAGCCCCCGCTCGCCGCAACTAGAGAAAGCCTGCATGCAGCACTGAAGACCCAACACAGCCAAGATAAAAATAAATAAATAAAAATAAATAAATTTATCTTTTAAAAAGTAATACTCAGGTTTGAGGCATGAGAAATTTGATGAGGAGAAATTAGCTAATGTTTGCAGAACTTTTAAAATATCAAACTCAGTCTCTAAGATTTTAGCATTCTATACAACATCGGTTACTTATTAGTGGTTTGGGAAGGCCAATTTAAAATTTTCTCTTCTTACTGTATTGAAATTCACGGCCCTAATGTTTCCCACGTTGACTATATGAATGATGAAGAAAAGTCAATCATGTATTTCATTTCCAACTGGACAGAAAACAATATTTTAAAAAGTGTTTGGCCTACTGACTTTTGATTTCTTCTAAGGCAAATGGATAGGTAATTTTTATTCCCTGATTAGGAGAAAAATGGTGGAAGAGGGCAGGGTTAAGAATTAAGATTTCAAGAGCATGAGAGGTAGATGGCCAACCATAGTTCCTAAGGTTTGGTGCCTGTAACTGTTGCCACCACTTAAGCGTGCCAAAGCAGTGGTACGGCTGCTGGGCTCGTGTTTACTACCACTAGAAACATTCTTGCCAGTAGTGGCGGCAGCGGGACTCAATTACCCCCTTTTTTCACTCTCTCCAGAAGCTCCAGATGGCATCTTCCGTGGGCAACATGGCCGACAGCACAGAACCAACGAAACGTATGCTTTCCTTCCAAGAGTTAGCTGAGCTGGCACATCGAGAATATCAGGCAGGAGATTTTGAGACAGCTGAGAGACACTGCATGCAGCTCTGGAGACAAGAGCCAGGCAATACTGGTGTACTTTTATTACTTTCATCTATACACTTCCAGTGTCGAAGGCTGGACAGATCTGCCCACTTTAGTACTCTGGCAATTAAACAGAACCCTCTTCTGGCAGAAGCCTATTCGAATTTGGGGAATGTGTACAAGGAAAGAGGGCAGTTGCAGGAAGCAACTGAGCATTACTGGCATGCATTGCGTCTCAAACCAGATTTCATCGATGGTTATATTAACCTGGCAGCCGCTTTGGTAGCAGCAGGCGACATGGAAGGGGCAGTACAAGCTTACGTCTCTGCTCTTCAGTACAATCCTTCTTTGTACTGTGTTCGCAGTGACCTGGGGAACCTGCTCAAAGCCCTGGGTGGCTTAGAAGAAGCCAAGGCATGTTATTTGAAAGCAATTGAGATGCAACCGAACTTTGCAGTAGCTTGGAGTAATCTTGGCTGTGTTTTCAATGCACAAGGGGAGATTTGGCTTGCAATTCATCACTTTGAAAAGGCTGTTACCCTTGACCCCAATTTTCTGGATGCTTATATCAATTTAGGAAATGTCTTCAATGAGGCACGGATTTTTGACAGAGCTGTGGCAGCTTACCTTCGTGCCCTAAGCTTGAGTCCAAATCATGCAGTGGTACATGGCAACCTGGCTTGTGTATACTATGAGCAAGGCCTGATGGATCTGACAATAGACACCTACAGGCGAGCTATTGAATTGCAACCACATTTCCCTGATGCTTACTGCAACCTAGCCAACGCTCTCAAAGAGAAGGGCAGTGTTGCTGAAGCAGAAGATTGTTATCATACAGCTCTCCGGCTGTGTCCCACCCATGCAGACTCTCTGAATAACCTAGCCAATATCAAAGGAGAACAGGGAAACAGTGAAGAGGCAGTTCGCTTGTATCGTAAAGCATTAGAGCTCTGCCCAGACTTTGCTGATGCCCATTCAAATTTAGCAAGTGTATTGAAGCATCAGGGAAAACTGCACGAAGCTCTGATGCATTATAAGGAGGCTATTCGAATCAGTCCTACCTTTGCTGATGCGTACTGTAATATGGGAAACACTCTATGGGAGATGCAGGATGTTCAGGGAGACTTGCAGTGTTATACTCGTGCCGTGCAGATCAACCCTGCATTTGCGGATGCCCACAGCAATCTGGCTTCCATTCACCAGGATTCAGGGAATATTCCAGAAGCAATTGCTTCTTATCGCACTGTTCTGAAGCTTCAACCTGATTTTCCTGAGGCTTATTGTAATTTGGCTCATTGCCTGCAGGTTGTCTGTGATTGGACAGACTATGATGAGCGAATGAAGAAGTTGGTCAACATTGTGGCTGACCAGTTGGAGAAGAATAGGTTGCCTTCTGTGCAGCCTCATCATAGTATGCTCTATCCTCTTCCTCATGGCTTCAGGAAGGCTATTGCTGAGAGGCATGGGAACCTCTGCTTGGCTAATATAAGTGTCCTTCATAAACCACCGTATGAACATCCAAAAGACTTGAAGCTCAGTGATGGTCGACTGCGTGTAGGATACGTGAGTTCTGACTTTGGGAACCATCCTACTTCTCACCTTATGCAGTCTATTCCAGGCATGCACATAAATTTGATAAATTTGAGATATTCTGTTATGCCCTGAGCCCACATGATGGCACAAACTTCCAAGCGAAGGTGATGGCAGAAGCCAATCATTTCACTGATCTTTCTCAGATTCCATGCAATGGGAAAGCAGCTGATCGCATCCATCAAGTTGGTATACACATCCTTGTAAATATGAATGGTTATACCAGGGGTGCTCAAAATGAACTCTTTGCTCTCAGGCCAGCTCCTATTCAGGCCATGTGGCTGGGGTACCCTGGGACTAGTGGCATGCTTTTCATGGATTATATCATCACTGATCAGGAAACGTCACCTGCTGAAGTTGCTGAGCAGTATTCTGAGAAACTGGCTTATATGCCCCATACATTCTTTATTGGTGATCATGCTAATATGTTCCCTCACCTGAAGAAAAAAGCCGTCATCAATTTTAAGTCCAATGGGCACCTTTATGACAATCGGATTGTGCTGAATGGCATCGACCTCCAAGCATTTCTTGATAGTCTATCAGATGTGCAAATAGTCAAGATGAAATGTCCTGATGGAGAAGACAACGCAGACAGCAGTAATACAGCTCTTAATATGCCTGTCATTCCTATGAATACTGTTGCAGAAGCAGTTATTGAAATGATTAACAGAGGACAAATTCAGATTACAATGAATGGATTCAGTATTAGCAACGGACTGGCAACTACCCTGATCAACAATAAGGCTGCCACTGTAGAGGAGGTTCCCCGTACCATTATTGCAACCACACGTTCTCAGTACGTGTTACCGGAAGATGCCATTGTGTACTGTAACTTTAATCAGTTATACAAAATTGACCCATCTACTTTGCAGATGTGGGCAAATATTCTGAAGCGTGTTCCCAATAGTGTACTGTGGCTGTTGCGTTTTCCAGCAGCAGAAGCTAATATTCAACAGTACACACAAAATATGGGCCTTCCCCCGAACCGTATCATTTTTTCCCCTTTTGCTCCTAAAGAGGAACATGTTCGGAGAGGCCAGCTGGCTGATGTCTGCTTGGACACTCCACTCTGTAATGGCCACACCACAGGGATGGATGTCCTTTGGGCAGGGACCCCCATGGTGACTATGCCAGGAGAGACTCTTGCTTCCCGAGTTGCAGGTTCCCAGCTCACTTGTTTAGGCTGTCTTGAGCTGATTGCTAAAAATAGGCAAGAATATGAAGAGATAGCTGTGAAACTGGGAGCTGATCTCGAATACCTGAAGAAAATTCGTGGCAAAGTCTGGAAGCAGAGAACATCTAGCCCTCTGTTCAACACCAAACAATACACAATGGAACTAGAGCGGCTCTATCTACACATGTGGGAGCATTATGCAGCTGGCAACAAACCTGATCACATGATTAAGCCTGTTGAAGTCACTGAGTCGGCCTAAATAATGACTGTGTGCCCAGGAGAATTACCCCTGTAGCTGAGCCTCAACCTTCTGGGGGAAAGGGAACTACTTTTTCAATATCATGGTGCAGATGGGTGACAGACAATGATAAGAAATAGCACAGCCAGACTTGCTTCCTGCATGATCACGATAGGGAGAGACCCAAGAGATGCGAAACTGCTGTTCCACAAGGAGTCTCCATCGAATTTTGCAGCAGCCAGGTGTCTGGAAGGTCTGGAAGGTAAGTCTGGAAGGTAAGTCTGGAAGGTCTGATCTCCCTTGGTCTTCCAGGGGATGGATGGTTAGTGTGGAAGGGAGATAGAGATTGCCCAGCCATTTTGTGATTATCATGGATTGATTGAGTCTTCTGAATTAATTTTTTTCTTTATATTTTGGGTATTGGAGCTTTTAAAAATGTTTGGTTTCAGGTACTTTTATTCATGTGAAGTGTATATGATTCTCTTGAGATAAGGTTTTAAGCTAAAATATTCCTTGTTTTAGTTTCTGAACTCTACCGATAAATGGGGACTTTGCTGGTGTAGTCTTTTTAAAGGTTTTATAAACCACTTGAGCCTATATCAGTCACTTTAGTGTCTGACATAACGTTTGGAACTCTCAGTGCTTTGTTGGTTTGTAGATGATGGCCTCAATTCTTTTTCTGGTCCGTTTCCTTCTTCCCTTCCCCCCACTTTAAAAATTCTCCTGTAACTTGGCTAACAAAATACCAAGTGTGATTCACAACCTCCCAGAGTGTTTCTCTTCAACACATCATCTGGTGCCAAATGAAGATTCTTAGGAGTGCTTATTAATTATGAAGGGCACAGTTGTGGTACTGTCACTGACGATAATAATAATGGATTTTTGGCCTAGAGTTTTGACCTATTTCACCAGTGTTTTACCGTTGACTGCCCCTCTATGCTGCTTCCAAAAGTGATAGTTTGTGATAAGATTTTTACTTTCATTTCTAAAGTTTGTTTTTTTAGGTGAGTCCTGTTCTTCCTTTTTCTTTCAGCAGAAATGAAATCCCAGGTAAGTATAAGTATTCAAATATTTTATCAGTAAGTCACAGTTATCTCCAGTACATTAAATAACTTTCATCAAAAAACATGTTATAGGTAAAAAGCTCTGAAGGACCAGCTATGTATATGATAATTATGTTTCAGGCCTTCTAGGGTATTATATATAATAACTTGTCTTCTGGTCGTGGTCTTGAAATCTTTATGGATTCCACCTCAGTAGTAGCGAACTGCACTGCTACTTGGTTTGGAGTACAAATTAGACTTTAGCCCTCCTGGAGGTTGAGTTTTTGGTATTGAAAACCATAGGAATGAAATTATTGTATTTCAACAAAGGATCGAGGGCTTGAGGCTTAAACAAGCCAACATATGTGTGGGAAGCAGTCAGCCTTGAGAGCAGGCTACAGACATGCCAGGCATGCTGCCGCTGCTCGAAGGGACTGTCCCTACTTGTTCCCCTCCTTGTTCCATTCCATGGGAGATAAATCACCAGGGCCCAGAAAGCAGAAAGAATGTAAAATTAGACAAGCAAAGCTGTCTCCACCCTGCACGTGCAGGTTATTTTGGATGATTCTGGGTTTATGGGTTTTCTCCCAGGGAAGTTAACCTTGAGCCGAGACAGTCATTAGCTAATGTAAACCACCATCTGGCAACCTTCCATTTCTAGTCTATATAATCTGAAACCATAGCATAATAAAACTTGCCTTGCAACCATCAGTTGTCTTGGTCCTTCTGACCCCATTCGTCGGTGCTACTTCAGTTCCTTACCCCGTCCCTTCTGACCCTGGGCGGTGAAATCCTCTTTCTCCGGCTTGTCTGCGACACATATGAATATGTTTTTGTCTTGCTGTCCTGCACACATGCTGTCTAGTAACAGATATTTTGTTTGCTAGTAGTGTTTTAGATTATGTCTTTCCAAAGCGCTGAGGCAGTGTACCTATTCTGTAGTTGCAGCTGATGCCTGAATGTATCCTAGCTGACAAATTATTGATTAATAAGAAATTGAATTTCTAAAGATTAGTACTGTTAACCAAAATCTGAGCAAGGAGTCTCAAATGTAATTCTTAGCCAGAATTACATGTTAATGAACCATTTAACAGTGTAAATCAAGGAACATCAGTGTAGGGATTTCTTTTCATTTATTTTTTACCTGTTTGAAATATCAGTTAAAGGTTGCCAGCTTGGTTGCAGATGAACGGTCATTTGAAGTTCACCAAACTACTTAATGTGGAATAGGATACTAGACTTCCAACGCCCTCAAGGCTGTGACCTTGCAGCCGTTTTACATAGCACATCATCCTCCTATAGGGATGAACCTTTCCCTGGCCTGGAAAGTAGCCACTCCGTTGAAGTTTTGCTTATTGTAACAGGCTTTTGTTTCCAGGTTACATGTCTGTGGAAGACTTAATTCTGAATAGATATATAGATATTACTGAAAACTAATTGTTTTTCTATTATACTCTGCTTTATCAAAAAAGTAAAACATTTAAATTGTGCTACAAAAATTCAGATGTTGTCTTGCAATCTTTAAACAATAAATGAATGATTTGCCCTTAAAAATAAAGGATTAAGCAGTTAAGCTGTTGGTCCCACATCAGACAAATTATCCTTATACCTCCTGTCAATATTGTTAACAGAGACTGTTATTTTATTAATCCTTATGATCCCGTGATTCTTTCTTTCATGTTTCAGGGCACAGCAGGTGAGACAGTGAATTTGTTAAACTGGGTGGGTTTATCCTTCCTTTATGCGTTCATTCAATTTTCTGTTCATTTACTTACTATACACATATGGCAATAGAAGCTGCTAAAGCAATCATTGCTATTCTGCAAAACAACAAAGCACAGAAGCAGATATCTTATTTCCGCGATTTCTTCCCCCAGGATTATTATGATTAAAGATACTTTCCCACAATTTCCTGGAGAGGACGAGGGGCTACTCGCTGGAGGTTTTTTAATGACTTGGAGAAAGGCTCAAATATGCCCCCATACGGGCTTCCCTGGTGGCGCAGTGGTTGAGAATCTGCCTGCCAATGCAGGGGAGACGGGTTCGAGCCCTGGTCTAGGAAGATCCCACATGCAGCGGAGCAACTGGGCCCGTGAGCCACAGCTACTGAGCCTGCGCGTCTGGAGCCTGTGCTCCGCAACAAGAGAGGCCGCGATAGTGAGAGGCCCACGCACCACGACGAAGAGTGGCCCCTGCTCTCCACAACTAGAGAAAGCCCTCGCACAGAAATGAAGACCCAACATAGCCAAAAAAAAAAAATATGCCCCCATTATGGTAATCCACCCCAGGGTCAAACCACACAAGAATATTATGAATTTATTTTATTTTTCTATCCTTGCAAAGGTAATACTCAGCTCATTAGAATATGAAAACTATACTGTCAAATTTCAGAATTACATGGATGAAGAAAGTCACCAAAGTGGCATCATATCATGTGTGTTATAGTTGTATTTACTATATTGACTATATTAACTATGTTGTGTTAACAATGTATTGTATAACTATATATTGAAAAGGCAAAATGCTGTACCTTATTTCAGAGAAAATAATTATGTTGGCAAAACCCAAATTGTACATTGTAGACGGGTCCTAGGAAAGAAGATTTAATTCATAGTGGACAAGAGGTTAGCTTCTGTTTTCAGCCATGTGCTATTTCAAGAATTAAACATCATGAATAATACAGGATATAAGAAGAATAGTCTAAAGACGGAAAAGCACATTTTGATTAGGAAAGAGAATTTAAGGCTTAAGTCTTTATTTTTTTTTAAGGAAAACTGCCTTATTACTATGAGATAAGAAAATTGTTTCCTTCTTTTCTTCCTTGCTTTCTTCTTCTTCTTCTTCATTTTAACCTTTTTTACTTTGGATATTTGGATATTTGGATATTTGACCTCTAAGCTGAGATGACTGGAATCGCCTCCTCTTGGCACTAAATGCTGACACACCCTGATAAGAGGGAAGCTGCAAAGTAGAAGAATTGAAGGTCCATGTGTTGATATTGGTCTCAAGCGCATTGATGTACATTTGTGTATTGGGGAAGGGGAGTGTAGCTTGAGAGTGGGCCAGTGGGGAAGGGTAAATATTTTGTGATGCTGTCTACCTATGAGCTTATAAAGTTTACAGCTGCATTAGGAGGACAAGCATTACCATTAGCATGAAAAGTAGGGCAGACCTCAGTTGCAAAAGCTTCTAGCCATACACATAGGGCAATACATAAATGATACACCTTATTGCATTCACCCATTCACCCTCCCCTGTTCATGCTAATTGGAAATTTCCATCCATTTCAGAGAAGTAACACAACTATCAATCATTTTCCCTGGCACGAATCTTCCAGGAGGAAGAAAATGAAATACACCTAGCAACAGAGCTCACGCACTAGCCCATGTGTCTTAGATTTAATATCTGATCACTAGCTGGATTGAAGCCAAGAGGTGGTTCACAAAGTTGCTGCACATTAGAATCACCTGGGGAACTCTGAGACCTCCCCATGCCCAGGCTCCTCCCTAGATCTACTGAATCAAAATCTCTGGGGCTGGGACCCAGACACCAAAGTTTCTCTTAAAAGCTCTTTAGGGAAAGGGATATGTGAAAAGATGTATATGTATAATTGATACAGTTTGTTATAAAGCAGAAACTAATTTAAAAAAATATATATTTAGGGCTTCCCTGGTGGCGCAGTGGTTGAGAGTCCGCCTGCCGATGCAGGGGACATGGGTTCGTGCCCCGGCCCGGGAAGATCCCACATGCCGTGGAGCGGCTGGGCCCATGAGCCATGGCCACTGAGCCTGTGCGTCCGGAGGCTGTGCTCCGCAATGGGAGAGGCCACAACAGTGAGAGGCCCACGTACCACAAAAAAAAAAAAAAAAAAAGAAGGTATGTGCTCAAAAAGAACTCAATCCCACTAAATTAATTAATAAATAAAATTTACCTAGCAGTACAGCTGTCAACATCTGATAGGAGTGCTCACCCCTGCTCCCCAGGGGACAGTGAAAAAAAAAAGGAAAAAAAAATATTTAATACTAAAAAAAAAGCTCTTTAGGTAATTCATACGAGCAGCAAAGCTTGAGAACCAGCCCAATAACAGGAACAAATGTATTTCACACAGATAAAGTGGGGCAATACATATGTTAAAAGAACATGAACATATATATATATTTCTTTTTTTCTCTTTATTCTGTTTGTGTTTCAAATAGGCTTTTATTTTCCTTCTGCAAAAAGCGTTATTGTTTCCATTGGTCCAAGGGTTGGGAGAGGGCTCCAGGGCAGTTACAAAGCTGCCTAATGGCTGCAGAGCTAGGCTTCAGGCAGAAGCTCTGACGCCAGAGGGGCTCCTCAGAGGCCGCTGGACTTCAGAGACTCCTGTTTGTGCTCGAGCATGAGCCTTTCGAAAAGATACTTGCCCAGCACAGCCTGCGGACCAGCCAGCCTGTGGAGGTTGGTCAGGTGGTCGCCCATCTTCTGGATGAGTTTCACCTGCTCCTCCAGGAAGCGGCTCTCCAGGAAGTCACAGAGGTAGGAGTCTGCGGGGGCAGGACCCAGGGCGCGCAGATCCGATAATGCCTGATTCAGGTTCTTCTCCCTAAGAATGGCGGCTTCCACAGTGTCCTGGGTTTTACCCGACTCATCCTGAGAAATCTTCCGTGCATCCTGGAAGAGGGTGCGGCCACAGCACTGGTTTTGCATTTTCAAGAGACACTGGGCGCCCTCACACTTCTCCTCAGCCAGTTGGCGAAAAATGTGGCCCATACTGTCCAGAGTCCCATTGTTGCTGTCGAAATAGAAGCTCAGAGAGAGGTAAGTGTCCACAGATGCATGTTGAACAGGAGGTGGACGGCGGCCTCCACCTCGGTGGAATAATTCTGATGAACCTGGGAACTCGTGGTTGATCAGTGATAAGGAGCTAAGCTCAAAAACTGGTGTTGGCCTGTCCTGGAGGCTGAGGATAGCTGAGTGTCTGATTCCAAAGGTTGCGACAGAAAGAAAGGTTGGACGGTGTCAGGGGCTGGAGCAAGGAGTGTCCCTGGGTCTGTTCATTCCAAACACTGTTGAAGCAAAAGACAGATCTGCAGGACTGCCGAATGCACTGCCTCAAATAGGCTTTGATATAAATGAACAAGAAGTCCAAGCAAGGACAAAACTTACCCTTCCTCCCACCAAAATAGCTGGTGATACTAGAATCTAGATCTGGGAAGGGATTCTTCCATTACTTTCTTAACATTCCAAGCCACTAGAGCAGTGGTTCTCAAAGTATGGTCACCTTGTAACCAAGCAGTACCCTATGGGGCCTTCCTAGGACAGACCCATCCGCCATATCCTCTATTGTAGTTTCTCTCTGAAGTACTCAGATAATAGTATCTCAGGCATATTTCTTGAGTTTTCAGTTGCTAAAAACCACCACCCAATGGAAGAAATGAACTTAATGATCATGAGCACGTAGCCCCCAGACCTTCTGGCACCTATGGATGGATAATGTCACTTGCCTTGTGGCCTCAACATCAGCCAGTCAGATGATTGTGCAATAGCTGATCACATTCCCTGGGACGTCCCTCCCTCACCTGGCCTTTAAAAATGCTTTGCTGAAATCCTTTGGAGATTTCAGGGTTTTTGGAACACGGGCCATACCTCTCCTTGCTCGATTCTGCAACAAACCTTTCTGTGCTCCAGACTCCAACCTTTCGGTTTGTTTGGCCTCACTGTGCTTCAGACTCACGAACGTGCATTTGGTAACAACCTGACCAGCTTTACCAGCGTCCCCTGATAATGTGTCAGATATTCAAGTTTTAGGGCCCTGTCCCAGCCCTATGGAATCAGCAGCTCTAATGGGGCTCAGTGATCTCTGTTATAACTGGCCCTCCAGATGATTTTTATTCACCTTAAAGTTTGAAAATATCTGCATTGTCAGCTGCCAAAGCGTCCAAGAGCAGGTGAAGGGGAGTGACGCCTGGAAAAGATAGGGAGTAGCCAAGGCAAGTACAGCAGCATTTGTCGTGGTAGTAATGGAGAATGCCTTTTCTCCACTGGTTGGCACAGACTAGTATCTGGGAGCAGTGGCAGGGTTATTTAGGATTCTTTACATTTCAGTGTAGAGTGACCTCTGTCCTGGTTTGCCAGGGACTTCCCCTGTGTGAACACTTAAAATCTCATCCTGGCAAACCCCTTAGCCCTGGATTTGAAAAACTTAGGGAATAACATGAAATTTAGGGGAAACATGATCTAGGATTTGGGCAAGTCACACGTGCTAATTAAAGTGAAGCAAGTATGGACAACATCTAGCCTTCTTTACCCCTTTGTGGGAAGGTAAATCTGATTGTTGAAAGGAGTTATTGTTAAGAAATCTTTGTAGAAACATCCCCTTCTGCTTAGTCTGCTGGTTCTCAGTTCTGGCTAGACACTGGCATCGTCTGAGGAGATTTAAAATGATTTTATTGGTCTAGGATGACCAACAGTCAGTGTGAGGGTTTTTAAAAAGTGCTTCAGATGATTCTAATATGCAGCCAAATTTAGGTGCCACTGCTTAAGCTTTTGAACCACTGCTACATATTTTCACCTCATTCCTATGAGAATATCCAACTGTAGTTAAGGGTTTTTTTTCCTTTTTCCTTTTTTAACTCTCTTATTATAAGATTTACTGTCTTAAATAAGCTTGAATGTACAGAAAATCCTGCTAGTCCATCTGGTATAGCTAGATACTTAGAATAATATCATTAAGATATATACCATTTAAGTATTGTGACTGACCTTTTTAAAATTAACATATGCATTGAATTAGTACGATCTCTTTTGAAGTTGTCATGTTGGGGAGCTATACCTGTAATCTGCTGCCATTGCTAAATATCTGGACACCTCTTATTAGGAATTGCTTTTAAACATCTTTAGGGATTAAAACCAAGAGTGCTGTATTATTTGTACTGGGACCACAAAAACCTCACAAAGTTTTCCCACTGTACCTTCTACACCCATCTCTAACCCTTGGTAACTTGTAATCTGTTCTCCATCTCCACAGTTTTGTTATTTTAAGAATAATATGTAAACATCATCCTGAATTACTTAATCTTCGGAGGTTGGCTTTTTAAAATTTTTCCCTCGCATCATTCCCTTGAAGTTCATTTCAATTTTTGCATATATTAATAATTTGTTCCTTTTTGTTGCTTGGTAGTATTCTATCATAAGATTTTATCACAATTTGTTTCAACATTCATCCATTGAAAGACATTTGGGTAATTGTCAGTTTTTGGCTATTATAAATAAAACTTCTATGAACATTTATGTGTAATTTTCTGTGGGAACTTAATTAAGTTTTTCTTTCTTTTGGATAAATGCTCAAGAGTACAATTACTGCGTTGTAGGGTGAATCTACTTTTAGGATTAAAAGAGACTGTCAAGCTGTTTCTCAGAGTGGCTAAACCATTTTATTTTCCCACCAGTGACGTGATATATTTATTCTACATACTCGCCAGCATTTGATATTGTCAATATACTTTAATTTTAGTTATTCTCTGATATCTCATTATGGTCTTAATTTGCATTTCCCTAATGGCTAATGATGTTGAGCATCTTTTCATGTGCTTCTTTGCTATGTGTATATTCCCTTCCATGAAATGTCTGTTCCTGTCTTCTGCCTATTGTCCATTTGAATTTTTTTAAGTTGTTTGGAGAGTTTTTGTATATTATAGATACAAGTCATGTGTCTCATATGGGATTTTCAAATATATTTTCCCACTGTGTAATTTGAGTTTTCTTCCACTTAAAAGGATCTTCTATGAAGCATTTTTAACTCATTTTGATGAGATCAATGTATCAGTTTTTGCTTTTATTGATCATACTTTCAGTGTCCAGTCTAAGAATTATTCATCTAGTTCTAGATGCGAAAGATTTTCTCTTATTTTTTTTCTAAAAATGTCCTGCTTTTGCAGTTAAGATTATGATCCACTTTGATTTAATTTTTGTGTGAGGTGTGGAGGTTTAGGTTAAGGTTCATTTTTTGTTTGTTTGTTTTTGTCAAGGGATGTCCAACTGTTTCAGTACCATTTTTTGAAATGCCTATTCTTCCTTTATAGCTTTCACACTGCTGTCAAAAACAAGTTAAATGTATTTATGTAAGTCTATTTCTGGGTTCTCTATTCCATTCCATTGATCTATGTAACTACCCTCCATCATTACTGCAAAATCTTGAAATTGGGTGGATTAATTCCTCCCATTTTAATCTTCCTTTACAAATTGTTTTAGCTATTCTTCTGCCTCTTCTTACCATATAAATCTTAGAAAAAGCTTGTCTATATCCACAAAAACCTTGAGGGCATTTTAAGAGTAACTGTGTTAAGCCTCTTAACTTGGGGAGAATTGACATCTTTATTATGTTGTGTTTTCTAATCCATGAACAAGGTATGTCTCCCTATTTGTTTGGGGCTTTTAAATTTTTCTTCATCAGCATTTTGTAATTTTCAGTATAGAGGTCCTATAAATGTCCTATTGGGCTTGTATTTAACTATTTATTTAGGTCAGTTGTAAATGGCATCACATATTTTTATTTAAGCTTCTACACATTTGTTAATAATATATAATCTGATAAAATAGTGTTGATCTTGTACTCTAAAACATTTACAAACTAATATGATTTCTCAAGCTTTTTGTGGATTCCTTGGTATTTTCTCAATTTAGATTATCATCTCATCTTCAGATACAGACAGTTTTACTTTTCCTTAGGCAATATAATAGGATATATTACTATTCAACATTCAGTAGGATATGTTCCTTCCTATTCAACATAGTAGGAATAGTCCTTTTATCTTTTAAATAAACTTTTTAAAAATTTAACTTTTAAATTTATGTATTTATTTATTTTTGCTTTATTTTCATAGTAGAACCTCCAATAATATATTTAATAATAGTTTTGAGAGCAGATATTGTTGCCTTGTTTCTGATCTTACAGAGAAAGCAGTCTTTCACAGTTAAATATAATGTCGGTAGAGGTTGTTTGTAGATCCTCTTTATGAGTTTCAGTATGTTCCTTTTCTATTCCTAGTTTGCTTGGAGTTTTTTTCTTCTTTTTTAAAATTTATTTTATTTTATTATTATTATTTTTACAACTTTATTGGAGTATAATTGCTTCACAATGGTGTGTTAGTTTCTGCTTTATAACAAAGTGAATCAGTTATACATATACATCTGTTCCCATATCCCTTCCCCCTTGAGTCTCCTTCCCTCCCACCCTCCCTATCCCACCCCTCCAGGTGGTCACAAAGCACCGATCTGATCCCCCTGTGCTATGCAGCTGCTTCCCACTCGCTATCTACCTTACGTTTGGTAGTGTATATATGTCCATGCCACTCTCTCGCTTTGTCACAGCTTACCCTTTCCCCTCACCATGTCCTCAATTCCATTCTCAAGTAGGTCTGTGTCTTTATTCCTGTTTTACCCGTAGGTTCTTCATGACATTATTTTTTCTTAAATTCCATATATATGTGTTAGCATACGGTATTTGTCTTTCTCTTTCTGACTTACTTCACTCTGTATGACAGACTCTAGGCCTATCCACCTCATTACAAATAGCTCAATTTTCTTTCTTTTTATGGTTGAGTAATATTTCATTGTATATATGTGCCAAATCATGAATGGGATTGAATTTTGTCAAATGCTTTCTCTGCATTAATGGGTAGGATCACATGACTTTCCCCCCTTAATCTATTGGATATGGTGGATTACATTGTTTGATTTTCAAATATTTAACCAACTTTGCATAACTGGAATAAATACCACTTGGTCATGGTATATTATTATTTTTATATATTTCTGGAATTAATTTGCTAATATCTGGCTGAGGATTTTTACAGGCAATTTCATAAAACATATTGGTCTGTAGTTTTTTTCTTTCTATACTATCCCTGTCTGGTTTTGGTATCAAGGTAATACTGGCTTCATAAAATTAATTAGGAACTGTTCCCTCTACTTCTGTTTTTGTCAAATCAGGAAAAATTGGTTTTAATTCTTTAAGTGTTGGGTAAAATGAAACATCTAAGCCTGAATATTTCTTTTGGGAGTTTTAAAATGAAAAATCAGTGTTTCTAATGGTTACAGTAAAATTGAGATTATCTATTTAATCTTGACTGAGTTTTGGTAGTTTTGGGTGTAGAAGCATTGGCCCATTTCATCCACATTTTTGAATTTATAGTGTAGACTTGTTCATAATAACTTGTCCCTTATTAACCTGCAGGATATGTCATGGTATCCTTGGTTGCATTTCTGATATCTGTGATTTGTGGCATCTCTCTTTTTATCTTTATCAGTCTTGCTAGATCTTTATTGATTAGATTGTTTATTTCAAAGAACCAGCCTTTTGTTTCATTGATTCCCCCCGCCCCCCATTTTCCTGTTTTCAGTTTCATGGATTTCTGTTTCATCTTTATTATTTCCTTGTTTCTGCTTGTTTAGTGTTTTTTCCTTTTCCTTTTTTACTATTGTAATATAGAAAATGAGATTATTGCTTTGAAATATTTTCTTTCCCAATTTAGTGCTGTAAACTTCCCTTTCAGCATCGCTTTAACTTCATTCTGCAAACTTTGATCTGTTATATCTCCATTTTCTTTTATTCTATGCATTAAAAATGTTTTCCTTGATGCCGTCTTTTTTACCCATGAGTTTTTTTGGAATTTTAATTTTCATATGATTGAAGATTTTCCTGTTGTCTTTCTGTTATTGATTTCTAGTCTGATTCCATTATGGCTAGAGAACATACTCTATATGATTTTAATTCTTTTATATCTGCTAATGATTTTTATCACCCAGTATATGGTATATGAGTGAATGTTCCACAGACACTTGAATATGTATTCTTGTCTTATTGAGTGTGTTCTTTAAATGTCAGTTATGTCCTGTTGATTGATGATGTTTTCAGTTCTTACATATCCTTGCTGATTTTTCTCTCTGGTAGTTCAATAAATTGCTGTGTTGAAGTCTCGAATAATAATTGTGGATTTAGAATTTTCTCCTTTTACTACCTTTTTCAGTGTTTGCTTCATGTATTTTGAAGTTCTGTTGTTTGGTGCACACACATTTAGTATCACTAGGTCATCTAGGTGGATTATTCCTGTTATCTTTATGTAATGACCCTGTTTGCCCCTAATAATTTCCTTTGCTCTGAAATCTACTTTATCTGATATTAATTTATCCATTTCTGCTTTTTCTGATTAACGTTCACATGATATATAATTTTCATCCTTTTACTCTTAACTACCTATATCATGATGTTTAAACTAAGCTTCTTATAGACAGTATATAGTTGGATCATGCTTATGATTTTTTAATCTACTCTTCCAATCTCTGTCTTTGACTTGGTTATTTAGATCATTTACAGTTAATGTAATTATTGCTATGTTAAAGATTAGGTCTACCATTTTATTTTTTGTTTTGTCTTTTACCTTAGTTTCTCAATCCTGTGTTTCTCTTATTTTGCCTTCTTGTGGGTTACTTAAACATTTTTTAATAAGCCCATTTTAATTTATTTATAATCATTTGTGTATACTGTTTGCATAGTTATCTTAGTGGTTGCTTTTGGCATTACACTATACATATGTAACTTATCATAGCCTACTGGAATCAGTGTTTTATTACTTCAAGTGAAGTTTCAAATTTTTACTTCCATTTAGGTCTCTTAATATTCCCCAGTTATAAAGTATGATTTTCTGTAGTATTTCCTTTCTCTACATTGAGAACCACATCAGATGGTGTCATAATTTTTGCTTTGACCATCATATAGAATTTAAGAAACTCATGAGGCTAATGATAGTCTCTTCTATTTACCCCATTTGTTTTCACCCATTCCACTGCTCCCCTTTTCTTTCTGAAGTTCCCAGTCTTCTATTATTGTTTTTTTTTATGTTTTCATAACTGTAGGTGATATCTGGGCTTTCCAGTGCCATTGGATATGAGTTTCAGGAAACACTGAGCCTGGCTCACTTAATGCTACTGAGTTGGAGGGTTTGTATATGTTGGGCTTGTTGGCACAGCAGATGCTAACAGATTAGACTAATGTTGATGGGACTAGTACCACAGGAGGATGGGTTCCCATTCAGGCTATGCTGCTGCTACAGTAGATCAAGTCCCCCTCTACCCCAAGTGTGGGGCAGTGACCTGCTGCTGTCACTGCTTTGTATTAGGCTGCTTTTGCCTCAGGTGTGTGGTGGGATCCCTTGGAAGCTGCTGCTGCTGTCAATCACAAGGTTAAATTCATTTCAGAAATACTTAAGTTTAAATATATAGCCTGGCTCTTCTAGGACTTCTCTATTTGTTTTTTATTGCTTTCATACAAATTACCAAAAATTTAGTGACTCAAAACAATGTAAATTTATTACCTTACAAGTCTGACATTGGTCTCCAATGAGTAAAGTAAAAGTGTTGGCAGGATCAACAGATGAATGCATAAAGATGTGGCACAGGGCTTCCCTGGTGGCACAGTGGTTGGGAGTGCACCTGCTGATGCAGGGGACATGAGTCATGCCCCACTCCGGGAAGATCCCACATGCCGTGGAGCAGCTGGGCCTGTAAGCCATGGCCGCTGAGCCGGCGTGTCCAGAGCCTGTGCTCCGCAACGGGAGAGGCCACAACAGTGAGAAGCCCACTTACAGCAAAAAAAAAAAAAAAAAAATGTGGCCCATATATACAATGGAATATTACTCAGCCATAAGAAGAAATGAAATTGAGTTATTTGTAGTGAGATGGATTGACCTAGAGACTGTCATACAGTGAAGTAAGTCAGAAAGGGCAAAACAAATACCATATGCTGACACATATATATGGAATTAAAAAAAAAAGAAAAAATGGTTATGAAGAACCTAGGGGCAGGGCAGGAATAAAGGCACAGCCATAGAGAGTGGACTTGAGGACACAGGGAGGGGGAAGGGTAATCAGGGATGAAGTGAGAGAGTGGCTTGGACATATATACACTACCAAATGTAAAATAGATAGCTAGTGGGAAGCAGCCGCAAAGCACAGGGAGTTCGGCTCTGTGCTTTGTGTCCACATAGAGGGGTGGGATCGGGAAGGGAGGGTGGTAGGGAGATGCAAGAGGGAGCAGATATGGGGATATATGTATACGTATAGCTGATTCACTTTGTTATGAAGGAGAAACTAACACACCATTGTAAAGCAATTATACTCCAATAAAGATGGTTACAAAAGAAAAAAAAGTGTTGGCAGAGCTACATTCTTTTCTGGAGGCTCTTAGGGGTGTTTCTGTTCCCTGGACTTAATCTGCTTCCAGCGGCCACTTGTAGTCCTTGACTCAGAGTCCCCTTTCTCCACCTACAAAACACAAAATGTTGCATCTCTCTGATTCTGCTTCTATTAGGACATCTCTCTCTTTCTCTTTCTACAGTTGGGAATGGTTTTCTACTTTTAAGGACACATGCAATTAGATTTGTCCCATGAGGTAATCCAGGATAATCTTTCTACCTCAAGGTTTATAACTTCAGTCATATCTGCAAAGTTCTCTTTACCATGTAAGGTATCATATTAATAGGTTCCAGGGATTAGGGTGAGGGCATTTTTAGGAGCCATTATGCTGCCTACCACACCCTTAACAAGTGACCTTGAGAAAATTACTGAGATTTTTAAAGCCTTACTTTCCTCAAACATTAAATGGAAAGCTAACTAGTTAATATCATGAAAGTGAAACAGTATATATGAAATCAACTAATTCAGAAAATAAGATTTCTTCTTTTTCTTTATGATTTACATGATTCTCAGAGTTCAGTTACTTTAAGAGTTACTTTTTTTAAACAGAACTAAGGAATTTCAGGGTTCAGGTGCTGTAAGATTGTCTGAATTATCTGAGTAGCAGTTAGCTAAGCACAGGTGTAAAACATTTGATTTACTCCCTAGTGTTCTCTATCTTCACATCCCACTAAATACATATCCCTTGTCTAGCTCCAGCCAGTAGAGTCAGAGCTTGTTTTACTGTTTAAAGTTCAATTTAAATTCTCTCTACATCTCCAGATTCTCAGCCCTGGTTGCATATTATAATCACCTGGGGAGGTTTCAAGAACTACTGATGCCAAATTTCTACCTATCATGGATATTTGAGGAGGGACCTGGAATGAAATGCTCTAGCTTATGGTTTTTGGAGCCAAATCATAGTCTACACTGAGCCAAATCATTTGCGAGATCACCTCTAAAAAGGAATTTATCTGTGGTGACTAATGCTCTTCCTTTGTCAGTATGCTTGATTTGTCCCTCTTTGGGGGCAAAAAGGGGGAAAACCCCCCAGCAGTTGGACTCCCTGAATCACAACCTGATGCTGTGGAATTAGTGTTGGCTCAGAGCACACATCTTCAGATACCCATTCTCTTTCCTGCTTCCTTGCATTAACTTATATCCTTGGGCAGTTTTTCATCCACCACTCTCTTTTGCTTGTAATTTTAACAAGTAAACACTCCCCTTAATGAAGCAGCATTTCATGAGACTTACTGGGAGCATAGGTCTGTTCCAGACCTATCCTATGTTAGCTAAAGCAGATATAAATGATATATTTTTGGCAATCATCCTTGTGGGTTGGAGAGAGAAGACAGAATTTTATCCTTTAGGTGTCATCTGACTGGGCAAATGGGCTCTTTCCCTCTGCTGCCTACCATGTGAAAACCTGAGGTATCTTCTAGGTATCAGAATAGTTCAGATAATTAAAATTTCTCAGTAAAAGATGACAAAACTATGGCTTCGGTTATTAATTTTCCATGTCAATTTGTCTGGGCCACCATGCCCAGTTATTTGGTCAGATATTATTCTGGATATTTCTGTGATGGTGCTTTTGTGTTTTTTCAAATTTTTGTTTGTTTATTTATTTATTTATTTATATTTTTGGCTGTGTTGGCTCTTCGTTGCTGCCTGTGGGCTTTCTCTATTTGCAGCAAGCGAGGGCTACTCTTTGTTGTGGTATGCGGGCTTCTCATTGTGGTGCCTTCTCATTGCAGAGCATAGGCTCTAGGTTCTTGGGCTCAGTAACTGTAGTGCACAGGCTTAGTTGCTCCATGGCATGTGGGATCTTCCCAGACCAGGGCTCAAACCCATGACCCCTGCGTTGGCAGCCAGATTCTTAACCACTGTGCCACCAGGGTAGTCCCTGTGATGGTGTTTTTGGATGAATTTCATATTTAAATTGGTGGTGGACTTTGAGTAAAGCACATTATCCTCCATAATATGGGTGGGCCTCATCAAATCAGTTGAAGCTCTTAATAAAACAAAGACTGACCTCCCTGTCGCAAAAAGGAATTCTGCCAGAAGACTTACAGAAATTGAACTGCAACTCTTCCTAGAGTCTCTAGATAGCCAGCCTAACCTGCAGATTTTGAATTGACCAAGCCTCTATTATTGTGTGAACCAATTGTTTAAAATCTCTCTCTCTCTTTCTCTATCTTTATATAGATATGGATATAGATCTAGGTATCAATGTTGATATCTAGATCTAGATCTATCAATATGTATGGGCACATTGTATACACATGCTGTTGGTTCTGTTTTTCTGGAGAAGCTTGACTAATATAGTGGCCCATATAAATAAAAGGATGAACCCAAGTTCACCCAGGTAGAAAGTAGTACAATGAGAACTGGAACTTAAGGCCTCATGACTCATTCAGCTGTGAACACTGACCCAGAACTGGGGTCCGCAAACTCTGGCCCACTGATCAGATCTCGCTTGACTCCTGGTTTTGTACATAAAGTTTTGCTTGAACACAGCTGCACCCATTCATTAACGTATTGTGCATGGCTGTTTCTGTGCTACAGCAGCAGATGGGAAGTTGCAACGGAGACGTATGGTACACAAAATCCAAAATATTTCCTATCTGACCCTTTACAGAAAAGATCTGCTGACCCTTGCTCTAGGATGCCATCTGATTTCTGATAGCACCGAGGAGAATAATTCATGCACATTGGGGTAGATTGTTAATCT
The DNA here is from genome assembly GCF_964341445.2 of Mesoplodon mirus. Taxonomy (NCBI): domain Eukaryota; kingdom Metazoa; phylum Chordata; class Mammalia; order Artiodactyla; family Ziphiidae; genus Mesoplodon; species Mesoplodon mirus. Next base: position 3,441,656 of record NW_028295808.1, on the reverse strand, counting down.
CCTGTCCTCCTTAGGTCAAAGATCTCTTAAATGCTCACCCTTGCAATAGCCAGCTTGGGGAGCACTGTCTGAGGTTGCAGAAATATTTCTTGCCAGGTCTTTCCAATCCACACTGCTCCCTAACTATGGTTCTTAAAAACTATGTTTTAGAAAAATTTTATTGGAGTATAGTTGATTTACAGTGTTGTTAGTTTCAGGTGTACAGCAAAGTGAATCCGTTATACATATACATATACCCACTTTTTTTTTTTTTTTTTTTTTTTTTTGCGGCACGCGGGCCTCTCACTGTTGTGGCCTCTCCCATTGTGGAGCACAGTCTCCGGAAAAGCAGGCTCAGTGGCCATGGCTCACGGGCCTAGCTGCTCCACGGCATATGGGATCTTCCCGGATGAGGGCTCGAACCTGCATGCCCTGCATCGGCAGGCGGACTCTCAACCACTGCATCACCAGGGAAGCCCCACTTTTATTTTTTTTGAGTCTTTTCCAAATAGCCCATTACAGAGTATTCAGTGGAGTTCCCTGTGCTAATAAGAAGAGCAGGTTCTTATTAGTTATCTATTTTACATAGAGTAGTGTGTATATTTCAGTCCCAGTAGACTCCCCTCGACAATCCCCTGGTAACCCTAAGTTTGTTTTCTACATCTGTGCGTCTACTTCTAAAACCTGTCTATTTTAACCAAGTACCACTCATTGCTTACTGTCTCTGGCTTCATGTACTTGATAATAAATCTACTTCTTGTTCTATTCTGGATGACATGTTCCAAGGACTGAGATAATACCTCATTCTACATAACTTGTCCTTGATATTGTCTATCTTGGGGTCTTCATCTATGTCCCAAAGAAGACAGTCACACTCTGTCTTCTAGTACTACTACTAATACCACATTTTAGGGCATGAATTTGACCCAATGCACTGAACTATCCCTTTAGAAGCTGTATTCAACCTGTCACTGGGTTTTAGCACAGGGGTAGAACTCAGATTATTGTTTGTATTTAAACAAATCTACTTGACCAGAAACTTTTTGTCTCACCATTTATTTTATTACACAAATAACTTCTGTCTTTGCATCTATGATGTAAATATTTTTAATTTCCTAAATTATCTGAAAAATTATTTAGAGCCTCCGTTTCAATAGGCATTGGAATTGTTGTGTTATGACTATTTCAGTAGTTTATTACCAAATGTTAAATTAGGCTTCAAGCTTTGGCCAAGAGTAGACAGAAAAGGGTTTAAAAACAAATGAAGAGTGGGAAAGATTTCTGATGCAAGGGAGACATAATAAAGGTTTGATTTTGAATCAAGAATTTATAATAAAAGTTTGATTTTGAATCAATAATTTATGTCATTGCAAAATAGCTCCCTGGTAAAATGCCATTCTTTGGTCATCATTAAGTACAGAAATTAACAATCAAAATATGCAGTGCTCTTCTTCATTTTCTAAACACAAACCTATATCTAGATGAGAGGAGAATTCATTTCATCACTCAGGCTCTGGACTTACGACTCCAAGTCCTGTCTTCTTTCAACCATACCTGCTAAGTTTCTGTCTAACTTCTTGAGCATGAGGTAATGGCTTCAGCTTTCATCCCCTTTCTCAGTATATAGCTTGGTGACTATGAGTAAGGGATCTAAAACTTGAGACCTTGGGTTCAAATCTTGACTCTAAAATTTACTTGTTGAGTACTCTTGAGCATGTTATCTGTTTCTGCCTCAGTTTTCTCATCTATAAAATAGAGATAACATTACTTCTCTCAGCGAGTTGCTATCAGGGTTAAAAGAGAAAATTCATACAATGCAAGAATTCGTCAGTTCTTGGAACACAATAAATACCAAAAAGAAATGTTAGCCATTATCAAGGGCCCCTCATTTTATGGATAATATAGATTAGTTTATATAGGTCTAATATTTACATATACATAAACATTTTGTACCTATATGTGTGTATACGTTCCTCTTAGAAATTGAGCAGTCAACATTCACATCTAAAAGTATGTGCTGTGTGAAATGTAGATCTCCTGTGTATAAACACAGTGCTATAGTTATCTATTGCTACATAATAAAGAAAACCAAACTTAGTGGTGAAACAAACAAAAATTTTAATATGTGCCCAGATTCTGTGGGTCAGCAATTCAAACAGTACGCAGAGGAGATGGCTTGTCTCTACTCTGTGACTGATGTCTGAAACCTCAGCTCATGAGGATTCAAATGGCTGGGGCTGCAATCATCTAGGTAATTTTAATTCACATGTCTGGCCCTTGAGATGGGATGACTTGAACACTACACCCAACAAGGACTGTTGCCTGGAGTGCCTATAGATGGTTGCGCATGTGGCTTGGACTTCTCATAACGTGGTAGTTAGGATTCAAGATAGAGTATCCCAAAAATGAGTGTCCAGAGTTCAAGCATTCCACGAGAATCATGCAAAACCTGCATGACCTTTTATGACCTAGTCTTAGATGTTACATAACATCACTTTCATTATATACTATTGCAGGCATTGGAGACCTTTTTCCATAAAGTGTCAGATGGTCAATATTTTAGGCTTTACAAGCCATACAGTCTCTTTTGCAACTACTTAGCTCTGCTGCTGTGATGTGAAAACAGACACAAACAATACATATACTAAGGAACATGGCTGTGTTCCAATAAAGCTTCATTTGTAAAAGCCGGTAGAGGCCTAGATTTGGCCCACCAGCCATAATTTACTGACCCCTGCCCTATTGTTTGAAGCCATGGAAAGCCTGCCCAAATTCAAGTGAAAATGCTCACATGTGGATGCAAAGAATGGCAACGAATCTGAAACCCTGTATTAAAACCACTACATAAGAGGATCTGTCTGCATACCTTGTTTCTCCCATGTATGGTGGATATGAGGTATTGGGACATGTTACATCTCTGTAAGCCTGGTTTAAGGTCAAAGTTGGAATCTGAACTTAATGACCTTGATTTTTGGAATAATTGGTAACTCTAATTATGATTTCCTTACACTCCTTATCCCAATAAATATACCGTAAAAGATAGATTTCAATTAAACAGCTGCTTTATGGCAGATTTTTATTAAGTCTCCATTGACTGAATTATCCCATTTTGGTTGGAAAGCATGAGTTTTGTTTCTTTCCTAAAGAGATCTGCAACTTTTCAGATGTGGCATCTCAGTCTACTGAGAGGATGATGTAGGCTTTTATAAACGGAAAAGGCAGGGTAGGCTGAGTTCACTCAGATCATACCAATGCTTACAGGAATAACCGAAACTGGAACACAGGCTTCCAGGTTTTCCTGTCCTGTGCTCTTTCCGGTAGGTGCCATTGTCTGCTGGGCCTGGCAGTAATAACTCTTGACCTTTACCTCTCTATGCTATTGTGAAGTGGTTTTGGGCTTTGTTAGCTTTCTTGTGAGTTTGTACTAAATTGTGTCCATAAAGTAGGCTGAATTCCTCAGGGAAGGATGATAGCTGTTACTGTGTTATTACTGCAAATGTTGTGTTGGTTACTTTTTTTTCTTTTCTTTTGTCCTGTTGTATCCTGAACTTAAAAGTTGTATTATCTGAAATGAACGATGTGCCTCTGGTGGAATACGCTAATTAAAGAGAAGAAAATTCCTGATGATTGCTTCAGTCAACGCTTAATACACACTGAGCTTCATTAGTAAATAGACAACTCTCAGACCTTTCCCTTGGAAGAGGTCGCATAATCAGGCTTTGTGTTGATTTCGCATTCTGTTCGTTAGAGACAGAACAAAGTAGAATGATTGGCTGGTACAGGGAAAGCAGAAAGAACTTTCTTCTATTTTGGTGATGCATCCCATAATAAGGGTTGAAAATGAGACTGGAGGTAAAAACGTGAAACTCAGAAGAGCAAAGGAGAGAGGATATTGTTTCTTTGAAAATATTCTTTCAGTGTTGGCCCAGATGAAATATGAAGCTGAGGAAATTTTTTTTAAGTGATGATTTTTGTGTTAACAATGTGAGTGTGGAATTAGTAAGAATCAGAAAGCAAGCATCCTTTTCCACCAAGGACTTGGGAGCAAGTGAAACCATAAATACTCCCTGCTCTTGGAAACCCTTTTGGAGCAGTAATCAGAGAAGGGTAAAGGCAAAGCCTCACAGCAGAGGTGTTCAGAGCAAAGGGATAGGAGGAGAACAAAAGGAGAGTGGATATTTTTAGAGCTGTCATTTTGAAATGTACCTGCTTCTGATTCAGTGCTGCTTTGCTACTGTGTTGATCCCGTGGAAATCCTCAAAGCAGGAGCAGCCCTATTTTAAAATAATAAGGTTAGAGCAAGTGACTTGAATCCAGGTCTCTTTAGCTCAAGAGCACAGAGGAGAGTGTGAGGAAAGAGTGAGGCCACAAGGAATTGTTCACTGGGTACATTTTCCCCAAACCTCACTAACTGGGAGAAACTGACCACTGGATTATGTGGCTTGAAGGAAAGCAAAAATGTTGAAAGCAAAGAGTGTGGAGCTTGTTTAGAAAGCAAGCTCTATCATTTGGTCACCTGCTGATGATAATAGCATCGGCTGAGTCCTGACCATTTACAATGAAGGCACTTCTGTAGGTCATAAGTTCCAGGAGGGCCAGAACTGAGTATGTCTGTTTCAGCATTTAGCATGGTTTAGCATCTTAGAGCCCGGTACATTATTGGCATATAGTAGACTTAAAAATGAATATTTGTGGATTGTCTGAATGAGTGGATGGATGTGTGTGATTCATATCCTATTTGCAGGTCCTATGCCCTACAGTGGATTTTCTGTGTCAGATTGTGAAAGTATTTATGACGGGGATTGGCATTGTTCCCTATTTTATGGATAAACATTACACATGAAAGGACTTTACATTGACATCCCAAAAACCTCATAGGAATTACTTAACAAAAAAATAAACTTGGATTCTGTATAATTTCTAATTTATAAGCTGGCCAGGACACTGGTATTTCTGCCAGTCCTCTGGTAGTTCGGATGATGTCCCCATGATGACCCAGGCATAATCAGAATGGCTTTAGGATTTGGGAGCCAAAATGTTCCTCAGTATTTACTGCTTTGCTAGTCCATTTAAGAAAATGGACTATGGATAAAATAGCTTCAGACACAATATGGCATTTTATGATTTAGCATGAACTTTGAGAAATATAGAGGTTATCTGAAGCCTGCAGTGGTAAAGTTCCCTCTGCTATCGAAGTTATTGTCTTTAAACAAAGATTCTACATCAGTATTTATATATATATAGATAGATATATTTTATGATATTCAGGTTAATTTCCTATTCTCTCTAAGGAAGTAATTGGTTGGTTGGTATGAGAGATAGTGTGGCTTCCAAAAGTGAAAAGTATTATTTTGTTGTAATTTCCGGCTACCTAAGGATGGGAGAGGCTCAGGACACTGCAGTCAGTATATTATGTGGAGCAGGTTATATTGTGGTTTATTTGTGACCTTTTACATGTTTATTTTCTATTCAAGTTTGTGTGCTCCTTTTTGAATTTTCGTAGATAAGTGTTTTGTAACTTTGGAATACTTGGAGTTATATATATATAACCTTTATATATATATATATATATATATATGTATATTTTAACATATTAGTTAAAGCCATGGAGAGTGTACTAGTCTACCTAGGTTCAAATTCTGGCTTTACCCTATGACTTCCCTGTGGCTTCCTCTGCTCACCTATTAAAAAGGAGTATAATAAGACCGCTGTGGTGAGTTATATACTAAGTGCTATTTAAGCATTTGCTATAATGATTATGTATACTCGAAGGCAAGGAACTTGCCCCTTGATCGTCTCTGTATTCCTACTGCTTAAGAATTCCTAGTGCTTTTCTAGTGCATTGTCTTAGGATAGAGATAGCTCAGTATAGTTTTTCTCACTATAAAGTACTGTTAAGTTGAAAGTCTTTGCTTGTGTACTAATAATCTATGACATATCTGCTGAGGAGAAGGAAAGGAATAGTTTTTAAACTGCAATGGATAACAAAAGATTGTATGATGTAATGCCTTTATTATGTAATTATAAAACTAACAAATGATCATTGTAGGAAATTTGAAAAACTCCTAGACAAAATAGAGATCAACAAAATTTGGAGTAACTTTCAGAGTGTAGAATTGTCCATGAATATTAGTGCTTTCACATTTTCCAGGACTTTACGTAGACTCTGTTTCTTAAGAGTCTATTCATGATATTTTATTTTAATGATGTTTTCATCATGGGGACACACACACACAGAAATCTGTTAAAAAAAAGAAAGACATGTAAATCACTGATCTTTCAGATAGCCACATGAAATAAAGTGAGAAAGGTCAACAAGCTGAAAGAATGTGGAGTAGCATCTCCTTAATCACTTACATAATTCTGATAATTACCTCTTTGTGGGTAAAGTAATTAATGGGGAATCTAATTCAAGAAAAATGTATGAACTTCAAGCCTTCTCGAAGCCAAGTATTTCTTTCCACAAAAGGTTACTTTCCACGGCCGTGCTTCCTTATTACCTGACAGGGAAAATGTATTGTATGGCAAAGGATCTTCCCAAAGGAGGGTGCTTCCCACACTGATTGTCATAAATGACTTTGGAATTACTGTTGCTGTATTACCAAAATCTTAAACTAGGATATTTTTTAACAAATGCGGTCCTTAGTTAATTTTTAGAGCTACAAACTGTCAGATGGCTCTGAAATAACAATTGTCTGGCTATTCTTCAGGGTGATCACAATATGGTAATGACCTTGAGGTATCACTAAAAAGCAGAAAGGTGTGAGTCTTCCTTTGGTTGCAGAGTGAAATGCGAGTTGGAGTTGGAGTTGGAAAAGAGGCCGACAACCAAGTGATACAGAAGGAAATGTGAGGTCATTAGTGAAAAACCAGGTTTAAGTTAAGGTGAAGAGGCATGAGGAAATGGTGAGCTGTTACAGTATTACAAAGATCATGAAGAAGCATATCCATGAATGTGGTTTGTATTGCAATCTGCTGAAAAAGAGACAATATCCTGGCCTGACCTTCATGGAGATTATATTTTATTGACTCTGATAATAGATTATTGTTAAAAAGGGCCTCCTATAAATTATAACCATGCAAAGGCAGCAAGATAATTTGCTTTTTCTTTATGTATGTGTTTCTCATTCCTACTCACTTCTCTCTTAGGTGAAGAGAAAATCACAAAACACAAAAATGTCAAATCTCAGCTATTCATTTTCAAAATAATTGTTTTTCAAAATTCCAATGGAGGCAATAGGTTAACTGTTAAGATTTGTAAGGCTCAAAAAGCTAGATTTTTACAAAGTGTAGCTAAATTTTATTCCATAAATAATAGATTTGGAAAGAATATGTGATGATGCAAAGTTGGAAAAAGCTGGTTTTTCTTCCGTAAATGACTTCACTGTGTTGGGAGAAGAGGCAGAGAAGAAATCAAAGTAATTTAACATGGGGTGAGATTTTCTGATAGGAGACTCTAGTGCTTTAAAATAGACTAGATAATCCTCGGGATAATCTGAGGGTAGAACAGACCAGTGCCTCATTTCCAATCTGGTACCCTGGAAGAAAACAGTTTATTTCCTTTGAGGTCTTGAGAGGTACTTCCTCTGCATTGTTTTGTTTTTTGTTCATTTTGCAATCAACCTTATTAAGGTATCATTTACACACAATAAAATGCAGACATTTTTAGTCAACGGTTCAGTGACTTTTAATTAATGTATACATTTGTATAACTACCACCCCCATAAAGATAGATAACAATTCTAAAACCCTAGAAAGTTTACTCCTAGGCTTTTGCAAAAGTATCCCCATCTCCCACCCCAAGGCAACCACGGATCTGATTTTTATCTTTAGAGATGAATTTTGCCCAGTTTAGAATTTCATGTAAGTTGAATAATACAGTAGGTGCCCTTTTGATCTGGCTTCACTTGCTCAGCATATGGTTTTTGAGATTCATTCATGTTGGGATGTTTTAAACCAGGACTTTAGCCTGGGTGGCTGATGTTGTCTGAAGGCACCTTATAGGTACATCTGAGTCTCTGGCATTGTCACTGTCTGTTCTTGGCTCAGTATTTTCAACTTTACTAAGAAGCACAAGGTTGAAGTAAGGAAGATCATTGTCAGTATAATGGAGGTGAAGTGGGTTCTGTTATATAATATTCTCAGAATAAATTGACCTGCTTGGAATCATTGTGTTGATAATTGACAAGGATACTCTTCCTCCAAAAACCTTGATACTATAAAACTTCTAAAGGACGCTGTCCTAGGACTCTTTTAGTTTTCATTTTTTGGGAAACATTTGTGGAAAATTGAAATGCTCACAACCTGAAAGAAGCAATTATTCACCTGAAGGCTAACTCTGCTAAAGTTGAGTTGTCCAACCTTTATATGCTGATAGAACCCAAATAGCCTTGCAAAACAATGCTCTCTTATTGGATATAAGCATATAGATTGTTTAAGATGGATGTGTATATGCAGTAAAGTGAAAAAACAAAGAATCTTTGAGTTTTCCTTGCTGTTTTTTTTTTTATTTTTTCACTTACACTTCTATATCATACGCTAATAGTTTAGGGTAACCTCAGGTTAGTTTTAGGTCCACTCTTTACATAAATGTTGAAGTACTCCATACCCACCTTTTTTCTACCTTCCTTCTTTTCTTCCATCTTTCCTTTCTAACTTCTTATAATCCATTATACTTAATCCTGCATTTGTTGAGGTGGCAATTAGTGTAGGAAAATTGAAAGCAGTGTGAAATTTTGTTGTTCAGAATGCATTTTGACCAAATTCTATATTGAGAAAAGGTCTGAATTTACCCACAGTAACCCTTTCTCAGCATCTTTGAATAAAGGCCATAGAAACTGGGCTTTATATAATATCCTGACAGGTATGTAGAATTCATAGCAATTGCCCTCAAAGAGCTTAACTAGCATAGATGCATATGAATGCATTTAATGATTACTTTATTGGCTGCAGTGCCAACATACACAGTCTATTTTGTTTTATATCATTATCATTACCTGTTTACCACTGTATACATTGCTAATGGTGTGATTTCTATGGCTTGTGAATTTCACGGACAAATAGTATGTAACTTATTACACACTTTAGTGTAGAAGATAGAGACTTCATAAATTTTCGTGTGCTCTTTGCCCCCTTTGGAATGTATTACACTGAGATCAGGAAAAGTAATAAATTTATTTCAAATGTACGTGATAGCTGAACATCAATTAGGACTGATGGGAAATATTTATTCTTCCAGCAACATAACAGTTTTTAAAGACTAAGCCATTGAGTGTGGAGTTACTGAACATGGGACTCAGTTCACTGGGATCCCTTCTTAGAAAAATAAAGGAAAACTTGAATTGGATATGTGTGGCTTATTCAAGTAGTAACTAATCAGCTACATCTTGGTTAACTTAATTTGTCACAATGATTTGGTATTTTATTAACTCCCTTCCCCTTCTTCCCCTGACTCTCCCTAGAATGGATCATGAGTATGTTAAAACATACTAAGTCGTCTTCTATCCCTGTTAATCTAAATACAAAAACACACTTTCCTTATCCAATGTAACTTACTGTCTTTTAGAGTAGCTGTGGTTTTAATTCTCTACAAAATTAAAACCAGCAAAGAGAAACATTTTCAAGGAGCCACCACATTGCAGAGCTTTAGAAAGAAGACTTTAGACTTAAGGGCAACTATATCATTTTATAGCTAAAGCACCTGAGACCTAAAGTAGGAAGGTAACCATCGAGGTGAGGGAAAGGGGTTGAAGATCAGGTTTCAAGCTGAGAAAGAGTCTACAGGGACTCAATCTGAGCAGGTCAAAAACTGAAATGAGACCACGAATGTTCTGGGAAGGCTGGCATCTGGCCTCAAGTGTGGGATTCAGACAGGAAGTGGGCCCGGGGTGAACTGAGCTTCTGCAGTAGGCAGAGAAGTCCACCTCATCTCTGGAAAGTGCCATTAACATCAGGGAGTTGAGGGGAAAGAGCAATGAATTCCAGTCCCCCTGAGAAAGCAGGCCAATCTGATTAACTCTGAATTTAGGCTTATTTCAGATACTTCTTGAGAAAGAACTTGGACAAGAGCAAATCCCGCACAGCCTCTTTAAATCCATGCCCAGTATTTTCTGGTGGAGCTGCTTAAACCCTCCAAGTGACTCCAGTATTTTAATTTCACGCTATATTTAATTCCGACAGTTCTATGATTGATTATTTAATGGGCAAATAAGTAGGGTCACAAAAGAGTGTGAATGTATTTTACAGGATGAGGATGGGTGGAGTGGAGCAGTCTGGAATAGGGCACCAATAAAAAGGGATCTTGGTAAATAAGAACGTCTATTAGAAATGGAGAGGAATTTGCAAGGAAATTAGTGCCTGACACCACGCCCTTCTCTCTGCATGTTTAGAAGCTAGTTTCTAATTTTATTTTCATAGGAGATGTCCCTGTGATGAATTGTCTTTTACCTCCACACTATTTATCACGTGACATATTGTGAAGTTTGTGTGAGAGAAAGTAAGTATTAGCATTTGTCTTGGAAGCAGCTATAAACATTTCCTGGAACAATCTAGGGTAGAAGGCAAAGGAAAGGAAGGTGGAAACAAAGGAGAAAGACAGCTAATGATGCTGGAGTCTCTCGCTGGGATTTGTGATATCTCTTTTTGAAACTAAGTACAGAAAGTCAGAACTTGACTGATTGTTTCTTGATCACGGTTTGTTTTCATTTTTGTTTTTTTCTTGCTCTCTCATCAGTTATTCCAGCCAGTGCTATGTCATTTTCAGTTTCATTAAGCATGCCTGTCTTGTTTCCATTTGCATTATTCATGCAAACGTTGATTGAACTGATGACCCCGAGTTATCACGGAAACATTAGATACACCAGTGGATACATTTCTTAATTTTAGAAAAAAATTACCGAGTGAAGGTTAAAATAACTCCTCTTAAATTTGTCATTTAAAAAAAACTTCTCCTAACATACAATACCTCATTGCCTAATAATGCCAGATAAGTGAAGAATACCTATGTATTCATGAATGCAGGCTAGTCTGTATATTTTTTGGCAGGTATGACCATTACCGAGGGTAACGGCCTGGTTTGCTAGCCATGTCCTGTCTCCTAGAAAGTTGTAGTTTCTGTTGTCTTTCAGTTGGTCCATTGGATATCAGAGGTGAATTTATAAAACTATACTTCCCTTTACACTTACTTTGTTTTGTTTTGTTTTGTTTTGTTTTTTACTTGAAGTATAGTTGATTGACAGTGTTGTGTTTCAGGTGTACAGCCAAGTGATTCAGATATATATATATATATATATATATATATATATATATATATCTTTTTCAGATCCTTTTCCACTATAGGTTATTACAAGGTATTGAATATACTTGCCTGTGCTATAGAGTAGGACCTCGTAGTTTATCTACTTTATATATAGTGTACACTTACTTTGTGTGATCCAGGCTGGTCAGACCACATAATTATTTTCACTTCTGATATAATTTTTTCAGGTTCAACCTCAAATCTTTGATAAGAAGATATTTTAAAACAAGGTTAGCATGTGTGTGCTCTAAATCCAACAGTAGTTATTAGAGATATGGTTTTGCACTAGGTATTCCTCTCTTTTTTGTTCTTGGCCAACCAATTGAAAATTAGCTTTTATTTTCTGGTTGGTTTGCTAGATGTTTATGACTATAATAAAAATCTTAAATTTTGTCTCATATCTTAAAACACAATCTGAATTAGCAATGGATATTGTGCTATACATAGGGGCTGTGATATAAATATAGTTTCTAACTTCAAAAACATATAACCTAGAAGGGAACACAGACACATATGCAGCAATTATGGCAACTGCATTTGTTTACTAAGTGAAGTAGTACTGAGATGGATAAAGTGCTAGCAAGCCTTGAACAGACAAATCAGCTTCAAAAATAGATGTGCAGTTCTTTAAAATATTTTAACATTTTTCCAGCTACATGTAGAATATAACTTAACATAAAAACGGTATGGGTTTGAGGATATGGGGAGGGGGAAGTGTAAGCTGTGACAAAGTGAGAGAGTGGCATGGACATATATACACTAACAAACGTAAAATAGATAGCTAGTGCAAAGCAGCTGCATGCATAGCACAGGGAGATCAGCTCGGTGCTTTGTGACCACCTGGATGGGTAGGATAGGGAGGGTGGGAGGGAGACAAAAGAGGGAGGGGTTATGGGGATGTATGTATATGTATAGCTGATTCACTTTGTTATAAAGCAGAAACTAACACACCATTGTAAAGCAATTATACTCCAATAAAGATGTTAAAAATAAATAAATAAATAAAAGAAGACTGACTCATCCAATTAAAAAAAAAAGAAATTCTCTCGTCCTGGATTCAAGAGAAGGGATGAAGTAAAAGGGTGAGGAAGAACAAGAAGAGGAAATGTGAGCGTGGAGAGGGTAGGAGGAAGAGCAGAAGGCAACTAAGTGTATGTGCTTCCCTTACCATCCCTGACTTTTTTTTTTTTTTTTGGCGCTTCAGGAAAACCCAAAAGCCAGAAAAGAGCACAGAGGTGGTCACCACTGCGTGTGAACAAAAAGGTGGAGACAAGAGAATGGTGGTAATCTGCGCAGGCAACTGGAGGATGACCTGAGTGCATCTCACCAGGTAACAGTCCCCGTTCCATAGAACCCCTGAAGATGCCAGGCTCTTATGTTTAGAGGGGGGCCGGAGGCGTCTGTGGGGTCACCACATACATCACTCCTGGTGGTGGTGTTCACATTGTGTTCTTTGTAAAGAGTGTCCCTGGTGAGGTTCAACATCTCCCTCTGCAGGACCCAGCCTTGCCCTCCCAACCCGCCAAGGTCAGCAGGCAACATCCCCAGTTAATCACCAGGTGTGGTGAGATATCTGGAGTGGCCTTGGTACCCCCTAGTTCAGGCCTCCTGGGGAAAGGGTGAGGAGGACAGAGGCACCGGGGCTTCTTCTCATGCAAGAAGACAGCTCACTTGGCCCAGCGCTGCTGCGTCCCTGTGGGCACGCGGTAGCCCTGGTATCCAGTAGGGGACACTGCAGGATCCACACCTGGCCGGGATTTTCCCAACCCCTGCGGACCACTCAGCCTCTGTGGAGCCCCACTGAAAGGCCTGGGTCACCTCATGGCACCATTTCTCAACCTGAGGTTCTATAGATTTTTCATAGATGTGTAAAAATTGAATACAACACACACAAAAAATGAAGGCAATTCAAGGCAATGCTCATTTAGGATGAATTGAAGGACCAGGATTCCAAATTAATTATGACCTTAAAATTAAATAACAAATACATCTGGTTTTATTACACTCTGAAAGGCAGTGTCTTCTGTAAACTTTTCATGTTGGGATATAGCAAAGCTATAAAATTTATGATTCTATTACCACAGCATCAGGATATTTTTATTTTTATTTTTTTTTCCTTCCCTCTTGCATCTCCCTCCCTCCCACCCTCCCTATCCCACCCCTCCAGGCGGTCACAAAGCAGTGATCATCAGGATATTTTTTAATTAAAAAGCACTGGCAAGTTTGGCTGGGGTGTTAAAGAAAGAAAAATGAGTATTAGGGGAAAAGGGAACATTACGGTTCTCTGCCCACTTCCACTGTGCTGGTCTCATGATGGGCCGTGTTGTGTGTGGGCTGGAGGGACAGGGTCACTACTCCCACCTGTGTCATCAGACCTCCCACTCCTCACAGTGCCTAGGTGAGAGGGACCCACACTTTTCACCCTGGAGCCCCAGGGCCTCCCCTTTCCTCTGCATCACTTTCACTGTTCAGGGGACCAGTCACTTGAACGCCGCCCAGCCAAATGCCCAGGTTAAATCGCCCCTGTAGGACATCTCTCTCTTATACCAGAACACACTTGGCAAAGAGCAGCAAACAGGCCTCAGTGCCCTGAGGATGTGAGCCCTGTGGATGTCAGGGCCCAAAGTCACTTCCAGGGTCTGAGTAGCCCCCTGGGCCCCACACACCGACCCCAGGGAGCCCACCTCCCCACTGATTCCAGTCCCTGCCTTTGTGTGGCAGGTTCTGGTCTGACACCTGTGAAGACCGTGACCTGGAGGCCTCAGCCTGAGACTCAGAGGGGATGGAGCTTGTGCAGCGTCTGGCAGCTTAAATGAGACACGAGGCCTAGGAAGGAGGGCCGCCTCTCTGCTCCCCCTCCGCTCCTGAGTCAGCTAGTGAGTGCCGGTTACTTCCTGTCAGAGCTGTACAGATTTAGCATTAATTTTAGATATATGTTTTATTTTTAACACTGGAGGCTCTTACATCAAGCAAAATTGATCTCCTCCTTGGTTTATTTTTTAAACATTTCTATGTAAAATAACACACAAGTATAGAAAAGCACTCTCCGCAAAGGGAGGGCTCAGTGAATTACAATGGGCGCTCCACTCTGGGGAGCAGTAGTTTTTCCCTCTGTAAAAGCCCAGATGCTTCTGAGAAGCTCCTCTCAGCTTCCTTACTCTGGCCCCAGACCTCGACAGCGGAAATCCCAAAGGGACTGGATTCTCCCAGCCCTCCAGCGCCCTCCACTACTTTCTGATTGTGCTGCCACACTAATTTTGAGTTATTTGTGTGTAAATCACTGCACTTGGAATATACACGGAGTAACTGATTTCATTCTTAGAACAGAATAAGTTAGCACTTATTCTTCTCCCCTTCTACAGGGGGCTGTGAGGGTGCTGGGGATGTCCTGTGTATTGAACTGGGTGTTGGTAATAGATGTGTTTATATTTACAAGACACCATAAAGCTCTACACTTAAGATCTGTGCCCTGTACAATACACCAAGTAAACTTCAATTAGAAAGAGATGCAAAAAAATTTCCCCGCAAAACAAACTTCAGGCCCAGGTGGCTTCCTCTGATTTCTACCAAACATTTAAGACAGAAATGATGCCCGTCTCCTACACACTCTTCCAGAGAACAGATACAGAGGGAACACACCCACACTGCTTTCATCAGACCAGGAGAATACTGATGTCATACCAGCAGCAGATATTACAGGACAGGAGAAATTACAGGCTAAACACTTCTGAATGTCAATGTCAAAATCCAAAAGCAAATGTTAGCAGTCTAAATCTAGAGGTTTTCAGAAAGGAAGGAAACTGGGATTTCATGGCAGTATTTCCAGTGGTTGATGTGGACAGGATCACTGGGTGTTTGCGTGGAGAGAAGGGACAGTGCCATCGGGTTAGTGGAATGAACATTTGGTGACAGAGATTGGGAGGGCCTGGGTCATCCTCAGAGACAGTCCTGGGATGGGATCTCTAGGCTGTGGCTATGGAGGGGTCCCTCTAGGAGGACATGGGCCTCTCTCCTGTGCCACTGCAGGGTCTAGGGATGGATGAGGAATTTGTAGGGGCTGGATTTTGATGAGGAAGGATGAGCAGGGAAGGTGCGCCCTCAGAGCCGGTGCAGCCACGGCCCCTCCCCAGCCGGGCTGTAGCCCAGGCTACTCAGACAGTTGCTCACATCAAGAGTCAGGCGACAGTGGGGCACGCCAGCTTCACCCACTAAACCACCAAGCACAGCCCAGCAGGCCACTGTCCTCATTAATCAGCACTAACTGTGCATCCAGGGCTGGTTGTTGAAGACCAAGCTAATTTGTTAGAGACGTGCCATGTGGGCAGCTGGCTTGGAGAGACCAGGCCTCTGGGCCACGTGGAGACAAGCCAACCACTGGTCAAACCACCAGGAGGCTCACCCGGTGTGTGAAGATGCTGAGGGAGGAGGGTCGTAGATGGGACCCCCTGATCCTTCAAGGGACCCTCTTTCAGGGATATTTAACAGCTGTGGAGTCAGGGATCAACATGTAAGGGAGGCAGCTGGATCAGGCATGGGCCCTCCTGTTGGCTCAGACCCCTCCTGTCCTTGGAGCAACCATGGGGCAGGCAGGAGGATTGGGGGGATGGAGGGAGGGGAGCCCTGGGCTCAGGAGTCCAGGGCACCATCTAGAGGATTCAGGGGTTCAGTGATTTCTGTCCCAGGGAACCAACTACATTCCTGTCCCACATCCATCTGTCATCAGCTTTGCGACTCTGGGAAAGTCACTTAAAATCTCAACATTTTAGTGCCATGTACCATAAAATATGGATCACAGCACCTGCCGTGAGTTCCCCACGGGGCTGATGTGGGGATCACAGGAGATGATAACAGATATTCTTCACAAGCTCTAAAGCATCACACCCATAACCTTCCCTGCTCCCCTGCCCTGTGGCATCCAGGTCCCCTCTCTGGAGGCAACACTACCACATTTCTTGCTTATTCTTCCAGACATTTACTATTTGAACACTTAGGTAGCACTTATGAAGTACCCATCATTTTTCGTCAGGGTCTACCTGATTTGTTGTATTAAGCTTCATCATATAATACTAGTAAGTGGGCCCTATTAACATTTCCATTATCACAGAACAAGGAAGTGAGCACAGAGGGTCTGCATAACTTTCCCAGGTTCACGTGGCTTCTGGTATGATTTGAATCCAGACCATCAGGCACCAGCCCCCACTCTGTTGGTCACTGTGCTGTGCTCCCTTTCTATATTATCTCACTAAATAAAGTCATGTCCCCGTGCAGTCAGCCTGCTGGCTAGTTTAAGTGCACACCACATTGCAACACCCTCTTCTCAAGCCCAGCTTTGATTCACTTGGCTCCCCTAAGAGGCTGGTGAACAAAGAGAACAGACGTGTGACCTGGGAATGAATTGACACCTCCTCATGGTCTTCTCCCAGCAACATATCAATAGTTCTCTCAATTTTTCTTGTGTTTTCCAGGATCATGACTTGGGTACCAAGAAGAAAAGGAAGATTATAAAGGAATCAAACACAGGATGCACAAGAATACCTTCTGCGATCAAGATAATCTGTTGGCCATCCGCAGCGGTGGTTCAGACACATCAGAATCAGCATCTGGCCAAACAACAGGGTACAGACACAAATAGCACCCCCACTAACCACTCCACCGAAGGTACTGTGGAAATAATACCAGTAAGTAGATTCAGGAGTAATGGCTGTAGTTTGTACAGCAGAGCCTGGATCTGGCTGAGGGAGGATTGGGCAGGGAAGGTGCCCACTCAGAGCCCATGCAGCCACTGCCCGCTCTTAGCCAGGGCTTAGTCCAAGCTGCTCAGATGACTGGGCAGTTTCTAGTCAGTGAGACCCTGGGGGGCTGTAAACTTCATCTGTTAAGCCACCAAAACACCAGCCCAGTAGACCCTGTTCCCAGATAATGAATATTAACTGCTCATCATCCAGGTTTGGTCAGTTGAAGATGATGCTAATTCTCTGTGCAACTGTCATGTGGGCAGTTGGTTTGGAATGTCCTGGGTTCTGAGTCGTTAGGGAGTCAAGTAGACTACTGGTTATTCAGGGTGGTCACCTGACCACCAGGAAGTCTCACTGCAAATCAGCTGCTAGAATCCAGTGCTGAGGGGGAAGGGAGGGGAGATGCACACATATTTGGATATCCCGCTCCATCAGGGGGTCTTCATTTGGGGGAAAGGCATTGTATTTGGGGTCAGGGATTGAAACGTAGAGCCAGGAGGTGGGTCCCGATTTGAGCCATTCTCTTGGGCCCGGTACCTCCTCCGAGTATCAGCTGTCTCCCTGCAGCATCCTTGGGGCAGGAGGATGTGGGAAAGGGAGTGAGGAGAGCTCTTGGTTTGTGTATCCAGGGCATGATCTCATGTCCACGTGTTCAGGAATCTCTATCCCCAGGGAATCAACTCCCTCCCCTGCCTCAGACCCATCACTCCTCAGTGTTGTGACTCTGGGCAAGTTACTCAATCTCTCTAAATTTCAGTGCCCTGAACCGTAAAATATGGGCCACAGCCCCTACTCTGTCCACCCCACAGTGCTGATGTGAGAATCCCAAGAAATAACAGATTCTCTCCACTACTGAAAGTTGAGTATTGACGTTTCTCACTATTATTGTTGAGGAGTCTGTTTCTCTTTTCAATTCTGTCAGTTTGCTTCACGTATTTTGGAACTATCTTGTTAAGTGCAAAATGTTTATAATGTTTCCTCCTTGAGAAATGGACCCTTTTGTCACTCTAAAATGTCCTTACTTGTCTCTAGAAAAAAATTGCCATAATGTTTTTTTTTGCCTTATATGATAAAGCCAGTCTAATTCTCTTTTGGTTAATATTTGCTTGATATACGTTTTCCCATCTTTTTTCTTTAGATCTCTTTGTATCTTGAATTTAAAGTGCAACTCTGTAGATGGCATATAGCTAGATCATAGCTTTTTATCCATTCTGCCAATGTCTGCCTATTGGAGTCTGTAAACTATGTATGAATACATTTAATTTAATCACTAATCAGGTAGCATTGAAATCTGTCATTTTGCCATCTGTTTTCTGTATGAGTTATATCTTTTTGTTCTAATATTCCTCCATTGCTGCTTTCTTTTGTGCTGGGTATTTTCTAGTGTACCAATTTAATTCCCATGTTGTTTCTTTTACTATAGATTCTGGGTTATAGACTTAGTGGTTTCCCTGGGGACAATTAACATCTTAATTTATAGCATTCTAATTTGGATTAATACCAAATTAATTTCAGTGACTTAAAGAGACTTTACTCATCTGTGGATCTGTTCCATGTACCCTTCTGTATACTGTTATTGTCATATAAATTACATATTTTATACATTGTGTGTTCAGCAATGTAGATTATTATATTCTTGTAAGCGTCCTTTTTAAGCAGATAGAAGAAAATAGTACATTGTTTATATGTTTGTACTATATACATCTTATGTACTTATATTTACACTTTCTTTTATATTTACATATGTAACAATTTCTTCATGTAGATTTGCGTTACTCTGTTGTCTTTTCATTTCAGCCTAAAGGACTCCATATTCCTTATAGGCCTGATGATAGCAATGGATTTATCTGGGAATGTCTTAATGTCTTCTTCATTACTGAAGGGCATCTCTACTAGAGAATTCTTGGTTGACAGTCAATGTCTTTCAGCACTTCATTTTTTTTTTTTTTTGGCCACGCTGCAGACAGCTTGTGGGATTTTAGTTCCCCAACCAGGGATTGAACCCGGCCCCTCTGCAATGAAAGCGTGGAGTCCTAACCACTGGACTGCCAGGAAATTCCCTGTTTTAGTACTTTTACTACGTCATCCCACTGCCTTCTGTTCTCCATGATTTTTAATGAAAGTCGACCCTTAAACTTAGTGGGGAGCCTTTGCCCGTGATTAGTCACTTCTTTCTTGTTGCTTTCATGATTCTCTCTTTGTCTTTGACCTTGAACCATTTTATTGTGATGTGGGCTTATTCAACTTGATGTTCATCGAACTTCTTGAATATTGATTGTGTTTTCCATCAAATTTGGTGAGATTTTGGCTAATACTTCACATGGCCTCCCTTTCTCTCTCTCATGTCTTTTTGGGACTCTTCTTTATGCATGTGTTGGTATGCTTGATAGTATTACCCAGGTCTCATAAGGCTCTGTTCATTTTTCTTCCCTATCCCCCCCTTTTTCTAACTTACTGTTCATCAGACTGGAACTCAGTTAACCTGTCTTCAAATTCACTGATTCTGTCTTCCTCCTGCTCACATCTGTTCAGCCCTATTGTGGGTTTGTGTCCCCCCAGTTATATATTAAATCTCTAATACCCAGTACCTGTGACAGTGTCCTTATTTGGAAATAGGGTCTCAAGTTAAGATATGGTTATATGGGATTACTGTGGGCCCTAACCCAATGGCTGTTGTCTTTATAAGAGCAGGGAAGTTTGGATACACAGACACAGAGGAAAGAAGGCCCCGTGATAATGAAAGCAGAGATTGGAATGATACAGCTGCAAGACAAGGAAAACCAATGAGTTCCAGAAAATACCAAAAGCTAGAAAGAAGCGAGGAAGAATAATTTTCTAGATCTTTCATAGGGAGCATAGCCGGGCCTACAGCTTGACTCCAGACTTCCACCCTCCAGAAGTGTGAAACAGTAAATTTCTGTTGTTTTTAAGACATGTGGTTGGTAGTAATTTGTTACAGCAGCCCTGGGAAACTAATCTAAGCCCCTCCAGTGAAATTTTTAGTTATTACTGTCCTTTTCAACTACAGATATTCCACTTGGTTCTCTTTTATAATTTTATCTTCTTTATTGCCATTCTCTACTTCGAGGAATATAATTTTCATACTATTGTTTAGTTTTTAAAATATGATTTCTTTTAATTCTTTGAACATACTCAAAAAATGTTCCAGGGTTCATAGCAGCACTATTTACAATAGCCAAGACATGGAAGCAACCTATATCTTCCTCAACAGATGACTGGATAAAGAAGATGTGGTGTATATGTGTGTGTATATATATATATATATATATATAATGGAATAATACTCAGCCATAGAAAAGAATGAAATAATGCCATTTGCAGCAACATGGATGGACCTAGAGATTATCATATTAAGTGAAGTCAGACAGAGAAAGACAAATATCATATGATATCACTTATATGTGGAATCTAAAAAAAATGATAGAAGTTAACTTATTTACAAAAATAGACTCACAGACATAGAAAACAAACTTATGGTTACCAAAGGGGATAGCAGGGGGAGGGAGTAGAGATAAATTAGGAGTTTGGGATTAACATATACACACTACTATATATAAAGTAGATAAATAGGAAGGACCTACTGTATAGCACAGGGAATTATATTCAATATCTTATAATAACCTATAATGGAAAAGATTCTGAAAAAGAACACACATATATATATATATATATATATAAACTGAATCTTGTTGCTGTATACCTGAAACTAACACAACATTGTAAATTAACTACACTTCAGTTTTAAAAAATGGTTTAAAAAATAGCTGATATAAAGTATTTGTCCATTGTCAGGAGTTTCATGAAGATACTGTCTACTAGGGCTTTTTTCCCCTTGTGTGTCAGCCTGTTTTGGGGGGTGGCGAGAACACCCCCAGGCTATGTGATTCTCTCGCCGCCCTCAGTATATTATCATACTAGCTGCTATGATTTATTACCATGACAGCACACGAAGCAAAATAAGCTAAGGGTAAAAGTGCATGAAGGAGGTCCAGAGGAAACCAGGCACAGGCTTTTAGGAATCCTGCTCCAGTGGAGTCACACAGGCACACTGAACTCCTCCAGCAAAACTTGTGACAGCACATGTGAAATGTTGTCTTCCAGGAAACCTCATTAGAGACTGTGTGCCCAGAGGTTGTTACTGGGGGCTGGTCATTTAGTCATCCTCTGCCTAGCACATACCTAAACTCAAGAATTTCAGCAGGAAAGAGATGTTCAACATAAAGCACAGTGTTTGCAACAACAGCTTGGGCACAGTGAGCCACTTTGACTGGAGAATGGTGGGGACTGTCTTGATTCCAAGTTCCCAGTCTCGAGCCAAGGGCCAACCTAGCAAGCAGGCCTTTCTAAGGAAAGCAGTCTCAGCCCTACTATGTCAACTCTTTTCTGGACCACGTAGGACACTTTTTTTACTTTCTTCTTTTTTTTGGTGGGGGGGCATAAACTGGACATTTAAATTAATATCACATGGAAACTCTGAGAATCAGATTCTCACCCTTCCCCAGGATTTGTTGTTATGCTGTTTTTTTGTACTTGTTTTTTTTTTTTGTTTTGTTTTTTGCAGTACGTGGGCCTCTCACTGTTGTGGCCTCTCCCGTTGTGGAGCACAGGCTCCGGATGCGCAGGCTCAGCAGCCATGGCTCAAGGGCTCAGCCACTCCGCGGCATGTGGGATTTTCCTAGACCGGGGCACGAACCCGTGTCCCCTGCATCGGCAGGCGGACTCTCAAGCACTGCGCCACCAGGGAAGCCCTTGGTTTGTTTTTTGTTTTGGGTTTTTTTTTTCTTTTGTTGTTTTTTTGCTATTGACTTTTCTGGGGGAATTCACTAAAGTGTATTCTGTGTCGTGTGTGACCACTGTCGTCCCTGTTTGGTTACTTGGTGGTCATTTGTTGACTGGATAGAGATTTCATTAACAGCCTGGAACCAAGAAGTCACCCAATCTTTACTGAGGGGCTCTGTGAGCATGGGGATTTTTGTCTTAACACTCAGCCAGGCAGTGGAAATCCCCACCTAAGCCTTCACTTCCTGCTTGTGCAGAATGGCAAGGTCAGCCAGAGGTGAGAGCTTAGAACCTTCCCAGGTCTTTCCTGAGCATGTGCACAGCCCTGAGTATGTGAGCCAATTCCTCATAATAAATCTCCTTCTATCTCTTTTTGTTTCTCTAGAGAACTCTGACTAGCTCAGGCTCCACATGACCTCTACAGCCAAATGCATACTTCTTAGAATGTGTCAACTTTACAACATGGCTGCACCCTTCCTTCATCTCATCCAGACACATCTAGAGTCACTTCTCCTGACCCTGTCCCTACCGCCATCTGCCACACTTAGGCCCAGTGCAAATTCTATTATTTACTTGGATGAACAACCAAAAATTTTTTTTTCTGTTGTTGACATATGCTGTTACCAACACCTAGAGCATTTCCCCCCTCATTTCTCCTTCTAGCTCATTTCCATAAATCCTAAAGATATCACCCTCTGGGGTCAGGTTTCTGTGTCCTAAATGCTTCCCCCAAGCCCAAACCCTCACTGGGGATTTAACTCAATTTGTGCTCCCAAGGCACCCTTCTAATTCTCACACCGTTGTGTTCAGGGACTGGTAGAAAAAGGTGAAGGTGGGGCTTTGGAGGCACAATTGAAGAGACTGACATCCAAAAACATAAGCTGTGTGAGAGCATTACTCTTCTAGCGTTAGGGACCCCAGGAAGTGGCCAATATATGCTGTAATGGTGGATAATCCACAGGACTGAAAAATTAGATCATTGCATGGAATTGAAAGATTGTTAGGAAGAAGTTGGGTAAGTAAATGTCCCTTTAGCTATTCTTGGCATTAATTGTTTACAGTTCCTTTATGGAAAAAAATCGGAGGTTAAATAAACATTTAACCTAGCTCCTCTTCATTAATAAATACATGTAATACACATCATCAAGTAGATCCCAGTAGGTTTAGAACTGTGCTGCATATAAATATTTTTGAATGAGTAATTCTAAACATCCTTAACTGGATTTATTGAGTTTTGTTGGCAGTCCCAACTTTAAAAAGCCCCTTCAAGTACCCAATATTGTCTACTCCATATCTCCTCAGGGATCCATTGCTCCCCGATGCTCTGGGCAGCGAGTAGGTAGCCTGAAGCCCAAAGGTCTTTCTCTCACTTCCCTGTGGACCTTGAGCACAATGCAAGCACCAAGCTGCTGTCCCATGCTGAGCACTAATAATTAGCCTCATCTCCAGGCTGGAGACCAGAGAGAGAGAAGCCAGTCTGCCTTGACCCAGAGCCCACGAATCTCTCTGTGATTCCTGAGAGTGGGTTAACATACTTGTGGGTCAGGAGTGTGAGGACACAGCCTGAGTGTTGCTGCAGCCAAGCTGCTCCCTGGTTGCCCACATTGTTGCTATTTCCAGTACAGGTGATGGTGGCCATCTGTCCTGGGCCCTTGGATGCTGAGGGTGGCTAAGTCAGCCCTGCCTGGGCCAAAGACCCTAGAGGGAGAGAGGGAAGAGTGAGCCAAGTGAATGAGGGTACAGGGCAGAACTGAGGGGTCCCCCACAAATATTCCACCCAGAACAGGTCAGCCCTCACCTATGCAGAGAGGGAGGAGAATGATGAGGAGAGGGGTGCAGGTCATGGGGCAGGTGCTCAAGAGCTGTGCTGCCTGAGACTCCAGTGGGTGCTCCCCTAAGTCTCTCTTATTCTGAGGCACCCATTGGAGGAAGGAGTTCCTACATTCACATGTGTCCCTGTTCCCCGACACGCTCAGCCCTGGACAATGTCTCTGTGGCAGGTTAATGGCCCCTCCAAAGATGTCTATGTTCTAATCCTTGGATTCTACCCAAATGTTGCCTTATATGGGGAAAGGGAATTAAGGTTGCAGATGGAGCTAGGCTGCCTATCAGCTAACATTAAAATAGGGAGAATATCCTGGATTATCCAAGCGGTCCCAACATCTTCACAAGGGCCATTAAAAGTGGAAGTGGGAGGCAGAAGAGTCAGTGTCAGTGGGATATGAGAATGACTCCGTTGGCCATTGCAGGCTTTGAAGATGGAAGGGGGGCCAGGAGGCAAGGAATGCAGACAACTTCTGGAAGCTAGAATGAAGGAAACAGACTCCTACAGCCTCCAGAAAGGAATGCAGCCCTGCTGATATTTATTTTAGCCCAGTAATGCCCACATCAGACCTCTAACTCAGAGTCAGGAAATTCATTATTCTTAGATTATATATTATATTGCTGCTTAGGCCAAATTCATTCCTAAGCTACTCAGTAACGTGAAACTTAGGTACTATGATACACTGGAGAAAGTTTATCTATAAGCCTTTGGAACAATAAAGCTTTCTCCTAGGAATATATTTTGTTTGTTTTGTTTTTTTGCGGTATGCGGGCCTCTCACTGCTGTGGCCTCTCCCAATGTGGAACACAGGCTCCAGATGCACAGGCTCGTGGCCATGGCTCACGGGCCCAGCTGCTCTATGGCATGTGGGATCTTCCTGGACTGGGGCACGAACCCGTGTCCCCTGTATCGGCAGGTGGACTCTCAACAACTGCACCACCAGGGAAGCCCACTTTCCCCTAGAAATATTTGATACCCAGTTTCCTTCATCTAATTTATAAAGGACTAGTAGGCTAATAAAGTCAGATGGTGTCCTGGTCACAATATTTCTATTCATCTTACAAAAGCAACAATTTTTTCTAATCAGTAGATTAAGAAGCCCAAGACCATATTTTTAATAACAAGACTGAATTCAGTGATTTTAACATGAATACCTTTATTGAATCACATTTTAAATTTATAATTCTAGACATTATAGTTTTGTGAATAAATAATATTTGTATTGCATTTATAAGAAATGTTCAGAAAGTTCTCATTACTTTGAATTTGTTCCAAGTGATTTTTGTAGCTCTCTAGAAATGTACTACCATAAATGTATTATCATAAATCAAATTCTAGCTTTAGAAAAGAATGTGTTATCTTTAATCATGGAGACCATATCCTATATTATATTTATCATTATTAGCAATACAGCTAGGTAGGACGTTACCTGGATTACAGTATATTTAAAAGAATTGTTTTAATTTTGTTTCTTATAAGATGGGTTCAAATTGCAAACCTAAATTGATTAACCTATAATCAAAGCAATTATATTGTTTTTAAACATATCCTTTTTGATGTATTTGAAGCCCCCTAACTACCCCACCTCAAAAAAAAAACACTCTAGGAGTATAAGAGAACAAAAGTTTCACATATTGTTTTTTAAATAAATAAATAAATAAATTAATTAATTAATTATTTTTGGCTCTGTTGGGTCTTTGTTGCTGTGTGCGGGCTTTCTCTAGTTGCGGTGAGTGGGGGTTACTCTTCATTGTGGTGCACAGGCTTCTCATTGCGGTGGCTTCTCGTTGTGGAGCATGGGCTCTAGGCGTGTGGGCTTCAGTAGTTGTGGTGTGTGGGCTTAGTAGCTGTGGCTCGCGGGCTCCAGAGTGCAGGCTCAGTAGTTGTCACGCCCAGGCTTAGCTGCTCCACGGCATGTGGGGTCTTCCCAGACCACGGCTTGAACCCGTCTCCCCTGCATTGGCAGGTGGATTCTTAACCACTGAGCCACCGGGAAGTCCCTCATATTGTTTCTTAAGTCTATTTAAAGATAGTTTTAAGTGGAGAGAGAAAAAAAATGTGTCTGCTTTCAGGAAAAACATGATAGCTTCATTTAAACAACTTATTCAAGACTTTCTTCTGATGATGATACAGCTAACACAATAATGTCACTCTTAGACATGCACAAGAGAATGAATTAAACAGAAATGCTAACAAAGCCCTTAATTTACCTTCTTTGTGGAAAAAGTGACAAAATATTACATTCCTGAGCCACCAACTTTTAAATCGCAAAGCTCTCCTTACTGCAGCTCCACCAGAAAAAATTCAGATTCCCATGCAGGTACAAAGAACAAACTATTTCATACATAGGTTGTTTCTTTCATACAAAATATTACACACAAATAAATTCCCATTTAATTTTGCCACTTTTATGTCTTTGTTGTCCTTGAGAAAAAGGATGTTACAAAAATAAAGTAGGTATGATTTTCCAAGTAGAATTTACTTGTTCATAGATATATATATTCTCCATGTGACTAATGACCAACCTTTTTTAAAAAATTTATTTATTTATTTATTTATTTATTTTTGGCTGCGTTTGGTCTTCATTGGTGTGTGCAGTCTTTTCTCTAGTTGTGGTGAGTGGGGGCTACTCTTCATTGTGGTGCACGGGCTTCTCATTGCGGTGGCTTCTCTTGTTGCAGGGCATGGGCCCTAGAGTACGTGGGCTTCAGTAGTTGTGGCATGTGGGCTCAGTAGTTGTGGCGCATGGGCTTAGTTGTGCCACGGCACGTGGGATCTTCCTGGACCAGGGCTCGAACCCGTGTCCCCTGCATTGGCAGGCAGATTCTTAACCACTGCACCACCAGGGAAGTCCCCCAACCTTTACAATTAGAGCAGCATTGCTTGGAGTACAGAATATTCAGGCATGTTTAATCATAAAGTCCTTGTAACACATTTGAGAGGTAAATTGTAAAACAAAACTCTCACTGTCAGTTCTCCCGCCTGGAGAAGAGAAGCCTCATGTTAAGTTAGTGGTAGTATTGAAAATAGCATAACACACTTGGAGTCTCATCCATGTCCAGTCAAGAATGGTTTTAAACTCTGATCGTGCATCTAGGAAAAAAATTTCAGATGTACAGATGCAGAATGAGAAAATAAATTTACAAATTGTGGTTTTCAACATCCCATCATGCTTTCTTCTCTATGTTAAAGGTAAAAGAGACTTTTGACAGAGATCCATGTGGTTCTTGGTGAAGACTCTGGCCCACCAGGTAAGCCAGCTTATGGGCATAATGGCAAGGAGCAGGAACTCGGATGATACCCTTTAGGAGAAAGATCAACTAAAAATTTTTTTTTACCTTTATATCTACTTTCCCTAAGTTTAAATTTTTATGGATATCCAAGGTTCAAAAAGTAGATTCAATTTTGAACAGTTTCACAGATCTGAAGGAAAATCAGTATCAAAAAATACCATAGCCATTATGGAGAACAGTACGGAGCCTCCTTAAAACTAAAAACAGAGCTACCATATGACCCAGCAATCCCACTCCTGGGCGTATATCCAGAAAAGATGAAAGCTCTAATTCAAAAATATGCATGTACCCCAATGTTCATAGCAGCACTATTTACAATAGCCAAGACACAAAAGCAACCTAAATGTCCATCAGCAGATGAATGGACAAAGATATGGTAGGTGTATACAATAGAATAATACTCATTCATAAAGAATGAAATAATGCCATTTGCAGTAACATGGATGGACCTAGATATTATCGTACTAAGTGAAGTAAATCAGAGACAAATATTATTTGATATCACTTACATGTAGAACCCAAAAAATAGCATACAAATGAACTTATTTTTATTTACAAAGCAGAAACAGACTCACAGCGACAGAAAACAAACCTATGGTTTCCAAAGAAGAAAGTGCAGGGGGGAGCAATAAATTAGGAGTATAGGATTAACAGATGCACATTACCAAATTAAAGAAAAAGAATACTTACTAAAAAAGTGTAATACATGTGGCATAGTATGTAAGTTAGACTCTGTACTGCATCTGGGCTCAAGTAAAGCATGTCATGGATGACATTATAATGAGTGGGAGTGCCAGTGCCAGTGCCTTCTTTCACAGACTGACTCACAATAAAAAAGTCATACCTAGAATTATAGAACATAATTGGTATCAAGCTTATTTTAGAAGAAAAACAATGTAGCAAACCTAGTCTTTGAAGTAACAATTTACAGAAATCTATGATACAGAGTTTCCTTTATATTTAGAAGCCTGGCTAAATTTTGAGCAATGATTTGCTAAAGCAAATCCACAAAGGACAGTGAAATCATTGACAATAACACTCATGGGATTTAAACTCACAAGCATATGCACTGATGCCTAGAGGCAGCAAACATCAAATTATCATGTTAGACATGGTCATAGGTAATGTGATTCAGAGATTTAGGGAAAGATCGGAATATCCATCTCTGCAAATCACCAGAATATATTCAAACTAAGTTATATAAGTGGTAAGGTTAACCAATTTATTGTAAATATTGAATGTTTATGTCATTTTATGTTATACTTTATGTTAATTGTACTTTTCATTTGCTTTGTTTTCTTCAATCCTTTCATGCCTTCTACTAGAAAAATCAATGTTTCTGCCTTCAAATTTAATTCATTTCTCCCTATCAGTTGGTATGAATGTCCTGTTTTATTTCTTGCTGTGGTTTTGCATAACTTTCTTATTTGCATAATTCACTTAGAAGTCTAAAGTTAACCAGAAGTTCTAGCCTTCTTCCTAACAACTGAATCATAGAACGATCAATAAATATTTGTCTGTTTTTAAAATTCTCTGAAAAACAAAATGATTGAAGACAGAAAAAATTATCATCTAATATACCTATCATTTTTAACCTTCTTTAGGTCAATTCTTCCTTTCTCGTCCAAATCATGCAAACCTTAAAAAACTCTGTTACTATTTAAATAAAAAGGAATCTTTAAAATAAAGAAAGATGGCTTACCATTCCATCCTAGTCACCTCTAAATCAATAACTGTTCCTGGAGATGGATTGTCAAGTCTTCATCCTTTTCAATAAAAAATCTGATGTTTGTTTCTTCACCACGATGAAAGTTAGTCTGACACTTAAAAGATTAAGATCAATGTCACTCTGTTTGCTTTGCATTATCTCAGAAGCATTCAGAGTGTCGAAAACAGCCCACACATAGGAGCCATTAAAAGGAGTCTGCAGATGGTATCTCTCCACACACCCCAATTTTACTGTCTTAGCTCCAAGAGCCTGATTCAGGAAGTAAAGGAGGAGGTTTCTATTCATAGCCATTCAGATCCTAGGGGAAGGGTCCCTTCCTCCCAAAGTCAGGATTACTAGTACTGTCTGTGCTGGGCGCCAGGCTTCACTGACAAACAGGTGAAGCCAGAGAAGGGAACTGAGAGGAATCCCCAGTCCTGGGACGTACAGAACTCCAGGATAAAGGAGCTGGATAGTACAAACCATTGACAGGCTATGTTCATGGATTTTTAGGAATATCTGAGGTTAGCAAGCCCTCCTCCATCAAGGTTTGGAAGGAGATTAGAAAAAGAGAAGAATCATGCGGTTCCATATGGGGAAACAACCTGCTACTGCAAGGCTTCAGTTCTGCTTTCTCCTCTGACATGGGCATGGAACACAAAGTGGGAAGGGTCTGTTTTTTTCTCCCCACCCATCCACTGAAGCCCTCTGTATCCAGCTTTCCAATTCACACATCACAACTGTTGTAGATATTTCCCCCTGCCCCCGGAAACTAAAATGTAAAGCTTACAAAATCTGCACTTAATGAGTAATATACCCACTTGTGTCCTCTGTAAGCATTTTCTAAGTAGGACTCCATCTGTTTTAGTTCTTGGTCAATCAGTGCTTGAAACTGTCCATCTCCCACTCCAACTCGATGCACAATGGTAGAATGTGGCAGAGATGAATTTTGTTCATACCAGAGCTTCAAGGCAGCTGAAAGGAAGTCAGAAACACATATAAATAAACCATAACTTGGAACAAAGTGGCCACTGTTTTTGACAACTTCTATGTTCATTTGTCAACATGGTAGCTTTCAGGACACTGCTTAAATCTTCAGTCTAGTCCATACTTAACAACAGTATGAAAATTTTGAGCCAGATAATTCTTTGTGGTGGTCAGGGACAGGGAGTGTTGCTGTCCCATGCATGGTAAGACATTTAACAGCATCCCTAGCACTCTATCCCCTTTGTGACAATGAAAAATGTTTTCACTCATTGCCAGATGTCCCAGGTGGGGGGACAGTATCTCCACCAGTATAGACTCAAGCCCTCCAGCTTCCACCAGGCACTGACTATGCAAACAGGTTGTCAGCCCATTGACAAGCTCCTGCCCCGATTGCTGGATGATGCATTGAGAGAACCACCTGTATGGAGAAAAATAAGCCATTAGTTTGGAAAACAAGATTAATTCAGAATCAAAATGATGAAATTAATCCATGACCAAAAAAAATTCACTATCAGTGGTTGAGGACCCAATTAAAGATCCATTCTTCATCCTGCTGTAGAGATCCAAGTATTGGTCTCTTCACATATCTTAGGCATTTTGTAACATTTTGCATGCACACAAAGAGTAAGAATGGAAACATTTGTTAACATTAACTACAAATTATACATGCTTTGAATACATATGACTCATATTGTTTCAGCTCCTGGGGAATTCCACAAAGTGCAAACCCAGTGTTTTTCTGGAGACTCCTACTTCTAGTTCAATGTCTTAAACAATGGTTCATCCATATGAATCTGCTTTGGAGGGAGCAGTTTGCTTCAAAACAGTAATAGCTATTGTGACCACTGCTCAATGTATCAAGTAAAATCACCTGTTTGTCTAGAGTTTCTATCCCCTTATTGCGTTTTTGTTTACTTCAGAGTATTAGGATGACCTGATAGGGTATGATGTATGTTTGCCTCTTCATCTGAATCTGTACTCCGATGGATGGGATCAGGTATTTTGGCTTTACATTTTCACTGCTGCATTCTCAGTATTTACACATAGCAAGTGCTCAAAAATATCTATTGCATGAATGCAAGCTTAACTTTTTACCTATTATCACAACATTTTCTACTAAAAAAGGCAGAGTAAATCCATGTTACTGTATTTAGAGTATGACTGGAAAAAAAAGATCCTTAAAGGATACTGTGGAATTATACTTGGTGGGCCACAAACAACATTGAACATAGTGGTGGTTTGTGACTGTCCCACATACCATAATGCACAAGAGAAGAATATGCAAACCCATCTGCACTATGGGTTTTATTTTCTACTCTAAGCACAGAAAAAAGAAGGTCCCTGGAGAAAAGGAGAATCATAGGCTATAGAAGCACATCTCCTTATTCAGGTACATTATATACAAATGTATGAAGACAAGATCTTATGATACCTACAGGCCACTAGGTATGTTCCCATAGGTGTCTTCACCCACGTATATCCTAAGTGCTTCCTCATGTGTCCCTATGCAGAGGCTCACTGATCAAATCCTGCGGTTGGCAGAATTCTACCTGTCCTCATCCTTGGAACTTGTGAACATACTGAGATCTAGCCCCTGTGATGATGTTATATGGCACAGTTGACTTTAGGATAAGGAGAGTCTCCAGATGGATGATATCCGACCTCATGAGCTCCTTTAAAATCAGCAAGTTTTCTTTGGCTGATGACAGAAGAGGAAGATGGAGAGATTCAAAAGAGAACAAGAGCACAGTGTGAATTGGCGGGTTGGAAGTTGGAGGGGAGGCAAGGAGCACATCAGAAGGAATGTGGATGGAACTCTAGAAGCTGAGACTAGCTGTAGGTGACAGCCAGCAAGGAAGTGGGGTCCTCTGTCCCACAATCACAAGAAAATTGGCTCTGCCACATCGGCGTATGCTGGGAAGAGGATCCCAAGCCTCCAGGTGAGAATGTGGCTTCTGTGACACTTTTAACTTAGCCTTGGGACTTCCCTGGTTGTCCAGTGTTTAAGAATCTGCACTTCCTCCTCAGGGGGCATGGGTTCAATCCCTGGTCAGGGAACTAAGATCCCGCATGCTGCACAGTGCAGCCAAAAAACAAAATCTTGGCCTTGTAAGGCCCTGAGAGCCACGCAGTGCCCAACATCTGACCCACAGGACTGTCCATGGTCATGTGAGTGTCGTCTTAAGCTGCCATATTTTGTCATAGTTGTTAGGCAGCAATAGAGAATGATCAGAGGCTTCCATACAGAATGTTCTGGGAGCCTGACTTTGCCAGAAGATCAGGAGAGCACATCTCTAAGAACAACTTGCCCATGGAGCTTGCCAACAATGTGTGTTAGGTCCGCCTCTCCTATCTGGCCTCCAGATAGCTCCCCACTAAACACTGTCTGCCAAAGCTTACCCACCGCATCAAGTCTGGATCGATGCTTGCCACAAATCCTGCGACTGACTTCCGTCGATGTACAATACCATGGAAACAATCGATAATGATGAACATTGCATTCTGCAACTTAAATTTTAAACCAGGTAGCAGCTTGAGTTAGAACACAAAGCAAATTTCCAATTAAATAGGACCTTAACAAATTCTACCAAAGACAGATGAAAGCAAGAGAAGGCAACAAAATCCCCACGTACTTCTATATCCACCTTCCAGAGGGCACCTCCTAGCTTGCAGTTCATCTGTAGGGCAATCTTTGTAGTGATGGTCTCTCTAAGGTCCGTTTCAACACACACTGGCTTGGAATCGGGTAACTGACACACAGATATCTTTTTATGCCTTCATAAATTTCTTTATTTTCAGTGGGCAGCAAGAAAAGGACCTTGAAAGAAAGCAAACATGACATTCCCCAAAATGCAAGAACACAGTGATGTGAGAAATGGATGCGTGTCGAGGAAGCTATATAGGTGGAGCACTGACAAAGTAGAGACTATTTATTAAATAGATATCTGAATCCATGAGGGTGAAGGGTCTAGAATCACACTGCATTCAACAAGTGTGAGTGTGAGTGTATGGAAGAGACAGGCTGCGAGACAGGCATTTGGCAATATGCATCGATCCTTTAAACTTGCAAAACCCTTTCATCCTAGTCATTCCATTCCCAGGAGTCATTCCATTTCCAGAAGTTTATCATGAAGTCAATATGGGTGGGTTAAAAACACAGACTGATCTATACCATCCTCAGGACAGTCACCGTCGATGGGATGATGGCTCTGTGTGGGCACTTCCCAAGCATTCTACTTGATTCACTTAATTCTCTCACCAATCGACTGAGATAAATACTATTATCTGCCCCCACCAGCAAACAAGCTTGGGGGCTGTTATGGAAACTGCCTGATTTACAAGCAGCAGAGCAAGTTTCCAAACCCTCGCCAGGACCTTCAGTAGGACACTGAGCAGTTAGGAAGAGAGGCTACTGCTTGCCTTGTTTCTGACTAATGGGAAAAATCATCAGTATATTCTTTTGAACATAATGATGCTTATAGAAGTTTTTGGCAGACGTTCTTTATCAGATTAGGATAATTCTTTTCTCATTGTAGATTAAGTGAGTTTTTCTTTTCACATGAAGAAGTATGAGATTTTATTAAATGCATTACCTGCATGGACTAAGAAATATTCACCACACTATAATTCACCACACTAACCAGTTTTTTTGAAAAATATAAACAACCTATTTCGAACTTAGTGGCCCACTCTAGCCCATGGTGTTCTCCTAATATTTCCTTAACCACCAGCAAATCTCTAATAATGAACTCTATTTATTCCTAGTGTTGTTGAGACTTACTCTTTTTCTTTATTCTTGACAGTATCTAATTTTAACTTTTCCAAAGCTTTAGATTTATTTGCAGATTGTTTTCTATTTAGTTTCTCTTTTTACTGTTGATTTCATTCATTCTATTTTACTTTGGTTGACTTGGTTCTTGGTGCATTAAAATCCAGACTTCATTCCCAGTGTATTCGTCAAGGGCTGTTGGTCTCATTTCTAGTTTGCTGTGTCACCCACGTTTTGATGCCTAGTACTTATTTATATAGTCCCTCGGTTGTAAGAGTTTAATAAATTTCCATTATTCTCTCTAATATCACTGTTACTTAAAAAAATAATGGTTTCTTCAGGTGTACGTGGTTTAATGATTTCTAATTGTAATGTACTGTGGTCAGTGTATGTGGTCGATAGGATCCTGGTCCTACATTATTTGGCTAGGTTTCTCCAAGCCCAGTGTGATCAGTTGAAGACAAAGACAAAATGAACTTATAGATGCACTTTTAAAGAGCACCTAATCTTTTGAGTCCATATTTTATACACACACACACACACACATGCATGCCCACGTGCACGCACACATCTCCCTGTCTCTCCTTCCTCTCTCTCTCTCTCTCTCTCTCTCTCTCTCTATATATATATATATATATATATATATATATATATATATATATGTGAGTAGGTTAATAGGTCAAGCTTTTAGGTACAAGTTTAAAATCTTCTAGATTCTGTTTTTTTTTTTTTAATCTGCTGATCTGAGTTTCCTGAGAGTGGTCAGCTAATATTGTCTCCTAAAATTTCAGCTTCTGGAATAGCATGGACCTGTCTCCTCTTAAGAGCTATTCAAGCTGATGAAGATATAGAAACATGCCTGTTTCAGGCTCAGCCAGTTTAACAAGGCAATAAAGAATGATAGGATTAAGATAGGAGAGAAGTAGGGACCCAGAGAGGTGATCCCAGCAACTGAGGCTGCATTCTCTCCTGAGGTATCTGCCCATCCCAGTAAACATGGCTGAGAGGTTGGGAGGCTCTGAAAAGACTAACAGCCTCTCCTCAAAGAGGGAGAAGGACAGAAATCAAAGACCAGGTCCTGCCAAGGAAAGGGTACTCGTGTTAAATCTTGAGCCTACCACTCTAAACAGATTCGATTTATAATACTATGCTTTAAAGACATGAAGCTATGAGAATGTTCCAGCTGATGGTGGGTGTGTACCACCTTGGTATAACCATTTAGAAATCTGATTAGCAGCATCTAGTGACAAGGAACATTCTTCTCCCAGGTACATCCCAGCAGAAATGCATACATATGAGCACTAAAGACAAGTACAAAAGTAGTCATGATAGTAGTCATGATTATTTGTAGTAATAGCAAAACTACAAATATCCCAAATGTTTGACAATAGGATGCATTAAGTTAAAAACAATGGGTTACTATCTAGAGCAAGAGAACAAAAAACTACAGCTACACCCAACAAAGATAAACCTCAATGCTGAGCCAAAGAAAAACCAACACAAGACTGAAGCCACATGGCTCTTTAGGTAAAGTTCAAGAACAGACAACATTAAGCTATGGTGATAAGAAGTCAGGGAAGTAGTTTCTTTCGTAGGATAGTGAGTGTGAAGGGGACAAAGTGAGCATCCAATGAGATTAAAAGATTATGATCCATTAAATAAGAATCCATGAGTCTGTGTTTAAATAAGTAAGAATGAAGAGCTCTTCCTTATAATAAAATATCAACTAATAAATATAGAAGGGATATTGGAAACATAGACATCACTATTTGGTGAGACTATGTTAACTAACAACTGTTTCAGACAAGAATCCTCAATGGATGCTAAAATTAATGAGTGAAACTTCAATGAGAAACAGAACATTTGCATAGTCTCAAAGTGTCGCACCATAATAACTTTAATCAATTACAAAGGGATAAAACAGTAACTTTATAATGGTGAAACCTACCAGACCTCAACTTAATCAAATGAGCAAAATTACAATGACCAGTTAATACAGCAGAAACTAACACAACACTGTACATCAACTAAACTCTAATAATGATAAAAAATTATTACATGGAGAGCTGATGACTTAAACCATGAAAAGAAAAAAAAAAGACCAGTTAAATCAACATCATGGTCTTCCAAATATGATGGATTTAGTAAACCATAGAATACTTCTGTGATATTCTGCAAGAATGCATTACCTGAATCTAGTCATAAGGAAATGGGCAAACCTATATTGAGGATTGTTCCATAAAATAACTGGCCAGTACACTTCTAAAATGTCAAGGCCATAAAACCCAAAGACAGATTGAAGATACTTCCCAGATTAAAAGAAGACTGAAAAAGCCTGTTGGTTAGATGCCTCAGGTGACCCTTGATGGACCAAAGAATTTATTTTGCTGTAAAAAGGAATGATTGGAAGAATTTGGATTAGGGGTATAGATCAGATAAATGGCTCAGGAAAAAACATATATATACACATGTAACTACTATGAATAATGACACGTGTATATATATACATATATATGTATATATAGTGAGAAGGAAAGAATGATTATATGTAGGTAGATATAGAGAGGGAGAGAATGATTATAGGAATGTGCTAAAATTTACTGGTTGGGAAATCTGGATGATGGTTATTGAGAGATTTGTACTGTCTTTGCAACTCTTCCTGTAAGTCTGAAAATATAAAGTGAAAAGAAAAAAGTTTTAAAATATTCAGGAAAATAGATAGTGGAGGTTTTAGATTGGATTGGTGTGTACTCATTTTTAAACAGAAAATTTGTAAAAGATTCTCTATTTAAAATAACAGGGACTATGTTCACAGTTGCCATTTTTACTGCCAATATCTGATTTTGAGGAATAGGTTATTAATGTTATGTGTAAGAGGGCTATTTTTATTCTTTTAGCCTTAAATTATTAATACAGTGCTAGATTGCTTTTCCTTCCTGGTTTTAAAATTGTCTATAGTTTACCTATGCTTTTATTTCCTCTATTTCTGCCTTACTCCACCAGCTCACACGTTTATAGGAATTAAATTCTTTACTATTCCCAAACTATGTGAGTACTTATGAACTCTTGGTAGTGTTACCACCAATTCATATTAATATTTGGGAAGTTAATGTTTAATTTGGGATATAATATAAATATTTGACTTGATGTCTTCCCATCACATTCAGTGGATTACCTTACACAGCCTGGTTCTGGCCCCCACCCAGCGCCACACAGCGTTTGAAATTTGTGAGCCACATGGCTTCACCCCTGCTTATATACGAGAATTCCCCTCTGTTCCTGGTCTAGGGAGACTTACATTTGTGCCAGAAGATGTTTTACACATAATTTCCAGTTCCTATTTTATTGGTCATTCCCAGTTGTTTGGAATGCATAAGATTGTAGGCATGCTCTCCCCACCATTTGAAAAGATACCTTAAAATATTTAAGGGACTGCCCTGAATAAAAGATATTGTTCCAAAAAGCAAAACTAGGATAAATTAGTAAAAGTGGGGCAAATTCCCATTCAAGTTTCAGATAAACTTTCTTAAGAGAAATTCCCACAATTAGAAAGGCAGTCTTTCACTTTCTAGGCAGATGCTAAATGAACAAAGAAAGTCATGTGATGAGTTGGGATGCAAACCACCACCAAGGCCTCTTGAACTCCATTCTAACACGTGATGCTTTGCTGAGTCCCACCAGAGGCTTCCTTGACCTAGCTGAGCATTTAAGGCTACAGCACCAGAGAAGCATGAAGCATGGCATTCAATCAAAGTAACAGGAAGCAAGACACAGATTTAAGAACAGGATTTCAAAAGTAAGACATTTCATTTGAGTATAATAATGGCTCACAGAAGGTATCCTTCAGAGTAGCCTACAAGGTTGCTTGGTAGAAGCTGAAAGGAGAGAAAAGTCTAGGCTCTATGGAAAAGACAAGAGGAGGAATATCCTGGTTTCAGGATCAAGAAACAAAGATCCCTTTTAAGAGCATCCTGGGGACTTCCCTGGTGGTCCAGTGGGTAAGACTCCACGCTCCCAATGCAGGGGGCCCAGGTTCGATCCCTGGTTGGGGAACTGGATCCCGTATGCCACAACTAAGAGTCCACATGCTGCGACTAAAAGACCCTGCATGCCACAACTAAGAAGCCCACATGCCGCAACTAAGACCTGGCACTGCCAAGATAGATAGATAGGTAGATAGATAGATAGATAGATAGATAGATAAATATAAAGAACATCCTGGATGATGAGGGAAGAATGGGAGATGAGTTTGGGAAAAGAATCCAAGGAAGAAAGGAAAAAGATGTTGCTTTAGTAATTCAGATACAACGTAGTGACAACAGATGGGAGAAAGGAAAAATCCCAAGAAAAATACCAGACAAAAGAAAGAACACTTACTGGAAGAGAACAGATCATAGACTTTGCAGGTTACAGCTGGAGAGAGAAATGATGAATGTGTGCCTACCATAATCCATATTACTTAATATTTGTATGGTGTTTTTTAATCTGAGACTTAAAAGATAATTCTAAGTCCTCAAGCCTAAAAGAATGAGCATAACATGGTGATATTAAGTAGTAGCTTAAACCCCAAAGTCTGTATTCAGCTACATTATAGGGGTAAATTTATATTTTCTGGCTGGTTTAGGAAACCAATGGCAACATCCAAATTCTAAAATACATACAAATGCAGCTCACTAAGGACGGGGCACACATCAAATAGACACTTACAATCTGTGTTTTTTGTGAAGCATGTTTTTCAAAGGTGCTTATATAAGAATGGACTGTATCATCTGCTTCAAGCCTAGAAAATAAGTATTTCATCTATACTTCAAAAGTAATGAACAGTGAAACATGTCACATTTTATACAGCCAATGAAACATGATATAAAACAAGGCAAGATAAACTGCCAAGGTAAGTATTTCAGTTGAAGGTTTTTAAGACAAAAACAAGTTCAATTTTTGGAAACAAGACTGGGAAGTAGTTTTTGCTATTCCCTCCTCCCCCGTCCACTCATATCAAGTTGCTAATTCTCATGTCTTCAAGATGTAGCCCAATAGCCAGAAATCCATAGATCACAAAAGCCTGATTTAATATGTGTGGGCTGGAGCAGACTTTACTTTTTTGCTTACACACTTTCAGAGTTTGGATAACGTGACAGATTCCTACAATTTAAGAAGTTTTTCCACTTTCAAATTGCCAGCAATCGATTTTGAAATTGTAGATAATTTCTGCTCTACTTACAGTTTTGCATTTCTGACAATTATGCCCATTTTGGGTGTGATTTTCTGTAGATTCTGCTGAAAGGTAAGGGCTGTTCCATAATTTCCCTTAGTGTAGAGTATTAGCCAATGATCCAGTGACATTGCTCTAAGTACAGGTACCCTTGTGTTTCTTGACCAATCTTCATTATGGTTGTCAAACTGGAAGAGAATTCCAAGACATGGTATAAAACTTCATTAAAAAAAAAGAAAACCAACATCATCTAATATGCAAAGGCAATTATCCATTTACAATCCTTTCCACTGTAAATCTGTGCTATCTCCCATTGAAACATTACCATTTTAAACTTCAGCCATGACAAGATTTTTTAAGTACTTTAAAAATAAGTTTATTATAACTAATGAATACAAAAGCTGACATGTTTTCAAACATGTTTGCAAAAAAAGTAAAGCCCTCCCTTGTTACCCCTCCCCACAAGATACAGAGTAAGAACTTGGACAGAGTTTTACATGAAATCTAAACATGAAATTCTCATTTGTCAGTTGATCCTGAAAAGCTCCAACACATTATATTCTAGGTAAAGGTCCATTAAAATTAAGAAATCAACAAACCACTTGCTTTCTACTGTCATTATAATGCTCATTCAAAATGCTGAAGGACAAGAACAGGTAACATAAGATTGCACGTGACAGATATTCAAAGTTCACGGATCTATGAAATCACGAACAACTGAGATGAGAATCCTGGGGGTGGAATTAAACGCTGACTTAAAAAGGCAGTCCAGGTCTTCCCTGGTGGTGCAGTGGTTGAGAGTCCGCCTGTTGATGCAGGGGGCACGGGTTCGCACCCCGGTCTGGGAGGATCCCACGTGCCGTGGAGTGGCTGGGCCCGTGAGCCATGTCTGCTGGCCCTGCGCGTCCAGAGACTGTGCTCCACAGCGGGAGAGGCCGCAGCGGTGAGAGGCCCACGTACCGCAAAAAAAAAAAAAAAAAAAAAAGGCAGTCCAAGGAAATCTATGTACATTGTAGTCTTTCACATCTGGTCTAATGTCAGCTATTTTTCCTTAAGATATAGGTTAGTCACACTAGAATACCATGGGTTATTATGATTTTAGGTATTTGACTCTTAAGGATACATTTGGAAGATCATTTTACTATGAGAGAATGTGCACAATACTAATAAAGATATAATACAGAGTCTACTATATGCCAAGCATGTTACCTGTATTCTTATTAAATGATGGCTTGTCCTCTCATATGGAAATGACAGGTAGTCTGAAAACAGCAGTCATAGTTATGACATGACCGAGTTAGTTCCCCTTTGGGTTGTTACTAATTTGACCCAACTTTGACGTGACAATTCTGCAGCTGTCTTACAATTCTTCTTCCTTGATGAATTCTTACATCTTGCAAAATTCTTCCAGAAAAGAATAAAAACTCTGTCTCAAGTTCCAAATTCCAGTCTCGAAGCTCCTTTTGCACAGTATTATTTCTGAAAGAAAAAATATTTCCACATGCTCAAATCCAAGAAAATATGCAGAGGCAATTATCCATTTGCAAAACACAAGTCAGTGTTCCTCTCATCTAAAGTTCCTTATTGCTTGTGTTTTGTGTCAAGATGCTACAGGTAAACTCCCTAAGACTCAATCTTGTCTTTGTTCTCACATTTGTGCAGACACTTAGAATCTATTTCATTCTTAGCCCCTCTTGGCCTCCTCTGACACTGCAATGACAGAAAAAAATAGAGTTGCACCTCCCCACTCCCCAAATATCACTTTCTTCCCAATCGTCACTTTTTTTTTTTTTTTTTTTTTTTTGCGGTACGCGGGCCTCACACTGCTGTGGCCTCTCCCGTTGCAGAGCACAGGCTCCGGACGTGCAGGCTCAGTGGCCATGGCTCACGGGCCCAGCCGCTCCCCGGCATGTGGGATCTTTCCGGACCGGGGCACGAACCGTGTCCCCCACATCGGCAGGCGGACTCTCAACCACTGTGCCACCAGGGAAGCCCCAACTGTCACTTTTTAATTGAAGAATCTGAGATGCCAAGTGATCCACACAGGTCTCCACTTCACACACACAGAAAAGTAGCACTTACCCTGTGCAGCTTGCAGGATCTTAGTTTCCTGACCAGGGATTGAGCCCAGGCCCTCAGCAGTGAAAGCATGGAGTCCTAACCACTGGACAGCCAGGGAATTGCCACGCACTTACTCCCTTAAAGCATCCATGAATGTTAGCAATTTATGCTGCCTTCTACCTGGATCCATCCTCATATAGGTGGACTACTCTCTCATCATTCTGTAGTCTTTATGCAGGTCATCCGTTAAGCCTTAAAAAAAAAATCCGAAAGATAACACTCCAAACTAGCAAGAATAGATTTCTATTAGAGAAAACTTAACTGTTGTATCCGGAAGAAGAAGAAAATCAGAGAGAGCAAGTCTGGGTCATGTGGAGTCTTGTGAAAATCCTGTAAAGTAATATTGGTGACTTTAAAGAAGGGCTCTCTTTTATGAAAATGGTATAAATCCACAGTACCTGTCAGGTGGCATAGCTCAGGAACCAGCATTATAGGTTGATGGAGTGTGTCCTGTCGGCTCATTTTCCATTTGCCCTTGGTGATCAAAAGTGGCTGATTTAAGGTAGTGACCACTGTACCACAGTGCTGTTCAACAGAAAAACGAACACTGGCATGCCTATTAGCAAAACCTTAGTAACATCAAATAAATAGGTACAAAAGTGCATTTTCGGATCACAAATGGAGGCCTAGAGGTGTGGTGATATTGTTTCCCCCAGTTTAAGAAAGCCTCCAAAACACTCTTAATATTCTCTTAATTTGATGTCCCAGGGATCACTTATAAACATAGATGGCCAAGGAGAGTAGAACACCCACAAAACATAATGGAATCATTGTGCTACCCTTTTTATTATAGATGTAGATGGGTGAGACTTGTGTAGTATGTTTTTCTCACCACAGTAATGCCTTGAAAGTTTCTAAAACATATTGAGAATTTTCAAGAGGATTCCTCTACTAATGGGGGACAAAAAAACCTGGCAACTTTTTAGAGTGGCAATTCCAGATCTATTCCCAACATTCCTCTTACTTTATTTCCCCTAAACCCTTAGTCTCTGCTTCCAGTAGGGAAAGGCATCTTCTAAGACATCACATACAGAAGTTCCTATCCCTAAGGCAGCAAATTCTTGTACAACAGAGTGACTTTACTCCCCAACACAAAGTGGAGATTCTTTGTAGATCTTCCTAAGCTGCTTATTAGCAAGGTCCTCATCAATAAGTTAACCACATGAATTCTGGTATCATCTGTCATTTAAGCATCTGAGAGCTTCAAAAGGAGTTCCAACTTTGGGCAAGAAGACTTCAAATCGAGGTTTCATGGCTCTTTTCTTTTCAAGCTGGGTGGCTACTATTAATTCTCATGCTATTGTTGCAGATTATATATTTTTTCCTTCAAGCACTGTAGTTATTTGAAGGCAGCTAAGATTCACCCCCTATTTCCTTGTCCTAGACCCTTCTTTAAGGAGGGCACTTGTGCAGGTATATACATGCATGTAGAATCATGGCATCATTTTAAGCTTCATCCACAGCTCCTATCACCCAGTTTATCAAAGCCTTTGGACATGCTCTTCCTCCTATAGAGAACTTTAGAAATCACACTTCCCATTTCTTATAGCTTTTGTAAAAAATAAACAAACCTCTAGGGAGGGTGGGAGGGAGATGCAAAAGGGAGGGGATATGGGAACATATGTATATGTATAACTGATTAAATTTGTAAAAAAAAATAAAAAATAAATAAAAATAAAAATAAAAAAATAAACAAACCTCAATTAAATAGAGTCAGGAGACCAGAGGGGGAGCTCTCTCATACCCTGCCATGATAGCAGAGCCCAACAGGAAGAAGAAAGACTTCTCTTCTTCCCAGGCAAGACCTTGGCCAATGAAAAGCCATGGTCTCTTTGTTTACTAAAGCCCTTCCAACTTTCTTTTCTCTTCTATGAAAGGGTTCTCCTGTCCTCCTCAAGTGGGACTTGCACATGGCTCACCAGGGTTGCAGACCCCAAATTGCAATTCTCCACTGATCCCAAATAAACCCATCTTTGCTGAAGAAGAAACCTGCAGTCTATTGTTTTAGGTCCAAAAAACAAATCAGTCCTGTTGTCCCTATTTCCATTATTTGAAAGGTAGGATTGTGCCTACTTTCTAATGCCTCATCTATGAATTCAGCAGTTTTTCCCAGATCTCATTATGAGACTCTTATGAGACTCAGCTCCTACCAGGGCATCCTGAGACTACCCTAGTCATTCAAATATTTCAGCACATCCATTTCACTCAAGTAAATCTGCTGGAACCATTTTCTTATGTTTACATGTAAGACTCTATATATCAACACATGCTGAGAAGGTAGTTTGCCTTAATGTGACACACTCTCTCAAATTATTACTAATCCCACTACTCTCTGATTCTAACATGCATGAATTATCTATTACAACCTATGTGTATGAACTACTATGTGTCAGTCATGGTGTAAGGTATAAGAGATATGTATTGCAAAGAGCAGAATCATAGCTCTCCTAGTCCTATGAAACTCATAGTCTATTGGGGAGGGGAGAGATTTATAAAAATCACCCAAATATATAATTACAAATTGGGATAAGTGTTATGAAATACAAGTACATAACAGAAAAGGGTGACCTCACAGAGGCCTGATGTTGCAGGTCAGTGTATGCATGGGAGGGAGGGGTACTGTTGGGATATCCAGAATGGCTCTTTTTTTAAAAAAATTATGAAGTATTGTTGATTTACAATACTGTGTTAATTTGTGCTATATAGCAAAGTGACTCAGTTATACATATGTATATTCTTTTTCATATTCTTTTCCATTATGGTTTATCACAGGATATTGAATATAGTTCCCTGTGCTATGCAGTAGGACTTTGTTGTTGTTCCATCCTATATATAATAGTTTGCATCTGATAATCCTAAACTCCCAATCTTTCCCTCCCCGACTCCCTCCCACTTGGAAACCACAAGTCTATTCTCTGTACCTGTGAGTCTGTTTGTTTCATAGATATGTTCATTTGTGTCATATTTTAGATTGCACATATAAGTAAATCATATGTCCATCGACAGATGAATGGATAAAGAAGTTGTGGTGTATACACACACACACACACAAGTGAATATTACTCAGTCAGAAAAAAGAATGAAATAATGCCATTAGCAGCAACATGGATGGACCCAGAACGGCTCTTCTTAATCAAAGATCTTTGAGATAAAATTTGTAGGATGAACAAGCAAACATCAGCCTAGGTGGAGGAATCAGCACACATAAACTGAGAAGGAGAGAGGTCCTTAACTCTCTCACAGCCTCACCTCCCTTACTTCCCCAGCTTGCATTCCATAGCCTGTCACAATCACGTCCTCACAAATGCCATTCATTCCTTCACTATGCCTTGATCATGCTACGTTGGCAAGTCTCAAACCCTGGTAAAACCCAGCTGTCTGTTCTGCCCATGCAACCAACAACCAAACCCTGCTGACTGGTTCTAGAGTTAGTCTGCCACAATCTAAAAGGGGTGTTCTGTTCAGATTCCCTAGTTATGCTTCCTACCCGTTCAAAAAACCAGCATTTCACTTTCTCATCTCTTCTCAAATCTGCTATACATCTCCCTCATCGCTGCCCATCAACTAACTCAGCCAATGGTCTTGCTTCATACTCACTGAGAAGTGAATGTCTGAGGATTCAGACAGGAATACACTTATATTCTG
Source organism: Mesoplodon mirus (assembly GCF_964341445.2). NCBI lineage: Eukaryota > Metazoa > Chordata > Mammalia > Artiodactyla > Ziphiidae > Mesoplodon > Mesoplodon mirus. The sequence goes on along the minus strand of NW_028295808.1, from coordinate 3,397,286 downwards.
CCCAGTGTTTGCCTTCTCTCTACACATATGTATGTTCTTCTTGCCCTCTAATTACTATGGAGGATGTGTCCTGCTCCAGAAAAGGGTCTGTAATCTCTACTACAGCTATGGATTCTAACCTCTTCTTTCCTTCAGGGATTTTGTTCCTATCATTACCCCTCATTTATCTTGCCTTCCGTATTAACAATTTCTCCTTCTCTAGTTATACCAGGATAAACACACACTGTAGTATTCTCTGACTTAAAAAAATCCTTCATCTACATAGCATTTCTCTTCCCTTCTATGCAAACATTGCTAAATTTTTCCTTCAGTACCCTCCACCTGGACTTCAATGCCCACCATTACACAATTTGCTCTTGGCAGTGAACTCCATGCTATGAAACTCAATATACTCTTCACTGTGTATTTTTCCCCCAGCTCTATTGAGGTATAATTGGTATACAAAAATCTGCCCATAATGTGTACAGTTTGGTGAATTGGGGCATATGTATACGCTCTCATTTAACCTCATCTTAACATTCTACAGAGACGCATATCTTTCTTTCCTGAAATATTACATTCTCTTGGTCATCTATATATTCTGCCTAGGTGACTGCATATCAAAATCCAAGACTAGGTAAGAGCTAATAATTCCCAAAATGAAAACTCCAGGCTTTACACCGTGGGACTCCAGACTCATCAGCATGCCCAAAGAGCATACTTTTTTTACCCCCTTTGGCAGAGAGATGATACTGAACTCACCACATCTGTACACGAAAGAAAAGAGTGTCCACTTAGGTAGGTTCAGGCTATAGGACTGAATTTTAACAAAGAAATATGAGTGAAAGTAGTGCATTAGCCTATCACTTTCAGTCTAAGGGACCTAAGAGCCAGTATGCTGCTTCTACCTCTTTTCTTCTAACATGACAACCTTGGAGTCCTCTTGTTGAGATGGTAGAGCCACAAAATGGTAACAGATGAGATCACTGAGTCTCCCTGACTCTCATTAGACTTTATTCAAGCCAGAAATAAACCTTTTAAAATTAACTTACTGATATTTCAGGTTGCAATTCCATCTGTGCCTATCTCATCCCAGAACAATCTTATTACACTTATTACAACCAAGCCTTCACTATGTCCTCTCCATTTTCACCCACTTCTCCCATCCTGCTCCAGGCCACCATCATCACTTAAGTCAACTGATTTAATAACCTCCTCACTGGTTTTCCTGCCTCCATTTTTACCCCCGTACAGCCCATTCTCTGTATATTAGACAGAAATCTTACAAATATCTACATAATATGATTTTTTTTTTTCTGTATGCGGGCCTCTCACTGTTGTGGCCTCTCCCATTGCGGAGCACAGGCTCCGGATGCACAGGCTCAGTGTCCATGGCTCACGGGCCCAGCCGCTCCGTGGCATGTGGGATCTTCCCCGGACCGGGGCACAAACCCGTGTCCCCTGCATCGGCAGGCAGACTCTCAACCATTGCACCACCAGGGAAGACCTACATAATATGATTTGACAATAAAATCCAATTTACTTCTCTAGAGAACACTCCAGCCTAGTTTGGGCTCTGGGTACACCATGCCCACCCCAAAAATAGTGCCTTTGTTCTACCTCTTCTCCCTCATCCGTACCTAGCTCGCTCCTTGCTGCCATTTACATATCAGCTTCACAGAGAAGATATCCATGACCTTGCAGACTAATAGCCACCAGATGTTCTCCATAGTACCACCCAATTTTAATTATCTCCATATCCCTTATAACTATTAGAATAGTTTTCTTCTCGTTTGTCATCTCTCTGTCTGCCATGAGAATGCAAGTGCCTTAAGAGCTGAGAACTAAATAGTCTTACTAATGTATACCCAAGATATACAATAGGCACTCACTAAATGCTTTTGGGATTGAATGAACAAGTAATAAGTGTGGAACACAAATGAGGATAATGTCATAATAACCCTCCCTTGAAGGGATGTCAGAGGGTTATGTACCTGCAATTGTTCCAAGTAGCTATGTTTTGACTCCCAGTATAATACAAGCTTTCTTAAAAAAAAGCATCCATCTATAAGTTCTTTCCATTTGCCACAAATATCTGCCATTCCTTCAATTACCTTTCTCTCATCTGCTAAAGCTAGAAAACCAACCTCACCAACTGGCCTGAGTTTATTTGTGAGCACTCAAATTAAAAATAGAGGAGGGAGGGCTTCCCTGGTGGTGCAGTGGTTGAGAGTCTGCCTGCCGATGCAGGGGACATGGGTTCATGACCTGGTGTGGGAAGATCCCACATGCTGCGGAGCGGCTAGGCCCGTGAGCCATGGCTGCTGAGCCTGCGTGTCCAGAGCCTGTGCTCTGCAATGGGAGAGGCCACAACAGTGAGAGGCCCGCGTACCACAAAAAAAAAAAAAATTAAAAATTAAAAATTAAAAAAATAGAGGAGGGACTTCCCTGGTGGCACAGTGGTTAACAATCCGCCTGCCAATGCAGGGGACACGGGTTCGTTCGGTGGTCCGGGAAGACCCCACATGTCGCAGAGCAACTAAGCCACCACAATGAGAAGCCCGCGCACCACAATGAAGTGTAGTCCCTACTCGCCGAAACTAGAGAAAGCCCGCGCACAGCAACGGAGACCCAACACAGGCAAATATAAATAAATAAATAGAGGAATCCATGAATTATGAGATTTAGCACATAACAGACATCATCTCAGATTGTAACTGGTCATTTTTTCTTCTTTTTGAACCAAGTTCTGTAGGGCTGAAACTCCTACATAAAGTTCTCATTTCTGAAGTCTTACCATGTTTTATTTCTACCTAACAATCCATCTACATGGTCAAAACATCCATAGCCACTTCTAAGCCTGACAGGGAGGGCCATCTTGGAGCCATTCTAATTATGTGACATTACCCTATACACAAAACACTGAATACATGGATAACAGATATAAGCCACGCTATAATACCCCAAAAGGAGAATATATACAAATACATATATATGTGTCTAACTAAGACTTGAGAAATATACTTAATTGTATAACATGAAAAATTTTAAGACAAATATGTTTGAAGAAATAAAATTTCATAACTCCCTGTAATAGTCTACAAAGGAGGTTTCACTGCCATCCGATCTTGTAAATGTAGAGCTGGGAGACTTCTCCCAAGTAATACCATCCACCCTATAGGTTCTGTTGTCATACCTGTGGAATAAATGTAATATGTGGTATTATTCCTGACGTTATTGCATGAAACCATGTAAGAAAGAAGTGGTTTAAAATCCTACAGGTAATTGCAGGATATATATAGCTTTGTTAAGATTAATTCACATAACATGCAATTCACCCATTTAAGTGTGCAGTCCAATGGTTTTTAGTATACTTACCGAGTAATGCAATCATAACGCGATTTTAGAATATTTTCATCACCCAAAGAAGAAACACCTGAACCATGAGCAGTCACTCCTTGTTTCCACCCAATTCCCCCAGTCCTTAAACCACCACTAGTTTACTTAGTGTCCCTATGCATTTGCCTACTCATCACATTTCATATAAATTGAGTCAAATAATATGTGATCTTCCCTGACTGGCTTCTTTCACTTAGCATAATATTTTCAGGGTTCATTCATGCTGTAGCATGTATTGCTACTTCATTCCAGTTTATTGACAAATAATATATCATTGTATAGATATACCACATTTGTGTTTATCCGTTTACCAGTTAATGAACATTTGGGTTGTTTATGCTCAAGCTATTATGAATAGTGATGTTGTGGACATTCATATACCAATTGTGGTGGATATGTTTTCATTTCTCTTGGGTATATAAGCTGGAGTGGAATTGCTGGGTCGTATGGTAATCCTATATTTAGCACATTGAGGAAATGCCAGACTGTTTCCCAAAGAGGCCATACATATACCAGCAGTGTATAATGGTTGGTTTCAATTTTTACACATCCTTGCCAACAGTTGTTAACATCTTCCTTTTTAAATTTTAGCAATCCTAGTAGATAGGAAGTGGCATTTCATTGTGGCTTTAATTTGCATTTCCCTCATGGCTAATGATGTTGAGCATCTTCTCATGTGATTATTGGCCATTTGTATATTTTATTTGGAGAAATGTCTATTCAGATCCTTTGCCCATTTTTTAAAGTTGAGTTTCTTTTATTGAGTTGTAAATATTCCTTATGTATGTAGATACAAATTATTTACTACATGTGATTTGCAAGTATTTCCCCCTGTTCTGCCAGTTGTCTTTTCACTTTCTTGACAGTATACCTTAAAGAACAAACATTTTATTTGGTTAAGTCCAATTTATTTGTTTCTTTGGGCATTACTTGTGCTTTTGGTGTCTTATCTAATAAGGTTTTTGCCCAACTCAAAGTCAAAATTTACTCTTATGTTTTCTTCTAAGAATTTTATATTTTTACCTCTTTTAGTTAGGTCTATTTTGAGTTAATTTTTTAGTGAATTTGAGTTAATTTTGTGTATCCTGTGATGAAGGGGCAGGTGAATATCCAGCTATCCCAGCAATACTTGTTGTAAAGACTGTTCTTTCCCTGATTGAATTATCTCCATACCCTTGTTCAAGTCAACTGACTATAAAAGTGAGGGTTAATTCATGGATTCCCTATTCTGTTTCACTGAGTTTTAGGTCTATACTTACACCAGCGTCACACTGTCTCGGTTACTGTAGCTTCATAATAAGGTTTGAAATTAGAAAGTGCGAGTCTTCCAACTTTGCTCTTCTTAAAGATTGGATTTAAGGTTACTTAGCCAAAACATCCTCTTATCAATTTAAGATTTCTGGTGTAGAGGGAGATTAAAAATAAAAGCTTCCTTCGAATGGAAATTTTCTAGTAGATTGTAATTAAGCACCAATTTTTAAAAATAGCTAGACAGAGAAAGGAAAAGAGAAATTTGGAAGATGCGTACTCTCTTGAGTGCAAGTGAGCGTTCAGAGCCAACAACTGAGTTAACAGTAGGCCTCACAAGAGCCTCAGAGTTTACAACTGACACATGTTCCTCTCCCATGCTGTACAACCAGATGAGAAAAATTATCCAGTGATTCTTGCCATTTTCATGCTATTTCTACTTCTGAATGTCTACATTTAATCATTCAAAAACCCTAGGAACATCTCTAATGAAAAAAAGTCAAAGTGATTGGATAGGTTTCCAAAAAGCAGACATACTTTGTAAGAACAGATGACCCAACTAATTTTTTAAGAATTTCTCTTTTGCATCTTCTCCTCTGGCTTTTTCACGAGTGTGTGATATTAAATCATAAGCAGTTTCCATTCGGAGCAGTTTATGGCTCACATCAGCACAGAGGGTAAGACCAGTTTCATATGGAAGAATGGAAGTAATATAGCCAGGCCAGATTTCCGATCTGCAAATAAGTTAGATGTGGGTGTCAAGATCCCAGCTCTGGACGTAAATCCAGGTATTAGGGAACCTAAACTCACTGTCTAAAATTGAGGCTTTTAGAGTCAGTTTTAATCTCTTATTTTTAATAATCTCTGGTCTTTTGAAGGATCTTCAAACAGAGATTTTTACCAGATACACTAGTTATAAGTAATACATCATCTTTGTTAAACCATTTTTATTATCACCTATGGGCTTAAACTATTATCTGTACTCAAATGTGAGGATATATATGATACATACATATGTAAATTATATACACGTATACCAAGGAGTAATACATACACAGAGACACAAGTGTGATGACTGACAATATTTTCAGAGAAATTACCCAAGTAATCAACCAACATACCTGCTCAATTTGAAGACCCATAAAGGACTTTGGGGCATTAGTGTGAAGAGGGCTTCCTTTTGCGTTTTGTGTATGTGTGTTATTTGCTTTGACACTGTGGTTAGGCTAAAGTAGCACTATTCTGGGTTTTCATCTTTGGCAACTATTTTCTCACCAAGAAGCTTTTTTATTGGGTTGATGCCAAATGAGTATTTGCCTGATTCTTCCTGTCCTGATTCTTTAACTATTTTCCTAGTTTGGACAGCCACAATTTCGTTAGTATGTGTTAATTTCACCCTTCAATGTGGACACACTTGAAGCGAAGTGAACTCCCACCACACTGATGGTAGACTCCATCTGAGCATGCTCAAAAGAGCACAGAAGTTTGTCCATGGGGAGGGTAGTATCAGACGCTGATTGACAGTATCTGTGTTGTAGACCAACTTAAGGGAAAACACATACGGTTCTTACCCTTTGCTGCTCCTGATAATAGGCAATGGCAGGCTCTGGATCACAATGTTTGAACCCAGCAGGAATAGTTTTGCACTCTATGTGGCATGACTAGGATAAGGGGTATATGTATCTTATCTAGCTTGTATCTTCTTTTCTATGCTACACAAATACAAGGCTGTCACTTTCTGAGACAATAAACTTTCTCTGGATGTGACAGATTCAAAGCAGATGCCAAATTAGAAACATTTCTGAATTAGGTGATTTGGGTGCCTTGACCAGGTTTAAGAAACAAAACTGTTTTTCTTCTTGGTTTCACATTTAAACAATATGTGTTAGTCTAAACTATATGACCAAAAAATAGAACTACTAAAATAACAGGCCCTGGGCTTCCCTGGTGGCTCAGTGGTTGAGAGTCTGCCTGCCGATGCAGGAGACACGGGTTCGTGTTCCGGTCCGGGAAGATCCCACATGCCACGGAGCAGCTGGGCCCGTGAGCCATGGCCGCTGCCCCTGCCGTCCGGAGCCTTTGCTCCGCAATGGGAGAGGCCACAACAGCTAGAGGCCTGTGTACCGCAAAAAACAAAACTAAATAAATAAATAAATAAAATTACAGGCCCTTATCATTATTATTTTGATATAATAAATAATAGAGGGATATTGTTTTACTACTAATTACCAGCATTTAGTAATGACAAGCTAAACATTAAGCCTTTAGGAAATTTGTGAACTCCTTCATTTCTTCCAATAAGTCTGTCAGATTGGTACCAGTATTTATCACCATTGATGAAGAAACTCAGTTTCAGAGGAAGACACTGAGGCACAGAGAGGTTGAAAGGAACTTGTCCATAATTGCCCTAGCTGCTATGCTAGTCTGCTTCATCAGCCACTATCACCACTATCACATTTACTTAATTGGGCTCTAGATTCAGATAAACAACTTTTCCTGGTTGCAAGGAAATCATTTAACAAGCCCAGATTGCAATGCTTGAAATGCAAGTCTGAGCCCAAATCTTAGAACCCCAAACCATGTGATCACTAAAAATACTGAGTATCTATTCTGCGCTGTATAATAGGAGTTTGCTTTTAAAATAACAGGTCCTATTAGGAATAAGTGTACAAATGACATTCTAGGAGGGAATATATCCAACAGGTGTTTTCAATTCCTTTAGTGGCAATGAAAAAGTATGAAGGCATTTCCTGCAATACTAAATGAGCTGATTTGCTTTTGGTGGGTGAACACTGAACTTTGCTTACAAAACTTAACCTGAAAGCATTTTCTAAGTATACTGCTATTACTCTACTAAAAGTTAGCCTTGTTATCTCCTTTAACAAACAAGAATGGTAAGACACAGTCTCAGTTAGTATAGTATGGATAAATCATTTTTGGTGTTGGGTAAACTTGTACCTTAATGAGTGTCTTCAATTTTGGGAAGACATGAATTCAGAATTGCCATTCTCTATGCACATTATTGCCATCTAAACTAATTCCAGCAAGACATAGCTATAGTTAGGTAGATCCTTTCATAAAATGATGCAGTCACTCAGGAATACTTTATAACGTAAAATGACTGGACAGTCAGTAACCAATGAATTATCCTAATGCTGATTCATCTGAGAGGTCCTTTATTCCAATGACTGCTGTTGCTATCCTTCTCTTTTCCTTTTGGGATTAAGAACTATGCACAAAGTCTTACTTACTCTAAGGTTCACCTTGTACCTCTCCTGTCACACAACTCATCATTTTCCCCATCATATGCCACCAAATGCCAAAAAAAATCTGAGCACTCTGCGGTCATGGCACAGGTATTTCTAAAGAGATGAACACTTGTTAAAAAATCATTAATCTGAGAATAAATATATGGGGAAATGATTGGAATCAACTGAAACTATGAGAGGCCAGCAGGGCAGATATGTGTGTGTCTGTATGTGTCTTAAAGAATAATGTTCTCTATGAGAAAAAATGCTTTAGTGCCCCAAAACTTAATCCAATTAATATCCTGGAATATATTTCAAGACCACTTGTATATATGTGCATGTACATAATTTCAGCATTGTATATTGTTTGTGTTATGTTCTCCCTTCTATTCATGGGAATATGTTGCCTTTAAAGCTTAACTTTTCTTGTCGATTTTGTACATGGATGAAGGTTCACACAATAAGATAACTTCAAGGATTTCTTTCTCCAATACCATTGATATGTATTCCTATTACTTAATTTCTTTTTCATTGATTTGCAGATGACAGTCCAAGATAGTTCTGCCAATGGAAATCACAGGACTACCAAGTATGGCAAAGACTTTGGAACAATTAGAGTGTGTTTTCATGGTCTGCATCAGAATTCTACAGATGGCTTTTGGCTGAATTGGCAGTGAAATGAGAATGGAAAGTTAGTGTATCAGTTACTTTTCAGTTTGGTATTTTTTCTTTTCTAGTATTCTACTATGTATTAGAAATTACATAAAAATCAGGAGAAGAGAAATGGTTAAGAAAAATATAACCTGTCATGTTAACGACATTCAGCACTTACCTAGACTCACAGGTACCACGAGAGAACATGAGAGCTGGCTTGTGAGAACTCACTTTGTTCTAATTCCCTCATTATATTCATGAAAAGCTTTGAGGCTCAAAGAAGGAAGTGACCCTGCCAGAAGCATACCATGAATCAGTGATGAAAGGGAGACTCCTTGGCTTCTGTAGAGCCATGTCTCTGTGCACAAGGTGTTAAAGAAGCATTAGTTAAGTGCCCCTTTACCTAACAACGTGGAGCTTAATCATTGGGTTTGGGCTTCTTGTCTCTTCTTTTCTTTTGCTTTCTCTTTTACATCCTTGGGGGCCTTAGGTTTTAGTTGCTCTCTTGAACTGGATTTAGAAGACATTTATTTTCACTAGCCCTTATTTTTTTGGGATTGTTGGCTGAATTTTTAAGAAGTTGGGGAAGGATACTGAACTGCCAAAAGTTAACAGATTATTGGCAAAGAAATAACAATAATTATAATGCCAATTTCTCTGGGTATTCCCTGTGTACTTTAGGGGTAGAAATAGTATTTGAAAAGTGATTTCAAAACGTGCAAATATTACCTGTGGGACATAACCTACTGGTTAAGACCACTAACTCTGAAATTAATTTGCCTGGATCTTTTTCCCCCAGCTTTACCACTTATTAGTGGTGGGACTTCAGGAGTGTTTCTTCTTTGTTTCACTTCCTTTTTAAAAAACAAGGGGTTAATAACCTCACCCATTCTACAAAGCTGTGGCATGGAGTTAATACATGTAGAGTGGTTAGGAATCTATGCCACTCTTAAGTCTTTTAAAATCAACCTTACTATTGTTGTTACTATTATTATTATTTCGTTAGCTGTCCTTGAAACAGTTTGCCAGCAGTACTCACTTGTTTTTCTTTTTGTTGTATATTCTCTAAGCATTCTACCAAACCCTAAGTGGCTGGTTTCAGATATTTTACACCTCTTTACCTGTTTGTCACAGCAAAAGTAAAAGGACTTTGGCTCACCTTGATCAAATGAACCAGAACTTTGGTTTTCTCCCATTCATACACACTGGTAAACAGATGTGAAAAAGCGACTCCATGGGGCTTTCAGTCTGGAGCCAAACATCCAGGCTCTGTGTAACTCAACACTATTATGAACACATGTGGGTCCCTTAGGTCCCAAAAGAATCTCAACTAAGCCCATCATTATTTCAGGAATATGAAGAATGCTTTTTGTGAAGTGGTTGAACATAACAGAAATACAAGAAAAGGCAGAGATGTTTCGTATCACAGCTTTTTGAGAAATGCTCAGAGCTCTAAGATGTAGCTGACAATTTCCGCATCAGGTAAAGCTTTCAAAGTTACCAAAAATTTCACCATAAATATGTTTTTTCATCAATGGCAATAATGTGGTGACTCTATTGCTCAATTCCACACAGCATCAGCATTAAATACATGAAAAGGGTAAGTTAAAATATCTGTATGATTGCTTCTGACATAACACTGAGAGCTCTTTTATTTAGGTACTCCATCAGTTATAATGTGGAACATTAAGACAAATTATTTCTAAACACTAACAAGCAATGTAGCAATAAGTGGCAGACAATCAAGGGGAATTTTGCCATAGCATGGTGTTTATTTTGGTACAAGCAAGAATGCAAATCCAAAGGATGTAATTTAGAGGAAACTCTTCCTGTCTATTCTCTAGGAACTAGAACAGGGAGAATGAGAAGATGATTGTGGGTAAGTCAAACCGTTTTCTCCTAATTACAGCTGAATAACTGGGAGCAAACTCCCATGGAAAGTTGTGATCTGCTTGAAGAGAACTAGGAGGGTGCCCTGGTTAGGGTCTTCCATATACAGTTATTCAAGCTCAGACTTGATCGTCTGTCAGGGATGTTACAGTAGGGAGAGTTTTGCTGTAGCTGTGAGACCAGCAAGATCACTTCCAACTCTAAAACCTACAATTTGAATCACCAACACCAGCCGTCATTAAGCACGACCTCAAATAACTCCAAATCTGTTCATCTACTCACATCTTCTTTACCCAGTCAACAGACCTCAAGTGATTACTACATGCCAGACACAGTTCTAAGACACAGAATAAGAGATAAGAAAAGTAACAACCTCTGTCACTGCGGGGCTTGAGTTCTTTGGGAAGAAGTTCATCTAAATACAAAGAGACACCAAAGATAATATTTGTTTTTATTATTATTCTGTGAAAGAAGTAAGGTAATCTGATAAATTGGGACTGAGTTAGGCTCGTAGGACAATCAAGGAAAAAATATCTTTAAGAGATGAGTGCCAAATAGAAAGGAATCATTTATGGACAATTTTTCTGTAAATATTATTTCCAAGACATGGGAACAGCAAATACAAAGGCCTTGAGGGAAGATGAAGCTTAACTACAATCAAGGAACAAAAGGAAGCTACAAGGTAAGGTCAGGAGATAACCACACAAATTTATACCAGCTGGTCCCTAACTTCAAGTCTACGTGTATATATTCTTGAGGTGAGTTAAGACATATATATCATCCAAAAAACAAAAACAAGTTGACTCCAAAATTACCCTGGAAATTCTGAGTGAGAGTCTTTACAAAGGCACAACCATATTAAAGATCACAGCCATCATTCTCCAAACTCCACTCTGGCCGTCACTTGCAGGCATTTAACAGGGGTGGTTTAATTTCCTCTCTAAAATATTGTGCAGGAAGAACAAACATCCTGGCATGTCTGCACCGTGCACCTAGTGTCTCACAATTGAAAAGTAGCTGGAGCTCACCCTGCTGATGGCTTTGCCGGTTTTTGTTTTGTTTTGTTTTGTTTTGTTTTTACCTTTTATTAAGAGTCCCATCTCTTTTAAGAACTGGGATATATTTTTTGAGGGAAATAAAGTATAGGAAAATTCAATGGACAGAGATCATACTGTACTTGACTTTTCTGTTCTTTGCTACATTTGTCGAGACAAACGTCTGTTCTTAGCCTTTTTTAATGGCTCTGTTAAATATAACGGACACACGGTACACTGCACATACTTAAAGAACACAATTTAAGTTCTGAACTATGCATATACCCATGGAACTGCCAACACAATCAAGAAAACGAACATATCCATCACTTGCAAGTGTTTTTATGCCTCATTCATAAAGCCCCTTTTCCCCCCTCACATTCCACCCCTCCACATCCCCAAATGGCCACTGATATGCTTTCTATCGTTATAGATGTGTTTGCATTTTTCTAGAAATTTATATAAAGGGATTCACACAGTGAGGACTCTTTTATCTGGCTTCTTTTACTCAATGTAATCATTTTGAGAGTAATTCATATTTTTGTGGCTATCAATAGTTTATCACTTTGTTTTGCTGAGTAGTGTTTCACTGTATGAGGATACCACAGTACGTTTATTCATTCGCCTGTTGATGCGTGCTTGAGGTTGTTACAATTCTGTCTATTAAAAATAAAGATGCTATGATGATCCATGTACAAGTCTTTGTATGAACATATACTTTCATTTTTCTTGCATAAATATCTAGGTGCAGAAAGGCTGGATCATACGGTAGGTGTATGTTCAACTTATAAAGAAACAGCCAAACTGTTGACTGAAGTGACTATGACACCTTCCTTCCCACTGGCAGTGTAAAAGACTTCCAGTTCCTACACTGCCTCACCAATAAGTGGTGTGGTTGGACTTTTCTAATTTTAGACATTCAATAGGAATGTAGTGGTATCTCCTGGGGCTTTCACTTTCATTTAGCTAATAATTGATTACAGTGAGCAACTTCCTGTGCTTATTTGCATCCGTACACCTCCTTGGCAGGATCTCTTTTAAAATATTTTTACCCATACTGTTAATTTTTAAAATTTTTTCTAATTACTGAGTTTTGAGAGTTCTATATGTGTTAGAGATACAAGTCTTTTCATGTATATAATTTGTAAATATTTTTTTCCAACCTGTGGCTTTTATTAATAATGGCTTCCAAAGATGAAACCCAATTTATCACTTTTTTTCCTTTATGGATCTTGTTTCTGGTATCATCTGTAGGAAATCTTCACTTAACTCAAGGTCAAAAAGATTCTGTCCATGTTTTAGAGATTCATGTTTTCATCTACATTTAGTTAATTCTTTATATGGTGTGAAGTAGGGATCAGAGGTCATAATTTTGCATATGGCTATCTATGCACAATATCCGTGTACTACATGCTTCTAGCATCATTTGTCAAAAAGACTATCCTTTCTCCTCTAAATTGGCTTTGAACCTCTGTTGAAAATTCAATTGTCCTTATATGTGTGGATATGCTTCTGGGATCTACATTCTATTTGATTGACCTATTATATCTGACTCTTGGTTATAATATATTCTTCCACTGATTTCTTTTCACTTGCTCATGTAAATAGTCTCCCAGTAATATAGCCTTTCCATTTGACTGGACATATCTAGGTATACCTGAAATGCATTTGATAAATCGATGGAATTTGCACTCAAACTAGGGTTACTTTCCAAAAACACTTAAAATGTTGAGGTGTATAAACGATGTATTCTACAGCCTTCCTGCCTCAACCAAGTGTATGTTAACACATCCCCACAAGCTATTTTGCATGTGTATGGGGCTGTAGAGTCTGGGGAGTATGAGAGCGGTATGTGCTGTCTATCCCAAAAGATCATCATAGGAGGCAAAGGAAACATTAAGGAAATAGATAGGAATAGTCAAATGCCAAATGTCAAAATATTTCTCATGTGTTTTTAATGTTTACATTGAGATAAATAAGCAAATTATAAAATACAAAACTTCACAGAATATTTCAAAATGCTCTTTTTTGCCAGATGCAACAAGATACTAGGAATAAATAGAGGAATTTTCTGGAAACAGCTTGTCTTTCCTTTTTTTATCACCATCGAGTGATGGGGTTGTATTTTATTCAGTGTCTTGTACATGTGGGTGCGAATAAAAAGGAACTTCTCTCAAAAAGAGAAATGAGCAAAGAATATGTGTTGTCAACTTGTCTAAAGCATTTTTTCATGTTCTGACTCATTTTTCTTTGTATTGGCATTTCAAGGGATTTTGGTTTTTAATTTGACTATTCAAAAACCTTGATAACTTCAGTGAAACTCCATGAAGATAATATAAACAACTGTAATGGAAAATGAAAAGATGATAATAGCAACCAGCACTGTGATATTTCTTGTCAGTGTTCTTTACTATTTAAATAGTAACAAATCCCATATTAATTTGTCTTTTCGAACTTTGGCCTTTACTTTGGTGGAATAAGTTCCTTTTGCTTTATTATCTGTTTGCAATTAAAAACAATTAATGACCATACTTTGATATGATCATCTTAGAGTTGTATAGAGGGAGGATAGTTATGCAACTACTTATATATCTATGGGTTCAAAGAAGTTTAAAGGCTTGATATTTGAATCCTGTGGAATGCAGCCTCCTTTCCCAGAGGGAAATGAACATATACATGTACTTAATGTAGTTTAAAATAAAGCAACACCTGTTCGTAGAGGCACCTTCTATTTCAGGCATGTTTAGGCATAGGGAAGGGGAACAACAGCTATAAAATATAATTCTTGTCTATAAGGAGTTTACAGTTTAGGGGGGTTGAGGGCTCTCAGTGACTCAATGAGGATGAGCCTGATGCACGTGGCTACAAGGTCACTCTTGAATAAAGTCTGCTTTAGGAAAGACCAGCCTACTCTTATTCTGTTAACCTCTTTAATGTGGTGTCCAATAAACCTGAATATCAAGCTCAAATGCCACTTTAGAAATGTTTCCAGGGGTGCTAACAGCCAAGAAGTCAATATGATTCCTATACACTTGACACAACTCACCAGAGGTCTTGAATTCGGTGAGCATATTGACCTCTTTTAAGAAGGATCACCACTTAAACTTCAAATGCTAAACTTCTAAGAGAATGAAGTAAGTAATAAGTGATATTCAGGTTCAGAGGTGGAAGAGAAAAGAGGTCTCACCTTGAGTAGAACATTTTGTTGGATTCTCCAAAGTGGCAAACAATAAGGAGAACATTAACCAACTAAGACTCTGAATAAGTTGATAATTAAGATGAAAGCCTCAGATGGAGGTCATAATGTCCCCTAGATTTAAGGATACACTTAGGCTGAAAGGGAAACTATTGAAAAAGATATAGAAAATGCTAAATATTTCACAAAAAATTTATTAGAATAAAACAACTTAGCAAAGTTTGCAGAGTAAGAAATCAACATATACACATCACTTGCATTTCTGTACATTAACAATGAACAATCTGAAAAAGAAATTAGGAGAACAGTTCCATTTACAATACCATCAAAAAGAAGAAAATAATTAGGAATAAGCTTAACGAAAGACATGAAAGACTTGTACACTGAAATCTACAGCATTGGGCTTCCCTGGTGGCGCAGTGGTTGAGAGTCCACCTGCCGATGCAGGGGACACGGGTTTGTGCCCCGGTCCGGGAAGATCCCACATGCCACGGAGCGGCTGGGCCCGTGAGCCATGGCCGCTGAGCCTGCGCGTCCGGAGCCTGTGCTCCACAACAGGAGAGGCCACAACAGTGAGAGGCCCACGTACCGCAAAAAAAAAAAAACAAACAAACAAACAAACAAAAACTACAGCATTATTGAAAGAAATTAAGGAAGACATAAATAAATGGAAAGATACCCCATGTTCATGAACTATTGTTAAAATGTCCATATTATACAAAGCTATCTACAGATTTAATACAATGCCTATCAAAATCCCCTATTTTTGCAGAAATAGAAGAAACGACCCCAAAATTGCTATGTAACCACAAAGGACCCTCAATAACCAAAGCAAACTTGAAGACCTCACACTTTCTTTTGAAATGAAGTTTTCTTGTTATTGTGGGTTAAAAATCCAAAGTCCTAAATGTCCATAAATTATCCTCCCAAATTTATATTTTGGTTCATTCTCAGTGACAGGGCTTTCGGTACCTGAGCGGCATTGAGGGTTCCTTCAATATCTGTAGCTTGGACTTCTGTCACTGACATGGTGTGGGTATCTCAGAGCCTTGGTTGTTTTATCAGTTTATCACGTCCCTCATGAACAATGCTCAGGAAGGCCCCACGCTTGCTTGGTTTCATGCTCTGCTACTGCTGTCTTGAAATTCTTAATAATTTTATCTTTGAACTTACGTTTTGTAAGGAACGTTTATGGGATGATAAAATGTACGCATGAGCAGAGGAGACACGTGCAATATGTGTGCCTGCCACCATTCCTGCTGCCCCTGCACATCTAGTTTTTACCCTGCTTATGGTGTGCTTTCCATGACATGCTGACTTGCTACCATTTGGAGTCTTACTGAGTTCCACCAGAGTTCTGTGCTACTGGTCACATCCAAGACTAAGTGAACATGTTAACAGCTTCGGGAAGCCATGCTTTCCATCTGAATATGAAATTACTTCTAACAGAGAAAGGAAGCAGTTCTTTTTTAAGAAACAAGAATGTCTAAGGAATCTTATCATATCCTTTCTTACTCGTGTTACCTCCCAATATTAGCCAAACACATCTGCTGAAAAAGATGACATATATGAAAAAGAGAAGAGAGAAAAATATGCTAACGGATTCCTAATTACCCAAATGCCCCATATCTGTTTCAGTAAGTATCATTATATATTATGGAAATTTTTCTCAGTGACAGAGAAAGACATCCTGGCTGAACATCCCTCTGCCCATGACACAGAGATGATGGTCTACAGCTACCTTGAAGGCGTTGGAGCCCACTTTACCCGTCACTAATATTAATGGAGGACAAAACTTCATATTCCGTTTGCTCTGTATTTGTTACAGCACTTCTTCCCTTCATTAAAATGGATGGCCCATAATTCAGTCTGTAGTGTGTGTATCATTGGAAATTGAACAAATTTTTGTTGGTTTTATTAATGCCATAGGTTTCTAGGGAGGGTCTACTCAATAACTAAGTCTAGTTTCACAGTTACAAATAAATTATGATGTAACTTTGCATAAATTAAGTTCATCATAAAGGAAGGATACTGAGAGCTGCTACTACCCCTTCACTGAGGGGCTCTTGTAAAGCGCTAAATAAAACAACAGAGGTGTATATGAGTGCATATATTTTCTATATTTGTACACACTTAAAAAGAACTCTTACAAAATGCATTATAAAAACCTTGATGCTGTGTGTCCCTAGTTCCCAGCTCTCTCATTAAAACTATTGAAATGAACAAAATGTTATCTATTAGGATAGCTATCAGAGTACTCCAAATACTACTTCTGCCCTGAGCAGGTAGTCAACGTTAGGAATCTGGTACCATCCAGTCACCTCCCACTTCCTTCCCCAAAGGAGAGGGAGGTGAAGGTCCCATCCCATGCCATGGTGTTCTCTGCCCCAACCGCATGCTGCTCCCTGCTGCTGGAGAGGCCAACAAAAGAAGTGCTGGGTGAAGACCACCAGCCCAAATCACCAGGCTCACTGATGGCTGGGAAGGAGCTGCAGCGTGAAAAGTCTTCACGCATCCCATCAAAAAGCTCCTCTTCCCTGGTATCTACCAGCAGTAGGCCCTGCAAGGGGGATTCCCCTGCCGCTTTTTCTGCCGCTGCCAGGGCTGAGGTCACTCCCATCAGGGATCGAGGCACTGACATGGGATCAAGGTGAGCTGTCCCCTCCTAAGCTTCTGCGCTTAGCTGCTGCCAAAAACCCAGGCACCTTGGAGAAGAACACTGACTGTCAGTGGAACAAGATCCTGAATCATATTAAGGACGGTCAAGGAAGACTGCAGTGCCCCTCAGCCTGCCCCTTCTCTCTCCCCACCTGCCTCACACACTGCAGACTCCCTGCCCACGGCCACTCACACTTTGCAGGTCCCTGCTGCTACCACCGCCTTGGCCGACCTATATTCCACGTCCCTCATCCTGTCTGCCCCTCCACCTTCCCCAACACCTAATATTGATCAGGAAACAAGATACACAGTCCCTAAGCTGCCAGTCCTGCTGATTCTCTTCCTCCTTCAGCTTCTGATCCCATTTTGGGAATTCCACTAAAGAAGAATGAAGGACCTTTTCATTCAGTCACAGCCACACACCTCTTATTTCTGAACTCCCCACACCTCCTAGCATCCAGGCTTTCTCCTTCCAGCCACCATTCCACGAAAAGGAACCCCCAACACCTGTTTGTGTAGATTCTAGCCCCCCTTTATACTTACTTACCCCTCTTCCAGTCCCTACCATCAATCCCCCTATTTTAACCGGGCGGCCAATAAGTTCTATGGGAATCCCTTCCACCAGCATGGCCACGGCATCGGGAAGTTTCACCTTCCAGTCTACTGCACACTCTGATTTATACATGGACACGACAGCCTCTTCCCAAGCTGTAATTTTTAGGTCTCTCCCAGGTTTCAGGGTGGAGCAGAGGCACCCTGCAGGGGTAAGAGTGTCCATCACCGCACATCTGCCGATGGTGCCCTAGGCCACCCCAATTTTAACCATCCTTTTGGCCCCCAAACCAAACCACAGCCCATATTTGGGACCACTCATGGGCAGCAGAGGGCCTCTCCCCCTGGTGTTCCTGTTTTCCCAGCCCCCCCATTTACGGCTTCAGCAGAAAAAGCTCTGACAAAGAACCTATGGACAACATACCTCCTTCCCAGGTTGTCATTTTTCATTCGACTCCTGTTTTCTCAGTCCCACATTTATGCCTTCAGCCAACAGAAGCTTTGACACTGAACCTAGGGACACCACACCTCCTGCCCAGGATGTCATTTTCATTTAGATCCTGTTTTCACCAGTCCCCCATTTATGGCTCCGAGGGCAGTAGCTGTGACACTGAATCTATGAACACCACACCTCCTTCCAGGCTGTTATTTTCCAGTCGGCTCCTGATTTCCCCAGCCCCCCATTTACCGCTTCAGCAGGCAGAAGTTCTGACAGTGAACCTATGGAAAACACACCTCCTTCCCAGGCTGTCTTCTTACATTGGGCCCGTGTTTTCCACAGCCCCCAATTTAGGGCTACAGCAGGCAGAAGCTCTGACACTGAACCTATGGACAACACACTGCCTTCCCAGGCTGTCATTTTCATTGGGCTCCTGTTTTCCCCAGCCCCCCATTTCCAACTTCAGGAGGCAGAAACTCTGACACTGAACTTAGGCACACCACACCGCCTTGCCAGGCTGTCATTTTCGACTCGGCTCCTGCTTCCCCCAGCCCTCTATTTATGGCTTCAGCAGGCAGAAGTTCTGACGCTGAACCTAGAGACACTACACATCCTTCTCAGGCTGTCATTTTCCATTCGGCTCCGGTTTTCCCAGTCCCCCATTTAAGGCTTAAGCAGGCAGAAGCTTTGACACTGAACCTATAGATAACACACCTCCTTCCCAGGCTGTCATTTTCCATTCGGCTCTTGTTTTCCCAATGCCCCATTTACAGCTGCAAAAGGCAGAAGCTCTGACACTGAAACTGTGAACACCACACCTCCTTCACAGGCTGTCATTTTCTCTTTGGCCCCTGTTTTCCCCTGGCCCCCATTTAGGCTTCAGCAGGCAGAAGGTCTGACATTAAACCTATGGAAAACACACCTCCTTAGGAGGCTGTCATTTTCCATTGGGGTCTTGTTTTCCCCAGCCACCCATTTCCAGCTTCAGGAGGCAGAAGCTCTGACACTGAAATTATGGACACCACACCCCCTTCTCAGGATGTCATTTTCTATTTGGCTCCTATTATCCCCAGCCCTTTATTTACAGCTTCAGCAGGCAGAAGCTCTGACACTGAATCTATGGAAAACACACCTCCTTCACAGGCTATCATTTTCCACTAGGCTCCTGTTTTCACCAGCCCTGCCTTTACGGATTCAGCAGGCAGAAGCTCTGACACTGAAACTATGGACAACAAACCTCCTTCCCAGGCTGTCATTTTCCATTCGGCTCCGGTTTTCCCAGCCCCCCATTTACGGCTTCAGCAGGAAAAGTTCTGACAAAGAACCTATGGACAACATACCGCCTACCCAGGTTGTCATTTTTCATTCAACTCCTGTTTTCCCCAGTCCCCCGTTTATGGCTCCGAGGGCAGTAGCTGTGACACTGAACTTATGGACAGCACACCTACTTCCAGGCTGTCATTTTCCAGTCGTCTCCTGTTTTCCACAGCCCCCCATTTACCGCTTCAGCAAGCAAAAGCTCTGACACTGAACCTATGGACAGCACACTTCCTTCTCAGGCTGGCTTCTTACATTGGTCTCCTGTTTCCGCCAGGCCCCCATTTCCGGCTTCAGCAGGCAGAAGCTGTGACACTGAACCTACGGAAAACACACCTCCTTCCCAGGCTGTCATTTTCCATCCAGCTCCTCTTTACCTCAGCCACCCATTTAGGGCTTCAGCAGGCAGAAGAGCTGACACTGAACTTACGGACAACACACCTCATTCCCAAGCTGTCATTTTCCATTAGGATCCTGTTTTCCCCAGTTGCCCATTTACGGCTTCAGGAGGCAGAAACTCTGACACTGAACTTATGGACACCACACCCCCTTCCCAGGCTGTCATTTTCTATTTGGCTCCTATTTTCCCCAGCCCTCTATTTACAGCTTCAGCAGGCCGAATCTTTGACACTGAAGCTATAGAAAACACACTTCATTCCAAGGCGGGCCTTTTCCAATGGCTCCTGATCAACCCTTCCCCCCATTTATGGCTTCAGCAGGCAAAAGCTCTGACACTGAACCTATGGACGACACACCTCCTTCTCAGGCTGTCTTCTTACATTGTTCTCCTGTTTCCGCCAGCCCCCCTTTTCCGGCTTCAGCAGGCAGAAGCTCTGACACTGAACCTATGGAAAACACACCTCTTACCCAGGCTTTCAATTTCCATTTGGCTCCTGTTTTCCCCAGCCCGCCATTTGTGGCTTCAGCAGGCAGAAGCTCAGGCAGTGAACCTATGGACAACACACTTCCTTCCAGGCTCTCATTTTCCACTCGGCTCCTGTTTCCACAAGCCCCCCATTTCTGGGTTCAGCAAGGAGGAGCTCAGACACTGAAACTATGGACAACAAACCTCCTTCCCAGGCTGTCATTTTCCATTCGGCTCCTGTTTACCCATTCCCCCATTTACAGCTTCAGCAGGAAAAGCTCTCACAAAAAACCTATGGGCAACATACCTCCTTCCCAGGTTGTCATTTGTCATTCGACTCCTGTTTCCTCAGTCCCGCATTTATGCCTTCAGCCAACAGAAGCTATGACAATGAACCTAGGGACACCACACCTCCTTCCCAGGATGTCATTTTCATTCAGCTCCTGTTGTCCCCAGTCCCCCATTTATGGCTCCGAGGGCAGTAGCTGTGACACTGAACCTATGGACACCACATCTCCTTCCAGGCTGTCATTTTCCAGTCGGCTCCTGTTTTCCCCAGCCCTCCATTTACCACTTCAGAAGGCAGAAGTTCCGACACTGAACCTATGGAGAACACACCTCATTCCCAAGCTGTCATTTTCCATTAGGGTCCAGTTTTCCCCAGCCGCCCATTTAAGGCTTCGGCAGGCAGAAGCTCTGACACTGAAACTGTGGATAACACACCTCCTTCCCAGGCTATCATTTACCACTCGGTTTCTGTTTTCCCCAGCGCAGATTTACGGCTTCAGCAGGCAGAAGCTCCCACACTGAACCTAAGGACAACACACCTCATTCCCAAGCTGTCATTTTCCATTAGGGTCCAGTTTTCCCCAACCCCCATTTACGGCTTCAGCAGGCATAAGGTCTGATACTGAACCTATGGACAACACACCTCCTTCTCAGGCTGTCATTTTCATTGGGCTCCTGTTTTCCCAACCCCCTATTTACGGCTTCAGCAGGCAGAAGCTCTGACCATGAACCTGTGGACACCAAACCTCCTTTACAGGATCTCATTTTCCATTCGTCTCTTGATTTCCACAGACCCCCATTTATGGCTTCAGCAGGAAAAGCTCTCACAAAGAACCTATGGACAACATACCTCCTTCCCAGGTTGTCACTTTTCATTCGACTCCTGTTTTCTCAGTCCCGCATTTATGCCTTCAGCAAACAGAAGCTGTGACACTGAACCTATGGACACCACATCTCCTTCCAGGCTGTCATTTTCCAGTTCGCTCCTGTTTTCCCCAGCCCTCCATTTACCACTTCAGCAGGCAGAAGTTCTGACACTGAACCTATGGAAAACACACCTCCTAGCCAGGCTATCATTTTCCAATCGTCTCCTGTTTTCACCAGACCCACCTTTAAGGATTCAGTAGGGAGAAGCTCTGACACTGAACTTACGGAAAACACACCTCCTTCCCAGGCTGTCATTTTCCATCTAGCTCCTTTTTTCCCCAGTCACCCATTTAGGGCTTCAGCAGGCAGAAACTCTGACACTGAACCTATGGACAACACACCTCATTCCCAAACTGTCAGTTTCCATTAGGGTCCAGTTTTCCCCAGCCGCCCATTTAAGGATTCAGCAGTCAGAAGCTCTGACACTGAAACTGTGGTTAACACACCTCCTTCCCAGGCTATCATTTACCACTCGGTTTCTGTTTTCCCCAACGCCGATTTACAGCTTCAGCAGGCAGAAGCTCCCACACTGAACCTAAGGACAACACACCTCATTCTCAAGCTCTTATTTTCCATTAGGTTACTGTTTACCCCAGCCCCCCATTTACGGATTCAGCAGGCATAAGGTCTGATACTGAACCTATGGACAACACACCTCCTTCCCAGGCTGTCTTCTTACATTGGGTTCCTGTTTTCCACAGCCCCCCATTTAGGGCTACGGCAGGAAGAAGCTCTGACACTGAACCTATGGACAACACACTGCCTTCCCAGGCTGTCATTTTCATTGGGCTCCTGTTTTCCCCAGCCCCCCATTTCCAACTTCAGGAGGCAGAAACTCTGACACTGAACTTAGGCACACCACACCGCCTTCCCAGGCTGTCATTTTCGGATGCGGCTCCTGCTTCCCCCGGCCCTCTATTTACGGCTTCAGCAGGCAGAATTTCTGACGCTGAACCTAGAGACACCACACATCCTTCCCAGGCTGTCATTTTCCATTCGGCTCCTGTTTTCCGCAGCCCCCCATTTACAGCTTCAGCAGGAAGAAGCTCAGATACTGAACCTATGGAGAACACACCTCTTCCCAGGCTGTCACTTTCCATTCGGCTACTGTTTTCCCAGCCCCCCATTTATGGCTTCAGCAGGCAGAAGCTCTGACCATGAACCTATGGACAACACACCTGCTTCCAGGCTGTCATTTTCCATTCGGCTCGTTTTCCCAGTCCCCCATTTAACGCTTAAGCAGGCAGAAGCTTTGACACTGAACCTATAGATACCACACCTCAATCCCAGGCTGTCATTTTCCATTCGGCTCTTGTTTTCCCAATGCCCCATTTACAGCTGCAAAAGGCAGAAGCTCTGACACTGAACCTATGAACACCACACCTCCTTCACAGGCTGTCATTTTCTCTTCGGCCCCTGTTTTCCGCTGGCCCCCATTTAGGCTTTAGCAGGCAGAAGCTCTGACATTAAACCTATGGAAAACACACCTCCTTCGGAGGCTGTCATTTTCCATTGGGCTCCTGTTTTCCCCAGCCCCCATTTCCAGGTTCAGGAGGCAGAAACTCTGACACTGAAATTATGGACACCACACCTCCTTCCCACGCTGTCATTTTCTATTTGGCTCCTATTTTCCCCAGTCCTCTATTTACAGCTTCAGCAGACAGAAGCTCTGACACTGAAGCGATGGACAACACACATCCTTCCCAGGTGGTCATTTTCCATTTGGCTCCTGATCACCCCTGCCCCCCCCATTTACGGCTTCAGCAAGCAAAAGCTCTGACACTGAACCTATGGACAGCACACTTCCTTCTCAGGCTGTCTTCTTACATTGGTCTCCTATTTCCACCAAGCCCCCATTTCCGGCTTCAGCAGGCAGAAGCTGTGACACTGAACCTACGGAAAACACACCTCCTTCCCAGGCTGTCATTTTCCATCTAGCTCCTCTTTTCCCCAGCCACCCATTTAGGGCTTCAGCAGGCAGAAGCTCTGACACTGAACTTATGGACAACACACCTCATTCCCAAGCTGTCATTTTCCATTAGGATCCTGTTTTCCCCAGTTGCCCATTTACGGCTTCAGGAGGCAGAAACTCTGACACTGAACTTATGGACACCACACCCCCTTCCCAGGCTGTCATTTTCTATTCGGCTCCTATTTTGCCCAGCCCACTATTTACAGCTTCAGCAGGCCGAAGCTTTGACACTGAAGCTATAGACAACACACTTCCTTCCAAGGCGGGCATTTTCCATTTGGCTCCTGATCACCCCTGCCCCCCATTTACGGCTTCAGCAGGCAAAAGCTCTGACACTGAACCTATGGACGACACACCTCCTTCTCAGGCTGTCTTCTTACATTGGTCTCCTGTTTCCGCCAGCCCCCCTTTTCCGGGTTCAGCAGGCAGAAGCTCTGACAATGAACCTGTGGACACCAAACCTCCTTCACAGGATCTCATTTTCCATTTTTCTCTTGTTTTCCACAGACCCCCATTTACGGCTTCAGCAGGCAGAAGCTCAGGCAGTGAACCTATGGACAACACACTTCCTTCCAAGGCGGGCATTTTCCATTTGGCTCCTGATCACCCCTGCCCCCCATTTACGGCTTCAGCAGGCAAAAGCTCTGACACTGAACCTATGGACAGCACACTTCCTTCTCAGGCTGGCTTCTTACATTGGTCTCCTGTTTCCGCCAGGCCCCCATTTCCGGCTTCAGCAGGCAGAAGCTGTGACACTGAACCTACGGAAAACACACCTCCTTCCCAGGCTGTCATTTTCCATCCAGCTCCTCTTTTCCCCAGCCACCCATTTAGGGCTTCAGCAGGCAGAAGAGCTGACACTGAACTTACGGACAACACACCTCATTCCCAAGCTGTCATTTTCCATTAGGATCCTGTTTTCCCCAGTTGCCCATTTACGGCTTCAGGAGGCAGAAACTCTGACACTGAACTTATGGACACCACACCCCCTTCCCAGGCTGTCATTTTCTATTTGGCTCCTATTTTCCCCAGCCCTCTATTTACAGCTTCAGCAGGCCGAATCTTTGACACTGAAGCTATAGAAAACACACTTCATTCCAAGGCGGGCCTTTTCCAATGGCTCCTGATCAACCCTTCCCCCCATTTATGGCTTCAGCAGGCAAAAGCTCTGACACTGAACCTATGGACGACACACCTCCTTCTCAGGCTGTCTTCTTACATTGTTCTCCTGTTTCCGCCAGCCCCCCTTTTCCGGCTTCAGCAGGCAGAAGCTCTGACACTGAACCTATGGAAAACACACCTCTTACCCAGGCTTTCAATTTCCATTTGGCTCCTGTTTTCCCCAGCCCGCCATTTGTGGCTTCAGCAGGCAGAAGCTCAGGCAGTGAACCTATGGACAACACACTTCCTTCCAGGCTCTCATTTTCCACTCGGCTCCTGTTTCCACAAGCCCCCCATTTCTGGGTTCAGCAAGCAGAAGCTCAGACACTGAAACTATGGACAACAAATCTCCTTCCCAGGCTGTCATTTTCCATTCGGCTCCTGTTTTCCCATTCCCCCATTTACAGCTTCAGCAGGAAAAGCTCTCACAAAAAACCTATGGGCAACATACCTCCTTCCCAGGTTGTCATTTGTCATTCGACTCCTGTTTTCTCAGTCCCGCATTTATGCCTTCAGCCAACAGAAGCTATGACAATGAACCTAGGGACACCACACCTCCTTCCCAGGATGTCATTTTCATTCAGCTCCTGTTGTCCCCAGTCCCCCATTTATGGCTCCGAGGGCAGTAGCTGTGACACTGAACCTATGGAAACCACACCTCCTTCCAGGCTGCCATTTTCCAGTCGGCTCCTGTTTTCCCAGCCCCCCATTTACCGCTTTAGCAGGCAGAAGTTCTGACACTGAACTTATGGAAAACACACCTCCTAGTCAGGCTATCATTTTCCAATCGTCTCCTGTTTTCACCAGACCCACCTTTAAGGATTCAGTAGGCAGAAGCTCTGACACTGAACCGACGGAAAGCACACTCCTTCCCAGGCTGTCATTTTCCAGCTAGCTCCTCTTTTCCCCAGCCACCCAATTAGGGCTTCAGCAGGCAGAAGCTCTGACACTGAACCTATGGAGAACACACCTCATTCCCAAGCTGTCATTTTCCATTAGGGTCCAGTTTTCCCCAGCCGCCCATTTAAGGCTTCGGCAGGCAGAAGCTCTGACACTGAAACTGTGGATAACACACCTCCTTCCCAGGCTATCATTTACCACTCGGTTTCTGATTTCCCCAGCGCAGATTTATGGCTTCAGCAGGCAGAAGTTCTGATACTGAACCTAGAGACACCACACATCCTTCCCAGGCTGTCATTTTCCATTCGGCCCCCGTTTTCCGCAGCCCCCCATTTACAGCTTCAGCAGGAAGAAGCTCAGATACTGACCCTATGGAGAACACTCCTCTTGCTGGCTGTCATTTTCCATTCGGCTCCCGTTTTCCGCAGCCCCCCATTTACAGCTTCAGCAGGAAGAAGCTCAGATACTGAACCTATGGAGAACACACCTCTTCCCAGGCTGTCACTTTCCATTCGGCTACTGTTTTCCCAGCCCCCCATTTACGGCTTCAGCAGGCAGAAGCTCCGACCATGAACCTATGGACTACACACCTGCTTCCAGGCTGTCATTTTCCATTCGGCTCCACTTTTCCCAGTCCCCCATTTAAGGCTTAAGCAGGCAGAAGCTTTGACACTGAACCTATAGATAACACACCTCCTTCCCAGGTTGTCATTTTCCATTCGGCTCTTGTTTTCCCAATGCCCCATTTACAGCTGCAAAAGGCAGAAACTCTGACACTGAACCTATGAACACCACACCTACTTCACAGGCTGTCATTTTCCATCTAGCTGCTCTTTTCCCCAGCCACCCATTTAGGGCTTCAGCAGGCAGAAGCTCTGACACTGAACTTATGGACAGCACACCTCATTCCCAAGCTGTCATTTTCCATTAGGATCCTGTTTTCCCCAGTTGCCCATTTACGGCTTCAGGAGGCAGAAACTCTGACACTGAACTTGTGGACACCACACCCCCTTCCCAGGCTGTCATTTTCTATTCGACTCCTATTTTGCCCAGCCCTCTATTTACAGCTTCAGCAGGCCGAAGCTTTGACACTGAAGCTATAGACAACACACTTCCTTCCAAGGCGGGCCTTTTCCATTTGGCTCCTGATCATCCCTGCCCCCCATTTACGGCTTCAGCAGGCAAAAGCTCTGACACTGAACCTATGGACGACACACCTCCTTCTCAGGCTGTCTTCTTACATTGGTCTCCTGTTTCCGCCAGCCCCCCTTTTCCGGGTTCAGCAGGCAGAAGCTCTGACAAGGAACCTGTGGACACCAAACCTCCTTCACAGGATCTCATTTTCCATTTGTCTCTTGTTTTCCACAGACCCCCATTTATGGCTTCAGCAGGAAAAGCTCTCACAAAGACTCTATGGACAACATACCTCCTTCCCAGGTTGTCACTTTTCATTAGACTCCTGTTTTCTCAGTCCCGCATTTATGCCTTCAGCCAACAGAAGCTTTGACACTGAACCTATGGACACCACATCTCCTTCCAGGCTGTCATTTTCCAGTTGGCTCCTGTTTTCCCCAGCCCCCCATTTACCGCTTCAGCAGGCAGAAGTTCTGAAACTGAACCTATGGAAAACACACCTCCTAGCCAGGCTATCATTTTCCAATCGTCTCCTGTTCTCACGAGACCCACCTTTAAGGATTCAGTAGGCAGAAGATCTGATACTGAGCCTACGGAAAACACACTCCTTCCCAGGCTGTCATTTTCCAGCTAGCTCCTCTTTTCCCCAGCCGCCCATTTAGGGCTTCAGCAGGCAGAAGCTCTGACAATGAACCTATGGAGAACACACCTCATTCCCAAGCTGTCATTTTCCATTAGGGTCCAGTTTTCCCCAGCCGCCCATTTGAGGCTTCGGCAGGCAGAAGCTCTGACACTGAAACTGTGGATAACACACCTCCTTCCCAGGCTATCATTTACCACTCGGTTTCTGTTTTCCCCAGCGAAGATTTACGGCTTCAGCAGGCAGAAGCTCCCACACTGAACCTATGGACAACACACCTCATTCCCAAGCTGTCATTTTCCATTAGGGTCCAGTTTTCCCCAACCCCCATTTATGGCTTCAGCAGGCATAAGGTCTGATACTGAACCTATGGACAACACACCTCCTTCTCAGGCTGTCATTTTCATTGGGCTCCTGTTTTCCCCAGCCCCCCATTTCCAACTTCAGGAGGCAGAAACTCTGACACTGAACTTAGGCACACCACACCGCCTTCCCAGGCTGTCATTTTCGATGCGGCTCCTGCTTCCCCCGGCCCTCTATTTACGGCTTCAGCAGGCAGAAGTTCTGACGCTGAACCTAGAGACACCACACATCCTTCCCAGGCTGTCATTTTCCATTCGGCTCCCGTTTTCCACAGCCCGCCATTTACAGCTTCAGCAGGAAGAAGCTCAGATACTGAACCTATGGAGAACACACCTCTTCCCAGGCTGTCACTTTCCATTCGGCTACTGTTTTCCCAACTCCCCATTTACGGCTTCAGCAGGCAGAAGCCCTGACCATGAACCTATGGACCACACACCTGCTTCCAGGCTGTCATTTTCCATTCGGCTCGTTTTCCCAGTCCCCCATTTAAGGCTTAAGCAGGCAGAAGCTTTGATACTGAACCTATAGATACCACACCTCCTTCCCAGGCTGTCATTTTCCATTCGGCTCTTGTTTTCCCAATGCCCCATTTACAGCTGCAAAAGGCAGAAGCTCTGACACTGAACCTATGAACACCACACCTCCTTCACAGGCTGTCATTTTCTCTTCGGCCCCTGTTTTACCCTAGCCCCCATTTAGGCTTCAGCAGGCAGACGTTCTGACATTAAACCTATGGAAAACACACCTCCTTCGGAGGCTGTCATTTTCCATTGGGCTCCTGTTTTCCCCAGCCCCCCATTTCCAGGTTCAGGAGGCAGAAACTCTGACACTGAACTTATGGACACCACACCCCCTTCCCACGCTGTCATTTTCTATTTGGCTCCTATTTTCCCCAGTCCTCTATTTACAGCTTCAGCAGGCAGAAGGTCTGACACTGAAACGATGGACAACACACATCCTTCCCAGGTGGTCATTTTCCATTTGGCTCCTGATCATCCCTGCCCCCCCATTTACGGCTTCAGCAGGCCGAAGCTCTGACACTGAACCTATGGACAACACACTTCCTTCTCAGGCTGTCTTCTTACATTGGTCTCCTATTTCCACCAGGCTCCCATTTCCGGCTTCAGCAGGCAGAAGCTGTGACACTGAACCTACGGAAAACACACCTCCTTCCCAGGCTGTCATTTTCCATCTAACTCCTCTTTTCCCCAGCCACCCATTTAGGGCTTCAGCAGGCAGAAGCTCTGACACTGAACTTATGGACAACACACCTCATTCCCAAGCCGTCATTTTCCATTAGGATCCTGTTTTCCCCAGTTGCCCATTTATGGCTTCAGGAGGCAGAAACTCTGACACTGAACTTATGGACACCACACCCCCTTCCCAGGCTGTCATTTTCTATTCGGCTCCTATTTTGCCCAGCCCTCTATTTACAGCTTCAGCAGGCCGAAGCTTTGACACTGAAGCTATAGACAACACACTTCCTTCCAAGGCGGGCCTTTTCCATTTGGCTCCTGATCACCCCTGCCCCCCATTTATGGCTTCAACAGGCAAAAGCTCTGACACTGAACCTATGGACGACACACCTCCTTCTCAGGCTGTCTTCTTACATTGGTCTCCTGTTTCCGCCAGCCCCCCTTTTCCGGGTTCAGCAGGCAGAAGCTCTGACAATGAACCTGTGTACACCAAACCTCCTTCACAGGATCTCATTTTACATTCGTCTCTTGTTTTCCACAGACCCCCATTTACGGCTTCAGCACGCAGAAGCTCTGAAAGGAACCAACGGACAACACACCTCCTTCCCAAGCAGGCATTTGCCATTAGGTTCCTGTTTTCTCAAGTCCCCATTTACGGCTTCAGCTGGCAGAAGCTCTGACACTGAACCTAAGGAAAACACACCTCTTACCCAGGCTTTCAATTTCCATTTGGCTCCTGTTTTCCCCAGACCCACCTTTAAGGATTCAGTAGGCAGAAGCTCTGACACTGAACCTACGGAAAACACACCTCCTTCCCAGGCTGTCATATTCCAGCTAGCTCCTCTTTTCCCCAGCCACCCATTTAGGGTTTCAGCAGGCAGAAGCTGTGACACTGAACCTATGGAGAACACACCTCATTCCCAAGCTGTCATTTTCCATTAGGTTCCAGTTTTCCCCAGCCGCGCATTTAAGGCTTCGGCAGGCGGAAGCTCTGACACTGACACTGTGGATAGCACACCTCCTTCCCAGGCTATCATTTACCACTCGGTTTCTGTTTTCCCCAGCGCCGATTTACGGCTTCAGCAGGCAGAAACTCCCATACTGAACCTATGGACAACACACCTCATTCCCAAGCTGTCATTTTCCATTAGGGTCTAGTTTTCCCCAACCCCCATTTACAGCTTCAGCAGGCATAAGGTCTGATACTGAACCTATGGACAACACACCTCCTTCTCAGGCTGTCTTTTTACATTGGGTTCCTGTTTTCCACAGCCCCCCATTTAGGGTGACAGCAGGCAGAAACTCTGACACTGAACCTATGGACAACACACTGCCCTCCCAGGCTGTCATTTTCATTGGGCTCCTGTTTTCCCCAGCCCCCCATTTCCAACTTCAGGAGGCAGAAACTCTGACACTGAACGTAGGCACACCACACCGCCTATCCAGGATGTCATTTTCGATGCGGCTCCTGCTCCCCCCAGCCCTCTATTTACGGCTTCAGCAGGCAGAATTTCTGACGCTGAACGTAGAGACACCACACATCCTTCCCAGGCTGTCATTTTCCATTCGGCTCCCGTTTTCCGCAGCCCCCCATTTACAGCTTCAGCAGGAAGAAGCTCAGATTCTGAACCTATGGAGAACACACCTCTTCCCAGGCTGTCACTTTCCATTCGGCTACTGTTTTCCCAGCCCCCCATTTACGGCTTCAGCAGGCAGAGGCTCTGACCATGAACCTATGGACAACACACCTGCTTCCAGGCTGTCATTTTTCAACTCGGCTCCTGTGTTCACCAGCCCCACCTTTAAGGATTCAGCAGGCAGAACTCTGACACTGAACCTATAGACAACAAACCTCCTTCCCAGGCTGTCATTTTCCATTCGGCTCCTCTTTTGCCCAGCCACCCATTTAGGGATTCAGAATGCAGAAGCGCTGACACTGAACCTATGGACAACACACCTCATTTCCAAGCTGTCATTTTCCATTAGGGTCCAGTTTCCCCCAGCCGCACATTTACGGCTTCAGCAAGCAGAATCTCTGACACTGAAACTGTGGACAATACACCTCCTTCCCAGGCTATCAGTTACCACTCGGTTTTGTTTTCCCCAACGCCGATTTATGGCTTCAGCAGGCACAAGCTCTCACACTGAAGCTATGGACCACACACCTCATTCCCAGGGTGTCATTTTCCACCCAGCTCCTGTTTTCCCCAGTTCCCCATTTAGGGCTTCAGCAGGCACAAGCTCTCACACAGAAGCTATGGACAACACACCTCATTCCCAAGCTGTAATTTTCCATTAGGTCACGGTTTTCCCCAGCCCCCTATTTATGGCTTCAGCAGGCATAAGCTCTGATACTGAACCTATGGACAACACACCTCCTTCCCAAGCTGTCTTCTTATATTGGGCTCCTGTTTTTCCACAGTCCCCCTTTTAGTGCTTCAGTAGGAAGAAGCTCTGACACTGAACCTATGGACAACACGCCTTCTTCCCAGGGTGTCATTTTCCACCCAGCTCCTGTTTTCCCC
Source organism: Mesoplodon mirus (assembly GCF_964341445.2). Classification (NCBI taxonomy): domain Eukaryota; kingdom Metazoa; phylum Chordata; class Mammalia; order Artiodactyla; family Ziphiidae; genus Mesoplodon; species Mesoplodon mirus. Next base: position 3,365,701 of record NW_028295808.1, on the reverse strand, counting down.
AGTGCCCCATTTAGGGCTTCAGCAGGCAGAAGCTCTCACACTGATCCTATGGACAACACACCGCCTTCCCAGGCTGTCATTTTCCATTTGGCTCCTGTTCTCCCCAGCCCCCCATTTATGGGTTTCATCAGGCAGAAGTTCTGACGCTGAAACTATAGACACCACACATCCTTCCCAGGCTGTCATTTTCCATTCGGGACCTGTTTTCCCAATGCCCCATTTATAGCTGCAAAAGGCAGAAGCTCTGACACTGAACCTATGAACACCACACCTCCTTCGCAGGCTGTCATTTTCTCTTCGGCCCCTGTTTTCCCCTGGCCCCCATTTAGCCTTCAGCAGGCAGAAGCTCTGACATTAAACATATGGAAAACACACCTCCTTCGGAGGCTGTCATTTTCCATTGGGCTCCTGTTTTCCCCAGCCCCCCATTTCCAGCTTCAGGAGGCAGAAACTCTGACACTGAACTTATGGACACCACACCCCCTTCCCAGGCTGTCATTTTCTATTTGGCTCCTATTTTCCCCAGCCCTCTATTTACAGCTTCAGCAGGCAGAGGCGCTGACACTGAAGCTATGGACAACACACTTCCATCCCAGGCTGTCATTTTCCTTTTGGCTCCTGATCACCCCTGCCCCCCATTTACGGCTTCAGCAGGCAGAAGCTCTGACACTGAACCTATGGACAACACACCTCCTTCTCAGGCTGTCTTCTTACATTGGTCTCCGGTTTCTGCCAACCCCCCATTTCCGGCTTCAGCAGGCAGAAGCTCTGACACTGAACCTACGGACAACACACCTACATCCTAGGCTGTCATTTTGCATTCGGCACCTGCTTTCCCATCCCCCCATTTACGGCTTCAGCAGGCAGAAACTCTGAAACTGAACCTATGGACACCACACCTCCTTGCAGGCTGTCATTTTCCACCTGGCTCCTGTTTTCGCCAGCCCCACCTTTACGGATTCAGCAGGCAGAAGCTCTGACACTGAAACTATGGACAACAAACCTCCTTCCCAGGCTGTCATTTTCCATTCGGCTCCTGTTTTCCCAGCCCTCCATTTACGGCTTCAGCAGGAAAAGCTCTGACAAAGAACATATGGACTACATACCTATTTCCCATGTTGTCATTTTTCATTCAACTCCTGTTTTCTGAGTCCCCCATTTATGCCTTCAGCCAACAGCTTTGACACTGAACCTATGGACAACACACCTCCTTCCCAGGCTGTCATTTTCCATCCAGCTCCTCTTTTCCCCAGCCACCCATTTAGGGCTTCAGAATGCAGAAGCGCTGACACTGATCCTATGGACAACACACCTCATTCCCAAGCTGTCATTTTCCATTAGGGTCCAGTTTTCCCAAGCCGCCCATTTACGGCTTTGGCAGGCAGAAGCTCTGACACTGAAACTGTGGATAATGCACCTCCTTCACAGGCTATCATTTACCACTCGGTTTTGTTTTCCCCAAAACCGATTTATGGCTTCAGCAGGCACAAGCTCTCACACTGAAGCTATGGACCACACACCTCATTCCCAAGCTGTAATTTTCCATTAGGTCATAGTTTTCCCCAGCACCCCATTTACGGCTTCAGCAGGCATAAGCTCTGATACTGAACCTATGGACAACACACCTCCTTCCCAAGCTGTCTTTTTATATTGGGCTCCTGTTTTCCACAGTCCCCCTCTTAGGGCTTCAGCAGGAAGAAGCTCTGACACTGAACCTATGTACAACACAACATCTTCCCAGGGTGTCATTTTCCACCCAGTTCCTGTTTATCCCAGCACCCCATTTAGGGCTTCAGCAGGCAGAAGCTCTCACACTGATTCTATGGACAACACACTGCCTTCCCAGGCTGTCATTTTCCATTTGGCTCCTGTTCTCCCCAGCCCCCCATTTATGGGTTTCATCAGGCAGAAGTTCTGACGCTGAAACTATAGACACCACACATCCTTCCCAGGCTGTCATTTTCCATTCGGGACCTGTTTTCCCATTGCCCCATTTATAGCTGCAAAAGGCAGAAGCTCTGACACTGAACCTATGAACACCACACCTCCTTCGCAGGCTGTCATTTTCTCTTCGGCCCCTGTTTTCCCCTGGCCCCCATTTAGCCTTCAGCAGGCAGAAGCTCTGACATTAAACCTATGGAAAACACACCTCCTTCGGAGGCTGTCATTTTCCATTGGGCTCCTGTTTTCCCCAGCCCCCCATTTCCAGCTTCAGGAGCCAGAAAGTCTGACACTGAACTTATGGAAACCACACCCCCTTCCCAGGCTGTCATTTTCTATTTGGCTCCTATTTTCCCCAGCCCTCTATTTACAGCTTCAGCAGGCAGAAGCTCTGACACTAAAACTATGGACAACAAACCTGCTTCCCAGACTGTCATTTTCCATTCGGCTCCCGTTTTCCGCAGCCCCCCATTTATAGCTTCAGCACGCCGAAGCTCAGATACTGAACCTATGGAGAACACACCTGCTTCCAGGCTGTCATTTTCCATTTGGCTACTGTTTTCCCAGCCCCCCATTTACGGCTTCAGCAGGCAGAAGTTCTGACCATGAACCTATGGACAACACACCTGCTTCCAGGCTGTCATTTTCCATTCGGCTCGTTTTCACAGTCCCCCATTTAAGGCTTAAGCAGGCAGAAGCTTTGACACTGAACCTATTGATAACACACCTCATTCCCAAGCTGTCATTTTCCATTAGGATCCTGTTTTCCCCAGTTGCCCATTTAGGGCTTCAGGAGGCAGAAACTCTGACACTGAACTTATGGACACCACACCGCCTTCCCAGGCTGTCATTTTCTATTTGGCTCCTATTTTCCCCAGCCCTCTATTTATAGCTTCAGCAGGCCGAAGCTTTGACACTGAAGCTATAGACAACACACTTCCTTCCAAGGCGGGCATTTTCCATTTGGCTCCTGATCACCCCTGCCCCCCATTTACGGCTTCAGCAGGCAAAAGCTCTGACACTGAACCTATGGACGACACACCTCCTTCTCAGGCTGTCTTCTTACATTGGTCTCCTGTTTCCGCCAGCCCCCCTTTTCCGGGTTCAGCAGGCAGAAGCTCTGACAATGAACCTGTGGACACCAAACCTCCTTCACAGGATCTCATTTTCCATTTGTCTCTTGTTTTCCACAGACCCCCATTTACGGCTTCAGCAGGCAGAAGCTCTGAAAGGAACCAACGGACAACACACCTCCTTCCCAAGCAGGCATTTGCCATTAGGTTCCTGTTTTCTCAAGCCCCCATTTATGCCTTCAGCAGGCAGAAGCTCTGACACTGAACCTATGGAAAACACACCTCTTACCCAGGCTTTCAATTTCCATTTGGCTCCTGTTTTCCCCAGCCCCCCATTTGTGGCTTCAGCAGGCAGAAGCTCAGTCAGTGAACCTATGGACAACACACTTCCTTCCAGGCTCTCATTTTCCACTTGGCTCCTGTTTCCACAAGCCCCCCATTTCTGGGTTCAGCAAGCAGAAGCTCAGACACTGAAACTATGGGCAACAAATCTCCTTCCCAGGCTGTCATTTTCCATTCGGCTCCTGTTTTCCCATTCCCCCATTTACAGCTTCAGCAGGAAAAGCTCTCACAAAAAACCTATGGGCAACATACCTCCTTCCCAGGTTGTCATTTGTCATTCGACTCCTGTTTTCTCAGTCCCGCATTTATGCCTTCAGCCAACAGAAGCTATGACAATGAACCTAGGGACACCACACCTCCTTCCCAGGATGTCATTTTCATTCAGCTCCTGTTGTCCCCAGTCCCCCATTTATGGCTCAGAGGGCAGTAGCTGTGACACTGAACCTATGGAAAACACACCTCCTAGTCAGGCTATCATTTTCCAATCGTCTCCTGTTTTCACCAGACCCACCTTTAAGGATTCAGTAGGCAGAAGCTCTGACACTGAACCGACGGAAAGCACACTCCTTCCCAGGCTGTCATTTTCCAGCTAGCTCCTCTTTTCCCCAGCCACCCACTTAGGGCTTCAGCAGGCAGAAGCTCTGACACTGAACTTATGGACAACAAACCTCATTCCCAAGCCGTCATTTTCCATTAGGATCCTGTTTTCCCCAGTTGCCCATTTATGGCTTCAGGAGGCAGAAACTCTGACACTGAACTTATGGACACCACACCCCCTTCCCAGGCTGTCATTTTCTATTCGGCTCCTATTTTGCCCAGCCCTCTATTTACAGCTTCAGCAGGCTGAAGCTTTGACAATGAAGCTATAGACAGCACACTTCCTTCCAAGTCGGGCATTTTCCATTTGGCTCCTGATCACCCCTGCCCCCCATTTATGGCTTCCACAGGCAAAGGCTCTGACACTGAACCTATGGACGACACACGTCTTTCTCAGGCAGTCTTCTTACATTGGTCTCCTGTTTCCGCCAGCCCCCCTTTTCCGGGTTCAGCAGGCAGAAGCTCTGACAATGAAATTGTGGACACCAAACCTCCTTCAGAGGGCCTCATTTTCCATTTGTCTCTTGTTTTCCACAGACCCCCATTTACGGCGTCAGCACGCAGAAGCTCTGAAAGGAACCAACGGACAACACACCTCCTTCCCAAGCAGGCATTTGCCATTAGGTTCCTGTTTTCTCAAGCCCCCATTTACGGCTTCAGCTGGCAGAAGCTCTGACACTGAACCTATGGAAAACACACCTCTTACCCAGGCTTTCAATTTCCATTTGGCTCCTGTTTTCCCCAGCCCGCCATTTGTGGCTTCAGCAGGCAGAAGCTCTGACACTGAATCTATGGACAACAAACCTCTTTCCCAAGCTGTCATTTTCCATTAGGGTCCAGTTTTCCCCAGCCGCCCATTTAAGGCTTCAGCAGGCAGAAGCTCTGACACTGACACTGTGGATAGCACACCTCCTTCCCAGGCTATCATTTACCAGTCGGTTTCTGTTATCCCCAGCGCCGATTTACGGCTTCAGCAGGCAGAAACTCCCATACTGAACCTATGGACAACACACCTCATTCCCAAGCTGTCATTTTACATTAGGGTCCAGTTTTCCCCAACCCCCATTTACGGCTTCAGCAGGCCTAAGGTCTGATACTGAACCTATGGACAACACACCTCCTTCTCAGGCTTTCTTCTTACATTGGGTTCCTGTTTTCCACAGCCCCCCATTTAGGGCGACAGCAGGCAGAATCTCTGACACTGAACCTATGGACAACACGCCTTCTTCCCAGGGTGTCATTTTCCACCCAGCTCCTGTTTTCCCCAGTGCCCCATTTAGGGCTTCAGCAGGCAGAAGCTCTCACACTGATCCTATGGACAACACACCGCCTTCCCAGGCTGTCATTTTCCATTTGGCTCCTGTTCTCCCCAGCCCCCCATTTATGGGTTTCATCAGGCAGAAGTTCTGACGCTGAAACTATAGACACCACACATCCTTCCCAGGCTGTCATTTTCCATTCGGGACCTGTTTTCCCAATGCCCCATTTATAGCTGCAAAAGGCAGAAGCTCTGACACTGAACCTATGAACACCACACCTCCTTCGCAGGCTGTCATTTTCTCTTCGGCCCCTGTTTTCCCCTGGCCCCCATTTAGCCTTCAGCAGGCAGAAGCTCTGACATTAAACATATGGAAAACACACCTCCTTCGGAGGCTGTCATTTTCCATTGGGCTCCTGTTTTCCCCAGCCCCCCATTTCCAGCTTCAGGAGGCAGAAACTCTGACACTGAACTTATGGACACCACACCCCCTTCCCAGGCTGTCATTTTCTATTTGGCTCCTATTTTCCCCAGCCCTCTATTTACAGCTTCAGCAGGCAGAGGCGCTGACACTGAAGCTATGGACAACACACTTCCATCCCAGGCTGTCATTTTCCTTTTGGCTCCTGATCACCCCTGCCCCCCATTTACGGCTTCAGCAGGCAGAAGCTCTGACACTGAACCTATGGACAACACACCTCCTTCTCAGGCTGTCTTCTTACATTGGTCTCCGGTTTCTGCCAACCCCCCATTTCCGGCTTCAGCAGGCAGAAGCTCTGACACTGAACCTACGGACAACACACCTACATCCTAGGCTGTCATTTTGCATTCGGCACCTGCTTTCCCATCCCCCCATTTACGGCTTCAGCAGGCAGAAACTCTGAAACTGAACCTATGGACACCACACCTCCTTGCAGGCTGTCATTTTCCACCTGGCTCCTGTTTTCGCCAGCCCCACCTTTACGGATTCAGCAGGCAGAAGCTCTGACACTGAAACTATGGACAACAAACCTCCTTCCCAGGCTGTCATTTTCCATTCGGCTCCTGTTTTCCCAGCCCTCCATTTACGGCTTCAGCAGGAAAAGCTCTGACAAAGAACATATGGACTACATACCTATTTCCCATGTTGTCATTTTTCATTCAACTCCTGTTTTCTGAGTCCCCCATTTATGCCTTCAGCCAACAGCTTTGACACTGAACCTATGGACAACACACCTCCTTCCCAGGCTGTCATTTTCCATCCAGCTCCTCTTTTCCCCAGCCACCCATTTAGGGCTTCAGAATGCAGAAGCGCTGACACTGATCCTATGGACAACACACCTCATTCCCAAGCTGTCATTTTCCATTAGGGTCCAGTTTTCCCAAGCCGCCCATTTACGGCTTTGGCAGGCAGAAGCTCTGACACTGAAACTGTGGATAATGCACCTCCTTCACAGGCTATCATTTACCACTCGGTTTTGTTTTCCCCAAAACCGATTTATGGCTTCAGCAGGCACAAGCTCTCACACTGAAGCTATGGACCACACACCTCATTCCCAAGCTGTAATTTTCCATTAGGTCATAGTTTTCCCCAGCACCCCATTTACGGCTTCAGCAGGCATAAGCTCTGATACTGAACCTATGGACAACACACCTCCTTCCCAAGCTGTCTTTTTATATTGGGCTCCTGTTTTCCACAGTCCCCCTCTTAGGGCTTCAGCAGGAAGAAGCTCTGACACTGAACCTATGTACAACACAACATCTTCCCAGGGTGTCATTTTCCACCCAGTTCCTGTTTATCCCAGCACCCCATTTAGGGCTTCAGCAGGCAGAAGCTCTCACACTGATTCTATGGACAACACACTGCCTTCCCAGGCTGTCATTTTCCATTTGGCTCCTGTTCTCCCCAGCCCCCCATTTATGGGTTTCATCAGGCAGAAGTTCTGACGCTGAAACTATAGACACCACACATCCTTCCCAGGCTGTCATTTTCCATTCGGGACCTGTTTTCCCATTGCCCCATTTATAGCTGCAAAAGGCAGAAGCTCTGACACTGAACCTATGAACACCACACCTCCTTCGCAGGCTGTCATTTTCTCTTCGGCCCCTGTTTTCCCCTGGCCCCCATTTAGCCTTCAGCAGGCAGAAGCTCTGACATTAAACCTATGGAAAACACACCTCCTTCGGAGGCTGTCATTTTCCATTGGGCTCCTGTTTTCCCCAGCCCCCCATTTCCAGCTTCAGGAGCCAGAAAGTCTGACACTGAACTTATGGAAACCACACCCCCTTCCCAGGCTGTCATTTTCTATTTGGCTCCTATTTTCCCCAGCCCTCTATTTACAGCTTCAGCAGGCAGAAGCTCTGACACTAAAACTATGGACAACAAACCTGCTTCCCAGACTGTCATTTTCCATTCGGCTCCCGTTTTCCGCAGCCCCCCATTTATAGCTTCAGCACGCCGAAGCTCAGATACTGAACCTATGGAGAACACACCTGCTTCCAGGCTGTCATTTTCCATTTGGCTACTGTTTTCCCAGCCCCCCATTTACGGCTTCAGCAGGCAGAAGTTCTGACCATGAACCTATGGACAACACACCTGCTTCCAGGCTGTCATTTTCCATTCGGCTCGTTTTCACAGTCCCCCATTTAAGGCTTAAGCAGGCAGAAGCTTTGACACTGAACCTATTGATAACACACCTCATTCCCAAGCTGTCATTTTCCATTAGGATCCTGTTTTCCCCAGTTGCCCATTTAGGGCTTCAGGAGGCAGAAACTCTGACACTGAACTTATGGACACCACACCGCCTTCCCAGGCTGTCATTTTCTATTTGGCTCCTATTTTCCCCAGCCCTCTATTTATAGCTTCAGCAGGCCGAAGCTTTGACACTGAAGCTATAGACAACACACTTCCTTCCAAGGCGGGCATTTTCCATTTGGCTCCTGATCACCCCTGCCCCCCATTTACGGCTTCAGCAGGCAAAAGCTCTGACACTGAACCTATGGACGACACACCTCCTTCTCAGGCTGTCTTCTTACATTGGTCTCCTGTTTCCGCCAGCCCCCCTTTTCCGGGTTCAGCAGGCAGAAGCTCTGACAATGAACCTGTGGACACCAAACCTCCTTCACAGGATCTCATTTTCCATTTGTCTCTTGTTTTCCACAGACCCCCATTTACGGCTTCAGCAGGCAGAAGCTCTGAAAGGAACCAACGGACAACACACCTCCTTCCCAAGCAGGCATTTGCCATTAGGTTCCTGTTTTCTCAAGCCCCCATTTATGCCTTCAGCAGGCAGAAGCTCTGACACTGAACCTATGGAAAACACACCTCTTACCCAGGCTTTCAATTTCCATTTGGCTCCTGTTTTCCCCAGCCCCCCATTTGTGGCTTCAGCAGGCAGAAGCTCAGTCAGTGAACCTATGGACAACACACTTCCTTCCAGGCTCTCATTTTCCACTTGGCTCCTGTTTCCACAAGCCCCCCATTTCTGGGTTCAGCAAGCAGAAGCTCAGACACTGAAACTATGGGCAACAAATCTCCTTCCCAGGCTGTCATTTTCCATTCGGCTCCTGTTTTCCCATTCCCCCATTTACAGCTTCAGCAGGAAAAGCTCTCACAAAAAACCTATGGGCAACATACCTCCTTCCCAGGTTGTCATTTGTCATTCGACTCCTGTTTTCTCAGTCCCGCATTTATGCCTTCAGCCAACAGAAGCTATGACAATGAACCTAGGGACACCACACCTCCTTCCCAGGATGTCATTTTCATTCAGCTCCTGTTGTCCCCAGTCCCCCATTTATGGCTCAGAGGGCAGTAGCTGTGACACTGAACCTATGGAAAACACACCTCCTAGTCAGGCTATCATTTTCCAATCGTCTCCTGTTTTCACCAGACCCACCTTTAAGGATTCAGTAGGCAGAAGCTCTGACACTGAACCGACGGAAAGCACACTCCTTCCCAGGCTGTCATTTTCCAGCTAGCTCCTCTTTTCCCCAGCCACCCACTTAGGGCTTCAGCAGGCAGAAGCTCTGACACTGAACTTATGGACAACAAACCTCATTCCCAAGCCGTCATTTTCCATTAGGATCCTGTTTTCCCCAGTTGCCCATTTATGGCTTCAGGAGGCAGAAACTCTGACACTGAACTTATGGACACCACACCCCCTTCCCAGGCTGTCATTTTCTATTCGGCTCCTATTTTGCCCAGCCCTCTATTTACAGCTTCAGCAGGCTGAAGCTTTGACAATGAAGCTATAGACAGCACACTACCTTCCAAGGCGGGCATTTTCCATTTGGCTCCTGATCACCCCTGCCCCCCATTTATGGCTTCCACAGGCAAAGGCTCTGACACTGAACCTATGGACGACACACGTCTTTCTCAGGCAGTCTTCTTACATTGGTCTCCTGTTTCCGCCAGCCCCCCTTTTCCGGGTTCAGCAGGCAGAAGCTCTGACAATGAAATTGTGGACACCAAACCTCCTTCAGAGGACCTCATTTTCCATTTGTCTCTTGTTTTCCACAGACCCCCATTTACGGCGTCAGCACGCAGAAGCTCTGAAAGGAACCAACGGACAACACACCTCCTTCCCAAGCAGGCATTTGCCATTAGGTTCCTGTTTTCTCAAGCCCCCATTTACGGCTTCAGCTGGCAGAAGCTCTGACACTGAACCTATGGAAAACACACCTCTTACCCAGGCTTTCAATTTCCATTTGGCTCCTGTTTTCCCCAGCCCGCCATTTGTGGCTTCAGCAGGCAGAAGCTCTGACACTGAATCTATGGACAACAAACCTCTTTCCCAAGCTGTCATTTTCCATTAGGGTCCAGTTTTCCCCAGCCGCCCATTTAAGGCTTCAGCAGGCAGAAGCTCTGACACTGACACTGTGGATAGCACACCTCCTTCCCAGGCTATCATTTACCAGTCGGTTTCTGTTATCCCCAGCGCCGATTTACGGCTTCAGCAGGCAGAAACTCCCATACTGAACCTATGGACAACACACCTCATTCCCAAGCTGTCATTTTACATTAGGGTCCAGTTTTCCCCAACCCCCATTTACGGCTTCAGCAGGCCTAAGGTCTGATACTGAACCTATGGACAACACACCTCCTTCTCAGGCTTTCTTCTTACATTGGGTTCCTGTTTTCCACAGCCCCCCATTTAGGGCGACAGCAGGCAGAATCTCTGACACTGAACCTATGGACAACACACCTCCTTCCCAGGCTGTCATTTTCCACTGGGCTCCTGTTTTCCCAGCCCCCCATTTACCGCTTCAGTAGGCAGAAGTTCTGACACTGAACCTATGGAGAACACACCTCCTTCGCAGGCTATCATTTTCCACTCGCCTCCTGTTTTCACCAGCCCCACCTTTACGGATTCAGCAGGCAGAAGCTCTGACACTGAAGCTATGGACAACACACATCCTTCCCAGGCGGTCATTTTCCATTTGGCTCCTGCTCACCCCTGCCCCCCATTTACGGCTTCAGCAGGCAGAAGCTCTGACACTGAACCTATATACACCAAACCTCCTTCCCAGGCTGTCATTTTCCATTAGGGCCCTGCTTTCCCCAGCCCCCCATTTCTGGCTTCATCAGGCAGAAGCTCTGATATTGAACCTACGGACAACACAGCTACATCCTAGGCTGTCATTTTGCATTTGTCACCTGCTTTCCCAGCCCCACATTTTCGGCTTCAGCAGGCAGAATCTCTGACACTGAACCTATGGACACCACACCTCCTTCACAGGATGTCATTTTCCATTCATCTCGTGTTTTCCCCAGACCCCCATTTATGGCTCCAGCAGGCAGAAGCTCAGAAACGGAACCTATGGACAACACACCTCCTTCCCTAGCAGTCATTTTCCATTAGTTTCCTGTTTTCTCTAGCCCCCATTTACGGCTTCAGCAAGCAGTAGCTCTGACACTGAACCTACGGAAAACACACCTCTTTCCCAGGTTTTCAATTTCCATTTGGTTCCTGTTTTCCCCAGCCCCCTATTTGTGGCTCCATCAGGCAGAAGCTCTGACACTAAAGGTATGGACAACACACTTCCTTCCAGACTCTCATTTTCCAATTGCCTCCTGCTTCCCAAAGCCCCCCATTTCCGGCTTCAGCAGGCTGAAGCTCAGACACTGAAACTATGGACAACAAACTTCCTTCCCAGGCTGTCATTTTCCATTTGGCTCCTATTTTCCCAGCGCCCCATTTACGGCTTCAGCAGGAAAAGCTCTGACAAAGAACCTATGGACAACATACCTCCTTCCCAGGTTGTAATTTTTCATTGGACTCCTGTTTTCTCAGTCCCCCATTTATGCCTTCAGTCAACAGAAGCTTTGACACTGAACCTACGGACACCATACCTCCTTCCCAGGATGTCATTTTCATTCACCTCCTGTTTCCCCCAGTCCCCTATTTATGGCTCAGAGGGCAGTAGCTGTGACACTGAACCTATGGACACCACATCTCCTCCCAGCCTGTCATTTTCCATTTGGCTCCTGTTTTCCCCAGCCCCCCATTTACCGCTTCAGCAGGCAGAAGTTCTGAAACTGAACCTATGGACAACATACCTCCTAGCCAGGCTATCATTTTCCACTCGTCTCCTGTTTTCACCAGACCCACATTTAAGGATTCAGTACGCAGAAGCTCTCACACTGAACCTATGACAACACACCTCTTTCCCAGGCTTTCAATTTCCCTTTGGCTCCTGATCACCCCTGCCCCCCATTTACGACTTCAGCATGCAGAAGCTGTGACACTGAACCTATAGACACCAAACCTCCTTCCCATGCTGTCATTTTCCATTAAGGCCCTGCTTTCCCCAGCCCCCCAATTTACGGCTTCAGCAGGCAAAAGCTCTGACACTGAACCCATGGACAATACACCTCATTCTCAGGTTGTCTTCTTCCATTTGTCTCCTGTTTCCTCCAGCCCCCCATTTCCGGCTTCAGCAGACAGAAGTTCTGACACTGAACCTACGGACAACACACCTACATCCTAGGCTGTCATTTTGCATTCAGCACCTGCTTTCCCAGCCCCCCATTTACGGCTTCAGCAGGCAGAAGCTCTGACACTGAACCTATGGACACCACACCTCCTTCACAGGATGTAATTTTCTATTCATCTCTTGTTTTCCCCAGACTCCCATTTACGGCTCCAGCAGGCAGAAGCTCTGAAACGGAACCTATGGACAACACACCTCCTTCCCTAGCAGTCATTTGCTATTAGGTTCCTGTTTTCTCTAGCCCCCATTTACGGCTTCAGCAGGCAGAAGCTCTGACACTGAACCTATGGACAACACACCTCTTTCCCAGGCTTTCAATTTCCATTTGGCTCCTGTTTTCCCCAGCCCCCCATTTATGGCTTCAGCAGTCAGATCCTCGACACGGAACCTATGCACAACACACCTCCTTCCTAGAGTGTCATGTTCCACTAGGCTCTTGTTTTCACCAGTCCCGCATTTACGGCTTCAGGAGGCAGAAGCTCTGACAGTGAATCTATGGACAACACACCTCCTTCAAAGGCTGTCATTGTCCATTTGGCTCCTGTTTTCCCCAGTCTCCCATTTATGGTGTCAGCAGGCATGAGCTCTGAAACTGAACCTATGAACACAACTCCTCCACAGGCTGTCATCTTCCAGTCGGCTCCTGTTTTTCCCAGCGCCCCATTTATGTCTTCAACAGGCAGAAGCTCTGACACTGAAACTACGGACAACACACCTCCTTCCCAGGCTGTCATTTAACCTTCGGCTCCTGTTTTCCTAAGCCCCCCCATTTACAGCTTCAGCAGGCTGAAGCTCTGTCTGACACTGAACCTACGGACAACACACCTGCTTCCACGCTGTCATTTTTCATTCGGCTCCTGTTTTCCCCAGACCAACATTTCCGGCTTTAGCAGGTAATGCTCTGACACTGAACCTATGGACAACACACCTCCCTCCCAGGATGTCATTTTCCTTTCGGCTCCTGTTTTCCCACTCCCCACATTTATGGCTTCAGCAGGCAGAGACTCCGACACTGAATCTATGACTATCAGCCCTCCCTCATGGCTGTCATTTTCCCTTAGGCTCCTGATTTCCCCAGGCCCCCATTTATGGCTTTAGCGGGCAGAACCTCTGACACTGAACCTATGGACACCACACCTCCTTCCAGGCTGTCATTTCCCAGTCAGCTCCTGTTTTCCCCAGCCCCCCATTTACCGCTTCAGCAGGCAGAAGTTCTGACACTGAACCTATGGAAAACACACCTCCTAGCCAGGCTGTCATTTTCCAATCGTCTCCTGTTTTCACCAGACCCACCTTTAAGGATTCAGTAGGCAGAAGCTCTGATGCTGAACCTACGGAAGACACACCTCCTTCCCAGGCTGTCATTTTCCATCTAGCTCCTCTTTTCCCCAGCCACCTATTCAGGGCTTCAGCAGGCAGAAGCTCTGACACTGAACCTATGGACAACAAACCTCATTCCCAAGCTGTCATTTTCCATTACGGTCCAGTTTTCCCCAGCCGCCCATTTACGGCTTCGGCAGGAAGAAGCTCTGACACTGAAACTGTGGATAACACACCTCCTTCCCAGGCTATCATTTACCACTCGGTTTCTGTTTTCCCCAACGCCGACTTACGGATTCAGCAGGCAGAATCTCCCACACTGAACCTATGGACAACACACCTCATTCCCAAGCTGTTATTTTCCATTCGGTTACTGTTTACCCCAGCCCCCCATTTACGGCTTCAGCAGGCATAAGGTCTGATACTGAACCTATGGACAACACACCTCCTTCCCAGGCTGTCTTCTTACATTGGGCTCCTGTTTTCCACAGCCCCCCATTTATGGCTTCAGCATACAGAAACTTTGACACGGAACCTATGGACACCACACCTCCTTCCCAGGATGTCATTTTCATTCAGCTCCTGTTTTCGCCAGCCCCCCAATCATAGCTCAGAGGGCAGTAGCTGTGACACTGAATCTATGGACACCACACCTCCTTCCAGTCTGTCATTTTCCACTCGGCTCCTATTTTCATCAGCCCCTCACTTACGGATTCAGTATGCAGAAGCTCTGACACTGAACCTATGAAAAACAGACCTCCTTCTCAGGCTGTCATTTTCCATTTGGCTTCTGTATTCCCCAGCCCCCCATTTACGGCTTCAACAAGCAGAAGCTCTGACACTGAACCTATGGACACCACACCTCCTTCCTAGGCTGTCATTTTCCATTTGACGTTTGTTTTCCCCAGCCCCCCATTTACGGCTTCAGCAGGCAGAAGCTGTGACAGTGAACCTATGGACAGCACACCTCATTTCCAAGTTGTCATTTTCCATTAGGTTCCTGTTTTCCCAGACCCCTATTTATGGCTTCAGCAGGCAGAAGCTCTGACAAAGAGCCTATGGACAACTCAGCTCCTTCCCAAGCTGTGATTTTGCATTAGGTTCCTGTTTTCTCTAGCCCCCCCCCCCATTTACTGCTTCAGCAGGCAGAAGCTCTGACACTGAACCTATGGACAATACACCTGTTTCACAGGCTTTCAATTTCCATTTGGCTCTTGTTTTCCTCAGCCCCCCATTTCCTGCTTCAGCAGGCAGGAGCTCGTACACTGAACCTATGGACAACACACCTCCTTCTAAGGCTGTCATTTTCCATTGGGGTCCTGTTTTCCCCAGCCCCCAATTTTAGCTTCAGGAGGCAGAAACTCTGACACTGAGCCTATGGACAATGCACCCCCTTCCCAGGCTGTCATTTTCTATTCGGATCCTGTTTTCCCCAGCCCTCTATTTACAGCTTCAGCAGGCAGAAGCTCTGACACTAAACCTATGGATCACACACCTCCTTCCCAGGTTGTCATTTTCCACTGTGCTCCTCTTTTCCCCAGCCCCCCATTTCGGCTTGAACAGGCAGAACCTCTGACACTGAACCTATGGACAACACACGTCCTTCCCAGGCTGTCATTTTCCATTCGGCTCCTGTTTTCCCAGCCCCCCACTTACGGCTTCAGCAGGCAGAAGCTCTGCCAGTGAACCTATGGACACCACACCTCCTTCCCAAGCTGTCATTTTCCAATCTGCCCCTGTCTCCTGGCAGAACTAACAGCCATTTCACTGGGCTGTTCCTAGTCTGGGAACACACCACCCATTGGTAGCCTCAGTCTATGCCTCGACACATTTACCTGCAATGCGACCAACAGATAGCCCAACACTTCAAGCTTCCTCGCACCCAGGCCTCCCGTCTCAGGCCAAACTGGGGCACAATGATGGGCAGAGGCCTAACCAGTATTTTCTATTGGAAAACCCAGCAGCCTCAGCACAAGATGAAGTCCTAGCCGCTCCTGCAGCCTAGCCACCGCGAGTCAGCCTCCTGCAGTCAGCTTTGCCCTCTTCCCTATTCACCACCACCAGCAACACGCAGCGGGCCTTTGACGACAACCCAGGCATTCTCCCCAGGGCTGTGTCCATTGCTACTGGCTTTGGAGTTGCCACCAGGATGCCCAGTACTGGGACGGTAGCTCGCTCTTTGCCTACACCACACCGGGCCCACTGTTCATGTGACCTGCAACCCCTACGGCCGGTGGGAGCCTTGGAGTTGGTGTGTCAGCCCCAGGCCTCACTCATTCAGAGGCATCCAGACCACTTAACTTTCGGGCAGGACTAAGTGGGGCACCCAGCACCGCTTCTCTTCCTACTTTGGGCCAGACAACGTGCCATCTACCTACCACAGCAAGGCTGCTGCAGTAGGAGGGGCAGGCACCATCCCAGCATTTGGGAACATGCTGGAAAAGGGCATCGAGTGGGCCGCACGTATCTCAGAAGAATGTTTTTCTCAGACTGATGAAGAGAAGCGACAGGACTTGCCTGTGGTGATGCCAGTTTTTGACAGAAATACCTGCAGCATCCCCAAATCCCAAGTCTCTTTCATTGACTATTTCATCACAGACATGTTTGTTGCTTGGGACACCTTTGTAGACCTGCCTGAGTTAATGCAGCATCTTGACAACAATTTTAAATACTGGAAGGGACTGGATGAACTGAAGCTGCGGAGCCTCCACCCACCTCCTGAATAGTGGGCGACACTGCCTGGGGCCCTGACGCTGTGTCCCTCCAGTCACTTGGGATTCCTGAGGGCACAGTTCCTTGGTCCTTTCGTCCCCAGGTCTGCAGAGCCTGTAAGAGCACAAAGGGACGTTGGCAACCTTCTGTAGCCACCATCTGATGCCACTGCCGTAAAGTGAGACTTAGTCCACTCAAGGTACCTGGGCCTGATGCAGGGGCTCTTCAGAAAGTCATGTGAGAACCACGGTTTGCATTTGCGTCCATTAAAACACGAGCTCGGTACTGCCCCCGCAAAGGACGGAGATGGATTTCCTGCCAGTGACAGAGAGTGTCTTGTTAAAATTTCTCTCAGTTATGTTCAGCACTTAAGAACAGCTAATGGCAATCGGATCTCTTTTCATATCATAGAAGGTGCGATCACTCACTTTGGAACACTACTGAAAGCGACTTCTCTTTTAAAATTGAACAGAAAATGCAGACAAAGAAATTTAATTTTGAAGTTGATTATTAATATCAATTATTAAAATGTTTTATTTATTTTATTAGAAGTTCAATATTTTCTATGAATTTAAAAATAATTCAAAGCCAAGGCCAACTTTAAATGCCATGACCAAATTTACATGATTCATATTCATTCAATACGCATTACTTCGTGTACAGACTTATTTTCATAATGCAAATTTAAAATATAAAATGACACATTTTTACTGCAAAAAAAAAAACCCACACTGGAGGCTAGATAATCCCTGATGTGTGATAAGGAACCACACTTTATGATTGTACTCTTCGATAATGCTGAAATGTCTTTTGGGGCATCTTTTTATTCAATTGAGACTTAGGCCAGTCATCTTCATACATTCCCACTACACCCAGAGAGGATGGATTTGGCATCCAGGTTCATGTGTCTGGAGAAACAAAGGAAGAGTTCGTACCTGCTCTGTAATTATGGAAAATTTAAGTTGACCTCAAATGTACCAAGCTGCTTAAAATAGCAGAAAAGATCCTCTTTAATAACTGGCTTGGCTCTGAGCTAATCCACTAAAATATCATATCACAAGAGTTATAATTGTGCCCAGTTCTGGCTGACCCTAGAGTTCTGCTGGGCCTCCACTAGGTTTCATAATGGCAAAATTCCTGAGTCTGTGGAGGGGAGAACAGAAACCCATGTGCATTATCTGGTAGGTCCGCCAGTAATAAATGCTATGGAGATTAAGCAGTATATGGTGAGATGAGATTGTGGGCAGAGTGAAGCAAGGCTTTCAACTCAAACGGTAGACAGGATAAGTCTTACTGGGAAGGTGGAATCTGAACAGTCTAGAGAGAGGCAGATGAGTCAGACATCTGAGGGAAAAGCATTCCAGATCATGGGAATAACCTCTGCAAGGCCCAGAGGAAGGATGCCAGTGTCCTCAGGGAAGAGTTAGTAAATAATGTGTCTGGAATAGAGTCAGCAAGTAGGAGGGAGGGAAGGAGGAAAGGAGGACAGAGAAGATGTGTGTGGAATTCCATGCACACCATTTACTGATTGAGTGATCACAAACAGTTAATTCAACCTTCAAGTGTTTAAGTGGACTCAGTGCTTTTCCTGTGGCCTATTGACCTCTCAAGAGTTTTGGAAGGATAAAATAATGTAGGGAAGTGACATATAAGGCATTGTTACTGTTCTTTACATAAGGATAGATGGATAGACAGGTAGATATAGATAGATACAAAGATAGATACATAGATAGAGAGATGGTAGAGAGATAGAGAGAGAGAGAAATACAAAGATAGATAGATACATAGATACATAGATAGAGAGCTGGTAGAGAGATAGCAAGAGCGAGAGTGAGAGCGAGCGAGAGCGAGAGTGAGAGCGAGCGAGAGAGAGAGAGAGAGAGATACAAAGATAGATACATAGATAGATAGATAGATTCCCAGATAGATACACAGATAGATAAACAGAGTTAAGGACTGAATTTCTGTGCCCACCCACCCACCAAATTCATATGTTGAAACCCTATCCCCTTATGTATGATGGAATTAGGAGGTGGGGCCTTTAGGAGGTAATTAGGTTTAGAAGAGGTCATGAGGATGAAGCTGCCATGATGTGATTAGCTCTTATAAGAAGAGGAAGACACACCAGAGTTTTCCCTCTCCACCATGTGAAGAGACAGCAAGAATGTGGCCCTCTACAAGCCAATAAAGGAGGACTCACCAGGAACTGGATTTGCCTTGATCTTGGACTTCCAAGACTCTAGAACTGTGTGAAACTTCTGTTGTTTAAACCACTCAGTCTATGATATTTTGTTATAGCAGCCTAAGCAGACTGATACAGATAGGTAAACAGGGAGATAATGATTGATAGATGATAGATAGATAAACAGATAGATAGATAGATATACATACATACATTCATACTCACTTCAATGACAGATGGAGATACTGCACATATCTGTATGCTTAATGAATTCCTTAGAAAGCTTTCACTTGGCAATTCAGCTGGGAGATCCCCTTTTTAAAGGGAGCATAAAAGCGCTTACTTTTATGAAGTACACACGTGGAAAAATATAACTCAGCCTAAAAATGCACAGCACTGAGCCTAGTGCAACATTTATGAGATTAGACCTGTAAAAACAAAGAACACCATCACAGAGAGGCTTCCAGACTCCTCCAGGCACTCAGGCGCCTGATTCATTTACTCCGAGTTGTTTGTTACAGTTCCAGAGGATCAAAACTCCTGCTCCCGAACCTTTTTTGTTTGTTTTCTTTTTTGAGATTCCATATATACCTGTTAGCATACGGTATTTGTTTTTCTCTTTCTGACTTACTTCACTCTATATGACAGACTCTAGGTCCATCCACCTCACTACAAATAACTCAATTACATTTCTTTTTAAGGTTCAGCAATATTCCATTGTATATATGTGCCACATCTTCCTTATTCATTCATCTGTTGATGGACACTTAGGTTGCTTCCATGTCCCGGCTATTGTAAATAGAGCAGCAATGAACATATTGGTACATGACTCTTTTTGAATTATGGTTCTCTTAGGGCATATGCCCAGTAGTGGGATTGCTGGGGCAGGACAGGAATAAAGATGCAGACGTCTCTACGGGGAGGGGGAAGGGGAAGCTGGGACAAAGTGAGAGAGTGGCATGGACATATATACACTACCAAATGTAAAATAGATAGCTAGTGGGAAGCAGCCACATAGTACAGGGAGATCAGCTCAGGGTTTTCTGACCACCTAGAGGGGTGGAATAGGGAGGGTGGGAGGGAGACGCAAGAGGGAGGGGATATGGGGATATATGTATATGTATAGCTGATTCACTTTGTTATAAAACAGAAACTAACACACCATTGTAAAGCAACTATACTCCAATAAAGATGTTAAAACAAAAAACAAAAAAACTCCTGCTACCTGGCTTCAGAGAATCTCCTGCCCTTGTAGTCAGAACTGCCTCCCAGAAGCAGGGTTGATATCCAGGTTGCTTCTAATAGTTCCACACCTTCTGTCTGTGGTGCCTGGCCATATTACCAGGGAAGTTATTTCTAAATAAATAATAAAAGTATTTTTTATGAAAATAATACATGAACATGATAGCAACTCAAATAATAGTGAAATTCAACCCGTCTAACCCCAGTTCCCCTCTCCAGAGACAGGTTTTCACTACTTCAATGTCACCCCCATAATTCTAAACATTATGTTTATCCTGCTATATCCATTTTAGATCCATTTTAACACCCTAACGTGAAGGAGGAAGATAAACTCCTACCCCCATTACTACTCATCACTCTTCTTTTCCAATACATCATATTCATGTCATTACTCATACTACTTCTCTTTTGTAACTTCATGTAGTTTTCCTAGCTTTATTGATGGGAGAAGTGGTAGCATAGTAGCTAAAAGCACTGGATCTGGACATGGACCACCTGGCTTGGAAGCTTTCTTCCTCAGTTAATTAGCTCTGCAATCCTGAGTAATTTATATAACCTTTCTGGGCCTCTGTTTCCTCACCAGTAAACCGAGGAAATAGATGATACCCATCACACGGAGTTGCTCATGACGATGCAAATAATAATAAGGCATTTGCAGTCTTTAGTATCCAACATGCAGAAGCTCTCCAGAAATATTAGCTATACTATCAACTTTCTTATGGTATCAACTTTCCCCCTAATCTCATCATTTTCTTTCTGCATGACACTATTTGCGCACCCACAGCTCTCTGTCTTTCCTCTACGGTTGTACAACTCACCTTCTGTCAATACCATGTTTGTTTCATTTGTCTGTACGGATCACATTCACATTTTCTTATGAAATCACAGCAAAGATTCCTGTGTTTTATCTACAGGTTGACAACAAGGGTTGAAAACCAATAAGTTATATTAACTATTTAAGTTCTGCTCAGTCCTGGGGACAAGAGAATGGTAGGACTGTATTTTCTTCTCTCTAGGTATGACACCCCTACTTCTGTCATTATCAATTATTTAAACTCATGCTATATTTTAGTTTGCTTTTTACTTCAACTACTATCTTCTCACAAGATTTCATTACTTCTCCTAAAATTTCACCCACCTTCGTTTTTTCTCCCTGCACTATTTGCCCATAATAAATTATTTTTTTAATTTTCAAATTCAGTATCATTTCCTTGGCTGGGTCCCATCCTTTGCCAGAATGCTTCTCCCTCTCCTCTCAGTTTGGAAGCTGTAAGACCAAAGTAAGGATAAGATCTTAAAAGAAAGGGGACCAACTTGCTTTTAGGCTAGGCCAGAAATAATGACTAATTACTAATTATGGAAAATGCATAATTCTGGCCCCATCATCCTAATTTCCTTGCTTTGTGGGAGAGCTAACCATCTGGATTTCAACTGGCACTCCAGGTTATTATGAGGCAGGTAGTCCTTATTCCATATTGAGCCAAATACTGCTCTAGGCCATCAGTGAGATTTCACCAAGGGGGCCTCATGTATCTTGGAAGATTAAAAATTTTTAAGGCACTTCAGGCTATAAAACTCTGATTAGTAATAAGCAGGTATTTTCCCTGCATATGTCTCTCAAGAATTAGAAGGTGGCTTGGGGAAGATTTGAGAATTTCAGACTCACGGATGCATGTCTTTCTTGTCCTAAATATTTTCCTTTTAGAGATCCAGAAACAGCCCTTGACTGTTATGAGACTGCCCAGGCCCTCCCTGAGCCAATCACTGCCGTGAACCCAGGTTGATGTGATGTAGTGAGGCTGCCTGACCAGCAGTTCACACTTTACCTGAGACAGACCTGGGCGTGGTCCTCTCAGCAGGCCCAGGACAGGAACTTTCTCTAATTCTTGAGAGACACATACAGGGAAAATACCCTGCTTATTACTGACCAGAGTTTTAGCCTGAAGTAGTGCCATACAAAATTTTCAATCTTACAAGATATACGAGACCCTTGGTGAGATCTCACTGATGGCCTAAACCAGTATTTGGCTCAATATGGAATAAGGACTACCTGCCTCAGAATTACCTGGAGTACTGGTTGAAATCCAGATGGTTTTCAGATGCCCCTCCCAGCTAGGAAAACCGAGGCTCGGAAAATCCCACAGGTGCTAAGTGGTAGAGCCATAATACGCACCTCCTGGATTTGTCCAGTGCTGAGGAGCTGGGAGAGACAGAAAAACCGAACCAAACAAAACCACTCTTGAAAAGTTGTCTCTCTGAGGTAAATAGTACTTTTGTCTTAAATTCACGCTAAGTTGGAGGATCAGAGACTTTCTTAGAAGTAGGTTTTCACAAGACAGAGGACAAATGAAAGTTTATGTCTAAAGATATGGGGATTGGTTGGGGTTGGGGGGGACATTGAGATAAAGGGTTCAAAACACGAGCTCCATCAATTTCAAGTTTGCTACAGGGCTCGCCCAGGCTGTTGTATAGACACTTGGAAACACTGACTGTGGTGAAATATCTAAGCTAGCCACGTGGACAATCGCTCAAAAATACTTTTCTGTTTCCCTTGAAACACGATCTTATTGATTACACCAAATAAATATCTCAAAGTTATGACAGAAAGTTGAGTTAGTTATACTCTTGGAATTGCATTTATTATTAATAAGCACAACTGTAGTGCTTGGACTATAACAAGTACTATTCTAAGTTCTTACCAAATATTAACCCACATATTCCTCATAATGGCAACCCTATAGGTAGGTATTATTCGTAATATTCACCTTTTTTGGAGGAAACTGAGGCCCAGAGAGGTTGAAAAGCTTGTCTAATGCCACACAATAAGTAGGTGGCAAAAACCCAGGATTAAAACCAGACCGTCTAAACTTTCATCACTTTGCTGTGTCACCTTATTATAAGTTGTGTTTAGGGAAGGGACTAAATTGACAAGACTGAACTAAAAGGAGAAGGGAGAAGTGAGAAAATGAGTGATCCTAGAAACTAAAGAGGATTTAGGCTCAGAAATTTCTAGTGATGTGAACCGGAAGAACAAGAACTTGGTTGGTATATTAACTTGGGGTAGTATCTGAATCCACTGAGAAATGGTTTTGTTTCCTTTAAAATTTAGACAGGCCACTTGGATGAAGATTAATGAAAAAAAAAGTAGAAAGGAAAAGAAGGTGCCTTAAGTGAGACATAACTTCTTCCCTCTAAGTAACAGGGGTGGGGTTCCTGTGGGAAAGGATGAAGCTCTCTCTAAAGGTTTGTCACCAGGATGAACAAGGAGAAACATGGCAACCATTGTACTGGTTTTGATGATCCCTCAAAACCACGGCTCCAGTTTCCAAGAACAACCTACGGTAGCATAACTACTGTGTGTCAGACATGCCACTAAGTGTGTTTCCAGTCACACATTTTAATTGGAGAAATAGTTCCTAGAGGTACGCATTAGTTCCCTATGGCTGCTGTAACAAATTACTACAAATGAGCTTGCGTAAAACAAAACACACTTATTTTCTTATGGTTCTGGAAGACAGAGGGCCAAAACCAGTTTCCCTGGGCTGAAACTAGGAGTTGACAGGCCCATCCATCCTCCTTCCAGAGGCTCTAGGGAGAATGTTTCCTTGCCAGCATTCCTTGACTTCTGGCCACATCAATCCAACCCCCACTTCATCATCACATTCTCTTTGGAGTAAACATTCCCTCTGCCTCTCTCTCACGAGAACACCAGTGGTTACATTTCAGCCCATCCAGGTAGTCCAGGAAAATCTCCCCATCCCAAGACCCTTACTTTCATCCCATTGGCAAAATCCCTTCTGCCATTAAAGGTGACATTCACAGGTTCTGGGGATTAGAATGTGGACATTTGGGGGCAATGGTATTATTCAGTCTACTACAAGGTAGATACTATTATCTTTCTCAGATGCAGGAAATGAAGTTTAGGGAAGCAATCTGTCTCGGGTCTACAACTTCCAGCGTAGAGATATAAATTCTACCAGTGAGACTTTAGGACACACTCTAAACAACTTTCATCTGTGTCCTTAACTACTGCATAATCCTTGGTTAAGAGTCACACTTAGGTATCAAGAGCCAATTGAATAAAACACTATGTACTGTCTCATCTTTCACTTTATTTACCTGGTGTATTTGTGACTCTTACCCAGAGCAGAAGAGTTCAGAAAATTGTTATGCAGGTTTACTAAGAGAAAGCATTTACTGTTTGATGTGCACGGAGTAATGGAAGGTTTTTTAAAATAAAATATGCCACCAAATAGTGTTAGCACCATTTTAGGTATTTAAACCACCAGACAACAAGATCGAAAAGCTACAGACGCAAAGGTGTCAGGGACATGTCTAAAGGCAACCTGCCAAAAAAAAGGGCTGGTACCAGATGCCAGATGCCCAGGCCTGAATGCATCCTATCCAGTCCTGATTACGCACCTGTTCAGAGGGCTTGTGGCTCATCACCCAACACCTGAGTCTTTATATCCCAGCTTCAAGATGGAAATTAGCCCAGGGATCACAGATACTGTACTAATCACTAATTCGTAATCTGCTATCCCCATCTTTGGTGGGACACAACTGGGCACGTCTAAAATCCTTTTCTGCTTGAGAAAGAGCGGAGCAGCCTTTGCTCCCCTGGCTGTGACCTACTGTGCTTTGCAAAGGTGATTTGGCAAGTGCAGCTGCAAACCCAAATCCAGTATCACACATCTATGGAAAATTCCAGTCAAGTTTTAGACACAGTCACAGTGCATTTTTCTGAGGATCAGTAATGCTTTGCTGAGAAGCAGTAATGCTCTCCGTATGCTATCTGACAAGGGCATGACCTCTGAGCTTACTCTACTCCCTTTGTCACCTCCGCTCTGACAGTCGTCCGTGGGATTCCTTAGGAGTATTGGACGTATTTAGGCAGGAGCTGCTCTTGTCCGTATCCTCTCATTTCCTAATCAGCATTTCCCAGTTGAGACTATAAATAATTCACCTTGGGTGGGTTATCAGAGGCATTCTTCCCTACTCTACTCCATTGGAATCTCTGTGCTCTTTAAGTTTCACATACGTGGCATCACATATTTCCCATCACCACTATTTTCAACAGTCAGGGCTACAAAGGTAATTGGCACATTCATTAGCCTTTCCATGTCTTTCCCCCTTGATTGTTTAAGAGTGATTTGCTAAAGACTGTGCGTTTCCATGTTTTGAAAAGCTCAGTGCTACAGAGACAATATTGGATTTCTGCCCTGGAGAAACAGACATTCTGTTCATTGTCCTCCTCCTCTTTTAGAACAGAAAAGAGATTCATCTATCATCTAGTTACTCGAGGTTTCTCTACTTGCATTGCCAAGGATCTGGATAAGACTGGTAATACTCCATTTTCTGTTGGCAGGTACTCTGCATTCCATAAAATTAAATCCACACCATATGAGGACTTTAGTCTAACCTCTCCTCTATTGATTCATGAGGTTTGCCTCACTGAGAGTTCCCCTCCTCATACCATTGTGAAGAAAAGGAAATGTTGGCCAATTCCATGGTCAAATATTTATATTATGTTTCCTTGTTTGTCAGTTATCTTTATGTTTGGGTTGCCTTTTGCTGTGCAGAATTCTTTAATTTTTATGAAGTCAAATCAACTCTCCTTCTTCTTTATGATATCTCAGTTTCATGTTCTGCTTAGGGACAGACTTCCTCATAACAAGAATTTGATTTCTCATCCTATTTTACATTCTTGTAGGTATTTGTTTCTTGCAATGGAACATTACCAAATGTATGCTGCACATGCAGCCCTCGCTCTGAACGGTTCGCCCATGCATGAATTTCAGTTACCATGATTTAGTTAAATAATCCCAGGACCCCAACAAAACCATCAAATTTCAGTTACTGCCATATTAACTGTGAGGAAGGGCATAAAGTACAAACTTCACAGCTAGCTCTTAACTCCACAAATCACCAGGGATATAACAGATGTGTATCATGATCAGTGAACAATCAGGTCACTTCTTTCAAAGTCTGTAGGTGCTTGGCCACTGTGCATGTTATTCAGTTCTCATACAGACAGCAGGATCCATGTATTGTTTCGAAATGAACCATTTAATCTTCAAGTATTTTGGAATTTTCCAGCTTTGTTTTTGTTACTGATTTCCATTTTCACCTCACTGCAGTCTGAGAACAGACCTTATATGATTTCTGATGTTTCAAATTTATTAGAGTGTGTTTTATGGCCCAGAATGTGGTCTGTCTTGGTGTATACTTCATGTGAGCTTGAGACAATGTGTATTCTGCTG
Source organism: Mesoplodon mirus (assembly GCF_964341445.2). Lineage (NCBI taxonomy): Eukaryota > Metazoa > Chordata > Mammalia > Artiodactyla > Ziphiidae > Mesoplodon > Mesoplodon mirus. The sequence goes on along the minus strand of NW_028295808.1, from coordinate 3,339,799 downwards.
TTGTTGGATGAAGTAGTCTGTACATGTTTATCATACCCATTTGGTCGATGGTGTTGTTAAATTCAGCTTTGTCTGTACTGACCTTCTGCCTGATAGATTTGTCCATTTATGATAGAGGGGTATAAAAACCTCCAACTATGATAGTGGATTTCTCTCTTTCTCCTTGCAGTTCTATCCGTTGTTGTATCACGAATTTTGATGCTTTGGTGACAGGCACATAAACATGAAGAACTGTGATGTCTCTTGGAGAACCGACCCCTTTACCACTATGGAATGATAATGCCCTCTTTGTGCCTGATGATTTCCTTTGCTCTTAACTCTACTTTGTCTGAAATTGAGACAGCTTCTCAAACTTTCTTTTAATTAGTGTTAGCATGATGCAGCTTTCCCCAACCCTTTACTTTTAAGCTATACATTCCTTCATATTTAAAGTAGATTTCTTATATTTGGATCTTGTTTATCGATGCTGACAATCTCTGTCTTTTAACTGGTGTATTTACACCATTGGTATTTAGAATGATTCTTGATGTCACTGACTTAACATCCACCATATTTGTTACCGTTTCATATTTATTGCCATTGTTCTCTGTTCCTTTTTTACATTCCACTCTTTTTCTGCCACTTCTGGTTTTAATCAAGCATTTTATATGACTCGCTTTTCTCTTCCTTGAAAATCCAGACACAATGTACTGGTGAAATTCACTGCAGTCCATAGTCCTTTAGAGATGTGGTGTTATAGAAGCATACCTAGTCTTATGATTAGGTCTCAGTCTTGTAATGAGCATGTGCTCCTTAGCTATGAATGTCACAAGTGCCTCTCAGTATTTTCGCTCACCTTAGGTGAAACACAAAGGCCGGCAGGGGTCAGGGTAGGATATTTCCCTTCCCCCAGGTCAGTTAGGCTCTGATAAATCCCCATAGGTTAGGCCTCTGGTAAAACAGTTTCTCCTGAGGGCAGGCCTTATGAAGAAGAGCAGAATGCTCTGGTGTATTTCAAAATTGCTCCTTTCACCTTCCCCCTGCCAGAATTCCAAGGGGATTTTCCTTTCACCTTCACCTGGTGGTCACAACCTGGTAGAGCTCAAGAGACAAAACTCACAAAAGGATAGGGGCTTCCCTGGAGTTTTTACCTCACAGACTTTTCCACACAAGCCTCCAGCAATCTGTCAAATACAGTTCAGGTTTTCCTACCTCACTACTGCTTTCCACAGAGATTTCTGCTCTTGGGTTTCTGTTCCAGTAAGTTGTTATTCTCTGTAACTGCTATGTGCCTCTCCAATTTGAGTCATGGTGATTTTTCCTGTGACCTCACTTCTCTAATGAATCTAAGAAGAATCATTGATTTTTCAGTGTGTTCAGATATTTTCTGTTAGGACAGAGTGGCAACTTCCAAGCTCCTTCCATGCTGGACTCAAAACTAGAAGTCTCATAAGGTTTTTTGATTTTTTTTTTACTTTTCTTTTTTGGCGGTACGCGGGCGTCTCACTGTTGTGGCCTCTCCCGTTGCAGAGCACAGGCTCCGGACGCGCAGGCTCAGTGGCCATGGTTCATGGGCCCAGCTGCTCCACGGCATGTGGGATCTTCCTGGACCGGGGCACGAACCCGTGTCCCCTGCATCAGCAGGCGGACTCTCAACCACTGTGCCACCAGGGAAGCCCTCTCATAAGCTTTTTACAATAGAATAAAACATGTTAATTCTCAATATTTCTAATGTATTTTTATGGCACTGTATTAAATAGAAGAGTTACTAATTTTTTAAGTCTATCTGTAATTTTACAACCAACAAGAAAGTGTTTTTGTCAGAAAGATTTTAAGGTCATAGAACAATAATATTTTCCCCATTGATCATCATTAAGATCAACTTTGCACAGTTCAGCTTGGATGATCATTTTTGTAGTTCCACAGTGAGGACAGCCTGTACTTTATTTACCCTATATTTTATTTCTCATATACACCTGGGTTCCTATTCTGCTTTTATAATATACTGATGTACTGTTATAGCTTATTACATTTTTTTAAACTACTGAAATTTGGAGTGTTTTGATATTGGATACGGACATTTCTTTCCTCATTCCAACTTTCCCCTACTTTAAAAAATCTGCTTTATGGCGATAAATCCCTCTTGATCACAATGACTTTTTAAATATTTGTTGCTGGAATCTATTTGCTAATATGAGTTCGAACTTAAGATCTTAAAAGAAATGTGCTTCTACTTACTTTTTGGGTAAATTTCCATATCTCATTTTTGTATTAGGACTCTTCTAGCTTTTTTAATACACTGGAAAATAACTGATGTCTTTCTAAGGTGTATATCTTTGATTATATTTTCTAATTTCATAAAGCTACTTGTATTCTCTACTCAAATTGAAGTAAATATTGGCTGCATGTAACTTATCAATAATCAGCCATTTTGTCCAGATTTTCAAATGTGTTGGTAAAAAGCTACCACAGTATTCTTTTGTAATAAAAAAAATTCTCTCTGTTTTATAACTAGTCCCATCTCTATCATATTTGCCAAATATTGCTTATTTTACTGTTCTTTCTAAAGGACAAGGTTTTGGTTTTACTTGCCAAGTTGACTGCTTTTCTTCTCTATTTTTGACTTTGCTCTTGATGAATTTTGTCCTTCCACTCTTTTGCATTTACCTTGTTCTTTTTCTACGACTACTGTCCAATTCCTGTAGCTTCAAGAGCCATTTTCAACAACTCAACCCGCTCTGCCGGCTGTGTCGTGGCCACTTCATCATGTGCCATTAAAGCTTCATCTCCTACACTGGGTGAAGATTCAGCAGCCTTATTTTGCTTTCAAAATTGTTCTATGGCCTTGGATCCTTCTTCTTCTCCTAAATTACCACTATCATCAGGGAAAATTCTAGTGGTCCTCATGCTGCTTACAAGGCTTGCCTTTCCTCCCGTTTCATAATACAAGAAAAAACATTTCCACCCACTTTTGATGTTGATGGAAAATTTAGCAACACTTCTTTGCACTGTATTAAAATCCTGAAATATAAGCAAGCCTGCATGCATACAGTTTCACTGAAATGTCATAATTTTAAACTATGTATGACCATGAACAATGTCTTTTCCAAATACTCCATGCTCCCCCTTTCCTCCTAGGTGTTTGGAGTTTTTCATTCCTACAACATCTTTTACACATGGTCAATTTGTGTCATAAGCTCTTTCTCCCTCCCACTTCTGAGTCTATATCCAAAGGAAACATCATCATTATTTGAAGAGATATCTGTACTCCCATGTTCATTGTAGCATTATTCACAAGAGCCAAGGTATGGAAACAACCTAAGTGTCCATAGTAGACTAATGGATACAGGAAATATGGTATATATATGCAATGGAATGTTATTCAACCTTAAGAAAGAAGAAAATCCTATCATTTAAGACAACATGGATAAAACTGGAGGACACTATGCTAAATGAAATAAGACAAGGACAAACAGTGCATGATGTCACTTATATGTGGAGTCTAAAAAAATAACTAAATAAATCAACTCTTCCTTCCCTGGACATTTTCCTCAGCAGAATCTAGCAGCCTCTACTATGAGTCTCATCTTTTTTTTTATCGTTTGTACCATATCACAACCTCAGGGAACCTATGTATTTATAGATGTATATCTACATTATAGTGCACAGTTGTTCCTTGTCTTTATAATTCATTCCTTCCACTTCTGGCATAAGAACCTCATCCTTCCTTTGGAGAAGTCCATGTGATTCAGGTAGGCTGTGTGTCTGCTCCCTAGGCTGTTTGACTTGAGCCTGGCTAGACACAGTGTTTTACATATACTCCATATGTCTTATGCATTTGTCTCTGTTTTCCATCCTTTTCTCTCAAAATTTCAGTGTAGTTTTTTTTTTAAATGACATTTGTAATCCTTTCTTTTGTTTGACTAAGGTACTGTTCAACTGATCTTCTGAGTGCTTAATTTCAGCTTTTTTAATTCTACAATTTTCCTTTGATTGCATTTCACAGATAATTTTTGCTTAAACTGTAAAGGTTGTCCTTTTTAATACATTAATCATAATTTTAAATAATAGTTTAAATAATAATTTAAGTTTAAATAATAATATAATTTACTTTCCGTATTATTTGAAGTGTACAATTTGATCTGTTACGCATCTACCACCACAATCAATTGTAAAACTTTCATCCACCCACCAAAGAAAAAGAATCTATTATAAGTCACTCACTCCCCCACTTCTCCAAACCCTAGGCAGCCACTAATATACTTTGTCTCTACAGATTTGCCTAGTCTGGACATTGTATACAAATGGAATCATACAATTACTTAGCATGTTTTCAAGGTTCACCCATGTTGTTCCATGTATCAGTACTTGATTTCTTTTTATGGCTGAATAATATTCCATGGTGTGGATATTACTGCGTTTCATTGATCATTCACAGTAAATGGCCATTTGGGTTATTTCCGCTTTGGGGCTCTTATGAATAATGCTGCTGTGGCTGGATTTACGTGCAAGTTTTGTATGCAGGTCTAGATTTGTTTTACAAATTAATAGACTATTTTGGAGCTGTTTCTGGTTTACAGAAAAATTAAGCAGAAAGGACAGAGTTCTCATACTTCCTTACCTCTCAACCCAGTTTCCCCTATTATTAACATCTTACAGTAGCGTAATATATTTGTTATAGTTAATGAACCAATTGATACATTATTACTAACTAATGTTCATGCTTTACTTGAGACTTCACTCTTTGTTTTGTACATTATATGATTTTTTTTTTTTTTGCCGTATGTGGGCCTCACACTGCTGTGGCCTCTCCCGTTGTGGAGCACAGGCTCCGGATGTGCAGGCTCAGTGGCCATGGCTCATGGGCCCAGCCGCTCCATGGCATGTGGGATCTCCCTGGACCGGGGCATGAACCCGTGTCCCCTGCATCAGCAGGCAGACTCTCAACCACTGAGCCACCAAGGGAAGCCCCATTATATGATTTTTGGCAAATGTGCAATAACCTGTATCCACGATTACAGAACCATACACAGGAATTTCTCTGCCATTAAAATTCCGGGCTTCATCCATCCTTTTCTCCCTCCCCACAACCTCTGGCAACCACTGATCTTTTGATTGTCTCCACACTTGGCCTTTTCCTAAATTTCAAATAGCTGCAATCATATAATATGCATGGAGCCTTTGCAGATTAGCATTGTTTCACTTACCAATATGCATTTAAGCTTCTTCCATGTCTTTTCATGGCTTCATAGCCTTTTCTTTTTATTGCTGAATGTTATTCCTTTGTACGGATATACCATAGTTTGTTCATCCATTCACCTATTGAAAAACATCTTGGTTGATTTCAGGTTTTGGCAATTATGAAAGAAACTGTTATAAACACCCATGTGCAGGTTTTTATGCGGACATAACTTTTCAGTTCCCATGGGTAAATACCAAAGAGCATGATTACTAGATCACTGTATGGTAAAAGTACGTTTATTTTGTAAGAAACTGCCAAGTGTCCCGCTAGCCACAAATGAGAATTCCAATTATTCTGCATCATCACCAACTTCGGTATTTCAGTTTTGGGATTTTAGCCATTTAAATAGGTGTGTAGTGGTATCTCATTATCGTTCTCATTCAAAATTCACTGATGACATGGAATGTGTAGCATCTTTTCATATGCTTATTTGCCATGTGTCTATTTTCTTTGTTTAACCATAGTAGTTTTGTTGTTTTTTTTAAACCAAGGCCTGCTAACTCTTGTCCTCCTGTGTCTCTTTATATTGTCTTTTTTCTTTCTTTTTTCTTTTTTTTTTGAACTTTTGATCATTTAGTCTTTTTCCTGGTATGTGCAATTATTTTTATATTAAAATTGGGCTCAATTTAACTTATTTTAGGAAACTATAAAGATACCTCCACATTCTGCATGTTTTTATCTTTCTCTTGAAAAGATTTACTTTGGCCCATGGCAGACAGTTACTATAGGGACTGGTAACCTTAGTCCATTCTCAGTTTGAGCTCATTAAAAGCCGTTTTACAGTCTGTGTAAAGGTTGGTCTATTTCTGTCTTGTCCTTCCTCTACGGGTGTTGCCCTTTGGGATTACCATGTGAAAGTTTGGATTCTCCCTATTCCCAACTACCCTTGTATTTGTTAGGCTTTAAATGTAATGGTTCCCGCAGCCCTGTGAGACAAAAGATACACTTAGCTTGTCATTCCATTAGTTGTTGCATTTAGCTTGAGCTGTTGCCCTTTGGCTTCTGTGGTTAGAGTCTTTTGAACTCCATGGTTTTTCAGCTCCTAGGCTGTAAGATTTGAATCAGCAAATGCCCAAAGGAGAAAAGCTGCACCAAATGTCAAGATTGCATCTGTGTTTCCCTTCTCTCCACAACTTGGCCCACATGTCTTGGTGTCTCTCTAACATTCAGATGCCAGCGAACAGATGTTTTCTTACTTTATCCAGCTTTTCTAAAATTTCTTTAGACTTCACCTGATCTTATGTTATTATTGAACTATCATCTCAATTACCCCAGGAAGAAAATTTACAATTTTATGTTTTATTTTTTCATTTTCTATATTACCTCAGTTACTGTAGAGACCTTTTACCTGATTGTTCAGTCTAGTTCCTGTGTTACCAGTAAGATGGAGATAAGGTGGAGGCTAAGAAGACTGGGGGGAAATCACTGATGAATGATATGTCTTGTTCTTTTTGTTTTTCCTCTCCTTATTTATTACTCTGGCAGCCTACATCTGCCTTTCTTCATTTGACCCAGTTGCCCAAATAAGAAACCCACTCTGGCAAAGACCTGACTTTACTCTCATCAATGTGTGCATGTTAGTATTAGCTAGATGATGAACACCATGCCAAAGTTCTTTGTGTGAGACTCTTGCAGACTTTTGTTAGCCCTTTAGTTTGCCTCTTGCAAACACTGCTCAGATTGTTGAGGTTTTCTAAGATTCCGTAGGTCAAACCTCTCTACCTGCATACAAGATGAGCCCTTCCCTCTTCTCTGACCTCACTTGTGGGAGGTTAGCCCTCGGTTTTTCTTTTTCCCCATCCAATCATAATTGTTCAAAAAGCCCTCAAAGTATGTCGTCCCTTTCTCTCTTCTCTTTTTTATCAACACTGTTAAATATTAACCATATATTTGCATACCTCTTTCTTACTTACAGTGGAATACTGGTAGGCTCGATCATTAAGTCTGAGCCCCACCAAACTAGGACTTATACAACACTCTCCTCCAGGCCAAAACTTTTGATATCCACTGTTTTTTTTTTACAATATCTTATATGTATCTAAACTTGTAATGATTTAGTTAATTCCTGAGTTATGTGACAATAAGAAATCAGTCAAATTAGCACTACAGAAGTGAAGCTTAGACGTAGGGACCAGAACCAAGGACCACAAAAACCTGTGAACCAATAAGTTTCACTTGTACTTTATGTTTAACAACTGCTGAGGGTGAATGGGAAGTGAGGGGAAAAGAGTTTAACTTCATATCACAGAAACTTGCACTAAAATGAAGAGGAAAATGACCCAGTTCCTGGTTCAAGTCACTATAATCTGCTTCAATAAATAATAACAGCACACAAGAAAACAAGCACTATATGATAGGAACAATGGATAATTAATTACCAGATCAGGGAGGACAGATTACACTTGCTCTGGGATTTCATTAAAGAAGGATTCCAAAAAGTACTGGCTTCTTCTGAGAAGACTTCTCAGAACAGGTAGCATTTAAACCGAGTCTTGAACAAGTATATAGAGGGTAGGGAACAGGCACAGTGTCAGGAATGGCACAAAGGCCTTATGGAATAGGGGACAAAACTGGCTGAACACAGGAGTGCTACGTGTTGGGGAATATGGGGGAAGGCTGGCTGAGGTTGGTTAAATGAAACATAATTAGACGGAAGAAAAAGTAGGTGGAAAGACACATGGAAGACTGTGGAAAGCCCCTAAAGATGGAGGTCAGGGGCTTCCCTGGTGGTGCAGTAGTTGAGAGTCCGCCTGCCGATGCAGGGGACACGGGTTTGTGCCCCACTCCGGGAAGATCCCACATGCTGCGGAGCGGCTGGGCCCGTGAGCCATGGCCGCTGAGCCTGCACCTCTGGAGCCTGTGCTCTGCAACAGGAGAGGCCACAACAGTGAGAGGTCCGTGTACCACAAAAAAAAAAAAAAGATGGAGGTCAGCATAATAATATGAAGAACTCAGTGGTACTTTGACACTGTATGAATGTCTAGGTTTAAAAAATCAGGAAAACACAATAAAAGAATAAACTACTGATACAATGATACGTAACCAGAGGCCAGATACCAAAGAATACACACTGTGTCTTTCCATGTACGTCATATATGGTGATAGAGGTCAGCTTAGGTGTTGCCCTGGGAGAGTATGTAACAGAGAACCATGTAGGGTGTTAGAAATATTTTATAATATCTTGATCTGGTGTTGGATACATGGGTGCATAGAGATGTAAAAATTCAGTTATTATCAATGCAGTTAAACTACTAGAGATTTTTTTTTAATGTATGTGTACATTTAAAAAAAAACTCTAGTAGGTTAATTAGGCTGTCAGTTGTATGAAGTAAATTTTGGTCAAGGTAGCCAAGGCAGTAATGCAGTAATAAGTTATAAATTTGCTCACTGTGCTCTAGAATGTCACAATTGGAATACAATATGTGTAAGAAAAAAGACAAATATTCAATATTGATGGTTGGATGAGGTGAATAAATTAGATCACTCTACTTTCAATTTAAGAACTTGGCCAGTGTTTGGATACCTTTGAACAAAGAAAAAAAGAAATACAATTTTTATTATGCATATGCTATGTATCAATCCCTGACTTATATTTTGACACATATAAACATGGGAAATATTGCACCTTGTAACTGAGACAATGAAGATGAGTGAGGTAGCTGGTTTTAACACTACAGGCTGAGAAAACCATCAGCTCATAATCGTAAGAAGTCTTAAGTCCGAGGAAAAGAATCAAGAGGAAATAGTGGTAAGTGCCAGGAGCTTCTGGAAACTACATCAGAGATGAAGACCCCAGGATTGTTGAGCTTTCTAAGAGTCCTAATGACTCAGGTAAAAACAGAAGGCTTAAAACTGAATCCTGGGGATATATGTATGCATATAGCTGATTCACTTTGTTATACAGCAGAAACTAACACAACACTGTAAAGCAATTATACTCCAATAAAGATGTAAAAAAAAAACCTGACTCCTGCAAAGTAACAATTGTTAGGACAAACAGTAAAGAATTATAAGAAAAATAATCACATGCCTGTCCCAACAGAGAAATATCCTAAGCTCCATCTCACCATTTCTCCGATTGGCCTTTCACAAAATACAGTCCCATCAGCTGAATATAGGTTTGTCAAGTAACTGTGAGTAAGACTGAATTAAACAAAAATAAATCAATTCCTTCCTACAAAACTCTTCAGAGTATGTAATGTAACAAAGTGAAACGTGCATTTCATGTCGGGATGTAGAGTACAGCTCTTCCCAAATGCTTCTGTCTTGTAACTACATTAACATCATCTAAAACCAGTGTTCTGCAGGACAGAGATTGTGAAACACTGCTCTCATCATGTAAGATATCAAGTCCTTCTGAAAATCCATTCTTCCTTCTGCCCTTTCTCGTGTTGTCCCTGTCACCTGGAATGTCTGTCCTAAGCTCCACCTGCCAAAACCCTACCCATTTTTAGGATCCAAGAGATAATAAAAGGCTTACATTACTGAAAGGCAGAGAAAGAAATCCCTTCCTAGGGATCTACGTTTCCTTCCTAGGGAAAAGAAAAATTGTAAAGTATACCACAGTGACCTTAAGTCTATGAATGTAACTATGTTGTGTTACTTTGAGTTCTGCAAAAGTCAATGTGTTACAATATACATGGATATGAATGTTTGATTTCTTACAAGTAGAACTTGCTGATAACTTTCATCATGAGCGAGGTTAATGATTAAGGGAGCCATTGTATTTGGCTCAGCCCTTATAACTAGGGAATATTAAAATTGGAAAGGTCCCTAGATATTAGCAAATCTATCCACCTCATATTCTAAGTAAGGAAACTGAGACCTTCATAGATTGGATATTTATATTAACAAAGGAAAAGGATATGATTGGCAGAACTACCTTTTAGATTAAGAATTTTGAGATTTTTATAGACTACTAGGACATTATGTCCACTGATATTGAGACAATGTGTTTCTTAGTCATCATTTTCTATTGCACTGACCAAGCGAGGTGGCAGTCAGTAGTTGTACAAAGGGAAAAAGAAAACTTTAGGAACTCCCAATTTATATACGCAGGGAAATTCATCATTCATGTTATTTAAGCTAACTGGATGCAGTTTATCAGCTACATTGAGGAATGCTGAAGTGAAGTGTCTATCCAACTAACATGTTAGTTTGTGTCATGACCTCCCTGTTGTTCAAGTGAGTTAACGGTTAGCACTCAACTAGGCACTTAAGAGTCCATTATAAATCTGGACTAAACGTTTATCTGTGGCATCTTTATTCTTCTTTGGTGCCCTTAGGCAGAATTAGCCCTCTTATGTTTTGATAAATTCAAGTATTAAATAGGGGTAAGGTTTCACAAGTTCTTTGGCCTAAACATGGGGGTAAGGGAGACCAATGAGCTGGAGTACTTCTAGATTTAAGAATGGTCAGATTGAGGAAGAAGAGTCTTATGCCAGAGGTGAAAGAAGACTGATTATAATTACCTATTTTTAAAAATTCCAACCCTTTTCAATGTTCTAAAGTGATCAGGAAGTACATGGGTATGCTAGGAAGTAAGGGAGTCAAGCAACAATATTCTCTAAGAGTTTGTGGATGGCAATGAAGAGGAAAGGAAGATAGAGACAATCCTAGAAAAGGTTTTGGTTGGCCATAATAATGAAGTCAGAAGGAGAAGAAGAAGAAGAAGAATGACACACGCAATGGGAAAGAGAAAGCAAGAATAGAGAAGCAAAAGGGAGAGTAGAAAAATGAGACAAATTTGGGGAAGGAAATGAGGAAGAAAACTGGGTGAAAGAAGGAAGCACTGATGGTAGACCACTTGACACTCAAACATTAACATGATGCACATTTAAGGTGTGTCATCCATGGCCATGGTCATTACCCTCAAATAGTTTACAGTACGTGTTTCAGAGACATTTATAAATTGAAAATGCCATTAAAATAAATGCCAGGCTATAAGTATTCATGGAATTGTATGGGAGAATAAAAAGTCCCCTGTCAAAGAGCCTTCTGAGACATCGGAAAAAAAGGAAAAACCTAAAAAGCATAAGACTCTTCCTATTTTCATTTCCAATGATACATCCTAATCTTGATGATCAATCAGTGATTTAAATATCAACTATAAACACAGCATTTTATGAGCTGCTATGCAGTATACTATACTAGAGCAATAGAACAGAGAGGACCTCAAACTCTCTGTTCCCTCAAATTGAAAGGCACGCTTCCTGACCCCTCCAGACCACTACTGGACACAGGGAACACACACTAATGTTTCAGGACCCCAACCAGCAGTCACCTGCTTTGTGATTACTTCCATGACACACCCTCACCAACACCACTGACTTTCCTGCTCCTACAGGACATGACATATATTTCCTATTTTAACACATACCACAATGCATTATGATTGCAGGTAGATGTTCTAACAACTTGAAAGAGAATTATGACTTTTTTTCTCTTTACATCTCGTTATTTCCCTACTCATAATATTTCTTGAAGAGAAACCATAAAAATATAAACAAACACAAAAAACAGATAATATACAAAACGTGTGCTTTGCACCTTAACACAAACTTAAATAAAATTAGTTCTGACAGTATCCGGCATGACAAACTTCCATGGTACAAATGAGAATGGACCAAGGTTTGAGCAGGTACAGGAGACAATCCAGGCATGAACAACACCAAGGAAAGGTAGACAGGAAGTAACATGGTGTGTAGGAAATCACGAGGCCAGTCTGATGGGAAGAGACTTAAACAAGACTGAAACTCACTTTCTAAACCTCCATCTCCAACTGGACAATTCGCAAGACACAGATGCACCAAAGTGGCCCAATATTCAATCTCTTTAATGACGATTTAAACTGAGGAACAGTTTAAAATTTTATGGCTTTACTTTGCCCAAAAGCAACTATCAAATGTTGGCAGGACACAATGAAGGCTTACCTTTGTTAACATAGTTAAGTCTCTCTCTCTCACAACTAGCCCACTTGGATCCACGTTCCTTAGCACACCTGACGCACTTACACAGCATTGATGAGCTTTACACAACTGGAAGGTCACATCTTTATTTCTTATTGCAGGAACACAACATCTGGAAACTTTATTTCTATCGGAAGCTAAAGCAAAATTATTGTAAAATGAGTCATTTAAACCATACATTTTATCACCGTGAAAAATGCATCTGCTCTGTGCTAAGGATTGGAAATGACTCCTGTCCTTAAAGCCTCATTAAGGACGAAGGTCTATAAACTCAAAATTTCAATCACATGAGATAAAGAAACATAACCTTTAAGAACAGAAGTGCCTATGGAGGCCAAATGTTATATCTAAGTGACGGCTTCATGATAACCCTGAAGTACAGCCTAGAAAGATGAGGCTATGCAGAGTTGGAGTAGGAGGTGCATTAACTGCAGAGGAAACATCTGTGAAAAGACACTCGAGCCTGACACCTGCTGGGCACTGTAAATACTGCAGGTGGGGATGACTAAAGACCAGGAGTCCAAGTGTGAGAAGAGACAGAAATAAAAATAGACATGTTGGCCCAAGCAAGCCTGGGAGAGAGCATGGCTTGTATCCCACAGGTGATGAGGGCTGGGGCTACCACTGGCTGAGTAAGGGTGCCTCCGCTGATTAGAAAAAGGCGCCCCGCTGCTGAAGGACCAATTAGATAAAGGGAGTGATCACAAAAAGCTCCCCTTCCTCAGGGCCAAAGAGCCCCAGGAGGCTTGGCAAAGCATAATTCAGATTACAGGCCTCTGTGCAGAGCACATGCTGGGCGGCTAGTATGCACTAACTCTGTGTGGGCAAGCCATTAGCAGCATTATTTTAGGCATATCTTGTCATGTTAGAAGATCACTCAACCCGAGGTGGCAGATGAACTTAGAGGAACTGAGACCAGGGACGGCAAAACCACCCAGGAGTTTCTACCATAGTCGGGGCAAAATGTAATGTGGATGAAGAAGCAAATTTAGGAGGAGGCCAAAATTTACAAGCTAGACCCACTGGATGAAATTCATAAAGAAAGTTCAGTGAAGGAATTCTGAAGAGAATGGGCTCTGCATTTTTCTTACAATCAATGTAAAACATTAGGCAAAATTAAGTACAGTTGCTTTTAAGGTCCCTTCCAGCTCTAATTTCTTTTGATTTCTAACTTATTACTCTGGTTAATTAAAGTCCCTTCAGAGGTACAGAACAGTTCCTACACCTGAATGGGATGCAAAGAATAATCTGACTTCTCTTCACCAGGGGATGAGTTGAACTGTCCTTGCAGAAGAGGTAACACATGGTGAGAACCCCAGATCCTAGAAAAGGGCCAGGCACACGATAAGTATTCAGCTTTTTGAAAACAAATGAACAATCATTTCCTCTCCTACATCTTCACACCCTTTCTCTGCTGGCTGCTTTCTTTCAGCTTATAAACTTCCTCAATATACCCACTTAAAAAGCCCTCAGACCTATGATTCTTTGGATCTTCTTGTGGGTAACCTAAGTCTCTCCCATGCCTTCAAATACTTCTCCTCCCCAAAAGCCCAGATCTGAACCTTGGGCCCAGACCTGTCTACCAGGCACCTCTAAAGCACTGAAGATAAAGTAAGATCCTCTCCCCACCCCCAATACCTTCCTACTGTGCTCTGTATCTCACAAAAAGATGCAGCGGTAAACTGTCACCCACGCTTGCTGCCCTCCCTTTTCTAACTGGTCACCAGGCCCCACCCATTCTCTCTCAGATCTGCAAAATCCAGTCCAACCTTTTATAACTTAAGTGGGAACCTTAGATTACAATTCACCCTGCACCCAATCAAGTGCCTTGCACATGGAGGTCCGAGTGAGTCTCTAAACCAGAAGTCCATCTCATTGTTCTTTAGGGTTTCCCACAGCCTTCAGGATAAACATCTAAACTTCTGACAGGACAAACAAGGCCCTCTACTCTTGGGCCCCAGTAAGTATCCAGTATCAACTCTCATTTCTTTCCCAAACCCTGAGTTCCAGCCCTGTGCCTTAGTTTTGCCATATTTTCTTATATTTCTCAAACTTTGACACACACTGCTCCCTCCTGCCACCCCAGTAGCTTCTACATATCCTTAGAAAGGATGGCACCTCCTCCAAGAAGCCTACCCTAAACTTTCCCTTCCAAGATTCTGTGCTCTGCAAAGGGGAAAGGTGGGGGGGAGGGATCCATTAGGAGTCTGGGATTAACATATACACACGACTCTATATGAAATAGATAATCAACAAGGACCTACTGCATAGCACAGGGAACTCTACTCCATATCCTGTAACAAACTGTACGGGAAAAGAACCTGAAAAAGAATGGATACATGAATAACTAAATCACTTTGCTGTACACCTGAAACTAACACAATATTGTACATCAACTAACCTCCAATATAAAATAATAATTAAATTTAAAAAAAAGATTCTGTGCTCTGTAGCACCAGAACTCACTTCTTCCAGAGCACTGACTACTGTGCTTGTGTTTACCTGCCGCCCAGTAGAAGGGGAGATTACCTGGGGCAGAAGCATCATCTCCAGCAGCCCTTGGTTCTGACAACTCATTCAAGTGCCAGGCTACTTTACACACATAACCTGCTTAATTAATTCTAAAAACCCACAGAAAGAGTGGTTTTTAATGTCATTTTACAAGTGTGGGGATTGCAGTTCAAAAGTAACCTGCCCAGGACACAGACAGCGTAAGCCCTGGAATTCAAACCCTAAGCTGCCTTCACACCAGTGCTCTTTGCACTATATGATACGACTACTGAAAAACAGATTTTTTTTCCTGAACCCTGTTTTAATGGAAAGGAAATGAAGCTGGGATATATCCATTTCCTAATCGCTTTGGCATGAACCAGGCAAAGTCGTTCAACAGACCAGGTAACATCTGTGGAACAATTAACGATGCTCCAAACTGTCCTAAGTGTTCTACATTGTAGGGTCTACAAACATTAACACAGTGCGACCTTGTAACCTCCAGAGAGAGTGAGTCCTGTTCAGCCCATGCTACAGATGAGAACACTGAGACCTAGAAGCCTTAAGGCACTCGGCCGGGGTCACCAAGCCGGCAGGAGTCCTAGGCCGCATGCCCCATCTAGCGCACACACACCCGGGCACTGGGCACCGGTTCTAGTGCCCACCCTCCACCTTGCACCATCTAAAACCCCGCTTTGCAGCGCCCACATGAGAGCCCCTGGAAGCGGGAAGTACAAAGCCGTCTCAAACAGATGAACCAGTTTGAAGGGCAGAAGTTGAGACACAGACGTAGAGAACAAATGTATGGAAACCAAGGGAGGAAAGCCGCAGGGCGTTGGGGATGGTGCTGTGCTGAGCTGGGCGAGTCGGATTGACATGTATACACTGATGTGTATAAAATTGATGACTAATAAGAACATGCTGTATAAAAAAATAAACTAAATTCAAAAATCAAAAAAAAGAAGAATACTGTCTACTGTCCTCCACGCCCCCTGGAACACTCACTGTAAATATCCAGGAGGTGCTTGCAGAATGAATGAATCAATGAACAAACAAGCTCACTCATTTCAAACGTGCAGTCACATGTGTAATCTGACCTTCTGAGAAGTTAAGCTTCTGGAAGGAGCCCATTTTCTTAATGTATTCAGCATCGAGTCATCACAAAACATGAACTCTTATAAAGTACTGCCCCCTCACTTCCCATGAGAGAGCAAAATTCCTCAGCAGGGAAATGGGAGGGTAGCAGACATTACCCGCAAACTTTAGGAAGGCTGCGGCTCGCTGAGCACTTCACTAGGGCCCCTGACCGCCTGCCTGGTAGTAGGACAGACACACCAGGAACGGCTGCTGACCGGCAGAAAGAGCGCCCGGCCACGCAGGCAGCACACCCCGCACCCTGCCAAGCGAGGTCTGGCCAGCAAGGGAAAGACGCTCTCCACTTCAGAACCACCCACCACTAGAAAGCCAGGTCCTGCCAGGGCCTGGACACACGAGGCTTTCCTTACAAGGGTTACAAATCTGTGGCCTTGCTCTGCTTCGAATAAAAGACAGTGATGGGGACAATGTGACCATCTCCAGATGAACTTCCAACTTCGTTTCAAGTGCCTGGGTGCTGGGTCACAGTGGATTTCTAAACTCTTCCAATATTCAAAAATATCAATTTCTAAGATGCAGGAGAGTTGTTAAACACACACTTAGCACAGACCTCAGTCCCACTCCTGAGTATTTTCTCAAGTGAGGTAAAAACCCAAGTTCACATGGAAACCTGCCCTGGGATGTTTACAGCAGCTTTATTCCTGATCCCCTCAAAAGTGGAAACATCCCACAAGTCCTGCCACCTGCAGGCGAATGGACAAACGGAAAATGGAATACAACACAGCCAGAAAAAGGAGTGGCTTCTCATACCCGCAACAGCAGGGATGACGGACTTCCCTGGTGGTCCAGTGATTAAGACTCCATGCTCCCAATGCAGGGGGCCCGGGGTCCATCCCTGCTCAGGGAACTAGATCCCCCACGCCGCAACTAAAACATACTGCACGCGGCAATGAAGATCCCATGTGCCGCAACTAAGACCCAGCACAGCCAAGTAAATAACTAAATAAATAAATATTTAAAACAACAACAACAAAAAAACAAACCCGGGAGGAATCTCGCATAGGTTTTGCTGAGCCAAAGCAGCCAGAATCAAAAAGCTACATGCTGTTGTTCCACTTATCTGACTTTCTGGAAAAGCCAAAACCTTAGGGACAGAGAGGAGATTAGTGGCCAAGAGGCTAGAGGCACCCTGGCGCCAAAGGGCAGCAAATGGGATGACAGGATTGCTCTGTCACCTGATGGCGATCAAAACTCCTACAACTGTGCACTACAAGTGAACTAGGCTTCACAGCTACTAAGGACACACAAATTATTACATTTTGAAAAATGCGCCGGCCAGCCATCTCGTGCATCACAAGTGCAGTAAGAGGGGCGGGGAGGCGAGGAAAGTGGTTCAGCTGGAGTTCTGAAGGTTCTCCCCACTTTCAGTTTCCCTCCCCTGGCATGTCTCCCCGCCCGGCCCACTGCTGCTCAGGCCGCCCACCCGGGACACCCGGAGTTACCCAACCGGAAAAGCCTGAGCCCAGGCTCAGCCACGCCTCCAGGCACAGGAAGGGCAAAAATAGAAAGCGCCAGTGCGCAGTGGAGGGCTGGAAACCCTCGGACCTCAGATAACTGCGGAGAACCGGGCCTCGGAGTCAACATTGGCTCCCAGGCGGTCCCAGCGTCCCAACCCCGACCCCGGTCGCGACACAGTTTCCACAAAACTGACACACACGGAGCCCGCGCGAGGGGCGGGTTGCGTGGGCTTCCCCGCCGGGTCGCCTGGAGGCCGGTCCCCCGCAAGCTGAGCGCACGAAAGGGCGCCCCAAAGGCGCCGGCCCAAGGCGCCCACGCTTTCCCTCCGGAAGGTGGGCTGCGGGGCCCAAGCGTAAACCCTGAGACAAGGTACACGCGCACCACGCCGCCACAGGGGACGAGAGGCCGGGCGCCCACCTGGCCAGACACCCTGCATTTCTGGAATCACCGGACTTCTGTGTAAATTTCCCTTTGGCGTGTCATTTTCCAAAGGCCACTCAAGATCAGGGGATGGAACGCCTCCTCTCCAAGTGTCCTGCCAGCCCACCCATTCAAGATCAGAGGGACAAAATGCCTAACTAAAACAAAACAAAACAGAAACACAAAAAAACTGGAGAGAGGGAGGAAGGGTGCCCTCAAAAATAAAAAAAAACCTAAGCACGTTGACAGCGCTAAGAATAAACTACCAGGAAACAGAATCCCTACATGTCAGATCTTAAAGTACAGAAGGGCAAGCCCGCCGGCAGTCCAGGCACGGGGGGACCGGAGTCCCCAGCCCTGCAGAGCCAACCGCAGACCGGCTCGGGCGCCCCTCGGAAGCGCGGGGTCCCCGCGGCCGAGTCTGCGGCCCCGGCCGGCGCCGGCTCCCCTCTGCCCACCCTGCGCGCGGGGGCTGGAAACGGCCGTGGAGAACCACGGTGGGGGGGAAGGGGGGCTCCAAAGAAGGTCTGGCGACTCGAGTCGCTCCGTTTCTCGGTGGGCTCAGCGCGCGCCGTGGGGGAAGAGGGGCGGGGGTCCGGGAGGAGGGGACGGGCGGCACTTACGTAGACCTGCAGTGGCCACAGGCAGACGGTGGGCTCGGCCCCCATGAGCGACTCCAGCCTCAGCTCCAGCTTCTCCCCCATGTCTTCGCGCGCGGCCCCCGCACCGTGCTAGTCTGGCGGTTGGGGGAGGGGCGCGGCGCCGCCGGCGGGGGCGGGGCAAACGGGCAGGCGGGCGGCTGAGGGGAGGGGCCCTGGCCTGGGCCTCAGCCGCCGCCGCCGCTGCGCTCCCGTCCGGCCCCCGGCTCCCTCTTTGTGGTCACAGGCCCGGGGCCTCCAGCGCTGCTGCGAACTCGGGCCGGCGTGAGGCGAGCACAGTGAGCCGGTGGCCGGGGCGAACCACTCATGGCGCGCGCGGCCCACCCCCTGAACTCGCCCGCTCTCACGACGCACGCACGCACGCACGCACGCACGCACGTCTTCGGCTGCCCCCGGCCACCCCCACCGGCCCGAAGTGGGGACCCGAGGAGAGCCCTCACGGCCTGGGATGGCGGGTTCGACTCCCGCCCTTGACGTACCGTGACACACACACACCCCCTCCCCCCCAATAAGAAGACTATAATTACTCATTAAATATGACAGCCAGAATCCCTGCTTCTGTTCACAAAAATGCCGTGTATTTAGCCTATGCTAGGCACCAGACCGCGGACGCTCAGTACTGGCAAAAAAGGAAATGCCCTGCCCTCATGGCACTGCCATTTTAATTGGAATAGTAGTGACGATGGTCAAGGGAGAAAATAAAGTGTCATCATCGCCATCCCCATCGGGGATGGTTAATCTCAAGGGCGCACTGCGTGGGGCCCCGGCAACCACAAACATTATTCCAGATGTGGCCAGGAAGGTATTTTTCAGAAGAGATTAACACTGCAATTGGTCCATTTTGCGTAAAGGAGAGTGTCAATGCCGCGGCGTAGGTGGGCCTCGTCCATCAGTTGAAGGACTGGAGAGAAAAATGAGGTTCCCTAGAAAGAGGGAACTGTTCCTCCAATGGCCTTGGGACATCAGCTCTTCCCTGTGTCTCCAGCCCAGAGTCCTGCCCTGACTTGCCTGCCTCATGGTCACGAGTTAACTCCTTAAAGCAAAACTATATATGTAAAAATACTGAATATATACAAGCCTATTAATTTGTATATGTGTGTATACATATTATATATGTATACACATGTTTATATGTGCGTGCGTTTGTAGTATATGTGTAAGTACTATATACAGTATACATACAAGCCTATATTTGTGTGTATATATTGTATGCATGTATGTATGTGTATATATATAGTATACATATTATAAATGTGAACATGCTGTATATATACACACACCCATATATTGATATATGGGTGTGTGTACATATACAGTATATGTACACTGTATGTATGTATGTATACAGTGTATATTTATATATAGGTGTGTATATATGTTGTATACCTGAATGTGTATACGTTGTATAGGTATTATATGTATATATGTATATACTATATATAGACACACTTGTGTATGTATTTATATGTGTATTTACATGCACATATTTACATATAGGTGTGTATGTGTGTGTATACGTTGTGTATATGTATGTGTATATATCTTATATATATGATATATGTATACATACGATGAATTTATATATACAGTACATATATATTTTTATGCTACATGCTTTTCTATGTAGGTGTATATGTGTGTCTATATGTACGTGTATGTATTGCATATATAATATATGTATGCATACTATCTATATACACACCTAAATATCTTTGTATGTGTGTATATATGTATTATATGTACCTATTGCATGTTATATGTATGTGTACATACTGTATATATATAAACTATGCATTTTATGTGTGTATGTATAGTGTATATGTATGTGTATTGTATATGTGTATATGTGTGTATACATACTGTATATATAAACGGTGCATTTTATATGTGTGTATATATGTGTGTGTGTTGTATATACCCTATGTGTATATGTCTGTATGCATACTGCATATATACACAGCTGCATATTTTTGTATGCATGTACATATGTATGTGTGTGTGTATATATACACACATAAACCCTATGGATTCTGTTTGTCTGGAGAACCCTCACTGATACGGACACTTATGACAATTGAGCACCTGCCCTTTGCCAGCCAGGGAGCCAAACACTTGTCTTTTCGGTGTCTGCCTTAAGTTTCACAAGTCCCGGGAGGGAAGGTGATGCCGCTCCTACCAGTTGAGGTGCCTCAGGGTCAGAGAGGTGCACAGCGCGGGGGGCTGGAGCCTGGTGGAGCCCAGGTGGAGTTCTAGCAGCAGTACAGCCTAGCAGTCCCACTTCCCCGGGTGCTTCTCACAAAGACGCCGAGGGAGAGACTGGGTCTGAAGGAGGGGATGAGGAAGCTTCCGTGGGTCCGCAAGCCCAGACCAAGGCTGACTCGTCAAGGGTGTTAGAGGTCAGGACTGTGGTTACCCTGGGGGTGGGGTTACACAGAGCCATTCCCATTCTGAAAAAGTATCCATTCTGCTCTTGTTTGTATGTTTACCCCCCTCCCCCAAATCTTTTACAAACAGATTCTCTTGGCTGCTGGGAGCACACACGGGGAAGTTGTGTGTGAGAGGGTGCAGTCCAGGGGACAGGGAGGATAAGACCCCACCCTTAGGGCCAGGAGTGGCTCAGTTTTGTGAGCTAAGGATGGCCCGCGAAGTCCCAGAGAGAAGGGTCCCTACTCCGTCCCTGCTCCGTGCACCCCATTCCCAGCCTGAGAAGCCTAGAGCCACCCACACACACACACACCAGGGAGGAGAGCCAGTCACCCTGGCTCACAGGCTGCGGCTCCAAGACTCCTGGCACTAGGAGCTCAGCTTTCATGCCCTAGGACAGGGCCAGAGCTGTTGTCTCCGGAAACCCTCTGTCTCTCGCCCGCGCTCCCTCCCTCCCTCCCTCCTCCGCCTCTTCCCCTCCCGCTCCAGCTGGCCTGCCCTCCACCCTGCATTTCTACACAGGATGGCTCACAGACAGCTGCTCCCCGTGTCCACCCACCACCATTCGATGGATGTCAAAGCAAGCCCTGGGGACTTCCCTGGAGGTCCAGCGATTAAGACTCCGAGTTTCCACTGCAGGGGGCACAGTTTCGATCCCTGGTCAGGGAAATATAATCCCACATGCCGCACGGCACGGCCAAAAAAATAAATGAATAAAAAATAAAGTGATAGTGATGAAACAGCCCTAGTGGTGCAAGGATGGGACGTACAGCTCTATGGTATAGAATAAAGGTCCAGAAAGAGATATATGAGAACTTGATATGACAGAAAGTGGGGAAATTAAGGAGTTTTCAATAAATGGTGTTAGGACAATTGCATATCCATGTGGGAAAAAGTAAATTAGAAAAACAAATGCAAGCCCTGGTCAGGTGTGACCTTGGGCCCAGGGCCATTGGCACACTTTGTCGTGTGGGATGATCTTCCTTAGACTCCTCCCTCCCTCCTGTGCCACTTTCCCCGCCAGGTAAAGAACTCTGCCTGGTCAATAAGACCCTAGAGGTCCTTGGTCATTGCTATTGCAGTTGGAATTGTTACTGTGTTTACATAGGGTGACCAACACCCGCCCCCAGTTTGCCCAGGACCGCTCAGGTTTGAGCGCTGGAACTGTGGGGAAACCCTCATTCCCGGGGAACCCCAGAAGGCTGGTCAGCCTATTTAGGACGGATCTCTCACTTGATCTCCCAACCCCCGAGAGCCAGAAAGGGAATCTCCCCCCTCCTTCCATTGTAACCTTCATTCACTCATCCACTCATCCCTTTATTCAACTCCTTTATTCAGCAAGTATTTATGAAGCATCTACTACACATCAGACACTCTTCTAGGTGCTGGGGACAGTAAACTGAGAAGGTGTGATTTATTACATAGGGATGATGTCTCGGAGACAGGGCAGGGGGGCTGGGAAAGGGAAGGGGCGGTTCTAAATGCAGGCTCTGATGGGATTGGGGCAGACTTTGCCCTGGGACAGGCTGGTTGCTTCAACACAGCTGTCCTCACCCAGGGCCACCCTGCCCCCGCCTCACCCAGTTCTTTGGTCATGTCTGCGGAAAATCTGTGGTGGTCACAACTGGGTGGGAGGGGCCCCTGGAATCAAATGGGTGGGGACAGGGATGCTGCTGAACCCCACGCAGTGCCCAGGAGGGGCCCCCAGCAGAGGATGACCCACCCCAAATAATCCCAGTGCTGTGGGGGAGAACCTGCACTAATATTATTCAGACCCGCTGGTGCCCCTAGATTCCTGCACAGGCAGGGACTCTAACTGGGTCATCTCTCTATCACGAGGCGACCTAGAGTGGGGCAGCCAGGAGGGCTGAGTATCGGGGGTGAAATGACAAATCTCTGTGCCCACTCTCCCTCCCCCCCCCCAGGGTCGATGGCCTCTATCTCCTCCCTGTGCAGATAGCTTTTCCCTGAGCCATTTCTTCTTGTCAAGGTCCCTGTCGCAGGTTGGGTTCCCCGAAGATGACGCTGAGAGCAAGGATTGGAGTGCAGGTGCTTGATGTGAGACGTGCAGACAACAGATACAGCTGCCATAGGGTCACGCAATTCCACTCCTGGGCATAGATCCGGAGAAAACTCTAATTCAAAAATATACGTACACCCCTGGGATTTCCCTGGTGGTCCAGTGGTTAAGACTCCATGCTTCCAGTGCAGGGAGCATGGGTTCCATCTCTGGCCAGGGAACTAAGATCCCACATGCCGTGTGACAAAAAAAAAAAAAAAAAAAAAAAAAGAAAGAGAGAGAAAGAAAGAAAAAGAAAGAAAGAAAGAAAGAAAAGATACATGCACCCTAATGTTCATTGCAGCACTATTTACAATAGCCAAGAGGTGGAAGCTACCTAAATGTTCACTGACGGATGAATGGATAAAGAATTTATGGTACATATATACAATGGAATATTATTCAGCCATAAAAAGAATGAAATAATGCTATTTGCAGCAACGTCGTGGATGGACCTAGAGATCATAATACTAAGCACTGTGAAGTGCCTAGGGCAGCCACTCAGAGCAAAGCGGCCACCAACCCTGCTGCAGCTGCCCGAACAGAGAGTGGAGGGCGAGGGAAAAATATGTTGGCTTCTCCCATCCCCCTGCCCTCCAACCTCTGGCCAATGTTTTCCACTGGCTGAACCTACCTGGAAAAGAGTTGGTGAGGAAATCTGGGCGATGGGGTTTGCAGGATCAGCCCTGTGACGCGGAGCAGAGCAGTGGAAAGACAGGGAGCCGGTCTGAGGCAAACAGGCCAATGGCAGCGCAGTACCCACTTCTCCCTACCTCTCCTGTGCCACTGAGTGGAACCATCTTCATGTGCGACCTTTCTCTTCCCTCATCTCCCACATCTACCCATCCATCCTCTCAGGAGCTCATCCATTCCTCTCTCTTCCTCACTGCCTCCGCCATCACTCACTATCATTACTGCAGCAAGCATCGCTCGGCCTTCTCCTGTCTCCAGACTCCCTCTTCTAATCAGTCACTACACTCCAGCCAGAAGGATCTTTCTCAAATGCCTATCTTACGTCACTCTGCTGCTTCGAGTCCTACAATGGCTGGCCCATTGTGCTTAGGATCCAGTCCACATTCCATGGCAGGACTTCATCACATCTCCAGTCTCCCCTCCCCTGACATATGCTTCCATCCTCCACACTCCCACATCCTGAACCTCAGGCCCCTGAATTTCCTGGGGCGGCTCTCAAGTCAGGGCCTTCACACGTGCTATTCGCTGTCTTCACAGAGCCCTCCCCTATCCTGCACCTCTTCTGACTTAAGCCCTCTCATGTTGGCCTCAATGGCAGTACTTCTAGGAAGACGTCCCTGGTCCTCCTCACCTGTGTTCCCTTGCACCCAAGACTTTCCCCAGTGGTAGGGTTATCAGATTTAACAAATAAACCATGCAAGTTTAACCGGGTGTCCTGTATTTTATCTGCAACCCTACCTGATAGGCACTTGTTCCAGAGTATGACAATTGCATGTTGACATTTTAATTTCCCTACTAGGCTCCAAATCGCTTAAGGATAATGATCTTGTCACGATTCCCCATTTTGCTAACTAACTAGGTAAGGTTGGATGAATGGATCAGTGACTTGTGGATGGGAGTTTTTACTTGAAATCATATAGAACTACACTTCAGCCCTAAACAGGAGAGATGCTTAAGAGACTCAAGGGAGGCTAATGACAATTACTCACCCAAGTGGAGGCTCCTAGGTTAGTTCTGGGCCAGCCTCTCAGGGTGTAAGAGAAGAACTTGGAGGTGGAAACTGTACACTAAAGGGAAATGACCAGAAGGTATGACTGGAAATGATTATGTAAAGCTTTCAGGCTGCACAAAGCTAACAGACTAACTTCAGCTGGTTTGGGGATTGCTCTGGCTCAGTTCTGAGTCCTGCACACAGCTGGAAAGTTTATGCTCCTGCTGCTGGGGTTAAAACAGTGGAAAAGGCCAGAAGGGTGATGCCAAGGATCATCGTACTCTCTTGACCTTGCGATGGTTTTCTAATAGAAAGCTGAAATCTTGCTATTTTCAGACCCGGTACCCAAGGGCAAGTACGTCACAAATATAAAAAAAAGTGAGAAAGGTGGAAGAAAGGCAAATTAGAGCCCACCATCTAAAGAGGCAGCCTCTACTGGCTGCAGACAAACCTCCATACTGCAATGCAGGCCCAAATTTTCTCCCCCTTCAAGAAAAGACAGGAATCAAGATGTTAATGCTTCATCTCATGATTTTTTTTAACATGCCCATTAAGTCAATAAGTATTAAATGGTTCAAAAAGAACACAACTATAAGTTTATTAGTCCGTGCGGGCTTCCAACACTTTACGTGGAATCAACATGTGTCTCCAGGCTGAGATTCCCTCAACTTGCAAACCTCAGGCAGATGCTGATTCAAATCCCAGAAGCCTCTAGTTGAAAATCAATGTCTGAGATGCTCTGCGGAATCTAGGGAAACATTTCCTGATTTGCTCTGGGGCGAAATCTTCTATCAATATCAATCAGGCATGAATGTAGATAATTTTCCCACGCTATCAATATAGTCATCTATATGTTTAGTCAACATTTATTGACTATCGCATGGGGAGGTTTGGTGGTCAGTAAACAGTGGAAAGCGGCCCAAAAGAAAGCGGGTGCACTCAGGCTTGAAATCCACCAGGTACACGCCTCTGCTGCCATACCATTTATTTATATTCTTATCTACTACTTCCATCCTAGTTGGTTAACAGTCTCTGCCCCAGCCCTAGCCCTGTGGGCCTCAGACCCCAGCAGTGGGCCACTCATCTGTGGCCACCTACGGCAAGGTGGTGCTTTCCTGGAGTCATCCTCCTTTGGCCACTTGTAATTTGGCCCTCTTTAGGGTACCATACTAGTTATTCAATATTTTGAGCATCACACACCAACTCTCCAAAGAGAAAGTCAAGTGATAAAGGTTCCCCCAAATGCTCACGTGGCTTTTGTCTCTCCCTAACCTCTTTTCTTGATTAACTCCTGCGCAACCATTCAGATCTCAACTCAAATGTCACTTCCCATTTCGCCGTCTGGACTGTGTCTCCCTGACATTTATTCTCGCAGCTCTGTTCTTTCACTTCATATCTTGTATCCATTTGCTTATTTGTCTGCCTCCCTGATGAAGCTGTAAACTCCATAAGGGCAACAAAAAGCAGAACTTATTTGGCAAACTGCACAGGCTTCTATATGGTTTACGTGGGATTGGCCACCTACCCAGCTCCAAAGATGGGTCCTGTTGTATTCCAGCCAGTTAGCATGTCCCTTCCTCCAGGTCCTACTCATTGGCACAGGAACGAGAACCTGATCTAAGGCAGCCCAAGCAGAGTGAGGCTGGACACTCTGGCGAGGAAAGCAGAGCTACAGACCCGTTCTGAAGAGGCAATGTCACCAATGTGGTTATCATGAAGCATGACACGAAGGAGGACAAAGACGCAGAGTCCCAGAAAGGTGGCTCCAAAGGATACACAACATGGGCCTCTCGAGTAAACCAGATCTGGGCTGGCCCTTGTGTTTGGATTGTTCAGTTACATCAACCAATAAATTTTTTTCTTTTTTTTCTTTTTTGCTTTAGCCAGTTGGGACCAAAGTTTCTATGTATTGTGACCAACAAAATCCTAACTGATATATCTTGTCCCTGTATCCACAAGAACCTTGCTCATGGAAGACACCATATCTTGAACAATATGCCATTGGGAGAACAGGAGATGGCTTAATGGGGGAGGTGACTGGGTAACATCAGCTGGAGCCTTAATTTGAACATAGTTCTTTAGAAAATATGTTAGACTGCCCAAGATTTAAATTCATCAGAAATTCAGGAGTGTTTTCCCCGGTGTGTTTTACAGCAGAATTGTTCCTACCTGAGGTTATTAACCTGCTCACCTGTCATTTCCTAAGAACTCCTAAAGATTTCTGCTTCAAATCCTGGACTTTCAACCTACAGAACCTATGGTTTTAAATTGGGGGAAGGGAACAGGAAAGAATGATTCAGCCTCTAGCCGCTTTTTACTCTGCTGGATAAGATCATTAATTTTTTCCCCCAGAATGATCTGTGACTTCCTACATTTCTTACATTTCAACTTCAAGTTTCATTTCTCGGGATGCCTACAGCTTTTCACCTGGCTAGATGGAAGCCAAGATTTTACTTTTCTCTTGGGGGCTATTCTGCTGGGCTAGAGTCATTAGAAGCAACTTTAACTTCAGGTTATTATAAATATCACATATTTTAAAGCATAATCAGGCTATGTGGTTCATGATCTGGTTCTTAGATTAAAGGTCTGTGTGGCCAAATGTCTGTACTTCTACAACTATAGAGAAATAAACAACCTTGACTAGTCAGGGAAGGAAAAGTCTGCAAGTCGGTCCCCATAGCCTGATCAGGGGATTCTTTTCCTCCTTCCCTGATTCACCAGAAAGCACACTTGCTCATACTGTTCACATTCTCAAAATATGTTTGTTACTCTCAGAGCTCCTGGAATACATATCCTCCAATGGTTGCCTTTTGTCAATGAACTGTTCTGCACAGCTCCGCTGCTTATATTTTAGGATTTTTTTTCCTTTGGGAGAGAGAAGAGTGGCTTGTAAAACTACTAGTGGAAAATAAGCATTAAGAATCACTTCACCTTCTTCATCAAATAAATCCACCTGAATTACTGGTTCTATGAACCAGTATGTAATTCAAAAGTTTGATGAAGAACAGAATACTTTGAGTCTCAAAATATCTCTCCATAAATTACTTATTAACTACAAAGGGACAAATAATAACTTCACAGTGGAGAAAGTGCGGGGGCACCACCTTAACCAAGATGCTAATGAGACAGATGACCATCAAGGGGCTCCTGTAAGGATGCACAGAGAGACACACCGTCACCGCTGTGGAACCCCATCCAAAGCACAGAACATGAAAGAACCATGAGGAAACAGGACAAACCCAGAATCAGGATCATTCTACACAACCACCAGCCTATACTCGTCACAAACTCTCACAATATGAGGAACAAAGAGGCTGAAGAATTATTTCATACTTAGACCAAAGTGACATGAGAACTAAGTGCAATGCATGATTGTAGACTGGTTCCTGGCCTGAAAAATTTAGCCACTAAGGATGTTACTGGAATAACTGGAAAAATTTGAATATGGATGGTAGATCAGTCAACAGTATCAATGTTAAATTTCTGACTTAGACCACTGTGCTGTGGTTTGGTAAGAAAATGTTGTTTCGCTTAGGAAGTAATCACTATTTCCAGGGAAAAGGGCAAAATGTGTCCTTACCCTTAAGGGGTTCAGGAGAAAAGAACACGTATATATGGAAAGACAGTGAATGCCAAAGCAAATAAAGCTAAATATTAATAATTGGTGAATCTAGGTAAAGCACATACAAGAGTTATTTGTACTAATCTTGCAACTTTTCTTTAAGTTTGAAATTATAACTATATATCTACATCTATATAGATATATAAAAATCAACACACACAATTCAAAATAAAATGCATCAACCTAAAATCCAGCCTATTCTTCAGGTATTATTGGCGATCTGAAGAGAAACAAAGGCTAGGATATCAAAAGGGATTGGGTCCGTAGATTCATTCATTAGGACCCTGAGTACATTTCTACTAACTTAAATTATGCTTTCATTTGAATCAAACATTTTGGACTGCCTTCAACTTAGTGCCAATTACTTATACATTTAAACACTCAAAGGATGAATTCCATACTTTTCCCCAAGTGAGGCACAAGGCTGTCAGTATTCTCGTGTGCTAACAAGTAAGCAAGGCCAATTTCTATAACCTAACTATAGGACTTCTGGGTATGTAAATTTTTTCTCATATGCCCAGTTCCCTATTTTCTTAGAAAATCCAATTTGCTCTGGGATTTCAAATACCACAGGCTCTTGTTTTTGTCACAACAAACGAACTATTTTATTCTGTAGATTCTTAAAAAGAAATCCAATGAATCTTTGCTCACTGTTAGCTTTTCTAGATCTCTCCCAATATCTCTTTGATCAAGCTTTTCCACCCACTCTGGAATAATCCAGGGGTAATTAGAACTTCTTACCTTCTTTAGCCCAAAAGGAGCCAATTCATCACAAGCTGTCATGGATTCTGATTCTAAATTACCAAGAGCCCCATTACTAACAGAGGCAGGGAATCTTCTTTGCAATTAAAGTGATAGATTTCTTTGCAGATGCAGTAGCATTTCACTTTTTAATTATGTTCATTTGGATCAAATGTGAGAAAATTCTTCCTCATTTTATTTTCCATCCAAAGAACACGATACAACAAACATTAATCCCAGAGTGATACAAGGCCAGACCTGCAAGGGCCTTAGGCAGAGCTGGACATCTATCAATGGGTCCTGTCCATTTTACAGGGTCTTATTGGCTCCTTAAGCTCTAAAGGGGAGGAAAGGGACTAATCATTTGTTACATCACATACTTCACTTAAGGGCTGGCCAAACCTTCCAGCATCCGCTAAGTTGTGATGAGACAGCATTAGATGTTTAGATAAACATAGACTACCGCCGAACAGAACAATTTTGTTTCTTGTGCAGGCAAAGAACAGAGCCACAGTGCTGGGGATAAAGCAGTGTGTGCAGGTAAACATAAGCAACGAGGGAACAAATCTGTTTTTTCTCACTTAGGTGGTATTAACATGGTTATGTGTTGTCAAATTTTGAAAGAGAAAAATAAACAAAAACAGTTTGGGAGAAGAAGGAGGACACTCTGGAGGATCTGAAGGAACGTGAGGCCACCAAGGCTTACACAGATTTCCCAAGGCCTGAAAGACACCTGCCTGTCCACCTTGCTTTTAACCTTAAAGACTGGCCAGTTGTGGCTCCCGCAGCCTGTAGACCCGGGGCCTGCATCCTTATCTCCCCTTCCCCACTCTCCACGTGGTCAGCAGACTGGCGTCCATTCACTCACTGGAGACATTCAAAGGTCAAGGTTTTCGCTCAATGGGTATCTTCCAGCGATCTGTGCTCCAGACAACAGTGACTACCCTTTGTCCTGGTATGAATGCAGTTGCTCGCCGTTTTCCAAACACTTTCACACATATGTAAAGAAGAGTCTGGGAGCCCTCCAAGATTTTAAATTTTAGTTAAAAATGAAATTATATAGTAAGCTTTTGTAAAATTAAAACATCCACGTATGTGAGATTGTACCTCTGCCTTTACTGCAGGCTGTTTGCAAAATTCAGGAAGCCCTGCCTTTCCATTCATTAAACACATAGTCGTTGAGCACCTCCTAAGGGCAAGGCAGGATGCCAGGTGATGGAGGTGGAGAAACAGGGCTTCTTCCTTGCTCCGATGGGGAAGGCACGTAAGCAGACACCCTCGGCACAGGAAAACACAGAATGGAGGTGCTGTGATGGGATAAAAGGGTCACGCTTATAAGAACAAAGGAAAAGCGCATCCTTCCAGTGCAGGAGACACAAACAAGCTCAGGAGGTTGGCAGGTGTCTTGAAGGAACATCAGTCTTGCTGAGGGGGGGGCAGAAACTCCAGGTTTACCCGACGTAGCACGGGCATATATGCTCGCCACATTCCAAGAACCAGAAACACAAGAAAGAAGAAGCCAGACCAGACACCACAAAGCTGTGACCGTTGGGCTCAGAAGTCTGGGATTTTTATGAACCAAGGAGGAGCATGAAGGGGAAGTGACGGTCCAGATGGCGGTGCTGGTAGGGGCAGGTGGGGGCAGATGAGGCTGCTGAAATGATCCACTGAGGGCTGACAGAGCTGGCTGTGGCAATGGGAATGGAAATAAGTGGAGATTCAAGAGATTTGGGGCCGGTACAAACCACAGGGACTTGGAACCATCATATGAATGGATGAGGAAGTAGGCAAAATAGACTCTGAGCACTATTATATATGAACACTTGGATGGCGTCCATGGACTGGCCAGCTTTTGCTGTTGAAACACTTACTGTGTTTAAACAGTCACATCCTGCACTGAGCCCTTGTTTTAAGCTCTTCAAACATCCCTGAGATAAGTGGGGGAGTTATTTCAATCCTCCTTTTTACAGATGAGAGAACCATGACTGGCAAGGTTTATCCCTAAGCAGGAAACCCAACTAACCCAACTAATTGGTGCAGAGCTGGGACGAAAGATCAGTGTAGTCCTCATTACACAATCCAGAGAAACACAAAGATGGCTCAAAACTGTCCTAGTGGCATGTTTCCAGCCTAAGTGGGACAAAGTTCATACAACTTTATATCGTGAGCTGTGTTGTAAGGTGGTTTGTTGATAATGTCCATTCCAAAAGCCAACAGAAAGCTACCAGTACGCTGAATCATTAAAAACATGGAGGTACAGGACTCAAGTCTTACACGGTTCTGAAAAAAATACCCTTCACAGATGCTATTTTTAGACTCAAGTTTTCCCAGCATAAAGTTTTTAAAAGAACAATCCATCTAAAAAGCATGTAAAGAAATTCATTGACAAAGGTTTAGATGTTTTAGGACTTTAATGTCCTTCACACGGTCAACATAAAACACTGACAATGGATGAACAATAGGGGAAAAGACTATTCAGCAAAGATCTTCCTTCTTCGGCATCACTGGTCAAACACCAGAAGGAGAACGATCACGTGAAGCAACAGTAAGGGAATTTAACACAGATTTCTAGTTTAACAGCATAACTGAAAAACAAAACCAACCAACCAACCAACCAACCGATCTTCTACCCACTGAAAGGAAAGGAAAAGTGAATCAGGGAGCTTCCAAATCTTGTGAAGCAGCTTAAAAAGGGAGAGGGGAGGGGGAAGGGGAGGCACACGACTGTTGAGAACCTAACACTCTAATGCACAAGGTCAAGGATCCTAACAAATTCTCAAAGTCTCAACATATACCAACAAGAACCATATTATTAGAAATATAAAGGCACAGAGATATAAATGCATAGATATATAAACTATTTGGTAGTAAAAACAGACCTTGCTATATAAACATATAGTAAGTCACTTCTATCGCTTTATGAGAACAACCGTATAAAGAAAGGATCCAGAAGACCCCACTGCTGTCATCTTGCAAAGGATCAAAATTCAGCACCTGAAGGGCCCCACCCACCCTCCATGCTGTGTGTCTGTGTTTCTCTAAAAATAATAACCTGCAATTGGTATATAATTAAACCCATAGGCAGCTTTGAATATGAGATCTAGGCAGCAAAGACAGCAAAGACAACAGTAGCTGGAATTTGGTAGAAAAGTAAGAGAAGGCTTTTTAAAAGCTTCCAGTTCAAGTCAGAATTAAGGTTAAGTTTCAACAGCTTGGGATAGCTGTGGATGCTTTTGTGTTCTCTGAAAAAAGAAGAAAATCTATCATAAGTATGTTCATTCGGAAAAAATACTGTGTTTTTTAGCCATGCCCAGGTGACTTTCAATTTTGTACACTGTTCAAGGGCAGAGTGCATATTAGTTAGGATGTGCTCATAGCTGGTGCATCTCCAAAAAATGCTTCATGAAGGCTGCCAGCTTCTGACATCTTCGTTGGTGACAGCATTACACAGAGAGGCCTGAATGCCTGCCACGGACCCAGAAGAACCACCGATGCAGCTGTTAAGAACAGGAGCATCTGGTTGAGCATCAGGATGACCCTCCTTCCCGTCACCAGCTCCGGCGAGAGTCACGGCACCTGAGGCCGTCGTGTCCAACCTCCCACCTGAAAGCCCCTGCAGGTGGCCAGGAGCGTCACACATCTCAGTCATTAGAAAATTCCTTTCCAACGGCAGCGAAGGACCGTCATGCTCACAGGTAACCTAGGTTAGCTCAACTCTTCAATGAGCCTGCTGTGCAGGAGGCAGGGAGCGGGCAGCTATTCTCATGCGTGAAAACATACATCTTCCATGGAGCTCACAGAATTAACTACTCTCTCTGATGTTCAGGGGAGCAACAGTGTCTGTTCTTACACTGAACAGGCTTGTGCCAGCTGCACTACAGATGGGATGGCACCCTTTGTGCTGTCAGAGCAGAGATTTTCAAAGGAAATTTTGACCAAAGCTCCTAGAAGGTGCGGCCCCCCCAGGCTCTCGGCCGTGGAATCGTGCTAAGGGGCCTGTAAGCAGCAGCAGGAGCACCCCCGTAACAAACGGTCTTTCCCAACTAGTTACAATAACTGCTACTCCAGGATGGGCAGGCTCCTAGATGTGTCTCCTTCAGCGTCTGAAAACTAAACCAAGTCTCTGACAAGCTTCTGGATGGGACACGTACTCACCACCTATGCCCTTTCAGGGAGATCATACTGAGTTCAAGAGCTTTGTCAAGAAATCTTTTTTCTAAAGCATCATCTCCTTTGGTGTTGCCAATGCAGAATGGAATATTCATCTTGCTTCTATCCTGGGCCTGCACTGGACATCTGAAAAACATGTTTTTTCTTCCAGCTATTTTTCTGCAATGTGCAACTGCCATTAACAAAGCAACAGAAAAGTTTTAAAACCATTTTCCAGATGCAAACAAGAGATTAAAAAAAAAGATCTGTGCCAGCACATTTATCATTTACTTAGGGAGATCACTCTTGCATATGGAACAGTGAGTTAACATTCTCTTATCCGACTCATACTTAATTTCCAAGAGCCTCAGTTTCCTCATCTGAATATTAGCAATAATAATAATATCTCCATTTCATACTAGTTATGACAGTTCAGTGGTACAACATAGATGAAGCTTTCAACCCATGGCAGCCACCCAGCAATGTGAATGACCCTTTCTCTACAAGGCTGCAGAGAAAAAAAATAAGTTGGTCCGAATAGTGGCGGTAAGATTTAAAGATAATGAGCAGCAGCTTTCAAAGCACTTAAAACACTGTGTTGTCCCAAGCTGTGTGACCTTGAACAAGTTACTAAATCTCTCTGTTGTGCCTCTCTGATGTGAGGACTAAATGGCCACAAATTCTCTGCAGCCCTCCCAGCAAGAGGTGGGGTCTAGTGCTCCACACCTTTTGAATCTGGGCTGGCCTTGTGGACTTGCTTTGACCAAGAGACTGCAACAAGAGTGATGCTGTGCAACTTTCAAGCTGAGGCCTCAAGGGGCATGAGGCTTCTATACCTGCCCTCTTAAAACATCACTGCCATGGAAGCAAGCCCGAGCTAGCCTGCTGGAAATAACAGGCCCAGCCCACAGCCAGCACCAGCTGCCAGACAGATGAGGGGGGCCATTTAGACTCTAGGTGGATCACCAGATGACTTTGGTTGAATAAGTGATCTCAGATGAGACCAGCAGAAGAAACCACCCCACTGAGCCCAGCCCCACCTGCTGACTGAAAAGAATCCTGAGCAAAAGAAATGGCTGTGGTTTTCAGTCACAGTCTTGAAGTGTTCTATGATGCAAAAGTAGATAACTGATAGAATTTAGAACAGCATCTGGAACACATTCAATGCTATGTAAATATCAATTGAAGTCAACAGAGTTGTCTTGTCATTCTCCGCACCTTGCACAGGGATCATACAGACTCTCAAAAATGAATGGGTCAAGTTTCATCTAGGATACGTTAGTATTGGACTTCAGTTTCTGATGTGGAGAGTGAGCAAGCCAAAATTATCTTCCACTGACAACCAAAGGAGACAAACAGAAGAAGAGCTGACATGCTATTCTGGATTACAAGGAAAATATGTCATAACTCTCTCCATTTTCTCAAGCACATCCTATTTTATTCTTCCACTTCAGCAGGGTGGGATTCATTAAAAGTAAACAGCAAAGAAAAGCAGTGTGAGGAAGCCTCCATTAAAAGCTATGCTCGGCCCTCAGGGCACACACATAATTCCTGTTAAAGTTAATAGGAGTCAAGTGCACATCGACAGACAGAAGAGACGCAAGCTGGGAAACCAAGTATCCGGTAATAGGCTTTGAGCCTGAATTCTGGGCCCCCCTTTGCACAGGTAGTAGGTATCCTGGTTGACACTGACGTTAAAAATGTAGTGTCTACCCTCTTTGATATTCTGCTGCCTCAGGCTCCCCAGGTGACAGTCCAATTATAGAGCTGGAGCAGCAAGAAGGACACGTGATTTAAGGGGAAAAATATTAAAAGGGGGAAGAATTAAGAACCTGGATTTACAAAGAATCTGTATTTACAGTCGTCCCCCACACATTTACCTACTGTGAACGTAGGTGGTATCCTGACAGCAACAATGTCATAACAACTAGAAATTGAAGATTAAATTTGCACGGTGCCTGAGAGTGTCCCTGCTGTGGGGCTGAGGGAAGGAAGAAAAAGATGAAGGGGAATCAGCTGCTCCCAACCTAGCAAGACGGCTGTGGAGGGAATTCAGATTCCACAGGATAAGCGCTGTGGAAGCACAGAGCTGAGCAAGTACCTCTGCCCAAGGGAAGGTTGAAGGTTTCAGCGGAAGGGAGGTGGGAAGGGTCAGGACAGGGGGAGACGAAGGAAGGGCATCTGGCATAGAGCTGTCTTTGACAAGGCACAGGGGACCTCAGCAAGTTCTCTGCAGCACCTGGGGTGCTGGGTGTCTGGCTGGGGGAAGGACTGCAGACCGCAGAGGGCCCTGCAGACACGCTCTCCTGGGAACTGGATCCATCGGATCCTGGAGCACGTGGAGCAATCAGGTCTGCACAACAAGGAGTTCTGCGTTGTAGAAAAAGCACTAGGACACAGGGGCTGGAGGGTGGGGACACTGGGGGAGAGGCCTGCTAGAAAGTTCCCACAAAGAACTTTCTAGGTCAACAGAATTAGGGCTCGTGATCAAGACAGGGACACTGGGGAGTTTCAAGCATGGGCAGTAAGTGAAAATGCCAATAAGGACCCAACAGTCATATAAATGAGTATAACAGGCCCAACATGACAGACTCAGCACAAACCCCCTACGTTACCTGTTAACTGTGAGGGCCCGTTCTTTACTTCCACAGAGAAACAGTCTCCCTTTTGCTTGAAACATACGGCCCTCCCAGTCTGTTTCTCCCACTTTCAGAGACACGGGGATTATGAAATAAGACATCTGGATTTAAATCATCTTCCCATGTTCCAGTAAGGGCTCAAATTGTGTGTTTTAAACCCTGTGAGCCACACCGAGCACTGCCGTGGGCTGTGCTGGGCCACCGCTCCCAGGAGTTATCACTAAATCCCACAGCAGGGGCAGGGCCTGTGGCCGAATGAGTTGGGGGCAGGGAGAAGGTGCCAGGCTGACAGAGCGCTAGCAGGGGGCCGGGTGGGTGTGGAAGCAGCAGGTAATCCTGGGACTACAAAGCTTCCAGGACAGTCTGAGTAGCACTCCCCAGGGAGTCTAGGACGGAAGCGGATAAGGATGGTTGTGACTGGAAAAGCGGTGCCACAGTCAGTCATAGAAATTTAGGAAATCCTGAATTAACAGGGCTACACGGGTTTCTGGACTCAACTCCCTAGAGCGTCTCAAGAGCTCTGGTGAATCGTGAACTCCCAAGAGGATAATTCATACAGGAACAGAGTTTTCCCCAAATGCATGTGGCTGAAAAACCCACTGCATCTCTGGGATGAGTATTCTAGAATGCCCACTGAGAAACCCCTGGACTTCCCAAGGTACCAGAGGGGTGTGTGTGAGGGGAAAGGCACCACCTCAGCGTGAAACAGCATCTCACAAAGGTGGTGACAGTTAGTAGGGCGCAAGAAAACCGCAGGCAGCTGGCAAGCGATGACAAGATGCTCGTTTCAGTGGTGTCTGCTCCAAAAGACAAACCAGAAACAAGAAGGGCGTGAAGAGTGCATCCTGAGGTGAGAGAAGCCCACAAAACAGTCACTAGGCCTCTCCTGACTGCCTAACTTTTAAATAAAAAATTAACTCTAAATTTGCACACGATTAGGAAAACTAGAGTAAAAATATAAAGATCTATTCCCTTCCATAGAGGTGGTTGCCAATAACAGTCTTTTGTGCATTTTCAGGATCAGATACACAAATGTGTATACGTGTATATATGCGTGTTTCCGTATGTACATATATACATATATAGTATTTACCAATACAAACACTGTGGCTTTCTAAGTGGAATCATAGAAATGTCCTTTTCTACACCTGCTCTTTTTCCTTTTGACCTCATGACATATCAGGTCATCTTCCCAGTTTGCTCACAGACCTTCCCCGTTCTCCACACACACGTTACTCCATACCACGGATGGATCCTAATTTCCTTCATCAGACCCCTCCCGAAGGACATCCGGGTTGTCTCTAGATTTTCCCCATTATGTAAGTATCCCTCATTGGACTTGCGGGTGCCTGATTTTATGCACACTTCTGTGCAAGGCAAAGTACTGGCAGAGGGCAGGTGCCTAGAAGTAAAAGTCTTTGGTCAAAGAGCAAGAGAGTTTTGAACTTTGATGGACGCTGCAAACCTCGCTCCAAAATTGAACACATTTATTATACTTAACATAGGCAAAGTGTGTTTGTTCCCTCGTCTACACCAGATGTTATCAGTCTTTAGAATTTCTGCCCATCAGAGGGGAAGAAAATCCCATGGTTTTAATCTGCATTTCCTAAAGAAGTTGGCCCCTCTTCAACTGTCTAGTAGCCAGCTGTGTTTCAACAGCTATGAGTTTCAATAGCTATGAGTTGTTTGCTCATACAGGTAGAAACCGCCCCCTGCCTTTTTAAAATTTGCTTATCCTTTTTCATTTATTTGTGGGTTCTTCTCTATATCAACAGTAACCTTTATATGTTAATACACTACCCAACTTTGGTGTCTGTCATTTTGTTTTGTTTACGTCTTGAACTGTAGAAAAATTTTATATTTTCATGGAATTAAATATCTTTTACTTTATGGCTTCTGAGTTTTATGGCTTACTTAGGAAGGCTTCTGTACTCCCTACACTTACACAGAAATTCTCTCCTGTATTTTATATTTGCTTCTTGCATTTAGTTGCCTTTGCATCTTTTCAACTGACTAGAACTTGTGTATGCTATGATGCAAATATCTAATTTCTGTTTAAATGAATTATCAATGCTTCAATCTATCAATTAGACAAAAAGTCAAGTTAGACTGTAAAATTGTCTAAGTTAAAATACAATTCTCAAGTAAACAGGGACCTGTTCCTGGACTTTTCCTCCGATCTCTGTTTCCCTCTGCCAGTGGCTTTATATATTAATAGATCGTATGTTAACATTACATTTTATTAATGTTAACATATATGTTTAAAATGTTTCATCTATCCTTTTGCACTAACTTTTTCAGGAGAACACTGAACTGGCTTCTAGATATTTACTAATTTTTGTGACTATTGCAAATGGGATCTTTCCTTGTTTTTCAGTGTTATTTCTGGCTTATGGGAAAGTAACTGACTTCTACATACTTAGACACAACTGATGACAATTCTGAACATGATCATTTCTAGTTTTTCCACTGATTCCTGCATTTTGAAAAAACAGTCATTATCATCTGTGATTTTTGTTGTTTCCTTAGTAAAGGCTCTGGAAACAGCCCCCCCACCAATCACCCCATGTTCTTATCCTGCCTGATCCCACTTCCCCGCTGCACCTGACCCTAACCTGTCTGCACTGCTGTAAAACATTGTCTGTTCACAGGGTTCTGATGACAATAAAAGGTATTCATACCTGTAAAGTGCCAAGGGCTCTGCCTACTTTATTTTATTTTGGGGTTGTCAACAGACACATCACATGCTTCCCTCTTTCCTAAGGCCTGGACCCCACATGAAAGGGAGAAAAGGTGACCTCGTATCTGGATATGGATTTTGTCACTTCAAGAGCTTTATCATATTAAAATTAATATCTAATAAATATTAAACACTATGTGTCAGGAACATCCTAGGTACGTTCCATAAGAACCACAAATAATATTAACAGCTAACCGTTAAGGAAGTAATTAACTGTTAAGGAATAACCATTAAAGCTGTTTTAATTTTAGCACACCAGAAAATATAAGGGGTATAAATTCTAGTAGCATTAAAAAAAAGAAAGAGGGCTTCCATGGTGACGCAGTGGTTGACAGTCCGCCTGCCGATGCAGGGGACACGGGTTTGTGCCCTGGTCCGGGAGGATCCCACATGCCGCGGAGCTGCTGGGCTGGTGAGCCATGGCCGCTGAGACTGTGCATCCGGAGCCTGTGCTCCACAACGGTGAGAGGCCTGCGTACCGCAAAAAAAAAAAAAAAAAAAAAAAAGAGTTACCAATTCTAATAGTAGCTTTTCCTTTTCGACCACTTTCCAAAATTATAGTTCTCTTTTTCTGTCTAGAAGCTTTGGATGGTTCCTTCACCGATGAAGAAGTTATCCATTGGTACTGAGAGAGAAATGATAAATATGCCATTTAAGTTACAGGTAAATTAGGAGGGTTTGATCTTCATTAGAAATTAAGATATTTTAAGTTAATAAAAGGTCTTCAATCTGCATTTCTGGGAAGCTAAATTAAAGCATCACACAACATTTTCAAAAACAGAAAAGCCATTTCATTTGACTAAAAACTTAGTTTTAAGATGGCAGAAAGTACCTTGATAATTTTCTTTTAAGAAGGAAAGAAAAACAAGCCATTAAAGAGAAATTATTCTGAGAGAATTAAAACATGTTATATACCTCTGACTTGGCACTCCTTCCATTCTGAAAGGAGTTCTTTTTTGGTAACTGCTTTCATCACAGAATGACTTAAAGTAAAATAAATTGAAATTAGAGTAATTATTTCCCAATGAGTGGCTATTTCCATTTAAAACCAAAAGCCAGCTAATTATTGCTTTTCCCATAAAATTAAATATGAAATCTACATTATGTAATTATACACTTATTTCCCCCTTTGTGTATTCTAATTTCTTCCTCAAAAACCTAAGATGCCATCTTGCAGACCGCACCCAGTGGCTACTATTTTGGCAGCAGCAAAGGTCAGCTTTAAACATTTTGCATCTAAAGTGGCTTTAGATACCTTTGGATAGAAAGTACAGTCTGAGCACCATCCAGACGCTTAGATACCTAAAGGGCATCCAAGATAACAAACCAAAGTCCTGATAGTCCCTCAAAAGCTGCTCCTCCCATCAGCCCCCTTCTTCTAAGTGATGCCACCCAGTTGCACACATAATCATCAATGACTTGTCTCCTTGTTACTATTTCCTTCATACCCCACATCTAATCTATCTGCAGGTCTTGATAGCTACACCCTCAAAACACAACCTGAATTCAACCACTTTTCACTTGCTCCAAACTTCCAACCTAACCTAGGCCATAAACATCTCTTATTTGGAGCACTGTGACAGTCTCCTAACTGGCCTCCCTGTTTCTCTTCTTTATCCTCCCAAGTCCATTCTCTATACCAGGTCACCTTATTGAGATACTATTTGGATCATGCCTTTTTCCAGTTCAAACCCCTCTACTCATTTAGGATAATCCACATCTTTACTCTGGCCTTCAAGACTTTACAAGAGCAGACCCCTGGCTAGCTCCTTGACCTCATGTCATACCACACTCTTCTTCACTCGGTACTCTGGCCATGTTGGTCTCCTTGCTTTTCCTTAAATACTCCACCCACCTACATGCCTGCATACTCATTGCCTCCTTGTCCTGGAATGTGCTTACTCCAGTTCTTCCATGGCTTGCTCCTCTCTTCATTCATGTCTCTGTTCAAATGCCACTTCTCCAGTGAAGCTGTCCCCTAACAAACCTATCCAATGGAGTCCTACCTGCTCTCCCTCACTCTCCTTACTTTAAGATATTTTTGCACTTCCTACCCCCTAAAATTATAATACTTATCTGTTTACTCATTTCTATCTGAACTCCCTCACTCTCCTTACTTTAAGATATTTTTGCACTTCCTACTCTCTAAAATTATATTACTTATCTGTTTACTCATTTCTATCTGAACTCCTTCACTAGAATGTAAGCTCCACGAGGGCAAGACTTTTGTCTGTCTGGTTCACTGCTTTATCCCTAGTGCCTACACCCATATCTGGCACACAGAAGATATTTTAAAAGTTGCTTGTGATTCTGACAAATGAATAAAGTGCTCCTGGCAAGAATTCAGAGGTTGCACAGGAAAGAAATAATGCTCTTGGTGGAAGTAGGCTTAGTATCTAGGTTCACCTCTATTCAGAGTAGGGATAAGAACAATTTACAAGTAAAATTCACTTTAATTAGTACATTATCTGCTAAAAACATAAGGGAAGTGCAACACTAGAAAAGTACAGTTGAAGCTTGAACAACATGGGTTTGAACCTCGCGCATATATTTCAATAAATATGTACTATTGTCCTACACGATCCAAAGTTGGTTGAATCCACAGATGTGGAACCACTGACTATAAACTTATACCCAGATTTTCAACTGTGTAGGGGTCGGCACCCCTAACCCCACGTTGTTCAAGGGCCAACTGTGTGTGATGAGGAAAGTTAAACACATTAAATTTAAAAAAACTGTCAATACGTGAACAAATTCTTTTTGTTTTGCTACGGGTTTATCAATTTCAAAAAAGTGACCACATACCAACAAGTGGATTTTTTCTTATATCCAGAACGAGCAGATTTCTGTTGGTTTCAAGGGCCTTTAGTAAAGCCTTTGCTCCTTCACTGGTGAGGCCACACTGCTGCAGATCAAGTGCTTTCGATGGAAGACAAAAGGTCACTTCCTAACTCTACAGATTTAACATATAGACAGCTCTCATTTTCTCACGTGTGGAAGAGTCCTGCACAAGACAAGTCATGGCAGGTTTGTAATTTTGGGTATGGAAAAAAACAGAAATGTATATGCACACACAT
Source organism: Mesoplodon mirus (assembly GCF_964341445.2). Taxonomy (NCBI): domain Eukaryota; kingdom Metazoa; phylum Chordata; class Mammalia; order Artiodactyla; family Ziphiidae; genus Mesoplodon; species Mesoplodon mirus. Next base: position 3,298,293 of record NW_028295808.1, on the reverse strand, counting down.
AATGCATGATCCAATTTAAAAACCTCTTCTTGAATGTGCAATGATAACCCTGGCTTTAGTATCAATAAATCATCCAACATATTTTACAATTACAGAACTGAAGAATAACTGTATATAACGTGTGAGCAAAAAGCATCACAAAATGAATCTCAGTTCATAATTAGCAAGGGCGGCAGAGGCATGTAAACCTCACAAGCAAAACCTGGTGGAGCTCAGAAATGCACTGCATTCTTTTGATCATGATCTTCAGCTCCAAATCACACTTGAAACTAGCTAAAAGGGGAAAACAAAATAGAAGAAATGTAATAACTGTTAGTTTTAGAGGAAAAAAGGACAAGTCTAAGAGGATACAAATAATAACAAATTCAAACAATGTGTGAATAGAGAATACATAGTAAAAACCTATCATGAAAGTATGATGGTCAAGAACTCTCTCCATAAAAAGTCAGACAAAAACCAGAAACACTGAACATGAATTCTAGTAGTTCTGGGGCTGAACAACCTACTCATTTAAACCAAAGGGATCATCACCAAAGCACACGTATTAAAAAATATTACATGAAAGGAAACTACGATGAGTCTTTTTTTTAAGTGTGGTGTGGACCATCACATTAAAATAACTGGAGTCTTTCAACACCCCCATGACACATAGAAATAGCAAGTAAGACTTATGGATCTGACAGGATATGATACAACCCTTACAAACTCTCACTACAGAAGAATGGACACAGGGTATAATTAACCAAATAGCCAAATTAATACAAACAGCCAGTAAACCTCACCAGTAAATCAAATGAATACAAAATAAAACAAAATGTAGTTATTTTCCTATCAGATTAAGCCAAGATTCTGTAAGAAAAGCCTTTAAATCATGTCTATACCCTTTTGATCCAACAACTCTCTTTCTAAGAATTTAACCAAAAGAAATAGAGATATAGGTAAGGATATATATCAGAGTACTATTTGTAACTGAAAAACTGGACAAAGCTTATATACAAGAATGGATAAGCTACGTGCACTGTGGCATATTCATATAATGAAATACTGAACAATCACAAAAAATGATGCAGGAGACAAATTTACTGACTTGCTAAAATGCTCATACTAAATTAATTGAAAAAAGTTATAAAATTTGGAGTAATCCCACTTGCATAGAAAATGGAGAGATACTCATTTTTGTAGTTTTACATTTTTTTACAAGTGCTACAAGCCACTGTTTGTGAGAGGCAGTCTTCACAGCTAATGTTGTGGTAGACTATAAATTGGCATAGCATTTCTGGGTGGTAATTTGGCCATGTGTATCAAAAGTCTTTTTTTTTTAATTAGTTTCTGCTTTATAACAAAGTGAATCAGTCATACATATACATCTGTTCCCACATCCCTTCCCTCATGCACCTCCCTCCCTCCCACCCTCCCCATCCCACCCCTCCAGGCGGTCACAAAGCACCGAGCTGATCTCCCTGTGCTCTGCGGCTGCTTCCCACTATCTATCTACCTTACGTTTGGTAGTGTATATATGTCCATGCCTCTCTTTCGCTTTGTCACAGCTTACCCTTCTCCCTCCCCATATCCTCAAGTCCATTCTCAAGTAGGTCTGTGTCTTTATTCCCGTTTTACCCCTAGGTTCTTCATGACATTTTTTTTAAAATTCCGTATATATGTGTTAGCATACGGTATTTGTCTTTCTCTTTCTGACTTACTTCACTCTGTATAACAGACTCTAGGTCTATCCACCTCATTACAAATAGCTCAGTTTCGTTTCTTTTTATGGCTGAGTAATATTCCATTGTATATATGTGCCACATCTTCTTTATCCATTCATCCGATGATGGACACTTAGGTTGTTTCCAGCTCCAGGCTATTGTGAATAGAGCTGCAATGAACATTTTGGTCCATGTTTCTTTTTCAATTATGGTTTTCTCAGGGTATATGCCTAGTAGTGGGATTGCTGGGTCATATGGTAGTTCTATTTTTAGTTTTTTAAGGAACCTCCATACCGTTCTCCATAGTGGCTGTACCAATTCACATTCCCACCAGCAGTGCAAGAGTGTTCCCTTTTCTCCACACCCTGTCCAGCATTTATTGTTTCTAGATTTCTTGATGATGGCCATTCTGACTGGTGTGAGATGATATCTCATTGTAGTTTTGATTTGCATTTCTCTAATGATTAATGATGTGGAGCATTCTTTCATGTGTTTGTTGGCAGTCTGTATATCTTCTTTGGAGAAATGCCTATTTAAGTCTTCTGCCCATTTTTGGATTGGGTTGTGTGTTTTTTTGCTATTGAGCTTCATGAGCTATTTATAAATTTTGGAGATTAATCCTTTGTCAGTTGCTTCATTTGCAAATATTTTCTCCCATTCTGAGGGTTGTCTTTTGGTCTTGTTTATGGTTTCCATTGCTGTGCAAAAGCTTTGAAGTTTCATTAGGTCCCATTTGTTTATCTTTGTTTTTATTTCCATTTCTCTAGGAGGTGGGTCCAAAAGGATCTTGCTGTGATTTATGTCATAGAGTGTTCTACCTATGTTTTCCTCTAAGAGTTTGATAGTTTCTGGCCTTACATTTAAGTCTTTAATCCATTTTGAGCTTATTTTTGTGTATGGTGTTAGGGAATGATCTAATCTCAAACTTTTACATGTCCCTGTCTAGTTTTCCCAGCACCACTTATTGAAGAGTCTGTCCTTTCTCCACTGTACATTCCTGCCTCCTTTATCAAAGATAAGTTGGCCATATGTGCGTGGGTTTATCTCTGGGCTTTCTATCCTGATCCACTGATCTATCTTTCTGTTTTTATGCCAGTACCACACTGTCTTAATTACTGTAGCTTTGTAGTATAGTCTGAAGTCAGGGAGCCTGATTCCTCCAGCTCCGTTTTTCGTTCTCAAGATTGCTTTGGCTATTTGGGGTCTTTTGTTTTTCCAAACAAATTGTGAAATTTTTTGTTCTAGTTCTGTGAAAAATGCCAGTGGTAGTTTGATAGGGATTGCATTGAATCTGTAGATTGCTTTGGGTAGTAGAGTCATTTTCACAATATTGATTCTTCCAATCCAGGAGCATGGTATATCTCTCCATCTATTTGTATCATCTTTAAATTCTTTCATCAGTGTCTTATAATTTTCTGCATACAGGTCTTTTGTCTCCTTAGGTAGGTTTATTCCTAGATATTTTATTCTTTTTGTTGCAATGGTAAATGGGAGTGTTTTCTTGATTTCATTTTCAGATTTTTCATCATTAGTGTACAGGAATGCCAGAGATTTCTGTACATTAATTTTGTATCCTGCTACTTTACCAAATTCATTGATTAGCTCTAGTAGTTTTTCGGTAGCATCTTTAGGATTCTCTATGTATAGTATCATGTCATCTGCAAACAGTGACAGCTTTACTTCTTCTTTTCCGATTTGGATTCCTTTTATTTCCTTTTCTTCTCTGATTGCTGTGGCTAAAACTTCCAAAACTAGGTTGAATAAGAGTGGTGAGAGTGGGCAGCCTTGTCTTGTTCCTGATCTTAGTGGAAATGGTTTCAGTTTTTCACCATTGAGGACGATGTTGGCTGTGGGTTTGTCATATATGGCCTTTATTATGTTGAGGAAAGTTCCCTCTATGCCTACTTTCTGCAGGGATTTTATCATAAATGGGTGTTGAATTTTGTCGAAAGCTTTCTCTGCATCTATTGAGATGATCATATGGTTTTTCTCCTTCAACTTGTTAATATGGTGTATCACATTGATTGATTTGCGTATATTGAAGAATCCTTGCATTCCTGGAATAAACCCCAGTTGATCATGGTGTATGATCCTTTTAATGTGCTGTTGGATTCTGTTTGCTAGTATTTTGTTGAGGATTTTTGCATCTATGTTCATCAGTGATATTGGCCTGTAGTTTTCTTTCTTTGTGACATCCTTGCCTGGTTTTGGTATCAAGGTGATGGTGGCCTCGTAGAATGAGTTTGGGAGTGTTCCTTCCTCTGATATTGTTTGGAAGAGTTTGAGAAGGATGGGTGTTAGCTCTTCTCTAAATGTTTGATAGAATTCACCTGTGAAGCCACCTGGTCCTGGGCTTTTGTTTGATGGAAGATTTTTAATCACAGTTTCAATTTCAGTGCTTGTGATTGGTGTATTCATATTTTCTATTTCTTCCTGAGTCAGTCTTGGCAGGTTGTGCATTTCTAAGAATTTGTCCATTTCTTCCAGGTTGTCCATTTTATTGGCATAGAGTTGCTTATAGTAATCTCTCATGATCTTTTGTATTTCTGCAGTGTCAGTTGTTACTTCTCCTTTTTCATTTCTAATTCTATTGATTTGAGTCTTCTCCCTTCTTTTCTTGATGAGTCTGGCTAATGGTTTGTCAATTTGTTTATCTTCTCAAAGAAGCAGCTTTTAGTTTGGTTGATCTTTGCTATTGTTTCCTTCATTTCTTTTTCATTTATTTCTGATCTGATCTTTATGATTTCTTTCCTTCTGCTAGCTTTGGGGTTTTTTTGTTCTTCTTTCTCTAATTGCTTTAGGTGCAGGGTCAGGTTGTTTACTCGAAATGTTTCCTGTTTCTTAAGGTGGGATTGTATTGCTATAAACTTCCCCCTTAGAACTGCTTTTGCTGCGTCCCATAGGTTTTGGGTCATCGTGTCTCCATTGTCATTTGTTTCTAGGTATTTTTTTATTTCCTCTTTGATTTCTTCAGTGATCACTTCGTTATTGAGTAGTGTATTGTTTAGCCTCCATGTGTTTGTATTTTTTACAGATCTTTTCCTGTAATTGATGTCTAGTCTCATAGCATTGTGGTCAGAAAAGATACTTGATACAATTTCAATTTTCTTAAATTTACCAAGGCTTGATTTGTGACCCAAGATATGATCTATCCTGGAGAATGTTCCATGAGCACTTGAGAAAAATGTGTATTCTGTTGTTTTTGGATGGAATGTCCTATAAATATCAACTAAGTCCATCTTGTTTAATGTATCATTTAAAGCTTGTGTTTCCTTATTTATTTTCATTTTGGATGATCTGTCCATTGGTGAAAGTGGGGTGTTAAAGTCCCCTACTATGAGTGTGTTACTGTCGATTTCCCCTTTTATGGCTGTTAGTATTTGCCTTATGTATTGAGGTGCTCCTATGTTGGGTGCATAAATATTTACAATTGTTATATCTTCTTCTTGGATCAATCCCTTTATCATTATGTAGTGTCCTTCTTTGTCTCTTCTAATAGTCTTTATTTTAAAGTCTATTTTGTCTGATATAAGAATTGCTACTCCAGCTTTCTTTTGGTTTCCATTTGCATGGAATATCTTTTTCCATCCCCTTACTTTCAATCTGTATGTGTCTCTAGGTCTGAAGTGGGTCTCTTGTAGACAGCATATATATGGGTCTTGTTTTTGTATCCATTCAGCCAATCTGTGTCTTTTGGTGGGAGCATTTAGTCCATTTACATTTAAGGTAATTATTGATATGTATGTTCCTATTCCCATTTCCTTAATTGCTTTGGGTTCGTTATTGTAGGTATATTCCTTCTGTTGTGTTTCTTGCCTAGAGAAGTTCCTTTAGCATTTGTTGTAAAGCTGGTTTGGTGGTGCTGAACTCTCTCAGCTTTTGCTTGTCTGTAAAGGTTTTAATTTCTCCATCAAATCTGAATGAGATCCTTGCTGGGTAGAGTAATCTTGGTTGCAGGTTTCTCTCCTTCATCACTTTAATTATGTCCTGCCACTCCCTTCTGGCTTGTAGAGTTTCTGCTGAGAGATCAGCTGTTAACCTGATGGGGCTTCCCTTGTGTGTTATTTGTTGTTTTTCCCTTGCTCCTTTTAATATGATTTCTTTGTGTTTAATTTTTGACAGTTTGATTAATATGTGTCTTGGTGTATTTCTCCTTGGATTTATTCTGTATGGGACTCTCTGTGCCTCCTGCTTGATTAACTATTTCCTTTCCCATATCAGGGAAGTTTTCAACTATAATCTCTTCAAATATTTTCTCAGTCCCTTTCTTTTTCTCTTCTTCTTCTGGAACCCCTATAATTCGAATGTTGGTGTGTTTAATGTTGTCCCAGAGGTCTCTGAGACTGTCCTCTGTTCTTTTCATTCTTTTTTCTTTATTTTGCTCTGCATCAGTTATTTCCACTATTTTATCTTCCACCTCACTTATTCGTTCTTCTGCCTCAGTTATTCTGCTATTGATCCCATCTAAAGTATTTTTCATTTCATTTATTGTGTTTTTAATCGATGCTTGATTCACCTTTAGTTCTTCTAGGTCCTTGTTAACTGTTTGTTGCATTTTGTCTATTCTATTTCCAAGATTATGGATCTTGGAAATAGAATCTTGGATCAGCTTTACTATCATTATTCTGAATTCTTTTTCAGGTAGACTGCCTATTACCTCTTCATTTGTTAGGTCTGGTAGGTTTTTATCTTGCTCCTTCACCTGCTGTGTGTTTTTCTGTCTTCTCATTTTGCTTATGTTACTGTGTTTGGGTTGTCCTTTTTGCAGGCTGCAGATTCGTAGTTCCCATTGTTTTTGGTGTCTGACCCCAGTGGCTAAGGTTGTTTCAGTAGGTTGTGTAGGCTTCCTGGTGGGGGGGACTAATGCCTGTGTTCTGGTGGTTGAGGCTCGATCTTGTCTTTCTGGTGGACAGGTCCACGTCTGGTGGTGTGTTTTGGGGTGCCTATGGCCTTATTATGTTTTTAGGTAGCCTCTCTGCTAATGGGTGGGGTTGTGTTCCTGCCTTGCTAGTTGCTTGGCATAGGGTGACCAGCACTGTAGCTTGCTGGTCGTTGACTGAAGCTGGGTGCTGGTGTTGGGATGGAGATCTCTGGGAGATTTTCGCTGCTTGATATTATGTGGAGCTGGGAGGTCTCTTGTGGACCCGTGTCCTGAAGTTGGCTCTCCCACTTCAGAGGCACAGCACTGGCTCCTGGCTGCAGCACCAAGAGCCTTTCATCCACCCGGCTCAGAATAACAGGGAGAAAATGTAGAAAGAAAGAATTAGTAGAAGAAAGAAAGAGAGAGGGAAAGAAAGGAAGAAGGGAAGAAAGGAAGGAAGGAAGGAAGAAAGAAAGAAAGGAGGGAGGGAGGGAGGAAGGATGGAAAGAAAGAAGGAAAGAAAGGAGGGAGGGAGGGAGGAATGAAATCAAAAGGAAGAGTGAATGGAAGAAGGGAGGGAGGGAGGAAGGAAAGCAAAAGGAAGAGTGAATGGAAGAAGGGAGGGAGGGAGGGAGGAAGGAAAGAAAGAAAGACAGGAGGGAGGGAGGGAGGGAGGAAAGAAAAAGAAAGTGGAAAGAAGAAGGGTGGGAGGGAGGGAGGGAGGAAAGGAAAAGAAAGAAGGAAAGGAGGAGCGGAGGGAGGGAGGGAGGAAGGGAAGGTAGGAAAAAAAGAAAGAGCAGGTAAAGTAAAATAGAATAAAGTATGAAATATAGTAGCGTTATTAAAATTAGAAAGTAATTATTGAAAAAAAAACGGACCGATAGAACCCTGGGACATATGGTGGAAGCAAAGCTATACAGAGAGAATCTTACACAGAAGATTACACATACTCATTCACAAAAAGAGAGCAGGGGGAAAAATCAAAAATCTTGCTCTCCAAGTCCACCTCCTCAATTTGGGATAATTCGTTGTAAAAAGAGGAAAAGGGCGAGAAGTCTGAAATCTTGCTCTCTAAGTCCACCTCCTTAATTTGGAATAATTCGTTGTCAAAAGAGGAAAAGGGGGGAAAGTCTTAAATCTTGTCCTCAAAGTCCACTTCCTCAATTTGGGATGATTCGCTGTCCATTCATGCACTCCACAGACACAGGGCACATCAAATGGACCGTGGAGCTTTAATCCGCTGCCTCCGAGGCTGCACAGAGAGATTTCCCTGTCTCTGCTCTAACAGCTCCCGGGTCTCAGCCTTGGACCTGGCCCCGCCTCTGCACATAGGTCGCCAGAGGGCGTCCGTTCTTCGCTCAGACAGGACGGGTTTAAAGGAGCCGCTGATTCGGGGGCTCTGGCTCACTCAGGCAGAGGGGAGGGAGGGGCGCACAGTGTGGGGTGGGCCTGCGGCGGCAGAGGCCGGCGTGACGTTGCAGCAGCCCATGGCGCTCCGTGCGCTTTCCCGGGAAAGCCGTCCCCGGGTCTGGGACCCCGGCAGTGGCGGGGTGCACAGGCCCCCCGGAAGTCGGGGCGGACAGTGACCCACGCTCACACACAGGTCCTGCGGCGGCGGCAGCGGCAGCAGGCGGCGGCAGCGTCGGCGGCGGGCGGCGGGAGCGTCGGCGGCGGGGGCGGGCGGCGGGCCGCGTCGGTGGCGGCGGGCCGCGGCGGCGGGTGGCGGCGGCGGCAGCAGGCTGCGGCGGCGGCCCACGCCCGTCTCCGAGGTCCACGCGTTACCCGCGGCTCGCGCCTGTCCCGGCGCTTCCCCAAGCAGCCCTCTTAATGCCCTCTCCTCGCGCACCAGGAAACAAAAGGGAAAAAAGTCTCTTGCCTCTTCAGCAGCTCCAGACCCTTTCCCCGGACTCCCTCCGGGCTAGCCGTGGTGCACTAACCCCTTCAGGCTCTCTTCCTGTCGCCAGCCCCATTCCTCTCCCTGCGCTCCGACTGAAAGCCAATACCCGAGCCTCAGCTCCCAGCCCCGCCCACCACGGCGGCTGAGCAGACAAGCCTCTCGGGCTGGTGTGTGCCTGAGGGCACCGATCCTCTGTGCCGGAATCTCTCCGCTTTGCCCTCCACAACCCTGTTGCTGTGCTCTCCTCCGCTACTCCTAAGCTTTCCCCCTCCGCCACCTGCAGTCTCCGCCCGCGAAGGGGCTTGTAGTGTGTGGAAACCTTTCCTCCTTCACGGCTCCCTCCCACTGGTGCAGGTCCCGTCCCTATCCTATTGTCTCTGTTTATTCTTTTTTTCTTTTGCCCTACCCAGGTATGTGGGGAGTTTCTTGCCTTTTGGGGGGTCTGAGGTCTTCTGTCAGCGTTCAGTAGGTGTTCTGTAGGAGTTGTTCCACGTGTAGGTGAATTTCTGATGTATCTGTGGGGAGGAAGGTGATCTCCGCGTCTTACTCTTCTGCCATCTTCCCAAGCTCTATCTTGATTACTTCAAATTTTTGGCAATTATGAATAAAGCTGCTCTAAAAATCTGTGTGTAGGCTTTCATGTTTTGCATTTGGATAATTAACTAGGAGTGTGACTGCTGGATTGTATGATAGGTAAGCCTATATTTAGCTTCATAAGAAATTTACAAAGTGCTTGTACCATTTTGCATTCCAACAGCAATTAACGAGCTTTCCTGTTGCTCTATATCTTCACCAATATTTGGTGTTTACCATGTTTTGGAGTTTAGCCATTCTGATAAGTGCTTAGTGGTTTCTCGTGAAATGAAGTTTTTTTTAATAAATTTATTTTATTTTTGGCTGCGATGGGTCTTTGTTGCTGTGCACGGGCTTTAGTTGCGGTGGCTTCTCTTGTTGCGGAGCTCAGGCTCTAGGCGCACGGGCTTCAGTAGCTGTGGCACGTGGGCTCAGTAGGTGAGGCTCACAGGCCCTAGAGCGCAGGCTCAGTAGTTTTGGCACACGAGCTTAGTTGCTCTGTGGCATGTGAGATCTTCCCAGGCCAGGGCTCGAACCCATGTCCCCTGCATTGGCAGGTGGATTCTTAACCACTGCGCCACCAGGGAAGCCCAGAAATGGAATTGTATTAATTCTTTTTTACTTTAATTTGTATGCAGACCCTATTTATTTATTTATTTATTTAGTAATGTAGCTATTGTCTAGTACCTGAAAACGTTTATCCTAGAACCAGATTGTCTAGATTCAAATTCTAACCCTACATTTTGCTCCTTGTGAGACATAGGCTAACTACTTAGCATGTGCTTCAGTAGCCTTATAGATAAGATGGAGATAATAATACCATCTATCTCACAGAATTGTTAAAATTCAGTTAGATTATCATGGAACATATAAATAACAATAAGAGTATCTGGCCTATAGTAAACTCTTTTACCTTTAATTGTATATAATAATTTCATTCTTTTATTTTATCAAGGGGAAGGAATTTAGAATGTAATTCCAAATATTGATAGAACTAGGGTAATTATTTTAATTTTAAATTAATTAAAAAAACTCAGTTACATAAAGATAGAATTCCTCTATTTCTGCATCATTACCATATTTAGCTTTCAGCACAGTATTTAAATTTCAATTCAGTAACTTCACAGTTGTACGTCTTTTTACAAACTTTCAATATTGAGAACAGTGGCCTGAAGAATTTTTAAGCTGTTTTTTTTTTTTTTTTTTTTTTTGGTGGGAGGGAGAAGAAGGATAAGTTTTAACCCCACTATTTTGTAATTTAGTTTGGTCATGACTCTGATTTGATGAAACTGAGATCAGTATGATAAATGAAATTGCAGAGTTCAAGACTTTGCTCCACTGTTTATTGTTAACTATTCAAATGAACTGAATTCTTAAAATTTCAGTTGTTTCCAGAACATGCCGCTTCTGAAGCATCTTAATCTCAATGTGTAAGCAGATTGTTATTGTTCATCTAATCCATCAACCATAACTGCATTGCCAGTGGTCTGGCCCTAGGAGGGCACAAAGTTCATAGACTTAATTATTACAAACAGTATGTCTTCTATTTTAATTTTCTAGTGGAGGGTAACTCTGGGTCAGTCATGCAAGGAACTGACTTAAGTTCCATGTCCTTGAAAAATGTTGCCACCTCAGTTTAAATTAATGGTCTAACAGCTTCGACCATTTGGGGAGCACTCTCAGTAGTCATATGTCCTAAATTTGACTACTTTCATATTAGCATTGTTAAGACATTACGGGAATTCCCTGGCAGTCCAGTGGTTAGGACTCCACGCTTTCACTACTGAGGACCTGCGTTCAATCCCTGGTTGGGGAACTAAGATCCCACAAGCCATGCAGTGTGCCAAAAAAAAAAAAAAAAGACTTAATTAAACCCCAGAACACAGTCGTGCTTGTCATGGGCATCATGTTTAAGAGTTCTTCTGTCACATCAAAATTTTCTTTGACACCACCAAATGATAGATCTAATTGGATGGTAATATATATACATATATGTAGCTGAGCTCTCTTCCACTGCAATAGAAATGCCATAAATGATTTAACTTTTTCATAGAATTTGTCCTGTGAATTCTCAGCCTTATCTTCATTACACTGAATAATGGTGTTTGCCTTGATAATGCTATTTTTTGGTTATGGAGTGTGGGGCATGATTTTTCTCCTGCACTCAAGAGATAATCCTTTATAAACTCTCCATTCCTAAAAAAAGTTTTAACGGAGAAAGGGTATTTTTCAATTCCTATGTGATTGGATTTTGCAGCATAATCATTTATTATACATTGAATATTAATGTTTTATAAATCTGGGGAATTTCCAACTCTGCTGAGAAATTCCACTGGAAAAAAGAAAAGAAAAAGAATAATAAACTAAAATGTCCCTGTACTCCTCAGTGCTCCCTTCTTGGTAGTGGAAAACACATTTCTAAGAAAAGTGGAAACTTTAACAGCTCAAATATCTTCAAGATAAATATTGCCCTAAAACTTGCCTTATCATAAAACCATACAAAAATTAGACAGATTTAAAAAAAGGGAGTCAGAATTTTTTATCTAATTGATCAGAGCCAAAGGGCCAGTGATTCTTTTTTAATATTGAAATAATATAAAAAATAAGGTGTGGTCCATAAGTCAAAGGGATTCCCTAAAAGATATTGTATTTATCATAACTAAATTTAAAAACTCTAGTTTGCAAACAATATTGAAAGCAGAGAGATTAAGAAAAATTACCAATTTTTGAAACCTTTTGGACATTTTTAAAAAAATGATAACAAATGGTATTTTATTAAATTTTAATAAACTGTGTACAACATAGAAATACTTGCCATATACACCATTCTTGGACATTTTCTTACAATTGTAAATATTCAGAGCACTTTACTATATTCCACAACAGCATTTTTTAAGGTTTATTTTTCATAAAGGAACAACTGTGTAAAAGATCAAGCAGCATCAATTTTCTGTTTCATTGCCCTCCAAGGCAATCTGTGGAATTAAATAATTGCAATTTTGACCTCTACTGCAAATGATCAATCAGCTGAGGCTTCTACTAAAAGTCCTTAATATGACAAAGACAAAAGAAGAAGATACAATTGTCAGATGAAGTGGCCAGAGATTTACTGATCTTATTTTTTAAAGTCTTTATTTGCACAGTAACAAATATAAATATTTGATTATTTCATTAAGTTTATCCAGTGAGTATTTATTTATCAGCTAAGAGGCCCTAGGCACTAATCTAGCCATTTGGGATCTAGAAGTAAATAAAACATAAAGAGACCCCTTTACCTTATGGTACAAGAATTCTTTTGAGAAGACAGATATTTGTGGGGAAAAAAAAGTAAACATGTTGTGTGTTAGATTGTGATGAAAGTTAGGGGGACAAACATAAGTTAGGGTAACAGTCCCTGTGGTGAGATGTGGTGAGCTATTTTAATAGAATAATGTAGGGTAACTTCTCTAATAAAGCTACCTTTGAAAAGGCATTGGAAGAAATTAAATGAACAAGCCAAGGCTCCAGGATAAACTTGGCAGGCAGAGCGGATACCTAAAGCAAAGGTCCTGAACCTTCCTGCTGGTCCAGTGGTAAAGAATCTGCCTTCCAATGCAGGGGACACACGTTCGATCCCTGGTCGGGGAGCTAAGATCCCACACGCTGCGGGGCAACTAAGCCCGCGCACCTCAAATACTGAGCTTGCGTGCTTCAACTAGAGAGCCTGAGGGCCGCAAACTACAGACCCCATGCACCCTGGTGCCCGTGAGCCACAACTAGAGAGAAGCCCACACTCCACAACGAAAAGATCACGCGTGCTGCAACTAGGACCTGATGCAGCCAAAAAAAATACGGGAACTAAATAAATAAATAAGTAAATAGACAAATAAATAAAGAGAAGACCTAAGATAGATAAATAAATAAATGAATAGAAGGCCTAAGATAAAGAGAAGGCCTAAGATAGATAGATAAATAAATAAGTAAATAAGTAAAGAGAAGGCGTAAGATAGATAGGTGAATAAAGAGAAGGCCTAAGATAGATAGATAAATAAACAAATAAATAAATAGATTAAATCAATCAATCAATCAATAAAGTAAAGGCCCCAAGGGGCATTGTGTGTGCCTGGAAGTGTGAGGAAGTCAATGTAGTGGATGAAGACAAAGTAAGGTGGTAGGCAGTGAAGTTGGAGGGGTCACCAAAAGGACAACTGGCAGTGACTTAATTTGCTGTGTGTGTATGTATTTACCTTGAACCAGGAACTCTGCGCTCAGGCCACACACCTCAACTCTCCATCCCTAAGTGATACTTTAGAATTTTTTTTAATGAGAAAGAGGGAAGAGAAATAACAGGTGTGTATCTATTTGCATGTGTGTGTTTATTCTTTCCTAAAAACAGTACTAAATTCTTTGATTTTATTATTTAAAAGAACTGTTAGGAATTTTTATTCTATTTTACAGTTGAAGAAATGGTCCACAAATTCTGTTTTTTTCTGCTTCCTAAACATATCCTCTTGCTACCTGCCCAAACAGTCATTCTGGGATCCCAGGGTGGCCAACAAAAAGTGCTAATGTATGCCTTCAAAGAAACACAAGGTAGAAATGACTTGGAAGTTGGCCCCAGATTTATCTGGGTTTGAATTCTAGTACTGCTACTCGTTGGCTAGGTTAACACTTGTTAACATAGTCATGCAAATATCCCAGGCACTTATTAGTTTCATTTGCCTGTAAAATGAGTATAATAATATCATGTATGTAAAGATTAACATATATAAGGAAGGTAGCCTAGAATCCCCAGATGAAAATAATAAATATTAGTTCCCGTCTTCTCCCTTCCTTCAATTAGGAGATGGAGATCAAGTGGGGATTCAACCTGGTTTGGGGAAATTGATGGACAGAAAGAAAGCATGCGCAGGACCTGCCTTGTGAGGCAAAGCTCACTTCCTAGTGGAGAGTGGAGGTGTGTGGTCTGATCCCTTGAAGAGTTCCTGGTTCAAGGCCTGAAAAGAACTGAAGGTAAGGAAAGGGTGAGAAAGAGGGAAAGGGAAGTAGCAGCTGTGTATCTATTAAAATAATTAACAGCTAATGCTAATAAAATAATTCGGGGGAGGGCTTCCCTGGTGGCACAGTGGTTGAGAGTCCACCTGCCGATGCAGGGGAAACGGGTTCGTGCCCCGGTCCGGGATCCCACATGCTGCGGTGCGGCTGGGCCCATGAGCTATGGCCGCTGAGCCTGCGCATCCGGAGCCTGTGCTCCGCAACGGGAGAGGCCACAACAGTGAGAGGCCCGCGTACCGCAAAATAAATAAATAAATAAAAATAATTCAGGGGAGATTTGAATTTAGAATTGGTAGAGGTGGAGGTGGGGATGGTGGTGATATTCTGATGGTTGAACTAGCAGATGTGAAATAGGAAGTGAAAGAAAGTGAGGGGTTAATCATGATTATCAGATTTTTGCCAAAAAAAACCCCCAAAAACTGTAGGGCGTCTGTGGGACTATGGAGTGAAGCAAATTGGGGCAGAGAAAGATCCCTTCTGTTGAGTAGACAACACAATTGAATATGACTCAAAAGTTTGAAGGAGAAGATTCAGGAACACAAACAAATTGGTATGTAAATCTGTGAGACCAAAAAAAAAAAAAAAAAAAAAAGAGAAACAAACAAAAAAACCGCATTAATTGCTTATACAATAAGATGAAATAATTTTTCATTTTATATTTACTCACTCAAATATTGTCCGAATTTAAGAAATGCTAAGGGTTTATCCATTTTGAAATTTTCCATTTAAAGAAAAAAATAATATTCTCACAGACATATTCATCAAGAATGAGATGACCAGAACTTGAGGAAAGTAAAAATAATAATAATGTTTTGTGAATTTTATGCAAGTGAACTTTCTCGAGATGCTTTTGACTATTAATTTCTCTTCCTATTTTCTCTGCCCTTAGATTTGTTTCATGAACCACTGCTGAGAATGAGCTTAATGAGTAGTTTATTGGAGTTGGAAGTCACAAGAAAAACATACCAGGAGAAAATAAGATTTATGAATATGTACATCATTGCACTCTAGATTATTTCACTTATTAGTCAATACAATCTATTATAATTATAAACTATAATAATAACTAAGGAAATTTAGATTCAAAGAGGTCATGTAAAATGTTTTAAGGTCTTGTCTTAGTTTGCTAGGGCTGCCATCACAAAATACCACAGACTAAGCTGTTCAAAAGACAGAACTCTTATTTTCTCTGGAGGCTGAAGTACAAGATTGAGTTGGTTTCTCCTGAGCCCTCTGTCCTTGGCTTGGAGAGGGCTGCCTTCTCACTGGGTTCTCTAATGGCTTTTTCTCTGTGCAGATACATCCCTAGTGACTCTTCCTCTTCTTATAAGGACACCAGTCACATTGCATTAGGGCCCACCCATATAAACTCATTGAATCTTAATTTTCTCTTTAAAGGCCCTATCGAGAAATACAGTCACATTGTAAGCTATTAGGAATTAAGACTTCAACAAAAAAATTTAGGAGGACAATATTAAGTTCATAACACTCACATGGCTATTAAAAAAATAAAACTGAGATTTTCATACTCTCAGACTCCAAAATCCACCCTCTTTCCAATATACTGTGCACTGTTTGACATTAGACCTAGGCCTGAGACTAAAGATAGAGGTAGGAACACAGAGCTGATAGGGAGCAGAGATCATTCGAAGAGGCTTATGTAGTGGAGTTATATAAATTTTGATACTTCAGTTATTGCTCACTCTACCTTGAGTCAAATTACCTGTATGCCATTTAGAGCTTTTTGGTTTATTTTTTAATTAATTAATTAATTTTTATTGAAGTATAGTTGATTTACAATGTTGTGTTAGCTTTAGGTATACAGCAAAGTGATTCAGTTATACATACATATATACCTAATTTTTTTCAGATTCTTTTCCCTTATAAGTTATTAAAAATTATTGAGTATAGTTCTCTGTGGTATATAGTAGGGCCTTGTTAGTTGTATAATTTATATATGGTGGTGTGTATATTTTAATCCCCAACTCCTAATTTATTCCCTCCCTCTTTCCCCTTTGGTAACCATAAGTTTGTTTTCCATGTCTGTGGGTCTGTTTCTGTTTCATATATAAGTTCATTTGTATCTTCTTTTTTTTGATTCCACATATAAGCAATATCTTATACTTGTCTTTCTCTGTCTGGCTTCACTTAGTATGACAACCTCTAGGTCCATCCATGTTGCTCCAAAATACAGCTGGATTAAAATCTCAGCAAGGCTCTTCGTTCATCGCTTACCAAAGGTAGACTCCTTGACTTTTAATTTACAGTTCTTCATCTCTAACTGGGAAAATCCTGTTTACTTTTCAGAGCTATTGTGATGTGTAAATGAAGTGGTAGGCTGCAGCTGGGTAGCTTTTCAGTAAATGCTATCTCATCCTGTCACTAGAGATTCTGGAAATTTTTAACCCTTGGGTCAAGCGTCTCAGTGTCTTTCATGACTACAAATATACTTTGAGTGGCCCCAACACAAACTATCAAATAATAAGGTATCTTAAACATGTTACAAGTTTGTTTAATATAGTGTTTGAGATTGGAACAAAAGAAGAGTTTCAATATGGAACCATCTGTAGAAGTGAAAGGAAGTTTGTGCCAAAAATATTTCCTCTGGCTAAGCGATGAATGCTTTGATCTAGAAGTTGACTTAATATAAAATTGCCTAATTTGTATGCTGAGAGAGAGAGGAGGTACAGAGCACTGTTAGAGAAGCGTTAGATTTTCCTGAGTTTAGTGTTTTATCAATTGATGCAATTAATTGTTTCTAGTCTATGTGTGTATGTATATGTATTTTATGTATATATATATATGTTTCTAGTCTATGTATATATACACATATACATCATAAGACTATATATAAATACATATTTGCAGTATATATAAAATATATAAAAATATATGTAAGGAAATATAACATTTTCTTATTGAAAAGGGGGAAATTAGTAAAGAACAATTATTGTATAGTTAAACTTATGTAATATATGAGTATACCCTAGAAAAAAGATCAATTCATATTTGTCTGATATATACATATGTATAAGACAGTTATTACTTGTCCTATATAGAAAGAAAACTTACTACATTTGAGATAGTATTTAACATGTTTGGAATGACTCCAAAAATGTTTTGAAATAACGTGACTATTAGATGAAAATTGCCCTTTGAACATATTACCTACTGTGTGTAATTGTTACTACTGTAAGAAACATATCACTAGTATTATAAGCATCCTTAATTGTAAATTATTGTTTTAAACCCAATTTTACATAAGATAACGCATTGCAGTGCATGTTGGTGTCAGTCCTTCTGATTTCAGACAGATCTTGAGTGCAGATGGGGACTGAGGAATGAGTTGAGGAGACAGAGCTGAGAGTTCAGAGAAACCAAGACTAGAATTCGTAGGTCAGAGGAACAGTGACAGGGCTGCACAGAGAGAGAATTCCAGATGGCAGCAGAGTGCTCCCCTCCAGCATTTGGCTAAGTGCTGATCAGGGCATGTGTCTGAGGTTAGGGAAAACCACCTCAAGGATTGGGTGTAACAAGGCATGGCATTCACACAAAGACAGTCATAGTGCATGTTCTCACCCCACCTTCCCGACTGGAAAACCTCAAAGTTTACAGGGTGCTGTACACAGAACGGTTTTGCCTCAGTAGTGGGAAAAAATTAGCCTACAACAAAACTGCAAAAGTTCCAAATAACAAATCTTATAAACCAGATCCAGAGGATCAAAACATTCCTAAGGAATTTTAATAAATCTCAAAATTAAGCATAAGAATGTTTATAGAAATAAATATATCTAACACTCACTATGTAAAATTCACAGTGTTAGAAAACCAATGAAAAGTTACCAAGGAAGTGTTAGAAGTAGTAAGCACTGATATTAAAACAATTATTATACCTGTACTGCCTATGTCCAAAAGGAAGTAGAAACAAAGAAGATAAAAAGTAATGCAAAACAGACTTTCAAATTTCTAGAGATGAAAATTACAATGTCCAAGATGAAAATAAATTGGATGTAATTAAAGACTAAATATGGTTAAAAAAAGTTTAATGAACAATAAGCAAAGGGGTAAATAAACTGTACTATATTCATAAAAAGTAATAAAATGACAAAAAGGAATGAATTATTGACATACACAACATGAATAAATCTCACATATGCTGACAGAAAGAAGACAGACAAAAAGGGTATATATGGTGGAATTGAACATATACGAAATTCTAGAAAAATGCAAATTATTGCATGGTGACAACAGATTAGTTGTTGCCCGGGATTAGAGGGGTAGGTAGAGTTGGAAAGAATACATTAAAAAGACCACGAGGAAACTTTTTTGTCAACAGATCTGTTTATTATTTTGATTGTGGTGATAGTTTCATGGTTTTATACATACATCAAAACTCATCAAATTGCATACTATAATATGTGCATTTTATTATATAAACAACTTAATAAAGCTGTTTTCATATTAATTTACATGAAAGTATGAAAGAGCATGTAATGGATTTTCCTATCTCTTCAAACTTGTGTTTTAAAGACTTGAAATTACCACTGTAATGTTCAAAGGAGCAGTTTTACAGGGTTCACCACTGTAAAAATTTATATAGCTTCATTTTTCTTCAAATTCAAAAAATAACATTGATTTAATGGCAAGAATGAGATTTCATTTTTTATTATCTATAAAATTGCAACCACGTGTGGTAAAAAAAATCTCTCTGGGTCTCTTACGTATTTTCTGACCTTGAGAGTAGAGGCAGTGACTTCTAATTTTCCAGATTATCTTTTCAAAGACTCACCATTCAGTCTAAGAACTGAACATGACTCTTACCTTGATATCACTTGCATGACTCTGGTGACCTTTCCTCTTTTCTGATCCCCTCAGAGGTAACCACTATCTTCAGTTTTGCATTTAAAATTTGTTTGCTATGAATTTAAGCTTTACCAAATAAATTGAGAGAATTTATGGGTTATTTTTCTGTTTTTTTTGACATATCTCCTAGTGTTAAACATGCAAGAACAGTTAGGCAAACAACTAATAACAATGTCTGCATCATAGTGTGATATTTTCAGTTTATAAAAATTCGATTGTGCCAAATTATTTTCTTGGGGCTTCCCTGGTGGCTCAGTGGTTGAGAGTCCGCCTGCCGATGCAGGGGACACGGGTTCGTGCCCCGGTCCGGGAAGATCCCACGTGCCGCGGAGCGGCTGGGCCCGTGAGCCATGGCTGCTGAGCCTGCACGTCCGGAGCCTGTGCTCCGCAACGGGAGAGGCCACAACAGTGAGAGGCCCGCGTACCGCAATAAATACATAAATAAATAAATAAATAAAATAAAAAAGGCTCTGCTTTCCCCCATTTAAAATAAAAATATTTTCTTAATCTCTTGGATCACCATATTCACCCAACAGAACACTAATGTGTGTAACAGTTGCGCTACTTCCCTGCCATCTCTTAGTGAGATCTCTCTGTGCTTTCAATTTGTACGTTCCTTATCATTAGTGACACTAATCACTTTTTCATATGGTAATGATTCTTTAAATTTTTCCCCCTAAACCCCTGATTTTTCCCCATATTTTTCTATTTTTAATTAAAAAAAATTATTGGAATATAGTTGCTTTACACTCTTGTGTTAGTTTCAGGTGTACAGCAAAGTGAATCAGCTATACCTATACATATATCCCCTCTACTTTGGATTTCCTTCCCATTTAGGTCACCACAGAGAACTGAGTAGAGTTCCCTGTGCTATACAGTAGGTTCTCATTAGTTATCTATTTTATACATAGTATCAATAGTATATGTATGTCAATCCCAATCTCCCAATTCGTCTCACTCCCTGCTTCTCCCTTGGTATCCATATATTTTTTCTCTATGTCTGTGTTTCTATTTCTCCTTTGCAAATAAGATCATCTATATCATTTTTTTAGATTCCACATACATGTGTTAGTATACAATATTTGTTTTTCTCTTTCTGACTTACTTCACTCTGTATGACACACTCTAGGTCCATCCACGTCTCTACAAATGACCCGTTTTCGTTCCACTTTATGGCTGAGTAATATTCTATTGTATATATGTACCACTTCTTCTTTATCCATTCCTCTGTTGATGGACACTTAGTTTGCTTCCGTGTCCTGGCTATTGTAAGTAGTGCTGCAGTGAACATTGGGGTGCATGCATCTTTTTGAATTATGGTTTTCTCTGGGTATATGCCCAATAGTGGGATTGTTGGGTAATATAGTAGTTCTATTTTTAGTTTTTTAGGAACCCCCATACTGTTCTCCATAGTGGCTGTATCAATTTACATTCCCACCAACAGTGCAAGAGGGATCCCTTTTCTCCACACCCTCTCCAGTATTTATTGTTTGTACATTTTGTGATGATGACCATTCTGACTAATGTGAGGTGATACCTCATTGTAGTTTTTATTTGCATTTCTCTAATGGGAAAATGAAATGTTTTATCTGGGCATTTGTGTGTGTGTGTGTGTGGTATGCAGGCCTCTCACTGTTGTGGCCTCTCCTGTTGCAGAGCACAGGCTCCGGACGTGCAGGCTTAGTGGCCATGGCTCACGGGACCAGCCGCTCCGCGGCATGTGGGATCTTCCCAGACCAGGGCATGAACCCGTGTTCCCTGCATCGGCAGGCGGACTCTCAACCACTGCACCACCAGGGAAGCCCGCGGAAAAGCTTTGATGCCTAAAAATGTCTTCTCATCTACTAACTGATGGTTGGCACTCAACTCTCATCCTTTTATCTCGGAATCTCATCCCTTTAACTTAAATCTTTTTTTCCCATTAAAATTCAAATACTGGTTGTGCTTTAAGATCGTAGTCATTTTTACCTCAGCCTGAATGATCCAAAAGCAAGTTTTGATGATGTGCAAGAGGGAAGAGAACTTGAGGGCATAAGTGTTCTGCAGAGGGTATTAGGGAATAGAGAAGACAGAGCAATAAATAGACTCACAGGGGAAACTCAGAAAGTGGAGCTTAATGAAACAAGCAAACATCACGGTTTTGCTAAGGTCTATTCTAATTAGTTGTTATTCGTGTGTAAAAGTTTGCCTAAAAAGCATAACCTATGAGTGATTTGTGCCCCTGCATATCACGGATGTATAATAAAATTCAAACAGTGCAAGGAACACACAGATGACCACATGGCCTCAGCCATGCTCCATTTTGTAGTCTGCCCACTTTGAGCATCAGAAAATGGATTGTAGAAATCTGGTTCATCTTATTTTAAACTTCTCATTCCCCAAATTTGAAATAGTATTTATTTAAAAACCAGGTTGTTTATAAAGATTGCAAAAACACTACAAAGTATTCATTGAAAAGAACCTAACATTTACTACTGTAGTACATTATGTACAATTTATTGACTATTTCTACTGAATATACATGTATGTATTACATAATCTAACATTTATATTAAGTATAACTATAATATGATTTTTTAAAAAATTTATTTTATTTATTTATTTTTGGCTGTGTTGGGTCTTCGTTGTTGCGTGCGGGCTTCCTCTAGTTGTAGCGAGCAAGGGCTACTCTTCGTTGCGGTGCGCGGGCCTCTCATTGCGGTGGCTTCTCCTGTTGCGGAGCACGGGCTCTAGGCACACGGGCTTCAGCAGTTGTGGCACGTGGGCTCAGTAGTTGTGGCTCGCGGGATCTAGAGCGCAGGCTCAGCAGTTGTGGCGCACGGGCTTAGTTGCTCTGCGGCATGCGGGATCTTCCCGGACCAGGGCTCGAACCCGTGTCCCCTGCATCGGCAGGCGGACTCTCAACCACTGCGCCACCAGGGAAGCCCCTATAATATGATTCTTGTGTCAACCCTGACAAAGCTGGTGAAATCCTTTGCTACAAAAATATGTCTCTGCCTTATAGTTTTGTTTCAGTATTAGTTTCCACATTTGCCAGCAAGATACTTTTCATCCTACTAAACAAATAGGCCACTTAGTTGAATACTGGATAAAATACAAATGGCAGAGAATTCTCCATTTCTGTTTATAATTTTAAAAATTTCAACTAAAAGTGCAAAGATTTTATCAATCTCTGTAGCTTGCTCTCTTCCTAAACCTACTTGCTTCTTCCATCAATATTTAAGTTTCTGGTTTTAAATAACTGTGACTCTCCTTTAATGTGTTCTCTGTTAAAGGCTTTCTCTCCCTTTAGAATTGTTAGTAGGAGAAGTGGTATTTTTGTGGGAAGAAAACTGCATCTTCTCTACTACCCAGCTGTCAGGACTATAGAGCTACATCCTCAGCTGTATAATCAGAAACCTGGCCTGGCATCAACTAGTGGGATTAATAACCACTTTTTCAATTCCTTGCAATTAAAATATTTACATCAACTTCTCTTTGTTTTAACAATAGCATATAGAACCCAGTGTGGGTGTGGCTCATGATTCTGCTTCTCTGACTCATGATCTTAGACTTCTTGCTTCCAACTTCCTAATGAATGTGCCCTTTAGCAATTGCTGGGGGCCAGGTTTGTTTACTGCTACTCCTTTCCAACAGTTCAATGCCACGAGGCATCTCTTGAATGTATTTCTTTGCTACAAAGTATTTCTCTCCCCTGCCCTCACCCCACTCTCAGGTTCTGTTGCTTATTTAAGATTTGCATCTGTAAAGAGTCCTTTGGGTTTGTTTCCTTGGTGGACTGGCTGTCTTCCAAGATTTTGTTGTTAATCTTGTCTGACATTTTAAAGATGACCTTTTGGTGTTTTTATAAAACTTCTCAAGAAAAGGAAAACAGAAGTGCTCATCTAACCCTCTTCTAAAGACTATGCAAAAAAGCCAGTTGTTTTAAAACATTATGGCTGGTGATATAAATGGCTGCAGCATATTATATCTACACCTGCATGTTTTTAACTTCCAGAAACTAAAAATCAGCTCTGCAACATGCAATCAGCCATGAAGAAAGAAACAAACAAAAACCCAGTATTGAAAATTTTCTGCCTGATACCTGAATGTATTGGCGAACAAGCCTGCTACTTCTAGTATTTACATAAAGACAGTAGTCAAATAACCAATGCAGTAAAACAAACAATTCTTCTGTGAGAAAAAAGAATGATACTACTTAGAGTTGACGGACATGAACTTTAGGAATTTTAGAGCTGAAAATAATCTTGGAGGCCTCCTTTTATAGATGAGGAATATGAAGTCTATGGTGGTTAAGTGAATTGTCCAAGCCAGAGATGGGACTAGGGTCAAAGTTGAGGTCTTCTGCCAGGATGTTGAGCTTACTCTTTGAACTTGCTGGGTGTTTACATATTGCATCAACAGAGCCCATATGTACTGGATTTTCTTCCATTTACTAATAGAAGCAAGTTAGTGCCTTTACAGGTATTGTAGTATAAAATCAGCTCATTCAGTCAAACTAGTCAAAAATTAGTCCATCTAGGAGTCCCAAAGAGACAATGCTTTGCAGGCTTTTACTTTTCTTTTCTTTTCTTTTTCCACTGGAAATGGGAATTAGATAGATAATGCATGTTTGTGTGTATGTATGTATGTGTGTGTGTATATATATATATATATATATATATATATATATATATATTATATCTTGTTCAAATTTAAAAGAATACAATTTTTTATAGTCTATGTATGACATAAAAATAGAACGTCATTAATCAAATACATTTGCAGTATTTATTTTTGTAAGTAACTTCCTTTCTTTATGTATCTATACAGTTTTAAAGATAATGGGACAACACAGAAATATTATTCATTTTCAAGCTAACACTGATAAATAATGTTTTGTAAGTGCCCTAAATTATGTAAAGACTAAAAGTTCCATTGTTCTATATATTCTATGGAAAGTGGTTGATGTTTAGCTATGAAATAATGTATCAATCTCAGGAAACAATTCTTAGGTTAAAAAACTCATTTTCCCCGTGATGTCTTTTTTTTTAAATTTTTTTTTATTTTTTATTTTTTATTTTTTTTTAATTTATATATATTTTTTATTAGTTTCTGCTTTATAACAAAGTGAATCAGTCATACATATACATCTGTTCCCACATCCCTTCCCTCATGCATCTCCCTCCCTCCCACCCTCCCCATCCCACCCCTCCAGGCGGTCACAAAGCACCGAGCTGATCTCCCTGTGCTCTGCGGCTGCTTCCCACTATCTATCTACCTTACGTTTGGTAGTGTATATATGTCCATGCCTCTCTTTCGCTTTGTCACAGCTTACCCTTCTCCCTCCCCATATCCTCAAGTCCATTCTCAAGTAGGTCTGTGTCTTTATTCCCGTTTTACCCCTAGGTTCTTCATGACTTTTTTTTTAATTCCGTATATATGTGTTAGCATACGGTATTTGTCTTTCCCTTTCTGACTTACTTCACTCTGTATGACAGACTCTAGGTCTATCCACCTCATTACAAATAGCTCAGTTTCTTTTCTTTTTATGGCTGAGTAATATTCCATTGTATATATGTGCCACATCTTCTTTATCCATTCATCCGATGATGGACACTTAGGTTGTTTCCAGCTCCGGGCTATTGTGAATAGAGCTGCAATGAACATTTTGGTCCATGTCTCTTTTTGAATTATGGTTTTCTCAGGGTATATGCCTAGTAGTGGGATTGCTGGGTCATATGGTAGTTCTATTTGTAGTTTTTTAAGGAACCTCCATACCGTTCTCCATAGTGGCTGTACCAATTCACATTCCCACCAGCAGTGCAAGAGTGTTCCCTTTTCTCCACACCCTGTCCAGCATTTATTGTTTCTAGATTTCTTGATGATGGCCATTCTGACTGGTGTGAGATGATATCTCATTGTAGTTTTGATTTGCATTTCTCTAATGATTAATGATGTGGAGCATTCTTTCATGTGTTTGTTGGCAGTCTGTATATCTTCTTTGGAGAAATGCCTATTTAAGTCTTCTGCCCATTTTTGGATTGGGTTGTTTGTTTTTTTGCTATTGAGCTGCATGAGCTGTTTATAAATTTTGGAGATTAATCCTTTGTCAGTTGCTTCATTTGCAAATATTTTCTCCCATTCTGAGGGTTTTCTTTTGGTCTTGTTTATGGTTTCCTTTGCTGTGCAAAAACTTTGAAGTTTCATTAGGTCCCATTTGTTTATCTGTGTTTATATTTCCATTTCTCTAGGAGATGGGTCCAAAAGGATCTTGCTGTGATTTATGTCATAGAGTGTTCTACCTATGTTTTCCTCTAAGAGTTTGATAGTTTCTGGCCTTACTTTTAAGTCCCGTGATGTCTTTTCACAAAGATTTAATTCAAAGAATTTGCCTTTGTAAGATCTCCATCACTTTTCACCATTGTTCCCATGCATGTTCCTGTTAAGAGTGCCTGATTCTGTTGCTAAGCAACCTTGCAGTCTTGTTGGGTCATGATGATGAACTAATAATTATTTAAAATGTGTCTGTTTGGATAGGGTCTTTTAAAGAATATCATGATACTTTTGTGTAAGAGGCTAGGTAAGAGGGTTCTTCATTTCAACTTACAGTTCAACAGGAATATAAGTGACAGAATGATGTTTTCCAGAAGAGTTGGAAGAATGCCAAGAGTACACTAAAAAGCACTAGGTCTTACTTCCTCCCGGTATGCTTTTTTTCTAGAAAAGGGTAAAAGTCAGTCAGATGACAAGTCAAGAAATTTACCAAAGGACTTCAAAGAAATATGAGGAACATCAATATTCCTTTTATTGACTAGATTAAATTATTATGTTTTTCCTTCTCATCCCAAATTCTTAAGAAAAATTGTCAAGCCATATTATGTTGAAAAATAAGTCCCATGTAAGCGAGACATGGGTATTTGAATTTTATCAGGCTTCCAGAGAAAACTAAATTGTTGAATAAATCCTCATCCTGCTTGCTCTTGTCTCAGACATCCCTCTCCAGTTCAGGAATATCCTCCTTTAAATAGCTTATTTAACCATATGGGACTGATGCCAGTAGCCTTAATATTTTCTGTACAGTATACTGCGATATATAAGGGGACTACCATCATATCTCTAGCATGTAGTGAGAGTTAGTAAATAGCATTCTCAGTGTGTATCTGGAAAAACAAAAAGGTTGTTCCTTTAAACCATCTTTTTTGGTGATAAAGCAAAGAATCAAAGGTATTTCATTACTAAAGAATCCGAGAATGTCCTAACTCTAAGAGAAGAGCACTTCTAATGTCATCTCAAAATCCATCCAATCCAGAAGCAGAGCTGATGGTGCTACCAAGAGACAGAGTCTCCTTGTGGTGACACCACCTTCAAAAGTTTTGCAAGGTACCCCCAAACATCACCAGTTTTCTTTACAACCTTGCTTGTCTCTAGTATTTAAAGACACATCTGATACTTATTGATTCTATTTATATTTTGAGGGTGATCCCTTCTTAGGGATATCATCTCATATGCAAAGTTAAAAGTATTGATCATTTTTCTCTCCTAAACTTAAACTATTATAATTTATGTTTAAGGCAGCCAAATTTAACAGCTTTGGGGCCATAAAGGTGAGTGTTTAAATCTTGGTTCACTGTTCTGTAGGTGGTATATGGCCACTCCAGGTATCAGTTTTCTTACTTATAAAATAGGGTTTGCAGTGCTTTCTTCACAGATAAAGGATTAAATTTGATATGCTAACATAGTGTCTACCATATAGTGTACATTAAATGTGAGCCCTCTTTCCTATCTCCACTGGGTGTGGCCAACTTCTAGTTTTCTAGGATTTACTAGAAAATTTCATACCTTCTAGGAATATATGGCTTCTGATCATATTCCCTTACCATCTTCATTTTACTAAACTAAAGGCTCTTAATTTTTTTGTAATCCCCACATTCTTATTTCCTATCTCAGCTACTTTTCTGTTAATTTTTTAGAATTCAGTTTATTTTAGCAGGCATTAATTGAGGTAAGGGGAATTACAGTAGGTCCTGTGGTTACAAATGTAAACAGGATCCCTGTTCTCAGGTACCTTACAGTCTAGTGTCAAGAGTAGTAAACAGACAAAAAATTGCAATTTGACCTGATAAATTCTGTGATATTGGTAAGCCTGTGACAACACAAGGGAAATATCTAAATCAGATTAGGGAGGATGGGAGATTAAAGGTAAAGGAGCTTGCCGTACTTGTAGGCTTTTCTCTAGATTTGGCAAACATGTTCAAGGTTTAGATTGACCAAGACAGCCTTCACATTCCTTTCAGCTTAATAAAACTTTAGACAGGTTTCTTCCTGACTTATAGGCCCTTGACCTCCCCTTATTTAGAACATTTACTCTAAAAAACATGCAAATTCTTTTTTCACCCCTTTGACACGTAAATCTTCTTCTAGTAATCTTGCCAGATTTACAACCCAGGAATGTCTTTCTCACGGACATGGGAGCCATTTTTCGAAATGTAATCATCAAGAAAGATAGCACCGCATTCTCTGTGGGAGGGCAAGAGTCTAACTTCAATAAGTGCTGATTAGCAAACACAGATGGCCTAATCACATTAACCAGTCTCCTCCTAATGTCCTCCAGTACCAGTCCACTAGCTCACTCCAGAATTGATAAACTGTCCCACCTTTTGTTTCAGCAGAGTTTAGTCCAATCTCTCTCTCAAATTGCAATCGTTTTCAATAAACTTTCCCTTGCCTGTTTAAGTCTGTCCTTGGACAGGATGCATCCAGGTTTTGTACAAGGGGGAAAAACTGATTTTTGCCCAATAATCTACTCACTGATGCCTGGCATCAGTAATTGCTGATTAAAATAAGTCCATCATGTCAATGTCTAGGGGGAAATGTTTTCAATGGCTCTAAACACTTTGAGCAGTGATAAATGAAATCTCTGAGTTCACCATCTTCTAACTGGAACTAGAATTATTTTTCCAAAAATATGTTTCTTTACACTTATGCACAAAATGAGCCTCTGCCTCAAAGAGACTGTGAGTAGGCTCAAGTATCCACTCGTCCTAATAGCTTTATACTCGTTCTTTTGGTATTTCAATTATCTCTAGTGTTCAGAATCATGAATAAAGTTGGGAGCAATTCATGATGATGTTAATCAACTATAAATTACTCAACAAGGGCTCCCCTTATTATACTCTCCATGGAGCTCCCTAGAGGATCAGCTCAGGTACTGGCCTCATGCACAGTCTACATTGAGAGGATTTCCAATAATTGATGGTTTTAGACAAAATTTTGAATTCTAAAAATGGATGGAAATTTGGAAATTCTAAATCAATCATAGCAAATTACAAATTATCATCAAGAAAGACTGCATAATAAAAATTTCTAAAGGTTACTGTAGAAATTAAGCTTAAATTCAAATTTAATTCTAAGGTAAATAAAAACATGTACTCCATTTTCTTTTTTTCATTATAAAATTTATAAAGCCAGAATTTTCCTTCTAATGTGCGCATTGGGTGTACTTGCTTTTTCTTTCCAAAAAAAGTTTCACTAACTTAAGGACATATACAACATATGGCACCTTAGAATTAAGGAAATATGGGAGAATGATTTTGATTACCTCCTCATGCTACATGAAAATTCATTACTTCAAACTTTCTTGAACAATTTTTTAAAAGATGCCAGTTATCTAACTCATACAAACACCCATATACATATGTACATCTTTCTTGTTGGGGAACAGACTTATATTAGTGTAAATAAGTGGTCATTAAAGTTAATGTGTTCATTTTATATAGTTATAATTTAAGATATAGTAGAAATTGGTTTGAACATGATATATACCTTTTAAAAATATATTAGAGACTTATAGAACCACCTCACAGTGACTGTATTTGTCCATTATGAGGTTTAGAATATACTTTACTACTTAAATGAGTTGAGTATGATATTTTATCATTATACCTTTGCTTTTATCACATATTGTGGATGTAGAGTCTTTGGTCAGAAACACCCTCTATATTATAAAAACATCATTATAGAAAAATGCAGTATTCTTTTAATATATAATTTAACATGAAACTAGGACAGATTTTCAGCAGAAGAAGGGAGCTGCATATATTTGGCTGTTACTGGCAGGCCTGTTTCTGCCCAGTAATTACCCAGTCTTTACATACATGTTACAGTTCAGTGCTTTTAAGGAAATCCAGCTTTCTTTGCTCTCTGATCTTTTCTTCTCACAAAATACTTAGCAAACACATAGCTATTAGCTCCATAGGAAGTGGTTGTATATATCAGGTATTTTTCACAAGCCCACTTAACCAAGGTACCAAGTAATTTGACTAGAATCCAAACCAAATCAGTTGAAGAGCTAAGTGTGCAAAAAATCCTGTAACACACTAGATTCCAATGAGCCACAGTTTTATTAACACTGCATCACTTAGCAAACTCAGATGGGGTCTTTGGGTCTTTATGTTGAGTTTCTTTAATTGGCAAATGCTTAAGAGCACACTTTATTTATTGATTGATTGATTTATTAAAGAATCATCTTTTTTTAAATTTATTTATTTTGGGCTGTGTTGGGTCTTCATTGCTGCACGTGGACTTTCTCTAGTTGTGGGGAGTGGGGGCTACTGTTCGTTGTGGCGCGTGGGCTTCTCATTGCGGTGCCTTCTCTTGTTGCAGAGCACAGGCTCTAGGCACGTGGGCTTCAGTAGTTGTGGCACACGGGCTCAGTAGTTGTGGTGCATGGGCTTAGTTGCTCCACGGCATGTGGGATCCTCCCGGACCAGGGCTCGAACCTGTGTCCCCCGCATTGACAGGTGGATTCTTTTTTTTTTTTTTTTTTTTTGCTATACGCGGGCCTCTCACTGCTGTGGCCTCTCCCGTTGTGGAGCACAGGCTCCGGACACGCAGGCTCAGCAGCCATGGCTCACGGGCCCAGCCGCTCCCCGGCATGTGGGATCTTCCCGGACCGGGGCACGAACCCGTGTCCCCTGCATCGGCAGGCGGACTCTCAACCACTGTGCCACCAGGGAAGCCCCGACAGGTGGATTCTTAACCACTGCGCCACCAGGGAAGTCCCTAAGAGCCCACTTTAAATGCAGTTACACAATGACATCATGATAAGAAATGCTATAGGAATATCGGCATAGAAAAAAAAATTATCATCACTCACATATGCCCTGAGCATTTTCTGCTGAAGAGAGAATCTGAACTCCATAATGAGGGTACTAATACATTACATGCTTCTGACAGTAAGTTCTTAGCACTTAAGAAATATCATCAAACATTATATCTCTGCAGCTTAATCCTTCTTAACCTGAAATATACCTTTAGAAATAATATTTTAACAGTTTGAGAAAATTCAGCTATTACATAGCTATTTATCTAAATATTTACGTGAGATAATTATGAAGGCATTCTATTAATAATTTTGTGAAGACATTGTAATAACAATTTAGTCTTAGAATTTTAGAAAAAAAAATAAACCAATAAAAAGGTACTTCTTCTGGTTCAAGCTGTACAAATGAAAATTCTGAAGCTAAGTAAATTGGGCAAAGTATGTTGCTGTTTCATAAGTTAATGAAAGTAAATTTATTTATTAAATTTTTATTTATTTATAGTTTCATGGGTTTATAACACATAAGGTTCATGTGTATAATATTATATTTTGACATTTATATAAACTACAGTGTGCTCACCACCAAAAGGTTAGTTGTCAACTGTCATCATATTGTTGACCCCCTTTACCCATCTTGCCCTCCCTCCACCCCCTTCTCCTCTGCTAACCACTACTCTGTTCTCTGTATCTATTTGTTTCAGTTTGGTTTCTTCATTCATTTTGTTTTGCTTGTTTTTATATGCCACATATGAGTTAAATCATATGGTATTGGTCTTTCTCCATCTGGTTTATTTCACTTAACATAATACCCACAAGGTCCATCCATGTTGTCCCAAATGCCAAGATTTCATCTTTTTATGGCTATTATTCCATTGTAAGTGTGTGTGTATCTTCTTTATCCATTCATCCATCAGTGAACACTTAGGTTGTCTCCACATCTTGTCTATTCTAAATAATGCTGTGATGAACACAGGGGTGCATATATCTTTTCAGATTAGTGTTTTTGTATTCCTTGGATAAACACCCACAAGTGGAACAGCTACATCATATGATAGTTCTAGTCTTCACTTTTTGAGTAATCTCCATGTGATTTACCATAGTGGCTGCACTAATTTACATTCCCACCAAAAGTGCACAAGGGTTCCCTTTTCTTCACTTCCTCTCCAGCACTTATTTCTTGTCTTTTTGATAATAGCCATTCTAATGGGTGTGAAGTGATATCTCCCTGTGGTTTTGATTTACATTTCCCTGATAATTAGTGATGTTGAACATTTTTCACATGCTTGTTGGCCATCTATATACCTTCTTTGGAAAAATATCTATTCAGTTTCTCTGCTCGTTTTTTAATTGGATTGTTAGCTTTTTTGTTGTTGAGTTGCTTGAATTCTTTATCTATTTTGGATATTAGATACATGATTTGCAAATATCTGCTCCATTTGGTAGGTTTTCATTTTGTTGATGTTTCCTTTGTTGTACAGAAGCTTTTTAGTTTGATAATAGTCCCATTTGTTTAGTTACGCTTTTGTCTCCTTGCCTGAGGAGGCATATGCAGAAAGATATTGCTAAAACCAAAGTCAAAGCGAATACTGCCTATGTCTTCTTCTAGGAGTTTTATTGTTTCAGATCTTACATTGGAGTCTCTAATCCATTTTGAGTTGATATCTATGTATGGTATAAGATAGTGGTCTAGTCTCATTCTTTTGCGTGTGGCTATCCAGAAAAACTAAATTTAGATGCTCTCCATCCTTTCATCAAATTTTCAACCCATTCAGATTAATCTGCAAAACTGCATCAAGAGGTTTGAGGGTAGAGAACTTTTTACTGTCTAGCTGATTTTTAAGAGTGATTAGGGCAGAGTTATAAATCAAATTACTGCAAAAAACGTTCTGGCTAGTCCATGTCAGTCACTTTCCTAAATTTCAAGGTTATTGACTGCTCAACTTATCTTATGACTTTAAATTTGAAAGCCTCAAATTAGCAACAAGTTCTCATAGGATTCAAAGCAGTAGGGGTTTTACAGAATGATTCTGTTAAATTAATCTTTTCCTCATTTGAAACATAGATGATTAAGATACATATTAATTTATTCAGAAAAGTCATACATTTTTTCAATGGAAAAAATCTTCCCTTCTGTGCTCCCTAGGGCTATTTGTGTGCAAAATTTAACAAATATTGGTTCAACTCTTTTTTTTTCTGATTCAAAACTTCAGCATGAGTGATGATTAGTTGGATGGCTAACGAGACAGTAATCTCCTCAAACATCTTTTAACCTACTTGTACATTCTACATGAAGCAGCAGCTCAGTAACTGTTGAATGAACGAGTGGACAGATCCCACTTACCCAGAAGACTGAATTCTTCTTTAAGAATCTGAGGTTTAATTTTGTGGTCAAATGTTTAGAAATGGAAATAGAACTCAAAGTTCCACTTGACTTATAACGTGACTTCTGTCCTCAGCAGATGGTTAAAAAGGTTAGTTCTACCAGTGGCTTCAGAAAACATACAGAAGGTGTTAGCAGAACCATGATATTTACGGTATATATTTGATTGTTTCAAGAACTGAGTGAACAGGTATTACTTGTAAGGGCAATCAGGTGCCAGTTTCAATGATCAGGCCTGAACTGCAGGGGTTCCACACTCAGCCCTGCTGCTTGTTAATTCTGGCTTCACTCATTATGCTTCCTGATGCTGCCACACAGCTCCTTATTTTGAGGTAACAGGTGATCTGACTATGCTTTTTTGTTTGTTTGTTTTTCTAACGTTACACAGAAAGCTAGAGTCAAAAATTTGTGTGTAGTCTGAGAATGATACTTTGGATATATTGCTATTTATGATAAGCCCAGATTTACATGTTTACCTCGAACTGGAAAAAAATTGCTAACTAGAATTTCCCCCGTAAAAGTAATTACTGACAATGTCTTCCTCCTTAACCACATGGACCTATATCAAGGCTGCTTATCTGTGCAAGATACCAAAGTTGTTACCACAGGACTATGCTATCAGAAGCAGATTTTCTGCCAGTGGGCTGGGCCAGCTTTTGCAAACTACAGGAAACCTGGGTTCCTAAAATAACCTAAGGGACACTCCTGATCTAAACTCAAACAGAATGGGGTTAATACATAAATCCTTGCAGGAAGTTTGGACACTGAAAAGATCTGTCACTGAGGATGGCGATTCAGCTTAACAAATGAGGCAATGAGACTGATGGAATACGCCCTTTCCAAAGAAGTTACAATGATTTCCGTTGATACTATCAGTATTTCCACAGTCCTCTGTTTCCAGGAGGTTATATATAGTATCACAGAAGAACCCTGAGAACAGATAATCAAGCCTTTATAAAGAATCAGAGAAATATATTAAATGTCTCTTAACAAGGAGAATTGAACTTTTTTACTAACAATAACCATTATTATCATTATAGAATTATTATATTGTTCTTAATATTTTATTATTAAATAAATATTATCTGCAGGGAAGGCAGATTGGCATCACATAAGTGTTACGTCACTGAAAACTAATCAATATACACACAAAATAATGTGCTAAGGCTACACTAGGGAGTCTCACTTCTGATCTCAAGGTTATGCCAGTTTATCCCAATTTCTCAACAAAACTCTTTATCAAACTTATTGTATCTTATCCCGCACTATATCGGAACTGTTTTAAAAGGGATCTTGTTAGTCATTTTCCTTAAAAAAAAAAAGAGAAATCCAAGTCATGCCTTTTCTATGAAATCTTTGGAGGTTGCTATGACAATGTTATTTGTAGCTCAGCCCACAATTCATATTCTTCAGCTTTTACCCAAAGTAACCTGGTTCTGCTTGTTAGGTATCATCTTCTAAGACTCCAAGAGATATTGCCAAAGCTTTCTCCAGAGACTAGGATTGGAAAAATGACGGCATTATTAAATGCTGAACTTTACAAAAATCATTTCTATTTTGAGCACCCTAACATAGTTATCTTCATTTTGCATAATCCTTTTTTTTTAAACAAGGATGTACATTTTTACATGGTTGCAATTACAGCAAACACAGGGTTTTGTGTTATTCCTTCACCATTTCCAATAACGAAAGCATTTTTCATATATTACAATTGGGGGATTATTTTAATGTTAAAGAATACATGATATTTAATGGATACAATCTATATTTAATTTAATCAGATTCCTAGTACTAGCTATTTGTCTTCATTTTTTTCCTTATTACAGATAGATTCACAAATAATATTATTATGAATATTTTTTTCCTCTACAGAATTGTTTCTTTGAATGAGACAGGGGTTATGGTTTGTTTGGCTTGTATCGACAGTATTTATAAAAGTGTAAATCTGAATGTGTTTAGGTGAGGCAAGTACAGTAACCTGTATTCCCATTGCCTTCCCCCAGGCCAACATTGTACATTTAGATTACCTGCTTGACCCTGAAAGCATTTGAATTTTTGACTCCTGGATTACTGGGTCAAAGGCGTAAGTATCTTTATGACTTTCAATAACAATGATCATTTAACTCTTCTAAACCAGTTATACATGTATTTCAATGTCACCAACTTTCATTTATTTGAGTACTTTCCAAACGTTAGGTGCTGTATAGGCATTGGGGACACAATGAGCAAGTAAGACAATGAACAGGGAGTTACAATGCAGTCTGAATCAATAGAACTTAGAATAGGGTACTAAGGGAACCCATAAGAGAAGCAGAAACAAGTCTTCTCCAAATCGGGTCATTACATGGGGAAGTGGTAGCAAGTAGAAGAACGGAGGAAGGAGAGAAGTCCAGGCAAAGAGAGCACCACATGCAATGGCCTGGAAAACATAAAGCAAGCATATTTTAAGTATTATGAGAATGGAGAGGGTGAGGTTAGTGTTGAAAGACATGAATATATATATGAAAAAGCATATATATATGATTTTATAATGTAGTCATCATTAGGTATCATTTAATAATTTTTTGTCAAATTTACTAACTATATAAGCATGTTATACATGTAAAGTAGATTTAGTATGCATCGCATCTAAGAAAATCCAATTCCTGACATAATCAGCAGAATGAAAAGTGACACAGAGATTAGAAAACTCCCCAGCACTTGAGAGAAGAGAGGTTTGTGCAGTTTGATGGCAGCACAGGCCCATGTGTAGGAGAAGGGGAGGTGATGGAGCAGCAGGGATAGGTTAGAACAGTTGGAGTGCCTGGAGGGCCAGGCCAAGGAGTTCACTTTGTATTAACTCAATGGTCAATGAAATTACATAGCCATTTTAGATGAAACAAAATTATAATTAAAACTGTAGAGGAAACACTCATTCCTTTCACTAAAGCAAAATGCAGAACATCCTGGTGTCAGCACTGGAAAACAATCTCCAGGTAATTGAAGCAGGAAAACCACATCCATTTAGGGGTTCTCTCATTTTCATTATGACTGCTACCACCATAGCAGCCTCTAGGCTTCCATTCTAACACTTTTGTCCAGGTATGGAGCAATCAAAAACATCTTGCTTTGTTTCACTTTAGTACAAATGATATAGAAAAGACATCAAAAGAATTTATTAAGTGATAAGAGAGAATAACTGGGAAACAAAGCGTGTGTATGAAATATATAAACAGTCTAGTTTACAAAGAACTACTTTATTCTTTATAGAACATTGTTAGCCCATAGTCCATGTTATTCTACATTGGACACCAAGTATCTGTTAACCCTATGAAATAATATGTAAGACATTATGTGCACTTATATAGTCTTTGTATACAGGATGTGATGGAAGAGGACCTCTACCAATAGATAGAAAAGAAGTTCTTGTAATTGTGTGTTATGCAAGCCAAAAGCGGATGGGGTAATTTGCCAGAAATAATACTATAAGGGATATAAGTAATTTGGTCCAAGTACTCCACTCTCTGGGTTGCATTATTCAAGAGTAAATTTTAGAATGTCTGGAAGCAGAGGTCTTACCCAGTGTTCGAGACATATGAGGTCTCTGAGAATTTCTCTGAAATCACACTGAACATCTTGTGTACGTGTATGTGTGTGTGTATATCTCCTGGGAAGTCTTTAAAAGGCTCATAAGCTCTTTTATGGCACTTCTTCAATTCACTTCTGTGCTGGACCTCCCCATTTATGAAAGCAGAAGTTTCAGCCTCTGAGACTTTGGGCACAAGTCAGCAGGTGGTGACAGCTTTCTCTTCCAACACTGCATCTTTTAAGCATTCTTAAGAAAGCAAGCAGCCATCAGTTATGAACATCATTCAGGTGACGTTCTGTATGTATGAACTGTATTTGAGATTAAAAGACGGGGAAGAGATGGGAAGTGAGTAGACATGAGACTATTATAGGGCTCAGGAGAAAAGTGGCAGAATCCAATTACGATGGGATGAGTGGGAATACAGAAATGAGGATGGGCAGAGGATGCACATCTTGGTATTTGGTATATACCGCAGGGTTTTTTTCACCAAGTTGTCATTCTGTGTTTGGAAAACAAAATTGGGGGGAAAATGAAATCAAAGAGTAAGTCAGTGCTTGGCATATAATAGGAATGTAATAAATTTTGGAAAGACTCACACTACCATGGTGAAACTTTTAGTACTAAACACATATTTAGTATTAAACATATATTCATTTGCAGAACAGACAGAAGTTGGACTTTTATATTACTAATGCTTACAATACTTCAACTTCTGGTCA
Organism: Mesoplodon mirus; assembly: GCF_964341445.2. Taxonomy (NCBI): domain Eukaryota; kingdom Metazoa; phylum Chordata; class Mammalia; order Artiodactyla; family Ziphiidae; genus Mesoplodon; species Mesoplodon mirus. The sequence continues at coordinate 3,261,612 of NW_028295808.1, read as the reverse complement.
TCTTATACAAGTTCATTAGACCACTGATCGTTGTTGCAATGGAGTTCTGAAAGTTTAATTTTGAGATGTGAATGAGAAATGAGGTCATGGCATAGATGAAGACAGGCAATGAAACTATAAAATTGGTAAGCTTGGTCTATGAGAACCTATATGAGCAAAGAATCTGAAAAAGAATAGATATATGGATATGTATAACTGAATCACTTTGCTGTACACCTAAAACTAACACACTGTAAATCAACTATACTTCAATAAAATTAATTTTTTAAAAATTAATTAGTTAAAATTAAAAAACATTAAGCTTGGTGAAGTGTAGTTGACCTCATTCAGGAAAGTAGAAGTAGGCACAGGTTCTGGAGGATACAGGAGTGGTTTGAATAGAGAGAGGGCCAACTTTACTTCCTAACAGTAAGTTAAAATTAGGGGAATACAGAGATTATAGAATAATAATCAGAAAGTGGCATAAATGTAAGAAGCAGGCTGGCTCTTCTTATACTAGAGAAAGAGAAAGCTAAATTTGTGGTGGAGATGGTAGGGGAATCATTTGAAACAATCCAGATTTCAATTGAAGTGAAGAGGTCAGAAAATATTAAGGATAAATAAAGCTTAGTTTATTCATTAGGAACATGGAAATTAGGAACATGGAAGTTAGAGTTAGTAAAAACCAGTCTCAAAATGATAATTCTCTAATTTGATAATTCTGAACTAATCAGAAAAAATATGAACTATAGTGCACATTAAGTCAATGTTGAGGAAAATGATGTATTTATTTGAGTACAATTCAGTTGTTATTTTACAATGCTTTAACAAAAGTACACACTAAATACATAGAATTTATATATACTATAGTATAAGTATACTTTTTAGCATAGAAAATTACAAAATTATCTAATCACTTAAAAGAAAATAGCATTATCCTTCTCACAAAGTTCTGAAATAAAAGAAAAAAATTATGAAGATAGAAACTATTCACTGAAGTTTCTGAAATAATCAGAAAGCTTGAATCAAAGAGAGATTGCATTTAAGGAGGATGTGTTATTGTTTAATTCAATGGTTAAAGAAACAGAAAAATTAAATGGGAACACATTTCTGTTAAACTTTCCCCTCGGGCAGCTGGTATAAATAAGGGAGCTAGTATGGACCCTCCATTTCCCTTGAACAGGTGTTAACTTCTTCCTGTTTAGAGGGTTTCACTTCATGGTTAAGAGCATGGCCTCTGGGCTCAAATCTTTTGTGCCTGAATCCTAGACATGTCACTTGTTAAGTGTGCAACTTTTGGCAAGTTTCTTACTTTCTCTAAGCCTCAATATTTAACTGTGTAATGTGGATAATATTTGTGAGGGTTAAATGCCACTGACAAACGGTAACTGGTATACATTTAAGCGCTCAATAAATTTGTCTATCAGGAGGAGTGTGGACATAGAGGGAGATGGTAGATAGATTCAGAAGGGAAATGTGAGAATTCGTTTAGAGTGAACAGTTTCGAGGAAGATAACAACTGAAAGGGGGGTCCTCCTTCCCATTCAGCTGCTAGAAAAAGAGGTGTGTTTAACAGAACAGAGAAAACAGGCTGAAAACTGGTGGCCCTGTGGGCATTGGAGGAGGGGAAGCATGTTAGAAGTGTTTCACACACAGACCGAAGAAGCTAAATCCTACACATCCAACAGAGCTGCGGATATCTATTTCAGTATGTCTGTGGGTCTATCTGTACAATGTTTCTCTTGAAAAGTCAGCAAGCGCTGTGAAGATAGAGCTCCAATCCTCTCTGACACTTGTTTAGGGGAGGGGCGGCAGCAGAGAAATCTCAGGGTGGAAGACAACCTACAAATACCTGCAGGGACACACATGACTACTTTCCACTTTCCTCCTGGTATCAGAAGGCAAACACGCTAGCACCTCTGTCTTGGACTTCCCAGCCTCCAGAACTGGGAGCAATAATTGCTGTTGTTATAATCTACCCAGTTGGTGGTATTTTGTTATAGCAACATGATTGGAGTAAGATAGCATCTTTCTACCCTAGAGGAATAATTCCGAGACTAATTACCTAGTAAAAGTTGTGCATTACCTCAACATACACCAAGTGATGCTGGATGAGGTAAAATCCAGAAACAAGGTTGCTGAAGAGTTCTGTCATGATCGACTCTCACATACTATCACATACCTCAGAGATACTACATATTTACTTGTGTTAGGAGCTTCACATGGCAGTGGTTTTCTTCATGGCAGTGTGAACACCAGCATCACTGCTACTTGCTACTCCTAAAGGAGCTCGAATGCCTCACTCCTCTTCCTTGGGAGCTATTCCAGTTTTCACTTGGCTGATCTTCAAGCTACTTATCATAAGTGTCCATTCTCTTGATTTTCAGGAACACTCATTACTATTATATCCCTCAGGGCAATTTTAGAAGTTTAAAGCAATGAAGAGTAGCTTCTTACGATAAGAAAAAAGAATAAGGTGGGTTGTTGTTCATTTATTGATCATTTATGAGTAGCTGTCATATGCCAGGCATTGGGGCATTGTGCTTTTGACGTCAGAAGCAGTCCCTGCTTTCAAGTGGTCTCTGGTAAAGCTGGGAGGAGTTTCAACTGGACAGAATAGTATAACATAATGAGTAGATAAGTGCCAGGACAGGGTGCCAGGGTGGGAAGGAGGACACAGAGAAAGAATGAGTTCATCATGAAATATTTTTGAAGAACAGGACACCTGATTTGTGTTTTGAAGGAAATGTAGAAGTGTGAAAGACAACAAAAAAGTTTCAGAAGTGAACATTCTAGGCAGAGGCTATAGCAAGATTTAAAAAGCAAGAGGGCACAAACCACAGAGCTGATCTCCCTGTGCTACGTGGCTGCTTCCCACTAGCTATCTATTTCACATTTGGTAGTGAGTGTATATATGTCCTGTGACCACCTAGAGGCGTGGGATAGGGAGGGTGGGAGGGAGACGCAAGAGGGACGAGATATGGGGATATATGTACATGTATAGCTGATTCACTTTGTTATAAAGCAGAAACTAACACACCATTGTAAAGCAATTATACTCCAATAAAGATGTTAAAAAATAAAATTAAATTTTAAAAAACACACGAGGGCATACAGAGCAATGGTGGTCCTAAAGAACTGCCAATAGGTACGTATGACTGGAGTGTAAGATCATTTGAGCAAGTAATGCAAAGGATACCAAAATGTGCAGTGGATAATCTAAGGTAAGGATATATCACCTTTCTTTTTTTCACCCTAGAAATATTTACTGAGTGACTCTTATATGCCAATGATTGTTGTAGGTTCTGCAGTGAAAAAATCATGACTCTACCTGCACGGAATTCGCATTCTACCTAGGGAAGAGACCGAAAATAAACCAATACCAAAATATTGATATATTGTTTGGCAGACGGGAACAAACATATGGAGAAAACTATATCAGAGATGGAATGGAGCATGTGTAGGTTAATGTGTGCACCTGCATGGGGATGCACAACAGCTGTTTTTTATAGGATGATCAAGGTCTCACTGATGTGGTGACATTTGACCAGAGACTTGAAGGTAGTCATATCCTATCTATTATCATAACCTCTAGTATCATATTCTATTTATATGTGTATGGATTACTTTTCTAGAACATTTCCAGAGGATGAAATCGTAAATGCAAGGGCCTTTGGATGGGAGAACGTTGAGTGTTGAAAGTACAAACTAAGAGGCTGGTGTTCCTGGTGTGGAAAGAGTGAGAAGAGCAGTGGATAAACTGGAGAGCTGGTGGTGGCGAAGGGGGTGCAGAAAAGATAGGGCTTTTTAGAGTCTCTTTAAGTACTTGTTCCCTTGTGGCTCCCCACCTCTTAGACAGAATCAAGGAACTGTCTAGTCACAGGCAGTGGAGAATAGGCATTTGATAGTTTTTGCTAAAGAGTTAAGCTTAAAAGCCTAAAATCTTTATGGACAGAGAGAAATTGTGCTCAATTTCTTCTTTACTACATCAGAGTAATAGATGGATAAATCCAAAGAATTTTCCACAAAGGGAAAGCGCCATCAGGATTTGCGTATTTTTTGTTTTGTCTTGTTTTTTAACAAGAGGGAAGGGAAATTACCGTTACTATTTGTAATCTAGAAAGACTGGGGTAAAGAGAGGTTAAATGGCTCATTCACTGCAAACCTGGGCTTAAGAGGACAGTCAAGAGTGTTCAACATGATGCCCTCGGGCAATCACTTACTCAGAGGAGGGCCAATTACTTTTTAAATTAAATTAAATTTATTTATTTATTTACACAGCAAGTTCTTATTAGTTATCTATTTTATACATATTAGTGTATACATGTCAACCCCAATCTCCCAATTCATCCCACCACCACCACCCTTGCCCCGCTTTCCCCCCGTGGTGTCCATACGTTTCTTCTCTACATCTACGTCTCTATTTCTGCCTTGCAAACCGGTTCATCTGTACCATTTTTCTAGATTCTACATATGTGTGTTAATATACGATATTTGTTTTTCTCTTTCTGACTTACTTCACTCTGTATGACAGTCTCTAGGTCCATCCACGTCTCTACAAATGACCCAAGTTCATTCCATTTTATGTACGTACTACGTCTTTTTTATCCATTTGTCTGTCAGTGGGCATTTAGGTTGCTTCCATGACCTGGCTATTGTAAATAGTGCTGCAATGAACATTGGGGTGCATATGTCTTTTTGAATTATGGTTTTCTCTGGGTATGTGCCAGTAGTGGGATTGCTGGGTCATATGGTAATTCTATTTTTAGTTTTCTAAGGAACCTCCATACTGTTCTCCATAGTGGTTGTATCCATTTACATTCCCACCAACAGTGCAAGAGGGTTCCCTTTTCTCCACACCCTCTCCAGCATTGGTTGCTTGTAGATTTTCTGATGATGCCCATTCTAATCGGTGTGACTTTCAATACGCTTCCCTGGGGCAGTAGTGATTATCTTCCCAATAGCTTGGGCAGCTTGGTGAAGAAGATCAGAAGCTGACTTCAGCTTTTCATAGCTCTCTATCTTTCTACTTCCTAAATTCCCATTCCTTTTACTTGAGCAGTGGTTCATCAAATATGTAACAGCAGCAGAAGCTTCTCCTAGAAACTTGTTAGAAATGCAAATTCCCAGCTGAGGCTCCGGAAATCATTGTTTTGACAAGCCTTCTGATTCTAGCTAAAGCTTGAGACCCATTGCTCTTCTTCTGATCTGAGAGAGAGGGAGCGGGGGGAAAGAGAGAGAAAGCCCAGGAAAGAATGCTGGAAAGTAAATTCAGAGAGCTTTTTATATGGGGTTTTTACTGTGGTAACTTACAAATGGTTGAAAAACACCCACAAATTGAAACATGTAGCTACTTTAAGGACTCTTTAGCAGAAATCAATCTTATTCCCGATCTATTACTTAATAGGTCATTTCCTCATACGGATGGCTAACAGCAATTCAACAGAAAATGCTTTTTATATTTAAATAACACTTTCTGTTCCAAGATGTCAAAATGTTTGACAAGTGGTCAAAATGCAGCTCACTAATATTCTCAACCCCATGGTAGTAAATAACCCACATCTACCATCACTGCTGTTTACTGGTGATTGCTTTTCTGGGAAAGTTGAAGCGCCTTTGCTATCTCTGTAGAAAGTCAATGACTAAAGGAGGAAACGTCCTTCATCTTGGTTCCCATAGGAAACCAAATTGATAAATCACTCACTGACTTCTATTATTGCATCTCAAGGATAGTTAACAATGCTCATCAAGGAAAAATCCCAAAGAACACTCTTGCCCTATCTCTGATTAAACCTGATTTTGGAAAATCATCTGGCTCAATCTACATTTAATTACAATATGAATGCTACTTAATTCCCTATTACTTCTGGTTACACAGGATCAATGCCACTTGAAGAGTAAGAAGCAAAGGTTCACTACATTGGGGTCTCCTTGACAGCCAAGCCTGTGCCTTAGTCATTTTGACTCCCTAGTGACCAGCTTGGTATCTGGAATAGTATATGTGATCAGTAATTATTTCTTGAATGTATGATGTATGAATGAGTCAAGATATCTTGAGAGTTGGAGTCATGGGTCAAGAGGAGAAAACGTGGTTTAAAAAAACCCACTGAATTCTCAGAAGCCGGTGCGGCAATGAATGCTAATAACAACTTGACAATGTCCTCTGTCATTGCAAATAATGTGATACCAACATCTACTAATCAATCAAAAAAAGACTTTCAGAATTCAAATTTGGATAGGATTTTGAGCTGGGGATTCCTCTCACCCACCTTTTCTTATGATAAAACTTGGAACTGTAGTGTCAATAGATAATATGCCAGGTTTTCACTTAAAATTGGAAAAGTTAATCTAATTTCGGAGGCATGAAATAAAACTGATGGGCAAATGTTAGAATTTCCATCAATGAAAAAGCTTAATTTCTAAAATGCTGAAGGTTAGTTTATCAAAATACTGAAATTGCCTCATATCATAAGTCAAAGCACCCTCTCTTTACTAAATAAGGAGCTACAAAGTTGTACAATTACTGTCAATACTTTTTTTACTTGGTTTGAAAAAAGGTTGCTTGTTTTAAATAGAACAAAGTTCAACTGAAGTGACTATAATATCATCAGTCTTGTAAAACTCCTTGTGTTAGATTTCTTCTATCCCCAAGATGCCAACTATGCATATTAAACGGACTCTTGTTTTTTGCGTATGATTTCTGTACATCTTTCCTATATGAATTTTCATGTTAAGTACCCTTTCTTAGAGTGTGGATTGTAACCACTCTGTTTAAAACTCTATCACCAGTACCTAGAACAGTGCCTGCCACATAAGAAACACTTAATAAAATTTCTAAATTATCTTGATTAAAATCCATACTCATCCTAGCTTTAAGCACATGAAGACAGAAATAGGTTCCAACTGCATAAGAACACGTGACTAATCCAGAGTAAATGTTAACTATAAGTACAAATTATCTGTTGATTAAAATACAGAACATGTCTGAGATTTGGAATTCCTTCCTAATAACCCTGAGTCAGAGCTGTGGTAAAGGCTTACTGGGGGCATGATACCATTTTCTGAGGACACACTCAGAAGAGGAAGAAGTTGATGAGACAGCATGCAAGATTTTCCAGGCTCAAAATGGAACTTGACTCATCTGCATGGAACCATCCAGCGAAACACAGAAGAGCTCACTCTTCTACTGGATTAAGCTCACCCTGGTGGAATGGAATGGAACAGAAACAAGAGACTGAGGTCTAGGTTTTGAGGATCTTCACTCCACTTACCTGCTTTCACAGGACCAGGCAACGGACAAGAAGAAATGTGGAACTGTTGCTGTGTACCTCTAAACAAATACAGTCACCCTATGTAATAGAATGTGTCATAAATCTGACCAATTAGAATAATTCCTCCATTCTTGGTGGAGTAGCTCTGATAGAAATGGACAGAGCTGGGCTCGGGGTGGGAAGGGGGTGGTTTCCTTCTGTTACAAGCTCTAAACTTTCTTCAAGTTTCCTATGATTTAAGCCTAACTAAAATTTATGGACTTTTGAAAAAGAGTAGGTACCAAAATTAAATAAGCTGAGAGTGTTGAGGGTGAAAAACATGATAACAAATTTAAGGAAATGTAGAATTATTACTATGAGAATTACCAGAACTGTGTTTGTTCCAAATATGAGCCTGCTATAGCATTTTAATTATGAATAGAATTAAACAGAAATTCACTTGCTGTCACCATCTGATAATATTACCAAAAACTTCCCTTAAGGAAATTTAAAATTATTTCTTCTATGTAAATCTCTACAAGTCCTTATTTTCAACCTTATTATAAGAAATAACACACAGTAGCAACAAGCTGGCAGAATTTTGACAATTCTCCTGCCTCCCTCCATTCCGCCTTCTTTTCCTCTTTCCCTCCCTCCCTTTCCCTCCTCTTCCCTCACTCCCTTTCTTTCCACAAAGCAAGTAAATGGGTACATAGAAAATAGTAGGGGTCACACGCTTTCATTACAGGGGTTGGGAATGTGGACTCTCACAAAAACAGGCTTGATTTTAAATACTGTATCTGTGACTTACTAGCTGTGTGACCATGAATAATTTAATCATTCTGTGCCTCAGTTTGTCCGGCTGTAAAATAGGTGCAAACAGTACCTACCTCTTAGGATTGTTGTCAGGGGGGATTCCAACTGGTTTTAAAATAGTATTTAGCACAGAGGAAGCATAATAATTATTATTTTTCACTTCTCTGAATATATAAAACATTTAGTATTGGGATTCATAGTCTCAAAATCTAACACTCACTGATGTGAATATCTGAATGGCTAAATGGAGAAAAACATTGTTATAGTAATTATTTCTTTAGTTTCTCATTTTGTTTTTTTAACTGAAAACCAGAATCACAATTTCTTGGTATTATCTGTTATCAATGAACAGTATAAGACGGTAATATTATGTTTGACAAGGCTCTGAATATTTGAAATGAAGAAAACTAAGAAATAGTAGTAAATAAAACTTTTCTTGTACTAATCCCAAGTGAAAGATGAAATTAATGATGATATATATGTGAAAACTCTGGAGAAGTCATACAGAAAGAACCTCAGGTACTTGAGGCACACTTGAAATTCAAATGACATTAAATGACTAATTCTTAAATCAAGAACCCTTCACTAAAATTAAAAACACAAATGCTTTCTTTTTCTTGATTTCTTGTAGGAAGTGAAAGAGTACTCGGTAGGTGTCAGACTATTTTAAAAAGCAGGTCATAGAGATGATATTTCAGGAGTGTAAAAATACTAAGGCAGATCTCATAAATGATTGGTATATTATTTAATTCAGGTTAGCATCAGAATTGTCAATGTTTGTTTCTTAAGCAATGCAATCCTTTAGGTAGGAAGCATGGTTCTTTGGAGAAGTTGAGAGACACAAGATACACAAACTGGAATATGGTGCAAAAACAGACAGTATCGATTTTTTAAAATTAAACCTAGGAATTATTTAACATGGCCATTTCTTTGGGTTGAAGAAAGAAATTCATATAGATTTTCCTGGTTCAGGCTCCAGTGAGGTCTATAGGCAAATTTGCAACTAGAGCAAGATTCAGACCTATTTCCATGTTTGTGCTTACCTCTTAAATATGTCCAGTTCCTACAGCATAGAGGAAAGCACTAGATTGGCCATGGCATGAATGGCCAGGTTAGGATTCTGGCCCTGCCACTTAATAACTGTGTACGGCTTAAATAGGCAATTTGCTAAACTTCATGAATTTCAATTCCCACTCTCCAATCCCCACCCTGGGCAAAATGATTAGAATCTTTTTTCTACCAACTCTAGAGAGTTAGGATGGTCTGAGGAGAAAATGTACATTAAAATGCTTTGAAAATTATTTAATGCTTTAAAAATATTATTTATCATTATTATTTCAAGATGAGGGAAAACTCCCCCTCCGCTAATATATTCAGCTTTTTATGGCCACCTAGATCTTCCAGAAAGCTACATAAAAACTGAACATTTTAACAATACTCGGCAATGTTTAGATGTTAAAATAAAATTATCCAAACTGGCATATTTCTTCTTAAACAGTTCTAAAAGTAATACATACATAGTGCAATGAATTTGGAACTACAGAATGAGAACGGGAGGAAGTAAAGGTCACCCTGACTCTCTTATTTCTTGAGTTAACCATTGATAAATAATTTTTACATTTTCTTTGGGTCTTTTTTCTCTATGTGCGTGATATTCAAAACCAAGTGGTGAATATGCTGTATTTATTATTTAACATTCTTCTCTTCTCACTTGACATTTTACAAAAAACAATTTTAATTTGTTAATTTCTGTATTGTTTCTGATTCTAAGCATCATAAAATACTTAATAGTGAAGGTTACCTATGAGCTATTATGTAAAAAAAGGTTCAGCATCTATAACCTAAATAAATATATTAGAAATTCATATGCTTTAAAGCAGTGATCCCCAACTGTTTTGGAGCTAGGGACCGGTTTCGTGGAAGACAATTTTTCCACCAACAGGGTGGGTGGTGGGAGGATAGTTGGTTCAGGCTGTAATGTGAGCGATGGCGAGCCATGGGGAGCAGCAGATGAAACTTCGCTCGCTCGCTTGCTGGCCGCCCACCTCCTGCTGGGCGGCCCATTTCCTCACACAGCCAGGGGGTTGGGGACCCCTGCTTTAAAGGATATCCCTATGTTTTTTTGTGATTGACCACTTCAAAAGTTTCATAGACAATTCCACTATTTATATTTAATTAAAGACCATGAAACTTGTTTTTAGTATTTTTAAATAAAAGATAAAGATGACTTCATTTAAAAGCTGATAACAAACCTCTAGAACACGTCCTTCTACTTAAGTGAGGTGTTAGATTAAAAAAGCAATATAGAAATATAGATTATACTTGACTTTAAATAAAAATCTGAATAAATACTATAGAATTGTTATCTCCCCTTTATTCTGTTAATAATTGCTAATAGGAATATTATGGAGAATGATTGAAGCTTAATAGTCATATGTCAATTACCAAGATCACATTTGTGTGGTACAATGAATTTGCAAAGGTAGACTATCAAATGTATTTCATTGTCAAAGGGGGTCTGCCAACCGGCAAGTCATTTCGTAAGTTATGCTCTAAAATATATCATTTACCGATACCCAAGAGACATCTCGGTATGTCATTAATAGTGCAGAAACTCTAAGCCAGGGATATTTTTGTCTTTATAACTAATTTGAGACAGCAGCTAATAAAAACCAGAATAATAACACTAATAACCTTCAAATTAATTTTGACCCTAAGCTATAGCAATTTCAACAGAAGTTGGTATATTTACATACCAAATTAAGATTCCTAAACTTGTATTACAATTGATGCAATGTTTTTATGAAATACTACCTATATAATATTTCATTAAAATAATAAAATGAGAACAATATAGAAATGTCATAAATGTTTGTGTCCTAGAAAGGATTTAGAGGGAATTTCTGGTAGTATAAATTAATACATGATTAATCATATTACTTTTATTTATAAAGCATCCAAACATACACATCTGTAATCTTATATGTCTTTACCATCAAGAGAAATATATTTCAGAATTAATTTTAAAAACACTGCTTTTACTGTGCTAATGTTTTCTAGTTGAGAAGTCTGGACTTTAAGCATTTTTAAATTATAGAACTCATCAGAAAGCAGGAGGAAACCAACAATACAACTGATGGCATTTGTTAATATAAAGCTTTGTGTAAAAATGTTATGAAACTAAGAATGGAAAAAGAATAGAATTATTAAGCAACAAATGGCTGTTTTAAAAAATCTAGTTAATAGTATATACTACCTGGGTTATTCTTTTACTTGAAAAAATTACAGTATATTAGGTTGTCCTAATTTGGAACTATGTAACTGCCACTCTCATGTTTCTAGTTTTACTAGAAGAGTGCCTTTTTTTGGTATAAGCGTAAGAAAAAAAAAAAAAAACTGGAACGTTCCATACTGCAGTTTCCTTCCTCCCTTTCCCCAACAGAAAAAATAAGAAATACTGTACCTAACCAACAGATCTGATGATTCCAAAAGGGACAAGTGTCTATTCTGAAACACTATTCAAGTCAGAACATTCTAAATTATGATTTTGTGAGACACTGGAAAATTATGGCATGAAAAATTGAAGAATATTTCTAATGCACTATAAAATGTATTCCTCAAAGCAAAAGAGCTAATGGAAGGCCAGAGCACTTAATGGATAAAATATAATCAAATGAAACAGAAGCATGTTCCAAGCTGAAAGGCAACAATCTCACTATTCTCACATAATTGGATAGTAGACATAACCCAGTAAGATCAGGTTTAAAAACATTTAAATATATATAAATACACATATGTATAAATAACATATATAGCACCTGAAGTAAATACATATTCATATTCATATATTAAAGAATCACTTTAAAATTTAAAAATATTTTTTTAACTATTGAAAAATAAACAGCTAGTGAAAAAATAAGTTTTCTTTGCAAAATTTGACTCTGGAAACAAAGATTCTTCAAATGCTTCTCCAAGAACTTGTCTGTTTATTTTAAATATAACCAAAGAAAAAAAATAAAAATAAATAAATATAATCAAATACTTGAAATAGAAGGCAAATGTTCATGAAAGCAGACATATATACATGCATATATATGCATATATACACATAATTGGATAATATAATGAATATATATAATACACATAAAATACAGATCTTCCTTAACTTACTATGGCATTGCATCCTGATAAACCCATCATCAATTGAAAATATCATAAATTGTAAATGCTTATACTACACCCAATCTACCAACTGTCATAGTTAAGCCTAGTCTACCTTAAATGTGCTCAGAACACTCACATTAGCCTAAAGTTGGGCAAAATCATCTAACACAAAGCCTATTTTATAATAATCTGTTGAATATCTCATTTGTTTTATTGAATACTGTACTGAAGGTGAAAACCAGAACGGTTGTAAGTGTGTCAGTTGTGATCGAGTCGCTGAGTGGGAGGAGTGGCTTGCTGCTGCTGCCCAGCATCACAAGAGAGCATCATGCTGCATATCAGGAGTCTGGGAAAAGTATAGTTTCTACTCTGAATTCAAAGTATACTTTGAAAAAGTGAAAAAATTCAAACTATAGTTTCTACTAAACGAGTATCACTTTCGCACCATGGTAAAGTTGAAAAATCAGTAAGTCGAACCATTGTAATTCGGGGAATGTCTGTATATAAATCTTTGTATAATATATGTGTATATGTGTTTGCACGTGTATATTTAAAACTGGAATTTAGACTGTTTGCTACATCTCATCTTAGAAGCAGACTAGGCCCAAAATCTATGCCTCAAGCCTTTGGTGAATAGCTAATGAATTCAGTATTCAAACAGGGATTAAAAATATTGACTTGGAAATTCAGGACACACTTACTACTAAAAATGTTTTACACTTTTTACTTAAAAGAACATAGTTAGGTACACATGATTAGACTCTACCAACTAAAATAAATTATTGCCGATTTGGCTAGGGTTGTTGATCACCACAAAATACTTTCTTGCAGACAACTATGGCTTACATATTAAATGGGAGGCTTTAGGCAGTTTTTGTACTTGTTTCCTTAGACCTAAATGGTCCACATAATGATAAAAAGTCAAATAAGAAAAAAATGTAAAATTATGTGCTTTTCAAGCCCAACAAAACTGTTATCATACTAAAACTCGCCTGTGTACTAACAGTGTAGTTTTTATAGGCAGGTGTTTCTGCTACTAAAGTTTTCACGTTAATTGAGGCTCTATTTTTGATTTCAGTTTAAAGGTGTTGCTAGTGATTGAATCTACTCAGTAGTGCACTTTTATGAATAAGACTCTGAATATTAAAATTCTTACATGTACTCTCTCAATTCATTGAGATTCAGTCAAATAGAAAGATATCATATACCAAGAAGATTCCTTTGTATATGATGTACAATGGAGTAACAGATTAATTTTCCTTTTTGGACAACTTAATGATATTGATTAACATTAAAAAACTTCAACAGTTACATATTAAAAAAAAAGACTGGGGTACAAGGCAGATAATTAGTAGTATTACCTTTAAAGGCTTTTGTTAGAGGAAGTGAATGTTAACAACTCTTTATAAATTAAAGTTGCCCTCTCCCAGGAACTTCAATACTGTACCAGAAAAAAATAAAATAAAATTGTCAACTATTGCTTTTAAGAAAGGGAACAATTCCCATTTTCTATAACATTACTTCTGAAATCAACACCCTTGATATCATTTCTGATAATGAGTCAGTGAAAAGAGTGATTAGACAAATGGTACAATTCAGAAAGAAAATAAGATGCAGAAAGAAATTCAGAAAGAAAATAAGATGCCAACTGAGTTTTCCCAGGTCATCCAATCAACTCCTTGCAGAGTTAAAAATAGAAGCTAAGGCTAATTCCCACAGCTACTGCCAGATCAGAGCCTGACAACTTTGCATTGTGGTAGCTTCAACCTCTCCTGCTACTGGGATTCCCTGCATTGAGACGTCTTCCTATGAGGTTCAGTCATTTCAAGGTTTGCTTTAAAACGGAGAGGGGTAGGAAAAGGTTCATAATTTTAGGGAAAATCTGTGGTAATGAGATCTCATTGTAAACTGCTCTCGAGAATTAGAAAGATAAAAACTGGAAATATTTACTAACCCTTACTATGTCTCAAACACTGCAGTAAGTTCCCTTTTATGTTATCTTCTTTAATCTTCGCAACAACCCTGTGATTTTCCTGTTTTAAATATCCAGAAACAATTCACAGTGGTTAAGTAACTTACCCTAAGTCATAGAGATAGAAAACAATAGAGGTAGGATTCAAACTAGGTGAGGTTCAAAGTTCAAATTCACTTCCTGAAAAACATGATTAGAACATAAATGGTAGCCAAAACTCCCCAAAATAAATTAAAAAATTAAAAGAAAGAGAGAAAGGAGGAGAGGAGGGCCTAGTGATCTGCATACCTTAAAAATAATGTTTAGAACTTTTTGATTGATCTTAAAAATGACCAAAAGCTAGCTGCCTGAGAGCTCTAAGAATAAAATTATTAACAAACTAAACAAAAAATATTGATTTTTATACTCACTCACTTTGAGATCACCCAATTGCTTTCCTTTCATAACACTGTACTGCCATTTTATTTCATTTTCTATTATATTTATTAAGGGATAATTTAAAGACAAGTATTTTGCCTAACAGGTTAATGATTCTTTTTTCTTCTAAACGATGACCAAGATGCCGATCCTCCTCCCCTTATTCAATGGACTAATTAGTGTCAGATCATTTTAGTGTCATATTTAATTTCTGTGGTGAAATAGTGATTTCACAAACCCTGTGAAGATGTTACACATCCACTATAACATGCATGCAGGTGGAAAAAATTTTCAACTGATGTAGATTTTGCTTTCTCTATGATTGTATTCTTCACAATCAATGAGATAGAAAAAGACACAGAGATAAGAGAACTGTTGACTAATATTTTCTTATTAAAATGTGTATCTTGGGCTTCCCTGGTGCAGCAGTTAAGAATCCGCCTGCCAATGCAGGAGACATGGGTTCGAACCCTGGTCTGGGAAGATCCCACATGCCGCAAAGCAACTAAGCCCATGCACCACAACTACTGAGCCTGCGCTCTAGAGCCCACGAGCCACAACTACTGAGCCCATGCGCTGCAACTACTGAACCCGACATGCCCTAGAGCCCGTGCTCTGCAACAAGAGAAGCCACCGCAATGAGAGGCCCACGCGCCACAACGAAGAGTAGTCCCCACTCCCCGCAACTAGACAAAGCCCAGGCACGGCAACAAAGAACCAACGCTGCCAGAATTAAATAAATTACTTAAAAAAATAAATAAACCCTGTATCTTGCATTTTCAGTTTTCTAGAAGTTCGAATCCATGGTGGTTGAAAAAAGAAGAGTAATGTCATATGTTTTCTTGTCCTGGGTAAATGGATTGTGCTTGGTTGAGTGACTTTTTTTTTTGCCAAAATTTCTTTTTTATTATTTTTATATCTACTATTACTTATTTGAATTCTACTCACTGTTTTTTGTTTTTTCATCTTTATTGGAATACAATTGCTTTACAATGGTGTGTTAGTTTCTGCTTTATAACAAAGTCAATCAGTTATACATATACATATGTTCCCATATCTCTTCCCTCTTGCGTCTCCCTCCTTCCCACCCTCCTTTTCCCACCCCTCTAGGTGGTCACAAAGCACCGAGCTGATCTCCCTGTGCTATGTGGCTGCTTCCCACTAGCTATCTATTTTACATTTGGTAGTGTATATATGTCCATGCCACTCTCTCACTTTGTCACAGCTTACCCTTCCCCCTCCCCATATCCTCAAGTCCATTCTCTAGTAGGTCTGTGTCTTTATTCCCATCTTACCCCTAGGTTCTTCATGACCTTTTTTTTTCTTAGATTCCATGTATATGTGTTAGCATACGGTATTTGTCTTTCTCTTTCTGACTTACTGGTTGAGTGTCTTGAACTGCTCAAACTTTAAGGTCCATCATCTCTAATTTCCACCTAACCAAAACCTCAGACAAGAAACAGGAGAGGGCTTCCCTGGTGGGGCAGTGGTTGAGAGTCTGCCTGCCAAAGCAGGGGACACGGGTTCGAGCCCTGGTCTGGGAGGATCCCACGTGCTGTGGAGCAGCTGGGCCCGTGAGCCACGGCTGCTGAGCCTGCGCGTCTGGAGCTTGTGCTCCGCAACGGGAGAGGCCGCGACGGTGAGAGGCCTGCGCACCACGATGAGGAGTGGCCCCCGCACGCCGCAACTAGAGAAAGCCCTCGCACAGAGGCGAAGACCCAACGCAACCAAAAATAAATAAATAAATAAATTACTTAAATTAAAAAAAAAAAAAAGAAACAGGAGAAAGGGTAGTGCCATCCATAATTCATTCCCACCACACCTACAAAAATAATCACAAGGAACTTGTGTAGAATACCAATTCTTTTGTATTAGGAAGGCAGTTTTCAAAATTAAATGGTATTGGCTCATTTGGTTGTTTAATAAATATCTTGCAGATGCCTATCATAAAGCCAAATACCAAACTGACCATTTAAGTTGCAGGAATTTGTACGGTCTTGATATTTTACTATTTTAAAGTAACAGTTTACATTTGAGTGCTTACCACAATATGTAATACCAATGAGCTCCCTAGAAATCTAAACATTTATAAAATACACCAGATGCTACTGTCTCATGCCTTGCTTTGCAATCCTGGATTGCTTTCTCCTATGGAGATGATGTAAGAAATATAAGCTAGATATCTCTTCTATGGGATCACCAGCCATGTCTCAACTAACTTTTATCAGTGGAGACTCTCAGTACATACATATTTATTTATTATAAAACTCTTTGGTACTGATCATTAGGTAATTCCGGTAAATGTGGGCACGTAATAATAGTTAAGAATGTCAGCCCCATTTCATTTCAGCTTGATCCACTGCAGGAAAGCACAAATTAGATGAAAGCAATTTCCCCAAGAACAACTCACTTCCTTGAGATGAGACATAAACTTGGGTGAACAATGATTTGTCACAATTTATTTTTGAGGGTAGTGGTTTAAAAAAAGTGCTAATGTAATCTTTTCAGAATGAATCCTTTTAAAAATGCATTAATTCTCCAGTGAATATAGCTTATAATTAAAAACCTATACATGTAATTTTACTTTTCTAAATTTTTACATATGACCATATATAATAAATATGGAAATCTTAAAATCTTCATTATCTTTAAAATTTGATGGCCTTTAAATCTGAATTTGGATTTGGTGAGTCTGACGGATTATTCTTAGTGACTCTATTGGGTACCACCAATTCAGATTCAACATTGTTTCTGCAAGTCTCAGAAGCATTAAGTTTTGTGAATGGATAGAGGGTATTAACATCCTGGTGGTTTTTCACTACATTGAGATGACCAGAAAACCTGAGTGTGAAAGATCATGGAGAGGAGTGTAAGAAATGGCACTAAAGGTATCACTGACTTCTCTCTATTTACTCAGATTCTGCAGTATACAACAGAAGGAACAAAGCAGGTTGTGTTGCTGCTACTGTTGCAATGACCAAGGATCCTCAGTCTCATCGCCACTGCAGTCCATTGTTTAAGATGTGAGCTTGTTGTTGCTTATTCAGGCAAAAGTCAGAATGCTTATTTGTTTTATGTCTGTTTTTTAATGAGGGTTTGATTAGACAGCAATAAAGACAAAAGTAAATAGGAGAAATGTTTATTAATAGGTCCCTCCATCCCTATCAACCAAAGAAAAGGCATACCTTAAAATATTGTAGTGAAATGTCTAGGGTGTGTCTGTCTGTGTTCTTGCCACCCTTCACCTTTAAGTAGCTTTTCAAAAATATGTTATAAACATGTTGCTTCATCCTTGCCCTTTTAGCCTGTTAATGTCTAATTTAAGTAAAGCAGGATGCAATCCCCAGCAAGTTATCTGTTTCTCCTTTCTTGGACCATGCAAATCAAAACAGTCTTCTTCTAAGGAGGGTAGTGAAAAGTTGTGCCAATTGTGTTCATACTTCAGCTATTCCAACGTCCTTTAGTTTATCTTAAATGAGACATTCTCATCTTTGGGCTTTAATTATTCTGTTTAAAAATAAATTTTAAAAGATACTCTGAAGAGAAACTAAGAAAAAAAACAACAAAATAAAAGATTTACCATAATGCAGGTACATAAATATGAACTAAAAATACTTTTAAATTAAAAATTAATCTTTTTATTTTAAAAATTAATCTAATTAAAATTACAGATTAGGCTGGATAGAATTGATCCATTGCTGAAGCTTAAAAACAAACTAGCTATAAATGTTACTAGTTTTCTACACTGTTGTTACAAGACTTGACTGACATCCGTGATGTACTCTGCAATATTTTTGAAATGATGAAATGTGTGATCCAGAGACTTGAAATATTTCAATACTTGTGTATAGGAATTTTCTTCCATGAACTAGAAATGAAAAAAGTGAGAATGTTTCCTTGCTCAAATCACATTAAGTGGATTCCCTTACATTACTTGCATTCATTTTTAAGATAGTCATAAATGGTTACATAAAATACAGGAATATTATCTGTTGAAGAAGTTGATGGTTTTTATAGTCAATGTATGTATTCAAATGATAAATGTTTCTGCATAATCTCTGATCCAACAATACCATTCCATGCCACTCCAAGAATTCTTCCCTCAAAAGTAAAAGCTCCAGGACATAAAGACATGAACCTCTATGTCCATTACCACATTTATTGAAATCATAAAACTGTTTGGAACTTAATAAATGTTTATCAATGGGTTTTGACTGAATGAAATTATGGCTCACTCATAGTACACATTACTGGGCATCTACTAAAGGTAATATGGTAGTGATATATGCTAGATATCATTAATATAATAGAAACACAATGTACTAAAAGTGTTTTGCAACTAAAAATCACTATACATTGTATGGCTTTAAAAAGGAATGAAATGCTGCTACATGCTATAACATGGATAAACTTTGAAAACATTATGTTAAGTGAAAGAAGCCAGACACAAAAGGACAACTATTATATGATTCCACTTATATGAGGTAGTTAGAATAGGCAAATTATAAACCCAGAAAATAGAATAGAGTTAACCAGAGGCTAAGGGGAGGGGAGAAATAAGGGGTTATTGTTTAGTGAGTACAGTTTCTGTTTGGGATAACAAGAAAGGTCTTAAAATGGATAATGGTAATGGTTGCTCAACATTGTGAATGTACTTAATACCAATAAATGATACACTTAAAAATGGTTAAAATGGTAAATTTTACATTATGGGACATTTTACCAAAATAAAAAATAAAAATATACTATAAAATAAAGTACAAATTTACCTCATACTAGGCATACTATGAAGTTTGCATAAAATTGCACTTATTTTAGGAGCTTATATGGTTATTATCATATTTGGGGACATGTAAAGAAAGCAACAGCTTAAGTAGTCCTCTTGAGTTCTTTCTCTCCATCTTTCCAACCTGGTGTTTTCTAGATTAATGGTTTTGTCATGCCTCTCTTTGAATACTAGCATCAGTAGGAATGCTAGCTAGTACTGGTTTCCTTAAGTATCAGCTAAAAAGTTTAATGTATTTTTATGCTGGTAATTGTTTTAGAACCTGGGAGGGATGTCATTGTTTTCTTAACTTGCCAAAAGCAAATATAGTACTGTAGACAGCATTACTAGAAAGAAATAGTAACTTTGAAGTAGACATATGTCCATCCTAAGCAAACTGAATATATTTCAAAGCAGACCACACCACTCAACTGCTGGCAATGTTCTTCCACATACTTGGCAGTATACTACTCGAAGTCTGAGAACTGTTTCTTTTTTGTAAAAATGATTTTGATTGGGAAACTCTGAATAAATCCTTTGGAATGTGTAACGTTTAGAGCTCCTTCTGGGATTCCTTTTCCATGAATCAAGGTTCTTTGATTCACTATCCTCCTTGGCACTTGCTTCCTAGTCATCTCAGCAGCCTTTGTGCCAGTGCTAATGAAGAGCTCCCAGTTTAGGTCCTAAAGCAGGGAGAACAATAAAAGGAGAACCTCATTTCAAGTACCAGAAATGTCTGGGCTATAAAGGACACACATATTGTCAAAGTAAGCCCAGAGTGGGGTGACATCACCAAGGTCATTCCTGGCTCCACGTCCCCCACAGGAGGAACACCTAACAATTATTTGGAAACAGGACACTATTTGAGAGAATCCTAGAACATGGAGGTGAGGCTGAAGCACCCCCGTGCACCACAGAGACCAAGACAGACTGCATTAGAAGGGTGAGAAAAGGAGCTACACGTTGACCACACTGCCCCTCCCCCAAGCCAGTGGGGCACCATGGGTGAGGTCTCCCCTGAACCTCTGGTTCCTCCAGTAGGAGAAGAGAACTGGGGGACAGCAAGCACCACCACTAGCATTGGGGTTGCTTTGTGGGAGCCACTGCTCTAACCTGCTCCACTGGGATTGCAGGGGAATCTGCAGGGTTTGACCACTAAAAGTTGGACTGTGATGAAGGGGGAAGGGGCATGCAACAGCCAGCACATGGATTGCGACCGATGGAATTCATACCTGCAGTGCCCAAGTAGTGATCACAACTGGCACCTTTGCTTATCTACAGAGCCAGGTTGGTGGGACACTACAACCGGGGAACTCAGCAGGGTACAGATCCACCTGATACGCATCTGGCCCTTGAACCTGGTTTGCCCATACCCAGGGAAAGAGCAGAGTCACAGCCCACCCACTGTGGAGAGTGTCTTCTGGCCATCTGACCAAAAGCGCTGGCAATAAATCCTGGAAGCCATTTGGCCCAGTCGTGCTCCAGCCAAGAGGCAGGCAGCCAGAGCTCATCACTGGCTCTGGTACAAAGCAGAGCCAGTATCAGGTGTGGAGGGATCCTGTACCATGCACAGGCAGGGAGATTCATTCATATCCAAGGCTGAGAGGAGCTCCCAGCTCCTCCCAACTGGGGAGCCTGTTTGAGAAATTAAGAGTCGCCTGGAGTGGTCCCTCCTCATCCCACCCAGGCAAAGGAACTGGGACTAGCCCCATCCCATCTGCTGTGGAGAGTGTCTTCCTGGCCCATCTAACTAGAAGGATTGGTGACAACTCCTAGAAATTGTGTGGCCCAGTAGTGCTCAAGCCTAGAGAAGGGTAGACAGAGCTGATAGTCTGCAAAGCAAAGCCAGTGGCCTTGTTCAGCCACAGAACGTGGAGTGTGGATCAGCTTGAGTTAAGACAACAAAGAGTTTTACTGGCTTTAGAGTTGCTTCTCCTGCTGCACCCAGGCAGGAAATCTAATTCATAGCCCTACTCATCGCTGAATACAGCCTTCAGCACGTCCAACTGGGGAACCTAACCAGAGAACATGGGAAGCTGTACAGCCCATTAAACAGCCCTAGATACAGTGGCACTTGAACAGACAGCACAGCCTGTGGCCTCCCCCTTATGCAGGGCAAAACCAGTGCCCTCACCTGACCAGGGAATTAAGTGCACACTCTGGCCTGATTTGGGTTCCCAAACAATGAACTATACAGGCTCTGGGTCCTGTCCAGAGCCAGGTCCTATACAAGCTCTGATTCTCTGCCAGAAAACTAATTCATAGCCCCATGTACTACTACTACTGAATATAATACCCAGTTAAGTCTGGAGGAAGAGCCCAATTATTCAGATATGCAGATACCAATGTAAGGAATCAAGGATCACAAAAATTAGGCAAATAGGACACCACCAAAGGAAAGTAATAAAACTCCAATAACTGACCTTAAAAAAATGAAGATCTGGGCTTCCCTGGTGGCGCAGTGGTTGAGAGTCCGCCTGCCGATGCAGGGGATGCGGGTTCGTGCCCCGGTCCAGGAGGATCCCACATGCCGCAGAGCAGGCTGGGCCCATGAGCCATGGCTGCTGAGCCTGCACGTCCGGAGCCTGTGCTCCACAACGGGAGAGGCCACAACAGTGAGAGGCCCACACACCACAAAAAAAAAAAAAAAGAATATCTATGAACTGTCAAAGAATTCAGAATAATCCTCCTAAGGAAGTTTAGTGAACTACAAGAAAACACAGACAGCTAAGTGAAATTAGGAAAACAATGCTTGAACAAGACAAGAAGTTTGACAAGGAAGTAGCAACATCAAAGAAACAGGAACACTAGATTTTAAAAATACAATAACTGAACTGAAGAATTCAATAGAAAGTTTCAAAGGTAGATTCGACCATGCAGAAGAAAGAATCAGGAAACTGGAGGACAGGACTTTAGAAATTACCCAGTGAAAGGAACAAAAAGGAAAAGAATAAAAAGAGTGAAGAAAGCCTATGGAAATTATGGGACACAATAAAGTAAACAATGTTCATGTATGGGAATCCCAGAAGAAGAAAAGAGAGAGAGAAAGGGAAAAAAAGTATATTTAAAGCAATAGTGGATGAAACCTTCCCAAACCTAGGATGAGAAATGGACATCCATATCCATGAAGTCCAAACAAGCCCAAATAGGTTGAACTCAAATAGGGCTACTCTGAGACACATTGCAATTAAATCATCAAAAGTCAAAAACAAAGAAAGAATTTTAAGACCAGCAAGAGAAAAGAGAGAAGTTACATACAAGGGAACCCTGGGATAATTGGATATTCACATGTAAAAGAATGAAATTGGACCAATATCTTATACCACTCACAAACTAACTTGAATTGGATTAAAGACTCAAATGTAAGACCTGAAACTATGCAACTGCCAGAAGAAAACATAGGAATAAAGCTCATTACATGGGTTTGGTAATGACTTTTTGGATATGACACTGAAAACACAAACGACAAAATAAAAAATAAACAAATGGAACTACATCAAACTAAAAAGCTTCTGCACAGCAAACAAAAGCAAAAACAAATCAACAAAGTGATTGAAAAGACAACCTATAGAATGCAAAAAACATATTTGTAAACCATATATCTGATAAGGGTTACTATCCAAAATAAATTAAAAATTCATACAAATCAATAGCAAAAAAGAAAATTACCCAATTAAAAAAATGAGCAAAGGACCCGAATAGACATTCCTCCAAAGAAGACACACGAAAAGCCAACAGGTACATGAAAAGATGCTCAATACCACTAGTCATTAGGGAAATGCACATTAAAACCACATTGAGATATTACCTCACACCTGTTAGAACAGTCATCCTCAAAAGTGTCAAGAGATAACAAATGCTCGTGAGGCTGTGGAGAAAAGGGAAGCCTTGTGCTGTTGGTGGGATTGTAGATTGGTAAAGCCAGTATGGAAAACAGTATGGAGGATCCTCAAAAATTAAGACTAGAACTACATATATCTAGCAACTCCACTTCTGGGAATATATCCAAAGAAAATGAAAACACTAACTCAAAAAGATATCTGCACCCCCATGTTCATAGCAGCATTATTTATAATAGCCAAGACATGGAAACAATCTAAGTGCCCATTGATGGACAAATGGGTAAAGAGGTTGTTTTATATATTTATAGATATATACGTATTATATGTATATACACACACACACACTGAAATATTATTCATCTGTAAGAAAACAAAGAAATGCTACCATTTGAGACAACAGAAATGGACCTTGAAGGCTTTATGCTAAGTTAAATAAGTCAGAGAAAGAAAGGCAAACACTATATGATCTCACTTATATGTGGAACCTAAAGAAAAAGAAAACAATCAGAAAAAGAGATCAGACCTGTGGTTACAGGAGACAGAGGGTCAGGGGAGGGGAAATTGGAGGAAGACGGTCAAAGGTACAAGCTTCCAATTGTAAGATAAATATATACTATGGACATAATGTACAACATGATGACTATAGCTAACACTGATGTGTGATATATAGAAACATCGTTAAGAATAAATTCTAAGCATTCTCTTCACAGGAAAGTATTATTTGATCTCATTTATATAAATTTGTGTGTTTGTGTGAGAGAGAAGGACAGAATACAAAAATGCAAAAAGAAAAGTTGTAAAGTACGAAGCTGCTTAGGTTTATATCTCAACTATAACAGATAACAATTTGTTTAATTTTAATAGGTACAAAAATAAATATTAAGCATAGAACAAGCAAAACGAAAAACTGAGCCCAGCGTAGATGTCCTTAAAGCATTTGCAAAGGAGGGCTTTATTAGGTCCGCGAACACCTGCAATTACAGGCAAAATTCTATGTGTGTGTGTTGTGTATGTACTTGGGGAGTGGACGCATAGCCTTTATTGAATTATTAAAGGGGATGTTAAGACCCAAAAGTTTAAAAAGCACTGGAAAGCCTGACCACAAAACCATTTTAAACTACTCTGATTATGTTTTTATAGTTTTCCTTCACTCGTTAACACTTCAAAGAACAGCATGTGAATGTGGAAAGAATCTCTGCCATTTAGGTAAGATCTCTGAGTCTCAGTGTAAAATTAGCATATAGTAGAAGGATGAAATTATACACCATAGATGAAAGTACCTAGCAGAGCGCTTTAAGACTAGTACTTATTTACGCAAGACATCTTCCCCTGCTTACTTGTTTTCCGTAGAATGAAAGCACACTGAAAGCTGGTACAATGTCTTCTTTAAAGTTTTCTTTTGTAATGCTTACTATGCTTTTTGATACGGATGAGCCAATATCCACTTAAGGGCATGTAAGCTCACAATAACTTTTGTTGAATATAACTGTTTGAATTTACTTTCACTATATTATTATATAGGGATTTTAAACTAAAATGTACCTGCACACACTATTTAGAGCCTAACTTGGATATTAGAGTAGGTGGATATACACCCCTGGAAAATAATAGCTAATTTCTTCACTAAAATCAAATTGCTGAACGTCTACTTTGCATATACATAGCTGGGCACTGTATTATGAGTTTCAGGTGATAAAAAGTTGTTAGTCAAAGACTCTGCTCCCTAGGGTTATTTTACAACAGCAAATCATGTTCAAACTAAAGGATAGACCAAAATAGAAAGTGCCACAGGCATTTAGACAAGGGAGAAACACATCTGAAATGAGAAGGAAGGTGGGTATGGGGAAGGGTTCATGGAAGAGGCAGTGTATGCTGTGAGCAAGGTTTCAACGTGTAGCAGGGTGAGTGAAAGGAACAAATGAAGACATATAGTCGTGATATCATGAGGCACAAACTAGAAATAAACAGCACTTGTTCTAGGCTGGTCATGAGGTAATTTAAGGGGATTAGTGAGAAACTAGATAAAGAGATATCTCTTTATGTATTACTTATTAATAATACTTTTGAACACAAGTATTTAATTTTTAAAAAAGAACAGTATAGGGATAGGAGACTAGGAGGTACAAACTATTATTATAAAATGAGCTATAAGGATATACTGCATAGCACAGAAAATATAGCCAATATTTTATAACTATAAATGGAGTATAACCTTTAAGAATTGTGAGTCACTATATTTTACACCTGTAACTTATATAATATTACACATCAACTATACTTCAATTAAAAATGCTATTTTAGTGAATAAAACACTAAGCAGTAAAATTTTTAAAAAAGAACTTAGAAGAGAACTTAAAAATAAAGGCATAAAGAGCAGGTTGAAACAGCGCAGAAATCTGGCAATTAAGAGGCCATTGATAACTTTCAAAATAGCACTTTTTCTACCCATTCTCAGTGGAGGCAAAGCCTTATGAATCCTACTATTTCTTTTTCTGTTTTTCAAAATCTCAGGATAAGTCTATTTCAATTGTAGCTAATGGCAGTAATGCAGCACCAGAAAATGCCTTTTGTAAAGAGAGGGCAACTTTGTGAATCCTAAGTGGGTACTCAAGTCTTAAATTACTGATAACACTGACCACCCACCAGACTACATGTTTTTTTTTTTTTTTTACGTGATTGGAAAGCAGATTGATTTCAATTCTATCTTGTCATATCTACAAAAAAGTTCCTACAGTTCATTTAGCAACTAATAGAATACATCCTTCTATTTGGTATTACTCCTCCTTAACACGGGGCAATTAATTTTTCCTTTCTCTGGGAAACGTTTTTAACAAAGGAAATAGAGTCATAAATTAGTTTCGGTTAGGAAATCATACAACTATTTCTACCTAGGGCTTTGAATTTAGAAACTTTCCTCAGAAATTGTTTAAATATAACGAAGTCCAAATTCAGAAATACCTTAAATTTAATTATCTTAGTTGCACTAAAATAACAAATTCTATTTTCTATCTTGTTTTCTTTCTTCCCCAGAAGGCTTCTCCAACCCTAATCCATAACTTAATGCATTCATCTCACCTATACAATCACTGGCAGGTATGATGCCGGCTTTGGCGGCTCCAGTCCCCTAATCCTGACCCATTTCTTGCCAAAGAGCTCAGTTTCTTCAGAAACCAAGTAACAGACATTTCAATTTCTAACCATCATTAGCATATTTTCATGTACTAATACTCAACATAAAAACACCTTTCAAAATTACAGAAATTTTTACTGTACTTAAGATCAATTGCACTAACCTGTATTTCATAAACCTTGGGCTACTTTCTAAAAAATGAATTATTATTTTAATATGTTTTTCACTTATTATTCAGAATAATTATTCATATAATTAAATATTTTACAATTAGGTAAGAAAGGTGGAAAATAGTTTTGCTATTCTTGTTCTTTGTTCTCTCTTCTAGTTGGTGTGCCTGAGTCAAAATTTTAGAATATTGAAAATTTACTATTTCAAACCCAAACCACATTTAAAGATAATAATAACAACCAGCCAAAACAATATCGGTCCAGAGGTTTGCATGGTCCGGGGAACAGTTCTCTGAGGGGGCCATTTGGAGTGGGATTTGCCCACCCCCCTCCACTCCTTCTGCCTCATATACTGAAGATAGAGACAAAGAAACCAACTCAACTCTTTCCAAAGTGTATCTATAAATAGAGAATTTGTAATCAGAAAAACAATAACGATATATAATAGAAGTAACATGATTTTTCAGAACCAGTATCTTGTTCTAAAGCAATATTTAAAAAAAGAAGGTAAGAAGGTTAGCTATAAACCCTGGACCTCTTTTTCATTGGTCTCCTATTTTAATTTGTTAAAATAAAACCCATGGCCTTTTGAGTCAAACTGTCTCTTTAATTTCAGATTTAAAGATAACAAATCTCTTTTTAAATGGAATATTGGCACACAGACACCACACAGTCTGGCTTATTGCAACTGTTCTCTGTTGGTGAAGTGGCACATTTGTAATCCCCACCATAGCAATCTTCACCATTTCACAGAATATCATTCAATTGTACATCCCTAGGTGAGCAACAAGAATGGGCACTTGAGCTCAGCAGCAAAGCGTTTGTGGGGAAATCCTAGGTCAGAACCTCCAAAAGGGGAGACTAACTTGAGGATGCCCAAATAACCTGAGGTTTACCTTGCCCACCTCCCCTGGCTTTCTGACTGCCTGTGGGAAAAGCCTCTCTGGAATCTCTTTTGAGGTTATTGGGGGAATCCTAGGACAAACACACTGCTTGCTTTTGCAGGAGGACTTGCCCCATACCCTACCCAGCTAGGTGTCTCACAACCTAGCTGGACTAAAAAAGCTTCAAGAAAAACGGGACAGACTGACATTTGCATTTCTACTTCCACCTATTCTTATGCACGTGGAGCAAAATATGTAGGTATAGCCCTCTTTCTCACACCCCAACAGATTCTGCTGTCCTCGAAACCCATCTGGTAGCTGCAGTGACTACAATGAAGGGAGTTATCGGAAACCATGTTGGTACTGGGTTTAAAGGATTTTTCATGCCATGTATTTTGGGGAAGGACACAGATAATAGTCCAAACATGGTATAAGGCAATGTCCTTTCTGGGTCCTTGAAAAATCAGTCACGGAACAGAGGTGGTGGACAGGAGCTGACAAGAGCTGGCTTGTTAATGAGCACAGCATCCCCGGGGTGGGGGGTGGGGGAATCAATGAAATGATTGACAAGAGAAGATGGTAAATGAAGGGAGAAGTGGGGACAAGTGCTGCTCAACCCAAGCTGAACTCCAGGAGGTAAGTTTCTCCTCTAATTTGAGATTCTTTCTAAAGGTTCAGTATTGAAGTGGGTGTTTGACGTTGAAATGTGCAGACCCATTCTAATAACTGGAAAGGGAGAAGACTGAGGAAGGCAAAAGGAGAGGGAAGATTTCCGATTACTTCTCTAGGCTGCTGACAAGAACCTGCTGCTCGCAAACCAGAAATTAACCAAGCGAAGGTTGAAGGTAGCAACGTAAAAGTGAAACTCAAATTATTTTCCATTCTGAATCCTCTTCAATATCGAAGCGAGTGTGGCACAGCAATGGTTGATTATCTTAAGATTACAGAGGCTGACCGCCTTCTTTGTTTGCCCAGTAACACCGCTCCTCCAATCATCTCAAGCACTTGGCTGATTAATATTTCAATTCCAGTTGCTGCTCCTTTTCCCATTGCAGAAGGTGGCAGGGATATTCCCCTTCTTCCCTCTGTATTACAAACCCCATTACTAACCAAGCAGAAAGCACCGCGCAGTGTGGCCGAGGCTAATAATAGCCGGGCTGCTTACCTTCTCCGGAGGGATCGAATCAGCGCATGTCCCCGCGCCGGCTGCCCCGGGGCCGCAGTGCCGCCGCGCCAGGTCTGTGCTTGGTCAGTTCGGCCGGCCCCCACCCCACCTGCCAGCTGCAGCAGCTGCTCCCGCCGCTCCCGCCGCCGAGCTCCGGCCGCAGGAAGTCATCCCCCGCGCCGGGCCGGATCGCCACATTCCGCGCCAGCCGCGGGGGGAGAGGGGCCTCTCCCTGCTGCGGGGACCGGCTCCTGGAAACTGCACTCAAAGATCGCTACCCTTCCCGGTTGTAGGGTTATTTTCTAGGAATGCTTTTACAGAAGAAGCGTCGCCGGCTGGTGGACCGAGAGAGAAGAGCCAGAGTGACTTTCTCTGCAGAGCGCCTTACCTCTGAGCGCTCCCCTGTCACTCCCGCGGCATGGACAGCTCCATTCCGCTGTGTGGGTTTTCCACCCTCTTCATCTTCCTTATCTGTATTGTTCATTTCGCTGAATTTGAGAGTGGGATTAGCTTTGAAGATATCATTCAGACACTCCGAAAATATTTTAAATTGGCGACTAGTTTTTCTAAGCCCCTGTAGCAAGCTCCACTTTCCCTCAACACACACACACACACACACACACACACACACACAGTTACTCGCACGTACACACCCAGCCAAACCACTCACAATTAGGAAAGCTGGGACCTCTCGCCCTCTTGCCTACGTAATGGAACAGGAAACTCCCAAAGGAGTGGGGAAGTAGGACCAGCTAGCGAAAGCACTCGAGGAAAGAGAGAGGGGTCGCCCCAAGATTTTGTTGCTGTTCAGTAGTGTCCTTAGTGGACAGATGTTCCCCCTCTAACCCCCTGGCCCCGCCCCAAGTGGAATGGCTGGTCTGGTGACCGCTGTAACATTTGGAAACAAAGAAGCTGAAGCCACATTAACAGGTGGCTGCATCTCTTTCTTTCCCGAAGGATTTATCAGAATTGGCTTTAGGAATAATATTAGCATATACGTATATAATAAACCCTTTCCTTCTCTCTTTAAATTGGCACCACCTATTAACAGGTTTCTCTCTCTCTCTCATTTTCCTCCCTCCCTCCTTCCCTCCCTCCCTCTCCTAAGCTGACCAGATCATCAGTTTGCGGACTTAAGGGGGAAAAAAGGCCAAGGATGTGCTCTCTTTACAGCTGAACCAGGGCTTATTTTCCTGGTGTTCAGCCATTCCCAAGTAGAGAGGCTTTTTGACACTAGGGTTCTCTGTGAGTGAACTTCTCACATTCAGCGTGCTTTTGGAATTGCCCATCACTAGGTCCAGGCCAGTTTTATCCTTGGATTTGTCCAGCAACCTAAACAGTATAATTGCACAAGGCCAAGGCAGTACTTTTAATCTAGGAAGAGTTCCCAACTCTCTGTTTAGCAGTTCCAAAATTAGGAGGTAGTGTAGCAAACAGTTTCAACAAGGCTCAGTAAGAATTCTTGACCCTAGAATGCGGGCTTTTTAAAAGCTGGAACAACCTAATTCATCTCTCTGAGTTTCACTTTCATAAAATTAGACCTCACCAAAGAGCAGGGGATTCTTAATATGTATCAAAGTGTATGTGGAATCTGGATGGGAATATTACATCTTTAATTTCACTAACCTCTAGCTGCAATTTAGTATTTAGCATGTCCTTTAAATCTAAATGCAGACAACAAACCACAATAATATTAGGAGTACCTGTGACTATATCCCCAGCAGATACCACAGACAATTTCCTAAGGCAGTTTTTATAGTTATCTCAAAGTATCACTAGTCTGATGTTACAATCAAATCATCATTACCTTTTTTGTTTTATCTAATAGACTATATCTATTTTAGAATGGTTTTAGATATACAGAAAAATTAAGGGGATAATACAGAGTTCTTATATATCTCATTCCCAATTTCCTCGATTATTGACACCGTACACTAGTGTGGTACCTTTTTTACAATTAACGAGCCAATATTAATACAATAATATTAACCAGAGTCTGTACTTTATTCAGATTTCCTTGGCTTTTGCCTAGTGTCCTTAATTCCATTTCAGGCTTCCATCCAGGACACCACATTACATTTAGTTATCAAGCCCCCTTAGGCTCCTCTGGGCTGTGGTAGTTTCTCAGGCTTTTCTTGTTTTTGATAACCTTGACAGTTTCTTTTTAAAATGTATTTATTTAATTTATTTATTTTTGGCTGTGTTGGGTGTTCGTTGCTGCACGTGGGCTTTCTCTAGTTGCGGAAAACGGGGGCTACTCTTGGTTGCAGTGCGCAGGCCTCTCATTTCAGTGGCCTCTCTCATTGTGGAGCACGGGCTGTAGGCGCGTGGGCCTCCGTAGTTGCAGCACATGGGCTCAGTAGTTGTGGTTCACGGTCTCTAGAGCGCAGGCTCAGTACTTGTGGCGCACGGGTTTAGTTGCTCCCTGGCATGTGGGATCTGCCCAGGCCAGGGCTCGAACCCGTGTCCCCTGCATTGGCAGGCGGACTCTCAACCAATGCGCCACCAGGGAAGCCCCAACCTTGACGGTTGTGAGGAGCAGTGATCAAGTGTTTTGTAACATACCTCACTAATGTAAACTGTCCAATGCTTTTCTCATGGTAAGACTGGGATTATGGTTTATTGGGAGGACAACCAGATAAAGTGCCTTTTTTATAACATCTTATCAAGGGTACATGCTATCAACGTGATTTGCCTGTTGATGTTGACCTTGATAACCTGGCTGAGGCCGTGTCTCAGATTTCTCCACTGTAAAGTTACTCCTCCACCCCTTCCACACTACACTTGTTGGAAGGAAGTCACTATGTGAAGCACAAACCCAAAGAGTGGAGAGTTATGATCCACCTCCTTGAGGACAGAGTATGTACATAAAGTATTTGGAATTCTTCCACACAGATTTGTCTATTTTCCCCTAAACATTAATTTATTCAATTATTGATATTTATTTATATCAGTATAGACTCATGGATATCTATTTTATCCTTTGGGTTATAATCCAATACTACTTTATTTTGTTGTTTGAATTGTTCCAGCTTTGGCCATTGGGAGCGTTTGCTTTTGGCGCCTGTGCTCCTTTGACATACTCCCTTTGGGGTGTGTGAGTTTGTGTGTGTCTGTGTATCTGTGTTTAGCATGCATGTTTGTGTGTGTGTTTAACACTTCCTGACTTTCTGGTACCACAAGATGCTCCAGGCTCATTTTGTGTATTTCCTGCCCCAGTCCTAGAATCAGTCATTTCTCTGAGGAGCCCTGATTCCTTTAATTGGAGAGTAGTAATAGAAACCAAGATCTGGGCTCTAGATGTGCTGTTGCTAATGGGCTATTATTTGATTAGGCTCTCTTGACTGAGAGAACAAAGAAATATATATGTATACTAACCCATGTATATACACATATCAGTAAATATTTCTATATATAACTATCTATATCTATATTGAGCTGAGTGTATACTGATGTCTGCAACTATAATGCATTAACGCTGAGATTAGTTTAGCCTTCTCCTCTTGTTTATCTGTAAATTCATACTTCAATATTGAGAAATGTGGCTACCACCATCCACCATCTATTTATTTAATTGTTCAATTTCAGTACACATGTATCAGAGTTGTGAACCCATCTCCCCAACATCACTATTTTTAAGTATAGTAGTTAATAGAGTCTCTGTTGTATCTCGTTATTTAATGGGTTTAAATACCCATTCGTTTCTATATCACAAATTTGGTTTTTAAAATATTCTAATGACTGCACTTAAAACATAGTAACTAGTTTCTTTTGAGATTCTATGTATTATATTTTATGAATTTAAAAGTGTTATTTTAAGACTCTTTAAATGGGCTACTCCATATTGTCAAAGGGATCCACAGTAAAAAGAAGGTTAGGACCCCAACCTCACAAAGATTATTGTCAGTTTATAATGAGATGATGTGAAATTGTCTGGTGCAAATGTTGGGAGCTCATGCTTGATAAGTGTTAGCTTTGTCCACTTGGGCAGGCTTCTTTCTCCTTTAAAGTTCTAAATACCTTGGAAGAGAGAACATGCTAAACCTTATGGTTAATAATTTATAATGTAGTGGAAGGATTTGCTAGGTATCAGGGTTGGAGGTAAAGGTCCATATAAGGTTGACGGAGGATGAGTGATTCCACTGCAGAAGTTTGTACTTGATATAAATTAATATAAGTGCAAGCAATGTATTTTAAGTTCATTCTAGAGGAGTAGTTCAGAATAGCTTCACAGAGGAGAAGACCTGAGCTATCTTGGGAGATGTTTAAACAGATGAGGAGTGGAGCCGGAGTTGGGAAGGCAAAGGCAGTGTAGCCTTAGAATGCAAATGTTCACAGACATGATCTTGTGGCTTATTCACCATCCTTACCAACCTAATAAGGACACCTGCTGGTAGCTGCATCATCATCATCATCACCATCAACATCATCACCATCATGTTAATAAAGAATGGATATATTTGCCAGGTAGTCAAACAAGCTCTTTGCACGTAGCACCTAGATGTTTTCTACGATCTGCCTTATGAGTTCAATCATTGTAATTATTCTCATTTTTCACATACAAAAATGAAGACTTAGAGAGATTAAGTAATTTGTTCAAATCTTGGTGTGTGCCCTCTCAACTCCATGCTCTTTACCTCTGTGCTTAACAGGCTAGGATGATTTGCCCATATTAAGGGCTCAAATATTGGTTGATAAGTATAATAATCTCATAAAAGGAAAAGTGAAGTAATCTACTTTGATGTTTATGATGCAGTTTGGTGAATGCACTTAAGTGCCAATAGATGAATAATAAAAGTTAGAAACACACAAAAATAGAGAAGAAAAATTCCTATGTGTATGTCTGCTGGGAACAAAAAATCCTCCTGAATGTCTAACTTCTTAGTAAATATCAGGATATCACATACACATCATTAGGCAGCATCAATGGAGGATCCTCTGTACCCTGCAAGAGGGCACTGTTATAGATGCACAGAAAGAAAATTCATATTTCCTGTACATTTTAAATAAGGACATACTATGATCACTCTTTAAGAATGAAGTAATTTGACTTTTCAAATTTTCCTTATCAATTGGTGTATATGAATCATGTTAGGTGAAGAATTATTGGTTGATTGGACACTTTATGTTTTAATTCTTTACAGAAAACAGTAAACAAATCCTTTTAGGCTTAAAATATCACATTCAGCAAATGAGTTATTATACTGAAGAAAGTGATGAATTCAGTAAAGTGTCTGGAATCTAAAATAAGAAGTAATTGAAGGAACTGGGAATAGATGACATGAAGCAAGACCAGGAGAGAAGTAGGTGGTCGCTCTAAACGATTTTAGGAGTTGTCCTATGAAAAAGGGTTTAGACTGTCCCACACTGAAG
The DNA here is from genome assembly GCF_964341445.2 of Mesoplodon mirus. Lineage (NCBI taxonomy): Eukaryota > Metazoa > Chordata > Mammalia > Artiodactyla > Ziphiidae > Mesoplodon > Mesoplodon mirus. The sequence goes on along the minus strand of NW_028295808.1, from coordinate 3,227,685 downwards.
ATTTTAGACCAAGTAGACAGGTTTAGGTTGATAAAAGGATGAATATTTTGACAAGTAGAACCTTTCAACTATAAAATGGACCGACTGCATTTTAAACTCAAGAACTCCCTGTTACTGAAGTGCTTTAACAGAGGTTGAAGTTAAGCAGTTGGAAAAGTAAGAGCCTTTACAGTGAGAAAATTCTATGATTCTATGGTTTTCAACTCATAAATTTGTGTAGTTCATCCATTTTACTCATTGTATACACTTAAGTATATTGTTCCTTGAAATGGCCATTCAAAGTTGTTTCCTGTGCCACACACTATGAATGTTAGGGTTGGTCCTGTGTAAATCTTACCCCCATTGAATTAGTATTAACCCTAAACAAGCAGCTTTCTTACATAAGGAAACAAAAAAAGAGGTTCAGAAATGTCCAAACTAAGTTTTTATGAAACTGTGTTATCAAATCTAATTTATCAAAAAACTTCAAACAGGGGCTTCCCTGGTGGCGCAGTGGTTGAGAGTCCACCTGCTGATGCAGGGGACACGGGTCCGTGCCCCAGTCCGGGAAGATCCCACATGCCATGGAGCGGCTGGGCCCGTGAGCCACGGCCGCTGAGCCTACGCCTCCGGAGCCTGTGCTCCACAACGGGAGAGGCCACAATGGTGAGAGGCCCGCGTACCGCAAAAAAATAAAAATAAAAGGAAGATGCAGACCTGTATGCTTCAGGATTTTCTCACCAAAGCCCCACACAATTTCTTTACTATTCCAGCCAAGTATGGCCTAGCCCTACCCTCATCCCTGTTTTTCTTGGTTTAGTAATAAAGAAAGAGATGGGAATAAAGAAGAGATATCAGGTAGAAAGATATAAAATAGTGGGGAAAATAATATAAGTGAAGTCAAGTACCACCATCATTTACTAGAAGTGAACTTTCAGCACCAGCATTAATATTTTTTCCTGTTATATCTGTAAATGATAATAACTAATATGTACATAACAATTTTCAATTTAAACAAATCTCATTTTTATAACTAACTACTTCGCAACAAGTAACATGCTAAGGCAACATCAATAGATGAAAAACGGTAGTCCCTGGCCCCAAGGAATGTTGCCCAGGAGAACACAGATATATGTAAACAACACAATCACAATACAGCGTAGCGAGTGCAACAATCAGGCATGCAGAAGTGCAAGGGTAGCAAAAAGGAGCATGTGATCACAACACTAAAAAGAAGACTGCACAAAAGACATAATATGTAAACTGAGGTTTGAAAAATGAAGTGGGTTTCCCAGGTGCCCCATAGGGAGAAAGGAATTCTTGGAGGAGGGAAAAGCATAAATGAAGACAGTGAATTGTTCATATAATCCAGAAGTGAAGTAGGCAATGGCAGGAGAAATGATTGGACACAGGCGTCATGAATACTTGCATGTCTGCATTTTAGCAAGTCCATTCTAAAGGAAACTTTGAGGATCAACTCGGGGGTGGGGGGCCGCGGGGGGGACAGAACTAGTCATTGCTGCCAGAAACACGGGAACCACTTTCTACCAACCCACCAAAATAACGACTTCAAAGGCAACATGGTATCACAGAAAAGGTTTGTTTTTTTGTTTGTTTGTTTTTAGTTCATTAGGTCTCACTTAAAATTCTGATTCCACAATGCACTTGCTTTGGGATCTTGAACAACACTCATAACCTCTGCAAGTTTCAGTGTAGTAAGTTTATGTGATTACCTTCATCTGTAATATCCCTATGTTGCAATCTTAATGGAAACTCAAGTTCAGGTCAAAGACAAGTTTCTCTGTGACCTCTCCTGTGAATTGATTCAAAAGCCGTCTCGCCCGTCCTCATTTGGCTTCTCTTATGGAATCTCATAAAAACTTCTATGACCTCTTTCGGGTTTTTTTGTTGTTGTTGTTGTCTGTTTGTTTGTTTTTTAACTTAAGTATAGTTGATTTACAATGTTGTGTTACTTTCAGGTGTACAGCACAGTGATTCCTTTTTCACATTCTTTTCCCTTATAAGTTATTACAAAATATTGAGTAGAGTTCCCTGTGCCAATAAGGAGATCCTTGTTGTATCTATTCTATGCCTTATTTGAATGACCGTAGCACTCGTTGTCTGTATCATTTTTATGTCTCTGGTTGCTTTGTGACTGAAAATGAAAAATTTCTATTTGTTCATTTCCTTCCTTAAAAATGTGTTCATTTATATATTTCATATTTATTGACTACATCTTAGACACCGTGTTAACTGCTGGTTCTAGATGTTAGTAAAATATAGACCTTCCTGCTCAAAAGGTCACAGTATTTGTGGGAAAACGAAAAAATGAACAACCTATATCTCAAAGAGCTTTGTACTTCCCAAAGAGAACACACCTAGTAGGTACAATAAATACATGTATCATACATAAATGTATAAATAGTTAATGGGATTAAAAACTAGAGATAACTGCTTTTCGATTCTGAGGAAATGATGATTATATTTCACCAGGAGCTCGATACCACTCTGAGAATGAGGGCTTAACCCCCGTCCTGACTCACTGCATTGCTTTTCTGTATAAAAATACACAAGTCTGTATATGCGCTCTAGAAAAAGGCTTATCTGGCATGAATTTCAGAGAGCAAGAGGAAAACTTCAAGAAGTTCAGAGAAGCATCCAGAAGCTCAGATGATTGGCACTAATACAACTTGCTTGACAGGAAAATTGAGCTGTAAATCTCACAAAATTAGATGATCTTTGAAGAATTTCAAAACCTCCTGCTATTAATTGGAAATCCTAGAAGAACCGCTTCTTTTAAAGCATACTGATAATATGCTTTACAGCTTAATATTCAGAAGGCTATGTTTTGGCTAAGTGAGCTTCAGAAAAGAAGGAAACTTGTGGTTCAGTTCCATCTACTCTGCAACCTCTGGTCAAGACATCTACTTCTGTGCTCAGCCATCTTATCATCTGTAAAATGGAGGCAACTCTAAGAAAACATAGTTACAGAGATGTGGCACAGTTTCATGTGTCATTGTCCTCATTTGTTTCAGAAAACCAGTAACATCTAAGCTACTACTGCAAAGAGTGCAATGTTACTTGGGGTCACCTAGTGCAGCTCTGTCAAAGTAAAGAAAAGGAAAGGGGCCTAGAATAACTATAATTTTCCCAAGAGGACACTTTTATTTTATGGTAACTCTGGGACAAGAACCCTGATCTCTTTGATGCCATTCCATTGTTCTTTCGTTGGGTTCTGAACAACCCAGAGAAAGAAAGAGAAATGAAACTCCTATGTGCTGTGTCACTGGTACAGGACGTGGCAAGATTGGAATTGGAGCACTACATATTAACAGGTATTTGGGGAATTCTTCAAACTAATTAAGATATATACCAGGTCCATAAAAAACAGTATGTTTTCTGAAGATGATTCTGTGGCATGAACAGAACTGGTAACTGAAGGTGTCTGTGTGCTGCAGTTCCAAACAGCATGGATGAATGCTTGTTTTCTGGCACCTTGAAGACTCCATCCCAACATACACATTAAAATAAAATTAACATTTCAACTGGGTCATATTTAATTATGCATGCTCTTGTAAGTCAGCAAAATATTCCATATATCATTTAAGTTGTCACTCACTTTCTTTTTTTTTTTTTGCAGTACACGGGCCTCTCACTGTTGTGGCCTCTCCAGTTGCGGAGCAGAGGCTCTGGACGCGCAGGCTCAGCGGCCATGGCTCACGGGCCCAGACACTCCGCGGCATGTGGGATCTTCCCGGTCCGGGGCACGAATCTGTGTCCCCTGCATCGGCAGGCAGACTCTCAACCACTGCGCCACCAGGGAAGCCCCATATCTGATTTTAGTATTAGGACTCTTCTAATTTTTTATATATATTGGAAAATAACTGATGTCTTTCTAAGGTGTATATCTTTGATTATGTTTTCTATTTTCATAAAACTTCTTGTATTCTCTACTCAAAACAGGAGTAAATAATGGCTGCATATAACTAATCATAATCAGCCATTTTGTCCAGATTTTTAGATGTGTTGGTATAAAGCTACCATAGTATTCTTTTGTAATTAAAAAAAAATTCTCTCTGTTTTATAGTTAGTCCCATCTCTATCATATTTGCCAAATATGGCTTATTTTATTGGTGTTTGTAAAGAGCAAGCTTTTGGTTTTCTTTGTCACGTTTACTGCTTTTCTTCTCTATTTTTGACTTTTCTCTTGATTAATTTTGTCCTTCCACTCTTTGGGATTTACCTTGTTCTTTTTCTATGTCTACTGTCCATTTCCTGTAGCTTCAAGAGCCATTTTCCACAACTCAACGAGCTCTGCCGGCTGTGTCATGGCCACTTCATCATATGCCATTAAAACTTAATCTCATACACTGGGTGAAGACTCGGCAGTCTTATTTTGCTTTCAGAATTGTTCTATAGTCTTGGATCCTTCTTCTTCTCCTAAATTAGCACTATCATCAGGGAAAATTCTAGTGGGCCTAGAATTCTAGGCTTCCTTTCCTGCAGTTTCATAATCAAAGAAAAAAACATTTCCACCCTTTTTTTGATGTTGATCGAAAATTTAGCAACACTTCTTTGCACTGTATTCAAATCCCCAAATATAAGCAAGCCTTCATGCACACAGGCTCACTGAAATGTCATAACTTTAAACTATGTATGACCTTGAACAATGACCTTTCCAGATACTCCACACTCTTTCTAGGTGTTCAGACTTTTTCATTCCTACAACATCTTTTACATATGGTCAATTTGTGTCATAAGTTCTTCCTCACTCCCACTTCTGAGTATATATCCGAAGGAAATATCATCATAATTTGAAGAGATATCTGTACTCCCATGTTTATTGTAGCATTATGCACAAGAGCCAAGGTATGGAAACCACCTAAGTGTCCATAGTAGATTAATGGAGAAAGGAAATATGGTATATATATAGAATAGAATATTATTCAACCTTAAAAAAGAAGAAAATCCTATCATTTAAGTCAACATGGATAAAACTGGAGGCCACTATGCTAAGTGAAATAAGACAAAGACAAATAGTGCATGATGTCACTTATATGTGGACTCTAAAAAAATAATGAAATAAATCAACTCTTCCCTCCCTGGACATTTTCCTCAGCAGAATCTAGCAGCCTCTACTGTGAGTCTTATCTCTTTTCTTTTTATTGTTTGTACCAGATCACAACCCCAGGGAACCTATGTATTTACTGATGTATATCTACATTACAGTTTACCATTGTTCTTTTCCTTTGTAATTCATTCCTTCCACTTCTGGCCTCAGAACCTCATTTTTACTTTGGAGAAGTCCTTGTGATTCAGGTAGGCTGTGTGTCTCCTTCCTAGGCTGTGTGACTTGGGGCTGGCTAGACACAGTGTTTCACATATACTCTATATGTCTTAAGTACTTATTTCTCTGTTTTCCATCATTTTCCCTCCAAATTTTTGTGTAGTTATTTTTTAATTGACATTTGTATTCCTTTCTTTTGTTTGACTAAGGTACTGTTCAACCAATCTTCTGAGTGCTTAATTTCAACATTTTTAATTCTAGAAGTTTCTTTTGGTTGCATTTCACAGATAATTTTTGCTTAAATTGTACATGTTGCCCTTCTTTTAATACATTAATCATAATTTTAAATAATAGTTTCATTGAGATATAATTTACTTTCCATATTATTTAAAGTGTACAATTTAATGTGTTATGCATCTACCACCACAATCAATTTTAGAACTTTCATCCACCCACCAAAAGAAAAAGAATCTATTATAGGTCACTCACTCCCCCATTTCTCCAAACCCTAGGCAGCCACTAATATACTTTGTCTCTACAGATTTGTCTAGACTGGACATTGCATACAAATGGAATCATACAATTACTTAGCATGTTTTCAAGGTTCATCCATGTTGTAGCATGCATCAGTACTTGATGTCTTTTTATGGCTGAATAATATTCCATGGTGTGGATATTACTATGTTTCATTTATCCATTAACAGTAAATGGCCATTTGGTTATTTCCACTTTGGGGCTCTTATGAATAATGCTGCTGTGGTTGGATTTACGTGCAAGTTATGTATGCAGGTCTAGATTTGTTTTTTAAATTAACAGACTATTTCGGAGCAGTTTCTGGTTTACAGAAAAGTTAAGCAGAAAGGACAGAGTTCTCGTACCTCCTTAGCTCTCTACCCAGTTTCCCCTATTATTAACATCTTACATTAGCGTAAGATGTTTGTTATAGTTAATGAACCCATATTGATACATTATTACTAACTAATGTCCATGGTTTACATTAGACTTCACTCTTTGTTTTGTACATTATATGATTTTTGATAAATGTGCAATAACCTGTATCCACCATTACAGAACCATACACAGGAAGTCTCTTTGCCTTTAAAATTCCGCGCTTCACCCATCCTTTTCTCCCTCCCCGCAACCTCTGGCAACCATTGATCTTTTGACTGTCTCCACACTTTGGCCTTTTCCTAAATTTCATATAGCTGCAATCATATAATATGCATGTAGCCTTTGCAGATTGGCTTTTTTTCACTTAGCAATATGCATTTAAGCTTCTTCCATGTCTTTTCATGGCTTCATAGCATTTTCTCTTTATTGCTCAATGCTATTCCTTTGTACCGATATACCATAGTTTGTTTATCCATTCACCTATTGAAAAACATCTTGGTTGATGTCAAGTTTTGGCAATTATGAAAGAAACTGTTATAAACATCCATGTGCAGGTTTTTATGCGGACATAACTTTTCAGTTCCTATGGGTAAATACCAAAGAGCATGATTACTAGATCACTGTATGGTAAAAGTATGTTTAGTTTTGTAAGAAACTGCCAAGTACCCTGCTAGCAGCAAATGAGAATTTCAGTTGTTCTGCATCATCAACAACTTTGGTATTTCATTATTTGGATTTTAGCTATTTGAATAGGTGTGTAGTGGTATCTCGTTATTCTAATTTAAAATTCCCTGATGACATGGAATGTGTAGCATCTTTTCATATGCTTATTTGCCATGTGTCTATTTTCTTTGTTTAATCATAGTTGTTTTCTTTTGTTTTTTACCCAATGCCTACTCACTCTTGTCCTCCTGTATCTATTTATATTGTCTTTTTTCTTTCTTTCTTTCTTTCTTTTTTGAGCTTTTGATCATTTAGTCTTTTTCCTGGTATGTCCAATTATTTTTTCTATTAAAATTGGGCTTAACTTATTTTAGGAAACTATAAAGATACCTCCACATTCTGGATGTTGTTATTGTTCTCTTGAAAAGATTTCCTTTTGCCCATGGCAGACAGTTACTATAGGGACTGGAAACCTTAGTCCATTCTCAGTTTGAGCTCATTAAAAGCCTTTTTTTTCCGTCTGTGTGAAGGGTGCTCTATTTCTGTCTTGTCCTTCCTCTATGGGTGTTGCCCTTTGGGATTAACCGTGTGAAAGTTTGGATTCTCCCTATTCCCAACTACCCTTGTATTTGTTAGGCTTTAAATGTAATGGTTCCCGCAGCCCTGTGAGACTAAGGATACGCGTAGCTTGTCATTCCATTAGTTGTTGCCTTTAGCTTGAGCTCTTGCCATTTGGCTTCTGTGGTTACAGTCTTTTGAACTCCTTGGCTTTTCAGCTCCTAGGCTGTAACATTTGAATCAGCAAATGCCCCAAGGAGAAAAGCTGCACCAAATGTCAGGCTTGCATCTGTGTTTCCCTTCTCTCCAGAACTTGGCCCACATGTCTTGGTGTCTCTCTAACATTCGGATGCTGGTGAACAGATGTTTTCTTACTGTATCCAGGTTTTCTAAAATTTCTTTAGACCTCACCTGATCTTATGTTATTATTGAAGTATCATCTCAATTAGCCCTAGGAAGAAAATTTACAATTTTATGTTTTTTTTTTAATTTTCTATATTACCTCAGTTTCTGTAGAGACCTTTTACCTGATAGTTCAGTCTAGTTCCTGTGTTACCAGTAAGATGGAGATAGGTGGAGGCTAAGAATATTGGGGGGAAAATCACTGATGAATGATATGTCTCGTTCTTTTGTTTTTCCTCTCCTTATTTACTCTGGCAGCCTACATTTGCCCTTCTTGATTTGACCCAGTTGCCCAGATAAGCAACCCACTCTGGCAAAGACATGACTTTACTCTCATAAATGTCTGCATGTTAGGATAAGTTAGATGATGAACACCATGCCAAAGTTTTTTCTGTGACCAGTCAGAATGGCCATCATCAAAAAATCTACAAACAATAAATGCTGGAGAGGGTGTGGAGAAAAGGGAACCCTCTTGCACTGTTGGTGGGAATGTACATTGATACAGCCACTATTGAGTACAGTATGGAGGTTCCCTAAAAAACTAAAAATAGAACTACCGTACGACCCAGCAATCCCACTACTGGGCATATACCCTAATAAAACCATAATTCGAAAAGAGACATGTACCACCATGTTCATTGTGGCAGTATTTACAATCGCCAGGACATGGAAACAACCTAAGTGTCCATCGACAGATGAATGATAAAGAAGATGTGGCACATATATACAGTAGAATATTACTCAGCCATAAAAAGAAATGAAATTGAGTTATTTGCAGTGAGGTGGATGGACCTAGAGACTGTCATACAGAGTGAAGTAAGTCAGAAAGAGAAAAACAAATACCGTATGCTAACACAGATATATGGAATCTGAAAAAAAAATTCTTCTGAAGAACCTAGGGGCAGGACAGGAATAAAGACGCAGACGTAGAGAATGGACTTGAGGACATGGGGAGGGGGAAGGGTAAGGTGGGATGAAGTGACAGAGTGGCTTGGACATATATACACTCCCAAATGTAAAACACAAACTAGTGGGAGGCAGCCACATAGCACAGGGAGATCAGCTCGGTGCTTTGTGACCACCTAGAGGGGTGGGGTAGGGAGGGTGGGAGGGAGACACAAGAGGGAGGAGATATGGGGATATATGTATATGTATAGCTGATTCACTTTGTTATAAAGCAGAAACTAACACAGCATTGTAAAGCAATTCTACTCCAATAAAGATGTTAAAAAAACAAAAAGTTAGAGAGTAAAAAAATTCAAAAGAATTGGCCACACTCCTCCAATAGATTCTCTAACATTTAGCAGAACAGAATTCACACTGAATCTGGTTTATGAGTAAAAGACAAGTCAACTTTAAAGTGGATCAGAGATGACAACATTTCTTTTCCATGTGGCTGCCTTGGAGCCATATTTCTGCTGACCACTCAAAACCTTCCTCTTGAGTATTCTGTGATATATTAGAACCAGGAATAAGGGGTGTTAGTGCTGGAAGGGTCAGACAGTGGTCTGCGATTTAATTCACATATCCTTTCTGCACCAGACTCTTTAAGATCATTGAGTTATCCTAAGAATTTTGAAGCTGTAGAATTCACGACAGTACATTACAATATGCCAATATTACTATTCTCCTGCTCTGACATTCTCCACTGATGGACAGATGAAGGAGAAGGAAGGGCAGTCAGCAGTAACTGAGAGTAAATGAAACTGGAATATTATAATTCAGTATCATTTGAGTGACTGAATTGGCTGGCAGAGTGTTCTCCAGTTAAGGGTGAGGGAAGATTAATTCTGCACATGACACCACTACTGTATTTATACAAGTCTACTGGGACAGTTGTTTGCCTTGATTTGTTTTCTTCATTCATTTCAGTCAGACAACTGTGTTGACTGATTTTCCTTTTTGATGTATGAAATGACTGTTTGACTGAATTTACCATTTACTTTACACTAATGCACTGGAAAAATGATACATTAATCAAATTGGATTGGCAGGTATGAAAATGTTTACCCCAGAACTAGACAGAAATATAACATTGCCTTCTACAGAAATGTAAGTCATATGCCCTGGATTTTGGGGAAATGTTCCAATTTTAACTATTTTGCCAAATTTTAAAAATGTAGGGTAACTGATCCCATAGTAAAAATAAGAAGATCTGTGACGTCCAGATAAAAATAGTTTTGTGTGACTCTGACAATCACATAACACAAAAGAAAAAAGTATTATGAGATATTAGTGATTTTCATACTTATTAAGAGGTGTTTCTATGTTAAACTTTTGAGTCTTATTCTAGAAGTTCTGTAGGAACAAACACTTCAAATATATTCATAGAAAACCCTCTTTATTTATAATTCCATTCTTCCAATATTTATAGTTACTATGACAGGCCATTTCTCCACATCCCGTCCCATGATTCTCTGCTCCTATTGAACATTTGGAAATTGGTGGCATGAGCAGGAAAGTGAAGCAGTTTTTGAGATTACTGAATAATGCTGATTTTATAAAGACTGCTTTCTTCCGTTGTTGGCAAACTTATTATGGTACCGATGGTTGGATACTACTCTTAGAGATGAAAAAGGTCTTAAGGAATCTTCCATATTCCATTCACCAATCTGTGTTCTTGTTCAAAGCAAAATTAATTCCTTTCAAAATTAACATATTAGCTTAATAATAATTTTTAATCTTAAAATAATCTATCTGGGAGAATGGGAATTTTTGGTGGGAAAAAGTGACAGAAGATGGGACGAAAAGAGAGTTCATAGAAAGACAAAACAGCATTTTTTAAATGGTGGTACGAACTTCTGTTTCCAACTATATCAGTTTACCTTAGGAAAACATACTAGAAAGGCCAGATAAATCATAAGCAACATTGGACTGTGAGCGTTAGAAAGCTACTGAGGTAGCCATGACCTAGAAAAGTAAAATAGAGAAAGAAACTCACTGAAGTGAGAACAATATTCTGCACATGCTTTTCTAGCCCAGTCATTTAGAAACTACTGATGAAGAGCAAAAGGCTGAGAAACCAAATGTGGCTCCTAAGAGGTAGAAAAGCCAGTAGATCTTAGGACAATGTCATAGGACTAAGGAAACCAGAATTGGAATTGAGAAATAACAAGGCAGCTAGAATTTTAAGGACCAAAATCACAGAGAGAGTAAAGATTCAGAGAACGGAGCTGGATTCAGCAACAGTGTTCCCTTGCAGTGTTCCCTTTCCATGTATAATAGGTAGACAAGGCAAGATGCTAAGAAGTCAAACAAAAGCTAACTGAAGTCAAAGCAAAGACTTAGTTGGTTCATAATGCTGAAGAGACAAAATTGGGGTTCAGAACCTATGAAAGATTTGTGGCCCAATGGTAAACTAATGATATGAATTAGGACATTGAAATCTCTACATGTGTGTGTGTGTGTGTGTGTCTGTGTTTGTGTGTGTGTGTGTGTGTGTGTGTGTGTTAGGAAGGTTGAGGCAACATCTACATTGAACCTTATAAAGAAGGAAAATGAGTATGAAGTTGGTCCAGTGACTGAGGTGATCTTCCCCTCTGCTCCCTACCTAAGAATAGGAAATTCTCTCCTCAAGAAAATACAGTTGACCCTTGAACAATGTAGGGGTTAGAGACACTGACTCCCTGTGCAGTCAAAAATCCACATATAACTTTATGGTCGGCCCTTCTTATCTGTGGTTCTGAATCTGAGGATTCAACCAACCACACATCATGTAGTACTGTATTACTTATTGAAAAAAAATCCATGTATAAGTGCATCTGTGCAGTTCAAACCCAGGTTGTTCAAAGGGCAACTGTAATGTCATTCAAATTCTATACAACTTGTCATATCCCAAGTCTGGTATTCGCTGAAGAGCCACCAAGACTACCAAGAAAAGGAGAATTAGAATAAAAAACAAAACAGAATCAGAATCATAGATGACCTAAACATTAAAGTTCATACATATTTTGGTAAATATTATCAAGTTCAAGAAAATAGATGACAAGGTGGAGAACTTAACTTGACGACAAGAAACTATAAACTGATTGAAGTTGAACTGATAGAATTAAAAACTATACGAAATTTAAAACTCGGTACTGGATTGGACACAGGTAAAGAGAGGTAAGTGAACTGGAAGATAGAGTAGTAACAATATTAAGACTAAGGCATGGGAAACGAAAAGAATAAAAAGTAGACAAAAGCACATTTGAGACACATGGGCCACAGTAAATATTTTTTATCATATGTGTAAACTGGAGTCCAAGGAAAAAAGGAGAGAGAGATTGGGATGAAAACAATATTTCAGAAATATTAACAGCTGAGAGTTCTCTAAAACTAAAAAGAATATATGGAGCCATAAATTCAATAAGCATTAAAAAATGCAACAAGAACAAATCCAAAGAAAACCACACCTGAGATCACCAGAGTACAATTCATGAATAGCAAAGAAAAACATGACATCTTAAAAGCTGCCCCACGAAAAAGAGAGAGATTACTTTCAAAGGAACAATAGGATTAAGATTACAGCTTTCTTCTCAACGAAACTGACTGGATACTAGAAAATAATGGAATAACATTTTTAAGTGCTAAAGAAAAGAACTGCCCGTTGGGAATTCTAGAGGCAGAGAAAATGTTGTTTGGAAGGAAAGATGAAATAAGGAAATTTGCAGACAAACAAAATTTAGAAAATATGTTCTCATCAGAACTGACTGAATTAAATTATACAGGGAGACCCGCAGGCTGAAGGAAGATTATCATAGACGAAAATAAGGACTTTATAAAGAATTATGTATAACAGAAGGAATAAATAAGTGGATAAACCTAAATAAAATCTAACAGCACAAAAAAGTAATAATAAAATATATCAAAAATTAAAATGCATTAAAACAAATGGAAGAGAAAAAGTAGTAAAAGATATTTAAGATCTCAGCATTGCTTGAGAAGCAGTAAAAGAGCTAATAAGTCATGGTACATGTGTAACTGCTACTTATGTAAAAATAACAAGCTAACACAAGGGAAAATGGAATTTGAAGAAATCTAAAAGGAAGAAAGAAGAGCAAAAGGAACATAACAAGGTGGGACAGATAGTAAACGAGGAGTAAACGGTCTACAAGAAAATACCTTAACTGTAAATACTCAAATTAAAGGACAAGGATTATTAAAACAAAAAACGTAATTCTATGCCACCTACAAGAGACAAGAGTCAGATTGAAAATTAAAGGATTCAAAAATTATGTCCTAACAACAATAAGTAAAATTGAAGAAGATTTTTTAATGTTAACATAAATTTGAAAGCAAAAAGTATCACTGGCGATAAGGCAGGATAATAAAACCCACTGTTACTTTACAAGCAATATATTATAAATCTAAACTTCAATGCAATAGATGAAGGGAAATTCCAAAAAACTAAGTAGAAATAGAAAAATCTAAATTACCTAGATCAGTAACATAGAACCACAACAACAAATCAGCAGATTAGAGAAGATCTGAATACCATCATTAAAAACTTTGGCCTAAATTTACATAAAACACTGCAACAACAATGATGGAATATATATATTATGCAGAAAATTTTAGGTGCACATGGCACGTTTATATAATTGACTATATTCCGGTTATAAAACAAGACTCCGAATAAGGAAGAAATTTAAAAATATATAACCAATATTTTACCAAATAGTTGGATATTAAAAACATACTTCTGATCATTATGTAAGTCAAAGATAAAGTCACAATGGGAATTAGAATTTTATTAATTGAATGATAATGAAAATATGCCATAACCAAACCTGTGGGTTGCAAATAAAGCTGTGGCCACAGAGAAGTTTATGTATTCAAATTATATTTTCCAAATGTAAAAGGGAAAGGAATAAAGCAACTAGAAGATAACCTATCACCCTGAGGTAGGCAGCTCCTGAACTGTACCTGGTGGGGAAGGCAGGGCAGAACTTCAGGAGGCCAGCTGAGAGCACGGTGAACGCCACGTCAGGAGCAGTCTCCAAGAAAGAGCATTTAATGTACAAAGGGATGACTGAAATATATTTAAGAGCTAGCACCCTGACTCCTCTTAAGGATGACTTAACTTTGCTGGGGAAAAAATAAGAAGTGCTCGATGTAGAAGGTGAATAGCTTTATAATTCCCAGGAGAATCTTGGTACCAGGACCACATAATGAAGAACTTGGAGTCCCCGTGGCTATTCCAGCAGAGAGCAAAGGAGAAACAGAGATGCGAGAGAAAATAAAGGGAACTCTTGGTGCAATTTGGTGCTGCTGCAGGCCCAAGTCCAGGTATGTGCTCTCTTGCTCCCCATCTTAAATAAAAGCCACCATGTTCCTCAGTCTTTCAGGTACTTAGAATTTCTCTTTAGAACCTGAAAATGGGGTCAGGTTTCCTGTCTGCATTGCTACAGTCCAAAATAGAGGCAGGATGTTTGAAATAGTTCTCCATCTGGCAGAGGAGGCCTTGAAGCTGTGAGCCACTCACTGCAAACCAGCAGGACATGAAGGATTCTTGAGCAGATCTGAAGCTACTGGGAGAACTTTCAGGAGTTAACTCCCTTAGTATATACTGTACCTCCAATTCTCCCTCTCTGTCCAGTCTTCCTCCACTCCCATGGGGACCCAAAGGGGCTAAATGAGCACTCTTTGACTTGTACTTGGTGGTCCCAGAACTTGACTTGGGCTTGGAGACTTCCATGAAAAGTCTGCCTTCCACCTACTGGCTTGGGTTTCTTGGTCTCTCTGCTCCAGGCTAATCCCTTCAACCTGCTTTTTCCATTTCTGCCAATAAGCCCCCTCTCCAGACCTTCCTAATTCTCTTCTGGGGTGGGAGGAGACTTACTGAAGGCAATGTTTATTTCTAGAAGGAGAGGTGACCACATGACCTCACAGTGGTCGTCCCCTTGATTACTCAGTTTCTGTCTAGATTAGTCGTGGGTGTCTGTGCACCCCAGCCTCACCCCCAGGAGGCTGTAGATCACTGTCCTTATCTCAGCCCTGAGCCTCTCTCTATCCTCCTTCCCTCTCTCTCCTTACCCTTCTTTACCCACAGACTCGCACGCTTTCTGGACCTCTGAGGACGACAAGCACTTCACAGAACCTCTGCTACAGAACCAAACATACTGAAATGAATCTTTACAAAGCTATTGAAACAACAGAAAAAGAATACATGAGGATTGTTTCTCCTGAAGGTTCAATTACCTAGGGGGCCTTTAGCAAACTTTGATTGATAAATCTAACCTTTCCTTCCTTGGCAATAGTTGATCACACTGTGAGGAAAACAAGTTAGAGAAAGGAAAAATAATATTTGGATTTCAAGGAAATAATAAAGATGCAGGGGCTATCTTTGACTTTTGCAAGCTGAGAAGAGGTTTACATTTTGATTATTTGATGGCAGGAATCCCTTTTAAAACAGGGCCAGTCTCCATGATGCATTTAAACATCAACCTTTTCAAATAGAGCCATAACCCCCACAAGATTTCCTGATTTCTCTGGGGTCAGATAAACCATCACATTTCACAGTGGTGCCCTGTATATGAAAGTGATAAACATAATCTGGAAGCACGGCAGTGGCTAAAAATATGGGGCTGGAAGGCATTCGTTGAAATGATTTTTTGCTTTTAATTCATTGCATAAAATGCTAATGTCCAAATTCAGGCAGGTAGATCTTACTAACCATCAAGAGCTTCAACCCTGCTAACAGCTAAGTGTGCACTTTTAAACCCTACTTTGACTGCTCCAGAAACTTACTGGGTTTCTTTAATGCCTCTGTTACTATTTCCTTTGTGTCATTTTGCTTTTCTTTAAAAACATAGCTGTGTGACCTTGGGGAAGTTATATTATTTCCTTGAGACTGGGTTGCCTTCTCTGTGAATATCTGGGTATAATTTTAGTATTGCTCAATAGAATTTTTGGTGATAATGAAAATATTCTATATCTGTACTATGCAAAGCAGTATTCAATAGCTACATGGAGCTAATAAACATCTTTGAAATATGGCAAATGCAACTGAGGAACTGAATTTTTAACCTTATTTTAAAATTTGTTTCCATATAAATAATGCCACGTGGCTAGCATCTGTTGACAGTACAGATCTACATAATATTTTAAGAACACTCTCCACTCAAAAACTCTACCATTCATTAAGTCAACCTAAATAATTTTGCCCTCTGACAAACAGAAAATAATTTATGCTTCCCTTGAAATTATCTGTCAAGACCTTTATCAGTTAGGGGACATTATATTCTTAAAATTGACTTTGCTTTATGAAACTTTAATAATGTTGGAGTTCTCTGCCCTTGGTACCACCTTTGTGATGATGGGAAATACTGTGGATGATCAAGGACTATTTCAAGAGATCATGGAGAGAAACCGTCTGGATTCAATTTCATTATGAGGATGTCAAAATGTTAAACTACTTAAAATAAAACCCATACTGTTTTTATGCTAAGTTATATTCTACATGTAGCTGGAAAAATGTTAAAAATATTTTTAAAGAACTACACATCTGGGCTTCCCTGGTGGTGCAGTGGTAGAGAGTCTGCCTGCCGATGCAGGGGACACTTTTTCGTGCCCCGGTCCAGGAAGATCCCACATGCCGTGGAGTGGCTGGGCCCATGAGCCATGGCCCTGGGCCTGCGTGTCCGAGCCTGTGCTCCGCAACGGGAGAGGCCACAACAGTGAGAGGCCTGCATACCACAAAAAAAAAATATATATATATATAAGTATCTGAAATAAGCCTAAATTCAGAGTTAATCAGATCGGCCTGCTTTCTCAGGGGGACTGGAATTCACTGCTCTTTCCCCTCAACTCCATGATGTCAGTGGCACTTTCCACAGATGAGGTGGCCTTCTCTGCCTACTGCAGAAGCTCAGTTCCCCCAGGCCCACTCCCTGTTTGAATCCCACCCTCGAGGCCAGGTGCCACCCTTCCCAGAACATTCGTGGTCTCATTTCAGTTTTTGACCTGCTCAGATTGAGTCCCTGTAGACTCTTTCTCAGCTTGAAACCTGATCTTCAACCCCTTTCCCTGACCTCAATGGTTACCTTCCTACTTTAGGTCTCAGGTGCTTTAGCTATAAAATGATATAGTTGCCCTTAACTCTAAAGTCTTCTTTCTAAAGCTCTACAATGTGGTGGCTCCTTGAAAATGTTTCTCTTTGCTGGTTTTAATTTTGTAGAGAATTAAAACCACAGCTACTCTAAAAGACAGTATGTTACATTGGATAAGGAAAGTGTGTTTTTGTAGTTAGATTAACAGGGATGGAAGATGACTTAGTATGTTTTAAGATACTCATGATCCATTCTCGTGAGAGTCAGGGGAAGAAGGGGAAGGGAGTTAATAAAATACCAAACCATTGTGACAAATTAAGTTAACAAAGATGTAGCTGATTAGTTACTACTTGAATAAGCCACACATATCCAATTCAAGTTTCCCTTTATTTTTCTAAGGAGGGATCCCAGTGAACTGAGTCCCATGTTCAGGAACTCCACATTCAATGGCTTAGTCTTTAAAAACTGTTATGTTGCTGGAAGAAGAAATATTTCCCATCAAGTCCTAATTGATGTTTAGCTATCACGCACATTTGAAATAAATTTATTACTTTGCCTGATCTCAGTGTAATGCATTCCAAAGGGCCAAAGAGCACACGGAAATTTATGGAGTCTCCATCTTCTACACTGAAGTGTGCAATAAATTACAAAATATTGGGCCGTGAAATTCACAAGCCATAGAAACCACACCATTAGCAATGTATACAGTGGTAAACAGCAGGTAATGATAATCATATAAAACAAAATAGACTGTGTGTGTTGGCACTGCTGCCAATAAAGCAATCATTAAATGCATTCATATGCATCTACGCTAGGTAAGCTCTTTGAGGGCAATTGCTATGAATTCTACATACCTGTCAGGATATTATATAGAGCCCAGTTTCTATGGCCTTTATTCAGAGAGGCTGAGAAACGGTTACTGTGGGTAAATTCAGACCTTTTCTCAATATAGAAGTTGGTCAACATGCATTCTGAACAGCAAAATTTCACACTGCTTTCAATTTTCCTACAGTAATTGCCACCTCAACAAATGCAGGATTAAGTATAATGGATTATAAGAAGTTAGAAAGATGGAAGAAAAGAAGGAAGGTAGAAAAAAGTTGCGTATGGAGTACATCAACATTTACGTAAAGAGTGGACCTAAAACTAACCTGAGGTTACCCTAAACTATTAGCGTATGATATAGAAGCGTAAGTGAAAAAAAAAAAAAAAACCAGCAAGGAAAACTCAAAGATTCTTTGTTTTTTCACTTTACTGCATATACACGTCCATCTTAAACAATCTATATGCTTATATCCAATAAGAGCATTGTTTTGCAAGGCTATTTGGGTTCTATCAGCATGTAAAGGTCGGACAACTCAACTTTAGCAGAGTTAGCCTTCAGGTGAATAATTGCTTCTTTCAGGTTGTGAGCATTTCAATTTTCCAGAAATGTTCCCCAAAAAATGAAAACTAAAAGAGTCCTAGGACAGCGTCCTTTAGAAGTTTTATAGTATCAAGGTTTTTGGAGGAAGAGTATCCTTGTCGATTATCAACACAATGATTCCAAGCAGGTCAATTTATGCTGAGAATATTATATAACAGACCCCACTTCACCTCCATTATACTGACAATGATCTTCCTTACTTCAACCTTGTGCTTCTTAGTAAAGTTGAAAATACTGAGCCAAGAACAGACAGTGACAATGCCAGAGACTCAGATGTACCTATAAGGTGCCTTCAGACAACATCAGCCACCCAAGCTAAAGTCCTGGTTTAAAACATCCCAACATGAATGAATCTCAAAAACCATATGCTGAGCAAGTGAAGCCAGATCAAAAGGGCACCTACTGTATTATTCAACTTACATGAAATTCTAAATTCATCTCTAAAGATAAAAATCAGATCTGTGGTTGCCTTGGGGTGGGAGATGGGGATACTTTTGCAAAAGCCTAGGAGTAAACTTTCTAGGGTTTTAGAATTGTTATCGATCTTAATGGGGGTGGTTGTTATACAAATGTGTACATTAATTAAAAGTCATTGAACCGTTGACTAAAAATGTCTGCATTTTATTGTGTGTAAATGATACCTTAATAAAGTTGATTACAAAATGAACCAAAAACAAAACAAAGAAGAAGAAAAACCTCTCAAGACCTCAAAGGAAATACACTGTTTTCTTTCAGGGTACCAGATTGGAAATGAGGCACTGGTCTGTTCTACCCTCAGATTATCTCGAGGATTATCTAGTCTATTTTAAAGCACTAGAGTCCCCTATCAGAAAAACTCACCCCATGTTTAATTACTTTGATTTCTTCTCTGCCTCTTCTCCCACACGGTGAAGTCATTTACGGAAGAAAAACCAGCTTTTTCCAATTTTGCATCATCACATATTCTTTCCAAAGCTACTATTTATGAAACAAAATTTGGCTACACTTTGTAAAAATCTAGTTTTTTGAGCCTTACAAATCTTAACAGTTAACCTATTGCCTCCTTTGGAATTTGGGAAAAAAATTAGTTTGAAAATGAATAGCTGAGATTTGACTTTTTTTTTTTGTGATTTTCTCTTCCCCTAAGAGAGAAGTGAGTAGGAATGAGAAACACATACATAAAGAAAAAACAAGTTATCTTGCTGCCTTTGCATGGTTATAATTTATAGGAGGCCCTTTTAAACAATAATCTATTATCAGAATCAATAAAAATAATCTTCATGAAGGCCAGGCCAGGATATTTGTCTCTTTTTCAGCAGATTGCAATACAAACCACATTCATGGATATGCTTCTTCATGATCTTTGTAATACTGTAACAGCTGACCATTTCCTCATGCCTCTTCACCTTAACTTAAACCTGGTTTTCATTAATGACCTCACATTTCCTTCTCTATCACTTGGTTGTCGGCCTCTTTTCCAACTCCAACTCCAACTCGCATTTCACTCTGGAACCAAAGGAAGACTCACACCTTCCTGCTTTTTAGTGGTACCTCAAGGTCATTACCATATTGTGATCACCCTGAAGAACAGCCAGACAATTGTTATTGCAGAGCCATCTGACAGTTTGTAGCTCTAAAAATTAACTAAGGACCGCATTTGTCAAAAATACCTTAGTTTAAGATTTTGGTAATATAGCAACAGTAATTCCGAAGTCATTTATGACGATCAGTGTGGGAAGCACCCTCCTTCGGGAAGATCCTTTGCCATGCTTACTTACCTTACCACTTACCCTGTCAGGTAATAAGGAAGCACGGCCGTGGAAATTAAACTTTTGTGGAAAGAAATACTTGGCTTGAAGTTCATACATTTTTCTTGAATTAGATTCCCCATTAATTACATTATCCACAGAGAGGTAATTATCAGAATTATGTAAGCAATTAAGGAGATGCTACTCCACATTCTTTCAGCTTGTTGACCTTTCTCACTTTATTTCATGTGGCTATCTGAAACATCAGTGATTTACATGTCTTTCTTTTTTTTAAAACAGATTTCTGTGTGTGTGTGTATGTGTCTTCATGATGAAAACATCATTAAAATAAAATATCATGAATAGCCTCTTAAGAAGCAGAGTCTACTTAAAGTCCTGGAAAATGTGAAAGCACTAATATTCATGGACAACTCTACACTCTGAACGCTACTCCAAATTTTATTGATCTCTATTTTGTCTAGGAGTTTTTCAAATTTTCTACCATGATCATTTGTTAGTTTTATAATTACATAATAAAGGCATTACATCATACAATCTTTTGTTATCCATTGCAGTTTTAAAACTATTCCTTTCCTTGTCCTCAGCAGATATGTCATAGATTATTAGTACACAAGCAAAGACTTTCAACGTAACAGTACTTTATAGTGAGAAGAACTATACTGAGCTATCTCTATCCTAAGACAATGCACTAGGAAAGCACTAGGAATTCTTAAGGACTAGGAATACAGAGACAATCAAGGGGTGAGTTCCTTGCCTTTGAGTATACATAATCATTATAGCAAATGCTTAAATAGCACTTAGTATATAACTCACCACAGCAGTCTTATTATACTCCTTTTAAATAGGTGAGCAGAGGAAGCCACAGGGAAGTCATAGGGTAAAGCCAGAATTTGAACCTAGGTAGACTAGTACACTGTCCACGGCTTTAACTACTATGATAAAAAATATATATATATATGCCATATATATATATATATATATATATATATAACTCCAAGTATTCCAAAGTTACAGAACACTTATCTACCATAACTCAAAAAGGAGCACACAAACTTGAATAGAAAATAAACATGTAAAAGGTCATAAATAAACCACAATATAACCTGCTCCACATAATATACTGACTGCAGTGTCCTGAGCCTCTCCCATCCTTAGGTAGCCAGAAATTACAACAAAATAATACTTTTCACTTTTGGAAGCCACACTATCTCTCATACCAACCAACCAATTACTTCCTTAGAGAGAATAGGAAATTAACCTGAATATCATAAAATATATCTATCTATATATATATAAATACTGATGTAGAATCTTTGTTTAAAGACAATAACTTCGATAACAGAGGGAACTTTACCACTGCAGGCTTCAGATAACCTCTATATTTCTCAAAGTTCATGCTAAATCATAAAATGCCATATTGTGTCTGAAGCTATTTTATCCATAGTCCATTTTCTTAAATGGACTAGCAAAGCAGTAAATACTGAGGAACATTTTGGCTCCCAAATCCTAAAGCCATTCTGATTATGCCTGGGTCATCATGGGGACATCATCGGAACTACCAGAGGACTGGCAGAAATACCAGTGTCCTGGCCAGCTTATAAATTAGAAATTATACAGAATCCAAGTTTATTTTTTTGTTAAGTAATTCCTATGAGGTTTTTGGGATGTCAATGTAAAGTCCTTTCATGTGTAATGTTTATCCATAAAATAGGGAACAATGCCAATCCCCGTCATAAATACTTTCACAATCTGACACAGAAAATCCACTGTAGGGCATAGGACCTGCAAATAGGATATGAATCACACACATCCATCCACTCATTCAGACAATCCACAAATATTCATTTTTAAGTCTACTATATGCCAATAATGTACCGGGCTCTAAGATGCTAAACCATGCTAAATGCTGAAACAGACATACTCAGTTCTGGCCCTCCTGGAACTTATGACCTACAGAAGTGCCTTCATTGTAAATGGTCAGGACTCAGCCGATGCTATTATCATCAGCAGGTGACCAAATGATAGAGCTTGCTTTCTAAACAAGCTCCACACTCTTTGCTTTCAACATTTTTGCTTTCCTTCAAGCCACATAATCCAGTGGTCAGTTTCTCCCAGTTAGTGAGGTTTGGGGAAAATGTACCCAGTGAACAATTCCTTGTGGCCTCACTCTTTCCTCACACTCTCCTCTGTGCTCTTGAGCTAAAGAGACCTGGATTCAAGTCACTTGCTCTAACCTTATTATTTTAAAATAGGGCTGCTCCTGCTTTGAGGATTTCCACGGGATCAACACAGTAGCAAAGCAGCACTGAATCAGAAGCAGGTACATTTCAAAATGACAGCTCTAAAAATATCCACTCTCCTTTTGTTCTCCTCCTATCCCTTTGCTCTGAACACCTCTGCTCTGAGGCTTTGCCTTTACCCTTCTCTGATTACTGCTCCAAAAGGGTTTCCAAGAACCGGGAGTATTTATGGTTTCACTTGCTCCCAAGTCCTTGGTGGAAAAGGATGCTTGCTTTCTGATTCTTACTAATTCCACACTCACATTGTTAACACAAAAATCATCACTTAAAAAAAATTTCCTCAGCTTCATATTTCATCTGGGCCAACACTGAAAGAATATTTTCAAAGAAACAATATCCTCTCTCCTTTGCTCTTCTGAGTTTCACGTTTTTACCTCCAGTCTCATTTTCAACCCTTATTATGGGATGCATCACCAAAATAGAAGAAAGTTCTTTCTGCTTTCCCTGTACCAGCCAATCATTCTACTTTGTTCTGTCTCTAACGAACAGAATGCGAAATCAACACAAAGCCTGATTATGCGACCTCTTCCAAGGGAAAGGCCTGAGAGTTGTCTATTTACTAATGAAGCTCAGTGTGTATTAAGGGTTGACTGAAGCAATCATCAGGAATTTTCGTCCCTTAAATTAGTGTTTTCCACCAGATGCACATCGTTCATTTCAGATAATATAACTTTTAAGTTCAGGATACAACTGGACAAAAGAAAAGAAAAAAAGTAACCAACACAACATTTGCAGTAATAACACAGTAACAGCTATCATCCTTCCCTGAGGAATTCAGCCTACTTTATGGACACAATTTAATACAAACTCATAAGAAAGCTAACAAAGCCCAAAACCACTTCACAAGAGTGTAGAGAGGTAAAGGTCAAAACTTATTACTGCCAGGCCCAGCAGACAATGACACCTACCGGAAAGAGCACAGGACGGGAAAACCTGGAAGCCTGTGTTCCAGTTTCGGTTATTCCTGTAAGCATTGGTATGATCTGAGTGAACTCAGCCTGCCCTGCTTTTTCCGTTTATAAAAACCTACATCATCCTCTCATTAGAATGAAATGCCGCATCTGAAAAGTTGCAGATCTCTTTAGGAAAGAAACAAAACTCATGTTTCTAACCAAAATGGAATAATTCAGTCAATGGAGACATAATAAAAATCTGCCATAAAGCAACTGTTTACTTGAAATCTATCTTTTGTGGTGTATTTATATGGGTAAGGAGTGTAAGGATATCATAAGTAGAGTTACCAATTCTTCCAGAAATCAAGGTCATTGAGTTCAGATTTCAACTTTGACCTTGACCCAGGCTTACAGAGATGTAACATGTGCCAATACCTCATATCCACCATACATGGGAGAAACAAGGTATGCAGACAGATCTTCTTCTAAGTATCCCATATGTAGTGGTTTTAATACAGGGTCTCAGATTCGTTGCCATTCTTCACATCCAGATGTGGGCATTTCCCCTTGAATTTGGGCAGGCTTTCCGTGGCCTCAAACAATAGAGCAGGGGTCAGTAAATTATGGCTGGTGGGCCAAATCTAGGCCTCTACCGGCTTTTATAAATGAAGCTTGATTGGAACACAGCTATGTTCCTTAGTATATGTATTGTTTGTGTCTGTTTTCACATCACAGCAGCGGAGCTAAGTAGTTTCAAAAGAGACTGTATGGCGTGTAAAGCCTAAAATATTGACCGTCTGACACTTTATGGAAAAAGGTCTCCAACGCCTGCAATAGTATAAAGTGATGCTATGTAACATCTAAGACTAGGTCATAAAAGGTCATGCAGCTTTTGCATGATTCTCCTGGAATGCTTCAACCCTGAACACTCATTCTTGGGATACTCTATCTTGAATCCTAACTACCACGTTATGAGAAGTCCAAGCCACATGGGCAGACATTTATAGGCACTCCAGGCAACAGTCCTTGTTGGGCCCAGTCTTCAAGTCATCCCATCTCAAGGGCCAGACATGTGAATTAAAATTATCTAGATGATTGCAGCCCCAGCCATTTGAATCCTCATGAGCTGAGGTTTCAGACATCAGTCACAGAGTAGAGACAAGCCATCTCCTCTGTGTACTGTTTGAATTGCTGACCCACAGAATCTGGGCACATATTACAATTTTTGTTTATTTCACCACTAAGTTTGGACTTCTTTATTATGTAGCAATAGATAACTACAGCACTGTGTCTGTACACAGGAGATCTACATTTCACAGAGCACATACTTTTATTTATTTATTTATTTATTTGCTTTAAAACAAATTTAATCAGTTATACATATACATATGTTCCCATATCCCCTCCCTTTTGCGTCTCCCTCCCTCCCTCCCTATCCCACCCCTCCAGGCGGTCACAAAGCACCGAGCTGATCTCCCTGGAGCACATACTTTTAGATGTGAATGTTGACTGCTCAATTTCTAAGAAGAACGTATACACAAATATAGGTACAAAATATTTATGTATATGTTAATATTAGACCTATATAAACTAATCTATATTATCCATAAAATGAGGGGCCCTTGATAATGGCTAACATTTCTTTTCAGTATTTATTGTATTCCAAGAACTGATAAATTCTTGCATTGTATGAATTTTCTCTTTTAACCCTCATAGCAACTCGCTGAGAGAAGTAATGTTATCTCTATATTATAGATGAGAAAACTGAGGCAGACACAGATAACATGCTCAAGAGTACTCAACAAGTAAATTTTAGAGTCAAGATTTGAACCCAAGTTCTCAAGGTTTAGATCCCTTACTCTTAGTCACCGAGCTATATACTGAGTAAGGAGATGAAAGCTGAAGCCATTACCTCATGCTCAAGAAGTTAGACAGAAACTTAGTAGGCATGGTTGAAAGAAAACAGGACTTGGAGTCGTAAGTCCAGAGCCTGAGTTATGAAATGAATTCTCCTCTCATCTAGATATAGGTTTGTTTTTAGAAAATGAAAAAGATCACTGCATATTTTGATGGTTAATTTCTGTACTTAATGATTACAAAAGAATGGAATTTTACCAGGGAGCTATTTTGCAATGACCTAACTTATTGATTCAAAATCAAACCTTTATTATAAATTCTTGATTCAAAAGCAAATCTTTATTAAGTCTCCGTTGCATCAGAAGTCTTTCCCATTCTTCATTTCTTTTAAAACCCTTTCCTGTCTACTCTTGGCCAAAGCTTGAAGCCTAATTTAACATTTGGAAATAAAATAATGAAATAGTCATAACACAGTAATGCCAATGCCTACTGAAATGGAAGCTCTAAATAATTTTTCCGATAATTTAGGAAATTAAAAATATTTACATCATAGATGCAAAGAGAGAAGTTACTTGTGTAATAAAATAAATGGTGAGACAAAAAGTTTCTGGTCAAGTAGATTTGTTTAAATATGAACACTAATTTGAGCTCTATCCCGGTGCTAAAACCCAGTGACAGGTTGCATACAGTTTCTAAAGGGATAGTTCAGTGCATTGGGTCAAATTCATGCCATAAAATGTGGTATTATTAGTAGTACTAGAAGACAGAGTGTGACTGTCTTCTTTGGGAAATAGATAAAGACCCCAAGATAGACAATATCAAGGACAAGTTATGTAGAAGAAGATATTATCTCAGTCCTTGGAACATGTCATCCAGGATTGAACAAGAGGTAGATTTATTATGAAGTACATGAAGCCAGAGACAGTAAGCAATGAGTGGTAGTTGGTTAAAATAGACAGGTTTTAGAAGTAGAGGCAAGGATGTAGAAAACAAACTTAGGGTTACCAGGGTATTGTGGTGGGGAGGCTAAATTGGGAGATTGGGGCTGAAATATACACACTGCTATACATAAAATAGATAACTAATAAGAACCTGTTCTTCTTATTAGCACAGGGAACTCCACTCAGTACTCTGTAATGGGCTATTTGGAAATCACTCTAAAAAAATAAAAGTGGATATATGTATATGTATAACGGATTCACTTTGCTGTACACGTGAAATTAACACAACACTGTAAATCAACTATATTCCAATAAAATATTTTTTAAAAAATAGGTTTTAAGAACCATAGTCAGGGAGCAGTGTGGATTGGAAAGACCTGGCAAGAAATATTTCTGCATCCTCAGACAATGTTCCCCAAGCTGGCTATTGCAAGGGTGAGCATTTAAGAGATCTTTGACCTAAGGAGGACAGGAGATTAACAATCAACCCCAATGTGCATGAATTATTCTCCTCTGTGTTATCAGAAATCAGATGGCATCCTAGAGCAAGGGTCAGCATATCTTTTCTGTAAAGGGTCAGATAGGAAATATTTTGGATTTTGTGTACCATACCTCTCCGTTGCAACTGCCTATCTGCTGCTGTAGCACAGAAACAGCCATGCACTATATGTTAATGAATGGGTGTGGCTGTGTTCAAGCAAAATGTTATGTACAAAACCAGGAGTCAAGCGAGATCTGATCAGTGGGCCAGAGTTTGCGGACCCCAGTTCTGGGTCAGTGTTCACAGCTGAATGAGTCATGAGGCCTTAAGTTCCAGTTCTCATTGTACTACTTTCTACCTGGGTGAACTTGGGTTCATCCTTTTATTTATATGGGCCACTATATTAGTCAAGCTTCTCCAGAAAAACAGAACCAACAGCATGTGTATACAATGTGCCCATATATATTGATAGATCTAGATCTAGATATCAATATTGATACCTAGATCTATATCCACATCTATATAAAGATAGAGAAAGAGAGAGAGAGATTTTAAACAATTGGTTCACACAATAATAGAGGCTTGGTCAATTCAAAATCTGCAGGTTAGGCTGTCTAGAGACTCTAGGAAGAGTTGCAGTTCAATTTCTGTAAGTCTTCTGGCAGAATTCCTTTTTGCGACAGGGAGGTCAGTCTTTGTTTTATTAAGAGCTTCAACTGATTGGATGAGGCGCACCCATACTATGGAGGATAATCTGCTGTACTCAAAGTCCAACACCAATTTAAATATGAATTTCATCCAAAAACACCATCACAGAGACTACCCTGGTGGCACAGTGCTTAAGAATCTGCCTGCAAATGCAGGGGACACAGGTTTGAGCCCTGGTCTGGGAAGATCGCATGTGCCGTGGAGCAAATAAGCCCGTGCACCACAGCTACTGAGCCCGTGTGCCTAGAGCCCATGCTCTGCAACAAGAGAAGCCACCGCAATGAGAAGCCTGCACACCACAACAAAGAGTAGCCCTCGCTTGCTGCAAGTAGAAAAAGCCCACGTCTGACAACGAAGACCCAACGCAGCCAAAAATATCAATAAATAAATAAATAAATAAATAAAAATTGTAAAAAACACGAAAACACCATCACAGAAATATCCAGAATAATATCTGACCAAATAACCGGGCATGGTGGCCCAGACAAATTGACATAGAAAATTAACCACCTAAGACATAGTTTTGTGATCTTTTACTGAGAAATTTGACTTATCTGAACTATTTTGATAACTAGAAGATACCTTCTAGAGGTAACACCCTCAGGTTTTTACATGGTAGGCAGCAGAGGGAAAGAGCCCATTTGTCCAGTCAGATGACACCTAAAGGATAAAATTCTGTCTTCTCTTTCCAACCCACAAGGATGAATGCCAAAAATACATCACTTATATCTGCTTTAGCTAACATAGGATAGGCCTGGAACAGACCTATGCTCCCAGTAAGCCTCATGAAATGCTATTTCATTAAGGGGAGACTTTACTTGCTAAGATTAGAAGCAAAAGAGAGTGGTGGATGAAACACTGCCCAAGGATATAAGTTCATGCAAGGAAGCAGGAGAGAGAATGGGTATCCGAAGATGTGCACTCTAAGCCAACACTAATTCCACAGCATCAGGTTATAATTCAGGGAGCACAACTGCTGGGTTTTTTTTCCCCCTCTTTTTTTCCCCCAAAGAGGGACAAATCAAGCATACTGACAAAGGAAGAGCATTAGTTACCACAGATAAATTCCTTTTTAGAGGTGATCTCGCAAATAATTTGGCTCAGTGTAGACTATGATTTGGTTCCAAAAACCATAAGCTAGAGCATTTCATTCCAGGTCCCTCCTCAAATATCCATGATAGGTAGAAATTTGGCATCAGTAGTTCTTGAAATCTCCCCAGGTGATTATAATATGCAACCAGGGCTGAGAATCTGGAGATGTAGAGAGAATTTAAATTCAACTTTAGTTAAACAGTAAAACAAGCTCTGACTCTACTGGCTGGAGCTAGAAAAGGGATATGCATTTACTGGGATGAGAAGATAAAGAAAACCAGGGAGTAAATCAAATGCTTTACACCTGTGCTTAGCTAATTGTTACTCAGATAATTCAGACAATCTTACAGCACCTGAACCCTGAAATTCCTTAGTTCTGTTTAAAAAAAAGTAAATCTTCAAGTAACTGAACTCTGAGAATCATGTAAATCATAAAGAAAAAGAAGAAATCTTATTTTTTGAATTAGTTGATTTCATATATACTGTTTCACATTCATGATGTTAACTAGTTAGCTTTCTTTCCATTTTATGTTTGAGGAAAGTAAGGCTTTAAAAATCTCAGTAATTTTCTCAAGGTCACTTGTTAAGGGTGTGGTAGGGAGCATAATGGCTCCTAAAAATGCCCTCACCCTAATCCCTAGAACCTATTAATATGTTACCTTACATGGTGAAGAGGACTTTGCAGATATGACTGAAGTTATAGACCTTGAGATAGAAAGATTATCCTGGATTACCTCATGGAACAAATCTAATTGCATGAGTCCTTAAAAGTAGAAAACAATTCCCAACTGTAGAAAGAGAAAGAGAGACATGTCCTAATAGAAGCAGAATCAGAGAGATTCAACATTTTGGGTTTTGTAGGTGGAGAAAGGGGACTCTGAGTCAAGGACTACAAGTGACCGCTGGAAGCAGATAAAGTCCAGGGAACAGAAACACCCCTAAGAGCCTCCAGAAAAGAATGTAGCTCTGCCAACACTTTTTTTTTCTTTTTTAACCATCTATATTGGAGTATAACTGATTTACAATGGTGTGTTAGTTTCTGCTTCATAACAAAGTGAATCAGCTATACGTATACATATATCCCCATATCTCCTCCCTCTTGCATCTCCCTACCACCCTCCATTCCCGATCGCAACCCTGTATGTGGACACAAAGCACAGAGCTGATCTCCCTGTGCTTTGCGGCTGCTTCCCACTAGCTATCTATTTTACATTTGGTAGTGTATATATGTCCATGCCACTCTCTCACTTCATCCCAGATTACCCTTCCCCCTCCCTGTGTCCACAAGTCCACTCTCTATGGCTGCATCTTTATTCCTGCCCTGCCCCCTAGGTTCTTCATAACCATTTTTTCTTTTTTTTCAGATTCCATATATCTGTGTTAGCATACGGTATTTGTTTTTCTCTTTCTGACTTACTTCACTCTGTATGACAGTCTCTAGGTCAATCCACCTCACTACAAATAACTCAATTTCATTTCTTTTTATGGCTAAGTAATATTCCATTGTATATATGTGCCACATCTTTATCCATTCATCTGTCGATCCTGCCAACACTTTTACTTTACTCAATTGAGACCAATGTCAGACTTGTAAGGTAATCAATTGACATTGTTTTGAGTCACTATATTTGTGGTAATTTGTATGAAAGCAATAAAAAACTATTACAGGGATCCTATAGGAGCCAGGCTATATATTTATACTTAAGTATTTCTGAAATGAATTTAACCTTGTGATTGACAGCAGCAGCAGCTTCCAAGGGATCCCACCACACACCTGAGGCAAACGCAGCCTAATACAAAGCAGTGACAGCAGCAGGTCACTGCCCCACACTTGGGGTAGAGGGGGACTCGATCTACTGTAGCAGCAGCATAGCCTGAATGGGAACCCATCCTCCTGTGGCACTAGTCCCATCAACATTAGTCTAATCTGCTAGCACCTGCTGCACCAACAGACCCAACATATACAAACCCTCCAACTCAGCAGCATTAAGTGAGCCAGACTCAGTGTTTCCTGAAACTCATATCCAATGGCACTGGAAAGCCCAGATATCACCTAATGTTATGAAAACATAAAAAAAAAACAATAACAGAAGACTGGGAGCTTCAGAAAGAAAAGGGGAACAATGGAATGGGTGAAAACAAATGGGGTATATATAAGAGACTATCATTAGCCTCATGAGTTTCTTAAATACTATCCGATGGTCAAAGCAAATATTATGACACCATCTGATGTGGTTCTCAATGTAGAGAAAGGAAATACTACAGAAAATCATACTTTAAAACTGGGGAATATTGAGACTAAATGGAAGTAAAATTTTGGAACTTCACTTGAAGTAATAAAACACTGATTCCAGTAGGCTATGGTAAGTTACATATGTATACTGTGATGCCAAAAGCAACCACTAAGAAAACTATACAAACAGTATACACAAATGATTATAAATAAATTAAATTAAAATGGACTTATTAAAAAATGTTTAAGTAACCCACCAGGCAAAATAAGAGAAACACAGGATTGAGAAACTAAGGTAAAAGACAAAACAAAAAATAAAATGGTAGACCTAATCTTTAACATAGCAATAATTACCTTAACTGTAAATGATCTAAATAACCAAGTCAAAGACAGAGATTGGAAGAGTAGATTAAAAATTCACAAGCATGATCCAACTATATACTGTCTATAAGAAGTTTACTTTAAACATCATGATATAGGGAGTTCAAAGTAAAAGGAAGATAATGATATATCATGTGAACGTTAATCAGAAAAAGTAGGAATGGCTATATTAATATCAGATAAAGTAGACTTAAGAGCAAAGGAAATTATTAGGGGCAAACAGGGTCATTACATAAAGATAACAGGAATAATCCACCTAGATGACCTATTGATACTAAATGTGTGTGCACCAAACAACAGAACTTCAAAATACATGAAGCAAACACTGAAAAAGTAGTAAAAGGAGAAAATTTTAAATCCACAATTATTATTTGAGACTTCAGCACAGCAATTTATAGAACTACCAGAGAGAAAAATCAGCAAGAATATGGAAGAAATGAAAACATCATCAATCAATAGGATATAACTGACATTTAAAGAACACACTCAGTAACAGCAGAATACATATTCAAGTGTCCATGGAATATTCACTCATATACTATATACTGGGCAATAAAAAGAACCTTAGCAGATTTAAATCGTAATGTGCCTAAGTGTTGGATGCTAAGACTCAGAGATTTTCTTATTTCTTTCATTTATATATTCATAAAAAAATTAGCAGATTTAAAAGAATTAAAATCATAGAGTATGTTCTCTAGCCATAATGGAATCAGACTAGAAATCAATAACAGAAAGACAACAGGAAAATCTTCAATCATGTGAAAACTAAACATCACAATTCCAAATAACTCATGGGTAAAAAAGACAGCAGCAAGGAAATATTTTTTAATGCATAGAATAAAAGAAAATGGAGATATAACAGATCAAAGTTTGCAGAATGAACTGAAAGCAATGCTGAAAGGGAAGTTTATAGCACTAAATTGGGAAAGAAAGTATTTCAAAGCAATAATCTAATTTTCTATATTACAACAGTAAAATAGGAAGAGGAAAAATCACTAAACAAGCAGAAAGAAGGAAATAATAAAGATGAAATAGAAATCCATGAAACTGAAAACAGGAAAATAGGGGGGAAAATCAATGAAACAAAAGGCTGGTTCTTGGAAATAAACAATCTAATCAATAAAGATCTAGCAAGACTGATAAAGATAAAAAGATGGATGGCACAAATCACAGATATCAGAAATGCCACCAGGGATACCATGACATATCCTGCAGGTTAATAAGGGACAAGATGTTATGAACAAGTCTACACTATAAATTCAAAAATGTAGATGAAATGGGCCAATGCTTCTACACTCAAAACTACCAAAACTCAGCCAAGATGAAATAGATAATCTCAATTTTCCTGTAACCATTAGAAACACTGGTTTTTCATTTAAAAACTCCCAAAAGGAATATTCAGGCTTAGATGTTTCACTTTTACCCAAGACATAAAGAATTAACACCAATTTTACATGATTTGATAAGAAAGAGAAGTAGAAGGAACAGTTCCTAATTAAATTTATGAAGCCAGTATTACCTTGATACCAAAACCGGACAGGGATAGTATAGAAAGAAGAAAACTACAGACCAATATTTTTTATGAAATTGGCTGTAAAAATCCTCTGCCAAATATTAGCAAATTAAATCCAGAGATATATAAAAAGAATAATATACCATGACCAAGTGGCATTTATTCTAGTTATGCGAAGTTGGTTAAATATTTGAAAATCAAACAATGTTATCCACCATATCCAATAGATTAAAGGGAAAAGTCATGTGATCCTATCCAATAAGGCAGAGAAAGCACTTGACAAAATCCAATCCCATTCATGATTGTAAAAAAAGAAGAAAAAAGAACTCCAAGCAAACTAGGAATAGAAAAGGAACATACTGAAACTCATAAAGATGATCTACAAACAACCTATACCGACATTATATTTAACTGTGAAAGACTGAATGCTTTCTCTGTAAGATCAGAAACAAGGCACGGATATCTGCTCTCACCACTTTTATTAAATATATTACTGGAGGTTCTAGTAAGAAAATAAGCAAAAATAAATAAATACATAAATTTAAATGTTAAAGTTTTAAAAAGTTCATTTAAAAGATAAAAGGACTATTCCTACTATGTTGAATAGGAAGGAATATATCCTACTGAATGTTGAAGAGTAATATATCCTATTATATTGCCTAAGGAAAGGTAAAACTGTCTGTGTCTGAAGAGGAGATGATAATCTAAATGGAGAAAATACCAAGGAATCCACAAAAAGCTTGAGAAATAATATTAGTTTGTAAATGTTTTAGAGTACAAGATCAACACAGTTTTATCACATTATATATTAATAACAAATGTGTAGAAGCTTAAATTAAAATATGTGATGCCATTTACAACTGACCTAAATAAATACTTAAATACAAGCCCAATAAGACATTTATAGGACCTCTATACTGAAAATTACAAAATGCTGATGAAGAAAAATTTTAAAGTCCCAAACAAATAGGGAGACATACCTTGTTCATGGATTAGAAAACACAACATAATAAAGATGTCAATTCTCCCCAAGTTAAGAGGCTTAACACAATTACTCTTAAAATGCCCTCAAGGTTTTTGCGGATATAGACAAGCTTTTTCTAAGATTTGTATGGTAAGAAGAGGCTGAAGAATAGCTAAAACAATTTGTAAAGGAAGATTAAAATGGGAGGAATTAATCCACCCAATTTCAAGACTTCGCAGTAATTTTGGAGGGTAGATACATAGATCAATGGAATGGAATAGAGAACCCAGAAATAGACTGACATAAATACATTTAACCTGTTTTGCAGCAGTGCAAAAGCTATCAAGGAAGAGTAGACATTTCAAAACATGGTACTGAAACAGTTGGACATCCCTCGACAAAAACAAACAAAAAATGAACCTTAACCTAAACCTCCACACCTTACACAAAAATTAAATCAAAGTGGATCATAATCTTAAATGTAAAAGCAGGACATTTTTAGAAAAAGAAATAGGAGAAGATCTTTGGCATCTAGAACTAGGTGAATAATTCTTAGACTTGACACAGAAAGTATGATCAATAAAAGCAAAAACTGATAAATTGGATCTCATCAAAATGAGTTAAAAATGCTTCATAGATGATCCTTTTAAGTGGATGAAAACTCAAATTACACAGTGGGAAAACATATTTGAAAATCCCACATGAGACAGATGACTTGTGTCTATAATATACAAAGAACTCTCCAAACAACTTAAAAAAATCCAACTAGAAAATAGGCAGAAGACAGGAACAGACATTTCATGGAAGAGAATATACACATGGCAAAGAAGCACATGAAAAGATGCTCAACATCATTAGCATTAGGGAAATGCAAATTAAGACCATAATGAGATATCAGAGAATAACTAAAATTATAGTGACAACATCAAATGCTGGTGAGTACGTAGAAAAGTTATATCACGTTACTGGTGGGAAAATAAAATGGTTTAGCCACTCTGAGAAACAGCTTGACAGTCTCTTTTAATCCTAAAAGTAGATTCACCCTACAACGCAGTAATTGTACTCTTGAGCATTTATCCAAAAGAAACAAAAACTTAATTAAGTTCCCACAGAAACTTACACATAAATGTTCAGAGCAGTTTTATTTATAATAGCCCAAAACTGGCAACTACCCAAATGTCTTTCAATGGATGAATGTTGAAACAAATTGTGATAAAATCTTATGATAGAATACTACCAAGCAACAAAAAGGAACAAATTATTAATATATGCAAAAATTGAAATGAACTTCAAGGGAATGATGCTGAAGAAAACATTTTTAAAAGCCAATCTCCGAAGATTAAGTAATTCATGATTATGTTTACATATTATTCTTAAAATAACAATACTGTGGAGATGGAGAACAGATTAGAAGTTGCCAAGGGTTAGAGATGGGGGTAGAAGGTACAGTGGGGAAACTTTGTGAGGTTTTTGTGGTCCCAGTACAAATAATACAGCACTCTTGGTTTTAATCCCTAAAGATGTTTAAAAACAATTGCTAATAAGAGGTGTCCAGATATTTAGCAATGGCAGCAGATTACAGGTATAGCTCCCCAACATGACAACTTCAAAAGAGATTGTACTAATTCAATGCATATGTTAATTTTAAAAAGGCCAGTCACAGTACTTAAATGGTATATATCTTAACGATATTATTCTAAGTATCTAGCTATACCAGATGGACTAGCAGGATTTTCTGTACATTCAATCTTATTTAAGACAGTAAATCTTATAATAAGAGAGTTAAAAAAAGAAAAAGAAAAAACAACAAACCTCAACTACAGTTGGATATTCTCATAGGAAGATGAGGGGAAAAAAGTAGCAGTGGTTCAAAAGCTTAAGCAGTGGCACCTAAATTTGGCTGCATATTAGAATCATCTGAAGCACTTTTTAAAAACCCTCACACTGACTGTTGGTCATCCTAGACCAATAAAATAACTTTAAATCTGCTCAGACGATGCCAGTGTCTAGCCAGAACTGAGAACCAGCGGACTAAGCAGAAGGGGATGTTTCTACAAAGATTTCTTAACAATAAGTCCTTTCACCCAATCAGATTTACCTTCCCACAAAGGGGTAAAGAAGGCTAGATGTTGTCCATACTTGCTTCGCTTTAATTAGCACTTGTGACTTGCCCAAATCCTAGATCATGTTTCCCCTAAATTTCATGTTATTCCCTAAGTTTTTCAAATCCAGGGCTAAGGGGTTTGCCAGGATGAGATTTTAAGTGTTCACACAGGGGAGGTCCCTGGCAAACCAGGAAAGCGGTCACTCTACAATGAATTGTAAAGCATCCTAAATAACCCTGCCACTGCCCCCAGACACTAGTCTGTGCCAACCAGTGGAGAAAAGGCATTCTCCATTACTACCACGGCAAATGCTGCTGTACTTGCCTTGGCTACTCCCTATCTTTTCCAGGCGTCACTCCCCTTCACCTGCTGGTGGACGCTTTGGCAGCTGACAATGCAGATATTTTCAAACTTTAAGGTGAATAAAAGTCATCTGGAGGGCCAGTTATAACAGAGATCACTGAGCCCCACTAGAGTTGCTGATTCCATAGGGCTGGGATAGGGCCCTAAAACTTGAATATCTGACACATTATCAGGGGACGCTGGTAAAGCTGGTCAGGTTGTTACCGAATGCAGGTTCGTGTGTCTGAAGCACAGTGAGGCCAGACAAACCTAAAGGTTGGAGTGTGGAGAAGAGAAAGGTTTATTGCAGGATCGAGTAAGGAGAGGGGTGGTCCGTATTCCAAAACCCCTGAAATCTCCAAAGGATTTCAGCAAAGCATTTTTAAGGGCCAGGTGAGGGAGGGACATCCCAGGGCATGTGATCAGCTTGTGCACAATCCTCTGATTGGCTGATGTTGAGGCCACAAGGCAGGTAACATTATCCATCCTTAGGTGCCAGAAGGTCTGGGGGCTACGTGCTCATGATCATCAAGGAGTTCATTTCTTCCATTGGGTGGTGGTTTTTAGCATCTGAAAACTCAAGAAATATGCCCGAGATACTATTATCTGAGTACTTCAGAGAGAAACTACAATAGAGGATATGGGGGATGAGTCTGTCCTAGGAAGGCCCCATAGGGTACTGCTTGGTTACAAGATGACCATACTTTGAGAACCACTGCTCTAGTGGCTTGGCATGTTAAGAAAGTAATGGAAGAATCCCTTCCCAGATCTAGATTCTAGTATCACCAGCTATTTTGGTGGGGGGAAGGGTAAGTTTTGTCCTTGCTTGGACTTCTTGTTCATTTATATCAAAGCCTATTTGAGGCAGTGCGTTCGGCAGTCCTGCAGATCTGTCTTTGCTTCAACAGTGTTTGGAATGAACAGACCCAGGGACGCTCCTTGCTCCAGCCCCTGACCACCCTCCAACCTTTCTTCCTTTCGCAACCTTTGGAATCAGACACTCAGCTATCCTCAGCCTCCAGGACAGGCCAACACCATTTTTTGAGCTTAGCTCCTTATCACTGATCAACCACGAGTTCCCAGGTTCCTCAGAATTATTCCACCGAGGTGGAGGCCGCTGTCCACCGCCTGTTCAACATGCATCTGTGGACACTTACCTCTCTCTGAGCATCTATTTCGACAGCAACAATGGGACTCTGGACAGTATGGGCCACATTTTTCGCCAACTGGCTGAGGAGAAGTGTGAGGGCGCCCAGCGCCTCTTGAAAATGCAAAACCAGTGCTGCGGCCGCGCCCTCTTCCAGGATGCGTGGAAGCCTTCTCAGGATGAGTGGGGTAAAACCCAGGATGCTGTGGAAGCCGCCATTCTTAGGGAGAAGAATCTGAACCAGGCACTATCGGATCTGCGCGCCCTGGGTCCTGCCCTTGCAGACTCCCAGCTCTGTGACTTCCTGGAGAGCCGCTTCCTGGAGGAGCAGGTGAAACTCATCCAGAAGATGGGCGACCACCTGACCAACCTCCGCAGGCTGGCTGGTCCGCAGGCTGTGCTGGGCGAGTATCTCTTTGAAAGGCTCACCCTCGAGCCAAACAGGAGTCTCTGAAGTCCAGCCGCGTCTGAGGAGACCCTCTGGCGTCAGAGCTTCTGCCTGAAGCCCCGCTCTGCAGCCACTAGGCAGCTTTGTAACCGCCCTGGAGCCCTCTCCCAAGCCTTGGACCAAATGGAAACAGTAACGCTTTTTGCAGAAGGAAAAAAAAGCCTATTTGAAATACAAAGAGAATAAAGCGAAAAAAAGAAATATATACATATATTCACGTTCTTTTAACATATGAATTGCCCCACTTTATCTGTGTGAAATAAGTTTGTTCCCATTATTGGGCTGGTTCTCAAGCTTTGCTGCTCGTTTGAATTACCTAAAGAGCTTGGAAGAAAAACATTGGTGTCTGGGTCCCAGCCCCAGAGATTTTGATTCAGTAGGTCTAGGGAGGAGCCTGGGCACGGGGAGGTCTCAGAGTTCCCCAGGTGATTCTAATGTGCAGCAACTTTGTGAACCACCTCTTGGCTTCAATGCAGCTAGTCATCAGATATTAAATCTAAGACACATGGACTACTAGTGCGTGAGCTCTGTTGCTAGGTGTATTCCATTTTCTTCCTCCTGGAAGATTCGTGCCAGGGAAAATGATTGATAGTTGTGTTACTTCTCTGAAATGGATGGAAATTTCCAATTAGCGTGAACAGGGGAGGGTGAATGGGTGAATGCAATAAGGTGTATCATTTACGTATTGCCCTATGTGTATGGCTAGAAGCTTTTGCAACTGAGGTCTGCCCTACTTTTCATGCTGATGGTAATGCTTGTCCTCCTAATGCAGCTGTAAACCTTATAAGCCCATAGGTAGACAGCATCACAAAATATTTACCCCTCCCCACTGGCCCACTCTCAAGCTTCACTCCCCTTCCCCAGTACACAAATGTACATCAATGCGCTTGAGACCAATATCAACATACTGACCTTCAATTCTTCTACTCTGCAGCTTCCCTCTTATCAGGAGATGTCAGCATTTAGTGCAAGGACAAATGCTTGCCTCTTGAGGAGTAATGTAGACAAAGCCTCCAAGAGACAAATAGGCCTCAGGGAGGGGGAAAAAGTCTTTCAAAAAGGTTGATGCCTAGAGGAGGCATTTTCAGTCATCTCAGCTTAGAGGTCAAATATCCAAAATTAAAAAGGTTAAAAAAAAGAAGAAGAAAGCAAGGAAGAAAAGAAGGAAACAATTTTCTTATCTCATAGTAATAAGGCAGTTTTCCTTAAAAAAAAGACTTAAGCCTTAAATTCTCTTTCCTAATCAAAATGTGCTTTTCCATCTTTAGACTATTCCTCTTATATCCTGTATTATTCATGATGTTTAATTCTTGAAATAGCACATGGCTGAAAACAGAAGCTAACCTCTTGTCCACTATGAATTAAATCTTCTTTTCCTAGGACCCGTCTACAATGTACAATTTGGGGTTGGCCAACATAATTATTTTCTCTGAAATACGTTACAGCATTTTGCCTTTTCAATATATAGTTATACAATACATTGTTAACACAACATATTTAATATAGTCAATATAGTAAATACAACTATAACACACATGATATGATGCCACTTTGGTGATTTTCTTCATCAATGTAATTCTGAAATTTGACAGTATAGTTTTCATATTCTAATGAGCTGAGTATTACCTTTGCAAGGATAGAAAAATAAAATAAATTCATAATATTTTTGTGTGGTTTGCCCCTGGGGTGGATTACCCTAATGGGGGGATATTTGAGCCTTTCCCCAAGTCATTAAAAATCCTCCAGCGAGCAGCCCCTTGTCCTCTCCAGGGAGTGGGGGGAAAGGATCTTTAATCATAATAATCCTGGGGGGAGAAATCTCGGAAATAAGACATCTGCTTCTGTGCCTTGTTGTTTTGCAGAATAGCAATGATTGCCTTAGCAGCTTCTATTGCCATATGTATACAATAAGTAAATGAACAGAAAATTGAATGAACGCATAAAAGAAGGATAAACCCACCCAGCTTAACAAACCCACTCTCTCACCTGCTGTGCCCCGAAACATGAAAGAAAGAATCACGGGATCATAAGGATTAATAAAATAACAGTCTCTGTTAACAATATTGACAGGAGGTATAAGGATAATTTGTCTGATGTGGGACCAACAGCTTAACTAACTGCTTAAATCTTTTTTTTAAGGGCAATTCATTCATTTATTGTTTAAAGATTGCAAGACAACATCTGAATTTTTGTAGCACAATTTAAATGTTTTACAGAGTAAAACAGAGTATAAGCAGAGTATAATAGCAAAAACAATTAGTTTCCAGTAATATCTATATCTCTATTCAGAATTAAGTCTTCCACAGACATGTAACCTGGAAACAAAAGCCTGTTACAATAAGCAAAGCTTCAACGGAGTGGCTACTTTTCGGGCCAGGGAAAGGTTCATCCCTATAGGAGGATGATGTGCTATGTAAAATGGCTGCAAGGTCACAGCCTTGAGGGCGTTGGAAGTCTAGTATCCTATTCCACATTAAGTAGTTCGGGGAACTTCAAACGTCCGTTCATCTGCAACCAAGCTGGCAACCTTTAACTGATATTTCAAGCAGGTAAGAAATAAATGAAAAGAAATCCCTACATTGATGTTCCTTGATTTACACTGTTAAATGGTTCATTAACATGTAATTCTGGCTAAGAATTACATTTGAGACTCCTTGCTCAGATTTTGGTTAACAGTACAAATCTTTCAGAAATTCATGTTTTCATTAATCAATAATTTGTCAGCTAGGATACGTTCAGGCATCAGCTGCAACTTCAAAATAGGTGCACTGCCTCAGCGCTTTGGAAAGACATAATCTAAAACACTAATAGCAGACAAAATATCTGTTACTAGACAGCATGTGTGCAGGAGAGCAAGACAAAAACATATTCATATGTGCCACGGACCAGCCTCAGAAAGAGGATTTCACCACCCAGGGTCAGAAGGGATGGGGTAAGGAACTGAAGTAGCACCGACGAATGGGGTCAGAAGGACCAAGACAACTGATGGTTGCAAGGCAAGTTTTATTATGCTACAGTTGCAGATTATATAGACTAGAAAAGGGAAGGTTGCCAGATGGTGGTTTACATTATCTAATGACTGTCTCGGCTCAAGGTTAACTTCCCTGGGAGAAAACCCATAAACTCAGAATCATCCAAAATAACCTGCACGTGCAGGGTGGAGACAGATTTGCTTGTCTCATTTTACATTCTTTTTGATTTCTGGGCCCTGGTGATTTATCTCCCATGGAATGGAACAAGGAGGGGAACAAGTAGGGACAGTCCCTTCGAGCAGCGGCGGCATGCCTGGCATGTCTGTAGCCTGCTCTCAAGGCTGACTGCTTCCCACAGGTCCCCCTTTTTTATTTTTTAAGTTTTGCTGCAAAATAATTCCATGAACCTTAGTGCCGAGAGTAGTATACTGTTGCATGAGGATACGAAACAGACATGAGAAGATTATTATCAATAATAGGCAAATTATGGCCAGGGTAATAAATCCTGACAACCCTCTAGTAATCCACGACTAAGGGTTTAACCACTTTAAATGATCCAGTAAAGTTTGAATTACATCTTCTGGTGAAATATCATCAAGATGTGCATTTTGTATATCCTGAATTTCAGCATTTAATTTCTTAAGATCAAGACTAATATTATCTGACCAAACACTCAGCAGATGCATTTTTACTTCTTCCCATTCCCAAACACAGTCATTGTACTTGTAAGGAATAACACAAATCCACGTATACTTTGCATGACAAGCTAAACGCATCCTCAATTTTAATGCTGCCATCTGATCTCCAATCCTCAAAATTGCATTTTTAAACTCATCTAACGTGTTATTAATCTGTAAATCTATGTGACTTTGTAAAGATTAAGCAAGACTGGTATTTTGAGATAATTGATTAGCAAAGTGAGCATGATTAATACTCTGTGAAAGAGCAAGACAGGCAGTAGCCGCGGTAGCAGACAGAGCAGCCAAGGCAAGTAAACTTACTATTAGCCACCCAATAAAGCGTCTCCTTCTCTGCAAGGCTTTGGAGAGTTCCACCCATGCCTGTACTCCAGTATCTTCATACCAAGGTTCTCTCAGATGTACAGGCACCATAACATATATGGGTTGCCTTAGTATAAGCACAGATTGTGTTCCTGCAGAAGGGAACATACAACTGCTAAAAATACAATGAACACAGCTAATATTATATCCTCCTTTGGAAGAATTACCAATGTTAATAGAACCAATTAAAAGTGTATATGGAGGAGCAACACAAGTTATAACAGGTGTATTGGAATAAGTTAGAGCTAGTTTCCATATATCCCAGTTCTTTTGAAATGTGATAAACCTATCTATGATGGGAATAGAAGAGATAAGAATTGACCCCTTGGTATGATCTGTAGTACACCATATTTGGTTATTATTCCAAGATGCATTGCAACATTCAAAATTGGATCCAGCAAAGTTAATGGTCATAAAAGGAGGAAATTGAGTTTTTGATTTTCTGTTAAGAATAGTAACCTTATGTCTAACTATAAGTATCCCTTGTCCTCCAAGTAAATGCTTCATACAGAAATAATTTCCTGAATCTTCACCTGGAACCTTGGCTATAGTAATAGCGGAATCCCAAAGTGGTGAGGCATATGAGATTCGACCTCTAATATTAATAGCTTGCCCATTTTTATACCAAATGATGGTATCCTTAAGATCCTCTCGTCGGCTGGTAGGCGGGCCTGTAAGAGTAATGTTGGTTCCTGTAAAATGAAGGTTCATGAAAGCAAAACAGTGTAATAAATGAGTGATAACATGTTTAGTAGCTTCTCGGATCTGTGCTGTAGCACAGAGGAAACCAGAATAAGTATCAATAGTGACATGAACAAATTGTAATTTCCCAAAAGACGGGATATGAGTAACATCCATTTGCCATAAATGACTAGGTAATAATCCACGAGGATTAACACCATAATGTGGAACAGGAAGGTGAGGTAAGCACTGTGGGCATTGCTTAACAATTTGTCGGGCGGCTTCACGAGTAAGGGAAAATTCTTTGTGTAACGTAGCCTCCGACTGATGGTGTAAAGCATGCGATTGCTGTGCTGCTTGTGAAGCAGTTTGATCATAACTTACCATGATATGAGGGTGTCCAGGACATGGACCATGAGTATCAACAGTATGAAGATAATGAATGCAATACCTTAGCCATTCTTGACAGCATGACGAACGGAAAGGAGGAGGACGGTAAATTGGGATATGTCCTGCTTTAGGGAAAAGAGATTGAGGAGGAAGAGGAACTTTAACTTTATTTTTGGGAGGAAAACGCACAGGATAAAGATCACGTTTAGATCGAGTTAAAACATCTGCAGTCGCATTAAGTTTAGACAATGGACCAGGCAAGTTAGAATGAGCACGGATATGCAGAGCTGCAACACGACCAACGTGGGAACCAATAAGCTGTTGAAGCAAACGAAAAGAGGATGATAATTCAGGGTCATTAGTATGTCCTCTGGTCGCAGTCTCCAGAAGAAATAATAAGCTGATAAGATATTTACTATCAGAAAACAAATTAAAAGATATAGAAGGCAAATGTTTAAAAGCCATAATGACAGCATACAGTTCAACACGTTGAGCTGAAGTCAAGGAAGTTTGTTTAATGAGTTTGGTTCCGTCGTCAATGATTACAGTAGCCACTCCTGAAGAAGAACCGTCTGTAAAAACCAAAGGTACATGAGGAATAGGCTGTTGCCTAATTATAGAAGGAAAGATACAACAGTTAACTTTGTCGAATTGGATCAATTTATCAGCAGGGTAATGGCATTCCAAGGTACCTGAAAATCCTGCAAGAGCAAGACCCCATTCATTACTATGTTGAAAAAGCCAATTTTGTTGACTAACTGAATAAGGGATAATAATTTGAGAAGGTTCTATACCCAGAAGTTGTAAGCATCTAGTTCTACCTTGCATTATTAGCTTACTACTAAGTTCAAAATAAGGGTTAATAACCTTAGAGGATGTAGTTTTCATATGAATCCACTCAATAATTCCAACAGTTTGCCATAAGATGGCAGTAGGCACATGAGGTGTTGGACAAGCAATTAAAGAAATTGGCAGGTGAGTATGCATTCGAGTTAATTGTGCAGAGCTGATAGCTCTATTAACTATTTGTAAAGCTTGAAGTGCTTCTGGAGTCATAGAGCGTGAAGTAGAAGGATCTGAGTCACCTTTAAGAATATCAAACAAAGGCTCTAATTGAGCAGTAGTAAGTTTTAAGGAAGGCCTTGGCCAATTAATATCTCCAAGTAATTTTTGAAAATCCTTTAATGTTTTTAAATTATCAACTCGAATTTGCAGTTTTTGAGGCCTAATGGTAGTGTTATCAATATATTTTCCCAAATAGAAAAATGGAGATTGTCTTTGAATTTTTTCTGAGGCAATGACCAAGCCAAATGATTGTAAGGATTGTTGTAAAAATTGAAAAGCAGTCTCTAATAAAGAAATATTATCTGTGGCTAAAAGTATATCATCCATAT
The DNA here is from genome assembly GCF_964341445.2 of Mesoplodon mirus. Lineage (NCBI taxonomy): Eukaryota > Metazoa > Chordata > Mammalia > Artiodactyla > Ziphiidae > Mesoplodon > Mesoplodon mirus. The sequence goes on along the minus strand of NW_028295808.1, from coordinate 3,183,796 downwards.
AATGTATGAGATATAACGTTGGAAACCTTTTTCTCACAGGAGTTAAGGCCTGAGCCACATAGTTTTGGCATAATGTAGGACTATTCGCCATGCCCTGAGGCAATACTTTCCATTGAAATCTCCTCATGGGTTCCTTAAAATTTAAGGGAGGCAAGCTAAAAGCAAAATGTTTTCTATCTTCAGGAAACAAAGGAATAGTGAAAAAAACAATCTTTTAAATCTATAACTAAAAGATGATAATTGTGTGGTATGGCTGTTGGAGAGGGTAGGTCTGCTTGAAGAGCTCCCATTATTAGCATAGTTTTATTAACAGCTCTTAGATCCTGTAATAACCTATATTTTCCAGATTTTTTCTTGGTAATAAAAATAGGAGTATTCCAAGGACTATTGGAAATTTCTAAATGCCCTAATTGTTCCAGTACTAATTGTTCTGCAGCTTCTAATTTCTCCTTTGTGAGGGGCCATTGGTCCACCCATACAGGGTCATCACTCAGCCAAGTAATTGGATCAGCAGTGAGCGGAGGAGAATCCAAGGCCCCTAAGAAAAACACAAACCTTGTCTATCATTTTTTATTTTCACCTCAGTAGGATAGACAGTTCCTTGTTGATTTGTCCCCAGTCCTTTTGTGGGAAGAAATCCTTGATCCAACATCATATTAGAGACTTGAGAATTTGGACTATAAAGTAATACTCCCATTTCTTTTAATATATCTCGGCCCCAGAGGTTTAAAGGCAGCCTAGGCAAAACATAAGGCTGGAAGTATCCTGAATGGCCCTCACTATCTTGCCATAATAATAACTGACTACTTTGCATAGGAGAAGAACTCTGTCCTATTCCTTGAAGTTCTGTAATAGTAGGACTAACGGGCCAATGTTTATGCCAGTGAATCTGTGTCATAACAGAGACATCAGCTCCAGTGTCTAACAAACCTGAAAAAACCTTTCCATTAATGGTTCATTTCCTTTCTGGACGTTCTTTCCCTATCTTCTGAATCCAGTAGGCAGCATTAGATGATCCAAAAGCCTTTGTGTCTCTCTTTTGATGTTGTAAAATTTGTCCATGAGGTACAAAGGGCAAAAGTAGCAATTGTGCAATTTTATCCCCAGGAGAAATCATTATTATATTTTTAATAGTTTGTGCCATGATTTTTATTTCTCCTTCGTAGTCACAATCTATGACTCCTGGCATAATAGTTAAACCCTTCATGGTGACGCTACTTCTTCCCAATAATAGTCCCATCAAACCCTTGGGTAAAGGTCCATAGATGCCCGTAGAGAAGGCCTGAGGACCCATTTCAGGAGTTAATACATATCACGCAGAGGTACTGTGGTCCAGTCCTGAGCTTCCTGCTGTTTCACTGGAGAGCAAATATATGGAATGTTTTTGTTTTTGGTTAATGTCTGATTGATAGTTTGAGGAGGATACACAGACATTGCCCCTATTATTTTTGGGGGCCGGGGAAGGCCCCGGGAGGAGTTTCCCGACAGTGGTGTTCCATCCTTGTGGGCCACTGAGCGACAATCTCGTGCCCAACGTTTTCCCCTATTGCATTTAGGGCATAAACCAGGGATTTTCTGACCATCTGGAGGGTTTTGAGTAGGGAAGGAAGGACCAGGGTTACAGGGAAAAGATCTACATTCTCCAGCAAAATGACCTGCCTTTCCGCATTTAAAACTAGTCTTTGTTCTCTTTGGATTGTTTTTAAACCCCACTTTAGTTAATGCTGCAGCCATAGCAGCACCCTGTATATAAGCAGGCCCAATGTCTGCACAAAGGCGAATATAATCCTTCAATGTTCCCCGTTTTCTCCAAGGTCGAATCGCAGCCTGACATGCATTATTAGCGTTTTCAAAAGCAAGTTGCTTAACTACAATTGTACCAGTGAGTCCATCCACAATGAGCCTCCCCACCGGCTGTAACAATCTATCTACAAAATTAGCATATGGTTCATCAGGTCCCTGTCTAATTTTTGAAAGATCCTCAGTTTTGTGTGTAGAAGATAATTTCCTCCAGGCTTGTAATGCCAAATGATTTATTTGAGGATAAGCAACAAAGGGATAAGTTAATCGATCTTGTAAAGAAATATATGGTCCTTCCCCAATCAGCAGATGATAATCAACTGGAATATCATGGGTAGCATTCTTTTCTGCTTGTTCAGCAGCCCGTTCATAAAAATCAAACTTCCATATTAAATAATCTCCACCATTTAAACAAGCTCGTGCAATAGACTGCCAATCAGCAGGGGGAAGAGCTTCTCCTGTAATAGTGTCAACCATAGCAGTAGTAAAAGGAGCAGTGGGCCCATATTGAGCACAAGCAGATTTTAAGTCTTTCAAAACTTTAAAAGGAAGAGCCTGATGCTCCCTAATAGCCTGTTGAGGATTATTAGGATCAGGTCTTTCCGTGACAGGACAACAGAAAATAGGATCTTCTCCTCGTTTTATTGCTGCTTGTACAGCACATTGCAAGGGACTGAGCATTTTTACAGATGGAGAATTTTGAGGAAGACAGTCCTTACTAATTTGCAGCTTTTGCACTGACTTATCTATTATAGCCATTAGAAAATCATCCTCAGGATATTTCTCTCTTTTATGTTTAAAAGCCTCATCTGTTAAGTCAAAATGTTCCTCTTCATCTGAAATATTTAAATTAATTAGCTCTTTCGGTTTAGGAAGTGGCCACACAGTAGCTGATAATACAGGCTTTTCTTCTGTCAGAGGCTTATGTTTTTCTGACTTTACATTCAAATCAACACTATCATGAGAAGAACCTAAACATATTTTTATCAGATTCCACAAACTAAATGTAACAACGGCAGTATGAGTAGGCCCTCGAGACTCATAATAATTTTTTAAATCTTCTCCAACTTTCTGCCAGATTTCTATGTCACAGAGCCGCCATCAGGAAACCAGGGAGATGCATCATGGATATGCTGCAAAAATTCAGTCAACTGTGAGGTAGAAACTTTATTACCCCGAGCTTTAAGCATCAAAAGTAAAACCGGAGCAAATAATTCACGCTCCTTTGAGCCCTTTTGCCCCATCTTATTTTACTTCTGACTGTTGCCTTATGCCTCTATTAGTTTCACTTTTACTCGTGTCCACACATATTTTGCTTAAGGGTTCTCTTACCTGCACTTTCTTTTTCTTTTCATTGGCTTCAAGCTTCAGGTCCCTGTTCAGGTGCCACTTGCCGCGGACCAGCCTCAGAAAGAGGATTTCACCACCCAGGGTCAGAAGGGACGGGGTAAGGAACTGAAGTAGCACCGACGAATGGGGTCAGAAGGACCAAGACAACTGATGGTTGCAAGGCAAGTTTTATTATGCTACAGTTGCAGATTATATAGACTAGAAAAGGGAAGGTTGCCAGATGGTGGTTTACATTATCTAATGACTGTCTCGGCTCAAGGTTAACTTCCCTGGGAGAAAACCCATAAACCCAGAATCATCCAAAATAACCTGCACGTGCAGGGTGGAGACAGATTTGCTTGTCTCATTTTACATTCTTTTTGATTTCTGGGCCCTGGTGATTTATCTCCCATGGAATGGAACAAGGAGGGGAACAAGTAGTGACAGTCCCTTCGAGCAGCGGCGGCATGCCTGGCATGTCTGTAGCCTGCTCTCAAGGCTGACTGCTTCCCACACATATGCTGGCTTGTTTAAGCCTCAAGCCCTCGATCCTTTGTTGAAATACAATAATTTCATTCCTATGGTTTTCAATACCAAAAACTCAACCTCCAGGAGGGCTAAAGTCTAATTTGTACACCAAACCAAGTAGCAGTGCAGTTCGCTACTACTGAGGCTGAATCCATAAAGACTTCAAGACCACGACCAGAAGACAAGTTATTATATATAATACCCTAGAAGGCCTGAAACATATGTATATGAATACATAGCTGGTCCTTCAGAGCTTTTTACCTATAACATGTTTTTTGATGAAAGTTATTTAATGTACTGGAGATAACTGTGACTTACTGATAAAATATTTGAATACTTATACTTACTTGGGATTTCATTTCTGCTGAAAGAAAAAGGAAGAACAGGACTCACCTAAAAAAAAACAAACTTTAGAAATGAAAATAAAAATCTTATCACACACTCTCACTTTTGGAAGCAGCATAGAGGGGCAGTCAACGGTAAAACACTGGTGAAATAGGTCAAAACTCTAGGCCAAAAATCCATTATTATTATCGTCAGTGACAGTACCACAACTGTGCCCTTCATAATTAATAAGCACTCCTAAGAATCTTCATTTGGCACCAGATGATGTGTTGAAGAGAAACACTCTGGGAGGTTGTGAATCACACTTGGTATTTTGTTAGCCAAGTTACAGGAGAATTTTTAAAGTGGGGGGAAGGGAAGAAGGAAACGGACCAGAAAAAGAATTGAAGCCATCATCTACAAACCAACAAAGCACTGAGACTTCCAAACGTTATGTCAGACACTAAAGTGACTGATGTAGGCTCAGGTGGTTTATAAAACCTATAAAAAGACTACACCAGCAAAGTCCCCATTTATCGGTAGAGTTCAGAAACTAAAACAAGGAATATTTTAGCTTAAAACCTTATCTCAAGAGAATCATATACACTTCACATGAATAAAAATACCTGAAACCAAACATTTTTAAAAGCTCCAATACCCAAAATATAAAGAAAAAAATTAATTCAGAAGACTCAATCAATCCGTGATAATCACAAAACGGCTGGGCAATCTCTATCTCACTTCCACACTAACCATCCATCACCTGGGAGACCAAGGGAGATCAGACCTTCCAGACTTACCTTCCAGAACCTCCAGACACCTGGCTGCTGCAAAATTCGATGGAGACTCCTTGTGGAACAGCAGTTTCGCATCTCTTGGGTCTCTCCCTATCGTGATCATGCAGGAAGCAAGTCTGGCTGTGCTATTTCTTATCATTGTCTGTCACCCATCTGCACCATGATATTGAAAAAGTAGTTCCCTTTCCCCCAGAAGGTTGAGGCTCAGCTACAGGGGTAATTCTCCTGGGCACACAGTCATTATTTAGGCCGACTCAGTGACTTCAACCGGCTTAATCATGTGATCAGGTTTGTTGCCAGCTGCATAATGCTCCCACATGTGTAGATAGAGCCGCTCTAGTTCCATTGTGTATTGTTTGGTGTTGAACAGAGGGCTAGATGTTCTCTGCTTCCAGACTTTGCCACGAATTTTCTTCAGGTATTCGAGATCAGCTCCCAGTTTCACAGCTATCTCTTCATATTCTTGCCTATTTTTAGCAATCAGCTCAAGACAGCCTAAACAAGTGAGCTGGGAACCTGCAACTCGGGAAGCAAGAGTCTCTCCTGGCATAGTCACCATGGGGGTCCCTGCCCAAAGGACATCCATTACAGAGTGGAGTGTCCAAGCAGACATCAGCCAGCTGGCCTCTCCGAACATGTTCCTCTTTAGAAGCAACAGGTGAAAAAATGACACGGTTCGGGGGAAGGCCCACATTTTGTGTGTACTGTTGAATATTAGCTTCTCCTGCTGCTGGAAAACGCAACAGCCACAGTACACTATTGGGAACACGCTTCAGAATATTTGCCCACATCTGCAAAGTAGATGGGTCAATTTTGTATAACTGATTAAAGTTACAGTACACAATGGCATCTTCCGGTAACCCGTACTGAGAACGTGTGGTTACAATAATGGTACGGGGAACCTCCTCTCCAGTGGCAGCCTTATTGTTGATCAGGGTAGTTGCCAGGCCATTGCTAATACTGAATCCATTCATTGTAATCTGAATTTGTCCTCTGTTAATCATTTCAATAACTGCTTCTGCAACAGTATTCATAGGAATGACAGGCATATTAAGAGCTGTATTACTGCTGTCTGCATTGTCTTCTCCATCAGGACATTTCATCTTGACTATTTGCACATCTGATAGACTATCAAGAAATGCTTGGAGGTCGATGCCGTTCAGCACAATCCGAGTGTCATAAAGGTGCCCATTGGACTTAAAATCGATGACGGCTTTTTTCTTCAGGTGAGGGAACATATTAGCATGATCACCAATAAAGAATGTATGGGGCATATAAGCCAGTTTCTCGGAATACTGCTCAGCAACTTCAGCAGGTGACGTTTCCTGATCAGTGATGATATAATCCATGAAAAGTGCGCCACTAGTCCCAGGGTACTCCAGCCACATTGCCTGAATAGGGGCTGGCCTGAGAGCAAAGAGTTCATTTCGAGCACCCCTGGTATAACCATTCATATTTACAAGGATGTGTATACCAACTTGATGGATGCGATCAGCTGCTTTCCCATTGCATGGAATCTGAGAAAGATCAGTGAAATGATTGGCTTCTGCCATCACCTTCGCTCGGAAGTTTGTGCCATCATGTGGGCTCAGGGCATAACAGAATATCTCAAATTTATCAGGATTGTGCATGCCTGGAATAGACTGCATAAGGTGAGAAGTAGGATGGTTCCCAAAGTCAGAACTCACGTATCCTACACGCAGTCGACCATCACTGAGCTTCAAGTCTTTTGGATGTTCATACGGTGGTTTATGAAGGACACTTATATTAGCCAAGCAGAGGTTCCCATGCCTCTCAGCAATAGCCTTCCTGAAGCCATGAGGAAGAGGATAGAGCATACTATGATGAGGCTGCACAGAAGGCAACCTATTCTTCTCCAACTGGTCAGCCACAATGGTGACCAACTTCTTCATTCGCTCATCATAGTCTGTCCAATCACAGACAACCTGCAGGCAATGAGCCAAATTACAATAAGCCTCAGGAAAATCAGGTTGAAGCTTCAGAACAGTGCGATAAGAAGCAATTGCTTCTGGAATATTCCCTGAATCCTGGTGAATGGAAGCCAGTTTGCTGTGGGCATCCGCAAATGCAGGGTTGATCTGAACGGCACGAGTATAACACTGCAAGGCTCCCTGAACATCCTGCATCTCCCATAGAGTGTTTCCCATATTACAGTACGCATCAGCAAAGGTAGGACTGATTCGAATAGCCTCCTTATAATGCATCAGAGCTTCGTGCAGTTTTCCCTGATGCTTCAATACACTTGCTAAATTTGAATGGGCATCAGCAAAGTCTGGGCAGAGCTCTAATGCTTTACGATACAAGCGAACTGCCTCTTCACTGTTTCCCTGTTCTCCTTTGATATTGGCTAGGTTATTCAGAGAGTCTGCATGGGTGGGACACAGCCGGAGAGCTGTATGATAACAATCTTCTGCTTCAGCAACACTGCCCTTCTCTTTGAGAGCGTTGGCTAGGTTGCAGTAAGCATCAGGGAAATGTGGTTGCAATTCAATAGCTCGCCTGTAGGTGTCTATTGTCAGATCCATCAGGCCTTGCTCATAGTATACACAAGCCAGGTTGCCATGTACCACTGCATGATTTGGACTCAAGCTTAGGGCACGAAGGTAAGCTGCCACAGCTCTGTCAAAAATCCGTGCCTCATTGAAGACATTTCCTAAATTGATATAAGCATCCAGAAAATTGGGGTCAAGGGTAACAGCCTTTTCAAAGTGATGAATTGCAAGCCAAATCTCCCCTTGTGCATTGAAAACACAGCCAAGATTACTCCAAGCTACTGCAAAGTTCGGTTGCATCTCAATTGCCTTCAAATAACATGCCTTGGCTTCTTCTAAGCCACCCAGGGCTTTGAGCAGGTTCCCCAGGTCACTGCGAACACAGTACAAAGAAGGATTGTACTGAAGAGCAGAGACGTAAGCTTGTACTGCCCCTTCCATGTCGCCTGCTGCTACCAAAGCGGCTGCCAGGTTAATATAACCATCAATGAAATCTGGTTTGAGACGCAATGCATGCTGGTAATGCTCAGTTGCTTCCTGCAACTGCCCTCTTTCCTTGTACACATTCCCCAAATTCGAATAGGCTTCTGCCAGAAGAGGGTTCTGTTTAATTGCCAGAGTACTAAAGTGGGCAGATCTGTCCAGCCTTCGACACTGGAAGTGTATAGATGAAAGTAATAAAAGTACACCAGTATTGCCTGGCTCTTGTCTCCAGAGCTGCATGCAGTGTCTCTCAGCTGTCTCAAAATCTCCTGCCTGATATTCTCGATGTGCCAGCTCAGCTAACCCTTGGAAGGAAAGCATACGTTTCGTTGGTTCTGTGCTGTCGGCCACGTTGCCCACGGAAGACGCCATCTGGAGTTTCTGGAGAGAGTGAAAAAAGGGGGTAATGGAGTCCCGCTGCCGCCACTACTGGCAAGAATGTTTCTAGTGGTAGCAAACACGAGCCCAGCAGCCGTACCACTGCTTTGGCATGCGTAAGCGGCGGCAACAGTTACAGGCACCGAACCTTAGGAACTATGGTTGGCCATCTACCTCTCATGCTCTTGAAATCTTAATTCTTAACCCTGCCCTCTTCCACCATTTTTCTCCTAATCAGGGAATAAAAATTACCTATCCATTTGCCTTAGAAGAAATCAAAAGTCAGTAGGCCAAACACTTTTTAAAATATTGTTTTCTGTCCAGTTGGAAATGAAATACATGATTGACTTTTCTTCATCATTCATATAGTCAACGTGGGAAACATTAGGGCCGTGAATTTCAATACAGTAAGATGAGAAAATTTTAAATTGGCCTTCCCAAACCACTAATAAGTAACCGATGTTGTATAGAATGCTAAAATCTTAGAGACTGAGTTTGATATTTTAAAAGTTCTGCAAACATTAGCTAATTTCTCCTCATCAAATTTCTCATGTCTCAAACCTGAGTATTACTTTTAAAAGATAAATTTATTTATTTTTATTTATTTATTTTTATGTTGGCTGCGTTGGGTCTTCAGTGCTGCGTGCAGGCTTCCTCTAGTTGCGGCGAGCGGGGGCTACTCTTTGTTGCGGTGCCCGGGCTTCTCATCACAGTAGCTTCTATTGTTGTTCCACAACTCTATGGGTTCCTTTTTGGGTCCTACAAAGAACCCTAGAAATTAGTTCATGTCATTATAGGTTTTTGCAAAATTGTCAAAAGTGTGATATTTTAATTTCCATCAGGTAAGTCCAGTGTCTATTTCTTTGTCAATTTTCCTTCTATCATATTCTGCTATGTTGGATCATATTGGATTGGTCACAGGCTTTTTTGAAATCTGGATAAGGAGATGTTTTAAGTGAGGCTATTATGTGATTTTCAGACACCACCATATGTAATTGACTATATAATATCCCATTCCAGGAATAACTTCCAGTACTCTTACTGACTACTCTACTGACATAACTAGCACAAGACACAGAAGCGTAAGGACAAAAACCACCTTACAATATAGCCATGTCTTGCACTTCACAGCTCTCAAAGCACGTGCGTTTGAAGAAGAAAAAAAGAACTGAAAAGTATAAAACCAGAAGTTATTCTGTGGAAAATTATTTCAATCATCAGGCATGTGAAAGATAAGTCAAAGATTCAGTTTTCTTCAATGCTTAGTCAAAACGGAAATTTCCTTCTGTCAAGAATATACTCCAGGGCTTCCCTGGTGGTGCAGTGGTTGAGAGTCTGCCTGCCGATGCAGGGGACACGGGTTCGTGCCCCAGTCTGGGAAGATCCCAAATGCCACGTAGCACTAGGCCCGTGAGCCATGGCCACTGAGCCTGCATGTCCGGAGCCTGTGCCCCACAACGGGGAGAGGCCACAACAGTGAGAGGCCAGCATACCGCAAAAAAAAAAAAAAAACAATATACTCCAGGGGCTTCCCTGATGGCACAGTGGTTAGGAAGCCACCTGCCAATGCAGGGGACACGGGTTCGAGCCCTGGTCCGGGAAGATCCCACATGGTGCAGAGCAACTAAGACCGTGTGCCACGACTATAGAGCCTTTGCTCTAGAGCCCGTGAGCCACAACTACTGAGCCTGCGAGCCACAACTACTGAAGCTTGTGTGCTTAGAGCCTGTGCTTTGCAACAAGAGAAGCCACCGCAATAAGAAGCCTGCATACCACAACAAAGAGTATCCCCCGGTCGCTGCAACTAGAGAAAGCCTGCACACAGCAACGAAGACACAACACACTCAAAAATAAATAAATAAATAAATAAATAAATAAAAGAACATACCCCATCAATAATGTGTGTAATGGAATGGTGTGAGTGAGTATTTTATCAGAATTCCTGTAATGCACAAACCTATAGCAGTACTGAAATCAGTAATGCATTTATAATAGTAAATATTTATGAGGAAGTAATCCATAGAGGTTTTCTCAAAGTTAACAATGAACATTAATGCGACATTATCAATAATAAATTGTGACGCTGAAATAAACTTTTCTAAACTATTAATAACAAAAGCAAACTCTAATCAACCATGTGAAAAGAAATCTATGTCTATAGACTACAAAGTTTATTTCTTAAAATTTTATTTCTAAAACACATAAACTGTCATATGAGGAGGCAGTTAAAGAATATATAGCTACAAGAGTGGGGAAAAAGTTTTATAGAGACACATCTGGCAGTAGTTAATTTTCAAATGTCATTTTTCTAGATTTTGTGACACCTATAGTATTGATATTTGAAAGCATTTAAAAAATTGTATTTTGAAGATTTGCTACTTCCAGGTAGAGTAAAATATTTGAAGCAAAACAACATTTCCACTGAGAAAAATTTAAAAAGCCAAATAAAATAGTCAGCATTCAATCAAAAAGTTCTAGACATACCAAGAGATAGAATCATATGACTAAAATTCTAAGAAAAGAACAGATAATACACAAATATTTATATAAGATATTGTGTATATTTATCAGGAAAAGTCTTTATCAAGAAAAGACTTTAAAATCATCAGAATTAATATTACATTTTATTTATTTGTATATTTTATTTATATATAGATATTTATATATTTATATAAAGAACTTAAAGATAAAGCCCTAGTTAAGGCAGTGACAAAAGCAGTAGCCGTGGCAGTGAAAAGAAATGGTTATATTCAAGGATATTTTGTCAGTAAAAGTCCAAGATCCAATGTCTGACTGCATACATGGGATGGATAGACGGAGTGGGAAAAATCAAAGTTAACTATAGAGGTTCTAGTGAAGATGGAGTTGCCATCACCCAACCCAAGGGGTTGCGATCATCCCCAAGGTCTAGGAGACTCAAAGGGAAGGTCATGGTCGAGGAAAAGTTAATTGCTGGGAAAATAAGACTCCCAGTCTCTCCATCTCCTTATACTAGTTTTTTTTTAAACATCTTTATTGGAGTATAATTCCTTTACAATGGTGTGTTAGTTTCCGCTTTAAAACAAAGTAAATCAGTTATACATATACATATGTCCCCATATCTCTTCCCTCTTGCATCTCCCTCCCTCCCACCCTCCCTATGTCACCCCTCTAGGTGGTCACAAAGCACAGAGCTGATCTTCCTGGGCTATGCGGCTGCTTCCCACTAGCTATCTATTCCTCATACCAGGTTTGTTTTTCTGCTCATATATGTAGCAGCATTTCATTCAAGGGGAAAGTCATTGATCTGACTGGTCAAATTAAACACCATAGTTCAAGGCACATTTACAGTGGTTAGTTCCTCCACAATTTAGAAAGTAACGTTCACAGTTTCCCTCTTCCTACACTGTGGAACACATTGGCCATTCCTCCAAAGTTTCCACTCCATAGAGTGGATCAGAGATGACGTCAGCCCAGAACTGAGAGCTTGGCATGAGATGGTGTCAACCCCACCTAGAGCTCTGGCATAAGTTATGACCCAACCCAGCTCTACAGAGAGTTCTGCATGGAATCTTGTCTCAGCCATAATAATGTGATTCTGTTTTTCATTTGGTTTTCTTCTTTGCTTAACTTTCCCTGGCCACTCTGACAAACAAAATTTCAGGCAATCCTGGGCCACTCGCTAACTTTATTTCATCTAATGTTATCCAGATTCCCAAGAAAATTACTAACTATAAAGGGGGAAATTTGGAACATGTTGAGTTTTAGGCGCCTGAAATATACAGGTAACTGAATCCAGTTAAGTAGCAAATTATTTGGATCTCAAATATGCCAGTAGAAGAGCAGACTAAGCTCAATTTAATGTACTCTTACTGGAGACACATGTAAATTCTGGGTCAGTTTTGAAAATGTTAAAAGCACATAGCTGAGATTAAAAGAAAGAAAGGAACACCTGCATGTTTTAGAAAGTAACAGAGAAATTAAATCCAGAGAAATAAGAGCAGACTGATGTGTATGGGTTCCGTTCCTTAGTATAGGCCTTATGTACATAGGGGCTGGAGCTAGAAATCTAACATTACCTTGAGGCCAGGAATTTAGACTCAGGATGGAACAATATGGAGAAGTTAGTACAGATATCCTACAGAACTTTCATGAGGAACTGCTTAGTCCATTAAGAGGGCCAAGGGAGGTGGTGAGGAAGATTGATATTTCTTGAAATCCTTCAGGTACAGAAAACATCAACACCTCTGAAAAGTAGGCCTGTCCTTCCCAGAGTTGTGATGGCCAGGTTGTCACTAACCTGTAAGGCCCTGTATGAATCAGAAACTGCAAGGAGAGTAATTCAAAGAAAACCAGATGCAGGATGGGTGTGGCAATAAATCTTAGGACCCTATCAGAAACAAAATTAAAACCACTCTGGAGGGAAATTTTAACAAACCAGGGCAGAGAGTATCCTAACCAGAATAAAATAATAATTCTGAGGAAGTTACTTTACTTATTTAAGTAAGATTCAATGCATTTCCATGGCCAGGCCCTTTTGAAGAATTCTAAAACATATACAAACAATTCATTTACATCTTATATATCCCACCATCCAGAGCAAAATTCACTTAAGAACTGTACTGGTGGAAATTGGGCAGCACTATGGAGAAAATAAAATGTGTTTACCATCAAAAAACATGAAGGTAAGAAAGATAATGTCTAATTTTTTAATTATCTTGTGGTTTCTTGAAATCTTTTGGAAACCCAAACTAGAGAAACCTAGGAGGAAATGAAGATTTAAATATTTAGAGATTTATCAACTCATCTATAAAAGCTTTATTAATCTCTTCTTTTAATAACATTCCTGAGAGGTATAAATGTGTCCAGTGATAGGGTTGAATAAGCCTGAGAGAATTTCAATTGTTTACTATTCTTGGTCAGCTCTTAAGACCTTTCAGGAGCATTTTGATTTTCATGGCCTCATCCAACAAAAGCAGGATATTTTACAGAAAGTCCTGGGCCACTTTTCGGCTTGCTTTTGTGTTTATGTTTTTGGTTTTTTCACATCGGGCGGTACATTAGGCTACCTATTGCATACTCCGTCATTCATGCATGCATTCATTCAAACAATATTGACTGAGTTGAGACATTTAATTAACACTCAATAAATGATGTTTAGATGAATGAATGCGCTTTCTATCAAAGTAAGTGTAAGTACTGAGAAAAATTACAGAATGTATGATCCCAGCCCCACAAAAGCTTATACCTGTGTTGAGGATATAACATATGCGGATGAAATAAGTAATATATCATATTGGACAGTGTCTAAGTTCAAAAATGAGTTTTTATAAATAATCAGAGCCTAAGGAGCACAAAGAAGGGACAGTTCATTATGGGTTGAATCTATCAATAAATGTACATTTCAGGTGAGGTTTGAGATTGACCTCAAAGAAGAAGACTTAGATATATGAACAGAGAACAAAAAAGGCATGGTGATAGCATGTGCATAGATAGTGTGGCCAATATTTATGTTCTTCATTAAAGATAATCAGAGATAACCCAAATGTAACTGTTTCCATGGGTCCATTCTCAGTATCCAAAGAAAATGGCAAATCCTATCTTAGTAAAACTAATGAAAAACACAGTCTTTAACAAAGAGATTGTGAAGGAAAGGGGGAGAGAAAGGCTTGCATCCCACACCACACAACAAAACTTATTGAATTATTTGTTTATCTCCCTCTGAAAATTTCCTCTCCCTCTCTCTGTACGCATCTCTTCTCCCACATCTGGCCACACTCTACCAGCCATCTTTCCAGATCTTTCCAGAACTCTCCATCCTAGTTTCATTAGGCCACAATTTAAACATCTCACAGGTCTCCAGGATGCATCCCCATCACTTATTCCACAAAGACAAACAAAGGACACTTCTCAGGATCACGTTTCTTTGAAGGAAGAGGTCATGAGGAGTGATTATAAATAATATAAGGTGGAGAGCAGTGACTTAAAATACCATTTTTCACCTTAGAATGTGAATACAGGGAACTTTGGGAAACTATAAAATCTAGAAAGGATTCACTGATAATTATTTATGTTCAATGAATAAAATAAAATGTAATAATATGGCTAAACTCTGACAGATTCACTTTTTCAAAAGTTGCTTTCACACACCTTCACTATTGGGATGTTTGATAAACACACCTTTCCTTCTTTACTTTCTTCTTTCTTTGCAGATACTGGCACCAAACTTTCAAACAATAACAACCTTCCCATAAGTCCCTTGCCAGGCAAGATTAAGGTATAACAATCCAAACAAAATTTTGAAGAAGATAACTGGTTGAAAGCACAGGAAAAGAGCTGGGTTTCTCTTATTCAACAGTCACATAATGAGTAATGTGCGAATTGGTTTCAAAAGTCTCTCTGCATGAGGGGCTAAGGTTAAGATTAGAACTTCTGAGGCCAGAAGAGCAAAATGACTACGACAATCCACATATTTTCAAGAGCTGCCCTTTGGATGTGAGGCATTGATTTTTCCCACTATTTTTTCAGAAACCCAACTGGTGTCTTTATTAAACGACATAAGGGAATACAGTGTGGCCAAGAAGGCTTAGATTTCCTTAGCCCCAAGTCAGATATTCTCCAGTGACTGTCCACTCAAATGAAAAAGAGAGATTTACAAGAGGAAACTGGATACAACTGAGTGTACTTTAATTTTACCTGAATTATTTGTTTTGTTTTCAATTCTCCGCTGAAGTGCCTACATTAATATATTTTTAAGAACATTTCCTTAAGTTGAAGTATTCATTCAGTATATTCATTTTCTATAATTTAGAAAAGCCAAATGATTTAGGCAAATTCATTTCAATATTGCCACAACAGTGTATTGTGAACTAAATGACACCTGGCAGTTCTTTACGCAGATACTAACTCAATTAGAAGGCAGAACAAGGATACCTACCCATTCAGGGAAGGAAAGGTCACTTAGCCTCTGTAGCTCTCTTAGGTCTCTTATCATCACAGTAACAAATAGAAGACTAAAAACCATATGATCATCTCAATAGATGAAGAAAAAGCTTTTGAAAAAAATTCAATATCCATTCATGGTAAAAACTCTCCAGAAAGTGGGCATAGAGGGAACATACCTCAACATAATAAAGGCCATATACGACAAACTCATAGCTAACATACTGAATGGTGAAAAGCTGAAAGCATTTCCCCTAAGTTCACGAACAAGACAAGGATGCCCACTCTCACCACTTTTATTGAAGGTGCTTTTGGAAGTCCTAGCCACAGCAATCAGACAAGAAAAGTCAATAAATAAAAGGACTCCAAAATGGAAAGGAAAAAGTAAAACTGTCACTGTTTGCAGATGGCATGATACATAGAAAATATGAAAGACACCATCAAAAAATTATTAGAGCTCAAAAATGAACTTGGTAAATTTGCAGGATACAAAATTTATATCTAGAAATCTACCGTATTTCTATACACTAAGAGTGAACTATCAGAAAGAGAAATTAAGGAAACAATCCCATTTACAATCACGTAAAAAAGAATAAAATACAGAAGAATAAATCTGCCTAAGGAGGTAAAAGACCTGTACCCAGGGAACTATATGACACTGATACAAGAAATTAAAGATGACACAAACAGCTGGAAAGATATACCATGGTCACGGATTGGAAGAATTAATATACCATCATACCCAAGGAAATCGACGGATTCAATGCAGTCTGTATCAACATATCAAGGGCATTTTCCACAGGCCTAGAACAAATAATTTTAAAGTTTGTATGGAAACACAAAAGATCCTGAATAGTTAAAACAGTCTTGAGAAAGAAGAACACAACTGGAGGAATCATGCTCCCAGGATTCAGACTGTGCTAAAAAACTACAGTAATCAAAACAGTATGGTACTGGCACAAAAACATCGATCACTGGAACAGAATAGAGAGCCCAGAAAGAAACCCATGCACTTATGGTATATGAATCTATGACAAAGGAGGCCAGAATATGCGGTGGAGAAATGTCTGGGCTTCCTTAGGGATGATTTCATCAATTAATTTGTTTTCTTAAATGGACCATACTTTTCCATGTCTTTGTATACCTTGTGATTTTTTTTGGTTGAAAATTTGTCTTTGAAATATTATAATGTGGTATCTATGGAAATCAGATACTCCCACTTTCCCAGGGTTTCCTGGGCTTTTGATTGTTGGAGGCTGTAGTAGTCTGTTTGTTTAGGGACCTTTCCAAATTATTTTTGCAATGACTGTTTTCCTTATCGTATGTACGCACTGAAGTCTCTGTTCCTTTAGTTCATGTTTAGCTAATGTTTTGACAGAGATTTCCTTGAATTCCTGCACCTAAAACAAACAAAAATAAATACACACAAGCACATCCACATGCACACCCAAAACCACACACCTCTGCCCATTGTGCAGACTGCTGGATCACTCCTTCAACATTTAGCTGACCTGCATTGAGTTCAGGGCTCAGCCCATGGTAAAAGCTTAGAGACTCCTCTGGTGTTTTCAGAACATGCATCTTATCTCGAGTATGCATGTGGCTTTCCTAATTTCTCTGGACACATGTGTACTTTTTGTAGGTTCTAATTTCCCAAAGAATCTCTCCCAACTTTGGCTCCTGCATCTTCTGTGGTCTATTGTATTTCAATGCACAGTCTTCTGCCCCAGCCATCTGTGCTTTGTTAGTTCACCTTGCACTTGTTTTGAGCATTGACCACTGCTTTTCCAGACTGTGTTCCAAGTTAGCTAAGACAGAGATAAGCATCTTGTGTCAGTCCTTCAGGTAGCTCCCAGACAGGTTAGAACAGATACACATAATAATCTGAGAGTACGGTCTCCTCTGCTCCCTCCTGAAGCAGGATTGAGGGTCCCATACTAGGAATGGTCTGCTGCTACCTTAAGACTATCACTGCATTAAGACTCAACCACTTTAACACCATCACTACACTAACAGTGGATGGGGCAAGGGCAAGTAAAATGCCACAAAGCTTTCCTGCCATTTTCAAATTGCCTCTTCCCTGGTTCACTATGTGTTTGGTTGCTATAAATCTTTGGCTGATTTCAGGACTAAGAGAAACTCAAAGAACCCCACAGCAAAAACCAGTATAATCAAACTCTCAGAAGCCAAACGACACAGAAAGAATCTTTTCTCCCAAAGGAGAAAGAAAAAAGAAATTTGTTACAAAGCAGGGATCCTCAAAAAGATTAGAGCTAATTTCCTATATGAAACCACGGAAGCAAGAGGCCAGACATATTTAAAGTGCTGAAAGAAAAAAAAATTGTCCACCAAGAATTCTATATTTGGCCAAACTGGTTTCAAAATGTAGGGAGAAATTAACGCATTCCCAGATGAACAAAGGCTGAGGGCATTTATTTTACAACTTCCTACCACTGCCCTATGAGAAATGCTAAATTGAACCTTCAGGTTGAAATGAAAGGATACTAGACAGCATCTCAAAGCTGTAGAAAGAAATAGAAATCTCCAGTAAAGATAAATACATGGGCAAATACTAAAGCCAGTATTGTGTTATTGGCTTGTAGCTCTACTTTTTATTTCTTACATGATTGAAAAAACAAATGTATAAAATAATCATAAATCCATGTTATTGGGCTCACAAAGTATAAAGGTGTAATTTGTGACAATAATAATGTAAAGAGGAGGAACGGAACTGTAGAGGAACATAGTTTCTGTGTGCAACTGAAGTTGGTTTCAATTGAAATTATATTGTTTTAACTTTAGAATGGTAAATGTCATCTTCTTGATAACCACAAAGAAAATATCAATAGACTATATGCAAAAAGAAATGAAAAGGGAATCAAGAGTTCACCACAAGAAAATCGGCTAAGCACAGAAGTCAGTAATGGAGTAAATGAGGGGCAAAAATGCATAAGACATACAGAAAACAAGCAGGAAATAGACAGAATTAAGTTCTTCCTCATCAGTAATTTTTGAAAAAGTAAGTGGATTAAGCTCTCCAATAAAAAGATAAACATTGGCAGAATGGACTTTAAAAACAACCATAATCCAAGTATATGCTGTCCGCAAAAAACTCACTTGATTTCAAAAGACACAAGCTGCTTGAAAGATAAAGCATAGAATAAAATATCCCATGCAAATAGTAACAAAAAAGAAGGAAAGAGAGACAGAAAAAGAAAGGAAGGAAGGAAGGAAGGAAGATAGATCTGGGATGGCTATGTTACTATCACACAAAATAAACTTTAAATCAAAAACTATCACAAGAGGAAAAGGAGGCCACTATATGTTGATAACAAGTTCAATCTATCAAGAAGATAGAACACCTATAAACATATATGTACCAAACAACCCCCAAATATGTGAAGCAAACATCGACAGAATTGAAGGAAGAAATAGATAGTTCTAAAATAATAGTTGGAGATCAATACCTTGCTTTCAATAATGGAAAACACATCTAGACAGAAGATCAGTAGAAAGGTAGGGGGACTGAATAACACATTTAACCAACTAAACCTAACAGCCGTATATAGATCACTCCACTCAACAACAGCAGGATACACATTTTTCTCAAGTACACATGGAACACTCTCAAGGAAAGACCATATGTTAGGCCACAATACAAGTACCAATACATTTTTAAGAAATTGAAATCATACAAAGTATCCTCTTTAGCCACAGTGAAATGAAGGTAGAAATCAATAACAGAACCATTGATAGCCATTTCCCATCATGCCTGCCACACATGATATAAAGCAATGAAGGGAAAAACATAATTTCCCACTTAGAAAAGTGGGAAAGAGGACATACCATTGACACAGAGTGTGTGCTGTTTCCCATTGTCAGGGATAAAAATAAATTAGCATCATTTATTCATTAGTGTGTTAATTTCTTGGTCAATCATTGGGCAGCCAGTGTTTCTGCCTGATGGGAAGATTTCCTATACTCAGTGTTGAGTGGAGCCAACCTTGAAAGGGACATTTTAAAGGATTATACTGTGATGGGCTTCGCAGTACCCTTCCTCCTATGCCAGTATTTAGGCTGGGGTATTTCCATGGAGTGTGTACAATCGTAGGCCCCAGTTCACCAGAATTTAGTTTGACTCGTTCTGTTAATACATTCCCTCAGTACTTTGTCTTTTGTATCCTTTTGCATTTACTTCATTCTTTATTATCACTGCGAAACAACTTTGTTTCCTGTTCAGATGCCAAAAAGTGGATATCAATACCTCCTGAGTTTTACACATCACAGATCAGTTTTGGATATCAGGGACAGAGACAAGAGCTATTTCCAATGACTTTGAGACATACTTTGAACATGTGATTAACATGTTGAGTGTTGAAATGTGTGTCGAGCTCATTATACGTGCTCTAAAAGGTTTCAAACTGCAAATATTTAAAAATCTCTATCTTTGAATAGTTTTCCTGTGCTGTCCCTTTGTGTCAGACTGTTAATGTGCCGTCTGGCACCTTCAAATAATGTGGCTTTGTAACCAATTATTTACATGTTGTTTTATCCACAGAGAATCTTTTTTAAAAAAAATAAATTTATTTATTATTATTATTATTATTATTTTTTTTTTTTTTTTTTTTTTTTTTTTTTTTTTGCTGTACGCGGGCCTCTCACTGCTGCGGCCTCTCCCGTTGCGGAGCACAGGCTCCGGACACACAGGCTCCGCGGCCATGGCTCGCGGGCCCAGCCGCTCCGCGGCATGTGGGATCCTCCGGGATCGGGGCACGAACCCGTGTCCCCTGCATCGGCAGGCGGACTCTCAACCACTGCGCCACCAGGGAAGCCCTATTTATTATTTATTTTTGGCCGTGTTGGGTCTTTGTTGCTGCACACAGGCTGTCTCTAGTTGGGGCGAGCGGGGGCTACTCTTCGTGGTGGTGTGCGGGCTCTTCATTGCTGTGGCTTCTGTTGTTGCGGAGCACGGGCTCTAGGCGCTGGGGCTTCAGTAGTTATGGCACGCGGGCTTCAGTAGTTGTGGCTCATGGGCCCAAGAGCACAGGCTCAGTAGTTGTGGCACATGGGCTTATTTGCTCCGTGGCATGTGGGATCTTCCCGGACCAGGGCTCGAACCCATGTCCCCTGCACTGGCAGGCGGATTCCCAACCACTGTGCCACCAGGGAAGTCCCCACACAGAGAATCTTAAGGTCAAAACATACAACTCGATTAACTACACTTCCTCCTGTTCACATTTCCCTCATCTTTTCTTCATCTTCTGTCTATGTTTCCTTGGCCCTGTTTATATTAAGTGCTTTTGCCATTATATTTGATTGTTTGTATTCCGGTGAGTTACCACAATGCTTTATGGGACATGCTAGGATATAAATGCTTTTAAGTTATATATATATATATATATATATATATATATATATATATATATATACACACACACATATATATGTAGTTTGCTTGAGTGCAGTGTTTTTTGTTTTCTGTACTGAATTCATTAGCATTGGTCGGTATAATATTTAGCATAGGTCGATATGTAATTTGTAAACTAATAAAGTCTTAAAAGTGAGGAAATAAGTCTTTCAAATTTAATTATTTATTTTAAAGTGTAGAATAGCATACATAAACAGGTGCCTAATGAAAATTTGTATTCTCATTTGGAACTCTCATGAACACCTATTTTTTTGTTCTTCTAATGGTATGATCGTAGGCCAGTTGATTATTTTTATTTTTAGGGCTTTAACTTTGGAATAATGAAATATTCGTAAATTTTAAAAAGTATTTTTCTTTATTTGATGGCGGTGGGATACTGGAGAAATGAAAGGTCAAACACCTATTGAGGAATCCATACTTGTCTATATAGTGTGTACTTTTATTTCAATAACTGATTTAAAATTCCTAAAAGGATGCTATAATAAGTTATTATGCCATTTTACAGACTGAATTAAGTGAATTTCAGGGAGGTATGAAACTTGCCTAAGGCTATCCAGCTGCCAAGTGGTAGAAGTGAGAATTAAATCCAGGTATACCTATCGCCAAAGTTTCTGCTCATCTCTTTACATCATCCACTTTTAATAGCCAATGCTTTTCTGCTTACAAATATGACTGAGGTTTCCAGACTGTCAACATTGCTTTTTAATCAGATAGAAAAATTACTGTTGCTTCTCTAAAGACATATTCCTTTTCCATTAAGTGACTTTAGTTGTTCAGATAATACTTCCAGACAGTAGTCATCATACAGTTGGAGACTAAGAACAGAACTCAGGGATGTGTCTAGCACTCAGTAAAGACCAACTGGGCTCACTGATGGTACTTACGGTCATTTCCTCTAGACTAACATAATCTTATTAATAAGACCCTAATAATTCACAGTACTGCCCTTGCCTGATTGTTTGTTCTTCTCCCTCTATCACTCTCTCTTTCCCCATATGATTATTATTTTTGACAATTTTTGGTGAATTAAATTCAGGGATTAGTATTCAGGAGCACTAGTCACAAAAGCAGAGAATCTTAGCTCACACCAAAGGAAGAAAAGAGAGAAAAAGTATAAATTATATGAATACACACTTATCACACATGTACCAACTATATGTTGCACTTCTCCAAAATCTATTCAGTATCTGCACATTTATTGTATCTTAGCAGTAAGACAAGAAGTGAGCGTAACGCTCTGTTTACAAGATACAGAAAACAGACCCAAATATGGAAATTACTAGCAATGAGAATGGGGAAGAAAGACTACAACAAGGAATGTAGATGATATTTTTGTTTCTTAGCTATGATGCCAAATATTGAACTTTCAACTTGAGACAAGGAGGCCATAAAAAGTTATATTAGTTTCCTAGAGCTGCCATGACAAAGTCCCAGAGACTGAGGAGGTTAAACAACAGAAATTTACTCACTCACGGGTGTAGAGGCTAGAAATCTGAGATAAGGTGTCAACAGGATTGATTTCTTCTGAGGTATCTCTTCTTGGTTTGTAGATGCCATGTTTTCCTTTGGTCTTCACATGGTCTTCTCTCTGTGCATGTCTGTGTCCTAATATTTTCTTTTTATAAGGACACCAGTCATATTGAATTAGAGCCCACCCATTTGACCTCATTTGACCTCAGTTACCTATTTAAGGGCCTTATCTCCAAATACAGTCAGATTACGAGGTATTGGGGGTTAAGACTTCCACATATTAACTTGAGCAGGACACAGTTCAGGTGATAATAGAAGATAATAGAAGATAAGAGTAATTTAAGCAAGTAAGTAACTATTGTTTACAGTGAGTTGCTTAAGGATATGTATTTACTCAAGAAAAACAAGAAGAAATTACATAACACTGTGTGTTATACAAAGATATTAAATTAATCATCATAACATCCTGCGAGATGGGCATTAAATTAGACTAAGCAAGAGTAAGCAACTTATCCAGAATTGTATAGTTGGTACTTTCCAGAATTTAAACCAGGTATTTTCCCAGTTCCATTCTACGTTATATATTCATTTCACTATTTGAAATGAATTTTGAGTCTTCATTTTGCTTAGTTCCTGAAGTTATATGGGGATAGAATGGAGTTGGATATTTTCAGTGACATTCACACATGGGGAAGGAAATTGAGTCCAGAAGCTTCAGCAATGTTTCCATGGAGAACGCTAACAACAGAACCAGAAACACCGTTATCCTTTTGGTTCAGTGAACTTTCCTATAGCACTACAAGAATCAATTTTAAGAAGCCCAATGTTTTCCAAACTTTCACCAATGGGCTCTGTAGGGTCCTCTAACAATATCTAAGAGACTAACTAGTTTCACATTCCAAGCCACTTAAGACAAGGAGTTCTGATTGTTCTCTGTGAGGAAATCAAGTGACAATCATAGCTGGTAATTTAGGATAGTTTCTTCAGGGCCCAGGCAAAACCCAATACACAAGTGATAACCATTGTTAAGTGCATCTTTGACAAGGACTCATCAAGTATCAAAGAGGTCTATAAGTTGGGAGAAATTATGATCAAAGACAAACATAGACCACAGATATTTAATTAATGCCCAATTATTTATGAGTTTAACTTTGGTTAACCTCATTTTCCTTCTTCTAGACAATTTCCAATTCATCTCCACAAAGAGACCAGAACACTTACCTTCCAAAACAAGATTTATTGTGTTCCTTTAATTCAAAGCATACAGTGACTTCTACATTCACTCCACCAAGTTTTGCTAGGAGAGAAAAGGAGACATTATATTTTGTCTTGAATTACATATGCCACCATACTTGACTTAGCTCATCCTACTGGAAGCACTTTGACGGCAGATTCTACAGTCTTGTCTGACATCCTCTACGGAATCAAGCCAAGGGAATCACACATAGTTACAGCTGGAAAAACGTTTGTTCTGGGTTGATACTTTTAGCCTTTACCACCAAGACTTTATCACCAAGATCTATCTTGACAGTCTCTAAACAGGAGACCTTCTTGCCTTCCGTTTTCATATTGACAAGGAAGGTAAAGGGAAGAACTGAGAAGTACCCAAAGTCAGCTAGCAGCCAGCACAGATAAATCATCTGTGGAGATATTGTTTCTTTCAAAAGATATAAACATAAGAGGAAGTCCTAGTGTTTGTAACAATTGTGCATAATAAAAAATTCCATGAAAACCTAGAAATCCAGATGCAGATCAGTAACATATTGGCTAAATAAGCTGTTATGTTCATGCAATGGACAAATGTACAGACATTAAGAAGAACGAGATACTCTTTTCTATGAGATTCTCTTTTCACTGACCTCATCAGTCCTGCAAAAACAATGTTACATAATACTTTTTCTTTAACATTATATCAGGCATCCTCATCTTGTCCTGCATTTATTGCCAGTGTTACTAAAGTTTATCATTTACCTCTTTCTCTTGTAGACATATAATTTCTTCTTATTTTGGAAGCATTCATCAATCCCTATTTTACTCTTTCTTTTAAATTACAAATGAATATTGAATTTTATAAACTATCTTTTGCGGGATATTTCAAGTGATTGTATAGTATTGCTCTCCTTGGACCTTGTTATATGGTAAATTATATTTTGTTATTTTATATATGCTATTTATTATATATCGTATTATGTTTACTAATTACATTTATTATATTATAATTACATTATAAGTAAGGTAGCATTTTGTTTTAGATAGGCAAACAACCAGTGGAATAGGAAGCATCTTAAAATTAGATGCAAGAGCATAAAGGAATTGAGTTTAAAATAAAATTCACATTTTGGATCAGTAGCAAAAATTATTCAACAAAAGTGGGAAAATATGGCTATCATTAGTAAATTCTAGATACAGCAAGTAGTTAAAAGTTAAAAAATAATGAAACTGTAAAAGTATCAGAAACCTGGGAGACATGAAATAAAGTATTCATGAGGAATACCTTTCTCAGATACAAAGAAACAAGGATACATTTAATTATATAAGAAATAAAATTTGCCTCATGGCAAAATGCACTACAAAGGTCAGAAAACAAGCAAAAGAAATTGGGAAATATATTAAGCAATGGATATGCTTTCTTTACAACTTTTGAGGAAGCACATGTTTCTTTTTCCTTTAACCTGTTATGGGGGTATTAATCTATAATGTAAGTGCATGGTTCCTTTCCTTTAACCTGTAATGTGAGACTTAATCTATATGGTAAGTGCATGGTTCCTTTCCTTTCATCTGTAATGTGAGTGTCAACATGGGGCACTGTTTCCAAGCACAGACTTTGGATGTTCCTGTACTGGTCCCATCACTGACCATCCACAAAAACTTACAAATGTTGCTTCACTTTCCTGGGGGTTAGAGTCTTAGCTAAGAAATGGAAGCAAAATAGAACTTTCCCGCAGGGATGATAGAAGGTTTAAAGGAGTAAATATGTAAGTGACTTAGCACAGTGCCTAGTACAAGAGAGATCAATATAAGTACTTATCATTTTTAAAAGAGACAGATGAAAGAAATAAAATGTGGTGTTTTCAATCTATTGATATATATCCTTGACATTAAACTACCTTTTCATTCATTGGATTACCTAACTTGCTCATGCTTTTTCTTACTCTAGTGAACTTGGGTAGCTAATATCATAGTTTAACATTTTTGCTTTTATATTTACAAGTAAATTTGACCTGTAAATTTCTTTTTCCTTACAGTCCTAATCTATTTTCAGTATTAGGATTTTATAGACTTCATAAGATGAATAAAGGAGAATTCTTCCTTCGCTATCTCTAGAACTTTTTCTTTGTTCATATTGATGTTATCTGTTTAATAGAAGTTCCACAGAATTCACCTCCCAAATGATCTGGCTGGGTCTGGTATTTTCTTGGTGAAAGACTGTAAACTATTGACATAATTCCTTTACTGGTGAAAGAGCTCCAGCTATAAATTTCCTCTTGTGTCAGTTTTGGTAAACTTTAGGAGCTAGGAAATTGTCCACTTTACAGAAATGTTCAAATTTACGGGCATTTCATATATTCTCTGCTCTAACATTGTCCTGATTCTTTCTGTATATTATTTACTTATGTTTTTGTTTTGCTTAATCAAAGTGTGTTTTTTAAATCTTTTCAAAGAATATTCTTTTGACATACTAAATCACCTCAATTTTATACTTTTTTCTGTTTTATTAAGTTCTGCTCATATATTTATTATCTATTTTTCTATGTTCTCAGGGTTTATTGTTTTACTCTTCTGATGTCAATTAAAACACTTGGTTATTAATTTTAAGAAATCTTTTTAGTTATAAATAGTTGAACTTTTTGAAGATTCCAGATTAGTTGTAAGTATCTAAGAGTCAGCTCGTCCACACTGTTGCTAGCCTAAGGCTTAGTTCACCCTACCGCAATGTATATATTGATATTTTTTCCCCTCGACTTTCTGTGTTTTGCTACTTCTCACTTTTCTTTGGAGAGAAGCCCTTTGAAATAACCTTAACTTATTTTACAGCCAATAAGTCTTTAAAATAATGTGTATTTTTTAAAGATAAATCTACTTATATAATTAGGCAGAAAATCTGACCTGCCATATTTTTAAAAACAGCATAAATTCACACTTCTCCCTGATTAATCTGCTGTATTACACAACCTTCGAGTTTTTAGCTTTATCAATGACATGTACTTGAAAAATGTGTTAAAGATCCTACCCAGTCTTTTAAAACATCCTTGTTCCTTGTTTCAGTTCTAGTTTTATGTATATTTTCTGCCTTGCACCTGATTATTCCAACATCTGATGGATGGCCTTGGGAATATAATTCTGGTATTGATTGTTTTTTGCTGATTCTCTCCACTTCTAGCTGATTTCTTCATTATTGTGTAAATTTAGATCATGAGCTCATGTTTAGCTAAACTTTACCTGTGGGAATGCTATAGGCCTGTGTTGAAGGTCTACCTCTCCAGAAAGGGTTTAGTTTTGTGTTTGGAATACCACCGATTTGGGAGCATTTTAAGTTAATTTCTTAGCTTCTGTTTGCAAGACCGCACATAAATTTGCAACCCAAAGACTGGGAACACAGATCTGGGGTTCAGAATTCTCAAGATTTCCTACCTGTTTCCTACCCAGAGCAGAGGCCAAGAGAATTTGGTCTTAGTCTCCCTTTGCCAGCAGATATTTTTTTCTCCTGGCACACCCTTTCATTGAAGGTGAAACTAGGGATAGATAGGTTTAGTTGTAACTTCCCATCTAGTAGGGATGGAGTCTTACCTCCTGCCTCTCACGTGGTTATGGCCATTTATAAACAAGTCTCTATGTCAGGTGTGTCATTAAACTATGGCCTGTATTACAAATCCAGACAGATGCCTATTTCTATGGCCTGTGAGCTATGAATAATTTTCACATTTTAACTGGTAACATTTTAAATGGTTACCTAAGTACCTAAATAATATCCTCAATTTTGCTCTTTGGTCTACAAAGCCTAAAATATTTGCCACTTGGCTCCATAAAAACAGGATTTCCAGCTTCTGTTCTAAGCTATCAAGATCTTCAATCCACTCCTAATATAGCTATAACTCTCACACATGTACCACCCTTCTTTCATGGGTCCTGGAAATTTCTACTGCATACTTCAAAAATCAACCACACACTTAAAAATAAGTTGTGTACATTTAACCTAGCATACCTAACCGTTTTCCTTCAGGAGAGTTTTTCAAGTAATCTTGCCCACCGTATTCTTTAGAGCTTCATTAATAATGGCAAAAAATTAAAACAACTTAACATTCAACAAATGGGAATTGTTCATAACAATTATAGAAGCACATACAGTAGAAAACTATAAACTCTTATTGAAACAGTGAGACATAACTAGTTTTATTCTTAGAGAACTATGTTTATTTAGGTCCCTTTTGTTTAAATAAGTATATTTCTGTGTATGTATGTATATAGTCATGTATTTATATACACATACATTATTTGTATGATATAGTTATATAAACGTATGAAATACATACCTATACACATACCTTTGATTTATATTTGTATACATACACAGGAATATAATTATATATATTATATAGTTATATACATTGAACTGAAAACTGGTAATATACATATATATCGTGTATAAAAGTGTGTCGTCTATGTGCATGTGTAGAAAAGCAGGTTGAGAGATATGGAAGCATGAGTTAGACAGGGCTCACGATTATAAAAGTAGTTATGTGTAGGTAGTGAGGTTAAGGCCCATTTGATTGAAAATATTGCATATTTTTACATCAATTGTTAGGATGAACAGATTCCTATGTAAATAAAATTATAAATAGCTATACATACTTGTATGTGTAATGTATAATTAAAATATATATATAGTTTTATAGATGTATTATATTTATATTACATAATATAATTGTCTTATACTAATACATTACATATTGTGTTATATAGAATATATTAACTATAGTGTATTATATCAGATAATAATAATTATATATTTATAATATATATAAATATATATATTTATAATTTATATATTATGATATAATTGTTTTATAATCAATTTTACAGGATATATCATATTAATATTATGAACATATTAACCATATAAATACATTTCATTACCCATATATTTTGTATATAATATACGCTAGGCAAATATATATATTAATATAATACATAATTGTTATACATTAATATAAATATTAGTATATTAAATTTATATATCAATATAATATTTAATATTGGTATATTTATGTTGTATTTAATATATACATAGCTAATGCTCTTTAAAGCCATCTGCTACAAGTAGAATAAGACAAGGAGTATGGCCAAAGCAAATTCTAAAAATATTAGATTACTTATATTCATTTATATGTCATTTTCCTGGAATCTGCATCTGGCTATTAGAGAGGACACACAGCAAAATCAACACAAAGTGCCCAGGAGGACACAGGATCCTTTATTTATCAGAGCCTCAAAGGAAACACAGTGCTATCCATTCCCCCATCAAAGAGCTAAGAGCAAACCTTGAAGCACCCAGTAAAAGCCCATTCAAACAAAAAAGCTTTCCCACTTAAACTGGAAAAAGTTAAGTTCCCAAGAGACCCCCTACACCAACCACCGAAGCTCATTTGGCAGTAAAAACAAAAATGTTCACCGAACAACAAGAAACCCAAAACAATAGTTGTTTTAGCACAAACAAAAAAAAGCAGCTAATTAGTGTCTCTCCTGTTTGAAAGAAGGGGGTGGGAAGTGGGCAGAAGACCTGATAGGAAAGCTAAAAAGAAAAGGAAAAGGAAAATAAGTTTCCAGTTTGACACTCAAGCTGTCTTCTGCATCCATTTTGTCAAGACCACCAAGTCAATGTGGAGGCTTTTTCCTCTTTCCCTTTTCTTTTCATGAGACTGATCACAACCAGCACTGCAGATTCCATCGAATTAAGGAATGCTCTTGCCTACATGTGTGAATGAGCTGTGAGTAAAGTACTGAAGTAGAGGACACCTGAAGTGAAACGTCTTCATGAATGTCCATGTGGCTGAGCAGGAAGTTAACCTTTCATAGATGTGCTAAAGAAGAAGAGTTGGCTTTTATTTTATTTACTTTTCCCTGCACTGTGTTGAATGACTATCATCTACAAGTTCAGGCTACTTTTTGCTGAGGATTGATGCACTGGGAGAGCTGAGAGAAAACTGAACAGTAGAGCTGTCTTTTTCTTGACCAGTTCACCTTACTTTCCCAAACTAAGTCTTTCCCTAATTCTTTCTCCTTCTTACTGTAGTAAAATGAACAGAACACAAAATTCACCATTTTGATCATTTTACAATTCACTGTACCATTCAGTGGAATTTAGTACTGTCACAATGTTGTGCAACTATCACCGCTGTCCAGCTGAAAAACATTTTCATCACCCCAAGAGGAAACCTACACCCATTTTAAGGAGTCATTCCCTATTTCCCTCTGTTCCAAACCCCTGGCAACCACTAATGTATAATATTTGCCATGTGTATGGATCTGCCACTGCTGGACATCTGGCATAAATGGAACCATACCATATGTAGGCTTTCGTGCCTGATGAGAAGTTGTGCAGTGGTAGGAAAAACTAAAATGCGATGTACTGTATGATGTATGTTTTACTGAAGTGGCTTGGTCAGATTATAATGATTTAGGATAAAATCACGTAAAGCAAGCATCACAATTCTCCAGGAATGGTCTGAAGAATGCTAATGTTAATTATGAATATGTGAATCCTAAATCTTTCATTTGTATTGACCTTATCTCATTAATTCTTCTCCCAACACTGCTATAACTAGAGTTGAGTTCTAAAATGTACCTTCCTCTTTTCCCATAGAAATTGTCCCACAATTTCAAAAAGTTCTCAAAGGTGAAAAAGTGCACACGACGTTTATCACGTTTGCAAATGCCAATGGAAATGCTAAGCTAATACTGTCCAAAATGCAATATTCTTCTGTGAGAGCACCCAACTTTAAACAAATACACATATTCTAAATACAGCTTAGATCTGTGACATGTTTTGGCCACTGAAGTATGAGCAGACATGTTGGCCTTAAATGAGCAGAAGAGGCCTTAAAAGGGCTTGTGCGGTTGGGCTCACCTCTTATGTTTCAGTGAACTTTTAGAGAAGACAGGGCCTGGGAGCTGCGGCCTCACAGTTGGGCTCCAGACGAAGAGGTGTGTGACAGACCTCAAACTGACCCAAAACACGGAGCAAAACTAGCCATCTAGAGGTCTAAAAGAGAGCCACTGCAGCTAGCCCATAGGTCCAAGAGAAATAAATTCTTGTTTATGTAACTGACTTTGGTGTGATTTGTTCCAAAGCATTATCACAGCAAGAGCTGACTAACACAACATCCTCCAAATCATTGTTATGTAAATGGATGCCACCATGCCTACATTTAAGGCAACTGTGTACTCAAATTGTGAGAATTCTTGAACTCTTGGTGCCTCTCCAACACAATGTACATGGCTAAATTTCCACAAATAAGTTCACTAATATACCACAAACGTCTCTCTAAACTTTTATGAAATGTAATGCAAAGTTCTTTCTTTTCATTTTCTGCTTCTACATAGTTAAAATGCTGTTTATCAATGTAAAACGGTTCTTGCCGTTTGGCTTCTGTCGTTAGAGTCTTTTGAACTCTTTGGCTTTTCAGCTCCTAGGCTGTAACATTTGAATCAGCAAATGCCCCAAGGAGAAAAGCTGCACCAAGTGTCAAGCTTGCGTCCGTGTTTCCCTTCTCTCCACAACTTGGCCCACATGTCTTGGTGTCTCTCTAACATTCAGACGCCAGCAAACAGAAGTTTTCCTACTCTATCCAGCTTTTCTAAAATTTCTTTAGACTTCGCCTGATCTTATGTTATTATTCAATTATCATCTCAATTACCCCCAGGAAGAAAATTTACAATTTTTAGAGAAAACGGAACCCTGGTACACTGTTGGTAGGAATGTAAACTGGTGCAGCCACTGTGGACAACAGTATGGAGGGTTCTCAAAAACTAAAAATAGAACTACCATATGACCTTGCAACTCCACTCCTGGGTATAAATCTAAAAAGAACAAAAACACGTGTTTTCAAAGACATGTATTTGAAAAGATACGTGCACCCCAATGTTCGGAGCATCAGTATTTACAATGACCAAGATATGGAAGCAACCTAAGTGTCATCAACTGATGAATGGATAAAGAAGATGCGGTACATATAACCAATGGCATACTACTCAGCCTTAAAAAAGAAAGAAATGTTGCCATTTGGGGCAACATAGATGGACTTGGAGGACATTTTGGTAAGTGAAATAAGTCAAACAAAATCAAACACTGTAGGATATCACCTATATATGGAATCTAAAAAAATACAGCAATCTACCGAATATAACAAAAGAAGGGGAGACACAGATATAGAGAACAAACTAACGGTTGCCAGTGCGGAAGGGGGAGGAGGGGGCAATACGGGGTGGCGAAGTGAGAGATGTAAACTACTGGGTGTACGATAGGCTCAAAGATGTATTGTACAACACAGGGAATATAGCCAATATTTTGTAATAACAGTAAATGTAAAGTGACCTTTAGAAAGTATATAATAACTTTTTAAAACAGAAATCATATTGAAAATTGGAAACAATTTAAATGTCCATCAACAGGAAAATGCACATATAAATTATTGCACTTCCCTACATGGGAATCCTACATAGTGAGGAAAGTACATGAAGTAGACAGATCTTTACGTGTCAGCATGGATGAACCTAGCAAAGATAACACTAAAAAAAGCAAGTAAGAAGAGAAAACATAGTAGAATACTATATGAGGTTGAAGAATACTTAAAAATGTAGCCTAAATAGAAAGACATCCATGCAGTGATGGAGACCAAGTTCAGAAGAGTGGTTACCCAGGGTCAGCTGGGGAGTGGCTGTGTTTGGGAAAGTGGTCACAGCAGGCTCTTCAACAGGAATGGTAATGTTTCAGTTCACACGCTGGCTGGAGGACGGAGGAGTGTCTGCGATATTATAATGTGAGCATGCTGCATGTGAAAGCCATTGCTGACCACATCTAGGGGATCTGATACGCGGGAGCTGGTAGTGGGTGGAGGCATCCAGAAGGTAGTGGTAGAAGAGGAACGTTGTATGCATAACGCCTAAGGCCTGACCAGAGGACGACCACTGTTCTAGACACTGGACACAAATCCAACTTCTACGACCAATGTTAAAAGACAAACTGAGGCATATTTAAAATAAGACTTTACGTGAGCAAAAATAGATTCAATTCAGGCACCACCAAAGCGGAAGCGGTGAGGAGCACTCCAGCCACAGGAGCTGCAGAGATGTTTATTTTAAAAGGGCAGAAGCAAAGCAAGGACATGACTGACTTGCTATAACTTTAAAGCCTAGTTGGTGGTTTGAGACTCGTTGTCCTCAGCAGTGTTCGCCACCCTGAGGCCTTGACAGGCTTAGATTTTTGTTGGTTTACGTAGGCGGCCGCATCACTAGAGCCACCGCAGGCTAACGGCCTCCTTGCAGGGTTAATTTACTAACACCAGTTGTCTGAGTCCTTACCCTTACTCAGTCACTTCACTTCCTACGCCTCAGTTTCTCTTCTGGAAAGTGGATATTCAGTAGTAAATTCTCTGTGGAGTTGTCAGTACCAAACAAAGTGATTATTAGTAACCACGATCATGTCCTGAATGCATGGAACACGTCACCATTTGCCAACTACCGTGTCAAGTTAGCAGAAACTACAGAAATTAAGAGCTCTCCACATAAATTCACACACCTGTGCACCAGGTAAAGGACCACAGGCAGACGTTCACTCAGCCTTTCGTGTGTCCCTCACGGAGTGCACGCTCTCTCCTGGGTGGGGGGAGCACAGACACTTAACGGGAGTTTACTTTTAAAATGCGTTGATACAACCAGGTCTCAGTTTTGTTTGGATGAGTCAGCAAACGCTTTTTGGAAACCCCAAAGTCTCCACACCTCGTAGGTTTCGCGCTGCCTTAGTCTCAGAGCTCAAGCCCCTACTCTTCAGGCCGCGTCACCATGGGAGATAGGGCTGCGTGAGGACGCACGGCGAGCGTGCAGACGTCCTCGAGCCCCGCCCCAACGGTCCCACCCGCTGACATAAACCCCAGCCCCGCGGCGTGGAGGGCATAGATGCCTGCGCCAACACCAGGCCATGTGGGGTCTCCGGAGCGCGGCATGGGGGTGTTGGCGTAGCTGGGGCCCGTGGCCCTATGTCTTCTGGCTGCGACGCCGGTCCAGCCGCAGCCGCCAGGCGGTGGGCGCCCGAGGGGCCGGGGACCCCAGGCGGGTGTGGCCATCGTGTCCGCAACCAGCGTCCCCGAGGCCGTGCTCGGGCCATGATCACTCGGTGAAGCTGCGCCGGGACAGCGCGGCCGACTTCTTTCTGCGCTCTGAGGACCTGTGCGCGCTGCAGGACTTGGTGCCTCTGCCCACCATGCGCGCTTCCCTGCGGGACGCCCCGCTGGACTTAAGGCCGACCGCCTCCGCGGGGTGCACTGGGCGCCGCTCCTGAGCACCCGCTGCCCCTGATCTGTATCCAGAGCTTCTTCCAGCCACGGCTTGTCGAGACAGGTTTGTACTTCCCGCTTCCAGGGCCCGTCGTGTTGGCGCTGAGAAGCGGGGTTTTCGATGGTGCAAGGTGGAGGGTGGGCACTAGAACCAGTGCCCAGTGCCCGGGTGTGCGTGCACTAGACGGGGCTTGCGGCCTAGGACTCCTGCCATCTCGGTGACCCCGGCCGAGTGCCTTAAGGCTTCTAGGTCTCAGTGTTCTCATCTGTAGTGTGGGCTTAACAGGTCCCAGTCTCTGTGGTGGTTACAAGGATGCACTGGGTTAATGCTTCTAGGCTCTACAAAGTAGAACACTTAGCACAGTTTGGAGCATCGTTAATTGTTGCACAGATGTTATCTGGTCTGTTGAATGACTTTGCCTGGTACACACCAAAGCGATTAGGAAATGGATATATCCCAGCTTCATTTCCTTTCCATTCAAACAGGGTTCAGGAAAAATATTTTTTTTCAATAGTCGTATCATATAGTGGAAAGAGCACTGGTGTGAAGGCAGCTTAGGGTTTGAATTCCAGGGCTTATGCTGTCTGTGGCCTGGGCAGGTTACTTTTGAACTGCAATCCCCACACTTGTAAGATGACATTAAAAACCACTCTTTCTGTGGGTTCTTAGAATTAATTAAGCAGGTTATGTGTGTAAAGTAGCCTGGCACTTGAATGAGTTGTCAGAACCAAGGGCTGCTGGAGACGATGCTTCTGCCCTAGGTAATCTCCCCTTCTACTGGGCGGCAGGTAAACACAAGCACAGTAGTCAGTGCTCTGGAAGAAGTGAGTTCTGGTGCTATGGAGCACAGAATATTTTTTTAAAATTTAATTATTATTTTATATTGGAGGTTATTTGATGTACAATATTGTGTTAGTTTCAGGTGTACAGCAAAGTGGTTTAGTTATTCATATATCCATTGTTTTTCAGATTCTTTTCCTGTACAGTTTGTTACAGGATATGGACTAGAGTTCCCTGTGCTATGCAGTAGGTCCTTGTGGATTATCTGTTTTATATAGAGTCGTGTGTATATGTTAATCCCAAACTCCTAATGTATCCTTCCCCCTCCCACCTTTCCCCTTTGCAGACCACAGAATCTTGGAAGGGAAAGTTCAGGGTAGGCTTCTTGGAGGAGGTGCCATCCTTTCTAAGGATATGTAGAAGCTCCTGGGGTGGCAGGAGGGAGCAGTGTGTGTCAAAGTTTGAGAAATATAAGAAAATATGGCAAAACTAAGGTATAGGACTGGAACTCAGGGTTTGGGAAAGAAATGAGAGTTGATACTGGAAACTTAGTGGGGCCCAAGAGAAGGGGGCCTTGTTTGTCCTGTCACAAGTTTAGATGTTTATCCTGAGGGCTGTGGGGAACCCTAAAGAACAGTGAGATAGACTTGTGGTTTAGAGACTCACTCGGACCTCCATGTGCAAGGCACTTGATTGGGTGCAGGGTGAATTGTAATCTAAGGTTCCCACTTAAGTTATAAAAGGTTGGACTGGATTTTGCAGATCTGAGAGAGAATGGGTGGGGCCTGGTGACCAGTTAGAAAAGGGAGGGCAGCAAGCGTGGGTCACAGTTTACAGCTGCATCTTTTTGAGAGATACAGAGCACAGTAGAAAGGGATTGGGTGGCGAGAGGATCTTGCTTGATCTTCAGTGCTTTAAAGGGGCCTGGTAGACGGGTCTGGACCCAAGGTACAGATCTGGGCTTTTTGGGAGGACAGGTGTTTGAAGGCATGGTAGAGACTTAGGTTACCCACAAGAAGATCCAAAGAATCATAGGTCTGAGAGATTTTTAAGTGGGTATATTTGAGGATGTTTATAAGCTGTGAGAAAGTAATCAGCAGAGTAAGGGTGTGAAGATGTAGGAGAGGAAATGATTGTTCATTTGTTTTCAAAAACTGAATACTCATCGTGTGCCTGGACCTTTTCTAGGATCTGGGGTTCACACCATCTGTTATCTCTTCTGCAAGGATAGTTCAACTCATCCCCTGGTGAAGAGAAGTCAGATTATTCTTTGCATCCCATTCAGGTATAAGAACTGTTCTGTACCTCTGAAGGGACTTTACTTAACCAGAGTAATAAGTTAGAAATCAAAAGAAATTAGAGCTGGAAGGGACCTTAAAGGCCACTGTACTTAATTTTGCCTAATATTTTACATTGAATGTAAGAAAAATTTATTGTAGAGCCCATTCTCTTCAGAGTTCCTTCACTGAACTTTCTTTATGTCTTGCATCCAGTGAGTCTGTCGTGTAAACTTTGGCCTCCTCCTAAATTTGCTTCTTCATCCATATTACATTTGGCCCAGACTATGGCAGAAACTCCTGGGTGGTTCACGGCCCCTGGATTCAGTTCCTCTAAGTTTATCCACCTGCTCGGGTTAAGTGATTTTCTAACATAAAAAGATGTGCTTAAAATAATGCTGCTAATGGCTTGCCCACACAGAGTTACTGCATAGTAGCCGCCCAGCGTGTGCTCTGCACGGAGGCGTGTAGTCTGAACTGTGTGCGGCCAAGCCTCATAGGGCTCTTTGCCCTGAGGAAGGGGAGCTTTTTGTGATCACTCCCTTTATCTAGTCGGTCCTTCAGCAGCGGGGAGCCTTTTTCTAATCAGCGGAGGCACCCTTACTCAGCCAGTGGTAGCCCCAGGTCTCACCACCTGTGGGATACAAGCCATGCTTTCTCCCAGGCTTGCTTGGGCCAACGTCTCTTTCATTTCTGTCTCTTCTCACACTTGGACCCCTGGCCTTTAGTCATCCCCACCTGCAGTATTTACAGTGCCCAGCAGGAGTCAGGCTTGAGTGTCTTTTCACAGATGTTCCCTCTGCAGTTAATGCACCTCCTACTCCAACTCTGCATAGCCTCATCTTTCTAGATTCTGCTTCAGGGTTATCATGAAGCCATCACTTGGATATAACATTCTGCCTCCAAAGGAGCCTCTGTGCATAAAGGTTATGTTTCTTTATCTCATGTGATTGAAATTTTGAGTTTACACATGTCCCTCCTTAATGAAGGCTTTAAGAGCAGGAGTCGTTTCTAATCCTTAGCACAGAGCAGATGCTTTTTTTTAATGCTTTTTAATGATGATAAAATGTGTGTTTTAAATCACTTATTTTACAATAATTTTGCTTTAGCTTCTGGCAGAAATAAAGTTTACAGAAGTCGTGTTCCTGCGAAAAGAAATAAAGATGTGACCTTCCAATTGTGTAAAGCTCTTAAACGCTGTGTAAGTGCATCGGGTGCGCTAAGGAACGTGGAGCTAAGTGGGCTAGTTGTGAGAGAGAGAGGCTTAACTATGTTAACAAAGGTAAGCCTTCATTGTGTCCTGCCAACATTTGATAGTTGCTTTTGGGGCAAATTAAACCAGTAAAATTTTAAACTCTTCCTCCATATTAAAGGGATTGAATAAATTGGCCACTTTGGTGCACCTGTGTCTTGAGAATTGTCCAATTGGAGATGGAGGTTTAGAAAGTGAGTTTCAGTCTTGTTTATGTCTCTTCCCATCAGACTGGTCTCGTGATTTCCTACACACCATGTTACTTCCTGTCTACCTTTTCTTGGTGTTGTTCATGCCTGGATTGTCTCCTGTACCTGCTCAAACCTTGGTCCATTCTCATTTGTACCATGAAATTTTGTCATTCTGGATACTGTCAGAACTAATTTTACTTAACTTTGTGTTAAGCCACAAACCACACATTTTGTATATTTTCTGTGTTTTGTGTTTGTCTATATATTTATGGTTTCTCTTCAAGAAATATTATGGGAAGGGAAATAGCAAGATGTAAAGAGCAAAAAAGTCATCATTCTCTTTAAATTGTTAGAACATCTATCTGCAATCATAATTATGATGCACTGTGTTATGTGTTAAAATAGTAAATACATGTAACGTCCCGTAGGAGCAGCAAACTCAGTGGTGTTGGTGTGTGTCATGGAAGTAATCACAAAGCAGGTGACTGTTGGTTGGGGTCCTGAAACATTAGTGTGCCTTCCCTGTGTCCAGTAGTGGTCTGGAGGGGTCAGGAAGCCTGCTTTTCAATTTGAGGGAACAGAGGGTTTGAGGTCCTCTCTCTTCTATTGCTCTAGTATAGTATACTGCATAGCAGCTAATAAAATACTGGGTTTATAGTTGACATTTAAATCACTGATTGATCATTAAGATTGGGATGTATCTTTGGAAATGAAAATAGGAAGAATCTTATGCTTTTTCTTTTTTTCTTTTTTTTCCTATATCTGAAAAGGTATGTAGTACTTTGCTGAGTGGTTGGGAATAAAGTTTGCAGTATTCAGTGTATTCAGTTTTAGTATCTAAATAGAATTAAACTGTTGCTGTAAACTGGAATACCACTTTGTTACTGACAAGTTTTAGAATGCATCTGTTCGTCAATTACCTGTTTGGGAAGATTGTAGTTAATGATTTTGAGAATGTGGCTATAAACCTCCAATTGACTCAAGAAAAGCAAATAAGTCAAGATTGACAAATATATAGGCTCTTCATCTTATTGTGTATGTGGGTTTTTTTTCCTTTTAGTTATTTGTCAAGGTATAAAGAATTCTATCACACTTAAGACAAGTTAAGTAAACTTCACGGGGTGTATTCTGACATGGCAGGGAGCAGATCACATGGCCTAGATCTTAAAGGTGATTTTATGTTTAAACTTTCATGAAAACATATGTGATTGAAACACATTAATATATTGATACAGAGGGCAGTTAATTTTTGTCTTTTTTTTTTTTTTTTTGCAGTACTGTTGTGGCCTCTCCCATCGTGGAGCACAGGCTCCGGACGCACAGGCTCAGCGGCCATGGCTCACGGGCCTAGCCCCTCCGTGGCATGTGGGATCTTCCCGGACCGGGACACGAACCCGTGTCCCCTGCATCGGCAGGCGGACTCTCAACCACTGCACCACGAGGGAAGCCCTAATTTTTGTCTTTTGATACATGTGAGTGCAGCTTTCATTTTGCTGAAAGAATATGACCACTTTTCAGTTTGGGATTCTACCATTTAATAAAGATAGTCCACTTAATTTTAGAAATAAGAGATTTAATATATAATACCTAATAATACTTTTATGTATTTTTTTTACTGAAAACATTTATTGTAATACTGTGAAGAAACTATGTCGTTATAGTCTTCAAGACTTAAATGAATCGTTTATTAGCTGCTGTAGTTTTTAAACTAATAAAAATCAGTACATCAGCAATTTGTAAATACAGTTTTTAAAATAATACCTTAAAACTTTACAGTGGTTATTATGACTGTATTTAGGCCTAAAGTTATTTAATAATTTGATATGAAGGCTTTTTAATAGTTTGATGATGCAGCTCAGGGATAGGTAAACTCTGGCTGGTAAGCCAGATGCAGCCCGTTGCCTGGTTTTGTAAAGGAAGATTTTTTGGAACATAGTCGCACCCATTGTTAACATGGTAGTTATGGCTACTGTCACCCTACGCCAGTGGGGCAGAGTAGTTGCAACAGAAACTGTATAGCCCACAAATCTGGAAATGTTTAAATTTAGATTTTAAAAATTGAAAAATTCTTTGAGCCTATACAGGGCAAGTCCATTGACCCCTGAGGTAGAAAACAGTCAAGAACTTGGGTGCCGAAGCCAAGTGGCCTAGGTTCAAATTCCCTTTCTCCCATTTCATAGCTAGTGACCATGGGCAAATCACTTAACCTCTATGCCTCATTATGAGGTGTAAATGCACTCATTTGTATAAATAGTGCCTGGCACATACTAAGCACTGTGTAAGGGATTGCTGTTGTTTCTCCTTGGAGCTTTGATAAGTTATTGTTAATAGAAAAATGACACTAATGATTTTCCTTTTAGAGTAACAAAGGCATTTTGAGTCTTTTATTTTTTCAAGAATGTAATAAGACTTTTTTCATTTACAGTCAGTGTTCCCTGTTACCAAAATTTACTTTATGAATATAAAGAACTGAATGTCTTTAAGACAGTACTTTTGCTTAAATGTCAAACCATTATTTTTCCAAGGCACATCAAACTGGCTGTGCATAGTCCAGGCCTCTAAAGCTTGTGTGCATACCCTAGGTATCATGTGAGATATACATTTTGTAAATATAGTTTTTAAAATAATGCTTGAGACGTCCCTGGCGGTCCAGCAGTTAACACTATGTGCTCCCAATACAGGGGGCTTGGGTTCGATCCCTGCTCGAGGAACTAGATCCCACGTGCCTGCCATAACTAAGAGCCCACATGCCACAACTAAAATATCCGGCTTGCTGCAACTAAAGACCTGGCACAGCCAAACAAACAAATAAATAACTATTTATAAAAAATAAGTAAAATAAAATAATGCCTTAGGAGTTAGGAAAAGAAAATATTAGAACATTTTTACCTTTGTATTATTTTAAAAAATCTGTGTAGTTTATCATGTACATAAATTATATGTATGGAACTTTGTGTATATAATTTGTTAGTAAATAAGATGCATATTAAAAAGTTTTCTTATGGTTTGCCCAGTCAGGTGTTTGGAGACCACTGGAGGACAGAATGATGAAATTTAGAGCCTCAGCAATGATAGAATTTAGAACCAATTCCCTGACTTAGAAGATAAGGAAAATAATTCATAGACTGTAATTGAGTTGTCCAACTTTACATAAGTGTTCAGAAACAGTCTATCCAGTGGCTAGAATCTAATCACTGACCGAGTAGAATCTGGGTCACTGGACTCGTAAACCAGAAGTGACTGTTGAATTTCTCAGGTTGATGCTCCTGGCATATAGGCTTGATATGTGTGTGTGTGTAAATCTCTGACATAATAAGCCATACTCAGTAGGCACACCCTGTTTCCTTATTCAGGCATCTTAATTTCATCCCATTACATCTTTGACATATCAGACTACCAGAAAGCATGAAGAAACCTGGGCTGAGAGTCTTCGTTCCAGGAGACCTGATCTTGACTGTATGGCTGGTTTGAGGCGCATCACTCTGAACTGCACCACGCTCATTGGTGACCTGGGTGCAAGTGCTTTGGCAGAATCTCTTAGTGAGGATTTATGGCTTAGAGGTAAATTCTAAAATTGAAACTATTGAATTTTTAATATGAAATATGCTTAGCTTTTGGCATGATACTATTGTGATAGAATGTTTTTAAAGCCTCATTTTACTGATAGCTTTTATTTTGCTTTTAAACTTTCTCTGAAAGTTGCATATATCCTTTATAGAAAATACGGAGAAACAAGAGAACAATTACCTATAATTTTAATACCCAGACATAATCACTGTTCATTTTGGTGTATATACTTTCAGTCTTTTTTTTTTTCTACAAATATATTTGTACACTTAGGGATTACAAAAATAGAATTGTAGTATACTTGCTATTTCATATTCCTGCTTTTTTCACTTAATGATGTACCATGTAGTATTGTGTCGTATTGATGTCCCATAGTTTAATCAATTCTTTGCAATTCGATTTAGACAGTTTGCTTTTCCCTGTCAGAAACAATGTGAATACGTTGTATATACATCTCTGTGTCCATCGGGATTACTTCTGTAGAATAAGGTACTACAAGTGGAATGACCAAGTGTGACATATTTTTAAGACTTTTGATACACATGGCCAAATTACCACCCAGAAATGCTATGCCAATTTATAGTCCACCCCAACAGTAGATGTGAAGCCTGCCTCTCACAAACAGTGGCTTGTAGCACTTGTAGAAAAATGTAAAACTACAAAAATGAGTACCTCTCCATTTTCTAT
The DNA here is from genome assembly GCF_964341445.2 of Mesoplodon mirus. Taxonomy (NCBI): domain Eukaryota; kingdom Metazoa; phylum Chordata; class Mammalia; order Artiodactyla; family Ziphiidae; genus Mesoplodon; species Mesoplodon mirus. The sequence continues at coordinate 3,142,521 of NW_028295808.1, read as the reverse complement.
GCAAGTGGGATTACTCCAAATTTTATAACTTTTCTCAATTAATTTAGTATGAGCATTTTAGCAAGTCAGTAAATTTGCATCTCCTGCATCATTTTTTGTGATTGTTCAGTATTTCATTATATGAATATGCCACAGTGCACGTAGCTTATCCATGCTTGTATATAAGCTTTGTCCAGTTTTTCAGTTACAAATAGTACTCTGATATATATCCTTACCTATATCTCTGACTATTTCTTTTGGTTAAATTCTTAGAAAGAGAGTTGTTGGATCAAAAGGGTATAGACATGATTTAAAGGCTTTTCTTACAGAATCTTGGCTTCATCTGATAGGAAAATAACTACATTTTGTTTTATTTTGTATTCATTTGATTTACTGCTGAGGTTTACTGGCTGTTTGTATTAATTTGGCTATTTGGTTAATTATACCCTGTGTCCATTCTTCTATAGTGAGAGTTTGTAAGGGTTGTATCATATCCTGTCAGATCTGTATGTCTTACTTGCTATTTCTATGTGTCATGGGGGTGTTGAAAGACTCCAGTTATTTTAATGTGATGGTCCACACAACACTTAAAAAAAAGACTCATCGTAGTTTCCTTTCATGTAATATTTTTTAATACCTGTGCTTTGGTGATGATCCCTTTGGTTTAAATGAGTAGGTTGTTCAGCCCCAGAACTACTAGAATTCATGTTCAGTGTTTCTGGTTTTTGTCTGACTTTTTATGGAGAGAGTTCTTGACCATCATACTTTCATGATAGGTTTTTACTATGTATTCTCTATTCACACATTGTTTGAATTTGTTATTATTTGTATCCTCTTAGACTTGTCCTTTTTTCCTCTAAAACTAACAGTTATTACATTTCTTCTATTTTGTTTTCCCCTTTTAGCTAGTTTCAAGTGTGATTTGGAGCTGAAGATCATGATCAAAAGAATGCAGTGCATTTCTGAGCTCCACCAGGTTTTGCTTGTGAGGTTTACATGCCTCTGCCGCCCTTGCTAATTATGAACTGAGATTCATTTTGTGATGCTTTTTGCTCATACGTTATATACAGTTATTCTTCAGTTCTGTAATTGTAAAATATGTTGGATGATTTATTGATACTAAAGCCAGGGTTATCATTGCACATTCAAGAAGAGGTTTTTAAACTGGATCATGCATTATGTGTGTGCATATACGTTTCTGTTTTTTTCCATACCCAAAATTACAAACCTGCCATGACTTGTCTTGTGCAGGACTCTTCCACACGTGAGAAAATGAGAGCTGTCTATATGTTAAATCTGTAGAGTTAGGAAGTGACCTTTGTCTTTCATCGAAAGCACTTGACCTGTAGCAGTGTGGCCTCACCAGTGAAGGAGCAAAGGCTTTACTAAAGGCCCTTGAAACCAACAGAACTCTGCTCGTTCTGGATATAAGAAAAAATCCACTTGTTGGTATGTGGTCACTTTTTTGAAATTGATAAACACGTAGCAAAACAAAAAGAATTTGTTCACGTATTGACAGTTTTTAAAAATTTAATGTGTTTAACTTTGCTCATCACACACAGTTGGCCCTTGAACAACGTGGGGTTAGTGGTGCCGACCCCTACGCAGTTGAAAATCTGGGTATAAGTTTATAGTCAGTGGTTCCACATCTGTGGATTCAACCAACCTTGGATCGTGTAGGACGATATTACGTATTTATTGAAAACTATGCGTGTGTCAATGGACCCGCGAGGTTCAAACCCATGTTGTTCAAGCTTCAACTGTACTTTTCTAGTGTTGCACTTCCCTTATGTTTTTAGCAGATAATGTACTAATTAAAGTGAATTTTACTTGTAAATTGTTCTTATCTCGACTCTGAATAGAGGTGAACCTAGATACTAAGCCTACTTCCACCAAGAGCATTTTTTCCTGTGCAACCTCTGAATTCTTGCCAGGAGCACTTTATTCATTTGTCAGAATCACAAGCAATTTTTTAAATATCTTCTGTGTGCCAGATATGGGCTTAGCCACTAGGGATAAAGCAGTGAACCAGACAGACAAAAGTCTTGCCCTCGTGGAGCTTACATTCTAGTGAAGGAGTTCAGATAGAAATGAGTAAACAGATAAGTAATATAATTTTAGAGAGTAGGAAGTGCAAAAATATCTTAAAGTAAGGAGAGTGAGGGAGTTCAGATAGAAATGAGTAAACCGATACGTAATATAATTTTAGAGGGTAGGAAGTGCAAAAATATCTTAAAGTAAGGAGAGCGAGGGAGAGCAGGTAGGACTCCACTGGATAGGTTTGTTAGGGGACAGCTTCACTGGAGAAGTGGCATTTGAACAGAGACATGAATGAAGAGATGAGCAAGCCGTGGAAGAACTGGAGTAAGCACATTCCAGGACAAGGAGGCAATGAGTATGCAGGCATGTAGGTGGGTGGAGTATTTAAGGAAAAGCAAGGAAGCCAAAATGGCCAGAGTACTGAGTGAAGAAGAGTGTGGTATGACATGAGGTCAAGGAGCTAGCCAGGGGTCTGCTCTTGTAAAGTCTTGAAGGCCAGAGTAAAGATGTGGATTATTCTAAATGAGTAGAGGGGTTTGAACTGGAAAAAGGCATGATCCAAATAGTATATGAATAAGGTGACCTGGTATAGAGAATGGACTTGGGAGGATAAAGAAGAGAAACAGGGAGACCAGTTAGGAGACTGTCACAGTGCTCCAAATAAGAGATGTTTATGGCCTAGGTTAGGTTGGAAGTTTGGAGCAAGTGAAAAGTGGTTGAATTCAGGTTGTGTTTTGAGGGTGTAGCTATCAAGACCTGCAGATAGGTTAGATGTGGGGTATGAAGGAAATAGTAACAAGGAGACAAGTCGTTGATGATTATGTGTGCAACTGGGTGCTATCATTTAGAAGAAGGGGGCTGATGGGAGGAGCAGCTTTTGAGGGAATATATCAGGACTTTGGTTTGTTATCTTGGATGCCCTTTAGGTATCTAAGCGTCTGGATGGTGCTCAGACTGTACTTTCTATCCAAAGGTATCTAAAGCCACTTTAGATGCAAAATGTTTAAAGCTGACCTTTGCTGCTGCCAAAATAGTAGCCACTGTGGGCAGTCTGCAAGATGGCATCTTAGGTTTTTGAGGAAGAAATTAGAATACACAAAGGGGGAAATAAGTGTATAATTACATAATGTAGATTTCATATTTAATTTTATGGGAAAAGCAATAATCAGTTGGCTTTTGGTTTTAAATGGAAATAGCCACTCATTGGGAAATAATTACTCTAATTTCAATTTATTTTACTTTAAGTCATTCTGTGCTGAAAGCAGTTACCAAAAAAGTCTCCAGAATGGAAGGAGTGCCAAGTCAGAGGTATATAACATGTTTTAATTCTCTCGGAAGAATTTCTCTTTAATGGCTTGTTTTTCTTTCCTTCTTAAAAGAAAATTATCAAGGTACTTTCTGCCATCTTAAAACTAAGTTTTTAGTCAAATGAAATGGCTTTTCTGTCTTTGAAAATGTTGTGTGATGCTTTAATTTAGCTTCCCAGAAATGCAGATTGAAGACCTTTTATTAACTTAAAATATCTTAATTTCTAATGAAGATCAAACCCTCCTAAACTACCTGTAACTTAAATGGCATATTTATCATTTCTCTCTCAGTACCAGTGGATAACTTCTCCATCGGTGAAGGAACCATCCAAAGCTTCTAGACAGAAAAAGAGAACTATAATTTTGGAAAGTGGTCGAAAAGGAAAAGCTACTATTAGAATTGGTAACCCTTTTTTTCTTTTTTTTTTTTTTTTTTGCGGTACGCGGGCCTCTCACTGTTGTGGAGCACAGGCTCCGGACGCGCAGGCTCAGCGGCCATGGCTTACGGGCCCAGCAGCTCCGCGGCATGTGGAATCCTCCCGGACCGGGGCACAAACCCGTGTCCCCTGCATCGGCAGGCGGACTGTCAACCACTGCGCCACCATGGAAGCCCTCTTTCTTTTTCTTAATGCTACTAGAACTTATACCCCTTATATTTTCTGGTGTGCTAAAATTAAAACAGCTTTAATGGTTATTCCTTAACGGTTAATTACTTCCTTAACGGTGAGCTGTTAATATTATTTGTGGTTCTTATGGAACGTACCTAGGATGTTCCTGACACATAGTGTTTAATATTTATTAGATATGAATTTTAATATGATAAAGCTCTTGAAGTGACAAAAATCAATATCCAGATACGAGGTCACCTTTTCTCCCTTCCATGTGGGGTCCAGGCCTTAGGAAAGAGGGAAGCATGTGATGTGTCTTTTGACAACCCCAAAATAAAATAAAGTAGGCAGAGCCCTTGGCACTTTACAGGTATGAATACCTTTTATTGTCATCAGAACCCTGTGAACAGACAGTGTTTTACCGCAGTGCAGACAGGTTAGGGTCAGGTGCAGCGGGGAAGTGGGATCAGGCAGGATAAGAACATGGGGAGATTTGTGGGGGGGGCTGTTTCCAGAGCCTTTACTAAGGAAACAACAAAAATCACAGATGATAATGACTGTTTTTTCAAAATGCAGGAATCAGTGGAAAAACTAGAAATGATCATGTTCAGAATTGTCATCAGTTGTGTCTTAGTAGAAGTCAGTTACTTTCCCATAAGCCAGAAATAACACTGAAAAACAAGGAAAGATCCCATTTGCAATAGTCACAAAAATTAGTAAATATCTAGAAGCCAGTTCAGTGTTCTCCTGAAAAAGTTAGTGCAAAAGGATAGATGAAACATTTTAAACATATATGTTAACATTAATAAAATGTAATGTTAACATACGATCTATTAATATATAAAGCCACTGGCAGAGGGAAACAGAGATCGGAGGAAAAGCCCAGGAACAGGTCCCTGTTTACTTGAGAATTGTATTTTAACTTAGACAATTTTACAGTCTAACTTGACTTTTTGTCTAATTGATTGATTGAAGCATTGATAATTCATTTAAACAGAAATTAGATATTTGCATCATAGCATACACAAGTTCTAGTCAGTCGAAAAGATGCAAAGGCAACTAAATGCAAGAAGCAAATATAAAATACAGGAGAGAATTTCTGTGTAAGTGTAGGGAGTACAGAAGCCTTCCTAAGTAAGCCATAAAACTCAGAAGCCATAAAGTAAAAGATATTTAATTCCATGAAAATTTAAAACTTTTCTACAGTTCAAGACGTAAACAAAACAAAATGACAGACACCAAAGTTGGGTAGTGTATTAACATATAAAGGTTACTGTTGATATAGAGAAGAACCCACAAATAAATGAAAAAGGATAAGCAAATTTTAAAAAGGCAGGGGGTGGTTTCTACCTGTATGAGCAAACAACTCGGAAGAAACAGAGCTGGCTACTAGACAGTTGAAGAGGGGCCAATTTCTTTAGGAAATGCAGATTAAAACCATGGGATTTTCTTCCCCTCTGATGGGCAGAAATTCTAAAGACTGATAACATCTGGTGTAGACGAGGGAACAAACACACTTTGCCTATGTTAAGTATAATAAATGTGTTCAATTTTGGAGCGAGGTTTGCAGCGTCCATCAAAGTTCAAAACTCTCTTGCTCTTTGACCAAAGACTTTTACTTCTAGGCACCTGCCCTCTGCCAGTACTGTGCCTTGCACAGAAGTGTGCATAAAATCAGGCACCCGCAAGTCCAATGAGGGATACTTACATAATGGGGAAAATCTAGAGACAACCCGGATGTCCTTCGGGAGGGGTCTGATGAAGGAAATTAGGATCCATCCGTGGTATGGAGTAACGTGTGTGTGGAGAACGGGGAAGGCCTGTGAGCAAACTGGGAAGATGACCTGATACGTCATGAGGTCAAAAGGAAAAAGAGCAGGTGTAGAAAAGGACATTTCTATGATTCCACTTAGAAACCTACAGTGTTTGTATTTGTAAATACTATGTATATATGTACATACGGAAACACGCATATATACACGTATACACATTTGTGTATCTGATCCTGAAAATGCACAAAAGACTGTTATAGGCAACCACCTCTATGGAAGGGAATAGATCTTTATATTTTTACTCTAGTTTTCCTAATCGTGTGCAAATTTAGAGTTAATTTTTTATTTAAAAGTTAGGCAGTCAGGAGAGGCCTAGTGACTGTTTTGTGGGCTTCTCTCACCTCAGGATGCACTCTTCACGCCCTTCTTGTTTCTGGTTTGTCTTTTGGAGCAGACACCACTGAAACGAGCGTCTTGTCATCGCTTGCCAGCTGCCTGCGGTTCTCTTGCGCCCTACTAACCGTCACCACCTTTGTGAGATGCTTTTTCGTGCTGAGGTGGTGCCTTTCCCCTCACACACACCCATCTGGTACCTTGGGAAGTCCAGGGGTTTCTCAGTGGGCATTCTAGAATACTCATCCCAGAGATGCAGTGGGTTTTTCAGCCACGTGCATTTGGGGAAAACTCTGTTTCTGTATGAATTATCCTCTTGGGAGTTCACGATTCACCAGAGCTCTTGAGACGCTCTAGGAAGTTGAGTCCAGAAACCTGTGTAGCCCTGTTAATTCAGGATTTCCTAAATTTCTGTGACTGACTGTGGCACCACTTTTCCAGTCACAACCATCCTTATCCGCTTCCGTCCTAGACTCCCTGGGGAGTGCTGCTCAGACTCTGTCCTGGAAGCTTTGTAGTCCCAGGATTACCTGCTGCTTCTACACCCACCCGGCCCCCTGCTAGCGCTCTGTCAGGCTGGCACCTTCTCCGTGCCCCCAACTCATTCGGCCACAGGCCCTGCCCCTGCTGTGGGATTTAGTGATAACTCCTGGGCGCGGTGGCCCAGCACAGCCCACGGCAGTGCTCGGTGTGGCTCACAGGGTTTAAAACACACAATTTGAGCCCTTACTGGAACATGGGAAGATGATTTAAATCCAGATGTCTTATTTCATAATCCCCGTGTCTCTGAAAGTGGGAGAAACAGACTGGGAGGGCCGTATGTTTCAAGCAAAAGGGAGACTGTTTCTCTGTGGAAGTAAAGAACGGGCCCTCACAGTTAACAGGTAACGTAGGGGGTTTGTGCTGAGTCTGTCATGTTGGGCCTGTTATACTCATTTATATGACTGTTGGGTCCTTATTGGCATTTTCACTTACTGCCCATGCTTGAAACTCCCCAGTGTCCCTGTCTTGATCACGAGCCCTAATTCTGTTGACCTAGAAAGTTCTTTGTGGGAGCTTTCTAGCAGGCCTCTCCCCCAGTGTCCCCACCCTCCAGCCCCTGTGTCCTAGTGCTTTTTCTACAACGCAGAACTCCTTGTTGTGCAGACCTGATTACTCCTCATGCTCCAGGATCCGATGGATCCAGTTCCCAGGAGAGCGTGTCTGCAGGGCCCTCTGCGGTCTGCAGTCCTTCCCCCAGCCAGACACCCAGCACCCCAGGTGCTGCAGAGAACTTGCTGAGGTCCCCTGTGCCTTGTCAAAGACAGCTCTATGCCAGATGCCCTTCCTTCGTCTCCCCCTGTCCTGACCCTTCCCACCTCCCTTCCGCTGAAACCTTCAACCTTCCCTTGGGCATAGGTACTTGCTCAGCTCTGTGCTTCCACAGCGCTTATCCTGTGGAATCTGAATTCCCTCCACAGCCGTCTTGCTAGGTTGGGAGCAGCTGATTCCCCTTCATCTTTTTCTTCCTTCCCTCAGCCCCACAGCAGGGACACTCTCAGGCACCGTGCAAATTTAATCTTCAATTTCTAGTTGTTATGACATTGTTGCTGTCAGGATACCACCTACGTTCACAGTAGGATGGGTAAATGTGTGGGGGACGACTGTAAATACAGATTCTTTGTAAATCCAGGTTCTTAATTCTTCCCCCTTTTAATATTTTTTCCCCTTAAATCACGTGTCCTTCTTGCTGCTCCAGCTCTATAATTGGACTGTCACCTGGGGAGCCTGAGGCAGCAGAATATCAAAGAGGGTAGACACTACATTTTTAATGTCAGTGTCAACCAGGATACCTACTACCTGTGCAAAGGGGGGCCCGGAATTCAGGCTCAAAGCCTGTTACCAGATACTTGGTTTCCCTGCTTGCGTCTCTTCTGTCTGTCGACATGCACTTGACTCCTATTAACTTTAACAGGAATTATGTGTGTGCCCTGAGGGCTGAGCATAGCTTTTAATGGGGGCTTCCTCACACTGCTTTTCTTTGCTGTTTACTTTTAATGAATCCCACCCTGTAGAAGTGGAAGAATAAAATAGGATGTGCTTGAGAAAATGGAGAGAGTTATGACATATTTTCCTTGTAATCCAGAATAGCGTGTCAGCTCTTCTTCTGTTTGTCTCCTTTGGTTGTCAGCAGAAGATAATTTTGGCTTGCTCACTCTCCAAATCAGAAACTGAAGTCCAATACTAACGTATCCTAGATGAAACTTGACCCATTCATTTTTGAGAGTCTGTATGATCCCTGTGCAAGGTGCGGAGAATGACAAGACAACTCTGTTGACTTCAATCGATATTTACATAACATTGAATGTGTTCCAGATGCTGTTCTAAATTCTATCAGTTATCTACTTTTGCATCATAGAACACTTCAAGACTGTGACTGAAAACCACAGCCATTTCTTTTGCTCAGGATTCTTTTCAGTCAGCAGGTGGGGCTGGGCTCAGTGGGGTGGTTTCTTCTGCTGGTCTCATCTGAGATCACTTATTCAACCAAAGTCATCTGGTGATCCACCTAGAGTCTAAATGGCCCCCCTCATCTGTCTGGCAGCTGGTGCTGGCTGTGGGCTGGGCCTGTTATTTCCAGCAGGCTAGCTCGGGCTTGCTTCCATGGCAGTGATGTTTTAAGAGGGCAGGTATAGAAGCCTCATGCCCCTTGAGGCCTCAGCTTGGAAGTTGCACAGCATCACTCTTGTTGCAGTCTCTTGGTCAAAGCAAGTCCACAAGGCCAGCCCAGATTCAAAAGGTGTGGAGCACTAGACCCCACCTCTTGCTGGGAGGGCTGCAGAGAATTTGTGGCCATTTAGTCCTCACATCAGAGAGGCACAACAGAGAGATTTAGTAACTTGTTCAAGGTCACACAGCTTGGGACAACACAGTGTTTTAAGTGCTTTGAAAGCTGCTGCTCATTATCTTTAAATCTTACCGCCACTATTCGGACCAACTTATTTTTTTTCTCTGCAGCCTTGTAGAGAAAGGGTCATTCACATTGCTGGGTGGCTGCCATGGGTTGAAAGCTTCATCTATGTTGTACCACTGAACTGTCATAACTAGTATGAAATGGAGATATTATTATTATTGCTAATATTCAGATGAGGAAACTGAGGCTCTTGGAAATTAAGTATGAGTCGTATAAGAGAATGTTAACTCACTGTTCCATATGCAAGAGTGATCTCCCTAAGTAAATGATAAATGTGCTGGCACAGATCTTTTTTTTAATCTCTTGTTTGCATCTGGAAAATGGTTTTTAAAACTTTTCTGTTGCTTTGTTAATGGCAGTTGCACATTGCAGAAAAATAGCTGGAAGAAAAAACATGTTTTTCAAATGTCCAGGGCAGGCCCAGAATAGAAGCAAGATGAATATTCCATTCCGCATTGGCAACACCAAAGGAGATGATGCTTTAGAAAAAAGATTTCTTGACAAAGCTCTTGAACTCAGTATGATCTCCCTGAAAGGGCATAGGTGGTGAGTACGTGTCCCATCCAGAAGCTTGTCAGAGAATTGGTTTAGTTTTCAGACGCTGAAGGAGACACATCTAGGAGCCTGCCCATCCTGGAGTAGCAGTTATTGTAACTAGTTGGGAAAGACCGTTTGTTACGGGGGTGCTCCTGCTGCTGCTTACAGGCCCCTTAGCACGATTCCATGGCCGAGAGCATGGGGGGGGCCGCACCTTCTAGGAGCTTTGGTCAAAATTTCCTTTGAAAATCTCTGCTCTGACAGCACATAGGGTGCCATCCCCTCTCTAGTGCAGCTGGCACAAGCCTGTTCAGTGTAAGAACAGACACTGTTGCTCCCCTGAACATCAGAGAGAGTAGTTAATTCTGTGAGCTCCATGGAAGATGTATGTTTTCACGCATGAGAATAGCTGCCCACTCCCTGCCCCCTGCACAGCAGGCTCATTGAAGAGTTGAGCTAACCTAGGTTACCTGTGAGCATGACGGTCCTTCACTGCCATTGGAAAGGAATTTTCTAATGACTGAGCTGTGTGACGCTCCTGGCCACCTGCAGGGGCTTTCAGGTGGGAGGTTGGACACGATGGCCTCAGGTGCCATGACTCTCGCAGGAGCTGGTGACGGGAAGGAGGGTCATCCTGATGCTCAACCAGATGCTCCTGTTCTTAACAGCTGCATCGGTGGTTCTTCTGGGTCCGTGGGAGGCATTCAGGCCTCTCTGTATAATGCTGTCACCATCGAAGATGTCAGAAGCTGGCAGCCTTCATGAAGCATTTTTTGGAGATGCACCAGCTATGAGCACATCCTAACTAATATACACTCTGCCCTTGAACAGTGTACAAAATTGAAAGTCACCTGGGCATGGCTAAAAAACACAGTAGTTTTTTTGAATGAACATACTTATGATAGATTTTCTTCTTTTTTCAGAGAACAGAAAAGCATCCACAGCTATCCCAAGCTGTTGAAACTTAACCTTAATTCTGACTTGAACTGGAAGCTTTTAAAAAGTCTTCTCTTACTTTTCTACCAAATTCCAGCTACTGTTGTCTTTGCTGCTACTTTTTCTGCCTAGATCTCATATTCAAAGCTGCCTATGGGTTTAATTATATGCCAGTTGCAGGTTATTATTTTTAGAGAAACACAGACACACAGCATGGAGGGTGGGTGGGGCCCTCTAGGTGCTGAATTTTGATCCTTTGCAAGATGACAGCAGTGGGGTCTTCTGGATTCTTTCTTTATACGGTTGTTCTCATAAAGCGATAGAAGTGACTTACTATATGTTTATATAGCAAGGTCTGTTTTTACTACCAAATAGTTTATATATCTATGCATTTATATCTCTGTGCCTTTATATTTCTAATAATATGGTTCTTGTTGGTATATGTTGAGACTTTGAGAATTTGTTAGGATCCTTGACCTTGTGCATTAGAGTGTTAGGTTCTCAACAGTCGTGTGCCTCCCCTTCCCCCTCCCCTCTCCCTTTTTAAGCTGCTTCACAAGATTTGGAAGCTCCCTGATTCACTTTTTCTTTCCTTTCTGTGGGTAGAAGATCAGTTGGTTGGTTGGTTGGTTGGTTTTGTTTTTCAGTTATGCTGTTAAACTAAAAATCTGTGTTAAATTCCCTTACTGTTGCTTCACGTGATTGTTCTCCTTCTGGTGTTTGACCAGTGATGCCGAAGAAGGAAGATCTTTGCTGAATAGTCTTTTCCCCTATTGTTCATCCATTGTCAGTGTTTTATGTTGACCGTGTGAAGGACATTAAAGTCCTAAAACATCTAAACCTTTGTCAATGAATTTCTTTACATGCTTTTTAGATGGATTGTTCTTTTAAAAACTTTATGCTGGGAAAACTTGAGTCTAAAAATAGCATCTGTGAAGGGTATTTTTTTCAGAACCGTGTAAGACTTGAGTCCTGTACCTCCATGTTTTTAATGATTCAGCGTACTGGTAGCTTTCCGTTGGATTTTGGAATGGACATTATCAACAAACCACCTTACAACACAGCTCACGATATAAAGTTGTATGAACTTTGTCCCACTTAGGCTGGAAACATGCCACTAGGACAGTTTTGAGCCATCTTTGTGTTTCGCTGGATTGTGTAATGAGGACTACACTGATCTTTTGTCCCAGCTCTGCACCAATTAGTTGGGTTAGTTGGGTTTCCTGCTTAGGGCTAAACCTTGCCAGTCATGGTTCTCTCATCTGTAAAAAGGAGGATTGAAATAACTCCCCCACTTATCTCAGGGATGTTTGAAGAGCTTAAAACAAGGGCTCAGTGCAGGATGTGACTGTTTAAACACAGTAAATGTTTCAACAGCAAAAGCCGGCCAGTCCATTTACGCCATCCAAGTGTTCACATATAATAGTGCTCAGAGTCTATTTTGCCTACTTCCTCATCCATTCGTATGATGGTTCCAAGTCCCTGTGGTTTGTACCGGCCCCAAATCTCTTGAATCTCCACTTATTTCCATTCCCATTGCCACAGCCAGCTCTGTCAGCCCTCAGTGGATCATTTCAGCAGCCTCATCTGCCCCCACCTGCCCCTACCAGCACAGCCAGTTGGACCATCACTTCCCCTTCATGCTCCTCCTTGGTTCATTAAAATCCCAGACTTCTGAGCCCAACGGTCACAGCTTTGTGGTGTCTGGTCTGGCTTCTTCTTTCTTGTGTTTCTGGTTCTTGGAATGTGGCGAGCATATATGCCCGTGCTACGTCGGGTAAGCCTGGAGTTTCTGCACCCCCTCAGCAAGACTGATGTTCCTTCAAGACGCCTGCCAACCTCCTGAGCTTCTTTGTGGCTCCTACATTGGAAGGATGCGCTTTTCCTTTGTTCTTATAAGCGTGACCCTTTTATCCCATCACAGCACCTCCATTCTGTGTTTTCCTGTGCCGAGGGTGTCTGCTTACGTGCCTTCCCCATCGGAGCAAGGAACAAGCCCTGTTTCTCCACCTCCATCACCTGGCATCCTGCCTTGCCCTTAGGAGGTGCTCAACGACTATGTGTTTAATGAATGGAAAGGCAGGGCTTCCTGAATTTTGCAAACAGCCTGCAGTAAAGGCAGAGGTACAATCTCACATACGTGGATGTTTTCATTTTTCAAAAGCTTACTATATAATTTCATTTTTAACTAAAATTTAAAATCTTGGAGGGCTCCCAGACTCTTCTTTACATATGTGTGAAAGTGTTTGGAAAACGGCGAGCAACTGCATTCATACCAGGACAAAGGGTAGTCACTGTTGTCTGGAGCACAGATCGCTGGAAGATACTCATTGAACGAAAACCTTGACCTTTGAATGTCTCCAGTGTGTGAATGGACGCCAGTCTGCTGACCACGTGGAGAGTGGGGAAGGGGAGATAAGGATGCAGGCCCCGGGTCTACAGGCTGCGGGAGCCACAACTGGCCAGTCTTTAAGGTTAAAAGCAAAGTGGACAGACAGGTGTCTTTCAGGCCCTGGGAAATCTGTGTAAGCCTTGGTGGCCTCACGTTCCTTCAGATCGTCCGGAGTGTCCTCCTTCTTCTCCCAAACTGTTTTTGTTTATTTTTCTCTTTCAAAATTTGACAACACATAACCATGTTAATACCACCTAAGTGAGAAAAAACAGATTTGTTCCCACATTGCTTATGTTTACCTGCACACACTGCTTTATCCCCAGCACTGTGGCTCTGTTCTTTGCCTGCACAAGAAACAAAATTGTTCTGTTCGGCGCTAGTCTATGTTTATCTAAACATCTAATGCTGTCTCATCACAACTTAGCGGATGCTGGAAGGTTTGGCCAGCCCTTAGGTGGAGTATGTGATGTAACAAATAATTAGTCCCTTTTCTCCCCTTTAGAGCTTAAGGAGCCACTAAGACCCTGTAAAATGGACAAGACCCATTGATAGATGTCCAGCTCTGCCTAAGGCCCTTGCAGGTCTGGCCTTGTATCACTCTGGGATTAATGTTTGTTGTATTGTGTTCTTTGGATGGAAAATAAAATGAGGAAGAATTTTCTCACATTTGATCCGAATGAACATAATTAAAAAGTGAAATGCTACTGCGTCTGCAAAGAAATCAATCACTTTAATTGGGAAGAAGATTCCCTGCCTCTGTTAGTAATGGGGCTCTTGGTAATTTAGAATCAGAATCCATGACAGCTTGTGATGAATTGGCTCCTTTTGGGCTAAAGAAGGTAAGAAGTTCTAATTACCCCTGGATTATTCCAGAGTGGGTGGAAAAGCTTGATCAAAGAGATATTGGGAGAGATCTAGAAAAGCTAGCAGTGAGCAAAGATTCATTGAATTTCTTTTTAAGAATCTACAGAATAAAATAGTTCGTTTGTTGTGACAAAAACAAGAGCCTGTGGTATTTGAAATCCCAGAGCAAATTGGATTTTCTAAGAAAATAGGGAACTGGGCATATGAGAAAAAATTTACGTACCCAGAAGTCCTATAGTTAGGTTATAGAAATTGGCCTTGCTTCCTTGTTAGCACACGAGAATACTGACAGCCTTGTGCCTCACTTGGGGAAAAGTATGGAATTCATCCTTTGAGTGTTGAAATGTATAAGTAATTGGCACTAAGTTGAAGGCAGTCCAAAATGTTTGATTCAAATGAAAGCATAATTTAAGTTAGTAGAAATGTACTCAGGGTCTTAATGAATGAATCTACTGACCCAATCCCTTTTGGTATCCTAGCCTTTGTTTCTCTTCAGATGGCCAACAATACCTGAAGAATAGGCTGGATTTTAGGTTGATGCATTTTATTTTGAATTGTGTGTGTTGATTTTTATATATCTATATAGTTATAGATATAATTTCAAACTTAAAGGAAAGTTGCAAGATTAGTACAAAGAACTCTTGTATATGCTTTACCTAGATTCACCAACTATTAATATTTAGCTTTATTTGCTTTGGCAATCACTGTCTTTCCATATATACATGTTTTTTTCTCCTGAACCCCTTAAGGGTAAGGACACATTTTGCCCTTTTCCCTGGAAATAGTGATTACTTCCTAAGCGAAACAACATTTTCTTACCAAACCACAGCACAGTAGTCTAAGTCAGAAATTTAACATTGATACTGTTGACTGATCTACCATCCATATTCAAATTTTGCCAGTTATTCCAGTAACATCCTTAGTGGCTAAATTTTTCAGGCCAGGAACCAGTCTACAGTCATGCATTGCACTTAGTTCTCATGTCACTTTGGTCTAAGTATGAAATAATTCTTCAGCCTCTTTGTTCCTCATATTATGAGAGTTTGTGACGAGTATAGGCTGGTTGTTGTGTAGAATGATCCTCATTCTGGGTTTGTCCTGTTTCCTCATGGTTCTTTCATGTTCTGTGCTTTGGATGGGGTTCCACAGAGGTGACGGTGTGTCTCTCTGTGCATCCTTACAGGAGCCCCTTGATGGTCATCTGTCTCATTAGCATCTTGGTTAAGGTGGTGCCCCCGCACTTTCTCCACTGTGAAGTTATTATTTGTCCCTTTGTAGTTAATAAGTAATTTATGGAGAGATATTTTGAGACTCAAAGTATTCTGTTCTTCATCAAACTTTTGAATTACATACTGCTTCATAGAACCAGTAATTCAGGTGGATTTATTTGATGAAGAAGGTGAAGTGATTCTTAATGCTTATTTTCCACTAGTAGTTTTACAAGCCACTCTTCTCTCTCCCAAAGGAAAAAAAATCCTAAAATATAAGCAGCGGAGCTGTGCAGAACAGTTCATTGACAAAAGGCAACCGTTGGAGGATATGTATTCCAGGAGCTCTGAGAGTAACAAACATATTTTGAGAATGTGAACAGTATGAGCAAGTGTGCTTTCTGATGAATCAGGGAAGGAGGAAAAGAATCCCCTGATCAGGCTATGGGGACCGACTTGCAGACTTTTCCTTCCCTGACTAGTCAAGGTTGTTTATTTCTCAATAGTCGTAGAAGTACAGCCCTTTGGCAACACAGACCTTTAATCTAATAACCAGATCATGAACCACATAGCCTGATTATGCTTTAAAAGATGTGATATTTATAATAACCTGAAGTTAAAGTTGCTTCTAATGACTCTAGCCCAGCAGAATAGCCCCCAAGAGAAAAGTAAAATCTTGGCTTCCATCTAGCCAGGTGAAAAGCTGTAGGCATCCCGAGAAATGAAACTTGAAGTTGAAATGTAAGAAATGTAGGAAGTCACAGGTCATTCTGGGGGAAAAAATTAATGATCTTATCCAGCAGAGTAAAAAGCGGCTAGAGGCTGAATCATTCTTTCCTGTTCCCTTCCCCCAGTTTAAAACCATAGGTTCTGTAGGTTGAAACTCCAGGATCTGAAGCAGAAATCTTTAGGAGTTCTTAGGAAATGACAGGTGAGCAG
The DNA here is from genome assembly GCF_964341445.2 of Mesoplodon mirus. Taxonomy (NCBI): domain Eukaryota; kingdom Metazoa; phylum Chordata; class Mammalia; order Artiodactyla; family Ziphiidae; genus Mesoplodon; species Mesoplodon mirus. Next base: position 3,126,593 of record NW_028295808.1, on the reverse strand, counting down.
GTTAATAACCTCAGGTAGGAACAATTCTGCTGTAAAACACACCGGGGAAAATACTCCTGAATTTCTGATGAATTTAAATCTTGCGCAGTCTAACATATTTTCTAAAGAACTATGTTCAAATTAAGGCTCCAGCTGATGTTACCCAGTCACCTCCCCCATTAAGCCATCTCCAGTTCTCCCAATGGCATATTGTTCAAGATATGGTGTCTTCCATGAGCAAGGTTCTTGTGGATACAGGGACAAGATATATCAGTTAGGATTTTGTTGGTCACAGTACATAGAAACCTTGGTCCCAACTGGCTAAAGCAAAAAAAAAAAAAAAAAGAGAAGAAAAAAATTATTGGTTGATGTAACTGAACAGTCCAAACACAAGGGCCAGCCCAGATCTGGTTTACTCGAGAGGCCCATGTTGTGTATCCTTTGGAGCCACCTTTCTGGGACTCTGCGTCTTTGTCCTCCTTCGTGTCATGCTTCATGATAACCACATTGGTGACATTGCCTCTTCAGAACGGGTCTGTAGCTCTGCTTTCCTCGCCAGAGTGTCCAGCCTCACTCTGCTTGGGCTGCCTTAGATCAGGTTCTCGTTCCTGTGCCAATGAGTAGGACCTGGAGGAAGGGACATGCTAACTGGCTGGAATACAACAGGACCCATCTTTGGAGCTGGGTAGGTGGCCAACCCCACGTAAACCATATAGAAGCCTGTGCAGTTTGCCAAATAAGTTCTGCTTTTTGTTGCCCTTATGGAGTTTACAGCTTCATCAGGGAGGCAGACAAACAAATAAGCAAATGGATACAAGATACGAAGTGAAAGAACAGAGCTGCGAGAATAAATGTCAGGGAGACACAGTCCAGACGGCGAAATGGGAAGTGACACTTGAGTTGAGATCTGAATGGTTGCGCAGGAGTTAATCAAGAAAAGAGGTTAGGGAGAGACAAAAGCCACGTGAGCATTTGGGGGAACCTTTATCACTTGACTTTCTCTTTGGAGAGTTGGTGTGTGATGCTCAAAATATTGAATAACTAGTATGGTACCCTAAAGAGGGCCAAATTACAAGTGGCCAAAGGAGGATGACTCCAGGAAAGCACCACCTTGCCGTAGGTGGCCACAGATGAGTGGCCCACTGCTGGGGTCTGAGGCCCACAGGGCTAGGGCTGGGGCAGAGACTGTTAACCAACTAGGATGGAAGTAGTAGATAAGAATATAAATAAATGGTATGGCAGCAGAGGCGTGTACCTGGTGGATTTCAAGCCTGAGTGTACCCCCTTTTTTTTGGGCCTCTTTCCACTGTTTACTGACCACCAAACCTCCCCATGCGATAGTCAATAAATGTTGACTAAACATATAGATGACTATATGGATAGCGTGGGAAAATTATCTACATTCATGCCTGATTGATATTGATAGAAGATTTCGCCCCAGAGCAAATCAGGAAATGTTTCCCTAGATTCCGCAGAGCATCTCAGACATTGATTTTCAACTAGAGGCTTCTGGGATTTGAATCAGCATCTGCCTGAGGTTTGCAAGTTGAGGGGAATCTCAGCCTGGAGACACATGTTGATTCCACGTAAAGTGTTGGAAGCCCGCACGGACTAATAAACTTATAGTTGTGTTCTTTTTGAACCATTTAATACTTATTGACTTAATGGGCATGTTAAAAAAAATCATGAGATGAAGCATTAACATCTTGATTCCTGTCTTTTCTTGAAGGGGGAGAAAATTTGGGCCTGCATTGCAGCATGGAGATTTGTCTGCAGCCAGTAGAGGCTGCCTCTTTAGATGGTGGGCTCTAATTTGCCTTTCTTCCACCTTTCTCACTTTTTTCATATTTGTGACGTACTTGCCCTTGGGTACCGGGTCTGAAAATAGCAAGATTTCAGCTTTCTATTAGAAAACCATCGCGAGGTCAAAAGAGTACGATGATCCTTGGCATCACCCTTCTGGCCTTTTCCACTGTTTTAACCCCAGCAGCAGGAGCATAAACTTTCCAGCTGTGTGCAGGACTCAGAACTGAGCCAGAGCAATCCCCAAACCAGCTGAAGTTAGTCTGTTAGCTTTGTGCAGCCTGAAAGCTTTACATAATCATTGCCAGTCATACCTTCTGGTCATTTCCCTTTAGTGTACAGTTTCCACCTCCAAGTTCTTCTCTTACACCCTGAGAGGCTGGCCCAGAACTAACCTAGGAGCCTCCACTTGGGTGAGTAATTGTCATTAGCCTCCCTTGAGTCTCTTAAGCATCTCTCCTGTTTAGGGCTGAAGTGTAGTTCTATACGATTTCAAGTAAAACTCCCATCCACAAGTCACTGATCCATTCATCCAACCTTACTTAGTTAGTTAGCAAAATGGGGAATCGTATTTACAAGATCATTATCCTTAAGCGATTTGGAGCCTAGTAGGGAAATTAAAATGTCAACATGCAATTGTCATACTCTGGAACAAGTGCCTATCAGGTAGGGTTGCAGATAAAATGCAGGACACCCGGTTAAACTTGCATGGTTTATTTGTTAAATCTGATACCCCTACCACCGGGGAAAGTCTTGGGTGCAAGGGAACACAGGTGAGGAAGACCAGGGACATCTTCCTAGAAGTACTGCCATTGAGGCCAACGTGAGAGGGCTTAAGTCAGAAGAGGTGCAGGATAGGGGAGGGCTCTGTGAAGACAGCGAATAGCACGTGTGAAGGCCCTGACTTGAGAGCCGCCCCAGGAAATTCAGGGGCCTGAGGTTCAGGATGTGGGAATGTGGAGGATGGAAGCGTATGTCAGGGGAGGGGAGACTGGAGATGTGATGAAGTCCTGCCATGGAATGTGGACTGGATCCTAAGCACAACGGGCCAGCCATTGTAGGACTCGAAGCAGCAGAGTGACATAAGATAGGCATTTGAGAAAAATCCTTCTGGCAGGAGTGTAGTGACTGATTAGAAGAGGGAGTCTGGAGACAGGAGAAGGCAGAGCGGTGTTTGCTGCAGTAATGATAGTGAGTGATGGCGGAGGCTGTGAGGAAGAGAGAAGAATGGATGAGCTCCTTAGAGGATGGATGGGTAGATGTGGGAGATGAGGGAAGAGAAAGGTCGCACATGAAGATGGTTCCACTCAGTGGCACAGGAGAGGTAGGGAGAAGTGGGTACTGCGCTGCCATTTGCCTGTTTGCCTCAGACCGTCTCCCTGTCTTTCCACTGCTCTGCTCCGTGTCACAGGGCTGATCCTGCAAACCCCATTGCCCAGATTTCCTTGCCAACTCTTTTCCAGGTAGGTTCAGCCAGTGGAAAACATTGGCCAGAGGTTGGAGGGCAGGGGGATGGGAGAAGCCAACGTATTTTACCCTTGCCCTCCACTCTCTGTTCGGGCAGCTGCAGCAGGGTTGGTGGCCGCTTTGCTCTGAGTGGCTGCCCCAGGCACTTCACAGTGCTTAGTATGATAATCTCGAGGTCCATCCACGACATTGCTGCAAATAGCATTATTTCATTCTTTTTATGGTTGAATAATATTCCATTGTATATATGTACCATATCTTCTTCATCCATTCATCCATCAGTGAACATTTAGGTAGCTTCCACATCTTGGCTATTGTAAATAGTGCTGCAATGAACATTAGGGCGCATGTATCTTTTCTTTCTTTCTTTCTTTCTTTTTCTTTCTTTCTCTCTTTCTTTCTCTTTTTTTTTTGTCACACGGCATGTGGGATCTTAGTTTCCTGGCCAGAGATGGAACCCATGCTCCCTGCACTGGAAGCATGGAGTCTTAACCACTGGACCACCAGGGAAATCCCAGGGGTGTACGTATATTTTTGAATTAGAGTTTTCTCCGGATCTATGCCCAGGAGTGGAATTGCGGGACCCTATGGCAGCTGTATCTGTTGTCTTCATGTCTCACATCAGCCACCTGCACTCCAATCCTTGCTCTCAACGTCATCTTTGGGGAACCCAACCTGTGACAGGGACCTTGACAAGAAGAAATGGCTCAGGGAAAAGCTACCTGCACAGGGAGGAGATAGAGGCCATCGACCCTGGGGTGCGGCAGGGAGAGTGGGCACAGAGATTTGTCATTTCACCCCCGATACTCAGCCCTCCTGGCTGCCCCACTCTAGGTCGCCTCATGATACTGAGATGACCCAGTTAGAGTCCCTGCCTGTGCAGGAATCTAGGGGCACCAGTGGGTCTGAATAATATTAGTGCAGGGTCTCCCCCAGAGCACTGGGGTTATTTGGGGTGGGTCATCCTCTGCTGGGGGGCCCTCCTGGGCCCTGTGTGGGGTTCAGCAGCATCCCTGGCCCCACCCATTTGATTTCAGGGACCCCTCCCACCCAGTTGTGACCACCACAGGTTTTCCCCAGACATGACCAGAGAACTGGGTGAGGCGGGGGCAGGATGGCCCTGGGTGAGGACAGCTGTGTTGAAGCAACCAGCCTGGCCCAGGGCAAGGTCTGCCCCAATCCCATCAGAGCCTGCACTTAGAACCGCCCCTTCCCTTTCCCAGCTCCCCTGCCCTGCAGTGGTCTCCGAGACATCATCCCTACGTAATAAATCACACCTTCTCAGTTTACTGTCCCCAGCACCTAGAAGAGTGTCTGATGTGTAGCAGATGCTTCATAAATACTTGCTGAATAAAGGAGTTGAATAAAGGGATGGGTGGATGAATGAATGAAGGTTACAATGGAATGAGGTGGGAGATTACCTTTCTGGCTCTCGGGGGTTGGGAGATCAAGTGAGAGATCCGTCCTAAATAGGCTGACCAGCCTTCTGGGGTTCCCCGGGAATGAGGGTTTCCCCACAGTTCCAGCGCTCAAACCTGAGTGGTCCTGGGCAAACTGGGGGCGGGTGTTGGTCACCCTATGTAAACACAGTAACAATTCCAACTGCAATAACAATGGCCAAGGACCTCTAGGGTCTTATTGACCAGGCAGAGTTCTTTACCTGGCGGGGAAAGTGACACAGGAGGGAGGGAGGAGTCTAAGGAAGAACATCCCACACGACAAAGTGTGCCAATGGCCCTGGGCCCAAGGTCACACCTGACCAGGGCTTGCTTGTTTTTTTCTCTAATTTACTTTTTCCCACATGGATATGCAATTGTCCTAACACCATTTATTGAAAGCTCCTTAATTTCCCCACTTTCAGTCATATCAAGTTCTCATATATCTGTTTCTGGACCTTTATTCTATACCATAGAGCTGTATGTCCCATCCTAGCACCACTAGGGCTGTTTCATCACTATCACTTTATTTTTTATTCATTTATTTTTTTGGCCGTGCCGTGCGGCATGTGGGATTATATTTCCCTGACCAGGGATCGAAACTGCGCCCCCTGCAGTGGAAACTCGGAGTCTTAATCGCTGGACCTCCAGGGAAGTCCCCAGGGCTTGCTTTGACATCCATCGAATGGTGGTGGGTGGACACGGGGAGCAGCTGTCTGTGAGCCATCCTGTGTAGAAATGCAGGGTGGAGGGCAGGACAGCTGGAGCGGGAGGGGAAGAGGCGGAGGAGGGAGGGAGGGAGGGCGGGCGAGAGACAGAGAGTTTCCCGAGACAACAGCTCTGGCCCTGTCCTAGGGCATGAAAGCTGAGCTCCTAGTGCCAGGAGTCTTGGAGCTGCAGCCCGTGAGCCAGGGTGACTGGCTCTCCTCCCTGGTGTGTGTGTGTGGGGTTGGCTCTAGGCTTCTCAGGCTGGGAATGGGGTGCACGGAGCAGGGATGGAGTAGGGACTCTTCTCTCTGGGACCTCGCGGGCCATCCTTAGCTCACAAAGCTGAGCCACTCCTGGCCCTAAGGGTGGGGGTCTTATCCTCCCTGTCCCCTGGACTGCACCCTCTCACACACAACTTCCCCGTGTGTGCTCCCAGAAGCCAAGAGAATCTGTTTGTAAAAGATTTGGGGGAGGGGGGTAAACATACAAACAAGAGCAGAATGGATACTTTTTCAGAATGGGAATGGCTCTGTGTCACCCCACCCCCAGGGTAACCACAGTCCTGACCTCTAACACCCTTGATGAGTCAGCCTTGGTCTGGGCTTGGGAACCAAGGAAGCTTCCTCATCCCCTCCTTCAGACCCAGTCTCTCCCTCGGCGTCTTTGCGAGAAGCACCCGGGGAAGTGGGACTGCTAGGCTGTACTGCTGCTAGAACTCCACCTGGGCTCCACCAGGCTCCAGCCCCCAGCCCTGTGCACCTCTCTGACCCTGAGGCACCTCAACTGGTAGGAGCGGCATCACCTTCCCTCCCGGGACTTGTGACACTTAAGGCAGACACTGAAAAGACAAGTGTTTGGCTCCCTGGCTGGCAAAGGGCAGGTGCTCAATTGTCATAAGTGTCCGTATCAGTGAGGGTTCTCCAGACAAACAGAATCCATAGGGTTTATGTGTGGATATATACACACACACATACATATGTACATGCATACAAAAATATACAGCTGTGTATATATGCAGTATGCATACAGACATATACACATATAGTATATACAACACACACACATATATACACATATAAAATGCACAGTTTGTATATATACAGTATGTATACACACATATACACATATACAATACACGCATACATATACACTATACATACACACATAAAATGCATAGTTTATATATATACAGTATGTACACATACGTATAACATGCAATAGACACCTAGGTACATGTATATCATACATATATACACACATACAAAGATATTTAGGTGTGTATATATATAGTATGCATACATATATAATATATGCAATACATACACGTACATATAGACACACATATACACCTACATAGAAAAGCATGTAGCATAAAAATATATATGTACTGTATATATAAATTCATCGTATATATACATATATCATAGATATAAGATATATACACATACATATACACAATGTATACACACACATACACACCTATATGTAAATATGTGCATGTAAATACACATATAAATACATACACAAGTGTGTCTATATATAGTATATACATATATACATATAATACCTATACAACGTATACACATACAGGTATACAACATATATACACACCTATATATAAATATACACTGTAAACATACATACATACAGTGTACATATACTGTATATATACACACACCATATATCAATATATGGTGTGTGTATATATACAGCATGTTCACATTTATAATATGTATACTATATATATACACATACATACATGCATACAATATATACACACACATATAGGCTTGTATGTATACTGTATATAGTACTTACACATATACTACAAACGCACGCACATATAAACATGTGTATACATATATAATATGTATACACACATATACAAATTAATAGGCTTGTATATATTCAGTATTTTTACATATATAGTTTTGTTTTAAGGAGTTGACTCATGACCGTGAGGCAGGCAAGTCAGGGCAGGACTCTGGGCTGGAGACACAGGGAAGAGCTGATGTCCCAAGGCCATTGGAGGAACAGTTCCCTCTTTCTAAGGAACCTCATTTTTCTCTCCAGTCCTTCAACTGATGGACGAGGCCCACCCACGCCGTGGCATTGACAATCTCCTTTACGCAAAATGGACCAATTGCAGTGTTAATCTCTTCCTAAAAATACCTTCCTGGCCACATCTGGAATAATGTTTGTGGTTGCCGGGGCCCCACGCAGTGCGCACATGAGATTAACCATCCCCGTGGCGACGATGACACTTTATTTTCTCCCTTGACCATCGTCACTACTATTCCAATTAAAATGGCAGTGCCTTGAGGGCAGGGCATTTCCTTTTTTGCCAGTACTGAGCGTCCGCGGTCTGGTGCCTAGCATAGGCTAAATACATGGCATTTTTGTGAACAGAAGCAGGGATTCCGGCTGTCATATTTAATGAGGAATTATATAGTCTTCTTATTGGGGGGGAGGGTGTGTGTGTGTGTGTGTCACGGTACGTCAAGGGCGGGAGACGAACCCGCCACCCCAGGCCCCGAGGGCTCTCCTCGGGTCCCCACTTCGGGCCGGTGGGGGTGGCCGGGGACAGCCGAAGACGTGCGTGCGTGCGTGCGTGCGTGCGTGCGTGCGTCGTGAGAGCGGGCGAGTCCAAGGGGTGGGCCGCGCGTACCGTGAGTGTTTTGCCCCGGCCCCCGGCTCACTGTGCTCGCCTCACACCGGTCCGAATTCGCAGCAGCGCTGGAGGCCCGGGGCCTGTGACCACAAAGAGGTAGCCGGGGACCGGACGGGAGCGCGGCGGTGGCGGCGGCTGAGGCCCAGGCCAGGCCCCCTCCCCTCAGCCGCCCGCCTGCTCGTTTGCCCCGCCCCCGCCGGCGGCGCCGCGCCCCTCCCCCAACCGCCAGACTAGCACGGGGCGGGGGCCGCACGCGAAGACATGGCGGAGAAGCTGGAGCTGAGGCTGGAGTCGCTTGTGGGGGCCGAGCCCGCCGTCTGCCTGTGGCCGCTGCAGGACTACGTAAGTGCCACCCGTCCCCTCCTCCCGGACCCCCGCCCCTCTTCCCCCATGGCGCGCTCTGAGCCCACCAAGCAATGGAGGGACTCAAGTCGCCAGACCTTCTTTGGAGCCCCCCCCCCACGCCGTGGTTCTCCGCGGCCGTTTCCAGCCCCCGTGCGCAGGGTGGGCAGAGGGGAGCCGGCGCCGGCCAGGGGCGCAGACTCGGCCGCAGGGACCCCGCGCTTCCGAGGGGCGCCTGAGCCGGTCTGCGGTTGGCTCTGCAGGGCTGGAGACCCCGGTCCCCCCTGGCCTGGACTGCCGGCGGGCTTGCCCTTCTGTACTTTAGGATCTGACATGTAGGGACTCTGTTTCCTGGTAGTTTATTCTTAGCGCTGTCAACGTGCTTAGGTTTTTTTTTTTTTATTTTTGAGGGCACTCTTTCCTCCCTCTCTCCAGTTTTTTGTGTTTCTGTTTTGTTTTGTTTTAGTTAGGCATTTTGTCCCTCTGATCTTGAGTGGGTGGGCTGGCAGGACACTTGGAGAGGAGGCGTTCCGTCCCCTGATCTTGAGTGGCCTTTGGAAAATGACATGCCAAAGGGAAATTTACACAGAAGTCCGGTGATTCCAATAATGCAGGGTGTCCGGCCAGGTGGGCGCCCGGCCTCTCGTCCCCTGTGGCGGCGTGGTGTGCGTGTACCTTGTCTCAGGGTTTACACTTGGGCCCCGCAGCCCACCTTCCGGAGGGAAAGCGCAGCGGGCGCCTTGGGCCTGCGCCTTTGGGGCGCCCTTTCGTGCGCTCAGCTTGCCGGGGACTGGCCTCCAGGCGACCTGGCGGGGAAGCCCGCGCGACCCGCCCCTCGCGCGGGCTCCGTGTGTATCAGTTTTGTGGAAACTGTGTCGCGACCGGGGTCGGGGTTGGGACGCTGGGACCGCCTGGGAGCCAATGTTGACGCCGAGGCCCGGTTCTCCGCAGTTATCTGAGGTCCGAGGGTTTCCAGCCCTCCACTGCGCACTGGCACTTTCTATTTTTGCCCTTCCTGTGCCTGGAGGCGTGGCTGAGCCTGGGCTCAGGCTTTTCCGGTTGGGTAACTCCGGGTGTCCCGGGTAGGCGGCCTGAGCAGCAGTGGGCCAGGCGGGGAGACATGCCAGGGGAGGGAAACTGAAAGTGGGGAGAACCTTCAGAACTCCAGCTGATCCACTTGCCTCGCCTCCCCGCCCCTCTTACTGCACTTGTCATGCACGGGCTGGCTGGCCGGCGCATTTTTCAAAATGTAATAATTTGTGTGTCCTTAGTAGCCGTGAAGCATAGTTCACTTGTAGTGCACAGTGGTAGGAGTTTTGATCGCCATCAGGCGGCAGAGCAATCCTGTCATCCCATTTGCTGCCCTTTGGCGCCAGGGTGCCTCTAGCCTCTTGGCCACTAATCTCCTCTCTGTCCCTAAGGTTTTGGCTTTTCCAGAAAGTCAGATAAACGGAACAACAGCATGTAGCTTTTGGATTCTGGCTGCTTTGGCTCAGCAAAACCTATTGAGATTCCTCCCGGGTTTGTTTTTTTGTTGTTGTTGTTTTAAATATTTATTTAGTTAGGTATTTACTTGGCTGTGCTGGGTCTTAGTTGTGGCACATGGGATCTTCATTGCCACGTGCAGTATGTTTTAGTTGCAGCGTGGGGGATCTAGTTCCCTGAGCAGGGATGGACCCCGGGCCCCCTGCATTGGGAGCGCGGAGTCTTAACCACTGGACCACTAGGGAAGTCCGTCATCCCTGCTGTTGCGGGTATGAGAAGCCACTCCTTTTTCTGGCTGTGTTGTATTCCATTTTCCATTTGTCTATTCGCCTGCGGGTGGCAGGACTTGTGGGATGTTTCCACTTTTGAGGGGATCAGGAATAAAGCTGCTGTAAACATCCCAGGGCAGTTTTCCATGTGAACTGGGGTTTTTACCTCACTTGAGAAAATACTCAGGAGTGGGACTGGGGTCAGTGCTAAGTGTCTGTTTAACAACCCCCCTGCATCTTAGAAATGGATATTTTTGAATATTGGAAGAGTTTAGAAATCCACTGTGACCCAGCACCCAGGCACTTGAAACGAAGTTGGAAGTTCATCTGGAGATGGTCACGTTGTCCCCATCACTGTCTTTTATTCGAGGCAGAGCAAGGCCACAGATTTGTAACCCTTGTAAGGAAGGCCTCGTGTGTCCAGGTCCTGGCAGGACCTGGCTTTCTAGTGGTGGGCGGTTCTGCAGTGGAGAGCGTCTTTCCCTTGCTGGCCGGACCTCGCTTGGCAGGGTGCGGGGTGTGCTGCCTGCCTGGCCAGGCGCTCTTTCTGCCGGTCAGCAGCCATTCCTGGTATGTCTGTCCTACTACCAGGCAGGCGGTCAGGGGCCCTAGTGAAGTGCTCAGCGAGCCGCAGCCTTCCTAAAGTTTGCGGGTAATGTCTGCTACCCTCCCATTTCCCTGCTGAGGAATTTTGCTCTCTCATGGGAAGTGAGGGGGCAGTACTTTATAAGAGTTCATATTTTGTGATGACTCGATGCTGAATATATTAAGAAAATGGGCTCCTTCTAGAAGCTTAACTTCTCAGAAGGTCAGAGTACGCATGTGACTGCACGTTTGAAATGAGTGAGCTTGTTTGTTCATTGATTCATTCATTCTGCAAGCACCTCCTGGATATTTACAGTGAGTGTTCCAGGGGGCGTGGAGGACAGTAGACAGTATTCTTCTTTTTTTGATTTTTGAATTTTACTTTATTTTTTTATACAGCATGTTCTTATTAGTCATCAATTTCATACACATCAGTGTATACATGTCAATCCGACTCACCCAGCTCAGCACACCACCATCCCCACCCCCCCGTGGCTTTCCTCCCTTGGTGTCCATACATTTGTTCTCTACATCTGTGTCTCAACTTCTGCCCTGCAAACTGGTTCATCTGTTTGAGACAGCTTTGTACTTCCCGCTTCCAGGGGCTCTCATGTGGGTGCTGCGAAGTGGGGTTTTAGATGGTGCAAGGTGGAGGGTGGGCACTAGAACCGGTGCCCAGTGCCCGGGTGTGTGTGCGCTGGATGGGGCATGCGGCCTAGGACTCCTGCCGGCTCGGTGACCCCGGCCAAGTGCCTTAAGGCTTCTAGGTCTCAGTGTTCTCATCTGTAGCATGGGCTGAACAGGACTCACTCTCTCTGGAGGTTACAAGGTCGCACTGTGTTAATGTTTGTAGACCCTACAATGTAGAACACTTAGGACAGTTTGGAGCATCGTTAATTGTTGCACAGATGTTACCTGCTCTGTTGAATGACTTTGCCTGGTACACGCCAAAGCGATTAGGAAATTGGTATATCCCAGCTTCATTTCCTTTCCATTAAAATAGGGTTCAGGAAAAAAAATCGGTTTTTCAGTAGTCGTATCATATAGTGGAAAGAGCACTGGTGTGAAGGCAGCTTAGGGTTTGAATTCCAGGACTTATGCTGTCTGTGGCCTGGGCAGGTTACTTTTGAACTGCAATCCCCACACTTGTAAGATGACATTAAAAACCACTCTTTCTGTGGGTTCTTAGAATTAATTAAGCAGGTTATGTGTGTAAAGTAGCCTGGCACTTGAATGAGTTGTCAGAACCAAGGGCTGCTGGAGATGATGCTTCTGCCCTAGGTAATCTCCCCTTCTACTGGGCGGCAGGTAAACACAAGCATAGTAGTCAGTGCTCTGGAAGAAGTGAGTTCTGGTGCTACAGAGCACAGAATCTTTTTTTAAAATTTAATTATTATTTTATATTGGAGGTTATTTGATGTACAATATTGTGTTAGTTTCAGGTGTACAGCAAAGTGGTTTAGTTATTCATATATCCATTGTTTTTCAGATTCTTTTCCTGTACAGTTTGTTACAGGATATGGACTAGAGTTCCCTGTGCTAAGCAGTAGGTCCCTGTTGATTATCTGTTTTATATAGAGTCGTGTGTATATGTTAATCCCAAACTCCTAATGGATCCCTCCCCTCCCCCACCTTTCCCCTTTGCAGAGCACAGAATCTTGGAAGGGAAAGTTCAGGGTAGGCTTCTTGGAGGAGGTGGCATCCTTTCTAAGGATATGTAGAAGCTCCTGGGGTGGCAGGAGGGAGCAGTGTGTGTCAAAGTTTGAGAAATATAAGAAAATATGGCAAAACTAAGGTATAGGACTGGAACTCAGGGTTTGGGAAAGAAATGAGAGTTGATACTGGAAACTTAGTGGGGCCCAAGAGAAGGGGGCCTTGTTTGTCCTGTCACAAGTTTAGATGTTTATCCTGAAGGCTGTGGGAAACCCTAAAGAACAGTGAGATGGACTTGTGGTTTAGAGACTCACTCGGACCTCCATGTGCAAGGCACTTGATTGGGTGCAGGGTGAATTGTAATCTAAGGTTCCCACTTAAGTTATAAAAGGTTGGACTGGATTTTGCAGATCTGAGAGAGAATGGGTGAGGCCTGGTGAACAGTTAGAAAAGGGAGGGCAGCAAGCGTGGGTGACACTTTACAGCTGCATCTTTTTGTGGGATACAGAGCACAGTAGGAAGGGATTGGGGGTGGTGAGAGGATCTTACTTCATCTTCAGTGCTTTAGAGGGGCCTGGTAGACAGGTCTGGGCCCAAGGTTCAGATCTGGGCTTTTGAGGAGGAGAGGTGTTTGAAGGCATGGGAGAGACTTAGGTTACCCACAAGAAGATCCAAAAAATCATAGGTCTGAGGGCTTTTTAAGTGGGTATATTGAGGAAGTTTATAAGCTGAAAGAAAGCAGCCAGCAGAGAAAGGGTGTGAAGATGTAGGAGAGGAAATGATTGTTCATTTGTTTTCAAAAAGCTGAATACTTATCGTGTGCCTGGCCCTTTTCTAGGATCTGGGGTTCTCACCATGTGTTACCTCTTCTGCAAGGACAGTTCAACTCATCCCCTGGTGAAGAGAAGTCAGATTATTCTTTGCATCCCATTCAGGTGTAGGAACTGTTCTGTACCTCTGAAGGGACTTTAATTAACCAGAGTAATAAGTTAGAAATCAAAAGATATTAGAGCTGAAAGGGACCTTAAAAGCCACTGTAGTTAATTTTGCCTAATATTTACATTGATTGTAAGAAAAATGCAGAGCCCATTCTCTTCAGAATTCCTTCACTGAACTTTCTTTATGACTTTCATCCAGTGGGTCTAGCTTGTAAATTTCGGCCTCCTCCTAAATTTGCTTCTTCATCCACATTACATTTTGCCCCAACTATGGTAGAAACTCCTGGGTGGTTTCGCGGCCCCTGGTCTCAGTGCCTCTAAGTTCATCTGCCTACTCGGGTTGAGTGATCTTCTAACATGACAAGATATGCCTAAAATAATGCTGCTAATGGCTTGCCCACACAGAGTTAGTGCATACTAGCCGCCCAGCGTGTGCTCTGCACAGAGGCCTGTAATCTGAACTGTGCTCAGCCAAGCCTCCTGGGCTCTGTGGCCCTGAGGAAGGGGAGCGTTTTGTGATCACTCCCTTTATCTAGTCGGTCCTTCAGCAGCAGGGAGCCTTTTTCTAATCAGCGGAGGCACCCTTACTCAGCCAGTGGTAGCCCCAGGTCTCATCACCTGTGGGATACAAGCCATGCTCTCTCCCAGGCTTGCTTGGGCCAACATCTCTATTTTTATTTCTGTCTCTTCTCACACTTGGACTCCTGTTCTTTAGTCATCCCCACCTGCAGTATTTACAGAGCCCAGCAGGTGTCAGGCTCGAGTGTCTTTTCACAGATGTTTCCTCTGCAGTTAATGCACCTCCTACTCCAACTCTGCATATCCTCATCTTTCTAGACTGTACTTCAGGGTTATCATGAAGCCGTCACTTAGATATATCTTTTGGCCTCCATAGGCACCTCTGTGCATAAAGGTTATGGTTCTTTATCTCATGTCATTGAAATTTTGAATTTTTAGATCTTCCTCCTTAATGAGGCTTTAAGGACAGGAGTCATTTCTAATCCTTCGCACAGAGCAGATGCTTTTTAATGGTGATAAAATGTATGGTTTAAATGACTAATTTTACAATAATTTTGCTTTATCTTCTGATAGCAATAAAGTTTCCAGATATTGTGTTCCTGCGATAAGAAATAAAGATGTGACCTTCCAGTTGTTTAAAGCTCATCAATGCTGTGTAAGTGCGTCGGGTGTGCTAAGGAACGTGGAGCCAAGTGGGCTAGTTGTGTGAGAGAGAGACTTAACTATGTTAACAAAGGTAAGCCTTCATTGTGTCCTGCCAACATTTGATAGTTGCTTTTGGGGCAAACTAAAGCAATAAAATTTTAAACTGTTCCTCCCCATTAAAGGGATTGAATATTTGGCCACTTTGGTGCACCTGTGTCTTGCGAATTGTCCAATTGGAGATGGAGGTTTAGAAAGTGAGTTTCAGTCTTGTTTAAGTCTCTTCCCATCACACTGGTCTAGTGATTTCCTACACACCATGTCTGTCTACCTTTCCTTGGTGTTGTTCATGCCTGGATTGTCTCCTGTACCTGCTCAAACCTTGGTCCATTCTCATTTGTACCATGGAAGTTTGTCATGCCGGATACTGTCAGAACTAATTTTACTTAAGTTTGTGTTAAGGTGCAAAGCACACGTTTTGTATATTGTCTGTTTTTTGTGTTTGTTTATATTTTTATTGTTTCTCTTCAAGAAGTATTATGAGTAGGGAAATAACAAGATGTAAAGAGCAAAAAAGTCATCATTCTATTTTAAGTTGTTAGAACATCTATCTGCAATCATAATGCACTGTGGTATGTGTTAAAATAGGAAATATATGTCATGTCCCATAGGAGCAGGACAGTCAGTGGTGTTAGTGGGGGTGTGTCATGGAAGTAATCACAAAGCAGGTGACTGCTGGTTGGGGTCCTGAAACATTAGTGTGTGTTCCCTGTGTCCAGTAGTGGTCTGGAGGGGTCAGGAAGCGTGCCTTTCAATTTGAGGGAACAGAGGGTTTGAGGTCCTCTCTGTTCTATTGCTCTAGTATAGCATACTGCATAGCAACTCATAAAATACTGTGTTTATGGTTGACATTTAAATCGCTGATTGATCATCAAGATTGGGATGTATCATTTGAAATGAAAATAGGAAGAGTCTTATGCTTTTTAGGTTTCTCCTTTTTTTCCTATGTCTCAGAAGGCTCTTTGACGGGGGACTTTTTATTCTCCCATATAATTCCATGAACACTTATACACTGGCACTTATTTTAATGGCATTTTCAATTTATAAATGTCTTTGAAACACATACTGTAAACTATTTGAGGGTAATGACCATGGCCATTGATGGCACATCTTAAATGTGCATCGTGTTAATGTTTGAGTGTCAAGTGGTCTACCATCAGTGCTTCCTTCTTTCACCCAGTTTTCTTCCTCATTTCCTTCTCCAAATTTGTCTCATTTTTCTACTCTCCCTTTCGCTTCTCTATTCTTGCTTTCTCTTTCCCATTGCGTGTGTCATTCTTCTTCTTCCTCCTCCTCCTCCTCCTCCTCCTCCTCCTCCTCCTCTTACCCCCCTCCC
The DNA here is from genome assembly GCF_964341445.2 of Mesoplodon mirus. NCBI lineage: Eukaryota > Metazoa > Chordata > Mammalia > Artiodactyla > Ziphiidae > Mesoplodon > Mesoplodon mirus. Next base: position 3,110,700 of record NW_028295808.1, on the reverse strand, counting down.
CCCTCCCCCTCCACCCCCCCTTTCTTCTTCTTCATCTTCGTCTTCATCTTCTTCCTTTTGACTTCATTATTATGGCCAACCAAAACCTTTTCTAGGATTGACTCTATCTTCCTTTCCTCTTCATTGCCATCCACAATCTCTGAGAGAATATTCTTGCTTGACTCCCTTACTTCCTAGCATACCCATGTACTTCCTGATCACTTGAGAACATTGAAAAGGGTTTTAATTTTTAAAAACAGGTAAATAGAATCAGTCTTCTTTCACCTCTGGCATAAGACTCTTCTTCCTCTATCTGACCATTCTTAAATCTAGAAGTACTCCAGCTCATTGGTCTCCCTTACCCTCATGTTTAGGCCAAAGAACTTGTGAAACCTTAGCCCTGTTTAATACTTGCATTTACCAAATAGAAGAGGGTTAATTCTGCCTAAGGGCAGCAAAGAAGAATAAAGATGCCACAAATAAAAGTTTAGTCCAGATTTATAATGAACTCTTAAGTGCCTAGTTGAGTGCTAACCATTAACTCACTTGAACAAGAGGGAGGTCATGACACAAACTAACATGTTAAGTGTATAGACACTTCACTTCACCATTCCTCAATGTAGCTGATAAACTGCATCCAGTTAGCTTAAATAACATGAATGATGAATTTCCCTGTGTATATAAATTGGGAGTTCCTAAAGTTTTCTTTTTCCCTTTGTTTTTTTTTTCTTTTTTTTTTCTTTTTTTTTCTGGTACGCGGGCCTCTCACTTTTGTGGCCTCTCCCGTTGCGGAGCACAGGCTCCGGATGCGTAGGCTCAGCGGCCATGGCTCATGGGCCCAGCTGCTGCGCAGCATGTGGGATCTTCCCGGACCGGGGCACGAACCCGTGTCCCCTGCATCGGCAGGCAGACTCTCAACCACTGCGCCACCAGGGAAGCCCTCTTTTTCCCTTTGTACAACTACTGACTGCCACCTCGCTTGGTCAGTGCAATAGAAAATAATGACTAAGAAACACATTGTCTCAATATCAGTGGACATAATGTCCTAGTATTCTATAAAAATCTCAAAATTCTTAATCTAAATGGTAGGTCTGCCAATATCTTATATCCTTTTCCTTTGTTAATATAAATATCCAATCTATGAAGGTCTCAGTTTCCATACTTAGAATATGAGGTGGATAGATTTGCTAATATCTAGGGACCTTTCCAATTTTAATATTCCCTAGTTATAAGGGCTGAGCCAAATACAATGGCTCCCTTAATCATTAACCTCGCTCATGATGAAAGTTATCAGTAAGTTCTACTTGTAAGAGATCAGACATTCATATCCATGTATATTGTAGCACATTGACCTTTACAGAACTCAAAGTAACACAGCATAGTTATATTCACAGATTTAAGGTCATTGTGATATACTTTACAATTTTTCTTTTCCCTAGGAAGGAAATGTAGATCCCTAGGAAGGGATTTCTTTCTCTGCCTTTTAGTAATGTAAGCCTTTTATTATCTCTTGGATCCTAAAAATGGGTAGGGTTTTGGCAGGTGGAGCTTAGGACAGACATTCCAGGTGACAGGGACAACACGAGAAAGGGCAGAAGGAAGAATGGATTTTCAGAAGGACTTGATATCTTACATGATGAGAGCAGTGTTTCACAATCTCTGTCCTGCAGAACACTGGTTTTAGATGATGTTAATGTAGTTACAAGACAGAAGCATTTGGGAAGAGCCGTACTCTACATCCTAACATGAAATTCAAGTTTTACTTTGTTACATTGTATACTCTGAAAAGTTTTGGAGGAAGGAATTGATTTATTTTTGTTTAATTCAGTCTTACTCATAGTTACTTGACAAACCTATATTCAGCTGATGGGACTGTATTTTGTGAAAGGCCAATCGGAGAAATGGTGAGATGGAGCTTAGGATATTTCTCTGTTGGGACAGGCATGTGATTATTTTTCTTATAATTCTTTACTGTTTGTCCTAACAATTGTTACTTTGCAGGAGTCAGTTTTGTTGTTTTGTTTTGTTTTTTTTTACATCTTTATTGGAGTATAATTGCTTTTCAGTGCTGTGTTAGTTTCTGCTGTATAACAAAGTGAATCAGCTATATGCATACATATATCCCTAGGATTCAGTTTTAAGCCCTCTGTTTTTACCTGAGTCATTGGGACTCTTCTAAAGCTCAACAATCCTGGAGTCTTCATATCTGATGTAGTTTCCAGAAGCTCCTGGCACTTACCACTATTTCCTCTTGATTCTTTTCCTCTGACTTAAGACTTCCTACGATTATGAGCTGATGATTTTCTAAGCCTGTAGTGTTAAAACCAGCTACCTCCCTCATCTTCATTGTCTCAGTTACAAGGTGCAATATTTCCCATGTTTATATGTGTCAAAATATAAGTCACGGATTGATACATAGCATATGCGTAATAAAAATTGTATTTCTTTCGTTTCTTTGTTCAAACGTATCCAAACACTGGCCAAGTTCTTAAATTGAAAGTAGAGTGACCTAATTTGTTCAGCTCATCCAACCATCAATATTGAATATTTGTCTTTTTTCTTACACATATTTCTTGTATTCCAATTGTGACATTCTAGAGCACAGTGAATACATTTATAACTTATTACTGCATTACTACCTTGGCTATTCCTTGACCAAAATTTACTTCATACAACTGACAGCCTAATGAAGCTACTAGAGTTTTTTTAATGTACGCATACATTAAAAAAACTCTACTAGGTTAACTGCATTGCTAATAACTGAATTTTTACATCTCTATGCACCCATGTATCCAACACCAGATCAAGATATTATAAAATATTTCTAACACCCTACACGTTTCTCTGTTACTTCTTTCTGTTCCATACTCTCCCAGGGCAACACCTAAGCTGACCTCTATCACCATATATGACATACATGGAAACACACAGTGTGTATTCTTTGGTATCTGGCCTCTGGTTACATATCATTATATCAGTAGTTTATTCTTTTATTGTGTTTTCCTGATTTTTTTAAACCTAGACATTCATACAGTGTCAAAGTACCACTGAGTTCTTCATATTATTATGCTGACCTCCATCTTCAGGGGCTTTCCACAGTCTTCCATGTGTATTTCCACCTACTTTACCTTCCGTCTAATTATGTTTCATTTAACCAACCTCAGCCAGCCTTCCCCCATATTCCCCAACACGTAGCACTCCTGTGTTCAGCCAGTTTTGTCCCCTATTCCATAAGGCCTTTGTGCCATTCCTGACACTGTGCCTGTTCCCTGCCCGGAAGGCCTGTTCCCTACCCTCTATATACTTGTTCAAGACTCAGTTTAAATGCTACCTGTTCTGAGAAGTCTTCTCAGAAGAAGCCAGTACTTTTTGGAATCCTTCTTTAATGAAATCCCAGAGCAAGTGTAATCTGTCCTCCCTGATCTGGTAATTAATTATCCATTGTTCCTATCATATAGTGTTTGTTTTCCTTGTGTGCTGTTATTATTTATTGAAGCAGATTACAGTGACTTGAACCGGGAACTGGGTCATTTTCCTCTTCATTTTAGTGCAAGTTTCTGTGATATGAAGTTAAACTCTTTTTCCCTCACTTCCCATTCACCCTCAGCAGTTGTTAAACATGAAGTACAAGTGAAACTTATTGGTTCACAGGTTTTTGTGGTCCTTGGTTCTGGTCCCTAGGTCTAAGCTGCACTTCTGTAGTGCTAATTTGACTGATTTCTTATTGTCACGTAACTCAGGAATTAACTAAATCATTACAAATTTAGATACATATAAGATAGTATAAAAAACCCAGTGGATATCAAAAGTTTTGGCCTGGAGGAGAGTGTTGTATGAGTACTAGTTTGGTGGGGCTCACACTTAATGATCGAGCCTTCCAATATTCCACTGTAAGTAAGAAAGAGGTATGCAAATATATGGTTAATATTTAACAGTGTTGATAAAGAGAAGAGAGAAAGGGATGACAGATACTTTGAGGGCCTTTTGGAATTCATGAACAATTATGATTGGATGGGGAAAAAGAAGAACCGAGGGCTAACCTCTCACAAGTGAAGTCAGGAAAGAGAGAAGGGCTCATCTGGTATGCAGGTAGAGAGGTTTGACCTACAGAATCTTAGAAAACCTCAACAATCTGAGCAGTGTTTGCAAGAGGCAAACTAAAGGGCTAACAAAAGTCTGCAAAAGTCTCACACAAAGAACTCTGGCATGGTGTTCATCATCTAGCTAATCTTAACATGCAGACATTGATGAGAGTAAAGTCAGGTCTTTACCAGAGTGGGTTTCTTATTTGGGCAACTGGGTCAAATGAAGAAAGGCAGGTGTAGGCTTCCAGAGTAATAAATAAGGAGAGGAAAAACAAAAAGAACGAGACATATCATTCATCAGTGTTTTCCCCCCAGTATTCTTAGCCTCCACCTTATCTCCATCTCACTGGTAACACAGGAACTAGACCGAACAGTGAGGTAAAAGGTCTCTACAGAAACTGAGGTAATATAGAAAATAAAAAAATAAAACATAAAATTGTAAATTTTCTTCCTGGGATAATTGAGATGATAGTTCAATAATAACATAAGGTCAGGTGAAGTCTAAAGAAATTTTAGAAAAGCTGGATAAAGTAAGAAAACATCTGTTCGCTGGCATCTGAATGTTAGAGAGACACCAAGACATGTGGGCCAAGTTGTGGAGAGAAGGGAAACACTGATGCAAGCTTGACACTTGGTGCAGCTTTTGTCCTTTGGGCATTTGCTGATTCAAATCGTACAGCCTAGGAACTGAAAAGCCAAGTAGTTCAAAAGACTATAACCACAGAAGCCAAAGGGCAACAGCTCAAGCTAAAAGCTACAACTAATGGAATGACAAGCTAAGTGTATCTTTAGTCTCACAGGGCTGCGGGAACCATTACATTTAAAGCCTAACAAATACAAGTGTAGTTGGGAATAGGGAGAATCCATACTTTCACATGGTAATCCTAAAGGGCAACCAGCGCCCGTAGAGGAAGGCCAAGACAGAAATAGAGCATCCTTCACAGAGACTTAAAAACAGCTTTGATTGAGCTCAAACTGAGAATGGACTAAGGTTTCCAGTCCCTATAGTAACTGTCTGCCATGGGCCATAGTAAATCTTTTCAGGAGAAAGATAACAACATCCAAAATATGGAGGTATCTTCCCAATTTTAATATAAAAAATAATTGGACATACCAGGAAAAAGACTAAATGATCAAAAGTTCAAAAAAAGAAGAAAGAAAGAAAAAAGACAACATCAATAGACACAGGAGGACAAGAGTTAGCAGGCCTTGGTTAAAAAAAACAACAAACCTACTATGGTTAAATAAAGAAAATAGACACATGTGAAATAAGCATATGAAAATATGCTACACATTCGATGTCATCAGTGAATTTTGAATTAGAACAATAATGAGATACCACTACACACCTATTTAAATGGCTAAAATCCCAAAACTGAAATACCGAAGTTGGTGATAATCAGAACAATTGGAATTCTCATTTGTGGCTAGTGGGATACTTGGCAGTTTCTTACAAAATAAACGTACTTTTACCATACAGTGATCTAGTAATCATGCTCTTTGGTATTTACCCATAGGAACTGAAAAGTTATGAAAAGTTATGAAAGTAAGAGCCTTTACAGTGAGAAAATTCTATGATTCTATGGTTTTTCAACTCATTAATTTGTGTAGTTCATCCATTTTACTCATTGTATACACTTAAGTATATTGTTCCTTGAAATGGCCATTCAAAGTTGTTTCCTGTGCCACACACTATGAATGTTAGGGTTGGTCCTGTGTAAATCTTACCCCCATTGAATTAGTATTAGCCCTAAACAAGCAACTTTCTTCCATAAGGAAACAAAAAAGAGGTTCAGAAATGTCCAAACTAAGTTTTTATAAAACTGTGTTATCAAATCTTATTTATCAAAAAATTTCAAACATAGCAGTATGAGTTACCATATACGCTTTACTCAGCTTCCCCAAATGTTAACATTTTATACTACTAGAGTATAATTATTGAAAGCAGAAAGTTTACATTGTCACAATGCTACTAACGATTTATAGACTCGTATTCAAATATTGCCTATTGTCTTGTGGTCCAGATTCAAATCTAGGATCGCTTATTGCATTTGCTTGTCATATCTCCCCATTCTTCTCTAATCTAAGATAGTTCCTCAGTCTTTTTTTGTCTGTTATGACCTTGAACTAATGGAAAATCCTAGCCAGTCATTTTGTAGAATTTTTCTCAAATAGGGTTTGTTTGATATTTTCTCATGGTTAGACTGTGGATATGTATTTCTTGACAAGAACACTTCAGGAGAGATATTATGGCATTTTAAGTACATATTAGAGGTACAAACAAATCTGTGTGTCTCACTACTGGGGATGCTAACTTTGATGATATAATGTTATAATGATAGCTGCAAAATCACTATTTTTCCCTTTGTAATTATTTGAGATTGTTCAAATATTCTGCTTCTTGTTTAATTTTCCCATACTAATTTTAGCATCCATCAATAATTTTTGACTCCACCAGTTACTGTGGTGTTTGATGATTGTTCATTTTCTATTCCCATCATTCCCTCTACATTTATTAACTATAATTTGAGTATAAGAAAGAGCTGTTCTTCTCGTTCATTTATGTATTTATCTGGTTATTTGTTCATATATATACATACATCAGTGTGATCTTGTGGATATTTATTTTATTCTATGGGTTAAAATTTATTACTATCATTAATAGTTTTGTTTCTCAAAGTGTTCCATATTTGGTCACTGGTACTCCTTCCAGCTGTCTCCTATATTTTTCCTACATGGCCATACAATTTTTGGAGTAATATCTTACTTTCTGACACCACAAAATGCTCCAGACCCATCTTTTACTTTCCTCTGTCTCAGGCTTGAATCAGTCATTTCTCCATGGAGTTCTTGTTCCTGGTATTAATAATGGTATTCAGAAACCAGAATCTTGGTATGAGGTGCATTTATCACTATCCAAGCTACCTCATTGTGTTTTCAGCAGAGAGAGCTAAAAATATATATACGAATACATAAAAATATACAAGTATCTCTATTTTCATATTATCTATCTGGGTGTGTGTGTATACACACACACATGTGCACACACACATTATCTATCATCTGTCTATCTACATATATATATAACTTCAAATTGATATATGAATTCAGATTGATACCTTGATTCCAATCCAACACCACAGGGTTTATTCTAGCCTCCCTTACCCTTTCCTTATTTGTCACTCTTTAACAATTAGAAACCTGATTCTCATTTGCAGTCTATTTAGTCATTTGCTAAATTCTGGAATACACATAAAATATTTAAAAATCATTAACCTGTACACGTGTGAAAAATATATTTACTAACGAGTTCAATATATGTGTACATTTCTTTATGTCTTTAGCCTTTCAGTATATATTGTTCATGGTTAATTACAGTATATTAAAATACTATTTTCCAAAGTTACTTAGGTTACCTCTTTCCCACCTCCTTCAGTGTGGTTTTTTTCTTCTTCAGTGTGAGAAAATCCAGTACTTTGTGTTCAACTCAGACTACGAAACCAGAAGTTCTAGCAGAAAAGGTGATAATCCATATGTTCAATAAGATCCCCAGGTGATTCTTTTCATTGGAGAAATATGAGGAGCACTGCTTGACGTCTCTACAACTAAGATGTCTAAAATGAAACTTCAATTATTCCTTCTTCCAAACTGTCCCATCCTGCAAATCTTTTCTTCCTCAGTGAATGGTGCCATGATTCACACAAAAACTTACTCAGTGCAAAAACCTGGGAATGATCCTCAATTCCTTCCTTTGCTTCACTTTCTGCATAGACTGCATCATTAGGTCCTCTGGAATCTCATCTCTCTCTCTTTCTCTTCACATAATGTTTCTCTTCATCTTCATTGCCACCATATTAGCCACTACCATTTCTCCTTTGCTCTACTTGAACAGCCTAGTATCTACACAACTATCTTTTCATTTATTTGCTGTCTCTTGCATCTAAGATAAAGTCAAAATCCTTAGCCTTATAGATTCTGGCCTTGCCTTTTCTTGTAAGTTGTATTTTCATACTTATAAGTACATGCACACTCACACACACACACGTATAGTTGGTATTTTTAGTTTAGGTTTTGTTTGCCCTCCCATCCTAGCATGAGAAAATTAATAAACAAAGTCAAACCAAAAAAAAACTTAAAAAATAAATTTGAATAATATCCTTTCCCTCCAGAACATTTCTCTAAAGCAGTATTACCATTAATGGCAGTCCAGACCAGATTTTTTCCCTTAGACATAAAGGCATGGTGAAGAAGTCTCATTAAAAACTGGAATCTAAGCTTTCAATGTCAAATTCTGTCTCTAATCTTCTGCAGTAAGCCATAATGATTAAAGTATAGGAATCTGATCCAGAGGTCTGGTTTAGTACAATCTTTTTTTGTAATAAGCTTTGTATGTTAGACAAGTCATTTATCTCTTCTTTCCTTAATTTCTTCATTTATAAACGGAGATGTTAAGAGTATTGATATTCAAGGCTAATGAAAAAAGAATGCATCTAAGTACTGTATCAAACACTTTAAAAAGTGACCAGTTCAGGTTCTCTGCCCATTTTTAAATTGGAATATTTGGGGGTTTTTGATGTTAAATTGTATGATTTCTTTAGATAATTTGGATATTAACTCCTTATCAGATATATCATTTGAAAAAATCTTTCAGTAAGTTACCTTTTCATTTTGTGATGGTTTTCTCCTCTCTGCAAAGGCTTTTCAGTTTGACATAATCACACTTGTTTAATTTTACTTCTGCTGGCCTTGCCTGAGGAGAGAGACCCCCCAAAATATTGCTAAGATCGATGTCAATGTATTTTTCCTAGGGGTTTTATGGTTTCAGGTCTTAAATGTGAGTCTTCAATCCATTTTAAATTTATTTTTATGTATGGTATAAGGAAATAATTCAGTTTCACTCTTTTGCAAGTAGTTGTCCAATTTTCCTAACACCATTTATTGTCTTTATTTCATTGTATGTTCTTGCCTCCTTTGTTGTAGATTAATTGATCACATAACTGGGGGTTCATTTCTGGGCTCTCTGTTCTATTCCACTGACCTGTATGTCTGTTGTTATGCTAATACCATACTGTTTTTTTTTTTTTTTTTCTTTTTGCGGTATGCGGGCCTCTCACTGTTGTGGCCTCTCCCGTTGCGGAGCACAGGCTCCGGATGCGCAGGCCCAGCGGCCATACCATACTGTTTTGATTACTATAGCTTTGTAGTATAGTCTGAGATCAGTGCATGTCATACCACCAGCTTTGTTTTTCTTTCTCATTATAGCTTTGGTTATTGGAGGTTTTTTGTTTGTTTGTTTGGATGATTCTATACAAATTTTAGGATTATTTGTTCTAATTCTGTGAAAAATACCATTGGTATTTTGATCGGGGTTACATTGCTTTGGGAATACATACAAATGACCAAAAGACACATGAAAAGATGCTCAATATCACTAATCATCTGCGAAATGCAAATCAAAACCACAGTGAGATATTACCTTACACCTGTCCGAATGGCCATCATCAAAAAGGGAACCCTTGTGCACTGTTAGTGGGAATGTAAATTGGTGCAGCCACTATGGAAATCAGTACAGAGGTTACTCCAAAAGTTAAAAATAGAATTACCATATGATCCAACATTTCAACTTCTGAGTATCTATCCAAAGAAAACAAAAACACTAATAAGAAAGGATGTATGCACCCATCTGTTCATTGGAGCATTAGTTATAATAGCCAAAATATGGAAGAAACTAGTGTCCATAAATAGATGAATGGATAAAGAAGATGTGGTATATATATACACATATATATAATGAAATATTACTTAGTCCTAAAAAAGAATGAAATATCTTCACTTGCAACAACATGGAGTGACCTAGAGTACTAGGTGTGCTAAGTGAAATGAGTCAGACAGAGAAGAACAAATACTGTATGATTTCACTTATATGTGAAATCTAAAAAAATAAAGCAAAGAAAAGAAAACAGAAACAAACTTGTAGATACAGAGAACAAACTGGTGATTACTAGAGGGGAAGGGGGATAGGGGACTGAGAGAAATAGGTGAAGGGGATTAAGTGGTACAAATCTCCAGTTATAAAATAAAAGTCTTGGGGATGCAATCTACCGCGTAAGGAATATAGTCAGTAATACTGTAATAATTTTGTATGGTGGTATATGGTTACTAGACTTATCATGGTGACCAATTCAAATGTATTTAGATGTTGGATCACTATGTTGAACACTTGAAACTAACATAATATTGTATGTCAACTCTACTTCAATAAAAAAGTGACCAGTTAACATTAATTGGTATTATAATTACAGTTTCTCTGCATAAAGGCACATTTTATTGATTTTTTCATTATAAAGTATAAAAGTACCTTTTACTTTCAAGATGAGTTCTAAGATTACTTGTTAATGTTAATATGGTAATTTAAAAGATGTCTAGATATAATTTAATTTTAATTGCCTAACACAAATATGTCTGATATTCACCAGTATGAATTCAAACCTATTAGTAAAGATGTCAAATGAGTCACCAAAACATTTTTGTTTATTGCCTCTCATTGAACCCTAAATGCTAACAAGATTTTTTGTTGGAATGAGGGATCAAAATTTTATACTCTTTAAGAACTAATGCCATAGCTGTTTTATTTTTATAAATAAAGCTCTTCCCATTTACTTTATAGTGTATAATTTTTGAATGGCCTGGAAAGAGAAAAATTATTCTTTGTGCTGACAAAAATGATAAAGAGGCTCATTGCTGATGAAGGGAAGAAGACTAAAAACAATAGAGAAGGATTAATTCCTCTTTCAAAAGGGGGACAAGATACTAGAGCTTTCTGCAGGGAAACTGAAGCACACCTTTCTTTCTGAGATTTGAAAGGAAGAGATGCCCTACATTGAAATATCTAGAGTATATCTTCCATTTAAAAATGAACCTAGCTAATCATCCAATGGGGAGAAAAGAGTAAAATAGCCTTTGATCAAGTCCTTTCTGTGGTATTAAATGCAACTAATTATAATGAATATCACATATCTAATGAGTTCAAGAGTTCCCCTTGGAAGAATTGGTCTGTCCTTTACAAAAAAGAGAGTTCAAGTGAGTTATTTGCATTTGGTAGGGAAGCTCTACTGTCTAAATCATACTCATTTAAAGGTCCAGTTCAGGGCTTCCCTTGTGGTGCAGTGGTTGAGAGTCTGCCTGCTGATGTAAAGGACACGGGTTTGTGCCCGGGTCTGGGAAGATTCCAAATCCCATGGAGCAGCTAGGTCTGTGAGCCATGGCCGCTGAGCCTGCGTGTCCGGAGCCTGTGCTCCGCAACGGGAGAGGCCACAACAGTGAGAGGCCCGTGTACCGAAAAAAAAAAGGTCCAGTTCAAAGTCTGCCATAATTTGTTATTATATATGTAATTTTTGAATGTAATATACAGTTATATATGTATATAACATTAACAAGAAAGTGACAGGCTTTAGAGTCAAGAAAATATATAGGTGAAGTGTAAAAGGGTTGGAATAGATACACCATAACAGTAACAACACAACAAAACAAGACAACAACAACAAAACTGGAGTGGCTAAGAAAATATCAGAAAAAAAATGTTTTAAGACGAAAATTTTTACTAGAGACAAAGATGTTTTTAAATGATAAAATGATTATTCCATCTAGAATGTATAATAATTATAAACTCAATGTACTCAAGAGTACTCAATGATGAAGTGCCCATGGTGACAGTGCCTATGCTGATAGTGCACATAATGGCAGTCAAAATAGTGACAGTACCAATGGTGACATTGCTCATGGTGACATTGCTTAACATGATAGTACTTGTGGAGATAGAGTGCATGGTGACACTGCCCACCATGACAGTGCTCTTGGTGACAGTGCACACGGTGACAACCCATTCTGACAGTGCTCACGGTGATAGTGCTCATGGTTGCATTACCCATGGTGACAGTGCTCACAGTGACAGTGCCTATGGTGGCAGTGCCCATGGTGACAGTGCACATGGTGACACTTCCCACGGTGACACTGCCCGTGATGACACTGCCCACAGTGAAAGTGCCCACAGTGACATTGCCTATGGTGACAGTGCTCACGGTGATAGTGTCCATGGTAACAGGGCTCTTTGTGAGAGTCCGAATTGTGCCAGTGCCCATGGTGAAAGTGGTAATGGTGATAGTGCACACCGTAATAGTGCTCATGCTGGCAGTGCAAATGGTGACAATACCTATGGTGAGAGTACTCATGGTGAATATACCCATGGTGACAGTTATAGCCACAGTTCTCATGGTGACAGTGCTCATAATAGCAATGCCCAAGGTGGCAGTGCGCGTGGTGCCATTGCTAATGGTGATAGTACACTTGGTGGCAGTTTCCCTGTGAACAGTACCGAAGGTGACTGCACATTGTGACATTGCCCATGGTAACCTTGCTCACAGTGATAGTGCACATGGTGACAGTGCCCATGGTGGTATTGCACCTGGTGACAGTGCCCATAATCACAATTCTCACGGTGTAGTGCTCACGGTGACAGTGCCCATGGTGACAATACCCAGGGTGACATTACTCATGGTGACAGTGCTCATGGTGATAGTGCCTATGTTGACAGTGTCCATGATCATAATTCTCACGGTGATAGTGTCCATGGTGACAATACCCAGGGTGGCAGAGCTCATGGTAACAATGCTCACGGTGCATGTGCCCATGGTCACAGTACCTAGGTTGCAATGCCCATGCTGAGAGTGCTCATGGTGACAGTGCCCATGGTGACAATACCCAGGTTGTCCTGCCCATGATGACAGTGCTCATGGTGACACTGCTCATGTTGGCAGTGCCGTGACAGTGCTCATTGTGGCATTGCTCACCGTGACAGTGCTTACTGTGACAGTGCCCATGGTGACAGTGCCGATGGTGATAGTGCCAACAGTGACAGTGATCACGGTGAAAGTGCCCATGGAGTCATTGCCCATGGCGATAGTGCTCAGGTGACAACCCCATGGTGACAGTGCCAATTGTGATAATCCCCGTGGTGACAGTTCTCAGGGTGAAAGTGACCATGATGACATTGCTTATGGTGACAGTGCTCATGGTGACTGTACTCAAGGTGATAGTCTACATGTACAGAGTGCCCATGGTGATAGTGCCCATGGTGAGAGTCCTCACGTTGATAGTGCACATGGTGACAGTTCTCATTGTGAAAGTGCTCATGATGACAGTGCCCATGTTTGTAGTTCACATTATGACAGTGCTCACAGTGATAGTGACCATGGTAACAGTGTACGTGGTGGCCGTGCCCTTGTGACAGTGCCCATGATGACAGTACACATGGTGACAGTGCTCATGGTGCTAGTGCTGACAACCCATGCTGACAGTGCTTACGGTGACAGTGCTCATGGTTGCAGTACCCGTGGTGAAAGTGCTCACAGTGACAGTACCCGTGGTGAAAGTGCTCACAGTGACAGTGCCCATGGTGGAAGTGCCCATGGTGATATTTCCTATGGTGACAGTGCTCATGGTGACAGTGACCACGGTGAGAGTGGTCATGGTGATAGTGCCCATGGTGACGCTCCTCACTGTTGCTGTGCCCATGGTGACATTGCCTGTGGTGACTCTGCTCACGGTGACATTGCCCATGGTGACAATGCTCATGGTGACATTGCCATTGGAGAGAGTACCCATTTTGACAGTGCCCATGGTGATGTGCTCATGTTGACCATGCTCACAGTGATATTGTCCATGGTGACATTGCCCATGGTGGAAGGGCACACGGTGCCAGTGCCCACGGTGCCATTGCCCACAGTGACAGTGCCCACGCTGTTCTCATGTTGACAGTGCCCATGGTGACATTTCACATGTTGATAGTGCCAATGGTGACAGTGCTCATGGTGATAGTGGTCATGGTTGCAGTACCCCAGTGACAGTGCTCAAAATGATAATGCCCATGGTGGCAATGCCCACGGTGACAATGCCCACAGCGACATTGCCTATGGTGACACTTGTCATGGTGACATTGCCCAAGGTGACAGGACTCATGGTGACAGTCCGCATTGTGCCAGTGCCCACGGTGAGAGTGCTCACAGTGAAAGTGCTCATGGTAATGCTGCTTAAGGTGCAGTGTCCAAGGTGAAAATACCCATGGTGACAGTCCTCATCGAGAAAGTGCCCATGGTGGCAATTCTCATAGTGACAGTTCTCATGGTGGGACTGCTCATGGGGGCATTTACCATGGTGAGAGTACCGATGAGGCAGTGCACATGTTGACAGTGCCCATGGTAACCAAGCTCAGGATGATATGAACCATGGTGACAGTGGTCACGTCTGTTGTGCCGATGCTGATAATGGTCCTGGTCATAGTGCCCATGGATAAGGTGCCCATGGTGACACTGCTCACGTTAATAGTGAGCATAGTGATAGTGCACTTGTTGACTGTGCCCATGCTGACAGTACACATGGTGATAATTCTCAAGTTGGTAGTGCCAATGGTGACAGTGCCCATGGACACCACCCTCAAGGTGATAGTGCTCATGGTGACAGGGCCCATGGGGACAGTGCAAACTGTGACTTTGCCTATCGTGACAGTGCTCACAGTGACAAAGCCCATGGTGACAGTGACCACGGTGACAGTTCTAATTCTGATAGTGCCCACAGTGACAATACCCATGGTGACAGTACTCATGGTGATAATGCTCAAGCTGATAGTGCCCATGTCGATAATGCCGATGGTGAGAGTCCTCATGCTGATAGTGCCCATGGTGACAGTACCCATTCTGAAAGTGCTCATGATGACAGTGCCTATGTTGGTAGTTCCCATGGTGACAGTGCTCATGGTGATACTGACCATGGTAACAGTTCACCTGGTGGCTGTGCCCTTGGTGACAGTGCCCATGATGACAGTACTTATGGTGAAAGTGCTCACGGTGATAGAGCCCATGGTGAGAGTGCACATGGTGATAGTGCACACGGTGAGAACCCATGCTGAAAGTACTCATGGTGACAATGCTCATGGTTTCAGTACCCATGGTGACAGTGATCACAGTGCCAGTGCCCATGGTGGCACTGCCCATGGTGACAGTGCTCATGGTGACACTGCCCATGATGACAATACCCAAGGTGACAGTTCCCACGGTGACATTGCCTATGGTGATAAAGCTCTCGGTGGCAGTGCACATGGTGACAGTGCCCATGTTGACATTGCTCTTGGTGAAATTGCCTATGGTGACAATTCTCATGGTGACATTGCCCTTGGAGAGAGCACCCATGTTGACACTGCCCATGGTGACATGCTCATGTTAACAGTGCTCACAGTGATAGTGCCCATGCTGACATTGCCCATGGTGGCATTGCCCACGGTGCCAGTGCACACAGTGACGGTGTGCAGACAGTTCTCATGGTGATAGAAACCACGGTTACAGTGCACATGTTGATACAGCCAATGGTGACAGTACTCATGGGGACAGTGCTTATGTTGGCAGTACCCCTGGTGACAGTGCTCACACTGAGTGCCAAAGGTGACGCGCCCATTGTGACATTGCCTGTGGTGACTCTGCTCATGGTGACATTGCCCATGGTGACAGTGACCATAGTCATATTTCTCATGGTGATTGTGCCCATGGTGGCTGGGCTCATGGTGACAGTCTGCATTGTGCCAGTGCCCCTGGTGACATTACTCACAGTGAAAGTGCTCACGGTAAGATTGCTCACAGTGACAATGCCCACGGTGAAAATACCCATGGTGACAGTATCCATCATCAAAGTGCCCATGGTGGCAGTTCCCATAGTGACACTTCTCATGGTGACAGTGCTCATGGTGACAAGACCCATGGTGACAGTACTCATGGTGAAAATACACATAGTGGCAGTTCTCATAGCGAGGGTTCTCATCGTGACAGTGCTCATAATAGTATTGCCCAAAGTGGCAGTGCTCGTGGTGACAGTGCTCTTGGTGACATTGCTCACGGTGATAGTTCTCATGGGGACAGTGCCCATGGTGATATTACCCATGGTGAGAGTACTCAATGATAAAGTGCCCATGGTGACAGTGCCCATGGTGATAGTGCACATGGTGCCAGTGCAAAATGGTGCCAGTGCCCATGGTGACATTGCTCATGGTGACATTGCTTAAGGTTATAAACCTTGCAGTGATATTGTGCATGGTGACCGTTCAAATGGTGACAATACTCATGGAGACAGTACTCATGGTGAAAATACCCATGGTGGCAGTTCTCATAGTGACCGTACTCATGGTGACAGTACTCATAATAGCAGTGCCCAAAGGAAGCAGTCCTCGTGGTGACAGTGAACTTCATGGCAGTTCCCATGGGAACAGTGCGGATTGTGACTCTGCACATTGTGACAGTGCCAATGGAAACCTTGCTCTCGGTGATAGTGAACACGGTGAGAGTGCCCATTGTGACACTGTCAAAGGAGACCCTCCTCATTGTGACAGTGCTCATGGTAACAGTGTTCATGGTGGAAGTGCCCATGGTGACAATGCTCATTGTGGCAGTGCTCATGGTGACAGCGCCAATGATGACAGTTCTTAAGGTGATAATGTTCACAGCGTCTGTGCTCATGGTGATAGTGCTCATGGTGGCAGTGCCCATAGTGACCCTGTTCATGCTGGCAATAACCACGGTGATAGACCCATGGTGACAGTGCCCATGATGACAGTGCAATGGTGAGAGAGCTCATGGTGACAGTGACAATGGTGACAGTGCCCACGGAGGCAATAGCCATGGTGAAAGGCTCATGGTGACAGTGCCCATGGTGACAGTGCCCATGATGAGACTGCCCATGGTGACAGTGCTCACGGGGAAAGTGCCCATGATAACATTAACCACGGTGATAGTGCCCCTGGTGACAGTGCTTACGGTGACAATGCTCTTGCTGATATTGCCTTTGGTGACAATGCTCATGGTGAAATTGCCCATGCTGAAAATGTTCATGGTGACATTGCCCATGCTGACAATGCTCATGGTGACAATGCCCATGCTGACAATGTTTATGATGACATTGCCTTTGGAGAGAGTACCCATGTTGACAGTGCCCATGGTGACATGCTCATGTTGACAGTGCTCACAGTGATAGTGCCCACGGTGCCAGTGCTCACAGTGACAGTGTGCACGCTCGCTGACAGTTCTCATGCTGATAGTGCCCATGGTGACATTTCACATGTTGATACTGCCAGTGGTGACAGTGCTCATGGTGACAGTGCTCATGGTTGCAGTACCCCTGGTGACAGTGCTCAAAATGACAGTGCCCATGGTGGCAATGCCCATGGTGACAGTGCCCACAGTGCCACTGCCTATAGTGACACTTC
Organism: Mesoplodon mirus; assembly: GCF_964341445.2. Taxonomy (NCBI): domain Eukaryota; kingdom Metazoa; phylum Chordata; class Mammalia; order Artiodactyla; family Ziphiidae; genus Mesoplodon; species Mesoplodon mirus. The sequence continues at coordinate 3,093,336 of NW_028295808.1, read as the reverse complement.
TCATGGTGACATTGCCCATGGTGACAGGGCTCATGGTGAGATTCCGCATTGTGACAGTGTCCATGGTGACAGTGCTCCAGGGGAAAGTGCTCATGGTAATGCTGCTTACGGTGACAGTGCCCAAGGTGAAAATACCCATGGTGACAGTACTCATGGAGAAAGTGCCCATGGTGGCAATTCTCATAGTGACAGTTCTCATGGTGCCAGTGCTCATGCTAGCATTTAACATGGTGAGAGTACCGATTTGGCAGTGCACATGGTGACAGTGCCCATGGTAACCGTGCTCACGATGATATGACCCATGGTGACAGTTATCACGACTGTTGTGCTGATGCTGATAATGCTCCCAGTCATATTGCCCATGGTTAAGTTGCCCATGGTGACAGTGCTCACAGTACTAGTGAGCATAGTGATAGTGTACTTGGTGACCGTGCCCATGGTGACCGTGCCCATGGTGACAGTACACATGGTGATACTGCTCAAAGTGATAATGCCCTTGGTGACTGTGCGCATGGTGACATTTCTCACGATGACAGTGCCTATGGTGACAATGCTCATGGTGACAGTGCCCATGGTGACAGTTTTCACTTTGATAGTGCCCATGGTGAAAATACCCATGGTGACAGTTTGCAAGGTGAAAGTGCTCATGATGACAGTGTCCATGTTGGTAGTTCCACTGGGGACAGTGTTCACAGTGATAGTGACCATGGTAAGATTGCAGAGGGTGGCCATGCCATTGGTGACTTTGCCAATGATGACAGTACTGTTGGTGACAGTTCTCACGGCGATAGTGCCCATGGTGACAGTGCATATGGTTGTAGTGCACATGGTGGCCGTGAAAAATGGTGACAGTTCCCATGGTGACAGTGCTCATGGTTACAGTGCACACGGTAACAACCCATGCTGACATTCCTCAGGGTTACAGTGCACAAGGTTGCAGTACCCATTGTGACAGTGCTCACAATGACACTGCCCATGAGAGTGCCCATGGTTACAGTGCCCACGGTGACATTGCCTGTGGTGACAGTGCTCAGAGTGATAGTGTCCATGGTTAAACTTGCCATGGTGACAGTGCTCACGGTAATAGTGCCCATAGTTATAGTGCCCTTAGTGGCTGTGCCCATGGTGACAGTACACGTGGTGATACTGCTCACGGTGATAGTGCCCATGGTGACAGTGTCCATGGTGACAGTTCTCACGGTGAGAGTGCCCTTGGTGATACAGCTCAAGATAATAGTGCCCATGGTGACATTCCTCACAGTGATAGTGCCTATGGTGATAGTACACTTGGTGGCCGTACCCATTGTGACAGTGCCCATGGTGACAGTGACAAGGTGGCAGTGCCCACAATGACAGTGCAGATGGTGAGAGTGACGACGGTGACAGTGCCCATGGTGATAGTTCTCAAGGTGACAGTGCCATGGAGACAGTTAGCATGGTGAGATTTTTCACAGGGATAGTGCTCATTGTCACAATGCTCATAGTGGCAATGCCCTTTGTGCCAGCTCCCATCGAGACATGCCGCACTCTGACAGTTCTCACAGTGACAGTGCTCATGGTGACATTGCCCATGGTGGCAGTGCCCCTGGTGACAGTGCACACCGTGAGAGTGTCCATGGTGGTCACGGCAATAGTGACATTTCCCATGGTGACAGTACTTATGATGATAGTGCTAACGGAAGCAGTGTTCATGGTAATAATGCTCATGGTGGAAGTGCCCACAGTGACAGTGCTCATGGACAGTACCAAAAGTGACAGTGTCCATGGTGACAGTTACCATGGTGAGAAAGCTCATGGTGATATTGCCCATTGTGACAGTGCTCAGAGAGACAAGGCCCATTGTGCCAGTGGCCATTGAGACATGCCGAACCGTGACAGTTCTCACAGTGACAGTGCCCATGGTGATTTTACCCATGGTGACAGTACTCATGGTTAAAGTGCCCATGGTGATACTGCACATGGTGGCAGTGTGAAATGATGACAGAGACCATGGTGACATTGCTCATGGTGACATTGCTTAAGGTGAGAGTCCTTATGGTGATAGTGCGCCTGTTGACAGTGCTCACGGTGATAGTGCCCTTGGTGAAAGTGCCCATGGTGACATTGCCCATAGTCACAATTCTCAAGGTGTAGTGCTCACGGTGACAGTGCCCATGGTAACAATACCCAGGGTGATAGTACTCATGGTGATAGTCCCCATGATGACAATGCCCATGTTCACAATTCTCACGGTGATAGTGCCCATGGTGACAATACCCAGGGTGACAGAGCTCACGGTAACAGATCTCATGGTGGCAGTGCCCACGGTGACAGTGCCCATGCTGAGAAATCCCATGGTGATACTTCCCATTGTGACACAGCCCACGATGACAGTGCCCATGGTGACAGTGCCCAAGATCAGAGTGCCCATGCTGACATTGCGCATGGTGACAGTACTGATGGTGAAAATGCCTCTGGTGGCAATTCTCATAGTGAGAGTTCTCATGGTGACAGTGCTCATGGTGGCAGTGCCCTAGGAAGCAGTGCTCATGGTGACAGTGCTCATGGTGACAGCTCCCATGGTGAGAGTACCGATGGTGGCAGTGCACATGGTGAGATTATCAATGGTGGTAGTGTGCATGGTGACTGTTCTCATGGTGACAGTGTCTATGGTGACAGTGCTCACCGTGACAGTGTGCATGGTGATGCTGCGACAGTGACACTGCCACGGTGTAAGTGCTTATGGTGACAGTGACCATGGTGATACTGCTCAAGGTGATAGTGCCCATGGTGGCTGTCGTAACGTTGATAATGCTCATGGTGAAAGTTCCCATGGTGACAGTTCCCATGGTGAAAGTGCTCCTGATTACTGTGCCCACATTTGGAGTTCCCATGGTGACTGTGCTCATGATGGCATTGCCCTGGGTGGCAGTCCTGGTGGTGACAGTGCTCATGGTGGCAGTTCCCATGGTGAGAGTACCGATGGTAGCTGTGCACATGGTATCCGTGCTCACTGTGATAGTGCCCATGGTGACAATGCTCACGGTGATAGTGCAGATGGTGATAGTTCTCACGGTGATAGTGCCCATGGTTAAGGTGCCCATTGTGACAGTGCTCACGGTAATTGTGGGCATAGTGATAGTGCACTTGGTGATCATGCCCATGTTGACAGTACACATGGTGTTACTGCTCAAGGTGATTGTGCCCGTGTTCACTGTGTGCATGGTGACACTTCTCATGGTGACAGTGCTCATGGTGACATTGCCCATGGTGGCAGTGCCCCTGGTGACAGTGCACACCGTGAGAGTGTCCATGGTGGTCACGGCAATAGTGACATTTCCCATGGTGACAGTACTTATGATGATAGTGCTAACGGAAGCAGTGTTCATGGTAATAATGCTCATGGTGGAAGTGCCCACAGTGACAGTGCTCATGGACAGTACCAAAAGTGACAGTGTCCATGGTGACAGTTACCATGGTGAGAAAGCTCATGGTGATATTGCCCATTGTGACAGTGCTCAGAGAGACAAGGCCCATTGTGCCAGTGGCCATTGAGACATGCCGAACCGTGACAGTTCTCACAGTGACAGTGCCCATGGTGATTTTACCCATGGTGACAGTACTCATGGTTAAAGTGCCCATGGTGATACTGCACATGGTGGCAGTGTGAAATGATGACAGAGACCATGGTGACATTGCTCATGGTGACATTGCTTAAGGTGAGAGTCCTTATGGTGATAGTGCGCCTGTTGACAGTGCTCACGGTGATAGTGCCCTTGGTGAAAGTGCCCATGGTGACATTGCCCATAGTCACAATTCTCAAGGTGTAGTGCTCACGGTGACAGTGCCCATGGTAACAATACCCAGGGTGATAGTACTCATGGTGATAGTCCCCATGATGACAATGCCCATGTTCACAATTCTCACGGTGATAGTGCCCATGGTGACAATACCCAGGGTGACAGAGCTCACGGTAACAGATCTCATGGTGGCAGTGCCCACGGTGACAGTGCCCATGCTGAGAAATCCCATGGTGATACTTCCCATTGTGACACAGCCCACGATGACAGTGCCCATGGTGACAGTGCCCAAGATCAGAGTGCCCATGCTGACATTGCGCATGGTGACAGTACTGATGGTGAAAATGCCTCTGGTGGCAATTCTCATAGTGAGAGTTCTCATGGTGACAGTGCTCATGGTGGCAGTGCCCTAGGAAGCAGTGCTCATGGTGACAGTGCTCATGGTGACAGCTCCCATGGTGAGAGTACCGATGGTGGCAGTGCACATGGTGAGATTATCAATGGTGGTAGTGTGCATGGTGACTGTTCTCATGGTGACAGTGTCTATGGTGACAGTGCTCACCGTGACAGTGTGCATGGTGATGCTGCGACAGTGACACTGCCACGGTGTAAGTGCTTATGGTGACAGTGACCATGGTGATACTGCTCAAGGTGATAGTGCCCATGGTGGCTGTCGTAACGTTGATAATGCTCATGGTGAAAGTTCCCATGGTGACAGTTCCCATGGTGAAAGTGCTCCTGATTACTGTGCCCACATTTGGAGTTCCCATGGTGACTGTGCTCATGATGGCATTGCCCTGGGTGGCAGTCCTGGTGGTGACAGTGCTCATGGTGGCAGTTCCCATGGTGAGAGTACCGATGGTAGCTGTGCACATGGTATCCGTGCTCACTGTGATAGTGCCCATGGTGACAATGCTCACGGTGATAGTGCAGATGGTGATAGTTCTCACGGTGATAGTGCCCATGGTTAAGGTGCCCATTGTGACAGTGCTCACGGTAATTGTGGGCATAGTGATAGTGCACTTGGTGATCATGCCCATGTTGACAGTACACATGGTGTTACTGCTCAAGGTGATTGTGCCCGTGTTCACTGTGTGCATGGTGACACTTCTCATGGTGACAGTGCCTATGATGACAATGTTCATCATGACAGTGCCCATGGTGACAGTGCCCATGGTGACAGTGACCATGGTGATACTGCACAAAGTGATAGTGCCCATGGTGATAGTCCTCACGTTAATAGTTCCCATGGTGAAATTGCCCATGGTGAGAGTTCCCATGTTGAAAGTGCTCATGATGGCAGTGCCCATGTTGGTAGTTCCCATGGTGACAGTGCTCACAGTGATACTGACCATGGAAAGAGTGCATATGGTGGCTGTGCCCTTGGTGACAATGCCCATGATGACAGTACTGATGGTGACAGTGCTCACGGTGATAGTGCCCATGGTGACAGTGCACATGGTTGTAGTGCACATGGTGGCAGTGAAAAATGCTGACAGTTCCCATGGTGAGAGTGCTCACGGTTACAGTGCACACGGTAACAACCCATGCTGATATTCCTCACGGTTACAGTGCACAAGGTTGCAGGACCCATGCTGACAGTGCCCACAATGACACTGCCCATGATGACAGTGCCCATGGTGACAGTGCCCACGGTCACATTGCCTCTGGTGACAGTGCTCACAGTGATAGTGCCCATGGTTAAACTGCCCATGGTGACAGCGCTCACGGTAATAGTGCCCATAGTTATAGTGCACTTAGTGGATTTGCCCATGGTGACAGTACACATGGTGATACTGCTCACGTGATGGTGCCCATGGTGACAGTGTCCATGGTGACAGTTCTCATGGTGAGAGTGCCCATGGTGATACAGCTCATGATGATAGTGCCCATGGTGACATTCCTCACAGTGATAGTGCCCATGGTGATAGTACCCTTGGTGGCCGTGCCCATTGTGACAGTGCCCATGGTGGCAGTGCCCACAATGACAGTGCCCATGGTGACAGTGACGACAGTGACAGTGGCCATGGTGACAGTTCTCACAGTGACAGTGCCATGGAGACAGTTAGCATGGTGAGATTTCTCACAGTGATAGTGCTCATTGTCACAATGCTCATAGTGACAATGCCATTTGTTCCAGTTCCCATCAAGACATGCCGCACTGTGACAGTTGTCATGGTGACAGTGCCCATGATGATATTACCCATGGTGAGAGTAATCATGATTAAAGTGCCCATGGTGACACTGCTCATGGTGGCAGTGCGAAATTGTGAGAGTGCCCATGGTGACATTGCTCATGGTGACATTGCTTACAGTGATAGTCCTTACGGTGATAGTGTGTATGGTGACACTGCACACAGTGATAGTGTTCATGGTGACAGTGCTCTCGGTAATAGTGCCCATTGTGAAAGTGCCCATGGTGACAGTGCCCACAGTCACAATTCTCACGGTGTAGTGGTCACAGTGATCGTGTTCATGGTGACAGTACTCATGGTGACAGTGCTCCTGGTGATAGTGCCCATGGTGACAGTCCCCATGTTCTCAATTCTCACTGTGATAGTGCCCATGGTGACAGTACCCAGGGTGACAGAGCTCATGTTAACAGTTCTCACGGTGAGAGTACCTAGGGTGAAAATGCCCATGGTGAGAGTGCTCATGGTGACAGTGCCCATGGTGACAATACCCAGGCTGCCATGCCCATGGTGACAGTGCTGATGGTGACACTGCTCATGCTGGCAGTGCCATAAGTGACAGTGCTCATTGTGGCAGTGGTCATGGTGACGGTGTTCATGGTGACAGTGCACATGATTACAGTGCTTATGGTGATAGATGCCATGGTGTAAGTGCTGACGGTGACGTAAGTGCTGACGGTGACAGTGCAAATGCTGATAATCCCATGGTGATACTTCCCATTGTGACAGTGCCCAAGATCACAGTGCACATGGTGACAGTGCCCAAGATCACAGTGCCCATGGTGACAGTGCTAATGGTGACATTGCCCATGGTGACAGCGCCCAGTGTGACAAAGCCCATGGTGACAGTGGCGATGGTGATAGTGCCAATAGTGACAGTGCTCACGGTGAAACTGCCCACGTAGACATTGCCCATTGTGATAGTGCTCATGGTGATAGTGCTCACAGTGATAGTGCTCACGGTGACAGTGCCCAAGGTGACAATACCCACGGTGACAATAATCATGGTGAAAATGCCCATGGTGGCAGTTCTCATAGTGACAGTTCTCATTGTGACAGTGCTCATGGTGGCAGTATCCAAGGTGGCAATGCTCGTGCTGACACTGCTCTTGGAGACAGTGCTCATCGTTGCAGTGCCCATGTAATGGTGCTCATGGTGATAGTGCCGATGGTGAAAGTGCCCATGGGGGTAGTGCACCTGGTGGCAGTGCAATATAGTGACAGTGCCAATGGTGACAGTTCTCATGGTGACATTGTTCATGGTGATAGTGTCCATGGAGACAGTGCTCATGTTGACCGTACCCATGGTGATAGTGCCGATGGTGATAGTGCCAATAGTGACAGTGCTCACAGTGAAACTGCCCATGTAGACATTGCCCATTGTGATAGTGCTAATGGTGACAACCCCACCGTGTCAGTGCCAATGGTGATAGTCACCGTGGTGATACTTCTCAGGGTGAAAGTGACCAAAGTGACATTGCTCATGGTGACAGTGCTCATAGTGACAGTCTCAAGGTGATAGTCTCCATGTTGACAGTGCCCATGGTGACAGTTCTCACGGTAACAGTGCCTATGGTGATCATTCTCATAGTGAGAGTGCTCACGTTGACACTGCCCATGGTGACAGAGACCACGGTGACTGTTCTCACTGTGATACTGCCCATGGTGACAGTCCACATTGTGGCTGTGCCCATGGTGACACTGCTCAGGGTGATGGTGCTCACAGTGATAGTGCTCACGGTGACAGTGCCCAAGGTGACAATACCCACGGTGACAGTAATCATGGTGAAAATGCCCACGGTGGCAGTTCTCATTGTGACAGTGCTCATGGTGGCAGTATACAAGGTGGCAGTGCTTGTGCTGACACTGCTGTTGGAGACAGTGCTCAAGGTTGCAGTGTCCATCGTAATGGTACTCATGGTGATAGTGCCGATGGTGACAGTGACCATGGTGGTAGTGCACCTGGTGGCAGAGCAAAATAGTGACAGTGCCAATGGTGACAGTTCTCATGGTGACATTGCTCATGGTGATAGTGTACATGAGACAGTGCCCATGGTGACAGTGCTCATGGTGACATTGCCCATGGTGGCAGTGCCCCTGGTGAGAGTACACACCGTGAGAGTGTCCATGGTGCTCAAGGCAATGGTGACAGTTCCCATGGTGACAATACTTATGATGATAGTGCTCACAGAAGCAGTGTTCATGGTAATAATGCTCACGGTGGCAGTACCCACAGTGATAGTGCCCATAGACAGTGCCAAAATGACAGTGCCCATGGTGACAGTACTTATGCTGATAGTGCTCACGGAAGAAGTGTTCATGGTAATGATGCTCACAGTGGCAGTGCCCATAGTGACAGTGCTCATGGACAGTGCCAAAAGTGACAGTGCCCATGGTGAGAGTTACCCTGCTGACACAGCTCACTGTGATAGTGCCCATTGTGACAGTGCTAAGAGTGACAATCCCCATTGTGCCAGTGCCCATTGAGACATGCTGAACGGTGACAGTTCTCACAGTGACAGTGCCCATGGTGATTTTACCCATGGTGACAGTACTCGTGGTTAATTTGCCCATGGTGATACTGCACATGGTGGCAGGGCGAAATGGTGACAGAGCCCATGGTGACATTGCTCATGGTGACATTGCTTAAGGTGATAGTCTTTACGGTGATAGTGTGCCTGCTGACAGTGCTCACGGTGATAGTGCCCTTGGTGAAAGTGCCCATGGTGACAGTGCCCATAGTCACAATTCTCAAGGTGTAGTGCTCACGGTGACAGTGCCCATGGTGACAATACCCAGGGTGATAGTACTCATGGTGATAGTCCCCATGCTGACAGTGCCCATGTTCACAATTCTCATGGTGATAGTGCCCATGGTGACAATACCCAGGGTGACAGAGCTCACAGTAACAGATCTCACGGTGGCAGTGCCCACGGTGACAGTGCCCATGCTGAGAAATCCCATGGTGATACTTCCCATTGTGACAGTGCCCACGATGACAGTGCCCATGGTGACAGTGCCCAAGATCAGAGTGCCCATGCTGACATTGCGCATGGTGACAGTACTGATGGTGAAAATGCCTCTGGTGGCAATTCTCATAGTGAGAGTTCTCATGGTAACAGTGCTCATGGTGGCAGTGCCCTAGGAGGCAGTGCTTGCGGTGACAGTGCTCATGGTGGCAGTTCCCATGATGAGAGTACTGATGATGGCAGTGCACATGGTGAGATTACCGATGGTGGCAGTGTGCATGGTGACTGTTTTCACGGTGATAGTGCCTATGGTGACAATGCTCATCATGACAGTTCCCATGGTGACCATGCCACGGTGTAAGTGCTCATGGTGACAGTGACCATGGTGATACTGCTCAAGGTGATAGTGCCCATGGTGGCTGTCCTAACATTGATAATGCCCATGGTGAAAGTTCCCATGGTGACAGTTCCCATGGTGAAAGTGCTCCTGATTACAGTGCCCATATTCGAGGTTCCCACCGTGACAGTGCTCATGGTGGCAGTGCCCTGGGTGGCAGTCCTTGTGGTGACAGTGCTCATGGTGGCAGTTCCCATGGTGAGAGTACCGATGGTAGCTGTGCACATGGTGACATTGCCCATGGTAACTGTGCTCACAGTGATAGTGCCTAATGTGACAGTGCTCACGGTGATAGTGCCGATGGTGATAGTTCTCACGGTGATAGTGCCTGTGGTTAAGGTGCCCATTGTGACAGTGCTCACGGTAATTGTGAGCATAGTGATAGTGCACTTGGTGACTGGGCCCATGTTGACAGTATACATGGTGATACTGCTCAAGATGATAGTGCCCATGTTGACAGTGCGCATGGTGACACTCCTCATGGTGACAGTGCCTATGATGACAATGTTCATCATGACAGTGTCCATGGTGACACTACCACGGTGACAGTGCCAATGGTGACAGTGACCATGGTGATACTGCACAAAGTGATAGTGCCCATGGTGATAGTCCTCACGTTAATAGTTCCCATGGTGAAATTGCCCATGGTGAGAGTTCCCATGTTGAAAGTGCTCATGATGGCAGTGCCCATGTTGGTAGTTCCCATGGTGACAGTGCTCACAGTGATACTGACCATGGAAAGAGTGCATATGGTGGCTGTGCCCTTGGTGACAATGCCCATGATGACAGTACTGATGGTGACAGTGCTCACGGTGATAGTGCCCATGGTGACAGTGCACATGGTGGTAGTGCACATGGTGGCAGTGAAAAATGGTGACAGTTCCCATGGTGAGAGTGCTCATGGTTAAAGTGCACATGGTAACAACCCATGATGACATTCCTCATGGTTACAGGGCACAAGGTTGCAGGACCCATGCTAACAGTGCCCACAGTGACACTGCCCATGACGACAGTGCCCATGATGACAGTGCCCACGGTCACATTGCCTCTGGTGACAGTGCTCACAGTGATAGTGCCCATGGTTAAACTGCCCATGGTGACAGTGCTCACGGTAATAGTGCCCATAGTTATAGTGCCCTTAGTGGCTGTGCCCATGGTGACAGTACACATGGTGATATTGCTCATGGTGATAATGCCCATGGTGACAGTGTCCATGGTGACGGTTCTCATGGTGAGAGTGCCCATGGTGATACAGCTCATGATGATAGTGCCCATGGTGACATTCCTCACAGTGATAGTGCCCATGGTGATAGTACACTTGGTGGCCATGCCCATTGTGACAGTGCCCGTGGAGGCAGTGCCCACAATGACAGTGCCCATGGTGACAGTGACAACAGTGACAGTGCCCATGGTGACAGTTCTCACGGTGACAGTGCCATGGAGACAGTTAGCATGGTGAGATTTCTCACAGTGATAGTGCTCATTGTCACAATGCTCATAGTGACAATGCCCTTTGTGCCAGTTCCCATCAAGACATGCCACACTGTGACAGTTCTCACGGTGACAGTGCCCATATCATGATATTACCCATTGTGAGAGTAATCATGATTAAAGTGCCCATGGTGACACTGCTCATGGTGGCAGTGTGAAATGGTGGCAGTGCCCATGGTGACATTGCTCATGGTGACATTGCTTATGGTGATAGTCCTTCCGGTGATAGTGTGTATGGTGAAACTGCACACAGTGACAGTGCTCATGGTGCCAGTGTTCACGGTGATAGTGCCGATGGTGAATGTGCCCATGGTGACAGTGCCCATAGTCACAATTCTCATGGTGTAGTGCTCACGGTGACAGTGTCCATGGTGACAATACCCAGGGTGATAGTACTCATGGTGACGGTGCTCATGGTGACCTTCGGTCACCTGGCAGGAAGCTACGACGCCCAGACCTATGGTAACCTGTGCAGCGAGGTGATAGTCCCCATGCTGACAGTGCCCACATTCACAATTCTTACGTTCTGCTCATATCTTTATTTATATTTTTTCTATGTTCTCTGGGTTTATTGTTTTGATCTTCTGATGTCAGTTAAAACACTTGGTTATTAACTTTAATAAATCTTTTTAATTATAAAGAGTTGAACATTTTGAAGATTCCAGCTTACTTGTAATTATCTAAGGGCAAGGTCCTCCACATTGTTGCTGGCCTAAGGCTTAGTTCACCATAGAGCAATGTATATTTTAACATATTTTCCCCTTGACTATCTGTGTTTTCCTACTTCTCAACTTTCTTTGCAGACAAGCTCTTTGAAATACCCTTCACTTATTTTACAGCCAATAAGTGTTTAAAATAATGTGTATTTTTTAAGATAAATCTTCTTATATAATTAGGCAGAAAATCTGATCTGCCATATTTTTCAAAACAACATAATTTCACACTTCTCCGTGATTAATCGGTTGTATTACACAACCATCGAGTTTTTAGCTTCATCAATGACATGTATTTAAAAATGTTTTAAAGACCCTCCCAGTCTTTTAAAACATCCTTGTTCCTTGTTTCAGTTCTAGTTTTATGTATATTTTCTGCCTTGCAGCTGATTATTCCAACGTCTGATGCATGGCCTTGGGAATCTAATTCTGGTATTGATTGTTTTTGCTGATTATCTCCACTTGTAGCTGATTTTTTCATTAATGTGTTAATTTAGATCATGAGCTCATGTTTATCTAAACACCTCACCTTGTAAGAGGCTTAGGTGTGAACGCTCATGAGTTTCAGCAGAAAGTCGGCAAAGGTATATTTGTGTCTCTCCAATGAATTGCCCGCATGGACCCCGATTTCTAGAAGTGTTGGGCCAAAACTCCCTCTAGGGGCAGGGGACTCAGACAGGGCTGCTTTGCGGCCCCTGCTCTGGGACATGGGCACTGAGCGGCCAGGGGCCTGGGCAGGTGCCTCTCCGCATGTTTCTGTGGGGAAAGCCTGCCTGAGACCTTCGGTCACCTTGCAGGAAGCTACGTCGCCCAGACCTGTGGTTACTTGTGCAGCGAGGTGTACTCCGTGGACACGTTCTACACACACATCAAGTAGGAGGGCGACCTGAGTGGAAAGGTGAGAGGCCGGGTTGCCTCACAGACCAAGAAGGCGATCTTTGGCATAGACCTCAATTCTTGTGCCACCCCACAGGGCCTGCCGCGCTCTGAGGGCCCTACATTGGTCCCCCTGCTCCCCTGCCCTTTGTTCAGTCACAGCAGAGATGGTCACACCCACACCGTCACTGAGGGCAGTGTTCCAACCTCCTGCAGCCCCGCCCCCTCTCCGCAGGTTACCATGGACGACAGAAGCTGCATGCTGAGGCCAGGGCTTACCAAGGGTGCAAAGGGCAGTCATGATGGCCTTAAATGATTTCATCTTGTGTCAGATTTGGCAAACTTTAAGAGCTAGGAAATTGTCCACTTTACAGAAATGTTCAAATTTACTGGCATTTCATATATTCTCTGCTATAACATTGTCCTGATTCTTTCTGTAGATTATTTACTTATGTTTTTGTTTTGCTTAATCAAAGTGTGTTTGTTATATCATTTCAAAGAATATTCTTTTGACTTACTAAATCACCTCAATTTTATACGTTTTCTGTTTTATTATGTTTTGCTCATATCTTTATTATTTTTTCTATGTTGTCAGGGTTTATTGTTTTGATCGTCTAATGTCAATTAAACACTTGGTTATTACTTATAATAAATCTTTTGAATTATAAAGATTTGAACTTTTTGAAGATTCCAGCTTACTTGTAAGTATCTAAGGGTCAGGTCCTCCACACTGTTGCTGGCCTAAGGCTTAGTTCACCATATAGCAATGTATATATTGACATATTTCCCCCTCGACTTTCTGTGTTTCCCTACATGTCACCTTTCTTTGCAGACAAGCCATTTGAAATACCCTTAACTTATTTCACAGCCAATAAGTCTTTAAAATAATGTGTATTCCTTAAGGTAAATCTTCTTATATAATTAGGCAGAAAATCTGATCGGCCATATTTTTCAAAACAGCATAATTTCACTCTTCTCCATGATTAATCTGTTGTATTACACAACCTTCGAGTTTTTAGCTTTATCAATGACATGTATTTTAAAAATGTTTTAAACATCCTACCAGTCTTTTAAAACATCCCTGTTCCTTGTTTCAATTCTAGTTTTACATATATTTTCTGCCGTGCACCTGATTATTCCAACATCAGATGGATGGGCTTGGGAATCTAATACTGATATTGATTGTTTTTTCGGATTGTCTCCACTTGTAGCTGATTTCTTCATTATTGTGTAAATTTAGCTAAACATGAGCTCATGTTTAGCTAAAGAGCTGACTTTGTAAGAGGCATAGGTATGAACACTCCTGAACTTCAGCTTCAGTAGTTGTGGTTCAAGGGCTCTAGAGTGTACGCTCAGTAGTTGTTTTGCACGGTCTTAGTTGCTCCGTGGCATGTGCAGTCTCATTTGCAGGTTCTGGGGAGGATTAAATGAGCTCATATGATATCCAATTGACTGAGGCAGAGTAGGCTTGGGATGAATCTTTGCTTGGTTTTCATTAGCTTCGGAGAAGAGGATGACAGCTTGGTGCCTCTCCAAATTTCACATGGGTGTGCCTCCCTTGGGGATCTTGTTAAATGCAGGCTGGTATTCAGTAGTTCTGGGTGGGGCCTGGATTCTGTCCTGCTAAGAAGCTCCTAGGTGACGGTGATGCTGAGGGCAAGGGTCCAGCTCCTGCATTTCTCCCTTTCCGAAAGAGCAGGACGTCTGCCCCCCGGGAGGAGAAAACATCCACAAAGTGACTACTAGGCCCTACCAGCTTCCCTTACAGGCAAGGGACCTTTACCACTGCTCCCAACCATTGTGTCTGAGGCGCAGCAAGCCAAAACACTGAGATGCTGAGGTTTGCAGCAAAGAGGAGGTTTATTCACAGGGCAGCCATGCGAGGAAGTGACGTGAAAATAGGTCTCCGATCCTCCTTCCCGAAAGCAAGGGGCTTGGGGTATCTGTGGGATAAAGAATAAAGAAGCAGGGCAGTATGGGTCATGGGGAGCTTGAGGCAAGGTGATTGGACAAAGATGTGCTCCTCATTGTTCTGAGCTGGTGTAATAGGCTACAGGGCTCAGCACATTCTCAGGCTGGAGTTTTTGGCCCTCTGATGGCAGAAGGCCAAAAGGCACTTGCCCAGGTGGAAGATCGGTGGTCCTCTCCACTCTAAACCAGCTCCGCCTACCTAGGCACAGCTGATTCCAAGTTCCTGGACAATACCGGGGCAAACATCTTTTTGCTTATGCTACGTGCTACTTGGAGGACGTGCAAGTGTTCAAGGTACCTTGATGAGTGAAGACAGGATTTCACTAATCATGACGCATGGTTTCACTTCCAGGTGAGCAGAAGAGACCTGTAGGCTGAGTCTGGCTCCTGGCACCTGGAATTGGAGGCAGATGGTTTAAAAACGGGCTCCCCCACCCTCTGTGTGATCTGAGGTAGATAGACTATTGATCCTTTTCTCCAATTAAAATGTGTGACTGGAAACACACTTAGTGGCATGTCTGACACACAGTAGTTATGCTACCGTAGGTCATTCTTGGAAACTGAAGCCGTGGTTTTGAGGGATCATCAAAACGAGTACAATGCTTGCCATGTTTCTCCTTGTTCATCCTGGTGACAAACCTGGTAGACAGAGCTCCATCCTTTCCCACAGGACCACACCCCTAGTACTTAGAGTGAAGTGGTTATGTCTCACTTAAGGCACCTTTTCCTTTTCCTTCCTTCTTTTTTCTTCATTAATCTTCATCCAACTGGCCTTTCTAAATTTTACACAAAACAAAACCATTTCTCAATGGATTCAGATACTACCCCAAGTTAGTATTCCAACCAAGTTCTTGATCTTCCGGGTCTCATCATCAGAAATTTCTGAGCCTAAATCTTCTCTAGTTTCTAGGATCACTCATTGTCTCATTTCTCCCTTCTCCTTTGAGTTCAGAGTCTTGCCAATTTAGTCCCTTCCCTAACCACAACTTATAATAAGGTGACACAGCAAAGTGATGAAAGTCTAGACGGTCTGGTTTTACTCCTGGGTTTTTGCCACCTACTTACTGTGTGGCATTAGGCAAGCTATTCAATGTCTCCTGGCCTCAGTTTCCCCCCAAACGTGAATATTATGAATATTACCTGCCGGGCTTCCATAGTGGTGCAGTGGTTGGGAGTCCGCCTGCTGATGCAGGGGGCACGGGTTCATGCCCCAGTCCGGGAGGATCCCACATGCCGTGGAGCGGTTGGGCCCGTGAGCCATGGCCGCTGAGCACGCGCGTCCAGAGCCTGTGATCGGCAGCGGGAGAGGCCACGACAGTGAGAGGCCTGCGTACCACAAAAAAAAAAAGAACATTACCTGCCTATAGGGTTGCCATTATGAGGAATATGTGGGTTAATATTTGGTAAGAACTTAGAATAGTACTTGTTATAGTCTAAGCACTACAGTTGTGCTTTTTAATAATAATAAATGAAATTGCAAATGTATACCTTACTCAACTTTCTGTCATAACTTTGAAGTGTTGGTCTATCTGTTGGGTCTTGTCAGCCTGTAAAGGAGGTGAGGTGTCCGTAGCTTTGGTGTGAGACGTGCTGCCTGCCGAAGCACCGATGCCCGTCAACGCCGTAACCGCCAAAGCCGTGAATGGGTGCTGGAGAAAGCAGGAGCAGAATGGAAGATGACGGCGTGGGAAGGAGGTGTGGTGTCCATAGGTTCGGGGTCTGAGGTGCTGCCTGCTGAAGCACCGATGCCCGCCAAAGCCGTAAATGGGGTGCTGGAGAAAACAGGAGCAGAACGGAAGATGACGGCGTGGGAAGGAGGCGTGGTGTCCATAGGTTCGGGGTCAGATGTGCTGCCTGCTGAAGCACCGATGCCCGGCAAAGGCGTAAATGGGGTGCTGGGGAAAACAGGAGCAGAATGGTAGATGATGGAGTGGGAAGGAGGTGTGGTGTCCATGGGTTCCATATCAGAGCTGCTGCGTGCCTGATCTGAGAGCAGAGAGTGACAGTGGGAGAGCTTCTCACTCCTTTTATATCTGACGGCTCCGCCTGCCTCTGTGACATGTCCATTGTACGTGTCACAGAGAAAGGGCGGGCGGGGCAGGGGGTGAGTCAGGGGGCACATGCGAGCCCCGCTGGTGGAGAAACCCCAGCCCAAAGGCAAAAGGCGGGGCCCCTTCTGGAATTTCTAGTGGCTGGGTCTTCTCGCTGTGGGTGGCAGGTGTTTGGCACGGGATGGGCCACCATGCAGGGACTGTTGGGGACTGTGGAGGCCTTCTCCTTCAGAGCTCACCCTGCCTGGGCACCGGCTCTGCAGGCCCCTCAGCTGCGCATATGTATCGGCCAGCCCTTCCCCACTACGGGGCCCAGAGGCCAGAGGCTGCTCAGAGCTGAGGGCAGGAGGCACCCAGAGCTTGCCAGGGTGTGGGCCACCTCCTCCGGGGACCTCCCCAGCTTCTCTGCGAGTCCTGGAGACAGGATCGCCTTCTCCAGGGCTGCTCAGCTGCCAGCATCACCATGAGCCAGGTGGCGAAGGTTTCTGAGCAGGAGATGCAGAGCCCTGATCTGACTGCATGCTGCACCCCACGATGTCCCTTCCTGGCAGGTAGGTTCTTTCTTCACTTCTTTTTTGAAATTTGGTCAGACAACATGTAAACCTTGCACCGTTCTTCAGGGTATACAGATGGTAGTGGCTTAGCCGGGATTCGAAGCAAGCCTGTGTGATTCCAGAGCTCGTGTTCTGGACTGTGGTGCCCCCTTATCATATATGCTTCATGTGTTCCTTGTTTTTCATTTTTTCTTGTAGTCCTTATGGTACTTAGCCCTAAGTGCCATACCTGTAACGAACAGCTACACTGCCCTGTGGGAGGTCTTCTTCTGTTCAACACATGAATTGGTCATCCACCGCACTGTGTTCTAATCTCAGAAGATACAGGTCAGGGACCACCAGTTGTCAGCTGGTGCTACCATTGGTGCTGCCATTCCACATGTCTAACTGAGGCTTGAAGGCCGGATTTTCCCTTTGTCTGGTTTGAAGGATCCAGATATGTAAAGATTATAGTCTAGATAAATCATGGGCTATCCTGAAAGAAATTCACCAGTGAATTGTTCCGTATGGATTAGAAGCCAGTTTCTCTGGCCTTCCTGGAGTATATCCAGCAAGGCGTCTCATTCATGTCTAGAAAGCCAATATATCCTTTATTGCAACTTCAGCGTGGAGCGATGTATTGGTTTAAAGTACGATCAACACAATTTGGTCATTGTGAGTAGGCCAGCTGGGTCCACTCTTTATTACACATATGTAACTCGAGAGATTCTTATGCCCAAGAGAGGAGACGTACTCTTGGGTGTCTAGGACGAGGGAAACATGTGTTGTTATTCAGGAGCTGGAAGCTGATGGTCTACACATCACTTGACCTTGTTTAAAACTTGTGTCTTTGGCTTGCTTCATTGGAGTGTTTTCTCTCTCCTGGGGCTGACATTGTGTGTTATGTATCACACAGCTGACATGTAGAAGTTTCAGAACCCAGAATCGTATAGATCAGTCAAAATGTATTTCTATAGTTTTGTTCAAAGTGTATGGAAAATAACACTGGGCATAATTCATATATTCCAGAATTAGTTGGACCCTCTGCTCATGAGATTCTTTTTATGGTATGTCACAGCAAATTTGGACTTCCACCCCCAATAAACTTTGGGGTTGGAGGACACAAAAAGCTTTTGCTCACACCTAAATTATGTCTGAAAGAAAAGGGTAAATATTATAAGCCCTTTCTAACCTCTCCAAGAGCAGAAATGATTTACAGCTGTGGCATGGAACCCTAATTCCTCGATCTCATTTGAGGAGAGTTCAGTAAGAAACAATGTCTTGATTTTTGTTTGTTTGGTTTCTTCCCTGTTTTCTCATCTTGCTTACCAACAATCCATTGTAATTCATGAGTTAGTATGGCAGCAGGCTGAGTGTTCCCTGGAGCTCATTAAATGATCTTTTTTTCCTAAAATAACTTTTGTCTCCTTGTTTTCAGCCCCTCTTCTTTCCTCTGCCCTTTACTATAACCAGAGTTCAGCAGAAGCTGACTGGCTTTGTGCAGACCTTACTTAGGGTTAGTCTTTTCTTCATTATTTTATTCATGGCTCCTCCACTTCATTGTTTGCCTTCTCGAAATGTGTTGAAATCTTTCTGTGGTGGATGACTTCCAAAATGTCTTGGCTTTGATTGGTTGATTAAGTTTGGTATTTCTACAGTATTGTTTAAATATGGTTTCAGGAGGAACAGAAAGTGAATATGTTTCCTTGTCTGCCATCTTGAGCTGAAAATCCCTGTGGATTTTAGCATCCAATGTTCCCATGGGAAAAAAACCCAACCTTGGCATTAATAGATGTGACACTCAAGATTTCAGCTTTTCGTGGGCAATCACTGAGGATTGGAATATGTGGTCATTTCTAAAGGGAAAATAATAACTACCTCATGGAGTAGATTTGAGGATTAATTTAGAGAATGAACATGAAAATGCTTTGTAAGGCTTAAAAGTCTATAAAAATGTTTTTTGTTATTATTTGATTTGTTGCTATTTCAACTTTACTCGACAGTTGTTTATGACCTTTCTTATGTGATAAAATGGCCCCTGGTTTATTGTTTTGAAAGCCAGAATATATTTTTCAATAGCTCGATGGAAATGGCATCATTTGTGAAGGTTAAGGGTGAAGGGATAAATGTTTCTTGACACCTATCACTTTACAGTGTTTTCAGGAACTAATTGACACTTGTATTCCTCTTCCAAATTTTGTTGAGCACCTCCTACGAGCCACATGCTTTACATCAGGTGTTGGAAAGCATTTTCTGGATTTTAAATATCTTAGGCTTTGTGGGCCATATACAGCTTCTGTAGCTTCTCCTCTTTCTTCTTCAACAAGCTTTCTAAACGTGAGAACCATTATTAGCTCACAGTCCCACAGATCCAGGCTGAGAGCCTGATTTGATTTGTGGCCATGATTTGCCGATTCCTGCTCTGCGTCCTCACTGAGGAGGGGGACCATGTTTGAGTAATCACTTCTTTGAATCAACTCTTGGTCTTCTGGGGCTTGTCCTTACTCTCCTACACTCTCTAATCAACATGGCATCCAGAGAGATCCTGTTAAAACATAAGTCAGATCATGTCACTGAAATCTCTTCAATGGCTTCTTCACAGAAGAATCAAAGTCCTCAAAGTGCCTCCAGAGCCCTAGAAATGTGGACCTCTGTTTCGTGTCTGACTATTTCCTTCTCCTCTCCACTTTGCTTGCTCTGTTTTCCACACACTGCCATCCTTTCTGCTCCTTGGGTACTCCAGCCTACTCTAGCCTCATTGACTTTCCATCGGACTGTTCCCTCTACCTGTACTATTCACTTCCCAGATATGCTCCTTGCTCCCTCTTAAATTTTATCTTCCCCAGAAAGTCCTCAGGGATCACTTAGTTTCAGCTAGCAGCCTCCTCCTAGCATCTAACCATCTCCATCTCCCTTCCCTGCTTGCTGTTTTTCTCCAGCACTTCCCTTATATATTCCCGCACTGTGGCGGCTCAGATTCAGCAAGTGATCATTGCCGCAGCATGGCCTCGGGGACCCTGGCTGCGGACACGATGTCCACACCTGCCTGGTGGCCCCTGCTCGCCTCACGGCCCCTCAGGTGCAGCATGCGCAGGACCCGCATTGCAGGCAGAAGACACAGGGCCACTGGCCCCAGCTAGGCAGGCCCCTCGATGCCGTGCTCATGTTGGCTCAGACCTCTTCGCTCTCCGCGCTGCGGTTCAAACCTGTGGGCAGCGCTGTGTGGGCGGGGATCGAAGACCTCCGCCCACTCCTCAGTGTGTCAGCACGCAGCCCCGCCTCCCATGGGGACCCAGCCTGAGGAGCAGGGGCAGGAGATTCGAGACTAGGGTGGCGCGAAAGGTAGGAGGTGTGGAGAGTATGGGGTTTACAAAAAGTGTTTGCTGACTGATCCAAACAAAAGTGAGACATGGTTGTATCAACGCATTTAAAAAGTCATTAAACTGCCGCTAAGTGTCTGTGATCACCCCGCCTAGGAGAGAGCGTGCACTCCGTGAGGGACACATGAAAGGCTGAGTGAACGTCTACCTGTGGTCCGTTACCTGGTGCACGGGTGTGTGAATTTTTGCGGAGAGCTCTTAATTTCTGTTGTCTCTGCTGACTTGACACGGTGGTTGGCAAACAGTGACGTGTTCAGTGTATTCAGGACATGATCATGGTTACTAATAATCACTTTGTTTTGCGCTGACACCTCCACAGAGAATTTACTACTGAATGTCCACTTTACAGAAGAGAAACTGAGGCGTAGGAAGTGAAGTGACTGAGTAAGAGGAAGGACTCAGACAATTGGTGTTAGTAAATTAACCCTGCAGGGGGCCTTTAGACTGTGGTGGCTCTAGTGATGCGGCCGCCTATGTAAAGCAAGGAAAATCTAAGCCTGTCAACGGCTCAGGGTGACGGACACCGCTGAGGACAGCCAGTCACAAACCACCAACTAGGCTTTAAAGCTATAGCAAATCAGTCATTTCCTTGCTTTGCTTCTGCTCTTTTAAAATAAGCATCTCTGCAGCTCCTGTGGCTGGAGTGCTCCTCACCGCTTCCACTTTGGTGGTGCCTGAATTGAATCTAATTTTGCTCACATAGTCTTAAAATTTTAAATATGCCTCAGTTTGTCTTTTAGGGCTGGCCGTAGAAGTTGGATTTGTGTCCAGTTTCTAGAACAGTGGTTGTCCTCTGGTCAGGCCTTAGGCGTTCTGTGTACAACGTTCCTCTTCTACCACCACCTTCTGGATGCCTCCACCCTCTACCATCTCCCGCGCATCAGATCCCCTAGATGCTCACATTATAACATCGCAGACACTCCTCTGTCTTCCAGCCAGCGTGTGAACTGAAACATTTCCATTCCTGTTGAAGAGTCTGGTGTGACCACTTTCCCAAACACAGCCACTCCCCAGCTGACCCTGGGTAACCACTCTTCTGAACTTGGTCTCCATCACTGACATGGACATCTTTCTATTTATGCTACATTTTTAAGTATTCATAAACCGCATATAGTATTCTATATTTTGTCTTCTTACTTGCTTTATTTAGTGTTATCTTTGCTAGGTTCATCCATGCTGACACGTAAAGATCTGTCTAGTTCACGTACTTTCCTCGCTATGTAGGATTCCCATGTACGGAAATACAATAATTTATATGTGCTTTTTCCTGTTGATGGATATTTAAATTGTTTCCAATTTTCAGTATGATTTCTTTTAAAAACATGTTTATATAGTTTTTAAAGGTTACTTTACATTTACAGTTATTACAAAATACTGCCTATATTCCCTGTGTTGTACAATACATCCTTGAGCCTATTGTGGACCTAGTAGTTTACATCTCCCACTTCCCGACCCCTGTATTGCCCCCTCCTCCCCCTCTGCGCTGGCAACCATTAGTTTGTTCTCTATATCTGTAACTCTCCTTCTGTTTTGTTATATTTGCTAGATAGTTGTATTTTTGAGATTCCATATATAGGTGATATCCTACAGTATTTGTTTCTGTTTGACTTATTTCACTTACCACAATGCCCTCCAAGGCCATCTATGTGGCTGCAAATGGCAAAGTTTTGTTCTTTTGTAAGGCTGAGTAGTATGCCATTGGTTATATGTACCACATCTTCTTTATCTATTCATCTCTTGATGACACTTAGGTTGCTTCCATATCTTGGTAATTGTACACAAGGATGCTGCGAACATTGGGGTGCATGTATCTTTTCCAGTACATGTTATTGAGAACACGTGTTTTTGTTTTTTTCAGATTTATACCTAAGAGTGGAGTTGCGAGGTCATATAGTAGTTCTCTTTTTAGGTTTTGGAGAACCCTCCATACTGTTTTCCACAGTGGCTGCACCAGTTTACATCCCTACCAACAGTGTACCAGGGTTCCCTTTTCTCTCAAAAATTGTAAATTTTCTTCCTAGTGGTAATTGAGATGATAGTTCAATAATAACATAAGATCAGGTGAAGTCTAAAGAAATTTTAGAAAACCTGGATAAAGTAAGAACACATGTGTTCTCTGGCATCTGAATGTTGGAGAGACACCAAGACACGTGGGCCAAGTTGTGGAGAGAAGGGAAACACAGACGCAAGCTTGACATTTGCTGCAGCTTTTCTCCTTGGGGCATTTGCTGATTCAAACGTTACAGCCTAGGAGCTGAAAAGCCAAAGAGTTCAAGAGACTCTAACCACAGAAGCCAAAGAGCAAGAGCCGATTTACATGGATAAAAAGCATTTTAACTATGCCAAAGCAGAAAATGAAAAGAAAGAACTTTGCATTGCATTTAATAAAAGTTTAGGGAGATCTTTGTGGTATATTAGTGAACTTATTGGCGGAAATTTAGCCATGTACATTGTGTTGGAGAGGCACCAAGAGTTCAAGAATTCTCACATTTTGAGTACACAATTACCTTACATGTAGGCCTGGTGGCAGCCATTTACATAACAATGATTTGGAGGATGTGGTGTTAGTCAGCTCTTGCTGTGATAATGCTTTGGAAGAAATCGCCCCAAAACTCAGTTACATAAACAAGAATTTATTTTCCTTGGACCTATGGGCTAGTAGCTGCAGTGGCTCTCTTTTAGACCTCTAGATGGCTGGTTTTGCTCCGTGTTTTGGGTCAGTTTGAGGTGTGTCACACACATCTTCCTCTGGAGCCTGAGTGTGAGGCCGCAGCTCCCAGGCCCTGCCTTCTCACAAAGTTCAGTGAAACATAAGAGGTGCATGCAAATAGCAACCATAAGCATGCTGAAGTGGCTATACTAATACCAGAAAATATAGACTTTAAAACAAACAAAAGAGTTACTAGATATGAAAAGGGACATTTTATGATAAAAAAGGGAAGATACCAAAATTTTTAACATATTTGCCCTGAATAAGATAAAACCAAAGTACATGAAGAAGAAAATACCAACACCCATGAAGAATTGAAGGAAGAAATAGATAATTGCACAATATTAGGTAGAGGCTTCAGTACTCCACGGTCAATAATGGATAGAACAATTAGGCAGAAGATCAACAACGATATAGAAGACTTGGACAAGACTATGAATTAACAAGACCTACAAAACGTCTAGAGAATACTCAACCGAACAGTAAAATGCTCATCCTGCTCAACTACATGTGAAACGTTTCCCAGCATAGACGACATGCTAGGCTGTAAGAAAAGAGATTAAAAGCCACATACATTGCTGGTGGGAATGTAAAATGGCGCGGCCATTTTACAAAACAGCTTGAGAGTTCCTGCAAGTGTTAAACATCGAGTTACCCTATGACCCAGCAGTTCCATTACTAAATATATACCTA
This sequence comes from Mesoplodon mirus, assembly GCF_964341445.2. Classification (NCBI taxonomy): domain Eukaryota; kingdom Metazoa; phylum Chordata; class Mammalia; order Artiodactyla; family Ziphiidae; genus Mesoplodon; species Mesoplodon mirus. The sequence goes on along the minus strand of NW_028295808.1, from coordinate 3,069,581 downwards.
AGAGAAATGAAAACTTATGTCTGCACAAAAGCTTGTACGTGAATGTTCAGGGAAACCTATTTCTAAAAACAAAAGGTGGAAATAATTCAAATGTCAATCTGATAAATGAAGAAACAAAATGTGGAATAGCCGTACAATAGAATAGCATTCAGCTCTAAAAAGGCATGAAATATTGATCCATGTTACAACATGAATGAACCATGAAAGCATTATGTAAAGTTAAAGCAGCCAATCACAAAAGATCACATATTGTATGGTGCCATTTATATGAAGTGCCCAGAATAGCCAATCTGTAGAGACAGGAAGTCGATTAGTCGTTGCCTAGGGCTGAGAGGGTTGAGGAGAATGAAAAAACCTTGTTAATGTGTAATGGGATTTTTGTGAGGGGACAAAAATCTACAATTGGACTGTCGTGATGGTTCCACAAGTCTTTTAGTGGTTACACTAAGAACCACTGAATTGTATACATAAAAGAGTTGAAATTATGGTATGTAAATGACATCCCAATAAAGCTGTTAAAATTATGATAATTTTATAGTTATAAATTTGAAAATTCATCCAAAATTACACATTCTTAACAAATGCAACCTAACAAGACTAACCCAACAAAGAAAAAATATCTAAAACACCTGTATCTACTCAAAAAGTTGTTTGTATAGTTAAGTACCTTTACAGAAAATGATTTCCAGGGATAAATGGGTTTCCACGTAACTTCTTCCAAATATTTCGGGAAGAAGTATTGGTAATCTTACATAAAAATCTTCCAGGAAACAGAAAACTATATATTGCTCAAAGTATTTATAAGGCCAACATAAGCTTCAGATCAAAAGTAAAAAGAAGGGCTTCCCTGATGGTGCAGTGGTTAAGAATCCACCTCCCAATGCAGGGGACACGGGTTCGAGCCCTTGTGGGGGAAGATCCCACATGCCGTGGAGCAGCTACGCCCACGTGCCACAACTGCTGAGCCTGCGCTCTGGAGCCTGCGGGCCACAACTGCTGAGCCCGTGTGCCGCAACTACTGAAGCCTGCATGCCTAGAACCCGTGCTCCACAACAAGACAGGCCACCGCAAGGAGAAGCCAACTCACCACAACAAAGAATAGCCCCCCGCTCACCACAACTACAGAAAGCTCGCGTGCAACAATGAAGACCCAATGCAGCCACAAATAAATAAATAAAAAATAAAGTATAGGATCTTAAAAACAAAACAAAACAAAATCTATAAAGAATATTACAAGAATAGAATCACAGGCCAGTTTCTCTTTTGAAAATGCATGCAAAATGTGTAAACAGAAGCACAAACTGTACCCATGGTATGTAAAACAATCATATATCAGAATCAAAGTAGCTTTATTTTGGTAATGCCAGGTTGCTTTAATGTTCAAACATGAAATCCATCCCAGGAATGAATTAGAGTGGGAAAAGAAGTCATTTTAAACGAAGCCTTGGGAATTCCCTGGTTTTCCAGTGGTTAGAACTTGGCGCTTTCACTGCTGGGGCCCTGGGGTCCAATCCCAGGTCAGGGAAATAAGATCCTCCAAGACATGAGGCAGGGCCCCGAAAAAAAAAATAATGAAGTCTTAACCAGGAGAAGCACAAGATCGAATAAACATAACAGATAACACCTTATGAAAAGTAGGTGAAGATTATGGAATATTCTAAAATTTAAAACAAAAAGAAACTTTTAAAGATTCCAAAGGATGTGACTAATATTGTACATAGGCAAAAAATAAAATGAAATAAAATATACAAATGATGGGAGCCCCAGAATCCAGAAGCCCAAGTCCTGTCTCTGAAGATTCTCATTCAGTGGGTTCTGGATTTCCTCTGTGTGTCAAAACCTACAGGTGATTCTGATACGACTCACAGACACAATGTAAAGCTTCTGCTTTGCAGGAGAGAATACCAGATTATTCTGTTATTTTATAGTTACACTAACAGGTTGTACTATTGACGGATAAGTCTGATGTCAAAATGCACTCCCCACTAGGGATAAAAAAGGAACTAGTAGTCTCTACTGCTACTTGGTGGCAGCATGCATGTATTGCAAGAGCAATTATTGTAGGAATCCAAATTAGTGGAACATTTTAGAATTGGAAAACTACATACAGATCATCTAGTCAAGCTTCCAACTGTTATAGTTGTAAAAACTAAGGCCCATATAAATGAAATGATTTATCTCCAAAGAGTGTTAGTGAAAGAGTATGAAATAAAAAGTATCTCTGAACTTTTAATTTAGTGCTGTTTTTATTAATCTCAAGTACTAGCTTAAACTTCGGTGTGACACATTTGGGATTGAGTTCTTGCTCAGATTTACTGATTGTGTGCCTTTTAGTAAGTTACTAAAACACGCTTTATTTTTTAACAGGTTTATTTATTTATTTATTTTTGGCTGCATAGGCTCTTCATTGCTGTGTGCGGGCTTTCTCTAGTTGCAGTGAGCGGGGGCTACTCTTTGTTGCAGTGCGCAAACTTCTCATTGGGGTGGCTTCTCGTTGTTGCTGAGCATGGATTGTAGGTGTGTGGGCTTCAGTAGTTTTGGATCACGGGCTCTAGAGCGCAGGCTCGGTAGTTGTGGCGCACGGTCTTAGTTGCTCCGTGGCATGTGCAGTCTCATTTGCAGGTTCTGGGGAGGATTAAATGAGCTCATATGATATCCAATTGACTGAGGCAGAGTAGGCTTGGGATGAATCTTTGCTTGGTTTTCATTAGCTGCGGAGAAGAGGATGACAGCTTGGTGCCTCTCCAAATTTCACATGGGTGTGCCTCCCTTGGGGATCTTGTTAAATGCAGGCTGGTATTCAGTAGTTCTGGGTGGGGCCTGGATTCTGTCCTGCTAAGAAGCTCCTAGGTGACGGTGATGCTGAGGGCAAGGGTCCAGCTCCTGCATTTCTCCCTTTCTGGAAGAGCAGGACGTCTGCCCCCCGGGAGGAGAAAACATCCACAAAGTGACTACTAGGCACCAGCTTCCCTTACAGGCAAGGGACCTTTACCACTGCTCCCAACCATTGTGTCTGAGGCGCAGCAAGCCAAAACAGTGAGATGCTGAGGTTTGCAGCAAAGAGGAGGTTTATTCACAGGGCAGCCATGCGAGGAAGTGACGTGAAAATAGGTCTCCAATCCTCCTTCCCGAAAGCAAGGGGCTTGGGGTATCTGTGGGATAAAGAATAAAGAAGCAGGGCAGTATGGGTCATGGGGAGCTTGAGGCAAGGTGATTGGACAAAGATGTGCTCCTCATTGTTCTGAGCTGGTGTAATAGGCTACAGGGCTCAGCACATTCTCAGGCTGGAGTTTTTGGCCCTCTGATGGCAGAAGGCCAAAAGGCACTTGCCCAGGTGGAAGATCGGTGGTCCTCTCCACTCTAAACCAGCTCCGCCTACCTAGGCACAGCTGATTCCAAGTTCCTGGACAATACCGGGGCAAACATCTTTTTGCTTATGCTACGTGCTACTTGGAGGACGTGCAAGTGTTCAAGGTACCTTGATGAGTGAAGACAGGATTTCACTAATCATGACGCATGGTTTCACTTCCAGGTGAGCAGAAGAGACCTGTAGGCTGAGTCTGGCTCCTGGCACCTGGAATTGGAGGCAGATGGTTTAAAAACGGGCTCCCCCACCCTCTGTGTGATCTGAGGTAGATAGACTATTGATCCTTTTCTCCAATTAAAATGTGTGACTGGAAACACACTTAGTGGCATGTCTGACACACAGTAGTTATGCTACCGTAGGTCATTCTTGGAAACTGAAGCCGTGGTTTTGAGGGATCATCAAAACGAGTACAATGCTTGCCATGTTTCTCCTTGTTCATCCTGGTGAGAAACCTGGTAGAGAGAGCTCCATCCTTTCCCACAGGACCACACCCCTAGTACTTAGAGTGAAGTGGTTATGTCTCACTTAAGGCACCTTTTCCTTTTCCTTCCTTCTTTTTTCTTCATTAATCTTCATCCAACTGGCCTTTCTAAATTTTACACAAAACAAAACCATTTCTCAATGGATTCAGATACTACCCCAAGTTAGTATTCCAACCAAGTTCTTGATCTTCCGGGTCTCATCATCAGAAATTTCTGAGCCTAAATCTTCTCTAGTTTCTAGGATCACTCATTTTCTCATTTCTCCCTTCTCCTTTGAGTTCAGAGTCTTGCCAATTTAGTCCCTTCCCTAACCACAACTTATAATAAGGTGACACAGCAAAGTGATGAAAGTCTAGACGGTCTGGTTTTACTCCTGGGTTTTTGCCACCTACTTACTGTGTGGCATTAGCAAGCTATTCAACGTCTCTGGGCCTCAGTTTCCCCCCAAAAGTGAATATTACGAATATGACCTGCCGGGCTTCCATAGTGGTGCAGTGTTTGGGAGTCCGCCTGCTGATGCAAGGGGCACGGGTTCATGCCCCGGTCCGGGAGGATCCCACATGCCGTGGAGCGGTTGGGCCCGTGAGCCATGGCCGCTGAGCCCGCGTGTCCAGAGCCTGTGATCGGCAGCGGGAGAGGCCACGACAGTGAGAGGCCTGCGTACCACAAAAAAAAAAAGAACATTACCTGCCTATAGGGTTGCCATTATGAGGAATATGTGGGTTAATATTTGATAAGAACTTAGAATAGTACTTGTTATAGTCTAAGCACTACAGTTGTGCTTTTTAATAATAATAAATGAAATTGCAAATGTATACCTTACTCAACTTTCTGTCATAACTTTGAAGTGTTGGTCTATCTGTTGGGTCTTGTCAGCCTGTAAAGGAGGTGAGGTGTCCGTAGCTTTGGTGTGAGACGTGCTGCCTGCCGAAGCACCGATGCCCGTCAACGCTGTGACCGCCAAAGCCGTGAACGGGTGCTGGAGAAAGCAGGAGCAGAATGGAAGATGACGGCATGGGAAGGAGGCGTGGTGTCCATAGGTTCGGGGTCAGACGTGCTGCCTGCTGAAGCACCGATGCCCGGCAAAGGCGTAAATGGGGTGCTGGGGAAAACAGGAGCAGAATGGTAGATGATGGCGTGGGAAGGAGGTGTGGTGTCCATGGGTTCCATATCAGAGCTGCTGCGTGCCTGATCTGAGAGCAGAGAGTGACAGTGGGAGAGCTTCTCACTCCTTTTATATCTGATGGCTCCGCCTGCCTCTGTGACATGTCCATTGTACGTGTCACAGAGAAAGGGCGGGCGGGGCAGGGGGTGAGTCAGGGGGCACATGCGAGCCCCGCTGGTGGAGAAACCCCAGCCCAAAGGCAAAAGGCGGGGCCCCTTCTGGACTTTCTAGTGGCTGGGTCTTCTCGCTGTGGGTGGCAGGTGTTTGGCACGGGATGGGCCACCATGCAGAGACTGTTGGGGACTGTGGAGGCCTTCTCCTTCAGAGCTCACCCTGCCTGGGCACCGGCTCTGCAGGCCCCTCAGCTGCGCATATGTATCGGCCAGCCCTTCCCCACTACGGGGCCCAGAGGCCAGAGGCTGCTCAGAGCTGAGGGCAGGAGGCACCCAGAGCTTGCCAGGGTGTGGGCCACCTCCTCCGGGGACCTCCCCAGCTTCTCTGCGAGTCCTGGAGACAGGATCGCCTTCTCCAGGGCTGCTCAGCTGCCAGCATCACCATGAGCCAGGTGGCGAAGGTTTCTGTGCAGGAGATGCAGAGCCCTGATCCGACTGCATGCTGCACCCCACGATGTCCCTTCCTGGCAGGTAGGTTCTTTCTTCACTTCTTTTTTGAAATTTGGTCAGACAACATGTAAACCTTGCACCGTTCTTCAGGGTATACAGATGGTAGTGGCTTAGCCGGGATTCGAAGCAAGCCTGTGTGATTCCAGAGCTCGTGTTCTGGACTGTGGTGCCCCCTTATCATATATGCTTCATGTGTTCCTTGTTTTTCATTTTTTCTTGTAGTCCTTATGGTACTTAGCCCTAAGTGCCATACCTGTAACGAACAGCTACACTGCCCTGTGGGAGGTCTTCTTCTGTTCAACACATGAATTGGTCATCCACCGCACTGTGTTCTAATCTCAGAAGATACAGGTCAGGGACCACCAGTTGTCAGCTGGTGCTACCATTGGTGCTGCCATTCCACATGTCTAACTGAGGCTTGAAGGCCGGATTTTCCCTTTGTCTAGTTTGAAGGATCCAGATATGTAAAGATTATAGTCTAGATAAATCATGGGCTATCCTGAAAGAAATTCACCAGTGAATTGTTCCGTGTGGATTAGAAGCCAGTTTCTCTGGCCTTCCTGGAGTATATCCAGCAAGGCGTCTCATTCATGTCTAGAAAGCCAATATATCCTTTATTGCAACTTCAGCGTGGAGCGATGTATTGGTTTAAAGTACGATCAACACAATTTGGTCATTGTGAGTAGGCCAGCTGGGTCCACTCTTTATTACACATATGTAACTCGAGACATTCTTATGCCCAAGAGAGGAGACGTACTCTTGGGTGTCTAGGACGAGGGAAACATGTGTTGTTATTCAGGAGCTGGAAGCTGATGGTCTACACATCACTTGACCTTGTTTAAAACTTGTGTCTTTGGCTTGCTTCATTGGAGTGTTTTCTCTCCCCTGGGGCTGACATTGTGCGTTATGTATCACACAGGTGACATGTAGAAGTTTCAGAACCCAGAATCGTATAGATCAGTCAAAATGTATTTCTATAGTTTTGTTCAAAGTGTATGGAAAATAACACTGGGCATAATTCATATATTCCAGAATTAGTTGGACCCTCTGCTCATGAGATTCTTTTTATGGTATGTCACAGCAAATTTGGACTTCCACCCCCAATAAACTTTGGGGTTGGAGGACACAAAAAGCTTTTGCTCACACCTAAATTATGTCTGAAAGAAAAGGGTAAATATTATAAGCCCTTTCTAACCTCTCCAAGAGCAGAAATGATTTACAGCTGTGGCATGGAACCCTAATTCCTCGATCTCATTTGAGGAGAGTTCAGTAAGAAACAATGTCTTGATTTTTGTTTGTTTGGTTTCTTCCCTGTTTTCTCATCTTGCTTACCAACAATCCATTGTAATTCATGAGTTAGTATGGCAGCAGGCTGAGTGTTCCCTGGAGCTCATTAAATGATCTTTTTTTCCTAAAATAACTTTTGTGTCCTTGTTTTCAGCCCCTCTTCTTTCCTCTGCCCTTTACTATAACCAGAGTTCAGCAGAAGCTGACTGGCTTTGTGCAGACCTTACTTAGGGTTAGTCTTTTCTTCATTATTTTATTCATGGCTCCTCCACTTCATTGTTTGCCTTCTCGAAATGTGTTGAAATCTTTCTGTGGTGGATGACTTCCAAAATGTCTTGGCTTTGATTGGTTGATTAAGTTTGGTATTTCTACAGTATTGTTTAAATATGGTTTCAGGAGGAACAGAAAGTGAATATGTTTCCTTGTCTGCCATCTTGAGCTGAAAATCCCTGTGGATTTTAGCATCCAATGTTCCCATGGGAAAAAAACCCAACCTTGGCATTAATAGATGTGACACTCAAGATTTCAGCTTTTCGTGGGCAATCACTGAGGATTGGAATATGTGGTCATTTCTAAAGGGAAAATAATAACTACCTCATGGAGTAGATTTGAGGATTAATTTAGAGAATGAACATGAAAATGCTTTGTAAGGCTTAAAAGTCTATAAAAATGTTTTTTGTTATTATTTGATTTGTTGCTATTTCAACTTTACTCGACAGTTGTTTATGACCTTTCTTATGTGATAAAATGGCCCCTGGTTTATTGTTTTGAAAGCCAGAATATATTTTTCAATAGCTCGATGGAAATGGCATCATTTGTGAAGGTTAAGGGTGAAGGGATAAATGTTTCTTGACACCTATCACTTTACAGTGTTTTCAGGAACTAATTGACACTTGTATTCCTCTTCCAAATTTTGTTGAGCACCTCCTACGAGCCACATGCTTTACATCAGGTGTTGGAAAGCATTTTCTGGATTTTAAATATCTTAGGCTTTGTGGGCCATATACAGCTTCTGTAGCTTCTCCTCTTTCTTCTTCAACAAGCTTTCTAAACGTGAGAACCATTATTAGCTCACAGTCCCACAGATCCAGGCTGAGAGCCTGATTTGATTTGTGGCCATGATTTGCCGATTCCTGCTCTGCGTCCTCACTGAGGAGGGGGACCATGTTTGAGTAATCACTTCTTTGAATCAACTCTTGGTCTTCTGGGGCTTGTCCTTACTCTCCTACACTCTCTAATCAACATGGCATCCAGAGAGATCCTGTTAAAACATAAGTCAGATCATGTCACTGAAATCTCTTCAATGGCTTCTTCACAGAAGAATCAAAGTCCTCAAAGTGCCTCCAGAGCCCTAGAAATGTGGACCTCTGTTTCGTGTCTGACTATTTCCTTCTCCTCTCCACTTTGCTTGCTCTGTTTTCCACACACTGCCATCCTTTCTGCTCCTTGGGTACTCCAGCCTACTCTAGCCTCATTGACTTTCCATCGGACTGTTCCCTCTACCTGTACTATTCACTTCCCAGATATGCTCCTTGCTCCCTCTTAAATTTTATCTTCCCCAGAAAGTCCTCAGGGATCACTTAGTTTCAGCTAGCAGCCTCCTCCTAGCATCTAACCATCTCCATCTCCCTTCCCTGCTTGCTGTTTTTCTCCAGCACTTCCCTTATATATTCCCGCACTGTGGCGGCTCAGATTCAGCAAGTGATCATTGCCGCAGCATGGCCTCGGGGACCCTGGCTGCGGACACGATGTCCACACCTGCCTGGTGGCCCCTGCTCGCCTCACGGCCCCTCAGGTGCAGCATGCGCAGGACCCGCATTGCAGGCAGAAGACACAGGGCCACTGGCCCCAGCTAGGCAGGCCCCTCGATGCCGTGCTCATGTTGGCTCAGACCTCTTCGCTCTCCGCGCTGCGGTTCAAACCTGTGGGCAGCGCTGTGTGGGCGGGGATCGAAGACCTCCGCCCACTCCTCAGTGTGTCAGCACGCAGCCCCGCCTCCCATGGGGACCCAGCCTGAGGAGCAGGGGCAGGAGATTCGAGACTAGGGTGGCGCGAAAGGTAGGAGGTGTGGAGAGTATGGGGTTTACAAAAAGTGTTTGCTGACTGATCCAAACAAAAGTGAGACATGGTTGTATCAACGCATTTAAAAAGTCATTAAACTGCCGCTAAGTGTCTGTGATCACCCCGCCTAGGAGAGAGCGTGCACTCCGTGAGGGACACATGAAAGGCTGAGTGAACGTCTACCTGTGGTCCGTTACCTGGTGCACGGGTGTGTGAATTTTTGCGGAGAGCTCTTAATTTCTGTTGTCTCTGCTGACTTGACACGGTGGTTGGCAAACAGTGACGTGTTCAGTGTATTCAGGACATGATCATGGTTACTAATAATCACTTTGTTTTGCGCTGACACCTCCACAGAGAATTTACTACTGAATGTCCACTTTACAGAAGAGAAACTGAGGCGTAGGAAGTGAAGTGACTGAGTAAGAGGAAGGACTCAGACAATTGGTGTTAGTAAATTAACCCTGCAGGGGGCCTTTAGACTGTGGTGGCTCTAGTGATGCGGCCGCCTATGTAAAGCAAGGAAAATCTAAGCCTGTCAACGGCTCAGGGTGACGGACACCGCTGAGGACAGCCAGTCACAAACCACCAACTAGGCTTTAAAGCTATAGCAAATCAGTCATTTCCTTGCTTTGCTTCTGCTCTTTTAAAATAAGCATCTCTGCAGCTCCTGTGGCTGGAGTGCTCCTCACCGCTTCCACTTTGGTGGTGCCTGAATTGAATCTAATTTTGCTCACATAGTCTTAAAATTTTAAATATGCCTCAGTTTGTCTTTTAGGGCTGGCCGTAGAAGTTGGATTTGTGTCCAGTTTCTAGAACAGTGGTTGTCCTCTGGTCAGGCCTTAGGCGTTCTGTGTACAACGTTCCTCTTCTACCACCACCTTCTGGATGCCTCCACCCTCTACCATCTCCCGCGCATCAGATCCCCTAGATGCTCACATTATAACATCGCAGACACTCCTCTGTCTTCCAGCCAGCGTGTGAACTGAAACATTTCCATTCCTGTTGAAGAGTCTGGTGTGACCACTTTCCCAAACACAGCCACTCCCCAGCTGACCCTGGGTAACCACTCTTCTGAACTTGGTCTCCATCACTGACATGGACATCTTTCTATTTATGCTACATTTTTAAGTATTCATAAACCGCATATAGTATTCTATATTTTGTCTTCTTACTTGCTTTATTTAGTGTTATCTTTGCTAGGTTCATCCATGCTGACACGTAAAGATCTGTCTAGTTCACGTACTTTCCTCGCTATGTAGGATTCCCATGTACGGAAATACAATAATTTATATGTGCTTTTTCCTGTTGATGGATATTTAAATTGTTTCCAATTTTCAGTATGATTTCTTTTAAAAACATGTTTATATACTTTTTAAAGGTTACTTTACATTTACAGTTATTACAAAATACTGCCTATATTCCCTGTGTTGTACAATACATCCTTGAGCCTATTGTGGACCTAGTAGTTTACATCTCCCACTTCCCGACCCCTGTATTGCCCCCTCCTCCCCCTCTGCGCTGGCAACCATTAGTTTGTTCTCTATATCTGTAACTCTCCTTCTGTTTTGTTATATTTGCTAGATAGTTGTATTTTTGAGATTCCATATATAGGTGATATCCTACAGTATTTGTTTCTGTTTGACTTATTTCACTTACCACAATGCCCTCCAAGGCCATCTATGTGGCTGCAAATGGCAAAGTTTTGTTCTTTTGTAAGGCTGAGTAGTATGCCATTGGTTATATGTACCACATCTTCTTTATCTATTCATCTCTTGATGACACTTAGGTTGCTTCCATATCTTGGTAATTGTACACAAGGATGCTGCGAACATTGGGGTGCATGTATCTTTTCCAGTACATGTTATTGAGAACACGTGTTTTTGTTTTTTTCAGATTTATACCTAAGAGTGGAGTTGCGAGGTCATATAGTAGTTCTCTTTTTAGGTTTTGGAGAACCCTCCATACTGTTTTCCACAGTGGCTGCACCAGTTTACATCCCTACCAACAGTGTACCAGGGTTCCCTTTTCTCTCAAAAATTGTAAATTTTCTTCCTAGTGGTAATTGAGATGATAGTTCAATAATAACATAAGATCAGGTGAAGTCTAAAGAAATTTTAGAAAACCTGGATAAAGTAAGAACACATGTGTTCTCTGGCATCTGAATGTTGGAGAGACACCAAGACACGTGGGCCAAGTTGTGGAGAGAAGGGAAACACAGACGCAAGCTTGACATTTGCTGCAGCTTTTCTCCTTGGGGCATTTGCTGATTCAAACGTTACAGCCTAGGAGCTGAAAAGCCAAAGAGTTCAAGAGACTCTAACCACAGAAGCCAAAGAGCAAGAGCCGATTTACATGGATAAAAAGCATTTTAACTATGCCAAAGCAGAAAATGAAAAGAAAGAACTTTGCATTGCATTTAATAAAAGTTTAGGGAGATCTTTGTGGTATATTAGTGAACTTATTGGCGGAAATTTAGCCATGTACATTGTGTTGGAGAGGCACCAAGAGTTCAAGAATTCTCACATTTTGAGTACACAATTACCTTACATGTAGGCCTGGTGGCAGCCATTTACATAACAATGATTTGGAGGATGTGGTGTTAGTCAGCTCTTGCTGTGATAATGCTTTGGAAGAAATCGCCCCAAAACTCAGTTACATAAACAAGAATTTATTTTCCTTGGACCTATGGGCTAGTAGCTGCAGTGGCTCTCTTTTAGACCTCTAGATGGCTGGTTTTGCTCCGTGTTTTGGGTCAGTTTGAGGTGTGTCACACACATCTTCCTCTGGAGCCTGAGTGTGAGGCCGCAGCTCCCAGGCCCTGCCTTCTCACAAAGTTCAGTGAAACATAAGAGGTGCATGCAAATAGCAACCATAAGCATGCTGAAGTGGCTATACTAATACCAGAAAATATAGACTTTAAAACAAACAAAAGAGTTACTAGATATGAAAAGGGACATTTTATGATAAAAAAGGGAAGATACCAAAATTTTTAACATATTTGCCCTGAATAAGATAAAACCAAAGTACATGAAGAAGAAAATACCAACACCCATGAAGAATTGAAGGAAGAAATAGATAATTGCACAATATTAGGTAGAGGCTTCAGTACTCCACGGTCAATAATGGATAGAACAATTAGGCAGAAGATCAACAACGATATAGAAGACTTGGACAAGACTATGAATTAACAAGACCTACAAAACGTCTAGAGAATACTCAACCGAACAGTAAAATGCTCATCCTGCTCAACTACATGTGAAACGTTTCCCAGCATAGACGACATGCTAGGCTGTAAGAAAAGAGATTAAAAGCCACATACATTGCTGGTGGGAATGTAAAATGGCGCGGCCATTTTACAAAACAGCTTGAGAGTTCCTGCAAGTGTTAAACATCGAGTTACCCTATGACCCAGCAGTTCCATTACTAAATATATACCTAAGAGAAATGAAAACTTATGTCTGCACAAAAGCTTGTACGTGAATGTTCAGGGAAACCTATTTCTAAAAACAAAAGGTGGAAATAATTCAAATGTCAATCTGATAAATGAAGAAACAAAATGTGGAATAGCCGTACAATAGAATAGCATTCAGCTCTAAAAAGGCATGAAATATTGATCCATGTTACAACATGAATGAACCATGAAAGCATTATGTAAAGTTAAAGCAGCCAATCACAAAAGATCACATATTGTATGGTGCCATTTATATGAAGTGCCCAGAATAGCCAATCTGTAGAGACAGGAAGTCGATTAGTCGTTGCCTAGGGCTGAGAGGGTTGAGGAGAATGAAAAAACCTTGTTAATGTGTAATGGGATTTTTGTGAGGGGACAAAAATCTACAATTGGACTGTCGTGATGGTTCCACAAGTCTTTTAGTGGTTACACTAAGAACCACTGAATTGTATACATAAAAGAGTTGAAATTATGGTATGTAAATGACATCCCAATAAAGCTGTTAAAATTATGATAATTTTATAGTTATAAATTTGAAAATTCATCCAAAATTACACATTCTTAACAAATGCAACCTAACAAGACTAACCCAACAAAGAAAAAATATCTAAAACACCTGTATCTACTCAAAAAGTTGTTTGTATAGTTAAGTACCTTTACAGAAAATGATTTCCAGGGATAAATGGGTTTCCACGTAACTTCTTCCAAATATTTCGGGAAGAAGTATTGGTAATCTTACATAAAAATCTTCCAGGAAACAGAAAACTATATATTGCTCAAAGTATTTATAAGGCCAACATAAGCTTCAGATCAAAAGTAAAAAGAAGGGCTTCCCTGATGGTGCAGTGGTTAAGAATCCACCTCCCAATGCAGGGGACACGGGTTCGAGCCCTTGTGGGGGAAGATCCCACATGCCGTGGAGCAGCTACGCCCACGTGCCACAACTGCTGAGCCTGCGCTCTGGAGCCTGCGGGCCACAACTGCTGAGCCCGTGTGCCGCAACTACTGAAGCCTGCATGCCTAGAACCCGTGCTCCACAACAAGACAGGCCACCGCAAGGAGAAGCCAACTCACCACAACAAAGAATAGCCCCCCGCTCACCACAACTACAGAAAGCTCGCGTGCAACAATGAAGACCCAATGCAGCCACAAATAAATAAATAAAAAATAAAGTATAGGATCTTAAAAACAAAACAAAACAAAATCTATAAAGAATATTACAAGAATAGAATCACAGGCCAGTTTCTCTTTTGAAAATGCATGCAAAATGTGTAAACAGAAGCACAAACTGTACCCATGGTATGTAAAACAATCATATATCAGAATCAAAGTAGCTTTATTTTGGTAATGCCAGGTTGCTTTAATGTTCAAACATGAAATCCATCCCAGGAATGAATTAGAGTGGGAAAAGAAGTCATTTTAAACGAAGCCTTGGGAATTCCCTGGTTTTCCAGTGGTTAGAACTTGGCGCTTTCACTGCTGGGGCCCTGGGGTCCAATCCCAGGTCAGGGAAATAAGATCCTCCAAGACATGAGGCAGGGCCCCGAAAAAAAAAATAATGAAGTCTTAACCAGGAGAAGCACAAGATCGAATAAACATAACAGATAACACCTTATGAAAAGTAGGTGAAGATTATGGAATATTCTAAAATTTAAAACAAAAAGAAACTTTTAAAGATTCCAAAGGATGTGACTAATATTGTACATAGGCAAAAAATAAAATGAAATAAAATATACAAATGATGGGAGCCCCAGAATCCAGAAGCCCAAGTCCTGTCTCTGAAGATTCTCATTCAGTGGGTTCTGGATTTCCTCTGTGTGTCAAAACCTACAGGTGATTCTGATACGACTCACAGACACAATGTAAAGCTTCTGCTTTGCAGGAGAGAATACCAGATTATTCTGTTATTTTATAGTTACACTAACAGGTTGTACTATTGACGGATAAGTCTGATGTCAAAATGCACTCCCCACTAGGGATAAAAAAGGAACTAGTAGTCTCTACTGCTACTTGGTGGCAGCATGCATGTATTGCAAGAGCAATTATTGTAGGAATCCAAATTAGTGGAACATTTTAGAATTGGAAAACTACATACAGATCATCTAGTCAAGCTTCCAACTGTTATAGTTGTAAAAACTAAGGCCCATATAAATGAAATGATTTATCTCCAAAGAGTGTTAGTGAAAGAGTATGAAATAAAAAGTATCTCTGAACTTTTAATTTAGTGCTGTTTTTATTAATCTCAAGTACTAGCTTAAACTTCGGTGTGACACATTTGGGATTGAGTTCTTGCTCAGATTTACTGATTGTGTGCCTTTTAGTAAGTTACTAAAACACGCTTTATTTTTTAACAGGTTTATTTATTTATTTATTTTTGGCTGCATAGGCTCTTCATTGCTGTGTGCGGGCTTTCTCTAGTTGCAGTGAGCGGGGGCTACTCTTTGTTGCAGTGCGCAAACTTCTCATTGGGGTGGCTTCTCGTTGTTGCTGAGCATGGATTGTAGGTGTGTGGGCTTCAGTAGTTTTGGATCACGGGCTCTAGAGCGCAGGCTCGGTAGTTGTGGCGCACGGTCTTAGTTGCTCCGTGGCATGTGCAGTCTCATTTGCAGGTTCTGGGGAGGATTAAATGAGCTCATATGATATCCAATTGACTGAGGCAGAGTAGGCTTGGGATGAATCTTTGCTTGGTTTTCATTAGCTGCGGAGAAGAGGATGACAGCTTGGTGCCTCTCCAAATTTCACATGGGTGTGCCTCCCTTGGGGATCTTGTTAAATGCAGGCTGGTATTCAGTAGTTCTGGGTGGGGCCTGGATTCTGTCCTGCTAAGAAGCTCCTAGGTGACGGTGATGCTGAGGGCAAGGGTCCAGCTCCTGCATTTCTCCCTTTCTGGAAGAGCAGGACGTCTGCCCCCCGGGAGGAGAAAACATCCACAAAGTGACTACTAGGCACCAGCTTCCCTTACAGGCAAGGGACCTTTACCACTGCTCCCAACCATTGTGTCTGAGGCGCAGCAAGCCAAAACAGTGAGATGCTGAGGTTTGCAGCAAAGAGGAGGTTTATTCACAGGGCAGCCATGCGAGGAAGTGACGTGAAAATAGGTCTCCAATCCTCCTTCCCGAAAGCAAGGGGCTTGGGGTATCTGTGGGATAAAGAATAAAGAAGCAGGGCAGTATGGGTCATGGGGAGCTTGAGGCAAGGTGATTGGACAAAGATGTGCTCCTCATTGTTCTGAGCTGGTGTAATAGGCTACAGGGCTCAGCACATTCTCAGGCTGGAGTTTTTGGCCCTCTGATGGCAGAAGGCCAAAAGGCACTTGCCCAGGTGGAAGATCGGTGGTCCTCTCCACTCTAAACCAGCTCCGCCTACCTAGGCACAGCTGATTCCAAGTTCCTGGACAATACCGGGGCAAACATCTTTTTGCTTATGCTACGTGCTACTTGGAGGACGTGCAAGTGTTCAAGGTACCTTGATGAGTGAAGACAGGATTTCACTAATCATGACGCATGGTTTCACTTCCAGGTGAGCAGAAGAGACCTGTAGGCTGAGTCTGGCTCCTGGCACCTGGAATTGGAGGCAGATGGTTTAAAAACGGGCTCCCCCACCCTCTGTGTGATCTGAGGTAGATAGACTATTGATCCTTTTCTCCAATTAAAATGTGTGACTGGAAACACACTTAGTGGCATGTCTGACACACAGTAGTTATGCTACCGTAGGTCATTCTTGGAAACTGAAGCCGTGGTTTTGAGGGATCATCAAAACGAGTACAATGCTTGCCATGTTTCTCCTTGTTCATCCTGGTGAGAAACCTGGTAGAGAGAGCTCCATCCTTTCCCACAGGACCACACCCCTAGTACTTAGAGTGAAGTGGTTATGTCTCACTTAAGGCACCTTTTCCTTTTCCTTCCTTCTTTTTTCTTCATTAATCTTCATCCAACTGGCCTTTCTAAATTTTACACAAAACAAAACCATTTCTCAATGGATTCAGATACTACCCCAAGTTAGTATTCCAACCAAGTTCTTGATCTTCCGGGTCTCATCATCAGAAATTTCTGAGCCTAAATCTTCTCTAGTTTCTAGGATCACTCATTTTCTCATTTCTCCCTTCTCCTTTGAGTTCAGAGTCTTGCCAATTTAGTCCCTTCCCTAACCACAACTTATAATAAGGTGACACAGCAAAGTGATGAAAGTCTAGACGGTCTGGTTTTACTCCTGGGTTTTTGCCACCTACTTACTGTGTGGCATTAGCAAGCTATTCAACGTCTCTGGGCCTCAGTTTCCCCCCAAAAGTGAATATTACGAATATGACCTGCCGGGCTTCCATAGTGGTGCAGTGTTTGGGAGTCCGCCTGCTGATGCAAGGGGCACGGGTTCATGCCCCGGTCCGGGAGGATCCCACATGCCGTGGAGCGGTTGGGCCCGTGAGCCATGGCCGCTGAGCCCGCGTGTCCAGAGCCTGTGATCGGCAGCGGGAGAGGCCACGACAGTGAGAGGCCTGCGTACCACAAAAAAAAAAAGAACATTACCTGCCTATAGGGTTGCCATTATGAGGAATATGTGGGTTAATATTTGATAAGAACTTAGAATAGTACTTGTTATAGTCTAAGCACTACAGTTGTGCTTTTTAATAATAATAAATGAAATTGCAAATGTATACCTTACTCAACTTTCTGTCATAACTTTGAAGTGTTGGTCTATCTGTTGGGTCTTGTCAGCCTGTAAAGGAGGTGAGGTGTCCGTAGCTTTGGTGTGAGACGTGCTGCCTGCCGAAGCACCGATGCCCGTCAACGCTGTGACCGCCAAAGCCGTGAACGGGTGCTGGAGAAAGCAGGAGCAGAATGGAAGATGACGGCATGGGAAGGAGGCGTGGTGTCCATAGGTTCGGGGTCAGACGTGCTGCCTGCTGAAGCACCGATGCCCGGCAAAGGCGTAAATGGGGTGCTGGGGAAAACAGGAGCAGAATGGTAGATGATGGCGTGGGAAGGAGGTGTGGTGTCCATGGGTTCCATATCAGAGCTGCTGCGTGCCTGATCTGAGAGCAGAGAGTGACAGTGGGAGAGCTTCTCACTCCTTTTATATCTGATGGCTCCGCCTGCCTCTGTGACATGTCCATTGTACGTGTCACAGAGAAAGGGCGGGCGGGGCAGGGGGTGAGTCAGGGGGCACATGCGAGCCCCGCTGGTGGAGAAACCCCAGCCCAAAGGCAAAAGGCGGGGCCCCTTCTGGACTTTCTAGTGGCTGGGTCTTCTCGCTGTGGGTGGCAGGTGTTTGGCACGGGATGGGCCACCATGCAGAGACTGTTGGGGACTGTGGAGGCCTTCTCCTTCAGAGCTCACCCTGCCTGGGCACCGGCTCTGCAGGCCCCTCAGCTGCGCATATGTATCGGCCAGCCCTTCCCCACTACGGGGCCCAGAGGCCAGAGGCTGCTCAGAGCTGAGGGCAGGAGGCACCCAGAGCTTGCCAGGGTGTGGGCCACCTCCTCCGGGGACCTCCCCAGCTTCTCTGCGAGTCCTGGAGACAGGATCGCCTTCTCCAGGGCTGCTCAGCTGCCAGCATCACCATGAGCCAGGTGGCGAAGGTTTCTGAGCAGGAGATGCAGAGCCCTGATCCGACTGCATGCTGCACCCCACGATGTCCCTTCCTGGCAGGTAGGTTCTTTCTTCACTTCTTTTTTGAAATTTGGTCAGACAACATGTAAACCTTGCACCGTTCTTCAGGGTATACAGATGGTAGTGGCTTAGCCGGGATTCGAAGCAAGCCTGTGTGATTCCAGAGCTCGTGTTCTGGACTGTGGTGCCCCCTTATCATATATGCTTCATGTGTTCCTTGTTTTTCATTTTTTCTTGTAGTCCTTATGGTACTTAGCCCTAAGTGCCATACCTGTAACGAACAGCTACACTGCCCTGTGGGAGGTCTTCTTCTGTTCAACACATGAATTGGTCATCCACCGCACTGTGTTCTAATCTCAGAAGATACAGGTCAGGGACCACCAGTTGTCAGCTGGTGCTACCATTGGTGCTGCCATTCCACATGTCTAACTGAGGCTTGAAGGCCGGATTTTCCCTTTGTCTAGTTTGAAGGATCCAGATATGTAAAGATTATAGTCTAGATAAATCATGGGCTATCCTGAAAGAAATTCACCAGTGAATTGTTCCGTGTGGATTAGAAGCCAGTTTCTCTGGCCTTCCTGGAGTATATCCAGCAAGGCGTCTCATTCATGTCTAGAAAGCCAATATATCCTTTATTGCAACTTCAGCGTGGAGCGATGTATTGGTTTAAAGTACGATCAACACAATTTGGTCATTGTGAGTAGGCCAGCTGGGTCCACTCTTTATTACACATATGTAACTCGAGACATTCTTATGCCCAAGAGAGGAGACGTACTCTTGGGTGTCTAGGACGAGGGAAACATGTGTTGTTATTCAGGAGCTGGAAGCTGATGGTCTACACATCACTTGACCTTGTTTAAAACTTGTGTCTTTGGCTTGCTTCATTGGAGTGTTTTCTCTCCCCTGGGGCTGACATTGTGCGTTATGTATCACACAGGTGACATGTAGAAGTTTCAGAACCCAGAATCGTATAGATCAGTCAAAATGTATTTCTATAGTTTTGTTCAAAGTGTATGGAAAATAACACTGGGCATAATTCATATATTCCAGAATTAGTTGGACCCTCTGCTCATGAGATTCTTTTTATGGTATGTCACAGCAAATTTGGACTTCCACCCCCAATAAACTTTGGGGTTGGAGGACACAAAAAGCTTTTGCTCACACCTAAATTATGTCTGAAAGAAAAGGGTAAATATTATAAGCCCTTTCTAACCTCTCCAAGAGCAGAAATGATTTACAGCTGTGGCATGGAACCCTAATTCCTCGATCTCATTTGAGGAGAGTTCAGTAAGAAACAATGTCTTGATTTTTGTTTGTTTGGTTTCTTCCCTGTTTTCTCATCTTGCTTACCAACAATCCATTGTAATTCATGAGTTAGTATGGCAGCAGGCTGAGTGTTCCCTGGAGCTCATTAAATGATCTTTTTTTCCTAAAATAACTTTTGTGTCCTTGTTTTCAGCCCCTCTTCTTTCCTCTGCCCTTTACTACAACCAGAGCTCAGCCAAAGCTGACTGGCTTTGTGCAGACCTTACTTAGGGTTAGTCTTTTCTTCATTATTTTATTCATGGCTCCTCCATTTCATTGTTTGCCTTCTCGAAATGTGTTGAAATCTTTCTGTGGTGGATGACTTCCAAAATGTCTTGGCTTTGATTGGTTGATTAAGTTTGGTATTTCTACAGTATTGTTTAAATATGGTTTCAGGAGGAACAGAAAGTGAATATGTTTCCTTGTCTGCCATCTTGAGCTGAAAATCCCTGTGGATTTTAGCATCCAATGTTCCCATGGGAAAAAAACCCAACCTTGGCATTAATAGATGTGACACTCAAGATTTCAGCTTTTCGTGGGCAATCACTGAGGATTGGAATATGTGGTCATTTCTAAAGGGAAAATAATAACTACCTCATGGAGTAGATTTGAGGATTAATTTAGAGAATGAACATGAAAATGCTTTGTAAGGCTTAAGTCTATAAAAATGTCTTTTGTTATTATTTGATTTGTTGCTATTTCAACTTTACTCGACAGTTGTTTATGACCTTTCTTATGTGATAAAATGGCCCCTGGTTTATTGTTTTGAAAGCCAGAATATATTTTTCAATAGCTCGATGGAAATGGCATCATTTGTGAAGGTTAAGGGTGAAGGGATAAATGTTTCTTGACACCTATCACTTTACAGTGTTTTCAGGAACTAATTGACACTTGTATTCCTCTTCCAAATTTTGTTGAGCACCTCCTACGAGCCACATGCTTTACATCAGGTGTTGGAAAGCATTTTCTGGATTTTAAATATCTTAGGCTTTGTGGGCCATATACAGCTTCTGTAGCTTCTCCTCTTTCTTCTTCAACAAGCTTTCTAAACGTGAGAACCATTATTAGCTCACAGTCCCACAGATCCAGGCTGAGAGCCTGATTTGATTTGTGGCCATGATTTGCCGATTCCTGCTCTGCGTCCTCACTGAGGAGGGGGACCATGTTTGAGTAATCACTTCTTTGAATCAACTCTTGGTCTTCTGGGGCTTGTCCTTACTCTCCTACACTCTCTAATCAACATGGCATCCAGAGAGATCCTGTTAAAACATAAGTCAGATCATGTCACTGAAATCTCTTCAATGGCTTCTTCACAGAAGAATCAAAGTCCTCAAAGTGCCTCCAGAGCCCTAGAAATGTGGACCTCTGTTTCGTGTCTGACTATTTCCTTCTCCTCTCCACTTTGCTTGCTCTGTTTTCCACACACTGCCATCCTTTCTGCTCCTTGGGTACTCCAGCCTACTCTAGCCTCATTGACTTTCCATTGGACTGTTCCCTCTACCTGTACTATTCACTTCCCAGATATGCTCCTTGCTCCCTCTTAAATTTTATCTTCCCCAGAAAGTCCTCAGGGATCACTTAGTTTCAGCTAGCAGCCTCCTCCTAGCATCTAACCATCTCCATCTCCCTTCCCTGCTTGCTGTTTTTCTCCAGCACTTCCCTTATATATTCCCGCACTGTGGCGGCTCAGATTCAGCAAGTGATCATTGCCGCAGCATGGCCTCGGGGACCCTGGCTGCGGACACGATGTCCACACCTGCCTGGTGGCCCCTGCTCGCCTCACGGCCCCTCAGGTGCAGCATGCGCAGGACCCGCATTGCAGGCAGAAGACACAGGGCCACTGGCCCCAGCTAGGCAGGCCCCTCGATGCCATGCTCATGTTGGCTCAGACCTCTTCGCTCTCCGCGCTGCAGTTCAAACCTGTGGGCAGCACTGTGTGGGCGGGGATCGAAGACCTCCGCCCACTCCTCAGTGTGTCAGCACGCAGCCCCGCCTCCCATGGGGACCCAGCCTGAGGAGCAGGGGCAGGAGATTCGAGACTAGGGTGGCGCGAAAGGTAGGAGGTGTGGAGAGTATGGGGTTTACAAAAAGTGTTTGCTGACTGATCCAAACAAAAGTGAGACATGGTTGTATCAACGCATTTAAAAAGTCATTAAACTGCCGCTAAGTGTCTGTGATCACCCCGCCTAGGAGAGAGCGTGCACTCCGTGAGGGACACATGAAAGGCTGAGTGAACGTCTACCTGTGGTCCATTACCTGGTGCACGGGTGTGTGAATTTTTGCGGAGAGCTCTTAATTTCTGTTGTCTCTGCTGACTTGACACGGTGGTTGGCAAACAGTGACGTGTTCAGTGTATTCAGGACATGATCATGGTTACTAATAATCACTTTGTTTTGCGCTGACACCTCCACAGAGAATTTACTACTGAATGTCCACTTTACAGAAGAGAAACTGAGGCGTAGGAAGTGAAGTGACTGAGTAAGAGGAAGGACTCAGACAATTGGTGTTAGTAAATTAACCCTGCAGGGGGCCGTTAGACTGTGGTGGCTCTAGTGATGCGGCCGCCTATGTAAAGCAAGGAAAATCTAAGCCTGTCAACGGCTCAGGGTGACGGACACCGCTGAGGACAGCCAGTCACAAACCACCAACTAGGCTTTAAAGCTATAGCAAATCAGTCATTTCCTTGCTTTGCTTCTGCTCTTTTAAAATAAGCATCTCTGCAGCTCCTGTGGCTGGAGTGCTCCTCACCGCTTCCACTTTGGTGGTGCCTGAATTGAATCTAATTTTGCTCACATAGTCTTAAAATTTTAAATATGCCTCAGTTTGTCTTTTAGGGCTGGCCGTAGAAGTTGGATTTGTGTCCAGTTTCTAGAACAGTGGTTGTCCTCTGGTCAGGCCTTAGGCGTTCTGTGTACAACGTTCCTCTTCTACCACCACCTTCTGGATGCCTCCACCCTCTACCATCTCCCGCGCATCAGATCCCCTAGATGCTCACATTATAACATCGCAGACACTCCTCTGTCTTCCAGCCAGCGTGTGAACTGAAACATTTCCATTCCTGTTGAAGAGTCTGGTGTGACCACTTTCCCAAACACAGCCACTCCCCAGCTGACCCTGGGTAACCACTCTTCTGAACTTGGTCTCCATCACTGACATGGACATCTTTCTATTTATGCTACATTTTTAAGTATTCATAAACCGCATATAGTATTCTATATTTTGTCTTCTTACTTGCTTTATTTAGTGTTATCTTTGCTAGGTTCATCCATGCTGACACGTAAAGATCTGTCTAGTTCACGTACTTTCCTCGCTATGTAGGATTCCCATGTACGGAAATACAATAATTTATATGTGCTTTTTCCTGTTGATGGATATTTAAATTGTTTCCAATTTTCAGTATGATTTCTTTTAAAAACATGTTTATATAGTTTTTAAAGGTTACTTTACATTTACAGTTATTACAAAATACTGCCTATATTCCCTGTGTTGTACAATACATCCTTGAGCCTATTGTGGACCTAGTAGTTTACATCTCCCACTTCCCGACCCCTGTATTGCCCCCTCCTCCCCCTCTGCGCTGGCAACCATTAGTTTGTTCTCTATATCTGTAACTCTCCTTCTGTTTTGTTATATTTGCTAGATAGTTGTATTTTTGAGATTCCATATATAGGTGATATCCTACAGTATTTGTTTCTGTTTGACTTATTTCACTTACCACAATGCCCTCCAAGGCCATCTATGTTGCTGCAAATGGCAAAGTTTTGTTCTTTTGTAAGGCTGAATAGTATGCCATTGGTTATATGTACCACATCTTCTTTATCTATTCATCTCTTGATGACACTTAGGTTGCTTCCATATCTTGGTAATTGTACACAAGGATGCTGCGAACATTGGGGTGCATGTATCTTTTCCAGTACATGTTATTGAGAACACGTGTTTTTGTTTTTTTCAGATTTATACCTAAGAGTGGAGTTGCGAGGTCATATAGTAGTTCTCTTTTTAGGTTTTGGAGAACCCTCCATACTGTTTTCCACAGTGGCTGCACCAGTTTACATCCCTACCAACAGTGTACCAGGGTTCCCTTTTCTCTCAAAAATTGTAAATTTTCTTCCTAGTGGTAATTGAGATGATAGTTCAATAATAACATAAGATCAGGTGAAGTCTAAAGAAATTTTAGAAAACCTGGATAAAGTAAGAACACATGTGTTCTCTGGCATCTGAATGTTGGAGAGACACCAAGACACGTGGGCCAAGTTGTGGAGAGAAGGGAAACACAGACGCAAGCTTGACATTTGCTGCAGCTTTTCTCCTTGGGGCATTTGCTGATTCAAACGTTACAGCCTAGGAGCTGAAAAGCCAAAGAGTTCAAGAGACTCTAACCACAGAAGCCAAAGAGCAAGAGCCGATTTACATGGATAAAAAGCATTTTAACTATGCCAAAGCAGAAAATGAAAAGAAAGAACTTTGCATTGCATTTAATAAAAGTTTAGGGAGATCTTTGTGGTATATTAGTGAACTTATTGGCGGAAATTTAGCCATGTACATTGTGTTGGAGAGGCACCAAGAGTTCAAGAATTCTCACATTTTGAGTACACAATTACCTTACATGTAGGCCTGGTGGCAGCCATTTACATAACAATGATTTGGAGGATGTGGTGTTAGTCAGCTCTTGCTGTGATAATGCTTTGGAAGAAATCGCCCCAAAACTCAGTTACATAAACAAGAATTTATTTTCCTTGGACCTATGGGCTAGTAGCTGCAGTGGCTCTCTTTTAGACCTCTAGATGGCTGGTTTTGCTCCGTGTTTTGGGTCAGTTTGAGGTGTGTCACACACATCTTCCTCTGGAGCCTGAGTGTGAGGCCGCAGCTCCCAGGCCCTGCCTTCTCACAAAGTTCAGTGAAACATAAGAGGTGCATGCAAATAGCAACCATAAGCATGCTGAAGTGGCTATACTAATACCAGAAAATATAGACTTTAAAACAAACAAAAGAGTTACTAGATATGAAAAGGGACATTTTATGATAAAAAAGGGAAGATACCAAAATTTTTAACATATTTGCCCTGAATAAGATAAAACCAAAGTACATGAAGAAGAAAATACCAACACCCATGAAGAATTGAAGGAAGAAATAGATAATTGCACAATATTAGGTAGAGGCTTCAGTACTCCACGGTCAATAATGGATAGAACAATTAGGCAGAAGATCAACAACGATATAGAAGACTTGGACAAGACTATGAATTAACAAGACCTACAAAACGTCTAGAGAATACTCAACCGAACAGTAAAATGCTCATCCTGCTCAACTACATGTGAAACGTTTCCCAGCATAGACGACATGCTAGGCTGTAAGAAAAGAGATTAAAAGCCACATACATTGCTGGTGGGAATGTAAAATGGCGCGGCCATTTTACAAAACAGCTTGAGAGTTCCTGCAAGTGTTAAACATCGAGTTACCCTATGACCCAGCAGTTCCATTACTAAATATATACCTAAGAGAAATGAAAACTTATGTCTGCACAAAAGCTTGTACGTGAATGTTCAGGGAAACCTATTTCTAAAAACAAAAGGTGGAAATAATTCAAATGTCAATCTGATAAATGAAGAAACAAAATGTGGAATAGCCGTACAATAGAATAGCATTCAGCTCTAAAAAGGCATGAAATATTGATCCATGTTACAACATGAATGAACCATGAAAGCATTATGTAAAGTTAAAGCAGCCAATCACAAAAGATCACATATTGTATGGTGCCATTTATATGAAGTGCCCAGAATAGCCAATCTGTAGAGACAGGAAGTCGATTAGTCGTTGCCTAGGGCTGAGAGGGTTGAGGAGAATGAAAAAACCTTGTTAATGTGTAATGGGATTTTTGTGAGGGGACAAAAATCTACAATTGGACTGTCGTGATGGTTCCACAAGTCTTTTAGTGGTTACACTAAGAACCACTGAATTGTATACATAAAAGAGTTGAAATTATGGTATGTAAATGACATCCCAATAAAGCTGTTAAAATTATGATAATTTTATAGTTATAAATTTGAAAATTCATCCAAAATTACACATTCTTAACAAATGCAACCTAACAAGACTAACCCAACAAAGAAAAAATATCTAAAACACCTGTATCTACTCAAAAAGTTGTTTGTATAGTTAAGTACCTTTACAGAAAATGATTTCCAGGGATAAATGGGTTTCCACGTAACTTCTTCCAAATATTTCGGGAAGAAGTATTGGTAATCTTACATAAAAATCTTCCAGGAAACAGAAAACTATATATTGCTCAAAGTATTTATAAGGCCAACATAAGCTTCAGATCAAAAGTAAAAAGAAGGGCTTCCCTGATGGTGCAGTGGTTAAGAATCCACCTCCCAATGCAGGGGACACGGGTTCGAGCCCTTGTGGGGGAAGATCCCACATGCCGTGGAGCAGCTACGCCCACGTGCCACAACTGCTGAGCCTGCGCTCTGGAGCCTGCGGGCCACAACTGCTGAGCCCGTGTGCCGCAACTACTGAAGCCTGCATGCCTAGAACCCGTGCTCCACAACAAGACAGGCCACCGCAAGGAGAAGCCAACTCACCACAACAAAGAATAGCCCCCCGCTCACCACAACTACAGAAAGCTCGCGTGCAACAATGAAGACCCAATGCAGCCACAAATAAATAAATAAAAAATAAAGTATAGGATCTTAAAAACAAAACAAAACAAAATCTATAAAGAATATTACAAGAATAGAATCACAGGCCAGTTTCTCTTTTGAAAATGCATGCAAAATGTGTAAACAGAAGCACAAACTGTACCCATGGTATGTAAAACAATCATATATCAGAATCAAAGTAGCTTTATTTTGGTAATGCCAGGTTGCTTTAATGTTCAAACATGAAATCCATCCCAGGAATGAATTAGAGTGGGAAAAGAAGTCATTTTAAACGAAGCCTTGGGAATTCCCTGGTTTTCCAGTGGTTAGAACTTGGCGCTTTCACTGCTGGGGCCCTGGGGTCCAATCCCAGGTCAGGGAAATAAGATCCTCCAAGACATGAGGCAGGGCCCCGAAAAAAAAAATAATGAAGTCTTAACCAGGAGAAGCACAAGATCGAATAAACATAACAGATAACACCTTATGAAAAGTAGGTGAAGATTATGGAATATTCTAAAATTTAAAACAAAAAGAAACTTTTAAAGATTCCAAAGGATGTGACTAATATTGTACATAGGCAAAAAATAAAATGAAATAAAATATACAAATGATGGGAGCCCCAGAATCCAGAAGCCCAAGTCCTGTCTCTGAAGATTCTCATTCAGTGGGTTCTGGATTTCCTCTGTGTGTCAAAACCTACAGGTGATTCTGATACGACTCACAGACACAATGTAAAGCTTCTGCTTTGCAGGAGAGAATACCAGATTATTCTGTTATTTTATAGTTACACTAACAGGTTGTACTATTGACGGATAAGTCTGATGTCAAAATGCACTCCCCACTAGGGATAAAAAAGGAACTAGTAGTCTCTACTGCTACTTGGTGGCAGCATGCATGTATTGCAAGAGCAATTATTGTAGGAATCCAAATTAGTGGAACATTTTAGAATTGGAAAACTACATACAGATCATCTAGTCAAGCTTCCAACTGTTATAGTTGTAAAAACTAAGGCCCATATAAATGAAATGATTTATCTCCAAAGAGTGTTAGTGAAAGAGTATGAAATAAAAAGTATCTCTGAACTTTTAATTTAGTGCTGTTTTTATTAATCTCAAGTACTAGCTTAAACTTCGGTGTGACACATTTGGGATTGAGTTCTTGCTCAGATTTACTGATTGTGTGCCTTTTAGTAAGTTACTAAAACACGCTTTATTTTTTAACAGGTTTATTTATTTATTTATTTTTGGCTGCATAGGCTCTTCATTGCTGTGTGCGGGCTTTCTCTAGTTGCAGTGAGCGGGGGCTACTCTTTGTTACAGTGCGCAGACTTCTCATTGGGGTGGCTTCTCGTTGTTGCTGAGCATGGAGTGTAGGTGTGTGGGCTTCAGTAGTTTTGGATCACGGGCTCTAGAGCGCAGGCTCGGTAGTTGTGGCGCACGGTCTTAGTTGCTCCGTGGCATGTGCAGTCTCATTTGCAGGTTCTGGGGAGGATTAAATGAGCTCATATGATATCCAATTGACTGAGGCAGAGTAGGCTTGGGATGAATCTTTGCTTGGTTTTCATTAGCTGCGGAGAAGAGGATGACAGCTTGGTGCCTCTCCAAATTTCACATGGGTGTGCCTCCCTTGGGGATCTTGTTAAATGCAGGCTGGTATTCAGTAGTTCTGGGTGGGGCCTGGATTCTGTCCTGCTAAGAAGCTCCTAGGTGACGGTGATGCTGAGGGCAAGCGTCCAGCTCCTGCATTTCTCCCTTTCTGGAAGAGCAGGACGTCTGCCCCCCGGGAGGAGAAAACATCCACAAAGTGACTACTAGGCACCAGCTTCCCTTACAGGCAAGGGACCTTTACCACTGCTCCCAACCATTGTGTCTGAGGCGCAGCAAGCCAAAACAGTGAGATGCTGAGGTTTGCAGCAAAGAGGAGGTTTATTCACAGGGCAGCCATGCGAGGAAGTGACGTGAAAATAGGTCTCCAATCCTCCTTCCCGAAAGCAAGGGGCTTGGGGTATCTGTGGGATAAAGAATAAAGAAGCAGGGCAGTATGGGTCATGGGGAGCTTGAGGCAAGGTGATTGGACAAAGATGTGCTCCTCATTGTTCTGAGCTGGTGTAATAGGCTACAGGGCTCAGCACATTCTCAGGCTGGAGTTTTTGGCCCTCTGATGGCAGAAGGCCAAAAGGCACTTGCCCAGGTGGAAGATCGGTGGTCCTCTCCACTCTAAACCAGCTCCGCCTACCTAGGCACAGCTGATTCCAAGTTCCTGGACAATACCGGGGCAAACATCTTTTTGCTTATGCTACGTGCTACTTGGAGGACGTGCAAGTGTTCAAGGTACCTTGATGAGTGAAGACAGGATTTCACTAATCATGACGCATGGTTTCACTTCCAGGTGAGCAGAAGAGACCTGTAGGCTGAGTCTGGCTCCTGGCACCTGGAATTGGAGGCAGATGGTTTAAAAACGGGCTCCCCCACCCTCTGTGTGATCTGAGGTAGATAGACTATTGATCCTTTTCTCCAATTAAAATGTGTGACTGGAAACACACTTAGTGGCATGTCTGACACACAGTAGTTATGCTACCGTAGGTCATTCTTGGAAACTGAAGCCGTGGTTTTGAGGGATCATCAAAACGAGTACAATGCTTGCCATGTTTCTCCTTGTTCATCCTGGTGAGAAACCTGGTAGAGAGAGCTCCATCCTTTCCCACAGGACCACACCCCTAGTACTTAGAGTGAAGTGGTTATGTCTCACTTAAGGCACCTTTTCCTTTTCCTTCCTTCTTTTTTCTTCATTAATCTTCATCCAACTGGCCTTTCTAAATTTTACACAAAACAAAACCATTTCTCAATGGATTCAGATACTACCCCAAGTTAGTATTCCAACCAAGTTCTTGATCTTCCGGGTCTCATCATCAGAAATTTCTGAGCCTAAATCTTCTCTAGTTTCTAGGATCACTCATTTTCTCATTTCTCCCTTCTCCTTTGAGTTCAGAGTCTTGCCAATTTAGTCCCTTCCCTAACCACAACTTATAATAAGGTGACACAGCAAAGTGATGAAAGTCTAGACGGTCTGGTTTTACTCCTGGGTTTTTGCCACCTACTTACTGTGTGGCATTAGCAAGCTATTCAACGTCTCTGGGCCTCAGTTTCCCCCCAAAAGTGAATATTACGAATATGACCTGCCGGGCTTCCATAGTGGTGCAGTGTTTGGGAGTCCGCCTGCTGATGCAAGGGGCACGGGTTCATGCCCCGGTCCGGGAGGATCCCACATGCCGTGGAGCGGTTGGGCCCGTGAGCCATGGCCGCTGAGCCCGCGTGTCCAGAGCCTGTGATCGGCAGCGGGAGAGGCCACGACAGTGAGAGGCCTGCGTACCACAAAAAAAAAAGAACATTACCTGCCTATAGGGTTGCCATTATGAGGAATATGTGGGTTAATATTTGATAAGAACTTAGAATAGTACTTGTTATAGTCTAAGCACTACAGTTGTGCTTTTTAATAATAATAAATGAAATTGCAAATGTATACCTTACTCAACTTTCTGTCATAACTTTGAAGTGTTGGTCTATCTGTTGGGTCTTGTCAGCCTGTAAAGGAGGTGAGGTGTCCGTAGCTTTGGTGTGAGACGTGCTGCCTGCCGAAGCACCGATGCCCGTCAACGCTGTGACCGCCAAAGCCGTGAACGGGTGCTGGAGAAAGCAGGAGCAGAATGGAAGATGACGGCATGGGAAGGAGGCGTGGTGTCCATAGGTTCGGGGTCTGAGGTGCTGCCTGCTGAAGCACCGATGCCCGCCAAAGCCGTAACTGGGGTGCTGGAGAAAACAGGAGCAGAACGGAAGATGACGGCGTGGGAAGGAGGCGTGGTGTCCATAGGTTCGGGGTCAGACGTGCTGCCTGCTGAAGCACCGATGCCCGGCAAAGGCGTAAATGGGGTGCTGGGGAAAACAGGAGCAGAATGGTAGATGATGGCGTGGGAAGGAGGTGTGGTGTCCATGGGTTCCATATCAGAGCTGCTGCGTGCCTGATCTGAGAGCAGAGAGTGACAGTGGGAGAGCTTCTCACTCCTTTTATATCTGACGGCTCCGCCTGCCTCTGTGACATGTCCATTGTACGTGTCACAGAGAAAGGGCGGGCGGGGCAGGGGGTGAGTCAGGGGGCACATGCGAGCCCCGCTGGTGGAGAAACCCCAGCCCAAAGGCAAAAGGCGGGGCCCCTTCTGGACTTTCTAGTGGCTGGGTCTTCTCGCTGTGGGTGGCAGGTGTTTGGCACGGGATGGGCCACCATGCAGAGACTGTTGGGGACTGTGGAGGCCTTCTCCTTCAGAGCTCACCCTGCCTGGGCACCGGCTCTGCAGGCCCCTCAGCTGCGCATATGTATCGGCCAGCCCTTCCCCACTACGGGGCCCAGAGGCCAGAGGCTGCTCAGAGCTGAGGGCAGGAGGCACCCAGAGCTTGCCAGGGTGTGGGCCACCTCCTCCGGGGACCTCCCCAGCTTCTCTGCGAGTCCTGGAGACAGGATCGCCTTCTCCAGGGCTGCTCAGCTGCCAGCATCACCATGAGCCAGGTGGCGAAGGTTTCTGAGCAGGAGATGCAGAGCCCTGATCCGACTGCATGCTGCACCCCACGATGTCCCTTCCTGGCAGGTAGGTTCTTTCTTCACTTCTTTTTTGAAATTTGGTCAGACAACATGTAAACCTTGCACCGTTCTTCAGGGTATACAGATGGTAGTGGCTTAGCCGGGATTCGAAGCAAGCCTGTGTGATTCCAGAGCTCGTGTTCTGGACTGTGGTGCCCCCTTATCATATATGCTTCATGTGTTCCTTGTTTTTCATTTTTTCTTGTAGTCCTTATGGTACTTAGCCCTAAGTGCCATACCTGTAACGAACAGCTACACTGCCCTGTGGGAGGTCTTCTTCTGTTCAACACATGAATTGGTCATCCACCACACTGTGTTCTAATCTCAGAAGATACAGGTCAGGGACCACCGGTTGTCAGCTGGTGCTACCATTGGTGCTGCCATTCCACATGTGTAACTGAGGCTTGAAGGCCGGATTTTCCCTTTGTCTAGTTTGAAGGATCCAGATATGTAAAGATTATAGTCTAGATAAATCATGGGCTATCCTGAAAGAAATTCACCAGTGAATTGTTCCGTATGGATTAGAAGCCAGTTTCTCTGGCCTTCCTGGAGTATATCCAGCAAGGCGTCTCATTCATGTCTAGAAAGCCAATATATCCTTTATTGCAACTTCAGCGTGGAGCGATGTATTGGTTTAAAGTACGATCAACACAATTTGGTCATTGTGAGTAGGCCAGCTGGGTCCACTCTTTATTACACATATGTAACTCGAGACATTCTTATGCCCAAGAGAGGAGACGTACTCTTGGGTGTCTAGGACGAGGGAAACATGTGTTGTTATTCAGGAGCTGGAAGCTGATGGTCTACACATCACTTGACCTTGTTTAAAACTTGTGTCTTTGGCTTGCTTCATTGGAGTGTTTTCTCTCCCCTGGGGCTGACATTGTGCGTTATGTATCACACAGGTGACATGTAGAAGTTTCAGAACCCAGAATCGTATAGATCAGTCAAAATGTATTTCTATAGTTTTGTTCAAAGTGTATGGAAAATAACACTGGGCATAATTCATATATTCCAGAATTAGTTGGACCCTCTGCTCATGAGATTCTTTTTATGGTATGTCACAGCAAATTTGGACTTCCACCCCCAATAAACTTTGGGGTTGGAGGACACAAAAAGCTTTTGCTCACACCTAAATTATGTCTGAAAGAAAAGGGTAAATATTATAAGCCCTTTCTAACCTCTCCAAGAGCAGAAATGATTTACAGCTGTGGCATGGAACCCTAATTCCTCGATCTCATTTGAGGAGAGTTCAGTAAGAAACAATGTCTTGATTTTTGTTTGTTTGGTTTCTTCCCTGTTTTCTCATCTTGCTTACCAACAATCCATTGTAATTCATGAGTTAGTATGGCAGCAGGCTGAGTGTTCCCTGGAGCTCATTAAATGATCTTTTTTTCCTAAAATAACTTTTGTGTCCTTGTTTTCAGCCCCTCTTCTTTCCTCTGCCCTTTACTACAACCAGAGCTCAGCCAAAGCTGACTGGCTTTGTGCAGACCTTACTTAGGGTTAGTCTTTTCTTCATTATTTTATTCATGGCTCCTCCATTTCATTGTTTGCCTTCTCGAAATGTGTTGAAATCTTTCTGTGGTGGATGACTTCCAAAATGTCTTGGCTTTGATTGGTTGATTAAGTTTGGTATTTCTACAGTATTGTTTAAATATGGTTTCAGGAGGAACAGAAAGTGAATATGTTTCCTTGTCTGCCATCTTGAGCTGAAAATCCCTGTGGATTTTAGCATCCAATGTTCCCATGGGAAAAAAACCCAACCTTGGCATTAATAGATGTGACACTCAAGATTTCAGCTTTTCGTGGGCAATCACTGAGGATTGGAATATGTGGTCATTTCTAAAGGGAAAATAATAACTACCTCATGGAGTAGATTTGAGGATTAATTTAGAGAATGAACATGAAAATGCTTTGTAAGGCTTAAGTCTATAAAAATGTTTTTTGTTATTATTTGATTTGTTGCTATTTCAACTTTACTCGACAGTTGTTTATGACCTTTCTTATGTGATAAAATGGCCCCTGGTTTATTGTTTTGAAAGCCAGAATATATTTTTCAATAGCTCGATGGAAATGGCATCATTTGTGAAGGTTAAGGGTGAAGGGATAAATGTTTCTTGACACCTATCACTTTACAGTGTTTTCAGGAACTAATTGACACTTGTATTCCTCTTCCAAATTTTGTTGAGCACCTCCTACGAGCCACATGCTTTACATCAGGTGTTGGAAAGCATTTTCTGGATTTTAAATATCTTAGGCTTTGTGGGCCATATACAGCTTCTGTAGCTTCTCCTCTTTCTTCTTCAACAAGCTTTCTAAACGTGAGAACCATTATTAGCTCACAGTCCCACAGATCCAGGCTGAGAGCCTGATTTGATTTGTGGCCATGATTTGCCGATTCCTGCTCTGCGTCCTCACTGAGGAGGGGGACCATGTTTGAGTAATCACTTCTTTGAATCAACTCTTGGTCTTCTGGGGCTTGTCCTTACTCTCCTACACTCTCTAATCAACATGGCATCCAGAGAGATCCTGTTAAAACATAAGTCAGATCATGTCACTGAAATCTCTTCAATGGCTTCTTCACAGAAGAATCAAAGTCCTCAAAGTGCCTCCAGAGCCCTAGAAATGTGGACCTCTGTTTCGTGTCTGACTATTTCCTTCTCCTCTCCACTTTGCTTGCTCTGTTTTCCACACACTGCCATCCTTTCTGCTCCTTGGGTACTCCAGCCTACTCTAGCCTCATTGACTTTCCATTGGACTGTTCCCTCTACCTGTACTATTCACTTCCCAGATATGCTCCTTGCTCCCTCTTAAATTTTATCTTCCCCAGAAAGTCCTCAGGGATCACTTAGTTTCAGCTAGCAGCCTCCTCCTAGCATCTAACCATCTCCATCTCCCTTCCCTGCTTGCTGTTTTTCTCCAGCACTTCCCTTATATATTCCCGCACTGTGGCGGCTCAGATTCAGCAAGTGATCATTGCCGCAGCATGGCCTCGGGGACCCTGGCTGCGGACACGATGTCCACACCTGCCTGGTGGCCCCTGCTCGCCTCACGGCCCCTCAGGTGCAGCATGCGCAGGACCCGCATTGCAGGCAGAAGACACAGGGCCACTGGCCCCACCTAGGCAGGCCCCTCGATGCCGTGCTCATGTTGGCTCAGACCTCTTCGCTCTCCGCGCTGCGGTTCAAACCTGTGGGCAGCGCTGTGTGGGCGGGGATCGAAGACCTCTGCCCACTCCTCAGTGTGTCAGCACGCAGCCCCGCCTCCCATGGGGACCCAGCCTGAGGAGCAGGGGCAGGAGATTCGAGACTAGGGTGGCGCGAAAGGTAGGAGGTGTGGAGAGTATGGGGTTTACAAAAAGTGTTTGCTGACTGATCCAAACAAAAGTGAGACATGGTTGTATCAACGCATTTAAAAAGTCATTAAACTGCCGCTAAGTGTCTGTGATCACCCCGCCTAGGAGAGAGCGTGCACTCCGTGAGGGACACATGAAAGGCTGAGTGAACGTCTACCTGTGGTCCATTACCTGGTGCACGGGTGTGTGAATTTTTGCGGAGAGCTCTTAATTTCTGTTGTCTCTGCTGACTTGACACGGTGGTTGGCAAACAGTGACGTGTTCAGTGTATTCAGGACATGATCATGGTTACTAATAATCACTTTGTTTTGCGCTGACACCTCCACAGAGAATTTACTACTGAATGTCCACTTTACAGAAGAGAAACTGAGGCGTAGGAAGTGAAGTGACTGAGTAAGAGGAAGGACTCAGACAATTGGTGTTAGTAAATTAACCCTGCAGGGGGCCGTTAGACTGTGGTGGCTCTAGTGATGCGGCCGCCTATGTAAAGCAAGGAAAATCTAAGCCTGTCAACGGCTCAGGGTGACAGACACCGCTGAGGACAGCCAGTCACAAACCACCAACTAGGCTTTAAAGCTATAGCAAATCAGTCATTTCCTTGCTTTGCTTCTGCTCTTTTAAAATAAGCATCTCTGCAGCTCCTGTGGCTGGAGTGCTCCTCACCGCTTCCACTTTGGTGGTGCCTGAATTGAATCTAATTTTGCTCACATAGTCTTAAAATTTTAAATATGCCTCAGTTTGTCTTTTAGGGCTGGCCGTAGAAGTTGGATTTGTGTCCAGTTTCTAGAACAGTGGTTGTCCTCTGGTCAGGCCTTAGGCGTTCTGTGTACAACGTTCCTCTTCTACCACCACCTTCTGGATGCCTCCACCCTCTACCATCTCCCGCGCATCAGATCCCCTAGATGCTCACATTATAACATCGCAGACACTCCTCTGTCTTCCAGCCAGCGTGTGAACTGAAACATTTCCATTCCTGTTGAAGAGTCTGGTGTGACCACTTTCCCAAACACAGCCACTCCCCAGCTGACCCTGGGTAACCACTCTTCTGAACTTGGTCTCCATCACTGACATGGACATCTTTCTATTTATGCTACATTTTTAAGTATTCATAAACCGCATATAGTATTCTATATTTTGTCTTCTTACTTGCTTTATTTAGTGTTATCTTTGCTAGGTTCATCCATGCTGACACGTAAAGATCTGTCTAGTTCACGTACTTTCCTCGCTATGTAGGATTCCCATGTACGGAAATACAATAATTTATATGTGCTTTTTCCTGTTGATGGATATTTAAATTGTTTCCAATTTTCAGTATGATTTCTTTTAAAAACATGTTTATATAGTTTTTAAAGGTTACTTTACATTTACAGTTATTACAAAATACTGCCTATATTCCCTGTGTTGTACAATACATCCTTGAGCCTATTGTGGACCTAGTAGTTTACATCTCCCACTTCCCGACCCCTGTATTGCCCCCTCCTCCCCCTCTGCGCTGGCAACCATTAGTTTGTTCTCTATATCTGTAACTCTCCTTCTGTTTTGTTATATTTGCTAGATAGTTGTATTTTTGAGATTCCATATATAGGTGATATCCTACAGTATTTGTTTCTGTTTGACTTATTTCACTTACCACAATGCCCTCCAAGGCCATCTATGTGGCTGCAAATGGCAAAGTTTTGTTCTTTTGTAAGGCTGAGTAGTATGCCATTGGTTATATGTACCACATCTTCTTTATCTATTCATCTCTTGATGACACTTAGGTTGCTTCCATATCTTGGTAATTGTACACAAGGATGCTGCGAACATTGGGGTGCATGTATCTTTTCCAGTACATGTTATTGAGAACACGTGTTTTTGTTTTTTTCAGATTTATACCTAAGAGTGGAGTTGCGAGGTCATATAGTAGTTCTCTTTTTAGGTTTTGGAGAACCCTCCATACTGTTTTCCACAGTGGCTGCACCAGTTTACATCCCTACCAACAGTGTACCAGGGTTCCCTTTTCTCTCAAAAATTGTAAATTTTCTTCCTAGTGGTAATTGAGATGATAGTTCAATAATAACATAAGATCAGGTGAAGTCTAAAGAAATTTTAGAAAACCTGGATAAAGTAAGAACACATGTGTTCTCTGGCATCTGAATGTTGGAGAGACACCAAGACACGTGGGCCAAGTTGTGGAGAGAAGGGAAACACAGACGCAAGCTTGACATTTGCTGCAGCTTT
Organism: Mesoplodon mirus; assembly: GCF_964341445.2. Lineage (NCBI taxonomy): Eukaryota > Metazoa > Chordata > Mammalia > Artiodactyla > Ziphiidae > Mesoplodon > Mesoplodon mirus. The sequence goes on along the minus strand of NW_028295808.1, from coordinate 3,033,386 downwards.
TCTCCTTGGGGCATTTGCTGATTCAAACGTTACAGCCTAGGAGCTGAAAAGCCAAAGAGTTCAAGAGACTCTAACCACAGAAGCCAAAGAGCAAGAGCCGATTTACATGGATAAAAAGCATTTTAACTATGCCAAAGCAGAAAATGAAAAGAAAGAACTTTGCATTGCATTTAATAAAAGTTTAGGGAGATCTTTGTGGTATATTAGTGAACTTATTGGCGGAAATTTAGCCATGTACATTGTGTTGGAGAGGCACCAAGAGTTCAAGAATTCTCACATTTTGAGTACACAATTACCTTACATGTAGGCCTGGTGGCAGCCATTTACATAACAATGATTTGGAGGATGTGGTGTTAGTCAGCTCTTGCTGTGATAATGCTTTGGAAGAAATCGCCCCAAAACTCAGTTACATAAACAAGAATTTATTTTCCTTGGACCTATGGGCTAGTAGCTGCAGTGGCTCTCTTTTAGACCTCTAGATGGCTGGTTTTGCTCCGTGTTTTGGGTCAGTTTGAGGTGTGTCACACACATCTTCCTCTGGAGCCTGAGTGTGAGGCCGCAGCTCCCAGGCCCTGCCTTCTCACAAAGTTCAGTGAAACATAAGAGGTGCATGCAAATAGCAACCATAAGCATGCTGAAGTGGCTATACTAATACCAGAAAATATAGACTTTAAAACAAACAAAAGAGTTACTAGATATGAAAAGGGACATTTTATGATAAAAAAGGGAAGATACCAAAATTTTTAACATATTTGCCCTGAATAAGATAAAACCAAAGTACATGAAGAAGAAAATACCAACACCCATGAAGAATTGAAGGAAGAAATAGATAATTGCACAATATTAGGTAGAGGCTTCAGTACTCCACGGTCAATAATGGATAGAACAATTAGGCAGAAGATCAACAACGATATAGAAGACTTGGACAAGACTATGAATTAAGAAGACCTACAAAACGTCTAGAGAATACTCAACCGAACAGTAAAATGCTCATCCTGCTCAACTACATGTGAAACGTTTCCCAGCATAGACGACATGCTAGGCTGTAAGAAAAGAGATTAAAAGCCACATACATTGCTGGTGGGAATGTAAAATGGCGCGGCCATTTTACAAAACAGCTTGAGAGTTCCTGCAAGTGTTAAACATCGAGTTACCCTATGACCCAGCAGTTCCATTACTAAATATATACCTAAGAGAAATGAAAACTTATGTCTGCACAAAAGCTTGTACGTGAATGTTCAGGGAAACCTATTTCTAAAAACAAAAGGTGGAAATAATTCAAATGTCAATCTGATAAATGAAGAAACAAAATGTGGAATAGCCGTACAATAGAATAGCATTCAGCTCTAAAAAGGCATGAAATATTGATCCATGTTACAACATGAATGAACCATGAAAGCATTATGTAAAGTTAAAGCAGCCAATCACAAAAGATCACATATTGTATGGTGCCATTTATATGAAGTGCCCAGAATAGCCAATCTGTAGAGACAGGAAGTCGATTAGTCGTTGCCTAGGGCTGAGAGGGTTGAGGAGAATGAAAAAACCTTGTTAATGTGTAATGGGATTTTTGTGAGGGGACAAAAATCTACAATTGGACTGTCGTGATGGTTCCACAAGTCTTTTAGTGGTTACACTAAGAACCACTGAATTGTATACATAAAAGAGTTGAAATTATGGTATGTAAATGACATCCCAATAAAGCTGTTAAAATTATGATAATTTTATAGTTATAAATTTGAAAATTCATCCAAAATTACACATTCTTAACAAATGCAACCTAACAAGACTAACCCAACAAAGAAAAAATATCTAAAACACCTGTATCTGCTCAAAAAGTTGTTTGTATAGTTAAGTACCTTTACAGAAAATGATTTCCAGGGATAAATGGGTTTCCACGTAACTTCTTCCAAATATTTCGGGAAGAAGTATTGGTAATCTTACATAAAAATCTTCCAGGAAACAGAAAACTATATATTGCTCAAAGTATTTATAAGGCCAACATAAGCTTCAGATCAAAAGTAAAAAGAAGGGCTTCCCTGATGGTGCAGTGGTTAAGAATCCACCTCCCAATGCAGGGGACACGGGTTCGAGCCCTTGTGGGGGAAGATCCCACATGCCGTGGAGCAGCTACGCCCACGTGCCACAACTGCTGAGCCTGCGCTCTGGAGCCTGCGGGCCACAACTGCTGAGCCCGTGTGCCGCAACTACTGAAGCCTGCATGCCTAGAACCCGTGCTCCACAACAAGACAGGCCACCGCAAGGAGAAGCCAACTCACCACAACAAAGAATAGCCCCCCGCTCACCACAACTACAGAAAGCTCGCGTGCAACAATGAAGACCCAATGCAGCCACAAATAAATAAATAAAAAATAAAGTATAGGATCTTAAAAACAAAACAAAACAAAATCTATAAAGAATATTACAAGAATAGAATCACAGGCCAGTTTCTCTTTTGAAAATGCATGCAAAATGTGTAAACAGAAGCACAAACTGTACCCATGGTATGTAAAACAATCATATATCAGAATCAAAGTAGCTTTATTTTGGTAATGCCAGGTTGCTTTAATGTTCAAACATGAAATCCATCCCAGGAATGAATTAGAGTGGGAAAAGAAGTCATTTTAAACGAAGCCTTGGGAATTCCCTGGTTTTCCAGTGGTTAGAACTTGGCGCTTTCACTGCTGGGGCCCTGGGGTCCAATCCCAGGTCAGGGAAATAAGATCCTCCAAGACATGAGGCAGGGCCCCGAAAAAAAAAATAATGAAGTCTTAACCAGGAGAAGCACAAGATCGAATAAACATAACAGATAACACCTTATGAAAAGTAGGTGAAGATTATGGAATATTCTAAAATTTAAAACAAAAAGAAACTTTTAAAGATTCCAAAGGATGTGACTAATATTGTACATAGGCAAAAAATAAAATGAAATAAAATATACAAATGATGGGAGCCCCAGAATCCAGAAGCCCAAGTCCTGTCTCTGAAGATTCTCATTCAGTGGGTTCTGGATTTCCTCTGTGTGTCAAAACCTACAGGTGATTCTGATACGACTCACAGACACAATGTAAAGCTTCTGCTTTGCAGGAGAGAATACCAGATTATTCTGTTATTTTATAGTTACACTAACAGGTTGTACTATTGACGGATAAGTCTGATGTCAAAATGCACTCCCCACTAGGGATAAAAAAGGAACTAGTAGTCTCTACTGCTACTTGGTGGCAGCATGCATGTATTGCAAGAGCAATTATTGTAGGAATCCAAATTAGTGGAACATTTTAGAATTGGAAAACTACATACAGATCATCTAGTCAAGCTTCCAACTGTTATAGTTGTAAAAACTAAGGCCCATATAAATGAAATGATTTATCTCCAAAGAGTGTTAGTGAAAGAGTATGAAATAAAAAGTATCTCTGAACTTTTAATTTAGTGCTGTTTTTATTAATCTCAAGTACTAGCTTAAACTTCGGTGTGACACATTTGGGATTGAGTTCTTGCTCAGATTTACTGATTGTGTGCCTTTTAGTAAGTTACTAAAACACGCTTTATTTTTTAACAGGTTTATTTATTTATTTATTTTTGGCTGCATAGGCTCTTCATTGCTGTGTGCGGGCTTTCTCTAGTTGCAGTGAGCGGGGGCTACTCTTTGTTGCAGTGCGCAAACTTCTCATTGGGGTGGCTTCTCGTTGTTGCTGAGCATGGATTGTAGGTGTGTGGGCTTCAGTAGTTTTGGATCACGGGCTCTAGAGCGCAGGCTCGGTAGTTGTGGCGCACGGTCTTAGTTGCTCCGTGGCATGTGCAGTCTCATTTGCAGGTTCTGGGGAGGATTAAATGAGCTCATATGATATCCAATTGACTGAGGCAGAGTAGGCTTGGGATGAATCTTTGCTTGGTTTTCATTAGCTGCGGAGAAGAGGATGACAGCTTGGTGCCTCTCCAAATTTCACATGGGTGTGCCTCCCTTGGGGATCTTGTTAAATGCAGGCTGGTATTCAGTAGTTCTGGGTGGGGCCTGGATTCTGTCCTGCTAAGAAGCTCCTAGGTGACGGTGATGCTGAGGGCAAGGGTCCAGCTCCTGCATTTCTCCCTTTCTGGAAGAGCAGGACGTCTGCCCCCCGGGAGGAGAAAACATCCACAAAGTGACTACTAGGCACCAGCTTCCCTTACAGGCAAGGGACCTTTACCACTGCTCCCAACCATTGTGTCTGAGGCGCAGCAAGCCAAAACACTGAGATGCTGAGGTTTGCAGCAAAGAGGAGGTTTATTCACAGGGCAGCCATGCGAGGAAGTGACGTGAAAATAGGTCTCCAATCCTCCTTCCCGAAAGCAAGGGGCTTGGGGTATCTGTGGGATAAAGAATAAAGAAGCAGGGCAGTATGGGTCATGGGGAGCTTGAGGCAAGGTGATTGGACAAAGATGTGCTCCTCATTGTTCTGAGCTGGTGTAATAGGCTACAGGGCTCAGCACATTCTCAGGCTGGAGTTTTTGGCCCTCTGATGGCAGAAGGCCAAAAGGCACTTGCCCAGGTGGAAGATCGGTGGTCCTCTCCACTCTAAACCAGCTCCGCCTACCTAGGCACAGCTGATTCCAAGTTCCTGGACAATACCGGGGCAAACATCTTTTTGCTTATGCTACGTGCTACTTGGAGGACGTGCAAGTGTTCAAGGTACCTTGATGAGTGAAGACAGGATTTCACTAATCATGACGCATGGTTTCACTTCCAGGTGAGCAGAAGAGACCTGTAGGCTGAGTCTGGCTCCTGGCACCTGGAATTGGAGGCAGATGGTTTAAAAACGGGCTCCCCCACCCTCTGTGTGATCTGAGGTAGATAGACTATTGATCCTTTTCTCCAATTAAAATGTGTGACTGGAAACACACTTAGTGGCATGTCTGACACACAGTAGTTATGCTACCGTAGGTCATTCTTGGAAACTGAAGCCGTGGTTTTGAGGGATCATCAAAACGAGTACAATGCTTGCCATGTTTCTCCTTGTTCATCCTGGTGAGAAACCTGGTAGAGAGAGCTCCATCCTTTCCCACAGGACCACACCCCTAGTACTTAGAGTGAAGTGGTTATGTCTCACTTAAGGCACCTTTTCCTTTTCCTTCCTTCTTTTTTCTTCATTAATCTTCATCCAACTGGCCTTTCTAAATTTTACACAAAACAAAACCATTTCTCAATGGATTCAGATACTACCCCAAGTTAGTATTCCAACCAAGTTCTTGATCTTCCGGGTCTCATCATCAGAAATTTCTGAGCCTAAATCTTCTCTAGTTTCTAGGATCACTCATTTTCTCATTTCTCCCTTCTCCTTTGAGTTCAGAGTCTTGCCAATTTAGTCCCTTCCCTAACCACAACTTATAATAAGGTGACACAGCAAAGTGATGAAAGTCTAGACGGTCTGGTTTTACTCCTGGGTTTTTGCCACCTACTTACTGTGTGGCATTAGCAAGCTATTCAACGTCTCTGGGCCTCAGTTTCCCCCCAAAAGTGAATATTACGAATATGACCTGCCGGGCTTCCATAGTGGTGCAGTGTTTGGGAGTCCGCCTGCTGATGCAAGGGGCACGGGTTCATGCCCCGGTCCGGGAGGATCCCACATGCCGTGGAGCGGTTGGGCCCGTGAGCCATGGCCGCTGAGCCCGCGTGTCCAGAGCCTGTGATCGGCAGCGGGAGAGGCCACGACAGTGAGAGGCCTGCGTACCACAAAAAAAAAAAGAACATTACCTGCCTATAGGGTTGCCATTATGAGGAATATGTGGGTTAATATTTGATAAGAACTTAGAATAGTACTTGTTATAGTCTAAGCACTACAGTTGTGCTTTTTAATAATAATAAATGAAATTGCAAATGTATACCTTACTCAACTTTCTGTCATAACTTTGAAGTGTTGGTCTATCTGTTGGGTCTTGTCAGCCTGTAAAGGAGGTGAGGTGTCCGTAGCTTTGGTGTGAGACGTGCTGCCTGCCGAAGCACCGATGCCCGTCAACGCTGTGACCGCCAAAGCCGTGAACGGGTGCTGGAGAAAGCAGGAGCAGAATGGAAGATGACGGCATGGGAAGGAGGCGTGGTGTCCATAGGTTCGGGGTCAGACGTGCTGCCTGCTGAAGCACCGATGCCCGGCAAAGGCGTAAATGGGGTGCTGGGGAAAACAGGAGCAGAATGGTAGATGATGGCGTGGGAAGGAGGTGTGGTGTCCATGGGTTCCATATCAGAGCTGCTGCGTGCCTGATCTGAGAGCAGAGAGTGACAGTGGGAGAGCTTCTCACTCCTTTTATATCTGACGGCTCCGCCTGCCTCTGTGACATGTCCATTGTACGTGTCACAGAGAAAGGGCGGGCGGGGCAGGGGGTGAGTCAGGGGGCACATGCGAGCCCCGCTGGTGGAGAAACCCCAGCCCAAAGGCAAAAGGCGGGGCCCCTTCTGGACTTTCTAGTGGCTGGGTCTTCTCGCTGTGGGTGGCAGGTGTTTGGCACGGGATGGGCCACCATGCAGAGACTGTTGGGGACTGTGGAGGCCTTCTCCTTCAGAGCTCACCCTGCCTGGGCACCGGCTCTGCAGGCCCCTCAGCTGCGCATATGTATCGGCCAGCCCTTCCCCACTACGGGGCCCAGAGGCCAGAGGCTGCTCAGAGCTGAGGGCAGGAGGCACCCAGAGCTTGCCAGGGTGTGGGCCACCTCCTCCGGGGACCTCCCCAGCTTCTCTGCGAGTCCTGGAGACAGGATCGCCTTCTCCAGGGCTGCTCAGCTGCCAGCATCACCATGAGCCAGGTGGCGAAGGTTTCTGAGCAGGAGATGCAGAGCCCTGATCCGACTGCATGCTGCACCCCACGATGTCCCTTCCTGGCAGGTAGGTTCTTTCTTCACTTCTTTTTTGAAATTTGGTCAGACAACATGTAAACCTTGCACCGTTCTTCAGGGTATACAGATGGTAGTGGCTTAGCCGGGATTCGAAGCAAGCCTGTGTGATTCCAGAGCTCGTGTTCTGGACTGTGGTGCCCCCTTATCATATATGCTTCATGTGTTCCTTGTTTTTCATTTTTTCTTGTAGTCCTTATGGTACTTAGCCCTAAGTGCCATACCTGTAACGAACAGCTACACTGCCCTGTGGGAGGTCTTCTTCTGTTCAACACATGAATTGGTCATCCACCGCACTGTGTTCTAATCTCAGAAGATACAGGTCAGGGACCACCAGTTGTCAGCTGGTGCTACCATTGGTGCTGCCATTCCACATGTCTAACTGAGGCTTGAAGGCCGGATTTTCCCTTTGTCTAGTTTGAAGGATCCAGATATGTAAAGATTATAGTCTAGATAAATCATGGGCTATCCTGAAAGAAATTCACCAGTGAATTGTTCCGTGTGGATTAGAAGCCAGTTTCTCTGGCCTTCCTGGAGTATATCCAGCAAGGCGTCTCATTCATGTCTAGAAAGCCAATATATCCTTTATTGCAACTTCAGCGTGGAGCGATGTATTGGTTTAAAGTACGATCAACACAATTTGGTCATTGTGAGTAGGCCAGCTGGGTCCACTCTTTATTACACATATGTAACTCGAGACATTCTTATGCCCAAGAGAGGAGACGTACTCTTGGGTGTCTAGGACGAGGGAAACATGTGTTGTTATTCAGGAGCTGGAAGCTGATGGTCTACACATCACTTGACCTTGTTTAAAACTTGTGTCTTTGGCTTGCTTCATTGGAGTGTTTTCTCTCCCCTGGGGCTGACATTGTGCGTTATGTATCACACAGGTGACATGTAGAAGTTTCAGAACCCAGAATCGTATAGATCAGTCAAAATGTATTTCTATAGTTTTGTTCAAAGTGTATGGAAAATAACACTGGGCATAATTCATATATTCCAGAATTAGTTGGACCCTCTGCTCATGAGATTCTTTTTATGGTATGTCACAGCAAATTTGGACTTCCACCCCCAATAAACTTTGGGGTTGGAGGACACAAAAAGCTTTTGCTCACACCTAAATTATGTCTGAAAGAAAAGGGTAAATATTATAAGCCCTTTCTAACCTCTCCAAGAGCAGAAATGATTTACAGCTGTGGCATGGAACCCTAATTCCTCGATCTCATTTGAGGAGAGTTCAGTAAGAAACAATGTCTTGATTTTTGTTTGTTTGGTTTCTTCCCTGTTTTCTCATCTTGCTTACCAACAATCCATTGTAATTCATGAGTTAGTATGGCAGCAGGCTGAGTGTTCCCTGGAGCTCATTAAATGATCTTTTTTTCCTAAAATAACTTTTGTGTCCTTGTTTTCAGCCCCTCTTCTTTCCTCTGCCCTTTACTACAACCAGAGCTCAGCCAAAGCTGACTGGCTTTGTGCAGACCTTACTTAGGGTTAGTCTTTTCTTCATTATTTTATTCATGGCTCCTCCATTTCATTGTTTGCCTTCTCGAAATGTGTTGAAATCTTTCTGTGGTGGATGACTTCCAAAATGTCTTGGCTTTGATTGGTTGATTAAGTTTGGTATTTCTACAGTATTGTTTAAATATGGTTTCAGGAGGAACAGAAAGTGAATATGTTTCCTTGTCTGCCATCTTGAGCTGAAAATCCCTGTGGATTTTAGCATCCAATGTTCCCATGGGAAAAAAACCCAACCTTGGCATTAATAGATGTGACACTCAAGATTTCAGCTTTTCGTGGGCAATCACTGAGGATTGGAATATGTGGTCATTTCTAAAGGGAAAATAATAACTACCTCATGGAGTAGATTTGAGGATTAATTTAGAGAATGAACATGAAAATGCTTTGTAAGGCTTAAGTCTATAAAAATGTCTTTTGTTATTATTTGATTTGTTGCTATTTCAACTTTACTCGACAGTTGTTTATGACCTTTCTTATGTGATAAAATGGCCCCTGGTTTATTGTTTTGAAAGCCAGAATATATTTTTCAATAGCTCGATGGAAATGGCATCATTTGTGAAGGTTAAGGGTGAAGGGATAAATGTTTCTTGACACCTATCACTTTACAGTGTTTTCAGGAACTAATTGACACTTGTATTCCTCTTCCAAATTTTGTTGAGCACCTCCTACGAGCCACATGCTTTACATCAGGTGTTGGAAAGCATTTTCTGGATTTTAAATATCTTAGGCTTTGTGGGCCATATACAGCTTCTGTAGCTTCTCCTCTTTCTTCTTCAACAAGCTTTCTAAACGTGAGAACCATTATTAGCTCACAGTCCCACAGATCCAGGCTGAGAGCCTGATTTGATTTGTGGCCATGATTTGCCAATTCCTGCTCTGCGTCCTCACTGAGGAGGGGGACCATGTTTGAGTAATCACTTCTTTGAATCAACTCTTGGTCTTCTGGGGCTTGTCCTTACTCTCCTACACTCTCTAATCAACATGGCATCCAGAGAGATCCTGTTAAAACATAAGTCAGATCATGTCACTGAAATCTCTTCAATGGCTTCTTCACAGAAGAATCAAAGTCCTCAAAGTGCCTCCAGAGCCCTAGAAATGTGGACCTCTGTTTCGTGTCTGACTATTTCCTTCTCCTCTCCACTTTGCTTGCTCTGTTTTCCACACACTGCCATCCTTTCTGCTCCTTGGGTACTCCAGCCTACTCTAGCCTCATTGACTTTCCATCGGACTGTTCCCTCTACCTGTACTATTCACTTCCCAGATATGCTCCTTGCTCCCTCTTAAATTTTATCTTCCCCAGAAAGTCCTCAGGGATCACTTAGTTTCAGCTAGCAGCCTCCTCCTAGCATCTAACCATCTCCATCTCCCTTCCCTGCTTGCTGTTTTTCTCCAGCACTTCCCTTATATATTCCCGCACTGTGGCGGCTCAGATTCAGCAAGTGATCATTGCCGCAGCATGGCCTCGGGGACCCTGGCTGCGGACACGATGTCCACACCTGCCTGGTGGCCCCTGCTCGCCTCACGGCCCCTCAGGTGCAGCATGCGCAGGACCCGCATTGCAGGCAGAAGACACAGGGCCACTGGCCCCAGCTAGGCAGGCCCCTCGATGCCGTGCTCATGTTGGCTCAGACCTCTTCGCTCTCCGCGCTGCGGTTCAAACCTGTGGGCAGCGCTGTGTGGGCGGGGATCGAAGACCTCCGCCCACTCCTCAGTGTGTCAGCACGCAGCCCCGCCTCCCATGGGGACCCAGCCTGAGGAGCAGGGGCAGGAGATTCGAGACTAGGGTGGCGCGAAAGGTAGGAGGTGTGGAGAGTATGGGGTTTACAAAAAGTGTTTGCTGACTGATCCAAACAAAAGTGAGACATGGTTGTATCAACGCATTTAAAAAGTCATTAAACTGCCGCTAAGTGTCTGTGATCACCCCGCCTAGGAGAGAGCGTGCACTCCGTGAGGGACACATGAAAGGCTGAGTGAACGTCTACCTGTGGTCCGTTACCTGGTGCACGGGTGTGTGAATTTTTGCGGAGAGCTCTTAATTTCTGTTGTCTCTGCTGACTTGACACGGTGGTTGGCAAACAGTGACGTGTTCAGTGTATTCAGGACATGATCATGGTTACTAATAATCACTTTGTTTTGCGCTGACACCTCCACAGAGAATTTACTACTGAATGTCCACTTTACAGAAGAGAAACTGAGGCGTAGGAAGTGAAGTGACTGAGTAAGAGGAAGGACTCAGACAATTGGTGTTAGTAAATTAACCCTGCAGGGGGCCTTTAGACTGTGGTGGCTCTAGTGATGCGGCCGCCTATGTAAAGCAAGGAAAATCTAAGCCTGTCAACGGCTCAGGGTGACGGACACCGCTGAGGACAGCCAGTCACAAACCACCAACTAGGCTTTAAAGCTATAGCAAATCAGTCATTTCCTTGCTTTGCTTCTGCTCTTTTAAAATAAGCATCTCTGCAGCTCCTGTGGCTGGAGTGCTCCTCACCGCTTCCACTTTGGTGGTGCCTGAATTGAATCTAATTTTGCTCACATAGTCTTAAAATTTTAAATATGCCTCAGTTTGTCTTTTAGGGCTGGCCGTAGAAGTTGGATTTGTGTCCAGTTTCTAGAACAGTGGTTGTCCTCTGGTCAGGCCTTAGGCGTTCTGTGTACAACGTTCCTCTTCTACCACCACCTTCTGGATGCCTCCACCCTCTACCATCTCCCGCGCATCAGATCCCCTAGATGCTCACATTATAACATCGCAGACACTCCTCTGTCTTCCAGCCAGCGTGTGAACTGAAACATTTCCATTCCTGTTGAAGAGTCTGGTGTGACCACTTTCCCAAACACAGCCACTCCCCAGCTGACCCTGGGTAACCACTCTTCTGAACTTGGTCTCCATCACTGACATGGACATCTTTCTATTTATGCTACATTTTTAAGTATTCATAAACCGCATATAGTATTCTATATTTTGTCTTCTTACTTGCTTTATTTAGTGTTATCTTTGCTAGGTTCATCCATGCTGACACGTAAAGATCTGTCTAGTTCACGTACTTTCCTCGCTATGTAGGATTCCCATGTACGGAAATACAATAATTTATATGTGCTTTTTCCTGTTGATGGATATTTAAATTGTTTCCAATTTTCAGTATGATTTCTTTTAAAAACATGTTTATATAGTTTTTAAAGGTTACTTTACATTTACAGTTATTACAAAATACTGCCTATATTCCCTGTGTTGTACAATACATCCTTGAGCCTATTGTGGACCTAGTAGTTTACATCTCCCACTTCCCGACCCCTGTATTGCCCCCTCCTCCCCCTCTGCGCTGGCAACCATTAGTTTGTTCTCTATATCTGTAACTCTCCTTCTGTTTTGTTATATTTGCTAGATAGTTGTATTTTTGAGATTCCATATATAGGTGATATCCTACAGTATTTGTTTCTGTTTGACTTATTTCACTTACCACAATGCCCTCCAAGGCCATCTATGTGGCTGCAAATGGCAAAGTTTTGTTCTTTTGTAAGGCTGAGTAGTATGCCATTGGTTATATGTACCACATCTTCTTTATCTATTCATCTCTTGATGACACTTAGGTTGCTTCCATATCTTGGTAATTGTACACAAGGATGCTGCGAACATTGGGGTGCATGTATCTTTTCCAGTACATGTTATTGAGAACACGTGTTTTTGTTTTTTTCAGATTTATACCTAAGAGTGGAGTTGCGAGGTCATATAGTAGTTCTCTTTTTAGGTTTTGGAGAACCCTCCATACTGTTTTCCACAGTGGCTGCACCAGTTTACATCCCTACCAACAGTGTACCAGGGTTCCCTTTTCTCTCAAAAATTGTAAATTTTCTTCCTAGTGGTAATTGAGATGATAGTTCAATAATAACATAAGATCAGGTGAAGTCTAAAGAAATTTTAGAAAACCTGGATAAAGTAAGAACACATGTGTTCTCTGGCATCTGAATGTTGGAGAGACACCAAGACACGTGGGCCAAGTTGTGGAGAGAAGGGAAACACAGACGCAAGCTTGACATTTGCTGCAGCTTTTCTCCTTGGGGCATTTGCTGATTCAAACGTTACAGCCTAGGAGCTGAAAAGCCAAAGAGTTCAAGAGACTCTAACCACAGAAGCCAAAGAGCAAGAGCCGATTTACATGGATAAAAAGCATTTTAACTATGCCAAAGCAGAAAATGAAAAGAAAGAACTTTGCATTGCATTTAATAAAAGTTTAGGGAGATCTTTGTGGTATATTAGTGAACTTATTGGCGGAAATTTAGCCATGTACATTGTGTTGGAGAGGCACCAAGAGTTCAAGAATTCTCACATTTTGAGTACACAATTACCTTACATGTAGGCCTGGTGGCAGCCATTTACATAACAATGATTTGGAGGATGTGGTGTTAGTCAGCTCTTGCTGTGATAATGCTTTGGAAGAAATCGCCCCAAAACTCAGTTACATAAACAAGAATTTATTTTCCTTGGACCTATGGGCTAGTAGCTGCAGTGGCTCTCTTTTAGACCTCTAGATGGCTGGTTTTGCTCCGTGTTTTGGGTCAGTTTGAGGTGTGTCACACACATCTTCCTCTGGAGCCTGAGTGTGAGGCCGCAGCTCCCAGGCCCTGCCTTCTCACAAAGTTCAGTGAAACATAAGAGGTGCATGCAAATAGCAACCATAAGCATGCTGAAGTGGCTATACTAATACCAGAAAATATAGACTTTAAAACAAACAAAAGAGTTACTAGATATGAAAAGGGACATTTTATGATAAAAAAGGGAAGATACCAAAATTTTTAACATATTTGCCCTGAATAAGATAAAACCAAAGTACATGAAGAAGAAAATACCAACACCCATGAAGAATTGAAGGAAGAAATAGATAATTGCACAATATTAGGTAGAGGCTTCAGTACTCCACGGTCAATAATGGATAGAACAATTAGGCAGAAGATCAACAACGATATAGAAGACTTGGACAAGACTATGAATTAACAAGACCTACAAAACGTCTAGAGAATGCTCAACCGAACAGTAAAATGCTCATCCTGCTCAACTACATGTGAAACGTTTCCCAGCATAGACGACATGCTAGGCTGTAAGAAAAGAGATTAAAAGCCACATACATTGCTGGTGGGAATGTAAAATGGCGCGGCCATTTTACAAAACAGCTTGAGAGTTCCTGCAAGTGTTAAACATCGAGTTACCCTATGACCCAGCAGTTCCATTACTAAATATATACCTAAGAGAAATGAAAACTTATGTCTGCACAAAAGCTTGTACGTGAATGTTCAGGGAAACCTATTTCTAAAAACAAAAGGTGGAAATAATTCAAATGTCAATCTGATAAATGAAGAAACAAAATGTGGAATAGCCGTACAATAGAATAGCATTCAGCTCTAAAAAGGCATGAAATATTGATCCATGTTACAACATGAATGAACCATGAAAGCATTATGTAAAGTTAAAGCAGCCAATCACAAAAGATCACATATTGTATGGTGCCATTTATATGAAGTGCCCAGAATAGCCAATCTGTAGAGACAGGAAGTCGATTAGTCGTTGCCTAGGGCTGAGAGGGTTGAGGAGAATGAAAAAACCTTGTTAATGTGTAATGGGATTTTTGTGAGGGGACAAAAATCTACAATTGGACTGTCGTGATGGTTCCACAAGTCTTTTAGTGGTTACACTAAGAACCACTGAATTGTATACATAAAAGAGTTGAAATTATGGTATGTAAATGACATCCCAATAAAGCTGTTAAAATTATGATAATTTTATAGTTATAAATTTGAAAATTCATCCAAAATTACACATTCTTAACAAATGCAACCTAACAAGACTAACCCAACAAAGAAAAAATATCTAAAACACCTGTATCTACTCAAAAAGTTGTTTGTATAGTTAAGTACCTTTACAGAAAATGATTTCCAGGGATAAATGGGTTTCCACGTAACTTCTTCCAAATATTTCGGGAAGAAGTATTGGTAATCTTACATAAAAATCTTCCAGGAAACAGAAAACTATATATTGCTCAAAGTATTTATAAGGCCAACATAAGCTTCAGATCAAAAGTAAAAAGAAGGGCTTCCCTGATGGTGCAGTGGTTAAGAATCCACCTCCCAATGCAGGGGACACGGGTTCGAGCCCTTGTGGGGGAAGATCCCACATGCCGTGGAGCAGCTACGCCCACGTGCCACAACTGCTGAGCCTGCGCTCTGGAGCCTGCGGGCCACAACTGCTGAGCCCGTGTGCCGCAACTACTGAAGCCTGCATGCCTAGAACCCGTGCTCCACAACAAGACAGGCCACCGCAAGGAGAAGCCAACTCACCACAACAAAGAATAGCCCCCCGCTCACCACAACTACAGAAAGCTCGCGTGCAACAATGAAGACCCAATGCAGCCACAAATAAATAAATAAAAAATAAAGTATAGGATCTTAAAAACAAAACAAAACAAAATCTATAAAGAATATTACAAGAATAGAATCACAGGCCAGTTTCTCTTTTGAAAATGCATGCAAAATGTGTAAACAGAAGCACAAACTGTACCCATGGTATGTAAAACAATCATATATCAGAATCAAAGTAGCTTTATTTTGGTAATGCCAGGTTGCTTTAATGTTCAAACATGAAATCCATCCCAGGAATGAATTAGAGTGGGAAAAGAAGTCATTTTAAACGAAGCCTTGGGAATTCCCTGGTTTTCCAGTGGTTAGAACTTGGCGCTTTCACTGCTGGGGCCCTGGGGTCCAATCCCAGGTCAGGGAAATAAGATCCTCCAAGACATGAGGCAGGGCCCCGAAAAAAAAAATAATGAAGTCTTAACCAGGAGAAGCACAAGATCGAATAAACATAACAGATAACACCTTATGAAAAGTAGGTGAAGATTATGGAATATTCTAAAATTTAAAACAAAAAGAAACTTTTAAAGATTCCAAAGGATGTGACTAATATTGTACATAGGCAAAAAATAAAATGAAATAAAATATACAAATGATGGGAGCCCCAGAATCCAGAAGCCCAAGTCCTGTCTCTGAAGATTCTCATTCAGTGGGTTCTGGATTTCCTCTGTGTGTCAAAACCTACAGGTGATTCTGATACGACTCACAGACACAATGTAAAGCTTCTGCTTTGCAGGAGAGAATACCAGATTATTCTGTTATTTTATAGTTACACTAACAGGTTGTACTATTGACGGATAAGTCTGATGTCAAAATGCACTCCCCACTAGGGATAAAAAAGGAACTAGTAGTCTCTACTGCTACTTGGTGGCAGCATGCATGTATTGCAAGAGCAATTATTGTAGGAATCCAAATTAGTGGAACATTTTAGAATTGGAAAACTACATACAGATCATCTAGTCAAGCTTCCAACTGTTATAGTTGTAAAAACTAAGGCCCATATAAATGAAATGATTTATCTCCAAAGAGTGTTAGTGAAAGAGTATGAAATAAAAAGTATCTCTGAACTTTTAATTTAGTGCTGTTTTTATTAATCTCAAGTACTAGCTTAAACTTCGGTGTGACACATTTGGGATTGAGTTCTTGCTCAGATTTACTGATTGTGTGCCTTTTAGTAAGTTACTAAAACACGCTTTATTTTTTAACAGGTTTATTTATTTATTTATTTTTGGCTGCATAGGCTCTTCATTGCTGTGTGCGGGCTTTCTCTAGTTGCAGTGAGCGGGGGCTACTCTTTGTTGCAGTGCGCAAACTTCTCATTGGGGTGGCTTCTCGTTGTTGCTGAGCATGGATTGTAGGTGTGTGGGCTTCAGTAGTTTTGGATCACGGGCTCTAGAGCGCAGGCTCGGTAGTTGTGGCGCACGGTCTTAGTTGCTCCGTGGCATGTGCAGTCTCATTTGCAGGTTCTGGGGAGGATTAAATGAGCTCATATGATATCCAATTGACTGAGGCAGAGTAGGCTTGGGATGAATCTTTGCTTGGTTTTCATTAGCTGCGGAGAAGAGGATGACAGCTTGGTGCCTCTCCAAATTTCACATGGGTGTGCCTCCCTTGGGGATCTTGTTAAATGCAGGCTGGTATTCAGTAGTTCTGGGTGGGGCCTGGATTCTGTCCTGCTAAGAAGCTCCTAGGTGACGGTGATGCTGAGGGCAAGGGTCCAGCTCCTGCATTTCTCCCTTTCTGGAAGAGCAGGACGTCTGCCCCCCGGGAGGAGAAAACATCCACAAAGTGACTACTAGGCACCAGCTTCCCTTACAGGCAAGGGACCTTTACCACTGCTCCCAACCATTGTGTCTGAGGCGCAGCAAGCCAAAACACTGAGATGCTGAGGTTTGCAGCAAAGAGGAGGTTTATTCACAGGGCAGCCATGCGAGGAAGTGACGTGAAAATAGGTCTCCAATCCTCCTTCCCGAAAGCAAGGGGCTTGGGGTATCTGTGGGATAAAGAATAAAGAAGCAGGGCAGTATGGGTCATGGGGAGCTTGAGGCAAGGTGATTGGACAAAGATGTGCTCCTCATTGTTCTGAGCTGGTGTAATAGGCTACAGGGCTCAGCACATTCTCAGGCTGGAGTTTTTGGCCCTCTGATGGCAGAAGGCCAAAAGGCACTTGCCCAGGTGGAAGATCGGTGGTCCTCTCCACTCTAAACCAGCTCCGCCTACCTAGGCACAGCTGATTCCAAGTTCCTGGACAATACCGGGGCAAACATCTTTTTGCTTATGCTACGTGCTACTTGGAGGACGTGCAAGTGTTCAAGGTACCTTGATGAGTGAAGACAGGATTTCACTAATCATGACGCATGGTTTCACTTCCAGGTGAGCAGAAGAGACCTGTAGGCTGAGTCTGGCTCCTGGCACCTGGAATTGGAGGCAGATGGTTTAAAAACGGGCTCCCCCACCCTCTGTGTGATCTGAGGTAGATAGACTATTGATCCTTTTCTCCAATTAAAATGTGTGACTGGAAACACACTTAGTGGCATGTCTGACACACAGTAGTTATGCTACCGTAGGTCATTCTTGGAAACTGAAGCCGTGGTTTTGAGGGATCATCAAAACGAGTACAATGCTTGCCATGTTTCTCCTTGTTCATCCTGGTGAGAAACCTGGTAGAGAGAGCTCCATCCTTTCCCACAGGACCACACCCCTAGTACTTAGAGTGAAGTGGTTATGTCTCACTTAAGGCACCTTTTCCTTTTCCTTCCTTCTTTTTTCTTCATTAATCTTCATCCAACTGGCCTTTCTAAATTTTACACAAAACAAAACCATTTCTCAATGGATTCAGATACTACCCCAAGTTAGTATTCCAACCAAGTTCTTGATCTTCCGGGTCTCATCATCAGAAATTTCTGAGCCTAAATCTTCTCTAGTTTCTAGGATCACTCATTTTCTCATTTCTCCCTTCTCCTTTGAGTTCAGAGTCTTGCCAATTTAGTCCCTTCCCTAACCACAACTTATAATAAGGTGACACAGCAAAGTGATGAAAGTCTAGACGGTCTGGTTTTACTCCTGGGTTTTTGCCACCTACTTACTGTGTGGCATTAGCAAGCTATTCAACGTCTCTGGGCCTCAGTTTCCCCCCAAAAGTGAATATTACGAATATGACCTGCCGGGCTTCCATAGTGGTGCAGTGTTTGGGAGTCCGCCTGCTGATGCAAGGGGCACGGGTTCATGCCCCGGTCGGGGAGGATCCCACATGCCGTGGAGCGGTTGGGCCCGTGAGCCATGGCCGCTGAGCCCGCGTGTCCAGAGCCTGTGATCGGCAGCGGGAGAGGCCACGACAGTGAGAGGCCTGCGTACCACAAAAAAAAAAAGAACATTACCTGCCTATAGGGTTGCCATTATGAGGAATATGTGGGTTAATATTTGATAAGAACTTAGAATAGTACTTGTTATAGTCTAAGCACTACAGTTGTGCTTTTTAATAATAATAAATGAAATTGCAAATGTATACCTTACTCAACTTTCTGTCATAACTTTGAAGTGTTGGTCTATCTGTTGGGTCTTGTCAGCCTGTAAAGGAGGTGAGGTGTCCGTAGCTTTGGTGTGAGACGTGCTGCCTGCCGAAGCACCGATGCCCGTCAACGCTGTGACCGCCAAAGCCGTGAACGGGTGCTGGAGAAAGCAGGAGCAGAATGGAAGATGACGGCATGGGAAGGAGGCGTGGTGTCCATAGGTTCGGGGTCAGACGTGCTGCCTGCTGAAGCACCGATGCCCGGCAAAGGCGTAAATGGGGTGCTGGGGAAAACAGGAGCAGAATGGTAGATGATGGCGTGGGAAGGAGGTGTGGTGTCCATGGGTTCCATATCAGAGCTGCTGCGTGCCTGATCTGAGAGCAGAGAGTGACAGTGGGAGAGCTTCTCACTCCTTTTATATCTGACGGCTCCGCCTGCCTCTGTGACATGTCCATTGTACGTGTCACAGAGAAAGGGCGGGCGGGGCAGGGGGTGAGTCAGGGGGCACATGCGAGCCCCGCTGGTGGAGAAACCCCAGCCCAAAGGCAAAAGGCGGGGCCCCTTCTGGACTTTCTAGTGGCTGGGTCTTCTCGCTGTGGGTGGCAGGTGTTTGGCACGGGATGGGCCACCATGCAGAGACTGTTGGGGACTGTGGAGGCCTTCTCCTTCAGAGCTCACCCTGCCTGGGCACCGGCTCTGCAGGCCCCTCAGCTGCGCATATGTATCGGCCAGCCCTTCCCCACTACGGGGCCCAGAGGCCAGAGGCTGCTCAGAGCTGAGGGCAGGAGGCACCCAGAGCTTGCCAGGGTGTGGGCCACCTCCTCCGGGGACCTCCCCAGCTTCTCTGCGAGTCCTGGAGACAGGATCGCCTTCTCCAGGGCTGCTCAGCTGCCAGCATCACCATGAGCCAGGTGGCGAAGGTTTCTGAGCAGGAGATGCAGAGCCCTGATCCGACTGCATGCTGCACCCCACGATGTCCCTTCCTGGCAGGTAGGTTCTTTCTTCACTTCTTTTTTGAAATTTGGTCAGACAACATGTAAACCTTGCACCGTTCTTCAGGGTATACAGATGGTAGTGGCTTAGCCGGGATTCGAAGCAAGCCTGTGTGATTCCAGAGCTCGTGTTCTGGACTGTGGTGCCCCCTTATCATATATGCTTCATGTGTTCCTTGTTTTTCATTTTTTCTTGTAGTCCTTATGGTACTTAGCCCTAAGTGCCATACCTGTAACGAACAGCTACACTGCCCTGTGGGAGGTCTTCTTCTGTTCAACACATGAATTGGTCATCCACCGCACTGTGTTCTAATCTCAGAAGATACAGGTCAGGGACCACCAGTTGTCAGCTGGTGCTACCATTGGTGCTGCCATTCCACATGTCTAACTGAGGCTTGAAGGCCGGATTTTCCCTTTGTCTAGTTTGAAGGATCCAGATATGTAAAGATTATAGTCTAGATAAATCATGGGCTATCCTGAAAGAAATTCACCAGTGAATTGTTCCGTGTGGATTAGAAGCCAGTTTCTCTGGCCTTCCTGGAGTATATCCAGCAAGGCGTCTCATTCATGTCTAGAAAGCCAATATATCCTTTATTGCAACTTCAGCGTGGAGCGATGTATTGGTTTAAAGTACGATCAACACAATTTGGTCATTGTGAGTAGGCCAGCTGGGTCCACTCTTTATTACACATATGTAACTCGAGACATTCTTATGCCCAAGAGAGGAGACGTACTCTTGGGTGTCTAGGACGAGGGAAACATGTGTTGTTATTCAGGAGCTGGAAGCTGATGGTCTACACATCACTTGACCTTGTTTAAAACTTGTGTCTTTGGCTTGCTTCATTGGAGTGTTTTCTCTCCCCTGGGGCTGACATTGTGCGTTATGTATCACACAGGTGACATGTAGAAGTTTCAGAACCCAGAATCGTATAGATCAGTCAAAATGTATTTCTATAGTTTTGTTCAAAGTGTATGGAAAATAACACTGGGCATAATTCATATATTCCAGAATTAGTTGGACCCTCTGCTCATGAGATTCTTTTTATGGTATGTCACAGCAAATTTGGACTTCCACCCCCAATAAACTTTGGGGTTGGAGGACACAAAAAGCTTTTGCTCACACCTAAATTATGTCTGAAAGAAAAGGGTAAATATTATAAGCCCTTTCTAACCTCTCCAAGAGCAGAAATGATTTACAGCTGTGGCATGGAACCCTAATTCCTCGATCTCATTTGAGGAGAGTTCAGTAAGAAACAATGTCTTGATTTTTGTTTGTTTGGTTTCTTCCCTGTTTTCTCATCTTGCTTACCAACAATCCATTGTAATTCATGAGTTAGTATGGCAGCAGGCTGAGTGTTCCCTGGAGCTCATTAAATGATCTTTTTTTCCTAAAATAACTTTTGTGTCCTTGTTTTCAGCCCCTCTTCTTTCCTCTGCCCTTTACTACAACCAGAGCTCAGCCAAAGCTGACTGGCTTTGTGCAGACCTTACTTAGGGTTAGTCTTTTCTTCATTATTTTATTCATGGCTCCTCCATTTCATTGTTTGCCTTCTCGAAATGTGTTGAAATCTTTCTGTGGTGGATGACTTCCAAAATGTCTTGGCTTTGATTGGTTGATTAAGTTTGGTATTTCTACAGTATTGTTTAAATATGGTTTCAGGAGGAACAGAAAGTGAATATGTTTCCTTGTCTGCCATCTTGAGCTGAAAATCCCTGTGGATTTTAGCATCCAATGTTCCCATGGGAAAAAAACCCAACCTTGGCATTAATAGATGTGACACTCAAGATTTCAGCTTTTCGTGGGCAATCACTGAGGATTGGAATATGTGGTCATTTCTAAAGGGAAAATAATAACTACCTCATGGAGTAGATTTGAGGATTAATTTAGAGAATGAACATGAAAATGCTTTGTAAGGCTTAAGTCTATAAAAATGTCTTTTGTTATTATTTGATTTGTTGCTATTTCAACTTTACTCGACAGTTGTTTATGACCTTTCTTATGTGATAAAATGGCCCCTGGTTTATTGTTTTGAAAGCCAGAATATATTTTTCAATAGCTCGATGGAAATGGCATCATTTGTGAAGGTTAAGGGTGAAGGGATAAATGTTTCTTGACACCTATCACTTTACAGTGTTTTCAGGAACTAATTGACACTTGTATTCCTCTTCCAAATTTTGTTGAGCACCTCCTACGAGCCACATGCTTTACATCAGGTGTTGGAAAGCATTTTCTGGATTTTAAATATCTTAGGCTTTGTGGGCCATATACAGCTTCTGTAGCTTCTCCTCTTTCTTCTTCAACAAGCTTTCTAAACGTGAGAACCATTATTAGCTCACAGTCCCACAGATCCAGGCTGAGAGCCTGATTTGATTTGTGGCCATGATTTGCCGATTCCTGCTCTGCGTCCTCACTGAGGAGGGGGACCATGTTTGAGTAATCACTTCTTTGAATCAACTCTTGGTCTTCTGGGGCTTGTCCTTACTCTCCTACACTCTCTAATCAACATGGCATCCAGAGAGATCCTGTTAAAACATAAGTCAGATCATGTCACTGAAATCTCTTCAATGGCTTCTTCACAGAAGAATCAAAGTCCTCAAAGTGCCTCCAGAGCCCTAGAAATGTGGACCTCTGTTTCGTGTCTGACTATTTCCTTCTCCTCTCCACTTTGCTTGCTCTGTTTTCCACACACTGCCATCCTTTCTGCTCCTTGGGTACTCCAGCCTACTCTAGCCTCATTGACTTTCCATCGGACTGTTCCCTCTACCTGTACTATTCACTTCCCAGATATGCTCCTTGCTCCCTCTTAAATTTTATCTTCCCCAGAAAGTCCTCAGGGATCACTTAGTTTCAGCTAGCAGCCTCCTCCTAGCATCTAACCATCTCCATCTCCCTTCCCTGCTTGCTGTTTTTCTCCAGCACTTCCCTTATATATTCCCGCACTGTGGCGGCTCAGATTCAGCAAGTGATCATTGCCGCAGCATGGCCTCGGGGACCCTGGCTGCGGACACGATGTCCACACCTGCCTGGTGGCCCCTGCTCGCCTCACGGCCCCTCAGGTGCAGCATGCGCAGGACCCGCATTGCAGGCAGAAGACACAGGGCCACTGGCCCCAGCTAGGCAGGCCCCTCGATGCCGTGCTCATGTTGGCTCAGACCTCTTCGCTCTCCGCGCTGCGGTTCAAACCTGTGGGCAGCGCTGTGTGGGCGGGGATCGAAGACCTCCGCCCACTCCTCAGTGTGTCAGCACGCAGCCCCGCCTCCCATGGGGACCCAGCCTGAGGAGCAGGGGCAGGAGATTCGAGACTAGGGTGGCGCGAAAGGTAGGAGGTGTGGAGAGTATGGGGTTTACAAAAAGTGTTTGCTGACTGATCCAAACAAAAGTGAGACATGGTTGTATCAACGCATTTAAAAAGTCATTAAACTGCCGCTAAGTGTCTGTGATCACCCCGCCTAGGAGAGAGCGTGCACTCCGTGAGGGACACATGAAAGGCTGAGTGAACGTCTACCTGTGGTCCGTTACCTGGTGCACGGGTGTGTGAATTTTTGCGGAGAGCTCTTAATTTCTGTTGTCTCTGCTGACTTGACACGGTGGTTGGCAAACAGTGACGTGTTCAGTGTATTCAGGACATGATCATGGTTACTAATAATCACTTTGTTTTGCGCTGACACCTCCACAGAGAATTTACTACTGAATGTCCACTTTACAGAAGAGAAACTGAGGCGTAGGAAGTGAAGTGACTGAGTAAGAGGAAGGACTCAGACAATTGGTGTTAGTAAATTAACCCTGCAGGGGGCCTTTAGACTGTGGTGGCTCTAGTGATGCGGCCGCCTATGTAAAGCAAGGAAAATCTAAGCCTGTCAACGGCTCAGGGTGACGGACACCGCTGAGGACAGCCAGTCACAAACCACCAACTAGGCTTTAAAGCTATAGCAAATCAGTCATTTCCTTGCTTTGCTTCTGCTCTTTTAAAATAAGCATCTCTGCAGCTCCTGTGGCTGGAGTGCTCCTCACCGCTTCCACTTTGGTGGTGCCTGAATTGAATCTAATTTTGCTCACATAGTCTTAAAATTTTAAATATGCCTCAGTTTGTCTTTTAGGGCTGGCCGTAGAAGTTGGATTTGTGTCCAGTTTCTAGAACAGTGGTTGTCCTCTGGTCAGGCCTTAGGCGTTCTGTGTACAACGTTCCTCTTCTACCACCACCTTCTGGATGCCTCCACCCTCTACCATCTCCCGCGCATCAGATCCCCTAGATGCTCACATTATAACATCGCAGACACTCCTCTGTCTTCCAGCCAGCGTGTGAACTGAAACATTTCCATTCCTGTTGAAGAGTCTGGTGTGACCACTTTCCCAAACACAGCCACTCCCCAGCTGACCCTGGGTAACCACTCTTCTGAACTTGGTCTCCATCACTGACATGGACATCTTTCTATTTATGCTACATTTTTAAGTATTCATAAACCGCATATAGTATTCTATATTTTGTCTTCTTACTTGCTTTATTTAGTGTTATCTTTGCTAGGTTCATCCATGCTGACACGTAAAGATCTGTCTAGTTCACGTACTTTCCTCGCTATGTAGGATTCCCATGTACGGAAATACAATAATTTATATGTGCTTTTTCCTGTTGATGGATATTTAAATTGTTTCCAATTTTCAGTATGATTTCTTTTAAAAACATGTTTATATACTTTTTAAAGGTTACTTTACATTTACAGTTATTACAAAATACTGCCTATATTCCCTGTGTTGTACAATACATCCTTGAGCCTATTGTGGACCTAGTAGTTTACATCTCCCACTTCCCGACCCCTGTATTGCCCCCTCCTCCCCCTCTGCGCTGGCAACCATTAGTTTGTTCTCTATATCTGTAACTCTCCTTCTGTTTTGTTATATTTGCTAGATAGTTGTATTTTTGAGATTCCATATATAGGTGATATCCTACAGTATTTGTTTCTGTTTGACTTATTTCACTTACCACAATGCCCTCCAAGGCCATCTATGTGGCTGCAAATGGCAAAGTTTTGTTCTTTTGTAAGGCTGAGTAGTATGCCATTGGTTATATGTACCACATCTTCTTTATCTATTCATCTCTTGATGACACTTAGGTTGCTTCCATATCTTGGTAATTGTACACAAGGATGCTGCGAACATTGGGGTGCATGTATCTTTTCCAGTACATGTTATTGAGAACACGTGTTTTTGTTTTTTTCAGATTTATACCTAAGAGTGGAGTTGCGAGGTCATATAGTAGTTCTCTTTTTAGGTTTTGGAGAACCCTCCATACTGTTTTCCACAGTGGCTGCACCAGTTTACATCCCTACCAACAGTGTACCAGGGTTCCCTTTTCTCTCAAAAATTGTAAATTTTCTTCCTAGTGGTAATTGAGATGATAGTTCAATAATAACATAAGATCAGGTGAAGTCTAAAGAAATTTTAGAAAACCTGGATAAAGTAAGAACACATGTGTTCTCTGGCATCTGAATGTTGGAGAGACACCAAGACACGTGGGCCAAGTTGTGGAGAGAAGGGAAACACAGACGCAAGCTTGACATTTGCTGCAGCTTTTCTCCTTGGGGCATTTGCTGATTCAAACGTTACAGCCTAGGAGCTGAAAAGCCAAAGAGTTCAAGAGACTCTAACCACAGAAGCCAAAGAGCAAGAGCCGATTTACATGGATAAAAAGCATTTTAACTATGCCAAAGCAGAAAATGAAAAGAAAGAACTTTGCATTGCATTTAATAAAAGTTTAGGGAGATCTTTGTGGTATATTAGTGAACTTATTGGCGGAAATTTAGCCATGTACATTGTGTTGGAGAGGCACCAAGAGTTCAAGAATTCTCACATTTTGAGTACACAATTACCTTACATGTAGGCCTGGTGGCAGCCATTTACATAACAATGATTTGGAGGATGTGGTGTTAGTCAGCTCTTGCTGTGATAATGCTTTGGAAGAAATCGCCCCAAAACTCAGTTACATAAACAAGAATTTATTTTCCTTGGACCTATGGGCTAGTAGCTGCAGTGGCTCTCTTTTAGACCTCTAGATGGCTGGTTTTGCTCCGTGTTTTGGGTCAGTTTGAGGTGTGTCACACACATCTTCCTCTGGAGCCTGAGTGTGAGGCCGCAGCTCCCAGGCCCTGCCTTCTCACAAAGTTCAGTGAAACATAAGAGGTGCATGCAAATAGCAACCATAAGCATGCTGAAGTGGCTATACTAATACCAGAAAATATAGACTTTAAAACAAACAAAAGAGTTACTAGATATGAAAAGGGACATTTTATGATAAAAAAGGGAAGATACCAAAATTTTTAACATATTTGCCCTGAATAAGATAAAACCAAAGTACATGAAGAAGAAAATACCAACACCCATGAAGAATTGAAGGAAGAAATAGATAATTGCACAATATTAGGTAGAGGCTTCAGTACTCCACGGTCAATAATGGATAGAACAATTAGGCAGAAGATCAACAACGATATAGAAGACTTGGACAAGACTATGAATTAACAAGACCTACAAAACGTCTAGAGAATGCTCAACCGAACAGTAAAATGCTCATCCTGCTCAACTACATGTGAAACGTTTCCCAGCATAGACGACATGCTAGGCTGTAAGAAAAGAGATTAAAAGCCACATACATTGCTGGTGGGAATGTAAAATGGCGCGGCCATTTTACAAAACAGCTTGAGAGTTCCTGCAAGTGTTAAACATCGAGTTACCCTATGACCCAGCAGTTCCATTACTAAATATATACCTAAGAGAAATGAAAACTTATGTCTGCACAAAAGCTTGTACGTGAATGTTCAGGGAAACCTATTTCTAAAAACAAAAGGTGGAAATAATTCAAATGTCAATCTGATAAATGAAGAAACAAAATGTGGAATAGCCGTACAATAGAATAGCATTCAGCTCTAAAAAGGCATGAAATATTGATCCATGTTACAACATGAATGAACCATGAAAGCATTATGTAAAGTTAAAGCAGCCAATCACAAAAGATCACATATTGTATGGTGCCATTTATATGAAGTGCCCAGAATAGCCAATCTGTAGAGACAGGAAGTCGATTAGTCGTTGCCTAGGGCTGAGAGGGTTGAGGAGAATGAAAAAACCTTGTTAATGTGTAATGGGATTTTTGTGAGGGGACAAAAATCTACAATTGGACTGTCGTGATGGTTCCACAAGTCTTTTAGTGGTTACACTAAGAACCACTGAATTGTATACATAAAAGAGTTGAAATTATGGTATGTAAATGACATCCCAATAAAGCTGTTAAAATTATGATAATTTTATAGTTATAAATTTGAAAATTCATCCAAAATTACACATTCTTAACAAATGCAACCTAACAAGACTAACCCAACAAAGAAAAAATATCTAAAACACCTGTATCTACTCAAAAAGTTGTTTGTATAGTTAAGTACCTTTACAGAAAATGATTTCCAGGGATAAATGGGTTTCCACGTAACTTCTTCCAAATATTTCGGGAAGAAGTATTGGTAATCTTACATAAAAATCTTCCAGGAAACAGAAAACTATATATTGCTCAAAGTATTTATAAGGCCAACATAAGCTTCAGATCAAAAGTAAAAAGAAGGGCTTCCCTGATGGTGCAGTGGTTAAGAATCCACCTCCCAATGCAGGGGACACGGGTTCGAGCCCTTGTGGGGGAAGATCCCACATGCCGTGGAGCAGCTACGCCCACGTGCCACAACTGCTGAGCCTGCGCTCTGGAGCCTGCGGGCCACAACTGCTGAGCCCGTGTGCCGCAACTACTGAAGCCTGCATGCCTAGAACCCGTGCTCCACAACAAGACAGGCCACCGCAAGGAGAAGCCAACTCACCACAACAAAGAATAGCCCCCCGCTCACCACAACTACAGAAAGCTCGCGTGCAACAATGAAGACCCAATGCAGCCACAAATAAATAAATAAAAAATAAAGTATAGGATCTTAAAAACAAAACAAAACAAAATCTATAAAGAATATTACAAGAATAGAATCACAGGCCAGTTTCTCTTTTGAAAATGCATGCAAAATGTGTAAACAGAAGCACAAACTGTACCCATGGTATGTAAAACAATCATATATCAGAATCAAAGTAGCTTTATTTTGGTAATGCCAGGTTGCTTTAATGTTCAAACATGAAATCCATCCCAGGAATGAATTAGAGTGGGAAAAGAAGTCATTTTAAACGAAGCCTTGGGAATTCCCTGGTTTTCCAGTGGTTAGAACTTGGCGCTTTCACTGCTGGGGCCCTGGGGTCCAATCCCAGGTCAGGGAAATAAGATCCTCCAAGACATGAGGCAGGGCCCCGAAAAAAAAAATAATGAAGTCTTAACCAGGAGAAGCACAAGATCGAATAAACATAACAGATAACACCTTATGAAAAGTAGGTGAAGATTATGGAATATTCTAAAATTTAAAACAAAAAGAAACTTTTAAAGATTCCAAAGGATGTGACTAATATTGTACATAGGCAAAAAATAAAATGAAATAAAATATACAAATGATGGGAGCCCCAGAATCCAGAAGCCCAAGTCCTGTCTCTGAAGATTCTCATTCAGTGGGTTCTGGATTTCCTCTGTGTGTCAAAACCTACAGGTGATTCTGATACGACTCACAGACACAATGTAAAGCTTCTGCTTTGCAGGAGAGAATACCAGATTATTCTGTTATTTTATAGTTACACTAACAGGTTGTACTATTGACGGATAAGTCTGATGTCAAAATGCACTCCCCACTAGGGATAAAAAAGGAACTAGTAGTCTCTACTGCTACTTGGTGGCAGCATGCATGTATTGCAAGAGCAATTATTGTAGGAATCCAAATTAGTGGAACATTTTAGAATTGGAAAACTACATACAGATCATCTAGTCAAGCTTCCAACTGTTATAGTTGTAAAAACTAAGGCCCATATAAATGAAATGATTTATCTCCAAAGAGTGTTAGTGAAAGAGTATGAAATAAAAAGTATCTCTGAACTTTTAATTTAGTGCTGTTTTTATTAATCTCAAGTACTAGCTTAAACTTCGGTGTGACACATTTGGGATTGAGTTCTTGCTCAGATTTACTGATTGTGTGCCTTTTAGTAAGTTACTAAAACACGCTTTATTTTTTAACAGGTTTATTTATTTATTTATTTTTGGCTGCATAGGCTCTTCATTGCTGTGTGCGGGCTTTCTCTAGTTGCAGTGAGCGGGGGCTACTCTTTGTTGCAGTGCGCAGACTTCTCATTGGGGTGGCTTCTCGTTGTTGCTGAGCATGGAGTGTAGGTGTGTGGGCTTCAGTAGTTTTGGATCACGGGCTCTAGAGCGCAGGCTCGGTAGTTGTGGCGCACGGTCTTAGTTGCTCCGTGGCATGTGCAGTCTCATTTGCAGGTTCTGGGGAGGATTAAATGAGCTCATATGATATCCAATTGACTGAGGCAGAGTAGGCTTGGGATGAATCTTTGCTTGGTTTTCATTAGCTGCGGAGAAGAGGATGACAGCTTGGTGCCTCTCCAAATTTCACATGGGTGTGCCTCCCTTGGGGATCTTGTTAAATGCAGGCTGGTATTCAGTAGTTCTGGGTGGGGCCTGGATTCTGTCCTGCTAAGAAGCTCCTAGGTGACGGTGATGCTGAGGGCAAGGGTCCAGCTCCTGCATTTCTCCCTTTCCGAAAGAGCAGGACGTCTGCCCCCCGGGAGGAGAAAACATCCACAAAGTGACTACTAGGCCCTACCAGCTTCCCTTACAGGCAAGGGACCTTTACCACTGCTCCCAACCATTGTGTCTGAGGCGCAGCAAGCCAAAACACTGAGATGCTGAGGTTTGCAGCAAAGAGGAGGTTTATTCACAGGGCAGCCATGCGAGGAAGTGACGTGAAAATAGGTCTCCAATCCTCCTTCCCGAAAGCAAGGGGCTTGGGGTATCTGTGGGATAAAGAATAAAGAAGCAGGGCAGTATGGGTCATGGGGAGCTTGAGGCAAGGTGATTGGACAAAGATGTGCTCCTCATTGTTCTGAGCTGGTGTAATAGGCTACAGGGCTCAGCACATTCTCAGGCTGGAGTTTTTGGCCCTCTGATGGCAGAAGGCCAAAAGGCACTTGCCCAGGTGGAAGATCGGTGGTCCTCTCCACTCTAAACCAGCTCCGCCTACCTAGGCACAGCTGATTCCAAGTTCCTGGACAATACCGGGGCAAACATCTTTTTGCTTATGCTACGTGCTACTTGGAGGACGTGCAAGTGTTCAAGGTACCTTGATGAGTGAAGACAGGATTTCACTAATCATGACGCATGGTTTCACTTCCAGGTGAGCAGAAGAGACCTGTAGGCTGAGTCTGGCTCCTGGCACCTGGAATTGGAGGCAGATGGTTTAAAAACGGGCTCCCCCACCCTCTGTGTGATCTGAGGTAGATAGACTATTGATCCTTTTCTCCAATTAAAATGTGTGACTGGAAACACACTTAGTGGCATGTCTGACACACGGTAGTTATGCTACCGTAGGTCATTCTTGGAAACTGAAGCCGTGGTTTTGAGGGATCATCAAAACGAGTACAATGCTTGCCATGTTTCTCCTTGTTCATCCTGGTGACAAACCTGGTAGAGAGAGCTCCATCCTTTCCCACAGGACCACACCCCTAGTACTTAGAGTGAAGTGGTTATGTCTCACTTAAGACACCTTTTCCTTTTCCTTCCTTCTTTTTTCTTCATTAATCTTCATCCAACTGGCCTTTCTAAATTTTACACAAAACAAAACCATTTCTCAATGGATTCAGATACTACCCCAAGTTAGTATTCCAACCAAGTTCTTGATCTTCCGGGTCTCATCATCAGAAATTTCTGAGCCTAAATCTTCTCTAGTTTCTAGGATCACTCATTTTCTCATTTCTCCCTTCTCCTTTGAGTTCAGAGTCTTGCCAATTTAGTCCCTTCCCTAACCACAACTTATAATAAGGTGACACAGCAAAGTGATGAAAGTCTAGACGGTCTGGTTTTACTCCTGGGTTTTTGCCACCTACTTACTGTGTGGCATTAGGCAAGCTATTCAACGTCTCTGGGCCTCAGTTTCCCCCCAAAAGTGAATATTACGAATATGACCTGCCGGGCTTCCATAGTGGTGCAGTGTTTGGGAGTCCGCCTGCTGATGCAAGGGGCACGGGTTCATGCCCCGGTCCGGGAGGATCCCACATGCCGTGGAGCGGTTGGGCCCGTGAGCCATGGCCGCTGAGCCCGCGCGTCCAGAGCCTGTGATCGGCAGCGGGAGAGGCCACGACAGTGAGAGGCCTGCGTACCACAAAAAAAAAAGAACATTACCTGCCTATAGGGTTGCCATTATGAGGAATATGTGGGTTAATATTTGGTAAGAACTTAGAATAGTACTTGTTATAGTCTAAGCACTACAGTTGTGCTTTTTAATAATAATAAATGAAATTGCAAATGTATACCTTACTCAAGTTTCTGTCATAACTTTGAAGTGTTGGTCTATCTGTTGGGTCTTGTCAGCCTGTAAAGGAGGTGAGGTGTCCGTAGCTTTGGTGTGAGACGTGCTGCCTGCCGAAGCACCGATGCCCGTCAACGCTGTGACCGCCAAAGCCGTGAACGGGTGCTGGAGAAAGCAGGAGCAGAATGGAAGATGACGGCGTGGGAAGGAGGTGTGGTGTCCATAGGTTCGGGGTCTGAGGTGCTGCCTGCTGAAGCACCGATGCCCGCCAAAGCCGTAAATGGGGTGCTGGAGAAAACAGGAGCAGAACGGAAGATGACGGCGTGGGAAGGAGGCGTGGTGTCCATAGGTTCGGGGTCAGACGTGCTGCCTGCTGAAGCACCGATGCCCGGCAAAGGCGTAAATGGGGTGCTGGGGAAAACAGGAGCAGAATGGTAGATGATGGCGTGGGAAGGAGGTGTGGTGTCCATGGGTTCCATATCAGAGCTGCTGCGTGCCTGATCTGAGAGCAGAGAGTGACAGTGGGAGAGCTTCTCACTCCTTTTATATCTGACGGCTCCGCCTGCCTCTGTGACATGTCCATTGTACGTGTCACAGAGAAAGGGCGGGCGGGGCAGGGGGTGAGTCAGGGGGCACATGCGAGCCCCGCTGGTGGAGAAACCCCAGCCCAAAGGCAAAAGGCGGGGCCCCTTCTGGACTTTCTAGTGGCTGGGTCTTCTCGCTGTGGGTGGCAGGTGTTTGGCACGGGATGGGCCACCATGCAGAGACTGTTGGGGACTGTGGAGGCCTTCTCCTTCAGAGCTCACCCTGCCTGGGCACCGGCTCTGCAGGCCCCTCAGCTGCGCATATGTATCGGCCAGCCCTTCCCCACTACGGGGCCCAGAGGCCAGAGGCTGCTCAGAGCTGAGGACAGGAGGCACCCAGAGCTTGCCAGGGTGTGGGCCACCTCCTCCGGGGACCTCCCCAGCTTCTCTGCGAGTCCTGGAGACAGGATCGCCTTCTCCAGGGCTGCTCAGCTGCCAGCATCACCATGAGCCAGGTGGCAAAGGTTTCTGAGCAGGAGATGCAGAGCCCTGATCCGACTGCATGCTGCACCCCACGATGTCCCTTCCTGGCAGGTAGGTTCTTTCTTCACTTCTTTTTTGAAATTTGGTCAGACAACATGTAAACCTTGCACCGTTCTTCAGGGTATACAGATGGTAGTGGCTTAGCCGGGATTCGAAGCAAGCCTGTGTGATTCCAGAGCTCGTGTTCTGGACTGTGGTGCCCCCTTATCATATATGCTTCATGTGTTCCTTGTTTTTCATTTTTTCTTGTAGTCCTTATGGTACTTAGCCCTAAGTGCCATACCTGTAACGAACAGCTACACTGCCCTGTGGGAGGTCTTCTTCTGTTCAACACATGAATTGGTCATCCACCGCACTGTGTTCTAATCTCAGAAGATACAGGTCAGGGACCACCAGTTGTCAGCTGGTGCTACCATTGGTGCTGCCATTCCACATGTCTAACTGAGGCTTGAAGGCCGGATTTTCCCTTTGTCTAGTTTGAAGGATCCAGATATGTAAAGATTATAGTCTAGATAAATCATGGGCTATCCTGAAAGAAATTCACCAGTGAATTGTTCCGTATGGATTAGAAGCCAGTTTCTCTGGCCTTCCTGGAGTATATCCAGCAAGGCGTCTCATTCATGTCTAGAAAGCCAATATATCCTTTATTGCAACTTCAGCGTGGAGCGATGTATTGGTTTAAAGTACGATCAACACAATTTGGTCATTGTGAGTAGGCCAGCTGGGTCCACTCTTTATTACACATATGTAACTCGAGACATTCTTATGCCCAAGAGAGGAGACGTACTCTTGGGTGTATAGGACGAGGGAAACATGTGTTGTTATTCAGGAGCTGGAAGCTGATGGTCTACACATCACTTGACCTTGTTTAAAACTTGTGTCTTTGGCTTGCTTCATTGGAGTGTTTTCTCTCTCCTGGGGCTGACATTGTGTGTTATGTATCACACAGGTGACATGTAGAAGTTTCCGAACCCAGAATCGTATAGATCAGTCAAAATGTATTTCTATAGTTTTGTTCAAAGTGTATGGAAAATAACGGCCTAATTCATATATTCCAGAATTAGTTGGACCCTCTGCTCATGAGATTCTTTTTATGGTATGTCACAGCAAATTTGGACTTCCACCCCCAATAAACTTTGGGGTTGGAGGACACAAAAAGCTTTTGCTCACACCTAAATTATGTCTGAAAGAAAAGGGTAAATATTATAAGCCCTTTCTAACCTCTCCAAGAGCAGAAATGATTTACAGCTGTGGCATGGAACCCTAATTCCTCGATCTCATTTGAGGAGAGTTCAGTAAGAAACAATGTCTTGATTTTTGTTTGTTTGGTTTCTTCCCTGTTTTCTCATCTTGCTTACCAACAATCCATTGTAATTCATGAGTTAGTATGGCAGCAGGCTGAGTGTTCCCTGGAGCTCATTAAATGATCTTTTTTTCCTAAAATAACTTTTGTGTCCTTGTTTTCAGCCCCTCTTCTTTCCTCTGCCCTTTACTACAACCAGAGCTCAGCCAAAGCTGACTGGCTCTGTGCAGACCTTACTTAGGGTTAGTCTTTTCTTCATTATTTTATTCATGGCTCCTCCATTTCATTGTTTGCCTTCTCGAAATGTGTTGAAATCTTTCTGTGGTGGATGACTTCCAAAATATCTTGGCTTTGATTGGTTGATTAAGTTTGGTATTTCTACAGTATTGTTTAAATATGGTTTCAGGAGGAACAGAAAGTGAATATGTTTCCTTGTCTGCCATCTTGAGCTGAAAATCCCTGTGGATTTTAGCATCCAATGTTCCCATGGGAAAAAAACCCAACCTTGGCATTAATAGATGTGACACTCAAGATTTCAGCTTTTCGTGGGCAATCACTGAGGATTGGAATATGTGGTCATTTCTAAAGGGAAAATAATAACTACCTCATGGAGTAGATTTGAGGATTAATTTAGAGAATGAACATGAAAATGCTTTGTAAGGCTTAAGTCTATAAAAATGTTTTTTGTTATTATTTGATTTGTTGCTATTTCAACTTTACTCGACAGTTGTTTATGACCTTTCTTATGTGATAAAATGACCCCTGGTTTATTGTTTTGAAAGCCAGAATATATTTTTCAATAGCTCGATGGAAATGGCATCATTTGTGAAGGTTAAGGGTGAAGGGATAAATGTTTCTTGACACCTATCACTTTACAGTGTTTTCAGGAACTAATTGACACTTGTATTCCTCTTCCAAATTTTGTTGAGCACCTCCTACGAGCCACATGCTTTACATCAGGTGTTGGAAAGCATTTTCTGGATTTTAAATATCTTAGGCTTTGTGGGCCATATACAGCTTCTGTAGCTTCTCCTCTTTCTTCTTCAACAAGCTTTCTAAACGTGAGAACCATTATTAGCTCACAGTCCCACAGATCCAGGCTGAGAGCCTGATTTGATTTGTGGCCATGATTTGCCGATTCCTGCTCTGCGTCCTCACTGAGGAGGGGGACCATGTTTGAGTAATCACTTCTTTGAATCAACTCTTGGTCTTCTGGGGCTTGTCCTTACTCTCCTACACTCTCTAATCAACATGGCATCCAGAGAGATCCTGTTAAAACATAAGTCAGATCATGTCACTGAAATCTCTTCAATGGCTTCTTCACAGAAGAATCAAAGTCCTCAAAGTGCCTCCAGAGCCCTAGAAATGTGGACCTCTGTTTCGTGTCTGACTATTTCCTTCTCCTCTCCACTTTGCTTGCTCTGTTTTCCACACACTGCCATCCTTTCTGCTCCTTGGGTACTCCAGCCTACTCTAGCCTCATTGACTTTCCATCGGACTGTTCCCTCTACCTGTACTATTCACTTCCCAGATATGCTCCTTGCTCCCTCTTAAATTTTATCTTCCCCAGAAAGTCCTCAGGGATCACTTAGTTTCAGCTAGCAGCCTCCTCCTAGCATCTAACCATCTCCATCTCCCTTCCCTGCTTGCTGTTTTTCTCCAGCACTTCCCTTATATATTCCCGCACTGTGGCGGCTCAGATTCAGCAAGTGATCATTGCCGCAGCATGGCCTCGGGGACCCTGGCTGCGGACACGATGTCCACACCTGCCTGGTGGCCCCTGCTCGCCTCACGGCCCCTCAGGTGCAGCATGCGCAGGACCCGCATTGCAGGCAGAAGACACAGGGCCACTGGCCCCAGCTAGGCAGGCCCCTTGATGCCGTGCTCATGTTGGCTCAGACCTCTTCGCTCTCCGCGCTGCGGTTCAAACCTGTGGGCAGCGCTGTGTGGGCGGGGATCGAAGACCTCCGCCCACTCCTCAGTGTGTCAGCACGCAGCCCCGCCTCCCATGGGGACCCAGCCTGAGGAGCAGGGGCAGGAGATTCGAGACTAGGGTGGCGCGAAAGGTAGGAGGTGTGGAGAGTATGGGGTTTACAAAAAGTGTTTGCTGACTGATCCAAACAAAAGTGAGACATGGTTGTATCAACGCATTTAAAAAGTCATTAAACTGCCGCTAAGTGTCTGTGATCACCCCGCCTAGGAGAGAGCGTGCACTCCGTGAGGGACACATGAAAGGCTGAGTGAACGTCTACCTGTGGTCCGTTACCTGGTGCACGGGTGTGTGAATTTTTGCGGAGAGCTCTTAATTTCTGTTGTCTCTGCTGACTTGACACGGTGGTTGGCAAACAGTGACGTGTTCAGTGTATTCAGGACATGATCATGGTTACTAATAATCACTTTGTTTTGCGCTGACACCTCCACAGAGAATTTACTACTGAATGTCCACTTTACAGAAGAGAAACTGAGGCGTAGGAAGTGAAGTGACTGAGTAAGAGGAAGGACTCAGACAATTGGTGTTAGTAAATTAACCCTGCAGGGGGCCGTTAGACTGTGGTGGCTCTAGTGATGCGGCCGCCTATGTAAAGCAAGGAAAATCTAAGCCTGTCAACGGCTCAGGGTGACGGACACCGCTGAGGACAGCCAGTCACAAACCACCAACTAGGCTTTAAAGCTATAGCAAATCAGTCATTTCCTTGCTTTGCTTCTGCTCTTTTAAAATAAGCATCTCTGCAGCTCCTGTGGCTGGAGTGCTCCTCACCGCTTCCACTTTGGTGGTGCCTGAATTGAATCTAATTTTGCTCACATAGTCTTAAAATTTTAAATATGCCTCAGTTTGTCTTTTAGGGCTGGCCGTAGAAGTTGGATTTGTGTCCAGTTTCTAGAACAGTGGTTGTCCTCTGGTCAGGCCTTAGGCGTTCTGTGTACAACGTTCCTCTTCTACCACCACCTTCTGGATGCCTCCACCCTCTACCATCTCCCGCGCATCAGATCCCCTAGATGCTCACATTATAACATCGCAGACACTCCTCTGTCTTCCAGCCAGCGTGTGAACTGAAACATTTCCATTCCTGTTGAAGAGTCTGGTGTGACCACTTTCCCAAACACAGCCACTCCCCAGCTGACCCTGGGTAACCACTCTTCTGAACTTGGTCTCCATCACTGACATGGACATCTTTCTATTTATGCTACATTTTTAAGTATTCATAAACCGCATATAGTATTCTATATTTTGTCTTCTTACTTGCTTTATTTAGTGTTATCTTTGCTAGGTTCATCCATGCTGACACGTAAAGATCTGTCTAGTTCACGTACTTTCCTCGCTATGTAGGATTCCCATGTACGGAAATACAATAATTTATATGTGCTTTTTCCTGTTGATGGATATTTAAATTGTTTCCAATTTTCAGTATGATTTCTTTTAAAAACATGTTTATATACTTTTTAAAGGTTACTTTACATTTACAGTTATTACAAAATACTGCCTATATTCCCTGTGTTGTACAATACATCCTTGAGCCTATTGTGGACCTAGTAGTTTACATCTCCCACTTCCCGGCTCCTGTATTGGCCCCTCCTCCCCCTCTGCGCTGGCAACCATTAGTTTGTTCTCTATATCTGTAACTCTCCTTCTGTTTTGTTATATTTGCTAGATAGTTGTATTTTTGAGATTCCATATATAGGTGATATCCTACAGTATTTGTTTCTGTTTGACTTATTTCACTTACCACAATGCCCTCCAAGGCCATCTATGTGGCTGCAAATGGCAAAGTTTTGTTCTTTTGTAAGGCTGAGTAGTATGCCATTGGTTATATGTACCACATCTTCTTTATCTATTCATCTCTTGATGACACTTAGGTTGCTTCCATATCTTGGTAATTGTACACAAGGATGCTGCGAACATTGGGGTGCATGTATCTTTTCCAGTACATGTTATTGAGAACACGTGTTTTTGTTTTTTTCAGATTTATACCTAAGAGTGGAGTTGCGAGGTCATATAGTAGTTCTCTTTTTAGGTTTTGGAGAACCCTCCATACTGTTTTCCACAGTGGCTGCACCAGTTTACATCCCTACCAACAGTGTACCAGGGTTCCCTTTTCTCTCAAAAATTGTAAATTTTCTTCCTAGTGGTAATTGAGATGATAGTTCAATAATAACATAAGATCAGGTGAAGTCTAAAGAAATTTTAGAAAACCTGGATAAAGTAAGAACACATGTGTTCTCTGGCATCTGAATGTTGGAGAGACACCAAGACACGTGGGCCAAGTTGTGGAGAGAAGGGAAACACAGACGCAAGCTTGACATTTGCTGCAGCTTTTCTCCTTGGGGCATTTGCTGATTCAAACGTTACAGCCTAGGAGCTGAAAAGCCAAAGAGTTCAAGAGACTCTAACCACAGAAGCCAAAGAGCAAGAGCCGATTTACATGGATAAAAAGCATTTTAACTATGCCAAAGCAGAAAATGAAAAGAAAGAACTTTGCATTGCATTTAATAAAAGTTTAGGGAGATCTTTGTGGTATATTAGTGAACTTATTGGCGGAAATTTAGCCATGTACATTGTGTTGGAGAGGCACCAAGAGTTCAAGAATTCTCACATTTTGAGTACACAATTACCTTACATGTAGGCCTGGTGGCAGCCATTTACATAACAATGATTTGGAGGATGTGGTGTTAGTCAGCTCTTGCTGTGATAATGCTTTGGAAGAAATCGCCCCAAAACTCAGTTACATAAACAAGAATTTATTTTCCTTGGACCTATGGGCTAGTAGCTGCAGTGGCTCTCTTTTAGACCTCTAGATGGCTGGTTTTGCTCCGTGTTTTGGGTCAGTTTGAGGTGTGTCACACACATCTTCCTCTGGAGCCTGAGTGTGAGGCCGCAGCTCCCAGGCCCTGCCTTCTCACAAAGTTCAGTGAAACATAAGAGGTGCATGCAAATAGCAACCATAAGCATGCTGAAGTGGCTATACTAATACCAGAAAATATAGACTTTAAAACAAACAAAAGAGTTACTAGATATGAAAAGGGACATTTTATGATAAAAAAGGGAAGATACCAAAATTTTTAACATATTTGCCCTGAATAAGATAAAACCAAAGTACATGAAGAAGAAAATACCAACACCCATGAAGAATTGAAGGAAGAAATAGATAATTGCACAATATTAGGTAGAGGCTTCAGTACTCCACGGTCAATAATGGATAGAACAATTAGGCAGAAGATCAACAACGATATAGAAGACTTGGACAAGACTATGAATTAACAAGACCTACAAAACGTCTAGAGAATACTCAACCGAACAGTAAAATGCTCATCCTGCTCAACTACATGTGAAACGTTTCCCAGCATAGACGACATGCTAGGCTGTAAGAAAAGAGATTAAAAGCCACATACATTGCTGGTGGGAATGTAAAATGGCGCGGCCATTTTACAAAACAGCTTGAGAGTTCCTGCAAGTGTTAAACATCGAGTTACCCTATGACCCAGCAGTTCCATTACTAAATATATACCTAAGAGAAATGAAAACTTATGTCTGCACAAAAGCTTGTACGTGAATGTTCAGGGAAACCTATTTCTAAAAACAAAAGGTGGAAATAATTCAAATGTCAATCTGATAAATGAAGAAACAAAATGTGGAATAGCCGTACAATAGAATAGCATTCAGCTCTAAAAAGGCATGAAATATTGATCCATGTTACAACATGAATGAACCATGAAAGCATTATGTAAAGTTAAAGCAGCCAATCACAAAAGATCACATATTGTATGGTGCCATTTATATGAAGTGCCCAGAATAGCCAATCTGTAGAGACAGGAAGTCGATTAGTCGTTGCCTAGGGCTGAGAGGGTTGAGGAGAATGAAAAAACCTTGTTAATGTGTAATGGGATTTTTGTGAGGGGACAAAAATCTACAATTGGACTGTCGTGATGGTTCCACAAGTCTTTTAGTGGTTACACTAAGAACCACTGAATTGTATACATAAAAGAGTTGAAATTATGGTATGTAAATGACATCCCAATAAAGCTGTTAAAATTATGATAATTTTATAGTTATAAATTTGAAAATTCATCCAAAATTACACATTCTTAACAAATGCAACCTAACAAGACTAACCCAACAAAGAAAAAATATCTAAAACACCTGTATCTACTCAAAAAGTTGTTTGTATAGTTAAGTACCTTTACAGAAAATGATTTCCAGGGATAAATGGGTTTCCACGTAACTTCTTCCAAATATTTCGGGAAGAAGTATTGGTAATCTTACATAAAAATCTTCCAGGAAACAGAAAACTATATATTGCTCAAAGTATTTATAAGGCCAACATAAGCTTCAGATCAAAAGTAAAAAGAAGGGCTTCCCTGATGGTGCAGTGGTTAAGAATCCACCTCCCAATGCAGGGGACACGGGTTCGAGCCCTTGTGGGGGAAGATCCCACATGCCGTGGAGCAGCTACGCCCACGTGCCACAACTGCTGAGCCTGCGCTCTGGAGCCTGCGGGCCACAACTGCTGAGCCCGTGTGCCGCAACTACTGAAGCCTGCATGCCTAGAACCCGTGCTCCACAACAAGACAGGCCACCGCAAGGAGAAGCCAACTCACCACAACAAAGAATAGCCCCCCGCTCACCACAACTACAGAAAGCTCGCGTGCAACAATGAAGACCCAATGCAGCCACAAATAAATAAATAAAAAATAAAGTATAGGATCTTAAAAACAAAACAAAACAAAATCTATAAAGAATATTACAAGAATAGAATCACAGGCCAGTTTCTCTTTTGAAAATGCATGCAAAATGTGTAAACAGAAGCACAAACTGTACCCATGGTATGTAAAACAATCATATATCAGAATCAAAGTAGCTTTATTTTGGTAATGCCAGGTTGCTTTAATGTTCAAACATGAAATCCATCCCAGGAATGAATTAGAGTGGGAAAAGAAGTCATTTTAAACGAAGCCTTGGGAATTCCCTGGTTTTCCAGTGGTTAGAACTTGGCGCTTTCACTGCTGGGGCCCTGGGGTCCAATCCCAGGTCAGGGAAATAAGATCCTCCAAGACATGAGGCAGGGCCCCGAAAAAAAAAATAATGAAGTCTTAACCAGGAGAAGCACAAGATCGAATAAACATAACAGATAACACCTTATGAAAAGTAGGTGAAGATTATGGAATATTCTAAAATTTAAAACAAAAAGAAACTTTTAAAGATTCCAAAGGATGTGACTAATATTGTACATAGGCAAAAAATAAAATGAAATAAAATATACAAATGATGGGAGCCCCAGAATCCAGAAGCCCAAGTCCTGTCTCTGAAGATTCTCATTCAGTGGGTTCTGG
This sequence comes from Mesoplodon mirus, assembly GCF_964341445.2. Taxonomy (NCBI): domain Eukaryota; kingdom Metazoa; phylum Chordata; class Mammalia; order Artiodactyla; family Ziphiidae; genus Mesoplodon; species Mesoplodon mirus. The sequence goes on along the minus strand of NW_028295808.1, from coordinate 2,992,990 downwards.
ATTTCCTCTGTGTGTCAAAACCTACAGGTGATTCTGATACGACTCACAGACACAATGTAAAGCTTCTGCTTTGCAGGAGAGAATACCAGATTATTCTGTTATTTTATAGTTACACTAACAGGTTGTACTATTGACGGATAAGTCTGATGTCAAAATGCACTCCCCACTAGGGATAAAAAAGGAACTAGTAGTCTCTACTGCTACTTGGTGGCAGCATGCATGTATTGCAAGAGCAATTATTGTAGGAATCCAAATTAGTGGAACATTTTAGAATTGGAAAACTACATACAGATCATCTAGTCAAGCTTCCAGCTGTTATAGTTGTAAAAACTAAGGCCCATATAAATGAAATGATTTATCTCCAAAGAGTGTTAGTGAAAGAGTATGAAATAAAAAGTATCGCTGAACGTTTAATTTAGTGCTGTTTTTATTAATCTCAAGTACTAGCTTAAACTTCGGTGTGACAGATTTGGCATTGAATTCTTGCTCAGATTTACTGATTGTGTGCCTTTTAGTAAGTTACTAAAACACGCTTTATTTTTTAACAGGTTTATTTATTTATTTATTTTTGGCTGCATAGGCTCTTCATTGCTGTGTGCGGGCTTTCTCTAGTTGCAGTGAGCGGGGGCTACTCTTTGTTGCAGTGCGCAGACTTCTCATTGGGGTGGCTTCTCGTTGTTGCTGAGCATGGAGTGTAGGTGTGTGGGCTTCAGTAGTTTTGGATCACGGGCTCTAGAGCGCAGGCTCGGTAGTTGTGGCGCACGGTCTTAGTTGCTCCGTGGCATGTGCAGTCTCATTTGCAGGTTCTGGGGAGGATTAAATGAGCTCATATGATATCCAATTGACTGAGGCAGAGTAGGCTTGGGATGAATCTTTGCTTGGTTTTCATTAGCTGCGGAGAAGAGGATGACAGCTTGGTGCCTCTCCAAATTTCACATGGGTGTGCCTCCCTTGGGGATCTTGTTAAATGCAGGCTGGTATTCAGTAGTTCTGGGTGGGGCCTGGATTCTGTCCTGCTAAGAAGCTCCTAGGTGACGGTGATGCTGAGGGCAAGGGTCCAGCTCCTGCATTTCTCCCTTTCCGAAAGAGCAGGACGTCTGCCCCCCGGGAGGAGAAAACATCCACAAAGTGACTACTAGGCCCTACCAGCTTCCCTTACAGGCAAGGGACCTTTACCACTGCTCCCAACCATTGTGTCTGAGGCGCAGCAAGCCAAAACACTGAGATGCTGAGGTTTGCAGCAAAGAGGAGGTTTATTCACAGGGCAGCCATGCGAGGAAGTGACGTGAAAATAGGTCTCCGATCCTCCTTCCCGAAAGCAAGGGGCTTGGGGTATCTGTGGGATAAAGAATAAAGAAGCAGGGCAGTATGTGTCATGGGGAGCTTGAGGCAAGGTGATTGGACAAAGATGTGCTCCTCATTGTTCTGAGCTGGTGTAATAGGCTACAGGGCTCAGCACATTCTCAGGCTGGAGTTTTTGGCCCTCTGATGGCAGAAGGCCAAAAGGCACTTGCCCAGGTGGAAGATCGGTGGTCCTCTCCACTCTAAACCAGCTCCGCCTACCTAGGCACAGCTGATTCCAAGTTCCTGGACAATACCGGGGCAAACATCTTTTTGCTTATGCTACGTGCTACTTGGAGGACGTGCAAGTGTTCAAGGTACCTTGATGAGTGAAGACAGGATTTCACTAATCATGACGCATGGTTTCACTTCCAGGTGAGCAGAAGAGACCTGTAGGCTGAGTCTGGCTCCTGGCACCTGGAATTGGAGGCAGATGGTTTAAAAACGGGCTCCCCCACCCTCTGTGTGATCTGAGGTAGATAGACTATTGATCCTTTTCTCCAATTAAAATGTGTGACTGGAAACACACTTAGTGGCATGTCTGACACACAGTAGTTATGCTACCGTAGGTCATTCTTGGAAACTGAAGCCGTGGTTTTGAGGGATCATCAAAACGAGTACAATGCTTGCCATGTTTCTCCTTGTTCATCCTGGTGAGAAACCTGGTAGAGAGAGCTCCATCCTTTCCCACAGGACCACACCCCTAGTACTTAGAGTGAAGTGGTTATGTCTCACTTAAGGCACCTTTTCCTTTTCCTTCCTTCTTTTTTCTTCATTAATCTTCATCCAACTGGCCTTTCTAAATTTTACACAAAACAAAACCATTTCTCAATGGATTCAGATACTACCCCAAGTTAGTATTCCAACCAAGTTCTTGATCTTCCGGGTCTCATCATCAGAAATTTCTGAGCCTAAATCTTCTCTAGTTTCTAGGATCACTCATTTTCTCATTTCTCCCTTCTCCTTTGAGTTCAGAGTCTTGCCAATTTAGTCCCTTCCCTAACCACAACTTATAATAAGGTGACACAGCAAAGTGATGAAAGTCTAGACGGTCTGGTTTTACTCCTGGGTTTTTGCCACCTACTTACTGTGTGGCATTAGGCAAGCTATTCAGTGTCTCCTGGCCTCAGTTTCCCCCAAACGTGAATATTATGAATATGACCTGCCGGGCTTCCATAGTGGTGCAGTGTTTGGGAGTCCGCCTGCTGATGCAAGGGGCACGGGTTCATGCCCCAGTCCGGGAGGATCCCACATGCCGTGGAGCGGTTGGGCCCGTGAGCCATGGCCGCTGAGCCCGCGTGTCCAGAGCCTGTGATCGGCAGCGGGAGAGGCCACGACAGTGAGAGGCCTGCGTACCACAAAAAAAAAAGAACATTACCTGCCTATAGGGTTGCCATTATGAGGAATATGTGGGTTAATATTTGATAAGAACTTAGAATAGTACTTGTTATAGTCTAAGCACTACAGTTGTGCTTTTTAATAATAATAAATGAAATTGCAAATGTATACCTTACTCAACTTTCTGTCATAACTTTGAAGTGTTGGTCGATCTGTTGGGTCTTGTCAGCCTGTAAAGGAGGTGAGGTGTCCGTAGCTTTGGTGTGAGACGTGCTGCCTGCCGAAGCACCGATGCCCATCAACGCCGTGACTGCCAAAGCCGTGAACGGGTGCTGGAGAAAGCAGGAGCAGAATGGAAGATGACGTCATGGGAAGGAGGTGTGGTGTCCATAGGTTCGGGGTCTGAGGTGCTGCCTGCTGAAGCACCGATGCCCGCCAAAGCCGTAAATGGGGTGCTGGAGAAAACAGGGGCAGAACGGAAGATGACGGCATGGGAAGGAGGCGTGGTGTCCATAGGTTCGGGGTGAGACGTGCTGCCTGCTGAAGCACCGATGCCCGGCAAAGGTGTAAATGGGGTGCTGGGGAAAACAGGAGCAGAATGGTAGATGATGGCGTGGGAAGGAGGTGTGGTGTCCATGGGTTCCATATCAGAGTTGCTGCGTGCCTGATCTGAGAGCAGAGAGTGACAGTGGGAGAGCTTCTCACTCCTTTTATATCTGACGGCTCCGCCTGCCTCTGTGACATGTCCATTGTACGTGTCACAGAGAAAGGGCGGGCGGGGCAGGGGGTGAGTCAGGGGGCACATGCGAGCCCCGCTGGTGGAGAAACCCCAGCCCAAAGGCAAAAGGCGGGGCCCCTTCTGGACTTTCTAGTGGCTGGGTCTTCTCGCTGTGGGTGGCAGGTGTTTGGCACGGGATGGGCCACCATGCAGAGACTGTTGGGGACTGTGGAGGCCTTCTCCTTCAGAGCTCACCCTGCCTGGGCACCGGCTCTGCAGGCCCCTCAGCTGCGCGTATGTATCGGCCAGCCCTTCCCCACTACAGGGCCCAGAGGCCAGAGGCTGCTCAGAGCTGAGGGCAGGAGGCACCCAGAGCTTGCCAGGGTGTGGGCCACCTCCTCCGGGGACCTCCCCAGCTTCTCTGCGAGGCCTGGAGACAGGATCGCCTTCTCCAGGGCTGCTCAGCTACAAGCATCACCGTGAGCCAGGTGGCGAAGGTTTCTGAGCAGGAGATGCAGAGCCCTGATCCGACTGCATGCTGCACCCCACGATGTCCCTTCCTGGCAGGTAGGTTCTTTCTTCACTTCTTTTTTGAAATTTGGTCAGACAACAGTTAAACCTAGCACTGTTCTTCAGGGTATACAGATGGTAGTGGCTTAGCCGGGATTCGAAGCAAGCCTGTGTGATTCCAGAGCTCGTGTTCTGGACTGTGGTGCCCCCTTATCATATATGCTTCATGTGTTCCTTGTTTTTCATTTTTTCTTGTAGTCCTTATGGTACTTAGCCCTAAGTGCCATACCTGTAACGAACAGCTACACTGCCCTGTGGGAGGTCTTCTTCTGTTCAACACATGAATTGGTCATCCACCGCACTGTGTTCTAATCTCAGAAGATACAGGTCAGGGACCACCAGTTGTCAGCTGGTGCTACCATTGGTGCTGCCATTCCACATGTCTAACTGAGGCTTGAAGGCCGGATTTTCCCTTTGTCTAGTTTGAAGGATCCAGATATGTAAAGATTATAGTCTAGATAAATCATGGGCTATCCTGAAAGAAATTCACCAGTGAATTGTTCCGTATGGATTAGAAGCCAGTTTCTCTGGCCTTCCTGGAGTATATCCAGCAAGGCGTCTCATTCATGTCTAGAAAGCCAATATATCCTTTATTGCAACTTCAGCGTGGAGCGATGTATTGGTTTAAAGTACGATCAACACAATTTGGTCATTGTGAGTAGGCCAGCTGGGTCCACTCTTTATTACACATATGTAACTCGAGAGATTCTTATGCCCAAGAGAGGAGACGTACTCTTGGGTGTCTAGGACGAGGGAAACATGTGTTGTTATTCAGGAGCTGGAAGCTGATGGTCTACACATCACTTGACCTTGTTTAAAACTTGTGTCTTTGGCTTGCTTCATTGGAGTGTTTTCTCTCCCCTGGGGCTGACATTGTGCGTTATGTATCACACAGGTGACATGTAGAAGTTTCAGAACCCAGAATCGTATAGATCAGTCAAAATGTATTTCTATAGTTTTGTTCAAAGTGTATGGAAAATAACACTGGGCATAATTCATATATTCCAGAATTAGTTGGACCCTCTGCTCATGAGATTCTTTTTATGGTATGTCACAGCAAATTTGGACTTCCATCCCCAATAAACTTTGGGGTTGGAGGACACAAAAAGCTTTTGCTCACACCTAAATTATGTCTGAAAGAAAAGGGTAAATATTATAAGCCCTTTCTAACCTCTCCAAGAGCAGAAATGATTTACAGCTGTGGCATTGAACCCTAATTCCTCGATCTCATTTGAGGAGAGTTCAGTAAGAAACAATGTCTTGATTTTTGTTTGTTTGGTTTCTTCCCTGTTTTCTCATCTTGCTTACCAACAATCCATTGTAATTCATGAGTTAGTATGGCAGCAGGCTGAGTGTTCCCTGGAGCTCATTAAATGATCTTTTTTTCCTAAAATAACTTTTGTGTCCTTGTTTTCAGCCCCTCTTCTTTCCTCTGCCCTTTACTACAACCAGAGCTCAGCCAAAGCTGACTGGCTTTGTGCAGACCTTACTTAGGGTTAGTCTTTTCTTCATTATTTTATTCATGGCTCCTCCATTTCATTGTTTGCCTTCTCGAAATGTGTTGAAATCTTTCTGTGGTGGATGACTTCCAAAATGTCTTGGCTTTGATTGGTTGATTAAGTTTGGTATTTCTACAGTATTGTTTAAATATGGTTTCAGGAGGAACAGAAAGTGAATATGTTTCCTTGTCTGCCATCTTGAGCTGAAAATCCCTGTGGATTTTAGCATCCAATGTTCCCATGGGAAAAAAACCCAACCTTGGCATTAATAGATGTGACACTCAAGATTTCAGCTTTTCGTGGGCAATCACTGAGGATTGGAATATGTGGTCATTTCTAAAGGGAAAATAATAACTACCTCATGGAGTAGATTTGAGGATTAAATTAGAGAATGAACATGAAAATGCTTTGTAAGGCTTAAAAGTCTATAAAAATGTTTTTTGTTATTATTTGATTTGTTGCTATTTCAACTTTACTCGACAGTTGCTTCTGACCTTACTTATGTGATAAAATGACCCCTGGTTTATTGTTTTGAAAGCCAGAATATATTTTTCAATAGCTCGATGGAAATGGCATCATTTGTGAAGGTTAAGGGTGAAGGGATAAATGTTTCTTGACACCTATCACTTTACAGTGTTTTCAGGAACTAATTGACACTTGTATTCCTCTTCCAAATTTTGTTGAGCACCTCCTACGAGCCACATGCTTTACATCAGGTGTTGGAAAGCATTTTCTGGATTTTAAATATCTTAGGCTTTGTGGGCCATATACAGCTTCTGTAGCTTCTCCTCTTTCTTCTTCAACAAGCTTTCTAAACGTGAGAACCATTATTAGCTCACAGTCCCACAGATCCAGGCTGAGAGCCTGATTTGATTTGTGGCCATGATTTGCCGATTCCTGCTCTGCGTCCTCACTGAGGAGGGGGACCATGTTTGAGTAATCACTTCTTTGAATCAACTCTTGGTCTTCTGGGGCTTGTCCTTACTCTCCTACACTCTCTAATCAACATGGCATCCAGAGAGATCCTGTTAAAACATAAGTCAGATCATGTCACTGAAATCTCTTCAATGGCTTCTTCACAGAAGAATCAAAGTCCTCAAAGTGCCTCCAGAGCCCTAGAAATGTGGACCTCTGTTTCGTGTCTGACTGTTTCCTTCTCCTCTCCACTTTGCTTGCTCTGTTTTCCACACACTGCCATCCTTTCTGCTCCTTGGGTACTCCAGCCTACTCTAGCCTCATTGACTTTCCATCGGACTGTTCCCTCTACCTGTACTATTCACTTCCCAGATATGCTCCTTGCTCCCTCTTAAATTTTATCTTCCCCAGAAAGTCCTCAGGGATCACTTAGTTTCAGCTAGCAGCCTCCTCCTAGCATCTAACCATCTCCATCTCCCTTCCCTGCTTGCTGTTTTTCTCCAGCACTTCCCTTATATATGCCCGCACTGTGGCGGCTCAGATTCAGCAAGTGATCATTGCCGCAGCATGGCCTCGGGGACCCTGGCTGCGGACACGATGTCCACACCTGCCTGGTGGCCCCTGCTCGCCTCACGGCCCCTCAGGTGCAGCATGCGCAGGACCCGCATTGCAGGCAGAAGACACAGGGCCACTGGCCCCAGCTAGGCAGGCCCCTCGATGCCGTGCTCATGTTGGCTCAGACCTCTTCGCTCTCCGCGCTGCGGTTCAAACCTGTGGGCAGCGCTGTGTGGGCGGGGATTGAAGACCTCCGCCCACTCCTCAGTGTGTCAGCACGCAGCCCCGCCTCCCATGGGGACCCAGCCTGAGGAGCAGGGGCAGGAGATTCGAGACTAGGGTGGCGCGAAAGGTAGGAGGTGTGGAGAGTATGGGGTTTACAAAAAGTGTTTGCTGACTGATCCAAACAAAAGTGAGACATGGTTGTATCAACGCATTTAAAAAGTCATTAAACTGCCGCTAAGTGTCTGTGGTCACCCCGCCTAGGAGAGAGCATGCACTCCGTGAGGGACACATGAAAGGCTGAGTGAACGTCTACCTGTGGTCCGTTACCTGGTGCACGGGTGTGTGAATTTTTGCGGAGAGCTCTTAATTTCTGTTGTCTCTGCTGACTTGACACGGTGGTTGGCAAACAGTGACGTGTTCAGTGTATTCAGGACATGATCATGGTTACTAATAATCACTTTGTTTTGCGCTGACACCTCCACAGAGAATTTACTACTGAATGTCCACTTTACAGAAGAGAAACTGAGGCGTAGGAAGTGAAGTGACTGAGTAAGAGGAAGGACTCAGACAATTGGTGTTAGTAAATTAACCCTGCAGGGGGCCGTTAGACTGTGGTGGCTCTAGTGATGCGGCCGCCTATGTAAAGCAAGGAAAATCTAAGCCTGTCAACGGCTCAGGGTGACGGACACCGCTGAGGACAGCCAGTCACAAACCACCAACTAGGCTTTAAAGCTATAGCAAATCAGTCATTTCCTTGCTTTGCTTCTGCTCTTTTAAAATAAGCATCTCTGCAGCTCCTGTGGCTGGAGTGCTCCTCACCGCTTCCACTTTGGTGGTGCCTGAATTGAATCTAATTTTGCTCACATAGTCTTAAAATTTTAAATATGCCTCAGTTTGTCTTTTAGGGCTGGCCGTAGAAGTTGGATTTGTGTCCAGCTTCTAGAACAGTGGTTGTCCTCTGGTCAGGCCTTAGGCGTTCTGTGTACAACGTTCCTCTTCTACCACCACCTTCTGGATGCCTCCACCCTCTACCATCTCCCGCGCATCAGATCCCCTAGATGCTCACATTATAACATCGCAGACACTCCTCTGTCTTCCAGCCAGCGTGTGAACTGAAACATTTCCATTCCTGTTGAAGAGTCTGGTGTGACCACTTTCCCAAACACAGCCACTCCCCAGCTCTCCCGGGGTAAACACTCTTCTGAACTTGGTCTCCATCACTGACATGGACGTCTTTCTATTTATGCTACATTTTTAAGTATTCATAAACCGCATATAGTATTCTATATTTTGTCTTCTTACTTGCTTTATTTAGTGTTATCTTTGCTAGGTTCATCCATGCTGACACGTAAAGATCTGTCTAGTTCACGTACTTTCCTCGCTATGTAGGATTCCCATGTACGGAAATACAATAATTTATATGTGCTTTTTCCTGTTGATGGATATTTAAATTGTTTCCAATTTTCAGTATGATTTCTTTTAAAAACATGTTTATATATTTTTAAAGGTTACTTTACATTTACAGTTATTACAAAATATTGCCTATATTCCCTGTGTTGTACAATACATCCTTGAGCCTATTGTGGACCTAGTAGATTACATCTCTCACTTCCCGACCCCTGTATTGCCCCCTCCTCCCCCTCTGCGCTGGCAACCATTAGTTTGTTCTCTATATCTGTAACTCTCCTTCTGTTTTGTTATATTTGCTAGATAGTTGTATTTTTGAGATTCCATATATAGGTGATATCCTACAGTATTTGTTTCTGTTTGACTTATTTCACTTACCACAATGCCCTCCAAGGCCATCTATGTGGCTGCAAATGGCAAAGTTTTGTTCTTTTGTAAGGCTGAGTAGTATGCCATTGGTTATATGTACCACATCTTCTTTATCTGTTCATCTCTTGATGACACTTAAGTTGCTTCCATATCTTGGTAATTGTACACAAGGATGCTGCGAACATTGGGGTGCATGTATCTTTTCCAGTACATGTTATTGAGAACACGTGTTTTTGTTTTTTTCAGATTTATACCTAAGAGTGGAGTTGCGAGGTCATATAGTAGTTCTCTTTTTAGGTTTTGGAGAACCCTCCATACTGTTTTCCACAGTGGCTGCACCAGTTTACATCCCTACCAACAGTGTACCAGGGTTCCCTTTTCTCTCAAAAATTGTAAATTTTCTTCCTAGTGGTAATTGAGATGATAGTTCAATAATAACATAAGATCAGGTGAAGTCTAAAGAAATTTTAGAAAACCTGGATAAAGTAAGAACACATGTGTTCTCTGGCATCTGAATGTTGGAGAGACACCAAGACATGTGGGCCAAGTTGTGGAGAGAAGGGAAACACAGACGCAAGCTTGACATTTGCTGCAGCTTTTCTCCTTGGGGCATTTGCTGATTCAAACGTTACAGCCTAGGAGCTGAAAAGCCAAAGAGTTCAAGAGACTCTAACCACAGAAGCCAAAGAGCAAGAGCCGATTTACATGGATAAAAAGCATTTTAACTATGCCAAAGCAGAAAATGAAAAGAAAGAACTTTGCATTGCATTTAATAAAAGTTTAGGGAGATCTTTGTGGTATATTAGTGAACTTATTGGCGGAAATTTAGCCATGTACATTGTGTTGGAGAGGCACCAAGAGTTCAAGAATTCTCACATTTTGAGTACACAATTACCTTACATGTAGGCCTGGTGGCAGCCATTTACATAACAATGATTTGGAGGATGTGGTGTTAGTCAGCTCTTGCTGTGATAATGCTTTGGAAGAAATCGCCCCCAAACTCAGTTACATAAACAAGAATTTATTTTCCTTGGACCTATGGGCTAGTAGCTGCAGTGGCTCTCTTTTAGACCTCTAGATGGCTGGTTTTGCTCCATGTTTTGGGTCAGTTTGAGGTGTGTCACACACATCTTCCTCTGGAGCCCGAGTGTGAGGCCGCAGCTCCCAGGCCCTGCCTTCTCACAAAGTTCAGTGAAACATAAGAGGTGCATGCAAATAGCAACCATAAGCATGCTGAAGTGGCTATACTAATACCAGAAAATATAGACTTTAAAACAAACAAAAGAGTTACTAGATATGAAAAGGGACATTTTATGATAAAAAAGGGAAGATACCAAAATTTTTAACATATTTGCCCTGAATAAGATAAAACCAAAGTACATGAAGAAGAAAATACCAACACCCATGAAGAACTGAAGGAAGAAATAGATAATTGCACAATATTAGGTAGAGGCTTCAGTACTCCACGGTCAATAATGGATAGAACAATTAGGCAGAAGATCAACAACGATATAGAAGACTTGGACAAGACTATGAATTAACAAGACCTACTAAACGTCTAGAGAATACTCAACCGAACAGTAAAATGCTCATCCTGCTCAACTACATGTGAAACGTTTCCCAGCATAGACGACATGCTAGGCTGTAAGAAAAGAGATTAAAAGCCACATACATTGCTGGTGGGAATGTAAAATGGCGCGGCCATTTTACAAAACAGCTTGAGAGTTCCTGCAAGTGTTAAACATCGAGTTACCCTATGACCCAGCAGTTCCATTACTAAATATATACCTAAGAGAAATGAAAACTTATGTCTGCACAAAAGCTTGTACGTGAATGTTCAGGGAAACCTATTTCTAAAAACAAAAGGTGGAAATAATTCAAATGTCAATCTGATAAATGAAGAAACAAAATGTGGAATAGCCGTACAATAGAATAGCATTCAGCTCTAAAAAGGCATGAAATATTGATCCATGTTACAACATGAATGAACCATGAAAGCATTATGTAAAGTTAAAGCAGCCAATCACAAAAGATCACATATTGTATGGTGCCATTTATATGAAGTGCCCAGAATAGCCAATCTGTAGAGACAGGAAGTCGATTAGTGGTTGCCTAGGGCTGAGAGGGTTGAGGAGAATGACAAAACCTTGTTAATGTGTAATGGGTTTTTTGTGAGGGGACAAAAATCTACAATTGGACTGTCGTGATGGTTCCACAAGTCTTTTAGTGGTTACACTAAGAACCACTGAATTGTATACATAAAAGAGTTGAAATTATGGTATGTAAATTACATCCCAATAAAGCTGTTAAAATTATGATAATTTTATAGTTATAAATTTGAAAATTCATCCAAAATTACACATTCTTAACAAATGCAACCTAACAAGACTAACCCAACAAAGAAAAAATATCTAAAACACCTGTATCTACTCAAAAAGTTGTTTGTATAGTTAAGTACTTTTACAGAAAATGATTTCCAGGGATAAATGGGTTTCCACGTAACTTCTTCCAAATATTTCGGGAAGAAGTATTGGTAATCTTACATAAAAATCTTCCAGGAAACAGAAAACTATATATTGCTCAAAGTATTTATAAGGCCAACATAAGCTTCAGATCAAAAGTAAAAAGAAGGGCTTCCCTGATGGTGCAGTGGTTAAGAATCCACCTCCCAATGCAGGGGACACGGGTTCGAGCCCTTGTGGGGGAAGATCCCACATGCCGTGGAGCAGCTACACCCACGTGCCACAACTGCTGAGCCTGCTCTCTGGAGCCTGCGGGCCACAACTGCTGAGCCCGTGTGCCGCAACTACTGAAGCCTGCATGCCTAGAACCCGTGCTCCACAACAAGACAGGCCACCGCAAGGAGAAGCCTACTCACCACAACAAAGAATAGCCCCCCGCTCACCACAACTACAGAAAGCTCGCGTGCAACAATGAAGACCCAATGCAGCCACAAATAAATAAATAAAAAATAAAGTATAGGATCTTAAAAACAAAACAAAACAAAATCTATAAAGAATATTACAAGAATAGAATCACAGGCCAGTTTCTCTTTTGAAAATGCATGCAAAATGTGTAAACAGAAGCACAAACTGTACCCATGGTATGTAAAACAATCATATATCAGAATCAAAGTAGCTTTATTTTGGTAATGCCAGGTTGCTTTAATGTTCAAACATGAAATCCATCCCAGGAATGAATTAGAGTGGGAAAAGAAGTCATTTTAAACGAAGCCTTGGGAATTCCCTGGTTTTCCAGTGGTTAGAACTTGGCGCTTTCACTGCTGGGGCCCTGGGGTCCAATCCCAGGTCAGGGAAATAAGATCCTCCAAGACATGAGGCAGGGCCCCGAAAAAAAAAATAATGAAGTCTTAACCAGGAGACACACAAGATCGAATAAACATAACAGATAACACCTTATGAAAAGTAGGTGAAGATTATGGAATATTCTAAAATTTAAAACAAAAAGAAACTTTTAAAGATTCCAAAGGATGTGACTAATATTGTACATAGGCAAAAAATAAAATGAAATAAAATATACAAATGATGGGAGCCCCAGAATCCAGAAGCCCAAGTCCTGTCTCTGAAGATTCTCATTCAGTGGGTTCTGGATTTCCTCTGTGTGTCAAAACCTACAGGTGATTCTGATACGACTCACAGACACAATGTAAAGCTTCTGCTTTGCAGGAGAGAATACCAGATTATTCTGTTATTTTATAGTTACACTAACAGGTTGTACTATTGACGGATAAGTCTGATGTCAAAATGCACTCCCCACTAGGGATAAAAAAGGAACTAGTAGTCTCTACTGCTACTTGGTGGCAGCATGCATGTATTGCAAGAGCAATTATTGTAGGAATCCAAATTAGTGGAACATTTTAGAATTGGAAAACTACATACAGATCATCTAGTCAAGCTTCCAGCTGTTATAGTTGTAAAAACTAAGGCCCATATAAATGAAATGATTTATCTCCAAAGAGTGTTAGTGAAAGAGTATGAAATAAAAAGTATCGCTGAACGTTTAATTTAGTGCTGTTTTTATTAATCTCAAGTACTAGCTTAAACTTCGGTGTGACAGATTTGGCATTGAATTCTTGCTCAGATTTACTGATTGTGTGCCTTTTAGTAAGTTACTAAAACACGATTTATTTTTTAATAGGTTTATTTATTTATTTATTTTTGGCTGCATAGGCTCTTCATTGCTGTGTGTGGGCTTTCTCTAGTTGCAGTGAGCGGGGGCTACTCTTTGTTGCAGTGCGCAGGCTTCTCATTGGGGTGGCTTCTCGTTGTTGCTGAGCATGGAGTGTAGGTGTGTGGGCTTCAGGAGTTTTGGTTCACGGGCTCTAGAGCGCAGGCTCGGTAGTTGTGGCGCACGGTCTTAGTTGCTCCGTGGCATGTGCAGTCTCATTTGCAGGTTCTGGGGAGGATTAAATGAGCTCATATGATATCCAATTGACTGAGGCAGAGTAGGCTTGGGATGAATCTTTGCTTGGTTTTCATTAGCTGCGGAGAAGAGGATGACAGCTTGGTGCCTCTCCAAATTTCACATGGGTGTGCCTCCCTTGGGGATCTTGTTAAATGCAGGCTGGTATTCAGTAGTTCTGGGTGGGGCCTGGATTCTGTCCTGCTAAGAAGCTCCTAGGTGACGGTGATGCTGAGGGCAAGGGTCCAGCTCCTGCATTTCTCCCTTTCCAGAAGAGCAGGACGTCTCCCCTCCGGGAGGAGTAAACATCCACAAAGTGACTACTAGGCCCTACCAGCTTCCCTTACAGGCAAGGGACCTTTACCACTGCTCCCAACCATTGTGTCTGAGGCGCAGCAAGCCAAAACACTGAGATGCTGAGGTTTGCAGCAAAGAGGAGGTTTATTCACAGGGCAGCCATGCGAGGAAGTGACGTGAAAATAGGTCTCCAATCCTCCTTCCCGAAAGCAAGGGGCTTGGGGTATCTGTGGGATAAAGAATAAAGAAGCAGGGCAGTATGGGTCATGGGGAGCTTGAGGCAAGGTGATTGGACAAAGATGTGCTCCTCATTGTTCTGAGCTGGTGTAATAGGCTACAGGGCTCAGCACATTCTCAGGCTGGAGTTTTTGGCCCTCTGATGGCAGAAGGCCAAAAGGCACTTGCCCAGGTGGAAGATCAGTGGTCCTCTCCACTCTAAACCAGCTCCGCCTACCTAGGCACAGCTGATTCCAAGTTCCTGGACAATACCGGGGCAAACATCTTTTTGCTTATGCTACCTGCTACTTGGAGGACGTGCAAGTGTTCAAGGTACCTTGATGAGTGAAGACAGGATTTCACTAATCATGACGCATGGTTTCACTTCCAGGTGAGCAGAAGAGACCTGTAGGCTGAGTCTGGCTCCTGGCACCTGGAATTGGAGGCAGATGGTTTAAAAACGGGCTCCCCCACCCTCTGTGTGATCTGAGGTAGATAGACTATTGATCCTTTTCTCCAATTAAAATGTGTGACTGGAAACACACTTAGTGGCATGTCTGACACACAGTAGTTATGCTACCGTAGGTCATTCTTGGAAACTGAAGCCGTGGTTTTGAGGGATCATCAAAACGAGTACAATGCTTGCCATGTTTCTCCTTGTTCATCCTGGTGACAAACCTGGTAGAGAGAGCTCCATCCTTTCCCACAGGACCACACCCCTAGTACTTAGAGTGAAGTGGTTATGTCTCACTTAAGGCACCTTTTCCTTTTCCTTCCTTCTTTTTTCTTCATTAATCTTCATCCAACTGGCCTTTCTAAATTTTACACAAAACAAAACCATTTCTCAATGGATTCAGATACTACCCCAAGTTAGTATTCCAACCAAGTTCTTGATCTTCCGGGTCTCATCATCAGAAATTTCTGAGCCTAAATCTTCTCTAGTTTCTAGGATCACTCATTTTCTCATTTCTCCCTTCTCCTTTGAGTTCAGAGTCTTGCCAATTTAGTCCCTTCCCTAACCACAACTTATAATAAGGTGACACAGCAAAGTGATGAAAGTCTAGACGGTCTGGTTTTACTCCTGGGTTTTTGCCACCTACTTACTGTGTGGCATTAGGCAAGCTATTCAATGTCTCCAGGCCTCAGTTTCCCCCCAAACGTGAATATTATGAATATGACCTGCCGGGCTTCCATAGTGGTGCAGTGTTTGGGAGTCCGCCTGCTGATGCAAGGGGCACGGGTTCCTGCCCCGGTCCGGGAGGATCCCACATGCCGTGGAGCGGTTGGGCCCGTGAGCCATGGCCGCTGAGCCCGCATGTCCAGAGCCTGTGATCGGCAGCGGGAGAGGCCACGACAGTGAGAGGCCTGCGTACCACAAAAAAAAAGAACATT
Organism: Mesoplodon mirus; assembly: GCF_964341445.2. Taxonomy (NCBI): domain Eukaryota; kingdom Metazoa; phylum Chordata; class Mammalia; order Artiodactyla; family Ziphiidae; genus Mesoplodon; species Mesoplodon mirus. Next base: position 2,977,726 of record NW_028295808.1, on the reverse strand, counting down.
ACCTGCCTATAGGGTTGCCATTATGAGGAATATGTGGGTTAATATTTGGTAAGAACTTAGAATAGTACTTGTTATAGTCTAAGCACTACAGTTGTGCTTTTTAATAATAATAAATGAAATTGCAAATGTATACCTTACTCAAGTTTCTGTCATAACTTTGAAGTGTTGGTCTATCTGTTGGGTCTTGTCAGCCTGTAAAGGAGGTGAGGTGTCTGTAGCTTTGGTGTGAGACGTGCTGCCTGCCGAAGCACCGATGCCCGTCAACGCCGTGACCGCCAAAGCCGTGAACGGGTGCTGGAGAAAGCAGGAGCAGAATGGAAGATGACGTCATGGGAAGGAGGTGTGGTGTCCATAGGTTCTGGGTCTGAGGTGCTGCCTGCTGAAGCACCGATGCCCGCCAAAGCCGTAAATGGGGTGCTGGAGAAAACAGGAGCAGAACGGAAGATGACGGCGTGGGAAGGAGGCGTGGTGTCCATAGGTTCGGGGTCAGACGTGCTGCCTGCTGAAGCACCGATGCCCGGCAAAGGCGTAAATGGGGTGCTGGGGAAAACAGGAGCAGAATGGTAGATGATGGCGTGGGAAGGAGGTGTGGTGTCCATGGGTTCCATATCAGAGCTGCTGCGTGCCTGATCTGAGAGCAGAGAGTGACAGTGGGAGAGCTTCTCACTCCTTTTATATCTGACGGCTCCACCTGCCTCTGTGACATGTCCATTGTACGTGTCACAGAGAAAGGGCGGGCGGGGCAGGGGGTGAGTCAGGGGGCACATGCGAGCCCCGCTGGTGGAGAAACCCCAGCCCAAAGGCAAAAGGCGGGGCCCCGTCTGGACTTTCTAGTGGCTGGGTCTTCTCGCTGTGGGTGGCAGGTGTTTGGCACGGGATGGGCCACCATGCAGAGACTGTTGGGGACTGTGGAGGCCTTCTCCTTCAGAGCTCACCCTGCCTGGGCACCGGCTCTGCAGGCCCCTCAGCTGCGCGTATGTATCGGCCAGCCCTTCCCCACTACGGGGCCCAGAGGCCAGAGGCTGCTCAGAGCTGAGGGCAGGAGGCACCCAGAGCTTGCCAGGGTGTGGGCCACCTCCTCCGGGGACCTCCCCAGCTTCTCTGCGAGGCCTGGAGACAGGATCGCCTTCTCCAGGGCTGCTCAGCTACCAGGATCACCGTGAGCCAGGTGGCGAAGGTTTCTGAGCAGGAGATGCAGAGCCCTGATCCGACTGCATGCTGCACCCCACAATGTCCCTTCCTGGCAGGTAGGTTCTTTCTTCACTTCTCTTTTGAAATTTGGTCAGACAACATTTAAACCTAGCACTGTTCTTCAGGGTATACAGATGGTAGTGGCTTAGCCGGGATTCGAAGCAAGCCTGTGTGATTCCAGAGCTCGTGTTCTGGACTGTGGTGCCCCCTTATCATATATGCTTCATGTGTTCCTTGTTTTTCATTTTTTCTTGTAGTCCTTATGGTACTTAGCCCTAAGTGCCATACCTGTAACGAACAGCTACACTGCCCTGTGGGAGGTCTTCTTCTGTTCAACACATGAATTGGTCATCCACCGCACTGTGTTCTAATCTCAGAAGATACAGGTCAGGGACCACCAGTTGTCAGCTGGTGCTACCATTGGTGCTGCCATTCCACATGTCTAACTGAGGCTTGAAGGCCGGATTTTCCCTTTGTCTAGTTTGAAGGATCCAGATATGTAAAGATTATAGTCTAGATAAATCATGGGCTATCCTGAAAGAAATTCACCAGTGAATTGTTCCGTATGGATTAGAAGCCAGTTTCTCTGGCCTTCCTGGAGTATATCCAGCAAGGCGTCTCATTCATGTCTAGAAAGCCAATATATCCTTTATTGCAACTTCAGCGTGGAGCGATGTATTGGTTTAAAGTACGATCAACACAATTTGGTCATTGTGAGTAGGCCAGCTGGGTCCACTCTTTATTACACATATGTAACTCGAGAGATTCTTATGCCCAAGAGAGGAGACGTACTCTTGGGTGTCTAGGACGAGGGAAACGTGTTGTTATTCAGGAGCTGGAAGCTGATGGTCTACACATCACTTGACCTTGTTTAAAACTTGTGTCTTTGGCTTGCTTCATTGGAGTGTTTTCTCTCTCCTGGGGCTGACATTGTGCGTTATGTATGACACAGGTGACATGTAGAAGTTTCCGAACCCAGAATCGTATAGATCAGTCAAAATATATTTCTATAGTTTTGTTCAAAGTGTATGGAAAATAACACTGGGCCTAATTCATATATTCCAGAATTAGTTGGACCCTCTGCTCATGAGATTCTTTTTATGGTATGTCACAGCAAATTTGGACTTCCACCCCCAATAAACTTTGGGGTTGGAGGACACAAAAAGCTTTTGCTCACACCTAAATTATGTCTGAAAGAAAAGGGTAAATATTATAAGCCCTTTCTAACCTCTCCAAGAGCAGAAATGATTTACAGGTGCGGCATTGAACCCTAATTCCTCGATCTCATTTGAGGAGAGTTCAGTAAGAAACAATGTCTTGATTTTTGTTTGTTTGGTTTCTTCCCTGTTTTCTCATCTTGCTTACCAACAATCCATTGTAATTCATGAGTTAGTATGGCAGCAGGCTGAGTGTTCCCTGGAGCTCATTAAATGATCTTTTTTTCCTAAAATAACTTTTGTCTCCTTGTTTTCAGCCCCTCTTCTTTCCTCTGCCCTTTACTACAACCAGAGCTCAGCCAAAGCTGACTGGCTTTGTGCAGACCTTACTTAGGGTTAGTCTTTTCTTCATTATTTTATTCATGGCTCCTCCATTTCATTGTTTGCCTTCTCGAAATGTGTTGAAATCTTTCTGTGGTGGATGACTTCCAAAATGTCTTGGCTTTGATTGGTTGATTAAGTTTGGTATTTCTACAGTATTGTTTAAATATGGTTTCAGGAGGAACAGAAAGTGAATATGTTTCCTTGTCTGCCATCTTGAGCTGAAAATCCCTGTGGATTTTAGCATCCAATGTTCCCATGGGAAAAAAACCCAACCTTGGCATTAATAGATGTGACACTCAAGATTTCAGCTTTTCGTGGGCAATCACTGAGGATTGGAATATGTGGTCATTTCTAAAGGGAAAATAATAACTACCTCATGGAGTAGATTTGAGGATTAATTTAGAGAATGAACATGAAAATGCTTTGTAAGGCTTAAGTCTATAAAAATGTTTTTTGTTATTATTTGATTTGTTGCTATTTCAACTTTACTCGACAGTTGTTTATGACCTTTCTTATGTGATAAAATGGCCCCTGGTTTATTGTTTTGAAAGCCAGAATATATTTTTCAATAGCTCGATGGAAATGGCATCATTTGTGAAGGTTAAGGGTGAAGGGATAAATGTTTCTTGACACCTATCACTTTACAGTGTTTTCAGGAACTAATTGACACTTGTATTCCTCTTCCAAATTTTGTTGAGCACCTCCTACGAGCCACATGCTTTACATCAGGTGTTGGAAAGCATTTTCTGGATTTTAAATATCTTAGGCTTTGTGGGCCATATACAGCTTCTGTAGCTTCTCCTCTTTCTTCTTCAACAAGCTTTCTAAACGTGAGAACCATTATTAGCTCACAGTCCCACAGATCCAGGCTGAGAGCCTGATTTGATTTGTGGCCATGATTTGCCGATTCCTGCTCTGCGTCCTCACTGAGGAGGGGGACCATGTTTGAGTAATCACTTCTTTGAATCAACTCTTGGTCTTCTGGGGCTTGTCCTTACTCTCCTACACTCTCTAATCAACATGGCATCCAGAGAGATCCTGTTAAAACATAAGTCAGATCATGTCACTGAAATCTCTTCAATGGCTTCTTCACAGAAGAATCAAAGTCCTCAAAGTGCCTCCAGAGCCCTAGAAATGTGGACCTCTGTTTCGTGTCTGACTATTTCCTTCTCCTCTCCACTTTGCTTGCTCTGTTTTCCACACACTGCCATCCTTTCTGCTCCTTGGGTACTCCAGCCTACTCTAGCCTCATTGACTTTCCATCGGACTGTTCCCTCTACCTGTACTATTCACTTCCCAGATATGCTCCTTGCTCCCTCTTAAATTTTATCTTCCCCAGAAAGTCCTCAGGGATCACTTAGTTTCAGCTAGCAGCCTCCTCCTAGCATCTAACCATCTCCATCTCCCTTCCCTGCTTGCTGTTTTTCTCCAGCACTTCCCTTATATATTCCCGCACTGTGGCGGCTCAGATTCAGCAAGTGATCATTGCCGCAGCATGGCCTCGGGGACCCTGGCTGCGGACACGATGTCCACACCTGCCTGGTGGCCCCTGCTCGCCTCACGGCCCCTCAGGTGCAGCATGCGCAGGACCCGCATTGCAGGCAGAAGACACAGGGCCACTGGCCCCAGCTAGGCAGGCCCCTTGATGCCGTGCTCATGTTGGCTCAGACCTCTTCGCTCTCCGCGCTGCGGTTCAAACCTGTGGGCAGCGCTGTGTGGGCGGGGATCGAAGACCTCCGCCCACTCCTCAGTGTGTCAGCACGCAGCCCCGCCTCCCATGGGGACCCAGCCTGAGGAGCAGGGGCAGGAGATTCGAGACTAGGGTGGCGCGAAAGGTAGGAGGTGTGGAGAGTATGGGGTTTACAAAAAGTGTTTGCTGACTGATCCAAACAAAAGTGAGACATGGTTGTATCAACGCATTTAAAAAGTCATTAAACTGCCGCTAAGTGTCTGTGATCACCCCGCCTAGGAGAGAGCGTGCACTCCGTGAGGGACACATGAAAGGCTGAGTGAACGTCTACCTGTGGTCCGTTACCTGGTGCACGGGTGTGTGAATTTTTGCGGAGAGCTCTTAATTTCTGTTGTCTCTGCTGACTTGACACGGTGGTTGGCAAACAGTGACGTGTTCAGTGTATTCAGGACATGATCATGGTTACTAATAATCACTTTGTTTTGCGCTGACACCTCCACAGAGAATTTACTACTGAATGTCCACTTTACAGAAGAGAAACTGAGGCGTAGGAAGTGAAGTGACTGAGTAAGAGGAAGGACTCAGACAATTGGTGTTAGTAAATTAACCCTGCAGGGGGCCGTTAGACTGTGGTGGCTCTAGTGATGCGGCCGCCTATGTAAAGCAAGGAAAATCTAAGCCTGTCAACGGCTCAGGGTGACGGACACCGCTGAGGACAGCCAGTCACAAACCACCAACTAGGCTTTAAAGCTATAGCAAATCAGTCATTTCCTTGCTTTGCTTCTGCTCTTTTAAAATAAGCATCTCTGCAGCTCCTGTGGCTGGAGTGCTCCTCACCGCTTCCACTTTGGTGGTGCCTGAATTGAATCTAATTTTGCTCACATAGTCTTAAAATTTTAAATATGCCTCAGTTTGTCTTTTAGGGCTGGCCGTAGAAGTTGGATTTGTGTCCAGTTTCTAGAACAGTGGTTGTCCTCTGGTCAGGCCTTAGGCGTTCTGTGTACAACGTTCCTCTTCTACCACCACCTTCTGGATGCCTCCACCCTCTACCATCTCCCGCGCATGAGATCCCCTAGATGCTCACATTATAACATCGCAGACACTCCTCTGTCTTCCAGCCAGCGTGTGAACTGAAACATTTCCATTCCTGTTGAAGAGTCTGGTGTGACCACTTTCCCAAACACAGCCACTCCCCAGCTGACCCTGGGTAACCACTCTTCTGAACTTGGTCTCCATCACTGACATGGACATCTTTCTATTTATGCTACATTTTTAAGTATTCATAAACCGCATATAGTATTCTATATTTTGTCTTCTTACTTGCTTTATTTAGTGTTATCTTTGCTAGGTTCATCCATGCTGACACGTAAAGATCTGTCTAGTTCACGTACTTTCCTCGCTATGTAGGATTCCCATGTACGGAAATACAATAATTTATATGTGCTTTTTCCTGTTGATGGATATTTAAATTGTTTCCAATTTTCAGTATGATTTCTTTTAAAAACATGTTTATATAGTTTTTAAAGGTTACTTTACATTTACAGTTATTACAAAATACTGCCTATATTCCCTGTGTTGTACAATACATCCTTGAGCCTATTGTGGACCTAGTAGTTTACATCTCCCACTTCCCGACCCCTGTATTGCCCCCTCCTCCCCCTCTGCGCTGGCAACCATTAGTTTGTTCTCTATATCTGTAACTCTCCTTCTGTTTTGTTATATTTGCTAGATAGTTGTATTTTTGAGATTCCATATATAGGTGATATCCTACAGTATTTGTTTCTGTTTGACTTATTTCACTTACCACAATGCCCTCCAAGGCCATCTATGTGGCTGCAAATGGCAAAGTTTTGTTCTTTTGTAAGGCTGAGTAGTATGCCATTGGTTATATGTACCACATCTTCTTTATCTATTCATCTCTTGATGACACTTAGGTTGCTTCCATATCTTGGTAATTGTACACAAGGATGCTGCGAACATTGGGGTGCATGTATCTTTTCCAGTACATGTTATTGAGAACACGTGTTTTTGTTTTTTTCAGATTTATACCTAAGAGTGGAGTTGCGAGGTCATATAGTAGTTCTCTTTTTAGGTTTTGGAGAACCCTCCATACTGTTTTCCACAGTGGCTGCACCAGTTTACATCCCTACCAACAGTGTACCAGGGTTCCCTTTTCTCTCAAAAATTGTAAATTTTCTTCCTAGTGGTAATTGAGATGATAGTTCAATAATAACATAAGATCAGGTGAAGTCTAAAGAAATTTTAGAAAACCTGGATAAAGTAAGAACACATGTGTTCTCTGGCATCTGAATGTTGGAGAGACACCAAGACACGTGGGCCAAGTTGTGGAGAGAAGGGAAACACAGACGCAAGCTTGACATTTGCTGCAGCTTTTCTCCTTGGGGCATTTGCTGATTCAAACGTTACAGCCTAGGAGCTGAAAAGCCAAAGAGTTCAAGAGACTCTAACCACAGAAGCCAAAGAGCAAGAGCCGATTTACATGGATAAAAAGCATTTTAACTATGCCAAAGCAGAAAATGAAAAGAAAGAACTTTGCATTGCATTTAATAAAAGTTTAGGGAGATCTTTGTGGTATATTAGTGAACTTATTGGCGGAAATTTAGCCATGTACATTGTGTTGGAGAGGCACCAAGAGTTCAAGAATTCTCACATTTTGAGTACACAATTACCTTACATGTAGGCCTGGTGGCAGCCATTTACATAACAATGATTTGGAGGATGTGGTGTTAGTCAGCTCTTGCTGTGATAATGCTTTGGAAGAAATCGCCCCAAAACTCAGTTACATAAACAAGAATTTATTTTCCTTGGACCTATGGGCTAGTAGCTGCAGTGGCTCTCTTTTAGACCTCTAGATGGCTGGTTTTGCTCCGTGTTTTGGGTCAGTTTGAGGTGTGTCACACACATCTTCCTCTGGAGCCTGAGTGTGAGGCCGCAGCTCCCAGGCCCTGCCTTCTCACAAAGTTCAGTGAAACATAAGAGGTGCATGCAAATAGCAACCATAAGCATGCTGAAGTGGCTATACTAATACCAGAAAATATAGACTTTAAAACAAACAAAAGAGTTACTAGATATGAAAAGGGACATTTTATGATAAAAAAGGGAAGATACCAAAATTTTTAACATATTTGCCCTGAATAAGATAAAACCAAAGTACATGAAGAAGAAAATACCAACACCCATGAAGAATTGAAGGAAGAAATAGATAATTGCACAATATTAGGTAGAGGCTTCAGTACTCCACGGTCAATAATGGATAGAACAATTAGGCAGAAGATCAACAACGATATAGAAGACTTGGACAAGACTATGAATTAACAAGACCTACAAAACGTCTAGAGAATACTCAACCGAACAGTAAAATGCTCATCCTGCTCAACTACATGTGAAACGTTTCCCAGCATAGACGACATGCTAGGCTGTAAGAAAAGAGATTAAAAGCCACATACATTGCTGGTGGGAATGTAAAATGGCGCGGCCATTTTACAAAACAGCTTGAGAGTTCCTGCAAGTGTTAAACATCGAGTTACCCTATGACCCAGCAGTTCCATTACTAAATATATACCTAAGAGAAATGAAAACTTATGTCTGCACAAAAGCTTGTACGTGAATGTTCAGGGAAACCTATTTCTAAAAACAAAAGGTGGAAATAATTCAAATGTCAATCTGATAAATGAAGAAACAAAATGTGGAATAGCCGTACAATAGAATAGCATTCAGCTCTAAAAAGGCATGAAATATTGATCCATGTTACAACATGAATGAACCATGAAAGCATTATGTAAAGTTAAAGCAGCCAATCACAAAAGATCACATATTGTATGGTGCCATTTATATGAAGTGCCCAGAATAGCCAATCTGTAGAGACAGGAAGTCGATTAGTCGTTGCCTAGGGCTGAGAGGGTTGAGGAGAATGAAAAAACCTTGTTAATGTGTAATGGGATTTTTGTGAGGGGACAAAAATCTACAATTGGACTGTCGTGATGGTTCCACAAGTCTTTTAGTGGTTACACTAAGAACCACTGAATTGTATACATAAAAGAGTTGAAATTATGGTATGTAAATGACATCCCAATAAAGCTGTTAAAATTATGATAATTTTATAGTTATAAATTTGAAAATTCATCCAAAATTACACATTCTTAACAAATGCAACCTAACAAGACTAACCCAACAAAGAAAAAATATCTAAAACACCTGTATCTACTCAAAAAGTTGTTTGTATAGTTAAGTACCTTTACAGAAAATGATTTCCAGGGATAAATGGGTTTCCACGTAACTTCTTCCAAATATTTCGGGAAGAAGTATTGGTAATCTTACATAAAAATCTTCCAGGAAACAGAAAACTATATATTGCTCAAAGTATTTATAAGGCCAACATAAGCTTCAGATCAAAAGTAAAAAGAAGGGCTTCCCTGATGGTGCAGTGGTTAAGAATCCACCTCCCAATGCAGGGGACACGGGTTCGAGCCCTTGTGGGGGAAGATCCCACATGCCGTGGAGCAGCTACGCCCACGTGCCACAACTGCTGAGCCTGCGCTCTGGAGCCTGCGGGCCACAACTGCTGAGCCCGTGTGCCGCAACTACTGAAGCCTGCATGCCTAGAACCCGTGCTCCACAACAAGACAGGCCACCGCAAGGAGAAGCCAACTCACCACAACAAAGAATAGCCCCCCGCTCACCACAACTACAGAAAGCTCGCGTGCAACAATGAAGACCCAATGCAGCCACAAATAAATAAATAAAAAATAAAGTATAGGATCTTAAAAACAAAACAAAACAAAATCTATAAAGAATATTACAAGAATAGAATCACAGGCCAGTTTCTCTTTTGAAAATGCATGCAAAATGTGTAAACAGAAGCACAAACTGTACCCATGGTATGTAAAACAATCATATATCAGAATCAAAGTAGCTTTATTTTGGTAATGCCAGGTTGCTTTAATGTTCAAACATGAAATCCATCCCAGGAATGAATTAGAGTGGGAAAAGAAGTCATTTTAAACGAAGCCTTGGGAATTCCCTGGTTTTCCAGTGGTTAGAACTTGGCGCTTTCACTGCTGGGGCCCTGGGGTCCAATCCCAGGTCAGGGAAATAAGATCCTCCAAGACATGAGGCAGGGCCCCGAAAAAAAAAATAATGAAGTCTTAACCAGGAGAAGCACAAGATCGAATAAACATAACAGATAACACCTTATGAAAAGTAGGTGAAGATTATGGAATATTCTAAAATTTAAAACAAAAAGAAACTTTTAAAGATTCCAAAGGATGTGACTAATATTGTACATAGGCAAAAAATAAAATGAAATAAAATATACAAATGATGGGAGCCCCAGAATCCAGAAGCCCAAGTCCTGTCTCTGAAGATTCTCATTCAGTGGGTTCTGGATTTCCTCTGTGTGTCAAAACCTACAGGTGATTCTGATACGACTCACAGACACAATGTAAAGCTTCTGCTTTGCAGGAGAGAATACCAGATTATTCTGTTATTTTATAGTTACACTAACAGGTTGTACTATTGACGGATAAGTCTGATGTCAAAATGCACTCCCCACTAGGGATAAAAAAGGAACTAGTAGTCTCTACTGCTACTTGGTGGCAGCATGCATGTATTGCAAGAGCAATTATTGTAGGAATCCAAATTAGTGGAACATTTTAGAATTGGAAAACTACATACAGATCATCTAGTCAAGCTTCCAACTGTTATAGTTGTAAAAACTAAGGCCCATATAAATGAAATGATTTATCTCCAAAGAGTGTTAGTGAAAGAGTATGAAATAAAAAGTATCTCTGAACTTTTAATTTAGTGCTGTTTTTATTAATCTCAAGTACTAGCTTAAACTTCGGTGTGACACATTTGGGATTGAGTTCTTGCTCAGATTTACTGATTGTGTGCCTTTTAGTAAGTTACTAAAACACGCTTTATTTTTTAACAGGTTTATTTATTTATTTATTTTTGGCTGCATAGGCTCTTCATTGCTGTGTGCGGGCTTTCTCTAGTTGCAGTGAGCGGGGGCTACTCTTTGTTGCAGTGCGCAAACTTCTCATTGGGGTGGCTTCTCGTTGTTGCTGAGCATGGATTGTAGGTGTGTGGGCTTCAGTAGTTTTGGATCACGGGCTCTAGAGCGCAGGCTCGGTAGTTGTGGCGCACGGTCTTAGTTGCTCCGTGGCATGTGCAGTCTCATTTGCAGGTTCTGGGGAGGATTAAATGAGCTCATATGATATCCAATTGACTGAGGCAGAGTAGGCTTGGGATGAATCTTTGCTTGGTTTTCATTAGCTGCGGAGAAGAGGATGACAGCTTGGTGCCTCTCCAAATTTCACATGGGTGTGCCTCCCTTGGGGATCTTGTTAAATGCAGGCTGGTATTCAGTAGTTCTGGGTGGGGCCTGGATTCTGTCCTGCTAAGAAGCTCCTAGGTGACGGTGATGCTGAGGGCAAGGGTCCAGCTCCTGCATTTCTCCCTTTCTGGAAGAGCAGGACGTCTGCCCCCCGGGAGGAGAAAACATCCACAAAGTGACTACTAGGCACCAGCTTCCCTTACAGGCAAGGGACCTTTACCACTGCTCCCAACCATTGTGTCTGAGGCGCAGCAAGCCAAAACAGTGAGATGCTGAGGTTTGCAGCAAAGAGGAGGTTTATTCACAGGGCAGCCATGCGAGGAAGTGACGTGAAAATAGGTCTCCAATCCTCCTTCCCGAAAGCAAGGGGCTTGGGGTATCTGTGGGATAAAGAATAAAGAAGCAGGGCAGTATGGGTCATGGGGAGCTTGAGGCAAGGTGATTGGACAAAGATGTGCTCCTCATTGTTCTGAGCTGGTGTAATAGGCTACAGGGCTCAGCACATTCTCAGGCTGGAGTTTTTGGCCCTCTGATGGCAGAAGGCCAAAAGGCACTTGCCCAGGTGGAAGATCGGTGGTCCTCTCCACTCTAAACCAGCTCCGCCTACCTAGGCACAGCTGATTCCAAGTTCCTGGACAATACCGGGGCAAACATCTTTTTGCTTATGCTACGTGCTACTTGGAGGACGTGCAAGTGTTCAAGGTACCTTGATGAGTGAAGACAGGATTTCACTAATCATGACGCATGGTTTCACTTCCAGGTGAGCAGAAGAGACCTGTAGGCTGAGTCTGGCTCCTGGCACCTGGAATTGGAGGCAGATGGTTTAAAAACGGGCTCCCCCACCCTCTGTGTGATCTGAGGTAGATAGACTATTGATCCTTTTCTCCAATTAAAATGTGTGACTGGAAACACACTTAGTGGCATGTCTGACACACAGTAGTTATGCTACCGTAGGTCATTCTTGGAAACTGAAGCCGTGGTTTTGAGGGATCATCAAAACGAGTACAATGCTTGCCATGTTTCTCCTTGTTCATCCTGGTGAGAAACCTGGTAGAGAGAGCTCCATCCTTTCCCACAGGACCACACCCCTAGTACTTAGAGTGAAGTGGTTATGTCTCACTTAAGGCACCTTTTCCTTTTCCTTCCTTCTTTTTTCTTCATTAATCTTCATCCAACTGGCCTTTCTAAATTTTACACAAAACAAAACCATTTCTCAATGGATTCAGATACTACCCCAAGTTAGTATTCCAACCAAGTTCTTGATCTTCCGGGTCTCATCATCAGAAATTTCTGAGCCTAAATCTTCTCTAGTTTCTAGGATCACTCATTTTCTCATTTCTCCCTTCTCCTTTGAGTTCAGAGTCTTGCCAATTTAGTCCCTTCCCTAACCACAACTTATAATAAGGTGACACAGCAAAGTGATGAAAGTCTAGACGGTCTGGTTTTACTCCTGGGTTTTTGCCACCTACTTACTGTGTGGCATTAGCAAGCTATTCAACGTCTCTGGGCCTCAGTTTCCCCCCAAAAGTGAATATTACGAATATGACCTGCCGGGCTTCCATAGTGGTGCAGTGTTTGGGAGTCCGCCTGCTGATGCAAGGGGCACGGGTTCATGCCCCGGTCCGGGAGGATCCCACATGCCGTGGAGCGGTTGGGCCCGTGAGCCATGGCCGCTGAGCCCGCGTGTCCAGAGCCTGTGATCGGCAGCGGGAGAGGCCACGACAGTGAGAGGCCTGCGTACCACAAAAAAAAAAGAACATTACCTGCCTATAGGGTTGCCATTATGAGGAATATGTGGGTTAATATTTGATAAGAACTTAGAATAGTACTTGTTATAGTCTAAGCACTACAGTTGTGCTTTTTAATAATAATAAATGAAATTGCAAATGTATACCTTACTCAACTTTCTGTCATAACTTTGAAGTGTTGGTCTATCTGTTGGGTCTTGTCAGCCTGTAAAGGAGGTGAGGTGTCCGTAGCTTTGGTGTGAGATGTGCTGCCTGCCGAAGCACCGATGCCCGTCAACGCTGTGACCGCCAAAGCCGTGAACGGGTGCTGGAGAAAGCAGGAGCAGAATGGAAGATGACGGCATGGGAAGGAGGCGTGGTGTCCATAGGTTCGGGGTCTGAGGTGCTGCCTGCTGAAGCACCGATGCCCGCCAAAGCCGTAACTGGGGTGCTGGAGAAAACAGGAGCAGAACGGAAGATGACGGCGTGGGAAGGAGGCGTGGTGTCCATAGGTTCGGGGTCAGACGTGCTGCCTGCTGAAGCACCGATGCCCGGCAAAGGCGTAAATGGGGTGCTGGGGAAAACAGGAGCAGAATGGTAGATGATGGCGTGGGAAGGAGGTGTGGTGTCCATGGGTTCCATATCAGAGCTGCTGCGTGCCTGATCTGAGAGCAGAGAGTGACAGTGGGAGAGCTTCTCACTCCTTTTATATCTGACGGCTCCGCCTGCCTCTGTGACATGTCCATTGTACGTGTCACAGAGAAAGGGCGGGCGGGGCAGGGGGTGAGTCAGGGGGCACATGCGAGCCCCGCTGGTGGAGAAACCCCAGCCCAAAGGCAAAAGGCGGGGCCCCTTCTGGACTTTCTAGTGGCTGGGTCTTCTCGCTGTGGGTGGCAGGTGTTTGGCACGGGATGGGCCACCATGCAGAGACTGTTGGGGACTGTGGAGGCCTTCTCCTTCAGAGCTCACCCTGCCTGGGCACCGGCTCTGCAGGCCCCTCAGCTGCGCATATGTATCGGCCAGCCCTTCCCCACTACGGGGCCCAGAGGCCAGAGGCTGCTCAGAGCTGAGGGCAGGAGGCACCCAGAGCTTGCCAGGGTGTGGGCCACCTCCTCCGGGGACCTCCCCAGCTTCTCTGCGAGTCCTGGAGACAGGATCGCCTTCTCCAGGGCTGCTCAGCTGCCAGCATCACCATGAGCCAGGTGGCGAAGGTTTCTGAGCAGGAGATGCAGAGCCCTGATCCGACTGCATGCTGCACCCCACGATGTCCCTTCCTGGCAGGTAGGTTCTTTCTTCACTTCTTTTTTGAAATTTGGTCAGACAACATGTAAACCTTGCACCGTTCTTCAGGGTATACAGATGGTAGTGGCTTAGCCGGGATTCGAAGCAAGCCTGTGTGATTCCAGAGCTCGTGTTCTGGACTGTGGTGCCCCCTTATCATATATGCTTCATGTGTTCCTTGTTTTTCATTTTTTCTTGTAGTCCTTATGGTACTTAGCCCTAAGTGCCATACCTGTAACGAACAGCTACACTGCCCTGTGGGAGGTCTTCTTCTGTTCAACACATGAATTGGTCATCCACCGCACTGTGTTCTAATCTCAGAAGATACAGGTCAGGGACCACCAGTTGTCAGCTGGTGCTACCATTGGTGCTGCCATTCCACATGTCTAACTGAGGCTTGAAGGCCGGATTTTCCCTTTGTCTAGTTTGAAGGATCCAGATATGTAAAGATTGTAGTCTAGATAAATCATGGGCTATCCTGAAAGAAATTCACCAGTGAATTGTTCCGTATGGATTAGAAGCCAGTTTCTCTGGCCTTCCTGGAGTATATCCAGCAAGGCGTCTCATTCATGTCTAGAAAGCCAATATATCCTTTATTGCAACTTCAGCGTGGAGCGATGTATTGGTTTAAAGTACGATCAACACAATTTGGTCATTGTGAGTAGGCCAGCTGGGTCCACTCTTTATTACACATATGTAACTCGAGACATTCTTATGCCCAAGAGAGGAGACGTACTCTTGGGTGTATAGGACGAGGGAAACATGTGTTGTTATTCAGGAGCTGGAAGCTGATGGTCTACACATCACTTGACCTTGTTTAAAACTTGTGTCTTTGGCTTGCTTCATTGGAGTGTTTTCTCTCTCCTGGGGCTGACATTGTGTGTTATGTATCACACAGGTGACATGTAGAAGTTTCCGAACCCAGAATCGTATAGATCAGTCAAAATGTATTTCTATAGTTTTGTTCAAAGTGTATGGAAAATAACGGCCTAATTCATATATTCCAGAATTAGTTGGACCCTCTGCTCATGAGATTCTTTTTATGGTATGTCACAGCAAATTTGGACTTCCACCCCCAATAAACTTTGGGGTTGGAGGACACAAAAAGCTTTTGCTCACACCTAAATTATGTCTGAAAGAAAAGGGTAAATATTATAAGCCCTTTCTAACCTCTCCAAGAGCAGAAATGATTTACAGCTGTGGCATGGAACCCTAATTCCTCGATCTCATTTGAGGAGAGTTCAGTAAGAAACAATGTCTTGATTTTTGTTTGTTTGGTTTCTTCCCTGTTTTCTCATCTTGCTTACCAACAATCCATTGTAATTCATGAGTTAGTATGGCAGCAGGCTGAGTGTTCCCTGGAGCTCATTAAATGATCTTTTTTTCCTAAAATAACTTTTGTGTCCTTGTTTTCAGCCCCTCTTCTTTCCTCTGCCCTTTACTACAACCAGAGCTCAGCCAAAGCTGACTGGCTTTGTGCAGACCTTACTTAGGGTTAGTCTTTTCTTCATTATTTTATTCATGGCTCCTCCATTTCATTGTTTGCCTTCTCGAAATGTGTTGAAATCTTTCTGTGGTGGATGACTTCCAAAATGTCTTGGCTTTGATTGGTTGATTAAGTTTGGTATTTCTACAGTATTGTTTAAATATGGTTTCAGGAGGAACAGAAAGTGAATATGTTTCCTTGTCTGCCATCTTGAGCTGAAAATCCCTGTGGATTTTAGCATCCAATGTTCCCATGGGAAAAAAACCCAACCTTGGCATTAATAGATGTGACACTCAAGATTTCAGCTTTTCGTGGGCAATCACTGAGGATTGGAATATGTGGTCATTTCTAAAGGGAAAATAATAACTACCTCATGGAGTAGATTTGAGGATTAATTTAGAGAATGAACATGAAAATGCTTTGTAAGGCTTAAGTCTATAAAAATGTCTTTTGTTATTATTTGATTTGTTGCTATTTCAACTTTACTCGACAGTTGTTTATGACCTTTCTTATGTGATAAAATGGCCCCTGGTTTATTGTTTTGAAAGCCAGAATATATTTTTCAATAGCTCGATGGAAATGGCATCATTTGTGAAGGTTAAGGGTGAAGGGATAAATGTTTCTTGACACCTATCACTTTACAGTGTTTTCAGGAACTAATTGACACTTGTATTCCTCTTCCAAATTTTGTTGAGCACCTCCTACGAGCCACATGCTTTACATCAGGTGTTGGAAAGCATTTTCTGGATTTTAAATATCTTAGGCTTTGTGGGCCATATACAGCTTCTGTAGCTTCTCCTCTTTCTTCTTCAACAAGCTTTCTAAACGTGAGAACCATTATTAGCTCACAGTCCCACAGATCCAGGCTGAGAGCCTGATTTGATTTGTGGCCATGATTTGCCGATTCCTGCTCTGCGTCCTCACTGAGGAGGGGGACCATGTTTGAGTAATCACTTCTTTGAATCAACTCTTGGTCTTCTGGGGCTTGTCCTTACTCTCCTACACTCTCTAATCAACATGGCATCCAGAGAGATCCTGTTAAAACATAAGTCAGATCATGTCACTGAAATCTCTTCAATGGCTTCTTCACAGAAGAATCAAAGTCCTCAAAGTGCCTCCAGAGCCCTAGAAATGTGGACCTCTGTTTCGTGTCTGACTATTTCCTTCTCCTCTCCACTTTGCTTGCTCTGTTTTCCACACACTGCCATCCTTTCTGCTCCTTGGGTACTCCAGCCTACTCTAGCCTCATTGACTTTCCATTGGACTGTTCCCTCTACCTGTACTATTCACTTCCCAGATATGCTCCTTGCTCCCTCTTAAATTTTATCTTCCCCAGAAAGTCCTCAGGGATCACTTAGTTTCAGCTAGCAGCCTCCTCCTAGCATCTAACCATCTCCATCTCCCTTCCCTGCTTGCTGTTTTTCTCCAGCACTTCCCTTATATATTCCCGCACTGTGGCGGCTCAGATTCAGCAAGTGATCATTGCCGCAGCATGGCCTCGGGGACCCTGGCTGCGGACACGATGTCCACACCTGCCTGGTGGCCCCTGCTCGCCTCACGGCCCCTCAGGTGCAGCATGCGCAGGACCCGCATTGCAGGCAGAAGACACAGGGCCACTGGCCCCAGCTAGGCAGGCCCCTCGATGCCGTGCTCATGTTGGCTCAGACCTCTTCGCTCTCCGCGCTGCGGTTCAAACCTGTGGGCAGCGCTGTGTGGGCGGGGATCGAAGACCTCTGCCCACTCCTCAGTGTGTCAGCACGCAGCCCCGCCTCCCATGGGGACCCAGCCTGAGGAGCAGGGGCAGGAGATTCGAGACTAGGGTGGCGCGAAAGGTAGGAGGTGTGGAGAGTATGGGGTTTACAAAAAGTGTTTGCTGACTGATCCAAACAAAAGTGAGACATGGTTGTATCAACGCATTTAAAAAGTCATTAAACTGCCGCTAAGTGTCTGTGATCACCCCGCCTAGGAGAGAGCGTGCACTCCGTGAGGGACACATGAAAGGCTGAGTGAACGTCTACCTGTGGTCCATTACCTGGTGCACGGGTGTGTGAATTTTTGCGGAGAGCTCTTAATTTCTGTTGTCTCTGCTGACTTGACACAGTGGTTGGCAAACAGTGACGTGTTCAGTGTATTCAGGACATGATCATGGTTACTAATAATCACTTTGTTTTGCGCTGACACCTCCACAGAGAATTTACTACTGAATGTCCACTTTACAGAAGAGAAACTGAGGCGTAGGAAGTGAAGTGACTGAGTAAGAGGAAGGACTCAGACAATTGGTGTTAGTAAATTAACCCTGCAGGGGGCCGTTAGACTGTGGTGGCTCTAGTGATGCGGCCGCCTATGTAAAGCAAGGAAAATCTAAGCCTGTCAACGGCTCAGGGTGACAGACACCGCTGAGGACAGCCAGTCACAAACCACCAACTAGGCTTTAAAGCTATAGCAAATCAGTCATTTCCTTGCTTTGCTTCTGCTCTTTTAAAATAAGCATCTCTGCAGCTCCTGTGGCTGGAGTGCTCCTCACCGCTTCCACTTTGGTGGTGCCTGAATTGAATCTAATTTTGCTCACATAGTCTTAAATTTTAAATATGCCTCAGTTTGTCTTTTAGGGCTGGCCGTAGAAGTTGGATTTGTGTCCAGTTTCTAGAACAGTGGTTGTCCTCTGGTCAGGCCTTAGGCGTTCTGTGTACAACGTTCCTCTTCTACCACCACCTTCTGGATGCCTCCACCCTCTACCATCTCCCGCGCATCATATCCCCTAGATGCTCACATTATAACATCGCAGACACTCCTCTGTCTTCCAGCCAGCGTGTGAACTGAAACATTTCCATTCCTGTTGAAGAGTCTGGTGTGACCACTTTCCCAAACACAGCCACTCCCCAGCTGACCCTGGGTAACCACTCTTCTGAACTTGGTCTCCATCACTGACATGGACATCTTTCTATTTATGCTACATTTTTAAGTATTCATAAACCGCATATAGTATTCTATATTTTGTCTTCTTACTTGCTTTATTTAGTGTTATCTTTGCTAGGTTCATCCATGCTGACACGTAAAGATCTGTCTAGTTCACGTACTTTCCTCGCTATGTAGGATTCCCATGTACGGAAATACAATAATTTATATGTGCTTTTTCCTGTTGATGGATATTTAAATTGTTTCCAATTTTCAGTATGATTTCTTTTAAAAACATGTTTATATAGTTTTTAAAGGTTACTTTACATTTACAGTTATTACAAAATACTGCCTATATTCCCTGTGTTGTACAATACATCCTTGAGCCTATTGTGGACCTAGTAGTTTACATCTCCCACTTCCCGACCCCTGTATTGCCCCCTCCTCCCCCTCTGCGCTGGCAACCATTAGTTTGTTCTCTATATCTGTAACTCTCCTTCTGTTTTGTTATATTTGCTAGATAGTTGTATTTTTGAGATTCCATATATAGGTGATATCCTACAGTATTTGTTTCTGTTTGACTTATTTCACTTACCACAATGCCCTCCAAGGCCATCTATGTGGCTGCAAATGGCAAAGTTTTGTTCTTTTGTAAGGCTGAGTAGTATGCCATTGGTTATATGTACCACATCTTCTTTATCTATTCATCTCTTGATGACACTTAGGTTGCTTCCATATCTTGGTAATTGTACACAAGGATGCTGCGAACATTGGGGTGCATGTATCTTTTCCAGTACATGTTATTGAGAACACGTGTTTTTGTTTTTTTCAGATTTATACCTAAGAGTGGAGTTGCGAGGTCATATAGTAGTTCTCTTTTTAGGTTTTGGAGAACCCTCCATACTGTTTTCCACAGTGGCTGCACCAGTTTACATCCCTACCAACAGTGTACCAGGGTTCCCTTTTCTCTCAAAAATTGTAAATTTTCTTCCTAGTGGTAATTGAGATGATAGTTCAATAATAACATAAGATCAGGTGAAGTCTAAAGAAATTTTAGAAAACCTGGATAAAGTAAGAACACATGTGTTCTCTGGCATCTGAATGTTGGAGAGACACCAAGACACGTGGGCCAAGTTGTGGAGAGAAGGGAAACACAGACGCAAGCTTGACATTTGCTGCAGCTTTTCTCCTTGGGGCATTTGCTGATTCAAACGTTACAGCCTAGGAGCTGAAAAGCCAAAGAGTTCAAGAGACTCTAACCACAGAAGCCAAAGAGCAAGAGCCGATTTACATGGATAAAAAGCATTTTAACTATGCCAAAGCAGAAAATGAAAAGAAAGAACTTTGCATTGCATTTAATAAAAGTTTAGGGAGATCTTTGTGGTATATTAGTGAACTTATTGGCGGAAATTTAGCCATGTACATTGTGTTGGAGAGGCACCAAGAGTTCAAGAATTCTCACATTTTGAGTACACAATTACCTTACATGTAGGCCTGGTGGCAGCCATTTACATAACAATGATTTGGAGGATGTGGTGTTAGTCAGCTCTTGCTGTGATAATGCTTTGGAAGAAATCGCCCCAAAACTCAGTTACATAAACAAGAATTTATTTTCCTTGGACCTATGGGCTAGTAGCTGCAGTGGCTCTCTTTTAGACCTCTAGATGGCTGGTTTTGCTCCGTGTTTTGGGTCAGTTTGAGGTGTGTCACACACATCTTCCTCTGGAGCCTGAGTGTGAGGCCGCAGCTCCCAGGCCCTGCCTTCTCACAAAGTTCAGTGAAACATAAGAGGTGCATGCAAATAGCAACCATAAGCATGCTGAAGTGGCTATACTAATACCAGAAAATATAGACTTTAAAACAAACAAAAGAGTTACTAGATATGAAAAGGGACATTTTATGATAAAAAAGGGAAGATACCAAAATTTTTAACATATTTGCCCTGAATAAGATAAAACCAAAGTACATGAAGAAGAAAATACCAACACCCATGAAGAATTGAAGGAAGAAATAGATAATTGCACAATATTAGGTAGAGGCTTCAGTACTCCACGGTCAATAATGGATAGAACAATTAGGCAGAAGATCAACAACGATATAGAAGACTTGGACAAGACTATGAATTAACAAGACCTACAAAACGTCTAGAGAATACTCAACCGAACAGTAAAATGCTCATCCTGCTCAACTACATGTGAAACGTTTCCCAGCATAGACGACATGCTAGGCTGTAAGAAAAGAGATTAAAAGCCACATACATTGCTGGTGGGAATGTAAAATGGCGCGGCCATTTTACAAAACAGCTTGAGAGTTCCTGCAAGTGTTAAACATCGAGTTACCCTATGACCCAGCAGTTCCATTACTAAATATATACCTAAGAGAAATGAAAACTTATGTCTGCACAAAAGCTTGTACGTGAATGTTCAGGGAAACCTATTTCTAAAAACAAAAGGTGGAAATAATTCAAATGTCAATCTGATAAATGAAGAAACAAAATGTGGAATAGCCGTACAATAGAATAGCATTCAGCTCTAAAAAGGCATGAAATATTGATCCATGTTACAACATGAATGAACCATGAAAGCATTATGTAAAGTTAAAGCAGCCAATCACAAAAGATCACATATTGTATGGTGCCATTTATATGAAGTGCCCAGAATAGCCAATCTGTAGAGACAGGAAGTCGATTAGTCGTTGCCTAGGGCTGAGAGGGTTGAGGAGAATGAAAAAACCTTGTTAATGTGTAATGGGATTTTTGTGAGGGGACAAAAATCTACAATTGGACTGTCGTGATGGTTCCACAAGTCTTTTAGTGGTTACACTAAGAACCACTGAATTGTATACATAAAAGAGTTGAAATTATGGTATGTAAATGACATCCCAATAAAGCTGTTAAAATTATGATAATTTTATAGTTATAAATTTGAAAATTCATCCAAAATTACACATTCTTAACAAATGCAACCTAACAAGACTAACCCAACAAAGAAAAAATATCTAAAACACCTGTATCTACTCAAAAAGTTGTTTGTATAGTTAAGTACCTTTACAGAAAATGATTTCCAGGGATAAATGGGTTTCCACGTAACTTCTTCCAAATATTTCGGGAAGAAGTATTGGTAATCTTACATAAAAATCTTCCAGGAAACAGAAAACTATATATTGCTCAAAGTATTTATAAGGCCAACATAAGCTTCAGATCAAAAGTAAAAAGAAGGGCTTCCCTGATGGTGCAGTGGTTAAGAATCCACCTCCCAATGCAGGGGACACGGGTTCGAGCCCTTGTGGGGGAAGATCCCACATGCCGTGGAGCAGCTACGCCCACGTGCCACAACTGCTGAGCCTGCGCTCTGGAGCCTGCGGGCCACAACTGCTGAGCCCGTGTGCCGCAACTACTGAAGCCTGCATGCCTAGAACCCGTGCTCCACAACAAGACAGGCCACCGCAAGGAGAAGCCAACTCACCACAACAAAGAATAGCCCCCCGCTCACCACAACTACAGAAAGCTCACGTGCAACAATGAAGACCCAATGCAGCCACAAATAAATAAATAAAAAATAAAGTATAGGATCTTAAAAACAAAACAAAACAAAATCTATAAAGAATATTACAAGAATAGAATCACAGGCCAGTTTCTCTTTTGAAAATGCATGCAAAATGTGTAAACAGAAGCACAAACTGTACCCATGGTATGTAAAACAATCATATATCAGAATCAAAGTAGCTTTATTTTGGTAATGCCAGGTTGCTTTAATGTTCAAACATGAAATCCATCCCAGGAATGAATTAGAGTGGGAAAAGAAGTCATTTTAAACGAAGCCTTGGGAATTCCCTGGTTTTCCAGTGGTTAGAACTTGGCGCTTTCACTGCTGGGGCCCTGGGGTCCAATCCCAGGTCAGGGAAATAAGATCCTCCAAGACATGAGGCAGGGCCCCGAAAAAAAAAATAATGAAGTCTTAACCAGGAGAAGCACAAGATCGAATAAACATAACAGATAACACCTTATGAAAAGTAGGTGAAGATTATGGAATATTCTAAAATTTAAAACAAAAAGAAACTTTTAAAGATTCCAAAGGATGTGACTAATATTGTACATAGGCAAAAAATAAAATGAAATAAAATATACAAATGATGGGAGCCCCAGAATCCAGAAGCCCAAGTCCTGTCTCTGAAGATTCTCATTCAGTGGGTTCTGGATTTCCTCTGTGTGTCAAAACCTACAGGTGATTCTGATACGACTCACAGACACAATGTAAAGCTTCTGCTTTGCAGGAGAGAATACCAGATTATTCTGTTATTTTATAGTTACACTAACAGGTTGTACTATTGACGGATAAGTCTGATGTCAAAATGCACTCCCCACTAGGGATAAAAAAGGAACTAGTAGTCTCTACTGCTACTTGGTGGCAGCATGCATGTATTGCAAGAGCAATTATTGTAGGAATCCAAATTAGTGGAACATTTTAGAATTGGAAAACTACATACAGATCATCTAGTCAAGCTTCCAACTGTTATAGTTGTAAAAACTAAGGCCCATATAAATGAAATGATTTATCTCCAAAGAGTGTTAGTGAAAGAGTATGAAATAAAAAGTATCTCTGAACTTTTAATTTAGTGCTGTTTTTATTAATCTCAAGTACTAGCTTAAACTTCGGTGTGACACATTTGGGATTGAGTTCTTGCTCAGATTTACTGATTGTGTGCCTTTTAGTAAGTTACTAAAACACGCTTTATTTTTTAACAGGTTTATTTATTTATTTATTTTTGGCTGCATAGGCTCTTCATTGCTGTGTGCGGGCTTTCTCTAGTTGCAGTGAGCGGGGGCTACTCTTTGTTGCAGTGCGCAAACTTCTCATTGGGGTGGCTTCTCGTTGTTGCTGAGCATGGATTGTAGGTGTGTGGGCTTCAGTAGTTTTGGATCACGGGCTCTAGAGCGCAGGCTCGGTAGTTGTGGCGCACGGTCTTAGTTGCTCCGTGGCATGTGCAGTCTCATTTGCAGGTTCTGGGGAGGATTAAATGAGCTCATATGATATCCAATTGACTGAGGCAGAGTAGGCTTGGGATGAATCTTTGCTTGGTTTTCATTAGCTGCGGAGAAGAGGATGACAGCTTGGTGCCTCTCCAAATTTCACATGGGTGTGCCTCCCTTGGGGATCTTGTTAAATGCAGGCTGGTATTCAGTAGTTCTGGGTGGGGCCTGGATTCTGTCCTGCTAAGAAGCTCCTAGGTGACGGTGATGCTGAGGGCAAGGGTCCAGCTCCTGCATTTCTCCCTTTCTGGAAGAGCAGGACGTCTGCCCCCCGGGAGGAGAAAACATCCACAAAGTGACTACTAGGCACCAGCTTCCCTTACAGGCAAGGGACCTTTACCACTGCTCCCAACCATTGTGTCTGAGGCGCAGCAAGCCAAAACAGTGAGATGCTGAGGTTTGCAGCAAAGAGGAGGTTTATTCACAGGGCAGCCATGCGAGGAAGTGACGTGAAAATAGGTCTCCAATCCTCCTTCCCGAAAGCAAGGGGCTTGGGGTATCTGTGGGATAAAGAATAAAGAAGCAGGGCAGTATGGGTCATGGGGAGCTTGAGGCAAGGTGATTGGACAAAGATGTGCTCCTCATTGTTCTGAGCTGGTGTAATAGGCTACAGGGCTCAGCACATTCTCAGGCTGGAGTTTTTGGCCCTCTGATGGCAGAAGGCCAAAAGGCACTTGCCCAGGTGGAAGATCGGTGGTCCTCTCCACTCTAAACCAGCTCCGCCTACCTAGGCACAGCTGATTCCAAGTTCCTGGACAATACCGGGGCAAACATCTTTTTGCTTATGCTACGTGCTACTTGGAGGACGTGCAAGTGTTCAAGGTACCTTGATGAGTGAAGACAGGATTTCACTAATCATGACGCATGGTTTCACTTCCAGGTGAGCAGAAGAGACCTGTAGGCTGAGTCTGGCTCCTGGCACCTGGAATTGGAGGCAGATGGTTTAAAAACGGGCTCCCCCACCCTCTGTGTGATCTGAGGTAGATAGACTATTGATCCTTTTCTCCAATTAAAATGTGTGACTGGAAACACACTTAGTGGCATGTCTGACACACAGTAGTTATGCTACCGTAGGTCATTCTTGGAAACTGAAGCCGTGGTTTTGAGGGATCATCAAAACGAGTACAATGCTTGCCATGTTTCTCCTTGTTCATCCTGGTGAGAAACCTGGTAGAGAGAGCTCCATCCTTTCCCACAGGACCACACCCCTAGTACTTAGAGTGAAGTGGTTATGTCTCACTTAAGGCACCTTTTCCTTTTCCTTCCTTCTTTTTTCTTCATTAATCTTCATCCAACTGGCCTTTCTAAATTTTACACAAAACAAAACCATTTCTCAATGGATTCAGATACTACCCCAAGTTAGTATTCCAACCAAGTTCTTGATCTTCCGGGTCTCATCATCAGAAATTTCTGAGCCTAAATCTTCTCTAGTTTCTAGGATCACTCATTTTCTCATTTCTCCCTTCTCCTTTGAGTTCAGAGTCTTGCCAATTTAGTCCCTTCCCTAACCACAACTTATAATAAGGTGACACAGCAAAGTGATGAAAGTCTAGACGGTCTGGTTTTACTCCTGGGTTTTTGCCACCTACTTACTGTGTGGCATTAGCAAGCTATTCAACGTCTCTGGGCCTCAGTTTCCCCCCAAAAGTGAATATTACGAATATGACCTGCCGGGCTTCCATAGTGGTGCAGTGTTTGGGAGTCCGCCTGCTGATGCAAGGGGCACGGGTTCATGCCCCGGTCCGGGAGGATCCCACATGCCGTGGAGCGGTTGGGCCCGTGAGCCATGGCCGCTGAGCCCGCGTGTCCAGAGCCTGTGATCGGCAGCGGGAGAGGCCACGACAGTGAGAGGCCTGCGTACCACAAAAAAAAAAAGAACATTACCTGCCTATAGGGTTGCCATTATGAGGAATATGTGGGTTAATATTTGATAAGAACTTAGAATAGTACTTGTTATAGTCTAAGCACTACAGTTGTGCTTTTTAATAATAATAAATGAAATTGCAAATGTATACCTTACTCAACTTTCTGTCATAACTTTGAAGTGTTGGTCTATCTGTTGGGTCTTGTCAGCCTGTAAAGGAGGTGAGGTGTCCGTAGCTTTGGTGTGAGACGTGCTGCCTGCCGAAGCACCGATGCCCGTCAACGCTGTGACCGCCAAAGCCGTGAACGGGTGCTGGAGAAAGCAGGAGCAGAATGGAAGATGACGGCATGGGAAGGAGGCGTGGTGTCCATAGGTTCGGGGTCAGACGTGCTGCCTGCTGAAGCACCGATGCCCGGCAAAGGCGTAAATGGGGTGCTGGGGAAAACAGGAGCAGAATGGTAGATGATGGCGTGGGAAGGAGGTGTGGTGTCCATGGGTTCCATATCAGAGCTGCTGCGTGCCTGATCTGAGAGCAGAGAGTGACAGTGGGAGAGCTTCTCACTCCTTTTATATCTGACGGCTCCGCCTGCCTCTGTGACATGTCCATTGTACGTGTCACAGAGAAAGGGCGGGCGGGGCAGGGGGTGAGTCAGGGGGCACATGCGAGCCCCGCTGGTGGAGAAACCCCAGCCCAAAGGCAAAAGGCGGGGCCCCTTCTGGACTTTCTAGTGGCTGGGTCTTCTCGCTGTGGGTGGCAGGTGTTTGGCACGGGATGGGCCACCATGCAGAGACTGTTGGGGACTGTGGAGGCCTTCTCCTTCAGAGCTCACCCTGCCTGGGCACCGGCTCTGCAGGCCCCTCAGCTGCGCATATGTATCGGCCAGCCCTTCCCCACTACGGGGCCCAGAGGCCAGAGGCTGCTCAGAGCTGAGGGCAGGAGGCACCCAGAGCTTGCCAGGGTGTGGGCCACCTCCTCCGGGGACCTCCCCAGCTTCTCTGCGAGTCCTGGAGACAGGATCGCCTTCTCCAGGGCTGCTCAGCTGCCAGCATCACCATGAGCCAGGTGGCGAAGGTTTCTGAGCAGGAGATGCAGAGCCCTGATCCGACTGCATGCTGCACCCCACGATGTCCCTTCCTGGCAGGTAGGTTCTTTCTTCACTTCTTTTTTGAAATTTGGTCAGACAACATGTAAACCTTGCACCGTTCTTCAGGGTATACAGATGGTAGTGGCTTAGCCGGGATTCGAAGCAAGCCTGTGTGATTCCAGAGCTCGTGTTCTGGACTGTGGTGCCCCCTTATCATATATGCTTCATGTGTTCCTTGTTTTTCATTTTTTCTTGTAGTCCTTATGGTACTTAGCCCTAAGTGCCATACCTGTAACGAACAGCTACACTGCCCTGTGGGAGGTCTTCTTCTGTTCAACACATGAATTGGTCATCCACCGCACTGTGTTCTAATCTCAGAAGATACAGGTCAGGGACCACCAGTTGTCAGCTGGTGCTACCATTGGTGCTGCCATTCCACATGTCTAACTGAGGCTTGAAGGCCGGATTTTCCCTTTGTCTAGTTTGAAGGATCCAGATATGTAAAGATTATAGTCTAGATAAATCATGGGCTATCCTGAAAGAAATTCACCAGTGAATTGTTCCGTGTGGATTAGAAGCCAGTTTCTCTGGCCTTCCTGGAGTATATCCAGCAAGGCGTCTCATTCATGTCTAGAAAGCCAATATATCCTTTATTGCAACTTCAGCGTGGAGCGATGTATTGGTTTAAAGTACGATCAACACAATTTGGTCATTGTGAGTAGGCCAGCTGGGTCCACTCTTTATTACACATATGTAACTCGAGACATTCTTATGCCCAAGAGAGGAGACGTACTCTTGGGTGTCTAGGACGAGGGAAACATGTGTTGTTATTCAGGAGCTGGAAGCTGATGGTCTACACATCACTTGACCTTGTTTAAAACTTGTGTCTTTGGCTTGCTTCATTGGAGTGTTTTCTCTCCCCTGGGGCTGACATTGTGCGTTATGTATCACACAGGTGACATGTAGAAGTTTCAGAACCCAGAATCGTATAGATCAGTCAAAATGTATTTCTATAGTTTTGTTCAAAGTGTATGGAAAATAACACTGGGCATAATTCATATATTCCAGAATTAGTTGGACCCTCTGCTCATGAGATTCTTTTTATGGTATGTCACAGCAAATTTGGACTTCCACCCCCAATAAACTTTGGAGTTGGAGGACACAAAAAGCTTTTGCTCACACCTAAATTATGTCTGAAAGAAAAGGGTAAATATTATAAGCCCTTTCTAACCTCTCCAAGAGCAGAAATGATTTACAGCTGTGGCATGGAACCCTAATTCCTCGATCTCATTTGAGGAGAGTTCAGTAAGAAACAATGTCTTGATTTTTGTTTGTTTGGTTTCTTCCCTGTTTTCTCATCTTGCTTACCAACAATCCATTGTAATTCATGAGTTAGTATGGCAGCAGGCTGAGTGTTCCCTGGAGCTCATTAAATGATCTTTTTTTCCTAAAATAACTTTTGTGTCCTTGTTTTCAGCCCCTCTTCTTTCCTCTGCCCTTTACTACAACCAGAGCTCAGCCAAAGCTGACTGGCTTTGTGCAGACCTTACTTAGGGTTAGTCTTTTCTTCATTATTTTATTCATGGCTCCTCCATTTCATTGTTTGCCTTCTCGAAATGTGTTGAAATCTTTCTGTGGTGGATGACTTCCAAAATGTCTTGGCTTTGATTGGTTGATTAAGTTTGGTATTTCTACAGTATTGTTTAAATATGGTTTCAGGAGGAACAGAAAGTGAATATGTTTCCTTGTCTGCCATCTTGAGCTGAAAATCCCTGTGGATTTTAGCATCCAATGTTCCCATGGGAAAAAAACCCAACCTTGGCATTAATAGATGTGACACTCAAGATTTCAGCTTTTCGTGGGCAATCACTGAGGATTGGAATATGTGGTCATTTCTAAAGGGAAAATAATAACTACCTCATGGAGTAGATTTGAGGATTAATTTAGAGAATGAACATGAAAATGCTTTGTAAGGCTTAAGTCTATAAAAATGTCTTTTGTTATTATTTGATTTGTTGCTATTTCAACTTTACTCGACAGTTGTTTATGACCTTTCTTATGTGATAAAATGGCCCCTGGTTTATTGTTTTGAAAGCCAGAATATATTTTTCAATAGCTCGATGGAAATGGCATCATTTGTGAAGGTTAAGGGTGAAGGGATAAATGTTTCTTGACACCTATCACTTTACAGTGTTTTCAGGAACTAATTGACACTTGTATTCCTCTTCCAAATTTTGTTGAGCACCTCCTACGAGCCACATGCTTTACATCAGGTGTTGGAAAGCATTTTCTGGATTTTAAATATCTTAGGCTTTGTGGGCCATATACAGCTTCTGTAGCTTCTCCTCTTTCTTCTTCAACAAGCTTTCTAAACGTGAGAACCATTATTAGCTCACAGTCCCACAGATCCAGGCTGAGAGCCTGATTTGATTTGTGGCCATGATTTGCCGATTCCTGCTCTGCGTCCTCACTGAGGAGGGGGACCATGTTTGAGTAATCACTTCTTTGAATCAACTCTTGGTCTTCTGGGGCTTGTCCTTACTCTCCTACACTCTCTAATCAACATGGCATCCAGAGAGATCCTGTTAAAACATAAGTCAGATCATGTCACTGAAATCTCTTCAATGGCTTCTTCACAGAAGAATCAAAGTCCTCAAAGTGCCTCCAGAGCCCTAGAAATGTGGACCTCTGTTTCGTGTCTGACTATTTCCTTCTCCTCTCCACTTTGCTTGCTCTGTTTTCCACACACTGCCATCCTTTCTGCTCCTTGGGTACTCCAGCCTACTCTAGCCTCATTGACTTT
This sequence comes from Mesoplodon mirus, assembly GCF_964341445.2. Lineage (NCBI taxonomy): Eukaryota > Metazoa > Chordata > Mammalia > Artiodactyla > Ziphiidae > Mesoplodon > Mesoplodon mirus. The sequence continues at coordinate 2,948,776 of NW_028295808.1, read as the reverse complement.
CCATCGGACTGTTCCCTCTACCTGTACTATTCACTTCCCAGATATGCTCCTTGCTCCCTCTTAAATTTTATCTTCCCCAGAAAGTCCTCAGGGATCACTTAGTTTCAGCTAGCAGCCTCCTCCTAGCATCTAACCATCTCCATCTCCCTTCCCTGCTTGCTGTTTTTCTCCAGCACTTCCCTTATATATTCCCGCACTGTGGCGGCTCAGATTCAGCAAGTGATCATTGCCGCAGCATGGCCTCGGGGACCCTGGCTGCGGACACGATGTCCACACCTGCCTGGTGGCCCCTGCTCGCCTCACGGCCCCTCAGGTGCAGCATGCGCAGGACCCGCATTGCAGGCAGAAGACACAGGGCCACTGGCCCCAGCTAGGCAGGCCCCTTGATGCCGTGCTCATGTTGGCTCAGACCTCTTCGCTCTCCGCGCTGCGGTTCAAACCTGTGGGCAGCGCTGTGTGGGCGGGGATCGAAGACCTCCGCCCACTCCTCAGTGTGTCAGCACGCAGCCCCGCCTCCCATGGGGACCCAGCCTGAGGAGCAGGGGCAGGAGATTCGAGACTAGGGTGGCGCGAAAGGTAGGAGGTGTGGAGAGTATGGGGTTTACAAAAAGTGTTTGCTGACTGATCCAAACAAAAGTGAGACATGGTTGTATCAACGCATTTAAAAAGTCATTAAACTGCCGCTAAGTGTCTGTGATCACCCCGCCTAGGAGAGAGCGTGCACTCCGTGAGGGACACATGAAAGGCTGAGTGAACGTCTACCTGTGGTCCGTTACCTGGTGCACGGGTGTGTGAATTTTTGCGGAGAGCTCTTAATTTCTGTTGTCTCTGCTGACTTGACACGGTGGTTGGCAAACAGTGACGTGTTCAGTGTATTCAGGACATGATCATGGTTACTAATAATCACTTTGTTTTGCGCTGACACCTCCACAGAGAATTTACTACTGAATGTCCACTTTACAGAAGAGAAACTGAGGCGTAGGAAGTGAAGTGACTGAGTAAGAGGAAGGACTCAGACAATTGGTGTTAGTAAATTAACCCTGCAGGGGGCCGTTAGACTGTGGTGGCTCTAGTGATGCGGCCGCCTATGTAAAGCAAGGAAAATCTAAGCCTGTCAACGGCTCAGGGTGACGGACACCGCTGAGGACAGCCAGTCACAAACCACCAACTAGGCTTTAAAGCTATAGCAAATCAGTCATTTCCTTGCTTTGCTTCTGCTCTTTTAAAATAAGCATCTCTGCAGCTCCTGTGGCTGGAGTGCTCCTCACCGCTTCCACTTTGGTGGTGCCTGAATTGAATCTAATTTTGCTCACATAAAGTCTTAAAATTTTAAATATGCCTCAGTTTGTCTTTTAGGGCTGGCCGTAGAAGTTGGATTTGTGTCCAGTTTCTAGAACAGTGGTTGTCCTCTGGTCAGGCCTTAGGCGTTCTGTGTACAACGTTCCTCTTCTACCACCACCTTCTGGATGCCTCCACCCTCTACCATCTCCCGCGCATCAGATCCCCTAGATGCTCACATTATAACATCGCAGACACTCCTCTGTCTTCCAGCCAGCGTGTGAACTGAAACATTTCCATTCCTGTTGAAGAGTCTGGTGTGACCACTTTCCCAAACACAGCCACTCCCCAGCTCTCCCGGGGTAAACACTCTTCTGAACTTGGTCTCCATCACTGACATGGACGTCTTTCTATTTATGCTACATTTTTAAGTATTCATAAACCGCATATAGTATTCTATATTTTGTCTTCTTACTTGCTTTATTTAGTGTTATCTTTGCTAGGTTCATCCATGCTGACACGTAAAGATCTGTCTAGTTCACGTACTTTCCTCGCTATGTAGGATTCCCATGTACGGAAATACAATAATTTATATGTGCTTTTTCCTGTTGATGGATATTTAAATTGTTTCCAATTTTCAGTATGATTTCTTTTAAAAACATGTTTATATATTTTTAAAGGTTACTTTACATTTACAGTTATTACAAAATATTGCCTATATTCCCTGTGTTGTACAATACATCCTTGAGCCTATTGTGGACCTAGTAGATTACATCTCTCACTTCCCGACCCCTGTATTGCCCCCTCCTCCCCCTCTGCGCTGGCAACCATTAGTTTGTTCTCTATATCTGTAACTCTCCTTCTGTTTTGTTATATTTGCTAGATAGTTGTATTTTTGAGATTCCATATATAGGTGATATCCTACAGTATTTGTTTCTGTTTGACTTATTTCACTTACCACAATGCCCTCCAAGGCCATCTATGTGGCTGCAAATGGCAAAGTTTTGTTCTTTTGTAAGGCTGAGTAGTATGCCATTGGTTATATGTACCACATCTTCTTTATCTGTTCATCTCTTGATGACACTTAGGTTGCTTCCATATCTTGGTAATTGTACACAAGGATGCTGCGAACATTGGGGTGCATGTATCTTTTCCAGTACATGTTATTGAGAACACGTGTTTTTGTTTTTTTCAGATTTATACCTAAGAGTGGAGTTGCGAGGTCATATAGTAGTTCTCTTTTTAGGTTTTGGAGAACCCTCCATACTGTTTTCCACAGTGGCTGCACCAGTTTACATCCCTACCAACAGTGTACCAGGGTTCCCTTTTCTCTCAAAAATTGTAAATTTTCTTCCTAGTGGTAATTGAGATGATAGTTCAATAATAACATAAGATCAGGTGAAGTCTAAAGAAATTTTAGAAAACCTGGATAAAGTAAGAACACATGTGTTCTCTGGCATCTGAATGTTGGAGAGACACCAAGACATGTGGGCCAAGTTGTGGAGAGAAGGGAAACACAGACGCAAGCTTGACATTTGCTGCAGCTTTTCTCCTTGGGGCATTTGCTGATTCAAACGTTACAGCCTAGGAGCTGAAAAGCCAAAGAGTTCAAGAGACTCTAACCACAGAAGCCAAAGAGCAAGAGCCGATTTACATGGATAAAAAGCATTTTAACTATGCCAAAGCAGAAAATGAAAAGAAAGAACTTTGCATTGCATTTAATAAAAGTTTAGGGAGATCTTTGTGGTATATTAGTGAACTTATTGGCGGAAATTTAGCCATGTACATTGTGTTGGAGAGGCACCAAGAGTTCAAGAATTCTCACATTTTGAGTACACAATTACCTTACATGTAGGCCTGGTGGCAGCCATTTACATAACAATGATTTGGAGGATGTGGTGTTAGTCAGCTCTTGCTGTGATAATGCTTTGGAAGAAATCGCCCCCAAACTCAGTTACATAAACAAGAATTTATTTTCCTTGGACCTATGGGCTAGTAGCTGCAGTGGCTCTCTTTTAGACCTCTAGATGGCTGGTTTTGCTCCATGTTTTGGGTCAGTTTGAGGTGTGTCACACACATCTTCCTCTGGAGCCCGAGTGTGAGGCCGCAGCTCCCAGGCCCTGCCTTCTCACAAAGTTCAGTGAAACATAAGAGGTGCATGCAAATAGCAACCATAAGCATGCTGAAGTGGCTATACTAATACCAGAAAATATAGACTTTAAAACAAACAAAAGAGTTACTAGATATGAAAAGGGACATTTTATGATAAAAAAGGGAAGATACCAAAATTTTTAACATATTTGCCCTGAATAAGATAAAACCAAAGTACATGAAGAAGAAAATACCAACACCCATGAAGAACTGAAGGAAGAAATAGATAATTGCACAATATTAGGTAGAGGCTTCAGTACTCCACGGTCAATAATGGATAGAACAATTAGGCAGAAGATCAACAACGATATAGAAGACTTGGACAAGACTATGAATTAACAAGACCTACTAAACGTCTAGAGAATACTCAACCGAACAGTAAAATGCTCATCCTGCTCAACTACATGTGAAACGTTTCCCAGCATAGACGACATGCTAGGCTGTAAGAAAAGAGATTAAAAGCCACATACATTGCTGGTGGGAATGTAAAATGGCGCGGCCATTTTACAAAACAGCTTGAGAGTTCCTGCAAGTGTTAAACATCGAGTTACCCTATGACCCAGCAGTTCCATTACTAAATATATACCTAAGAGAAATGAAAACTTATGTCTGCACAAAAGCTTGTACGTGAATGTTCAGGGAAACCTATTTCTAAAAACAAAAGGTGGAAATAATTCAAATGTCAATCTGATAAATGAAGAAACAAAATGTGGAATAGCCGTACAATAGAATAGCATTCAGCTCTAAAAAGGCATGAAATATTGATCCATGTTACAACATGAATGAACCATGAAAGCATTATGTAAAGTTAAAGCAGCCAATCACAAAAGATCACATATTGTATGGTGCCATTTATATGAAGTGCCCAGAATAGCCAATCTGTAGAGACAGGAAGTCGATTAGTGGTTGCCTAGGGCTGAGAGGGTTGAGGAGAATGACAAAACCTTGTTAATGTGTAATGGGTTTTTTGTGAGGGGACAAAAATCTACAATTGGACTGTCGTGATGGTTCCACAAGTCTTTTAGTGGTTACACTAAGAACCACTGAATTGTATACATAAAAGAGTTGAAATTATGGTATGTAAATTACATCCCAATAAAGCTGTTAAAATTATGATAATTTTATAGTTATAAATTTGAAAATTCATCCAAAATTACACATTCTTAACAAATGCAACCTAACAAGACTAACCCAACAAAGAAAAAATATCTAAAACACCTGTATCTACTCAAAAAGTTGTTTGTATAGTTAAGTACTTTTACAGAAAATGATTTCCAGGGATAAATGGGTTTCCACGTAACTTCTTCCAAATATTTCGGGAAGAAGTATTGGTAATCTTACATAAAAATCTTCCAGGAAACAGAAAACTATATATTGCTCAAAGTATTTATAAGGCCAACATAAGCTTCAGATCAAAAGTAAAAAGAAGGGCTTCCCTGATGGTGCAGTGGTTAAGAATCCACCTCCCAATGCAGGGGACACGGGTTCGAGCCCTTGTGGGGGAAGATCCCACATGCCGTGGAGCAGCTACACCCACGTGCCACAACTGCTGAGCCTGCTCTCTGGAGCCTGCGGGCCACAACTGCTGAGCCCGTGTGCCGCAACTACTGAAGCCTGCATGCCTAGAACCCGTGCTCCACAACAAGACAGGCCACCGCAAGGAGAAGCCTACTCACCACAACAAAGAATAGCCCCCCGCTCACCACAACTACAGAAAGCTCGCGTGCAACAATGAAGACCCAATGCAGCCACAAATAAATAAATAAAAAATAAAGTATAGAATCTTAAAAACAAAACAAAACAAAATCTATAAAGAATATTACAAGAATAGAATCACAGGCCAGTTTCTCTTTTGAAAATGCATGCAAAATGTGTAAACAGAAGCACAAACTGTACCCATGGTATGTAAAACAATCATATATCAGAATCAAAGTAGCTTTATTTTGGTAATGCCAGGTTGCTTTAATGTTCAAACATGAAATCCATCCCAGGAATGAATTAGAGTGGGAAAAGAAGTCATTTTAAACGAAGCCTTGGGAATTCCCTGGTTTTCCAGTGGTTAGAACTTGGCGCTTTCACTGCTGGGGCCCTGGGGTCCAATCCCAGGTCAGGGAAATAAGATCCTCCAAGACATGAGGCAGGGCCCCGAAAAAAAAAATAATGAAGTCTTAACCAGGAGACACACAAGATCGAATAAACATAACAGATAACACCTTATGAAAAGTAGGTGAAGATTATGGAATATTCTAAAATTTAAAACAAAAAGAAACTTTTAAAGATTCCAAAGGATGTGACTAATATTGTACATAGGCAAAAAATAAAATGAAATAAAATATACAAATGATGGGAGCCCCAGAATCCAGAAGCCCAAGTCCTGTCTCTGAAGATTCTCATTCAGTGGGTTCTGGATTTCCTCTGTGTGTCAAAACCTACAGGTGATTCTGATACGACTCACAGACACAATGTAAAGCTTCTGCTTTGCAGGAGAGAATACCAGATTATTCTGTTATTTTATAGTTACACTAACAGGTTGTACTATTGACGGATAAGTCTGATGTCAAAATGCACTCCCCACTAGGGATAAAAAAGGAACTAGTAGTCTCTACTGCTACTTGGTGGCAGCATGCATGTATTGCAAGAGCAATTATTGTAGGAATCCAAATTAGTGGAACATTTTAGAATTGGAAAACTACATACAGATCATCTAGTCAAGCTTCCAGCTGTTATAGTTGTAAAAACTAAGGCCCATATAAATGAAATGATTTATCTCCAAAGAGTGTTAGTGAAAGAGTATGAAATAAAAAGTATCGCTGAACGTTTAATTTAGTGCTGTTTTTATTAATCTCAAGTACTAGCTTAAACTTCGGTGTGACAGATTTGGCATTGAATTCTTGCTCAGATTTACTGATTGTGTGCCTTTTAGTAAGTTACTAAAACACGATTTATTTTTTAATAGGTTTATTTATTTATTTATTTTTGGCTGCATAGGCTCTTCATTGCTGTGTGTGGGCTTTCTCTAGTTGCAGTGAGCGGGGGCTACTCTTTGTTGCAGTGCGCAGGCTTCTCATTGGGGTGGCTTCTCGTTGTTGCTGAGCATGGAGTGTAGGTGTGTGGGCTTCAGGAGTTTTGGTTCACGGGCTCTAGAGCGCAGGCTCGGTAGTTGTGGCGCACGGTCTTAGTTGCTCCGTGGCATGTGCAGTCTCATTTGCAGGTTCTGGGGAGGATTAAATGAGCTCATATGATATCCAATTGACTGAGGCAGAGTAGGCTTGGGATGAATCTTTGCTTGGTTTTCATTAGCTGCGGAGAAGAGGATGACAGCTTGGTGCCTCTCCAAATTTCACATGGGTGTGCCTCCCTTGGGGATCTTGTTAAATGCAGGCTGGTATTCAGTAGTTCTGGGTGGGGCCTGGATTCTGTCCTGCTAAGAAGCTCCTAGGTGACGGTGATGCTGAGGGCAAGGGTCCAGCTCCTGCATTTCTCCCTTTCCAGAAGAGCAGGACGTCTCCCCTCCGGGAGGAGTAAACATCCACAAAGTGACTACTAGGCCCTACCAGCTTCCCTTACAGGCAAGGGACCTTTACCACTGCTCCCAACCATTGTGTCTGAGGCGCAGCAAGCCAAAACACTGAGATGCTGAGGTTTGCAGCAAAGAGGAGGTTTATTCACAGGGCAGCCATGCGAGGAAGTGACGTGAAAATAGGTCTCCAATCCTCCTTCCCGAAAGCAAGGGGCTTGGGGTATCTGTGGGATAAAGAATAAAGAAGCAGGGCAGTATGGGTCATGGGGAGCTTGAGGCAAGGTGATTGGACAAAGATGTGCTCCTCATTGTTCTGAGCTGGTGTAATAGGCTACAGGGCTCAGCACATTCTCAGGCTGGAGTTTTTGGCCCTCTGATGGCAGAAGGCCAAAAGGCACTTGCCCAGGTGGAAGATCAGTGGTCCTCTCCACTCTAAACCAGCTCCGCCTACCTAGGCACAGCTGATTCCAAGTTCCTGGACAATACCGGGGCAAACATCTTTTTGCTTATGCTACATGCTACTTGGAGGACGTGCAAGTGTTCAAGGTACCTTGATGAGTGAAGACAGGATTTCACTAATCATGACGCATGGTTTCACTTCCAGGTGAGCAGAAGAGACCTGTAGGCTGAGTCTGGCTCCTGGCACCTGGAATTGGAGGCAGATGGTTTAAAAACGGGCTCCCCCACCCTCTGTGTGATCTGAGGTAGATAGACTATTGATCCTTTTCTCCAATTAAAATGTGTGACTGGAAACACACTTAGTGGCATGTCTGACACACAGTAGTTATGCTACCGTAGGTCATTCTTGGAAACTGAAGCCGTGGTTTTGAGGGATCATCAAAACGAGTACAATGCTTGCCATGTTTCTCCTTGTTCATCCTGGTGACAAACCTGGTAGAGAGAGCTCCATCCTTTCCCACAGGACCACACCCCTAGTACTTAGAGTGAAGTGGTTATGTCTCACTTAAGGCACCTTTTCCTTTTCCTTCCTTCTTTTTTCTTCATTAATCTTCATCCAACTGGCCTTTCTAAATTTTACACAAAACAAAACCATTTCTCAATGGATTCAGATACTACCCCAAGTTAGTATTCCAACCAAGTTCTTGATCTTCCGGGTCTCATCATCAGAAATTTCTGAGCCTAAATCTTCTCTAGTTTCTAGGATCACTCATTTTCTCATTTCTCCCTTCTCCTTTGAGTTCAGAGTCTTGCCAATTTAGTCCCTTCCCTAACCACAACTTATAATAAGGTGACACAGCAAAGTGATGAAAGTCTAGACGGTCTGGTTTTACTCCTGGGTTTTTGCCACCTACTTACTGTGTGGCATTAGGCAAGCTATTCAATGTCTCCTGGCCTCAGTTTCCCCCCAAACGTGAATATTATGAATATGACCTGCCGGGCTTCCATAGTGGTGCAGTGTTTGGGAGTCCGCCTGCTGATGCAAGGGGCACGGGTTCCTGCCCCGGTCCGGGAGGATCCCACATGCCGTGGAGCGGTTGGGCCCGTGAGCCATGGCCGCTGAGCCCGCGTGTCCAGAGCCTGTGATCGGCAGCGGGAGAGGCCACGACAGTGAGAGGCCTGCGTACCACAAAAAAAAAAGAACATTACCTGCCTATAGGGTTGCCATTATGAGGAATATGTGGGTTAATATTTGGTAAGAACTTAGAATAGTACTTGTTATAGTCTAAGCACTACAGTTGTGCTTTTTAATAATAATAAATGAAATTGCAAATGTATACCTTACTCAAGTTTCTGTCATAACTTTGAAGTGTTGGTCTATCTGTTGGGTCTTGTCAGCCTGTAAAGGAGGTGAGGTGTCCGTAGCTTTGGTGTGAGACGTGCTGCCTGCCGAAGCACCGATGCCCGTCAACGCCGTGACCGCCAAAGCCGTGAACGGGTGCTGGAGAAAGCAGGAGCAGAATGGAAGATGACGTCATGGGAAGGAGGTGTGGTGTCCATAGGTTCTGGGTCTGAGGTGCTGCCTGCTGAAGCACCGATGCCCGCCAAAGCCGTAAATGGGGTGCTGGAGAAAACAGGAGCAGAACGGAAGATGACGGCGTGGGAAGGAGGCGTGGTGTCCATAGGTTCGGGGTCAGACGTGCTGCCTGCTGAAGCACCGATGCCCGGCAAAGGCGTAAATGGGGTGCTGGGGAAAACAGGAGCAGAATGGTAGATGATGGCGTGGGAAGGAGGTGTGGTGTCCATGGGTTCCATATCAGAGCTGCTGCGTGCCTGATCTGAGAGCAGAGAGTGACAGTGGGAGAGCTTCTCACTCCTTTTATATCTGACGGCTCCACCTGCCTCTGTGACATGTCCATTGTACGTGTCACAGAGAAAGGGCGGGCGGGGCAGGGGGTGAGTCAGGGGGCACTTGCGAGCCCCGCTGGTGGAGAAACCCCAGCCCAAAGGCAAAAGGCGGGGCCCCGTCTGGACTTTCTAGTGGCTGGGTCTTCTCGCTGTGGGTGGCAGGTGTTTGGCACGGGATGGGCCACCATGCAGAGACTGTTGGGGACTTGGAGGCCTTCTCCTTCAGAGCTCACCCTGCCTGGGCACCGGCTCTGCAGGCCCCTCAGCTGCGCGTATGTATCGGCCAGCCCTTCCCCACTACGGGGCCCAGAGGCCAGAGGCTGCTCAGAGCTGAGGGCAGGAGGCACCCAGAGCTTGCCAGGGTGTGGGCCACCTCCTCCGGGGACCTCCCCAGCTTCTCTGCGAGGCCTGGAGACAGGATCGCCTTCTCCAGGGCTGCTCAGCTACCAGGATCACCGTGAGCCAGGTGGCGAAGGTTTCTGAGCAGGAGATGCAGAGCCCTGATCCGACTGCATGCTGCACCCCACAATGTCCCTTCCTGGCAGGTAGGTTCTTTCTTCACTTCTCTTTTGAAATTTGGTCAGACAACAGTTAAACCTAGCACTGTTCTTCAGGGTATACAGATGGTAGTGGCTTAGCCGGGATTCGAAGCAAGCCTGTGTGATTCCAGAGCTCGTGTTCTGGACTGTGGTGCCCCCTTATCATATATGCTTCATGTGTTCCTTGTTTTTCATTTTTTCTTGTAGTCCTTATGGTACTTAGCCCTAAGTGCCATACCTGTAACGAACAGCTACACTGCCCTGTGGGAGGTCTTCTTCTGTTCAACACATGAATTGGTCATCCACCGCACTGTGTTCTAATCTCAGAAGATACAGGTCAGGGACCACCAGTTGTCAGCTGGTGCTACCATTGGTGCTGCCATTCCACATGTCTAACTGAGGCTTGAAGGCCGGATTTTCCCTTTGTCTAGTTTGAAGGATCCAGATATGTAAAGATTATAGTCTAGATAAATCATGGGCTATCCTGAAAGAAATTCACCAGTGAATTGTTCCGTATGGATTAGAAGCCAGTTTCTCTGGCCTTCCTGGAGTATATCCAGCAAGGCGTCTCATTCATGTCTAGAAAGCCAATATATCCTTTATTGCAACTTCAGCGTGGAGCGATGTATTGGTTTAAAGTACGATCAACACAATTTGGTCATTGTGAGTAGGCCAGCTGGGTCCACTCTTTATTACACATATGTAACTCGAGAGATTCTTATGCCCAAGAGAGGAGACGTACTCTTGGGTGTCTAGGACGAGGGAAACGTGTTGTTATTCAGGAGCTGGAAGCTGATGGTCTACACATCACTTGACCTTGTTTAAAACTTGTGTCTTTGGCTTGCTTCATTGGAGTGTTTTCTCTCTCCTGGGGCTGACATTGTGCGTTATGTATGACACAGGTGACATGTAGAAGTTTCCGAACCCAGAATCGTATAGATCAGTCAAAATATATTTCTATAGTTTTGTTCAAAGTGTATGGAAAATAACACTGGGCCTAATTCATATATTCCAGAATTAGTTGGACCCTCTGCTCATGAGATTCTTTTTATGGTATGTCACAGCAAATTTGGACTTCCACCCCCAATAAACTTTGGGGTTGGAGGACACAAAAAGCTTTTGCTCACACCTAAATTATGTCTGAAAGAAAAGGGTAAATATTATAAGCCCTTTCTAACCTCTCCAAGAGCAGAAATGATTTACAGCTGCGGCATTGAACCCTAATTCCTCGATCTCATTTGAGGAGAGTTCAGTAAGAAACAATGTCTTGATTTTTGTTTGTTTGGTTTCTTCCCTGTTTTCTCATCTTGCTTACCAACAATCCATTGTAATTCATGAGTTAGTATGGCAGCAGGCTGAGTGTTCCCTGGAGCTCATTAAATGATCTTTTTTTCCTAAAATAACTTTTGTCTCCTTGTTTTCAGCCCCTCTTCTTTCCTCTGCCCTTTACTACAACCAGAGCTCAGCCAAAGCTGACTGGCTTTGTGCAGACCTTACTTAGGGTTAGTCTTTTCTTCATTATTTTATTCATGGCTCCTCCATTTCATTGTTTGCCTTCTCGAAATGTGTTGAAATCTTTCTGTGGTGGATGACTTCCAAAATGTCTTGGCTTTGATTGGTTGATTAAGTTTGGTATTTCTACAGTATTGTTTAAATATGGTTTCAGGAGGAACAGAAAGTGAATATGTTTCCTTGTCTGCCATCTTGAGCTGAAAATCCCTGTGGATTTTAGCATCCAATGTTCCCATGGGAAAAAAACCCAACCTTGGCATTAATAGATGTGACACTCAAGATTTCAGCTTTTCGTGGGCAATCACTGAGGATTGGAATATGTGGTCATTTCTAAAGGGAAAATAATAACTACCTCATGGAGTAGATTTGAGGATTAAATTAGAGAATGAACATGAAAATGCTTTGTAAGGCTTAAAAGTCTATAAAAATGTTTTTTGTTATTATTTGATTTGTTGCTATTTCAACTTTACTCGACAGTTGTTTATGACCTTACTTATGTGATAAAATGGCCCCTGGTTTATTGTTTTGAAAGCCAGAATATATTTTTCAATAGCTCGATGGAAATGGCATCATTTGTGAAGGTTAAGGGTGAAGGGATAAATGTTTCTTGACACCTATCACTTTACAGTGTTTTCAGGAACTAATTGACACTTGTATTCCTCTTCCAAATTTTGTTGAGCACCTCCTACGAGCCACATGCTTTACATCAGGTGTTGGAAAGCATTTTCTGGATTTTAAATATCTTAGGCTTTGTGGGCCATATACAGCTTCTGTAGCTTCTCCTCTTTCTTCTTCAACAAGCTTTCTAAATGTGAGAACCATTATTAGCTCACAGTCCCACAGATCCAGGCTGAGAGCCTGATTTGATTTGTGGCCATGATTTGCCGATTCCTGCTCTGCATCCTCACTGAGGAGGGGGACCATGTTTGAGTAATCACTTCTTTGTGTCAACTCTTGGTCTTCTGAGGCTTGTCCTTACTCTCCTACACTCTCTAATCAACATGGCACCCAGAGAGATCCTGTTAAAACATAAGTCAGATTATGTCACTGAAATCTCTTCAATGGCTTCTTCACAGAAGAATCAATTTCCTCAAAGTGCCTCCAGAGCCCTAGAAATGTGGACCTCTGTTTCATGTCTGAATCTTTCCTTCTCCAATCAGTTTGCTTGCTCTGATTTCCACACACTGACATCCTTTCTCCTCCTTGGGTACTCCATGTCTACTCTTGCCTCATTGACTTTCCATCTGACTGATCCCTCTACTTGTACTTTTCACTTCACAGATATGCTCCCTGCTTCCTCTTAAATTTTATTTTCCCCAGAAAGCCCTAAGGGATCACTTAGCTTCAGCTTGCAGCCTCCTCCAAGCAGCTAACAACCTCCATCTCCCTTCCCTGCTTGGTGTTTTTCTCCAGCACTTCCCTGATATATTCCTGCAATGTTGCGCCTCAGCTTCACCAAGTGATCATTGCCAGAGCGTGGCCTTCGGGACGCTGGCTGCGGACACAATGTGCACACCTGCCTGGGGGCCCTCGCTCACCTCCCTTCTCCTCAGGTGCAGCGTGTGCAGGACCCGCTTCGCAGGCAGAAGCCACAGGGCCACTGGCCCGATGGAGGCAGACCCCTCGATGCCGCGCTCACGTTGGCTCAGATATCTTTTCTCTCCACGCTGAAGTTCAAGCCCTCGGTTGGCACAGTCGGGGCAGGGCTCGAAGATGTATGCCCTGTCCGCTGTGCGTCAGCATGCAGCCTCGACTCCCATGGGGACCCAGCCTGAGGAGCAGGGGTGGGAGCTTCGAGACTAGGGTGGCTGGTAAGGTAGGTGGTGTGGAGAGTTTGGGGTTTACAAAAAGTGTTTGCTGACTGATCCAAACAAAAGTGAGACATGGTTGTATCAACGCATTAAAAAAGTTATTAAACTGCCGCTAAGTGTCTGTGCTCGCCCCGTCCAGGAGAGAGCGTGCACTCCGTGCGGGACACATGAAAGGCTGAGTGAACGTCTTCCCGTGATCTATTACCTGGTGCACGGGTGTGTGAATTTTTGCAGAGAGCTCTTAATTTCTGTTCTCTGCTGATTTGACACGGTTGTTACCAACGGTGACATGTTCAGTGTATTCAGGACATGATCGTGGTTACTAATAATCAATTTGTTTTGTAATGACACCTCCACAGACGGTGAAAATGCCCATGGTGGCAGTTCTCATAGTGACAGTTCTTGTGACAGTGCTCACGGTGGCAGTGCTCGTGGTGATAGTACTCTTGGTGAGAGTGCTCATGGTGGCAGTGCCCATGATGAGACTACCGATGGTGACACTGCCCATGGTGACAGTGCACATGGTCATGGTGCATCTGGTGGCAGTGCAAAATAGTGAGAGTGCCCATGGTGATATTGCTCCTGGTGATAATGCCCATGGTGAGAGTGCCCATGGTTACAGTGCTCTTGGTGACAGTGCCTATGTTGACAGTGCCCCTGGTGACAGTGCACACTGTGAGAGTGCCCATGGTGTCCGTGCCCATGGTGACAGTTCTTATCATGAGAGTGTTCACGGTAGCAGTGTTCATGGTAATAGTGATCACGGCAGCAGTGCCCACAATGAGAGTGCCAATTGTGTGAATACTGACTGTGACAGTGCCCATGGAGACTTTTCTCTCTGTGACAGTGCCCTTGAGGACAGTTAGCATGGTGAGATTTCTCACGGTGATAGTGCCCATTGTTTCAGTGCTCACAGTGACAAGATCCATAGCGCCAATGCCCATTATGGCATTGCTCATGGTGATAGTGCTCACGGTGACAGTGCCCATGGTGACAGTGGAATGGTGAGAGTGCTCACTGTGGTAGTGCTCACAGTAATAGTGCTCATGGTGACAGTGTCAATGGTGATAGTGCCCATGGTGAGACTCCGCACGTTGATAGTGCCCATGGTGGCAGTTCCCATTGTGAAAGTGCTCATGATGACATTGCCCATGCTGGTAGTTCCCATGGTGACAGTGCTCATGTTGATAGTGACCACCGTAATAGTGCACATGTTGGCCGTGCCCTTGGTGACAGTACCCATGATGACAGAACGCATGGTGACAGTTCTCACAATGAGAGTGTCCATGGTGACATTGCACATGGGAGCAGTGTAAAATGGTGTCAGTGCCCATGTTGACACTTCTCATGTTGAGAGTGCACAGGGTGACAACCCATGCAGACATTACTCACGGTGACAGTTCTCATGTTTGCAGTACCCATGGTGACACTGCTCACAGTGATAGTGCCCATGGTGACAGTGCCCATGGCGTGATTCCCTATGGAGACAGTTCTCATGGTAACAGTTCCCATGGTGACAGTGACGATGGTGAGAGTGCTCACAGTGATGGTGCCCATGGTGACAGGGCTCATGGTGCCAGTCCGCATTGTGCCAGTAACCATGGCAACAGTGGTCATGGTGAAAGTGACCACAGTGTGAGTGCTCACGGTGATAGTGCTCAGGGTAATAGTGCTCATGCTGACAGTGAAAATGGTGACAATACACATGGTGACAGTACTCATGTTCAAAATACCCATGGTGGCAGTTCTCATAATGACAGTTCTCATGGTGACAGTGCTCATAATAGCAGTGCCCAAGGTGGCAGAGCTGGTGGAGACAGTGCTAATGGTGACAGTGCTCTTGGTGGCAGTTCCCATCGGGACAATACTGATGGTGACACTGTGCATTGTTACAGTGCCCATGGTAACCATGCTCACGGTGATAGTGCACATCGTGACAGTGCCCATGGTGGTAGTTCACCTGGTGACAGTGCTAAATAGTGACAGTGCACATGCTGACAGTGCTCACGGTGATAGTGCCCATGGTGACAGTGCACACGGTGATAATGGGCATTGTAACAGAGTTCATGGTGACAGAGCACACGGTGGCAGTTGCCATGGAAACAGTGCCCACAATGACAGTGCCCATGGTGACAGTGCCGACAGTGACAGTGCCCATGGTGACACTTCTCACGGTGACAGTGCCCATGGGGAGAGTTAGCATGGTGAGATTTCTCACGGTGGTAGTGCCCGCTGTGACAGTGCTCATAGTGACAATGCCCATGGTGCCAGTGCCCATAGGGACATTCTGCACGGTCACAATTTTCACGGTGAAAGTGACCCATGCTCCATGACAATTCTGATAACAATGTTGCATGCTATTGTCATCACAATTCTTCATGCAATTGTCATCGCAGTGTTCCATGACCACTCTCATAGCAAGCTCCATGCGCTTGTCATCACAATGCTTAATGACATTGTCATCACAAAACTCCATGACACATGTCATCAGAATGCTCCATGGCCTTCTCATCACAATGCTCCATGCCCTTGTCATCACAATGCTCCAAGTCCCCTGTAATCACAGTGCTCCATGCCCCTTTTTTATAGAATGCTCCATGAGAATTGTCACCACAAGGCTCCATGGTCTAATCATCACAATACTCCAGGACATTGTCATCACAATACTCCATTCACTTGTCATCACAATGCTCCATGAACACTGTCATCACAATACTCCATGAATATATTCAGCTGAATGTTCCATGAAATTCTCATCACATTGCTCCATGATCCCTGTCACCACAATGCTCCATGACCACTGTCATCACAAGGCTCCATGACCCCTGACATAAAAATGTTCCATAACCCCTGTCATCACAATACTCCAAGCCCTTGTCATCACAATGCTCCATTACCTTTGTCATCACAATCCTCCATGACACTTGGCATCACAGAGCTCCATGCCATTGTCATCACAATGGACCATGACATATGTCATCACAATACTCCCTGACACCTGTCTTCACAATACTCCATGACTTTGTCATCACAATGCTCCATGCCCTTGTCATCACAATGTTCCATGCCCACTCTCATCACAATAATCCATGAAACTTGTCAGACCAATGCTCCATGCCCTTGTCATTACAGTGCTCCATTACCCCAGTCATAACAATGCTCCATGACCCCTGCCATCACAATGTTCCACGGCCTTGTCATCACAAGTCTCCATAAACCCTGTCATCACAATGCACCATGCCCATCATCATAATGTTTCATGCTATTGTCATCACAATGAAATCAAAATGCTCCATGACGTCTGTCATCACAATGCTCCAAATTCTTGTGATCACAATGTTCCATAACACTTGTCATAACAACGCCCCATGACGCTCGTCATCACAATTATCCATGGACTTCTCATCACAATGCTCCATGAACTTTGTCATCACAATGCTCAATACACTTGTCATCACAATGCTCCCTGACACTTGTCCTCAGTATGCTCCTTGAACCCTGTCATGACAAGGCTCCATGCCTTTTTCATCACAATGATCCATGCCCTATTCATCACAATGCTCCAAGACCCCTGTCATCACAATGCTCCATGCTCTTGTCATCAGAAAGCTCCATGACGCATGTCATCAGAATGCTCCATGGCCTTCTCATCACAATGCTCCATGCCCTTGTCATCACAATGCTCCAAGACCCCTGTAATCACAATGATCCATCCTCCTTTTCATCAGAATGCTCCATGAAACTTGTCATCACAAGGCTCCATGGTCTTCTCATCAAAATGCTCCAGGACCTTGTCATCACAATGCTCCATTCCCTAGTCATCACAAAGCTCCATGACCCCTGTCATCACAATACTCCATGAACAATTTCAGCCCAATGCTCCATGACCTTCTCATCACAATGCTCCATCAACCCTGTCATCACAATGCTCCATGACCGCTTTCATCACAACACTCCATGACCCCTGACAACACAATGATCCGGGACTCTTGTCATCAAAATGCTCCATGGCACTTGTCCTCACAAGGCTCCATGCCTTTGTCAGCAAAATGCTACATGACCTTGTCATAACAATGCTCCATGCGCTTTTCATAAAAATACTCCATTACCATTTTCATCACAATCCTCTATGAAACTTGGGATCACATTGCTTCATGCCCTTGTCATCAAATTGCTCCATGCTTCTTGAAATCAAAATGATCCATGACCTCTGTCATCACAATGACCCAAACCCTTGTGATCACAATGTTCCATAACACTTGTCATCACAACGCTCCATGATGCTTGTCATCACCATACTGCATGCCCTTGTCGTCACAGTGCTCCATGACCTGTGTCATCAAAATGCTCAATACACTTGTCATCACAGTGCTCCCTGACACTTGTCGTCAGAATGCCCCTTGAACCCTGTCATCTAAAAGCTCCATGCCTTTTTCATCACAATGATCCATGCCCTTTTCATCACAATGCTCCATTCCATTGTCATCACAATACTCCACAAGCTTGTCATCAGAATGCTCCATAACACTTGTCATCACAATGCTCCATGACGCCTGTCATCACAATGCTCCATGACGCCTGTCATCACAATGCTCCATGACCCTTGTCATTACAGTGCCCCATGACGCTTGTCATCACAATTATCCATGGTCTTCTCATCACAATGCTCCACGTTCTTGCCATCACAATGCTCCATGCCCTGGATATCACAATGCTCAATGTCCCTTGTCATCACACTGTGCCATGCCCACTGTCATCGCAATAATCCATGAAACTTGTCAGACCAATGCTCCGTGCCCCTGTCATCACAATGCTCCATGCCCTTATCATCACAATACTCCATGACCCTTGTCATCACAATGCTCCATGACCCGTGTCATCACAGTGCTCGATGCCCGTTCTCATTACAGTGCTCCATGATGTTCATCGTCACAATTACCCACGGTCTTCTCATCACAATGCTCCACGGTCTTGCCATCACAAGGCTCCATGCCCTGGTCATCACAATGCTCCATGTCCCTTGTCATCAGAATTCTCCACGTCCTTGTCATCACAATGCTCCATGACACTTCTCATCACAATGTTACATGCTGTTGTCATCACAATTCTCCAGGCACTTTTCATCACTATGATCCAAGACACCTGTAATCACAATGCTCCATGCCCCTTTTCATCTCAATGCTCCATGAACCCTGTCATCACAGTGCACCATGCCCATCATCATAATGTTTCATGCTTTTGTTATCACAATGAAATCAAAGTGCTCCATGACCTCTGTCATCACAATGCTCCAAACCCTTGTGATCACAATGTTCCATAACACTTGTCATCACAACACCCCATGACGCTTGTCATCACAATTATCCATGGTCTTCTCATCACAATGCTCCATGACATTTGTCATCACAATGCTCCCTGACACTTGCCATCAGTATGCTCCTTGAATCCTGTCATGACAAGGCTCCATGCCTTTTTCATCACAATGATCCATGTCCTTTTCATCACAATGCTCCAAGACCCCTGTAATCACAATGCTCCATGCCCCTTTTCATCAGAATGCTCCATGAGACTTGTCATCACAAGGCTCCATGGTCTTCTCATCAAAAGGCTCGAGGAACTTGTAATCACAATGCTCCATGACCCCTGTCATCACAATACTCCATGAATATTTTCAGCCCAATGCTCCATGACCTTCTCATCACAATGCTCCATGACCCCTGTCATCACAATGCTCCATGACCACTGTCATCACGATGCTCCATGAGCCCTGACAACACAATGATCTGGGACTCTTGTCATCAAAATGCTCCATGACCCTTGTCATCACAATGCTCCATGCACTTGCCATCACAATACTCCATTACCATTGTCATCACAATCCTCCATGAACATTGGGATCACATTGCTTCATGCTCTTGTCATCACAATGCTCCATGCTCCTTCAAATCAAAATGATCCATGACCTCTGTCATCACAGTGCTCCAAACCCTTGTGATCACAATGTTCCATAACACTTGTCATCACAACGCTCCATGATGCCTGTCATCACAATACTCCATGCCCTTGTCATCACAATGCTCCATGACCTTTGTCATCACAATGCTCAATACACTTGTCATCACAATGCTCCCTGACATTTCTTGTCAGAATGCTCCTTGAACCCTATCATGAAAAGGCTCCATGCCTTTTTCATCACAATGCTCCATGCCTTTTTCATCACAATCCTCCATGCCATTGTCATCACAATACTCCACAAGCTTGTCATCAGAATGCTCCATGACCCTTGTCATCACAATGCTCCATGTCCCCTGTCATCACAATGCTCCATGACACCTGTCATCACAATGCTTCATGCCCCTTGTCATTACAGTGCTCGATGATGCTCGTCATCACAATTATCCATGGTCTTCTCATCACAATGCTCCACGGTCTTGCCATTACAATGTTCCATGCCCAGGTCATCACAATGATCCATGTCCCTTGTCATCACAATGATCCATGTCCCTTGTCATCACAATTCTCCACGTCCTTGTCATCACAGTGCTTCATGACACTTCTCATCACAATGTTACATGCTCTTGTCATCACAATTCTCCATGCACTTGTCATCAAAATGCTCCATGACTCCTGTCATAACAAGCTCCATGTGCTTGTCATCACAATGCTCCACGACCTTGTCATCAGATTTCTCAATGGCCCTTGTCATCACAATGCTCCATGACCCTTGTCATCACACTGCTCCAAGCCCTTGCCATCACAATTCTCCATTACATTTGTCATCACATTCCTCCATGACCTTGTCATCACAATGGTCCATGCCCTCATCATCACAAGGGTCTCTGACCTTTGTCACCACAGTGGTCCTTGAACTTTTCATCACAATGCTCTGTGACAGTTGTCATCACAATGCTCCATGCCTTTGTCAGCACAATGCTCCATAACCCTTGTCATCACAATGCTCAATGACCCCTGTCATCACAATGCTCCAAGAACCCTGTAATCACAATGCTCCATGCCCTTGTCATCACAAATCTCCATGACGCATGTCATCACAATGCTCCATGCACTTGTCATCACAATACTCCATTACCATTGTCATCACAATCCTCCATGAACATTGGGATCACATTGCTTCATGCTCTTGTCATCACAATGCTCCATGCTCCTTCAAATCAAAATGATCCATGACCTCTGTCATCACAGTGCTCCAAACCCTTGTGATCACAATGTTCCATAACACTTGTCATCACAACGCTCCATGATGCCTGTCATCACAATACTCCATGCCCTTGTCATCACAATGCTCCATGACCTTTGTCATCACAATGCTCAATACACTTGTCATCACAATGCTCCCTGACATTTCTTGTCAGAATGCTCCTTGAACCCTATCATGAAAAGGCTCCATGCCTTTTTCATCACAATGCTCCATGCCTTTGTCAGCACAATGCTCCATAACCCTTGTCATCACAATGCTCAATGACCCCTGTCATCACAATGCTCCAAGAACCCTGTAATCACAATGCTCCATGCCCTTGTCATCACAAATCTCCATGACGCATGTCATCACAATGCTCCATGACCTTAGTCATCACAATGCTCAATACACTTGTCATCACAATGCTCCCTGACACTTGCCATCATTATGCTCCATGAACCCTGTCATGACAAGGTTCCATGCCTATTTCATCACAGTGATCCATGCCCTTTTCATCACAATTCTCCAAGATACCTATGATCACAATGCTCCATGTCCTTGTCATCACAAAGCTCCATGACTCATGTCTTCAGAATGCTCCATGGCCTTCTCATCACAATGCTTCATGCCCTTGTCATCACAAATCTCCATGACGCATGTCATCACAATGCTCCATGACCTTTGTCATCACAATGCTCCACGACCTTGTCATCAGATTTCTCAATGGCCCTTGTCATCACAATGCTCCATGACCCTTGTCATCACACTGCTCCAAGCCCTTGTCATCACAATGCTCCATTACATTTGTCATCACATTCCTCCATGACCTTGTCATCACAATGGTCCATGCCCTCATCATCACAAGGGTCTCTGACCTTTGTCACCACAATGGTCCTTGAACTTTTCATCACAATGCTCTGTGACAGTTGTTATCACAATGCTCCATGCCTTTGTCAGCACAATGCTCCATAACCCTTGTCATCACAACGCTCCATGACCACTGTCATCGTAACGCACCATGACCCCGACAACACAATGATCTGGGACTCTTGTCATCAAAATGCTCCATGATACTTGTCATCACAATGATCCATGCCCTTGTCATTACAGTGCCCCATGACGCTCGTCATCACAATTATCCATGGACTTCTTATCACAATGCTCCACAGTTTTGCCATCACAGTGCTCCATGCCGTGGTCATCACAATGCTCCATGTCCCTTTTCTTCACAATTCTCCACGTCCTTGTCATCACAATGCTCCACGCCCTTGTCATCACAATGCACCATGCCTGCTCTCATCGCAATAATCCATGAAACTTGTCAGACCAATGCTCCGTGCCCCTGTCATCACAAAGCTCCATGACCCCTGTCATCACAATGCTCCATGACACCTGTCATGACAATGTTCGATGCCCCTTCTCATTACAGTGCTCCATGATGCTCATCATCACAGTTACCCATGGTCTTCTCATCACAATACTCCACGGTCTTGCCATCACAGTGCTCCATGTCCCTTGTCATCACAATTCTCCACGTCCTTGTCATCACAATGCTCCATGACAATTCTCATCACAATGTTACATGCTGCTTTCATCACAATTCTCCATGCGCTTGTCATCGCAATGCTCCATGACCTCTGTCATAGCAAGCTCCATGCACTTGTTATCGCAATGTTTCACGACATTGTCATCAAAATTCTCAATGGCCCTTTTCATCACAATGCTCCTTGCCCTTGTCATCACAATGCTCCATGACCCTTGTCATCACAATGCTCGATGCCCTTCTCATCACAATGCTCCATGCCCTTGTCATTACAATGCTCCATGCGCTTGTCAGCACAATGCTCCATGACCCATGTCATCACAATGCGCCATGCGCTTGTCATCACAATGCTCATCAACGTTGTCATCACAATGCTCCATACACCTTGGCATCACAATGCTCCATGCACTTCTCATCAAAATGCTCTCTCTCCACTGATATCACAATATTCCATCACTAGTAATCACAGTACTCCCTCACACCTGTCATCACAATGTTCCATGACCCCTGTCATCACGATGCTACATGCCCTTATCATCAAAATGGTCCATGACCCCTGACATCACAATGTTCCATAACCACTGTCATCAAATTGCTACATGACCCTGTCATCACAATGCACCCTGCCCTTCTCATCACAATGCACCATGCCCTTGTCATCAAAATGCTCCATGACATTTGTCATCACAAAGCTCCATGACCCTTGGCATAACAATGCTCCAAGCCTTTGTCATCACAATGCTTCATTACCTTTGTCATCACAATCCTCCATGACACTTGGAATCACAATGCTCCATGCCATTGTCATCACAATGGACTATGACATATGTGATCACAATGCTCCCTGACACCTGTCTTCACAATGCTCCATGCCCTTGTCATCACAATGCTCCATGCCCTTGTAATCACAATGCTCCATGACCCCTGTCATCACAATGCTCCATGACTCCTGTCATCACAATGCTCCATGACTCCAGTCATCACAATGCTTCATGACCTGTGTCATCACAATGGTCCATGCCCTTGTCATCACAAGGCTCTGTGACCATAGTCACCATAATGCTCTATGAACTTTTCATCACAATGTTCTGTGACGCTTTTCATCACAGTGCTCCATGCCTTTGTCAGCACAATGCTCGAGGACCCTTGTCATCACAATGCTCCATGTGCTTGTCAGCACAATGCTCCAAGACCCATGTCATCACAGTGCGCCATGAGATTGTCATCACAATGCTCGACTACCTTGTCATCACAATGCTCCATAAACCTTGTTATCACAATGCTCCATGCACTTCTCATCAAAATGTTCTCTCACCACTGATATCATAATATTCCATCACTAGTCATCACAGTACTCCCTCACCCCTGTCATTACAATGTTCCCTGACCCCAGTCATCACAATGCTACATGCACTTATCATCACAATGCTCCATGCCCTTATCATCACTATGCTCCATGACCCCTGACATCACAATGTTCCATAACCACTGTCATCCAATTACTCCATGACCCTGTAATCAAAATGGGCCCTACACTTCTCATCACAATACACCATGCCCTTGTCATCAAAATGCTCCATGACATTTGTCATCACAAATCTAAATGACCCTTGGCATCACAATGCTCCATAACATTGTCATCACAATGCTCCATGAACCCTCTCATCACATTGCTCCATGCCCTTGTCATCACAAATCTCCATGACGCTTGTCATCACAATGCTCGATGCCCTTCTCATCACAATGTTCCATGCACTATTCATTACAATCCTCCATGACCCATGTATCACAGTGTTCCGTGCCCTTGTCATCACAATGCTCCATGCCCATTTCCATCACAATAATCCATGAAACTTTTCAGACCAATTGTCCATGCCCTTGTCATCACAATGCTCCATTACCCCTGTCATAACAATGCTCCATGACCCATGCCACCACAATGTTCCACGGCCTTGTCATCACAAGGCTCCATGACCCTTGTCATCACAATGCTCCAAGACCCCTGTAATCAAAATGCTCCATGCCCTTGTCATCACAAAACTCCATGACGCATGTCATCAGAATGCTCCATGGCCTTCTCATCACAATGCTCCTTGCCCTTGTCATCACAATGCTCCAAGACACCTGTAATCACAATGCTCCATGCCCTTGTCATCACAAAGCTCCATGACGCATGTCATCAGAATGCTCCATGGCCTTCTCATCACAATGCTCCAAGACTACTGTAATCACAACGCTCTTTGCCCCTGTGTATCTCAATGCTCCATGAACCCTGTCATCACAATGCACCTTGCCCATCATCATAATGCTTCATGCTATTGTCATCACAATGAAATCAAAATGCTCTATGACTTCTGTCATCACAATGTTCCAAACCCTTGTGATCACAATGTTCCATAACACTTGTCATCACAACGCCCCATGACGCTCATCATCACAATTATCCATGGTCTTCTCATCACAATGCTCCATGCCCTTGTCATCAAAATGCTCCAAGTACCCTGTAATCACAATGCTCCATGCCCTTTTTCTTCAGAATGCTCCATGAGACATGTCATCACAAGGCTCCATGGTTTTCTCATCACAGTGCTCCAGGATCTTGTCATCACAATGCTCCATGAGCCCTGTCATCACAATACTCCATGAATATTTTCAGCCCAATGCTCCATGACCCCTGTCATCACAACACTCCATGACCCCTGACAACACAATGAGCCGGGACTCTTGTCATCAAAATGCTCCATGACCCTTGTCATCACAATGATCCATGCCCTTGTCATCCCAATGCTCCATGACCCCTGTAATCACAGTGCTCCATGACACTTGTCATCACAATGCTCCATGCCTTTGTCAGCAAAATGTTACATGACCTTTTCATCACAATGCTCCATGCGCTTGTCATCACAATACCCCATTAACATTGTCATCAAAGTTCCACATGAACATTGGGATCACATTGCTTCATGCCCTTGTCATCACAATGCTCCATGCTCCTTGAAATCAAAATGATCCATGACCTCTTTCATCACAATGCTCCAAACTCTTGTGATCACAATGTTCCATAACACTTGTCATCACAACGCTCCATGATGCCTGTCATCACCATACTCCATGCCCTTTTCATCAAAATGCTCCATGACCTTTGTCATCACAATGCTCAATACAATTGTCATCACAATGCTCCCTGACACTTGTCGTCAGAATGCTCCTTGAACCCTGTCATGAAAAGGCTCCATGCCTTTTTCACCACAATGCTCCATGCCCTTTTCATCACAATGCTCCATGCCATTTTCATCACAATACTCCACAAGCTTGTCATCAGAATCCTCCATGACACTTGTCATCACAATGCTCCATGACAGCTGTCATCACAATGTTCCAAGACACCTGTCATCACAATTCTCCCTGCCCCATGTCATTACAGTTCTCCATGACACTCGTCATCACAGTTATCCATGGTCTTCTCATCACAATGCTCCACGGTCTTGCCATCACAATGCTCCATGTCCTGGTCATCACAATGCTCCATGTCCCTTGTCATCACAATTCTCCACGTCCTTGTCATCACAATGCTCCATGACAATTCTCATCACAATGTTACATGCTGCTTTCATCACAATTCTCTATGTACTTGTCATCGCAATGCTCCATGACCCCTGTCATAGCAAGCTCCATGCGCTTGTTATCACAATGTCTCACGACCTTGTCATCAAAATTCTCAATGGCCCTTTTCATCACAATGCTGCTTGCCCTTGTCATCACATTACTCCATGACCCTTGTCATCACAATGCTCCAAACCCTTGTCATCACAATGCTCCATTTCCTTTGTCATCACAATCCTCCATGACACTTGGCATCACAATGCTCCATGCCATTGTCATCACAATGGACCATGACATATGTCATCACAATGCTCCCTGACACCTGTCTTCACAATACTCCATGACCTTGTCATCACAATGCTCCATGCCCTTGTCATCACAGTGCGCCATGCCCACTGTCATCACAATAATCCATGAAACTTGGCATCACAATGCTCCATGACCCCTGTCATCACGATGCTCCGTGACTCCAGTCATCACAATGCTTCATGACCTGTGAGATCAAAATTGTCCATGCCCTCATCATCACTAGGCTCTGTGACCTTTGTCACCAAAATGCTCCACGAACTTTTTATCACAATGCTCGGTGACCCTTGTCATCACAATGCTCGATGCCCTTCTCATCACAATGCTCCATGCCCTTGTCATTACAATGCTCCATGCACTTGTCAGCACAATGCTCCATGACCCATGTCATCACAATGCGCCATGTGCTTGTCATCACAATGCTCATCAACGTTGTCATCACAATGCTCCATAAACCTTGGCATCACAATGCTCCATGCACTTCTCATCAAAATGCTCTCTCTCCACTGATATCACAATATTCCATCACTAGTAATCACAGTACTCCCTCACACCTGTCATCACAATGTTCCATGACCCCTGTCATCACAATGCTACATGCCCTTATCATCAAAATGGTCCATGACCCCTGACATCAAAATGATCCATAGCCCCTGTCATCAAAATGCTCCATGACACATTTCATCACAATGCTCTGTGACCCCTGACATCAAAATGTTCCATAACCACTGTCATCAGATTGGTCCATGACCCTGTCATCACAATGCGCCCTGCCCTTCTCATCACAATGCACCATGCCCTTGTCATCAAAATGCTCCATGACATTTGTCATCACAAAGCTCCATGACCCTTGGCATAACAATGCTCAAAGCATTTGTCATCACAATGCGTCATTAGCTTTGTCATCACAATCCTCCATGACACTTGGCATCACAATGCTCCATGCCATTGTCATCACAATGGACCATGACATATGTCATCACAATGCTCCCTGACACCGGTCTTCACAATACTCCATGACCTTGTCATCACAATGCTCCATGCCCTTGTCATCACAATGCGCCATGCCCACTGTCATCACAATAATCTATGAAACTTGTCAGACCAATGCTCCATGCCCCTGTCATCAAAATGATCCATGCCCTTGTCATCACAATGCTTCATGACCCCTGTCATCACAGTGCTCCATGACTCCAGTCATCACAATGATTCATGACCTGTGTCATCACAGTGGTCCATGCCCTCGTCATCACAAGGCTCTGTGACCATAGTCACCATAATGCTCCATGAACTTTTCATCACAATGCTCTGTGACGCTTTTCATCACAATGCTCCATGCCTTTGTCAGCACAATGCTCGAGGACGTTTGTCATCACAATGCGCCATGCACTTGTCATCACAATGCTCAACAACCTTGTCATCACAATGCTCCATAAACCTTGTTATCACAATGCTCCATGCACTTCTCATCAAAATGCTCTCTCACCACTGATATCACAATATTCCATCACTAGTCAACACAGTACTCCCTCACCCCTGTGATTACAATGTTCCCTGACCCCATTCATCACAATGCTACATGCACTTAACATCACAATGCTCCATGTCCCCTGACATCACAATGTTCCACAACCACTGTCATCAAAATGCTCCATGACACATTTCATCACAATGCTCCATGACCACTGACATCACAATGTTCCATAACCACTGTCATCAAATTTCTCCATGACCCTGTCATCACAATGCGCCCTGACCTTCTCATCCCAATACACCATGCCTTTGTCATCAAAATGCTCCATGACATTTGTCATCACAAAGCTACATGACCCTTGGCATCACAATGCTCCATAACATTGTCATCACAATGCTCCATGAACCCTCTCATCACATTGCTCCAAGCCCTTGTCTTCAGAAAGCTCCATGACCTTTTTCATCACAATGCTCGAGGCCCTTCTCATCACAATGTTCCCGGCCCTTGTCATTACAATCCTCCATGACCCATGTATCACAGTGTTCCGTGCCCTTGTCATCACAATGCTCCATGCCCACTCTCATCACAATAATCCATGAAATGTTTCAGAGCAATGCTCCATGCCCTTGTCATCACAATGCTCCATTAACCCTGTCATAACAATGCTCCATGACCCCTGCCATCACAATGTTCCACAGCCTTGTCATCACAAGGCTCCATGACACTTGTCATGACAGTGCTCCAAGACCCCTGTAATCACAATGCTCCATGCCCTTGTCATCACAAAGCTCCATGATGCATGTCATCAGAATGCTCCATGGCCTTCTCATCACAATGCTCCTTGCCCTTGTCATCACAATGCTCCAAGACCCCTGTAATCACAATGCTCCATGCCCCTTTTCATCAGAATGCTCCATGAGACTTGTCATCACAATGATCCATGCCCTTGTCATCACAATGCTCCATGACCCCTATCATCACAATACTCCATGAACATTTTCAGCCCAATGCTCCATGACCTTCTCATCACAATGCTCCATGTCCCTTGTCATCACAATTCTCTACGTCCTTGTCATCACAATGCTCCATGACACTTCTCATCACAATGTTACATGCTTTTCTCATCACAATTCTCCATGCACTTGTCATTGCAATGCTCCATGGTCCCTGTCATCACAATGCTCCGTGACTCCACTCATTACAATGCTTCATGACCTTTCTCATCACAATGTTTCATGCCCCCGTCATCACAAGGCTCTGTGACCTTTGTCACCACAATGCTCCCTGAACTTTTCATTACAATGCTCCGTGACCCTTGTCATCACAATGCTCCATGCCTTTGTCAGCACAGTGCTTCATGACCCTTGTCAGCACAATGCTCCATGTGCTTGTCAGCACAATGCTCCATGAACCATTTCAACACAATGCACCATGCGCTTGTCATCAGAAGGCTCCACAACCTTGTCATCACAATGCTCCATGCACTTCTCATCAAAATGCACCCTCACCCCTGTCATCACAATGTTCCATGACCCCTGTCATCACAATGCTACATGCCCTTATCATCACAATGCTCCATGACCCCTGACATCACAATGTTCCATAACCCCTGTCATCAAAGTGTTCCATGACCATTTTCATCAAATTGCTCCATGCCCCTGTCATCACAATTCTCCATGCCCTTCTCTTCACAATGCTCCATGACCCGTGTCATCACAATGCTCCGTGAATCCAGGCATCCCAATGCTTCATGACCTTGGTCATCACAATGGTACATGCCCTCATCATCAAAAGGCTTTGTGACCTTTGTCACCACAATGCTCCATGAACTTTTCATCACAATGTTCCATGACCCTTGTCATCACAATGCTCCATGACCCCTGACATCACAATGTTCCATAACACCTGTCATCAAAATGTTCCATGACCCTTTTCATCAAATTGGTCCATGACCCTGTCATCACCATGCTGCCTGCCCTTCTCATCACAATGCACCACCCACTTGTCAACATAATGCTCCATGACATTTGTCATCACAAAGCTCCATGACCCTTGGCATCACAATGCTCCATGACCTCTGTCATCACAATGCTCCAAACCTTTGTGATCACAATGTTCCATAAATCTTGTCATCACAACGCCCAATGACACTCTTCATCACAATGCTCCATGACTTTGTTATCAAAATGCTCATTACACTTGTCATCACAATGCTCACTGATATCACAATGTTCAATCACTTGTCATCAGTATGCTCCTTGAACCCTGCCATGACAAGGGTCCATGCCCCTTTCATCACAATGCTCCAAGATCCCTGTAATCACAATGTTCCATGCCCTTGTCATCACAAAGCTCCATGACGAATGTCATCAGAATGCTCCATGGCCCTCTCATCACAGTGCTCCATGCCCTTCTCATCACAATGCTCCAAGACCCCTGTAATCACAATGCTTCATCCCCCTTTACATCAGAATGATCCATGAGGCTTTTCATCACAAGTCTGCACGGTCTTCTCATCACAATGCTCCAGGACCTTGTCATCACAATGCTCTATGACGCCTGTCATCACAATACTCCATGAATATATCCAGCCCAATGTTCCATGATCTTCTCATCACAATGCTCCATATCCCCTGTCATCACAATGCTCCATGACCACTGTCATCACAACACTCCATGACCCCTGACAACACAATGAGCTGGGACTCTTGTCATCAAAATGCTCCATGACACTTGTCATCACAATGATCCATGCTCTTGTCATCCCAATGCTCCATGACCCCTGTAATCACAATGCTCCGTGACGCTTGTCATCACAATGCTCCATTGTCAGCAAAATGCTACATGACCTTGTCATCACAATGCTGCATGCGCTTGTCATCACAATACCCCATTAACATTGTCATCACAATTCCCCATGAACATTGGGATCACATTGCTTCATGCCCTTGTCATCACAATGCTTCATACTCCTTGAAATCAATATGATCCATGACCTCTGTCATCACAATGCTCCAAACTCTTGTGATCACAATGTTCCATAAAACTTGTCATCACAACGCTCCATGATGCCTGTCATCACAATAGTCCATGCCCTTGTTATCACAATGCTCCATGACTTTTGTCATCATAATGCTCAATACACTTATCATCACAATGTTCCCTGACACTTGCCACCATGTACGCTCCTTGAACCCTGCCATGACAAGGCTCCATGCCTTTTTCATCACTATGCTCCATGCCCTTGTCATCACAAAGCTCCATGACGCATGTCAGCAGAATGCTCCATGGCCATCTCATCACAATGCTCCATGCCATTGACATCACAATGCTCCATGCCCTTGTCATCACAAAGCTCCATTACGCATGTCATCAGAATGCTGCATGGCCTTCTCATCACAATGCTCCATGACCTTCTCATCACAACGCTCCAAGGTCTCTGTAATCACAATGCTCCATGCCCCTTTTCATCAGAATGTTCCATGAGACTTGTCATCACAAGGGTCCACGGTCTTCTCATCACAATGCTCCAGGATCTTGTCATCACAATGCTCCATTCCCTTTTAATCACAATGCTCCATGACCCCTGTCATTAAAATGCTCCATTGCAACTGTCTGCACAACTCTCCATGACCCCTGACAACACAATGATCCGGGATTCTTGTCATCAAAATGCTCCATGACCATTGTCATCAAAATGATCCATGCCCTTGTCATCCCAATTCTCCATGACCCCTGTAATCACGATGCTCCATGACGCTTGTCATCACAGTGCTCCATGACCCTTGTCACCACAATGCTCCATGCCTTTTTCTGCAAAATGCTACATGACCTTGTCATCAAAATGCTCCATGAGCTTGTCATCACAATGCTCCATTACCATTGTCATCACAATCCGCCATGAACCTTGGGATCACTTTGCTTCATGCCCTTGTCATCACAATGCTCCATGCTCCTGGAAATCAAAATGATCCATGACTTCTGTCATCACAATGCTCCAAACTCTTGTGATCACAATGTTCCATAACACTTGTCATCACAACGCTCCATGATGCTTGTCATCACAATACTCCATTCCCTTGTCATCACAATGCCCTATGACATTTGTCATCACAATGCTCAATACACCTGTCATCACAATGCTCCCTGAAAATTGTCGTCATAATGCTCCTTGTACCCTATCATGAAAAGGTTCCATGCCTTTTTCATCACAATGATCCATGCCCTTTTCATCAAAATGCTCCATGCCATTGTCATAACAATGTTCCATGAACCCTCTCATCACTTTGCTTCATGCCATTGTCATCACATAGCTCCATGACGCTTGTCATCACAATACTCCATGCCCTTCTCATCACAATGCTCCATGGCCTGTCTTTACAATGCTCCATGACCCATGTATCACAATGCTCCGTGCCCTTGTCATCACAATGCTCCATGACACCTGTCATCACAATGCTCCATGACCCTTTTCATCAAAATGCTCCAAGAACCCTGTAATCACAATTCTCCATGCCCATCATCATAATGCTTGATGCCATTGTCATCACAATGATCATTGCCCCTATCATCACAATGATCCTCCATGCCACTGTACTCACAATGCTGCAGGACCTTGACATCACATGCTCCATGACCCTTTTCATCACAATGCTCCATGCCCTGGCCAGCACAATGCTCCATGACAATTCTCATCACAGTTTTCCACGCCCTTGTCATCACTAGGCTCCATGACCCTTGTCATCACAGTGCTCCAAGACCCCTGAAATTACAATGCTCCATGCCATTGTCATCAGAAAGCTCCATAACACTTGTCATCACAATGCTCCATGGCCTTCTCATCACAATGCTCCAGGGCCTTGTCATCACAATGCTCCATTCCCTTTTCATCACAATGCTCCATGACCCCTGACATCACAATACTCCATGAACATTTTCAGCCCAATTATCCATGCCCTTGTCATCCCAATGTTCCATGACCCCTGTAATCACAATGCTCCATGCCTTTGTTAGCAAAATGCTCCATGACCTTGCCATCACAGTGCTCCATGCGCTTGTCATCACATTCCTCCATGAACCTTGGGATCACATTGCTCCATACACTTGTCATCAAAATGCTCCATATCCTTAAAATCACAATGCTCCAT
This sequence comes from Mesoplodon mirus, assembly GCF_964341445.2. NCBI lineage: Eukaryota > Metazoa > Chordata > Mammalia > Artiodactyla > Ziphiidae > Mesoplodon > Mesoplodon mirus. The sequence continues at coordinate 2,916,387 of NW_028295808.1, read as the reverse complement.
GACTTTTCTGATCACAATGCTCCAAACAATTGTGATCACAATGCTCCATAACACTTGTTATGACAATGCTCCATGACACCTGTCATCACAATACTCCATGCCCTTGTCATCCCAATGCTCTATGACCCCTGTAATCACAATGCTCTGTGACGCTTGTCATACAGTGCTCCATGACCCTTGTCATCACAAGGCTCCATGCACTTATCATCACAATGCTCCATGACCCTTGTTATCACAATGCTGCATGCCTTTGTCAGCAAAACGTTACATGACATTGCCATCACAATGCTCCATGCACTTGTGATCACAATCCTCCATTACCATTGTCATCACAATCTCCATGAACCTTAGGATCACATTACACCCTACACTTGTCATCACAATGTTCCATGTTCCTTGAAATCACAATGCTCCATGACCTCTGTCATCACAATGCTCCAAACCCTTGTGATCACAGTGTTCCATAACACTTGTCATCACAACGCTCCATGATGCCTGTCATCACAATATTCCATGCCCTTTTCATTACAATGCTCAATGACACTTGTTGTCAGATGCTCCTTGGACCCTGTCATTACAAGGAAACATGCATTTTTCATCACAATGATCCATGCCCTTTCATCACAATGATCCATGCCATTGTCATCACAATACTGCATGCACTTGTCATCAAAATGTTCCATGACCCTTGACATCACAATGCTCCATGACCCCTGTCATCACAATGCTCCATGGCCCTTGTCATCACAATGCTCCATGCCCACTGTCATCACAGTAATCCATGAAAATTGTCAGACCAATGCTCCATGCCCTTGTCATCTCAAAGCTCCATGATTCTTGCCATCACAATGCTCCATGCCCTTCTCATCACAATGCTCCTTGCCCTTGTCACTACAATGCTCCATGACCCATATATCACAATGTTCCGTGCCCTTCTCATCACAATGCTCCCTGATACATGTCTTCACAATACTCCATGACCTTGTCATCACAATGCTCCATTACTCCTGTCATCAAAATGCTCCATGCCCTTGTCATCACAATGCTCCATTACCTTTGTCGTCACAATCCAACATGACACTTGGCATCACAATGCTCCATGCCATTGTTATCACAATGGACCATAACATATGTTATCACAAAGCTCCATTCCCCCTATCATCACAATGTTCCATGAACCCAGTCATCACAATGCTCCATGCACTTGTCATCACAAAGCTCCATTACCTTTGTCGTCACAATCCAACATGACACTTGTCATCACAATACCCCATGCCCTTCTCATCACAATGCTCCCTGACACCTGTTTTCACAATACTCAAAGACCTTGTCATCACAATGCTCCATGCACCTGTCATCACAATGCGCCATGGCCACTGTCATCACAATAATCCATGAAACTTGTCAGACCAAGGCTCCATGCCCCTGTCATCACATTGCTCCATGCCTTTGTCATCACAATGCTCCATGACCCCTGTCATCACAATGCTCCATGACTCCAGTCATCACAATGCTTCATGATCTTTGTCATGACAATGGTCCACGCCCTCGTCATCAAAAGGCTCTGTGACCTTTGTCACCACAATGCTCCATGAACTTTTCATAACAACGCTCTGTTACCCTTGTCATCACAATGCTCCATTCCCTTGTTTTCAAAATGCTCCATGACCCCTGCCATCACAATGTTCCACGGCCTTGTCATCACAAGGCTCCATGACCCTTGTCATCAGAATGCTCCAAGACCCCTGTAATCAGAATTCTCCATTCCCTGGTCATCACAAAGCTCCATGACACATGTCATCATTATGCTCCATGGCCTTCTCATCACAATGCTCCATGCCCTTGTCATCACAATGCTCCAAGACCCCTGTAATCACAAAGCTCCAAGCACATTTTCATCTCAATGCTCCATGAACCCTGTCATCACAATGCACCATGCCCATCATCATAATGCTTCATGCTATTGTCATCACAATGAAATCAAAATGCTCCATGACCTCTGTCATCACAATGCTCCAAACCCTTGTGATCACAATGTTCCATAACACTTGTCATCAAAATGCCCCATGACGCTCGTCATCACAATTATCCATGGTCATCTCATCACAATGCTCCATGACTTTGTCATCACAATGCTCATTACACCTGTCATCACAATGCTCACTGATATCACAATGTTACCTCACTTGTCTTCAGTATGTTCCTTGAACCCTGTCATGACAAGGCTCCATGCCTTTTTCATCACAATGCTCCAAGATCCCTGTAATCACAATGTTCCATGACCTTGTCATCACAAAGCTCCCTGACGCATGTCATCAGAATGATCCATGGCCTTCTCATCACAGTGCTCCATGCCCTTGTCTTCACAATGCTCCAAGACCCCTGTAATCACAATGCTCCATGCCCCTGCTCATCAGAATGCTCCATGAAACTTGTCATCACAATGCTCTATGACCCCTGTCATCACAATGCTCCATGACTCCAGTCATCACAATGCTCCATGACCATTGTCATCACAATGGTCCATGACCTTTCTTATCACAATGCTCCATGCTCTTGCCATGACAATGCTCCATGACACTTTCATCACAATGCTCCCTGGCCTTCTCATCACAATGCTCCTGGACCTTGTCATCACAATGCTCCATTCCCTTGACATCAAAATGCTCCATGATCCCTGTCATCACAATACTCCATGAACATTTTCAGCCCAGTGCTCCATGCCCTTGTTTTCACCATGCTCCATGCCCCCTGACAACACAATGCTCCCGGACTCTTGTCATCAAAATGCTCCATGACCCTTGTCATCACAATAATCCATGCCCTTGTCATCCCAATGCTCCATGACCCCTGTAATCACAATGCTCCCTGACGCTTGTCATCAAAATGCTCCATGACCCTTGTCATAACAAGGCTCTGTACACTTATCATCACAATGCTCCATGACCCTTGCCATCACAATCCTCCATGCGCTTGTCATCACAATACTGCATTACCATTGTCATCACAATCCTCCATAAACCTTGGGATCACACTGCTCCATACACTTGTCATCACAATGCTCCATGCTGTTTGAAATCACAATGCTCCATGACCTCTGTCATCACAATCCTCCAAACACTTGTGATCACAATGCTCCATAGCACTTGTCATCACAACGCTGCATGACGCCTCTCATCACAGTACTCCATGCCCTTGTCATCACAGTACTCCATGACACTTGTCGTCAGAGGCTCCTTGAAACCAGTCATTACAAGGCTACATGCCCTTTTCATCACAATGATCCATGCCCTTTTCATCACAATGCTCCAGGCCATTGTCATCACAATACTCCATGTGCTTGTCATCAGAATACTCCATGACCCTTGTCATCACAATGCTCCATGACACGTCTTCACAATGCTCCATGCCCCTTGTCATCACAGTTCTTCATGACCCTCATCATCACAATGCACAATGGACTTCTCATCACAATGCTCCACGTCCTTGCCATCACAATGCTCCATGCCCTGGTCATCACAATGCTCCATGACACTTCTCATCAAAATGCTACATGCTCTTGTCATCACAGTTCTCCATGCACTTATTGTCACAATGCTCCATGACCCCTGTCATAGCAAGCTCCATGCGCTTATCATCACAGTGCTTCACGCCATGGTCATCAAAATGCTCAAAGACCCTTGTCATCACAATGCTCCATGCCCTTGTCACTACAATGCTCTATGACCCACCTATTACAATGTTCCATGCCCTTCTCATGACAATGCTCCATGCCCTTGTCATTACAATCCTCCAATGCCCATGTATCACAGTGTTCCGTGCCCTTGTCATCACAATGCTCCATGCCCACTCTCATAACAATCTCCAAGACCCCTGTAATCACAATGCTCCTTGCCCTTGTCATCACAAAGCTCCATGACGCATGTCATCGGAATGCTCCATGGCCTTCTCATCACAATGCTCCATGCCCTTGTTATCACAATGCTCCAAGACCCCTGTAATCACAATGCTCCATGAACATTTTCAACACAGTGCTCCATGACTTTGTCATCAGAATGCTCCATGACCCGTGTCATCAAAGGCTCCGTGACCACTGTCATCACAATGCTCCATGACCCCTGACAACACAATGATCCGGGACTCTTATCACCAGAATTCTTCATGACACTTCTCACCACAATAATCCATGCCCTTGTCATCCCAATGCTCCATGGCACATGTAATCACAATGCTCCTTGACGCTTGTCATCACAATGCTCCGTTACACTTGTCATCACAATACTCCATTACCATTGTCATCACAATCCTCCATGAAACTTGGGATCACATTGCTTCATGCCCTTGTCATCACAAGGCTCCATGCTCCTTGAAATCAAAATGATCCATGACCACTGTCATCACAATGCTCCAAACCCTTGTGATCACAATGTTCCATAACACTTGTCATCACAACACTCCATGATGGCTTTCATCACAAAACTCCATGCCTATGTCATCACAATGTTCCACGACCTTTCTCATGACAATGCTCCATGCCCTTGTCATTACAATCCTTCATGAGACATGTATCAGAGTGTTCCATGCCCTTGTCATCACAATGCTCCATTACACCTGTCATAACAATGGTCCATGACACCTGCCATCACAATGTTCCACGGCCTTGTCTTCACAAGGCTCCATGACCCTTGTCATCACAATGCTCCAAAGCCCTGTAATCACAATGCTCCATGCCCTTGTCATCACAAAGCTCCATGACGCATGTCATCAGAATGCTCCATGGACTTCTCATCAGAATGCTTCATGCCCTTGTCATCAAAATGCTCCAAGACCCCTGTCATCACAATGCACCATGCCCATCATCATAATGCTTCATGCTATTGTCATCACAATGAAATCAAAATGCTCCATGACCTTTGTCATCACAATGCTCCAAACCCTTGTGATCACAATGTTCCATAACACTTGTCATCACAACGCCCCATGACGCTCGTCATCACAATTATCCATGGTCTTCTCATCACAATGCTCCATGACCTTTGTCATCACAATGCTCAATACACTTGTCATCACAATGCTCCCTAACACTTGTCGTCATTATGCTCCTTGAACCCTGTCATGACAAGGCTCCATGCCTTTTTCACCACAATAATCCATGCCCTTTTCATCACAATGCTCCAAGACCCTTGTAATCACAAAGCTCCATGCCCTTGTCATCACAAAACTCCATGACGTTTGTCATCACAATGCTCAATGCCCTTCTCATCACGATGATCCATGCCCTTGTCATTACAATCCTCCATGACCCATGTATCACAGTGTTCCGTGCCCTTGTCATCACAAACCTCCATGCCCACTCTCATCACAATAATCCATGAAAGGTTTCAGACCAATGCTCCATGCCCTTGTCATCACAATGCTACATTACCCCTGTCATAACAATGCTCCATGACCCCGGCCATCACAATGTTCCTCGGCTTTGTCATCACAAGGCTCCATGACACTTGTCATCACAATGCTCCAAGACCCCTGTAATCACAATGCTCCATTCCCTTGTCATCACAAAGCTCCAAGACGCATGTCATCGGAATGCTCCATGGCCTTCTCATCACAATGATCCATGCCCTTGTCATCACAATGCTTCAAGACCCCTGTAAGAACAATGCTCCATGCCCCTTTTCATCTCAATGCTCCATGAACCCTGTCATCACAGTGCACCATGCCCATCATCATAATGCTTCATGCTATTGTCATCACAATGAAATCAAAATGCTCCATGACCTCTGTCATCACAATGCTCCAAACCCTTGTGATCACAATGTTCCATAACACTTGTCATCAAAACGCACCATGACACTCGTCATCACAATTATCCATGGTCTTCTCATCACAATGCTCCATGCCCCTGTCATCACAATGCTCCATGCCCTTGTAATCACAATGCTCCATGACCCCTGTCCTCACAATGCTCAATACACTTGTCATCACAATGCTCACTGATATCACAATGTTCCATCACTTGTCTTCAGTATGCTCCTTGAACCCTGTCATGACAAGGCTCCATGCCCTTTTCATCACAATGCTCCAAGATCCCTGTAATCACAATGCTCCATGCCCTTGTCATCACAAAGCTCCATGACACATGTCATCAGAATGCTCCATGGCCTTCTCATCACAATGCTCCTGGGCCTTGTCATCACAATGCTCCATTCCCTTGTCATCAAAATGCTCTATGATCCCTGTCATAACAATACTCCATGAACATTTTCAGCCCAATTCTCCGTGCCCTTCTTATCACCATGCTCCATGACCCATGACAACACAATGCTCCAGGACTCTTGTCATCAAAATGCTCCATGACCCTTGTCATCACAATAACCCATGCCCTTGTCATCCCAATGCTCCATGACCCCTGTAATCACAATTCTCCATGACGCTTGTCATCAAAGTGCTCCATGACCTTTGTCATAACAAGGCTCCATGCCTTTATCATCATAATACTCCATGACCCTTGCCATCACAATGGTCCATGAGCTTGTCATCGCAATCCTCCATGAACCTTGGGATCACACTGCTCCATACACTTGTCATCACAAAGCTCTATGCTGCTTGAAATCACAATGCTCCATGACCGCAGTCATCACAATCCTCCAAACCCTTGTGATCACATTGCTCCATAGCACTTGTCATCACAACACTCCATGACGCCTCTCATCACAATACTCCATGCCCTTGTCATCACAATACTCCATGACACTTGCCATCAGAGGCTACTTGAACCCAGTCATTACAAGGCTACATGCCCTTTTCATCACAATGATCTATGCCCTTTTCATCACAGTGCTCCAGGCCATTGTCATCACAATACTCCATGTGCTTGTCATCAGAATACTCCATGACACTTGTCATCCCAATGCTCCATGACACCTGTCATCACAATGCTCCATGACACATGTCTTCAGAATGCTCCATGCCCCTTGTCATCACAGGTCTTCATGACCCTCGTCATCACAATGCACAATGGCCTTCTCATCACGATGCTCCACGGCCTTGCCATCACAATGCTCCATGCCCTGGTCATCACAATGCTCCATGACACTTCTCATCAAAATGCGACATGCTCTTGTCATCAGAATTCTCCATTCACTTATTGTCGCAATGCTCTTTGACCCCTGTCACAGCAAGCTTCATGTGCTTTTCCTCACAGTGCTTCACGCCCTTGTCATCAAAATGCTCAAAGACCCTTGTCATCACAATGCTCCATGAACCTTTTCATCACAATGCTACAAGCCCTTGTCATCACGATGCTCCATTACCCTTGTCATCACAATCCTTCATGAGCCTTGGCATCAGAATGCTCCATGCCATTGTCTTCACAATGGACAATGACATATGTCATCACAATGCTCCATGCACCCTGTCATCACAATGCTCCATGATGCTTGTCATCACAATCCTCCATGCCCAATGTCATCACAATAATGCATGAAATTTGTCAGACCAGGGCCCCATGCACTTCTCATCACAATGCTCCATGCCCTTGTCACTACAATGCTCTATGAACCACATATCACAATGTTCCACGCACTTGTCATCACAAGGCTCCATGACCCTTGTCATCACAGTGCTCCAAGACCCCTGTAATTACAATGCTCCATGCCCTTGTCATCACAAAGCTCCATGACGCTTGTCATCACAATGCTCCATGGCCTTCTCATCACAATGCTCCAGGGCCTTGTCACTACAATGCTCCATTCCCTTGTCATCACAATGCTCCATGATCCCTGTCATCACAATACTCCGTGAAAATTTTCAGCCCAATGATCCATTCCCTTGTCATCCCAATGCTCCATGACCCCTGTAATCAGAATGCTCCATGCCTTTGTCAGCAAAATGCTACATGACCTTGCCATCACAATCCTCCATGCACTTTTCATCACATTACTCCATGAACCTTGGGATCACATTGCTCCATACACTTGTCATCACAATGCTCCATGTTCCTTGAAATCACAATGCTCCATGACCACTCTCATCACAGTGCTCCAAACACTTGTGATCACAATGCTCCATAACACTTGTCATCACAATGCTCCATGATGCATGTCATCACAATACTCCATGCCCTTGTCATCACAATGCTCCATGACCCATGACAACACAATGCTCTGGGCCTCTTGTCATCAAAATGCTCCATGACCCTTGTCATCACAGTAATCCATGCCCTTGTCATCCCAATGCTCTGTGACCCCTGTAATCACAATGCTCCATGACGCTTGTCATCAAAGTGCTCCATGACCTTTGTCATAACAAGGCTCCGTGCACATATCATCACAATGCTCCATGACCCTTGCCATCACAATGCTCCATGCTGCTTGAAATCACAATGCTCCATGACCTCTGTCATCACAATCCTACAAACACTTGTGATCACAATGCTCCATAGCACTTGTCATCACAACGCTCCATGACGCCTCTCATCACAGTACTCCATGCCCTTGTCATCACAGTACTCCATGACACTTGTCGTCAGAGGCTCCTTGAACCCAGTCATTACAAGGCTACATGCCCTTTTCATCACAATGATCCATGCCCTTTTCATCACAGTGCTCCAGGCCATTGTCATCACAATACTCCATGTGCTTGTCATCAGAATACTCCATGACCCTTGTCATCACAATGCTCCATGACACCTGTCATCACAATTCTCCATGACACGTCTTCACAATGCTCCATGCCCCTTGTCATCACAGGTCTTCATGACCCTCATCATCACAATGCACAATGGCCTTCTCATCACAATGCTCCATGGCCTTGCCATCAAAATGTTCCATGCCCTGGTCATCACAATGCTCCATGACACTTCTCATCAAAATGCTACATGCTTTTGTCATCACAATTCTCCATTCACTTACTGTCGCAATGCTCCTTGACCCCTGTCGCAGCAAGCTCCATGCGCTTGTCATCACAGTGCTTCACGCCCTTGTCATCAAAATGCTCAAAGACCCTTGTCATCACAATGCTCCATTACCCTTGTCATCACAATGCTCCATTACACGTGTCACCACAGGCCTCCATGACCCTTGGCATCAGAATGCTCCATGCCATTGTCTTCACAATGGACGATGACATATGTCATCACAATGCTCCATGCACCCTGTCATCACAATGCTCCATGATGCTTGTCATCACAATCCTCCATGCCCAATGTCATCACAATAATGCATGGAATTTGTCACACCAGTGCCCCATGCACTTCTCATCACAATGCTCCATGCCCTTGTCAATATACTGCTCTATGAACCACGTATCACAATGTTCCATGCCCTTCTCATGATAATGCTTCATGCCCTTGTCATTACAATCCTCCATGACCCATGTATCACAGTGTTCCGTGCCCTTGTCATCACAATGCTCCATGCCCACTCTCATCACAATAATCCATGAAAAGTTTCAGACCAATGCTCCATGCCCTTGTCATCACAATGCTCCATTACCCCTGTCATAACAATGCTCCATGACTCCTGCCATCACAGTGTTCCACGGCCTTGTCATCACATGGCTCCATGACACTTGTCATCACAATGCTCCAAGATCCTTGAAATCACAATGCTCCATTCCCTTGTCATCACAAAGCTCCAAGACGCATGTCATCAGAATGTTCCATGGACTTCTCATCACAATGCTCCATGCCTTTTTCATCACAATGCTCCAAGACCCCTGTAATCACAATGCTCCATGCCCCTTTTCATCTCAATGCTCCATGAACCCTGTCATCACAATGCACCATGCCCATCATCATAATGCTTCATGCAATCGTCATCACAATGAAATCACAATGCTCCATGACCTCTGTCATCACAATATTCCAAACCCTTGTGATCACAATGTTCCATAACACTTGTCATCACAACGCACCATGTCGCTCGTCATCACAATTATCCATGGTCTTCTCATCACAATGCTCCATGACCTTTGTCATCACAATGCTCCATACACTTGTCATCACAGTGCTCCCTGACACTAGCCGTCCTGTATGCTCCTTGAACCCTGTCATGACAAGGCTCCATGCCTTTTTCATCACAAGGATCCATGCCCTTTTCATCACAATTCTCCAAGACTCCTGTAATCACAATGCTCCATGCCCTTGTCATCACAATGTTCCATGATGCATGTCATCAGAATGCTCCGTGGCCATCTCATCACAATGCTCCATGCCCTTGACATCACAATGATTCATGTCGTTGTTATCACAAAGCTCCAAGACGCATGTCATCCGAATGATCCATGGCTTTCTCATCACAGTGCTCCATGCCCTTTTCACCACAATGCTCCAAGACTCCTGTAATCACAATGCTCGATGCCCCTTTTCATCAGAATGCTCCATGAGACTTGTCATCACAAGGATCCATGGTCTTCTCATCGCAATGCTCCAGGACCTTGTCATCACAATGCTCCATTCCCTTGTCATCTCAGTGCTCCATGACCCCTGTCATCACAATATTCCATGAATATTTTCAGCCCAATGCTCCATGACCTGCTCATTACAATGCTCCATGAGCCCTGTCATCACAATGCTACATGACCACTGTCGGCACAACGCTCCATGACCCCTGACAACACAATGATCCGGGATTCTTGTCATCAAAATGTTCCATGACACTTGTCATCCCAATGATACATGCCCTTGTCATCCCAATGCTCCATGATCCCTGTAATCACAATGCTCCATGACGCTTGTCATCACAGTGCTCCATGACCCTTGTCATCACAATTCTCCATGCCTTTGTCAGCAAAATGCCACATGACCTTGTCATCACAATGCTCCATGCACTTGTCATCACAATACTCCATTACCATTGTCATCAAAATCCGCCATGAACCTTGGGATCACATTGCTTCATGCCCTTGTCATCACAATGCTCCATGCTCCTTGAAATCAAAATGATCCATGACCTCTGTCATCACAATGCTCCAAACCCTTGTGATCACAATGTTCCATAACACTTGTCATCACAACGCTCCATGATGCCTGTCATCACAATAGTCCATGCCCTTGTCATCACAATGCTCCATGACCTTTGTCATCACTATGCTCAATACACTTGTCATCACAATGCTCCCTGACACTTGTCGTCAGATTGCTCCTTGAACCCAGTCATGAATAGGTTCCATGCCTTTTTCATCACAAGGATCCATGCCCTTTTCATCAAAATGCTCCATGCCATTGTCATAACAATGCTCCATGACCCCTCTCATCACATTGCTCCATGCCATTGTCATCACATAGCTCCATGACGCTTGTCATCACAATACTCCATGCCCTTCTCATCGCAATGCTCCATGCCCTGTCATTACAGTGATCCATGACCCATGGATCACAATGTTCCGTGCCCTTGTCATCACAATGCTCCATGCGCTTGTCATCACATTCCTCCATGAACCTTGGGATCACATTGCTCCATACACTTGTCATCACAATGCTCCATGATGCCTGTCATCACAATACTCCATGCCCTTGTCATCACAATGCTCCATGACCCCTGACAACACAATGCTCTGGCACTCTTGTCATCAAAATGCTCCATGACCCTTGTCATCACAATAATCCATGCCCTTGTCATCCCAATGCTCTATGACCCCTGTAATCACAATGCACTGTGACCCTTGTCATCACAGTGCTCCATGACCCTTGTCATCACAAGGCTCCATGCACTTATCATCACAATGCTCCATGACCACTGTTATCACAATGCTACATGCCTTTGTCAGCAAAATGTTACATGACCTTGCCATCACAATTCTCCATGCGCTTGTGATCACAATCCTCCATTACCATTGGCATCACAATCTCCATGAACCTTAGGATCACATTGCACCATACACTTGTCATCACAATGTTCCATGTTCCTTGAAATCACAATGCTCCATAACCTCTGTCATCACAATGCTCCAAACCCTTGTGATCACAATGTTCCATAACACTTGTCATCACAACGCTCTGCTGGAGCCCACCCGGACGGGGCAAGGTTGCCCTAGCACAGCTAGGAAGCCCAGCACAGCTGGAGGTACTTGCCCAGTGAGCAAGCAAAGCTACTCACCCGAGGGTCCTGGGATGAGAGCAAAAATCACCCTGCTATTAATTGGAAGCATGATGTTCATTCCCCTAATAGAGGGAGGATTCCGACCTTGTAAGAATTGGAAAAGGCCCACTAAGATAGAAACAGTCAAAACTACTTTGCCCCCACTGGAATTACCCACTCCGCGTCCCCCTCGTTGGGAAAGACGAAATGCCACGGGAATGTTTAAATTACGTTATCCTACTCTGAAAGAGAAAATGGATGATTTATGGCCCCCTTGGGGAGTAAGAGATAAACATGGGGTTTCATGGTACTGGTATAGGGGGCATCTTAGGCCTACATTGATTATGCAAACGTTGTTTCCCGAAGTGAGACTTGCTGGAGGTATAAAAAGCACATGTGTATCTAATTCATATATTATAGGACAATCAATCTTTTGTAAATATTTTAATGGACAACCTGGGATATTTATAGAAGTGCTATGCCCTCCTAAATTAGGTTACCCAGGAATAGGAAAATAATTATAGGATAAGGAAATATTATTTCCATGAACTAGCATGGAACAAACCAGCCAATACTGCTGCTATTTGTATATAGGTAGAATTAGTTAAGTCTTATAAAAGACAAAAATAGAATAGATATAATCTGTTATTAGAATAGGTGGTTTAACAAGGTCCAGGAATAGCAAAGAACATTTGGTTCACACACCTCGCTGGAGCCACAGAGCTACAGGATGTAAAGATTGTCATCGGAACTTGCAGCAGACACAGGAACAGTTGTTCCAAAACTGAAAAGGAACTGTACCTTGCCTCAAGGGAAAGGAAGAAGGAAACAGATGACTTGAGAGGGACTATTGTAACCACAAAAAGAAGATTATGTACCGTTATGAGTATATTGGGTATGTTTTGGGACTATTAAGCCAGTATGTTATTTAATCATTAAAAGGTATATAAGATTCATGTTAAGCATAATAGAATTGGCAGATTCTTGCAACTCATGGTGTGGTGCAGTTCTGTCCATCGCCGACTCCGTCTTCCCCTCGGGTAACTCCTGTCCTGCTGGAGCTGGACTCCGGCAACGCTCCATGGTGCCTGTCATCACAATATTCCATGCCCTTCTCATTACAATGCTCCATGACACTTGTTGTCAGATGCACCATGACCCTTGTCATCACAATGCTCCATGACTCCAGTCATCACAATGCTTCATGACCTGTGTCATCACAATGGTCCATGACCTCGTCATCACAAGGCTTTGTGACCTTTGTCACCAAAATGCTCCATGAACTTTTCATCACAATGCTCTGTGACCCTTGTCATCACAATGCTCCATGCCTTTGTCAGCACAATGCTCCATGACACTTGTCACCACCATGCTCCATACGCTTGTCAGCACAATGTTCCATGACCCATGTCATCACAATGCGCCATGAGCTTGGCATCACAATGCTCCCCAACCTTGTCATCACAATGCTCCATAAACCTTGTCATCACAATGCTCCACGCACTTCTCATCAAAATGCTCTCTCACCACTAATATCACAATGTTCCATAATAGTTATCACAATATTCCCTCACCCCTGTCATCACAATGTTCCATCACACCTGTCATCACAATGCTACATGCCCTTATAATCACAATGCTCCAAGATCCCTGTAGTCACAATGCTCCATACCCTTGTCATCACAAAGCTCCATGACACATGTCATCAGAATGCTCCATGACATTCTCATCACAGTTCTCCATGCCCTTGTCATCACAATGCTCCAAGATCCCTGTAATCACAATGCTCTATGGCCCTGTTCATCAGAATGCTGCATGAAACTTGTCATCACAATGCTCTATGACTCAAGTCATCACAATGCTCCATGACATTTGTCATCACAATGGTCCATGGCCTTCTCATCACAATGCTCCAGGGACTTGTCATCACAATGCTCCATTCCCTTGTCATCAAAATGCTCCATGATCCCTCTCATCACAATACTCCATGAATATTTTCTGCCAAATGCTCCATGCCCTTGTTATCACCATGCTCCATGACCGCTGAAAACACATTGTTCCATAACCCCGGTCATCTAAATGCTCCGTGACACTTTTCATCACAATGCTCCATGATCCCTGACATCACAATGTTCCATAATCCCTGTCATCAAAACGTTCCATGACACTTTTCATCAAATTGCTCCATGACCCTGCCATCACAATTCTCCCTGCCCTTCTCATCACAATGCACCACGCCCTTGTCATCAAAATGCTCCATGACCTTTGTCATCACAATGCTCCATGACCATTCGCATCACAATGCTCCATGCCATTGTCCTCACAATGCTCCATGAACCCTCTCATCACATTGCTCCATGCCCTTGTCATCACAGAGCTCCATGACGCTTGTCATCACAATGCTCGATGACCTTCTTATCACAATGCTCCAGGCCCTTGTCATTACAATCCTCCATGACACATGTATCACAGTGTTCCATGACATGTCATCACAATGCTCCATTACCCCTGTCATAACAATGCTCCATGACCCCTGCCATCACAATGTTCCACAGCCTTGTCATCATAAGGCTCCTTGACCCTTGTCAACACAATGCTCCAAGACCCCTGTAGTCACAATGCTCCATGCCCTTGTCATCACAAAGCTCCATGACGCATGTCATCAGAATGCTCCATGGCCTTCTCATCACAATGCTCCATGCCCTTGTCATCACAATGCTCCAAGAACCCTGTAATCACAATGCTCCATGCCCCTTTTCATCTCAATGCTCCATGAACCCTGTCATCACTATGCACCATGCCCATCATCATAATGCTTCATGCTATTGTCATCACAATGAAAGCAAATGCTCCGTGACTTCTGTCATCACAATGCTCCAAACCCTTGTGATCACAATGTTCCATAACACTTGTCATCACAATGCCCCATGATGCTCTTCATCACAATTATACATAGTCTTCTCATCACAATGCTCCATGACTTTGTCATCACAATGCTCCCTGACACATGTCGTCAGTATGCTCCTTGAAGCCTGTCATGACAAGGCTCTATGCCTTTCTCATCACAATGATCCATGCCCTTTTCTTCACAATGCTCCAAGACCCCTGTAATCACAATGCTCCATGCCCTTGTCATCAGAAAGCTCCATGGCACATGTCATCAGAATGCTCCGTGGCCTCCTCATCACAATGCTCCATGCCCTGTTCATCACAATGCTCCAAGACCCCTGTAATCACAGTGCTCCATGCACCTTTTCATCAGAATGCTCCATGAGACTTGTCATCACAAGGCTCCATGGTCTTCTCATCACAATGCACCAGGACCTTGTCATCACAATACTCCATGAATATTTTCTGCCCAATGCTCCATGACCTTCCCATCACAATGCTCCATGACCCCTGTCATCACAATGCACTATGACCACTGTCATCACAACGCTCCATGACCCCTGACAAAACAATGATCCGGGACTCTTGTCATCAAAATGCTCCATGACCTTTGTCATAACAATGATCCATGCCCTTGTCATCCCAATTCTCCATGACCCTTGTAATCACAATGCTCCGTGACGCTTGCCATCACAGTGCTACACCACCCTTGTCATCACAATGCTCCATGCCTTTTTCAGCAAAATGCTACATGACCTTGTCATCAAAATGCTCCATGCGCTTGTCATCACAATACTCCATTACCATTGTCATCACAATACTCCATTACCATTGTCATCACAATCCTCCATGAACCTTGGGATCACATTGCTTCATGCCCTTGTCATCACAATGCTCCTTGCTCCTTGAAATCAAAATGATCCATGACCTCTGTCATCACAATGCTCCAAACCCTTGTGATCACAATGTTCCATAACACTTGTCATCACAATGCTCCATGATGCGTGTCATCACAATACTCCATGCCCTTGTCATCACAATGCTCCATGACCTTTGTCATCACAATGCTTAATACACTTGTCATCACAATGCTCCCTGACACTTGTCGTCAGAATGGTCCTTGAACACTGTCATGAAAAGGCTCCATGCCTTTTTCATCACAATGATCCATGCCATTGTCATCACAATACTCCACAAGCTTGTCATCAGAATGCTCCATGACCCTTGTCATCACAATACTCCATGCCACCTGTCATCACAATGCTCCATGACACCAGTCATCACAATGCTCCATGCCCCTTGTCATTACAGTGCTCCATGACGCTTGTCATCACAATTATCCATGGTCTTCTCATCACCATGCTCCTCGGTCTTGCCATCACAATGCTCCTTGCCCTGGTCATCACAAGGCTCCATGTAGCATTTCATCACTATTCTCCACGTCCTTTTCATCACAATGCTCCATGACACTTCTCATCACAATGTTACATGCTCCTGTCATCACAATTCTCCATACACTTGTCATCACAATGCTCCATGAACCCTGTCATAGCAAGCTCCATGTGCTTGTCTTCACAATGCTTCACGACCTTCTCTTCAAAATTCTCAATGGGCCTTGTCATCACAATGCTCCATGCCCTTGTCATCACAATGATCCTTGACACTTCTCATCACAATGATACATGCTCTTGTCATCATAATTCTACATGCAATTGTCATCGCAATGTTACATGACCCCTGTCATTGCAAGCTCCATGCGCTTGTCATCACAATGGTAGACGACCTGGTCATCAAAATTCTAAAAGGCCCTTGTCATCCCAATGCTCCTTGCCCTTGTCATCACAATGCTTCATTACCTTTGTCATCACAATCCTCCATGACACTTGGCATCACAATGCTCCATGCCATTGTCATCACAATGGACCATGACATATGTCATCACAATGCTCCCTGACACCTGTCTTCACAATACTCTATGACCTTGTCATCACAATGCTCCATGCCCTTGTCATCACAATGCTCCATGAACCCTCTCATCACATTGCTGCATGCCCTTGTCATCACAAAGCTCCATGACACTTGTCATCACAATGCTCGATGCCCTTCTATTCACAATGCTCCATGACCTTTTCATTACAATCCTCCAGGACCCATGTAGAACAGTGTTCCGTGCCCTTGTCATCACAATGCTCCATGCCCACTCTCATCACAATAATCCATGAAAATTTTCAGACCAATGGTCCATGCCCATGTCATCACAATGCTCCATTACCCCTGTCATAAAAATGCTCCATGCCCATCATCATAATGCTTCATGCTATTGTCATCACAATGAAATCAAAATGCTCCATGACCTCTGTCATCACAGTGCTCCAAACCCTTGTGATCACAATGTTCCATAACACTTGTCATCACAATGCCGCATGACGCTCTTCATCACAATTATCCATGGTCTGCTCATCACAATGCTCCATGACATTTGTCCTCACAATGCTCAATACACTTGTCATCACAATGCTCCCTGACACTTGTCATCAACATGCTCCTTGAACACTGTCATGACAAGGCTCCTTGCCTTTTGCATCACAATGATCCATGCCCTTTTCATCACAATGCTCCAAGACCCCTGTAATCACAATGCTCCATGCCCTTGTCATCACAAAGCTCCATGACGCATGTCATCAGAAAGCTCCATGGCCTTCTCATCACAATGCTCCTTTCCCTTGTCATCAGAATGCTCCATGACCACTGTCATCACAATACTCCATGAACATTTTCAGCCCAATGCTCCATGACCTTCTCATCACAATGCTCCATTACACCTGCCATCACAACGCTCCATGTCCCCTGACAACACAATGATCCGGGACTCTTGTCATCAAAATGCTCCATGACCCTTGTCATCACAATGATCCATGCCCTTGTCATCCCAGTGCTCCAGGACCCCTGTAATCACAATGCTCTGTGACGATTTTCATCACAGTGTAACATGACACTTGTCATCAGAATGCTCCATGCCTTTGTCAGCAAAATGCTACATGACCTTGTCATCACAATGCTCCATGCACTTGTCATCACAATCCTCCCTGAAACTTGGGATCACATTGCTTCACACACTTGTCATCATCATGCTCCATGCTCCTTGAAATCAAAATGATCCATGACCTCTGTCATCACAATGCTCCAAACCCTTGTGACCACAATGTTCCATAACACTTGTCATCACAATGCTCCATGATGCCTGTCATCACAATACTCCATGCCCTTGTCATCACAATGCTCCATGACCTTTGTCATCACAATGCCCAATACACTTGTCATCACAATGCTCCCTGACACTTGTCGTCAGAATGCTCCTTGAACCTGTCATGAAAAGGCTCCATGCATTTTTCATCACAATGCTCCATGCCCTTTTCATCACAATGCTCCATGCCATTGTCATCACAATACTCCACAAGCATGTCATCAGAATGCTCCATGACAATTTTCATCACAATGCTCCATGACCCCTGTCATATCAAGCTCCATGCGTTTGTCATCACAATGCTTCATGAGCTTGTCATCTAAATTCTCAATGGCCCTTTTCATCACAATGCTCCATGCCCTCGTCATCACAATGCTCCATGACCCTTGTCATCACAATGCTCCAAACCCTTGTCATCACAATGCTCCATTACCTTTGTCATCACAATCCTCCATGACACTTGGCATCACAAGGCTCAATGCCATTGTCATCACAATAGACCATGACATGTGTCATCACAATACTCCCTGACACCTGTCTTCACAATACTCCATGACCTTGTCATCACAATGCTCCATGCTCTTGTCATCACAATGCGTCATGCCCACTGTCATCACAATAATCCATGAAATTTGTCAGACCAATGCTCCATGCCCCTGTCATCACAATGCTCCATGACCCCTGTCATCACAATGCTCCATGATTGCAGTCATCACAATGCTTCATGACCTGTGTCATCACAATGGTCCATGCCCTCGTCATCACAAGGCTCTGTGACCTTTGTCACCAAAATGCTCCATGAACTTTTCATCACAATGCTCTGTGACCCTTGTCATGACAATGCTCCATGCCTTTGTCAGCACAATGCTCCATGACACTTGTCACCACCATGCTCCATACGCTTGTCAGCACAATGTTCCATGACCCATGTCATCATAATGTGCCATGCACCTGTCATCTCAATGCCCACAACCTTGTCATCACAGTGCTCCATAAGCATTCTCATCACAATGCTCCATGCAGTTCTCATCAAAATGCTCTCTCACCACTGATATCACAATGTTCCATCTCTAGTCATCACAGTACTCCCTCACACCTGTCATCACAATGTTCCATGACCCGTGTCATCACAATGCTACATGCCCTTATCATTACAATGTTCCATGACCCATGATATCACAATGTTCCATGACCCGTGTCATCACAATGCTACATGCCCTTATCATTACAATGTTCCATGACCCATGATATCACAATGTTCCATAACCCCTGTCATCAAAGTGCTCCATGACCCTTTTCATCACAATGCTCCATGACCCCTGACATCACAATGTTCCATAACCACTGTCATCAAAATGTTCCATGACGATTTTCATCAAATTGCTCCATGAACCTGTCATCACAATGCTCCTTGCCCTTCTCATCATTATGCACCACGCCCTTGTCATCAAAATGCTCCATGACCGTTGTCATCACAAAGCTCTGTGACCCTTTGCATCACAAGGCTCCATGCCATTGTCATCACAATGCTCCATGAACCCTCTCATCACATTGCTCCATGCCCTTGTCATCCCAATGCTCGATGCCCTTCTCCTCACAATGCTTCATGCCCTTGTCCTTATGATACTCCATGACCCATGTATCACAGTGTTCCATGCCCTTGTCATCACAATGCTCCATGCCCACCCTCATAAAAATAATCCATGAAATTTTTCAGACCAATGCTCCATGCCATTGTCATCAAAATGCTCCATTTCCCCTGTCATAACAATGCTCCATGACCCCTGCCATCACAATGATCCACGGCCTTGTCATCACAAGGCTCCATGACCCTTGTCATCACAAAGCTCCAAGACCCACTGTGACAGTAATCATTGTGAAAGTGCCGATGGTGGCAGTTCTCATAGTGACAGTTCTTGTGACAGTCCTAATGGTGGCAGTGCTCGTGGTAACAGTGCTCTTGGTGACAGTGCTCATGGTGGCAGTGCCCATGGTGAGACTACCGAAGGTGACACTGCCCATGGTGACAGTGCACATGGTCATGGTGCATCTGGTGGCAGTGCAAAATAGTGACAGTGCCCATGGTGACATTGCTCATGATGACTTTGCTTACGGTGATAGTTCTTACGGTGACAGTGCACATGGTGACACTGCACACAGAGACAGTGTTATTTGTGACAGTGTTCACGGAGATATTTCCCATGGTGAGAGTGTCCATGGTGACAGTGCCCATAGTCCCAATTCTAATGGTGTAGTGCTCACAGTGACAGTGCACATGGTGAAAGTACCCAGGGTGATATTATTCATGGTGACAGTGCTCATGGTGACAATCCCAAGGTGACAGTGCTAATAGTGATAGTCAGCGTGGTGAGAGTTATTATGCTGAATGTGACCATGCTGACAATTCTCACAGTGACAATGCCTATGGTGAAAATTCTCATAGTGACAGTGCTCATGGTGACCGTGCACATGGTGATATTACCCATGGTGACATTACTCATGTAAAAGTGCCCATGGTGACACTACACATGGTGGCAGTGCAAAATGGTGACAGTGCCCATGGTGATATTGCTCATGGTGACATTGCTTATGGTGATAAATCTTACGGTGACAGTGCGCATGGTGACACTGCACACAGTGACAGTGCTCATGGTGACAGTGTTCACGTTGATAGTGCCGATGGTGGATGTGCCCGTGGTGACAGTGCCCACAGTCACAATTCTCATGGTGTACTGCTCACAGTGACAGTGCCCAGGGTGACAGTATTCATGGTGACATTGCGCATGGTGAGAGTGCCCATGTTCACAACTCTCACAGTGATAGTGCCCATGGTGACAATACCCAGGGTGACAGAGCTCATGGTAAAAGTGCTCACGGTGACAGTGCCCATGGTGACAGTATCTAAGGTGACAATTCCCATGATGAGAGTTCTCATGGTAAAAGTGCCCATGGTGACAATATGCAGGGTGTGCTGCACATGGTGACAGAGATCATGGTGACACTGCTCATGTGGACAGTGCCATAAGTGACAGAGCTCACTGTGGCAGTGCTCATGGTGAACTTGCTCATGGTGACAGTGATTATGGTGATAGATGTCACGGTGGCCCTGCACATGATGACAGTGCCCATGGTGACAGTGCCCACGCTGACAAAGCCCATGGTGATACATCCCATTGTGACAGTGCCCACGATGACAGAGCCCATGGTGACAGTACCCAAGATCACAGTGCCCATGTGGAGAGTGCTAATGGTGACTGTGACCATGGTGACTGTGCCCATGGTAACAGTGCCCAGTATGACAAGGCCCGTGGTGACAGTCCTCACAGTGATCGTGCCCATGGTGACAGTGCCGATGCTGAGAGTGCCAATAGTGACATAGCTCATGGTGAAACTGCCCATGGAGACGTTGCCCATGGTGACAGTGCTCATGGTGACAACCCCACGGTGACAGTGCCAATGGTGAAAGTCCCCGTTTTGACACTTCTTACGTTGAATGTGACCATGGTGACAGTTCTCACGGTGACAGTGCCTATGGTGAAAATTCTCATAGTGACAGTGCTCACGGTGACAGTGCCCATGGTGATATTACCCATGGTGACAGTACTCATGGTAAAAGTGCCCATGGTGACACTGCACATGGTGGCAGTTCAAAATGTTGACAGTGCCCATGGTGATATTGCTCATGGTGATATTGCTTACGGTGATAGTCCTTATGGTGATAGTGTGTATGCTGAAACTGCACAGTGACAGTGCTCATGGTGACAGTGTTCATGGCAATAGTGCTGATGGTGAATGTGCCCATGGTGACAGTGCCCATAGTCACAATTCTCACGGTGTAGTGCTCACGGTTACAGTGCCACGGTGACAATACACAGGTTGACAGTATTGATGGTGCCATTGCTCATGGTGAGAGTGCTGATGTTCACAACTCTCAGGGTGAGAGGGCCCATGGTGACAATACCCAGGGTGACAGAGCTCATGGTAAAAGTGCTCACGGTGAAAGTGCCCATAGTGACAGTACCTAAGGTGACAATTCCCATGGTAAGAGTGCTCATGGTGATATTGCCCATGGTGACAATACCCAGGGTGTCCTGCCCATGGTGTCAGTGATCATGGTGACACTGCTCATGTGGACAGTGCCTTAAGTGACAGTGCTCATTGCAGCAATGCTCATGGTGAACATGCTCATGGTGACAGTGCCCATGGTTACAGTGCTTATGGTGATAGAAGTCATGGTGGCCATGCCCACGGTGACAGTGCCCATGCTGAAAAAGCCCATGGTGAGATTTCCCATTGTGGCAGTGCCCACGGTGACAGAGCCCATGGTGACATGGCCAAGATCACAGTGCCCATGGTGAGAGTGCTAACGGTGACTGAGCTGATGGTGACAGCACCCAGTGTGACAACGCCCATTTTGATAGTGCTCACGGTGGCCGAACCAATGCTGACAGTGTCGATGGTGATAGTGCCAATAGTGAGAGTGCTCACGGTGAAACTGCCCATGGAAACACTGCCCATGGTAATAGTGCTCATCGTGACAACCCCTTGGAGGCAGTTCCAATGGTGAGAGTCCCTGTGGTGACAGTTCTTATGGTGAAAGTAACCCTGTTGAAATTGCTCATGGTGACAGTGCTCACGGTGACAGTGCCCAAGATGATGGTCTCCATGTTGACAGTACTCATGGTGACTGTTCTCATGGTGACATTGCCTATGGTGATAATGCTCTTAGTGAGAGTGACCACGGTGACAGTTCTCACCGTGATAGTGCCCATGGTGACAGTGTTCGTGGTGACAGACCGCATTGAGGCTGTGCCCGTGGTGATAGTGCTCACGGTGATAATACTCACGTTGACAATGCCCAAGGTGACAATAGCCACGGTGACAGTAATCATGGTGAAAGTGCCCATGGTGGCAGTTCTCATAGTAGACAGATCTTGTGACAGTGTGCATGGTGGCAGTGTTCATGGTGACAGTGCTCATGGTGGCAGTGTCCATGGTAGACTACCAATGGTGACACTGGCCATGGTGACAAAGCATATGGTGATGGAGCATTTGGTGGCAGTGCAAAATAGTAACAGTGCCCATGGTGATATTGCTCATGGTGATAGTGCCCATGGTGGGAGTGCCCATGGTTACAGTGCTCATGGTGACAGTGCCCATGGTGACAGTGCCCCTGGTGACAGTGCACACCGTGAGAGTGCCCATGGTGGCTGTGCCCATGGTGACAGATCTTATCATGATAGTGCTCACGGTAGCAGTGTTCATATAATAGTGCTCACGGTGGCAGTGCCCACAGTGAGAGTGCCAATGGTTACAAAACTGACTGTGACAGTGCCCATGGTGACTTTTCTCTCTGTGACAGTGCCCTTGGGGACAGTTAGCATGGTGAGATTTCTCACCGTGATAGTGCACATTGTTTCAGTGCTCATAGTGACAAGACCCATGGCGCCAGTGCCCATCATGGCATTGCTCATGGTGATAGTTCTCACGGTGACAGTACCCATGGTGATATTACCCATGGTGACAGTACTCAGTGATAAAGTGCTCATGGTGACAGTGCCTAAGTTGGCAGTGCAAAATGGTAACAGTGCCCATGGTGACATTGCTTACTGTGATAGTCCTTGTGGTGATAGTGCCCATGGTGACACTGCCCACCGTGACACTGCTCTCGTTGACAGTGCTCACGGTGATAGTGCCAATGTTGGAAGTGCCCATCGTGAAAGTGCCCATGGTGACAGTTCTTATGGTGACAGAGCTCACAGTTACAGTGCCCATAGTTATAGTGTCCATGGTGGCAGTACTAACAGTGAAATTGTTCATGGGGACAGTGCCCATGGTGACAGTGCCCATGGTCACAACCCTCATGGTGATAGTGCCCATGATGACAGTGCTCATGGTGACAGTCCACATTGTGCCAGTGCCCAAGGTGACAGTGCTCACAGTGACACTGCCCGTGGTCACAAGCATCACAGTGAAAGTGCTCACGGTGACAGTGCACATGGTGAAAGTGACCGCGGTGACAGTTCTAACGGTGATAGTGCCCATGATGACAGTGCTCATTGTGACAGTCCACATTGTGCCAGTGTCCAAGGTGAGAGTGCTCATGGTGACAGTGCTGAAAGTCACAATACACATGGTGACAGGGCATATGTTGGTAGTGCACATGGTGGTAGCGAATAATGGTGAAAGTGCCAATGCTGAAACTTCTCATGGTGACAGTGCACACGGTGACCACCCGTGCTGACAGTGCTCATGATAGAAGTACCCGTGGTGACAGTGTTCACAGTGATAGAGCCCATGGTGGCCATGCCCATGGTGACACTGCCCACGGTGACAAAACCCATGATGATATTGCCCATGGTGAAAATGCCCACAGTACCATTGCCTAGGGTGACAGTGCTCACAGTGACATTACCGATGGTAACAGTGACCATGGTGAGAGTGCGCATGGTGATAGTGTCCATGGTGATAGGACTCATTGTGACAGTCCGCATTGTGCCAGTACCCATAGTGACAGTGCTCACGGTGACATTGCCCATGGTGACAGTGACCACGATGAGCATGCTCATGGTGGTAGTGCTCACAGTAATAGTGCTCATGGTGACAGTGCCGACAGTGACAGTGCTCATGGTGATGGTGATCATGGTGATAGTGTCCATGGTGAGAGTCCGCACGTTGATAGTTCCCATGGTGGCAGTTCTTATTGTGAAAGTGCTCATGATGATATTGCCCATGTTGGTAGTTCCCAAGGTGACAGTGCTCACGGTGATAGTGACCATGGTAACAGTGCACATGGTAGACGTGCCCTTGGTGACAGTGCCCATGATGACAGTAGTCATGGTGACAGTTCTCACGGTGAAAGTGCCCATGGTGACACTGCACATGGTGGCAGTGAAAAATGGTGACACTGCCCATGATGACAGTTCTCATTGTGATAGTGCACATGGTGAAAACCCATGCAGACGGTACTCACGGTGAGAGTTCTCATGGTTGCAGTACACATGGTGACAGTGCTCACAGTGATAATGTCCATGGTGGCAGTGCCCATGGTGATACTGCCCATGATGACAGGTCCCATAGTGACAGGGCCCACGGCACCATTGCCTATGGTGACAGTGCTCATGGTGACAGTGACCACAGTGAGAGTACTCACGGTGAGAGTGCTCACAGTAATAGTGCTCATGGTGACAGTGAAAATGTTGACAATACCCATGGTGACAGTACTCATGTTGAAAATACCCATGGTGGCAGTTCTCATAGCAACAGTTCTCATGGTGACAGTGCTCATAATAGCAGTGCCCAAGGTGGTGACAGTGCTCTTGGTGGCAGTTCCCATCCGGACAGTACTGATGGTGACACTGTGCATAGTTACAGTGCCCATGATACCCGTGCTCATGCTGATAGTGCACATAATGCCAGTGCCCATGGTGGTAGTTCACATGGTGACAGTGCTAAATAGTGACAGTGTACATGCTGACAGTGCTCATGGTGATAGTGCCCATGGTGACAGTGCGCACGGTGATAATGGGCATTGTTAGAGTGTTCATGGTGACAGAGCCCAAGGTGGCAGTGGCCATGGTGACAGTGCCCACAATGACAGTGCCCATGCTGACAGTGCCAACAGTGACAGTGCCCATGGTGATATATCTCACGATGACAGTGCCCATGGGGACAGTTAGCATGATGAGATTTCTCACGGTGATAGTGCCCATTGTGACAGTGCTCACAGTGACAATGCCCATGGTGCCAGTGCCCATAGAGAATTCCGCACGGTCACATTTCTCACGGTGATAGTACCTATGGTGATATTACCCATGGTGACACTGCACATGGTGGCAGTGCTCATGATTACAGTGCCCAAGTTTACAGTGTTTATGGTGATAGATGTAACAGTGTCAGTGCCCACAGGGACAGTGCCCATGCTGACAAAGCCCATGGTGATATTTCCCATTGTAACAGTGCCCACGGGGACAGTGCCCATGATGACAGCGCCCAGTGTGACAAGGCCCATGGTGACTGTGCCCATGGTGACAGTGCCGATGGTGGGAGTGCCAATAGTTACAGAGCTCATGGTGAAACTGCCCATGGACACAATGCCCATGGTGATAGTGCTCATGGTGACAACCCCACGGTGACAGTGCCAATGGTGATAGTCCCCGTGGTGAGAGTTCTTACGGTGAATGTGACCATGGTGACAGTTCTCATGGTGACAGAGCCTATGGTGAAAATTCTCATAGTGACAGTGCTCGTGGTAACAGTGCCCATGGTGATATTACAAATGGTGACAGTACTCATGGTAAAAGTGCCCATGGTGACACTGCACATGGTGGCAGTGCAAAATGGTGACACTGCCCATGTTGATACTGATCATGATGACATTGCTTACGGTGATAGTCCTTACAGTGACAGTGTGTATGGTGAAACTGCACACAGTGAGAGTGCTCATGGTGACAGTGTTCATGGCGATAGTGCCGATGGTGAATGTGCCCATGGTGACAGTCCCCATAGTCACAGTTCTCATGGTGTAGTGCTCACGGTGAGAGTGCTCATGGTGTCATTACACAGTGTGACAGTATTCATGGTGCCATTGCTCATGGTGATAGTGCCCATGGTGAGAGTGCCCATGTTCACAACTCTCACAGTGATAGTTCCCATGGTGACAATACCCAGGCTGACAGAGCTCATGGTAAATGTGCTCACGGTGACAGTGCCCATGGTGACAGTACCTAAGGTGACAATTCCCAAGGTGAGAGTGCTCATGGTAACAGTGCCCATGGTGACAATACCCAGGGTGTCCTGCCCATGGTGACAGTGATCATGGTGACACTGCTCATGTGGACAGTGCCATAAGTGACAGTGCTCATGGTGACCGTGCTCAATCTGACAGTGCCCATGGTTACAGTGCTTATCCTGATCGATGTTATGGGGGCAGTGCACAGGGTGAACTTTACCATGCGGACAAAGCCCATGGTGATACATCCCATTGTGACAGTGCCAACAGTGGCAGAGCCCATGGTGACAGTGCCCAAGATCACAGTGCCCATGGTGACAGTGCTAACGGTGACTCTGCCCATGGTGACAGCACCCAGTGTGACAATGCCCATTGTGACAGTGCTCACGGTGACCATGCCGATACTGACAGTGCCGATGGTGATAGTGCCAATAGTGAGAGTGCTCACGGTGACACTGCCCATGGAGACACTGCCCATGGTTATAGTGCTCATCATGACAACCCCTTGGAGGCAGTGCCAATGGTGAGAATCCCCATGGTGACAGTTCTCACGGTGAAAGTGATCCTGTTGAAATTGCTCATGGTGACAGTGCTCAAGGTGATAGTCTCCATTTTGACAGTGCCCATGGTGACTGTTCTCATGGTGACAGTGCCTATGGTGATTATGCTCTTAGTGACAGTGCTCATGGTGACAGTGGCCATGGTGACAGTGACCACGGTGACTATTCTCACCATGATAGTGCCCATGGTGACAGTGTTCATGATGACAGTCCGCATTGAGGCTTTGCCTGTGGTGACAGTGTGCATGGTGATAGTTCTCACGGTGATAGTACGCACGTTGACAGTGCCAAAGATGACAATACCCACGGTGACAGTAATCATGGTGAAAGTGCCCATGGTGGCAGCTCTCATAGTGACAGTTCTTTTGACCGTGCCCTTGGTGGCAGTGCCCATGGTGAGACTACCAATGGTGACACTGCCCATGGTGACAGTGCACATGGTCATGGTGCATCTGGTGGCAGTGCAAAATAGTGAGAGTGCCCATGGTGATATTGCTCATGGTGATAGTGCCCATGGTGAGAGTGTCCATGGTTACAGTGCTCATTCTGACAGTGCCCATGGTGACAGTGCCCCTGGTGACACAGCACACCTTGAGATTGCCCATGTTGGCTGTGCCCATGGTGACAGTTCTTATCATGATAGTGCTCACGGTAGCAGTGCTCATGGTAATAGTGCTCACGGTGGCAGTGCCCACAATGAGAGGGCCAAAGGGTAGTATACAAACTGTGACAGTGCCCATGGTGACTTTTCTCTCTGTGACAGTGCCCTTGGGGACAGTTAGC
Source organism: Mesoplodon mirus (assembly GCF_964341445.2). Classification (NCBI taxonomy): domain Eukaryota; kingdom Metazoa; phylum Chordata; class Mammalia; order Artiodactyla; family Ziphiidae; genus Mesoplodon; species Mesoplodon mirus. The sequence continues at coordinate 2,888,100 of NW_028295808.1, read as the reverse complement.
ACGGTGACATTGCTCACGATAAGATCTGTCACCATGGGCACGGCCACCATGGGCACTCTCACTGTGTGCACTGTCACTAGGGGCACTGTCACTATGGGCACTGTCACCATGAGAACTGTAACCATGGGCACTCTCACCATGGGCACTATCACTATGAGCAATATCACCATGGGCACTGTCACTATTTTTCACTGCCAATAGATGCACCATGACCATGTGCACTGTCACCATGGGCAGTGTCACCATTAGTAGTCTCACCATGGATCCTGCCACCATGAGCACTGTCACCAAGAGCACTGTCACAAGAACTGATACTATGAGAACTGCCACCATGGGCACTTTCACCATGATTACTGTCACTGTGGGTATTGTCACCTTGGGCACTGTCAACGTGAGTACTGTCACCTTGAGCACTATCACCCTGAGCACTGTCACCACGGGCACATCCTCAATGCGGACTGTCACCATAAACACTGTCACCATGGGCACTATCATGGTGAGAACAGTCACCATGGTCACTGTCACCATGGGCAGTGTCACCGTGAGGACTGTCACTAAGAGCATTATCAACATAGGCACTCTCACCATGAAAACAGTCACCATGGGCACTGTCAACATGAGAGTATCACCTTGAACAATGTCACCATGAGCACTGTCACCATGATTAATTTCAACAGGGTCAATTTCACCGTGAGAAATGTCATCAACGTGACTCTCACCATTGGCACTGCCTCTGAGTGGTTGTCACGATGAGCACTATCACCATGGGCAGTGTCTCCATGGGCAGTTTCACCATGAGCACCCTCACTATTGGCATTATCACCATTGGCACTGTCAACATCAGTACGGTCACCGTGAGCACTGTCTCAATGGGCGTTGTCACAATGGGTGCTGTCACCATGGGAACAGTCACCATTAGCAGTCTCACCATGGGCACTGTGATCTTGGGCACTGTCACAATGGGCTCTGTCACTGTGGGTACTGTCACAATGGAAAATATCACCATGGGCTTTGTCAGCGTGGGCAATGTCACTGTGGGCACACCCACCCTGACATTTATCACCATAAGCACTGTCACCATGAGCACGGTCACTATGAGCACTTCCACAATGAGCACTGTCACTTATGGCGCTGTCCACATGAGCAGTGTCACCATGATCACTCTCACCATGGGCAGGACACCCTGGGAATTGTCACCATGGGCACTGTCACCATGAGCAGTCTCATCATGGGAATTGTCACCTTAGGTACTGTCACCATGGGCACTGTCACCGTGAACACTTTTACCATCAGCTCTGTTACCCTGGGTATTGTCACCATGGGAACTATCACCGTGAGAGTTGTGAACATGGGCACTCTCACCATGGACACTATCACCATGAGCAATGTCACCATGAATACTGTCACCCTATGTATTGTCACCATGGGCACTGTCACTGTGAACACTACACCATGAGAATTCTGACTATGGGCACTGTCACCAGGGGCACATTCACCATAGGCACTATAGCCGTGAAAACTGTCACCATTAGCACTGTCACTGTGTGCAGTTTCACCATACACATAATCACCGTAAGGACTATAAGCAATGTCAACATGAGCAATATCACCATGGGCACTGTCACCATTTTGCACTGCAACCATGTGGAGTGTCATCATGGGCACTTTTACCATGAGTACCGTCACCATGGGTAATATCACCATGGGCACTGTCACTGTGTGCACTGTAACTATGAGAATTTTCTCCATAGGCACTGTCACCATGAGAACTGTCACCATGAGCACTGTCAACATGGAGACCATCACCTTGAGCACTGTCACCATGAGCACTGTCACCATAAGAAATGTCACCATGATTACATTCAATGTAAGATCTGTTACCACGGGGACTATCACCATTGGCACTGTCACTGTGGGGTTTTCACCATGAGCACTATCACCATGGGCAATGTCTCCATGGACAGTTTCACCATGAACACAGTCACCGTAAGCACTGTCACCATGGGCACTGTCACCGTGGATACTCTCACAATGGGAAGTATCACCATGGGCTTTGTCAGCGTGGGCACTGTCCCCGTGGCATTGTCACCGTGACATCTATCACCATAAACACTCTAAACATGAGCACTATCACCATGAGAATTGTCACCATGAGCACTGGTACAATGAACACTGTTATTTATGGCACTGTCAACATGAGCACTGTCACCATGGGCATGACACCATGGGCACTGTCAACATGGGCATTGTCACCCTAGGTACTCTCACCATAGGCATTATCACTGTGAGAATTGTGAACATGGGCACTGTCACCATGGGCACTATCACCATGAGCACTGTCAACATGACTATTGTCACCCAGGGTATTTTCACCACGGGCAATGTCACTGTGAGCACTGCACCATGAGAATTGAGACTATGGGCAGTGTCAACATGGACACTCTCACCATAGGAACTATCTCCATGAACACTGTCACCGTGAACACTGTCACTGTGTGCAGTGTCACCATGTGCACTGTCACTGTAAGGACTATCACCATAAGCAAAGTCACCATGAGCAATATCACCATGGGCACGGTCACCATTTTGCACTGCCACCATGTGCAGTGTCACCATGGGTAATATCAACATAGGCATTTTCACTGTGGGAACTGTGACCGTGCAGAATGTCTCCATGGAACTGGCACCATGGGTATTGTCACTGTGAGCACTGTCACAATGGGCACTATCACTGTGAGAAATCTCACCATGCTAACTGTCCCCATGGGCACTGTCACCGTGAGAAGTGTCACCATCGGCACTGTCACTGTCGGCACTGGCACCATGGGCACTGTCATTGTGCCCAGTGTCACCGTAGGCAATGGCACCATGGGCACTGTCACCATGGGCACTGTCATCATGGACATTTTCACCGTGGGCAATGTCACCATGGGCACTGCCAACATAGGAACTATCACTATGTGCACTAACACCACGGGTACTGCTACCATGAGCAATGTCAGTATGGGTTGTCACTGTATGCACTGTCACCATGAGTACTGTCATCCTTGGCACTGTCACCAAGGGCACAGCCACCATGGGCAAGGTTACCATGGTCACTATCACCAGGAGCACTGTCACCATGGGAACTACCAACATGGGCACTGTCATCATGAGCACTTTCACAATGGGAAATGCCACCATGGGCACTATTAATTTGAGCATGCTCACTATGGGCACTATCACCAAGGGCACTGTCAGTTTCAGCACTATCTCCATGGGTACTGCAACCATGACCACTGTCACCATAAGCACTGTCACCATTCTCATTATCACCACGGGCACTGTCACCATGGGCACTATCATCATGAGAACTGTCAGCCTGGGCACTGTCACCATGGGTATTGTGACTTTGGGCACTGTCACCGTGAGCACTGTCACGTTGGGCACTGGCACAGTGTGGACTGTCACCATGAGCACTGTCATCATTGGCACTATCACCATTAGAATTTACACCGTGGTAACTGTCACCATGGGCACTGTCACCGTGAGCACTATCACCGTGATGGTTGTGACCATGGGCACTGTCACCATGGGCAGTGACCCCATGGACAATTTCAGTGTTAGTACTGTCACCATGGACACTATAACTATGGGCACTGTCACTGTGAGCTCTGTCACCATGGGCACTTTCACCATGAGCACTGCCACTCCGACCACTCTCACCATAAGTACTGTCACCATGGGAACTTTAACGATGGGCACTTCCAACATTGGCACTATCACCGTGAGCACTGTCAACAAGAGCACTGACACAGTGGGCAGTGTCACCATGGGCACTATCACAGCAAGGACTATCACATTAAGCAATGTCACCATGGGCACTGTCACCATTTTGCACTGCCAGCATGTGCACTATCACCTTAGGCACTGTCACCATGAGCATGTTATCACTGAGTACTGTCACCATGGGTAATATCACCATCAGCACTGTCACCGTAAGAACTATCACCGTGAGCAATGCCATGATGGGCACTGGCGCCATGGGTCTTGTCACTATGAGCACTGAAACAATGGGCACTATCACCGTGAGAAATCTCACCATGCTAACTGTCCCCAAGGGCACTGTCACAGAGAGAAAATTCACCATGGGCACTGTCACAGTCAGTTTTGTAACCATTGGCACTCTCATTGTGGGCACTGCCACCGTGAGCACTATTACCATGAACACTGCTACCGTGAGCACTCTCATGATAAGAACTGTCACCATGGGCACAGCCACCATGGGCAATCTCACGGTGTGCACTGTCACCAAGGGCACTCTCATTGTGGGCACTGTCACCATGAGCACTGTAACCATGGGCACTCTCTCCATGGGCACTATCACCTTGAGAAATCTCACCATGGGTACTGTCACAATTTTGCACTGCCACGAGATGCACCATGCCATGTGCACTGTCACCATGGGCAGTGTCACCATTGGTAGTCTCACCATGGGCCCTGCCACCATGAGCAATTTCAACAGGGTCACTTTCACCATGAGAACTGTCTCCACGGGGACTCTCACCATTGACACTGCCTCTGAGGAGTTGTCACGATGAGCACTATTACCATCGGCAGAGTCTCCATGGGTAGTTTCACCGTAAGCACTCACACTATTGGCTCTAACACCATCGGCACTGTCAGCATCGGCATGGTCACCGTGAGCACTGTCACAATGAGCATTGTCACACTGGGCGCTGTCAGCATGGGCACAGTCTCCATTAGCACTCTCACCATGGGCAGTGTGATCGTGGTCTCTGTCACCATGGGCTCTGTCACCATGGGCACTGTCACAATGGGAAATATCACCATGGGCTTTGTCAGCGTGGGCACTGTCACCGTGGGCATGACCACCGTAACATCTATCACCATAAGCACTGTAATCTTGACCCAGTCAACATGAGCATGGTCACCATGAGCACTGCCCCAATGAACACTGTCACTAATGGCACTGTCCACATGAGCAGTGTCACCATGATCACTCTCACCATGGGCAGGACACCCTGGGTATTGTCACCATGGGCACTGTCAGCATGAGCACTCTCACCTTGGGAATTGTCACCTTAGGTACTGTCACCATGGGCACTGTCACCGTGAACAATTTTACCATGAGCTCTGTCACCCTGGGCACTATCACTGTGAGAGTTGTGAACATGGGCACTCTCACGATGAGCAATGTCACCATGTATACTGTCACCCTGGTTATTGTCACCATGGACAGTGTCACTGTGAGCACTACACCGTGAGAATTGTGACTATGGGCACTGTCACCATGGGCAAATTCACCATCGGCACTATCACTGTGAACACTGTCAACATGAGCAGTGTCACTGTGTGCAGTTTCACCATACACACTATCACCGTAAGCAATGTTACCATGAGCAATATCCCCATGGGCACTGTCACCATTTTGCACTGCCACTATGTGCAGTGTGACCATGGGCACTTTTAATATGAGTACTGTCACCATGGGTAATATCACCATGGGCACAGTCACCATGAGCACTGTCACTATGAGAATTTTCACCATAGGCACAGTCACCATGAGAAATGTCACCATGGGCACTGTCCACATGGAGACCATAACCTTGAGCACTGTCACCATGAGCACTGTCACCATGAGCAATATCACCATGGTCACATTCAATGTAAGAACTGTCACCACGGGGACTATCACAATTGGCACTGTCACTGTTGGGTTCTCACAATGAGCACTATCACCATGGGCATTGTCTCCATGGGCAGTTTCACCATGAGCACTGTCACTATTGGCACTCTCATCATCGGCACTATTCACCACGGGCACATTCACTGTGAGAACTGTCATCATGGGCTTTCTCACACTGGGCACTGTCATCATGGGCACTGTCACCCTGGGCACTGTCACATTGGGATATATCACCATGGGCTTTGTCAGCATGGGAACTGTCCACGGGGGTACTGACACCGTGACATCTATCACCATAAACACTGTAAACATGGGCACTGTCACAATGAGAAAGGTCATCATGAGCACTGCCACACTGGAACTGCTATTTATGGCACTGCCACCGTGAGCACTGTCACCATGAGCAGTGTCACCAGGGGCATGACACCATGGGCACTGTCACCATGGTCATTGTCACCCTAAGTACTCTCATCATAGGCATTATCACTGTGAGAATTGTGAACATGGGCACTGTCACCATGGGCACTATCACCATGAGCACTGTCACCCTGTGTATTTACACCATGGGCACTGTCACTGTGAACACTACACCATGAGAATTGTGACTATGGGCACTGTCACCCTGGACACTCTCACCATGGGAACTATCACCGTGAACACTGTAACCATGAACACTATCACTGTGTGCAGTGTCACCATGTGCACTGTCACCATGAGGACTATCACTGTAAGCAAAGTCACCATGAGGAATGTCACCATGGGCACTGTCACCATTTTGCACTGCCAGCATGTGCAGTGTCACCATGGGTAATATCACCATAGGCACTTTCACCGTGAGAAATGTGACCGTGCAAAATATCTCTATGGGCACTGGCACCATGGGCATTGTCACTGTGAGCACTGTCACAATGGGAACTATCACCGAGAGAAATCTCAACATGCTAACTGTCCCCATGGGGACTCTTACTGTGAGAAGGGTCACCATGGGCATTGTCACTGTTGGCACTGTCCCCATGGGCACTGTCATTGTGGACAGTGTCACCATGGCCACTGCCACCTTGGGCTCTCTCACCATGAACACTGTAACAATGCATATTATCACCGTGTGCTCTCTCACCAGGGGCACTATCACCATGAGCACTGTCAGAATGTGCACTGTCACTATTTAGCACTGTCACCAGGTGAACTACCACCATGGGCACTGTCACGATTTGCACTATCACCATGAGCACAAATACCATGGGCACTGTAACAATGCACAGTGTCATCATCAGTATTGTCCCCATACGAACTGCCACCAAGAACACTGTCACCATTAACACTGTCACCACGAGCACTGGCACCTTGGGCACTGCTATTATGAGCACTGTCACCATGAGCACTCTCATCATGGGCACTTTCACCAAGGGCAGAGCCACCATGTGCACTGTTACCATGGTCACTATCACCGTGAGCACTGTCACCATGGGAACTACCAACATGGGCACTGTCATCATGAGCACTTTCACAATGGGAACTGCCACCACGGCACTATTAATGTGAGCACACTCACCATGGGCACTATCACCAAGGGCACTGTCAGTTTCAGAACTATCACCATGGGTACTGCAACCATGACCACTGTCACCGTTATCACTGTCACCATTCTCAGTATCACCATGTGCACTGTCACCATGGGCACTATCACCAGGAGAACTGTCAGCATCGGCACTGTCACCATGGGTATTGTAACTTTGGGCACTGTTACCATGAGCACTGTCACCTTGGGCACTGGCACAATGTGGACTGTCACAATGAGCACTGTCATCATGGGCTCTATCAACATTATAAAGGTCACCGTGGTCACTATCACCAAGGGCACTGTCACTGTGAGCACTATCACTGTGAGGGTTCTGACCATGTGCACTGTTACTATGGGTAGTGTCCCCATGGTCAATTTCACTGTTAGTACTGTCACCATGGACACTATAACTAAGGGCACTGTCACCATGAGCTCTGTCACCTTGGGCACTTTCACCATGAGCAGTGCCACTGTGACCACTGTCACCATAAGAACTGTCACCGTGGGCACTTTCATGATGAGCACTTCCAACATTGGCACTATCACCTTGAGCACTGTCAACAAGAGCACTGTCATGGTGGGCAGTGTCAACATGCGCACTGTCACCATGAACACGGTCACCATGAGTACTGTCACCCTGGGTATTTTCACCATGGGCACTGTCACTGTGAGCACTACACCATGAGAATTGTGACTATGGGCACTGTTACCATGGACACTCTCACCATGGGAACTATCACCGTGAACACTGTCACAGTGAACATTGTCACCGTGTGAATTGTTACCATGCACACAGTCACCATAAGGATTATCACTGTAAGCAATGTCACCATGAACAATGTCACCATGGGCACTCTCACCATCTTGCACAGACACCATGTGCAGTGTCACCATTGGTAATATCACCATAGGCACTTTCACCGTGAGAAATGTTACCGAGCAGAATGTCTATATGGGCACTGGCACCATGGGCCTTCTCACTGAGAGCACTGTCACAATGGGCACTATAACCGTGAGAAATCTCACCATGCTAACGGTCCCCATAGGCACCGTCACCGTGAGATGTGCCACCATGGGAACTGTCACTGTCGGCACTGTCACTTTGGGCACTGTCATTGTGGGCACTGTCACCATGGCTACTGCCACCTTGGGCTCTGTCACCATGAACACTGTTACAATGCCTATTATCACCGTGTGCACTGTCTCATGGGCACTATCACCATGAGCACTGTCAGCATGTGCACTGTCACTATTTAGCACTGTCACCAGGTGAACTACCACCATGGGCACTGTCAGCACATGCATTACCACCGTGAGCACGATTACCATGGGCACTGTAAAAATGCACAGTGTCACCATCGGTACTGTGCCCATGGGAACAGCCACCAAGGGCACTGTCACCATAAGCACTGTCACTGTGTGCAGTTTCACCATACACACTATTACTGGAAGGACTATCACCATAAGCAATGTCACCATGAGCAATATCACCATGGAAACTGTCAACATTTTGCACTGCCACCATGTGCAGTGTCACCATGGGCACTTTTACCATGAGTACCGTCACCATGGGTAATATCACCATGGGCACTGTCACCATGAGCACTGCCACTATGAGAATTTTCACCATAGGCGCTGTCACCATGAGAACTGTCACCATGGTCACATTCAACGTAAGAACTGTCACCACGGGGACTATCACCATTGTCACTGTCACCGTGGGTTTGTCACCATGAGCACTATCACCATGGGCAATATCTCCATGGGCAGTTTCACCATGAGCACTGTCATTATTCGCACTCTCACCATCGGCACTGTCACAATGGGCATGGTCACCATGAGCTGTGTCACCTTGGGCCTTGTGAAACTGGGCGCTGTCACCATGGGCACTTTCACAATGGGAAGTATCACCATGGAATTTGTCAGCCTGGGCACTGTCCCCGTGGGCACTGACACCGTTACATCTATCAGCATAAACACTGTAAACGTGCACACTGTCACCATGAGCACAGTCACCTTGAGCACTGTCACCATGGGCCTTGTCACACTGGGCGCTGTCACCATGGGCACCGTCACCGTGAGCACTGTCACAATGGGAAGTATCACCATGGGCTTTGTCACGCTGGGCACTGTCCCTGTGTGCAGTGTCACCGTGACATCTATCACCATAAGCAATGTAAATATGGGCACTGTCCCCATGAGCACAGTCACCATAAGCACTGCCACAATGAGCACTGTTATTTATGGCAATGCCAACATGAGAACTGTCACCATGAGCACTGTCACCATAGGCGTGACACCATGTGCACTGTCACCATGTGCATTGTCAACCTAGGTACTCTCACCATTGGCATTATCACTGTGAGAATTGTGAACATGGGCACTGTCACCATGGGCACTGTCATCATGGGCAGTGTCACCATGGGAACTGTAAACATGGGCACGGCCACCATGGGCAATATCACTGTGAGCACTGTCACCATGGGTACTGCAACAAAGATAACTCTCACCGTGAGTACTGTCTTCATGAGTTGTCACCGTGTGCACTGTCACCATGAGAACTGTCAACATGGGCACTGTCACCATTTTTCACTGCCACCATCTGAAATGTCACCATGGGCACTATCACCATGAGAACTGTCACCCTGAGTCCTGTCAACACGGGCACTGTCACCAAGGGCACGGCCACCATGTGCAGTGTTACCATGGTCACTATCACCGTGAGTACTCTCACCATGGGAACTACCAACATGGGCAAAGTCATCATGAGCACTTTCACCATGGGAACTGCCACCATGGACACTATCACCATCGGCACTGTCACCATGAGCACTATTACTGTGAGTACTACCACCGTGAGCACTCTCACCAAGGACACTATCACCATGAGCAAACTCACCGTGGTAACTGTTACTATGGGTATTGTGACTGTCAGCACTGTCACCATAGGCAATGGCACTGTGGGCACTGTCACCATGGGCACTGTCATCATGGGCATTGTCCCCATCTTCAGTGCCACCATGGGCAATGCAACCATGTGCACTATCACTGTAAGCTCTGTCACCACGGGTACTGCTACCATGAGCACTGTCACTGTAAGCTCTGTCACCACGGGTACTGCTACCATGAGCACTGTCAGCATGGGTTGTAACCGTGTGCACTGTCACTATGAGAACTGTCAGCATGGGCACTGTCACCATTTTTCACTGCTGCCATGTGCACTACCACCATGTGCACTATCACCATGGGCACTATCACCGTGAGCACTGTCACCATGAGTAATGTCATCATGGGCAGTGTCACCAAGGGCACAACCACCATGTGTACCATTACCATGGTCACTATCACCGTGAGCACTGTCACCATGGTAACTACCAACATGGGCACTGTCACCATGAACACATTGACAATGGGAACCTCCACCATGGGCACTATTAATGTGAGCACACTCACCATGGACACTATCACCAAGGGTACTGTCACTTTCAGCACTATCACCATGGGTACTGCAACCATTACCACTGTCACCATAAGCACTGTCACCATTCTCAGTATCACCATGTGCACTGTCACCATGGGCACTATCTCCATGAGAACTGTCAGCTTGGGCACTGTCACCATGGGTATTGTGACTTTGGGCAATGTCACCATGAGCACTGTCACCTTGGGCACTGGCACAATGTGGACTGTCACCATGAGCACTGTCATCATGGGCACTATTACCGTTAGAACTGTCACCGTGGTCACTGTCACCATGGGCACTGTCACGGTAAGCACTGTCACAGTGAAGGTTGTGACCATGGGCACTGTCACCATGGGCAGTGACCCCATGGACAATTTCACTGTTTGTAATGTCACCATGGACACTATAACTATGGGCACTGTCACCGTGAGCTCTGTCACCATGGGCACTTTCACCATGAGCACTGCCACTCTGACCACTCTCACCATAAGAACTGTCATAATGGGCCCTTTACCGATGGGCACTTCCAACATTGGCACTATCACCGTGAGCACTGTCAACAAGAGCCCTGTCACGGTGGGCAGTGTCACCATGTGCACTATCACCGCAAGGACTATCACATTAAGCAATGTCACCATGGGCACTGTCACCATTTTGCACTGCCAGCATGTGCACTATCACCTTAGGTACTGTCACCATGAGCACTTTATCACTGCGTACTGTCACCATGGGTAATATCACCATGGGCACTGTCACCGTTATCACTATCACCGTGAGAGATGCCATGATGGGCACTGGCGCCATGGGTCTTGTCACTATGAGCACTGAAACAATGGGCACAATCACTGTGAGAAATTTCACCATGCTAACTCTACCCAAAGGCTCTGTGACAGAGAGAAATGTCACCATGGGCTCTGTCACAGTCAGTATTCTCACCATGGGCACTCTCATTGTGGGCACTGCCACCGTGAGCACTATTACCATGAACACTGCTACCGTTTGCACTATCATGATAAGAACTGTCACCATGGGCACAGACAACATGGGTACTCTCACGTTGTGCACTGTCACCAGGGGAACTGTCACCATGGGCACTGTCACCATGAGCACTCTAACCATGGGCACTCTCACCATGGGCACTATCACCATGGGCACTCTCACTATTTTGCACTGCCACCAGATGCACCATGACCATGTGCACTGTCACCATGGGCAGTGTCACCACTGGGAGTCTCACCATGGGCACTGCACCATGATCACTGTCACCAAGAGCACTGTCACCACGAGCACTGCCACCATGAGCACTGTCACAAGAACTGCCACCATGGGCACTTTCACCATGATTACTGTCATCGTGGGTATTGTCACCTTGGGCAGTGTCAACGTGAGCAATATCACTGTGAGCACTATCACCCTGAGCACTGTCACCATGGGCACAGCCTCAATGCGGACTCTCACCATGAACACTGTCACCATGCGCACTATCACGGTGAGAACAGTCACCGTCGTCACTGTCACCATGGGCACATTTACCATGAGGACTGTCACTAAGAGCATTATCACCATAGGCACTGTCACCATGAGAACAGTCATCAAGGGCACTGTCAACATGGAGACTATCACCTCAAGCACTGTCACCATGAACACTGTCACCGTGAGCATTGTCACCATGAGCAATTTCAACAGGGTCACTTTCACCATGAGAACTGTCACCACGGGAACTCTCACCATTGGCACTGCCTCCGTGGGATTGTCACGATGAGCACTATCACCATGGGCATTGTCTCCATGGGCAGTTTCACCGTGAGCACTCTCACTATTGGCACTATCACCATCGGCACTCTCAGCATCGGCACAGTCACCGTGAGCACTGTCACAATGGGTGTTGTCACACTGGGTGCAGTTACCATGGGCACAGTCACCATTAGAACTGTCACCATGGGCACTGTGATCCTGGGCACTTTCACCATGGGCTCTTTCACAATGGGCACTCTCACAATGGGAAGTATCACCATGGGCTTTGTCATCGTGGGCACTGTCACTGTGAGCATGGCCACCGTAACATCTATCACCATAAGCACTGTAACCATGAGCACTGTCCACATGAGCAGTGCCACAGTGAGCACTGTCACTTATGGCACTGTCCACATGAGCAGTGTCACCATGATCACTCTCACTATGGGCAGGACACCCTGGGTGTTTTCACCATGGGCACTGTCACCTTGAGCACATTGACCATGAGCTCTCTCACCCTGGGTGTTGTCACCATGGGCAGTATCACCGTGAGAGCTGTGTACATGGGCAGTCTCACCATGTGCACTATCACCATGAGCAATGTCACCATGAATAATGTCACCCTGTGTATTGTCACCATGGGCACTGTCACCATGGGCACATTCACCATCGGCACTATCACTGTTAAAAGTGTCACCAAGAGCACAGTCACTGTGTGCAGTTTCACCATACACACTATCACCGTAAGGATTATTACCATAAGCAATGTCACCATGAGCAATATCACCATGGGCACTGTCACCATATTGCACTGCCACCATGTGCAGTGTCACCATGGGCACTTTTACCATGAGTACTGTCACCATGGGTAATATCACCATGGGCACTGTCACCATGAGCACTGTTACTATGAGAATTTTCACTGTAGGCACTGTCACCATGAGAAGTGTCGCCATGGTCACATTCAACGTAAGAACTGTCACCTCAGGGATTATCAACATTGTCACTGTCACCGTGGGGTTGTCACCATGAGCACTATCACCATGGGCAATGTCTCCATGGGCAGTATCACCATGAGCACTGACACTATTGGCACTCTCACCATCAGCAATGTCACCAGGGGCACGGTCACCGTGAGCACTGTCTCCATGGGCCTTGTCACACTGGGCGCTGTCACCATGGGCACTGCCACCTTGGGCTCTCTCACCATTAACACTGTAACAATACCCATTATCACCGTGTGCACTGTCACTATGGGCACGATCACCATTAGCACTGTAAGCATGTGCACTGTCACTATTTAGCACTGTCACTAGGTGAACTATGACCATGGGCACTTTCACGATGTGCACTATCACCATGAGCACAGTTACCATGGGCACTGTTACAATGTGCAGAGTCACCATCGGTACTGTCCCCATGGGAACTGCCACCAAGAGCACTGTCACCATTAACATTGTCACCACGAGCACTGCCACCATGGGCACTGCTATTATGAGCACTGTCACCATGAGAACTGTCGCTATGAGAACTGCCACCATGGGTATTTTCAACATGAGTACTGTCAACTTGGGTATTGTCACCATTAGCACTGTCACGATGAGCACTATTACTGGGAGCACTATCACTGTGAGCACTGTCACCATGAGCACTGTCGCCAAGGGTACTGGCACAATGCAGACTGGCACCATGAGCCCTGTCACCATTGGCACTATCACTTTGAGCATTCTCACCATGGTCACTGTCACCATGGGCACTGTTACCATGAGCACTGTCACTACAGGAAATGGTTGCGTGGGCACTGTCACCACGGGTACTGTCATCATGGGCAGTGTCACCATGGGAACTGTAAGCATGGGCACTGCCACCATGGGCAATATCACTGTGAGCACTGTCACCATGGGTACTGCAACAAAGAGAACTGTCACCGTGAGTACTGTCTGCATGGGTTGTCACCGTGTGCACTGTCACCATGAGAACTGTCAACATGGGCACTGTCACCATTTTTCACTGCCACCATGTGCAATGTCACCATGGGCACTATCACACTGAGAACTGTCACAATGAGTCCTGTCATCATGGGCACTGTCACCAAGGGCACGGCCACCATGTGCACTGTTACCATGGTCACTATCACCGTGAGCATTGTCCCCATGGGAACTAACAACATGGTCAATGTCATCCCGAACACTTTCACAATGGGAACTGCCACCTTGGGCACTATCAACAAGTGGACTCTCACCATAGGCACTATCACCATGGGCACTGTCACCGTGAGCACTGTCACCATCGGCACTGTCATCATGAGCACTATTACTGTGAGTACTACCACCATGAGCACTCTCACTGTGGTCACTGTCACCATGGGCACTCTTATCGTGAGCACTTTCACTATGGGTACTGGCACAGTGCGGACTGTCACACTGAGACCTGCCACCATGGACACTATCACCATGAGCACTTTCACCATGGTCACTGTTACCATGGGTACTGTCACTGGGAGCACTGTCACTATAGGCAATTGTACCATGGGCACTGTCACCATGGGCACTGTCATCATGGGCATTGACACTGTTGGCAGTGTCTCCATGGGCACTGTCACAGAGAGAAAAGTCATCATGGGAACTGTCACAGTCAGTATTCTCACCATGGGCACTCTCATTGTGGGCAATGCCTCCGTGAGCACTACTACCATGAACACTGCTACCGTGAACACTCTCATGATAAGAACTGTCACCATGGGCACAGACACCATGGGCACTCTCACGGTGTGCACTGTAACCAGGGGCACTTTCACCCTGGGCACTGTCACCATGAGCACTCTAACCATGGGCACTGTAACCATGGGCACTATCACCATGAGCAATATAACCATGGGCACTGTCACTATTTTGCACTGCCACCAGATGCACCATGACCATGTGCACTGTCACCATGGGCAGTGTCACCATTAGTAGTCTCACCATGGTCACTGCACCACGAGTACTGTCAACAAGAGCACTGTCACCATGAGCACTGCCACCATGAGCACTGTCACAAGAACTGTCCCTATGTGAACTGCCACCATGGGCACTTTCACCATGATTACTGTCACCGTGGGTATTGTCACCTTGGGCAATGTCAACGTGAGTAATATCACTGTGAGCACTATCACCCTGAGCTCTGTCATCATGGACACAGCCTCCATGCGGACTGTCACCATGAACACCCTCACCATGGGCACTATCACGGTAAGAACAGTCACCGTGGTCACTGTCAACATGGGCACTTTCATCGTGAGCAGTGTCACTAAGAGCATTATCACCATCAGAACTGTCCCCGTGTGAACAGTCACCATGGGCACTGTCAACCTGGAGACTATCACCTTGAGCACTGTCACCATGAACACTGTCACCATGAGCATTGTCACCATGAGCAATTTCAACAGGGTCACTTTCACCGTGAGAACTGTCACCACGGAAACTCTCACCATTGGCACTGCCTCTGAGGAATTGTCACGATGAGCACAATCACCATGGGCAGTGTCTCCATGGGCAGTTTCACCGTGAGCACTCTCACTATTGGCACTATCACCATAAGCACTGTCAGAATCGGCACAGTCACCGTGAGCACTGTCAAAACGGTTGTTGTCTCACTGGGCGATGTCACCTTGGGCACAGTCACCATTAGCACTGTCTCCATGGGCACTGTGATCTTGGGCACTTTCACCATGGGCTCTGTCACTGTGGGCACAGTCACAATGGGAAATATCACTTTGGACATTGTCATGGTGGACACTGTCACTGTGAGCATGGCCACCGTAACATCTATCACCATAAACACTGTAACTATGGGCACTGTCCACATGAAAACTGTCACTTATGTCACTGTCCACATGAGCAGTGTCAACATGATCACTCTCACAATGGGCAGGACACCCTGCGTGTTTCCAACATGGGCACTTTCACCATGAGCTCTCGCACTGTAGGAATTCTCACCTTAGGTACTGTCACCATGGGCACTGTCACCTTGAGCACTTTTACCATGAGCTCTGTCACCCTGGGTATTGTCACCATGGGCACTATCACCGTGAGAGTTGTGTACATGTGCATTCTCACCATGGGCACTATCACCATGAGCAATATCACCATGAATACTGTCACCCTGGGTATTGTCACCCTGGGCACTGTCACCTTGAGCACTACACCGTGAGAATTGTGACTATGGGCACTGTCACCATGGGCACATTCACCATCGGCACTATCGCCATGAACACTGTCACCATGAGCACTGTCACTGTGTGCAGTTTCAGCATACACACTATCACCGTAAGGACTATCACCTTAAGCAATGTCACCATGAGCAAAATCACCATGGGCACTGTCAACATTTTGCACTGCCACCATGTGCATTGTCACCATGGGCACTTTACCATGAATACTGTCACCATGGGAAATATCACCATGGGCACTGTCACCATGAGCACGGTCAGTATGAGATTTTTCACCATAGGCACTGTCACCAGGAGAACTGTCACCATGGTCACATTCAACGTAAGAACTCTCACCTCGGAGACTATCAGCATTGGCATTGTCACTGTGGGTTTGTCACCATGAGCACTATCACCATGGGCAATGTCTCTAAGGACATTATCACCATGAGCACTGTCACTATTGGCACTCTCAGCATGGGCAGTGTCACCTTGGGCACGGTCACCTTGAGCACTGTCACAATGGGCCTTCTCACACTGCGTGCTGTCACAATGGGCACTGTCACTGTGGGCACTGTCACAATGGGAAGTATCACCTTGGGCTTTGTCAGCGTGGGCACTGTCACCATGGGCACGGCCACCATGAAATCTATCACCATAAGCCCTGTAAACATGGGCACTGTCCCATGAGCATGGCACCATGAGCACTGCCAGAATGAGCACTGTCACTTATGGCACTGTCCACATGAGCAGTGTGACCCTGATCACTGTCACCATGGGCAGGACACCCTGGGTATTGTCACCATGGGCACTGTCACCATGAGCACTCTCACCATGGAAATTGTCACCTTAGGTACTGTAACCATGGGCACTGTCACCATGAACACTTTTACCATGAGCTATGTTACCCTGGGTATTGTCACCATGGGCACTATCACCGTGAGAGTTGTGAACATGGGCACTCTCATCTTGGGGACTATCACCATGAGCAATGTCACCATGAATACTGTCACCCTGTGTATTGTCACCATGGGCACTGTCACCGTGAGCACTACACCGTGAGAATTGTGACTATGGGCACTGTCACCATGGGCACATTCACGATCGGCACTATCGCCATGAACACTGTCACCATGAGCACAATCACTGTGTGCAGTTTCACAATACACACTATCACCGTAGGGAATATCACCATAAGCAATGTCACCATGAGCAATATCACCATGGGCACTGTCACCATTTTGCACTGCCACTATGTGCAGTGTGACCATGGGCACTTTTACCATGAGTACTGTCACCATGGGTAATATCACCATGGGCACAGTCACCATGAGCACTGTCACTATGAGAATTTTCACCATAGGCACAGTCACCATGAGAAATGTCACCATGGGCACTGTCAACATGGAGACCATAACCTTGAGCACTGTCACCATGAGCACTGTCACCATGAGCAATATCACCATGGTCACATTCAATGTAAGAACTGTCACCACGGGGACTATCACAATTGGCACTGTCACTGTTGGGTTCTCACAATGAGCACTATCACCATGGGCATTGTCTCCATGGGCAGTTTCACCATGAGCACTGTCACTATTGGCACTCTCATCATCGGCAATATTCACCACGGGCACATTCACTGTGAGAACTGTCATCATGGGCTTTCTCACACTGGGTACTGTCATCATGGGCACTGTCACCCTGGGCACTGTCACATTGGGATATATCACCATGGGCTTTGTCAGCATGGGAACTGTCCACGGGGGTACTGACACCGTGACATCTATCACCATAATCACTGTAAACATGGACACTGTCACAATGAGAACGGTCAGCATGAGCACTGCCACACAGAGCACTGCTATTTATGGCACTGCCAACATGAGCACTGTCACCATGAGCAGTGTCACCAGGGGCATGACACCATGGGCACTGTCACCATGGTCATTGTCACCCTAAGTACTCTCATCATAGGCATTATCACTGTGAGAATTGTGAACATGGGCACTGTCACCATGGGCACTATCACCATGAGCACTGTCACCCTGTGTATTTACACCATGGGCACTGTCACTGTGAACACTACACCGTGAGAATTGTGACTATGGGCACTGTCACCCTGGACACTCTCACCATGGGAACTATCACCGTGAACACTGTAACCATGAACACTATCACTGTGTGCAGTGTCACCATGCGCACTGTCACCATGAGGACTATCACTGTAAGCAAAGTCACCATGAGGAATGTCACCATGGGCACTGTCACCATTTTGCACTGCCAGCATGTGCAGTGTCACCATGGGTAATATCACCATAGGCACTTTCACCGTGAGAAATGTGACCGTGCAAAATATCTCTATGGGCCCTGGCACCATGGGCATTGTCACTGTGAGCACTGTCACAATGGGAACTAGCACCGAGAGAAATCCCAACATGCTAACTGTCCCCATGGGGACTCTTACTGTGAGAAGGGTCACCATGGGCATTGTCACTGTTGGCACTGTCCCCATGGGCACTGTCATTGTGGACAGTGTCACCATGGCCATTGCCACCTTGGGCTCTCTCACCATGAACACTGTAACAATGCAAATTATCACCGTGTGCTCTCTCACCAGGGGCACTATCACCATGAGCACTGTCAGAATGTGCACTGTCACTATTTAGCACTGTCACCAGGTGAACTACCACCATGGGCACTATCACGATTTGCACTGTCACCATGAGCACAAATACCATGGGCACTGTAACAATGCACAGTGTTATCATCGGTATTGTCCCCATACGAACTGCCACCAAGAACACTGTCACCATTAACACTGTCACCACGAGCACTGGCACCTTGGGCACTGCTATTATGAGCACTGTCACCATGAGCACTCTCATCATGGGCACTTTCACCAAGGGCAGAGCCACCATGTGCACTGTTACCATGGTCACTATCACCGTGAGCACTGTCACCATGGGAACTACCAACATGGGCACTGTCATCATGAGCACTTTCACAATGGGAACTGCCACCACGGCACTATTAATGTGAGCACACTCACCATGGGCACTATCACCAAGGGCACTGTCAGTTTCAGAACTATCACCATGGGTACTGCAACCATGACCACTGTCACCGTTATCACTGTCACCATTCTCAGTATCACCATGTGCACTGTCACCATGGGCACTATCACCAGGAGAACTGTCAGCATCGGCACTGTCACCATGGGTATTGTGACTTTGGGCACTGTCACCATGAGCACTGTCACCTTGGGCAGTGGCACAATGTGGACTGTCACAATAAGCACTGTCATCATGGGCTCTATCAACATTATAAAGGTCACCGTGGTCACTATCACCAAGGGCACTGTCACTGTGAGCACTATCACTGTGAGGGTTCTGACCATGTGCACTGTTACTATGGGTAGTGTCCCCATGGTCAATTTCACTGTTAGTACTGTCACCATGGACACTATAACTAAGGGCACTGTCACCGTGAGCTCTGTCACCTTGGGCACTTTCACCATGAGCAGTGCCACTGTGACCACTCTCACCATAAGAACTGTCACCGTGGGCACTTTCATGATGAGCACTTCCAACATTGGCACTATCACCTTGAGCACTGTCAACAAGAGCACTGTCATGGTGGGCAGTGTCACCATGCGCACTGTCACCATGAACACGGTCACCATGAGTACTGTCACCCTGGGTATTTTCACCATGGGCACTGTCACTGTGAGCACTACACCATGAGAATTGTGACTATGGGCACTGTTACCATGGACACTCTCACCATGGGAACTATCACTGTGAACACTGTCACAGTGAACATTGTCACTGTGTGCATTGTTACCATGCACACAGTCACCATAAGGATTATCACTGTAAGCAATGTCACCATGAACAATGTCACCATGGGCACTCTTACCATCTTGCACAGCCACCATGTGCAGTGTCACCATTGGTCATATCACCATAGGCACTTTCGCCGTGAGAAATGTTACCGAGCAGAATGTCTATATGGGCACTGGCACCATGGGCCTTCTCACTGAGAGCACTGTCACAACGGGCACTATAACCGTGAGAAATCTCACCATGCTAACTGTCCCCATGGGCACCGTCACCATGAGATGTGCCACCATGGGAACTGTTACTGTCGGCACTGTCACTTTGGGCACTGTCATTGTGGGCACTGTCACCATGGCTACTGCCACCTTGGGCTCTGTCACCATGAACACTGTTACAATGCCTATTATCACCGTGTGCACTGTCTCATGGGCACTATCACCGTGAGCACTGTCAGCATGTGCACTGTCACTATTTAGCACTGTCACCAGGTGAACTACCACCATGGGCACTGTCAGGACGTGCACTATCACCATGAGCACGATTACCATGGGAACTGTAACAATGCACAGTGTCACCATCGGTACTGTGCCCATGGGAACAGCCACCAAGGGCACTGTCACCATAAGCACTGTCACTGTGTGCAGTTTCACCATACACACTATTACTGGAAGGACTATCACCATAAGCAATGTCACCATGAGCAATATCACCATGGGCACTGTCAACATTTTGCACTGCCACCATGTGCAGTGTCACCATGGGCACTTTTACCATGAGTACCGTCACCATGGGTAATATCACCATGGGCACTGTCACCATGAGCAGTGCCACTATGAGAATTTTCACCATAGGCACTGTCACCATGAGAACTGTCACCATGGTCACATTCAACGTAAGAACTGTCACCACGGGGACTATCACCATTGTCACTGTCACCATGGGGTTGTCACCATGAGCACTATCACCATGGGCAATATCTCCATGGGCAGTTTCACCATGAGAACTGTCATTATTGGCACTCTCACCATCGGCACTGTCACAATGGGCATGGTCACCGTGAGCTGTGTCACCTTGGGCCTTGTCAAACTGGGCGCTGTCACCATGGGCTCTTTCACAATGGGAAGTATCACCATGGAATTTGTCAGCCTGGGCACTGTCCCCGTGGGCACTGACACCGTTACATCTATCAGCATAAACACTGTAAACGTGCACACTGTCACCATGAGCACAGTCACCTTGAGCACTGTCACCATGGGCCTTGTCACACTGGGCGCTGTCACCATGGGCACCGTCACCGTGAGCACTGTCACAATGGGAAGTATCACCATGGGCTTTGTCACGCTGGGCACTGTCCCTGTGTGCAGTGTCACCGTGACATCTATCACCATAAGCAATGTAAATATGGGCACTGTCCCCATGAGCACAGTCACCATAAGCACTGCCACAATGAGCACTGTTATTTATGGCAATGCCAACATGAGAACTGTCACCATGAGCACTGTCACCATAGGCGTGACACCATGTGCACTGTCACCATGTGCATTGTCAACCTAGGTACTCTCACCATTGGCATTATCACTGTGAGAATTGTGAACATGGGCACTGTCACCATGGGCACTGTCATCATGGGCAGTGTCACCATGGGAACTGTAAACATGGGCACGGCCACCATGGGCAATATCACTGTGAGCACTGTCACCATGGGTACTGCAACAAAGATAACTCTCACCGTGAGTACTGTCTTCATGAGTTGTCACCGTGTGCACTGTCACCATGAGAACTGTCAACATGGGCACTGTCACCATTTTTCACTGCCACCATCTGAAATGTCACCATGGGCACTATCACCATGAGAACTGTCACCCTGAGTCCTGTCAACACGGGCACTGTCACCAAGGGCACGGCCACCATGTGCAGTGTTACCATGGTCACTATCACCGTGAGTACTCTCACCATGGGAACTACCAACATGGGCAAAGTCATCATGAGCACTTTCACCATGGGAACTGCCACCATGGGCACTATCACCATCGGCACTGTCACCATGAGCACTATTACTGTGAGTACTACCACCGTGAGCACTCTCACCAAGGACACTATCACCATGCGCACTGTCACCATGAGTACTTTCCTATGGGTACTGGCACAATGCGGACTGTCACAATGAGCCGTGTCACCATGGACACTATCACCATGAGCAATCTCACCGTGGTAACTGTTACTATGGGTATTGTGACTGTCAGCACTGTCACCATAGGCAATGGCACTGTGGGCACTGTCACCATGGGCACTGTCATCATGGGCATTGTCCCCATCTTCAGTGCCACCATGGGCAATGCAACCATGTGCACTATCACTGTAAGCTCTGTCACCACGGGTACTGCTACCATGAGCACTGTCACTGTAAGCTCTGTCACCACGGGTACTGCTACCATGAGCACTGTCAGCATGGGTTGTAACCGTGTGCACTGTCACTATGAGAACTGTCAGCATGGGCACTGTCACCATTTTTCACTGCTGCCATGTGCACTACCACCATGTGCACTATCACCATGGGCACTATCACCGTGAGCACTGTCACCATGAGTAATGTCATCATGGGCAGTGTCACCAAGGGCACAACCACCATGTGTACCATTACCATGGTCACTATCACCGTGAGCACTGTCACCATGGTAACTACCAACATGGGCACTGTCACCATGAACACATTGACAATGGGAACCTCCACCATGGGCACTATTAATGTGAGCACACTCACCATGGACACTATCACCAAGGGTACTGTCACTTTCAGCACTATCACCATGGGTACTGCAACCATTACCACTGTCACCATAAGCACTGTCACCATTCTCAGTATCACCATGTGCACTGTCACCATGGGCACTATCTCCATGAGAACTGTCAGCTTGGGCACTGTCACCATGGGTATTGTGACTTTGGGCAATGTCACCATGAGCACTGTCACCTTGGGCACTGGCACAATGTGGACTGTCACCATGAGCACTGTCATCATGGGCACTATTACCGTTAGAACTGTCACCGTGGTCACTGTCACCATGGGCACTGTCACGGTAAGCACTGTCACAGTGAAGGTTGTGACCATGGGCACTGTCACCATGGGCAGTGACCCCATGGACAATTTCACTGTTTGTAATGTCACCATGGACACTATAACTATGGGCACTGTCACCGTGAGCTCTGTCACCATGGGCACTTTCACCATGAGCACTGCCACTCTGACCACTCTCACCATAAGAACTGTCATAATGGGCCCTTTACCGATGGGCACTTCCAACATTGGCACTATCACCGTGAGCACTGTCAACAAGAGCCCTGTCACGGTGGGCAGTGTCACCATGTGCACTATCACCGCAAGGACTATCACATTAAGCAATGTCACCATGGGCACTGTCACCATTTTGCACTGCCAGCATGTGCACTATCACCTTAGGTACTGTCACCATGAGCACTTTATCACTGCGTACTGTCACCATGGGTAATATCACCATGGGCACTGTCACCGTTATCACTATCACCGTGAGAGATGCCATGATGGGCACTGGCGCCATGGGTCTTGTCACTATGAGCACTGAAACAATGGGCACAATCACTGTGAGAAATTTCACCATGCTAACTCTACCCAAAGGCTCTGTGACAGAGAGAAATGTCACCATGGGCTCTGTCACAGTCAGTATTCTCACCATGGGCACTCTCATTGTGGGCACTGCCACCGTGAGCACTATTACCATGAACACTGCTACCGTTTGCACTATCATGATAAGAACTGTCACCATGGGCACAGACAACATGGGTACTCTCACGTTGTGCACTGTCACCAGGGGAACTGTCACCATGGGCACTGTCACCATGAGCACTCTAACCATGGGCACTCTCACCATGGGCACTATCACCATGGGCACTCTCACTATTTTGCACTGCCACCAGATGCACCATGACCATGTGCACTGTCACCATGGGCAGTGTCACCACTGGGAGTCTCACCATGGGCACTGCACCATGATCACTGTCACCAAGAGCACTGTCACCACGAGCACTGCCACCATGAGCACTGTCACAAGAACTGCCACCATGGGCACTTTCACCATGATTACTGTCATCGTGGGTATTGTCACCTTGGGCAGTGTCAACGTGAGCAATATCACTGTGAGCACTATCACCCTGAGCACTGTCACCATGGGCACAGCCTCAATGCGGACTCTCACCATGAACACTGTCACCATGCGCACTATCACGGTGAGAACAGTCACCGTCGTCACTGTCACCATGGGCACATTTACCATGAGGACTGTCACTAAGAGCATTATCACCATAGGCACTGTCACCATGAGAACAGTCATCAAGGGCACTGTCAACATGGAGACTATCACCTCAAGCACTGTCACCATGAACACTGTCACCGTGAGCATTGTCACCATGAGCAATTTCAACAGGGTCACTTTCACCATGAGAACTGTCACCACGGGAACTCTCACCATTGGCACTGCCTCCGTGGGATTGTCACGATGAGCACTATCACCATGGGCATTGTCTCCATGGGCAGTTTCACCGTGAGCACTCTCACTATTGGCACTATCACCATCGGCACTCTCAGCATCGGCACAGTCACCGTGAGCACTGTCACAATGGGTGTTGTCACACTGGGTGCAGTTACCATGGGCACAGTCACCATTAGAACTGTCACCATGGGCACTGTGATCCTGGGCACTTTCACCATGGGCTCTTTCACAATGGGCACTCTCACAATGGGAAGTATCACCATGGGCTTTGTCATCGTGGGCACTGTCACTGTGAGCATGGCCACCGTAACATCTATCACCATAAGCACTGTAACCATGAGCACTGTCCACATGAGCAGTGCCACAGTGAGCACTGTCACTTATGGCACTGTCCACATGAGCAGTGTCACCATGATCACTCTCACTATGGGCAGGACACCCTGGGTGTTTTCACCATGGGCACTGTCACCTTGAGCACATTGACCATGAGCTCTCTCACCCTGGGTGTTGTCACCATGGGCAGTATCACCGTGAGAGCTGTGTACATGGGCAGTCTCACCATGTGCACTATCACCATGAGCAATGTCACCATGAATAATGTCACCCTGTGTATTGTCACCATGGGCACTGTCACCATGGGCACATTCACCATCGGCACTATCACTGTTAAAAGTGTCACCAAGAGCACAGTCACTGTGTGCAGTTTCACCATACACACTATCACCGTAAGGATTATTACCATAAGCAATGTCACCATGAGCAATATCACCATGGGCACTGTCACCATATTGCACTGCCACCATGTGCAGTGTCACCATGGGCACTTTTACCATGAGTACTGTCACCATGGGTAATATCACCATGGGCACTGTCACCATGAGCACTGTTACTATGAGAATTTTCACTGTAGGCACTGTCACCATGAGAAGTGTCGCCATGGTCACATTCAACGTAAGAACTGTCACCTCAGGGATTATCAACATTGTCACTGTCACCGTGGGGTTGTCACCATGAGCACTATCACCATGGGCAATGTCTCCATGGGCAGTATCACCATGAGCACTGACACTATTGGCACTCTCACCATCAGCAATGTCACCAGGGGCACGGTCACCATGAGCACTGTCTCCATGGGCCTTGTCACACTGGGCGCTGTCACCATGGGCACTGCCACCTTGGGCTCTCTCACCATTAACACTGTAACAATACCCATTATCACCGTGTGCACTGTCACTATGGGCACGATCACCATTAGCACTGTAAGCATGTGCACTGTCACTATTTAGCACTGTCACTAGGTGAACTATGACCATGGGCACTTTCACGATGTGCACTATCACCATGAGCACAGTTACCATGGGCACTGTTACAATGTGCAGAGTCACCATCGGTACTGTCCCCATGGGAACTGCCACCAAGAGCACTGTCACCATTAACATTGTCACCACGAGCACTGCCACCATGGGCACTGCTATTATGAGCACTGTCACCATGAGAACTGTCGCTATGAGAACTGCCACCATGGGTATTTTCAACATGAGTACTGTCAACTTGGGTATTGTCACCATTAGCACTGTCACGATGAGCACTATTACTGGGAGCACTATCACTGTGAGCACTGTCACCATGAGCACTGTCGCCAAGGGTACTGGCACAATGCAGACTGGCACCATGAGCCCTGTCACCATTGGCACTATCACTTTGAGCATTCTCACCATGGTCACTGTCACCATGGGCACTGTTACCATGAGCACTGTCACTACAGGAAATGGTTGCGTGGGCACTGTCACCACGGGTACTGTCATCATGGGCAGTGTCACCATGGGAACTGTAAGCATGGGCACTGCCACCATGGGCAATATCACTGTGAGCACTGTCACCATGGGTACTGCAACAAAGAGAACTGTCACCGTGAGTACTGTCTGCATGGGTTGTCACCGTGTGCACTGTCACCATGAGAACTGTCAACATGGGCACTGTCACCATTTTTCACTGCCACCATGTGCAATGTCACCATGGGCACTATCACACTGAGAACTGTCACAATGAGTCCTGTCATCATGGGCACTGTCACCAAGGGCACGGCCACCATGTGCACTGTTACCATGGTCACTATCACCGTGAGCATTGTCCCCATGGGAACTAACAACATGGTCAATGTCATCCCGAACACTTTCACAATGGGAACTGCCACCTTGGGCACTATCAACAAGTGGACTCTCACCATAGGCACTATCACCATGGGCACTGTCACCGTGAGCACTGTCACCATCGGCACTGTCATCATGAGCACTATTACTGTGAGTACTACCACCATGAGCACTCTCACTGTGGTCACTGTCACCATGGGCACTCTTATCGTGAGCACTTTCACTATGGGTACTGGCACAGTGCGGACTGTCACACTGAGACCTGCCACCATGGACACTATCACCATGAGCACTTTCACCATGGTCACTGTTACCATGGGTACTGTCACTGGGAGCACTGTCACTATAGGCAATTGTACCATGGGCACTGTCACCATGGGCACTGTCATCATGGGCATTGACACTGTTGGCAGTGTCTCCATGGGCACTGTCACAGAGAGAAAAGTCATCATGGGAACTGTCACAGTCAGTATTCTCACCATGGGCACTCTCATTGTGGGCAATGCCTCCGTGAGCACTACTACCATGAACACTGCTACCGTGAACACTCTCATGATAAGAACTGTCACCATGGGCACAGACACCATGGGCACTCTCACGGTGTGCACTGTAACCAGGGGCACTTTCACCCTGGGCACTGTCACCATGAGCACTCTAACCATGGGCACTGTAACCATGGGCACTATCACCATGAGCAATATAACCATGGGCACTGTCACTATTTTGCACTGCCACCAGATGCACCATGACCATGTGCACTGTCACCATGGGCAGTGTCACCATTAGTAGTCTCACCATGGTCACTGCACCACGAGTACTGTCAACAAGAGCACTGTCACCATGAGCACTGCCACCATGAGCACTGTCACAAGAACTGTCCCTATGTGAACTGCCACCATGGGCACTTTCACCATGATTACTGTCACCGTGGGTATTGTCACCTTGGGCAATGTCAACGTGAGTAATATCACTGTGAGCACTATCACCCTGAGCTCTGTCATCATGGACACAGCCTCCATGCGGACTGTCACCATGAACACCCTCACCATGGGCACTATCACGGTAAGAACAGTCACCGTGGTCACTGTCAACATGGGCACTTTCATCGTGAGCAGTGTCACTAAGAGCATTATCACCATCAGAACTGTCCCCGTGTGAACAGTCACCATGGGCACTGTCAACCTGGAGACTATCACCTTGAGCACTGTCACCATGAACACTGTCACCATGAGCATTGTCACCATGAGCAATTTCAACAGGGTCACTTTCACCGTGAGAACTGTCACCACGGAAACTCTCACCATTGGCACTGCCTCTGAGGAATTGTCACGATGAGCACAATCACCATGGGCAGTGTCTCCATGGGCAGTTTCACCGTGAGCACTCTCACTATTGGCACTATCACCATAAGCACTGTCAGAATCGGCACAGTCACCGTGAGCACTGTCAAAACGGTTGTTGTCTCACTGGGCGATGTCACCTTGGGCACAGTCACCATTAGCACTGTCTCCATGGGCACTGTGATCTTGGGCACTTTCACCATGGGCTCTGTCACTGTGGGCACAGTCACAATGGGAAATATCACTTTGGACATTGTCATGGTGGACACTGTCACTGTGAGCATGGCCACCGTAACATCTATCACCATAAACACTGTAACTATGGGCACTGTCCACATGAAAACTGTCACTTATGTCACTGTCCACATGAGCAGTGTCAACATGATCACTCTCACAATGGGCAGGACACCCTGCGTGTTTCCAACATGGGCACTTTCACCATGAGCTCTCGCACTGTAGGAATTCTCACCTTAGGTACTGTCACCATGGGCACTGTCACCTTGAGCACTTTTACCATGAGCTCTGTCACCCTGGGTATTGTCACCATGGGCACTATCACCGTGAGAGTTGTGTACATGTGCATTCTCACCATGGGCACTATCACCATGAGCAATATCACCATGAATACTGTCACCCTGGGTATTGTCACCCTGGGCACTGTCACCTTGAGCACTACACCGTGAGAATTGTGACTATGGGCACTGTCACCATGGGCACATTCACCATCGGCACTATCGCCATGAACACTGTCACCATGAGCACTGTCACTGTGTGCAGTTTCAGCATACACACTATCACCGTAAGGACTATCACCTTAAGCAATGTCACCATGAGCAAAATCACCATGGGCACTGTCAACATTTTGCACTGCCACCATGTGCATTGTCACCATGGGCACTTTACCATGAATACTGTCACCATGGGAAATATCACCATGGGCACTGTCACCATGAGCACGGTCAGTATGAGATTTTTCACCATAGGCACTGTCACCAGGAGAACTGTCACCATGGTCACATTCAACGTAAGAACTCTCACCTCGGAGACTATCAGCATTGGCATTGTCACTGTGGGTTTGTCACCATGAGCACTATCACCATGGGCAATGTCTCTAAGGACATTATCACCATGAGCACTGTCACTATTGGCACTCTCAGCATGGGCAGTGTCACCTTGGGCACGGTCACCTTGAGCACTGTCACAATGGGCCTTCTCACACTGCGTGCTGTCACAATGGGCACTGTCACTGTGGGCACTGTCACAATGGGAAGTATCACCTTGGGCTTTGTCAGCGTGGGCACTGTCACCATGGGCACGGCCACCATGAAATCTATCACCATAAGCCCTGTAAACATGGGCACTGTCCCATGAGCATGGCACCATGAGCACTGCCAGAATGAGCACTGTCACTTATGGCACTGTCCACATGAGCAGTGTGACCCTGATCACTGTCACCATGGGCAGGACACCCTGGGTATTGTCACCATGGGCACTGTCACCATGAGCACTCTCACCATGGAAATTGTCACCTTAGGTACTGTAACCATGGGCACTGTCACCATGAACACTTTTACCATGAGCTATGTTACCCTGGGTATTGTCACCATGGGCACTATCACCGTGAGAGTTGTGAACATGGGCACTCTCATCTTGGGGACTATCACCATGAGCAATGTCACCATGAATACTGTCACCCTGTGTATTGTCACCATGGGCACTGTCACCGTGAGCACTACACCGTGAGAATTGTGACTATGGGCACTGTCACCATGGGCACATTCACGATCGGCACTATCGCCATGAACACTGTCACCATGAGCACAATCACTGTGTGCAGTTTCACAATACACACTATCACCGTAGGGAATATCACCATAAGCAATGTCACCATGAGCAATATCACCATGGGCACTGTCACCATTTTGCACTGCCACTATGTGCAGTGTGACCATGGGCACTTTTACCATGAGTACTGTCACCATGGGTAATATCACCATGGGCACAGTCACCATGAGCACTGTCACTATGAGAATTTTCACCATAGGCACAGTCACCATGAGAAATGTCACCATGGGCACTGTCAACATGGAGACCATAACCTTGAGCACTGTCACCATGAGCACTGTCACCATGAGCAATATCACCATGGTCACATTCAATGTAAGAACTGTCACCACGGGGACTATCACAATTGGCACTGTCACTGTTGGGTTCTCACAATGAGCACTATCACCATGGGCATTGTCTCCATGGGCAGTTTCACCATGAGCACTGTCACTATTGGCACTCTCATCATCGGCAATATTCACCACGGGCACATTCACTGTGAGAACTGTCATCATGGGCTTTCTCACACTGGGTACTGTCATCATGGGCACTGTCACCCTGGGCACTGTCACATTGGGATATATCACCATGGGCTTTGTCAGCATGGGAACTGTCCACGGGGGTACTGACACCGTGACATCTATCACCATAATCACTGTAAACATGGACACTGTCACAATGAGAACGGTCAGCATGAGCACTGCCACACAGAGCACTGCTATTTATGGCACTGCCAACATGAGCACTGTCACCATGAGCAGTGTCACCAGGGGCATGACACCATGGGCACTGTCACCATGGTCATTGTCACCCTAAGTACTCTCATCATAGGCATTATCACTGTGAGAATTGTGAACATGGGCACTGTCACCATGGGCACTATCACCATGAGCACTGTCACCCTGTGTATTTACACCATGGGCACTGTCACTGTGAACACTACACCGTGAGAATTGTGACTATGGGCACTGTCACCCTGGACACTCTCACCATGGGAACTATCACCGTGAACACTGTAACCATGAACACTATCACTGTGTGCAGTGTCACCATGCGCACTGTCACCATGAGGACTATCACTGTAAGCAAAGTCACCATGAGGAATGTCACCATGGGCACTGTCACCATTTTGCACTGCCAGCATGTGCAGTGTCACCATGGGTAATATCACCATAGGCACTTTCACAGTGAGAAATGTGACCATGCGGAGTGTCTCAATGGGCACTGGCACCATGGGCATTGTCACTGTGAGCACTGTCACAATGGGAACTATCACCGAGAGAAATCTCAACATGCTAACTGTCCCCATGGGGACTCTTACTGTGAGAAGGGTCACCATGGGCATTGTCACTGTTGGCACTGTCCCCATGGGCACTGTCATTGTGGACAGTGTCACCATGGCCATTGCCACCTTGGGCTCTCTCACCATGAACACTGTAACAATGCAAATTATCACCGTGTGCTCTCTCACCATGGGCACTATCACCATGAGCACTGTCAGAATGTGCACTGTCACTATTTAGCACTGTCACCAGGTGAACTACCACCATGGGCACTATCACGATTTGCACTGTCACCATGAGCACAAATACCATGGGCACTGTAACAATGCACAGTGTCATCATCGGTATTGTCCCCATACGAACTGCCACCAAGAACACTGTCACCATTAACACTGTCACCACGAGCACTGGCACCTTGGGCACTGCTATTATGAGCACTGTCACCATGAGCACTCTCATCATGGGCACTTTCACCAAGGGCAGAGCCACCATGTGCACTGTTACCATGGTCACTATCACCGTGAGCACTGTCACCATGGGAACTACCAACATGGGCACTGTCATCATGAGCACTTTCACAATGGGAACTGCCACCACGGCACTATTAATGTGAGCACACTCACCATGGGCACTATCACCAAGGGCACTGTCAGTTTCAGAACTATCACCATGGGTACTGCAACCATGACCACTGTCACCGTTATCACTGTCACCATTCTCAGTATCACCATGTGCACTGTCACCATGGGCACTATCACCAGGAGAACTGTCAGCATCGGCACTGTCACCATGGGTATTGTGACTTTGGGCACTGTCACCATGAGCACTGTCACCTTGGGCAGTGGCACAATGTGGACTGTCACAATAAGCACTGTCATCATGGGCTCTATCAACATTATAAAGGTCACCGTGGTCACTATCACCAAGGGCACTGTCACTGTGAGCACTATCACTGTGAGGGTTCTGACCATGTGCACTGTTACTATGGGTAGTGTCCCCATGGTCAATTTCACTGTTAGTACTGTCACCATGGACACTATAACTAAGGGCACTGTCACCGTGAGCTCTGTCACCTTGGGCACTTTCACCATGAGCAGTGCCACTGTGACCACTCTCACCATAAGAACTGTCACCGTGGGCACTTTCATGATGAGCACTTCCAACATTGGCACTATCACCTTGAGCACTGTCAACAAGAGCACTGTCATGGTGGGCAGTGTCACCATGCGCACTGTCACCATGAACACGGTCACCATGAGTACTGTCACCCTGGGTATTTTCACCATGGGCACTGTCACTGTGAGCACTACACCATGAGAATTGTGACTATGGGCACTGTTACCATGGACACTCTCACCATGGGAACTATCACTGTGAACACTGTCACAGTGAACATTGTCACTGTGTGCATTGTTACCATGCACACAGTCACCATAAGGATTATCACTGTAAGCAATGTCACCATGAACAATGTCACCATGGGCACTCTTACCATCTTGCACAGCCACCATGTGCAGTGTCACCATTGGTAATATCACCATAGGCACTTTCGCCGTGAGAAATGTTACCGAGCAGAATGTCTATATGGGCACTGGCACCATGGGCCTTCTCACTGAGAGCACTGTCACAACGGGCACTATAACCGTGAGAAATCTCACCATGCTAACTGTCCCCATGGGCACCGTCACCATGAGATGTGCCACCATGGGAACTGTTACTGTCGGCACTGTCACTTTGGGCACTGTCATTGTGGGCACTGTCACCATGGCTACTGCCACCTTGGGCTCTGTCACCATGAACACTGTTACAATGCCTATTATCACCGTGTGCACTGTCTCATGGGCACTATCACCATGAGCACTGTCAGCATGTGCACTGTCACTATTTAGCACTGTCACCAGGTGAACTACCACCATGGGCACTGTCAGGACGTGCACTATCACCGTGAGCACGATTACCATGGGAACTGTAACAATGCACAGTGTCACCATCGGTACTGTGCCCATGGGAACAGCCACCAAGGGCACTGTCACCATAAGCACTGTCACTGTGTGCAGTTTCACCATACACACTATTACTGGAAGGACTATCACCATAAGCAATGTCACCATGAGCAATATCACCATGGGCACTGTCAACATTTTGCACTGCCACCATGTGCAGTGTCACCATGGGCACTTTTACCATGAGTACCGTCACCATGGGTAATATCACCATGGGCACTGTCACCATGAGCAGTGCCACTATGAGAATTTTCACCATAGGCACTGTCACCATGAGAACTGTCACCATGGTCACATTCAACGTAAGAACTGTCACCACGGGGACTATCACCATTGTCACTGTCACCGTGGGGTTGTCACCATGAGCACTATCACCATGGGCAATATCTCCATGGGCAGTTTCACCATGAGAACTGTCATTATTGGCACTCTCACCATCGGCACTGTCACAATGGGCATGGTCACCGTGAGCTGTGTCACCTTGGGCCTTGTCAAACTGGGCGCTGTCACCATGGGCTCTTTCACAATGGGAAGTATCACCATGGAATTTGTCAGCCTGGGCACTGTCCCCGTGGGCACTGACACCGTTACATCTATCAGCATAAACACTGTAAACGTGCACACTGTCACCATGAGCACAGTCACCTTGAGCACTGTCACCATGGGCCTTGTCACACTGGGCACTGTCACCATGGGCACCGTCACCGTGAGCACTGTCACAATGGGAAGTATCACCATGGGCTTTGTCACGCTGGGCACTGTCCCTGTGTGCAGTGTCACCGTGACATCTATCACCATAAGCAATGTAAATATGGGCACTGTCCCCATGAGCACGGTCACCATAAGCACTGCCCCAATGAGCACTGTTATTTATGGCAATGCCAACATGAGAACTGTCACCATGAGCACTGTCACCATAGGCATGACACCATGTGCACTGTCACCATGTGCATTGTCAACCTAGGTACTCTCACCATTGGCATTATCACTGTGAGAATTGTGAACATGGGCACTGTCACCATGGGCACTGTCATCATGGGCAGTGTCACCATGGGAACTGTAAACATGGGCACGGCCACCATGGGCAATATCACTGTGAGCACTGTCACCATGGGTACTGCAACAAAGATAACTCTCACCGTGAGTACTGTCTTCATGAGTTGTCACCGTGTGCACTGTCACCATGAGAACTGTCAACATGGGCACTGTCACCATTTTTCACTGCCACCATCTGAAATGTCACCATGGGCACTATCACCATGAGAACTGTCACCCTGAGTCCTGTCAACACGGGCACTG
The DNA here is from genome assembly GCF_964341445.2 of Mesoplodon mirus. Lineage (NCBI taxonomy): Eukaryota > Metazoa > Chordata > Mammalia > Artiodactyla > Ziphiidae > Mesoplodon > Mesoplodon mirus. Next base: position 2,853,197 of record NW_028295808.1, on the reverse strand, counting down.
TCACCAAGGGCACGGCCACCATGTGCAGTGTTACCATGGTCACTATCACCGTGAGTACTCTCACCATGGGAACTACCAACATGGGCAAAGTCATCATGAGCACTTTCACCATGGGAACTGCCACCATGGGCACTATCACCATCGGCACTGTCACCATGAGCACTATTACTGTGAGTACTACCACCGTGAGCACTCTCACCAAGGACACTATCACCATGCGCACTGTCACCATGAGTACTTTCCTATGGGTACTGGCACAATGCGGACTGTCACAATGAGCCGTGTCACCATGGACACTATCACCATGAGCAATCTCACCGTGGTAACTGTTACTATGGGTATTGTGACTGTCAGCACTGTCACCATAGGCAATGGCACTGTGGGCACTGTCACCATGGTCACTGTCATCATGGGCATTGTCCCCATTTTCAGTGCCACCATGGGCAATGCAACCATGTGCACTATCACTGTAAGCTCTGTCACCACGGGTACTGCTACCATGAGCACTGTCACTGTAAGCTCTGTCACCACGGGTACTGCTACCATGAGCACTGTCAGCATGGGTTGTAACCGTGTGCACTGTCACTATGAGAACTGTCAGCATGGGCACTGTCACCATTTTTCACTGCTGCCATGTGCACTACCGCCATGTGCACTATCACCATGGGCACTATCACCGTGAGCACTGTCACCATGAGTAATGTCATCATGGGCAGTGTCACCAAGGGCACAACCACCATGTGTACCATTACCATGGTCACTATCACCGTGAGCACTGTCACCATGGTAACTACCAACATGGGCACTGTCACCATGAACACATTGACAATGGGAACCTCCACCATGGGCACTATTAATGTGAGCACACTCACCATGGACACTATCACCAAGGGTACTGTCACTTTCAGCACTATCACCATGGGTACTGCAACCATTACCACTGTCACCATAAGCACTGTCACCATTCTCAGTATCACCATGTGCACTGTCACCATGGGCACTATCTCCATGAGAACTGTCAGCTTGGGCACTGTCACCATGGGTATTGTGACTTTGGGCAATGTCACCATGAGCACTGTCACCTTGGGCACTGGCACAATGTGGACTGTCACCATGAGCACTGTCATCATGGGCACTATTACCATTAGAACTGTCACCGTGGTCACTGTCACCATGGGCACTGTCACGGTAAGCACTGTCACAGTGAAGGTTGTGACCATGGGCACTGTCACCATGGGCAGTGACCCCATGGACAATTTCACTGTTTGTAATGTCACCATGGACACTATAACTATGGGCACTGTCACCGTGAGCTCTGTCACCATGGGCACTTTCACCATGAGCACTGCCACTCTGACCACTCTCACCATAAGAACTGTCATAATGGGCCCTTTACCGATGGGCACTTCCAACATTGGCACTATCACCGTGAGCACTGTCAACAAGAGCCCTGTCACGGTGGGCAGTGTCACCATGTGCACTATCACCGCAAGGACTATCACATTAAGCAATGTCACCATGGGCACTGTCACCATTTTGCACTGCCAGCATGTGCACTATCACCTTAGGTACTGTCACCATGAGCACTTTATCACTGCGTACTGTCACCATGGGTAATATCACCATGGGCACTGTCACCGTTATCACTATCACCGTGAGAGATGCCATGATGGGCACTGGCGCCATGGGTCTTGTCACTATGAGCACTGAAACAATGGGCACAATCACTGTGAGAAATTTCACCATGCTAACTCTACCCAAAGGCTCTGTGACAGAGAGAAATGTCACCATGGGCTCTGTCACAGTCAGTATTCTCACCATGGGCACTCTCATTGTGGGCACTGCCACCGTGAGCACTATTACCATGAACACTGCTATCGTTTGCACTATAATGATAAGAACTGTCACCATGGGCACAGACAACATGGGTACTCTCACGTTGTGCACTGTCACCAGGGGAACTGTCACCATGGGCACTGTCACCATGAGCACTGTTACTATGAGAATTTTCACTGTAGGCACTGTCACCATGAGAAGTGTCGCCATGGTCACATTCAACGTAAGAACTGTCACCTCAGGGATTATCAACATTGTCACTGTCACCGTGGGGTTGTCACCATGAGCACTATCACCATGGGCAATGTCTCCATGGGCAGTATCACCATGAGCACTGACACTATTGGCACTCTCACCATCAGCAATGTCACCAGGGGCACGGTCACCATGAGCACTGTCTCCATGGGCCTTGTCACACTGGGCGCTGTCACCATGGGCACTGCCACCTTGGGCTCTCTCACCATTAACACTGTAACAATACCCATTATCACCGTGTGCACTGTCACTATGGGCACGATCACCATTAGCACTGTAAGCATGTGCACTGTCACTATTTAGCACTGTCACTAGGTGAACTATGACCATGGGCACTTTCACGATGTGCACTATCACCATGAGCACAGTTACCATGGGCACTGTTACAATGTGCAGAGTCACCATCGGTACTGTCCCCATGGGAACTGCCACCAAGAGCACTGTCACCATTAACATTGTCACCACGAGCACTGCCACCATGGGCACTGCTATTATGAGCACTGTCACCATGAGAACTGTCGCTATGAGAACTGCCACCATGGGTATTTTCAACATGAGTACTGTCAACTTGGGTATTGTCACCATTAGCACTGTCACGATGAGCACTATTACTGGGAGCACTATCACTGTGAGCACTGTCACCATGAGCACTGTCGCCAAGGGTACTGGCACAATGCAGACTGGCACCATGAGCCCTGTCACCATTGGCACTATCACTTTGAGCATTCTCACCATGGTCACTGTCACCATGGGCACTGTTACCATGAGCACTGTCACTACAGGAAATGGTTGCGTGGGCACTGTCACCACGGGTACTGTCATCATGGGCAGTGTCACCATGGGAACTGTAAGCATGGGCACTGCCACCATGGGCAATATCACTGTGAGCACTGTCACCATGGGTACTGCAACAAAGAGAACTGTCACCGTGAGTACTGTCTGCATGGGTTGTCACCGTGTGCACTGTCACCATGAGAACTGTCAACATGGGCACTGTCACCATTTTTCACTGCCACCATGTGCAATGTCACCATGGGCACTATCACACTGAGAACTGTCACAATGAGTCCTGTCATCATGGGCACTGTCACCAAGGGCACGGCCACCATGTGCACTGTTACCATGGTCACTATCACCGTGAGCATTGTCCCCATGGGAACTAACAACATGGTCAATGTCATCCCGAACACTTTCACAATGGGAACTGCCACCTTGGGCACTATCAACAAGTGGACTCTCACCATAGGCACTATCACCATGGGCACTGTCACCGTGAGCACTGTCACCATCGGCACTGTCATCATGAGCACTATTACTGTGAGTACTACCACCATGAGCACTCTCACTGTGGTCACTGTCACCATGGGCACTCTTATCGTGAGCACTTTCACTATGGGTACTGGCACAGTGCGGACTGTCACACTGAGACCTGCCACCATGGACACTATCACCATGAGCACTTTCACCATGGTCACTGTTACCATGGGTACTGTCACTGGGAGCACTGTCACTATAGGCAATTGTACCATGGGCACTGTCACCATGGGCACTGTCATCATGGGCATTGACACTGTTGGCAGTGTCTCCATGGGCACTGTCACAGAGAGAAAAGTCATCATGGGAACTGTCACAGTCAGTATTCTCACCATGGGCACTCTCATTGTGGGCAATGCCTCCGTGAGCACTACTACCATGAACACTGCTACCGTGAACACTCTCATGATAAGAACTGTCACCATGGGCACAGACACCATGGGCACTCTCACGGTGTGCACTGTAACCAGGGGCACTTTCACCCTGGGCACTGTCACCATGAGCACTCTAACCATGGGCACTGTAACCATGGGCACTATCACCATGAGCAATATAACCATGGGCACTGTCACTATTTTGCACTGCCACCAGATGCACCATGACCATGTGCACTGTCACCATGGGCAGTGTCACCATTAGTAGTCTCACCATGGTCACTGCACCACGAGTACTGTCAACAAGAGCACTGTCACCATGAGCACTGCCACCATGAGCACTGTCACAAGAACTGTCCCTATGTGAACTGCCACCATGGGCACTTTCACCATGATTACTGTCACCGTGGGTATTGTCACCTTGGGCAATGTCAACGTGAGTAATATCACTGTGAGCACTATCACCCTGAGCTCTGTCATCATGGACACAGCCTCCATGCGGACTGTCACCATGAACACCCTCACCATGGGCACTATCACGGTAAGAACAGTCACCGTGGTCACTGTCAACATGGGCACTTTCATCGTGAGCAGTGTCACTAAGAGCATTATCACCATCAGAACTGTCCCCGTGTGAACAGTCACCATGGGCACTGTCAACCTGGAGACTATCACCTTGAGCACTGTCACCATGAACACTGTCACCATGAGCATTGTCACCATGAGCAATTTCAACAGGGTCACTTTCACCGTGAGAACTGTCACCACGGAAACTCTCACCATTGGCACTGCCTCTGAGGAATTGTCACGATGAGCACAATCACCATGGGCAGTGTCTCCATGGGCAGTTTCACCGTGAGCACTCTCACTATTGGCACTATCACCATAAGCACTGTCAGAATCGGCACAGTCACCGTGAGCACTGTCAAAACGGTTGTTGTCTCACTGGGCGATGTCACCTTGGGCACAGTCACCATTAGCACTGTCTCCATGGGCACTGTGATCTTGGGCACTTTCACCATGGGCTCTGTCACTGTGGGCACAGTCACAATGGGAAATATCACTTTGGACATTGTCATGGTGGACACTGTCACTGTGAGCATGGCCACCGTAACATCTATCACCATAAACACTGTAACTATGGGCACTGTCCACATGAAAACTGTCACTTATGTCACTGTCCACATGAGCAGTGTCAACATGATCACTCTCACAATGGGCAGGACACCCTGCGTGTTTCCAACATGGGCACTTTCACCATGAGCTCTCGCACTGTAGGAATTCTCACCTTAGGTACTGTCACCATGGGCACTGTCACCTTGAGCACTTTTACCATGAGCTCTGTCACCCTGGGTATTGTCACCATGGGCACTATCACCGTGAGAGTTGTGTACATGTGCATTCTCACCATGGGCACTATCACCATGAGCAATATCACCATGAATACTGTCACCCTGGGTATTGTCACCATGGGCACTGTCACCTTGAGCACTACACCGTGAGAATTGTGACTATGGGCACTGTCACCATGGGCACATTCACCATCGGCACTATCGCCATGAACACTGTCACCATGAGCACTGTCACTGTGTGCAGTTTCAGCATACACACTATCACCGTAAGGACTATCACCTTAAGCAATGTCACCATGAGCAAAATCACCATGGGCACTGTCAACATTTTGCACTGCCACCATGTGCATTGTCACCATGGGCACTTTACCATGAATACTGTCACCATGGGAAATATCACCATGGGCACTGTCACCATGAGCACGGTCAGTATGAGATTTTTCACCATAGGCACTGTCACCAGGAGAACTGTCACCATGGTCACATTCAACGTAAGAACTGTCACCTCGGAGACTATCAGCATTGGCATTGTCACTGTGGGTTTGTCACCATGAGCACTATCACCATGGGCAATGTCTCTAAGGACATTATCACCATGAGCACTGTCACTATTGGCACTCTCAGCATGGGCACTGTCACCTTGGGCACGGTCACCTTGAGCACTGTCACAATGGGCCTTCTCACACTGCATGCTGTCACAATGGGCACTGTCACTGTGGGCACTGTCACAATGGGAAGTATCACCTTGGGCTTTGTCAGCGTGGGCACTGTCACCATGGGCACGGCCACCATGAAATCTATCACCATAAGCCCTGTAAACATGGGCACTGTCCCATGAGCATGGCACCATGAGCACTGCCAGAATGAGCACTGTCACTTATGGCACTGTCCACATGAGCAGTGTGACCCTGATCACTGTCACCATGGGCAGGACACCCTGGGTATTGTCACCATGGGCACTGTCACCATGAGCACTCTCACCATGGAAATTGTCACCTTAGGTACTGTAACCATGGGCACTGTCACCATGAACACTTTTACCATGAGCTATGTTACCCTGGGTATTGTCACCATGGCCACTATCACCGTGAGAGTTGTGAACATGGGCACTCTCATCTTGGGGACTATCACCATGAGCAATGTCACCATGAATACTGTCACCCTGTGTATTGTCACCATGGGCACTGTCACCGTGAGCACTACACCGTGAGAATTGTGACTATGGGCACTGTCACCATGGGCACATTCACGATCGGCACTATCGCCATGAACACTGTCACCATGAGCACAATCACTGTGTGCAGTTTCACAATACACACTATCACCGTAGGGAATATCACCATAAGCAATGTCACCATGAGCAATATCACCATGGGCACTGTCACCATTTTGCACTGCCACTATGTGCAGTGTGACCATGGGCACTTTTACCATGAGTACTGTCACCATGGGTAATATCACCATGGGCACAGTCACCATGAGCACTGTCACTATGAGAATTTTCACCATAGGCACAGTCACCATGAGAAATGTCACCATGGGCACTGTCAACATGGAGACCATAACCTTGAGCACTGTCACCATGAGCACTGTCACCATGAGCAATATCACCATGGTCACATTCAATGTAAGAACTGTCACCACGGGGACTATCACAATTGGCACTGTCACTGTTGGGTTCTCACAATGAGCACTATCACCATGGGCATTGTCTCCATGGGCAGTTTCACCATGAGCACTGTCACTATTGGCACTCTCATCATCGGCACTATTCACCACGGGCACATTCACTGTGAGAACTGTCATCATGGGCTTTCTCACACTGGGTACTGTCATCATGGGCACTGTCACCCTGGGCACTGTCACATTGGGATATATCACCATGGGCTTTGTCAGCATGGGAACTGTCCACGGGGGTACTGACACCGTGACATCTATCACCATAATCACTGTAAACATGGACACTGTCACAATGAGAACGGTCAGCATGAGCACCGCCACACAGAGCACTGCTATTTATGGCACTGCCAACATGAGCACTGTCACCATGAGCAGTGTCACCAGGGGCATGACACCATGGGCACTGTCACCATGGTCATTGTCACCCTAAGTACTCTCATCATAGGCATTATCACTGTGAGAATTGTGAACATGGGCACTGTCACCATGGGCACTATCACCATGAGCACTGTCACCCTGTGTATTTACACCATGGGCACTGTCACTGTGAACACTACACCGTGAGAATTGTGACTATGGGCACTGTCACCCTGGACACTCTCACCATGGGAACTATCACCGTGAACACTGTAACCATGAACACTATCACTGTGTGCAGTGTCACCATGCGCACTGTCACCATGAGGACTATCACTGTAAGCAAAGTCACCATGAGGAATGTCACCATGGGCACTGTCACCATTTTGCACTGCCAGCATGTGCAGTGTCACCATGGGTAATATCACCATAGGCACTTTCACCGTGAGAAATGTGACCGTGCAAAATATCTCTATGGGCACTGGCACCATGGGCATTGTCACTGTGAGCACTGTCACAATGGGAACTATCACCGAGAGAAATCTCAACATGCTAACTGTCCCCATGGGGACTCTTACTGTGAGAAGGGTCACCATGGGCATTGTCACTGTTGGCACTGTCCCCATGGGCACTGTCATTGTGGACAGTGTCACCATGGCCATTGCCACCTTGGGCTCTCTCACCATGAACACTGTAACAATGCAAATTATCACCGTGTGCTCTCTCACCATGGGCACTATCACCATGAGCACTGTCAGAATGTGCACTGTCACTATTTAGCACTGTCACCAGGTGAACTACCACCATGGGCACTATCACGATTTGCACTGTCACCATGAGCACAAATACCATGGGCACTGTAACAATGCACAGTGTCATCATCGGTATTGTCCCCATACGAACTGCCACCAAGAACACTGTCACCATTAACACTGTCACCACGAGCACTGGCACCTTGGGCACTGCTATTATGAGCACTGTCACCATGAGCACTCTCATCATGGGCACTTTCACCAAGGGCAGAGCCACCATGTGCACTGTTACCATGGTCACTATCACCGTGAGCACTGTCACCATGGGAACTACCAACATGGGCACTGTCATCATGAGCACTTTCACAATGGGAACTGCCACCACGGCACTATTAATGTGAGCACACTCACCATGGGCACTATCACCAAGGGCACTGTCAGTTTCAGAACTATCACCATGGGTACTGCAACCATGACCACTGTCACCGTTATCACTGTCACCATTCTCAGTATCACCATGTGCACTGTCACCATGGGCACTATCACCAGGAGAACTGTCAGCATCGGCACTGTCACCATGGGTATTGTGACTTTGGGCACTGTCACCATGAGCACTGTCACCTTGGGCAGTGGCACAATGTGGACTGTCACAATAAGCACTGTCATCATGGGCTCTATCAACATTATAAAGGTCACCGTGGTCACTATCACCAAGGGCACTGTCACTGTGAGCACTATCACTGTGAGGGTTCTGACCATGTGCACTGTTACTATGGGTAGTGTCCCCATGGTCAATTTCACTGTTAGTACTGTCACCATGGACACTATAACTAAGGGCACTGTCACCGTGAGCTCTGTCACCTTGGGCACTTTCACCATGAGCAGTGCCACTGTGACCACTCTCACCATAAGAACTGTCACCGTGGGCACTTTCATGATGAGCACTTCCAACATTGGCACTATCACCTTGAGCACTGTCAACAAGAGCACTGTCATGGTGGGCAGTGTCACCATGCGCACTGTCACCATGAACACGGTCACCATGAGTACTGTCACCCTGGGTATTTTCACCATGGGCACTGTCACTGTGAGCACTACACCATGAGAATTGTGACTATGGGCACTGTTACCATGGACACTCTCACCATGGGAACTATCACTGTGAACACTGTCACAGTGAACATTGTCACTGTGTGCATTGTTACCATGCACACAGTCACCATAAGGATTATCACTGTAAGCAATGTCACCATGAACAATGTCACCATGGGCACTCTTACCATCTTGCACAGCCACCATGTGCAGTGTCACCATTGGTAATATCACCATAGGCACTTTCGCCGTGAGAAATGTTACCGAGCAGAATGTCTATATGGGCACTGGCACCATGGGCCTTCTCACTGAGAGCACTGTCACAACGGGCACTATAACCGTGAGAAATCTCACCATGCTAACTGTCCCCATGGGCACCGTCACCATGAGATGTGCCACCATGGGAACTGTTACTGTCGGCACTGTCACTTTGGGCACTGTCATTGTGGGCACTGTCACCATGGCTACTGCCACCTTGGGCTCTGTCACCATGAACACTGTTACAATGCCTATTATCACCGTGTGCACTGTCTCATGGGCACTATCACCATGAGCACTGTCAGCATGTGCACTGTCACTATTTAGCACTGTCACCAGGTGAACTACCACCATGGGCACTGTCAGGACGTGCACTATCACCGTGAGCACGATTACCATGGGAACTGTAACAATGCACAGTGTCACCATCGGTACTGTGCCCATGGGAACAGCCACCAAGGGCACTGTCACCATAAGCACTGTCACTGTGTGCAGTTTCACCATACACACTATTACTGGAAGGACTATCACCATAAGCAATGTCACCATGAGCAATATCACCATGGGCACTGTCAACATTTTGCACTGCCACCATGTGCAGTGTCACCATGGGCACTTTTACCATGAGTACCGTCACCATGGGTAATATCACCATGGGCACTGTCACCATGAGCAGTGCCACTATGAGAATTTTCACCATAGGCACTGTCACCATGAGAACTGTCACCATGGTCACATTCAACGTAAGAACTGTCACCACGGGGACTATCACCATTGTCACTGTCACCGTGGGGTTGTCACCATGAGCACTATCACCATGGGCAATATCTCCATGGGCAGTTTCACCATGAGAACTGTCATTATTGGCACTCTCACCATCGGCACTGTCACAATGGGCATGGTCACCGTGAGCTGTGTCACCTTGGGCCTTGTCAAACTGGGCGCTGTCACCATGGGCTCTTTCACAATGGGAAGTATCACCATGGAATTTGTCAGCCTGGGCACTGTCCCCGTGGGCACTGACACCATTACATCTATCAGCATAAACACTGTAAACGTGCACACTGTCACCATGAGCACAGTCACCTTGAGCACTGTCACCATGGGCCTTGTCACACTGGGCGCTGTCACCATGGGCACCGTCACCGTGAGCACTGTCACAATGGGAAGTATCACCATGGGCTTTGTCACGCTGGGCACTGTCCCTGTGTGCAGTGTCACCGTGACATCTATCACCATAAGCAATGTAAATATGGGCACTGTCCCCATGAGCACAGTCACCATAAGCACTGCCACAATGAGCACTGTTATTTATGGCAATGCCAACATGAGAACTGTCACCATGAGCACTGTCACCATAGGCGTGACACCATGTGCACTGTCACCATGTGCATTGTCAACCTAGGTACTCTCACCATTGGCATTATCACTGTGAGAATTGTGAACATGGGCACTGTCACCATGGGCACTGTCATCATGGGCAGTGTCACCATGGGAACTGTAAACATGGGCACGGCCACCATGGGCAATATCACTGTGAGCACTGTCACCATGGGTACTGCAACAAAGATAACTCTCACCGTGAGTACTGTCTTCATGAGTTGTCACCGTGTGCACTGTCACCATGAGAACTGTCAACATGGGCACTGTCACCATTTTTCACTGCCACCATCTGAAATGTCACCATGGGCACTATCACCATGAGAACTGTCACCCTGAGTCCTGTCAACACGGGCACTGTCACCAAGGGCACGGCCACCATGTGCAGTGTTACCATGGTCACTATCACCGTGAGTACTCTCACCATGGGAACTACCAACATGGGCAAAGTCATCATGAGCACTTTCACCATGGGAACTGCCACCATGGGCACTATCACCATCGGCACTGTCACCATGAGCACTATTACTGTGAGTACTACCACCGTGAGCACTCTCACCAAGGACACTATCACCATGCGCACTGTCACCATGAGTACTTTCCTATGGGTACTGGCACAATGCGGACTGTCACAATGAGCCGTGTCACCATGGACACTATCACCATGAGCAATCTCACCGTGGTAACTGTTACTATGGGTATTGTGACTGTCAGCACTGTCACCATAGGCAATGGCACTGTGGGCACTGTCACCATGGGCACTGTCATCATGGGCATTGTCCCCATCTTCAGTGCCACCATGGGCAATGCAACCATGTGCACTATCACTGTAAGCTCTGTCACCACGGGTACTGCTACCATGAGCACTGTCACTGTAAGCTCTGTCACCACGGGTACTGCTACCATGAGCACTGTCAGCATGGGTTGTAACCGTGTGCACTGTCACTATGAGAACTGTCAGCATGGGCACTGTCACCATTTTTCACTGCTGCCATGTGCACTACCACCATGTGCACTATCACCATGGGCACTATCACCGTGAGCACTGTCACCATGAGTAATGTCATCATGGGCAGTGTCACCAAGGGCACAACCACCATGTGTACCATTACCATGGTCACTATCACCGTGAGCACTGTCACCATGGTAACTACCAACATGGGCACTGTCACCATGAACACATTGACAATGGGAACCTCCACCATGGGCACTATTAATGTGAGCACACTCACCATGGACACTATCACCAAGGGTACTGTCACTTTCAGCACTATCACCATGGGTACTGCAACCATTACCACTGTCACCATAAGCACTGTCACCATTCTCAGTATCACCATGTGCACTGTCACCATGGGCACTATCTCCATGAGAACTGTCAGCTTGGGCACTGTCACCATGGGTATTGTGACTTTGGGCAATGTCACCATGAGCACTGTCACCTTGGGCACTGGCACAATGTGGACTGTCACCATGAGCACTGTCATCATGGGCACTATTACCGTTAGAACTGTCACCGTGGTCACTGTCACCATGGGCACTGTCACGGTAAGCACTGTCACAGTGAAGGTTGTGACCATGGGCACTGTCACCATGGGCAGTGACCCCATGGACAATTTCACTGTTTGTAATGTCACCATGGACACTATAACTATGGGCACTGTCACCGTGAGCTCTGTCACCATGGGCACTTTCACCATGAGCACTGCCACTCTGACCACTCTCACCATAAGAACTGTCATAATGGGCCCTTTACCGATGGGCACTTCCAACATTGGCACTATCACCGTGAGCACTGTCAACAAGAGCCCTGTCACGGTGGGCAGTGTCACCATGTGCACTATCACCGCAAGGACTATCACATTAAGCAATGTCACCATGGGCACTGTCACCATTTTGCACTGCCAGCATGTGCACTATCACCTTAGGTACTGTCACCATGAGCACTTTATCACTGCGTACTGTCACCATGGGTAATATCACCATGGGCACTGTCACCGTTATCACTATCACCGTGAGAGATGCCATGATGGGCACTGGCGCCATGGGTCTTGTCACTATGAGCACTGAAACAATGGGCACAATCACTGTGAGAAATTTCACCATGCTAACTCTACCCAAAGGCTCTGTGACAGAGAGAAATGTCACCATGGGCTCTGTCACAGTCAGTATTCTCACCATGGGCACTCTCATTGTGGGCACTGCCACCGTGAGCACTATTACCATGAACACTGCTACCGTTTGCACTATCATGATAAGAACTGTCACCATGGGCACAGACAACATGGGTACTCTCACGTTGTGCACTGTCACCAGGGGAACTGTCACCATGGGCACTGTCACCATGAGCACTCTAACCATGGGCACTCTCACCATGGGCACTATCACCATGGGCACTCTCACTATTTTGCACTGCCACCAGATGCACCATGACCATGTGCACTGTCACCATGGGCAGTGTCACCACTGGGAGTCTCACCATGGGCACTGCACCATGATCACTGTCACCAAGAGCACTGTCACCACGAGCACTGCCACCATGAGCACTGTCACAAGAACTGCCACCATGGGCACTTTCACCATGATTACTGTCATCGTGGGTATTGTCACCTTGGGCAGTGTCAACGTGAGCAATATCACTGTGAGCACTATCACCCTGAGCACTGTCACCATGGGCACAGCCTCAATGCGGACTCTCACCATGAACACTGTCACCATGCGCACTATCACGGTGAGAACAGTCACCGTCGTCACTGTCACCATGGGCACATTTACCATGAGGACTGTCACTAAGAGCATTATCACCATAGGCACTGTCACCATGAGAACAGTCATCAAGGGCACTGTCAACATGGAGACTATCACCTCAAGCACTGTCACCATGAACACTGTCACCGTGAGCATTGTCACCATGAGCAATTTCAACAGGGTCACTTTCACCATGAGAACTGTCACCACGGGAACTCTCACCATTGGCACTGCCTCCGTGGGATTGTCACGATGAGCACTATCACCATGGGCATTGTCTCCATGGGCAGTTTCACCGTGAGCACTCTCACTATTGGCACTATCACCATCGGCACTCTCAGCATCGGCACAGTCACCGTGAGCACTGTCACAATGGGTGTTGTCACACTGGGTGCAGTTACCATGGGCACAGTCACCATTAGAACTGTCACCATGGGCACTGTGATCCTGGGCACTTTCACCATGGGCTCTTTCACAATGGGCACTCTCACAATGGGAAGTATCACCATGGGCTTTGTCATCGTGGGCACTGTCACTGTGAGCATGGCCACCGTAACATCTATCACCATAAGCACTGTAACCATGAGCACTGTCCACATGAGCAGTGCCACAGTGAGCACTGTCACTTATGGCACTGTCCACATGAGCAGTGTCACCATGATCACTCTCACTATGGGCAGGACACCCTGGGTGTTTTCACCATGGGCACTGTCACCTTGAGCACATTGACCATGAGCTCTCTCACCCTGGGTGTTGTCACCATGGGCAGTATCACCGTGAGAGCTGTGTACATGGGCAGTCTCACCATGTGCACTATCACCATGAGCAATGTCACCATGAATAATGTCACCCTGTGTATTGTCACCATGGGCACATTCACCATCGGCACTATCACTGTTAAAAGTGTCACCAAGAGCACAGTCACTGTGTGCAGTTTCACCATACACACTATCACCGTAAGGATTATTACCATAAGCAATGTCACCATGAGCAATATCACCATGGGCACTGTCACCATATTGCACTGCCACCATGTGCAGTGTCACCATGGGCACTTTTACCATGAGTACTGTCACCATGGGTAATATCACCATGGGCACTGTCACCATGAGCACTGTTACTATGAGAATTTTCACTGTAGGCACTGTCACCATGAGAAGTGTCGCCATGGTCACATTCAACGTAAGAACTGTCACCTCAGGGATTATCAACATTGTCACTGTCACCGTGGGGTTGTCACCATGAGCACTATCACCATGGGCAATGTCTCCATGGGCAGTATCACCATGAGCACTGACACTATTGGCACTCTCACCATCAGCAATGTCACCAGGGGCACGGTCACCATGAGCACTGTCTCCATGGGCCTTGTCACACTGGGCGCTGTCACCATGGGCACTGCCACCTTGGGCTCTCTCACCATTAACACTGTAACAATACCCATTATCACCGTGTGCACTGTCACTATGGGCACGATCACCATTAGCACTGTAAGCATGTGCACTGTCACTATTTAGCACTGTCACTAGGTGAACTATGACCATGGGCACTTTCACGATGTGCACTATCACCATGAGCACAGTTACCATGGGCACTGTTACAATGTGCAGAGTCACCATCGGTACTGTCCCCATGGGAACTGCCACCAAGAGCACTGTCACCATTAACATTGTCACCACGAGCACTGCCACCATGGGCACTGCTATTATGAGCACTGTCACCATGAGAACTGTCGCTATGAGAACTGCCACCATGGGTATTTTCAACATGAGTACTGTCAACTTGGGTATTGTCACCATTAGCACTGTCACGATGAGCACTATTACTGGGAGCACTATCACTGTGAGCACTGTCACCATGAGCACTGTCGCCAAGGGTACTGGCACAATGCAGACTGGCACCATGAGCCCTGTCACCATTGGCACTATCACTTTGAGCATTCTCACCATGGTCACTGTCACCATGGGCACTGTTACCATGAGCACTGTCACTACAGGAAATGGTTGCGTGGGCACTGTCACCACGGGTACTGTCATCATGGGCAGTGTCACCATGGGAACTGTAAGCATGGGCACTGCCACCATGGGCAATATCACTGTGAGCACTGTCACCATGGGTACTGCAACAAAGAGAACTGTCACCGTGAGTACTGTCTGCATGGGTTGTCACCGTGTGCACTGTCACCATGAGAACTGTCAACATGGGCACTGTCACCATTTTTCACTGCCACCATGTGCAATGTCACCATGGGCACTATCACACTGAGAACTGTCACAATGAGTCCTGTCATCATGGGCACTGTCACCAAGGGCACGGCCACCATGTGCACTGTTACCATGGTCACTATCACCGTGAGCATTGTCCCCATGGGAACTAACAACATGGTCAATGTCATCCCGAACACTTTCACAATGGGAACTGCCACCTTGGGCACTATCAACAAGTGGACTCTCACCATAGGCACTATCACCATGGGCACTGTCACCGTGAGCACTGTCACCATCGGCACTGTCATCATGAGCACTATTACTGTGAGTACTACCACCATGAGCACTCTCACTGTGGTCACTGTCACCATGGGCACTCTTATCGTGAGCACTTTCACTATGGGTACTGGCACAGTGCGGACTGTCACACTGAGACCTGCCACCATGGACACTATCACCATGAGCACTTTCACCATGGTCACTGTTACCATGGGTACTGTCACTGGGAGCACTGTCACTATAGGCAATTGTACCATGGGCACTGTCACCATGGGCACTGTCATCATGGGCATTGACACTGTTGGCAGTGTCTCCATGGGCACTGTCACAGAGAGAAAAGTCATCATGGGAACTGTCACAGTCAGTATTCTCACCATGGGCACTCTCATTGTGGGCAATGCCTCCGTGAGCACTACTACCATGAACACTGCTACCGTGAACACTCTCATGATAAGAACTGTCACCATGGGCACAGACACCATGGGCACTCTCACGGTGTGCACTGTAACCAGGGGCACTTTCACCCTGGGCACTGTCACCATGAGCACTCTAACCATGGGCACTGTAACCATGGGCACTATCACCATGAGCAATATAACCATGGGCACTGTCACTATTTTGCACTGCCACCAGATGCACCATGACCATGTGCACTGTCACCATGGGCAGTGTCACCATTAGTAGTCTCACCATGGTCACTGCACCACGAGTACTGTCAACAAGAGCACTGTCACCATGAGCACTGCCACCATGAGCACTGTCACAAGAACTGTCCCTATGTGAACTGCCACCATGGGCACTTTCACCATGATTACTGTCACCGTGGGTATTGTCACCTTGGGCAATGTCAACGTGAGTAATATCACTGTGAGCACTATCACCCTGAGCTCTGTCATCATGGACACAGCCTCCATGCGGACTGTCACCATGAACACCCTCACCATGGGCACTATCACGGTAAGAACAGTCACCGTGGTCACTGTCAACATGGGCACTTTCATCGTGAGCAGTGTCACTAAGAGCATTATCACCATCAGAACTGTCCCCGTGTGAACAGTCACCATGGGCACTGTCAACCTGGAGACTATCACCTTGAGCACTGTCACCATGAACACTGTCACCATGAGCATTGTCACCATGAGCAATTTCAACAGGGTCACTTTCACCGTGAGAACTGTCACCACGGAAACTCTCACCATTGGCACTGCCTCTGAGGAATTGTCACGATGAGCACAATCACCATGGGCAGTGTCTCCATGGGCAGTTTCACCGTGAGCACTCTCACTATTGGCACTATCACCATAAGCACTGTCAGAATCGGCACAGTCACCGTGAGCACTGTCAAAACGGTTGTTGTCTCACTGGGCGATGTCACCTTGGGCACAGTCACCATTAGCACTGTCTCCATGGGCACTGTGATCTTGGGCACTTTCACCATGGGCTCTGTCACTGTGGGCACAGTCACAATGGGAAATATCACTTTGGACATTGTCATGGTGGACACTGTCACTGTGAGCATGGCCACCGTAACATCTATCACCATAAACACTGTAACTATGGGCACTGTCCACATGAAAACTGTCACTTATGTCACTGTCCACATGAGCAGTGTCAACATGATCACTCTCACAATGGGCAGGACACCCTGCGTGTTTCCAACATGGGCACTTTCACCATGAGCTCTCGCACTGTAGGAATTCTCACCTTAGGTACTGTCACCATGGGCACTGTCACCTTGAGCACTTTTACCATGAGCTCTGTCACCCTGGGTATTGTCACCATGGGCACTATCACCGTGAGAGTTGTGTACATGTGCATTCTCACCATGGGCACTATCACCATGAGCAATATCACCATGAATACTGTCACCCTGGGTATTGTCACCATGGGCACTGTCACCTTGAGCACTACACCGTGAGAATTGTGACTATGGGCACTGTCACCATGGGCACATTCACCATCGGCACTATCGCCATGAACACTGTCACCATGAGCACTGTCACTGTGTGCAGTTTCAGCATACACACTATCACCGTAAGGACTATCACCTTAAGCAATGTCACCATGAGCAAAATCACCATGGGCACTGTCAACATTTTGCACTGCCACCATGTGCATTGTCACCATGGGCACTTTACCATGAATACTGTCACCATGGGAAATATCACCATGGGCACTGTCACCATGAGCACGGTCAGTATGAGATTTTTCACCATAGGCACTGTCACCAGGAGAACTGTCACCATGGTCACATTCAACGTAAGAACTGTCACCTCGGAGACTATCAGCATTGGCATTGTCACTGTGGGTTTGTCACCATGAGCACTATCACCATGGGCAATGTCTCTAAGGACATTATCACCATGAGCACTGTCACTATTGGCACTCTCAGCATGGGCACTGTCACCTTGGGCACGGTCACCTTGAGCACTGTCACAATGGGCCTTCTCACACTGTGTGCTGTCACAATGGGCACTGTCACTGTGGGCACTGTCACAATGGGAAGTATCACCTTGGGCTTTGTCAGCGTGGGCACTGTCACCATGGGCACGGCCACCATGAAATCTATCACCATAAGCCCTGTAAACATGGGCACTGTCCCATGAGCATGGCACCATGAGCACTGCCAGAATGAGCACTGTCACTTATGGCACTGTCCACATGAGCAGTGTGACCCTGATCACTGTCACCATGGGCAGGACACCCTGGGTATTGTCACCATGGGCACTGTCACCATGAGCACTCTCACCATGGAAATTGTCACCTTAGGTACTGTAACCATGGGCACTGTCACCATGAACACTTTTACCATGAGCTATGTTACCCTGGGTATTGTCACCATGGGCACTATCACCGTGAGAGTTGTGAACATGGGCACTCTCATCTTGGGGACTATCACCATGAGCAATGTCACCATGAATACTGTCACCCTGTGTATTGTCACCATGGGCACTGTCACCGTGAGCACTACACCGTGAGAATTGTGACTATGGGCACTGTCACCATGGGCACATTCACGATCGGCACTATCGCCATGAACACTGTCACCATGAGCACAATCACTGTGTGCAGTTTCACAATACACACTATCACCGTAGGGAATATCACCATAAGCAATGTCACCATGAGCAATATCACCATGGGCACTGTCACCATTTTGCACTGCCACTATGTGCAGTGTGACCATGGGCACTTTTACCATGAGTACTGTCACCATGGGTAATATCACCATGGGCACAGTCACCATGAGCACTGTCACTATGAGAATTTTCACCATAGGCACAGTCACCATGAGAAATGTCACCATGGGCACTGTCAACATGGAGACCATAACCTTGAGCACTGTCACCATGAGCACTGTCACCATGAGCAATATCACCATGGTCACATTCAATGTAAGAACGGTCACCACGGGGACTATCACAATTGGCACTGTCACTGTTGGGTTCTCACAATGAGCACTATCACCATGGGCATTGTCTCCATGGGCAGTTTCACCATGAGCACTGTCACTATTGGCACTCTCATCATCGGCACTATTCACCACGGGCACATTCACTGTGAGAACTGTCATCATGGGCTTTCTCACACTGGGTACTGTCATCATGGGCACTGTCACCCTGGGCACTGTCACATTGGGATATATCACCATGGGCTTTGTCAGCATGGGAACTGTCCACGGGGGTACTGACACCGTGACATCTATCACCATAATCACTGTAAACATGGACACTGTCACAATGAGAACGGTCAGCATGAGCACTGCCACACAGAGCACTGCTATTTATGGCACTGCCAACATGAGCACTGTCACCATGAGCAGTGTCACCAGGGGCATGACACCATGGGCACTGTCACCATGGTCATTGTCACCCTAAGTACTCTCATCATAGGCATTATCACTGTGAGAATTGTGAACATGGGCACTGTCACCATGGGCACTATCACCATGAGCACTGTCACCCTGTGTATTTACACCATGGGCACTGTCACTGTGAACACTACACCGTGAGAATTGTGACTATGGGCACTGTCACCCTGGACACTCTCACCATGGGAACTATCACCGTGAACACTGTAACCATGAACACTATCACTGTGTGCAGTGTCACCATGCGCACTGTCACCATGAGGACTATCACTGTAAGCAAAGTCACCATGAGGAATGTCACCATGGGCACTGTCACCATTTTGCACTGCCAGCATGTGCAGTGTCACCATGGGTAATATCACCATAGGCACTTTCACCGTGAGAAATGTGACCGTGCAAAATATCTCTATGGGCACTGGCACCATGGGCATTGTCACTGTGAGCACTGTCACAATGGGAACTATCACCGAGAGAAATCTCAACATGCTAACTGTCCCCATGGGGACTCTTACTGTGAGAAGGGTCACCATGGGCATTGTCACTGTTGGCACTGTCCCCATGGGCACTGTCATTGTGGACAGTGTCACCATGGCCATTGCCACCTTGGGCTCTCTCACCATGAACACTGTAACAATGCAAATTATCACCGTGTGCTCTCTCACCATGGGCACTATCACCATGAGCACTGTCAGAATGTGCACTCTCACTATTTAGCACTGTCACCAGGTGAACTACCACCATGGGCACTATCACGATTTGCACTGTCACCATGAGCACAAATACCATGGGCACTGTAACAATGCACAGTGTCATCATCGGTATTGTCCCCATACGAACTGCCACCAAGAACACTGTCACCATTAACACTGTCACCACGAGCACTGGCACCTTGGGCACTGCTATTATGAGCACTGTCACCATGAGCACTCTCATCATGGGCACTTTCACCAAGGGCAGAGCCACCATGTGCACTGTTACCATGGTCACTATCACCGTGAGCACTGTCACCATGGGAACTACCAACATGGGCACTGTCATCATGAGCACTTTCACAATGGGAACTGCCACCACGGCACTATTAATGTGAGCACACTCACCATGGGCACTATCACCAAGGGCACTGTCAGTTTCAGAACTATCACCATGGGTACTGCAACCATGACCACTGTCACCGTTATCACTGTCACCATTCTCAGTATCACCATGTGCACTGTCACCATGGGCACTATCACCAGGAGAACTGTCAGCATCGGCACTGTCACCATGGGTATTGTGACTTTGGGCACTGTCACCATGAGCACTGTCACCTTGGGCAGTGGCACAATGTGGACTGTCACAATAAGCACTGTCATCATGGGCTCTATCAACATTATAAAGGTCACCGTGGTCACTATCACCAAGGGCACTGTCACTGTGAGCACTATCACTGTGAGGGTTCTGACCATGTGCACTGTTACTATGGGTAGTGTCCCCATGGTCAATTTCACTGTTAGTACTGTCACCATGGACACTATAACTAAGGGCACTGTCACCGTGAGCTCTGTCACCTTGGGCACTTTCACCATGAGCAGTGCCACTGTGACCACTCTCACCATAAGAACTGTCACCGTGGGCACTTTCATGATGAGCACTTCCAACATTGGCACTATCACCTTGAGCACTGTCAACAAGAGCACTGTCATGGTGGGCAGTGTCACCATGCGCACTGTCACCATGAACACGGTCACCATGAGTACTGTCACCCTGGGTATTTTCACCATGGGCACTGTCACTGTGAGCACTACACCATGAGAATTGTGACTATGGGCACTGTTACCATGGACACTCTCACCATGGGAACTATCACTGTGAACACTGTCACAGTGAACATTGTCACTGTGTGCATTGTTACCATGCACACAGTCACCATAAGGATTATCACTGTAAGCAATGTCACCATGAACAATGTCACCATGGGCACTCTTACCATCTTGCACAGCCACCATGTGCAGTGTCACCATTGGTAATATCACCATAGGCACTTTCGCCGTGAGAAATGTTACCGAGCAGAATGTCTATATGGGCACTGGCACCATGGGCCTTCTCACTGAGAGCACTGTCACAACGGGCACTATAACCGTGAGAAATCTCACCATGCTAACTGTCCCCATGGGCACCGTCACCATGAGATGTGCCACCATGGGAACTGTTACTGTCGGCACTGTCACTTTGGGCACTGTCATTGTGGGCACTGTCACCATGGCTACTGCCACCTTGGGCTCTGTCACCATGAACACTGTTACAATGCCTATTATCACCGTGTGCACTGTCTCATGGGCACTATCACCATGAGCACTGTCAGCATGTGCACTGTCACTATTTAGCACTGTCACCAGGTGAACTACCACCATGGGCACTGTCAGGACGTGCACTATCACCGTGAGCACGATTACCATGGGAACTGTAACAATGCACAGTGTCACCATCGGTACTGTGCCCATGGGAACAGCCACCAAGGGCACTGTCACCATAAGCACTGTCACTGTGTGCAGTTTCACCATACACACTATTACTGGAAGGACTATCACCATAAGCAATGTCACCATGAGCAATATCACCATGGGCACTGTCAACATTTTGCACTGCCACCATGTGCAGTGTCACCATGGGCACTTTTACCATGAGTACCGTCACCATGGGTAATATCACCATGGGCACTGTCACCATGAGCAGTGCCACTATGAGAATTTTCACCATAGGCACTGTCACCATGAGAACTGTCACCATGGTCACATTCAACGTAAGAACTGTCACCACGGGGACTATCACCATTGTCACTGTCACCGTGGGGTTGTCACCATGAGCACTATCACCATGGGCAATATCTCCATGGGCAGTTTCACCATGAGAACTGTCATTATTGGCACTCTCACCATCGGCACTGTCACAATGGGCATGGTCACCGTGAGCTGTGTCACCTTGGGCCTTGTCAAACTGGGCGCTGTCACCATGGGCTCTTTCACAATGGGAAGTATCACCATGGAATTTGTCAGCCTGGGCACTGTCCCCGTGGGCACTGACACCGTTACATCTATCAGCATAAACACTGTAAACGTGCACACTGTCACCATGAGCACAGTCACCTTGAGCACTGTCACCATGGGCCTTGTCACACTGGGCGCTGTCACCATGGGCACCGTCACCGTGAGCACTGTCACAATGGGAAGTATCACCATGGGCTTTGTCACGCTGGGCACTGTCCCTGTGTGCAGTGTCACTGTGACATCTATCACCATAAGCAATGTAAATATGGGCACTGTCCCCATGAGCACAGTCACCATAAGCACTGCCACAATGAGCACTGTTATTTATGGCAATGCCAACATGAGAACTGTCACCATGAGCACTGTCACCATAGGCGTGACACCATGTGCACTGTCACCATGTGCATTGTCAACCTAGGTACTCTCACCATTGGCATTATCACTGTGAGAATTGTGAACATGGGCACTGTCACCATGGGCACTGTCATCATGGGCAGTGTCACCATGGGAACTGTAAACATGGGCACGGCCACCATGGGCAATATCACTGTGAGCACTGTCACCATGGGTACTGCAACAAAGATAACTCTCACCGTGAGTACTGTCTTCATGAGTTGTCACCGTGTGCACTGTCACCATGAGAACTGTCAACATGGGCACTGTCACCATTTTTCACTGCCACCATCTGAAATGTCACCATGGGCACTATCACCATGAGAACTGTCACCCTGAGTCCTGTCAACACGGGCACTGTCACCAAGGGCACGGCCACCATGTGCAGTGTTACCATGGTCACTATCACCGTGAGTACTCTCACCATGGGAACTACCAACATGGGCAAAGTCATCATGAGCACTTTCACCATGGGAACTGCCACCATGGGCACTATCACCATCGGCACTGTCACCATGAGCACTATTACTGTGAGTACTACCACCGTGAGCACTCTCACCAAGGACACTATCACCATGCGCACTGTCACCATGAGTACTTTCCTATGGGTACTGGCACAATGCGGACTGTCACAATGAGCCGTGTCACCATGGACACTATCACCATGAGCAATCTCACCGTGGTAACTGTTACTATGGGTATTGTGACTGTCAGCACTGTCACCATAGGCAATGGCACTGTGGGCACTGTCACCATGGGCACTGTCATCATGGGCATTGTCCCCATCTTCAGTGCCACCATGGGCAATGCAACCATGTGCACTATCACTGTAAGCTCTGTCACCACGGGTACTGCTACCATGAGCACTGTCACTGTAAGCTCTGTCACCACGGGTACTGCTACCATGAGCACTGTCAGCATGGGTTGTAACCGTGTGCACTGTCACTATGAGAACTGTCAGCATGGGCACTGTCACCATTTTTCACTGCTGCCATGTGCACTACCACCATGTGCACTATCACCATGGGCACTATCACCGTGAGCACTGTCACCATGAGTAATGTCATCATGGGCAGTGTCACCAAGGGCACAACCACCATGTGTACCATTACCATGGTCACTATCACCGTGAGCACTGTCACCATGGTAACTACCAACATGGGCACTGTCACCATGAACACATTGACAATGGGAACCTCCACCATGGGCACTATTAATGTGAGCACACTCACCATGGACACTATCACCAAGGGTACTGTCACTTTCAGCACTATCACCATGGGTACTGCAACCATTACCACTGTCACCATAAGCACTGTCACCATTCTCAGTATCACCATGTGCACTGTCACCATGGGCACTATCTCCATGAGAACTGTCAGCTTGGGCACTGTCACCATGGGTATTGTGACTTTGGGCAATGTCACCATGAGCACTGTCACCTTGGGCACTGGCACAATGTGGACTGTCACCATGAGCACTGTCATCATGGGCACTATTACCGTTAGAACTGTCACCGTGGTCACTGTCACCATGGGCACTGTCACGGTAAGCACTGTCACAGTGAAGGTTGTGACCATGGGCACTGTCACCATGGGCAGTGACCCCATGGACAATTTCACTGTTTGTAATGTCACCATGGACACTATAACTATGGGCACTGTCACCGTGAGCTCTGTCACCATGGGCACTTTCACCATGAGCACTGCCACTCTGACCACTCTCACCATAAGAACTGTCATAATGGGCCCTTTACCGATGGGCACTTCCAACATTGGCACTATCACCGTGAGCACTGTCAACAAGAGCCCTGTCACGGTGGGCAGTGTCACCATGTGCACTATCACCGCAAGGACTATCACATTAAGCAATGTCACCATGGGCACTGTCACCATTTTGCACTGCCAGCATGTGCACTATCACCTTAGGTACTGTCACCATGAGCACTTTATCACTGCGTACTGTCACCATGGGTAATATCACCATGGGCACTGTCACCGTTATCACTATCACCGTGAGAGATGCCATGATGGGCACTGGCGCCATGGGTCTTGTCACTATGAGCACTGAAACAATGGGCACAATCACTGTGAGAAATTTCACCATGCTAACTCTACCCAAAGGCTCTGTGACAGAGAGAAATGTCACCATGGGCTCTGTCACAGTCAGTATTCTCACCATGGGCACTCTCATTGTGGGCACTGCCACCGTGAGCACTATTACCATGAACACTGCTACCGTTTGCACTATCATGATAAGAACTGTCACCATGGGCACAGACAACATGGGTACTCTCACGTTGTGCACTGTCACCAGGGGAACTGTCACCATGGGCACTGTCACCATGAGCACTGTTACTATGAGAATTTTCACTGTAGGCACTGTCACCATGAGAAGTGTCGCCATGGTCACATTCAACGTAAGAACTGTCACCTCAGGGATTATCAACATTGTCACTGTCACCGTGGGGTTGTCACCATGAGCACTATCACCATGGGCAATGTCTCCATGGGCAGTATCACCATGAGCACTGACACTATTGGCACTCTCACCATCAGCAATGTCACCAGGGGCACGGTCACCATGAGCACTGTCTCCATGGGCCTTGTCACACTGGGCGCTGTCACCATGGGCACTGCCACCTTGGGCTCTCTCACCATTAACACTGTAACAATACCCATTATCACCGTGTGCACTGTCACTATGGGCACGATCACCATTAGCACTGTAAGCATGTGCACTGTCACTATTTAGCACTGTCACTAGGTGAACTATGACCATGGGCACTTTCACGATGTGCACTATCACCATGAGCACAGTTACCATGGGCACTGTTACAATGTGCAGAGTCACCATCGGTACTGTCCCCATGGGAACTGCCACCAAGAGCACTGTCACCATTAACATTGTCACCACGAGCACTGCCACCATGGGCACTGCTATTATGAGCACTGTCACCATGAGAACTGTCGCTATGAGAACTGCCACCATGGGTATTTTCAACATGAGTACTGTCAACTTGGGTATTGTCACCATTAGCACTGTCACGATGAGCACTATTACTGGGAGCACTATCACTGTGAGCACTGTCACCATGAGCACTGTCGCCAAGGGTACTGGCACAATGCAGACTGGCACCATGAGCCCTGTCACCATTGGCACTATCACTTTGAGCATTCTCACCATGGTCACTGTCACCATGGGCACTGTTACCATGAGCACTGTCACTACAGGAAATGGTTGCGTGGGCACTGTCACCACGGGTACTGTCATCATGGGCAGTGTCACCATGGGAACTGTAAGCATGGGCACTGCCACCATGGGCAATATCACTGTGAGCACTGTCACCATGGGTACTGCAACAAAGAGAACTGTCACCGTGAGTACTGTCTGCATGGGTTGTCACCGTGTGCACTGTCACCATGAGAACTGTCAACATGGGCACTGTCACCATTTTTCACTGCCACCATGTGCAATGTCACCATGGGCACTATCACACTGAGAACTGTCACAATGAGTCCTGTCATCATGGGCACTGTCACCAAGGGCACGGCCACCATGTGCACTGTTACCATGGTCACTATCACCGTGAGCATTGTCCCCATGGGAACTAACAACATGGTCAGTGTCATCCCGAACACTTTCACAATGGGAACTGCCACCTTGGGCACTATCAACAAGTGGACTCTCACCATAGGCACTATCACCATGGGCACTGTCACCGTGAGCACTGTCACCATCGGCACTGTCATCATGAGCACTATTACTGTGAGTACTACCACCATGAGCACTCTCACTGTGGTCACTGTCACCATGGGCACTCTTATCGTGAGCACTTTCACTATGGGTACTGGCACAGTGCGGACTGTCACACTGAGACCTGCCACCATGGACACTATCACCATGAGCACTTTCACCATGGTCACTGTTACCATGGGTACTGTCACTGGGAGCACTGTCACTATAGGCAATTGTACCATGGGCACTGTCACCATGGGCACTGTCATCATGGGCATTGACACTGTTGGCAGTGTCTCCATGGGCACTGTCACAGAGAGAAAAGTCATCATGGGAACTGTCACAGTCAGTATTCTCACCATGGGCACTCTCATTGTGGGCAATGCCTCCGTGAGCACTACTACCATGAACACTGCTACCGTGAACACTCTCATGATAAGAACTGTCACCATGGGCACAGACACCATGGGCACTCTCACGGTGTGCACTGTAACCAGGGGCACTTTCACCCTGGGCACTGTCACCATGAGCACTCTAACCATGGGCACTGTAACCATGGGCACTATCACCATGAGCAATATAACCATGGGCACTGTCACTATTTTGCACTGCCACCAGATGCACCATGACCATGTGCACTGTCACCATGGGCAGTGTCACCATTAGTAGTCTCACCATGGTCACTGCACCACGAGTACTGTCAACAAGAGCACTGTCACCATGAGCACTGCCACCATGAGCACTGTCACAAGAACTGTCCCTATGTGAACTGCCACCATGGGCACTTTCACCATGATTACTGTCACCGTGGGTATTGTCACCTTGGGCAATGTCAACGTGAGTAATATCACTGTGAGCACTATCACCCTGAGCTCTGTCATCATGGACACAGCCTCCATGCGGACTGTCACCATGAACACCCTCACCATGGGCACTATCACGGTAAGAACAGTCACCGTGGTCACTGTCAACATGGGCACTTTCATCGTGAGCAGTGTCACTAAGAGCATTATCACCATCAGAACTGTCCCCGTGTGAACAGTCACCATGGGCACTGTCAACCTGGAGACTATCACCTTGAGCACTGTCACCATGAACACTGTCACCATGAGCATTGTCACCATGAGCAATTTCAACAGGGTCACTTTCACCGTGAGAACTGTCACCACGGAAACTCTCACCATTGGCACTGCCTCTGAGGAATTGTCACGATGAGCACAATCACCATGGGCAGTGTCTCCATGGGCAGTTTCACCGTGAGCACTCTCACTATTGGCACTATCACCATAAGCACTGTCAGAATCGGCACAGTCACCGTGAGCACTGTCAAAACGGTTGTTGTCTCACTGGGCGATGTCACCTTGGGCACAGTCACCATTAGCACTGTCTCCATGGGCACTGTGATCTTGGGCACTTTCACCATGGGCTCTGTCACTGTGGGCACAGTCACAATGGGAAATATCACTTTGGACATTGTCATGGTGGACACTGTCACTGTGAGCATGGCCACCGTAACATCTATCACCATAAACACTGTAACTATGGGCACTGTCCACATGAAAACTGTCACTTATGTCACTGTCCACATGAGCAGTGTCAACATGATCACTCTCACAATGGGCAGGACACCCTGCGTGTTTCCAACATGGGCACTTTCACCATGAGCTCTCGCACTGTAGGAATTCTCACCTTAGGTACTGTCACCATGGGCACTGTCACCTTGAGCACTTTTACCATGAGCTCTGTCACCCTGGGTATTGTCACCATGGGCACTATCACCGTGAGAGTTGTGTACATGTGCATTCTCACCATGGGCACTATCACCATGAGCAATATCACCATGAATACTGTCACCCTGGGTATTGTCACCATGGGCACTGTCACCTTGAGCACTACACCGTGAGAATTGTGACTATGGGCACTGTCACCATGGGCACATTCACCATCGGCACTATCGCCATGAACACTGTCACCATGAGCACTGTCACTGTGTGCAGTTTCAGCATACACACTATCACCGTAAGGACTATCACCTTAAGCAATGTCACCATGAGCAAAATCACCATGGGCACTGTCAACATTTTGCACTGCCACCATGTGCATTGTCACCATGGGCACTTTACCATGAATACTGTCACCATGGGAAATATCACCATGGGCACTGTCACCATGAGCACGGTCAGTATGAGATTTTTCACCATAGGCACTGTCACCAGGAGAACTGTCACCATGGTCACATTCAACGTAAGAACTCTCACCTCGGAGACTATCAGCATTGGCATTGTCACTGTGGGTTTGTCACCATGAGCACTATCACCATGGGCAATGTCTCTAAGGACATTAACACCATGAGCACTGTCACTATTGGCACTCTCAGCGTGGGCACTGTCACCTTGGGCACGGTCACCTTGAGCACTGTCACAATGGGCCTTCTCACACTGCGTGCTGTCACAATGGGCACTGTCACTGTGGGCACTGTCACAATGGGAAGTATCACCTTGGGCTTTGTCAGCGTGGGCACTGTCACCATGGGCACGGCCACCATGAAATCTATCACCATAAGCCCTGTAAACATGGGCACTGTCCCATGAGCATGGCACCATGAGCACTGCCAGAATGAGCACTGTCACTTATGGCACTGTCCACATGAGCAGTGTGACCCTGATCACTGTCACCATGGGCAGGACACCCTGGGTATTGTCACCATGGGCACTGTCACCATGAGCACTCTCACCATGGAAATTGTCACCTTAGGTACTGTAACCATGGGCACTGTCACCATGAACACTTTTACCATGAGCTATGTTACCCTGGGTATTGTCACCATGGGCACTATCACCGTGAGAGTTGTGAACATGGGCACTCTCATCTTGGGGACTATCACCATGAGCAATGTCACCATGAATACTGTCACCCTGTGTATTGTCACCATGGGCACTGTCACCGTGAGCACTACACTGTGAGAATTGTGACTATGGGCACTGTCACCATGGGCACATTCACGATCGGCACTATCGCCATGAACACTGTCACCATGAGCACAATCACTGTGTGCAGTTTCACAATACACACTATCACCGTAGGGAATATCACCATAAGCAATGTCACCATGAGCAATATCACCATGGGCACTGTCACCATTTTGCACTGCCACTATGTGCAGTGTGACCATGGGCACTTTTACCATGAGTACTGTCACCATGGGTAATATCACCATGGGCACAGTCACCATGAGCACTGTCACTATGAGAATTTTCACCATAGGCACAGTCACCATGAGAAATGTCACCATGGGCACTGTCAACATGGAGACCATAACCTTGAGCACTGTCACCATGAGCACTGTCACCATGAGCAATATCACCATGGTCACATTCAATGTAAGAACGGTCACCACGGGGACTATCACAATTGGCACTGTCACTGTTGGGTTCTCACAATGAGCACTATCACCATGGGCATTGTCTCCATGGGCAGTTTCACCATGAGCACTGTCACTATTGGCACTCTCATCATCGGCACTATTCACCACGGGCACATTCACTGTGAGAACTGTCATCATGGGCTTTCTCACACTGGGTACTGTCATCATGGGCACTGTCACCCTGGGCACTGTCACATTGGGATATATCACCATGGGCTTTGTCAGCATGGGAACTGTCCACGGGGGTACTGACACCGTGACATCTATCACCATAATCACTGTAAACATGGACACTGTCACAATGAGAACGGTCAGCATGAGCACTGCCACACAGAGCACTGCTATTTATGGCACTGCCAACATGAGCACTGTCACCATGAGCAGTGTCACCAGGGGCATGACACCATGGGCACTGTCACCATGGTCATTGTCACCCTAAGTACTCTCATCATAGGCATTATCACTGTGAGAATTGTGAACATGGGCACTGTCACCATGGGCACTATCACCATGAGCACTGTCACCCTGTGTATTTACACCATGGGCACTGTCACTGTGAACACTACACCGTGAGAATTGTGACTATGGGCACTGTCACCCTGGACACTCTCACCATGGGAACTATCACCGTGAACACTGTAACCATGAACACTATCACTGTGTGCAGTGTCACCATGCGCACTGTCACCATGAGGACTATCACTGTAAGCAAAGTCACCATGAGGAATGTCACCATGGGCACTGTCACCATTTTGCACTGCCAGCATGTGCAGTGTCACCATGGGTAATATCACCATAGGCACTTTCACCGTGAGAAATGTGACCGTGCAAAATATCTCTATGGGCACTGGAACCATGGGCATTGTCACTGTGAGCACTGTCACAATGGGAACTATCACCGAGAGAAATCTCAACATGCTAACTGTCCCCATGGGGACTCTTACTGTGAGAAGGGTCACCATGGGCATTGTCACTGTTGGCACTGTCCCCATGGGCACTGTCATTGTGGACAGTGTCACCATGGCCATTGCCACCTTGGGCTCTCTCACCATGAACACTGTAACAATGCAAATTATCACCGTGTGCTCTCTCACCATGGGCACTATCACCATGAGCACTGTCAGAATGTGCACTGTCACTATTTAGCACTGTCACCAGGTGAACTACCACCATGGGCACTATCACGATTTGCACTGTCACCATGAGCACAAATACCATGGGCACTGTAACAATGCACAGTGTCATCATCGGTATTGTCCCCATACGAACTGCCACCAAGAACACTGTCACCATTAACACTGTCACCACGAGCACTGGCACCTTGGGCACTGCTATTATGAGCACTGTCACCATGAGCACTCTCATCATGGGCACTTTCTCCAAGGGCAGAGTCACCATGTGCACTGTTACCATGGTCACTATCACCGTGAGCACTGTCACCATGGGAACTACCAACATGGGCACTGTCATCATGAGCACTTTCACAATGGGAACTGCCACCACGGCACTATTAATGTGAGCACACTCACCATGGGCACTATCACCAAGGGCACTGTCAGTTTCAGAACTATCACCATGGGTACTGCAACCATGACCACTGTCACCGTTATCACTGTCACCATTCTCAGTATCACCATGTGCACTGTCACCATGGGCACTATCACCAGGAGAACTGTCAGCATCGGCACTGTCACCATGGGTATTGTAACTTTGGGCACTGTTACCATGAGCACTGTCACCTTGGGCACTGGCACAATGTGGACTGTCACAATGAGCACTGTCATCATGGGCTCTATCAACATTATAAAGGTCACCGTGGTCACTATCACCAAGGGCACTGTCACTGTGAGCACTATCACTGTGAGGGTTCTGACCATGTGCACTGTTACTATGGGTAGTGTCCCCATGGTCAATTTCACTGTTAGTACTGTCACCATGGACACTATAACTAAGGGCACTGTCACCATGAGCTCTGTCACCTTGGGCACTTTCACCATGAGCAGTGCCACTGTGACCACTCTCACCATAAGAACTGTCACCGTGGGCACTTTCACGATGAGCACTTCCAACATTGGCACTATCACCTTGAGCACTGTCAACAAGAGCACTGTCATGGTGGGCAGTGTCACCATGCGCACTGTCACCATGAACACGGTCACCATGAGTACTGTCACCCTGGGTATTTTCACCATGGGCACTGTCACTGTGAGCACTACACCATGAGAATTGTGACTATGGGCACTGTTACCATGGACACTCTCACCATGGGAACTATCACTGTGAACACTGTCACAGTGAACATTGTCACTGTGTGCATTGTTACCATGCACACAGTCACCATAAGGATTATCACTGTAAGCAATGTCACCATGAACAATGTCACCATGGGCACTCTTACCATCTTGCACAGCCACCATGTGCAGTGTCACCATTGGTAATATCACCATAGGCACTTTCGCCGTGAGAAATGTTACCGAGCAGAATGTCTATATGGGCACTGGCACCATGGGCCTTCTCACTGAGAGCACTGTCACAACGGGCACTATAACCGTGAGAAATCTCACCATGCTAACTGTCCCCATGGGCACCGTCACCATGAGATGTGCCACCATGGGAACTGTTACTGTCGGCACTGTCACTTTGGGCACTGTCATTGTGGGCACTGTCACCATGGCTACTGCCACCTTGGGCTCTGTCACCATGAACACTGTTACAATGCCTATTATCACCGTGTGCACTGTCTCATGGGCACTATCACCATGAGCACTGTCAGCATGTGCACTGTCACTATTTAGCACTGTCACCAGGTGAACTACCACCATGGGCACTGTCAGGATGTGCACTATCACCGTGAGCACGATTACCATGGGAACTGTAACAATGCACAGTGTCACCATCGGTACTGTGCCCATGGGAACAGCCACCAAGGGCACTGTCACCATAAGCACTGTCACTGTGTGCAGTTTCACCATACACACTATTACTGGAAGGACTATCACCATAAGCAATGTCACCATGAGCAATATCACCATGGGCACTGTCAACATTTTGCACTGCCACCATGTGCAGTGTCACCATGGGCACTTTTACCATGAGTACCGTCACCATGGGTAATATCACCATGGGCACTGTCACCATGAGCAGTGCCACTATGAGAATTTTCACCATAGGCACTGTCACCATGAGAACTGTCACCATGGTCACATTCAACGTAAGAACTGTCACCACGGGGACTATCACCATTGTCACTGTCACCGTGGGGTTGTCACCATGAGCACTATCACCATGGGCAATATCTCCATGGGCAGTTTCACCATGAGAACTGTCATTATTGGCACTCTCACCATCGGCACTGTCACAATGGGCATGGTCACCGTGAGCTGTGTCACCTTGGGCCTTGTCAAACTGGGCGCTGTCACCATGGGCTCTTTCACAATGGGAAGTATCACCATGGAATTTGTCAGCCTGGGCACTGTCCCCGTGGGCACTGACACCGTTACATCTATCAGCATAAACACTGTAAACGTGCACACTGTCACCATGAGCACAGTCACCTTGAGCACTGTCACCATGGGCCTTGTCACACTGGGCGCTGTCACCATGGGCACCGTCACCGTGAGCACTGTCACAATGGGAAGTATCACCATGGGCTTTGTCACGCTGGGCACTGTCCCTGTGTGCAGTGTCACCGTGACATCTATCACCATAAGCAATGTAAATATGGGCACTGTCCCCATGAGCACAGTCACCATAAGCACTGCCACAATGAGCACTGTTATTTATGGCAATGCCAACATGAGAACTGTCACCATGAGCACTGTCACCATAGGCGTGACACCATGTGCACTGTCACCATGTGCATTGTCAACCTAGGTACTCTCACCATTGGCATTATCACTGTGAGAATTGTGAACATGGGCACTGTCACCATGGGCACTGTCATCATGGGCAGTGTCACCATGGGAACTGTAAACATGGGCACGGCCACCATGGGCAATATCACTGTGAGCACTGTCACCATGGGTACTGCAACAAAGATAACTCTCACCGTGAGTACTGTCTTCATGAGTTGTCACCGTGTGCACTGTCACCATGAGAACTGTCAACATGGGCACTGTCACCATTTTTCACTGCCACCATCTGAAATGTCACCATGGGCACTATCACCATGAGAACTGTCACCCTGAGTCCTGTCAACACGGGCACTGTCACCAAGGGCACGGCCACCATGTGCAGTGTTACCATGGTCACTATCACCGTGAGTACTCTCACCATGGGAACTACCAACATGGGCAAAGTCATCATGAGCACTTTCACCATGGGAACTGCCACCATGGGCACTATCACCATCGGCACTGTCACCATGAGCACTATTACTGTGAGTACTACCACCGTGAGCACTCTCACCAAGGACACTATCACCATGCGCACTGTCACCATGAGTACTTTCCTATGGGTACTGGCACAATGCGGACTGTCACAATGAGCCGTGTCACCATGGACACTATCACCATGAGCAATCTCACCGTGGTAACTGTTACTATGGGTATTGTGACTGTCAGCACTGTCACCATAGGCAATGGCACTGTGGGCACTGTCACCATGGGCACTGTCATCATGGGCATTGTCCCCATCTTCAGTGCCACCATGGGCAATGCAACCATGTGCACTATCACTGTAAGCTCTGTCACCACGGGTACTGCTACCATGAGCACTGTCACTGTAAGCTCTGTCACCACGGGTACTGCTACCATGAGCACTGTCAGCATGGGTTGTAACCGTGTGCACTGTCACTATGAGAACTGTCAGCATGGGCACTGTCACCATTTTTCACTGCTGCCATGTGCACTACCACCATGTGCACTATCACCATGGGCACTATCACCGTGAGCACTGTCACCATGAGTAATGTCATCATGGGCAGTGTCACCAAGGGCACAACCACCATGTGTACCATTACCATGGTCACTATCACCGTGAGCACTGTCACCATGGTAACTACCAACATGGGCACTGTCACCATGAACACATTGACAATGGGAACCTCCACCATGGGCACTATTAATGTGAGCACACTCACCATGGACACTATCACCAAGGGTACTGTCACTTTCAGCACTATCACCATGGGTACTGCAACCATTACCACTGTCACCATAAGCACTGTCACCATTCTCAGTATCACCATGTGCACTGTCACCATGGGCACTATCTCCATGAGAACTGTCAGCTTGGGCACTGTCACCATGGGTATTGTGACTTTGGGCAATGTCACCATGAGCACTGTCACCTTGGGCACTGGCACAATGTGGACTGTCACCATGAGCACTGTCATCATGGGCACTATTACCGTTAGAACTGTCACCGTGGTCACTGTCACCATGGGCACTGTCACGGTAAGCACTGTCACAGTGAAGGTTGTGACCATGGGCACTGTCACCATGGGCAGTGACCCCATGGACAATTTCACTGTTTGTAATGTCACCATGGACACTATAACTATGGGCACTGTCACCGTGAGCTCTGTCACCATGGGCACTTTCACCATGAGCACTGCCACTCTGACCACTCTCACCATAAGAACTGTCATAATGGGCCCTTTACCGATGGGCACTTCCAACATTGGCACTATCACCGTGAGCACTGTCAACAAGAGCCCTGTCACGGTGGGCAGTGTCACCATGTGCACTATCACCGCAAGGACTATCACATTAAGCAATGTCACCATGGGCACTGTCACCATTTTGCACTGCCAGCATGTGCACTATCACCTTAGGTACTGTCACCATGAGCACTTTATCACTGCGTACTGTCACCATGGGTAATATCACCATGGGCACTGTCACCGTTATCACTATCACCGTGAGAGATGCCATGATGGGCACTGGCGCCATGGGTCTTGTCACTATGAGCACTGAAACAATGGGCACAATCACTGTGAGAAATTTCACCATGCTAACTCTACCCAAAGGCTCTGTGACAGAGAGAAATGTCACCATGGGCTCTGTCACAGTCAGTATTCTCACCATGGGCACTCTCATTGTGGGCACTGCCACCGTGAGCACTATTACCATGAACACTGCTACCGTTTGCACTATCATGATAAGAACTGTCACCATGGGCACAGACAACATGGGTACTCTCACGTTGTGCACTGTCACCAGGGGAACTGTCACCATGGGCACTGTCACCATGAGCACTGTTACTATGAGAATTTTCACTGTAGGCACTGTCACCATGAGAAGTGTCGCCATGGTCACATTCAACGTAAGAACTGTCACCTCAGGGATTATCAACATTGTCACTGTCACCGTGGGGTTGTCACCATGAGCACTATCACCATGGGCAATGTCTCCATGGGCAGTATCACCATGAGCACTGACACTATTGGCACTCTCACCATCAGCAATGTCACCAGGGGCACGGTCACCATGAGCACTGTCTCCATGGGCCTTGTCACACTGGGCGCTGTCACCATGGGCACTGCCACCTTGGGCTCTCTCACCATTAACACTGTAACAATACCCATTATCACCGTGTGCACTGTCACTATGGGCACGATCACCATTAGCACTGTAAGCATGTGCACTGTCACTATTTAGCACTGTCACTAGGTGAACTATGACCATGGGCACTTTCACGATGTGCACTATCACCATGAGCACAGTTACCATGGGCACTGTTACAATGTGCAGAGTCACCATCGGTACTGTCCCCATGGGAACTGCCACCAAGAGCACTGTCACCATTAACATTGTCACCACGAGCACTGCCACCATGGGCACTGCTATTATGAGCACTGTCACCATGAGAACTGTCGCTATGAGAACTGCCACCATGGGTATTTTCAACATGAGTACTGTCAACTTGGGTATTGTCACCATTAGCACTGTCACGATGAGCACTATTACTGGGAGCACTATCACTGTGAGCACTGTCACCATGAGCACTGTCGCCAAGGGTACTGGCACAATGCAGACTGGCACCATGAGCCCTGTCACCATTGGCACTATCACTTTGAGCATTCTCACCATGGTCACTGTCACCATGGGCACTGTTACCATGAGCACTGTCACTACAGGAAATGGTTGCGTGGGCACTGTCACCACGGGTACTGTCATCATGGGCAGTGTCACCATGGGAACTGTAAGCATGGGCACTGCCACCATGGGCAATATCACTGTGAGCACTGTCACCATGGGTACTGCAACAAAGAGAACTGTCACCGTGAGTACTGTCTGCATGGGTTGTCACCGTGTGCACTGTCACCATGAGAACTGTCAACATGGGCACTGTCACCATTTTTCACTGCCACCATGTGCAATGTCACCATGGGCACTATCACACTGAGAACTGTCACAATGAGTCCTGTCATCATGGGCACTGTCACCAAGGGCACGGCCACCATGTGCACTGTTACCATGGTCACTATCACCGTGAGCATTGTCCCCATGGGAACTAACAACATGGTCAGTGTCATCCCGAACACTTTCACAATGGGAACTGCCACCTTGGGCACTATCAACAAGTGGACTCTCACCATAGGCACTATCACCATGGGCACTGTCACCGTGAGCACTGTCACCATCGGCACTGTCATCATGAGCACTATTACTGTGAGTACTACCACCATGAGCACTCTCACTGTGGTCACTGTCACCATGGGCACTCTTATCGTGAGCACTTTCACTATGGGTACTGGCACAGTGCGGACTGTCACACTGAGACCTGCCACCATGGACACTATCACCATGAGCACTTTCACCATGGTCACTGTTACCATGGGTACTGTCACTGGGAGCACTGTCACTATAGGCAATTGTACCATGGGCACTGTCACCATGGGCACTGTCATCATGGGCATTGACACTGTTGGCAGTGTCTCCATGGGCACTGTCACAGAGAGAAAAGTCATCATGGGAACTGTCACAGTCAGTATTCTCACCATGGGCACTCTCATTGTGGGCAATGCCTCCGTGAGCACTACTACCATGAACACTGCTACCGTGAACACTCTCATGATAAGAACTGTCACCATGGGCACAGACACCATGGGCACTCTCACGGTGTGCACTGTAACCAGGGGCACTTTCACCCTGGGCACTGTCACCATGAGCACTCTAACCATGGGCACTGTAACCATGGGCACTATCACCATGAGCAATATAACCATGGGCACTGTCACTATTTTGCACTGCCACCAGATGCACCATGACCATGTGCACTGTCACCATGGGCAGTGTCACCATTAGTAGTCTCACCATGGTCACTGCACCACGAGTACTGTCAACAAGAGCACTGTCACCATGAGCACTGCCACCATGAGCACTGTCACAAGAACTGTCCCTATGTGAACTGCCACCATGGGCACTTTCACCATGATTACTGTCACCGTGGGTATTGTCACCTTGGGCAATGTCAACGTGAGTAATATCACTGTGAGCACTATCACCCTGAGCTCTGTCATCATGGACACAGCCTCCATGCGGACTGTCACCATGAACACCCTCACCATGGGCACTATCACGGTAAGAACAGTCACCGTGGTCACTGTCAACATGGGCACTTTCATCGTGAGCAGTGTCACTAAGAGCATTATCACCATCAGAACTGTCCCCGTGTGAACAGTCACCATGGGCACTGTCAACCTGGAGACTATCACCTTGAGCACTGTCACCATGAACACTGTCACCATGAGCATTGTCACCATGAGCAATTTCAACAGGGTCACTTTCACCGTGAGAACTGTCACCACGGAAACTCTCACCATTGGCACTGCCTCTGAGGAATTGTCACGATGAGCACAATCACCATGGGCAGTGTCTCCATGGGCAGTTTCACCGTGAGCACTCTCACTATTGGCACTATCACCATAAGCACTGTCAGAATCGGCACAGTCACCGTGAGCACTGTCAAAACGGTTGTTGTCTCACTGGGCGATGTCACCTTGGGCACAGTCACCATTAGCACTGTCTCCATGGGCACTGTGATCTTGGGCACTTTCACCATGGGCTCTGTCACTGTGGGCACAGTCACAATGGGAAATATCACTTTGGACATTGTCATGGTGGACACTGTCACTGTGAGCATGGCCACCGTAACATCTATCACCATAAACACTGTAACTATGGGCACTGTCCACATGAAAACTGTCACTTATGTCACTGTCCACATGAGCAGTGTCAACATGATCACTCTCACAATGGGCAGGACACCCTGCGTGTTTCCAACATGGGCACTTTCACCATGAGCTCTCGCACTGTAGGAATTCTCACCTTAGGTACTGTCACCATGGGCACTGTCACCTTGAGCACTTTTACCATGAGCTCTGTCACCCTGGGTATTGTCACCATGGGCACTATCACCGTGAGAGTTGTGTACATGTGCATTCTCACCATGGGCACTATCACCATGAGCAATATCACCATGAATACTGTCACCCTGGGTATTGTCACCATGGGCACTGTCACCTTGAGCACTACACCGTGAGAATTGTGACTATGGGCACTGTCACCATGGGCACATTCACCATCGGCACTATCGCCATGAACACTGTCACCATGAGCACTGTCACTGTGTGCAGTTTCAGCATACACACTATCACCGTAAGGACTATCACCTTAAGCAATGTCACCATGAGCAAAATCACCATGGGCACTGTCAACATTTTGCACTGCCACCATGTGCATTGTCACCATGGGCACTTTACCATGAATACTGTCACCATGGGAAATATCACCATGGGCACTGTCACCATGAGCACGGTCAGTATGAGATTTTTCACCATAGGCACTGTCACCAGGAGAACTGTCACCATGGTCACATTCAACGTAAGAACTCTCACCTCGGAGACTATCAGCATTGGCATTGTCACTGTGGGTTTGTCACCATGAGCACTATCACCATGGGCAATGTCTCTAAGGACATTATCACCATGAGCACTGTCACTATTGGCACTCTCAGCATGGGCACTGTCACCTTGGGCACGGTCACCTTGAGCACTGTCACAATGGGCCTTCTCACACTGCGTGCTGTCACAATGGGCACTGTCACTGTGGGCACTGTCACAATGGGAAGTATCACCTTGGGCTTTGTCAGCGTGGGCACTGTCACCATGGGCACGGCCACCATGAAATCTATCACCATAAGCCCTGTAAACATGGGCACTGTCCCATGAGCATGGCACCATGAGCACTGCCAGAATGAGCACTGTCACTTATGGCACTGTCCACATGAGCAGTGTGACCCTGATCACTGTCACCATGGGCAGGACACCCTGGGTATTGTCACCATGGGCACTGTCACCATGAGCACTCTCACCATGGAAATTGTCACCTTAGGTACTGTAACCATGGGCACTGTCACCATGAACACTTTTACCATGAGCTATGTTACCCTGGGTATTGTCACCATGGGCACTATCACCGTGAGAGTTGTGAACATGGGCACTCTCATCTTGGGGACTATCACCATGAGCAATGTCACCATGAATACTGTCACCCTGTGTATTGTCACCATGGGCACTGTCACCGTGAGCACTACACCGTGAGAATTGTGACTATGGGCACTGTCACCATGGGCACATTCACGATCGGCACTATCGCCATGAACACTGTCACCATGAGCACAATCACTGTGTGCAGTTTCACAATACACACTATCACCGTAGGGAATATCACCATAAGCAATGTCACCATGAGCAATATCACCATGGGCACTGTCACCATTTTGCACTGCCACTATGTGCAGTGTGACCATGGGCACTTTTACCATGAGTACTGTCACCATGGGTAATATCACCATGGGCACAGTCACCATGAGCACTGTCACTATGAGAATTTTCACCATAGGCACAGTCACCATGAGAAATGTCACCATGGGCACTGTCAACATGGAGACCATAACCTTGAGCACTGTCACCATGAGCACTGTCACCATGAGCAATATCACCATGGTCACATTCAATGTAAGAACGGTCACCACGGGGACTATCACAATTGGCACTGTCACTGTTGGGTTCTCACAATGAGCACTATCACCATGGGCATTGTCTCCATGGGCAGTTTCACCATGAGCACTGTCACTATTGGCACTCTCATCATCGGCACTATTCACCACGGGCACATTCACTGTGAGAACTGTCATCATGGGCTTTCTCACACTGGGTACTGTCATCATGGGCACTGTCACCCTGGGCACTGTCACATTGGGATATATCACCATGGGCTTTGTCAGCATGGGAACTGTCCACGGGGGTACTGACACCGTGACATCTATCACCATAATCACTGTAAACATGGACACTGTCACAATGAGAACGGTCAGCATGAGCACTGCCACACAGAGCACTGCTATTTATGGCACTGCCAACATGAGCACTGTCACCATGAGCAGTGTCACCAGGGGCATGACACCATGGGCACTGTCACCATGGTCATTGTCACCCTAAGTACTCTCATCATAGGCATTATCACTGTGAGAATTGTGAACATGGGCACTGTCACCATGGGCACTATCACCATGAGCACTGTCACCCTGTGTATTTACACCATGGGCACTGTCACTGTGAACACTACACCGTGAGAATTGTGACTATGGGCACTGTCACCCTGGACACTCTCACCATGGGAACTATCACCGTGAACACTGTAACCATGAACACTATCACTGTGTGCAGTGTCACCATGCGCACTGTCACCATGAGGACTATCACTGTAAGCAAAGTCACCATGAGGAATGTCACCATGGGCACTGTCACCATTTTGCACTGCCAGCATGTGCAGTGTCACCATGGGTAATATCACCATAGGCACTTTCACCGTGAGAAATGTGACCGTGCAAAATATCTCTATGGGCACTGGCACCATGGGCATTGTCACTGTGAGCACTGTCACAATGGGAACTATCACCGAGAGAAATCTCAACATGCTAACTGTCCCCATGGGGACTCTTACTGTGAGAAGGGTCACCATGGGCATTGTCACTGTTGGCACTGTCCCCATGGGCACTGTCATTGTGGACAGTGTCACCATGGCCATTGCCACCTTGGGCTCTCTCACCATGAACACTGTAACAATGCAAATTATCACCGTGTGCTCTCTCACCATGGGCACTATCACCATGAGCACTGTCAGAATGTGCACTGTCACTATTTAGCACTGTCACCAGGTGAACTACCACCATGGGCACTATCACGATTTGCACTGTCACCATGAGCACAAATACCATGGGCACTGTAACAATGCACAGTGTCATCATCGGTATTGTCCCCATACGAACTGCCACCAAGAACACTGTCACCATTAACACTGTCACCACGAGCACTGGCACCTTGGGCACTGCTATTATGAGCACTGTCACCATGAGCACTCTCATCATGGGCACTTTCACCAAGGGCAGAGCCACCATGTGCACTGTTACCATGGTCACTATCACCGTGAGCACTGTCACCATGGGAACTACCAACATGGGCACTGTCATCATGAGCACTTTCACAATGGGAACTGCCACCACGGCACTATTAATGTGAGCACACTCACCATGGGCACTATCACCAAGGGCACTGTCAGTTTCAGAACTATCACCATGGGTACTGCAACCATGACCACTGTCACCGTTATCACTGTCACCATTCTCAGTATCACCATGTGCACTGTCACCATGGGCACTATCACCAGGAGAACTGTCAGCATCGGCACTGTCACCATGGGTATTGTGACTTTGGGCACTGTCACCATGAGCACTGTCACCTTGGGCAGTGGCACAATGTGGACTGTCACAATAAGCACTGTCATCATGGGCTCTATCAACATTATAAAGGTCACCGTGGTCACTATCACCAAGGGCACTGTCACTGTGAGCACTATCACTGTGAGGGTTCTGACCATGTGCACTGTTACTATGGGTAGTGTCCCCATGGTCAATTTCACTGTTAGTACTGTCACCATGGACACTATAACTAAGGGCACTGTCACCGTGAGCTCTGTCACCTTGGGCACTTTCACCATGAGCAGTGCCACTGTGACCACTCTCACCATAAGAACTGTCACCGTGGGCACTTTCATGATGAGCACTTCCAACATTGGCACTATCACCTTGAGCACTGTCAACAAGAGCACTGTCATGGTGGGCAGTGTCACCATGCGCACTGTCACCATGAACACGGTCACCATGAGTACTGTCACCCTGGGTATTTTCACCATGGGCACTGTCACTGTGAGCACTACACCATGAGAATTGTGACTATGGGCACTGTTACCATGGACAC
Organism: Mesoplodon mirus; assembly: GCF_964341445.2. NCBI lineage: Eukaryota > Metazoa > Chordata > Mammalia > Artiodactyla > Ziphiidae > Mesoplodon > Mesoplodon mirus. The sequence goes on along the minus strand of NW_028295808.1, from coordinate 2,809,597 downwards.
TCTCACCATGGGAACTATCACTGTGAACACTGTCACAGTGAACATTGTCACTGTGTGCATTGTTACCATGCACACAGTCACCATAAGGATTATCACTGTAAGCAATGTCACCATGAACAATGTCACCATGGGCACTCTTACCATCTTGCACAGCCACCATGTGCAGTGTCACCATTGGTAATATCACCATAGGCACTTTCGCCGTGAGAAATGTTACCGAGCAGAATGTCTATATGGGCACTGGCACCATGGGCCTTCTCACTGAGAGCACTGTCACAACGGGCACTATAACCGTGAGAAATCTCACCATGCTAACTGTCCCCATGGGCACCGTCACCATGAGATGTGCCACCATGGGAACTGTTACTGTCGGCACTGTCACTTTGGGCACTGTCATTGTGGGCACTGTCACCATGGCTACTGCCACCTTGGGCTCTGTCACCATGAACACTGTTACAATGCCTATTATCACCGTGTGCACTGTCTCATGGGCACTATCACCATGAGCACTGTCAGCATGTGCACTGTCACTATTTAGCACTGTCACCAGGTGAACTACCACCATGGGCACTGTCAGGACGTGCACTATCACCGTGAGCACGATTACCATGGGAACTGTAACAATGCACAGTGTCACCATCGGTACTGTGCCCATGGGAACAGCCACCAAGGGCACTGTCACCATAAGCACTGTCACTGTGTGCAGTTTCACCATACACACTATTACTGGAAGGACTATCACCATAAGCAATGTCACCATGAGCAATATCACCATGGGCACTGTCAACATTTTGCACTGCCACCATGTGCAGTGTCACCATGGGCACTTTTACCATGAGTACCGTCACCATGGGTAATATCACCATGGGCACTGTCACCATGAGCAGTGCCACTATGAGAATTTTCACCATAGGCACTGTCACCATGAGAACTGTCACCATGGTCACATTCAACGTAAGAACTGTCACCACGGGGACTATCACCATTGTCACTGTCACCGTGGGGTTGTCACCATGAGCACTATCACCATGGGCAATATCTCCATGGGCAGTTTCACCATGAGAACTGTCATTATTGGCACTCTCACCATCGGCACTGTCACAATGGGCATGGTCACCGTGAGCTGTGTCACCTTGGGCCTTGTCAAACTGGGCGCTGTCACCATGGGCTCTTTCACAATGGGAAGTATCACCATGGAATTTGTCAGCCTGGGCACTGTCCCCGTGGGCACTGACACCGTTACATCTATCAGCATAAACACTGTAAACGTGCACACTGTCACCATGAGCACAGTCACCTTGAGCACTGTCACCATGGGCCTTGTCACACTGGGCGCTGTCACCATGGGCACCGTCACCGTGAGCACTGTCACAATGGGAAGTATCACCATGGGCTTTGTCACGCTGGGCACTGTCCCTGTGTGCAGTGTCACCATGACATCTATCACCATAAGCAATGTAAATATGGGCACTGTCCCCATGAGCACAGTCACCATAAGCACTGCCACAATGAGCACTGTTATTTATGGCAATGCCAACATGAGAACTGTCACCATGAGCACTGTCACCATAGGCGTGACACCATGTGCACTGTCACCATGTGCATTGTCAACCTAGGTACTCTCACCATTGGCATTATCACTGTGAGAATTGTGAACATGGGCACTGTCACCATGGGCACTGTCATCATGGGCAGTGTCACCATGGGAACTGTAAACATGGGCACGGCCACCATGGGCAATATCACTGTGAGCACTGTCACCATGGGTACTGCAACAAAGATAACTCTCACCGTGAGTACTGTCTTCATGAGTTGTCACCGTGTGCACTGTCACCATGAGAACTGTCAACATGGGCACTGTCACCATTTTTCACTGCCACCATCTGAAATGTCACCATGGGCACTATCACCATGAGAACTGTCACCCTGAGTCCTGTCAACACGGGCACTGTCACCAAGGGCACGGCCACCATGTGCAGTGTTACCATGGTCACTATCACCGTGAGTACTCTCACCATGGGAACTACCAACATGGGCAAAGTCATCATGAGTACTTTCACCATGGGAACTGCCACCATGGGCACTATCACCATCGGCACTGTCACCATGAGCACTATTACTGTGAGTACTACCACCGTGAGCACTCTCACCAAGGACACTATCACCATGCGCACTGTCACCATGAGTACTTTCCTATGGGTACTGGCACAATGCGGACTGTCACAATGAGCCGTGTCACCATGGACACTATCACCATGAGCAATCTCACCGTGGTAACTGTTACTATGGGTATTGTGACTGTCAGCACTGTCACCATAGGCAATGGCACTGTGGGCACTGTCACCATGGGCACTGTCATCATGGGCATTGTCCCCATCTTCAGTGCCACCATGGGCAATGCAACCATGTGCACTATCACTGTAAGCTCTGTCACCACGGGTACTGCTACCATGAGCACTGTCACTGTAAGCTCTGTCACCACGGGTACTGCTACCATGAGCACTGTCAGCATGGGTTGTAACCGTGTGCACTGTCACTATGAGAACTGTCAGCATGGGCACTGTCACCATTTTTCACTGCTGCCATGTGCACTACCACCATGTGCACTATCACCATGGGCACTATCACCGTGAGCACTGTCACCATGAGTAATGTCATCATGGGCAGTGTCACCAAGGGCACAACCACCATGTGTACCATTACCATGGTCACTATCACCGTGAGCACTGTCACCATGGTAACTACCAACATGGGCACTGTCACCATGAACACATTGACAATGGGAACCTCCACCATGGGCACTATTAATGTGAGCACACTCACCATGGACACTATCACCAAGGGTACTGTCACTTTCAGCACTATCACCATGGGTACTGCAACCATTACCACTGTCACCATAAGCACTGTCACCATTCTCAGTATCACCATGTGCACTGTCACCATGGGCACTATCTCCATGAGAACTGTCAGCTTGGGCACTGTCACCATGGGTATTGTGACTTTGGGCAATGTCACCATGAGCACTGTCACCTTGGGCACTGGCACAATGTGGACTGTCACCATGAGCACTGTCATCATGGGCACTATTACCGTTAGAACTGTCACCGTGGTCACTGTCACCATGGGCACTGTCACGGTAAGCACTGTCACAGTGAAGGTTGTGACCATGGGCACTGTCACCATGGGCAGTGACCCCATGGACAATTTCACTGTTTGTAATGTCACCATGGACACTATAACTATGGGCACTGTCACCGTGAGCTCTGTCACCATGGGCACTTTCACCATGAGCACTGCCACTCTGACCACTCTCACCATAAGAACTGTCATAATGGGCCCTTTACCGATGGGCACTTCCAACATTGGCACTATCACCGTGAGCACTGTCAACAAGAGCCCTGTCACGGTGGGCAGTGTCACCATGTGCACTATCACCGCAAGGACTATCACATTAAGCAATGTCACCATGGGCACTGTCACCATTTTGCACTGCCAGCATGTGCACTATCACCTTAGGTACTGTCACCATGAGCACTTTATCACTGCGTACTGTCACCATGGGTAATATCACCATGGGCACTGTCACCGTTATCACTATCACCGTGAGAGATGCCATGATGGGCACTGGCGCCATGGGTCTTGTCACTATGAGCACTGAAACAATGGGCACAATCACTGTGAGAAATTTCACCATGCTAACTCTACCCAAAGGCTCTGTGACAGAGAGAAATGTCACCATGGGCTCTGTCACAGTCAGTATTCTCACCATGGGCACTCTCATTGTGGGCACTGCCACCGTGAGCACTATTACCATGAACACTGCTACCGTTTGCACTATCATGATAAGAACTGTCACCATGGGCACAGACAACATGGGTACTCTCACGTTGTGCACTGTCACCAGGGGAACTGTCACCATGGGCACTGTCACCATGAGCACTGTTACTATGAGAATTTTCACTGTAGGCACTGTCACCATGAGAAGTGTCGCCATGGTCACATTCAACGTAAGAACTGTCACCTCAGGGATTATCAACATTGTCACTGTCACCGTGGGGTTGTCACCATGAGCACTATCACCATGGGCAATGTCTCCATGGGCAGTATCACCATGAGCACTGACACTATTGGCACTCTCACCATCAGCAATGTCACCAGGGGCACGGTCACCATGAGCACTGTCTCCATGGGCCTTGTCACACTGGGCGCTGTCACCATGGGCACTGCCACCTTGGGCTCTCTCACCATTAACACTGTAACAATACCCATTATCACCGTGTGCACTGTCACTATGGGCACGATCACCATTAGCACTGTAAGCATGTGCACTGTCACTATTTAGCACTGTCACTAGGTGAACTATGACCATGGGCACTTTCACGATGTGCACTATCACCATGAGCACAGTTACCATGGGCACTGTTACAATGTGCAGAGTCACCATCGGTACTGTCCCCATGGGAACTGCCACCAAGAGCACTGTCACCATTAACATTGTCACCACGAGCACTGCCACCATGGGCACTGCTATTATGAGCACTGTCACCATGAGAACTGTCGCTATGAGAACTGCCACCATGGGTATTTTCAACATGAGTACTGTCAACTTGGGTATTGTCACCATTAGCACTGTCACGATGAGCACTATTACTGGGAGCACTATCACTGTGAGCACTGTCACCATGAGCACTGTCGCCAAGGGTACTGGCACAATGCAGACTGGCACCATGAGCCCTGTCACCATTGGCACTATCACTTTGAGCATTCTCACCATGGTCACTGTCACCATGGGCACTGTTACCATGAGCACTGTCACTACAGGAAATGGTTGCGTGGGCACTGTCACCACGGGTACTGTCATCATGGGCAGTGTCACCATGGGAACTGTAAGCATGGGCACTGCCACCATGGGCAATATCACTGTGAGCACTGTCACCATGGGTACTGCAACAAAGAGAACTGTCACCGTGAGTACTGTCTGCATGGGTTGTCACCGTGTGCACTGTCACCATGAGAACTGTCAACATGGGCACTGTCACCATTTTTCACTGCCACCATGTGCAATGTCACCATGGGCACTATCACACTGAGAACTGTCACAATGAGTCCTGTCATCATGGGCACTGTCACCAAGGGCACGGCCACCATGTGCACTGTTACCATGGTCACTATCACCGTGAGCATTGTCCCCATGGGAACTAACAACATGGTCAGTGTCATCCCGAACACTTTCACAATGGGAACTGCCACCTTGGGCACTATCAACAAGTGGACTCTCACCATAGGCACTATCACCATGGGCACTGTCACCGTGAGCACTGTCACCATCGGCACTGTCATCATGAGCACTATTACTGTGAGTACTACCACCATGAGCACTCTCACTGTGGTCACTGTCACCATGGGCACTCTTATCGTGAGCACTTTCACTATGGGTACTGGCACAGTGCGGACTGTCACACTGAGACCTGCCACCATGGACACTATCACCATGAGCACTTTCACCATGGTCACTGTTACCATGGGTACTGTCACTGGGAGCACTGTCACTATAGGCAATTGTACCATGGGCACTGTCACCATGGGCACTGTCATCATGGGCATTGACACTGTTGGCAGTGTCTCCATGGGCACTGTCACAGAGAGAAAAGTCATCATGGGAACTGTCACAGTCAGTATTCTCACCATGGGCACTCTCATTGTGGGCAATGCCTCCGTGAGCACTACTACCATGAACACTGCTACCGTGAACACTCTCATGATAAGAACTGTCACCATGGGCACAGACACCATGGGCACTCTCACGGTGTGCACTGTAACCAGGGGCACTTTCACCCTGGGCACTGTCACCATGAGCACTCTAACCATGGGCACTGTAACCATGGGCACTATCACCATGAGCAATATAACCATGGGCACTGTCACTATTTTGCACTGCCACCAGATGCACCATGACCATGTGCACTGTCACCATGGGCAGTGTCACCATTAGTAGTCTCACCATGGTCACTGCACCACGAGTACTGTCAACAAGAGCACTGTCACCATGAGCACTGCCACCATGAGCACTGTCACAAGAACTGTCCCTATGTGAACTGCCACCATGGGCACTTTCACCATGATTACTGTCACCGTGGGTATTGTCACCTTGGGCAATGTCAACGTGAGTAATATCACTGTGAGCACTATCACCCTGAGCTCTGTCATCATGGACACAGCCTCCATGCGGACTGTCACCATGAACACCCTCACCATGGGCACTATCACGGTAAGAACAGTCACCGTGGTCACTGTCAACATGGGCACTTTCATCGTGAGCAGTGTCACTAAGAGCATTATCACCATCAGAACTGTCCCCGTGTGAACAGTCACCATGGGCACTGTCAACCTGGAGACTATCACCTTGAGCACTGTCACCATGAACACTGTCACCATGAGCATTGTCACCATGAGCAATTTCAACAGGGTCACTTTCACCGTGAGAACTGTCACCACGGAAACTCTCACCATTGGCACTGCCTCTGAGGAATTGTCACGATGAGCACAATCACCATGGGCAGTGTCTCCATGGGCAGTTTCACCGTGAGCACTCTCACTATTGGCACTATCACCATAAGCACTGTCAGAATCGGCACAGTCACCGTGAGCACTGTCAAAACGGTTGTTGTCTCACTGGGCGATGTCACCTTGGGCACAGTCACCATTAGCACTGTCTCCATGGGCACTGTGATCTTGGGCACTTTCACCATGGGCTCTGTCACTGTGGGCACAGTCACAATGGGAAATATCACTTTGGACATTGTCATGGTGGACACTGTCACTGTGAGCATGGCCACCGTAACATCTATCACCATAAACACTGTAACTATGGGCACTGTCCACATGAAAACTGTCACTTATGTCACTGTCCACATGAGCAGTGTCAACATGATCACTCTCACAATGGGCAGGACACCCTGCGTGTTTCCAACATGGGCACTTTCACCATGAGCTCTCGCACTGTAGGAATTCTCACCTTAGGTACTGTCACCATGGGCACTGTCACCTTGAGCACTTTTACCATGAGCTCTGTCACCCTGGGTATTGTCACCATGGGCACTATCACCGTGAGAGTTGTGTACATGTGCATTCTCACCATGGGCACTATCACCATGAGCAATATCACCATGAATACTGTCACCCTGGGTATTGTCACCATGGGCACTGTCACCTTGAGCACTACACCGTGAGAATTGTGACTATGGGCACTGTCACCATGGGCACATTCACCATCGGCACTATCGCCATGAACACTGTCACCATGAGCACTGTCACTGTGTGCAGTTTCAGCATACACACTATCACCGTAAGGACTATCACCTTAAGCAATGTCACCATGAGCAAAATCACCATGGGCACTGTCAACATTTTGCACTGCCACCATGTGCATTGTCACCATGGGCACTTTACCATGAATACTGTCACCATGGGAAATATCACCATGGGCACTGTCACCATGAGCACGGTCAGTATGAGATTTTTCACCATAGGCACTGTCACCAGGAGAACTGTCACCATGGTCACATTCAACGTAAGAACTGTCACCTCGGAGACTATCAGCATTGGCATTGTCACTGTGGGTTTGTCACCATGAGCACTATCACCATGGGCCATGCCTCTAAGGACATTATCACCATGAGCACTGTCACTATTGGCACTCTCAGCATGGGCACTGTCACCTTGGGCACGGTCACCTTGAGCACTGTCACAATGGGCCTTCTCACACTGCGTGCTGTCACAATGGGCACTGTCACTGTGGGCACTGTCACAATGGGAAGTATCACCTTGGGCTTTGTCAGCGTGGGCACTGTCACCATGGGCACGGCCACCATGAAATCTATCACCATAAGCCCTGTAAACATGGGCACTGTCCCATGAGCATGGCACCATGAGCACTGCCAGAATGAGCACTGTCACTTATGGCACTGTCCACATGAGCAGTGTGACCCTGATCACTGTCACCATGGGCAGGACACCCTGGGTATTGTCACCATGGGCACTGTCACCATGAGCACTCTCACCATGGAAATTGTCACCTTAGGTACTGTAACCATGGGCACTGTCACCATGAACACTTTTACCATGAGCTATGTTACCCTGGGTATTGTCACCATGGGCACTATCACCGTGAGAGTTGTGAACATGGGCACTCTCATCTTGGGGACTATCACCATGAGCAATGTCACCATGAATACTGTCACCCTGTGTATTGTCACCATGGGCACTGTCACCGTGAGCACTACACCGTGAGAATTGTGACTATGGGCACTGTCACCATGGGCACATTCACGATCGGCACTATCGCCATGAACACTGTCACCATGAGCACAATCACTGTGTGCAGTTTCACAATACACACTATCACCGTAGGGAATATCACCATAAGCAATGTCACCATGAGCAATATCACCATGGGCACTGTCACCATTTTGCACTGCCACTATGTGCAGTGTGACCATGGGCACTTTTACCATGAGTACTGTCACCATGGGTAATATCACCATGGGCACAGTCACCATGAGCACTGTCACTATGAGAATTTTCACCATAGGCACAGTCACCATGAGAAATGTCACCATGGGCACTGTCAACATGGAGACCATAACCTTGAGCACTGTCACCATGAGCACTGTCACCATGAGCAATATCACCATGGTCACATTCAATGTAAGAACTGTCACCACGGGGACTATCACAATTGGCACTGTCACTGTTGGGTTCTCACAATGAGCACTATCACCATGGGCATTGTCTCCATGGGCAGTTTCACCATGAGCACTGTCACTATTGGCACTCTCATCATCGGCACTATTCACCACGGGCACATTCACTGTGAGAACTGTCATCATGGGCTTTCTCACACTGGGTACTGTCATCATGGGCACTGTCACCCTGGGCACTGTCACATTGGGATATATCACCATGGGCTTTGTCAGCATGGGAACTGTCCACGGGGGTACTGACACCGTGACATCTATCACCATAATCACTGTAAACATGGACACTGTCACAATGAGAACGGTCAGCATGAGCACTGCCACACAGAGCACTGCTATTTATGGCACTGCCAACATGAGCACTGTCACCATGAGCAGTGTCACCAGGGGCATGACACCATGGGCACTGTCACCATGGTCATTGTCACCCTAAGTACTCTCATCATAGGCATTATCACTGTGAGAATTGTGAACATGGGCACTGTCACCATGGGCACTATCACCATGAGCACTGTCACCCTGTGTATTTACACCATGGGCACTGTCACTGTGAACACTACACCGTGAGAATTGTGACTATGGGCACTGTCACCCTGGACACTCTCACCATGGGAACTATCACCGTGAACACTGTAACCATGAACACTATCACTGTGTGCAGTGTCACCATGCGCACTGTCACCATGAGGACTATCACTGTAAGCAAAGTCACCATGAGGAATGTCACCATGGGCACTGTCACCATTTTGCACTGCCAGCATGTGCAGTGTCACCATGGGTAATATCACCATAGGCACTTTCACCGTGAGAAATGTGACCATGCAAAATATCTCTATGGGCACTGGAACCATGGGCATTGTCACTGTGAGCACTGTCACAATGGGAACTATCACCGAGAGAAATCTCAACATGCTAACTGTCCCCATGGGGACTCTTACTGTGAGAAGGGTCACCATGGGCATTGTCACTGTTGGCACTGTCCCCATGGGCACCGTCATTGTGGACAGTGTCACCATGGCCATTGCCACCTTGGGCTCTCTCACCATGAACACTGTAACAATGCAAATTATCACCGTGTGCTCTCTCACCATGGGCACTATCACCATGAGCACTGTCAGAATGTGCACTGTCACTATTTAGCACTGTCACCAGGTGAACTACCACCATGGGCACTATCACGATTTGCACTGTCACCATGAGCACAAATACCATGGGCACTGTAACAATGCACAGTGTCATCATCGGTATTGTCCCCATACGAACTGCCACCAAGAACACTGTCACCATTAACACTGTCACCACGAGCACTGGCACCTTGGGCACTGCTATTATGAGCACTGTCACCATGAGCACTCTCATCATGGGCACTTTCACCAAGGGCAGAGTCACCATGTGCACTGTTACCATGGTCACTATCACCGTGAGCACTGTCACCATGGGAACTACCAACATGGGCACTGTCATCATGAGCACTTTCACAATGGGAACTGCCACCACGGCACTATTAATGTGAGCACACTCACCATGGGCACTATCACCAAGGGCACTGTCAGTTTCAGAACTATCACCATGGGTACTGCAACCATGACCACTGTCACCGTTATCACTGTCACCATTCTCAGTATCACCATGTGCACTGTCACCATGGGCACTATCACCAGGAGAACTGTCAGCATCGGCACTGTCACCATGGGTATTGTGACTTTGGGCACTGTCACCATGAGCACTGTCACCTTGGGCAGTGGCACAATGTGGACTGTCACAATAAGCACTGTCATCATGGGCTCTATCAACATTATAAAGGTCACCGTGGTCACTATCACCAAGGGCACTGTCACTGTGAGCACTATCACTGTGAGGGTTCTGACCATGTGCACTGTTACTATGGGTAGTGTCCCCATGGTCAATTTCACTGTTAGTACTGTCACCATGGACACTATAACTAAGGGCACTGTCACCGTGAGCTCTGTCACCTTGGGCACTTTCACCATGAGCAGTGCCACTGTGACCACTCTCACCATAAGAACTGTCACCGTGGGCACTTTCATGATGAGCACTTCCAACATTGGCACTATCACCTTGAGCACTGTCAACAAGAGCACTGTCATGGTGGGCAGTGTCACCATGCGCACTGTCACCATGAACACGGTCACCATGAGTACTGTCACCCTGGGTATTTTCACCATGGGCACTGTCACTGTGAGCACTACACCATGAGAATTGTGACTATGGGCACTGTTACCATGGACACTCTCACCATGGGAACTATCACTGTGAACACTGTCACAGTGAACATTGTCACTGTGTGCATTGTTACCATGCACACAGTCACCATAAGGATTATCACTGTAAGCAATGTCACCATGAACAATGTCACCATGGGCACTCTTACCATCTTGCACAGCCACCATGTGCAGTGTCACCATTGGTAATATCACCATAGGCACTTTCGCCGTGAGAAATGTTACCGAGCAGAATGTCTATATGGGCACTGGCACCATGGGCCTTCTCACTGAGAGCACTGTCACAACGGGCACTATAACCGTGAGAAATCTCACCATGCTAACTGTCCCCATGGGCACCGTCACCATGAGATGTGCCACCATGGGAACTGTTACTGTCGGCACTGTCACTTTGGGCACTGTCATTGTGGGCACTGTCACCATGGCTACTGCCACCTTGGGCTCTGTCACCATGAACACTGTTACAATGCCTATTATCACCGTGTGCACTGTCTCATGGGCACTATCACCATGAGCACTGTCAGCATGTGCACTGTCACTATTTAGCACTGTCACCAGGTGAACTACCACCATGGGCACTGTCAGGACGTGCACTATCACCGTGAGCACGATTACCATGGGAACTGTAACAATGCACAGTGTCACCATCGGTACTGTGCCCATGGGAACAGCCACCAAGGGCACTGTCACCATAAGCACTGTCACTGTGTGCAGTTTCACCATACACACTATTACTGGAAGGACTATCACCATAAGCAATGTCACCATGAGCAATATCACCATGGGCACTGTCAACATTTTGCACTGCCACCATGTGCAGTGTCACCATGGGCACTTTTACCATGAGTACCGTCACCATGGGTAATATCACCATGGGCACTGTCACCATGAGCAGTGCCACTATGAGAATTTTCACCATAGGCACTGTCACCATGAGAACTGTCACCATGGTCACATTCAACGTAAGAACTGTCACCACGGGGACTATCACCATTGTCACTGTCACCGTGGGGTTGTCACCATGAGCACTATCACCATGGGCAATATCTCCATGGGCAGTTTCACCATGAGAACTGTCATTATTGGCACTCTCACCATCGGCACTGTCACAATGGGCATGGTCACCGTGAGCTGTGTCACCTTGGGCCTTGTCAAACTGGGCGCTGTCACCATGGGCTCTTTCACAATGGGAAGTATCACCATGGAATTTGTCAGCCTGGGCACTGTCCCCGTGGGCACTGACACCGTTACATCTATCAGCATAAACACTGTAAACGTGCACACTGTCACCATGAGCACAGTCACCTTGAGCACTGTCACCATGGGCCTTGTCACACTGGGCGCTGTCACCATGGGCACCGTCACCGTGAGCACTGTCACAATGGGAAGTATCACCATGGGCTTTGTCACGCTGGGCACTGTCCCTGTGTGCAGTGTCACCGTGACATCTATCACCATAAGCAATGTAAATATGGGCACTGTCCCCATGAGCACAGTCACCATAAGCACTGCCACAATGAGCACTGTTATTTATGGCAATGCCAACATGAGAACTGTCACCATGAGCACTGTCACCATAGGCGTGACACCATGTGCACTGTCACCATGTGCATTGTCAACCTAGGTACTCTCACCATTGGCATTATCACTGTGAGAATTGTGAACATGGGCACTGTCACCATGGGCACTGTCATCATGGGCAGTGTCACCATGGGAACTGTAAACATGGGCACGGCCACCATGGGCAATATCACTGTGAGCACTGTCACCATGGGTACTTCAACAAAGATAACTCTCACCGTGAGTACTGTCTTCATGAGTTGTCACCGTGTGCACTGTCACCATGAGAACTGTCAACATGGGCACTGTCACCATTTTTCACTGCCACCATCTGAAATGTCACCATGGGCACTATCACCATGAGAACTGTCACCCTGAGTCCTGTCAACACGGGCACTGTCACCAAGGGCACGGCCACCATGTGCAGTGTTACCATGGTCACTATCACCGTGAGTACTCTCACCATGGGAACTACCAACATGGGCAAAGTCATCATGAGCACTTTCACCATGGGAACTGCCACCATGGGCACTATCACCATCGGCACTGTCACCATGAGCACTATTACTGTGAGTACTACCACCGTGAGCACTCTCACCAAGGACACTATCACCATGCGCACTGTCACCATGAGTACTTTCCTATGGGTACTGGCACAATGCGGACTGTCACAATGAGCCGTGTCACCATGGACACTATCACCATGAGCAATCTCACCGTGGTAACTGTTACTATGGGTATTGTGACTGTCAGCACTGTCACCATAGGCAATGGCACTGTGGGCACTGTCACCATGGGCACTGTCATCATGGGCATTGTCCCCATCTTCAGTGCCACCATGGGCAATGCAACCATGTGCACTATCACTGTAAGCTCTGTCACCACGGGTACTGCTACCATGAGCACTGTCACTGTAAGCTCTGTCACCACGGGTACTGCTACCATGAGCACTGTCAGCATGGGTTGTAACCGTGTGCACTGTCACTATGAGAACTGTCAGCATGGGCACTGTCACCATTTTTCACTGCTGCCATGTGCACTACCACCATGTGCACTATCACCATGGGCACTATCACCGTGAGCACTGTCACCATGAGTAATGTCATCATGGGCAGTGTCACCAAGGGCACAACCACCATGTGTACCATTACCATGGTCACTATCACCGTGAGCACTGTCACCATGGTAACTACCAACATGGGCACTGTCACCATGAACACATTGACAATGGGAACCTCCACCATGGGCACTATTAATGTGAGCACACTCACCATGGACACTATCACCAAGGGTACTGTCACTTTCAGCACTATCACCATGGGTACTGCAACCATTACCACTGTCACCATAAGCACTGTCACCATTCTCAGTATCACCATGTGCACTGTCACCATGGGCACTATCTCCATGAGAACTGTCAGCTTGGGCACTGTCACCATGGGTATTGTGACTTTGGGCAATGTCACCATGAGCACTGTCACCTTGGGCACTGGCACAATGTGGACTGTCACCATGAGCACTGTCATCATGGGCACTATTACCGTTAGAACTGTCACCGTGGTCACTGTCACCATGGGCACTGTCACGGTAAGCACTGTCACAGTGAAGGTTGTGACCATGGGCACTGTCACCATGGGCAGTGACCCCATGGACAATTTCACTGTTTGTAATGTCACCATGGACACTATAACTATGGGCACTGTCACCGTGAGCTCTGTCACCATGGGCACTTTCACCATGAGCACTGCCACTCTGACCACTCTCACCATAAGAACTGTCATAATGGGCCCTTTACCGATGGGCACTTCCAACATTGGCACTATCACCGTGAGCACTGTCAACAAGAGCCCTGTCACGGTGGGCAGTGTCACCATGTGCACTATCACCGCAAGGACTATCACATTAAGCAATGTCACCATGGGCACTGTCACCATTTTGCACTGCCAGCATGTGCACTATCACCTTAGGTACTGTCACCATGAGCACTTTATCACTGCGTACTGTCACCATGGGTAATATCACCATGGGCACTGTCACCGTTATCACTATCACCGTGAGAGATGCCATGATGGGCACTGGCGCCATGGGTCTTGTCACTATGAGCACTGAAACAATGGGCACAATCACTGTGAGAAATTTCACCATGCTAACTCTACCCAAAGGCTCTGTGACAGAGAGAAATGTCACCATGGGCTCTGTCACAGTCAGTATTCTCACCATGGGCACTCTCATTGTGGGCACTGCCACCGTGAGCACTATTACCATGAACACTGCTACCGTTTGCACTATCATGATAAGAACTGTCACCATGGGCACAGACAACATGGGTACTCTCACGTTGTGCACTGTCACCAGGGGAACTGTCACCATGGGCACTGTCACCATGAGCACTGTTACTATGAGAATTTTCACTGTAGGCACTGTCACCATGAGAAGTGTCGCCATGGTCACATTCAACGTAAGAACTGTCACCTCAGGGATTATCAACATTGTCACTGTCACCGTGGGGTTGTCACCATGAGCACTATCACCATGGGCAATGTCTCCATGGGCAGTATCACCATGAGCACTGACACTATTGGCACTCTCACCATCAGCAATGTCACCAGGGGCACGGTCACCATGAGCACTGTCTCCATGGGCCTTGTCACACTGGGCGCTGTCACCATGGGCACTGCCACCTTGGGCTCTCTCACCATTAACACTGTAACAATACCCATTATCACCGTGTGCACTGTCACTATGGGCACGATCACCATTAGCACTGTAAGCATGTGCACTGTCACTATTTAGCACTGTCACTAGGTGAACTATGACCATGGGCACTTTCACGATGTGCACTATCACCATGAGCACAGTTACCATGGGCACTGTTACAATGTGCAGAGTCACCATCGGTACTGTCCCCATGGGAACTGCCACCAAGAGCACTGTCACCATTAACATTGTCACCACGAGCACTGCCACCATGGGCACTGCTATTATGAGCACTGTCACCATGAGAACTGTCGCTATGAGAACTGCCACCATGGGTATTTTCAACATGAGTACTGTCAACTTGGGTATTGTCACCATTAGCACTGTCACGATGAGCACTATTACTGGGAGCACTATCACTGTGAGCACTGTCACCATGAGCACTGTCGCCAAGGGTACTGGCACAATGCAGACTGGCACCATGAGCCCTGTCACCATTGGCACTATCACTTTGAGCA
This sequence comes from Mesoplodon mirus, assembly GCF_964341445.2. Taxonomy (NCBI): domain Eukaryota; kingdom Metazoa; phylum Chordata; class Mammalia; order Artiodactyla; family Ziphiidae; genus Mesoplodon; species Mesoplodon mirus. Next base: position 2,793,820 of record NW_028295808.1, on the reverse strand, counting down.
TTCTCACCATGGTCACTGTCACCATGGGCACTGTTACCATGAGCACTGTCACTACAGGAAATGGTTGCGTGGGCACTGTCACCACGGGTACTGTCATCATGGGCAGTGTCACCATGGGAACTGTAAGCATGGGCACTGCCACCATGGGCAATATCACTGTGAGCACTGTCACCATGGGTACTGCAACAAAGAGAACTGTCACCGTGAGTACTGTCTGCATGGGTTGTCACCGTGTGCACTGTCACCATGAGAACTGTCAACATGGGCACTGTCACCATTTTTCACTGCCACCATGTGCAATGTCACCATGGGCACTATCACACTGAGAACTGTCACAATGAGTCCTGTCATCATGGGCACTGTCACCAAGGGCACGGCCACCATGTGCACTGTTACCATGGTCACTATCACCGTGAGCATTGTCCCCATGGGAACTAACAACATGGTCAATGTCATCCCGAACACTTTCACAATGGGAACTGCCACCTTGGGCACTATCAACAAGTGGACTCTCACCATAGGCACTATCACCATGGGCACTGTCACCGTGAGCACTGTCACCATCGGCACTGTCATCATGAGCACTATTACTGTGAGTACTACCACCATGAGCACTCTCACTGTGGTCACTGTCACCATGGGCACTCTTATCGTGAGCACTTTCACTATGGGTACTGGCACAGTGCGGACTGTCACACTGAGACCTGCCACCATGGACACTATCACCATGAGCACTTTCACCATGGTCACTGTTACCATGGGTACTGTCACTGGGAGCACTGTCACTATAGGCAATTGTACCATGGGCACTGTCACCATGGGCACTGTCATCATGGGCATTGACACTGTTGGCAGTGTCTCCATGGGCACTGTCACAGAGAGAAAAGTCATCATGGGAACTGTCACAGTCAGTATTCTCACCATGGGCACTCTCATTGTGGGCAATGCCTCCGTGAGCACTACTACCATGAACACTGCTACCGTGAACACTCTCATGATAAGAACTGTCACCATGGGCACAGACACCATGGGCACTCTCACGGTGTGCACTGTAACCAGGGGCACTTTCACCCTGGGCACTGTCACCATGAGCACTCTAACCATGGGCACTGTAACCATGGGCACTATCACCATGAGCAATATAACCATGGGCACTGTCACTATTTTGCACTGCCACCAGATGCACCATGACCATGTGCACTGTCACCATGGGCAGTGTCACCATTAGTAGTCTCACCATGGTCACTGCACCACGAGTACTGTCAACAAGAGCACTGTCACCATGAGCACTGCCACCATGAGCACTGTCACAAGAACTGTCCCTATGTGAACTGCCACCATGGGCACTTTCACCATGATTACTGTCACCGTGGGTATTGTCACCTTGGGCAATGTCAACGTGAGTAATATCACTGTGAGCACTATCACCCTGAGCTCTGTCATCATGGACACAGCCTCCATGCGGACTGTCACCATGAACACCCTCACCATGGGCACTATCACGGTAAGAACAGTCACCGTGGTCACTGTCAACATGGGCACTTTCATCGTGAGCAGTGTCACTAAGAGCATTATCACCATCAGAACTGTCCCCGTGTGAACAGTCACCATGGGCACTGTCAACCTGGAGACTATCACCTTGAGCACTGTCACCATGAACACTGTCACCATGAGCATTGTCACCATGAGCAATTTCAACAGGGTCACTTTCACCGTGAGAACTGTCACCACGGAAACTCTCACCATTGGCACTGCCTCTGAGGAATTGTCACGATGAGCACAATCACCATGGGCAGTGTCTCCATGGGCAGTTTCACCGTGAGCACTCTCACTATTGGCACTATCACCATAAGCACTGTCAGAATCGGCACAGTCACCGTGAGCACTGTCAAAACGGTTGTTGTCTCACTGGGCGATGTCACCTTGGGCACAGTCACCATTAGCACTGTCTCCATGGGCACTGTGATCTTGGGCACTTTCACCATGGGCTCTGTCACTGTGGGCACAGTCACAATGGGAAATATCACTTTGGACATTGTCATGGTGGACACTGTCACTGTGAGCATGGCCACCGTAACATCTATCACCATAAACACTGTAACTATGGGCACTGTCCACATGAAAACTGTCACTTATGTCACTGTCCACATGAGCAGTGTCAACATGATCACTCTCACAATGGGCAGGACACCCTGCGTGTTTCCAACATGGGCACTTTCACCATGAGCTCTCGCACTGTAGGAATTCTCACCTTAGGTACTGTCACCATGGGCACTGTCACCTTGAGCACTTTTACCATGAGCTCTGTCACCCTGGGTATTGTCACCATGGGCACTATCACCGTGAGAGTTGTGTACATGTGCATTCTCACCATGGGCACTATCACCATGAGCAATATCACCATGAATACTGTCACCCTGGGTATTGTCACCATGGGCACTGTCACCTTGAGCACTACACCGTGAGAATTGTGACTATGGGCACTGTCACCATGGGCACATTCACCATCGGCACTATCGCCATGAACACTGTCACCATGAGCACTGTCACTGTGTGCAGTTTCAGCATACACACTATCACCGTAAGGACTATCACCTTAAGCAATGTCACCATGAGCAAAATCACCATGGGCACTGTCAACATTTTGCACTGCCACCATGTGCATTGTCACCATGGGCACTTTACCATGAATACTGTCACCATGGGAAATATCACCATGGGCACTGTCACCATGAGCACGGTCAGTATGAGATTTTTCACCATAGGCACTGTCACCAGGAGAACTGTCACCATGGTCACATTCAACGTAAGAACTCTCACCTCGGAGACTATCAGCATTGGCATTGTCACTGTGGGTTTGTCACCATGAGCACTATCACCATGGGCAATGTCTCTAAGGACATTAACACCATGAGCACTGTCACTATTGGCACTCTCAGCATGGGCACTGTCACCTTGAGCACTGTCACAATGGGCCTTCTCACACTGCGTGCTGTCACAATGGGCACTGTCACTGTGGGCACTGTCACAATGGGAAGTATCACCTTGGGCTTTGTCAGCGTGGGCACTGTCACCATGGGCACGGCCACCATGAAATCTATCACCATAAGCCCTGTAAACATGGGCACTGTCCCATGAGCATGGCACCATGAGCACTGCCAGAATGAGCACTGTCACTTATGGCACTGTCCACATGAGCAGTGTGACCCTGATCACTGTCACCATGGGCAGGACACCCTGGGTATTGTCACCATGGGCACTGTCACCATGAGCACTCTCACCATGGAAATTGTCACCTTAGGTACTGTAACCATGGGCACTGTCACCATGAACACTTTTACCATGAGCTATGTTACCCTGGGTATTGTCACCATGGGCACTATCACCGTGAGAGTTGTGAACATGGGCACTCTCATCTTGGGGACTATCACCATGAGCAATGTCACCATGAATACTGTCACCCTGTGTATTGTCACCATGGGCACTGTCACCGTGAGCACTACACCGTGAGAATTGTGACTATGGGCACTGTCACCATGGGCACATTCACGATCGGCACTATCGCCATGAACACTGTCACCATGAGCACAATCACTGTGTGCAGTTTCACAATACACACTATCACCGTAGGGAATATCACCATAAGCAATGTCACCATGAGCAATATCACCATGGGCACTGTCACCATTTTGCACTGCCACTATGTGCAGTGTGACCATGGGCACTTTTACCATGAGTACTGTCACCATGGGTAATATCACCATGGGCACAGTCACCATGAGCACTGTCACTATGAGAATTTTCACCATAGGCACAGTCACCATGAGAAATGTCACCATGGGCACTGTCAACATGGAGACCATAACCTTGAGCACTGTCACCATGAGCACTGTCACCATGAGCAATATCACCATGGTCACATTCAATGTAAGAACTGTCACCACGGGGACTATCACAATTGGCACTGTCACTGTTGGGTTCTCACAATGAGCACTATCACCATGGGCATTGTCTCCATGGGCAGTTTCACCATGAGCACTGTCACTATTGGCACTCTCATCATCGGCACTATTCACCACGGGCACATTCACTGTGAGAACTGTCATCATGGGCTTTCTCACACTGGGTACTGTCATCATGGGCACTGTCACCCTGGGCACTGTCACATTGGGATATATCACCATGGGCTTTGTCAGCATGGGAACTGTCCACGGGGGTACTGACACCGTGACATCTATCACCATAATCACTGTAAACATGGACACTGTCACAATGAGAACGGTCAGCATGAGCACTGCCACACAGAGCACTGCTATTTATGGCACTGCCAACATGAGCACTGTCACCATGAGCAGTGTCACCAGGGGCATGACACCATGGGCACTGTCACCATGGTCATTGTCACCCTAAGTACTCTCATCATAGGCATTATCACTGTGAGAATTGTGAACATGGGCACTGTCACCATGGGCACTATCACCATGAGCACTGTCACCCTGTGTATTTACACCATGGGCACTGTCACTGTGAACACTACACCGTGAGAATTGTGACTATGGGCACTGTCACCCTGGACACTCTCACCATGGGAACTATCACCGTGAACACTGTAACCATGAACACTATCACTGTGTGCAGTGTCACCATGCGCACTGTCACCATGAGGACTATCACTGTAAGCAAAGTCACCATGAGGAATGTCACCATGGGCACTGTCACCATTTTGCACTGCCAGCATGTGCAGTGTCACCATGGGTAATATCACCATAGGCACTTTCACCGTGAGAAATGTGACCATGCAAAATATCTCTATGGGCACTGGAACCATGGGCATTGTCACTGTGAGCACTGTCACAATGGGAACTATCACCGAGAGAAATCTCAACATGCTAACTGTCCCCATGGGGACTCTTACTGTGAGAAGGGTCACCATGGGCATTGTCACTGTTGGCACTGTCCCCATGGGCACCGTCATTGTGGACAGTGTCACCATGGCCATTGCCACCTTGGGCTCTCTCACCATGAACACTGTAACAATGCAAATTATCACCGTGTGCTCTCTCACCATGGGCACTATCACCATGAGCACTGTCAGAATGTGCACTGTCACTATTTAGCACTGTCACCAGGTGAACTACCACCATGGGCACTATCACGATTTGCACTGTCACCATGAGCACAAATACCATGGGCACTGTAACAATGCACAGTGTCATCATCGGTATTGTCCCCATACGAACTGCCACCAAGAACACTGTCACCATTAACACTGTCACCACGAGCACTGGCACCTTGGGCACTGCTATTATGAGCACTGTCACCATGAGCACTCTCATCATGGGCACTTTCACCAAGGGCAGAGCCACCATGTGCACTGTTACCATGGTCACTATCACCGTGAGCACTGTCACCATGGGAACTACCAACATGGGCACTGTCATCATGAGCACTTTCACAATGGGAACTGCCACCACGGCACTATTAATGTGAGCACACTCACCATGGGCACTATCACCAAGGGCACTGTCAGTTTCAGAACTATCACCATGGGTACTGCAACCATGACCACTGTCACCGTTATCACTGTCACCATTCTCAGTATCACCATGTGCACTGTCACCATGGGCACTATCACCAGGAGAACTGTCAGCATCGGCACTGTCACCATGGGTATTGTGACTTTGGGCACTGTCACCATGAGCACTGTCACCTTGGGCAGTGGCACAATGTGGACTGTCACAATAAGCACTGTCATCATGGGCTCTATCAACATTATAAAGGTCACCGTGGTCACTATCACCAAGGGCACTGTCACTGTGAGCACTATCACTGTGAGGGTTCTGACCATGTGCACTGTTACTATGGGTAGTGTCCCCATGGTCAATTTCACTGTTAGTACTGTCACCATGGACACTATAACTAAGGGCACTGTCACCGTGAGCTCTGTCACCTTGGGCACTTTCACCATGAGCAGTGCCACTGTGACCACTCTCACCATAAGAACTGTCACCATGGGCACTTTCATGATGAGCACTTCCAACATTGGCACTATCACCTTGAGCACTGTCAACAAGAGCACTGTCATGGTGGGCAGTGTCACCATGCGCACTGTCACCATGAACACGGTCACCATGAGTACTGTCACCCTGGGTATTTTCACCATGGGCACTGTCACTGTGAGCACTACACCATGAGAATTGTGACTATGGGCACTGTTACCATGGACACTCTCACCATGGGAACTATCACTGTGAACACTGTCACAGTGAACATTGTCACTGTGTGCATTGTTACCATGCACACAGTCACCATAAGGATTATCACTGTAAGCAATGTCACCATGAACAATGTCACCATGGGCACTCTTACCATCTTGCACAGCCACCATGTGCAGTGTCACCATTGGTAATATCACCATAGGCACTTTCGCCGTGAGAAATGTTACCGAGCAGAATGTCTATATGGGCACTGGCACCATGGGCCTTCTCACTGAGAGCACTGTCACAACGGGCACTATAACCGTGAGAAATCTCACCATGCTAACTGTCCCCATGGGCACCGTCACCATGAGATGTGCCACCATGGGAACTGTTACTGTCGGCACTGTCACTTTGGGCACTGTCATTGTGGGCACTGTCACCATGGCTACTGCCACCTTGGGCTCTGTCACCATGAACACTGTTACAATGCCTATTATCACCGTGTGCACTGTCTCATGGGCACTATCACCATGAGCACTGTCAGCATGTGCACTGTCACTATTTAGCACTGTCACCAGGTGAACTACCACCATGGGCACTGTCAGGACGTGCACTATCACCGTGAGCACGATTACCATGGGAACTGTAACAATGCACAGTGTCACCATCGGTACTGTGCCCATGGGAACAGCCACCAAGGGCACTGTCACCATAAGCACTGTCACTGTGTGCAGTTTCACCATACACACTATTACTGGAAGGACTATCACCATAAGCAATGTCACCATGAGCAATATCACCATGGGCACTGTCAACATTTTGCACTGCCACCATGTGCAGTGTCACCATGGGCACTTTTACCATGAGTACCGTCACCATGGGTAATATCACCATGGGCACTGTCACCATGAGCAGTGCCACTATGAGAATTTTCACCATAGGCACTGTCACCATGAGAACTGTCACCATGGTCACATTCAACGTAAGAACTGTCACCACGGGGACTATCACCATTGTCACTGTCACCGTGGGGTTGTCACCATGAGCACTATCACCATGGGCAATATCTCCATGGGCAGTTTCACCATGAGAACTGTCATTATTGGCACTCTCACCATTGGCACTGTCACAATGGGCATGGTCACCGTGAGCTGTGTCACCTTGGGCCTTGTCAAACTGGGCGCTGTCACCATGGGCTCTTTCACAATGGGAAGTATCACCATGGAATTTGTCAGCCTGGGCACTGTCCCCGTGGGCACTGACACCGTTACATCTATCAGCATAAACACTGTAAACGTGCACACTGTCACCATGAGCACAGTCACCTTGAGCACTGTCACCATGGGCCTTGTCACACTGGGCGCTGTCACCATGGGCACCGTCACCGTGAGCACTGTCACAATGGGAAGTATCACCATGGGCTTTGTCACGCTGGGCACTGTCCCTGTGTGCAGTGTCACCGTGACATCTATCACCATAAGCAATGTAAATATGGGCACTGTCCCCATGAGCACAGTCACCATAAGCACTGCCACAATGAGCACTGTTATTTATGGCAATGCCAACATGAGAACTGTCACCATGAGCACTGTCACCATAGGCGTGACACCATGTGCACTGTCACCATGTGCATTGTCAACCTAGGTACTCTCACCATTGGCATTATCACTGTGAGAATTGTGAACATGGGCACTGTCACCATGGGCACTGTCATCATGGGCAGTGTCACCATGGGAACTGTAAACATGGGCACGGCCACCATGGGCAATATCACTGTGAGCACTGTCACCATGGGTACTGCAACAAAGATAACTCTCACCGTGAGTACTGTCTTCATGAGTTGTCACCGTGTGCACTGTCACCATGAGAACTGTCAACATGGGCACTGTCACCATTTTTCACTGCCACCATCTGAAATGTCACCATGGGCACTATCACCATGAGAACTGTCACCCTGAGTCCTGTCAACACGGGCACTGTCACCAAGGGCACGGCCACCATGTGCAGTGTTACCATGGTCACTATCACCGTGAGTACTCTCACCATGGGAACTACCAACATGGGCAAAGTCATCATGAGCACTTTCACCATGGGAACTGCCACCATGGGCACTATCACCATCGGCACTGTCACCATGAGCACTATTACTGTGAGTACTACCACCATGAGCACTCTCACCAAGGACACTATCACCATGCGCACTGTCACCATGAGTACTTTCCTATGGGTACTGGCACAATGCGGACTGTCACAATGAGCCGTGTCACCATGGACACTATCACCATGAGCAATCTCACCGTGGTAACTGTTACTATGGGTATTGTGACTGTCAGCACTGTCACCATAGGCAATGGCACTGTGGGCACTGTCACCATGGGCACTGTCATCATGGGCATTGTCCCCATCTTCAGTGCCACCATGGGCAATGCAACCATGTGCACTATCACTGTAAGCTCTGTCACCACGGGTACTGCTACCATGAGCACTGTCACTGTAAGCTCTGTCACCACGGGTACTGCTACCATGAGCACTGTCAGCATGGGTTGTAACCGTGTGCACTGTCACTATGAGAACTGTCAGCATGGGCACTGTCACCATTTTTCACTGCTGCCATGTGCACTACCACCATGTGCACTATCACCATGGGCACTATCACCGTGAGCACTGTCACCATGAGTAATGTCATCATGGGCAGTGTCACCAAGGGCACAACCACCATGTGTACCATTACCATGGTCACTATCACCGTGAGCACTGTCACCATGGTAACTACCAACATGGGCACTGTCACCATGAGCACATTGACAATGGGAACCTCCACCATGGGCACTATTAATGTGAGCACACTCACCATGGACACTATCACCAAGGGTACTGTCACTTTCAGCACTATCACCATGGGTACTGCAACCATTACCACTGTCACCATAAGCACTGTCACCATTCTCAGTATCACCATGTGCACTGTCACCATGGGCACTATCTCCATGAGAACTGTCAGCTTGGGCACTGTCACCATGGGTATTGTGACTTTGGGCAATGTCACCATGAGCACTGTCACCTTGGGCACTGGCACAATGTGGACTGTCACCATGAGCACTGTCATCATGGGCACTATTACCGTTAGAACTGTCACCGTGGTCACTGTCACCATGGGCACTGTCACGGTAAGCACTGTCACAGTGAAGGTTGTGACCATGGGCACTGTCACCATGGGCAGTGACCCCATGGACAATTTCACTGTTTGTAATGTCACCATGGACACTATAACTATGGGCACTGTCACCGTGAGCTCTGTCACCATGGGCACTTTCACCATGAGCACTGCCACTCTGACCACTCTCACCATAAGAACTGTCATAATGGGCCCTTTACCGATGGGCACTTCCAACATTGGCACTATCACCGTGAGCACTGTCAACAAGAGCCCTGTCACGGTGGGCAGTGTCACCATGTGCACTATCACCGCAAGGACTATCACATTAAGCAATGTCACCATGGGCACTGTCACCATTTTGCACTGCCAGCATGTGCACTATCACCTTAGGTACTGTCACCATGAGCACTTTATCACTGCGTACTGTCACCATGGGTAATATCACCATGGGCACTGTCACCGTTATCACTATCACCGTGAGAGATGCCATGATGGGCACTGGCGCCATGGGTCTTGTCACTATGAGCACTGAAACAATGGGCACAATCACTGTGAGAAATTTCACCATGCTAACTCTACCCAAAGGCTCTGTGACAGAGAGAAATGTCACCATGGGCTCTGTCACAGTCAGTATTCTCACCATGGGCACTCTCATTGTGGGCACTGCCACCGTGAGCACTATTACCATGAACACTGCTACCGTTTGCACTATCATGATAAGAACTGTCACCATGGGCACAGACAACATGGGTACTCTCACGTTGTGCACTGTCACCAGGGGAACTGTCACCATGGGCACTGTCACCATGAGCACTCTAACCATGGGCACTCTCACCATGGGCACTATCACCATGGGCACTCTCACTATTTTGCACTGCCACCAGATGCACCATGACCATGTGCACTGTCACCATGGGCAGTGTCACCACTGGGAGTCTCACCATGGGCACTGCACCATGATCACTGTCACCAAGAGCACTGTCACCACGAGCACTGCCACCATGAGCACTGTCACAAGAACTGCCACCATGGGCACTTTCACCATGATTACTGTCATCGTGGGTATTGTCACCTTGGGCAGTGTCAACGTGAGCAATATCACTGTGAGCACTATCACCCTGAGCACTGTCACCATGGGCACAGCCTCAATGCGGACTCTCACCATGAACACTGTCACCATGCGCACTATCACGGTGAGAACAGTCACCGTCGTCACTGTCACCATGGGCACATTTACCATGAGGACTGTCACTAAGAGCATTATCACCATAGGCACTGTCACCATGAGAACAGTCATCAAGGGCACTGTCAACATGGAGACTATCACCTCAAGCACTGTCACCATGAACACTGTCACCGTGAGCATTGTCACCATGAGCAATTTCAACAGGGTCACTTTCACCATGAGAACTGTCACCACGGGAACTCTCACCATTGGCACTGCCTCCATGGGATTGTCACGATGAGCACTATCACCATGGGCATTGTCTCCATGGGCAGTTTCACCGTGAGCACTCTCACTATTGGCACTATCATCATCGGCACTCTCAGCATCGGCACAGTCACCGTGAGCACTGTCACAATGGGTGTTGTCACACTGGGTGCAGTTACCATGGGCACAGTCACCATTAGAACTGTCACCATGGGCACTGTGATCCTGGGCACTTTCACCATGGGCTCTTTCACAATGGGCACTCTCACAATGGGAAGTATCACCATGGGCTTTGTCATCGTGGGCACTGTCACTGTGAGCATGGCCACCGTAACATCTATCACCATAAGCACTGTAACCATGAGCACTGTCCACATGAGCAGTGCCACAGTGAGCACTGTCACTTATGGCACTGTCCACATGAGCAGTGTCACCATGATCACTCTCACTATGGGCAGGACACCCTGGGTGTTTTCACCATGGGCACTGTCACCTTGAGCACATTGACCATGAGCTCTCTCACCCTGGGTGTTGTCACCATGGGCAGTATCACCGTGAGAGCTGTGTACATGGGCAGTCTCACCATGTGCACTATCACCATGAGCAATGTCACCATGAATAATGTCACCCTGTGTATTGTCACCATGGGCACTGTCACCATGGGCACATTCACCATCGGCACTATCACTGTTAAAAGTGTCACCAAGAGCACAGTCACTGTGTGCAGTTTCACCATACACACTATCACCGTAAGGATTATTACCATAAGCAATGTCACCATGAGCAATATCACCATGGGCACTGTCACCATATTGCACTGCCACCATGTGCAGTGTCACCATGGGCACTTTTACCATGAGTACTGTCACCATGGGTAATATCACCATGGGCACTGTCACCATGAGCACTGTTACTATGAGAATTTTCACTGTAGGCACTGTCACCATGAGAAGTGTCGCCATGGTCACATTCAACGTAAGAACTGTCACCTCAGGGATTATCAACATTGTCACTGTCACCGTGGGGTTGTCACCATGAGCACTATCACCATGGGCAATGTCTCCATGGGCAGTATCACCATGAGCACTGACACTATTGGCACTCTCACCATCAGCAATGTCACCAGGGGCACGGTCACCGTGAGCACTGTCTCCATGGGCCTTGTCACACTGGGCGCTGTCACCATGGGCACTGCCACCTTGGGCTCTCTCACCATTAACACTGTAACAATACCCATTATCACCGTGTGCACTGTCACTATGGGCACGATCACCATTAGCACTGTAAGCATGTGCACTGTCACTATTTAGCACTGTCACTAGGTGAACTATGACCATGGGCACTTTCACGATGTGCACTATCACCATGAGCACAGTTACCATGGGCACTGTTACAATGTGCAGAGTCACCATCGGTACTGTCCCCATGGGAACTGCCACCAAGAGCACTGTCACCATTAACATTGTCACCACGAGCACTGCCACCATGGGCACTGCTATTATGAGCACTGTCACCATGAGAACTGTCGCTATGAGAACTGCCACCATGGGTATTTTCAACATGAGTACTGTCAACTTGGGTATTGTCACCATTAGCACTGTCACGATGAGCACTATTACTGGGAGCACTATCACTGTGAGCACTGTCACCATGAGCACTGTCGCCAAGGGTACTGGCACAATGCAGACTGGCACCATGAGCCCTGTCACCATTGGCACTATCACTTTGAGCATTCTCATCATGGTCACTGTCACCATGGGCACTGTTACCATGAGCACTGTCACTACAGGAAATGGTTGCGTGGGCACTGTCACCACGGGTACTGTCATCATGGGCAGTGTCACCATGGGAACTGTAAGCATGGGCACTGCCACCATGGGCAATATCACTGTGAGCACTGTCACCATGGGTACTGCAACAAAGAGAACTGTCACCGTGAGTACTGTCTGCATGGGTTGTCACCGTGTGCACTGTCACCATGAGAACTGTCAACATGGGCACTGTCACCATTTTTCACTGCCACCATGTGCAATGTCACCATGGGCACTATCACACTGAGAACTGTCACAATGAGTCCTGTCATCATGGGCACTGTCACCAAGGGCACGGCCACCATGTGCACTGTTACCATGGTCACTATCACCGTGAGCATTGTCCCCATGGGAACTAACAACATGGTCAATGTCATCCCGAACACTTTCACAATGGGAACTGCCACCTTGGGCACTATCAACAAGTGGACTCTCACCATAGGCACTATCACCATGGGCACTGTCACCGTGAGCACTGTCACCATCGGCACTGTCATCATGAGCACTATTACTGTGAGTACTACCACCATGAGCACTCTCACTGTGGTCACTGTCACCATGGGCACTCTTATCGTGAGCACTTTCACTATGGGTACTGGCACAGTGCGGACTGTCACACTGAGACCTGCCACCATGGACACTATCACCATGAGCACTTTCACCATGGTCACTGTTACCATGGGTACTGTCACTGGGAGCACTGTCACTATAGGCAATTGTACCATGGGCACTGTCACCATGGGCACTGTCATCATGGGCATTGACACTGTTGGCAGTGTCTCCATGGGCACTGTCACAGAGAGAAAAGTCATCATGGGAACTGTCACAGTCAGTATTCTCACCATGGGCACTCTCATTGTGGGCAATGCCTCCGTGAGCACTACTACCATGAACACTGCTACCGTGAACACTCTCATGATAAGAACTGTCACCATGGGCACAGACACCATGGGCACTCTCACGGTGTGCACTGTAACCAGGGGCACTTTCACCCTGGGCACTGTCACCATGAGCACTCTAACCATGGGCACTGTAACCATGGGCACTATCACCATGAGCAATATAACCATGGGCACTGTCACTATTTTGCACTGCCACCAGATGCACCATGACCATGTGCACTGTCACCATGGGCAGTGTCACCATTAGTAGTCTCACCATGGTCACTGCACCACGAGTACTGTCAACAAGAGCACTGTCACCATGAGCACTGCCACCATGAGCACTGTCACAAGAACTGTCCCTATGTGAACTGCCACCATGGGCACTTTCACCATGATTACTGTCACCGTGGGTATTGTCACCTTGGGCAATGTCAACGTGAGTAATATCACTGTGAGCACTATCACCCTGAGCTCTGTCATCATGGACACAGCCTCCATGCGGACTGTCACCATGAACACCCTCACCATGGGCACTATCACGGTAAGAACAGTCACCGTGGTCACTGTCAACATGGGCACTTTCATCGTGAGCAGTGTCACTAAGAGCATTATCACCATCAGAACTGTCCCCGTGTGAACAGTCACCATGGGCACTGTCAACCTGGAGACTATCACCTTGAGCACTGTCACCATGAACACTGTCACCATGAGCATTGTCACCATGAGCAATTTCAACAGGGTCACTTTCACCGTGAGAACTGTCACCACGGAAACTCTCACCATTGGCACTGCCTCTGAGGAATTGTCACGATGAGCACAATCACCATGGGCAGTGTCTCCATGGGCAGTTTCACCGTGAGCACTCTCACTATTGGCACTATCACCATAAGCACTGTCAGAATCGGCACAGTCACCGTGAGCACTGTCAAAACGGTTGTTGTCTCACTGGGCGATGTCACCTTGGGCACAGTCACCATTAGCACTGTCTCCATGGGCACTGTGATCTTGGGCACTTTCACCATGGGCTCTGTCACTGTGGGCACAGTCACAATGGGAAATATCACTTTGGACATTGTCATGGTGGACACTGTCACTGTGAGCATGGCCACCGTAACATCTATCACCATAAACACTGTAACTATGGGCACTGTCCACATGAAAACTGTCACTTATGTCACTGTCCACATGAGCAGTGTCAACATGATCACTCTCACAATGGGCAGGACACCCTGCGTGTTTCCAACATGGGCACTTTCACCATGAGCTCTCGCACTGTAGGAATTCTCACCTTAGGTACTGTCACCATGGGCACTGTCACCTTGAGCACTTTTACCATGAGCTCTGTCACCCTGGGTATTGTCACCATGGGCACTATCACCGTGAGAGTTGTGTACGTGTGCATTCTCACCATGGGCACTATCACCATGAGCAATATCACCATGAATACTGTCACCCTGGGTATTGTCACCATGGGCACTGTCACCTTGAGCACTACACCGTGAGAATTGTGACTATGGGCACTGTCACCATGGGCACATTCACCATCGGCACTATCGCCATGAACACTGTCACCATGAGCACTGTCACTGTGTGCAGTTTCAGCATACACACTATCACCGTAAGGACTATCACCTTAAGCAATGTCACCATGAGCAAAATCACCATGGGCACTGTCAACATTTTGCACTGCCACCATGTGCATTGTCACCATGGGCACTTTACCATGAATACTGTCACCATGGGAAATATCACCATGGGCACTGTCACCATGAGCACGGTCAGTATGAGATTTTTCACCATAGGCACTGTCACCAGGAGAACTGTCACCATGGTCACATTCAACGTAAGAACTGTCACCTCGGAGACTATCAGCATTGGCATTGTCACTGTGGGTTTGTCACCATGAGCACTATCACCATGGGCAATGTCTCTAAGGACATTATCACCATGAGCACTGTCACTATTGGCACTCTCAGCATGGGCACTGTCACCTTGGGCACGGTCACCTTGAGCACTGTCACAATGGGCCTTCTCACACTGCGTGCTGTCACAATGGGCACTGTCACTGTGGGCACTGTCACAATGGGAAGTATCACCTTGGGCTTTGTCAGCGTGGGCACTGTCACCATGGGCACGGCCACCATGAAATCTATCACCATAAGCCCTGTAAACATGGGCACTGTCCCATGAGCATGGCACCATGAGCACTGCCAGAATGAGCACTGTCACTTATGGCACTGTCCACATGAGCAGTGTGACCCTGATCACTGTCACCATGGGCAGGACACCCTGGGTATTGTCACCATGGGCACTGTCACCATGAGCACTCTCACCATGGAAATTGTCACCTTAGGTACTGTAACCATGGGCACTGTCACCATGAACACTTTTACCATGAGCTATGTTACCCTGGGTATTGTCACCATGGGCACTATCACCGTGAGAGTTGTGAACATGGGCACTCTCATCTTGGGGACTATCACCATGAGCAATGTCACCATGAATACTGTCACCCTGTGTATTGTCACCATGGGCACTGTCACCGTGAGCACTACACCGTGAGAATTGTGACTATGGGCACTGTCACCATGGGCACATTCACGATCGGCACTATCGCCATGAACACTGTCACCATGAGCACAATCACTGTGTGCAGTTTCACAATACACACTATCACCGTAGGGAATATCACCATAAGCAATGTCACCATGAGCAATATCACCATGGGCACTGTCACCATTTTGCACTGCCACTATGTGCAGTGTGACCATGGGCACTTTTACCATGAGTACTGTCACCATGGGTAATATCACCATGGGCACAGTCACCATGAGCACTGTCACTATGAGAATTTTCACCATAGGCACAGTCACCATGAGAAATGTCACCATGGGCACTGTCAACATGGAGACCATAACCTTGAGCACTGTCACCATGAGCACTGTCACCATGAGCAATATCACCATGGTCACATTCAATGTAAGAACTGTCACCACGGGGACTATCACAATTGGCACTGTCACTGTTGGGTTCTCACAATGAGCACTATCACCATGGGCATTGTCTCCATGGGCAGTTTCACCATGAGCACTGTCACTATTGGCACTCTCATCATCGGCAATATTCACCACGGGCACATTCACTGTGAGAACTGTCATCATGGGCTTTCTCACACTGGGTACTGTCATCATGGGCACTGTCACCCTGGGCACTGTCACATTGGGATATATCACCATGGGCTTTGTCAGCATGGGAACTGTCCACGGGGGTACTGACACCGTGACATCTATCACCATAATCACTGTAAACATGGACACTGTCACAATGAGAACGGTCAGCATGAGCACTGCCACACAGAGCACTGCTATTTATGGCACTGCCAACATGAGCACTGTCACCATGAGCAGTGTCACCAGGGGCATGACACCATGGGCACTGTCACCATGGTCATTGTCACCCTAAGTACTCTCATCATAGGCATTATCACTGTGAGAATTGTGAACATGGGCACTGTCACCATGGGCACTATCACCATGAGCACTGTCACCCTGTGTATTTACACCATGGGCACTGTCACTGTGAACACTACACCGTGAGAATTGTGACTATGGGCACTGTCACCCTGGACACTCTCACCATGGGAACTATCACCGTGAACACTGTAACCATGAACACTATCACTGTGTGCAGTGTCACCATGCGCACTGTCACCATGAGGACTATCACTGTAAGCAAAGTCACCATGAGGAATGTCACCATGGGCACTGTCACCATTTTGCACTGCCAGCATGTGCAGTGTCACCATGGGTAATATCACCATAGGCACTTTCACCGTGAGAAATGTGACCGTGCAAAATATCTCTATGGGCACTGGCACCATGGGCATTGTCACTGTGAGCACTGTCACAATGGGAACTATCACCGAGAGAAATCTCAACATGCTAACTGTCCCCATGGGGACTCTTACTGTGAGAAGGGTCACCATGGGCATTGTCACTGTTGGCACTGTCCCCATGGGCACTGTCATTGTGGACAGTGTCACCATGGCCATTGCCACCTTGGGCTCTCTCACCATGAACACTGTAACAATGCAAATTATCACCGTGTGCTCTCTCACCATGGGCACTATCACCATGAGCACTGTCAGAATGTGCACTGTCACTATTTAGCACTGTCACCAGGTGAACTACCACCATGGGCACTATCACGATTTGCACTGTCACCATGAGCACAAATACCATGGGCACTGTAACAATGCACAGTGTCATCATCGGTATTGTCCCCATACGAACTGCCACCAAGAACACTGTCACCATTAACACTGTCACCACGAGCACTGGCACCTTGGGCACTGCTATTATGAGCACTGTCACCATGAGCACTCTCATCATGGGCACTTTCACCAAGGGCAGAGCCACCATGTGCACTGTTACCATGGTCACTATCACCGTGAGCACTGTCACCATGGGAACTACCAACATGGGCACTGTCATCATGAGCACTTTCACAATGGGAACTGCCACCACGGCACTATTAATGTGAGCACACTCACCATGGGCACTATCACCAAGGGCACTGTCAGTTTCAGAACTATCACCATGGGTACTGCAACCATGACCACTGTCACCGTTATCACTGTCACCATTCTCAGTATCACCATGTGCACTGTCACCATGGGCACTATCACCAGGAGAACTGTCAGCATCGGCACTGTCACCATGGGTATTGTGACTTTGGGCACTGTCACCATGAGCACTGTCACCTTGGGCAGTGGCACAATGTGGACTGTCACAATAAGCACTGTCATCATGGGCTCTATCAACATTATAAAGGTCACCGTGGTCACTATCACCAAGGGCACTGTCACTGTGAGCACTATCACTGTGAGGGTTCTGACCATGTGCACTGTTACTATGGGTAGTGTCCCCATGGTCAATTTCACTGTTAGTACTGTCACCATGGACACTATAACTAAGGGCACTGTCACCGTGAGCTCTGTCACCTTGGGCACTTTCACCATGAGCAGTGCCACTGTGACCACTCTCACCATAAGAACTGTCACCGTGGGCACTTTCATGATGAGCACTTCCAACATTGGCACTATCACCTTGAGCACTGTCAACAAGAGCACTGTCATGGTGGGCAGTGTCACCATGCGCACTGTCACCATGAACACGGTCACCATGAGTACTGTCACCCTGGGTATTTTCACCATGGGCACTGTCACTGTGAGCACTACACCATGAGAATTGTGACTATGGGCACTGTTACCATGGACACTCTCACCATGGGAACTATCACTGTGAACACTGTCACAGTGAACATTGTCACTGTGTGCATTGTTACCATGCACACAGTCACCATAAGGATTATCACTGTAAGCAATGTCACCATGAACAATGTCACCATGGGCACTCTTACCATCTTGCACAGCCACCATGTGCAGTGTCACCATTGGTAATATCACCATAGGCACTTTCGCCGTGAGAAATGTTACCGAGCAGAATGTCTATATGGGCACTGGCACCATGGGCCTTCTCACTGAGAGCACTGTCACAACGGGCACTATAACCGTGAGAAATCTCACCATGCTAACTGTCCCCATGGGCACCGTCACCATGAGATGTGCCACCATGGGAACTGTTACTGTCGGCACTGTCACTTTGGGCACTGTCATTGTGGGCACTGTCACCATGGCTACTGCCACCTTGGGCTCTGTCACCATGAACACTGTTACAATGCCTATTATCACCGTGTGCACTGTCTCATGGGCACTATCACCATGAGCACTGTCAGCATGTGCACTGTCACTATTTAGCACTGTCACCAGGTGAACTACCACCATGGGCACTGTCAGGACGTGCACTATCACCGTGAGCACGATTACCATGGGAACTGTAACAATGCACAGTGTCACCATCGGTACTGTGCCCATGGGAACAGCCACCAAGGGCACTGTCACCATAAGCACTGTCACTGTGTGCAGTTTCACCATACACACTATTACTGGAAGGACTATCACCATAAGCAATGTCACCATGAGCAATATCACCATGGGCACTGTCAACATTTTGCACTGCCACCATGTGCAGTGTCACCATGGGCACTTTTACCATGAGTACCGTCACCATGGGTAATATCACCATGGGCACTGTCACCATGAGCAGTGCCACTATGAGAATTTTCACCATAGGCACTGTCACCATGAGAACTGTCACCATGGTCACATTCAACGTAAGAACTGTCACCACGGGGACTATCACCATTGTCACTGTCACCGTGGGGTTGTCACCATGAGCACTATCACCATGGGCAATATCTCCATGGGCAGTTTCACCATGAGAACTGTCATTATTGGCACTCTCACCATCGGCACTGTCACAATGGGCATGGTCAACGTGAGCTGTGTCACCTTGGGCCTTGTCAAACTGGGCGCTGTCACCATGGGCTCTTTCACAATGGGAAGTATCACCATGGAATTTGTCAGCCTGGGCACTGTCCCCGTGGGCACTGACACCGTTACATCTATCAGCATAAACACTGTAAACGTGCACACTGTCACCATGAGCACAGTCACCTTGAGCACTGTCACCATGGGCCTTGTCACACTGGGCGCTGTCACCATGGGCACCATCACCGTGAGCACTGTCACAATGGGAAGTGTCACCATGGGCTTTGTCACGCTGGGCACTGTCCCTGTGTGCAGTGTCACCGTGACATCTATCACCATAAGCAATGTAAATATGGGCACTGTCCCCATGAGCACAGTCACCATAAGCACTGCCACAATGAGCACTGTTATTTATGGCAATGCCAACATGAGAACTGTCACCATGAGCACTGTCACCATAGGCGTGACACCATGTGCACTGTCACCATGTGCATTGTCAACCTAGGTACTCTCACCATTGGCATTATCACTGTGAGAATTGTGAACATGGGCACTGTCACCATGGGCACTGTCATCATGGGCAGTGTCACCATGGGAACTGTAAACATGGGCACGGCCACCATGGGCAATATCACTGTGAGCACTGTCACCATGGGTACTGCAACAAAGATAACTCTCACCGTGAGTACTGTCTTCATGAGTTGTCACCGTGTGCACTGTCACCATGAGAACTGTCAACATGGGCACTGTCACCATTTTTCACTGCCACCATCTGAAATGTCACCATGGGCACTATCACCATGAGAACTGTCACCCTGAGTCCTGTCAACACGGGCACTGTCACCAAGGGCACGGCCACCATGTGCAGTGTTACCATGGTCACTATCACCGTGAGTACTCTCACCATGGGAACTACCAACATGGGCAAAGTCATCATGAGCACTTTCACCATGGGAACTGCCACCATGGGCACTATCACCATCGGCACTGTCACCATGAGCACTATTACTGTGAGTACTACCACCGTGAGCACTCTCACCAAGGACACTATCACCATGCGCACTGTCACCATGAGTACTTTCCTATGGGTACTGGCACAATGCGGACTGTCACAATGAGCCGTGTCACCATGGACACTATCACCATGAGCAATCTCACCGTGGTAACTGTTACTATGGGTATTGTGACTGTCAGCACTGTCACCATAGGCAATGGCACTGTGGGCACTGTCACCATGGGCACTGTCATCATGGGCATTGTCCCCATCTTCAGTGCCACCATGGGCAATGCAACCATGTGCACTATCACTGTAAGCTCTGTCACCACGGGTACTGCTACCATGAGCACTGTCACTGTAAGCTCTGTCACCACGGGTACTGCTACCATGAGCACTGTCAGCATGGGTTGTAACCGTGTGCACTGTCACTATGAGAACTGTCAGCATGGGCACTGTCACCATTTTTCACTGCTGCCATGTGCACTACCACCATGTGCACTATCACCATGGGCACTATCACCGTGAGCACTGTCACCATGAGTAATGTCATCATGGGCAGTGTCACCAAGGGCACAACCACCATGTGTACCATTACCATGGTCACTATCACCGTGAGCACTGTCACCATGGTAACTACCAACATGGGCACTGTCACCATGAACACATTGACAATGGGAACCTCCACCATGGGCACTATTAATGTGAGCACACTCACCATGGACACTATCACCAAGGGTACTGTCACTTTCAGCACTATCACCATGGGTACTGCAACCATTACCACTGTCACCATAAGCACTGTCACCATTCTCAGTATCACCATGTGCACTGTCACCATGGGCACTATCTCCATGAGAACTGTCAGCTTGGGCACTGTCACCATGGGTATTGTGACTTTGGGCAATGTCACCATGAGCACTGTCACCTTGGGCACTGGCACAATGTGGACTGTCACCATGAGCACTGTCATCATGGGCACTATTACCATTAGAACTGTCACCGTGGTCACTGTCACCATGGGCACTGTCACGGTAAGCACTGTCACAGTGAAGGTTGTGACCATGGGCACTGTCACCATGGGCAGTGACCCCATGGACAATTTCACTGTTTGTAATGTCACCATGGACACTATAACTATGGGCACTGTCACTGTGAGCTCTGTCACCATGGGCACTTTCACCATGAGCACTGCCACTCTGACCACTCTCACCATAAGAACTGTCATAATGGGCCCTTTACCGATGGGCACTTCCAACATTGGCACTATCACCGTGAGCACTGTCAACAAGAGCCCTGTCACGGTGGGCAGTGTCACCATGTGCACTATCACCGCAAGGACTATCACATTAAGCAATGTCACCATGGGCACTGTCACCATTTTGCACTGCCAGCATGTGCACTATCACCTTAGGTACTGTCACCATGAGCACTTTATCACTGCGTACTGTCACCATGGGTAATATCACCATGGGCACTGTCACCGTTATCACTATCACCGTGAGAGATGCCATGATGGGCACTGGCGCCATGGGTCTTGTCACTATGAGCACTGAAACAATGGGCACAATCACTGTGAGAAATTTCACCATGCTAACTCTACCCAAAGGCTCTGTGACAGAGAGAAATGTCACCATGGGCTCTGTCACAGTCAGTATTCTCACCATGGGCACTCTCATTGTGGGCACTGCCACCGTGAGCACTATTACCATGAACACTGCTACCGTTTGCACTATCATGATAAGAACTGTCACCATGGGCACAGACAACATGGGTACTCTCACGTTGTGCACTGTCACCAGGGGAACTGTCACCATGGGCACTGTCACCATGAGCACTCTAACCATGGGCACTCTCACCATGGGCACTATCACCATGGGCACTCTCACTATTTTGCACTGCCACCAGATGCACCATGACCATGTGCACTGTCACCATGGGCAGTGTCACCACTGGGAGTCTCACCATGGGCACTGCACCATGATCACTGTCACCAAGAGCACTGTCACCACGAGCACTGCCACCATGAGCACTGTCACAAGAACTGCCACCATGGGCACTTTCACCATGATTACTGTCATCGTGGGTATTGTCACCTTGGGCAGTGTCAACGTGAGCAATATCACTGTGAGCACTATCACCCTGAGCACTGTCACCATGGGCACAGCCTCAATGCGGACTCTCACCATGAACACTGTCACCATGCGCACTATCACGGTGAGAACAGTCACCGTCGTCACTGTCACCATGGGCACATTTACCATGAGGACTGTCACTAAGAGCATTATCACCATAGGCACTGTCACCATGAGAACAGTCATCAAGGGCACTGTCAACATGGAGACTATCACCTCAAGCACTGTCACCATGAACACTGTCACCGTGAGCATTGTCACCATGAGCAATTTCAACAGGGTCACTTTCACCATGAGAACTGTCACCACGGGAACTCTCACCATTGGCACTGCCTCCGTGGGATTGTCACGATGAGCACTATCACCATGGGCATTGTCTCCATGGGCAGTTTCACCGTGAGCACTCTCACTATTGGCACTATCACCATCGGCACTCTCAGCATCGGCACAGTCACCGTGAGCACTGTCACAATGGGTGTTGTCACACTGGGTGCAGTTACCATGGGCACAGTCACCATTAGAACTGTCACCATGGGCACTGTGATCCTGGGCACTTTCACCATGGGCTCTTTCACAATGGGCACTCTCACAATGGGAAGTATCACCATGGGCTTTGTCATCGTGGGCACTGTCACTGTGAGCATGGCCACCGTAACATCTATCACCATAAGCACTGTAACCATGAGCACTGTCCACATGAGCAGTGCCACAGTGAGCACTGTCACTTATGGCACTGTCCACATGAGCAGTGTCACCATGATCACTCTCACTATGGGCAGGACACCCTGGGTGTTTTCACCATGGGCACTGTCACCTTGAGCACATTGACCATGAGCTCTCTCACCCTGGGTGTTGTCACCATGGGCAGTATCACCGTGAGAGCTGTGTACATGGGCAGTCTCACCATGTGCACTATCACCATGAGCAATGTCACCATGAATAATGTCACCCTGTGTATTGTCACCATGGGCACTGTCACCATGGGCACATTCACCATCGGCACTATCACTGTTAAAAGTGTCACCAAGAGCACAGTCACTGTGTGCAGTTTCACCATACACACTATCACCGTAAGGATTATTACCATAAGCAATGTCACCATGAGCAATATCACCATGGGCACTGTCACCATATTGCACTGCCACCATGTGCAGTGTCACCATGGGCACTTTTACCATGAGTACTGTCACCATGGGTAATATCACCATGGGCACTGTCACCATGAGCACTGTTACTATGAGAATTTTCACTGTAGGCACTGTCACCATGAGAAGTGTCGCCATGGTCACATTCAACGTAAGAACTGTCACCTCAGGGATTATCAACATTGTCACTGTCACCGTGGGGTTGTCACCATGAGCACTATCACCATGGGCAATGTCTCCATGGGCAGTATCACCATGAGCACTGACACTATTGGCACTCTCACCATCAGCAATGTCACCAGGGGCACGGTCACCGTGAGCACTGTCTCCATGGGCCTTGTCACACTGGGCGCTGTCACCATGGGCACTGCCACCTTGGGCTCTCTCACCATTAACACTGTAACAATACCCATTATCACCGTGTGCACTGTCACTATGGGCACGATCACCATTAGCACTGTAAGCATGTGCACTGTCACTATTTAGCACTGTCACTAGGTGAACTATGACCATGGGCACTTTCACGATGTGCACTATCACCATGAGCACAGTTACCATGGGCACTGTTACAATGTGCAGAGTCACCATCGGTACTGTCCCCATGGGAACTGCCACCAAGAGCACTGTCACCATTAACATTGTCACCACGAGCACTGCCACCATGGGCACTGCTATTATGAGCACTGTCACCATGAGAACTGTCGCTATGAGAACTGCCACCATGGGTATTTTCAACATGAGTACTGTCAACTTGGGTATTGTCACCATTAGCACTGTCACGATGAGCACTATTACTGGGAGCACTATCACTGTGAGCACTGTCACCATGAGCACTGTCGCCAAGGGTACTGGCACAGTGCAGACTGGCACCATGAGCCCTGTCACCATTGGCACTATCACTTTGAGCATTCTCACCATGGTCACTGTCACCATGGGCACTGTTACCATGAGCACTGTCACTATAGGAAATGGTTGCGTGGGCACTGTCACCACGGGTACTGTCATCATGGGCAGTGTCACCATGGGAACTGTAAGCATGGGCACTGCCACCATGGGCAATATCACTGTGAGCACTGTCACCATGGGTACTGCAACAAAGAGAACTGTCACCGTGAGTACTGTCTGCATGGGTTGTCACCGTGTGCACTGTCACCATGAGAACTGTCAACATGGGCACTGTCACCATTTTTCACTGCCACCATGTGCAATGTCACCATGGGCACTATCACACTGAGAACTGTCACAATGAGTCCTGTCATCATGGGCACTGTCACCAAGGGCACGGCCACCATGTGCACTGTTACCATGGTCACTATCACCGTGAGCATTGTCCCCATGGGAACTAACAACATGGTCAATGTCATCCCGAACACTTTCACAATGGGAACTGCCACCTTGGGCACTATCAACAAGTGGACTCTCACCATAGGCACTATCACCATGGGCACTGTCACCGTGAGCACTGTCACCATCGGCACTGTCATCATGAGCACTATTACTGTGAGTACTACCACCATGAGCACTCTCACTGTGGTCACTGTCACCATGGGCACTCTTATCGTGAGCACTTTCACTATGGGTACTGGCACAGTGCGGACTGTCACACTGAGACCTGCCACCATGGACACTATCACCATGAGCACTTTCACCATGGTCACTGTTACCATGGGTACTGTCACTGGGAGCACTGTCACTATAGGCAATTGTACCATGGGCACTGTCACCATGGGCACTGTCATCATGGGCATTGACACTGTTGGCAGTGTCTCCATGGGCACTGTCACAGAGAGAAAAGTCATCATGGGAACTGTCACAGTCAGTATTCTCACCATGGGCACTCTCATTGTGGGCAATGCCTCCGTGAGCACTACTACCATGAACACTGCTACCGTGAACACTCTCATGATAAGAACTGTCACCATGGGCACAGACACCATGGGCACTCTCACGGTGTGCACTGTAACCAGGGGCACTTTCACCCTGGGCACTGTCACCATGAGCACTCTAACCATGGGCACTGTAACCATGGGCACTATCACCATGAGCAATATAACCATGGGCACTGTCACTATTTTGCACTGCCACCAGATGCACCATGACCATGTGCACTGTCACCATGGGCAGTGTCACCATTAGTAGTCTCACCATGGTCACTGCACCACGAGTACTGTCAACAAGAGCACTGTCACCATGAGCACTGCCACCATGAGCACTGTCACAAGAACTGTCCCTATGTGAACTGCCACCATGGGCACTTTCACCATGATTACTGTCACCGTGGGTATTGTCACCTTGGGCAATGTCAACGTGAGTAATATCACTGTGAGCACTATCACCCTGAGCTCTGTCATCATGGACACAGCCTCCATGCGGACTGTCACCATGAACACCCTCACCATGGGCACTATCACGGTAAGAACAGTCACCGTGGTCACTGTCAACATGGGCACTTTCATCGTGAGCAGTGTCACTAAGAGCATTATCACCATCAGAACTGTCCCCGTGTGAACAGTCACCATGGGCACTGTCAACCTGGAGACTATCACCTTGAGCACTGTCACCATGAACACTGTCACCATGAGCATTGTCACCATGAGCAATTTCAACAGGGTCACTTTCACCGTGAGAACTGTCACCACGGAAACTCTCACCATTGGCACTGCCTCTGAGGAATTGTCACGATGAGCACAATCACCATGGGCAGTGTCTCCATGGGCAGTTTCACCGTGAGCACTCTCACTATTGGCACTATCACCATAAGCACTGTCAGAATCGGCACAGTCACCGTGAGCACTGTCAAAACGGTTGTTGTCTCACTGGGCGATGTCACCTTGGGCACAGTCACCATTAGCACTGTCTCCATGGGCACTGTGATCTTGGGCACTTTCACCATGGGCTCTGTCACTGTGGGCACAGTCACAATGGGAAATATCACTTTGGACATTGTCATGGTGGACACTGTCACTGTGAGCATGGCCACCGTAACATCTATCACCATAAACACTGTAACTATGGGCACTGTCCACATGAAAACTGTCACTTATGTCACTGTCCACATGAGCAGTGTCAACATGATCACTCTCACAATGGGCAGGACACCCTGCGTGTTTCCAACATGGGCACTTTCACCATGAGCTCTCGCACTGTAGGAATTCTCACCTTAGGTACTGTCACCATGGGCACTGTCACCTTGAGCACTTTTACCATGAGCTCTGTCACCCTGGGTATTGTCACCATGGGCACTATCACCGTGAGAGTTGTGTACATGTGCATTCTCACCATGGGCACTATCACCATGAGCAATATCACCATGAATACTGTCACCCTGGGTATTGTCACCATGGGCACTGTCACCTTGAGCACTACACCGTGAGAATTGTGACTATGGGCACTGTCACCATGGGCACATTCACCATCGGCACTATCGCCATGAACACTGTCACCATGAGCACTGTCACTGTGTGCAGTTTCAGCATACACACTATCACCGTAAGGACTATCACCTTAAGCAATGTCACCATGAGCAAAATCACCATGGGCACTGTCAACATTTTGCACTGCCACCATGTGCATTGTCACCATGGGCACTTTACCATGAATACTGTCACCATGGGAAATATCACCATGGGCACTGTCACCATGAGCACGGTCAGTATGAGATTTTTCACCATAGGCACTGTCACCAGGAGAACTGTCACCATGGTCACATTCAACGTAAGAACTGTCACCTCGGAGACTATCAGCATTGGCATTGTCACTGTGGGTTTGTCACCATGAGCACTATCACCATGGGCAATGTCTCTAAGGACATTAACACCATGAGCACTGTCACTATTGGCACTCTCAGCATGGGCACTGTCACCTTGGGCACGGTCACCTTGAGCACTGTCACAATGGGCCTTCTCACACTGCGTGCTTTCACAATGGGCACTGTCACTGTGGGCACTGTCACAATGGGAAGTATCACCTTGGGCTTTGTCAGCGTGGGCACTGTCACCATGGGCACGGCCACCATGAAATCTATCACCATAAGCCCTGTAAACATGGGCACTGTCCCATGAGCATGGCACCATGAGCACTGCCAGAATGAGCACTGTCACTTATGGCACTGTCCACATGAGCAGTGTGACCCTGATCACTGTCACCATGGGCAGGACACCCTGGGTATTGTCACCATGGGCACTGTCACCATGAGCACTCTCACCATGGAAATTGTCACCTTAGGTACTGTAACCATGGGCACTGTCACCATGAACACTTTTACCATGAGCTATGTTACCCTGGGTATTGTCACCATGGGCACTATCACCGTGAGAGTTGTGAACATGGGCACTCTCATCTTGGGGACTATCACCATGAGCAATGTCACCATGAATACTGTCACCCTGTGTATTGTCACCATGGGCACTGTCACCGTGAGCACTACACCGTGAGAATTGTGACTATGGGCACTGTCACCATGGGCACATTCACGATCGGCACTATCGCCATGAACACTGTCACCATGAGCACAATCACTGTGTGCAGTTTCACAATACACACTATCACCGTAGGGAATATCACCATAAGCAATGTCACCATGAGCAATATCACCATGGGCACTGTCACCATTTTGCACTGCCACTATGTGCAGTGTGACCATGGGCACTTTTACCATGAGTACTGTCACCATGGGTAATATCACCATGGGCACAGTCACCATGAGCACTGTCACTATGAGAATTTTCACCATAGGCACAGTCACCATGAGAAATGTCACCATGGGCACTGTCAACATGGAGACCATAACCTTGAGCACTGTCACCATGAGCACTGTCACCATGAGCAATATCACCATGGTCACATTCAATGTAAGAACGGTCACCACGGGGACTATCACAATTGGCACTGTCACTGTTGGGTTCTCACAATGAGCACTATCACCATGGGCATTGTCTCCATGGGCAGTTTCACCATGAGCACTGTCACTATTGGCACTCTCATCATCGGCACTATTCACCACGGGCACATTCACTGTGAGAACTGTCATCATGGGCTTTCTCACACTGGGTACTGTCATCATGGGCACTGTCACCCTGGGCACTGTCACATTGGGATATATCACCATGGGCTTTGTCAGCATGGGAACTGTCCACGGGGGTACTGACACCGTGACATCTATCACCATAATCACTGTAAACATGGACACTGTCACAATGAGAACGGTCAGCATGAGCACTGCCACACAGAGCACTGCTATTTATGGCACTGCCAACATGAGCACTGTCACCATGAGCAGTGTCACCAGGGGCATGACACCATGGGCACTGTCACCATGGTCATTGTCACCCTAAGTACTCTCATCATAGGCATTATCACTGTGAGAATTGTGAACATGGGCACTGTCACCATGGGCACTATCACCATGAGCACTGTCACCCTGTGTATTTACACCATGGGCACTGTCACTGTGAACACTACACCGTGAGAATTGTGACTATGGGCACTGTCACCCTGGACACTCTCACCATGGGAACTATCACCGTGAACACTGTAACCATGAACACTATCACTGTGTGCAGTGTCACCATGCGCACTGTCACCATGAGGACTATCACTGTAAGCAAAGTCACCATGAGGAATGTCACCATGGGCACTGTCACCATTTTGCACTGCCAGCATGTGCAGTGTCACCATGGGTAATATCACCATAGGCACTTTCACAGTGAGAAATGTGACCATGCGGAGTGTCTCAATGGGCACTGGCACCATGGGCATTGTCACTGTGAGCACTGTCACAATGGGAACTATCACCGAGAGAAATCTCAACATGCTAACTGTCCCCATGGGGACTCTTACTGTGAGAAGGGTCACCATGGGCATTGTCACTGTTGGCACTGTCCCCATGGGCACTGTCATTGTGGACAGTGTCACCATGGCCATTGCCACCTTGGGCTCTCTCACCATGAACACTGTAACAATGCAAATTATCACCGTGTGCTCTCTCACCATGGGCACTATCACCATGAGCACTGTCAGAATGTGCACTGTCACTATTTAGCACTGTCACCAGGTGAACTACCACCATGGGCACTATCACGATTTGCACTGTCACCATGAGCACAAATACCATGGGCACTGTAACAATGCACAGTGTCATCATCGGTATTGTCCCCATACGAACTGCCACCAAGAACACTGTCACCATTAACACTGTCACCACGAGCACTGGCACCTTGGGCACTGCTATTATGAGCACTGTCACCATGAGCACTCTCATCATGGGCACTTTCACCAAGGGCAGAGCCACCATGTGCACTGTTACCATGGTCACTATCACCGTGAGCACTGTCACCATGGGAACTACCAACATGGGCACTGTCATCATGAGCACTTTCACAATGGGAACTGCCACCACGGCACTATTAATGTGAGCACACTCACCATGGGCACTATCACCAAGGGCACTGTCAGTTTCAGAACTATCACCATGGGTACTGCAACCATGACCACTGTCACCGTTATCACTGTCACCATTCTCAGTATCACCATGTGCACTGTCACCATGGGCACTATCACCAGGAGAACTGTCAGCATCGGCACTGTCACCATGGGTATTGTGACTTTGGGCACTGTCACCATGAGCACTGTCACCTTGGGCAGTGGCACAATGTGGACTGTCACAATAAGCACTGTCATCATGGGCTCTATCAACATTATAAAGGTCACCGTGGTCACTATCACCAAGGGCACTGTCACTGTGAGCACTATCACTGTGAGGGTTCTGACCATGTGCACTGTTACTATGGGTAGTGTCCCCATGGTCAATTTCACTGTTAGTACTGTCACCATGGACACTATAACTAAGGGCACTGTCACCGTGAGCTCTGTCACCTTGGGCACTTTCACCATGAGCAGTGCCACTGTGACCACTCTCACCATAAGAACTGTCACCGTGGGCACTTTCATGATGAGCACTTCCAACATTGGCACTATCACCTTGAGCACTGTCAACAAGAGCACTGTCATGGTGGGCAGTGTCACCATGCGCACTGTCACCATGAACACGGTCACCATGAGTACTGTCACCCTGGGTATTTTCACCATGGGCACTGTCACTGTGAGCACTACACCATGAGAATTGTGACTATGGGCACTGTTACCATGGACACTCTCACCATGGGAACTATCACTGTGAACACTGTCACAGTGAACATTGTCACTGTGTGCATTGTTACCATGCACACAGTCACCATAAGGATTATCACTGTAAGCAATGTCACCATGAACAATGTCACCATGGGCACTCTTACCATCTTGCACAGCCACCATGTGCAGTGTCACCATTGGTAATATCACCATAGGCACTTTCGCCGTGAGAAATGTTACCGAGCAGAATGTCTATATGGGCACTGGCACCATGGGCCTTCTCACTGAGAGCACTGTCACAACGGGCACTATAACCGTGAGAAATCTCACCATGCTAACTGTCCCCATGGGCACCGTCACCATGAGATGTGCCACCATGGGAACTGTTACTGTCGGCACTGTCACTTTGGGCACTGTCATTGTGGGCACTGTCACCATGGCTACTGCCACCTTGGGCTCTGTCACCATGAACACTGTTACAATGCCTATTATCACCGTGTGCACTGTCTCATGGGCACTATCACCATGAGCACTGTCAGCATGTGCACTGTCACTATTTAGCACTGTCACCAGGTGAACTACCACCATGGGCACTGTCAGGACGTGCACTATCACCGTGAGCACGATTACCATGGGAACTGTAACAATGCACAGTGTCACCATCGGTACTGTGCCCATGGGAACAGCCACCAAGGGCACTGTCACCATAAGCACTGTCACTGTGTGCAGTTTCACCATACACACTATTACTGGAAGGACTATCACCATAAGCAATGTCACCATGAGCAATATCACCATGGGCACTGTCAACATTTTGCACTGCCACCATGTGCAGTGTCACCATGGGCACTTTTACCATGAGTACCGTCACCATGGGTAATATCACCATGGGCACTGTCACCATGAGCAGTGCCACTATGAGAATTTTCACCATAGGCACTGTCACCATGAGAACTGTCACCATGGTCACATTCAACGTAAGAACTGTCACCACGGGGACTATCACCATTGTCACTGTCACCGTGGGGTTGTCACCATGAGCACTATCACCATGGGCAATATCTCCATGGGCAGTTTCACCATGAGAACTGTCATTATTGGCACTCTCACCATCGGCACTGTCACAATGGGCATGGTCACCGTGAGCTGTGTCACCTTGGGCCTTGTCAAACTGGGCGCTGTCACCATGGGCTCTTTCACAATGGGAAGTATCACCATGGAATTTGTCAGCCTGGGCACTGTCCCCGTGGGCACTGACACCGTTACATCTATCAGCATAAACACTGTAAACGTGCACACTGTCACCATGAGCACAGTCACCTTGAGCACTGTCACCATGGGCCTTGTCACACTGGGCACTGTCACCATGGGCACCGTCACCGTGAGCACTGTCACAATGGGAAGTATCACCATGGGCTTTGTCACGCTGGGCACTGTCCCTGTGTGCAGTGTCACCGTGACATCTATCACCATAAGCAATGTAAATATGGGCACTGTCCCCATGAGCACGGTCACCATAAGCACTGCCCCAATGAGCACTGTTATTTATGGCAATGCCAACATGAGAACTGTCACCATGAGCACTGTCACCATAGGCATGACACCATGTGCACTGTCACCATGTGCATTGTCAACCTAGGTACTCTCACCATTGGCATTATCACTGTGAGAATTGTGAACATGGGCACTGTCACCATGGGCACTGTCATCATGGGCAGTGTCACCATGGGAACTGTAAACATGGGCACGGCCACCATGGGCAATATCACTGTGAGCACTGTCACCATGGGTACTGCAACAAAGATAACTCTCACCGTGAGTACTGTCTTCATGAGTTGTCACCGTGTGCACTGTCACCATGAGAACTGTCAACATGGGCACTGTCACCATTTTTCACTGCCACCATCTGAAATGTCACCATGGGCACTATCACCATGAGAACTGTCACCCTGAGTCCTGTCAACACGGGCACTGTCACCAAGGGCACGGCCACCATGTGCAGTGTTACCATGGTCACTATCACCGTGAGTACTCTCACCATGGGAACTACCAACATGGGCAAAGTCATCATGAGCACTTTCACCATGGGAACTGCCACCATGGGCACTATCACCATCGGCACTGTCACCATGAGCACTATTACTGTGAGTACTACCACCGTGAGCACTCTCACCAAGGACACTATCACCATGCGCACTGTCACCATGAGTACTTTCCTATGGGTACTGGCACAATGCGGACTGTCACAATGAGCCGTGTCACCATGGACACTATCACCATGAGCAATCTCACCGTGGTAACTGTTACTATGGGTATTGTGACTGTCAGCACTGTCACCATAGGCAATGGCACTGTGGGCACTGTCACCATGGTCACTGTCATCATGGGCATTGTCCCCATTTTCAGTGCCACCATGGGCAATGCAACCATGTGCACTATCACTGTAAGCTCTGTCACCACGGGTACTGCTACCATGAGCACTGTCACTGTAAGCTCTGTCACCACGGGTACTGCTACCATGAGCACTGTCAGCATGGGTTGTAACCGTGTGCACTGTCACTATGAGAACTGTCAGCATGGGCACTGTCACCATTTTTCACTGCTGCCATGTGCACTACCGCCATGTGCACTATCACCATGGGCACTATCACCGTGAGCACTGTCACCATGAGTAATGTCATCATGGGCAGTGTCACCAAGGGCACAACCACCATGTGTACCATTACCATGGTCACTATCACCGTGAGCACTGTCACCATGGTAACTACCAACATGGGCACTGTCACCATGAACACATTGACAATGGGAACCTCCACCATGGGCACTATTAATGTGAGCACACTCACCATGGACACTATCACCAAGGGTACTGTCACTTTCAGCACTAT
The DNA here is from genome assembly GCF_964341445.2 of Mesoplodon mirus. Lineage (NCBI taxonomy): Eukaryota > Metazoa > Chordata > Mammalia > Artiodactyla > Ziphiidae > Mesoplodon > Mesoplodon mirus. The sequence goes on along the minus strand of NW_028295808.1, from coordinate 2,759,655 downwards.
CACCATGGGTACTGCAACCATTACCACTGTCACCATAAGCACTGTCACCATTCTCAGTATCACCATGTGCACTGTCACCATGGGCACTATCTCCATGAGAACTGTCAGCTTGGGCACTGTCACCATGGGTATTGTGACTTTGGGCAATGTCACCATGAGCACTGTCACCTTGGGCACTGGCACAATGTGGACTGTCACCATGAGCACTGTCATCATGGGCACTATTACCATTAGAACTGTCACCGTGGTCACTGTCACCATGGGCACTGTCACGGTAAGCACTGTCACAGTGAAGGTTGTGACCATGGGCACTGTCACCATGGGCAGTGACCCCATGGACAATTTCACTGTTTGTAATGTCACCATGGACACTATAACTATGGGCACTGTCACCGTGAGCTCTGTCACCATGGGCACTTTCACCATGAGCACTGCCACTCTGACCACTCTCACCATAAGAACTGTCATAATGGGCCCTTTACCGATGGGCACTTCCAACATTGGCACTATCACCGTGAGCACTGTCAACAAGAGCCCTGTCACGGTGGGCAGTGTCACCATGTGCACTATCACCGCAAGGACTATCACATTAAGCAATGTCACCATGGGCACTGTCACCATTTTGCACTGCCAGCATGTGCACTATCACCTTAGGTACTGTCACCATGAGCACTTTATCACTGCGTACTGTCACCATGGGTAATATCACCATGGGCACTGTCACCGTTATCACTATCACCGTGAGAGATGCCATGATGGGCACTGGCGCCATGGGTCTTGTCACTATGAGCACTGAAACAATGGGCACAATCACTGTGAGAAATTTCACCATGCTAACTCTACCCAAAGGCTCTGTGACAGAGAGAAATGTCACCATGGGCTCTGTCACAGTCAGTATTCTCACCATGGGCACTCTCATTGTGGGCACTGCCACCGTGAGCACTATTACCATGAACACTGCTATCGTTTGCACTATAATGATAAGAACTGTCACCATGGGCACAGACAACATGGGTACTCTCACGTTGTGCACTGTCACCAGGGGAACTGTCACCATGGGCACTGTCACCATGAGCACTGTTACTATGAGAATTTTCACTGTAGGCACTGTCACCATGAGAAGTGTCGCCATGGTCACATTCAACGTAAGAACTGTCACCTCAGGGATTATCAACATTGTCACTGTCACCGTGGGGTTGTCACCATGAGCACTATCACCATGGGCAATGTCTCCATGGGCAGTATCACCATGAGCACTGACACTATTGGCACTCTCACCATCAGCAATGTCACCAGGGGCACGGTCACCATGAGCACTGTCTCCATGGGCCTTGTCACACTGGGCGCTGTCACCATGGGCACTGCCACCTTGGGCTCTCTCACCATTAACACTGTAACAATACCCATTATCACCGTGTGCACTGTCACTATGGGCACGATCACCATTAGCACTGTAAGCATGTGCACTGTCACTATTTAGCACTGTCACTAGGTGAACTATGACCATGGGCACTTTCACGATGTGCACTATCACCATGAGCACAGTTACCATGGGCACTGTTACAATGTGCAGAGTCACCATCGGTACTGTCCCCATGGGAACTGCCACCAAGAGCACTGTCACCATTAACATTGTCACCACGAGCACTGCCACCATGGGCACTGCTATTATGAGCACTGTCACCATGAGAACTGTCGCTATGAGAACTGCCACCATGGGTATTTTCAACATGAGTACTGTCAACTTGGGTATTGTCACCATTAGCACTGTCACGATGAGCACTATTACTGGGAGCACTATCACTGTGAGCACTGTCACCATGAGCACTGTCGCCAAGGGTACTGGCACAATGCAGACTGGCACCATGAGCCCTGTCACCATTGGCACTATCACTTTGAGCATTCTCACCATGGTCACTGTCACCATGGGCACTGTTACCATGAGCACTGTCACTACAGGAAATGGTTGCGTGGGCACTGTCACCACGGGTACTGTCATCATGGGCAGTGTCACCATGGGAACTGTAAGCATGGGCACTGCCACCATGGGCAATATCACTGTGAGCACTGTCACCATGGGTACTGCAACAAAGAGAACTGTCACCGTGAGTACTGTCTGCATGGGTTGTCACCGTGTGCACTGTCACCATGAGAACTGTCAACATGGGCACTGTCACCATTTTTCACTGCCACCATGTGCAATGTCACCATGGGCACTATCACACTGAGAACTGTCACAATGAGTCCTGTCATCATGGGCACTGTCACCAAGGGCACGGCCACCATGTGCACTGTTACCATGGTCACTATCACCGTGAGCATTGTCCCCATGGGAACTAACAACATGGTCAGTGTCATCCCGAACACTTTCACAATGGGAACTGCCACCTTGGGCACTATCAACAAGTGGACTCTCACCATAGGCACTATCACCATGGGCACTGTCACCGTGAGCACTGTCACCATCGGCACTGTCATCATGAGCACTATTACTGTGAGTACTACCACCATGAGCACTCTCACTGTGGTCACTGTCACCATGGGCACTCTTATCGTGAGCACTTTCACTATGGGTACTGGCACAGTGCGGACTGTCACACTGAGACCTGCCACCATGGACACTATCACCATGAGCACTTTCACCATGGTCACTGTTACCATGGGTACTGTCACTGGGAGCACTGTCACTATAGGCAATTGTACCATGGGCACTGTCACCATGGGCACTGTCATCATGGGCATTGACACTGTTGGCAGTGTCTCCATGGGCACTGTCACAGAGAGAAAAGTCATCATGGGAACTGTCACAGTCAGTATTCTCACCATGGGCACTCTCATTGTGGGCAATGCCTCCGTGAGCACTACTACCATGAACACTGCTACCGTGAACACTCTCATGATAAGAACTGTCACCATGGGCACAGACACCATGGGCACTCTCACGGTGTGCACTGTAACCAGGGGCACTTTCACCCTGGGCACTGTCACCATGAGCACTCTAACCATGGGCACTGTAACCATGGGCACTATCACCATGAGCAATATAACCATGGGCACTGTCACTATTTTGCACTGCCACCAGATGCACCATGACCATGTGCACTGTCACCATGGGCAGTGTCACCATTAGTAGTCTCACCATGGTCACTGCACCACGAGTACTGTCAACAAGAGCACTGTCACCATGAGCACTGCCACCATGAGCACTGTCACAAGAACTGTCCCTATGTGAACTGCCACCATGGGCACTTTCACCATGATTACTGTCACCGTGGGTATTGTCACCTTGGGCAATGTCAACGTGAGTAATATCACTGTGAGCACTATCACCCTGAGCTCTGTCATCATGGACACAGCCTCCATGCGGACTGTCACCATGAACACCCTCACCATGGGCACTATCACGGTAAGAACAGTCACCGTGGTCACTGTCAACATGGGCACTTTCATCGTGAGCAGTGTCACTAAGAGCATTATCACCATCAGAACTGTCCCCGTGTGAACAGTCACCATGGGCACTGTCAACCTGGAGACTATCACCTTGAGCACTGTCACCATGAACACTGTCACCATGAGCATTGTCACCATGAGCAATTTCAACAGGGTCACTTTCACCGTGAGAACTGTCACCATGGAAACTCTCACCATTGGCACTGCCTCTGAGGAATTGTCACGATGAGCACAATCACCATGGGCAGTGTCTCCATGGGCAGTTTCACCGTGAGCACTCTCACTATTGGCACTATCACCATAAGCACTGTCAGAATCGGCACAGTCACCGTGAGCACTGTCAAAACGGTTGTTGTCTCACTGGGCGATGTCACCTTGGGCACAGTCACCATTAGCACTGTCTCCATGGGCACTGTGATCTTGGGCACTTTCACCATGGGCTCTGTCACTGTGGGCACAGTCACAATGGGAAATATCACTTTGGACATTGTCATGGTGGACACTGTCACTGTGAGCATGGCCACCGTAACATCTATCACCATAAACACTGTAACTATGGGCACTGTCCACATGAAAACTGTCACTTATGTCACTGTCCACATGAGCAGTGTCAACATGATCACTCTCACAATGGGCAGGACACCCTGCGTGTTTCCAACATGGGCACTTTCACCATGAGCTCTCGCACTGTAGGAATTCTCACCTTAGGTACTGTCACCATGGGCACTGTCACCTTGAGCACTTTTACCATGAGCTCTGTCACCCTGGGTATTGTCACCATGGGCACTATCACCGTGAGAGTTGTGTACATGTGCATTCTCACCATGGGCACTATCACCATGAGCAATATCACCATGAATACTGTCACCCTGGGTATTGTCACCATGGGCACTGTCACCTTGAGCACTACACCGTGAGAATTGTGACTATGGGCACTGTCACCATGGGCACATTCACCATCGGCACTATCGCCATGAACACTGTCACCATGAGCACTGTCACTGTGTGCAGTTTCAGCATACACACTATCACCGTAAGGACTATCACCTTAAGCAATGTCACCATGAGCAAAATCACCATGGGCACTGTCAACATTTTGCACTGCCACCATGTGCATTGTCACCATGGGCACTTTACCATGAATACTGTCACCATGGGAAATATCACCATGGGCACTGTCACCATGAGCACGGTCAGTATGAGATTTTTCACCATAGGCACTGTCACCAGGAGAACTGTCACCATGGTCACATTCAACGTAAGAACTCTCACCTCGGAGACTATCAGCATTGGCATTGTCACTGTGGGTTTGTCACCATGAGCACTATCACCATGGGCAATGTCTCTAAGGACATTATCACCATGAGCACTGTCACTATTGGCACTCTCAGCATGGGCACTGTCACCTTGGGCACGGTCACCTTGAGCACTGTCACAATGGGCCTTCTCACACTGCGTGCTGTCACAATGGGCACTGTCACTGTGGGCACTGTCACAATGGGAAGTATCACCTTGGGCTTTGTCAGCGTGGGCACTGTCACCATGGGCACGGCCACCATGAAATCTATCACCATAAGCCCTGTAAACATGGGCACTGTCCCATGAGCATGGCACCATGAGCACTGCCAGAATGAGCACTGTCACTTATGGCACTGTCCACATGAGCAGTGTGACCCTGATCACTGTCACCATGGGCAGGACACCCTGGGTATTGTCACCATGGGCACTGTCACCATGAGCACTCTCACCATGGAAATTGTCACCTTAGGTACTGTAACCATGGGCACTGTCACCATGAACACTTTTACCATGAGCTATGTTACCCTGGGTATTGTCACCATGGGCACTATCACCGTGAGAGTTGTGAACATGGGCACTCTCATCTTGGGGACTATCACCATGAGCAATGTCACCATGAATACTGTCACCCTGTGTATTGTCACCATGGGCACTGTCACCGTGAGCACTACACCGTGAGAATTGTGACTATGGGCACTGTCACCATGGGCACATTCACGATCGGCACTATCGCCATGAACACTGTCACCATGAGCACAATCACTGTGTGCAGTTTCACAATACACACTATCACCGTAGGGAATATCACCATAAGCAATGTCACCATGAGCAATATCACCATGGGCACTGTCACCATTTTGCACTGCCACTATGTGCAGTGTGACCATGGGCACTTTTACCATGAGTACTGTCACCATGGGTAATATCACCATGGGCACAGTCACCATGAGCACTGTCACTATGAGAATTTTCACCATAGGCACAGTCACCATGAGAAATGTCACCATGGGCACTGTCAACATGGAGACCATAACCTTGAGCACTGTCACCATGAGCACTGTCACCATGAGCAATATCACCATGGTCACATTCAATGTAAGAACTGTCACCACGGGGACTATCACAATTGGCACTGTCACTGTTGGGTTCTCACAATGAGCACTATCACCATGGGCATTGTCTCCATGGGCAGTTTCACCATGAGCACTGTCACTATTGGCACTCTCATCATCGGCACTATTCACCACGGGCACATTCACTGTGAGAACTGTCATCATGGGCTTTCTCACACTGGGTACTCATCATGGGCACTGTCACCCTGGGCACTGTCACATTGGGATATATCACCATGGGCTTTGTCAGCATGGGAACTGTCCACGGGGGTACTGACACCGTGACATCTATCACCATAATCACTGTAAACATGGACACTGTCACAATGAGAACGGTCAGCATGAGCACTGCCACACAGAGCACTGCTATTTATGGCACTGCCAACATGAGCACTGTCACCATGAGCAGTGTCACCAGGGGCATGACACCATGGGCACTGTCACCATGGTCATTGTCACCCTAAGTACTCTCATCATAGGCATTATCACTGTGAGAATTGTGAACATGGGCACTGTCACCATGGGCACTATCACCATGAGCACTGTCACCCTGTGTATTTACACCATGGGCACTGTCACTGTGAACACTACACCGTGAGAATTGTGACTATGGGCACTGTCACCCCGGACACTCTCACCATGGGAACTATCACCGTGAACACTGTAACCATGAACACTATCACTGTGTGCAGTGTCACCATGCGCACTGTCACCATGAGGACTATCACTGTAAGCAAAGTCACCATGAGGAATGTCACCATGGGCACTGTCACCATTTTGCACTGCCAGCATGTGCAGTGTCACCATGGGTAATATCACCATAGGCACTTTCACCGTGAGAAATGTGACCGTGCAAAATATCTCTATGGGCACTGGCACCATGGGCATTGTCACTGTGAGCACTGTCACAATGGGAACTATCACCGAGAGAAATCTCAACATGCTAACTGTCCCCATGGGGACTCTTACTGTGAGAAGGGTCACCATGGGCATTGTCACTGTTGGCACTGTCCCCATGGGCACTGTCATTGTGGACAGTGTCACCATGGCCATTGCCACCTTGGGCTCTCTCACCATGAACACTGTAACAATGCAAATTATCACCGTGTGCTCTCTCACCATGGGCACTATCACCATGAGCACTGTCAGAATGTGCACTGTCACTATTTAGCACTGTCACCAGGTGAACTACCACCATGGGCACTATCACGATTTGCACTGTCACCATGAGCACAAATACCATGGGCACTGTAACAATGCACAGTGTCATCATCGGTATTGTCCCCATACGAACTGCCACCAAGAACACTGTCACCATTAACACTGTCACCACGAGCACTGGCACCTTGGGCACTGCTATTATGAGCACTGTCACCATGAGCACTCTCATCATGGGCACTTTCACCAAGGGCAGAGCCACCATGTGCACTGTTACCATGGTCACTATCACCGTGAGCACTGTCACCATGGGAACTACCAACATGGGCACTGTCATCATGAGCACTTTCACAATGGGAACTGCCACCACGGCACTATTAATGTGAGCACACTCACCATGGGCACTATCACCAAGGGCACTGTCAGTTTCAGAACTATCACCATGGGTACTGCAACCATGACCACTGTCACCGTTATCACTGTCACCATTCTCAGTATCACCATGTGCACTGTCACCATGGGCACTATCACCAGGAGAACTGTCAGCATCGGCACTGTCACCATGGGTATTGTGACTTTGGGCACTGTCACCATGAGCACTGTCACCTTGGGCAGTGGCACAATGTGGACTGTCACAATAAGCACTGTCATCATGGGCTCTATCAACATTATAAAGGTCACCGTGGTCACTATCACCAAGGGCACTGTCACTGTGAGCACTATCACTGTGAGGGTTCTGACCATGTGCACTGTTACTATGGGTAGTGTCCCCATGGTCAATTTCACTGTTAGTACTGTCACCATGGACACTATAACTAAGGGCACTGTCACCGTGAGCTCTGTCACCTTGGGCACTTTCACCATGAGCAGTGCCACTGTGACCACTCTCACCATAAGAACTGTCACCGTGGGCACTTTCATGATGAGCACTTCCAACATTGGCACTATCACCTTGAGCACTGTCAACAAGAGCACTGTCATGGTGGGCAGTGTCACCATGCGCACTGTCACCATGAACACGGTCACCATGAGTACTGTCACCCTGGGTATTTTCACCATGGGCACTGTCACTGTGAGCACTACACCATGAGAATTGTGACTATGGGCACTGTTACCATGGACACTCTCACCATGGGAACTATCACTGTGAACACTGTCACAGTGAACATTGTCACTGTGTGCATTGTTACCATGCACACAGTCACCATAAGGATTATCACTGTAAGCAATGTCACCATGAACAATGTCACCATGGGCACTCTTACCATCTTGCACAGCCACCATGTGCAGTGTCACCATTGGTAATATCACCATAGGCACTTTCGCCGTGAGAAATGTTACCGAGCAGAATGTCTATATGGGCACTGGCACCATGGGCCTTCTCACTGAGAGCACTGTCACAACGGGCACTATAACCGTGAGAAATCTCACCATGCTAACTGTCCCCATGGGCACCGTCACCATGAGATGTGCCACCATGGGAACTGTTACTGTCGGCACTGTCACTTTGGGCACTGTCATTGTGGGCACTGTCACCATGGCTACTGCCACCTTGGGCTCTGTCACCATGAACACTGTTACAATGCCTATTATCACCGTGTGCACTGTCTCATGGGCACTATCACCATGAGCACTGTCAGCATGTGCACTGTCACTATTTAGCACTGTCACCAGGTGAACTACCACCATGGGCACTGTCAGGACGTGCACTATCACCGTGAGCACGATTACCATGGGAACTGTAACAATGCACAGTGTCACCATCGGTACTGTGCCCATGGGAACAGCCACCAAGGGCACTGTCACCATAAGCACTGTCACTGTGTGCAGTTTCACCATACACACTATTACTGGAAGGACTATCACCATAAGCAATGTCACCATGAGCAATATCACCATGGGCACTGTCAACATTTTGCACTGCCACCATGTGCAGTGTCACCATGGGCACTTTTACCATGAGTACCGTCACCATGGGTAATATCACCATGGGCACTGTCACCATGAGCAGTGCCACTATGAGAATTTTCACCATAGGCACTGTCACCATGAGAACTGTCACCATGGTCACATTCAACGTAAGAACTGTCACCACGGGGACTATCACCATTGTCACTGTCACCGTGGGGTTGTCACCATGAGCACTATCACCATGGGCAATATCTCCATGGGCAGTTTCACCATGAGAACTGTCATTATTGGCACTCTCACCATCGGCACTGTCACAATGGGCATGGTCACCGTGAGCTGTGTCACCTTGGGCCTTGTCAAACTGGGCGCTGTCACCATGGGCTCTTTCACAATGGGAAGTATCACCATGGAATTTGTCAGCCTGGGCACTGTCCCCGTGGGCACTGACACCGTTACATCTATCAGCATAAACACTGTAAACGTGCACACTGTCACCATGAGCACAGTCACCTTGAGCACTGTCACCATGGGCCTTGTCACACTGGGCACTGTCACCATGGGCACCGTCACCGTGAGCACTGTCACAATGGGAAGTATCACCATGGGCTTTGTCACGCTGGGCACTGTCCCTGTGTGCAGTGTCACCGTGACATCTATCACCATAAGCAATGTAAATATGGGCACTGTCCCCATGAGCACGGTCACCATAAGCACTGCCCCAATGAGCACTGTTATTTATGGCAATGCCAACATGAGAACTGTCACCATGAGCACTGTCACCATAGGCATGACACCATGTGCACTGTCACCATGTGCATTGTCAACCTAGGTACTCTCACCATTGGCATTATCACTGTGAGAATTGTGAACATGGGCACTGTCACCATGGGCACTGTCATCATGGGCAGTGTCACCATGGGAACTGTAAACATGGGCACGGCCACCATGGGCAATATCACTGTGAGCACTGTCACCATGGGTACTGCAACAAAGATAACTCTCACCGTGAGTACTGTCTTCATGAGTTGTCACCGTGTGCACTGTCACCATGAGAACTGTCAACATGGGCACTGTCACCATTTTTCACTGCCACCATCTGAAATGTCACCATGGGCACTATCACCATGAGAACTGTCACCCTGAGTCCTGTCAACACGGGCACTGTCACCAAGGGCACGGCCACCATGTGCAGTGTTACCATGGTCACTATCACCGTGAGTACTCTCACCATGGGAACTACCAACATGGGCAAAGTCATCATGAGCACTTTCACCATGGGAACTGCCACCATGGGCACTATCACCATCGGCACTGTCACCATGAGCACTATTACTGTGAGTACTACCACCGTGAGCACTCTCACCAAGGACACTATCACCATGCGCACTGTCACCATGAGTACTTTCCTATGGGTACTGGCACAATGCGGACTGTCACAATGAGCCGTGTCACCATGGACACTATCACCATGAGCAATCTCACCGTGGTAACTGTTACTATGGGTATTGTGACTGTCAGCACTGTCACCATAGGCAATGGCACTGTGGGCACTGTCACCATGGGCACTGTCATCATGGGCATTGTCCCCATTTTCAGTGCCACCATGGGCAATGCAACCATGTGCACTATCACTGTAAGCTCTGTCACCACGGGTACTGCTACCATGAGCACTGTCACTGTAAGCTCTGTCACCACGGGTACTGCTACCATGAGCACTGTCAGCATGGGTTGTAACCGTGTGCACTGTCACTATGAGAACTGTCAGCATGGGCACTGTCACCATTTTTCACTGCTGCCATGTGCACTACCGCCATGTGCACTATCACCATGGGCACTATCACCGTGAGCACTGTCACCATGAGTAATGTCATCATGGGCAGTGTCACCAAGGGCACAACCACCATGTGTACCATTACCATGGTCACTATCACCGTGAGCACTGTCACCATGGTAACTACCAACATGGGCACTGTCACCATGAACACATTGACAATGGGAACCTCCACCATGGGCACTATTAATGTGAGCACACTCACCATGGACACTATCACCAAGGGTACTGTCACTTTCAGCACTATCACCATGGGTACTGCAACCATTACCACTGTCACCATAAGCACTGTCACCATTCTCAGTATCACCATGTGCACTGTCACCATGGGCACTATCTCCATGAGAACTGTCAGCTTGGGCACTGTCACCATGGGTATTGTGACTTTGGGCAATGTCACCATGAGCACTGTCACCTTGGGCACTGGCACAATGTGGACTGTCACCATGAGCACTGTCATCATGGGCACTATTACCATTAGAACTGTCACCGTGGTCACTGTCACCATGGGCACTGTCACGGTAAGCACTGTCACAGTGAAGGTTGTGACCATGGGCACTGTCACCATGGGCAGTGACCCCATGGACAATTTCACTGTTTGTAATGTCACCATGGACACTATAACTATGGGCACTGTCACCGTGAGCTCTGTCACCATGGGCACTTTCACCATGAGCACTGCCACTCTGACCACTCTCACCATAAGAACTGTCATAATGGGCCCTTTACCGATGGGCACTTCCAACATTGGCACTATCACCGTGAGCACTGTCAACAAGAGCCCTGTCACGGTGGGCAGTGTCACCATGTGCACTATCACCGCAAGGACTATCACATTAAGCAATGTCACCATGGGCACTGTCACCATTTTGCACTGCCAGCATGTGCACTATCACCTTAGGTACTGTCACCATGAGCACTTTATCACTGCGTACTGTCACCATGGGTAATATCACCATGGGCACTGTCACCGTTATCACTATCACCGTGAGAGATGCCATGATGGGCACTGGCGCCATGGGTCTTGTCACTATGAGCACTGAAACAATGGGCACAATCACTGTGAGAAATTTCACCATGCTAACTCTACCCAAAGGCTCTGTGACAGAGAGAAATGTCACCATGGGCTCTGTCACAGTCAGTATTCTCACCATGGGCACTCTCATTGTGGGCACTGCCACCGTGAGCACTATTACCATGAACACTGCTATCGTTTGCACTATAATGATAAGAACTGTCACCATGGGCACAGACAACATGGGTACTCTCACGTTGTGCACTGTCACCAGGGGAACTGTCACCATGGGCACTGTCACCATGAGCACTGTTACTATGAGAATTTTCACTGTAGGCACTGTCACCATGAGAAGTGTCGCCATGGTCACATTCAACGTAAGAACTGTCACCTCAGGGATTATCAACATTGTCACTGTCACCGTGGGGTTGTCACCATGAGCACTATCACCATGGGCAATGTCTCCATGGGCAGTATCACCATGAGCACTGACACTATTGGCACTCTCACCATCAGCAATGTCACCAGGGGCACGGTCACCATGAGCACTGTCTCCATGGGCCTTGTCACACTGGGCGCTGTCACCATGGGCACTGCCACCTTGGGCTCTCTCACCATTAACACTGTAACAATACCCATTATCACCGTGTGCACTGTCACTATGGGCACGATCACCATTAGCACTGTAAGCATGTGCACTGTCACTATTTAGCACTGTCACTAGGTGAACTATGACCATGGGCACTTTCACGATGTGCACTATCACCATGAGCACAGTTACCATGGGCACTGTTACAATGTGCAGAGTCACCATCGGTACTGTCCCCATGGGAACTGCCACCAAGAGCACTGTCACCATTAACATTGTCACCACGAGCACTGCCACCATGGGCACTGCTATTATGAGCACTGTCACCATGAGAACTGTCGCTATGAGAACTGCCACCATGGGTATTTTCAACATGAGTACTGTCAACTTGGGTATTGTCACCATTAGCACTGTCACGATGAGCACTATTACTGGGAGCACTATCACTGTGAGCACTGTCACCATGAGCACTGTCGCCAAGGGTACTGGCACAATGCAGACTGGCACCATGAGCCCTGTCACCATTGGCACTATCACTTTGAGCATTCTCACCATGGTCACTGTCACCATGGGCACTGTTACCATGAGCACTGTCACTACAGGAAATGGTTGCGTGGGCACTGTCACCACGGGTACTGTCATCATGGGCAGTGTCACCATGGGAACTGTAAGCATGGGCACTGCCACCATGGGCAATATCACTGTGAGCACTGTCACCATGGGTACTGCAACAAAGAGAACTGTCACCGTGAGTACTGTCTGCATGGGTTGTCACCGTGTGCACTGTCACCATGAGAACTGTCAACATGGGCACTGTCACCATTTTTCACTGCCACCATGTGCAATGTCACCATGGGCACTATCACACTGAGAACTGTCACAATGAGTCCTGTCATCATGGGCACTGTCACCAAGGGCACGGCCACCATGTGCACTGTTACCATGGTCACTATCACCGTGAGCATTGTCCCCATGGGAACTAACAACATGGTCAGTGTCATCCCGAACACTTTCACAATGGGAACTGCCACCTTGGGCACTATCAACAAGTGGACTCTCACCATAGGCACTATCACCATGGGCACTGTCACCGTGAGCACTGTCACCATCGGCACTGTCATCATGAGCACTATTACTGTGAGTACTACCACCATGAGCACTCTCACTGTGGTCACTGTCACCATGGGCACTCTTATCGTGAGCACTTTCACTATGGGTACTGGCACAGTGCGGACTGTCACACTGAGACCTGCCACCATGGACACTATCACCATGAGCACTTTCACCATGGTCACTGTTACCATGGGTACTGTCACTGGGAGCACTGTCACTATAGGCAATTGTACCATGGGCACTGTCACCATGGGCACTGTCATCATGGGCATTGACACTGTTGGCAGTGTCTCCATGGGCACTGTCACAGAGAGAAAAGTCATCATGGGAACTGTCACAGTCAGTATTCTCACCATGGGCACTCTCATTGTGGGCAATGCCTCCGTGAGCACTACTACCATGAACACTGCTACCGTGAACACTCTCATGATAAGAACTGTCACCATGGGCACAGACACCATGGGCACTCTCACGGTGTGCACTGTAACCAGGGGCACTTTCACCCTGGGCACTGTCACCATGAGCACTCTAACCATGGGCACTGTAACCATGGGCACTATCACCATGAGCAATATAACCATGGGCACTGTCACTATTTTGCACTGCCACCAGATGCACCATGACCATGTGCACTGTCACCATGGGCAGTGTCACCATTAGTAGTCTCACCATGGTCACTGCACCACGAGTACTGTCAACAAGAGCACTGTCACCATGAGCACTGCCACCATGAGCACTGTCACAAGAACTGTCCCTATGTGAACTGCCACCATGGGCACTTTCACCATGATTACTGTCACCGTGGGTATTGTCACCTTGGGCAATGTCAACGTGAGTAATATCACTGTGAGCACTATCACCCTGAGCTCTGTCATCATGGACACAGCCTCCATGCGGACTGTCACCATGAACACCCTCACCATGGGCACTATCACGGTAAGAACAGTCACCGTGGTCACTGTCAACATGGGCACTTTCATCGTGAGCAGTGTCACTAAGAGCATTATCACCATCAGAACTGTCCCCGTGTGAACAGTCACCATGGGCACTGTCAACCTGGAGACTATCACCTTGAGCACTGTCACCATGAACACTGTCACCATGAGCATTGTCACCATGAGCAATTTCAACAGGGTCACTTTCACCGTGAGAACTGTCACCACGGAAACTCTCACCATTGGCACTGCCTCTGAGGAATTGTCACGATGAGCACAATCACCATGGGCAGTGTCTCCATGGGCAGTTTCACCGTGAGCACTCTCACTATTGGCACTATCACCATAAGCACTGTCAGAATCGGCACAGTCACCGTGAGCACTGTCAAAACGGTTGTTGTCTCACTGGGCGATGTCACCTTGGGCACAGTCACCATTAGCACTGTCTCCATGGGCACTGTGATCTTGGGCACTTTCACCATGGGCTCTGTCACTGTGGGCACAGTCACAATGGGAAATATCACTTTGGACATTGTCATGGTGGACACTGTCACTGTGAGCATGGCCACCGTAACATCTATCACCATAAACACTGTAACTATGGGCACTGTCCACATGAAAACTGTCACTTATGTCACTGTCCACATGAGCAGTGTCAACATGATCACTCTCACAATGGGCAGGACACCCTGCGTGTTTCCAACATGGGCACTTTCACCATGAGCTCTCGCACTGTAGGAATTCTCACCTTAGGTACTGTCACCATGGGCACTGTCACCTTGAGCACTTTTACCATGAGCTCTGTCACCCTGGGTATTGTCACCATGGGCACTATCACCGTGAGAGTTGTGTACATGTGCATTCTCACCATGGGCACTATCACCATGAGCAATATCACCATGAATACTGTCACCCTGGGTATTGTCACCATGGGCACTGTCACCTTGAGCACTACACCGTGAGAATTGTGACTATGGGCACTGTCACCATGGGCACATTCACCATCGGCACTATCGCCATGAACACTGTCACCATGAGCACTGTCACTGTGTGCAGTTTCAGCATACACACTATCACCGTAAGGACTATCACCTTAAGCAATGTCACCATGAGCAAAATCACCATGGGCACTGTCAACATTTTGCACTGCCACCATGTGCATTGTCACCATGGGCACTTTACCATGAATACTGTCACCATGGAAAATATCACCATGGGCACTGTCACCATGAGCACGGTCAGTATGAGATTTTTCACCATAGGCACTGTCACCAGGAGAACTGTCACCATGGTCACATTCAACGTAAGAACTCTCACCTCGGAGACTATCAGCATTGGCATTGTCACTGTGGGTTTGTCACCATGAGCACTATCACCATGGGCAATGTCTCTAAGGACATTATCACCATGAGCACTGTCACTATTGGCACTCTCAGCATGGGCAGTGTCACCTTGGGCACGGTCACCTTGAGCACTGTCACAATGGGCCTTCTCACACTGCGTGCTGTCACAATGGGCACTGTCACTGTGGGCACTGTCACAATGGGAAGTATCACCTTGGGCTTTGTCAGCGTGGGCACTGTCACCATGGGCACGGCCACCATGAAATCTATCACCATAAGCCCTGTAAACATGGGCACTGTCCCATGAGCATGGCACCATGAGCACTGCCAGAATGAGCACTGTCACTTATGGCACTGTCCACATGAGCAGTGTGACCCTGATCACTGTCACCATGGGCAGGACACCCTGGGTATTGTCACCATGGGCACTGTCACCATGAGCACTCTCACCATGGAAATTGTCACCTTAGGTACTGTAACCATGGGCACTGTCACCATGAACACTTTTACCATGAGCTATGTTACCCTGGGTATTGTCACCATGGGCACTATCACCGTGAGAGTTGTGAACATGGGCACTCTCATCTTGGGGACTATCACCATGAGCAATGTCACCATGAATACTGTCACCCTGTGTATTGTCACCATGGGCACTGTCACCGTGAGCACTACACCGTGAGAATTGTGACTATGGGCACTGTCACCATGGGCACATTCACGATCGGCACTATCGCCATGAACACTGTCACCATGAGCACAATCACTGTGTGCAGTTTCACAATACACACTATCACCGTAGGGAATATCACCATAAGCAATGTCACCATGAGCAATATCACCATGGGCACTGTCACCATTTTGCACTGCCACTATGTGCAGTGTGACCATGGGCACTTTTACCATGAGTACTGTCACCATGGGTAATATCACCATGGGCACAGTCACCATGAGCACTGTCACTATGAGAATTTTCACCATAGGCACAGTCACCATGAGAAATGTCACCATGGGCACTGTCAACATGGAGACCATAACCTTGAGCACTGTCACCATGAGCACTGTCACCATGAGCAATATCACCATGGTCACATTCAATGTAAGAACTGTCACCACGGGGACTATCACAATTGGCACTGTCACTGTTGGGTTCTCACAATGAGCACTATCACCATGGGCATTGTCTCCATGGGCAGTTTCACCATGAGCACTGTCACTATTGGCACTCTCATCATCGGCACTATTCACCACGGGCACATTCACTGTGAGAACTGTCATCATGGGCTTTCTCACACTGGGTACTGTCATCATGGGCACTGTCACCCTGGGCACTGTCACATTGGGATATATCACCATGGGCTTTGTCAGCATGGGA
This sequence comes from Mesoplodon mirus, assembly GCF_964341445.2. Classification (NCBI taxonomy): domain Eukaryota; kingdom Metazoa; phylum Chordata; class Mammalia; order Artiodactyla; family Ziphiidae; genus Mesoplodon; species Mesoplodon mirus. The sequence continues at coordinate 2,742,527 of NW_028295808.1, read as the reverse complement.
ACTGTCCACGGGGGTACTGACACCGTGACATCTATCACCATAATCACTGTAAACATGGACACTGTCACAATGAGAACGGTCAGCATGAGCACTGCCACACAGAGCACTGCTATTTATGGCACTGCCAACATGAGCACTGTCACCATGAGCAGTGTCACCAGGGGCATGACACCATGGGCACTGTCACCATGGTCATTGTCACCCTAAGTACTCTCATCATAGGCATTATCACTGTGAGAATTGTGAACATGGGCACTGTCACCATGGGCACTATCACCATGAGCACTGTCACCCTGTGTATTTACACCATGGGCACTGTCACTGTGAACACTACACCGTGAGAATTGTGACTATGGGCACTGTCACCCCGGACACTCTCACCATGGGAACTATCACCGTGAACACTGTAACCATGAACACTATCACTGTGTGCAGTGTCACCATGCGCACTGTCACCATGAGGACTATCACTGTAAGCAAAGTCACCATGAGGAATGTCACCATGGGCACTGTCACCATTTTGCACTGCCAGCATGTGCAGTGTCACCATGGGTAATATCACCATAGGCACTTTCACCGTGAGAAATGTGACCGTGCAAAATATCTCTATGGGCACTGGCACCATGGGCATTGTCACTGTGAGCACTGTCACAATGGGAACTATCACCGAGAGAAATCTCAACATGCTAACTGTCCCCATGGGGACTCTTACTGTGAGAAGGGTCACCATGGGCATTGTCACTGTTGGCACTGTCCCCATGGGCACTGTCATTGTGGACAGTGTCACCATGGCCATTGCCACCTTGGGCTCTCTCACCATGAACACTGTAACAATGCAAATTATCACCGTGTGCTCTCTCACCATGGGCACTATCACCATGAGCACTGTCAGAATGTGCACTGTCACTATTTAGCACTGTCACCAGGTGAACTACCACCATGGGCACTATCACGATTTGCACTGTCACCATGAGCACAAATACCATGGGCACTGTAACAATGCACAGTGTCATCATCGGTATTGTCCCCATACGAACTGCCACCAAGAACACTGTCACCATTAACACTGTCACCACGAGCACTGGCACCTTGGGCACTGCTATTATGAGCACTGTCACCATGAGCACTCTCATCATGGGCACTTTCACCAAGGGCAGAGCCACCATGTGCACTGTTACCATGGTCACTATCACCGTGAGCACTGTCACCATGGGAACTACCAACATGGGCACTGTCATCATGAGCACTTTCACAATGGGAACTGCCACCACGGCACTATTAATGTGAGCACACTCACCATGGGCACTATCACCAAGGGCACTGTCAGTTTCAGAACTATCACCATGGGTACTGCAACCATGACCACTGTCACCGTTATCACTGTCACCATTCTCAGTATCACCATGTGCACTGTCACCATGGGCACTATCACCAGGAGAACTGTCAGCATCGGCACTGTCACCATGGGTATTGTGACTTTGGGCACTGTCACCATGAGCACTGTCACCTTGGGCAGTGGCACAATGTGGACTGTCACAATAAGCACTGTCATCATGGGCTCTATCAACATTATAAAGGTCACCGTGGTCACTATCACCAAGGGCACTGTCACTGTGAGCACTATCACTGTGAGGGTTCTGACCATGTGCACTGTTACTATGGGTAGTGTCCCCATGGTCAATTTCACTGTTAGTACTGTCACCATGGACACTATAACTAAGGGCACTGTCACCGTGAGCTCTGTCACCTTGGGCACTTTCACCATGAGCAGTGCCACTGTGACCACTCTCACCATAAGAACTGTCACCGTGGGCACTTTCATGATGAGCACTTCCAACATTGGCACTATCACCTTGAGCACTGTCAACAAGAGCACTGTCATGGTGGGCAGTGTCACCATGCGCACTGTCACCATGAACACGGTCACCATGAGTACTGTCACCCTGGGTATTTTCACCATGGGCACTGTCACTGTGAGCACTACACCATGAGAATTGTGACTATGGGCACTGTTACCATGGACACTCTCACCATGGGAACTATCACTGTGAACACTGTCACAGTGAACATTGTCACTGTGTGCATTGTTACCATGCACACAGTCACCATAAGGATTATCACTGTAAGCAATGTCACCATGAACAATGTCACCATGGGCACTCTTACCATCTTGCACAGCCACCATGTGCAGTGTCACCATTGGTAATATCACCATAGGCACTTTCGCCGTGAGAAATGTTACCGAGCAGAATGTCTATATGGGCACTGGCACCATGGGCCTTCTCACTGAGAGCACTGTCACAACGGGCACTATAACCGTGAGAAATCTCACCATGCTAACTGTCCCCATGGGCACCGTCACCATGAGATGTGCCACCATGGGAACTGTTACTGTCGGCACTGTCACTTTGGGCACTGTCATTGTGGGCACTGTCACCATGGCTACTGCCACCTTGGGCTCTGTCACCATGAACACTGTTACAATGCCTATTATCACCGTGTGCACTGTCTCATGGGCACTATCACCATGAGCACTGTCAGCATGTGCACTGTCACTATTTAGCACTGTCACCAGGTGAACTACCACCATGGGCACTGTCAGGACGTGCACTATCACCGTGAGCACGATTACCATGGGAACTGTAACAATGCACAGTGTCACCATCGGTACTGTGCCCATGGGAACAGCCACCAAGGGCACTGTCACCATAAGCACTGTCACTGTGTGCAGTTTCACCATACACACTATTACTGGAAGGACTATCACCATAAGCAATGTCACCATGAGCAATATCACCATGGGCACTGTCAACATTTTGCACTGCCACCATGTGCAGTGTCACCATGGGCACTTTTACCATGAGTACCGTCACCATGGGTAATATCACCATGGGCACTGTCACCATGAGCAGTGCCACTATGAGAATTTTCACCATAGGCACTGTCACCATGAGAACTGTCACCATGGTCACATTCAACGTAAGAACTGTCACCACGGGGACTATCACCATTGTCACTGTCACCGTGGGGTTGTCACCATGAGCACTATCACCATGGGCAATATCTCCATGGGCAGTTTCACCATGAGAACTGTCATTATTGGCACTCTCACCATCGGCACTGTCACAATGGGCATGGTCACCGTGAGCTGTGTCACCTTGGGCCTTGTCAAACTGGGCGCTGTCACCATGGGCTCTTTCACAATGGGAAGTATCACCATGGAATTTGTCAGCCTGGGCACTGTCCCCGTGGGCACTGACACCGTTACATCTATCAGCATAAACACTGTAAACGTGCACACTGTCACCATGAGCACAGTCACCTTGAGCACTGTCACCATGGGCCTTGTCACACTGGGCGCTGTCACCATGGGCACCGTCACCGTGAGCACTGTCACAATGGGAAGTATCACCATGGGCTTTGTCACGCTGGGCACTGTCCCTGTGTGCAGTGTCACCGTGACATCTATCACCATAAGCAATGTAAATATGGGCACTGTCCCCATGAGCACAGTCACCATAAGCACTGCCACAATGAGCACTGTTATTTATGGCAATGCCAACATGAGAACTGTCACCATGAGCACTGTCACCATAGGCGTGACACCATGTGCACTGTCACCATGTGCATTGTCAACCTAGGTACTCTCACCATTGGCATTATCACTGTGAGAATTGTGAACATGGGCACTGTCACCATGGGCACTGTCATCATGGGCAGTGTCACCATGGGAACTGTAAACATGGGCACGGCCACCATGGGCAATATCACTGTGAGCACTGTCACCATGGGTACTGCAACAAAGATAACTCTCACCGTGAGTACTGTCTTCATGAGTTGTCACCGTGTGCACTGTCACCATGAGAACTGTCAACATGGGCACTGTCACCATTTTTCACTGCCACCATCTGAAATGTCACCATGGGCACTATCACCATGAGAACTGTCACCCTGAGTCCTGTCAACACGGGCACTGTCACCAAGGGCACGGCCACCATGTGCAGTGTTACCATGGTCACTATCACCGTGAGTACTCTCACCATGGGAACTACCAACATGGGCAAAGTCATCATGAGCACTTTCACCATGGGAACTGCCACCATGGGCACTATCACCATCGGCACTGTCACCATGAGCACTATTACTGTGAGTACTACCACCGTGAGCACTCTCACCAAGGACACTATCACCATGCGCACTGTCACCATGAGTACTTTCCTATGGGTACTGGCACAATGCGGACTGTCACAATGAGCCGTGTCACCATGGACACTATCACCATGAGCAATCTCACCGTGGTAACTGTTACTATGGGTATTGTGACTGTCAGCACTGTCACCATAGGCAATGGCACTGTGGGCACTGTCACCATGGGCACTGTCATCATGGGCATTGTCCCCATCTTCAGTGCCACCATGGGCAATGCAACCATGTGCACTATCACTGTAAGCTCTGTCACCACGGGTACTGCTACCATGAGCACTGTCACTGTAAGCTCTGTCACCACGGGTACTGCTACCATGAGCACTGTCAGCATGGGTTGTAACCGTGTGCACTGTCACTATGAGAACTGTCAGCATGGGCACTGTCACCATTTTTCACTGCTGCCATGTGCACTACCACCATGTGCACTATCACCATGGGCACTATCACCGTGAGCACTGTCACCATGAGTAATGTCATCATGGGCAGTGTCACCAAGGGCACAACCACCATGTGTACCATTACCATGGTCACTATCACCGTGAGCACTGTCACCATGGTAACTACCAACATGGGCACTGTCACCATGAACACATTGACAATGGGAACCTCCACCATGGGCACTATTAATGTGAGCACACTCACCATGGACACTATCACCAAGGGTACTGTCACTTTCAGCACTATCACCATGGGTACTGCAACCATTACCACTGTCACCATAAGCACTGTCACCATTCTCAGTATCACCATGTGCACTGTCACCATGGGCACTATCTCCATGAGAACTGTCAGCTTGGGCACTGTCACCATGGGTATTGTGACTTTGGGCAATGTCACCATGAGCACTGTCACCTTGGGCACTGGCACAATGTGGACTGTCACCATGAGCACTGTCATCATGGGCACTATTACCGTTAGAACTGTCACCGTGGTCACTGTCACCATGGGCACTGTCACGGTAAGCACTGTCACAGTGAAGGTTGTGACCATGGGCACTGTCACCATGGGCAGTGACCCCATGGACAATTTCACTGTTTGTAATGTCACCATGGACACTATAACTATGGGCACTGTCACCGTGAGCTCTGTCACCATGGGCACTTTCACCATGAGCACTGCCACTCTGACCACTCTCACCATAAGAACTGTCATAATGGGCCCTTTACCGATGGGCACTTCCAACATTGGCACTATCACCGTGAGCACTGTCAACAAGAGCCCTGTCACGGTGGGCAGTGTCACCATGTGCACTATCACCGCAAGGACTATCACATTAAGCAATGTCACCATGGGCACTGTCACCATTTTGCACTGCCAGCATGTGCACTATCACCTTAGGTACTGTCACCATGAGCACTTTATCACTGCGTACTGTCACCATGGGTAATATCACCATGGGCACTGTCACCGTTATCACTATCACCGTGAGAGATGCCATGATGGGCACTGGCGCCATGGGTCTTGTCACTATGAGCACTGAAACAATGGGCACAATCACTGTGAGAAATTTCACCATGCTAACTCTACCCAAAGGCTCTGTGACAGAGAGAAATGTCACCATGGGCTCTGTCACAGTCAGTATTCTCACCATGGGCACTCTCATTGTGGGCACTGCCACCGTGAGCACTATTACCATGAACACTGCTACCGTTTGCACTATCATGATAAGAACTGTCACCATGGGCACAGACAACATGGGTACTCTCACGTTGTGCACTGTCACCAGGGGAACTGTCACCATGGGCACTGTCACCATGAGCACTGTTACTATGAGAATTTTCACTGTAGGCACTGTCACCATGAGAAGTGTCGCCATGGTCACATTCAACGTAAGAACTGTCACCTCAGGGATTATCAACATTGTCACTGTCACCGTGGGGTTGTCACCATGAGCACTATCACCATGGGCAATGTCTCCATGGGCAGTATCACCATGAGCACTGACACTATTGGCACTCTCACCATCAGCAATGTCACCAGGGGCACGGTCACCATGAGCACTGTCTCCATGGGCCTTGTCACACTGGGCGCTGTCACCATGGGCACTGCCACCTTGGGCTCTCTCACCATTAACACTGTAACAATACCCATTATCACCGTGTGCACTGTCACTATGGGCACGATCACCATTAGCACTGTAAGCATGTGCACTGTCACTATTTAGCACTGTCACTAGGTGAACTATGACCATGGGCACTTTCACGATGTGCACTATCACCATGAGCACAGTTACCATGGGCACTGTTACAATGTGCAGAGTCACCATCGGTACTGTCCCCATGGGAACTGCCACCAAGAGCACTGTCACCATTAACATTGTCACCACGAGCACTGCCACCATGGGCACTGCTATTATGAGCACTGTCACCATGAGAACTGTCGCTATGAGAACTGCCACCATGGGTATTTTCAACATGAGTACTGTCAACTTGGGTATTGTCACCATTAGCACTGTCACGATGAGCACTATTACTGGGAGCACTATCACTGTGAGCACTGTCACCATGAGCACTGTCGCCAAGGGTACTGGCACAATGCAGACTGGCACCATGAGCCCTGTCACCATTGGCACTATCACTTTGAGCATTCTCACCATGGTCACTGTCACCATGGGCACTGTTACCATGAGCACTGTCACTACAGGAAATGGTTGCGTGGGCACTGTCACCACGGGTACTGTCATCATGGGCAGTGTCACCATGGGAACTGTAAGCATGGGCACTGCCACCATGGGCAATATCACTGTGAGCACTGTCACCATGGGTACTGCAACAAAGAGAACTGTCACCGTGAGTACTGTCTGCATGGGTTGTCACCGTGTGCACTGTCACCATGAGAACTGTCAACATGGGCACTGTCACCATTTTTCACTGCCACCATGTGCAATGTCACCATGGGCACTATCACACTGAGAACTGTCACAATGAGTCCTGTCATCATGGGCACTGTCACCAAGGGCACGGCCACCATGTGCACTGTTACCATGGTCACTATCACCGTGAGCATTGTCCCCATGGGAACTAACAACATGGTCAGTGTCATCCCGAACACTTTCACAATGGGAACTGCCACCTTGGGCACTATCAACAAGTGGACTCTCACCATAGGCACTATCACCATGGGCACTGTCACCGTGAGCACTGTCACCATCGGCACTGTCATCATGAGCACTATTACTGTGAGTACTACCACCATGAGCACTCTCACTGTGGTCACTGTCACCATGGGCACTCTTATCGTGAGCACTTTCACTATGGGTACTGGCACAGTGCGGACTGTCACACTGAGACCTGCCACCATGGACACTATCACCATGAGCACTTTCACCATGGTCACTGTTACCATGGGTACTGTCACTGGGAGCACTGTCACTATAGGCAATTGTACCATGGGCACTGTCACCATGGGCACTGTCATCATGGGCATTGACACTGTTGGCAGTGTCTCCATGGGCACTGTCACAGAGAGAAAAGTCATCATGGGAACTGTCACAGTCAGTATTCTCACCATGGGCACTCTCATTGTGGGCAATGCCTCCGTGAGCACTACTACCATGAACACTGCTACCGTGAACACTCTCATGATAAGAACTGTCACCATGGGCACAGACACCATGGGCACTCTCACGGTGTGCACTGTAACCAGGGGCACTTTCACCCTGGGCACTGTCACCATGAGCACTCTAACCATGGGCACTGTAACCATGGGCACTATCACCATGAGCAATATAACCATGGGCACTGTCACTATTTTGCACTGCCACCAGATGCACCATGACCATGTGCACTGTCACCATGGGCAGTGTCACCATTAGTAGTCTCACCATGGTCACTGCACCACGAGTACTGTCAACAAGAGCACTGTCACCATGAGCACTGCCACCATGAGCACTGTCACAAGAACTGTCCCTATGTGAACTGCCACCATGGGCACTTTCACCATGATTACTGTCACCGTGGGTATTGTCACCTTGGGCAATGTCAACGTGAGTAATATCACTGTGAGCACTATCACCCTGAGCTCTGTCATCATGGACACAGCCTCCATGCGGACTGTCACCATGAACACCCTCACCATGGGCACTATCACGGTAAGAACAGTCACCGTGGTCACTGTCAACATGGGCACTTTCATCGTGAGCAGTGTCACTAAGAGCATTATCACCATCAGAACTGTCCCCGTGTGAACAGTCACCATGGGCACTGTCAACCTGGAGACTATCACCTTGAGCACTGTCACCATGAACACTGTCACCATGAGCATTGTCACCATGAGCAATTTCAACAGGGTCACTTTCACCGTGAGAACTGTCACCACGGAAACTCTCACCATTGGCACTGCCTCTGAGGAATTGTCACGATGAGCACAATCACCATGGGCAGTGTCTCCATGGGCAGTTTCACCGTGAGCACTCTCACTATTGGCACTATCACCATAAGCACTGTCAGAATCGGCACAGTCACCGTGAGCACTGTCAAAACGGTTGTTGTCTCACTGGGCGATGTCACCTTGGGCACAGTCACCATTAGCACTGTCTCCATGGGCACTGTGATCTTGGGCACTTTCACCATGGGCTCTGTCACTGTGGGCACAGTCACAATGGGAAATATCACTTTGGACATTGTCATGGTGGACACTGTCACTGTGAGCATGGCCACCGTAACATCTATCACCATAAACACTGTAACTATGGGCACTGTCCACATGAAAACTGTCACTTATGTCACTGTCCACATGAGCAGTGTCAACATGATCACTCTCACAATGGGCAGGACACCCTGCGTGTTTCCAACATGGGCACTTTCACCATGAGCTCTCGCACTGTAGGAATTCTCACCTTAGGTACTGTCACCATGGGCACTGTCACCTTGAGCACTTTTACCATGAGCTCTGTCACCCTGGGTATTGTCACCATGGGCACTATCACCGTGAGAGTTGTGTACATGTGCATTCTCACCATGGGCACTATCACCATGAGCAATATCACCATGAATACTGTCACCCTGGGTATTGTCACCATGGGCACTGTCACCTTGAGCACTACACCGTGAGAATTGTGACTATGGGCACTGTCACCATGGGCACATTCACCATCGGCACTATCGCCATGAACACTGTCACCATGAGCACTGTCACTGTGTGCAGTTTCAGCATACACACTATCACCGTAAGGACTATCACCTTAAGCAATGTCACCATGAGCAAAATCACCATGGGCACTGTCAACATTTTGCACTGCCACCATGTGCATTGTCACCATGGGCACTTTACCATGAATACTGTCACCATGGGAAATATCACCATGGGCACTGTCACCATGAGCACGGTCAGTATGAGATTTTTCACCATAGGCACTGTCACCAGGAGAACTGTCACCATGGTCACATTCAACGTAAGAACTGTCACCTCGGAGACTATCAGCATTGGCATTGTCACTGTGGGTTTGTCACCATGAGCACTATCACCATGGGCAATGTCTCTAAGGACATTAACACCATGAGCACTGTCACTATTGGCACTCTCAGCATGGGCACTGTCACCTTGGGCACGGTCACCTTGAGCACTGTCACAATGGGCCTTCTCACACTGCGTGCTTTCACAATGGGCACTGTCACTGTGGGCACTGTCACAATGGGAAGTATCACCTTGGGCTTTGTCAGCGTGGGCACTGTCACCATGGGCACGGCCACCATGAAATCTATCACCATAAGCCCTGTAAACATGGGCACTGTCCCATGAGCATGGCACCATGAGCACTGCCAGAATGAGCACTGTCACTTATGGCACTGTCCACATGAGCAGTGTGACCCTGATCACTGTCACCATGGGCAGGACACCCTGGGTATTGTCACCATGGGCACTGTCACCATGAGCACTCTCACCATGGAAATTGTCACCTTAGGTACTGTAACCATGGGCACTGTCACCATGAACACTTTTACCATGAGCTATGTTACCCTGGGTATTGTCACCATGGGCACTATCACCGTGAGAGTTGTGAACATGGGCACTCTCATCTTGGGGACTATCACCATGAGCAATGTCACCATGAATACTGTCACCCTGTGTATTGTCACCATGGGCACTGTCACCGTGAGCACTACACCGTGAGAATTGTGACTATGGGCACTGTCACCATGGGCACATTCACGATCGGCACTATCGCCATGAACACTGTCACCATGAGCACAATCACTGTGTGCAGTTTCACAATACACACTATCACCGTAGGGAATATCACCATAAGCAATGTCACCATGAGCAATATCACCATGGGCACTGTCACCATTTTGCACTGCCACTATGTGCAGTGTGACCATGGGCACTTTTACCATGAGTACTGTCACCATGGGTAATATCACCATGGGCACAGTCACCATGAGCACTGTCACTATGAGAATTTTCACCATAGGCACAGTCACCATGAGAAATGTCACCATGGGCACTGTCAACATGGAGACCATAACCTTGAGCACTGTCACCATGAGCACTGTCACCATGAGCAATATCACCATGGTCACATTCAATGTAAGAACTGTCACCACGGGGACTATCACAATTGGCACTGTCACTGTTGGGTTCTCACAATGAGCACTATCACCATGGGCATTGTCTCCATGGGCAGTTTCACCATGAGCACTGTCACTATTGGCACTCTCATCATCGGCACTATTCACCACGGGCACATTCACTGTGAGAACTGTCATCATGGGCTTTCTCACACTGGGTACTGTCATCATGGGCACTGTCACCCTGGGCACTGTCACATTGGGATATATCACCATGGGCTTTGTCAGCATGGGAACTGTCCACGGGGGTACTGACACCGTGACATCTATCACCATAATCACTGTAAACATGGACACTGTCACAATGAGAACGGTCAGCATGAGCACTGCCACACAGAGCACTGCTATTTATGGCACTGCCAACATGAGCACTGTCACCATGAGCAGTGTCACCAGGGGCATGACACCATGGGCACTGTCACCATGGTCATTGTCACCCTAAGTACTCTCATCATAGGCATTATCACTGTGAGAATTGTGAACATGGGCACTGTCACCATGGGCACTATCACCATGAGCACTGTCACCCTGTGTATTTACACCATGGGCACTGTCACTGTGAACACTACACCGTGAGAATTGTGACTATGGGCACTGTCACCCTGGACACTCTCACCATGGGAACTATCACCGTGAACACTGTAACCATGAACACTATCACTGTGTGCAGTGTCACCATGCGCACTGTCACCATGAGGACTATCACTGTAAGCAAAGTCACAATGAGGAATGTCACCATGGGCACTGTCACCATTTTGCACTGCCAGCATGTGCAGTGTCACCATGGGTAATATCACCATAGGCACTTTCACCGTGAGAAATGTGACCATGCAAAATATCTCTATGGGCACTGGCACCATGGGCATTGTCACTGTGAGCACTGTCACAATGGGAACTATCACCGAGAGAAATCTCAACATGCTAACTGTCCCCATGGGGACTCTTACTGTGAGAAGGGTCACCATGGGCATTGTCACTGTTGGCACTGTCCCCATGGGCACCGTCATTGTGGACAGTGTCACCATGGCCATTGCCACCTTGGGCTCTCTCACCATGAACACTGTAACAATGCAAATTATCACCGTGTGCTCTCTCACCATGGGCACTATCACCATGAGCACTGTCAGAATGTGCACTGTCACTATTTAGCACTGTCACCAGGTGAACTACCACCATGGGCACTATCACGATTTGCACTGTCACCATGAGCACAAATACCATGGGCACTGTAACAATGCACAGTGTCATCATCGGTATTGTCCCCATACGAACTGCCACCAAGAACACTGTCACCATTAACACTGTCACCACGAGCACTGGCACCTTGGGCACTGCTATTATGAGCACTGTCACCATGAGCACTCTCATCATGGGCACTTTCACCAAGGGCAGAGCCACCATGTGCACTGTTACCATGGTCACTATCACCGTGAGCACTGTCACCATGGGAACTACCAACATGGGCACTGTCATCATGAGCACTTTCACAATGGGAACTGCCACCACGGCACTATTAATGTGAGCACACTCACCATGGGCACTATCACCAAGGGCACTGTCAGTTTCAGAACTATCACCATGGGTACTGCAACCATGACCACTGTCACCGTTATCACTGTCACCATTCTCAGTATCACCATGTGCACTGTCACCATGGGCACTATCACCAGGAGAACTGTCAGCATCGGCACTGTCACCATGGGTATTGTGACTTTGGGCACTGTCACCATGAGCACTGTCACCTTGGGCAGTGGCACAATGTGGACTGTCACAATAAGCACTGTCATCATGGGCTCTATCAACATTATAAAGGTCACCGTGGTCACTATCACCAAGGGCACTGTCACTGTGAGCACTATCACTGTGAGGGTTCTGACCATGTGCACTGTTACTATGGGTAGTGTCCCCATGGTCAATTTCACTGTTAGTACTGTCACCATGGACACTATAACTAAGGGCACTGTCACCGTGAGCTCTGTCACCTTGGGCACTTTCACCATGAGCAGTGCCACTGTGACCACTCTCACCATAAGAACTGTCACCATGGGCACTTTCATGATGAGCACTTCCAACATTGGCACTATCACCTTGAGCACTGTCAACAAGAGCACTGTCATGGTGGGCAGTGTCACCATGCGCACTGTCACCATGAACACGGTCACCATGAGTACTGTCACCCTGGGTATTTTCACCATGGGCACTGTCACTGTGAGCACTACACCATGAGAATTGTGACTATGGGCACTGTTACCATGGACACTCTCACCATGGGAACTATCACTGTGAACACTGTCACAGTGAACATTGTCACTGTGTGCATTGTTACCATGCACACAGTCACCATAAGGATTATCACTGTAAGCAATGTCACCATGAACAATGTCACCATGGGCACTCTTACCATCTTGCACAGCCACCATGTGCAGTGTCACCATTGGTAATATCACCATAGGCACTTTCGCCGTGAGAAATGTTACCGAGCAGAATGTCTATATGGGCACTGGCACCATGGGCCTTCTCACTGAGAGCACTGTCACAACGGGCACTATAACCGTGAGAAATCTCACCATGCTAACTGTCCCCATGGGCACCGTCACCATGAGATGTGCCACCATGGGAACTGTTACTGTCGGCACTGTCACTTTGGGCACTGTCATTGTGGGCACTGTCACCATGGCTACTGCCACCTTGGGCTCTGTCACCATGAACACTGTTACAATGCCTATTATCACCGTGTGCACTGTCTCATGGGCACTATCACCATGAGCACTGTCAGCATGTGCACTGTCACTATTTAGCACTGTCACCAGGTGAACTACCACCATGGGCACTGTCAGGACGTGCACTATCACCGTGAGCACGATTACCATGGGAACTGTAACAATGCACAGTGTCACCATCGGTACTGTGCCCATGGGAACAGCCACCAAGGGCACTGTCACCATAAGCACTGTCACTGTGTGCAGTTTCACCATACACACTATTACTGGAAGGACTATCACCATAAGCAATGTCACCATGAGCAATATCACCATGGGCACTGTCAACATTTTGCACTGCCACCATGTGCAGTGTCACCATGGGCACTTTTACCATGAGTACCGTCACCATGGGTAATATCACCATGGGCACTGTCACCATGAGCAGTGCCACTATGAGAATTTTCACCATAGGCACTGTCACCATGAGAACTGTCACCATGGTCACATTCAACGTAAGAACTGTCACCACGGGGACTATCACCATTGTCACTGTCACCGTGGGGTTGTCACCATGAGCACTATCACCATGGGCGATGTCTCCATGGGCAGTTTTACCATGAGCACTGTCACTATTGGCACTCTCACCATCGGCACTGTCACCATGGGCACTGTCACCGTGAGCACTGTCACCATGGGCCTTGTCACACTGGGCGCTGTCACCATGGGCACTGTCACCATGAGCACTGTCACAATGGGAAGTATCACCAACGGATTTGTCAGCCTGAGCACTGTCCCTGTGGGCACTGACCCCGTGACATCTATCACCATAAACACTGTAAACATGGGCACTGTCACCATGAGCATGGTCACCATGAGCACTGTCACAACGGTCACTATCACCGTGAGAAATCTCACCATGCTAACTCTCCCCATGGGCACTGTCACCGTGAGAAGTGTCACCATGGGCACTATCACGGTGAGAACAGTCACCATGGTCACTGTCACCATGGGCACTGTCATTAAGAGCATTATCACCCTAAGCACTGTCACTGTGAGAACAGTCACCATGAGCACTGTCAACATGGAAACTATCACCTTGAGCCATGTCACCATGAGCACTGTCACCATGAGATATTTCAACAGGGTCACTTTCACCGTGAGAACTGTGAACACGGGGATTCTCACCATTGACACTGCCTCCGAGGGGTAATCACGATGAGCACTATCACCATGGGCAGTGTCTCCATGGGCAGTTTCACCATGAGCACTCTCACTATTGGCACTATCACCATCGGCACTGTCATCATCGGCACGGTCACCGTGAGCACTGTCACAATGGGCGTTGTCACACTGGGTGCTGTCACCATGGGCACAGTCACCATTCCACTCTCACCATGGGCACTGTGATCTTGGTCACTGTCACCATGGACTCTCTCACCGTGGGCACTGTCACAATGTGAAGTATCACCATGGGCTTTGTCAGCGTGGGCACTGTCACCGTGGGCATGGCCACCATGACATCTATCACCATAAGCACTGTAATCTTGGGCCCTATCACCATGAGCACGGTTACCATGAGCACTGCCACAATGAGAACTGTCACTTATGGCACTGTCCACATGAGGAGTGTCACCATGATCACTGTCACCATGGGCAGGACACCCTGGGTATTGTCACCATGGGCACTGTCACCATGAGCCCACTCACCATGGGAATTGTCAACTTAGGTACTGTCATCATGGGCACTGTCACCGTGAGCACTTTTACCATGAGCTCTGTCACCCTGGGCACTATCACCGTGAGTGTTGTGTACATGGACACTCTCACCATGAGCAATGTCAGAATGAATAATGTTACCCTGTGTATTGTCACCATGGGCACTGTCACCATTAGCATTACACCATGAGAATTGTGACTCTGGGCACTGTCACCATGGGCACATTCGCCATCGGCACTATCGCCAAGAACACTGTCACCGTGAGCCCTGTCACTGTGTGCAGTTTCAGCATACTCACTATCACCGTAAGCAATGTCACCATGAGCAATATCTCCACAGGCACTGTCACCATTTTGCACTGCCACCATGTGCAGTGTCACCATGGACACTTTTACCATGAGTACTGTCACCATGGGTAATATCACCATGGGCACTGTCACTGTGAGCACTGTCACTATGAGAATTGACACCATAGGCCCTGTCAACATGAGAACTGTCACCATCGGCACTGACAACATGGAGAACATCACCTTGAGCACTGTCAACATGAGCACTGTCACCATGAGCAATGTCACCATGGTCACATTCAATGTAAGAACTGTCACCACGGGGACTATCAACATTGGCAATGTCACAGTGGGGTTGTCACCATGAGCACTATCACCGTGGGCAATGTTTCCATGGGCAGTTTCACCATGAGCACTGTCACTATTGGCACTCTCAGCATGGGCATTGTCACAATGGGCACCATCAACGTGAGCACTGTCAACATGGGCCTTGTCACACTGGGTGTTATCAGCATGGGCACTGTCACTGTGGGCACTGTCCCAATGGGAAGTATCACCATGGGCTTTGTCAGCCTAGGCAGTGTCACTGTGGGCACGGACACCGTGACATCTATCACCATAAACACTGTAAACATGGGCACTGTCACCATGAGCACAGTCACCATGAGCATTGTCACAATGAGCACTGTTACTTATGGCACTGCCAACATGAGCACTGTCATTATGGGCATGACAACATGGACACTGTCACCCTAGGCACTCTCACCATAGGCATTATCACTGTGAGAATTGTGAACATGGACACTGTCTCCATGGGCATTATCACCATGTGCACTGTCACCATGAGTACTATCACCCAGGGTATTTTTACAATGGGCACTGTCACTGTGAGCACTACACCTTAAGAATTGTGACTATGGGCACTGTCACCATGGAAACTCTCACCATAGATCTATCACCATGAACACTGTCACCATGAACACTCTAACTGTGTGCAGTGTCACCATGCACACTGTCACAATAAGGACTATCACCATAAGCAAAGTCACCATGAGCAATGTCACCATGAGCAAAGTCACCAATTTGCACTGACACCATGTGCAGAGTAACCATGCGTTTTATCACCATAGGCACTTCTACCCTGAGAAATGTGACCATGCAGAATGTCTCTATGGGCACTGGCACCATGGGCACTATCACCGTGAGCACTGTCAGCATGTGCACTGTCACTATTTAGCACTGTCACCAGGTGAACTACCACCATGGGCACTGTCACGATGGGCACTATCACTGTGAGCACGGTTACCATGGGCACTGTAACAATGCACAGTGTCACCATCGGTACTGTCCCGATGGGAACTGCCACCAAGAACAGTGTCACCATTAGCACTGTCACCACGAGCACTGGCACCTGGGCACTGCTATTATGAGCACTGTCACCATGAGATCTGTCGCTATGAGAACTGCCACCATGGGTATTTTCAACATGAGTACTGTCACCATGGTATTGTCACCATTTGCACTGTCACCATGAACACTATTACCGTGAGCACTCTCACTGTGGTCACTGTCACCATGAGCACTGTCGCCATGGGTACTGGCACAATGTAGACAGACACCATGAGCACTGTCACCATGGGCACCATCAGTGTGAGCACTCTCACCATGGCCACTGTCACCTTGGGCACTGTTACCATGAGCACTGTCACCATAGGCAATGGCACCATGGGCCCTGTCATCATGGGCACTCTCACCATGGGCACTATCAGTGTGAGCAGTGTCACCATGGATACTGCAAACATGAGAACTGTCACCGTGAGTACTGTCACCATGAGTACAGTCCTCACGGGTTGTCACCATGTGCACTGTCACCGTGAGAACTGTCAACAGGGGCACTGTCACCATTTTTCACTGCCACCATGTGCAGTGTCACCATGGGCACTATCACCATGGAAAGTATCACCGTGAACACTGTCACCATGAACACTGCAACTGTGTGCAGTGTCAACATGCACACTGTCACCGTAAGGACTATCACTGTAAGCAAAGTCACTATGAGCAATGTCACCATGGGCACTGTCACCATGAGCACTTGATCACTGAGTACTGTCACCATGGGTAATATCACCATGGGCACTGTCACCGTGAGAACTATCACTGTGAGCAATGCCATGATGGGCACTGGCGCCGTGGGTCTTTTCACTATTAGCACTGAAACAATGTGCACTATCACTGTGAGAAATCTCACCGTGCTAACTGTCCCCAAGGGCACTGTCACAGAGGGAAAAGTCATCATGGGCACTGTCACAGTCAGTATTCTCACCATGGGCACTCTCATTGTGGGCAATGCCTCCGTGAGCACCATTACCATGAACACTGCTACCATGAACACTCTCATGATAAGAACTGTCACCATGGGCACAGACACCATGGGCACTCTCACGGTGTGCACTGTCACCAGGGGCACTGTCAAAATGGGCACTGTCACCATGAGCACTGGAACCATGGGCATTCTCACCATGGGCACTATCACCATGAGCAGTATTACCATGGGCACTCTCACTATTTTGCACTGCCACCAGATGCACCATAACCATGTGCACTGTCACCATGGGCAGTGTCACCATCTGTAGTCTAACCATGCGCACTTCCACCACGATCACTGCCACCAAGAGCACTGTCACCATGATCACTGCCACCATGAGCACTGTCACAAGAACTGCCAATATGAGAACTGCCACCATGGGCACTATCACCATGATTAGTGTCACCGTGGGTATTGTCACCTTGGGCACTGTCAACGTGAGAAATATCACCGTGAGCACTATCACCCTGAGCACTGTCACCAAGGGAACAGCTTCAATGCGGATGGTCACCATGAACACTGTCACACTGGGCACTATCACCGTGAGAACAGTCACCGTGGTCACTGTCACCATGAGCACATTTTCTGTGAGCTCGGTCACCCTTGGTATTGTCACCATTGGTGGTATCGCCGTGAGAGTTGTGAACATGGGCACTCTCACCATGGGCAATATAACCATGAATACTGTCACCCTGTGTATTTTCACCATGGGCACTGTCACTGTGAGCACTACACTGTGAGAGTTGTGACTATGGTCACTGTCACCATGGACACTCTCACCATGAGAACTATCACCATGAACACTGTCACCATGAACACTGTCACTGTGTGCAGGTTCATCATGTGCACTGTCACTGTAAGGACTATCACTGTAAGCAAAGTCACCATGAGCAATATCACCATGGGCACTGTCACCATTTTGCACTGCCACCATATGCAGTGGCACCATGGGTAATATCACCATAGCCACTTTCAACATGAGAAATGTAACCGTGTGGAATGTCGTTATGGGCACTGGCACCATGGGAATCATCACAGTGAGCACTGTCACAACAGGCACTATCAACATGAGAAATCTCACCAGGCTAACTGTCCACATGGGCACTGTCACCGTGAGAAGTGTCACCATGGGCACTGTCACTGTCGGCACTGTCACCATGGGCACTGTCATTGTGGGCACTGTCTCCATGGCCACTGCCACCGTGTGCTCTGTCACCATGAACTCTGTAACAATGCCCATTATCACCGTGTGCACTGTCACCATGGGCACTATCACCGTGAGCACTGTCAGCATGTGCACTGTCACTATTTAGCACTGTCACCAAGTGAACTACCACCATGGGCACTGTCACAATGTTCACTATCACCGTGAGCACGGTTACCATGGGCACTGTAACAATGCACAGTGTCACCATCAGTACTGTCCCAATGGGGACTGCCACCAAGAACACTGTCACCATTAGCATTGTCACGACGAGCACTGGCACCTTGGCACTGCTATTATGAGCACTGTCACCATGAGATCTGTCGCTATGAGAACTGCCACCATGGGTATTTTCAACATGAGTACTGTCACCATGGGTATTGTCACCATGGGCACTGTCACCGTGAGCACTACACCGTGAGAATTGTGACTATGGGCACTGTCACCATGGGCACATTCACGATCGGCACTATCGCCATGAACACTGTCACCATGAGCACTATCACTGTGTGCAGTTTCACAATACACACTATCACCGTAGGGAATATCACCATAAGCAATGTCACCATGAGCAAGATCACCATGGGCACTGTCACCATTTTGCACTGCCACCATGTGCAGTGTCACCATGGGCAATTTCACTATGAGAACTGTCACCATGGGAAATATCACCGTGGGCACTGTCACCATGAGCACTGTCACTATGAGAATTTACACCATTGGTCCTGTCAACATGAGAACTGTCACCATCGGCACTGTCAACATGGAGACCATCACCTTGAGCACTGTCAACATGAGTACTGTCACCATGAGCAATGTCACCATGGTCACATTTAATGTAAGAACTGTCACCACGGGGACTATCACCGTTGGCAATGTCACGGGCTTGTCACCATGAGCACTATCACCATGGGCGATGTCTCCATGGGCAGTTTCACCATGAGCACTGTCACTATTGGCACTGTCACAATGGGCACCATCACCGTGAGCAGTGTCACCATGGGCCTTGTCACACTGGGTGCTTTTAGCATGGGCACTGTCACCGTGGGCACTGTCTCAATGAGAAGTATAACCATGGGCTTTGTCAGCCTAGGCAGTGTCACTGTGGGCACGGACATCGTGACATCTATCACCATAAACACTGTAAACATGGGCACTGTCACCATGATCACGGTCACCATGAGCATTGATACAATGAGCACTGTTATTTATGGCACTGCCAACATGAGCACTGTCACCATGGGCAAGACACCATGGGCACTGCCACCATGGGCATTGTCACCCTAGGCACTCTCAACATAGGCATTATCACTATGAGAATTGTGAACATGGACACTGTCTCCATGGGCATTAACACCATTAGCACTGTCACCATGAGTACTGTCAGCATGTGCACTGTCACTATTTAGCACTGTCACCAGGTGAACTACCACCATGGGCACTATCACGATGTGCACTATCACCATGAGCACGGTTACCATAGGCACTGTAACAATGTGCAGTGTCACCATCGGTACTGTCTCCATAGGAACTGCCACCAACAGCACTGTCACCATTAACACTGTCACCACCTTGGGACTGTTATTATGAGCATGGTCAGCATGAGAACTGTCGCTGTGAGAACTGCCACCATAGGTATTTTCAACAAGAGTACTGTCACCGTGGGTATTGTCATCATTTGCACTGTCACCATGAGCACTATTACCGTGAGCACTCTCACTGTGGTCACTGACACCATGAGCACTGTTGCCATGGGTACTGGCACAATGCGGACTGGCACCATGAACCCTGTCACTGTGGCCACTATCAATGTGAGCACTCTCACCGTGGTCACTGTCACCATGGGCACTGTTACCAGGAGACCTGTAACCATGGTCACATTCAACATAAGAGCTGTCACCATGGGGACTATCACCTTCGGCACTGTCACCATGGGCACTGTCACCATGAGCACTGTCACCATGGGCCTTGTCACACTGGGCGCTGTCACCGTGAGCACTGCCACAATGGGAAGTATCACCATGGGATTTGTCAGCCTGAGCACTGTCCCCGTGGGCACTGACACCATGACATCTATCACCATAAACACTGTAACAAGGGAACGGTCACCATGAGCACTGCCACAATGGGCCCTGTTATTTATGGCACTGCCAACATGAGCACTGTCACCATGAGCACTGTCACAATGGCCATGACACCATGGGCCCTGTCACCATGGGTATTGTCACCCTAGGTAATCTCGCCATAGGCATTGTCACTGTGAGAATCGTGAACATGGGCAATGTCACCATAAGCACTGTCACCATGAGTACTGTCACCCTGGGTATTTCCACTATGGGCACTGTCACTGTGAGCACTACACCATGAGAATTGTGACTATGGGCACTGTCAACATGGACACTCTCACCATGGGAACTATCACCGTGAACACTGTCAGCATGAACACTGTCACTGTGTGCAGTGTCACCATGCACAATGTCACCGTAAGGACTATCACCGTAAGCAAAGTCACCATGAGCAATGTCACCATGGGCACGGTCACCATTTTGCACTGCCACCATGTGCAGTGTCACCATGGGTAATATCACCATAGGCACTTTCACAGTGAGAAATGTGACCATGCGGAGTGTCTCAATGGGCACTGGCACCATGGGCATTGTCACTGTGAGCACTGTCACAACGGGCACTATCACTATGAAAAATCTCACCATGCTAACTGTCCCCATGGGCACTATCACCGTGAGAAGTGTCACCATGGGCACTGTCACTGTTGGCACTGTCACCATGAACACTGTCACCATGGCTACTATCACTGTGAGAACAGTCACCATGGGCACTGTCAACATGGAGACTATCACCTTGAGCCCTGTCACCATGAGCACTGTCACCATGAGATATTTCAAGAGGGTCACTTTCACCATGAGAACTGTCAACACGGGGACTCTCACCATTGACACTGACTCCAAGGGGTTTTCACGATGAGCACTATCACCATGGGCAGTGTCTCCATGGGAAGGTTCACCATGAGCACTCTCACTATTGGCACTATCACCATCGGCACCGTCATCATCGGCACGGTCTCCGTGAGCACTGTCACAATGGGCATTGTCACACTGGGTGCTTTCACCATGGGCACTGTCACCATTCCACTCTCACCATGGACACTGTGATCTTGGTCACTGCCACCATGGGCTCTGTCACCGTGGGCACTGTCACAATGGGAAGTATAACCATGGGCTTTGTCAGCATGGGCGCTGTCACCGTGGGCATGGCCACCATGACATCTATCACCATAAGCACTGTAAACTTGGGCCCTGTCACCATGAGCACGGTTACCATGAGCACTGCCACAATGAGAACTGTCACTTATGGCACTGTCCACATGAGGAGTGTCACCATGATCACTGTCACCATGGAAAGGAAACCCTGGGCACTGTCACCATGAGCACTCTCACCATGGGAATTGTCACCTTAGGTACAGTCACCATGGGCACTGTCACCGTGAGCACTTTTACCATGAGCTCTGTAACCCTGGGCACTATCACCGTGAGTGTTGTGTACATGGACACTCTCACCATGAGCAATGTCACCATGAATACTGTCACCCTGTGCATTGTCACCATGGGCACTGTCACCATGAGCATTACACCGTGAGAATTGTGACTCTGGGCACTGTCACCATGGGCACATGTGCCATCGGCACTATCGCCGTGAACACTGTCACCATGAGCACTGTCACTGTGTGCAGTTTCAGCATACACACTGTCACCGTAAGCAATGTCACCATGAGCAATATCTCCATGGGCATTGTCACCATTTTGCACTGCCACCACGTGCAGTGTCACCATGGACACTTTTACCGTGAGTACTGTCACCATGGGTAATATCACCATGGGCAATGTCACCCTGAGCACTATTACAGTGAGCACTATCACCATGAGCACTCTCACTGTGGTCACTGTCACCATGAGCACTGTCGCCATGGGTACTGGCACAATGCGGACTGGCACCATGAGCCCTGTCACCGTGGCCACTATCACTGTGAGCACTCTCACCGTGGTCACTGTCACCATTGGCACTGTTACTAGGAGCACTGTCACCATGGTCACATTCAACGTAAGAGCTGTCAACACGGAGACTATCACCATTGGCACTGTCACCATGGGGTTGTCACCATGAGCACTATCACCATGGGCGATGTCTCCATGGGCAGTTTCACCATGAGCACTGTCACTATTGGCACTCTCACCATCGGCACTGTCACCATGGGCACTGTCACCGTGAGCACTGTCACCATGGGCCTTGTCACACTGGGCGCTGTCACCATGGGCACTGTCACCATGAGCACTGTCACAATGGGAAGTATCACCAACGGATTTGTCAGCCTGAGCACTGTCCCTGTGGGCACTGACCCCGTGACATCTATCACCATAAACACTGTAAACATGGGCACTGTCACCATGAGCATGGTCACCATGAGCACTGTCACAACGGGCACTATCACCGTGAGAAATCTCACCATGCTAACTCTCCCCATGGGCACTGTCACCGTGAGAAGTGTCACCATGGGCACTATCACGGTGAGAACAGTCACCATGGTCACTGTCACCATGGGCACTGTCATTAAGAGCATTATCACCCTAAGCACTGTCACTGTGAGAACAGTCACCATGAGCACTGTCAACATGGAAACTATCACCTTGAGCCATGTCACCATGAGCACTGTCACCATGAGATATTTCAACAGGGTCACTTTCACCGTGAGAACTGTGAACACGGGGATTCTCACCATTGACACTGCCTCCGAGGGGTAATCACGATGAGCACTATCACCATGGGCAGTGTCTCCATGGGCAGTTTCACCATGAGCACTCTCACTATTGGCACTATCACCATCGGCACTGTCATCATCGGCACGGTCACCGTGAGCACTGTCACAATGGGCGTTGTCACACTGGGTGCTGTCACCATGGGCACAGTCACCATTCCACTCTCACCATGGGCACTGTGATCTTGGTCACTGTCACCATGGACTCTCTCACCGTGGGCACTGTCACAATGTGAAGTATCACCATGGGCTTTGTCAGCGTGGGCACTGTCACCGTGGGCATGGCCACCATGACATCTATCACCATAAGCACTGTAATCTTGGGCCCTATCACCATGAGCACGGTTACCATGAGCACTGCCACAATGAGAACTGTCACTTATGGCACTGTCCACATGAGGAGTGTCACCATGATCACTGTCACCATGGGCAGGACACCCTGGGTATTGTCACCATGGGCACTGTCACCATGAGCCCACTCACCATGGGAATTGTCAACTTAGGTACTGTCATCATGGGCACTGTCACCGTGAGCACTTTTACCATGAGCTCTGTCACCCTGGGCACTATCACCGTGAGTGTTGTGTACATGGACACTCTCACCATGAGCAATGTCAGAATGAATAATGTTACCCTGTGTATTGTCACCATGGGCACTGTCACCATTAGCATTACACCATGAGAATTGTGACTCTGGGCACTGTCACCATGGGCACATTCGCCATCGGCACTATCGCCAAGAACACTGTCACCGTGAGCCCTGTCACTGTGTGCAGTTTCAGCATACTCACTATCACCGTAAGCAATGTCACCATGAGCAATATCTCCACAGGCACTGTCACCATTTTGCACTGCCACCATGTGCAGTGTCACCATGGACACTTTTACCATGAGTACTGTCACCATGGGTAATATCACCATGGGCACTGTCACTGTGAGCACTGTCACTATGAGAATTGACACCATAGGCCCTGTCAACATGAGAACTGTCACCATCGGCACTGACAACATGGAGAACATCACCTTGAGCACTGTCAACATGAGCACTGTCACCATGAGCAATGTCACCATGGTCACATTCAATGTAAGAACTGTCACCACGGGGACTATCAACATTGGCAATGTCACAGTGGGGTTGTCACCATGAGCACTATCACCGTGGGCAATGTTTCCATGGGCAGTTTCACCATGAGCACTGTCACTATTGGCACTCTCAGCATGGGCATTGTCACAATGGGCACCATCAACGTGAGCACTGTCAACATGGGCCTTGTCACACTGGGTGTTATCAGCATGGGCACTGTCACTGTGGGCACTGTCCCAATGGGAAGTATCACCATGGGCTTTGTCAGCCTAGGCAGTGTCACTGTGGGCACGGACACCGTGACATCTATCACCATAAACACTGTAAACATGGGCACTGTCACCATGAGCACAGTCACCATGAGCATTGTCACAATGAGCACTGTTACTTATGGCACTGCCAACATGAGCACTGTCATTATGGGCATGACAACATGGACACTGTCACCCTAGGCACTCTCACCATAGGCATTATCACTGTGAGAATTGTGAACATGGACACTGTCTCCATGGGCATTATCACCATGTGCACTGTCACCATGAGTACTATCACCCAGGGTATTTTTACAATGGGCACTGTCACTGTGAGCACTACACCTTAAGAATTGTGACTATGGGCACTGTCACCATGGAAACTCTCACCATAGATCTATCACCATGAACACTGTCACCATGAACACTCTAACTGTGTGCAGTGTCACCATGCACACTGTCACAATAAGGACTATCACCATAAGCAAAGTCACCATGAGCAATGTCACCATGAGCAAAGTCACCAATTTGCACTGACACCATGTGCAGAGTAACCATGCGTTTTATCACCATAGGCACTTCTACCCTGAGAAATGTGACCATGCAGAATGTCTCTATGGGCACTGGCACCATGGGCACTATCACCGTGAGCACTGTCAGCATGTGCACTGTCACTATTTAGCACTGTCACCAGGTGAACTACCACCATGGGCACTGTCACGATGGGCACTATCACTGTGAGCACGGTTACCATGGGCACTGTAACAATGCACAGTGTCACCATCGGTACTGTCCCGATGGGAACTGCCACCAAGAACAGTGTCACCATTAGCACTGTCACCACGAGCACTGGCACCTGGGCACTGCTATTATGAGCACTGTCACCATGAGATCTGTCGCTATGAGAACTGCCACCATGGGTATTTTCAACATGAGTACTGTCACCATGGTATTGTCACCATTTGCACTGTCACCATGAACACTATTACCGTGAGCACTCTCACTGTGGTCACTGTCACCATGAGCACTGTCGCCATGGGTACTGGCACAATGTAGACAGACACCATGAGCACTGTCACCATGGGCACCATCAGTGTGAGCACTCTCACCATGGCCACTGTCACCTTGGGCACTGTTACCATGAGCACTGTCACCATAGGCAATGGCACCATGGGCCCTGTCATCATGGGCACTCTCACCATGGGCACTATCAGTGTGAGCAGTGTCACCATGGATACTGCAAACATGAGAACTGTCACCGTGAGTACTGTCACCATGAGTACAGTCCTCACGGGTTGTCACCATGTGCACTGTCACCGTGAGAACTGTCAACAGGGGCACTGTCACCATTTTTCACTGCCACCATGTGCAGTGTCACCATGGGCACTATCACCATGGAAAGTATCACCGTGAACACTGTCACCATGAACACTGCAACTGTGTGCAGTGTCAACATGCACACTGTCACCGTAAGGACTATCACTGTAAGCAAAGTCACTATGAGCAATGTCACCATGGGCACTGTCACCATGAGCACTTGATCACTGAGTACTGTCACCATGGGTAATATCACCATGGGCACTGTCACCGTGAGAACTATCACCGTGAGCAATGCCATGATGGGCACTGGCGCCGTGGGTCTTTTCACTATTAGCACTGAAACAATGTGCACTATCACTGTGAGAAATCTCACCGTGCTAACTGTCCCCAAGGGCACTGTCACAGAGGGAAAAGTCATCATGGGCACTGTCACAGTCAGTATTCTCACCATGGGCACTCTCATTGTGGGCAATGCCTCCGTGAGCACCATTACCATGAACACTGCTACCATGAACACTCTCATGATAAGAACTGTCACCATGGGCACAGACACCATGGGCACTCTCACGGTGTGCACTGTCACCAGGGGCACTGTCAAAATGGGCACTGTCACCATGAGCACTGGAACCATGGGCATTCTCACCATGGGCACTATCACCATGAGCAGTATTACCATGGGCACTCTCACTATTTTGCACTGCCACCAGATGCACCATAACCATGTGCACTGTCACCATGGGCAGTGTCACCATCGGTAGTCTAACCATGCGCACTTCCACCACGATCACTGCCACCAAGAGCACTGTCACCATGATCACTGCCACCATGAGCACTGTCACAAGAACTGCCAATATGAGAACTGCCACCATGGGCACTATCACCATGATTAGTGTCACCGTGGGTATTGTCACCTTGGGCACTGTCAACGTGAGAAATATCACCGTGAGCACTATCACCCTGAGCACTGTCACCAAGGGAACAGCTTCAATGCGGATGGTCACCATGAACACTGTCACACTGGGCACTATCACCGTGAGAACAGTCACCGTGGTCACTGTCACCATGAGCACATTTTCTGTGAGCTCGGTCACCCTTGGTATTGTCACCATTGGTGGTATCGCCGTGAGAGTTGTGAACATGGGCACTCTCACCATGGGCAATATAACCATGAATACTGTCACCCTGTGTATTTTCACCATGGGCACTGTCACTGTGAGCACTACACTGTGAGAGTTGTGACTATGGTCACTGTCACCATGGACACTCTCACCATGAGAACTATCACCATGAACACTGTCACCATGAACACTGTCACTGTGTGCAGGTTCATCATGTGCACTGTCACTGTAAGGACTATCACTGTAAGCAAAGTCACCATGAGCAATATCACCATGGGCACTGTCACCATTTTGCACTGCCACCATATGCAGTGGCACCATGGGTAATATCACCATAGCCACTTTCAACATGAGAAATGTAACCGTGTGGAATGTCGTTATGGGCACTGGCACCATGGGAATCATCACAGTGAGCACTGTCACAACAGGCACTATCAACATGAGAAATCTCACCAGGCTAACTGTCCACATGGGCACTGTCACCGTGAGAAGTGTCACCATGGGCACTGTCACTGTCGGCACTGTCACCATGGGCACTGTCATTGTGGGCACTGTCTCCATGGCCACTGCCACCGTGTGCTCTGTCACCATGAACTCTGTAACAATGCCCATTATCACCGTGTGCACTGTCACCATGGGCACTATCACCGTGAGCACTGTCAGCATGTGCACTGTCACTATTTAGCACTGTCACCAAGTGAACTACCACCATGGGCACTGTCACAATGTTCACTATCACCGTGAGCACGGTTACCATGGGCACTGTAACAATGCACAGTGTCACCATCAGTACTGTCCCAATGGGGACTGCCACCAAGAACACTGTCACCATTAGCATTGTCACGACGAGCACTGGCACCTTGGCACTGCTATTATGAGCACTGTCACCATGAGATCTGTCGCTATGAGAACTGCCACCATGGGTATTTTCAACATGAGTACTGTCACCATGGGTATTGTCACCATGGGCACTGTCACCGTGAGCACTACACCGTGAGAATTGTGACTATGGGCACTGTCACCATGGGCACATTCACGATCGGCACTATCGCCATGAACACTGTCACCATGAGCACTATCACTGTGTGCAGTTTCACAATACACACTATCACCGTAGGGAATATCACCATAAGCAATGTCACCATGAGCAAGATCACCATGGGCACTGTCACCATTTTGCACTGCCACCATGTGCAGTGTCACCATGGGCAATTTCACTATGAGAACTGTCACCATGGGAAATATCACCGTGGGCACTGTCACCATGAGCACTGTCACTATGAGAATTTACACCATTGGTCCTGTCAACATGAGAACTGTCACCATCGGCACTGTCAACATGGAGACCATCACCTTGAGCACTGTCAACATGAGTACTGTCACCATGAGCAATGTCACCATGGTCACATTTAATGTAAGAACTGTCACCACGGGGACTATCACCGTTGGCAATGTCACGGGCTTGTCACCATGAGCACTATCACCATGGGCGATGTCTCCATGGGCAGTTTCACCATGAGCACTGTCACTATTGGCACTCTCAGCATGGGCACTGTCACAATGGGCACCATCACCGTGAGCAGTGTCACCATGGGCCTTGTCACACTGGGTGCTTTTAGCATGGGCACTGTCACCGTGGGCACTGTCTCAATGAGAAGTATAACCATGGGCTTTGTCAGCCTAGGCAGTGTCACTGTGGGCACGGACATCGTGACATCTATCACCATAAACACTGTAAACATGGGCACTGTCACCATGATCACGGTCACCATGAGCATTGATACAATGAGCACTGTTATTTATGGCACTGCCAACATGAGCACTGTCACCATGGGCAAGACACCATGGGCACTGCCACCATGGGCATTGTCACCCTAGGCACTCTCAACATAGGCATTATCACTATGAGAATTGTGAACATGGACACTGTCTCCATGGGCATTAACACCATTAGCACTGTCACCATGAGTACTGTCAGCATGTGCACTGTCACTATTTAGCACTGTCACCAGGTGAACTACCACCATGGGCACTATCACGATGTGCACTATCACCATGAGCACGGTTACCATAGGCACTGTAACAATGTGCAGTGTCACCATCGGTACTGTCTCCATAGGAACTGCCACCAACAGCACTGTCACCATTAACACTGTCACCACCTTGGGACTGTTATTATGAGCATGGTCAGCATGAGAACTGTCGCTGTGAGAACTGCCACCATAGGTATTTTCAACAAGAGTACTGTCACCGTGGGTATTGTCATCATTTGCACTGTCACCATGAGCACTATTACCGTGAGCACTCTCACTGTGGTCACTGACACCATGAGCACTGTTGCCATGGGTACTGGCACAATGCGGACTGGCACCATGAACCCTGTCACTGTGGCCACTATCAATGTGAGCACTCTCACCGTGGTCACTGTCACCATGGGCACTGTTACCAGGAGACCTGTAACCATGGTCACATTCAACATAAGAGCTGTCACCATGGGGACTA
Source organism: Mesoplodon mirus (assembly GCF_964341445.2). Taxonomy (NCBI): domain Eukaryota; kingdom Metazoa; phylum Chordata; class Mammalia; order Artiodactyla; family Ziphiidae; genus Mesoplodon; species Mesoplodon mirus. The sequence continues at coordinate 2,712,374 of NW_028295808.1, read as the reverse complement.
TCACCTTCGGCACTGTCACCATGGGCACTGTCACCATGAGCACTGTCACCATGGGCCTTGTCACACTGGGCGCTGTCACCGTGAGCACTGCCACAATGGGAAGTATCACCATGGGATTTGTCAGCCTGAGCACTGTCCCCGTGGGCACTGACACCATGACATCTATCACCATAAACACTGTAACAAGGGAACGGTCACCATGAGCACTGCCACAATGGGCCCTGTTATTTATGGCACTGCCAACATGAGCACTGTCACCATGAGCACTGTCACAATGGCCATGACACCATGGGCCCTGTCACCATGGGTATTGTCACCCTAGGTAATCTCGCCATAGGCATTGTCACTGTGAGAATCGTGAACATGGGCAATGTCACCATAAGCACTGTCACCATGAGTACTGTCACCCTGGGTATTTCCACTATGGGCACTGTCACTGTGAGCACTACACCATGAGAATTGTGACTATGGGCACTGTCAACATGGACACTCTCACCATGGGAACTATCACCGTGAACACTGTCAGCATGAACACTGTCACTGTGTGCAGTGTCACCATGCACAATGTCACCGTAAGGACTATCACCGTAAGCAAAGTCACCATGAGCAATGTCACCATGGGCACGGTCACCATTTTGCACTGCCACCATGTGCAGTGTCACCATGGGTAATATCACCATAGGCACTTTCACAGTGAGAAATGTGACCATGCGGAGTGTCTCAATGGGCACTGGCACCATGGGCATTGTCACTGTGAGCACTGTCACAACGGGCACTATCACTATGAAAAATCTCACCATGCTAACTGTCCCCATGGGCACTATCACCGTGAGAAGTGTCACCATGGGCACTGTCACTGTTGGCACTGTCACCATGAACACTGTCACCATGGCTACTATCACTGTGAGAACAGTCACCATGGGCACTGTCAACATGGAGACTATCACCTTGAGCCCTGTCACCATGAGCACTGTCACCATGAGATATTTCAAGAGGGTCACTTTCACCATGAGAACTGTCAACACGGGGACTCTCACCATTGACACTGACTCCAAGGGGTTTTCACGATGAGCACTATCACCATGGGCAGTGTCTCCATGGGAAGGTTCACCATGAGCACTCTCACTATTGGCACTATCACCATCGGCACCGTCATCATCGGCACGGTCTCCGTGAGCACTGTCACAATGGGCATTGTCACACTGGGTGCTTTCACCATGGGCACTGTCACCATTCCACTCTCACCATGGACACTGTGATCTTGGTCACTGCCACCATGGGCTCTGTCACCGTGGGCACTGTCACAATGGGAAGTATAACCATGGGCTTTGTCAGCATGGGCGCTGTCACCGTGGGCATGGCCACCATGACATCTATCACCATAAGCACTGTAAACTTGGGCCCTGTCACCATGAGCACGGTTACCATGAGCACTGCCACAATGAGAACTGTCACTTATGGCACTGTCCACATGAGGAGTGTCACCATGATCACTGTCACCATGGAAAGGAAACCCTGGGCACTGTCACCATGAGCACTCTCACCATGGGAATTGTCACCTTAGGTACAGTCACCATGGGCACTGTCACCGTGAGCACTTTTACCATGAGCTCTGTAACCCTGGGCACTATCACCGTGAGTGTTGTGTACATGGACACTCTCACCATGAGCAATGTCACCATGAATACTGTCACCCTGTGCATTGTCACCATGGGCACTGTCACCATGAGCATTACACCGTGAGAATTGTGACTCTGGGCACTGTCACCATGGGCACATGTGCCATCGGCACTATCGCCGTGAACACTGTCACCATGAGCACTGTCACTGTGTGCAGTTTCAGCATACACACTGTCACCGTAAGCAATGTCACCATGAGCAATATCTCCATGGGCATTGTCACCATTTTGCACTGCCACCACGTGCAGTGTCACCATGGACACTTTTACCGTGAGTACTGTCACCATGGGTAATATCACCATGGGCAATGTCACCCTGAGCACTATTACAGTGAGCACTATCACCATGAGCACTCTCACTGTGGTCACTGTCACCATGAGCACTGTCGCCATGGGTACTGGCACAATGCGGACTGGCACCATGAGCCCTGTCACCGTGGCCACTATCACTGTGAGCACTCTCACCGTGGTCACTGTCACCATTGGCACTGTTACTAGGAGCACTGTCACCATGGTCACATTCAACGTAAGAGCTGTCAACACGGAGACTATCACCATTGGCACTGTCACCATGGGGTTGTCACCATGAGCACTATCACCATGGGCGATGTCTCCATGGGCAGTTTCACCATGAGCACTGTCACTATTGGCACTCTCACCATCGGCACTGTCACCATGGGCACTGTCACCGTGAGCACTGTCACCATGGGCCTTGTCACACTGGGCGCTGTCACCATGGGCACTGTCACCATGAGCACTGTCACAATGGGAAGTATCACCAACGGATTTGTCAGCCTGAGCACTGTCCCTGTGGGCACTGACCCCGTGACATCTATCACCATAAACACTGTAAACATGGGCACTGTCACCATGAGCATGGTCACCATGAGCACTGTCACAACGGGCACTATCACCGTGAGAAATCTCACCATGCTAACTCTCCCCATGGGCACTGTCACCGTGAGAAGTGTCACCATGGGCACTATCACGGTGAGAACAGTCACCATGGTCACTGTCACCATGGGCACTGTCATTAAGAGCATTATCACCCTAAGCACTGTCACTGTGAGAACAGTCACCATGAGCACTGTCAACATGGAAACTATCACCTTGAGCCATGTCACCATGAGCACTGTCACCATGAGATATTTCAACAGGGTCACTTTCACCGTGAGAACTGTGAACACGGGGATTCTCACCATTGACACTGCCTCCGAGGGGTAATCACGATGAGCACTATCACCATGGGCAGTGTCTCCATGGGCAGTTTCACCATGAGCACTCTCACTATTGGCACTATCACCATCGGCACTGTCATCATCGGCACGGTCACCGTGAGCACTGTCACAATGGGCGTTGTCACACTGGGTGCTGTCACCATGGGCACAGTCACCATTCCACTCTCACCATGGGCACTGTGATCTTGGTCACTGTCACCATGGACTCTCTCACCGTGGGCACTGTCACAATGTGAAGTATCACCATGGGCTTTGTCAGCGTGGGCACTGTCACCGTGGGCATGGCCACCATGACATCTATCACCATAAGCACTGTAATCTTGGGCCCTATCACCATGAGCACGGTTACCATGAGCACTGCCACAATGAGAACTGTCACTTATGGCACTGTCCACATGAGGAGTGTCACCATGATCACTGTCACCATGGGCAGGACACCCTGGGTATTGTCACCATGGGCACTGTCACCATGAGCCCACTCACCATGGGAATTGTCAACTTAGGTACTGTCATCATGGGCACTGTCACCGTGAGCACTTTTACCATGAGCTCTGTCACCCTGGGCACTATCACCGTGAGTGTTGTGTACATGGACACTCTCACCATGAGCAATGTCAGAATGAATAATGTTACCCTGTGTATTGTCACCATGGGCACTGTCACCATTAGCATTACACCATGAGAATTGTGACTCTGGGCACTGTCACCATGGGCACATTCGCCATCGGCACTATCGCCAAGAACACTGTCACCGTGAGCCCTGTCACTGTGTGCAGTTTCAGCATACTCACTATCACCGTAAGCAATGTCACCATGAGCAATATCTCCACAGGCACTGTCACCATTTTGCACTGCCACCATGTGCAGTGTCACCATGGACACTTTTACCATGAGTACTGTCACCATGGGTAATATCACCATGGGCACTGTCACTGTGAGCACTGTCACTATGAGAATTGACACCATAGGCCCTGTCAACATGAGAACTGTCACCATCGGCACTGACAACATGGAGAACATCACCTTGAGCACTGTCAACATGAGCACTGTCACCATGAGCAATGTCACCATGGTCACATTCAATGTAAGAACTGTCACCACGGGGACTATCAACATTGGCAATGTCACAGTGGGGTTGTCACCATGAGCACTATCACCGTGGGCAATGTTTCCATGGGCAGTTTCACCATGAGCACTGTCACTATTGGCACTCTCAGCATGGGCATTGTCACAATGGGCACCATCAACGTGAGCACTGTCAACATGGGCCTTGTCACACTGGGTGTTATCAGCATGGGCACTGTCACTGTGGGCACTGTCCCAATGGGAAGTATCACCATGGGCTTTGTCAGCCTAGGCAGTGTCACTGTGGGCACGGACACCGTGACATCTATCACCATAAACACTGTAAACATGGGCACTGTCACCATGAGCACAGTCACCATGAGCATTGTCACAATGAGCACTGTTACTTATGGCACTGCCAACATGAGCACTGTCATTATGGGCATGACAACATGGACACTGTCACCCTAGGCACTCTCACCATAGGCATTATCACTGTGAGAATTGTGAACATGGACACTGTCTCCATGGGCATTATCACCATGTGCACTGTCACCATGAGTACTATCACCCAGGGTATTTTTACAATGGGCACTGTCACTGTGAGCACTACACCTTAAGAATTGTGACTATGGGCACTGTCACCATGGAAACTCTCACCATAGATCTATCACCATGAACACTGTCACCATGAACACTCTAACTGTGTGCAGTGTCACCATGCACACTGTCACAATAAGGACTATCACCATAAGCAAAGTCACCATGAGCAATGTCACCATGAGCAAAGTCACCAATTTGCACTGACACCATGTGCAGAGTAACCATGCGTTTTATCACCATAGGCACTTCTACCCTGAGAAATGTGACCATGCAGAATGTCTCTATGGGCACTGGCACCATGGGCACTATCACCGTGAGCACTGTCAGCATGTGCACTGTCACTATTTAGCACTGTCACCAGGTGAACTACCACCATGGGCACTGTCACGATGGGCACTATCACTGTGAGCACGGTTACCATGGGCACTGTAACAATGCACAGTGTCACCATCGGTACTGTCCCGATGGGAACTGCCACCAAGAACAGTGTCACCATTAGCACTGTCACCACGAGCACTGGCACCTGGGCACTGCTATTATGAGCACTCTCACCATGAGATCTGTCGCTATGAGAACTGCCACCATGGGTATTTTCAACATGAGTACTGTCACCATGGTATTGTCACCATTTGCACTGTCACCATGAACACTATTACCGTGAGCACTCTCACTGTGGTCACTGTCACCATGAGCACTGTCGCCATGGGTACTGGCACAATGTAGACAGACACCATGAGCACTGTCACCATGGGCACCATCAGTGTGAGCACTCTCACCATGGCCACTGTCACCTTGGGCACTGTTACCATGAGCACTGTCACCATAGGCAATGGCACCATGGGCCCTGTCATCATGGGCACTCTCACCATGGGCACTATCAGTGTGAGCAGTGTCACCATGGATACTGCAAACATGAGAACTGTCACCGTGAGTACTGTCACCATGAGTACAGTCCTCACGGGTTGTCACCATGTGCACTGTCACCGTGAGAACTGTCAACAGGGGCACTGTCACCATTTTTCACTGCCACCATGTGCAGTGTCACCATGGGCACTATCACCATGGAAAGTATCACCGTGAACACTGTCACCATGAACACTGCAACTGTGTGCAGTGTCAACATGCACACTGTCACCGTAAGGACTATCACTGTAAGCAAAGTCACTATGAGCAATGTCACCATGGGCACTGTCACCATGAGCACTTGATCACTGAGTACTGTCACCATGGGTAATATCACCATGGGCACTGTCACCGTGAGAACTATCACCGTGAGCAATGCCATGATGGGCACTGGCGCCGTGGGTCTTTTCACTATTAGCACTGAAACAATGTGCACTATCACTGTGAGAAATCTCACCGTGCTAACTGTCCCCAAGGGCACTGTCACAGAGGGAAAAGTCATCATGGGCACTGTCACAGTCAGTATTCTCACCATGGGCACTCTCATTGTGGGCAATGCCTCCGTGAGCACCATTACCATGAACACTGCTACCATGAACACTCTCATGATAAGAACTGTCACCATGGGCACAGACACCATGGGCACTCTCACGGTGTGCACTGTCACCAGGGGCACTGTCAAAATGGGCACTGTCACCATGAGCACTGGAACCATGGGCATTCTCACCATGGGCACTATCACCATGAGCAGTATTACCATGGGCACTCTCACTATTTTGCACTGCCACCAGATGCACCATAACCATGTGCACTGTCACCATGGGCAGTGTCACCATCGGTAGTCTAACCATGCGCACTTCCACCACGATCACTGCCACCAAGAGCACTGTCACCATGATCACTGCCACCATGAGCACTGTCACAAGAACTGCCAATATGAGAACTGCCACCATGGGCACTATCACCATGATTAGTGTCACCGTGGGTATTGTCACCTTGGGCACTGTCAACGTGAGAAATATCACCGTGAGCACTATCACCCTGAGCACTGTCACCAAGGGAACAGCTTCAATGCGGATGGTCACCATGAACACTGTCACACTGGGCACTATCACCGTGAGAACAGTCACCGTGGTCACTGTCACCATGAGCACATTTTCTGTGAGCTCGGTCACCCTTGGTATTGTCACCATTGGTGGTATCGCCGTGAGAGTTGTGAACATGGGCACTCTCACCATGGGCAATATAACCATGAATACTGTCACCCTGTGTATTTTCACCATGGGCACTGTCACTGTGAGCACTACACTGTGAGAGTTGTGACTATGGTCACTGTCACCATGGACACTCTCACCATGAGAACTATCACCATGAACACTGTCACCATGAACACTGTCACTGTGTGCAGGTTCATCATGTGCACTGTCACTGTAAGGACTATCACTGTAAGCAAAGTCACCATGAGCAATATCACCATGGGCACTGTCACCATTTTGCACTGCCACCATATGCAGTGGCACCATGGGTAATATCACCATAGCCACTTTCAACATGAGAAATGTAACCGTGTGGAATGTCGTTATGGGCACTGGCACCATGGGAATCATCACAGTGAGCACTGTCACAACAGGCACTATCAACATGAGAAATCTCACCAGGCTAACTGTCCACATGGGCACTGTCACCGTGAGAAGTGTCACCATGGGCACTGTCACTGTCGGCACTGTCACCATGGGCACTGTCATTGTGGGCACTGTCTCCATGGCCACTGCCACCGTGTGCTCTGTCACCATGAACTCTGTAACAATGCCCATTATCACCGTGTGCACTGTCACCATGGGCACTATCACCGTGAGCACTGTCAGCATGTGCACTGTCACTATTTAGCACTGTCACCAAGTGAACTACCACCATGGGCACTGTCACAATGTTCACTATCACCGTGAGCACGGTTACCATGGGCACTGTAACAATGCACAGTGTCACCATCAGTACTGTCCCAATGGGGACTGCCACCAAGAACACTGTCACCATTAGCATTGTCACGACGAGCACTGGCACCTTGGCACTGCTATTATGAGCACTGTCACCATGAGATCTGTCGCTATGAGAACTGCCACCATGGGTATTTTCAACATGAGTACTGTCACCATGGGTATTGTCACCATGGGCACTGTCACCGTGAGCACTACACCGTGAGAATTGTGACTATGGGCACTGTCACCATGGGCACATTCACGATCGGCACTATCGCCATGAACACTGTCACCATGAGCACTATCACTGTGTGCAGTTTCACAATACACACTATCACCGTAGGGAATATCACCATAAGCAATGTCACCATGAGCAAGATCACCATGGGCACTGTCACCATTTTGCACTGCCACCATGTGCAGTGTCACCATGGGCAATTTCACTATGAGAACTGTCACCATGGGAAATATCACCGTGGGCACTGTCACCATGAGCACTGTCACTATGAGAATTTACACCATTGGTCCTGTCAACATGAGAACTGTCACCATCGGCACTGTCAACATGGAGACCATCACCTTGAGCACTGTCAACATGAGTACTGTCACCATGAGCAATGTCACCATGGTCACATTTAATGTAAGAACTGTCACCACGGGGACTATCACCGTTGGCAATGTCACGGGCTTGTCACCATGAGCACTATCACCATGGGCGATGTCTCCATGGGCAGTTTCACCATGAGCACTGTCACTATTGGCACTGTCACAATGGGCACCATCACCGTGAGCAGTGTCACCATGGGCCTTGTCACACTGGGTGCTTTTAGCATGGGCACTGTCACCGTGGGCACTGTCTCAATGAGAAGTATAACCATGGGCTTTGTCAGCCTAGGCAGTGTCACTGTGGGCACGGACATCGTGACATCTATCACCATAAACACTGTAAACATGGGCACTGTCACCATGATCACGGTCACCATGAGCATTGATACAATGAGCACTGTTATTTATGGCACTGCCAACATGAGCACTGTCACCATGGGCAAGACACCATGGGCACTGCCACCATGGGCATTGTCACCCTAGGCACTCTCAACATAGGCATTATCACAATGAGAATTGTGAACATGGACACTGTCTCCATGGGCATTAACACCATTAGCACTGTCACCATGAGTACTGTCAGCATGTGCACTGTCACTATTTAGCACTGTCACCAGGTGAACTACCACCATGGGCACTATCACGATGTGCACTATCACCATGAGCACGGTTACCATAGGCACTGTAACAATGTGCAGTGTCACCATCGGTACTGTCTCCATAGGAACTGCCACCAACAGCACTGTCACCATTAACACTGTCACCACCTTGGGACTGTTATTATGAGCATGGTCAGCATGAGAACTGTCGCTGTGAGAACTGCCACCATAGGTATTTTCAACAAGAGTACTGTCACCGTGGGTATTGTCATCATTTGCACTGTCACCATGAGCACTATTACCGTGAGCACTCTCACTGTGGTCACTGACACCATGAGCACTGTTGCCATGGGTACTGGCACAATGTGGACTGGCACCATGAACCCTGTCACTGTGGCCACTATCAATGTGAGCACTCTCACCGTGGTCACTGTCACCATGGGCACTGTTACCAGGAGACCTGTAACCATGGTCACATTCAACATAAGAGCTGTCACCATGGGGACTATCACCTTCGGCACTGTCACCATGGGCACTGTCACCATGAGCACTGTCACCATGGGCCTTGTCACACTGGGCGCTGTCACCGTGAGCACTGCCACAATGGGAAGTATCACCATGGGATTTGTCAGCCTGAGCACTGTCCCCGTGGGCACTGACACCATGACATCTATCACCATAAACACTGTAACAAGGGAACGGTCACCATGAGCACTGCCACAATGGGCCCTGTTATTTATGGCACTGCCAACATGAGCACTGTCACCATGAGCACTGTCACAATGGCCATGACACCATGGGCCCTGTCACCATGGGTATTGTCACCCTAGGTAATCTCGCCATAGGCATTGTCACTGTGAGAATTGTGAACATGGGCAATGTCACCATAAGCACTGTCACCATGAGTACTGTCACCCTGGGTATTTCCACTATGGGCACTGTCACTGTGAGCACTACACCATGAGAATTGTGACTATGGGCACTGTCAACATGGACACTCTCACCATGGGAACTATCACCGTGAACACTGTCAGCATGAACACTGTCACTGTGTGCAGTGTCACCATGCACAATGTCACCGTAAGGACTATCACCGTAAGCAAAGTCACCATGAGCAATGTCACCATGGGCACGGTCACCATTTTGCACTGCCACCATGTGCAGTGTCACCATGGGTAATATCACCATAGGCACTTTCACAGTGAGAAATGTGACCATGCGGAGTGTCTCAATGGGCACTGGCACCATGGGCATTGTCACTGTGAGCACTGTCACAACGGGCACTATCACTATGAAAAATCTCACCATGCTAACTGTCCCCATGGGCACTATCACCGTGAGAAGTGTCACCATGGGCACTGTCACTGTTGGCACTGTCACCATGAACACTGTCACCATGGCTACTATCACTGTGAGAACAGTCACCATGGGCACTGTCAACATGGAGACTATCACCTTGAGCCCTGTCACCATGAGCACTGTCACCATGAGATATTTCAAGAGGGTCACTTTCACCATGAGAACTGTCAACACGGGGACTCTCACCATTGACACTGACTCCAAGGGGTTTTCACGATGAGCACTATCACCATGGGCAGTGTCTCCATGGGAAGGTTCACCATGAGCACTCTCACTATTGGCACTATCACCATCGGCACCGTCATCATCGGCACGGTCTCCGTGAGCACTGTCACAATGGGCATTGTCACACTGGGTGCTTTCACCATGGGCACTGTCACCATTCCACTCTCACCATGGACACTGTGATCTTGGTCACTGCCACCATGGGCTCTGTCACCGTGGGCACTGTCACAATGGGAAGTATAACCATGGGCTTTGTCAGCATGGGCGCTGTCACCGTGGGCATGGCCACCATGACATCTATCACCATAAGCACTGTAAACTTGGGCCCTGTCACCATGAGCACGGTTACCATGAGCACTGCCACAATGAGAACTGTCACTTATGGCACTGTCCACATGAGGAGTGTCACCATGATCACTGTCACCATGGAAAGGAAACCCTGGGCACTGTCACCATGAGCACTCTCACCATGGGAATTGTCACCTTAGGTACAGTCACCATGGGCACTGTCACCGTGAGCACTTTTACCATGAGCTCTGTAACCCTGGGCACTATCACCGTGAGTGTTGTGTACATGGACACTCTCACCATGAGCAATGTCACCATGAATACTGTCACCCTGTGCATTGTCACCATGGGCACTGTCACCATGAGCATTACACCGTGAGAATTGTGACTCTGGGCACTGTCACCATGGGCACATGTGCCATCGGCACTATCGCCGTGAACACTGTCACCATGAGCACTGTCACTGTGTGCAGTTTCAGCATACACACTGTCACCGTAAGCAATGTCACCATGAGCAATATCTCCATGGGCATTGTCACCATTTTGCACTGCCACCACGTGCAGTGTCACCATGGACACTTTTACCGTGAGTACTGTCACCATGGGTAATATCACCATGGGCAATGTCACCCTGAGCACTATTACAGTGAGCACTATCACCATGAGCACTCTCACTGTGGTCACTGTCACCATGAGCACTGTCGCCATGGGTACTGGCACAATGCGGACTGGCACCATGAGCCCTGTCACCGTGGCCACTATCACTGTGAGCACTCTCACCGTGGTCACTGTCACCATTGGCACTGTTACTAGGAGCACTGTCACCATGGTCACATTCAACGTAAGAGCTGTCAACACGGAGACTATCACCATTGGCACTGTCACCATGGGGTTGTCACCATGAGCACTATCACCATGGGCGATGTCTCCATGGGCAGTTTCACCATGAGCACTGTCACTATTGGCACTCTCACCATCGGCACTGTCACCATGGGCACTGTCACCGTGAGCACTGTCACCATGGGCCTTGTCACACTGGGCGCTGTCACCATGGGCACTGTCACCATGAGCACTGTCACAATGGGAAGTATCACCAACGGATTTGTCAGCCTGAGCACTGTCCCTGTGGGCACTGACCCCGTGACATCTATCACCATAAACACTGTAAACATGGGCACTGTCACCATGAGCATGGTCACCATGAGCACTGTCACAACGGGCACTATCACCGTGAGAAATCTCACCATGCTAACTCTCCCCATGGGCACTGTCACCGTGAGAAGTGTCACCATGGGCACTATCACGGTGAGAACAGTCACCATGGTCACTGTCACCATGGGCACTGTCATTAAGAGCATTATCACCCTAAGCACTGTCACTGTGAGAACAGTCACCATGAGCACTGTCAACATGGAAACTATCACCTTGAGCCATGTCACCATGAGCACTGTCACCATGAGATATTTCAACAGGGTCACTTTCACCGTGAGAACTGTGAACACGGGGATTCTCACCATTGACACTGCCTCCGAGGGGTAATCACGATGAGCACTATCACCATGGGCAGTGTCTCCATGGGCAGTTTCACCATGAGCACTCTCACTATTGGCACTATCACCATCGGCACTGTCATCATCGGCACGGTCACCGTGAGCACTGTCACAATGGGCGTTGTCACACTGGGTGCTGTCACCATGGGCACAGTCACCATTCCACTCTCACCATGGGCACTGTGATCTTGGTCACTGTCACCATGGACTCTCTCACCGTGGGCACTGTCACAATGTGAAGTATCACCATGGGCTTTGTCAGCGTGGGCACTGTCACCGTGGGCATGGCCACCATGACATCTATCACCATAAGCACTGTAATCTTGGGCCCTATCACCATGAGCACGGTTACCATGAGCACTGCCACAATGAGAACTGTCACTTATGGCACTGTCCACATGAGGAGTGTCACCATGATCACTGTCACCATGGGCAGGACACCCTGGGTATTGTCACCATGGGCACTGTCACCATGAGCCCACTCACCATGGGAATTGTCAACTTAGGTACTGTCATCATGGGCACTGTCACCGTGAGCACTTTTACCATGAGCTCTGTCACCCTGGGCACTATCACCGTGAGTGTTGTGTACATGGACACTCTCACCATGAGCAATGTCAGAATGAATAATGTTACCCTGTGTATTGTCACCATGGGCACTGTCACCATTAGCATTACACCATGAGAATTGTGACTCTGGGCACTGTCACCATGGGCACATTCGCCATCGGCACTATCGCCAAGAACACTGTCACCGTGAGCCCTGTCACTGTGTGCAGTTTCAGCATACTCACTATCACCGTAAGCAATGTCACCATGAGCAATATCTCCACAGGCACTGTCACCATTTTGCACTGCCACCATGTGCAGTGTCACCATGGACACTTTTACCATGAGTACTGTCACCATGGGTAATATCACCATGGGCACTGTCACTGTGAGCACTGTCACTATGAGAATTGACACCATAGGCCCTGTCAACATGAGAACTGTCACCATCGGCACTGACAACATGGAGAACATCACCTTGAGCACTGTCAACATGAGCACTGTCACCATGAGCAATGTCACCATGGTCACATTCAATGTAAGAACTGTCACCACGGGGACTATCAACATTGGCAATGTCACAGTGGGGTTGTCACCATGAGCACTATCACCGTGGGCAATGTTTCCATGGGCAGTTTCACCATGAGCACTGTCACTATTGGCACTCTCAGCATGGGCATTGTCACAATGGGCACCATCAACGTGAGCACTGTCAACATGGGCCTTGTCACACTGGGTGTTATCAGCATGGGCACTGTCACTGTGGGCACTGTCCCAATGGGAAGTATCACCATGGGCTTTGTCAGCCTAGGCAGTGTCACTGTGGGCACGGACACCGTGACATCTATCACCATAAACACTGTAAACATGGGCACTGTCACCATGAGCACAGTCACCATGAGCATTGTCACAATGAGCACTGTTACTTATGGCACTGCCAACATGAGCACTGTCATTATGGGCATGACAACATGGACACTGTCACCCTAGGCACTCTCACCATAGGCATTATCACTGTGAGAATTGTGAACATGGACACTGTCTCCATGGGCATTATCACCATGTGCACTGTCACCATGAGTACTATCACCCAGGGTATTTTTACAATGGGCACTGTCACTGTGAGCACTACACCTTAAGAATTGTGACTATGGGCACTGTCACCATGGAAACTCTCACCATAGATCTATCACCATGAACACTGTCACCATGAACACTCTAACTGTGTGCAGTGTCACCATGCACACTGTCACAATAAGGACTATCACCATAAGCAAAGTCACCATGAGCAATGTCACCATGAGCAAAGTCACCAATTTGCACTGACACCATGTGCAGAGTAACCATGCGTTTTATCACCATAGGCACTTCTACCCTGAGAAATGTGACCATGCAGAATGTCTCTATGGGCACTGGCACCATGGGCACTATCACCGTGAGCACTGTCAGCATGTGCACTGTCACTATTTAGCACTGTCACCAGGTGAACTACCACCATGGGCACTGTCACGATGGGCACTATCACTGTGAGCACGGTTACCATGGGCACTGTAACAATGCACAGTGTCACCATCGGTACTGTCCCGATGGGAACTGCCACCAAGAACAGTGTCACCATTAGCACTGTCACCACGAGCACTGGCACCTGGGCACTGCTATTATGAGCACTGTCACCATGAGATCTGTCGCTATGAGAACTGCCACCATGGGTATTTTCAACATGAGTACTGTCACCATGGTATTGTCACCATTTGCACTGTCACCATGAACACTATTACCGTGAGCACTCTCACTGTGGTCACTGTCACCATGAGCACTGTCGCCATGGGTACTGGCACAATGTAGACAGACACCATGAGCACTGTCACCATGGGCACCATCAGTGTGAGCACTCTCACCATGGCCACTGTCACCTTGGGCACTGTTACCATGAGCACTGTCACCATAGGCAATGGCACCATGGGCCCTGTCATCATGGGCACTCTCACCATGGGCACTATCAGTGTGAGCAGTGTCACCATGGATACTGCAAACATGAGAACTGTCACCGTGAGTACTGTCACCATGAGTACAGTCCTCACGGGTTGTCACCATGTGCACTGTCACCGTGAGAACTGTCAACAGGGGCACTGTCACCATTTTTCACTGCCACCATGTGCAGTGTCACCATGGGCACTATCACCATGGAAAGTATCACCGTGAACACTGTCACCATGAACACTGCAACTGTGTGCAGTGTCAACATGCACACTGTCACCGTAAGGACTATCACTGTAAGCAAAGTCACTATGAGCAATGTCACCATGGGCACTGTCACCATGAGCACTTGATCACTGAGTACTGTCACCATGGGTAATATCACCATGGGCACTGTCACTGTGAGAACTATCACCGTGAGCAATGCCATGATGGGCACTGGCGCCGTGGGTCTTTTCACTATTAGCACTGAAACAATGTGCACTATCACTGTGAGAAATCTCACCGTGCTAACTGTCCCCAAGGGCACTGTCACAGAGGGAAAAGTCATCATGGGCACTGTCACAGTCAGTATTCTCACCATGGGCACTCTCATTGTGGGCAATGCCTCCGTGAGCACCATTACCATGAACACTGCTACCATGAACACTCTCATGATAAGAACTGTCACCATGGGCACAGACACCATGGGCACTCTCACGGTGTGCACTGTCACCAGGGGCACTGTCAAAATGGGCACTGTCACCATGAGCACTGGAACCATGGGCATTCTCACCATGGGCACTATCACCATGAGCAGTATTACCATGGGCACTCTCACTATTTTGCACTGCCACCAGATGCACCATAACCATGTGCACTGTCACCATGGGCAGTGTCACCATCTGTAGTCTAACCATGCGCACTTCCACCACGATCACTGCCACCAAGAGCACTGTCACCATGATCACTGCCACCATGAGCACTGTCACAAGAACTGCCAATATGAGAACTGCCACCATGGGCACTATCACCATGATTAGTGTCACCGTGGGTATTGTCACCTTGGGCACTGTCAACGTGAGAAATATCACCGTGAGCACTATCACCCTGAGCACTGTCACCAAGGGAACAGCTTCAATGCGGATGGTCACCATGAACACTGTCACACTGGGCACTATCACCGTGAGAACAGTCACCGTGGTCACTGTCACCATGAGCACATTTTCTGTGAGCTCGGTCACCCTTGGTATTGTCACCATTGGTGGTATCGCCGTGAGAGTTGTGAACATGGGCACTCTCACCATGGGCAATATAACCATGAATACTGTCACCCTGTGTATTTTCACCATGGGCACTGTCACTGTGAGCACTACACTGTGAGAGTTGTGACTATGGTCACTGTCACCATGGACACTCTCACCATGAGAACTATCACCATGAACACTGTCACCATGAACACTGTCACTGTGTGCAGGTTCATCATGTGCACTGTCACTGTAAGGACTATCACTGTAAGCAAAGTCACCATGAGCAATATCACCATGGGCACTGTCACCATTTTGCACTGCCACCATATGCAGTGGCACCATGGGTAATATCACCATAGCCACTTTCAACATGAGAAATGTAACCGTGTGGAATGTCGTTATGGGCACTGGCACCATGGGAATCATCACAGTGAGCACTGTCACAACAGGCACTATCAACATGAGAAATCTCACCAGGCTAACTGTCCACATGGGCACTGTCACCGTGAGAAGTGTCACCATGGGCACTGTCACTGTCGGCACTGTCACCATGGGCACTGTCATTGTGGGCACTGTCTCCATGGCCACTGCCACCGTGTGCTCTGTCACCATGAACTCTGTAACAATGCCCATTATCACCGTGTGCACTGTCACCATGGGCACTATCACCGTGAGCACTGTCAGCATGTGCACTGTCACTATTTAGCACTGTCACCAAGTGAACTACCACCATGGGCACTGTCACAATGTTCACTATCACCGTGAGCACGGTTACCATGGGCACTGTAACAATGCACAGTGTCACCATCAGTACTGTCCCAATGGGGACTGCCACCAAGAACACTGTCACCATTAGCATTGTCACGACGAGCACTGGCACCTTGGCACTGCTATTATGAGCACTGTCACCATGAGATCTGTCGCTATGAGAACTGCCACCATGGGTATTTTCAACATGAGTACTGTCACCATGGGTATTGTCACCATGGGCACTGTCACCGTGAGCACTACACCGTGAGAATTGTGACTATGGGCACTGTCACCATGGGCACATTCACGATCGGCACTATCGCCATGAACACTGTCACCATGAGCACTATCACTGTGTGCAGTTTCACAATACACACTATCACCGTAGGGAATATCACCATAAGCAATGTCACCATGAGCAAGATCACCATGGGCACTGTCACCATTTTGCACTGCCACCATGTGCAGTGTCACCATGGGCAATTTCACTATGAGAACTGTCACCATGGGAAATATCACCGTGGGCACTGTCACCATGAGCACTGTCACTATGAGAATTTACACCATTGGTCCTGTCAACATGAGAACTGTCACCATCGGCACTGTCAACATGGAGACCATCACCTTGAGCACTGTCAACATGAGTACTGTCACCATGAGCAATGTCACCATGGTCACATTTAATGTAAGAACTGTCACCACGGGGACTATCACCGTTGGCAATGTCACGGGCTTGTCACCATGAGCACTATCACCATGGGCGATGTCTCCATGGGCAGTTTCACCATGAGCACTGTCACTATTGGCACTGTCACAATGGGCACCATCACCGTGAGCAGTGTCACCATGGGCCTTGTCACACTGGGTGCTTTTAGCATGGGCACTGTCACCGTGGGCACTGTCTCAATGAGAAGTATAACCATGGGCTTTGTCAGCCTAGGCAGTGTCACTGTGGGCACGGACATCGTGACATCTATCACCATAAACACTGTAAACATGGGCACTGTCACCATGATCACGGTCAACATGAGCATTGATACAATGAGCACTGTTATTTATGGCACTGCCAACATGAGCACTGTCACCATGGGCAAGACACCATGGGCACTGCCACCATGGGCATTGTCACCCTAGGCACTCTCAACATAGGCATTATCACTATGAGAATTGTGAACATGGACACTGTCTCCATGGGCATTAACACCATTAGCACTGTCACCATGAGTACTGTCAGCATGTGCACTGTCACTATTTAGCACTGTCACCAGGTGAACTACCACCATGGGCACTATCACGATGTGCACTATCACCATGAGCACGGTTACCATAGGCACTGTAACAATGTGCAGTGTCACCATCGGTACTGTCTCCATAGGAACTGCCACCAACAGCACTGTCACCATTAACACTGTCACCACCTTGGGACTGTTATTATGAGCATGGTCAGCATGAGAACTGTCGCTGTGAGAACTGCCACCATAGGTATTTTCAACAAGAGTACTGTCACCGTGGGTATTGTCATCATTTGCACTGTCACCATGAGCACTATTACCGTGAGCACTCTCACTGTGGTCACTGACACCATGAGCACTGTTGCCATGGGTACTGGCACAATGCGGACTGGCACCATGAACCCTGTCACTGTGGCCACTATCAATGTGAGCACTCTCACCGTGGTCACTGTCACCATGGGCACTGTTACCAGGAGACCTGTAACCATGGTCACATTCAACATAAGAGCTGTCACCATGGGGACTATCACCTTCGGCACTGTCACCATGGGCACTGTCACCATGAGCACTGTCACCATGGGCCTTGTCACACTGGGCGCTGTCACCGTGAGCACTGCCACAATGGGAAGTATCACCATGGGATTTGTCAGCCTGAGCACTGTCCCCGTGGGCACTGACACCATGACATCTATCACCATAAACACTGTAACAAGGGAACGGTCACCATGAGCACTGCCACAATGGGCCCTGTTATTTATGGCACTGCCAACATGAGCACTGTCACCATGAGCACTGTCACAATGGCCATGACACCATGGGCCCTGTCACCATGGGTATTGTCACCCTAGGTAATCTCGCCATAGGCATTGTCACTGTGAGAATCGTGAACATGGGCAATGTCACCATAAGCACTGTCACCATGAGTACTGTCACCCTGGGTATTTCCACTATGGGCACTGTCACTGTGAGCACTACACCATGAGAATTGTGACTATGGGCACTGTCAACATGGACACTCTCACCATGGGAACTATCACCGTGAACACTGTCAGCATGAACACTGTCACTGTGTGCAGTGTCACCATGCACAATGTCACCGTAAGGACTATCACCGTAAGCAAAGTCACCATGAGCAATGTCACCATGGGCACGGTCACCATTTTGCACTGCCACCATGTGCAGTGTCACCATGGGTAATATCACCATAGGCACTTTCACAGTGAGAAATGTGACCATGCGGAGTGTCTCAATGGGCACTGGCACCATGGGCATTGTCACTGTGAGCACTGTCACAACGGGCACTATCACTATGAAAAATCTCACCATGCTAACTGTCCCCATGGGCACTATCACCGTGAGAAGTGTCACCATGGGCACTGTCACTGTTGGCACTGTCACCATGAACACTGTCACCATGGCTACTATCACTGTGAGAACAGTCACCATGGGCACTGTCAACATGGAGACTATCACCTTGAGCCCTGTCACCATGAGCACTGTCACCATGAGATATTTCAAGAGGGTCACTTTCACCATGAGAACTGTCAACACGGGGACTCTCACCATTGACACTGACTCCAAGGGGTTTTCACGATGAGCACTATCACCATGGGCAGTGTCTCCATGGGAAGGTTCACCATGAGCACTCTCACTATTGGCACTATCACCATCGGCACCGTCATCATCGGCACGGTCTCCGTGAGCACTGTCACAATGGGCATTGTCACACTGGGTGCTTTCACCATGGGCACTGTCACCATTCCACTCTCACCATGGACACTGTGATCTTGGTCACTGCCACCATGGGCTCTGTCACCGTGGGCACTGTCACAATGGGAAGTATAACCATGGGCTTTGTCAGCATGGGCGCTGTCACCGTGGGCATGGCCACCATGACATCTATCACCATAAGCACTGTAAACTTGGGCCCTGTCACCATGAGCACGGTTACCATGAGCACTGCCACAATGAGAACTGTCACTTATGGCACTGTCCACATGAGGAGTGTCACCATGATCACTGTCACCATGGAAAGGAAACCCTGGGCACTGTCACCATGAGCACTCTCACCATGGGAATTGTCACCTTAGGTACAGTCACCATGGGCACTGTCACCGTGAGCACTTTTACCATGAGCTCTGTAACCCTGGGCACTATCACCGTGAGTGTTGTGTACATGGACACTCTCACCATGAGCAATGTCACCATGAATACTGTCACCCTGTGCATTGTCACCATGGGCACTGTCACCATGAGCATTACACCGTGAGAATTGTGACTCTGGGCACTGTCACCATGGGCACATGTGCCATCGGCACTATCGCCGTGAACACTGTCACCATGAGCACTGTCACTGTGTGCAGTTTCAGCATACACACTGTCACCGTAAGCAATGTCACCATGAGCAATATCTCCATGGGCATTGTCACCATTTTGCACTGCCACCACGTGCAGTGTCACCATGGACACTTTTACCGTGAGTACTGTCACCATGGGTAATATCACCATGGGCAATGTCACCCTGAGCACTATTACAGTGAGCACTATCACCATGAGCACTCTCACTGTGGTCACTGTCACCATGAGCACTGTCGCCATGGGTACTGGCACAATGCGGACTGGCACCATGAGCCCTGTCACCGTGGCCACTATCACTGTGAGCACTCTCACCGTGGTCACTGTCACCATTGGCACTGTTACTAGGAGCACTGTCACCATGGTCACATTCAACGTAAGAGCTGTCAACACGGAGACTATCACCATTGGCACTGTCACCATGGGGTTGTCACCATGAGCACTATCACCATGGGCGATGTCTCCATGGGCAGTTTCACCATGAGCACTGTCACTATTGGCACTCTCACCATCGGCACTGTCACCATGGGCACTGTCACCGTGAGCACTGTCACCATGGGCCTTGTCACACTGGGCGCTGTCACCATGGGCACTGTCACCATGAGCACTGTCACAATGGGAAGTATCACCAACGGATTTGTCAGCCTGAGCACTGTCCCTGTGGGCACTGACCCCGTGACATCTATCACCATAAACACTGTAAACATGGGCACTGTCACCATGAGCATGGTCACCATGAGCACTGTCACAACGGGCACTATCACCGTGAGAAATCTCACCATGCTAACTCTCCCCATGGGCACTGTCACCGTGAGAAGTGTCACCATGGGCACTATCACGGTGAGAACAGTCACCATGGTCACTGTCACCATGGGCACTGTCATTAAGAGCATTATCACCCTAAGCACTGTCACTGTGAGAACAGTCACCATGAGCACTGTCAACATGGAAACTATCACCTTGAGCCATGTCACCATGAGCACTGTCACCATGAGATATTTCAACAGGGTCACTTTCACCGTGAGAACTGTGAACACGGGGATTCTCACCATTGACACTGCCTCCGAGGGGTAATCACGATGAGCACTATCACCATGGGCAGTGTCTCCATGGGCAGTTTCACCATGAGCACTCTCACTATTGGCACTATCACCATCGGCACTGTCATCATCGGCACGGTCACCGTGAGCACTGTCACAATGGGCGTTGTCACACTGGGTGCTGTCACCATGGGCACAGTCACCATTCCACTCTCACCATGGGCACTGTGATCTTGGTCACTGTCACCATGGACTCTCTCACCGTGGGCACTGTCACAATGTGAAGTATCACCATGGGCTTTGTCAGCGTGGGCACTGTCACCGTGGGCATGGCCACCATGACATCTATCACCATAAGCACTGTAATCTTGGGCCCTATCACCATGAGCACGGTTACCATGAGCACTGCCACAATGAGAACTGTCACTTATGGCACTGTCCACATGAGGAGTGTCACCATGATCACTGTCACCATGGGCAGGACACCCTGGGTATTGTCACCATGGGCACTGTCACCATGAGCCCACTCACCATGGGAATTGTCAACTTAGGTACTGTCATCATGGGCACTGTCACCGTGAGCACTTTTACCATGAGCTCTGTCACCCTGGGCACTATCACCGTGAGTGTTGTGTACATGGACACTCTCACCATGAGCAATGTCAGAATGAATAATGTTACCCTGTGTATTGTCACCATGGGCACTGTCACCATTAGCATTACACCATGAGAATTGTGACTCTGGGCACTGTCACCATGGGCACATTCGCCATCGGCACTATCGCCAAGAACACTGTCACCGTGAGCCCTGTCACTGTGTGCAGTTTCAGCATACTCACTATCACCGTAAGCAATGTCACCATGAGCAATATCTCCACAGGCACTGTCACCATTTTGCACTGCCACCATGTGCAGTGTCACCATGGACACTTTTACCATGAGTACTGTCACCATGGGTAATATCACCATGGGCACTGTCACTGTGAGCACTGTCACTATGAGAATTGACACCATAGGCCCTGTCAACATGAGAACTGTCACCATCGGCACTGACAACATGGAGAACATCACCTTGAGCACTGTCAACATGAGCACTGTCACCATGAGCAATGTCACCATGGTCACATTCAATGTAAGAACTGTCACCACGGGGACTATCAACATTGGCAATGTCACAGTGGGGTTGTCACCATGAGCACTATCACCGTGGGCAATGTTTCCATGGGCAGTTTCACCATGAGCACTGTCACTATTGGCACTCTCAGCATGGGCATTGTCACAATGGGCACCATCAACGTGAGCACTGTCAACATGGGCCTTGTCACACTGGGTGTTATCAGCATGGGCACTGTCACTGTGGGCACTGTCCCAATGGGAAGTATCACCATGGGCTTTGTCAGCCTAGGCAGTGTCACTGTGGGCACGGACACCGTGACATCTATCACCAGAAACACTGTAAACATGGGCACTGTCACCATGAGCACAGTCACCATGAGCATTGTCACAATGAGCACTGTTACTTATGGCACTGCCAACATGAGCACTGTCATTATGGGCATGACAACATGGACACTGTCACCCTAGGCACTCTCACCATAGGCATTATCACTGTGAGAATTGTGAACATGGACACTGTCTCCATGGGCATTATCACCATGTGCACTGTCACCATGAGTACTATCACCCAGGGTATTTTTACAATGGGCACTGTCACTGTGAGCACTACACCTTAAGAATTGTGACTATGGGCACTGTCACCATGGAAACTCTCACCATAGATCTATCACCATGAACACTGTCACCATGAACACTCTAACTGTGTGCAGTGTCACCATGCACACTGTCACAATAAGGACTATCACCATAAGCAAAGTCACCATGAGCAATGTCACCATGAGCAAAGTCACCAATTTGCACTGACACCATGTGCAGAGTAACCATGCGTTTTATCACCATAGGCACTTCTACCCTGAGAAATGTGACCATGCAGAATGTCTCTATGGGCACTGGCACCATGGGCACTATCACCGTGAGCACTGTCAGCATGTGCACTGTCACTATTTAGCACTGTCACCAGGTGAACTACCACCATGGGCACTGTCACGATGGGCACTATCACTGTGAGCACGGTTACCATGGGCACTGTAACAATGCACAGTGTCACCATCGGTACTGTCCCGATGGGAACTGCCACCAAGAACAGTGTCACCATTAGCACTGTCACCACAAGCACTGGCACCTGGGCACTGCTATTATGAGCACTCTCACCATGAGATCTGTCGCTATGAGAACTGCCACCATGGGTATTTTCAACATGAGTACTGTCACCATGGTATTGTCACCATTTGCACTGTCACCATGAACACTATTACCGTGAGCACTCTCACTGTGGTCACTGTCACCATGAGCACTGTCGCCATGGGTACTGGCACAATGTAGACAGACACCATGAGCACTGTCACCATGGGCACCATCAGTGTGAGCACTCTCACCATGGCCACTGTCACCTTGGGCACTGTTACCATGAGCACTGTCACCATAGGCAATGGCACCATGGGCCCTGTCATCATGGGCACTCTCACCATGGGCACTATCAGTGTGAGCAGTGTCACCATGGATACTGCAAACATGAGAACTGTCACCGTGAGTACTGTCACCATGAGTACAGTCCTCACGGGTTGTCACCATGTGCACTGTCACCGTGAGAACTGTCAACAGGGGCACTGTCACCATTTTTCACTGCCACCATGTGCAGTGTCACCATGGGCACTATCACCATGGAAAGTATCACCGTGAACACTGTCACCATGAACACTGCAACTGTGTGCAGTGTCAACATGCACACTGTCACCGTAAGGACTATCACTGTAAGCAAAGTCACTATGAGCAATGTCACCATGGGCACTGTCACCATGAGCACTTGATCACTGAGTACTGTCACCATGGGTAATATCACCATGGGCACTGTCACCGTGAGAACTATCACCGTGAGCAATGCCATGATGGGCACTGGCGCCGTGGGTCTTTTCACTATTAGCACTGAAACAATGTGCACTATCACTGTGAGAAATCTCACCGTGCTAACTGTCCCCAAGGGCACTGTCACAGAGGGAAAAGTCATCATGGGCACTGTCACAGTCAGTATTCTCACCATGGGCACTCTCATTGTGGGCAATGCCTCCGTGAGCACCATTACCATGAACACTGCTACCATGAACACTCTCATGATAAGAACTGTCACCATGGGCACAGACACCATGGGCACTCTCACGGTGTGCACTGTCACCAGGGGCACTGTCAAAATGGGCACTGTCACCATGAGCACTGGAACCATGGGCATTCTCACCATGGGCACTATCACCATGAGCAGTATTACCATGGGCACTCTCACTATTTTGCACTGCCACCAGATGCACCATAACCATGTGCACTGTCACCATGGGCAGTGTCACCATCGGTAGTCTAACCATGCGCACTTCCACCACGATCACTGCCACCAAGAGCACTGTCACCATGATCACTGCCACCATGAGCACTGTCACAAGAACTGCCAATATGAGAACTGCCACCATGGGCACTATCACCATGATTAGTGTCACCGTGGGTATTGTCACCTTGGGCACTGTCAACGTGAGAAATATCACCGTGAGCACTATCACCCTGAGCACTGTCACCAAGGGAACAGCTTCAATGCGGATGGTCACCATGAACACTGTCACACTGGGCACTATCACCGTGAGAACAGTCACCGTGGTCACTGTCACCATGAGCACATTTTCTGTGAGCTCGGTCACCCTTGGTATTGTCACCATTGGTGGTATCGCCGTGAGAGTTGTGAACATGGGCACTCTCACCATGGGCAATATAACCATGAATACTGTCACCCTGTGTATTTTCACCATGGGCACTGTCACTGTGAGCACTACACTGTGAGAGTTGTGACTATGGTCACTGTCACCATGGACACTCTCACCATGAGAACTATCACCATGAACACTGTCACCATGAACACTGTCACTGTGTGCAGGTTCATCATGTGCACTGTCACTGTAAGGACTATCACTGTAAGCAAAGTCACCATGAGCAATATCACCATGGGCACTGTCACCATTTTGCACTGCCACCATATGCAGTGGCACCATGGGTAATATCACCATAGCCACTTTCAACATGAGAAATGTAACCGTGTGGAATGTCGTTATGGGCACTGGCACCATGGGAATCATCACAGTGAGCACTGTCACAACAGGCACTATCAACATGAGAAATCTCACCAGGCTAACTGTCCACATGGGCACTGTCACCGTGAGAAGTGTCACCATGGGCACTGTCACTGTCGGCACTGTCACCATGGGCACTGTCATTGTGGGCACTGTCTCCATGGCCACTGCCACCGTGTGCTCTGTCACCATGAACTCTGTAACAATGCCCATTATCACCGTGTGCACTGTCACCATGGGCACTATCACCGTGAGCACTGTCAGCATGTGCACTGTCACTATTTAGCACTGTCACCAAGTGAACTACCACCATGGGCACTGTCACAATGTTCACTATCACCGTGAGCACGGTTACCATGGGCACTGTAACAATGCACAGTGTCACCATCAGTACTGTCCCAATGGGGACTGCCACCAAGAACACTGTCACCATTAGCATTGTCACGACGAGCACTGGCACCTTGGCACTGCTATTATGAGCACTGTCACCATGAGATCTGTCGCTATGAGAACTGCCACCATGGGTATTTTCAACATGAGTACTGTCACCATGGGTATTGTCACCATGGGCACTGTCACCGTGAGCACTACACCGTGAGAATTGTGACTATGGGCACTGTCACCATGGGCACATTCACGATCGGCACTATCGCCATGAACACTGTCACCATGAGCACTATCACTGTGTGCAGTTTCACAATACACACTATCACCGTAGGGAATATCACCATAAGCAATGTCACCATGAGCAAGATCACCATGGGCACTGTCACCATTTTGCACTGCCACCATGTGCAGTGTCACCATGGGCAATTTCACTATGAGAACTGTCACCATGGGAAATATCACCGTGGGCACTGTCACCATGAGCACTGTCACTATGAGAATTTACACCATTGGTCCTGTCAACATGAGAACTGTCACCATCGGCACTGTCAACATGGAGACCATCACCTTGAGCACTGTCAACATGAGTACTGTCACCATGAGCAATGTCACCATGGTCACATTTAATGTAAGAACTGTCACCACGGGGACTATCACCGTTGGCAATGTCACGGGCTTGTCACCATGAGCACTATCACCATGGGCGACGTCTCCATGGGCAGTTTCACCATGAGCACTGTCACTATTGGCACTCTCAGCATGGGCACTGTCACAATGGGCACCATCACCGTGAGCAGTGTCACCATGGGCCTTGTCACACTGGGTGCTTTTAGCATGGGCACTGTCACCGTGGGCACTGTCTCAATGAGAAGTATAACCATGGGCTTTGTCAGCCTAGGCAGTGTCACTGTGGGCACGGACATCATGACATCTATCACCATAAACACTGTAAACATGGGCACTGTCACCATGATCACGGTCACCATGAGCATTGATACAATGAGCACTGTTATTTATGGCACTGCCAACATGAGCACTGTCACCATGGGCAAGACACCATGGGCACTGCCACCATGGGCATTGTCACCCTAGGCACTCTCAACATAGGCATTATCACGATGAGAATTGTGAACATGGACACTGTCTCCATGGGCATTAACACCATTAGCACTGTCACCATGAGTACTGTCAGCATGTGCACTGTCACTATTTAGCACTGTCACCAGGTGAACTACCACCATGGGCACTATCACGATGTGCACTATCACCATGAGCACGGTTACCATAGGCACTGTAACAATGTGCAGTGTCACCATCGGTACTGTCTCCATAGGAACTGCCACCAACAGCACTGTCACCATTAACACTGTCACCACCTTGGGACTGTTATTATGAGCATGGTCAGCATGAGAACTGTCGCTGTGAGAACTGCCACCATAGGTATTTTCAACAAGAGTACTGTCACCGTGGGTATTGTCATCATTTGCACTGTCACCATGAGCACTATTACCGTGAGCACTATCACTGTGGTCACTGACACCATGAGCACTGTTGCCATGGGTACTGGCACAATGCGGACTGGCACCATGAACCCTGTCACTGTGGCCACTATCAATGTGAGCACTCTCACCGTGGTCACTGTCACCATGGGCACTGTTACCAGGAGACCTGTAACCATGGTCACATTCAACATAAGAGCTGTCACCATGGGGACTATCACCTTCGGCACTGTCACCATGGGCACTGTCACCATGAGCACTGTCACCATGGGCCTTGTCACACTGGGCACTGTCACCGTGAGCACTGCCACAATGGGAAGTATCACCATGGGATTTGTCAGCCTGAGCACTGTCCCCGTGGGCACTGACACCATGACATCTATCACCATAAACACTGTAACAAGGGAACGGTCACCATGAGCACTGCCACAATGGGCCCTGTTATTTATGGCACTGCCAACATGAGCACTGTCACCATGAGCACTGTCACAATGGCCATGACACCATGGGCCCTGTCACCATGGGTATTGTCACCCTAGGTAATCTCGCCATAGGCATTGTCACTGTGAGAATCGTGAACATGGGCAATGTCACCATAAGCACTGTCACCATGAGTACTGTCACCCTGGGTATTTCCACTATGGGCACTGTCACTGTGAGCACTACACCATGAGAATTGTGACTATGGGCACTGTCAACATGGACACTCTCACCATGGGAACTATCACCGTGAACACTGTCAGCATGAACACTGTCACTGTGTGCAGTGTCACCATGCACAATGTCACCGTAAGGACTATCACCGTAAGCAAAGTCACCATGAGCAATGTCACCATGGGCACGGTCACCATTTTGCACTGCCACCATGTGCAGTGTCACCATGGGTAATATCACCATAGGCACTTTCACAGTGAGAAATGTGACCATGCGGAGTGTCTCAATGGGCACTGGCACCATGGGCATTGTCACTGTGAGCACTGTCACAACGGGCACTATCACTATGAAAAATCTCACCATGCTAACTGTCCCCATGGGCACTATCACCGTGAGAAGTGTCACCATGGGCACTGTCACTGTTGGCACTGTCACCATGAACACTGTCACCATGGCTACTATCACTGTGAGAACAGTCACCATGGGCACTGTCAACATGGAGACTATCACCTTGAGCCCTGTCACCATGAGCACTGTCACCATGAGATATTTCAAGAGGGTCACTTTCACCATGAGAACTGTCAACACGGGGACTCTCACCATTGACACTGACTCCAAGGGGTTTTCACGATGAGCACTATCACCATGGGCAGTGTCTCCATGGGAAGGTTCACCATGAGCACTCTCACTATTGGCACTATCACCATCGGCACCGTCATCATCGGCACGGTCTCCGTGAGCACTGTCACAATGGGCATTGTCACACTGGGTGCTTTCACCATGGGCACTGTCACCATTCCACTCTCACCATGGACACTGTGATCTTGGTCACTGCCACCATGGGCTCTGTCACCGTGGGCACTGTCACAATGGGAAGTATAACCATGGGCTTTGTCAGCATGGGCGCTGTCACCGTGGGCATGGCCACCATGACATCTATCACCATAAGCACTGTAAACTTGGGCCCTGTCACCATGAGCACGGTTACCATGAGCACTGCCACAATGAGAACTGTCACTTATGGCACTGTCCACATGAGGAGTGTCACCATGATCACTGTCACCATGGAAAGGAAACCCTGGGCACTGTCACCATGAGCACTCTCACCATGGGAATTGTCACCTTAGGTACAGTCACCATGGGCACTGTCACCGTGAGCACTTTTACCATGAGCTCTGTAACCCTGGGCACTATCACCGTGAGTGTTGTGTACATGGACACTCTCACCATGAGCAATGTCACCATGAATACTGTCACCCTGTGCATTGTCACCATGGGCACTGTCACCATGAGCATTACACCGTGAGAATTGTGACTCTGGGCACTGTCACCATGGGCACATGTGCCATCGGCACTATCGCCGTGAACACTGTCACCATGAGCACTGTCACTGTGTGCAGTTTCAGCATACACACTGTCACCGTAAGCAATGTCACCATGAGCAATATCTCCATGGGCATTGTCACCATTTTGCACTGCCACCACGTGCAGTGTCACCATGGACACTTTTACCGTGAGTACTGTCACCATGGGTAATATCACCATGGGCAATGTCACCCTGAGCACTATTACAGTGAGCACTATCACCATGAGCACTCTCACTGTGGTCACTGTCACCATGAGCACTGTCGCCATGGGTACTGGCACAATGCGGACTGGCACCATGAGCCCTGTCACCGTGGCCACTATCACTGTGAGCACTCTCACCGTGGTCACTGTCACCATTGGCACTGTTACTAGGAGCACTGTCACCATGGTCACATTCAACGTAAGAGCTGTCAACACGGAGACTATCACCATTGGCACTGTCACCATGGGGTTGTCACCATGAGCACTATCACCATGGGCGATGTCTCCATGGGCAGTTTCACCATGAGCACTGTCACTATTGGCACTCTCACCATCGGCACTGTCACCATGGGCACTGTCACCGTGAGCACTGTCACCATGGGCCTTGTCACACTGGGCGCTGTCACCATGGGCACTGTCACCATGAGCACTGTCACAATGGGAAGTATCACCAACGGATTTGTCAGCCTGAGCACTGTCCCTGTGGGCACTGACCCCGTGACATCTATCACCATAAATACTGTAAACATGGGCACTGTCACCATGAGCATGGTCACCATGAGCACTGTCACAACGGGCACTATCACCGTGAGAAATCTCACCATGCTAACTCTCCCCATGGGCACTGTCACCGTGAGAAGTGTCACCATGGGCACTATCACGGTGAGAACAGTCACCATGGTCACTGTCACCATGGGCACTGTCATTAAGAGCATTATCACCCTAAGCACTGTCACTGTGAGAACAGTCACCATGAGCACTGTCAACATGGAAACTATCACCTTGAGCCATGTCACCATGAGCACTGTCACCATGAGATATTTCAACAGGGTCACTTTCACCGTGAGAACTGTGAACACGGGGATTCTCACCATTGACACTGCCTCCGAGGGGTAATCACGATGAGCACTATCACCATGGGCAGTGTCTCCATGGGCAGTTTCACCATGAGCACTCTCACTATTGGCACTATCACCATCGGCACTGTCATCATCGGCACGGTCACCGTGAGCACTGTCACAATGGGCGTTGTCACACTGGGTGCTGTCACCATGGGCACAGTCACCATTCCACTCTCACCATGGGCACTGTGATCTTGGTCACTGTCACCATGGACTCTCTCACCGTGGGCACTGTCACAATGTGAAGTATCACCATGGGCTTTGTCAGCGTGGGCACTGTCACCGTGGGCATGGCCACCATGACATCTATCACCATAAGCACTGTAATCTTGGGCCCTATCACCATGAGCACGGTTACCATGAGCACTGCCACAATGAGAACTGTCACTTATGGCACTGTCCACATGAGGAGTGTCACCATGATCACTGTCACCATGGGCAGGACACCCTGGGTATTGTCACCATGGGCACTGTCACCATGAGCCCACTCACCATGGGAATTGTCAACTTAGGTACTGTCATCATGGGCACTGTCACCGTGAGCACTTTTACCATGAGCTCTGTCACCCTGGGCACTATCACCGTGAGTGTTGTGTACATGGACACTCTCACCATGAGCAATGTCAGAATGAATAATGTTACCCTGTGTATTGTCACCATGGGCACTGTCACCATTAGCATTACACCATGAGAATTGTGACTCTGGGCACTGTCACCATGGGCACATTCGCCATCGGCACTATCGCCAAGAACACTGTCACCGTGAGCCCTGTCACTGTGTGCAGTTTCAGCATACTCACTATCACCGTAAGCAATGTCACCATGAGCAATATCTCCACAGGCACTGTCACCATTTTGCACTGCCACCATGTGCAGTGTCACCATGGACACTTTTACCATGAGTACTGTCACCATGGGTAATATCACCATGGGCACTGTCACTGTGAGCACTGTCACTATGAGAATTGACACCATAGGCCCTGTCAACATGAGAACTGTCACCATCGGCACTGACAACATGGAGAACATCACCTTGAGCACTGTCACCATGAGCACTGTCACCATGAGCAATGTCACCATGGTCACATTCAATGTAAGAACTGTCACCACGGGGACTATCAACATTGGCAATGTCACAGTGGGGTTGTCACCATGAGCACTATCACCGTGGGCAATGTTTCCATGGGCAGTTTCACCATGAGCACTGTCACTATTGGCACTCTCAGCATGGGCATTGTCACAATGGGCACCATCAACGTGAGCACTGTCAACATGGGCCTTGTCACACTGGGTGTTATCAGCATGGGCACTGTCACTGTGGGCACTGTCCCAATGGGAAGTATCACCATGGGCTTTGTCAGCCTAGGCAGTGTCACTGTGGGCACGGACACCGTGACATCTATCACCAGAAACACTGTAAACATGGGCACTGTCACCATGAGCACAGTCACCATGAGCATTGTCACAATGAGCACTGTTACTTATGGCACTGCCAACATGAGCACTGTCATTATGGGCATGACAACATGGACACTGTCACCCTAGGCACTCTCACCATAGGCATTATCACTGTGAGAATTGTGAACATGGACACTGTCTCCATGGGCATTATCACCATGTGCACTGTCACCATGAGTACTATCACCCAGGGTATTTTTACAATGGGCACTGTCACTGTGAGCACTACACCTTAAGAATTGTGACTATGGGCACTGTCACCATGGAAACTCTCACCATAGATCTATCACCATGAACACTGTCACCATGAACACTCTAACTGTGTGCAGTGTCACCATGCACACTGTCACAATAAGGACTATCACCATAAGCAAAGTCACCATGAGCAATGTCACCATGAGCAAAGTCACCAATTTGCACTGACACCATGTGCAGAGTAACCATGCGTTTTATCACCATAGGCACTTCTACCCTGAGAAATGTGACCATGCAGAATGTCTCTATGGGCACTGGCACCATGGGCACTATCACCGTGAGCACTGTCAGCATGTGCACTGTCACTATTTAGCACTGTCACCAGGTGAACTACCACCATGGGCACTGTCACGATGGGCACTATCACTGTGAGCACGGTTACCATGGGCACTGTAACAATGCACAGTGTCACCATCGGTACTGTCCCGATGGGAACTGCCACCAAGAACAGTGTCACCATTAGCACTGTCACCACAAGCACTGGCACCTGGGCACTGCTATTATGAGCACTCTCACCATGAGATCTGTCGCTATGAGAACTGCCACCATGGGTATTTTCAACATGAGTACTGTCACCATGGTATTGTCACCATTTGCACTGTCACCATGAACACTATTACCGTGAGCACTCTCACTGTGGTCACTGTCACCATGAGCACTGTCGCCATGGGTACTGGCACAATGTAGACAGACACCATGAGCACTGTCACCATGGGCACCATCAGTGTGAGCACTCTCACCATGGCCACTGTCACCTTGGGCACTGTTACCATGAGCACTGTCACCATAGGCAATGGCACCATGGGCCCTGTCATCATGGGCACTCTCACCATGGGCACTATCAGTGTGAGCAGTGTCACCATGGATACTGCAAACATGAGAACTGTCACCGTGAGTACTGTCACCATGAGTACAGTCCTCACGGGTTGTCACCATGTGCACTGTCACCGTGAGAACTGTCAACAGGGGCACTGTCACCATTTTTCACTGCCACCATGTGCAGTGTCACCATGGGCACTATCACCATGGAAAGTATCACCGTGAACACTGTCACCATGAACACTGCAACTGTGTGCAGTGTCAACATGCACACTGTCACCGTAAGGACTATCACTGTAAGCAAAGTCACTATGAGCAATGTCACCATGGGCACTGTCACCATGAGCACTTGATCACTGAGTACTGTCACCATGGGTAATATCACCATGGGCACTGTCACCGTGAGAACTATCACCGTGAGCAATGCCATGATGGGCACTGGCGCCGTGGGTCTTTTCACTATTAGCACTGAAACAATGTGCACTATCACTGTGAGAAATCTCACCGTGCTAACTGTCCCCAAGGGCACTGTCACAGAGGGAAAAGTCATCATGGGCACTGTCACAGTCAGTATTCTCACCATGGGCACTCTCATTGTGGGCAATGCCTCCGTGAGCACCATTACCATGAACACTGCTACCATGAACACTCTCATGATAAGAACTGTCACCATGGGCACAGACACCATGGGCACTCTCACGGTGTGCACTGTCACCAGGGGCACTGTCAAAATGGGCACTGTCACCATGAGCACTGGAACCATGGGCATTCTCACCATGGGCACTATCACCATGAGCAGTATTACCATGGGCACTCTCACTATTTTGCACTGCCACCAGATGCACCATAACCATGTGCACTGTCACCATGGGCAGTGTCACCATCGGTAGTCTAACCATGCGCACTTCCACCACGATCACTGCCACCAAGAGCACTGTCACCATGATCACTGCCACCATGAGCACTGTCACAAGAACTGCCAATATGAGAACTGCCACCATGGGCACTATCACCATGATTAGTGTCACCGTGGGTATTGTCACCTTGGGCACTGTCAACGTGAGAAATATCACCGTGAGCACTATCACCCTGAGCACTGTCACCAAGGGAACAGCTTCAATGCGGATGGTCACCATGAACACTGTCACACTGGGCACTATCACCGTGAGAACAGTCACCGTGGTCACTGTCACCATGAGCACATTTTCTGTGAGCTCGGTCACCCTTGGTATTGTCACCATTGGTGGTATCGCCGTGAGAGTTGTGAACATGGGCACTCTCACCATGGGCAATATAACCATGAATACTGTCACCCTGTGTATTTTCACCATGGGCACTGTCACTGTGAGCACTACACTGTG
Organism: Mesoplodon mirus; assembly: GCF_964341445.2. Taxonomy (NCBI): domain Eukaryota; kingdom Metazoa; phylum Chordata; class Mammalia; order Artiodactyla; family Ziphiidae; genus Mesoplodon; species Mesoplodon mirus. The sequence continues at coordinate 2,678,027 of NW_028295808.1, read as the reverse complement.
AGAGTTGTGACTATGGTCACTGTCACCATGGACACTCTCACCATGAGAACTATCACCATGAACACTGTCACCATGAACACTGTCACTGTGTGCAGGTTCATCATGTGCACTGTCACTGTAAGGACTATCACTGTAAGCAAAGTCACCATGAGCAATATCACCATGGGCACTGTCACCATTTTGCACTGCCACCATATGCAGTGGCACCATGGGTAATATCACCATAGCCACTTTCAACATGAGAAATGTAACCGTGTGGAATGTCGTTATGGGCACTGGCACCATGGGAATCATCACAGTGAGCACTGTCACAACAGGCACTATCAACATGAGAAATCTCACCAGGCTAACTGTCCACATGGGCACTGTCACCGTGAGAAGTGTCACCATGGGCACTGTCACTGTCGGCACTGTCACCATGGGCACTGTCATTGTGGGCACTGTCTCCATGGCCACTGCCACCGTGTGCTCTGTCACCATGAACTCTGTAACAATGCCCATTATCACCGTGTGCACTGTCACCATGGGCACTATCACCGTGAGCACTGTCAGCATGTGCACTGTCACTATTTAGCACTGTCACCAAGTGAACTACCACCATGGGCACTGTCACAATGTTCACTATCACCGTGAGCACGGTTACCATGGGCACTGTAACAATGCACAGTGTCACCATCAGTACTGTCCCAATGGGGACTGCCACCAAGAACACTGTCACCATTAGCATTGTCACGACGAGCACTGGCACCTTGGCACTGCTATTATGAGCACTGTCACCATGAGATCTGTCGCTATGAGAACTGCCACCATGGGTATTTTCAACATGAGTACTGTCACCATGGGTATTGTCACCATGGGCACTGTCACCGTGAGCACTACACCGTGAGAATTGTGACTATGGGCACTGTCACCATGGGCACATTCACGATCGGCACTATCGCCATGAACACTGTCACCATGAGCACTATCACTGTGTGCAGTTTCACAATACACACTATCACCGTAGGGAATATCACCATAAGCAATGTCACCATGAGCAAGATCACCATGGGCACTGTCACCATTTTGCACTGCCACCATGTGCAGTGTCACCATGGGCAATTTCACTATGAGAACTGTCACCATGGGAAATATCACCGTGGGCACTGTCACCATGAGCACTGTCACTATGAGAATTTACACCATTGGTCCTGTCAACATGAGAACTGTCACCATCGGCACTGTCAACATGGAGACCATCACCTTGAGCACTGTCAACATGAGTACTGTCACCATGAGCAATGTCACCATGGTCACATTTAATGTAAGAACTGTCACCACGGGGACTATCACCGTTGGCAATGTCACGGGCTTGTCACCATGAGCACTATCACCATGGGCGACGTCTCCATGGGCAGTTTCACCATGAGCACTGTCACTATTGGCACTCTCAGCATGGGCACTGTCACAATGGGCACCATCACCGTGAGCAGTGTCACCATGGGCCTTGTCACACTGGGTGCTTTTAGCATGGGCACTGTCACCGTGGGCACTGTCTCAATGAGAAGTATAACCATGGGCTTTGTCAGCCTAGGCAGTGTCACTGTGGGCACGGACATCATGACATCTATCACCATAAACACTGTAAACATGGGCACTGTCACCATGATCACGGTCACCATGAGCATTGATACAATGAGCACTGTTATTTATGGCACTGCCAACATGAGCACTGTCACCATGGGCAAGACACCATGGGCACTGCCACCATGGGCATTGTCACCCTAGGCACTCTCAACATAGGCATTATCACGATGAGAATTGTGAACATGGACACTGTCTCCATGGGCATTAACACCATTAGCACTGTCACCATGAGTACTGTCAGCATGTTCACTGTCACTATTTAGCACTGTCACCAGGTGAACTACCACCATGGGCACTATCACGATGTGCACTATCACCATGAGCACGGTTACCATAGGCACTGTAACAATGTGCAGTGTCACCATCGGTACTGTCTCCATAGGAACTGCCACCAACAGCACTGTCACCATTAACACTGTCACCACCTTGGGACTGTTATTATGAGCATGGTCAGCATGAGAACTGTCGCTGTGAGAACTGCCACCATAGGTATTTTCAACAAGAGTACTGTCACCGTGGGTATTGTCATCATTTGCACTGTCACCATGAGCACTATTACCGTGAGCACTCTCACTGTGGTCACTGACACCATGAGCACTGTTGCCATGGGTACTGGCACAATGCGGACTGGCACCATGAACCCTGTCACTGTGGCCACTATCAATGTGAGCACTCTCACCGTGGTCACTGTCACCATGGGCACTGTTACCAGGAGACCTGTAACCATGGTCACATTCAACATAAGAGCTGTCACCATGGGGACTATCACCTTCGGCACTGTCACCATGGGCACTGTCACCATGAGCACTGTCACCATGGGCCTTGTCACACTGGGCGCTGTCACCGTGAGCACTGCCACAATGGGAAGTATCACCATGGGATTTGTCAGCCTGAGCACTGTCCCCGTGGGCACTGACACCATGACATCTATCACCATAAACACTGTAACAAGGGAACGGTCACCATGAGCACTGCCACAATGGGCCCTGTTATTTATGGCACTGCCAACATGAGCACTGTCACCATGAGCACTGTCACAATGGCCATGACACCATGGGCCCTGTCACCATGGGTATTGTCACCCTGGGTAATCTCGCCATAGGCATTGTCACTGTGAGAATCGTGAACATGGGCAATGTCACCATAAGCACTGTCACCATGAGTACTGTCACCCTGGGTATTTCCACTATGGGCACTGTCACTGTGAGCACTACACCATGAGAATTGTGACTATGGGCACTGTCAACATGGACACTCTCACCATGGGAACTATCACCGTGAACACTGTCAGCATGAACACTGTCACTGTGTGCAGTGTCACCATGCACAATGTCACCGTAAGGACTATCACCGTAAGCAAAGTCACCATGAGCAATGTCACCATGGGCACGGTCACCATTTTGCACTGCCACCATGTGCAGTGTCACCATGGGTAATATCACCATAGGCACTTTCACAGTGAGAAATGTGACCATGCGGAGTGTCTCAATGGGCACTGGCACCATGGGCATTGTCACTGTGAGCACTGTCACAACGGGCACTATCACTATGAAAAATCTCACCATGCTAACTGTCCCCATGGGCACTATCACCGTGAGAAGTGTCACCATGGGCACTGTCACTGTTGGCACTGTCACCATGAACACTGTCACCATGGCTACTATCACTGTGAGAACAGTCACCATGGGCACTGTCAACATGGAGACTATCACCTTGAGCCCTGTCACCATGAGCACTGTCACCATGAGATATTTCAAGAGGGTCACTTTCACCATGAGAACTGTCAACACGGGGACTCTCACCATTGACACTGACTCCAAGGGGTTTTCACGATGAGCACTATCACCATGGGCAGTGTCTCCATGGGAAGGTTCACCATGAGCACTCTCACTATTGGCACTATCACCATCGGCACCGTCATCATCGGCACGGTCTCCGTGAGCACTGTCACAATGGGCATTGTCACACTGGGTGCTTTCACCATGGGCACTGTCACCATTCCACTCTCACCATGGACACTGTGATCTTGGTCACTGCCACCATGGGCTCTGTCACCGTGGGCACTGTCACAATGGGAAGTATAACCATGGGCTTTGTCAGCATGGGCGCTGTCACCGTGGGCATGGCCACCATGACATCTATCACCATAAGCACTGTAAACTTGGGCCCTGTCACCATGAGCACGGTTACCATGAGCACTGCCACAATGAGAACTGTCACTTATGGCACTGTCCACATGAGGAGTGTCACCATGATCACTGTCACCATGGAAAGGAAACCCTGGGCACTGTCACCATGAGCACTCTCACCATGGGAATTGTCACCTTAGGTACAGTCACCATGGGCACTGTCACCGTGAGCACTTTTACCATGAGCTCTGTAACCCTGGGCACTATCACCGTGAGTGTTGTGTACATGGACACTCTCACCATGAGCAATGTCACCATGAATACTGTCACCCTGTGCATTGTCACCATGGGCACTGTCACCATGAGCATTACACCGTGAGAATTGTGACTCTGGGCACTGTCACCATGGGCACATGTGCCATCGGCACTATCGCCGTGAACACTGTCACCATGAGCACTGTCACTGTGTGCAGTTTCAGCATACACACTGTCACCGTAAGCAATGTCACCATGAGCAATATCTCCATGGGCATTGTCACCATTTTGCACTGCCACCACGTGCAGTGTCACCATGGACACTTTTACCGTGAGTACTGTCACCATGGGTAATATCACCATGGGCAATGTCACCCTGAGCACTATTACAGTGAGCACTATCACCATGAGCACTCTCACTGTGGTCACTGTCACCATGAGCACTGTCGCCATGGGTACTGGCACAATGCGGACTGGCACCATGAGCCCTGTCACCGTGGCCACTATCACTGTGAGCACTCTCACCGTGGTCACTGTCACCATTGGCACTGTTACTAGGAGCACTGTCACCATGGTCACATTCAACGTAAGAGCTGTCAACACGGAGACTATCACCATTGGCACTGTCACCATGGGGTTGTCACCATGAGCACTATCACCATGGGCGATGTCTCCATGGGCAGTTTCACCATGAGCACTGTCACTATTGGCACTCTCACCATCGGCACTGTCACCATGGGCACTGTCACCGTGAGCACTGTCACCATGGGCCTTGTCACACTGGGCGCTGTCACCATGGGCACTGTCACCATGAGCACTGTCACAATGGGAAGTATCACCAACGGATTTGTCAGCCTGAGCACTGTCCCTGTGGGCACTGACCCCGTGACATCTATCACCATAAACACTGTAAACATGGGCACTGTCACCATGAGCATGGTCACCATGAGCACTGTCACAACGGGCACTATCACCGTGAGAAATCTCACCATGCTAACTCTCCCCATGGGCACTGTCACCGTGAGAAGTGTCACCATGGGCACTATCACGGTGAGAACAGTCACCATGGTCACTGTCACCATGGGCACTGTCATTAAGAGCATTATCACCCTAAGCACTGTCACTGTGAGAACAGTCACCATGAGCACTGTCAACATGGAAACTATCACCTTGAGCCATGTCACCATGAGCACTGTCACCATGAGATATTTCAACAGGGTCACTTTCACCGTGAGAACTGTGAACACGGGGATTCTCACCATTGACACTGCCTCCGAGGGGTAATCACGATGAGCACTATCACCATGGGCAGTGTCTCCATGGGCAGTTTCACCATGAGCACTCTCACTATTGGCACTATCACCATCGGCACTGTCATCATCGGCACGGTCACCGTGAGCACTGTCACAATGGGCGTTGTCACACTGGGTGCTGTCACCATGGGCACAGTCACCATTCCACTCTCACCATGGGCACTGTGATCTTGGTCACTGTCACCATGGACTCTCTCACCGTGGGCACTGTCACAATGTGAAGTATCACCATGGGCTTTGTCAGCGTGGGCACTGTCACCGTGGGCATGGCCACCATGACATCTATCACCATAAGCACTGTAATCTTGGGCCCTATCACCATGAGCACGGTTACCATGAGCACTGCCACAATGAGAACTGTCACTTATGGCACTGTCCACATGAGGAGTGTCACCATGATCACTGTCACCATGGGCAGGACACCCTGGGTATTGTCACCATGGGCACTGTCACCATGAGCCCACTCACCATGGGAATTGTCAACTTAGGTACTGTCATCATGGGCACTGTCACCGTGAGCACTTTTACCATGAGCTCTGTCACCCTGGGCACTATCACCGTGAGTGTTGTGTACATGGACACTCTCACCATGAGCAATGTCAGAATGAATAATGTTACCCTGTGTATTGTCACCATGGGCACTGTCACCATTAGCATTACACCATGAGAATTGTGACTCTGGGCACTGTCACCATGGGCACATTCGCCATCGGCACTATCGCCAAGAACACTGTCACCGTGAGCCCTGTCACTGTGTGCAGTTTCAGCATACTCACTATCACCGTAAGCAATGTCACCATGAGCAATATCTCCACAGGCACTGTCACCATTTTGCACTGCCACCATGTGCAGTGTCACCATGGACACTTTTACCATGAGTACTGTCACCATGGGTAATATCACCATGGGCACTGTCACTGTGAGCACTGTCACTATGAGAATTGACACCATAGGCCCTGTCAACATGAGAACTGTCACCATCGGCACTGACAACATGGAGAACATCACCTTGAGCACTGTCAACATGAGCACTGTCACCATGAGCAATGTCACCATGGTCACATTCAATGTAAGAACTGTCACCACGGGGACTATCAACATTGGCAATGTCACAGTGGGGTTGTCACCATGAGCACTATCACCGTGGGCAATGTTTCCATGGGCAGTTTCACCATGAGCACTGTCACTATTGGCACTCTCAGCATGGGCATTGTCACAATGGGCACCATCAACGTGAGCACTGTCAACATGGGCCTTGTCACACTGGGTGTTATCAGCATGGGCACTGTCACTGTGGGCACTGTCCCAATGGGAAGTATCACCATGGGCTTTGTCAGCCTAGGCAGTGTCACTGTGGGCACGGACACCGTGACATCTATCACCATAAACACTGTAAACATGGGCACTGTCACCATGAGCACAGTCACCATGAGCATTGTCACAATGAGCACTGTTACTTATGGCACTGCCAACATGAGCACTGTCATTATGGGCATGACAACATGGACACTGTCACCCTAGGCACTCTCACCATAGGCATTATCACTGTGAGAATTGTGAACATGGACACTGTCTCCATGGGCATTATCACCATGTGCACTGTCACCATGAGTACTATCACCCAGGGTATTTTTACAATGGGCACTGTCACTGTGAGCACTACACCTTAAGAATTGTGACTATGGGCACTGTCACCATGGAAACTCTCACCATAGATCTATCACCATGAACACTGTCACCATGAACACTCTAACTGTGTGCAGTGTCACCATGCACACTGTCACAATAAGGACTATCACCATAAGCAAAGTCACCATGAGCAATGTCACCATGAGCAAAGTCACCAATTTGCACTGACACCATGTGCAGAGTAACCATGCGTTTTATCACCATAGGCACTTCTACCCTGAGAAATGTGACCATGCAGAATGTCTCTATGGGCACTGGCACCATGGGCACTATCACCGTGAGCACTGTCAGCATGTGCACTGTCACTATTTAGCACTGTCACCAGGTGAACTACCACCATGGGCACTGTCACGATGGGCACTATCACTGTGAGCACGGTTACCATGGGCACTGTAACAATGCACAGTGTCACCATCGGTACTGTCCCGATGGGAACTGCCACCAAGAACAGTGTCACCATTAGCACTGTCACCACGAGCACTGGCACCTGGGCACTGCTATTATGAGCACTCTCACCATGAGATCTGTCGCTATGAGAACTGCCACCATGGGTATTTTCAACATGAGTACTGTCACCATGGTATTGTCACCATTTGCACTGTCACCATGAACACTATTACCGTGAGCACTCTCACTGTGGTCACTGTCACCATGAGCACTGTCGCCATGGGTACTGGCACAATGTAGACAGACACCATGAGCACTGTCACCATGGGCACCATCAGTGTGAGCACTCTCACCATGGCCACTGTCACCTTGGGCACTGTTACCATGAGCACTGTCACCATAGGCAATGGCACCATGGGCCCTGTCATCATGGGCATTCTCACCATGGGCACTATCAGTGTGAGCAGTGTCACCATGGATACTGCAAACATGAGAACTGTCACCGTGAGTACTGTCACCATGAGTACAGTCCTCACGGGTTGTCACCATGTGCACTGTCACCGTGAGAACTGTCAACAGGGGCACTGTCACCATTTTTCACTGCCACCATGTGCAGTGTCACCATGGGCACTATCACCATGGAAAGTATCACCGTGAACACTGTCACCATGAACACTGCAACTGTGTGCAGTGTCAACATGCACACTGTCACCGTAAGGACTATCACTGTAAGCAAAGTCACTATGAGCAATGTCACCATGGGCACTGTCACCATGAGCACTTGATCACTGAGTACTGTCACCATGGGTAATATCACCATGGGCACTGTCACTGTGAGAACTATCACCGTGAGCAATGCCATGATGGGCACTGGCGCCGTGGGTCTTTTCACTATTAGCACTGAAACAATGTGCACTATCACTGTGAGAAATCTCACCGTGCTAACTGTCCCCAAGGGCACTGTCACAGAGGGAAAAGTCATCATGGGCACTGTCACAGTCAGTATTCTCACCATGGGCACTCTCATTGTGGGCAATGCCTCCGTGAGCACCATTACCATGAACACTGCTACCATGAACACTCTCATGATAAGAACTGTCACCATGGGCACAGACACCATGGGCACTCTCACGGTGTGCACTGTCACCAGGGGCACTGTCAAAATGGGCACTGTCACCATGAGCACTGGAACCATGGGCATTCTCACCATGGGCACTATCACCATGAGCAGTATTACCATGGGCACTCTCACTATTTTGCACTGCCACCAGATGCACCATAACCATGTGCACTGTCACCATGGGCAGTGTCACCATCGGTAGTCTAACCATGCGCACTTCCACCACGATCACTGCCACCAAGAGCACTGTCACCATGATCACTGCCACCATGAGCACTGTCACAAGAACTGCCAATATGAGAACTGCCACCATGGGCACTATCACCATGATTAGTGTCACCGTGGGTATTGTCACCTTGGGCACTGTCAACGTGAGAAATATCACCGTGAGCACTATCACCCTGAGCACTGTCACCAAGGGAACAGCTTCAATGCGGATGGTCACCATGAACACTGTCACACTGGGCACTATCACCGTGAGAACAGTCACCGTGGTCACTGTCACCATGAGCACATTTTCTGTGAGCTCGGTCACCCTTGGTATTGTCACCATTGGTGGTATCGCCGTGAGAGTTGTGAACATGGGCACTCTCACCATGGGCAATATAACCATGAATACTGTCACCCTGTGTATTTTCACCATGGGCACTGTCACTGTGAGCACTACACTGTGAGAGTTGTGACTATGGTCACTGTCACCATGGACACTCTCACCATGAGAACTATCACCATGAACACTGTCACCATGAACACTGTCACTGTGTGCAGGTTCATCATGTGCACTGTCACTGTAAGGACTATCACTGTAAGCAAAGTCACCATGAGCAATATCACCATGGGCACTGTCACCATTTTGCACTGCCACCATATGCAGTGGCACCATGGGTAATATCACCATAGCCACTTTCAACATGAGAAATGTAACCGTGTGGAATGTCGTTATGGGCACTGGCACCATGGGAATCATCACAGTGAGCACTGTCACAACAGGCACTATCAACATGAGAAATCTCACCAGGCTAACTGTCCACATGGGCACTGTCACCGTGAGAAGTGTCACCATGGGCACTGTCACTGTCGGCACTGTCACCATGGGCACTGTCATTGTGGGCACTGTCTCCATGGCCACTGCCACCGTGTGCTCTGTCACCATGAACTCTGTAACAATGCCCATTATCACCGTGTGCACTGTCACCATGGGCACTATCACCGTGAGCACTGTCAGCATGTGCACTGTCACTATTTAGCACTGTCACCAAGTGAACTACCACCATGGGCACTGTCACAATGTTCACTATCACCGTGAGCACGGTTACCATGGGCACTGTAACAATGCACAGTGTCACCATCAGTACTGTCCCAATGGGGACTGCCACCAAGAACACTGTCACCATTAGCATTGTCACGACGAGCACTGGCACCTTGGCACTGCTATTATGAGCACTGTCACCATGAGATCTGTCGCTATGAGAACTGCCACCATGGGTATTTTCAACATGAGTACTGTCACCATGGGTATTGTCACCATGGGCACTGTCACCGTGAGCACTACACCGTGAGAATTGTGACTATGGGCACTGTCACCATGGGCACATTCACGATCGGCACTATCGCCATGAACACTGTCACCATGAGCACTATCACTGTGTGCAGTTTCACAATACACACTATCACCGTAGGGAATATCACCATAAGCAATGTCACCATGAGCAAGATCACCATGGGCACTGTCACCATTTTGCACTGCCACCATGTGCAGTGTCACCATGGGCAATTTCACTATGAGAACTGTCACCATGGGAAATATCACCGTGGGCACTGTCACCATGAGCACTGTCACTATGAGAATTTACACCATTGGTCCTGTCAACATGAGAACTGTCACCATCGGCACTGTCAACATGGAGACCATCACCTTGAGCACTGTCAACATGAGTACTGTCACCATGAGCAATGTCACCATGGTCACATTTAATGTAAGAACTGTCACCACGGGGACTATCACCGTTGGCAATGTCACGGGCTTGTCACCATGAGCACTATCACCATGGGCGATGTCTCCATGGGCAGTTTCACCATGAGCACTGTCACTATTGGCACTGTCACAATGGGCACCATCACCGTGAGCAGTGTCACCATGGGCCTTGTCACACTGGGTGCTTTTAGCATGGGCACTGTCACCGTGGGCACTGTCTCAATGAGAAGTATAACCATGGGCTTTGTCAGCCTAGGCAGTGTCACTGTGGGCACGGACATCGTGACATCTATCACCATAAACACTGTAAACATGGGCACTGTCACCATGATCACGGTCAACATGAGCATTGATACAATGAGCACTGTTATTTATGGCACTGCCAACATGAGCACTGTCACCATGGGCAAGACACCATGGGCACTGCCACCATGGGCATTGTCACCCTAGGCACTCTCAACATAGGCATTATCACTATGAGAATTGTGAACATGGACACTGTCTCCATGGGCATTAACACCATTAGCACTGTCACCATGAGTACTGTCAGCATGTGCACTGTCACTATTTAGCACTGTCACCAGGTGAACTACCACCATGGGCACTATCACGATGTGCACTATCACCATGAGCACGGTTACCATAGGCACTGTAACAATGTGCAGTGTCACCATCGGTACTGTCTCCATAGGAACTGCCACCAACAGCACTGTCACCATTAACACTGTCACCACCTTGGGACTGTTATTATGAGCATGGTCAGCATGAGAACTGTCGCTGTGAGAACTGCCACCATAGGTATTTTCAACAAGAGTACTGTCACCGTGGGTATTGTCATCATTTGCACTGTCACCATGAGCACTATTACCGTGAGCACTCTCACTGTGGTCACTGACACCATGAGCACTGTTGCCATGGGTACTGGCACAATGCGGACTGGCACCATGAACCCTGTCACTGTGGCCACTATCAATGTGAGCACTCTCACCGTGGTCACTGTCACCATGGGCACTGTTACCAGGAGACCTGTAACCATGGTCACATTCAACATAAGAGCTGTCACCATGGGGACTATCACCTTCGGCACTGTCACCATGGGCACTGTCACCATGAGCACTGTCACCATGGGCCTTGTCACACTGGGCGCTGTCACCGTGAGCACTGCCACAATGGGAAGTATCACCATGGGATTTGTCAGCCTGAGCACTGTCCCCGTGGGCACTGACACCATGACATCTATCACCATAAACACTGTAACAAGGGAACGGTCACCATGAGCACTGCCACAATGGGCCCTGTTATTTATGGCACTGCCAACATGAGCACTGTCACCATGAGCACTGTCACAATGGCCATGACACCATGGGCCCTGTCACCATGGGTATTGTCACCCTAGGTAATCTCGCCATAGGCATTGTCACTGTGAGAATCGTGAACATGGGCAATGTCACCATAAGCACTGTCACCATGAGTACTGTCACCCTGGGTATTTCCACTATGGGCACTGTCACTGTGAGCACTACACCATGAGAATTGTGACTATGGGCACTGTCAACATGGACACTCTCACCATGGGAACTATCACCGTGAACACTGTCAGCATGAACACTGTCACTGTGTGCAGTGTCACCATGCACAATGTCACCGTAAGGACTATCACCGTAAGCAAAGTCACCATGAGCAATGTCACCATGGGCACGGTCACCATTTTGCACTGCCACCATGTGCAGTGTCACCATGGGTAATATCACCATAGGCACTTTCACAGTGAGAAATGTGACCATGCGGAGTGTCTCAATGGGCACTGGCACCATGGGCATTGTCACTGTGAGCACTGTCACAACGGGCACTATCACTATGAAAAATCTCACCATGCTAACTGTCCCCATGGGCACTATCACCGTGAGAAGTGTCACCATGGGCACTGTCACTGTTGGCACTGTCACCATGAACACTGTCACCATGGCTACTATCACTGTGAGAACAGTCACCATGGGCACTGTCAACATGGAGACTATCACCTTGAGCCCTGTCACCATGAGCACTGTCACCATGAGATATTTCAAGAGGGTCACTTTCACCATGAGAACTGTCAACACGGGGACTCTCACCATTGACACTGACTCCAAGGGGTTTTCACGATGAGCACTATCACCATGGGCAGTGTCTCCATGGGAAGGTTCACCATGAGCACTCTCACTATTGGCACTATCACCATCGGCACCGTCATCATCGGCACGGTCTCCGTGAGCACTGTCACAATGGGCATTGTCACACTGGGTGCTTTCACCATGGGCACTGTCACCATTCCACTCTCACCATGGACACTGTGATCTTGGTCACTGCCACCATGGGCTCTGTCACCGTGGGCACTGTCACAATGGGAAGTATAACCATGGGCTTTGTCAGCATGGGCGCTGTCACCGTGGGCATGGCCACCATGACATCTATCACCATAAGCACTGTAAACTTGGGCCCTGTCACCATGAGCACGGTTACCATGAGCACTGCCACAATGAGAACTGTCACTTATGGCACTGTCCACATGAGGAGTGTCACCATGATCACTGTCACCATGGAAAGGAAACCCTGGGCACTGTCACCATGAGCACTCTCACCATGGGAATTGTCACCTTAGGTACAGTCACCATGGGCACTGTCACCGTGAGCACTTTTACCATGAGCTCTGTAACCCTGGGCACTATCACCGTGAGTGTTGTGTACATGGACACTCTCACCATGAGCAATGTCACCATGAATACTGTCACCCTGTGCATTGTCACCATGGGCACTGTCACCATGAGCATTACACCGTGAGAATTGTGACTCTGGGCACTGTCACCATGGGCACATGTGCCATCGGCACTATCGCCGTGAACACTGTCACCATGAGCACTGTCACTGTGTGCAGTTTCAGCATACACACTGTCACCGTAAGCAATGTCACCATGAGCAATATCTCCATGGGCATTGTCACCATTTTGCACTGCCACCACGTGCAGTGTCACCATGGACACTTTTACCGTGAGTACTGTCACCATGGGTAATATCACCATGGGCAATGTCACCCTGAGCACTATTACAGTGAGCACTATCACCATGAGCACTCTCACTGTGGTCACTGTCACCATGAGCACTGTCGCCATGGGTACTGGCACAATGCGGACTGGCACCATGAGCCCTGTCACCGTGGCCACTATCACTGTGAGCACTCTCACCGTGGTCACTGTCACCATTGGCACTGTTACTAGGAGCACTGTCACCATGGTCACATTCAACGTAAGAGCTGTCAACACGGAGACTATCACCATTGGCACTGTCACCATGGGGTTGTCACCATGAGCACTATCACCATGGGCGATGTCTCCATGGGCAGTTTCACCATGAGCACTGTCACTATTGGCACTCTCACCATGGGCACTGTCACCATGGGCACTGTCACCGTGAGCACTGTCACCATGGGCCTTGTCACACTGGGCGCTGTCACCATGGGCACTGTCACCATGAGCACTGTCACAATGGGAAGTATCACCAACGGATTTGTCAGCCTGAGCACTGTCCCTGTGGGCACTGACCCCGTGACATCTATCACCATAAACACTGTAAACATGGGCACTGTCACCATGAGCATGGTCACCATGAGCACTGTCACAACGGGCACTATCACCGTGAGAAATCTCACCATGCTAACTGTCCCCATGGGCACTGTCACCGTGAGAAGTGTCACCATGGGCACTATCACGGTGAGAACAGTCACCATGGTCACTGTCACCATGGGCACTGTCATTAAGAGCATTATCACCCTAAGCACTGTCACTGTGAGAACAGTCACCATGAGCACTGTCAACATGGAAACTATCACCTTGAGCCATGTCACCATGAGCACTGTCACCATGAGATATTTCAACAGGGTCACTTTCACCGTGAGAACTGTGAACACGGGGATTCTCACCATTGACACTGCCTCCGAGGGGTAATCACGATGAGCACTATCACCATGGGCAGTGTCTCCATGGGCAGTTTCACCATGAGCACTCTCACTATTGGCACTATCACCATCGGCACTGTCATCATCGGCACGGTCACCGTGAGCACTGTCACAATGGGCGTTGTCACACTGGGTGCTGTCACCATGGGCACAGTCACCATTCCACTCTCACCATGGGCACTGTGATCTTGGTCACTGTCACCATGGACTCTCTCACCGTGGGCACTGTCACAATGTGAAGTATCACCATGGGCTTTGTCAGCGTGGGCACTGTCACCGTGGGCATGGCCACCATGACATCTATCACCATAAGCACTGTAATCTTGGGCCCTATCACCATGAGCACGGTTACCATGAGCACTGCCACAATGAGAACTGTCACTTATGGCACTGTCCACATGAGGAGTGTCACCATGATCACTGTCACCATGGGCAGGACACCCTGGGTATTGTCACCATGGGCACTGTCACCATGAGCCCACTCACCATGGGAATTGTCAACTTAGGTACTGTCATCATGGGCACTGTCACCGTGAGCACTTTTACCATGAGCTCTGTCACCCTGGGCACTATCACCGTGAGTGTTGTGTACATGGACACTCTCACCATGAGCAATGTCAGAATGAATAATGTTACCCTGTGTATTGTCACCATGGGCACTGTCACCATTAGCATTACACCATGAGAATTGTGACTCTGGGCACTGTCACCATGGGCACATTCGCCATCGGCACTATCGCCAAGAACACTGTCACCGTGAGCCCTGTCACTGTGTGCAGTTTCAGCATACTCACTATCACCGTAAGCAATGTCACCATGAGCAATATCTCCACAGGCACTGTCACCATTTTGCACTGCCACCATGTGCAGTGTCACCATGGACACTTTTACCATGAGTACTGTCACCATGGGTAATATCACCATGGGCACTGTCACTGTGAGCACTGTCACTATGAGAATTGACACCATAGGCCCTGTCAACATGAGAACTGTCACCATCGGCACTGACAACATGGAGAACATCACCTTGAGCACTGTCAACATGAGCACTGTCACCATGAGCAATGTCACCATGGTCACATTCAATGTAAGAACTGTCACCACGGGGACTATCAACATTGGCAATGTCACAGTGGGGTTGTCACCATGAGCACTATCACCGTGGGCAATGTTTCCATGGGCAGTTTCACCATGAGCACTGTCACTATTGGCACTCTCAGCATGGGCATTGTCACAATGGGCACCATCAACGTGAGCACTGTCAACATGGGCCTTGTCACACTGGGTGTTATCAGCATGGGCACTGTCACTGTGGGCACTGTCCCAATGGGAAGTATCACCATGGGCTTTGTCAGCCTAGGCAGTGTCACTGTGGGCACGGACACCGTGACATCTATCACCAGAAACACTGTAAACATGGGCACTGTCACCATGAGCACAGTCACCATGAGCATTGTCACAATGAGCACTGTTACTTATGGCACTGCCAACATGAGCACTGTCATTATGGGCATGACAACATGGACACTGTCACCCTAGGCACTCTCACCATAGGCATTATCACTGTGAGAATTGTGAACATGGACACTGTCTCCATGGGCATTATCACCATGTGCACTGTCACCATGAGTACTATCACCCAGGGTATTTTTACAATGGGCACTGTCACTGTGAGCACTACACCTTAAGAATTGTGACTATGGGCACTGTCACCATGGAAACTCTCACCATAGATCTATCACCATGAACACTGTCACCATGAACACTCTAACTGTGTGCAGTGTCACCATGCACACTGTCACAATAAGGACTATCACCATAAGCAAAGTCACCATGAGCAATGTCACCATGAGCAAAGTCACCAATTTGCACTGACACCATGTGCAGAGTAACCATGCGTTTTATCACCATAGGCACTTCTACCCTGAGAAATGTGACCATGCAGAATGTCTCTATGGGCACTGGCACCATGGGCACTATCACCGTGAGCACTGTCAGCATGTGCACTGTCACTATTTAGCACTGTCACCAGGTGAACTACCACCATGGGCACTGTCACGATGGGCACTATCACTGTGAGCACGGTTACCATGGGCACTGTAACAATGCACAGTGTCACCATCGGTACTGTCCCGATGGGAACTGCCACCAAGAACAGTGTCACCATTAGCACTGTCACCACAAGCACTGGCACCTGGGCACTGCTATTATGAGCACTCTCACCATGAGATCTGTCGCTATGAGAACTGCCACCATGGGTATTTTCAACATGAGTACTGTCACCATGGTATTGTCACCATTTGCACTGTCACCATGAACACTATTACCGTGAGCACTCTCACTGTGGTCACTGTCACCATGAGCACTGTCGCCATGGGTACTGGCACAATGTAGACAGACACCATGAGCACTGTCACCATGGGCACCATCAGTGTGAGCACTCTCACCATGGCCACTGTCACCTTGGGCACTGTTACCATGAGCACTGTCACCATAGGCAATGGCACCATGGGCCCTGTCATCATGGGCACTCTCACCATGGGCACTATCAGTGTGAGCAGTGTCACCATGGATACTGCAAACATGAGAACTGTCACCGTGAGTACTGTCACCATGAGTACAGTCCTCACGGGTTGTCACCATGTGCACTGTCACCGTGAGAACTGTCAACAGGGGCACTGTCACCATTTTTCACTGCCACCATGTGCAGTGTCACCATGGGCACTATCACCATGGAAAGTATCACCGTGAACACTGTCACCATGAACACTGCAACTGTGTGCAGTGTCAACATGCACACTGTCACCGTAAGGACTATCACTGTAAGCAAAGTCACTATGAGCAATGTCACCATGGGCACTGTCACCATGAGCACTTGATCACTGAGTACTGTCACCATGGGTAATATCACCATGGGCACTGTCACCGTGAGAACTATCACCGTGAGCAATGCCATGATGGGCACTGGCGCCGTGGGTCTTTTCACTATTAGCACTGAAACAATGTGCACTATCACTGTGAGAAATCTCACCGTGCTAACTGTCCCCAAGGGCACTGTCACAGAGGGAAAAGTCATCATGGGCACTGTCACAGTCAGTATTCTCACCATGGGCACTCTCATTGTGGGCAATGCCTCCGTGAGCACCATTACCATGAACACTGCTACCATGAACACTCTCATGATAAGAACTGTCACCATGGGCACAGACACCATGGGCACTCTCACGGTGTGCACTGTCACCAGGGGCACTGTCAAAATGGGCACTGTCACCATGAGCACTGGAACCATGGGCATTCTCACCATGGGCACTATCACCATGAGCAGTATTACCATGGGCACTCTCACTATTTTGCACTGCCACCAGATGCACCATAACCATGTGCACTGTCACCATGGGCAGTGTCACCATCGGTAGTCTAACCATGCGCACTTCCACCACGATCACTGCCACCAAGAGCACTGTCACCATGATCACTGCCACCATGAGCACTGTCACAAGAACTGCCAATATGAGAACTGCCACCATGGGCACTATCACCATGATTAGTGTCACCGTGGGTATTGTCACCTTGGGCACTGTCAACGTGAGAAATATCACCGTGAGCACTATCACCCTGAGCACTGTCACCAAGGGAACAGCTTCAATGCGGATGGTCACCATGAACACTGTCACACTGGGCACTATCACCGTGAGAACAGTCACCGTGGTCACTGTCACCATGAGCACATTTTCTGTGAGCTCGGTCACCCTTGGTATTGTCACCATTGGTGGTATCGCCGTGAGAGTTGTGAACATGGGCACTCTCACCATGGGCAATATAACCATGAATACTGTCACCCTGTGTATTTTCACCATGGGCACTGTCACTGTGAGCACTACACTGTGAGAGTTGTGACTATGGTCACTGTCACCATGGACACTCTCACCATGAGAACTATCACCATGAACACTGTCACCATGAACACTGTCACTGTGTGCAGGTTCATCATGTGCACTGTCACTGTAAGGACTATCACTGTAAGCAAAGTCACCATGAGCAATATCACCATGGGCACTGTCACCATTTTGCACTGCCACCATATGCAGTGGCACCATGGGTAATATCACCATAGCCACTTTCAACATGAGAAATGTAACCGTGTGGAATGTCGTTATGGGCACTGGCACCATGGGAATCATCACAGTGAGCACTGTCACAACAGGCACTATCAACATGAGAAATCTCACCAGGCTAACTGTCCACATGGGCACTGTCACCGTGAGAAGTGTCACCATGGGCACTGTCACTGTCGGCACTGTCACCATGGGCACTGTCATTGTGGGCACTGTCTCCATGGCCACTGCCACCGTGTGCTCTGTCACCATGAACTCTGTAACAATGCCCATTATCACCGTGTGCACTGTCACCATGGGCACTATCACCGTGAGCACTGTCAGCATGTGCACTGTCACTATTTAGCACTGTCACCAAGTGAACTACCACCATGGGCACTGTCACAATGTTCACTATCACCGTGAGCACGGTTACCATGGGCACTGTAACAATGCACAGTGTCACCATCAGTACTGTCCCAATGGGGACTGCCACCAAGAACACTGTCACCATTAGCATTGTCACGACGAGCACTGGCACCTTGGCACTGCTATTATGAGCACTGTCACCATGAGATCTGTCGCTATGAGAACTGCCACCATGGGTATTTTCAACATGAGTACTGTCACCATGGGTATTGTCACCATGGGCACTGTCACCGTGAGCACTACACCGTGAGAATTGTGACTATGGGCACTGTCACCATGGGCACATTCACGATCGGCACTATCGCCATGAACACTGTCACCATGAGCACTATCACTGTGTGCAGTTTCACAATACACACTATCACCGTAGGGAATATCACCATAAGCAATGTCACCATGAGCAAGATCACCATGGGCACTGTCACCATTTTGCACTGCCACCATGTGCAGTGTCACCATGGGCAATTTCACTATGAGAACTGTCACCATGGGAAATATCACCGTGGGCACTGTCACCATGAGCACTGTCACTATGAGAATTTACACCATTGGTCCTGTCAACATGAGAACTGTCACCATCGGCACTGTCAACATGGAGACCATCACCTTGAGCACTGTCAACATGAGTACTGTCACCATGAGCAATGTCACCATGGTCACATTTAATGTAAGAACTGTCACCACGGGGACTATCACCGTTGGCAATGTCACGGGCTTGTCACCATGAGCACTATCACCATGGGCGACGTCTCCATGGGCAGTTTCACCATGAGCACTGTCACTATTGGCACTCTCAGCATGGGCACTGTCACAATGGGCACCATCACCGTGAGCAGTGTCACCATGGGCCTTGTCACACTGGGTGCTTTTAGCATGGGCACTGTCACCGTGGGCACTGTCTCAATGAGAAGTATAACCATGGGCTTTGTCAGCCTAGGCAGTGTCACTGTGGGCACGGACATCATGACATCTATCACCATAAACACTGTAAACATGGGCACTGTCACCATGATCACGGTCACCATGAGCATTGATACAATGAGCACTGTTATTTATGGCACTGCCAACATGAGCACTGTCACCATGGGCAAGACACCATGGGCACTGCCACCATGGGCATTGTCACCCTAGGCACTCTCAACATAGGCATTATCACGATGAGAATTGTGAACATGGACACTGTCTCCATGGGCATTAACACCATTAGCACTGTCACCATGAGTACTGTCAGCATGTGCACTGTCACTATTTAGCACTGTCACCAGGTGAACTACCACCATGGGCACTATCACGATGTGCACTATCACCATGAGCACGGTTACCATAGGCACTGTAACAATGTGCAGTGTCACCATCGGTACTGTCTCCATAGGAACTGCCACCAACAGCACTGTCACCATTAACACTGTCACCACCTTGGGACTGTTATTATGAGCATGGTCAGCATGAGAACTGTCGCTGTGAGAACTGCCACCATAGGTATTTTCAACAAGAGTACTGTCACCGTGGGTATTGTCATCATTTGCACTGTCACCATGAGCACTATTACCGTGAGCACTATCACTGTGGTCACTGACACCATGAGCACTGTTGCCATGGGTACTGGCACAATGCGGACTGGCACCATGAACCCTGTCACTGTGGCCACTATCAATGTGAGCACTCTCACCGTGGTCACTGTCACCATGGGCACTGTTACCAGGAGACCTGTAACCATGGTCACATTCAACATAAGAGCTGTCACCATGGGGACTATCACCTTCGGCACTGTCACCATGGGCACTGTCACCATGAGCACTGTCACCATGGGCCTTGTCACACTGGGCGCTGTCACCGTGAGCACTGCCACAATGGGAAGTATCACCATGGGATTTGTCAGCCTGAGCACTGTCCCCGTGGGCACTGACACCATGACATCTATCACCATAAACACTGTAACAAGGGAACGGTCACCATGAGCACTGCCACAATGGGCCCTGTTATTTATGGCACTGCCAACATGAGCACTGTCACCATGAGCACTGTCACAATGGCCATGACACCATGGGCCCTGTCACCATGGGTATTGTCACCCTAGGTAATCTCGCCATAGGCATTGTCACTGTGAGAATCGTGAACATGGGCAATGTCACCATAAGCACTGTCACCATGAGTACTGTCACCCTGGGTATTTCCACTATGGGCACTGTCACTGTGAGCACTACACCATGAGAATTGTGACTATGGGCACTGTCAACATGGACACTCTCACCATGGGAACTATCACCGTGAACACTGTCAGCATGAACACTGTCACTGTGTGCAGTGTCACCATGCACAATGTCACCGTAAGGACTATCACCGTAAGCAAAGTCACCATGAGCAATGTCACCATGGGCACGGTCACCATTTTGCACTGCCACCATGTGCAGTGTCACCATGGGTAATATCACCATAGGCACTTTCACAGTGAGAAATGTGACCATGCGGAGTGTCTCAATGGGCACTGGCACCATGGGCATTGTCACTGTGAGCACTGTCACAACGGGCACTATCACTATGAAAAATCTCACCATGCTAACTGTCCCCATGGGCACTATCACCGTGAGAAGTGTCACCATGGGCACTGTCACTGTTGGCACTGTCACCATGAACACTGTCACCATGGCTACTATCACTGTGAGAAGAGTCACCATGGGCACTGTCAACATGGAGACTATCACCTTGAGCCCTGTCACCATGAGCACTGTCACCATGAGATATTTCAAGAGGGTCACTTTCACCATGAGAACTGTCAACACGGGGACTCTCACCATTGACACTGACTCCAAGGGGTTTTCACGATGAGCACTATCACCATGGGCAGTGTCTCCATGGGAAGGTTCACCATGAGCACTCTCACTATTGGCACTATCACCATCGGCACCGTCATCATCGGCACGGTCTCCGTGAGCACTGTCACAATGGGCATTGTCACACTGGGTGCTTTCACCATGGGCACTGTCACCATTCCACTCTCACCATGGACACTGTGATCTTGGTCACTGCCACCATGGGCTCTGTCACCGTGGGCACTGTCACAATGGGAAGTATAACCATGGGCTTTGTCAGCATGGGCGCTGTCACCGTGGGCATGGCCACCATGACATCTATCACCATAAGCACTGTAAACTTGGGCCCTGTCACCATGAGCACGGTTACCATGAGCACTGCCACAATGAGAACTGTCACTTATGGCACTGTCCACATGAGGAGTGTCACCATGATCACTGTCACCATGGAAAGGAAACCCTGGGCACTGTCACCATGAGCACTCTCACCATGGGAATTGTCACCTTAGGTACAGTCACCATGGGCACTGTCACCGTGAGCACTTTTACCATGAGCTCTGTAACCCTGGGCACTATCACCGTGAGTGTTGTGTACATGGACACTCTCACCATGAGCAATGTCACCATGAATACTGTCACCCTGTGCATTGTCACCATGGGCACTGTCACCATGAGCATTACACCGTGAGAATTGTGACTCTGGGCACTGTCACCATGGGCACATGTGCCATCGGCACTATCGCCGTGAACACTGTCACCATGAGCACTGTCACTGTGTGCAGTTTCAGCATACACACTGTCACCGTAAGCAATGTCACCATGAGCAATATCTCCATGGGCATTGTCACCATTTTGCACTGCCACCACGTGCAGTGTCACCATGGACACTTTTACCGTGAGTACTGTCACCATGGGTAATATCACCATGGGCAATGTCACCCTGAGCACTATTACAGTGAGCACTATCACCATGAGCACTCTCACTGTGGTCACTGTCACCATGAGCACTGTCGCCATGGGTACTGGCACAATGCGGACTGGCACCATGAGCCCTGTCACCGTGGCCACTATCACTGTGAGCACTCTCACCGTGGTCACTGTCACCATTGGCACTGTTACTAGGAGCACTGTCACCATGGTCACATTCAACGTAAGAGCTGTCAACACGGAGACTATCACCATTGGCACTGTCACCATGGGGTTGTCACCATGAGCACTATCACCATGGGCGATGTCTCCATGGGCAGTTTCACCATGAGCACTGTCACTATTGGCACTCTCACCATCGGCACTGTCACCATGGGCACTGTCACCGTGAGCACTGTCACCATGGGCCTTGTCACACTGGGCGCTGTCACCATGGGCACTGTCACCATGAGCACTGTCACAATGGGAAGTATCACCAACGGATTTGTCAGCCTGAGCACTGTCCCTGTGGGCACTGACCCCGTGACATCTATCACCATAAATACTGTAAACATGGGCACTGTCACCATGAGCATGGTCACCATGAGCACTGTCACAACGGGCACTATCACCGTGAGAAATCTCACCATGCTAACTCTCCCCATGGGCACTGTCACCGTGAGAAGTGTCACCATGGGCACTATCACGGTGAGAACAGTCACCATGGTCACTGTCACCATGGGCACTGTCATTAAGAGCATTATCACCCTAAGCACTGTCACTGTGAGAACAGTCACCATGAGCACTGTCAACATGGAAACTATCACCTTGAGCCATGTCACCATGAGCACTGTCACCATGAGATATTTCAACAGGGTCACTTTCACCGTGAGAACTGTGAACACGGGGATTCTCACCATTGACACTGCCTCCGAGGGGTAATCACGATGAGCACTATCACCATGGGCAGTGTCTCCATGGGCAGTTTCACCATGAGCACTCTCACTATTGGCACTATCACCATCGGCACTGTCATCATCGGCACGGTCACCGTGAGCACTGTCACAATGGGCGTTGTCACACTGGGTGCTGTCACCATGGGCACAGTCACCATTCCACTCTCACCATGGGCACTGTGATCTTGGTCACTGTCACCATGGACTCTCTCACCGTGGGCACTGTCACAATGTGAAGTATCACCATGGGCTTTGTCAGCGTGGGCACTGTCACCGTGGGCATGGCCACCATGACATCTATCACCATAAGCACTGTAATCTTGGGCCCTATCACCATGAGCACGGTTACCATGAGCACTGCCACAATGAGAACTGTCACTTATGGCACTGTCCACATGAGGAGTGTCACCATGATCACTGTCACCATGGGCAGGACACCCTGGGTATTGTCACCATGGGCACTGTCACCATGAGCCCACTCACCATGGGAATTGTCAACTTAGGTACTGTCATCATGGGCACTGTCACCGTGAGCACTTTTACCATGAGCTCTGTCACCCTGGGCACTATCACCGTGAGTGTTGTGTACATGGACACTCTCACCATGAGCAATGTCAGAATGAATAATGTTACCCTGTGTATTGTCACCATGGGCACTGTCACCATTAGCATTACACCATGAGAATTGTGACTCTGGGCACTGTCACCATGGGCACATTCGCCATCGGCACTATCGCCAAGAACACTGTCACCGTGAGCCCTGTCACTGTGTGCAGTTTCAGCATACTCACTATCACCGTAAGCAATGTCACCATGAGCAATATCTCCACAGGCACTGTCACCATTTTGCACTGCCACCATGTGCAGTGTCACCATGGACACTTTTACCATGAGTACTGTCACCATGGGTAATATCACCATGGGCACTGTCACTGTGAGCACTGTCACTATGAGAATTGACACCATAGGCCCTGTCAACATGAGAACTGTCACCATCGGCACTGACAACATGGAGAACATCACCTTGAGCACTGTCACCATGAGCACTGTCACCATGAGCAATGTCACCATGGTCACATTCAATGTAAGAACTGTCACCACGGGGACTATCAACATTGGCAATGTCACAGTGGGGTTGTCACCATGAGCACTATCACCGTGGGCAATGTTTCCATGGGCAGTTTCACCATGAGCACTGTCACTATTGGCACTCTCAGCATGGGCATTGTCACAATGGGCACCATCAACGTGAGCACTGTCAACATGGGCCTTGTCACACTGGGTGTTATCAGCATGGGCACTGTCACTGTGGGCACTGTCCCAATGGGAAGTATCACCATGGGCTTTGTCAGCCTAGGCAGTGTCACTGTGGGCACGGACACCGTGACATCTATCACCAGAAACACTGTAAACATGGGCACTGTCACCATGAGCACAGTCACCATGAGCATTGTCACAATGAGCACTGTTACTTATGGCACTGCCAACATGAGCACTGTCATTATGGGCATGACAACATGGACACTGTCACCCTAGGCACTCTCACCATAGGCATTATCACTGTGAGAATTGTGAACATGGACACTGTCTCCATGGGCATTATCACCATGTGCACTGTCACCATGAGTACTATCACCCAGGGTATTTTTACAATGGGCACTGTCACTGTGAGCACTACACCTTAAGAATTGTGACTATGGGCACTGTCACCATGGAAACTCTCACCATAGATCTATCACCATGAACACTGTCACCATGAACACTCTAACTGTGTGCAGTGTCACCATGCACACTGTCACAATAAGGACTATCACCATAAGCAAAGTCACCATGAGCAATGTCACCATGAGCAAAGTCACCAATTTGCACTGACACCATGTGCAGAGTAACCATGCGTTTTATCACCATAGGCACTTCTACCCTGAGAAATGTGACCATGCAGAATGTCTCTATGGGCACTGGCACCATGGGCACTATCACCGTGAGCACTGTCAGCATGTGCACTGTCACTATTTAGCACTGTCACCAGGTGAACTACCACCATGGGCACTGTCACGATGGGCACTATCACTGTGAGCACGGTTACCATGGGCACTGTAACAATGCACAGTGTCACCATCGGTACTGTCCCGATGGGAACTGCCACCAAGAACAGTGTCACCATTAGCACTGTCACCACAAGCACTGGCACCTGGGCACTGCTATTATGAGCACTCTCACCATGAGATCTGTCGCTATGAGAACTGCCACCATGGGTATTTTCAACATGAGTACTGTCACCATGGTATTGTCACCATTTGCACTGTCACCATGAACACTATTACCGTGAGCACTCTCACTGTGGTCACTGTCACCATGAGCACTGTCGCCATGGGTACTGGCACAATGTAGACAGACACCATGAGCACTGTCACCATGGGCACCATCAGTGTGAGCACTCTCACCATGGCCACTGTCACCTTGGGCACTGTTACCATGAGCACTGTCACCATAGGCAATGGCACCATGGGCCCTGTCATCATGGGCACTCTCACCATGGGCACTATCAGTGTGAGCAGTGTCACCATGGATACTGCAAACATGAGAACTGTCACCGTGAGTACTGTCACCATGAGTACAGTCCTCACGGGTTGTCACCATGTGCACTGTCACCGTGAGAACTGTCAACAGGGGCACTGTCACCATTTTTCACTGCCACCATGTGCAGTGTCACCATGGGCACTATCACCATGGAAAGTATCACCGTGAACACTGTCACCATGAACACTGCAACTGTGTGCAGTGTCAACATGCACACTGTCACCGTAAGGACTATCACTGTAAGCAAAGTCACTATGAGCAATGTCACCATGGGCACTGTCACCATGAGCACTTGATCACTGAGTACTGTCACCATGGGTAATATCACCATGGGCACTGTCACCGTGAGAACTATCACCGTGAGCAATGCCATGATGGGCACTGGCGCCGTGGGTCTTTTCACTATTAGCACTGAAACAATGTGCACTATCACTGTGAGAAATCTCACCGTGCTAACTGTCCCCAAGGGCACTGTCACAGAGGGAAAAGTCATCATGGGCACTGTCACAGTCAGTATTCTCACCATGGGCACTCTCATTGTGGGCAATGCCTCCGTGAGCACCATTACCATGAACACTGCTACCATGAACACTCTCATGATAAGAACTGTCACCATGGGCACAGACACCATGGGCACTCTCACGGTGTGCACTGTCACCAGGGGCACTGTCAAAATGGGCACTGTCACCATGAGCACTGGAACCATGGGCATTCTCACCATGGGCACTATCACCATGAGCAGTATTACCATGGGCACTCTCACTATTTTGCACTGCCACCAGATGCACCATAACCATGTGCACTGTCACCATGGGCAGTGTCACCATCGGTAGTCTAACCATGCGCACTTCCACCACGATCACTGCCACCAAGAGCACTGTCACCATGATCACTGCCACCATGAGCACTGTCACAAGAACTGCCAATATGAGAACTGCCACCATGGGCACTATCACCATGATTAGTGTCACCGTGGGTATTGTCACCTTGGGCACTGTCAACGTGAGAAATATCACCGTGAGCACTATCACCCTGAGCACTGTCACCAAGGGAACAGCTTCAATGCGGATGGTCACCATGAACACTGTCACACTGGGCACTATCACCGTGAGAACAGTCACCGTGGTCACTGTCACCATGAGCACATTTTCTGTGAGCTCGGTCACCCTTGGTATTGTCACCATTGGTGGTATCGCCGTGAGAGTTGTGAACATGGGCACTCTCACCATGGGCAATATAACCATGAATACTGTCACCCTGTGTATTTTCACCATGGGCACTGTCACTGTGAGCACTACACTGTGAGAGTTGTGACTATGGTCACTGTCACCATGGACACTCTCACCATGAGAACTATCACCATGAACACTGTCACCATGAACACTGTCACTGTGTGCAGGTTCATCATGTGCACTGTCACTGTAAGGACTATCACTGTAAGCAAAGTCACCATGAGCAATATCACCATGGGCACTGTCACCATTTTGCACTGCCACCATATGCAGTGGCACCATGGGTAATATCACCATAGCCACTTTCAACATGAGAAATGTAACCGTGTGGAATGTCGTTATGGGCACTGGCACCATGGGAATCATCACAGTGAGCACTGTCACAACAGGCACTATCAACATGAGAAATCTCACCAGGCTAACTGTCCACATGGGCACTGTCACCGTGAGAAGTGTCACCATGGGCACTGTCACTGTCGGCACTGTCACCATGGGCACTGTCATTGTGGGCACTGTCTCCATGGCCACTGCCACCGTGTGCTCTGTCACCATGAACTCTGTAACAATGCCCATTATCACCGTGTGCACTGTCACCATGGGCACTATCACCGTGAGCACTGTCAGCATGTGCACTGTCACTATTTAGCACTGTCACCAAGTGAACTACCACCATGGGCACTGTCACAATGTTCACTATCACCGTGAGCACGGTTACCATGGGCACTGTAACAATGCACAGTGTCACCATCAGTACTGTCCCAATGGGGACTGCCACCAAGAACACTGTCACCATTAGCATTGTCACGACGAGCACTGGCACCTTGGCACTGCTATTATGAGCACTGTCACCATGAGATCTGTCGCTATGAGAACTGCCACCATGGGTATTTTCAACATGAGTACTGTCACCATGGGTATTGTCACCATGGGCACTGTCACCGTGAGCACTACACCGTGAGAATTGTGACTATGGGCACTGTCACCATGGGCACATTCACGATCGGCACTATCGCCATGAACACTGTCACCATGAGCACTATCACTGTGTGCAGTTTCACAATACACACTATCACCGTAGGGAATATCACCATAAGCAATGTCACCATGAGCAAGATCACCATGGGCACTGTCACCATTTTGCACTGCCACCATGTGCAGTGTCACCATGGGCAATTTCACTATGAGAACTGTCACCATGGGAAATATCACCGTGGGCACTGTCACCATGAGCACTGTCACTATGAGAATTTACACCATTGGTCCTGTCAACATGAGAACTGTCACCATCGGCACTGTCAACATGGAGACCATCACCTTGAGCACTGTCAACATGAGTACTGTCACCATGAGCAATGTCACCATGGTCACATTTAATGTAAGAACTGTCACCACGGGGACTATCACCGTTGGCAATGTCACGGGCTTGTCACCATGAGCACTATCACCATGGGCGACGTCTCCATGGGCAGTTTCACCATGAGCACTGTCACTATTGGCACTCTCAGCATGGGCACTGTCACAATGGGCACCATCACCGTGAGCAGTGTCACCATGGGCCTTGTCACACTGGGTGCTTTTAGCATGGGCACTGTCACCGTGGGCACTGTCTCAATGAGAAGTATAACCATGGGCTTTGTCAGCCTAGGCAGTGTCACTGTGGGCACGGACATCATGACATCTATCACCATAAACACTGTAAACATGGGCACTGTCACCATGATCACGGTCACCATGAGCATTGATACAATGAGCACTGTTATTTATGGCACTGCCAACATGAGCACTGTCACCATGGGCAAGACACCATGGGCACTGCCACCATGGGCATTGTCACCCTAGGCACTCTCAACATAGGCATTATCACGATGAGAATTGTGAACATGGACACTGTCTCCATGGGCATTAACACCATTAGCACTGTCACCATGAGTACTGTCAGCATGTTCACTGTCACTATTTAGCACTGTCACCAGGTGAACTACCACCATGGGCACTATCACGATGTGCACTATCACCATGAGCACGGTTACCATAGGCACTGTAACAATGTGCAGTGTCACCATCGGTACTGTCTCCATAGGAACTGCCACCAACAGCACTGTCACCATTAACACTGTCACCACCTTGGGACTGTTATTATGAGCATGGTCAGCATGAGAACTGTCGCTGTGAGAACTGCCACCATAGGTATTTTCAACAAGAGTACTGTCACCGTGGGTATTGTCATCATTTGCACTGTCACCATGAGCACTATTACCGTGAGCACTCTCACTGTGGTCACTGACACCATGAGCACTGTTGCCATGGGTACTGGCACAATGCGGACTGGCACCATGAACCCTGTCACTGTGGCCACTATCAATGTGAGCACTCTCACCGTGGTCACTGTCACCATGGGCACTGTTACCAGGAGACCTGTAACCATGGTCACATTCAACATAAGAGCTGTCACCATGGGGACTATCACCTTCGGCACTGTCACCATGGGCACTGTCACCATGAGCACTGTCACCATGGGCCTTGTCACACTGGGCGCTGTCACCGTGAGCACTGCCACAATGGGAAGTATCACCATGGGATTTGTCAGCCTGAGCACTGTCCCCGTGGGCACTGACACCATGACATCTATCACCATAAACACTGTAACAAGGGAACGGTCACCATGAGCACTGCCACAATGGGCCCTGTTATTTATGGCACTGCCAACATGAGCACTGTCACCATGAGCACTGTCACAATGGCCATGACACCATGGGCCCTGTCACCATGGGTATTGTCACCCTGGGTAATCTCGCCATAGGCATTGTCACTGTGAGAATCGTGAACATGGGCAATGTCACCATAAGCACTGTCACCATGAGTACTGTCACCCTGGGTATTTCCACTATGGGCACTGTCACTGTGAGCACTACACCATGAGAATTGTGACTATGGGCACTGTCAACATGGACACTCTCACCATGGGAACTATCACCGTGAACACTGTCAGCATGAACACTGTCACTGTGTGCAGTGTCACCATGCACAATGTCACCGTAAGGACTATCACCGTAAGCAAAGTCACCATGAGCAATGTCACCATGGGCACGGTCACCATTTTGCACTGCCACCATGTGCAGTGTCACCATGGGTAATATCACCATAGGCACTTTCACAGTGAGAAATGTGACCATGCGGAGTGTCTCAATGGGCACTGGCACCATGGGCATTGTCACTGTGAGCACTGTCACAACGGGCACTATCACTATGAAAAATCTCACCATGCTAACTGTCCCCATGGGCACTATCACCGTGAGAAGTGTCACCATGGGCACTGTCACTGTTGGCACTGTCACCATGAACACTGTCACCATGGCTACTATCACTGTGAGAACAGTCACCATGGGCACTGTCAACATGGAGACTATCACCTTGAGCCCTGTCACCATGAGCACTGTCACCATGAGATATTTCAAGAGGGTCACTTTCACCATGAGAACTGTCAACACGGGGACTCTCACCATTGACACTGACTCCAAGGGGTTTTCACGATGAGCACTATCACCATGGGCAGTGTCTCCATGGGAAGGTTCACCATGAGCACTCTCACTATTGGCACTATCACCATCGGCACCGTCATCATCGGCACGGTCTCCGTGAGCACTGTCACAATGGGCATTGTCACACTGGGTGCTTTCACCATGGGCACTGTCACCATTCCACTCTCACCATGGACACTGTGATCTTGGTCACTGCCACCATGGGCTCTGTCACCGTGGGCACTGTCACAATGGGAAGTATAACCATGGGCTTTGTCAGCATGGGCGCTGTCACCGTGGGCATGGCCACCATGACATCTATCACCATAAGCACTGTAAACTTGGGCCCTGTCACCATGAGCACGGTTACCATGAGCACTGCCACAATGAGAACTGTCACTTATGGCACTGTCCACATGAGGAGTGTCACCATGATCACTGTCACCATGGAAAGGAAACCCTGGGCACTGTCACCATGAGCACTCTCACCATGGGAATTGTCACCTTAGGTACAGTCACCATGGGCACTGTCACCGTGAGCACTTTTACCATGAGCTCTGTAACCCTGGGCACTATCACCGTGAGTGTTGTGTACATGGACACTCTCACCATGAGCAATGTCACCATGAATACTGTCACCCTGTGCATTGTCACCATGGGCACTGTCACCATGAGCATTACACCGTGAGAATTGTGACTCTGGGCACTGTCACCATGGGCACATGTGCCATCGGCACTATCGCCGTGAACACTGTCACCATGAGCACTGTCACTGTGTGCAGTTTCAGCATACACACTGTCACCGTAAGCAATGTCACCATGAGCAATATCTCCATGGGCATTGTCACCATTTTGCACTGCCACCACGTGCAGTGTCACCATGGACACTTTTACCGTGAGTACTGTCACCATGGGTAATATCACCATGGGCAATGTCACCCTGAGCACTATTACAGTGAGCACTATCACCATGAGCACTCTCACTGTGGTCACTGTCACCATGAGCACTGTCGCCATGGGTACTGGCACAATGCGGACTGGCACCATGAGCCCTGTCACCGTGGCCACTATCACTGTGAGCACTCTCACCGTGGTCACTGTCACCATTGGCACTGTTACTAGGAGCACTGTCACCATGGTCACATTCAACGTAAGAGCTGTCAACACGGAGACTATCACCATTGGCACTGTCACCATGGGGTTGTCACCATGAGCACTATCACCATGGGCGATGTCTCCATGGGCAGTTTCACCATGAGCACTGTCACTATTGGCACTCTCACCATCGGCACTGTCACCATGGGCACTGTCACCGTGAGCACTGTCACCATGGGCCTTGTCACACTGGGCGCTGTCACCATGGGCACTGTCACCATGAGCACTGTCACAATGGGAAGTATCACCAGCGGATTTGTCAGCCTGAGCACTGTCCCTGTGGGCACTGACCCCGTGACATCTATCACCATAAACACTGTAAACATGGGCACTGTCACCATGAGCATGGTCACCATGAGCACTGTCACAACGGGCACTATCACCGTGAGAAATCTCACCATGCTAACTCTCCCCATGGGCACTGTCACCGTGAGAAGTGTCACCATGGGCACTATCACGGTGAGAACAGTCACCATGGTCACTGTCACCATGGGCACTGTCATTAAGAGCATTATCACCCTAAGCACTGTCACTGTGAGAACAGTCACCATGAGCACTGTCAACATGGAAACTATCACCTTGAGCCATGTCACCATGAGCACTGTCACCATGAGATATTTCAACAGGGTCACTTTCACCGTGAGAACTGTGAACACGGGGATTCTCACCATTGACACTGCCTCCGAGGGGTAATCACGATGAGCACTATCACCATGGGCAGTGTCTCCATGGGCAGTTTCACCATGAGCACTCTCACTATTGGCACTATCACCATCGGCACTGTCATCATCGGCACGGTCACCGTGAGCACTGTCACAATGGGCGTTGTCACACTGGGTGCTGTCACCATGGGCACAGTCACCATTCCACTCTCACCATGGGCACTGTGATCTTGGTCACTGTCACCATGGACTCTCTCACCGTGGGCACTGTCACAATGTGAAGTATCACCATGGGCTTTGTCAGCGTGGGCACTGTCACCGTGGGCATGGCCACCATGACATCTATCACCATAAGCACTGTAATCTTGGGCCCTATCACCATGAGCACGGTTACCATGAGCACTGCCACAATGAGAACTGTCACTTATGGCACTGTCCACATGAGGAGTGTCACCATGATCACTGTCACCATGGGCAGGACACCCTGGGTATTGTCACCATGGGCACTGTCACCATGAGCCCACTCACCATGGGAATTGTCAACTTAGGTACTGTCATCATGGGCACTGTCACCGTGAGCACTTTTACCATGAGCTCTGTCACCCTGGGCACTATCACCGTGAGTGTTGTGTACATGGACACTCTCACCATGAGCAATGTCAGAATGAATAATGTTACCCTGTGTATTGTCACCATGGGCACTGTCACCATTAGCATTACACCATGAGAATTGTGACTCTGGGCACTGTCACCATGGGCACATTCGCCATCGGCACTATCGCCAAGAACACTGTCACCGTGAGCCCTGTCACTGTGTGCAGTTTCAGCATACTCACTATCACCGTAAGCAATGTCACCATGAGCAATATCTCCACAGGCACTGTCACCATTTTGCACTGCCACCATGTGCAGTGTCACCATGGACACTTTTACCATGAGTACTGTCACCATGGGTAATATCACCATGGGCACTGTCACTGTGAGCACTGTCACTATGAGAATTGACACCATAGGCCCTGTCAACATGAGAACTGTCACCATCGGCACTGACAACATGGAGAACATCACCTTGAGCACTGTCAACATGAGCACTGTCACCATGAGCAATGTCACCATGGTCACATTCAATGTAAGAACTGTCACCACGGGGACTATCAACATTGGCAATGTCACAGTGGGGTTGTCACCATGAGCACTATCACCGTGGGCAATGTTTCCATGGGCAGTTTCACCATGAGCACTGTCACTATTGGCACTCTCAGCATGGGCATTGTCACAATGGGCACCATCAACGTGAGCACTGTCAACATGGGCCTTGTCACACTGGGTGTTATCAGCATGGGCACTGTCACTGTGGGCACTGTCCCAATGGGAAGTATCACCATGGGCTTTGTCAGCCTAGGCAGTGTCACTGTGGGCACGGACACCGTGACATCTATCACCATAAACACTGTAAACATGGGCACTGTCACCATGAGCACAGTCACCATGAGCATTGTCACAATGAGCACTGTTACTTATGGCACTGCCAACATGAGCACTGTCATTATGGGCATGACAACATGGACACTGTCACCCTAGGCACTCTCACCATAGGCATTATCACTGTGAGAATTGTGAACATGGACACTGTCTCCATGGGCATTATCACCATGTGCACTGTCACCATGAGTACTATCACCCAGGGTATTTTTACAATGGGCACTGTCACTGTGAGCACTACACCTTAAGAATTGTGACTATGGGCACTGTCACCATGGAAACTCTCACCATAGATCTATCACCATGAACACTGTCACCATGAACACTCTAACTGTGTGCAGTGTCACCATGCACACTGTCACAATAAGGACTATCACCATAAGCAAAGTCACCATGAGCAATGTCACCATGAGCAAAGTCACCAATTTGCACTGACACCATGTGCAGAGTAACCATGCGTTTTATCACCATAGGCACTTCTACCCTGAGAAATGTGACCATGCAGAATGTCTCTATGGGCACTGGCACCATGGGCACTATCACCGTGAGCACTGTCAGCATGTGCACTGTCACTATTTAGCACTGTCACCAGGTGAACTACCACCATGGGCACTGTCACGATGGGCACTATCACTGTGAGCACGGTTACCATGGGCACTGTAACAATGCACAGTGTCACCATCGGTACTGTCCCGATGGGAACTGCCACCAAGAACAGTGTCACCATTAGCACTGTCACCACGAGCACTGGCACCTGGGCACTGCTATTATGAGCACTGTCACCATGAGATCTGTCGCTATGAGAACTGCCACCATGGGTATTTTCAACATGAGTACTGTCACCATGGTATTGTCACCATTTGCACTGTCACCATGAACACTATTACCGTGAGCACTCTCACTGTGGTCACTGTCACCATGAGCACTGTCGCCATGGGTACTGGCACAATGTAGACAGACACCATGAGCACTGTCACCATGGGCACCATCAGTGTGAGCACTCTCACCATGGCCACTGTCACCTTGGGCACTGTTACCATGAGCACTGTCACCATAGGCAATGGCACCATGGGCCCTGTCATCATGGGCACTCTCACCATGGGCACTATCAGTGTGAGCAGTGTCACCATGGATACTGCAAACATGAGAACTGTCACCGTGAGTACTGTCACCATGAGTACAGTCCTCACGGGTTGTCACCATGTGCACTGTCACCGTGAGAACTGTCAACAGGGGCACTGTCACCATTTTTCACTGCCACCATGTGCAGTGTCACCATGGGCACTATCACCATGGAAAGTATCACCGTGAACACTGTCACCATGAACACTGCAACTGTGTGCAGTGTCAACATGCACACTGTCACCGTAAGGACTATCACTGTAAGCAAAGTCACTATGAGCAATGTCACCATGGGCACTGTCACCATGAGCACTTGATCACTGAGTACTGTCACCATGGGTAATATCACCATGGGCACTGTCACCGTGAGAACTATCACCGTGAGCAATGCCATGATGGGCACTGGCGCCGTGGGTCTTTTCACTATTAGCACTGAAACAATGTGCACTATCACTGTGAGAAATCTCACCGTGCTAACTGTCCCCAAGGGCACTGTCACAGAGGGAAAAGTCATCATGGGCACTGTCACAGTCAGTATTCTCACCATGGGCACTCTCATTGTGGGCAATGCCTCCGTGAGCACCATTACCATGAACACTGCTACCATGAACACTCTCATGATAAGAACTGTCACCATGGGCACAGACACCATGGGCACTCTCACGGTGTGCACTGTCACCAGGGGCACTGTCAAAATGGGCACTGTCACCATGAGCACTGGAACCATGGGCATTCTCACCATGGGCACTATCACCATGAGCAGTATTACCATGGGCACTCTCACTATTTTGCACTGCCACCAGATGCACCATAACCATGTGCACTGTCACCATGGGCAGTGTCACCATCGGTAGTCTAACCATGCGCACTTCCACCACGATCACTGCCACCAAGAGCACTGTCACCATGATCACTGCCACCATGAGCACTGTCACAAGAACTGCCAATATGAGAACTGCCACCATGGGCACTATCACCATGATTAGTGTCACCGTGGGTATTGTCACCTTGGGCACTGTCAACGTGAGAAATATCACCGTGAGCACTATCACCCTGAGCACTGTCACCAAGGGAACAGCTTCAATGCGGATGGTCACCATGAACACTGTCACACTGGGCACTATCACCGTGAGAACAGTCACCGTGGTCACTGTCACCATGAGCACATTTTCTGTGAGCTCGGTCACCCTTGGTATTGTCACCATTGGTGGTATCGCCGTGAGAGTTGTGAACATGGGCACTCTCACCATGGGCAATATAACCATGAATACTGTCACCCTGTGTATTTTCACCATGGGCACTGTCACTGTGAGCACTACACTGTGAGAGTTGTGACTATGGTCACTGTCACCATGGACACTCTCACCATGAGAACTATCACCATGAACACTGTCACCATGAACACTGTCACTGTGTGCAGGTTCATCATGTGCACTGTCACTGTAAGGACTATCACTGTAAGCAAAGTCACCATGAGCAATATCACCATGGGCACTGTCACCATTTTGCACTGCCACCATATGCAGTGGCACCATGGGTAATATCACCATAGCCACTTTCAACATGAGAAATGTAACCGTGTGGAATGTCGTTATGGGCACTGGCACCATGGGAATCATCACAGTGAGCACTGTCACAACAGGCACTATCAACATGAGAAATCTCACCAGGCTAACTGTCCACATGGGCACTGTCACCGTGAGAAGTGTCACCATGGGCACTGTCACTGTCGGCACTGTCACCATGGGCACTGTCATTGTGGGCACTGTCTCCATGGCCACTGCCACCGTGTGCTCTGTCACCATGAACTCTGTAACAATGCCCATTATCACCGTGTGCACTGTCACCATGGGCACTATCACCGTGAGCACTGTCAGCATGTGCACTGTCACTATTTAGCACTGTCACCAAGTGAACTACCACCATGGGCACTGTCACAATGTTCACTATCACCGTGAGCACGGTTACCATGGGCACTGTAACAATGCACAGTGTCACCATCAGTACTGTCCCAATGGGGACTGCCACCAAGAACACTGTCACCATTAGCATTGTCACGACGAGCACTGGCACCTTGGCACTGCTATTATGAGCACTGTCACCATGAGATCTGTCGCTATGAGAACTGCCACCATGGGTATTTTCAACATGAGTACTGTCACCATGGGTATTGTCACCATGGGCACTGTCACCGTGAGCACTACACCGTGAGAATTGTGACTATGGGCACTGTCACCATGGGCACATTCACGATCGGCACTATCGCCATGAACACTGTCACCATGAGCACTATCACTGTGTGCAGTTTCACAATACACACTATCACCGTAGGGAATATCACCATAAGCAATGTCACCATGAGCAAGATCACCATGGGCACTGTCACCATTTTGCACTGCCACCATGTGCAGTGTCACCATGGGCAATTTCACTATGAGAACTGTCACCATGGGAAATATCACCGTGGGCACTGTCACCATGAGCACTGTCACTATGAGAATTTACACCATTGGTCCTGTCAACATGAGAACTGTCACCATCGGCACTGTCAACATGGAGACCATCACCTTGAGCACTGTCAACATGAGTACTGTCACCATGAGCAATGTCACCATGGTCACATTTAATGTAAGAACTGTCACCACGGGGACTATCACCGTTGGCAATGTCACGGGCTTGTCACCATGAGCACTATCACCATGGGCGATGTCTCCATGGGCAGTTTCACCATGAGCACTGTCACTATTGGCACTCTCAGCATGGGCACTGTCACAATGGGCACCATCACCGTGAGCAGTGTCACCATGGGCCTTGTCACACTGGGTGCTTTTAGCATGGGCACTGTCACCGTGGGCACTGTCTCAATGAGAAGTATAACCATGGGCTTTGTCAGCCTAGGCAGTGTCACTGTGGGCACGGACATCGTGACATCTATCACCATAAACACTGTAAACATGGGCACTGTCACCATGATCACGGTCACCATGAGCATTGATACAATGAGCACTGTTATTTATGGCACTGCCAACATGAGCACTGTCACCATGGGCAAGACACCATGGGCACTGCCACCATGGGCATTGTCACCCTAGGCACTCTCAACATAGGCATTATCACGATGAGAATTGTGAACATGGACACTGTCTCCATGGGCATTAACACCATTAGCACTGTCACCATGAGTACTGTCAGCATGTGCACTGTCACTATTTAGCACTGTCACCAGGTGAACTACCACCATGGGCACTATCACGATGTGCACTATCACCATGAGCACGGTTACCATAGGCACTGTAACAATGTGCAGTGTCACCATCGGTACTGTCTCCATAGGAACTGCCACCAACAGCACTGTCACCATTAACACTGTCACCACCTTGGGACTGTTATTATGAGCATGGTCAGCATGAGAACTGTCGCTGTGAGAACTGCCACCATAGGTATTTTCAACAAGAGTACTGTCACCGTGGGTATTGTCATCATTTGCACTGTCACCATGAGCACTATTACCGTGAGCACTCTCACTGTGGTCACTGACACCATGAGCACTGTTGCCATGGGTACTGGCACAATGCGGACTGGCACCATGAACCCTGTCACTGTGGCCACTATCAATGTGAGCACTCTCACCGTGGTCACTGTCACCATGGGCACTGTTACCAGGAGACCTGTAACCATGGTCACATTCAACATAAGAGCTGTCACCATGGGGACTATCACCTTCGGCACTGTCACCATGGGCACTGTCACCATGAGCACTGTCACCATGGGCCTTGTCACACTGGGCACTGTCACCGTGAGCACTGCCACAATGGGAAGTATCACCATGGGATTTGTCAGCCTGAGCACTGTCCCCGTGGGCACTGACACCATGACATCTATCACCATAAACACTGTAACAAGGGAACGGTCACCATGAGCACTGCCACAATGGGCCCTGTTATTTATGGCACTGCCAACATGAGCACTGTCACCATGAGCACTGTCACAATGGCCATGACACCATGGGCCCTGTCACCATGGGTATTGTCACCCTAGGTAATCTCGCCATAGGCATTGTCACTGTGAGAATCGTGAACATGGGCAATGTCACCATAAGCACTGTCACCATGAGTACTGTCACCCTGGGTATTTCCACTATGGGCACTGTCACTGTGAGCACTACACCATGAGAATTGTGACTATGGGCACTGTCAACATGGACACTCTCACCATGGGAACTATCACCGTGAACACTGTCAGCATGAACACTGTCACTGTGTGCAGTGTCACCATGCACAATGTCACCGTAAGGACTATCACCGTAAGCAAAGTCACCATGAGCAATGTCACCATGGGCACGGTCACCATTTTGCACTGCCACCATGTGCAGTGTCACCATGGGTAATATCACCATAGGCACTTTCACAGTGAGAAATGTGACCATGCGGAGTGTCTCAATGGGCACTGGCACCATGGGCATTGTCACTGTGAGCACTGTCACAACGGGCACTATCACTATGAAAAATCTCACCATGCTAACTGTCCCCATGGGCACTATCACCGTGAGAAGTGTCACCATGGGCACTGTCACTGTTGGCACTGTCACCATGAACACTGTCACCATGGCTACTATCACTGTGAGAACAGTCACCATGGGCACTGTCAACATGGAGACTATCACCTTGAGCCCTGTCACCATGAGATATTTCAAGAGGGTCACTTTCACCATGAGAACTGTCAACACGGGGACTCTCACCATTGACACTGACTCCAAGGGGTTTTCACGATGAGCACTATCACCATGGGCAGTGTCTCCATGGGAAGGTTCACCATGAGCACTCTCACTATTGGCACTATCACCATCGGCACCGTCATCATCGGCACGGTCTCCGTGAGCACTGTCACAATGGGCATTGTCACACTGGGTGCTTTCACCATGGGCACTGTCACCATTCCACTCTCACCATGGACACTGTGATCTTGGTCACTGCCACCATGGGCTCTGTCACCGTGGGCACTGTCACAATGGGAAGTATAACCATGGGCTTTGTCAGCATGGGCGCTGTCACCGTGGGCATGGCCACCATGACATCTATCACCATAAGCACTGTAAACTTGGGCCCTGTCACCATGAGCACGGTTACCATGAGCACTGCCACAATGAGAACTGTCACTTATGGCACTGTCCACATGAGGAGTGTCACCATGATCACTGTCACCATGGAAAGGAAACCCTGGGCACTGTCACCATGAGCACTCTCACCATGGGAATTGTCACCTTAGGTACAGTCACCATGGGCACTGTCACCGTGAGCACTTTTACCATGAGCTCTGTAACCCTGGGCACTATCACCGTGAGTGTTGTGTACATGGACACTCTCACCATGAGCAATGTCACCATGAATACTGTCACCCTGTGCATTGTCACCATGGGCACTGTCACCATGAGCATTACACCGTGAGAATTGTGACTCTGGGCACTGTCACCATGGGCACATGTGCCATCGGCACTATCGCCGTGAACACTGTCACCATGAGCACTGTCACTGTGTGCAGTTTCAGCATACACACTGTCACCGTAAGCAATGTCACCATGAGCAATATCTCCATGGGCATTGTCACCATTTTGCACTGCCACCACGTGCAGTGTCACCATGGACACTTTTACCGTGAGTACTGTCACCATGGGTAATATCACCATGGGCAATGTCACCCTGAGCACTATTACAGTGAGCACTATCACCATGAGCACTCTCACTGTGGTCACTGTCACCATGAGCACTGTCGCCATGGGTACTGGCACAATGCGGACTGGCACCATGAGCCCTGTCACCGTGGCCACTATCACT
Source organism: Mesoplodon mirus (assembly GCF_964341445.2). NCBI lineage: Eukaryota > Metazoa > Chordata > Mammalia > Artiodactyla > Ziphiidae > Mesoplodon > Mesoplodon mirus. The sequence continues at coordinate 2,636,768 of NW_028295808.1, read as the reverse complement.
GTGAGCACTCTCACCGTGGTCACTGTCACCATTGGCACTGTTACTAGGAGCACTGTCACCATGGTCACATTCAACGTAAGAGCTGTCAACACGGAGACTATCACCATTGGCACTGTCACCATGGGGTTGTCACCATGAGCACTATCACCATGGGCGATGTCTCCATGGGCAGTTTCACCATGAGCACTGTCACTATTGGCACTCTCACCATCGGCACTGTCACCATGGGCACTGTCACCGTGAGCACTGTCACCATGGGCCTTGTCACACTGGGCGCTGTCACCATGGGCACTGTCACCATGAGCACTGTCACAATGGGAAGTATCACCAACGGATTTGTCAGCCTGAGCACTGTCCCTGTGGGCACTGACCCCGTGACATCTATCACCATAAATACTGTAAACATGGGCACTGTCACCATGAGCATGGTCACCATGAGCACTGTCACAACGGGCACTATCACCGTGAGAAATCTCACCATGCTAACTCTCCCCATGGGCACTGTCACCGTGAGAAGTGTCACCATGGGCACTATCACGGTGAGAACAGTCACCATGGTCACTGTCACCATGGGCACTGTCATTAAGAGCATTATCACCCTAAGCACTGTCACTGTGAGAACAGTCACCATGAGCACTGTCAACATGGAAACTATCACCTTGAGCCATGTCACCATGAGCACTGTCACCATGAGATATTTCAACAGGGTCACTTTCACCGTGAGAACTATGAACACGGGGATTCTCACCATTGACACTGCCTCCGAGGGGTAATCACGATGAGCACTATCACCATGGGCAGTGTCTCCATGGGCAGTTTCACCATGAGCACTCTCACTATTGGCACTATCACCATCGGCACTGTCATCATCGGCACGGTCACCGTGAGCACTGTCACAATGGGCGTTGTCACACTGGGTGCTGTCACCATGGGCACAGTCACCATTCCACTCTCACCATGGGCACTGTGATCTTGGTCACTGTCACCATGGACTCTCTCACCGTGGGCACTGTCACAATGTGAAGTATCACCATGGGCTTTGTCAGCGTGGGCACTGTCACCGTGGGCATGGCCACCATGACATCTATCACCATAAGCACTGTAATCTTGGGCCCTATCACCATGAGCACGGTTACCATGAGCACTGCCACAATGAGAACTGTCACTTATGGCACTGTCCACATGAGGAGTGTCACCATGATCACTGTCACCATGGGCAGGACACCCTGGGTATTGTCACCATGGGCACTGTCACCATGAGCCCACTCACCATGGGAATTGTCAACTTAGGTACTGTCATCATGGGCACTGTCACCGTGAGCACTTTTACCATGAGCTCTGTCACCCTGGGCACTATCACCGTGAGTGTTGTGTACATGGACACTCTCACCATGAGCAATGTCAGAATGAATAATGTTACCCTGTGTATTGTCACCATGGGCACTGTCACCATTAGCATTACACCATGAGAATTGTGACTCTGGGCACTGTCACCATGGGCACATTCGCCATCGGCACTATCGCCGTGAACACTGTCACCGTGAGCCCTGTCACTGTGTGCAGTTTCAGCATACTCACTATCACCGTAAGCAATGTCACCATGAGCAATATCTCCACAGGCACTGTCACCATTTTGCACTGCCACCATGTGCAGTGTCACCATGGACACTTTTACCATGAGTACTGTCACCATGGGTAATATCACCATGGGCACTGTCACTGTGAGCACTGTCACTATGAGAATTGACACCATAGGCCCTGTCAACATGAGAACTGTCACCATCGGCACTGACAACATGGAGAACATCACCTTGAGCACTGTCAACATGAGCACTGTCACCATGAGCAATGTCACCATGGTCACATTCAATGTAAGAACTGTCACCACGGGGACTATCAACATTGGCAATGTCACAGTGGGGTTGTCACCATGAGCACTATCACCGTGGGCAATGTTTCCATGGGCAGTTTCACCATGAGCACTGTCACTATTGGCACTCTCAGCATGGGCATTGTCACAATGGGCACCATCAACGTGAGCACTGTCAACATGGGCCTTGTCACACTGGGTGTTATCAGCATGGGCACTGTCACTGTGGGCACTGTCCCAATGGGAAGTATCACCATGGGCTTTGTCAGCCTAGGCAGTGTCACTGTGGGCACGGACACCGTGACATCTATCACCATAAACACTGTAAACATGGGCACTGTCACCATGAGCACAGTCACCATGAGCATTGTCACAATGAGCACTGTTACTTATGGCACTGCCAACATGAGCACTGTCATTATGGGCATGACAACATGGACACTGTCACCCTAGGCACTCTCACCATAGGCATTATCACTGTGAGAATTGTGAACATGGACACTGTCTCCATGGGCATTATCACCATGTGCACTGTCACCATGAGTACTATCACCCAGGGTATTTTTACAATGGGCACTGTCACTGTGAGCACTACACCTTAAGAATTGTGACTATGGGCACTGTCACCATGGAAACTCTCACCATAGATCTATCACCATGAACACTGTCACCATGAACACTCTAACTGTGTGCAGTGTCACCATGCACACTGTCACAATAAGGACTATCACCATAAGCAAAGTCACCATGAGCAATGTCACCATGAGCAAAGTCACCAATTTGCACTGACACCATGTGCAGAGTAACCATGCGTTTTATCACCATAGGCACTTCTACCCTGAGAAATGTGACCATGCAGAATGTCTCTATGGGCACTGGCACCATGGGCACTATCACCGTGAGCACTGTCAGCATGTGCACTGTCACTATTTAGCACTGTCACCAGGTGAACTACCACCATGGGCACTGTCACGATGGGCACTATCACTGTGAGCACGGTTACCATGGGCACTGTAACAATGCACAGTGTCACCATCGGTACTGTCCCGATGGGAACTGCCACCAAGAACAGTGTCACCATTAGCACTGTCACCACGAGCACTGGCACCTGGGCACTGCTATTATGAGCACTGTCACCATGAGATCTGTCGCTATGAGAACTGCCACCATGGGTATTTTCAACATGAGTACTGTCACCATGGTATTGTCACCATTTGCACTGTCACCATGAACACTATTACCGTGAGCACTCTCACTGTGGTCACTGTCACCATGAGCACTGTCGCCATGGGTACTGGCACAATGTAGACAGACACCATGAGCACTGTCACCATGGGCACCATCAGTGTGAGCACTCTCACCATGGCCACTGTCACCTTGGGCACTGTTACCATGAGCACTGTCACCATAGGCAATGGCACCATGGGCCCTGTCATCATGGGCACTCTCACCATGGGCACTATCAGTGTGAGCAGTGTCACCATGGATACTGCAAACATGAGAACTGTCACCGTGAGTACTGTCACCATGAGTACAGTCCTCACGGGTTGTCACCATGTGCACTGTCACCGTGAGAACTGTCAACAGGGGCACTGTCACCATTTTTCACTGCCACCATGTGCAGTGTCACCATGGGCACTATCACCATGGAAAGTATCACCGTGAACACTGTCACCATGAACACTGCAACTGTGTGCAGTGTCAACATGCACACTGTCACCGTAAGGACTATCACTGTAAGCAAAGTCACTATGAGCAATGTCACCATGGGCACTGTCACCATGAGCACTTGATCACTGAGTACTGTCACCATGGGTAATATCACCATGGGCACTGTCACCGTGAGAACTATCACCGTGAGCAATGCCATGATGGGCACTGGCGCCGTGGGTCTTTTCACTATTAGCACTGAAACAATGTGCACTATCACTGTGAGAAATCTCACCGTGCTAACTGTCCCCAAGGGCACTGTCACAGAGGGAAAAGTCATCATGGGCACTGTCACAGTCAGTATTCTCACCATGGGCACTCTCATTGTGGGCAATGCCTCCGTGAGCACCATTACCATGAACACTGCTACCATGAACACTCTCATGATAAGAACTGTCACCATGGGCACAGACACCATGGGCACTCTCACGGTGTGCACTGTCACCAGGGGCACTGTCAAAATGGGCACTGTCACCATGAGCACTGGAACCATGGGCATTCTCACCATGGGCACTATCACCATGAGCAGTATTACCATGGGCACTCTCACTATTTTGCACTGCCACCAGATGCACCATAACCATGTGCACTGTCACCATGGGCAGTGTCACCATCGGTAGTCTAACCATGCGCACTTCCACCACGATCACTGCCACCAAGAGCACTGTCACCATGATCACTGCCACCATGAGCACTGTCACAAGAACTGCCAATATGAGAACTGCCACCATGGGCACTATCACCATGATTAGTGTCACCGTGGGTATTGTCACCTTGGGCACTGTCAACGTGAGAAATATCACCGTGAGCACTATCACCCTGAGCACTGTCACCAAGGGAACAGCTTCAATGCGGATGGTCACCATGAACACTGTCACACTGGGCACTATCACCGTGAGAACAGTCACCGTGGTCACTGTCACCATGAGCACATTTTCTGTGAGCTCGGTCACCCTTGGTATTGTCACCATTGGTGGTATCGCCGTGAGAGTTGTGAACATGGGCACTCTCACCATGGGCAATATAACCATGAATACTGTCACCCTGTGTATTTTCACCATGGGCACTGTCACTGTGAGCACTACACTGTGAGAGTTGTGACTATGGTCACTGTCACCATGGACACTCTCACCATGAGAACTATCACCATGAACACTGTCACCATGAACACTGTCACTGTGTGCAGGTTCATCATGTGCACTGTCACTGTAAGGACTATCACTGTAAGCAAAGTCACCATGAGCAATATCACCATGGGCACTGTCACCATTTTGCACTGCCACCATATGCAGTGGCACCATGGGTAATATCACCATAGCCACTTTCAACATGAGAAATGTAACCGTGTGGAATGTCGTTATGGGCACTGGCACCATGGGAATCATCACAGTGAGCACTGTCACAACAGGCACTATCAACATGAGAAATCTCACCAGGCTAACTGTCCACATGGGCACTGTCACCGTGAGAAGTGTCACCATGGGCACTGTCACTGTCGGCACTGTCACCATGGGCACTGTCATTGTGGGCACTGTCTCCATGGCCACTGCCACCGTGTGCTCTGTCACCATGAACTCTGTAACAATGCCCATTATCACCGTGTGCACTGTCACCATGGGCACTATCACCGTGAGCACTGTCAGCATGTGCACTGTCACTATTTAGCACTGTCACCAAGTGAACTACCACCATGGGCACTGTCACAATGTTCACTATCACCGTGAGCACGGTTACCATGGGCACTGTAACAATGCACAGTGTCACCATCAGTACTGTCCCAATGGGGACTGCCACCAAGAACACTGTCACCATTAGCATTGTCACGACGAGCACTGGCACCTTGGCACTGCTATTATGAGCACTGTCACCATGAGATCTGTCGCTATGAGAACTGCCACCATGGGTATTTTCAACATGAGTACTGTCACCATGGGTATTGTCACCATGGGCACTGTCACCGTGAGCACTACACCGTGAGAATTGTGACTATGGGCACTGTCACCATGGGCACATTCACGATCGGCACTATCGCCATGAACAATGTCACCATGAGCACTATCACTGTGTGCAGTTTCACAATACACACTATCACCGTAGGGAATATCACCATAAGCAATGTCACCATGAGCAAGATCACCATGGGCACTGTCACCATTTTGCACTGCCACCATGTGCAGTGTCACCATGGGCAATTTCACTATGAGAACTGTCACCATGGGAAATATCACCGTGGGCACTGTCACCATGAGCACTGTCACTATGAGAATTTACACCATTGGTCCTGTCAACATGAGAACTGTCACCATCGGCACTGTCAACATGGAGACCATCACCTTGAGCACTGTCAACATGAGTACTGTCACCATGAGCAATGTCACCATGGTCACATTTAATGTAAGAACTGTCACCACGGGGACTATCACCGTTGGCAATGTCACGGGCTTGTCACCATGAGCACTATCACCATGGGCGATGTCTCCATGGGCAGTTTCACCATGAGCACTGTCACTATTGGCACTCTCAGCATGGGCACTGTCACAATGGGCACCATCACCGTGAGCAGTGTCACCATGGGCCTTGTCACACTGGGTGCTTTTAGCATGGGCACTGTCACCGTGGGCACTGTCTCAATGAGAAGTATAACCATGGGCTTTGTCAGCCTAGGCAGTGTCACTGTGGGCACGGACATCATGACATCTATCACCATAAACACTGTAAACATGGGCACTGTCACCATGATCACGGTCACCATGAGCATTGATACAATGAGCACTGTTATTTATGGCACTGCCAACATGAGCACTGTCACCATGGGCAAGACACCATGGGCACTGCCACCATGGGCATTGTCACCCTAGGCACTCTCAACATAGGCATTATCACGATGAGAATTGTGAACATGGACACTGTCTCCATGGGCATTAACACCATTAGCACTGTCACCATGAGTACTGTCAGCATGTGCACTGTCACTATTTAGCACTGTCACCAGGTGAACTACCACCATGGGCACTATCACGATGTGCACTATCACCATGAGCACGGTTACCATAGGCACTGTAACAATGTGCAGTGTCACCATCGGTACTGTCTCCATAGGAACTGCCACCAACAGCACTGTCACCATTAACACTGTCACCACCTTGGGACTGTTATTATGAGCATGGTCAGCATGAGAACTGTCGCTGTGAGAACTGCCACCATAGGTATTTTCAACAAGAGTACTGTCACCGTGGGTATTGTCATCATTTGCACTGTCACCATGAGCACTATTACCGTGAGCACTCTCACTGTGGTCACTGACACCATGAGCACTGTTGCCATGGGTACTGGCACAATGCGGACTGGCACCATGAACCCTGTCACTGTGGCCACTATCAATGTGAGCACTCTCACCGTGGTCACTGTCACCATGGGCACTGTTACCAGGAGACCTGTAACCATGGTCACATTCAACATAAGAGCTGTCACCATGGGGACTATCACCTTCGGCACTGTCACCATGGGCACTGTCACCATGAGCACTGTCACCATGGGCCTTGTCACACTGGGCGCTGTCACCGTGAGCACTGCCACAATGGGAAGTATCACCATGGGATTTGTCAGCCTGAGCACTGTCCCCGTGGGCACTGACACCATGACATCTATCACCATAAACACTGTAACAAGGGAACGGTCACCATGAGCACTGCCACAATGGGCCCTGTTATTTATGGCACTGCCAACATGAGCACTGTCACCATGAGCACTGTCACAATGGCCATGACACCATGGGCCCTGTCACCATGGGTATTGTCACCCTGGGTAATCTCGCCATAGGCATTGTCACTGTGAGAATCGTGAACATGGGCAATGTCACCATAAGCACTGTCACCATGAGTACTGTCACCCTGGGTATTTCCACTATGGGCACTGTCACTGTGAGCACTACACCATGAGAATTGTGACTATGGGCACTGTCAACATGGACACTCTCACCATGGGAACTATCACCGTGAACACTGTCAGCATGAACACTGTCACTGTGTGCAGTGTCACCATGCACAATGTCACCGTAAGGACTATCACCGTAAGCAAAGTCACCATGAGCAATGTCACCATGGGCACGGTCACCATTTTGCACTGCCACCATGTGCAGTGTCACCATGGGTAATATCACCATAGGCACTTTCACAGTGAGAAATGTGACCATGCGGAGTGTCTCAATGGGCACTGGCACCATGGGCATTGTCACTGTGAGCACTGTCACAACGGGCACTATCACTATGAAAAATCTCACCATGCTAACTGTCCCCATGGGCACTATCACCGTGAGAAGTGTCACCATGGGCACTGTCACTGTTGGCACTGTCACCATGAACACTGTCACCATGGCTACTATCACTGTGAGAACAGTCACCATGGGCACTGTCAACATGGAGACTATCACCTTGAGCCCTGTCACCATGAGCACTGTCACCATGAGATATTTCAAGAGGGTCACTTTCACCATGAGAACTGTCAACACGGGGACTCTCACCATTGACACTGACTCCAAGGGGTTTTCACGATGAGCACTATCACCATGGGCAGTGTCTCCATGGGAAGGTTCACCATGAGCACTCTCACTATTGGCACTATCACCATCGGCACCGTCATCATCGGCACGGTCTCCGTGAGCACTGTCACAATGGGCATTGTCACACTGGGTGCTTTCACCATGGGCACTGTCACCATTCCACTCTCACCATGGACACTGTGATCTTGGTCACTGCCACCATGGGCTCTGTCACCGTGGGCACTGTCACAATGGGAAGTATAACCATGGGCTTTGTCAGCATGGGCGCTGTCACCGTGGGCATGGCCACCATGACATCTATCACCATAAGCACTGTAAACTTGGGCCCTGTCACCATGAGCACGGTTACCATGAGCACTGCCACAATGAGAACTGTCACTTATGGCACTGTCCACATGAGGAGTGTCACCATGATCACTGTCACCATGGAAAGGAAACCCTGGGCACTGTCACCATGAGCACTCTCACCATGGGAATTGTCACCTTAGGTACAGTCACCATGGGCACTGTCACCGTGAGCACTTTTACCATGAGCTCTGTAACCCTGGGCACTATCACCGTGAGTGTTGTGTACATGGACACTCTCACCATGAGCAATGTCACCATGAATACTGTCACCCTGTGCATTGTCACCATGGGCACTGTCACCATGAGCATTACACCGTGAGAATTGTGACTCTGGGCACTGTCACCATGGGCACATGTGCCATCGGCACTATCGCCGTGAACACTGTCACCATGAGCACTGTCACTGTGTGCAGTTTCAGCATACACACTGTCACCATAAGCAATGTCACCATGAGCAATATCTCCATGGGCATTGTCACCATTTTGCACTGCCACCACGTGCAGTGTCACCATGGACACTTTTACCGTGAGTACTGTCACCATGGGTAATATCACCATGGGCAATGTCACCCTGAGCACTATTACAGTGAGCACTATCACCATGAGCACTCTCACTGTGGTCACTGTCACCATGAGCACTGTCGCCATGGGTACTGGCACAATGCGGACTGGCACCATGAGCCCTGTCACCGTGGCCACTATCACTGTGAGCACTCTCACCGTGGTCACTGTCACCATTGGCACTGTTACTAGGAGCACTGTCACCATGGTCACATTCAACGTAAGAGCTGTCAACACGGAGACTATCACCATTGGCACTGTCACCATGGGGTTGTCACCATGAGCACTATCACCATGGGCGATGTCTCCATGGGCAGTTTCACCATGAGCACTGTCACTATTGGCACTCTCACCATCGGCACTGTCACCATGGGCACTGTCACCGTGAGCACTGTCACCATGGGCCTTGTCACACTGGGCGCTGTCACCATGGGCACTGTCACCATGAGCACTGTCACAATGGGAAGTATCACCAACGGATTTGTCAGCCTGAGCACTGTCCCTGTGGGCACTGACCCCGTGACATCTATCACCATAAACACTGTAAACATGGGCACTGTCACCATGAGCATGGTCACCATGAGCACTGTCACAACGGGCACTATCACCGTGAGAAATCTCACCATGCTAACTCTCCCCATGGGCACTGTCACCGTGAGAAGTGTCACCATGGGCACTATCACGGTGAGAACAGTCACCATGGTCACTGTCACCATGGGCACTGTCATTAAGAGCATTATCACCCTAAGCACTGTCACTGTGAGAACAGTCACCATGAGCACTGTCAACATGGAAACTATCACCTTGAGCCATGTCACCATGAGCACTGTCACCATGAGATATTTCAACAGGGTCACTTTCACCGTGAGAACTGTGAACACGGGGATTCTCACCATTGACACTGCCTCCGAGGGGTAATCACGATGAGCACTATCACCATGGGCAGTGTCTCCATGGGCAGTTTCACCATGAGCACTCTCACTATTGGCACTATCACCATCGGCACTGTCATCATCGGCACGGTCACCGTGAGCACTGTCACAATGGGCGTTGTCACACTGGGTGCTGTCACCATGGGCACAGTCACCATTCCACTCTCACCATGGGCACTGTGATCTTGGTCACTGTCACCATGGACTCTCTCACCGTGGGCACTGTCACAATGTGAAGTATCACCATGGGCTTTGTCAGCGTGGGCACTGTCACCGTGGGCATGGCCACCATGACATCTATCACCATAAGCACTGTAATCTTGGGCCCTATCACCATGAGCACGGTTACCATGAGCACTGCCACAATGAGAACTGTCACTTATGGCACTGTCCACATGAGGAGTGTCACCATGATCACTGTCACCATGGGCAGGACACCCTGGGTATTGTCACCATGGGCACTGTCACCATGAGCCCACTCACCATGGGAATTGTCAACTTAGGTACTGTCATCATGGGCACTGTCACCGTGAGCACTTTTACCATGAGCTCTGTCACCCTGGGCACTATCACCGTGAGTGTTGTGTACATGGACACTCTCACCATGAGCAATGTCAGAATGAATAATGTTACCCTGTGTATTGTCACCATGGGCACTGTCACCATTAGCATTACACCATGAGAATTGTGACTCTGGGCACTGTCACCATGGGCACATTCGCCATCGGCACTATCGCCGTGAACACTGTCACCGTGAGCCCTGTCACTGTGTGCAGTTTCAGCATACTCACTATCACCGTAAGCAATGTCACCATGAGCAATATCTCCACAGGCACTGTCACCATTTTGCACTGCCACCATGTGCAGTGTCACCATGGACACTTTTACCATGAGTACTGTCACCATGGGTAATATCACCATGGGCACTGTCACTGTGAGCACTGTCACTATGAGAATTGACACCATAGGCCCTGTCAACATGAGAACTGTCACCATCGGCACTGACAACATGGAGAACATCACCTTGAGCACTGTCAACATGAGCACTGTCACCATGAGCAATGTCACCATGGTCACATTCAATGTAAGAACTGTCACCACGGGGACTATCAACATTGGCAATGTCACAGTGGGGTTGTCACCATGAGCACTATCACCGTGGGCAATGTTTCCATGGGCAGTTTCACCATGAGCACTGTCACTATTGGCACTCTCAGCATGGGCATTGTCACAATGGGCACCATCAACGTGAGCACTGTCAACATGGGCCTTGTCACACTGGGTGTTATCAGCATGGGCACTGTCACTGTGGGCACTGTCCCAATGGGAAGTATCACCATGGGCTTTGTCAGCCTAGGCAGTGTCACTGTGGGCACGGACACCGTGACATCTATCACCATAAACACTGTAAACATGGGCACTGTCACCATGAGCACAGTCACCATGAGCATTGTCACAATGAGCACTGTTACTTATGGCACTGCCAACATGAGCACTGTCATTATGGGCATGACAACATGGACACTGTCACCCTAGGCACTCTCACCATAGGCATTATCACTGTGAGAATTGTGAACATGGACACTGTCTCCATGGGCATTATCACCATGTGCACTGTCACCATGAGTACTATCACCCAGGGTATTTTTACAATGGGCACTGTCACTGTGAGCACTACACCTTAAGAATTGTGACTATGGGCACTGTCACCATGGAAACTCTCACCATAGATCTATCACCATGAACACTGTCACCATGAACACTCTAACTGTGTGCAGTGTCACCATGCACACTGTCACAATAAGGACTATCACCATAAGCAAAGTCACCATGAGCAATGTCACCATGAGCAAAGTCACCAATTTGCACTGACACCATGTGCAGAGTAACCATGCGTTTTATCACCATAGGCACTTCTACCCTGAGAAATGTGACCATGCAGAATGTCTCTATGGGCACTGGCACCATGGGCACTATCACCGTGAGCACTGTCAGCATGTGCACTGTCACTATTTAGCACTGTCACCAGGTGAACTACCACCATGGGCACTGTCACGATGGGCACTATCACTGTGAGCACGGTTACCATGGGCACTGTAACAATGCACAGTGTCACCATCGGTACTGTCCCGATGGGAACTGCCACCAAGAACAGTGTCACCATTAGCACTGTCACCACGAGCACTGGCACCTGGGCACTGCTATTATGAGCACTGTCACCATGAGATCTGTCGCTATGAGAACTGCCACCATGGGTATTTTCAACATGAGTACTGTCACCATGGTATTGTCACCATTTGCACTGTCACCATGAACACTATTACCGTGAGCACTCTCACTGTGGTCACTGTCACCATGAGCACTGTCGCCATGGGTACTGGCACAATGTAGACAGACACCATGAGCACTGTCACCATGGGCACCATCAGTGTGAGCACTCTCACCATGGCCACTGTCACCTTGGGCACTGTTACCATGAGCACTGTCACCATAGGCAATGGCCCCATGGGCCCTGTCATCATGGGCACTCTCACCATGGGCACTATCAGTGTGAGCAGTGTCACCATGGATACTGCAAACATGAGAACTGTCACCGTGAGTACTGTCACCATGAGTACAGTCCTCACGGGTTGTCACCATGTGCACTGTCACCGTGAGAACTGTCAACAGGGGCACTGTCACCATTTTTCACTGCCACCATGTGCAGTGTCACCATGGGCACTATCACCATGGAAAGTATCACCGTGAACACTGTCACCATGAACACTGCAACTGTGTGCAGTGTCAACATGCACACTGTCACCGTAAGGACTATCACTGTAAGCAAAGTCACTATGAGCAATGTCACCATGGGCACTGTCACCATGAGCACTTGATCACTGAGTACTGTCACCATGGGTAATATCACCATGGGCACTGTCACCGTGAGAACTATCACCGTGAGCAATGCCATGATGGGCACTGGCGCCGTGGGTCTTTTCACTATTAGCACTGAAACAATGTGCACTATCACTGTGAGAAATCTCACCGTGCTAACTGTCCCCAAGGGCACTGTCACAGAGGGAAAAGTCATCATGGGCACTGTCACAGTCAGTATTCTCACCATGGGCACTCTCATTGTGGGCAATGCCTCCGTGAGCACCATTACCATGAACACTGCTACCATGAACACTCTCATGATAAGAACTGTCACCATGGGCACAGACACCATGGGCACTCTCACGGTGTGCACTGTCACCAGGGGCACTGTCAAAATGGGCACTGTCACCATGAGCACTGGAACCATGGGCATTCTCACCATGGGCACTATCACCATGAGCAGTATTACCATGGGCACTCTCACTATTTTGCACTGCCACCAGATGCACCAAAACCATGTGCACTGTCACCATGGGCAGTGTCACCATCGGTAGTCTAACCATGCGCACTTCCACCACGATCACTGCCACCAAGAGCACTGTCACCATGATCACTGCCACCATGAGCACTGTCACAAGAACTGCCAATATGAGAACTGCCACCATGGGCACTATCACCATGATTAGTGTCACCGTGGGTATTGTCACCTTGGGCACTGTCAACGTGAGAAATATCACCGTGAGCACTATCACCCTGAGCACTGTCACCAAGGGAACAGCTTCAATGCGGATGGTCACCATGAACACTGTCACACTGGGCACTATCACCGTGAGAACAGTCACCGTGGTCACTGTCACCATGAGCACATTTTCTGTGAGCTCGGTCACCCTTGGTATTGTCACCATTGGTGGTATCGCCGTGAGAGTTGTGAACATGGGCACTCTCACCATGGGCAATATAACCATGAATACTGTCACCCTGTGTATTTTCACCATGGGCACTGTCACTGTGAGCACTACACTGTGAGAGTTGTGACTATGGTCACTGTCACCATGGACACTCTCACCATGAGAACTATCACCATGAACACTGTCACCATGAACACTGTCACTGTGTGCAGGTTCATCATGTGCACTGTCACTGTAAGGACTATCACTGTAAGCAAAGTCACCATGAGCAATATCACCATGGGCACTGTCACCATTTTGCACTGCCACCATATGCAGTGGCACCATGGGTAATATCACCATAGCCACTTTCAACATGAGAAATGTAACCGTGTGGAATGTCGTTATGGGCACTGGCACCATGGGAATCATCACAGTGAGCACTGTCACAACAGGCACTATCAACATGAGAAATCTCACCAGGCTAACTGTCCACATGGGCACTGTCACCGTGAGAAGTGTCACCATGGGCACTGTCACTGTCGGCACTGTCACCATGGGCACTGTCATTGTGGGCACTGTCTCCATGGCCACTGCCACCGTGTGCTCTGTCACCATGAACTCTGTAACAATGCCCATTATCACCGTGTGCACTGTCACCATGGGCACTATCACCGTGAGCACTGTCAGCATGTGCACTGTCACTATTTAGCACTGTCACCAAGTGAACTACCACCATGGGCACTGTCACAATGTTCACTATCACCGTGAGCACGGTTACCATGGGCACTGTAACAATGCACAGTGTCACCATCAGTACTGTCCCAATGGGGACTGCCACCAAGAACACTGTCACCATTAGCATTGTCACGACGAGCACTGGCACCTTGGCACTGCTATTATGAGCACTGTCACCATGAGATCTGTCGCTATGAGAACTGCCACCATGGGTATTTTCAACATGAGTACTGTCACCATGGGTATTGTCACCATGGGCACTGTCACCGTGAGCACTACACCGTGAGAATTGTGACTATGGGCACTGTCACCATGGGCACATTCACGATCGGCACTATCGCCATGAACACTGTCACCATGAGCACTATCACTGTGTGCAGTTTCACAATACACACTATCACCGTAGGGAATATCACCATAAGCAATGTCACCATGAGCAAGATCACCATGGGCACTGTCACCATTTTGCACTGCCACCATGTGCAGTGTCACCATGGGCAATTTCACTATGAGAACTGTCACCATGGGAAATATCACCGTGGGCACTGTCACCATGAGCACTGTCACTATGAGAATTTACACCATTGGTCCTGTCAACATGAGAACTGTCACCATCGGCACTGTCAACATGGAGACCATCACCTTGAGCACTGTCAACATGAGTACTGTCACCATGAGCAATGTCACCATGGTCACATTTAATGTAAGAACTGTCACCACGGGGACTATCACCGTTGGCAATGTCACGGGCTTGTCACCATGAGCACTATCACCATGGGCGACGTCTCCATGGGCAGTTTCACCATGAGCACTGTCACTATTGGCACTCTCAGCATGGGCACTGTCACAATGGGCACCATCACCGTGAGCAGTGTCACCATGGGCCTTGTCACACTGGGTGCTTTTAGCATGGGCACTGTCACCGTGGGCACTGTCTCAATGAGAAGTATAACCATGGGCTTTGTCAGCCTAGGCAGTGTCACTGTGGGCACGGACATCATGACATCTATCACCATAAACACTGTAAACATGGGCACTGTCACCATGATCACGGTCACCATGAGCATTGATACAATGAGCACTGTTATTTATGGCACTGCCAACATGAGCACTGTCACCATGGGCAAGACACCATGGGCACTGCCACCATGGGCATTGTCACCCTAGGCACTCTCAACATAGGCATTATCACGATGAGAATTGTGAACATGGACACTGTCTCCATGGGCATTAACACCATTAGCACTGTCACCATGAGTACTGTCAGCATGTTCACTGTCACTATTTAGCACTGTCACCAGGTGAACTACCACCATGGGCACTATCACGATGTGCACTATCACCATGAGCACGGTTACCATAGGCACTGTAACAATGTGCAGTGTCACCATCGGTACTGTCTCCATAGGAACTGCCACCAACAGCACTGTCACCATTAACACTGTCACCACCTTGGGACTGTTATTATGAGCATGGTCAGCATGAGAACTGTCGCTGTGAGAACTGCCACCATAGGTATTTTCAACAAGAGTACTGTCACCGTGGGTATTGTCATCATTTGCACTGTCACCATGAGCACTATTACCGTGAGCACTCTCACTGTGGTCACTGACACCATGAGCACTGTTGCCATGGGTACTGGCACAATGCGGACTGGCACCATGAACCCTGTCACTGTGGCCACTATCAATGTGAGCACTCTCACCGTGGTCACTGTCACCATGGGCACTGTTACCAGGAGACCTGTAACCATGGTCACATTCAACATAAGAGCTGTCACCATGGGGACTATCACCTTCGGCACTGTCACCATGGGCACTGTCACCATGAGCACTGTCACCATGGGCCTTGTCACACTGGGCGCTGTCACCGTGAGCACTGCCACAATGGGAAGTATCACCATGGGATTTGTCAGCCTGAGCACTGTCCCCGTGGGCACTGACACCATGACATCTATCACCATAAACACTGTAACAAGGGAACGGTCACCATGAGCACTGCCACAATGGGCCCTGTTATTTATGGCACTGCCAACATGAGCACTGTCACCATGAGCACTGTCACAATGGCCATGACACCATGGGCCCTGTCACCATGGGTATTGTCACCCTGGGTAATCTCGCCATAGGCATTGTCACTGTGAGAATCGTGAACATGGGCAATGTCACCATAAGCACTGTTACCATGAGTACTGTCACCCTGGGTATTTCCACTATGGGCACTGTCACTGTGAGCACTACACCATGAGAATTGTGACTATGGGCACTGTCAACATGGACACTCTCACCATGGGAACTATCACCGTGAACACTGTCAGCATGAACACTCACTGTCACTGTGTGCAGTGTCACCATGCACAATGTCACCGTAAGGACTATCACCGTAAGCAAAGTCACCATGAGCAATGTCACCATGGGCACGGTCACCATTTTGCACTGCCACCATGTGCAGTGTCACCATGGGTAATATCACCATAGGCACTTTCACAGTGAGAAATGTGACCATGCGGAGTGTCTCAATGGGCACTGGCACCATGGGCATTGTCACTGTGAGCACTGTCACAACGGGCACTATCACTATGAAAAATCTCACCATGCTAACTGTCCCCATGGGCACTATCACCGTGAGAAGTGTCACCATGGGCACTGTCACTGTTGGCACTGTCACCATGAACACTGTCACCATGGCTACTATCACTGTGAGAACAGTCACCATGGGCACTGTCAACATGGAGACTATCACCTTGAGCCCTGTCACCATGAGATATTTCAAGAGGGTCACTTTCACCATGAGAACTGTCAACACGGGGACTCTCACCATTGACACTGACTCCAAGGGGTTTTCACGATGAGCACTATCACCATGGGCAGTGTCTCCATGGGAAGGTTCACCATGAGCACTCTCACTATTGGCACTATCACCATCGGCACCGTCATCATCGGCACGGTCTCCGTGAGCACTGTCACAATGGGCATTGTCACACTGGGTGCTTTCACCATGGGCACTGTCACCATTCCACTCTCACCATGGACACTGTGATCTTGGTCACTGCCACCATGGGCTCTGTCACCGTGGGCACTGTCACAATGGGAAGTATAACCATGGGCTTTGTCAGCATGGGCGCTGTCACCGTGGGCATGGCCACCATGACATCTATCACCATAAGCACTGTAAACTTGGGCCCTGTCACCATGAGCACGGTTACCATGAGCACTGCCACAATGAGAACTGTCACTTATGGCACTGTCCACATGAGGAGTGTCACCATGATCACTGTCACCATGGAAAGGAAACCCTGGGCACTGTCACCATGAGCACTCTCACCATGGGAATTGTCACCTTAGGTACAGTCACCATGGGCACTGTCACCGTGAGCACTTTTACCATGAGCTCTGTAACCCTGGGCACTATCACCGTGAGTGTTGTGTACATGGACACTCTCACCATGAGCAATGTCACCATGAATACTGTCACCCTGTGCATTGTCACCATGGGCACTGTCACCATGAGCATTACACCGTGAGAATTGTGACTCTGGGCACTGTCACCATGGGCACATGTGCCATCGGCACTATCGCCGTGAACACTGTCACCATGAGCACTGTCACTGTGTGCAGTTTCAGCATACACACTGTCACCGTAAGCAATGTCACCATGAGCAATATCTCCATGGGCATTGTCACCATTTTGCACTGCCACCACGTGCAGTGTCACCATGGACACTTTTACCGTGAGTACTGTCACCATGGGTAATATCACCATGGGCAATGTCACCCTGAGCACTATTACAGTGAGCACTATCACCATGAGCACTCTCACTGTGGTCACTGTCACCATGAGCACTGTCGCCATGGGTACTGGCACAATGCGGACTGGCACCATGAGCCCTGTCACCGTGGCCACTATCACTGTGAGCACTCTCACCGTGGTCACTGTCACCATTGGCACTGTTACTAGGAGCACTGTCACCATGGTCACATTCAACGTAAGAGCTGTCAACACGGAGACTATCACCATTGGCACTGTCACCATGGGGTTGTCACCATGAGCACTATCACCATGGGCGATGTCTCCATGGGCAGTTTCACCATGAGCACTGTCACTATTGGCACTCTCACCATCGGCACTGTCACCATGGGCACTGTCACCGTGAGCACTGTCACCATGGGCCTTGTCACACTGGGCGCTGTCACCATGGGCACTGTCACCATGAGCACTGTCACAATGGGAAGTATCACCAACGGATTTGTCAGCCTGAGCACTGTCCCTGTGGGCACTGACCCCGTGACATCTATCACCATAAACACTGTAAACATGGGCACTGTCACCATGAGCATGGTCACCATGAGCACTGTCACAACGGGCACTATCACCGTGAGAAATCTCACCATGCTAACTCTCCCCATGGGCACTGTCACCGTGAGAAGTGTCACCATGGGCACTATCACGGTGAGAACAGTCACCATGGTCACTGTCACCATGGGCACTGTCATTAAGAGCATTATCACCCTAAGCACTGTCACTGTGAGAACAGTCACCATGAGCACTGTCAACATGGAAACTATCACCTTGAGCCATGTCACCATGAGCACTGTCACCATGAGATATTTCAACAGGGTCACTTTCACCGTGAGAACTGTGAACACGGGGATTCTCACCATTGACACTGCCTCCGAGGGGTAATCACGATGAGCACTATCACCATGGGCAGTGTCTCCATGGGCAGTTTCACCATGAGCACTCTCACTATTGGCACTATCACCATCGGCACTGTCATCATCGGCACGGTCACCGTGAGCACTGTCACAATGGGCGTTGTCACACTGGGTGCTGTCACCATGGGCACAGTCACCATTCCACTCTCACCATGGGCACTGTGATCTTGGTCACTGTCACCATGGACTCTCTCACCGTGGGCACTGTCACAATGTGAAGTATCACCATGGGCTTTGTCAGCGTGGGCACTGTCACCGTGGGCATGGCCACCATGACATCTATCACCATAAGCACTGTAATCTTGGGCCCTATCACCATGAGCACGGTTACCATGAGCACTGCCACAATGAGAACTGTCACTTATGGCACTGTCCACATGAGGAGTGTCACCATGATCACTGTCACCATGGGCAGGACACCCTGGGTATTGTCACCATGGGCACTGTCACCATGAGCCCACTCACCATGGGAATTGTCAACTTAGGTACTGTCATCATGGGCACTGTCACCGTGAGCACTTTTACCATGAGCTCTGTCACCCTGGGCACTATCACCGTGAGTGTTGTGTACATGGACACTCTCACCATGAGCAATGTCAGAATGAATAATGTTACCCTGTGTATTGTCACCATGGGCACTGTCACCATTAGCATTACACCATGAGAATTGTGACTCTGGGCACTGTCACCATGGGCACATTCGCCATCGGCACTATCGCCAAGAACACTGTCACCGTGAGCCCTGTCACTGTGTGCAGTTTCAGCATACTCACTATCACCGTAAGCAATGTCACCATGAGCAATATCTCCACAGGCACTGTCACCATTTTGCACTGCCACCATGTGCAGTGTCACCATGGACACTTTTACCATGAGTACTGTCACCATGGGTAATATCACCATGGGCACTGTCACTGTGAGCACTGTCACTATGAGAATTGACACCATAGGCCCTGTCAACATGAGAACTGTCACCATCGGCACTGACAACATGGAGAACATCACCTTGAGCACTGTCAACATGAGCACTGTCACCATGAGCAATGTCACCATGGTCACATTCAATGTAAGAACTGTCACCACGGGGACTATCAACATTGGCAATGTCACAGTGGGGTTGTCACCATGAGCACTATCACCGTGGGCAATGTTTCCATGGGCAGTTTCACCATGAGCACTGTCACTATTGGCACTCTCAGCATGGGCATTGTCACAATGGGCACCATCAACGTGAGCACTGTCAACATGGGCCTTGTCACACTGGGTGTTATCAGCATGGGCACTGTCACTGTGGGCACTGTCCCAATGGGAAGTATCACCATGGGCTTTGTCAGCCTAGGCAGTGTCACTGTGGGCACGGACACCGTGACATCTATCACCATAAACACTGTAAACATGGGCACTGTCACCATGAGCACAGTCACCATGAGCATTGTCACAATGAGCACTGTTACTTATGGCACTGCCAACATGAGCACTGTCATTATGGGCATGACAACATGGACACTGTCACCCTAGGCACTCTCACCATAGGCATTATCACTGTGAGAATTGTGAACATGGACACCGTCTCCATGGGCATTATCACCATGTGCACTGTCACCATGAGTACTATCACCCAGGGTATTTTTACAATGGGCACTGTCACTGTGAGCACTACACCTTAAGAATTGTGACTATGGGCACTGTCACCATGGAAACTCTCACCATAGATCTATCACCATGAACACTGTCACCATGAACACTCTAACTGTGTGCAGTGTCACCATGCACACTGTCACAATAAGGACTATCACCATAAGCAAAGTCACCATGAGCAATGTCACCATGAGCAAAGTCACCAATTTGCACTGACACCATGTGCAGAGTAACCATGCGTTTTATCACCATAGGCACTTCTACCCTGAGAAATGTGACCATGCAGAATGTCTCTATGGGCACTGGCACCATGGGCACTATCACCGTGAGCACTGTCAGCATGTGCACTGTCACTATTTAGCACTGTCACCAGGTGAACTACCACCATGGGCACTGTCACGATGGGCACTATCACTGTGAGCACGGTTACCATGGGCACTGTAACAATGCACAGTGTCACCATCGGTACTGTCCCGATGGGAACTGCCACCAAGAACAGTGTCACCATTAGCACTGTCACCACGAGCACTGGCACCTGGGCACTGCTATTATGAGCACTCTCACCATGAGATCTGTCGCTATGAGAACTGCCACCATGGGTATTTTCAACATGAGTACTGTCACCATGGTATTGTCACCATTTGCACTGTCACCATGAACACTATTACCGTGAGCACTCTCACTGTGGTCACTGTCACCATGAGCACTGTCGCCATGGGTACTGGCACAATGTAGACAGACACCATGAGCACTGTCACCATGGGCACCATCAGTGTGAGCACTCTCACCATGGCCACTGTCACCTTGGGCACTGTTACCATGAGCACTGTCACCATAGGCAATGGCCCCATGGGCCCTGTCATCATGGGCACTCTCACCATGGGCACTATCAGTGTGAGCAGTGTCACCATGGATACTGCAAACATGAGAACTGTCACCGTGAGTACTGCCACCATGAGTACAGTCCTCACGGGTTGTCACCATGTGCACTGTCACCGTGAGAACTGTCAACAGGGGCACTGTCACCATTTTTCACTGCCACCATGTGCAGTGTCACCATGGGCACTATCACCATGGAAAGTATCACCGTGAACACTGTCACCATGAACACTGCAACTGTGTGCAGTGTCAACATGCACACTGTCACCGTAAGGACTATCACTGTAAGCAAAGTCACTATGAGCAATGTCACCATGGGCACTGTCACCATGAGCACTTGATCACTGAGTACTGTCACCATGGGTAATATCACCATGGGCACTGTCACCGTGAGAACTATCACCGTGAGCAATGCCATGATGGGCACTGGCGCCGTGGGTCTTTTCACTATTAGCACTGAAACAATGTGCACTATCACTGTGAGAAATCTCACCGTGCTAACTGTCCCCAAGGGCACTGTCACAGAGGGAAAAGTCATCATGGGCACTGTCACAGTCAGTATTCTCACCATGGGCACTCTCATTGTGGGCAATGCCTCCGTGAGGACCATTACCATGAACACTGCTACCATGAACACTCTCATGATAAGAACTGTCACCATGGGCACAGACACCATGGGCACTCTCACGGTGTGCACTGTCACCAGGGGCACTGTCAAAATGGGCACTGTCACCATGAGCACTGGAACCATGGGCATTCTCACCATGGGCACTATCACCATGAGCAGTATTACCATGGGCACTCTCACTATTTTGCACTGCCACCAGATGCACCATAACCATGTGCACTGTCACCATGGGCAGTGTCACCATCGGTAGTCTAACCATGCGCACTTCCACCACGATCACTGCCACCAAGAGCACTGTCACCATGATCACTGCCACCATGAGCACTGTCACAAGAACTGCCAATATGAGAACTGCCACCATGGGCACTATCACCATGATTAGTGTCACCGTGGGTATTGTCACCTTGGGCACTGTCAACGTGAGAAATATCACCGTGAGCACTATCACCCTGAGCACTGTCACCAAGGGAACAGCTTCAATGCGGATGGTCACCATGAACACTGTCACACTGGGCACTATCACCGTGAGAACAGTCACCGTGGTCACTGTCACCATGAGCACATTTTCTGTGAGCTCGGTCACCCTTGGTATTGTCACCATTGGTGGTATCGCCGTGAGAGTTGTGAACATGGGCACTCTCACCATGGGCAATATAACCATGAATACTGTCACCCTGTGTATTTTCACCATGGGCACTGTCACTGTGAGCACTACACTGTGAGAGTTGTGACTATGGTCACTGTCACCATGGACACTCTCACCATGAGAACTATCACCATGAACACTGTCACCATGAACACTGTCACTGTGTGCAGGTTCATCATGTGCACTGTCACTGTAAGGACTATCACTGTAAGCAAAGTCACCATGAGCAATATCACCATGGGCACTGTCACCATTTTGCACTGCCACCATATGCAGTGGCACCATGGGTAATATCACCATAGCCACTTTCAACATGAGAAATGTAACCGTGTGGAATGTCGTTATGGGCACTGGCACCATGGGAATCATCACAGTGAGCACTGTCACAACAGGCACTATCAACATGAGAAATCTCACCAGGCTAACTGTCCACATGGGCACTGTCACCGTGAGAAGTGTCACCATGGGCACTGTCACTGTCGGCACTGTCACCATGGGCACTGTCATTGTGGGCACTGTCTCCATGGCCACTGCCACCGTGTGCTCTGTCACCATGAACTCTGTAACAATGCCCATTATCACCGTGTGCACTGTCACCATGGGCACTATCACCGTGAGCACTGTCAGCATGTGCACTGTCACTATTTAGCACTGTCACCAAGTGAACTACCACCATGGGCACTGTCACAATGTTCACTATCACCGTGAGCACGGTTACCATGGGCACTGTAACAATGCACAGTGTCACCATCAGTACTGTCCCAATGGGGACTGCCACCAAGAACACTGTCACCATTAGCATTGTCACGACGAGCACTGGCACCTTGGCACTGCTATTATGAGCACTGTCACCATGAGATCTGTCGCTATGAGAACTGCCACCATGGGTATTTTCAACATGAGTACTGTCACCATGGGTATTGTCACCATGGGCACTGTCACCGTGAGCACTACACCGTGAGAATTGTGACTATGGGCACTGTCACCATGGGCACATTCACGATCGGCACTATCGCCATGAACACTGTCACCATGAGCACTATCACTGTGTGCAGTTTCACAATACACACTATCACAGTAGGGAATATCACCATAAGCAATGTCACCATGAGCAAGATCACCATGGGCACTGTCACCATTTTGCACTGCCACCATGTGCAGTGTCACCATGGGCAATTTCACTATGAGAACTGTCACCATGGGAAATATCACCGTGGGCACTGTCACCATGAGCACTGTCACTATGAGAATTTACACCATTGGTCCTGTCAACATGAGAACTGTCACCATCGGCACTGTCAACATGGAGACCATCACCTTGAGCACTGTCAACATGAGTACTGTCACCATGAGCAATGTCACCATGGTCACATTTAATGTAAGAACTGTCACCACGGGGACTATCACCGTTGGCAATGTCACGGGCTTGTCACCATGAGCACTATCACCATGGGCGATGTCTCCATGGGCAGTTTCACCATGAGCACTGTCACTATTGGCACTCTCAGCATGGGCACTGTCACAATGGGCACCATCACCGTGAGCAGTGTCACCATGGGCCTTGTCACACTGGGTGCTTTTAGCATGGGCACTGTCACCATGGGCACTGTCTCAATGAGAAGTATAACCATGGGCTTTGTCAGCCTAGGCAGTGTCACTGTGGGCACGGACATCGTGACATCTATCACCATAAACACTGTAAACATGGGCACTGTCACCATGATCACGGTCACCATGAGCATTGATACAATGAGCACTGTTATTTATGGCACTGCCAACATGAGCACTGTCACCATGGGCAAGACACCATGGGCACTGCCACCATGGGCATTGTCACCCTAGGCACTCTCAACATAGGCATTATCACTATGAGAATTGTGAACATGGACACTGTCTCCATGGGCATTAACACCATTAGCACTGTCACCATGAGTACTGTCAGCATGTGCACTGTCACTATTTAGCACTGTCACCAGGTGAACTACCACCATGGGCACTATCACGATGTGCACTATCACCATGAGCACGGTTACCATAGGCACTGTAACAATGTGCAGTGTCACCATCGGTACTGTCTCCATAGGAACTGCCACCAACAGCACTGTCACCATTAACACTGTCACCACCTTGGGACTGTTATTATGAGCATGGTCAGCATGAGAACTGTCGCTGTGAGAACTGCCACCATAGGTATTTTCAACAAGAGTACTGTCACCGTGGGTATTGTCATCATTTGCACTGTCACCATGAGCACTATTACCGTGAGCACTATCACTGTGGTCACTGACACCATGAGCACTGTTGCCATGGGTACTGGCACAATGCGGACTGGCACCATGAACCCTGTCACTGTGGCCACTATCAATGTGAGCACTCTCACCGTGGTCACTGTCACCATGGGCACTGTTACCAGGAGACCTGTAACCATGGTCACATTCAACATAAGAGCTGTCACCATGGGGACTATCACCTTCGGCACTGTCACCATGGGCACTGTCACCATGAGCACTGTCACCATGGGCCTTGTCACACTGGGCGCTGTCACCGTGAGCACTGCCACAATGGGAAGTATCACCATGGGATTTGTCAGCCTGAGCACTGTCCCCGTGGGCACTGACACCATGACATCTATCACCATAAACACTGTAACAAGGGAACGGTCACCATGAGCACTGCCACAATGGGCCCTGTTATTTATGGCACTGCCAACATGAGCACTGTCACCATGAGCACTGTCACAATGGCCATGACACCATGGGCCCTGTCACCATGGGTATTGTCACCCTAGGTAATCTCGCCATAGGCATTGTCACTGTGAGAATCGTGAACATGGGCAATGTCACCATAAGCACTGTCACCATGAGTACTGTCACCCT
Source organism: Mesoplodon mirus (assembly GCF_964341445.2). Lineage (NCBI taxonomy): Eukaryota > Metazoa > Chordata > Mammalia > Artiodactyla > Ziphiidae > Mesoplodon > Mesoplodon mirus. Next base: position 2,610,923 of record NW_028295808.1, on the reverse strand, counting down.
GGGTATTTCCACTATGGGCACTGTCACTGTGAGCACTACACCATGAGAATTGTGACTATGGGCACTGTCAACATGGACACTCTCACCATGGGAACTATCACCGTGAACACTGTCAGCATGAACACTGTCACTGTGTGCAGTGTCACCATGCACAATGTCACCGTAAGGACTATCACCGTAAGCAAAGTCACCATGAGCAATGTCACCATGGGCACGGTCACCATTTTGCACTGCCACCATGTGCAGTGTCACCATGGGTAATATCACCATAGGCACTTTCACAGTGAGAAATGTGACCATGCGGAGTGTCTCAATGGGCACTGGCACCATGGGCATTGTCACTGTGAGCACTGTCACAACGGGCACTATCACTATGAAAAATCTCACCATGCTAACTGTCCCCATGGGCACTATCACCGTGAGAAGTGTCACCATGGGCACTGTCACTGTTGGCACTGTCACCATGAACACTGTCACCATGGCTACTATCACTGTGAGAACAGTCACCATGGGCACTGTCAACATGGAGACTATCACCTTGAGCCCTGTCACCATGAGATATTTCAAGAGGGTCACTTTCACCATGAGAACTGTCAACACGGGGACTCTCACCATTGACACTGACTCCAAGGGGTTTTCACGATGAGCACTATCACCATGGGCAGTGTCTCCATGGGAAGGTTCACCATGAGCACTCTCACTATTGGCACTATCACCATCGGCACCGTCATCATCGGCACGGTCTCCGTGAGCACTGTCACAATGGGCATTGTCACACTGGGTGCTTTCACCATGGGCACTGTCACCATTCCACTCTCACCATGGACACTGTGATCTTGGTCACTGCCACCATGGGCTCTGTCACCGTGGGCACTGTCACAATGGGAAGTATAACCATGGGCTTTGTCAGCATGGGCGCTGTCACCGTGGGCATGGCCACCATGACATCTATCACCATAAGCACTGTAAACTTGGGCCCTGTCACCATGAGCACGGTTACCATGAGCACTGCCACAATGAGAACTGTCACTTATGGCACTGTCCACATGAGGAGTGTCACCATGATCACTGTCACCATGGAAAGGAAACCCTGGGCACTGTCACCATGAGCACTCTCACCATGGGAATTGTCACCTTAGGTACAGTCACCATGGGCACTGTCACCGTGAGCACTTTTACCATGAGCTCTGTAACCCTGGGCACTATCACCGTGAGTGTTGTGTACATGGACACTCTCACCATGAGCAATGTCACCATGAATACTGTCACCCTGTGCATTGTCACCATGGGCACTGTCACCATGAGCATTACACCGTGAGAATTGTGACTCTGGGCACTGTCACCATGGGCACATGTGCCATCGGCACTATCGCCGTGAACACTGTCACCATGAGCACTGTCACTGTGTGCAGTTTCAGCATACACACTGTCACCGTAAGCAATGTCACCATGAGCAATATCTCCATGGGCATTGTCACCATTTTGCACTGCCACCACGTGCAGTGTCACCATGGACACTTTTACCGTGAGTACTGTCACCATGGGTAATATCACCATGGGCAATGTCACCCTGAGCACTATTACAGTGAGCACTATCACCATGAGCACTCTCACTGTGGTCACTGTCACCATGAGCACTGTCGCCATGGGTACTGGCACAATGCGGACTGGCACCATGAGCCCTGTCACCGTGGCCACTATCACTGTGAGCACTCTCACCGTGGTCACTGTCACCATTGGCACTGTTACTAGGAGCACTGTCACCATGGTCACATTCAACGTAAGAGCTGTCAACACGGAGACTATCACCATTGGCACTGTCACCATGGGGTTGTCACCATGAGCACTATCACCATGGGCGATGTCTCCATGGGCAGTTTCACCATGAGCACTGTCACTATTGGCACTCTCACCATCGGCACTGTCACCATGGGCACTGTCACCGTGAGCACTGTCACCATGGGCCTTGTCACACTGGGCGCTGTCACCATGGGCACTGTCACCATGAGCACTGTCACAATGGGAAGTATCACCAACGGATTTGTCAGCCTGAGCACTGTCCCTGTGGGCACTGACCCCGTGACATCTATCACCATAAACACTGTAAACATGGGCACTGTCACCATGAGCATGGTCACCATGAGCACTGTCACAACGGGCACTATCACCGTGAGAAATCTCACCATGCTAACTCTCCCCATGGGCACTGTCACCGTGAGATGTGTCACCATGGGCACTATCACGGTGAGAACAGTCACCATGGTCACTGTCACCATGGGCACTGTCATTAAGAGCATTATCACCCTAAGCACTGTCACTGTGAGAACAGTCACCATGAGCACTGTCAACATGGAAACTATCACCTTGAGCCATGTCACCATGAGCACTGTCACCATGAGATATTTCAACAGGGTCACTTTCACCGTGAGAACTGTGAACACGGGGATTCTCACCATTGACACTGCCTCCGAGGGGTAATCACGATGAGCACTATCACCATGGGCAGTGTCTCCATGGGCAGTTTCACCATGAGCACTCTCACTATTGGCACTATCACCATCGGCACTGTCATCATCGGCACGGTCACCGTGAGCACTGTCACAATGGGCGTTGTCACACTGGGTGCTGTCACCATGGGCACAGTCACCATTCCACTCTCACCATGGGCACTGTGATCTTGGTCACTGTCACCATGGACTCTCTCACCGTGGGCACTGTCACAATGTGAAGTATCACCATGGGCTTTGTCAGCGTGGGCACTGTCACCGTGGGCATGGCCACCATGACATCTATCACCATAAGCACTGTAATCTTGGGCCCTATCACCATGAGCACGGTTACCATGAGCACTGCCACAATGAGAACTGTCACTTATGGCACTGTCCACATGAGGAGTGTCACCATGATCACTGTCACCATGGGCAGGACACCCTGGGTATTGTCACCATGGGCACTGTCACCATGAGCCCACTCACCATGGGAATTGTCAACTTAGGTACTGTCATCATGGGCACTGTCACCGTGAGCACTTTTACCATGAGCTCTGTCACCCTGGGCACTATCACCGTGAGTGTTGTGTACATGGACACTCTCACCATGAGCAATGTCAGAATGAATAATGTTACCCTGTGTATTGTCACCATGGGCACTGTCACCATTAGCATTACACCATGAGAATTGTGACTCTGGGCACTGTCACCATGGGCACATTCGCCATCGGCACTATCGCCAAGAACACTGTCACCGTGAGCCCTGTCACTGTGTGCAGTTTCAGCATACTCACTATCACCGTAAGCAATGTCACCATGAGCAATATCTCCACAGGCACTGTCACCATTTTGCACTGCCACCATGTGCAGTGTCACCATGGACACTTTTACCATGAGTACTGTCACCATGGGTAATATCACCATGGGCACTGTCACTGTGAGCACTGTCACTATGAGAATTGACACCATAGGCCCTGTCAACATGAGAACTGTCACCATCGGCACTGACAACATGGAGAACATCACCTTGAGCACTGTCAACATGAGCACTGTCACCATGAGCAATGTCACCATGGTCACATTCAATGTAAGAACTGTCACCACGGGGACTATCAACATTGGCAATGTCACAGTGGGGTTGTCACCATGAGCACTATCACCGTGGGCAATGTTTCCATGGGCAGTTTCACCATGAGCACTGTCACTATTGGCACTCTCAGCATGGGCATTGTCACAATGGGCACCATCAACGTGAGCACTGTCAACATGGGCCTTGTCACACTGGGTGTTATCAGCATGGGCACTGTCACTGTGGGCACTGTCCCAATGGGAAGTATCACCATGGGCTTTGTCAGCCTAGGCAGTGTCACTGTGGGCACGGACACCGTGACATCTATCACCATAAACACTGTAAACATGGGCACTGTCACCATGAGCACAGTCACCATGAGCATTGTCACAATGAGCACTGTTACTTATGGCACTGCCAACATGAGCACTGTCATTATGGGCATGACAACATGGACACTGTCACCCTAGGCACTCTCACCATAGGCATTATCACTGTGAGAATTGTGAACATGGACACTGTCTCCATGGGCATTATCACCATGTGCACTGTCACCATGAGTACTATCACCCAGGGTATTTTTACAATGGGCACTGTCACTGTGAGCACTACACCTTAAGAATTGTGACTATGGGCACTGTCACCATGGAAACTCTCACCATAGATCTATCACCATGAACACTGTCACCATGAACACTCTAACTGTGTGCAGTGTCACCATGCACACTGTCACAATAAGGACTATCACCATAAGCAAAGTCACCATGAGCAATGTCACCATGAGCAAAGTCACCAATTTGCACTGACACCATGTGCAGAGTAACCATGCGTTTTATCACCATAGGCACTTCTACCCTGAGAAATGTGACCATGCAGAATGTCTCTATGGGCACTGGCACCATGGGCACTATCACCGTGAGCACTGTCAGCATGTGCACTGTCACTATTTAGCACTGTCACCAGGTGAACTACCACCATGGGCACTGTCACGATGGGCACTATCACTGTGAGCACGGTTACCATGGGCACTGTAACAATGCACAGTGTCACCATCGGTACTGTCCCGATGGGAACTGCCACCAAGAACAGTGTCACCATTAGCACTGTCACCACGAGCACTGGCACCTGGGCACTGCTATTATGAGCACTCTCACCATGAGATCTGTCGCTATGAGAACTGCCACCATGGGTATTTTCAACATGAGTACTGTCACCATGGTATTGTCACCATTTGCACTGTCACCATGAACACTATTACCGTGAGCACTCTCACTGTGGTCACTGTCACCATGAGCACTGTCGCCATGGGTACTGGCACAATGTAGACAGACACCATGAGCACTGTCACCATGGGCACCATCAGTGTGAGCACTCTCACCATGGCCACTGTCACCTTGGGCACTGTTACCATGAGCACTGTCACCATAGGCAATGGCACCATGGGCCCTGTCATCATGGGAACTCTCACCATGGGCACTATCAGTGTGAGCAGTGTCACCATGGATACTGCAAACATGAGAACTGTCACCGTGAGTACTGCCACCATGAGTACAGTCCTCACGGGTTGTCACCATGTGCACTGTCACCGTGAGAACTGTCAACAGGGGCACTGTCACCATTTTTCACTGCCACCATGTGCAGTGTCACCATGGGCACTATCACCATGGAAAGTATCACCGTGAACACTGTCACCATGAACACTGCAACTGTGTGCAGTGTCAACATGCACACTGTCACCGTAAGGACTATCACTGTAAGCAAAGTCACTATGAGCAATGTCACCATGGGCACTGTCACCATGAGCACTTGATCACTGAGTACTGTCACCATGGGTAATATCACCATGGGCACTGTCACCGTGAGAACTATCACCGTGAGCAATGCCATGATGGGCACTGGCGCCGTGGGTCTTTTCACTATTAGCACTGAAACAATGTGCACTATCACTGTGAGAAATCTCACCGTGCTAACTGTCCCCAAGGGCACTGTCACAGAGGGAAAAGTCATCATGGGCACTGTCACAGTCAGTATTCTCACCATGGGCACTCTCATTGTGGGCAATGCCTCCGTGAGCACCATTACCATGAACACTGCTACCATGAACACTCTCATGATAAGAACTGTCACCATGGGCACAGACACCATGGGCACTCTCACGGTGTGCACTGTCACCAGGGGCACTGTCAAAATGGGCACTGTCACCATGAGCACTGGAACCATGGGCATTCTCACCATGGGCACTATCACCATGAGCAGTATTACCATGAGCACTCTCACTATTTTGCACTGCCACCAGATGCACCATAACCATGTGCACTGTCACCATGGGCAGTGTCACCATCGGTAGTCTAACCATGCGCACTTCCACCACGATCACTGCCACCAAGAGCACTGTCACCATGATCACTGCCACCATGAGCACTGTCACAAGAACTGCCAATATGAGAACTGCCACCATGGGCACTATCACCATGATTAGTGTCACCGTGGGTATTGTCACCTTGGGCACTGTCAACGTGAGAAATATCACCGTGAGCACTATCACCCTGAGCACTGTCACCAAGGGAACAGCTTCAATGCGGATGGTCACCATGAACACTGTCACACTGGGCACTATCACCGTGAGAACAGTCACCGTGGTCACTGTCACCATGAGCACATTTTCTGTGAGCTCGGTCACCCTTGGTATTGTCACCATTGGTGGTATCGCCGTGAGAGTTGTGAACATGGGCACTCTCACCATGGGCAATATAACCATGAATACTGTCACCCTGTGTATTTTCACCATGGGCACTGTCACTGTGAGCACTACACTGTGAGAGTTGTGACTATGGTCACTGTCACCATGGACACTCTCACCATGAGAACTATCACCATGAACACTGTCACCATGAACACTGTCACTGTGTGCAGGTTCATCATGTGCACTGTCACTGTAAGGACTATCACTGTAAGCAAAGTCACCATGAGCAATATCACCATGGGCACTGTCACCATTTTGCACTGCCACCATATGCAGTGGCACCATGGGTAATATCACCATAGCCACTTTCAACATGAGAAATGTAACCGTGTGGAATGTCGTTATGGGCACTGGCACCATGGGAATCATCACAGTGAGCACTGTCACAACAGGCACTATCAACATGAGAAATCTCACCAGGCTAACTGTCCACATGGGCACTGTCACCGTGAGAAGTGTCACCATGGGCACTGTCACTGTCGGCACTGTCACCATGGGCACTGTCATTGTGGGCACTGTCTCCATGGCCACTGCCACCGTGTGCTCTGTCACCATGAACTCTGTAACAATGCCCATTATCACCGTGTGCACTGTCACCATGGGCACTATCACCGTGAGCACTGTCAGCATGTGCACTGTCACTATTTAGCACTGTCACCAAGTGAACTACCACCATGGGCACTGTCACAATGTTCACTATCACCGTGAGCACGGTTACCATGGGCACTGTAACAATGCACAGTGTCACCATCAGTACTGTCCCAATGGGGACTGCCACCAAGAACACTGTCACCATTAGCATTGTCACGACGAGCACTGGCACCTTGGCACTGCTATTATGAGCACTGTCACCATGAGATCTGTCGCTATGAGAACTGCCACCATGGGTATTTTCAACATGAGTACTGTCACCATGGGTATTGTCACCATGGGCACTGTCACCGTGAGCACTACACCGTGAGAATTGTGACTATGGGCACTGTCACCATGGGCACATTCACGATCGGCACTATCGCCATGAACACTGTCACCATGAGCACTATCACTGTGTGCAGTTTCACAATACACACTATCACCGTAGGGAATATCACCATAAGCAATGTCACCATGAGCAAGATCACCATGGGCACTGTCACCATTTTGCACTGCCACCATGTGCAGTGTCACCATGGGCAATTTCACTATGAGAACTGTCACCATGGGAAATATCACCGTGGGCACTGTCACCATGAGCACTGTCACTATGAGAATTTACACCATTGGTCCTGTCAACATGAGAACTGTCACCATCGGCACTGTCAACATGGAGACCATCACCTTGAGCACTGTCAACATGAGTACTGTCACCATGAGCAATGTCACCATGGTCACATTTAATGTAAGAACTGTCACCACGGGGACTATCACCGTTGGCAATGTCACGGGCTTGTCACCATGAGCACTATCACCATGGGCGATGTCTCCATGGGCAGTTTCACCATGAGCACTGTCACTATTGGCACTCTCAGCATGGGCACTGTCACAATGGGCACCATCACCGTGAGCAGTGTCACCATGGGCCTTGTCACACTGGGTGCTTTTAGCATGGGCACTGTCACCGTGGGCACTGTCTCAATGAGAAGTATAACCATGGGCTTTGTCAGCCTAGGCAGTGTCACTGTGGGCACGGACATCGTGACATCTATCACCATAAACACTGTAAACATGGGCACTGTCACCATGATCACGGTCACCATGAGCATTGATACAATGAGCACTGTTATTTATGGCACTGCCAACATGAGCACTGTCACCATGGGCAAGACACCATGGGCACTGCCACCATGGGCATTGTCACCCTAGGCACTCTCAACATAGGCATTATCACTATGAGAATTGTGAACATGGACACTGTCTCCATGGGCATTAACACCATTAGCACTGTCACCATGAGTACTGTCAGCATGTGCACTGTCACTATTTAGCACTGTCACCAGGTGAACTACCACCATGGGCACTATCACGATGTGCACTATCACCATGAGCACGGTTACCATAGGCACTGTAACAATGTGCAGTGTCACCATCGGTACTGTCTCCATAGGAACTGCCACCAACAGCACTGTCACCATTAACACTGTCACCACCTTGGGACTGTTATTATGAGCATGGTCAGCATGAGAACTGTCGCTGTGAGAACTGCCACCATAGGTATTTTCAACAAGAGTACTGTCACCGTGGGTATTGTCATCATTTGCACTGTCACCATGAGCACTATTACCGTGAGCACTCTCACTGTGGTCACTGACACCATGAGCACTGTTGCCATGGGTACTGGCACAATGCGGACTGGCACCATGAACCCTGTCACTGTGGCCACTATCAATGTGAGCACTCTCACCGTGGTCACTGTCACCATGGGCACTGTTACCAGGAGACCTGTAACCATGGTCACATTCAACATAAGAGCTGTCACCATGGGGACTATCACCTTCGGCACTGTCACCATGGGCACTGTCACCATGAGCACTGTCACCATGGGCCTTGTCACACTGGGCGCTGTCACCGTGAGCACTGCCACAATGGGAAGTATCACCATGGGATTTGTCAGCCTGAGCACTGTCCCCGTGGGCACTGACACCATGACATCTATCACCATAAACACTGTAACAAGGGAACGGTCACCATGAGCACTGCCACAATGGGCCCTGTTATTTATGGCACTGCCAACATGAGCACTGTCACCATGAGCACTGTCACAATGGCCATGACACCATGGGCCCTGTCACCATGGGTATTGTCACCCTAGGTAATCTCGCCATAGGCATTGTCACTGTGAGAATCGTGAACATGGGCAATGTCACCATAAGCACTGTCACCATGAGTACTGTCACCCTGGGTATTTCCACTATGGGCACTGTCACTGTGAGCACTACACCATGAGAATTGTGACTATGGGCACTGTCAACATGGACACTCTCACCATGGGAACTATCACCGTGAACACTGTCAGCATGAACACTGTCACTGTGTGCAGTGTCACCATGCACAATGTCACCATAAGGACTATCACCGTAAGCAAAGTCACCATGAGCAATGTCACCATGGGCACGGTCACCATTTTGCACTGCCACCATGTGCAGTGTCACCATGGGTAATATCACCATAGGCACTTTCACAGTGAGAAATGTGACCATGCGGAGTGTCTCAATGGGCACTGGCACCATGGGCATTGTCACTGTGAGCACTGTCACAACGGGCACTATCACTATGAAAAATCTCACCATGCTAACTGTCCCCATGGGCACTATCACCGTGAGAAGTGTCACCATGGGCACTGTCACTGTTGGCACTGTCACCATGAACACTGTCACCATGGCTACTATCACTGTGAGAACAGTCACCATGGGCACTGTCAACATGGAGACTATCACCTTGAGCCCTGTCACCATGAGCACTGTCACCATGAGATATTTCAAGAGGGTCACTTTCACCATGAGAACTGTCAACACGGGGACTCTCACCATTGACACTGACTCCAAGGGGTTTTCACGATGAGCACTATCACCATGGGCAGTGTCTCCATGGGAAGGTTCACCATGAGCACTCTCACTATTGGCACTATCACCATCGGCACCGTCATCATCGGCACGGTCTCCGTGAGCACTGTCACAATGGGCATTGTCACACTGGGTGTTTTCACCATGGGCACTGTCACCATTCCACTCTCACCATGGACACTGTGATCTTGGTCACTGCCACCATGGGCTCTGTCACCGTGGGCACTGTCACAATGGGAAGTATAACCATGGGCTTTGTCAGCATGGGCGCTGTCACCGTGGGCATGGCCACCATGACATCTATCACCATAAGCACTGTAAACTTGGGCCCTGTCACCATGAGCACGGTTACCATGAGCACTGCCACAATGAGAACTGTCACTTATGGCACTGTCCACATGAGGAGTGTCACCATGATCACTGTCACCATGGAAAGGAAACCCTGGGCACTGTCACCATGAGCACTCTCACCATGGGAATTGTCACCTTAGGTACAGTCACCATGGGCACTGTCACCGTGAGCACTTTTACCATGAGCTCTGTAACCCTGGGCACTATCACCGTGAGTGTTGTGTACATGGACACTCTCACCATGAGCAATGTCACCATGAATACTGTCACCCTGTGCATTGTCACCATGGGCACTGTCACCATGAGCATTACACCGTGAGAATTGTGACTCTGGGCACTGTCACCATGGGCACATGTGCCATCGGCACTATCGCCGTGAACACTGTCACCATGAGCACTGTCACTGTGTGCAGTTTCAGCATACACACTGTCACCGTAAGCAATGTCACCATGAGCAATATCTCCATGGGCATTGTCACCATTTTGCACTGCCACCACGTGCAGTGTCACCATGGACACTTTTACCGTGAATACTGTCACCATGGGTAATATCACCATGGGCAATGTCACCCTGAGCACTATTACAGTGAGCACTATCACCATGAGCACTCTCACTGTGGTCACTGTCACCATGAGCACTGTCGCCATGGGTACTGGCACAATGCGGACTGGCACCATGAGCCCTGTCACCGTGGCCACTATCACTGTGAGCACTCTCACCGTGGTCACTGTCACCATTGGCACTGTTACTAGGAGCACTGTCACCATGGTCACATTCAACGTAAGAGCTGTCAACACGGAGACTATCACCATTGGCACTGTCACCATGGGGTTGTCACCATGAGCACTATCACCATGGGCGATGTCTCCATGGGCAGTTTCACCATGAGCACTGTCACTATTGGCACTCTCACCATCGGCACTGTCACCATGGGCACTGTCACCGTGAGCACTGTCACCATGGGCCTTGTCACACTGGGCGCTGTCACCATGGGCACTGTCACCATGAGCACTGTCACAATGGGAAGTATCACCAACGGATTTGTCAGCCTGAGCACTGTCCCTGTGGGCACTGACCCCGTGACATCTATCACCATAAACACTGTAAACATGGGCACTGTCACCATGAGCATGGTCACCATGAGCACTGTCACAACGGGCACTATCACCGTGAGAAATCTCACCATGCTAACTCTCCCCATGGGCACTGTCACCGTGAGAAGTGTCACCATGGGCACTATCACGGTGAGAACAGTCACCATGGTCACTGTCACCATGGGCACTGTCATTAAGAGCATTATCACCCTAAGCACTGTCACTGTGAGAACAGTCACCATGAGCACTGTCAACATGGAAACTATCACCTTGAGCCATGTCACCATGAGCACTGTCACCATGAGATATTTCAACAGGGTCACTTTCACCGTGAGAACTGTGAACACGGGGATTCTCACCATTGACACTGCCTCCGAGGGGTAATCACGATGAGCACTATCACCATGGGCAGTGTCTCCATGGGCAGTTTCACCATGAGCACTCTCACTATTGGCACTATCACCATCGGCACTGTCATCATCGGCACGGTCACCGTGAGCACTGTCACAATGGGCGTTGTCACACTGGGTGCTGTCACCATGGGCACAGTCACCATTCCACTCTCACCATGGGCACTGTGATCTTGGTCACTGTCACCATGGACTCTCTCACCGTGGGCACTGTCACAATGTGAAGTATCACCATGGGCTTTGTCAGCGTGGGCACTGTCACCGTGGGCATGGCCACCATGACATCTATCACCATAAGCACTGTAATCTTGGGCCCTATCACCATGAGCACGGTTACCATGAGCACTGCCACAATGAGAACTGTCACTTATGGCACTGTCCACATGAGGAGTGTCACCATGATCACTGTCACCATGGGCAGGACACCCTGGGTATTGTCACCATGGGCACTGTCACCATGAGCCCACTCACCATGGGAATTGTCAACTTAGGTACTGTCATCATGGGCACTGTCACCGTGAGCACTTTTACCATGAGCTCTGTCACCCTGGGCACTATCACCGTGAGTGTTGTGTACATGGACACTCTCACCATGAGCAATGTCAGAATGAATAATGTTACCCTGTGTATTGTCACCATGGGCACTGTCACCATTAGCATTACACCATGAGAATTGTGACTCTGGGCACTGTCACCATGGGCACATTCGCCATCGGCACTATCGCCAAGAACACTGTCACCGTGAGCCCTGTCACTGTGTGCAGTTTCAGCATACTCACTATCACCGTAAGCAATGTCACCATGAGCAATATCTCCACAGGCACTGTCACCATTTTGCACTGCCACCATGTGCAGTGTCACCATGGACACTTTTACCATGAGTACTGTCACCATGGGTAATATCACCATGGGCACTGTCACTGTGAGCACTGTCACTATGAGAATTGACACCATAGGCCCTGTCAACATGAGAACTGTCACCATCGGCACTGACAACATGGAGAACATCACCTTGAGCACTGTCAACATGAGCACTGTCACCATGAGCAATGTCACCATGGTCACATTCAATGTAAGAACTGTCACCACGGGGACTATCAACATTGGCAATGTCACAGTGGGGTTGTCACCATGAGCACTATCACCGTGGGCAATGTTTCCATGGGCAGTTTCACCATGAGCACTGTCACTATTGGCACTCTCAGCATGGGCATTGTCACAATGGGCACCATCAACGTGAGCACTGTCAACATGGGCCTTGTCACACTGGGTGTTATCAGCATGGGCACTGTCACTGTGGGCACTGTCCCAATGGGAAGTATCACCATGGGCTTTGTCAGCCTAGGCAGTGTCACTGTGGGCACGGACACCGTGACATCTATCACCATAAACACTGTAAACATGGGCACTGTCACCATGAGCACAGTCACCATGAGCATTGTCACAATGAGCACTGTTACTTATGGCACTGCCAACATGAGCACTGTCATTATGGGCATGACAACATGGACACTGTCACCCTAGGCACTCTCACCATAGGCATTATCACTGTGAGAATTGTGAACATGGACACTGTCTCCATGGGCATTATCACCATGTGCACTGTCACCATGAGTACTATCACCCAGGGTATTTTTACAATGGGCACTGTCACTGTGAGCACTACACCTTAAGAATTGTGACTATGGGCACTGTCACCATGGAAACTCTCACCATAGATCTATCACCATGAACACTGTCACCATGAACACTCTAACTGTGTGCAGTGTCACCATGCACACTGTCACAATAAGGACTATCACCATAAGCAAAGTCACCATGAGCAATGTCACCATGAGCAAAGTCACCAATTTGCACTGACACCATGTGCAGAGTAACCATGCGTTTTATCACCATAGGCACTTCTACCCTGAGAAATGTGACCATGCAGAATGTCTCTATGGGCACTGGCACCATGGGCACTATCACCGTGAGCACTGTCAGCATGTGCACTGTCACTATTTAGCACTGTCACCAGGTGAACTACCACCATGGGCACTGTCACGATGGGCACTATCACTGTGAGCACGGTTACCATGGGCACTGTAACAATGCACAGTGTCACCATCGGTACTGTCCCGATGGGAACTGCCACCAAGAACAGTGTCACCATTAGCACTGTCACCACGAGCACTGGCACCTGGGCACTGCTATTATGAGCACTGTCACCATGAGATCTGTCGCTATGAGAACTGCCACCATGGGTATTTTCAACATGAGTACTGTCACCATGGTATTGTCACCATTTGCACTGTCACCATGAACACTATTACCGTGAGCACTCTCACTGTGGTCACTGTCACCATGAGCACTGTCGCCATGGGTACTGGCACAATGTAGACAGACACCATGAGCACTGTCACCATGGGCACCATCAGTGTGAGCACTCTCACCATGGCCACTGTCACCTTGGGCACTGTTACCATGAGCACTGTCACCATAGGCAATGGCACCATGGGCCCTGTCATCATGGGCACTCTCACCATGGGCACTATCAGTGTGAGCAGTGTCACCATGGATACTGCAAACATGAGAACTGTCACCGTGAGTACTGTCACCATGAGTACAGTCCTCACGGGTTGTCACCATGTGCACTGTCACCGTGAGAACTGTCAACAGGGGCACTGTCACCATTTTTCACTGCCACCATGTGCAGTGTCACCATGGGCACTATCACCATGGAAAGTATCACCGTGAACACTGTCACCATGAACACTGCAACTGTGTGCAGTGTCAACATGCACACTGTCACCGTAAGGACTATCACTGTAAGCAAAGTCACTATGAGCAATGTCACCATGGGCACTGTCACCATGAGCACTTGATCACTGAGTACTGTCACCATGGGTAATATCACCATGGGCACTGTCACCGTGAGAACTATCACCGTGAGCAATGCCATGATGGGCACTGGCGCCGTGGGTCTTTTCACTATTAGCACTGAAACAATGTGCACTATCACTGTGAGAAATCTCACCGTGCTAACTGTCCCCAAGGGCACTGTCACAGAGGGAAAAGTCATCATGGGCACTGTCACAGTCAGTATTCTCACCATGGGCACTCTCATTGTGGGCAATGCCTCCGTGAGCACCATTACCATGAACACTGCTACCATGAACACTCTCATGATAAGAACTGTCACCATGGGCACAGACACCATGGGCACTCTCACGGTGTGCACTGTCACCAGGGGCACTGTCAAAATGGGCACTGTCACCATGAGCACTGGAACCATGGGCATTCTCACCATGGGCACTATCACCATGAGCAGTATTACCATGGGCACTCTCACTATTTTGCACTGCCACCAGATGCACCATAACCATGTGCACTGTCACCATGGGCAGTGTCACCATCGGTAGTCTAACCATGCGCACTTCCACCACGATCACTGCCACCAAGAGCACTGTCACCATGATCACTGCCACCATGAGCACTGTCACAAGAACTGCCAATATGAGAACTGCCACCATGGGCACTATCACCATGATTAGTGTCACCGTGGGTATTGTCACCTTGGGCACTGTCAACGTGAGAAATATCACCGTGAGCACTATCACCCTGAGCACTGTCACCAAGGGAACAGCTTCAATGCGGATGGTCACCATGAACACTGTCACACTGGGCACTATCACCGTGAGAACAGTCACCGTGGTCACTGTCACCATGAGCACATTTTCTGTGAGCTCGGTCACCCTTGGTATTGTCACCATTGGTGGTATCGCCATGAGAGTTGTGAACATGGGCACTCTCACCATGGGCAATATAACCATGAATACTGTCACCCTGTGTATTTTCACCATGGGCACTGTCACTGTGAGCACTACACTGTGAGAGTTGTGACTATGGTCACTGTCACCATGGACACTCTCACCATGAGAACTATCACCATGAACACTGTCACCATGAACACTGTCACTGTGTGCAGGTTCATCATGTGCACTGTCACTGTAAGGACTATCACTGTAAGCAAAGTCACCATGAGCAATATCACCATGGGCACTGTCACCATTTTGCACTGCCACCATATGCAGTGGCACCATGGGTAATATCACCATAGCCACTTTCAACATGAGAAATGTAACCGTGTGGAATGTCGTTATGGGCACTGGCACCATGGGAATCATCACAGTGAGCACTGTCACAACAGGCACTATCAACATGAGAAATCTCACCAGGCTAACTGTCCACATGGGCACTGTCACCGTGAGAAGTGTCACCATGGGCACTGTCACTGTCGGCACTGTCACCATGGGCACTGTCATTGTGGGCACTGTCTCCATGGCCACTGCCACTGTGTGCTCTGTCACCATGAACTCTGTAACAATGCCCATTATCACCGTGTGCACTGTCACCATGGGCACTATCACCGTGAGCACTGTCAGCATGTGCACTGTCACTATTTAGCACTGTCACCAAGTGAACTACCACCATGGGCACTGTCACAATGTTCACTATCACCGTGAGCACGGTTACCATGGGCACTGTAACAATGCACAGTGTCACCATCAGTACTGTCCCAATGGGGACTGCCACCAAGAACACTGTCACCATTAGCATTGTCACGACGAGCACTGGCACCTTGGCACTGCTATTATGAGCACTGTCACCATGAGATCTGTCGCTATGAGAACTGCCACCATGGGTATTTTCAACATGAGTACTGTCACCATGGGTATTGTCACCATGGGCACTGTCACCGTGAGCACTACACCGTGAGAATTGTGACTATGGGCACTGTCACCATGGGCACATTCACGATCGGCACTATCGCCATGAACACTGTCACCATGAGCACTATCACTGTGTGCAGTTTCACAATACACACTATCACCGTAGGGAATATCACCATAAGCAATGTCACCATGAGCAAGATCACCATGGGCACTGTCACCATTTTGCACTGCCACCATGTGCAGTGTCACCATGGGCAATTTCACTATGAGAACTGTCACCATGGGAAATATCACCGTGGGCACTGTCACCATGAGCACTGTCACTATGAGAATTTACACCATTGGTCCTGTCAACATGAGAACTGTCACCATCGGCACTGTCAACATGGAGACCATCACCTTGAGCACTGTCAACATGAGTACTGTCACCATGAGCAATGTCACCATGGTCACATTTAATGTAAGAACTGTCACCACGGGGACTATCACCGTTGGCAATGTCACGGGCTTGTCACCATGAGCACTATCACCATGGGCGATGTCTCCATGGGCAGTTTCACCATGAGCACTGTCACTATTGGCACTGTCACAATGGGCACCATCACCGTGAGCAGTGTCACCATGGGCCTTGTCACACTGGGTGCTTTTAGCATGGGCACTGTCACCGTGGGCACTGTCTCAATGAGAAGTATAACCATGGGCTTTGTCAGCCTAGGCAGTGTCACTGTGGGCACGGACATCGTGACATCTATCACCATAAACACTGTAAACATGGGCACTGTCACCATGATCACGGTCACCATGAGCATTGATACAATGAGCACTGTTATTTATGGCACTGCCAACATGAGCACTGTCACCATGGGCAAGACACCATGGGCACTGCCACCATGGGCATTGTCACCCTAGGCACTCTCAACATAGGCATTATCACTATGAGAATTGTGAACATGGACACTGTCTCCATGGGCATTAACACCATTAGCACTGTCACCATGAGTACTGTCAGCATGTGCACTGTCACTATTTAGCACTGTCACCAGGTGAACTACCACCATGGGCACTATCACGATGTGCACTATCACCATGAGCACGGTTACCATAGGCACTGTAACAATGTGCAGTGTCACCATCGGTACTGTCTCCATAGGAACTGCCACCAACAGCACTGTCACCATTAACACTGTCACCACCTTGGGACTGTTATTATGAGCATGGTCAGCATGAGAACTGTCGCTGTGAGAACTGCCACCATAGGTATTTTCAACAAGAGTACTGTCACCATGGGTATTGTCATCATTTGCACTGTCACCATGAGCACTATTACCGTGAGCACTATCACTGTGGTCACTGACACCATGAGCACTGTTGCCATGGGTACTGGCACAATGCGGACTGGCACCATGAACCCTGTCACTGTGGCCACTATCAATGTGAGCACTCTCACCGTGGTCACTGTCACCATGGGCACTGTTACCAGGAGACCTGTAACCATGGTCACATTCAACATAAGAGCTGTCACCATGGGGACTATCACCTTCGGCACTGTCACCATGGGCACTGTCACCATGAGCACTGTCACCATGGGCCTTGTCACACTGGGCGCTGTCACCGTGAGCACTGCCACAATGGGAAGTATCACCATGGGATTTGTCAGCCTGAGCACTGTCCCCGTGGGCACTGACACCATGACATCTATCACCATAAACACTGTAACAAGGGAACGGTCACCATGAGCACTGCCACAATGGGCCCTGTTATTTATGGCACTGCCAACATGAGCACTGTCACCATGAGCACTGTCACAATGGCCATGACACCATGGGCCCTGTCACCATGGGTATTGTCACCCTAGGTAATCTCGCCATAGGCATTGTCACTGTGAGAATCGTGAACATGGGCAATGTCACCATAAGCACTGTCACCATGAGTACTGTCACCCTGGGTATTTCCACTATGGGCACTGTCACTGTGAGCACTACACCATGAGAATTGTGACTATGGGCACTGTCAACATGGACACTCTCACCATGGGAACTATCACCGTGAACACTGTCAGCATGAACACTGTCACTGTGTGCAGTGTCACCATGCACAATGTCACCGTAAGGACTATCACCGTAAGCAAAGTCACCATGAGCAATGTCACCATGGGCACGGTCACCATTTTGCACTGCCACCATGTGCAGTGTCACCATGGGTAATATCACCATAGGCACTTTCACAGTGAGAAATGTGACCATGCGGAGTGTCTCAATGGGCACTGGCACCATGGGCATTGTCACTGTGAGCACTGTCACAACGGGCACTATCACTATGAAAAATCTCACCATGCTAACTGTCCCCATGGGCACTATCACCGTGAGAAGTGTCACCATGGGCACCGTCACTGTTGGCACTGTCACCATGAACACTGTCACCATGGCTACTATCACTGTGAGAACAGTCACCATGGGCACTGTCAACATGGAGACTATCACCTTGAGCCCTGTCACCATGAGCACTGTCACCATGAGATATTTCAAGAGGGTCACTTTCACCATGAGAACTGTCAACACGGGGACTCTCACCATTGACACTGACTCCAAGGGGTTTTCACGATGAGCACTATCACCATGGGCAGTGTCTCCATGGGAAGGTTCACCATGAGCACTCTCACTATTGGCACTATCACCATCGGCACTGTCATCATCGGCACGGTCTCCGTGAGCACTGTCACAATGGGCATTGTCACACTGGGTGCTTTCACCATGGGCACTGTCACCATTCCACTCTCACCATGGACACTGTGATCTTGGTCACTGCCACCATGGGCTCTGTCACCGTGGGCACTGTCACAATGGGAAGTATAACCATGGGCTTTGTCAGCATGGGCGCTGTCACCGTGGGCATGGCCACCATGACATCTATCACCATAAGCACTGTAAACTTGGGCCCTGTCACCATGAGCACGGTTACCATGAGCACTGCCACAATGAGAACTGTCACTTATGGCACTGTCCACATGAGGAGTGTCACCATGATCACTGTCACCATGGAAAGGAAACCCTGGGCACTGTCACCATGAGCACTCTCACCATGGGAATTGTCACCTTAGGTACAGTCACCATGGGCACTGTCACCGTGAGCACTTTTACCATGAGCTCTGTAACCCTGGGCACTATCACCGTGAGTGTTGTGTACATGGACACTCTCACCATGAGCAATGTCACCATGAATACTGTCACCCTGTGCATTGTCACCATGGGCACTGTCACCATGAGCATTACACCGTGAGAATTGTGACTCTGGGCACTGTCACCATGGGCACATGTGCCATCGGCACTATCGCCGTGAACACTGTCACCATGAGCACTGTCACTGTGTGCAGTTTCAGCATACACACTGTCACCGTAAGCAATGTCACCATGAGCAATATCTCCATGGGCATTGTCACCATTTTGCACTGCCACCACGTGCAGTGTCACCATGGACACTTTTACCGTGAGTACTGTCACCATGGGTAATATCACCATGGGCAATGTCACCCTGAGCACTATTACAGTGAGCACTATCACCATGAGCACTCTCACTGTGGTCACTGTCACCATGAGCACTGTCGCCATGGGTACTGGCACAATGCGGACTGGCACCATGAGCCCTGTCACCGTGGCCACTATCACTGTGAGCACTCTCACCGTGGTCACTGTCACCATTGGCACTGTTACTAGGAGCACTGTCACCATGGTCACATTCAACGTAAGAGCTGTCAACACGGAGACTATCACCATTGGCACTGTCACCATGGGGTTGTCACCATGAGCACTATCACCATGGGCGATGTCTCCATGGGCAGTTTCACCATGAGCACTGTCACTATTGGCACTCTCACCATCGGCACTGTCACCATGGGCACTGTCACCGTGAGCACTGTCACCATGGGCCTTGTCACACTGGGCGCTGTCACCATGGGCACTGTCACCATGAGCACTGTCACAATGGGAAGTATCACCAACGGATTTGTCAGCCTGAGCACTGTCCCTGTGGGCACTGACCCCGTGACATCTATCACCATAAACACTGTAAACATGGGCACTGTCACCATGAGCATGGTCACCATGAGCACTGTCACAACGGGCACTATCACCGTGAGAAATCTCACCATGCTAACTCTCCCCATGGGCACTGTCACCGTGAGAAGTGTCACCATGGGCACTATCACGGTGAGAACAGTCACCATGGTCACTGTCACCATGGGCACTGTCATTAAGAGCATTATCACCCTAAGCACTGTCACTGTGAGAACAGTCACCATGAGCACTGTCAACATGGAAACTATCACCTTGAGCCATGTCACCATGAGCACTGTCACCATGAGATATTTCAACAGGGTCACTTTCACCGTGAGAACTGTGAACACGGGGATTCTCACCATTGACACTGCCTCCGAGGGGTAATCACGATGAGCACTATCACCATGGGCAGTGTCTCCATGGGCAGTTTCACCATGAGCACTCTCACTATTGGCACTATCACCATCGGCACTGTCATCATCGGCACGGTCACCGTGAGCACTGTCACAATGGGCGTTGTCACACTGGGTGCTGTCACCATGGGCACAGTCACCATTCCACTCTCACCATGGGCACTGTGATCTTGGTCACTGTCACCATGGACTCTCTCACCGTGGGCACTGTCACAATGTGAAGTATCACCATGGGCTTTGTCAGCGTGGGCACTGTCACCGTGGGCATGGCCACCATGACATCTATCACCATAAGCACTGTAATCTTGGGCCCTATCACCATGAGCACGGTTACCATGAGCACTGCCACAATGAGAACTGTCACTTATGGCACTGTCCACATGAGGAGTGTCACCATGATCACTGTCACCATGGGCAGGACACCCTGGGTATTGTCACCATGGGCACTGTCACCATGAGCCCACTCACCATGGGAATTGTCAACTTAGGTACTGTCATCATGGGCACTGTCACCGTGAGCACTTTTACCATGAGCTCTGTCACCCTGGGCACTATCACCGTGAGTGTTGTGTACATGGACACTCTCACCATGAGCAATGTCAGAATGAATAATGTTACCCTGTGTATTGTCACCATGGGCACTGTCACCATTAGCATTACACCATGAGAATTGTGACTCTGGGCACTGTCACCATGGGCACATTCGCCATCGGCACTATCGCCAAGAACACTGTCACCGTGAGCCCTGTCACTGTGTGCAGTTTCAGCATACTCACTATCACCGTAAGCAATGTCACCATGAGCAATATCTCCACAGGCACTGTCACCATTTTGCACTGCCACCATGTGCAGTGTCACCATGGACACTTTTACCATGAGTACTGTCACCATGGGTAATATCACCATGGGCACTGTCACTGTGAGCACTGTCACTATGAGAATTGACACCATAGGCCCTGTCAACATGAGAACTGTCACCATCGGCACTGACAACATGGAGAACATCACCTTGAGCACTGTCAACATGAGCACTGTCACCATGAGCAATGTCACCATGGTCACATTCAATGTAAGAACTGTCACCACGGGGACTATCAACATTGGCAATGTCACAGTGGGGTTGTCACCATGAGCACTATCACCGTGGGCAATGTTTCCATGGGCAGTTTCACCATGAGCACTGTCACTATTGGCACTCTCAGCATGGGCATTGTCACAATGGGCACCATCAACGTGAGCACTGTCAACATGGGCCTTGTCACACTGGGTGTTATCAGCATGGGCACTGTCACTGTGGGCACTGTCCCAATGGGAAGTATCACCATGGGCTTTGTCAGCCTAGGCAGTGTCACTGTGGGCACGGACACCGTGACATCTATCACCATAAACACTGTAAACATGGGCACTGTCACCATGAGCACAGTCACCATGAGCATTGTCACAATGAGCACTGTTACTTATGGCACTGCCAACATGAGCACTGTCATTATGGGCATGACAACATGGACACTGTCACCCTAGGCACTCTCACCATAGGCATTATCACTGTGAGAATTGTGAACATGGACACTGTCTCCATGGGCATTATCACCATGTGCACTGTCACCATGAGTACTATCACCCAGGGTATTTTTACAATGGGCACTGTCACTGTGAGCACTACACCTTAAGAATTGTGACTATGGGCACTGTCACCATGGAAACTCTCACCATAGATCTATCACCATGAACACTGTCACCATGAACACTCTAACTGTGTGCAGTGTCACCATGCACACTGTCACAATAAGGACTATCACCATAAGCAAAGTCACCATGAGCAATGTCACCATGAGCAAAGTCACCAATTTGCACTGACACCATGTGCAGAGTAACCATGCGTTTTATCACCATAGGCACTTCTACCCTGAGAAATGTGACCATGCAGAATGTCTCTATGGGCACTGGCACCATGGGCACTATCACCGTGAGCACTGTCAGCATGTGCACTGTCACTATTTAGCACTGTCACCAGGTGAACTACCACCATGGGCACTGTCACGATGGGCACTATCACTGTGAGCACGGTTACCATGGGCACTGTAACAATGCACAGTGTCACCATCGGTACTGTCCCGATGGGAACTGCCACCAAGAACAGTGTCACCATTAGCACTGTCACCACGAGCACTGGCACCTGGGCACTGCTATTATGAGCACTGTCACCATGAGATCTGTCGCTATGAGAACTGCCACCATGGGTATTTTCAACATGAGTACTGTCACCATGGTATTGTCACCATTTGCACTGTCACCATGAACACTATTACCGTGAGCACTCTCACTGTGGTCACTGTCACCATGAGCACTGTCGCCATGGGTACTGGCACAATGTAGACAGACACCATGAGCACTGTCACCATGGGCACCATCAGTGTGAGCACTCTCACCATGGCCACTGTCACCTTGGGCACTGTTACCATGAGCACTGTCACCATAGGCAATGGCACCATGGGCCCTGTCATCATGGGCACTCTCACCATGGGCACTATCAGTGTGAGCAGTGTCACCATGGATACTGCAAACATGAGAACTGTCACCGTGAGTACTGTCACCATGAGTACAGTCCTCACGGGTTGTCACCATGTGCACTGTCACCGTGAGAACTGTCAACAGGGGCACTGTCACCATTTTTCACTGCCACCATGTGCAGTGTCACCATGGGCACTATCACCATGGAAAGTATCACCGTGAACACTGTCACCATGAACACTGCAACTGTGTGCAGTGTCAACATGCACACTGTCACCGTAAGGACTATCACTGTAAGCAAAGTCACTATGAGCAATGTCACCATGGGCACTGTCACCATGAGCACTTGATCACTGAGTACTGTCACCATGGGTAATATCACCATGGGCACTGTCACCGTGAGAACTATCACCGTGAGCAATGCCATGATGGGCACTGGCGCCGTGGGTCTTTTCACTATTAGCACTGAAACAATGTGCACTATCACTGTGAGAAATCTCACCGTGCTAACTGTCCCCAAGGGCACTGTCACAGAGGGAAAAGTCATCATGGGCACTGTCACAGTCAGTATTCTCACCATGGGCACTCTCATTGTGGGCAATGCCTTCATGAGCACCATTACCATGAACACTGCTACCATGAACACTCTCATGATAAGAACTGTCACCATGGGCACAGACACCATGGGCACTCTCACGGTGTGCACTGTCACCAGGGGCACTGTCAAAATGGGCACTGTCACCATGAGCACTGGAACCATGGGCATTCTCACCATGGGCACTATCACCATGAGCAGTATTACCATGGGCACTCTCACTATTTTGCACTGCCACCAGATGCACCATAACCATGTGCACTGTCACCATGGGCAGTGTCACCATCGGTAGTCTAACCATGCGCACTTCCACCACGATCACTGCCACCAAGAGCACTGTCACCATGATCACTGCCACCATGAGCACTGTCACAAGAACTGCCAATATGAGAACTGCCACCATGGGCACTATCACCATGATTAGTGTCACCGTGGGTATTGTCACCTTGGGCACTGTCAACGTGAGAAATATCACCGTGAGCACTATCACCCTGAGCACTGTCACCAAGGGAACAGCTTCAATGCGGATGGTCACCATGAACACTGTCACACTGGGCACTATCACCGTGAGAACAGTCACCGTGGTCACTGTCACCATGAGCACATTTTCTGTGAGCTCGGTCACCCTTGGTATTGTCACCATTGGTGGTATCGCCGTGAGAGTTGTGAACATGGGCACTCTCACCATGGGCAATATAACCATGAATACTGTCACCCTGTGTATTTTCACCATGGGCACTGTCACTGTGAGCACTACACTGTGAGAGTTGTGACTATGGTCACTGTCACCATGGACACTCTCACCATGAGAACTATCACCATGAACACTGTCACCATGAACACTGTCACTGTGTGCAGGTTCATCATGTGCACTGTCACTGTAAGGACTATCACTGTAAGCAAAGTCACCATGAGCAATATCACCATGGGCACTGTCACCATTTTGCACTGCCACCATATGCAGTGGCACCATGGGTAATATCACCATAGCCACTTTCAACATGAGAAATGTAACCGTGTGGAATGTCGTTATGGGCACTGGCACCATGGGAATCATCACAGTGAGCACTGTCACAACAGGCACTATCAACATGAGAAATCTCACCAGGCTAACTGTCCACATGGGCACTGTCACCGTGAGAAGTGTCACCATGGGCACTGTCACTGTCGGCACTGTCACCATGGGCACTGTCATTGTGGGCACTGTCTCCATGGCCACTGCCACCGTGTGCTCTGTCACCATGAACTCTGTAACAATGCCCATTATCACCGTGTGCACTGTCACCATGGGCACTATCACCGTGAGCACTGTCAGCATGTGCACTGTCACTATTTAGCACTGTCACCAGGTGAACTACCACCATGGGCACTGTCACGATGTGCACTACCACCGTGAGCACGGTTACCATGGGCACTGTAACAATGCACAGTGTCACCATCAGTACTGTCCCAATGGGGACTGCCACCAAGAACACTGTCACCATTAGCATTGTCACGACGAGCACTGGCACCTTGGCACTGCTATTATGAGCACTGTCACCATGAGATCTGTCGCTATGAGAACTGCCACCATGGGTATTTTCAACATGAGTACTGTCACCATGGGTATTGTCACCATGGGCACTGTCACCGTGAGCACTACACCGTGAGAATTGTGACTATGGGCACTGTCACCATGGGCACATTCACGATCGGCACTATCGCCATGAACACTGTCACCATGAGCACTATCACTGTGTGCAGTTTCACAATACACACTATCACCGTAGGGAATATCACCATAAGCAATGTCACCATGAGCAAGATCACCATGGGCACTGTCACCATTTTGCACTGCCACCATGTGCAGTGTCACCATGGGCAATTTCACTATGAGAACTGTCACCATGGGAAATATCACCGTGGGCACTGTCACCATGAGCACTGTCACTATGAGAATTTACACCATTGGTCCTGTCAACATGAGAACTGTCACCATCGGCACTGTCAACATGGAGACCATCACCTTGAGCACTGTCAACATGAGCACTGTCACCATGAGCAATGTCACCATGGTCACATTCAATGTAAGAACTGTCACCACGGGGACTATCAACATTGGCAATGTCACAGTGGGGTTGTCACCATGAGCACTATCACCGTGGGCAATGTTTCCATGGGCAGTTTCACCATGAGCACTGTCACTATTGGCACTCTCAGCATGGGCATTGTCACAATGGGCACCATCAACGTGAGCACTGTCAACATGGGCCTTGTCACACTGGGTGTTATCAGCATGGGCACTGTCACTGTGGGCACTGTCCCAATGGGAAGTATCACCATGGGCTTTGTCAGCCTAGGCAGTGTCACTGTGGGCACGGACACCGTGACATCTATCACCATAAACACTGTAAACATGGGCACTGTCACCATGAGCACAGTCACCATGAGCATTGTCACAATGAGCACTGTTACTTATGGCACTGCCAACATGAGCACTGTCATTATGGGCATGACAACATGGACACTGTCACCCTAGGCACTCTCACCATAGGCATTATCACTGTGAGAATTGTGAACATGGACACTGTCTCCATGGGCATTATCACCATGTGCACTGTCACCATGAGTACTATCACCCAGGGTATTTTTACAATGGGCACTGTCACTGTGAGCACTACACCTTAAGAATTGTGACTATGGGCACTGTCACCATGGAAACTCTCACCATAGATCTATCACCATGAACACTGTCACCATGAACACTCTAACTGTGTGCAGTGTCACCATGCACACTGTCACAATAAGGACTATCACCATAAGCAAAGTCACCATGAGCAATGTCACCATGAGCAAAGTCACCAATTTGCACTGACACCATGTGCAGAGTAACCATGCGTTTTATCACCATAGGCACTTCTACCCTGAGAAATGTGACCATGCAGAATGTCTCTATGGGCACTGGCACCATGGGCACTATCACCGTGAGCACTGTCAGCATGTGCACTGTCACTATTTAGCACTGTCACCAGGTGAACTACCACCATGGGCACTGTCACGATGGGCACTATCACTGTGAGCACGGTTACCATGGGCACTGTAACAATGCACAGTGTCACCATCGGTACTGTCCCGATGGGAACTGCCACCAAGAACAGTGTCACCATTAGCACTGTCACCACGAGCACTGGCACCTGGGCACTGCTATTATGAGCACTGTCACCATGAGATCTGTCGCTATGAGAACTGCCACCATGGGTATTTTCAACATGAGTACTGTCACCATGGTATTGTCACCATTTGCACTGTCACCATGAACACTATTACCGTGAGCACTCTCACTGTGGTCACTGTCACCATGAGCACTGTCGCCATGGGTACTGGCACAATGTAGACAGACACCATGAGCACTGTCACCATGGGCACCATCAGTGTGAGCACTCTCACCATGGCCACTGTCACCTTGGGCACTGTTACCATGAGCACTGTCACCATAGGCAATGGCCCCATGGGCCCTGTCATCATGGGCACTCTCACCATGGGCACTATCAGTGTGAGCAGTGTCACCATGGATACTGCAAACATGAGAACTGTCACCGTGAGTACTGTCACCATGAGTACAGTCCTCACGGGTTGTCACCATGTGCACTGTCACCGTGAGAACTGTCAACAGGGGCACTGTCACCATTTTTCACTGCCACCATGTGCAGTGTCACCATGGGCACTATCACCATGGAAAGTATCACCGTGAACACTGTCACCATGAACACTGCAACTGTGTGCAGTGTCAACATGCACACTGTCACCGTAAGGACTATCACTGTAAGCAAAGTCACTATGAGCAATGTCACCATGGGCACTGTCACCATGAGCACTTGATCACTGAGTACTGTCACCATGGGTAATATCACCATGGGCACTGTCACCGTGAGAACTATCACCGTGAGCAATGCCATGATGGGCACTGGCGCCGTGGGTCTTTTCACTATTAGCACTGAAACAATGTGCACTATCACTGTGAGAAATCTCACCGTGCTAACTGTCCCCAAGGGCACTGTCACAGAGGGAAAAGTCATCATGGGCACTGTCACAGTCAGTATTCTCACCATGGGCACTCTCATTGTGGGCAATGCCTCCGTGAGCACCATTACCATGAACACTGCTACCATGAACACTCTCATGATAAGAACTGTCACCATGGGCACAGACACCATGGGCACTCTCACGGTGTGCACTGTCACCAGGGGCACTGTCAAAATGGGCACTGTCACCATGAGCACTGGAACCATGGGCATTCTCACCATGGGCACTATCACCATGAGCAGTATTACCATGGGCACTCTCACTATTTTGCACTGCCACCAGATGCACCATAACCATGTGCACTGTCACCATGGGCAGTGTCACCATCGGTAGTCTAACCATGCGCACTTCCACCACGATCACTGCCACCAAGAGCACTGTCACCATGATCACTGCCACCATGAGCACTGTCACAAGAACTGCCAATATGAGAACTGCCACCATGGGCACTATCACCATGATTAGTGTCACCGTGGGTATTGTCACCTTGGGCACTGTCAACGTGAGAAATATCACCGTGAGCACTATCACCCTGAGCACTGTCACCAAGGGAACAGCTTCAATGCGGATGGTCACCATGAACACTGTCACACTGGGCACTATCACCGTGAGAACAGTCACCGTGGTCACTGTCACCATGAGCACATTTTCTGTGAGCTCGGTCACCCTTGGTATTGTCACCATTGGTGGTATCGCCATGAGAGTTGTGAACATGGGCACTCTCACCATGGGCAATATAACCATGAATACTGTCACCCTGTGTATTTTCACCATGGGCACTGTCACTGTGAGCACTACACTGTGAGAGTTGTGACTATGGTCACTGTCACCATGGACACTCTCACCATGAGAACTATCACCATGAACACTGTCACCATGAACACTGTCACTGTGTGCAGGTTCATCATGTGCACTGTCACTGTAAGGACTATCACTGTAAGCAAAGTCACCATGAGCAATATCACCATGGGCACTGTCACCATTTTGCACTGCCACCATATGCAGTGGCACCATGGGTAATATCACCATAGCCACTTTCAACATGAGAAATGTAACCGTGTGGAATGTCGTTATGGGCACTGGCACCATGGGAATCATCACAGTGAGCACTGTCACAACAGGCACTATCAACATGAGAAATCTCACCAGGCTAACTGTCCACATGGGCACTGTCACCGTGAGAAGTGTCACCATGGGCACTGTCACTGTCGGCACTGTCATTGTGGGCACTGTCTCCATGGCCACTGCCACCGTGTGCTCTGTCACCATGAACTCTGTAACAATGCCCATTATCACCGTGTGCACTGTCACCATGGGCACTATCACCGTGAGCACTGTCAGCATGTGCACTGTCACTATTTAGCACTGTCACCAAGTGAACTACCACCATGGGCACTGTCACAATGTTCACTATCACCGTGAGCACGGTTACCATGGGCACTGTAACAATGCACAGTGTCACCATCAGTACTGTCCCAATGGGGACTGCCACCAAGAACACTGTCACCATTAGCATTGTCACGACGAGCACTGGCACCTTGGCACTGCTATTATGAGCACTGTCACCATGAGATCTGTCGCTATGAGAACTGCCACCATGGGTATTTTCAACATGAGTACTGTCACCATGGGTATTGTCACCATGGGCACTGTCACCGTGAGCACTACACCGTGAGAATTGTGACTATGGGCACTGTCACCATGGGCACATTCACGATCGGCACTATCGCCATGAACACTGTCACCATGAGCACTATCACTGTGTGCAGTTTCACAATACACACTATCACCGTAGGGAATATCACCATAAGCAATGTCACCATGAGCAAGATCACCATGGGCACTGTCACCATTTTGCACTGCCACCATGTGCAGTGTCACCATGGGCAATTTCACTATGAGAACTGTCACCATGGGAAATATCACCGTGGGCACTGTCACCATGAGCACTGTCACTATGAGAATTTACATCATTGGTCCTGTCAACATGAGAACTGTCACCATCGGCACTGTCAACATGGAGACCATCACCTTGAGCACTGTCAACATGAGTACTGTCACCATGAGCAATGTCACCATGGTCACATTTAATGTAAGAACTGTCACCACGGGGACTATCACCGTTGGCAATGTCACGGGCTTGTCACCATGAGCACTATCACCATGGGCGATGTCTCCATGGGCAGTTTCACCATGAGCGCTGTCACTATTGGCACTCTCAGCATGGGCACTGTCACAATGGGCACCATCACCGTGAGCAGTGTCACCATGGGCCTTGTCACACTGGGTGCTTTTAGCATGGGCACTGTCACCGTGGGCACTGTCTCAATGAGAAGTATAACCATGGGCTTTGTCAGCCTAGGCAGTGTCACTGTGGGCACGGACATCGTGACATCTATCACCATAAACACTGTAAACATGGGCACTGTCACCATGATCACGGTCACCATGAGCATTGATACAATGAGCACTGTTATTTATGGCACTGCCAACATGAGCACTGTCACCATGGGCAAGACACCATGGGCACTGCCACCATGGGCATTGTCACCCTAGGCACTCTCAACATAGGCATTATCACTATGAGAATTGTGAACATGGACACTGTCTCCATGGGCATTAACACCATTAGCACTGTCACCATGAGTACTGTCAGCATGTGCACTGCCACTATTTAGCACTGTCACCAGGTGAACTACCACCATGGGCACTATCACGATGTGCACTATCACCATGAGCACGGTTACCATAGGCACTGTAACAATGTGCAGTGTCACCATCGGTACTGTCTCCATAGGAACTGCCACCAACAGCACTGTCACCATTAACACTGTCACCACCTTGGGACTGTTATTATGAGCATGGTCAGCATGAGAACTGTCGCTGTGAGAACTGCCACCATAGGTATTTTCAACAAGAGTACTGTCACCGTGGGTATTGTCATCATTTGCACTGTCACCATGAGCACTATTACCGTGAGCACTCTCACTGTGGTCACTGACACCATGAGCACTGTTGCCATGGGTACTGGCACAATGCGGACTGGCACCATGAACCCTGTCACTGTGGCCACTATCAATGTGAGCACTCTCACCGTGGTCACTGTCACCATGGGCACTGTTACCAGGAGACCTGTAACCATGGTCACATTCAACATAAGAGCTGTCACCATGGGGACTATCACCTTCGGCACTGTCACCATGGGCACTGTCACCATGAGCACTGTCACCATGGGCCTTGTCACACTGGGCGCTGTCACCGTGAGCACTGCCACAATGGGAAGTATCACCATGGGATTTGTCAGCCTGAGCACTGTCCCCGTGGGCACTGACACCATGACATCTATCACCATAAACACTGTAACAAGGGAACGGTCACCATGAGCACTGCCACAATGGGCCCTGTTATTTATGGCACTGCCAACATGAGCACTGTCACCATGAGCACTGTCACAATGGCCATGACACCATGGGCCCTGTCACCATGGGTATTGTCACCCTAGGTAATCTCGCCATAGGCATTGTCACTGTGAGAATCGTGAACATGGGCAATGTCACCATAAGCACTGTCACCATGAGTACTGTCACCCTGGGTATTTCCACTATGGGCACTGTCACTGTGAGCACTACACCATGAGAATTGTGACTATGGGCACTGTCAACATGGACACTCTCACCATGGGAACTATCACCGTGAACACTGTCAGCATGAACACTGTCACTGTGTGCAGTGTCACCATGCACAATGTCACCGTAAGGACTATCACCGTAAGCAAAGTCACCATGAGCAATGTCACCATGGGCACGGTCACCATTTTGCACTGCCACCATGTGCAGTGTCACCATGGGTAATATCACCATAGGCACTTTCACAGTGAGAAATGTGACCATGCGGAGTGTCTCAATGGGCACTGGCACCATGGGCATTGTCACTGTGAGCACTGTCACAACGGGCACTATCACTATGAAAAATCTCACCATGCTAACTGTCCCCATGGGCACTATCACCGTGAGAAGTGTCACCATGGGCACCGTCACTGTTGGCACTGTCACCATGAACACTGTCACCATGGCTACTATCACTGTGAGAACAGTCACCATGGGCACTGTCAACATGGAGACTATCACCTTGAGCCCTGTCACCATGAGCACTGTCACCATGAGATATTTCAAGAGGGTCACTTTCACCATGAGAACTGTCAACACGGGGACTCTCACCATTGACACTGACTCCAAGGGGTTTTCACGATGAGCACTATCACCATGGGCAGTGTCTCCATGGGAAGGTTCACCATGAGCACTCTCACTATTGGCACTATCACCATCGGCACTGTCATCATCGGCACGGTCTCCGTGAGCACTGTCACAATGGGCATTGTCACACTGGGTGCTTTCACCATGGGCACTGTCACCATTCCACTCTCACCATGGACACTGTGATCTTGGTCACTGCCACCATGGGCTCTGTCACCGTGGGCACTGTCACAATGGGAAGTATAACCATGGGCTTTGTCAGCATGGGCGCTGTCACCGTGGGCATGGCCACCATGACATCTATCACCATAAGCACTGTAAACTTGGGCCCTGTCACCATGAGCACGGTTACCATGAGCACTGCCACAATGAGAACTGTCACTTATGGCACTGTCCACATGAGGAGTGTCACCATGATCACTGTCACCATGGAAAGGAAACCCTGGGCACTGTCACCATGAGCACTCTCACCATGGGAATTGTCACCTTAGGTACAGTCACCATGGGCACTGTCACCGTGAGCACTTTTACCATGAGCTCTGTAACCCTGGGCACTATCACCGTGAGTGTTGTGTACATGGACACTCTCACCATGAGCAATGTCACCATGAATACTGTCACCCTGTGCATTGTCACCATGGGCACTGTCACCATGAGCATTACACCGTGAGAATTGTGACTCTGGGCACTGTCACCATGGGCACATGTGCCATCGGCACTATCGCCGTGAACACTGTCACCATGAGCACTGTCACTGTGTGCAGTTTCAGCATACACACTGTCACCGTAAGCAATGTCACCATGAGCAATATCTCCATGGGCATTGTCACCATTTTGCACTGCCACCACGTGCAGTGTCACCATGGACACTTTTACCGTGAGTACTGTCACCATGGGTAATATCACCATGGGCAATGTCACCCTGAGCACTATTACAGTGAGCACTATCACCATGAGCACTCTCACTGTGGTCACTGTCACCATGAGCACTGTCGCCATGGGTACTGGCACAATGCGGACTGGCACCATGAGCCCTGTCACCGTGGCCACTATCACTGTGAGCACTCTCACCGTGGTCACTGTCACCATTGGCACTGTTACTAGGAGCACTGTCACCATGGTCACATTCAACGTAAGAGCTGTCAACACGGAGACTATCACCATTGGCACTGTCACCATGGGGTTGTCACCATGAGCACTATCACCATGGGCGATGTCTCCATGGGCAGTTTCACCATGAGCACTGTCACTATTGGCACTCTCACCATCGGCACTGTCACCATGGGCACTGTCACCGTGAGCACTGTCACCATGGGCCTTGTCACACTGGGCGCTGTCACCATGGGCACTGTCACCATGAGCACTGTCACAATGGGAAGTATCACCAACGGATTTGTCAGCCTGAGCACTGTCCCTGTGGGCACTGACCCCGTGACATCTATCACCATAAACACTGTAAACATGGGCACTGTCACCATGAGCATGGTCACCATGAGCACTGTCACAACGGGCACTATCACCGTGAGAAATCTCACCATGCTAACTCTCCCCATGGGCACTGTCACCGTGAGAAGTGTCACCATGGGCACTATCACGGTGAGAACAGTCACCATGGTCACTGTCACCATGGGCACTGTCATTAAGAGCATTATCACCCTAAGCACTGTCACTGTGAGAACAGTCACCATGAGCACTGTCAACATGGAAACTATCACCTTGAGCCATGTCACCATGAGCACTGTCACCATGAGATATTTCAACAGGGTCACTTTCACCGTGAGAACTGTGAACACGGGGATTCTCACCATTGACACTGCCTCCGAGGGGTAATCACGATGAGCACTATCACCATGGGCAGTGTCTCCATGGGAAGGTTCACCATGAGCACTCTCACTATTGGCACTATCACCATCGGCACTGTCATCATCGGCACGGTCACCGTGAGCACTGTCACAATGGGCGTTGTCACACTGGGTGCTGTCACCATGGGCACAGTCACCATTCCACTCTCACCATGGGCACTGTGATCTTGGTCACTGTCACCATGGACTCTCTCACCGTGGGCACTGTCACAATGTGAAGTATCACCATGGGCTTTGTCAGCGTGGGCACTGTCACCGTGGGCATGGCCACCATGACATCTATCACCATAAGCACTGTAATCTTGGGCCCTATCACCATGAGCACGGTTACCATGAGCACTGCCACAATGAGAACTGTCACTTATGGCACTGTCCACATGAGGAGTGTCACCATGATCACTGTCACCATGGGCAGGACACCCTGGGTATTGTCACCATGGGCACTGTCACCATGAGCCCACTCACCATGGGAATTGTCAACTTAGGTACTGTCATCATGGGCACTGTCACCGTGAGCACTTTTACCATGAGCTCTGTCACCCTGGGCACTATCACCGTGAGTGTTGTGTACATGGACACTCTCACCATGAGCAATGTCAGAATGAATAATGTTACCCTGTGTATTGTCACCATGGGCACTGTCACCATTAGCATTACACCATGAGAATTGTGACTCTGGGCACTGTCACCATGGGCACATTCGCCATCGGCACTATCGCCAAGAACACTGTCACCGTGAGCCCTGTCACTGTGTGCAGTTTCAGCATACTCACTATCACCGTAAGCAATGTCACCATGAGCAATATCTCCACAGGCACTGTCACCATTTTGCACTGCCACCATGTGCAGTGTCACCATGGACACTTTTACCATGAGTACTGTCACCATGGGTAATATCACCATGGGCACTGTCACTGTGAGCACTGTCACTATGAGAATTGACACCATAGGCCCTGTCAACATGAGAACTGTCACCATCGGCACTGACAACATGGAGAACATCACCTTGAGCACTGTCAACATGAGCACTGTCACCATGAGCAATGTCACCATGGTCACATTCAATGTAAGAACTGTCACCACGGGGACTATCAACATTGGCAATGTCACAGTGGGGTTGTCACCATGAGCACTATCACCGTGGGCAATGTTTCCATGGGCAGTTTCACCATGAGCACTGTCACTATTGGCACTCTCAGCATGGGCATTGTCACAATGGGCACCATCAACGTGAGCACTGTCAACATGGGCCTTGTCACACTGGGTGTTATCAGCATGGGCACTGTCACTGTGGGCACTGTCCCAATGGGAAGTATCACCATGGGCTTTGTCAGCCTAGGCAGTGTCACTGTGGGCACGGACACCGTGACATCTATCACCATAAACACTGTAAACATGGGCACTGTCACCATGAGCACAGTCACCATGAGCATTGTCACAATGAGCACTGTTACTTATGGCACTGCCAACATGAGCACTGTCATTATGGGCATGACAACATGGACACTGTCACCCTAGGCACTCTCACCATAGGCATTATCACTGTGAGAATTGTGAACATGGACACTGTCTCCATGGGCATTATCACCATGTGCACTGTCACCATGAGTACTATCACCCAGGGTATTTTTACAATGGGCACTGTCACTGTGAGCACTACACCTTAAGAATTGTGACTATGGGCACTGTCACCATGGAAACTCTCACCATAGATCTATCACCATGAACACTGTCACCATGAACACTCTAACTGTGTGCAGTGTCACCATGCACACTGTCACAATAAGGACTATCACCATAAGCAAAGTCACCATGAGCAATGTCACCATGAGCAAAGTCACCAATTTGCACTGACACCATGTGCAGAGTAACCATGCGTTTTATCACCATAGGCACTTCTACCCTGAGAAATGTGACCATGCAGAATGTCTCTATGGGCACTGGCACCATGGGCACTATCACCGTGAGCACTGTCAGCATGTGCACTGTCACTATTTAGCACTGTCACCAGGTGAACTACCACCATGGGCACTGTCACGATGGGCACTATCACTGTGAGCACGGTTACCATGGGCACTGTAACAATGCACAGTGTCACCATCGGTACTGTCCCGATGGGAACTGCCACCAAGAACAGTGTCACCATTAGCACTGTCACCACGAGCACTGGCACCTGGGCACTGCTATTATGAGCACTGTCACCATGAGATCTGTCGCTATGAGAACTGCCACCATGGGTATTTTCAACATGAGTACTGTCACCATGGTATTGTCACCATTTGCACTGTCACCATGAACACTATTACCGTGAGCACTCTCACTGTGGTCACTGTCACCATGAGCACTGTCGCCATGGGTACTGGCACAATGTAGACAGACACCATGAGCACTGTCACCATGGGCACCATCAGTGTGAGCACTCTCACCATGGCCACTGTCACCTTGGGCACTGTTACCATGAGCACTGTCACCATAGGCAATGGCCCCATGGGCCCTGTCATCATGGGCACTCTCACCATGGGCACTATCAGTGTGAGCAGTGTCACCATGGATACTGCAAACATGAGAACTGTCACCGTGAGTACTGTCACCATGAGTACAGTCCTCACGGGTTGTCACCATGTGCACTGTCACCGTGAGAACTGTCAA
This sequence comes from Mesoplodon mirus, assembly GCF_964341445.2. Classification (NCBI taxonomy): domain Eukaryota; kingdom Metazoa; phylum Chordata; class Mammalia; order Artiodactyla; family Ziphiidae; genus Mesoplodon; species Mesoplodon mirus. The sequence continues at coordinate 2,574,115 of NW_028295808.1, read as the reverse complement.
CAGGGGCACTGTCACCATTTTTCACTGCCACCATGTGCAGTGTCACCATGGGCACTATCACCATGGAAAGTATCACCGTGAACACTGTCACCATGAACACTGCAACTGTGTGCAGTGTCAACATGCACACTGTCACCGTAAGGACTATCACTGTAAGCAAAGTCACTATGAGCAATGTCACCATGGGCACTGTCACCATGAGCACTTGATCACTGAGTACTGTCACCATGGGTAATATCACCATGGGCACTGTCACCGTGAGAACTATCACCGTGAGCAATGCCATGATGGGCACTGGCGCCGTGGGTCTTTTCACTATTAGCACTGAAACAATGTGCACTATCACTGTGAGAAATCTCACCGTGCTAACTGTCCCCAAGGGCACTGTCACAGAGGGAAAAGTCATCATGGGCACTGTCACAGTCAGTATTCTCACCATGGGCACTCTCATTGTGGGCAATGCCTCCGTGAGCACCATTACCATGAACACTGCTACCATGAACACTCTCATGATAAGAACTGTCACCATGGGCACAGACACCATGGGCACTCTCACGGTGTGCACTGTCACCAGGGGCACTGTCAAAATGGGCACTGTCACCATGAGCACTGGAACCATGGGCATTCTCACCATGGGCACTATCACCATGAGCAGTATTACCATGGGCACTCTCACTATTTTGCACTGCCACCAGATGCACCATAACCATGTGCACTGTCACCATGGGCAGTGTCACCATCGGTAGTCTAACCATGCGCACTTCCACCACGATCACTGCCACCAAGAGCACTGTCACCATGATCACTGCCACCATGAGCACTGTCACAAGAACTGCCAATATGAGAACTGCCACCATGGGCACTATCACCATGATTAGTGTCACCGTGGGTATTGTCACCTTGGGCACTGTCAACGTGAGAAATATCACCGTGAGCACTATCACCCTGAGCACTGTCACCAAGGGAACAGCTTCAATGCGGATGGTCACCATGAACACTGTCACACTGGGCACTATCACCGTGAGAACAGTCACCGTGGTCACTGTCACCATGAGCACATTTTCTGTGAGCTCGGTCACCCTTGGTATTGTCACCATTGGTGGTATCGCCGTGAGAGTTGTGAACATGGGCACTCTCACCATGGGCAATATAACCATGAATACTGTCACCCTGTGTATTTTCACCATGGGCACTGTCACTGTGAGCACTACACTGTGAGAGTTGTGACTATGGTCACTGTCACCATGGACACTCTCACCATGAGAACTATCACCATGAACACTGTCACCATGAACACTGTCACTGTGTGCAGGTTCATCATGTGCACTGTCACTGTAAGGACTATCACTGTAAGCAAAGTCACCATGAGCAATATCACCATGGGCACTGTCACCATTTTGCACTGCCACCATATGCAGTGGCACCATGGGTAATATCACCATAGCCACTTTCAACATGAGAAATGTAACCGTGTGGAATGTCGTTATGGGCACTGGCACCATGGGAATCATCACAGTGAGCACTGTCACAACAGGCACTATCAACATGAGAAATCTCACCAGGCTAACTGTCCACATGGGCACTGTCACCGTGAGAAGTGTCACCATGGGCACTGTCACTGTCGGCACTGTCACCATGGGCACTGTCATTGTGGGCACTGTCTCCATGGCCACTGCCACCGTGTGCTCTGTCACCATGAACTCTGTAACAATGCCCATTATCACCGTGTGCACTGTCACCATGGGCACTATCACCGTGAGCACTGTCAGCATGTGCACTGTCACTATTTAGCACTGTCACCAAGTGAACTACCACCATGGGCACTGTCACAATGTTCACTATCACCGTGAGCACGGTTACCATGGGCACTGTAACAATGCACAGTGTCACCATCAGTACTGTCCCAATGGGGACTGCCACCAAGAACACTGTCACCATTAGCATTGTCACGACGAGCACTGGCACCTTGGCACTGCTATTATGAGCACTGTCACCATGAGATCTGTCGCTATGAGAACTGCCACCATGGGTATTTTCAACATGAGTACTGTCACCATGGGTATTGTCACCATGGGCACTGTCACCGTGAGCACTACACCGTGAGAATTGTGACTATGGGCACTGTCACCATGGGCACATTCACGATCGGCACTATCGCCATGAACACTGTCACCATGAGCACTATCACTGTGTGCAGTTTCACAATACACACTATCACCGTAGGGAATATCACCATAAGCAATGTCACCATGAGCAAGATCACCATGGGCACTGTCACCATTTTGCACTGCCACCATGTGCAGTGTCACCATGGGCAATTTCACTATGAGAACTGTCACCATGGGAAATATCACCGTGGGCACTGTCACCATGAGCACTGTCACTATGAGAATTTACACCATTGGTCCTGTCAACATGAGAACTGTCACCATCGGCACTGTCAACATGGAGACCATCACCTTGAGCACTGTCAACATGAGTACTGTCACCATGAGCAATGTCACCATGGTCACATTTAATGTAAGAACTGTCACCACGGGGACTATCACCGTTGGCAATGTCACGGGCTTGTCACCATGAGCACTATCACCATGGGCGATGTCTCCATGGGCAGTTTCACCATGAGCACTGTCACTATTGGCACTCTCAGCATGGGCACTGTCACAATGGGCACCATCACCGTGAGCAGTGTCACCATGGGCCTTGTCACACTGGGTGCTTTTAGCATGGGCACTGTCACCGTGGGCACTGTCTCAATGAGAAGTATAACCATGGGCTTTGTCAGCCTAGGCAGTGTCACTGTGGGCACGGACATCGTGACATCTATCACCATAAACACTGTAAACATGGGCACTGTCACCATGATCACGGTCACCATGAGCATTGATACAATGAGCACTGTTATTTATGGCACTGCCAACATGAGCACTGTCACCATGGGCAAGACACCATGGGCACTGCCACCATGGGCATTGTCACCCTAGGCACTCTCAACATAGGCATTATCACGATGAGAATTGTGAACATGGACACTGTCTCCATGGGCATTAACACCATTAGCACTGTCACCATGAGTACTGTCAGCATGTGCACTGTCACTATTTAGCACTGTCACCAGGTGAACTACCACCATGGGCACTATCACGATGTGCACTATCACCATGAGCACGGTTACCATAGGCACTGTAACAATGTGCAGTGTCACCATCGGTACTGTCTCCATAGGAACTGCCACCAACAGCACTGTCACCATTAACACTGTCACCACCTTGGGACTGTTATTATGAGCATGGTCAGCATGAGAACTGTCGCTGTGAGAACTGCCACCATAGGTATTTTCAACAAGAGTACTGTCACCGTGGGTATTGTCATCATTTGCACTGTCACCATGAGCACTATTACCGTGAGCACTCTCACTGTGGTCACTGACACCATGAGCACTGTTGCCATGGGTACTGGCACAATGCGGACTGGCACCATGAACCCTGTCACTGTGGCCACTATCAATGTGAGCACTCTCACCGTGGTCACTGTCACCATGGGCACTGTTACCAGGAGACCTGTAACCATGGTCACATTCAACATAAGAGCTGTCACCATGGGGACTATCACCTTCGGCACTGTCACCATGGGCACTGTCACCATGAGCACTGTCACCATGGGCCTTGTCACACTGGGCGCTGTCACCGTGAGCACTGCCACAATGGGAAGTATCACCATGGGATTTGTCAGCCTGAGCACTGTCCCCGTGGGCACTGACACCATGACATCTATCACCATAAACACTGTAACAAGGGAACGGTCACCATGAGCACTGCCACAATGGGCCCTGTTATTTATGGCACTGCCAACATGAGCACTGTCACCATGAGCACTGTCACAATGGCCATGACACCATGGGCCCTGTCACCATGGGTATTGTCACCCTAGGTAATCTCGCCATAGGCATTGTCACTGTGAGAATCGTGAACATGGGCAATGTCACCATAAGCACTGTCACCATGAGTACTGTCACCCTGGGTATTTCCACTATGGGCACTGTCACTGTGAGCACTACACCATGAGAATTGTGACTATGGGCACTGTCACCATGGGCACATTCACGATCGGCACTATCGCCATGAACACTGTCACCATGAGCACTATCACTGTGTGCAGTTTCACAATACACACTATCACCGTAGGGAATATCACCATAAGCAATGTCACCATGAGCAAGATCACCATGGGCACTGTCACCATTTTGCACTGCCACCATGTGCAGTGTCACCATGGGCAATTTCACTATGAGAACTGTCACCATGGGAAATATCACCGTGGGCACTGTCACCATGAGCACTGTCACTATGAGAATTTACACCATTGGTCCTGTCAACATGAGAACTGTCACCATCGGCACTGTCAACATGGAGACCATCACCTTGAGCACTGTCAACATGAGTACTGTCACCATGAGCAATGTCACCATGGTCACATTTAATGTAAGAACTGTCACCACGGGGACTATCACCGTTGGCAATGTCACGGGCTTGTCACCATGAGCACTATCACCATGGGCGATGTCTCCATGGGCAGTTTCACCATGAGCACTGTCACTATTGGCACTGTCACAATGGGCACCATCACCGTGAGCAGTGTCACCATGGGCCTTGTCACACTGGGTGCTTTTAGCATGGGCACTGTCACCGTGGGCACTGTCTCAATGAGAAGTATAACCATGGGCTTTGTCAGCCTAGGCAGTGTCACTGTGGGCACGGACATCGTGACATCTATCACCATAAACACTGTAAACATGGGCACTGTCACCATGATCACGGTCACCATGAGCATTGATACAATGAGCACTGTTATTTATGGCACTGCCAACATGAGCACTGTCACCATGGGCAAGACACCATGGGCACTGCCACCATGGGCATTGTCACCCTAGGCACTCTCAACATAGGCATTATCACGATGAGAATTGTGAACATGGACACTGTCTCCATGGGCATTAACACCATTAGCACTGTCACCATGAGTACTGTCAGCATGTGCACTGTCACTATTTAGCACTGTCACCAGGTGAACTACCACCATGGGCACTATCACGATGTGCACTATCACCATGAGCACGGTTACCATAGGCACTGTAACAATGTGCAGTGTCACCATCGGTACTGTCTCCATAGGAACTGCCACCAACAGCACTGTCACCATTAACACTGTCACCACCTTGGGACTGTTATTATGAGCATGGTCAGCATGAGAACTGTCGCTGTGAGAACTGCCACCATAGGTATTTTCAACAAGAGTACTGTCACCGTGGGTATTGTCATCATTTGCACTGTCACCATGAGCACTATTACCGTGGGCACTCTCACTGTGGTCACTGACACCATGAGCACTGTTGCCATGGGTACTGGCACAATGCGGACTGGCACCATGAACCCTGTCACTGTGGCCACTATCAATGTGAGCACTCTCACCGTGGTCACTGTCACCATGGGCACTGTTACCAGGAGACCTGTAACCATGGTCACATTCAACATAAGAGCTGTCACCATGGGGACTATCACCTTCGGCACTGTCACCATGGGCACTGTCACCATGAGCACTGTCACCATGGGCCTTGTCACACTGGGCGCTGTCACCGTGAGCACTGCCACAATGGGAAGTATCACCATGGGATTTGTCAGCCTGAGCACTGTCCCCGTGGGCACTGACACCATGACATCTATCACCATAAACACTGTAACAAGGGAACGGTCACCATGAGCACTGCCACAATGGGCCCTGTTATTTATGGCACTGCCAACATGAGCACTGTCACCATGAGCACTGTCACAATGGCCATGACACCATGGGCCCTGTCACCATGGGTATTGTCACCCTAGGTAATCTCGCCATAGGCATTGTCACTGTGAGAATCGTGAACATGGGCAATGTCACCATAAGCACTGTCACCATGAGTACTGTCACCCTGGGTATTTCCACTATGGGCACTGTCACTGTGAGCACTACACCATGAGAATTGTGACTATGGGCACTGTCACCATGGGCACATTCACGATCGGCACTATCGCCATGAACACTGTCACCATGAGCACTATCACTGTGTGCAGTTTCACAATACACACTATCACCGTAGGGAATATCACCATAAGCAATGTCACCATGAGCAAGATCACCATGGGCACTGTCACCATTTTGCACTGCCACCATGTGCAGTGTCACCATGGGCAATTTCACTATGAGAACTGTCACCATGGGAAATATCACCGTGGGCACTGTCACCATGAGCACTGTCACTATGAGAATTTACACCATTGGTCCTGTCAACATGAGAACTGTCACCATCGGCACTGTCAACATGGAGACCATCACCTTGAGCACTGTCAACATGAGTACTGTCACCATGAGCAATGTCACCATGGTCACATTTAATGTAAGAACTGTCACCACGGGGACTATCACCGTTGGCAATGTCACGGGCTTGTCACCATGAGCACTATCACCATGGGCGATGTCTCCATGGGCAGTTTCACCATGAGCACTGTCACTATTGGCACTCTCAGCATGGGCACTGTCACAATGGGCACCATCACCGTGAGCAGTGTCACCATGGGCCTTGTCACACTGGGTGCTTTTAGCATGGGCACTGTCACCGTGGGCACTGTCTCAATGAGAAGTATAACCATGGGCTTTGTCAGCCTAGGCAGTGTCACTGTGGGCACGGACATCGTGACATCTATCACCATAAACACTGTAAACATGGGCACTGTCACCATGATCACGGTCACCATGAGCATTGATACAATGAGCACTGTTATTTATGGCACTGCCAACATGAGCACTGTCACCATGGGCAAGACACCATGGGCACTGCCACCATGGGCATTGTCACCCTAGGCACTCTCAACATAGGCATTATCACGATGAGAATTGTGAACATGGACACTGTCTCCATGGGCATTAACACCATTAGCACTGTCACCATGAGTACTGTCAGCATGTGCACTGTCACTATTTAGCACTGTCACCAGGTGAACTACCACCATGGGCACTATCACGATGTGCACTATCACCATGAGCACGGTTACCATAGGCACTGTAACAATGTGCAGTGTCACCATCGGTACTGTCTCCATAGGAACTGCCACCAACAGCACTGTCACCATTAACACTGTCACCACCTTGGGACTGTTATTATGAGCATGGTCAGCATGAGAACTGTCGCTGTGAGAACTGCCACCATAGGTATTTTCAACAAGAGTACTGTCACCGTGGGTATTGTCATCATTTGCACTGTCACCATGAGCACTATTACCGTGAGCACTCTCACTGTGGTCACTGACACCATGAGCACTGTTGCCATGGGTACTGGCACAATGCGGACTGGCACCATGAACCCTGTCACTGTGGCCACTATCAATGTGAGCACTCTCACCGTGGTCACTGTCACCATGGGCACTGTTACCAGGAGACCTGTAACCATGGTCACATTCAACATAAGAGCTGTCACCATGGGGACTATCACCTTCGGCACTGTCACCATGGGCACTGTCACCATGAGCACTGTCACCATGGGCCTTGTCACACTGGGCGCTGTCACCGTGAGCACTGCCACAATGGGAAGTATCACCATGGGATTTGTCAGCCTGAGCACTGTCCCCGTGGGCACTGACACCATGACATCTATCACCATAAACACTGTAACAAGGGAACGGTCACCATGAGCACTGCCACAATGGGCCCTGTTATTTATGGCACTGCCAACATGAGCACTGTCACCATGAGCACTGTCACAATGGCCATGACACCATGGGCCCTGTCACCATGGGTATTGTCACCCTAGGTAATCTCGCCATAGGCATTGTCACTGTGAGAATCGTGAACATGGGCAATGTCACCATAAGCACTGTCACCATGAGTACTGTCACCCTGGGTATTTCCACTATGGGCACTGTCACTGTGAGCACTACACCATGAGAATTGTGACTATGGGCACTGTCAACATGGACACTCTCACCATGGGAACTATCACCGTGAACACTGTCAGCATGAACACTGTCACTGTGTGCAGTGTCACCATGCACAATGTCACCGTAAGGACTATCACCGTAAGCAAAGTCACCATGAGCAATGTCACCATGGGCACGGTCACCATTTTGCACTGCCACCATGTGCAGTGTCACCATGGGTAATATCACCATAGGCACTTTCACAGTGAGAAATGTGACCATGCGGAGTGTCTCAATGGGCACTGGCACCATGGGCATTGTCACTGTGAGCACTGTCACAACGGGCACTATCACTATGAAAAATCTCACCATGCTAACTGTCCCCATGGGCACTATCACCGTGAGAAGTGTCACCATGGGCACTGTCACTGTTGGCACTGTCACCATGAACACTGTCACCATGGCTACTATCACTGTGAGAACAGTCACCATGGGCACTGTCAACATGGAGACTATCACCTTGAGCCCTGTCACCATGAGCACTGTCACCATGAGATATTTCAAGAGGGTCACTTTCACCATGAGAACTGTCAACACGGGGACTCTCACCATTGACACTGACTCCAAGGGGTTTTCACGATGAGCACTATCACCATGGGCAGTGTCTCCATGGGAAGGTTCACCATGAGCACTCTCACTATTGGCACTATCACCATCGGCACCGTCATCATCGGCACGGTCTCCGTGAGCACTGTCACAATGGGCATTGTCACACTGGGTGCTTTCACCATGGGCACTGTCACCATTCCACTCTCACCATGGACACTGTGATCTTGGTCACTGCCACCATGGGCTCTGTCACCGTGGGCACTGTCACAATGGGAAGTATAACCATGGGCTTTGTCAGCATGGGCGCTGTCACCGTGGGCATGGCCACCATGACATCTATCACCATAAGCAATGTAAACTTGGGCCCTGTCACCATGAGCACGGTTACCATGAGCACTGCCACAATGAGAACTGTCACTTATGGCACTGTCCACATGAGGAGTGTCACCATGATCACTGTCACCATGGAAAGGAAACCCTGGGCACTGTCACCATGAGCACTCTCACCATGGGAATTGTCACCTTAGGTACAGTCACCATGGGCACTGTCACCGTGAGCACTTTTACCATGAGCTCTGTAACCCTGGGCACTATCACCGTGAGTGTTGTGTACATGGACACTCTCACCATGAGCAATGTCACCATGAATACTGTCACCCTGTGCATTGTCACCATGGGCACTGTCACCATGAGCATTACACCGTGAGAATTGTGACTCTGGGCACTGTCACCATGGGCACATGTGCCATCGGCACTATCGCCGTGAACACTGTCACCATGAGCACTGTCACTGTGTGCAGTTTCAGCATACACACTGTCACCGTAAGCAATGTCACCATGAGCAATATCTCCATGGGCATTGTCACCATTTTGCACTGCCACCACGTGCAGTGTCACCATGGACACTTTTACCGTGAGTACTGTCACCATGGGTAATATCACCATGGGCAATGTCACCCTGAGCACTATTACAGTGAGCACTATCACCATGAGCACTCTCACTGTGGTCACTGTCACCATGAGCACTGTCGCCATGGGTACTGGCACAATGCGGACTGGCACCATGAGCCCTGTCACCGTGGCCACTATCACTGTGAGCACTCTCACCGTGGTCACTGTCACCATTGGCACTGTTACTAGGAGCACTGTCACCATGGTCACATTCAACGTAAGAGCTGTCAACACGGAGACTATCACCATTGGCACTGTCACCATGGGGTTGTCACCATGAGCACTATCACCATGGGCGATGTCTCCATGGGCAGTTTCACCATGAGCACTGTCACTATTGGCACTCTCACCATCGGCACTGTCACCATGGGCACTGTCACCGTGAGCACTGTCACCATGGGCCTTGTCACACTGGGCGCTGTCACCATGGGCACTGTCACCATGAGCACTGTCACAATGGGAAGTATCACCAACGGATTTGTCAGCCTGAGCACTGTCCCTGTGGGCACTGACCCCGTGACATCTATCACCATAAACACTGTAAACATGGGCACTGTCACCATGAGCATGGTCACCATGAGCACTGTCACAACGGGCACTATCACCGTGAGAAATCTCACCATGCTAACTGTCCCCATGGGCACTGTCACCGTGAGAAGTGTCACCATGGGCACTATCACGGTGAGAACAGTCACCATGGTCACTGTCACCATGGGCACTGTCATTAAGAGCATTATCACCCTAAGCACTGTCACTGTGAGAACAGTCACCATGAGCACTGTCAACATGGAAACTATCACCTTGAGCCATGTCACCATGAGCACTGTCACCATGAGATATTTCAACAGGGTCACTTTCACCGTGAGAACTGTGAACACGGGGATTCTCACCATTGACACTGCCTCCGAGGGGTAATCACGATGAGCACTATCACCATGGGCAGTGTCTCCATGGGCAGTTTCACCATGAGCACTCTCACTATTGGCACTATCACCATCGGCACTGTCATCATCGGCACGGTCACCGTGAGCACTGTCACAATGGGCGTTGTCACACTGGGTGCTGTCACCATGGGCACAGTCACCATTCCACTCTCACCATGGGCACTGTGATCTTGGTCACTGTCACCATGGACTCTCTCACCGTGGGCACTGTCACAATGTGAAGTATCACCATGGGCTTTGTCAGCGTGGGCACTGTCACCGTGGGCATGGCCACCATGACATCTATCACCATAAGCACTGTAATCTTGGGCCCTATCACCATGAGCACGGTTACCATGAGCACTGCCACAATGAGAACTGTCACTTATGGCACTGTCCACATGAGGAGTGTCACCATGATCACTGTCACCATGGGCAGGACACCCTGGGTATTGTCACCATGGGCACTGTCACCATGAGCCCACTCACCATGGGAATTGTCAACTTAGGTACTGTCATCATGGGCACTGTCACCGTGAGCACTTTTACCATGAGCTCTGTCACCCTGGGCACTATCACCGTGAGTGTTGTGTACATGGACACTCTCACCATGAGCAATGTCAGAATGAATAATGTTACCCTGTGTATTGTCACCATGGGCACTGTCACCATTAGCATTACACCATGAGAATTGTGACTCTGGGCACTGTCACCATGGGCACATTCGCCATCGGCACTATCGCCAAGAACACTGTCACCGTGAGCCCTGTCACTGTGTGCAGTTTCAGCATACTCACTATCACCGTAAGCAATGTCACCATGAGCAATATCTCCACAGGCACTGTCACCATTTTGCACTGCCACCATGTGCAGTGTCACCATGGACACTTTTACCATGAGTACTGTCACCATGGGTAATATCACCATGGGCACTGTCACTGTGAGCACTGTCACTATGAGAATTGACACCATAGGCCCTGTCAACATGAGAACTGTCACCATCGGCACTGACAACATGGAGAACATCACCTTGAGCACTGTCAACATGAGCACTGTCACCATGAGCAATGTCACCATGGTCACATTCAATGTAAGAACTGTCACCACGGGGACTATCAACATTGGCAATGTCACAGTGGGGTTGTCACCATGAGCACTATCACCGTGGGCAATGTTTCCATGGGCAGTTTCACCATGAGCACTGTCACTATTGGCACTCTCAGCATGGGCATTGTCACAATGGGCACCATCAACGTGAGCACTGTCAACATGGGCCTTGTCACACTGGGTGTTATCAGCATGGGCACTGTCACTGTGGGCACTGTCCCAATGGGAAGTATCACCATGGGCTTTGTCAGCCTAGGCAGTGTCACTGTGGGCACGGACACCGTGACATCTATCACCATAAACACTGTAAACATGGGCACTGTCACCATGAGCACAGTCACCATGAGCATTGTCACAATGAGCACTGTTACTTATGGCACTGCCAACATGAGCACTGTCATTATGGGCATGACAACATGGACACTGTCACCCTAGGCACTCTCACCATAGGCATTATCACTGTGAGAATTGTGAACATGGACACTGTCTCCATGGGCATTATCACCATGTGCACTGTCACCATGAGTACTATCACCCAGGGTATTTTTACAATGGGCACTGTCACTGTGAGCACTACACCTTAAGAATTGTGACTATGGGCACTGTCACCATGGAAACTCTCACCATAGATCTATCACCATGAACACTGTCACCATGAACACTCTAACTGTGTGCAGTGTCACCATGCACACTGTCACAATAAGGACTATCACCATAAGCAAAGTCACCATGAGCAATGTCACCATGAGCAAAGTCACCAATTTGCACTGACACCATGTGCAGAGTAACCATGCGTTTTATCACCATAGGCACTTCTACCCTGAGAAATGTGACCATGCAGAATGTCTCTATGGGCACTGGCACCATGGGCACTATCACCGTGAGCACTGTCAGCATGTGCACTGTCACTATTTAGCACTGTCACCAGGTGAACTACCACCATGGGCACTGTCACGATGGGCACTATCACTGTGAGCACGGTTACCATGGGCACTGTAACAATGCACAGTGTCACCATCGGTACTGTCCCGATGGGAACTGCCACCAAGAACAGTGTCACCATTAGCACTGTCACCACGAGCACTGGCACCTGGGCACTGCTATTATGAGCACTCTCACCATGAGATCTGTCGCTATGAGAACTGCCACCATGGGTATTTTCAACATGAGTACTGTCACCATGGTATTGTCACCATTTGCACTGTCACCATGAACACTATTACCGTGAGCACTCTCACTGTGGTCACTGTCACCATGAGCACTGTCGCCATGGGTACTGGCACAATGTAGACAGACACCATGAGCACTGTCACCATGGGCACCATCAGTGTGAGCACTCTCACCATGGCCACTGTCACCTTGGGCACTGTTACCATGAGCACTGTCACCATAGGCAATGGCCCCATGGACCCTGTCATCATGGGCACTCTCACCATGGGCACTATCAGTGTGAGCAGTGTCACCATGGATACTGCAAACATGAGAACTGTCACCGTGAGTACTGTCACCATGAGTACAGTCCTCACGGGTTGTCACCATGTGCACTGTCACCGTGAGAACTGTCAACAGGGGCACTGTCACCATTTTTCACTGCCACCATGTGCAGTGTCACCATGGGCACTATCACCATGGAAAGTATCACCGTGAACACTGTCACCATGAACACTGCAACTGTGTGCAGTGTCAACATGCACACTGTCACCGTAAGGACTATCACTGTAAGCAAAGTCACTATGAGCAATGTCACCATGGGCACTGTCACCATGAGCACTTGATCACTGAGTACTGTCACCATGGGTAATATCACCATGGGCACTGTCACCGTGAGAACTATCACCGTGAGCAATGCCATGATGGGCACTGGCGCCGTGGGTCTTTTCACTATTAGCACTGAAACAATGTGCACTATCACTGTGAGAAATCTCACCGTGCTAACTGTCCCCAAGGGCACTGTCACAGAGGGAAAAGTCATCATGGGCACTGTCACAGTCAGTATTCTCACCATGGGCACTCTCATTGTGGGCAATGCCTCCGTGAGCACCATTACCATGAACACTGCTACCATGAACACTCTCATGATAAGAACTGTCACCATGGGCACAGACACCATGGGCACTCTCACGGTGTGCACTGTCACCAGGGGCACTGTCAAAATGGGCACTGTCACCATGAGCACTGGAACCATGGGCATTCTCACCATGGGCACTATCACCATGAGCAGTATTACCATGGGCACTCTCACTATTTTGCACTGCCACCAGATGCACCATAACCATGTGCACTGTCACCATGGGCAGTGTCACCATCGGTAGTCTAACCATGCGCACTTCCACCACGATCACTGCCACCAAGAGCACTGTCACCATGATCACTGCCACCATGAGCACTGTCACAAGAACTGCCAATATGAGAACTGCCACCATGGGCACTATCACCATGATTAGTGTCACCGTGGGTATTGTCACCTTGGGCACTGTCAACGTGAGAAATATCACCGTGAGCACTATCACCCTGAGCACTGTCACCAAGGGAACAGCTTCAATGCGGATGGTCACCATGAACACTGTCACACTGGGCACTATCACCGTGAGAACAGTCACCGTGGTCACTGTCACCATGAGCACATTTTCTGTGAGCTCGGTCACCCTTGGTATTGTCACCATTGGTGGTATCGCCGTGAGAGTTGTGAACATGGGCACTCTCACCATGGGCAATATAACCATGAATACTGTCACCCTGTGTATTTTCACCATGGGCACTGTCACTGTGAGCACTACACTGTGAGAGTTGTGACTATGGTCACTGTCACCATGGACACTCTCACCATGAGAACTATCACCATGAACACTGTCACCATGAACACTGTCACTGTGTGCAGGTTCATCATGTGCACTGTCACTGTAAGGACTATCACTGTAAGCAAAGTCACCATGAGCAATATCACCATGGGCACTGTCACCATTTTGCACTGCCACCATATGCAGTGGCACCATGGGTAATATCACCATAGCCACTTTCAACATGAGAAATGTAACCGTGTGGAATGTCGTTATGGGCACTGGCACCATGGGAATCATCACAGTGAGCACTGTCACAACAGGCACTATCAACATGAGAAATCTCACCAGGCTAACTGTCCACATGGGCACTGTCACCGTGAGAAGTGTCACCATGGGCACTGTCACTGTCGGCACTGTCACCATGGGCACTGTCATTGTGGGCACTGTCTCCATGGCCACTGCCACCGTGTGCTCTGTCACCATGAACTCTGTAACAATGCCCATTATCACCGTGTGCACTGTCACCATGGGCACTATCACCGTGAGCACTGTCAGCATGTGCACTGTCACTATTTAGCACTGTCACCAAGTGAACTACCACCATGGGCACTGTCACAATGTTCACTATCACCGTGAGCACGGTTACCATGGGCACTGTAACAATGCACAGTGTCACCATCAGTACTGTCCCAATGGGGACTGCCACCAAGAACACTGTCACCATTAGCATTGTCACGACGAGCACTGGCACCTTGGCACTGCTATTATGAGCACTGTCACCATGAGATCTGTCGCTATGAGAACTGCCACCATGGGTATTTTCAACATGAGTACTGTCACCATGGGTATTGTCACCATGGGCACTGTCACCGTGAGCACTACACCGTGAGAATTGTGACTATGGGCACTGTCACCATGGGCACATTCACGATCGGCACTATCGCCATGAACACTGTCACCATGAGCACTATCACTGTGTGCAGTTTCACAATACACACTATCACCGTAGGGAATATCACCATAAGCAATGTCACCATGAGCAAGATCACCATGGGCACTGTCACCATTTTGCACTGCCACCATGTGCAGTGTCACCATGGGCAATTTCACTATGAGAACTGTCACCATGGGAAATATCACCGTGGGCACTGTCACCATGAGCACTGTCACTATGAGAATTTACACCATTGGTCCTGTCAACATGAGAACTGTCACCATCGGCACTGTCAACATGGAGACCATCACCTTGAGCACTGTCAACATGAGTACTGTCACCATGAGCAATGTCACCATGGTCACATTTAATGTAAGAACTGTCACCACGGGGACTATCACCGTTGGCAATGTCACGGGCTTGTCACCATGAGCACTATCACCATGGGCGATGTCTCCATGGGCAGTTTCACCATGAGCACTGTCACTATTGGCACTCTCAGCATGGGCACTGTCACAATGGGCACCATCACCGTGAGCAGTGTCACCATGGGCCTTGTCACACTGGGTGCTTTTAGCATGGGCACTGTCACCGTGGGCACTGTCTCAATGAGAAGTATAACCATGGGCTTTGTCAGCCTAGGCAGTGTCACTGTGGGCACGGACATCGTGACATCTATCACCATAAACACTGTAAACATGGGCACTGTCACCATGATCACGGTCACCATGAGCATTGATACAATGAGCACTGTTATTTATGGCACTGCCAACATGAGCACTGTCACCATGGGCAAGACACCATGGGCACTGCCACCATGGGCATTGTCACCCTAGGCACTCTCAACATAGGCATTATCACGATGAGAATTGTGAACATGGACACTGTCTCCATGGGCATTAACACCATTAGCACTGTCACCATGAGTACTGTCAGCATGTGCACTGTCACTATTTAGCACTGTCACCAGGTGAACTACCACCATGGGCACTATCACGATGTGCACTATCACCATGAGCACGGTTACCATAGGCACTGTAACAATGTGCAGTGTCACCATCGGTACTGTCTCCATAGGAACTGCCACCAACAGCACTGTCACCATTAACACTGTCACCACCTTGGGACTGTTATTATGAGCATGGTCAGCATGAGAACTGTCGCTGTGAGAACTGCCACCATAGGTATTTTCAACAAGAGTACTGTCACCGTGGGTATTGTCATCATTTGCACTGTCACCATGAGCACTATTACCGTGAGCACTCTCACTGTGGTCACTGACACCATGAGCACTGTTGCCATGGGTACTGGCACAATGCGGACTGGCACCATGAACCCTGTCACTGTGGCCACTATCAATGTGAGCACTCTCACCGTGGTCACTGTCACCATGGGCACTGTTACCAGGAGACCTGTAACCATGGTCACATTCAACATAAGAGCTGTCACCATGGGGACTATCACCTTCGGCACTGTCACCATGGGCACTGTCACCATGAGCACTGTCACCATGGGCCTTGTCACACTGGGCGCTGTCACCGTGAGCACTGCCACAATGGGAAGTATCACCATGGGATTTGTCAGCCTGAGCACTGTCCCCGTGGGCACTGACACCATGACATCTATCACCATAAACACTGTAACAAGGGAACGGTCACCATGAGCACTGCCACAATGGGCCCTGTTATTTATGGCACTGCCAACATGAGCACTGTCACCATGAGCACTGTCACAATGGCCATGACACCATGGGCCCTGTCACCATGGGTATTGTCACCCTAGGTAATCTCGCCATAGGCATTGTCACTGTGAGAATCGTGAACATGGGCAATGTCACCATAAGCACTGTCACCATGAGTACTGTCACCCTGGGTATTTCCACTATGGGCACTGTCACTGTGAGCACTACACCATGAGAATTGTGACTATGGGCACTGTCAACATGGACACTCTCACCATGGGAACTATCACCGTGAACACTGTCAGCATGAACACTGTCACTGTGTGCAGTGTCACCATGCACAATGTCACCGTAAGGACTATCACCGTAAGCAAAGTCACCATGAGCAATGTCACCATGGGCACGGTCACCATTTTGCACTGCCACCATGTGCAGTGTCACCATGGGTAATATCACCATAGGCACTTTCACAGTGAGAAATGTGACCATGCGGAGTGTCTCAATGGGCACTGGCACCATGGGCATTGTCACTGTGAGCACTGTCACAACGGGCACTATCACTATGAAAAATCTCACCATGCTAACTGTCCCCATGGGCACTATCACCGTGAGAAGTGTCACCATGGGCACTGTCACTGTTGGCACTGTCACCATGAACACTGTCACCATGGCTACTATCACTGTGAGAACAGTCACCATGGGCACTGTCAACATGGAGACTATCACCTTGAGCCCTGTCACCATGAGCACTGTCACCATGAGATATTTCAAGAGGGTCACTTTCACCATGAGAACTGTCAACACGGGGACTCTCACCATTGACACTGACTCCAAGGGGTTTTCACGATGAGCACTATCACCATGGGCAGTGTCTCCATGGGAAGGTTCACCATGAGCACTCTCACTATTGGCACTATCACCATCGGCACCGTCATCATCGGCACGGTCTCCGTGAGCACTGTCACAATGGGCATTGTCACACTGGGTGCTTTCACCATGGGCACTGTCACCATTCCACTCTCACCATGGACACTGTGATCTTGGTCACTGCCACCATGGGCTCTGTCACCGTGGGCACTGTCACAATGGGAAGTATAACCATGGGCTTTGTCAGCATGGGCGCTGTCACCGTGGGCATGGCCACCATGACATCTATCACCATAAGCAATGTAAACTTGGGCCCTGTCACCATGAGCACGGTTACCATGAGCACTGCCACAATGAGAACTGTCACTTATGGCACTGTCCACATGAGGAGTGTCACCATGATCACTGTCACCATGGAAAGGAAACCCTGGGCACTGTCACCATGAGCACTCTCACCATGGGAATTGTCACCTTAGGTACAGTCACCATGGGCACTGTCACCGTGAGCACTTTTACCATGAGCTCTGTAACCCTGGGCACTATCACCGTGAGTGTTGTGTACATGGACACTCTCACCATGAGCAATGTCACCATGAATACTGTCACCCTGTGCATTGTCACCATGGGCACTGTCACCATGAGCATTACACCGTGAGAATTGTGACTCTGGGCACTGTCACCATGGGCACATGTGCCATCGGCACTATCGCCGTGAACACTGTCACCATGAGCACTGTCACTGTGTGCAGTTTCAGCATACACACTGTCACCGTAAGCAATGTCACCATGAGCAATATCTCCATGGGCATTGTCACCATTTTGCACTGCCACCACGTGCAGTGTCACCATGGACACTTTTACCGTGAGTACTGTCACCATGGGTAATATCACCATGGGCAATGTCACCCTGAGCACTATTACAGTGAGCACTATCACCATGAGCACTCTCACTGTGGTCACTGTCACCATGAGCACTGTCGCCATGGGTACTGGCACAATGCGGACTGGCACCATGAGCCCTGTCACCGTGGCCACTATCACTGTGAGCACTCTCACCGTGGTCACTGTCACCATTGGCACTGTTACTAGGAGCACTGTCACCATGGTCACATTCAACGTAAGAGCTGTCAACACGGAGACTATCACCATTGGCACTGTCACCATGGGGTTGTCACCATGAGCACTATCACCATGGGCGATGTCTCCATGGGCAGTTTCACCATGAGCACTGTCACTATTGGCACTCTCACCATCGGCACTGTCACCATGGGCACTGTCACCGTGAGCACTGTCACCATGGGCCTTGTCACACTGGGCGCTGTCACCATGGGCACTGTCACCATGAGCACTGTCACAATGGGAAGTATCACCAACGGATTTGTCAGCCTGAGCACTGTCCCTGTGGGCACTGACCCCGTGACATCTATCACCATAAACACTGTAAACATGGGCACTGTCACCATGAGCATGGTCACCATGAGCACTGTCACAACGGGCACTATCACCGTGAGAAATCTCACCATGCTAACTCTCCCCATGGGCACTGTCACCGTGAGAAGTGTCACCATGGGCACTATCACGGTGAGAACAGTCACCATGGTCACTGTCACCATGGGCACTGTCATTAAGAGCATTATCACCCTAAGCACTGTCACTGTGAGAACAGTCACCATGAGCACTGTCAACATGGAAACTATCACCTTGAGCCATGTCACCATGAGCACTGTCACCATGAGATATTTCAACAGGGTCACTTTCACCGTGAGAACTGTGAACACGGGGATTCTCACCATTGACACTGCCTCCGAGGGGTAATCACGATGAGCACTATCACCATGGGCAGTGTCTCCATGGGCAGTTTCACCATGAGCACTCTCACTATTGGCACTATCACCATCGGCACTGTCATCATCGGCACGGTCACCGTGAGCACTGTCACAATGGGCGTTGTCACACTGGGTGCTGTCACCATGGGCACAGTCACCATTCCACTCTCACCATGGGCACTGTGATCTTGGTCACTGTCACCATGGACTCTCTCACCGTGGGCACTGTCACAATGTGAAGTATCACCATGGGCTTTGTCAGCGTGGGCACTGTCACCGTGGGCATGGCCACCATGACATCTATCACCATAAGCACTGTAATCTTGGGCCCTATCACCATGAGCACGGTTACCATGAGCACTGCCACAATGAGAACTGTCACTTATGGCACTGTCCACATGAGGAGTGTCACCATGATCACTGTCACCATGGGCAGGACACCCTGGGTATTGTCACCATGGGCACTGTCACCATGAGCCCACTCACCATGGGAATTGTCAACTTAGGTACTGTCATCATGGGCACTGTCACCGTGAGCACTTTTACCATGAGCTCTGTCACCCTGGGCACTATCACCGTGAGTGTTGTGTACATGGACACTCTCACCATGAGCAATGTCAGAATGAATAATGTTACCCTGTGTATTGTCACCATGGGCACTGTCACCATTAGCATTACACCATGAGAATTGTGACTCTGGGCACTGTCACCATGGGCACATTCGCCATCGGCACTATCGCCAAGAACACTGTCACCGTGAGCCCTGTCACTGTGTGCAGTTTCAGCATACTCACTATCACCGTAAGCAATGTCACCATGAGCAATATCTCCACAGGCACTGTCACCATTTTGCACTGCCACCATGTGCAGTGTCACCATGGACACTTTTACCATGAGTACTGTCACCATGGGTAATATCACCATGGGCACTGTCACTGTGAGCACTGTCACTATGAGAATTGACACCATAGGCCCTGTCAACATGAGAACTGTCACCATCGGCACTGACAACATGGAGAACATCACCTTGAGCACTGTCAACATGAGCACTGTCACCATGAGCAATGTCACCATGGTCACATTCAATGTAAGAACTGTCACCACGGGGACTATCAACATTGGCAATGTCACAGTGGGGTTGTCACCATGAGCACTATCACCGTGGGCAATGTTTCCATGGGCAGTTTCACCATGAGCACTGTCACTATTGGCACTCTCAGCATGGGCATTGTCACAATGGGCACCATCAACGTGAGCACTGTCAACATGGGCCTTGTCACACTGGGTGTTATCAGCATGGGCACTGTCACTGTGGGCACTGTCCCAATGGGAAGTATCACCATGGGCTTTGTCAGCCTAGGCAGTGTCACTGTGGGCACGGACACCGTGACATCTATCACCATAAACACTGTAAACATGGGCACTGTCACCATGAGCACAGTCACCATGAGCATTGTCACAATGAGCACTGTTACTTATGGCACTGCCAACATGAGCACTGTCATTATGGGCATGACAACATGGACACTGTCACCCTAGGCACTCTCACCATAGGCATTATCACTGTGAGAATTGTGAACATGGACACTGTCTCCATGGGCATTATCACCATGTGCACTGTCACCATGAGTACTATCACCCAGGGTATTTTTACAATGGGCACTGTCACTGTGAGCACTACACCTTAAGAATTGTGACTATGGGCACTGTCACCATGGAAACTCTCACCATAGATCTATCACCATGAACACTGTCACCATGAACACTCTAACTGTGTGCAGTGTCACCATGCACACTGTCACAATAAGGACTATCACCATAAGCAAAGTCACCATGAGCAATGTCACCATGAGCAAAGTCACCAATTTGCACTGACACCATGTGCAGAGTAACCATGCGTTTTATCACCATAGGCACTTCTACCCTGAGAAATGTGACCATGCAGAATGTCTCTATGGGCACTGGCACCATGGGCACTATCACCGTGAGCACTGTCAGCATGTGCACTGTCACTATTTAGCACTGTCACCAGGTGAACTACCACCATGGGCACTGTCACGATGGGCACTATCACTGTGAGCACGGTTACCATGGGCACTGTAACAATGCACAGTGTCACCATCGGTACTGTCCCGATGGGAACTGCCACCAAGAACAGTGTCACCATTAGCACTGTCACCACGAGCACTGGCACCTGGGCACTGCTATTATGAGCACTCTCACCATGAGATCTGTCGCTATGAGAACTGCCACCATGGGTATTTTCAACATGAGTACTGTCACCATGGTATTGTCACCATTTGCACTGTCACCATGAACACTATTACCGTGAGCACTCTCACTGTGGTCACTGTCACCATGAGCACTGTCGCCATGGGTACTGGCACAATGTAGACAGACACCATGAGCACTGTCACCATGGGCACCATCAGTGTGAGCACTCTCACCATGGCCACTGTCACCTTGGGCACTGTTACCATGAGCACTGTCACCATAGGCAATGGCCCCATGGACCCTGTCATCATGGGCACTCTCACCATGGGCACTATCAGTGTGAGCAGTGTCACCATGGATACTGCAAACATGAGAACTGTCACCGTGAGTACTGTCACCATGAGTACAGTCCTCACGGGTTGTCACCATGTGCACTGTCACCGTGAGAACTGTCAACAGGGGCACTGTCACCATTTTTCACTGCCACCATGTGCAGTGTCACCATGGGCACTATCACCATGGAAAGTATCACCGTGAACACTGTCACCATGAACACTGCAACTGTGTGCAGTGTCAACATGCACACTGTCACCGTAAGGACTATCACTGTAAGCAAAGTCACTATGAGCAATGTCACCATGGGCACTGTCACCATGAGCACTTGATCACTGAGTACTGTCACCATGGGTAATATCACCATGGGCACTGTCACCGTGAGAACTATCACCGTGAGCAATGCCATGATGGGCACTGGCGCCGTGGGTCTTTTCACTATTAGCACTGAAACAATGTGCACTATCACTGTGAGAAATCTCACCGTGCTAACTGTCCCCAAGGGCACTGTCACAGAGGGAAAAGTCATCATGGGCACTGTCACAGTCAGTATTCTCACCATGGGCACTCTCATTGTGGGCAATGCCTCCGTGAGCACCATTACCATGAACACTGCTACCATGAACACTCTCATGATAAGAACTGTCACCATGGGCACAGACACCATGGGCACTCTCACGGTGTGCACTGTCACCAGGGGCACTGTCAAAATGGGCACTGTCACCATGAGCACTGGAACCATGGGCATTCTCACCATGGGCACTATCACCATGAGCAGTATTACCATGGGCACTCTCACTATTTTGCACTGCCACCAGATGCACCATAACCATGTGCACTGTCACCATGGGCAGTGTCACCATCGGTAGTCTAACCATGCGCACTTCCACCACGATCACTGCCACCAAGAGCACTGTCACCATGATCACTGCCACCATGAGCACTGTCACAAGAACTGCCAATATGAGAACTGCCACCATGGGCACTATCACCATGATTAGTGTCACCGTGGGTATTGTCACCTTGGGCACTGTCAACGTGAGAAATATCACCGTGAGCACTATCACCCTGAGCACTGTCACCAAGGGAACAGCTTCAATGCGGATGGTCACCATGAACACTGTCACACTGGGCACTATCACCGTGAGAACAGTCACCGTGGTCACTGTCACCATGAGCACATTTTCTGTGAGCTCGGTCACCCTTGGTATTGTCACCATTGGTGGTATCGCCGTGAGAGTTGTGAACATGGGCACTCTCACCATGGGCAATATAACCATGAATACTGTCACCCTGTGTATTTTCACCATGGGCACTGTCACTGTGAGCACTACACTGTGAGAGTTGTGACTATGGTCACTGTCACCATGGACACTCTCACCATGAGAACTATCACCATGAACACTGTCACCATGAACACTGTCACTGTGTGCAGGTTCATCATGTGCACTGTCACTGTAAGGACTATCACTGTAAGCAAAGTCACCATGAGCAATATCACCATGGGCACTGTCACCATTTTGCACTGCCACCATATGCAGTGGCACCATGGGTAATATCACCATAGCCACTTTCAACATGAGAAATGTAACCGTGTGGAATGTCGTTATGGGCACTGGCACCATGGGAATCATCACAGTGAGCACTGTCACAACAGGCACTATCAACATGAGAAATCTCACCAGGCTAACTGTCCACATGGGCACTGTCACCGTGAGAAGTGTCACCATGGGCACTGTCACTGTCGGCACTGTCACCATGGGCACTGTCATTGTGGGCACTGTCTCCATGGCCACTGCCACCGTGTGCTCTGTCACCATGAACTCTGTAACAATGCCCATTATCACCGTGTGCACTGTCACCATGGGCACTATCACCGTGAGCACTGTCAGCATGTGCACTGTCACTATTTAGCACTGTCACCAAGTGAACTACCACCATGGGCACTGTCACAATGTTCACTATCACCGTGAGCACGGTTACCATGGGCACTGTAACAATGCACAGTGTCACCATCAGTACTGTCCCAATGGGGACTGCCACCAAGAACACTGTCACCATTAGCATTGTCACGACGAGCACTGGCACCTTGGCACTGCTATTATGAGCACTGTCACCATGAGATCTGTCGCTATGAGAACTGCCACCATGGGTATTTTCAACATGAGTACTGTCACCATGGGTATTGTCACCATGGGCACTGTCACCGTGAGCACTACACCGTGAGAATTGTGACTATGGGCACTGTCACCATGGGCACATTCACGATCGGCACTATCGCCATGAACACTGTCACCATGAGCACTATCACTGTGTGCAGTTTCACAATACACACTATCACCGTAGGGAATATCACCATAAGCAATGTCACCATGAGCAAGATCACCATGGGCACTGTCACCATTTTGCACTGCCACCATGTGCAGTGTCACCATGGGCAATTTCACTATGAGAACTGTCACCATGGGAAATATCACCGTGGGCACTGTCACCATGAGCACTGTCACTATGAGAATTTACACCATTGGTCCTGTCAACATGAGAACTGTCACCATCGGCACTGTCAACATGGAGACCATCACCTTGAGCACTGTCAACATGAGTACTGTCACCATGAGCAATGTCACCATGGTCACATTTAATGTAAGAACTGTCACCACGGGGACTATCACCGTTGGCAATGTCACGGGCTTGTCACCATGAGCACTATCACCATGGGCGATGTCTCCATGGGCAGTTTCACCATGAGCACTGTCACTATTGGCACTCTCACAATGGGCACCATCACCGTGAGCAGTGTCACCATGGGCCTTGTCACACTGGGTGCTTTTAGCATGGGCACTGTCACCGTGGGCACTGTCTCAATGAGAAGTATAACCATGGGCTTTGTCAGCCTAGGCAGTGTCACTGTGGGCACGGACATCGTGACATCTATCACCATAAACACTGTAAACATGGGCACTGTCACCATGATCACGGTCACCATGAGCATTGATACAATGAGCACTGTTATTTATGGCACTGCCAACATGAGCACTGTCACCATGGGCAAGACACCATGGGCACTGCCACCATGGGCATTGTCACCCTAGGCACTCTCAACATAGGCATTATCACTATGAGAATTGTGAACATGGACACTGTCTCCATGGGCATTAACACCATTAGCACTGTCACCATGAGTACTGTCAGCATGTGCACTGTCACTATTTAGCACTGTCACCAGGTGAACTACCACCATGGGCACTATCACGATGTGCACTATCACCATGAGCACGGTTACCATAGGCACTGTAACAATGTGCAGTGTCACCATCGGTACTGTCTCCATAGGAACTGCCACCAACAGCACTGTCACCATTAACACTGTCACCACCTTGGGACTGTTATTATGAGCATGGTCAGCATGAGAACTGTCGCTGTGAGAACTGCCACCATAGGTATTTTCAACAAGAGTACTGTCACCGTGGGTATTGTCATCATTTGCACTGTCACCATGAGCACTATTACCGTGAGCACTCTCACTGTGGTCACTGACACCATGAGCACTGTTGCCATGGGTACTGGCACAATGCGGACTGGCACCATGAACCCTGTCACTGTGGCCACTATCAATGTGAGCACTCTCACCGTGGTCACTGTCACCATGGGCACTGTTACCAGGAGACCTGTAACCATGGTCACATTCAACATAAGAGCTGTCACCATGGGGACTATCACCTTCGGCACTGTCACCATGGGCACTGTCACCATGAGCACTGTCACCATGGGCCTTGTCACACTGGGCGCTGTCACCGTGAGCACTGCCACAATGGGAAGTATCACCATGGGATTTGTCAGCCTGAGCACTGTCCCCGTGGGCACTGACACCATGACATCTATCACCATAAACACTGTAACAAGGGAACGGTCACCATGAGCACTGCCACAATGGGCCCTGTTATTTATGGCACTGCCAACATGAGCACTGTCACCATGAGCACTGTCACAATGGCCATGACACCATGGGCCCTGTCACCATGGGTATTGTCACCCTAGGTAATCTCGCCATAGGCATTGTCACTGTGAGAATCGTGAACATGGGCAATGTCACCATAAGCACTGTCACCATGAGTACTGTCACCCTGGGTATTTCCACTATGGGCACTGTCACTGTGAGCACTACACCATGAGAATTGTGACTATGGGCACTGTCAACATGGACACTCTCACCATGGGAACTATCACCGTGAACACTGTCAGCATGAACACTGTCACTGTGTGCAGTGTCACCATGCACAATGTCACCGTAAGGACTATCACCGTAAGCAAAGTCACCATGAGCAATGTCACCATGGGCACGGTCACCATTTTGCACTGCCACCATGTGCAGTGTCACCATGGGTAATATCACCATAGGCACTTTCACAGTGAGAAATGTGACCATGCGGAGTGTCTCAATGGGCACTGGCACCATGGGCATTGTCACTGTGAGCACTGTCACAACGGGCACTATCACTATGAAAAATCTCACCATGCTAACTGTCCCCATGGGCACTATCACCGTGAGAAGTGTCACCATGGGCACCGTCACTGTTGGCACTGTCACCATGAACACTGTCACCATGGCTACTATCACTGTGAGAACAGTCACCATGGGCACTGTCAACATGGAGACTATCACCTTGAGCCCTGTCACCATGAGCACTGTCACCATGAGATATTTCAAGAGGGTCACTTTCACCATGAGAACTGTCAACACGGGGACTCTCACCATTGACACTGACTCCAAGGGGTTTTCACGATGAGCACTATCACCATGGGCAGTGTCTCCATGGGAAGGTTCACCATGAGCACTCTCACTATTGGCACTATCACCATCGGCACTGTCATCATCGGCACGGTCTCCGTGAGCACTGTCACAATGGGCATTGTCACACTGGGTGCTTTCACCATGGGCACTGTCACCATTCCACTCTCACCATGGACACTGTGATCTTGGTCACTGCCACCATGGGCTCTGTCACCGTGGGCACTGTCACAATGGGAAGTATAACCATGGGCTTTGTCAGCATGGGCGCTGTCACCGTGGGCATGGCCACCATGACATCTATCACCATAAGCACTGTAAACTTGGGCCCTGTCACCATGAGCACGGTTACCATGAGCACTGCCACAATGAGAACTGTCACTTATGGCACTGTCCACATGAGGAGTGTCACCATGATCACTGTCACCATGGAAAGGAAACCCTGGGCACTGTCACCATGAGCACTCTCACCATGGGAATTGTCACCTTAGGTACAGTCACCATGGGCACTGTCACCGTGAGCACTTTTACCATGAGCTCTGTAACCCTGGGCACTATCACCGTGAGTGTTGTGTACATGGACACTCTCACCATGAGCAATGTCACCATGAATACTGTCACCCTGTGCATTGTCACCATGGGCACTGTCACCATGAGCATTACACCGTGAGAATTGTGACTCTGGGCACTGTCACCATGGGCACATGTGCCATCGGCACTATCGCCGTGAACACTGTCACCATGAGCACTGTCACTGTGTGCAGTTTCAGCATACACACTGTCACCGTAAGCAATGTCACCATGAGCAATATCTCCATGGGCATTGTCACCATTTTGCACTGCCACCACGTGCAGTGTCACCATGGACACTTTTACCGTGAGTACTGTCACCATGGGTAATATCACCATGGGCAATGTCACCCTGAGCACTATTACAGTGAGCACTATCACCATGAGCACTCTCACTGTGGTCACTGTCACCATGAGCACTGTCGCCATGGGTACTGGCACAATGCGGACTGGCACCATGAGCCCTGTCACCGTGGCCACTATCACTGTGAGCACTCTCACCGTGGTCACTGTCACCATTGGCACTGTTACTAGGAGCACTGTCACCATGGTCACATTCAACGTAAGAGCTGTCAACACGGAGACTATCACCATTGGCACTGTCACCATGGGGTTGTCACCATGAGCACTATCACCATGGGCGATGTCTCCATGGGCAGTTTCACCATGAGCACTGTCACTATTGGCACTCTCACCATCGGCACTGTCACCATGGGCACTGTCACCGTGAGCACTGTCACCATGGGCCTTGTCACACTGGGCGCTGTCACCATGGGCACTGTCACCATGAGCACTGTCACAATGGGAAGTATCACCAACGGATTTGTCAGCCTGAGCACTGTCCCTGTGGGCACTGACCCCGTGACATCTATCACCATAAACACTGTAAACATGGGCACTGTCACCATGAGCATGGTCACCATGAGCACTGTCACAACGGGCACTATCACCGTGAGAAATCTCACCATGCTAACTCTCCCCATGGGCACTGTCACCGTGAGAAGTGTCACCATGGGCACTATCACGGTGAGAACAGTCACCATGGTCACTGTCACCATGGGCACTGTCATTAAGAGCATTATCACCCTAAGCACTGTCACTGTGAGAACAGTCACCATGAGCACTGTCAACATGGAAACTATCACCTTGAGCCATGTCACCATGAGCACTGTCACCATGAGATATTTCAACAGGGTCACTTTCACCGTGAGAACTGTGAACACGGGGATTCTCACCATTGACACTGCCTCCGAGGGGTAATCACGATGAGCACTATCACCATGGGCAGTGTCTCCATGGGAAGGTTCACCATGAGCACTCTCACTATTGGCACTATCACCATCGGCACTGTCATCATCGGCACGGTCACCGTGAGCACTGTCACAATGGGCGTTGTCACACTGGGTGCTGTCACCATGGGCACAGTCACCATTCCACTCTCACCATGGGCACTGTGATCTTGGTCACTGTCACCATGGACTCTCTCACCGTGGGCACTGTCACAATGTGAAGTATCACCATGGGCTTTGTCAGCGTGGGCACTGTCACCGTGGGCATGGCCACCATGACATCTATCACCATAAGCACTGTAATCTTGGGCCCTATCACCATGAGCACGGTTACCATGAGCACTGCCACAATGAGAACTGTCACTTATGGCACTGTCCACATGAGGAGTGTCACCATGATCACTGTCACCATGGGCAGGACACCCTGGGTATTGTCACCATGGGCACTGTCACCATGAGCCCACTCACCATGGGAATTGTCAACTTAGGTACTGTCATCATGGGCACTGTCACCGTGAGCACTTTTACCATGAGCTCTGTCACCCTGGGCACTATCACCGTGAGTGTTGTGTACATGGACACTCTCACCATGAGCAATGTCAGAATGAATAATGTTACCCTGTGTATTGTCACCATGGGCACTGTCACCATTAGCATTACACCATGAGAATTGTGACTCTGGGCACTGTCACCATGGGCACATTCGCCATCGGCACTATCGCCAAGAACACTGTCACCGTGAGCCCTGTCACTGTGTGCAGTTTCAGCATACTCACTATCACCGTAAGCAATGTCACCATGAGCAATATCTCCACAGGCACTGTCACCATTTTGCACTGCCACCATGTGCAGTGTCACCATGGACACTTTTACCATGAGTACTGTCACCATGGGTAATATCACCATGGGCACTGTCACTGTGAGCACTGTCACTATGAGAATTGACACCATAGGCCCTGTCAACATGAGAACTGTCACCATCGGCACTGACAACATGGAGAACATCACCTTGAGCACTGTCAACATGAGCACTGTCACCATGAGCAATGTCACCATGGTCACATTCAATGTAAGAACTGTCACCACGGGGACTATCAACATTGGCAATGTCACAGTGGGGTTGTCACCATGAGCACTATCACCGTGGGCAATGTTTCCATGGGCAGTTTCACCATGAGCACTGTCACTATTGGCACTCTCAGCATGGGCATTGTCACAATGGGCACCATCAACGTGAGCACTGTCAACATGGGCCTTGTCACACTGGGTGTTATCAGCATGGGCACTGTCACTGTGGGCACTGTCCCAATGGGAAGTATCACCATGGGCTTTGTCAGCCTAGGCAGTGTCACTGTGGGCACGGACACCGTGACATCTATCACCATAAACACTGTAAACATGGGCACTGTCACCATGAGCACAGTCACCATGAGCATTGTCACAATGAGCACTGTTACTTATGGCACTGCCAACATGAGCACTGTCATTATGGGCATGACAACATGGACACTGTCACCCTAGGCACTCTCACCATAGGCATTATCACTGTGAGAATTGTGAACATGGACACTGTCTCCATGGGCATTATCACCATGTGCACTGTCACCATGAGTACTATCACCCAGGGTATTTTTACAATGGGCACTGTCACTGTGAGCACTACACCTTAAGAATTGTGACTATGGGCACTGTCACCATGGAAACTCTCACCATAGATCTATCACCATGAACACTGTCACCATGAACACTCTAACTGTGTGCAGTGTCACCATGCACACTGTCACAATAAGGACTATCACCATAAGCAAAGTCACCATGAGCAATGTCACCATGAGCAAAGTCACCAATTTGCACTGACACCATGTGCAGAGTAACCATGCGTTTTATCACCATAGGCACTTCTACCCTGAGAAATGTGACCATGCAGAATGTCTCTATGGGCACTGGCACCATGGGCACTATCACCGTGAGCACTGTCAGCATGTGCACTGTCACTATTTAGCACTGTCACCAGGTGAACTACCACCATGGGCACTGTCACGATGGGCACTATCACTGTGAGCACGGTTACCATGGGCACTGTAACAATGCACAGTGTCACCATCGGTACTGTCCCGATGGGAACTGCCACCAAGAACAGTGTCACCATTAGCACTGTCACCACGAGCACTGGCACCTGGGCACTGCTATTATGAGCACTCTCACCATGAGATCTGTCGCTATGAGAACTGCCACCATGGGTATTTTCAACATGAGTACTGTCACCATGGTATTGTCACCATTTGCACTGTCACCATGAACACTATTACCGTGAGCACTCTCACTGTGGTCACTGTCACCATGAGCACTGTCGCCATGGGTACTGGCACAATGTAGACAGACACCATGAGCACTGTCACCATGGGCACCATCAGTGTGAGCACTCTCACCATGGCCACTGTCACCTTGGGCACTGTTACCATGAGCACTGTCACCATAGGCAATGGCACCATGGGCCCTGTCATCATGGGCACTCTCACCATGGGCACTATCAGTGTGAGCAGTGTCACCATGGATACTGCAAACATGAGAACTGTCACCGTGAGTACTGTCACCATGAGTACAGTCCTCACGGGTTGTCACCATGTGCACTGTCACCGTGAGAACTGTCAACAGGGGCACTGTCACCATTTTTCACTGCCACCATGTGCAGTGTCACCATGGGCACTATCACCATGGAAAGTATCACCGTGAACACTGTCACCATGAACACTGCAACTGTGTGCAGTGTCAACATGCACACTGTCACCGTAAGGACTATCACTGTAAGCAAAGTCACTATGAGCAATGTCACCATGGGCACTGTCACCATGAGCACTTGATCACTGAGTACTGTCACCATGGGTAATATCACCATGGGCACTGTCACCGTGAGAACTATCACCGTGAGCAATGCCATGATGGGCACTGGCGCCGTGGGTCTTTTCACTATTAGCACTGAAACAATGTGCACTATCACTGTGAGAAATCTCACCGTGCTAACTGTCCCCAAGGGCACTGTCACAGAGGGAAAAGTCATCATGGGCACTGTCACAGTCAGTATTCTCACCATGGGCACTCTCATTGTGGGCAATGCCTCCGTGAGCACCATTACCATGAACACTGCTACCATGAACACTCTCATGATAAGAACTGTCACCATGGGCACAGACACCATGGGCACTCTCACGGTGTGCACTGTCACCAGGGGCACTGTCAAAATGGGCACTGTCACCATGAGCACTGGAACCATGGGCATTCTCACCATGGGCACTATCACCATGAGCAGTATTACCATGGGCACTCTCACTATTTTGCACTGCCACCAGATGCACCATAACCATGTGCACTGTCACCATGGGCAGTGTCACCATCGGTAGTCTAACCATGCGCACTTCCACCACGATCACTGCCACCAAGAGCACTGTCACCATGATCACTGCCACCATGAGCACTGTCACAAGAACTGCCAATATGAGAACTGCCACCATGGGCACTATCACCATGATTAGTGTCACCGTGGGTATTGTCACCTTGGGCACTGTCAACGTGAGAAATATCACCGTGAGCACTATCACCCTGAGCACTGTCACCAAGGGAACAGCTTCAATGCGGATGGTCACCATGAACACTGTCACACTGGGCACTATCACCGTGAGAACAGTCACCGTGGTCACTGTCACCATGAGCACATTTTCTGTGAGCTCGGTCACCCTTGGTATTGTCACCATTGGTGGTATCGCCGTGAGAGTTGTGAACATGGGCACTCTCACCATGGGCAATATAACCATGAATACTGTCACCCTGTGTATTTTCACCATGGGCACTGTCACTGTGAGCACTACACTGTGAGAGTTGTGACTATGGTCACTGTCACCATGGACACTCTCACCATGAGAACTATCACCATGAACACTGTCACCATGAACACTGTCACTGTGTGCAGGTTCATCATGTGCACTGTCACTGTAAGGACTATCACTGTAAGCAAAGTCACCATGAGCAATATCACCATGGGCACTGTCACCATTTTGCACTGCCACCATATGCAGTGGCACCATGGGTAATATCACCATAGCCACTTTCAACATGAGAAATGTAACCGTGTGGAATGTCGTTATGGGCACTGGCACCATGGGAATCATCACAGTGAGCACTGTCACAACAGGCACTATCAACATGAGAAATCTCACCAGGCTAACTGTCCACATGGGCACTGTCACCGTGAGAAGTGTCACCATGGGCACTGTCACTGTCGGCACTGTCACCATGGGCACTGTCATTGTGGGCACTGTCTCCATGGCCACTGCCACCGTGTGCTCTGTCACCATGAACTCTGTAACAATGCCCATTATCACCGTGTGCACTGTCACCATGGGCACTATCACCGTGAGCACTGTCAGCATGTGCACTGTCACTATTTAGCACTGTCACCAAGTGAACTACCACCATGGGCACTGTCACAATGTTCACTATCACCGTGAGCACGGTTACCATGGGCACTGTAACAATGCACAGTGTCACCATCAGTACTGTCCCAATGGGGACTGCCACCAAGAACACTGTCACCATTAGCATTGTCACGACGAGCACTGGCACCTTGGCACTGCTATTATGAGCACTGTCACCATGAGATCTGTCGCTATGAGAACTGCCACCATGGGTATTTTCAACATGAGTACTGTCACCATGGGTATTGTCACCATGGGCACTGTCACCGTGAGCACTACACCGTGAGAATTGTGACTATGGGCACTGTCACCATGGGCACATTCACGATCGGCACTATCGCCATGAACACTGTCACCATGAGCACTATCACTGTGTGCAGTTTCACAATACACACTATCACCGTAGGGAATATCACCATAAGCAATGTCACCATGAGCAAGATCACCATGGGCACTGTCACCATTTTGCACTGCCACCATGTGCAGTGTCACCATGGGCAATTTCACTATGAGAACTGTCACCATGGGAAATATCACCGTGGGCACTGTCACCATGAGCACTGTCACTATGAGAATTTACACCATTGGTCCTGTCAACATGAGAACTGTCACCATCGGCACTGTCAACATGGAGACCATCACCTTGAGCACTGTCAACATGAGTACTGTCACCATGAGCAATGTCACCATGGTCACATTTAATGTAAGAACTGTCACCACGGGGACTATCACCGTTGGCAATGTCACGGGCTTGTCACCATGAGCACTATCACCATGGGCGATGTCTCCATGGGCAGTTTCACCATGAGCACTGTCACTATTGGCACTCTCAGCATGGGCACTGTCACAATGGGCACCATCACCGTGAGCAGTGTCACCATGGGCCTTGTCACACTGGGTGCTTTTAGCATGGGCACTGTCACCGTGGGCACTGTCTCAATGAGAAGTATAACCATGGGCTTTGTCAGCCTAGGCAGTGTCACTGTGGGCACGGACATCGTGACATCTATCACCATAAACACTGTAAACATGGGCACTGTCACCATGATCACGGTCACCATGAGCATTGATACAATGAGCACTGTTATTTATGGCACTGCCAACATGAGCACTGTCACCATGGGCAAGACACCATGGGCACTGCCACCATGGGCATTGTCACCCTAGGCACTCTCAACATAGGCATTATCACGATGAGAATTGTGAACATGGACACTGTCTCCATGGGCATTAACACCATTAGCACTGTCACCATGAGTACTGTCAGCATGTGCACTGTCACTATTTAGCACTGTCACCAGGTGAACTACCACCATGGGCACTATCACGATGTGCACTATCACCATGAGCACGGTTACCATAGGCACTGTAACAATGTGCAGTGTCACCATCGGTACTGTCTCCATAGGAACTGCCACCAACAGCACTGTCACCATTAACACTGTCACCACCTTGGGACTGTTATTATGAGCATGGTCAGCATGAGAACTGTCGCTGTGAGAACTGCCACCATAGGTATTTTCAACAAGAGTACTGTCACCGTGGGTATTGTCATCATTTGCACTGTCACCATGAGCACTATTACCGTGAGCACTCTCACTGTGGTCACTGACACCATGAGCACTGTTGCCATGGGTACTGGCACAATGCGGACTGGCACCATGAACCCTGTCACTGTGGCCACTATCAATGTGAGCACTCTCACCGTGGTCACTGTCACCATGGGCACTGTTACCAGGAGACCTGTAACCATGGTCACATTCAACATAAGAGCTGTCACCATGGGGACTATCACCTTCGGCACTGTCACCATGGGCACTGTCACCATGAGCACTGTCACCATGGGCCTTGTCACACTGGGCGCTGTCACCGTGAGCACTGCCACAATGGGAAGTATCACCATGGGATTTGTCAGCCTGAGCACTGTCCCCGTGGGCACTGACACCATGACATCTATCACCATAAACACTGTAACAAGGGAACGGTCACCATGAGCACTGCCACAATGGGCCCTGTTATTTATGGCACTGCCAACATGAGCACTGTCACCATGAGCACTGTCACAATGGCCATGACACCATGGGCCCTGTCACCATGGGTATTGTCACCCTAGGTAATCTCGCCATAGGCATTGTCACTGTGAGAATCGTGAACATGGGCAATGTCACCATAAGCACTGTCACCATGAGTACTGTCACCCTGGGTATTTCCACTATGGGCACTGTCACTGTGAGCACTACACCATGAGAATTGTGACTATGGGCACTGTCAACATGGACACTCTCACCATGGGAACTATCACCGTGAACACTGTCAGCATGAACACTGTCACTGTGTGCAGTGTCACCATGCACAATGTCACCGTAAGGACTATCACCGTAAGCAAAGTCACCATGAGCAATGTCACCATGGGCACGGTCACCATTTTGCACTGCCACCATGTGCAGTGTCACCATGGGTAATATCACCATAGGCACTTTCACAGTGAGAAATGTGACCATGCGGAGTGTCTCAATGGGCACTGGCACCATGGGCATTGTCACTGTGAGCACTGTCACAACGGGCACTATCACTATGAAAAATCTCACCATGCTAACTGTCCCCATGGGCACTATCACCGTGAGAAGTGTCACCATGGGCACTGTCACTGTTGGCACTGTCACCATGAACACTGTCACCATGGCTACTATCACTGTGAGAACAGTCACCATGGGCACTGTCAACATGGAGACTATCACCTTGAGCCCTGTCACCATGAGCACTGTCACCATGAGATATTTCAAGAGGGTCACTTTCACCATGAGAACTGTCAACACGGGGACTCTCACCATTGACACTGACTCCAAGGGGTTTTCACGATGAGCACTATCACCATGGGCAGTGTCTCCATGGGAAGGTTCACCATGAGCACTCTCACTATTGGCACTATCACCATCGGCACCGTCATCATCGGCACGGTCTCCGTGAGCACTGTCACAATGGGCATTGTCACACTGGGTGCTTTCACCATGGGCACTGTCACCATTCCACTCTCACCATGGACACTGTGATCTTGGTCACTGCCACCATGGGCTCTGTCACCGTGGGCACTGTCACAATGGGAAGTATAACCATGGGCTTTGTCAGCATGGGCGCTGTCACCGTGGGCATGGCCACCATGACATCTATCACCATAAGCACTGTAAACTTGGGCCCTGTCACCATGAGCACGGTTACCATGAGCACTGCCACAATGAGAACTGTCACTTATGGCACTGTCCACATGAGGAGTGTCACCATGATCACTGTCACCATGGAAAGGAAACCCTGGGCACTGTCACCATGAGCACTCTCACCATGGGAATTGTCACCTTAGGTACAGTCACCATGGGCACTGTCACCGTGAGCACTTTTACCATGAGCTCTGTAACCCTGGGCACTATCACCGTGAGTGTTGTGTACATGGACACTCTCACCATGAGCAATGTCACCATGAATACTGTCACCCTGTGCATTGTCACCATGGGCACTGTCACCATGAGCATTACACCGTGAGAATTGTGACTCTGGGCACTGTCACCATGGGCACATGTGCCATCGGCACTATCGCCGTGAACACTGTCACCATGAGCACTGTCACTGTGTGCAGTTTCAGCATACACACTGTCACCGTAAGCAATGTCACCATGAGCAATATCTCCATGGGCATTGTCACCATTTTGCACTGCCACCACGTGCAGTGTCACCATGGACACTTTTACCGTGAGTACTGTCACCATGGGTAATATCACCATGGGCAATGTCACCCTGAGCACTATTACAGTGAGCACTATCACCATGAGCACTCTCACTGTGGTCACTGTCACCATGAGCACTGTCGCCATGGGTACTGGCACAATGCGGACTGGCACCATGAGCCCTGTCACCGTGGCCACTATCACTGTGAGCACTCTCACCGTGGTCACTGTCACCATTGGCACTGTTACTAGGAGCACTGTCACCATGGTCACATTCAACGTAAGAGCTGTCAACACGGAGACTATCACCATTGGCACTGTCACCATGGGGTTGTCACCATGAGCACTATCACCATGGGCGATGTCTCCATGGGCAGTTTCACCATGAGCACTGTCACTATTGGCACTCTCACCATCGGCACTGTCACCATGGGCACTGTCACCGTGAGCACTGTCACCATGGGCCTTGTCACACTGGGCGCTGTCACCATGGGCACTGTCACCATGAGCACTGTCACAATGGGAAGTATCACCAACGGATTTGTCAGCCTGAGCACTGTCCCTGTGGGCACTGACCCCGTGACATCTATCACCATAAACACTGTAAACATGGGCACTGTCACCATGAGCATGGTCACCATGAGCACTGTCACAACGGGCACTATCACCGTGAGAAATCTC
This sequence comes from Mesoplodon mirus, assembly GCF_964341445.2. Classification (NCBI taxonomy): domain Eukaryota; kingdom Metazoa; phylum Chordata; class Mammalia; order Artiodactyla; family Ziphiidae; genus Mesoplodon; species Mesoplodon mirus. Next base: position 2,536,433 of record NW_028295808.1, on the reverse strand, counting down.
ACCATGCTAACTCTCCCCATGGGCACTGTCACCGTGAGAAGTGTCACCATGGGCACTATCACGGTGAGAACAGTCACCATGGTCACTGTCACCATGGGCACTGTCATTAAGAGCATTATCACCCTAAGCACTGTCACTGTGAGAACAGTCACCATGAGCACTGTCAACATGGAAACTATCACCTTGAGCCATGTCACCATGAGCACTGTCACCATGAGATATTTCAACAGGGTCACTTTCACCGTGAGAACTGTGAACACGGGGATTCTCACCATTGACACTGCCTCCGAGGGGTAATCACGATGAGCACTATCACCATGGGCAGTGTCTCCATGGGCAGTTTCACCATGAGCACTCTCACTATTGGCACTATCACCATCGGCACTGTCATCATCGGCACGGTCACCGTGAGCACTGTCACAATGGGCGTTGTCACACTGGGTGCTGTCACCATGGGCACAGTCACCATTCCACTCTCACCATGGGCACTGTGATCTTGGTCACTGTCACCATGGACTCTCTCACCGTGGGCACTGTCACAATGTGAAGTATCACCATGGGCTTTGTCAGCGTGGGCACTGTCACCGTGGGCATGGCCACCATGACATCTATCACCATAAGCACTGTAATCTTGGGCCCTATCACCATGAGCACGGTTACCATGAGCACTGCCACAATGAGAACTGTCACTTATGGCACTGTCCACATGAGGAGTGTCACCATGATCACTGTCACCATGGGCAGGACACCCTGGGTATTGTCACCATGGGCACTGTCACCATGAGCCCACTCACCATGGGAATTGTCAACTTAGGTACTGTCATCATGGGCACTGTCACCGTGAGCACTTTTACCATGAGCTCTGTCACCCTGGGCACTATCACCGTGAGTGTTGTGTACATGGACACTCTCACCATGAGCAATGTCAGAATGAATAATGTTACCCTGTGTATTGTCACCATGGGCACTGTCACCATTAGCATTACACCATGAGAATTGTGACTCTGGGCACTGTCACCATGGGCACATTCGCCATCGGCACTATCGCCGTGAACACTGTCACCGTGAGCCCTGTCACTGTGTGCAGTTTCAGCATACTCACTATCACCGTAAGCAATGTCACCATGAGCAATATCTCCACAGGCACTGTCACCATTTTGCACTGCCACCATGTGCAGTGTCACCATGGACACTTTTACCATGAGTACTGTCACCATGGGTAATATCACCATGGGCACTGTCACTGTGAGCACTGTCACTATGAGAATTGACACCATAGGCCCTGTCAACATGAGAACTGTCACCATCGGCACTGACAACATGGAGAACATCACCTTGAGCACTGTCAACATGAGCACTGTCACCATGAGCAATGTCACCATGGTCACATTCAATGTAAGAACTGTCACCACGGGGACTATCAACATTGGCAATGTCACAGTGGGGTTGTCACCATGAGCACTATCACCGTGGGCAATGTTTCCATGGGCAGTTTCACCATGAGCACTGTCACTATTGGCACTCTCAGCATGGGCATTGTCACAATGGGCACCATCAACGTGAGCACTGTCAACATGGGCCTTGTCACACTGGGTGTTATCAGCATGGGCACTGTCACTGTGGGCACTGTCCCAATGGGAAGTATCACCATGGGCTTTGTCAGCCTAGGCAGTGTCACTGTGGGCACGGACACCGTGACATCTATCACCATAAACACTGTAAACATGGGCACTGTCACCATGAGCACAGTCACCATGAGCATTGTCACAATGAGCACTGTTACTTATGGCACTGCCAACATGAGCACTGTCATTATGGGCATGACAACATGGACACTGTCACCCTAGGCACTCTCACCATAGGCATTATCACTGTGAGAATTGTGAACATGGACACTGTCTCCATGGGCATTATCACCATGTGCACTGTCACCATGAGTACTATCACCCAGGGTATTTTTACAATGGGCACTGTCACTGTGAGCACTACACCTTAAGAATTGTGACTATGGGCACTGTCACCATGGAAACTCTCACCATAGATCTATCACCATGAACACTGTCACCATGAACACTCTAACTGTGTGCAGTGTCACCATGCACACTGTCACAATAAGGACTATCACCATAAGCAAAGTCACCATGAGCAATGTCACCATGAGCAAAGTCACCAATTTGCACTGACACCATGTGCAGAGTAACCATGCGTTTTATCACCATAGGCACTTCTACCCTGAGAAATGTGACCATGCAGAATGTCTCTATGGGCACTGGCACCATGGGCACTATCACCGTGAGCACTGTCAGCATGTGCACTGTCACTATTTAGCACTGTCACCAGGTGAACTACCACCATGGGCACTGTCACGATGGGCACTATCACTGTGAGCACGGTTACCATGGGCACTGTAACAATGCACAGTGTCACCATCGGTACTGTCCCGATGGGAACTGCCACCAAGAACAGTGTCACCATTAGCACTGTCACCACGAGCACTGGCACCTGGGCACTGCTATTATGAGCACTCTCACCATGAGATCTGTCGCTATGAGAACTGCCACCATGGGTATTTTCAACATGAGTACTGTCACCATGGTATTGTCACCATTTGCACTGTCACCATGAACACTATTACCGTGAGCACTCTCACTGTGGTCACTGTCACCATGAGCACTGTCGCCATGGGTACTGGCACAATGTAGACAGACACCATGAGCACTGTCACCATGGGCACCATCAGTGTGAGCACTCTCACCATGGCCACTGTCACCTTGGGCACTGTTACCATGAGCACTGTCACCATAGGCAATGGCACCATGGGCCCTGTCATCATGGGCACTCTCACCATGGGCACTATCAGTGTGAGCAGTGTCACCATGGATACTGCAAACATGAGAACTGTCACCGTGAGTACTGTCACCATGAGTACAGTCCTCACGGGTTGTCACCATGTGCACTGTCACCGTGAGAACTGTCAACAGGGGCACTGTCACCATTTTTCACTGCCACCATGTGCAGTGTCACCATGGGCACTATCACCATGGAAAGTATCACCGTGAACACTGTCACCATGAACACTGCAACTGTGTGCAGTGTCAACATGCACACTGTCACCGTAAGGACTATCACTGTAAGCAAAGTCACTATGAGCAATGTCACCATGGGCACTGTCACCATGAGCACTTGATCACTGAGTACTGTCACCATGGGTAATATCACCATGGGCACTGTCACCGTGAGAACTATCACCGTGAGCAATGCCATGATGGGCACTGGCGCCGTGGGTCTTTTCACTATTAGCACTGAAACAATGTGCACTATCACTGTGAGAAATCTCACCGTGCTAACTGTCCCCAAGGGCACTGTCACAGAGGGAAAAGTCATCATGGGCACTGTCACAGTCAGTATTCTCACCATGGGCACTCTCATTGTGGGCAATGCCTCCGTGAGCACCATTACCATGAACACTGCTACCATGAACACTCTCATGATAAGAACTGTCACCATGGGCACAGACACCATGGGCACTCTCACGGTGTGCACTGTCACCAGGGGCACTGTCAAAATGGGCACTGTCACCATGAGCACTGGAACCATGGGCATTCTCACCATGGGCACTATCACCATGAGCAGTATTACCATGGGCACTCTCACTATTTTGCACTGCCACCAGATGCACCATAACCATGTGCACTGTCACCATGGGCAGTGTCACCATCGGTAGTCTAACCATGCGCACTTCCACCACGATCACTGCCACCAAGAGCACTGTCACCATGATCACTGCCACCATGAGCACTGTCACAAGAACTGCCAATATGAGAACTGCCACCATGGGCACTATCACCATGATTAGTGTCACCGTGGGTATTGTCACCTTGGGCACTGTCAACGTGAGAAATATCACCGTGAGCACTATCACCCTGAGCACTGTCACCAAGGGAACAGCTTCAATGCGGATGGTCACCATGAACACTGTCACACTGGGCACTATCACCGTGAGAACAGTCACCGTGGTCACTGTCACCATGAGCACATTTTCTGTGAGCTCGGTCACCCTTGGTATTGTCACCATTGGTGGTATCGCCGTGAGAGTTGTGAACATGGGCACTCTCACCATGGGCAATATAACCATGAATACTGTCACCCTGTGTATTTTCACCATGGGCACTGTCACTGTGAGCACTACACTGTGAGAGTTGTGACTATGGTCACTGTCACCATGGACACTCTCACCATGAGAACTATCACCATGAACACTGTCACCATGAACACTGTCACTGTGTGCAGGTTCATCATGTGCACTGTCACTGTAAGGACTATCACTGTAAGCAAAGTCACCATGAGCAATATCACCATGGGCACTGTCACCATTTTGCACTGCCACCATATGCAGTGGCACCATGGGTAATATCACCATAGCCACTTTCAACATGAGAAATGTAACCGTGTGGAATGTCGTTATGGGCACTGGCACCATGGGAATCATCACAGTGAGCACTGTCACAACAGGCACTATCAACATGAGAAATCTCACCAGGCTAACTGTCCACATGGGCACTGTCACCGTGAGAAGTGTCACCATGGGCACTGTCACTGTCGGCACTGTCATTGTGGGCACTGTCTCCATGGCCACTGCCACCGTGTGCTCTGTCACCATGAACTCTGTAACAATGCCCATTATCACCGTGTGCACTGTCACCATGGGCACTATCACCGTGAGCACTGTCAGCATGTGCACTGTCACTATTTAGCACTGTCACCAAGTGAACTACCACCATGGGCACTGTCACAATGTTCACTATCACCGTGAGCACGGTTACCATGGGCACTGTAACAATGCACAGTGTCACCATCAGTACTGTCCCAATGGGGACTGCCACCAAGAACACTGTCACCATTAGCATTGTCACGACGAGCACTGGCACCTTGGCACTGCTATTATGAGCACTGTCACCATGAGATCTGTCGCTATGAGAACTGCCACCATGGGTATTTTCAACATGAGTACTGTCACCATGGGTATTGTCACCATGGGCACTGTCACCGTGAGCACTACACCGTGAGAATTGTGACTATGGGCACTGTCACCATGGGCACATTCACGATCGGCACTATCGCCATGAACACTGTCACCATGAGCACTATCACTGTGTGCAGTTTCACAATACACACTATCACCGTAGGGAATATCACCATAAGCAATGTCACCATGAGCAAGATCACCATGGGCACTGTCACCATTTTGCACTGCCACCATGTGCAGTGTCACCATGGGCAATTTCACTATGAGAACTGTCACCATGGGAAATATCACCGTGGGCACTGTCACCATGAGCACTGTCACTATGAGAATTTACACCATTGGTCCTGTCAACATGAGAACTGTCACCATCGGCACTGTCAACATGGAGACCATCACCTTGAGCACTGTCAACATGAGTACTGTCACCATGAGCAATGTCACCATGGTCACATTTAATGTAAGAACTGTCACCACGGGGACTATCACCGTTGGCAATGTCACGGGCTTGTCACCATGAGCACTATCACCATGGGCGATGTCTCCATGGGCAGTTTCACCATGAGCACTGTCACTATTGGCACTCTCAGCATGGGCACTGTCACAATGGGCACCATCACCGTGAGCAGTGTCACCATGGGCCTTGTCACACTGGGTGCTTTTAGCATGGGCACTGTCACCGTGGGCACTGTCTCAATGAGAAGTATAACCATGGGCTTTGTCAGCCTAGGCAGTGTCACTGTGGGCACGGACATCGTGACATCTATCACCATAAACACTGTAAACATGGGCACTGTCACCATGATCACGGTCACCATGAGCATTGATACAATGAGCACTGTTATTTATGGCACTGCCAACATGAGCACTGTCACCATGGGCAAGACACCATGGGCACTGCCACCATGGGCATTGTCACCCTAGGCACTCTCAACATAGGCATTATCACGATGAGAATTGTGAACATGGACACTGTCTCCATGGGCATTAACACCATTAGCACTGTCACCATGAGTACTGTCAGCATGTGCACTGTCACTATTTAGCACTGTCACCAGGTGAACTACCACCATGGGCACTATCACGATGTGCACTATCACCATGAGCACGGTTACCATAGGCACTGTAACAATGTGCAGTGTCACCATCGGTACTGTCTCCATAGGAACTGCCACCAACAGCACTGTCACCATTAACACTGTCACCACCTTGGGACTGTTATTATGAGCATGGTCAGCATGAGAACTGTCGCTGTGAGAACTGCCACCATAGGTATTTTCAACAAGAGTACTGTCACCGTGGGTATTGTCATCATTTGCACTGTCACCATGAGCACTATTACCGTGAGCACTCTCACTGTGGTCACTGACACCATGAGCACTGTTGCCATGGGTACTGGCACAATGCGGACTGGCACCATGAACCCTGTCACTGTGGCCACTATCAATGTGAGCACTCTCACCGTGGTCACTGTCACCATGGGCACTGTTACCAGGAGACCTGTAACCATGGTCACATTCAACATAAGAGCTGTCACCATGGGGACTATCACCTTCGGCACTGTCACCATGGGCACTGTCACCATGAGCACTGTCACCATGGGCCTTGTCACACTGGGCGCTGTCACCGTGAGCACTGCCACAATGGGAAGTATCACCATGGGATTTGTCAGCCTGAGCACTGTCCCCGTGGGCACTGACACCATGACATCTATCACCATAAACACTGTAACAAGGGAACGGTCACCATGAGCACTGCCACAATGGGCCCTGTTATTTATGGCACTGCCAACATGAGCACTGTCACCATGAGCACTGTCACAATGGCCATGACACCATGGGCCCTGTCACCATGGGTATTGTCACCCTAGGTAATCTCGCCATAGGCATTGTCACTGTGAGAATCGTGAACATGGGCAATGTCACCATAAGCACTGTCACCATGAGTACTGTCACCCTGGGTATTTCCACTATGGGCACTGTCACTGTGAGCACTACACCATGAGAATTGTGACTATGGGCACTGTCAACATGGACACTCTCACCATGGGAACTATCACCGTGAACACTGTCAGCATGAACACTGTCACTGTGTGCAGTGTCACCATGCACAATGTCACCGTAAGGACTATCACCGTAAGCAAAGTCACCATGAGCAATGTCACCATGGGCACGGTCACCATTTTGCACTGCCACCATGTGCAGTGTCACCATGGGTAATATCACCATAGGCACTTTCACAGTGAGAAATGTGACCATGCGGAGTGTCTCAATGGGCACTGGCACCATGGGCATTGTCACTGTGAGCACTGTCACAACGGGCACTATCACTATGAAAAATCTCACCATGCTAACTGTCCCCATGGGCACTATCACCGTGAGAAGTGTCACCATGGGCACTGTCACTGTTGGCACTGTCACCATGAACACTGTCACCATGGCTACTATCACTGTGAGAACAGTCACCATGGGCACTGTCAACATGGAGACTATCACCTTGAGCCCTGTCACCATGAGCACTGTCACCATGAGATATTTCAAGAGGGTCACTTTCACCATGAGAACTGTCAACACGGGGACTCTCACCATTGACACTGACTCCAAGGGGTTTTCACGATGAGCACTATCACCATGGGCAGTGTCTCCATGGGAAGGTTCACCATGAGCACTCTCACTATTGGCACTATCACCATCGGCACCGTCATCATCGGCACGGTCTCCGTGAGCACTGTCACAATGGGCATTGTCACACTGGGTGCTTTCACCATGGGCACTGTCACCATTCCACTCTCACCATGGACACTGTGATCTTGGTCACTGCCACCATGGGCTCTGTCACCGTGGGCACTGTCACAATGGGAAGTATAACCATGGGCTTTGTCAGCATGGGCGCTGTCACCGTGGGCATGGCCACCATGACATCTATCACCATAAGCACTGTAAACTTGGGCCCTGTCACCATGAGCACGGTTACCATGAGCACTGCCACAATGAGAACTGTCACTTATGGCACTGTCCACATGAGGAGTGTCACCATGATCACTGTCACCATGGAAAGGAAACCCTGGGCACTGTCACCATGAGCACTCTCACCATGGGAATTGTCACCTTAGGTACAGTCACCATGGGCACTGTCACCGTGAGCACTTTTACCATGAGCTCTGTAACCCTGGGCACTATCACCGTGAGTGTTGTGTACATGGACACTCTCACCATGAGCAATGTCACCATGAATACTGTCACCCTGTGCATTGTCACCATGGGCACTGTCACCATGAGCATTACACCGTGAGAATTGTGACTCTGGGCACTGTCACCATGGGCACATGTGCCATCGGCACTATCGCCGTGAACACTGTCACCATGAGCACTGTCACTGTGTGCAGTTTCAGCATACACACTGTCACCGTAAGCAATGTCACCATGAGCAATATCTCCATGGGCATTGTCACCATTTTGCACTGCCACCACGTGCAGTGTCACCATGGACACTTTTACCGTGAGTACTGTCACCATGGGTAATATCACCATGGGCAATGTCACCCTGAGCACTATTACAGTGAGCACTATCACCATGAGCACTCTCACTGTGGTCACTGTCACCATGAGCACTGTCGCCATGGGTACTGGCACAATGCGGACTGGCACCATGAGCCCTGTCACCGTGGCCACTATCACTGTGAGCACTCTCACCGTGGTCACTGTCACCATTGGCACTGTTACTAGGAGCACTGTCACCATGGTCACATTCAACGTAAGAGCTGTCAACACGGAGACTATCACCATTGGCACTGTCACCATGGGGTTGTCACCATGAGCACTATCACCATGGGCGATGTCTCCATGGGCAGTTTCACCATGAGCACTGTCACTATTGGCACTCTCACCATCGGCACTGTCACCATGGGCACTGTCACCGTGAGCACTGTCACCATGGGCCTTGTCACACTGGGCGCTGTCACCATGGGCACTGTCACCATGAGCACTGTCACAATGGGAAGTATCACCAACGGATTTGTCAGCCTGAGCACTGTCCCTGTGGGCACTGACCCCGTGACATCTATCACCATAAACACTGTAAACATGGGCACTGTCACCATGAGCATGGTCACCATGAGCACTGTCACAACGGGCACTATCACCGTGAGAAATCTCACCATGCTAACTCTCCCCATGGGCACTGTCACCGTGAGAAGTGTCACCATGGGCACTATCACGGTGAGAACAGTCACCATGGTCACTGTCACCATGGGCACTGTCATTAAGAGCATTATCACCCTAAGCACTGTCACTGTGAGAACAGTCACCATGAGCACTGTCAACATGGAAACTATCACCTTGAGCCATGTCACCATGAGCACTGTCACCATGAGATATTTCAACAGGGTCACTTTCACCGTGAGAACTGTGAACACGGGGATTCTCACCATTGACACTGCCTCCGAGGGGTAATCACGATGAGCACTATCACCATGGGCAGTGTCTCCATGGGCAGTTTCACCATGAGCACTCTCACTATTGGCACTATCACCATCGGCACTGTCATCATCGGCACGGTCACCGTGAGCACTGTCACAATGGGCGTTGTCACACTGGGTGCTGTCACCATGGGCACAGTCACCATTCCACTCTCACCATGGGCACTGTGATCTTGGTCACTGTCACCATGGACTCTCTCACCGTGGGCACTGTCACAATGTGAAGTATCACCATGGGCTTTGTCAGCGTGGGCACTGTCACCGTGGGCATGGCCACCATGACATCTATCACCATAAGCACTGTAATCTTGGGCCCTATCACCATGAGCACGGTTACCATGAGCACTGCCACAATGAGAACTGTCACTTATGGCACTGTCCACATGAGGAGTGTCACCATGATCACTGTCACCATGGGCAGGACACCCTGGGTATTGTCACCATGGGCACTGTCACCATGAGCCCACTCACCATGGGAATTGTCAACTTAGGTACTGTCATCATGGGCACTGTCACCGTGAGCACTTTTACCATGAGCTCTGTCACCCTGGGCACTATCACCGTGAGTGTTGTGTACATGGACACTCTCACCATGAGCAATGTCAGAATGAATAATGTTACCCTGTGTATTGTCACCATGGGCACTGTCACCATTAGCATTACACCATGAGAATTGTGACTCTGGGCACTGTCACCATGGGCACATTCGCCATCGGCACTATCGCCGTGAACACTGTCACCGTGAGCCCTGTCACTGTGTGCAGTTTCAGCATACTCACTATCACCGTAAGCAATGTCACCATGAGCAATATCTCCACAGGCACTGTCACCATTTTGCACTGCCACCATGTGCAGTGTCACCATGGACACTTTTACCATGAGTACTGTCACCATGGGTAATATCACCATGGGCACTGTCACTGTGAGCACTGTCACTATGAGAATTGACACCATAGGCCCTGTCAACATGAGAACTGTCACCATCGGCACTGACAACATGGAGAACATCACCTTGAGCACTGTCAACATGAGCACTGTCACCATGAGCAATGTCACCATGGTCACATTCAATGTAAGAACTGTCACCACGGGGACTATCAACATTGGCAATGTCACAGTGGGGTTGTCACCATGAGCACTATCACCGTGGGCAATGTTTCCATGGGCAGTTTCACCATGAGCACTGTCACTATTGGCACTCTCAGCATGGGCATTGTCACAATGGGCACCATCAACGTGAGCACTGTCAACATGGGCCTTGTCACACTGGGTGTTATCAGCATGGGCACTGTCACTGTGGGCACTGTCCCAATGGGAAGTATCACCATGGGCTTTGTCAGCCTAGGCAGTGTCACTGTGGGCACGGACACCGTGACATCTATCACCATAAACACTGTAAACATGGGCACTGTCACCATGAGCACAGTCACCATGAGCATTGTCACAATGAGCACTGTTACTTATGGCGCTGCCAACATGAGCACTGTCATTATGGGCATGACAACATGGACACTGTCACCCTAGGCACTCTCACCATAGGCATTATCACTGTGAGAATTGTGAACATGGACACTGTCTCCATGGGCATTATCACCATGTGCACTGTCACCATGAGTACTATCACCCAGGGTATTTTTACAATGGGCACTGTCACTGTGAGCACTACACCTTAAGAATTGTGACTATGGGCACTGTCACCATGGAAACTCTCACCATAGATCTATCACCATGAACACTGTCACCATGAACACTCTAACTGTGTGCAGTGTCACCATGCACACTGTCACAATAAGGACTATCACCATAAGCAAAGTCACCATGAGCAATGTCACCATGAGCAAAGTCACCAATTTGCACTGACACCATGTGCAGAGTAACCATGCGTTTTATCACCATAGGCACTTCTACCCTGAGAAATGTGACCATGCAGAATGTCTCTATGGGCACTGGCACCATGGGCACTATCACCGTGAGCACTGTCAGCATGTGCACTGTCACTATTTAGCACTGTCACCAGGTGAACTACCACCATGGGCACTGTCACGATGGGCACTATCACTGTGAGCACGGTTACCATGGGCACTGTAACAATGCACAGTGTCACCATCGGTACTGTCCCGATGGGAACTGCCACCAAGAACAGTGTCACCATTAGCACTGTCACCACGAGCACTGGCACCTGGGCACTGCTATTATGAGCACTGTCACCATGAGATCTGTCGCTATGAGAACTGCCACCATGGGTATTTTCAACATGAGTACTGTCACCATGGTATTGTCACCATTTGCACTGTCACCATGAACACTATTACCGTGAGCACTCTCACTGTGGTCACTGTCACTATGAGCACTGTCGCCATGGGTACTGGCACAATGTAGACAGACACCATGAGCACTGTCACCATGGGCACCATCAGTGTGAGCACTCTCACCATGGCCACTGTCACCTTGGGCACTGTTACCATGAGCACTGTCACCATAGGCAATGGCACCATGGGCCCTGTCATCATGGGCACTCTCACCATGGGCACTATCAGTGTGAGCAGTGTCACCATGGATACTGCAAACATGAGAACTGTCACCGTGAGTACTGTCACCATGAGTACAGTCCTCACGGGTTGTCACCATGTGCACTGTCACCGTGAGAACTGTCAACAGGGGCACTGTCACCATTTTTCACTGCCACCATGTGCAGTGTCACCATGGGCACTATCACCATGGAAAGTATCACCGTGAACACTGTCACCATGAACACTGCAACTGTGTGCAGTGTCAACATGCACACTGTCACCGTAAGGACTATCACTGTAAGCAAAGTCACTATGAGCAATGTCACCATGGGCACTGTCACCATGAGCACTTGATCACTGAGTACTGTCACCATGGGTAATATCACCATGGGCACTGTCACCGTGAGAACTATCACCGTGAGCAATGCCATGATGGGCACTGGCGCCGTGGGTCTTTTCACTATTAGCACTGAAACAATGTGCACTATCACTGTGAGAAATCTCACCGTGCTAACTGTCCCCAAGGGCACTGTCACAGAGGGAAAAGTCATCATGGGCACTGTCACAGTCAGTATTCTCACCATGGGCACTCTCATTGTGGGCAATGCCTCCGTGAGCACCATTACCATGAACACTGCTACCATGAACACTCTCATGATAAGAACTGTCACCATGGGCACAGACACCATGGGCACTCTCACGGTGTGCACTGTCACCAGGGGCACTGTCAAAATGGGCACTGTCACCATGAGCACTGGAACCATGGGCATTCTCACCATGGGCACTATCACCATGAGCAGTATTACCATGGGCACTCTCACTATTTTGCACTGCCACCAGATGCACCATAACCATGTGCACTGTCACCATGGGCAGTGTCACCATCGGTAGTCTAACCATGCGCACTTCCACCACGATCACTGCCACCAAGAGCACTGTCACCATGATCACTGCCACCATGAGCACTGTCACAAGAACTGCCAATATGAGAACTGCCACCATGGGCACTATCACCATGATTAGTGTCACCGTGGGTATTGTCACCTTGGGCACTGTCAACGTGAGAAATATCACCGTGAGCACTATCACCCTGAGCACTGTCACCAAGGGAACAGCTTCAATGCGGATGGTCACCATGAACACTGTCACACTGGGCACTATCACCGTGAGAACAGTCACCGTGGTCACTGTCACCATGAGCACATTTTCTGTGAGCTCGGTCACCCTTGGTATTGTCACCATTGGTGGTATCGCCGTGAGAGTTGTGAACATGGGCACTCTCACCATGGGCAATATAACCATGAATACTGTCACCCTGTGTATTTTCACCATGGGCACTGTCACTGTGAGCACTACACTGTGAGAGTTGTGACTATGGTCACTGTCACCATGGACACTCTCACCATGAGAACTATCACCATGAACACTGTCACCATGAACACTGTCACTGTGTGCAGGTTCATCATGTGCACTGTCACTGTAAGGACTATCACTGTAAGCAAAGTCACCATGAGCAATATCACCATGGGCACTGTCACCATTTTGCACTGCCACCATATGCAGTGGCACCATGGGTAATATCACCATAGCCACTTTCAACATGAGAAATGTAACCGTGTGGAATGTCGTTATGGGCACTGGCACCATGGGAATCATCACAGTGAGCACTGTCACAACAGGCACTATCAACATGAGAAATCTCACCAGGCTAACTGTCCACATGGGCACTGTCACCGTGAGAAGTGTCACCATGGGCACTGTCACTGTCGGCACTGTCACCATGGGCACTGTCATTGTGGGCACTGTCTCCATGGCCACTGCCACCGTGTGCTCTGTCACCATGAACTCTGTAACAATGCCCATTATCACCGTGTGCACTGTCACCATGGGCACTATCACCGTGAGCACTGTCAGCATGTGCACTGTCACTATTTAGCACTGTCACCAAGTGAACTACCACCATGGGCACTGTCACAATGTTCACTATCACCGTGAGCACGGTTACCATGGGCACTGTAACAATGCACAGTGTCACCATCAGTACTGTCCCAATGGGGACTGCCACCAAGAACACTGTCACCATTAGCATTGTCACGACGAGCACTGGCACCTTGGCACTGCTATTATGAGCACTGTCACCATGAGATCTGTCGCTATGAGAACTGCCACCATGGGTATTTTCAACATGAGTACTGTCACCATGGGTATTGTCACCATGGGCACTGTCACCGTGAGCACTACACCGTGAGAATTGTGACTATGGGCACTGTCACCATGGGCACATTCACGATCGGCACTATCGCCATGAACACTGTCACCATGAGCACTATCACTGTGTGCAGTTTCACAATACACACTATCACCGTAGGGAATATCACCATAAGCAATGTCACCATGAGCAAGATCACCATGGGCACTGTCACCATTTTGCACTGCCACCATGTGCAGTGTCACCATGGGCAATTTCACTATGAGAACTGTCACCATGGGAAATATCACCGTGGGCACTGTCACCATGAGCACTGTCACTATGAGAATTTACACCATTGGTCCTGTCAACATGAGAACTGTCACCATCGGCACTGTCAACATGGAGACCATCACCTTGAGCACTGTCAACATGAGTACTGTCACCATGAGCAATGTCACCATGGTCACATTTAATGTAAGAACTGTCACCACGGGGACTATCACCGTTGGCAATGTCACGGGCTTGTCACCATGAGCACTATCACCATGGGCGATGTCTCCATGGGCAGTTTCACCATGAGCACTGTCACTATTGGCACTCTCACAATGGGCACCATCACCGTGAGCAGTGTCACCATGGGCCTTGTCACACTGGGTGCTTTTAGCATGGGCACTGTCACCGTGGGCACTGTCTCAATGAGAAGTATAACCATGGGCTTTGTCAGCCTAGGCAGTGTCACTGTGGGCACGGACATCGTGACATCTATCACCATAAACACTGTAAACATGGGCACTGTCACCATGATCACGGTCACCATGAGCATTGATACAATGAGCACTGTTATTTATGGCACTGCCAACATGAGCACTGTCACCATGGGCAAGACACCATGGGCACTGCCACCATGGGCATTGTCACCCTAGGCACTCTCAACATAGGCATTATCACGATGAGAATTGTGAACATGGACACTGTCTCCATGGGCATTAACACCATTAGCACTGTCACCATGAGTACTGTCAGCATGTGCACTGTCACTATTTAGCACTGTCACCAGGTGAACTACCACCATGGGCACTATCACGATGTGCACTATCACCATGAGCACGGTTACCATAGGCACTGTAACAATGTGCAGTGTCACCATCGGTACTGTCTCCATAGGAACTGCCACCAACAGCACTGTCACCATTAACACTGTCACCACCTTGGGACTGTTATTATGAGCATGGTCAGCATGAGAACTGTCGCTGTGAGAACTGCCACCATAGGTATTTTCAACAAGAGTACTGTCACCGTGGGTATTGTCATCATTTGCACTGTCACCATGAGCACTATTACCGTGAGCACTCTCACTGTGGTCACTGACACCATGAGCACTGTTGCCATGGGTACTGGCACAATGCGGACTGGCACCATGAACCCTGTCACTGTGGCCACTATCAATGTGAGCACTCTCACCGTGGTCACTGTCACCATGGGCACTGTTACCAGGAGACCTGTAACCATGGTCACATTCAACATAAGAGCTGTCACCATGGGGACTATCACCTTCGGCACTGTCACCATGGGCACTGTCACCATGAGCACTGTCACCATGGGCCTTGTCACACTGGGCGCTGTCACCGTGAGCACTGCCACAATGGGAAGTATCACCATGGGATTTGTCAGCCTGAGCACTGTCCCCGTGGGCACTGACACCATGACATCTATCACCATAAACACTGTAACAAGGGAACGGTCACCATGAGCACTGCCACAATGGGCCCTGTTATTTATGGCACTGCCAACATGAGCACTGTCACCATGAGCACTGTCACAATGGCCATGACACCATGGGCCCTGTCACCATGGGTATTGTCACCCTAGGTAATCTCGCCATAGGCATTGTCACTGTGAGAATCGTGAACATGGGCAATGTCACCATAAGCACTGTCACCATGAGTACTGTCACCCTGGGTATTTCCACTATGGGCACTGTCACTGTGAGCACTACACCATGAGAATTGTGACTATGGGCACTGTCAACATGGACACTCTCACCATGGGAACTATCACCGTGAACACTGTCAGCATGAACACTGTCACTGTGTGCAGTGTCACCATGCACAATGTCACCGTAAGGACTATCACCGTAAGCAAAGTCACCATGAGCAATGTCACCATGGGCACGGTCACCATTTTGCACTGCCACCATGTGCAGTGTCACCATGGGTAATATCACCATAGGCACTTTCACAGTGAGAAATGTGACCATGCGGAGTGTCTCAATGGGCACTGGCACCATGGGCATTGTCACTGTGAGCACTGTCACAACGGGCACTATCACTATGAAAAATCTCACCATGCTAACTGTCCCCATGGGCACTATCACCGTGAGAAGTGTCACCATGGGCACTGTCACTGTTGGCACTGTCACCATGAACACTGTCACCATGGCTACTATCACTGTGAGAACAGTCACCATGGGCACTGTCAACATGGAGACTATCACCTTGAGCCCTGTCACCATGAGCACTGTCACCATGAGATATTTCAAGAGGGTCACTTTCACCATGAGAACTGTCAACACGGGGACTCTCACCATTGACACTGACTCCAAGGGGTTTTCACGATGAGCACTATCACCATGGGCAGTGTCTCCATGGGAAGGTTCACCATGAGCACTCTCACTATTGGCACTATCACCATCGGCACCGTCATCATCGGCACGGTCTCCGTGAGCACTGTCACAATGGGCATTGTCACACTGGGTGCTTTCACCATGGGCACTGTCACCATTCCACTCTCACCATGGACACTGTGATCTTGGTCACTGCCACCATGGGCTCTGTCACCGTGGGCACTGTCACAATGGGAAGTATAACCATGGGCTTTGTCAGCATGGGCGCTGTCACCGTGGGCATGGCCACCATGACATCTATCACCATAAGCACTGTAAACTTGGGCCCTGTCACCATGAGCACGGTTACCATGAGCACTGCCACAATGAGAACTGTCACTTATGGCACTGTCCACATGAGGAGTGTCACCATGATCACTGTCACCATGGAAAGGAAACCCTGGGCACTGTCACCATGAGCACTCTCACCATGGGAATTGTCACCTTAGGTACAGTCACCATGGGCACTGTCACCGTGAGCACTTTTACCATGAGCTCTGTAACCCTGGGCACTATCACCGTGAGTGTTGTGTACATGGACACTCTCACCATGAGCAATGTCACCATGAATACTGTCACCCTGTGCATTGTCACCATGGGCACTGTCACCATGAGCATTACACCGTGAGAATTGTGACTCTGGGCACTGTCACCATGGGCACATGTGCCATCGGCACTATCGCCGTGAACACTGTCACCATGAGCACTGTCACTGTGTGCAGTTTCAGCATACACACTGTCACCGTAAGCAATGTCACCATGAGCAATATCTCCATGGGCATTGTCACCATTTTGCACTGCCACCACGTGCAGTGTCACCATGGACACTTTTACCGTGAGTACTGTCACCATGGGTAATATCACCATGGGCAATGTCACCCTGAGCACTATTACAGTGAGCACTATCACCATGAGCACTCTCACTGTGGTCACTGTCACCATGAGCACTGTCGCCATGGGTACTGGCACAATGCGGACTGGCACCATGAGCCCTGTCACCGTGGCCACTATCACTGTGAGCACTCTCACCGTGGTCACTGTCACCATTGGCACTGTTACTAGGAGCACTGTCACCATGGTCACATTCAACGTAAGAGCTGTCAACACGGAGACTATCACCATTGGCACTGTCACCATGGGGTTGTCACCATGAGCACTATCACCATGGGCGATGTCTCCATGGGCAGTTTCACCATGAGCACTGTCACTATTGGCACTCTCACCATCGGCACTGTCACCATGGGCACTGTCACCGTGAGCACTGTCACCATGGGCCTTGTCACACTGGGCGCTGTCACCATGGGCACTGTCACCATGAGCACTGTCACAATGGGAAGTATCACCAACGGATTTGTCAGCCTGAGCACTGTCCCTGTGGGCACTGACCCCGTGACATCTATCACCATAAACACTGTAAACATGGGCACTGTCACCATGAGCATGGTCACCATGAGCACTGTCACAACGGGCACTATCACCGTGAGAAATCTCACCATGCTAACTCTCCCCATGGGCACTGTCACCGTGAGAAGTGTCACCATGGGCACTATCACGGTGAGAACAGTCACCATGGTCACTGTCACCATGGGCACTGTCATTAAGAGCATTATCACCCTAAGCACTGTCACTGTGAGAACAGTCACCATGAGCACTGTCAACATGGAAACTATCACCTTGAGCCATGTCACCATGAGCACTGTCACCATGAGATATTTCAACAGGGTCACTTTCACCGTGAGAACTGTGAACACGGGGATTCTCACCATTGACACTGCCTCCGAGGGGTAATCACGATGAGCACTATCACCATGG
The DNA here is from genome assembly GCF_964341445.2 of Mesoplodon mirus. NCBI lineage: Eukaryota > Metazoa > Chordata > Mammalia > Artiodactyla > Ziphiidae > Mesoplodon > Mesoplodon mirus. The sequence goes on along the minus strand of NW_028295808.1, from coordinate 2,517,758 downwards.
GCAGTGTCTCCATGGGCAGTTTCACCATGAGCACTCTCACTATTGGCACTATCACCATCGGCACTGTCATCATCGGCACGGTCACCGTGAGCACTGTCACAATGGGCGTTGTCACACTGGGTGCTGTCACCATGGGCACAGTCACCATTCCACTCTCACCATGGGCACTGTGATCTTGGTCACTGTCACCATGGACTCTCTCACCGTGGGCACTGTCACAATGTGAAGTATCACCATGGGCTTTGTCAGCGTGGGCACTGTCACCGTGGGCATGGCCACCATGACATCTATCACCATAAGCACTGTAATCTTGGGCCCTATCACCATGAGCACGGTTACCATGAGCACTGCCACAATGAGAACTGTCACTTATGGCACTGTCCACATGAGGAGTGTCACCATGATCACTGTCACCATGGGCAGGACACCCTGGGTATTGTCACCATGGGCACTGTCACCATGAGCCCACTCACCATGGGAATTGTCAACTTAGGTACTGTCATCATGGGCACTGTCACCGTGAGCACTTTTACCATGAGCTCTGTCACCCTGGGCACTATCACCGTGAGTGTTGTGTACATGGACACTCTCACCATGAGCAATGTCAGAATGAATAATGTTACCCTGTGTATTGTCACCATGGGCACTGTCACCATTAGCATTACACCATGAGAATTGTGACTCTGGGCACTGTCACCATGGGCACATTCGCCATCGGCACTATCGCCAAGAACACTGTCACCGTGAGCCCTGTCACTGTGTGCAGTTTCAGCATACTCACTATCACCGTAAGCAATGTCACCATGAGCAATATCTCCACAGGCACTGTCACCATTTTGCACTGCCACCATGTGCAGTGTCACCATGGACACTTTTACCATGAGTACTGTCACCATGGGTAATATCACCATGGGCACTGTCACTGTGAGCACTGTCACTATGAGAATTGACACCATAGGCCCTGTCAACATGAGAACTGTCACCATCGGCACTGACAACATGGAGAACATCACCTTGAGCACTGTCAACATGAGCACTGTCACCATGAGCAATGTCACCATGGTCACATTCAATGTAAGAACTGTCACCACGGGGACTATCAACATTGGCAATGTCACAGTGGGGTTGTCACCATGAGCACTATCACCGTGGGCAATGTTTCCATGGGCAGTTTCACCATGAGCACTGTCACTATTGGCACTCTCAGCATGGGCATTGTCACAATGGGCACCATCAACGTGAGCACTGTCAACATGGGCCTTGTCACACTGGGTGTTATCAGCATGGGCACTGTCACTGTGGGCACTGTCCCAATGGGAAGTATCACCATGGGCTTTGTCAGCCTAGGCAGTGTCACTGTGGGCACGGACACCGTGACATCTATCACCATAAACACTGTAAACATGGGCACTGTCACCATGAGCACAGTCACCATGAGCATTGTCACAATGAGCACTGTTACTTATGGCACTGCCAACATGAGCACTGTCATTATGGGCATGACAACATGGACACTGTCACCCTAGGCACTCTCACCATAGGCATTATCACTGTGAGAATTGTGAACATGGACACCGTCTCCATGGGCATTATCACCATGTGCACTGTCACCATGAGTACTATCACCCAGGGTATTTTTACAATGGGCACTGTCACTGTGAGCACTACACCTTAAGAATTGTGACTATGGGCACTGTCACCATGGAAACTCTCACCATAGATCTATCACCATGAACACTGTCACCATGAACACTCTAACTGTGTGCAGTGTCACCATGCACACTGTCACAATAAGGACTATCACCATAAGCAAAGTCACCATGAGCAATGTCACCATGAGCAAAGTCACCAATTTGCACTGACACCATGTGCAGAGTAACCATGCGTTTTATCACCATAGGCACTTCTACCCTGAGAAATGTGACCATGCAGAATGTCTCTATGGGCACTGGCACCATGGGCACTATCACCGTGAGCACTGTCAGCATGTGCACTGTCACTATTTAGCACTGTCACCAGGTGAACTACCACCATGGGCACTGTCACGATGGGCACTATCACTGTGAGCACGGTTACCATGGGCACTGTAACAATGCACAGTGTCACCATCGGTACTGTCCCGATGGGAACTGCCACCAAGAACAGTGTCACCATTAGCACTGTCACCACGAGCACTGGCACCTGGGCACTGCTATTATGAGCACTGTCACCATGAGATCTGTCGCTATGAGAACTGCCACCATGGGTATTTTCAACATGAGTACTGTCACCATGGTATTGTCACCATTTGCACTGTCACCATGAACACTATTACCGTGAGCACTCTCACTGTGGTCACTGTCACCATGAGCACTGTCGCCATGGGTACTGGCACAATGTAGACAGACACCATGAGCACTGTCACCATGGGCACCATCAGTGTGAGCACTCTCACCATGGCCACTGTCACCTTGGGCACTGTTACCATGAGCACTGTCACCATAGGCAATGGCCCCATGGGCCCTGTCATCATGGGCACTCTCACCATGGGCACTATCAGTGTGAGCAGTGTCACCATGGATACTGCAAACATGAGAACTGTCACCGTGAGTACTGTCACCATGAGTACAGTCCTCACGGGTTGTCACCATGTGCACTGTCACCGTGAGAACTGTCAACAGGGGCACTGTCACCATTTTTCACTGCCACCATGTGCAGTGTCACCATGGGCACTATCACCATGGAAAGTATCACCGTGAACACTGTCACCATGAACACTGCAACTGTGTGCAGTGTCAACATGCACACTGTCACCGTAAGGACTATCACTGTAAGCAAAGTCACTATGAGCAATGTCACCATGGGCACTGTCACCATGAGCACTTGATCACTGAGTACTGTCACCATGGGTAATATCACCATGGGCACTGTCACCGTGAGAACTATCACCGTGAGCAATGCCATGATGGGCACTGGCGCCGTGGGTCTTTTCACTATTAGCACTGAAACAATGTGCACTATCACTGTGAGAAATCTCACCGTGCTAACTGTCCCCAAGGGCACTGTCACAGAGGGAAAAGTCATCATGGGCACTGTCACAGTCAGTATTCTCACCATGGGCACTCTCATTGTGGGCAATGCCTCCGTGAGGACCATTACCATGAACACTGCTACCATGAACACTCTCATGATAAGAACTGTCACCATGGGCACAGACACCATGGGCACTCTCACGGTGTGCACTGTCACCAGGGGCACTGTCAAAATGGGCACTGTCACCATGAGCACTGGAACCATGGGCATTCTCACCATGGGCACTATCACCATGAGCAGTATTACCATGGGCACTCTCACTATTTTGCACTGCCACCAGATGCACCATAACCATGTGCACTGTCACCATGGGCAGTGTCACCATCGGTAGTCTAACCATGCGCACTTCCACCACGATCACTGCCACCAAGAGCACTGTCACCATGATCACTGCCACCATGAGCACTGTCACAAGAACTGCCAATATGAGAACTGCCACCATGGGCACTATCACCATGATTAGTGTCACCGTGGGTATTGTCACCTTGGGCACTGTCAACGTGAGAAATATCACCGTGAGCACTATCACCCTGAGCACTGTCACCAAGGGAACAGCTTCAATGCGGATGGTCACCATGAACACTGTCACACTGGGCACTATCACCGTGAGAACAGTCACCGTGGTCACTGTCACCATGAGCACATTTTCTGTGAGCTCGGTCACCCTTGGTATTGTCACCATTGGTGGTATCGCCGTGAGAGTTGTGAACATGGGCACTCTCACCATGGGCAATATAACCATGAATACTGTCACCCTGTGTATTTTCACCATGGGCACTGTCACTGTGAGCACTACACTGTGAGAGTTGTGACTATGGTCACTGTCACCATGGACACTCTCACCATGAGAACTATCACCATGAACACTGTCACCATGAACACTGTCACTGTGTGCAGGTTCATCATGTGCACTGTCACTGTAAGGACTATCACTGTAAGCAAAGTCACCATGAGCAATATCACCATGGGCACTGTCACCATTTTGCACTGCCACCATATGCAGTGGCACCATGGGTAATATCACCATAGCCACTTTCAACATGAGAAATGTAACCGTGTGGAATGTCGTTATGGGCACTGGCACCATGGGAATCATCACAGTGAGCACTGTCACAACAGGCACTATCAACATGAGAAATCTCACCAGGCTAACTGTCCACATGGGCACTGTCACCGTGAGAAGTGTCACCATGGGCACTGTCACTGTCGGCACTGTCACCATGGGCACTGTCATTGTGGGCACTGTCTCCATGGCCACTGCCACCGTGTGCTCTGTCACCATGAACTCTGTAACAATGCCCATTATCACCGTGTGCACTGTCACCATGGGCACTATCACCGTGAGCACTGTCAGCATGTGCACTGTCACTATTTAGCACTGTCACCAAGTGAACTACCACCATGGGCACTGTCACAATGTTCACTATCACCGTGAGCACGGTTACCATGGGCACTGTAACAATGCACAGTGTCACCATCAGTACTGTCCCAATGGGGACTGCCACCAAGAACACTGTCACCATTAGCATTGTCACGACGAGCACTGGCACCTTGGCACTGCTATTATGAGCACTGTCACCATGAGATCTGTCGCTATGAGAACTGCCACCATGGGTATTTTCAACATGAGTACTGTCACCATGGGTATTGTCACCATGGGCACTGTCACCGTGAGCACTACACCGTGAGAATTGTGACTATGGGCACTGTCACCATGGGCACATTCACGATCGGCACTATCGCCATGAACACTGTCACCATGAGCACTATCACTGTGTGCAGTTTCACAATACACACTATCACCGTAGGGAATATCACCATAAGCAATGTCACCATGAGCAAGATCACCATGGGCACTGTCACCATTTTGCACTGCCACCATGTGCAGTGTCACCATGGGCAATTTCACTATGAGAACTGTCACCATGGGAAATATCACCGTGGGCACTGTCACCATGAGCACTGTCACTATGAGAATTTACACCATTGGTCCTGTCAACATGAGAACTGTCACCATCGGCACTGTCAACATGGAGACCATCACCTTGAGCACTGTCAACATGAGTACTGTCACCATGAGCAATGTCACCATGGTCACATTTAATGTAAGAACTGTCACCACGGGGACTATCACCGTTGGCAATGTCACGGGCTTGTCACCATGAGCACTATCACCATGGGCGATGTCTCCATGGGCAGTTTCACCATGAGCACTGTCACTATTGGCACTCTCAGCATGGGCACTGTCACAATGGGCACCATCACCGTGAGCAGTGTCACCATGGGCCTTGTCACACTGGGTGCTTTTAGCATGGGCACTGTCACCATGGGCACTGTCTCAATGAGAAGTATAACCATGGGCTTTGTCAGCCTAGGCAGTGTCACTGTGGGCACGGACATCGTGACATCTATCACCATAAACACTGTAAACATGGGCACTGTCACCATGATCACGGTCACCATGAGCATTGATACAATGAGCACTGTTATTTATGGCACTGCCAACATGAGCACTGTCACCATGGGCAAGACACCATGGGCACTGCCACCATGGGCATTGTCACCCTAGGCACTCTCAACATAGGCATTATCACTATGAGAATTGTGAACATGGACACTGTCTCCATGGGCATTAACACCATTAGCACTGTCACCATGAGTACTGTCAGCATGTGCACTGTCACTATTTAGCACTGTCACCAGGTGAACTACCACCATGGGCACTATCACGATGTGCACTATCACCATGAGCACGGTTACCATAGGCACTGTAACAATGTGCAGTGTCACCATCGGTACTGTCTCCATAGGAACTGCCACCAACAGCACTGTCACCATTAACACTGTCACCACCTTGGGACTGTTATTATGAGCATGGTCAGCATGAGAACTGTCGCTGTGAGAACTGCCACCATAGGTATTTTCAACAAGAGTACTGTCACCGTGGGTATTGTCATCATTTGCACTGTCACCATGAGCACTATTACCGTGAGCACTATCACTGTGGTCACTGACACCATGAGCACTGTTGCCATGGGTACTGGCACAATGCGGACTGGCACCATGAACCCTGTCACTGTGGCCACTATCAATGTGAGCACTCTCACCGTGGTCACTGTCACCATGGGCACTGTTACCAGGAGACCTGTAACCATGGTCACATTCAACATAAGAGCTGTCACCATGGGGACTATCACCTTCGGCACTGTCACCATGGGCACTGTCACCATGAGCACTGTCACCATGGGCCTTGTCACACTGGGCGCTGTCACCGTGAGCACTGCCACAATGGGAAGTATCACCATGGGATTTGTCAGCCTGAGCACTGTCCCCGTGGGCACTGACACCATGACATCTATCACCATAAACACTGTAACAAGGGAACGGTCACCATGAGCACTGCCACAATGGGCCCTGTTATTTATGGCACTGCCAACATGAGCACTGTCACCATGAGCACTGTCACAATGGCCATGACACCATGGGCCCTGTCACCATGGGTATTGTCACCCTAGGTAATCTCGCCATAGGCATTGTCACTGTGAGAATCGTGAACATGGGCAATGTCACCATAAGCACTGTCACCATGAGTACTGTCACCCTGGGTATTTCCACTATGGGCACTGTCACTGTGAGCACTACACCATGAGAATTGTGACTATGGGCACTGTCAACATGGACACTCTCACCATGGGAACTATCACCGTGAACACTGTCAGCATGAACACTGTCACTGTGTGCAGTGTCACCATGCACAATGTCACCGTAAGGACTATCACCGTAAGCAAAGTCACCATGAGCAATGTCACCATGGGCACGGTCACCATTTTGCACTGCCACCATGTGCAGTGTCACCATGGGTAATATCACCATAGGCACTTTCACAGTGAGAAATGTGACCATGCGGAGTGTCTCAATGGGCACTGGCACCATGGGCATTGTCACTGTGAGCACTGTCACAACGGGCACTATCACTATGAAAAATCTCACCATGCTAACTGTCCCCATGGGCACTATCACCGTGAGAAGTGTCACCATGGGCACTGTCACTGTTGGCACTGTCACCATGAACACTGTCACCATGGCTACTATCACTGTGAGAACAGTCACCATGGGCACTGTCAACATGGAGACTATCACCTTGAGCCCTGTCACCATGAGATATTTCAAGAGGGTCACTTTCACCATGAGAACTGTCAACACGGGGACTCTCACCATTGACACTGACTCCAAGGGGTTTTCACGATGAGCACTATCACCATGGGCAGTGTCTCCATGGGAAGGTTCACCATGAGCACTCTCACTATTGGCACTATCACCATCGGCACCGTCATCATCGGCACGGTCTCCATGAGCACTGTCACAATGGGCATTGTCACACTGGGTGCTTTCACCATGGGCACTGTCACCATTCCACTCTCACCATGGACACTGTGATCTTGGTCACTGCCACCATGGGCTCTGTCACCGTGGGCACTGTCACAATGGGAAGTATAACCATGGGCTTTGTCAGCATGGGCGCTGTCACCGTGGGCATGGCCACCATGACATCTATCACCATAAGCACTGTAAACTTGGGCCCTGTCACCATGAGCACGGTTACCATGAGCACTGCCACAATGAGAACTGTCACTTATGGCACTGTCCACATGAGGAGTGTCACCATGATCACTGTCACCATGGAAAGGAAACCCTGGGCACTGTCACCATGAGCACTCTCACCATGGGAATTGTCACCTTAGGTACAGTCACCATGGGCACTGTCACCGTGAGCACTTTTACCATGAGCTCTGTAACCCTGGGCACTATCACCGTGAGTGTTGTGTACATGGACACTCTCACCATGAGCAATGTCACCATGAATACTGTCACCCTGTGCATTGTCACCATGGGCACTGTCACCATGAGCATTACACCGTGAGAATTGTGACTCTGGGCACTGTCACCATGGGCACATGTGCCATCGGCACTATCGCCGTGAACACTGTCACCATGAGCACTGTCACTGTGTGCAGTTTCAGCATACACACTGTCACCGTAAGCAATGTCACCATGAGCAATATCTCCATGGGCATTGTCACCATTTTGCACTGCCACCACGTGCAGTGTCACCATGGACACTTTTACCGTGAGTACTGTCACCATGGGTAATATCACCATGGGCAATGTCACCCTGAGCACTATTACAGTGAGCACTATCACCATGAGCACTCTCACTGTGGTCACTGTCACCATGAGCACTGTCGCCATGGGTACTGGCACAATGCGGACTGGCACCATGAGCCCTGTCACCGTGGCCACTATCACTGTGAGCACTCTCACCGTGGTCACTGTCACCATTGGCACTGTTACTAGGAGCACTGTCACCATGGTCACATTCAACGTAAGAGCTGTCAACACGGAGACTATCACCATTGGCACTGTCACCATGGGGTTGTCACCATGAGCACTATCACCATGGGCGATGTCTCCATGGGCAGTTTCACCATGAGCACTGTCACTATTGGCACTCTCACCATCGGCACTGTCACCATGGGCACTGTCACCGTGAGCACTGTCACCATGGGCCTTGTCACACTGGGCGCTGTCACCATGGGCACTGTCACCATGAGCACTGTCACAATGGGAAGTATCACCAACGGATTTGTCAGCCTGAGCACTGTCCCTGTGGGCACTGACCCCGTGACATCTATCACCATAAACACTGTAAACATGGGCACTGTCACCATGAGCATGGTCACCATGAGCACTGTCACAACGGGCACTATCACCGTGAGAAATCTCACCATGCTAACTCTCCCCATGGGCACTGTCACCGTGAGAAGTGTCACCATGGGCACTATCACGGTGAGAACAGTCACCATGGTCACTGTCACCATGGGCACTGTCATTAAGAGCATTATCACCCTAAGCACTGTCACTGTGAGAACAGTCACCATGAGCACTGTCAACATGGAAACTATCACCTTGAGCCATGTCACCATGAGCACTGTCACCATGAGATATTTCAACAGGGTCACTTTCACCGTGAGAACTGTGAACACGGGGATTCTCACCATTGACACTGCCTCCGAGGGGTAATCACGATGAGCACTATCACCATGGGCAGTGTCTCCATGGGCAGTTTCACCATGAGCACTCTCACTATTGGCACTATCACCATCGGCACTGTCATCATCGGCACGGTCACCGTGAGCACTGTCACAATGGGCATTGTCACACTGGGTGCTGTCACCATGGGCACAGTCACCATTCCACTCTCACCATGGGCACTGTGATCTTGGTCACTGTCACCATGGACTCTCTCACCGTGGGCACTGTCACAATGTGAAGTATCACCATGGGCTTTGTCAGCGTGGGCACTGTCACCGTGGGCATGGCCACCATGACATCTATCACCATAAGCACTGTAATCTTGGGCCCTATCACCATGAGCACGGTTACCATGAGCACTGCCACAATGAGAACTGTCACTTATGGCACTGTCCACATGAGGAGTGTCACCATGATCACTGTCACCATGGGCAGGACACCCTGGGTATTGTCACCATGGGCACTGTCACCATGAGCCCACTCACCATGGGAATTGTCAACTTAGGTACTGTCATCATGGGCACTGTCACCGTGAGCACTTTTACCATGAGCTCTGTCACCCTGGGCACTATCACCGTGAGTGTTGTGTACATGGACACTCTCACCATGAGCAATGTCAGAATGAATAATGTTACCCTGTGTATTGTCACCATGGGCACTGTCACCATTAGCATTACACCATGAGAATTGTGACTCTGGGCACTGTCACCATGGGCACATTCGCCATCGGCACTATCGCCAAGAACACTGTCACCGTGAGCCCTGTCACTGTGTGCAGTTTCAGCATACTCACTATCACCGTAAGCAATGTCACCATGAGCAATATCTCCACAGGCACTGTCACCATTTTGCACTGCCACCATGTGCAGTGTCACCATGGACACTTTTACCATGAGTACTGTCACCATGGGTAATATCACCATGGGCACTGTCACTGTGAGCACTGTCACTATGAGAATTGACACCATAGGCCCTGTCAACATGAGAACTGTCACCATCGGCACTGACAACATGGAGAACATCACCTTGAGCACTGTCAACATGAGCACTGTCACCATGAGCAATGTCACCATGGTCACATTCAATGTAAGAACTGTCACCACGGGGACTATCAACATTGGCAATGTCACAGTGGGGTTGTCACCATGAGCACTATCACCGTGGGCAATGTTTCCATGGGCAGTTTCACCATGAGCACTGTCACTATTGGCACTCTCAGCATGGGCATTGTCACAATGGGCACCATCAACGTGAGCACTGTCAACATGGGCCTTGTCACACTGGGTGTTATCAGCATGGGCACTGTCACTGTGGGCACTGTCCCAATGGGAAGTATCACCATGGGCTTTGTCAGCCTAGGCAGTGTCACTGTGGGCACGGACACCGTGACATCTATCACCATAAACACTGTAAACATGGGCACTGTCACCATGAGCACAGTCACCATGAGCATTGTCACAATGAGCACTGTTACTTATGGCACTGCCAACATGAGCACTGTCATTATGGGCATGACAACATGGACACTGTCACCCTAGGCACTCTCACCATAGGCATTATCACTGTGAGAATTGTGAACATGGACACTGTCTCCATGGGCATTATCACCATGTGCACTGTCACCATGAGTACTATCACCCAGGGTATTTTTACAATGGGCACTGTCACTGTGAGCACTACACCTTAAGAATTGTGACTATGGGCACTGTCACCATGGAAACTCTCACCATAGATCTATCACCATGAACACTGTCACCATGAACACTCTAACTGTGTGCAGTGTCACCATGCACACTGTCACAATAAGGACTATCACCATAAGCAAAGTCACCATGAGCAATGTCACCATGAGCAAAGTCACCAATTTGCACTGACACCATGTGCAGAGTAACCATGCGTTTTATCACCATAGGCACTTCTACCCTGAGAAATGTGACCATGCAGAATGTCTCTATGGGCACTGGCACCATGGGCACTATCACCGTGAGCACTGTCAGCATGTGCACTGTCACTATTTAGCACTGTCACCAGGTGAACTACCACCATGGGCACTGTCACGATGGGCACTATCACTGTGAGCACGGTTACCATGGGCACTGTAACAATGCACAGTGTCACCATCGGTACTGTCCCGATGGGAACTGCCACCAAGAACAGTGTCACCATTAGCACTGTCACCACGAGCACTGGCACCTGGGCACTGCTATTATGAGCACTCTCACCATGAGATCTGTCGCTATGAGAACTGCCACCATGGGTATTTTCAACATGAGTACTGTCACCATGGTATTGTCACCATTTGCACTGTCACCATGAACACTATTACCGTGAGCACTCTCACTGTGGTCACTGTCACCATGAGCACTGTCGCCATGGGTACTGGCACAATGTAGACAGACACCATGAGCACTGTCACCATGGGCACCATCAGTGTGAGCACTCTCACCATGGCCACTGTCACCTTGGGCACTGTTACCATGAGCACTGTCACCATAGGCAATGGCACCATGGGCCCTGTCATCATGGGCACTCTCACCATGGGCACTATCAGTGTGAGCAGTGTCACCATGGATACTGCAAACATGAGAACTGTCACCGTGAGTACTGTCACCATGAGTACAGTCCTCACGGGTTGTCACCATGTGCACTGTCACCGTGAGAACTGTCAACAGGGGCACTGTCACCATTTTTCACTGCCACCATGTGCAGTGTCACCATGGGCACTATCACCATGGAAAGTATCACCGTGAACACTGTCACCATGAACACTGCAACTGTGTGCAGTGTCAACATGCACACTGTCACCGTAAGGACTATCACTGTAAGCAAAGTCACTATGAGCAATGTCACCATGGGCACTGTCACCATGAGCACTTGATCACTGAGTACTGTCACCATGGGTAATATCACCATGGGCACTGTCACCGTGAGAACTATCACCGTGAGCAATGCCATGATGGGCACTGGCGCCGTGGGTCTTTTCACTATTAGCACTGAAACAATGTGCACTATCACTGTGAGAAATCTCACCGTGCTAACTGTCCCCAAGGGCACTGTCACAGAGGGAAAAGTCATCATGGGCACTGTCACAGTCAGTATTCTCACCATGGGCACTCTCATTGTGGGCAATGCCTCCGTGAGCACCATTACCATGAACACTGCTACCATGAACACTCTCATGATAAGAACTGTCACCATGGGCACAGACACCATGGGCACTCTCACGGTGTGCACTGTCACCAGGGGCACTGTCAAAATGGGCACTGTCACCATGAGCACTGGAACCATGGGCATTCTCACCATGGGCACTATCACCATGAGCAGTATTACCATGGGCACTCTCACTATTTTGCACTGCCACCAGATGCACCATAACCATGTGCACTGTCACCATGGGCAGTGTCACCATCGGTAGTCTAACCATGCGCACTTCCACCACGATCACTGCCACCAAGAGCACTGTCACCATGATCACTGCCACCATGAGCACTGTCACAAGAACTGCCAATATGAGAACTGCCACCATGGGCACTATCACCATGATTAGTGTCACCGTGGGTATTGTCACCTTGGGCACTGTCAACGTGAGACATATCACCGTGAGCACTATCACCCTGAGCACTGTCACCAAGGGAACAGCTTCAATGTGGATGGTCACCATGAACACTGTCACACTGGGCACTATCACCGTGAGAACAGTCACCGTGGTCACTGTCACCATGAGCACATTTTCTGTGAGCTCGGTCACCCTTGGTATTGTCACCATTGGTGGTATCGCCGTGAGAGTTGTGAACATGGGCACTCTCACCATGGGCAATATAACCATGAATACTGTCACCCTGTGTATTTTCACCATGGGCACTGTCACTGTGAGCACTACACTGTGAGAGTTGTGACTATGGTCACTGTCACCATGGACACTCTCACCATGAGAACTATCACCATGAACACTGTCACCATGAACACTGTCACTGTGTGCAGGTTCATCATGTGCACTGTCACTGTAAGGACTATCACTGTAAGCAAAGTCACCATGAGCAATATCACCATGGGCACTGTCACCATTTTGCACTGCCACCATATGCAGTGGCACCATGGGTAATATCACCATAGCCACTTTCAACATGAGAAATGTAACCGTGTGGAATGTCGTTATGGGCACTGGCACCATGGGAATCATCACAGTGAGCACTGTCACAACAGGCACTATCAACATGAGAAATCTCACCAGGCTAACTGTCCACATGGGCACTGTCACCGTGAGAAGTGTCACCATGGGCACTGTCACTGTCGGCACTGTCACCATGGGCACTGTCATTGTGGGCACTGTCTCCATGGCCACTGCCACCGTGTGCTCTGTCACCATGAACTCTGTAACAATGCCCATTATCACCGTGTGCACTGTCACCATGGGCACTATCACCGTGAGCACTGTCAGCATGTGCACTGTCACTATTTAGCACTGTCACCAAGTGAACTACCACCATGGGCACTGTCACAATGTTCACTATCACCGTGAGCACGGTTACCATGGGCACTGTAACAATGCACAGTGTCACCATCAGTACTGTCCCAATGGGGACTGCCACCAAGAACACTGTCACCATTAGCATTGTCACGACGAGCACTGGCACCTTGGCACTGCTATTATGAGCACTGTCACCATGAGATCTGTCGCTATGAGAACTGCCACCATGGGTATTTTCAACATGAGTACTGTCACCATGGGTATTGTCACCATGGGCACTGTCACCGTGAGAAGTGTCACCATGGGCACTGTCACTGTTGGCACTGTCACCATGAACACTGTCACCATGGCTACTATCACTGTGAGAACAGTCACCATGGGCACTGTCAACATGGAGACTATCACCTTGAGCCCTGTCACCATGAGCACTGTCACCATGAGATATTTCAAGAGGGTCACTTTCACCATGAGAACTGTCAACACGGGGACTCTCACCATTGACACTGACTCCAAGGGGTTTTCACGATGAGCACTATCACCATGGGCAGTGTCTCCATGGGCAGGTTCACCATGAGCACTCTCACTATTGGCACTATCACCATCGGCACTGTCATCATCGGCACGGTCACCGTGAGCACTGTCACAATGGGTGTTGTCACACTGGGTGCTGTCACCATGGGCACAGTCACCATTCCACTCTCACCATGGGCACTGTGATCTTGGTCACTGTCACCATGGACTCTCTCACCGTGGGCACTGTCACAATGTGAAGTATCACCATGGGCTTTGTCAGCGTGGGCACTGTCACCGTGGGCATGGCCACCATGACATCTATCACCATAAGCACTGTAATCTTGGGCCCTATCACCATGAGCACGGTTACCATGAGCACTGCCACAATGAGAACTGTCACTTATGGCACTGTCCACATGAGGAGTGTCACCATGATCACTGTCACCATGGGCAGGACACCCTGGGTATTGTCACCATGGGCACTGTCACCATGAGCCCACTCACCATGGGAATTGTCAACTTAGGTACTGTCATCATGGGCACTGTCACCGTGAGCACTTTTACCATGAGCTCTGTCACCCTGGGCACTATCACCGTGAGTGTTGTGTACATGGACACTCTCACCATGAGCAATGTCAGAATGAATAATGTTACCCTGTGTATTGTCACCATGGGCACTGTCACCATTAGCATTACACCATGAGAATTGTGACTCTGGGCACTGTCACCATGGGCACATTCGCCATCGGCACTATCGCCGTGAACACTGTCACCGTGAGCCCTGTCACTGTGTGCAGTTTCAGCATACTCACTATCACCGTAAGCAATGTCACCATGAGCAATATCTCCACAGGCACTGTCACCATTTTGCACTGCCACCATGTGCAGTGTCACCATGGACACTTTTACCATGAGTACTGTCACCATGGGTAATATCACCATGGGCACTGTCACTGTGAGCACTGTCACTATGAGAATTGACACCATAGGCCCTGTCAACATGAGAACTGTCACCATCGGCACTGACAACATGGAGAACATCACCTTGAGCACTGTCAACATGAGCACTGTCACCATGAGCAATGTCACCATGGTCACATTCAATGTAAGAACTGTCACCACGGGGACTATCAACATTGGCAATGTCACAGTGGGGTTGTCACCATGAGCACTATCACCGTGGGCAATGTTTCCATGGGCAGTTTCACCATGAGCACTGTCACTATTGGCACTCTCAGCATGGGCATTGTCACAATGGGCACCATCAACGTGAGCACTGTCAACATGGGCCTTGTCACACTGGGTGTTATCAGCATGGGCACTGTCACTGTGGGCACTGTCCCAATGGGAAGTATCACCATGGGCTTTGTCAGCCTAGGCAGTGTCACTGTGGGCACGGACACCGTGACATCTATCACCATAAACACTGTAAACATGGGCACTGTCACCATGAGCACAGTCACCATGAGCATTGTCACAATGAGCACTGTTACTTATGGCACTGCCAACATGAGCACTGTCATTATGGGCATGACAACATGGACACTGTCACCCTAGGCACTCTCACCATAGGCATTATCACTGTGAGAATTGTGAACATGGACACTGTCTCCATGGGCATTATCACCATGTGCACTGTCACCATGAGTACTATCACCCAGGGTATTTTTACAATGGGCACTGTCACTGTGAGCACTACACCTTAAGAATTGTGACTATGGGCACTGTCACCATGGAAACTCTCACCATAGATCTATCACCATGAACACTGTCACCATGAACACTCTAACTGTGTGCAGTGTCACCATGCACACTGTCACAATAAGGACTATCACCATAAGCAAAGTCACCATGAGCAATGTCACCATGAGCAAAGTCACCAATTTGCACTGACACCATGTGCAGAGTAACCATGCGTTTTATCACCATAGGCACTTCTACCCTGAGAAATGTGACCATGCAGAATGTCTCTATGGGCACTGGCACCATGGGCACTATCACCGTGAGCACTGTCAGCATGTGCACTGTCACTATTTAGCACTGTCACCAGGTGAACTACCACCATGGGCACTGTCACGATGGGCACTATCACTGTGAGCACGGTTACCATGGGCACTGTAACAATGCACAGTGTCACCATCGGTACTGTCCCGATGGGAACTGCCACCAAGAACAGTGTCACCATTAGCACTGTCACCACGAGCACTGGCACCTGGGCACTGCTATTATGAGCACTGTCACCATGAGATCTGTCGCTATGAGAACTGCCACCATGGGTATTTTCAACATGAGTACTGTCACCATGGTATTGTCACCATTTGCACTGTCACCATGAACACTATTACCGTGAGCACTCTCACTGTGGTCACTGTCACCATGAGCACTGTCGCCATGGGTACTGGCACAATGTAGACAGACACCATGAGCACTGTCACCATGGGCACCATCAGTGTGAGCACTCTCACCATGGCCACTGTCACCTTGGGCACTGTTACCATGAGCACTGTCACCATAGGCAATGGCACCATGGGCCCTGTCATCATGGGCACTCTCACCATGGGCACTATCAGTGTGAGCAGTGTCACCATGGATACTGCAAACATGAGAACTGTCACCGTGAGTACTGTCACCATGAGTACAGTCCTCACGGGTTGTCACCATGTGCACTGTCACCGTGAGAACTGTCAACAGGGGCACTGTCACCATTTTTCACTGCCACCATGTGCAGTGTCACCATGGGCACTATCACCATGGAAAGTATCACCGTGAACACTGTCACCATGAACACTGCAACTGTGTGCAGTGTCAACATGCACACTGTCACCGTAAGGACTATCACTGTAAGCAAAGTCACTATGAGCAATGTCACCATGGGCACTGTCACCATGAGCACTTGATCACTGAGTACTGTCACCATGGGTAATATCACCATGGGCACTGTCACCGTGAGAACTATCACCGTGAGCAATGCCATGATGGGCACTGGCGCCGTGGGTCTTTTCACTATTAGCACTGAAACAATGTGCACTATCACTGTGAGAAATCTCACCGTGCTAACTGTCCCCAAGGGCACTGTCACAGAGGGAAAAGTCATCATGGGCACTGTCACAGTCAGTATTCTCACCATGGGCACTCTCATTGTGGGCAATGCCTCCGTGAGCACCATTACCATGAACACTGCTACCATGAACACTCTCATGATAAGAACTGTCACCATGGGCACAGACACCATGGGCACTCTCACGGTGTGCACTGTCACCAGGGGCACTGTCAAAATGGGCACTGTCACCATGAGCACTGGAACCATGGGCATTCTCACCATGGGCACTATCACCATGAGCAGTATTACCATGGGCACTCTCACTATTTTGCACTGCCACCAGATGCACCATAACCATGTGCACTGTCACCATGGGCAGTGTCACCATCGGTAGTCTAACCATGCGCACTTCCACCACGATCACTGCCACCAAGAGCACTGTCACCATGATCACTGCCACCATGAGCACTGTCACAAGAACTGCCAATATGAGAACTGCCACCATGGGCACTATCACCATGATTAGTGTCACCGTGGGTATTGTCACCTTGGGCACTGTCAACGTGAGAAATATCACCGTGAGCACTATCACCCTGAGCACTGTCACCAAGGGAACAGCTTCAATGCGGATGGTCACCATGAACACTGTCACACTGGGCACTATCACCGTGAGAACAGTCACCGTGGTCACTGTCACCATGAGCACATTTTCTGTGAGCTCGGTCACCCTTGGTATTGTCACCATTGGTGGTATCGCCGTGAGAGTTGTGAACATGGGCACTCTCACCATGGGCAATATAACCATGAATACTGTCACCCTGTGTATTTTCACCATGGGCACTGTCACTGTGAGCACTACACTGTGAGAGTTGTGACTATGGTCACTGTCACCATGGACACTCTCACCATGAGAACTATCACCATGAACACTGTCACCATGAACACTGTCACTGTGTGCAGGTTCATCATGTGCACTGTCACTGTAAGGACTATCACTGTAAGCAAAGTCACCATGAGCAATATCACCATGGGCACTGTCACCATTTTGCACTGCCACCATATGCAGTGGCACCATGGGTAATATCACCATAGCCACTTTCAACATGAGAAATGTAACCGTGTGGAATGTCGTTATGGGCACTGGCACCATGGGAATCATCACAGTGAGCACTGTCACAACAGGCACTATCAACATGAGAAATCTCACCAGGCTAACTGTCCACATGGGCACTGTCACCGTGAGAAGTGTCACCATGGGCACTGTCACTGTCGGCACTGTCACCATGGGCACTGTCATTGTGGGCACTGTCTCCATGGCCACTGCCACCGTGTGCTCTGTCACCATGAACTCTGTAACAATGCCCATTATCACCGTGTGCACTGTCACCATGGGCACTATCACCGTGAGCACTGTCAGCATGTGCACTGTCACTATTTAGCACTGTCACCAAGTGAACTACCACCATGGGCACTGTCACAATGTTCACTATCACCGTGAGCACGGTTACCATGGGCACTGTAACAATGCACAGTGTCACCATCAGTACTGTCCCAATGGGGACTGCCACCAAGAACACTGTCACCATTAGCATTGTCACGACGAGCACTGGCACCTTGGCACTGCTATTATGAGCACTGTCACCATGAGATCTGTCGCTATGAGAACTGCCACCATGGGTATTTTCAACAAGAGTACTGTCACCATGGGTATTGTCACCATGGGCACTGTCACCGTGAGCACTACACCGTGAGAATTGTGACTATGGGCACTGTCACCATGGGCACATTCACGATCGGCACTATCGCCATGAACACTGTCACCATGAGCACTATCACTGTGTGCAGTTTCACAATACACACTATCACCGTAGGGAATATCACCATAAGCAATGTCACCATGAGCAAGATCACCATGGGCACTGTCACCATTTTGCACTGCCACCATGTGCAGTGTCACCATGGGCAATTTCACTATGAGAACTGTCACCATGGGAAATATCACCGTGGGCACTGTCACCATGAGCACTGTCACTATGAGAATTTACACCATTGGTCCTGTCAACATGAGAACTGTCACCATCGGCACTGTCAACATGGAGACCATCACCTTGAGCACTGTCAACATGAGTACTGTCACCATGAGCAATGTCACCATGGTCACATTTAATGTAAGAACTGTCACCACGGGGACTATCACCGTTGGCAATGTCACGGGCTTGTCACCATGAGCACTATCACCATGGGCGATGTCTCCATGGGCAGTTTCACCATGAGCACTGTCACTATTGGCACTCTCACAATGGGCACCATCACCGTGAGCAGTGTCACCATGGGCCTTGTCACACTGGGTGCTTTTAGCATGGGCACTGTCACCGTGGGCACTGTCTCAATGAGAAGTATAACCATGGGCTTTGTCAGCCTAGGCAGTGTCACTGTGGGCACGGACATCGTGACATCTATCACCATAAACACTGTAAACATGGGCACTGTCACCATGATCACGGTCACCATGAGCATTGATACAATGAGCACTGTTATTTATGGCACTGCCAACATGAGCACTGTCACCATGGGCAAGACACCATGGGCACTGCCACCATGGGCATTGTCACCCTAGGCACTCTCAACATAGGCATTATCACGATGAGAATTGTGAACATGGACACTGTCTCCATGGGCATTAACACCATTAGCACTGTCACCATGAGTACTGTCAGCATGTGCACTGTCACTATTTAGCACTGTCACCAGGTGAACTACCACCATGGGCACTATCACGATGTGCACTATCACCATGAGCACGGTTACCATAGGCACTGTAACAATGTGCAGTGTCACCATCGGTACTGTCTCCATAGGAACTGCCACCAACAGCACTGTCACCATTAACACTGTCACCACCTTGGGACTGTTATTATGAGCATGGTCAGCATGAGAACTGTCGCTGTGAGAACTGCCACCATAGGTATTTTCAACAAGAGTACTGTCACCGTGGGTATTGTCATCATTTGCACTGTCACCATGAGCACTATTACCGTGAGCACTCTCACTGTGGTCACTGACACCATGAGCACTGTTGCCATGGGTACTGGCACAATGCGGACTGGCACCATGAACCCTGTCACTGTGGCCACTATCAATGTGAGCACTCTCACCGTGGTCACTGTCACCATGGGCACTGTTACCAGGAGACCTGTAACCATGGTCACATTCAACATAAGAGCTGTCACCATGGGGACTATCACCTTCGGCACTGTCACCATGGGCACTGTCACCATGAGCACTGTCACCATGGGCCTTGTCACACTGGGCGCTGTCACCGTGAGCACTGCCACAATGGGAAGTATCACCATGGGATTTGTCAGCCTGAGCACTGTCCCCGTGGGCACTGACACCATGACATCTATCACCATAAACACTGTAACAAGGGAACGGTCACCATGAGCACTGCCACAATGGGCCCTGTTATTTATGGCACTGCCAACATGAGCACTGTCACCATGAGCACTGTCACAATGGCCATGACACCATGGGCCCTGTCACCATGGGTATTGTCACCCTAGGTAATCTCGCCATAGGCATTGTCACTGTGAGAATCGTGAACATGGGCAATGTCACCATAAGCACTGTCACCATGAGTACTGTCACCCTGGGTATTTCCACTATGGGCACTGTCACTGTGAGCACTACACCATGAGAATTGTGACTATGGGCACTGTCAACATGGACACTCTCACCATGGGAACTATCACCGTGAACACTGTCAGCATGAACACTGTCACTGTGTGCAGTGTCACCATGCACAATGTCACCGTAAGGACTATCACCGTAAGCAAAGTCACCATGAGCAATGTCACCATGGGCACGGTCACCATTTTGCACTGCCACCATGTGCAGTGTCACCATGGGTAATATCACCATAGGCACTTTCACAGTGAGAAATGTGACCATGCGGAGTGTCTCAATGGGCACTGGCACCATGGGCATTGTCACTGTGAGCACTGTCACAACGGGCACTATCACTATGAAAAATCTCACCATGCTAACTGTCCCCATGGGCACTATCACCGTGAGAAGTGTCACCATGGGCACTGTCACTGTTGGCACTGTCACCATGAACACTGTCACCATGGCTACTATCACTGTGAGAACAGTCACCATGGGCACTGTCAACATGGAGACTATCACCTTGAGCCCTGTCACCATGAGCACTGTCACCATGAGATATTTCAAGAGGGTCACTTTCACCATGAGAACTGTCAACACGGGGACTCTCACCATTGACACTGACTCCAAGGGGTTTTCACGATGAGCACTATCACCATGGGCAGTGTCTCCATGGGAAGGTTCACCATGAGCACTCTCACTATTGGCACTATCACCATCGGCACCGTCATCATCGGCACGGTCTCCGTGAGCACTGTCACAATGGGCATTGTCACACTGGGTGCTTTCACCATGGGCACTGTCACCATTCCACTCTCACCATGGACACTGTGATCTTGGTCACTGCCACCATGGGCTCTGTCACCGTGGGCACTGTCACAATGGGAAGTATAACCATGGGCTTTGTCAGCATGGGCGCTGTCACCGTGGGCATGGCCACCATGACATCTATCACCATAAGCACTGTAAACTTGGGCCCTGTCACCATGAGCACGGTTACCATGAGCACTGCCACAATGAGAACTGTCACTTATGGCACTGTCCACATGAGGAGTGTCACCATGATCACTGTCACCATGGAAAGGAAACCCTGGGCACTGTCACCATGAGCACTCTCACCATGGGAATTGTCACCTTAGGTACAGTCACCATGGGCACTGTCACCGTGAGCACTTTTACCATGAGCTCTGTAACCCTGGGCACTATCACCGTGAGTGTTGTGTACATGGACACTCTCACCATGAGCAATGTCACCATGAATACTGTCACCCTGTGCATTGTCACCATGGGCACTGTCACCATGAGCATTACACCGTGAGAATTGTGACTCTGGGCACTGTCACCATGGGCACATGTGCCATCGGCACTATCGCCGTGAACACTGTCACCATGAGCACTGTCACTGTGTGCAGTTTCAGCATACACACTGTCACCGTAAGCAATGTCACCATGAGCAATATCTCCATGGGCATTGTCACCATTTTGCACTGCCACCACGTGCAGTGTCACCATGGACACTTTTACCGTGAGTACTGTCACCATGGGTAATATCACCATGGGCAATGTCACCCTGAGCACTATTACAGTGAGCACTATCACCATGAGCACTCTCACTGTGGTCACTGTCACCATGAGCACTGTCGCCATGGGTACTGGCACAATGCGGACTGGCACCATGAGCCCTGTCACCGTGGCCACTATCACTGTGAGCACTCTCACCGTGGTCACTGTCACCATTGGCACTGTTACTAGGAGCACTGTCACCATGGTCACATTCAACGTAAGAGCTGTCAACACGGAGACTATCACCATTGGCACTGTCACCATGGGGTTGTCACCATGAGCACTATCACCATGGGCGATGTCTCCATGGGCAGTTTCACCATGAGCACTGTCACTATTGGCACTCTCACCATCGGCACTGTCACCATGGGCACTGTCACCGTGAGCACTGTCACCATGGGCCTTGTCACACTGGGCGCTGTCACCATGGGCACTGTCACCATGAGCACTGTCACAATGGGAAGTATCACCAACGGATTTGTCAGCCTGAGCACTGTCCCTGTGGGCACTGACCCCGTGACATCTATCACCATAAACACTGTAAACATGGGCACTGTCACCATGAGCATGGTCACCATGAGCACTGTCACAACGGGCACTATCACCGTGAGAAATCTCACCATGCTAACTGTCCCCATGGGCACTGTCACCGTGAGAAGTGTCACCATGGGCACTATCACGGTGAGAACAGTCACCATGGTCACTGTCACCATGGGCACTGTCATTAAGAGCATTATCACCCTAAGCACTGTCACTGTGAGAACAGTCACCATGAGCACTGTCAACATGGAAACTATCACCTTGAGCCATGTCACCATGAGCACTGTCACCATGAGATATTTCAACAGGGTCACTTTCACCGTGAGAACTGTGAACACGGGGATTCTCACCATTGACACTGCCTCCGAGGGGTAATCACGATGAGCACTATCACCATGGGCAGTGTCTCCATGGGCAGTTTCACCATGAGCACTCTCACTATTGGCACTATCACCATCGGCACTGTCATCATCGGCACGGTCACCGTGAGCACTGTCACAATGGGCGTTGTCACACTGGGTGCTGTCACCATGGGCACAGTCACCATTCCACTCTCACCATGGGCACTGTGATCTTGGTCACTGTCACCATGGACTCTCTCACCGTGGGCACTGTCACAATGTGAAGTATCACCATGGGCTTTGTCAGCGTGGGCACTGTCACCGTGGGCATGGCCACCATGACATCTATCACCATAAGCACTGTAATCTTGGGCCCTATCACCATGAGCACGGTTACCATGAGCACTGCCACAATGAGAACTGTCACTTATGGCACTGTCCACATGAGGAGTGTCACCATGATCACTGTCACCATGGGCAGGACACCCTGGGTATTGTCACCATGGGCACTGTCACCATGAGCCCACTCACCATGGGAATTGTCAACTTAGGTACTGTCATCATGGGCACTGTCACCGTGAGCACTTTTACCATGAGCTCTGTCACCCTGGGCACTATCACCGTGAGTGTTGTGTACATGGACACTCTCACCATGAGCAATGTCAGAATGAATAATGTTACCCTGTGTATTGTCACCATGGGCACTGTCACCATTAGCATTACACCATGAGAATTGTGACTCTGGGCACTGTCACCATGGGCACATTCGCCATCGGCACTATCGCCGTGAACACTGTCACCGTGAGCCCTGTCACTGTGTGCAGTTTCAGCATACTCACTATCACCGTAAGCAATGTCACCATGAGCAATATCTCCACAGGCACTGTCACCATTTTGCACTGCCACCATGTGCAGTGTCACCATGGACACTTTTACCATGAGTACTGTCACCATGGGTAATATCACCATGGGCACTGTCACTGTGAGCACTGTCACTATGAGAATTGACACCATAGGCCCTGTCAACATGAGAACTGTCACCATCGGCACTGACAACATGGAGAACATCACCTTGAGCACTGTCAACATGAGCACTGTCACCATGAGCAATGTCACCATGGTCACATTCAATGTAAGAACTGTCACCACGGGGACTATCAACATTGGCAATGTCACAGTGGGGTTGTCACCATGAGCACTATCACCGTGGGCAATGTTTCCATGGGCAGTTTCACCATGAGCACTGTCACTATTGGCACTCTCAGCATGGGCATTGTCACAATGGGCACCATCAACGTGAGCACTGTCAACATGGGCCTTGTCACACTGGGTGTTATCAGCATGGGCACTGTCACTGTGGGCACTGTCCCAATGGGAAGTATCACCATGGGCTTTGTCAGCCTAGGCAGTGTCACTGTGGGCACGGACACCGTGACATCTATCACCATAAACACTGTAAACATGGGCACTGTCACCATGAGCACAGTCACCATGAGCATTGTCACAATGAGCACTGTTACTTATGGCACTGCCAACATGAGCACTGTCATTATGGGCATGACAACATGGACACTGTCACCCTAGGCACTCTCACCATAGGCATTATCACTGTGAGAATTGTGAACATGGACACTGTCTCCATGGGCATTATCACCATGTGCACTGTCACCATGAGTACTATCACCCAGGGTATTTTTACAATGGGCACTGTCACTGTGAGCACTACACCTTAAGAATTGTGACTATGGGCACTGTCACCATGGAAACTCTCACCATAGATCTATCACCATGAACACTGTCACCATGAACACTCTAACTGTGTGCAGTGTCACCATGCACACTGTCACAATAAGGACTATCACCATAAGCAAAGTCACCATGAGCAATGTCACCATGAGCAAAGTCACCAATTTGCACTGACACCATGTGCAGAGTAACCATGCGTTTTATCACCATAGGCACTTCTACCCTGAGAAATGTGACCATGCAGAATGTCTCTATGGGCACTGGCACCATGGGCACTATCACCGTGAGCACTGTCAGCATGTGCACTGTCACTATTTAGCACTGTCACCAGGTGAACTACCACCATGGGCACTGTCACGATGGGCACTATCACTGTGAGCACGGTTACCATGGGCACTGTAACAATGCACAGTGTCACCATCGGTACTGTCCCGATGGGAACTGCCACCAAGAACAGTGTCACCATTAGCACTGTCACCACGAGCACTGGCACCTGGGCACTGCTATTATGAGCACTGTCACCATGAGATCTGTCGCTATGAGAACTGCCACCATGGGTATTTTCAACATGAGTACTGTCACCATGGTATTGTCACCATTTGCACTGTCACCATGAACACTATTACCGTGAGCACTCTCACTGTGGTCACTGTCACCATGAGCACTGTCGCCATGGGTACTGGCACAATGTAGACAGACACCATGAGCACTGTCACCATGGGCACCATCAGTGTGAGCACTCTCACCATGGCCACTGTCACCTTGGGCACTGTTACCATGAGCACTGTCACCATAGGCAATGGCACCATGGGCCCTGTCATCATGGGCACTCTCACCATGGGCACTATCAGTGTGAGCAGTGTCACCATGGATACTGCAAACATGAGAACTGTCACCGTGAGTACTGTCACCATGAGTACAGTCCTCACGGGTTGTCACCATGTGCACTGTCACCGTGAGAACTGTCAACAGGGGCACTGTCACCATTTTTCACTGCCACCATGTGCAGTGTCACCATGGGCACTATCACCATGGAAAGTATCACCGTGAACACTGTCACCATGAACACTGCAACTGTGTGCAGTGTCAACATGCACACTGTCACCGTAAGGACTATCACTGTAAGCAAAGTCACTATGAGCAATGTCACCATGGGCACTGTCACCATGAGCACTTGATCACTGAGTACTGTCACCATGGGTAATATCACCATGGGCACTGTCACCGTGAGAACTATCACCGTGAGCAATGCCATGATGGGCACTGGCGCCGTGGGTCTTTTCACTATTAGCACTGAAACAATGTGCACTATCACTGTGAGAAATCTCACCGTGCTAACTGTCCCCAAGGGCACTGTCACAGAGGGAAAAGTCATCATGGGCACTGTCACAGTCAGTATTCTCACCATGGGCACTCTCATTGTGGGCAATGCCTCCGTGAGCACCATTACCATGAACACTGCTACCATGAACACTCTCATGATAAGAACTGTCACCATGGGCACAGACACCATGGGCACTCTCACGGTGTGCACTGTCACCAGGGGCACTGTCAAAATGGGCACTGTCACCATGAGCACTGGAACCATGGGCATTCTCACCATGGGCACTATCACCATGAGCAGTATTACCATGGGCACTCTCACTATTTTGCACTGCCACCAGATGCACCATAACCATGTGCACTGTCACCATGGGCAGTGTCACCATCGGTAGTCTAACCATGCGCACTTCCACCACGATCACTGCCACCAAGAGCACTGTCACCATGATCACTGCCACCATGAGCACTGTCACAAGAACTGCCAATATGAGAACTGCCACCATGGGCACTATCACCATGATTAGTGTCACCGTGGGTATTGTCACCTTGGGCACTGTCAACGTGAGAAATATCACCGTGAGCACTATCACCCTGAGCACTGTCACCAAGGGAACAGCTTCAATGCGGATGGTCACCATGAACACTGTCACACTGGGCACTATCACCGTGAGAACAGTCACCGTGGTCACTGTCACCATGAGCACATTTTCTGTGAGCTCGGTCACCCTTGGTATTGTCACCATTGGTGGTATCGCCGTGAGAGTTGTGAACATGGGCACTCTCACCATGGGCAATATAACCATGAATACTGTCACCCTGTGTATTTTCACCATGGGCACTGTCACTGTGAGCACTACACTGTGAGAGTTGTGACTATGGTCACTGTCACCATGGACACTCTCACCATGAGAACTATCACCATGAACACTGTCACCATGAACACTGTCACTGTGTGCAGGTTCATCATGTGCACTGTCACTGTAAGGACTATCACTGTAAGCAAAGTCACCATGAGCAATATCACCATGGGCACTGTCACCATTTTGCACTGCCACCATATGCAGTGGCACCATGGGTAATATCACCATAGCCACTTTCAACATGAGAAATGTAACCGTGTGGAATGTCGTTATGGGCACTGGCACCATGGGAATCATCACAGTGAGCACTGTCACAACAGGCACTATCAACATGAGAAATCTCACCAGGCTAACTGTCCACATGGGCACTGTCACCGTGAGAAGTGTCACCATGGGCACTGTCACTGTCGGCACTGTCACCATGGGCACTGTCATTGTGGGCACTGTCTCCATGGCCACTGCCACCGTGTGCTCTGTCACCATGAACTCTGTAACAATGCCCATTATCACCGTGTGCACTGTCACCATGGGCACTATCACCGTGAGCACTGTCAGCATGTGCACTGTCACTATTTAGCACTGTCACCAAGTGAACTACCACCATGGGCACTGTCACAATGTTCACTATCACCGTGAGCACGGTTACCATGGGCACTGTAACAATGCACAGTGTCACCATCAGTACTGTCCCAATGGGGACTGCCACCAAGAACACTGTCACCATTAGCATTGTCACGACGAGCACTGGCACCTTGGCACTGCTATTATGAGCACTGTCACCATGAGATCTGTCGCTATGAGAACTGCCACCATGGGTATTTTCAACATGAGTACTGTCACCATGGGTATTGTCACCATGGGCACTGTCACCGTGAGCACTACACCGTGAGAATTGTGACTATGGGCACTGTCACCATGGGCACATTCACGATCGGCACTATCGCCATGAACACTGTCACCATGAGCACTATCACTGTGTGCAGTTTCACAATACACACTATCACCGTAGGGAATATCACCATAAGCAATGTCACCATGAGCAAGATCACCATGGGCACTGTCACCATTTTGCACTGCCACCATGTGCAGTGTCACCATGGGCAATTTCACTATGAGAACTGTCACCATGGGAAATATCACCGTGGGCACTGTCACCATGAGCACTGTCACTATGAGAATTTACACCATTGGTCCTGTCAACATGAGAACTGTCACCATCGGCACTGTCAACATGGAGACCATCACCTTGAGCACTGTCAACATGAGTACTGTCACCATGAGCAATGTCACCATGGTCACATTTAATGTAAGAACTGTCACCACGGGGACTATCACCGTTGGCAATGTCACGGGCTTGTCACCATGAGCACTATCACCATGGGCGATGTCTCCATGGGCAGTTTCACCATGAGCACTGTCACTATTGGCACTCTCACAATGGGCACCATCACCGTGAGCAGTGTCACCATGGGCCTTGTCACACTGGGTGCTTTTAGCATGGGCACTGTCACCGTGGGCACTGTCTCAATGAGAAGTATAACCATGGGCTTTGTCAGCCTAGGCAGTGTCACTGTGGGCACGGACATCGTGACATCTATCACCATAAACACTGTAAACATGGGCACTGTCACCATGATCACGGTCACCATGAGCATTGATACAATGAGCACTGTTATTTATGGCACTGCCAACATGAGCACTGTCACCATGGGCAAGACACCATGGGCACTGCCACCATGGGCATTGTCACCCTAGGCACTCTCAACATAGGCATTATCACGATGAGAATTGTGAACATGGACACTGTCTCCATGGGCATTAACACCATTAGCACTGTCACCATGAGTACTGTCAGCATGTGCACTGTCACTATTTAGCACTGTCACCAGGTGAACTACCACCATGGGCACTATCACGATGTGCACTATCACCATGAGCACGGTTACCATAGGCACTGTAACAATGTGCAGTGTCACCATCGGTACTGTCTCCATAGGAACTGCCACCAACAGCACTGTCACCATTAACACTGTCACCACCTTGGGACTGTTATTATGAGCATGGTCAGCATGAGAACTGTCGCTGTGAGAACTGCCACCATAGGTATTTTCAACAAGAGTACTGTCACCGTGGGTATTGTCATCATTTGCACTGTCACCATGAGCACTATTACCGTGAGCACTCTCACTGTGGTCACTGACACCATGAGCACTGTTGCCATGGGTACTGGCACAATGCGGACTGGCACCATGAACCCTGTCACTGTGGCCACTATCAATGTGAGCACTCTCACCGTGGTCACTGTCACCATGGGCACTGTTACCAGGAGACCTGTAACCATGGTCACATTCAACATAAGAGCTGTCACCATGGGGACTATCACCTTCGGCACTGTCACCATGGGCACTGTCACCATGAGCACTGTCACCATGGGCCTTGTCACACTGGGCGCTGTCACCGTGAGCACTGCCACAATGGGAAGTATCACCATGGGATTTGTCAGCCTGAGCACTGTCCCCGTGGGCACTGACACCATGACATCTATCACCATAAACACTGTAACAAGGGAACGGTCACCATGAGCACTGCCACAATGGGCCCTGTTATTTATGGCACTGCCAACATGAGCACTGTCACCATGAGCACTGTCACAATGGCCATGACACCATGGGCCCTGTCACCATGGGTATTGTCACCCTAGGTAATCTCGCCATAGGCATTGTCACTGTGAGAATCGTGAACATGGGCAATGTCACCATAAGCACTGTCACCATGAGTACTGTCACCCTGGGTATTTCCACTATGGGCACTGTCACTGTGAGCACTACACCATGAGAATTGTGACTATGGGCACTGTCAACATGGACACTCTCACCATGGGAACTATCACCGTGAACACTGTCAGCATGAACACTGTCACTGTGTGCAGTGTCACCATGCACAATGTCACCGTAAGGACTATCACCGTAAGCAAAGTCACCATGAGCAATGTCACCATGGGCACGGTCACCATTTTGCACTGCCACCATGTGCAGTGTCACCATGGGTAATATCACCATAGGCACTTTCACAGTGAGAAATGTGACCATGCGGAGTGTCTCAATGGGCACTGGCACCATGGGCATTGTCACTGTGAGCACTGTCACAACGGGCACTATCACTATGAAAAATCTCACCATGCTAACTGTCCCCATGGGCACTATCACCGTGAGAAGTGTCACCATGGGCACTGTCACTGTTGGCACTGTCACCATGAACACTGTCACCATGGCTACTATCACTGTGAGAACAGTCACCATGGGCACTGTCAACATGGAGACTATCACCTTGAGCCCTGTCACCATGAGCACTGTCACCATGAGATATTTCAAGAGGGTCACTTTCACCATGAGAACTGTCAACACGGGGACTCTCACCATTGACACTGACTCCAAGGGGTTTTCACGATGAGCACTATCACCATGGGCAGTGTCTCCATGGGAAGGTTCACCATGAGCACTCTCACTATTGGCACTATCACCATCGGCACCGTCATCATCGGCACGGTCTCCGTGAGCACTGTCACAATGGGCATTGTCACACTGGGTGCTTTCACCATGGGCACTGTCACCATTCCACTCTCACCATGGACACTGTGATCTTGGTCACTGCCACCATGGGCTCTGTCACCGTGGGCACTGTCACAATGGGAAGTATAACCATGGGCTTTGTCAGCATGGGCGCTGTCACCGTGGGCATGGCCACCATGACATCTATCACCATAAGCACTGTAAACTTGGGCCCTGTCACCATGAGCACGGTTACCATGAGCACTGCCACAATGAGAACTGTCACTTATGGCACTGTCCACATGAGGAGTGTCACCATGATCACTGTCACCATGGAAAGGAAACCCTGGGCACTGTCACCATGAGCACTCTCACCATGGGAATTGTCACCTTAGGTACAGTCACCATGGGCACTGTCACCGTGAGCACTTTTACCATGAGCTCTGTAACCCTGGGCACTATCACCGTGAGTGTTGTGTACATGGACACTCTCACCATGAGCAATGTCACCATGAATACTGTCACCCTGTGCATTGTCACCATGGGCACTGTCACCATGAGCATTACACCGTGAGAATTGTGACTCTGGGCACTGTCACCATGGGCACATGTGCCATCGGCACTATCGCCGTGAACACTGTCACCATGAGCACTGTCACTGTGTGCAGTTTCAGCATACACACTGTCACCGTAAGCAATGTCACCATGAGCAATATCTCCATGGGCATTGTCACCATTTTGCACTGCCACCACGTGCAGTGTCACCATGGACACTTTTACCGTGAGTACTGTCACCATGGGTAATATCACCATGGGCAATGTCACCCTGAGCACTATTACAGTGAGCACTATCACCATGAGCACTCTCACTGTGGTCACTGTCACCATGAGCACTGTCGCCATGGGTACTGGCACAATGCGGACTGGCACCATGAGCCCTGTCACCGTGGCCACTATCACTGTGAGCACTCTCACCGTGGTCACTGTCACCATTGGCACTGTTACTAGGAGCACTGTCACCATGGTCACATTCAACGTAAGAGCTGTCAACACGGAGACTATCACCATTGGCACTGTCACCATGGGGTTGTCACCATGAGCACTATCACCATGGGCGATGTCTCCATGGGCAGTTTCACCATGAGCACTGTCACTATTGGCACTCTCACCATCGGCACTGTCACCATGGGCACTGTCACCGTGAGCACTGTCACCATGGGCCTTGTCACACTGGGCGCTGTCACCATGGGCACTGTCACCATGAGCACTGTCACAATGGGAAGTATCACCAACGGATTTGTCAGCCTGAGCACTGTCCCTGTGGGCACTGACCCCGTGACATCTATCACCATAAACACTGTAAACATGGGCACTGTCACCATGAGCATGGTCACCATGAGCACTGTCACAACGGGCACTATCACCGTGAGAAATCTCACCATGCTAACTCTCCCCATGGGCACTGTCACCGTGAGAAGTGTCACCATGGGCACTATCACGGTGAGAACAGTCACCATGGTCACTGTCACCATGGGCACTGTCATTAAGAGCATTATCACCCTAAGCACTGTCACTGTGAGAACAGTCACCATGAGCACTGTCAACATGGAAACTATCACCTTGAGCCATGTCACCATGAGCACTGTCACCATGAGATATTTCAACAGGGTCACTTTCACCGTGAGAACTGTGAACACGGGGATTCTCACCATTGACACTGCCTCCGAGG
Source organism: Mesoplodon mirus (assembly GCF_964341445.2). NCBI lineage: Eukaryota > Metazoa > Chordata > Mammalia > Artiodactyla > Ziphiidae > Mesoplodon > Mesoplodon mirus. The sequence continues at coordinate 2,485,256 of NW_028295808.1, read as the reverse complement.
GGTAATCACGATGAGCACTATCACCATGGGCAGTGTCTCCATGGGCAGTTTCACCATGAGCACTCTCACTATTGGCACTATCACCATCGGCACTGTCATCATCGGCACGGTCACCGTGAGCACTGTCACAATGGGCGTTGTCACACTGGGTGCTGTCACCATGGGCACAGTCACCATTCCACTCTCACCATGGGCACTGTGATCTTGGTCACTGTCACCATGGACTCTCTCACCGTGGGCACTGTCACAATGTGAAGTATCACCATGGGCTTTGTCAGCGTGGGCACTGTCACCGTGGGCATGGCCACCATGACATCTATCACCATAAGCACTGTAATCTTGGGCCCTATCACCATGAGCACGGTTACCATGAGCACTGCCACAATGAGAACTGTCACTTATGGCACTGTCCACATGAGGAGTGTCACCATGATCACTGTCACCATGGGCAGGACACCCTGGGTATTGTCACCATGGGCACTGTCACCATGAGCCCACTCACCATGGGAATTGTCAACTTAGGTACTGTCATCATGGGCACTGTCACCGTGAGCACTTTTACCATGAGCTCTGTCACCCTGGGCACTATCACCGTGAGTGTTGTGTACATGGACACTCTCACCATGAGCAATGTCAGAATGAATAATGTTACCCTGTGTATTGTCACCATGGGCACTGTCACCATTAGCATTACACCATGAGAATTGTGACTCTGGGCACTGTCACCATGGGCACATTCGCCATCGGCACTATCGCCGTGAACACTGTCACCGTGAGCCCTGTCACTGTGTGCAGTTTCAGCATACTCACTATCACCGTAAGCAATGTCACCATGAGCAATATCTCCACAGGCACTGTCACCATTTTGCACTGCCACCATGTGCAGTGTCACCATGGACACTTTTACCATGAGTACTGTCACCATGGGTAATATCACCATGGGCACTGTCACTGTGAGCACTGTCACTATGAGAATTGACACCATAGGCCCTGTCAACATGAGAACTGTCACCATCGGCACTGACAACATGGAGAACATCACCTTGAGCACTGTCACCATGAGCACTGTCACCATGAGCAATGTCACCATGGTCACATTCAATGTAAGAACTGTCACCACGGGGACTATCAACATTGGCAATGTCACAGTGGGGTTGTCACCATGAGCACTATCACCGTGGGCAATGTTTCCATGGGCAGTTTCACCATGAGCACTGTCACTATTGGCACTCTCAGCATGGGCATTGTCACAATGGGCACCATCAACGTGAGCACTGTCAACATGGGCCTTGTCACACTGGGTGTTATCAGCATGGGCACTGTCACTGTGGGCACTGTCCCAATGGGAAGTATCACCATGGGCTTTGTCAGCCTAGGCAGTGTCACTGTGGGCACGGACACCGTGACATCTATCACCATAAACACTGTAAACATGGGCACTGTCACCATGAGCACAGTCACCATGAGCATTGTCACAATGAGCACTGTTACTTATGGCACTGCCAACATGAGCACTGTCATTATGGGCATGACAACATGGACACTGTCACCCTAGGCACTCTCACCATAGGCATTATCACTGTGAGAACTGTGAACATGGACACTGTCTCCATGGGCATTATCACCATGTGCACTGTCACCATGAGTACTATCACCCAGGGTATTTTTACAATGGGCACTGTCACTGTGAGCACTACACCTTAAGAATTGTGACTATGGGCACTGTCACCATGGAAACTCTCACCATAGACCTATCACCATGAACACTGTCACCATGAACACTCTAACTGTGTGCAGTGTCACCATGCACACTGTCACAATAAGGACTATCACCATAAGCAAAGTCACCATGAGCAATGTCACCATGAGCAAAGTCACCAATTTGCACTGACACCATGTGCAGAGTAACCATGCGTTTTATCACCATAGGCACTTCTACCCTGAGAAATGTGACCATGCAGAATGTCTCTATGGGCACTGGCACCATGGGCACTATCACCGTGAGCACTGTCAGCATGTGCACTGTCACTATTTAGCACTGTCACCAGGTGAACTACCACCATGGGCACTGTCACGATGGGCACTATCACTGTGAGCACGGTTACCATGGGCACTGTAACAATGCACAGTGTCACCATCGGTACTGTCCCGATGGGAACTGCCACCAAGAACAGTGTCACCATTAGCACTGTCACCACGAGCACTGGCACCTGGGCACTGCTATTATGAGCACTGTCACCATGAGATCTGTCGCTATGAGAACTGCCACCATGGGTATTTTCAACATGAGTGCTGTCACCATGGTATTGTCACCATTTGCACTGTCACCATGAACACTATTACCGTGAGCACTCTCACTGTGGTCACTGTCACCATGAGCACTGTCGCCATGGGTACTGGCACAATGTAGACAGACACCATGAGCACTGTCACCATGGGCACCATCAGTGTGAGCACTCTCACCATGGCCACTGTCACCTTGGGCACTGTTACCATGAGCACTGTCACCATAGGCAATGGCACCATGGGCCCTGTCATCATGGGCACTCTCACCATGGGCACTATCAGTGTGAGCAGTGTCACCATGGATACTGCAAACATGAGAACTGTCACCGTGAGTACTGTCACCATGAGTACAGTCCTCACGGGTTGTCACCATGTGCACTGTCACCGTGAGAACTGTCAACAGGGGCACTGTCACCATTTTTCACTGCCACCATGTGCAGTGTCACCATGGGCACTATCACCATGGAAAGTATCACCGTGAACACTGTCACCATGAACACTGCAACTGTGTGCAGTGTCAACATGCACACTGTCACCGTAAGGACTATCACTGTAAGCAAAGTCACTATGAGCAATGTCACCATGGGCACTGTCACCATGAGCACTTGATCACTGAGTACTGTCACCATGGGTAATATCACCATGGGCACTGTCACCGTGAGAACTATCACCGTGAGCAATGCCATGATGGGCACTGGCGCCGTGGGTCTTTTCACTATTAGCACTGAAACAATGTGCACTATCACTGTGAGAAATCTCACCGTGCTAACTGTCCCCAAGGGCACTGTCACAGAGGGAAAAGTCATCATGGGCACTGTCACAGTCAGTATTCTCACCATGGGCACTCTCATTGTGGGCAATGCCTCCGTGAGCACCATTACCATGAACACTGCTACCATGAACACTCTCATGATAAGAACTGTCACCATGGGCACAGACACCATGGGCACTCTCACGGTGTGCACTGTCACCAGGGGCACTGTCAAAATGGGCACTGTCACCATGAGCACTGGAACCATGGGCATTCTCACCATGGGCACTATCACCATGAGCAGTATTACCATGGGCACTCTCACTATTTTGCACTGCCACCAGATGCACCATAACCATGTGCACTGTCACCATGGGCAGTGTCACCATCGGTAGTCTAACCATGCGCACTTCCACCACGATCACTGCCACCAAGAGCACTGTCACCATGATCACTGCCACCATGAGCACTGTCACAAGAACTGCCAATATGAGAACTGCCACCATGGGCACTATCACCATGATTAGTGTCACCGTGGGTATTGTCACCTTGGGCACTGTCAACGTGAGACATATCACCGTGAGCACTATCACCCTGAGCACTGTCACCAAGGGAACAGCTTCAATGCGGATGGTCACCATGAACACTGTCACACTGGGCACTATCACCGTGAGAACAGTCACCGTGGTCACTGTCACCATGAGCACATTTTCTGTGAGCTCGGTCACCCTTGGTATTGTCACCATTGGTGGTATCGCCGTGAGAGTTGTGAACATGGGCACTCTCACCATGGGCAATATAACCATGAATACTGTCACCCTGTGTATTTTCACCATGGGCACTGTCACTGTGAGCACTACACTGTGAGAGTTGTGACTATGGTCACTGTCACCATGGACACTCTCACCATGAGAACTATCACCATGAACACTGTCACCATGAACACTGTCACTGTGTGCAGGTTCATCATGTGCACTGTCACTGTAAGGACTATCACTGTAAGCAAAGTCACCATGAGCAATATCACCATGGGCACTGTCACCATTTTGCACTGCCACCATATGCAGTGGCACCATGGGTAATATCACCATAGCCACTTTCAACATGAGAAATGTAACCGTGTGGAATGTCGTTATGGGCACTGGCACCATGGGAATCATCACAGTGAGCACTGTCACAACAGGCACTATCAACATGAGAAATCTCACCAGGCTAACTGTCCACATGGGCACTGTCACCGTGAGAAGTGTCACCATGGGCACTGTCACTGTCGGCACTGTCACCATGGGCACTGTCATTGTGGGCACTGTCTCCATGGCCACTGCCACCGTGTGCTCTGTCACCATGAACTCTGTAACAATGCCCATTATCACCGTGTGCACTGTCACCATGGGCACTATCACCGTGAGCACTGTCAGCATGTGCACTGTCACTATTTAGCACTGTCACCAAGTGAACTACCACCATGGGCACTGTCACAATGTTCACTATCACCGTGAGCACGGTTACCATGGGCACTGTAACAATGCACAGTGTCACCATCAGTACTGTCCCAATGGGGACTGCCACCAAGAACACTGTCACCATTAGCATTGTCACGACGAGCACTGGCACCTTGGCACTGCTATTATGAGCACTGTCACCATGAGATCTGTCGCTATGAGAACTGCCACCATGGGTATTTTCAACATGAGTACTGTCACCATGGGTATTGTCACCATGGGCACTGTCACCGTGAGCACTACACCGTGAGAATTGTGACTATGGGCACTGTCACCATGGGCACATTCACGATCGGCACTATCGCCATGAACACTGTCACCATGAGCACTATCACTGTGTGCAGTTTCACAATACACACTATCACCGTAGGGAATATCACCATAAGCAATGTCACCATGAGCAAGATCACCATGGGCACTGTCACCATTTTGCACTGCCACCATGTGCAGTGTCACCATGGGCAATTTCACTATGAGAACTGTCACCATGGGAAATATCACCGTGGGCACTGTCACCATGAGCACTGTCACTATGAGAATTTACACCATTGGTCCTGTCAACATGAGAACTGTCACCATCGGCACTGTCAACATGGAGACCATCACCTTGAGCACTGTCAACATGAGTACTGTCACCATGAGCAATGTCACCATGGTCACATTTAATGTAAGAACTGTCACCACGGGGACTATCACCGTTGGCAATGTCACGGGCTTGTCACCATGAGCACTATCACCATGGGCGATGTCTCCATGGGCAGTTTCACCATGAGCACTGTCACTATTGGCACTCTCAGCATGGGCACTGTCACAATGGGCACCATCACCGTGAGCAGTGTCACCATGGGCCTTGTCACACTGGGTGCTTTTAGCATGGGCACTGTCACCGTGGGCACTGTCTCAATGAGAAGTATAACCATGGGCTTTGTCAGCCTAGGCAGTGTCACTGTGGGCACGGACATCATGACATCTATCACCATAAACACTGTAAACATGGGCACTGTCACCATGATCACGGTCACCATGAGCATTGATACAATGAGCACTGTTATTTATGGCACTGCCAACATGAGCACTGTCACCATGGGCAAGACACCATGGGCACTGCCACCATGGGCATTGTCACCCTAGGCACTCTCAACATAGGCATTATCACTATGAGAATTGTGAACATGGACACTGTCTCCATGGGCATTAACACCATTAGCACTGTCACCATGAGTACTGTCAGCATGTGCACTGTCACTATTTAGCACTGTCACCAGGTGAACTACCACCATGGGCACTATCACGATGTGCACTATCACCATGAGCACGGTTACCATAGGCACTGTAACAATGTGCAGTGTCACCATCGGTACTGTCTCCATAGGAACTGCCACCAACAGCACTGTCACCATTAACACTGTCACCACCTTGGGACTGTTATTATGAGCATGGTCAGCATGAGAACTGTCGCTGTGAGAACTGCCACCATAGGTATTTTCAACAAGAGTACTGTCACCGTGGGTATTGTCATCATTTGCACTGTCACCATGAGCACTATTACCGTGAGCACTCTCACTGTGGTCACTGACACCATGAGCACTGTTGCCATGGGTACTGGCACAATGCGGACTGGCACCATGAACCCTGTCACTGTGGCCACTATCAATGTGAGCACTCTCACCGTGGTCACTGTCACCATGGGCACTGTTACCAGGAGACCTGTAACCATGGTCACATTCAACATAAGAGCTGTCACCATGGGGACTATCACCTTCGGCACTGTCACCATGGGCACTGTCACCATGAGCACTGTCACCATGGGCCTTGTCACACTGGGCGCTGTCACCGTGAGCACTGCCACAATGGGAAGTATCACCATGGGATTTGTCAGCCTGAGCACTGTCCCCGTGGGCACTGACACCATGACATCTATCACCATAAACACTGTAACAAGGGAACGGTCACCATGAGCACTGCCACAATGGGCCCTGTTATTTATGGCACTGCCAACATGAGCACTGTCACCATGAGCACTGTCACAATGGCCATGACACCATGGGCCCTGTCACCATGGGTATTGTCACCCTAGGTAATCTCGCCATAGGCATTGTCACTGTGAGAATCGTGAACATGGGCAATGTCACCATAAGCACTGTCACCATGAGTACTGTCACCCTGGGTATTTCCACTATGGGCACTGTCACTGTGAGCACTACACCATGAGAATTGTGACTATGGGCACTGTCAACATGGACACTCTCACCATGGGAACTATCACCGTGAACACTGTCAGCATGAACACTGTCACTGTGTGCAGTGTCACCATGCACAATGTCACCGTAAGGACTATCACCGTAAGCAAAGTCACCATGAGCAATGTCACCATGGGCACGGTCACCATTTTGCACTGCCACCATGTGCAGTGTCACCATGGGTAATATCACCATAGGCACTTTCACAGTGAGAAATGTGACCATGCGGAGTGTCTCAATGGGCACTGGCACCATGGGCATTGTCACTGTGAGCACTGTCACAACGGGCACTATCACTATGAAAAATCTCACCATGCTAACTGTCCCCATGGGCACTATCACCGTGAGAAGTGTCACCATGGGCACTGTCACTGTTGGCACTGTCACCATGAACACTGTCACCATGGCTACTATCACTGTGAGAACAGTCACCATGGGCACTGTCAACATGGAGACTATCACCTTGAGCCCTGTCACCATGAGCACTGTCACCATGAGATATTTCAAGAGGGTCACTTTCACCATGAGAACTGTCAACACGGGGACTCTCACCATTGACACTGACTCCAAGGGGTTTTCACGATGAGCACTATCACCATGGGCAGTGTCTCCATGGGAAGGTTCACCATGAGCACTCTCACTATTGGCACTATCACCATCGGCACCGTCATCATCGGCACGGTCTCCGTGAGCACTGTCACAATGGGCATTGTCACACTGGGTGCTTTCACCATGGGCACTGTCACCATTCCACTCTCACCATGGACACTGTGATCTTGGTCACTGCCACCATGGGCTCTGTCACCGTGGGCACTGTCACAATGGGAAGTATAACCATGGGCTTTGTCAGCATGGGCGCTGTCACCGTGGGCATGGCCACCATGACATCTATCACCATAAGCACTGTAAACTTGGGCCCTGTCACCATGAGCACGGTTACCATGAGCACTGCCACAATGAGAACTGTCACTTATGGCACTGTCCACATGAGGAGTGTCACCATGATCACTGTCACCATGGAAAGGAAACCCTGGGCACTGTCACCATGAGCACTCTCACCATGGGAATTGTCACCTTAGGTACAGTCACCATGGGCACTGTCACCGTGAGCACTTTTACCATGAGCTCTGTAACCCTGGGCACTATCACCGTGAGTGTTGTGTACATGGACACTCTCACCATGAGCAATGTCACCATGAATACTGTCACCCTGTGCATTGTCACCATGGGCACTGTCACCATGAGCATTACACCGTGAGAATTGTGACTCTGGGCACTGTCACCATGGGCACATGTGCCATCGGCACTATCGCCGTGAACACTGTCACCATGAGCACTGTCACTGTGTGCAGTTTCAGCATACACACTGTCACCGTAAGCAATGTCACCATGAGCAATATCTCCATGGGCATTGTCACCATTTTGCACTGCCACCACGTGCAGTGTCACCATGGACACTTTTACCGTGAGTACTGTCACCATGGGTAATATCACCATGGGCAATGTCACCCTGAGCACTATTACAGTGAGCACTATCACCATGAGCACTCTCACTGTGGTCACTGTCACCATGAGCACTGTCGCCATGGGTACTGGCACAATGCGGACTGGCACCATGAGCCCTGTCACCGTGGCCACTATCACTGTGAGCACTCTCACCGTGGTCACTGTCACCATTGGCACTGTTACTAGGAGCACTGTCACCATGGTCACATTCAACGTAAGAGCTGTCAACACGGAGACTATCACCATTGGCACTGTCACCATGGGGTTGTCACCATGAGCACTATCACCATGGGCGATGTCTCCATGGGCAGTTTCACCATGAGCACTGTCACTATTGGCACTCTCACCATCGGCACTGTCACCATGGGCACTGTCACCGTGAGCACTGTCACCATGGGCCTTGTCACACTGGGCGCTGTCACCATGGGCACTGTCACCATGAGCACTGTCACAATGGGAAGTATCACCAACGGATTTGTCAGCCTGAGCACTGTCCCTGTGGGCACTGACCCCGTGACATCTATCACCATAAACACTGTAAACATGGGCACTGTCACCATGAGCATGGTCACCATGAGCACTGTCACAACGGGCACTATCACCGTGAGAAATCTCACCATGCTAACTCTCCCCATGGGCACTGTCACCGTGAGAAGTGTCACCATGGGCACTATCACGGTGAGAACAGTCACCATGGTCACTGTCACCATGGGCACTGTCATTAAGAGCATTATCACCCTAAGCACTGTCACTGTGAGAACAGTCACCATGAGCACTGTCAACATGGAAACTATCACCTTGAGCCATGTCACCATGAGCACTGTCACCATGAGATATTTCAACAGGGTCACTTTCACCGTGAGAACTGTGAACACGGGGATTCTCACCATTGACACTGCCTCCGAGGGGTAATCACGATGAGCACTATCACCATGGGCAGTGTCTCCATGGGCAGTTTCACCATGAGCACTCTCACTATTGGCACTATCACCATCGGCACTGTCATCATCGGCACGGTCACCGTGAGCACTGTCACAATGGGCGTTGTCACACTGGGTGCTGTCACCATGGGCACAGTCACCATTCCACTCTCACCATGGGCACTGTGATCTTGGTCACTGTCACCATGGACTCTCTCACCGTGGGCACTGTCACAATGTGAAGTATCACCATGGGCTTTGTCAGCGTGGGCACTGTCACCGTGGGCATGGCCACCATGACATCTATCACCATAAGCACTGTAATCTTGGGCCCTATCACCATGAGCACGGTTACCATGAGCACTGCCACAATGAGAACTGTCACTTATGGCACTGTCCACATGAGGAGTGTCACCATGATCACTGTCACCATGGGCAGGACACCCTGGGTATTGTCACCATGGGCACTGTCACCATGAGCCCACTCACCATGGGAATTGTCAACTTAGGTACTGTCATCATGGGCACTGTCACCGTGAGCACTTTTACCATGAGCTCTGTCACCCTGGGCACTATCACCGTGAGTGTTGTGTACATGGACACTCTCACCATGAGCAATGTCAGAATGAATAATGTTACCCTGTGTATTGTCACCATGGGCACTGTCACCATTAGCATTACACCATGAGAATTGTGACTCTGGGCACTGTCACCATGGGCACATTCGCCATCGGCACTATCGCCGTGAACACTGTCACCGTGAGCCCTGTCACTGTGTGCAGTTTCAGCATACTCACTATCACCGTAAGCAATGTCACCATGAGCAATATCTCCACAGGCACTGTCACCATTTTGCACTGCCACCATGTGCAGTGTCACCATGGACACTTTTACCATGAGTACTGTCACCATGGGTAATATCACCATGGGCACTGTCACTGTGAGCACTGTCACTATGAGAATTGACACCATAGGCCCTGTCAACATGAGAACTGTCACCATCGGCACTGACAACATGGAGAACATCACCTTGAGCACTGTCAACATGAGCACTGTCACCATGAGCAATGTCACCATGGTCACATTCAATGTAAGAACTGTCACCACGGGGACTATCAACATTGGCAATGTCACAGTGGGGTTGTCACCATGAGCACTATCACCGTGGGCAATGTTTCCATGGGCAGTTTCACCATGAGCACTGTCACTATTGGCACTCTCAGCATGGGCATTGTCACAATGGGCACCATCAACGTGAGCACTGTCAACATGGGCCTTGTCACACTGGGTGTTATCAGCATGGGCACTGTCACTGTGGGCACTGTCCCAATGGGAAGTATCACCATGGGCTTTGTCAGCCTAGGCAGTGTCACTGTGGGCACGGACACCGTGACATCTATCACCATAAACACTGTAAACATGGGCACTGTCACCATGAGCACAGTCACCATGAGCATTGTCACAATGAGCACTGTTACTTATGGCACTGCCAACATGAGCACTGTCATTATGGGCATGACAACATGGACACTGTCACCCTAGGCACTCTCACCATAGGCATTATCACTGTGAGAACTGTGAACATGGACACTGTCTCCATGGGCATTATCACCATGTGCACTGTCACCATGAGTACTATCACCCAGGGTATTTTTACAATGGGCACTGTCACTGTGAGCACTACACCTTAAGAATTGTGACTATGGGCACTGTCACCATGGAAACTCTCACCATAGACCTATCACCATGAACACTGTCACCATGAACACTCTAACTGTGTGCAGTGTCACCATGCACACTGTCACAATAAGGACTATCACCATAAGCAAAGTCACCATGAGCAATGTCACCATGAGCAAAGTCACCAATTTGCACTGACACCATGTGCAGAGTAACCATGCGTTTTATCACCATAGGCACTTCTACCCTGAGAAATGTGACCATGCAGAATGTCTCTATGGGCACTGGCACCATGGGCACTATCACCGTGAGCACTGTCAGCATGTGCACTGTCACTATTTAGCACTGTCACCAGGTGAACTACCACCATGGGCACTGTCACGATGGGCACTATCACTGTGAGCACGGTTACCATGGGCACTGTAACAATGCACAGTGTCACCATCGGTACTGTCCCGATGGGAACTGCCACCAAGAACAGTGTCACCATTAGCACTGTCACCACGAGCACTGGCACCTGGGCACTGCTATTATGAGCACTGTCACCATGAGATCTGTCGCTATGAGAACTGCCACCATGGGTATTTTCAACATGAGTACTGTCACCATGGTATTGTCACCATTTGCACTGTCACCATGAACACTATTACCGTGAGCACTCTCACTGTGGTCACTGTCACCATGAGCACTGTCGCCATGGGTACTGGCACAATGTAGACAGACACCATGAGCACTGTCACCATGGGCACCATCAGTGTGAGCACTCTCACCATGGCCACTGTCACCTTGGGCACTGTTACCATGAGCACTGTCACCATAGGCAATGGCACCATGGGCCCTGTCATCATGGGCACTCTCACCATGGGCACTATCAGTGTGAGCAGTGTCACCATGGATACTGCAAACATGAGAACTGTCACCGTGAGTACTGTCACCATGAGTACAGTCCTCACGGGTTGTCACCATGTGCACTGTCACCGTGAGAACTGTCAACAGGGGCACTGTCACCATTTTTCACTGCCACCATGTGCAGTGTCACCATGGGCACTATCACCATGGAAAGTATCACCGTGAACACTGTCACCATGAACACTGCAACTGTGTGCAGTGTCAACATGCACACTGTCACCGTAAGGACTATCACTGTAAGCAAAGTCACTATGAGCAATGTCACCATGGGCACTGTCACCATGAGCACTTGATCACTGAGTACTGTCACCATGGGTAATATCACCATGGGCACTGTCACCGTGAGAACTATCACCGTGAGCAATGCCATGATGGGCACTGGCGCCGTGGGTCTTTTCACTATTAGCACTGAAACAATGTGCACTATCACTGTGAGAAATCTCACCGTGCTAACTGTCCCCAAGGGCACTGTCACAGAGGGAAAAGTCATCATGGGCACTGTCACAGTCAGTATTCTCACCATGGGCACTCTCATTGTGGGCAATGCCTCCGTGAGCACCATTACCATGAACACTGCTACCATGAACACTCTCATGATAAGAACTGTCACCATGGGCACAGACACCATGGGCACTCTCACGGTGTGCACTGTCACCAGGGGCACTGTCAAAATGGGCACTGTCACCATGAGCACTGGAACCATGGGCATTCTCACCATGGGCACTATCACCATGAGCAGTATTACCATGGGCACTCTCACTATTTTGCACTGCCACCAGATGCACCATAACCATGTGCACTGTCACCATGGGCAGTGTCACCATCGGTAGTCTAACCATGCGCACTTCCACCACGATCACTGCCACCAAGAGCACTGTCACCATGATCACTGCCACCATGAGCACTGTCACAAGAACTGCCAATATGAGAACTGCCACCATGGGCACTATCACCATGATTAGTGTCACCGTGGGTATTGTCACCTTGGGCACTGTCAACGTGAGAAATATCACCGTGAGCACTATCACCCTGAGCACTGTCACCAAGGGAACAGCTTCAATGCGGATGGTCACCATGAACACTGTCACACTGGGCACTATCACCGTGAGAACAGTCACCGTGGTCACTGTCACCATGAGCACATTTTCTGTGAGCTCGGTCACCCTTGGTATTGTCACCATTGGTGGTATCGCCGTGAGAGTTGTGAACATGGGCACTCTCACCATGGGCAATATAACCATGAATACTGTCACCCTGTGTATTTTCACCATGGGCACTGTCACTGTGAGCACTACACTGTGAGAGTTGTGACTATGGTCACTGTCACCATGGACACTCTCACCATGAGAACTATCACCATGAACACTGTCACCATGAACACTGTCACTGTGTGCAGGTTCATCATGTGCACTGTCACTGTAAGGACTATCACTGTAAGCAAAGTCACCATGAGCAATATCACCATGGGCACTGTCACCATTTTGCACTGCCACCATATGCAGTGGCACCATGGGTAATATCACCATAGCCACTTTCAACATGAGAAATGTAACCGTGTGGAATGTCGTTATGGGCACTGGCACCATGGGAATCATCACAGTGAGCACTGTCACAACAGGCACTATCAACATGAGAAATCTCACCAGGCTAACTGTCCACATGGGCACTGTCACCGTGAGAAGTGTCACCATGGGCACTGTCACTGTCGGCACTGTCACCATGGGCACTGTCATTGTGGGCACTGTCTCCATGGCCACTGCCACCGTGTGCTCTGTCACCATGAACTCTGTAACAATGCCCATTATCACCGTGTGCACTGTCACCATGGGCACTATCACCGTGAGCACTGTCAGCATGTGCACTGTCACTATTTAGCACTGTCACCAAGTGAACTACCACCATGGGCACTGTCACAATGTTCACTATCACCGTGAGCACGGTTACCATGGGCACTGTAACAATGCACAGTGTCACCATCAGTACTGTCCCAATGGGGACTGCCACCAAGAACACTGTCACCATTAGCATTGTCACGACGAGCACTGGCACCTTGGCACTGCTATTATGAGCACTGTCACCATGAGATCTGTCGCTATGAGAACTGCCACCATGGGTATTTTCAACATGAGTACTGTCACCATGGGTATTGTCACCATGGGCACTGTCACCGTGAGCACTACACCGTGAGAATTGTGACTATGGGCACTGTCACCATGGGCACATTCACGATCGGCACTATCGCCATGAACACTGTCACCATGAGCACTATCACTGTGTGCAGTTTCACAATACACACTATCACCGTAGGGAATATCACCATAAGCAATGTCACCATGAGCAAGATCACCATGGGCACTGTCACCATTTTGCACTGCCACCATGTGCAGTGTCACCATGGGCAATTTCACTATGAGAACTGTCACCATGGGAAATATCACCGTGGGCACTGTCACCATGAGCACTGTCACTATGAGAATTTACACCATTGGTCCTGTCAACATGAGAACTGTCACCATCGGCACTGTCAACATGGAGACCATCACCTTGAGCACTGTCAACATGAGTACTGTCACCATGAGCAATGTCACCATGGTCACATTTAATGTAAGAACTGTCACCACGGGGACTATCACCGTTGGCAATGTCACGGGCTTGTCACCATGAGCACTATCACCATGGGCGATGTCTCCATGGGCAGTTTCACCATGAGCACTGTCACTATTGGCACTCTCAGCATGGGCACTGTCACAATGGGCACCATCACCGTGAGCAGTGTCACCATGGGCCTTGTCACACTGGGTGCTTTTAGCATGGGCACTGTCACCGTGGGCACTGTCTCAATGAGAAGTATAACCATGGGCTTTGTCAGCCTAGGCAGTGTCACTGTGGGCACGGACATCGTGACATCTATCACCATAAACACTGTAAACATGGGCACTGTCACCATGATCACGGTCACCATGAGCATTGATACAATGAGCACTGTTATTTATGGCACTGCCAACATGAGCACTGTCACCATGGGCAAGACACCATGGGCACTGCCACCATGGGCATTGTCACCCTAGGCACTCTCAACATAGGCATTATCACTATGAGAATTGTGAACATGGACACTGTCTCCATGGGCATTAACACCATTAGCACTGTCACCATGAGTACTGTCAGCATGTGCACTGTCACTATTTAGCACTGTCACCAGGTGAACTACCACCATGGGCACTATCACGATGTGCACTATCACCATGAGCACGGTTACCATAGGCACTGTAACAATGTGCAGTGTCACCATCGGTACTGTCTCCATAGGAACTGCCACCAACAGCACTGTCACCATTAACACTGTCACCACCTTGGGACTGTTATTATGAGCATGGTCAGCATGAGAACTGTCGCTGTGAGAACTGCCACCATAGGTATTTTCAACAAGAGTACTGTCACCGTGGGTATTGTCATCATTTGCACTGTCACCATGAGCACTATTACCGTGAGCACTCTCACTGTGGTCACTGACACCATGAGCACTGTTGCCATGGGTACTGGCACAATGCGGACTGGCACCATGAACCCTGTCACTGTGGCCACTATCAATGTGAGCACTCTCACCGTGGTCACTGTCACCATGGGCACTGTTACCAGGAGACCTGTAACCATGGTCACATTCAACATAAGAGCTGTCACCATGGGGACTATCACCTTCGGCACTGTCACCATGGGCACTGTCACCATGAGCACTGTCACCATGGGCCTTGTCACACTGGGCGCTGTCACCGTGAGCACTGCCACAATGGGAAGTATCACCATGGGATTTGTCAGCCTGAGCACTGTCCCCGTGGGCACTGACACCATGACATCTATCACCATAAACACTGTAACAAGGGAACGGTCACCATGAGCACTGCCACAATGGGCCCTGTTATTTATGGCACTGCCAACATGAGCACTGTCACCATGAGCACTGTCACAATGGCCATGACACCATGGGCCCTGTCACCATGGGTATTGTCACCCTAGGTAATCTCGCCATAGGCATTGTCACTGTGAGAATCGTGAACATGGGCAATGTCACCATAAGCACTGTCACCATGAGTACTGTCACCCTGGGTATTTCCACTATGGGCACTGTCACTGTGAGCACTACACCATGAGAATTGTGACTATGGGCACTGTCAACATGGACACTCTCACCATGGGAACTATCACCGTGAACACTGTCAGCATGAACACTGTCACTGTGTGCAGTGTCACCATGCACAATGTCACCGTAAGGACTATCACCGTAAGCAAAGTCACCATGAGCAATGTCACCATGGGCACGGTCACCATTTTGCACTGCCACCATGTGCAGTGTCACCATGGGTAATATCACCATAGGCACTTTCACAGTGAGAAATGTGACCATGCGGAGTGTCTCAATGGGCACTGGCACCATGGGCATTGTCACTGTGAGCACTGTCACAACGGGCACTATCACTATGAAAAATCTCACCATGCTAACTGTCCCCATGGGCACTATCACCGTGAGAAGTGTCACCATGGGCACCGTCACTGTTGGCACTGTCACCATGAACACTGTCACCATGGCTACTATCACTGTGAGAACAGTCACCATGGGCACTGTCAACATGGAGACTATCACCTTGAGCCCTGTCACCATGAGCACTGTCACCATGAGATATTTCAAGAGGGTCACTTTCACCATGAGAACTGTCAACACGGGGACTCTCACCATTGACACTGACTCCAAGGGGTTTTCACGATGAGCACTATCACCATGGGCAGTGTCTCCATGGGAAGGTTCACCATGAGCACTCTCACTATTGGCACTATCACCATCGGCACCGTCATCATCGGCACGGTCTCCGTGAGCACTGTCACAATGGGCATTGTCACACTGGGTGCTTTCACCATGGGCACTGTCACCATTCCACTCTCACCATGGACACTGTGATCTTGGTCACTGCCACCATGGGCTCTGTCACCGTGGGCACTGTCACAATGGGAAGTATAACCATGGGCTTTGTCAGCATGGGCGCTGTCACCGTGGGCATGGCCACCATGACATCTATCACCATAAGCACTGTAAACTTGGGCCCTGTCACCATGAGCACGGTTACCATGAGCACTGCCACAATGAGAACTGTCACTTATGGCACTGTCCACATGAGGAGTGTCACCATGATCACTGTCACCATGGAAAGGAAACCCTGGGCACTGTCACCATGAGCACTCTCACCATGGGAATTGTCACCTTAGGTACAGTCACCATGGGCACTGTCACCGTGAGCACTTTTACCATGAGCTCTGTAACCCTGGGCACTATCACCGTGAGTGTTGTGTACATGGACACTCTCACCATGAGCAATGTCACCATGAATACTGTCACCCTGTGCATTGTCACCATGGGCACTGTCACCATGAGCATTACACCGTGAGAATTGTGACTCTGGGCACTGTCACCATGGGCACATGTGCCATCGGCACTATCGCCGTGAACACTGTCACCATGAGCACTGTCACTGTGTGCAGTTTCAGCATACACACTGTCACCGTAAGCAATGTCACCATGAGCAATATCTCCATGGGCATTGTCACCATTTTGCACTGCCACCACGTGCAGTGTCACCATGGACACTTTTACCGTGAGTACTGTCACCATGGGTAATATCACCATGGGCAATGTCACCCTGAGCACTATTACAGTGAGCACTATCACCATGAGCACTCTCACTGTGGTCACTGTCACCATGAGCACTGTCGCCATGGGTACTGGCACAATGCGGACTGGCACCATGAGCCCTGTCACCGTGGCCACTATCACTGTGAGCACTCTCACCGTGGTCACTGTCACCATTGGCACTGTTACTAGGAGCACTGTCACCATGGTCACATTCAACGTAAGAGCTGTCAACACGGAGACTATCACCATTGGCACTGTCACCATGGGGTTGTCACCATGAGCACTATCACCATGGGCGATGTCTCCATGGGCAGTTTCACCATGAGCACTGTCACTATTGGCACTCTCACCATCGGCACTGTCACCATGGGCACTGTCACCGTGAGCACTGTCACCATGGGCCTTGTCACACTGGGCGCTGTCACCATGGGCACTGTCACCATGAGCACTGTCACAATGGGAAGTATCACCAACGGATTTGTCAGCCTGAGCACTGTCCCTGTGGGCACTGACCCCGTGACATCTATCACCATAAACACTGTAAACATGGGCACTGTCACCATGAGCATGGTCACCATGAGCACTGTCACAACGGGCACTATCACCGTGAGAAATCTCACCATGCTAACTCTCCCCATGGGCACTGTCACCGTGAGATGTGTCACCATGGGCACTATCACGGTGAGAACAGTCACCATGGTCACTGTCACCATGGGCACTGTCATTAAGAGCATTATCACCCTAAGCACTGTCACTGTGAGAACAGTCACCATGAGCACTGTCAACATGGAAACTATCACCTTGAGCCATGTCACCATGAGCACTGTCACCATGAGATATTTCAACAGGGTCACTTTCACCGTGAGAACTGTGAACACGGGGATTCTCACCATTGACACTGCCTCCGAGGGGTAATCACGATGAGCACTATCACCATGGGCAGTGTCTCCATGGGCAGTTTCACCATGAGCACTCTCACTATTGGCACTATCACCATCGGCACTGTCATCATCGGCACGGTCACCGTGAGCACTGTCACAATGGGCGTTGTCACACTGGGTGCTGTCACCATGGGCACAGTCACCATTCCACTCTCACCATGGGCACTGTGATCTTGGTCACTGTCACCATGGACTCTCTCACCGTGGGCACTGTCACAATGTGAAGTATCACCATGGGCTTTGTCAGCGTGGGCACTGTCACCGTGGGCATGGCCACCATGACATCTATCACCATAAGCACTGTAATCTTGGGCCCTATCACCATGAGCACGGTTACCATGAGCACTGCCACAATGAGAACTGTCACTTATGGCACTGTCCACATGAGGAGTGTCACCATGATCACTGTCACCATGGGCAGGACACCCTGGGTATTGTCACCATGGGCACTGTCACCATGAGCCCACTCACCATGGGAATTGTCAACTTAGGTACTGTCATCATGGGCACTGTCACCGTGAGCACTTTTACCATGAGCTCTGTCACCCTGGGCACTATCACCGTGAGTGTTGTGTACATGGACACTCTCACCATGAGCAATGTCAGAATGAATAATGTTACCCTGTGTATTGTCACCATGGGCACTGTCACCATTAGCATTACACCATGAGAATTGTGACTCTGGGCACTGTCACCATGGGCACATTCGCCATCGGCACTATCGCCGTGAACACTGTCACCGTGAGCCCTGTCACTGTGTGCAGTTTCAGCATACTCACTATCACCGTAAGCAATGTCACCATGAGCAATATCTCCACAGGCACTGTCACCATTTTGCACTGCCACCATGTGCAGTGTCACCATGGACACTTTTACCATGAGTACTGTCACCATGGGTAATATCACCATGGGCACTGTCACTGTGAGCACTGTCACTATGAGAATTGACACCATAGGCCCTGTCAACATGAGAACTGTCACCATCGGCACTGACAACATGGAGAACATCACCTTGAGCACTGTCACCATGAGCACTGTCACCATGAGCAATGTCACCATGGTCACATTCAATGTAAGAACTGTCACCACGGGGACTATCAACATTGGCAATGTCACAGTGGGGTTGTCACCATGAGCACTATCACCGTGGGCAATGTTTCCATGGGCAGTTTCACCATGAGCACTGTCACTATTGGCACTCTCAGCATGGGCATTGTCACAATGGGCACCATCAACGTGAGCACTGTCAACATGGGCCTTGTCACACTGGGTGTTATCAGCATGGGCACTGTCACTGTGGGCACTGTCCCAATGGGAAGTATCACCATGGGCTTTGTCAGCCTAGGCAGTGTCACTGTGGGCACGGACACCGTGACATCTATCACCATAAACACTGTAAACATGGGCACTGTCACCATGAGCACAGTCACCATGAGCATTGTCACAATGAGCACTGTTACTTATGGCACTGCCAACATGAGCACTGTCATTATGGGCATGACAACATGGACACTGTCACCCTAGGCACTCTCACCATAGGCATTATCACTGTGAGAATTGTGAACATGGACACTGTCTCCATGGGCATTATCACCATGTGCACTGTCACCATGAGTACTATCACCCAGGGTATTTTTACAATGGGCACTGTCACTGTGAGCACTACACCTTAAGAATTGTGACTATGGGCACTGTCACCATGGAAACTCTCACCATAGATCTATCACCATGAACACTGTCACCATGAACACTCTAACTGTGTGCAGTGTCACCATGCACACTGTCACAATAAGGACTATCACCATAAGCAAAGTCACCATGAGCAATGTCACCATGAGCAAAGTCACCAATTTGCACTGACACCATGTGCAGAGTAACCATGCGTTTTATCACCATAGGCACTTCTACCCTGAGAAATGTGACCATGCAGAATGTCTCTATGGGCACTGGCACCATGGGCACTATCACCGTGAGCACTGTCAGCATGTGCACTGTCACTATTTAGCACTGTCACCAGGTGAACTACCACCATGGGCACTGTCACGATGGGCACTATCACTGTGAGCACGGTTACCATGGGCACTGTAACAATGCACAGTGTCACCATCGGTACTGTCCCGATGGGAACTGCCACCAAGAACAGTGTCACCATTAGCACTGTCACCACGAGCACTGGCACCTGGGCACTGCTATTATGAGCACTGTCACCATGAGATCTGTCGCTATGAGAACTGCCACCATGGGTATTTTCAACATGAGTACTGTCACCATGGTATTGTCACCATTTGCACTGTCACCATGAACACTATTACCGTGAGCACTCTCACTGTGGTCACTGTCACCATGAGCACTGTCGCCATGGGTACTGGCACAATGTAGACAGACACCATGAGCACTGTCACCATGGGCACCATCAGTGTGAGCACTCTCACCATGGCCACTGTCACCTTGGGCACTGTTACCATGAGCACTGTCACCATAGGCAATGGCACCATGGGCCCTGTCATCATGGGCACTCTCACCATGGGCACTATCAGTGTGAGCAGTGTCACCATGGATACTGCAAACATGAGAACTGTCACCGTGAGTACTGTCACCATGAGTACAGTCCTCACGGGTTGTCACCATGTGCACTGTCACCGTGAGAACTGTCAACAGGGGCACTGTCACCATTTTTCACTGCCACCATGTGCAGTGTCACCATGGGCACTATCACCATGGAAAGTATCACCGTGAACACTGTCACCATGAACACTGCAACTGTGTGCAGTGTCAACATGCACACTGTCACCGTAAGGACTATCACTGTAAGCAAAGTCACTATGAGCAATGTCACCATGGGCACTGTCACCATGAGCACTTGATCACTGAGTACTGTCACCATGGGTAATATCACCATGGGCACTGTCACCGTGAGAACTATCACCGTGAGCAATGCCATGATGGGCACTGGCGCCGTGGGTCTTTTCACTATTAGCACTGAAACAATGTGCACTATCACTGTGAGAAATCTCACCGTGCTAACTGTCCCCAAGGGCACTGTCACAGAGGGAAAAGTCATCATGGGCACTGTCACAGTCAGTATTCTCACCATGGGCACTCTCATTGTGGGCAATGCCTCCGTGAGCACCATTACCATGAACACTGCTACCATGAACACTCTCATGATAAGAACTGTCACCATGGGCACAGACACCATGGGCACTCTCACGGTGTGCACTGTCACCAGGGGCACTGTCAAAATGGGCACTGTCACCATGAGCACTGGAACCATGGGCATTCTCACCATGGGCACTATCACCATGAGCAGTATTACCATGGGCACTCTCACTATTTTGCACTGCCACCAGATGCACCATAACCATGTGCACTGTCACCATGGGCAGTGTCACCATCGGTAGTCTAACCATGCGCACTTCCACCACGATCACTGCCACCAAGAGCACTGTCACCATGATCACTGCCACCATGAGCACTGTCACAAGAACTGCCAATATGAGAACTGCCACCATGGGCACTATCACCATGATTAGTGTCACCGTGGGTATTGTCACCTTGGGCACTGTCAACGTGAGAAATATCACCGTGAGCACTATCACCCTGAGCACTGTCACCAAGGGAACAGCTTCAATGCAGATGGTCACCATGAACACTGTCACACTGGGCACTATCACCGTGAGAACAGTCACCGTGGTCACTGTCACCATGAGCACATTTTCTGTGAGCTCGGTCACCCTTGGTATTGTCACCATTGGTGGTATCGCCGTGAGAGTTGTGAACATGGGCACTCTCACCATGGGCAATATAACCATGAATACTGTCACCCTGTGTATTTTCACCATGGGCACTGTCACTGTGAGCACTACACTGTGAGAGTTGTGACTATGGTCACTGTCACCATGGACACTCTCACCATGAGAACTATCACCATGAACACTGTCACCATGAACACTGTCACTGTGTGCAGGTTCATCATGTGCACTGTCACTGTAAGGACTATCACTGTAAGCAAAGTCACCATGAGCAATATCACCATGGGCACTGTCACCATTTTGCACTGCCACCATATGCAGTGGCACCATGGGTAATATCACCATAGCCACTTTCAACATGAGAAATGTAACCGTGTGGAATGTCGTTATGGGCACTGGCACCATGGGAATCATCACAGTGAGCACTGTCACAACAGGCACTATCAACATGAGAAATCTCACCAGGCTAACTGTCCACATGGGCACTGTCACCGTGAGAAGTGTCACCATGGGCACTGTCACTGTCGGCACTGTCACCATGGGCACTGTCATTGTGGGCACTGTCTCCGTGGCCACTGCCACCGTGTGCTCTGTCACCATGAACTCTGTAACAATGCCCATTATCACCGTGTGCACTGTCACCATGGGCACTATCACCGTGAGCACTGTCAGCATGTGCACTGTCACTATTTAGCACTGTCACCAAGTGAACTACCACCATGGGCACTGTCACAATGTTCACTATCACCGTGAGCACGGTTACCATGGACACTGTAACAATGCACAGTGTCACCATCAGTACTGTCCCAATGGGGACTGCCACCAAGAACACTGTCACCATTAGCATTGTCACGACGAGCACTGGCACCTTGGCACTGCTATTATGAGCACTGTCACCATGAGATCTGTCGCTATGAGAACTGCCACCATGGGTATTTTCAACATGAGTACTGTCACCATGGGTATTGTCACCATGGGCACTGTCACCATGAGCACTACACCGTGAGAATTGTGACTATGGGCACTGTCACCATGGGCACATTCACGATCGGCACTATCGCCATGAACACTGTCACCATGAGCACTATCACTGTGTGCAGTTTCACAATACACACTATCACCGTAGGGAATATCACCATAAGCAATGTCACCATGAGCAAGATCACCATGGGCACTGTCACCATTTTGCACTGCCACCATGTGCAGTGTCACCATGGGCAATTTCACTATGAGAACTGTCACCATGGGAAATATCACCGTGGGCACTGTCACCATGAGCACTGTCACTATGAGAATTTACACCATTGGTCCTGTCAACATGAGAACTGTCACCATCGGCACTGTCAACATGGAGACCATCACCTTGAGCACTGTCAACATGAGTACTGTCACCATGAGCAATGTCACCATGGTCACATTTAATGTAAGAACTGTCACCACGGGGACTATCACCGTTGGCAATGTCACGGGCTTGTCACCATGAGCACTATCACCATGGGCGATGTCTCCATGGGCAGTTTCACCATGAGCACTGTCACTATTGGCACTCTCACAATGGGCACCATCACCGTGAGCAGTGTCACCATGGGCCTTGTCACACTGGGTGCTTTTAGCATGGGCACTGTCACCGTGGGCACTGTCTCAATGAGAAGTATAACCATGGGCTTTGTCAGCCTAGGCAGTGTCACTGTGGGCACGGACATCGTGACATCTATCACCATAAACACTGTAAACATGGGCACTGTCACCATGATCACGGTCACCATGAGCATTGATACAATGAGCACTGTTATTTATGGCACTGCCAACATGAGCACTGTCACCATGGGCAAGACACCATGGGCACTGCCACCATGGGCATTGTCACCCTAGGCACTCTCAACATAGGCATTATCACGATGAGAATTGTGAACATGGACACTGTCTCCATGGGCATTAACACCATTAGCACTGTCACCATGAGTACTGTCAGCATGTGCACTGTCACTATTTAGCACTGTCACCAGGTGAACTACCACCATGGGCACTATCACGATGTGCACTATCACCATGAGCACGGTTACCATAGGCACTGTAACAATGTGCAGTGTCACCATCGGTACTGTCTCCATAGGAACTGCCACCAACAGCACTGTCACCATTAACACTGTCACCACCTTGGGACTGTTATTATGAGCATGGTCAGCATGAGAACTGTCGCTGTGAGAACTGCCACCATAGGTATTTTCAACAAGAGTACTGTCACCGTGGGTATTGTCATCATTTGCACTGTCACCATGAGCACTATTACCGTGAGCACTCTCACTGTGGTCACTGACACCATGAGCACTGTTGCCATGGGTACTGGCACAATGCGGACTGGCACCATGAACCCTGTCACTGTGGCCACTATCAATGTGAGCACTCTCACCGTGGTCACTGTCACCATGGGCACTGTTACCAGGAGACCTGTAACCATGGTCACATTCAACATAAGAGCTGTCACCATGGGGACTATCACCTTCGGCACTGTCACCATGGGCACTGTCACCATGAGCACTGTCACCATGGGCCTTGTCACACTGGGCGCTGTCACCGTGAGCACTGCCACAATGGGAAGTATCACCATGGGATTTGTCAGCCTGAGCACTGTCCCCGTGGGCACTGACACCATGACATCTATCACCATAAACACTGTAACAAGGGAACGGTCACCATGAGCACTGCCACAATGGGCCCTGTTATTTATGGCACTGCCAACATGAGCACTGTCACCATGAGCACTGTCACAATGGCCATGACACCATGGGCCCTGTCACCATGGGTATTGTCACCCTAGGTAATCTCGCCATAGGCATTGTCACTGTGAGAATCGTGAACATGGGCAATGTCACCATAAGCACTGTCACCATGAGTACTGTCACCCTGGGTATTTCCACTATGGGCACTGTCACTGTGAGCACTACACCATGAGAATTGTGACTATGGGCACTGTCAACATGGACACTCTCACCATGGGAACTATCACCGTGAACACTGTCAGCATGAACACTGTCACTGTGTGCAGTGTCACCATGCACAATGTCACCGTAAGGACTATCACCGTAAGCAAAGTCACCATGAGCAATGTCACCATGGGCACGGTCACCATTTTGCACTGCCACCATGTGCAGTGTCACCATGGGTAATATCACCATAGGCACTTTCACAGTGAGAAATGTGACCATGTGGAGTGTCTCAATGGGCACTGGCACCATGGGCATTGTCACTGTGAGCACTGTCACAACGGGCACTATCACTATGAAAAATCTCACCATGCTAACTGTCCCCATGGGCACTATCACCGTGAGAAGTGTCACCATGGGCACTGTCACTGTTGGCACTGTCACCATGAACACTGTCACCATGGCTACTATCACTGTGAGAACAGTCACCATGGGCACTGTCAACATGGAGACTATCACCTTGAGCCCTGTCACCATGAGCACTGTCACCATGAGATATTTCAAGAGGGTCACTTTCACCATGAGAACTGTCAACACGGGGACTCTCACCATTGACACTGACTCCAAGGGGTTTTCACGATGAGCACTATCACCATGGGCAGTGTCTCCATGGGAAGGTTCACCATGAGCACTCTCACTATTGGCACTATCACCATCGGCACCGTCATCATCGGCACGGTCTCCGTGAGCACTGTCACAATGGGCATTGTCACACTGGGTGCTTTCACCATGGGCACTGTCACCATTCCACTCTCACCATGGACACTGTGATCTTGGTCACTGCCACCATGGGCTCTGTCACCGTGGGCACTGTCACAATGGGAAGTATAACCATGGGCTTTGTCAGCATGGGCGCTGTCACCGTGGGCATGGCCACCATGACATCTATCACCATAAGCACTGTAAACTTGGGCCCTGTCACCATGAGCACAGTTACCATGAGCACTGCCACAATGAGAACTGTCACTTATGGCACTGTCCACATGAGGAGTGTCACCATGATCACTGTCACCATGGAAAGGAAACCCTGGGCACTGTCACCATGAGCACTCTCACCATGGGAATTGTCACCTTAGGTACAGTCACCATGGGCACTGTCACCGTGAGCACTTTTACCATGAGCTCTGTAACCCTGGGCACTATCACCATGAGTGTTGTGTACATGGACACTCTCACCATGAGCAATGTCACCATGAATACTGTCACCCTGTGCATTGTCACCATGGGCACTGTCACCATGAGCATTACACCGTGAGAATTGTGACTCTGGGCACTGTCACCATGGGCACATGTGCCATCGGCACTATCGCCGTGAACACTGTCACCATGAGCACTGTCACTGTGTGCAGTTTCAGCATACACACTGTCACCGTAAGCAATGTCACCATGAGCAATATCTCCATGGGCATTGTCACCATTTTGCACTGCCACCACGTGCAGTGTCACCATGGACACTTTTACCGTGAGTACTGTCACCATGGGTAATATCACCATGGGCAATGTCACCCTGAGCACTATTACAGTGAGCACTATCACCATGAGCACTCTCACTGTGGTCACTGTCACCATGAGCACTGTCGCCATGGGTACTGGCACAATGCGGACTGGCACCATGAGCCCTGTCACCGTGGCCACTATCACTGTGAGCACTCTCACCGTGGTCACTGTCACCATTGGCACTGTTACTAGGAGCACTGTCACCATGGTCACATTCAACGTAAGAGCTGTCAACACGGAGACTATCACCATTGGCACTGTCACCATGGGGTTGTCACCATGAGCACTATCACCATGGGCGATGTCTCCATGGGCAGTTTCACCATGAGCACTGTCACTATTGGCACTCTCACCATCGGCACTGTCACCATGGGCACTGTCACCGTGAGCACTGTCACCATGGGCCTTGTCACACTGGGCGCTGTCACCATGGGCACTGTCACCATGAGCACTGTCACAATGGAAAGTATCACCAACGGATTTGTCAGCCTGAGCACTGTCCCTGTGGGCACTGACCCCGTGACATCTATCACCATAAACACTGTAAACATGGGCACTGTCACCATGAGCATGGTCACCATGAGCACTGTCACAACGGGCACTATCACCGTGAGAAATCTCACCATGCTAACTCTCCCCATGGGCACTGTCACCGTGAGAAGTGTCACCATGGGCACTATCACGGTGAGAACAGTCACCATGGTCACTGTCACCATGGGCACTGTCATTAAGAGCATTATCACCCTAAGCACTGTCACTGTGAGAACAGTCACCATGAGCACTGTCAACATGGAAACTATCACCTTGAGCCATGTCACCATGAGCACTGTCACCATGAGATATTTCAACAGGGTCACTTTCACCGTGAGAACTGTGAACACGGGGATTCTCACCATTGACACTGCCTCCGAGGGGTAATCACGATGAGCACTATCACCATGGGCAGTGTCTCCATGGGCAGTTTCACCATGAGCACTCTCACTATTGGCACTATCACCATCGGCACTGTCATCATCGGCACGGTCACCGTGAGCACTGTCACAATGGGTGTTGTCACACTGGGTGCTGTCACCATGGGCACAGTCACCATTCCACTCTCACCATGGGCACTGTGATCTTGGTCACTGTCACCATGGACTCTCTCACCGTGGGCACTGTCACAATGTGAAGTATCACCATGGGCTTTGTCAGCGTGGGCACTGTCACCGTGGGCATGGCCACCATGACATCTATCACCATAAGCACTGTAATCTTGGGCCCTATCACCATGAGCACGGTTACCATGAGCACTGCCACAATGAGAACTGTCACTTATGGCACTGTCCACATGAGGAGTGTCACCATGATCACTGTCACCATGGGCAGGACACCCTGGGTATTGTCACCATGGGCACTGTCACCATGAGCCCACTCACCATGGGAATTGTCAACTTAGGTACTGTCATCATGGGCACTGTCACCGTGAGCACTTTTACCATGAGCTCTGTCACCCTGGGCACTATCACCGTGAGTGTTGTGTACATGGACACTCTCACCATGAGCAATGTCAGAATGAATAATGTTACCCTGTGTATTGTCACCATGGGCACTGTCACCATTAGCATTACACCATGAGAATTGTGACTCTGGGCACTGTCACCATGGGCACATTCGCCATCGGCACTATCGCCGTGAACACTGTCACCGTGAGCCCTGTCACTGTGTGCAGTTTCAGCATACTCACTATCACCGTAAGCAATGTCACCATGAGCAATATCTCCACAGGCACTGTCACCATTTTGCACTGCCACCATGTGCAGTGTCACCATGGACACTTTTACCATGAGTACTGTCACCATGGGTAATATCACCATGGGCACTGTCACTGTGAGCACTGTCACTATGAGAATTGACACCATAGGCCCTGTCAACATGAGAACTGTCACCATCGGCACTGACAACATGGAGAACATCACCTTGAGCACTGTCAACATGAGCACTGTCACCATGAGCAATGTCACCATGGTCACATTCAATGTAAGAACTGTCACCACGGGGACTATCAACATTGGCAATGTCACAGTGGGGTTGTCACCATGAGCACTATCACCGTGGGCAATGTTTCCATGGGCAGTTTCACCATGAGCACTGTCACTATTGGCACTCTCAGCATGGGCATTGTCACAATGGGCACCATCAACGTGAGCACTGTCAACATGGGCCTTGTCACACTGGGTGTTATCAGCATGGGCACTGTCACTGTGGGCACTGTCCCAATGGGAAGTATCACCATGGGCTTTGTCAGCCTAGGCAGTGTCACTGTGGGCACGGACACCGTGACATCTATCACCATAAACACTGTAAACATGGGCACTGTCACCATGAGCACAGTCACCATGAGCATTGTCACAATGAGCACTGTTACTTATGGCACTGCCAACATGAGCACTGTCATTATGGGCATGACAACATGGACACTGTCACCCTAGGCACTCTCACCATAGGCATTATCACTGTGAGAATTGTGAACATGGACACTGTCTCCATGGGCATTATCACCATGTGCACTGTCACCATGAGTACTATCACCCAGGGTATTTTTACAATGGGCACTGTCACTGTGAGCACTACACCTTAAGAATTGTGACTATGGGCACTGTCACCATGGAAACTCTCACCATAGATCTATCACCATGAACACTGTCACCATGAACACTCTAACTGTGTGCAGTGTCACCATGCACACTGTCACAATAAGGACTATCACCATAAGCAAAGTCACCATGAGCAATGTCACCATGAGCAAAGTCACCAATTTGCACTGACACCATGTGCAGAGTAACCATGCGTTTTATCACCATAGGCACTTCTACCCTGAGAAATGTGACCATGCAGAATGTCTCTATGGGCACTGGCACCATGGGCACTATCACCGTGAGCACTGTCAGCATGTGCACTGTCACTATTTAGCACTGTCACCAGGTGAACTACCACCATGGGCACTGTCACGATGGGCACTATCACTGTGAGCACGGTTACCATGGGCACTGTAACAATGCACAGTGTCACCATCGGTACTGTCCCGATGGGAACTGCCACCAAGAACAGTGTCACCATTAGCACTGTCACCACGAGCACTGGCACCTGGGCACTGCTATTATGAGCACTGTCACCATGAGATCTGTTGCTATGAGAACTGCCACCATGGGTATTTTCAACATGAGTACTGTCACCATGGTATTGTCACCATTTGCACTGTCACCATGAACACTATTACCGTGAGCACTCTCACTGTGGTCACTGTCACCATGAGCACTGTCGCCATGGGTACTGGAACAATGTAGACAGACACCATGAGCACTGTCACCATGGGCACCATCAGTGTGAGCACTCTCACCATGGCCACTGTCACCTTGGGCACTGTTACCATGAGCACTGTCACCATAGGCAATGGCACCATGGGCCCTGTCATCATGGGCACTCTCACCATGGGCACTATCAGTGTGAGCAGTGTCACCATGGATACTGCAAACATGAGAACTGTCACCGTGAGTACTGTCACCATGAGTACAGTCCTCACGGGTTGTCACCATGTGCACTGTCACCGTGAGAACTGTCAACAGGGGCACTGTCACCATTTTTCACTGCCACCATGTGCAGTGTCACCATGGGCACTATCACCATGGAAAGTATCACCGTGAACACTGTCACCATGAACACTGCAACTGTGTGCAGTGTCAACATGCACACTGTCACCGTAAGGACTATCACTGTAAGCAAAGTCACTATGAGCAATGTCACCATGGGCACTGTCACCATGAGCACTTGATCACTGAGTACTGTCACCATGGGTAATATCACCATGGGCACTGTCACCGTGAGAACTATCACCGTGAGCAATGCCATGATGGGCACTGGCGCCGTGGGTCTTTTCACTATTAGCACTGAAACAATGTGCACTATCACTGTGAGAAATCTCACCGTGCTAACTGTCCCCAAGGGCACTGTCACAGAGGGAAAAGTCATCATGGGCACTGTCACAGTCAGTATTCTCACCATGGGCACTCTCATTGTGGGCAATGCCTCCGTGAGCACCATTACCATGAACACTGCTACCATGAACACTCTCATGATAAGAACTGTCACCATGGGCACAGACACCATGGGCACTCTCACGGTGTGCACTGTCACCAGGGGCACTGTCAAAATGGGCACTGTCACCATGAGCACTGGAACCATGGGCATTCTCACCATGGGCACTATCACCATGAGCAGTATTACCATGGGCACTCTCACTATTTTGCACTGCCACCAGATGCACCATAACCATGTGCACTGTCACCATGGGCAGTGTCACCATCGGTAGTCTAACCATGCGCACTTCCACCACGATCACTGCCACCAAGAGCACTGTCACCATGATCACTGCCACCATGAGCACTGTCACAAGAACTGCCAATATGAGAACTGCCACCATGGGCACTATCACCATGATTAGTGTCACCGTGGGTATTGTCACCTTGGGCACTGTCAACGTGAGAAATATCACCGTGAGCACTATCACCCTGAGCACTGTCACCAAGGGAACAGCTTCAATGCGGATGGTCACCATGAACACTGTCACACTGGGCACTATCACCGTGAGAACAGTCACCGTGGTCACTGTCACCATGAGCACATTTTCTGTGAGCTCGGTCACCCTTGGTATTGTCACCATTGGTGGTATCGCCGTGAGAGTTGTGAACATGGGCACTCTCACCATGGGCAATATAACCATGAATACTGTCACCCTGTGTATTTTCACCATGGGCACTGTCACTGTGAGCACTACACTGTGAGAGTTGTGACTATGGTCACTGTCACCATGGACACTCTCACCATGAGAACTATCACCATGAACACTGTCACCATGAACACTGTCACTGTGTGCAGGTTCATCATGTGCACTGTCACTGTAAGGACTATCACTGTAAGCAAAGTCACCATGAGCAATATCACCATGGGCACTGTCACCATTTTGCACTGCCACCATATGCAGTGGCACCATGGGTAATATCACCATAGCCACTTTCAACATGAGAAATGTAACCGTGTGGAATGTCGTTATGGGCACTGGCACCATGGGAATCATCACAGTGAGCACTGTCACAACAGGCACTATCAACATGAGAAATCTCACCAGGCTAACTGTCCACATGGGCACTGTCACCGTGAGAAGTGTCACCATGGGCACTGTCACTGTCGGCACTGTCACCATGGGCACTGTCATTGTGGGCACTGTCTCCATGGCCACTGCCACCGTGTGCTCTGTCACCATGAACTCTGTAACAATGCCCATTATCACCGTGTGCACTGTCACCATGGGCACTATCACCGTGAGCACTGTCAGCATGTGCACTGTCACTATTTAGCACTGTCACCAAGTGAACTACCACCATGGGCACTGTCACAATGTTCACTATCACCGTGAGCACGGTTACCATGGGCACTGTAACAATGCACAGTGTCACCATCAGTACTGTCCCAATGGGGACTGCCACCAAGAACACTGTCACCATTAGCATTGTCACGACGAGCACTGGCACCTTGGCACTGCTATTATGAGCACTGTCACCATGAGATCTGTCGCTATGAGAACTGCCACCATGGGTATTTTCAACATGAGTACTGTCACCATGGGTATTGTCACCATGGGCACTGTCACCATGAGCACTACACCGTGAGAATTGTGACTATGGGCACTGTCACCATGGGCACATTCACGATCGGCACTATCGCCATGAACACTGTCACCATGAGCACTATCACTGTGTGCAGTTTCACAATACACACTATCACCGTAGGGAATATCACCATAAGCAATGTCACCATGAGCAAGATCACCATGGGCACTGTCACCATTTTGCACTGCCACCATGTGCAGTGTCACCATGGGCAATTTCACTATGAGAACTGTCACCATGGGAAATATCACCGTGGGCACTGTCACCATGAGCACTGTCACTATGAGAATTTACACCATTGGTCCTGTCAACATGAGAACTGTCACCATCGGCACTGTCAACATGGAGACCATCACCTTGAGCACTGTCAACATGAGTACTGTCACCATGAGCAATGTCACCATGGTCACATTTAATGTAAGAACTGTCACCACGGGGACTATCACCGTTGGCAATGTCACGGGCTTGTCACCATGAGCACTATCACCATGGGCGATGTCTCCATGGGCAGTTTCACCATGAGCACTGTCACTATTGGCACTCTCAGCATGGGCACTGTCACAATGGGCACCATCACCGTGAGCAGTGTCACCATGGGCCTTGTCACACTGGGTGCTTTTAGCATGGGCACTGTCACCGTGGGCACTGTCTCAATGAGAAGTATAACCATGGGCTTTGTCAGCCTAGGCAGTGTCACTGTGGGCACGGACATCGTGACATCTATCACCATAAACACTGTAAACATGGGCACTGTCACCATGATCACGGTCACCATGAGCATTGATACAATGAGCACTGTTATTTATGGCACTGCCAACATGAGCACTGTCACCATGGGCAAGACACCATGGGCACTGCCACCATGGGCATTGTCACCCTAGGCACTCTCAACATAGGCATTATCACGATGAGAATTGTGAACATGGACACTGTCTCCATGGGCATTAACACCATTAGCACTGTCACCATGAGTACTGTCAGCATGTGCACTGTCACTATTTAGCACTGTCACCAGGTGAACTACCACCATGGGCACTATCACGATGTGCACTATCACCATGAGCACGGTTACCATAGGCACTGTAACAATGTGCAGTGTCACCATCGGTACTGTCTCCATAGGAACTGCCACCAACAGCACTGTCACCATTAACACTGTCACCACCTTGGGACTGTTATTATGAGCATGGTCAGCATGAGAACTGTCGCTGTGAGAACTGCCACCATAGGTATTTTCAACAAGAGTACTGTCACCGTGGGTATTGTCATCATTTGCACTGTCACCATGAGCACTATTACCGTGAGCACTATCACTGTGGTCACTGACACCATGAGCACTGTTGCCATGGGTACTGGCACAATGTGGACTGGCACCATGAACCCTGTCACTGTGGCCACTATCAATGTGAGCACTCTCACCGTGGTCACTGTCACCATGGGCACTGTTACCAGGAGACCTGTAACCATGGTCACATTCAACATAAGAGCTGTCACCATGGGGACTATCACCTTCGGCACTGTCACCATGGGCACTGTCACCATGAGCACTGTCACCATGGGCCTTGTCACACTGGGCGCTGTCACCGTGAGCACTGCCACAATGGGAAGTATCACCATGGGATTTGTCAGCCTGAGCACTGTCCCCGTGGGCACTGACACCATGACATCTATCACCATAAACACTGTAACAAGGGAACGGTCACCATGAGCACTGCCACAATGGGCCCTGTTATTTATGGCACTGCCAACATGAGCACTGTCACCATGAGCACTGTCACAATGGCCATGACACCATGGGCCCTGTCACCATGGGTATTGTCACCCTAGGTAATCTCGCCATAGGCATTGTCACTGTGAGAATCGTGAACATGGGCAATGTCACCATAAGCACTGTCACCATGAGTACTGTCACCCTGGGTATTTCCACTATGGGCACTGTCACTGTGAGCACTACACCATGAGAATTGTGACTATGGGCACTGTCAACATGGACACTCTCACCATGGGAACTATCACCGTGAACACTGTCAGCATGAACACTGTCACTGTGTGCAGTGTCACCATGCACAATGTCACCGTAAGGACTATCACCGTAAGCAAAGTCACCATGAGCAATGTCACCATGGGCACGGTCACCATTTTGCACTGCCACCATGTGCAGTGTCACCATGGGTAATATCACCATAGGCACTTTCACAGTGAGAAATGTGACCATGCGGAGTGTCTCAATGGGCACTGGCACCATGGGCATTGTCACTGTGAGCACTGTCACAACGGGCACTATCACTATGAAAAATCTCACCATGCTAACTGTCCCCATGGGCACTATCACCGTGAGAAGTGTCACCATGGGCACTGTCACTGTTGGCACTGTCACCATGAACACTGTCACCATGGCTACTATCACTGTGAGAACAGTCACCATGGGCACTGTCAACATGGAGACTATCACCTTGAGCCCTGTCACCATGAGCACTGTCACCATGAGATATTTCAAGAGGGTCACTTTCACCATGAGAACTGTCAACACGGGGACTCTCACCATTGACACTGACTCCAAGGGGTTTTCACGATGAGCACTATCACCATGGGCAGTGTCTCCATGGGAAGGTTCACCATGAGCACTCTCACTATTGGCACTATCACCATCGGCACCGTCATCATCGGCACGGTCTCCGTGAGCACTGTCACAATGGGCATTGTCACACTGGGTGCTTTCACCATGGGCACTGTCACCATTCCACTCTCACCATGGACACTGTGATCTTGGTCACTGCCACCATGGGCTCTGTCACCGTGGGCACTGTCACAATGGGAAGTATAACCATGGGCTTTGTCAGCATGGGCGCTGTCACCGTGGGCATGGCCACCATGACATCTATCACCATAAGCACTGTAAACTTGGGCCCTGTCACCATGAGCACGGTTACCATGAGCACTGCCACAATGAGAACTGTCACTTATGGCACTGTCCACATGAGGAGTGTCACCATGATCACTGTCACCATGGAAAGGAAACCCTGGGCACTGTCACCATGAGCACTCTCACCATGGGAATTGTCACCTTAGGTACAGTCACCATGGGCACTGTCACCGTGAGCACTTTTACCATGAGCTCTGTAACCCTGGGCACTATCACCGTGAGTGTTGTGTACATGGACACTCTCACCATGAGCAATGTCACCATGAATACTGTCACCCTGTGCATTGTCACCATGGGCACTGTCACCATGAGCATTACACCGTGAGAATTGTGACTCTGGGCACTGTCACCATGGGCACATGTGCCATCGGCACTATCGCCGTGAACACTGTCACCATGAGCACTGTCACTGTGTGCAGTTTCAGCATACACACTGTCACCGTAAGCAATGTCACCATGAGCAATATCTCCATGGGCATTGTCACCATTTTGCACTGCCACCACGTGCAGTGTCACCATGGACACTTTTACCGTGAGTACTGTCACCATGGGTAATATCACCATGGGCAATGTCACCCTGAGCACTATTACAGTGAGCACTATCACCATGAGCACTCTCACTGTGGTCACTGTCACCATGAGCACTGTCGCCATGGGTACTGGCACAATGCGGACTGGCACCATGAGCCCTGTCACCGTGGCCACTATCACTGTGAGCACTCTCACCGTGGTCACTGTCACCATTGGCACTGTTACTAGGAGCACTGTCACCATGGTCACATTCAACGTAAGAGCTGTCAACACGGAGACTATCACCATTGGCACTGTCACCATGGGGTTGTCACCATGAGCACTATCACCATGGGCGATGTCTCCATGGGCAGTTTCACCATGAGCACTGTCACTATTGGCACTCTCACCATCGGCACTGTCACCATGGGCACTGTCACCGTGAGCACTGTCACCATGGGCCTTGTCACACTGGGCGCTGTCACCATGGGCACTGTCACCATGAGCACTGTCACAATGGGAAGTATCACCAACGGATTTGTCAGCCTGAGCACTGTCCCTGTGGGCACTGACCCCGTGACATCTATCACCATAAACACTGTAAACATGGGCACTGTCACCATGAGCATGGTCACCATGAGCACTGTCACAACGGGCACTATCACCGTGAGAAATCTCACCATGCTAACTCTCCCCATGGGCACTGTCACCGTGAGAAGTGTCACCATGGGCACTATCACGGTGAGAACAGTCACCATGGTCACTGTCACCATGGGCACTGTCATTAAGAGCATTATCACCCTAAGCACTGTCACTGTGAGAACAGTCACCATGAGCACTGTCAACATGGAAACTATCACCTTGAGCCATGTCACCATGAGCACTGTCACCATGAGATATTTCAACAGGGTCACTTTCACCGTGAGAACTGTGAACACGGGGATTCTCACCATTGACACTGCCTCCGAGGGGTAATCACGATGAGCACTATCACCATGGGCAGTGTCTCCATGGGCAGTTTCACCATGAGCACTCTCACTATTGGCACTATCACCATCGGCACTGTCATCATCGGCACGGTCACCGTGAGCACTGTCACAATGGGCGTTGTCACACTGGGTGCTGTCACCATGGGCACAGTCACCATTCCACTCTCACCATGGGCACTGTGATCTTGGTCACTGTCACCATGGACTCTCTCACCGTGGGCACTGTCACAATGTGAAGTATCACCATGGGCTTTGTCAGCGTGGGCACTGTCACCGTGGGCATGGCCACCATGACA
The DNA here is from genome assembly GCF_964341445.2 of Mesoplodon mirus. Taxonomy (NCBI): domain Eukaryota; kingdom Metazoa; phylum Chordata; class Mammalia; order Artiodactyla; family Ziphiidae; genus Mesoplodon; species Mesoplodon mirus. The sequence goes on along the minus strand of NW_028295808.1, from coordinate 2,448,188 downwards.
TCTATCACCATAAGCACTGTAATCTTGGGCCCTATCACCATGAGCACGGTTACCATGAGCACTGCCACAATGAGAACTGTCACTTATGGCACTGTCCACATGAGGAGTGTCACCATGATCACTGTCACCATGGGCAGGACACCCTGGGTATTGTCACCATGGGCACTGTCACCATGAGCCCACTCACCATGGGAATTGTCAACTTAGGTACTGTCATCATGGGCACTGTCACCGTGAGCACTTTTACCATGAGCTCTGTCACCCTGGGCACTATCACCGTGAGTGTTGTGTACATGGACACTCTCACCATGAGCAATGTCAGAATGAATAATGTTACCCTGTGTATTGTCACCATGGGCACTGTCACCATTAGCATTACACCATGAGAATTGTGACTCTGGGCACTGTCACCATGGGCACATTCGCCATCGGCACTATCGCCAAGAACACTGTCACCGTGAGCCCTGTCACTGTGTGCAGTTTCAGCATACTCACTATCACCGTAAGCAATGTCACCATGAGCAATATCTCCACAGGCACTGTCACCATTTTGCACTGCCACCATGTGCAGTGTCACCATGGACACTTTTACCATGAGTACTGTCACCATGGGTAATATCACCATGGGCACTGTCACTGTGAGCACTGTCACTATGAGAATTGACACCATAGGCCCTGTCAACATGAGAACTGTCACCATCGGCACTGACAACATGGAGAACATCACCTTGAGCACTGTCAACATGAGCACTGTCACCATGAGCAATGTCACCATGGTCACATTCAATGTAAGAACTGTCACCACGGGGACTATCAACATTGGCAATGTCACAGTGGGGTTGTCACCATGAGCACTATCACCGTGGGCAATGTTTCCATGGGCAGTTTCACCATGAGCACTGTCACTATTGGCACTCTCAGCATGGGCATTGTCACAATGGGCACCATCAACGTGAGCACTGTCAACATGGGCCTTGTCACACTGGGTGTTATCAGCATGGGCACTGTCACTGTGGGCACTGTCCCAATGGGAAGTATCACCATGGGCTTTGTCAGCCTAGGCAGTGTCACTGTGGGCACGGACACCGTGACATCTATCACCATAAACACTGTAAACATGGGCACTGTCACCATGAGCACAGTCACCATGAGCATTGTCACAATGAGCACTGTTACTTATGGCACTGCCAACATGAGCACTGTCATTATGGGCATGACAACATGGACACTGTCACCCTAGGCACTCTCACCATAGGCATTATCACTGTGAGAATTGTGAACATGGACACTGTCTCCATGGGCATTATCACCATGTGCACTGTCACCATGAGTACTATCACCCAGGGTATTTTTACAATGGGCACTGTCACTGTGAGCACTACACCTTAAGAATTGTGACTATGGGCACTGTCACCATGGAAACTCTCACCATAGATCTATCACCATGAACACTGTCACCATGAACACTCTAACTGTGTGCAGTGTCACCATGCACACTGTCACAATAAGGACTATCACCATAAGCAAAGTCACCATGAGCAATGTCACCATGAGCAAAGTCACCAATTTGCACTGACACCATGTGCAGAGTAACCATGCGTTTTATCACCATAGGCACTTCTACCCTGAGAAATGTGACCATGCAGAATGTCTCTATGGGCACTGGCACCATGGGCACTATCACCGTGAGCACTGTCAGCATGTGCACTGTCACTATTTAGCACTGTCACCAGGTGAACTACCACCATGGGCACTGTCACGATGGGCACTATCACTGTGAGCACGGTTACCATGGGCACTGTAACAATGCACAGTGTCACCATCGGTACTGTCCCGATGGGAACTGCCACCAAGAACAGTGTCACCATTAGCACTGTCACCACGAGCACTGGCACCTGGGCACTGCTATTATGAGCACTGTCACCATGAGATCTGTCGCTATGAGAACTGCCACCATGGGTATTTTCAACATGAGTACTGTCACCATGGTATTGTCACCATTTGCACTGTCACCATGAACACTATTACCGTGAGCACTCTCACTGTGGTCACTGTCACCATGAGCACTGTCGCCATGGGTACTGGCACAATGTAGACAGACACCATGAGCACTGTCACCATGGGCACCATCAGTGTGAGCACTCTCACCATGGCCACTGTCACCTTGGGCACTGTTACCATGAGCACTGTCACCATAGGCAATGGCACCATGGGCCCTGTCATCATGGGCACTCTCACCATGGGCACTATCAGTGTGAGCAGTGTCACCATGGATACTGCAAACATGAGAACTGTCACCGTGAGTACTGTCACCATGAGTACAGTCCTCACGGGTTGTCACCATGTGCACTGTCACCGTGAGAACTGTCAACAGGGGCACTGTCACCATTTTTCACTGCCACCATGTGCAGTGTCACCATGGGCACTATCACCATGGAAAGTATCACCGTGAACACTGTCACCATGAACACTGCAACTGTGTGCAGTGTCAACATGCACACTGTCACCGTAAGGACTATCACTGTAAGCAAAGTCACTATGAGCAATGTCACCATGGGCACTGTCACCATGAGCACTTGATCACTGAGTACTGTCACCATGGGTAATATCACCATGGGCACTGTCACCGTGAGAACTATCACCGTGAGCAATGCCATGATGGGCACTGGCGCCGTGGGTCTTTTCACTATTAGCACTGAAACAATGTGCACTATCACTGTGAGAAATCTCACCGTGCTAACTGTCCCCAAGGGCACTGTCACAGAGGGAAAAGTCATCATGGGCACTGTCACAGTCAGTATTCTCACCATGGGCACTCTCATTGTGGGCAATGCCTCCGTGAGCACCATTACCATGAACACTGCTACCATGAACACTCTCATGATAAGAACTGTCACCATGGGCACAGACACCATGGGCACTCTCACGGTGTGCACTGTCACCAGGGGCACTGTCAAAATGGGCACTGTCACCATGAGCACTGGAACCATGGGCATTCTCACCATGGGCACTATCACCATGAGCAGTATTACCATGGGCACTCTCACTATTTTGCACTGCCACCAGATGCACCATAACCATGTGCACTGTCACCATGGGCAGTGTCACCATCGGTAGTCTAACCATGCGCACTTCCACCACGATCACTGCCACCAAGAGCACTGTCACCATGATCACTGCCACCATGAGCACTGTCACAAGAACTGCCAATATGAGAACTGCCACCATGGGCACTATCACCATGATTAGTGTCACCGTGGGTATTGTCACCTTGGGCACTGTCAACGTGAGAAATATCACCGTGAGCACTATCACCCTGAGCACTGTCACCAAGGGAACAGCTTCAATGCGGATGGTCACCATGAACACTGTCACACTGGGCACTATCACCGTGAGAACAGTCACCGTGGTCACTGTCACCATGAGCACATTTTCTGTGAGCTCGGTCACCCTTGGTATTGTCACCATTGGTGGTATCGCCGTGAGAGTTGTGAACATGGGCACTCTCACCATGGGCAATATAACCATGAATACTGTCACCCTGTGTATTTTCACCATGGGCACTGTCACTGTGAGCACTACACTGTGAGAGTTGTGACTATGGTCACTGTCACCATGGACACTCTCACCATGAGAACTATCACCATGAACACTGTCACCATGAACACTGTCACTGTGTGCAGGTTCATCATGTGCACTGTCACTGTAAGGACTATCACTGTAAGCAAAGTCACCATGAGCAATATCACCATGGGCACTGTCACCATTTTGCACTGCCACCATATGCAGTGGCACCATGGGTAATATCACCATAGCCACTTTCAACATGAGAAATGTAACCGTGTGGAATGTCGTTATGGGCACTGGCACCATGGGAATCATCACAGTGAGCACTGTCACAACAGGCACTATCAACATGAGAAATCTCACCAGGCTAACTGTCCACATGGGCACTGTCACCGTGAGAAGTGTCACCATGGGCACTGTCACTGTCGGCACTGTCACCATGGGCACTGTCATTGTGGGCACTGTCTCCATGGACACTGCCACCGTGTGCTCTGTCACCATGAACTCTGTAACAATGCCCATTATCACCGTGTGCACTGTCACCATGGGCACTATCACCGTGAGCACTGTCAGCATGTGCACTGTCACTATTTAGCACTGTCACCAAGTGAACTACCACCATGGGCACTGTCACAATGTTCACTATCACCGTGAGCACGGTTACCATGGGCACTGTAACAATGCACAGTGTCACCATCAGTACTGTCCCAATGGGGACTGCCACCAAGAACACTGTCACCATTAGCATTGTCACGACGAGCACTGGCACCTTGGCACTGCTATTATGAGCACTGTCACCATGAGATCTGTCGCTATGAGAACTGCCACCATGGGTATTTTCAACATGAGTACTGTCACCATGGGTATTGTCACCATGGGCACTGTCACCATGAGCACTACACCGTGAGAATTGTGACTATGGGCACTGTCACCATGGGCACATTCACGATCGGCACTATCGCCATGAACACTGTCACCATGAGCACTATCACTGTGTGCAGTTTCACAATACACACTATCACCGTAGGGAATATCACCATAAGCAATGTCACCATGAGCAAGATCACCATGGGCACTGTCACCATTTTGCACTGCCACCATGTGCAGTGTCACCATGGGCAATTTCACTATGAGAACTGTCACCATGGGAAATATCACCGTGGGCACTGTCACCATGAGCACTGTCACTATGAGAATTTACACCATTGGTCCTGTCAACATGAGAACTGTCACCATCGGCACTGTCAACATGGAGACCATCACCTTGAGCACTGTCAACATGAGTACTGTCACCATGAGCAATGTCACCATGGTCACATTTAATGTAAGAACTGTCACCACGGGGACTATCACCGTTGGCAATGTCACGGGCTTGTCACCATGAGCACTATCACCATGGGCGATGTCTCCATGGGCAGTTTCACCATGAGCACTGTCACTATTGGCACTCTCAGCATGGGCACTGTCACAATGGGCACCATCACCGTGAGCAGTGTCACCATGGGCCTTGTCACACTGGGTGCTTTTAGCATGGGCACTGTCACCGTGGGCACTGTCTCAATGAGAAGTATAACCATGGGCTTTGTCAGCCTAGGCAGTGTCACTGTGGGCACGGACATCGTGACATCTATCACCATAAACACTGTAAACATGGGCACTGTCACCATGATCACGGTCACCATGAGCATTGATACAATGAGCACTGTTATTTATGGCACTGCCAACATGAGCACTGTCACCATGGGCAAGACACCATGGGCACTGCCACCATGGGCATTGTCACCCTAGGCACTCTCAACATAGGCATTATCACGATGAGAATTGTGAACATGGACACTGTCTCCATGGGCATTAACACCATTAGCACTGTCACCATGAGTACTGTCAGCATGTGCACTGTCACTATTTAGCACTGTCACCAGGTGAACTACCACCATGGGCACTATCACGATGTGCACTATCACCATGAGCACGGTTACCATAGGCACTGTAACAATGTGCAGTGTCACCATCGGTACTGTCTCCATAGGAACTGCCACCAACAGCACTGTCACCATTAACACTGTCACCACCTTGGGACTGTTATTATGAGCATGGTCAGCATGAGAACTGTCGCTGTGAGAACTGCCACCATAGGTATTTTCAACAAGAGTACTGTCACCGTGGGTATTGTCATCATTTGCACTGTCACCATGAGCACTATTACCGTGAGCACTATCACTGTGGTCACTGACACCATGAGCACTGTTGCCATGGGTACTGGCACAATGTGGACTGGCACCATGAACCCTGTCACTGTGGCCACTATCAATGTGAGCACTCTCACCGTGGTCACTGTCACCATGGGCACTGTTACCAGGAGACCTGTAACCATGGTCACATTCAACATAAGAGCTGTCACCATGGGGACTATCACCTTCGGCACTGTCACCATGGGCACTGTCACCATGAGCACTGTCACCATGGGCCTTGTCACACTGGGCGCTGTCACCGTGAGCACTGCCACAATGGGAAGTATCACCATGGGATTTGTCAGCCTGAGCACTGTCCCCGTGGGCACTGACACCATGACATCTATCACCATAAACACTGTAACAAGGGAACGGTCACCATGAGCACTGCCACAATGGGCCCTGTTATTTATGGCACTGCCAACATGAGCACTGTCACCATGAGCACTGTCACAATGGCCATGACACCATGGGCCCTGTCACCATGGGTATTGTCACCCTAGGTAATCTCGCCATAGGCATTGTCACTGTGAGAATCGTGAACATGGGCAATGTCACCATAAGCACTGTCACCATGAGTACTGTCACCCTGGGTATTTCCACTATGGGCACTGTCACTGTGAGCACTACACCATGAGAATTGTGACTATGGGCACTGTCAACATGGACACTCTCACCATGGGAACTATCACCGTGAACACTGTCAGCATGAACACTGTCACTGTGTGCAGTGTCACCATGCACAATGTCACCGTAAGGACTATCACCGTAAGCAAAGTCACCATGAGCAATGTCACCATGGGCACGGTCACCATTTTGCACTGCCACCATGTGCAGTGTCACCATGGGTAATATCACCATAGGCACTTTCACAGTGAGAAATGTGACCATGCGGAGTGTCTCAATGGGCACTGGCACCATGGGCATTGTCACTGTGAGCACTGTCACAACGGGCACTATCACTATGAAAAATCTCACCATGCTAACTGTCCCCATGGGCACTATCACCGTGAGAAGTGTCACCATGGGCACTGTCACTGTTGGCACTGTCACCATGAACACTGTCACCATGGCTACTATCACTGTGAGAACAGTCACCATGGGCACTGTCAACATGGAGACTATCACCTTGAGCCCTGTCACCATGAGCACTGTCACCATGAGATATTTCAAGAGGGTCACTTTCACCATGAGAACTGTCAACACGGGGACTCTCACCATTGACACTGACTCCAAGGGGTTTTCACGATGAGCACTATCACCATGGGCAGTGTCTCCATGGGAAGGTTCACCATGAGCACTCTCACTATTGGCACTATCACCATCGGCACCGTCATCATCGGCACGGTCTCCGTGAGCACTGTCACAATGGGCATTGTCACACTGGGTGCTTTCACCATGGGCACTGTCACCATTCCACTCTCACCATGGACACTGTGATCTTGGTCACTGCCACCATGGGCTCTGTCACCGTGGGCACTGTCACAATGGGAAGTATAACCATGGGCTTTGTCAGCATGGGCGCTGTCACCGTGGGCATGGCCACCATGACATCTATCACCATAAGCACTGTAAACTTGGGCCCTGTCACCATGAGCACGGTTACCATGAGCACTGCCACAATGAGAACTGTCACTTATGGCACTGTCCACATGAGGAGTGTCACCATGATCACTGTCACCATGGAAAGGAAACCCTGGGCACTGTCACCATGAGCACTCTCACCATGGGAATTGTCACCTTAGGTACAGTCACCATGGGCACTGTCACCGTGAGCACTTTTACCATGAGCTCTGTAACCCTGGGCACTATCACCGTGAGTGTTGTGTACATGGACACTCTCACCATGAGCAATGTCACCATGAATACTGTCACCCTGTGCATTGTCACCATGGGCACTGTCACCATGAGCATTACACCGTGAGAATTGTGACTCTGGGCACTGTCACCATGGGCACATGTGCCATCGGCACTATCGCCGTGAACACTGTCACCATGAGCACTGTCACTGTGTGCAGTTTCAGCATACACACTGTCACCGTAAGCAATGTCACCATGAGCAATATCTCCATGGGCATTGTCACCATTTTGCACTGCCACCACGTGCAGTGTCACCATGGACACTTTTACCGTGAGTACTGTCACCATGGGTAATATCACCATGGGCAATGTCACCCTGAGCACTATTACAGTGAGCACTATCACCATGAGCACTCTCACTGTGGTCACTGTCACCATGAGCACTGTCGCCATGGGTACTGGCACAATGCGGACTGGCACCATGAGCCCTGTCACCGTGGCCACTATCACTGTGAGCACTCTCACCGTGGTCACTGTCACCATTGGCACTGTTACTAGGAGCACTGTCACCATGGTCACATTCAACGTAAGAGCTGTCAACACGGAGACTATCACCATTGGCACTGTCACCATGGGGTTGTCACCATGAGCACTATCACCATGGGCGATGTCTCCATGGGCAGTTTCACCATGAGCACTGTCACTATTGGCACTCTCACCATCGGCACTGTCACCATGGGCACTGTCACCGTGAGCACTGTCACCATGGGCCTTGTCACACTGGGCGCTGTCACCATGGGCACTGTCACCATGAGCACTGTCACAATGGGAAGTATCACCAACGGATTTGTCAGCCTGAGCACTGTCCCTGTGGGCACTGACCCCGTGACATCTATCACCATAAACACTGTAAACATGGGCACTGTCACCATGAGCATGGTCACCATGAGCACTGTCACAACGGGCACTATCACCGTGAGAAATCTCACCATGCTAACTCTCCCCATGGGCACTGTCACCGTGAGAAGTGTCACCATGGGCACTATCACGGTGAGAACAGTCACCATGGTCACTGTCACCATGGGCACTGTCATTAAGAGCATTATCACCCTAAGCACTGTCACTGTGAGAACAGTCACCATGAGCACTGTCAACATGGAAACTATCACCTTGAGCCATGTCACCATGAGCACTGTCACCATGAGATATTTCAACAGGGTCACTTTCACCGTGAGAACTGTGAACACGGGGATTCTCACCATTGACACTGCCTCCGAGGGGTAATCACGATGAGCACTATCACCATGGGCAGTGTCTCCATGGGCAGTTTCACCATGAGCACTCTCACTATTGGCACTATCACCATCGGCACTGTCATCATCGGCACGGTCACCGTGAGCACTGTCACAATGGGCGTTGTCACACTGGGTGCTGTCACCATGGGCACAGTCACCATTCCACTCTCACCATGGGCACTGTGATCTTGGTCACTGTCACCATGGACTCTCTCACCGTGGGCACTGTCACAATGTGAAGTATCACCATGGGCTTTGTCAGCGTGGGCACTGTCACCGTGGGCATGGCCACCATGACATCTATCACCATAAGCACTGTAATCTTGGGCCCTATCACCATGAGCACGGTTACCATGAGCACTGCCACAATGAGAACTGTCACTTATGGCACTGTCCACATGAGGAGTGTCACCATGATCACTGTCACCATGGGCAGGACACCCTGGGTATTGTCACCATGGGCACTGTCACCATGAGCCCACTCACCATGGGAATTGTCAACTTAGGTACTGTCATCATGGGCACTGTCACCGTGAGCACTTTTACCATGAGCTCTGTCACCCTGGGCACTATCACCGTGAGTGTTGTGTACATGGACACTCTCACCATGAGCAATGTCAGAATGAATAATGTTACCCTGTGTATTGTCACCATGGGCACTGTCACCATTAGCATTACACCATGAGAATTGTGACTCTGGGCACTGTCACCATGGGCACATTCGCCATCGGCACTATCGCCAAGAACACTGTCACCGTGAGCCCTGTCACTGTGTGCAGTTTCAGCATACTCACTATCACCGTAAGCAATGTCACCATGAGCAATATCTCCACAGGCACTGTCACCATTTTGCACTGCCACCATGTGCAGTGTCACCATGGACACTTTTACCATGAGTACTGTCACCATGGGTAATATCACCATGGGCACTGTCACTGTGAGCACTGTCACTATGAGAATTGACACCATAGGCCCTGTCAACATGAGAACTGTCACCATCGGCACTGACAACATGGAGAACATCACCTTGAGCACTGTCACCATGAGCACTGTCACCATGAGCAATGTCACCATGGTCACATTCAATGTAAGAACTGTCACCACGGGGACTATCAACATTGGCAATGTCACAGTGGGGTTGTCACCATGAGCACTATCACCGTGGGCAATGTTTCCATGGGCAGTTTCACCATGAGCACTGTCACTATTGGCACTCTCAGCATGGGCATTGTCACAATGGGCACCATCAACGTGAGCACTGTCAACATGGGCCTTGTCACACTGGGTGTTATCAGCATGGGCACTGTCACTGTGGGCACTGTCCCAATGGGAAGTATCACCATGGGCTTTGTCAGCCTAGGCAGTGTCACTGTGGGCACGGACACCGTGACATCTATCACCATAAACACTGTAAACATGGGCACTGTCACCATGAGCACAGTCACCATGAGCATTGTCACAATGAGCACTGTTACTTATGGCACTGCCAACATGAGCACTGTCATTATGGGCATGACAACATGGACACTGTCACCCTAGGCACTCTCACCATAGGCATTATCACTGTGAGAATTGTGAACATGGACACTGTCTCCATGGGCATTATCACCATGTGCACTGTCACCATGAGTACTATCACCCAGGGTATTTTTACAATGGGCACTGTCACTGTGAGCACTACACCTTAAGAATTGTGACTATGGGCACTGTCACCATGGAAACTCTCACCATAGATCTATCACCATGAACACTGTCACCATGAACACTCTAACTGTGTGCAGTGTCACCATGCACACTGTCACAATAAGGACTATCACCATAAGCAAAGTCACCATGAGCAATGTCACCATGAGCAAAGTCACCAATTTGCACTGACACCATGTGCAGAGTAACCATGCGTTTTATCACCATAGGCACTTCTACCCTGAGAAATGTGACCATGCAGAATGTCTCTATGGGCACTGGCACCATGGGCACTATCACCGTGAGCACTGTCAGCATGTGCACTGTCACTATTTAGCACTGTCACCAGGTGAACTACCACCATGGGCACTGTCACGATGGGCACTATCACTGTGAGCACGGTTACCATGGGCACTGTAACAATGCACAGTGTCACCATCGGTACTGTCCCGATGGGAACTGCCACCAAGAACAGTGTCACCATTAGCACTGTCACCACGAGCACTGGCACCTGGGCACTGCTATTATGAGCACTGTCACCATGAGATCTGTCGCTATGAGAACTGCCACCATGGGTATTTTCAACATGAGTACTGTCACCATGGTATTGTCACCATTTGCACTGTCACCATGAACACTATTACCGTGAGCACTCTCACTGTGGTCACTGTCACCATGAGCACTGTCGCCATGGGTACTGGCACAATGTAGACAGACACCATGAGCACTGTCACCATGGGCACCATCAGTGTGAGCACTCTCACCATGGCCACTGTCACCTTGGGCACTGTTACCATGAGCACTGTCACCATAGGCAATGGCACCATGGGCCCTGTCATCATGGGCACTCTCACCATGGGCACTATCAGTGTGAGCAGTGTCACCATGGATACTGCAAACATGAGAACTGTCACCGTGAGTACTGTCACCATGAGTACAGTCCTCACGGGTTGTCACCATGTGCACTGTCACCGTGAGAACTGTCAACAGGGGCACTGTCACCATTTTTCACTGCCACCATGTGCAGTGTCACCATGGGCACTATCACCATGGAAAGTATCACCGTGAACACTGTCACCATGAACACTGCAACTGTGTGCAGTGTCAACATGCACACTGTCACCGTAAGGACTATCACTGTAAGCAAAGTCACTATGAGCAATGTCACCATGGGCACTGTCACCATGAGCACTTGATCACTGAGTACTGTCACCATGGGTAATATCACCATGGGCACTGTCACCGTGAGAACTATCACCGTGAGCAATGCCATGATGGGCACTGGCGCCGTGGGTCTTTTCACTATTAGCACTGAAACAATGTGCACTATCACTGTGAGAAATCTCACCGTGCTAACTGTCCCCAAGGGCACTGTCACAGAGGGAAAAGTCATCATGGGCACTGTCACAGTCAGTATTCTCACCATGGGCACTCTCATTGTGGGCAATGCCTCCGTGAGCACCATTACCATGAACACTGCTACCATGAACACTCTCATGATAAGAACTGTCACCATGGGCACAGACACCATGGGCACTCTCACGGTGTGCACTGTCACCAGGGGCACTGTCAAAATGGGCACTGTCACCATGAGCACTGGAACCATGGGCATTCTCACCATGGGCACTATCACCATGAGCAGTATTACCATGGGCACTCTCACTATTTTGCACTGCCACCAGATGCACCATAACCATGTGCACTGTCACCATGGGCAGTGTCACCATCGGTAGTCTAACCATGCGCACTTCCACCACGATCACTGCCACCAAGAGCACTGTCACCATGATCACTGCCACCATGAGCACTGTCACAAGAACTGCCAATATGAGAACTGCCACCATGGGCACTATCACCATGATTAGTGTCACCGTGGGTATTGTCACCTTGGGCACTGTCAACGTGAGAAATATCACCGTGAGCACTATCACCCTGAGCACTGTCACCAAGGGAACAGCTTCAATGCGGATGGTCACCATGAACACTGTCACACTGGGCACTATCACCGTGAGAACAGTCACCGTGGTCACTGTCACCATGAGCACATTTTCTGTGAGCTCGGTCACCCTTGGTATTGTCACCATTGGTGGTATCGCCGTGAGAGTTGTGAACATGGGCACTCTCACCATGGGCAATATAACCATGAATACTGTCACCCTGTGTATTTTCACCATGGGCACTGTCACTGTGAGCACTACACTGTGAGAGTTGTGACTATGGTCACTGTCACCATGGACACTCTCACCATGAGAACTATCACCATGAACACTGTCACCATGAACACTGTCACTGTGTGCAGGTTCATCATGTGCACTGTCACTGTAAGGACTATCACTGTAAGCAAAGTCACCATGAGCAATATCACCATGGGCACTGTCACCATTTTGCACTGCCACCATATGCAGTGGCACCATGGGTAATATCACCATAGCCACTTTCAACATGAGAAATGTAACCGTGTGGAATGTCGTTATGGGCACTGGCACCATGGGAATCATCACAGTGAGCACTGTCACAACAGGCACTATCAACATGAGAAATCTCACCAGGCTAACTGTCCACATGGGCACTGTCACCGTGAGAAGTGTCACCATGGGCACTGTCACTGTCGGCACTGTCACCATGGGCACTGTCATTGTGGGCACTGTCTCCATGGCCACTGCCACCGTGTGCTCTGTCACCATGAACTCTGTAACAATGCCCATTATCACCGTGTGCACTGTCACCATGGGCACTATCACCGTGAGCACTGTCAGCATGTGCACTGTCACTATTTAGCACTGTCACCAAGTGAACTACCACCATGGGCACTGTCACAATGTTCACTATCACCGTGAGCACGGTTACCATGGGCACTGTAACAATGCACAGTGTCACCATCAGTACTGTCCCAATGGGGACTGCCACCAAGAACACTGTCACCATTAGCATTGTCACGACGAGCACTGGCACCTTGGCACTGCTATTATGAGCACTGTCACCATGAGATCTGTCGCTATGAGAACTGCCACCATGGGTATTTTCAACATGAGTACTGTCACCATGGGTATTGTCACCATGGGCACTGTCACCGTGAGCACTACACCGTGAGAATTGTGACTATGGGCACTGTCACCATGGGCACATTCACGATCGGCACTATCGCCATGAACACTGTCACCATGAGCACTATCACTGTGTGCAGTTTCACAATACACACTATCACCGTAGGGAATATCACCATAAGCAATGTCACCATGAGCAAGATCACCATGGGCACTGTCACCATTTTGCACTGCCACCATGTGCAGTGTCACCATGGGCAATTTCACTATGAGAACTGTCACCATGGGAAATATCACCGTGGGCACTGTCACCATGAGCACTGTCACTATGAGAATTTACACCATTGGTCCTGTCAACATGAGAACTGTCACCATCGGCACTGTCAACATGGAGACCATCACCTTGAGCACTGTCAACATGAGTACTGTCACCATGAGCAATGTCACCATGGTCACATTTAATGTAAGAACTGTCACCACGGGGACTATCACCGTTGGCAATGTCACGGGCTTGTCACCATGAGCACTATCACCATGGGCGATGTCTCCATGGGCAGTTTCACCATGAGCACTGTCACTATTGGCACTCTCAGCATGGGCACTGTCACAATGGGCACCATCACCGTGAGCAGTGTCACCATGGGCCTTGTCACACTGGGTGCTTTTAGCATGGGCACTGTCACCGTGGGCACTGTCTCAATGAGAAGTATAACCATGGGCTTTGTCAGCCTAGGCAGTGTCACTGTGGGCACGGACATCGTGACATCTATCACCATAAACACTGTAAACATGGGCACTGTCACCATGATCACGGTCACCATGAGCATTGATACAATGAGCACTGTTATTTATGGCACTGCCAACATGAGCACTGTCACCATGGGCAAGACACCATGGGCACTGCCACCATGGGCATTGTCACCCTAGGCACTCTCAACATAGGCATTATCACGATGAGAATTGTGAACATGGACACTGTCTCCATGGGCATTAACACCATTAGCACTGTCACCATGAGTACTGTCAGCATGTGCACTGTCACTATTTAGCACTGTCACCAGGTGAACTACCACCATGGGCACTATCACGATGTGCACTATCACCATGAGCACGGTTACCATAGGCACTGTAACAATGTGCAGTGTCACCATCGGTACTGTCTCCATAGGAACTGCCACCAACAGCACTGTCACCATTAACACTGTCACCACCTTGGGACTGTTATTATGAGCATGGTCAGCATGAGAACTGTCGCTGTGAGAACTGCCACCATAGGTATTTTCAACAAGAGTACTGTCACCGTGGGTATTGTCATCATTTGCACTGTCACCATGAGCACTATTACCGTGAGCACTATCACTGTGGTCACTGACACCATGAGCACTGTTGCCATGGGTACTGGCACAATGTGGACTGGCACCATGAACCCTGTCACTGTGGCCACTATCAATGTGAGCACTCTCACCGTGGTCACTGTCACCATGGGCACTGTTACCAGGAGACCTGTAACCATGGTCACATTCAACATAAGAGCTGTCACCATGGGGACTATCACCTTCGGCACTGTCACCATGGGCACTGTCACCATGAGCACTGTCACCATGGGCCTTGTCACACTGGGCGCTGTCACCGTGAGCACTGCCACAATGGGAAGTATCACCATGGGATTTGTCAGCCTGAGCACTGTCCCCGTGGGCACTGACACCATGACATCTATCACCATAAACACTGTAACAAGGGAACGGTCACCATGAGCACTGCCACAATGGGCCCTGTTATTTATGGCACTGCCAACATGAGCACTGTCACCATGAGCACTGTCACAATGGCCATGACACCATGGGCCCTGTCACCATGGGTATTGTCACCCTAGGTAATCTCGCCATAGGCATTGTCACTGTGAGAATCGTGAACATGGGCAATGTCACCATAAGCACTGTCACCATGAGTACTGTCACCCTGGGTATTTCCACTATGGGCACTGTCACTGTGAGCACTACACCATGAGAATTGTGACTATGGGCACTGTCAACATGGACACTCTCACCATGGGAACTATCACCGTGAACACTGTCAGCATGAACACTGTCACTGTGTGCAGTGTCACCATGCACAATGTCACCGTAAGGACTATCACCGTAAGCAAAGTCACCATGAGCAATGTCACCATGGGCACGGTCACCATTTTGCACTGCCACCATGTGCAGTGTCACCATGGGTAATATCACCATAGGCACTTTCACAGTGAGAAATGTGACCATGCGGAGTGTCTCAATGGGCACTGGCACCATGGGCATTGTCACTGTGAGCACTGTCACAACGGGCACTATCACTATGAAAAATCTCACCATGCTAACTGTCCCCATGGGCACTATCACCGTGAGAAGTGTCACCATGGGCACTGTCACTGTTGGCACTGTCACCATGAACACTGTCACCATGGCTACTATCACTGTGAGAACAGTCACCATGGGCACTGTCAACATGGAGACTATCACCTTGAGCCCTGTCACCATGAGCACTGTCACCATGAGATATTTCAAGAGGGTCACTTTCACCATGAGAACTGTCAACACGGGGACTCTCACCATTGACACTGACTCCAAGGGGTTTTCACGATGAGCACTATCACCATGGGCAGTGTCTCCATGGGAAGGTTCACCATGAGCACTCTCACTATTGGCACTATCACCATCGGCACCGTCATCATCGGCACGGTCTCCGTGAGCACTGTCACAATGGGCATTGTCACACTGGGTGCTTTCACCATGGGCACTGTCACCATTCCACTCTCACCATGGACACTGTGATCTTGGTCACTGCCACCATGGGCTCTGTCACCGTGGGCACTGTCACAATGGGAAGTATAACCATGGGCTTTGTCAGCATGGGCGCTGTCACCGTGGGCATGGCCACCATGACATCTATCACCATAAGCACTGTAAACTTGGGCCCTGTCACCATGAGCACGGTTACCATGAGCACTGCCACAATGAGAACTGTCACTTATGGCACTGTCCACATGAGGAGTGTCACCATGATCACTGTCACCATGGAAAGGAAACCCTGGGCACTGTCACCATGAGCACTCTCACCATGGGAATTGTCACCTTAGGTACAGTCACCATGGGCACTGTCACCGTGAGCACTTTTACCATGAGCTCTGTAACCCTGGGCACTATCACCGTGAGTGTTGTGTACATGGACACTCTCACCATGAGCAATGTCACCATGAATACTGTCACCCTGTGCATTGTCACCATGGGCACTGTCACCATGAGCATTACACCGTGAGAATTGTGACTCTGGGCACTGTCACCATGGGCACATGTGCCATCGGCACTATCGCCGTGAACACTGTCACCATGAGCACTGTCACTGTGTGCAGTTTCAGCATACACACTGTCACCGTAAGCAATGTCACCATGAGCAATATCTCCATGGGCATTGTCACCATTTTGCACTGCCACCACGTGCAGTGTCACCATGGACACTTTTACCGTGAGTACTGTCACCATGGGTAATATCACCATGGGCAATGTCACCCTGAGCACTATTACAGTGAGCACTATCACCATGAGCACTCTCACTGTGGTCACTGTCACCATGAGCACTGTCGCCATGGGTACTGGCACAATGCGGACTGGCACCATGAGCCCTGTCACCGTGGCCACTATCACTGTGAGCACTCTCACCGTGGTCACTGTCACCATTGGCACTGTTACTAGGAGCACTGTCACCATGGTCACATTCAACGTAAGAGCTGTCAACACGGAGACTATCACCATTGGCACTGTCACCATGGGGTTGTCACCATGAGCACTATCACCATGGGCGATGTCTCCATGGGCAGTTTCACCATGAGCACTGTCACTATTGGCACTCTCACCATCGGCACTGTCACCATGGGCACTGTCACCGTGAGCACTGTCACCATGGGCCTTGTCACACTGGGCGCTGTCACCATGGGCACTGTCACCATGAGCACTGTCACAATGGGAAGTATCACCAACGGATTTGTCAGCCTGAGCACTGTCCCTGTGGGCACTGACCCCGTGACATCTATCACCATAAACACTGTAAACATGGGCACTGTCACCATGAGCATGGTCACCATGAGCACTGTCACAACGGGCACTATCACCGTGAGAAATCTCACCATGCTAACTCTCCCCATGGGCACTGTCACCGTGAGAAGTGTCACCATGGGCACTATCACGGTGAGAACAGTCACCATGGTCACTGTCACCATGGGCACTGTCATTAAGAGCATTATCACCCTAAGCACTGTCACTGTGAGAACAGTCACCATGAGCACTGTCAACATGGAAACTATCACCTTGAGCCATGTCACCATGAGCACTGTCACCATGAGATATTTCAACAGGGTCACTTTCACCGTGAGAACTGTGAACACGGGGATTCTCACCATTGACACTGCCTCCGAGGGGTAATCACGATGAGCACTATCACCATGGGCAGTGTCTCCATGGGCAGTTTCACCATGAGCACTCTCACTATTGGCACTATCACCATCGGCACTGTCATCATCGGCACGGTCACCGTGAGCACTGTCACAATGGGCGTTGTCACACTGGGTGCTGTCACCATGGGCACAGTCACCATTCCACTCTCACCATGGGCACTGTGATCTTGGTCACTGTCACCATGGACTCTCTCACCGTGGGCACTGTCACAATGTGAAGTATCACCATGGGCTTTGTCAGCGTGGGCACTGTCACCGTGGGCATGGCCACCATGACATCTATCACCATAAGCACTGTAATCTTGGGCCCTATCACCATGAGCACGGTTACCATGAGCACTGCCACAATGAGAACTGTCACTTATGGCACTGTCCACATGAGGAGTGTCACCATGATCACTGTCACCATGGGCAGGACACCCTGGGTATTGTCACCATGGGCACTGTCACCATGAGCCCACTCACCATGGGAATTGTCAACTTAGGTACTGTCATCATGGGCACTGTCACCGTGAGCACTTTTACCATGAGCTCTGTCACCCTGGGCACTATCACCGTGAGTGTTGTGTACATGGACACTCTCACCATGAGCAATGTCAGAATGAATAATGTTACCCTGTGTATTGTCACCATGGGCACTGTCACCATTAGCATTACACCATGAGAATTGTGACTCTGGGCACTGTCACCATGGGCACATTCGCCATCGGCACTATCGCCAAGAACACTGTCACCGTGAGCCCTGTCACTGTGTGCAGTTTCAGCATACTCACTATCACCGTAAGCAATGTCACCATGAGCAATATCTCCACAGGCACTGTCACCATTTTGCACTGCCACCATGTGCAGTGTCACCATGGACACTTTTACCATGAGTACTGTCACCATGGGTAATATCACCATGGGCACTGTCACTGTGAGCACTGTCACTATGAGAATTGACACCATAGGCCCTGTCAACATGAGAACTGTCACCATCGGCACTGACAACATGGAGAACATCACCTTGAGCACTGTCACCATGAGCACTGTCACCATGAGCAATGTCACCATGGTCACATTCAATGTAAGAACTGTCACCACGGGGACTATCAACATTGGCAATGTCACAGTGGGGTTGTCACCATGAGCACTATCACCGTGGGCAATGTTTCCATGGGCAGTTTCACCATGAGCACTGTCACTATTGGCACTCTCAGCATGGGCATTGTCACAATGGGCACCATCAACGTGAGCACTGTCAACATGGGCCTTGTCACACTGGGTGTTATCAGCATGGGCACTGTCACTGTGGGCACTGTCCCAATGGGAAGTATCACCATGGGCTTTGTCAGCCTAGGCAGTGTCACTGTGGGCACGGACACCGTGACATCTATCACCATAAACACTGTAAACATGGGCACTGTCACCATGAGCACAGTCACCATGAGCATTGTCACAATGAGCACTGTTACTTATGGCACTGCCAACATGAGCACTGTCATTATGGGCATGACAACATGGACACTGTCACCCTAGGCACTCTCACCATAGGCATTATCACTGTGAGAATTGTGAACATGGACACTGTCTCCATGGGCATTATCACCATGTGCACTGTCACCATGAGTACTATCACCCAGGGTATTTTTACAATGGGCACTGTCACTGTGAGCACTACACCTTAAGAATTGTGACTATGGGCACTGTCACCATGGAAACTCTCACCATAGATCTATCACCATGAACACTGTCACCATGAACACTCTAACTGTGTGCAGTGTCACCATGCACACTGTCACAATAAGGACTATCACCATAAGCAAAGTCACCATGAGCAATGTCACCATGAGCAAAGTCACCAATTTGCACTGACACCATGTGCAGAGTAACCATGCGTTTTATCACCATAGGCACTTCTACCCTGAGAAATGTGACCATGCAGAATGTCTCTATGGGCACTGGCACCATGGGCACTATCACCGTGAGCACTGTCAGCATGTGCACTGTCACTATTTAGCACTGTCACCAGGTGAACTACCACCATGGGCACTGTCACGATGGGCACTATCACTGTGAGCACGGTTACCATGGGCACTGTAACAATGCACAGTGTCACCATCGGTACTGTCCCGATGGGAACTGCCACCAAGAACAGTGTCACCATTAGCACTGTCACCACGAGCACTGGCACCTGGGCACTGCTATTATGAGCACTGTCACCATGAGATCTGTCGCTATGAGAACTGCCACCATGGGTATTTTCAACATGAGTACTGTCACCATGGTATTGTCACCATTTGCACTGTCACCATGAACACTATTACCGTGAGCACTCTCACTGTGGTCACTGTCACCATGAGCACTGTCGCCATGGGTACTGGCACAATGTAGACAGACACCATGAGCACTGTCACCATGGGCACCATCAGTGTGAGCACTCTCACCATGGCCACTGTCACCTTGGGCACTGTTACCATGAGCACTGTCACCATAGGCAATGGCACCATGGGCCCTGTCATCATGGGCACTCTCACCATGGGCACTATCAGTGTGAGCAGTGTCACCATGGATACTGCAAACATGAGAACTGTCACCGTGAGTACTGTCACCATGAGTACAGTCCTCACGGGTTGTCACCATGTGCACTGTCACCGTGAGAACTGTCAACAGGGGCACTGTCACCATTTTTCACTGCCACCATGTGCAGTGTCACCATGGGCACTATCACCATGGAAAGTATCACCGTGAACACTGTCACCATGAACACTGCAACTGTGTGCAGTGTCAACATGCACACTGTCACCGTAAGGACTATCACTGTAAGCAAAGTCACTATGAGCAATGTCACCATGGGCACTGTCACCATGAGCACTTGATCACTGAGTACTGTCACCATGGGTAATATCACCATGGGCACTGTCACCGTGAGAACTATCACCGTGAGCAATGCCATGATGGGCACTGGCGCCGTGGGTCTTTTCACTATTAGCACTGAAACAATGTGCACTATCACTGTGAGAAATCTCACCGTGCTAACTGTCCCCAAGGGCACTGTCACAGAGGGAAAAGTCATCATGGGCACTGTCACAGTCAGTATTCTCACCATGGGCACTCTCATTGTGGGCAATGCCTCCGTGAGCACCATTACCATGAACACTGCTACCATGAACACTCTCATGATAAGAACTGTCACCATGGGCACAGACACCATGGGCACTCTCACGGTGTGCACTGTCACCAGGGGCACTGTCAAAATGGGCACTGTCACCATGAGCACTGGAACCATGGGCATTCTCACCATGGGCACTATCACCATGAGCAGTATTACCATGGGCACTCTCACTATTTTGCACTGCCACCAGATGCACCATAACCATGTGCACTGTCACCATGGGCAGTGTCACCATCGGTAGTCTAACCATGCGCACTTCCACCACGATCACTGCCACCAAGAGCACTGTCACCATGATCACTGCCACCATGAGCACTGTCACAAGAACTGCCAATATGAGAACTGCCACCATGGGCACTATCACCATGATTAGTGTCACCGTGGGTATTGTCACCTTGGGCACTGTCAACGTGAGAAATATCACCGTGAGCACTATCACCCTGAGCACTGTCACCAAGGGAACAGCTTCAATGCGGATGGTCACCATGAACACTGTCACACTGGGCACTATCACCGTGAGAACAGTCACCGTGGTCACTGTCACCATGAGCACATTTTCTGTGAGCTCGGTCACCCTTGGTATTGTCACCATTGGTGGTATCGCCGTGAGAGTTGTGAACATGGGCACTCTCACCATGGGCAATATAACCATGAATACTGTCACCCTGTGTATTTTCACCATGGGCACTGTCACTGTGAGCACTACACTGTGAGAGTTGTGACTATGGTCACTGTCACCATGGACACTCTCACCATGAGAACTATCACCATGAACACTGTCACCATGAACACTGTCACTGTGTGCAGGTTCATCATGTGCACTGTCACTGTAAGGACTATCACTGTAAGCAAAGTCACCATGAGCAATATCACCATGGGCACTGTCACCATTTTGCACTGCCACCATATGCAGTGGCACCATGGGTAATATCACCATAGCCACTTTCAACATGAGAAATGTAACCGTGTGGAATGTCGTTATGGGCACTGGCACCATGGGAATCATCACAGTGAGCACTGTCACAACAGGCACTATCAACATGAGAAATCTCACCAGGCTAACTGTCCACATGGGCACTGTCACCGTGAGAAGTGTCACCATGGGCACTGTCACTGTCGGCACTGTCACCATGGGCACTGTCATTGTGGGCACTGTCTCCATGGCCACTGCCACCGTGTGCTCTGTCACCATGAACTCTGTAACAATGCCCATTATCACCGTGTGCACTGTCACCATGGGCACTATCACCGTGAGCACTGTCAGCATGTGCACTGTCACTATTTAGCACTGTCACCAAGTGAACTACCACCATGGGCACTGTCACAATGTTCACTATCACCGTGAGCACGGTTACCATGGGCACTGTAACAATGCACAGTGTCACCATCAGTACTGTCCCAATGGGGACTGCCACCAAGAACACTGTCACCATTAGCATTGTCACGACGAGCACTGGCACCTTGGCACTGCTATTATGAGCACTGTCACCATGAGATCTGTCGCTATGAGAACTGCCACCATGGGTATTTTCAACATGAGTACTGTCACCATGGGTATTGTCACCATGGGCACTGTCACCGTGAGCACTACACCGTGAGAATTGTGACTATGGGCACTGTCACCATGGGCACATTCACGATCGGCACTATCGCCATGAACACTGTCACCATGAGCACTATCACTGTGTGCAGTTTCACAATACACACTATCACCGTAGGGAATATCACCATAAGCAATGTCACCATGAGCAAGATCACCATGGGCACTGTCACCATTTTGCACTGCCACCATGTGCAGTGTCACCATGGGCAATTTCACTATGAGAACTGTCACCATGGGAAATATCACCGTGGGCACTGTCACCATGAGCACTGTCACTATGAGAATTTACACCATTGGTCCTGTCAACATGAGAACTGTCACCATCGGCACTGTCAACATGGAGACCATCACCTTGAGCACTGTCAACATGAGTACTGTCACCATGAGCAATGTCACCATGGTCACATTTAATGTAAGAACTGTCACCACGGGGACTATCACCGTTGGCAATGTCACGGGCTTGTCACCATGAGCACTATCACCATGGGCGATGTCTCCATGGGCAGTTTCACCATGAGCACTGTCACTATTGGCACTCTCAGCATGGGCACTGTCACAATGGGCACCATCACCGTGAGCAGTGTCACCATGGGCCTTGTCACACTGGGTGCTTTTAGCATGGGCACTGTCACCGTGGGCACTGTCTCAATGAGAAGTATAACCATGAGCTTTGTCAGCCTAGGCAGTGTCACTGTGGGCACGGACATCGTGACATCTATCACCATAAACACTGTAAACATGGGCACTGTCACCATGATCACGGTCACCATGAGCATTGATACAATGAGCACTGTTATTTATGGCACTGCCAACATGAGCACTGTCACCATGGGCAAGACACCATGGGCACTGCCACCATGGGCATTGTCACCCTAGGCACTCTCAACATAGGCATTATCACTATGAGAATTGTGAACATGGACACTGTCTCCATGGGCATTAACACCATTAGCACTGTCACCATGAGTACTGTCAGCATGTGCACTGTCACTATTTAGCACTGTCACCAGGTGAACTACCACCATGGGCACTATCACGATGTGCACTATCACCATGAGCACGGTTACCATAGGCACTGTAACAATGTGCAGTGTCACCATCGGTACTGTCTCCATAGGAACTGCCACCAACAGCACTGTCACCATTAACACTGTCACCACCTTGGGACTGTTATTATGAGCATGGTCAGCATGAGAACTGTCGCTGTGAGAACTGCCACCATAGGTATTTTCAACAAGAGTACTGTCACCGTGGGTATTGTCATCATTTGCACTGTCACCATGAGCACTATTACCGTGAGCACTCTCACTGTGGTCACTGACACCATGAGCACTGTTGCCATGGGTACTGGCACAATGCGGACTGGCACCATGAACCCTGTCACTGTGGCCACTATCAATGTGAGCACTCTCACCGTGGTCACTGTCACCATGGGCACTGTTACCAGGAGACCTGTAACCATGGTCACATTCAACATAAGAGCTGTCACCATGGGGACTATCACCTTCGGCACTGTCACCATGGGCACTGTCACCATGAGCACTGTCACCATGGGCCTTGTCACACTGGGCGCTGTCACCGTGAGCACTGCCACAATGGGAAGTATCACCATGGGATTTGTCAGCCTGAGCACTGTCCCCGTGGGCACTGACACCATGACATCTATCACCATAAACACTGTAACAAGGGAACGGTCACCATGAGCACTGCCACAATGGGCCCTGTTATTTATGGCACTGCCAACATGAGCACTGTCACCATGAGCACTGTCACAATGGCCATGACACCATGGGCCCTGTCACCATGGGTATTGTCACCCTAGGTAATCTCGCCATAGGCATTGTCACTGTGAGAATCGTGAACATGGGCAATGTCACCATAAGCACTGTCACCATGAGTACTGTCACCCTGGGTATTTCCACTATGGGCACTGTCACTGTGAGCACTACACCATGAGAATTGTGACTATGGGCACTGTCAACATGGACACTCTCACCATGGGAACTATCACCGTGAACACTGTCAGCATGAACACTGTCACTGTGTGCAGTGTCACCATGCACAATGTCACCGTAAGGACTATCACCGTAAGCAAAGTCACCATGAGCAATGTCACCATGGGCACGGTCACCATTTTGCACTGCCACCATGTGCAGTGTCACCATGGGTAATATCACCATAGGCACTTTCACAGTGAGAAATGTGACCATGCGGAGTGTCTCAATGGGCACTGGCACCATGGGCATTGTCACTGTGAGCACTGTCACAACGGGCACTATCACTATGAAAAATCTCACCATGCTAACTGTCCCCATGGGCACTATCACCGTGAGAAGTGTCACCATGGGCACCGTCACTGTTGGCACTGTCACCATGAACACTGTCACCATGGCTACTATCACTGTGAGAACAGTCACCATGGGCACTGTCAACATGGAGACTATCACCTTGAGCCCTGTCACCATGAGCACTGTCACCATGAGATATTTCAAGAGGGTCACTTTCACCATGAGAACTGTCAACACGGGGACTCTCACCATTGACACTGACTCCAAGGGGTTTTCACGATGAGCACTATCACCATGGGCAGTGTCTCCATGGGAAGGTTCACCATGAGCACTCTCACTATTGGCACTATCACCATCGGCACCGTCATCATCGGCACGGTCTCCGTGAGCACTGTCACAATGGGCATTGTCACACTGGGTGCTTTCACCATGGGCACTGTCACCATTCCACTCTCACCATGGACACTGTGATCTTGGTCACTGCCACCATGGGCTCTGTCACCGTGGGCACTGTCACAATGGGAAGTATAACCATGGGCTTTGTCAGCATGGGCGCTGTCACCGTGGGCATGGCCACCATGACATCTATCACCATAAGCACTGTAAACTTGGGCCCTGTCACCATGAGCACGGTTACCATGAGCACTGCCACAATGAGAACTGTCACTTATGGCACTGTCCACATGAGGAGTGTCACCATGATCACTGTCACCATGGAAAGGAAACCCTGGGCACTGTCACCATGAGCACTCTCACCATGGGAATTGTCACCTTAGGTACAGTCACCATGGGCACTGTCACCGTGAGCACTTTTACCATGAGCTCTGTAACCCTGGGCACTATCACCGTGAGTGTTGTGTACATGGACACTCTCACCATGAGCAATGTCACCATGAATACTGTCACCCTGTGCATTGTCACCATGGGCACTGTCACCATGAGCATTACACCGTGAGAATTGTGACTCTGGGCACTGTCACCATGGGCACATGTGCCATCGGCACTATCGCCGTGAACACTGTCACCATGAGCACTGTCACTGTGTGCAGTTTTAGCATACACACTGTCACCGTAAGCAATGTCACCATGAGCAATATCTCCATGGGCATTGTCACCATTTTGCACTGCCACCACGTGCAGTGTCACCATGGACACTTTTACCGTGAGTACTGTCACCATGGGTAATATCACCATGGGCAATGTCACCCTGAGCACTATTACAGTGAGCACTATCACCATGAGCACTCTCACTGTGGTCACTGTCACCATGAGCACTGTCGCCATGGGTACTGGCACAATGCGGACTGGCACCATGAGCCCTGTCACCGTGGCCACTATCACTGTGAGCACTCTCACCGTGGTCACTGTCACCATTGGCACTGTTACTAGGAGCACTGTCACCATGGTCACATTCAACGTAAGAGCTGTCAACACGGAGACTATCACCATTGGCACTGTCACCATGGGGTTGTCACCATGAGCACTATCACCATGGGCGATGTCTCCATGGGCAGTTTCACCATGAGCACTGTCACTATTGGCACTCTCACCATCGGCACTGTCACCATGGGCACTGTCACCGTGAGCACTGTCACCATGGGCCTTGTCACACTGGGCGCTGTCACCATGGGCACTGTCACCATGAGCACTGTCACAATGGGAAGTATCACCAACGGATTTGTCAGCCTGAGCACTGTCCCTGTGGGCACTGACCCCGTGACATCTATCACCATAAACACTGTAAACATGGGCACTGTCACCATGAGCATGGTCACCATGAGCACTGTCACAACGGGCACTATCACCGTGAGAAATCTCACCATGCTAACTCTCCCCATGGGCACTGTCACCGTGAGAAGTGTCACCATGGGCACTATCACGGTGAGAACAGTCACCATGGTCACTGTCACCATGGGCACTGTCATTAAGAGCATTATCACCCTAAGCACTGTCACTGTGAGAACAGTCACCATGAGCACTGTCAACATGGAAACTATCACCTTGAGCCATGTCACCATGAGCACTGTCACCATGAGATATTTCAACAGGGTCACTTTCACCGTGAGAACTGTGAACACGGGGATTCTCACCATTGACACTGCCTCCGAGGGGTAATCACGATGAGCACTATCACCATGGGCAGTGTCTCCATGGGCAGTTTCACCATGAGCACTCTCACTATTGGCACTATCACCATCGGCACTGTCATCATCGGCACGGTCACCGTGAGCACTGTCACAATGGGCGTTGTCACACTGGGTGCTGTCACCATGGGCACAGTCACCATTCCACTCTCACCATGGGCACTGTGATCTTGGTCACTGTCACCATGGACTCTCTCACCGTGGGCACTGTCACAATGTGAAGTATCACCATGGGCTTTGTCAGCGTGGGCACTGTCACCGTGGGCATGGCCACCATGACATCTATCACCATAAGCACTGTAATCTTGGGCCCTATCACCATGAGCACGGTTACCATGAGCACTGCCACAATGAGAACTGTCACTTATGGCACTGTCCACATGAGGAGTGTCACCATGATCACTGTCACCATGGGCAGGACACCCTGGGTATTGTCACCATGGGCACTGTCACCATGAGCCCACTCACCATGGGAATTGTCAACTTAGGTACTGTCATCATGGGCACTGTCACCGTGAGCACTTTTACCATGAGCTCTGTCACCCTGGGCACTATCACCGTGAGTGTTGTGTACATGGACACTCTCACCATGAGCAATGTCAGAATGAATAATGTTACCCTGTGTATTGTCACCATGGGCACTGTCACCATTAGCATTACACCATGAGAATTGTGACTCTGGGCACTGTCACCATGGGCACATTCGCCATCGGCACTATCGCCAAGAACACTGTCACCGTGAGCCCTGTCACTGTGTGCAGTTTCAGCATACTCACTATCACCGTAAGCAATGTCACCATGAGCAATATCTCCACAGGCACTGTCACCATTTTGCACTGCCACCATGTGCAGTGTCACCATGGACACTTTTACCATGAGTACTGTCACCATGGGTAATATCACCATGGGCACTGTCACTGTGAGCACTGTCACTATGAGAATTGACACCATAGGCCCTGTCAACATGAGAACTGTCACCATCGGCACTGACAACATGGAGAACATCACCTTGAGCACTGTCAACATGAGCACTGTCACCATGAGCAATGTCACCATGGTCACATTCAATGTAAGAACTGTCACCACGGGGACTATCAACATTGGCAATGTCACAGTGGGGTTGTCACCATGAGCACTATCACCGTGGGCAATGTTTCCATGGGCAGTTTCACCATGAGCACTGTCACTATTGGCACTCTCAGCATGGGCATTGTCACAATGGGCACCATCAACGTGAGCACTGTCAACATGGGCCTTGTCACACTGGGTGTTATCAGCATGGGCACTGTCACTGTGGGCACTGTCCCAATGGGAAGTATCACCATGGGCTTTGTCAGCCTAGGCAGTGTCACTGTGGGCACGGACACCGTGACATCTATCACCATAAACACTGTAAACATGGGCACTGTCACCATGAGCACAGTCACCATGAGCATTGTCACAATGAGCACTGTTACTTATGGCACTGCCAACATGAGCACTGTCATTATGGGCATGACAACATGGACACTGTCACCCTAGGCACTCTCACCATAGGCATTATCACTGTGAGAATTGTGAACATGGACACTGTCTCCATGGGCATTATCACCATGTGCACTGTCACCATGAGTACTATCACCCAGGGTATTTTTACAATGGGCACTGTCACTGTGAGCACTACACCTTAAGAATTGTGACTATGGGCACTGTCACCATGGAAACTCTCACCATAGATCTATCACCATGAACACTGTCACCATGAACACTCTAACTGTGTGCAGTGTCACCATGCACACTGTCACAATAAGGACTATCACCATAAGCAAAGTCACCATGAGCAATGTCACCATGAGCAAAGTCACCAATTTGCACTGACACCATGTGCAGAGTAACCATGCGTTTTATCACCATAGGCACTTCTACCCTGAGAAATGTGACCATGCAGAATGTCTCTATGGGCACTGGCACCATGGGCACTATCACCGTGAGCACTGTCAGCATGTGCACTGTCACTATTTAGCACTGTCACCAGGTGAACTACCACCATGGGCACTGTCACGATGGGCACTATCACTGTGAGCACGGTTACCATGGGCACTGTAACAATGCACAGTGTCACCATCGGTACTGTCCCGATGGGAACTGCCACCAAGAACAGTGTCACCATTAGCACTGTCACCACGAGCACTGGCACCTGGGCACTGCTATTATGAGCACTCTCACCATGAGATCTGTCGCTATGAGAACTGCCACCATGGGTATTTTCAACATGAGTACTGTCACCATGGTATTGTCACCATTTGCACTGTCACCATGAACACTATTACCGTGAGCACTCTCACTGTGGTCACTGTCACCATGAGCACTGTCGCCATGGGTACTGGCACAATGTAGACAGACACCATGAGCACTGTCACCATGGGCACCATCAGTGTGAGCACTCTCACCATGGCCACTGTCACCTTGGGCACTGTTACCATGAGCACTGTCACCATAGGCAATGGCACCATGGGCCCTGTCATCATGGGCACTCTCACCATGGGCACTATCAGTGTGAGCAGTGTCACCATGGATACTGCAAACATGAGAACTGTCACCGTGAGTACTGTCACCATGAGTACAGTCCTCACGGGTTGTCACCATGTGCACTGTCACCGTGAGAACTGTCAACAGGGGCACTGTCACCATTTTTCACTGCCACCATGTGCAGTGTCACCATGGGCACTATCACCATGGAAAGTATCACCGTGAACACTGTCACCATGAACACTGCAACTGTGTGCAGTGTCAACATGCACACTGTCACCGTAAGGACTATCACTGTAAGCAAAGTCACTATGAGCAATGTCACCATGGGCACTGTCACCATGAGCACTTGATCACTGAGTACTGTCACCATGGGTAATATCACCATGGGCACTGTCACCGTGAGAACTATCACCGTGAGCAATGCCATGATGGGCACTGGCGCCGTGGGTCTTTTCACTATTAGCACTGAAACAATGTGCACTATCACTGTGAGAAATCTCACCGTGCTAACTGTCCCCAAGGGCACTGTCACAGAGGGAAAAGTCATCATGGGCACTGTCACAGTCAGTATTCTCACCATGGGCACTCTCATTGTGGGCAATGCCTCCGTGAGGACCATTACCATGAACACTGCTACCATGAACACTCTCATGATAAGAACTGTCACCATGGGCACAGACACCATGGGCACTCTCACGGTGTGCACTGTCACCAGGGGCACTGTCAAAATGGGCACTGTCACCATGAGCACTGGAACCATGGGCATTCTCACCATGGGCACTATCACCATGAGCAGTATTACCGTGGGCACTCTCACTATTTTGCACTGCCACCAGATGCACCATAACCATGTGCACTGTCACCATGGGCAGTGTCACCATCGGTAGTCTAACCATGCGCACTTCCACCACGATCACTGCCACCAAGAGCACTGTCACCATGATCACTGCCACCATGAGCACTGTCACAAGAACTGCCAATATGAGAACTGCCACCATGGGCACTATCACCATGATTAGTGTCACCGTGGGTATTGTCACCTTGGGCACTGTCAACGTGAGAAATATCACCGTGAGCACTATCACCCTGAGCACTGTCACCAAGGGAACAGCTTCAATGCGGATGGTCACCATGAACACTGTCACACTGGGCACTATCACCGTGAGAACAGTCACCGTGGTCACTGTCACCATGAGCACATTTTCTGTGAGCTCGGTCACCCTTGGTATTGTCACCATTGGTGGTATCGCCGTGAGAGTTGTGAACATGGGCACTCTCACCATGGGCAATATAACCATGAATACTGTCACCCTGTGTATTTTCACCATGGGCACTGTCACTGTGAGCACTACACTGTGAGAGTTGTGACTATGGTCACTGTCACCATGGACACTCTCACCATGAGAACTATCACCATGAACACTGTCACCATGAACACTGTCACTGTGTGCAGGTTCATCATGTGCACTGTCACTGTAAGGACTATCACTGTAAGCAAAGTCACCATGAGCAATATCACCATGGGCACTGTCACCATTTTGCACTGCCACCATATGCAGTGGCACCATGGGTAATATCACCATAGCCACTTTCAACATGAGAAATGTAACCGTGTGGAATGTCGTTATGGGCACTGGCACCATGGGAATCATCACAGTGAGCACTGTCACAACAGGCACTATCAACATGAGAAATCTCACCAGGCTAACTGTCCACATGGGCACTGTCACCGTGAGAAGTGTCACCATGGGCACTGTCACTGTCGGCACTGTCACCATGGGCACTGTCATTATGGGCACTGTCTCCATGGCCACTGCCACCGTGTGCTCTGTCACCATGAACTCTGTAACAATGCCCATTATCACCGTGTGCACTGTCACTATTTAGCACTGTCACCAAGTGAACTACCACCATGGGCACTGTCACAATGTTCACTATCACCGTGAGCACGGTTACCATGGGCACTGTAACAATGCACAGTGTCACCATCAGTACTGTCCCAATGGGGACTGCCACCAAGAACACTGTCACCATTAGCATTGTCACGACGAGCACTGGCACCTTGGCACTGCTATTATGAGCACTGTCACCATGAGATCTGTCGCTATGAGAACTGCCACCATGGGTATTTTCAACATGAGTACTGTCACCATGGGTATTGTCACCATGGGCACTGTCACCGTGAGCACTACACCGTGAGAATTGTGACTATGGGCACTGTCACCATGGGCACATTCACGATCGGCACTATCGCCATGAACACTGTCACCATGAGCACTATCACTGTGTGCAGTTTCACAATACACACTATCACCGTAGGGAATATCACCATAAGCAATGTCACCATGAGCAAGATCACCATGGGCACTGTCACCATTTTGCACTGCCACCATGTGCAGTGTCACCATGGGCAATTTCACTATGAGAACTGTCACCATGGGAAATATCACCGTGGGCACTGTCACCATGAGCACTGTCACTATGAGAATTTACACCATTGGTCCTGTCAACATGAGAACTGTCACCATCGGCACTGTCAACATGGAGACCATCACCTTGAGCACTGTCAACATGAGTACTGTCACCATGAGCAATGTCACCATGGTCACATTTAATGTAAGAACTGTCACCACGGGGACTATCACCGTTGGCAATGTCACGGGCTTGTCACCATGAGCACTATCACCATGGGCGATGTCTCCATGGGCAGTTTCACCATGAGCACTGTCACTATTGGCACTGTCACAATGGGCACCATCACCGTGAGCAGTGTCACCATGGGCCTTGTCACACTGGGTGCTTTTAGCATGGGCACTGTCACCGTGGGCACTGTCTCAATGAGAAGTATAACCATGGGCTTTGTCAGCCTAGGCAGTGTCACTGTGGGCACGGACATCGTGACATCTATCACCATAAACACTGTAAACATGGGCACTGTCACCATGATCACGGTCACCATGAGCATTGATACAATGAGCACTGTTATTTATGGCACTGCCAACATGAGCACTGTCACCATGGGCAAGACACCATGGGCACTGCCACCATGGGCATTGTCACCCTAGGCACTCTCAACATAGGCATTATCACTATGAGAATTGTGAACATGGACACTGTCTCCATGGGCATTAACACCATTAGCACTGTCACCATGAGTACTGTCAGCATGTGCACTGTCACTATTTAGCACTGTCACCAGGTGAACTACCACCATGGGCACTATCACGATGTGCACTATCACCATGAGCACGGTTACCATAGGCACTGTAACAATGTGCAGTGTCACCATCGGTACTGTCTCCATAGGAACTGCCACCAACAGCACTGTCACCATTAACACTGTCACCACCTTGGGACTGTTATTATGAGCATGGTCAGCATGAGAACTGTCGCTGTGAGAACTGCCACCATAGGTATTTTCAACAAGAGTACTGTCACCGTGGGTATTGTCATCATTTGCACTGTCACCATGAGCACTATTACCGTGAGCACTCTCACTGTGGTCACTGACACCATGAGCACTGTTGCCATGGGTACTGGCACAATGCGGACTGGCACCATGAACCCTGTCACTGTGGCCACTATCAATGTGAGCACTCTCACCGTGGTCACTGTCACCATGGGCACTGTTACCAGGAGACCTGTAACCATGGTCACATTCAACATAAGAGCTGTCACCATGGGGACTATCACCTTCGGCACTGTCACCATGGGCACTGTCACCATGAGCACTGTCACCATGGGCCTTGTCACACTGGGCGCTGTCACCGTGAGCACTGCCACAATGGGAAGTATCACCATGGGATTTGTCAGCCTGAGCACTGTCCCCGTGGGCACTGACACCATGACATCTATCACCATAAACACTGTAACAAGGGAACGGTCACCATGAGCACTGCCACAATGGGCCCTGTTATTTATGGCACTGCCAACATGAGCACTGTCACCATGAGCACTGTCACAATGGCCATGACACCATGGGCCCTGTCACCATGGGTATTGTCACCCTAGGTAATCTCGCCATAGGCATTGTCACTGTGAGAATCGTGAACATGGGCAATGTCACCATAAGCACTGTCACCATGAGTACTGTCACCCTGGGTATTTCCACTATGGGCACTGTCACTGTGAGCACTACACCATGAGAATTGTGACTATGGGCACTGTCAACATGGACACTCTCACCATGGGAACTATCACCGTGAACACTGTCAGCATGAACACTGTCACTGTGTGCAGTGTCACCATGCACAATGTCACCATAAGGACTATCACCGTAAGCAAAGTCACCATGAGCAATGTCACCATGGGCACGGTCACCATTTTGCACTGCCACCATGTGCAGTGTCACCATGGGTAATATCACCATAGGCACTTTCACAGTGAGAAATGTGACCATGCGGAGTGTCTCAATGGGCACTGGCACCATGGGCATTGTCACTGTGAGCACTGTCACAACGGGCACTATCACTATGAAAAATCTCACCATGCTAACTGTCCCCATGGGCACTATCACCGTGAGAAGTGTCACCATGGGCACTGTCACTGTTGGCACTGTCACCATGAACACTGTCACCATGGCTACTATCACTGTGAGAACAGTCACCATGGGCACTGTCAACATGGAGACTATCACCTTGAGCCCTGTCACCATGAGATATTTCAAGAGGGTCACTTTCACCATGAGAACTGTCAACACGGGGACTCTCACCATTGACACTGACTCCAAGGGGTTTTCACGATGAGCACTATCACCATGGGCAGTGTCTCCATGGGAAGGTTCACCATGAGCACTCTCACTATTGGCACTATCACCATCGGCACCGTCATCATCGGCACGGTCTCCGTGAGCACTGTCACAATGGGCATTGTCACACTGGGTGCTTTCACCATGGGCACTGTCACCATTCCACTCTCACCATGGACACTGTGATCTTGGTCACTGCCACCATGGGCTCTGTCACCGTGGGCACTGTCACAATGGGAAGTATAACCATGGGCTTTGTCAGCATGGGCGCTGTCACCGTGGGCATGGCCACCATGACATCTATCACCATAAGCACTGTAAACTTGGGCCCTGTCACCATGAGCACGGTTACCATGAGCACTGCCACAATGAGAACTGTCACTTATGGCACTGTCCACATGAGGAGTGTCACCATGATCACTGTCACCATGGAAAGGAAACCCTGGGCACTGTCACCATG
Source organism: Mesoplodon mirus (assembly GCF_964341445.2). Classification (NCBI taxonomy): domain Eukaryota; kingdom Metazoa; phylum Chordata; class Mammalia; order Artiodactyla; family Ziphiidae; genus Mesoplodon; species Mesoplodon mirus. The sequence goes on along the minus strand of NW_028295808.1, from coordinate 2,413,175 downwards.
AGCACTCTCACCATGGGAATTGTCACCTTAGGTACAGTCACCATGGGCACTGTCACCGTGAGCACTTTTACCATGAGCTCTGTAACCCTGGGCACTATCACCGTGAGTGTTGTGTACATGGACACTCTCACCATGAGCAATGTCACCATGAATACTGTCACCCTGTGCATTGTCACCATGGGCACTGTCACCATGAGCATTACACCGTGAGAATTGTGACTCTGGGCACTGTCACCATGGGCACATGTGCCATCGGCACTATCGCCGTGAACACTGTCACCATGAGCACTGTCACTGTGTGCAGTTTCAGCATACACACTGTCACCGTAAGCAATGTCACCATGAGCAATATCTCCATGGGCATTGTCACCATTTTGCACTGCCACCACGTGCAGTGTCACCATGGACACTTTTACCGTGAGTACTGTCACCATGGGTAATATCACCATGGGCAATGTCACCCTGAGCACTATTACAGTGAGCACTATCACCATGAGCACTCTCACTGTGGTCACTGTCACCATGAGCACTGTCGCCATGGGTACTGGCACAATGCGGACTGGCACCATGAGCCCTGTCACCGTGGCCACTATCACTGTGAGCACTCTCACCGTGGTCACTGTCACCATTGGCACTGTTACTAGGAGCACTGTCACCATGGTCACATTCAACGTAAGAGCTGTCAACACGGAGACTATCACCATTGGCACTGTCACCATGGGGTTGTCACCATGAGCACTATCACCATGGGCGATGTCTCCATGGGCAGTTTCACCATGAGCACTGTCACTATTGGCACTCTCACCATCGGCACTGTCACCATGGGCACTGTCACCGTGAGCACTGTCACCATGGGCCTTGTCACACTGGGCGCTGTCACCATGGGCACTGTCACCATGAGCACTGTCACAATGGGAAGTATCACCAACGGATTTGTCAGCCTGAGCACTGTCCCTGTGGGCACTGACCCCGTGACATCTATCACCATAAACACTGTAAACATGGGCACTGTCACCATGAGCATGGTCACCATGAGCACTGTCACAACGGGCACTATCACCGTGAGAAATCTCACCATGCTAACTCTCCCCATGGGCACTGTCACCGTGAGATGTGTCACCATGGGCACTATCACGGTGAGAACAGTCACCATGGTCACTGTCACCATGGGCACTGTCATTAAGAGCATTATCACCCTAAGCACTGTCACTGTGAGAACAGTCACCATGAGCACTGTCAACATGGAAACTATCACCTTGAGCCATGTCACCATGAGCACTGTCACCATGAGATATTTCAACAGGGTCACTTTCACCGTGAGAACTGTGAACACGGGGATTCTCACCATTGACACTGCCTCCGAGGGGTAATCACGATGAGCACTATCACCATGGGCAGTGTCTCCATGGGCAGTTTCACCATGAGCACTCTCACTATTGGCACTATCACCATCGGCACTGTCATCATCGGCACGGTCACCGTGAGCACTGTCACAATGGGCGTTGTCACACTGGGTGCTGTCACCATGGGCACAGTCACCATTCCACTCTCACCATGGGCACTGTGATCTTGGTCACTGTCACCATGGACTCTCTCACCGTGGGCACTGTCACAATGTGAAGTATCACCATGGGCTTTGTCAGCGTGGGCACTGTCACCGTGGGCATGGCCACCATGACATCTATCACCATAAGCACTGTAATCTTGGGCCCTATCACCATGAGCACGGTTACCATGAGCACTGCCACAATGAGAACTGTCACTTATGGCACTGTCCACATGAGGAGTGTCACCATGATCACTGTCACCATGGGCAGGACACCCTGGGTATTGTCACCATGGGCACTGTCACCATGAGCCCACTCACCATGGGAATTGTCAACTTAGGTACTGTCATCATGGGCACTGTCACCGTGAGCACTTTTACCATGAGCTCTGTCACCCTGGGCACTATCACCGTGAGTGTTGTGTACATGGACACTCTCACCATGAGCAATGTCAGAATGAATAATGTTACCCTGTGTATTGTCACCATGGGCACTGTCACCATTAGCATTACACCATGAGAATTGTGACTCTGGGCACTGTCACCATGGGCACATTCGCCATCAGCACTATCGCCGTGAACACTGTCACCGTGAGCCCTGTCACTGTGTGCAGTTTCAGCATACTCACTATCACCGTAAGCAATGTCACCATGAGCAATATCTCCACAGGCACTGTCACCATTTTGCACTGCCACCATGTGCAGTGTCACCATGGACACTTTTACCATGAGTACTGTCACCATGGGTAATATCACCATGGGCACTGTCACTGTGAGCACTGTCACTATGAGAATTGACACCATAGGCCCTGTCAACATGAGAACTGTCACCATCGGCACTGACAACATGGAGAACATCACCTTGAGCACTGTCAACATGAGCACTGTCACCATGAGCAATGTCACCATGGTCACATTCAATGTAAGAACTGTCACCACGGGGACTATCAACATTGGCAATGTCACAGTGGGGTTGTCACCATGAGCACTATCACCGTGGGCAATGTTTCCATGGGCAGTTTCACCATGAGCACTGTCACTATTGGCACTCTCAGCATGGGCATTGTCACAATGGGCACCATCAACGTGAGCACTGTCAACATGGGCCTTGTCACACTGGGTGTTATCAGCATGGGCACTGTCACTGTGGGCACTGTCCCAATGGGAAGTATCACCATGGGCTTTGTCAGCCTAGGCAGTGTCACTGTGGGCACGGACACCGTGACATCTATCACCATAAACACTGTAAACATGGGCACTGTCACCATGAGCACAGTCACCATGAGCATTGTCACAATGAGCACTGTTACTTATGGCACTGCCAACATGAGCACTGTCATTATGGGCATGACAACATGGACACTGTCACCCTAGGCACTCTCACCATAGGCATTATCACTGTGAGAATTGTGAACATGGACACTGTCTCCATGGGCATTATCACCATGTGCACTGTCACCATGAGTACTATCACCCAGGGTATTTTTACAATGGGCACTGTCACTGTGAGCACTACACCTTAAGAATTGTGACTATGGGCACTGTCACCATGGAAACTCTCACCATAGATCTATCACCATGAACACTGTCACCATGAACACTCTAACTGTGTGCAGTGTCACCATGCACACTGTCACAATAAGGACTATCACCATAAGCAAAGTCACCATGAGCAATGTCACCATGAGCAAAGTCACCAATTTGCACTGACACCATGTGCAGAGTAACCATGCGTTTTATCACCATAGGCACTTCTACCCTGAGAAATGTGACCATGCAGAATGTCTCTATGGGCACTGGCACCATGGGCACTATCACCGTGAGCACTGTCAGCATGTGCACTGTCACTATTTAGCACTGTCACCAGGTGAACTACCACCATGGGCACTGTCACGATGGGCACTATCACTGTGAGCACGGTTACCATGGGCACTGTAACAATGCACAGTGTCACCATCGGTACTGTCCCGATGGGAACTGCCACCAAGAACAGTGTCACCATTAGCACTGTCACCACGAGCACTGGCACCTGGGCACTGCTATTATGAGCACTGTCACCATGAGATCTGTCGCTATGAGAACTGCCACCATGGGTATTTTCAACATGAGTACTGTCACCATGGTATTGTCACCATTTGCACTGTCACCATGAACACTATTACCGTGAGCACTCTCACTGTGGTCACTGTCACCATGAGCACTGTCGCCATGGGTACTGGCACAATGTAGACAGACACCATGAGCACTGTCACCATGGGCACCATCAGTGTGAGCACTCTCACCATGGCCACTGTCACCTTGGGCACTGTTACCATGAGCACTGTCACCATAGGCAATGGCACCATGGGCCCTGTCATCATGGGCACTCTCACCATGGGCACTATCAGTGTGAGCAGTGTCACCATGGATACTGCAAACATGAGAACTGTCACCGTGAGTACTGTCACCATGAGTACAGTCCTCACGGGTTGTCACCATGTGCACTGTCACCGTGAGAACTGTCAACAGGGGCACTGTCACCATTTTTCACTGCCACCATGTGCAGTGTCACCATGGGCACTATCACCATGGAAAGTATCACCGTGAACACTGTCACCATGAACACTGCAACTGTGTGCAGTGTCAACATGCACACTGTCACCGTAAGGACTATCACTGTAAGCAAAGTCACTATGAGCAATGTCACCATGGGCACTGTCACCATGAGCACTTGATCACTGAGTACTGTCACCATGGGTAATATCACCATGGGCACTGTCACCGTGAGAACTATCACCGTGAGCAATGCCATGATGGGCACTGGCGCCGTGGGTCTTTTCACTATTAGCACTGAAACAATGTGCACTATCACTGTGAGAAATCTCACCGTGCTAACTGTCCCCAAGGGCACTGTCACAGAGGGAAAAGTCATCATGGGCACTGTCACAGTCAGTATTCTCACCATGGGCACTCTCATTGTGGGCAATGCCTCCGTGAGCACCATTACCATGAACACTGCTACCATGAACACTCTCATGATAAGAACTGTCACCATGGGCACAGACACCATGGGCACTCTCACGGTGTGCACTGTCACCAGGGGCACTGTCAAAATGGGCACTGTCACCATGAGCACTGGAACCATGGGCATTCTCACCATGGGCACTATCACCATGAGCAGTATTACCATGGGCACTCTCACTATTTTGCACTGCCACCAGATGCACCATAACCATGTGCACTGTCACCATGGGCAGTGTCACCATCGGTAGTCTAACCATGCGCACTTCCACCACGATCACTGCCACCAAGAGCACTGTCACCATGATCACTGCCACCATGAGCACTGTCACAAGAACTGCCAATATGAGAACTGCCACCATGGGCACTATCACCATGATTAGTGTCACCGTGGGTATTGTCACCTTGGGCACTGTCAACGTGAGAAATATCACCGTGAGCACTATCACCCTGAGCACTGTCACCAAGGGAACAGCTTCAATGCGGATGGTCACCATGAACACTGTCACACTGGGCACTATCACCGTGAGAACAGTCACCGTGGTCACTGTCACCATGAGCACATTTTCTGTGAGCTCGGTCACCCTTGGTATTGTCACCATTGGTGGTATCGCCGTGAGAGTTGTGAACATGGGCACTCTCACCATGGGCAATATAACCATGAATACTGTCACCCTGTGTATTTTCACCATGGGCACTGTCACTGTGAGCACTACACTGTGAGAGTTGTGACTATGGTCACTGTCACCATGGACACTCTCACCATGAGAACTATCACCATGAACACTGTCACCATGAACACTGTCACTGTGTGCAGGTTCATCATGTGCACTGTCACTGTAAGGACTATCACTGTAAGCAAAGTCACCATGAGCAATATCACCATGGGCACTGTCACCATTTTGCACTGCCACCATATGCAGTGGCACCATGGGTAATATCACCATAGCCACTTTCAACATGAGAAATGTAACCGTGTGGAATGTCGTTATGGGCACTGGCACCATGGGAATCATCACAGTGAGCACTGTCACAACAGGCACTATCAACATGAGAAATCTCACCAGGCTAACTGTCCACATGGGCACTGTCACCGTGAGAAGTGTCACCATGGGCACTGTCACCGTCGGCACTGTCATTGTGGGCACTGTCTCCATGGCCACTGCCACCGTGTGCTCTGTCACCATGAACTCTGTAACAATGCCCATTATCACCGTGTGCACTGTCACCATGGGCACTATCACCATGAGCACTGTCAGCATGTGCACTGTCACTATTTAGCACTGTCACCAAGTGAACTACCACCATGGGCACTGTCACAATGTTCACTATCACCGTGAACACGGTTACCATGGGCACTGTAACAATGCACAGTGTCACCATCAGTACTGTCCCAATGGGGACTGCCACCAAGAACACTGTCACCATTAGCATTGTCACGACGAGCACTGGCACCTTGGCACTGCTATTATGAGCACTGTCACCATGAGATCTGTCGCTATGAGAACTGCCACCATGGGTATTTTCAACATGAGTACTGTCACCATGGGTATTGTCACCATGGGCACTGTCACCGTGAGCACTACACCGTGAGAATTGTGACTATGGGCACTGTCACCATGGGCACATTCACGATCGGCACTATCGCCATGAACACTGTCACCATGAGCACTATCACTGTGTGCAGTTTCACAATACACACTATCACCGTAGGGAATATCACCATAAGCAATGTCACCATGAGCAAGATCACCATGGGCACTGTCACCATTTTGCACTGCCACCATGTGCAGTGTCACCATGGGCAATTTCACTATGAGAACTGTCACCATGGGAAATATCACCGTGGGCACTGTCACCATGAGCACTGTCACTATGAGAATTTACACCATTGGTCCTGTCAACATGAGAACTGTCACCATCGGCACTGTCAACATGGAGACCATCACCTTGAGCACTGTCAACATGAGTACTGTCACCATGAGCAATGTCACCATGGTCACATTTAATGTAAGAACTGTCACCACGGGGACTATCACCATTGGCAATGTCACGGGCTTGTCACCATGAGCACTATCACCATGGGCGATGTCTCCATGGGCAGTTTCACCATGAGCACTGTCACTATTGGCACTCTCACAATGGGCACCATCACCGTGAGCAGTGTCACCATGGGCCTTGTCACACTGGGTGCTTTTAGCATGGGCACTGTCACCGTGGGCACTGTCTCAATGAGAAGTATAACCATGGGCTTTGTCAGCCTAGGCAGTGTCACTGTGGGCACGGACATCGTGACATCTATCACCATAAACACTGTAAACATGGGCACTGTCACCATGATCACGGTCACCATGAGCATTGATACAATGAGCACTGTTATTTATGGCACTGCCAACATGAGCACTGTCACCATGGGCAAGACACCATGGGCACTGCCACCATGGGCATTGTCACCCTAGGCACTCTCAACATAGGCATTATCACTATGAGAATTGTGAACATGGACACTGTCTCCATGGGCATTAACACCATTAGCACTGTCACCATGAGTACTGTCAGCATGTGCACTGTCACTATTTAGCACTGTCACCAGGTGAACTACCACCATGGGCACTATCACGATGTGCACTATCACCATGAGCACGGTTACCATAGGCACTGTAACAATGTGCAGTGTCACCATCGGTACTGTCTCCATAGGAACTGCCACCAACAGCACTGTCACCATTAACACTGTCACCACCTTGGGACTGTTATTATGAGCATGGTCAGCATGAGAACTGTCGCTGTGAGAACTGCCACCATAGGTATTTTCAACAAGAGTACTGTCACCGTGGGTATTGTCATCATTTGCACTGTCACCATGAGCACTATTACCGTGAGCACTCTCACTGTGGTCACTGACACCATGAGCACTGTTGCCATGGGTACTGGCACAATGCGGACTGGCACCATGAACCCTGTCACTGTGGCCACTATCAATGTGAGCACTCTCACCGTGGTCACTGTCACCATGGGCACTGTTACCAGGAGACCTGTAACCATGGTCACATTCAACATAAGAGCTGTCACCATGGGGACTATCACCTTCGGCACTGTCACCATGGGCACTGTCACCATGAGCACTGTCACCATGGGCCTTGTCACACTGGGCGCTGTCACCGTGAGCACTGCCACAATGGGAAGTATCACCATGGGATTTGTCAGCCTGAGCACTGTCCCCGTGGGCACTGACACCATGACATCTATCACCATAAACACTGTAACAAGGGAACGGTCACCATGAGCACTGCCACAATGGGCCCTGTTATTTATGGCACTGCCAACATGAGCACTGTCACCATGAGCACTGTCACAATGGCCATGACACCATGGGCCCTGTCACCATGGGTATTGTCACCCTAGGTAATCTCGCCATAGGCATTGTCACTGTGAGAATCGTGAACATGGGCAATGTCACCATAAGCACTGTCACCATGAGTACTGTCACCCTGGGTATTTCCACTATGGGCACTGTCACTGTGAGCACTACACCATGAGAATTGTGACTATGGGCACTGTCAACATGGACACTCTCACCATGGGAACTATCACCGTGAACACTGTCAGCATGAACACTGTCACTGTGTGCAGTGTCACCATGCACAATGTCACCATAAGGACTATCACCGTAAGCAAAGTCACCATGAGCAATGTCACCATGGGCACGGTCACCATTTTGCACTGCCACCATGTGCAGTGTCACCATGGGTAATATCACCATAGGCACTTTCACAGTGAGAAATGTGACCATGCGGAGTGTCTCAATGGGCACTGGCACCATGGGCATTGTCACTGTGAGCACTGTCACAACGGGCACTATCACTATGAAAAATCTCACCATGCTAACTGTCCCCATGGGCACTATCACCGTGAGAAGTGTCACCATGGGCACTGTCACTGTTGGCACTGTCACCATGAACACTGTCACCATGGCTACTATCACTGTGAGAACAGTCACCATGGGCACTGTCAACATGGAGACTATCACCTTGAGCCCTGTCACCATGAGATATTTCAAGAGGGTCACTTTCACCATGAGAACTGTCAACACGGGGACTCTCACCATTGACACTGACTCCAAGGGGTTTTCACGATGAGCACTATCACCATGGGCAGTGTCTCCATGGGAAGGTTCACCATGAGCACTCTCACTATTGGCACTATCACCATCGGCACCGTCATCATCGGCACGGTCTCCGTGAGCACTGTCACAATGGGCATTGTCACACTGGGTGCTTTCACCATGGGCACTGTCACCATTCCACTCTCACCATGGACACTGTGATCTTGGTCACTGCCACCATGGGCTCTGTCACCGTGGGCACTGTCACAATGGGAAGTATAACCATGGGCTTTGTCAGCATGGGCGCTGTCACCGTGGGCATGGCCACCATGACATCTATCACCATAAGCACTGTAAACTTGGGCCCTGTCACCATGAGCACGGTTACCATGAGCACTGCCACAATGAGAACTGTCACTTATGGCACTGTCCACATGAGGAGTGTCACCATGATCACTGTCACCATGGAAAGGAAACCCTGGGCACTGTCACCATGAGCACTCTCACCATGGGAATTGTCACCTTAGGTACAGTCACCATGGGCACTGTCACCGTGAGCACTTTTACCATGAGCTCTGTAACCCTGGGCACTATCACCGTGAGTGTTGTGTACATGGACACTCTCACCATGAGCAATGTCACCATGAATACTGTCACCCTGTGCATTGTCACCATGGGCACTGTCACCATGAGCATTACACCGTGAGAATTGTGACTCTGGGCACTGTCACCATGGGCACATGTGCCATCGGCACTATCGCCGTGAACACTGTCACCATGAGCACTGTCACTGTGTGCAGTTTCAGCATACACACTGTCACCGTAAGCAATGTCACCATGAGCAATATCTCCATGGGCATTGTCACCATTTTGCACTGCCACCACGTGCAGTGTCACCATGGACACTTTTACCGTGAGTACTGTCACCATGGGTAATATCACCATGGGCAATGTCACCCTGAGCACTATTACAGTGAGCACTATCACCATGAGCACTCTCACTGTGGTCACTGTCACCATGAGCACTGTCGCCATGGGTACTGGCACAATGCGGACTGGCACCATGAGCCCTGTCACCGTGGCCACTATCACTGTGAGCACTCTCACCGTGGTCACTGTCACCATTGGCACTGTTACTAGGAGCACTGTCACCATGGTCACATTCAACGTAAGAGCTGTCAACACGGAGACTATCACCATTGGCACTGTCACCATGGGGTTGTCACCATGAGCACTATCACCATGGGCGATGTCTCCATGGGCAGTTTCACCATGAGCACTGTCACTATTGGCACTCTCACCATCGGCACTGTCACCATGGGCACTGTCACCGTGAGCACTGTCACCATGGGCCTTGTCACACTGGGCGCTGTCACCATGGGCACTGTCACCATGAGCACTGTCACAATGGGAAGTATCACCAACGGATTTGTCAGCCTGAGCACTGTCCCTGTGGGCACTGACCCCGTGACATCTATCACCATAAACACTGTAAACATGGGCACTGTCACCATGAGCATGGTCACCATGAGCACTGTCACAACGGGCACTATCACCGTGAGAAATCTCACCATGCTAACTCTCCCCATGGGCACTGTCACCGTGAGAAGTGTCACCATGGGCACTATCACGGTGAGAACAGTCACCATGGTCACTGTCACCATGGGCACTGTCATTAAGAGCATTATCACCCTAAGCACTGTCACTGTGAGAACAGTCACCATGAGCACTGTCAACATGGAAACTATCACCTTGAGCCATGTCACCATGAGCACTGTCACCATGAGATATTTCAACAGGGTCACTTTCACCGTGAGAACTGTGAACACGGGGATTCTCACCATTGACACTGCCTCCGAGGGGTAATCACGATGAGCACTATCACCATGGGCAGTGTCTCCATGGGCAGTTTCACCATGAGCACTCTCACTATTGGCACTATCACCATCGGCACTGTCATCATCGGCACGGTCACCGTGAGCACTGTCACAATGGGCGTTGTCACACTGGGTGCTGTCACCATGGGCACAGTCACCATTCCACTCTCACCATGGGCACTGTGATCTTGGTCACTGTCACCATGGACTCTCTCACCGTGGGCACTGTCACAATGTGAAGTATCACCATGGGCTTTGTCAGCGTGGGCACTGTCACTGTGGGCATGGCCACCATGACATCTATCACCATAAGCACTGTAATCTTGGGCCCTATCACCATGAGCACGGTTACCATGAGCACTGCCACAATGAGAACTGTCACTTATGGCACTGTCCACATGAGGAGTGTCACCATGATCACTGTCACCATGGGCAGGACACCCTGGGTATTGTCACCATGGGCACTGTCACCATGAGCCCACTCACCATGGGAATTGTCAACTTAGGTACTGTCATCATGGGCACTGTCACCGTGAGCACTTTTACCATGAGCTCTGTCACCCTGGGCACTATCACCGTGAGTGTTGTGTACATGGACACTCTCACCATGAGCAATGTCAGAATGAATAATGTTACCCTGTGTATTGTCACCATGGGCACTGTCACCATTAGCATTACACCATGAGAATTGTGACTCTGGGCACTGTCACCATGGGCACATTCGCCATCGGCACTATCGCCAAGAACACTGTCACCGTGAGCCCTGTCACTGTGTGCAGTTTCAGCATACTCACTATCACCGTAAGCAATGTCACCATGAGCAATATCTCCACAGGCACTGTCACCATTTTGCACTGCCACCATGTGCAGTGTCACCATGGACACTTTTACCATGAGTACTGTCACCATGGGTAATATCACCATGGGCACTGTCACTGTGAGCACTGTCACTATGAGAATTGACACCATAGGCCCTGTCAACATGAGAACTGTCACCATCGGCACTGACAACATGGAGAACATCACCTTGAGCACTGTCAACATGAGCACTGTCACCATGAGCAATGTCACCATGGTCACATTCAATGTAAGAACTGTCACCACGGGGACTATCAACATTGGCAATGTCACAGTGGGGTTGTCACCATGAGCACTATCACCGTGGGCAATGTTTCCATGGGCAGTTTCACCATGAGCACTGTCACTATTGGCACTCTCAGCATGGGCATTGTCACAATGGGCACCATCAACGTGAGCACTGTCAACATGGGCCTTGTCACACTGGGTGTTATCAGCATGGGCACTGTCACTGTGGGCACTGTCCCAATGGGAAGTATCACCATGGGCTTTGTCAGCCTAGGCAGTGTCACTGTGGGCACGGACACCGTGACATCTATCACCATAAACACTGTAAACATGGGCACTGTCACCATGAGCACAGTCACCATGAGCATTGTCACAATGAGCACTGTTACTTATGGCACTGCCAACATGAGCACTGTCATTATGGGCATGACAACATGGACACTGTCACCCTAGGCACTCTCACCATAGGCATTATCACTGTGAGAATTGTGAACATGGACACTGTCTCCATGGGCATTATCACCATGTGCACTGTCACCATGAGTACTATCACCCAGGGTATTTTTACAATGGGCACTGTCACTGTGAGCACTACACCTTAAGAATTGTGACTATGGGCACTGTCACCATGGAAACTCTCACCATAGATCTATCACCATGAACACTGTCACCATGAACACTCTAACTGTGTGCAGTGTCACCATGCACACTGTCACAATAAGGACTATCACCATAAGCAAAGTCACCATGAGCAATGTCACCATGAGCAAAGTCACCAATTTGCACTGACACCATGTGCAGAGTAACCATGCGTTTTATCACCATAGGCACTTCTACCCTGAGAAATGTGACCATGCAGAATGTCTCTATGGGCACTGGCACCATGGGCACTATCACCGTGAGCACTGTCAGCATGTGCACTGTCACTATTTAGCACTGTCACCAGGTGAACTACCACCATGGGCACTGTCACGATGGGCACTATCACTGTGAGCACGGTTACCATGGGCACTGTAACAATGCACAGTGTCACCATCGGTACTGTCCCGATGGGAACTGCCACCAAGAACAGTGTCACCATTAGCACTGTCACCACGAGCACTGGCACCTGGGCACTGCTATTATGAGCACTGTCACCATGAGATCTGTCGCTATGAGAACTGCCACCATGGGTATTTTCAACATGAGTACTGTCACCATGGTATTGTCACCATTTGCACTGTCACCATGAACACTATTACCGTGAGCACTCTCACTGTGGTCACTGTCACCATGAGCACTGTCGCCATGGGTACTGGCACAATGTAGACAGACACCATGAGCACTGTCACCATGGGCACCATCAGTGTGAGCACTCTCACCATGGCCACTGTCACCTTGGGCACTGTTACCATGAGCACTGTCACCATAGGCAATGGCACCATGGGCCCTGTCATCATGGGCACTCTCACCATGGGCACTATCAGTGTGAGCAGTGTCACCATGGATACTGCAAACATGAGAACTGTCACCGTGAGTACTGTCACCATGAGTACAGTCCTCACGGGTTGTCACCATGTGCACTGTCACCGTGAGAACTGTCAACAGGGGCACTGTCACCATTTTTCACTGCCACCATGTGCAGTGTCACCATGGGCACTATCACCATGGAAAGTATCACCGTGAACACTGTCACCATGAACACTGCAACTGTGTGCAGTGTCAACATGCACACTGTCACCGTAAGGACTATCACTGTAAGCAAAGTCACTATGAGCAATGTCACCATGGGCACTGTCACCATGAGCACTTGATCACTGAGTACTGTCACCATGGGTAATATCACCATGGGCACTGTCACCGTGAGAACTATCACCGTGAGCAATGCCATGATGGGCACTGGCGCCGTGGGTCTTTTCACTATTAGCACTGAAACAATGTGCACTATCACTGTGAGAAATCTCACCGTGCTAACTGTCCCCAAGGGCACTGTCACAGAGGGAAAAGTCATCATGGGCACTGTCACAGTCAGTATTCTCACCATGGGCACTCTCATTGTGGGCAATGCCTCCGTGAGCACCATTACCATGAACACTGCTACCATGAACACTCTCATGATAAGAACTGTCACCATGGGCACAGACACCATGGGCACTCTCACGGTGTGCACTGTCACCAGGGGCACTGTCAAAATGGGCACTGTCACCATGAGCACTGGAACCATGGGCATTCTCACCATGGGCACTATCACCATGAGCAGTATTACCATGGGCACTCTCACTATTTTGCACTGCCACCAGATGCACCATAACCATGTGCACTGTCACCATGGGCAGTGTCACCATCGGTAGTCTAACCATGCGCACTTCCACCACGATCACTGCCACCAAGAGCACTGTCACCATGATCACTGCCACCATGAGCACTGTCACAAGAACTGCCAATATGAGAACTGCCACCATGGGCACTATCACCATGATTAGTGTCACCGTGGGTATTGTCACCTTGGGCACTGTCAACGTGAGAAATATCACCGTGAGCACTATCACCCTGAGCACTGTCACCAAGGGAACAGCTTCAATGCGGATGGTCACCATGAACACTGTCACACTGGGCACTATCACCGTGAGAACAGTCACCGTGGTCACTGTCACCATGAGCACATTTTCTGTGAGCTCGGTCACCCTTGGTATTGTCACCATTGGTGGTATCGCCGTGAGAGTTGTGAACATGGGCACTCTCACCATGGGCAATATAACCATGAATACTGTCACCCTGTGTATTTTCACCATGGGCACTGTCACTGTGAGCACTACACTGTGAGAGTTGTGACTATGGTCACTGTCACCATGGACACTCTCACCATGAGAACTATCACCATGAACACTGTCACCATGAACACTGTCACTGTGTGCAGGTTCATCATGTGCACTGTCACTGTAAGGACTATCACTGTAAGCAAAGTCACCATGAGCAATATCACCATGGGCACTGTCACCATTTTGCACTGCCACCATATGCAGTGGCACCATGGGTAATATCACCATAGCCACTTTCAACATGAGAAATGTAACCGTGTGGAATGTCGTTATGGGCACTGGCACCATGGGAATCATCACAGTGAGCACTGTCACAACAGGCACTATCAACATGAGAAATCTCACCAGGCTAACTGTCCACATGGGCACTGTCACCGTGAGAAGTGTCACCATGGGCACTGTCACTGTCGGCACTGTCACCATGGGCACTGTCATTATGGGCACTGTCTCCATGGCCACTGCCACCGTGTGCTCTGTCACCATGAACTCTGTAACAATGCCCATTATCACCGTGTGCACTGTCACTATTTAGCACTGTCACCAAGTGAACTACCACCATGGGCACTGTCACAATGTTCACTATCACCGTGAGCACGGTTACCATGGGCACTGTAACAATGCACAGTGTCACCATCAGTACTGTCCCAATGGGGACTGCCACCAAGAACACTGTCACCATTAGCATTGTCACGACGAGCACTGGCACCTTGGCACTGCTATTATGAGCACTGTCACCATGAGATCTGTCGCTATGAGAACTGCCACCATGGGTATTTTCAACATGAGTACTGTCACCATGGGTATTGTCACCATGGGCACTGTCACCGTGAGCACTACACCGTGAGAATTGTGACTATGGGCACTGTCACCATGGGCACATTCACGATCGGCACTATCGCCATGAACACTGTCACCATGAGCACTATCACTGTGTGCAGTTTCACAATACACACTATCACCGTAGGGAATATCACCATAAGCAATGTCACCATGAGCAAGATCACCATGGGCACTGTCACCATTTTGCACTGCCACCATGTGCAGTGTCACCATGGGCAATTTCACTATGAGAACTGTCACCATGGGAAATATCACCGTGGGCACTGTCACCATGAGCACTGTCACTATGAGAATTTACACCATTGGTCCTGTCAACATGAGAACTGTCACCATCGGCACTGTCAACATGGAGACCATCACCTTGAGCACTGTCAACATGAGTACTGTCACCATGAGCAATGTCACCATGGTCACATTTAATGTAAGAACTGTCACCACGGGGACTATCACCGTTGGCAATGTCACGGGCTTGTCACCATGAGCACTATCACCATGGGCGATGTCTCCATGGGCAGTTTCACCATGAGCACTGTCACTATTGGCACTCTCACAATGGGCACCATCACCGTGAGCAGTGTCACCATGGGCCTTGTCACACTGGGTGCTTTTAGCATGGGCACTGTCACCGTGGGCACTGTCTCAATGAGAAGTATAACCATGGGCTTTGTCAGCCTAGGCAGTGTCACTGTGGGCACGGACATCGTGACATCTATCACCATAAACACTGTAAACATGGGCACTGTCACCATGATCACGGTCACCATGAGCATTGATACAATGAGCACTGTTATTTATGGCACTGCCAACATGAGCACTGTCACCATGGGCAAGACACCATGGGCACTGCCACCATGGGCATTGTCACCCTAGGCACTCTCAACATAGGCATTATCACTATGAGAATTGTGAACATGGACACTGTCTCCATGGGCATTAACACCATTAGCACTGTCACCATGAGTACTGTCAGCATGTGCACTGTCACTATTTAGCACTGTCACCAGGTGAACTACCACCATGGGCACTATCACGATGTGCACTATCACCATGAGCACGGTTACCATAGGCACTGTAACAATGTGCAGTGTCACCATCGGTACTGTCTCCATAGGAACTGCCACCAACAGCACTGTCACCATTAACACTGTCACCACCTTGGGACTGTTATTATGAGCATGGTCAGCATGAGAACTGTCGCTGTGAGAACTGCCACCATAGGTATTTTCAACAAGAGTACTGTCACCGTGGGTATTGTCATCATTTGCACTGTCACCATGAGCACTATTACCGTGAGCACTCTCACTGTGGTCACTGACACCATGAGCACTGTTGCCATGGGTACTGGCACAATGCGGACTGGCACCATGAACCCTGTCACTGTGGCCACTATCAATGTGAGCACTCTCACCGTGGTCACTGTCACCATGGGCACTGTTACCAGGAGACCTGTAACCATGGTCACATTCAACATAAGAGCTGTCACCATGGGGACTATCACCTTCGGCACTGTCACCATGGGCACTGTCACCATGAGCACTGTCACCATGGGCCTTGTCACACTGGGCGCTGTCACCGTGAGCACTGCCACAATGGGAAGTATCACCATGGGATTTGTCAGCCTGAGCACTGTCCCCGTGGGCACTGACACCATGACATCTATCACCATAAACACTGTAACAAGGGAACGGTCACCATGAGCACTGCCACAATGGGCCCTGTTATTTATGGCACTGCCAACATGAGCACTGTCACCATGAGCACTGTCACAATGGCCATGACACCATGGGCCCTGTCACCATGGGTATTGTCACCCTAGGTAATCTCGCCATAGGCATTGTCACTGTGAGAATCGTGAACATGGGCAATGTCACCATAAGCACTGTCACCATGAGTACTGTCACCCTGGGTATTTCCACTATGGGCACTGTCACTGTGAGCACTACACCATGAGAATTGTGACTATGGGCACTGTCAACATGGACACTCTCACCATGGGAACTATCACCGTGAACACTGTCAGCATGAACACTGTCACTGTGTGCAGTGTCACCATGCACAATGTCACCGTAAGGACTATCACCGTAAGCAAAGTCACCATGAGCAATGTCACCATGGGCACGGTCACCATTTTGCACTGCCACCATGTGCAGTGTCACCATGGGTAATATCACCATAGGCACTTTCACAGTGAGAAATGTGACCATGCGGAGTGTCTCAATGGGCACTGGCACCATGGGCATTGTCACTGTGAGCACTGTCACAACGGGCACTATCACTATGAAAAATCTCACCATGCTAACTGTCCCCATGGGCACTATCACCGTGAGAAGTGTCACCATGGGCACTGTCACTGTTGGCACTGTCACCATGAACACTGTCACCATGGCTACTATCACTGTGAGAACAGTCACCATGGGCACTGTCAACATGGAGACTATCACCTTGAGCCCTGTCACCATGAGATATTTCAAGAGGGTCACTTTCACCATGAGAACTGTCAACACGGGGACTCTCACCATTGACACTGACTCCAAGGGGTTTTCACGATGAGCACTATCACCATGGGCAGTGTCTCCATGGGAAGGTTCACCATGAGCACTCTCACTATTGGCACTATCACCATCGGCACCGTCATCATCGGCACGGTCTCCGTGAGCACTGTCACAATGGGCATTGTCACACTGGGTGCTTTCACCATGGGCACTGTCACCATTCCACTCTCACCATGGACACTGTGATCTTGGTCACTGCCACCATGGGCTCTGTCACCGTGGGCACTGTCACAATGGGAAGTATAACCATGGGCTTTGTCAGCATGGGCGCTGTCACCGTGGGCATGGCCACCATGACATCTATCACCATAAGCACTGTAAACTTGGGCCCTGTCACCATGAGCACGGTTACCATGAGCACTGCCACAATGAGAACTGTCACTTATGGCACTGTCCACATGAGGAGTGTCACCATGATCACTGTCACCATGGAAAGGAAACCCTGGGCACTGTCACCATGAGCACTCTCACCATGGGAATTGTCACCTTAGGTACAGTCACCATGGGCACTGTCACCGTGAGCACTTTTACCATGAGCTCTGTAACCCTGGGCACTATCACCGTGAGTGTTGTGTACATGGACACTCTCACCATGAGCAATGTCACCATGAATACTGTCACCCTGTGCATTGTCACCATGGGCACTGTCACCATGAGCATTACACCGTGAGAATTGTGACTCTGGGCACTGTCACCATGGGCACATGTGCCATCGGCACTATCGCCGTGAACACTGTCACCATGAGCACTGTCACTGTGTGCAGTTTCAGCATACACACTGTCACCGTAAGCAATGTCACCATGAGCAATATCTCCATGGGCATTGTCACCATTTTGCACTGCCACCACGTGCAGTGTCACCATGGACACTTTTACCGTGAGTACTGTCACCATGGGTAATATCACCATGGGCAATGTCACCCTGAGCACTATTACAGTGAGCACTATCACCATGAGCACTCTCACTGTGGTCACTGTCACCATGAGCACTGTCGCCATGGGTACTGGCACAATGCGGACTGGCACCATGAGCCCTGTCACCGTGGCCACTATCACTGTGAGCACTCTCACCGTGGTCACTGTCACCATTGGCACTGTTACTAGGAGCACTGTCACCATGGTCACATTCAACGTAAGAGCTGTCAACACGGAGACTATCACCATTGGCACTGTCACCATGGGGTTGTCACCATGAGCACTATCACCATGGGCGATGTCTCCATGGGCAGTTTCACCATGAGCACTGTCACTATTGGCACTCTCACCATCGGCACTGTCACCATGGGCACTGTCACCGTGAGCACTGTCACCATGGGCCTTGTCACACTGGGCGCTGTCACCATGGGCACTGTCACCATGAGCACTGTCACAATGGGAAGTATCACCAACGGATTTGTCAGCCTGAGCACTGTCCCTGTGGGCACTGACCCCGTGACATCTATCACCATAAACACTGTAAACATGGGCACTGTCACCATGAGCATGGTCACCATGAGCACTGTCACAACGGGCACTATCACCGTGAGAAATCTCACCATGCTAACTCTCCCCATGGGCACTGTCACCGTGAGAAGTGTCACCATGGGCACTATCACGGTGAGAACAGTCACCATGGTCACTGTCACCATGGGCACTGTCATTAAGAGCATTATCACCCTAAGCACTGTCACTGTGAGAACAGTCACCATGAGCACTGTCAACATGGAAACTATCACCTTGAGCCATGTCACCATGAGCACTGTCACCATGAGATATTTCAACAGGGTCACTTTCACCGTGAGAACTGTGAACACGGGGATTCTCACCATTGACACTGCCTCCGAGGGGTAATCACGATGAGCACTATCACCATGGGCAGTGTCTCCATGGGCAGTTTCACCATGAGCACTCTCACTATTGGCACTATCACCATCGGCACTGTCATCATCGGCACGGTCACCGTGAGCACTGTCACAATGGGCGTTGTCACACTGGGTGCTGTCACCATGGGCACAGTCACCATTCCACTCTCACCATGGGCACTGTGATCTTGGTCACTGTCACCATGGACTCTCTCACCGTGGGCACTGTCACAATGTGAAGTATCACCATGGGCTTTGTCAGCGTGGGCACTGTCACCGTGGGCATGGCCACCATGACATCTATCACCATAAGCACTGTAATCTTGGGCCCTATCACCATGAGCACGGTTACCATGAGCACTGCCACAATGAGAACTGTCACTTATGGCACTGTCCACATGAGGAGTGTCACCATGATCACTGTCACCATGGGCAGGACACCCTGGGTATTGTCACCATGGGCACTGTCACCATGAGCCCACTCACCATGGGAATTGTCAACTTAGGTACTGTCATCATGGGCACTGTCACCGTGAGCACTTTTACCATGAGCTCTGTCACCCTGGGCACTATCACCGTGAGTGTTGTGTACATGGACACTCTCACCATGAGCAATGTCAGAATGAATAATGTTACCCTGTGTATTGTCACCATGGGCACTGTCACCATTAGCATTACACCATGAGAATTGTGACTCTGGGCACTGTCACCATGGGCACATTCGCCATCGGCACTATCGCCAAGAACACTGTCACCGTGAGCCCTGTCACTGTGTGCAGTTTCAGCATACTCACTATCACCGTAAGCAATGTCACCATGAGCAATATCTCCACAGGCACTGTCACCATTTTGCACTGCCACCATGTGCAGTGTCACCATGGACACTTTTACCATGAGTACTGTCACCATGGGTAATATCACCATGGGCACTGTCACTGTGAGCACTGTCACTATGAGAATTGACACCATAGGCCCTGTCAACATGAGAACTGTCACCATCGGCACTGACAACATGGAGAACATCACCTTGAGCACTGTCAACATGAGCACTGTCACCATGAGCAATGTCACCATGGTCACATTCAATGTAAGAACTGTCACCACGGGGACTATCAACATTGGCAATGTCACAGTGGGGTTGTCACCATGAGCACTATCACCGTGGGCAATGTTTCCATGGGCAGTTTCACCATGAGCACTGTCACTATTGGCACTCTCAGCATGGGCATTGTCACAATGGGCACCATCAACGTGAGCACTGTCAACATGGGCCTTGTCACACTGGGTGTTATCAGCATGGGCACTGTCACTGTGGGCACTGTCCCAATGGGAAGTATCACCATGGGCTTTGTCAGCCTAGGCAGTGTCACTGTGGGCACGGACACCGTGACATCTATCACCATAAACACTGTAAACATGGGCACTGTCACCATGAGCACAGTCACCATGAGCATTGTCACAATGAGCACTGTTACTTATGGCACTGCCAACATGAGCACTGTCATTATGGGCATGACAACATGGACACTGTCACCCTAGGCACTCTCACCATAGGCATTATCACTGTGAGAATTGTGAACATGGACACTGTCTCCATGGGCATTATCACCATGTGCACTGTCACCATGAGTACTATCACCCAGGGTATTTTTACAATGGGCACTGTCACTGTGAGCACTACACCTTAAGAATTGTGACTATGGGCACTGTCACCATGGAAACTCTCACCATAGATCTATCACCATGAACACTGTCACCATGAACACTCTAACTGTGTGCAGTGTCACCATGCACACTGTCACAATAAGGACTATCACCATAAGCAAAGTCACCATGAGCAATGTCACCATGAGCAAAGTCACCAATTTGCACTGACACCATGTGCAGAGTAACCATGCGTTTTATCACCATAGGCACTTCTACCCTGAGAAATGTGACCATGCAGAATGTCTCTATGGGCACTGGCACCATGGGCACTATCACCGTGAGCACTGTCAGCATGTGCACTGTCACTATTTAGCACTGTCACCAGGTGAACTACCACCATGGGCACTGTCACGATGGGCACTATCACTGTGAGCACGGTTACCATGGGCACTGTAACAATGCACAGTGTCACCATCGGTACTGTCCCGATGGGAACTGCCACCAAGAACAGTGTCACCATTAGCACTGTCACCACGAGCACTGGCACCTGGGCACTGCTATTATGAGCACTGTCACCATGAGATCTGTCGCTATGAGAACTGCCACCATGGGTATTTTCAACATGAGTACTGTCACCATGGTATTGTCACCATTTGCACTGTCACCATGAACACTATTACCGTGAGCACTCTCACTGTGGTCACTGTCACCATGAGCACTGTCGCCATGGGTACTGGCACAATGTAGACAGACACCATGAGCACTGTCACCATGGGCACCATCAGTGTGAGCACTCTCACCATGGCCACTGTCACCTTGGGCACTGTTACCATGAGCACTGTCACCATAGGCAATGGCACCATGGGCCCTGTCATCATGGGCACTCTCACCATGGGCACTATCAGTGTGAGCAGTGTCACCATGGATACTGCAAACATGAGAACTGTCACCGTGAGTACTGTCACCATGAGTACAGTCCTCACGGGTTGTCACCATGTGCACTGTCACCGTGAGAACTGTCAACAGGGGCACTGTCACCATTTTTCACTGCCACCATGTGCAGTGTCACCATGGGCACTATCACCATGGAAAGTATCACCGTGAACACTGTCACCATGAACACTGCAACTGTGTGCAGTGTCAACATGCACACTGTCACCGTAAGGACTATCACTGTAAGCAAAGTCACTATGAGCAATGTCACCATGGGCACTGTCACCATGAGCACTTGATCACTGAGTACTGTCACCATGGGTAATATCACCATGGGCACTGTCACCGTGAGAACTATCACCGTGAGCAATGCCATGATGGGCACTGGCGCCGTGGGTCTTTTCACTATTAGCACTGAAACAATGTGCACTATCACTGTGAGAAATCTCACCGTGCTAACTGTCCCCAAGGGCACTGTCACAGAGGGAAAAGTCATCATGGGCACTGTCACAGTCAGTATTCTCACCATGGGCACTCTCATTGTGGGCAATGCCTCCGTGAGCACCATTACCATGAACACTGCTACCATGAACACTCTCATGATAAGAACTGTCACCATGGGCACAGACACCATGGGCACTCTCACGGTGTGCACTGTCACCAGGGGCACTGTCAAAATGGGCACTGTCACCATGAGCACTGGAACCATGGGCATTCTCACCATGGGCACTATCACCATGAGCAGTATTACCATGGGCACTCTCACTATTTTGCACTGCCACCAGATGCACCATAACCATGTGCACTGTCACCATGGGCAGTGTCACCATCGGTAGTCTAACCATGCGCACTTCCACCACGATCACTGCCACCAAGAGCACTGTCACCATGATCACTGCCACCATGAGCACTGTCACAAGAACTGCCAATATGAGAACTGCCACCATGGGCACTATCACCATGATTAGTGTCACCGTGGGTATTGTCACCTTGGGCACTGTCAACGTGAGAAATATCACCGTGAGCACTATCACCCTGAGCACTGTCACCAAGGGAACAGCTTCAATGCGGATGGTCACCATGAACACTGTCACACTGGGCACTATCACCGTGAGAACAGTCACCGTGGTCACTGTCACCATGAGCACATTTTCTGTGAGCTCGGTCACCCTTGGTATTGTCACCATTGGTGGTATCGCCGTGAGAGTTGTGAACATGGGCACTCTCACCATGGGCAATATAACCATGAATACTGTCACCCTGTGTATTTTCACCATGGGCACTGTCACTGTGAGCACTACACTGTGAGAGTTGTGACTATGGTCACTGTCACCATGGACACTCTCACCATGAGAACTATCACCATGAACACTGTCACCATGAACACTGTCACTGTGTGCAGGTTCATCATGTGCACTGTCACTGTAAGGACTATCACTGTAAGCAAAGTCACCATGAGCAATATCACCATGGGCACTGTCACCATTTTGCACTGCCACCATATGCAGTGGCACCATGGGTAATATCACCATAGCCACTTTCAACATGAGAAATGTAACCGTGTGGAATGTCGTTATGGGCACTGGCACCATGGGAATCATCACAGTGAGCACTGTCACAACAGGCACTATCAACATGAGAAATCTCACCAGGCTAACTGTCCACATGGGCACTGTCACCGTGAGAAGTGTCACCATGGGCACTGTCACTGTCGGCACTGTCACCATGGGCACTGTCATTGTGGGCACTGTCTCCATGGCCACTGCCACCGTGTGCTCTGTCACCATGAACTCTGTAACAATGCCCATTATCACCGTGTGCACTGTCACCATGGGCACTATCACCGTGAGCACTGTCAGCATGTGCACTGTCACTATTTAGCACTGTCACCAAGTGAACTACCACCATGGGCACTGTCACAATGTTCACTATCACCGTGAGCACGGTTACCATGGGCACTGTAACAATGCACAGTGTCACCATCAGTACTGTCCCAATGGGGACTGCCACCAAGAACACTGTCACCATTAGCATTGTCACGACGAGCACTGGCACCTTGGCACTGCTATTATGAGCACTGTCACCATGAGATCTGTCGCTATGAGAACTGCCACCATGGGTATTTTCAACATGAGTACTGTCACCATGGGTATTGTCACCATGGGCACTGTCACCGTGAGCACTACACCGTGAGAATTGTGACTATGGGCACTGTCACCATGGGCACATTCACGATCGGCACTATCGCCATGAACACTGTCACCATGAGCACTATCACTGTGTGCAGTTTCACAATACACACTATCACCGTAGGGAATATCACCATAAGCAATGTCACCATGAGCAAGATCACCATGGGCACTGTCACCATTTTGCACTGCCACCATGTGCAGTGTCACCATGGGCAATTTCACTATGAGAACTGTCACCATGGGAAATATCACCGTGGGCACTGTCACCATGAGCACTGTCACTATGAGAATTTACACCATTGGTCCTGTCAACATGAGAACTGTCACCATCGGCACTGTCAACATGGAGACCATCACCTTGAGCACTGTCAACATGAGTACTGTCACCATGAGCAATGTCACCATGGTCACATTTAATGTAAGAACTGTCACCACGGGGACTATCACCATTGGCAATGTCACGGGCTTGTCACCATGAGCACTATCACCATGGGCGATGTCTCCATGGGCAGTTTCACCATGAGCACTGTCACTATTGGCACTCTCACAATGGGCACCATCACCGTGAGCAGTGTCACCATGGGCCTTGTCACACTGGGTGCTTTTAGCATGGGCACTGTCACCGTGGGCACTGTCTCAATGAGAAGTATAACCATGGGCTTTGTCAGCCTAGGCAGTGTCACTGTGGGCACGGACATCGTGACATCTATCACCATAAACACTGTAAACATGGGCACTGTCACCATGATCACGGTCACCATGAGCATTGATACAATGAGCACTGTTATTTATGGCACTGCCAACATGAGCACTGTCACCATGGGCAAGACACCATGGGCACTGCCACCATGGGCATTGTCACCCTAGGCACTCTCAACATAGGCATTATCACTATGAGAATTGTGAACATGGACACTGTCTCCATGGGCATTAACACCATTAGCACTGTCACCATGAGTACTGTCAGCATGTGCACTGTCACTATTTAGCACTGTCACCAGGTGAACTACCACCATGGGCACTATCACGATGTGCACTATCACCATGAGCACGGTTACCATAGGCACTGTAACAATGTGCAGTGTCACCATCGGTACTGTCTCCATAGGAACTGCCACCAACAGCACTGTCACCATTAACACTGTCACCACCTTGGGACTGTTATTATGAGCATGGTCAGCATGAGAACTGTCGCTGTGAGAACTGCCACCATAGGTATTTTCAACAAGAGTACTGTCACCGTGGGTATTGTCATCATTTGCACTGTCACCATGAGCACTATTACCGTGAGCACTCTCACTGTGGTCACTGACACCATGAGCACTGTTGCCATGGGTACTGGCACAATGCGGACTGGCACCATGAACCCTGTCACTGTGGCCACTATCAATGTGAGCACTCTCACCGTGGTCACTGTCACCATGGGCACTGTTACCAGGAGACCTGTAACCATGGTCACATTCAACATAAGAGCTGTCACCATGGGGACTATCACCTTCGGCACTGTCACCATGGGCACTGTCACCATGAGCACTGTCACCATGGGCCTTGTCACACTGGGCGCTGTCACCGTGAGCACTGCCACAATGGGAAGTATCACCATGGGATTTGTCAGCCTGAGCACTGTCCCCGTGGGCACTGACACCATGACATCTATCACCATAAACACTGTAACAAGGGAACGGTCACCATGAGCACTGCCACAATGGGCCCTGTTATTTATGGCACTGCCAACATGAGCACTGTCACCATGAGCACTGTCACAATGGCCATGACACCATGGGCCCTGTCACCATGGGTATTGTCACCCTAGGTAATCTCGCCATAGGCATTGTCACTGTGAGAATCGTGAACATGGGCAATGTCACCATAAGCACTGTCACCATGAGTACTGTCACCCTGGGTATTTCCACTATGGGCACTGTCACTGTGAGCACTACACCATGAGAATTGTGACTATGGGCACTGTCAACATGGACACTCTCACCATGGGAACTATCACCGTGAACACTGTCAGCATGAACACTGTCACTGTGTGCAGTGTCACCATGCACAATGTCACCGTAAGGACTATCACCGTAAGCAAAGTCACCATGAGCAATGTCACCATGGGCACGGTCACCATTTTGCACTGCCACCATGTGCAGTGTCACCATGGGTAATATCACCATAGGCACTTTCACAGTGAGAAATGTGACCATGCGGAGTGTCTCAATGGGCACTGGCACCATGGGCATTGTCACTGTGAGCACTGTCACAACGGGCACTATCACTATGAAAAATCTCACCATGCTAACTGTCCCCATGGGCACTATCACCGTGAGAAGTGTCACCATGGGCACCGTCACTGTTGGCACTGTCACCATGAACACTGTCACCATGGCTACTATCACTGTGAGAACAGTCACCATGGGCACTGTCAACATGGAGACTATCACCTTGAGCCCTGTCACCATGAGCACTGTCACCATGAGATATTTCAAGAGGGTCACTTTCACCATGAGAACTGTCAACACGGGGACTCTCACCATTGACACTGACTCCAAGGGGTTTTCACGATGAGCACTATCACCATGGGCAGTGTCTCCATGGGAAGGTTCACCATGAGCACTCTCACTATTGGCACTATCACCATCGGCACCGTCATCATCGGCACGGTCTCCGTGAGCACTGTCACAATGGGCATTGTCACACTGGGTGCTTTCACCATGGGCACTGTCACCATTCCACTCTCACCATGGACACTGTGATCTTGGTCACTGCCACCATGGGCTCTGTCACCGTGGGCACTGTCACAATGGGAAGTATAACCATGGGCTTTGTCAGCATGGGCGCTGTCACCGTGGGCATGGCCACCATGACATCTATCACCATAAGCACTGTAAACTTGGGCCCTGTCACCATGAGCACGGTTACCATGAGCACTGCCACAATGAGAACTGTCACTTATGGCACTGTCCACATGAGGAGTGTCACCATGATCACTGTCACCATGGAAAGGAAACCCTGGGCACTGTCACCATGAGCACTCTCACCATGGGAATTGTCACCTTAGGTACAGTCACCATGGGCACTGTCACCGTGAGCACTTTTACCATGAGCTCTGTAACCCTGGGCACTATCACCGTGAGTGTTGTGTACATGGACACTCTCACCATGAGCAATGTCACCATGAATACTGTCACCCTGTGCATTGTCACCATGGGCACTGTCACCATGAGCATTACACCGTGAGAATTGTGACTCTGGGCACTGTCACCATGGGCACATGTGCCATCGGCACTATCGCCGTGAACACTGTCACCATGAGCACTGTCACTGTGTGCAGTTTTAGCATACACACTGTCACCGTAAGCAATGTCACCATGAGCAATATCTCCATGGGCATTGTCACCATTTTGCACTGCCACCACGTGCAGTGTCACCATGGACACTTTTACCGTGAGTACTGTCACCATGGGTAATATCACCATGGGCAATGTCACCCTGAGCACTATTACAGTGAGCACTATCACCATGAGCACTCTCACTGTGGTCACTGTCACCATGAGCACTGTCGCCATGGGTACTGGCACAATGCGGACTGGCACCATGAGCCCTGTCACCGTGGCCACTATCACTGTGAGCACTCTCACCGTGGTCACTGTCACCATTGGCACTGTTACTAGGAGCACTGTCACCATGGTCACATTCAACGTAAGAGCTGTCAACACGGAGACTATCACCATTGGCACTGTCACCATGGGGTTGTCACCATGAGCACTATCACCATGGGCGATGTCTCCATGGGCAGTTTCACCATGAGCACTGTCACTATTGGCACTCTCACCATCGGCACTGTCACCATGGGCACTGTCACCGTGAGCACTGTCACCATGGGCCTTGTCACACTGGGCGCTGTCACCATGGGCACTGTCACCATGAGCACTGTCACAATGGGAAGTATCACCAACGGATTTGTCAGCCTGAGCACTGTCCCTGTGGGCACTGACCCCGTGACATCTATCACCATAAACACTGTAAACATGGGCACTGTCACCATGAGCATGGTCACCATGAGCACTGTCACAACGGGCACTATCACCGTGAGAAATCTCACCATGCTAACTCTCCCCATGGGCACTGTCACCGTGAGAAGTGTCACCATGGGCACTATCACGGTGAGAACAGTCACCATGGTCACTGTCACCATGGGCACTGTCATTAAGAGCATTATCACCCTAAGCACTGTCACTGTGAGAACAGTCACCATGAGCACTGTCAACATGGAAACTATCACCTTGAGCCATGTCACCATGAGCACTGTCACCATGAGATATTTCAACAGGGTCACTTTCACCGTGAGAACTGTGAACACGGGGATTCTCACCATTGACACTGCCTCCGAGGGGTAATCACGATGAGCACTATCACCATGGGCAGTGTCTCCATGGGCAGTTTCACCATGAGCACTCTCACTATTGGCACTATCACCATCGGCACTGTCATCATCGGCACGGTCACCGTGAGCACTGTCACAATGGGCGTTGTCACACTGGGTGCTGTCACCATGGGCACAGTCACCATTCCACTCTCACCATGGGCACTGTGATCTTGGTCACTGTCACCATGGACTCTCTCACCGTGGGCACTGTCACAATGTGAAGTATCACCATGGGCTTTGTCAGCGTGGGCACTGTCACCGTGGGCATGGCCACCATGACATCTATCACCATAAGCACTGTAATCTTGGGCCCTATCACCATGAGCACGGTTACCATGAGCACTGCCACAATGAGAACTGTCACTTATGGCACTGTCCACATGAGGAGTGTCACCATGATCACTGTCACCATGGGCAGGACACCCTGGGTATTGTCACCATGGGCACTGTCACCATGAGCCCACTCACCATGGGAATTGTCAACTTAGGTACTGTCATCATGGGCACTGTCACCGTGAGCACTTTTACCATGAGCTCTGTCACCCTGGGCACTATCACCGTGAGTGTTGTGTACATGGACACTCTCACCATGAGCAATGTCAGAATGAATAATGTTACCCTGTGTATTGTCACCATGGGCACTGTCACCATTAGCATTACACCATGAGAATTGTGACTCTGGGCACTGTCACCATGGGCACATTCGCCATCGGCACTATCGCCAAGAACACTGTCACCGTGAGCCCTGTCACTGTGTGCAGTTTCAGCATACTCACTATCACCGTAAGCAATGTCACCATGAGCAATATCTCCACAGGCACTGTCACCATTTTGCACTGCCACCATGTGCAGTGTCACCATGGACACTTTTACCATGAGTACTGTCACCATGGGTAATATCACCATGGGCACTGTCACTGTGAGCACTGTCACTATGAGAATTGACACCATAGGCCCTGTCAACATGAGAACTGTCACCATCGGCACTGACAACATGGAGAACATCACCTTGAGCACTGTCAACATGAGCACTGTCACCATGAGCAATGTCACCATGGTCACATTCAATGTAAGAACTGTCACCACGGGGACTATCAACATTGGCAATGTCACAGTGGGGTTGTCACCATGAGCACTATCACCGTGGGCAATGTTTCCATGGGCAGTTTCACCATGAGCACTGTCACTATTGGCACTCTCAGCATGGGCATTGTCACAATGGGCACCATCAACGTGAGCACTGTCAACATGGGCCTTGTCACACTGGGTGTTATCAGCATGGGCACTGTCACTGTGGGCACTGTCCCAATGGGAAGTATCACCATGGGCTTTGTCAGCCTAGGCAGTGTCACTGTGGGCACGGACACCGTGACATCTATCACCATAAACACTGTAAACATGGGCACTGTCACCATGAGCACAGTCACCATGAGCATTGTCACAATGAGCACTGTTACTTATGGCACTGCCAACATGAGCACTGTCATTATGGGCATGACAACATGGACACTGTCACCCTAGGCACTCTCACCATAGGCATTATCACTGTGAGAATTGTGAACATGGACACTGTCTCCATGGGCATTATCACCATGTGCACTGTCACCATGAGTACTATCACCCAGGGTATTTTTACAATGGGCACTGTCACTGTGAGCACTACACCTTAAGAATTGTGACTATGGGCACTGTCACCATGGAAACTCTCACCATAGATCTATCACCATGAACACTGTCACCATGAACACTCTAACTGTGTGCAGTGTCACCATGCACACTGTCACAATAAGGACTATCACCATAAGCAAAGTCACCATGAGCAATGTCACCATGAGCAAAGTCACCAATTTGCACTGACACCATGTGCAGAGTAACCATGCGTTTTATCACCATAGGCACTTCTACCCTGAGAAATGTGACCATGCAGAATGTCTCTATGGGCACTGGCACCATGGGCACTATCACCGTGAGCACTGTCAGCATGTGCACTGTCACTATTTAGCACTGTCACCAGGTGAACTACCACCATGGGCACTGTCACGATGGGCACTATCACTGTGAGCACGGTTACCATGGGCACTGTAACAATGCACAGTGTCACCATCGGTACTGTCCCGATGGGAACTGCCACCAAGAACAGTGTCACCATTAGCACTGTCACCACGAGCACTGGCACCTGGGCACTGCTATTATGAGCACTGTCACCATGAGATCTGTCGCTATGAGAACTGCCACCATGGGTATTTTCAACATGAGTACTGTCACCATGGTATTGTCACCATTTGCACTGTCACCATGAACACTATTACCGTGAGCACTCTCACTGTGGTCACTGTCACCATGAGCACTGTCGCCATGGGTACTGGCACAATGTAGACAGACACCATGAGCACTGTCACCATGGGCACCATCAGTGTGAGCACTCTCACCATGGCCACTGTCACCTTGGGCACTGTTACCATGAGCACTGTCACCATAGGCAATGGCACCATGGGCCCTGTCATCATGGGCACTCTCACCATGGGCACTATCAGTGTGAGCAGTGTCACCATGGATACTGCAAACATGAGAACTGTCACCGTGAGTACTGTCACCATGAGTACAGTCCTCACGGGTTGTCACCATGTGCACTGTCACCGTGAGAACTGTCAACAGGGGCACTGTCACCATTTTTCACTGCCACCATGTGCAGTGTCACCATGGGCACTATCACCATGGAAAGTATCACCGTGAACACTGTCACCATGAACACTGCAACTGTGTGCAGTGTCAACATGCACACTGTCACCGTAAGGACTATCACTGTAAGCAAAGTCACTATGAGCAATGTCACCATGGGCACTGTCACCATGAGCACTTGATCACTGAGTACTGTCACCATGGGTAATATCACCATGGGCACTGTCACCGTGAGAACTATCACCGTGAGCAATGCCATGATGGGCACTGGCGCCGTGGGTCTTTTCACTATTAGCACTGAAACAATGTGCACTATCACTGTGAGAAATCTCACCGTGCTAACTGTCCCCAAGGGCACTGTCACAGAGGGAAAAGTCATCATGGGCACTGTCACAGTCAGTATTCTCACCATGGGCACTCTCATTGTGGGCAATGCCTCCGTGAGCACCATTACCATGAACACTGCTACCATGAACACTCTCATGATAAGAACTGTCACCATGGGCACAGACACCATGGGCACTCTCACGGTGTGCACTGTCACCAGGGGCACTGTCAAAATGGGCACTGTCACCATGAGCACTGGAACCATGGGCATTCTCACCATGGGCACTATCACCATGAGCAGTATTACCGTGGGCACTCTCACTATTTTGCACTGCCACCAGATGCACCATAACCATGTGCACTGTCACCATGGGCAGTGTCACCATCGGTAGTCTAACCATGCGCACTTCCACCACGATCACTGCCACCAAGAGCACTGTCACCATGATCACTGCCACCATGAGCACTGTCACAAGAACTGCCAATATGAGAACTGCCACCATGGGCACTATCACCATGATTAGTGTCACCGTGGGTATTGTCACCTTGGGCACTGTCAACGTGAGAAATATCACCGTGAGCACTATCACCCTGAGCACTGTCACCAAGGGAACAGCTTCAATGCGGATGGTCACCATGAACACTGTCACACTGGGCACTATCACCGTGAGAACAGTCACCGTGGTCACTGTCACCATGAGCACATTTTCTGTGAGCTCGGTCACCCTTGGTATTGTCACCATTGGTGGTATCGCCGTGAGAGTTGTGAACATGGGCACTCTCACCATGGGCAATATAACCATGAATACTGTCACCCTGTGTATTTTCACCATGGGCACTGTCACTGTGAGCACTACACTGTGAGAGTTGTGACTATGGTCACTGTCACCATGGACACTCTCACCATGAGAACTATCACCATGAACACTGTCACCATGAACACTGTCACTGTGTGCAGGTTCATCATGTGCACTGTCACTGTAAGGACTATCACTGTAAGCAAAGTCACCATGAGCAATATCACCATGGGCACTGTCACCATTTTGCACTGCCACCATATGCAGTGGCACCATGGGTAATATCACCATAGCCACTTTCAACATGAGAAATGTAACCGTGTGGAATGTCGTTATGGGCACTGGCACCATGGGAATCATCACAGTGAGCACTGTCACAACAGGCACTATCAACATGAGAAATCTCACCAGGCTAACTGTCCACATGGGCACTGTCACCGTGAGAAGTGTCACCATGGGCACTGTCACTGTCGGCACTGTCACCATGGGCACTGTCATTATGGGCACTGTCTCCATGGCCACTGCCACCGTGTGCTCTGTCACCATGAACTCTGTAACAATGCCCATTATCACCGTGTGCACTGTCACTATTTAGCACTGTCACCAAGTGAACTACCACCATGGGCACTGTCACAATGTTCACTATCACCGTGAGCACGGTTACCATGGGCACTGTAACAATGCACAGTGTCACCATCAGTACTGTCCCAATGGGGACTGCCACCAAGAACACTGTCACCATTAGCATTGTCACGACGAGCACTGGCACCTTGGCACTGCTATTATGAGCACTGTCACCATGAGATCTGTCGCTATGAGAACTGCCACCATGGGTATTTTCAACATGAGTACTGTCACCATGGGTATTGTCACCATGGGCACTGTCACCGTGAGCACTACACCGTGAGAATTGTGACTATGGGCACTGTCACCATGGGCACATTCACGATCGGCACTATCGCCATGAACACTGTCACCATGAGCACTATCACTGTGTGCAGTTTCACAATACACACTATCACCGTAGGGAATATCACCATAAGCAATGTCACCATGAGCAAGATCACCATGGGCACTGTCACCATTTTGCACTGCCACCATGTGCAGTGTCACCATGGGCAATTTCACTATGAGAACTGTCACCATGGGAAATATCACCGTGGGCACTGTCACCATGAGCACTGTCACTATGAGAATTTACACCATTGGTCCTGTCAACATGAGAACTGTCACCATCGGCACTGTCAACATGGAGACCATCACCTTGAGCACTGTCAACATGAGTACTGTCACCATGAGCAATGTCACCATGGTCACATTTAATGTAAGAACTGTCACCACGGGGACTATCACCGTTGGCAATGTCACGGGCTTGTCACCATGAGCACTATCACCATGGGCGATGTCTCCATGGGCAGTTTCACCATGAGCACTGTCACTATTGGCACTCTCACAATGGGCACCATCACCGTGAGCAGTGTCACCATGGGCCTTGTCACACTGGGTGCTTTTAGCATGGGCACTGTCACCGTGGGCACTGTCTCAATGAGAAGTATAACCATGGGCTTTGTCAGCCTAGGCAGTGTCACTGTGGGCACGGACATCGTGACATCTATCACCATAAACACTGTAAACATGGGCACTGTCACCATGATCACGGTCACCATGAGCATTGATACAATGAGCACTGTTATTTATGGCACTGCCAACATGAGCACTGTCACCATGGGCAAGACACCATGGGCACTGCCACCATGGGCATTGTCACCCTAGGCACTCTCAACATAGGCATTATCACTATGAGAATTGTGAACATGGACACTGTCTCCATGGGCATTAACACCATTAGCACTGTCACCATGAGTACTGTCAGCATGTGCACTGTCACTATTTAGCACTGTCACCAGGTGAACTACCACCATGGGCACTATCACGATGTGCACTATCACCATGAGCACGGTTACCATAGGCACTGTAACAATGTGCAGTGTCACCATCGGTACTGTCTCCATAGGAACTGCCACCAACAGCACTGTCACCATTAACACTGTCACCACCTTGGGACTGTTATTATGAGCATGGTCAGCATGAGAACTGTCGCTGTGAGAACTGCCACCATAGGTATTTTCAACAAGAGTACTGTCACCGTGGGTATTGTCATCATTTGCACTGTCACCATGAGCACTATTACCGTGAGCACTCTCACTGTGGTCACTGACACCATGAGCACTGTTGCCATGGGTACTGGCACAATGCGGACTGGCACCATGAACCCTGTCACTGTGGCCACTATCAATGTGAGCACTCTCACCGTGGTCACTGTCACCATGGGCACTGTTACCAGGAGACCTGTAACCATGGTCACATTCAACATAAGAGCTGTCACCATGGGGACTATCACCTTCGGCACTGTCACCATGGGCACTGTCACCATGAGCACTGTCACCATGGGCCTTGTCACACTGGGCGCTGTCACCGTGAGCACTGCCACAATGGGAAGTATCACCATGGGATTTGTCAGCCTGAGCACTGTCCCCGTGGGCACTGACACCATGACATCTATCACCATAAACACTGTAACAAGGGAACGGTCACCATGAGCACTGCCACAATGGGCCCTGTTATTTATGGCACTGCCAACATGAGCACTGTCACCATGAGCACTGTCACAATGGCCATGACACCATGGGCCCTGTCACCATGGGTATTGTCACCCTAGGTAATCTCGCCATAGGCATTGTCACTGTGAGAATCGTGAACATGGGCAATGTCACCATAAGCACTGTCACCATGAGTACTGTCACCCTGGGTATTTCCACTATGGGCACTGTCACTGTGAGCACTACACCATGAGAATTGTGACTATGGGCACTGTCAACATGGACACTCTCACCATGGGAACTATCACCGTGAACACTGTCAGCATGAACACTGTCACTGTGTGCAGTGTCACCATGCACAATGTCACCGTAAGGACTATCACCGTAAGCAAAGTCACCATGAGCAATGTCACCATGGGCACGGTCACCATTTTGCACTGCCACCATGTGCAGTGTCACCATGGGTAATATCACCATAGGCACTTTCACAGTGAGAAATGTGACCATGCGGAGTGTCTCAATGGGCACTGGCACCATGGGCATTGTCACTGTGAGCACTGTCACAACGGGCACTATCACTATGAAAAATCTCACCATGCTAACTGTCCCCATGGGCACTATCACCGTGAGAAGTGTCACCATGGGCACCGTCACTGTTGGCACTGTCACCATGAACACTGTCACCATGGCTACTATCACTGTGAGAACAGTCACCATGGGCACTGTCAACATGGAGACTATCACCTTGAGCCCTGTCACCATGAGCACTGTCACCATGAGATATTTCAAGAGGGTCACTTTCACCATGAGAACTGTCAACACGGGGACTCTCACCATTGACACTGACTCCAAGGGGTTTTCACGATGAGCACTATCACCATGGGCAGTGTCTCCATGGGAAGGTTCACCATGAGCACTCTCACTATTGGCACTATCACCATCGGCACCGTCATCATCGGCACGGTCTCCGTGAGCACTGTCACAATGGGCATTGTCACACTGGGTGCTTTCACCATGGGCACTGTCACCATTCCACTCTCACCATGGACACTGTGATCTTGGTCACTGCCACCATGGGCTCTGTCACCGTGGGCACTGTCACAATGGGAAGTATAACCATGGGCTTTGTCAGCATGGGCGCTGTCACCGTGGGCATGGCCACCATGACATCTATCACCATAAGCACTGTAAACTTGGGCCCTGTCACCATGAGCACGGTTACCATGAGCACTGCCACAATGAGAACTGTCACTTATGGCACTGTCCACATGAGGAGTGTCACCATGATCACTGTCACCATGGAAAGGAAACCCTGGGCACTGTCACCATGAGCACTCTCACCATGGGAATTGTCACCTTAGGTACAGTCACCATGGGCACTGTCACCGTGAGCACTTTTACCATGAGCTCTGTAACCCTGGGCACTATCACCGTGAGTGTTGTGTACATGGACACTCTCACCATGAGCAATGTCACCATGAATACTGTCACCCTGTGCATTGTCACCATGGGCACTGTCACCATGAGCATTACACCGTGAGAATTGTGACTCTGGGCACTGTCACCATGGGCACATGTGCCATCGGCACTATCGCCGTGAACACTGTCACCATGAGCACTGTCACTGTGTGCAGTTTCAGCATACACACTGTCACCGTAAGCAATGTCACCATGAGCAATATCTCCATGGGCATTGTCACCATTTTGCACTGCCACCACGTGCAGTGTCACCATGGACACTTTTACCGTGAGTACTGTCACCATGGGTAATATCACCATGGGCAATGTCACCCTGAGCACTATTACAGTGAGCACTATCACCATGAGCACTCTCACTGTGGTCACTGTCACCATGAGCACTGTCGCCATGGGTACTGGCACAATGCGGACTGGCACCATGAGCCCTGTCACCGTGGCCACTATCACTGTGAGCACTCTCACCGTGGTCACTGTCACCATTGGCACTGTTACTAGGAGCACTGTCACCATGGTCACATTCAACGTAAGAGCTGTCAACACGGAGACTATCACCATTGGCACTGTCACCATGGGGTTGTCACCATGAGCACTATCACCATGGGCGATGTCTCCATGGGCAGTTTCACCATGAGCACTGTCACTATTGGCACTCTCACCATCGGCACTGTCACCATGGGCACTGTCACCGTGAGCACTGTCACCATGGGCCTTGTCACACTGGGCGCTGTCACCATGGGCACTGTCACCATGAGCACTGTCACAATGGGAAGTATCACCAACGGATTTGTCAGCCTGAGCACTGTCCCTGTGGGCACTGACCCCGTGACATCTATCACCATAAACACTGTAAACATGGGCACTGTCACCATGAGCATGGTCACCATGAGCACTGTCACAACGGGCACTATCACCGTGAGAAATCTCACCATGCTAACTCTCCCCATGGGCACTGTCACCGTGAGAAGTGTCACCATGGGCACTATCACGGTGAGAACAGTCACCATGGTCACTGTCACCATGGGCACTGTCATTAAGAGCATTATCACCCTAAGCACTGTCACTGTGAGAACAGTCACCATGAGCACTGTCAACATGGAAACTATCACCTTGAGCCATGTCACCATGAGCACTGTCACCATGAGATATTTCAACAGGGTCACTTTCACCGTGAGAACTGTGAACACGGGGATTCTCACCATTGACACTGCCTCCGAGGGGTAATCACGATGAGCACTATCACCATGGGCAGTGTCTCCATGGGCAGTTTCACCATGAGCACTCTCACTATTGGCACTATCACCATCGGCACTGTCATCATCGGCACGGTCACCGTGAGCACTGTCACAATGGGCATTGTCACACTGGGTGCTGTCACCATGGGCACAGTCACCATTCCACTCTCACCATGGGCACTGTGATCTTGGTCACTGTCACCATGGACTCTCTCACCGTGGGCACTGTCACAATGTGAAGTATCACCATGGGCTTTGTCAGCGTGGGCACTGTCACCGTGGGCATGGCCACCATGACATCTATCACCATAAGCACTGTAATCTTGGGCCCTATCACCATGAGCACGGTTACCATGAGCACTGCCACAATGAGAACTGTCACTTATGGCACTGTCCACATGAGGAGTGTCACCATGATCACTGTCACCATGGGCAGGACACCCTGGGTATTGTCACCATGGGCACTGTCACCATGAGCCCACTCACCATGGGAATTGTCAACTTAGGTACTGTCATCATGGGCACTGTCACCGTGAGCACTTTTACCATGAGCTCTGTCACCCTGGGCACTATCACCGTGAGTGTTGTGTACATGGACACTCTCACCATGAGCAATGTCAGAATGAATAATGTTACCCTGTGTATTGTCACCATGGGCACTGTCACCATTAGCATTACACCATGAGAATTGTGACTCTGGGCACTGTCACCATGGGCACATTCGCCATCGGCACTATCGCCAAGAACACTGTCACCGTGAGCCCTGTCACTGTGTGCAGTTTCAGCATACTCACTATCACCGTAAGCAATGTCACCATGAGCAATATCTCCACAGGCACTGTCACCATTTTGCACTGCCACCATGTGCAGTGTCACCATGGACACTTTTACCATGAGTACTGTCACCATGGGTAATATCACCATGGGCACTGTCACTGTGAGCACTGTCACTATGAGAATTGACACCATAGGCCCTGTCAACATGAGAACTGTCACCATCGGCACTGACAACATGGAGAACATCACCTTGAGCACTGTCAACATGAGCACTGTCACCATGAGCAATGTCACCATGGTCACATTCAATGTAAGAACTGTCACCACGGGGACTATCAACATTGGCAATGTCACAGTGGGGTTGTCACCATGAGCACTATCACCGTGGGCAATGTTTCCATGGGCAGTTTCACCATGAGCACTGTCACTATTGGCACTGTCACAATGGGCACCATCACCGTGAGCAGTGTCACCATGGGCCTTGTCACACTGGGTGCTTTTAGCATGGGCACTGTCACCGTGGGCACTGTCTCAATGAGAAGTATAACCATGGGCTTTGTCAGCCTAGGCAGTGTCACTGTGGGCACGGACATCGTGACATCTATCACCATAAACACTGTAAACATGGGCACTCTCACCATGATCATGGTCACCATGAGCATTGATACAATGAGCACTGTTATTTATGGCACTGCCAACATGAGCACTGTCACCATGGGCAAGACACCATGGGCACTGCCACCATGGGCATTGTCACCCTAGGCACTCTCAACATAGGCATTATCACTATGAGAATTGTGAACATGGACACTGTCTCCATGGGCATTAACACCATTAGCACTGTCACCATGAGTACTGTCAGCATGTGCACTGTCACTATTTAGCACTGTCACCAGGTGAACTACCACCATGGGCACTATCACGATGTGCACTATCACCATGAGCACGGTTACCATAGGCACTGTAACAATGTGCAGTGTCACCATCGGTACTGTCTCCATAGGAACTGCCACCAACAGCACTGTCACCATTAACACTGTCACCACCTTGGGACTGTTATTATGAGCATGGTCAGCATGAGAACTGTCGCTGTGAGAACTGCCACCATAGGTATTTTCAACAAGAGTACTGTCACCGTGGGTATTGTCATCATTTGCACTGTCACCATGAGCACTATTACCGTGAGCACTCTCACTGTGGTCACTGACACCATGAGCACTGTTGCCATGGGTACTGGCACAATGCGGACTGGCACCATGAACCCTGTCACTGTGGCCACTATCAATGTGAGCACTCTCACCGTGGTCACTGTCACCATGGGCACTGTTACCAGGAGACCTGTAACCATGGTCACATTCAACATAAGAGCTGTCACCATGGGGACTATCACCTTCGGCACTGTCACCATGGGCACTGTCACCATGAGCACTGTCACCATGGGCCTTGTCACACTGGGCGCTGTCACCGTGAGCACTGCCACAATGGGAAGTATCACCATGGGATTTGTCAGCCTGAGCACTGTCCCCGTGGGCACTGACACCATGACATCTATCACCATAAACACTGTAACAAGGGAACGGTCACCATGAGCACTGCCACAATGGGCCCTGTTATTTATGGCACTGCCAACATGAGCACTGTCACCATGAGCACTGTCACAATGGCCATGACACCATGGGCCCTGTCACCATGGGTATTGTCACCCTAGGTAATCTCGCCATAGGCATTGTCACTGTGAGAATCGTGAACATGGGCAATGTCACCATAAGCACTGTCACCATGAGTACTGTCACCCTGGGTATTTCCACTATGGGCACTGTCACTGTGAGCACTACACCATGAGAATTGTGACTATGGGCACTGTCAACATGGACACTCTCACCATGGGAACTATCACCGTGAACACTGTCAGCATGAACACTGTCACTGTGTGCAGTGTCACCATGCACAATGTCACCGTAAGGACTATCACCGTAAGCAAAGTCACCATGAGCAATGTCACCATGGGCACGGTCACCATTTTGCACTGCCACCATGTGCAGTGTCACCATGGGTAATATCACCATAGGCACTTTCACAGTGAGAAATGTGACCATGCGGAGTGTCTCAATGGGCACTGGCACCATGGGCATTGTCACTGTGAGCACTGTCACAACGGGCACTATCACTATGAAAAATCTCACCATGCTAACTGTCCCCATGGGCACTATCACCGTGAGAAGTGTCACCATGGGCACTGTCACTGTTGGCACTGTCACCATGAACACTGTCACCATGGCTACTATCACTGTGAGAACAGTCACCATGGGCACTGTCAACATGGAGACTATCACCTTGAGCCCTGTCACCATGAGATATTTCAAGAGGGTCACTTTCACCATGAGAACTGTCAACACGGGGACTCTCACCATTGACACTGACTCCAAGGGGTTTTCACGATGAGCACTATCACCATGGGCAGTGTCTCCATGGGAAGGTTCACCATGAGCACTCTCACTATTGGCACTATCACCATCGGCACCGTCATCATCGGCACGGTCTCCGTGAGCACTGTCACAATGGGCATTGTCACACTGGGTGCTTTCACCATGGGCACTGTCACCATTCCACTCTCACCATGGACACTGTGATCTTGGTCACTGCCACCATGGGCTCTGTCACCGTGGGCACTGTCACAATGGGAAGTATAACCATGGGCTTTGTCAGCATGGGCGCTGTCACCGTGGGCATGGCCACCATGACATCTATCACCATAAGCACTGTAAACTTGGGCCCTGTCACCATGAGCACGGTTACCATGAGCACTGCCACAATGAGAACTGTCACTTATGGCA
Source organism: Mesoplodon mirus (assembly GCF_964341445.2). Lineage (NCBI taxonomy): Eukaryota > Metazoa > Chordata > Mammalia > Artiodactyla > Ziphiidae > Mesoplodon > Mesoplodon mirus. The sequence goes on along the minus strand of NW_028295808.1, from coordinate 2,371,610 downwards.
CTGTCCACATGAGGAGTGTCACCATGATCACTGTCACCATGGAAAGGAAACCCTGGGCACTGTCACCATGAGCACTCTCACCATGGGAATTGTCACCTTAGGTACAGTCACCATGGGCACTGTCACCGTGAGCACTTTTACCATGAGCTCTGTAACCCTGGGCACTATCACCGTGAGTGTTGTGTACATGGACACTCTCACCATGAGCAATGTCACCATGAATACTGTCACCCTGTGCATTGTCACCATGGGCACTGTCACCATGAGCATTACACCGTGAGAATTGTGACTCTGGGCACTGTCACCATGGGCACATGTGCCATCGGCACTATCGCCGTGAACACTGTCACCATGAGCACTGTCACTGTGTGCAGTTTCAGCATACACACTGTCACCGTAAGCAATGTCACCATGAGCAATATCTCCATGGGCATTGTCACCATTTTGCACTGCCACCACGTGCAGTGTCACCATGGACACTTTTACCGTGAGTACTGTCACCATGGGTAATATCACCATGGGCAATGTCACCCTGAGCACTATTACAGTGAGCACTATCACCATGAGCACTCTCACTGTGGTCACTGTCACCATGAGCACTGTCGCCATGGGTACTGGCACAATGCGGACTGGCACCATGAGCCCTGTCACCGTGGCCACTATCACTGTGAGCACTCTCACCGTGGTCACTGTCACCATTGGCACTGTTACTAGGAGCACTGTCACCATGGTCACATTCAACGTAAGAGCTGTCAACACGGAGACTATCACCATTGGCACTGTCACCATGGGGTTGTCACCATGAGCACTATCACCATGGGCGATGTCTCCATGGGCAGTTTCACCATGAGCACTGTCACTATTGGCACTCTCACCATCGGCACTGTCACCATGGGCACTGTCACCGTGAGCACTGTCACCATGGGCCTTGTCACACTGGGCGCTGTCACCATGGGCACTGTCACCATGAGCACTGTCACAATGGGAAGTATCACCAACGGATTTGTCAGCCTGAGCACTGTCCCTGTGGGCACTGACCCCGTGACATCTATCACCATAAACACTGTAAACATGGGCACTGTCACCATGAGCATGGTCACCATGAGCACTGTCACAACGGGCACTATCACCGTGAGAAATCTCACCATGCTAACTCTCCCCATGGGCACTGTCACCGTGAGAAGTGTCACCATGGGCACTATCACGGTGAGAACAGTCACCATGGTCACTGTCACCATGGGCACTGTCATTAAGAGCATTATCACCCTAAGCACTGTCACTGTGAGAACAGTCACCATGAGCACTGTCAACATGGAAACTATCACCTTGAGCCATGTCACCATGAGCACTGTCACCATGAGATATTTCAACAGGGTCACTTTCACCGTGAGAACTGTGAACACGGGGATTCTCACCATTGACACTGCCTCCGAGGGGTAATCACGATGAGCACTATCACCATGGGCAGTGTCTCCATGGGCAGTTTCACCATGAGCACTCTCACTATTGGCACTATCACCATCGGCACTGTCATCATCGGCACGGTCACCGTGAGCACTGTCACAATGGGCGTTGTCACACTGGGTGCTGTCACCATGGGCACAGTCACCATTCCACTCTCACCATGGGCACTGTGATCTTGGTCACTGTCACCATGGACTCTCTCACCGTGGGCACTGTCACAATGTGAAGTATCACCATGGGCTTTGTCAGCGTGGGCACTGTCACCGTGGGCATGGCCACCATGACATCTATCACCATAAGCACTGTAATCTTGGGCCCTATCACCATGAGCACGGTTACCATGAGCACTGCCACAATGAGAACTGTCACTTATGGCACTGTCCACATGAGGAGTGTCACCATGATCACTGTCACCATGGGCAGGACACCCTGGGTATTGTCACCATGGGCACTGTCACCATGAGCCCACTCACCATGGGAATTGTCAACTTAGGTACTGTCATCATGGGCACTGTCACCGTGAGCACTTTTACCATGAGCTCTGTCACCCTGGGCACTATCACCGTGAGTGTTGTGTACATGGACACTCTCACCATGAGCAATGTCAGAATGAATAATGTTACCCTGTGTATTGTCACCATGGGCACTGTCACCATTAGCATTACACCATGAGAATTGTGACTCTGGGCACTGTCACCATGGGCACATTCGCCATCGGCACTATCGCCAAGAACACTGTCACCGTGAGCCCTGTCACTGTGTGCAGTTTCAGCATACTCACTATCACCGTAAGCAATGTCACCATGAGCAATATCTCCACAGGCACTGTCACCATTTTGCACTGCCACCATGTGCAGTGTCACCATGGACACTTTTACCATGAGTACTGTCACCATGGGTAATATCACCATGGGCACTGTCACTGTGAGCACTGTCACTATGAGAATTGACACCATAGGCCCTGTCAACATGAGAACTGTCACCATCGGCACTGACAACATGGAGAACATCACCTTGAGCACTGTCAACATGAGCACTGTCACCATGAGCAATGTCACCATGGTCACATTCAATGTAAGAACTGTCACCACGGGGACTATCAACATTGGCAATGTCACAGTGGGGTTGTCACCATGAGCACTATCACCGTGGGCAATGTTTCCATGGGCAGTTTCACCATGAGCACTGTCACTATTGGCACTCTCAGCATGGGCATTGTCACAATGGGCACCATCAACGTGAGCACTGTCAACATGGGCCTTGTCACACTGGGTGTTATCAGCATGGGCACTGTCACTGTGGGCACTGTCCCAATGGGAAGTATCACCATGGGCTTTGTCAGCCTAGGCAGTGTCACTGTGGGCACGGACACCGTGACATCTATCACCATAAACACTGTAAACATGGGCACTGTCACCATGAGCACAGTCACCATGAGCATTGTCACAATGAGCACTGTTACTTATGGCACTGCCAACATGAGCACTGTCATTATGGGCATGACAACATGGACACTGTCACCCTAGGCACTCTCACCATAGGCATTATCACTGTGAGAATTGTGAACATGGACACTGTCTCCATGGGCATTATCACCATGTGCACTGTCACCATGAGTACTATCACCCAGGGTATTTTTACAATGGGCACTGTCACTGTGAGCACTACACCTTAAGAATTGTGACTATGGGCACTGTCACCATGGAAACTCTCACCATAGATCTATCACCATGAACACTGTCACCATGAACACTCTAACTGTGTGCAGTGTCACCATGCACACTGTCACAATAAGGACTATCACCATAAGCAAAGTCACCATGAGCAATGTCACCATGAGCAAAGTCACCAATTTGCACTGACACCATGTGCAGAGTAACCATGCGTTTTATCACCATAGGCACTTCTACCCTGAGAAATGTGACCATGCAGAATGTCTCTATGGGCACTGGCACCATGGGCACTATCACCGTGAGCACTGTCAGCATGTGCACTGTCACTATTTAGCACTGTCACCAGGTGAACTACCACCATGGGCACTGTCACGATGGGCACTATCACTGTGAGCACGGTTACCATGGGCACTGTAACAATGCACAGTGTCACCATCGGTACTGTCCCGATGGGAACTGCCACCAAGAACAGTGTCACCATTAGCACTGTCACCACGAGCACTGGCACCTGGGCACTGCTATTATGAGCACTGTCACCATGAGATCTGTCGCTATGAGAACTGCCACCATGGGTATTTTCAACATGAGTACTGTCACCATGGTATTGTCACCATTTGCACTGTCACCATGAACACTATTACCGTGAGCACTCTCACTGTGGTCACTGTCACCATGAGCACTGTCGCCATGGGTACTGGCACAATGTAGACAGACACCATGAGCACTGTCACCATGGGCACCATCAGTGTGAGCACTCTCACCATGGCCACTGTCACCTTGGGCACTGTTACCATGAGCACTGTCACCATAGGCAATGGCACCATGGGCCCTGTCATCATGGGCACTCTCACCATGGGCACTATCAGTGTGAGCAGTGTCACCATGGATACTGCAAACATGAGAACTGTCACCGTGAGTACTGTCACCATGAGTACAGTCCTCACGGGTTGTCACCATGTGCACTGTCACCGTGAGAACTGTCAACAGGGGCACTGTCACCATTTTTCACTGCCACCATGTGCAGTGTCACCATGGGCACTATCACCATGGAAAGTATCACCGTGAACACTGTCACCATGAACACTGCAACTGTGTGCAGTGTCAACATGCACACTGTCACCGTAAGGACTATCACTGTAAGCAAAGTCACTATGAGCAATGTCACCATGGGCACTGTCACCATGAGCACTTGATCACTGAGTACTGTCACCATGGGTAATATCACCATGGGCACTGTCACCGTGAGAACTATCACCGTGAGCAATGCCATGATGGGCACTGGCGCCGTGGGTCTTTTCACTATTAGCACTGAAACAATGTGCACTATCACTGTGAGAAATCTCACCGTGCTAACTGTCCCCAAGGGCACTGTCACAGAGGGAAAAGTCATCATGGGCACTGTCACAGTCAGTATTCTCACCATGGGCACTCTCATTGTGGGCAATGCCTCCGTGAGCACCATTACCATGAACACTGCTACCATGAACACTCTCATGATAAGAACTGTCACCATGGGCACAGACACCATGGGCACTCTCACGGTGTGCACTGTCACCAGGGGCACTGTCAAAATGGGCACTGTCACCATGAGCACTGGAACCATGGGCATTCTCACCATGGGCACTATCACCATGAGCAGTATTACCATGGGCACTCTCACTATTTTGCACTGCCACCAGATGCACCATAACCATGTGCACTGTCACCATGGGCAGTGTCACCATCGGTAGTCTAACCATGCGCACTTCCACCACGATCACTGCCACCAAGAGCACTGTCACCATGATCACTGCCACCATGAGCACTGTCACAAGAACTGCCAATATGAGAACTGCCACCATGGGCACTATCACCATGATTAGTGTCACCGTGGGTATTGTCACCTTGGGCACTGTCAACGTGAGAAATATCACCGTGAGCACTATCACCCTGAGCACTGTCACCAAGGGAACAGCTTCAATGCGGATGGTCACCATGAACACTGTCACACTGGGCACTATCACCGTGAGAACAGTCACCGTGGTCACTGTCACCATGAGCACATTTTCTGTGAGCTCGGTCACCCTTGGTATTGTCACCATTGGTGGTATCGCCGTGAGAGTTGTGAACATGGGCACTCTCACCATGGGCAATATAACCATGAATACTGTCACCCTGTGTATTTTCACCATGGGCACTGTCACTGTGAGCACTACACTGTGAGAGTTGTGACTATGGTCACTGTCACCATGGACACTCTCACCATGAGAACTATCACCATGAACACTGTCACCATGAACACTGTCACTGTGTGCAGGTTCATCATGTGCACTGTCACTGTAAGGACTATCACTGTAAGCAAAGTCACCATGAGCAATATCACCATGGGCACTGTCACCATTTTGCACTGCCACCATATGCAGTGGCACCATGGGTAATATCACCATAGCCACTTTCAACATGAGAAATGTAACCGTGTGGAATGTCGTTATGGGCACTGGCACCATGGGAATCATCACAGTGAGCACTGTCACAACAGGCACTATCAACATGAGAAATCTCACCAGGCTAACTGTCCACATGGGCACTGTCACCGTGAGAAGTGTCACCATGGGCACTGTCACTGTCGGCACTGTCATTGTGGGCACTGTCTCCATGGCCACTGCCACCGTGTGCTCTGTCACCATGAACTCTGTAACAATGCCCATTATCACCGTGTGCACTGTCACCATGGGCACTATCACCATGAGCACTGTCAGCATGTGCACTGTCACTATTTAGCACTGTCACCAAGTGAACTACCACCATGGGCACTGTCACAATGTTCACTATCACCGTGAGCACGGTTACCATGGGCACTGTAACAATGCACAGTGTCACCATCAGTACTGTCCCAATGGGGACTGCCACCAAGAACACTGTCACCATTAGCATTGTCACGACGAGCACTGGCACCTTGGCACTGCTATTATGAGCACTGTCACCATGAGATCTGTCGCTATGAGAACTGCCACCATGGGTATTTTCAACATGAGTACTGTCACCATGGGTATTGTCACCATGGGCACTGTCACCGTGAGCACTACACCGTGAGAATTGTGACTATGGGCACTGTCACCATGGGCACATTCACGATCGGCACTATCGCCATGAACACTGTCACCATGAGCACTATCACTGTGTGCAGTTTCACAATACACACTATCACCGTAGGGAATATCACCATAAGCAATGTCACCATGAGCAAGATCACCATGGGCACTGTCACCATTTTGCACTGCCACCATGTGCAGTGTCACCATGGGCAATTTCACTATGAGAACTGTCACCATGGGAAATATCACCGTGGGCACTGTCACCATGAGCACTGTCACTATGAGAATTTACACCATTGGTCCTGTCAACATGAGAACTGTCACCATCGGCACTGTCAACATGGAGACCATCACCTTGAGCACTGTCAACATGAGTACTGTCACCATGAGCAATGTCACCATGGTCACATTTAATGTAAGAACTGTCACCACGGGGACTATCACCGTTGGCAATGTCACGGGCTTGTCACCATGAGCACTATCACCATGGGCGATGTCTCCATGGGCAGTTTCACCATGAGCACTGTCACTATTGGCACTGTCACAATGGGCACCATCACCGTGAGCAGTGTCACCATGGGCCTTGTCACACTGGGTGCTTTTAGCATGGGCACTGTCACCGTGGGCACTGTCTCAATGAGAAGTATAACCATGGGCTTTGTCAGCCTAGGCAGTGTCACTGTGGGCACGGACATCGTGACATCTATCACCATAAACACTGTAAACATGGGCACTGTCACCATGATCACGGTCACCATGAGCATTGATACAATGAGCACTGTTATTTATGGCACTGCCAACATGAGCACTGTCACCATGGGCAAGACACCATGGGCACTGCCACCATGGGCATTGTCACCCTAGGCACTCTCAACATAGGCATTATCACGATGAGAATTGTGAACATGGACACTGTCTCCATGGGCATTAACACCATTAGCACTGTCACCATGAGTACTGTCAGCATGTGCACTGTCACTATTTAGCACTGTCACCAGGTGAACTACCACCATGGGCACTATCACGATGTGCACTATCACCATGAGCACGGTTACCATAGGCACTGTAACAATGTGCAGTGTCACCATCGGTACTGTCTCCATAGGAACTGCCACCAACAGCACTGTCACCATTAACACTGTCACCACCTTGGGACTGTTATTATGAGCATGGTCAGCATGAGAACTGTCGCTGTGAGAACTGCCACCATAGGTATTTTCAACAAGAGTACTGTCACCGTGGGTATTGTCATCATTTGCACTGTCACCATGAGCACTATTACCGTGAGCACTCTCACTGTGGTCACTGACACCATGAGCACTGTTGCCATGGGTACTGGCACAATGCGGACTGGCACCATGAACCCTGTCACTGTGGCCACTATCAATGTGAGCACTCTCACCGTGGTCACTGTCACCATGGGCACTGTTACCAGGAGACCTGTAACCATGGTCACATTCAACATAAGAGCTGTCACCATGGGGACTATCACCTTCGGCACTGTCACCATGGGCACTGTCACCATGAGCACTGTCACCATGGGCCTTGTCACACTGGGCGCTGTCACCGTGAGCACTGCCACAATGGGAAGTATCACCATGGGATTTGTCAGCCTGAGCACTGTCCCCGTGGGCACTGACACCATGACATCTATCACCATAAACACTGTAACAAGGGAACGGTCACCATGAGCACTGCCACAATGGGCCCTGTTATTTATGGCACTGCCAACATGAGCACTGTCACCATGAGCACTGTCACAATGGCCATGACACCATGGGCCCTGTCACCATGGGTATTGTCACCCTAGGTAATCTCGCCATAGGCATTGTCACTGTGAGAATCGTGAACATGGGCAATGTCACCATAAGCACTGTCACCATGAGTACTGTCACCCTGGGTATTTCCACTATGGGCACTGTCACTGTGAGCACTACACCATGAGAATTGTGACTATGGGCACTGTCAACATGGACACTCTCACCATGGGAACTATCACCGTGAACACTGTCAGCATGAACACTGTCACTGTGTGCAGTGTCACCATGCACAATGTCACCATAAGGACTATCACCGTAAGCAAAGTCACCATGAGCAATGTCACCATGGGCACGGTCACCATTTTGCACTGCCACCATGTGCAGTGTCACCATGGGTAATATCACCATAGGCACTTTCACAGTGAGAAATGTGACCATGCGGAGTGTCTCAATGGGCACTGGCACCATGGGCATTGTCACTGTGAGCACTGTCACAACGGGCACTATCACTATGAAAAATCTCACCATGCTAACTGTCCCCATGGGCACTATCACCGTGAGAAGTGTCACCATGGGCACTGTCACTGTTGGCACTGTCACCATGAACACTGTCACCATGGCTACTATCACTGTGAGAACAGTCACCATGGGCACTGTCAACATGGAGACTATCACCTTGAGCCCTGTCACCATGAGATATTTCAAGAGGGTCACTTTCACCATGAGAACTGTCAACACGGGGACTCTCACCATTGACACTGACTCCAAGGGGTTTTCACGATGAGCACTATCACCATGGGCAGTGTCTCCATGGGAAGGTTCACCATGAGCACTCTCACTATTGGCACTATCACCATCGGCACCGTCATCATCGGCACGGTCTCCGTGAGCACTGTCACAATGGGCATTGTCACACTGGGTGCTTTCACCATGGGCACTGTCACCATTCCACTCTCACCATGGACACTGTGATCTTGGTCACTGCCACCATGGGCTCTGTCACCGTGGGCACTGTCACAATGGGAAGTATAACCATGGGCTTTGTCAGCATGGGCGCTGTCACCGTGGGCATGGCCACCATGACATCTATCACCATAAGCACTGTAAACTTGGGCCCTGTCACCATGAGCACGGTTACCATGAGCACTGCCACAATGAGAACTGTCACTTATGGCACTGTCCACATGAGGAGTGTCACCATGATCACTGTCACCATGGAAAGGAAACCCTGGGCACTGTCACCATGAGCACTCTCACCATGGGAATTGTCACCTTAGGTACAGTCACCATGGGCACTGTCACCGTGAGCACTTTTACCATGAGCTCTGTAACCCTGGGCACTATCACCGTGAGTGTTGTGTACATGGACACTCTCACCATGAGCAATGTCACCATGAATACTGTCACCCTGTGCATTGTCACCATGGGCACTGTCACCATGAGCATTACACCGTGAGAATTGTGACTCTGGGCACTGTCACCATGGGCACATGTGCCATCGGCACTATCGCCGTGAACACTGTCACCATGAGCACTGTCACTGTGTGCAGTTTCAGCATACACACTGTCACCGTAAGCAATGTCACCATGAGCAATATCTCCATGGGCATTGTCACCATTTTGCACTGCCACCACGTGCAGTGTCACCATGGACACTTTTACCGTGAGTACTGTCACCATGGGTAATATCACCATGGGCAATGTCACCCTGAGCACTATTACAGTGAGCACTATCACCATGAGCACTCTCACTGTGGTCACTGTCACCATGAGCACTGTCGCCATGGGTACTGGCACAATGCGGACTGGCACCATGAGCCCTGTCACCGTGGCCACTATCACTGTGAGCACTCTCACCGTGGTCACTGTCACCATTGGCACTGTTACTAGGAGCACTGTCACCATGGTCACATTCAACGTAAGAGCTGTCAACACGGAGACTATCACCATTGGCACTGTCACCATGGGGTTGTCACCATGAGCACTATCACCATGGGCGATGTCTCCATGGGCAGTTTCACCATGAGCACTGTCACTATTGGCACTCTCACCATCGGCACTGTCACCATGGGCACTGTCACCGTGAGCACTGTCACCATGGGCCTTGTCACACTGGGCGCTGTCACCATGGGCACTGTCACCATGAGCACTGTCACAATGGGAAGTATCACCAACGGATTTGTCAGCCTGAGCACTGTCCCTGTGGGCACTGACCCCGTGACATCTATCACCATAAACACTGTAAACATGGGCACTGTCACCATGAGCATGGTCACCATGAGCACTGTCACAACGGGCACTATCACCGTGAGAAATCTCACCATGCTAACTCTCCCCATGGGCACTGTCACCGTGAGAAGTGTCACCATGGGCACTATCACGGTGAGAACAGTCACCATGGTCACTGTCACCATGGGCACTGTCATTAAGAGCATTATCACCCTAAGCACTGTCACTGTGAGAACAGTCACCATGAGCACTGTCAACATGGAAACTATCACCTTGAGCCATGTCACCATGAGCACTGTCACCATGAGATATTTCAACAGGGTCACTTTCACCGTGAGAACTGTGAACACGGGGATTCTCACCATTGACACTGCCTCCGAGGGGTAATCACGATGAGCACTATCACCATGGGCAGTGTCTCCATGGGCAGTTTCACCATGAGCACTCTCACTATTGGCACTATCACCATCGGCACTGTCATCATCGGCACGGTCACCGTGAGCACTGTCACAATGGGCGTTGTCACACTGGGTGCTGTCACCATGGGCACAGTCACCATTCCACTCTCACCATGGGCACTGTGATCTTGGTCACTGTCACCATGGACTCTCTCACCGTGGGCACTGTCACAATGTGAAGTATCACCATGGGCTTTGTCAGCGTGGGCACTGTCACCGTGGGCATGGCCACCATGACATCTATCACCATAAGCACTGTAATCTTGGGCCCTATCACCATGAGCACGGTTACCATGAGCACTGCCACAATGAGAACTGTCACTTATGGCACTGTCCACATGAGGAGTGTCACCATGATCACTGTCACCATGGGCAGGACACCCTGGGTATTGTCACCATGGGCACTGTCACCATGAGCCCACTCACCATGGGAATTGTCAACTTAGGTACTGTCATCATGGGCACTGTCACCGTGAGCACTTTTACCATGAGCTCTGTCACCCTGGGCACTATCACCGTGAGTGTTGTGTACATGGACACTCTCACCATGAGCAATGTCAGAATGAATAATGTTACCCTGTGTATTGTCACCATGGGCACTGTCACCATTAGCATTACACCATGAGAATTGTGACTCTGGGCACTGTCACCATGGGCACATTCGCCATCGGCACTATCGCCAAGAACACTGTCACCGTGAGCCCTGTCACTGTGTGCAGTTTCAGCATACTCACTATCACCGTAAGCAATGTCACCATGAGCAATATCTCCACAGGCACTGTCACCATTTTGCACTGCCACCATGTGCAGTGTCACCATGGACACTTTTACCATGAGTACTGTCACCATGGGTAATATCACCATGGGCACTGTCACTGTGAGCACTGTCACTATGAGAATTGACACCATAGGCCCTGTCAACATGAGAACTGTCACCATCGGCACTGACAACATGGAGAACATCACCTTGAGCACTGTCAACATGAGCACTGTCACCATGAGCAATGTCACCATGGTCACATTCAATGTAAGAACTGTCACCACGGGGACTATCAACATTGGCAATGTCACAGTGGGGTTGTCACCATGAGCACTATCACCGTGGGCAATGTTTCCATGGGCAGTTTCACCATGAGCACTGTCACTATTGGCACTCTCAGCATGGGCATTGTCACAATGGGCACCATCAACGTGAGCACTGTCAACATGGGCCTTGTCACACTGGGTGTTATCAGCATGGGCACTGTCACTGTGGGCACTGTCCCAATGGGAAGTATCACCATGGGCTTTGTCAGCCTAGGCAGTGTCACTGTGGGCACGGACACCGTGACATCTATCACCATAAACACTGTAAACATGGGCACTGTCACCATGAGCACAGTCACCATGAGCATTGTCACAATGAGCACTGTTACTTATGGCACTGCCAACATGAGCACTGTCATTATGGGCATGACAACATGGACACTGTCACCCTAGGCACTCTCACCATAGGCATTATCACTGTGAGAATTGTGAACATGGACACTGTCTCCATGGGCATTATCACCATGTGCACTGTCACCATGAGTACTATCACCCAGGGTATTTTTACAATGGGCACTGTCACTGTGAGCACTACACCTTAAGAATTGTGACTATGGGCACTGTCACCATGGAAACTCTCACCATAGATCTATCACCATGAACACTGTCACCATGAACACTCTAACTGTGTGCAGTGTCACCATGCACACTGTCACAATAAGGACTATCACCATAAGCAAAGTCACCATGAGCAATGTCACCATGAGCAAAGTCACCAATTTGCACTGACACCATGTGCAGAGTAACCATGCGTTTTATCACCATAGGCACTTCTACCCTGAGAAATGTGACCATGCAGAATGTCTCTATGGGCACTGGCACCATGGGCACTATCACCGTGAGCACTGTCAGCATGTGCACTGTCACTATTTAGCACTGTCACCAGGTGAACTACCACCATGGGCACTGTCACGATGGGCACTATCACTGTGAGCACGGTTACCATGGGCACTGTAACAATGCACAGTGTCACCATCGGTACTGTCCCGATGGGAACTGCCACCAAGAACAGTGTCACCATTAGCACTGTCACCACGAGCACTGGCACCTGGGCACTGCTATTATGAGCACTGTCACCATGAGATCTGTCGCTATGAGAACTGCCACCATGGGTATTTTCAACATGAGTGCTGTCACCATGGTATTGTCACCATTTGCACTGTCACCATGAACACTATTACCGTGAGCACTCTCACTGTGGTCACTGTCACCATGAGCACTGTCGCCATGGGTACTGGCACAATGTAGACAGACACCATGAGCACTGTCACCATGGGCACCATCAGTGTGAGCACTCTCACCATGGCCACTGTCACCTTGGGCACTGTTACCATGAGCACTGTCACCATAGGCAATGGCACCATGGGCCCTGTCATCATGGGCACTCTCACCATGGGCACTATCAGTGTGAGCAGTGTCACCATGGATACTGCAAACATGAGAACTGTCACCGTGAGTACTGTCACCATGAGTACAGTCCTCACGGGTTGTCACCATGTGCACTGTCACCGTGAGAACTGTCAACAGGGGCACTGTCACCATTTTTCACTGCCACCATGTGCAGTGTCACCATGGGCACTATCACCATGGAAAGTATCACCGTGAACACTGTCACCATGAACACTGCAACTGTGTGCAGTGTCAACATGCACACTGTCACCGTAAGGACTATCACTGTAAGCAAAGTCACTATGAGCAATGTCACCATGGGCACTGTCACCATGAGCACTTGATCACTGAGTACTGTCACCATGGGTAATATCACCATGGGCACTGTCACCGTGAGAACTATCACCGTGAGCAATGCCATGATGGGCACTGGCGCCGTGGGTCTTTTCACTATTAGCACTGAAACAATGTGCACTATCACTGTGAGAAATCTCACCGTGCTAACTGTCCCCAAGGGCACTGTCACAGAGGGAAAAGTCATCATGGGCACTGTCACAGTCAGTATTCTCACCATGGGCACTCTCATTGTGGGCAATGCCTCCGTGAGCACCATTACCATGAACACTGCTACCATGAACACTCTCATGATAAGAACTGTCACCATGGGCACAGACACCATGGGCACTCTCACGGTGTGCACTGTCACCAGGGGCACTGTCAAAATGGGCACTGTCACCATGAGCACTGGAACCATGGGCATTCTCACCATGGGCACTATCACCATGAGCAGTATTACCATGGGCACTCTCACTATTTTGCACTGCCACCAGATGCACCATAACCATGTGCACTGTCACCATGGGCAGTGTCACCATCGGTAGTCTAACCATGCGCACTTCCACCACGATCACTGCCACCAAGAGCACTGTCACCATGATCACTGCCACCATGAGCACTGTCACAAGAACTGCCAATATGAGAACTGCCACCATGGGCACTATCACCATGATTAGTGTCACCGTGGGTATTGTCACCTTGGGCACTGTCAACGTGAGAAATATCACCGTGAGCACTATCACCCTGAGCACTGTCACCAAGGGAACAGCTTCAATGCGGATGGTCACCATGAACACTGTCACACTGGGCACTATCACCGTGAGAACAGTCACCGTGGTCACTGTCACCATGAGCACATTTTCTGTGAGCTCGGTCACCCTTGGTATTGTCACCATTGGTGGTATCGCCGTGAGAGTTGTGAACATGGGCACTCTCACCATGGGCAATATAACCATGAATACTGTCACCCTGTGTATTTTCACCATGGGCACTGTCACTGTGAGCACTACACTGTGAGAGTTGTGACTATGGTCACTGTCACCATGGACACTCTCACCATGAGAACTATCACCATGAACACTGTCACCATGAACACTGTCACTGTGTGCAGGTTCATCATGTGCACTGTCACTGTAAGGACTATCACTGTAAGCAAAGTCACCATGAGCAATATCACCATGGGCACTGTCACCATTTTGCACTGCCACCATATGCAGTGGCACCATGGGTAATATCACCATAGCCACTTTCAACATGAGAAATGTAACCGTGTGGAATGTCGTTATGGGCACTGGCACCATGGGAATCATCACAGTGAGCACTGTCACAACAGGCACTATCAACATGAGAAATCTCACCAGGCTAACTGTCCACATGGGCACTGTCACCGTGAGAAGTGTCACCATGGGCACTGTCACTGTCGGCACTGTCACCATGGGCACTGTCATTATGGGCACTGTCTCCATGGCCACTGCCACCGTGTGCTCTGTCACCATGAACTCTGTAACAATGCCCATTATCACCGTGTGCACTGTCACTATTTAGCACTGTCACCAAGTGAACTACCACCATGGGCACTGTCACAATGTTCACTATCACCGTGAGCACGGTTACCATGGGCACTGTAACAATGCACAGTGTCACCATCAGTACTGTCCCAATGGGGACTGCCACCAAGAACACTGTCACCATTAGCATTGTCACGACGAGCACTGGCACCTTGGCACTGCTATTATGAGCACTGTCACCATGAGATCTGTCGCTATGAGAACTGCCACCATGGGTATTTTCAACATGAGTACTGTCACCATGGGTATTGTCACCATGGGCACTGTCACCGTGAGCACTACACCGTGAGAATTGTGACTATGGGCACTGTCACCATGGGCACATTCACGATCGGCACTATCGCCATGAACACTGTCACCATGAGCACTATCACTGTGTGCAGTTTCACAATACACACTATCACCGTAGGGAATATCACCATAAGCAATGTCACCATGAGCAAGATCACCATGGGCACTGTCACCATTTTGCACTGCCACCATGTGCAGTGTCACCATGGGCAATTTCACTATGAGAACTGTCACCATGGGAAATATCACCGTGGGCACTGTCACCATGAGCACTGTCACTATGAGAATTTACACCATTGGTCCTGTCAACATGAGAACTGTCACCATCGGCACTGTCAACATGGAGACCATCACCTTGAGCACTGTCAACATGAGTACTGTCACCATGAGCAATGTCACCATGGTCACATTTAATGTAAGAACTGTCACCACGGGGACTATCACCGTTGGCAATGTCACGGGCTTGTCACCATGAGCACTATCACCATGGGCGATGTCTCCATGGGCAGTTTCACCATGAGCACTGTCACTATTGGCACTGTCACAATGGGCACCATCACCGTGAGCAGTGTCACCATGGGCCTTGTCACACTGGGTGCTTTTAGCATGGGCACTGTCACCGTGGGCACTGTCTCAATGAGAAGTATAACCATGGGCTTTGTCAGCCTAGGCAGTGTCACTGTGGGCACGGACATCGTGACATCTATCACCATAAACACTGTAAACATGGGCACTGTCACCATGATCATGGTCACCATGAGCATTGATACAATGAGCACTGTTATTTATGGCACTGCCAACATGAGCACTGTCACCATGGGCAAGACACCATGGGCACTGCCACCATGGGCATTGTCACCCTAGGCACTCTCAACATAGGCATTATCACGATGAGAATTGTGAACATGGACACTGTCTCCATGGGCATTAACACCATTAGCACTGTCACCATGAGTACTGTCAGCATGTGCACTGTCACTATTTAGCACTGTCACCAGGTGAACTACCACCATGGGCACTATCACGATGTGCACTATCACCATGAGCACGGTTACCATAGGCACTGTAACAATGTGCAGTGTCACCATCGGTACTGTCTCCATAGGAACTGCCACCAACAGCACTGTCACCATTAACACTGTCACCACCTTGGGACTGTTATTATGAGCATGGTCAGCATGAGAACTGTCGCTGTGAGAACTGCCACCATAGGTATTTTCAACAAGAGTACTGTCACCGTGGGTATTGTCATCATTTGCACTGTCACCATGAGCACTATTACCGTGAGCACTCTCACTGTGGTCACTGACACCATGAGCACTGTTGCCATGGGTACTGGCACAATGCGGACTGGCACCATGAACCCTGTCACTGTGGCCACTATCAATGTGAGCACTCTCACCGTGGTCACTGTCACCATGGGCACTGTTACCAGGAGACCTGTAACCATGGTCACATTCAACATAAGAGCTGTCACCATGGGGACTATCACCTTCGGCACTGTCACCATGGGCACTGTCACCATGAGCACTGTCACCATGGGCCTTGTCACACTGGGCGCTGTCACCGTGAGCACTGCCACAATGGGAAGTATCACCATGGGATTTGTCAGCCTGAGCACTGTCCCCGTGGGCACTGACACCATGACATCTATCACCATAAACACTGTAACAAGGGAACGGTCACCATGAGCACTGCCACAATGGGCCCTGTTATTTATGGCACTGCCAACATGAGCACTGTCACCATGAGCACTGTCACAATGGCCATGACACCATGGGCCCTGTCACCATGGGTATTGTCACCCTAGGTAATCTCGCCATAGGCATTGTCACTGTGAGAATCGTGAACATGGGCAATGTCACCATAAGCACTGTCACCATGAGTACTGTCACCCTGGGTATTTCCACTATGGGCACTGTCACTGTGAGCACTACACCATGAGAATTGTGACTATGGGCACTGTCAACATGGACACTCTCACCATGGGAACTATCACCGTGAACACTGTCAGCATGAACACTGTCACTGTGTGCAGTGTCACCATGCACAATGTCACCGTAAGGACTATCACCGTAAGCAAAGTCACCATGAGCAATGTCACCATGGGCACGGTCACCATTTTGCACTGCCACCATGTGCAGTGTCACCATGGGTAATATCACCATAGGCACTTTCACAGTGAGAAATGTGACCATGCGGAGTGTCTCAATGGGCACTGGCACCATGGGCATTGTCACTGTGAGCACTGTCACAACGGGCACTATCACTATGAAAAATCTCACCATGCTAACTGTCCCCATGGGCACTATCACCGTGAGAAGTGTCACCATGGGCACTGTCACTGTTGGCACTGTCACCATGAACACTGTCACCATGGCTACTATCACTGTGAGAACAGTCACCATGGGCACTGTCAACATGGAGACTATCACCTTGAGCCCTGTCACCATGAGATATTTCAAGAGGGTCACTTTCACCATGAGAACTGTCAACACGGGGACTCTCACCATTGACACTGACTCCAAGGGGTTTTCACGATGAGCACTATCACCATGGGCAGTGTCTCCATGGGAAGGTTCACCATGAGCACTCTCACTATTGGCACTATCACCATCGGCACCGTCATCATCGGCACGGTCTCCGTGAGCACTGTCACAATGGGCATTGTCACACTGGGTGCTTTCACCATGGGCACTGTCACCATTCCACTCTCACCATGGACACTGTGATCTTGGTCACTGCCACCATGGGCTCTGTCACCGTGGGCACTGTCACAATGGGAAGTATAACCATGGGCTTTGTCAGCATGGGCGCTGTCACCGTGGGCATGGCCACCATGACATCTATCACCATAAGCACTGTAAACTTGGGCCCTGTCACCATGAGCACGGTTACCATGAGCACTGCCACAATGAGAACTGTCACTTATGGCACTGTCCACATGAGGAGTGTCACCATGATCACTGTCACCATGGAAAGGAAACCCTGGGCACTGTCACCATGAGCACTCTCACCATGGGAATTGTCACCTTAGGTACAGTCACCATGGGCACTGTCACCGTGAGCACTTTTACCATGAGCTCTGTAACCCTGGGCACTATCACCGTGAGTGTTGTGTACATGGACACTCTCACCATGAGCAATGTCACCATGAATACTGTCACCCTGTGCATTGTCACCATGGGCACTGTCACCATGAGCATTACACCGTGAGAATTGTGACTCTGGGCACTGTCACCATGGGCACATGTGCCATCGGCACTATCGCCGTGAACACTGTCACCATGAGCACTGTCACTGTGTGCAGTTTCAGCATACACACTGTCACCGTAAGCAATGTCACCATGAGCAATATCTCCATGGGCATTGTCACCATTTTGCACTGCCACCACGTGCAGTGTCACCATGGACACTTTTACCGTGAGTACTGTCACCATGGGTAATATCACCATGGGCAATGTCACCCTGAGCACTATTACAGTGAGCACTATCACCATGAGCACTCTCACTGTGGTCACTGTCACCATGAGCACTGTCGCCATGGGTACTGGCACAATGCGGACTGGCACCATGAGCCCTGTCACCGTGGCCACTATCACTGTGAGCACTCTCACCGTGGTCACTGTCACCATTGGCACTGTTACTAGGAGCACTGTCACCATGGTCACATTCAACGTAAGAGCTGTCAACACGGAGACTATCACCATTGGCACTGTCACCATGGGGTTGTCACCATGAGCACTATCACCATGGGCGATGTCTCCATGGGCAGTTTCACCATGAGCACTGTCACTATTGGCACTCTCACCATCGGCACTGTCACCATGGGCACTGTCACCGTGAGCACTGTCACCATGGGCCTTGTCACACTGGGCGCTGTCACCATGGGCACTGTCACCATGAGCACTGTCACAATGGGAAGTATCACCAACGGATTTGTCAGCCTGAGCACTGTCCCTGTGGGCACTGACCCCGTGACATCTATCACCATAAACACTGTAAACATGGGCACTGTCACCATGAGCATGGTCACCATGAGCACTGTCACAACGGGCACTATCACCGTGAGAAATCTCACCATGCTAACTCTCCCCATGGGCACTGTCACCGTGAGAAGTGTCACCATGGGCACTATCACGGTGAGAACAGTCACCATGGTCACTGTCACCATGGGCACTGTCATTAAGAGCATTATCACCCTAAGCACTGTCACTGTGAGAACAGTCACCATGAGCACTGTCAACATGGAAACTATCACCTTGAGCCATGTCACCATGAGCACTGTCACCATGAGATATTTCAACAGGGTCACTTTCACCGTGAGAACTATGAACACGGGGATTCTCACCATTGACACTGCCTCCGAGGGGTAATCACGATGAGCACTATCACCATGGGCAGTGTCTCCATGGGCAGTTTCACCATGAGCACTCTCACTATTGGCACTATCACCATCGGCACTGTCATCATCGGCACGGTCACCGTGAGCACTGTCACAATGGGCGTTGTCACACTGGGTGCTGTCACCATGGGCACAGTCACCATTCCACTCTCACCATGGGCACTGTGATCTTGGTCACTGTCACCATGGACTCTCTCACCGTGGGCACTGTCACAATGTGAAGTATCACCATGGGCTTTGTCAGCGTGGGCACTGTCACCGTGGGCATGGCCACCATGACATCTATCACCATAAGCACTGTAATCTTGGGCCCTATCACCATGAGCACGGTTACCATGAGCACTGCCACAATGAGAACTGTCACTTATGGCACTGTCCACATGAGGAGTGTCACCATGATCACTGTCACCATGGGCAGGACACCCTGGGTATTGTCACCATGGGCACTGTCACCATGAGCCCACTCACCATGGGAATTGTCAACTTAGGTACTGTCATCATGGGCACTGTCACCGTGAGCACTTTTACCATGAGCTCTGTCACCCTGGGCACTATCACCGTGAGTGTTGTGTACATGGACACTCTCACCATGAGCAATGTCAGAATGAATAATGTTACCCTGTGTATTGTCACCATGGGCACTGTCACCATTAGCATTACACCATGAGAATTGTGACTCTGGGCACTGTCACCATGGGCACATTCGCCATCGGCACTATCGCCAAGAACACTGTCACCGTGAGCCCTGTCACTGTGTGCAGTTTCAGCATACTCACTATCACCGTAAGCAATGTCACCATGAGCAATATCTCCACAGGCACTGTCACCATTTTGCACTGCCACCATGTGCAGTGTCACCATGGACACTTTTACCATGAGTACTGTCACCATGGGTAATATCACCATGGGCACTGTCACTGTGAGCACTGTCACTATGAGAATTGACACCATAGGCCCTGTCAACATGAGAACTGTCACCATCGGCACTGACAACATGGAGAACATCACCTTGAGCACTGTCAACATGAGCACTGTCACCATGAGCAATGTCACCATGGTCACATTCAATGTAAGAACTGTCACCACGGGGACTATCAACATTGGCAATGTCACAGTGGGGTTGTCACCATGAGCACTATCACCGTGGGCAATGTTTCCATGGGCAGTTTCACCATGAGCACTGTCACTATTGGCACTCTCAGCATGGGCATTGTCACAATGGGCACCATCAACGTGAGCACTGTCAACATGGGCCTTGTCACACTGGGTGTTATCAGCATGGGCACTGTCACTGTGGGCACTGTCCCAATGGGAAGTATCACCATGGGCTTTGTCAGCCTAGGCAGTGTCACTGTGGGCACGGACACCGTGACATCTATCACCATAAACACTGTAAACATGGGCACTGTCACCATGAGCACAGTCACCATGAGCATTGTCACAATGAGCACTGTTACTTATGGCACTGCCAACATGAGCACTGTCATTATGGGCATGACAACATGGACACTGTCACCCTAGGCACTCTCACCATAGGCATTATCACTGTGAGAATTGTGAACATGGACACTGTCTCCATGGGCATTATCACCATGTGCACTGTCACCATGAGTACTATCACCCAGGGTATTTTTACAATGGGCACTGTCACTGTGAGCACTACACCTTAAGAATTGTGACTATGGGCACTGTCACCATGGAAACTCTCACCATAGATCTATCACCATGAACACTGTCACCATGAACACTCTAACTGTGTGCAGTGTCACCATGCACACTGTCACAATAAGGACTATCACCATAAGCAAAGTCACCATGAGCAATGTCACCATGAGCAAAGTCACCAATTTGCACTGACACCATGTGCAGAGTAACCATGCGTTTTATCACCATAGGCACTTCTACCCTGAGAAATGTGACCATGCAGAATGTCTCTATGGGCACTGGCACCATGGGCACTATCACCGTGAGCACTGTCAGCATGTGCACTGTCACTATTTAGCACTGTCACCAGGTGAACTACCACCATGGGCACTGTCACGATGGGCACTATCACTGTGAGCACGGTTACCATGGGCACTGTAACAATGCACAGTGTCACCATCGGTACTGTCCCGATGGGAACTGCCACCAAGAACAGTGTCACCATTAGCACTGTCACCACGAGCACTGGCACCTGGGCACTGCTATTATGAGCACTGTCACCATGAGATCTGTCGCTATGAGAACTGCCACCATGGGTATTTTCAACATGAGTACTGTCACCATGGTATTGTCACCATTTGCACTGTCACCATGAACACTATTACCGTGAGCACTCTCACTGTGGTCACTGTCACCATGAGCACTGTCGCCATGGGTACTGGCACAATGTAGACAGACACCATGAGCACTGTCACCATGGGCACCATCAGTGTGAGCACTCTCACCATGGCCACTGTCACCTTGGGCACTGTTACCATGAGCACTGTCACCATAGGCAATGGCACCATGGGCCCTGTCATCATGGGCACTCTCACCATGGGCACTATCAGTGTGAGCAGTGTCACCATGGATACTGCAAACATGAGAACTGTCACCGTGAGTACTGTCACCATGAGTACAGTCCTCACGGGTTGTCACCATGTGCACTGTCACCGTGAGAACTGTCAACAGGGGCACTGTCACCATTTTTCACTGCCACCATGTGCAGTGTCACCATGGGCACTATCACCATGGAAAGTATCACCGTGAACACTGTCACCATGAACACTGCAACTGTGTGCAGTGTCAACATGCACACTGTCACCGTAAGGACTATCACTGTAAGCAAAGTCACTATGAGCAATGTCACCATGGGCACTGTCACCATGAGCACTTGATCACTGAGTACTGTCACCATGGGTAATATCACCATGGGCACTGTCACCGTGAGAACTATCACCATGAGCAATGCCATGATGGGCACTGGCGCCGTGGGTCTTTTCACTATTAGCACTGAAACAATGTGCACTATCACTGTGAGAAATCTCACCGTGCTAACTGTCCCCAAGGGCACTGTCACAGAGGGAAAAGTCATCATGGGCACTGTCACAGTCAGTATTCTCACCATGGGCACTCTCATTGTGGGCAATGCCTCCGTGAGCACCATTACCATGAACACTGCTACCATGAACACTCTCATGATAAGAACTGTCACCATGGGCACAGACACCATGGGCACTCTCACGGTGTGCACTGTCACCAGGGGCACTGTCAAAATGGGCACTGTCACCATGAGCACTGGAACCATGGGCATTCTCACCATGGGCACTATCACCATGAGCAGTATTACCATGGGCACTCTCACTATTTTGCACTGCCACCAGATGCACCATAACCATGTGCACTGTCACCATGGGCAGTGTCACCATCGGTAGTCTAACCATGCGCACTTCCACCACGATCACTGCCACCAAGAGCACTGTCACCATGATCACTGCCACCATGAGCACTGTCACAAGAACTGCCAATATGAGAACTGCCACCATGGGCACTATCACCATGATTAGTGTCACCGTGGGTATTGTCACCTTGGGCACTGTCAACGTGAGAAATATCACCGTGAGCACTATCACCCTGAGCACTGTCACCAAGGGAACAGCTTCAATGCGGATGGTCACCATGAACACTGTCACACTGGGCACTATCACCGTGAGAACAGTCACCGTGGTCACTGTCACCATGAGCACATTTTCTGTGAGCTCGGTCACCCTTGGTATTGTCACCATTGGTGGTATCGCCGTGAGAGTTGTGAACATGGGCACTCTCACCATGGGCAATATAACCATGAATACTGTCACCCTGTGTATTTTCACCATGGGCACTGTCACTGTGAGCACTACACTGTGAGAGTTGTGACTATGGTCACTGTCACCATGGACACTCTCACCATGAGAACTATCACCATGAACACTGTCACCATGAACACTGTCACTGTGTGCAGGTTCATCATGTGCACTGTCACTGTAAGGACTATCACTGTAAGCAAAGTCACCATGAGCAATATCACCATGGGCACTGTCACCATTTTGCACTGCCACCATATGCAGTGGCACCATGGGTAATATCACCATAGCCACTTTCAACATGAGAAATGTAACCGTGTGGAATGTCGTTATGGGCACTGGCACCATGGGAATCATCACAGTGAGCACTGTCACAACAGGCACTATCAACATGAGAAATCTCACCAGGCTAACTGTCCACATGGGCACTGTCACCGTGAGAAGTGTCACCATGGGCACTGTCACTGTCGGCACTGTCACCATGGGCACTGTCATTATGGGCACTGTCTCCATGGCCACTGCCACCGTGTGCTCTGTCACCATGAACTCTGTAACAATGCCCATTATCACCGTGTGCACTGTCACTATTTAGCACTGTCACCAAGTGAACTACCACCATGGGCACTGTCACAATGTTCACTATCACCGTGAGCACGGTTACCATGGGCACTGTAACAATGCACAGTGTCACCATCAGTACTGTCCCAATGGGGACTGCCACCAAGAACACTGTCACCATTAGCATTGTCACGACGAGCACTGGCACCTTGGCACTGCTATTATGAGCACTGTCACCATGAGATCTGTCGCTATGAGAACTGCCACCATGGGTATTTTCAACATGAGTACTGTCACCATGGGTATTGTCACCATGGGCACTGTCACCGTGAGCACTACACCGTGAGAATTGTGACTATGGGCACTGTCACCATGGGCACATTCACGATCGGCACTATCGCCATGAACACTGTCACCATGAGCACTATCACTGTGTGCAGTTTCACAATACACACTATCACCGTAGGGAATATCACCATAAGCAATGTCACCATGAGCAAGATCACCATGGGCACTGTCACCATTTTGCACTGCCACCATGTGCAGTGTCACCATGGGCAATTTCACTATGAGAACTGTCACCATGGGAAATATCACCGTGGGCACTGTCACCATGAGCACTGTCACTATGAGAATTTACACCATTGGTCCTGTCAACATGAGAACTGTCACCATCGGCACTGTCAACATGGAGACCATCACCTTGAGCACTGTCAACATGAGTACTGTCACCATGAGCAATGTCACCATGGTCACATTTAATGTAAGAACTGTCACCACGGGGACTATCACCGTTGGCAATGTCACGGGCTTGTCACCATGAGCACTATCACCATGGGCGATGTCTCCATGGGCAGTTTCACCATGAGCACTGTCACTATTGGCACTGTCACAATGGGCACCATCACCGTGAGCAGTGTCACCATGGGCCTTGTCACACTGGGTGCTTTTAGCATGGGCACTGTCACCGTGGGCACTGTCTCAATGAGAAGTATAACCATGGGCTTTGTCAGCCTAGGCAGTGTCACTGTGGGCACGGACATCGTGACATCTATCACCATAAACACTGTAAACATGGGCACTGTCACCATGATCATGGTCACCATGAGCATTGATACAATGAGCACTGTTATTTATGGCACTGCCAACATGAGCACTGTCACCATGGGCAAGACACCATGGGCACTGCCACCATGGGCATTGTCACCCTAGGCACTCTCAACATAGGCATTATCACTATGAGAATTGTGAACATGGACACTGTCTCCATGGGCATTAACACCATTAGCACTGTCACCATGAGTACTGTCAGCATGTGCACTGTCACTATTTAGCACTGTCACCAGGTGAACTACCACCATGGGCACTATCACGATGTGCACTATCACCATGAGCACGGTTACCATAGGCACTGTAACAATGTGCAGTGTCACCATCGGTACTGTCTCCATAGGAACTGCCACCAACAGCACTGTCACCATTAACACTGTCACCACCTTGGGACTGTTATTATGAGCATGGTCAGCATGAGAACTGTCGCTGTGAGAACTGCCACCATAGGTATTTTCAACAAGAGTACTGTCACCGTGGGTATTGTCATCATTTGCACTGTCACCATGAGCACTATTACCGTGAGCACTCTCACTGTGGTCACTGACACCATGAGCACTGTTGCCATGGGTACTGGCACAATGCGGACTGGCACCATGAACCCTGTCACTGTGGCCACTATCAATGTGAGCACTCTCACCGTGGTCACTGTCACCATGGGCACTGTTACCAGGAGACCTGTAACCATGGTCACATTCAACATAAGAGCTGTCACCATGGGGACTATCACCTTCGGCACTGTCACCATGGGCACTGTCACCATGAGCACTGTCACCATGGGCCTTGTCACACTGGGCGCTGTCACCGTGAGCACTGCCACAATGGGAAGTATCACCATGGGATTTGTCAGCCTGAGCACTGTCCCCGTGGGCACTGACACCATGACATCTATCACCATAAACACTGTAACAAGGGAACGGTCACCATGAGCACTGCCACAATGGGCCCTGTTATTTATGGCACTGCCAACATGAGCACTGTCACCATGAGCACTGTCACAATGGCCATGACACCATGGGCCCTGTCACCATGGGTATTGTCACCCTAGGTAATCTCGCCATAGGCATTGTCACTGTGAGAATCGTGAACATGGGCAATGTCACCATAAGCACTGTCACCATGAGTACTGTCACCCTGGGTATTTCCACTATGGGCACTGTCACTGTGAGCACTACACCATGAGAATTGTGACTATGGGCACTGTCAACATGGACACTCTCACCATGGGAACTATCACCGTGAACACTGTCAGCATGAACACTGTCACTGTGTGCAGTGTCACCATGCACAATGTCACCGTAAGGACTATCACCGTAAGCAAAGTCACCATGAGCAATGTCACCATGGGCACGGTCACCATTTTGCACTGCCACCATGTGCAGTGTCACCATGGGTAATATCACCATAGGCACTTTCACAGTGAGAAATGTGACCATGCGGAGTGTCTCAATGGGCACTGGCACCATGGGCATTGTCACTGTGAGCACTGTCACAACGGGCACTATCACTATGAAAAATCTCACCATGCTAACTGTCCCCATGGGCACTATCACCGTGAGAAGTGTCACCATGGGCACTGTCACTGTTGGCACTGTCACCATGAACACTGTCACCATGGCTACTATCACTGTGAGAACAGTCACCATGGGCACTGTCAACATGGAGACTATCACCTTGAGCCCTGTCACCATGAGATATTTCAAGAGGGTCACTTTCACCATGAGAACTGTCAACACGGGGACTCTCACCATTGACACTGACTCCAAGGGGTTTTCACGATGAGCACTATCACCATGGGCAGTGTCTCCATGGGAAGGTTCACCATGAGCACTCTCACTATTGGCACTATCACCATCGGCACCGTCATCATCGGCACGGTCTCCGTGAGCACTGTCACAATGGGCATTGTCACACTGGGTGCTTTCACCATGGGCACTGTCACCATTCCACTCTCACCATGGACACTGTGATCTTGGTCACTGCCACCATGGGCTCTGTCACCGTGGGCACTGTCACAATGGGAAGTATAACCATGGGCTTTGTCAGCATGGGCGCTGTCACCGTGGGCATGGCCACCATGACATCTATCACCATAAGCACTGTAAACTTGGGCCCTGTCACCATGAGCACGGTTACCATGAGCACTGCCACAATGAGAACTGTCACTTATGGCACTGTCCACATGAGGAGTGTCACCATGATCACTGTCACCATGGAAAGGAAACCCTGGGCACTGTCACCATGAGCACTCTCACCATGGGAATTGTCACCTTAGGTACAGTCACCATGGGCACTGTCACCGTGAGCACTTTTACCATGAGCTCTGTAACCCTGGGCACTATCACCGTGAGTGTTGTGTACATGGACACTCTCACCATGAGCAATGTCACCATGAATACTGTCACCCTGTGCATTGTCACCATGGGCACTGTCACCATGAGCATTACACCGTGAGAATTGTGACTCTGGGCACTGTCACCATGGGCACATGTGCCATCGGCACTATCGCCGTGAACACTGTCACCATGAGCACTGTCACTGTGTGCAGTTTCAGCATACACACTGTCACCGTAAGCAATGTCACCATGAGCAATATCTCCATGGGCATTGTCACCATTTTGCACTGCCACCACGTGCAGTGTCACCATGGACACTTTTACCGTGAGTACTGTCACCATGGGTAATATCACCATGGGCAATGTCACCCTGAGCACTATTACAGTGAGCACTATCACCATGAGCACTCTCACTGTGGTCACTGTCACCATGAGCACTGTCGCCATGGGTACTGGCACAATGCGGACTGGCACCATGAGCCCTGTCACCGTGGCCACTATCACTGTGAGCACTCTCACCGTGGTCACTGTCACCATTGGCACTGTTACTAGGAGCACTGTCACCATGGTCACATTCAACGTAAGAGCTGTCAACACGGAGACTATCACCATTGGCACTGTCACCATGGGGTTGTCACCATGAGCACTATCACCATGGGCGATGTCTCCATGGGCAGTTTCACCATGAGCACTGTCACTATTGGCACTCTCACCATCGGCACTGTCACCATGGGCACTGTCACCGTGAGCACTGTCACCATGGGCCTTGTCACACTGGGCGCTGTCACCATGGGCACTGTCACCATGAGCACTGTCACAATGGGAAGTATCACCAACGGATTTGTCAGCCTGAGCACTGTCCCTGTGGGCACTGACCCCGTGACATCTATCACCATAAACACTGTAAACATGGGCACTGTCACCATGAGCATGGTCACCATGAGCACTGTCACAACGGGCACTATCACCGTGAGAAATCTCACCATGCTAACTCTCCCCATGGGCACTGTCACCGTGAGAAGTGTCACCATGGGCACTATCACGGTGAGAACAGTCACCATGGTCACTGTCACCATGGGCACTGTCATTAAGAGCATTATCACCCTAAGCACTGTCACTGTGAGAACAGTCACCATGAGCACTGTCAACATGGAAACTATCACCTTGAGCCATGTCACCATGAGCACTGTCACCATGAGATATTTCAACAGGGTCACTTTCACCGTGAGAACTGTGAACACGGGGATTCTCACCATTGACACTGCCTCCGAGGGGTAATCACGATGAGCACTATCACCATGGGCAGTGTCTCCATGGGCAGTTTCACCATGAGCACTCTCACTATTGGCACTATCACCATCGGCACTGTCATCATCGGCACGGTCACCGTGAGCACTGTCACAATGGGCGTTGTCACACTGGGTGCTGTCACCATGGGCACAGTCACCATTCCACTCTCACCATGGGCACTGTGATCTTGGTCACTGTCACCATGGACTCTCTCACCGTGGGCACTGTCACAATGTGAAGTATCACCATGGGCTTTGTCAGCGTGGGCACTGTCACCGTGGGCATGGCCACCATGACATCTATCACCATAAGCACTGTAATCTTGGGCCCTATCACCATGAGCACGGTTACCATGAGCACTGCCACAATGAGAACTGTCACTTATGGCACTGTCCACATGAGGAGTGTCACCATGATCACTGTCACCATGGGCAGGACACCCTGGGTATTGTCACCATGGGCACTGTCACCATGAGCCCACTCACCATGGGAATTGTCAACTTAGGTACTGTCATCATGGGCACTGTCACCGTGAGCACTTTTACCATGAGCTCTGTCACCCTGGGCACTATCACCGTGAGTGTTGTGTACATGGACACTCTCACCATGAGCAGTGTCAGAATGAATAATGTTACCCTGTGTATTGTCACCATGGGCACTGTCACCATTAGCATTACACCATGAGAATTGTGACTCTGGGCACTGTCACCATGGGCACATTCGCCATCAGCACTATCGCCGTGAACACTGTCACCGTGAGCCCTGTCACTGTGTGCAGTTTCAGCATACTCACTATCACCGTAAGCAATGTCACCATGAGCAATATCTCCACAGGCACTGTCACCATTTTGCACTGCCACCATGTGCAGTGTCACCATGGACACTTTTACCATGAGTACTGTCACCATGGGTAATATCACCATGGGCACTGTCACTGTGAGCACTGTCACTATGAGAATTGACACCATAGGCCCTGTCAACATGAGAACTGTCACCATCGGCACTGACAACATGGAGAACATCACCTTGAGCACTGTCAACATGAGCACTGTCACCATGAGCAATGTCACCATGGTCACATTCAATGTAAGAACTGTCACCACGGGGACTATCAACATTGGCAATGTCACAGTGGGGTTGTCACCATGAGCACTATCACCGTGGGCAATGTTTCCATGGGCAGTTTCACCATGAGCACTGTCACTATTGGCACTCTCAGCATGGGCATTGTCACAATGGGCACCATCAACGTGAGCACTGTCAACATGGGCCTTGTCACACTGGGTGTTATCAGCATGGGCACTGTCACTGTGGGCACTGTCCCAATGGGAAGTATCACCATGGGCTTTGTCAGCCTAGGCAGTGTCACTGTGGGCACGGACACCGTGACATCTATCACCATAAACACTGTAAACATGGGCACTGTCACCATGAGCACAGTCACCATGAGCATTGTCACAATGAGCACTGTTACTTATGGCACTGCCAACATGAGCACTGTCATTATGGGCATGACAACATGGACACTGTCACCCTAGGCACTCTCACCATAGGCATTATCACTGTGAGAATTGTGAACATGGACACTGTCTCCATGGGCATTATCACCATGTGCACTGTCACCATGAGTACTATCACCCAGGGTATTTTTACAATGGGCACTGTCACTGTGAGCACTACACCTTAAGAATTGTGACTATGGGCACTGTCACCATGGAAACTCTCACCATAGATCTATCACCATGAACACTGTCACCATGAACACTCTAACTGTGTGCAGTGTCACCATGCACACTGTCACAATAAGGACTATCACCATAAGCAAAGTCACCATGAGCAATGTCACCATGAGCAAAGTCACCAATTTGCACTGACACCATGTGCAGAGTAACCATGCGTTTTATCACCATAGGCACTTCTACCCTGAGAAATGTGACCATGCAGAATGTCTCTATGGGCACTGGCACCATGGGCACTATCACCGTGAGCACTGTCAGCATGTGCACTGTCACTATTTAGCACTGTCACCAGGTGAACTACCACCATGGGCACTGTCACGATGGGCACTATCACTGTGAGCACGGTTACCATGGGCACTGTAACAATGCACAGTGTCACCATCGGTACTGTCCCGATGGGAACTGCCACCAAGAACAGTGTCACCATTAGCACTGTCACCACGAGCACTGGCACCTGGGCACTGCTATTATGAGCACTGTCACCATGAGATCTGTCGCTATGAGAACTGCCACCATGGGTATTTTCAACATGAGTACTGTCACCATGGTATTGTCACCATTTGCACTGTCACCATGAACACTATTACCGTGAGCACTCTCACTGTGGTCACTGTCACCATGAGCACTGTCGCCATGGGTACTGGCACAATGTAGACAGACACCATGAGCACTGTCACCATGGGCACCATCAGTGTGAGCACTCTCACCATGGCCACTGTCACCTTGGGCACTGTTACCATGAGCACTGTCACCATAGGCAATGGCACCATGGGCCCTGTCATCATGGGCACTCTCACCATGGGCACTATCAGTGTGAGCAGTGTCACCATGGATACTGCAAACATGAGAACTGTCACCGTGAGTACTGTCACCATGAGTACAGTCCTCACGGGTTGTCACCATGTGCACTGTCACCGTGAGAACTGTCAACAGGGGCACTGTCACCATTTTTCACTGCCACCATGTGCAGTGTCACCATGGGCACTATCACCATGGAAAGTATCACCGTGAACACTGTCACCATGAACACTGCAACTGTGTGCAGTGTCAACATGCACACTGTCACCGTAAGGACTATCACTGTAAGCAAAGTCACTATGAGCAATGTCACCATGGGCACTGTCACCATGAGCACTTGATCACTGAGTACTGTCACCATGGGTAATATCACCATGGGCACTGTCACCGTGAGAACTATCACCGTGAGCAATGCCATGATGGGCACTGGCGCCGTGGGTCTTTTCACTATTAGCACTGAAACAATGTGCACTATCACTGTGAGAAATCTCACCGTGCTAACTGTCCCCAAGGGCACTGTCACAGAGGGAAAAGTCATCATGGGCACTGTCACAGTCAGTATTCTCACCATGGGCACTCTCATTGTGGGCAATGCCTCCGTGAGCACCATTACCATGAACACTGCTACCATGAACACTCTCATGATAAGAACTGTCACCATGGGCACAGACACCATGGGCACTCTCACGGTGTGCACTGTCACCAGGGGCACTGTCAAAATGGGCACTGTCACCATGAGCACTGGAACCATGGGCATTCTCACCATGGGCACTATCACCATGAGCAGTATTACCATGGGCACTCTCACTATTTTGCACTGCCACCAGATGCACCATAACCATGTGCACTGTCACCATGGGCAGTGTCACCATCGGTAGTCTAACCATGCGCACTTCCACCACGATCACTGCCACCAAGAGCACTGTCACCATGATCACTGCCACCATGAGCACTGTCACAAGAACTGCCAATATGAGAACTGCCACCATGGGCACTATCACCATGATTAGTGTCACCGTGGGTATTGTCACCTTGGGCACTGTCAACGTGAGAAATATCACCGTGAGCACTATCACCCTGAGCACTGTCACCAAGGGAACAGCTTCAATGCGGATGGTCACCATGAACACTGTCACACTGGGCACTATCACCGTGAGAACAGTCACCGTGGTCACTGTCACCATGAGCACATTTTCTGTGAGCTCGGTCACCCTTGGTATTGTCACCATTGGTGGTATCGCCGTGAGAGTTGTGAACATGGGCACTCTCACCATGGGCAATATAACCATGAATACTGTCACCCTGTGTATTTTCACCATGGGCACTGTCACTGTGAGCACTACACTGTGAGAGTTGTGACTATGGTCACTGTCACCATGGACACTCTCACCATGAGAACTATCACCATGAACACTGTCACCATGAACACTGTCACTGTGTGCAGGTTCATCATGTGCACTGTCACTGTAAGGACTATCACTGTAAGCAAAGTCACCATGAGCAATATCACCATGGGCACTGTCACCATTTTGCACTGCCACCATATGCAGTGGCACCATGGGTAATATCACCATAGCCACTTTCAACATGAGAAATGTAACCGTGTGGAATGTCGTTATGGGCACTGGCACCATGGGAATCATCACAGTGAGCACTGTCACAACAGGCACTATCAACATGAGAAATCTCACCAGGCTAACTGTCCACATGGGCACTGTCACCGTGAGAAGTGTCACCATGGGCACTGTCACTGTCGGCACTGTCACCATGGGCACTGTCATTGTGGGCACTGTCTCCATGGCCACTGCCACCGTGTGCTCTGTCACCATGAACTCTGTAACAATGCCCATTATCACCGTGTGCACTGTCACCATGGGCACTATCACCGTGAGCACTGTCAGCATGTGCACTGTCACTATTTAGCACTGTCACCAAGTGAACTACCACCATGGGCACTGTCACAATGTTCACTATCACCGTGAGCACGGTTACCATGGGCACTGTAACAATGCACAGTGTCACCATCAGTACTGTCCCAATGGGGACTGCCACCAAGAACACTGTCACCATTAGCATTGTCACGACGAGCACTGGCACCTTGGCACTGCTATTATGAGCACTGTCACCATGAGATCTGTCGCTATGAGAACTGCCACCATGGGTATTTTCAACATGAGTACTGTCACCATGGGTATTGTCACCATGGGCACTGTCACCGTGAGCACTACACCGTGAGAATTGTGACTATGGGCACTGTCACCATGGGCACATTCACGATCGGCACTATCGCCATGAACACTGTCACCATGAGCACTATCACTGTGTGCAGTTTCACAATACACACTATCACCGTAGGGAATATCACCATAAGCAATGTCACCATGAGCAAGATCACCATGGGCACTGTCACCATTTTGCACTGCCACCATGTGCAGTGTCACCATGGGCAATTTCACTATGAGAACTGTCACCATGGGAAATATCACCGTGGGCACTGTCACCATGAGCACTGTCACTATGAGAATTTACACCATTGGTCCTGTCAACATGAGAACTGTCACCATCGGCACTGTCAACATGGAGACCATCACCTTGAGCACTGTCAACATGAGTACTGTCACCATGAGCAATGTCACCATGGTCACATTTAATGTAAGAACTGTCACCACGGGGACTATCACCGTTGGCAATGTCACGGGCTTGTCACCATGAGCACTATCACCATGGGCGATGTCTCCATGGGCAGTTTCACCATGAGCACTGTCACTATTGGCACTCTCAGCATGGGCACTGTCACAATGGGCACCATCACCGTGAGCAGTGTCACCATGGGCCTTGTCACACTGGGTGCTTTTAGCATGGGCACTGTCACCGTGGGCACTGTCTCAATGAGAAGTATAACCATGGGCTTTGTCAGCCTAGGCAGTGTCACTGTGGGCACGGACATCGTGACATCTATCACCATAAACACTGTAAACATGGGCACTGTCACCATGATCACGGTCACCATGAGCATTGATACAATGAGCACTGTTATTTATGGCACTGCCAACATGAGCACTGTCACCATGGGCAAGACACCATGGGCACTGCCACCATGGGCATTGTCACCCTAGGCACTCTCAACATAGGCATTATCACTATGAGAATTGTGAACATGGACACTGTCTCCATGGGCATTAACACCATTAGCACTGTCACCATGAGTACTGTCAGCATGTGCACTGCCACTATTTAGCACTGTCACCAGGTGAACTACCACCATGGGCACTATCACGATGTGCACTATCACCATGAGCACGGTTACCATAGGCACTGTAACAATGTGCAGTGTCACCATCGGTACTGTCTCCATAGGAACTGCCACCAACAGCACTGTCACCATTAACACTGTCACCACCTTGGGACTGTTATTATGAGCATGGTCAGCATGAGAACTGTCGCTGTGAGAACTGCCACCATAGGTATTTTCAACAAGAGTACTGTCACCGTGGGTATTGTCATCATTTGCACTGTCACCATGAGCACTATTACCGTGAGCACTCTCACTGTGGTCACTGACACCATGAGCACTGTTGCCATGGGTACTGGCACAATGCGGACTGGCACCATGAACCCTGTCACTGTGGCCACTATCAATGTGAGCACTCTCACCGTGGTCACTGTCACCATGGGCACTGTTACCAGGAGACCTGTAACCATGGTCA
This sequence comes from Mesoplodon mirus, assembly GCF_964341445.2. Lineage (NCBI taxonomy): Eukaryota > Metazoa > Chordata > Mammalia > Artiodactyla > Ziphiidae > Mesoplodon > Mesoplodon mirus. The sequence continues at coordinate 2,336,533 of NW_028295808.1, read as the reverse complement.
CATTCAACATAAGAGCTGTCACCATGGGGACTATCACCTTCGGCACTGTCACCATGGGCACTGTCACCATGAGCACTGTCACCATGGGCCTTGTCACACTGGGCGCTGTCACCGTGAGCACTGCCACAATGGGAAGTATCACCATGGGATTTGTCAGCCTGAGCACTGTCCCCGTGGGCACTGACACCATGACATCTATCACCATAAACACTGTAACAAGGGAACGGTCACCATGAGCACTGCCACAATGGGCCCTGTTATTTATGGCACTGCCAACATGAGCACTGTCACCATGAGCACTGTCACAATGGCCATGACACCATGGGCCCTGTCACCATGGGTATTGTCACCCTAGGTAATCTCGCCATAGGCATTGTCACTGTGAGAATCGTGAACATGGGCAATGTCACCATAAGCACTGTCACCATGAGTACTGTCACCCTGGGTATTTCCACTATGGGCACTGTCACTGTGAGCACTACACCATGAGAATTGTGACTATGGGCACTGTCAACATGGACACTCTCACCATGGGAACTATCACCGTGAACACTGTCAGCATGAACACTGTCACTGTGTGCAGTGTCACCATGCACAATGTCACCGTAAGGACTATCACCGTAAGCAAAGTCACCATGAGCAATGTCACCATGGGCACGGTCACCATTTTGCACTGCCACCATGTGCAGTGTCACCATGGGTAATATCACCATAGGCACTTTCACAGTGAGAAATGTGACCATGCGGAGTGTCTCAATGGGCACTGGCACCATGGGCATTGTCACTGTGAGCACTGTCACAACGGGCACTATCACTATGAAAAATCTCACCATGCTAACTGTCCCCATGGGCACTATCACCGTGAGAAGTGTCACCATGGGCACCGTCACTGTTGGCACTGTCACCATGAACACTGTCACCATGGCTACTATCACTGTGAGAACAGTCACCATGGGCACTGTCAACATGGAGATTATCACCTTGAGCCCTGTCACCATGAGCACTGTCACCATGAGATATTTCAAGAGGGTCACTTTCACCATGAGAACTGTCAACACGGGGACTCTCACCATTGACACTGACTCCAAGGGGTTTTCACGATGAGCACTATCACCATGGGCAGTGTCTCCATGGGAAGGTTCACCATGAGCACTCTCACTATTGGCACTATCACCATCGGCACCGTCATCATCGGCACGGTCTCCGTGAGCACTGTCACAATGGGCATTGTCACACTGGGTGCTTTCACCATGGGCACTGTCACCATTCCACTCTCACCATGGACACTGTGATCTTGGTCACTGCCACCATGGGCTCTGTCACCGTGGGCACTGTCACAATGGGAAGTATAACCATGGGCTTTGTCAGCATGGGCGCTGTCACCGTGGGCATGGCCACCATGACATCTATCACCATAAGCACTGTAAACTTGGGCCCTGTCACCATGAGCACGGTTACCATGAGCACTGCCACAATGAGAACTGTCACTTATGGCACTGTCCACATGAGGAGTGTCACCATGATCACTGTCACCATGGAAAGGAAACCCTGGGCACTGTCACCATGAGCACTCTCACCGTGGGAATTGTCACCTTAGGTACAGTCACCATGGGCACTGTCACCGTGAGCACTTTTACCATGAGCTCTGTAACCCTGGGCACTATCACCGTGAGTGTTGTGTACATGGACACTCTCACCATGAGCAATGTCACCATGAATACTGTCACCCTGTGCATTGTCACCATGGGCACTGTCACCATGAGCATTACACCGTGAGAATTGTGACTCTGGGCACTGTCACCATGGGCACATGTGCCATCGGCACTATCGCCGTGAACACTGTCACCATGAGCACTGTCACTGTGTGCAGTTTCAGCATACACACTGTCACCGTAAGCAATGTCACCATGAGCAATATCTCCATGGGCATTGTCACCATTTTGCACTGCCACCACGTGCAGTGTCACCATGGACACTTTTACCGTGAGTACTGTCACCATGGGTAATATCACCATGGGCAATGTCACCCTGAGCACTATTACAGTGAGCACTATCACCATGAGCACTCTCACTGTGGTCACTGTCACCATGAGCACTGTCGCCATGGGTACTGGCACAATGCGGACTGGCACCATGAGCCCTGTCACCGTGGCCACTATCACTGTGAGCACTCTCACCGTGGTCACTGTCACCATTGGCACTGTTACTAGGAGCACTGTCACCATGGTCACATTCAACGTAAGAGCTGTCAACACGGAGACTATCACCATTGGCACTGTCACCATGGGGTTGTCACCATGAGCACTATCACCATGGGCGATGTCTCCATGGGCAGTTTCACCATGAGCACTGTCACTATTGGCACTCTCACCATCGGCACTGTCACCATGGGCACTGTCACCGTGAGCACTGTCACCATGGGCCTTGTCACACTGGGCGCTGTCACCATGGGCACTGTCACCATGAGCACTGTCACAATGGGAAGTATCACCAACGGATTTGTCAGCCTGAGCACTGTCCCTGTGGGCACTGACCCCGTGACATCTATCACCATAAACACTGTAAACATGGGCACTGTCACCATGAGCATGGTCACCATGAGCACTGTCACAACGGGCACTATCACCGTGAGAAATCTCACCATGCTAACTCTCCCCATGGGCACTGTCACCGTGAGAAGTGTCACCATGGGCACTATCACGGTGAGAACAGTCACCATGGTCACTGTCACCATGGGCACTGTCATTAAGAGCATTATCACCCTAAGCACTGTCACTGTGAGAACAGTCACCATGAGCACTGTCAACATGGAAACTATCACCTTGAGCCATGTCACCATGAGCACTGTCACCATGAGATATTTCAACAGGGTCACTTTCACCGTGAGAACTGTGAACACGGGGATTCTCACCATTGACACTGCCTCCGAGGGGTAATCACGATGAGCACTATCACCATGGGCAGTGTCTCCATGGGCAGTTTCACCATGAGCACTCTCACTATTGGCACTATCACCATCGGCACTGTCATCATCGGCACGGTCACCGTGAGCACTGTCACAATGGGCGTTGTCACACTGGGTGCTGTCACCATGGGCACAGTCACCATTCCACTCTCACCATGGGCACTGTGATCTTGGTCACTGTCACCATGGACTCTCTCACCGTGGGCACTGTCACAATGTGAAGTATCACCATGGGCTTTGTCAGCGTGGGCACTGTCACCGTGGGCATGGCCACCATGATATCTATCACCATAAGCACTGTAATCTTGGGCCCTATCACCATGAGCACGGTTACCATGAGCACTGCCACAATGAGAACTGTCACTTATGGCACTGTCCACATGAGGAGTGTCACCATGATCACTGTCACCATGGGCAGGACACCCTGGGTATTGTCACCATGGGCACTGTCACCATGAGCCCACTCACCATGGGAATTGTCAACTTAGGTACTGTCATCATGGGCACTGTCACCGTGAGCACTTTTACCATGAGCTCTGTCACCCTGGGCACTATCACCGTGAGTGTTGTGTACATGGACACTCTCACCATGAGCAATGTCAGAATGAATAATGTTACCCTGTGTATTGTCACCATGGGCACTGTCACCATTAGCATTACACCATGAGAATTGTGACTCTGGGCACTGTCACCATGGGCACATTCGCCATCGGCACTATCGCCGTGAACACTGTCACCGTGAGCCCTGTCACTGTGTGCAGTTTCAGCATACTCACTATCACCGTAAGCAATGTCACCATGAGCAATATCTCCACAGGCACTGTCACCATTTTGCACTGCCACCATGTGCAGTGTCACCATGGACACTTTTACCATGAGTACTGTCACCATGGGTAATATCACCATGGGCACTGTCACTGTGAGCACTGTCACTATGAGAATTGACACCATAGGCCCTGTCAACATGAGAACTGTCACCATCGGCACTGACAACATGGAGAACATCACCTTGAGCACTGTCAACATGAGCACTGTCACCATGAGCAATGTCACCATGGTCACATTCAATGTAAGAACTGTCACCACGGGGACTATCAACATTGGCAATGTCACAGTGGGGTTGTCACCATGAGCACTATCACCGTGGGCAATGTTTCCATGGGCAGTTTCACCATGAGCACTGTCACTATTGGCACTCTCAGCATGGGCATTGTCACAATGGGCACCATCAACGTGAGCACTGTCAACATGGGCCTTGTCACACTGGGTGTTATCAGCATGGGCACTGTCACTGTGGGCACTGTCCCAATGGGAAGTATCACCATGGGCTTTGTCAGCCTAGGCAGTGTCACTGTGGGCACGGACACCGTGACATCTATCACCATAAACACTGTAAACATGGGCACTGTCACCATGAGCACAGTCACCATGAGCATTGTCACAATGAGCACTGTTACTTATGGCACTGCCAACATGAGCACTGTCATTATGGGCATGACAACATGGACACTGTCACCCTAGGCACTCTCACCATAGGCATTATCACTGTGAGAATTGTGAACATGGACACTGTCTCCATGGGCATTATCACCATGTGCACTGTCACCATGAGTACTATCACCCAGGGTATTTTTACAATGGGCACTGTCACTGTGAGCACTACACCTTAAGAATTGTGACTATGGGCACTGTCACCATGGAAACTCTCACCATAGATCTATCACCATGAACACTGTCACCATGAACACTCTAACTGTGTGCAGTGTCACCATGCACACTGTCACAATAAGGACTATCACCATAAGCAAAGTCACCATGAGCAATGTCACCATGAGCAAAGTCACCAATTTGCACTGACACCATGTGCAGAGTAACCATGCGTTTTATCACCATAGGCACTTCTACCCTGAGAAATGTGACCATGCAGAATGTCTCTATGGGCACTGGCACCATGGGCACTATCACCGTGAGCACTGTCAGCATGTGCACTGTCACTATTTAGCACTGTCACCAGGTGAACTACCACCATGGGCACTGTCACGATGGGCACTATCACTGTGAGCACGGTTACCATGGGCACTGTAACAATGCACAGTGTCACCATCGGTACTGTCCCGATGGGAACTGCCACCAAGAACAGTGTCACCATTAGCACTGTCACCACGAGCACTGGCACCTGGGCACTGCTATTATGAGCACTGTCACCATGAGATCTGTCGCTATGAGAACTGCCACCATGGGTATTTTCAACATGAGTACTGTCACCATGGTATTGTCACCATTTGCACTGTCACCATGAACACTATTACCGTGAGCACTCTCACTGTGGTCACTGTCACCATGAGCACTGTCGCCATGGGTACTGGCACAATGTAGACAGACACCATGAGCACTGTCACCATGGGCACCATCAGTGTGAGCACTCTCACCATGGCCACTGTCACCTTGGGCACTGTTACCATGAGCACTGTCACCATAGGCAATGGCACCATGGGCCCTGTCATCATGGGCACTCTCACCATGGGCACTATCAGTGTGAGCAGTGTCACCATGGATACTGCAAACATGAGAACTGTCACCGTGAGTACTGTCACCATGAGTACAGTCCTCACGGGTTGTCACCATGTGCACTGTCACCGTGAGAACTGTCAACAGGGGCACTGTCACCATTTTTCACTGCCACCATGTGCAGTGTCACCATGGGCACTATCACCATGGAAAGTATCACCGTGAACACTGTCACCATGAACACTGCAACTGTGTGCAGTGTCAACATGCACACTGTCACCGTAAGGACTATCACTGTAAGCAAAGTCACTATGAGCAATGTCACCATGGGCACTGTCACCATGAGCACTTGATCACTGAGTACTGTCACCATGGGTAATATCACCATGGGCACTGTCACCGTGAGAACTATCACCGTGAGCAATGCCATGATGGGCACTGGCGCCGTGGGTCTTTTCACTATTAGCACTGAAACAATGTGCACTATCACTGTGAGAAATCTCACCGTGCTAACTGTCCCCAAGGGCACTGTCACAGAGGGAAAAGTCATCATGGGCACTGTCACAGTCAGTATTCTCACCATGGGCACTCTCATTGTGGGCAATGCCTCCGTGAGCACCATTACCATGAACACTGCTACCATGAACACTCTCATGATAAGAACTGTCACCATGGGCACAGACACCATGGGCACTCTCACGGTGTGCACTGTCACCAGGGGCACTGTCAAAATGGGCACTGTCACCATGAGCACTGGAACCATGGGCATTCTCACCATGGGCACTATCACCATGAGCAGTATTACCATGGGCACTCTCACTATTTTGCACTGCCACCAGATGCACCATAACCATGTGCACTGTCACCATGGGCAGTGTCACCATCGGTAGTCTAACCATGCGCACTTCCACCACGATCACTGCCACCAAGAGCACTGTCACCATGATCACTGCCACCATGAGCACTGTCACAAGAACTGCCAATATGAGAACTGCCACCATGGGCACTATCACCATGATTAGTGTCACCGTGGGTATTGTCACCTTGGGCACTGTCAACGTGAGAAATATCACCGTGAGCACTATCACCCTGAGCACTGTCACCAAGGGAACAGCTTCAATGCGGATGGTCACCATGAACACTGTCACACTGGGCACTATCACCGTGAGAACAGTCACCGTGGTCACTGTCACCATGAGCACATTTTCTGTGAGCTCGGTCACCCTTGGTATTGTCACCATTGGTGGTATCGCCGTGAGAGTTGTGAACATGGGCACTCTCACCATGGGCAATATAACCATGAATACTGTCACCCTGTGTATTTTCACCATGGGCACTGTCACTGTGAGCACTACACTGTGAGAGTTGTGACTATGGTCACTGTCACCATGGACACTCTCACCATGAGAACTATCACCATGAACACTGTCACCATGAACACTGTCACTGTGTGCAGGTTCATCATGTGCACTGTCACTGTAAGGACTATCACTGTAAGCAAAGTCACCATGAGCAATATCACCATGGGCACTGTCACCATTTTGCACTGCCACCATATGCAGTGGCACCATGGGTAATATCACCATAGCCACTTTCAACATGAGAAATGTAACCGTGTGGAATGTCGTTATGGGCACTGGCACCATGGGAATCATCACAGTGAGCACTGTCACAACAGGCACTATCAACATGAGAAATCTCACCAGGCTAACTGTCCACATGGGCACTGTCACCGTGAGAAGTGTCACCATGGGCACTGTCACTGTCGGCACTGTCACCATGGGCACTGTCATTGTGGGCACTGTCTCCGTGGCCACTGCCACCGTGTGCTCTGTCACCATGAACTCTGTAACAATGCCCATTATCACCGTGTGCACTGTCACCATGGGCACTATCACCGTGAGCACTGTCAGCATGTGCACTGTCACTATTTAGCACTGTCACCAAGTGAACTACCACCATGGGCACTGTCACAATGTTCACTATCACCGTGAGCACGGTTACCATGGGCACTGTAACAATGCACAGTGTCACCATCAGTACTGTCCCAATGGGGACTGCCACCAAGAACACTGTCACCATTAGCATTGTCACGACGAGCACTGGCACCTTGGCACTGCTATTATGAGCACTGTCACCATGAGATCTGTCGCTATGAGAACTGCCACCATGGGTATTTTCAACATGAGTACTGTCACCATGGGTATTGTCACCATGGGCACTGTCACCATGAGCACTACACCGTGAGAATTGTGACTATGGGCACTGTCACCATGGGCACATTCACGATCGGCACTATCGCCATGAACACTGTCACCATGAGCACTATCACTGTGTGCAGTTTCACAATACACACTATCACCGTAGGGAATATCACCATAAGCAATGTCACCATGAGCAAGATCACCATGGGCACTGTCACCATTTTGCACTGCCACCATGTGCAGTGTCACCATGGGCAATTTCACTATGAGAACTGTCACCATGGGAAATATCACCGTGGGCACTGTCACCATGAGCACTGTCACTATGAGAATTTACACCATTGGTCCTGTCAACATGAGAACTGTCACCATCGGCACTGTCAACATGGAGACCATCACCTTGAGCACTGTCAACATGAGTACTGTCACCATGAGCAATGTCACCATGGTCACATTTAATGTAAGAACTGTCACCACGGGGACTATCACCGTTGGCAATGTCACGGGCTTGTCACCATGAGCACTATCACCATGGGCGATGTCTCCATGGGCAGTTTCACCATGAGCACTGTCACTATTGGCACTCTCACAATGGGCACCATCACCGTGAGCAGTGTCACCATGGGCCTTGTCACACTGGGTGCTTTTAGCATGGGCACTGTCACCGTGGGCACTGTCTCAATGAGAAGTATAACCATGGGCTTTGTCAGCCTAGGCAGTGTCACTGTGGGCACGGACATCGTGACATCTATCACCATAAACACTGTAAACATGGGCACTGTCACCATGATCACGGTCACCATGAGCATTGATACAATGAGCACTGTTATTTATGGCACTGCCAACATGAGCACTGTCACCATGGGCAAGACACCATGGGCACTGCCACCATGGGCATTGTCACCCTAGGCACTCTCAACATAGGCATTATCACTATGAGAATTGTGAACATGGACACTGTCTCCATGGGCATTAACACCATTAGCACTGTCACCATGAGTACTGTCAGCATGTGCACTGTCACTATTTAGCACTGTCACCAGGTGAACTACCACCATGGGCACTATCACGATGTGCACTATCACCATGAGCACGGTTACCATAGGCACTGTAACAATGTGCAGTGTCACCATCGGTACTGTCTCCATAGGAACTGCCACCAACAGCACTGTCACCATTAACACTGTCACCACCTTGGGACTGTTATTATGAGCATGGTCAGCATGAGAACTGTCGCTGTGAGAACTGCCACCATAGGTATTTTCAACAAGAGTACTGTCACCGTGGGTATTGTCATCATTTGCACTGTCACCATGAGCACTATTACCGTGAGCACTCTCACTGTGGTCACTGACACCATGAGCACTGTTGCCATGGGTACTGGCACAATGCGGACTGGCACCATGAACCCTGTCACTGTGGCCACTATCAATGTGAGCACTCTCACCGTGGTCACTGTCACCATGGGCACTGTTACCAGGAGACCTGTAACCATGGTCACATTCAACATAAGAGCTGTCACCATGGGGACTATCACCTTCGGCACTGTCACCATGGGCACTGTCACCATGAGCACTGTCACCATGGGCCTTGTCACACTGGGCGCTGTCACCGTGAGCACTGCCACAATGGGAAGTATCACCATGGGATTTGTCAGCCTGAGCACTGTCCCCGTGGGCACTGACACCATGACATCTATCACCATAAACACTGTAACAAGGGAACGGTCACCATGAGCACTGCCACAATGGGCCCTGTTATTTATGGCACTGCCAACATGAGCACTGTCACCATGAGCACTGTCACAATGGCCATGACACCATGGGCCCTGTCACCATGGGTATTGTCACCCTAGGTAATCTCGCCATAGGCATTGTCACTGTGAGAATCGTGAACATGGGCAATGTCACCATAAGCACTGTCACCATGAGTACTGTCACCCTGGGTATTTCCACTATGGGCACTGTCACTGTGAGCACTACACCATGAGAATTGTGACTATGGGCACTGTCAACATGGACACTCTCACCATGGGAACTATCACCGTGAACACTGTCAGCATGAACACTGTCACTGTGTGCAGTGTCACCATGCACAATGTCACCGTAAGGACTATCACCGTAAGCAAAGTCACCATGAGCAATGTCACCATGGGCACGGTCACCATTTTGCACTGCCACCATGTGCAGTGTCACCATGGGTAATATCACCATAGGCACTTTCACAGTGAGAAATGTGACCATGCGGAGTGTCTCAATGGGCACTGGCACCATGGGCATTGTCACTGTGAGCACTGTCACAACGGGCACTATCACTATGAAAAATCTCACCATGCTAACTGTCCCCATGGGCACTATCACCGTGAGAAGTGTCACCATGGGCACTGTCACTGTTGGCACTGTCACCATGAACACTGTCACCATGGCTACTATCACTGTGAGAACAGTCACCATGGGCACTGTCAACATGGAGACTATCACCTTGAGCCCTGTCACCATGAGCACTGTCACCATGAGATATTTCAAGAGGGTCACTTTCACCATGAGAACTGTCAACACGGGGACTCTCACCATTGACACTGACTCCAAGGGGTTTTCACGATGAGCACTATCACCATGGGCAGTGTCTCCATGGGAAGGTTCACCATGAGCACTCTCACTATTGGCACTATCACCATCGGCACCGTCATCATCGGCACGGTCTCCGTGAGCACTGTCACAATGGGCATTGTCACACTGGGTGCTTTCACCATGGGCACTGTCACCATTCCACTCTCACCATGGACACTGTGATCTTGGTCACTGCCACCATGGGCTCTGTCACCGTGGGCACTGTCACAATGGGAAGTATAACCATGGGCTTTGTCAGCATGGGCGCTGTCACCGTGGGCATGGCCACCATGACATCTATCACCATAAGCACTGTAAACTTGGGCCCTGTCACCATGAGCACGGTTACCATGAGCACTGCCACAATGAGAACTGTCACTTATGGCACTGTCCACATGAGGAGTGTCACCATGATCACTGTCACCATGGAAAGGAAACCCTGGGCACTGTCACCATGAGCACTCTCACCATGGGAATTGTCACCTTAGGTACAGTCACCATGGGCACTGTCACCGTGAGCACTTTTACCATGAGCTCTGTAACCCTGGGCACTATCACCGTGAGTGTTGTGTACATGGACACTCTCACCATGAGCAATGTCACCATGAATACTGTCACCCTGTGCATTGTCACCATGGGCACTGTCACCATGAGCATTACACCGTGAGAATTGTGACTCTGGGCACTGTCACCATGGGCACATGTGCCATCGGCACTATCGCCGTGAACACTGTCACCATGAGCACTGTCACTGTGTGCAGTTTCAGCATACACACTGTCACCGTAAGCAATGTCACCATGAGCAATATCTCCATGGGCATTGTCACCATTTTGCACTGCCACCACGTGCAGTGTCACCATGGACACTTTTACCGTGAGTACTGTCACCATGGGTAATATCACCATGGGCAATGTCACCCTGAGCACTATTACAGTGAGCACTATCACCATGAGCACTCTCACTGTGGTCACTGTCACCATGAGCACTGTCGCCATGGGTACTGGCACAATGCGGACTGGCACCATGAGCCCTGTCACCGTGGCCACTATCACTGTGAGCACTCTCACCGTGGTCACTGTCACCATTGGCACTGTTACTAGGAGCACTGTCACCATGGTCACATTCAACGTAAGAGCTGTCAACACGGAGACTATCACCATTGGCACTGTCACCATGGGGTTGTCACCATGAGCACTATCACCATGGGCGATGTCTCCATGGGCAGTTTCACCATGAGCACTGTCACTATTGGCACTCTCACCATCGGCACTGTCACCATGGGCACTGTCACCGTGAGCACTGTCACCATGGGCCTTGTCACACTGGGCGCTGTCACCATGGGCACTGTCACCATGAGCACTGTCACAATGGAAAGTATCACCAACGGATTTGTCAGCCTGAGCACTGTCCCTGTGGGCACTGACCCCGTGACATCTATCACCATAAACACTGTAAACATGGGCACTGTCACCATGAGCATGGTCACCATGAGCACTGTCACAACGGGCACTATCACCGTGAGAAATCTCACCATGCTAACTCTCCCCATGGGCACTGTCACCGTGAGAAGTGTCACCATGGGCACTATCACGGTGAGAACAGTCACCATGGTCACTGTCACCATGGGCACTGTCATTAAGAGCATTATCACCCTAAGCACTGTCACTGTGAGAACAGTCACCATGAGCACTGTCAACATGGAAACTATCACCTTGAGCCATGTCACCATGAGCACTGTCACCATGAGATATTTCAACAGGGTCACTTTCACCGTGAGAACTGTGAACACGGGGATTCTCACCATTGACACTGCCTCCGAGGGGTAATCACGATGAGCACTATCACCATGGGCAGTGTCTCCATGGGCAGTTTCACCATGAGCACTCTCACTATTGGCACTATCACCATCGGCACTGTCATCATCGGCACGGTCACCGTGAGCACTGTCACAATGGGTGTTGTCACACTGGGTGCTGTCACCATGGGCACAGTCACCATTCCACTCTCACCATGGGCACTGTGATCTTGGTCACTGTCACCATGGACTCTCTCACCGTGGGCACTGTCACAATGTGAAGTATCACCATGGGCTTTGTCAGCGTGGGCACTGTCACCGTGGGCATGGCCACCATGACATCTATCACCATAAGCACTGTAATCTTGGGCCCTATCACCATGAGCACGGTTACCATGAGCACTGCCACAATGAGAACTGTCACTTATGGCACTGTCCACATGAGGAGTGTCACCATGATCACTGTCACCATGGGCAGGACACCCTGGGTATTGTCACCATGGGCACTGTCACCATGAGCCCACTCACCATGGGAATTGTCAACTTAGGTACTGTCATCATGGGCACTGTCACCGTGAGCACTTTTACCATGAGCTCTGTCACCCTGGGCACTATCACCGTGAGTGTTGTGTACATGGACACTCTCACCATGAGCAATGTCAGAATGAATAATGTTACCCTGTGTATTGTCACCATGGGCACTGTCACCATTAGCATTACACCATGAGAATTGTGACTCTGGGCACTGTCACCATGGGCACATTCGCCATCGGCACTATCGCCGTGAACACTGTCACCGTGAGCCCTGTCACTGTGTGCAGTTTCAGCATACTCACTATCACCGTAAGCAATGTCACCATGAGCAATATCTCCACAGGCACTGTCACCATTTTGCACTGCCACCATGTGCAGTGTCACCATGGACACTTTTACCATGAGTACTGTCACCATGGGTAATATCACCATGGGCACTGTCACTGTGAGCACTGTCACTATGAGAATTGACACCATAGGCCCTGTCAACATGAGAACTGTCACCATCGGCACTGACAACATGGAGAACATCACCTTGAGCACTGTCAACATGAGCACTGTCACCATGAGCAATGTCACCATGGTCACATTCAATGTAAGAACTGTCACCACGGGGACTATCAACATTGGCAATGTCACAGTGGGGTTGTCACCATGAGCACTATCACCGTGGGCAATGTTTCCATGGGCAGTTTCACCATGAGCACTGTCACTATTGGCACTCTCAGCATGGGCATTGTCACAATGGGCACCATCAACGTGAGCACTGTCAACATGGGCCTTGTCACACTGGGTGTTATCAGCATGGGCACTGTCACTGTGGGCACTGTCCCAATGGGAAGTATCACCATGGGCTTTGTCAGCCTAGGCAGTGTCACTGTGGGCACGGACACCGTGACATCTATCACCATAAACACTGTAAACATGGGCACTGTCACCATGAGCACAGTCACCATGAGCATTGTCACAATGAGCACTGTTACTTATGGCACTGCCAACATGAGCACTGTCATTATGGGCATGACAACATGGACACTGTCACCCTAGGCACTCTCACCATAGGCATTATCACTGTGAGAATTGTGAACATGGACACTGTCTCCATGGGCATTATCACCATGTGCACTGTCACCATGAGTACTATCACCCAGGGTATTTTTACAATGGGCACTGTCACTGTGAGCACTACACCTTAAGAATTGTGACTATGGGCACTGTCACCATGGAAACTCTCACCATAGATCTATCACCATGAACACTGTCACCATGAACACTCTAACTGTGTGCAGTGTCACCATGCACACTGTCACAATAAGGACTATCACCATAAGCAAAGTCACCATGAGCAATGTCACCATGAGCAAAGTCACCAATTTGCACTGACACCATGTGCAGAGTAACCATGCGTTTTATCACCATAGGCACTTCTACCCTGAGAAATGTGACCATGCAGAATGTCTCTATGGGCACTGGCACCATGGGCACTATCACCGTGAGCACTGTCAGCATGTGCACTGTCACTATTTAGCACTGTCACCAGGTGAACTACCACCATGGGCACTGTCACGATGGGCACTATCACTGTGAGCACGGTTACCATGGGCACTGTAACAATGCACAGTGTCACCATCGGTACTGTCCCGATGGGAACTGCCACCAAGAACAGTGTCACCATTAGCACTGTCACCACGAGCACTGGCACCTGGGCACTGCTATTATGAGCACTGTCACCATGAGATCTGTTGCTATGAGAACTGCCACCATGGGTATTTTCAACATGAGTACTGTCACCATGGTATTGTCACCATTTGCACTGTCACCATGAACACTATTACCGTGAGCACTCTCACTGTGGTCACTGTCACCATGAGCACTGTCGCCATGGGTACTGGCACAATGTAGACAGACACCATGAGCACTGTCACCATGGGCACCATCAGTGTGAGCACTCTCACCATGGCCACTGTCACCTTGGGCACTGTTACCATGAGCACTGTCACCATAGGCAATGGCACCATGGGCCCTGTCATCATGGGCACTCTCACCATGGGCACTATCAGTGTGAGCAGTGTCACCATGGATACTGCAAACATGAGAACTGTCACCGTGAGTACTGTCACCATGAGTACAGTCCTCACGGGTTGTCACCATGTGCACTGTCACCGTGAGAACTGTCAACAGGGGCACTGTCACCATTTTTCACTGCCACCATGTGCAGTGTCACCATGGGCACTATCACCATGGAAAGTATCACCGTGAACACTGTCACCATGAACACTGCAACTGTGTGCAGTGTCAACATGCACACTGTCACCGTAAGGACTATCACTGTAAGCAAAGTCACTATGAGCAATGTCACCATGGGCACTGTCACCATGAGCACTTGATCACTGAGTACTGTCACCATGGGTAATATCACCATGGGCACTGTCACCGTGAGAACTATCACCGTGAGCAATGCCATGATGGGCACTGGCGCCGTGGGTCTTTTCACTATTAGCACTGAAACAATGTGCACTATCACTGTGAGAAATCTCACCGTGCTAACTGTCCCCAAGGGCACTGTCACAGAGGGAAAAGTCATCATGGGCACTGTCACAGTCAGTATTCTCACCATGGGCACTCTCATTGTGGGCAATGCCTCCGTGAGCACCATTACCATGAACACTGCTACCATGAACACTCTCATGATAAGAACTGTCACCATGGGCACAGACACCATGGGCACTCTCATGGTGTGCACTGTCACCAGGGGCACTGTCAAAATGGGCACTGTCACCATGAGCACTGGAACCATGGGCATTCTCACCATGGGCACTATCACCATGAGCAGTATTACCATGGGCACTCTCACTATTTTGCACTGCCACCAGATGCACCATAACCATGTGCACTGTCACCATGGGCAGTGTCACCATCGGTAGTCTAACCATGCGCACTTCCACCACGATCACTGCCACCAAGAGCACTGTCACCATGATCACTGCCACCATGAGCACTGTCACAAGAACTGCCAATATGAGAACTGCCACCATGGGCACTATCACCATGATTAGTGTCACCGTGGGTATTGTCACCTTGGGCACTGTCAACGTGAGAAATATCACCGTGAGCACTATCACCCTGAGCACTGTCACCAAGGGAACAGCTTCAATGCGGATGGTCACCATGAACACTGTCACACTGGGCACTATCACCG
Organism: Mesoplodon mirus; assembly: GCF_964341445.2. Lineage (NCBI taxonomy): Eukaryota > Metazoa > Chordata > Mammalia > Artiodactyla > Ziphiidae > Mesoplodon > Mesoplodon mirus. The sequence goes on along the minus strand of NW_028295808.1, from coordinate 2,320,718 downwards.
TGAGAACAGTCACCGTGGTCACTGTCACCATGAGCACATTTTCTGTGAGCTCGGTCACCCTTGGTATTGTCACCATTGGTGGTATCGCCGTGAGAGTTGTGAACATGGGCACTCTCACCATGGGCAATATAACCATGAATACTGTCACCCTGTGTATTTTCACCATGGGCACTGTCACTGTGAGCACTACACTGTGAGAGTTGTGACTATGGTCACTGTCACCATGGACACTCTCACCATGAGAACTATCACCATGAACACTGTCACCATGAACACTGTCACTGTGTGCAGGTTCATCATGTGCACTGTCACTGTAAGGACTATCACTGTAAGCAAAGTCACCATGAGCAATATCACCATGGGCACTGTCACCATTTTGCACTGCCACCATATGCAGTGGCACCATGGGTAATATCACCATAGCCACTTTCAACATGAGAAATGTAACCGTGTGGAATGTCGTTATGGGCACTGGCACCATGGGAATCATCACAGTGAGCACTGTCACAACAGGCACTATCAACATGAGAAATCTCACCAGGCTAACTGTCCACATGGGCACTGTCACCGTGAGAAGTGTCACCATGGGCACTGTCACTGTCGGCACTGTCACCATGGGCACTGTCATTGTGGGCACTGTCTCCATGGCCACTGCCACCGTGTGCTCTGTCACCATGAACTCTGTAACAATGCCCATTATCACCGTGTGCACTGTCACCATGGGCACTATCACCGTGAGCACTGTCAGCATGTGCACTGTCACTATTTAGCACTGTCACCAAGTGAACTACCACCATGGGCACTGTCACAATGTTCACTATCACCGTGAGCACGGTTACCATGGGCACTGTAACAATGCACAGTGTCACCATCAGTACTGTCCCAATGGGGACTGCCACCAAGAACACTGTCACCATTAGCATTGTCACGACGAGCACTGGCACCTTGGCACTGCTATTATGAGCACTGTCACCATGAGATCTGTCGCTATGAGAACTGCCACCATGGGTATTTTCAACATGAGTACTGTCACCATGGGTATTGTCACCATGGGCACTGTCACCGTGAGCACTACACCGTGAGAATTGTGACTATGGGCACTGTCACCATGGGCACATTCACGATCGGCACTATCGCCATGAACACTGTCACCATGAGCACTATCACTGTGTGCAGTTTCACAATACACACTATCACCGTAGGGAATATCACCATAAGCAATGTCACCATGAGCAAGATCACCATGGGCACTGTCACCATTTTGCACTGCCACCATGTGCAGTGTCACCATGGGCAATTTCACTGAGAACTGTCACCATGGGAAATATCACCGTGGGCACTGTCACCATGAGCACTGTCACTATGAGAATTTACACCATTGGTCCTGTCAACATGAGAACTGTCACCATCGGCACTGTCAACATGGAGACCATCACCTTGAGCACTGTCAACATGAGTACTGTCACCATGAGCAATGTCACCATGGTCACATTTAATGTAAGAACTGTCACCACGGGGACTATCACCGTTGGCAATGTCACGGGCTTGTCACCATGAGCACTATCACCATGGGCGATGTCTCCATGGGCAGTTTCACCATGAGCACTGTCACTATTGGCACTCTCACAATGGGCACCATCACCGTGAGCAGTGTCACCATGGGCCTTGTCACACTGGGTGCTTTTAGCATGGGCACTGTCACCGTGGGCACTGTCTCAATGAGAAGTATAACCATGGGCTTTGTCAGCCTAGGCAGTGTCACTGTGGGCACGGACATCGTGACATCTATCACCATAAACACTGTAAACATGGGCACTGTCACCATGATCACGGTCACCATGAGCATTGATACAATGAGCACTGTTATTTATGGCACTGCCAACATGAGCACTGTCACCATGGGCAAGACACCATGGGCACTGCCACCATGGGCATTGTCACCCTAGGCACTCTCAACATAGGCATTATCACGATGAGAATTGTGAACATGGACACTGTCTCCATGGGCATTAACACCATTAGCACTGTCACCATGAGTACTGTCAGCATGTGCACTGTCACTATTTAGCACTGTCACCAGGTGAACTACCACCATGGGCACTATCACGATGTGCACTATCACCATGAGCACGGTTACCATAGGCACTGTAACAATGTGCAGTGTCACCATCGGTACTGTCTCCATAGGAACTGCCACCAACAGCACTGTCACCATTAACACTGTCACCACCTTGGGACTGTTATTATGAGCATGGTCAGCATGAGAACTGTCGCTGTGAGAACTGCCACCATAGGTATTTTCAACAAGAGTACTGTCACCGTGGGTATTGTCATCATTTGCACTGTCACCATGAGCACTATTACCGTGAGCACTATCACTGTGGTCACTGACACCATGAGCACTGTTGCCATGGGTACTGGCACAATGTGGACTGGCACCATGAACCCTGTCACTGTGGCCACTATCAATGTGAGCACTCTCACCGTGGTCACTGTCACCATGGGCACTGTTACCAGGAGACCTGTAACCATGGTCACATTCAACATAAGAGCTGTCACCATGGGGACTATCACCTTCGGCACTGTCACCATGGGCACTGTCACCATGAGCACTGTCACCATGGGCCTTGTCACACTGGGCGCTGTCACCGTGAGCACTGCCACAATGGGAAGTATCACCATGGGATTTGTCAGCCTGAGCACTGTCCCCGTGGGCACTGACACCATGACATCTATCACCATAAACACTGTAACAAGGGAACGGTCACCATGAGCACTGCCACAATGGGCCCTGTTATTTATGGCACTGCCAACATGAGCACTGTCACCATGAGCACTGTCACAATGGCCATGACACCATGGGCCCTGTCACCATGGGTATTGTCACCCTAGGTAATCTCGCCATAGGCATTGTCACTGTGAGAATCGTGAACATGGGCAATGTCACCATAAGCACTGTCACCATGAGTACTGTCACCCTGGGTATTTCCACTATGGGCACTGTCACTGTGAGCACTACACCATGAGAATTGTGACTATGGGCACTGTCAACATGGACACTCTCACCATGGGAACTATCACCGTGAACACTGTCAGCATGAACACTGTCACTGTGTGCAGTGTCACCATGCACAATGTCACCGTAAGGACTATCACCGTAAGCAAAGTCACCATGAGCAATGTCACCATGGGCACGGTCACCATTTTGCACTGCCACCATGTGCAGTGTCACCATGGGTAATATCACCATAGGCACTTTCACAGTGAGAAATGTGACCATGCGGAGTGTCTCAATGGGCACTGGCACCATGGGCATTGTCACTGTGAGCACTGTCACAACGGGCACTATCACTATGAAAAATCTCACCATGCTAACTGTCCCCATGGGCACTATCACCGTGAGAAGTGTCACCATGGGCACTGTCACTGTTGGCACTGTCACCATGAACACTGTCACCATGGCTACTATCACTGTGAGAACAGTCACCATGGGCACTGTCAACATGGAGACTATCACCTTGAGCCCTGTCACCATGAGCACTGTCACCATGAGATATTTCAAGAGGGTCACTTTCACCATGAGAACTGTCAACACGGGGACTCTCACCATTGACACTGACTCCAAGGGGTTTTCACGATGAGCACTATCACCATGGGCAGTGTCTCCATGGGAAGGTTCACCATGAGCACTCTCACTATTGGCACTATCACCATCGGCACCGTCATCATCGGCACGGTCTCCGTGAGCACTGTCACAATGGGCATTGTCACACTGGGTGCTTTCACCATGGGCACTGTCACCATTCCACTCTCACCATGGACACTGTGATCTTGGTCACTGCCACCATGGGCTCTGTCACCGTGGGCACTGTCACAATGGGAAGTATAACCATGGGCTTTGTCAGCATGGGCGCTGTCACCGTGGGCATGGCCACCATGACATCTATCACCATAAGCACTGTAAACTTGGGCCCTGTCACCATGAGCACGGTTACCATGAGCACTGCCACAATGAGAACTGTCACTTATGGCACTGTCCACATGAGGAGTGTCACCATGATCACTGTCACCATGGAAAGGAAACCCTGGGCACTGTCACCATGAGCACTCTCACCATGGGAATTGTCACCTTAGGTACAGTCACCATGGGCACTGTCACCGTGAGCACTTTTACCATGAGCTCTGTAACCCTGGGCACTATCACCGTGAGTGTTGTGTACATGGACACTCTCACCATGAGCAATGTCACCATGAATACTGTCACCCTGTGCATTGTCACCATGGGCACTGTCACCATGAGCATTACACCGTGAGAATTGTGACTCTGGGCACTGTCACCATGGGCACATGTGCCATCGGCACTATCGCCGTGAACACTGTCACCATGAGCACTGTCACTGTGTGCAGTTTCAGCATACACACTGTCACCGTAAGCAATGTCACCATGAGCAATATCTCCATGGGCATTGTCACCATTTTGCACTGCCACCACGTGCAGTGTCACCATGGACACTTTTACCGTGAGTACTGTCACCATGGGTAATATCACCATGGGCAATGTCACCCTGAGCACTATTACAGTGAGCACTATCACCATGAGCACTCTCACTGTGGTCACTGTCACCATGAGCACTGTCGCCATGGGTACTGGCACAATGCGGACTGGCACCATGAGCCCTGTCACCGTGGCCACTATCACTGTGAGCACTCTCACCGTGGTCACTGTCACCATTGGCACTGTTACTAGGAGCACTGTCACCATGGTCACATTCAACGTAAGAGCTGTCAACACGGAGACTATCACCATTGGCACTGTCACCATGGGGTTGTCACCATGAGCACTATCACCATGGGCGATGTCTCCATGGGCAGTTTCACCATGAGCACTGTCACTATTGGCACTCTCACCATCGGCACTGTCACCATGGGCACTGTCACCGTGAGCACTGTCACCATGGGCCTTGTCACACTGGGCGCTGTCACCATGGGCACTGTCACCATGAGCACTGTCACAATGGGAAGTATCACCAACGGATTTGTCAGCCTGAGCACTGTCCCTGTGGGCACTGACCCCGTGACATCTATCACCATAAACACTGTAAACATGGGCACTGTCACCATGAGCATGGTCACCATGAGCACTGTCACAACGGGCACTATCACCGTGAGAAATCTCACCATGCTAACTCTCCCCATGGGCACTGTCACCGTGAGAAGTGTCACCATGGGCACTATCACGGTGAGAACAGTCACCATGGTCACTGTCACCATGGGCACTGTCATTAAGAGCATTATCACCCTAAGCACTGTCACTGTGAGAACAGTCACCATGAGCACTGTCAACATGGAAACTATCACCTTGAGCCATGTCACCATGAGCACTGTCACCATGAGATATTTCAACAGGGTCACTTTCACCATGAGAACTGTGAACACGGGGATTCTCACCATTGACACTGCCTCCGAGGGGTAATCACGATGAGCACTATCACCATGGGCAGTGTCTCCATGGGCAGTTTCACCATGAGCACTCTCACTATTGGCACTATCACCATCGGCACTGTCATCATCGGCACGGTCACCGTGAGCACTGTCACAATGGGCATTGTCACACTGGGTGCTGTCACCATGGGCACAGTCACCATTCCACTCTCACCATGGGCACTGTGATCTTGGTCACTGTCACCATGGACTCTCTCACCGTGGGCACTGTCACAATGTGAAGTATCACCATGGGCTTTGTCAGCGTGGGCACTGTCACCGTGGGCATGGCCACCATGACATCTATCACCATAAGCACTGTAATCTTGGGCCCTATCACCATGAGCACGGTTACCATGAGCACTGCCACAATGAGAACTGTCACTTATGGCACTGTCCACATGAGGAGTGTCACCATGATCACTGTCACCATGGGCAGGACACCCTGGGTATTGTCACCATGGGCACTGTCACCATGAGCCCACTCACCATGGGAATTGTCAACTTAGGTACTGTCATCATGGGCACTGTCACCGTGAGCACTTTTACCATGAGCTCTGTCACCCTGGGCACTATCACCGTGAGTGTTGTGTACATGGACACTCTCACCATGAGCAATGTCAGAATGAATAATGTTACCCTGTGTATTGTCACCATGGGCACTGTCACCATTAGCATTACACCATGAGAATTGTGACTCTGGGCACTGTCACCATGGGCACATTCGCCATCGGCACTATCGCCAAGAACACTGTCACCGTGAGCCCTGTCACTGTGTGCAGTTTCAGCATACTCACTATCACCGTAAGCAATGTCACCATGAGCAATATCTCCACAGGCACTGTCACCATTTTGCACTGCCACCATGTGCAGTGTCACCATGGACACTTTTACCATGAGTACTGTCACCATGGGTAATATCACCATGGGCACTGTCACTGTGAGCACTGTCACTATGAGAATTGACACCATAGGCCCTGTCAACATGAGAACTGTCACCATCGGCACTGACAACATGGAGAACATCACCTTGAGCACTGTCAACATGAGCACTGTCACCATGAGCAATGTCACCATGGTCACATTCAATGTAAGAACTGTCACCACGGGGACTATCAACATTGGCAATGTCACAGTGGGGTTGTCACCATGAGCACTATCACCGTGGGCAATGTTTCCATGGGCAGTTTCACCATGAGCACTGTCACTATTGGCACTCTCAGCATGGGCATTGTCACAATGGGCACCATCAACGTGAGCACTGTCAACATGGGCCTTGTCACACTGGGTGTTATCAGCATGGGCACTGTCACTGTGGGCACTGTCCCAATGGGAAGTATCACCATGGGCTTTGTCAGCCTAGGCAGTGTCACTGTGGGCACGGACACCGTGACATCTATCACCATAAACACTGTAAACATGGGCACTGTCACCATGAGCACAGTCACCATGAGCATTGTCACAATGAGCACTGTTACTTATGGCACTGCCAACATGAGCACTGTCATTATGGGCATGACAACATGGACACTGTCACCCTAGGCACTCTCACCATAGGCATTATCACTGTGAGAATTGTGAACATGGACACTGTCTCCATGGGCATTATCACCATGTGCACTGTCACCATGAGTACTATCACCCAGGGTATTTTTACAATGGGCACTGTCACTGTGAGCACTACACCTTAAGAATTGTGACTATGGGCACTGTCACCATGGAAACTCTCACCATAGATCTATCACCATGAACACTGTCACCATGAACACTCTAACTGTGTGCAGTGTCACCATGCACACTGTCACAATAAGGACTATCACCATAAGCAAAGTCACCATGAGCAATGTCACCATGAGCAAAGTCACCAATTTGCACTGACACCATGTGCAGAGTAACCATGCGTTTTATCACCATAGGCACTTCTACCCTGAGAAATGTGACCATGCAGAATGTCTCTATGGGCACTGGCACCATGGGCACTATCACCGTGAGCACTGTCAGCATGTGCACTGTCACTATTTAGCACTGTCACCAGGTGAACTACCACCATGGGCACTGTCACGATGGGCACTATCACTGTGAGCACGGTTACCATGGGCACTGTAACAATGCACAGTGTCACCATCGGTACTGTCCCGATGGGAACTGCCACCAAGAACAGTGTCACCATTAGCACTGTCACCACGAGCACTGGCACCTGGGCACTGCTATTATGAGCACTGTCACCATGAGATCTGTCGCTATGAGAACTGCCACCATGGGTATTTTCAACATGAGTACTGTCACCATGGTATTGTCACCATTTGCACTGTCACCATGAACACTATTACCGTGAGCACTCTCACTGTGGTCACTGTCACCATGAGCACTGTCGCCATGGGTACTGGCACAATGTAGACAGACACCATGAGCACTGTCACCATGGGCACCATCAGTGTGAGCACTCTCACCATGGCCACTGTCACCTTGGGCACTGTTACCATGAGCACTGTCACCATAGGCAATGGCACCATGGGCCCTGTCATCATGGGCACTCTCACCATGGGCACTATCAGTGTGAGCAGTGTCACCATGGATACTGCAAACATGAGAACTGTCACCGTGAGTACTGTCACCATGAGTACAGTCCTCACGGGTTGTCACCATGTGCACTGTCACCGTGAGAACTGTCAACAGGGGCACTGTCACCATTTTTCACTGCCACCATGTGCAGTGTCACCATGGGCACTATCACCATGGAAAGTATCACCGTGAACACTGTCACCATGAACACTGCAACTGTGTGCAGTGTCAACATGCACACTGTCACCGTAAGGACTATCACTGTAAGCAAAGTCACTATGAGCAATGTCACCATGGGCACTGTCACCATGAGCACTTGATCACTGAGTACTGTCACCATGGGTAATATCACCATGGGCACTGTCACCGTGAGAACTATCACCGTGAGCAATGCCATGATGGGCACTGGCGCCGTGGGTCTTTTCACTATTAGCACTGAAACAATGTGCACTATCACTGTGAGAAATCTCACCGTGCTAACTGTCCCCAAGGGCACTGTCACAGAGGGAAAAGTCATCATGGGCACTGTCACAGTCAGTATTCTCACCATGGGCACTCTCATTGTGGGCAATGCCTCCGTGAGCACCATTACCATGAACACTGCTACCATGAACACTCTCATGATAAGAACTGTCACCATGGGCACAGACACCATGGGCACTCTCACGGTGTGCACTGTCACCAGGGGCACTGTCAAAATGGGCACTGTCACCATGAGCACTGGAACCATGGGCATTCTCACCATGGGCACTATCACCATGAGCAGTATTACCATGGGCACTCTCACTATTTTGCACTGCCACCAGATGCACCATAACCATGTGCACTGTCACCATGGGCAGTGTCACCATCGGTAGTCTAACCATGCGCACTTCCACCACGATCACTGCCACCAAGAGCACTGTCACCATGATCACTGCCACCATGAGCACTGTCACAAGAACTGCCAATATGAGAACTGCCACCATGGGCACTATCACCATGATTAGTGTCACCGTGGGTATTGTCACCTTGGGCACTGTCAACGTGAGAAATATCACCGTGAGCACTATCACCCTGAGCACTGTCACCAAGGGAACAGCTTCAATGCGGATGGTCACCATGAACACTGTCACACTGGGCACTATCACCGTGAGAACAGTCACCGTGGTCACTGTCACCATGAGCACATTTTCTGTGAGCTCGGTCACCCTTGGTATTGTCACCATTGGTGGTATCGCCGTGAGAGTTGTGAACATGGGCACTCTCACCATGGGCAATATAACCATGAATACTGTCACCCTGTGTATTTTCACCATGGGCACTGTCACTGTGAGCACTACACTGTGAGAGTTGTGACTATGGTCACTGTCACCATGGACACTCTCACCATGAGAACTATCACCATGAACACTGTCACCATGAACACTGTCACTGTGTGCAGGTTCATCATGTGCACTGTCACTGTAAGGACTATCACTGTAAGCAAAGTCACCATGAGCAATATCACCATGGGCACTGTCACCATTTTGCACTGCCACCATATGCAGTGGCACCATGGGTAATATCACCATAGCCACTTTCAACATGAGAAATGTAACCGTGTGGAATGTCGTTATGGGCACTGGCACCATGGGAATCATCACAGTGAGCACTGTCACAACAGGCACTATCAACATGAGAAATCTCACCAGGCTAACTGTCCACATGGGCACTGTCACCGTGAGAAGTGTCACCATGGGCACTGTCACTGTCGGCACTGTCACCATGGGCACTGTCATTGTGGGCACTGTCTCCATGGCCACTGCCACCGTGTGCTCTGTCACCATGAACTCTGTAACAATGCCCATTATCACCGTGTGCACTGTCACCATGGGCACTATCACCGTGAGCACTGTCAGCATGTGCACTGTCACTATTTAGCACTGTCACCAAGTGAACTACCACCATGGGCACTGTCACAATGTTCACTATCACCGTGAGCACGGTTACCATGGGCACTGTAACAATGCACAGTGTCACCATCAGTACTGTCCCAATGGGGACTGCCACCAAGAACACTGTCACCATTAGCATTGTCACGACGAGCACTGGCACCTTGGCACTGCTATTATGAGCACTGTCACCATGAGATCTGTCGCTATGAGAACTGCCACCATGGGTATTTTCAACATGAGTACTGTCACCATGGGTATTGTCACCATGGGCACTGTCACCGTGAGCACTACACCGTGAGAATTGTGACTATGGGCACTGTCACCATGGGCACATTCACGATCGGCACTATCGCCATGAACACTGTCACCATGAGCACTATCACTGTGTGCAGTTTCACAATACACACTATCACCGTAGGGAATATCACCATAAGCAATGTCACCATGAGCAAGATCACCATGGGCACTGTCACCATTTTGCACTGCCACCATGTGCAGTGTCACCATGGGCAATTTCACTATGAGAACTGTCACCATGGGAAATATCACCGTGGGCACTGTCACCATGAGCACTGTCACTATGAGAATTTACACCATTGGTCCTGTCAACATGAGAACTGTCACCATCGGCACTGTCAACATGGAGACCATCACCTTGAGCACTGTCAACATGAGTACTGTCACCATGAGCAATGTCACCATGGTCACATTTAATGTAAGAACTGTCACCACGGGGACTATCACCGTTGGCAATGTCACGGGCTTGTCACCATGAGCACTATCACCATGGGCGATGTCTCCATGGGCAGTTTCACCATGAGCACTGTCACTATTGGCACTCTCAGCATGGGCACTGTCACAATGGGCACCATCACCGTGAGCAGTGTCACCATGGGCCTTGTCACACTGGGTGCTTTTAGCATGGGCACTGTCACCGTGGGCACTGTCTCAATGAGAAGTATAACCATGGGCTTTGTCAGCCTAGGCAGTGTCACTGTGGGCACGGACATCGTGACATCTATCACCATAAACACTGTAAACATGGGCACTGTCACCATGATCACGGTCACCATGAGCATTGATACAATGAGCACTGTTATTTATGGCACTGCCAACATGAGCACTGTCACCATGGGCAAGACACCATGGGCACTGCCACCATGGGCATTGTCACCCTAGGCACTCTCAACATAGGCATTATCACGATGAGAATTGTGAACATGGACACTGTCTCCATGGGCATTAACACCATTAGCACTGTCACCATGAGTACTGTCAGCATGTGCACTGTCACTATTTAGCACTGTCACCAGGTGAACTACCACCATGGGCACTATCACGATGTGCACTATCACCATGAGCACGGTTACCATAGGCACTGTAACAATGTGCAGTGTCACCATCGGTACTGTCTCCATAGGAACTGCCACCAACAGCACTGTCACCATTAACACTGTCACCACCTTGGGACTGTTATTATGAGCATGGTCAGCATGAGAACTGTCGCTGTGAGAACTGCCACCATAGGTATTTTCAACAAGAGTACTGTCACCGTGGGTATTGTCATCATTTGCACTGTCACCATGAGCACTATTACCGTGAGCACTCTCACTGTGGTCACTGACACCATGAGCACTGTTGCCATGGGTACTGGCACAATGCGGACTGGCACCATGAACCCTGTCACTGTGGCCACTATCAATGTGAGCACTCTCACCGTGGTCACTGTCACCATGGGCACTGTTACCAGGAGACCTGTAACCATGGTCACATTCAACATAAGAGCTGTCACCATGGGGACTATCACCTTCGGCACTGTCACCATGGGCACTGTCACCATGAGCACTGTCACCATGGGCCTTGTCACACTGGGCGCTGTCACCGTGAGCACTGCCACAATGGGAAGTATCACCATGGGATTTGTCAGCCTGAGCACTGTCCCCGTGGGCACTGACACCATGACATCTATCACCATAAACACTGTAACAAGGGAACGGTCACCATGAGCACTGCCACAATGGGCCCTGTTATTTATGGCACTGCCAACATGAGCACTGTCACCATGAGCACTGTCACAATGGCCATGACACCATGGGCCCTGTCACCATGGGTATTGTCACCCTAGGTAATCTCGCCATAGGCATTGTCACTGTGAGAATCGTGAACATGGGCAATGTCACCATAAGCACTGTCACCATGAGTACTGTCACCCTGGGTATTTCCACTATGGGCACTGTCACTGTGAGCACTACACCATGAGAATTGTGACTATGGGCACTGTCAACATGGACACTCTCACCATGGGAACTATCACCGTGAACACTGTCAGCATGAACACTGTCACTGTGTGCAGTGTCACCATGCACAATGTCACCGTAAGGACTATCACCGTAAGCAAAGTCACCATGAGCAATGTCACCATGGGCACGGTCACCATTTTGCACTGCCACCATGTGCAGTGTCACCATGGGTAATATCACCATAGGCACTTTCACAGTGAGAAATGTGACCATGCGGAGTGTCTCAATGGGCACTGGCACCATGGGCATTGTCACTGTGAGCACTGTCACAACGGGCACTATCACTATGAAAAATCTCACCATGCTAACTGTCCCCATGGGCACTATCACCGTGAGAAGTGTCACCATGGGCACCGTCACTGTTGGCACTGTCACCATGAACACTGTCACCATGGCTACTATCACTGTGAGAACAGTCACCATGGGCACTGTCAACATGGAGACTATCACCTTGAGCCCTGTCACCATGAGCACTGTCACCATGAGATATTTCAAGAGGGTCACTTTCACCATGAGAACTGTCAACACGGGGACTCTCACCATTGACACTGACTCCAAGGGGTTTTCACGATGAGCACTATCACCATGGGCAGTGTCTCCATGGGAAGGTTCACCATGAGCACTCTCACTATTGGCACTATCACCATCGGCACCGTCATCATCGGCACGGTCTCCGTGAGCACTGTCACAATGGGCATTGTCACACTGGGTGCTTTCACCATGGGCACTGTCACCATTCCACTCTCACCATGGACACTGTGATCTTGGTCACTGCCACCATGGGCTCTGTCACCGTGGGCACTGTCACAATGGGAAGTATAACCATGGGCTTTGTCAGCATGGGCGCTGTCACCGTGGGCATGGCCACCATGACATCTATCACCATAAGCACTGTAAACTTGGGCCCTGTCACCATGAGCACGGTTACCATGAGCACTGCCACAATGAGAACTGTCACTTATGGCACTGTCCACATGAGGAGTGTCACCATGATCACTGTCACCATGGAAAGGAAACCCTGGGCACTGTCACCATGAGCACTCTCACCATGGGAATTGTCACCTTAGGTACAGTCACCATGGGCACTGTCACCGTGAGCACTTTTACCATGAGCTCTGTAACCCTGGGCACTATCACCGTGAGTGTTGTGTACATGGACACTCTCACCATGAGCAATGTCACCATGAATACTGTCACCCTGTGCATTGTCACCATGGGCACTGTCACCATGAGCATTACACCGTGAGAATTGTGACTCTGGGCACTGTCACCATGGGCACATGTGCCATCGGCACTATCGCCGTGAACACTGTCACCATGAGCACTGTCACTGTGTGCAGTTTTAGCATACACACTGTCACCGTAAGCAATGTCACCATGAGCAATATCTCCATGGGCATTGTCACCATTTTGCACTGCCACCACGTGCAGTGTCACCATGGACACTTTTACCGTGAGTACTGTCACCATGGGTAATATCACCATGGGCAATGTCACCCTGAGCACTATTACAGTGAGCACTATCACCATGAGCACTCTCACTGTGGTCACTGTCACCATGAGCACTGTCGCCATGGGTACTGGCACAATGCGGACTGGCACCATGAGCCCTGTCACCGTGGCCACTATCACTGTGAGCACTCTCACCGTGGTCACTGTCACCATTGGCACTGTTACTAGGAGCACTGTCACCATGGTCACATTCAACGTAAGAGCTGTCAACACGGAGACTATCACCATTGGCACTGTCACCATGGGGTTGTCACCATGAGCACTATCACCATGGGCGATGTCTCCATGGGCAGTTTCACCATGAGCACTGTCACTATTGGCACTCTCACCATCGGCACTGTCACCATGGGCACTGTCACCGTGAGCACTGTCACCATGGGCCTTGTCACACTGGGCGCTGTCACCATGGGCACTGTCACCATGAGCACTGTCACAATGGGAAGTATCACCAACGGATTTGTCAGCCTGAGCACTGTCCCTGTGGGCACTGACCCCGTGACATCTATCACCATAAACACTGTAAACATGGGCACTGTCACCATGAGCATGGTCACCATGAGCACTGTCACAACGGGCACTATCACCGTGAGAAATCTCACCATGCTAACTCTCCCCATGGGCACTGTCACCGTGAGAAGTGTCACCATGGGCACTATCACGGTGAGAACAGTCACCATGGTCACTGTCACCATGGGCACTGTCATTAAGAGCATTATCACCCTAAGCACTGTCACTGTGAGAACAGTCACCATGAGCACTGTCAACATGGAAACTATCACCTTGAGCCATGTCACCATGAGCACTGTCACCATGAGATATTTCAACAGGGTCACTTTCACCGTGAGAACTGTGAACACGGGGATTCTCACCATTGACACTGCCTCCGAGGGGTAATCACGATGAGCACTATCACCATGGGCAGTGTCTCCATGGGCAGTTTCACCATGAGCACTCTCACTATTGGCACTATCACCATCGGCACTGTCATCATCGGCACGGTCACCGTGAGCACTGTCACAATGGGCGTTGTCACACTGGGTGCTGTCACCATGGGCACAGTCACCATTCCACTCTCACCATGGGCACTGTGATCTTGGTCACTGTCACCATGGACTCTCTCACCGTGGGCACTGTCACAATGTGAAGTATCACCATGGGCTTTGTCAGCGTGGGCACTGTCACCGTGGGCATGGCCACCATGACATCTATCACCATAAGCACTGTAATCTTGGGCCCTATCACCATGAGCACGGTTACCATGAGCACTGCCACAATGAGAACTGTCACTTATGGCACTGTCCACATGAGGAGTGTCACCATGATCACTGTCACCATGGGCAGGACACCCTGGGTATTGTCACCATGGGCACTGTCACCATGAGCCCACTCACCATGGGAATTGTCAACTTAGGTACTGTCATCATGGGCACTGTCACCGTGAGCACTTTTACCATGAGCTCTGTCACCCTGGGCACTATCACCGTGAGTGTTGTGTACATGGACACTCTCACCATGAGCAATGTCAGAATGAATAATGTTACCCTGTGTATTGTCACCATGGGCACTGTCACCATTAGCATTACACCATGAGAATTGTGACTCTGGGCACTGTCACCATGGGCACATTCGCCATCGGCACTATCGCCAAGAACACTGTCACCGTGAGCCCTGTCACTGTGTGCAGTTTCAGCATACTCACTATCACCGTAAGCAATGTCACCATGAGCAATATCTCCACAGGCACTGTCACCATTTTGCACTGCCACCATGTGCAGTGTCACCATGGACACTTTTACCATGAGTACTGTCACCATGGGTAATATCACCATGGGCACTGTCACTGTGAGCACTGTCACTATGAGAATTGACACCATAGGCCCTGTCAACATGAGAACTGTCACCATCGGCACTGACAACATGGAGAACATCACCTTGAGCACTGTCAACATGAGCACTGTCACCATGAGCAATGTCACCATGGTCACATTCAATGTAAGAACTGTCACCACGGGGACTATCAACATTGGCAATGTCACAGTGGGGTTGTCACCATGAGCACTATCACTGTGGGCAATGTTTCCATGGGCAGTTTCACCATGAGCACTGTCACTATTGGCACTCTCAGCATGGGCATTGTCACAATGGGCACCATCAACGTGAGCACTGTCAACATGGGCCTTGTCACACTGGGTGTTATCAGCATGGGCACTGTCACTGTGGGCACTGTCCCAATGGGAAGTATCACCATGGGCTTTGTCAGCCTAGGCAGTGTCACTGTGGGCACGGACACCGTGACATCTATCACCATAAACACTGTAAACATGGGCACTGTCACCATGAGCACAGTCACCATGAGCATTGTCACAATGAGCACTGTTACTTATGGCACTGCCAACATGAGCACTGTCATTATGGGCATGACAACATGGACACTGTCACCCTAGGCACTCTCACCATAGGCATTATCACTGTGAGAATTGTGAACATGGACACTGTCTCCATGGGCATTATCACCATGTGCACTGTCACCATGAGTACTATCACCCAGGGTATTTTTACAATGGGCACTGTCACTGTGAGCACTACACCTTAAGAATTGTGACTATGGGCACTGTCACCATGGAAACTCTCACCATAGATCTATCACCATGAACACTGTCACCATGAACACTCTAACTGTGTGCAGTGTCACCATGCACACTGTCACAATAAGGACTATCACCATAAGCAAAGTCACCATGAGCAATGTCACCATGAGCAAAGTCACCAATTTGCACTGACACCATGTGCAGAGTAACCATGCGTTTTATCACCATAGGCACTTCTACCCTGAGAAATGTGACCATGCAGAATGTCTCTATGGGCACTGGCACCATGGGCACTATCACCGTGAGCACTGTCAGCATGTGCACTGTCACTATTTAGCACTGTCACCAGGTGAACTACCACCATGGGCACTGTCACGATGGGCACTATCACTGTGAGCACGGTTACCATGGGCACTGTAACAATGCACAGTGTCACCATCGGTACTGTCCCGATGGGAACTGCCACCAAGAACAGTGTCACCATTAGCACTGTCACCACGAGCACTGGCACCTGGGCACTGCTATTATGAGCACTGTCACCATGAGATCTGTCGCTATGAGAACTGCCACCATGGGTATTTTCAACATGAGTACTGTCACCATGGTATTGTCACCATTTGCACTGTCACCATGAACACTATTACCGTGAGCACTCTCACTGTGGTCACTGTCACCATGAGCACTGTCGCCATGGGTACTGGCACAATGTAGACAGACACCATGAGCACTGTCACCATGGGCACCATCAGTGTGAGCACTCTCACCATGGCCACTGTCACCTTGGGCACTGTTACCATGAGCACTGTCACCATAGGCAATGGCACCATGGGCCCTGTCATCATGGGCACTCTCACCATGGGCACTATCAGTGTGAGCAGTGTCACCATGGATACTGCAAACATGAGAACTGTCACCGTGAGTACTGTCACCATGAGTACAGTCCTCACGGGTTGTCACCATGTGCACTGTCACCGTGAGAACTGTCAACAGGGGCACTGTCACCATTTTTCACTGCCACCATGTGCAGTGTCACCATGGGCACTATCACCATGGAAAGTATCACCGTGAACACTGTCACCATGAACACTGCAACTGTGTGCAGTGTCAACATGCACACTGTCACCGTAAGGACTATCACTGTAAGCAAAGTCACTATGAGCAATGTCACCATGGGCACTGTCACCATGAGCACTTGATCACTGAGTACTGTCACCATGGGTAATATCACCATGGGCACTGTCACTGTGAGAACTATCACCGTGAGCAATGCCATGATGGGCACTGGCGCCGTGGGTCTTTTCACTATTAGCACTGAAACAATGTGCACTATCACTGTGAGAAATCTCACCGTGCTAACTGTCCCCAAGGGCACTGTCACAGAGGGAAAAGTCATCATGGGCACTGTCACAGTCAGTATTCTCACCATGGGCACTCTCATTGTGGGCAATGCCTCCGTGAGGACCATTACCATGAACACTGCTACCATGAACACTCTCATGATAAGAACTGTCACCATGGGCACAGACACCATGGGCACTCTCACGGTGTGCACTGTCACCAGGGGCACTGTCAAAATGGGCACTGTCACCATGAGCACTGGAACCATGGGCATTCTCACCATGGGCACTATCACCATGAGCAGTATTACCGTGGGCACTCTCACTATTTTGCACTGCCACCAGATGCACCATAACCATGTGCACTGTCACCATGGGCAGTGTCACCATCTGTAGTCTAACCATGCGCACTTCCACCACGATCACTGCCACCAAGAGCACTGTCACCATGATCACTGCCACCATGAGCACTGTCACAAGAACTGCCAATATGAGAACTGCCACCATGGGCACTATCACCATGATTAGTGTCACCGTGGGTATTGTCACCTTGGGCACTGTCAACGTGAGAAATATCACCGTGAGCACTATCACCCTGAGCACTGTCACCAAGGGAACAGCTTCAATGCGGATGGTCACCATGAACACTGTCACACTGGGCACTATCACCGTGAGAACAGTCACCGTGGTCACTGTCACCATGAGCACATTTTCTGTGAGCTCGGTCACCCTTGGTATTGTCACCATTGGTGGTATCGCCGTGAGAGTTGTGAACATGGGCACTCTCACCATGGGCAATATAACCATGAATACTGTCACCCTGTGTATTTTCACCATGGGCACTGTCACTGTGAGCACTACACTGTGAGAGTTGTGACTATGGTCACTGTCACCATGGACACTCTCACCATGAGAACTATCACCATGAACACTGTCACCATGAACACTGTCACTGTGTGCAGGTTCATCATGTGCACTGTCACTGTAAGGACTATCACTGTAAGCAAAGTCACCATGAGCAATATCACCATGGGCACTGTCACCATTTTGCACTGCCACCATATGCAGTGGCACCATGGGTAATATCACCATAGCCACTTTCAACATGAGAAATGTAACCGTGTGGAATGTCGTTATGGGCACTGGCACCATGGGAATCATCACAGTGAGCACTGTCACAACAGGCACTATCAACATGAGAAATCTCACCAGGCTAACTGTCCACATGGGCACTGTCACCGTGAGAAGTGTCACCATGGGCACTGTCACTGTCGGCACTGTCACCATGGGCACTGTCATTGTGGGCACTGTCTCCATGGCCACTGCCACCGTGTGCTCTGTCACCATGAACTCTGTAACAATGCCCATTATCACCGTGTGCACTGTCACCATGGGCACTATCACCGTGAGCACTGTCAGCATGTGCACTGTCACTATTTAGCACTGTCACCAAGTGAACTACCACCATGGGCACTGTCACAATGTTCACTATCACCGTGAGCACGGTTACCATGGGCACTGTAACAATGCACAGTGTCACCATCAGTACTGTCCCAATGGGGACTGCCACCAAGAACACTGTCACCATTAGCATTGTCACGACGAGCACTGGCACCTTGGCACTGCTATTATGAGCACTGTCACCATGAGATCTGTCGCTATGAGAACTGCCACCATGGGTATTTTCAACATGAGTACTGTCACCATGGGTATTGTCACCATGGGCACTGTCACCGTGAGCACTACACCGTGAGAATTGTGACTATGGGCACTGTCACCATGGGCACATTCACGATCGGCACTATCGCCATGAACACTGTCACCATGAGCACTATCACTGTGTGCAGTTTCACAATACACACTATCACCGTAGGGAATATCACCATAAGCAATGTCACCATGAGCAAGATCACCATGGGCACTGTCACCATTTTGCACTGCCACCATGTGCAGTGTCACCATGGGCAATTTCACTATGAGAACTGTCACCATGGGAAATATCACCGTGGGCACTGTCACCATGAGCACTGTCACTATGAGAATTTACACCATTGGTCCTGTCAACATGAGAACTGTCACCATCGGCACTGTCAACATGGAGACCATCACCTTGAGCACTGTCAACATGAGTACTGTCACCATGAGCAATGTCACCATGGTCACATTTAATGTAAGAACTGTCACCACGGGGACTATCACCGTTGGCAATGTCACGGGCTTGTCACCATGAGCACTATCACCATGGGCGATGTCTCCATGGGCAGTTTCACCATGAGCACTGTCACTATTGGCACTGTCACAATGGGCACCATCACCGTGAGCAGTGTCACCATGGGCCTTGTCACACTGGGTGCTTTTAGCATGGGCACTGTCACCGTGGGCACTGTCTCAATGAGAAGTATAACCATGGGCTTTGTCAGCCTAGGCAGTGTCACTGTGGGCACGGACATCGTGACATCTATCACCATAAACACTGTAAACATGGGCACTGTCACCATGATCACGGTCACCATGAGCATTGATACAATGAGCACTGTTATTTATGGCACTGCCAACATGAGCACTGTCACCATGGGCAAGACACCATGGGCACTGCCACCATGGGCATTGTCACCCTAGGCACTCTCAACATAGGCATTATCACTATGAGAATTGTGAACATGGACACTGTCTCCATGGGCATTAACACCATTAGCACTGTCACCATGAGTACTGTCAGCATGTGCACTGTCACTATTTAGCACTGTCACCAGGTGAACTACCACCATGGGCACTATCACGATGTGCACTATCACCATGAGCACGGTTACCATAGGCACTGTAACAATGTGCAGTGTCACCATCGGTACTGTCTCCATAGGAACTGCCACCAACAGCACTGTCACCATTAACACTGTCACCACCTTGGGACTGTTATTATGAGCATGGTCAGCATGAGAACTGTCGCTGTGAGAACTGCCACCATAGGTATTTTCAACAAGAGTACTGTCACCGTGGGTATTGTCATCATTTGCACTGTCACCATGAGCACTATTACCGTGAGCACTCTCACTGTGGTCACTGACACCATGAGCACTGTTGCCATGGGTACTGGCACAATGCGGACTGGCACCATGAACCCTGTCACTGTGGCCACTATCAATGTGAGCACTCTCACCGTGGTCACTGTCACCATGGGCACTGTTACCAGGAGACCTGTAACCATGGTCACATTCAACATAAGAGCTGTCACCATGGGGACTATCACCTTCGGCACTGTCACCATGGGCACTGTCACCATGAGCACTGTCACCATGGGCCTTGTCACACTGGGCGCTGTCACCGTGAGCACTGCCACAATGGGAAGTATCACCATGGGATTTGTCAGCCTGAGCACTGTCCCCGTGGGCACTGACACCATGACATCTATCACCATAAACACTGTAACAAGGGAACGGTCACCATGAGCACTGCCACAATGGGCCCTGTTATTTATGGCACTGCCAACATGAGCACTGTCACCATGAGCACTGTCACAATGGCCATGACACCATGGGCCCTGTCACCATGGGTATTGTCACCCTAGGTAATCTCGCCATAGGCATTGTCACTGTGAGAATCGTGAACATGGGCAATGTCACCATAAGCACTGTCACCATGAGTACTGTCACCCTGGGTATTTCCACTATGGGCACTGTCACTGTGAGCACTACACCATGAGAATTGTGACTATGGGCACTGTCAACATGGACACTCTCACCATGGGAACTATCACCGTGAACACTGTCAGCATGAACACTGTCACTGTGTGCAGTGTCACCATGCACAATGTCACCATAAGGACTATCACCGTAAGCAAAGTCACCATGAGCAATGTCACCATGGGCACGGTCACCATTTTGCACTGCCACCATGTGCAGTGTCACCATGGGTAATATCACCATAGGCACTTTCACAGTGAGAAATGTGACCATGCGGAGTGTCTCAATGGGCACTGGCACCATGGGCATTGTCACTGTGAGCACTGTCACAACGGGCACTATCACTATGAAAAATCTCACCATGCTAACTGTCCCCATGGGCACTATCACCGTGAGAAGTGTCACCATGGGCACTGTCACTGTTGGCACTGTCACCATGAACACTGTCACCATGGCTACTATCACTGTGAGAACAGTCACCATGGGCACTGTCAACATGGAGACTATCACCTTGAGCCCTGTCACCATGAGATATTTCAAGAGGGTCACTTTCACCATGAGAACTGTCAACACGGGGACTCTCACCATTGACACTGACTCCAAGGGGTTTTCACGATGAGCACTATCACCATGGGCAGTGTCTCCATGGGAAGGTTCACCATGAGCACTCTCACTATTGGCACTATCACCATCGGCACCGTCATCATCGGCACGGTCTCCGTGAGCACTGTCACAATGGGCATTGTCACACTGGGTGCTTTCACCATGGGCACTGTCACCATTCCACTCTCACCATGGACACTGTGATCTTGGTCACTGCCACCATGGGCTCTGTCACCGTGGGCACTGTCACAATGGGAAGTATAACCATGGGCTTTGTCAGCATGGGCGCTGTCACCGTGGGCATGGCCACCATGACATCTATCACCATAAGCACTGTAAACTTGGGCCCTGTCACCATGAGCACGGTTACCATGAGCACTGCCACAATGAGAACTGTCACTTATGGCACTGTCCACATGAGGAGTGTCACCATGATCACTGTCACCATGGAAAGGAAACCCTGGGCACTGTCACCATGAGCACTCTCACCATGGGAATTGTCACCTTAGGTACAGTCACCATGGGCACTGTCACCGTGAGCACTTTTACCATGAGCTCTGTAACCCTGGGCACTATCACCGTGAGTGTTGTGTACATGGACACTCTCACCATGAGCAATGTCACCATGAATACTGTCACCCTGTGCATTGTCACCATGGGCACTGTCACCATGAGCATTACACCGTGAGAATTGTGACTCTGGGCACTGTCACCATGGGCACATGTGCCATCGGCACTATCGCCGTGAACACTGTCACCATGAGCACTGTCACTGTGTGCAGTTTCAGCATACACACTGTCACCGTAAGCAATGTCACCATGAGCAATATCTCCATGGGCATTGTCACCATTTTGCACTGCCACCACGTGCAGTGTCACCATGGACACTTTTACCGTGAGTACTGTCACCATGGGTAATATCACCATGGGCAATGTCACCCTGAGCACTATTACAGTGAGCACTATCACCATGAGCACTCTCACTGTGGTCACTGTCACCATGAGCACTGTCGCCATGGGTACTGGCACAATGCGGACTGGCACCATGAGCCCTGTCACCGTGGCCACTATCACTGTGAGCACTCTCACCGTGGTCACTGTCACCATTGGCACTGTTACTAGGAGCACTGTCACCATGGTCACATTCAACGTAAGAGCTGTCAACACGGAGACTATCACCATTGGCACTGTCACCATGGGGTTGTCACCATGAGCACTATCACCATGGGCGATGTCTCCATGGGCAGTTTCACCATGAGCACTGTCACTATTGGCACTCTCACCATCGGCACTGTCACCATGGGCACTGTCACCGTGAGCACTGTCACCATGGGCCTTGTCACACTGGGCGCTGTCACCATGGGCACTGTCACCATGAGCACTGTCACAATGGGAAGTATCACCAACGGATTTGTCAGCCTGAGCACTGTCCCTGTGGGCACTGACCCCGTGACATCTATCACCATAAACACTGTAAACATGGGCACTGTCACCATGAGCATGGTCACCATGAGCACTGTCACAACGGGCACTATCACCGTGAGAAATCTCACCATGCTAACTCTCCCCATGGGCACTGTCACCGTGAGAAGTGTCACCATGGGCACTATCACGGTGAGAACAGTCACCATGGTCACTGTCACCATGGGCACTGTCATTAAGAGCATTATCACCCTAAGCACTGTCACTGTGAGAACAGTCACCATGAGCACTGTCAACATGGAAACTATCACCTTGAGCCATGTCACCATGAGCACTGTCACCATGAGATATTTCAACAGGGTCACTTTCACCGTGAGAACTGTGAACACGGGGATTCTCACCATTGACACTGCCTCCGAGGGGTAATCACGATGAGCACTATCACCATGGGCAGTGTCTCCATGGGCAGTTTCACCATGAGCACTCTCACTATTGGCACTATCACCATCGGCACTGTCATCATCGGCACGGTCACCGTGAGCACTGTCACAATGGGCGTTGTCACACTGGGTGCTGTCACCATGGGCACAGTCACCATTCCACTCTCACCATGGGCACTGTGATCTTGGTCACTGTCACCATGGACTCTCTCACCGTGGGCACTGTCACAATGTGAAGTATCACCATGGGCTTTGTCAGCGTGGGCACTGTCACCGTGGGCATGGCCACCATGACATCTATCACCATAAGCACTGTAATCTTGGGCCCTATCACCATGAGCACGGTTACCATGAGCACTGCCACAATGAGAACTGTCACTTATGGCACTGTCCACATGAGGAGTGTCACCATGATCACTGTCACCATGGGCAGGACACCCTGGGTATTGTCACCATGGGCACTGTCACCATGAGCCCACTCACCATGGGAATTGTCAACTTAGGTACTGTCATCATGGGCACTG
This sequence comes from Mesoplodon mirus, assembly GCF_964341445.2. NCBI lineage: Eukaryota > Metazoa > Chordata > Mammalia > Artiodactyla > Ziphiidae > Mesoplodon > Mesoplodon mirus. The sequence continues at coordinate 2,296,353 of NW_028295808.1, read as the reverse complement.
TCACCGTGAGCACTTTTACCATGAGCTCTGTCACCCTGGGCACTATCACCGTGAGTGTTGTGTACATGGACACTCTCACCATGAGCAGTGTCAGAATGAATAATGTTACCCTGTGTATTGTCACCATGGGCACTGTCACCATTAGCATTACACCATGAGAATTGTGACTCTGGGCACTGTCACCATGGGCACATTCGCCATCAGCACTATCGCCGTGAACACTGTCACCGTGAGCCCTGTCACTGTGTGCAGTTTCAGCATACTCACTATCACCGTAAGCAATGTCACCATGAGCAATATCTCCACAGGCACTGTCACCATTTTGCACTGCCACCATGTGCAGTGTCACCATGGACACTTTTACCATGAGTACTGTCACCATGGGTAATATCACCATGGGCACTGTCACTGTGAGCACTGTCACTATGAGAATTGACACCATAGGCCCTGTCAACATGAGAACTGTCACCATCGGCACTGACAACATGGAGAACATCACCTTGAGCACTGTCAACATGAGCACTGTCACCATGAGCAATGTCACCATGGTCACATTCAATGTAAGAACTGTCACCACGGGGACTATCAACATTGGCAATGTCACAGTGGGGTTGTCACCATGAGCACTATCACCGTGGGCAATGTTTCCATGGGCAGTTTCACCATGAGCACTGTCACTATTGGCACTCTCAGCATGGGCATTGTCACAATGGGCACCATCAACGTGAGCACTGTCAACATGGGCCTTGTCACACTGGGTGTTATCAGCATGGGCACTGTCACTGTGGGCACTGTCCCAATGGGAAGTATCACCATGGGCTTTGTCAGCCTAGGCAGTGTCACTGTGGGCACGGACACCGTGACATCTATCACCATAAACACTGTAAACATGGGCACTGTCACCATGAGCACAGTCACCATGAGCATTGTCACAATGAGCACTGTTACTTATGGCACTGCCAACATGAGCACTGTCATTATGGGCATGACAACATGGACACTGTCACCCTAGGCACTCTCACCATAGGCATTATCACTGTGAGAATTGTGAACATGGACACTGTCTCCATGGGCATTATCACCATGTGCACTGTCACCATGAGTACTATCACCCAGGGTATTTTTACAATGGGCACTGTCACTGTGAGCACTACACCTTAAGAATTGTGACTATGGGCACTGTCACCATGGAAACTCTCACCATAGATCTATCACCATGAACACTGTCACCATGAACACTCTAACTGTGTGCAGTGTCACCATGCACACTGTCACAATAAGGACTATCACCATAAGCAAAGTCACCATGAGCAATGTCACCATGAGCAAAGTCACCAATTTGCACTGACACCATGTGCAGAGTAACCATGCGTTTTATCACCATAGGCACTTCTACCCTGAGAAATGTGACCATGCAGAATGTCTCTATGGGCACTGGCACCATGGGCACTATCACCGTGAGCACTGTCAGCATGTGCACTGTCACTATTTAGCACTGTCACCAGGTGAACTACCACCATGGGCACTGTCACGATGGGCACTATCACTGTGAGCACGGTTACCATGGGCACTGTAACAATGCACAGTGTCACCATCGGTACTGTCCCGATGGGAACTGCCACCAAGAACAGTGTCACCATTAGCACTGTCACCACGAGCACTGGCACCTGGGCACTGCTATTATGAGCACTGTCACCATGAGATCTGTCGCTATGAGAACTGCCACCATGGGTATTTTCAACATGAGTACTGTCACCATGGTATTGTCACCATTTGCACTGTCACCATGAACACTATTACCGTGAGCACTCTCACTGTGGTCACTGTCACCATGAGCACTGTCGCCATGGGTACTGGCACAATGTAGACAGACACCATGAGCACTGTCACCATGGGCACCATCAGTGTGAGCACTCTCACCATGGCCACTGTCACCTTGGGCACTGTTACCATGAGCACTGTCACCATAGGCAATGGCACCATGGGCCCTGTCATCATGGGCACTCTCACCATGGGCACTATCAGTGTGAGCAGTGTCACCATGGATACTGCAAACATGAGAACTGTCACCGTGAGTACTGTCACCATGAGTACAGTCCTCACGGGTTGTCACCATGTGCACTGTCACCGTGAGAACTGTCAACAGGGGCACTGTCACCATTTTTCACTGCCACCATGTGCAGTGTCACCATGGGCACTATCACCATGGAAAGTATCACCGTGAACACTGTCACCATGAACACTGCAACTGTGTGCAGTGTCAACATGCACACTGTCACCGTAAGGACTATCACTGTAAGCAAAGTCACTATGAGCAATGTCACCATGGGCACTGTCACCATGAGCACTTGATCACTGAGTACTGTCACCATGGGTAATATCACCATGGGCACTGTCACCGTGAGAACTATCACCGTGAGCAATGCCATGATGGGCACTGGCGCCGTGGGTCTTTTCACTATTAGCACTGAAACAATGTGCACTATCACTGTGAGAAATCTCACCGTGCTAACTGTCCCCAAGGGCACTGTCACAGAGGGAAAAGTCATCATGGGCACTGTCACAGTCAGTATTCTCACCATGGGCACTCTCATTGTGGGCAATGCCTCCGTGAGCACCATTACCATGAACACTGCTACCATGAACACTCTCATGATAAGAACTGTCACCATGGGCACAGACACCATGGGCACTCTCACGGTGTGCACTGTCACCAGGGGCACTGTCAAAATGGGCACTGTCACCATGAGCACTGGAACCATGGGCATTCTCACCATGGGCACTATCACCATGAGCAGTATTACCATGGGCACTCTCACTATTTTGCACTGCCACCAGATGCACCATAACCATGTGCACTGTCACCATGGGCAGTGTCACCATCGGTAGTCTAACCATGCGCACTTCCACCACGATCACTGCCACCAAGAGCACTGTCACCATGATCACTGCCACCATGAGCACTGTCACAAGAACTGCCAATATGAGAACTGCCACCATGGGCACTATCACCATGATTAGTGTCACCGTGGGTATTGTCACCTTGGGCACTGTCAACGTGAGAAATATCACCGTGAGCACTATCACCCTGAGCACTGTCACCAAGGGAACAGCTTCAATGCGGATGGTCACCATGAACACTGTCACACTGGGCACTATCACCGTGAGAACAGTCACCGTGGTCACTGTCACCATGAGCACATTTTCTGTGAGCTCGGTCACCCTTGGTATTGTCACCATTGGTGGTATCGCCGTGAGAGTTGTGAACATGGGCACTCTCACCATGGGCAATATAACCATGAATACTGTCACCCTGTGTATTTTCACCATGGGCACTGTCACTGTGAGCACTACACTGTGAGAGTTGTGACTATGGTCACTGTCACCATGGACACTCTCACCATGAGAACTATCACCATGAACACTGTCACCATGAACACTGTCACTGTGTGCAGGTTCATCATGTGCACTGTCACTGTAAGGACTATCACTGTAAGCAAAGTCACCATGAGCAATATCACCATGGGCACTGTCACCATTTTGCACTGCCACCATATGCAGTGGCACCATGGGTAATATCACCATAGCCACTTTCAACATGAGAAATGTAACCGTGTGGAATGTCGTTATGGGCACTGGCACCATGGGAATCATCACAGTGAGCACTGTCAAAACAGGCACTATCAACATGAGAAATCTCACCAGGCTAACTGTCCACATGGGCACTGTCACCGTGAGAAGTGTCACCATGGGCACTGTCACTGTCGGCACTGTCACCATGGGCACTGTCATTATGGGCACTGTCTCCATGGCCACTGCCACCGTGTGCTCTGTCACCATGAACTCTGTAACAATGCCCATTATCACCGTGTGCACTGTCACCATGGGCACTATCACCGTGAGCACTGTCAGCATGTGCACTGTCACTATTTAGCACTGTCACCAAGTGAACTACCACCATGGGCACTGTCACAATGTTCACTATCACCGTGAGCACGGTTACCATGGGCACTGTAACAATGCACAGTGTCACCATCAGTACTGTCCCAATGGGGACTGCCACCAAGAACACTGTCACCATTAGCATTGTCACGACGAGCACTGGCACCTTGGCACTGCTATTATGAGCACTGTCACCATGAGATCTGTCGCTATGAGAACTGCCACCATGGGTATTTTCAACATGAGTACTGTCACCATGGGTATTGTCACCATGGGCACTGTCACCGTGAGCACTACACCGTGAGAATTGTGACTATGGGCACTGTCACCATGGGCACATTCACGATCGGCACTATCGCCATGAACACTGTCACCATGAGCACTATCACTGTGTGCAGTTTCACAATACACACTATCACCGTAGGGAATATCACCATAAGCAATGTCACCATGAGCAAGATCACCATGGGCACTGTCACCATTTTGCACTGCCACCATGTGCAGTGTCACCATGGGCAATTTCACTATGAGAACTGTCACCATGGGAAATATCACCGTGGGCCCTGTCACCATGAGCACTGTCACTATGAGAATTTACACCATTGGTCCTGTCAACATGAGAACTGTCACCATCGGCACTGTCAACATGGAGACCATCACCTTGAGCACTGTCAACATGAGTACTGTCACCATGAGCAATGTCACCATGGTCACATTTAATGTAAGAACTGTCACCACGGGGACTATCACCGTTGGCAATGTCACGGGCTTGTCACCATGAGCACTATCACCATGGGCGATGTCTCCATGGGCAGTTTCACCATGAGCACTGTCACTATTGGCACTGTCACAATGGGCACCATCACCGTGAGCAGTGTCACCATGGGCCTTGTCACACTGGGTGCTTTTAGCATGGGCACTGTCACCGTGGGCACTGTCTCAATGAGAAGTATAACCATGGGCTTTGTCAGCCTAGGCAGTGTCACTGTGGGCACGGACATCGTGACATCTATCACCATAAACACTGTAAACATGGGCACTGTCACCATGATCACGGTCACCATGAGCATTGATACAATGAGCACTGTTATTTATGGCACTGCCAACATGAGCACTGTCACCATGGGCAAGACACCATGGGCACTGCCACCATGGGCATTGTCACCCTAGGCACTCTCAACATAGGCATTATCACTATGAGAATTGTGAACATGGACACTGTCTCCATGGGCATTAACACCATTAGCACTGTCACCATGAGTACTGTCAGCATGTGCACTGTCACTATTTAGCACTGTCACCAGGTGAACTACCACCATGGGCACTATCACGATGTGCACTATCACCATGAGCACGGTTACCATAGGCACTGTAACAATGTGCAGTGTCACCATCGGTACTGTCTCCATAGGAACTGCCACCAACAGCACTGTCACCATTAACACTGTCACCACCTTGGGACTGTTATTATGAGCATGGTCAGCATGAGAACTGTCGCTGTGAGAACTGCCACCATAGGTATTTTCAACAAGAGTACTGTCACCGTGGGTATTGTCATCATTTGCACTGTCACCATGAGCACTATTACCGTGAGCACTCTCACTGTGGTCACTGACACCATGAGCACTGTTGCCATGGGTACTGGCACAATGCGGACTGGCACCATGAACCCTGTCACTGTGGCCACTATCAATGTGAGCACTCTCACCGTGGTCACTGTCACCATGGGCACTGTTACCAGGAGACCTGTAACCATGGTCACATTCAACATAAGAGCTGTCACCATGGGGACTATCACCTTCGGCACTGTCACCATGGGCACTGTCACCATGAGCACTGTCACCATGGGCCTTGTCACACTGGGCGCTGTCACCGTGAGCACTGCCACAATGGGAAGTATCACCATGGGATTTGTCAGCCTGAGCACTGTCCCCGTGGGCACTGACACCATGACATCTATCACCATAAACACTGTAACAAGGGAACGGTCACCATGAGCACTGCCACAATGGGCCCTGTTATTTATGGCACTGCCAACATGAGCACTGTCACCATGAGCACTGTCACAATGGCCATGACACCATGGGCCCTGTCACCATGGGTATTGTCACCCTAGGTAATCTCGCCATAGGCATTGTCACTGTGAGAATCGTGAACATGGGCAATGTCACCATAAGCACTGTCACCATGAGTACTGTCACCCTGGGTATTTCCACTATGGGCACTGTCACTGTGAGCACTACACCATGAGAATTGTGACTATGGGCACTGTCAACATGGACACTCTCACCATGGGAACTATCACCGTGAACACTGTCAGCATGAACACTGTCACTGTGTGCAGTGTCACCATGCACAATGTCACCATAAGGACTATCACCGTAAGCAAAGTCACCATGAGCAATGTCACCATGGGCACGGTCACCATTTTGCACTGCCACCATGTGCAGTGTCACCATGGGTAATATCACCATAGGCACTTTCACAGTGAGAAATGTGACCATGCGGAGTGTCTCAATGGGCACTGGCACCATGGGCATTGTCACTGTGAGCACTGTCACAACGGGCACTATCACTATGAAAAATCTCACCATGCTAACTGTCCCCATGGGCACTATCACCGTGAGAAGTGTCACCATGGGCACTGTCACTGTTGGCACTGTCACCATGAACACTGTCACCATGGCTACTATCACTGTGAGAACAGTCACCATGGGCACTGTCAACATGGAGACTATCACCTTGAGCCCTGTCACCATGAGATATTTCAAGAGGGTCACTTTCACCATGAGAACTGTCAACACGGGGACTCTCACCATTGACACTGACTCCAAGGGGTTTTCACGATGAGCACTATCACCATGGGCAGTGTCTCCATGGGAAGGTTCACCATGAGCACTCTCACTATTGGCACTATCACCATCGGCACCGTCATCATCGGCACGGTCTCCGTGAGCACTGTCACAATGGGCATTGTCACACTGGGTGCTTTCACCATGGGCACTGTCACCATTCCACTCTCACCATGGACACTGTGATCTTGGTCACTGCCACCATGGGCTCTGTCACCGTGGGCACTGTCACAATGGGAAGTATAACCATGGGCTTTGTCAGCATGGGCGCTGTCACCGTGGGCATGGCCACCATGACATCTATCACCATAAGCACTGTAAACTTGGGCCCTGTCACCATGAGCACGGTTACCATGAGCACTGCCACAATGAGAACTGTCACTTATGGCACTGTCCACATGAGGAGTGTCACCATGATCACTGTCACCATGGAAAGGAAACCCTGGGCACTGTCACCATGAGCACTCTCACCATGGGAATTGTCACCTTAGGTACAGTCACCATGGGCACTGTCACCGTGAGCACTTTTACCATGAGCTCTGTAACCCTGGGCACTATCACCGTGAGTGTTGTGTACATGGACACTCTCACCATGAGCAATGTCACCATGAATACTGTCACCCTGTGCATTGTCACCATGGGCACTGTCACCATGAGCATTACACCGTGAGAATTGTGACTCTGGGCACTGTCACCATGGGCACATGTGCCATCGGCACTATCGCCGTGAACACTGTCACCATGAGCACTGTCACTGTGTGCAGTTTCAGCATACACACTGTCACCGTAAGCAATGTCACCATGAGCAATATCTCCATGGGCATTGTCACCATTTTGCACTGCCACCACGTGCAGTGTCACCATGGACACTTTTACCGTGAGTACTGTCACCATGGGTAATATCACCATGGGCAATGTCACCCTGAGCACTATTACAGTGAGCACTATCACCATGAGCACTCTCACTGTGGTCACTGTCACCATGAGCACTGTCGCCATGGGTACTGGCACAATGCGGACTGGCACCATGAGCCCTGTCACCGTGGCCACTATCACTGTGAGCACTCTCACCGTGGTCACTGTCACCATTGGCACTGTTACTAGGAGCACTGTCACCATGGTCACATTCAACGTAAGAGCTGTCAACACGGAGACTATCACCATTGGCACTGTCACCATGGGGTTGTCACCATGAGCACTATCACCATGGGCGATGTCTCCATGGGCAGTTTCACCATGAGCACTGTCACTATTGGCACTCTCACCATCGGCACTGTCACCATGGGCACTGTCACCGTGAGCACTGTCACCATGGGCCTTGTCACACTGGGCGCTGTCACCATGGGCACTGTCACCATGAGCACTGTCACAATGGGAAGTATCACCAACGGATTTGTCAGCCTGAGCACTGTCCCTGTGGGCACTGACCCCGTGACATCTATCACCATAAACACTGTAAACATGGGCACTGTCACCATGAGCATGGTCACCATGAGCACTGTCACAACGGGCACTATCACCGTGAGAAATCTCACCATGCTAACTCTCCCCATGGGCACTGTCACCGTGAGAAGTGTCACCATGGGCACTATCACGGTGAGAACAGTCACCATGGTCACTGTCACCATGGGCACTGTCATTAAGAGCATTATCACCCTAAGCACTGTCACTGTGAGAACAGTCACCATGAGCACTGTCAACATGGAAACTATCACCTTGAGCCATGTCACCATGAGCACTGTCACCATGAGATATTTCAACAGGGTCACTTTCACCGTGAGAACTGTGAACACGGGGATTCTCACCATTGACACTGCCTCCGAGGGGTAATCACGATGAGCACTATCACCATGGGCAGTGTCTCCATGGGCAGTTTCACCATGAGCACTCTCACTATTGGCACTATCACCATCGGCACTGTCATCATCGGCACGGTCACCGTGAGCACTGTCACAATGGGCATTGTCACACTGGGTGCTGTCACCATGGGCACAGTCACCATTCCACTCTCACCATGGGCACTGTGATCTTGGTCACTGTCACCATGGACTCTCTCACCGTGGGCACTGTCACAATGTGAAGTATCACCATGGGCTTTGTCAGCGTGGGCACTGTCACCGTGGGCATGGCCACCATGACATCTATCACCATAAGCACTGTAATCTTGGGCCCTATCACCATGAGCACGGTTACCATGAGCACTGCCACAATGAGAACTGTCACTTATGGCACTGTCCACATGAGGAGTGTCACCATGATCACTGTCACCATGGGCAGGACACCCTGGGTATTGTCACCATGGGCACTGTCACCATGAGCCCACTCACCATGGGAATTGTCAACTTAGGTACTGTCATCATGGGCACTGTCACCGTGAGCACTTTTACCATGAGCTCTGTCACCCTGGGCACTATCACCGTGAGTGTTGTGTACATGGACACTCTCACCATGAGCAATGTCAGAATGAATAATGTTACCCTGTGTATTGTCACCATGGGCACTGTCACCATTAGCATTACACCATGAGAATTGTGACTCTGGGCACTGTCACCATGGGCACATTCGCCATCGGCACTATCGCCAAGAACACTGTCACCGTGAGCCCTGTCACTGTGTGCAGTTTCAGCATACTCACTATCACCGTAAGCAATGTCACCATGAGCAATATCTCCACAGGCACTGTCACCATTTTGCACTGCCACCATGTGCAGTGTCACCATGGACACTTTTACCATGAGTACTGTCACCATGGGTAATATCACCATGGGCACTGTCACTGTGAGCACTGTCACTATGAGAATTGACACCATAGGCCCTGTCAACATGAGAACTGTCACCATCGGCACTGACAACATGGAGAACATCACCTTGAGCACTGTCAACATGAGCACTGTCACCATGAGCAATGTCACCATGGTCACATTCAATGTAAGAACTGTCACCACGGGGACTATCAACATTGGCAATGTCACAGTGGGGTTGTCACCATGAGCACTATCACCGTGGGCAATGTTTCCATGGGCAGTTTCACCATGAGCACTGTCACTATTGGCACTCTCAGCATGGGCATTGTCACAATGGGCACCATCAACGTGAGCACTGTCAACATGGGCCTTGTCACACTGGGTGTTATCAGCATGGGCACTGTCACTGTGGGCACTGTCCCAATGGGAAGTATCACCATGGGCTTTGTCAGCCTAGGCAGTGTCACTGTGGGCACGGACACCGTGACATCTATCACCATAAACACTGTAAACATGGGCACTGTCACCATGAGCACAGTCACCATGAGCATTGTCACAATGAGCACTGTTACTTATGGCACTGCCAACATGAGCACTGTCATTATGGGCATGACAACATGGACACTGTCACCCTAGGCACTCTCACCATAGGCATTATCACTGTGAGAATTGTGAACATGGACACTGTCTCCGTGGGCATTATCACCATGTGCACTGTCACCATGAGTACTATCACCCAGGGTATTTTTACAATGGGCACTGTCACTGTGAGCACTACACCTTAAGAATTGTGACTATGGGCACTGTCACCATGGAAACTCTCACCATAGATCTATCACCATGAACACTGTCACCATGAACACTCTAACTGTGTGCAGTGTCACCATGCACACTGTCACAATAAGGACTATCACCATAAGCAAAGTCACCATGAGCAATGTCACCATGAGCAAAGTCACCAATTTGCACTGACACCATGTGCAGAGTAACCATGCGTTTTATCACCATAGGCACTTCTACCCTGAGAAATGTGACCATGCAGAATGTCTCTATGGGCACTGGCACCATGGGCACTATCACCGTGAGCACTGTCAGCATGTGCACTGTCACTATTTAGCACTGTCACCAGGTGAACTACCACCATGGGCACTGTCACGATGGGCACTATCACTGTGAGCACGGTTACCATGGGCACTGTAACAATGCACAGTGTCACCATCGGTACTGTCCCGATGGGAACTGCCACCAAGAACAGTGTCACCATTAGCACTGTCACCACGAGCACTGGCACCTGGGCACTGCTATTATGAGCACTGTCACCATGAGATCTGTCGCTATGAGAACTGCCACCATGGGTATTTTCAACATGAGTACTGTCACCATGGTATTGTCACCATTTGCACTGTCACCATGAACACTATTACCGTGAGCACTCTCACTGTGGTCACTGTCACCATGAGCACTGTCGCCATGGGTACTGGCACAATGTAGACAGACACCATGAGCACTGTCACCATGGGCACCATCAGTGTGAGCACTCTCACCATGGCCACTGTCACCTTGGGCACTGTTACCATGAGCACTGTCACCATAGGCAATGGCACCATGGGCCCTGTCATCATGGGCACTCTCACCATGGGCACTATCAGTGTGAGCAGTGTCACCATGGATACTGCAAACATGAGAACTGTCACCGTGAGTACTGTCACCATGAGTACAGTCCTCACGGGTTGTCACCATGTGCACTGTCACCGTGAGAACTGTCAACAGGGGCACTGTCACCATTTTTCACTGCCACCATGTGCAGTGTCACCATGGGCACTATCACCATGGAAAGTATCACCGTGAACACTGTCACCATGAACACTGCAACTGTGTGCAGTGTCAACATGCACACTGTCACCGTAAGGACTATCACTGTAAGCAAAGTCACTATGAGCAATGTCACCATGGGCACTGTCACCATGAGCACTTGATCACTGAGTACTGTCACCATGGGTAATATCACCATGGGCACTGTCACCGTGAGAACTATCACCGTGAGCAATGCCATGATGGGCACTGGCGCCGTGGGTCTTTTCACTATTAGCACTGAAACAATGTGCACTATCACTGTGAGAAATCTCACCGTGCTAACTGTCCCCAAGGGCACTGTCACAGAGGGAAAAGTCATCATGGGCACTGTCACAGTCAGTATTCTCACCATGGGCACTCTCATTGTGGGCAATGCCTCCGTGAGCACCATTACCATGAACACTGCTACCATGAACACTCTCATGATAAGAACTGTCACCATGGGCACAGACACCATGGGCACTCTCACGGTGTGCACTGTCACCAGGGGCACTGTCAAAATGGGCACTGTCACCATGAGCACTGGAACCATGGGCATTCTCACCATGGGCACTATCACCATGAGCAGTATTACCATGGGCACTCTCACTATTTTGCACTGCCACCAGATGCACCATAACCATGTGCACTGTCACCATGGGCAGTGTCACCATCGGTAGTCTAACCATGCGCACTTCCACCACGATCACTGCCACCAAGAGCACTGTCACCATGATCACTGCCACCATGAGCACTGTCACAAGAACTGCCAATATGAGAACTGCCACCATGGGCACTATCACCATGATTAGTGTCACCGTGGGTATTGTCACCTTGGGCACTGTCAACGTGAGAAATATCACCGTGAGCACTATCACCCTGAGCACTGTCACCAAGGGAACAGCTTCAATGCGGATGGTCACCATGAACACTGTCACACTGGGCACTATCACCGTGAGAACAGTCACCGTGGTCACTGTCACCATGAGCACATTTTCTGTGAGCTCGGTCACCCTTGGTATTGTCACCATTGGTGGTATCGCCGTGAGAGTTGTGAACATGGGCACTCTCACCATGGGCAATATAACCATGAATACTGTCACCCTGTGTATTTTCACCATGGGCACTGTCACTGTGAGCACTACACTGTGAGAGTTGTGACTATGGTCACTGTCACCATGGACACTCTCACCATGAGAACTATCACCATGAACACTGTCACCATGAACACTGTCACTGTGTGCAGGTTCATCATGTGCACTGTCACTGTAAGGACTATCACTGTAAGCAAAGTCACCATGAGCAATATCACCATGGGCACTGTCACCATTTTGCACTGCCACCATATGCAGTGGCACCATGGGTAATATCACCATAGCCACTTTCAACATGAGAAATGTAACCGTGTGGAATGTCGTTATGGGCACTGGCACCATGGGAATCATCACAGTGAGCACTGTCACAACAGGCACTATCAACATGAGAAATCTCACCAGGCTAACTGTCCACATGGGCACTGTCACCGTGAGAAGTGTCACCATGGGCACTGTCACTGTCGGCACTGTCACCATGGGCACTGTCATTGTGGGCACTGTCTCCATGGCCACTGCCACCGTGTGCTCTGTCACCATGAACTCTGTAACAATGCCCATTATCACCGTGTGCACTGTCACCATGGGCACTATCACCGTGAGCACTGTCAGCATGTGCACTGTCACTATTTAGCACTGTCACCAAGTGAACTACCACCATGGGCACTGTCACAATGTTCACTATCACCGTGAGCACGGTTACCATGGGCACTGTAATAATGCACAGTGTCACCATCAGTACTGTCCCAATGGGGACTGCCACCAAGAACACTGTCACCATTAGCATTGTCACGACGAGCACTGGCACCTTGGCACTGCTATTATGAGCACTGTCACCATGAGATCTGTCGCTATGAGAACTGCCACCATGGGTATTTTCAACATGAGTACTGTCACCATGGGTATTGTCACCATGGGCACTGTCACCGTGAGCACTACACCGTGAGAATTGTGACTATGGGCACTGTCACCATGGGCACATTCACGATCGGCACTATCGCCATGAACACTGTCACCATGAGCACTATCACTGTGTGCAGTTTCACAATACACACTATCACCGTAGGGAATATCACCATAAGCAATGTCACCATGAGCAAGATCACCATGGGCACTGTCACCATTTTGCACTGCCACCATGTGCAGTGTCACCATGGGCAATTTCACTATGAGAACTGTCACCATGGGAAATATCACCGTGGGCACTGTCACCATGAGCACTGTCACTATGAGAATTTACACCATTGGTCCTGTCAACATGAGAACTGTCACCATCGGCACTGTCAACATGGAGACCATCACCTTGAGCACTGTCAACATGAGTACTGTCACCATGAGCAATGTCACCATGGTCACATTTAATGTAAGAACTGTCACCACGGGGACTATCACCGTTGGCAATGTCACGGGCTTGTCACCATGAGCACTATCACCATGGGCGATGTCTCCATGGGCAGTTTCACCATGAGCACTGTCACTATTGGCACTCTCACAATGGGCACCATCACCGTGAGCAGTGTCACCATGGGCCTTGTCACACTGGGTGCTTTTAGCATGGGCACTGTCACCGTGGGCACTGTCTCAATGAGAAGTATAACCATGGGCTTTGTCAGCCTAGGCAGTGTCACTGTGGGCACGGACATCGTGACATCTATCACCATAAACACTGTAAACATGGGCACTGTCACCATGATCACGGTCACCATGAGCATTGATACAATGAGCACTGTTATTTATGGCACTGCCAACATGAGCACTGTCACCATGGGCAAGACACCATGGGCACTGCCACCATGGGCATTGTCACCCTAGGCACTCTCAACATAGGCATTATCACTATGAGAATTGTGAACATGGACACTGTCTCCATGGGCATTAACACCATTAGCACTGTCACCATGAGTACTGTCAGCATGTGCACTGTCACTATTTAGCACTGTCACCAGGTGAACTACCACCATGGGCACTATCACGATGTGCACTATCACCATGAGCACGGTTACCATAGGCACTGTAACAATGTGCAGTGTCACCATCGGTACTGTCTCCATAGGAACTGCCACCAACAGCACTGTCACCATTAACACTGTCACCACCTTGGGACTGTTATTATGAGCATGGTCAGCATGAGAACTGTCGCTGTGAGAACTGCCACCATAGGTATTTTCAACAAGAGTACTGTCACCGTGGGTATTGTCATCATTTGCACTGTCACCATGAGCACTATTACCGTGAGCACTCTCACTGTGGTCACTGACACCATGAGCACTGTTGCCATGGGTACTGGCACAATGCGGACTGGCACCATGAACCCTGTCACTGTGGCCACTATCAATGTGAGCACTCTCACCGTGGTCACTGTCACCATGGGCACTGTTACCAGGAGACCTGTAACCATGGTCACATTCAACATAAGAGCTGTCACCATGGGGACTATCACCTTCGGCACTGTCACCATGGGCACTGTCACCATGAGCACTGTCACCATGGGCCTTGTCACACTGGGCGCTGTCACCGTGAGCACTGCCACAATGGGAAGTATCACCATGGGATTTGTCAGCCTGAGCACTGTCCCCGTGGGCACTGACACCATGACATCTATCACCATAAACACTGTAACAAGGGAACGGTCACCATGAGCACTGCCACAATGGGCCCTGTTATTTATGGCACTGCCAACATGAGCACTGTCACCATGAGCACTGTCACAATGGCCATGACACCATGGGCCCTGTCACCATGGGTATTGTCACCCTAGGTAATCTCGCCATAGGCATTGTCACTGTGAGAATCGTGAACATGGGCAATGTCACCATAAGCACTGTCACCATGAGTACTGTCACCCTGGGTATTTCCACTATGGGCACTGTCACTGTGAGCACTACACCATGAGAATTGTGACTATGGGCACTGTCAACATGGACACTCTCACCATGGGAACTATCACCGTGAACACTGTCAGCATGAACACTGTCACTGTGTGCAGTGTCACCATGCACAATGTCACCGTAAGGACTATCACCGTAAGCAAAGTCACCATGAGCAATGTCACCATGGGCACGGTCACCATTTTGCACTGCCACCATGTGCAGTGTCACCATGGGTAATATCACCATAGGCACTTTCACAGTGAGAAATGTGACCATGCGGAGTGTCTCAATGGGCACTGGCACCATGGGCATTGTCACTGTGAGCACTGTCACAACGGGCACTATCACTATGAAAAATCTCACCATGCTAACTGTCCCCATGGGCACTATCACCGTGAGAAGTGTCACCATGGGCACTGTCACTGTTGGCACTGTCACCATGAACACTGTCACCATGGCTACTATCACTGTGAGAACAGTCACCATGGGCACTGTCAACATGGAGACTATCACCTTGAGCCCTGTCACCATGAGATATTTCAAGAGGGTCACTTTCACCATGAGAACTGTCAACACGGGGACTCTCACCATTGACACTGACTCCAAGGGGTTTTCACGATGAGCACTATCACCATGGGCAGTGTCTCCATGGGAAGGTTCACCATGAGCACTCTCACTATTGGCACTATCACCATCGGCACCGTCATCATCGGCACGGTCTCCGTGAGCACTGTCACAATGGGCATTGTCACACTGGGTGCTTTCACCATGGGCACTGTCACCATTCCACTCTCACCATGGACACTGTGATCTTGGTCACTGCCACCATGGGCTCTGTCACCGTGGGCACTGTCACAATGGGAAGTATAACCATGGGCTTTGTCAGCATGGGCGCTGTCACCGTGGGCATGGCCACCATGACATCTATCACCATAAGCACTGTAAACTTGGGCCCTGTCACCATGAGCACGGTTACCATGAGCACTGCCACAATGAGAACTGTCACTTATGGCACTGTCCACATGAGGAGTGTCACCATGATCACTGTCACCATGGAAAGGAAACCCTGGGCACTGTCACCATGAGCACTCTCACCATGGGAATTGTCACCTTAGGTACAGTCACCATGGGCACTGTCACCGTGAGCACTTTTACCATGAGCTCTGTAACCCTGGGCACTATCACCGTGAGTGTTGTGTACATGGACACTCTCACCATGAGCAATGTCACCATGAATACTGTCACCCTGTGCATTGTCACCATGGGCACTGTCACCATGAGCATTACACCGTGAGAATTGTGACTCTGGGCACTGTCACCATGGGCACATGTGCCATCGGCACTATCGCCGTGAACACTGTCACCATGAGCACTGTCACTGTGTGCAGTTTCAGCATACACACTGTCACCGTAAGCAATGTCACCATGAGCAATATCTCCATGGGCATTGTCACCATTTTGCACTGCCACCACGTGCAGTGTCACCATGGACACTTTTACCGTGAGTACTGTCACCATGGGTAATATCACCATGGGCAATGTCACCCTGAGCACTATTACAGTGAGCACTATCACCATGAGCACTCTCACTGTGGTCACTGTCACCATGAGCACTGTCGCCATGGGTACTGGCACAATGCGGACTGGCACCATGAGCCCTGTCACCGTGGCCACTATCACTGTGAGCACTCTCACCGTGGTCACTGTCACCATTGGCACTGTTACTAGGAGCACTGTCACCATGGTCACATTCAACGTAAGAGCTGTCAACACGGAGACTATCACCATTGGCACTGTCACCATGGGGTTGTCACCATGAGCACTATCACCATGGGCGATGTCTCCATGGGCAGTTTCACCATGAGCACTGTCACTATTGGCACTCTCACCATCGGCACTGTCACCATGGGCACTGTCACCGTGAGCACTGTCACCATGGGCCTTGTCACACTGGGCGCTGTCACCATGGGCACTGTCACCATGAGCACTGTCACAATGGGAAGTATCACCAACGGATTTGTCAGCCTGAGCACTGTCCCTGTGGGCACTGACCCCGTGACATCTATCACCATAAACACTGTAAACATGGGCACTGTCACCATGAGCATGGTCACCATGAGCACTGTCACAACGGGCACTATCACCGTGAGAAATCTCACCATGCTAACTCTCCCCATGGGCACTGTCACCGTGAGAAGTGTCACCATGGGCACTATCACGGTGAGAACAGTCACCATGGTCACTGTCACCATGGGCACTGTCATTAAGAGCATTATCACCCTAAGCACTGTCACTGTGAGAACAGTCACCATGAGCACTGTCAACATGGAAACTATCACCTTGAGCCATGTCACCATGAGCACTGTCACCATGAGATATTTCAACAGGGTCACTTTCACCGTGAGAACTGTGAACACGGGGATTCTCACCATTGACACTGCCTCCGAGGGGTAATCACGATGAGCACTATCACCATGGGCAGTGTCTCCATGGGCAGTTTCACCATGAGCACTCTCACTATTGGCACTATCACCATCGGCACTGTCATCATCGGCACGGTCACCGTGAGCACTGTCACAATGGGCATTGTCACACTGGGTGCTGTCACCATGGGCACAGTCACCATTCCACTCTCACCATGGGCACTGTGATCTTGGTCACTGTCACCATGGACTCTCTCACCGTGGGCACTGTCACAATGTGAAGTATCACCATGGGCTTTGTCAGCGTGGGCACTGTCACCGTGGGCATGGCCACCATGACATCTATCACCATAAGCACTGTAATCTTGGGCCCTATCACCATGAGCACGGTTACCATGAGCACTGCCACAATGAGAACTGTCACTTATGGCACTGTCCACATGAGGAGTGTCACCATGATCACTGTCACCATGGGCAGGACACCCTGGGTATTGTCACCATGGGCACTGTCACCATGAGCCCACTCACCATGGGAATTGTCAACTTAGGTACTGTCATCATGGGCACTGTCACCGTGAGCACTTTTACCATGAGCTCTGTCACCCTGGGCACTATCACCGTGAGTGTTGTGTACATGGACACTCTCACCATGAGCAATGTCAGAATGAATAATGTTACCCTGTGTATTGTCACCATGGGCACTGTCACCATTAGCATTACACCATGAGAATTGTGACTCTGGGCACTGTCACCATGGGCACATTCGCCATCGGCACTATCGCCAAGAACACTGTCACCGTGAGCCCTGTCACTGTGTGCAGTTTCAGCATACTCACTATCACCGTAAGCAATGTCACCATGAGCAATATCTCCACAGGCACTGTCACCATTTTGCACTGCCACCATGTGCAGTGTCACCATGGACACTTTTACCATGAGTACTGTCACCATGGGTAATATCACCATGGGCACTGTCACTGTGAGCACTGTCACTATGAGAATTGACACCATAGGCCCTGTCAACATGAGAACTGTCACCATCGGCACTGACAACATGGAGAACATCACCTTGAGCACTGTCAACATGAGCACTGTCACCATGAGCAATGTCACCATGGTCACATTCAATGTAAGAACTGTCACCACGGGGACTATCAACATTGGCAATGTCACAGTGGGGTTGTCACCATGAGCACTATCACCGTGGGCAATGTTTCCATGGGCAGTTTCACCATGAGCACTGTCACTATTGGCACTCTCAGCATGGGCATTGTCACAATGGGCACCATCAACGTGAGCACTGTCAACATGGGCCTTGTCACACTGGGTGTTATCAGCATGGGCACTGTCACTGTGGGCACTGTCCCAATGGGAAGTATCACCATGGGCTTTGTCAGCCTAGGCAGTGTCACTGTGGGCACGGACACCGTGACATCTATCACCATAAACACTGTAAACATGGGCACTGTCACCATGAGCACAGTCACCATGAGCATTGTCACAATGAGCACTGTTACTTATGGCACTGCCAACATGAGCACTGTCATTATGGGCATGACAACATGGACACTGTCACCCTAGGCACTCTCACCATAGGCATTATCACTGTGAGAATTGTGAACATGGACACTGTCTCCGTGGGCATTATCACCATGTGCACTGTCACCATGAGTACTATCACCCAGGGTATTTTTACAATGGGCACTGTCACTGTGAGCACTACACCTTAAGAATTGTGACTATGGGCACTGTCACCATGGAAACTCTCACCATAGATCTATCACCATGAACACTGTCACCATGAACACTCTAACTGTGTGCAGTGTCACCATGCACACTGTCACAATAAGGACTATCACCATAAGCAAAGTCACCATGAGCAATGTCACCATGAGCAAAGTCACCAATTTGCACTGACACCATGTGCAGAGTAACCATGCGTTTTATCACCATAGGCACTTCTACCCTGAGAAATGTGACCATGCAGAATGTCTCTATGGGCACTGGCACCATGGGCACTATCACCGTGAGCACTGTCAGCATGTGCACTGTCACTATTTAGCACTGTCACCAGGTGAACTACCACCATGGGCACTGTCACGATGGGCACTATCACTGTGAGCACGGTTACCATGGGCACTGTAACAATGCACAGTGTCACCATCGGTACTGTCCCGATGGGAACTGCCACCAAGAACAGTGTCACCATTAGCACTGTCACCACGAGCACTGGCACCTGGGCACTGCTATTATGAGCACTGTCACCATGAGATCTGTCGCTATGAGAACTGCCACCATGGGTATTTTCAACATGAGTACTGTCACCATGGTATTGTCACCATTTGCACTGTCACCATGAACACTATTACCGTGAGCACTCTCACTGTGGTCACTGTCACCATGAGCACTGTCGCCATGGGTACTGGCACAATGTAGACAGACACCATGAGCACTGTCACCATGGGCACCATCAGTGTGAGCACTCTCACCATGGCCACTGTCACCTTGGGCACTGTTACCATGAGCACTGTCACCATAGGCAATGGCACCATGGGCCCTGTCATCATGGGCACTCTCACCATGGGCACTATCAGTGTGAGCAGTGTCACCATGGATACTGCAAACATGAGAACTGTCACCGTGAGTACTGTCACCATGAGTACAGTCCTCACGGGTTGTCACCATGTGCACTGTCACCGTGAGAACTGTCAACAGGGGCACTGTCACCATTTTTCACTGCCACCATGTGCAGTGTCACCATGGGCACTATCACCATGGAAAGTATCACCGTGAACACTGTCACCATGAACACTGCAACTGTGTGCAGTGTCAACATGCACACTGTCACCGTAAGGACTATCACTGTAAGCAAAGTCACTATGAGCAATGTCACCATGGGCACTGTCACCATGAGCACTTGATCACTGAGTACTGTCACCATGGGTAATATCACCATGGGCACTGTCACCGTGAGAACTATCACCGTGAGCAATGCCATGATGGGCACTGGCGCCGTGGGTCTTTTCACTATTAGCACTGAAACAATGTGCACTATCACTGTGAGAAATCTCACCGTGCTAACTGTCCCCAAGGGCACTGTCACAGAGGGAAAAGTCATCATGGGCACTGTCACAGTCAGTATTCTCACCATGGGCACTCTCATTGTGGGCAATGCCTCCGTGAGCACCATTACCATGAACACTGCTACCATGAACACTCTCATGATAAGAACTGTCACCATGGGCACAGACACCATGGGCACTCTCACGGTGTGCACTGTCACCAGGGGCACTGTCAAAATGGGCACTGTCACCATGAGCACTGGAACCATGGGCATTCTCACCATGGGCACTATCACCATGAGCAGTATTACCATGGGCACTCTCACTATTTTGCACTGCCACCAGATGCACCATAACCATGTGCACTGTCACCATGGGCAGTGTCACCATCGGTAGTCTAACCATGCGCACTTCCACCACGATCACTGCCACCAAGAGCACTGTCACCATGATCACTGCCACCATGAGCACTGTCACAAGAACTGCCAATATGAGAACTGCCACCATGGGCACTATCACCATGATTAGTGTCACCGTGGGTATTGTCACCTTGGGCACTGTCAACGTGAGAAATATCACCGTGAGCACTATCACCCTGAGCACTGTCACCAAGGGAACAGCTTCAATGCGGATGGTCACCATGAACACTGTCACACTGGGCACTATCACCGTGAGAACAGTCACCGTGGTCACTGTCACCATGAGCACATTTTCTGTGAGCTCGGTCACCCTTGGTATTGTCACCATTGGTGGTATCGCCGTGAGAGTTGTGAACATGGGCACTCTCACCATGGGCAATATAACCATGAATACTGTCACCCTGTGTATTTTCACCATGGGCACTGTCACTGTGAGCACTACACTGTGAGAGTTGTGACTATGGTCACTGTCACCATGGACACTCTCACCATGAGAACTATCACCATGAACACTGTCACCATGAACACTGTCACTGTGTGCAGGTTCATCATGTGCACTGTCACTGTAAGGACTATCACTGTAAGCAAAGTCACCATGAGCAATATCACCATGGGCACTGTCACCATTTTGCACTGCCACCATATGCAGTGGCACCATGGGTAATATCACCATAGCCACTTTCAACATGAGAAATGTAACCGTGTGGAATGTCGTTATGGGCACTGGCACCATGGGAATCATCACAGTGAGCACTGTCACAACAGGCACTATCAACATGAGAAATCTCACCAGGCTAACTGTCCACATGGGCACTGTCACCGTGAGAAGTGTCACCATGGGCACTGTCACTGTCGGCACTGTCACCATGGGCACTGTCATTGTGGGCACTGTCTCCATGGCCACTGCCACCGTGTGCTCTGTCACCATGAACTCTGTAACAATGCCCATTATCACCGTGTGCACTGTCACCATGGGCACTATCACCGTGAGCACTGTCAGCATGTGCACTGTCACTATTTAGCACTGTCACCAAGTGAACTACCACCATGGGCACTGTCACAATGTTCACTATCACCGTGAGCACGGTTACCATGGGCACTGTAATAATGCACAGTGTCACCATCAGTACTGTCCCAATGGGGACTGCCACCAAGAACACTGTCACCATTAGCATTGTCACGACGAGCACTGGCACCTTGGCACTGCTATTATGAGCACTGTCACCATGAGATCTGTCGCTATGAGAACTGCCACCATGGGTATTTTCAACATGAGTACTGTCACCATGGGTATTGTCACCATGGGCACTGTCACCGTGAGCACTACACCGTGAGAATTGTGACTATGGGCACTGTCACCATGGGCACATTCACGATCGGCACTATCGCCATGAACACTGTCACCATGAGCACTATCACTGTGTGCAGTTTCACAATACACACTATCACCGTAGGGAATATCACCATAAGCAATGTCACCATGAGCAAGATCACCATGGGCACTGTCACCATTTTGCACTGCCACCATGTGCAGTGTCACCATGGGCAATTTCACTATGAGAACTGTCACCATGGGAAATATCACCGTGGGCACTGTCACCATGAGCACTGTCACTATGAGAATTTACACCATTGGTCCTGTCAACATGAGAACTGTCACCATCGGCACTGTCAACATGGAGACCATCACCTTGAGCACTGTCAACATGAGTACTGTCACCATGAGCAATGTCACCATGGTCACATTTAATGTAAGAACTGTCACCACGGGGACTATCACCGTTGGCAATGTCACGGGCTTGTCACCATGAGCACTATCACCATGGGCGATGTCTCCATGGGCAGTTTCACCATGAGCACTGTCACTATTGGCACTCTCACAATGGGCACCATCACCGTGAGCAGTGTCACCATGGGCCTTGTCACACTGGGTGCTTTTAGCATGGGCACTGTCACCGTGGGCACTGTCTCAATGAGAAGTATAACCATGGGCTTTGTCAGCCTAGGCAGTGTCACTGTGGGCACGGACATCGTGACATCTATCACCATAAACACTGTAAACATGGGCACTGTCACCATGATCACGGTCACCATGAGCATTGATACAATGAGCACTGTTATTTATGGCACTGCCAACATGAGCACTGTCACCATGGGCAAGACACCATGGGCACTGCCACCATGGGCATTGTCACCCTAGGCACTCTCAACATAGGCATTATCACTATGAGAATTGTGAACATGGACACTGTCTCCATGGGCATTAACACCATTAGCACTGTCACCATGAGTACTGTCAGCATGTGCACTGTCACTATTTAGCACTGTCACCAGGTGAACTACCACCATGGGCACTATCACGATGTGCACTATCACCATGAGCACGGTTACCATAGGCACTGTAACAATGTGCAGTGTCACCATCGGTACTGTCTCCATAGGAACTGCCACCAACAGCACTGTCACCATTAACACTGTCACCACCTTGGGACTGTTATTATGAGCATGGTCAGCATGAGAACTGTCGCTGTGAGAACTGCCACCATAGGTATTTTCAACAAGAGTACTGTCACCGTGGGTATTGTCATCATTTGCACTGTCACCATGAGCACTATTACCGTGAGCACTCTCACTGTGGTCACTGACACCATGAGCACTGTTGCCATGGGTACTGGCACAATGCGGACTGGCACCATGAACCCTGTCACTGTGGCCACTATCAATGTGAGCACTCTCACCGTGGTCACTGTCACCATGGGCACTGTTACCAGGAGACCTGTAACCATGGTCACATTCAACATAAGAGCTGTCACCATGGGGACTATCACCTTCGGCACTGTCACCATGGGCACTGTCACCATGAGCACTGTCACCATGGGCCTTGTCACACTGGGCGCTGTCACCGTGAGCACTGCCACAATGGGAAGTATCACCATGGGATTTGTCAGCCTGAGCACTGTCCCCGTGGGCACTGACACCATGACATCTATCACCATAAACACTGTAACAAGGGAACGGTCACCATGAGCACTGCCACAATGGGCCCTGTTATTTATGGCACTGCCAACATGAGCACTGTCACCATGAGCACTGTCACAATGGCCATGACACCATGGGCCCTGTCACCATGGGTATTGTCACCCTAGGTAATCTCGCCATAGGCATTGTCACTGTGAGAATCGTGAACATGGGCAATGTCACCATAAGCACTGTCACCATGAGTACTGTCACCCTGGGTATTTCCACTATGGGCACTGTCACTGTGAGCACTACACCATGAGAATTGTGACTATGGGCACTGTCAACATGGACACTCTCACCATGGGAACTATCACCGTGAACACTGTCAGCATGAACACTGTCACTGTGTGCAGTGTCACCATGCACAATGTCACCATAAGGACTATCACCGTAAGCAAAGTCACCATGAGCAATGTCACCATGGGCACGGTCACCATTTTGCACTGCCACCATGTGCAGTGTCACCATGGGTAATATCACCATAGGCACTTTCACAGTGAGAAATGTGACCATGCGGAGTGTCTCAATGGGCACTGGCACCATGGGCATTGTCACTGTGAGCACTGTCACAACGGGCACTATCACTATGAAAAATCTCACCATGCTAACTGTCCCCATGGGCACTATCACCGTGAGAAGTGTCACCATGGGCACTGTCACTGTTGGCACTGTCACCATGAACACTGTCACCATGGCTACTATCACTGTGAGAACAGTCACCATGGGCACTGTCAACATGGAGACTATCACCTTGAGCCCTGTCACCATGAGATATTTCAAGAGGGTCACTTTCACCATGAGAACTGTCAACACGGGGACTCTCACCATTGACACTGACTCCAAGGGGTTTTCACGATGAGCACTATCACCATGGGCAGTGTCTCCATGGGAAGGTTCACCATGAGCACTCTCACTATTGGCACTATCACCATCGGCACCGTCATCATCGGCACGGTCTCCGTGAGCACTGTCACAATGGGCATTGTCACACTGGGTGCTTTCACCATGGGCACTGTCACCATTCCACTCTCACCATGGACACTGTGATCTTGGTCACTGCCACCATGGGCTCTGTCACCGTGGGCACTGTCACAATGGGAAGTATAACCATGGGCTTTGTCAGCATGGGCGCTGTCACCGTGGGCATGGCCACCATGACATCTATCACCATAAGCACTGTAAACTTGGGCCCTGTCACCATGAGCACGGTTACCATGAGCACTGCCACAATGAGAACTGTCACTTATGGCACTGTCCACATGAGGAGTGTCACCATGATCACTGTCACCATGGAAAGGAAACCCTGGGCACTGTCACCATGAGCACTCTCACCATGGGAATTGTCACCTTAGGTACAGTCACCATGGGCACTGTCACCGTGAGCACTTTTACCATGAGCTCTGTAACCCTGGGCACTATCACCGTGAGTGTTGTGTACATGGACACTCTCACCATGAGCAATGTCACCATGAATACTGTCACCCTGTGCATTGTCACCATGGGCACTGTCACCATGAGCATTACACCGTGAGAATTGTGACTCTGGGCACTGTCACCATGGGCACATGTGCCATCGGCACTATCGCCGTGAACACTGTCACCATGAGCACTGTCACTGTGTGCAGTTTCAGCATACACACTGTCACCGTAAGCAATGTCACCATGAGCAATATCTCCATGGGCATTGTCACCATTTTGCACTGCCACCACGTGCAGTGTCACCATGGACACTTTTACCGTGAGTACTGTCACCATGGGTAATATCACCATGGGCAATGTCACCCTGAGCACTATTACAGTGAGCACTATCACCATGAGCACTCTCACTGTGGTCACTGTCACCATGAGCACTGTCGCCATGGGTACTGGCACAATGCGGACTGGCACCATGAGCCCTGTCACCGTGGCCACTATCACTGTGAGCACTCTCACCGTGGTCACTGTCACCATTGGCACTGTTACTAGGAGCACTGTCACCATGGTCACATTCAACGTAAGAGCTGTCAACACGGAGACTATCACCATTGGCACTGTCACCATGGGGTTGTCACCATGAGCACTATCACCATGGGCGATGTCTCCATGGGCAGTTTCACCATGAGCACTGTCACTATTGGCACTCTCACCATCGGCACTGTCACCATGGGCACTGTCACCGTGAGCACTGTCACCATGGGCCTTGTCACACTGGGCGCTGTCACCATGGGCACTGTCACCATGAGCACTGTCACAATGGGAAGTATCACCAACGGATTTGTCAGCCTGAGCACTGTCCCTGTGGGCACTGACCCCGTGACATCTATCACCATAAACACTGTAAACATGGGCACTGTCACCATGAGCATGGTCACCATGAGCACTGTCACAACGGGCACTATCACCGTGAGAAATCTCACCATGCTAACTCTCCCCATGGGCACTGTCACCGTGAGAAGTGTCACCATGGGCACTATCACGGTGAGAACAGTCACCATGGTCACTGTCACCATGGGCACTGTCATTAAGAGCATTATCACCCTAAGCACTGTCACTGTGAGAACAGTCACCATGAGCACTGTCAACATGGAAACTATCACCTTGAGCCATGTCACCATGAGCACTGTCACCATGAGATATTTCAACAGGGTCACTTTCACCGTGAGAACTGTGAACACGGGGATTCTCACCATTGACACTGCCTCCGAGGGGTAATCACGATGAGCACTATCACCATGGGCAGTGTCTCCATGGGCAGTTTCACCATGAGCACTCTCACTATTGGCACTATCACCATCGGCACTGTCATCATCGGCACGGTCACCGTGAGCACTGTCACAATGGGCGTTGTCACACTGGGTGCTGTCACCATGGGCACAGTCACCATTCCACTCTCACCATGGGCACTGTGATCTTGGTCACTGTCACCATGGACTCTCTCACCGTGGGCACTGTCACAATGTGAAGTATCACCATGGGCTTTGTCAGCGTGGGCACTGTCACCGTGGGCATGGCCACCATGACATCTATCACCATAAGCACTGTAATCTTGGGCCCTATCACCATGAGCACGGTTACCATGAGCACTGCCACAATGAGAACTGTCACTTATGGCACTGTCCACATGAGGAGTGTCACCATGATCACTGTCACCATGGGCAGGACACCCTGGGTATTGTCACCATGGGCACTGTCACCATGAGCCCACTCACCATGGGAATTGTCAACTTAGGTACTGTCATCATGGGCACTGTCACCGTGAGCACTTTTACCATGAGCTCTGTCACCCTGGGCACTATCACCGTGAGTGTTGTGTACATGGACACTCTCACCATGAGCAATGTCAGAATGAATAATGTTACCCTGTGTATTGTCACCATGGGCACTGTCACCATTAGCATTACACCATGAGAATTGTGACTCTGGGCACTGTCACCATGGGCACATTCGCCATCGGCACTATCGCCAAGAACACTGTCACCGTGAGCCCTGTCACTGTGTGCAGTTTCAGCATACTCACTATCACCGTAAGCAATGTCACCATGAGCAATATCTCCACAGGCACTGTCACCATTTTGCACTGCCACCATGTGCAGTGTCACCATGGACACTTTTACCATGAGTACTGTCACCATGGGTAATATCACCATGGGCACTGTCACTGTGAGCACTGTCACTATGAGAATTGACACCATAGGCCCTGTCAACATGAGAACTGTCACCATCGGCACTGACAACATGGAGAACATCACCTTGAGCACTGTCAACATGAGCACTGTCACCATGAGCAATGTCACCATGGTCACATTCAATGTAAGAACTGTCACCACGGGGACTATCAACATTGGCAATGTCACAGTGGGGTTGTCACCATGAGCACTATCACCGTGGGCAATGTTTCCATGGGCAGTTTCACCATGAGCACTGTCACTATTGGCACTCTCAGCATGGGCATTGTCACAATGGGCACCATCAACGTGAGCACTGTCAACATGGGCCTTGTCACACTGGGTGTTATCAGCATGGGCACTGTCACTGTGGGCACTGTCCCAATGGGAAGTATCACCATGGGCTTTGTCAGCCTAGGCAGTGTCACTGTGGGCACGGACACCGTGACATCTATCACCAGAAACACTGTAAACATGGGCACTGTCACCATGAGCACAGTCACCATGAGCATTGTCACAATGAGCACTGTTACTTATGGCACTGCCAACATGAGCACTGTCATTATGGGCATGACAACATGGACACTGTCACCCTAGGCACTCTCACCATAGGCATTATCACTGTGAGAATTGTGAACATGGACACTGTCTCCATGGGCATTATCACCATGTGCACTGTCACCATGAGTACTATCACCCAGGGTATTTTTACAATGGGCACTGTCACTGTGAGCACTACACCTTAAGAATTGTGACTATGGGCACTGTCACCATGGAAACTCTCACCATAGATCTATCACCATGAACACTGTCACCATGAACACTCTAACTGTGTGCAGTGTCACCATGCACACTGTCACAATAAGGACTATCACCATAAGCAAAGTCACCATGAGCAATGTCACCATGAGCAAAGTCACCAATTTGCACTGACACCATGTGCAGAGTAACCATGCGTTTTATCACCATAGGCACTTCTACCCTGAGAAATGTGACCATGCAGAATGTCTCTATGGGCACTGGCACCATGGGCACTATCACCGTGAGCACTGTCAGCATGTGCACTGTCACTATTTAGCACTGTCACCAGGTGAACTACCACCATGGGCACTGTCACGATGGGCACTATCACTGTGAGCACGGTTACCATGGGCACTGTAACAATGCACAGTGTCACCATCGGTACTGTCCCGATGGGAACTGCCACCAAGAACAGTGTCACCATTAGCACTGTCACCACGAGCACTGGCACCTGGGCACTGCTATTATGAGCACTGTCACCATGAGATCTGTCGCTATGAGAACTGCCACCATGGGTATTTTCAACATGAGTACTGTCACCATGGTATTGTCACCATTTGCACTGTCACCATGAACACTATTACCGTGAGCACTCTCACTGTGGTCACTGTCACCATGAGCACTGTCGCCATGGGTACTGGCACAATGTAGACAGACACCATGAGCACTGTCACCATGGGCACCATCAGTGTGAGCACTCTCACCATGGCCACTGTCACCTTGGGCACTGTTACCATGAGCACTGTCACCATAGGCAATGGCCCCATGGGCCCTGTCATCATGGGCACTCTCACCATGGGCACTATCAGTGTGAGCAGTGTCACCATGGATACTGCAAACATGAGAACTGTCACCGTGAGTACTGTCACCATGAGTACAGTCCTCACGGGTTGTCACCATGTGCACTGTCACCGTGAGAACTGTCAACAGGGGCACTGTCACCATTTTTCACTGCCACCATGTGCAGTGTCACCATGGGCACTATCACCATGGAAAGTATCACCGTGAACACTGTCACCATGAACACTGCAACTGTGTGCAGTGTCAACATGCACACTGTCACCGTAAGGACTATCACTGTAAGCAAAGTCACTATGAGCAATGTCACCATGGGCACTGTCACCATGAGCACTTGATCACTGAGTACTGTCACCATGGGTAATATCACCATGGGCACTGTCACCGTGAGAACTATCACCGTGAGCAATGCCATGATGGGCACTGGCGCCGTGGGTCTTTTCACTATTAGCACTGAAACAATGTGCACTATCACTGTGAGAAATCTCACCGTGCTAACTGTCCCCAAGGGCACTGTCACAGAGGGAAAAGTCATCATGGGCACTGTCACAGTCAGTATTCTCACCATGGGCACTCTCATTGTGGGCAATGCCTCCGTGAGCACCATTACCATGAACACTGCTACCATGAACACTCTCATGATAAGAACTGTCACCATGGGCACAGACACCATGGGCACTCTCACGGTGTGCACTGTCACCAGGGGCACTGTCAAAATGGGCACTGTCACCATGAGCACTGGAACCATGGGCATTCTCACCATGGGCACTATCACCATGAGCAGTATTACCATGGGCACTCTCACTATTTTGCACTGCCACCAGATGCACCATAACCATGTGCACTGTCACCATGGGCAGTGTCACCATCGGTAGTCTAACCATGCGCACTTCCACCACGATCACTGCCACCAAGAGCACTGTCACCATGATCACTGCCACCATGAGCACTGTCACAAGAACTGCCAATATGAGAACTGCCACCATGGGCACTATCACCATGATTAGTGTCACCGTGGGTATTGTCACCTTGGGCACTGTCAACGTGAGAAATATCACCGTGAGCACTATCACCCTGAGCACTGTCACCAAGGGAACAGCTTCAATGCGGATGGTCACCATGAACACTGTCACACTGGGCACTATCACCGTGAGAACAGTCACCGTGGTCACTGTCACCATGAGCACATTTTCTGTGAGCTCGGTCACCCTTGGTATTGTCACCATTGGTGGTATCGCCGTGAGAGTTGTGAACATGGGCACTCTCACCATGGGCAATATAACCATGAATACTGTCACCCTGTGTATTTTCACCATGGGCACTGTCACTGTGAGCACTACACTGTGAGAGTTGTGACTATGGTCACTGTCACCATGGACACTCTCACCATGAGAACTATCACCATGAACACTGTCACCATGAACACTGTCACTGTGTGCAGGTTCATCATGTGCACTGTCACTGTAAGGACTATCACTGTAAGCAAAGTCACCATGAGCAATATCACCATGGGCACTGTCACCATTTTGCACTGCCACCATATGCAGTGGCACCATGGGTAATATCACCATAGCCACTTTCAACATGAGAAATGTAACCGTGTGGAATGTCGTTATGGGCACTGGCACCATGGGAATCATCACAGTGAGCACTGTCACAACAGGCACTATCAACATGAGAAATCTCACCAGGCTAACTGTCCACATGGGCACTGTCACCGTGAGAAGTGTCACCATGGGCACTGTCACTGTCGGCACTGTCACCATGGGCACTGTCATTATGGGCACTGTCTCCATGGCCACTGCCACCGTGTGCTCTGTCACCATGAACTCTGTAACAATGCCCATTATCACCGTGTGCACTGTCACTATTTAGCACTGTCACCAAGTGAACTACCACCATGGGCACTGTCACAATGTTCACTATCACCGTGAGCACGGTTACCATGGGCACTGTAACAATGCACAGTGTCACCATCAGTACTGTCCCAATGGGGACTGCCACCAAGAACACTGTCACCATTAGCATTGTCACGACGAGCACTGGCACCTTGGCACTGCTATTATGAGCACTGTCACCATGAGATCTGTCGCTATGAGAACTGCCACCATGGGTATTTTCAACATGAGTACTGTCACCATGGGTATTGTCACCATGGGCACTGTCACCGTGAGCACTACACCGTGAGAATTGTGACTATGGGCACTGTCACCATGGGCACATTCACGATCGGCACTATCGCCATGAACACTGTCACCATGAGCACTATCACTGTGTGCAGTTTCACAATACACACTATCACCGTAGGGAATATCACCATAAGCAATGTCACCATGAGCAAGATCACCATGGGCACTGTCACCATTTTGCACTGCCACCATGTGCAGTGTCACCATGGGCAATTTCACTATGAGAACTGTCACCATGGGAAATATCACCGTGGGCACTGTCACCATGAGCACTGTCACTATGAGAATTTACACCATTGGTCCTGTCAACATGAGAACTGTCACCATCGGCACTGTCAACATGGAGACCATCACCTTGAGCACTGTCAACATGAGTACTGTCACCATGAGCAATGTCACCATGGTCACATTTAATGTAAGAACTGTCACCACGGGGACTATCACCGTTGGCAATGTCACGGGCTTGTCACCATGAGCACTATCACCATGGGCGATGTCTCCATGGGCAGTTTCACCATGAGCACTGTCACTATTGGCACTCTCACAATGGGCACCATCACCGTGAGCAGTGTCACCATGGGCCTTGTCACACTGGGTGCTTTTAGCATGGGCACTGTCACCGTGGGCACTGTCTCAATGAGAAGTATAACCATGGGCTTTGTCAGCCTAGGCAGTGTCACTGTGGGCACGGACATCGTGACATCTATCACCATAAACACTGTAAACATGGGCACTGTCACCATGATCACGGTCACCATGAGCATTGATACAATGAGCACTGTTATTTATGGCACTGCCAACATGAGCACTGTCACCATGGGCAAGACACCATGGGCACTGCCACCATGGGCATTGTCACCCTAGGCACTCTCAACATAGGCATTATCACTATGAGAATTGTGAACATGGACACTGTCTCCATGGGCATTAACACCATTAGCACTGTCACCATGAGTACTGTCAGCATGTGCACTGTCACTATTTAGCACTGTCACCAGGTGAACTACCACCATGGGCACTATCACGATGTGCACTATCACCATGAGCACGGTTACCATAGGCACTGTAACAATGTGCAGTGTCACCATCGGTACTGTCTCCATAGGAACTGCCACCAACAGCACTGTCACCATTAACACTGTCACCACCTTGGGACTGTTATTATGAGCATGGTCAGCATGAGAACTGTCGCTGTGAGAACTGCCACCATAGGTATTTTCAACAAGAGTACTGTCACCGTGGGTATTGTCATCATTTGCACTGTCACCATGAGCACTATTACCGTGAGCACTCTCACTGTGGTCACTGACACCATGAGCACTGTTGCCATGGGTACTGGCACAATGCGGACTGGCACCATGAACCCTGTCACTGTGGCCACTATCAATGTGAGCACTCTCACCGTGGTCACTGTCACCATGGGCACTGTTACCAGGAGACCTGTAACCATGGTCACATTCAACATAAGAGCTGTCACCATGGGGACTATCACCTTCGGCACTGTCACCATGGGCACTGTCACCATGAGCACTGTCACCATGGGCCTTGTCACACTGGGCGCTGTCACCGTGAGCACTGCCACAATGGGAAGTATCACCATGGGATTTGTCAGCCTGAGCACTGTCCCCGTGGGCACTGACACCATGACATCTATCACCATAAACACTGTAACAAGGGAACGGTCACCATGAGCACTGCCACAATGGGCCCTGTTATTTATGGCACTGCCAACATGAGCACTGTCACCATGAGCACTGTCACAATGGCCATGACACCATGGGCCCTGTCACCATGGGTATTGTCACCCTAGGTAATCTCGCCATAGGCATTGTCACTGTGAGAATCGTGAACATGGGCAATGTCACCATAAGCACTGTCACCATGAGTACTGTCACCCTGGGTATTTCCACTATGGGCACTGTCACTGTGAGCACTACACCATGAGAATTGTGACTATGGGCACTGTCAACATGGACACTCTCACCATGGGAACTATCACCGTGAACACTGTCAGCATGAACACTGTCACTGTGTGCAGTGTCACCATGCACAATGTCACCATAAGGACTATCACCGTAAGCAAAGTCACCATGAGCAATGTCACCATGGGCACGGTCACCATTTTGCACTGCCACCATGTGCAGTGTCACCATGGGTAATATCACCATAGGCACTTTCACAGTGAGAAATGTGACCATGCGGAGTGTCTCAATGGGCACTGGCACCATGGGCATTGTCACTGTGAGCACTGTCACAACGGGCACTATCACTATGAAAAATCTCACCATGCTAACTGTCCCCATGGGCACTATCACCGTGAGAAGTGTCACCATGGGCACTGTCACTGTTGGCACTGTCACCATGAACACTGTCACCATGGCTACTATCACTGTGAGAACAGTCACCATGGGCACTGTCAACATGGAGACTATCACCTTGAGCCCTGTCACCATGAGATATTTCAAGAGGGTCACTTTCACCATGAGAACTGTCAACACGGGGACTCTCACCATTGACACTGACTCCAAGGGGTTTTCACGATGAGCACTATCACCATGGGCAGTGTCTCCATGGGAAGGTTCACCATGAGCACTCTCACTATTGGCACTATCACCATCGGCACCGTCATCATCGGCACGGTCTCCGTGAGCACTGTCACAATGGGCATTGTCACACTGGGTGCTTTCACCATGGGCACTGTCACCATTCCACTCTCACCATGGACACTGTGATCTTGGTCACTGCCACCATGGGCTCTGTCACCGTGGGCACTGTCACAATGGGAAGTATAACCATGGGCTTTGTCAGCATGGGCGCTGTCACCGTGGGCATGGCCACCATGACATCTATCACCATAAGCACTGTAAACTTGGGCCCTGTCACCATGAGCACGGTTACCATGAGCACTGCCACAATGAGAACTGTCACTTATGGCACTGTCCACATGAGGAGTGTCACCATGATCACTGTCACCATGGAAAGGAAACCCTGGGCACTGTCACCATGAGCACTCTCACCATGGGAATTGTCACCTTAGGTACAGTCACCATGGGCACTGTCACCGTGAGCACTTTTACCATGAGCTCTGTAACCCTGGGCACTATCACCGTGAGTGTTGTGTACATGGACACTCTCACCATGAGCAATGTCACCATGAATACTGTCACCCTGTGCATTGTCACCATGGGCACTGTCACCATGAGCATTACACCGTGAGAATTGTGACTCTGGGCACTGTCACCATGGGCACATGTGCCATCGGCACTATCGCCGTGAACACTGTCACCATGAGCACTGTCACTGTGTGCAGTTTCAGCATACACACTGTCACCGTAAGCAATGTCACCATGAGCAATATCTCCATGGGCATTGTCACCATTTTGCACTGCCACCACGTGCAGTGTCACCATGGACACTTTTACCGTGAGTACTGTCACCATGGGTAATATCACCATGGGCAATGTCACCCTGAGCACTATTACAGTGAGCACTATCACCATGAGCACTCTCACTGTGGTCACTGTCACCATGAGCACTGTCGCCATGGGTACTGGCACAATGCGGACTGGCACCATGAGCCCTGTCACCGTGGCCACTATCACTGTGAGCACTCTCACCGTGGTCACTGTCACCATTGGCACTGTTACTAGGAGCACTGTCACCATGGTCACATTCAACGTAAGAGCTGTCAACACGGAGACTATCACCATTGGCACTGTCACCATGGGGTTGTCACCATGAG
This sequence comes from Mesoplodon mirus, assembly GCF_964341445.2. Classification (NCBI taxonomy): domain Eukaryota; kingdom Metazoa; phylum Chordata; class Mammalia; order Artiodactyla; family Ziphiidae; genus Mesoplodon; species Mesoplodon mirus. The sequence continues at coordinate 2,260,922 of NW_028295808.1, read as the reverse complement.
CACTATCACCATGGGCGATGTCTCCATGGGCAGTTTCACCATGAGCACTGTCACTATTGGCACTCTCACCATCGGCACTGTCACCATGGGCACTGTCACCGTGAGCACTGTCACCATGGGCCTTGTCACACTGGGTGCTGTCACCATGGGCACTGTCACCATGAGCACTGTCACAATGGGAAGTATCACCAACGGATTTGTCAGCCTGAGCACTGTCCCTGTGGGCACTGACCCCGTGACATCTATCACCATAAACACTGTAAACATGGGCACTGTCACCATGAGCATGGTCACCATGAGCACTGTCACAACGGGCACTATCACCGTGAGAAATCTCACCATGCTAACTCTCCCCATGGGCACTGTCACCGTGAGAAGTGTCACCATGGGCACTATCACGGTGAGAACAGTCACCATGGTCACTGTCACCATGGGCACTGTCATTAAGAGCATTATCACCCTAAGCACTGTCACTGTGAGAACAGTCACCATGAGCACTGTCAACATGGAAACTATCACCTTGAGCCATGTCACCATGAGCACTGTCACCATGAGATATTTCAACAGGGTCACTTTCACCGTGAGAACTGTGAACACGGGGATTCTCACCATTGACACTGCCTCCGAGGGGTAATCACGATGAGCACTATCACCATGGGCAGTGTCTCCATGGGCAGTTTCACCATGAGCACTCTCACTATTGGCACTATCACCATCGGCACTGTCATCATCGGCACGGTCACCGTGAGCACTGTCACAATGGGCGTTGTCACACTGGGTGCTGTCACCATGGGCACAGTCACCATTCCACTCTCACCATGGGCACTGTGATCTTGGTCACTGTCACCATGGACTCTCTCACCGTGGGCACTGTCACAATGTGAAGTATCACCATGGGCTTTGTCAGCGTGGGCACTGTCACCGTGGGCATGGCCACCATGACATCTATCACCATAAGCACTGTAATCTTGGGCCCTATCACCATGAGCACGGTTACCATGAGCACTGCCACAATGAGAACTGTCACTTATGGCACTGTCCACATGAGGAGTGTCACCATGATCACTGTCACCATGGGCAGGACACCCTGGGTATTGTCACCATGGGCACTGTCACCATGAGCCCACTCACCATGGGAATTGTCAACTTAGGTACTGTCATCATGGGCACTGTCACCGTGAGCACTTTTACCATGAGCTCTGTCACCCTGGGCACTATCACCGTGAGTGTTGTGTACATGGACACTCTCACCATGAGCAATGTCAGAATGAATAATGTTACCCTGTGTATTGTCACCATGGGCACTGTCACCATTAGCATTACACCATGAGAATTGTGACTCTGGGCACTGTCACCATGGGCACATTCGCCATCGGCACTATCGCCAAGAACACTGTCACCGTGAGCCCTGTCACTGTGTGCAGTTTCAGCATACTCACTATCACCGTAAGCAATGTCACCATGAGCAATATCTCCACAGGCACTGTCACCATTTTGCACTGCCACCATGTGCAGTGTCACCATGGACACTTTTACCATGAGTACTGTCACCATGGGTAATATCACCATGGGCACTGTCACTGTGAGCACTGTCACTATGAGAATTGACACCATAGGCCCTGTCAACATGAGAACTGTCACCATCGGCACTGACAACATGGAGAACATCACCTTGAGCACTGTCAACATGAGCACTGTCACCATGAGCAATGTCACCATGGTCACATTCAATGTAAGAACTGTCACCACGGGGACTATCAACATTGGCAATGTCACAGTGGGGTTGTCACCATGAGCACTATCACCGTGGGCAATGTTTCCATGGGCAGTTTCACCATGAGCACTGTCACTATTGGCACTCTCAGCATGGGCATTGTCACAATGGGCACCATCAACGTGAGCACTGTCAACATGGGCCTTGTCACACTGGGTGTTATCAGCATGGGCACTGTCACTGTGGGCACTGTCCCAATGGGAAGTATCACCATGGGCTTTGTCAGCCTAGGCAGTGTCACTGTGGGCACGGACACCGTGACATCTATCACCATAAACACTGTAAACATGGGCACTGTCACCATGAGCACAGTCACCATGAGCATTGTCACAATGAGCACTGTTACTTATGGCACTGCCAACATGAGCACTGTCATTATGGGCATGACAACATGGACACTGTCACCCTAGGCACTCTCACCATAGGCATTATCACTGTGAGAATTGTGAACATGGACACTGTCTCCATGGGCATTATCACCATGTGCACTGTCACCATGAGTACTATCACCCAGGGTATTTTTACAATGGGCACTGTCACTGTGAGCACTACACCTTAAGAATTGTGACTATGGGCACTGTCACCATGGAAACTCTCACCATAGATCTATCACCATGAACACTGTCACCATGAACACTCTAACTGTGTGCAGTGTCACCATGCACACTGTCACAATAAGGACTATCACCATAAGCAAAGTCACCATGAGCAATGTCACCATGAGCAAAGTCACCAATTTGCACTGACACCATGTGCAGAGTAACCATGCGTTTTATCACCATAGGCACTTCTACCCTGAGAAATGTGACCATGCAGAATGTCTCTATGGGCACTGGCACCATGGGCACTATCACCGTGAGCACTGTCAGCATGTGCACTGTCACTATTTAGCACTGTCACCAGGTGAACTACCACCATGGGCACTGTCACGATGGGCACTATCACTGTGAGCACGGTTACCATGGGCACTGTAACAATGCACAGTGTCACCATCGGTACTGTCCCGATGGGAACTGCCACCAAGAACAGTGTCACCATTAGCACTGTCACCACGAGCACTGGCACCTGGGCACTGCTATTATGAGCACTGTCACCATGAGATCTGTCGCTATGAGAACTGCCACCATGGGTATTTTCAACATGAGTACTGTCACCATGGTATTGTCACCATTTGCACTGTCACCATGAACACTATTACCGTGAGCACTCTCACTGTGGTCACTGTCACCATGAGCACTGTCGCCATGGGTACTGGCACAATGTAGACAGACACCGTGAGCACTGTCACCATGGGCACCATCAGTGTGAGCACTCTCACCATGGCCACTGTCACCTTGGGCACTGTTACCATGAGCACTGTCACCATAGGCAATGGCACCATGGGCCCTGTCATCATGGGCACTCTCACCATGGGCACTATCAGTGTGAGCAGTGTCACCATGGATACTGCAAACATGAGAACTGTCACCGTGAGTACTGTCACCATGAGTACAGTCCTCACGAGTTGTCACCATGTGCACTGTCACCGTGAGAACTGTCAACAGGGGCACTGTCACCATTTTTCACTGCCACCATGTGCAGTGTCACCATGGGCACTATCACCATGGAAAGTATCACCGTGAACACTGTCACCATGAACACTGCAACTGTGTGCAGTGTCAACATGCACACTGTCACCGTAAGGACTATCACTGTAAGCAAAGTCACTATGAGCAATGTCACCATGGGCACTGTCACCATGAGCACTTGATCACTGAGTACTGTCACCATGGGTAATATCACCATGGGCACTGTCACCGTGAGAACTATCACCGTGAGCAATGCCATGATGGGCACTGGCGCCGTGGGTCTTTTCACTATTAGCACTGAAACAATGTGCACTATCACTGTGAGAAATCTCACCGTGCTAACTGTCCCCAAGGGCACTGTCACAGAGGGAAAAGTCATCATGGGCACTGTCACAGTCAGTATTCTCACCATGGGCACTCTCATTGTGGGCAATGCCTCCGTGAGCACCATTACCATGAACACTGCTACCATGAACACTCTCATGATAAGAACTGTCACCATGGGCACAGACACCATGGGCACTCTCACGGTGTGCACTGTCACCAGGGGCACTGTCAAAATGGGCACTGTCACCATGAGCACTGGAACCATGGGCATTCTCACCATGGGCACTATCACCATGAGCAGTATTACCATGGGCACTCTCACTATTTTGCACTGCCACCAGATGCACCATAACCATGTGCACTGTCACCATGGGCAGTGTCACCATCGGTAGTCTAACCATGCGCACTTCCACCACGATCACTGCCACCAAGAGCACTGTCACCATGATCACTGCCACCATGAGCACTGTCACAAGAACTGCCAATATGAGAACTGCCACCATGGGCACTATCACCATGATTAGTGTCACCGTGGGTATTGTCACCTTGGGCACTGTCAACGTGAGAAATATCACCGTGAGCACTATCACCCTGAGCACTGTCACCAAGGGAACAGCTTCAATGCGGATGGTCACCATGAACACTGTCACACTGGGCACTATCACCGTGAGAACAGTCACCGTGGTCACTGTCACCATGAGCACATTTTCTGTGAGCTCGGTCACCCTTGGTATTGTCACCATTGGTGGTATCGCCGTGAGAGTTGTGAACATGGGCACTCTCACCATGGGCAATATAACCATGAATACTGTCACCCTGTGTATTTTCACCATGGGCACTGTCACTGTGAGCACTACACTGTGAGAGTTGTGACTATGGTCACTGTCACCATGGACACTCTCACCATGAGAACTATCACCATGAACACTGTCACCATGAACACTGTCACTGTGTGCAGGTTCATCATGTGCACTGTCACTGTAAGGACTATCACTGTAAGCAAAGTCACCATGAGCAATATCACCATGGGCACTGTCACCATTTTGCACTGCCACCATATGCAGTGGCACCATGGGTAATATCACCATAGCCACTTTCAACATGAGAAATGTAACCGTGTGGAATGTCGTTATGGGCACTGGCACCATGGGAATCATCACAGTGAGCACTGTCAAAACAGGCACTATCAACATGAGAAATCTCACCAGGCTAACTGTCCACATGGGCACTGTCACCGTGAGAAGTGTCACCATGGGCACTGTCACTGTCGGCACTGTCACCATGGGCACTGTCATTATGGGCACTGTCTCCATGGCCACTGCCACCGTGTGCTCTGTCACCATGAACTCTGTAACAATGCCCATTATCACCGTGTGCACTGTCACCATGGGCACTATCACCGTGAGCACTGTCAGCATGTGCACTGTCACTATTTAGCACTGTCACCAAGTGAACTACCACCATGGGCACTGTCACAATGTTCACTATCACCGTGAGCACGGTTACCATGGGCACTGTAACAATGCACAGTGTCACCATCAGTACTGTCCCAATGGGGACTGCCACCAAGAACACTGTCACCATTAGCATTGTCACGACGAGCACTGGCACCTTGGCACTGCTATTATGAGCACTGTCACCATGAGATCTGTCGCTATGAGAACTGCCACCATGGGTATTTTCAACATGAGTACTGTCACCATGGGTATTGTCACCATGGGCACTGTCACCGTGAGCACTACACCGTGAGAATTGTGACTATGGGCACTGTCACCATGGGCACATTCACGATCGGCACTATCGCCATGAACACTGTCACCATGAGCACTATCACTGTGTGCAGTTTCACAATACACACTATCACCGTAGGGAATATCACCATAAGCAATGTCACCATGAGCAAGATCACCATGGGCACTGTCACCATTTTGCACTGCCACCATGTGCAGTGTCACCATGGGCAATTTCACTATGAGAACTGTCACCATGGGAAATATCACCGTGGGCACTGTCACCATGAGCACTGTCACTATGAGAATTTACACCATTGGTCCTGTCAACATGAGAACTGTCACCATCGGCACTGTCAACATGGAGACCATCACCTTGAGCACTGTCAACATGAGTACTGTCACCATGAGCAATGTCACCATGGTCACATTTAATGTAAGAACTGTCACCACGGGGACTATCACCGTTGGCAATGTCACGGGCTTGTCACCATGAGCACTATCACCATGGGCGATGTCTCCATGGGCAGTTTCACCATGAGCACTGTCACTATTGGCACTCTCACAATGGGCACCATCACCGTGAGCAGTGTCACCATGGGCCTTGTCACACTGGGTGCTTTTAGCATGGGCACTGTCACCGTGGGCACTGTCTCAATGAGAAGTATAACCATGGGCTTTGTCAGCCTAGGCAGTGTCACTGTGGGCACGGACATCGTGACATCTATCACCATAAACACTGTAAACATGGGCACTGTCACCATGATCACGGTCACCATGAGCATTGATACAATGAGCACTGTTATTTATGGCACTGCCAACATGAGCACTGTCACCATGGGCAAGACACCATGGGCACTGCCACCATGGGCATTGTCACCCTAGGCACTCTCAACATAGGCATTATCACTATGAGAATTGTGAACATGGACACTGTCTCCATGGGCATTAACACCATTAGCACTGTCACCATGAGTACTGTCAGCATGTGCACTGTCACTATTTAGCACTGTCACCAGGTGAACTACCACCATGGGCACTATCACGATGTGCACTATCACCATGAGCACGGTTACCATAGGCACTGTAACAATGTGCAGTGTCACCATCGGTACTGTCTCCATAGGAACTGCCACCAACAGCACTGTCACCATTAACACTGTCACCACCTTGGGACTGTTATTATGAGCATGGTCAGCATGAGAACTGTCGCTGTGAGAACTGCCACCATAGGTATTTTCAACAAGAGTACTGTCACCGTGGGTATTGTCATCATTTGCACTGTCACCATGAGCACTATTACCGTGAGCACTCTCACTGTGGTCACTGACACCATGAGCACTGTTGCCATGGGTACTGGCACAATGCGGACTGGCACCATGAACCCTGTCACTGTGGCCACTATCAATGTGAGCACTCTCACCGTGGTCACTGTCACCATGGGCACTGTTACCAGGAGACCTGTAACCATGGTCACATTCAACATAAGAGCTGTCACCATGGGGACTATCACCTTCGGCACTGTCACCATGGGCACTGTCACCATGAGCACTGTCACCATGGGCCTTGTCACACTGGGCGCTGTCACCGTGAGCACTGCCACAATGGGAAGTATCACCATGGGATTTGTCAGCCTGAGCACTGTCCCCGTGGGCACTGACACCATGACATCTATCACCATAAACACTGTAACAAGGGAACGGTCACCATGAGCACTGCCACAATGGGCCCTGTTATTTATGGCACTGCCAACATGAGCACTGTCACCATGAGCACTGTCACAATGGCCATGACACCATGGGCCCTGTCACCATGGGTATTGTCACCCTAGGTAATCTCGCCATAGGCATTGTCACTGTGAGAATCGTGAACATGGGCAATGTCACCATAAGCACTGTCACCATGAGTACTGTCACCCTGGGTATTTCCACTATGGGCACTGTCACTGTGAGCACTACACCATGAGAATTGTGACTATGGGCACTGTCAACATGGACACTCTCACCATGGGAACTATCACCGTGAACACTGTCAGCATGAACACTGTCACTGTGTGCAGTGTCACCATGCACAATGTCACCGTAAGGACTATCACCGTAAGCAAAGTCACCATGAGCAATGTCACCATGGGCACGGTCACCATTTTGCACTGCCACCATGTGCAGTGTCACCATGGGTAATATCACCATAGGCACTTTCACAGTGAGAAATGTGACCATGCGGAGTGTCTCAATGGGCACTGGCACCATGGGCATTGTCACTGTGAGCACTGTCACAACGGGCACTATCACTATGAAAAATCTCACCATGCTAACTGTCCCCATGGGCACTATCACCGTGAGAAGTGTCACCATGGGCACTGTCACTGTTGGCACTGTCACCATGAACACTGTCACCATGGCTACTATCACTGTGAGAACAGTCACCATGGGCACTGTCAACATGGAGACTATCACCTTGAGCCCTGTCACCATGAGCACTGTCACCATGAGATATTTCAAGAGGGTCACTTTCACCATGAGAACTGTCAACACGGGGACTCTCACCATTGACACTGACTCCAAGGGGTTTTCACGATGAGCACTATCACCATGGGCAGTGTCTCCATGGGAAGGTTCACCATGAGCACTCTCACTATTGGCACTATCACCATCGGCACCGTCATCATCGGCACGGTCTCCGTGAGCACTGTCACAATGGGCATTGTCACACTGGGTGTTTTCACCATGGGCACTGTCACCATTCCACTCTCACCATGGACACTGTGATCTTGGTCACTGCCACCATGGGCTCTGTCACCGTGGGCACTGTCACAATGGGAAGTATAACCATGGGCTTTGTCAGCATGGGCGCTGTCACCGTGGGCATGGCCACCATGACATCTATCACCATAAGCACTGTAAACTTGGGCCCTGTCACCATGAGCACGGTTACCATGAGCACTGCCACAATGAGAACTGTCACTTATGGCACTGTCCACATGAGGAGTGTCACCATGATCACTGTCACCATGGAAAGGAAACCCTGGGCACTGTCACCATGAGCACTCTCACCATGGGAATTGTCACCTTAGGTACAGTCACCATGGGCACTGTCACCGTGAGCACTTTTACCATGAGCTCTGTAACCCTGGGCACTATCACCGTGAGTGTTGTGTACATGGACACTCTCACCATGAGCAATGTCACCATGAATACTGTCACCCTGTGCATTGTCACCATGGGCACTGTCACCATGAGCATTACACCGTGAGAATTGTGACTCTGGGCACTGTCACCATGGGCACATGTGCCATCGGCACTATCGCCGTGAACACTGTCACCATGAGCACTGTCACTGTGTGCAGTTTCAGCATACACACTGTCACCGTAAGCAATGTCACCATGAGCAATATCTCCATGGGCATTGTCACCATTTTGCACTGCCACCACGTGCAGTGTCACCATGGACACTTTTACCGTGAGTACTGTCACCATGGGTAATATCACCATGGGCAATGTCACCCTGAGCACTATTACAGTGAGCACTATCACCATGAGCACTCTCACTGTGGTCACTGTCACCATGAGCACTGTCGCCATGGGTACTGGCACAATGCGGACTGGCACCATGAGCCCTGTCACCGTGGCCACTATCACTGTGAGCACTCTCACCGTGGTCACTGTCACCATTGGCACTGTTACTAGGAGCACTGTCACCATGGTCACATTCAACGTAAGAGCTGTCAACATGGAGACTATCACCATTGGCACTGTCACCATGGGGTTGTCACCATGAGCACTATCACCATGGGCGATGTCTCCATGGGCAGTTTCACCATGAGCACTGTCACTATTGGCACTCTCACCATCGGCACTGTCACCATGGGCACTGTCACCGTGAGCACTGTCACCATGGGCCTTGTCACACTGGGTGCTGTCACCATGGGCACTGTCACCATGAGCACTGTCACAATGGGAAGTATCACCAACGGATTTGTCAGCCTGAGCACTGTCCCTGTGGGCACTGACCCCGTGACATCTATCACCATAAACACTGTAAACATGGGCACTGTCACCATGAGCATGGTCACCATGAGCACTGTCACAACGGGCACTATCACCGTGAGAAATCTCACCATGCTAACTCTCCCCATGGGCACTGTCACCGTGAGAAGTGTCACCATGGGCACTATCACGGTGAGAACAGTCACCATGGTCACTGTCACCATGGGCACTGTCATTAAGAGCATTATCACCCTAAGCACTGTCACTGTGAGAACAGTCACCATGAGCACTGTCAACATGGAAACTATCACCTTGAGCCATGTCACCATGAGCACTGTCACCATGAGATATTTCAACAGGGTCACTTTCACCGTGAGAACTGTGAACACGGGGATTCTCACCATTGACACTGCCTCCGAGGGGTAATCACGATGAGCACTATCACCATGGGCAGTGTCTCCATGGGCAGTTTCACCATGAGCACTCTCACTATTGGCACTATCACCATCGGCACTGTCATCATCGGCACGGTCACTGTGAGCACTGTCACAATGGGCGTTGTCACACTGGGTGCTGTCACCTTGGGCACAGTCACCATTCCACTCTCACCATGGGCACTGTGATCTTGGTCACTGTCACCATGGACTCTCTCACCGTGGGCACTGTCACAATGTGAAGTATCACCATGGGCTTTGTCAGCGTGGGCACTGTCACCGTGGGCATGGCCACCATGACATCTATCACCATAAGCACTGTAATCTTGGGCCCTATCACCATGAGCACGGTTACCATGAGCACTGCCACAATGAGAACTGTCACTTATGGCACTGTCCACATGAGGAGTGTCACCATGATCACTGTCACCATGGGCAGGACACCCTGGGTATTGTCACCATGGGCACTGTCACCATGAGCCCACTCACCATGGGAATTGTCAACTTAGGTACTGTCATCATGGGCACTGTCACCGTGAGCACTTTTACCATGAGCTCTGTCACCCTGGGCACTATCACCGTGAGTGTTGTGTACATGGACACTCTCACCATGAGCAATGTCAGAATGAATAATGTTACCCTGTGTATTGTCACCATGGGCACTGTCACCATTAGCATTACACCATGAGAATTGTGACTCTGGGCACTGTCACCATGGGCACATTCGCCATCGGCACTATCGCCAAGAACACTGTCACCGTGAGCCCTGTCACTGTGTGCAGTTTCAGCATACTCACTATCACCGTAAGCAATGTCACCATGAGCAATATCTCCACAGGCACTGTCACCATTTTGCACTGCCACCATGTGCAGTGTCACCATGGACACTTTTACCATGAGTACTGTCACCATGGGTAATATCACCATGGGCACTGTCACTGTGAGCACTGTCACTATGAGAATTGACACCATAGGCCCTGTCAACATGAGAACTGTCACCATCGGCACTGACAACATGGAGAACATCACCTTGAGCACTGTCAACATGAGCACTGTCACCATGAGCAATGTCACCATGGTCACATTCAATGTAAGAACTGTCACCACGGGGACTATCAACATTGGCAATGTCACAGTGGGGTTGTCACCATGAGCACTATCACCGTGGGCAATGTTTCCATGGGCAGTTTCACCATGAGCACTGTCACTATTGGCACTCTCAGCATGGGCATTGTCACAATGGGCACCATCAACGTGAGCACTGTCAACATGGGCCTTGTCACACTGGGTGTTATCAGCATGGGCACTGTCACTGTGGGCACTGTCCCAATGGGAAGTATCACCATGGGCTTTGTCAGCCTAGGCAGTGTCACTGTGGGCACGGACACCGTGACATCTATCACCATAAACACTGTAAACATGGGCACTGTCACCATGAGCACAGTCACCATGAGCATTGTCACAATGAGCACTGTTACTTATGGCACTGCCAACATGAGCACTGTCATTATGGGCATGACAACATGGACACTGTCACCCTAGGCACTCTCACCATAGGCATTATCACTGTGAGAATTGTGAACATGGACACTGTCTCCATGGGCATTATCACCATGTGCACTGTCACCATGAGTACTATCACCCAGGGTATTTTTACAATGGGCACTGTCACTGTGAGCACTACACCTTAAGAATTGTGACTATGGGCACTGTCACCATGGAAACTCTCACCATAGATCTATCACCATGAACACTGTCACCATGAACACTCTAACTGTGTGCAGTGTCACCATGCACACTGTCACAATAAGGACTATCACCATAAGCAAAGTCACCATGAGCAATGTCACCATGAGCAAAGTCACCAATTTGCACTGACACCATGTGCAGAGTAACCATGCGTTTTATCACCATAGGCACTTCTACCCTGAGAAATGTGACCATGCAGAATGTCTCTATGGGCACTGGCACCATGGGCACTATCACCGTGAGCACTGTCAGCATGTGCACTGTCACTATTTAGCACTGTCACCAGGTGAACTACCACCATGGGCACTGTCACGATGGGCACTATCACTGTGAGCACGGTTACCATGGGCACTGTAACAATGCACAGTGTCACCATCGGTACTGTCCCGATGGGAACTGCCACCAAGAACAGTGTCACCATTAGCACTGTCACCACGAGCACTGGCACCTGGGCACTGCTATTATGAGCACTGTCACCATGAGATCTGTCGCTATGAGAACTGCCACCATGGGTATTTTCAACATGAGTACTGTCACCATGGTATTGTCACCATTTGCACTGTCACCATGAACACTATTACCGTGAGCACTCTCACTGTGGTCACTGTCACCATGAGCACTGTCGCCATGGGTACTGGCACAATGTAGACAGACACCATGAGCACTGTCACCATGGGCACCATCAGTGTGAGCACTCTCACCATGGCCACTGTCACCTTGGGCACTGTTACCATGAGCACTGTCACCATAGGCAATGGCACCATGGGCCCTGTCATCATGGGCACTCTCACCATGGGCACTATCAGTGTGAGCAGTGTCACCATGGATACTGCAAACATGAGAACTGTCACCGTGAGTACTGTCACCATGAGTACAGTCCTCACGGGTTGTCACCATGTGCACTGTCACCGTGAGAACTGTCAACAGGGGCACTGTCACCATTTTTCACTGCCACCATGTGCAGTGTCACCATGGGCACTATCACCATGGAAAGTATCACCGTGAACACTGTCACCATGAACACTGCAACTGTGTGCAGTGTCAACATGCACACTGTCACCGTAAGGACTATCACTGTAAGCAAAGTCACTATGAGCAATGTCACCATGGGCACTGTCACCATGAGCACTTGATCACTGAGTACTGTCACCATGGGTAATATCACCATGGGCACTGTCACCGTGAGAACTATCACCGTGAGCAATGCCATGATGGGCACTGGCGCCGTGGGTCTTTTCACTATTAGCACTGAAACAATGTGCACTATCACTGTGAGAAATCTCACCGTGCTAACTGTCCCCAAGGGCACTGTCACAGAGGGAAAAGTCATCATGGGCACTGTCACAGTCAGTATTCTCACCATGGGCACTCTCATTGTGGGCAATGCCTCCGTGAGCACCATTACCATGAACACTGCTACCATGAACACTCTCATGATAAGAACTGTCACCATGGGCACAGACACCATGGGCACTCTCACGGTGTGCACTGTCACCAGGGGCACTGTCAAAATGGGCACTGTCACCATGAGCACTGGAACCATGGGCATTCTCACCATGGGCACTATCACCATGAGCAGTATTACCATGGGCACTCTCACTATTTTGCACTGCCACCAGATGCACCATAACCATGTGCACTGTCACCATGGGCAGTGTCACCATCGGTAGTCTAACCATGCGCACTTCCACCACGATCACTGCCACCAAGAGCACTGTCACCATGATCACTGCCACCATGAGCACTGTCACAAGAACTGCCAATATGAGAACTGCCACCATGGGCACTATCACCATGATTAGTGTCACCGTGGGTATTGTCACCTTGGGCACTGTCAACGTGAGAAATATCACCGTGAGCACTATCACCCTGAGCACTGTCACCAAGGGAACAGCTTCAATGCGGATGGTCACCATGAACACTGTCACACTGGGCACTATCACCGTGAGAACAGTCACCGTGGTCACTGTCACCATGAGCACATTTTCTGTGAGCTCGGTCACCCTTGGTATTGTCACCATTGGTGGTATCGCCGTGAGAGTTGTGAACATGGGCACTCTCACCATGGGCAATATAACCATGAATACTGTCACCCTGTGTATTTTCACCATGGGCACTGTCACTGTGAGCACTACACTGTGAGAGTTGTGACTATGGTCACTGTCACCATGGACACTCTCACCATGAGAACTATCACCATGAACACTGTCACCATGAACACTGTCACTGTGTGCAGGTTCATCATGTGCACTGTCACTGTAAGGACTATCACTGTAAGCAAAGTCACCATGAGCAATATCACCATGGGCACTGTCACCATTTTGCACTGCCACCATATGCAGTGGCACCATGGGTAATATCACCATAGCCACTTTCAACATGAGAAATGTAACCGTGTGGAATGTCGTTATGGGCACTGGCACCATGGGAATCATCACAGTGAGCACTGTCAAAACAGGCACTATCAACATGAGAAATCTCACCAGGCTAACTGTCCACATGGGCACTGTCACCGTGAGAAGTGTCACCATGGGCACTGTCACTGTCGGCACTGTCACCATGGGCACTGTCATTATGGGCACTGTCTCCATGGCCACTGCCACCGTGTGCTCTGTCACCATGAACTCTGTAACAATGCCCATTATCACCGTGTGCACTGTCACCATGGGCACTATCACCGTGAGCACTGTCAGCATGTGCACTGTCACTATTTAGCACTGTCACCAAGTGAACTACCACCATGGGCACTGTCACAATGTTCACTATCACCGTGAGCACGGTTACCATGGGCACTGTAACAATGCACAGTGTCACCATCAGTACTGTCCCAATGGGGACTGCCACCAAGAACACTGTCACCATTAGCATTGTCACGACGAGCACTGGCACCTTGGCACTGCTATTATGAGCACTGTCACCATGAGATCTGTCGCTATGAGAACTGCCACCATGGGTATTTTCAACATGAGTACTGTCACCATGGGTATTGTCACCATGGGCACTGTCACCGTGAGCACTACACCGTGAGAATTGTGACTATGGGCACTGTCACCATGGGCACATTCACGATCGGCACTATCGCCATGAACACTGTCACCATGAGCACTATCACTGTGTGCAGTTTCACAATACACACTATCACCGTAGGGAATATCACCATAAGCAATGTCACCATGAGCAAGATCACCATGGGCACTGTCACCATTTTGCACTGCCACCATGTGCAGTGTCACCATGGGCAATTTCACTATGAGAACTGTCACCATGGGAAATATCACCGTGGGCACTGTCACCATGAGCACTGTCACTATGAGAATTTACACCATTGGTCCTGTCAACATGAGAACTGTCACCATCGGCACTGTCAACATGGAGACCATCACCTTGAGCACTGTCAACATGAGTACTGTCACCATGAGCAATGTCACCATGGTCACATTTAATGTAAGAACTGTCACCACGGGGACTATCACCGTTGGCAATGTCACGGGCTTGTCACCATGAGCACTATCACCATGGGCGATGTCTCCATGGGCAGTTTCACCATGAGCACTGTCACTATTGGCACTCTCACAATGGGCACCATCACCGTGAGCAGTGTCACCATGGGCCTTGTCACACTGGGTGCTTTTAGCATGGGCACTGTCACCGTGGGCACTGTCTCAATGAGAAGTATAACCATGGGCTTTGTCAGCCTAGGCAGTGTCACTGTGGGCACGGACATCGTGACATCTATCACCATAAACACTGTAAACATGGGCACTGTCACCATGATCACGGTCACCATGAGCATTGATACAATGAGCACTGTTATTTATGGCACTGCCAACATGAGCACTGTCACCATGGGCAAGACACCATGGGCACTGCCACCATGGGCATTGTCACCCTAGGCACTCTCAACATAGGCATTATCACTATGAGAATTGTGAACATGGACACTGTCTCCATGGGCATTAACACCATTAGCACTGTCACCATGAGTACTGTCAGCATGTGCACTGTCACTATTTAGCACTGTCACCAGGTGAACTACCACCATGGGCACTATCACGATGTGCACTATCACCATGAGCACGGTTACCATAGGCACTGTAACAATGTGCAGTGTCACCATCGGTACTGTCTCCATAGGAACTGCCACCAACAGCACTGTCACCATTAACACTGTCACCACCTTGGGACTGTTATTATGAGCATGGTCAGCATGAGAACTGTCGCTGTGAGAACTGCCACCATAGGTATTTTCAACAAGAGTACTGTCACCGTGGGTATTGTCATCATTTGCACTGTCACCATGAGCACTATTACCGTGAGCACTCTCACTGTGGTCACTGACACCATGAGCACTGTTGCCATGGGTACTGGCACAATGCGGACTGGCACCATGAACCCTGTCACTGTGGCCACTATCAATGTGAGCACTCTCACCGTGGTCACTGTCACCATGGGCACTGTTACCAGGAGACCTGTAACCATGGTCACATTCAACATAAGAGCTGTCACCATGGGGACTATCACCTTCGGCACTGTCACCATGGGCACTGCCACCATGAGCACTGTCACCATGGGCCTTGTCACACTGGGCGCTGTCACCGTGAGCACTGCCACAATGGGAAGTATCACCATGGGATTTGTCAGCCTGAGCACTGTCCCCGTGGGCACTGACACCATGACATCTATCACCATAAACACTGTAACAAGGGAACGGTCACCATGAGCACTGCCACAATGGGCCCTGTTATTTATGGCACTGCCAACATGAGCACTGTCACCATGAGCACTGTCACAATGGCCATGACACCATGGGCCCTGTCACCATGGGTATTGTCACCCTAGGTAATCTCGCCATAGGCATTGTCACTGTGAGAATCGTGAACATGGGCAATGTCACCATAAGCACTGTCACCATGAGTACTGTCACCCTGGGTATTTCCACTATGGGCACTGTCACTGTGAGCACTACACCATGAGAATTGTGACTATGGGCACTGTCAACATGGACACTCTCACCATGGGAACTATCACCGTGAACACTGTCAGCATGAACACTGTCACTGTGTGCAGTGTCACCATGCACAATGTCACCGTAAGGACTATCACCGTAAGCAAAGTCACCATGAGCAATGTCACCATGGGCACGGTCACCATTTTGCACTGCCACCATGTGCAGTGTCACCATGGGTAATATCACCATAGGCACTTTCACAGTGAGAAATGTGACCATGCGGAGTGTCTCAATGGGCACTGGCACCATGGGCATTGTCACTGTGAGCACTGTCACAACGGGCACTATCACTATGAAAAATCTCACCATGCTAACTGTCCCCATGGGCACTATCACCGTGAGAAGTGTCACCATGGGCACTGTCACTGTTGGCACTGTCACCATGAACACTGTCACCATGGCTACTATCACTGTGAGAACAGTCACCATGGGCACTGTCAACATGGAGACTATCACCTTGAGCCCTGTCACCATGAGCACTGTCACCATGAGATATTTCAAGAGGGTCACTTTCACCATGAGAACTGTCAACACGGGGACTCTCACCATTGACACTGACTCCAAGGGGTTTTCACGATGAGCACTATCACCATGGGCAGTGTCTCCATGGGAAGGTTCACCATGAGCACTCTCACTATTGGCACTATCACCATCGGCACCGTCATCATCGGCACGGTCTCCGTGAGCACTGTCACAATGGGCATTGTCACACTGGGTGTTTTCACCATGGGCACTGTCACCATTCCACTCTCACCATGGACACTGTGATCTTGGTCACTGCCACCATGGGCTCTGTCACCGTGGGCACTGTCACAATGGGAAGTATAACCATGGGCTTTGTCAGCATGGGCGCTGTCACCGTGGGCATGGCCACCATGACATCTATCACCATAAGCACTGTAAACTTGGGCCCTGTCACCATGAGCACGGTTACCATGAGCACTGCCACAATGAGAACTGTCACTTATGGCACTGTCCACATGAGGAGTGTCACCATGATCACTGTCACCATGGAAAGGAAACCCTGGGCACTGTCACCATGAGCACTCTCACCATGGGAATTGTCACCTTAGGTACAGTCACCATGGGCACTGTCACCGTGAGCACTTTTACCATGAGCTCTGTAACCCTGGGCACTATCACCGTGAGTGTTGTGTACATGGACACTCTCACCATGAGCAATGTCACCATGAATACTGTCACCCTGTGCATTGTCACCATGGGCACTGTCACCATGAGCATTACACCGTGAGAATTGTGACTCTGGGCACTGTCACCATGGGCACATGTGCCATCGGCACTATCGCCGTGAACACTGTCACCATGAGCACTGTCACTGTGTGCAGTTTCAGCATACACACTGTCACCGTAAGCAATGTCACCATGAGCAATATCTCCATGGGCATTGTCACCATTTTGCACTGCCACCACGTGCAGTGTCACCATGGACACTTTTACCGTGAGTACTGTCACCATGGGTAATATCACCATGGGCAATGTCACCCTGAGCACTATTACAGTGAGCACTATCACCATGAGCACTCTCACTGTGGTCACTGTCACCATGAGCACTGTCGCCATGGGTACTGGCACAATGCGGACTGGCACCATGAGCCCTGTCACCGTGGCCACTATCACTGTGAGCACTCTCACCGTGGTCACTGTCACCATTGGCACTGTTACTAGGAGCACTGTCACCATGGTCACATTCAACGTAAGAGCTGTCAACATGGAGACTATCACCATTGGCACTGTCACCATGGGGTTGTCACCATGAGCACTATCACCATGGGCGATGTCTCCATGGGCAGTTTCACCATGAGCACTGTCACTATTGGCACTCTCACCATCGGCACTGTCACCATGGGCACTGTCACCGTGAGCACTGTCACCATGGGCCTTGTCACACTGGGTGCTGTCACCATGGGCACTGTCACCATGAGCACTGTCACAATGGGAAGTATCACCAACGGATTTGTCAGCCTGAGCACTGTCCCTGTGGGCACTGACCCCGTGACATCTATCACCATAAACACTGTAAACATGGGCACTGTCACCATGAGCATGGTCACCATGAGCACTGTCACAACGGGCACTATCACCGTGAGAAATCTCACCATGCTAACTCTCCCCATGGGCACTGTCACCGTGAGAAGTGTCACCATGGGCACTATCACGGTGAGAACAGTCACCATGGTCACTGTCACCATGGGCACTGTCATTAAGAGCATTATCACCCTAAGCACTGTCACTGTGAGAACAGTCACCATGAGCACTGTCAACATGGAAACTATCACCTTGAGCCATGTCACCATGAGCACTGTCACCATGAGATATTTCAACAGGGTCACTTTCACCGTGAGAACTGTGAACACGGGGATTCTCACCATTGACACTGCCTCCGAGGGGTAATCACGATGAGCACTATCACCATGGGCAGTGTCTCCATGGGCAGTTTCACCATGAGCACTCTCACTATTGGCACTATCACCATCGGCACTGTCATCATCGGCACGGTCACTGTGAGCACTGTCACAATGGGCGTTGTCACACTGGGTGCTGTCACCTTGGGCACAGTCACCATTCCACTCTCACCATGGGCACTGTGATCTTGGTCACTGTCACCATGGACTCTCTCACCGTGGGCACTGTCACAATGTGAAGTATCACCATGGGCTTTGTCAGCGTGGGCACTGTCACCGTGGGCATGGCCACCATGACATCTATCACCATAAGCACTGTAATCTTGGGCCCTATCACCATGAGCACGGTTACCATGAGCACTGCCACAATGAGAACTGTCACTTATGGCACTGTCCACATGAGGAGTGTCACCATGATCACTGTCACCATGGGCAGGACACCCTGGGTATTGTCACCATGGGCACTGTCACCATGAGCCCACTCACCATGGGAATTGTCAACTTAGGTACTGTCATCATGGGCACTGTCACCGTGAGCACTTTTACCATGAGCTCTGTCACCCTGGGCACTATCACCGTGAGTGTTGTGTACATGGACACTCTCACCATGAGCAATGTCAGAATGAATAATGTTACCCTGTGTATTGTCACCATGGGCACTGTCACCATTAGCATTACACCATGAGAATTGTGACTCTGGGCACTGTCACCATGGGCACATTCGCCATCGGCACTATCGCCAAGAACACTGTCACCGTGAGCCCTGTCACTGTGTGCAGTTTCAGCATACTCACTATCACCGTAAGCAATGTCACCATGAGCAATATCTCCACAGGCACTGTCACCATTTTGCACTGCCACCATGTGCAGTGTCACCATGGACACTTTTACCATGAGTACTGTCACCATGGGTAATATCACCATGGGCACTGTCACTGTGAGCACTGTCACTATGAGAATTGACACCATAGGCCCTGTCAACATGAGAACTGTCACCATCGGCACTGACAACATGGAGAACATCACCTTGAGCACTGTCAACATGAGCACTGTCACCATGAGCAATGTCACCATGGTCACATTCAATGTAAGAACTGTCACCACGGGGACTATCAACATTGGCAATGTCACAGTGGGGTTGTCACCATGAGCACTATCACCGTGGGCAATGTTTCCATGGGCAGTTTCACCATGAGCACTGTCACTATTGGCACTCTCAGCATGGGCATTGTCACAATGGGCACCATCAACGTGAGCACTGTCAACATGGGCCTTGTCACACTGGGTGTTATCAGCATGGGCACTGTCACTGTGGGCACTGTCCCAATGGGAAGTATCACCATGGGCTTTGTCAGCCTAGGCAGTGTCACTGTGGGCACGGACACCGTGACATCTATCACCATAAACACTGTAAACATGGGCACTGTCACCATGAGCACAGTCACCATGAGCATTGTCACAATGAGCACTGTTACTTATGGCACTGCCAACATGAGCACTGTCATTATGGGCATGACAACATGGACACTGTCACCCTAGGCACTCTCACCATAGGCATTATCACTGTGAGAATTGTGAACATGGACACTGTCTCCATGGGCATTATCACCATGTGCACTGTCACCATGAGTACTATCACCCAGGGTATTTTTACAATGGGCACTGTCACTGTGAGCACTACACCTTAAGAATTGTGACTATGGGCACTGTCACCATGGAAACTCTCACCATAGATCTATCACCATGAACACTGTCACCATGAACACTCTAACTGTGTGCAGTGTCACCATGCACACTGTCACAATAAGGACTATCACCATAAGCAAAGTCACCATGAGCAATGTCACCATGAGCAAAGTCACCAATTTGCACTGACACCATGTGCAGAGTAACCATGCGTTTTATCACCATAGGCACTTCTACCCTGAGAAATGTGACCATGCAGAATGTCTCTATGGGCACTGGCACCATGGGCACTATCACCGTGAGCACTGTCAGCATGTGCACTGTCACTATTTAGCACTGTCACCAGGTGAACTACCACCATGGGCACTGTCACGATGGGCACTATCACTGTGAGCACGGTTACCATGGGCACTGTAACAATGCACAGTGTCACCATCGGTACTGTCCCGATGGGAACTGCCACCAAGAACAGTGTCACCATTAGCACTGTCACCACGAGCACTGGCACCTGGGCACTGCTATTATGAGCACTGTCACCATGAGATCTGTCGCTATGAGAACTGCCACCATGGGTATTTTCAACATGAGTACTGTCACCATGGTATTGTCACCATTTGCACTGTCACCATGAACACTATTACCGTGAGCACTCTCACTGTGGTCACTGTCACCATGAGCACTGTCGCCATGGGTACTGGCACAATGTAGACAGACACCATGAGCACTGTCACCATGGGCACCATCAGTGTGAGCACTCTCACCATGGCCACTGTCACCTTGGGCACTGTTACCATGAGCACTGTCACCATAGGCAATGGCACCATGGGCCCTGTCATCATGGGCACTCTCACCATGGGCACTATCAGTGTGAGCAGTGTCACCATGGATACTGCAAACATGAGAACTGTCACCGTGAGTACTGTCACCATGAGTACAGTCCTCACGGGTTGTCACCATGTGCACTGTCACCGTGAGAACTGTCAACAGGGGCACTGTCACCATTTTTCACTGCCACCATGTGCAGTGTCACCATGGGCACTATCACCATGGAAAGTATCACCGTGAACACTGTCACCATGAACACTGCAACTGTGTGCAGTGTCAACATGCACACTGTCACCGTAAGGACTATCACTGTAAGCAAAGTCACTATGAGCAATGTCACCATGGGCACTGTCACCATGAGCACTTGATCACTGAGTACTGTCACCATGGGTAATATCACCATGGGCACTGTCACCGTGAGAACTATCACCGTGAGCAATGCCATGATGGGCACTGGCGCCGTGGGTCTTTTCACTATTAGCACTGAAACAATGTGCACTATCACTGTGAGAAATCTCACCGTGCTAACTGTCCCCAAGGGCACTGTCACAGAGGGAAAAGTCATCATGGGCACTGTCACAGTCAGTATTCTCACCATGGGCACTCTCATTGTGGGCAATGCCTCCGTGAGCACCATTACCATGAACACTGCTACCATGAACACTCTCATGATAAGAACTGTCACCATGGGCACAGACACCATGGGCACTCTCACGGTGTGCACTGTCACCAGGGGCACTGTCAAAATGGGCACTGTCACCATGAGCACTGGAACCATGGGCATTCTCACCATGGGCACTATCACCATGAGCAGTATTACCATGGGCACTCTCACTATTTTGCACTGCCACCAGATGCACCATAACCATGTGCACTGTCACCATGGGCAGTGTCACCATCGGTAGTCTAACCATGCGCACTTCCACCACGATCACTGCCACCAAGAGCACTGTCACCATGATCACTGCCACCATGAGCACTGTCACAAGAACTGCCAATATGAGAACTGCCACCATGGGCACTATCACCATGATTAGTGTCACCGTGGGTATTGTCACCTTGGGCACTGTCAACGTGAGAAATATCACCGTGAGCACTATCACCCTGAGCACTGTCACCAAGGGAACAGCTTCAATGCGGATGGTCACCATGAACACTGTCACACTGGGCACTATCACCGTGAGAACAGTCACCGTGGTCACTGTCACCATGAGCACATTTTCTGTGAGCTCGGTCACCCTTGGTATTGTCACCATTGGTGGTATCGCCGTGAGAGTTGTGAACATGGGCACTCTCACCATGGGCAATATAACCATGAATACTGTCACCCTGTGTATTTTCACCATGGGCACTGTCACTGTGAGCACTACACTGTGAGAGTTGTGACTATGGTCACTGTCACCATGGACACTCTCACCATGAGAACTATCACCATGAACACTGTCACCATGAACACTGTCACTGTGTGCAGGTTCATCATGTGCACTGTCACTGTAAGGACTATCACTGTAAGCAAAGTCACCATGAGCAATATCACCATGGGCACTGTCACCATTTTGCACTGCCACCATATGCAGTGGCACCATGGGTAATATCACCATAGCCACTTTCAACATGAGAAATGTAACCGTGTGGAATGTCGTTATGGGCACTGGCACCATGGGAATCATCACAGTGAGCACTGTCACAACAGGCACTATCAACATGAGAAATCTCACCAGGCTAACTGTCCACATGGGCACTGTCACCGTGAGAAGTGTCACCATGGGCACTGTCACTGTCGGCACTGTCACCATGGGCACTGTCATTGTGGGCACTGTCTCCATGGCCACTGCCACCGTGTGCTCTGTCACCATGAACTCTGTAACAATGCCCATTATCACCGTGTGCACTGTCACCATGGGCACTATCACCGTGAGCACTGTCAGCATGTGCACTGTCACTATTTAGCACTGTCACCAAGTGAACTACCACCATGGGCACTGTCACAATGTTCACTATCACCGTGAGCACGGTTACCATGGGCACTGTAATAATGCACAGTGTCACCATCAGTACTGTCCCAATGGGGACTGCCACCAAGAACACTGTCACCATTAGCATTGTCACGACGAGCACTGGCACCTTGGCACTGCTATTATGAGCACTGTCACCATGAGATCTGTCGCTATGAGAACTGCCACCATGGGTATTTTCAACATGAGTACTGTCACCATGGGTATTGTCACCATGGGCACTGTCACCGTGAGCACTACACCGTGAGAATTGTGACTATGGGCACTGTCACCATGGGCACATTCACGATCGGCACTATCGCCATGAACACTGTCACCATGAGCACTATCACTGTGTGCAGTTTCACAATACACACTATCACCGTAGGGAATATCACCATAAGCAATGTCACCATGAGCAAGATCACCATGGGCACTGTCACCATTTTGCACTGCCACCATGTGCAGTGTCACCATGGGCAATTTCACTATGAGAACTGTCACCATGGGAAATATCACCGTGGGCACTGTCACCATGAGCACTGTCACTATGAGAATTTACACCATTGGTCCTGTCAACATGAGAACTGTCACCATCGGCACTGTCAACATGGAGACCATCACCTTGAGCACTGTCAACATGAGTACTGTCACCATGAGCAATGTCACCATGGTCACATTTAATGTAAGAACTGTCACCACGGGGACTATCACCGTTGGCAATGTCACGGGCTTGTCACCATGAGCACTATCACCATGGGCGATGTCTCCATGGGCAGTTTCACCATGAGCACTGTCACTATTGGCACTCTCACAATGGGCACCATCACCGTGAGCAGTGTCACCATGGGCCTTGTCACACTGGGTGCTTTTAGCATGGGCACTGTCACCGTGGGCACTGTCTCAATGAGAAGTATAACCATGGGCTTTGTCAGCCTAGGCAGTGTCACTGTGGGCACGGACATCGTGACATCTATCACCATAAACACTGTAAACATGGGCACTGTCACCATGATCACGGTCACCATGAGCATTGATACAATGAGCACTGTTATTTATGGCACTGCCAACATGAGCACTGTCACCATGGGCAAGACACCATGGGCACTGCCACCATGGGCATTGTCACCCTAGGCACTCTCAACATAGGCATTATCACTATGAGAATTGTGAACATGGACACTGTCTCCATGGGCATTAACACCATTAGCACTGTCACCATGAGTACTGTCAGCATGTGCACTGTCACTATTTAGCACTGTCACCAGGTGAACTACCACCATGGGCACTATCACGATGTGCACTATCACCATGAGCACGGTTACCATAGGCACTGTAACAATGTGCAGTGTCACCATCGGTACTGTCTCCATAGGAACTGCCACCAACAGCACTGTCACCATTAACACTGTCACCACCTTGGGACTGTTATTATGAGCATGGTCAGCATGAGAACTGTCGCTGTGAGAACTGCCACCATAGGTATTTTCAACAAGAGTACTGTCACCGTGGGTATTGTCATCATTTGCACTGTCACCATGAGCACTATTACCGTGAGCACTATCACTGTGGTCACTGACACCATGAGCACTGTTGCCATGGGTACTGGCACAATGCGGACTGGCACCATGAACCCTGTCACTGTGGCCACTATCAATGTGAGCACTCTCACCGTGGTCACTGTCACCATGGGCACTGTTACCAGGAGACCTGTAACCATGGTCACATTCAACATAAGAGCTGTCACCATGGGGACTATCACCTTCGGCACTGTCACCATGGGCACTGTCACCATGAGCACTGTCACCATGGGCCTTGTCACACTGGGCGCTGTCACCGTGAGCACTGCCACAATGGGAAGTATCACCATGGGATTTGTCAGCCTGAGCACTGTCCCCGTGGGCACTGACACCATGACATCTATCACCATAAACACTGTAACAAGGGAACGGTCACCATGAGCACTGCCACAATGGGCCCTGTTATTTATGGCACTGCCAACATGAGCACTGTCACCATGAGCACTGTCACAATGGCCATGACACCATGGGCCCTGTCACCATGGGTATTGTCACCCTAGGTAATCTCGCCATAGGCATTGTCACTGTGAGAATCGTGAACATGGGCAATGTCACCATAAGCACTGTCACCATGAGTACTGTCACCCTGGGTATTTCCACTATGGGCACTGTCACTGTGAGCACTACACCATGAGAATTGTGACTATGGGCACTGTCAACATGGACACTCTCACCATGGGAACTATCACCGTGAACACTGTCAGCATGAACACTGTCACTGTGTGCAGTGTCACCATGCACAATGTCACCGTAAGGACTATCACCGTAAGCAAAGTCACCATGAGCAATGTCACCATGGGCACGGTCACCATTTTGCACTGCCACCATGTGCAGTGTCACCATGGGTAATATCACCATAGGCACTTTCACAGTGAGAAATGTGACCATGCGGAGTGTCTCAATGGGCACTGGCACCATGGGCATTGTCACTGTGAGCACTGTCACAACGGGCACTATCACTATGAAAAATCTCACCATGCTAACTGTCCCCATGGGCACTATCACCGTGAGAAGTGTCACCATGGGCACTGTCACTGTTGGCACTGTCACCATGAACACTGTCACCATGGCTACTATCACTGTGAGAACAGTCACCATGGGCACTGTCAACATGGAGACTATCACCTTGAGCCCTGTCACCATGAGCACTGTCACCATGAGATATTTCAAGAGGGTCACTTTCACCAT
The DNA here is from genome assembly GCF_964341445.2 of Mesoplodon mirus. Taxonomy (NCBI): domain Eukaryota; kingdom Metazoa; phylum Chordata; class Mammalia; order Artiodactyla; family Ziphiidae; genus Mesoplodon; species Mesoplodon mirus. The sequence continues at coordinate 2,234,650 of NW_028295808.1, read as the reverse complement.
GAGAACTGTCAACACGGGGACTCTCACCATTGACACTGACTCCAAGGGGTTTTCACGATGAGCACTATCACCATGGGCAGTGTCTCCATGGGAAGGTTCACCATGAGCACTCTCACTATTGGCACTATCACCATCGGCACCGTCATCATCGGCACGGTCTCCGTGAGCACTGTCACAATGGGCATTGTCACACTGGGTGCTTTCACCATGGGCACTGTCACCATTCCACTCTCACCATGGACACTGTGATCTTGGTCACTGCCACCATGGGCTCTGTCACCGTGGGCACTGTCACAATGGGAAGTATAACCATGGGCTTTGTCAGCATGGGCGCTGTCACCGTGGGCATGGCCACCATGACATCTATCACCATAAGCACTGTAAACTTGGGCCCTGTCACCATGAGCACGGTTACCATGAGCACTGCCACAATGAGAACTGTCACTTATGGCACTGTCCACATGAGGAGTGTCACCATGATCACTGTCACCATGGAAAGGAAACCCTGGGCACTGTCACCATGAGCACTCTCACCATGGGAATTGTCACCTTAGGTACAGTCACCATGGGCACTGTCACCGTGAGCACTTTTACCATGAGCTCTGTCACCCTGGGCACTATCACCGTGAGTGTTGTGTACATGGACACTCTCACCATGAGCAATGTCACCATGAATACTGTCACCCTGTGCATTGTCACCATGGGCACTGTCACCATGAGCATTACACCGTGAGAATTGTGACTCTGGGCACTGTCACCATGGGCACATGTGCCATCGGCACTATCGCCGTGAACACTGTCACCATGAGCACTGTCACTGTGTGCAGTTTCAGCATACACACTGTCACCGTAAGCAATGTCACCATGAGCAATATCTCCATGGGCATTGTCACCATTTTGCACTGCCACCACGTGCAGTGTCACCATGGACACTTTTACCGTGAGTACTGTCACCATGGGTAATATCACCATGGGCAATGTCACCCTGAGCACTATTACAGTGAGCACTATCACCATGAGCACTCTCACTGTGGTCACTGTCACCATGAGCACTGTCGCCATGGGTACTGGCACAATGCGGACTGGCACCATGAGCCCTGTCACCGTGGCCACTATCACTGTGAGCACTCTCACCGTGGTCACTGTCACCATTGGCACTGTTACTAGGAGCACTGTCACCATGGTCACATTCAACGTAAGAGCTGTCAACACGGAGACTATCACCATTGGCACTGTCACCATGGGGTTGTCACCATGAGCACTATCACCATGGGCGATGTCTCCATGGGCAGTTTCACCATGAGCACTGTCACTATTGGCACTCTCACCATCGGCACTGTCACCATGGGCACTGTCACCGTGAGCACTGTCACCATGGGCCTTGACACACTGGGCGCTGTCACCATGGGCACTGTCACCATGAGCACTGTCACAATGGGAAGTATCACCAACGGATTTGTCAGCCTGAGCACTGTCCCTGTGGGCACTGACCCCGTGACATCTATCACCATAAACACTGTAAACATGGGCACTGTCACCATGAGCATGGTCACCATGAGCACTGTCACAATGGGCACTATCACCGTGAGAAATCTCACCATGCTAACTCTCCCCATGGGCACTGTCACCGTGAGAAGTGTCACCATGGGCACTATCACGGTGAGAACAGTCACCATGGTCACTGTCACCATGGGCACTGTCATTAAGAGCATTATCACCCTAAGCACTGTCACTGTGAGAACAGTCACCATGAGCACTGTCAACATGGAAACTATCACCTTGAGCCATGTCACCATGAGCACTGTCACCATGAGATATTTCAACAGGGTCACTTTCACCGTGAGAACTGTGAACACGGGGATTCTCACCATTGACACTGCCTCCGAGGGGTAATCACGATGAGCACTATCACCATGGGCAGTGTCTCCATGGGCAGTTTCACCATGAGCACTCTCACTATTGGCACTATCACCATCGGCACTGTCATCATCGGCACGGTCACCGTGAGCACTGTCACAATGGGCGTTGTCACACTGGGTGCTGTCACCATGGGCACAGTCACCATTCCACTCTCACCATGGGCACTGTGATCTTGGTCACTGTCACCATGGACTCTCTCACCGTGGGCACTGTCACAATGTGAAGTATCACCATGGGCTTTGTCAGCGTGGGCACTGTCACCGTGGGCATGGCCACCATGACATCTATCACCATAAGCACTGTAATCTTGGGCCCTATCACCATGAGCACGGTTACCATGAGCACTGCCACAATGAGAACTGTCACTTATGGCACTGTCCACATGAGGAGTGTCACCATGATCACTGTCACCATGGGCAGGACACCCTGGGTATTGTCACCATGGGCACTGTCACCATGAGCCCACTCACCATGGGAATTGTCAACTTAGGTACTGTCATCATGGGCACTGTCACCGTGAGCACTTTTACCATGAGCTCTGTCACCCTGGGCACTATCACCGTGAGTGTTGTGTACATGGACACTCTCACCATGAGCAATGTCAGAATGAATAATGTTACCCTGTGTATTGTCACCATGGGCACTGTCACCATTAGCATTACACCATGAGAATTGTGACTCTGGGCACTGTCACCATGGGCACATTCGCCATCGGCACTATCGCCAAGAACACTGTCACCGTGAGCCCTGTCACTGTGTGCAGTTTCAGCATACTCACTATCACCGTAAGCAATGTCACCATGAGCAATATCTCCACAGGCACTGTCACCATTTTGCACTGCCACCATGTGCAGTGTCACCATGGACACTTTTACCATGAGTACTGTCACCATGGGTAATATCACCATGGGCACTGTCACTGTGAGCACTGTCACTATGAGAATTGACACCATAGGCCCTGTCAACATGAGAACTGTCACCATCGGCACTGACAACATGGAGAACATCACCTTGAGCACTGTCAACATGAGCACTGTCACCATGAGCAATGTCACCATGGTCACATTCAATGTAAGAACTGTCACCACGGGGACTATCAACATTGGCAATGTCACAGTGGGGTTGTCACCATGAGCACTATCACCGTGGGCAATGTTTCCATGGGCAGTTTCACCATGAGCACTGTCACTATTGGCACTCTCAGCATGGGCATTGTCACAATGGGCACCATCAACGTGAGCACTGTCAACATGGGCCTTGTCACACTGGGTGTTATCAGCATGGGCACTGTCACTGTGGGCACTGTCCCAATGGGAAGTATCACCATGGGCTTTGTCAGCCTAGGCAGTGTCACTGTGGGCACGGACACCGTGACATCTATCACCATAAACACTGTAAACATGGGCACTGTCACCATGAGCACAGTCACCATGAGCATTGTCACAATGAGCACTGTTACTTATGGCACTGCCAACATGAGCACTGTCATTATGGGCATGACAACATGGACACTGTCACCCTAGGCACTCTCACCATAGGCATTATCACTGTGAGAATTGTGAACATGGACACTGTCTCCATGGGCATTATCACCATGTGCACTGTCACCATGAGTACTATCACCCAGGGTATTTTTACAATGGGCACTGTCACTGTGAGCACTACACCTTAAGAATTGTGACTATGGGCACTGTCACCATGGAAACTCTCACCATAGATCTATCACCATGAACACTGTCACCATGAACACTCTAACTGTGTGCAGTGTCACCATGCACACTGTCACAATAAGGACTATCACCATAAGCAAAGTCACCATGAGCAATGTCACCATGAGCAAAGTCACCAATTTGCACTGACACCATGTGCAGAGTAACCATGCGTTTTATCACCATAGGCACTTCTACCCTGAGAAATGTGACCATGCAGAATGTCTCTATGGGCACTGGCACCATGGGCACTATCACCGTGAGCACTGTCAGCATGTGCACTGTCACTATTTAGCACTGTCACCAGGTGAACTACCACCATGGGCACTGTCACGATGGGCACTATCACTGTGAGCACGGTTACCATGGGCACTGTAACAATGCACAGTGTCACCATCGGTACTGTCCCGATGGGAACTGCCACCAAGAACAGTGTCACCATTAGCACTGTCACCACGAGCACTGGCACCTGGGCACTGTTATTATGAGCACTGTCACCATGAGATCTGTCGCTATGAGAACTGCCACCATGGGTATTTTCAACATGAGTACTGTCACCATGGTATTGTCACCATTTGCACTGTCACCATGAACACTATTACCGTGAGCACTCTCACTGTGGTCACTGTCACCATGAGCACTGTCGCCATGGGTACTGGCACAATGTAGACAGACACCATGAGCACTGTCACCATGGGCACCATCAGTGTGAGCACTCTCACCATGGCCACTGTCACCTTGGGCACTGTTACCATGAGCACTGTCACCATAGGCAATGGCACCATGGGCCCTGTCATCATGGGCACTCTCACCATGGGCACTATCAGTGTGAGCAGTGTCACCATGGATACTGCAAACATGAGAACTGTCACCGTGAGTACTGTCACCATGAGTACAGTCCTCACGGGTTGTCACCATGTGCACTGTCACCGTGAGAACTGTCAACAGGGGCACTGTCACCATTTTTCACTGCCACCATGTGCAGTGTCACCATGGGCACTATCACCATGGAAAGTATCACCGTGAACACTGTCACCATGAACACTGCAACTGTGTGCAGTGTCAACATGCACACTGTCACCGTAAGGACTATCACTGTAAGCAAAGTCACTATGAGCAATGTCACCATGGGCACTGTCACCATGAGCACTTGATCACTGAGTACTGTCACCATGGGTAATATCACCATGGGCACTGTCACCGTGAGAACTATCACCGTGAGCAATGCCATGATGGGCACTGGCGCCGTGGGTCTTTTCACTATTAGCACTGAAACAATGTGCACTATCACTGTGAGAAATCTCACCGTGCTAACTGTCCCCAAGGGCACTGTCACAGAGGGAAAAGTCATCATGGGCACTGTCACAGTCAGTATTCTCACCATGGGCACTCTCATTGTGGGCAATGCCTCCGTGAGCACCATTACCATGAACACTGCTACCATGAACACTCTCATGATAAGAACTGTCACCATGGGCACAGACACCATGGGCACTCTCACGGTGTGCACTGTCACCAGGGGCACTGTCAAAATGGGCACTGTCACCATGAGCACTGGAACCATGGGCATTCTCACCATGGGCACTATCACCATGAGCAGTATTACCATGGGCACTCTCACTATTTTGCACTGCCACCAGATGCACCATAACCATGTGCACTGTCACCATGGGCAGTGTCACCATCGGTAGTCTAACCCTGCGCACTTCCACCACGATCACTGCCACCAAGAGCACTGTCACCATGATCACTGCCACCATGAGCACTGTCACAAGAACTGCCAATATGAGAACTGCCACCATGGGCACTATCACCATGATTAGTGTCACCGTGGGTATTGTCACCTTGGGCACTGTCAACGTGAGAAATATCACCGTGAGCACTATCACCCTGAGCACTGTCACCAAGGGAACAGCTTCAATGCGGATGGTCACCATGAACACTGTCACACTGGGCACTATCACCATGAGAACAGTCACCGTGGTCACTGTCACCATGAGCACATTTTCTGTGAGCTCGGTCACCCTTGGTATTGTCACCATTGGTGGTATCGCCGTGAGAGTTGTGAACATGGGCACTCTCACCATGGGCAATATAACCATGAATACTGTCACCCTGTGTATTTTCACCATGGGCACTGTCACTGTGAGCACTACACTGTGAGAGTTGTGACTATGGTCACTGTCACCATGGACACTCTCACCATGAGAACTATCACCATGAACACTGTCACCATGAACACTGTCACTGTGTGCAGGTTCATCATGTGCACTGTCACTGTAAGGACTATCACTGTAAGCAAAGTCACCATGAGCAATATCACCATGGGCACTGTCACCATTTTGCACTGCCACCATATGCAGTGGCACCATGGGTAATATCACCATAGCCACTTTCAACATGAGAAATGTAACCGTGTGGAATGTCGTTATGGGCACTGGCACCATGGGAATCATCACAGTGAGCACTGTCACAACAGGCACTATCAACATGAGAAATCTCACCAGGCTAACTGTCCACATGGGCACTGTCACCGTGAGAAGTGTCACCATGGGCACTGTCACTGTCGGCACTGTCACCATGGGCACTGTCATTGTGGGCACTGTCTCCATGGCCACTGCCACCGTGTGCTCTGTCACCATGAACTCTGTAACAATGCCCATTATCACCGTGTGCACTGTCACCATGGGCACTATCACCGTGAGCACTGTCAGCATGTGCACTGTCACTATTTAGCACTGTCACCAAGTGAACTACCACCATGGGCACTGTCACAATGTTCACTATCACCGTGAGCACGGTTACCATGGGCACTGTAACAATGCACAGTGTCACCATCAGTACTGTCCCAATGGGGACTGCCACCAAGAACACTGTCACCATTAGCATTGTCACGACGAGCACTGGCACCTTGGCACTGCTATTATGAGCACTGTCACCATGAGATCTGTCGCTATGAGAACTGCCACCATGGGTATTTTCAACATGAGTACTGTCACCATGGGTATTGTCACCATGGGCACTGTCACCGTGAGCACTACACCGTGAGAATTGTGACTATGGGCACTGTCACCATGGGCACATTCACGATCGGCACTATCGCCATGAACACTGTCACCATGAGCACTATCACTGTGTGCAGTTTCACAATACACACTATCACCGTAGGGAATATCACCATAAGCAATGTCACCATGAGCAAGATCACCATGGGCACTGTCACCATTTTGCACTGCCACCATGTGCAGTGTCACCATGGGCAATTTCACTATGAGAACTGTCACCATGGGAAATATCACCGTGGGCACTGTCACCATGAGCACTGTCACTATGAGAATTTACACCATTGGTCCTGTCAACATGAGAACTGTCACCATCGGCACTGTCAACATGGAGACCATCACCTTGAGCACTGTCAACATGAGTACTGTCACCATGAGCAATGTCACCATGGTCACATTTAATGTAAGAACTGTCACCACGGGGACTATCACCGTTGGCAATGTCACGGGCTTGTCACCATGAGCACTATCACCATGGGCGATGTCTCCATGGGCAGTTTCACCATGAGCACTGTCACTATTGGCACTGTCACAATGGGCACCATCACCGTGAGCAGTGTCACCATGGGCCTTGTCACACTGGGTGCTTTTAGCATGGGCACTGTCACCGTGGGCACTGTCTCAATGAGAAGTATAACCATGGGCTTTGTCAGCCTAGGCAGTGTCACTGTGGGCACGGACATCGTGACATCTATCACCATAAACACTGTAAACATGGGCACTGTCACCATGATCACGGTCACCATGAGCATTGATACAATGAGCACTGTTATTTATGGCACTGCCAACATGAGCACTGTCACCATGGGCAAGACACCATGGGCACTGCCACCATGGGCATTGTCACCCTAGGCACTCTCAACATAGGCATTATCACGATGAGAATTGTGAACATGGACACTGTCTCCATGGGCATTAACACCATTAGCACTGTCACCATGAGTACTGTCAGCATGTGCACTGTCACTATTTAGCACTGTCACCAGGTGAACTACCACCATGGGCACTATCACGATGTGCACTATCACCATGAGCACGGTTACCATAGGCACTGTAACAATGTGCAGTGTCACCATCGGTACTGTCTCCATAGGAACTGCCACCAACAGCACTGTCACCATTAACACTGTCACCACCTTGGGACTGTTATTATGAGCATGGTCAGCATGAGAACTGTCGCTGTGAGAACTGCCACCATAGGTATTTTCAACAAGAGTACTGTCACCGTGGGTATTGTCATCATTTGCACTGTCACCATGAGCACTATTACCGTGAGCACTCTCACTGTGGTCACTGACACCATGAGCACTGTTGCCATGGGTACTGGCACAATGCGGACTGGCACCATGAACCCTGTCACTGTGGCCACTATCAATGTGAGCACTCTCACCGTGGTCACTGTCACCATGGGCACTGTTACCAGGAGACCTGTAACCATGGTCACATTCAACATAAGAGCTGTCACCATGGGGACTATCACCTTCGGCACTGTCACCATGGGCACTGTCACCATGAGCACTGTCACCATGGGCCTTGTCACACTGGGCGCTGTCACCGTGAGCACTGCCACAATGGGAAGTATCACCATGGGATTTGTCAGCCTGAGCACTGTCCCCGTGGGCACTGACACCATGACATCTATCACCATAAACACTGTAACAAGGGAACGGTCACCATGAGCACTGCCACAATGGGCCCTGTTATTTATGGCACTGCCAACATGAGCACTGTCACCATGAGCACTGTCACAATGGCCATGACACCATGGGCCCTGTCACCATGGGTATTGTCACCCTAGGTAATCTCGCCATAGGCATTGTCACTGTGAGAATCGTGAACATGGGCAATGTCACCATAAGCACTGTCACCATGAGTACTGTCACCCTGGGTATTTCCACTATGGGCACTGTCACTGTGAGCACTACACCATGAGAATTGTGACTATGGGCACTGTCAACATGGACACTCTCACCATGGGAACTATCACCGTGAACACTGTCAGCATGAACACTGTCACTGTGTGCAGTGTCACCATGCACAATGTCACCGTAAGGACTATCACCGTAAGCAAAGTCACCATGAGCAATGTCACCATGGGCACGGTCACCATTTTGCACTGCCACCATGTGCAGTGTCACCATGGGTAATATCACCATAGGCACTTTCACAGTGAGAAATGTGACCATGCGGAGTGTCTCAATGGGCACTGGCACCATGGGCATTGTCACTGTGAGCACTGTCACAACGGGCACTATCACTATGAAAAATCTCACCATGCTAACTGTCCCCATGGGCACTATCACCGTGAGAAGTGTCACCATGGGCACTGTCACTGTTGGCACTGTCACCATGAACACTGTCACCATGGCTACTATCACTGTGAGAACAGTCACCATGGGCACTGTCAACATGGAGACTATCACCTTGAGCCCTGTCACCATGAGCACTGTCACCATGAGATATTTCAAGAGGGTCACTTTCACCATGAGAACTGTCAACACGGGGACTCTCACCATTGACACTGACTCCAAGGGGTTTTCACGATGAGCACTATCACCATGGGCAGTGTCTCCATGGGAAGGTTCACCATGAGCACTCTCACTATTGGCACTATCACCATCGGCACCGTCATCATCGGCACGGTCTCCGTGAGCACTGTCACAATGGGCATTGTCACACTGGGTGCTTTCACCATGGGCACTGTCACCATTCCACTCTCACCATGGACACTGTGATCTTGGTCACTGCCACCATGGGCTCTGTCACCGTGGGCACTGTCACAATGGGAAGTATAACCATGGGCTTTGTCAGCATGGGCGCTGTCACCGTGGGCATGGCCACCATGACATCTATCACCATAAGCACTGTAAACTTGGGCCCTGTCACCATGAGCACGGTTACCATGAGCACTGCCACAATGAGAACTGTCACTTATGGCACTGTCCACATGAGGAGTGTCACCATGATCACTGTCACCATGGAAAGGAAACCCTGGGCACTGTCACCATGAGCACTCTCACCATGGGAATTGTCACCTTAGGTACAGTCACCATGGGCACTGTCACCGTGAGCACTTTTACCATGAGCTCTGTAACCCTGGGCACTATCACCGTGAGTGTTGTGTACATGGACACTCTCACCATGAGCAATGTCACCATGAATACTGTCACCCTGTGCATTGTCACCATGGGCACTGTCACCATGAGCATTACACCGTGAGAATTGTGACTCTGGGCACTGTCACCATGGGCACATGTGCCATCGGCACTATCGCCGTGAACACTGTCACCATGAGCACTGTCACTGTGTGCAGTTTCAGCATACACACTGTCACCGTAAGCAATGTCACCATGAGCAATATCTCCATGGGCATTGTCACCATTTTGCACTGCCACCACGTGCAGTGTCACCATGGACACTTTTACCGTGAGTACTGTCACCATGGGTAATATCACCATGGGCAATGTCACCCTGAGCACTATTACAGTGAGCACTATCACCATGAGCACTCTCACTGTGGTCACTGTCACCATGAGCACTGTCGCCATGGGTACTGGCACAATGCGGACTGGCACCATGAGCCCTGTCACCGTGGCCACTATCACTGTGAGCACTCTCACCGTGGTCACTGTCACCATTGGCACTGTTACTAGGAGCACTGTCACCATGGTCACATTCAACGTAAGAGCTGTCAACACGGAGACTATCACCATTGGCACTGTCACCATGGGGTTGTCACCATGAGCACTATCACCATGGGCGATGTCTCCATGGGCAGTTTCACCATGAGCACTGTCACTATTGGCACTCTCACCATCGGCACTGTCACCATGGGCACTGTCACCGTGAGCACTGTCACCATGGGCCTTGTCACACTGGGCGCTGTCACCATGGGCACTGTCACCATGAGCACTGTCACAATGGGAAGTATCACCAACGGATTTGTCAGCCTGAGCACTGTCCCTGTGGGCACTGACCCCGTGACATCTATCACCATAAACACTGTAAACATGGGCACTGTCACCATGAGCATGGTCACCATGAGCACTGTCACAACGGGCACTATCACCGTGAGAAATCTCACCATGCTAACTCTCCCCATGGGCACTGTCACCGTGAGAAGTGTCACCATGGGCACTATCACGGTGAGAACAGTCACCATGGTCACTGTCACCATGGGCACTGTCATTAAGAGCATTATCACCCTAAGCACTGTCACTGTGAGAACAGTCACCATGAGCACTGTCAACATGGAAACTATCACCTTGAGCCATGTCACCATGAGCACTGTCACCATGAGATATTTCAACAGGGTCACTTTCACCGTGAGAACTGTGAACACGGGGATTCTCACCATTGACACTGCCTCCGAGGGGTAATCACGATGAGCACTATCACCATGGGCAGTGTCTCCATGGGCAGTTTCACCATGAGCACTCTCACTATTGGCACTATCACCATCGGCACTGTCATCATCGGCACGGTCACCGTGAGCACTGCCACAATGGGCGTTGTCACACTGGGTGCTGTCACCATGGGCACAGTCACCATTCCACTCTCACCATGGGCACTGTGATCTTGGTCACTGTCACCATGGACTCTCTCACCGTGGGCACTGTCACAATGTGAAGTATCACCATGGGCTTTGTCAGCGTGGGCACTGTCACCGTGGGCATGGCCACCATGACATCTATCACCATAAGCACTGTAATCTTGGGCCCTATCACCATGAGCACGGTTACCATGAGCACTGCCACAATGAGAACTGTCACTTATGGCACTGTCCACATGAGGAGTGTCACCATGATCACTGTCACCATGGGCAGGACACCCTGGGTATTGTCACCATGGGCACTGTCACCATGAGCCCACTCACCATGGGAATTGTCAACTTAGGTACTGTCATCATGGGCACTGTCACCGTGAGCACTTTTACCATGAGCTCTGTCACCCTGGGCACTATCACCGTGAGTGTTGTGTACATGGACACTCTCACCATGAGCAATGTCAGAATGAATAATGTTACCCTGTGTATTGTCACCATGGGCACTGTCACCATTAGCATTACACCATGAGAATTGTGACTCTGGGCACTGTCACCATGGGCACATTCGCCATCGGCACTATCGCCAAGAACACTGTCACCGTGAGCCCTGTCACTGTGTGCAGTTTCAGCATACTCACTATCACCGTAAGCAATGTCACCATGAGCAATATCTCCACAGGCACTGTCACCATTTTGCACTGCCACCATGTGCAGTGTCACCATGGACACTTTTACCATGAGTACTGTCACCATGGGTAATATCACCATGGGCACTGTCACTGTGAGCACTGTCACTATGAGAATTGACACCATAGGCCCTGTCAACATGAGAACTGTCACCATCGGCACTGACAACATGGAGAACATCACCTTGAGCACTGTCAACATGAGCACTGTCACCATGAGCAATGTCACCATGGTCACATTCAATGTAAGAACTGTCACCACGGGGACTATCAACATTGGCAATGTCACAGTGGGGTTGTCACCATGAGCACTATCACCGTGGGCAATGTTTCCATGGGCAGTTTCACCATGAGCACTGTCACTATTGGCACTCTCAGCATGGGCATTGTCACAATGGGCACCATCAACGTGAGCACTGTCAACATGGGCCTTGTCACACTGGGTGTTATCAGCATGGGCACTGTCACTGTGGGCACTGTCCCAATGGGAAGTATCACCATGGGCTTTGTCAGCCTAGGCAGTGTCACTGTGGGCACGGACACCGTGACATCTATCACCATAAACACTGTAAACATGGGCACTGTCACCATGAGCACAGTCACCATGAGCATTGTCACAATGAGCACTGTTACTTATGGCACTGCCAACATGAGCACTGTCATTATGGGCATGACAACATGGACACTGTCACCCTAGGCACTCTCACCATAGGCATTATCACTGTGAGAATTGTGAACATGGACACTGTCTCCATGGGCATTATCACCATGTGCACTGTCACCATGAGTACTATCACCCAGGGTATTTTTACAATGGGCACTGTCACTGTGAGCACTACACCTTAAGAATTGTGACTATGGGCACTGTCACCATGGAAACTCTCACCATAGATCTATCACCATGAACACTGTCACCATGAACACTCTAACTGTGTGCAGTGTCACCATGCACACTGTCACAATAAGGACTATCACCATAAGCAAAGTCACCATGAGCAATGTCACCATGAGCAAAGTCACCAATTTGCACTGACACCATGTGCAGAGTAACCATGCGTTTTATCACCATAGGCACTTCTACCCTGAGAAATGTGACCATGCAGAATGTCTCTATGGGCACTGGCACCATGGGCACTATCACCGTGAGCACTGTCAGCATGTGCACTGTCACTATTTAGCACTGTCACCAGGTGAACTACCACCATGGGCACTGTCACGATGGGCACTATCACTGTGAGCATGGTTACCATGGGCACTGTAACAATGCACAGTGTCACCATCGGTACTGTCCCGATGGGAACTGCCACCAAGAACAGTGTCACCATTAGCACTGTCACCACGAGCACTGGCACCTGGGCACTGCTATTATGAGCACTGTCACCATGAGATCTGTCGCTATGAGAACTGCCACCATGGGTATTTTCAACATGAGTGCTGTCACCATGGTATTGTCACCATTTGCACTGTCACCATGAACACTATTACCGTGAGCACTCTCACTGTGGTCACTGTCACCATGAGCACTGTCGCCATGGGTACTGGCACAATGTAGACAGACACCATGAGCACTGTCACCATGGGCACCATCAGTGTGAGCACTCTCACCATGGCCACTGTCACCTTGGGCACTGTTACCATGAGCACTGTCACCATAGGCAATGGCACCATGGGCCCTGTCATCATGGGCACTCTCACCATGGGCACTATCAGTGTGAGCAGTGTCACCATGGATACTGCAAACATGAGAACTGTCACCGTGAGTACTGTCACCATGAGTACAGTCCTCACGGGTTGTCACCATGTGCACTGTCACCGTGAGAACTGTCAACAGGGGCACTGTCACCATTTTTCACTGCCACCATGTGCAGTGTCACCATGGGCACTATCACCATGGAAAGTATCACCGTGAACACTGTCACCATGAACACTGCAACTGTGTGCAGTGTCAACATGCACACTGTCACCGTAAGGACTATCACTGTAAGCAAAGTCACTATGAGCAATGTCACCATGGGCACTGTCACCATGAGCACTTGATCACTGAGTACTGTCACCATGGGTAATATCACCATGGGCACTGTCACCGTGAGAACTATCACCGTGAGCAATGCCATGATGGGCACTGGCGCCGTGGGTCTTTTCACTATTAGCACTGAAACAATGTGCACTATCACTGTGAGAAATCTCACCGTGCTAACTGTCCCCAAGGGCACTGTCACAGAGGGAAAAGTCATCATGGGCACTGTCACAGTCAGTATTCTCACCATGGGCACTCTCATTGTGGGCAATGCCTCCGTGAGCACCATTACCATGAACACTGCTACCATGAACACTCTCATGATAAGAACTGTCACCATGGGCACAGACACCATGGGCACTCTCACGGTGTGCACTGTCACCAGGGGCACTGTCAAAATGGGCACTGTCACCATGAGCACTGGAACCATGGGCATTCTCACCATGGGCACTATCACCATGAGCAGTATTACCATGGGCACTCTCACTATTTTGCACTGCCACCAGATGCACCATAACCATGTGCACTGTCACCATGGGCAGTGTCACCATCGGTAGTCTAACCATGCGCACTTCCACCACGATCACTGCCACCAAGAGCACTGTCACCATGATCACTGCCACCATGAGCACTGTCACAAGAACTGCCAATATGAGAACTGCCACCATGGGCACTATCACCATGATTAGTGTCACCGTGGGTATTGTCACCTTGGGCACTGTCAACGTGAGAAATATCACCGTGAGCACTATCACCCTGAGCACTGTCACCAAGGGAACAGCTTCAATGCGGATGGTCACCATGAACACTGTCACACTGGGCACTATCACCGTGAGAACAGTCACCGTGGTCACTGTCACCATGAGCACATTTTCTGTGAGCTCGGTCACCCTTGGTATTGTCACCATTGGTGGTATCGCCGTGAGAGTTGTGAACATGGGCACTCTCACCATGGGCAATATAACCATGAATACTGTCACCCTGTGTATTTTCACCATGGGCACTGTCACTGTGAGCACTACACTGTGAGAGTTGTGACTATGGTCACTGTCACCATGGACACTCTCACCATGAGAACTATCACCATGAACACTGTCACCATGAACACTGTCACTGTGTGCAGGTTCATCATGTGCACTGTCACTGTAAGGACTATCACTGTAAGCAAAGTCACCATGAGCAATATCACCATGGGCACTGTCACCATTTTGCACTGCCACCATATGCAGTGGCACCATGGGTAATATCACCATAGCCACTTTCAACATGAGAAATGTAACCGTGTGGAATGTCGTTATGGGCACTGGCACCATGGGAATCATCACAGTGAGCACTGTCACAACAGGCACTATCAACATGAGAAATCTCACCAGGCTAACTGTCCACATGGGCACTGTCACCGTGAGAAGTGTCACCATGGGCACTGTCACTGTCGGCACTGTCACCATGGGCACTGTCATTGTGGGCACTGTCTCCATGGCCACTGCCACCGTGTGCTCTGTCACCATGAACTCTGTAACAATGCCCATTATCACCGTGTGCACTGTCACCATGGGCACTATCACCGTGAGCACTGTCAGCATGTGCACTGTCACTATTTAGCACTGTCACCAAGTGAACTACCACCATGGGCACTGTCACAATGTTCACTATCACCGTGAGCACGGTTACCATGGGCACTGTAACAATGCACAGTGTCACCATCAGTACTGTCCCAATGGGGACTGCCACCAAGAACACTGTCACCATTAGCATTGTCACGACGAGCACTGGCACCTTGGCACTGCTATTATGAGCACTGTCACCATGAGATCTGTCGCTATGAGAACTGCCACCATGGGTATTTTCAACATGAGTACTGTCACCATGGGTATTGTCACCATGGGCACTGTCACCGTGAGCACTACACCGTGAGAATTGTGACTATGGGCACTGTCACCATGGGCACATTCACGATCGGCACTATCGCCATGAACACTGTCACCATGAGCACTATCACTGTGTGCAGTTTCACAATACACACTATCACCGTAGGGAATATCACCATAAGCAATGTCACCATGAGCAAGATCACCATGGGCACTGTCACCATTTTGCACTGCCACCATGTGCAGTGTCACCATGGGCAATTTCACTATGAGAACTGTCACCATGGGAAATATCACCGTGGGCACTGTCACCATGAGCACTGTCACTATGAGAATTTACACCATTGGTCCTGTCAACATGAGAACTGTCACCATCGGCACTGTCAACATGGAGACCATCACCTTGAGCACTGTCAACATGAGTACTGTCACCATGAGCAATGTCACCATGGTCACATTTAATGTAAGAACTGTCACCACGGGGACTATCACCGTTGGCAATGTCACGGGCTTGTCACCATGAGCACTATCACCATGGGCGATGTCTCCATGGGCAGTTTCACCATGAGCACTGTCACTATTGGCACTCTCAGCATGGGCACTGTCACAATGGGCACCATCACCGTGAGCAGTGTCACCATGGGCCTTGTCACACTGGGTGCTTTTAGCATGGGCACTGTCACCGTGGGCACTGTCTCAATGAGAAGTATAACCATGGGCTTTGTCAGCCTAGGCAGTGTCACTGTGGGCACGGACATCGTGACATCTATCACCATAAACACTGTAAACATGGGCACTGTCACCATGATCACGGTCACCATGAGCATTGATACAATGAGCACTGTTATTTATGGCACTGCCAACATGAGCACTGTCACCATGGGCAAGACACCATGGGCACTGCCACCATGGGCATTGTCACCCTAGGCACTCTCAACATAGGCATTATCACGATGAGAATTGTGAACATGGACACTGTCTCCATGGGCATTAACACCATTAGCACTGTCACCATGAGTACTGTCAGCATGTGCACTGTCACTATTTAGCACTGTCACCAGGTGAACTACCACCATGGGCACTATCACGATGTGCACTATCACCATGAGCACGGTTACCATAGGCACTGTAACAATGTGCAGTGTCACCATCGGTACTGTCTCCATAGGAACTGCCACCAACAGCACTGTCACCATTAACACTGTCACCACCTTGGGACTGTTATTATGAGCATGGTCAGCATGAGAACTGTCGCTGTGAGAACTGCCACCATAGGTATTTTCAACAAGAGTACTGTCACCGTGGGTATTGTCATCATTTGCACTGTCACCATGAGCACTATTACCGTGAGCACTCTCACTGTGGTCACTGACACCATGAGCACTGTTGCCATGGGTACTGGCACAATGCGGACTGGCACCATGAACCCTGTCACTGTGGCCACTATCAATGTGAGCACTCTCACCGTGGTCACTGTCACCATGGGCACTGTTACCAGGAGACCTGTAACCATGGTCACATTCAACATAAGAGCTGTCACCATGGGGACTATCACCTTCGGCACTGTCACCATGGGCACTGTCACCATGAGCACTGTCACCATGGGCCTTGTCACACTGGGCGCTGTCACCGTGAGCACTGCCACAATGGGAAGTATCACCATGGGATTTGTCAGCCTGAGCACTGTCCCCGTGGGCACTGACACCATGACATCTATCACCATAAACACTGTAACAAGGGAACGGTCACCATGAGCACTGCCACAATGGGCCCTGTTATTTATGGCACTGCCAACATGAGCACTGTCACCATGAGCACTGTCACAATGGCCATGACACCATGGGCCCTGTCACCATGGGTATTGTCACCCTAGGTAATCTCGCCATAGGCATTGTCACTGTGAGAATCGTGAACATGGGCAATGTCACCATAAGCACTGTCACCATGAGTACTGTCACCCTGGGTATTTCCACTATGGGCACTGTCACTGTGAGCACTACACCATGAGAATTGTGACTATGGGCACTGTCAACATGGACACTCTCACCATGGGAACTATCACCGTGAACACTGTCAGCATGAACACTGTCACTGTGTGCAGTGTCACCATGCACAATGTCACCGTAAGGACTATCACCGTAAGCAAAGTCACCATGAGCAATGTCACCATGGGCACGGTCACCATTTTGCACTGCCACCATGTGCAGTGTCACCATGGGTAATATCACCATAGGCACTTTCACAGTGAGAAATGTGACCATGCGGAGTGTCTCAATGGGCACTGGCACCATGGGCATTGTCACTGTGAGCACTGTCACAACGGGCACTATCACTATGAAAAATCTCACCATGCTAACTGTCCCCATGGGCACTATCACCGTGAGAAGTGTCACCATGGGCACCGTCACTGTTGGCACTGTCACCATGAACACTGTCACCATGGCTACTATCACTGTGAGAACAGTCACCATGGGCACTGTCAACATGGAGACTATCACCTTGAGCCCTGTCACCATGAGCACTGTCACCATGAGATATTTCAAGAGGGTCACTTTCACCATGAGAA
This sequence comes from Mesoplodon mirus, assembly GCF_964341445.2. Classification (NCBI taxonomy): domain Eukaryota; kingdom Metazoa; phylum Chordata; class Mammalia; order Artiodactyla; family Ziphiidae; genus Mesoplodon; species Mesoplodon mirus. The sequence continues at coordinate 2,216,276 of NW_028295808.1, read as the reverse complement.
CTGTCAACACGGGGACTCTCACCATTGACACTGACTCCAAGGGGTTTTCACGATGAGCACTATCACCATGGGCAGTGTCTCCATGGGAAGGTTCACCATGAGCACTCTCACTATTGGCACTATCACCATCGGCACCGTCATCATCGGCACGGTCTCCGTGAGCACTGTCACAATGGGCATTGTCACACTGGGTGCTTTCACCATGGGCACTGTCACCATTCCACTCTCACCATGGACACTGTGATCTTGGTCACTGCCACCATGGGCTCTGTCACCGTGGGCACTGTCACAATGGGAAGTATAACCATGGGCTTTGTCAGCATGGGCGCTGTCACCGTGGGCATGGCCACCATGACATCTATCACCATAAGCACTGTAAACTTGGGCCCTGTCACCATGAGCACGGTTACCATGAGCACTGCCACAATGAGAACTGTCACTTATGGCACTGTCCACATGAGGAGTGTCACCATGATCACTGTCACCATGGAAAGGAAACCCTGGGCACTGTCACCATGAGCACTCTCACCATGGGAATTGTCACCTTAGGTACAGTCACCATGGGCACTGTCACCGTGAGCACTTTTACCATGAGCTCTGTAACCCTGGGCACTATCACCGTGAGTGTTGTGTACATGGACACTCTCACCATGAGCAATGTCACCATGAATACTGTCACCCTGTGCATTGTCACCATGGGCACTGTCACCATGAGCATTACACCGTGAGAATTGTGACTCTGGGCACTGTCACCATGGGCACATGTGCCATCGGCACTATCGCCGTGAACACTGTCACCATGAGCACTGTCACTGTGTGCAGTTTCAGCATACACACTGTCACCGTAAGCAATGTCACCATGAGCAATATCTCCATGGGCATTGTCACCATTTTGCACTGCCACCACGTGCAGTGTCACCATGGACACTTTTACCGTGAGTACTGTCACCATGGGTAATATCACCATGGGCAATGTCACCCTGAGCACTATTACAGTGAGCACTATCACCATGAGCACTCTCACTGTGGTCACTGTCACCATGAGCACTGTCGCCATGGGTACTGGCACAATGCGGACTGGCACCATGAGCCCTGTCACCGTGGCCACTATCACTGTGAGCACTCTCACCGTGGTCACTGTCACCATTGGCACTGTTACTAGGAGCACTGTCACCATGGTCACATTCAACGTAAGAGCTGTCAACACGGAGACTATCACCATTGGCACTGTCACCATGGGGTTGTCACCATGAGCACTATCACCATGGGCGATGTCTCCATGGGCAGTTTCACCATGAGCACTGTCACTATTGGCACTCTCACCATCGGCACTGTCACCATGGGCACTGTCACCGTGAGCACTGTCACCATGGGCCTTGTCACACTGGGCGCTGTCACCATGGGCACTGTCACCATGAGCACTGTCACAATGGGAAGTATCACCAACGGATTTGTCAGCCTGAGCACTGTCCCTGTGGGCACTGACCCCGTGACATCTATCACCATAAACACTGTAAACATGGGCACTGTCACCATGAGCATGGTCACCATGAGCACTGTCACAACGGGCACTATCACCGTGAGAAATCTCACCATGCTAACTCTCCCCATGGGCACTGTCACCGTGAGAAGTGTCACCATGGGCACTATCACGGTGAGAACAGTCACCATGGTCACTGTCACCATGGGCACTGTCATTAAGAGCATTATCACCCTAAGCACTGTCACTGTGAGAACAGTCACCATGAGCACTGTCAACATGGAAACTATCACCTTGAGCCATGTCACCATGAGCACTGTCACCATGAGATATTTCAACAGGGTCACTTTCACCGTGAGAACTGTGAACACGGGGATTCTCACCATTGACACTGCCTCCGAGGGGTAATCACGATGAGCACTATCACCATGGGCAGTGTCTCCATGGGCAGTTTCACCATGAGCACTCTCACTATTGGCACTATCACCATCGGCACTGTCATCATCGGCACGGTCACCGTGAGCACTGTCACAATGGGCGTTGTCACACTGGGTGCTGTCACCATGGGCACAGTCACCATTCCACTCTCACCATGGGCACTGTGATCTTGGTCACTGTCACCATGGACTCTCTCACCGTGGGCACTGTCACAATGTGAAGTATCACCATGGGCTTTGTCAGCGTGGGCACTGTCACCGTGGGCATGGCCACCATGACATCTATCACCATAAGCACTGTAATCTTGGGCCCTATCACCATGAGCACGGTTACCATGAGCACTGCCACAATGAGAACTGTCACTTATGGCACTGTCCACATGAGGAGTGTCACCATGATCACTGTCACCATGGGCAGGACACCCTGGGTATTGTCACCATGGGCACTGTCACCATGAGCCCACTCACCATGGGAATTGTCAACTTAGGTACTGTCATCATGGGCACTGTCACCGTGAGCACTTTTACCATGAGCTCTGTCACCCTGGGCACTATCACCGTGAGTGTTGTGTACATGGACACTCTCACCATGAGCAATGTCAGAATGAATAATGTTACCCTGTGTATTGTCACCATGGGCACTGTCACCATTAGCATTACACCATGAGAATTGTGACTCTGGGCACTGTCACCATGGGCACATTCGCCATCGGCACTATCGCCAAGAACACTGTCACCGTGAGCCCTGTCACTGTGTGCAGTTTCAGCATACTCACTATCACCGTAAGCAATGTCACCATGAGCAATATCTCCACAGGCACTGTCACCATTTTGCACTGCCACCATGTGCAGTGTCACCATGGACACTTTTACCATGAGTACTGTCACCATGGGTAATATCACCATGGGCACTGTCACTGTGAGCACTGTCACTATGAGAATTGACACCATAGGCCCTGTCAACATGAGAACTGTCACCATCGGCACTGACAACATGGAGAACATCACCTTGAGCACTGTCAACATGAGCACTGTCACCATGAGCAATGTCACCATGGTCACATTCAATGTAAGAACTGTCACCACGGGGACTATCAACATTGGCAATGTCACAGTGGGGTTGTCACCATGAGCACTATCACCGTGGGCAATGTTTCCATGGGCAGTTTCACCATGAGCACTGTCACTATTGGCACTCTCAGCATGGGCATTGTCACAATGGGCACCATCAACGTGAGCACTGTCAACATGGGCCTTGTCACACTGGGTGTTATCAGCATGGGCACTGTCACTGTGGGCACTGTCCCAATGGGAAGTATCACCATGGGCTTTGTCAGCCTAGGCAGTGTCACTGTGGGCACGGACACCGTGACATCTATCACCATAAACACTGTAAACATGGGCACTGTCACCATGAGCACAGTCACCATGAGCATTGTCACAATGAGCACTGTTACTTATGGCACTGCCAACATGAGCACTGTCATTATGGGCATGACAACATGGACACTGTCACCCTAGGCACTCTCACCATAGGCATTATCACTGTGAGAATTGTGAACATGGACACTGTCTCCATGGGCATTATCACCATGTGCACTGTCACCATGAGTACTATCACCCAGGGTATTTTTACAATGGGCACTGTCACTGTGAGCACTACACCTTAAGAATTGTGACTATGGGCACTGTCACCATGGAAACTCTCACCATAGATCTATCACCATGAACACTGTCACCATGAACACTCTAACTGTGTGCAGTGTCACCATGCACACTGTCACAATAAGGACTATCACCATAAGCAAAGTCACCATGAGCAATGTCACCATGAGCAAAGTCACCAATTTGCACTGACACCATGTGCAGAGTAACCATGCGTTTTATCACCATAGGCACTTCTACCCTGAGAAATGTGACCATGCAGAATGTCTCTATGGGCACTGGCACCATGGGCACTATCACCGTGAGCACTGTCAGCATGTGCACTGTCACTATTTAGCACTGTCACCAGGTGAACTACCACCATGGGCACTGTCACGATGGGCACTATCACTGTGAGCATGGTTACCATGGGCACTGTAACAATGCACAGTGTCACCATCGGTACTGTCCCGATGGGAACTGCCACCAAGAACAGTGTCACCATTAGCACTGTCACCACGAGCACTGGCACCTGGGCACTGCTATTATGAGCACTGTCACCATGAGATCTGTCGCTATGAGAACTGCCACCATGGGTATTTTCAACATGAGTGCTGTCACCATGGTATTGTCACCATTTGCACTGTCACCATGAACACTATTACCGTGAGCACTCTCACTGTGGTCACTGTCACCATGAGCACTGTCGCCATGGGTACTGGCACAATGTAGACAGACACCATGAGCACTGTCACCATGGGCACCATCAGTGTGAGCACTCTCACCATGGCCACTGTCACCTTGGGCACTGTTACCATGAGCACTGTCACCATAGGCAATGGCACCATGGGCCCTGTCATCATGGGCACTCTCACCATGGGCACTATCAGTGTGAGCAGTGTCACCATGGATACTGAAAACATGAGAACTGTCACCGTGAGTACTGTCACCATGAGTACAGTCCTCACGGGTTGTCACCATGTGCACTGTCACCGTGAGAACTGTCAACAGGGGCACTGTCACCATTTTTCACTGCCACCATGTGCAGTGTCACCATGGGCACTATCACCATGGAAAGTATCACCGTGAACACTGTCACCATGAACACTGCAACTGTGTGCAGTGTCAACATGCACACTGTCACCGTAAGGACTATCACTGTAAGCAAAGTCACTATGAGCAATGTCACCATGGGCACTGTCACCATGAGCACTTGATCACTGAGTACTGTCACCATGGGTAATATCACCATGGGCACTGTCACCGTGAGAACTATCACCGTGAGCAATGCCATGATGGGCACTGGCGCCGTGGGTCTTTTCACTATTAGCACTGAAACAATGTGCACTATCACTGTGAGAAATCTCACCGTGCTAACTGTCCCCAAGGGCACTGTCACAGAGGGAAAAGTCATCATGGGCACTGTCACAGTCAGTATTCTCACCATGGGCACTCTCATTGTGGGCAATGCCTCCGTGAGCACCATTACCATGAACACTGCTACCATGAACACTCTCATGATAAGAACTGTCACCATGGGCACAGACACCATGGGCACTCTCACGGTGTGCACTGTCACCAGGGGCACTGTCAAAATGGGCACTGTCACCATGAGCACTGGAACCATGGGCATTCTCACCATGGGCACTATCACCATGAGCAGTATTACCATGGGCACTCTCACTATTTTGCACTGCCACCAGATGCACCATAACCATGTGCACTGTCACCATGGGCAGTGTCACCATCGGTAGTCTAACCATGCGCACTTCCACCACGATCACTGCCACCAAGAGCACTGTCACCATGATCACTGCCACCATGAGCACTGTCACAAGAACTGCCAATATGAGAACTGCCACCATGGGCACTATCACCATGATTAGTGTCACCGTGGGTATTGTCACCTTGGGCACTGTCAACGTGAGAAATATCACCGTGAGCACTATCACCCTGAGCACTGTCACCAAGGGAACAGCTTCAATGCGGATGGTCACCATGAACACTGTCACACTGGGCACTATCACCGTGAGAACAGTCACCGTGGTCACTGTCACCATGAGCACATTTTCTGTGAGCTCGGTCACCCTTGGTATTGTCACCATTGGTGGTATCGCCGTGAGAGTTGTGAACATGGGCACTCTCACCATGGGCAATATAACCATGAATACTGTCACCCTGTGTATTTTCACCATGGGCACTGTCACTGTGAGCACTACACTGTGAGAGTTGTGACTATGGTCACTGTCACCATGGACACTCTCACCATGAGAACTATCACCATGAACACTGTCACCATGAACACTGTCACTGTGTGCAGGTTCATCATGTGCACTGTCACTGTAAGGACTATCACTGTAAGCAAAGTCACCATGAGCAATATCACCATGGGCACTGTCACCATTTTGCACTGCCACCATATGCAGTGGCACCATGGGTAATATCACCATAGCCACTTTCAACATGAGAAATGTAACCGTGTGGAATGTCGTTATGGGCACTGGCACCATGGGAATCATCACAGTGAGCACTGTCACAACAGGCACTATCAACATGAGAAATCTCACCAGGCTAACTGTCCACATGGGCACTGTCACCGTGAGAAGTGTCACCATGGGCACTGTCACTGTCGGCACTGTCACCATGGGCACTGTCATTGTGGGCACTGTCTCCATGGCCACTGCCACCGTGTGCTCTGTCACCATGAACTCTGTAACAATGCCCATTATCACCGTGTGCACTGTCACCATGGGCACTATCACCGTGAGCACTGTCAGCATGTGCACTGTCACTATTTAGCACTGTCACCAAGTGAACTACCACCATGGGCACTGTCACAATGTTCACTATCACCGTGAGCACGGTTACCATGGGCACTGTAACAATGCACAGTGTCACCATCAGTACTGTCCCAATGGGGACTGCCACCAAGAACACTGTCACCATTAGCATTGTCACGACGAGCACTGGCACCTTGGCACTGCTATTATGAGCACTGTCACCATGAGATCTGTCGCTATGAGAACTGCCACCATGGGTATTTTCAACATGAGTACTGTCACCATGGGTATTGTCACCATGGGCACTGTCACCGTGAGCACTACACCGTGAGAATTGTGACTATGGGCACTGTCACCATGGGCACATTCACGATCGGCACTATCGCCATGAACACTGTCACCATGAGCACTATCACTGTGTGCAGTTTCACAATACACACTATCACCGTAGGGAATATCACCATAAGCAATGTCACCATGAGCAAGATCACCATGGGCACTGTCACCATTTTGCACTGCCACCATGTGCAGTGTCACCATGGGCAATTTCACTATGAGAACTGTCACCATGGGAAATATCACCGTGGGCACTGTCACCATGAGCACTGTCACTATGAGAATTTACACCATTGGTCCTGTCAACATGAGAACTGTCACCATCGGCACTGTCAACATGGAGACCATCACCTTGAGCACTGTCAACATGAGTACTGTCACCATGAGCAATGTCACCATGGTCACATTTAATGTAAGAACTGTCACCACGGGGACTATCACCGTTGGCAATGTCACGGGCTTGTCACCATGAGCACTATCACCATGGGCGATGTCTCCATGGGCAGTTTCACCATGAGCACTGTCACTATTGGCACTCTCACAATGGGCACCATCACCGTGAGCAGTGTCACCATGGGCCTTGTCACACTGGGTGCTTTTAGCATGGGCACTGTCACCGTGGGCACTGTCTCAATGAGAAGTATAACCATGGGCTTTGTCAGCCTAGGCAGTGTCACTGTGGGCACGGACATCGTGACATCTATCACCATAAACACTGTAAACATGGGCACTGTCACCATGATCACGGTCACCATGAGCATTGATACAATGAGCACTGTTATTTATGGCACTGCCAACATGAGCACTGTCACCATGGGCAAGACACCATGGGCACTGCCACCATGGGCATTGTCACCCTAGGCACTCTCAACATAGGCATTATCACGATGAGAATTGTGAACATGGACACTGTCTCCATGGGCATTAACACCATTAGCACTGTCACCATGAGTACTGTCAGCATGTGCACTGTCACTATTTAGCACTGTCACCAGGTGAACTACCACCATGGGCACTATCACGATGTGCACTATCACCATGAGCACGGTTACCATAGGCACTGTAACAATGTGCAGTGTCACCATCGGTACTGTCTCCATAGGAACTGCCACCAACAGCACTGTCACCATTAACACTGTCACCACCTTGGGACTGTTATTATGAGCATGGTCAGCATGAGAACTGTCGCTGTGAGAACTGCCACCATAGGTATTTTCAACAAGAGTACTGTCACCGTGGGTATTGTCATCATTTGCACTGTCACCATGAGCACTATTACCGTGAGCACTCTCACTGTGGTCACTGACACCATGAGCACTGTTGCCATGGGTACTGGCACAATGCGGACTGGCACCATGAACCCTGTCACTGTGGCCACTATCAATGTGAGCACTCTCACCGTGGTCACTGTCACCATGGGCACTGTTACCAGGAGACCTGTAACCATGGTCACATTCAACATAAGAGCTGTCACCATGGGGACTATCACCTTCGGCACTGTCACCATGGGCACTGTCACCATGAGCACTGTCACCATGGGCCTTGTCACACTGGGCGCTGTCACCGTGAGCACTGCCACAATGGGAAGTATCACCATGGGATTTGTCAGCCTGAGCACTGTCCCCGTGGGCACTGACACCATGACATCTATCACCATAAACACTGTAACAAGGGAACGGTCACCATGAGCACTGCCACAATGGGCCCTGTTATTTATGGCACTGCCAACATGAGCACTGTCACCATGAGCACTGTCACAATGGCCATGACACCATGGGCCCTGTCACCATGGGTATTGTCACCCTAGGTAATCTCGCCATAGGCATTGTCACTGTGAGAATCGTGAACATGGGCAATGTCACCATAAGCACTGTCACCATGAGTACTGTCACCCTGGGTATTTCCACTATGGGCACTGTCACTGTGAGCACTACACCATGAGAATTGTGACTATGGGCACTGTCAACATGGACACTCTCACCATGGGAACTATCACCGTGAACACTGTCAGCATGAACACTGTCACTGTGTGCAGTGTCACCATGCACAATGTCACCGTAAGGACTATCACCGTAAGCAAAGTCACCATGAGCAATGTCACCATGGGCACGGTCACCATTTTGCACTGCCACCATGTGCAGTGTCACCATGGGTAATATCACCATAGGCACTTTCACAGTGAGAAATGTGACCATGCGGAGTGTCTCAATGGGCACTGGCACCATGGGCATTGTCACTGTGAGCACTGTCACAACGGGCACTATCACTATGAAAAATCTCACCATGCTAACTGTCCCCATGGGCACTATCACCGTGAGAAGTGTCACCATGGGCACTGTCACTGTTGGCACTGTCACCATGAACACTGTCACCATGGCTACTATCACTGTGAGAACAGTCACCATGGGCACTGTCAACATGGAGACTATCACCTTGAGCCCTGTCACCATGAGCACTGTCACCATGAGATATTTCAAGAGGGTCACTTTCACCATGAGAACTGTCAACACGGGGACTCTCACCATTGACACTGACTCCAAGGGGTTTTCACGATGAGCACTATCACCATGGGCAGTGTCTCCATGGGAAGGTTCACCATGAGCACTCTCACTATTGGCACTATCACCATCGGCACTGTCATCATCGGCACGGTCTCCGTGAGCACTGTCACAATGGGCATTGTCACACTGGGTGCTTTCACCATGGGCACTGTCACCATTCCACTCTCACCATGGACACTGTGATCTTGGTCACTGCCACCATGGGCTCTGTCACCGTGGGCACTGTCACAATGGGAAGTATAACCATGGGCTTTGTCAGCATGGGCGCTGTCACCGTGGGCATGGCCACCATGACATCTATCACCATAAGCACTGTAAACTTGGGCCCTGTCACCATGAGCACGGTTACCATGAGCACTGCCACAATGAGAACTGTCACTTATGGCACTGTCCACATGAGGAGTGTCACCATGATCACTGTCACCATGGAAAGGAAACCCTGGGCACTGTCACCATGAGCACTCTCACCATGGGAATTGTCACCTTAGGTACAGTCACCATGGGCACTGTCACCGTGAGCACTTTTACCATGAGCTCTGTAACCCTGGGCACTATCACCGTGAGTGTTGTGTACATGGACACTCTCACCATGAGCAATGTCACCATGAATACTGTCACCCTGTGCATTGTCACCATGGGCACTGTCACCATGAGCATTACACCGTGAGAATTGTGACTCTGGGCACTGTCACCATGGGCACATGTGCCATCGGCACTATCGCCGTGAACACTGTCACCATGAGCACTGTCACTGTGTGCAGTTTCAGCATACACACTGTCACCGTAAGCAATGTCACCATGAGCAATATCTCCATGGGCATTGTCACCATTTTGCACTGCCACCACGTGCAGTGTCACCATGGACACTTTTACCGTGAGTACTGTCACCATGGGTAATATCACCATGGGCAATGTCACCCTGAGCACTATTACAGTGAGCACTATCACCATGAGCACTCTCACTGTGGTCACTGTCACCATGAGCACTGTCGCCATGGGTACTGGCACAATGCGGACTGGCACCATGAGCCCTGTCACCGTGGCCACTATCACTGTGAGCACTCTCACCGTGGTCACTGTCACCATTGGCACTGTTACTAGGAGCACTGTCACCATGGTCACATTCAACGTAAGAGCTGTCAACACGGAGACTATCACCATTGGCACTGTCACCATGGGGTTGTCACCATGAGCACTATCACCATGGGCGATGTCTCCATGGGCAGTTTCACCATGAGCACTGTCACTATTGGCACTCTCACCATCGGCACTGTCACCATGGGCACTGTCACCGTGAGCACTGTCACCATGGGCCTTGTCAAACTGGGCGCTGTCACCATGGGCACTGTCACCATGAGCACTGTCACAATGGGAAGTATCACCAACGGATTTGTCAGCCTGAGCACTGTCCCTGTGGGCACTGACCCCGTGACATCTATCACCATAAACACTGTAAACATGGGCACTGTCACCATGAGCATGGTCACCATGAGCACTGTCACAACGGGCACTATCACCGTGAGAAATCTCACCATGCTAACTCTCCCCATGGGCACTGTCACCGTGAGAAGTGTCACCATGGGCACTATCACGGTGAGAACAGTCACCATGGTCACTGTCACCATGGGCACTGTCATTAAGAGCATTATCACCCTAAGCACTGTCACTGTGAGAACAGTCACCATGAGCACTGTCAACATGGAAACTATCACCTTGAGCCATGTCACCATGAGCACTGTCACCATGAGATATTTCAACAGGGTCACTTTCACCGTGAGAACTGTGAACACGGGGATTCTCACCATTGACACTGCCTCCGAGGGGTAATCACGATGAGCACTATCACCATGGGCAGTGTCTCCATGGGCAGTTTCACCATGAGCACTCTCACTATTGGCACTATCACCATCGGCACTGTCATCATCGGCACGGTCACCGTGAGCACTGTCACAATGGGCGTTGTCACACTGGGTGCTGTCACCATGGGCACAGTCACCATTCCACTCTCACCATGGGCACTGTGATCTTGGTCACTGTCACCATGGACTCTCTCACCGTGGGCACTGTCACAATGTGAAGTATCACCATGGGCTTTGTCAGCGTGGGCACTGTCACCGTGGGCATGGCCACCATGACATCTATCACCATAAGCACTGTAATCTTGGGCCCTATCACCATGAGCACGGTTACCATGAGCACTGCCACAATGAGAACTGTCACTTATGGCACTGTCCACATGAGGAGTGTCACCATGATCACTGTCACCATGGGCAGGACACCCTGGGTATTGTCACCATGGGCACTGTCACCATGAGCCCACTCACCATGGGAATTGTCAACTTAGGTACTGTCATCATGGGCACTGTCACCGTGAGCACTTTTACCATGAGCTCTGTCACCCTGGGCACTATCACCGTGAGTGTTGTGTACATGGACACTCTCACCATGAGCAATGTCAGAATGAATAATGTTACCCTGTGTATTGTCACCATGGGCACTGTCACCATTAGCATTACACCATGAGAATTGTGACTCTGGGCACTGTCACCATGGGCACATTCGCCATCGGCACTATCGCCAAGAACACTGTCACCGTGAGCCCTGTCACTGTGTGCAGTTTCAGCATACTCACTATCACCGTAAGCAATGTCACCATGAGCAATATCTCCACAGGCACTGTCACCATTTTGCACTGCCACCATGTGCAGTGTCACCATGGACACTTTTACCATGAGTACTGTCACCATGGGTAATATCACCATGGGCACTGTCACTGTGAGCACTGTCACTATGAGAATTGACACCATAGGCCCTGTCAACATGAGAACTGTCACCATCGGCACTGACAACATGGAGAACATCACCTTGAGCACTGTCACCATGAGCACTGTCACCATGAGCAATGTCACCATGGTCACATTCAATGTAAGAACTGTCACCACGGGGACTATCAACATTGGCAATGTCACAGTGGGGTTGTCACCATGAGCACTATCACCGTGGGCAATGTTTCCATGGGCAGTTTCACCATGAGCACTGTCACTATTGGCACTCTCAGCATGGGCATTGTCACAATGGGCACCATCAACGTGAGCACTGTCAACATGGGCCTTGTCACACTGGGTGTTATCAGCATGGGCACTGTCACTGTGGGCACTGTCCCAATGGGAAGTATCACCATGGGCTTTGTCAGCCTAGGCAGTGTCACTGTGGGCACGGACACCGTGACATCTATCACCATAAACACTGTAAACATGGGCACTGTCACCATGAGCACAGTCACCATGAGCATTGTCACAATGAGCACTGTTACTTATGGCACTGCCAACATGAGCACTGTCATTATGGGCATGACAACATGGACACTGTCACCCTAGGCACTCTCACCATAGGCATTATCACTGTGAGAATTGTGAACATGGACACTGTCTCCATGGGCATTATCACCATGTGCACTGTCACCATGAGTACTATCACCCAGGGTATTTTTACAATGGGCACTGTCACTGTGAGCACTACACCTTAAGAATTGTGACTATGGGCACTGTCACCATGGAAACTCTCACCATAGATCTATCACCATGAACACTGTCACCATGAACACTCTAACTGTGTGCAGTGTCACCATGCACACTGTCACAATAAGGACTATCACCATAAGCAAAGTCACCATGAGCAATGTCACCATGAGCAAAGTCACCAATTTGCACTGACACCATGTGCAGAGTAACCATGCGTTTTATCACCATAGGCACTTCTACCCTGAGAAATGTGACCATGCAGAATGTCTCTATGGGCACTGGCACCATGGGCACTATCACCGTGAGCACTGTCAGCATGTGCACTGTCACTATTTAGCACTGTCACCAGGTGAACTACCACCATGGGCACTGTCACGATGGGCACTATCACTGTGAGCATGGTTACCATGGGCACTGTAACAATGCACAGTGTCACCATCGGTACTGTCCCGATGGGAACTGCCACCAAGAACAGTGTCACCATTAGCACTGTCACCACGAGCACTGGCACCTGGGCACTGCTATTATGAGCACTGTCACCATGAGATCTGTCGCTATGAGAACTGCCACCATGGGTATTTTCAACATGAGTGCTGTCACCATGGTATTGTCACCATTTGCACTGTCACCATGAACACTATTACCGTGAGCACTCTCACTGTGGTCACTGTCACCATGAGCACTGTCGCCATGGGTACTGGCACAATGTAGACAGACACCATGAGCACTGTCACCATGGGCACCATCAGTGTGAGCACTCTCACCATGGCCACTGTCACCTTGGGCACTGTTACCATGAGCACTGTCACCATAGGCAATGGCACCATGGGCCCTGTCATCATGGGCACTCTCACCATGGGCACTATCAGTGTGAGCAGTGTCACCATGGATACTGCAAACATGAGAACTGTCACCGTGAGTACTGTCACCATGAGTACAGTCCTCACGGGTTGTCACCATGTGCACTGTCACCGTGAGAACTGTCAACAGGGGCACTGTCACCATTTTTCACTGCCACCATGTGCAGTGTCACCATGGGCACTATCACCATGGAAAGTATCACCGTGAACACTGTCACCATGAACACTGCAACTGTGTGCAGTGTCAACATGCACACTGTCACCGTAAGGACTATCACTGTAAGCAAAGTCACTATGAGCAATGTCACCATGGGCACTGTCACCATGAGCACTTGATCACTGAGTACTGTCACCATGGGTAATATCACCATGGGCACTGTCACCGTGAGAACTATCACCGTGAGCAATGCCATGATGGGCACTGGCGCCGTGGGTCTTTTCACTATTAGCACTGAAACAATGTGCACTATCACTGTGAGAAATCTCACCGTGCTAACTGTCCCCAAGGGCACTGTCACAGAGGGAAAAGTCATCATGGGCACTGTCACAGTCAGTATTCTCACCATGGGCACTCTCATTGTGGGCAATGCCTCCGTGAGCACCATTACCATGAACACTGCTACCATGAACACTCTCATGATAAGAACTGTCACCATGGGCACAGACACCATGGGCACTCTCACGGTGTGCACTGTCACCAGGGGCACTGTCAAAATGGGCACTGTCACCATGAGCACTGGAACCATGGGCATTCTCACCATGGGCACTATCACCATGAGCAGTATTACCATGGGCACTCTCACTATTTTGCACTGCCACCAGATGCACCATAACCATGTGCACTGTCACCATGGGCAGTGTCACCATCGGTAGTCTAACCATGCGCACTTCCACCACGATCACTGCCACCAAGAGCACTGTCACCATGATCACTGCCACCATGAGCACTGTCACAAGAACTGCCAATATGAGAACTGCCACCATGGGCACTATCACCATGATTAGTGTCACCGTGGGTATTGTCACCTTGGGCACTGTCAACGTGAGAAATATCACCGTGAGCACTATCACCCTGAGCACTGTCACCAAGGGAACAGCTTCAATGCGGATGGTCACCATGAACACTGTCACACTGGGCACTATCACCGTGAGAACAGTCACCGTGGTCACTGTCACCATGAGCACATTTTCTGTGAGCTCGGTCACCCTTGGTATTGTCACCATTGGTGGTATCGCCGTGAGAGTTGTGAACATGGGCACTCTCACCATGGGCAATATAACCATGAATACTGTCACCCTGTGTATTTTCACCATGGGCACTGTCACTGTGAGCACTACACTGTGAGAGTTGTGACTATGGTCACTGTCACCATGGACACTCTCACCATGAGAACTATCACCATGAACACTGTCACCATGAACACTGTCACTGTGTGCAGGTTCATCATGTGCACTGTCACTGTAAGGACTATCACTGTAAGCAAAGTCACCATGAGCAATATCACCATGGGCACTGTCACCATTTTGCACTGCCACCATATGCAGTGGCACCATGGGTAATATCACCATAGCCACTTTCAACATGAGAAATGTAACCGTGTGGAATGTCGTTATGGGCACTGGCACCATGGGAATCATCACAGTGAGCACTGTCACAACAGGCACTATCAACATGAGAAATCTCACCAGGCTAACTGTCCACATGGGCACTGTCACCGTGAGAAGTGTCACCATGGGCACTGTCACTGTCGGCACTGTCACCATGGGCACTGTCATTGTGGGCACTGTCTCCATGGCCACTGCCACCGTGTGCTCTGTCACCATGAACTCTGTAACAATGCCCATTATCACCGTGTGCACTGTCACCATGGGCACTATCACCGTGAGCACTGTCAGCATGTGCACTGTCACTATTTAGCACTGTCACCAAGTGAACTACCACCATGGGCACTGTCACAATGTTCACTATCACCGTGAGCACGGTTACCATGGGCACTGTAACAATGCACAGTGTCACCATCAGTACTGTCCCAATGGGGACTGCCACCAAGAACACTGTCACCATTAGCATTGTCACGACGAGCACTGGCACCTTGGCACTGCTATTATGAGCACTGTCACCATGAGATCTGTCGCTATGAGAACTGCCACCATGGGTATTTTCAACATGAGTACTGTCACCATGGGTATTGTCACCATGGGCACTGTCACCGTGAGCACTACACCATGAGAATTGTGACTATGGGCACTGTCACCATGGGCACATTCACGATCGGCACTATCGCCATGAACACTGTCACCATGAGCACTATCACTGTGTGCAGTTTCACAATACACACTATCACCGTAGGGAATATCACCATAAGCAATGTCACCATGAGCAAGATCACCATGGGCACTGTCACCATTTTGCACTGCCACCATGTGCAGTGTCACCATGGGCAATTTCACTATGAGAACTGTCACCATGGGAAATATCACCGTGGGCACTGTCACCATGAGCACTGTCACTATGAGAATTTACACCATTGGTCCTGTCAACATGAGAACTGTCACCATCGGCACTGTCAACATGGAGACCATCACCTTGAGCACTGTCAACATGAGTACTGTCACCATGAGCAATGTCACCATGGTCACATTTAATGTAAGAACTGTCACCACGGGGACTATCACCGTTGGCAATGTCACGGGCTTGTCACCATGAGCACTATCACCATGGGCGATGTCTCCATGGGCAGTTTCACCATGAGCACTGTCACTATTGGCACTCTCAGCATGGGCACTGTCACAATGGGCACCATCACCGTGAGCAGTGTCACCATGGGCCTTGTCACACTGGGTGCTTTTAGCATGGGCACTGTCACCGTGGGCACTGTCTCAATGAGAAGTATAACCATGGGCTTTGTCAGCCTAGGCAGTGTCACTGTGGGCACGGACATCGTGACATCTATCACCATAAACACTGTAAACATGGGCACTGTCACCATGATCACGGTCACCATGAGCATTGATACAATGAGCACTGTTATTTATGGCACTGCCAACATGAGCACTGTCACCATGGGCAAGACACCATGGGCACTGCCACCATGGGCATTGTCACCCTAGGCACTCTCAACATAGGCATTATCACGATGAGAATTGTGAACATGGACACTGTCTCCATGGGCATTAACACCATTAGCACTGTCACCATGAGTACTGTCAGCATGTGCACTGTCACTATTTAGCACTGTCACCAGGTGAACTACCACCATGGGCACTATCACGATGTGCACTATCACCATGAGCACGGTTACCATAGGCACTGTAACAATGTGCAGTGTCACCATCGGTACTGTCTCCATAGGAACTGCCACCAACAGCACTGTCACCATTAACACTGTCACCACCTTGGGACTGTTATTATGAGCATGGTCAGCATGAGAACTGTCGCTGTGAGAACTGCCACCATAGGTATTTTCAACAAGAGTACTGTCACCGTGGGTATTGTCATCATTTGCACTGTCACCATGAGCACTATTACCGTGAGCACTCTCACTGTGGTCACTGACACCATGAGCACTGTTGCCATGGGTACTGGCACAATGCGGACTGGCACCATGAACCCTGTCACTGTGGCCACTATCAATGTGAGCACTCTCACCGTGGTCACTGTCACCATGGGCACTGTTACCAGGAGACCTGTAACCATGGTCACATTCAACATAAGAGCTGTCACCATGGGGACTATCACCTTCGGCACTGTCACCATGGGCACTGTCACCATGAGCACTGTCACCATGGGCCTTGTCACACTGGGCGCTGTCACCGTGAGCACTGCCACAATGGGAAGTATCACCATGGGATTTGTCAGCCTGAGCACTGTCCTCGTGGGCACTGACACCATGACATCTATCACCATAAACACTGTAACAAGGGAACGGTCACCATGAGCACTGCCACAATGGGCCCTGTTATTTATGGCACTGCCAACATGAGCACTGTCACCATGAGCACTGTCACAATGGCCATGACACCATGGGCCCTGTCACCATGGGTATTGTCACCCTAGGTAATCTCGCCATAGGCATTGTCACTGTGAGAATCGTGAACATGGGCAATGTCACCATAAGCACTGTCACCATGAGTACTGTCACCCTGGGTATTTCCACTATGGGCACTGTCACTGTGAGCACTACACCATGAGAATTGTGACTATGGGCACTGTCAACATGGACACTCTCACCATGGGAACTATCACCGTGAACACTGTCAGCATGAACACTGTCACTGTGTGCAGTGTCACCATGCACAATGTCACCGTAAGGACTATCACCGTAAGCAAAGTCACCATGAGCAATGTCACCATGGGCACGGTCACCATTTTGCACTGCCACCATGTGCAGTGTCACCATGGGTAATATCACCATAGGCACTTTCACAGTGAGAAATGTGACCATGCGGAGTGTCTCAATGGGCACTGGCACCATGGGCATTGTCACTGTGAGCACTGTCACAACGGGCACTATCACTATGAAAAATCTCACCATGCTAACTGTCCCCATGGGCACTATCACCGTGAGAAGTGTCACCATGGGCACCGTCACTGTTGGCACTGTCACCATGAACACTGTCACCATGGCTACTATCACTGTGAGAACAGTCACCATGGGCACTGTCAACATGGAGACTATCACCTTGAGCCCTGTCACCATGAGCACTGTCACCATGAGATATTTCAAGAGGGTCACTTTCACCATGAGAACTGTCAACACGGGGACTCTCACCATTGACACTGACTCCAAGGGGTTTTCACGATGAGCACTATCACCATGGGCAGTGTCTCCATGGGAAGGTTCACCATGAGCACTCTCACTATTGGCACTATCACCATCGGCACTGTCATCATCGGCACGGTCTCCGTGAGCACTGTCACAATGGGCATTGTCACACTGGGTGCTTTCACCATGGGCACTGTCACCATTCCACTCTCACCATGGACACTGTGATCTTGGTCACTGCCACCATGGGCTCTGTCACCGTGGGCACTGTCACAATGGGAAGTATAACCATGGGCTTTGTCAGCATGGGCGCTGTCACCGTGGGCATGGCCACCATGACATCTATCACCATAAGCACTGTAAACTTGGGCCCTGTCACCATGAGCACGGTTACCATGAGCACTGCCACAATGAGAACTGTCACTTATGGCACTGTCCACATGAGGAGTGTCACCATGATCACTGTCACCATGGAAAGGAAACCCTGGGCACTGTCACCATGAGCACTCTCACCATGGGAATTGTCACCTTAGGTACAGTCACCATGGGCACTGTCACCGTGAGCACTTTTACCATGAGCTCTGTAACCCTGGGCACTATCACCGTGAGTGTTGTGTACATGGACACTCTCACCATGAGCAATGTCACCATGAATACTGTCACCCTGTGCATTGTCACCATGGGCACTGTCACCATGAGCATTACACCGTGAGAATTGTGACTCTGGGCACTGTCACCATGGGCACATGTGCCATCGGCACTATCGCCGTGAACACTGTCACCATGAGCACTGTCACTGTGTGCAGTTTCAGCATACACACTGTCACCGTAAGCAATGTCACCATGAGCAATATCTCCATGGGCATTGTCACCATTTTGCACTGCCACCACGTGCAGTGTCACCATGGACACTTTTACCGTGAGTACTGTCACCATGGGTAATATCACCATGGGCAATGTCACCCTGAGCACTATTACAGTGAGCACTATCACCATGAGCACTCTCACTGTGGTCACTGTCACCATGAGCACTGTCGCCATGGGTACTGGCACAATGCGGACTGGCACCATGAGCCCTGTCACCGTGGCCACTATCACTGTGAGCACTCTCACCGTGGTCACTGTCACCATTGGCACTGTTACTAGGAGCACTGTCACCATGGTCACATTCAACGTAAGAGCTGTCAACACGGAGACTATCACCATTGGCACTGTCACCATGGGGTTGTCACCATGAGCACTATCACCATGGGCGATGTCTCCATGGGCAGTTTCACCATGAGCACTGTCACTATTGGCACTCTCACCATCGGCACTCTCACCATGGGCACTGTCACCGTGAGCACTGTCACCATGGGCCTTGTCACACTGGGCGCTGTCACCATGGGCACTGTCACCATGAGCACTGTCACAATGGGAAGTATCACCAACGGATTTGTCAGCCTGAGCACTGTCCCTGTGGGCACTGACCCCGTGACATCTATCACCATAAACACTGTAAACATGGGCACTGTCACCATGAGCATGGTCACCATGAGCACTGTCACAACGGGCACTATCACCGTGAGAAATCTCACCATGCTAACTCTCCCCATGGGCACTGTCACCGTGAGAAGTGTCACCATGGGCACTATCACGGTGAGAACAGTCACCATGGTCACTGTCACCATGGGCACTGTCATTAAGAGCATTATCACCCTAAGCACTGTCACTGTGAGAACAGTCACCATGAGCACTGTCAACATGGAAACTATCACCTTGAGCCATGTCACCATGAGCACTGTCACCATGAGATATTTCAACAGGGTCACTTTCACCGTGAGAACTGTGAACACGGGGATTCTCACCATTGACACTGCCTCCGAGGGGTAATCACGATGAGCACTATCACCATGGGCAGTGTCTCCATGGGCAGTTTCACCATGAGCACTCTCACTATTGGCACTATCACCATCGGCACTGTCATCATCGGCACGGTCACCGTGAGCACTGTCACAATGGGCGTTGTCACACTGGGTGCTGTCACCATGGGCACAGTCACCATTCCACTCTCACCATGGGCACTGTGATCTTGGTCACTGTCACCATGGACTCTCTCACCGTGGGCACTGTCACAATGTGAAGTATCACCATGGGCTTTGTCAGCGTGGGCACTGTCACCGTGGGCATGGCCACCATGACATCTATCACCATAAGCACTGTAATCTTGGGCCCTATCACCATGAGCACGGTTACCATGAGCACTGCCACAATGAGAACTGTCACTTATGGCACTGTCCACATGAGGAGTGTCACCATGATCACTGTCACCATGGGCAGGACACCCTGGGTATTGTCACCATGGGCACTGTCACCATGAGCCCACTCACCATGGGAATTGTCAACTTAGGTACTGTCATCATGGGCACTGTCACCGTGAGCACTTTTACCATGAGCTCTGTCACCCTGGGCACTATCACCGTGAGTGTTGTGTACATGGACACTCTCACCATGAGCAATGTCAGAATGAATAATGTTACCCTGTGTATTGTCACCATGGGCACTGTCACCATTAGCATTACACCATGAGAATTGTGACTCTGGGCACTGTCACCATGGGCACATTCGCCATCGGCACTATCGCCAAGAACACTGTCACCGTGAGCCCTGTCACTGTGTGCAGTTTCAGCATACTCACTATCACCGTAAGCAATGTCACCATGAGCAATATCTCCACAGGCACTGTCACCATTTTGCACTGCCACCATGTGCAGTGTCA
The DNA here is from genome assembly GCF_964341445.2 of Mesoplodon mirus. NCBI lineage: Eukaryota > Metazoa > Chordata > Mammalia > Artiodactyla > Ziphiidae > Mesoplodon > Mesoplodon mirus. Next base: position 2,195,133 of record NW_028295808.1, on the reverse strand, counting down.
CCATGGACACTTTTACCATGAGTACTGTCACCATGGGTAATATCACCATGGGCACTGTCACTGTGAGCACTGTCACTATGAGAATTGACACCATAGGCCCTGTCAACATGAGAACTGTCACCATCGGCACTGACAACATGGAGAACATCACCTTGAGCACTGTCAACATGAGCACTGTCACCATGAGCAATGTCACCATGGTCACATTCAATGTAAGAACTGTCACCACGGGGACTATCAACATTGGCAATGTCACAGTGGGGTTGTCACCATGAGCACTATCACCGTGGGCAATGTTTCCATGGGCAGTTTCACCATGAGCACTGTCACTATTGGCACTCTCAGCATGGGCATTGTCACAATGGGCACCATCAACGTGAGCACTGTCAACATGGGCCTTGTCACACTGGGTGTTATCAGCATGGGCACTGTCACTGTGGGCACTGTCCCAATGGGAAGTATCACCATGGGCTTTGTCAGCCTAGGCAGTGTCACTGTGGGCACGGACACCGTGACATCTATCACCATAAACACTGTAAACATGGGCACTGTCACCATGAGCACAGTCACCATGAGCATTGTCACAATGAGCACTGTTACTTATGGCACTGCCAACATGAGCACTGTCATTATGGGCATGACAACATGGACACTGTCACCCTAGGCACTCTCACCATAGGCATTATCACTGTGAGAATTGTGAACATGGACACTGTCTCCATGGGCATTATCACCATGTGCACTGTCACCATGAGTACTATCACCCAGGGTATTTTTACAATGGGCACTGTCACTGTGAGCACTACACCTTAAGAATTGTGACTATGGGCACTGTCACCATGGAAACTCTCACCATAGATCTATCACCATGAACACTGTCACCATGAACACTCTAACTGTGTGCAGTGTCACCATGCACACTGTCACAATAAGGACTATCACCATAAGCAAAGTCACCATGAGCAATGTCACCATGAGCAAAGTCACCAATTTGCACTGACACCATGTGCAGAGTAACCATGCGTTTTATCACCATAGGCACTTCTACCCTGAGAAATGTGACCATGCAGAATGTCTCTATGGGCACTGGCACCATGGGCACTATCACCGTGAGCACTGTCAGCATGTGCACTGTCACTATTTAGCACTGTCACCAGGTGAACTACCACCATGGGCACTGTCACGATGGGCACTATCACTGTGAGCACGGTTACCATGGGCACTGTAACAATGCACAGTGTCACCATCGGTACTGTCCCGATGGGAACTGCCACCAAGAACAGTGTCACCATTAGCACTGTCACCACGAGCACTGGCACCTGGGCACTGCTATTATGAGCACTGTCACCATGAGATCTGTCGCTATGAGAACTGCCACCATGGGTATTTTCAACATGAGTGCTGTCACCATGGTATTGTCACCATTTGCACTGTCACCATGAACACTATTACCGTGAGCACTCTCACTGTGGTCACTGTCACCATGAGCACTGTCGCCATGGGTACTGGCACAATGTAGACAGACACCATGAGCACTGTCACCATGGGCACCATCAGTGTGAGCACTCTCACCATGGCCACTGTCACCTTGGGCACTGTTACCATGAGCACTGTCACCATAGGCAATGGCACCATGGGCCCTGTCATCATGGGCACTCTCACCATGGGCACTATCAGTGTGAGCAGTGTCACCATGGATACTGCAAACATGAGAACTGTCACCGTGAGTACTGTCACCATGAGTACAGTCCTCACGGGTTGTCACCATGTGCACTGTCACCGTGAGAACTGTCAACAGGGGCACTGTCACCATTTTTCACTGCCACCATGTGCAGTGTCACCATGGGCACTATCACCATGGAAAGTATCACCGTGAACACTGTCACCATGAACACTGCAACTGTGTGCAGTGTCAACATGCACACTGTCACCGTAAGGACTATCACTGTAAGCAAAGTCACTATGAGCAATGTCACCATGGGCACTGTCACCATGAGCACTTGATCACTGAGTACTGTCACCATGGGTAATATCACCATGGGCACTGTCACCGTGAGAACTATCACCGTGAGCAATGCCATGATGGGCACTGGCGCCGTGGGTCTTTTCACTATTAGCACTGAAACAATGTGCACTATCACTGTGAGAAATCTCACCGTGCTAACTGTCCCCAAGGGCACTGTCACAGAGGGAAAAGTCATCATGGGCACTGTCACAGTCAGTATTCTCACCATGGGCACTCTCATTGTGGGCAATGCCTCCGTGAGCACCATTACCATGAACACTGCTACCATGAACACTCTCATGATAAGAACTGTCACCATGGGCACAGACACCATGGGCACTCTCACGGTGTGCACTGTCACCAGGGGCACTGTCAAAATGGGCACTGTCACCATGAGCACTGGAACCATGGGCATTCTCACCATGGGCACTATCACCATGAGCAGTATTACCATGGGCACTCTCACTATTTTGCACTGCCACCAGATGCACCATAACCATGTGCACTGTCACCATGGGCAGTGTCACCATCGGTAGTCTAACCATGCGCACTTCCACCACGATCACTGCCACCAAGAGCACTGTCACCATGATCACTGCCACCATGAGCACTGTCACAAGAACTGCCAATATGAGAACTGCCACCATGGGCACTATCACCATGATTAGTGTCACCGTGGGTATTGTCACCTTGGGCACTGTCAACGTGAGAAATATCACCGTGAGCACTATCACCCTGAGCACTGTCACCAAGGGAACAGCTTCAATGCGGATGGTCACCATGAACACTGTCACACTGGGCACTATCACCGTGAGAACAGTCACCGTGGTCACTGTCACCATGAGCACATTTTCTGTGAGCTCGGTCACCCTTGGTATTGTCACCATTGGTGGTATCGCCGTGAGAGTTGTGAACATGGGCACTCTCACCATGGGCAATATAACCATGAATACTGTCACCCTGTGTATTTTCACCATGGGCACTGTCACTGTGAGCACTACACTGTGAGAGTTGTGACTATGGTCACTGTCACCATGGACACTCTCACCATGAGAACTATCACCATGAACACTGTCACCATGAACACTGTCACTGTGTGCAGGTTCATCATGTGCACTGTCACTGTAAGGACTATCACTGTAAGCAAAGTCACCATGAGCAATATCACCATGGGCACTGTCACCATTTTGCACTGCCACCATATGCAGTGGCACCATGGGTAATATCACCATAGCCACTTTCAACATGAGAAATGTAACCGTGTGGAATGTCGTTATGGGCACTGGCACCATGGGAATCATCACAGTGAGCACTGTCACAACAGGCACTATCAACATGAGAAATCTCACCAGGCTAACTGTCCACATGGGCACTGTCACCGTGAGAAGTGTCACCATGGGCACTGTCACTGTCGGCACTGTCACCATGGGCACTGTCATTGTGGGCACTGTCTCCATGGCCACTGCCACCGTGTGCTCTGTCACCATGAACTCTGTAACAATGCCCATTATCACCGTGTGCACTGTCACCATGGGCACTATCACCGTGAGCACTGTCAGCATGTGCACTGTCACTATTTAGCACTGTCACCAAGTGAACTACCACCATGGGCACTGTCACAATGTTCACTATCACCGTGAGCACGGTTACCATGGGCACTGTAACAATGCACAGTGTCACCATCAGTACTGTCCCAATGGGGACTGCCACCAAGAACACTGTCACCATTAGCATTGTCACGACGAGCACTGGCACCTTGGCACTGCTATTATGAGCACTGTCACCATGAGATCTGTCGCTATGAGAACTGCCACCATGGGTATTTTCAACATGAGTACTGTCACCATGGGTATTGTCACCATGGGCACTGTCACCGTGAGCACTACACCATGAGAATTGTGACTATGGGCACTGTCACCATGGGCACATTCACGATCGGCACTATCGCCATGAACACTGTCACCATGAGCACTATCACTGTGTGCAGTTTCACAATACACACTATCACCGTAGGGAATATCACCATAAGCAATGTCACCATGAGCAAGATCACCATGGGCACTGTCACCATTTTGCACTGCCACCATGTGCAGTGTCACCATGGGCAATTTCACTATGAGAACTGTCACCATGGGAAATATCACCGTGGGCACTGTCACCATGAGCACTGTCACTATGAGAATTTACACCATTGGTCCTGTCAACATGAGAACTGTCACCATCGGCACTGTCAACATGGAGACCATCACCTTGAGCACTGTCAACATGAGTACTGTCACCATGAGCAATGTCACCATGGTCACATTTAATGTAAGAACTGTCACCACGGGGACTATCACCGTTGGCAATGTCACGGGCTTGTCACCATGAGCACTATCACCATGGGCGATGTCTCCATGGGCAGTTTCACCATGAGCACTGTCACTATTGGCACTCTCACAATGGGCACCATCACCGTGAGCAGTGTCACCATGGGCCTTGTCACACTGGGTGCTTTTAGCATGGGCACTGTCACCGTGGGCACTGTCTCAATGAGAAGTATAACCATGGGCTTTGTCAGCCTAGGCAGTGTCACTGTGGGCACGGACATCGTGACATCTATCACCATAAACACTGTAAACATGGGCACTGTCACCATGATCACGGTCACCATGAGCATTGATACAATGAGCACTGTTATTTATGGCACTGCCAACATGAGCACTGTCACCATGGGCAAGACACCATGGGCACTGCCACCATGGGCATTGTCACCCTAGGCACTCTCAACATAGGCATTATCACGATGAGAATTGTGAACATGGACACTGTCTCCATGGGCATTAACACCATTAGCACTGTCACCATGAGTACTGTCAGCATGTGCACTGTCACTATTTAGCACTGTCACCAGGTGAACTACCACCATGGGCACTATCACGATGTGCACTATCACCATGAGCACGGTTACCATAGGCACTGTAACAATGTGCAGTGTCACCATCGGTACTGTCTCCATAGGAACTGCCACCAACAGCACTGTCACCATTAACACTGTCACCACCTTGGGACTGTTATTATGAGCATGGTCAGCATGAGAACTGTCGCTGTGAGAACTGCCACCATAGGTATTTTCAACAAGAGTACTGTCACCGTGGGTATTGTCATCATTTGCACTGTCACCATGAGCACTATTACCGTGAGCACTCTCACTGTGGTCACTGACACCATGAGCACTGTTGCCATGGGTACTGGCACAATGCGGACTGGCACCATGAACCCTGTCACTGTGGCCACTATCAATGTGAGCACTCTCACCGTGGTCACTGTCACCATGGGCACTGTTACCAGGAGACCTGTAACCATGGTCACATTCAACATAAGAGCTGTCACCATGGGGACTATCACCTTCGGCACTGTCACCATGGGCACTGTCACCATGAGCACTGTCACCATGGGCCTTGTCACACTGGGCGCTGTCACCGTGAGCACTGCCACAATGGGAAGTATCACCATGGGATTTGTCAGCCTGAGCACTGTCCCCGTGGGCACTGACACCATGACATCTATCACCATAAACACTGTAACAAGGGAACGGTCACCATGAGCACTGCCACAATGGGCCCTGTTATTTATGGCACTGCCAACATGAGCACTGTCACCATGAGCACTGTCACAATGGCCATGACACCATGGGCCCTGTCACCATGGGTATTGTCACCCTAGGTAATCTCGCCATAGGCATTGTCACTGTGAGAATCGTGAACATGGGCAATGTCACCATAAGCACTGTCACCATGAGTACTGTCACCCTGGGTATTTCCACTATGGGCACTGTCACTGTGAGCACTACACCATGAGAATTGTGACTATGGGCACTGTCAACATGGACACTCTCACCATGGGAACTATCACCGTGAACACTGTCAGCATGAACACTGTCACTGTGTGCAGTGTCACCATGCACAATGTCACCGTAAGGACTATCACCGTAAGCAAAGTCACCATGAGCAATGTCACCATGGGCACGGTCACCATTTTGCACTGCCACCATGTGCAGTGTCACCATGGGTAATATCACCATAGGCACTTTCACAGTGAGAAATGTGACCATGCGGAGTGTCTCAATGGGCACTGGCACCATGGGCATTGTCACTGTGAGCACTGTCACAACGGGCACTATCACTATGAAAAATCTCACCATGCTAACTGTCCCCATGGGCACTATCACCGTGAGAAGTGTCACCATGGGCACCGTCACTGTTGGCACTGTCACCATGAACACTGTCACCATGGCTACTATCACTGTGAGAACAGTCACCATGGGCACTGTCAACATGGAGACTATCACCTTGAGCCCTGTCACCATGAGCACTGTCACCATGAGATATTTCAAGAGGGTCACTTTCACCATGAGAACTGTCAACACGGGGACTCTCACCATTGACACTGACTCCAAGGGGTTTTCACGATGAGCACTATCACCATGGGCAGTGTCTCCATGGGAAGGTTCACCATGAGCACTCTCACTATTGGCACTATCACCATCGGCACCGTCATCATCGGCACGGTCTCCGTGAGCACTGTCACAATGGGCATTGTCACACTGGGTGCTTTCACCATGGGCACTGTCACCATTCCACTCTCACCATGGACACTGTGATCTTGGTCACTGCCACCATGGGCTCTGTCACCGTGGGCACTGTCACAATGGGAAGTATAACCATGGGCTTTGTCAGCATGGGCGCTGTCACCGTGGGCATGGCCACCATGACATCTATCACCATAAGCACTGTAAACTTGGGCCCTGTCACCATGAGCACGGTTACCATGAGCACTGCCACAATGAGAACTGTCACTTATGGCACTGTCCACATGAGGAGTGTCACCATGATCACTGTCACCATGGAAAGGAAACCCTGGGCACTGTCACCATGAGCACTCTCACCATGGGAATTGTCACCTTAGGTACAGTCACCATGGGCACTGTCACCGTGAGCACTTTTACCATGAGCTCTGTAACCCTGGGCACTATCACCGTGAGTGTTGTGTACATGGACACTCTCACCATGAGCAATGTCACCATGAATACTGTCACCCTGTGCATTGTCACCATGGGCACTGTCACCATGAGCATTACACCGTGAGAATTGTGACTCTGGGCACTGTCACCATGGGCACATGTGCCATCGGCACTATCGCCGTGAACACTGTCACCATGAGCACTGTCACTGTGTGCAGTTTCAGCATACACACTGTCACCGTAAGCAATGTCACCATGAGCAATATCTCCATGGGCATTGTCACCATTTTGCACTGCCACCACGTGCAGTGTCACCATGGACACTTTTACCGTGAGTACTGTCACCATGGGTAATATCACCATGGGCAATGTCACCCTGAGCACTATTACAGTGAGCACTATCACCATGAGCACTCTCACTGTGGTCACTGTCACCATGAGCACTGTCGCCATGGGTACTGGCACAATGCGGACTGGCACCATGAGCCCTGTCACCGTGGCCACTATCACTGTGAGCACTCTCACCGTGGTCACTGTCACCATTGGCACTGTTACTAGGAGCACTGTCACCATGGTCACATTCAACGTAAGAGCTGTCAACACGGAGACTATCACCATTGGCACTGTCACCATGGGGTTGTCACCATGAGCACTATCACCATGGGCGATGTCTCCATGGGCAGTTTCACCATGAGCACTGTCACTATTGGCACTCTCACCATCGGCACTGTCACCATGGGCACTGTCACCGTGAGCACTGTCACCATGGGCCTTGTCACACTGGGCGCTGTCACCATGGGCACTGTCACCATGAGCACTGTCACAATGGGAAGTATCACCAACGGATTTGTCAGCCTGAGCACTGTCCCTGTGGGCACTGACCCCGTGACATCTATCACCATAAACACTGTAAACATGGGCACTGTCACCATGAGCATGGTCACCATGAGCACTGTCACAACGGGCACTATCACCGTGAGAAATCTCACCATGCTAACTGTCCCCATGGGCACTGTCACCGTGAGAAGTGTCACCATGGGCACTATCACGGTGAGAACAGTCACCATGGTCACTGTCACCATGGGCACTGTCATTAAGAGCATTATCACCCTAAGCACTGTCACTGTGAGAACAGTCACCATGAGCACTGTCAACATGGAAACTATCACCTTGAGCCATGTCACCATGAGCACTGTCACCATGAGATATTTCAACAGGGTCACTTTCACCGTGAGAACTGTGAACACGGGGATTCTCACCATTGACACTGCCTCCGAGGGGTAATCACGATGAGCACTATCACCATGGGCAGTGTCTCCATGGGCAGTTTCACCATGAGCACTCTCACTATTGGCACTATCACCATCGGCACTGTCATCATCGGCACGGTCACCGTGAGCACTGTCACAATGGGCGTTGTCACACTGGGTGCTGTCACCATGGGCACAGTCACCATTCCACTCTCACCATGGGCACTGTGATCTTGGTCACTGTCACCATGGACTCTCTCACCGTGGGCACTGTCACAATGTGAAGTATCACCATGGGCTTTGTCAGCGTGGGCACTGTCACCGTGGGCATGGCCACCATGACATCTATCACCATAAGCACTGTAATCTTGGGCCCTATCACCATGAGCACGGTTACCATGAGCACTGCCACAATGAGAACTGTCACTTATGGCACTGTCCACATGAGGAGTGTCACCATGATCACTGTCACCATGGGCAGGACACCCTGGGTATTGTCACCATGGGCACTGTCACCATGAGCCCACTCACCATGGGAATTGTCAACTTAGGTACTGTCATCATGGGCACTGTCACCGTGAGCACTTTTACCATGAGCTCTGTCACCCTGGGCACTATCACCGTGAGTGTTGTGTACATGGACACTCTCACCATGAGCAATGTCAGAATGAATAATGTTACCCTGTGTATTGTCACCATGGGCACTGTCACCATTAGCATTACACCATGAGAATTGTGACTCTGGGCACTGTCACCATGGGCACATTCGCCATCGGCACTATCGCCAAGAACACTGTCACCGTGAGCCCTGTCACTGTGTGCAGTTTCAGCATACTCACTATCACCGTAAGCAATGTCACCATGAGCAATATCTCCACAGGCACTGTCACCATTTTGCACTGCCACCATGTGCAGTGTCACCATGGACACTTTTACCATGAGTACTGTCACCATGGGTAATATCACCATGGGCACTGTCACTGTGAGCACTGTCACTATGAGAATTGACACCATAGGCCCTGTCAACATGAGAACTGTCACCATCGGCACTGACAACATGGAGAACATCACCTTGAGCACTGTCAACATGAGCACTGTCACCATGAGCAATGTCACCATGGTCACATTCAATGTAAGAACTGTCACCACGGGGACTATCAACATTGGCAATGTCACAGTGGGGTTGTCACCATGAGCACTATCACCGTGGGCAATGTTTCCATGGGCAGTTTCACCATGAGCACTGTCACTATTGGCACTCTCAGCATGGGCATTGTCACAATGGGCACCATCAACGTGAGCACTGTCAACATGGGCCTTGTCACACTGGGTGTTATCAGCATGGGCACTGTCACTGTGGGCACTGTCCCAATGGGAAGTATCACCATGGGCTTTGTCAGCCTAGGCAGTGTCACTGTGGGCACGGACACCGTGACATCTATCACCATAAACACTGTAAACATGGGCACTGTCACCATGAGCACAGTCACCATGAGCATTGTCACAATGAGCACTGTTACTTATGGCACTGCCAACATGAGCACTGTCATTATGGGCATGACAACATGGACACTGTCACCCTAGGCACTCTCACCATAGGCATTATCACTGTGAGAATTGTGAACATGGACACTGTCTCCATGGGCATTATCACCATGTGCACTGTCACCATGAGTACTATCACCCAGGGTATTTTTACAATGGGCACTGTCACTGTGAGCACTACACCTTAAGAATTGTGACTATGGGCACTGTCACCATGGAAACTCTCACCATAGATCTATCACCATGAACACTGTCACCATGAACACTCTAACTGTGTGCAGTGTCACCATGCACACTGTCACAATAAGGACTATCACCATAAGCAAAGTCACCATGAGCAATGTCACCATGAGCAAAGTCACCAATTTGCACTGACACCATGTGCAGAGTAACCATGCGTTTTATCACCATAGGCACTTCTACCCTGAGAAATGTGACCATGCAGAATGTCTCTATGGGCACTGGCACCATGGGCACTATCACCGTGAGCACTGTCAGCATGTGCACTGTCACTATTTAGCACTGTCACCAGGTGAACTACCACCATGGGCACTGTCACGATGGGCACTATCACTGTGAGCACGGTTACCATGGGCACTGTAACAATGCACAGTGTCACCATCGGTACTGTCCCGATGGGAACTGCCACCAAGAACAGTGTCACCATTAGCACTGTCACCACGAGCACTGGCACCTGGGCACTGCTATTATGAGCACTGTCACCATGAGATCTGTCGCTATGAGAACTGCCACCATGGGTATTTTCAACATGAGTGCTGTCACCATGGTATTGTCACCATTTGCACTGTCACCATGAACACTATTACCGTGAGCACTCTCACTGTGGTCACTGTCACCATGAGCACTGTCGCCATGGGTACTGGCACAATGTAGACAGACACCATGAGCACTGTCACCATGGGCACCATCAGTGTGAGCACTCTCACCATGGCCACTGTCACCTTGGGCACTGTTACCATGAGCACTGTCACCATAGGCAATGGCACCATGGGCCCTGTCATCATGGGCACTCTCACCATGGGCACTATCAGTGTGAGCAGTGTCACCATGGATACTGCAAACATGAGAACTGTCACCGTGAGTACTGTCACCATGAGTACAGTCCTCACGGGTTGTCACCATGTGCACTGTCACCGTGAGAACTGTCAACAGGGGCACTGTCACCATTTTTCACTGCCACCATGTGCAGTGTCACCATGGGCACTATCACCATGGAAAGTATCACCGTGAACACTGTCACCATGAACACTGCAACTGTGTGCAGTGTCAACATGCACACTGTCACCGTAAGGACTATCACTGTAAGCAAAGTCACTATGAGCAATGTCACCATGGGCACTGTCACCATGAGCACTTGATCACTGAGTACTGTCACCATGGGTAATATCACCATGGGCACTGTCACCGTGAGAACTATCACCGTGAGCAATGCCATGATGGGCACTGGCGCCGTGGGTCTTTTCACTATTAGCACTGAAACAATGTGCACTATCACTGTGAGAAATCTCACCGTGCTAACTGTCCCCAAGGGCACTGTCACAGAGGGAAAAGTCATCATGGGCACTGTCACAGTCAGTATTCTCACCATGGGCACTCTCATTGTGGGCAATGCCTCCGTGAGCACCATTACCATGAACACTGCTACCATGAACACTCTCATGATAAGAACTGTCACCATGGGCACAGACACCATGGGCACTCTCACGGTGTGCACTGTCACCAGGGGCACTGTCAAAATGGGCACTGTCACCATGAGCACTGGAACCATGGGCATTCTCACCATGGGCACTATCACCATGAGCAGTATTACCATGGGCACTCTCACTATTTTGCACTGCCACCAGATGCACCATAACCATGTGCACTGTCACCATGGGCAGTGTCACCATCGGTAGTCTAACCATGCGCACTTCCACCACGATCACTGCCACCAAGAGCACTGTCACCATGATCACTGCCACCATGAGCACTGTCACAAGAACTGCCAATATGAGAACTGCCACCATGGGCACTATCACCATGATTAGTGTCACCGTGGGTATTGTCACCTTGGGCACTGTCAACATGAGAAATATCACCGTGAGCACTATCACCCTGAGCACTGTCACCAAGGGAACAGCTTCAATGCGGATGGTCACCATGAACACTGTCACACTGGGCACTATCACCGTGAGAACAGTCACCGTGGTCACTGTCACCATGAGCACATTTTCTGTGAGCTCGGTCACCCTTGGTATTGTCACCATTGGTGGTATCGCCGTGAGAGTTGTGAACATGGGCACTCTCACCATGGGCAATATAACCATGAATACTGTCACCCTGTGTATTTTCACCATGGGCACTGTCACTGTGAGCACTACACTGTGAGAGTTGTGACTATGGTCACTGTCACCATGGACACTCTCACCATGAGAACTATCACCATGAACACTGTCACCATGAACACTGTCACTGTGTGCAGGTTCATCATGTGCACTGTCACTGTAAGGACTATCACTGTAAGCAAAGTCACCATGAGCAATATCACCATGGGCACTGTCACCATTTTGCACTGCCACCATATGCAGTGGCACCATGGGTAATATCACCATAGCCACTTTCAACATGAGAAATGTAACCGTGTGGAATGTCGTTATGGGCACTGGCACCATGGGAATCATCACAGTGAGCACTGTCACAACAGGCACTATCAACATGAGAAATCTCACCAGGCTAACTGTCCACATGGGCACTGTCACCGTGAGAAGTGTCACCATGGGCACTGTCACCATGGGCACTGTCATTGTGGGCACTGTCTCCATGGCCACTGCCACCGTGTGCTCTGTCACCATGAACTCTGTAACAATGCCCATTATCACCGTGTGCACTGTCACCATGGGCACTATCACCGTGAGCACTGTCAGCATGTGCACTGTCACTATTTAGCACTGTCACCAAGTGAACTACCACCATGGGCACTGTCACAATGTTCACTATCACCGTGAGCACGGTTACCATGGGCACTGTAACAATGCACAGTGTCACCATCAGTACTGTCCCAATGGGGACTGCCACCAAGAACACTGTCACCATTAGCATTGTCACGACGAGCACTGGCACCTTGGCACTGCTATTATGAGCACTGTCACCATGAGATCTGTCGCTATGAGAACTGCCACCATGGGTATTTTCAACATGAGTACTGTCACCATGGGTATTGTCACCATGGGCACTGTCACCGTGAGCACTACACCGTGAGAATTGTGACTATGGGCACTGTCACCATGGGCACATTCACGATCGGCACTATCGCCATGAACACTGTCACCATGAGCACTATCACTGTGTGCAGTTTCACAATACACACTATCACCGTAGGGAATATCACCATAAGCAATGTCACCATGAGCAAGATCACCATGGGCACTGTCACCATTTTGCACTGCCACCATGTGCAGTGTCACCATGGGCAATTTCACTATGAGAACTGTCACCATGGGAAATATCACCGTGGGCACTGTCACCATGAGCACTGTCACTATGAGAATTTACACCATTGGTCCTGTCAACATGAGAACTGTCACCATCGGCACTGTCAACATGGAGACCATCACCTTGAGCACTGTCAACATGAGTACTGTCACCATGAGCAATGTCACCATGGTCACATTTAATGTAAGAACTGTCACCACGGGGACTATCACCGTTGGCAATGTCACGGGCTTGTCACCATGAGCACTATCACCATGGGCGATGTCTCCATGGGCAGTTTCACCATGAGCACTGTCACTATTGGCACTCTCAGCATGGGCACTGTCACAATGGGCACCATCACCGTGAGCAGTGTCACCATGGGCCTTGTCACACTGGGTGCTTTTAGCATGGGCACTGTCACCGTGGGCACTGTCTCAATGAGAAGTATAACCATGGGCTTTGTCAGCCTAGGCAGTGTCACTGTGGGCACGGACATCGTGACATCTATCACCATAAACACTGTAAACATGGGCACTGTCACCATGATCACGGTCACCATGAGCATTGATACAATGAGCACTGTTATTTATGGCACTGCCAACATGAGCACTGTCACCATGGGCAAGACACCATGGGCACTGCCACCATGGGCATTGTCACCCTAGGCACTCTCAACATAGGCATTATCACGATGAGAATTGTGAACATGGACACTGTCTCCATGGGCATTAACACCATTAGCACTGTCACCATGAGTACTGTCAGCATGTGCACTGTCACTATTTAGCACTGTCACCAGGTGAACTACCACCATGGGCACTATCACGATGTGCACTATCACCATGAGCACGGTTACCATAGGCACTGTAACAATGTGCAGTGTCACCATCGGTACTGTCTCCATAGGAACTGCCACCAACAGCACTGTCACCATTAACACTGTCACCACCTTGGGACTGTTATTATGAGCATGGTCAGCATGAGAACTGTCGCTGTGAGAACTGCCACCATAGGTATTTTCAACAAGAGTACTGTCACCGTGGGTATTGTCATCATTTGCACTGTCACCATGAGCACTATTACCGTGAGCACTCTCACTGTGGTCACTGACACCATGAGCACTGTTGCCATGGGTACTGGCACAATGCGGACTGGCACCATGAACCCTGTCACTGTGGCCACTATCAATGTGAGCACTCTCACCGTGGTCACTGTCACCATGGGCACTGTTACCAGGAGACCTGTAACCATGGTCACATTCAACATAAGAGCTGTCACCATGGGGACTATCACCTTCGGCACTGTCACCATGGGCACTGTCACCATGAGCACTGTCACCATGGGCCTTGTCACACTGGGCGCTGTCACCGTGAGCACTGCCACAATGGGAAGTATCACCATGGGATTTGTCAGCCTGAGCACTGTCCTCGTGGGCACTGACACCATGACATCTATCACCATAAACACTGTAACAAGGGAACGGTCACCATGAGCACTGCCACAATGGGCCCTGTTATTTATGGCACTGCCAACATGAGCACTGTCACCATGAGCACTGTCACAATGGCCATGACACCATGGGCCCTGTCACCATGGGTATTGTCACCCTAGGTAATCTCGCCATAGGCATTGTCACTGTGAGAATCGTGAACATGGGCAATGTCACCATAAGCACTGTCACCATGAGTACTGTCACCCTGGGTATTTCCACTATGGGCACTGTCACTGTGAGCACTACACCATGAGAATTGTGACTATGGGCACTGTCAACATGGACACTCTCACCATGGGAACTATCACCGTGAACACTGTCAGCATGAACACTGTCACTGTGTGCAGTGTCACCATGCACAATGTCACCGTAAGGACTATCACCGTAAGCAAAGTCACCATGAGCAATGTCACCATGGGCACGGTCACCATTTTGCACTGCCACCATGTGCAGTGTCACCATGGGTAATATCACCATAGGCACTTTCACAGTGAGAAATGTGACCATGCGGAGTGTCTCAATGGGCACTGGCACCATGGGCATTGTCACTGTGAGCACTGTCACAACGGGCACTATCACTATGAAAAATCTCACCATGCTAACTGTCCCCATGGGCACTATCACCGTGAGAAGTGTCACCATGGGCACCGTCACTGTTGGCACTGTCACCATGAACACTGTCACCATGGCTACTATCACTGTGAGAACAGTCACCATGGGCACTGTCAACATGGAGACTATCACCTTGAGCCCTGTCACCATGAGCACTGTCACCATGAGATATTTCAAGAGGGTCACTTTCACCATGAGAACTGTCAACACGGGGACTCTCACCATTGACACTGACTCCAAGGGGTTTTCACGATGAGCACTATCACCATGGGCAGTGTCTCCATGGGAAGGTTCACCATGAGCACTCTCACTATTGGCACTATCACCATCGGCACTGTCATCATCGGCACGGTCACCGTGAGCACTGTCACAATGGGCGTTGTCACACTGGGTGCTGTCACCATGGGCACAGTCACCATTCCACTCTCACCATGGGCACTGTGATCTTGGTCACTGTCACCATGGACTCTCTCACCGTGGGCACTGTCACAATGTGAAGTATCACCATGGGCTTTGTCAGCGTGGGCACTGTCACCGTGGGCATGGCCACCATGACATCTATCACCATAAGCACTGTAATCTTGGGCCCTATCACCATGAGCACGGTTACCATGAGCACTGCCACAATGAGAACTGTCACTTATGGCACTGTCCACATGAGGAGTGTCACCATGATCACTGTCACCATGGGCAGGACACCCTGGGTATTGTCACCATGGGCACTGTCACCATGAGCCCACTCACCATGGGAATTGTCAACTTAGGTACTGTCATCATGGGCACTGTCACCGTGAGCACTTTTACCATGAGCTCTGTCACCCTGGGCACTATCACCGTGAGTGTTGTGTACATGGACACTCTCACCATGAGCAATGTCAGAATGAATAATGTTACCCTGTGTATTGTCACCATGGGCACTGTCACCATTAGCATTACACCATGAGAATTGTGACTCTGGGCACTGTCACCATGGGCACATTCGCCATCGGCACTATCGCCAAGAACACTGTCACCGTGAGCCCTGTCACTGTGTGCAGTTTCAGCATACTCACTATCACCGTAAGCAATGTCACCATGAGCAATATCTCCACAGGCACTGTCACCATTTTGCACTGCCACCATGTGCAGTGTCACCATGGACACTTTTACCATGAGTACTGTCACCATGGGTAATATCACCATGGGCACTGTCACTGTGAGCACTGTCACTATGAGAATTGACACCATAGGCCCTGTCAACATGAGAACTGTCACCATCGGCACTGACAACATGGAGAACATCACCTTGAGCACTGTCACCATGAGCACTGTCACCATGAGCAATGTCACCATGGTCACATTCAATGTAAGAACTGTCACCACGGGGACTATCAACATTGGCAATGTCACAGTGGGGTTGTCACCATGAGCACTATCACCGTGGGCAATGTTTCCATGGGCAGTTTCACCATGAGCACTGTCACTATTGGCACTCTCAGCATGGGCATTGTCACAATGGGCACCATCAACGTGAGCACTGTCAACATGGGCCTTGTCACACTGGGTGTTATCAGCATGGGCACTGTCACTGTGGGCACTGTCCCAATGGGAAGTATCACCATGGGCTTTGTCAGCCTAGGCAGTGTCACTGTGGGCACGGACACCGTGACATCTATCACCATAAACACTGTAAACATGGGCACTGTCACCATGAGCACAGTCACCATGAGCATTGTCACAATGAGCACTGTTACTTATGGCACTGCCAACATGAGCACTGTCATTATGGGCATGACAACATGGACACTGTCACCCTAGGCACTCTCACCATAGGCATTATCACTGTGAGAATTGTGAACATGGACACTGTCTCCATGGGCATTATCACCATGTGCACTGTCACCATGAGTACTATCACCCAGGGTATTTTTACAATGGGCACTGTCACTGTGAGCACTACACCTTAAGAATTGTGACTATGGGCACTGTCACCATGGAAACTCTCACCATAGTTCTATCACCATGAACACTGTCACCATGAACACTCTAACTGTGTGCAGTGTCACCATGCACACTGTCACAATAAGGACTATCACCATAAGCAAAGTCACCATGAGCAATGTCACCATGAGCAAAGTCACCAATTTGCACTGACACCATGTGCAGAGTAACCATGCGTTTTATCACCATAGGCACTTCTACCCTGAGAAATGTGACCATGCAGAATGTCTCTATGGGCACTGGCACCATGGGCACTATCACCGTGAGCACTGTCAGCATGTGCACTGTCACTATTTAGCACTGTCACCAGGTGAACTACCACCATGGGCACTGTCACGATGGGCACTATCACTGTGAGCACGGTTACCATGGGCACTGTAACAATGCACAGTGTCACCATCGGTACTGTCCCGATGGGAACTGCCACCAAGAACAGTGTCACCATTAGCACTGTCACCACGAGCACTGGCACCTGGGCACTGCTATTATGAGCACTCTCACCATGAGATCTGTCGCTATGAGAACTGCCACCATGGGTATTTTCAACATGAGTACTGTCACCATGGTATTGTCACCATTTGCACTGTCACCATGAACACTATTACCGTGAGCACTCTCACTGTGGTCACTGTCACCATGAGCACTGTCGCCATGGGTACTGGCACAATGTAGACAGACACCATGAGCACTATCACCATGGGCAGTGTCTCCATGGGCAGTTTCACCATGAGCACTCTCACTATTGGCACTATCACCATCGGCACTGTCATCATCGGCACGGTCACCGTGAGCACTGTCACAATGGGCGTTGTCACACTGGGTGCTGTCACCATGGGCACAGTCACCATTCCACTCTCACCATGGGCACTGTGATCTTGGTCACTGTCACCATGGACTCTCTCACCGTGGGCACTGTCACAATGTGAAGTATCACCATGGGCTTTGTCAGCGTGGGCACTGTCACCGTGGGCATGGCCACCATGACATCTATCACCATAAGCACTGTAATCTTGGGCCCTATCACCATGAGCACGGTTACCATGAGCACTGCCACAATGAGAACTGTCACTTATGGCACTGTCCACATGAGGAGTGTCACCATGATCACTGTCACCATGGGCAGGACACCCTGGGTATTGTCACCATGGGCACTGTCACCATGAGCCCACTCACCATGGGAATTGTCAACTTAGGTACTGTCATCATGGGCACTGTCACCGTGAGCACTTTTACCATGAGCTCTGTCACCCTGGGCACTATCACCGTGAGTGTTGTGTACATGGACACTCTCACCATGAGCAATGTCAGAATGAATAATGTTACCCTGTGTATTGTCACCATGGGCACTGTCACCATTAGCATTACACCATGAGAATTGTGACTCTGGGCACTGTCACCATGGGCACATTCGCCATCGGCACTATCGCCAAGAACACTGTCACCGTGAGCCCTGTCACTGTGTGCAGTTTCAGCATACTCACTATCACCGTAAGCAATGTCACCATGAGCAATATCTCCACAGGCACTGTCACCATTTTGCACTGCCACCATGTGCAGTGTCACCATGGACACTTTTACCATGAGTACTGTCACCATGGGTAATATCACCATGGGCACTGTCACTGTGAGCACTGTCACTATGAGAATTGACACCATAGGCCCTGTCAACATGAGAACTGTCACCATCGGCACTGACAACATGGAGAACATCACCTTGAGCACTGTCAACATGAGCACTGTCACCATGAGCAATGTCACCATGGTCACATTCAATGTAAGAACTGTCACCACGGGGACTATCAACATTGGCAATGTCACAGTGGGGTTGTCACCATGAGCACTATCACCGTGGGCAATGTTTCCATGGGCAGTTTCACCATGAGCACTGTCACTATTGGCACTCTCAGCATGGGCATTGTCACAATGGGCACCATCAACGTGAGCACTGTCAACATGGGCCTTGTCACACTGGGTGTTATCAGCATGGGCACTGTCACTGTGGGCACTGTCCCAATGGGAAGTATCACCATGGGCTTTGTCAGCCTAGGCAGTGTCACTGTGGGCACGGACACCGTGACATCTATCACCATAAACACTGTAAACATGGGCACTGTCACCATGAGCACAGTCACCATGAGCATTGTCACAATGAGCACTGTTACTTATGGCACTGCCAACATGAGCACTGTCATTATGGGCATGACAACATGGACACTGTCACCCTAGGCACTCTCACCATAGGCATTATCACTGTGAGAATTGTGAACATGGACACTGTCTCCATGGGCATTATCACCATGTGCACTGTCACCATGAGTACTATCACCCAGGGTATTTTTACAATGGGCACTGTCACTGTGAGCACTACACCTTAAGAATTGTGACTATGGGCACTGTCACCATGGAAACTCTCACCATAGATCTATCACCATGAACACTGTCACCATGAACACTCTAACTGTGTGCAGTGTCACCATGCACACTGTCACAATAAGGACTATCACCATAAGCAAAGTCACCATGAGCAATGTCACCATGAGCAAAGTCACCAATTTGCACTGACACCATGTGCAGAGTAACCATGCGTTTTATCACCATAGGCACTTCTACCCTGAGAAATGTGACCATGCAGAATGTCTCTATGGGCACTGGCACCATGGGCACTATCACCGTGAGCACTGTCAGCATGTGCACTGTCACTATTTAGCACTGTCACCAGGTGAACTACCACCATGGGCACTGTCACGATGGGCACTATCACTGTGAGCACGGTTACCATGGGCACTGTAACAATGCACAGTGTCACCATCGGTACTGTCCCGATGGGAACTGCCACCAAGAACAGTGTCACCATTAGCACTGTCACCACGAGCACTGGCACCTGGGCACTGCTATTATGAGCACTGTCACCATGAGATCTGTCGCTATGAGAACTGCCACCATGGGTATTTTCAACATGAGTGCTGTCACCATGGTATTGTCACCATTTGCACTGTCACCATGAACACTATTACCGTGAGCACTCTCACTGTGGTCACTGTCACCATGAGCACTGTCGCCATGGGTACTGGCACAATGTAGACAGACACCGTGAGCACTGTCACCATGGGCACCATCAGTGTGAGCACTCTCACCATGGCCACTGTCACCTTGGGCACTGTTACCATGAGCACTGTCACCATAGGCAATGGCACCATGGGCCCTGTCATCATGGGCACTCTCACCATGGGCACTATCAGTGTGAGCAGTGTCACCATGGATACTGCAAACATGAGAACTGTCACCGTGAGTACTGTCACCATGAGTACAGTCCTCACGGGTTGTCACCATGTGCACTGTCACCGTGAGAACTGTCAACAGGGGCACTGTCACCATTTTTCACTGCCACCATGTGCAGTGTCACCATGGGCACTATCACCATGGAAAGTATCACCGTGAACACTGTCACCATGAACACTGCAACTGTGTGCAGTGTCAACATGCACACTGTCACCGTAAGGACTATCACTGTAAGCAAAGTCACTATGAGCAATGTCACCATGGGCACTGTCACCATGAGCACTTGATCACTGAGTACTGTCACCATGGGTAATATCACCATGGGCACTGTCACCGTGAGAACTATCACCGTGAGCAATGCCATGATGGGCACTGGCGCCGTGGGTCTTTTCACTATTAGCACTGAAACAATGTGCACTATCACTGTGAGAAATCTCACCGTGCTAACTGTCCCCAAGGGCACTGTCACAGAGGGAAAAGTCATCATGGGCACTGTCACAGTCAGTATTCTCACCATGGGCACTCTCATTGTGGGCAATGCCTCCGTGAGCACCATTACCATGAACACTGCTACCATGAACACTCTCATGATAAGAACTGTCACCATGGGCACAGACACCATGGGCACTCTCACGGTGTGCACTGTCACCAGGGGCACTGTCAAAATGGGCACTGTCACCATGAGCACTGGAACCATGGGCATTCTCACCATGGGCACTATCACCATGAGCAGTATTACCATGGGCACTCTCACTATTTTGCACTGCCACCAGATGCACCATAACCATGTGCACTGTCACCATGGGCAGTGTCACCATCGGTAGTCTAACCATGCGCACTTCCACCACGATCACTGCCACCAAGAGCACTGTCACCATGATCACTGCCACCATGAGCACTGTCACAAGAACTGCCAATATGAGAACTGCCACCATGGGCACTATCACCATGATTAGTGTCACTGTGGGTATTGTCACCTTGGGCACTGTCAACGTGAGAAATATCACCGTGAGCACTATCACCCTGAGCACTGTCACCAAGGGAACAGCTTCAATGCGGATGGTCACCATGAACACTGTCACACTGGGCACTATCACCGTGAGAACAGTCACCGTGGTCACTGTCACCATGAGCACATTTTCTGTGAGCTCGGTCACCCTTGGTATTGTCACCATTGGTGGTATCGCCGTGAGAGTTGTGAACATGGGCACTCTCACCATGGGCAATATAACCATGAATACTGTCACCCTGTGTATTTTCACCATGGGCACTGTCACTGTGAGCACTACACTGTGAGAGTTGTGACTATGGTCACTGTCACCATGGACACTCTCACCATGAGAACTATCACCATGAACACTGTCACCATGAACACTGTCACTGTGTGCAGGTTCATCATGTGCACTGTCACTGTAAGGACTATCACTGTAAGCAAAGTCACCATGAGCAATATCACCATGGGCACTGTCACCATTTTGCACTGCCACCATATGCAGTGGCACCATGGGTAATATCACCATAGCCACTTTCAACATGAGAAATGTAACCGTGTGGAATGTCGTTATGGGCACTGGCACCATGGGAATCATCACAGTGAGCACTGTCACAACAGGCACTATCAACATGAGAAATCTCACCAGGCTAACTGTCCACATGGGCACTGTCACCGTGAGAAGTGTCACCATGGGCACTGTCACCATGGGCACTGTCATTGTGGGCACTGTCTCCATGGCCACTGCCACCGTGTGCTCTGTCACCATGAACTCTGTAACAATGCCCATTATCACCGTGTGCACTGTCACCATGGGCACTATCACCGTGAGCACTGTCAGCATGTGCACTGTCACTATTTAGCACTGTCACCAAGTGAACTACCACCATGGGCACTGTCACAATGTTCACTATCACCGTGAGCACGGTTACCATGGGCACTGTAACAATGCACAGTGTCACCATCAGTACTGTCCCAATGGGGACTGCCACCAAGAACACTGTCACCATTAGCATTGTCACGACGAGCACTGGCACCTTGGCACTGCTATTATGAGCACTGTCACCATGAGATCTGTCGCTATGAGAACTGCCACCATGGGTATTTTCAACATGAGTACTGTCACCATGGGTATTGTCACCATGGGCACTGTCACCGTGAGCACTACACCGTGAGAATTGTGACTATGGGCACTGTCACCATGGGCACATTCACGATCGGCACTATCGCCATGAACACTGTCACCATGAGCACTATCACTGTGTGCAGTTTCACAATACACACTATCACCGTAGGGAATATCACCATAAGCAATGTCACCATGAGCAAGATCACCATGGGCACTGTCACCATTTTGCACTGCCACCATGTGCAGTGTCACCATGGGCAATTTCACTATGAGAACTGTCACCATGGGAAATATCACCGTGGGCACTGTCACCATGAGCACTGTCACTATGAGAATTTACACCATTGGTCCTGTCAACATGAGAACTGTCACCATCGGCACTGTCAACATGGAGACCATCACCTTGAGCACTGTCAACATGAGTACTGTCACCATGAGCAATGTCACCATGGTCACATTTAATGTAAGAACTGTCACCACGGGGACTATCACCGTTGGCAATGTCACGGGCTTGTCACCATGAGCACTATCACCATGGGCGATGTCTCCATGGGCAGTTTCACCATGAGCACTGTCACTATTGGCACTCTCAGCATGGGCACTGTCACAATGGGCACCATCACCGTGAGCAGTGTCACCATGGGCCTTGTCACACTGGGTGCTTTTAGCATGGGCACTGTCACCGTGGGCACTGTCTCAATGAGAAGTATAACCATGGGCTTTGTCAGCCTAGGCAGTGTCACTGTGGGCACGGACATCGTGACATCTATCACCATAAACACTGTAAACATGGGCACTGTCACCATGATCACGGTCACCATGAGCATTGATACAATGAGCACTGTTATTTATGGCACTGCCAACATGAGCACTGTCACCATGGGCAAGACACCATGGGCACTGCCACCATGGGCATTGTCACCCTAGGCACTCTCAACATAGGCATTATCACGATGAGAATTGTGAACATGGACACTGTCTCCATGGGCATTAACACCATTAGCACTGTCACCATGAGTACTGTCAGCATGTGCACTGTCACTATTTAGCACTGTCACCAGGTGAACTACCACCATGGGCACTATCACGATGTGCACTATCACCATGAGCACGGTTACCATAGGCACTGTAACAATGTGCAGTGTCACCATCGGTACTGTCTCCATAGGAACTGCCACCAACAGCACTGTCACCATTAACACTGTCACCACCTTGGGACTGTTATTATGAGCATGGTCAGCATGAGAACTGTCGCTGTGAGAACTGCCACCATAGGTATTTTCAACAAGAGTACTGTCACCGTGGGTATTGTCATCATTTGCACTGTCACCATGAGCACTATTACCGTGAGCACTCTCACTGTGGTCACTGACACCATGAGCACTGTTGCCATGGGTACTGGCACAATGCGGACTGGCACCATGAACCCTGTCACTGTGGCCACTATCAATGTGAGCACTCTCACCGTGGTCACTGTCACCATGGGCACTGTTACCAGGAGACCTGTAACCATGGTCACATTCAACATAAGAGCTGTCACCATGGGGACTATCACCTTCGGCACTGTCACCATGGGCACTGTCACCATGAGCACTGTCACCATGGGCCTTGTCACACTGGGCGCTGTCACCGTGAGCACTGCCACAATGGGAAGTATCACCATGGGATTTGTCAGCCTGAGCACTGTCCCCGTGGGCACTGACACCATGACATCTATCACCATAAACACTGTAACAAGGGAACGGTCACCATGAGCACTGCCACAATGGGCCCTGTTATTTATGGCACTGCCAACATGAGCACTGTCACCATGAGCACTGTCACAATGGCCATGACACCATGGGCCCTGTCACCATGGGTATTGTCACCCTAGGTAATCTCGCCATAGGCATTGTCACTGTGAGAATCGTGAACATGGGCAATGTCACCATAAGCACTGTCACCATGAGTACTGTCACCCTGGGTATTTCCACTATGGGCACTGTCACTGTGAGCACTACACCATGAGAATTGTGACTATGGGCACTGTCAACATGGACACTCTCACCATGGGAACTATCACCGTGAACACTGTCAGCATGAACACTGTCACTGTGTGCAGTGTCACCATGCACAATGTCACCGTAAGGACTATCACCGTAAGCAAAGTCACCATGAGCAATGTCACCATGGGCACGGTCACCATTTTGCACTGCCACCATGTGCAGTGTCACCATGGGTAATATCACCATAGGCACTTTCACAGTGAGAAATGTGACCATGCGGAGTGTCTCAATGGGCACTGGCACCATGGGCATTGTCACTGTGAGCACTGTCACAACGGGCACTATCACTATGAAAAATCTCACCATGCTAACTGTCCCCATGGGCACTATCACCGTGAGAAGTGTCACCATGGGCACCGTCACTGTTGGCACTGTCACCATGAACACTGTCACCATGGCTACTATCACTGTGAGAACAGTCACCATGGGCACTGTCAACATGGAGACTATCACCTTGAGCCCTGTCACCATGAGCACTGTCACCATGAGATATTTCAAGAGGGTCACTTTCACCATGAGAACTGTCAACACGGGGACTCTCACCATTGACACTGACTCCAAGGGGTTTTCACGATGAGCACTATCACCATGGGCAGTGTCTCCATGGGAAGGTTCACCATGAGCACTCTCACTATTGGCACTATCACCATCGGCACCGTCATCATCGGCACGGTCTCCGTGAGCACTGTCACAATGGGCATTGTCACACTGGGTGCTTTCACCATGGGCACTGTCACCATTCCACTCTCACCATGGACACTGTGATCTTGGTCACTGCCACCATGGGCTCTGTCACCGTGGGCACTGTCACAATGGGAAGTATAACCATGGGCTTTGTCAGCATGGGCGCTGTCACCGTGGGCATGGCCACCATGACATCTATCACCATAAGCACTGTAAACTTGGGCCCTGTCACCATGAGCACGGTTACCATGAGCACTGCCACAATGAGAACTGTCACTTATGGCACTGTCCACATGAGGAGTGTCACCATGATCACTGTCACCATGGAAAGGAAACCCTGGGCACTGTCACCATGAGCACTCTCACCATGGGAATTGTCACCTTAGGTACAGTCACCATGGGCACTGTCACCGTGAGCACTTTTACCATGAGCTCTGTAACCCTGGGCACTATCACCGTGAGTGTTGTGTACATGGACACTCTCACCATGAGCAATGTCACCATGAATACTGTCACCCTGTGCATTGTCACCATGGGCACTGTCACCATGAGCATTACACCGTGAGAATTGTGACTCTGGGCACTGTCACCATGGGCACATGTGCCATCGGCACTATCGCCGTGAACACTGTCACCATGAGCACTGTCACTGTGTGCAGTTTCAGCATACACACTGTCACCGTAAGCAATGTCACCATGAGCAATATCTCCATGGGCATTGTCACCATTTTGCACTGCCACCACGTGCAGTGTCACCATGGACACTTTTACCGTGAGTACTGTCACCATGGGTAATATCACCATGGGCAATGTCACCCTGAGCACTATTACAGTGAGCACTATCACCATGAGCACTCTCACTGTGGTCACTGTCACCATGAGCACTGTCGCCATGGGTACTGGCACAATGCGGACTGGCACCATGAGCCCTGTCACCGTGGCCACTATCACTGTGAGCACTCTCACCGTGGTCACTGTCACCATTGGCACTGTTACTAGGAGCACTGTCACCATGGTCACATTCAACGTAAGAGCTGTCAACACGGAGACTATCACCATTGGCACTGTCACCATGGGGTTGTCACCATGAGCACTATCACCATGGGCGATGTCTCCATGGGCAGTTTCACCATGAGCACTGTCACTATTGGCACTCTCACCATCGGCACTGTCACCATGGGCACTGTCACCGTGAGCACTGTCACCATGGGCCTTGTCACACTGGGCGCTGTCACCATGGGCACTGTCACCATGAGCACTGTCACAATGGGAAGTATCACCAACGGATTTGTCAGCCTGAGCACTGTCCCTGTGGGCACTGACCCCGTGACATCTATTACCATAAACACTGTAAACATGGGCACTGTCACCATGAGCATGGTCACCATGAGCACTGTCACAACGGGCACTATCACCGTGAGAAATCTCACCATGCTAACTCTCCCCATGGGCACTGTCACCGTGAGAAGTGTCACCATGGGCACTATCACGGTGAGAACAGTCACCATGGTCACTGTCACCATGGGCACTGTCATTAAGAGCATTATCACCCTAAGCACTGTCACTGTGAGAACAGTCACCATGAGCACTGTCAACATGGAAACTATCACCTTGAGCCATGTCACCATGAGCACTGTCACCATGAGATATTTCAACAGGGTCACTTTCACCGTGAGAACTGTGAACACGGGGATTCTCACCATTGACACTGCCTCCGAGGGGTAATCACGATGAGCACTATCACCATGGGCAGTGTCTCCATGGGCAGTTTCACCATGAGCACTCTCACTATTGGCACTATCACCATCGGCACTGTCATCATCGGCACGGTCACCGTGAGCACTGTCACAATGGGCGTTGTCACACTGGGTGCTGTCACCATGGGCACAGTCACCATTCCACTCTCACCATGGGCACTGTGATCTTGGTCACTGTCACCATGGACTCTCTCACCGTGGGCACTGTCACAATGTGAAGTATCACCATGGGCTTTGTCAGCGTGGGCACTGTCACCGTGGGCATGGCCACCATGACATCTATCACCATAAGCACTGTAATCTTGGGCCCTATCACCATGAGCACGGTTACCATGAGCACTGCCACAATGAGAACTGTCACTTATGGCACTGTCCACATGAGGAGTGTCACCATGATCACTGTCACCATGGGCAGGACACCCTGGGTATTGTCACCATGGGCACTGTCACCATGAGCCCACTCACCATGGGAATTGTCAACTTAGGTACTGTCATCATGGGCACTGTCACCGTGAGCACTTTTACCATGAGCTCTGTCACCCTGGGCACTATCACCGTGAGTGTTGTGTACATGGACACTCTCACCATGAGCAATGTCAGAATGAATAATGTTACCCTGTGTATTGTCACCATGGGCACTGTCACCATTAGCATTACACCATGAGAATTGTGACTCTGGGCACTGTCACCATGGGCACATTCGCCATCGGCACTATCGCCAAGAACACTGTCACCGTGAGCCCTGTCACTGTGTGCAGTTTCAGCATACTCACTATCACCGTAAGCAATGTCACCATGAGCAATATCTCCACAGGCACTGTCACCATTTTGCACTGCCACCATGTGCAGTGTCACCATGGACACTTTTACCATGAGTACTGTCACCATGGGTAATATCACCATGGGCACTGTCACTGTGAGCACTGTCACTATGAGAATTGACACCATAGGCCCTGTCAACATGAGAACTGTCACCATCGGCACTGACAACATGGAGAACATCACCTTGAGCACTGTCAACATGAGCACTGTCACCATGAGCAATGTCACCATGGTCACATTCAATGTAAGAACTGTCACCACGGGGACTATCAACATTGGCAATGTCACAGTGGGGTTGTCACCATGAGCACTATCACCGTGGGCAATGTTTCCATGGGCAGTTTCACCATGAGCACTGTCACTATTGGCACTCTCAGCATGGGCATTGTCACAATGGGCACCATCAACGTGAGCACTGTCAACATGGGCCTTGTCACACTGGGTGTTATCAGCATGGGCACTGTCACTGTGGGCACTGTCCCAATGGGAAGTATCACCATGGGCTTTGTCAGCCTAGGCAGTGTCACTGTGGGCACGGACACCGTGACATCTATCACCATAAACACTGTAAACATGGGCACTGTCACCATGAGCACAGTCACCATGAGCATTGTCACAATGAGCACTGTTACTTATGGCACTGCCAACATGAGCACTGTCATTATGGGCATGACAACATGGACACTGTCACCCTAGGCACTCTCACCATAGGCATTATCACTGTGAGAATTGTGAACATGGACACTGTCTCCATGGGCATTATCACCATGTGCACTGTCACCATGAGTACTATCACCCAGGGTATTTTTACAATGGGCACTGTCACTGTGAGCACTACACCTTAAGAATTGTGACTATGGGCACTGTCACCATGGAAACTCTCACCATAGATCTATCACCATGAACACTGTCACCATGAACACTCTAACTGTGTGCAGTGTCACCATGCACACTGTCACAATAAGGACTATCACCATAAGCAAAGTCACCATGAGCAATGTCACCATGAGCAAAGTCACCAATTTGCACTGACACCATGTGCAGAGTAACCATGCGTTTTATCACCATAGGCACTTCTACCCTGAGAAATGTGACCATGCAGAATGTCTCTATGGGCACTGGCACCATGGGCACTATCACCGTGAGCACTGTCAGCATGTGCACTGTCACTATTTAGCACTGTCACCAGGTGAACTACCACCATGGGCACTGTCACGATGGGCACTATCACTGTGAGCACGGTTACCATGGGCACTGTAACAATGCACAGTGTCACCATCGGTACTGTCCCGATGGGAACTGCCACCAAGAACAGTGTCACCATTAGCACTGTCACCACGAGCACTGGCACCTGGGCACTGCTATTATGAGCACTGTCACCATGAGATCTGTCGCTATGAGAACTGCCACCATGGGTATTTTCAACATGAGTGCTGTCACCATGGTATTGTCACCATTTGCACTGTCACCATGAACACTATTACCGTGAGCACTCTCACTGTGGTCACTGTCACCATGAGCACTGTCGCCATGGGTACTGGCACAATGTAGACAGACACCATGAGCACTGTCACCATGGGCACCATCAGTGTGAGCACTCTCACCATGGCCACTGTCACCTTGGGCACTGTTACCATGAGCACTGTCACCATAGGCAATGGCACCATGGGCCCTGTCATCATGGGCACTCTCACCATGGGCACTATCAGTGTGAGCAGTGTCACCATGGATACTGCAAACATGAGAACTGTCACCGTGAGTACTGTCACCATGAGTACAGTCCTCACGGGTTGTCACCATGTGCACTGTCACCGTGAGAACTGTCAACAGGGGCACTGTCACCATTTTTCACTGCCACCATGTGCAGTGTCACCATGGGCACTATCACCATGGAAAGTATCACCGTGAACACTGTCACCATGAACACTGCAACTGTGTGCAGTGTCAACATGCACACTGTCACCGTAAGGACTATCACTGTAAGCAAAGTCACTATGAGCAATGTCACCATGGGCACTGTCACCATGAGCACTTGATCACTGAGTACTGTCACCATGGGTAATATCACCATGGGCACTGTCACCGTGAGAACTATCACCGTGAGCAATGCCATGATGGGCACTGGCGCCGTGGGTCTTTTCACTATTAGCACTGAAACAATGTGCACTATCACTGTGAGAAATCTCACCGTGCTAACTGTCCCCAAGGGCACTGTCACAGAGGGAAAAGTCATCATGGGCACTGTCACAGTCAGTATTCTCACCATGGGCACTCTCATTGTGGGCAATGCCTCCGTGAGCACCATTACCATGAACACTGCTACCATGAACACTCTCATGATAAGAACTGTCACCATGGGCACAGACACCATGGGCACTCTCACGGTGTGCACTGTCACCAGGGGCACTGTCAAAATGGGCACTGTCACCATGAGCACTGGAACCATGGGCATTCTCACCATGGGCACTATCACCATGAGCAGTATTACCATGGGCACTCTCACTATTTTGCACTGCCACCAGATGCACCATAACCATGTGCACTGTCACCATGGGCAGTGTCACCATCGGTAGTCTAACCATGCGCACTTCCACCACGATCACTGCCACCAAGAGCACTGTCACCATGATCACTGCCACCATGAGCACTGTCACAAGAACTGCCAATATGAGAACTGCCACCATGGGCACTATCACCATGATTAGTGTCACCGTGGGTATTGTCACCTTGGGCACTGTCAACGTGAGAAATATCACCGTGAGCACTATCACCCTGAGCACTGTCACCAAGGGAACAGCTTCAATGCGGATGGTCACCATGAACACTGTCACACTGGGCACTATCACCGTGAGAACAGTCACCGTGGTCACTGTCACCATGAGCACATTTTCTGTGAGCTCGGTCACCCTTGGTATTGTCACCATTGGTGGTATCGCCGTGAGAGTTGTGAACATGGGCACTCTCACCATGGGCAATATAACCATGAATACTGTCACCCTGTGTATTTTCACCATGGGCACTGTCACTGTGAGCACTACACTGTGAGAGTTGTGACTATGGTCACTGTCACCATGGACACTCTCACCATGAGAACTATCACCATGAACACTGTCACCATGAACACTGTCACTGTGTGCAGGTTCATCATGTGCACTGTCACTGTAAGGACTATCACTGTAAGCAAAGTCACCATGAGCAATATCACCATGGGCACTGTCACCATTTTGCACTGCCACCATATGCAGTGGCACCATGGGTAATATCACCATAGCCACTTTCAACATGAGAAATGTAACCGTGTGGAATGTCGTTATGGGCACTGGCACCATGGGAATCATCACAGTGAGCACTGTCACAACAGGCACTATCAACATGAGAAATCTCACCAGGCTAACTGTCCACATGGGCACTGTCACCGTGAGAAGTGTCACCATGGGCACTGTCACCATGGGCACTGTCATTGTGGGCACTGTCTCCATGGCCACTGCCACCGTGTGCTCTGTCACCATGAACTCTGTAACAATGCCCATTATCACCGTGTGCACTGTCACCATGGGCACTATCACCGTGAGCACTGTCAGCATGTGCACTGTCACTATTTAGCACTGTCACCAAGTGAACTACCACCATGGGCACTGTCACAATGTTCACTATCACCGTGAGCACGGTTACCATGGGCACTGTAACAATGCACAGTGTCACCATCAGTACTGTCCCAATGGGGACTGCCACCAAGAACACTGTCACCATTAGCATTGTCACGACGAGCACTGGCACCTTGGCACTGCTATTATGAGCACTGTCACCATGAGATCTGTCGCTATGAGAACTGCCACCATGGGTATTTTCAACATGAGTACTGTCACCATGGGTATTGTCACCATGGGCACTGTCACCGTGAGCACTACACCGTGAGAATTGTGACTATGGGCACTGTCACCATGGGCACATTCACGATCGGCACTATCGCCATGAACACTGTCACCATGAGCACTATCACTGTGTGCAGTTTCACAATACACACTATCACCGTAGGGAATATCACCATAAGCAATGTCACCATGAGCAAGATCACCATGGGCACTGTCACCATTTTGCACTGCCACCATGTGCAGTGTCACCATGGGCAATTTCACTATGAGAACTGTCACCATGGGAAATATCACCGTGGGCACTGTCACCATGAGCACTGTCACTATGAGAATTTACACCATTGGTCCTGTCAACATGAGAACTGTCACCATCGGCACTGTCAACATGGAGACCATCACCTTGAGCACTGTCAACATGAGTACTGTCACCATGAGCAATGTCACCATGGTCACATTTAATGTAAGAACTGTCACCACGGGGACTATCACCGTTGGCAATGTCACGGGCTTGTCACCATGAGCACTATCACCATGGGCGATGTCTCCATGGGCAGTTTCACCATGAGCACTGTCACTATTGGCACTCTCAGCATGGGCACTGTCACAATGGGCACCATCACCGTGAGCAGTGTCACCATGGGCCTTGTCACACTGGGTGCTTTTAGCATGGGCACTGTCACCGTGGGCACTGTCTCAATGAGAAGTATAACCATGGGCTTTGTCAGCCTAGGCAGTGTCACTGTGGGCACGGACATCGTGACATCTATCACCATAAACACTGTAAACATGGGCACTGTCACCATGATCACGGTCACCATGAGCATTGATACAATGAGCACTGTTATTTATGGCACTGCCAACATGAGCACTGTCACCATGGGCAAGACACCATGGGCACTGCCACCATGGGCATTGTCACCCTAGGCACTCTCAACATAGGCATTATCACGATGAGAATTGTGAACATGGACACTGTCTCCATGGGCATTAACACCATTAGCACTGTCACCATGAGTACTGTCAGCATGTGCACTGTCACTATTTAGCACTGTCACCAGGTGAACTACCACCATGGGCACTATCACGATGTGCACTATCACCATGAGCACGGTTACCATAGGCACTGTAACAATGTGCAGTGTCACCATCGGTACTGTCTCCATAGGAACTGCCACCAACAGCACTGTCACCATTAACACTGTCACCACCTTGGGACTGTTATTATGAGCATGGTCAGCATGAGAACTGTCGCTGTGAGAACTGCCACCATAGGTATTTTCAACAAGAATACTGTCACCGTGGGTATTGTCATCATTTGCACTGTCACCATGAGCACTATTACCGTGAGCACTCTCACTGTGGTCACTGACACCATGAGCACTGTTGCCATGGGTACTGGCACAATGCGGACTGGCACCATGAACCCTGTCACTGTGGCCACTATCAATGTGAGCACTCTCACCGTGGTCACTGTCACCATGGGCACTGTTACCAGGAGACCTGTAACCATGGTCACATTCAACATAAGAGCTGTCACCATGGGGACTATCACCTTCGGCACTGTCACCATGGGCACTGTCACCATGAGCACTGTCACCATGGGCCTTGTCACACTGGGCGCTGTCACCGTGAGCACTGCCACAATGGGAAGTATCACCATGGGATTTGTCAGCCTGAGCACTGTCCCCGTGGGCACTGACACCATGACATCTATCACCATAAACACTGTAACAAGGGAACGGTCACCATGAGCACTGCCACAATGGGCCCTGTTATTTATGGCACTGCCAACATGAGCACTGTCACCATGAGCACTGTCACAATGGCCATGACACCATGGGCCCTGTCACCATGGGTATTGTCACCCTAGGTAATCTCGCCATAGGCATTGTCACTGTGAGAATCGTGAACATGGGCAATGTCACCATAAGCACTGTCACCATGAGTACTGTCACCCTGGGTATTTCCACTATGGGCACTGTCACTGTGAGCACTACACCATGAGAATTGTGACTATGGGCACTGTCAACATGGACACTCTCACCATGGGAACTATCACCGTGAACACTGTCAGCATGAACACTGTCACTGTGTGCAGTGTCACCATGCACAATGTCACCGTAAGGACTATCACCGTAAGCAAAGTCACCATGAGCAATGTCACCATGGGCACGGTCACCATTTTGCACTGCCACCATGTGCAGTGTCACCATGGGTAATATCACCATAGGCACTTTCACAGTGAGAAATGTGACCATGCGGAGTGTCTCAATGGGCACTGGCACCATGGGCATTGTCACTGTGAGCACTGTCACAACGGGCACTATCACTATGAAAAATCTCACCATGCTAACTGTCCCCATGGGCACTATCACCGTGAGAAGTGTCACCATGGGCACCGTCACTGTTGGCACTGTCACCATGAACACTGTCACCATGGCTACTATCACTGTGAGAACAGTCACCATGGGCACTGTCAACATGGAGACTATCACCTTGAGCCCTGTCACCATGAGCACTGTCACCATGAGATATTTCAAGAGGGTCACTTTCACCATGAGAACTGTCAACACGGGGACTCTCACCATTGACACTGACTCCAAGGGGTTTTCACGATGAGCACTATCACCATGGGCAGTGTCTCCATGGGAAGGTTCACCATGAGCACTCTCACTATTGGCACTATCACCATCGGCACTGTCATCATCGGCACGGTCACCGTGAGCACTGTCACAATGGGCGTTGTCACACTGGGTGCTGTCACCATGGGCACAGTCACCATTCCACTCTCACCATGGGCACTGTGATCTTGGTCACTGTCACCATGGACTCTCTCACCGTGGGCACTGTCACAATGTGAAGTATCACCATGGGCTTTGTCAGCGTGGGCACTGTCACCGTGGGCATGGCCACCATGACATCTATCACCATAAGCACTGTAATCTTGGGCCCTATCACCATGAGCACGGTTACCATGAGCACTGCCACAATGAGAACTGTCACTTATGGCACTGTCCACATGAGGAGTGTCACCATGATCACTGTCACCATGGGCAGGACACCCTGGGTATTGTCACCATGGGCACTGTCACCATGAGCCCACTCACCATGGGAATTGTCAACTTAGGTACTGTCATCATGGGCACTGTCACCGTGAGCACTTTTACCATGAGCTCTGTCACCCTGGGCACTATCACCGTGAGTGTTGTGTACATGGACACTCTCACCATGAGCAATGTCAGAATGAATAATGTTACCCTGTGTATTGTCACCATGGGCACTGTCACCATTAGCATTACACCATGAGAATTGTGACT
Source organism: Mesoplodon mirus (assembly GCF_964341445.2). Lineage (NCBI taxonomy): Eukaryota > Metazoa > Chordata > Mammalia > Artiodactyla > Ziphiidae > Mesoplodon > Mesoplodon mirus. The sequence goes on along the minus strand of NW_028295808.1, from coordinate 2,159,877 downwards.
CTGGGCACTGTCACCATGGGCACATTCGCCATCGGCACTATCGCCAAGAACACTGTCACCGTGAGCCCTGTCACTGTGTGCAGTTTCAGCATACTCACTATCACCGTAAGCAATGTCACCATGAGCAATATCTCCACAGGCACTGTCACCATTTTGCACTGCCACCATGTGCAGTGTCACCATGGACACTTTTACCATGAGTACTGTCACCATGGGTAATATCACCATGGGCACTGTCACTGTGAGCACTGTCACTATGAGAATTGACACCATAGGCCCTGTCAACATGAGAACTGTCACCATCGGCACTGACAACATGGAGAACATCACCTTGAGCACTGTCACCATGAGCACTGTCACCATGAGCAATGTCACCATGGTCACATTCAATGTAAGAACTGTCACCACGGGGACTATCAACATTGGCAATGTCACAGTGGGGTTGTCACCATGAGCACTATCACCGTGGGCAATGTTTCCATGGGCAGTTTCACCATGAGCACTGTCACTATTGGCACTCTCAGCATGGGCATTGTCACAATGGGCACCATCAACGTGAGCACTGTCAACATGGGCCTTGTCACACTGGGTGTTATCAGCATGGGCACTGTCACTGTGGGCACTGTCCCAATGGGAAGTATCACCATGGGCTTTGTCAGCCTAGGCAGTGTCACTGTGGGCACGGACACCGTGACATCTATCACCATAAACACTGTAAACATGGGCACTGTCACCATGAGCACAGTCACCATGAGCATTGTCACAATGAGCACTGTTACTTATGGCACTGCCAACATGAGCACTGTCATTATGGGCATGACAACATGGACACTGTCACCCTAGGCACTCTCACCATAGGCATTATCACTGTGAGAATTGTGAACATGGACACTGTCTCCATGGGCATTATCACCATGTGCACTGTCACCATGAGTACTATCACCCAGGGTATTTTTACAATGGGCACTGTCACTGTGAGCACTACACCTTAAGAATTGTGACTATGGGCACTGTCACCATGGAAACTCTCACCATAGTTCTATCACCATGAACACTGTCACCATGAACACTCTAACTGTGTGCAGTGTCACCATGCACACTGTCACAATAAGGACTATCACCATAAGCAAAGTCACCATGAGCAATGTCACCATGAGCAAAGTCACCAATTTGCACTGACACCATGTGCAGAGTAACCATGCGTTTTATCACCATAGGCACTTCTACCCTGAGAAATGTGACCATGCAGAATGTCTCTATGGGCACTGGCACCATGGGCACTATCACCGTGAGCACTGTCAGCATGTGCACTGTCACTATTTAGCACTGTCACCAGGTGAACTACCACCATGGGCACTGTCACGATGGGCACTATCACTGTGAGCACGGTTACCATGGGCACTGTAACAATGCACAGTGTCACCATCGGTACTGTCCCGATGGGAACTGCCACCAAGAACAGTGTCACCATTAGCACTGTCACCACGAGCACTGGCACCTGGGCACTGCTATTATGAGCACTCTCACCATGAGATCTGTCGCTATGAGAACTGCCACCATGGGTATTTTCAACATGAGTACTGTCACCATGGTATTGTCACCATTTGCACTGTCACCATGAACACTATTACCGTGAGCACTCTCACTGTGGTCACTGTCACCATGAGCACTGTCGCCATGGGTACTGGCACAATGTAGACAGACACCATGAGCACTATCACCATGGGCAGTGTCTCCATGGGCAGTTTCACCATGAGCACTCTCACTATTGGCACTATCACCATCGGCACTGTCATCATCGGCACGGTCACCGTGAGCACTGTCACAATGGGCGTTGTCACACTGGGTGCTGTCACCATGGGCACAGTCACCATTCCACTCTCACCATGGGCACTGTGATCTTGGTCACTGTCACCATGGACTCTCTCACCGTGGGCACTGTCACAATGTGAAGTATCACCATGGGCTTTGTCAGCGTGGGCACTGTCACCGTGGGCATGGCCACCATGACATCTATCACCATAAGCACTGTAATCTTGGGCCCTATCACCATGAGCACGGTTACCATGAGCACTGCCACAATGAGAACTGTCACTTATGGCACTGTCCACATGAGGAGTGTCACCATGATCACTGTCACCATGGGCAGGACACCCTGGGTATTGTCACCATGGGCACTGTCACCATGAGCCCACTCACCATGGGAATTGTCAACTTAGGTACTGTCATCATGGGCACTGTCACCGTGAGCACTTTTACCATGAGCTCTGTCACCCTGGGCACTATCACCGTGAGTGTTGTGTACATGGACACTCTCACCATGAGCAATGTCAGAATGAATAATGTTACCCTGTGTATTGTCACCATGGGCACTGTCACCATTAGCATTACACCATGAGAATTGTGACTCTGGGCACTGTCACCATGGGCACATTCGCCATCGGCACTATCGCCAAGAACACTGTCACCGTGAGCCCTGTCACTGTGTGCAGTTTCAGCATACTCACTATCACCGTAAGCAATGTCACCATGAGCAATATCTCCACAGGCACTGTCACCATTTTGCACTGCCACCATGTGCAGTGTCACCATGGACACTTTTACCATGAGTACTGTCACCATGGGTAATATCACCATGGGCACTGTCACTGTGAGCACTGTCACTATGAGAATTGACACCATAGGCCCTGTCAACATGAGAACTGTCACCATCGGCACTGACAACATGGAGAACATCACCTTGAGCACTGTCAACATGAGCACTGTCACCATGAGCAATGTCACCATGGTCACATTCAATGTAAGAACTGTCACCACGGGGACTATCAACATTGGCAATGTCACAGTGGGGTTGTCACCATGAGCACTATCACCGTGGGCAATGTTTCCATGGGCAGTTTCACCATGAGCACTGTCACTATTGGCACTCTCAGCATGGGCATTGTCACAATGGGCACCATCAACGTGAGCACTGTCAACATGGGCCTTGTCACACTGGGTGTTATCAGCATGGGCACTGTCACTGTGGGCACTGTCCCAATGGGAAGTATCACCATGGGCTTTGTCAGCCTAGGCAGTGTCACTGTGGGCACGGACACCGTGACATCTATCACCATAAACACTGTAAACATGGGCACTGTCACCATGAGCACAGTCACCATGAGCATTGTCACAATGAGCACTGTTACTTATGGCACTGCCAACATGAGCACTGTCATTATGGGCATGACAACATGGACACTGTCACCCTAGGCACTCTCACCATAGGCATTATCACTGTGAGAATTGTGAACATGGACACTGTCTCCATGGGCATTATCACCATGTGCACTGTCACCATGAGTACTATCACCCAGGGTATTTTTACAATGGGCACTGTCACTGTGAGCACTACACCTTAAGAATTGTGACTATGGGCACTGTCACCATGGAAACTCTCACCATAGATCTATCACCATGAACACTGTCACCATGAACACTCTAACTGTGTGCAGTGTCACCATGCACACTGTCACAATAAGGACTATCACCATAAGCAAAGTCACCATGAGCAATGTCACCATGAGCAAAGTCACCAATTTGCACTGACACCATGTGCAGAGTAACCATGCGTTTTATCACCATAGGCACTTCTACCCTGAGAAATGTGACCATGCAGAATGTCTCTATGGGCACTGGCACCATGGGCACTATCACCGTGAGCACTGTCAGCATGTGCACTGTCACTATTTAGCACTGTCACCAGGTGAACTACCACCATGGGCACTGTCACGATGGGCACTATCACTGTGAGCACGGTTACCATGGGCACTGTAACAATGCACAGTGTCACCATCGGTACTGTCCCGATGGGAACTGCCACCAAGAACAGTGTCACCATTAGCACTGTCACCACGAGCACTGGCACCTGGGCACTGCTATTATGAGCACTCTCACCATGAGATCTGTCGCTATGAGAACTGCCACCATGGGTATTTTCAACATGAGTGCTGTCACCATGGTATTGTCACCATTTGCACTGTCACCATGAACACTATTACCGTGAGCACTCTCACTGTGGTCACTGTCACCATGAGCACTGTCGCCATGGGTACTGGCACAATGTAGACAGACACCATGAGCACTGTCACCATGGGCGCCATCAGTGTGAGCACTCTCACCATGGCCACTGTCACCTTGGGCACTGTTACCATGAGCACTGTCACCATAGGCAATGGCCCCATGGGCCCTGTCATCATGGGCACTCTCACCATGGGCACTATCAGTGTGAGCAGTGTCACCATGGATACTGCAAACATGAGAACTGTCACCGTGAGTACTGTCACCATGAGTACAGTCCTCACGGGTTGTCACCATGTGCACTGTCACCGTGAGAACTGTCAACAGGGGCACTGTCACCATTTTTCACTGCCACCATGTGCAGTGTCACCATGGGCACTATCACCATGGAAAGTATCACCGTGAACACTGTCACCATGAACACTGCAACTGTGTGCAGTGTCAACATGCACACTGTCACCGTAAGGACTATCACTGTAAGCAAAGTCACTATGAGCAATGTCACCATGGGCACTGTCACCATGAGCACTTGATCACTGAGTACTGTCACCATGGGTAATATCACCATGGGCACTGTCACCGTGAGAACTATCACCGTGAGCAATGCCATGATGGGCACTGGCGCCGTGGGTCTTTTCACTATTAGCACTGAAACAATGTGCACTATCACTGTGAGAAATCTCACCATGCTAACTGTCCCCAAGGGCACTGTCACAGAGGGAAAAGTCATCATGGGCACTGTCACAGTCAGTATTCTCACCATGGGCACTCTCATTGTGGGCAATGCCTCCGTGAGCACCATTACCATGAACACTGCTACCATGAACACTCTCATGATAAGAACTGTCACCATGGGCACAGACACCATGGGCACTCTCACGGTGTGCACTGTCACCAGGGGCACTGTCAAAATGGGCACTGTCACCATGAGCACTGGAACCATGGGCATTCTCACCATGGGCACTATCACCATGAGCAGTATTACCATGGGCACTCTCACTATTTTGCACTGCCACCAGATGCACCATAACCATGTGCACTGTCACCATGGGCAGTGTCACCATCGGTAGTCTAACCATGCGCACTTCCACCATGATCACTGCCACCAAGAGCACTGTCACCATGATCACTGCCACCATGAGCACTGTCACAAGAACTGCCAATATGAGAACTGCCACCATGGGCACTATCACCATGATTAGTGTCACCGTGGGTATTGTCACCTTGGGCACTGTCAACGTGAGAAATATCACCGTGAGCACTATCACCCTGAGCACTGTCACCAAGGGAACAGCTTCAATGCGGATGGTCACCATGAACACTGTCACACTGGGCACTATCACCGTGAGAACAGTCACCGTGGTCACTGTCACCATGAGCACATTTTCTGTGAGCTCGGTCACCCTTGGTATTGTCACCATTGGTGGTATCGCCGTGAGAGTTGTGAACATGGGCACTCTCACCATGGGCAATATAACCATGAATACTGTCACCCTGTGTATTTTCACCATGGGCACTGTCACTGTGAGCACTACACTGTGAGAGTTGTGACTATGGTCACTGTCACCATGGACACTCTCACCATGAGAACTATCACCATGAACACTGTCACCATGAACACTGTCACTGTGTGCAGGTTCATCATGTGCACTGTCACTGTAAGGACTATCACTGTAAGCAAAGTCACCATGAGCAATATCACCATGGGCACTGTCACCATTTTGCACTGCCACCATATGCAGTGGCACCATGGGTAATATCACCATAGCCACTTTCAACATGAGAAATGTAACCGTGTGGAATGTCGTTATGGGCACTGGCACCATGGGAATCATCACAGTGAGCACTGTCACAACAGGCACTATCAACATGAGAAATCTCACCAGGCTAACTGTCCACATGGGCACTGTCACCGTGAGAAGTGTCACCATGGGCACTGTCACTGTCGGCACTGTCACCATGGGCACTGTCATTGTGGGCACTGTCTCCATGGCCACTGCCACCGTGTGCTCTGTCACCATGAACTCTGTAACAATGCCCATTATCACCGTGTGCACTGTCACCATGGGCACTATCACCGTGAGCACTGTCAGCATGTGCACTGTCACTATTTAGCACTGTCACCAAGTGAACTACCACCATGGGCACTGTCACAATGTTCACTATCACCGTGAGCACGGTTACCATGGGCACTGTAACAATGCACAGTGTCACCATCAGTACTGTCCCAATGGGGACTGCCACCAAGAACACTGTCACCATTAGCATTGTCACGACGAGCACTGGCACCTTGGCACTGCTATTATGAGCACTGTCACCATGAGATCTGTCGCTATGAGAACTGCCACCATGGGTATTTTCAACATGAGTACTGTCACCATGGGTATTGTCACCATGGGCACTGTCACCGTGAGCACTACACCGTGAGAATTGTGACTATGGGCACTGTCACCATGGGCACATTCACGATCGGCACTATCGCCATGAACACTGTCACCATGAGCACTATCACTGTGTGCAGTTTCACAATACACACTATCACCGTAGGGAATATCACCATAAGCAATGTCACCATGAGCAAGATCACCATGGGCACTGTCACCATTTTGCACTGCCACCATGTGCAGTGTCACCATGGGCAATTTCACTATGAGAACTGTCACCATGGGAAATATCACCGTGGGCACTGTCACCATGAGCACTGTCACTATGAGAATTTACACCATTGGTCCTGTCAACATGAGAACTGTCACCATCGGCACTGTCAACATGGAGACCATCACCTTGAGCACTGTCAACATGAGTACTGTCACCATGAGCAATGTCACCATGGTCACATTTAATGTAAGAACTGTCACCACGGGGACTATCACCGTTGGCAATGTCACGGGCTTGTCACCATGAGCACTATCACCATGGGCGATGTCTCCATGGGCAGTTTCACCATGAGCACTGTCACTATTGGCACTCTCAGCATGGGCACTGTCACAATGGGCACCATCACCGTGAGCAGTGTCACCATGGGCCTTGTCACACTGGGTGCTTTTAGCATGGGCACTGTCACCGTGGGCACTGTCTCAATGAGAAGTATAACCATGGGCTTTGTCAGCCTAGGCAGTGTCACTGTGGGCACGGACATCGTGACATCTATCACCATAAACACTGTAAACATGGGCACTGTCACCATGATCACGGTCACCATGAGCATTGATACAATGAGCACTGTTATTTATGGCACTGCCAACATGAGCACTGTCACCATGGGCAAGACACCATGGGCACTGCCACCATGGGCATTGTCACCCTAGGCACTCTCAACATAGGCATTATCACGATGAGAATTGTGAACATGGACACTGTCTCCATGGGCATTAACACCATTAGCACTGTCACCATGAGTACTGTCAGCATGTGCACTGTCACTATTTAGCACTGTCACCAGGTGAACTACCACCATGGGCACTATCACGATGTGCACTATCACCATGAGCACGGTTACCATAGGCACTGTAACAATGTGCAGTGTCACCATCGGTACTGTCTCCATAGGAACTGCCACCAACAGCACTGTCACCATTAACACTGTCACCACCTTGGGACTGTTATTATGAGCATGGTCAGCATGAGAACTGTCGCTGTGAGAACTGCCACCATAGGTATTTTCAACAAGAGTACTGTCACCGTGGGTATTGTCATCATTTGCACTGTCACCATGAGCACTATTACCGTGAGCACTCTCACTGTGGTCACTGACACCATGAGCACTGTTGCCATGGGTACTGGCACAATGCGGACTGGCACCATGAACCCTGTCACTGTGGCCACTATCAATGTGAGCACTCTCACCGTGGTCACTGTCACCATGGGCACTGTTACCAGGAGACCTGTAACCATGGTCACATTCAACATAAGAGCTGTCACCATGGGGACTATCACCTTCGGCACTGTCACCATGGGCACTGTCACCATGAGCACTGTCACCATGGGCCTTGTCACACTGGGCGCTGTCACCGTGAGCACTGCCACAATGGGAAGTATCACCATGGGATTTGTCAGCCTGAGCACTGTCCCCGTGGGCACTGACACCATGACATCTATCACCATAAACACTGTAACAAGGGAACGGTCACCATGAGCACTGCCACAATGGGCCCTGTTATTTATGGCACTGCCAACATGAGCACTGTCACCATGAGCACTGTCACAATGGCCATGACACCATGGGCCCTGTCACCATGGGTATTGTCACCCTAGGTAATCTCGCCATAGGCATTGTCACTGTGAGAATCGTGAACATGGGCAATGTCACCATAAGCACTGTCACCATGAGTACTGTCACCCTGGGTATTTCCACTATGGGCACTGTCACTGTGAGCACTACACCATGAGAATTGTGACTATGGGCACTGTCAACATGGACACTCTCACCATGGGAACTATCACCGTGAACACTGTCAGCATGAACACTGTCACTGTGTGCAGTGTCACCATGCACAATGTCACCGTAAGGACTATCACCGTAAGCAAAGTCACCATGAGCAATGTCACCATGGGCACGGTCACCATTTTGCACTGCCACCATGTGCAGTGTCACCATGGGTAATATCACCATAGGCACTTTCACAGTGAGAAATGTGACCATGCGGAGTGTCTCAATGGGCACTGGCACCATGGGCATTGTCACTGTGAGCACTGTCACAACGGGCACTATCACTATGAAAAATCTCACCATGCTAACTGTCCCCATGGGCACTATCACCGTGAGAAGTGTCACCATGGGCACCGTCACTGTTGGCACTGTCACCATGAACACTGTCACCATGGCTACTATCACTGTGAGAACAGTCACCATGGGCACTGTCAACATGGAGACTATCACCTTGAGCCCTGTCACCATGAGCACTGTCACCATGAGATATTTCAAGAGGGTCACTTTCACCATGAGAACTGTCAACACGGGGACTCTCACCATTGACACTGACTCCAAGGGGTTTTCACGATGAGCACTATCACCATGGGCAGTGTCTCCATGGGAAGGTTCACCATGAGCACTCTCACTATTGGCACTATCACCATCGGCACCGTCATCATCGGCACGGTCTCCGTGAGCACTGTCACAATGGGCATTGTCACACTGGGTGCTTTCACCATGGGCACTGTCACCATTCCACTCTCACCATGGACACTGTGATCTTGGTCACTGCCACCATGGGCTCTGTCACCGTGGGCACTGTCACAATGGGAAGTATAACCATGGGCTTTGTCAGCATGGGCGCTGTCACCGTGGGCATGGCCACCATGACATCTATCACCATAAGCACTGTAAACTTGGGCCCTGTCACCATGAGCACGGTTACCATGAGCACTGCCACAATGAGAACTGTCACTTATGGCACTGTCCACATGAGGAGTGTCACCATGATCACTGTCACCATGGAAAGGAAACCCTGGGCACTGTCACCATGAGCACTCTCACCATGGGAATTGTCACCTTAGGTACAGTCACCATGGGCACTGTCACCGTGAGCACTTTTACCATGAGCTCTGTAACCCTGGGCACTATCACCGTGAGTGTTGTGTACATGGACACTCTCACCATGAGCAATGTCACCATGAATACTGTCACCCTGTGCATTGTCACCATGGGCACTGTCACCATGAGCATTACACCGTGAGAATTGTGACTCTGGGCACTGTCACCATGGGCACATGTGCCATCGGCACTATCGCCGTGAACACTGTCACCATGAGCACTGTCACTGTGTGCAGTTTCAGCATACACACTGTCACCGTAAGCAATGTCACCATGAGCAATATCTCCATGGGCATTGTCACCATTTTGCACTGCCACCACGTGCAGTGTCACCATGGACACTTTTACCGTGAGTACTGTCACCATGGGTAATATCACCATGGGCAATGTCACCCTGAGCACTATTACAGTGAGCACTATCACCATGAGCACTCTCACTGTGGTCACTGTCACCATGAGCACTGTCGCCATGGGTACTGGCACAATGCGGACTGGCACCATGAGCCCTGTCACCGTGGCCACTATCACTGTGAGCACTCTCACCGTGGTCACTGTCACCATTGGCACTGTTACTAGGAGCACTGTCACCATGGTCACATTCAACGTAAGAGCTGTCAACACGGAGACTATCACCATTGGCACTGTCACCATGGGGTTGTCACCATGAGCACTATCACCATGGGCGATGTCTCCATGGGCAGTTTCACCATGAGCACTGTCACTATTGGCACTCTCACCATCGGCACTGTCACCATGGGCACTGTCACCGTGAGCACTGTCACCATGGGCCTTGTCACACTGGGCGCTGTCACCATGGGCACTGTCACCATGAGCACTGTCACAATGGGAAGTATCACCAACGGATTTGTCAGCCTGAGCACTGTCCCTGTGGGCACTGACCCCGTGACATCTATCACCATAAACACTGTAAACATGGGCACTGTCACCATGAGCATGGTCACCATGAGCACTGTCACAACGGGCACTATCACCGTGAGAAATCTCACCATGCTAACTCTCCCCATGGGCACTGTCACCGTGAGAAGTGTCACCATGGGCACTATCACGGTGAGAACAGTCACCATGGTCACTGTCACCATGGGCACTGTCATTAAGAGCATTATCACCCTAAGCACTGTCACTGTGAGAACAGTCACCATGAGCACTGTCAACATGGAAACTATCACCTTGAGCCATGTCACCATGAGCACTGTCACCATGAGATATTTCAACAGGGTCACTTTCACCGTGAGAACTGTGAACACGGGGATTCTCACCATTGACACTGCCTCCGAGGGGTAATCACGATGAGCACTATCACCATGGGCAGTGTCTCCATGGGCAGTTTCACCATGAGCACTCTCACTATTGGCACTATCACCATCGGCACTGTCATCATCGGCACGGTCACCGTGAGCACTGTCACAATGGGCGTTGTCACACTGGGTGCTGTCACCATGGGCACAGTCACCATTCCACTCTCACCATGGGCACTGTGATCTTGGTCACTGTCACCATGGACTCTCTCACCGTGGGCACTGTCACAATGTGAAGTATCACCATGGGCTTTGTCAGCGTGGGCACTGTCACCGTGGGCATGGCCACCATGACATCTATCACCATAAGCACTGTAATCTTGGGCCCTATCACCATGAGCACGGTTACCATGAGCACTGCCACAATGAGAACTGTCACTTATGGCACTGTCCACATGAGGAGTGTCACCATGATCACTGTCACCATGGGCAGGACACCCTGGGTATTGTCACCATGGGCACTGTCACCATGAGCCCACTCACCATGGGAATTGTCAACTTAGGTACTGTCATCATGGGCACTGTCACCGTGAGCACTTTTACCATGAGCTCTGTCACCCTGGGCACTATCACCGTGAGTGTTGTGTACATGGACACTCTCACCATGAGCAATGTCAGAATGAATAATGTTACCCTGTGTATTGTCACCATGGGCACTGTCACCATTAGCATTACACCATGAGAATTGTGACTCTGGGCACTGTCACCATGGGCACATTCGCCATCGGCACTATCGCCAAGAACACTGTCACCGTGAGCCCTGTCACTGTGTGCAGTTTCAGCATACTCACTATCACCGTAAGCAATGTCACCATGAGCAATATCTCCACAGGCACTGTCACCATTTTGCACTGCCACCATGTGCAGTGTCACCATGGACACTTTTACCATGAGTACTGTCACCATGGGTAATATCACCATGGGCACTGTCACTGTGAGCACTGTCACTATGAGAATTGACACCATAGGCCCTGTCAACATGAGAACTGTCACCATCGGCACTGACAACATGGAGAACATCACCTTGAGCACTGTCACCATGAGCACTGTCACCATGAGCAATGTCACCATGGTCACATTCAATGTAAGAACTGTCACCACGGGGACTATCAACATTGGCAATGTCACAGTGGGGTTGTCACCATGAGCACTATCACCGTGGGCAATGTTTCCATGGGCAGTTTCACCATGAGCACTGTCACTATTGGCACTCTCAGCATGGGCATTGTCACAATGGGCACCATCAACGTGAGCACTGTCAACATGGGCCTTGTCACACTGGGTGTTATCAGCATGGGCACTGTCACTGTGGGCACTGTCCCAATGGGAAGTATCACCATGGGCTTTGTCAGCCTAGGCAGTGTCACTGTGGGCACGGACACCGTGACATCTATCACCATAAACACTGTAAACATGGGCACTGTCACCATGAGCACAGTCACCATGAGCATTGTCACAATGAGCACTGTTACTTATGGCACTGCCAACATGAGCACTGTCATTATGGGCATGACAACATGGACACTGTCACCCTAGGCACTCTCACCATAGGCATTATCACTGTGAGAATTGTGAACATGGACACTGTCTCCATGGGCATTATCACCATGTGCACTGTCACCATGAGTACTATCACCCAGGGTATTTTTACAATGGGCACTGTCACTGTGAGCACTACACCTTAAGAATTGTGACTATGGGCACTGTCACCATGGAAACTCTCACCATAGATCTATCACCATGAACACTGTCACCATGAACACTCTAACTGTGTGCAGTGTCACCATGCACACTGTCACAATAAGGACTATCACCATAAGCAAAGTCACCATGAGCAATGTCACCATGAGCAAAGTCACCAATTTGCACTGACACCATGTGCAGAGTAACCATGCGTTTTATCACCATAGGCACTTCTACCCTGAGAAATGTGACCATGCAGAATGTCTCTATGGGCACTGGCACCATGGGCACTATCACCGTGAGCACTGTCAGCATGTGCACTGTCACTATTTAGCACTGTCACCAGGTGAACTACCACCATGGGCACTGTCACGATGGGCACTATCACTGTGAGCACGGTTACCATGGGCACTGTAACAATGCACAGTGTCACCATCGGTACTGTCCCGATGGGAACTGCCACCAAGAACAGTGTCACCATTAGCACTGTCACCACGAGCACTGGCACCTGGGCACTGCTATTATGAGCACTGTCACCATGAGATCTGTCGCTATGAGAACTGCCACCATGGGTATTTTCAACATGAGTACTGTCACCATGGTATTGTCACCATTTGCACTGTCACCATGAACACTATTACCGTGAGCACTCTCACTGTGGTCACTGTCACCATGAGCACTGTCGCCATGGGTACTGGCACAATGTAGACAGACACCATGAGCACTGTCACCATGGGCACCATCACTGTGAGCACTCTCACCATGGCCACTGTCACCTTGGGCGCTGTTACCATGAGCACTGTCACCATAGGCAATGGCACCATGGGCCCTGTCATCATGGGCACTCTCACCATGGGCACTATCAGTGTGAGCAGTGTCACCATGGATACTGCAAACATGAGAACTGTCACCGTGAGTACTGTCACCATGAGTACAGTCCTCACGGGTTGTCACCATGTGCACTGTCACCGTGAGAACTGTCAACAGGGGCACTGTCACCATTTTTCACTGCCACCATGTGCAGTGTCACCATGGGCACTATCACCATGGAAAGTATCACCGTGAACACTGTCACCATGAACACTGCAACTGTGTGCAGTGTCAACATGCACACTGTCACCGTAAGGACTATCACTGTAAGCAAAGTCACTATGAGCAATGTCACCATGGGCACTGTCACCATGAGCACTTGATCACTGAGTACTGTCACCATGGGTAATATCACCATGGGCACTGTCACCGTGAGAACTATCACCGTGAGCAATGCCATGATGGGCACTGGCGCCGTGGGTCTTTTCACTATTAGCACTGAAACAATGTGCACTATCACTGTGAGAAATCTCACCGTGCTAACTGTCCCCAAGGGCACTGTCACAGAGGGAAAAGTCATCATGGGCACTGTCACAGTCAGTATTCTCACCATGGGCACTCTCATTGTGGGCAATGCCTCCGTGAGCACCATTACCATGAACACTGCTACCATGAACACTCTCATGATAAGAACTGTCACCATGGGCACAGACACCATGGGCATTCTCACGGTGTGCACTGTCACCAGGGGCACTGTCAAAATGGGCACTGTCACCATGAGCACTGGAACCATGGGCATTCTCACCATGGGCACTATCACCATGAGCAGTATTACCATGGGCACTCTCACTATTTTGCACTGCCACCAGATGCACCATAACCATGTGCACTGTCACCATGGGCAGTGTCACCATCGGTAGTCTAACCATGCGCACTTCCACCACGATCACTGCCACCAAGAGCACTGTCACCATGATCACTGCCACCATGAGCACTGTCACAAGAACTGCCAATATGAGAACTGCCACCATGGGCACTATCACCATGATTAGTGTCACCGTGGGTATTGTCACCTTGGGCACTGTCAACGTGAGAAATATCACCGTGAGCACTATCACCCTGAGCACTGTCACCAAGGGAACAGCTTCAATGCGGATGGTCACCATGAACACTGTCACACTGGGCACTATCACCGTGAGAACAGTCACCGTGGTCACTGTCACCATGAGCACATTTTCTGTGAGCTCGGTCACCCTTGGTATTGTCACCATTGGTGGTATCGCCGTGAGAGTTGTGAACATGGGCACTCTCACCATGGGCAATATAACCATGAATACTGTCACCCTGTGTATTTTCACCATGGGCACTGTCACTGTGAGCACTACACTGTGAGAGTTGTGACTATGGTCACTGTCACCATGGACACTCTCACCATGAGAACTATCACCATGAACACTGTCACCATGAACACTGTCACTGTGTGCAGGTTCATCATGTGCACTGTCACTGTAAGGACTATCACTGTAAGCAAAGTCACCATGAGCAATATCACCATGGGCACTGTCACCATTTTGCACTGCCACCATATGCAGTGGCACCATGGGTAATATCACCATAGCCACTTTCAACATGAGAAATGTAACCGTGTGGAATGTCGTTATGGGCACTGGCACCATGGGAATCATCACAGTGAGCACTGTCACAACAGGCACTATCAACATGAGAAATCTCACCAGGCTAACTGTCCACATGGGCACTGTCACCGTGAGAAGTGTCACCATGGGCACTGTCACTGTCGGCACTGTCACCATGGGCACTGTCATTGTGGGCACTGTCTCCATGGCCACTGCCACCGTGTGCTCTGTCACCATGAACTCTGTAACAATGCCCATTATCACCGTGTGCACTGTCACCATGGGCACTATCACCGTGAGCACTGTCAGCATGTGCACTGTCACTATTTAGCACTGTCACCAAGTGAACTACCACCATGGGCACTGTCACAATGTTCACTATCACCGTGAGCACGGTTACCATGGGCACTGTAACAATGCACAGTGTCACCATCAGTACTGTCCCAATGGGGACTGCCACCAAGAACACTGTCACCATTAGCATTGTCACGACGAGCACTGGCACCTTGGCACTGCTATTATGAGCACTGTCACCATGAGATCTGTCGCTATGAGAACTGCCACCATGGGTATTTTCAACATGAGTACTGTCACCATGGGTATTGTCACCATGGGCACTGTCACCGTGAGCACTACACCGTGAGAATTGTGACTATGGGCACTGTCACCATGGGCACATTCACGATCGGCACTATCGCCATGAACACTGTCACCATGAGCACTATCACTGTGTGCAGTTTCACAATACACACTATCACCGTAGGGAATATCACCATAAGCAATGTCACCATGAGCAAGATCACCATGGGCACTGTCACCATTTTGCACTGCCACCATGTGCAGTGTCACCATGGGCAATTTCACTATGAGAACTGTCACCATGGGAAATATCACCGTGGGCACTGTCACCATGAGCACTGTCACTATGAGAATTTACACCATTGGTCCTGTCAACATGAGAACTGTCACCATCGGCACTGTCAACATGGAGACCATCACCTTGAGCACTGTCAACATGAGTACTGTCACCATGAGCAATGTCACCATGGTCACATTTAATGTAAGAACTGTCACCACGGGGACTATCACCGTTGGCAATGTCACGGGCTTGTCACCATGAGCACTATCACCATGGGCGATGTCTCCATGGGCAGTTTCACCATGAGCACTGTCACTATTGGCACTGTCACAATGGGCACCATCACCGTGAGCAGTGTCACCATGGGCCTTGTCACACTGGGTGCTTTTAGCATGGGCACTGTCACCGTGGGCACTGTCTCAATGAGAAGTATAACCATGGGCTTTGTCAGCCTAGGCAGTGTCACTGTGGGCACGGACATCGTGACATCTATCACCATAAACACTGTAAACATGGGCACTGTCACCATGATCACGGTCACCATGAGCATTGATACAATGAGCACTGTTATTTATGGCACTGCCAACATGAGCACTGTCACCATGGGCAAGACACCATGGGCACTGCCACCATGGGCATTGTCACCCTAGGCACTCTCAACATAGGCATTATCACGATGAGAATTGTGAACATGGACACTGTCTCCATGGGCATTAACACCATTAGCACTGTCACCATGAGTACTGTCAGCATGTGCACTGTCACTATTTAGCACTGTCACCAGGTGAACTACCACCATGGGCACTATCACGATGTGCACTATCACCATGAGCACGGTTACCATAGGCACTGTAACAATGTGCAGTGTCACCATCGGTACTGTCTCCATAGGAACTGCCACCAACAGCACTGTCACCATTAACACTGTCACCACCTTGGGACTGTTATTATGAGCATGGTCAGCATGAGAACTGTCGCTGTGAGAACTGCCACCATAGGTATTTTCAACAAGAGTACTGTCACCGTGGGTATTGTCATCATTTGCACTGTCACCATGAGCACTATTACCGTGAGCACTCTCACTGTGGTCACTGACACCATGAGCACTGTTGCCATGGGTACTGGCACAATGCGGACTGGCACCATGAACCCTGTCACTGTGGCCACTATCAATGTGAGCACTCTCACCGTGGTCACTGTCACCATGGGCACTGTTACCAGGAGACCTGTAACCATGGTCACATTCAACATAAGAGCTGTCACCATGGGGACTATCACCTTCGGCACTGTCACCATGGGCACTGTCACCATGAGCACTGTCACCATGGGCCTTGTCACACTGGGCGCTGTCACCGTGAGCACTGCCACAATGGGAAGTATCACCATGGGATTTGTCAGCCTGAGCACTGTCCCCGTGGGCACTGACACCATGACATCTATCACCATAAACACTGTAACAAGGGAACGGTCACCATGAGCACTGCCACAATGGGCCCTGTTATTTATGGCACTGCCAACATGAGCACTGTCACCATGAGCACTGTCACAATGGCCATGACACCATGGGCCCTGTCACCATGGGTATTGTCACCCTAGGTAATCTCGCCATAGGCATTGTCACTGTGAGAATCGTGAACATGGGCAATGTCACCATAAGCACTGTCACCATGAGTACTGTCACCCTGGGTATTTCCACTATGGGCACTGTCACTGTGAGCACTACACCATGAGAATTGTGACTATGGGCACTGTCAACATGGACACTCTCACCATGGGAACTATCACCGTGAACACTGTCAGCATGAACACTGTCACTGTGTGCAGTGTCACCATGCACAATGTCACCGTAAGGACTATCACCGTAAGCAAAGTCACCATGAGCAATGTCACCATGGGCACGGTCACCATTTTGCACTGCCACCATGTGCAGTGTCACCATGGGTAATATCACCATAGGCACTTTCACAGTGAGAAATGTGACCATGCGGAGTGTCTCAATGGGCACTGGCACCATGGGCATTGTCACTGTGAGCACTGTCACAACGGGCACTATCACTATGAAAAATCTCACCATGCTAACTGTCCCCATGGGCACTATCACCGTGAGAAGTGTCACCATGGGCACCGTCACTGTTGGCACTGTCACCATGAACACTGTCACCATGGCTACTATCACTGTGAGAACAGTCACCATGGGCACTGTCAACATGGAGACTATCACCTTGAGCCCTGTCACCATGAGCACTGTCACCATGAGATATTTCAAGAGGGTCACTTTCACCATGAGAACTGTCAACACGGGGACTCTCACCATTGACACTGACTCCAAGGGGTTTTCACGATGAGCACTATCACCATGGGCAGTGTCTCCATGGGAAGGTTCACCATGAGCACTCTCACTATTGGCACTATCACCATCGGCACCGTCATCATCGGCACGGTCTCCGTGAGCACTGTCACAATGGGCATTGTCACACTGGGTGCTTTCACCATGGGCACTGTCACCATTCCACTCTCACCATGGACACTGTGATCTTGGTCACTGCCACCATGGGCTCTGTCACCGTGGGCACTGTCACAATGGGAAGTATAACCATGGGCTTTGTCAGCATGGGCGCTGTCACCGTGGGCATGGCCACCATGACATCTATCACCATAAGCACTGTAAACTTGGGCCCTGTCACCATGAGCACGGTTACCATGAGCACTGCCACAATGAGAACTGTCACTTATGGCACTGTCCACATGAGGAGTGTCACCATGATCACTGTCACCATGGAAAGGAAACCCTGGGCACTGTCACCATGAGCACTCTCACCATGGGAATTGTCACCTTAGGTACAGTCACCATGGGCACTGTCACCGTGAGCACTTTTACCATGAGCTCTGTAACCCTGGGCACTATCACCGTGAGTGTTGTGTACATGGACACTCTCACCATGAGCAATGTCACCATGAATACTGTCACCCTGTGCATTGTCACCATGGGCACTGTCACCATGAGCATTACACCGTGAGAATTGTGACTCTGGGCACTGTCACCATGGGCACATGTGCCATCGGCACTATCGCCGTGAACACTGTCACCATGAGCACTGTCACTGTGTGCAGTTTCAGCATACACACTGTCACCGTAAGCAATGTCACCATGAGCAATATCTCCATGGGCATTGTCACCATTTTGCACTGCCACCACGTGCAGTGTCACCATGGACACTTTTACCGTGAGTACTGTCACCATGGGTAATATCACCATGGGCAATGTCACCCTGAGCACTATTACAGTGAGCACTATCACCATGAGCACTCTCACTGTGGTCACTGTCACCATGAGCACTGTCGCCATGGGTACTGGCACAATGCGGACTGGCACCATGAGCCCTGTCACCGTGGCCACTATCACTGTGAGCACTCTCACCGTGGTCACTGTCACCATTGGCACTGTTACTAGGAGCACTGTCACCATGGTCACATTCAACGTAAGAGCTGTCAACACGGAGACTATCACCATTGGCACTGTCACCATGGGGTTGTCACCATGAGCACTATCACCATGGGCGATGTCTCCATGGGCAGTTTCACCATGAGCACTGTCACTATTGGCACTCTCACCATCGGCACTGTCACCATGGGCACTGTCACCGTGAGCACTGTCACCATGGGCCTTGTCACACTGGGCGCTGTCACCATGGGCACTGTCACCATGAGCACTGTCACAATGGGAAGTATCACCAACGGATTTGTCAGCCTGAGCACTGTCCCTGTGGGCACTGACCCCGTGACATCTATCACCATAAACACTGTAAACATGGGCACTGTCACCATGAGCATGGTCACCATGAGCACTGTCACAACGGGCACTATCACCGTGAGAAATCTCACCATGCTAACTCTCCCCATGGGCACTGTCACCGTGAGAAGTGTCACCATGGGCACTATCACGGTGAGAACAGTCACCATGGTCACTGTCACCATGGGCACTGTCATTAAGAGCATTATCACCCTAAGCACTGTCACTGTGAGAACAGTCACCATGAGCACTGTCAACATGGAAACTATCACCTTGAGCCATGTCACCATGAGCACTGTCACCATGAGATATTTCAACAGGGTCACTTTCACCGTGAGAACTGTGAACACGGGGATTCTCACCATTGACACTGCCTCCGAGGGGTAATCACGATGAGCACTATCACCATGGGCAGTGTCTCCATGGGCAGTTTCACCATGAGCACTCTCACTATTGGCACTATCACCATCGGCACTGTCATCATCGGCACGGTCACCGTGAGCACTGTCACAATGGGCGTTGTCACACTGGGTGCTGTCACCATGGGCACAGTCACCATTCCACTCTCACCATGGGCACTGTGATCTTGGTCACTGTCACCATGGACTCTCTCACCGTGGGCACTGTCACAATGTGAAGTATCACCATGGGCTTTGTCAGCGTGGGCACTGTCACCGTGGGCATGGCCACCATGACATCTATCACCATAAGCACTGTAATCTTGGGCCCTATCACCATGAGCACGGTTACCATGAGCACTGCCACAATGAGAACTGTCACTTATGGCACTGTCCACATGAGGAGTGTCACCATGATCACTGTCACCATGGGCAGGACACCCTGGGTATTGTCACCATGGGCACTGTCACCATGAGCCCACTCACCATGGGAATTGTCAACTTAGGTACTGTCATCATGGGCACTGTCACCGTGAGCACTTTTACCATGAGCTCTGTCACCCTGGGCACTATCACCGTGAGTGTTGTGTACATGGACACTCTCACCATGAGCAATGTCAGAATGAATAATGTTACCCTGTGTATTGTCACCATGGGCACTGTCACCATTAGCATTACACCATGAGAATTGTGACTCTGGGCACTGTCACCATGGGCACATTCGCCATCGGCACTATCGCCAAGAACACTGTCACCGTGAGCCCTGTCACTGTGTGCAGTTTCAGCATACTCACTATCACCGTAAGCAATGTCACCATGAGCAATATCTCCACAGGCACTGTCACCATTTTGCACTGCCACCATGTGCAGTGTCACCATGGACACTTTTACCATGAGTACTGTCACCATGGGTAATATCACCATGGGCACTGTCACTGTGAGCACTGTCACTATGAGAATTGACACCATAGGCCCTGTCAACATGAGAACTGTCACCATCGGCACTGACAACATGGAGAACATCACCTTGAGCACTGTCACCATGAGCACTGTCACCATGAGCAATGTCACCATGGTCACATTCAATGTAAGAACTGTCACCACGGGGACTATCAACATTGGCAATGTCACAGTGGGGTTGTCACCATGAGCACTATCACCGTGGGCAATGTTTCCATGGGCAGTTTCACCATGAGCACTGTCACTATTGGCACTCTCAGCATGGGCATTGTCACAATGGGCACCATCAACGTGAGCACTGTCAACATGGGCCTTGTCACACTGGGTGTTATCAGCATGGGCACTGTCACTGTGGGCACTGTCCCAATGGGAAGTATCACCATGGGCTTTGTCAGCCTAGGCAGTGTCACTGTGGGCACGGACACCGTGACATCTATCACCATAAACACTGTAAACATGGGCACTGTCACCATGAGCACAGTCACCATGAGCATTGTCACAATGAGCACTGTTACTTATGGCACTGCCAACATGAGCACTGTCATTATGGGCATGACAACATGGACACTGTCACCCTAGGCACTCTCACCATAGGCATTATCACTGTGAGAATTGTGAACATGGACACTGTCTCCATGGGCATTATCACCATGTGCACTGTCACCATGAGTACTATCACCCAGGGTATTTTTACAATGGGCACTGTCACTGTGAGCACTACACCTTAAGAATTGTGACTATGGGCACTGTCACCATGGAAACTCTCACCATAGATCTATCACCATGAACACTGTCACCATGAACACTCTAACTGTGTGCAGTGTCACCATGCACACTGTCACAATAAGGACTATCACCATAAGCAAAGTCACCATGAGCAATGTCACCATGAGCAAAGTCACCAATTTGCACTGACACCATGTGCAGAGTAACCATGCGTTTTATCACCATAGGCACTTCTACCCTGAGAAATGTGACCATGCAGAATGTCTCTATGGGCACTGGCACCATGGGCACTATCACCGTGAGCACTGTCAGCATGTGCACTGTCACTATTTAGCACTGTCACCAGGTGAACTACCACCATGGGCACTGTCACGATGGGCACTATCACTGTGAGCACGGTTACCATGGGCACTGTAACAATGCACAGTGTCACCATCGGTACTGTCCCGATGGGAACTGCCACCAAGAACAGTGTCACCATTAGCACTGTCACCACGAGCACTGGCACCTGGGCACTGCTATTATGAGCACTGTCACCATGAGATCTGTCGCTATGAGAACTGCCACCATGGGTATTTTCAACATGAGTACTGTCACCATGGTATTGTCACCATTTGCACTGTCACCATGAACACTATTACCGTGAGCACTCTCACTGTGGTCACTGTCACCATGAGCACTGTCGCCATGGGTACTGGCACAATGTAGACAGACACCATGAGCACTGTCACCATGGGCACCATCACTGTGAGCACTCTCACCATGGCCACTGTCACCTTGGGCGCTGTTACCATGAGCACTGTCACCATAGGCAATGGCACCATGGGCCCTGTCATCATGGGCACTCTCACCATGGGCACTATCAGTGTGAGCAGTGTCACCATGGATACTGCAAACATGAGAACTGTCACCGTGAGTACTGTCACCATGAGTACAGTCCTCACGGGTTGTCACCATGTGCACTGTCACCGTGAGAACTGTCAACAGGGGCACTGTCACCATTTTTCACTGCCACCATGTGCAGTGTCACCATGGGCACTATCACCATGGAAAGTATCACCGTGAACACTGTCACCATGAACACTGCAACTGTGTGCAGTGTCAACATGCACACTGTCACCGTAAGGACTATCACTGTAAGCAAAGTCACTATGAGCAATGTCACCATGGGCACTGTCACCATGAGCACTTGATCACTGAGTACTGTCACCATGGGTAATATCACCATGGGCACTGTCACCGTGAGAACTATCACCGTGAGCAATGCCATGATGGGCACTGGCGCCGTGGGTCTTTTCACTATTAGCACTGAAACAATGTGCACTATCACTGTGAGAAATCTCACCGTGCTAACTGTCCCCAAGGGCACTGTCACAGAGGGAAAAGTCATCATGGGCACTGTCACAGTCAGTATTCTCACCATGGGCACTCTCATTGTGGGCAATGCCTCCGTGAGCACCATTACCATGAACACTGCTACCATGAACACTCTCATGATAAGAACTGTCACCATGGGCACAGACACCATGGGCATTCTCACGGTGTGCACTGTCACCAGGGGCACTGTCAAAATGGGCACTGTCACCATGAGCACTGGAACCATGGGCATTCTCACCATGGGCACTATCACCATGAGCAGTATTACCATGGGCACTCTCACTATTTTGCACTGCCACCAGATGCACCATAACCATGTGCACTGTCACCATGGGCAGTGTCACCATCGGTAGTCTAACCATGCGCACTTCCACCACGATCACTGCCACCAAGAGCACTGTCACCATGATCACTGCCACCATGAGCACTGTCACAAGAACTGCCAATATGAGAACTGCCACCATGGGCACTATCACCATGATTAGTGTCACCGTGGGTATTGTCACCTTGGGCACTGTCAACGTGAGACATATCACCGTGAGCACTATCACCCTGAGCACTGTCACCAAGGGAACAGCTTCAATGCGGATGGTCACCATGAACACTGTCACACTGGGCACTATCACCGTGAGAACAGTCACCGTGGTCACTGTCACCATGAGCACATTTTCTGTGAGCTCGGTCACCCTTGGTATTGTCACCATTGGTGGTATCGCCGTGAGAGTTGTGAACATGGGCACTCTCACCATGGGCAATATAACCATGAATACTGTCACCCTGTGTATTTTCACCATGGGCACTGTCACTGTGAGCACTACACTGTGAGAGTTGTGACTATGGTCACTGTCACCATGGACACTCTCACCATGAGAACTATCACCATGAACACTGTCACCATGAACACTGTCACTGTGTGCAGGTTCATCATGTGCACTGTCACTGTAAGGACTATCACTGTAAGCAAAGTCACCATGAGCAATATCACCATGGGCACTGTCACCATTTTGCACTGCCACCATATGCAGTGGCACCATGGGTAATATCACCATAGCCACTTTCAACATGAGAAATGTAACCGTGTGGAATGTCGTTATGGGCACTGGCACCATGGGAATCATCACAGTGAGCACTGTCACAACAGGCACTATCAACATGAGAAATCTCACCAGGCTAACTGTCCACATGGGCACTGTCACCGTGAGAAGTGTCACCATGGGCACTGTCACTGTCGGCACTGTCACCATGGGCACTGTCATTGTGGGCACTGTCTCCATGGCCACTGCCACCGTGTGCTCTGTCACCATGAACTCTGTAACAATGCCCATTATCACCGTGTGCACTGTCACCATGGGCACTATCACCGTGAGCACTGTCAGCATGTGCACTGTCACTATTTAGCACTGTCACCAAGTGAACTACCACCATGGGCACTGTCACAATGTTCACTATCACCGTGAGCACGGTTACCATGGGCACTGTAACAATGCACAGTGTCACCATCAGTACTGTCCCAATGGGGACTGCCACCAAGAACACTGTCACCATTAGCATTGTCACGATGAGCACTGGCACCTTGGCACTGCTATTATGAGCACTGTCACCATGAGATCTGTCGCTATGAGAACTGCCACCATGGGTATTTTCAACATGAGTACTGTCACCATGGGTATTGTCACCATGGGCACTGTCACCGTGAGCACTACACCGTGAGAATTGTGACTATGGGCACTGTCACCATGGGCACATTCACGATCGGCACTATCGCCATGAACACTGTCACCATGAGCACTATCACTGTGTGCAGTTTCACAATACACACTATCACCGTAGGGAATATCACCATAAGCAATGTCACCATGAGCAAGATCACCATGGGCACTGTCACCATTTTGCACTGCCACCATGTGCAGTGTCACCATGGGCAATTTCACTATGAGAACTGTCACCATGGGAAATATCACCGTGGGCACTGTCACCATGAGCACTGTCACTATGAGAATTTACACCATTGGTCCTGTCAACATGAGAACTGTCACCATCGGCACTGTCAACATGGAGACCATCACCTTGAGCACTGTCAACATGAGTACTGTCACCATGAGCAATGTCACCATGGTCACATTTAATGTAAGAACTGTCACCACGGGGACTATCACCGTTGGCAATGTCACGGGCTTGTCACCATGAGCACTATCACCATGGGCGATGTCTCCATGGGCAGTTTCACCATGAGCACTGTCACTATTGGCACTGTCACAATGGGCACCATCACCGTGAGCAGTGTCACCATGGGCCTTGTCACACTGGGTGCTTTTAGCATGGGCACTGTCACCGTGGGCACTGTCTCAATGAGAAGTATAACCATGGGCTTTGTCAGCCTAGGCAGTGTCACTGTGGGCACGGACATCGTGACATCTATCACCATAAACACTGTAAACATGGGCACTGTCACCATGATCACGGTCACCATGAGCATTGATACAATGAGCACTGTTATTTATGGCACTGCCAACATGAGCACTGTCACCATGGGCAAGACACCATGGGCACTGCCACCATGGGCATTGTCACCCTAGGCACTCTCAACATAGGCATTATCACGATGAGAATTGTGAACATGGACACTGTCTCCATGGGCATTAACACCATTAGCACTGTCACCATGAGTACTGTCAGCATGTGCACTGTCACTATTTAGCACTGTCACCAGGTGAACTACCACCATGGGCACTATCACGATGTGCACTATCACCATGAGCACGGTTACCATAGGCACTGTAACAATGTGCAGTGTCACCATCGGTACTGTCTCCATAGGAACTGCCACCAACAGCACTGTCACCATTAACACTGTCACCACCTTGGGACTGTTATTATGAGCATGGTCAGCATGAGAACTGTCGCTGTGAGAACTGCCACCATAGGTATTTTCAACAAGAGTACTGTCACCGTGGGTATTGTCATCATTTGCACTGTCACCATGAGCACTATTACCGTGAGCACTCTCACTGTGGTCACTGACACCATGAGCACTGTTGCCATGGGTACTGGCACAATGCGGACTGGCACCATGAACCCTGTCACTGTGGCCACTATCAATGTGAGCACTCTCACCGTGGTCACTGTCACCATGGGCACTGTTACCAGGAGACCTGTAACCATGGTCACATTCAACATAAGAGCTGTCACCATGGGGACTATCACCTTCGGCACTGTCACCATGGGCACTGTCACCATGAGCACTGTCACCATGGGCCTTGTCACACTGGGCGCTGTCACCGTGAGCACTGCCACAATGGGAAGTATCACCATGGGATTTGTCAGCCTGAGCACTGTCCCCGTGGGCACTGACACCATGACATCTATCACCATAAACACTGTAACAAGGGAACGGTCACCATGAGCACTGCCACAATGGGCCCTGTTATTTATGGCACTGCCAACATGAGCACTGTCACCATGAGCACTGTCACAATGGCCATGACACCATGGGCCCTGTCACCATGGGTATTGTCACCCTAGGTAATCTCGCCATAGGCATTGTCACTGTGAGAATCGTGAACATGGGCAATGTCACCATAAGCACTGTCACCATGAGTACTGTCACCCTGGGTATTTCCACTATGGGCACTGTCACTGTGAGCACTACACCATGAGAATTGTGACTATGGGCACTGTCAACATGGACACTCTCACCATGGGAACTATCACCGTGAACACTGTCAGCATGAACACTGTCACTGTGTGCAGTGTCACCATGCACAATGTCACCATAAGGACTATCACCGTAAGCAAAGTCACCATGAGCAATGTCACCATGGGCACGGTCACCATTTTGCACTGCCACCATGTGCAGTGTCACCATGGGTAATATCACCATAGGCACTTTCACAGTGAGAAATGTGACCATGCGGAGTGTCTCAATGGGCACTGGCACCATGGGCATTGTCACTGTGAGCACTGTCACAACGGGCACTATCACTATGAAAAATCTCACCATGCTAACTGTCCCCATGGGCACTATCACCGTGAGAAGTGTCACCATGGGCACTGTCACTGTTGGCACTGTCACCATGAACACTGTCACCATGGCTACTATCACTGTGAGAACAGTCACCATGGGCACTGTCAACATGGAGACTATCACCTTGAGCCCTGTCACCATGAGCACTGTCACCATGAGATATTTCAAGAGGGTCACTTTCACCATGAGAACTGTCAACACGGGGACTCTCACCATTGACACTGACTCCAAGGGGTTTTCACGATGAGCACTATCACCATGGGCAGTGTCTCCATGGGAAGGTTCACCATGAGCACTCTCACTATTGGCACTATCACCATCGGCACCGTCATCATCGGCACGGTCTCCGTGAGCACTGTCACAATGGGCATTGTCACACTGGGTGCTTTCACCATGGGCACTGTCACCATTCCACTCTCACCATGGACACTGTGATCTTGGTCACTGCCACCATGGGCTCTGTCACCGTGGGCACTGTCACAATGGGAAGTATAACCATGGGCTTTGTCAGCATGGGCGCTGTCACCGTGGGCATGGCCACCATGACATCTATCACCATAAGCACTGTAAACTTGGGCCCTGTCACCATGAGCACGGTTACCATGAGCACTGCCACAATGAGAACTGTCACTTATGGCACTGTCCACATGAGGAGTGTCACCATGATCACTGTCACCATGGAAAGGAAACCCTGGGCACTGTCACCATGAGCACTCTCACCATGGGAATTGTCACCTTAGGTACAGTCACCATGGGCACTGTCACCGTGAGCACTTTTACCATGAGCTCTGTAACCCTGGGCACTATCACCGTGAGTGTTGTGTACATGGACACTCTCACCATGAGCAATGTCACCATGAATACTGTCACCCTGTGCATTGTCACCATGGGCACTGTCACCATGAGCATTACACCGTGAGAATTGTGACTCTGGGCACTGTCACCATGGGCACATGTGCCATCGGCACTATCGCCGTGAACACTGTCACCATGAGCACTGTCACTGTGTGCAGTTTCAGCATACACACTGTCACCGTAAGCAATGTCACCATGAGCAATATCTCCATGGGCATTGTCACCATTTTGCACTGCCACCACGTGCAGTGTCACCATGGACACTTTTACCGTGAGTACTGTCACCATGGGTAATATCACCATGGGCAATGTCACCCTGAGCACTATTACAGTGAGCACTATCACCATGAGCACTCTCACTGTGGTCACTGTCACCATGAGCACTGTCGCCATGGGTACTGGCACAATGCGGACTGGCACCATGAGCCCTGTCACCGTGGCCACTATCACTGTGAGCACTCTCACCGTGGTCACTGTCACCATTGGCACTGTTACTAGGAGCACTGTCACCATGGTCACATTCAACGTAAGAGCTGTCAACACGGAGACTATCACCATTGGCACTGTCACCATGGGGTTGTCACCATGAGCACTATCACCATGGGCGATGTCTCCATGGGCAGTTTCACCATGAGCACTGTCACTATTGGCACTCTCACCATCGGCACTGTCACCATGGGCACTGTCACCGTGAGCACTGTCACCATGGGCCTTGTCACACTGGGCGCTGTCACCATGGGCACTGTCACCATGAGCACTGTCACAATGGGAAGTATCACCAACGGATTTGTCAGCCTGAGCACTGTCCCTGTGGGCACTGACCCCGTGACATCTATCACCATAAATACTGTAAACATGGGCACTGTCACCATGAGCATGGTCACCATGAGCACTGTCACAACGGGCACTATCACCGTGAGAAATCTCACCATGCTAACTCTCCCCATGGGCACTGTCACCGTGAGAAGTGTCACCATGGGCACTATCACGGTGAGAACAGTCACCATGGTCACTGTCACCATGGGCACTGTCATTAAGAGCATTATCACCCTAAGCACTGTCACTGTGAGAACAGTCACCATGAGCACTGTCAACATGGAAACTATCACCTTGAGCCATGTCACCATGAGCACTGTCACCATGAGATATTTCAACAGGGTCACTTTCACCGTGAGAACTGTGAACACGGGGATTCTCACCATTGACACTGCCTCCGAGGGGTAATCACGATGAGCACTATCACCATGGGCAGTGTCTCCATGGGCAGTTTCACCATGAGCACTCTCACTATTGGCACTATCACCATCGGCACTGTCATCATCGGCACGGTCACCGTGAGCACTGTCACAATGGGCGTTGTCACACTGGGTGCTGTCACCATGGGCACAGTCACCATTCCACTCTCACCATGGGCACTGTGATCTTGGTCACTGTCACCATGGACTCTCTCACCGTGGGCACTGTCACAATGTGAAGTATCACCATGGGCTTTGTCAGCGTGGGCACTGTCACCGTGGGCATGGCCACCATGACATCTATCACCATAAGCACTGTAATCTTGGGCCCTATCACCATGAGCACGGTTACCATGAGCACTGCCACAATGAGAACTGTCACTTATGGCACTGTCCACATGAGGAGTGTCACCATGATCACTGTCACCATGGGCAGGACACCCTGGGTATTGTCACCATGGGCACTGTCACCATGAGCCCACTCACCATGGGAATTGTCAACTTAGGTACTGTCATCATGGGCACTGTCACCGTGAGCACTTTTACCATGAGCTCTGTCACCCTGGGCACTATCACCGTGAGTGTTGTGTACATGGACACTCTCACCATGAGCAATGTCAGAATGAATAATGTTACCCTGTGTATTGTCACCATGGGCACTGTCACCATTAGCATTACACCATGAGAATTGTGACTCTGGGCACTGTCACCATGGGCACATTCGCCATCGGCACTATTGCCAAGAACACTGTCACCGTGAGCCCTGTCACTGTGTGCAGTTTCAGCATACTCACTATCACCGTAAGCAATGTCACCATGAGCAATATCTCCACAGGCACTGTCACCATTTTGCACTGCCACCATGTGCAGTGTCACCATGGACACTTTTACCATGAGTACTGTCACCATGGGTAATATCACCATGGGCACTGTCACTGTGAGCACTGTCACTATGAGAATTGACACCATAGGCCCTGTCAACATGAGAACTGTCACCATCGGCACTGACAACATGGAGAACATCACCTTGAGCACTGTCACCATGAGCACTGTCACCATGAGCAATGTCACCATGGTCACATTCAATGTAAGAACTGTCACCACGGGGACTATCAACATTGGCAATGTCACAGTGGGGTTGTCACCATGAGCACTATCACCGTGGGCAATGTTTCCATGGGCAGTTTCACCATGAGCACTGTCACTATTGGCACTCTCAGCATGGGCATTGTCACAATGGGCACCATCAACGTGAGCACTGTCAACATGGGCCTTGTCACACTGGGTGTTATCAGCATGGGCACTGTCACTGTGGGCACTGTCCCAATGGGAAGTATCACCATGGGCTTTGTCAGCCTAGGCAGTGTCACTGTGGGCACGGACACCGTGACATCTATCACCATAAACACTGTAAACATGGGCACTGTCACCATGAGCACAGTCACCATGAGCATTGTCACAATGAGCACTGTTACTTATGGCACTGCCAACATGAGCACTGTCATTATGGGCATGACAACATGGACACTGTCACCCTAGGCACTCTCACCATAGGCATTATCACTGTGAGAATTGTGAACATGGACACTGTCTCCATGGGCATTATCACCATGTGCACTGTCACCATGAGTACTATCACCCAGGGTATTTTTACAATGGGCACTGTCACTGTGAGCACTACACCTTAAGAATTGTGACTATGGGCACTGTCACCATGGAAACTCTCACCATAGATCTATCACCATGAACACTGTCACCATGAACACTCTAACTGTGTGCAGTGTCACCATGCACACTGTCACAATAAGGACTATCACCATAAGCAAAGTCACCATGAGCAATGTCACCATGAGCAAAGTCACCAATTTGCACTGACACCATGTGCAGAGTAACCATGCGTTTTATCACCATAGGCACTTCTACCCTGAGAAATGTGACCATGCAGAATGTCTCTATGGGCACTGGCACCATGGGCACTATCACCGTGAGCACTGTCAGCATGTGCACTGTCACTATTTAGCACTGTCACCAGGTGAACTACCACCATGGGCACTGTCACGATGGGCACTATCACTGTGAGCACGGTTACCATGGGCACTGTAACAATGCACAGTGTCACCATCGGTACTGTCCCGATGGGAACTGCCACCAAGAACAGTGTCACCATTAGCACTGTCACCACGAGCACTGGCACCTGGGCACTGCTATTATGAGCACTGTCACCATGAGATCTGTCGCTATGAGAACTGCCACCATGGGTATTTTCAACATGAGTACTGTCACCATGGTATTGTCACCATTTGCACTGTCACCATGAACACTATTACCGTGAGCACTCTCACTGTGGTCACTGTCACCATGAGCACTGTCGCCATGGGTACTGGCACAATGTAGACAGACACCATGAGCACTGTCACCATGGGCACCATCAGTGTGAGCACTCTCACCATGGCCACTGTCACCTTGGGCACTGTTACCATGAGCACTGTCACCATAGGCAATGGCACCATGGGCCCTGTCATCATGGGCACTCTCACCATGGGCACTATCAGTGTGAGCAGTGTCACCATGGATACTGCAAACATGAGAACTGTCACCGTGAGTACTGTCACCATGAGTACAGTCCTCACGGGTTGTCACCATGTGCACTGTCACCGTGAGAACTGTCAACAGGGGCACTGTCACCATTTTTCACTGCCACCATGTGCAGTGTCACCATGGGCACTATCACCATGGAAAGTATCACCGTGAACACTGTCACCATGAACACTGCAACTGTGTGCAGTGTCAACATGCACACTGTCACCGTAAGGACTATCACTGTAAGCAAAGTCACTATGAGCAATGTCACCATGGGCACTGTCACCATGAGCACTTGATCACTGAGTACTGTCACCATGGGTAATATCACCATGGGCACTGTCACCGTGAGAACTATCACCGTGAGCAATGCCATGATGGGCACTGGCGCCGTGGGTCTTTTCACTATTAGCACTGAAACAATGTGCACTATCACTGTGAGAAATCTCACCGTGCTAACTGTCCCCAAGGGCACTGTCACAGAGGGAAAAGTCATCATGGGCACTGTCACAGTCAGTATTCTCACCATGGGCACTCTCATTGTGGGCAATGCCTCCGTGAGCACCATTACCATGAACACTGCTACCATGAACACTCTCATGATAAGAACTGTCACCATGGGCACAGACACCATGGGCACTCTCACGGTGTGCACTGTCACCAGGGGCACTGTCAAAATGGGCACTGTCACCATGAGCACTGGAACCATGGGCATTCTCACCATGGGCACTATCACCATGAGCAGTATTACCATGGGCACTCTCACTATTTTGCACTGCCACCAGATGCACCATAACCATGTGCACTGTCACCATGGGCAGTGTCACCATCGGTAGTCTAACCATGCGCACTTCCACCACGATCACTGCCACCAAGAGCACTGTCACCATGATCACTGCCACCATGAGCACTGTCACAAGAACTGCCAATATGAGAACTGCCACCATGGGCACTATCACCATGATTAGTGTCACCGTGGGTATTGTCACCTTGGGCACTGTCAACGTGAGAAATATCACCGTGAGCACTATCACCCTGAGCACTGTCACCAAGGGAACAGCTTCAATGCGGATGGTCACCATGAACACTGTCACACTGGGCACTATCACCGTGAGAACAGTCACCGTGGTCACTGTCACCATGAGCACATTTTCTGTGAGCTCGGTCACCCTTGGTATTGTCACCATTGGTGGTATCGCCGTGAGAGTTGTGAACATGGGCACTCTCACCATGGGCAATATAACCATGAATACTGTCACCCTGTGTATTTTCACCATGGGCACTGTCACTGTGAGCACTACACTGTGAGAGTTGTGACTATGGTCACTGTCACCATGGACACTCTCACCATGAGAACTATCACCATGAACACTGTCACCATGAACACTGTCACTGTGTGCAGGTTCATCATGTGCACTGTCACTGTAAGGACTATCACTGTAAGCAAAGTCACCATGAGCAATATCACCATGGGCACTGTCACCATTTTGCACTGCCACCATATGCAGTGGCACCATGGGTAATATCACCATAGCCACTTTCAACATGAGAAATGTAACCGTGTGGAATGTCGTTATGGGCACTGGCACCATGGGAATCATCACAGTGAGCACTGTCACAACAGGCACTATCAACATGAGAAATCTCACCAGGCTAACTGTCCACATGGGCACTGTCACCGTGAGAAGTGTCACCATGGGCACTGTCACTGTCGGCACTGTCACCATGGGCACTGTCATTGTGGGCACTGTCTCCATGGCCACTGCCACCGTGTGCTCTGTCACCATGAACTCTGTAACAATGCCCATTATCACCGTGTGCACTGTCACCATGGGCACTATCACCGTGAGCACTGTCAGCATGTGCACTGTCACTATTTAGCACTGTCACCAAGTGAACTACCACCATGGGCACTGTCACAATGTTCACTATCACCGTGAGCATGGTTACCATGGGCACTGTAACAATGCACAGTGTCACCATCAGTACTGTCCCAATGGGGACTGCCACCAAGAACACTGTCACCATTAGCATTGTCACGACGAGCACTGGCACCTTGGCACTGCTATTATGAGCACTGTCACCATGAGATCTGTCGCTATGAGAACTGCCACCATGGGTATTTTCAACATGAGTACTGTCACCATGGGTATTGTCACCATGGGCACTGTCACCGTGAGCACTACACCGTGAGAATTGTGACTATGGGCACTGTCACCATGGGCACATTCACGATCGGCACTATCGCCATGAACACTGTCACCATGAGCACTATCACTGTGTGCAGTTTCACAATACACACTATCACCGTAGGGAATATCACCATAAGCAATGTCACCATGAGCAAGATCACCATGGGCACTGTCACCATTTTGCACTGCCACCATGTGCAGTGTCACCATGGGCAATTTCACTATGAGAACTGTCACCATGGGAAATATCACCGTGGGCACTGTCACCATGAGCACTGTCACTATGAGAATTTACACCATTGGTCCTGTCAACATGAGAACTGTCACCATCGGCACTGTCAACATGGAGACCATCACCTTGAGCACTGTCAACATGAGTACTGTCACCATGAGCAATGTCACCATGGTCACATTTAATGTAAGAACTGTCACCACGGGGACTATCACCGTTGGCAATGTCACGGGCTTGTCACCATGAGCACTATCACCATGGGCGATGTCTCCATGGGCAGTTTCACCATGAGCACTGTCACTATTGGCACTGTCACAATGGGCACCATCACCGTGAGCAGTGTCACCATGGGCCTTGTCACACTGGGTGCTTTTAGCATGGGCACTGTCACCGTGGGCACTGTCTCAATGAGAAGTATAACCATGGGCTTTGTCAGCCTAGGCAGTGTCACTGTGGGCACGGACATCGTGACATCTATCACCATAAACACTGTAAACATGGGCACTGTCACCATGATCACGGTCACCATGAGCATTGATACAATGAGCACTGTTATTTATGGCACTGCCAACATGAGCACTGTCACCATGGGCAAGACACCATGGGCACTGCCACCATGGGCATTGTCACCCTAGGCACTCTCAACATAGGCATTATCACGATGAGAATTGTGAACATGGACACTGTCTCCATGGGCATTAACACCATTAGCACTGTCACCATGAGTACTGTCAGCATGTGCACTGTCACTATTTAGCACTGTCACCAGGTGAACTACCACCATGGGCACTATCACGATGTGCACTATCACCATGAGCACGGTTACCATAGGCACTGTAACAATGTGCAGTGTCACCATCGGTACTGTCTCCATAGGAACTGCCACCAACAGCACTGTCACCATTAACACTGTCACCACCTTGGGACTGTTATTATGAGCATGGTCAGCATGAGAACTGTCGCTGTGAGAACTGCCACCATAGGTATTTTCAACAAGAGTACTGTCACCGTGGGTATTGTCATCATTTGCACTGTCACCATGAGCACTATTACCGTGAGCACTCTCACTGTGGTCACTGACACCATGAGCACTGTTGCCATGGGTACTGGCACAATGCGGACTGGCACCATGAACCCTGTCACTGTGGCCACTATCAATGTGAGCACTCTCACCGTGGTCACTGTCACCATGGGCACTGTTACCAGGAGACCTGTAACCATGGTCACATTCAACATAAGAGCTGTCACCATGGGGACTATCACCTTCGGCACTGTCACCATGGGCACTGTCACCATGAGCACTGTCACCATGGGCCTTGTCACACTGGGCGCTGTCACCGTGAGCACTGCCACAATGGGAAGTATCACCATGGGATTTGTCAGCCTGAGCACTGTCCCCGTGGGCACTGACACCATGACATCTATCACCATAAACACTGTAACAAGGGAACGGTCACCATGAGCACTGCCACAATGGGCCCTGTTATTTATGGCACTGCCAACATGAGCACTGTCACCATGAGCACTGTCACAATGGCCATGACACCATGGGCCCTGTCACCATGGGTATTGTCACCCTAGGTAATCTCGCCATAGGCATTGTCACTGTGAGAATCGTGAACATGGGCAATGTCACCATAAGCACTGTCACCATGAGTACTGTCACCCTGGGTATTTCCACTATGGGCACTGTCACTGTGAGCACTACACCATGAGAATTGTGACTATGGGCACTGTCAACATGGACACTCTCACCATGGGAACTATCACCGTGAACACTGTCAGCATGAACACTGTCACTGTGTGCAGTGTCACCATGCACAATGTCACCGTAAGGACTATCACCGTAAGCAAAGTCACCATGAGCAATGTCACCATGGGCACGGTCACCATTTTGCACTGCCACCATGTGCAGTGTCACCATGGGTAATATCACCATAGGCACTTTCACAGTGAGAAATGTGACCATGCGGAGTGTCTCAATGGGCACTGGCACCATGGGCATTGTCACTGTGAGCACTGTCACAACGGGCACTATCACTATGAAAAATCTCACCATGCTAACTGTCCCCATGGGCACTATCACCGTGAGAAGTGTCACCATGGGCACTGTCACTGTTGGCACTGTCACCATGAACACTGTCACCATGGCTACTATCACTGTGAGAACAGTCACCATGGGCACTGTCAACATGGAGACTATCACCTTGAGCCCTGTCACCATGAGCACTGTCACCATGAGATATTTCAAGAGGGTCACTTTCACCATGAGAACTGTCAACACGGGGACTCTCACCATTGACACTGACTCCAAGGGGTTTTCACGATGAGCACTATCACCATGGGCAGTGTCTCCATGGGAAGGTTCACCATGAGCACTCTCACTATTGGCACTATCACCATCGGCACCGTCATCATCGGCACGGTCTCCGTGAGCACTGTCACAATGGGCATTGTCACACTGGGTGCTTTCACCATGGGCACTGTCACCATTCCACTCTCACCATGGACACTGTGATCTTGGTCACTGCCACCATGGGCTCTGTCACCGTGGGCACTGTCACAATGGGAAGTATAACCATGGGCTTTGTCAGCATGGGCGCTGTCACCGTGGGCATGGCCACCATGACATCTATCACCATAAGCACTGTAAACTTGGGCCCTGTCACCATGAGCACGGTTACCATGAGCACTGCCACAATGAGAACTGTCACTTATGGCACTGTCCACATGAGGAGTGTCACCATGATCACTGTCACCATGGAAAGGAAACCCTGGGCACTGTCACCATGAGCACTCTCACCATGGGAATTGTCACCTTAGGTACAGTCACCATGGGCACTGTCACCGTGAGCACTTTTACCATGAGCTCTGTAACCCTGGGCACTATCACCGTGAGTGTTGTGTACATGGACACTCTCACCATGAGCAATGTCACCATGAATACTGTCACCCTGTGCATTGTCACCATGGGCACTGTCACCATGAGCATTACACCGTGAGAATTGTGACTCTGGGCACTGTCACCATGGGCACATGTGCCATCGGCACTATCGCCGTGAACACTGTCACCATGAGCACTGTCACTGTGTGCAGTTTCAGCATACACACTGTCACCGTAAGCAATGTCACCATGAGCAATATCTCCATGGGCATTGTCACCATTTTGCACTGCCACCACGTGCAGTGTCACCATGGACACTTTTACCGTGAGTACTGTCACCATGGGTAATATCACCATGGGCAATGTCACCCTGAGCACTATTACAGTGAGCACTATCACCATGAGCACTCTCACTGTGGTCACTGTCACCATGAGCACTGTCGCCATGGGTACTGGCACAATGCGGACTGGCACCATGAGCCCTGTCACCGTGGCCACTATCACTGTGAGCACTCTCACCGTGGTCACTGTCACCATTGGCACTGTTACTAGGAGCACTGTCACCATGGTCACATTCAACGTAAGAGCTGTCAACACGGAGACTGTCACCATTGGCACTGTCACCATGGGGTTGTCACCATGAGCACTATCACCATGGGCGATGTCTCCATGGGCAGTTTCACCATGAGCACTGTCACTATTGGCACTCTCACCATCGGCACTGTCACCATGGGCACTGTCACCGTGAGCACTGTCACCATGGGCCTTGTCACACTGGGCGCTGTCACCATGGGCACTGTCACCATGAGCACTGTCACAATGGGAAGTATCACCAACGGATTTGTCAGCCTGAGCACTGTCCCTGTGGGCACTGACCCCGTGACATCTATCACCATAAACACTGTAAACATGGGCACTGTCACCATGAGCATGGTCACCATGAGCACTGTCACAACGGGCACTATCACCGTGAGAAATCTCACCATGCTAACTCTCCCCATGGGCACTGTCACCGTGAGAAGTGTCACCATGGGCACTATCACGGTGAGAACAGTCACCATGGTCACTGTCACCATGGGCACTGTCATTAAGAGCATTATCACCCTAAGCACTGTCACTGTGAGAACAGTCACCATGAGCACTGTCAACATGGAAACTATCACCTTGAGCCATGTCACCATGAGCACTGTCACCATGAGATATTTCAACAGGGTCACTTTCACCGTGAGAACTGTGAACACGGGGATTCTCACCATTGACACTGCCTCCGAGGGGTAATCACGATGAGCACTATCACCATGGGCAGTGTCTCCATGGGCAGTTTCACCATGAGCACTCTCACTATTGGCACTATCACCATCGGCACTGTCATCATCGGCACGGTCACCGTGAGCACTGTCACAATGGGCGTTGTCACACTGGGTGCTGTCACCATGGGCACAGTCACCATTCCACTCTCACCATGGGCACTGTGATCTTGGTCACTGTCACCATGGACTCTCTCACCGTGGGCACTGTCACAATGTGAAGTATCACCATGGGCTTTGTCAGCGTGGGCACTGTCACCGTGGGCATGGCCACCATGACATCTATCACCATAAGCACTGTAATCTTGGGCCCTATCACCATGAGCACGGTTACCATGAGCACTGCCACAATGAGAACTGTCACTTATGGCACTGTCCACATGAGGAGTGTCACCATGATCACTGTCACCATGGGCAGGACACCCTGGGTATTGTCACCATGGGCACTGTCACCATGAGCCCACTCACCATGGGAATTGTCAACTTAGGTACTGTCATCATGGGCACTGTCACCGTGAGCACTTTTACCATGAGCTCTGTCACCCTGGGCACTATCACCGTGAGTGTTGTGTACATGGACACTCTCACCATGAGCAATGTCAGAATGAATAATGTTACCCTGTGTATTGTCACCATGGGCACTGTCACCATTAGCATTACACCATGAGAATTGTGACTCTGGGCACTGTCACCATGGGCACATTCGCCATCGGCACTATCGCCAAGAACACTGTCACCGTGAGCCCTGTCACTGTGTGCAGTTTCAGCATACTCACTATCACCGTAAGCAATGTCACCATGAGCAATATCTCCACAGGCACTGTCACCATTTTGCACTGCCACCATGTGCAGTGTCACCATGGACACTTTTACCATGAGTACTGTCACCATGGGTAATATCACCATGGGCACTGTCACTGTGAGCACTGTCACTATGAGAATTGACACCATAGGCCCTGTCAACATGAGAACTGTCACCATCGGCACTGACAACATGGAGAACATCACCTTGAGCACTGTCACCATGAGCACTGTCACCATGAGCAATGTCACCATGGTCACATTCAATGTAAGAACTGTCACCACGGGGACTATCAACATTGGCAATGTCACAGTGGGGTTGTCACCATGAGCACTATCACCGTGGGCAATGTTTCCATGGGCAGTTTCACCATGAGCACTGTCACTATTGGCACTCTCAGCATGGGCATTGTCACAATGGGCACCATCAACGTGAGCACTGTCAACATGGGCCTTGTCACACTGGGTGTTATCAGCATGGGCACTGTCACTGTGGGCACTGTCCCAATGGGAAGTATCACCATGGGCTTTGTCAGCCTAGGCAGTGTCACTGTGGGCACGGACACCGTGACATCTATCACCATAAACACTGT
Source organism: Mesoplodon mirus (assembly GCF_964341445.2). Lineage (NCBI taxonomy): Eukaryota > Metazoa > Chordata > Mammalia > Artiodactyla > Ziphiidae > Mesoplodon > Mesoplodon mirus. Next base: position 2,120,029 of record NW_028295808.1, on the reverse strand, counting down.
AAACATGGGCACTGTCACCATGAGCACAGTCACCATGAGCATTGTCACAATGAGCACTGTTACTTATGGCACTGCCAACATGAGCACTGTCATTATGGGCATGACAACATGGACACTGTCACCCTAGGCACTCTCACCATAGGCATTATCACTGTGAGAATTGTGAACATGGACACTGTCTCCATGGGCATTATCACCATGTGCACTGTCACCATGAGTACTATCACCCAGGGTATTTTTACAATGGGCACTGTCACTGTGAGCACTACACCTTAAGAATTGTGACTATGGGCACTGTCACCATGGAAACTCTCACCATAGATCTATCACCATGAACACTGTCACCATGAACACTCTAACTGTGTGCAGTGTCACCATGCACACTGTCACAATAAGGACTATCACCATAAGCAAAGTCACCATGAGCAATGTCACCATGAGCAAAGTCACCAATTTGCACTGACACCATGTGCAGAGTAACCATGCGTTTTATCACCATAGGCACTTCTACCCTGAGAAATGTGACCATGCAGAATGTCTCTATGGGCACTGGCACCATGGGCACTATCACCGTGAGCACTGTCAGCATGTGCACTGTCACTATTTAGCACTGTCACCAGGTGAACTACCACCATGGGCACTGTCACGATGGGCACTATCACTGTGAGCACGGTTACCATGGGCACTGTAACAATGCACAGTGTCACCATCGGTACTGTCCCGATGGGAACTGCCACCAAGAACAGTGTCACCATTAGCACTGTCACCACGAGCACTGGCACCTGGGCACTGCTATTATGAGCACTGTCACCATGAGATCTGTCGCTATGAGAACTGCCACCATGGGTATTTTCAACATGAGTACTGTCACCATGGTATTGTCACCATTTGCACTGTCACCATGAACACTATTACCGTGAGCACTCTCACTGTGGTCACTGTCACCATGAGCACTGTCGCCATGGGTACTGGCACAATGTAGACAGACACCATGAGCACTGTCACCATGGGCACCATCAGTGTGAGCACTCTCACCATGGCCACTGTCACCTTGGGCACTGTTACCATGAGCACTGTCACCATAGGCAATGGCACCATGGGCCCTGTCATCATGGGCACTCTCACCATGGGCACTATCAGTGTGAGCAGTGTCACCATGGATACTGCAAACATGAGAACTGTCACCGTGAGTACTGTCACCATGAGTACAGTCCTCACGGGTTGTCACCATGTGCACTGTCACCGTGAGAACTGTCAACAGGGGCACTGTCACCATTTTTCACTGCCACCATGTGCAGTGTCACCATGGGCACTATCACCATGGAAAGTATCACCGTGAACACTGTCACCATGAACACTGCAACTGTGTGCAGTGTCAACATGCACACTGTCACCGTAAGGACTATCACTGTAAGCAAAGTCACTATGAGCAATGTCACCATGGGCACTGTCACCATGAGCACTTGATCACTGAGTACTGTCACCATGGGTAATATCACCATGGGCACTGTCACCGTGAGAACTATCACCGTGAGCAATGCCATGATGGGCACTGGCGCCGTGGGTCTTTTCACTATTAGCACTGAAACAATGTGCACTATCACTGTGAGAAATCTCACCGTGCTAACTGTCCCCAAGGGCACTGTCACAGAGGGAAAAGTCATCATGGGCACTGTCACAGTCAGTATTCTCACCATGGGCACTCTCATTGTGGGCAATGCCTCCGTGAGCACCATTACTATGAACACTGCTACCATGAACACTCTCATGATAAGAACTGTCACCATGGGCACAGACACCATGGGCACTCTCACGGTGTGCACTGTCACCAGGGGCACTGTCAAAATGGGCACTGTCACCATGAGCACTGGAACCATGGGCATTCTCACCATGGGCACTATCACCATGAGCAGTATTACCATGGGCACTCTCACTATTTTGCACTGCCACCAGATGCACCATAACCATGTGCACTGTCACCATGGGCAGTGTCACCATCGGTAGTCTAACCATGCGCACTTCCACCACGATCACTGCCACCAAGAGCACTGTCACCATGATCACTGCCACCATGAGCACTGTCACAAGAACTGCCAATATGAGAACTGCCACCATGGGCACTATCACCATGATTAGTGTCACCGTGGGTATTGTCACCTTGGGCACTGTCAACGTGAGAAATATCACCGTGAGCACTATCACCCTGAGCACTGTCACCAAGGGAACAGCTTCAATGCGGATGGTCACCATGAACACTGTCACACTGGGCACTATCACCGTGAGAACAGTCACCGTGGTCACTGTCACCATGAGCACATTTTCTGTGAGCTCGGTCACCCTTGGTATTGTCACCATTGGTGGTATCGCCGTGAGAGTTGTGAACATGGGCACTCTCACCATGGGCAATATAACCATGAATACTGTCACCCTGTGTATTTTCACCATGGGCACTGTCACTGTGAGCACTACACTGTGAGAGTTGTGACTATGGTCACTGTCACCATGGACACTCTCACCATGAGAACTATCACCATGAACACTGTCACCATGAACACTGTCACTGTGTGCAGGTTCATCATGTGCACTGTCACTGTAAGGACTATCACTGTAAGCAAAGTCACCATGAGCAATATCACCATGGGCACTGTCACCATTTTGCACTGCCACCATATGCAGTGGCACCATGGGTAATATCACCATAGCCACTTTCAACATGAGAAATGTAACCGTGTGGAATGTCGTTATGGGCACTGGCACCATGGGAATCATCACAGTGAGCACTGTCACAACAGGCACTATCAACATGAGAAATCTCACCAGGCTAACTGTCCACATGGGCACTGTCACCGTGAGAAGTGTCACCATGGGCACTGTCACTGTCGGCACTGTCACCATGGGCACTGTCATTGTGGGCACTGTCTCCATGGCCACTGCCACCGTGTGCTCTGTCACCATGAACTCTGTAACAATGCCCATTATCACCGTGTGCACTGTCACCATGGGCACTATCACCGTGAGCACTGTCAGCATGTGCACTGTCACTATTTAGCACTGTCACCAAGTGAACTACCACCATGGGCACTGTCACAATGTTCACTATCACCGTGAGCACGGTTACCATGGGCACTGTAACAATGCACAGTGTCACCATCAGTACTGTCCCAATGGGGACTGCCACCAAGAACACTGTCACCATTAGCATTGTCACGACGAGCACTGGCACCTTGGCACTGCTATTATGAGCACTGTCACCATGAGATCTGTCGCTATGAGAACTGCCACCATGGGTATTTTCAACATGAGTACTGTCACCATGGGTATTGTCACCATGGGCACTGTCACCGTGAGCACTACACCGTGAGAATTGTGACTATGGGCACTGTCACCATGGGCACATTCACGATCGGCACTATCGCCATGAACACTGTCACCATGAGCACTATCACTGTGTGCAGTTTCACAATACACACTATCACCGTAGGGAATATCACCATAAGCAATGTCACCATGAGCAAGATCACCATGGGCACTGTCACCATTTTGCACTGCCACCATGTGCAGTGTCACCATGGGCAATTTCACTATGAGAACTGTCACCATGGGAAATATCACTGTGGGCACTGTCACCATGAGCACTGTCACTATGAGAATTTACACCATTGGTCCTGTCAACATGAGAACTGTCACCATCGGCACTGTCAACATGGAGACCATCACCTTGAGCACTGTCAACATGAGTACTGTCACCATGAGCAATGTCACCATGGTCACATTTAATGTAAGAACTGTCACCACGGGGACTATCACCGTTGGCAATGTCACGGGCTTGTCACCATGAGCACTATCACCATGGGCGATGTCTCCATGGGCAGTTTCACCATGAGCACTGTCACTATTGGCACTGTCACAATGGGCACCATCACCGTGAGCAGTGTCACCATGGGCCTTGTCACACTGGGTGCTTTTAGCATGGGCACTGTCACCGTGGGCACTGTCTCAATGAGAAGTATAACCATGGGCTTTGTCAGCCTAGGCAGTGTCACTGTGGGCACGGACATCGTGACATCTATCACCATAAACACTGTAAACATGGGCACTGTCACCATGATCACGGTCACCATGAGCATTGTCACAATGAGCACTGTTACTTATGGCACTGCCAACATGAGCACTGTCATTATGGGCATGACAACATGGACACTGTCACCCTAGGCACTCTCACCATAGGCATTATCACTGTGAGAATTGTGAACATGGACACTGTCTCCATGGGCATTATCACCATGTGCACTGTCACCATGAGTACTATCACCCAGGGTATTTTTACAATGGGCACTGTCACTGTGAGCACTACACCTTAAGAATTGTGACTATGGGCACTGTCACCATGGAAACTCTCACCATAGATCTATCACCATGAACACTGTCACCATGAACACTCTAACTGTGTGCAGTGTCACCATGCACACTGTCACAATAAGGACTATCACCATAAGCAAAGTCACCATGAGCAATGTCACCATGAGCAAAGTCACCAATTTGCACTGACACCATGTGCAGAGTAACCATGCGTTTTATCACCATAGGCACTTCTACCCTGAGAAATGTGACCATGCAGAATGTCTCTATGGGCACTGGCACCATGGGCACTATCACCGTGAGCACTGTCAGCATGTGCACTGTCACTATTTAGCACTGTCACCAGGTGAACTACCACCATGGGCACTGTCACGATGGGCACTATCACTGTGAGCACGGTTACCATGGGCACTGTAACAATGCACAGTGTCACCATCGGTACTGTCCCGATGGGAACTGCCACCAAGAACAGTGTCACCATTAGCACTGTCACCACGAGCACTGGCACCTGGGCACTGCTATTATGAGCACTGTCACCATGAGATCTGTCGCTATGAGAACTGCCACCATGGGTATTTTCAACATGAGTACTGTCACCATGGTATTGTCACCATTTGCACTGTCACCATGAACACTATTACCGTGAGCACTCTCACTGTGGTCACTGTCACCATGAGCACTGTCGCCATGGGTACTGGCACAATGTAGACAGACACCATGAGCACTATCACCATGGGCAGTGTCTCCATGGGCAGTTTCACCATGAGCACTCTCACTATTGGCACTATCACCATCGGCACTGTCATCATCGGCACGGTCACCGTGAGCACTGTCACAATGGGCGTTGTCACACTGGGTGCTGTCACCATGGGCACAGTCACCATTCCACTCTCACCATGGGCACTGTGATCTTGGTCACTGTCACCATGGACTCTCTCACCGTGGGCACTGTCACAATGTGAAGTATCACCATGGGCTTTGTCAGCGTGGGCACTGTCACCGTGGGCATGGCCACCATGACATCTATCACCATAAGCACTGTAATCTTGGGCCCTATCACCATGAGCACGGTTACCATGAGCACTGCCACAATGAGAACTGTCACTTATGGCACTGTCCACATGAGGAGTGTCACCATGATCACTGTCACCATGGGCAGGACACCCTGGGTATTGTCACCATGGGCACTGTCACCATGAGCCCACTCACCATGGGAATTGTCAACTTAGGTACTGTCATCATGGGCACTGTCACCGTGAGCACTTTTACCATGAGCTCTGTCACCCTGGGCACTATCACCGTGAGTGTTGTGTACATGGACACTCTCACCATGAGCAATGTCAGAATGAATAATGTTACCCTGTGTATTGTCACCATGGGCACTGTCACCATTAGCATTACACCATGAGAATTGTGACTCTGGGCACTGTCACCATGGGCACATTCGCCATCGGCACTATCGCCAAGAACACTGTCACCGTGAGCCCTGTCACTGTGTGCAGTTTCAGCATACTCACTATCACCGTAAGCAATGTCACCATGAGCAATATCTCCACAGGCACTGTCACCATTTTGCACTGCCACCATGTGCAGTGTCACCATGGACACTTTTACCATGAGTACTGTCACCATGGGTAATATCACCATGGGCACTGTCACTGTGAGCACTGTCACTATGAGAATTGACACCATAGGCCCTGTCAACATGAGAACTGTCACCATCGGCACTGACAACATGGAGAACATCACCTTGAGCACTGTCAACATGAGCACTGTCACCATGAGCAATGTCACCATGGTCACATTCAATGTAAGAACTGTCACCACGGGGACTATCAACATTGGCAATGTCACAGTGGGGTTGTCACCATGAGCACTATCACCGTGGGCAATGTTTCCATGGGCAGTTTCACCATGAGCACTGTCACTATTGGCACTCTCAGCATGGGCATTGTCACAATGGGCACCATCAACGTGAGCACTGTCAACATGGGCCTTGTCACACTGGGTGTTATCAGCATGGGCACTGTCACTGTGGGCACTGTCCCAATGGGAAGTATCACCATGGGCTTTGTCAGCCTAGGCAGTGTCACTGTGGGCACGGACACCGTGACATCTATCACCATAAACACTGTAAACATGGGCACTGTCACCATGAGCACAGTCACCATGAGCATTGTCACAATGAGCACTGTTACTTATGGCACTGCCAACATGAGCACTGTCATTATGGGCATGACAACATGGACACTGTCACCCTAGGCACTCTCACCATAGGCATTATCACTGTGAGAATTGTGAACATGGACACTGTCTCCATGGGCATTATCACCATGTGCACTGTCACCATGAGTACTATCACCCAGGGTATTTTTACAATGGGCACTGTCACTGTGAGCACTACACCTTAAGAATTGTGACTATGGGCACTGTCACCATGGAAACTCTCACCATAGATCTATCACCATGAACACTGTCACCATGAACACTCTAACTGTGTGCAGTGTCACCATGCACACTGTCACAATAAGGACTATCACCATAAGCAAAGTCACCATGAGCAATGTCACCATGAGCAAAGTCACCAATTTGCACTGACACCATGTGCAGAGTAACCATGCGTTTTATCACCATAGGCACTTCTACCCTGAGAAATGTGACCATGCAGAATGTCTCTATGGGCACTGGCACCATGGGCACTATCACCGTGAGCACTGTCAGCATGTGCACTGTCACTATTTAGCACTGTCACCAGGTGAACTACCACCATGGGCACTGTCACGATGGGCACTATCACTGTGAGCACGGTTACCATGGGCACTGTAACAATGCACAGTGTCACCATCGGTACTGTCCCGATGGGAACTGCCACCAAGAACAGTGTCACCATTAGCACTGTCACCACGAGCACTGGCACCTGGGCACTGCTATTATGAGCACTGTCACCATGAGATCTGTCGCTATGAGAACTGCCACCATGGGTATTTTCAACATGAGTGCTGTCACCATGGTATTGTCACCATTTGCACTGTCACCATGAACACTATTACCGTGAGCACTCTCACTGTGGTCACTGTCACCATGAGCACTGTCGCCATGGGTACTGGCACAATGTAGACAGACACCATGAGCACTGTCACCATGGGCACCATCAGTGTGAGCACTCTCACCATGGCCACTGTCACCTTGGGCACTGTTACCATGAGCACTGTCACCATAGGCAATGGCACCATGGGCCCTGTCATCATGGGCACTCTCACCATGGGCACTATCAGTGTGAGCAGTGTCACCATGGATACTGCAAACATGAGAACTGTCACCGTGAGTACTGTCACCATGAGTACAGTCCTCACGGGTTGTCACCATGTGCACTGTCACCGTGAGAACTGTCAACAGGGGCACTGTCACCATTTTTCACTGCCACCATGTGCAGTGTCACCATGGGCACTATCACCATGGAAAGTATCACCGTGAACACTGTCACCATGAACACTGCAACTGTGTGCAGTGTCAACATGCACACTGTCACCGTAAGGACTATCACTGTAAGCAAAGTCACTATGAGCAATGTCACCATGGGCACTGTCACCATGAGCACTTGATCACTGAGTACTGTCACCATGGGTAATATCACCATGGGCACTGTCACCGTGAGAACTATCACCGTGAGCAATGCCATGATGGGCACTGGCGCCGTGGGTCTTTTCACTATTAGCACTGAAACAATGTGCACTATCACTGTGAGAAATCTCACCGTGCTAACTGTCCCCAAGGGCACTGTCACAGAGGGAAAAGTCATCATGGGCACTGTCACAGTCAGTATTCTCACCATGGGCACTCTCATTGTGGGCAATGCCTCCGTGAGCACCATTACCATGAACACTGCTACCATGAACACTCTCATGATAAGAACTGTCACCATGGGCACAGACACCATGGGCACTCTCACGGTGTGCACTGTCACCAGGGGCACTGTCAAAATGGGCACTGTCACCATGAGCACTGGAACCATGGGCATTCTCACCATGGGCACTATCACCATGAGCAGTATTACCATGGGCACTCTCACTATTTTGCACTGCCACCAGATGCACCATAACCATGTGCACTGTCACCATGGGCAGTGTCACCATCGGTAGTCTAACCATGCGCACTTCCACCACGATCACTGCCACCAAGAGCACTGTCACCATGATCACTGCCACCATGAGCACTGTCACAAGAACTGCCAATATGAGAACTGCCACCATGGGCACTATCACCATGATTAGTGTCACCGTGGGTATTGTCACCTTGGGCACTGTCAACGTGAGAAATATCACCGTGAGCACTATCACCCTGAGCACTGTCACCAAGGGAACAGCTTCAATGCGGATGGTCACCATGAACACTGTCACACTGGGCACTATCACCGTGAGAACAGTCACCGTGGTCACTGTCACCATGAGCACATTTTCTGTGAGCTCGGTCACCCTTGGTATTGTCACCATTGGTGGTATCGCCGTGAGAGTTGTGAACATGGGCACTCTCACCATGGGCAATATAACCATGAATACTGTCACCCTGTGTATTTTCACCATGGGCACTGTCACTGTGAGCACTACACTGTGAGAGTTGTGACTATGGTCACTGTCACCATGGACACTCTCACCATGAGAACTATCACCATGAACACTGTCACCATGAACACTGTCACTGTGTGCAGGTTCATCATGTGCACTGTCACTGTAAGGACTATCACTGTAAGCAAAGTCACCATGAGCAATATCACCATGGGCACTGTCACCATTTTGCACTGCCACCATATGCAGTGGCACCATGGGTAATATCACCATAGCCACTTTCAACATGAGAAATGTAACCGTGTGGAATGTCGTTATGGGCACTGGCACCATGGGAATCATCACAGTGAGCACTGTCACAACAGGCACTATCAACATGAGAAATCTCACCAGGCTAACTGTCCACATGGGCACTGTCACCGTGAGAAGTGTCACCATGGGCACTGTCACTGTCGGCACTGTCACCATGGGCACTGTCATTGTGGGCACTGTCTCCATGGCCACTGCCACCGTGTGCTCTGTCACCATGAACTCTGTAACAATGCCCATTATCACCGTGTGCACTGTCACCATGGGCACTATCACCGTGAGCACTGTCAGCATGTGCACTGTCACTATTTAGCACTGTCACCAAGTGAACTACCACCATGGGCACTGTCACAATGTTCACTATCACCGTGAGCACGGTTACCATGGGCACTGTAACAATGCACAGTGTCACCATCAGTACTGTCCCAATTGGGACTGCCACCAAGAACACTGTCACCATTAGCATTGTCACGACGAGCACTGGCACCTTGGCACTGCTATTATGAGCACTGTCACCATGAGATCTGTCGCTATGAGAACTGCCACCATGGGTATTTTCAACATGAGTACTGTCACCATGGGTATTGTCACCATGGGCACTGTCACCGTGAGCACTACACCGTGAGAATTGTGACTATGGGCACTGTCACCATGGGCACATTCACGATCGGCACTATCGCCATGAACACTGTCACCATGAGCACTATCACTGTGTGCAGTTTCACAATACACACTATCACCGTAGGGAATATCACCATAAGCAATGTCACCATGAGCAAGATCACCATGGGCACTGTCACCATTTTGCACTGCCACCATGTGCAGTGTCACCATGGGCAATTTCACTATGAGAACTGTCACCATGGGAAATATCACCGTGGGCACTGTCACCATGAGCACTGTCACTATGAGAATTTACACCATTGGTCCTGTCAACATGAGAACTGTCACCATCGGCACTGTCAACATGGAGACCATCACCTTGAGCACTGTCAACATGAGTACTGTCACCATGAGCAATGTCACCATGGTCACATTTAATGTAAGAACTGTCACCACGGGGACTATCACCGTTGGCAATGTCACGGGCTTGTCACCATGAGCACTATCACCATGGGCGATGTCTCCATGGGCAGTTTCACCATGAGCACTGTCACTATTGGCACTGTCACAATGGGCACCATCACCGTGAGCAGTGTCACCATGGGCCTTGTCACACTGGGTGCTTTTAGCATGGGCACTGTCACCGTGGGCACTGTCTCAATGAGAAGTATAACCATGGGCTTTGTCAGCCTAGGCAGTGTCACTGTGGGCACGGACATCGTGACATCTATCACCATAAACACTGTAAACATGGGCACTGTCACCATGATCACGGTCACCATGAGCATTGATACAATGAGCACTGTTATTTATGGCACTGCCAACATGAGCACTGTCACCATGGGCAAGACACCATGGGCACTGCCACCATGGGCATTGTCACCCTAGGCACTCTCAACATAGGCATTATCACGATGAGAATTGTGAACATGGACACTGTCTCCATGGGCATTAACACCATTAGCACTGTCACCATGAGTACTGTCAGCATGTGCACTGTCACTATTTAGCACTGTCACCAGGTGAACTACCACCATGGGCACTATCACGATGTGCACTATCACCATGAGCACGGTTACCATAGGCACTGTAACAATGTGCAGTGTCACCATCGGTACTGTCTCCATAGGAACTGCCACCAACAGCACTGTCACCATTAACACTGTCACCACCTTGGGACTGTTATTATGAGCATGGTCAGCATGAGAACTGTCGCTGTGAGAACTGCCACCATAGGTATTTTCAACAAGAGTACTGTCACCGTGGGTATTGTCATCATTTGCACTGTCACCATGAGCACTATTACCGTGAGCACTCTCACTGTGGTCACTGACACCATGAGCACTGTTGCCATGGGTACTGGCACAATGCGGACTGGCACCATGAACCCTGTCACTGTGGCCACTATCAATGTGAGCACTCTCACCGTGGTCACTGTCACCATGGGCACTGTTACCAGGAGACCTGTAACCATGGTCACATTCAACATAAGAGCTGTCACCATGGGGACTATCACCTTCGGCACTGTCACCATGGGCACTGTCACCATGAGCACTGTCACCATGGGCCTTGTCACACTGGGCGCTGTCACTGTGAGCACTGCCACAATGGGAAGTATCACCATGGGATTTGTCAGCCTGAGCACTGTCCCCGTGGGCACTGACACCATGACATCTATCACCATAAACACTGTAACAAGGGAACGGTCACCATGAGCACTGCCACAATGGGCCCTGTTATTTATGGCACTGCCAACATGAGCACTGTCACCATGAGCACTGTCACAATGGCCATGACACCATGGGCCCTGTCACCATGGGTATTGTCACCCTAGGTAATCTCGCCATAGGCATTGTCACTGTGAGAATCGTGAACATGGGCAATGTCACCATAAGCACTGTCACCATGAGTACTGTCACCCTGGGTATTTCCACTATGGGCACTGTCACTGTGAGCACTACACCATGAGAATTGTGACTATGGGCACTGTCAACATGGACACTCTCACCATGGGAACTATCACCGTGAACACTGTCAGCATGAACACTGTCACTGTGTGCAGTGTCACCATGCACAATGTCACCGTAAGGACTATCACCGTAAGCAAAGTCACCATGAGCAATGTCACCATGGGCACGGTCACCATTTTGCACTGCCACCATGTGCAGTGTCACCATGGGTAATATCACCATAGGCACTTTCACAGTGAGAAATGTGACCATGCGGAGTGTCTCAATGGGCACTGGCACCATGGGCATTGTCACTGTGAGCACTGTCACAACGGGCACTATCACTATGAAAAATCTCACCATGCTAACTGTCCCCATGGGCACTATCACCGTGAGAAGTGTCACCATGGGCACTGTCACTGTTGGCACTGTCACCATGAACACTGTCACCATGGCTACTATCACTGTGAGAACAGTCACCATGGGCACTGTCAACATGGAGACTATCACCTTGAGCCCTGTCACCATGAGCACTGTCACCATGAGATATTTCAAGAGGGTCACTTTCACCATGAGAACTGTCAACACGGGGACTCTCACCATTGACACTGACTCCAAGGGGTTTTCACGATGAGCACTATCACCATGGGCAGTGTCTCCATGGGAAGGTTCACCATGAGCACTCTCACTATTGGCACTATCACCATCGGCACCGTCATCATCGGCACGGTCTCCGTGAGCACTGTCACAATGGGCATTGTCACACTGGGTGCTTTCACCATGGGCACTGTCACCATTCCACTCTCACCATGGACACTGTGATCTTGGTCACTGCCACCATGGGCTCTGTCACCGTGGGCACTGTCACAATGGGAAGTATAACCATGGGCTTTGTCAGCATGGGCGCTGTCACCGTGGGCATGGCCACCATGACATCTATCACCATAAGCACTGTAAACTTGGGCCCTGTCACCATGAGCACGGTTACCATGAGCACTGCCACAATGAGAACTGTCACTTATGGCACTGTCCACATGAGGAGTGTCACCATGATCACTGTCACCATGGAAAGGAAACCCTGGGCACTGTCACCATGAGCACTCTCACCATGGGAATTGTCACCTTAGGTACAGTCACCATGGGCACTGTCACCGTGAGCACTTTTACCATGAGCTCTGTAACCCTGGGCACTATCACCGTGAGTGTTGTGTACATGGACACTCTCACCATGAGCAATGTCACCATGAATACTGTCACCCTGTGCATTGTCACCATGGGCACTGTCACCATGAGCATTACACCGTGAGAATTGTGACTCTGGGCACTGTCACCATGGGCACATGTGCCATCGGCACTATCGCCGTGAACACTGTCACCATGAGCACTGTCACTGTGTGCAGTTTCAGCATACACACTGTCACCGTAAGCAATGTCACCATGAGCAATATCTCCATGGGCATTGTCACCATTTTGCACTGCCACCACGTGCAGTGTCACCATGGACACTTTTACCGTGAGTACTGTCACCATGGGTAATATCACCATGGGCAATGTCACCCTGAGCACTATTACAGTGAGCACTATCACCATGAGCACTCTCACTGTGGTCACTGTCACCATGAGCACTGTCGCCATGGGTACTGGCACAATGCGGACTGGCACCATGAGCCCTGTCACCGTGGCCACTATCACTGTGAGCACTCTCACCGTGGTCACTGTCACCATTGGCACTGTTACTAGGAGCACTGTCACCATGGTCACATTCAACGTAAGAGCTGTCAACACGGAGACTATCACCATTGGCACTGTCACCATGGGGTTGTCACCATGAGCACTATCACCATGGGCGATGTCTCCATGGGCAGTTTCACCATGAGCACTGTCACTATTGGCACTCTCACCATCGGCACTGTCACCATGGGCACTGTCACCGTGAGCACTGTCACCATGGGCCTTGTCACACTGGGCGCTGTCACCATGGGCACTGTCACCATGAGCACTGTCACAATGGGAAGTATCACCAACGGATTTGTCAGCCTGAGCACTGTCCCTGTGGGCACTGACCCCGTGACATCTATCACCATAAACACTGTAAACATGGGCACTGTCACCATGAGCATGGTCACCATGAGCACTGTCACAACGGGCACTATCACCGTGAGAAATCTCACCATGCTAACTCTCCCCATGGGCACTGTCACCGTGAGAAGTGTCACCATGGGCACTATCACGGTGAGAACAGTCACCATGGTCACTGTCACCATGGGCACTGTCATTAAGAGCATTATCACCCTAAGCACTGTCACTGTGAGAACAGTCACCATGAGCACTGTCAACATGGAAACTATCACCTTGAGCCATGTCACCATGAGCACTGTCACCATGAGATATTTCAACAGGGTCACTTTCACCGTGAGAACTGTGAACACGGGGATTCTCACCATTGACACTGCCTCCGAGGGGTAATCACGATGAGCACTATCACCATGGGCAGTGTCTCCATGGGCAGTTTCACCATGAGCACTCTCACTATTGGCACTATCACCATCGGCACTGTCATCATCGGCACGGTCACCGTGAGCACTGTCACAATGGGCGTTGTCACACTGGGTGCTGTCACCATGGGCACAGTCACCATTCCACTCTCACCATGGGCACTGTGATCTTGGTCACTGTCACCATGGACTCTCTCACCGTGGGCACTGTCACAATGTGAAGTATCACCATGGGCTTTGTCAGCGTGGGCACTGTCACCGTGGGCATGGCCACCATGACATCTATCACCATAAGCACTGTAATCTTGGGCCCTATCACCATGAGCACGGTTACCATGAGCACTGCCACAATGAGAACTGTCACTTATGGCACTGTCCACATGAGGAGTGTCACCATGATCACTGTCACCATGGGCAGGACACCCTGGGTATTGTCACCATGGGCACTGTCACCATGAGCCCACTCACCATGGGAATTGTCAACTTAGGTACTGTCATCATGGGCACTGTCACCGTGAGCACTTTTACCATGAGCTCTGTCACCCTGGGCACTATCACCGTGAGTGTTGTGTACATGGACACTCTCACCATGAGCAATGTCAGAATGAATAATGTTACCCTGTGTATTGTCACCATGGGCACTGTCACCATTAGCATTACACCATGAGAATTGTGACTCTGGGCACTGTCACCATGGGCACATTCGCCATCGGCACTATCGCCAAGAACACTGTCACCGTGAGCCCTGTCACTGTGTGCAGTTTCAGCATACTCACTATCACCGTAAGCAATGTCACCATGAGCAATATCTCCACAGGCACTGTCACCATTTTGCACTGCCACCATGTGCAGTGTCACCATGGACACTTTTACCATGAGTACTGTCACCATGGGTAATATCACCATGGGCACTGTCACTGTGAGCACTGTCACTATGAGAATTGACACCATAGGCCCTGTCAACATGAGAACTGTCACCATCGGCACTGACAACATGGAGAACATCACCTTGAGCACTGTCAACATGAGCACTGTCACCATGAGCAATGTCACCATGGTCACATTCAATGTAAGAACTGTCACCACGGGGACTATCAACATTGGCAATGTCACAGTGGGGTTGTCACCATGAGCACTATCACCGTGGGCAATGTTTCCATGGGCAGTTTCACCATGAGCACTGTCACTATTGGCACTCTCAGCATGGGCATTGTCACAATGGGCACCATCAACGTGAGCACTGTCAACATGGGCCTTGTCACACTGGGTGTTATCAGCATGGGCACTGTCACTGTGGGCACTGTCCCAATGGGAAGTATCACCATGGGCTTTGTCAGCCTAGGCAGTGTCACTGTGGGCACGGACACCGTGACATCTATCACCATAAACACTGTAAACATGGGCACTGTCACCATGAGCACAGTCACCATGAGCATTGTCACAATGAGCACTGTTACTTATGGCACTGCCAACATGAGCACTGTCATTATGGGCATGACAACATGGACACTGTCACCCTAGGCACTCTCACCATAGGCATTATCACTGTGAGAATTGTGAACATGGACACTGTCTCCATGGGCATTATCACCATGTGCACTGTCACCATGAGTACTATCACCCAGGGTATTTTTACAATGGGCACTGTCACTGTGAGCACTACACCTTAAGAATTGTGACTATGGGCACTGTCACCATGGAAACTCTCACCATAGATCTATCACCATGAACACTGTCACCATGAACACTCTAACTGTGTGCAGTGTCACCATGCACACTGTCACAATAAGGACTATCACCATAAGCAAAGTCACCATGAGCAATGTCACCATGAGCAAAGTCACCAATTTGCACTGACACCATGTGCAGAGTAACCATGCGTTTTATCACCATAGGCACTTCTACCCTGAGAAATGTGACCATGCAGAATGTCTCTATGGGCACTGGCACCATGGGCACTATCACCGTGAGCACTGTCAGCATGTGCACTGTCACTATTTAGCACTGTCACCAGGTGAACTACCACCATGGGCACTGTCACGATGGGCACTATCACTGTGAGCACGGTTACCATGGGCACTGTAACAATGCACAGTGTCACCATCGGTACTGTCCCGATGGGAACTGCCACCAAGAACAGTGTCACCATTAGCACTGTCACCATGAGCACTGGCACCTGGGCACTGCTATTATGAGCACTGTCACCATGAGATCTGTCGCTATGAGAACTGCCACCATGGGTATTTTCAACATGAGTACTGTCACCATGGTATTGTCACCATTTGCACTGTCACCATGAACACTATTACCGTGAGCACTCTCACTGTGGTCACTGTCACCATGAGCACTGTCGCCATGGGTACTGGCACAATGTAGACAGACACCATGAGCACTGTCACCATGGGCACCATCAGTGTGAGCACTCTCACCATGGCCACTGTCACCTTGGGCACTGTTACCATGAGCACTGTCACCATAGGCAATGGCCCCATGGGCCCTGTCATCATGGGCACTATCAGTGTGAGCAGTGTCACCATGGATACTGCAAACATGAGAACTGTCACCGTGAGTACTGTCACCATGAGTACAGTCCTCACGGGTTGTCACCATGTGCACTGTCACCGTGAGAACTGTCAACAGGGGCACTGTCACCATTTTTCACTGCCACCATGTGCAGTGTCACCATGGGCACTATCACCATGGAAAGTATCACCGTGAACACTGTCACCATGAACACTGCAACTGTGTGCAGTGTCAACATGCACACTGTCACCGTAAGGACTATCACTGTAAGCAAAGTCACTATGAGCAATGTCACCATGGGCACTGTCACCATGAGCACTTGATCACTGAGTACTGTCACCATGGGTAATATCACCATGGGCACTGTCACCGTGAGAACTATCACCGTGAGCAATGCCATGATGGGCACTGGCGCCGTGGGTCTTTTCACTATTAGCACTGAAACAATGTGCACTATCACTGTGAGAAATCTCACCGTGCTAACTGTCCCCAAGGGCACTGTCACAGAGGGAAAAGTCATCATGGGCACTGTCACAGTCAGTATTCTCACCATGGGCACTCTCATTGTGGGCAATGCCTCCGTGAGCACCATTACCATGAACACTGCTACCATGAACACTCTCATGATAAGAACTGTCACCATGGGCACAGACACCATGGGCACTCTCACGGTGTGCACTGTCACCAGGGGCACTGTCAAAATGGGCACTGTCACCATGAGCACTGGAACCATGGGCATTCTCACCATGGGCACTATCACCATGAGCAGTATTACCATGGGCACTCTCACTATTTTGCACTGCCACCAGATGCACCATAACCATGTGCACTGTCACCATGGGCAGTGTCACCATCGGTAGTCTAACCATGCGCACTTCCACCACGATCACTGCCACCAAGAGCACTGTCACCATGATCACTGCCACCATGAGCACTGTCACAAGAACTGCCAATATGAGAACTGTCACCATGGGCACTATCACCATGATTAGTGTCACCGTGGGTATTGTCACCTTGGGCACTGTCAACGTGAGAAATATCACCGTGAGCACTATCACCCTGAGCACTGTCACCAAGGGAACAGCTTCAATGCGGATGGTCACCATGAACACTGTCACACTGGGCACTATCACCGTGAGAACAGTCACCGTGGTCACTGTCACCATGAGCACATTTTCTGTGAGCTCGGTCACCCTTGGTATTGTCACCATTGGTGGTATCGCCGTGAGAGTTGTGAACATGGGCACTCTCACCATGGGCAATATAACCATGAATACTGTCACCCTGTGTATTTTCACCATGGGCACTGTCACTGTGAGCACTACACTGTGAGAGTTGTGACTATGGTCACTGTCACCATGGACACTCTCACCATGAGAACTATCACCATGAACACTGTCACCATGAACACTGTCACTGTGTGCAGGTTCATCATGTGCACTGTCACTGTAAGGACTATCACTGTAAGCAAAGTCACCATGAGCAATATCACCATGGGCACTGTCACCATTTTGCACTGCCACCATATGCAGTGGCACCATGGGTAATATCACCATAGCCACTTTCAACATGAGAAATGTAACCGTGTGGAATGTCGTTATGGGCACTGGCACCATGGGAATCATCACAGTGAGCACTGTCACAACAGGCACTATCAACATGAGAAATCTCACCAGGCTAACTGTCCACATGGGCACTGTCACCGTGAGAAGTGTCACCATGGGCACTGTCACTGTCGGCACTGTCACCATGGGCACTGTCATTGTGGGCACTGTCTCCATGGCCACTGCCACCGTGTGCTCTGTCACCATGAACTCTGTAACA
Source organism: Mesoplodon mirus (assembly GCF_964341445.2). Classification (NCBI taxonomy): domain Eukaryota; kingdom Metazoa; phylum Chordata; class Mammalia; order Artiodactyla; family Ziphiidae; genus Mesoplodon; species Mesoplodon mirus. Next base: position 2,101,405 of record NW_028295808.1, on the reverse strand, counting down.
ATGCCCATTATCACCGTGTGCACTGTCACCATGGGCACTATCACCGTGAGCACTGTCAGCATGTGCACTGTCACTATTTAGCACTGTCACCAAGTGAACTACCACCATGGGCACTGTCACAATGTTCACTATCACCGTGAGCACGGTTACCATGGGCACTGTAACAATGCACAGTGTCACCATCAGTACTGTCCCAATGGGGACTGCCACCAAGAACACTGTCACCATTAGCATTGTCACGACGAGCACTGGCACCTTGGCACTGCTATTATGAGCACTGTCACCATGAGATCTGTCGCTATGAGAACTGCCACCATGGGTATTTTCAACATGAGTACTGTCACCATGGGTATTGTCACCATGGGCACTGTCACCGTGAGCACTACACCGTGAGAATTGTGACTATGGGCACTGTCACCATGGGCACATTCACGATCGGCACTATCGCCATGAACACTGTCACCATGAGCACTATCACTGTGTGCAGTTTCACAATACACACTATCACCGTAGGGAATATCACCATAAGCAATGTCACCATGAGCAAGATCACCATGGGCACTGTCACCATTTTGCACTGCCACCATGTGCAGTGTCACCATGGGCAATTTCACTATGAGAACTGTCACCATGGGAAATATCACCGTGGGCACTGTCACCATGAGCACTGTCACTATGAGAATTTACACCATTGGTCCTGTCAACATGAGAACTGTCACCATCGGCACTGTCAACATGGAGACCATCACCTTGAGCACTGTCAACATGAGTACTGTCACCATGAGCAATGTCACCATGGTCACATTTAATGTAAGAACTGTCACCACGGGGACTATCACCGTTGGCAATGTCACGGGCTTGTCACCATGAGCACTATCACCATGGGCGATGTCTCCATGGGCAGTTTCACCATGAGCACTGTCACTATTGGCACTGTCACAATGGGCACCATCACCGTGAGCAGTGTCACCATGGGCCTTGTCACACTGGGTGCTTTTAGCATGGGCACTGTCACCGTGGGCACTGTCTCAATGAGAAGTATAACCATGGGCTTTGTCAGCCTAGGCAGTGTCACTGTGGGCACGGACATCGTGACATCTATCACCATAAACACTGTAAACATGGGCACTGTCACCATGATCACGGTCACCATGAGCATTGATACAATGAGCACTGTTATTTATGGCACTGCCAACATGAGCACTGTCACCATGGGCAAGACACCATGGGCACTGCCACCATGGGCATTGTCACCCTAGGCACTCTCAACATAGGCATTATCACTATGAGAATTGTGAACATGGACACTGTCTCCATGGGCATTAACACCATTAGCACTGTCACCATGAGTACTGTCAGCATGTGCACTGTCACTATTTAGCACTGTCACCAGGTGAACTACCACCATGGGCACTATCACGATGTGCACTATCACCATGAGCACGGTTACCATAGGCACTGTAACAATGTGCAGTGTCACCATCGGTACTGTCTCCATAGGAACTGCCACCAACAGCACTGTCACCATTAACACTGTCACCACCTTGGGACTGTTATTATGAGCATGGTCAGCATGAGAACTGTCGCTGTGAGAACTGCCACCATAGGTATTTTCAACAAGAGTACTGTCACCGTGGGTATTGTCATCATTTGCACTGTCACCATGAGCACTATTACCGTGAGCACTCTCACTGTGGTCACTGACACCATGAGCACTGTTGCCATGGGTACTGGCACAATGCGGACTGGCACCATGAACCCTGTCACTGTGGCCACTATCAATGTGAGCACTCTCACCGTGGTCACTGTCACCATGGGCACTGTTACCAGGAGACCTGTAACCATGGTCACATTCAACATAAGAGCTGTCACCATGGGGACTATCACCTTCGGCACTGTCACCATGGGCACTGTCACCATGAGCACTGTCACCATGGGCCTTGTCACACTGGGCGCTGTCACTGTGAGCACTGCCACAATGGGAAGTATCACCATGGGATTTGTCAGCCTGAGCACTGTCCCCGTGGGCACTGACACCATGACATCTATCACCATAAACACTGTAACAAGGGAACGGTCACCATGAGCACTGCCACAATGGGCCCTGTTATTTATGGCACTGCCAACATGAGCACTGTCACCATGAGCACTGTCACAATGGCCATGACACCATGGGCCCTGTCACCATGGGTATTGTCACCCTAGGTAATCTCGCCATAGGCATTGTCACTGTGAGAATCGTGAACATGGGCAATGTCACCATAAGCACTGTCACCATGAGTACTGTCACCCTGGGTATTTCCACTATGGGCACTGTCACTGTGAGCACTACACCATGAGAATTGTGACTATGGGCACTGTCAACATGGACACTCTCACCATGGGAACTATCACCGTGAACACTGTCAGCATGAACACTGTCACTGTGTGCAGTGTCACCATGCACAATGTCACCGTAAGGACTATCACCGTAAGCAAAGTCACCATGAGCAATGTCACCATGGGCACGGTCACCATTTTGCACTGCCACCATGTGCAGTGTCACCATGGGTAATATCACCATAGGCACTTTCACAGTGAGAAATGTGACCATGCGGAGTGTCTCAATGGGCACTGGCACCATGGGCATTGTCACTGTGAGCACTGTCACAACGGGCACTATCACTATGAAAAATCTCACCATGCTAACTGTCCCCATGGGCACTATCACCGTGAGAAGTGTCACCATGGGCACTGTCACTGTTGGCACTGTCACCATGAACACTGTCACCATGGCTACTATCACTGTGAGAACAGTCACCATGGGCACTGTCAACATGGAGACTATCACCTTGAGCCCTGTCACCATGAGCACTGTCACCATGAGATATTTCAAGAGGGTCACTTTCACCATGAGAACTGTCAACACGGGGACTCTCACCATTGACACTGACTCCAAGGGGTTTTCACGATGAGCACTATCACCATGGGCAGTGTCTCCATGGGAAGGTTCACCATGAGCACTCTCACTATTGGCACTATCACCATCGGCACCGTCATCATCGGCACGGTCTCCGTGAGCACTGTCACAATGGGCATTGTCACACTGGGTGCTTTCACCATGGGCACTGTCACCATTCCACTCTCACCATGGACACTGTGATCTTGGTCACTGCCACCATGGGCTCTGTCACCGTGGGCACTGTCACAATGGGAAGTATAACCATGGGCTTTGTCAGCATGGGCGCTGTCACCGTGGGCATGGCCACCATGACATCTATCACCATAAGCACTGTAAACTTGGGCCCTGTCACCATGAGCACGGTTACCATGAGCACTGCCACAATGAGAACTGTCACTTATGGCACTGTCCACATGAGGAGTGTCACCATGATCACTGTCACCATGGAAAGGAAACCCTGGGCACTGTCACCATGAGCACTCTCACCATGGGAATTGTCACCTTAGGTACAGTCACCATGGGCACTGTCACCGTGAGCACTTTTACCATGAGCTCTGTAACCCTGGGCACTATCACCGTGAGTGTTGTGTACATGGACACTCTCACCATGAGCAATGTCACCATGAATACTGTCACCCTGTGCATTGTCACCATGGGCACTGTCACCATGAGCATTACACCGTGAGAATTGTGACTCTGGGCACTGTCACCATGGGCACATGTGCCATCGGCACTATCGCCGTGAACACTGTCACCATGAGCACTGTCACTGTGTGCAGTTTCAGCATACACACTGTCACCGTAAGCAATGTCACCATGAGCAATATCTCCATGGGCATTGTCACCATTTTGCACTGCCACCACGTGCAGTGTCACCATGGACACTTTTACCGTGAGTACTGTCACCATGGGTAATATCACCATGGGCAATGTCACCCTGAGCACTATTACAGTGAGCACTATCACCATGAGCACTCTCACTGTGGTCACTGTCACCATGAGCACTGTCGCCATGGGTACTGGCACAATGCGGACTGGCACCATGAGCCCTGTCACCGTGGCCACTATCACTGTGAGCACTCTCACCGTGGTCACTGTCACCATTGGCACTGTTACTAGGAGCACTGTCACCATGGTCACATTCAACGTAAGAGCTGTCAACACGGAGACTATCACCATTGGCACTGTCACCATGGGGTTGTCACCATGAGCACTATCACCATGGGCGATGTCTCCATGGGCAGTTTCACCATGAGCACTGTCACTATTGGCACTCTCACCATCGGCACTGTCACCATGGGCACTGTCACCGTGAGCACTGTCACCATGGGCCTTGTCACACTGGGCGCTGTCACCATGGGCACTGTCACCATGAGCACTGTCACAATGGGAAGTATCACCAACGGATTTGTCAGCCTGAGCACTGTCCCTGTGGGCACTGACCCCGTGACATCTATCACCATAAACACTGTAAACATGGGCACTGTCACCATGAGCATGGTCACCATGAGCACTGTCACAACGGGCACTATCACCGTGAGAAATCTCACCATGCTAACTCTCCCCATGGGCACTGTCACCGTGAGAAGTGTCACCATGGGCACTATCACGGTGAGAACAGTCACCATGGTCACTGTCACCATGGGCACTGTCATTAAGAGCATTATCACCCTAAGCACTGTCACTGTGAGAACAGTCACCATGAGCACTGTCAACATGGAAACTATCACCTTGAGCCATGTCACCATGAGCACTGTCACCATGAGATATTTCAACAGGGTCACTTTCACCGTGAGAACTGTGAACACGGGGATTCTCACCATTGACACTGCCTCCGAGGGGTAATCACGATGAGCACTATCACCATGGGCAGTGTCTCCATGGGCAGTTTCACCATGAGCACTCTCACTATTGGCACTATCACCATCGGCACTGTCATCATCGGCACGGTCACCGTGAGCACTGTCACAATGGGCGTTGTCACACTGGGTGCTGTCACCATGGGCACAGTCACCATTCCACTCTCACCATGGGCACTGTGATCTTGGTCACTGTCACCATGGACTCTCTCACCGTGGGCACTGTCACAATGTGAAGTATCACCATGGGCTTTGTCAGCGTGGGCACTGTCACCGTGGGCATGGCCACCATGACATCTATCACCATAAGCACTGTAATCTTGGGCCCTATCACCATGAGCACGGTTACCATGAGCACTGCCACAATGAGAACTGTCACTTATGGCACTGTCCACATGAGGAGTGTCACCATGATCACTGTCACCATGGGCAGGACACCCTGGGTATTGTCACCATGGGCACTGTCACCATGAGCCCACTCACCATGGGAATTGTCAACTTAGGTACTGTCATCATGGGCACTGTCACCGTGAGCACTTTTACCATGAGCTCTGTCACCCTGGGCACTATCACCGTGAGTGTTGTGTACATGGACACTCTCACCATGAGCAATGTCAGAATGAATAATGTTACCCTGTGTATTGTCACCATGGGCACTGTCACCATTAGCATTACACCATGAGAATTGTGACTCTGGGCACTGTCACCATGGGCACATTCGCCATCGGCACTATCGCCAAGAACACTGTCACCGTGAGCCCTGTCACTGTGTGCAGTTTCAGCATACTCACTATCACCGTAAGCAATGTCACCATGAGCAATATCTCCACAGGCACTGTCACCATTTTGCACTGCCACCATGTGCAGTGTCACCATGGACACTTTTACCATGAGTACTGTCACCATGGGTAATATCACCATGGGCACTGTCACTGTGAGCACTGTCACTATGAGAATTGACACCATAGGCCCTGTCAACATGAGAACTGTCACCATCGGCACTGACAACATGGAGAACATCACCTTGAGCACTGTCACCATGAGCACTGTCACCATGAGCAATGTCACCATGGTCACATTCAATGTAAGAACTGTCACCACGGGGACTATCAACATTGGCAATGTCACAGTGGGGTTGTCACCATGAGCACTATCACCGTGGGCAATGTTTCCATGGGCAGTTTCACCATGAGCACTGTCACTATTGGCACTCTCAGCATGGGCATTGTCACAATGGGCACCATCAACGTGAGCACTGTCAACATGGGCCTTGTCACACTGGGTGTTATCAGCATGGGCACTGTCACTGTGGGCACTGTCCCAATGGGAAGTATCACCATGGGCTTTGTCAGCCTAGGCAGTGTCACTGTGGGCACGGACACCGTGACATCTATCACCATAAACACTGTAAACATGGGCACTGTCACCATGAGCACAGTCACCATGAGCATTGTCACAATGAGCACTGTTACTTATGGCACTGCCAACATGAGCACTGTCATTATGGGCATGACAACATGGACACTGTCACCCTAGGCACTCTCACCATAGGCATTATCACTGTGAGAATTGTGAACATGGACACTGTCTCCATGGGCATTATCACCATGTGCACTGTCACCATGAGTACTATCACCCAGGGTATTTTTACAATGGGCACTGTCACTGTGAGCACTACACCTTAAGAATTGTGACTATGGGCACTGTCACCATGGAAACTCTCACCATAGATCTATCACCATGAACACTGTCACCATGAACACTCTAACTGTGTGCAGTGTCACCATGCACACTGTCACAATAAGGACTATCACCATAAGCAAAGTCACCATGAGCAATGTCACCATGAGCAAAGTCACCAATTTGCACTGACACCATGTGCAGAGTAACCATGCGTTTTATCACCATAGGCACTTCTACCCTGAGAAATGTGACCATGCAGAATGTCTCTATGGGCACTGGCACCATGGGCACTATCACCGTGAGCACTGTCAGCATGTGCACTGTCACTATTTAGCACTGTCACCAGGTGAACTACCACCATGGGCACTGTCACGATGGGCACTATCACTGTGAGCACGGTTACCATGGGCACTGTAACAATGCACAGTGTCACCATCGGTACTGTCCCGATGGGAACTGCCACCAAGAACAGTGTCACCATTAGCACTGTCACCATGAGCACTGGCACCTGGGCACTGCTATTATGAGCACTGTCACCATGAGATCTGTCGCTATGAGAACTGCCACCATGGGTATTTTCAACATGAGTACTGTCACCATGGTATTGTCACCATTTGCACTGTCACCATGAACACTATTACCGTGAGCACTCTCACTGTGGTCACTGTCACCATGAGCACTGTCGCCATGGGTACTGGCACAATGTAGACAGACACCATGAGCACTGTCACCATGGGCACCATCAGTGTGAGCACTCTCACCATGGCCACTGTCACCTTGGGCACTGTTACCATGAGCACTGTCACCATAGGCAATGGCCCCATGGGCCCTGTCATCATGGGCACTCTCACCATGGGCACTATCAGTGTGAGCAGTGTCACCATGGATACTGCAAACATGAGAACTGTCACCGTGAGTACTGTCACCATGAGTACAGTCCTCACGGGTTGTCACCATGTGCACTGTCACCGTGAGAACTGTCAACAGGGGCACTGTCACCATTTTTCACTGCCACCATGTGCAGTGTCACCATGGGCACTATCACCATGGAAAGTATCACCGTGAACACTGTCACCATGAACACTGCAACTGTGTGCAGTGTCAACATGCACACTGTCACCGTAAGGACTATCACTGTAAGCAAAGTCACTATGAGCAATGTCACCATGGGCACTGTCACCATGAGCACTTGATCACTGAGTACTGTCACCATGGGTAATATCACCATGGGCACTGTCACCGTGAGAACTATCACCGTGAGCAATGCCATGATGGGCACTGGCGCCGTGGGTCTTTTCACTATTAGCACTGAAACAATGTGCACTATCACTGTGAGAAATCTCACCGTGCTAACTGTCCCCAAGGGCACTGTCACAGAGGGAAAAGTCATCATGGGCACTGTCACAGTCAGTATTCTCACCATGGGCACTCTCATTGTGGGCAATGCCTCCGTGAGCACCATTACCATGAACACTGCTACCATGAACACTCTCATGATAAGAACTGTCACCATGGGCACAGACACCATGGGCACTCTCACGGTGTGCACTGTCACCAGGGGCACTGTCACAATGGGCACTGTCACCATGAGCACTGGAACCATGGGCATTCTCACCATGGGCACTATCACCATGAGCAGTATTACCATGGGCACTCTCACTATTTTGCACTGCCACCAGATGCACCATAACCATGTGCACTGTCACCATGGGCAGTGTCACCATCGGTAGTCTAACCATGCGCACTTCCACCACGATCACTGCCACCAAGAGCACTGTCACCATGATCACTGCCACCATGAGCACTGTCACAAGAACTGCCAATATGAGAACTGTCACCATGGGCACTATCACCATGATTAGTGTCACCGTGGGTATTGTCACCTTGGGCACTGTCAACGTGAGAAATATCACCGTGAGCACTATCACCCTGAGCACTGTCACCAAGGGAACAGCTTCAATGCGGATGGTCACCATGAACACTGTCACACTGGGCACTATCACCGTGAGAACAGTCACCGTGGTCACTGTCACCATGAGCACATTTTCTGTGAGCTCGGTCACCCTTGGTATTGTCACCATTGGTGGTATCGCCGTGAGAGTTGTGAACATGGGCACTCTCACCATGGGCAATATAACCATGAATACTGTCACCCTGTGTATTTTCACCATGGGCACTGTCACTGTGAGCACTACACTGTGAGAGTTGTGACTATGGTCACTGTCACCATGGACACTCTCACCATGAGAACTATCACCATGAACACTGTCACCATGAACACTGTCACTGTGTGCAGGTTCATCATGTGCACTGTCACTGTAAGGACTATCACTGTAAGCAAAGTCACCATGAGCAATATCACCATGGGCACTGTCACCATTTTGCACTGCCACCATATGCAGTGGCACCATGGGTAATATCACCATAGCCACTTTCAACATGAGAAATGTAACCGTGTGGAATGTCGTTATGGGCACTGGCACCATGGGAATCATCACAGTGAGCACTGTCACAACAGGCACTATCAACATGAGAAATCTCACCAGGCTAACTGTCCACATGGGCACTGTCACCGTGAGAAGTGTCACCATGGGCACTGTCACTGCCGGCACTGTCACCATGGGCACTGTCATTGTGGGCACTGTCTCCATGGCCACTGCCACCGTGTGCTCTGTCACCATGAACTCTGTAACAATGCCCATTATCACCGTGTGCACTGTCACCATGGGCACTATCACCGTGAGCACTGTCAGCATGTGCACTGTCACTATTTAGCACTGTCACCAAGTGAACTACCACCATGGGCACTGTCACAATGTTCACTATCACCGTGAGCACGGTTACCATGGGCACTGTAACAATGCACAGTGTCACCATCAGTACTGTCCCAATGGGGACTGCCACCAAGAACACTGTCACCATTAGCATTGTCACGACGAGCACTGGCACCTTGGCACTGCTATTATGAGCACTGTCACCATGAGATCTGTCGCTATGAGAACTGCCACCATGGGTATTTTCAACATGAGTACTGTCACCATGGGTATTGTCACCATGGGCACTGTCACCGTGAGCACTACACCGTGAGAATTGTGACTATGGGCACTGTCACCATGGGCACATTCACGATCGGCACTATCGCCATGAACACTGTCACCATGAGCACTATCACTGTGTGCAGTTTCACAATACACACTATCACCGTAGGGAATATCACCATAAGCAATGTCACCATGAGCAAGATCACCATGGGCACTGTCACCATTTTGCACTGCCACCATGTGCAGTGTCACCATGGGCAATTTCACTATGAGAACTGTCACCATGGGAAATATCACCGTGGGCACTGTCACCATGAGCACTGTCACTATGAGAATTTACACCATTGGTCCTGTCAACATGAGAACTGTCACCATCGGCACTGTCAACATGGAGACCATCACCTTGAGCACTGTCAACATGAGTACTGTCACCATGAGCAATGTCACCATGGTCACATTTAATGTAAGAACTGTCACCACGGGGACTATCACCGTTGGCAATGTCACGGGCTTGTCACCATGAGCACTATCACCATGGGCGATGTCTCCATGGGCAGTTTCACCATGAGCACTGTCACTATTGGCACTGTCACAATGGGCACCATCACCGTGAGCAGTGTCACCATGGGCCTTGTCACACTGGGTGCTTTTAGCATGGGCACTGTCACCGTGGGCACTGTCTCAATGAGAAGTATAACCATGGGCTTTGTCAGCCTAGGCAGTGTCACTGTGGGCACGGACATCGTGACATCTATCACCATAAACACTGTAAACATGGGCACTGTCACCATGATCACGGTCACCATGAGCATTGATACAATGAGCACTGTTATTTATGGCACTGCCAACATGAGCACTGTCACCATGGGCAAGACACCATGGGCACTGCCACCATGGGCATTGTCACCCTAGGCACTCTCAACATAGGCATTATCACGATGAGAATTGTGAACATGGACACTGTCTCCATGGGCATTAACACCATTAGCACTGTCACCATGAGTACTGTCAGCATGTGCACTGTCACTATTTAGCACTGTCACCAGGTGAACTACCACCATGGGCACTATCACGATGTGCACTATCACCATGAGCACGGTTACCATAGGCACTGTAACAATGTGCAGTGTCACCATCGGTACTGTCTCCATAGGAACTGCCACCAACAGCACTGTCACCATTAACACTGTCACCACCTTGGGACTGTTATTATGAGCATGGTCAGCATGAGAACTGTCGCTGTGAGAACTGCCACCATAGGTATTTTCAACAAGAGTACTGTCACCGTGGGTATTGTCATCATTTGCACTGTCACCATGAGCACTATTACCGTGAGCACTCTCACTGTGGTCACTGACACCATGAGCACTGTTGCCATGGGTACTGGCACAATGCGGACTGGCACCATGAACCCTGTCACTGTGGCCACTATCAATGTGAGCACTCTCACCGTGGTCACTGTCACCATGGGCACTGTTACCAGGAGACCTGTAACCATGGTCACATTCAACATAAGAGCTGTCACCATGGGGACTATCACCTTCGGCACTGTCACCATGGGCACTGTCACCATGAGCACTGTCACCATGGGCCTTGTCACACTGGGCGCTGTCACTGTGAGCACTGCCACAATGGGAAGTATCACCATGGGATTTGTCAGCCTGAGCACTGTCCCCGTGGGCACTGACACCATGACATCTATCACCATAAACACTGTAACAAGGGAACGGTCACCATGAGCACTGCCACAATGGGCCCTGTTATTTATGGCACTGCCAACATGAGCACTGTCACCATGAGCACTGTCACAATGGCCATGACACCATGGGCCCTGTCACCATGGGTATTGTCACCCTAGGTAATCTCGCCATAGGCATTGTCACTGTGAGAATCGTGAACATGGGCAATGTCACCATAAGCACTGTCACCATGAGTACTGTCACCCTGGGTATTTCCACTATGGGCACTGTCACTGTGAGCACTACACCATGAGAATTGTGACTATGGGCACTGTCAACATGGACACTCTCACCATGGGAACTATCACCGTGAACACTGTCAGCATGAACACTGTCACTGTGTGCAGTGTCACCATGCACAATGTCACCGTAAGGACTATCACCGTAAGCAAAGTCACCATGAGCAATGTCACCATGGGCACGGTCACCATTTTGCACTGCCACCATGTGCAGTGTCACCATGGGTAATATCACCATAGGCACTTTCACAGTGAGAAATGTGACCATGCGGAGTGTCTCAATGGGCACTGGCACCATGGGCATTGTCACTGTGAGCACTGTCACAACGGGCACTATCACTATGAAAAATCTCACCATGCTAACTGTCCCCATGGGCACTATCACCGTGAGAAGTGTCACCATGGGCACTGTCACTGTTGGCACTGTCACCATGAACACTGTCACCATGGCTACTATCACTGTGAGAACAGTCACCATGGGCACTGTCAACATGGAGACTATCACCTTGAGCCCTGTCACCATGAGCACTGTCACCATGAGATATTTCAAGAGGGTCACTTTCACCATGAGAACTGTCAACACGGGGACTCTCACCATTGACACTGACTCCAAGGGGTTTTCACGATGAGCACTATCACCATGGGCAGTGTCTCCATGGGAAGGTTCACCATGAGCACTCTCACTATTGGCACTATCACCATCGGCACCGTCATCATCGGCACGGTCTCCGTGAGCACTGTCACAATGGGCATTGTCACACTGGGTGCTTTCACCATGGGCACTGTCACCATTCCACTCTCACCATGGACACTGTGATCTTGGTCACTGCCACCATGGGCTCTGTCACCGTGGGCACTGTCACAATGGGAAGTATAACCATGGGCTTTGTCAGCATGGGCGCTGTCACCGTGGGCATGGCCACCATGACATCTATCACCATAAGCACTGTAAACTTGGGCCCTGTCACCATGAGCACGGTTACCATGAGCACTGCCACAATGAGAACTGTCACTTATGGCACTGTCCACATGAGGAGTGTCACCATGATCACTGTCACCATGGAAAGGAAACCCTGGGCACTGTCACCATGAGCACTCTCACCATGGGAATTGTCACCTTAGGTACAGTCACCATGGGCACTGTCACCGTGAGCACTTTTACCATGAGCTCTGTAACCCTGGGCACTATCACCGTGAGTGTTGTGTACATGGACACTCTCACCATGAGCAATGTCACCATGAATACTGTCACCCTGTGCATTGTCACCATGGGCACTGTCACCATGAGCATTACACCATGAGAATTGTGACTCTGGGCACTGTCACCATGGGCACATGTGCCATCGGCACTATCGCCGTGAACACTGTCACCATGAGCACTGTCACTGTGTGCAGTTTCAGCATACACACTGTCACCGTAAGCAATGTCACCATGAGCAATATCTCCATGGGCATTGTCACCATTTTGCACTGCCACCACGTGCAGTGTCACCATGGACACTTTTACCGTGAGTACTGTCACCATGGGTAATATCACCATGGGCAATGTCACCCTGAGCACTATTACAGTGAGCACTATCACCATGAGCACTCTCACTGTGGTCACTGTCACCATGAGCACTGTCGCCATGGGTACTGGCACAATGCGGACTGGCACCATGAGCCCTGTCACCGTGGCCACTATCACTGTGAGCACTCTCACCGTGGTCACTGTCACCATTGGCACTGTTACTAGGAGCACTGTCACCATGGTCACATTCAACGTAAGAGCTGTCAACACGGAGACTATCACCATTGGCACTGTCACCATGGGGTTGTCACCATGAGCACTATCACCATGGGCGATGTCTCCATGGGCAGTTTCACCATGAGCACTGTCACTATTGGCACTCTCACCATCGGCACTGTCACCATGGGCACTGTCACCGTGAGCACTGTCACCATGGGCCTTGTCACACTGGGCGCTGTCACCATGGGCACTGTCACCATGAGCACTGTCACAATGGGAAGTATCACCAACGGATTTGTCAGCCTGAGCACTGTCCCTGTGGGCACTGACCCCGTGACATCTATCACCATAAACACTGTAAACATGGGCACTGTCACCATGAGCATGGTCACCATGAGCACTGTCACAACGGGCACTATCACCGTGAGAAATCTCACCATGCTAACTCTCCCCATGGGCACTGTCACCGTGAGAAGTGTCACCATGGGCACTATCACGGTGAGAACAGTCACCATGGTCACTGTCACCATGGGCACTGTCATTAAGAGCATTATCACCCTAAGCACTGTCACTGTGAGAACAGTCACCATGAGCACTGTCAACATGGAAACTATCACCTTGAGCCATGTCACCATGAGCACTGTCACCATGAGATATTTCAACAGGGTCACTTTCACCGTGAGAACTGTGAACACGGGGATTCTCACCATTGACACTGCCTCCGAGGGGTAATCACGATGAGCACTATCACCATGGGCAGTGTCTCCATGGGCAGTTTCACCATGAGCACTCTCACTATTGGCACTATCACCATCGGCACTGTCATCATCGGCACGGTCACCGTGAGCACTGTCACAATGGGCGTTGTCACACTGGGTGCTGTCACCATGGGCACAGTCACCATTCCACTCTCACCATGGGCACTGTGATCTTGGTCACTGTCACCATGGACTCTCTCACCGTGGGCACTGTCACAATGTGAAGTATCACCATGGGCTTTGTCAGCGTGGGCACTGTCACCGTGGGCATGGCCACCATGACATCTATCACCATAAGCACTGTAATCTTGGGCCCTATCACCATGAGCACGGTTACCATGAGCACTGCCACAATGAGAACTGTCACTTATGGCACTGTCCACATGAGGAGTGTCACCATGATCACTGTCACCATGGGCAGGACACCCTGGGTATTGTCACCATGGGCACTGTCACCATGAGCCCACTCACCATGGGAATTGTCAACTTAGGTACTGTCATCATGGGCACTGTCACCGTGAGCACTTTTACCATGAGCTCTGTCACCCTGGGCACTATCACCGTGAGTGTTGTGTACATGGACACTCTCACCATGAGCAATGTCAGAATGAATAATGTTACCCTGTGTATTGTCACCATGGGCACTGTCACCATTAGCATTACACCATGAGAATTGTGACTCTGGGCACTGTCACCATGGGCACATTCGCCATCGGCACTATCGCCAAGAACACTGTCACCGTGAGCCCTGTCACTGTGTGCAGTTTCAGCATACTCACTATCACCGTAAGCAATGTCACCATGAGCAATATCTCCACAGGCACTGTCACCATTTTGCACTGCCACCATGTGCAGTGTCACCATGGACACTTTTACCATGAGTACTGTCACCATGGGTAATATCACCATGGGCACTGTCACTGTGAGCACTGTCACTATGAGAATTGACACCATAGGCCCTGTCAACATGAGAACTGTCACCATCGGCACTGACAACATGGAGAACATCACCTTGAGCACTGTCAACATGAGCACTGTCACCATGAGCAATGTCACCATGGTCACATTCAATGTAAGAACTGTCACCACGGGGACTATCAACATTGGCAATGTCACAGTGGGGTTGTCACCATGAGCACTATCACCGTGGGCAATGTTTCCATGGGCAGTTTCACCATGAGCACTGTCACTATTGGCACTCTCAGCATGGGCATTGTCACAATGGGCACCATCAACGTGAGCACTGTCAACATGGGCCTTGTCACACTGGGTGTTATCAGCATGGGCACTGTCACTGTGGGCACTGTCCCAATGGGAAGTATCACCATGGGCTTTGTCAGCCTAGGCAGTGTCACTGTGGGCACGGACACCGTGACATCTATCACCATAAACACTGTAAACATGGGCACTGTCACCATGAGCACAGTCACCATGAGCATTGTCACAATGAGCACTGTTACTTATGGCACTGCCAACATGAGCACTGTCATTATGGGCATGACAACATGGACACTGTCACCCTAGGCACTCTCACCATAGGCATTATCACTGTGAGAATTGTGAACATGGACACTGTCTCCATGGGCATTATCACCATGTGCACTGTCACCATGAGTACTATCACCCAGGGTATTTTTACAATGGGCACTGTCACTGTGAGCACTACACCTTAAGAATTGTGACTATGGGCACTGTCACCATGGAAACTCTCACCATAGATCTATCACCATGAACACTGTCACCATGAACACTCTAACTGTGTGCAGTGTCACCATGCACACTGTCACAATAAGGACTATCACCATAAGCAAAGTCACCATGAGCAATGTCACCATGAGCAAAGTCACCAATTTGCACTGACACCATGTGCAGAGTAACCATGCGTTTTATCACCATAGGCACTTCTACCCTGAGAAATGTGACCATGCAGAATGTCTCTATGGGCACTGGCACCATGGGCACTATCACCGTGAGCACTGTCAGCATGTGCACTGTCACTATTTAGCACTGTCACCAGGTGAACTACCACCATGGGCACTGTCACGATGGGCACTATCACTGTGAGCACGGTTACCATGGGCACTGTAACAATGCACAGTGTCACCATCGGTACTGTCCCGATGGGAACTGCCACCAAGAACAGTGTCACCATTAGCACTGTCACCATGAGCACTGGCACCTGGGCACTGCTATTATGAGCACTGTCACCATGAGATCTGTCGCTATGAGAACTGCCACCATGGGTATTTTCAACATGAGTACTGTCACCATGGTATTGTCACCATTTGCACTGTCACCATGAACACTATTACCGTGAGCACTCTCACTGTGGTCACTGTCACCATGAGCACTGTCGCCATGGGTACTGGCACAATGTAGACAGACACCATGAGCACTGTCACCATGGGCACCATCAGTGTGAGCACTCTCACCATGGCCACTGTCACCTTGGGCACTGTTACCATGAGCACTGTCACCATAGGCAATGGCACCATGGGCCCTGTCATCATGGGCACTCTCACCATGGGCACTATCAGTGTGAGCAGTGTCACCATGGATACTGCAAACATGAGAACTGTCACCGTGAGTACTGTCACCATGAGTACAGTCCTCACGGGTTGTCACCATGTGCACTGTCACCGTGAGAACTGTCAACAGGGGCACTGTCACCATTTTTCACTGCCACCATGTGCAGTGTCACCATGGGCACTATCACCATGGAAAGTATCACCGTGAACACTGTCACCATGAACACTGCAACTGTGTGCAGTGTCAACATGCACACTGTCACCGTAAGGACTATCACTGTAAGCAAAGTCACTATGAGCAATGTCACCATGGGCACTGTCACCATGAGCACTTGATCACTGAGTACTGTCACCATGGGTAATATCACCATGGGCACTGTCACCGTGAGAACTATCACCGTGAGCAATGCCATGATGGGCACTGGCGCCGTGGGTCTTTTCACTATTAGCACTGAAACAATGTGCACTATCACTGTGAGAAATCTCACCGTGCTAACTGTCCCCAAGGGCACTGTCACAGAGGGAAAAGTCATCATGGGCACTGTCACAGTCAGTATTCTCACCATGGGCACTCTCATTGTGGGCAATGCCTCCGTGAGCACCATTACCATGAACACTGCTACCATGAACACTCTCATGATAAGAACTGTCACCATGGGCACAGACACCATGGGCACTCTCACGGTGTGCACTGTCACCAGGGGCACTGTCAAAATGGGCACTGTCACCATGAGCACTGGAACCATGGGCATTCTCACCATGGGCACTATCACCATGAGCAGTATTACCATGGGCACTCTCACTATTTTGCACTGCCACCAGATGCACCATAACCATGTGCACTGTCACCATGGGCAGTGTCACCATCGGTAGTCTAACCATGCGCACTTCCACCACGATCACTGCCACCAAGAGCACTGTCACCATGATCACTGCCACCATGAGCACTGTCACAAGAACTGCCAATATGAGAACTGTCACCATGGGCACTATCACCATGATTAGTGTCACCGTGGGTATTGTCACCTTGGGCACTGTCAACGTGAGAAATATCACCGTGAGCACTATCACCCTGAGCACTGTCACCAAGGGAACAGCTTCAATGCGGATGGTCACCATGAACACTGTCACACTGGGCACTATCACCGTGAGAACAGTCACCGTGGTCACTGTCACCATGAGCACATTTTCTGTGAGCTCGGTCACCCTTGGTATTGTCACCATTGGTGGTATCGCCGTGAGAGTTGTGAACATGGGCACTCTCACCATGGGCAATATAACCATGAATACTGTCACCCTGTGTATTTTCACCATGGGCACTGTCACTGTGAGCACTACACTGTGAGAGTTGTGACTATGGTCACTGTCACCATGGACACTCTCACCATGAGAACTATCACCATGAACACTGTCACCATGAACACTGTCACTGTGTGCAGGTTCATCATGTGCACTGTCACTGTAAGGACTATCACTGTAAGCAAAGTCACCATGAGCAATATCACCATGGGCACTGTCACCATTTTGCACTGCCACCATATGCAGTGGCACCATGGGTAATATCACCATAGCCACTTTCAACATGAGAAATGTAACCGTGTGGAATGTCGTTATGGGCACTGGCACCATGGGAATCATCACAGTGAGCACTGTCACAACAGGCACTATCAACATGAGAAATCTCACCAGGCTAACTGTCCACATGGGCACTGTCACCGTGAGAAGTGTCACCATGGGCACTGTCACTGTCGGCACTGTCACCATGGGCACTGTCATTGTGGGCACTGTCTCCATGGCCACTGCCACCGTGTGCTCTGTCACCATGAACTCTGTAACAATGCCCATTATCACCGTGTGCACTGTCACCATGGGCACTATCACCGTGAGCACTGTCAGCATGTGCACTGTCACTATTTAGCACTGTCACCAAGTGAACTACCACCATGGGCACTGTCACAATGTTCACTATCACCGTGAGCACGGTTACCATGGGCACTGTAACAATGCACAGTGTCACCATCAGTACTGTCCCAATGGGGACTGCCACCAAGAACACTGTCACCATTAGCATTGTCACGACGAGCACTGGCACCTTGGCACTGCTATTATGAGCACTGTCACCATGAGATCTGTCGCTATGAGAACTGCCACCATGGGTATTTTCAACATGAGTACTGTCACCATGGGTATTGTCACCATGGGCACTGTCACCGTGAGCACTACACCGTGAGAATTGTGACTATGGGCACTGTCACCATGGGCACATTCACGATCGGCACTATCGCCATGAACACTGTCACCATGAGCACTATCACTGTGTGCAGTTTCACAATACACACTATCACCGTAGGGAATATCACCATAAGCAATGTCACCATGAGCAAGATCACCATGGGCACTGTCACCATTTTGCACTGCCACCATGTGCAGTGTCACCATGGGCAATTTCACTATGAGAACTGTCACCATGGGAAATATCACCGTGGGCACTGTCACCATGAGCACTGTCACTATGAGAATTTACACCATTGGTCCTGTCAACATGAGAACTGTCACCATCGGCACTGTCAACATGGAGACCATCACCTTGAGCACTGTCAACATGAGTACTGTCACCATGAGCAATGTCACCATGGTCACATTTAATGTAAGAACTGTCACCACGGGGACTATCACCGTTGGCAATGTCACGGGCTTGTCACCATGAGCACTATCACCATGGGCGATGTCTCCATGGGCAGTTTCACCATGAGCACTGTCACTATTGGCACTGTCACAATGGGCACCATCACCGTGAGCAGTGTCACCATGGGCCTTGTCACACTGGGTGCTTTTAGCATGGGCACTGTCACCGTGGGCACTGTCTCAATGAGAAGTATAACCATGGGCTTTGTCAGCCTAGGCAGTGTCACTGTGGGCACGGACATCGTGACATCTATCACCATAAACACTGTAAACATGGGCACTGTCACCATGATCACGGTCACCATGAGCATTGATACAATGAGCACTGTTATTTATGGCACTGCCAACATGAGCACTGTCACCATGGGCAAGACACCATGGGCACTGCCACCATGGGCATTGTCACCCTAGGCACTCTCAACATAGGCATTATCACGATGAGAATTGTGAACATGGACACTGTCTCCATGGGCATTAACACCATTAGCACTGTCACCATGAGTACTGTCAGCATGTGCACTGTCACTATTTAGCACTGTCACCAGGTGAACTACCACCATGGGCACTATCACGATGTGCACTATCACCATGAGCACGGTTACCATAGGCACTGTAACAATGTGCAGTGTCACCATCGGTACTGTCTCCATAGGAACTGCCACCAACAGCACTGTCACCATTAACACTGTCACCACCTTGGGACTGTTATTATGAGCATGGTCAGCATGAGAACTGTCGCTGTGAGAACTGCCACCATAGGTATTTTCAACAAGAGTACTGTCACCGTGGGTATTGTCATCATTTGCACTGTCACCATGAGCACTATTACCGTGAGCACTCTCACTGTGGTCACTGACACCATGAGCACTGTTGCCATGGGTACTGGCACAATGCGGACTGGCACCATGAGCCCTGTCACTGTGGCCACTATCAATGTGAGCACTCTCACCGTGGTCACTGTCACCATGGGCACTGTTACCAGGAGACCTGTAACCATGGTCACATTCAACATAAGAGCTGTCACCATGGGGACTATCACCTTCGGCACTGTCACCATGGGCACTGTCACCATGAGCACTGTCACCATGGGCCTTGTCACACTGGGCGCTGTCACTGTGAGCACTGCCACAATGGGAAGTATCACCATGGGATTTGTCAGCCTGAGCACTGTCCCCGTGGGCACTGACACCATGACATCTATCACCATAAACACTGTAACAAGGGAACGGTCACCATGAGCACTGCCACAATGGGCCCTGTTATTTATGGCACTGCCAACATGAGCACTGTCACCATGAGCACTGTCACAATGGCCATGACACCATGGGCCCTGTCACCATGGGTATTGTCACCCTAGGTAATCTCGCCATAGGCATTGTCACTGTGAGAATCGTGAACATGGGCAATGTCACCATAAGCACTGTCACCATGAGTACTGTCACCCTGGGTATTTCCACTATGGGCACTGTCACTGTGAGCACTACACCATGAGAATTGTGACTATGGGCACTGTCAACATGGACACTCTCACCATGGGAACTATCACCGTGAACACTGTCAGCATGAACACTGTCACTGTGTGCAGTGTCACCATGCACAATGTCACCGTAAGGACTATCACCGTAAGCAAAGTCACCATGAGCAATGTCACCATGGGCACGGTCACCATTTTGCACTGCCACCATGTGCAGTGTCACCATGGGTAATATCACCATAGGCACTTTCACAGTGAGAAATGTGACCATGCGGAGTGTCTCAATGGGCACTGGCACCATGGGCATTGTCACTGTGAGCACTGTCACAACGGGCACTATCACTATGAAAAATCTCACCATGCTAACTGTCCCCATGGGCACTATCACCGTGAGAAGTGTCACCATGGGCACTGTCACTGTTGGCACTGTCACCATGAACACTGTCACCATGGCTACTATCACTGTGAGAACAGTCACCATGGGCACTGTCAACATGGAGACTATCACCTTGAGCCCTGTCACCATGAGCACTGTCACCATGAGATATTTCAAGAGGGTCACTTTCACCATGAGAACTGTCAACACGGGGACTCTCACCATTGACACTGACTCCAAGGGGTTTTCACGATGAGCACTATCACCATGGGCAGTGTCTCCATGGGAAGGTTCACCATGAGCACTCTCACTATTGGCACTATCACCATCGGCACCGTCATCATCGGCACGGTCTCCGTGAGCACTGTCACAATGGGCATTGTCACACTGGGTGCTTTCACCATGGGCACTGTCACCATTCCACTCTCACCATGGACACTGTGATCTTGGTCACTGCCACCATGGGCTCTGTCACCGTGGGCACTGTCACAATGGGAAGTATAACCATGGGCTTTGTCAGCATGGGCGCTGTCACCGTGGGCATGGCCACCATGACATCTATCACCATAAGCACTGTAAACTTGGGCCCTGTCACCATGAGCACGGTTACCATGAGCACTGCCACAATGAGAACTGTCACTTATGGCACTGTCCACATGAGGAGTGTCACCATGATCACTGTCACCATGGAAAGGAAACCCTGGGCACTGTCACCATGAGCACTCTCACCATGGGAATTGTCACCTTAGGTACAGTCACCATGGGCACTGTCACCGTGAGCACTTTTACCATGAGCTCTGTAACCCTGGGCACTATCACCGTGAGTGTTGTGTACATGGACACTCTCACCATGAGCAATGTCACCATGAATACTGTCACCCTGTGCATTGTCACCATGGGCACTGTCACCATGAGCATTACACCGTGAGAATTGTGACTCTGGGCACTGTCACCATGGGCACATGTGCCATCGGCACTATCGCCGTGAACACTGTCACCATGAGCACTGTCACTGTGTGCAGTTTCAGCATACACACTGTCACCGTAAGCAATGTCACCATGAGCAATATCTCCATGGGCATTGTCACCATTTTGCACTGCCACCACGTGCAGTGTCACCATGGACACTTTTACCGTGAGTACTGTCACCATGGGTAATATCACCATGGGCAATGTCACCCTGAGCACTATTACAGTGAGCACTATCACCATGAGCACTCTCACTGTGGTCACTGTCACCATGAGCACTGTCGCCATGGGTACTGGCACAATGCGGACTGGCACCATGAGCCCTGTCACCGTGGCCACTATCACTGTGAGCACTCTCACCGTGGTCACTGTCACCATTGGCACTGTTACTAGGAGCACTGTCACCATGGTCACATTCAACGTAAGAGCTGTCAACACGGAGACTATCACCATTGGCACTGTCACCATGGGGTTGTCACCATGAGCACTATCACCATGGGCGATGTCTCCATGGGCAGTTTCACCATGAGCACTGTCACTATTGGCACTCTCACCATCGGCACTGTCACCATGGGCACTGTCACCGTGAGCACTGTCACCATGGGCCTTGTCACACTGGGCGCTGTCACCATGGGCACTGTCACCATGAGCACTGTCACAATGGGAAGTATCACCAACGGATTTGTCAGCCTGAGCACTGTCCCTGTGGGCACTGACCCCGTGACATCTATCACCATAAACACTGTAAACATGGGCACTGTCACCATGAGCATGGTCACCATGAGCACTGTCACAACGGGCACTATCACCGTGAGAAATCTCACCATGCTAACTCTCCCCATGGGCACTGTCACCGTGAGAAGTGTCACCATGGGCACTATCACGGTGAGAACAGTCACCATGGTCACTGTCACCATGGGCACTGTCATTAAGAGCATTATCACCCTAAGCACTGTCACTGTGAGAACAGTCACCATGAGCACTGTCAACATGGAAACTATCACCTTGAGCCATGTCACCATGAGCACTGTCACCATGAGATATTTCAACAGGGTCACTTTCACCGTGAGAACTGTGAACACGGGGATTCTCACCATTGACACTGCCTCCGAGGGGTAATCACGATGAGCACTATCACCATGGGCAGTGTCTCCATGGGCAGTTTCACCATGAGCACTCTCACTATTGGCACTATCACCATCGGCACTGTCATCATCGGCACGGTCACCGTGAGCACTGTCACAATGGGCGTTGTCACACTGGGTGCTGTCACCATGGGCACAGTCACCATTCCACTCTCACCATGGGCACTGTGATCTTGGTCACTGTCACCATGGACTCTCTCACCGTGGGCACTGTCACAATGTGAAGTATCACCATGGGCTTTGTCAGCGTGGGCACTGTCACCGTGGGCATGGCCACCATGACATCTATCACCATAAGCACTGTAATCTTGGGCCCTATCACCATGAGCACGGTTACCATGAGCACTGCCACAATGAGAACTGTCACTTATGGCACTGTCCACATGAGGAGTGTCACCATGATCACTGTCACCATGGGCAGGACACCCTGGGTATTGTCACCATGGGCACTGTCACCATGAGCCCACTCACCATGGGAATTGTCAACTTAGGTACTGTCATCATGGGCACTGTCACCGTGAGCACTTTTACCATGAGCTCTGTCACCCTGGGCACTATCACCGTGAGTGTTGTGTACATGGACACTCTCACCATGAGCAATGTCAGAATGAATAATGTTACCCTGTGTATTGTCACCATGGGCACTGTCACCATTAGCATTACACCATGAGAATTGTGACTCTGGGCACTGTCACCATGGGCACATTCGCCATCGGCACTATCGCCAAGAACACTGTCACCGTGAGCCCTGTCACTGTGTGCAGTTTCAGCATACTCACTATCACCGTAAGCAATGTCACCATGAGCAATATCTCCACAGGCACTGTCACCATTTTGCACTGCCACCATGTGCAGTGTCACCATGGACACTTTTACCATGAGTACTGTCACCATGGGTAATATCACCATGGGCACTGTCACTGTGAGCACTGTCACTATGAGAATTGACACCATAGGCCCTGTCAACATGAGAACTGTCACCATCGGCACTGACAACATGGAGAACATCACCTTGAGCACTGTCAACATGAGCACTGTCACCATGAGCAATGTCACCATGGTCACATTCAATGTAAGAACTGTCACCACGGGGACTATCAACATTGGCAATGTCACAGTGGGGTTGTCACCATGAGCACTATCACCGTGGGCAATGTTTCCATGGGCAGTTTCACCATGAGCACTGTCACTATTGGCACTCTCAGCATGGGCATTGTCACAATGGGCACCATCAACGTGAGCACTGTCAACATGGGCCTTGTCACACTGGGTGTTATCAGCATGGGCACTGTCACTGTGGGCACTGTCCCAATGGGAAGTATCACCATGGGCTTTGTCAGCCTAGGCAGTGTCACTGTGGGCACGGACACCGTGACATCTATCACCATAAACACTGTAAACATGGGCACTGTCACCATGAGCACAGTCACCATGAGCATTGTCACAATGAGCACTGTTACTTATGGCACTGCCAACATGAGCACTGTCATTATGGGCATGACAACATGGACACTGTCACCCTAGGCACTCTCACCATAGGCATTATCACTGTGAGAATTGTGAACATGGACACTGTCTCCATGGGCATTATCACCATGTGCACTGTCACCATGAGTACTATCACCCAGGGTATTTTTACAATGGGCACTGTCACTGTGAGCACTACACCTTAAGAATTGTGACTATGGGCACTGTCACCATGGAAACTCTCACCATAGATCTATCACCATGAACACTGTCACCATGAACACTCTAACTGTGTGCAGTGTCACCATGCACACTGTCACAATAAGGACTATCACCATAAGCAAAGTCACCATGAGCAATGTCACCATGAGCAAAGTCACCAATTTGCACTGACACCATGTGCAGAGTAACCATGCGTTTTATCACCATAGGCACTTCTACCCTGAGAAATGTGACCATGCAGAATGTCTCTATGGGCACTGGCACCATGGGCACTATCACCGTGAGCACTGTCAGCATGTGCACTGTCACTATTTAGCACTGTCACCAGGTGAACTACCACCATGGGCACTGTCACGATGGGCACTATCACTGTGAGCACGGTTACCATGGGCACTGTAACAATGCACAGTGTCACCATCGGTACTGTCCCGATGGGAACTGCCACCAAGAACAGTGTCACCATTAGCACTGTCACCACGAGCACTGGCACCTGGGCACTGCTATTATGAGCACTGTCACCATGAGATCTGTCGCTATGAGAACTGCCACCATGGGTATTTTCAACATGAGTGCTGTCACCATGGTATTGTCACCATTTGCACTGTCACCATGAACACTATTACCGTGAGCACTCTCACTGTGGTCACTGTCACCATGAGCACTGTCGCCATGGGTACTGGCACAATGTAGACAGACACCATGAGCACTGTCACCATGGGCACCATCAGTGTGAGCACTCTCACCATGGCCACTGTCACCTTGGGCACTGTTACCATGAGCACTGTCACCATAGGCAATGGCCCCATGGGCCCTGTCATCATGGGCACTCTCACCATGGGCACTATCAGTGTGAGCAGTGTCACCATGGATACTGCAAACATGAGAACTGTCACCGTGAGTACTGTCACCATGAGTACAGTCCTCACGGGTTGTCACCATGTGCACTGTCACCGTGAGAACTGTCAACAGGGGCACTGTCACCATTTTTCACTGCCACCATGTGCAGTGTCACCATGGGCACTATCACCATGGAAAGTATCACCGTGAACACTGTCACCATGAACACTGCAACTGTGTGCAGTGTCAACATGCACACTGTCACCGTAAGGACTATCACTGTAAGCAAAGTCACTATGAGCAATGTCACCATGGGCACTGTCACCATGAGCACTTGATCACTGAGTACTGTCACCATGGGTAATATCACCATGGGCACTGTCACCGTGAGAACTATCACCGTGAGCAATGCCATGATGGGCACTGGCGCCGTGGGTCTTTTCACTATTAGCGCTGAAACAATGTGCACTATCACTGTGAGAAATCTCACCGTGCTAACTGTCCCCAAGGGCACTGTCACAGAGGGAAAAGTCATCATGGGCACTGTCACAGTCAGTATTCTCACCATGGGCACTCTCATTGTGGGCAATGCCTCCGTGAGCACCATTACCATGAACACTGCTACCATGAACACTCTCATGATAAGAACTGTCACCATGGGCACAGACACCATGGGCACTCTCACGGTGTGCACTGTCACCAGGGGCACTGTCAAAATGGGCACTGTCACCATGAGCACTGGAACCATGGGCATTCTCACCATGGGCACTATCACCATGAGCAGTATTACCATGGGCACTCTCACTATTTTGCACTGCCACCAGATGCACCATAACCATGTGCACTGTCACCATGGGCAGTGTCACCATCGGTAGTCTAACCATGCGCACTTCCACCACGATCACTGCCACCAAGAGCACTGTCACCATGATCACTGCCACCATGAGCACTGTCACAAGAACTGCCAATATGAGAACTGCCACCATGGGCACTATCACCATGATTAGTGTCACCGTGGGTATTGTCACCTTGGGCACTGTCAACGTGAGAAATATCACCGTGAGCACTATCACCCTGAGCACTGTCACCAAGGGAACAGCTTCAATGCGGATGGTCACCATGAACACTGTCACACTGGGCACTATCACCGTGAGAACAGTCACCGTGGTCACTGTCACCATGAGCACATTTTCTGTGAGCTCGGTCACCCTTGGTATTGTCACCATTGGTGGTATCGCCGTGAGAGTTGTGAACATGGGCACTCTCACCATGGGCAATATAACCATGAATACTGTCACCCTGTGTATTTTCACCATGGGCACTGTCACTGTGAGCACTACACTGTGAGAGTTGTGACTATGGTCACTGTCACCATGGACACTCTCACCATGAGAACTATCACCATGAACACTGTCACCATGAACACTGTCACTGTGTGCAGGTTCATCATGTGCACTGTCACTGTAAGGACTATCACTGTAAGCAAAGTCACCATGAGCAATATCACCATGGGCACTGTCACCATTTTGCACTGCCACCATATGCAGTGGCACCATGGGTAATATCACCATAGCCACTTTCAACATGAGAAATGTAACCGTGTGGAATGTCGTTATGGGCACTGGCACCATGGGAATCATCACAGTGAGCACTGTCACAACAGGCACTATCAACATGAGAAATCTCACCAGGCTAACTGTCCACATGGGCACTGTCACCGTGAGAAGTGTCACCATGGGCACTGTCACTGTCGGCACTGTCACCATGGGCACTGTCATTGTGGGCACTGTCTCCATGGCCACTGCCACCGTGTGCTCTGTCACCATGAACTCTGTAACAATGCCCATTATCACCGTGTGCACTGTCACCATGGGCACTATCACCGTGAGCACTGTCAGCATGTGCACTGTCACTATTTAGCACTGTCACCAAGTGAACTACCACCATGGGCACTGTCACAATGTTCACTATCACCGTGAGCACGGTTACCATGGGCACTGTAACAATGCACAGTGTCACCATCAGTACTGTCCCAATGGGGACTGCCACCAAGAACACTGTCACCATTAGCATTGTCACGACGAGCACTGGCACCTTGGCACTGCTATTATGAGCACTGTCACCATGAGATCTGTCGCTATGAGAACTGCCACCATGGGTATTTTCAACATGAGTACTGTCACCATGGGTATTGTCACCATGGGCACTGTCACCATGAGCACTACACCGTGAGAATTGTGACTATGGGCACTGTCACCATGGGCACATTCACGATCGGCACTATCGCCATGAACACTGTCACCATGAGCACTATCACTGTGTGCAGTTTCACAATACACACTATCACCGTAGGGAATATCACCATAAGCAATGTCACCATGAGCAAGATCACCATGGGCACTGTCACCATTTTGCACTGCCACCATGTGCAGTGTCACCATGGGCAATTTCACTATGAGAACTGTCACCATGGGAAATATCACCGTGGGCACTGTCACCATGAGCACTGTCACTATGAGAATTTACACCATTGGTCCTGTCAACATGAGAACTGTCACCATCGGCACTGTCAACATGGAGACCATCACCTTGAGCACTGTCAACATGAGTACTGTCACCATGAGCAATGTCACCATGGTCACATTTAATGTAAGAACTGTCACCACGGGGACTATCACCGTTGGCAATGTCACGGGCTTGTCACCATGAGCACTATCACCATGGGCGATGTCTCCATGGGCAGTTTCACCATGGGCACTGTCACTATTGGCACTCTCAGCATGGGCACTGTCACAATGGGCACCATCACCGTGAGCAGTGTCACCATGGGCCTTGTCACACTGGGTGCTTTTAGCATGGGCACTGTCACCGTGGGCACTGTCTCAATGAGAAGTATAACCATGGGCTTTGTCAGCCTAGGCAGTGTCACTGTGGGCACGGACATCGTGACATCTATCACCATAAACACTGTAAACATGGGCACTGTCACCATGATCACGGTCACCATGAGCATTGATACAATGAGCACTGTTATTTATGGCACTGCCAACATGAGCACTGTCACCATGGGCAAGACACCATGGGCACTGCCACCATGGGCATTGTCACCCTAGGCACTCTCAACATAGGCATTATCACGATGAGAATTGTGAACATGGACACTGTCTCCATGGGCATTAACACCATTAGCACTGTCACCATGAGTACTGTCAGCATGTGCACTGTCACTATTTAGCACTGTCACCAGGTGAACTACCACCATGGGCACTATCACGATGTGCACTATCACCATGAGCACGGTTACCATAGGCACTGTAACAATGTGCAGTGTCACCATCGGTACTGTCTCCATAGGAACTGCCACCAACAGCACTGTCACCATTAACACTGTCACCACCTTGGGACTGTTATTATGAGCATGGTCAGCATGAGAACTGTCGCTGTGAGAACTGCCACCATAGGTATTTTCAACAAGAGTACTGTCACCGTGGGTATTGTCATCATTTGCACTGTCACCATGAGCACTATTACCGTGAGCACTCTCACTGTGGTCACTGACACCATGAGCACTGTTGCCATGGGTACTGGCACAATGCGGACTGGCACCATGAACCCTGTCACTGTGGCCACTATCAATGTGAGCACTCTCACCGTGGTCACTGTCACCATGGGCACTGTTACCAGGAGACCTGTAACCATGGTCACATTCAACATAAGAGCTGTCACCATGGGGACTATCACCTTCGGCACTGTCACCATGGGCACTGTCACCATGAGCACTGTCACCATGGGCCTTGTCACACTGGGCGCTGTCACTGTGAGCACTGCCACAATGGGAAGTATCACCATGGGATTTGTCAGCCTGAGCACTGTCCCCGTGGGCACTGACACCATGACATCTATCACCATAAACACTGTAACAAGGGAACGGTCACCATGAGCACTGCCACAATGGGCCCTGTTATTTATGGCACTGCCAACATGAGCACTGTCACCATGAGCACTGTCACAATGGCCATGACACCATGGGCCCTGTCACCATGGGTATTGTCACCCTAGGTAATCTCGCCATAGGCATTGTCACTGTGAGAATCGTGAACATGGGCAATGTCACCATAAGCACTGTCACCATGAGTACTGTCACCCTGGGTATTTCCACTATGGGCACTGTCACTGTGAGCACTACACCATGAGAATTGTGACTATGGGCACTGTCAACATGGACACTCTCACCATGGGAACTATCACCGTGAACACTGTCAGCATGAACACTGTCACTGTGTGCAGTGTCACCATGCACAATGTCACCGTAAGGACTATCACCGTAAGCAAAGTCACCATGAGCAATGTCACCATGGGCACGGTCACCATTTTGCACTGCCACCATGTGCAGTGTCACCATGGGTAATATCACCATAGGCACTTTCACAGTGAGAAATGTGACCATGCGGAGTGTCTCAATGGGCACTGGCACCATGGGCATTGTCACTGTGAGCACTGTCACAACGGGCACTATCACTATGAAAAATCTCACCATGCTAACTGTCCCCATGGGCACTATCACCGTGAGAAGTGTCACCATGGGCACTGTCACTGTTGGCACTGTCACCATGAACACTGTCACCATGGCTACTATCACTGTGAGAACAGTCACCATGGGCACTGTCAACATGGAGACTATCACCTTGAGCCCTGTCACCATGAGCACTGTCACCATGAGATATTTCAAGAGGGTCACTTTCACCATGAGAACTGTCAACACGGGGACTCTCACCATTGACACTGACTCCAAGGGGTTTTCACGATGAGCACTATCACCATGGGCAGTGTCTCCATGGGAAGGTTCACCATGAGCACTCTCACTATTGGCACTATCACCATCGGCACTGTCATCATCGGCACGGTCTCCGTGAGCACTGTCACAATGGGCATTGTCACACTGGGTGCTTTCACCATGGGCACTGTCACCATTCCACTCTCACCATGGACACTGTGATCTTGGTCACTGCCACCATGGGCTCTGTCACCGTGGGCACTGTCACAATGGGAAGTATAACCATGGGCTTTGTCAGCATGGGCGCTGTCACCGTGGGCATGGCCACCATGACATCTATCACCATAAGCACTGTAAACTTGGGCCCTGTCACCATGAGCACGGTTACCATGAGCACTGCCACAATGAGAACTGTCACTTATGGCACTGTCCACATGAGGAGTGTCACCATGATCACTGTCACCATGGAAAGGAAACCCTGGGCACTGTCACCATGAGCACTCTCACCATGGGAATTGTCACCTTAGGTACAGTCACCATGGGCACTGTCACCGTGAGCACTTTTACCATGAGCTCTGTAACCCTGGGCACTATCACCGTGAGTGTTGTGTACATGGACACTCTCACCATGAGCAATGTCACCATGAATACTGTCACCCTGTGCATTGTCACCATGGGCACTGTCACCATGAGCATTACACCGTGAGAATTGTGACTCTGGGCACTGTCACCATGGGCACATGTGCCATCGGCACTATCGCCGTGAACACTGTCACCATGAGCACTGTCACTGTGTGCAGTTTCAGCATACACACTGTCACCGTAAGCAATGTCACCATGAGCAATATCTCCATGGGCATTGTCACCATTTTGCACTGCCACCACGTGCAGTGTCACCATGGACACTTTTACCGTGAGTACTGTCACCATGGGTAATATCACCATGGGCAATGTCACCCTGAGCACTATTACAGTGAGCACTATCACCATGAGCACTCTCACTGTGGTCACTGTCACCATGAGCACTGTCGCCATGGGTACTGGCACAATGCGGACTGGCACCATGAGCCCTGTCACCGTGGCCACTATCACTGTGAGCACTCTCACCGTGGTCACTGTCACCATTGGCACTGTTACTAGGAGCACTGTCACCATGGTCACATTCAACGTAAGAGCTGTCAACACGGAGACTATCACCATTGGCACTGTCACCATGGGGTTGTCACCATGAGCACTATCACCATGGGCGATGTCTCCATGGGCAGTTTCACCATGAGCACTGTCACTATTGGCACTCTCACCATCGGCACTGTCACCATGGGCACTGTCACCGTGAGCACTGTCACCATGGGCCTTGTCACACTGGGCGCTGTCACCATGGGCACTGTCACCATGAGCACTGTCACAATGGGAAGTATCACCAACGGATTTGTCAGCCTGAGCACTGTCCCTGTGGGCACTGACCCCGTGACATCTATCACCATAAACACTGTAAACATGGGCACTGTCACCATGAGCATGGTCACCATGAGCACTGTCACAACGGGCACTATCACCGTGAGAAATCTCACCATGCTAACTCTCCCCATGGGCACTGTCACCGTGAGAAGTGTCACCATGGGCACTATCACGGTGAGAACAGTCACCATGGTCACTGTCACCATGGGCACTGTCATTAAGAGCATTATCACCCTAAGCACTGTCACTGTGAGAACAGTCACCATGAGCACTGTCAACATGGAAACTATCACCTTGAGCCATGTCACCATGAGCACTGTCACCATGAGATATTTCAACAGGGTCACTTTCACCGTGAGAACTGTGAACACGGGGATTCTCACCATTGACACTGCCTCCGAGGGGTAATCACGATGAGCACTATCACCATGGGCAGTGTCTCCATGGGCAGTTTCACCATGAGCACTCTCACTATTGGCACTATCACCATCGGCACTGTCATCATCGGCACGGTCACCGTGAGCACTGTCACACTGGGTGCTGTCACCATGGGCACAGTCACCATTCCACTCTCACCATGGGCACTGTGATCTTGGTCACTGTCACCATGGACTCTCTCACCGTGGGCACTGTCACAATGTGAAGTATCACCATGGGCTTTGTCAGCGTGGGCACTGTCACCGTGGGCATGGCCACCATGACATCTATCACCATAAGCACTGTAATCTTGGGCCCTATCACCATGAGCACGGTTACCATGAGCACTGCCACAATGAGAACTGTCACTTATGGCACTGTCCACATGAGGAGTGTCACCATGATCACTGTCACCATGGGCAGGACACCCTGGGTATTGTCACCATGGGCACTGTCACCATGAGCCCACTCACCATGGGAATTGTCAACTTAGGTACTGTCATCATGGGCACTGTCACCGTGAGCACTTTTACCATGAGCTCTGTCACCCTGGGCACTATCACCGTGAGTGTTGTGTACATGGACACTCTCACCATGAGCAATGTCAGAATGAATAATGTTACCCTGTGTATTGTCACCATGGGCACTGTCACCATTAGCATTACACCATGAGAATTGTGACTCTGGGCACTGTCACCATGGGCACATTCGCCATCGGCACTATCGCCAAGAACACTGTCACCGTGAGCCCTGTCACTGTGTGCAGTTTCAGCATACTCACTATCACCGTAAGCAATGTCACCATGAGCAATATCTCCACAGGCACTGTCACCATTTTGCACTGCCACCATGTGCAGTGTCACCATGGACACTTTTACCATGAGTACTGTCACCATGGGTAATATCACCATGGGCACTGTCACTGTGAGCACTGTCACTATGAGAATTGACACCATAGGCCCTGTCAACATGAGAACTGTCACCATCGGCACTGACAACATGGAGAACATCACCTTGAGCACTGTCACCATGAGCACTGTCACCATGAGCAATGTCACCATGGTCACATTCAATGTAAGAACTGTCACCACGGGGACTATCAACATTGGCAATGTCACAGTGGGGTTGTCACCATGAGCACTATCACCGTGGGCAATGTTTCCATGGGCAGTTTCACCATGAGCACTGTCACTATTGGCACTCTCAGCATGGGCATTGTCACAATGGGCACCATCAACGTGAGCACTGTCAACATGGGCCTTGTCACACTGGGTGTTATCAGCATGGGCACTGTCACTGTGGGCACTGTCCCAATGGGAAGTATCACCATGGGCTTTGTCAGCCTAGGCAGTGTCACTGTGGGCACGGACACCGTGACATCTATCACCATAAACACTGTAAACATGGGCACTGTCACCATGAGCACAGTCACCATGAGCATTGTCACAATGAGCACTGTTACTTATGGCACTGCCAACATGAGCACTGTCATTATGGGCATGACAACATGGACACTGTCACCCTAGGCACTCTCACCATAGGCATTATCACTGTGAGAATTGTGAACATGGACACTGTCTCCATGGGCATTATCACCATGTGCACTGTCACCATGAGTACTATCACCCAGGGTATTTTTACAATGGGCACTGTCACTGTGAGCACTACACCTTAAGAATTGTGACTATGGGCACTGTCACCATGGAAACTCTCACCATAGATCTATCACCATGAACACTGTCACCATGAACACTCTAACTGTGTGCAGTGTCACCATGCACACTGTCACAATAAGGACTATCACCATAAGCAAAGTCACCATGAGCAATGTCACCATGAGCAAAGTCACCAATTTGCACTGACACCATGTGCAGAGTAACCATGCGTTTTATCACCATAGGCACTTCTACCCTGAGAAATGTGACCATGCAGAATGTCTCTATGGGCACTGGCACCATGGGCACTATCACCGTGAGCACTGTCAGCATGTGCACTGTCACTATTTAGCACTGTCACCAGGTGAACTACCACCATGGGCACTGTCACGATGGGCACTATCACTGTGAGCACGGTTACCATGGGCACTGTAACAATGCACAGTGTCACCATCGGTACTGTCCCGATGGGAACTGCCACCAAGAACAGTGTCACCATTAGCACTGTCACCACGAGCACTGGCACCTGGGCACTGCTATTATGAGCACTGTCACCATGAGATCTGTCGCTATGAGAACTGCCACCATGGGTATTTTCAACATGAGTGCTGTCACCATGGTATTGTCACCATTTGCACTGTCACCATGAACACTATTACCGTGAGCACTCTCACTGTGGTCACTGTCACCATGAGCACTGTCGCCATGGGTACTGGCACAATGTAGACAGACACCATGAGCACTGTCACCATGGGCACCATCAGTGTGAGCACTCTCACCATGGCCACTGTCACCTTGGGCACTGTTACCATGAGCACTGTCACCATAGGCAATGGCACCATGGGCCCTGTCATCATGGGCACTCTCACCATGGGCACTATCAGTGTGAGCAGTGTCACCATGGATACTGCAAACATGAGAACTGTCACCGTGAGTACTGTCACCATGAGTACAGTCCTCACGGGTTGTCACCATGTGCACTGTCACCGTGAGAACTGTCAACAGGGGCACTGTCACCATTTTTCACTGCCACCATGTGCAGTGTCACCATGGGCACTATCACCATGGAAAGTATCACCGTGAACACTGTCACCATGAACACTGCAACTGTGTGCAGTGTCAACATGCACACTGTCACCGTAAGGACTATCACTGTAAGCAAAGTCACTATGAGCAATGTCACCATGGGCACTGTCACCATGAGCACTTGATCACTGAGTACTGTCACCATGGGTAATATCACCATGGGCACTGTCACCGTGAGAACTATCACCGTGAGCAATGCCATGATGGGCACTGGCGCCGTGGGTCTTTTCACTATTAGCACTGAAACAATGTGCACTATCACTGTGAGAAATCTCACCGTGCTAACTGTCCCCAAGGGCACTGTCACAGAGGGAAAAGTCATCATGGGCACTGTCACAGTCAGTATTCTCACCATGGGCACTCTCATTGTGGGCAATGCCTCCGTGAGCACCATTACCATGAACACTGCTACCATGAACACTCTCATGATAAGAACTGTCACCATGGGCACAGACACCATGGGCACTCTCACGGTGTGCACTGTCACCAGGGGCACTGTCAAAATGGGCACTGTCACCATGAGCACTGGAACCATGGGCATTCTCACCATGGGCACTATCACCATGAGCAGTATTACCATGGGCACTCTCACTATTTTGCACTGCCACCAGATGCACCATAACCATGTGCACTGTCACCATGGGCAGTGTCACCATCGGTAGTCTAACCATGCGCACTTCCACCACGATCACTGCCACCAAGAGCACTGTCACCATGATCACTGCCACCATGAGCACTGTC
The DNA here is from genome assembly GCF_964341445.2 of Mesoplodon mirus. NCBI lineage: Eukaryota > Metazoa > Chordata > Mammalia > Artiodactyla > Ziphiidae > Mesoplodon > Mesoplodon mirus. Next base: position 2,065,582 of record NW_028295808.1, on the reverse strand, counting down.
ACAAGAACTGCCAATATGAGAACTGCCACCATGGGCACTATCACCATGATTAGTGTCACCGTGGGTATTGTCACCTTGGGCACTGTCAACGTGAGAAATATCACCGTGAGCACTATCACCCTGAGCACTGTCACCAAGGGAACAGCTTCAATGCGGATGGTCACCATGAACACTGTCACACTGGGCACTATCACCGTGAGAACAGTCACCGTGGTCACTGTCACCATGAGCACATTTTCTGTGAGCTCGGTCACCCTTGGTATTGTCACCATTGGTGGTATCGCCGTGAGAGTTGTGAACATGGGCACTCTCACCATGGGCAATATAACCATGAATACTGTCACCCTGTGTATTTTCACCATGGGCACTGTCACTGTGAGCACTACACTGTGAGAGTTGTGACTATGGTCACTGTCACCATGGACACTCTCACCATGAGAACTATCACCATGAACACTGTCACCATGAACACTGTCACTGTGTGCAGGTTCATCATGTGCACTGTCACTGTAAGGACTATCACTGTAAGCAAAGTCACCATGAGCAATATCACCATGGGCACTGTCACCATTTTGCACTGCCACCATATGCAGTGGCACCATGGGTAATATCACCATAGCCACTTTCAACATGAGAAATGTAACCGTGTGGAATGTCGTTATGGGCACTGGCACCATGGGAATCATCACAGTGAGCACTGTCACAACAGGCACTATCAACATGAGAAATCTCACCAGGCTAACTGTCCACATGGGCACTGTCACCGTGAGAAGTGTCACCATGGGCACTGTCACTGTCGGCACTGTCACCATGGGCACTGTCATTGTGGGCACTGTCTCCATGGCCACTGCCACCGTGTGCTCTGTCACCATGAACTCTGTAACAATGCCCATTATCACCGTGTGCACTGTCACCATGGGCACTATCACCGTGAGCACTGTCAGCATGTGCACTGTCACTATTTAGCACTGTCACCAAGTGAACTACCACCATGGGCACTGTCACAATGTTCACTATCACCGTGAGCACGGTTACCATGGGCACTGTAACAATGCACAGTGTCACCATCAGTACTGTCCCAATGGGGACTGCCACCAAGAACACTGTCACCATTAGCATTGTCACGACGAGCACTGGCACCTTGGCACTGCTATTATGAGCACTGTCACCATGAGATCTGTCGCTATGAGAACTGCCACCATGGGTATTTTCAACATGAGTACTGTCACCATGGGTATTGTCACCATGGGCACTGTCACCATGAGCACTACACCGTGAGAATTGTGACTATGGGCACTGTCACCATGGGCACATTCACGATCGGCACTATCGCCATGAACACTGTCACCATGAGCACTATCACTGTGTGCAGTTTCACAATACACACTATCACCGTAGGGAATATCACCATAAGCAATGTCACCATGAGCAAGATCACCATGGGCACTGTCACCATTTTGCACTGCCACCATGTGCAGTGTCACCATGGGCAATTTCACTATGAGAACTGTCACCATGGGAAATATCACCGTGGGCACTGTCACCATGAGCACTGTCACTATGAGAATTTACACCATTGGTCCTGTCAACATGAGAACTGTCACCATCGGCACTGTCAACATGGAGACCATCACCTTGAGCACTGTCAACATGAGTACTGTCACCATGAGCAATGTCACCATGGTCACATTTAATGTAAGAACTGTCACCACGGGGACTATCACCGTTGGCAATGTCACGGGCTTGTCACCATGAGCACTATCACCATGGGCGATGTCTCCATGGGCAGTTTCACCATGGGCACTGTCACTATTGGCACTCTCAGCATGGGCACTGTCACAATGGGCACCATCACCGTGAGCAGTGTCACCATGGGCCTTGTCACACTGGGTGCTTTTAGCATGGGCACTGTCACCGTGGGCACTGTCTCAATGAGAAGTATAACCATGGGCTTTGTCAGCCTAGGCAGTGTCACTGTGGGCACGGACATCGTGACATCTATCACCATAAACACTGTAAACATGGGCACTGTCACCATGATCACGGTCACCATGAGCATTGATACAATGAGCACTGTTATTTATGGCACTGCCAACATGAGCACTGTCACCATGGGCAAGACACCATGGGCACTGCCACCATGGGCATTGTCACCCTAGGCACTCTCAACATAGGCATTATCACGATGAGAATTGTGAACATGGACACTGTCTCCATGGGCATTAACACCATTAGCACTGTCACCATGAGTACTGTCAGCATGTGCACTGTCACTATTTAGCACTGTCACCAGGTGAACTACCACCATGGGCACTATCACGATGTGCACTATCACCATGAGCACGGTTACCATAGGCACTGTAACAATGTGCAGTGTCACCATCGGTACTGTCTCCATAGGAACTGCCACCAACAGCACTGTCACCATTAACACTGTCACCACCTTGGGACTGTTATTATGAGCATGGTCAGCATGAGAACTGTCGCTGTGAGAACTGCCACCATAGGTATTTTCAACAAGAGTACTGTCACCGTGGGTATTGTCATCATTTGCACTGTCACCATGAGCACTATTACCGTGAGCACTCTCACTGTGGTCACTGACACCATGAGCACTGTTGCCATGGGTACTGGCACAATGCGGACTGGCACCATGAACCCTGTCACTGTGGCCACTATCAATGTGAGCACTCTCACCGTGGTCACTGTCACCATGGGCACTGTTACCAGGAGACCTGTAACCATGGTCACATTCAACATAAGAGCTGTCACCATGGGGACTATCACCTTCGGCACTGTCACCATGGGCACTGTCACCATGAGCACTGTCACCATGGGCCTTGTCACACTGGGCGCTGTCACCGTGAGCACTGCCACAATGGGAAGTATCACCATGGGATTTGTCAGCCTGAGCACTGTCCCCGTGGGCACTGACACCATGACATCTATCACCATAAACACTGTAACAAGGGAACGGTCACCATGAGCACTGCCACAATGGGCCCTGTTATTTATGGCACTGCCAACATGAGCACTGTCACCATGAGCACTGTCACAATGGCCATGACACCATGGGCCCTGTCACCATGGGTATTGTCACCCTAGGTAATCTCGCCATAGGCATTGTCACTGTGAGAATCGTGAACATGGGCAATGTCACCATAAGCACTGTCACCATGAGTACTGTCACCCTGGGTATTTCCACTATGGGCACTGTCACTGTGAGCACTACACCATGAGAATTGTGACTATGGGCACTGTCAACATGGACACTCTCACCATGGGAACTATCACCGTGAACACTGTCAGCATGAACACTGTCACTGTGTGCAGTGTCACCATGCACAATGTCACCGTAAGGACTATCACCGTAAGCAAAGTCACCATGAGCAATGTCACCATGGGCACGGTCACCATTTTGCACTGCCACCATGTGCAGTGTCACCATGGGTAATATCACCATAGGCACTTTCACAGTGAGAAATGTGACCATGCGGAGTGTCTCAATGGGCACTGGCACCATGGGCATTGTCACTGTGAGCACTGTCACAACGGGCACTATCACTATGAAAAATCTCACCATGCTAACTGTCCCCATGGGCACTATCACCGTGAGAAGTGTCACCATGGGCACTGTCACTGTTGGCACTGTCACCATGAACACTGTCACCATGGCTACTATCACTGTGAGAACAGTCACCATGGGCACTGTCAACATGGAGACTATCACCTTGAGCCCTGTCACCATGAGCACTGTCACCATGAGATATTTCAAGAGGGTCACTTTCACCATGAGAACTGTCAACACGGGGACTCTCACCATTGACACTGACTCCAAGGGGTTTTCACGATGAGCACTATCACCATGGGCAGTGTCTCCATGGGAAGGTTCACCATGAGCACTCTCACTATTGGCACTATCACCATCGGCACTGTCATCATCGGCACGGTCTCCGTGAGCACTGTCACAATGGGCATTGTCACACTGGGTGCTTTCACCATGGGCACTGTCACCATTCCACTCTCACCATGGACACTGTGATCTTGGTCACTGCCACCATGGGCTCTGTCACCGTGGGCACTGTCACAATGGGAAGTATAACCATGGGCTTTGTCAGCATGGGCGCTGTCACCGTGGGCATGGCCACCATGACATCTATCACCATAAGCACTGTAAACTTGGGCCCTGTCACCATGAGCACGGTTACCATGAGCACTGCCACAATGAGAACTGTCACTTATGGCACTGTCCACATGAGGAGTGTCACCATGATCACTGTCACCATGGAAAGGAAACCCTGGGCACTGTCACCATGAGCACTCTCACCATGGGAATTGTCACCTTAGGTACAGTCACCATGGGCACTGTCACCGTGAGCACTTTTACCATGAGCTCTGTAACCCTGGGCACTATCACCGTGAGTGTTGTGTACATGGACACTCTCACCATGAGCAATGTCACCATGAATACTGTCACCCTGTGCATTGTCACCATGGGCACTGTCACCATGAGCATTACACCGTGAGAATTGTGACTCTGGGCACTGTCACCATGGGCACATGTGCCATCGGCACTATCGCCGTGAACACTGTCACCATGAGCACTGTCACTGTGTGCAGTTTCAGCATACACACTGTCACCGTAAGCAATGTCACCATGAGCAATATCTCCATGGGCATTGTCACCATTTTGCACTGCCACCACGTGCAGTGTCACCATGGACACTTTTACCGTGAGTACTGTCACCATGGGTAATATCACCATGGGCAATGTCACCCTGAGCACTATTACAGTGAGCACTATCACCATGAGCACTCTCACTGTGGTCACTGTCACCATGAGCACTGTCGCCATGGGTACTGGCACAATGCGGACTGGCACCATGAGCCCTGTCACCGTGGCCACTATCACTGTGAGCACTCTCACCGTGGTCACTGTCACCATTGGCACTGTTACTAGGAGCACTGTCACCATGGTCACATTCAACGTAAGAGTTGTCAACACGGAGACTATCACCATTGGCACTGTCACCATGGGGTTGTCACCATGAGCACTATCACCATGGGCGATGTCTCCATGGGCAGTTTCACCATGAGCACTGTCACTATTGGCACTCTCACCATCGGCACTGTCACCATGGGCACTGTCACCGTGAGCACTGTCACCATGGGCCTTGTCACACTGGGCGCTGTCACCATGGGCACTGTCACCATGAGCACTGTCACAATGGGAAGTATCACCAACGGATTTGTCAGCCTGAGCACTGTCCCTGTGGGCACTGACCCCGTGACATCTATCACCATAAACACTGTAAACATGGGCACTGTCACCATGAGCATGGTCACCATGAGCACTGTCACAACGGGCACTATCACCGTGAGAAATCTCACCATGCTAACTCTCCCCATGGGCACTGTCACCGTGAGAAGTGTCACCATGGGCACTATCACGGTGAGAACAGTCACCATGGTCACTGTCACCATGGGTACTGTCATTAAGAGCATTATCACCCTAAGCACTGTCACTGTGAGAACAGTCACCATGAGCACTGTCAACATGGAAACTATCACCTTGAGCCATGTCACCATGAGCACTGTCACCATGAGATATTTCAACAGGGTCACTTTCACCGTGAGAACTGTGAACACGGGGATTCTCACCATTGACACTGCCTCCGAGGGGTAATCACGATGAGCACTATCACCATGGGCAGTGTCTCCATGGGCAGTTTCACCATGAGCACTCTCACTATTGGCACTATCACCATCGGCACTGTCATCATCGGCACGGTCACCGTGAGCACTGTCACAATGGGCGTTGTCACACTGGGTGCTGTCACCATGGGCACAGTCACCATTCCACTCTCACCATGGGCACTGTGATCTTGGTCACTGTCACCATGGACTCTCTCACCGTGGGCACTGTCACAATGTGAAGTATCACCATGGGCTTTGTCAGCGTGGGCACTGTCACCGTGGGCATGGCCACCATGACATCTATCACCATAAGCACTGTAATCTTGGGCCCTATCACCATGAGCACGGTTACCATGAGCACTGCCACAATGAGAACTGTCACTTATGGCACTGTCCACATGAGGAGTGTCACCATGATCACTGTCACCATGGGCAGGACACCCTGGGTATTGTCACCATGGGCACTGTCACCATGAGCCCACTCACCATGGGAATTGTCAACTTAGGTACTGTCATCATGGGCACTGTCACCGTGAGCACTTTTACCATGAGCTCTGTCACCCTGGGCACTATCACCGTGAGTGTTGTGTACATGGACACTCTCACCATGAGCAATGTCAGAATGAATAATGTTACCCTGTGTATTGTCACCATGGGCACTGTCACCATTAGCATTACACCATGAGAATTGTGACTCTGGGCACTGTCACCATGGGCACATTCGCCATCGGCACTATCGCCAAGAACACTGTCACCGTGAGCCCTGTCACTGTGTGCAGTTTCAGCATACTCACTATCACCGTAAGCAATGTCACCATGAGCAATATCTCCACAGGCACTGTCACCATTTTGCACTGCCACCATGTGCAGTGTCACCATGGACACTTTTACCATGAGTACTGTCACCATGGGTAATATCACCATGGGCACTGTCACTGTGAGCACTGTCACTATGAGAATTGACACCATAGGCCCTGTCAACATGAGAACTGTCACCATCGGCACTGACAACATGGAGAACATCACCTTGAGCACTGTCAACATGAGCACTGTCACCATGAGCAATGTCACCATGGTCACATTCAATGTAAGAACTGTCACCACGGGGACTATCAACATTGGCAATGTCACAGTGGGGTTGTCACCATGAGCACTATCACCGTGGGCAATGTTTCCATGGGCAGTTTCACCATGAGCACTGTCACTATTGGCACTCTCAGCATGGGCATTGTCACAATGGGCACCATCAACGTGAGCACTGTCAACATGGGCCTTGTCACACTGGGTGTTATCAGCATGGGCACTGTCACTGTGGGCACTGTCCCAATGGGAAGTATCACCATGGGCTTTGTCAGCCTAGGCAGTGTCACTGTGGGCACGGACACCGTGACATCTATCACCATAAACACTGTAAACATGGGCACTGTCACCATGAGCACAGTCACCATGAGCATTGTCACAATGAGCACTGTTACTTATGGCACTGCCAACATGAGCACTGTCATTATGGGCATGACAACATGGACACTGTCACCCTAGGCACTCTCACCATAGGCATTATCACTGTGAGAATTGTGAACATGGACACTGTCTCCATGGGCATTATCACCATGTGCACTGTCACCATGAGTACTATCACCCAGGGTATTTTTACAATGGGCACTGTCACTGTGAGCACTACACCTTAAGAATTGTGACTATGGGCACTGTCACCATGGAAACTCTCACCATAGATCTATCACCATGAACACTGTCACCATGAACACTCTAACTGTGTGCAGTGTCACCATGCACACTGTCACAATAAGGACTATCACCATAAGCAAAGTCACCATGAGCAATGTCACCATGAGCAAAGTCACCAATTTGCACTGACACCATGTGCAGAGTAACCATGCGTTTTATCACCATAGGCACTTCTACCCTGAGAAATGTGACCATGCAGAATGTCTCTATGGGCACTGGCACCATGGGCACTATCACCGTGAGCACTGTCAGCATGTGCACTGTCACTATTTAGCACTGTCACCAGGTGAACTACCACCATGGGCACTGTCACGATGGGCACTATCACTGTGAGCACGGTTACCATGGGCACTGTAACAATGCACAGTGTCACCATCGGTACTGTCCCGATGGGAACTGCCACCAAGAACAGTGTCACCATTAGCACTGTCACCATGAGCACTGGCACCTGGGCACTGCTATTATGAGCACTGTCACCATGAGATCTGTCGCTATGAGAACTGCCACCATGGGTATTTTCAACATGAGTACTGTCACCATGGTATTGTCACCATTTGCACTGTCACCATGAACACTATTACCGTGAGCACTCTCACTGTGGTCACTGTCACCATGAGCACTGTCGCCATGGGTACTGGCACAATGTAGACAGACACCATGAGCACTGTCACCATGGGCACCATCAGTGTGAGCACTCTCACCATGGCCACTGTCACCTTGGGCACTGTTACCATGAGCACTGTCACCATAGGCAATGGCACCATGGGCCCTGTCATCATGGGCACTCTCACCATGGGCACTATCAGTGTGAGCAGTGTCACCATGGATACTGCAAACATGAGAACTGTCACCGTGAGTACTGTCACCATGAGTACAGTCCTCACGGGTTGTCACCATGTGCACTGTCACCGTGAGAACTGTCAACAGGGGCACTGTCACCATTTTTCACTGCCACCATGTGCAGTGTCACCATGGGCACTATCACCATGGAAAGTATCACCGTGAACACTGTCACCATGAACACTGCAACTGTGTGCAGTGTCAACATGCACACTGTCACCGTAAGGACTATCACTGTAAGCAAAGTCACTATGAGCAATGTCACCATGGGCACTGTCACCATGAGCACTTGATCACTGAGTACTGTCACCATGGGTAATATCACCATGGGCACTGTCACCGTGAGAACTATCACCGTGAGCAATGCCATGATGGGCACTGGCGCCGTGGGTCTTTTCACTATTAGCACTGAAACAATGTGCACTATCACTGTGAGAAATCTCACCGTGCTAACTGTCCCCAAGGGCACTGTCACAGAGGGAAAAGTCATCATGGGCACTGTCACAGTCAGTATTCTCACCATGGGCACTCTCATTGTGGGCAATGCCTCCGTGAGCACCATTACCATGAACACTGCTACCATGAACACTCTCATGATAAGAACTGTCACCATGGGCACAGACACCATGGGCACTCTCACGGTGTGCACTGTCACCAGGGGCACTGTCAAAATGGGCACTGTCACCATGAGCACTGGAACCATGGGCATTCTCACCATGGGCACTATCACCATGAGCAGTATTACCATGGGCACTCTCACTATTTTGCACTGCCACCAGATGCACCATAACCATGTGCACTGTCACCATGGGCAGTGTCACCATCGGTAGTCTAACCATGCGCACTTCCACCACGATCACTGCCACCAAGAGCACTGTCACCATGATCACTGCCACCATGAGCACTGTCACAAGAACTGCCAATATGAGAACTGCCACCATGGGCACTATCACCATGATTAGTGTCACCGTGGGTATTGTCACCTTGGGCACTGTCAACGTGAGACATATCACCGTGAGCACTATCACCCTGAGCACTGTCACCAAGGGAACAGCTTCAATGCGGATGGTCACCATGAACACTGTCACACTGGGCACTATCACCGTGAGAACAGTCACCGTGGTCACTGTCACCATGAGCACATTTTCTGTGAGCTCGGTCACCCTTGGTATTGTCACCATTGGTGGTATCGCCGTGAGAGTTGTGAACATGGGCACTCTCACCATGGGCAATATAACCATGAATACTGTCACCCTGTGTATTTTCACCATGGGCACTGTCACTGTGAGCACTACACTGTGAGAGTTGTGACTATGGTCACTGTCACCATGGACACTCTCACCATGAGAACTATCACCATGAACACTGTCACCATGAACACTGTCACTGTGTGCAGGTTCATCATGTGCACTGTCACTGTAAGGACTATCACTGTAAGCAAAGTCACCATGAGCAATATCACCATGGGCACTGTCACCATTTTGCACTGCCACCATATGCAGTGGCACCATGGGTAATATCACCATAGCCACTTTCAACATGAGAAATGTAACCGTGTGGAATGTCGTTATGGGCACTGGCACCATGGGAATCATCACAGTGAGCACTGTCACAACAGGCACTATCAACATGAGAAATCTCACCAGGCTAACTGTCCACATGGGCACTGTCACCGTGAGAAGTGTCACCATGGGCACTGTCACTGTCGGCACTGTCACCATGGGCACTGTCATTGTGGGCACTGTCTCCATGGCCACTGCCACCGTGTGCTCTGTCACCATGAACTCTGTAACAATGCCCATTATCACCGTGTGCACTGTCACCATGGGCACTATCACCGTGAGCACTGTCAGCATGTGCACTGTCACTATTTAGCACTGTCACCAAGTGAACTACCACCATGGGCACTGTCACAATGTTCACTATCACCGTGAGCACGGTTACCATGGGCACTGTAACAATGCACAGTGTCACCATCAGTACTGTCCCAATGGGGACTGCCACCAAGAACACTGTCACCATTAGCATTGTCACGACGAGCACTGGCACCTTGGCACTGCTATTATGAGCACTGTCACCATGAGATCTGTCGCTATGAGAACTGCCACCATGGGTATTTTCAACATGAGTACTGTCACCATGGGTATTGTCACCATGGGCACTGTCACCGTGAGCACTACACCGTGAGAATTGTGACTATGGGCACTGTCACCATGGGCACATTCACGATCGGCACTATCGCCATGAACACTGTCACCATGAGCACTATCACTGTGTGCAGTTTCACAATACACACTATCACCGTAGGGAATATCACCATAAGCAATGTCACCATGAGCAAGATCACCATGGGCACTGTCACCATTTTGCACTGCCACCATGTGCAGTGTCACCATGGGCAATTTCACTATGAGAACTGTCACCATGGGAAATATCACCGTGGGCACTGTCACCATGAGCACTGTCACTATGAGAATTTACACCATTGGTCCTGTCAACATGAGAACTGTCACCATCGGCACTGTCAACATGGAGACCATCACCTTGAGCACTGTCAACATGAGTACTGTCACCATGAGCAATGTCACCATGGTCACATTTAATGTAAGAACTGTCACCACGGGGACTATCACCGTTGGCAATGTCACGGGCTTGTCACCATGAGCACTATCACCATGGGCGATGTCTCCATGGGCAGTTTCACCATGAGCACTGTCACTATTGGCACTGTCACAATGGGCACCATCACCGTGAGCAGTGTCACCATGGGCCTTGTCACACTGGGTGCTTTTAGCATGGGCACTGTCACCGTGGGCACTGTCTCAATGAGAAGTATAACCATGGGCTTTGTCAGCCTAGGCAGTGTCACTGTGGGCACGGACATCGTGACATCTATCACCATAAACACTGTAAACATGGGCACTGTCACCATGATCACGGTCACCATGAGCATTGATACAATGAGCACTGTTATTTATGGCACTGCCAACATGAGCACTGTCACCATGGGCAAGACACCATGGGCACTGCCACCATGGGCATTGTCACCCTAGGCACTCTCAACATAGGCATTATCACGATGAGAATTGTGAACATGGACACTGTCTCCATGGGCATTAACACCATTAGCACTGTCACCATGAGTACTGTCAGCATGTGCACTGTCACTATTTAGCACTGTCACCAGGTGAACTACCACCATGGGCACTATCACGATGTGCACTATCACCATGAGCACGGTTACCATAGGCACTGTAACAATGTGCAGTGTCACCATCGGTACTGTCTCCATAGGAACTGCCACCAACAGCACTGTCACCATTAACACTGTCACCACCTTGGGACTGTTATTATGAGCATGGTCAGCATGAGAACTGTCGCTGTGAGAACTGCCACCATAGGTATTTTCAACAAGAGTACTGTCACCGTGGGTATTGTCATCATTTGCACTGTCACCATGAGCACTATTACCGTGAGCACTCTCACTGTGGTCACTGACACCATGAGCACTGTTGCCATGGGTACTGGCACAATGCGGACTGGCACCATGAGCCCTGTCACTGTGGCCACTATCAATGTGAGCACTCTCACCGTGGTCACTGTCACCATGGGCACTGTTACCAGGAGACCTGTAACCATGGTCACATTCAACATAAGAGCTGTCACCATGGGGACTATCACCTTCGGCACTGTCACCATGGGCACTGTCACCATGAGCACTGTCACCATGGGCCTTGTCACACTGGGCGCTGTCACCGTGAGCACTGCCACAATGGGAAGTATCACCATGGGATTTGTCAGCCTGAGCACTGTCCCCGTGGGCACTGACACCATGACATCTATCACCATAAACACTGTAACAAGGGAACGGTCACCATGAGCACTGCCACAATGGGCCCTGTTATTTATGGCACTGCCAACATGAGCACTGTCACCATGAGCACTGTCACAATGGCCATGACACCATGGGCCCTGTCACCATGGGTATTGTCACCCTAGGTAATCTCGCCATAGGCATTGTCACTGTGAGAATCGTGAACATGGGCAATGTCACCATAAGCACTGTCACCATGAGTACTGTCACCCTGGGTATTTCCACTATGGGCACTGTCACTGTGAGCACTACACCATGAGAATTGTGACTATGGGCACTGTCAACATGGACACTCTCACCATGGGAACTATCACCGTGAACACTGTCAGCATGAACACTGTCACTGTGTGCAGTGTCACCATGCACAATGTCACCGTAAGGACTATCACCGTAAGCAAAGTCACCATGAGCAATGTCACCATGGGCACGGTCACCATTTTGCACTGCCACCATGTGCAGTGTCACCATGGGTAATATCACCATAGGCACTTTCACAGTGAGAAATGTGACCATGCGGAGTGTCTCAATGGGCACTGGCACCATGGGCATTGTCACTGTGAGCACTGTCACAACGGGCACTATCACTATGAAAAATCTCACCATGCTAACTGTCCCCATGGGCACTATCACCGTGAGAAGTGTCACCATGGGCACTGTCACTGTTGGCACTGTCACCATGAACACTGTCACCATGGCTACTATCACTGTGAGAACAGTCACCATGGGCACTGTCAACATGGAGACTATCACCTTGAGCCCTGTCACCATGAGCACTGTCACCATGAGATATTTCAAGAGGGTCACTTTCACCATGAGAACTGTCAACACGGGGACTCTCACCATTGACACTGACTCCAAGGGGTTTTCACGATGAGCACTATCACCATGGGCAGTGTCTCCATGGGAAGGTTCACCATGAGCACTCTCACTATTGGCACTATCACCATCGGCACTGTCATCATCGGCACGGTCTCCGTGAGCACTGTCACAATGGGCATTGTCACACTGGGTGCTTTCACCATGGGCACTGTCACCATTCCACTCTCACCATGGACACTGTGATCTTGGTCACTGCCACCATGGGCTCTGTCACCGTGGGCACTGTCACAATGGGAAGTATAACCATGGGCTTTGTCAGCATGGGCGCTGTCACCGTGGGCATGGCCACCATGACATCTATCACCATAAGCACTGTAAACTTGGGCCCTGTCACCATGAGCACGGTTACCATGAGCACTGCCACAATGAGAACTGTCACTTATGGCACTGTCCACATGAGGAGTGTCACCATGATCACTGTCACCATGGAAAGGAAACCCTGGGCACTGTCACCATGAGCACTCTCACCATGGGAATTGTCACCTTAGGTACAGTCACCATGGGCACTGTCACCGTGAGCACTTTTACCATGAGCTCTGTAACCCTGGGCACTATCACCGTGAGTGTTGTGTACATGGACACTCTCACCATGAGCAATGTCACCATGAATACTGTCACCCTGTGCATTGTCACCATGGGCACTGTCACCATGAGCATTACACCGTGAGAATTGTGACTCTGGGCACTGTCACCATGGGCACATGTGCCATCGGCACTATCGCCGTGAACACTGTCACCATGAGCACTGTCACTGTGTGCAGTTTCAGCATACACACTGTCACCGTAAGCAATGTCACCATGAGCAATATCTCCATGGGCATTGTCACCATTTTGCACTGCCACCACGTGCAGTGTCACCATGGACACTTTTACCGTGAGTACTGTCACCATGGGTAATATCACCATGGGCAATGTCACCCTGAGCACTATTACAGTGAGCACTATCACCATGAGCACTCTCACTGTGGTCACTGTCACCATGAGCACTGTCGCCATGGGTACTGGCACAATGCGGACTGGCACCATGAGCCCTGTCACCGTGGCCACTATCACTGTGAGCACTCTCACCGTGGTCACTGTCACCATTGGCACTGTTACTAGGAGCACTGTCACCATGGTCACATTCAACGTAAGAGCTGTCAACACGGAGACTATCACCATTGGCACTGTCACCATGGGGTTGTCACCATGAGCACTATCACCATGGGCGATGTCTCCATGGGCAGTTTCACCATGAGCACTGTCACTATTGGCACTCTCACCATCGGCACTGTCACCATGGGCACTGTCACCGTGAGCACTGTCACCATGGGCCTTGTCACACTGGGCGCTGTCACCATGGGCACTGTCACCATGAGCACTGTCACAATGGGAAGTATCACCAACGGATTTGTCAGCCTGAGCACTGTCCCTGTGGGCACTGACCCCGTGACATCTATCACCATAAACACTGTAAACATGGGCACTGTCACCATGAGCATGGTCACCATGAGCACTGTCACAACGGGCACTATCACCGTGAGAAATCTCACCATGCTAACTGTCCCCATGGGCACTGTCACCGTGAGAAGTGTCACCATGGGCACTATCACGGTGAGAACAGTCACCATGGTCACTGTCACCATGGGCACTGTCATTAAGAGCATTATCACCCTAAGCACTGTCACTGTGAGAACAGTCACCATGAGCACTGTCAACATGGAAACTATCACCTTGAGCCATGTCACCATGAGCACTGTCACCATGAGATATTTCAACAGGGTCACTTTCACCGTGAGAACTGTGAACACGGGGATTCTCACCATTGACACTGCCTCCGAGGGGTAATCACGATGAGCACTATCACCATGGGCAGTGTCTCCATGGGCAGTTTCACCATGAGCACTCTCACTATTGGCACTATCACCATCGGCACTGTCATCATCGGCACGGTCACCGTGAGCACTGTCACAATGGGCGTTGTCACACTGGGTGCTGTCACCATGGGCACAGTCACCATTCCACTCTCACCATGGGCACTGTGATCTTGGTCACTGTCACCATGGACTCTCTCACCGTGGGCACTGTCACAATGTGAAGTATCACCATGGGCTTTGTCAGCGTGGGCACTGTCACCGTGGGCATGGCCACCATGACATCTATCACCATAAGCACTGTAATCTTGGGCCCTATCACCATGAGCACGGTTACCATGAGCACTGCCACAATGAGAACTGTCACTTATGGCACTGTCCACATGAGGAGTGTCACCATGATCACTGTCACCATGGGCAGGACACCCTGGGTATTGTCACCATGGGCACTGTCACCATGAGCCCACTCACCATGGGAATTGTCAACTTAGGTACTGTCATCATGGGCACTGTCACCGTGAGCACTTTTACCATGAGCTCTGTCACCCTGGGCACTATCACCGTGAGTGTTGTGTACATGGACACTCTCACCATGAGCAATGTCAGAATGAATAATGTTACCCTGTGTATTGTCACCATGGGCACTGTCACCATTAGCATTACACCATGAGAATTGTGACTCTGGGCACTGTCACCATGGGCACATTCGCCATCGGCACTATCGCCAAGAACACTGTCACCGTGAGCCCTGTCACTGTGTGCAGTTTCAGCATACTCACTATCACCGTAAGCAATGTCACCATGAGCAATATCTCCACAGGCACTGTCACCATTTTGCACTGCCACCATGTGCAGTGTCACCATGGACACTTTTACCATGAGTACTGTCACCATGGGTAATATCACCATGGGCACTGTCACTGTGAGCACTGTCACTATGAGAATTGACACCATAGGCCCTGTCAACATGAGAACTGTCACCATCGGCACTGACAACATGGAGAACATCACCTTGAGCACTGTCAACATGAGCACTGTCACCATGAGCAATGTCACCATGGTCACATTCAATGTAAGAACTGTCACCACGGGGACTATCAACATTGGCAATGTCACAGTGGGGTTGTCACCATGAGCACTATCACCGTGGGCAATGTTTCCATGGGCAGTTTCACCATGAGCACTGTCACTATTGGCACTCTCAGCATGGGCATTGTCACAATGGGCACCATCAACGTGAGCACTGTCAACATGGGCCTTGTCACACTGGGTGTTATCAGCATGGGCACTGTCACTGTGGGCACTGTCCCAATGGGAAGTATCACCATGGGCTTTGTCAGCCTAGGCAGTGTCACTGTGGGCACGGACACCGTGACATCTATCACCATAAACACTGTAAACATGGGCACTGTCACCATGAGCACAGTCACCATGAGCATTGTCACAATGAGCACTGTTACTTATGGCACTGCCAACATGAGCACTGTCATTATGGGCATGACAACATGGACACTGTCACCCTAGGCACTCTCACCATAGGCATTATCACTGTGAGAATTGTGAACATGGACACTGTCTCCATGGGCATTATCACCATGTGCACTGTCACCATGAGTACTATCACCCAGGGTATTTTTACAATGGGCACTGTCACTGTGAGCACTACACCTTAAGAATTGTGACTATGGGCACTGTCACCATGGAAACTCTCACCATAGATCTATCACCATGAACACTGTCACCATGAACACTCTAACTGTGTGCAGTGTCACCATGCACACTGTCACAATAAGGACTATCACCATAAGCAAAGTCACCATGAGCAATGTCACCATGAGCAAAGTCACCAATTTGCACTGACACCATGTGCAGAGTAACCATGCGTTTTATCACCATAGGCACTTCTACCCTGAGAAATGTGACCATGCAGAATGTCTCTATGGGCACTGGCACCATGGGCACTATCACCGTGAGCACTGTCAGCATGTGCACTGTCACTATTTAGCACTGTCACCAGGTGAACTACCACCATGGGCACTGTCACGATGGGCACTATCACTGTGAGCACGGTTACCATGGGCACTGTAACAATGCACAGTGTCACCATCGGTACTGTCCCGATGGGAACTGCCACCAAGAACAGTGTCACCATTAGCACTGTCACCACGAGCACTGGCACCTGGGCACTGCTATTATGAGCACTGTCACCATGAGATCTGTCGCTATGAGAACTGCCACCATGGGTATTTTCAACATGAGTACTGTCACCATGGTATTGTCACCATTTGCACTGTCACCATGAACACTATTACCGTGAGCACTCTCACTGTGGTCACTGTCACCATGAGCACTGTCGCCATGGGTACTGGCACAATGTAGACAGACACCATGAGCACTGTCACCATGGGCACCATCAGTGTGAGCACTCTCACCATGGCCACTGTCACCTTGGGCACTGTTACCATGAGCACTGTCACCATAGGCAATGGCACCATGGGCCCTGTCATCATGGGCACTCTCACCATGGGCACTATCAGTGTGAGCAGTGTCACCATGGATACTGCAAACATGAGAACTGTCACCGTGAGTACTGTCACCATGAGTACAGTCCTCACGGGTTGTCACCATGTGCACTGTCACCGTGAGAACTGTCAACAGGGGCACTGTCACCATTTTTCACTGCCACCATGTGCAGTGTCACCATGGGCACTATCACCATGGAAAGTATCACCGTGAACACTGTCACCATGAACACTGCAACTGTGTGCAGTGTCAACATGCACACTGTCACCGTAAGGACTATCACTGTAAGCAAAGTCACTATGAGCAATGTCACCATGGGCACTGTCACCATGAGCACTTGATCACTGAGTACTGTCACCATGGGTAATATCACCATGGGCACTGTCACCGTGAGAACTATCACCGTGAGCAATGCCATGATGGGCACTGGCGCCGTGGGTCTTTTCACTATTAGCACTGAAACAATGTGCACTATCACTGTGAGAAATCTCACCGTGCTAACTGTCCCCAAGGGCACTGTCACAGAGGGAAAAGTCATCATGGGCACTGTCACAGTCAGTATTCTCACCATGGGCACTCTCATTGTGGGCAATGCCTCCGTGAGCACCATTACCATGAACACTGCTACCATGAACACTCTCATGATAAGAACTGTCACCATGGGCACAGACACCATGGGCACTCTCACGGTGTGCACTGTCACCAGGGGCACTGTCAAAATGGGCACTGTCACCATGAGCACTGGAACCATGGGCATTCTCACCATGGGCACTATCACCATGAGCAGTATTACCATGGGCACTCTCACTATTTTGCACTGCCACCAGATGCACCATAACCATGTGCACTGTCACCATGGGCAGTGTCACCATCGGTAGTCTAACCATGCGCACTTCCACCACGATCACTGCCACCAAGAGC
Source organism: Mesoplodon mirus (assembly GCF_964341445.2). Taxonomy (NCBI): domain Eukaryota; kingdom Metazoa; phylum Chordata; class Mammalia; order Artiodactyla; family Ziphiidae; genus Mesoplodon; species Mesoplodon mirus. Next base: position 2,047,249 of record NW_028295808.1, on the reverse strand, counting down.
ACTGTCACCATGATCACTGCCACCATGAGCACTGTCACAAGAACTGCCAATATGAGAACTGCCACCATGGGCACTATCACCATGATTAGTGTCACCGTGGGTATTGTCACCTTGGGCACTGTCAACGTGAGACATATCACCGTGAGCACTATCACCCTGAGCACTGTCACCAAGGGAACAGCTTCAATGCGGATGGTCACCATGAACACTGTCACACTGGGCACTATCACCGTGAGAACAGTCACCGTGGTCACTGTCACCATGAGCACATTTTCTGTGAGCTCGGTCACCCTTGGTATTGTCACCATTGGTGGTATCGCCGTGAGAGTTGTGAACATGGGCACTCTCACCATGGGCAATATAACCATGAATACTGTCACCCTGTGTATTTTCACCATGGGCACTGTCACTGTGAGCACTACACTGTGAGAGTTGTGACTATGGTCACTGTCACCATGGACACTCTCACCATGAGAACTATCACCATGAACACTGTCACCATGAACACTGTCACTGTGTGCAGGTTCATCATGTGCACTGTCACTGTAAGGACTATCACTGTAAGCAAAGTCACCATGAGCAATATCACCATGGGCACTGTCACCATTTTGCACTGCCACCATATGCAGTGGCACCATGGGTAATATCACCATAGCCACTTTCAACATGAGAAATGTAACCGTGTGGAATGTCGTTATGGGCACTGGCACCATGGGAATCATCACAGTGAGCACTGTCACAACAGGCACTATCAACATGAGAAATCTCACCAGGCTAACTGTCCACATGGGCACTGTCACCATGAGAAGTGTCACCATGGGCACTGTCACTGTCGGCACTGTCATTGTGGGCACTGTCTCCATGGCCACTGCCACCGTGTGCTCTGTCACCATGAACTCTGTAACAATGCCCATTATCACCGTGTGCACTGTCACCATGGGCACTATCACCGTGAGCACTGTCAGCATGTGCACTGTCACTATTTAGCACTGTCACCAAGTGAACTACCACCATGGGCACTGTCACAATGTTCACTATCACCGTGAGCACGGTTACCATGGGCACTGTAACAATGCACAGTGTCACCATCAGTACTGTCCCAATGGGGACTGCCACCAAGAACACTGTCACCATTAGCATTGTCACGACGAGCACTGGCACCTTGGCACTGCTATTATGAGCACTGTCACCATGAGATCTGTCGCTATGAGAACTGCCACCATGGGTATTTTCAACATGAGTACTGTCACCATGGGTATTGTCACCATGGGCACTGTCACCGTGAGCACTACACCGTGAGAATTGTGACTATGGGCACTGTCACCATGGGCACATTCACGATCGGCACTATCGCCATGAACACTGTCACCATGAGCACTATCACTGTGTGCAGTTTCACAATACACACTATCACCGTAGGGAATATCACCATAAGCAATGTCACCATGAGCAAGATCACCATGGGCACTGTCACCATTTTGCACTGCCACCATGTGCAGTGTCACCATGGGCAATTTCACTATGAGAACTGTCACCATGGGAAATATCACCGTGGGCACTGTCACCATGAGCACTGTCACTATGAGAATTTACACCATTGGTCCTGTCAACATGAGAACTGTCACCATCGGCACTGTCAACATGGAGACCATCACCTTGAGCACTGTCAACATGAGTACTGTCACCATGAGCAATGTCACCATGGTCACATTTAATGTAAGAACTGTCACCACGGGGACTATCACCGTTGGCAATGTCACGGGCTTGTCACCATGAGCACTATCACCATGGGCGATGTCTCCATGGGCAGTTTCACCATGAGCACTGTCACTATTGGCACTGTCACAATGGGCACCATCACCGTGAGCAGTGTCACCATGGGCCTTGTCACACTGGGTGCTTTTAGCATGGGCACTGTCACCGTGGGCACTGTCTCAATGAGAAGTATAACCATGGGCTTTGTCAGCCTAGGCAGTGTCACTGTGGGCACGGACATCGTGACATCTATCACCATAAACACTGTAAACATGGGCACTGTCACCATGATCACGGTCACCATGAGCATTGATACAATGAGCACTGTTATTTATGGCACTGCCAACATGAGCACTGTCACCATGGGCAAGACACCATGGGCACTGCCACCATGGGCATTGTCACCCTAGGCACTCTCAACATAGGCATTATCACGATGAGAATTGTGAACATGGACACTGTCTCCATGGGCATTAACACCATTAGCACTGTCACCATGAGTACTGTCAGCATGTGCACTGTCACTATTTAGCACTGTCACCAGGTGAACTACCACCATGGGCACTATCACGATGTGCACTATCACCATGAGCACGGTTACCATAGGCACTGTAACAATGTGCAGTGTCACCATCGGTACTGTCTCCATAGGAACTGCCACCAACAGCACTGTCACCATTAACACTGTCACCACCTTGGGACTGTTATTATGAGCATGGTCAGCATGAGAACTGTCGCTGTGAGAACTGCCACCATAGGTATTTTCAACAAGAGTACTGTCACCGTGGGTATTGTCATCATTTGCACTGTCACCATGAGCACTATTACCGTGAGCACTCTCACTGTGGTCACTGACACCATGAGCACTGTTGCCATGGGTACTGGCACAATGCGGACTGGCACCATGAACCCTGTCACTGTGGCCACTATCAATGTGAGCACTCTCACCGTGGTCACTGTCACCATGGGCACTGTTACCAGGAGACCTGTAACCATGGTCACATTCAACATAAGAGCTGTCACCATGGGGACTATCACCTTCGGCACTGTCACCATGGGCACTGTCACCATGAGCACTGTCACCATGGGCCTTGTCACACTGGGCGCTGTCACCGTGAGCACTGCCACAATGGGAAGTATCACCATGGGATTTGTCAGCCTGAGCACTGTCCCCGTGGGCACTGACACCATGACATCTATCACCATAAACACTGTAACAAGGGAACGGTCACCATGAGCACTGCCACAATGGGCCCTGTTATTTATGGCACTGCCAACATGAGCACTGTCACCATGAGCACTGTCACAATGGCCATGACACCATGGGCCCTGTCACCATGGGTATTGTCACCCTAGGTAATCTCGCCATAGGCATTGTCACTGTGAGAATCGTGAACATGGGCAATGTCACCATAAGCACTGTCACCATGAGTACTGTCACCCTGGGTATTTCCACTATGGGCACTGTCACTGTGAGCACTACACCATGAGAATTGTGACTATGGGCACTGTCAACATGGACACTCTCACCATGGGAACTATCACCGTGAACACTGTTAGCATGAACACTGTCACTGTGTGCAGTGTCACCATGCACAATGTCACCGTAAGGACTATCACCGTAAGCAAAGTCACCATGAGCAATGTCACCATGGGCACGGTCACCATTTTGCACTGCCACCATGTGCAGTGTCACCATGGGTAATATAACCATAGGCACTTTCACAGTGAGAAATGTGACCATGCGGAGTGTCTCAATGGGCACTGGCACCATGGGCATTGTCACTGTGAGCACTGTCACAACGGGCACTATCACTATGAAAAATCTCACCATGCTAACTGTCCCCATGGGCACTATCACCGTGAGAAGTGTCACCATGGGCACTGTCACTGTTGGCACTGTCACCATGAACACTGTCACCATGGCTACTATCACTGTGAGAACAGTCACCATGGGCACTGTCAACATGGAGACTATCACCTTGAGCCCTGTCACCATGAGCACTGTCACCATGAGATATTTCAAGAGGGTCACTTTCACCATGAGAACTGTCAACACGGGGACTCTCACCATTGACACTGACTCCAAGGGGTTTTCACGATGAGCACTATCACCATGGGCAGTGTCTCCATGGGAAGGTTCACCATGAGCACTCTCACTATTGGCACTATCACCATCGGCACTGTCATCATCGGCACGGTCTCCGTGAGCACTGTCACAATGGGCATTGTCACACTGGGTGCTTTCACCATGGGCACTGTCACCATTCCACTCTCACCATGGACACTGTGATCTTGGTCACTGCCACCATGGGCTCTGTCACCGTGGGCACTGTCACAATGGGAAGTATAACCATGGGCTTTGTCAGCATGGGCGCTGTCACCGTGGGCATGGCCACCATGACATCTATCACCATAAGCACTGTAAACTTGGGCCCTGTCACCATGAGCACGGTTACCATGAGCACTGCCACAATGAGAACTGTCACTTATGGCACTGTCCACATGAGGAGTGTCACCATGATCACTGTCACCATGGAAAGGAAACCCTGGGCACTGTCACCATGAGCACTCTCACCATGGGAATTGTCACCTTAGGTACAGTCACCATGGGCACTGTCACCGTGAGCACTTTTACCATGAGCTCTGTAACCCTGGGCACTATCACCGTGAGTGTTGTGTACATGGACACTCTCACCATGAGCAATGTCACCATGAATACTGTCACCCTGTGCATTGTCACCATGGGCACTGTCACCATGAGCATTACACCGTGAGAATTGTGACTCTGGGCACTGTCACCATGGGCACATGTGCCATCGGCACTATCGCCGTGAACACTGTCACCATGAGCACTGTCACTGTGTGCAGTTTCAGCATACACACTGTCACCGTAAGCAATGTCACCATGAGCAATATCTCCATGGGCATTGTCACCATTTTGCACTGCCACCACGTGCAGTGTCACCATGGACACTTTTACCGTGAGTACTGTCACCATGGGTAATATCACCATGGGCAATGTCACCCTGAGCACTATTACAGTGAGCACTATCACCATGAGCACTCTCACTGTGGTCACTGTCACCATGAGCACTGTCGCCATGGGTACTGGCACAATGCGGACTGGCACCATGAGCCCTGTCACCGTGGCCACTATCACTGTGAGCACTCTCACCGTGGTCACTGTCACCATTGGCACTGTTACTAGGAGCACTGTCACCATGGTCACATTCAACGTAAGAGCTGTCAACACGGAGACTATCACCATTGGCACTGTCACCATGGGGTTGTCACCATGAGCACTATCACCATGGGCGATGTCTCCATGGGCAGTTTCACCATGAGCACTGTCACTATTGGCACTCTCACCATCGGCACTGTCACCATGGGCACTGTCACCGTGAGCACTGTCACCATGGGCCTTGTCACACTGGGCGCTGTCACCATGGGCACTGTCACCATGAGCACTGTCACAATGGGAAGTATCACCAACGGATTTGTCAGCCTGAGCACTGTCCCTGTGGGCACTGACCCCGTGACATCTATCACCATAAACACTGTAAACATGGGCACTGTCACCATGAGCATGGTCACCATGAGCACTGTCACAACGGGCACTATCACCGTGAGAAATCTCACCATGCTAACTCTCCCCATGGGCACTGTCACCGTGAGAAGTGTCACCATGGGCACTATCACGGTGAGAACAGTCACCATGGTCACTGTCACCATGGGCACTGTCATTAAGAGCATTATCACCCTAAGCACTGTCACTGTGAGAACAGTCACCATGAGCACTGTCAACATGGAAACTATCACCTTGAGCCATGTCACCATGAGCACTGTCACCATGAGATATTTCAACAGGGTCACTTTCACCGTGAGAACTGTGAACACGGGGATTCTCACCATTGACACTGCCTCCGAGGGGTAATCACGATGAGCACTATCACCATGGGCAGTGTCTCCATGGGCAGTTTCACCATGAGCACTCTCACTATTGGCACTATCACCATCGGCACTGTCATCATCGGCACGGTCACCGTGAGCACTGTCACAATGGGCGTTGTCACACTGGGTGCTGTCACCATGGGCACAGTCACCATTCCACTCTCACCATGGGCACTGTGATCTTGGTCACTGTCACCATGGACTCTCTCACCGTGGGCACTGTCACAATGTGAAGTATCACCATGGGCTTTGTCAGCGTGGGCACTGTCACCGTGGGCATGGCCACCATGACATCTATCACCATAAGCACTGCAATCTTGGGCCCTATCACCATGAGCACGGTTACCATGAGCACTGCCACAATGAGAACTGTCACTTATGGCACTGTCCACATGAGGAGTGTCACCATGATCACTGTCACCATGGGCAGGACACCCTGGGTATTGTCACCATGGGCACTGTCACCATGAGCCCACTCACCATGGGAATTGTCAACTTAGGTACTGTCATCATGGGCACTGTCACCGTGAGCACTTTTACCATGAGCTCTGTCACCCTGGGCACTATCACCGTGAGTGTTGTGTACATGGACACTCTCACCATGAGCAATGTCAGAATGAATAATGTTACCCTGTGTATTGTCACCATGGGCACTGTCACCATTAGCATTACACCATGAGAATTGTGACTCTGGGCACTGTCACCATGGGCACATTCGCCATCGGCACTATCGCCAAGAACACTGTCACCGTGAGCCCTGTCACTGTGTGCAGTTTCAGCATACTCACTATCACCGTAAGCAATGTCACCATGAGCAATATCTCCACAGGCACTGTCACCATTTTGCACTGCCACCATGTGCAGTGTCACCATGGACACTTTTACCATGAGTACTGTCACCATGGGTAATATCACCATGGGCACTGTCACTGTGAGCACTGTCACTATGAGAATTGACACCATAGGCCCTGTCAACATGAGAACTGTCACCATCGGCACTGACAACATGGAGAACATCACCTTGAGCACTGTCAACATGAGCACTGTCACCATGAGCAATGTCACCATGGTCACATTCAATGTAAGAACTGTCACCACGGGGACTATCAACATTGGCAATGTCACAGTGGGGTTGTCACCATGAGCACTATCACCGTGGGCAATGTTTCCATGGGCAGTTTCACCATGAGCACTGTCACTATTGGCACTCTCAGCATGGGCATTGTCACAATGGGCACCATCAACGTGAGCACTGTCAACATGGGCCTTGTCACACTGGGTGTTATCAGCATGGGCACTGTCACTGTGGGCACTGTCCCAATGGGAAGTATCACCATGGGCTTTGTCAGCCTAGGCAGTGTCACTGTGGGCACGGACACCGTGACATCTATCACCATAAACACTGTAAACATGGGCACTGTCACCATGAGCACAGTCACCATGAGCATTGTCACAATGAGCACTGTTACTTATGGCACTGCCAACATGAGCACTGTCATTATGGGCATGACAACATGGACACTGTCACCCTAGGCACTCTCACCATAGGCATTATCACTGTGAGAATTGTGAACATGGACACTGTCTCCATGGGCATTATCACCATGTGCACTGTCACCATGAGTACTATCACCCAGGGTATTTTTACAATGGGCACTGTCACTGTGAGCACTACACCTTAAGAATTGTGACTATGGGCACTGTCACCATGGAAACTCTCACCATAGATCTATCACCATGAACACTGTCACCATGAACACTCTAACTGTGTGCAGTGTCACCATGCACACTGTCACAATAAGGACTATCACCATAAGCAAAGTCACCATGAGCAATGTCACCATGAGCAAAGTCACCAATTTTCACTGACACCATGTGCAGAGTAACCATGCGTTTTATCACCATAGGCACTTCTACCCTGAGAAATGTGACCATGCAGAATGTCTCTATGGGCACTGGCACCATGGGCACTATCACCGTGAGCACTGTCAGCATGTGCACTGTCACTATTTAGCACTGTCACCAGGTGAACTACCACCATGGGCACTGTCACGATGGGCACTATCACTGTGAGCACGGTTACCATGGGCACTGTAACAATGCACAGTGTCACCATCGGTACTGTCCCGATGGGAACTGCCACCAAGAACAGTGTCACCATTAGCACTGTCACCACGAGCACTGGCACCTGGGCACTGCTATTATGAGCACTGTCACCATGAGATCTGTCGCTATGAGAACTGCCACCATGGGTATTTTCAACATGAGTACTGTCACCATGGTATTGTCACCATTTGCACTGTCACCATGAACACTATTACCGTGAGCACTCTCACTGTGGTCACTGTCACCATGAGCACTGTCGCCATGGGTACTGGCACAATGTAGACAGACACCATGAGCACTGTCACCATGGGCACCATCAGTGTGAGCACTCTCACCATGGCCACTGTCACCTTGGGCACTGTTACCATGAGCACTGTCACCATAGGCAATGGCACCATGGGCCCTGTCATCATGGGCACTCTCACCATGGGCACTATCAGTGTGAGCAGTGTCACCATGGATACTGCAAACATGAGAACTGTCACCGTGAGTACTGTCACCATGAGTACAGTCCTCACGGGTTGTCACCATGTGCACTGTCACCGTGAGAACTGTCAACAGGGGCACTGTCACCATTTTTCACTGCCACCATGTGCAGTGTCACCATGGGCACTATCACCATGGAAAGTATCACCGTGAACACTGTCACCATGAACACTGCAACTGTGTGCAGTGTCAACATGCACACTGTCACCGTAAGGACTATCACTGTAAGCAAAGTCACTATGAGCAATGTCACCATGGGCACTGTCACCATGAGCACTTGATCACTGAGTACTGTCACCATGGGTAATATCACCATGGGCACTGTCACCGTGAGAACTATCACCATGAGCAATGCCATGATGGGCACTGGCGCCGTGGGTCTTTTCACTATTAGCACTGAAACAATGTGCACTATCACTGTGAGAAATCTCACCGTGCTAACTGTCCCCAAGGGCACTGTCACAGAGGGAAAAGTCATCATGGGCACTGTCACAGTCAGTATTCTCACCATGGGCACTCTCATTGTGGGCAATGCCTCCGTGAGCACCATTACCATGAACACTGCTACCATGAACACTCTCATGATAAGAACTGTCACCATGGGCACAGACACCATGGGCACTCTCACGGTGTGCACTGTCACCAGGGGCACTGTCAAAATGGGCACTGTCACCATGAGCACTGGAACCATGGGCATTCTCACCATGGGCACTATCACCATGAGCAGTATTACCATGGGCACTCTCACTATTTTGCACTGCCACCAGATGCACCATAACCATGTGCACTGTCACCATGGGCAGTGTCACCATCGGTAGTCTAACCATGCGCACTTCCACCACGATCACTGCCACCAAGAGCACTGTCACCATGATCACTGCCACCATGAGCACTGTCACAAGAACTGCCAATATGAGAACTGCCACCATGGGCACTATCACCATGATTAGTGTCACCGTGGGTATTGTCACCTTGGGCACTGTCAACGTGAGAAATATCACCGTGAGCACTATCACCCTGAGCACTGTCACCAAGGGAACAGCTTCAATGCGGATGGTCACCATGAACACTGTCACACTGGGCACTATCACCGTGAGAACAGTCACCGTGGTCACTGTCACCATGAGCACATTTTCTGTGAGCTCGGTCACCCTTGGTATTGTCACCATTGGTGGTATCGCCGTGAGAGTTGTGAACATGGGCACTCTCACCATGGGCAATATAACCATGAATACTGTCACCCTGTGTATTTTCACCATGGGCACTGTCACTGTGAGCACTACACTGTGAGAGTTGTGACTATGGTCACTGTCACCATGGACACTCTCACCATGAGAACTATCACCATGAACACTGTCACCATGAACACTGTCACTGTGTGCAGGTTCATCATGTGCACTGTCACTGTAAGGACTATCACTGTAAGCAAAGTCACCATGAGCAATATCACCATGGGCACTGTCACCATTTTGCACTGCCACCATATGCAGTGGCACCATGGGTAATATCACCATAGCCACTTTCAACATGAGAAATGTAACCGTGTGGAATGTCGTTATGGGCACTGGCACCATGGGAATCATCACAGTGAGCACTGTCACAACAGGCACTATCAACATGAGAAATCTCACCAGGCTAACTGTCCACATGGGCACTGTCACCGTGAGAAGTGTCACCATGGGCACTGTCACTGTCGGCACTGTCACCATGGGCACTGTCATTGTGGGCACTGTCTCCATGGCCACTGCCACCGTGTGCTCTGTCACCATGAACTCTGTAACAATGCCCATTATCACCGTGTGCACTGTCACCATGGGCACTATCACCGTGAGCACTGTCAGCATGTGCACTGTCACTATTTAGCACTGTCACCAAGTGAACTACCACCATGGGCACTGTCACAATGTTCACTATCACCGTGAGCACGGTTACCATGGGCACTGTAACAATGCACAGTGTCACCATCAGTACTGTCCCAATGGGGACTGCCACCAAGAACACTGTCACCATTAGCATTGTCACGACGAGCACTGGCACCTTGGCACTGCTATTATGAGCACTGTCACCATGAGATCTGTCGCTATGAGAACTGCCACCATGGGTATTTTCAACATGAGTACTGTCACCATGGGTATTGTCACCATGGGCACTGTCACCGTGAGCACTACACCGTGAGAATTGTGACTATGGGCACTGTCACCATGGGCACATTCACGATCGGCACTATCGCCATGAACACTGTCACCATGAGCACTATCACTGTGTGCAGTTTCACAATACACACTATCACCGTAGGGAATATCACCATAAGCAATGTCACCATGAGCAAGATCACCATGGGCACTGTCACCATTTTGCACTGCCACCATGTGCAGTGTCACCATGGGCAATTTCACTATGAGAACTGTCACCATGGGAAATATCACCGTGGGCACTGTCACCATGAGCACTGTCACTATGAGAATTTACACCATTGGTCCTGTCAACATGAGAACTGTCACCATCGGCACTGTCAACATGGAGACCATCACCTTGAGCACTGTCAACATGAGTACTGTCACCATGAGCAATGTCACCATGGTCACATTTAATGTAAGAACTGTCACCACGGGGACTATCACCGTTGGCAATGTCACGGGCTTGTCACCATGAGCACTATCACCATGGGCGATGTCTCCATGGGCAGTTTCACCATGAGCACTGTCACTATTGGCACTCTCACAATGGGCACCATCACCGTGAGCAGTGTCACCATGGGCCTTGTCACACTGGGTGCTTTTAGCATGGGCACTGTCACCGTGGGCACTGTCTCAATGAGAAGTATAACCATGGGCTTTGTCAGCCTAGGCAGTGTCACTGTGGGCACGGACATCGTGACATCTATCACCATAAACACTGTAAACATGGGCACTGTCACCATGATCACGGTCACCATGAGCATTGATACAATGAGCACTGTTATTTATGGCACTGCCAACATGAGCACTGTCACCATGGGCAAGACACCATGGGCACTGCCACCATGGGCATTGTCACCCTAGGCACTCTCAACATAGGCATTATCACGATGAGAATTGTGAACATGGACACTGTCTCCATGGGCATTAACACCATTAGCACTGTCACCATGAGTACTGTCAGCATGTGCACTGTCACTATTTAGCACTGTCACCAGGTGAACTACCACCATGGGCACTATCACGATGTGCACTATCACCATGAGCACGGTTACCATAGGCACTGTAACAATGTGCAGTGTCACCATCGGTACTGTCTCCATAGGAACTGCCACCAACAGCACTGTCACCATTAACACTGTCACCACCTTGGGACTGTTATTATGAGCATGGTCAGCATGAGAACTGTCGCTGTGAGAACTGCCACCATAGGTATTTTCAACAAGAGTACTGTCACCGTGGGTATTGTCATCATTTGCACTGTCACCATGAGCACTATTACCGTGAGCACTCTCACTGTGGTCACTGACACCATGAGCACTGTTGCCATGGGTACTGGCACAATGCGGACTGGCACCATGAACCCTGTCACTGTGGCCACTATCAATGTGAGCACTCTCACTGTGGTCACTGTCACCATGGGCACTGTTACCAGGAGACCTGTAACCATGGTCACATTCAACATAAGAGCTGTCACCATGGAGACTATCACCTTCGGCACTGTCACCATGGGCACTGTCACCATGAGCACTGTCACCATGGGCCTTGTCACACTGGGCGCTGTCACCGTGAGCACTGCCACAATGGGAAGTATCACCATGGGATTTGTCAGCCTGAGCACTGTCCCCGTGGGCACTGACACCATGACATCTATCACCATAAACACTGTAACAAGGGAACGGTCACCATGAGCACCGCCACAATGGGCCCTGTTATTTATGGCACTGCCAACATGAGCACTGTCACCATGAGCACTGTCACAATGGCCATGACACCATGGGCCCTGTCACCATGGGTATTGTCACCCTAGGTAATCTCGCCATAGGCATTGTCACTGTGAGAATCGTGAACATGGGCAATGTCACCATAAGCACTGTCACCATGAGTACTGTCACCCTGGGTATTTCCACTATGGGCACTGTCACTGTGAGCACTACACCATGAGAATTGTGACTATGGGCACTGTCAACATGGACACTCTCACCATGGGAACTATCACCGTGAACACTGTCAGCATGAACACTGTCACTGTGTGCAGTGTCACCATGCACAATGTCACCGTAAGGACTATCACCGTAAGCAAAGTCACCATGAGCAATGTCACCATGGGCACGGTCACCATTTTGCACTGCCACCATGTGCAGTGTCACCATGGGTAATATCACCATAGGCACTTTCACAGTGAGAAATGTGACCATGCGGAGTGTCTCAATGGGCACTGGCACCATGGGCATTGTCACTGTGAGCACTGTCACAACGGGCACTATCACTATGAAAAATCTCACCATGCTAACTGTCCCCATGGGCACTATCACCGTGAGAAGTGTCACCATGGGCACTGTCACTGTTGGCACTGTCACCATGAACACTGTCACCATGGCTACTATCACTGTGAGAACAGTCACCATGGGCACTGTCAACATGGAGACTATCACCTTGAGCCCTGTCACCATGAGCACTGTCACCATGAGATATTTCAAGAGGGTCACTTTCACCATGAGAACTGTCAACACGGGGACTCTCACCATTGACACTGACTCCAAGGGGTTTTCACGATGAGCACTATCACCATGGGCAGTGTCTCCATGGGAAGGTTCACCATGAGCACTCTCACTATTGGCACTATCACCATCGGCACTGTCATCATCGGCACGGTCTCCGTGAGCACTGTCACAATGGGCATTGTCACACTGGGTGCTTTCACCATGGGCACTGTCACCATTCCACTCTCACCATGGACACTGTGATCTTGGTCACTGCCACCATGGGCTCTGTCACCGTGGGCACTGTCACAATGGGAAGTATAACCATGGGCTTTGTCAGCATGGGCGCTGTCACCGTGGGCATGGCCACCATGACATCTATCACCATAAGCACTGTAAACTTGGGCCCTGTCACCATGAGCACGGTTACCATGAGCACTGCCACAATGAGAACTGTCACTTATGGCACTGTCCACATGAGGAGTGTCACCATGATCACTGTCACCATGGAAAGGAAACCCTGGGCACTGTCACCATGAGCACTCTCACCATGGGAATTGTCACCTTAGGTACAGTCACCATGGGCACTGTCACCGTGAGCACTTTTACCATGAGCTCTGTAACCCTGGGCACTATCACCGTGAGTGTTGTGTACATGGACACTCTCACCATGAGCAATGTCACCATGAATACTGTCACCCTGTGCATTGTCACCATGGGCACTGTCACCATGAGCATTACACCGTGAGAATTGTGACTCTGGGCACTGTCACCATGGGCACATGTGCCATCGGCACTATCGCCGTGAACACTGTCACCATGAGCACTGTCACTGTGTGCAGTTTCAGCATACACACTGTCACCGTAAGCAATGTCACCATGAGCAATATCTCCATGGGCATTGTCACCATTTTGCACTGCCACCACGTGCAGTGTCACCATGGACACTTTTACCGTGAGTACTGTCACCATGGGTAATATCACCATGGGCAATGTCACCCTGAGCACTATTACAGTGAGCACTATCACCATGAGCACTCTCACTGTGGTCACTGTCACCATGAGCACTGTCGCCATGGGTACTGGCACAATGCGGACTGGCACCATGAGCCCTGTCACCGTGGCCACTATCACTGTGAGCACTCTCACCGTGGTCACTGTCACCATTGGCACTGTTACTAGGAGCACTGTCACCATGGTCACATTCAACGTAAGAGCTGTCAACACGGAGACTATCACCATTGGCACTGTCACCATGGGGTTGTCACCATGAGCACTATCACCATGGGCGATGTCTCCATGGGCAGTTTCACCATGAGCACTGTCACTATTGGCACTCTCACCATCGGCACTGTCACCATGGGCACTGTCACCGTGAGCACTGTCACCATGGGCCTTGTCACACTGGGCGCTGTCACCATGGGCACTGTCACCATGAGCACTGTCACAATGGGAAGTATCACCAACGGATTTGTCAGCCTGAGCACTGTCCCTGTGGGCACTGACCCCGTGACATCTATCACCATAAACACTGTAAACATGGGCACTGTCACCATGAGCATGGTCACCATGAGCACTGTCACAACGGGCACTATCACCGTGAGAAATCTCACCATGCTAACTCTCCCCATGGGCACTGTCACCGTGAGAAGTGTCACCATGGGCACTATCACGGTGAGAACAGTCACCATGGTCACTGTCACCATGGGTACTGTCATTAAGAGCATTATCACCCTAAGCACTGTCACTGTGAGAACAGTCACCATGAGCACTGTCAACATGGAAACTATCACCTTGAGCCATGTCACCATGAGCACTGTCACCATGAGATATTTCAACAGGGTCACTTTCACCGTGAGAACTGTGAACACGGGGATTCTCACCATTGACACTGCCTCCGAGGGGTAATCACGATGAGCACTATCACCATGGGCAGTGTCTCCATGGGCAGTTTCACCATGAGCACTCTCACTATTGGCACTATCACCATCGGCACTGTCATCATCGGCACGGTCACCGTGAGCACTGTCACAATGGGCGTTGTCACACTGGGTGCTGTCACCATGGGCACAGTCACCATTCCACTCTCACCATGGGCACTGTGATCTTGGTCACTGTCACCATGGACTCTCTCACCGTGGGCACTGTCACAATGTGAAGTATCACCATGGGCTTTGTCAGCGTGGGCACTGTCACCGTGGGCATGGCCACCATGACATCTATCACCATAAGCACTGTAATCTTGGGCCCTATCACCATGAGCACGGTTACCATGAGCACTGCCACAATGAGAACTGTCACTTATGGCACTGTCCACATGAGGAGTGTCACCATGATCACTGTCACCATGGGCAGGACACCCTGGGTATTGTCACCATGGGCACTGTCACCATGAGCCCACTCACCATGGGAATTGTCAACTTAGGTACTGTCATCATGGGCACTGTCACCGTGAGCACTTTTACCATGAGCTCTGTCACCCTGGGCACTATCACCGTGAGTGTTGTGTACATGGACACTCTCACCATGAGCAATGTCAGAATGAATAATGTTACCCTGTGTATTGTCACCATGGGCACTGTCACCATTAGCATTACACCATGAGAATTGTGACTCTGGGCACTGTCACCATGGGCACATTCGCCATCGGCACTATCGCCAAGAACACTGTCACCGTGAGCCCTGTCACTGTGTGCAGTTTCAGCATACTCACTATCACCGTAAGCAATGTCACCATGAGCAATATCTCCACAGGCACTGTCACCATTTTGCACTGCCACCATGTGCAGTGTCACCATGGACACTTTTACCATGAGTACTGTCACCATGGGTAATATCACCATGGGCACTGTCACTGTGAGCACTGTCACTATGAGAATTGACACCATAGGCCCTGTCAACATGAGAACTGTCACCATCGGCACTGACAACATGGAGAACATCACCTTGAGCACTGTCAACATGAGCACTGTCACCATGAGCAATGTCACCATGGTCACATTCAATGTAAGAACTGTCACCACGGGGACTATCAACATTGGCAATGTCACAGTGGGGTTGTCACCATGAGCACTATCACCGTGGGCAATGTTTCCATGGGCAGTTTCACCATGAGCACTGTCACTATTGGCACTCTCAGCATGGGCATTGTCACAATGGGCACCATCAACGTGAGCACTGTCAACATGGGCCTTGTCACACTGGGTGTTATCAGCATGGGCACTGTCACTGTGGGCACTGTCCCAATGGGAAGTATCACCATGGGCTTTGTCAGCCTAGGCAGTGTCACTGTGGGCACGGACACCGTGACATCTATCACCATAAACACTGTAAACATGGGCACTGTCACCATGAGCACAGTCACCATGAGCATTGTCACAATGAGCACTGTTACTTATGGCACTGCCAACATGAGCACTGTCATTATGGGCATGACAACATGGACACTGTCACCCTAGGCACTCTCACCATAGGCATTATCACTGTGAGAATTGTGAACATGGACACTGTCTCCATGGGCATTATCACCATGTGCACTGTCACCATGAGTACTATCACCCAGGGTATTTTTACAATGGGCACTGTCACTGTGAGCACTACACCTTAAGAATTGTGACTATGGGCACTGTCACCATGGAAACTCTCACCATAGATCTATCACCATGAACACTGTCACCATGAACACTCTAACTGTGTGCAGTGTCACCATGCACACTGTCACAATAAGGACTATCACCATAAGCAAAGTCACCATGAGCAATGTCACCATGAGCAAAGTCACCAATTTGCACTGACACCATGTGCAGAGTAACCATGCGTTTTATCACCATAGGCACTTCTACCCTGAGAAATGTGACCATGCAGAATGTCTCTATGGGCACTGGCACCATGGGCACTATCACCGTGAGCACTGTCAGCATGTGCACTGTCACTATTTAGCACTGTCACCAGGTGAACTACCACCATGGGCACTGTCACGATGGGCACTATCACTGTGAGCACGGTTACCATGGGCACTGTAACAATGCACAGTGTCACCATCGGTACTGTCCCGATGGGAACTGCCACCAAGAACAGTGTCACCATTAGCACTGTCACCACGAGCACTGGCACCTGGGCACTGCTATTATGAGCACTCTCACCATGAGATCTGTCGCTATGAGAACTGCCACCATGGGTATTTTCAACATGAGTACTGTCACCATGGTATTGTCACCATTTGCACTGTCACCATGAACACTATTACCGTGAGCACTCTCACTGTGGTCACTGTCACCATGAGCACTGTCGCCATGGGTACTGGCACAATGTAGACAGACACCATGAGCACTGTCACCATGGGCACCATCAGTGTGAGCACTCTCACCATGGCCACTGTCACCTTGGGCACTGTTACCATGAGCACTGTCACCATAGGCAATGGCACCATGGGCCCTGTCATCATGGGCACTCTCACCATGGGCACTATCAGTGTGAGCAGTGTCACCATGGATACTGCAAACATGAGAACTGTCACCGTGAGTACTGTCACCATGAGTACAGTCCTCACGGGTTGTCACCATGTGCACTGTCACCGTGAGAACTGTCAACAGGGGCACTGTCACCATTTTTCACTGCCACCATGTGCAGTGTCACCATGGGCACTATCACCATGGAAAGTATCACCGTGAACACTGTCACCATGAACACTGCAACTGTGTGCAGTGTCAACATGCACACTGTCACCGTAAGGACTATCACTGTAAGCAAAGTCACTATGAGCAATGTCACCATGGGCACTGTCACCATGAGCACTTGATCACTGAGTACTGTCACCATGGGTAATATCACCATGGGCACTGTCACCGTGAGAACTATCACCGTGAGCAATGCCATGATGGGCACTGGCGCCGTGGGTCTTTTCACTATTAGCACTGAAACAATGTGCACTATCACTGTGAGAAATCTCACCGTGCTAACTGTCCCCAAGGGCACTGTCACAGAGGGAAAAGTCATCATGGGCACTGTCACAGTCAGTATTCTCACCATGGGCACTCTCATTGTGGGCAATGCCTCCGTGAGCACCATTACCATGAACACTGCTACCATGAACACTCTCATGATAAGAACTGTCACCATGGGCACAGACACCATGGGCATTCTCACGGTGTGCACTGTCACCAGGGGCACTGTCAAAATGGGCACTGTCACCATGAGCACTGGAACCATGGGCATTCTCACCATGGGCACTATCACCATGAGCAGTATTACCATGGGCACTCTCACTATTTTGCACTGCCACCAGATGCACCATAACCATGTGCACTGTCACCATGGGCAGTGTCACCATCGGTAGTCTAACCATGCGCACTTCCACCACGATCACTGCCACCAAGAGCACTGTCACCATGATCACTGCCACCATGAGCACTGTCACAAGAACTGCCAATATGAGAACTGCCACCATGGGCACTATCACCATGATTAGTGTCACCGTGGGTATTGTCACCTTGGGCACTGTCAACGTGAGACATATCACCGTGAGCACTATCACCCTGAGCACTGTCACCAAGGGAACAGCTTCAATGCGGATGGTCACCATGAACACTGTCACACTGGGCACTATCACCGTGAGAACAGTCACCGTGGTCACTGTCACCATGAGCACATTTTCTGTGAGCTCGGTCACCCTTGGTATTGTCACCATTGGTGGTATCGCCGTGAGAGTTGTGAACATGGGCACTCTCACCATGGGCAATATAACCATGAATACTGTCACCCTGTGTATTTTCACCATGGGCACTGTCACTGTGAGCACTACACTGTGAGAGTTGTGACTATGGTCACTGTCACCATGGACACTCTCACCATGAGAACTATCACCATGAACACTGTCACCATGAACACTGTCACTGTGTGCAGGTTCATCATGTGCACTGTCACTGTAAGGACTATCACTGTAAGCAAAGTCACCATGAGCAATATCACCATGGGCACTGTCACCATTTTGCACTGCCACCATATGCAGTGGCACCATGGGTAATATCACCATAGCCACTTTCAACATGAGAAATGTAACCGTGTGGAATGTCGTTATGGGCACTGGCACCATGGGAATCATCACAGTGAGCACTGTCACAACAGGCACTATCAACATGAGAAATCTCACCAGGCTAACTGTCCACATGGGCACTGTCACCGTGAGAAGTGTCACCATGGGCACTGTCACTGTCGGCACTGTCATTGTGGGCACTGTCTCCATGGCCACTGCCACCGTGTGCTCTGTCACCATGAACTCTGTAACAATGCCCATTATCACCGTGTGCACTGTCACCATGGGCACTATCACCGTGAGCACTGTCAGCATGTGCACTGTCACTATTTAGCACTGTCACCAAGTGAACTACCACCATGGGCACTGTCACAATGTTCACTATCACCGTGAGCACGGTTACCATGGGCACTGTAACAATGCACAGTGTCACCATCAGTACTGTCCCAATGGGGACTGCCACCAAGAACACTGTCACCATTAGCATTGTCACGACGAGCACTGGCACCTTGGCACTGCTATTATGAGCACTGTCACCATGAGATCTGTCGCTATGAGAACTGCCACCATGGGTATTTTCAACATGAGTACTGTCACCATGGGTATTGTCACCATGGGCACTGTCACCGTGAGCACTACACCGTGAGAATTGTGACTATGGGCACTGTCACCATGGGCACATTCACGATCGGCACTATCGCCATGAACACTGTCACCATGAGCACTATCACTGTGTGCAGTTTCACAATACACACTATCACCGTAGGGAATATCACCATAAGCAATGTCACCATGAGCAAGATCACCATGGGCACTGTCACCATTTTGCACTGCCACCATGTGCAGTGTCACCATGGGCAATTTCACTATGAGAACTGTCACCATGGGAAATATCACCGTGGGCACTGTCACCATGAGCACTGTCACTATGAGAATTTACACCATTGGTCCTGTCAACATGAGAACTGTCACCATCGGCACTGTCAACATGGAGACCATCACCTTGAGCACTGTCAACATGAGTACTGTCACCATGAGCAATGTCACCATGGTCACATTTAATGTAAGAACTGTCACCACGGGGACTATCACCGTTGGCAATGTCACGGGCTTGTCACCATGAGCACTATCACCATGGGCGATGTCTCCATGGGCAGTTTCACCATGAGCACTGTCACTATTGGCACTCTCACAATGGGCACCATCACCGTGAGCAGTGTCACCATGGGCCTTGTCACACTGGGTGCTTTTAGCATGGGCACTGTCACCGTGGGCACTGTCTCAATGAGAAGTATAACCATGGGCTTTGTCAGCCTAGGCAGTGTCACTGTGGGCACGGACATCGTGACATCTATCACCATAAACACTGTAAACATGGGCACTGTCACCATGATCACGGTCACCATGAGCATTGATACAATGAGCACTGTTATTTATGGCACTGCCAACATGAGCACTGTCACCATGGGCAAGACACCATGGGCACTGCCACCATGGGCATTGTCACCCTAGGCACTCTCAACATAGGCATTATCACGATGAGAATTGTGAACATGGACACTGTCTCCATGGGCATTAACACCATTAGCACTGTCACCATGAGTACTGTCAGCATGTGCACTGTCACTATTTAGCACTGTCACCAGGTGAACTACCACCATGGGCACTATCACGATGTGCACTATCACCATGAGCACGGTTACCATAGGCACTGTAACAATGTGCAGTGTCACCATCGGTACTGTCTCCATAGGAACTGCCACCAACAGCACTGTCACCATTAACACTGTCACCACCTTGGGACTGTTATTATGAGCATGGTCAGCATGAGAACTGTCGCTGTGAGAACTGCCACCATAGGTATTTTCAACAAGAGTACTGTCACCGTGGGTATTGTCATCATTTGCACTGTCACCATGAGCACTATTACCGTGAGCACTCTCACTGTGGTCACTGACACCATGAGCACTGTTGCCATGGGTACTGGCACAATGCGGACTGGCACCATGAACCCTGTCACTGTGGCCACTATCAATGTGAGCACTCTCACCGTGGTCACTGTCACCATGGGCACTGTTACCAGGAGACCTGTAACCATGGTCACATTCAACATAAGAGCTGTCACCATGGGGACTATCACCTTCGGCACTGTCACCATGGGCACTGTCACCATGAGCACTGTCACCATGGGCCTTGTCACACTGGGCGCTGTCACCGTGAGCACTGCCACAATGGGAAGTATCACCATGGGATTTGTCAGCCTGAGCACTGTCCCCGTGGGCACTGACACCATGACATCTATCACCATAAACACTGTAACAAGGGAACGGTCACCATGAGCACTGCCACAATGGGCCCTGTTATTTATGGCACTGCCAACATGAGCACTGTCACCATGAGCACTGTCACAATGGCCATGACACCATGGGCCCTGTCACCATGGGTATTGTCACCCTAGGTAATCTCGCCATAGGCATTGTCACTGTGAGAATCGTGAACATGGGCAATGTCACCATAAGCACTGTCACCATGAGTACTGTCACCCTGGGTATTTCCACTATGGGCACTGTCACTGTGAGCACTACACCATGAGAATTGTGACTATGGGCACTGTCAACATGGACACTCTCACCATGGGAACTATCACCGTGAACACTGTTAGCATGAACACTGTCACTGTGTGCAGTGTCACCATGCACAATGTCACCGTAAGGACTATCACCATAAGCAAAGTCACCATGAGCAATGTCACCATGGGCACGGTCACCATTTTGCACTGCCACCATGTGCAGTGTCACCATGGGTAATATCACCATAGGCACTTTCACAGTGAGAAATGTGACCATGCGGAGTGTCTCAATGGGCACTGGCACCATGGGCATTGTCACTGTGAGCACTGTCACAACGGGCACTATCACTATGAAAAATCTCACCATGCTAACTGTCCCCATGGGCACTATCACCGTGAGAAGTGTCACCATGGGCACTGTCACTGTTGGCACTGTCACCATGAACACTGTCACCATGGCTACTATCACTGTGAGAACAGTCACCATGGGCACTGTCAACATGGAGACTATCACCTTGAGCCCTGTCACCATGAGCACTGTCACCATGAGATATTTCAAGAGGGTCACTTTCACCATGAGAACTGTCAACACGGGGACTCTCACCATTGACACTGACTCCAAGGGGTTTTCACGATGAGCACTATCACCATGGGCAGTGTCTCCATGGGAAGGTTCACCATGAGCACTCTCACTATTGGCACTATCACCATCGGCACTGTCATCATCGGCACGGTCTCCGTGAGCACTGTCACAATGGGCATTGTCACACTGGGTGCTTTCACCATGGGCACTGTCACCATTCCACTCTCACCATGGACACTGTGATCTTGGTCACTGCCACCATGGGCTCTGTCACCGTGGGCACTGTCACAATGGGAAGTATAACCATGGGCTTTGTCAGCATGGGCGCTGTCACCGTGGGCATGGCCACCATGACATCTATCACCATAAGCACTGTAAACTTGGGCCCTGTCACCATGAGCACGGTTACCATGAGCACTGCCACAATGAGAACTGTCACTTATGGCACTGTCCACATGAGGAGTGTCACCATGATCACTGTCACCATGGAAAGGAAACCCTGGGCACTGTCACCATGAGCACTCTCACCATGGGAATTGTCACCTTAGGTACAGTCACCATGGGCACTGTCACCGTGAGCACTTTTACCATGAGCTCTGTAACCCTGGGCACTATCACCGTGAGTGTTGTGTACATGGACACTCTCACCATGAGCAATGTCACCATGAATACTGTCACCCTGTGCATTGTCACCATGGGCACTGTCACCATGAGCATTACACCGTGAGAATTGTGACTCTGGGCACTGTCACCATGGGCACATGTGCCATCGGCACTATCGCCGTGAACACTGTCACCATGAGCACTGTCACTGTGTGCAGTTTCAGCATACACACTGTCACCGTAAGCAATGTCACCATGAGCAATATCTCCATGGGCATTGTCACCATTTTGCACTGCCACCACGTGCAGTGTCACCATGGACACTTTTACCGTGAGTACTGTCACCATGGGTAATATCACCATGGGCAATGTCACCCTGAGCACTATTACAGTGAGCACTATCACCATGAGCACTCTCACTGTGGTCACTGTCACCATGAGCACTGTCGCCATGGGTACTGGCACAATGCGGACTGGCACCATGAGCCCTGTCACCGTGGCCACTATCACTGTGAGCACTCTCACCGTGGTCACTGTCACCATTGGCACTGTTACTAGGAGCACTGTCACCATGGTCACATTCAACGTAAGAGCTGTCAACACGGAGACTATCACCATTGGCACTGTCACCATGGGGTTGTCACCATGAGCACTATCACCATGGGCGATGTCTCCATGGGCAGTTTCACCATGAGCACTGTCACTATTGGCACTCTCACCATCGGCACTGTCACCATGGGCACTGTCACCGTGAGCACTGTCACCATGGGCCTTGTCACACTGGGCGCTGTCACCATGGGCACTGTCACCATGAGCACTGTCACAATGGGAAGTATCACCAACGGATTTGTCAGCCTGAGCACTGTCCCTGTGGGCACTGACCCCGTGACATCTATCACCATAAACACTGTAAACATGGGCACTGTCACCATGAGCATGGTCACCATGAGCACTGTCACAACGGGCACTATCACCGTGAGAAATCTCACCATGCTAACTCTCCCCATGGGCACTGTCACCGTGAGAAGTGTCACCATGGGCACTATCACGGTGAGAACAGTCACCATGGTCACTGTCACCATGGGCACTGTCATTAAGAGCATTATCACCCTAAGCACTGTCACTGTGAGAACAGTCACCATGAGCACTGTCAACATGGAAACTATCACCTTGAGCCATGTCACCATGAGCACTGTCACCATGAGATATTTCAACAGGGTCACTTTCACCGTGAGAACTGTGAACACGGGGATTCTCACCATTGACACTGCCTCCGAGGGGTAATCACGATGAGCACTATCACCATGGGCAGTGTCTCCATGGGCAGTTTCACCATGAGCACTCTCACTATTGGCACTATCACCATCGGCACTGTCATCATCGGCACGGTCACCGTGAGCACTGTCACAATGGGCGTTGTCACACTGGGTGCTGTCACCATGGGCACAGTCACCATTCCACTCTCACCATGGGCACTGTGATCTTGGTCACTGTCACCATGGACTCTCTCACCGTGGGCACTGTCACAATGTGAAGTATCACCATGGGCTTTGTCAGCGTGGGCACTGTCACCGTGGGCATGGCCACCATGACATCTATCACCATAAGCACTGTAATCTTGGGCCCTATCACCATGAGCACGGTTACCATGAGCACTGCCACAATGAGAACTGTCACTTATGGCACTGTCCACATGAGGAGTGTCACCATGATCACTGTCACCATGGGCAGGACACCCTGGGTATTGTCACCATGGGCACTGTCACCATGAGCCCACTCACCATGGGAATTGTCAACTTAGGTACTGTCATCATGGGCACTGTCACCGTGAGCACTTTTACCATGAGCTCTGTCACCCTGGGCACTATCACCGTGAGTGTTGTGTACATGGACACTCTCACCATGAGCAATGTCAGAATGAATAATGTTACCCTGTGTATTGTCACCATGGGCACTGTCACCATTAGCATTACACCATGAGAATTGTGACTCTGGGCACTGTCACCATGGGCACATTCGCCATCGGCACTATCGCCAAGAACACTGTCACCGTGAGCCCTGTCACTGTGTGCAGTTTCAGCATACTCACTATCACCGTAAGCAATGTCACCATGAGCAATATCTCCACAGGCACTGTCACCATTTTGCACTGCCACCATGTGCAGTGTCACCATGGACACTTTTACCATGAGTACTGTCACCATGGGTAATATCACCATGGGCACTGTCACTGTGAGCACTGTCACTATGAGAATTGACACCATAGGCCCTGTCAACATGAGAACTGTCACCATCGGCACTGACAACATGGAGAACATCACCTTGAGCACTGTCAACATGAGCACTGTCACCATGAGCAATGTCACCATGGTCACATTCAATGTAAGAACTGTCACCACGGGGACTATCAACATTGGCAATGTCACAGTGGGGTTGTCACCATGAGCACTATCACCGTGGGCAATGTTTCCATGGGCAGTTTCACCATGAGCACTGTCACTATTGGCACTCTCAGCATGGGCATTGTCACAATGGGCACCATCAACGTGAGCACTGTCAACATGGGCCTTGTCACACTGGGTGTTATCAGCATGGGCACTGTCACTGTGGGCACTGTCCCAATGGGAAGTATCACCATGGGCTTTGTCAGCCTAGGCAGTGTCACTGTGGGCACGGACACCGTGACATCTATCACCATAAACACTGTAAACATGGGCACTGTCACCATGAGCACAGTCACCATGAGCATTGTCACAATGAGCACTGTTACTTATGGCACTGCCAACATGAGCACTGTCATTATGGGCATGACAACATGGACACTGTCACCCTAGGCACTCTCACCATAGGCATTATCACTGTGAGAATTGTGAACATGGACACTGTCTCCATGGGCATTATCACCATGTGCACTGTCACCATGAGTACTATCACCCAGGGTATTTTTACAATGGGCACTGTCACTGTGAGCACTACACCTTAAGAATTGTGACTATGGGCACTGTCACCATGGAAACTCTCACCATAGATCTATCACCATGAACACTGTCACCATGAACACTCTAACTGTGTGCAGTGTCACCATGCACACTGTCACAATAAGGACTATCACCATAAGCAAAGTCACCATGAGCAATGTCACCATGAGCAAAGTCACCAATTTGCACTGACACCATGTGCAGAGTAACCATGCGTTTTATCACCATAGGCACTTCTACCCTGAGAAATGTGACCATGCAGAATGTCTCTATGGGCACTGGCACCATGGGCACTATCACCGTGAGCACTGTCAGCATGTGCACTGTCACTATTTAGCACTGTCACCAGGTGAACTACCACCATGGGCACTGTCACGATGGGCACTATCACTGTGAGCACGGTTACCATGGGCACTGTAACAATGCACAGTGTCACCATCGGTACTGTCCCGATGGGAACTGCCACCAAGAACAGTGTCACCATTAGCACTGTCACCACGAGCACTGGCACCTGGGCACTGCTATTATGAGCACTCTCACCATGAGATCTGTCGCTATGAGAACTGCCACCATGGGTATTTTCAACATGAGTACTGTCACCATGGTATTGTCACCATTTGCACTGTCACCATGAACACTATTACCGTGAGCACTCTCACTGTGGTCACTGTCACCATGAGCACTGTCGCCATGGGTACTGGCACAATGTAGACAGACACCATGAGCACTGTCACCATGGGCACCATCAGTGTGAGCACTCTCACCATGGCCACTGTCACCTTGGGCACTGTTACCATGAGCACTGTCACCATAGGCAATGGCACCATGGGCCCTGTCATCATGGGCACTCTCACCATGGGCACTATCAGTGTGAGCAGTGTCACCATGGATACTGCAAACATGAGAACTGTCACCGTGAGTACTGTCACCATGAGTACAGTCCTCACGGGTTGTCACCATGTGCACTGTCACCGTGAGAACTGTCAACAGGGGCACTGTCACCATTTTTCACTGCCACCATGTGCAGTGTCACCATGGGCACTATCACCATGGAAAGTATCACCGTGAACACTGTCACCATGAACACTGCAACTGTGTGCAGTGTCAACATGCACACTGTCACCGTAAGGACTATCACTGTAAGCAAAGTCACTATGAGCAATGTCACCATGGGCACTGTCACCATGAGCACTTGATCACTGAGTACTGTCACCATGGGTAATATCACCATGGGCACTGTCACCGTGAGAACTATCACCGTGAGCAATGCCATGATGGGCACTGGCGCCGTGGGTCTTTTCACTATTAGCACTGAAACAATGTGCACTATCACTGTGAGAAATCTCACCGTGCTAACTGTCCCCAAGGGCACTGTCACAGAGGGAAAAGTCATCATGGGCACTGTCACAGTCAGTATTCTCACCATGGGCACTCTCATTGTGGGCAATGCCTCCGTGAGCACCATTACCATGAACACTGCTACCATGAACACTCTCATGATAAGAACTGTCACCATGGGCACAGACACCATGGGCACTCTCACGGTGTGCACTGTCACCAGGGGCACTGTCAAAATGGGCACTGTCACCATGAGCACTGGAACCATGGGCATTCTCACCATGGGCACTATCACCATGAGCAGTATTACCATGGGCACTCTCACTATTTTGCACTGCCACCAGATGCACCATAACCATGTGCACTGTCACCATGGGCAGTGTCACCATCGGTAGTCTAACCATGCGCACTTCCACCACGATCACTGCCACCAAGAGCACTGTCACCATGATCACTGCCACCATGAGCACTGTCACAAGAACTGCCAATATGAGAACTGCCACCATGGGCACTATCACCATGATTAGTGTCACCGTGGGTATTGTCACCTTGGGCACTGTCAACGTGAGAAATATCACCGTGAGCACTATCACCCTGAGCACTGTCACCAAGGGAACAGCTTCAATGCGGATGGTCACCATGAACACTGTCACACTGGGCACTATCACCGTGAGAACAGTCACCGTGGTCACTGTCACCATGAGCACATTTTCTGTGAGCTCGGTCACCCTTGGTATTGTCACCATTGGTGGTATCGCCGTGAGAGTTGTGAACATGGGCACTCTCACCATGGGCAATATAACCATGAATACTGTCACCCTGTGTATTTTCACCATGGGCACTGTCACTGTGAGCACTACACTGTGAGAGTTGTGACTATGGTCACTGTCACCATGGACACTCTCACCATGAGAACTATCACCATGAACACTGTCACCATGAACACTGTCACTGTGTGCAGGTTCATCATGTGCACTGTCACTGTAAGGACTATCACTGTAAGCAAAGTCACCATGAGCAATATCACCATGGGCACTGTCACCATTTTGCACTGCCACCATATGCAGTGGCACCATGGGTAATATCACCATAGCCACTTTCAACATGAGAAATGTAACCGTGTGGAATGTCGTTATGGGCACTGGCACCATGGGAATCATCACAGTGAGCACTGTCACAACAGGCACTATCAACATGAGAAATCTCACCAGGCTAACTGTCCACATGGGCACTGTCACCGTGAGAAGTGTCACCATGGGCACTGTCACTGTCGGCACTGTCACCATGGGCACTGTCATTGTGGGCACTGTCTCCATGGCCACTGCCACCGTGTGCTCTGTCACCATGAACTCTGTAACAATGCCCATTATCACCGTGTGCACTGTCACCATGGGCACTATCACCGTGAGCACTGTCAGCATGTGCACTGTCACTATTTAGCACTGTCACCAAGTGAACTACCACCATGGGCACTGTCACAATGTTCACTATCACCGTGAGCACGGTTACCATGGGCACTGTAACAATGCACAGTGTCACCATCAGTACTGTCCCAATGGGGACTGCCACCAAGAACACTGTCACCATTAGCATTGTCACGACGAGCACTGGCACCTTGGCACTGCTATTATGAGCACTGTCACCATGAGATCTGTCGCTATGAGAACTGCCACCATGGGTATTTTCAACATGAGTACTGTCACCATGGGTATTGTCACCATGGGCACTGTCACCGTGAGCACTACACCGTGAGAATTGTGACTATGGGCACTGTCACCATGGGCACATTCACGATCGGCACTATCGCCATGAACACTGTCACCATGAGCACTATCACTGTGTGCAGTTTCACAATACACACTATCACCGTAGGGAATATCACCATAAGCAATGTCACCATGAGCAAGATCACCATGGGCACTGTCACCATTTTGCACTGCCACCATGTGCAGTGTCACCATGGGCAATTTCACTATGAGAACTGTCACCATGGGAAATATCACCGTGGGCACTGTCACCATGAGCACTGTCACTATGAGAATTTACACCATTGGTCCTGTCAACATGAGAACTGTCACCATCGGCACTGTCAACATGGAGACCATCACCTTGAGCACTGTCAACATGAGTACTGTCACCATGAGCAATGTCACCATGGTCACATTTAATGTAAGAACTGTCACCACGGGGACTATCACCGTTGGCAATGTCACGGGCTTGTCACCATGAGCACTATCACCATGGGCGATGTCTCCATGGGCAGTTTCACCATGAGCACTGTCACTATTGGCACTCTCAGCATGGGCACTGTCACAATGGGCACCATCACCGTGAGCAGTGTCACCATGGGCCTTGTCACACTGGGTGCTTTTAGCATGGGCACTGTCACCGTGGGCACTGTCTCAATGAGAAGTATAACCATGGGCTTTGTCAGCCTAGGCAGTGTCACTGTGGGCACGGACATCGTGACATCTATCACCATAAACACTGTAAACATGGGCACTGTCACCATGATCACGGTCACCATGAGCATTGATACAATGAGCACTGTTATTTATGGCACTGCCAACATGAGCACTGTCACCATGGGCAAGACACCATGGGCACTGCCACCATGGGCATTGTCACCCTAGGCACTCTCAACATAGGCATTATCACGATGAGAATTGTGAACATGGACACTGTCTCCATGGGCATTAACACCATTAGCACTGTCACCATGAGTACTGTCAGCATGTGCACTGTCACTATTTAGCACTGTCACCAGGTGAACTACCACCATGGGCACTATCACGATGTGCACTATCACCATGAGCACGGTTACCATAGGCACTGTAACAATGTGCAGTGTCACCATCGGTACTGTCTCCATAGGAACTGCCACCAACAGCACTGTCACCATTAACACTGTCACCACCTTGGGACTGTTATTATGAGCATGGTCAGCATGAGAACTGTCGCTGTGAGAACTGCCACCATAGGTATTTTCAACAAGAGTACTGTCACCGTGGGTATTGTCATCATTTGCACTGTCACCATGAGCACTATTACCGTGAGCACTCTCACTGTGGTCACTGACACCATGAGCACTGTTGCCATGGGTACTGGCACAATGCGGACTGGCACCATGAACCCTGTCACTGTGGCCACTATCAATGTGAGCACTCTCACCGTGGTCACTGTCACCATGGGCACTGTTACCAGGAGACCTGTAACCATGGTCACATTCAACATAAGAGCTGTCACCATGGGGACTATCACCTTCGGCACTGTCACCATGGGCACTGTCACCATGAGCACTGTCACCATGGGCCTTGTCACACTGGGCGCTGTCACCGTGAGCACTGCCACAATGGGAAGTATCACCATGGGATTTGTCAGCCTGAGCACTGTCCCCGTGGGCACTGACACCATGACATCTATCACCATAAACACTGTAACAAGGGAACGGTCACCATGAGCACTGCCACAATGGGCCCTGTTATTTATGGCACTGCCAACATGAGCACTGTCACCATGAGCACTGTCACAATGGCCATGACACCATGGGCCCTGTCACCATGGGTATTGTCACCCTAGGTAATCTCGCCATAGGCATTGTCACTGTGAGAATCGTGAACATGGGCAATGTCACCATAAGCACTGTCACCATGAGTACTGTCACCCTGGGTATTTCCACTATGGGCACTGTCACTGTGAGCACTACACCATGAGAATTGTGACTATGGGCACTGTCAACATGGACACTCTCACCATGGGAACTATCACCGTGAACACTGTCAGCATGAACACTGTCACTGTGTGCAGTGTCACCATGCACAATGTCACCGTAAGGACTATCACCGTAAGCAAAGTCACCATGAGCAATGTCACCATGGGCACGGTCACCATTTTGCACTGCCACCATGTGCAGTGTCACCATGGGTAATATCACCATAGGCACTTTCACAGTGAGAAATGTGACCATGCGGAGTGTCTCAATGGGCACTGGCACCATGGGCATTGTCACTGTGAGCACTGTCACAACGGGCACTATCACTATGAAAAATCTCACCATGCTAACTGTCCCCATGGGCACTATCACCGTGAGAAGTGTCACCATGGGCACTGTCACTGTTGGCACTGTCACCATGAACACTGTCACCATGGCTACTATCACTGTGAGAACAGTCACCATGGGCACTGTCAACATGGAGACTATCACCTTGAGCCCTGTCACCATGAGCACTGTCACCATGAGATATTTCAAGAGGGTCACTTTCACCATGAGAACTGTCAACACGGGGACTCTCACCATTGACACTGACTCCAAGGGGTTTTCACGATGAGCACTATCACCATGGGCAGTGTCTCCATGGGAAGGTTCACCATGAGCACTCTCACTATTGGCACTATCACCATCGGCACTGTCATCATCGGCACGGTCTCCGTGAGCACTGTCACAATGGGCATTGTCACACTGGGTGCTTTCACCATGGGCACTGTCACCATTCCACTCTCACCATGGACACTGTGATCTTGGTCACTGCCACCATGGGCTCTGTCACCGTGGGCACTGTCACAATGGGAAGTATAACCATGGGCTTTGTCAGCATGGGCGCTGTCACCGTGGGCATGGCCACCATGACATCTATCACCATAAGCACTGTAAACTTGGGCCCTGTCACCATGAGCACGGTTACCATGAGCACTGCCACAATGAGAACTGTCACTTATGGCACTGTCCACATGAGGAGTGTCACCATGATCACTGTCACCATGGAAAGGAAACCCTGGGCACTGTCACCATGAGCACTCTCACCATGGGAATTGTCACCTTAGGTACAGTCACCATGGGCACTGTCACCGTGAGCACTTTTACCATGAGCTCTGTAACCCTGGGCACTATCACCGTGAGTGTTGTGTACATGGACACTCTCACCATGAGCAATGTCACCATGAATACTGTCACCCTGTGCATTGTCACCATGGGCACTGTCACCATGAGCATTACACCGTGAGAATTGTGACTCTGGGCACTGTCACCATGGGCACATGTGCCATCGGCACTATCGCCGTGAACACTGTCACCATGAGCACTGTCACTGTGTGCAGTTTCAGCATACACACTGTCACCGTAAGCAATGTCACCATGAGCAATATCTCCATGGGCATTGTCACCATTTTGCACTGCCACCACGTGCAGTGTCACCATGGACACTTTTACCGTGAGTACTGTCACCATGGGTAATATCACCATGGGCAATGTCACCCTGAGCACTATTACAGTGAGCACTATCACCATGAGCACTCTCACTGTGGTCACTGTCACCATGAGCACTGTCGCCATGGGTACTGGCACAATGCGGACTGGCACCATGAGCCCTGTCACCGTGGCCACTATCACTGTGAGCACTCTCACCGTGGTCACTGTCACCATTGGCACTGTTACTAGGAGCACTGTCACCATGGTCACATTCAACGTAAGAGCTGTCAACACGGAGACTATCACCATTGGCACTGTCACCATGGGGTTGTCACCATGAGCACTATCACCATGGGCGATGTCTCCATGGGCAGTTTCACCATGAGCACTGTCACTATTGGCACTCTCACCATCGGCACTGTCACCATGGGCACTGTCACCGTGAGCACTGTCACCATGGGCCTTGTCACACTGGGCGCTGTCACCATGGGCACTGTCACCATGAGCACTGTCACAATGGGAAGTATCACCAACGGATTTGTCAGCCTGAGCACTGTCCCTGTGGGCACTGACCCCGTGACATCTATCACCATAAACACTGTAAACATGGGCACTGTCACCATGAGCATGGTCACCATGAGCACTGTCACAACGGGCACTATCACCGTGAGAAATCTCACCATGCTAACTCTCCCCATGGGCACTGTCACCGTGAGAAGTGTCACCATGGGCACTATCACGGTGAGAACAGTCACCATGGTCACTGTCACCATGGGCACTGTCATTAAGAGCATTATCACCCTAAGCACTGTCACTGTGAGAACAGTCACCATGAGCACTGTCAACATGGAAACTATCACCTTGAGCCATGTCACCATGAGCACTGTCACCATGAGATATTTCAACAGGGTCACTTTCACCGTGAGAACTGTGAACACGGGGATTCTCACCATTGACACTGCCTCCGAGGGGTAATCACGATGAGCACTATCACCATGGGCAGTGTCTCCATGGGCAGTTTCACCATGAGCACTCTCACTATTGGCACTATCACCATCGGCACTGTCATCATCGGCACGGTCACCGTGAGCACTGTCACAATGGGCGTTGTCACACTGGGTGCTGTCACCATGGGCACAGTCACCATTCCACTCTCACCATGGGCACTGTGATCTTGGTCACTGTCACCATGGACTCTCTCACCGTGGGCACTGTCACAATGTGAAGTATCACCATGGGCTTTGTCAGCGTGGGCACTGTCACCGTGGGCATGGCCACCATGACATCTATCACCATAAGCACTGTAATCTTGGGCCCTATCACCATGAGCACGGTTACCATGAGCACTGCCACAATGAGAACTGTCACTTATGGCACTGTCCACATGAGGAGTGTCACCATGATCACTGTCACCATGGGCAGGACACCCTGGGTATTGTCACCATGGGCACTGTCACCATGAGCCCACTCACCATGGGAATTGTCAACTTAGGTACTGTCATCATGGGCACTGTCACCGTGAGCACTTTTACCATGAGCTCTGTCACCCTGGGCACTATCACCGTGAGTGTTGTGTACATGGACACTCTCACCATGAGCAATGTCAGAATGAATAATGTTACCCTGTGTATTGTCACCATGGGCACTGTCACCATTAGCATTACACCATGAGAATTGTGACTCTGGGCACTGTCACCATGGGCACATTCGCCATCGGCACTATCGCCAAGAACACTGTCACCGTGAGCCCTGTCACTGTGTGCAGTTTCAGCATACTCACTATCACCGTAAGCAATGTCACCATGAGCAATATCTCCACAGGCACTGTCACCATTTTGCACTGCCACCATGTGCAGTGTCACCATGGACACTTTTACCATGAGTACTGTCACCATGGGTAATATCACCATGGGCACTGTCACTGTGAGCACTGTCACTATGAGAATTGACACCATAGGCCCTGTCAACATGAGAACTGTCACCATCGGCACTGACAACATGGAGAACATCACCTTGAGCACTGTCAACATGAGCACTGTCACCATGAGCAATGTCACCATGGTCACATTCAATGTAAGAACTGTCACCACGGGGACTATCAACATTGGCAATGTCACAGTGGGGTTGTCACCATGAGCACTATCACCGTGGGCAATGTTTCCATGGGCAGTTTCACCATGAGCACTGTCACTATTGGCACTCTCAGCATGGGCATTGTCACAATGGGCACCATCAACGTGAGCACTGTCAACATGGGCCTTGTCACACTGGGTGTTATCAGCATGGGCACTGTCACTGTGGGCACTGTCCCAATGGGAAGTATCACCATGGGCTTTGTCAGCCTAGGCAGTGTCACTGTGGGCACGGACACCGTGACATCTATCACCATAAACACTGTAAACATGGGCACTGTCACCATGAGCACAGTCACCATGAGCATTGTCACAATGAGCACTGTTACTTATGGCACTGCCAACATGAGCACTGTCATTATGGGCATGACAACATGGACACTGTCACCCTAGGCACTCTCACCATAGGCATTATCACTGTGAGAATTGTGAACATGGACACTGTCTCCATGGGCATTATCACCATGTGCACTGTCACCATGAGTACTATCACCCAGGGTATTTTTACAATGGGCACTGTCACTGTGAGCACTACACCTTAAGAATTGTGACTATGGGCACTGTCACCATGGAAACTCTCACCATAGATCTATCACCATGAACACTGTCACCATGAACACTCTAACTGTGTGCAGTGTCACCATGCACACTGTCACAATAAGGACTATCACCATAAGCAAAGTCACCATGAGCAATGTCACCATGAGCAAAGTCACCAATTTGCACTGACACCATGTGCAGAGTAACCATGCGTTTTATCACCATAGGCACTTCTACCCTGAGAAATGTGACCATGCAGAATGTCTCTATGGGCACTGGCACCATGGGCACTATCACCGTGAGCACTGTCAGCATGTGCACTGTCACTATTTAGCACTGTCACCAGGTGAACTACCACCATGGGCACTGTCACGATGGGCACTATCACTGTGAGCACGGTTACCATGGGCACTGTAACAATGCACAGTGTCACCATCGGTACTGTCCCGATGGGAACTGCCACCAAGAACAGTGTCACCATTAGCACTGTCACCACGAGCACTGGCACCTGGGCACTGCTATTATGAGCACTGTCACCATGAGATCTGTCGCTATGAGAACTGCCACCATGGGTATTTTCAACATGAGTACTGTCACCATGGTATTGTCACCATTTGCACTGTCACCATGAACACTATTACCGTGAGCACTCTCACTGTGGTCACTGTCACCATGAGCACTGTCGCCATGGGTACTGGCACAATGTAGACAGACACCATGAGCACTGTCACCATGGGCACCATCAGTGTGAGCACTCTCACCATGGCCACTGTCACCTTGGGCACTGTTACCATGAGCACTGTCACCATAGGCAATGGCACCATGGGCCCTGTCATCATGGGCACTCTCACCATGGGCACTATCAGTGTGAGCAGTGTCACCATGGATACTGCAAACATGAGAACTGTCACCGTGAGTACTGTCACCATGAGTACAGTCCTCACGGGTTGTCACCATGTGCACTGTCACCGTGAGAACTGTCAACAGGGGCACTGTCACCATTTTTCACTGCCACCATGTGCAGTGTCACCATGGGCACTATCACCATGGAAAGTATCACCGTGAACACTGTCACCATGAACACTGCAACTGTGTGCAGTGTCAACATGCACACTGTCACCGTAAGGACTATCACTGTAAGCAAAGTCACTATGAGCAATGTCACCATGGGCACTGTCACCATGAGCACTTGATCACTGAGTACTGTCACCATGGGTAATATCACCATGGGCACTGTCACCGTGAGAACTATCACCGTGAGCAATGCCATGATGGGCACTGGCGCCGTGGGTCTTTTCACTATTAGCACTGAAACAATGTGCACTATCACTGTGAGAAATCTCACCGTGCTAACTGTCCCCAAGGGCACTGTCACAGAGGGAAAAGTCATCATGGGCACTGTCACAGTCAGTATTCTCACCATGGGCACTCTCATTGTGGGCAATGCCTCCGTGAGCACCATTACCATGAACACTGCTACCATGAACACTCTCATGATAAGAACTGTCACCATGGGCACAGACACCATGGGCACTCTCACGGTGTGCACTGTCACCAGGGGCACTGTCAAAATGGGCACTGTCACCATGAGCACTGGAACCATGGGCATTCTCACCATGGGCACTATCACCATGAGCAGTATTACCATGGGCACTCTCACTATTTTGCACTGCCACCAGATGCACCATAACCATGTGCACTGTCACCATGGGCAGTGTCACCATCGGTAGTCTAACCATGCGCACTTCCACCACGATCACTGCCACCAAGAGCACTGCCACCATGAGCACTGTCACAAGAACTGCCAATATGAGAACTGCCACCATGGGCACTATCACCATGATTAGTGTCACCGTGGGTATTGTCACCTTGGGCACTGTCAACGTGAGAAATATCACCGTGAGCACTATCACCCTGAGCACTGTCACCAAGGGAACAGCTTCAATGCGGATGGTCACCATGAACACTGTCACACTGGGCACTATCACCGTGAGAACAGTCACCGTGGTCACTGTCACCATGAGCACATTTTCTGTGAGCTCGGTCACCCTTGGTATTGTCACCATTGGTGGTATCGCCGTGAGAGTTGTGAACATGGGCACTCTCACCATGGGCAATATAACCATGAATACTGTCACCCTGTGTATTTTCACCATGGGCACTGTCACTGTGAGCACTACACTGTGAGAGTTGTGACTATGGTCACTGTCACCATGGACACTCTCACCATGAGAACTATCACCATGAACACTGTCACCATGAACACTGTCACTGTGTGCAGGTTCATCATGTGCACTGTCACTGTAAGGACTATCACTGTAAGCAAAGTCACCATGAGCAATATCACCATGGGCACTGTCACCATTTTGCACTGCCACCATATGCAGTGGCACCATGGGTAATATCACCATAGCCACTTTCAACATGAGAAATGTAACCGTGTGGAATGTCGTTATGGGCACTGGCACCATGGGAATCATCACAGTGAGCACTGTCACAACAGGCACTATCAACATGAGAAATCTCACCAGGCTAACTGTCCACATGGGCACTGTCACCGTGAGAAGTGTCACCATGGGCACTGTCACTGTCGGCACTGTCATTGTGGGCACTGTCTCCATGGCCACTGCCACCGTGTGCTCTGTCACCATGAACTCTGTAACAATGCCCATTATCACCGTGTGCACTGTCACCATGGGCACTATCACCGTGAGCACTGTCAGCATGTGCACTGTCACTATTTAGCACTGTCACCAAGTGAACTACCACCATGGGCACTGTCACAATGTTCACTATCACCGTGAGCACGGTTACCATGGGCACTGTAACAATGCACAGTGTCACCATCAGTACTGTCCCAATGGGGACTGCCACCAAGAACACTGTCACCATTAGCATTGTCACGACGAGCACTGGCACCTTGGCACTGCTATTATGAGCACTGTCACCATGAGATCTGTCGCTATGAGAACTGCCACCATGGGTATTTTCAACATGAGTACTGTCACCATGGGTATTGTCACCATGGGCACTGTCACCGTGAGCACTACACCGTGAGAATTGTGACTATGGGCACTGTCACCATGGGCACATTCACGATCGGCACTATCGCCATGAACACTGTCACCATGAGCACTATCACTGTGTGCAGTTTCACAATACACACTATCACCGTAGGGAATATCACCATAAGCAATGTCACCATGAGCAAGATCACCATGGGCACTGTCACCATTTTGCACTGCCACCATGTGCAGTGTCACCATGGGCAATTTCACTATGAGAACTGTCACCATGGGAAATATCACCGTGGGCACTGTCACCATGAGCACTGTCACTATGAGAATTTACACCATTGGTCCTGTCAACATGAGAACTGTCACCATCGGCACTGTCAACATGGAGACCATCACCTTGAGCACTGTCAACATGAGTACTGTCACCATGAGCAATGTCACCATGGTCACATTTAATGTAAGAACTGTCACCACGGGGACTATCACCGTTGGCAATGTCACGGGCTTGTCACCATGAGCACTATCACCATGGGCGATGTCTCCATGGGCAGTTTCACCATGAGCACTGTCACTATTGGCACTCTCAGCATGGGCACTGTCACAATGGGCACCATCACCGTGAGCAGTGTCACCATGGGCCTTGTCACACTGGGTGCTTTTAGCATGGGCACTGTCACCGTGGGCACTGTCTCAATGAGAAGTATAACCATGGGCTTTGTCAGCCTAGGCAGTGTCACTGTGGGCACGGACATCGTGACATCTATCACCATAAACACTGTAAACATGGGCACTGTCACCATGATCACGGTCACCATGAGCATTGATACAATGAGCACTGTTATTTATGGCACTGCCAACATGAGCACTGTCACCATGGGCAAGACACCATGGGCACTGCCACCATGGGCATTGTCACCCTAGGCACTCTCAACATAGGCATTATCACGATGAGAATTGTGAACATGGACACTGTCTCCATGGGCATTAACACCATTAGCACTGTCACCATGAGTACTGTCAGCATGTGCACTGTCACTATTTAGCACTGTCACCAGGTGAACTACCACCATGGGCACTATCACGATGTGCACTATCACCATGAGCACGGTTACCATAGGCACTGTAACAATGTGCAGTGTCACCATCGGTACTGTCTCCATAGGAACTGCCACCAACAGCACTGTCACCATTAACACTGTCACCACCTTGGGACTGTTATTATGAGCATGGTCAGCATGAGAACTGTCGCTGTGAGAACTGCCACCATAGGTATTTTCAACAAGAGTACTGTCACCGTGGGTATTGTCATCATTTGCACTGTCACCATGAGCACTATTACCGTGAGCACTATCACTGTGGTCACTGACACCATGAGCACTGTTGCCATGGGTACTGGCACAATGCGGACTGGCACCATGAACCCTGTCACTGTGGCCACTATCAATGTGAGCACTCTCACCGTG
Source organism: Mesoplodon mirus (assembly GCF_964341445.2). NCBI lineage: Eukaryota > Metazoa > Chordata > Mammalia > Artiodactyla > Ziphiidae > Mesoplodon > Mesoplodon mirus. Next base: position 2,007,849 of record NW_028295808.1, on the reverse strand, counting down.
GTCACTGTCACCATGGGCACTGTTACCAGGAGACCTGTAACCATGGTCACATTCAACATAAGAGCTGTCACCATGGGGACTATCACCTTCGGCACTGTCACCATGGGCACTGTCACCATGAGCACTGTCACCATGGGCCTTGTCACACTGGGCGCTGTCACCGTGAGCACTGCCACAATGGGAAGTATCACCATGGGATTTGTCAGCCTGAGCACTGTCCCCGTGGGCACTGACACCATGACATCTATCACCATAAACACTGTAACAAGGGAACGGTCACCATGAGCACTGCCACAATGGGCCCTGTTATTTATGGCACTGCCAACATGAGCACTGTCACCATGAGCACTGTCACAATGGCCATGACACCATGGGCCCTGTCACCATGGGTATTGTCACCCTAGGTAATCTCGCCATAGGCATTGTCACTGTGAGAATCGTGAACATGGGCAATGTCACCATAAGCACTGTCACCATGAGTACTGTCACCCTGGGTATTTCCACTATGGGCACTGTCACTGTGAACACTACACCATGAGAATTGTGACTATGGGCACTGTCAACATGGACACTCTCACCATGGGAACTATCACCGTGAACACTGTCAGCATGAACAATGTCACTGTGTGCAGTGTCACCATGCACAATGTCACCGTAAGGACTATCACTGTAAGCAAAGTCACCATGAGCAATGTCACCATGGGCACGGTCACCATTTTGCACTGCCACCATGTGCAGTGTCACCATGGGTAATATCACCATAGGCACTTTCACAGTGAGAAATGTGACCATGCGGAGTGTCTCAATGGGCACTGGCACCATGGGCATTGTCACTGTGAGCACTGTCACAACGGGCACTATCACTATGAAAAATCTCACCATGCTAACTGTCCCCATGGGCACTATCACCGTGAGAAGTGTCACCATGGGCACTGTCACTGTTGGCACTGTCACCATGAACACTGTCACCATGGCTACTATCACTGTGAGAACAGTCACCATGGGCACTGTCAACATGGAGACTATCACCTTGAGCCCTGTCACCATGAGCACTGTCACCATGAGATATTTCAAGAGGGTCACTTTCACCATGAGAACTGTCAACACGGGGACTCTCACCATTGACACTGACTCCAAGGGGTTTTCACGATGAGCACTATCACCATGGGCAGTGTCTCCATGGGAAGGTTCACCATGAGCACTCTCACTATTGGCACTATCACCATCAGCACCGTCATCATCGGCACGGTCTCCGTGAGCACTGTCACAATGGGCATTGTCACACTGGGTGCTTTCACCATGGGCACTGTCACCATTCCACTCTCACCATGGACACTGTGATCTTGGTCACTGCCACCATGGGCTCTGTCACCGTGGGCACTGTCACAATGGGAAGTATAACCATGGGCTTTGTCAGCATGGGCGCTGTCACCGTGGGCATGGCCACCATGACATCTATCACCATAAGCACTGTAAACTTGGGCCCTGTCACCATGAGCACGGTTACCATGAGCACTGCCACAATGAGAACTGTCACTTATGGCACTGTCCACATGAGGAGTGTCACCATGATCACTGTCACCATGGAAAGGAAACCCTGGGCACTGTCACCATGAGCACTCTCACCATGGGAATTGTCACCTTAGGTACAGTCACCATGGGCACTGTCACCGTGAGCACTTTTACCATGAGCTCTGTAACCCTGGGCACTATCACCGTGAGTGTTGTGTACATGGACACTCTCACCATGAGCAATGTCACCATGAATACTGTCACCCTGTGCATTGTCACCATGGGCACTGTCACCATGAGCATTACACCGTGAGAATTGTGACTCTGGGCACTGTCACCATGGGCACATGTGCCATCGGCACTATCGCCGTGAACACTGTCACCATGAGCACTGTCACTGTGTGCAGTTTCAGCATACACACTGTCACCGTAAGCAATGTCACCATGAGCAATATCTCCATGGGCATTGTCACCATTTTGCACTGCCACCACGTGCAGTGTCACCATGGACACTTTTACCGTGAGTACTGTCACCATGGGTAATATCACCATGGGCAATGTCACCCTGAGCACTATTACAGTGAGCACTATCACCATGAGCACTCTCACTGTGGTCACTGTCACCATGAGCACTGTCGCCATGGGTACTGGCACAATGCGGACTGGCACCATGAGCCCTGTCACCGTGGCCACTATCACTGTGAGCACTCTCACCGTGGTCACTGTCACCATTGGCACTGTTACTAGGAGCACTGTCACCATGGTCACATTCAACGTAAGAGCTGTCAACACGGAGACTATCACCATTGGCACTGTCACCATGGGGTTGTCACCATGAGCACTATCACCATGGGCGATGTCTCCATGGGCAGTTTCACCATGAGCACTGTCACTATTGGCACTCTCACCATCGGCACTGTCACCATGGGCACTGTCACCGTGAGCACTGTCACCATGGGCCTTGTCACACTGGGCGCTGTCACCATGGGCACTGTCACCATGAGCACTGTCACAATGGGAAGTATCACCAACGGATTTGTCAGCCTGAGCACTGTCCCTGTGGGCACTGACCCCGTGACATCTATCACCATAAACACTGTAAACATGGGCACTGTCACCATGAGCATGGTCACCATGAGCACTGTCACAACGGGCACTATCACCGTGAGAAATCTCACCATGCTAACTCTCCCCATGGGCACTGTCACCGTGAGAAGTGTCACCATGGGCACTATCACGGTGAGAACAGTCACCATGGTCACTGTCACCATGGGCACTGTCATTAAGAGCATTATCACCCTAAGCACTGTCACTGTGAGAACAGTCACCATGAGCACTGTCAACATGGAAACTATCACCTTGAGCCATGTCACCATGAGCACTGTCACCATGAGATATTTCAACAGGGTCACTTTCACCGTGAGAACTGTGAACACGGGGATTCTCACCATTGACACTGCCTCCGAGGGGTAATCACGATGAGCACTATCACCATGGGCAGTGTCTCCATGGGCAGTTTCACCATGAGCACTCTCACTATTGGCACTATCACCATCGGCACTGTCATCATCGGCACGGTCACCGTGAGCACTGTCACAATGGGCGTTGTCACACTGGGTGCTGTCACCATGGGCACAGTCACCATTCCACTCTCACCATGGGCACTGTGATCTTGGTCACTGTCACCATGGACTCTCTCACCGTGGGCACTGTCACAATGTGAAGTATCACCATGGGCTTTGTCAGCGTGGGCACTGTCACCGTGGGCATGGCCACCATGACATCTATCACCATAAGCACTGTAATCTTGGGCCCTATCACCATGAGCACGGTTACCATGAGCACTGCCACAATGAGAACTGTCACTTATGGCACTGTCCACATGAGGAGTGTCACCATGATCACTGTCACCATGGGCAGGACACCCTGGGTATTGTCACCATGGGCACTGTCACCATGAGCCCACTCACCATGGGAATTGTCAACTTAGGTACTGTCATCATGGGCACTGTCACCGTGAGCACTTTTACCATGAGCTCTGTCACCCTGGGCACTATCACCGTGAGTGTTGTGTACATGGACACTCTCACCATGAGCAATGTCAGAATGAATAATGTTACCCTGTGTATTGTCACCATGGGCACTGTCACCATTAGCATTACACCATGAGAATTGTGACTCTGGGCACTGTCACCATGGGCACATTCGCCATCGGCACTATCGCCAAGAACACTGTCACCGTGAGCCCTGTCACTGTGTGCAGTTTCAGCATACTCACTATCACCGTAAGCAATGTCACCATGAGCAATATCTCCACAGGCACTGTCACCATTTTGCACTGCCACCATGTGCAGTGTCACCATGGACACTTTTACCATGAGTACTGTCACCATGGGTAATATCACCATGGGCACTGTCACTGTGAGCACTGTCACTATGAGAATTGACACCATAGGCCCTGTCAACATGAGAACTGTCACCATCGGCACTGACAACATGGAGAACATCACCTTGAGCACTGTCAACATGAGCACTGTCACCATGAGCAATGTCACCATGGTCACATTCAATGTAAGAACTGTCACCACGGGGACTATCAACATTGGCAATGTCACAGTGGGGTTGTCACCATGAGCACTATCACCGTGGGCAATGTTTCCATGGGCAGTTTCACCATGAGCACTGTCACTATTGGCACTCTCAGCATGGGCATTGTCACAATGGGCACCATCAACGTGAGCACTGTCAACATGGGCCTTGTCACACTGGGTGTTATCAGCATGGGCACTGTCACTGTGGGCACTGTCCCAATGGGAAGTATCACCATGGGCTTTGTCAGCCTAGGCAGTGTCACTGTGGGCACGGACACCGTGACATCTATCACCATAAACACTGTAAACATGGGCACTGTCACCATGAGCACAGTCACCATGAGCATTGTCACAATGAGCACTGTTACTTATGGCACTGCCAACATGAGCACTGTCATTATGGGCATGACAACATGGACACTGTCACCCTAGGCACTCTCACCATAGGCATTATCACTGTGAGAATTGTGAACATGGACACTGTCTCCATGGGCATTATCACCATGTGCACTGTCACCATGAGTACTATCACCCAGGGTATTTTTACAATGGGCACTGTCACTGTGAGCACTACACCTTAAGAATTGTGACTATGGGCACTGTCACCATGGAAACTCTCACCATAGATCTATCACCATGAACACTGTCACCATGAACACTCTAACTGTGTGCAGTGTCACCATGCACACTGTCACAATAAGGACTATCACCATAAGCAAAGTCACCATGAGCAATGTCACCATGAGCAAAGTCACCAATTTGCACTGACACCATGTGCAGAGTAACCATGCGTTTTATCACCATAGGCACTTCTACCCTGAGAAATGTGACCATGCAGAATGTCTCTATGGGCACTGGCACCATGGGCACTATCACCGTGAGCACTGTCAGCATGTGCACTGTCACTATTTAGCACTGTCACCAGGTGAACTACCACCATGGGCACTGTCACGATGGGCACTATCACTGTGAGCACGGTTACCATGGGCACTGTAACAATGCACAGTGTCACCATCGGTACTGTCCCGATGGGAACTGCCACCAAGAACAGTGTCACCATTAGCACTGTCACCACGAGCACTGGCACCTGGGCACTGCTATTATGAGCACTGTCACCATGAGATCTGTCGCTATGAGAACTGCCACCATGGGTATTTTCAACATGAGTGCTGTCACCATGGTATTGTCACCATTTGCACTGTCACCATGAACACTATTACCGTGAGCACTCTCACTGTGGTCACTGTCACCATGAGCACTGTCGCCATGGGTACTGGCACAATGTAGACAGACACCATGAGCACTATCACCATGGGCAGTGTCTCCATGGGCAGTTTCACCATGAGCACTCTCACTATTGGCACTATCACCATCGGCACTGTCATCATCGGCACGGTCACCGTGAGCACTGTCACAATGGGCGTTGTCACACTGGGTGCTGTCACCATGGGCACAGTCACCATTCCACTCTCACCATGGGCACTGTGATCTTGGTCACTGTCACCATGGACTCTCTCACCGTGGGCACTGTCACAATGTGAAGTATCACCATGGGCTTTGTCAGCGTGGGCACTGTCACCATGGGCATGGCCACCATGACATCTATCACCATAAGCACTGTAATCTTGGGCCCTATCACCATGAGCACGGTTACCATGAGCACTGCCACAATGAGAACTGTCACTTATGGCACTGTCCACATGAGGAGTGTCACCATGATCACTGTCACCATGGGCAGGACACCCTGGGTATTGTCACCATGGGCACTGTCACCATGAGCCCACTCACCATGGGAATTGTCAACTTAGGTACTGTCATCATGGGCACTGTCACCGTGAGCACTTTTACCATGAGCTCTGTCACCCTGGGCACTATCACCGTGAGTGTTGTGTACATGGACACTCTCACCATGAGCAATGTCAGAATGAATAATGTTACCCTGTGTATTGTCACCATGGGCACTGTCACCATTAGCATTACACCATGAGAATTGTGACTCTGGGCACTGTCACCATGGGCACATTCGCCATCGGCACTATCGCCAAGAACACTGTCACCGTGAGCCCTGTCACTGTGTGCAGTTTCAGCATACTCACTATCACCGTAAGCAATGTCACCATGAGCAATATCTCCACAGGCACTGTCACCATTTTGCACTGCCACCATGTGCAGTGTCACCATGGACACTTTTACCATGAGTACTGTCACCATGGGTAATATCACCATGGGCACTGTCACTGTGAGCACTGTCACTATGAGAATTGACACCATAGGCCCTGTCAACATGAGAACTGTCACCATCGGCACTGACAACATGGAGAACATCACCTTGAGCACTGTCACCATGAGCACTGTCACCATGAGCAATGTCACCATGGTCACATTCAATGTAAGAACTGTCACCACGGGGACTATCAACATTGGCAATGTCACAGTGGGGTTGTCACCATGAGCACTATCACCGTGGGCAATGTTTCCATGGGCAGTTTCACCATGAGCACTGTCACTATTGGCACTCTCAGCATGGGCATTGTCACAATGGGCACCATCAATGTGAGCACTGTCAACATGGGCCTTGTCACACTGGGTGTTATCAGCATGGGCACTGTCACTGTGGGCACTGTCCCAATGGGAAGTATCACCATGGGCTTTGTCAGCCTAGGCAGTGTCACTGTGGGCACGGACACCGTGACATCTATCACCATAAACACTGTAAACATGGGCACTGTCACCATGAGCACAGTCACCATGAGCATTGTCACAATGAGCACTGTTACTTATGGCACTGCCAACATGAGCACTGTCATTATGGGCATGACAACATGGACACTGTCACCCTAGGCACTCTCACCATAGGCATTATCACTGTGAGAATTGTGAACATGGACACTGTCTCCATGGGCATTATCACCATGTGCACTGTCACCATGAGTACTATCACCCAGGGTATTTTTACAATGGGCACTGTCACTGTGAGCACTACACCTTAAGAATTGTGACTATGGGCACTGTCACCATGGAAACTCTCACCATAGATCTATCACCATGAACACTGTCACCATGAACACTCTAACTGTGTGCAGTGTCACCATGCACACTGTCACAATAAGGACTATCACCATAAGCAAAGTCACCATGAGCAATGTCACCATGAGCAAAGTCACCAATTTGCACTGACACCATGTGCAGAGTAACCATGCGTTTTATCACCATAGGCACTTCTACCCTGAGAAATGTGACCATGCAGAATGTCTCTATGGGCACTGGCACCATGGGCACTATCACCGTGAGCACTGTCAGCATGTGCACTGTCACTATTTAGCACTGTCACCAGGTGAACTACCACCATGGGCACTGTCACGATGGGCACTATCACTGTGAGCACGGTTACCATGGGCACTGTAACAATGCACAGTGTCACCATCGGTACTGTCCCGATGGGAACTGCCACCAAGAACAGTGTCACCATTAGCACTGTCACCACGAGCACTGGCACCTGGGCACTGCTATTATGAGCACTGTCACCATGAGATCTGTCGCTATGAGAACTGCCACCATGGGTATTTTCAACATGAGTACTGTCACCATGGTATTGTCACCATTTGCACTGTCACCATGAACACTATTACCGTGAGCACTCTCACTGTGGTCACTGTCACCATGAGCACTGTCGCCATGGGTACTGGCACAATGTAGACAGACACCATGAGCACTATCACCATGGGCAGTGTCTCCATGGGCAGTTTCACCATGAGCACTCTCACTATTGGCACTATCACCATCGGCACTGTCATCATCGGCACGGTCACCGTGAGCACTGTCACAATGGGCGTTGTCACACTGGGTGCTGTCACCATGGGCACAGTCACCATTCCACTCTCACCATGGGCACTGTGATCTTGGTCACTGTCACCATGGACTCTCTCACCGTGGGCACTGTCACAATGTGAAGTATCACCATGGGCTTTGTCAGCGTGGGCACTGTCACCATGGGCATGGCCACAATGACATCTATCACCATAAGCACTGTAATCTTGGGCCCTATCACCATGAGCACGGTTACCATGAGCACTGCCACAATGAGAACTGTCACTTATGGCACTGTCCACATGAGGAGTGTCACCATGATCACTGTCACCATGGGCAGGACACCCTGGGTATTGTCACCATGGGCACTGTCACCATGAGCCCACTCACCATGGGAATTGTCAACTTAGGTACTGTCATCATGGGCACTGTCACCGTGAGCACTTTTACCATGAGCTCTGTCACCCTGGGCACTATCACCGTGAGTGTTGTGTACATGGACACTCTCACCATGAGCAATGTCAGAATGAATAATGTTACCCTGTGTATTGTCACCATGGGCACTGTCACCATTAGCATTACACCATGAGAATTGTGACTCTGGGCACTGTCACCATGGGCACATTCGCCATCGGCACTATCGCCAAGAACACTGTCACCGTGAGCCCTGTCACTGTGTGCAGTTTCAGCATACTCACTATCACCGTAAGCAATGTCACCATGAGCAATATCTCCACAGGCACTGTCACCATTTTGCACTGCCACCATGTGCAGTGTCACCATGGACACTTTTACCATGAGTACTGTCACCATGGGTAATATCACCATGGGCACTGTCACTGTGAGCACTGTCACTATGAGAATTGACACCATAGGCCCTGTCAACATGAGAACTGTCACCATCGGCACTGACAACATGGAGAACATCACCTTGAGCACTGTCACCATGAGCACTGTCACCATGAGCAATGTCACCATGGTCACATTCAATGTAAGAACTGTCACCACGGGGACTATCAACATTGGCAATGTCACAGTGGGGTTGTCACCATGAGCACTATCACCGTGGGCAATGTTTCCATGGGCAGTTTCACCATGAGCACTGTCACTATTGGCACTCTCAGCATGGGCATTGTCACAATGGGCACCATCAATGTGAGCACTGTCAACATGGGCCTTGTCACACTGGGTGTTATCAGCATGGGCACTGTCACTGTGGGCACTGTCCCAATGGGAAGTATCACCATGGGCTTTGTCAGCCTAGGCAGTGTCACTGTGGGCACGGACACCGTGACATCTATCACCATAAACACTGTAAACATGGGCACTGTCACCATGAGCACAGTCACCATGAGCATTGTCACAATGAGCACTGTTACTTATGGCACTGCCAACATGAGCACTGTCATTATGGGCATGACAACATGGACACTGTCACCCTAGGCACTCTCACCATAGGCATTATCACTGTGAGAATTGTGAACATGGACACTGTCTCCATGGGCATTATCACCATGTGCACTGTCACCATGAGTACTATCACCCAGGGTATTTTTACAATGGGCACTGTCACTGTGAGCACTACACCTTAAGAATTGTGACTATGGGCACTGTCACCATGGAAACTCTCACCATAGATCTATCACCATGAACACTGTCACCATGAACACTCTAACTGTGTGCAGTGTCACCATGCACACTGTCACAATAAGGACTATCACCATAAGCAAAGTCACCATGAGCAATGTCACCATGAGCAAAGTCACCAATTTGCACTGACACCATGTGCAGAGTAACCATGCGTTTTATCACCATAGGCACTTCTACCCTGAGAAATGTGACCATGCAGAATGTCTCTATGGGCACTGGCACCATGGGCACTATCACCGTGAGCACTGTCAGCATGTGCACTGTCACTATTTAGCACTGTCACCAGGTGAACTACCACCATGGGCACTGTCACGATGGGCACTATCACTGTGAGCACGGTTACCATGGGCACTGTAACAATGCACAGTGTCACCATCGGTACTGTCCCGATGGGAACTGCCACCAAGAACAGTGTCACCATTAGCACTGTCACCACGAGCACTGGCACCTGGGCACTGCTATTATGAGCACTGTCACCATGAGATCTGTCGCTATGAGAACTGCCACCATGGGTATTTTCAACATGAGTACTGTCACCATGGTATTGTCACCATTTGCACTGTCACCATGAACACTATTACCGTGAGCACTCTCACTGTGGTCACTGTCACCATGAGCACTGTCGCCATGGGTACTGGCACAATGTAGACAGACACCATGAGCACTGTCACCATGGGCACCATCAGTGTGAGCACTCTCACCATGGCCACTGTCACCTTGGGCACTGTTACCATGAGCACTGTCACCATAGGCAATGGCACCATGGGCCCTGTCATCATGGGCACTCTCACCATGGGCACTATCAGTGTGAGCAGTGTCACCATGGATACTGCAAACATGAGAACTGTCACCGTGAGTACTGTCACCATGAGTACAGTCCTCACGGGTTGTCACCATGTGCACTGTCACCGTGAGAACTGTCAACAGGGGCACTGTCACCATTTTTCACTGCCACCATGTGCAGTGTCACCATGGGCACTATCACCATGGAAAGTATCACCGTGAACACTGTCACCATGAACACTGCAACTGTGTGCAGTGTCAACATGCACACTGTCACCGTAAGGACTATCACTGTAAGCAAAGTCACTATGAGCAATGTCACCATGGGCACTGTCACCATGAGCACTTGATCACTGAGTACTGTCACCATGGGTAATATCACCATGGGCACTGTCACCGTGAGAACTATCACCGTGAGCAATGCCATGATGGGCACTGGCGCCGTGGGTCTTTTCACTATTAGCACTGAAACAATGTGCACTATCACTGTGAGAAATCTCACCGTGCTAACTGTCCCCAAGGGCACTGTCACAGAGGGAAAAGTCATCATGGGCACTGTCACAGTCAGTATTCTCACCATGGGCACTCTCATTGTGGGCAATGCCTCCGTGAGCACCATTACCATGAACACTGCTACCATGAACACTCTCATGATAAGAACTGTCACCATGGGCACAGACACCATGGGCACTCTCACGGTGTGCACTGTCACCAGGGGCACTGTCAAAATGGGCACTGTCACCATGAGCACTGGAACCATGGGCATTCTCACCATGGGCACTATCACCATGAGCAGTATTACCATGGGCACTCTCACTATTTTGCACTGCCACCAGATGCACCATAACCATGTGCACTGTCACCATGGGCAGTGTCACCATCGGTAGTCTAACCATGCGCACTTCCACCACGATCACTGCCACCAAGAGCACTGCCACCATGAGCACTGTCACAAGAACTGCCAATATGAGAACTGCCACCATGGGCACTATCACCATGATTAGTGTCACCGTGGGTATTGTCACCTTGGGCACTGTCAACGTGAGAAATATCACCGTGAGCACTATCACCCTGAGCACTGTCACCAAGGGAACAGCTTCAATGCGGATGGTCACCATGAACACTGTCACACTGGGCACTATCACCGTGAGAACAGTCACCGTGGTCACTGTCACCATGAGCACATTTTCTGTGAGCTCGGTCACCCTTGGTATTGTCACCATTGGTGGTATCGCCGTGAGAGTTGTGAACATGGGCACTCTCACCATGGGCAATATAACCATGAATACTGTCACCCTGTGTATTTTCACCATGGGCACTGTCACTGTGAGCACTACACTGTGAGAGTTGTGACTATGGTCACTGTCACCATGGACACTCTCACCATGAGAACTATCACCATGAACACTGTCACCATGAACACTGTCACTGTGTGCAGGTTCATCATGTGCACTGTCACTGTAAGGACTATCACTGTAAGCAAAGTCACCATGAGCAATATCACCATGGGCACTGTCACCATTTTGCACTGCCACCATATGCAGTGGCACCATGGGTAATATCACCATAGCCACTTTCAACATGAGAAATGTAACCGTGTGGAATGTCGTTATGGGCACTGGCACCATGGGAATCATCACAGTGAGCACTGTCACAACAGGCACTATCAACATGAGAAATCTCACCAGGCTAACTGTCCACATGGGCACTGTCACCGTGAGAAGTGTCACCATGGGCACTGTCACTGTCGGCACTGTCATTGTGGGCACTGTCTCCATGGCCACTGCCACCGTGTGCTCTGTCACCATGAACTCTGTAACAATGCCCATTATCACCGTGTGCACTGTCACCATGGGCACTATCACCGTGAGCACTGTCAGCATGTGCACTGTCACTATTTAGCACTGTCACCAAGTGAACTACCACCATGGGCACTGTCACAATGTTCACTATCACCGTGAGCACGGTTACCATGGGCACTGTAACAATGCACAGTGTCACCATCAGTACTGTCCCAATGGGGACTGCCACCAAGAACACTGTCACCATTAGCATTGTCACGACGAGCACTGGCACCTTGGCACTGCTATTATGAGCACTGTCACCATGAGATCTGTCGCTATGAGAACTGCCACCATGGGTATTTTCAACATGAGTACTGTCACCATGGGTATTGTCACCATGGGCACTGTCACCGTGAGCACTACACCGTGAGAATTGTGACTATGGGCACTGTCACCATGGGCACATTCACGATCGGCACTATCGCCATGAACACTGTCACCATGAGCACTATCACTGTGTGCAGTTTCACAATACACACTATCACCGTAGGGAATATCACCATAAGCAATGTCACCATGAGCAAGATCACCATGGGCACTGTCACCATTTTGCACTGCCACCATGTGCAGTGTCACCATGGGCAATTTCACTATGAGAACTGTCACCATGGGAAATATCACCGTGGGCACTGTCACCATGAGCACTGTCACTATGAGAATTTACACCATTGGTCCTGTCAACATGAGAACTGTCACCATCGGCACTGTCAACATGGAGACCATCACCTTGAGCACTGTCAACATGAGTACTGTCACCATGAGCAATGTCACCATGGTCACATTTAATGTAAGAACTGTCACCACGGGGACTATCACCGTTGGCAATGTCACGGGCTTGTCACCATGAGCACTATCACCATGGGCGATGTCTCCATGGGCAGTTTCACCATGAGCACTGTCACTATTGGCACTCTCAGCATGGGCACTGTCACAATGGGCACCATCACCGTGAGCAGTGTCACCATGGGCCTTGTCACACTGGGTGCTTTTAGCATGGGCACTGTCACCGTGGGCACTGTCTCAATGAGAAGTATAACCATGGGCTTTGTCAGCCTAGGCAGTGTCACTGTGGGCACGGACATCGTGACATCTATCACCATAAACACTGTAAACATGGGCACTGTCACCATGATCACGGTCACCATGAGCATTGATACAATGAGCACTGTTATTTATGGCACTGCCAACATGAGCACTGTCACCATGGGCAAGACACCATGGGCACTGCCACCATGGGCATTGTCACCCTAGGCACTCTCAACATAGGCATTATCACGATGAGAATTGTGAACATGGACACTGTCTCCATGGGCATTAACACCATTAGCACTGTCACCATGAGTACTGTCAGCATGTGCACTGTCACTATTTAGCACTGTCACCAGGTGAACTACCACCATGGGCACTATCACGATGTGCACTATCACCATGAGCACGGTTACCATAGGCACTGTAACAATGTGCAGTGTCACCATCGGTACTGTCTCCATAGGAACTGCCACCAACAGCACTGTCACCATTAACACTGTCACCACCTTGGGACTGTTATTATGAGCATGGTCAGCATGAGAACTGTCGCTGTGAGAACTGCCACCATAGGTATTTTCAACAAGAGTACTGTCACCGTGGGTATTGTCATCATTTGCACTGTCACCATGAGCACTATTACCGTGAGCACTCTCACTGTGGTCACTGACACCATGAGCACTGTTGCCATGGGTACTGGCACAATGCGGACTGGCACCATGAACCCTGTCACTGTGGCCACTATCAATGTGAGCACTCTCACCGTGGTCACTGTCACCATGGGCACTGTTACCAGGAGACCTGTAACCATGGTCACATTCAACATAAGAGCTGTCACCATGGGGACTATCACCTTCGGCACTGTCACCATGGGCACTGTCACCATGAGCACTGTCACCATGGGCCTTGTCACACTGGGCGCTGTCACCGTGAGCACTGCCACAATGGGAAGTATCACCATGGGATTTGTCAGCCTGAGCACTGTCCCCGTGGGCACTGACACCATGACATCTATCACCATAAACACTGTAACAAGGGAACGGTCACCATGAGCACTGCCACAATGGGCCCTGTTATTTATGGCACTGCCAACATGAGCACTGTCACCATGAGCACTGTCACAATGGCCATGACACCATGGGCCCTGTCACCATGGGTATTGTCACCCTAGGTAATCTCGCCATAGGCATTGTCACTGTGAGAATCGTGAACATGGGCAATGTCACCATAAGCACTGTCACCATGAGTACTGTCACCCTGGGTATTTCCACTATGGGCACTGTCACTGTGAACACTACACCATGAGAATTGTGACTATGGGCACTGTCAACATGGACACTCTCACCATGGGAACTATCACCGTGAACACTGTCAGCATGAACAATGTCACTGTGTGCAGTGTCACCATGCACAATGTCACCGTAAGGACTATCACTGTAAGCAAAGTCACCATGAGCAATGTCACCATGGGCACGGTCACCATTTTGCACTGCCACCATGTGCAGTGTCACCATGGGTAATATCACCATAGGCACTTTCACAGTGAGAAATGTGACCATGCGGAGTGTCTCAATGGGCACTGGCACCATGGGCATTGTCACTGTGAGCACTGTCACAACGGGCACTATCACTATGAAAAATCTCACCATGCTAACTGTCCCCATGGGCACTATCACCGTGAGAAGTGTCACCATGGGCACTGTCACTGTTGGCACTGTCACCATGAACACTGTCACCATGGCTACTATCACTGTGAGAACAGTCACCATGGGCACTGTCAACATGGAGACTATCACCTTGAGCCCTGTCACCATGAGCACTGTCACCATGAGATATTTCAAGAGGGTCACTTTCACCATGAGAACTGTCAACACGGGGACTCTCACCATTGACACTGACTCCAAGGGGTTTTCACGATGAGCACTATCACCATGGGCAGTGTCTCCATGGGAAGGTTCACCATGAGCACTCTCACTATTGGCACTATCACCATCAGCACCGTCATCATCGGCACGGTCTCCGTGAGCACTGTCACAATGGGCATTGTCACACTGGGTGCTTTCACCATGGGCACTGTCACCATTCCACTCTCACCATGGACACTGTGATCTTGGTCACTGCCACCATGGGCTCTGTCACCGTGGGCACTGTCACAATGGGAAGTATAACCATGGGCTTTGTCAGCATGGGCGCTGTCACCGTGGGCATGGCCACCATGACATCTATCACCATAAGCACTGTAAACTTGGGCCCTGTCACCATGAGCACGGTTACCATGAGCACTGCCACAATGAGAACTGTCACTTATGGCACTGTCCACATGAGGAGTGTCACCATGATCACTGTCACCATGGAAAGGAAACCCTGGGCACTGTCACCATGAGCACTCTCACCATGGGAATTGTCACCTTAGGTACAGTCACCATGGGCACTGTCACCGTGAGCACTTTTACCATGAGCTCTGTAACCCTGGGCACTATCACCGTGAGTGTTGTGTACATGGACACTCTCACCATGAGCAATGTCACCATGAATACTGTCACCCTGTGCATTGTCACCATGGGCACTGTCACCATGAGCATTACACCGTGAGAATTGTGACTCTGGGCACTGTCACCATGGGCACATGTGCCATCGGCACTATCGCCGTGAACACTGTCACCATGAGCACTGTCACTGTGTGCAGTTTCAGCATACACACTGTCACCGTAAGCAATGTCACCATGAGCAATATCTCCATGGGCATTGTCACCATTTTGCACTGCCACCACGTGCAGTGTCACCATGGACACTTTTACCGTGAGTACTGTCACCATGGGTAATATCACCATGGGCAATGTCACCCTGAGCACTATTACAGTGAGCACTATCACCATGAGCACTCTCACTGTGGTCACTGTCACCATGAGCACTGTCGCCATGGGTACTGGCACAATGCGGACTGGCACCATGAGCCCTGTCACCGTGGCCACTATCACTGTGAGCACTCTCACCGTGGTCACTGTCACCATTGGCACTGTTACTAGGAGCACTGTCACCATGGTCACATTCAACGTAAGAGCTGTCAACACGGAGACTATCACCATTGGCACTGTCACCATGGGGTTGTCACCATGAGCACTATCACCATGGGCGATGTCTCCATGGGCAGTTTCACCATGAGCACTGTCACTATTGGCACTCTCACCATCGGCACTGTCACCATGGGCACTGTCACCGTGAGCACTGTCACCATGGGCCTTGTCACACTGGGCGCTGTCACCATGGGCACTGTCACCATGAGCACTGTCACAATGGGAAGTATCACCAACGGATTTGTCAGCCTGAGCACTGTCCCTGTGGGCACTGACCCCGTGACATCTATCACCATAAACACTGTAAACATGGGCACTGTCACCATGAGCATGGTCACCATGAGCACTGTCACAACGGGCACTATCACCGTGAGAAATCTCACCATGCTAACTCTCCCCATGGGCACTGTCACCGTGAGAAGTGTCACCATGGGCACTATCACGGTGAGAACAGTCACCATGGTCACTGTCACCATGGGCACTGTCATTAAGAGCATTATCACCCTAAGCACTGTCACTGTGAGAACAGTCACCATGAGCACTGTCAACATGGAAACTATCACCTTGAGCCATGTCACCATGAGCACTGTCACCATGAGATATTTCAACAGGGTCACTTTCACCGTGAGAACTGTGAACACGGGGATTCTCACCATTGACACTGCCTCCGAGGGGTAATCACGATGAGCACTATCACCATGGGCAGTGTCTCCATGGGCAGTTTCACCATGAGCACTCTCACTATTGGCACTATCACCATCGGCACTGTCATCATCGGCACGGTCACCGTGAGCACTGTCACAATGGGCGTTGTCACACTGGGTGCTGTCACCATGGGCACAGTCACCATTCCACTCTCACCATGGGCACTGTGATCTTGGTCACTGTCACCATGGACTCTCTCACCGTGGGCACTGTCACAATGTGAAGTATCACCATGGGCTTTGTCAGCGTGGGCACTGTCACCGTGGGCATGGCCACCATGACATCTATCACCATAAGCACTGTAATCTTGGGCCCTATCACCATGAGCACGGTTACCATGAGCACTGCCACAATGAGAACTGTCACTTATGGCACTGTCCACATGAGGAGTGTCACCATGATCACTGTCACCATGGGCAGGACACCCTGGGTATTGTCACCATGGGCACTGTCACCATGAGCCCACTCACCATGGGAATTGTCAACTTAGGTACTGTCATCATGGGCACTGTCACCGTGAGCACTTTTACCATGAGCTCTGTCACCCTGGGCACTATCACCGTGAGTGTTGTGTACATGGACACTCTCACCATGAGCAATGTCAGAATGAATAATGTTACCCTGTGTATTGTCACCATGGGCACTGTCACCATTAGCATTACACCATGAGAATTGTGACTCTGGGCACTGTCACCATGGGCACATTCGCCATCGGCACTATCGCCAAGAACACTGTCACCGTGAGCCCTGTCACTGTGTGCAGTTTCAGCATACTCACTATCACCGTAAGCAATGTCACCATGAGCAATATCTCCACAGGCACTGTCACCATTTTGCACTGCCACCATGTGCAGTGTCACCATGGACACTTTTACCATGAGTACTGTCACCATGGGTAATATCACCATGGGCACTGTCACTGTGAGCACTGTCACTATGAGAATTGACACCATAGGCCCTGTCAACATGAGAACTGTCACCATCGGCACTGACAACATGGAGAACATCACCTTGAGCACTGTCAACATGAGCACTGTCACCATGAGCAATGTCACCATGGTCACATTCAATGTAAGAACTGTCACCACGGGGACTATCAACATTGGCAATGTCACAGTGGGGTTGTCACCATGAGCACTATCACCGTGGGCAATGTTTCCATGGGCAGTTTCACCATGAGCACTGTCACTATTGGCACTCTCAGCATGGGCATTGTCACAATGGGCACCATCAACGTGAGCACTGTCAACATGGGCCTTGTCACACTGGGTGTTATCAGCATGGGCACTGTCACTGTGGGCACTGTCCCAATGGGAAGTATCACCATGGGCTTTGTCAGCCTAGGCAGTGTCACTGTGGGCACGGACACCGTGACATCTATCACCATAAACACTGTAAACATGGGCACTGTCACCATGAGCACAGTCACCATGAGCATTGTCACAATGAGCACTGTTACTTATGGCACTGCCAACATGAGCACTGTCATTATGGGCATGACAACATGGACACTGTCACCCTAGGCACTCTCACCATAGGCATTATCACTGTGAGAATTGTGAACATGGACACTGTCTCCATGGGCATTATCACCATGTGCACTGTCACCATGAGTACTATCACCCAGGGTATTTTTACAATGGGCACTGTCACTGTGAGCACTACACCTTAAGAATTGTGACTATGGGCACTGTCACCATGGAAACTCTCACCATAGATCTATCACCATGAACACTGTCACCATGAACACTCTAACTGTGTGCAGTGTCACCATGCACACTGTCACAATAAGGACTATCACCATAAGCAAAGTCACCATGAGCAATGTCACCATGAGCAAAGTCACCAATTTGCACTGACACCATGTGCAGAGTAACCATGCGTTTTATCACCATAGGCACTTCTACCCTGAGAAATGTGACCATGCAGAATGTCTCTATGGGCACTGGCACCATGGGCACTATCACCGTGAGCACTGTCAGCATGTGCACTGTCACTATTTAGCACTGTCACCAGGTGAACTACCACCATGGGCACTGTCACGATGGGCACTATCACTGTGAGCACGGTTACCATGGGCACTGTAACAATGCACAGTGTCACCATCGGTACTGTCCCGATGGGAACTGCCACCAAGAACAGTGTCACCATTAGCACTGTCACCACGAGCACTGGCACCTGGGCACTGCTATTATGAGCACTGTCACCATGAGATCTGTCGCTATGAGAACTGCCACCATGGGTATTTTCAACATGAGTGCTGTCACCATGGTATTGTCACCATTTGCACTGTCACCATGAACACTATTACCGTGAGCACTCTCACTGTGGTCACTGTCACCATGAGCACTGTCGCCATGGGTACTGGCACAATGTAGACAGACACCATGAGCACTATCACCATGGGCAGTGTCTCCATGGGCAGTTTCACCATGAGCACTCTCACTATTGGCACTATCACCATCGGCACTGTCATCATCGGCACGGTCACCGTGAGCACTGTCACAATGGGCGTTGTCACACTGGGTGCTGTCACCATGGGCACAGTCACCATTCCACTCTCACCATGGGCACTGTGATCTTGGTCACTGTCACCATGGACTCTCTCACCGTGGGCACTGTCACAATGTGAAGTATCACCATGGGCTTTGTCAGCGTGGGCACTGTCACCATGGGCATGGCCACCATGACATCTATCACCATAAGCACTGTAATCTTGGGCCCTATCACCATGAGCACGGTTACCATGAGCACTGCCACAATGAGAACTGTCACTTATGGCACTGTCCACATGAGGAGTGTCACCATGATCACTGTCACCATGGGCAGGACACCCTGGGTATTGTCACCATGGGCACTGTCACCATGAGCCCACTCACCATGGGAATTGTCAACTTAGGTACTGTCATCATGGGCACTGTCACCGTGAGCACTTTTACCATGAGCTCTGTCACCCTGGGCACTATCACCGTGAGTGTTGTGTACATGGACACTCTCACCATGAGCAATGTCAGAATGAATAATGTTACCCTGTGTATTGTCACCATGGGCACTGTCACCATTAGCATTACACCATGAGAATTGTGACTCTGGGCACTGTCACCATGGGCACATTCGCCATCGGCACTATCGCCAAGAACACTGTCACCGTGAGCCCTGTCACTGTGTGCAGTTTCAGCATACTCACTATCACCGTAAGCAATGTCACCATGAGCAATATCTCCACAGGCACTGTCACCATTTTGCACTGCCACCATGTGCAGTGTCACCATGGACACTTTTACCATGAGTACTGTCACCATGGGTAATATCACCATGGGCACTGTCACTGTGAGCACTGTCACTATGAGAATTGACACCATAGGCCCTGTCAACATGAGAACTGTCACCATCGGCACTGACAACATGGAGAACATCACCTTGAGCACTGTCACCATGAGCACTGTCACCATGAGCAATGTCACCATGGTCACATTCAATGTAAGAACTGTCACCACGGGGACTATCAACATTGGCAATGTCACAGTGGGGTTGTCACCATGAGCACTATCACCGTGGGCAATGTTTCCATGGGCAGTTTCACCATGAGCACTGTCACTATTGGCACTCTCAGCATGGGCATTGTCACAATGGGCACCATCAATGTGAGCACTGTCAACATGGGCCTTGTCACACTGGGTGTTATCAGCATGGGCACTGTCACTGTGGGCACTGTCCCAATGGGAAGTATCACCATGGGCTTTGTCAGCCTAGGCAGTGTCACTGTGGGCACGGACACCGTGACATCTATCACCATAAACACTGTAAACATGGGCACTGTCACCATGAGCACAGTCACCATGAGCATTGTCACAATGAGCACTGTTACTTATGGCACTGCCAACATGAGCACTGTCATTATGGGCATGACAACATGGACACTGTCACCCTAGGCACTCTCACCATAGGCATTATCACTGTGAGAATTGTGAACATGGACACTGTCTCCATGGGCATTATCACCATGTGCACTGTCACCATGAGTACTATCACCCAGGGTATTTTTACAATGGGCACTGTCACTGTGAGCACTACACCTTAAGAATTGTGACTATGGGCACTGTCACCATGGAAACTCTCACCATAGATCTATCACCATGAACACTGTCACCATGAACACTCTAACTGTGTGCAGTGTCACCATGCACACTGTCACAATAAGGACTATCACCATAAGCAAAGTCACCATGAGCAATGTCACCATGAGCAAAGTCACCAATTTGCACTGACACCATGTGCAGAGTAACCATGCGTTTTATCACCATAGGCACTTCTACCCTGAGAAATGTGACCATGCAGAATGTCTCTATGGGCACTGGCACCATGGGCACTATCACCGTGAGCACTGTCAGCATGTGCACTGTCACTATTTAGCACTGTCACCAGGTGAACTACCACCATGGGCACTGTCACGATGGGCACTATCACTGTGAGCACGGTTACCATGGGCACTGTAACAATGCACAGTGTCACCATCGGTACTGTCCCGATGGGAACTGCCACCAAGAACAGTGTCACCATTAGCACTGTCACCACGAGCACTGGCACCTGGGCACTGCTATTATGAGCACTGTCACCATGAGATCTGTCGCTATGAGAACTGCCACCATGGGTATTTTCAACATGAGTACTGTCACCATGGTATTGTCACCATTTGCACTGTCACCATGAACACTATTACCGTGAGCACTCTCACTGTGGTCACTGTCACCATGAGCACTGTCGCCATGGGTACTGGCACAATGTAGACAGACACCATGAGCACTATCACCATGGGCAGTGTCTCCATGGGCAGTTTCACCATGAGCACTCTCACTATTGGCACTATCACCATCGGCACTGTCATCATCGGCACGGTCACCGTGAGCACTGTCACAATGGGCGTTGTCACACTGGGTGCTGTCACCATGGGCACAGTCACCATTCCACTCTCACCATGGGCACTGTGATCTTGGTCACTGTCACCATGGACTCTCTCACCGTGGGCACTGTCACAATGTGAAGTATCACCATGGGCTTTGTCAGCGTGGGCACTGTCACCATGGGCATGGCCACAATGACATCTATCACCATAAGCACTGTAATCTTGGGCCCTATCACCATGAGCACGGTTACCATGAGCACTGCCACAATGAGAACTGTCACTTATGGCACTGTCCACATGAGGAGTGTCACCATGATCACTGTCACCATGGGCAGGACACCCTGGGTATTGTCACCATGGGCACTGTCACCATGAGCCCACTCACCATGGGAATTGTCAACTTAGGTACTGTCATCATGGGCACTGTCACCGTGAGCACTTTTACCATGAGCTCTGTCACCCTGGGCACTATCACCGTGAGTGTTGTGTACATGGACACTCTCACCATGAGCAATGTCAGAATGAATAATGTTACCCTGTGTATTGTCACCATGGGCACTGTCACCATTAGCATTACACCATGAGAATTGTGACTCTGGGCACTGTCACCATGGGCACATTCGCCATCGGCACTATCGCCAAGAACACTGTCACCGTGAGCCCTGTCACTGTGTGCAGTTTCAGCATACTCACTATCACCGTAAGCAATGTCACCATGAGCAATATCTCCACAGGCACTGTCACCATTTTGCACTGCCACCATGTGCAGTGTCACCATGGACACTTTTACCATGAGTACTGTCACCATGGGTAATATCACCATGGGCACTGTCACTGTGAGCACTGTCACTATGAGAATTGACACCATAGGCCCTGTCAACATGAGAACTGTCACCATCGGCACTGACAACATGGAGAACATCACCTTGAGCACTGTCACCATGAGCACTGTCACCATGAGCAATGTCACCATGGTCACATTCAATGTAAGAACTGTCACCACGGGGACTATCAACATTGGCAATGTCACAGTGGGGTTGTCACCATGAGCACTATCACCGTGGGCAATGTTTCCATGGGCAGTTTCACCATGAGCACTGTCACTATTGGCACTCTCAGCATGGGCATTGTCACAATGGGCACCATCAATGTGAGCACTGTCAACATGGGCCTTGTCACACTGGGTGTTATCAGCATGGGCACTGTCACTGTGGGCACTGTCCCAATGGGAAGTATCACCATGGGCTTTGTCAGCCTAGGCAGTGTCACTGTGGGCACGGACACCGTGACATCTATCACCATAAACACTGTAAACATGGGCACTGTCACCATGAGCACAGTCACCATGAGCATTGTCACAATGAGCACTGTTACTTATGGCACTGCCAACATGAGCACTGTCATTATGGGCATGACAACATGGACACTGTCACCCTAGGCACTCTCACCATAGGCATTATCACTGTGAGAATTGTGAACATGGACACTGTCTCCATGGGCATTATCACCATGTGCACTGTCACCATGAGTACTATCACCCAGGGTATTTTTACAATGGGCACTGTCACTGTGAGCACTACACCTTAAGAATTGTGACTATGGGCACTGTCACCATGGAAACTCTCACCATAGATCTATCACCATGAACACTGTCACCATGAACACTCTAACTGTGTGCAGTGTCACCATGCACACTGTCACAATAAGGACTATCACCATAAGCAAAGTCACCATGAGCAATGTCACCATGAGCAAAGTCACCAATTTGCACTGACACCATGTGCAGAGTAACCATGCGTTTTATCACCATAGGCACTTCTACCCTGAGAAATGTGACCATGCAGAATGTCTCTATGGGCACTGGCACCATGGGCACTATCACCGTGAGCACTGTCAGCATGTGCACTGTCACTATTTAGCACTGTCACCAGGTGAACTACCACCATGGGCACTGTCACGATGGGCACTATCACTGTGAGCACGGTTACCATGGGCACTGTAACAATGCACAGTGTCACCATCGGTACTGTCCCGATGGGAACTGCCACCAAGAACAGTGTCACCATTAGCACTGTCACCACGAGCACTGGCACCTGGGCACTGCTATTATGAGCACTGTCACCATGAGATCTGTCGCTATGAGAACTGCCACCATGGGTATTTTCAACATGAGTACTGTCACCATGGTATTGTCACCATTTGCACTGTCACCATGAACACTATTACCGTGAGCACTCTCACTGTGGTCACTGTCACCATGAGCACTGTCGCCATGGGTACTGGCACAATGTAGACAGACACCATGAGCACTGTCACCATGGGCACCATCAGTGTGAGCACTCTCACCATGGCCACTGTCACCTTGGGCACTGTTACCATGAGCACTGTCACCATAGGCAATGGCACCATTGGCCCTGTCATCATGGGCACTCTCACCATGGGCACTATCAGTGTGAGCAGTGTCACCATGGATACTGCAAACATGAGAACTGTCACCGTGAGTACTGTCACCATGAGTACAGTCCTCACGGGTTGTCACCATGTGCACTGTCACCGTGAGAACTGTCAACAGGGGCACTGTCACCATTTTTCACTGCCACCATGTGCAGTGTCACCATGGGCACTATCACCATGGAAAGTATCACCGTGAACACTGTCACCATGAACACTGCAACTGTGTGCAGTGTCAACATGCACACTGTCACCGTAAGGACTATCACTGTAAGCAAAGTCACTATGAGCAATGTCACCATGGGCACTGTCACCATGAGCACTTGATCACTGAGTACTGTCACCATGGGTAATATCACCATGGGCACTGTCACCGTGAGAACTATCACCGTGAGCAATGCCATGATGGGCACTGGCGCCGTGGGTCTTTTCACTATTAGCACTGAAACAATGTGCACTATCACTGTGAGAAATCTCACCGTGCTAACTGTCCCCAAGGGCACTGTCACAGAGGGAAAAGTCATCATGGGCACTGTCACAGTCAGTATTCTCACCATGGGCACTCTCATTGTGGGCAATGCCTCCGTGAGCACCATTACCATGAACACTGCTACCATGAACACTCTCATGATAAGAACTGTCACCATGGGCACAGACACCATGGGCACTCTCACGGTGTGCACTGTCACCAGGGGCACTGTCAAAATGGGCACTGTCACCATGAGCACTGGAACCATGGGCATTCTCACCATGGGCACTATCACCATGAGCAGTATTACCATGGGCACTCTCACTATTTTGCACTGCCACCAGATGCACCATAACCATGTGCACTGTCACCATGGGCAGTGTCACCATCGGTAGTCTAACCATGCGCACTTCCACCACGATCACTGCCACCAAGAGCACTGTCACCATGATCACTGCCACCATGAGCACTGTCACAAGAACTGCCAATATGAGAACTGCCACCATGGGCACTATCACCATGATTAGTGTCACCGTGGGTATTGTCACCTTGGGCACTGTCAACGTGAGACATATCACCGTGAGCACTATCACCCTGAGCACTGTCACCAAGGGAACAGCTTCAATGCGGATGGTCACCATGAACACTGTCACACTGGGCACTATCACCGTGAGAACAGTCACCGTGGTCACTGTCACCATGAGCACATTTTCTGTGAGCTCGGTCACCCTTGGTATTGTCACCATTGGTGGTATCGCCGTGAGAGTTGTGAACATGGGCACTCTCACCATGGGCAATATAACCATGAATACTGTCACCCTGTGTATTTTCACCATGGGCACTGTCACTGTGAGCACTACACTGTGAGAGTTGTGACTATGGTCACTGTCACCATGGACACTCTCACCATGAGAACTATCACCATGAACACTGTCACCATGAACACTGTCACTGTGTGCAGGTTCATCATGTGCACTGTCACTGTAAGGACTATCACTGTAAGCAAAGTCACCATGAGCAATATCACCATGGGCACTGTCACCATTTTGCACTGCCACCATATGCAGTGGCACCATGGGTAATATCACCATAGCCACTTTCAACATGAGAAATGTAACCGTGTGGAATGTCGTTATGGGCACTGGCACCATGGGAATCATCACAGTGA
This sequence comes from Mesoplodon mirus, assembly GCF_964341445.2. Taxonomy (NCBI): domain Eukaryota; kingdom Metazoa; phylum Chordata; class Mammalia; order Artiodactyla; family Ziphiidae; genus Mesoplodon; species Mesoplodon mirus. The sequence goes on along the minus strand of NW_028295808.1, from coordinate 1,981,866 downwards.
GCACTGTCACAACAGGCACTATCAACATGAGAAATCTCACCAGGCTAACTGTCCACATGGGCACTGTCACCGTGAGAAGTGTCACCATGGGCACTGTCACTGTCGGCACTGTCACCATGGGCACTGTCATTGTGGGCACTGTCTCCATGGCCACTGCCACCGTGTGCTCTGTCACCATGAACTCTGTAACAATGCCCATTATCACCGTGTGCACTGTCACCATGGGCACTATCACCGTGAGCACTGTCAGCATGTGCACTGTCACTATTTAGCACTGTCACCAAGTGAACTACCACCATGGGCACTGTCACAATGTTCACTATCACCGTGAGCACGGTTACCATGGGCACTGTAACAATGCACAGTGTCACCATCAGTACTGTCCCAATGGGGACTGCCACCAAGAACACTGTCACCATTAGCATTGTCACGACGAGCACTGGCACCTTGGCACTGCTATTATGAGCACTGTCACCATGAGATCTGTCGCTATGAGAACTGCCACCATGGGTATTTTCAACATGAGTACTGTCACCATGGGTATTGTCACCATGGGCACTGTCACCGTGAGCACTACACCGTGAGAATTGTGACTATGGGCACTGTCACCATGGGCACATTCACGATCGGCACTATCGCCATGAACACTGTCACCATGAGCACTATCACTGTGTGCAGTTTCACAATACACACTATCACCGTAGGGAATATCACCATAAGCAATGTCACCATGAGCAAGATCACCATGGGCACTGTCACCATTTTGCACTGCCACCATGTGCAGTGTCACCATGGGCAATTTCACTATGAGAACTGTCACCATGGGAAATATCACCGTGGGCACTGTCACCATGAGCACTGTCACTATGAGAATTTACACCATTGGTCCTGTCAACATGAGAACTGTCACCATCGGCACTGTCAACATGGAGACCATCACCTTGAGCACTGTCAACATGAGTACTGTCACCATGAGCAATGTCACCATGGTCACATTTAATGTAAGAACTGTCACCACGGGGACTATCACCGTTGGCAATGTCACGGGCTTGTCACCATGAGCACTATCACCATGGGCGATGTCTCCATGGGCAGTTTCACCATGAGCACTGTCACTATTGGCACTGTCACAATGGGCACCATCACCGTGAGCAGTGTCACCATGGGCCTTGTCACACTGGGTGCTTTTAGCATGGGCACTGTCACCGTGGGCACTGTCTCAATGAGAAGTATAACCATGGGCTTTGTCAGCCTAGGCAGTGTCACTGTGGGCACGGACATCGTGACATCTATCACCATAAACACTGTAAACATGGGCACTGTCACCATGATCACGGTCACCATGAGCATTGATACAATGAGCACTGTTATTTATGGCACTGCCAACATGAGCACTGTCACCATGGGCAAGACACCATGGGCACTGCCACCATGGGCATTGTCACCCTAGGCACTCTCAACATAGGCATTATCACTATGAGAATTGTGAACATGGACACTGTCTCCATGGGCATTAACACCATTAGCACTGTCACCATGAGTACTGTCAGCATGTGCACTGTCACTATTTAGCACTGTCACCAGGTGAACTACCACCATGGGCACTATCACGATGTGCACTATCACCATGAGCACGGTTACCATAGGCACTGTAACAATGTGCAGTGTCACCATCGGTACTGTCTCCATAGGAACTGCCACCAACAGCACTGTCACCATTAACACTGTCACCACCTTGGGACTGTTATTATGAGCATGGTCAGCATGAGAACTGTCGCTGTGAGAACTGCCACCATAGGTATTTTCAACAAGAGTACTGTCACCGTGGGTATTGTCATCATTTGCACTGTCACCATGAGCACTATTACCGTGAGCACTCTCACTGTGGTCACTGACACCATGAGCACTGTTGCCATGGGTACTGGCACAATGCGGACTGGCACCATGAACCCTGTCACTGTGGCCACTATCAATGTGAGCACTCTCACCGTGGTCACTGTCACCATGGGCACTGTTACCAGGAGACCTGTAACCATGGTCACATTCAACATAAGAGCTGTCACCATGGGGACTATCACCTTCGGCACTGTCACCATGGGCACTGTCACCATGAGCACTGTCACCATGGGCCTTGTCACACTGGGCGCTGTCACCGTGAGCACTGCCACAATGGGAAGTATCACCATGGGATTTGTCAGCCTGAGCACTGTCCCCGTGGGCACTGACACCATGACATCTATCACCATAAACACTGTAACAAGGGAACGGTCACCATGAGCACTGCCACAATGGGCCCTGTTATTTATGGCACTGCCAACATGAGCACTGTCACCATGAGCACTGTCACAATGGCCATGACACCATGGGCCCTGTCACCATGGGTATTGTCACCCTAGGTAATCTCGCCATAGGCATTGTCACTGTGAGAATCGTGAACATGGGCAATGTCACCATAAGCACTGTCACCATGAGTACTGTCACCCTGGGTATTTCCACTATGGGCACTGTCACTGTGAGCACTACACCATGAGAATTGTGACTATGGGCACTGTCAACATGGACACTCTCACCATGGGAACTATCACCGTGAACACTGTCAGCATGAACACTGTCACTGTGTGCAGTGTCACCATGCACAATGTCACCGTAAGGACTATCACCGTAAGCAAAGTCACCATGAGCAATGTCACCATGGGCACGGTCACCATTTTGCACTGCCACCATGTGCAGTGTCACCATGGGTAATATCACCATAGGCACTTTCACAGTGAGAAATGTGACCATGCGGAGTGTCTCAATGGGCACTGGCACCATGGGCATTGTCACTGTGAGCACTGTCACAACGGGCACTATCACTATGAAAAATCTCACCATGCTAACTGTCCCCATGGGCACTATCACCGTGAGAAGTGTCACCATGGGCACTGTCACTGTTGGCACTGTCACCATGAACACTGTCACCATGGCTACTATCACTGTGAGAACAGTCACCATGGGCACTGTCAACATGGAGACTATCACCTTGAGCCCTGTCACCATGAGCACTGTCACCATGAGATATTTCAAGAGGGTCACTTTCACCATGAGAACTGTCAACACGGGGACTCTCACCATTGACACTGACTCCAAGGGGTTTTCACGATGAGCACTATCACCATGGGCAGTGTCTCCATGGGAAGGTTCACCATGAGCACTCTCACTATTGGCACTATCACCATCGGCACTGTCATCATCGGCACGGTCTCCGTGAGCACTGTCACAATGGGCATTGTCACACTGGGTGCTTTCACCATGGGCACTGTCACCATTCCACTCTCACCATGGACACTGTGATCTTGGTCACTGCCACCATGGGCTCTGTCACCGTGGGCACTGTCACAATGGGAAGTATAACCATGGGCTTTGTCAGCATGGGCGCTGTCACCGTGGGCATGGCCACCATGACATCTATCACCATAAGCACTGTAAACTTGGGCCCTGTCACCATGAGCACGGTTACCATGAGCACTGCCACAATGAGAACTGTCACTTATGGCACTGTCCACATGAGGAGTGTCACCATGATCACTGTCACCATGGAAAGGAAACCCTGGGCACTGTCACCATGAGCACTCTCACCATGGGAATTGTCACCTTAGGTACAGTCACCATGGGCACTGTCACCGTGAGCACTTTTACCATGAGCTCTGTAACCCTGGGCACTATCACCGTGAGTGTTGTGTACATGGACACTCTCACCATGAGCAATGTCACCATGAATACTGTCACCCTGTGCATTGTCACCATGGGCACTGTCACCATGAGCATTACACCGTGAGAATTGTGACTCTGGGCACTGTCACCATGGGCACATGTGCCATCGGCACTATCGCCGTGAACACTGTCACCATGAGCACTGTCACTGTGTGCAGTTTCAGCATACACACTGTCACCGTAAGCAATGTCACCATGAGCAATATCTCCATGGGCATTGTCACCATTTTGCACTGCCACCACGTGCAGTGTCACCATGGACACTTTTACCGTGAGTACTGTCACCATGGGTAATATCACCATGGGCAATGTCACCCTGAGCACTATTACAGTGAGCACTATCACCATGAGCACTCTCACTGTGGTCACTGTCACCATGAGCACTGTCGCCATGGGTACTGGCACAATGCGGACTGGCACCATGAGCCCTGTCACCGTGGCCACTATCACTGTGAGCACTCTCACCGTGGTCACTGTCACCATTGGCACTGTTACTAGGAGCACTGTCACCATGGTCACATTCAACGTAAGAGCTGTCAACACGGAGACTATCACCATTGGCACTGTCACCATGGGGTTGTCACCATGAGCACTATCACCATGGGCGATGTCTCCATGGGCAGTTTCACCATGAGCACTGTCACTATTGGCACTCTCACCATCGGCACTGTCACCATGGGCACTGTCACCGTGAGCACTGTCACCATGGGCCTTGTCACACTGGGCGCTGTCACCATGGGCACTGTCACCATGAGCACTGTCACAATGGGAAGTATCACCAACGGATTTGTCAGCCTGAGCACTGTCCCTGTGGGCACTGACCCCGTGACATCTATCACCATAAACACTGTAAACATGGGCACTGTCACCATGAGCATGGTCACCATGAGCACTGTCACAATGGGCACTATCACCGTGAGAAATCTCACCATGCTAACTGCCCCCATGGGCACTGTCACCGTGAGAAGTGTCACCATGGGCACTATCACGGTGAGAACAGTCACCATGGTCACTGTCACCATGGGCACTGTCATTAAGAGCATTATCACCCTAAGCACTGTCACTGTGAGAACAGTCACCATGAGCACTGTCAACATGGAAACTATCACCTTGAGCCATGTCACCATGAGCACTGTCACCATGAGATATTTCAACAGGGTCACTTTCACCGTGAGAACTGTGAACACGGGGATTCTCACCATTGACACTGCCTCCGAGGGGTAATCACGATGAGCACTATCACCATGGGCAGTGTCTCCATGGGCAGTTTCACCATGAGCACTCTCACTATTGGCACTATCACCATCGGCACTGTCATCATCGGCACGGTCACCGTGAGCACTGTCACAATGGGCGTTGTCACACTGGGTGCTGTCACCATGGGCACAGTCACCATTCCACTCTCACCATGGGCACTGTGATCTTGGTCACTGTCACCATGGACTCTCTCACCGTGGGCACTGTCACAATGTGAAGTATCACCATGGGCTTTGTCAGCGTGGGCACTGTCACCGTGGGCATGGCCACCATGACATCTATCACCATAAGCACTGTAATCTTGGGCCCTATCACCATGAGCACGGTTACCATGAGCACTGCCACAATGAGAACTGTCACTTATGGCACTGTCCACATGAGGAGTGTCACCATGATCACTGTCACCATGGGCAGGACACCCTGGGTATTGTCACCATGGGCACTGTCACCATGAGCCCACTCACCATGGGAATTGTCAACTTAGGTACTGTCATCATGGGCACTGTCACCGTGAGCACTTTTACCATGAGCTCTGTCACCCTGGGCACTATCACCGTGAGTGTTGTGTACATGGACACTCTCACCATGAGCAATGTCAGAATGAATAATGTTACCCTGTGTATTGTCACCATGGGCACTGTCACCATTAGCATTACACCATGAGAATTGTGACTCTGGGCACTGTCACCATGGGCACATTCGCCATCGGCACTATCGCCAAGAACACTGTCACCGTGAGCCCTGTCACTGTGTGCAGTTTCAGCATACTCACTATCACCGTAAGCAATGTCACCATGAGCAATATCTCCACAGGCACTGTCACCATTTTGCACTGCCACCATGTGCAGTGTCACCATGGACACTTTTACCATGAGTACTGTCACCATGGGTAATATCACCATGGGCACTGTCACTGTGAGCACTGTCACTATGAGAATTGACACCATAGGCCCTGTCAACATGAGAACTGTCACCATCGGCACTGACAACATGGAGAACATCACCTTGAGCACTGTCACCATGAGCACTGTCACCATGAGCAATGTCACCATGGTCACATTCAATGTAAGAACTGTCACCACGGGGACTATCAACATTGGCAATGTCACAGTGGGGTTGTCACCATGAGCACTATCACCGTGGGCAATGTTTCCATGGGCAGTTTCACCATGAGCACTGTCACTATTGGCACTCTCAGCATGGGCATTGTCACAATGGGCACCATCAATGTGAGCACTGTCAACATGGGCCTTGTCACACTGGGTGTTATCAGCATGGGCACTGTCACTGTGGGCACTGTCCCAATGGGAAGTATCACCATGGGCTTTGTCAGCCTAGGCAGTGTCACTGTGGGCACGGACACCGTGACATCTATCACCATAAACACTGTAAACATGGGCACTGTCACCATGAGCACAGTCACCATGAGCATTGTCACAATGAGCACTGTTACTTATGGCACTGCCAACATGAGCACTGTCATTATGGGCATGACAACATGGACACTGTCACCCTAGGCACTCTCACCATAGGCATTATCACTGTGAGAATTGTGAACATGGACACTGTCTCCATGGGCATTATCACCATGTGCACTGTCACCATGAGTACTATCACCAAGGGTATTTTTACAATGGGCACTGTCACTGTGAGCACTACACCTTAAGAATTGTGACTATGGGCACTGTCACCATGGAAACTCTCACCATAGATCTATCACCATGAACACTGTCACCATGAACACTCTAACTGTGTGCAGTGTCACCATGCACACTGTCACAATAAGGACTATCACCATAAGCAAAGTCACCATGAGCAATGTCACCATGAGCAAAGTCACCAATTTGCACTGACACCATGTGCAGAGTAACCATGCGTTTTATCACCATAGGCACTTCTACCCTGAGAAATGTGACCATGCAGAATGTCTCTATGGGCACTGGCACCATGGGCACTATCACCGTGAGCACTGTCAGCATGTGCACTGTCACTATTTAGCACTGTCACCAGGTGAACTACCACCATGGGCACTGTCACGATGGGCACTATCACTGTGAGCACGGTTACCATGGGCACTGTAACAATGCACAGTGTCACCATCGGTACTGTCCCGATGGGAACTGCCACCAAGAACAGTGTCACCATTAGCACTGTCACCACGAGCACTGGCACCTGGGCACTGCTATTATGAGCACTGTCACCATGAGATCTGTCGCTATGAGAACTGCCACCATGGGTATTTTCAACATGAGTGCTGTCACCATGGTATTGTCACCATTTGCACTGTCACCATGAACACTATTACCGTGAGCACTCTCACTGTGGTCACTGTCACCATGAGCACTGTCGCCATGGGTACTGGCACAATGTAGACAGACACCATGAGCACTATCACCATGGGCAGTGTCTCCATGGGCAGTTTCACCATGAGCACTCTCACTATTGGCACTATCACCATCGGCACTGTCATCATCGGCACGGTCACCGTGAGCACTGTCACAATGGGCGTTGTCACACTGGGTGCTGTCACCATGGGCACAGTCACCATTCCACTCTCACCATGGGCACTGTGATCTTGGTCACTGTCACCATGGACTCTCTCACCGTGGGCACTGTCACAATGTGAAGTATCACCATGGGCTTTGTCAGCGTGGGCACTGTCACCATGGGCATGGCCACCATGACATCTATCACCATAAGCACTGTAATCTTGGGCCCTATCACCATGAGCACGGTTACCATGAGCACTGCCACAATGAGAACTGTCACTTATGGCACTGTCCACATGAGGAGTGTCACCATGATCACTGTCACCATGGGCAGGACACCCTGGGTATTGTCACCATGGGCACTGTCACCATGAGCCCACTCACCATGGGAATTGTCAACTTAGGTACTGTCATCATGGGCACTGTCACCGTGAGCACTTTTACCATGAGCTCTGTCACCCTGGGCACTATCACCGTGAGTGTTGTGTACATGGACACTCTCACCATGAGCAATGTCAGAATGAATAATGTTACCCTGTGTATTGTCACCATGGGCACTGTCACCATTAGCATTACACCATGAGAATTGTGACTCTGGGCACTGTCACCATGGGCACATTCGCCATCGGCACTATCGCCAAGAACACTGTCACCGTGAGCCCTGTCACTGTGTGCAGTTTCAGCATACTCACTATCACCGTAAGCAATGTCACCATGAGCAATATCTCCACAGGCACTGTCACCATTTTGCACTGCCACCATGTGCAGTGTCACCATGGACACTTTTACCATGAGTACTGTCACCATGGGTAATATCACCATGGGCACTGTCACTGTGAGCACTGTCACTATGAGAATTGACACCATAGGCCCTGTCAACATGAGAACTGTCACCATCGGCACTGACAACATGGAGAACATCACCTTGAGCACTGTCAACATGAGCACTGTCACCATGAGCAATGTCACCATGGTCACATTCAATGTAAGAACTGTCACCACGGGGACTATCAACATTGGCAATGTCACAGTGGGGTTGTCACCATGAGCACTATCACCGTGGGCAATGTTTCCATGGGCAGTTTCACCATGAGCACTGTCACTATTGGCACTCTCAGCATGGGCATTGTCACAATGGGCACCATCAATGTGAGCACTGTCAACATGGGCCTTGTCACACTGGGTGTTATCAGCATGGGCACTGTCACTGTGGGCACTGTCCCAATGGGAAGTATCACCATGGGCTTTGTCAGCCTAGGCAGTGTCACTGTGGGCACGGACACCGTGACATCTATCACCATAAACACTGTAAACATGGGCACTGTCACCATGAGCACAGTCACCATGAGCATTGTCACAATGAGCACTGTTACTTATGGCACTGCCAACATGAGCACTGTCATTATGGGCATGACAACATGGACACTGTCACCCTAGGCACTCTCACCATAGGCATTATCACTGTGAGAATTGTGAACATGGACACTGTCTCCATGGGCATTATCACCATGTGCACTGTCACCATGAGTACTATCACCAAGGGTATTTTTACAATGGGCACTGTCACTGTGAGCACTACACCTTAAGAATTGTGACTATGGGCACTGTCACCATGGAAACTCTCACCATAGATCTATCACCATGAACACTGTCACCATGAACACTCTAACTGTGTGCAGTGTCACCATGCACACTGTCACAATAAGGACTATCACCATAAGCAAAGTCACCATGAGCAATGTCACCATGAGCAAAGTCACCAATTTGCACTGACACCATGTGCAGAGTAACCATGCGTTTTATCACCATAGGCACTTCTACCCTGAGAAATGTGACCATGCAGAATGTCTCTATGGGCACTGGCACCATGGGCACTATCACCGTGAGCACTGTCAGCATGTGCACTGTCACTATTTAGCACTGTCACCAGGTGAACTACCACCATGGGCACTGTCACGATGGGCACTATCACTGTGAGCACGGTTACCATGGGCACTGTAACAATGCACAGTGTCACCATCGGTACTGTCCCGATGGGAACTGCCACCAAGAACAGTGTCACCATTAGCACTGTCACCACGAGCACTGGCACCTGGGCACTGCTATTATGAGCACTGTCACCATGAGATCTGTCGCTATGAGAACTGCCACCATGGGTATTTTCAACATGAGTACTGTCACCATGGTATTGTCACCATTTGCACTGTCACCATGAACACTATTACCGTGAGCACTCTCACTGTGGTCACTGTCACCATGAGCACTGTCGCCATGGGTACTGGCACAATGTAGACAGACACCATGAGCACTATCACCATGGGCAGTGTCTCCATGGGCAGTTTCACCATGAGCACTCTCACTATTGGCACTATCACCATCGGCACTGTCATCATCGGCACGGTCACCGTGAGCACTGTCACAATGGGCGTTGTCACACTGGGTGCTGTCACCATGGGCACAGTCACCATTCCACTCTCACCATGGGCACTGTGATCTTGGTCACTGTCACCATGGACTCTCTCACCGTGGGCACTGTCACAATGTGAAGTATCACCATGGGCTTTGTCAGCGTGGGCACTGTCACCGTGGGCATGGCCACCATGACATCTATCACCATAAGCACTGTAATCTTGGGCCCTATCACCATGAGCACGGTTACCATGAGCACTGCCACAATGAGAACTGTCACTTATGGCACTGTCCACATGAGGAGTGTCACCATGATCACTGTCACCATGGGCAGGACACCCTGGGTATTGTCACCATGGGCACTGTCACCATGAGCCCACTCACCATGGGAATTGTCAACTTAGGTACTGTCATCATGGGCACTGTCACCGTGAGCACTTTTACCATGAGCTCTGTCACCCTGGGCACTATCACCGTGAGTGTTGTGTACATGGACACTCTCACCATGAGCAATGTCAGAATGAATAATGTTACCCTGTGTATTGTCACCATGGGCACTGTCACCATTAGCATTACACCATGAGAATTGTGACTCTGGGCACTGTCACCATGGGCACATTCGCCATCGGCACTATCGCCAAGAACACTGTCACCGTGAGCCCTGTCACTGTGTGCAGTTTCAGCATACTCACTATCACCGTAAGCAATGTCACCATGAGCAATATCTCCACAGGCACTGTCACCATTTTGCACTGCCACCATGTGCAGTGTCACCATGGACACTTTTACCATGAGTACTGTCACCATGGGTAATATCACCATGGGCACTGTCACTGTGAGCACTGTCACTATGAGAATTGACACCATAGGCCCTGTCAACATGAGAACTGTCACCATCGGCACTGACAACATGGAGAACATCACCTTGAGCACTGTCAACATGAGCACTGTCACCATGAGCAATGTCACCATGGTCACATTCAATGTAAGAACTGTCACCACGGGGACTATCAACATTGGCAATGTCACAGTGGGGTTGTCACCATGAGCACTATCACCGTGGGCAATGTTTCCATGGGCAGTTTCACCATGAGCACTGTCACTATTGGCACTCTCAGCATGGGCATTGTCACAATGGGCACCATCAATGTGAGCACTGTCAACATGGGCCTTGTCACACTGGGTGTTATCAGCATGGGCACTGTCACTGTGGGCACTGTCCCAATGGGAAGTATCACCATGGGCTTTGTCAGCCTAGGCAGTGTCACTGTGGGCACGGACACCGTGACATCTATCACCATAAACACTGTAAACATGGGCACTGTCACCATGAGCACAGTCACCATGAGCATTGTCACAATGAGCACTGTTACTTATGGCACTGCCAACATGAGCACTGTCATTATGGGCATGACAACATGGACACTGTCACCCTAGGCACTCTCACCATAGGCATTATCACTGTGAGAATTGTGAACATGGACACTGTCTCCATGGGCATTATCACCATGTGCACTGTCACCATGAGTACTATCACCCAGGGTATTTTTACAATGGGCACTGTCACTGTGAGCACTACACCTTAAGAATTGTGACTATGGGCACTGTCACCATGGAAACTCTCACCATAGATCTATCACCATGAACACTGTCACCATGAACACTCTAACTGTGTGCAGTGTCACCATGCACACTGTCACAATAAGGACTATCACCATAAGCAAAGTCACCATGAGCAATGTCACCATGAGCAAAGTCACCAATTTGCACTGACACCATGTGCAGAGTAACCATGCGTTTTATCACCATAGGCACTTCTACCCTGAGAAATGTGACCATGCAGAATGTCTCTATGGGCACTGGCACCATGGGCACTATCACCGTGAGCACTGTCAGCATGTGCACTGTCACTATTTAGCACTGTCACCAGGTGAACTACCACCATGGGCACTGTCACGATGGGCACTATCACTGTGAGCACGGTTACCATGGGCACTGTAACAATGCACAGTGTCACCATCGGTACTGTCCCGATGGGAACTGCCACCAAGAACAGTGTCACCATTAGCACTGTCACCACGAGCACTGGCACCTGGGCACTGCTATTATGAGCACTCTCACCATGAGATCTGTCGCTATGAGAACTGCCACCATGGGTATTTTCAACATGAGTACTGTCACCATGGTATTGTCACCATTTGCACTGTCACCATGAACACTATTACCGTGAGCACTCTCACTGTGGTCACTGTCACCATGAGCACTGTCGCCATGGGTACTGGCACAATGTAGACAGACACCATGAGCACTGTCACCATGGGCACCATCAGTGTGAGCACTCTCACCATGGCCACTGTCACCTTGGGCACTGTTACCATGAGCACTGTCACCATAGGCAATGGCACCATGGGCCCTGTCATCATGGGCACTCTCACCATGGGCACTATCAGTGTGAGCAGTGTCACCATGGATACTGCAAACATGAGAACTGTCACCGTGAGTACTGTCACCATGAGTACAGTCCTCACGGGTTGTCACCATGTGCACTGTCACCGTGAGAACTGTCAACAGGGGCACTGTCACCATTTTTCACTGCCACCATGTGCAGTGTCACCATGGGCACTATCACCATGGAAAGTATCACCGTGAACACTGTCACCATGAACACTGCAACTGTGTGCAGTGTCAACATGCACACTGTCACCGTAAGGACTATCACTGTAAGCAAAGTCACTATGAGCAATGTCACCATGGGCACTGTCACCATGAGCACTTGATCACTGAGTACTGTCACCATGGGTAATATCACCATGGGCACTGTCACCGTGAGAACTATCACCGTGAGCAATGCCATGATGGGCACTGGCGCCGTGGGTCTTTTCACTATTAGCACTGAAACAATGTGCACTATCACTGTGAGAAATCTCACCGTGCTAACTGTCCCCAAGGGCACTGTCACAGAGGGAAAAGTCATCATGGGCACTGTCACAGTCAGTATTCTCACCATGGGCACTCTCATTGTGGGCAATGCCTCCGTGAGCACCATTACCATGAACACTGCTACCATGAACACTCTCATGATAAGAACTGTCACCATGGGCACAGACACCATGGGCACTCTCACGGTGTGCACTGTCACCAGGGGCACTGTCAAAATGGGCACTGTCACCATGAGCACTGGAACCATGGGCATTCTCACCATGGGCACTATCACCATGAGCAGTATTACCATGGGCACTCTCACTATTTTGCACTGCCACCAGATGCACCATAACCATGTGCACTGTCACCATGGGCAGTGTCACCATCGGTAGTCTAACCATGCGCACTTCCACCACGATCACTGCCACCAAGAGCACTGTCACCATGATCACTGCCACCATGAGCACTGTCACAAGAACTGCCAATATGAGAACTGCCACCATGGGCACTATCACCATGATTAGTGTCACCGTGGGTATTGTCACCTTGGGCACTGTCAACGTGAGACATATCACCGTGAGCACTATCACCCTGAGCACTGTCACCAAGGGAACAGCTTCAATGCGGATGGTCACCATGAACACTGTCACACTGGGCACTATCACCGTGAGAACAGTCACCGTGGTCACTGTCACCATGAGCACATTTTCTGTGAGCTCGGTCACCCTTGGTATTGTCACCATTGGTGGTATCGCCGTGAGAGTTGTGAACATGGGCACTCTCACCATGGGCAATATAACCATGAATACTGTCACCCTGTGTATTTTCACCATGGGCACTGTCACTGTGAGCACTACACTGTGAGAGTTGTGACTATGGTCACTGTCACCATGGACACTCTCACCATGAGAACTATCACCATGAACACTGTCACCATGAACACTGTCACTGTGTGCAGGTTCATCATGTGCACTGTCACTGTAAGGACTATCACTGTAAGCAAAGTCACCATGAGCAATATCACCATGGGCACTGTCACCATTTTGCACTGCCACCATATGCAGTGGCACCATGGGTAATATCACCATAGCCACTTTCAACATGAGAAATGTAACCGTGTGGAATGTCGTTATGGGCACTGGCACCATGGGAATCATCACAGTGAGCACTGTCACAACAGGCACTATCAACATGAGAAATCTCACCAGGCTAACTGTCCACATGGGCACTGTCACCGTGAGAAGTGTCACCATGGGCACTGTCACTGTCGGCACTGTCACCATGGGCACTGTCATTGTGGGCACTGTCTCCATGGCCACTGCCACCGTGTGCTCTGTCACCATGAACTCTGTAACAATGCCCATTATCACCGTGTGCACTGTCACCATGGGCACTATCACCGTGAGCACTGTCAGCATGTGCACTGTCACTATTTAGCACTGTCACCAAGTGAACTACCACCATGGGCACTGTCACAATGTTCACTATCACCGTGAGCACGGTTACCATGGGCACTGTAACAATGCACAGTGTCACCATCAGTACTGTCCCAATGGGGACTGCCACCAAGAACACTGTCACCATTAGCATTGTCACGACGAGCACTGGCACCTTGGCACTGCTATTATGAGCACTGTCACCATGAGATCTGTCGCTATGAGAACTGCCACCATGGGTATTTTCAACATGAGTACTGTCACCATGGGTATTGTCACCATGGGCACTGTCACCGTGAGCACTACACCGTGAGAATTGTGACTATGGGCACTGTCACCATGGGCACATTCACGATCGGCACTATCGCCATGAACACTGTCACCATGAGCACTATCACTGTGTGCAGTTTCACAATACACACTATCACCGTAGGGAATATCACCATAAGCAATGTCACCATGAGCAAGATCACCATGGGCACTGTCACCATTTTGCACTGCCACCATGTGCAGTGTCACCATGGGCAATTTCACTATGAGAACTGTCACCATGGGAAATATCACCGTGGGCACTGTCACCATGAGCACTGTCACTATGAGAATTTACACCATTGGTCCTGTCAACATGAGAACTGTCACCATCGGCACTGTCAACATGGAGACCATCACCTTGAGCACTGTCAACATGAGTACTGTCACCATGAGCAATGTCACCATGGTCACATTTAATGTAAGAACTGTCACCACGGGGACTATCACCGTTGGCAATGTCACGGGCTTGTCACCATGAGCACTATCACCATGGGCGATGTCTCCATGGGCAGTTTCACCATGAGCACTGTCACTATTGGCACTGTCACAATGGGCACCATCACCGTGAGCAGTGTCACCATGGGCCTTGTCACACTGGGTGCTTTTAGCATGGGCACTGTCACCGTGGGCACTGTCTCAATGAGAAGTATAACCATGGGCTTTGTCAGCCTAGGCAGTGTCACTGTGGGCACGGACATCGTGACATCTATCACCATAAACACTGTAAACATGGGCACTGTCACCATGATCACGGTCACCATGAGCATTGATACAATGAGCACTGTTATTTATGGCACTGCCAACATGAGCACTGTCACCATGGGCAAGACACCATGGGCACTGCCACCATGGGCATTGTCACCCTAGGCACTCTCAACATAGGCATTATCACGATGAGAATTGTGAACATGGACACTGTCTCCATGGGCATTAACACCATTAGCACTGTCACCATGAGTACTGTCAGCATGTGCACTGTCACTATTTAGCACTGTCACCAGGTGAACTACCACCATGGGCACTATCACGATGTGCACTATCACCATGAGCACGGTTACCATAGGCACTGTAACAATGTGCAGTGTCACCATCGGTACTGTCTCCATAGGAACTGCCACCAACAGCACTGTCACCATTAACACTGTCACCACCTTGGGACTGTTATTATGAGCATGGTCAGCATGAGAACTGTCGCTGTGAGAACTGCCACCATAGGTATTTTCAACAAGAGTACTGTCACCGTGGGTATTGTCATCATTTGCACTGTCACCATGAGCACTATTACCGTGAGCACTCTCACTGTGGTCACTGACACCATGAGCACTGTTGCCATGGGTACTGGCACAATGCGGACTGGCACCATGAACCCTGTCACTGTGGCCACTATCAATGTGAGCACTCTCACCGTGGTCACTGTCACCATGGGCACTGTTACCAGGAGACCTGTAACCATGGTCACATTCAACATAAGAGCTGTCACCATGGGGACTATCACCTTCGGCACTGTCACCATGGGCACTGTCACCATGAGCACTGTCACCATGGGCCTTGTCACACTGGGCGCTGTCACCGTGAGCACTGCCACAATGGGAAGTATCACCATGGGATTTGTCAGCCTGAGCACTGTCCCCGTGGGCACTGACACCATGACATCTATCACCATAAACACTGTAACAAGGGAACGGTCACCATGAGCACTGCCACAATGGGCCCTGTTATTTATGGCACTGCCAACATGAGCACTGTCACCATGAGCACTGTCACAATGGCCATGACACCATGGGCCCTGTCACCATGGGTATTGTCACCCTAGGTAATCTCGCCATAGGCATTGTCACTGTGAGAATCGTGAACATGGGCAATGTCACCATAAGCACTGTCACCATGAGTACTGTCACCCTGGGTATTTCCACTATGGGCACTGTCACTGTGAGCACTACACCATGAGAATTGTGACTATGGGCACTGTCAACATGGACACTCTCACCATGGGAACTATCACCGTGAACACTGTCAGCATGAACACTGTCACTGTGTGCAGTGTCACCATGCACAATGTCACCGTAAGGACTATCACCGTAAGCAAAGTCACCATGAGCAATGTCACCATGGGCACGGTCACCATTTTGCACTGCCACCATGTGCAGTGTCACCATGGGTAATATCACCATAGGCACTTTCACAGTGAGAAATGTGACCATGCGGAGTGTCTCAATGGGCACTGGCACCATGGGCATTGTCACTGTGAGCACTGTCACAACGGGCACTATCACTATGAAAAATCTCACCATGCTAACTGTCCCCATGGGCACTATCACCGTGAGAAGTGTCACCATGGGCACTGTCACTGTTGGCACTGTCACCATGAACACTGTCACCATGGCTACTATCACTGTGAGAACAGTCACCATGGGCACTGTCAACATGGAGACTATCACCTTGAGCCCTGTCACCATGAGCACTGTCACCATGAGATATTTCAAGAGGGTCACTTTCACCATGAGAACTGTCAACACGGGGACTCTCACCATTGACACTGACTCCAAGGGGTTTTCACGATGAGCACTATCACCATGGGCAGTGTCTCCATGGGAAGGTTCACCATGAGCACTCTCACTATTGGCACTATCACCATCGGCACTGTCATCATCGGCACGGTCTCCGTGAGCACTGTCACAATGGGCATTGTCACACTGGGTGCTTTCACCATGGGCACTGTCACCATTCCACTCTCACCATGGACACTGTGATCTTGGTCACTGCCACCATGGGCTCTGTCACCGTGGGCACTGTCACAATGGGAAGTATAACCATGGGCTTTGTCAGCATGGGCGCTGTCACCGTGGGCATGGCCACCATGACATCTATCACCATAAGCACTGTAAACTTGGGCCCTGTCACCATGAGCACGGTTACCATGAGCACTGCCACAATGAGAACTGTCACTTATGGCACTGTCCACATGAGGAGTGTCACCATGATCACTGTCACCATGGAAAGGAAACCCTGGGCACTGTCACCATGAGCACTCTCACCATGGGAATTGTCACCTTAGGTACAGTCACCATGGGCACTGTCACCGTGAGCACTTTTACCATGAGCTCTGTAACCCTGGGCACTATCACCGTGAGTGTTGTGTACATGGACACTCTCACCATGAGCAATGTCACCATGAATACTGTCACCCTGTGCATTGTCACCATGGGCACTGTCACCATGAGCATTACACCGTGAGACTTGTGACTCTGGGCACTGTCACCATGGGCACATGTGCCATCGGCACTATCGCCGTGAACACTGTCACCATGAGCACTGTCACTGTGTGCAGTTTCAGCATACACACTGTCACCGTAAGCAATGTCACCATGAGCAATATCTCCATGGGCATTGTCACCATTTTGCACTGCCACCACGTGC
This sequence comes from Mesoplodon mirus, assembly GCF_964341445.2. NCBI lineage: Eukaryota > Metazoa > Chordata > Mammalia > Artiodactyla > Ziphiidae > Mesoplodon > Mesoplodon mirus. The sequence goes on along the minus strand of NW_028295808.1, from coordinate 1,963,871 downwards.
AGTGTCACCATGGACACTTTTACCGTGAGTACTGTCACCATGGGTAATATCACCATGGGCAATGTCACCCTGAGCACTATTACAGTGAGCACTATCACCATGAGCACTCTCACTGTGGTCACTGTCACCATGAGCACTGTCGCCATGGGTACTGGCACAATGCGGACTGGCACCATGAGCCCTGTCACCGTGGCCACTATCACTGTGAGCACTCTCACCGTGGTCACTGTCACCATTGGCACTGTTACTAGGAGCACTGTCACCATGGTCACATTCAACGTAAGAGCTGTCAACACGGAGACTATCACCATTGGCACTGTCACCATGGGGTTGTCACCATGAGCACTATCACCATGGACGATGTCTCCATGGGCAGTTTCACCATGAGCACTGTCACTATTGGCACTCTCACCATCGGCACTGTCACCATGGGCACTGTCACCGTGAGCACTGTCACCATGGGCCTTGTCACACTGGGCGCTGTCACCATGGGCACTGTCACCATGAGCACTGTCACAATGGGAAGTATCACCAACGGATTTGTCAGCCTGAGCACTGTCCCTGTGGGCACTGACCCCGTGACATCTATCACCATAAACACTGTAAACATGGGCACTGTCACCATGAGCATGGTCACCATGAGCACTGTCACAACGGGCACTATCACCGTGAGAAATCTCACCATGCTAACTCTCCCCATGGGCACTGTCACCGTGAGAAGTGTCACCATGGGCACTATCACGGTGAGAACAGTCACCATGGTCACTGTCACCATGGGCACTGTCATTAAGAGCATTATCACCCTAAGCACTGTCACTGTGAGAACAGTCACCATGAGCACTGTCAACATGGAAACTATCACCTTGAGCCATGTCACCATGAGCACTGTCACCATGAGATATTTCAACAGGGTCACTTTCACCGTGAGAACTGTGAACACGGGGATTCTCACCATTGACACTGCCTCCGAGGGGTAATCACGATGAGCACTATCACCATGGGCAGTGTCTCCATGGGCAGTTTCACCATGAGCACTCTCACTATTGGCACTATCACCATCGGCACTGTCATCATCGGCACGGTCACCGTGAGCACTGTCACAATGGGCGTTGTCACACTGGGTGCTGTCACCATGGGCACAGTCACCATTCCACTCTCACCATGGGCACTGTGATCTTGGTCACTGTCACCATGGACTCTCTCACCGTGGGCACTGTCACAATGTGAAGTATCACCATGGGCTTTGTCAGCGTGGGCACTGTCACCGTGGGCATGGCCACCATGACATCTATCACCATAAGCACTGTAATCTTGGGCCCTATCACCATGAGCACGGTTACCATGAGCACTGCCACAATGAGAACTGTCACTTATGGCACTGTCCACATGAGGAGTGTCACCATGATCACTGTCACCATGGGCAGGACACCCTGGGTATTGTCACCATGGGCACTGTCACCATGAGCCCACTCACCATGGGAATTGTCAACTTAGGTACTGTCATCATGGGCACTGTCACCGTGAGCACTTTTACCATGAGCTCTGTCACCCTGGGCACTATCACCGTGAGTGTTGTGTACATGGACACTCTCACCATGAGCAATGTCAGAATGAATAATGTTACCCTGTGTATTGTCACCATGGGCACTGTCACCATTAGCATTACACCATGAGAATTGTGACTCTGGGCACTGTCACCATGGGCACATTCGCCATCGGCACTATCGCCAAGAACACTGTCACCGTGAGCCCTGTCACTGTGTGCAGTTTCAGCATACTCACTATCACCGTAAGCAATGTCACCATGAGCAATATCTCCACAGGCACTGTCACCATTTTGCACTGCCACCATGTGCAGTGTCACCATGGACACTTTTACCATGAGTACTGTCACCATGGGTAATATCACCATGGGCACTGTCACTGTGAGCACTGTCACTATGAAAATTGACACCATAGGCCCTGTCAACATGAGAACTGTCACCATCGGCACTGACAACATGGAGAACATCACCTTGAGCACTGTCACCATGAGCACTGTCACCATGAGCAATGTCACCATGGTCACATTCAATGTAAGAACTGTCACCACGGGGACTATCAACATTGGCAATGTCACAGTGGGGTTGTCACCATGAGCACTATCACCGTGGGCAATGTTTCCATGGGCAGTTTCACCATGAGCACTGTCACTATTGGCACTCTCAGCATGGGCATTGTCACAATGGGCACCATCAACGTGAGCACTGTCAACATGGGCCTTGTCACACTGGGTGTTATCAGCATGGGCACTGTCACTGTGGGCACTGTCCCAATGGGAAGTATCACCATGGGCTTTGTCAGCCTAGGCAGTGTCACTGTGGGCACGGACACCGTGACATCTATCACCATAAACACTGTAAACATGGGCACTGTCACCATGAGCACAGTCACCATGAGCATTGTCACAATGAGCACTGTTACTTATGGCACTGCCAACATGAGCACTGTCATTATGGGCATGACAACATGGACACTGTCACCCTAGGCACTCTCACCATAGGCATTATCACTGTGAGAATTGTGAACATGGACACTGTCTCCATGGGCATTATCACCATGTGCACTGTCACCATGAGTACTATCACCCAGGGTATTTTTACAATGGGCACTGTCACTGTGAGCACTACACCTTAAGAATTGTGACTATGGGCACTGTCACCATGGAAACTCTCACCATAGATCTATCACCATGAACACTGTCACCATGAACACTCTAACTGTGTGCAGTGTCACCATGCACACTGTCACAATAAGGACTATCACCATAAGCAAAGTCACCATGAGCAATGTCACCATGAGCAAAGTCACCAATTTGCACTGACACCATGTGCAGAGTAACCATGCGTTTTATCACCATAGGCACTTCTACCCTGAGAAATGTGACCATGCAGAATGTCTCTATGGGCACTGGCACCATGGGCACTATCACCGTGAGCACTGTCAGCATGTGCACTGTCACTATTTAGCACTGTCACCAGGTGAACTACCACCATGGGCACTGTCACGATGGGCACTATCACTGTGAGCACGGTTACCATGGGCACTGTAACAATGCACAGTGTCACCATCGGTACTGTCCCGATGGGAACTGCCACCAAGAACAGTGTCACCATTAGCACTGTCACCACGAGCACTGGCACCTGGGCACTGCTATTATGAGCACTGTCACCATGAGATCTGTCGCTATGAGAACTGCCACCATGGGTATTTTCAACATGAGTGCTGTCACCATGGTATTGTCACCATTTGCACTGTCACCATGAACACTATTACCGTGAGCACTCTCACTGTGGTCACTGTCACCATGAGCACTGTCGCCATGGGTACTGGCACAATGTAGACAGACACCATGAGCACTGTCACCATGGGCACCATCAGTGTGAGCACTCTCACCATGGCCACTGTCACCTTGGGCACTGTTACCATGAGCACTGTCACCATAGGCAATGGCACCATGGGCCCTGTCATCATGGGCACTCTCACCATGGGCACTATCAGTGTGAGCAGTGTCACCATGGATACTGCAAACATGAGAACTGTCACCGTGAGTACTGTCACCATGAGTACAGTCCTCACGGGTTGTCACCATGTGCACTGTCACCGTGAGAACTGTCAACAGGGGCACTGTCACCATTTTTCACTGCCACCATGTGCAGTGTCACCATGGGCACTATCACCATGGAAAGTATCACCGTGAACACTGTCACCATGAACACTGCAACTGTGTGCAGTGTCAACATGCACACTGTCACCGTAAGGACTATCACTGTAAGCAAAGTCACTATGAGCAATGTCACCATGGGCACTGTCACCATGAGCACTTGATCACTGAGTACTGTCACCATGGGTAATATCACCATGGGCACTGTCACCGTGAGAACTATCACCGTGAGCAGTGCCATGATGGGCACTGGCGCCGTGGGTCTTTTCACTATTAGCACTGAAACAATGTGCACTATCACTGTGAGAAATCTCACCGTGCTAACTGTCCCCAAGGGCACTGTCACAGAGGGAAAAGTCATCATGGGCACTGTCACAGTCAGTATTCTCACCATGGGCACTCTCATTGTGGGCAATGCCTCCGTGAGCACCATTACCATGAACACTGCTACCATGAACACTCTCATGATAAGAACTGTCACCATGGGCACAGACACCATGGGCACTCTCACGGTGTGCACTGTCACCAGGGGCACTGTCAAAATGGGCACTGTCACCATGAGCACTGGAACCATGGGCATTCTCACCATGGGCACTATCACCATGAGCAGTATTACCATGGGCACTCTCACTATTTTGCACTGCCACCAGATGCACCATAACCATGTGCACTGTCACCATGGGCAGTGTCACCATCGGTAGTCTAACCATGCGCACTTCCACCACGATCACTGCCACCAAGAGCACTGTCACCATGATCACTGCCACCATGAGCACTGTCACAAGAACTGCCAATATGAGAACTGCCACCATGGGCACTATCACCATGATTAGTGTCACCGTGGGTATTGTCACCTTGGGCACTGTCAACGTGAGAAATATCACCGTGAGCACTATCACCCTGAGCACTGTCACCAAGGGAACAGCTTCAATGCGGATGGTCACCATGAACACTGTCACACTGGGCACTATCACCGTGAGAACAGTCACCGTGGTCACTGTCACCATGAGCACATTTTCTGTGAGCTCGGTCACCCTTGGTATTGTCACCATTGGTGGTATCGCCGTGAGAGTTGTGAACATGGGCACTCTCACCATGGGCAATATAACCATGAATACTGTCACCCTGTGTATTTTCACCATGGGCACTGTCACTGTGAGCACTACACTGTGAGAGTTGTGACTATGGTCACTGTCACCATGGACACTCTCACCATGAGAACTATCACCATGAACACTGTCACCATGAACACTGTCACTGTGTGCAGGTTCATCATGTGCACTGTCACTGTAAGGACTATCACTGTAAGCAAAGTCACCATGAGCAATATCACCATGGGCACTGTCACCATTTTGCACTGCCACCATATGCAGTGGCACCATGGGTAATATCACCATAGCCACTTTCAACATGAGAAATGTAACCGTGTGGAATGTCGTTATGGGCACTGGCACCATGGGAATCATCACAGTGAGCACTGTCACAACAGGCACTATCAACATGAGAAATCTCACCAGGCTAACTGTCCACATGGGCACTGTCACCGTGAGAAGTGTCACCATGGGCACTGTCACTGTCGGCACTGTCACCATGGGCACTGTCATTGTGGGCACTGTCTCCATGGCCACTGCCACCGTGTGCTCTGTCACCATGAACTCTGTAACAATGCCCATTATCACCGTGTGCACTGTCACCATGGGCACTATCACCGTGAGCACTGTCAGCATGTGCACTGTCACTATTTAGCACTGTCACCAAGTGAACTACCACCATGGGCACTGTCACAATGTTCACTATCACCGTGAGCACGGTTACCATGGGCACTGTAACAATGCACAGTGTCACCATCAGTACTGTCCCAATGGGGACTGCCACCAAGAACACTGTCACCATTAGCATTGTCACGACGAGCACTGGCACCTTGGCACTGCTATTATGAGCACTGTCACCATGAGATCTGTCGCTATGAGAACTGCCACCATGGGTATTTTCAACATGAGTACTGTCACCATGGGTATTGTCACCATGGGCACTGTCACCGTGAGCACTACACCGTGAGAATTGTGACTATGGGCACTGTCACCATGGGCACATTCACGATCGGCACTATCGCCATGAACACTGTCACCATGAGCACTATCACTGTGTGCAGTTTCACAATACACACTATCACCGTAGGGAATATCACCATAAGCAATGTCACCATGAGCAAGATCACCATGGGCACTGTCACCATTTTGCACTGCCACCATGTGCAGTGTCACCATGGGCAATTTCACTATGAGAACTGTCACCATGGGAAATATCACCGTGGGCACTGTCACCATGAGCACTGTCACTATGAGAATTTACACCATTGGTCCTGTCAACATGAGAACTGTCACCATCGGCACTGTCAACATGGAGACCATCACCTTGAGCACTGTCAACATGAGTACTGTCACCATGAGCAATGTCACCATGGTCACATTTAATGTAAGAACTGTCACCACGGGGACTATCACCGTTGGCAATGTCACGGGCTTGTCACCATGAGCACTATCACCATGGGCGATGTCTCCATGGGCAGTTTCACCATGAGCACTGTCACTATTGGCACTGTCACAATGGGCACCATCACCGTGAGCAGTGTCACCATGGGCCTTGTCACACTGGGTGCTTTTAGCATGGGCACTGTCACCGTGGGCACTGTCTCAATGAGAAGTATAACCATGGGCTTTGTCAGCCTAGGCAGTGTCACTGTGGGCACGGACATCGTGACATCTATCACCATAAACACTGTAAACATGGGCACTGTCACCATGATCACGGTCACCATGAGCATTGATACAATGAGCACTGTTATTTATGGCACTGCCAACATGAGCACTGTCACCATGGGCAAGACACCATGGGCACTGCCACCATGGGCATTGTCACCCTAGGCACTCTCAACATAGGCATTATCACGATGAGAATTGTGAACATGGACACTGTCTCCATGGGCATTAACACCATTAGCACTGTCACCATGAGTACTGTCAGCATGTGCACTGTCACTATTTAGCACTGTCACCAGGTGAACTACCACCATGGGCACTATCACGATGTGCACTATCACCATGAGCACGGTTACCATAGGCACTGTAACAATGTGCAGTGTCACCATCGGTACTGTCTCCATAGGAACTGCCACCAACAGCACTGTCACCATTAACACTGTCACCACCTTGGGACTGTTATTATGAGCATGGTCAGCATGAGAACTGTCGCTGTGAGAACTGCCACCATAGGTATTTTCAACAAGAGTACTGTCACCGTGGGTATTGTCATCATTTGCACTGTCACCATGAGCACTATTACCGTGAGCACTCTCACTGTGGTCACTGACACCATGAGCACTGTTGCCATGGGTACTGGCACAATGCGGACTGGCACCATGAACCCTGTCACTGTGGCCACTATCAATGTGAGCACTCTCACCGTGGTCACTGTCACCATGGGCACTGTTACCAGGAGACCTGTAACCATGGTCACATTCAACATAAGAGCTGTCACCATGGGGACTATCACCTTCGGCACTGTCACCATGGGCACTGTCACCATGAGCACTGTCACCATGGGCCTTGTCACACTGGGCGCTGTCACCGTGAGCACTGCCACAATGGGAAGTATCACCATGGGATTTGTCAGCCTGAGCACTGTCCCCGTGGGCACTGACACCATGACATCTATCACCATAAACACTGTAACAAGGGAACGGTCACCATGAGCACTGCCACAATGGGCCCTGTTATTTATGGCACTGCCAACATGAGCACTGTCACCATGAGCACTGTCACAATGGCCATGACACCATGGGCCCTGTCACCATGGGTATTGTCACCCTAGGTAATCTCGCCATAGGCATTGTCACTGTGAGAATCGTGAACATGGGCAATGTCACCATAAGCACTGTCACCATGAGTACTGTCACCCTGGGTATTTCCACTATGGGCACTGTCACTGTGAGCACTACACCATGAGAATTGTGACTATGGGCACTGTCAACATGGACACTCTCACCATGGGAACTATCACCGTGAACACTGTCAGCATGAACACTGTCACTGTGTGCAGTGTCACCATGCACAATGTCACCGTAAGGACTATCACCGTAAGCAAAGTCACCATGAGCAATGTCACCATGGGCACGGTCACCATTTTGCACTGCCACCATGTGCAGTGTCACCATGGGTAATATCACCATAGGCACTTTCACAGTGAGAAATGTGACCATGCGGAGTGTCTCAATGGGCACTGGCACCATGGGCATTGTCACTGTGAGCACTGTCACAACGGGCACTATCACTATGAAAAATCTCACCATGCTAACTGTCCCCATGGGCACTATCACCGTGAGAAGTGTCACCATGGGCACCGTCACTGTTGGCACTGTCACCATGAACACTGTCACCATGGCTACTATCACTGTGAGAACAGTCACCATGGGCACTGTCAACATGGAGACTATCACCTTGAGCCCTGTCACCATGAGCACTGTCACCATGAGATATTTCAAGAGGGTCACTTTCACCATGAGAACTGTCAACACGGGGACTCTCACCATTGACACTGACTCCAAGGGGTTTTCACGATGAGCACTATCACCATGGGCAGTGTCTCCATGGGAAGGTTCACCATGAGCACTCTCACTATTGGCACTATCACCATCGGCACTGTCATCATCGGCACGGTCTCCGTGAGCACTGTCACAATGGGCATTGTCACACTGGGTGCTTTCACCATGGGCACTGTCACCATTCCACTCTCACCATGGACACTGTGATCTTGGTCACTGCCACCATGGGCTCTGTCACCGTGGGCACTGTCACAATGGGAAGTATAACCATGGGCTTTGTCAGCATGGGCGCTGTCACCGTGGGCATGGCCACCATGACATCTATCACCATAAGCACTGTAAACTTGGGCCCTGTCACCATGAGCACGGTTACCATGAGCACTGCCACAATGAGAACTGTCACTTATGGCACTGTCCACATGAGGAGTGTCACCATGATCACTGTCACCATGGAAAGGAAACCCTGGGCACTGTCACCATGAGCACTCTCACCATGGGAATTGTCACCTTAGGTACAGTCACCATGGGCACTGTCACCGTGAGCACTTTTACCATGAGCTCTGTAACCCTGGGCACTATCACCGTGAGTGTTGTGTACATGGACACTCTCACCATGAGCAATGTCACCATGAATACTGTCACCCTGTGCATTGTCACCATGGGCACTGTCACCATGAGCATTACACCGTGAGAATTGTGACTCTGGGCACTGTCACCATGGGCACATGTGCCATCGGCACTATCGCCGTGAACACTGTCACCATGAGCACTGTCACTGTGTGCAGTTTCAGCATACACACTGTCACCGTAAGCAATGTCACCATGAGCAATATCTCCATGGGCATTGTCACCATTTTGCACTGCCACCACGTGCAGTGTCACCATGGACACTTTTACCGTGAGTACTGTCACCATGGGTAATATCACCATGGGCAATGTCACCCTGAGCACTATTACAGTGAGCACTATCACCATGAGCACTCTCACTGTGGTCACTGTCACCATGAGCACTGTCGCCATGGGTACTGGCACAATGCGGACTGGCACCATGAGCCCTGTCACCGTGGCCACTATCACTGTGAGCACTCTCACCGTGGTCACTGTCACCATTGGCACTGTTACTAGGAGCACTGTCACCATGGTCACATTCAACGTAAGAGCTGTCAACACGGAGACTATCACCATTGGCACTGTCACCATGGGGTTGTCACCATGAGCACTATCACCATGGGCGATGTCTCCATGGGCAGTTTCACCATGAGCACTGTCACTATTGGCACTCTCACCATCGGCACTGTCACCATGGGCACTGTCACCGTGAGCACTGTCACCATGGGCCTTGTCACACTGGGCGCTGTCACCATGGGCACTGTCACCATGAGCACTGTCACAATGGGAAGTATCACCAACGGATTTGTCAGCCTGAGCACTGTCCCTGTGGGCACTGACCCCGTGACATCTATCACCATAAACACTGTAAACATGGGCACTGTCACCATGAGCATGGTCACCATGAGCACTGTCACAACGGGCACTATCACCGTGAGAAATCTCACCATGCTAACTCTCCCCATGGGCACTGTCACCGTGAGAAGTGTCACCATGGGCACTATCACGGTGAGAACAGTCACCATGGTCACTGTCACCATGGGCACTGTCATTAAGAGCATTATCACCCTAAGCACTGTCACTGTGAGAACAGTCACCATGAGCACTGTCAACATGGAAACTATCACCTTGAGCCATGTCACCATGAGCACTGTCACCATGAGATATTTCAACAGGGTCACTTTCACCGTGAGAACTGTGAACACGGGGATTCTCACCATTGACACTGCCTCCGAGGGGTAATCACGATGAGCACTATCACCATGGGCAGTGTCTCCATGGGCAGTTTCACCATGAGCACTCTCACTATTGGCACTATCACCATCGGCACTGTCATCATCGGCACGGTCACCGTGAGCACTGTCACAATGGGCGTTGTCACACTGGGTGCTGTCACCATGGGCACAGTCACCATTCCACTCTCACCATGGGCACTGTGATCTTGGTCACTGTCACCATGGACTCTCTCACCGTGGGCACTGTCACAATGTGAAGTATCACCATGGGCTTTGTCAGCGTGGGCACTGTCACCGTGGGCATGGCCACCATGACATCTATCACCATAAGCACTGTAATCTTGGGCCCTATCACCATGAGCACGGTTACCATGAGCACTGCCACAATGAGAACTGTCACTTATGGCACTGTCCACATGAGGAGTGTCACCATGATCACTGTCACCATGGGCAGGACACCCTGGGTATTGTCACCATGGGCACTGTCACCATGAGCCCACTCACCATGGGAATTGTCAACTTAGGTACTGTCATCATGGGCACTGTCACCGTGAGCACTTTTACCATGAGCTCTGTCACCCTGGGCACTATCACCGTGAGTGTTGTGTACATGGACACTCTCACCATGAGCAATGTCAGAATGAATAATGTTACCCTGTGTATTGTCACCATGGGCACTGTCACCATTAGCATTACACCATGAGAATTGTGACTCTGGGCACTGTCACCATGGGCACATTCGCCATCGGCACTATCGCCAAGAACACTGTCACCGTGAGCCCTGTCACTGTGTGCAGTTTCAGCATACTCACTATCACCGTAAGCAATGTCACCATGAGCAATATCTCCACAGGCACTGTCACCATTTTGCACTGCCACCATGTGCAGTGTCACCATGGACACTTTTACCATGAGTACTGTCACCATGGGTAATATCACCATGGGCACTGTCACTGTGAGCACTGTCACTATGAGAATTGACACCATAGGCCCTGTCAACATGAGAACTGTCACCATCGGCACTGACAACATGGAGAACATCACCTTGAGCACTGTCACCATGAGCACTGTCACCATGAGCAATGTCACCATGGTCACATTCAATGTAAGAACTGTCACCACGGGGACTATCAACATTGGCAATGTCACAGTGGGGTTGTCACCATGAGCACTATCACCGTGGGCAATGTTTCCATGGGCAGTTTCACCATGAGCACTGTCACTATTGGCACTCTCAGCATGGGCATTGTCACAATGGGCACCATCAACGTGAGCACTGTCAACATGGGCCTTGTCACACTGGGTGTTATCAGCATGGGCACTGTCACTGTGGGCACTGTCCCAATGGGAAGTATCACCATGGGCTTTGTCAGCCTAGGCAGTGTCACTGTGGGCACGGACACCGTGACATCTATCACCATAAACACTGTAAACATGGGCACTGTCACCATGAGCACAGTCACCATGAGCATTGTCACAATGAGCACTGTTACTTATGGCACTGCCAACATGAGCACTGTCATTATGGGCATGACAACATGGACACTGTCACCCTAGGCACTCTCACCATAGGCATTATCACTGTGAGAATTGTGAACATGGACACTGTCTCCATGGGCATTATCACCATGTGCACTGTCACCATGAGTACTATCACCCAGGGTATTTTTACAATGGGCACTGTCACTGTGAGCACTACACCTTAAGAATTGTGACTATGGGCACTGTCACCATGGAAACTCTCACCATAGATCTATCACCATGAACACTGTCACCATGAACACTCTAACTGTGTGCAGTGTCACCATGCACACTGTCACAATAAGGACTATCACCATAAGCAAAGTCACCATGAGCAATGTCACCATGAGCAAAGTCACCAATTTGCACTGACACCATGTGCAGAGTAACCATGCGTTTTATCACCATAGGCACTTCTACCCTGAGAAATGTGACCATGCAGAATGTCTCTATGGGCACTGGCACCATGGGCACTATCACCGTGAGCACTGTCAGCATGTGCACTGTCACTATTTAGCACTGTCACCAGGTGAACTACCACCATGGGCACTGTCACGATGGGCACTATCACTGTGAGCACGGTTACCATGGGCACTGTAACAATGCACAGTGTCACCATCGGTACTGTCCCGATGGGAACTGCCACCAAGAACAGTGTCACCATTAGCACTGTCACCACGAGCACTGGCACCTGGGCACTGCTATTATGAGCACTGTCACCATGAGATCTGTCGCTATGAGAACTGCCACCATGGGTATTTTCAACATGAGTGCTGTCACCATGGTATTGTCACCATTTGCACTGTCACCATGAACACTATTACCGTGAGCACTCTCACTGTGGTCACTGTCACCATGAGCACTGTCGCCATGGGTACTGGCACAATGTAGACAGACACCATGAGCACTGTCACCATGGGCACCATCAGTGTGAGCACTCTCACCATGGCCACTGTCACCTTGGGCACTGTTACCATGAGCACTGTCACCATAGGCAATGGCACCATGGGCCCTGTCATCATGGGCACTCTCACCATGGGCACTATCAGTGTGAGCAGTGTCACCATGGATACTGCAAACATGAGAACTGTCACCGTGAGTACTGTCACCATGAGTACAGTCCTCATGGGTTGTCACCATGTGCACTGTCACCGTGAGAACTGTCAACAGGGGCACTGTCACCATTTTTCACTGCCACCATGTGCAGTGTCACCATGGGCACTATCACCATGGAAAGTATCACCGTGAACACTGTCACCATGAACACTGCAACTGTGTGCAGTGTCAACATGCACACTGTCACCGTAAGGACTATCACTGTAAGCAAAGTCACTATGAGCAATGTCACCATGGGCACTGTCACCATGAGCACTTGATCACTGAGTACTGTCACCATGGGTAATATCACCATGGGCACTGTCACCGTGAGAACTATCACCGTGAGCAGTGCCATGATGGGCACTGGCGCCGTGGGTCTTTTCACTATTAGCACTGAAACAATGTGCACTATCACTGTGAGAAATCTCACCGTGCTAACTGTCCCCAAGGGCACTGTCACAGAGGGAAAAGTCATCATGGGCACTGTCACAGTCAGTATTCTCACCATGGGCACTCTCATTGTGGGCAATGCCTCCGTGAGCACCATTACCATGAACACTGCTACCATGAACACTCTCATGATAAGAACTGTCACCATGGGCACAGACACCATGGGCACTCTCACGGTGTGCACTGTCACCAGGGGCACTGTCAAAATGGGCACTGTCACCATGAGCACTGGAACCATGGGCATTCTCACCATGGGCACTATCACCATGAGCAGTATTACCATGGGCACTCTCACTATTTTGCACTGCCACCAGATGCACCATAACCATGTGCACTGTCACCATGGGCAGTGTCACCATCGGTAGTCTAACCATGCGCACTTCCACCACGATCACTGCCACCAAGAGCACTGTCACCATGATCACTGCCACCATGAGCACTGTCACAAGAACTGCCAATATGAGAACTGCCACCATGGGCACTATCACCATGATTAGTGTCACCGTGGGTATTGTCACCTTGGGCACTGTCAACGTGAGAAATATCACCGTGAGCACTATCACCCTGAGCACTGTCACCAAGGGAACAGCTTCAATGCGGATGGTCACCATGAACACTGTCACACTGGGCACTATCACCGTGAGAACAGTCACCGTGGTCACTGTCACCATGAGCACATTTTCTGTGAGCTCGGTCACCCTTGGTATTGTCACCATTGGTGGTATCGCCGTGAGAGTTGTGAACATGGGCACTCTCACCATGGGCAATATAACCATGAATACTGTCACCCTGTGTATTTTCACCATGGGCACTGTCACTGTGAGCACTACACTGTGAGAGTTGTGACTATGGTCACTGTCACCATGGACACTCTCACCATGAGAACTATCACCATGAACACTGTCACCATGAACACTGTCACTGTGTGCAGGTTCATCATGTGCACTGTCACTGTAAGGACTATCACTGTAAGCAAAGTCACCATGAGCAATATCACCATGGGCACTGTCACCATTTTGCACTGCCACCATATGCAGTGGCACCATGGGTAATATCACCATAGCCACTTTCAACATGAGAAATGTAACCGTGTGGAATGTCGTTATGGGCACTGGCACCATGGGAATCATCACAGTGAGCACTGTCACAACAGGCACTATCAACATGAGAAATCTCACCAGGCTAACTGTCCACATGGGCACTGTCACCGTGAGAAGTGTCACCATGGGCACTGTCACTGTCGGCACTGTCACCATGGGCACTGTCATTGTGGGCACTGTCTCCATGGCCACTGCCACCGTGTGCTCTGTCACCATGAACTCTGTAACAATGCCCATTATCACCGTGTGCACTGTCACCATGGGCACTATCACCGTGAGCACTGTCAGCATGTGCACTGTCACTATTTAGCACTGTCACCAAGTGAACTACCACCATGGGCACTGTCACAATGTTCACTATCACCGTGAGCACGGTTACCATGGGCACTGTAACAATGCACAGTGTCACCATCAGTACTGTCCCAATGGGGACTGCCACCAAGAACACTGTCACCATTAGCATTGTCACGACGAGCACTGGCACCTTGGCACTGCTATTATGAGCACTGTCACCATGAGATCTGTCGCTATGAGAACTGCCACCATGGGTATTTTCAACATGAGTACTGTCACCATGGGTATTGTCACCATGGGCACTGTCACCGTGAGCACTACACCGTGAGAATTGTGACTATGGGCACTGTCACCATGGGCACATTCACGATCGGCACTATCGCCATGAACACTGTCACCATGAGCACTATCACTGTGTGCAGTTTCACAATACACACTATCACCGTAGGGAATATCACCATAAGCAATGTCACCATGAGCAAGATCACCATGGGCACTGTCACCATTTTGCACTGCCACCATGTGCAGTGTCACCATGGGCAATTTCACTATGAGAACTGTCACCATGGGAAATATCACCGTGGGCACTGTCACCATGAGCACTGTCACTATGAGAATTTACACCATTGGTCCTGTCAACATGAGAACTGTCACCATCGGCACTGTCAACATGGAGACCATCACCTTGAGCACTGTCAACATGAGTACTGTCACCATGAGCAATGTCACCATGGTCACATTTAATGTAAGAACTGTCACCACGGGGACTATCACCGTTGGCAATGTCACGGGCTTGTCACCATGAGCACTATCACCATGGGCGATGTCTCCATGGGCAGTTTCACCATGAGCACTGTCACTATTGGCACTGTCACAATGGGCACCATCACCGTGAGCAGTGTCACCATGGGCCTTGTCACACTGGGTGCTTTTAGCATGGGCACTGTCACCGTGGGCACTGTCTCAATGAGAAGTATAACCATGGGCTTTGTCAGCCTAGGCAGTGTCACTGTGGGCACGGACATCGTGACATCTATCACCATAAACACTGTAAACATGGGCACTGTCACCATGATCACGGTCACCATGAGCATTGATACAATGAGCACTGTTATTTATGGCACTGCCAACATGAGCACTGTCACCATGGGCAAGACACCATGGGCACTGCCACCATGGGCATTGTCACCCTAGGCACTCTCAACATAGGCATTATCACGATGAGAATTGTGAACATGGACACTGTCTCCATGGGCATTAACACCATTAGCACTGTCACCATGAGTACTGTCAGCATGTGCACTGTCACTATTTAGCACTGTCACCAGGTGAACTACCACCATGGGCACTATCACGATGTGCACTATCACCATGAGCACGGTTACCATAGGCACTGTAACAATGTGCAGTGTCACCATCGGTACTGTCTCCATAGGAACTGCCACCAACAGCACTGTCACCATTAACACTGTCACCACCTTGGGACTGTTATTATGAGCATGGTCAGCATGAGAACTGTCGCTGTGAGAACTGCCACCATAGGTATTTTCAACAAGAGTACTGTCACCGTGGGTATTGTCATCATTTGCACTGTCACCATGAGCACTATTACCGTGAGCACTCTCACTGTGGTCACTGACACCATGAGCACTGTTGCCATGGGTACTGGCACAATGCGGACTGGCACCATGAACCCTGTCACTGTGGCCACTATCAATGTGAGCACTCTCACCGTGGTCACTGTCACCATGGGCACTGTTACCAGGAGACCTGTAACCATGGTCACATTCAACATAAGAGCTGTCACCATGGGGACTATCACCTTCGGCACTGTCACCATGGGCACTGTCACCATGAGCACTGTCACCATGGGCCTTGTCACACTGGGCGCTGTCACCGTGAGCACTGCCACAATGGGAAGTATCACCATGGGATTTGTCAGCCTGAGCACTGTCCCCGTGGGCACTGACACCATGACATCTATCACCATAAACACTGTAACAAGGGAACGGTCACCATGAGCACTGCCACAATGGGCCCTGTTATTTATGGCACTGCCAACATGAGCACTGTCACCATGAGCACTGTCACAATGGCCATGACACCATGGGCCCTGTCACCATGGGTATTGTCACCCTAGGTAATCTCGCCATAGGCATTGTCACTGTGAGAATCGTGAACATGGGCAATGTCACCATAAGCACTGTCACCATGAGTACTGTCACCCTGGGTATTTCCACTATGGGCACTGTCACTGTGAGCACTACACCATGAGAATTGTGACTATGGGCACTGTCAACATGGACACTCTCACCATGGGAACTATCACCGTGAACACTGTCAGCATGAACACTGTCACTGTGTGCAGTGTCACCATGCACAATGTCACCGTAAGGACTATCACCGTAAGCAAAGTCACCATGAGCAATGTCACCATGGGCACGGTCACCATTTTGCACTGCCACCATGTGCAGTGTCACCATGGGTAATATCACCATAGGCACTTTCACAGTGAGAAATGTGACCATGCGGAGTGTCTCAATGGGCACTGGCACCATGGGCATTGTCACTGTGAGCACTGTCACAACGGGCACTATCACTATGAAAAATCTCACCATGCTAACTGTCCCCATGGGCACTATCACCGTGAGAAGTGTCACCATGGGCACCGTCACTGTTGGCACTGTCACCATGAACACTGTCACCATGGCTACTATCACTGTGAGAACAGTCACCATGGGCACTGTCAACATGGAGACTATCACCTTGAGCCCTGTCACCATGAGCACTGTCACCATGAGATATTTCAAGAGGGTCACTTTCACCATGAGAACTGTCAACACGGGGACTCTCACCATTGACACTGACTCCAAGGGGTTTTCACGATGAGCACTATCACCATGGGCAGTGTCTCCATGGGAAGGTTCACCATGAGCACTCTCACTATTGGCACTATCACCATCGGCACTGTCATCATCGGCACGGTCTCCGTGAGCACTGTCACAATGGGCATTGTCACACTGGGTGCTTTCACCATGGGCACTGTCACCATTCCACTCTCACCATGGACACTGTGATCTTGGTCACTGCCACCATGGGCTCTGTCACCGTGGGCACTGTCACAATGGGAAGTATAACCATGGGCTTTGTCAGCATGGGCGCTGTCACCGTGGGCATGGCCACCATGACATCTATCACCATAAGCACTGTAAACTTGGGCCCTGTCACCATGAGCACGGTTACCATGAGCACTGCCACAATGAGAACTGTCACTTATGGCACTGTCCACATGAGGAGTGTCACCATGATCACTGTCACCATGGAAAGGAAACCCTGGGCACTGTCACCATGAGCACTCTCACCATGGGAATTGTCACCTTAGGTACAGTCACCATGGGCACTGTCACCGTGAGCACTTTTACCATGAGCTCTGTAACCCTGGGCACTATCACCGTGAGTGTTGTGTACATGGACACTCTCACCATGAGCAATGTCACCATGAATACTGTCACCCTGTGCATTGTCACCATGGGCACTGTCACCATGAGCATTACACCGTGAGAATTGTGACTCTGGGCACTGTCACCATGGGCACATGTGCCATCGGCACTATCGCCGTGAACACTGTCACCATGAGCACTGTCACTGTGTGCAGTTTCAGCATACACACTGTCACCGTAAGCAATGTCACCATGAGCAATATCTCCATGGGCATTGTCACCATTTTGCACTGCCACCACGTGCAGTGTCACCATGGACACTTTTACCGTGAGTACTGTCACCATGGGTAATATCACCATGGGCAATGTCACCCTGAGCACTATTACAGTGAGCACTATCACCATGAGCACTCTCACTGTGGTCACTGTCACCATGAGCACTGTCGCCATGGGTACTGGCACAATGCGGACTGGCACCATGAGCCCTGTCACCGTGGCCACTATCACTGTGAGCACTCTCACCGTGGTCACTGTCACCATTGGCACTGTTACTAGGAGCACTGTCACCATGGTCACATTCAACGTAAGAGCTGTCAACACGGAGACTATCACCATTGGCACTGTCACCATGGGGTTGTCACCATGAGCACTATCACCATGGGCGATGTCTCCATGGGCAGTTTCACCATGAGCACTGTCACTATTGGCACTCTCACCATCGGCACTGTCACCATGGGCACTGTCACCGTGAGCACTGTCACCATGGGCCTTGTCACACTGGGCGCTGTCACCATGGGCACTGTCACCATGAGCACTGTCACAATGGGAAGTATCACCAACGGATTTGTCAGCCTGAGCACTGTCCCTGTGGGCACTGACCCCGTGACATCTATCACCATAAACACTGTAAACATGGGCACTGTCACCATGAGCATGGTCACCATGAGCACTGTCACAACGGGCACTATCACCGTGAGAAATCTCACCATGCTAACTCTCCCCATGGGCACTGTCACCGTGAGAAGTGTCACCATGGGCACTATCACGGTGAGAACAGTCACCATGGTCACTGTCACCATGGGCACTGTCATTAAGAGCATTATCACCCTAAGCACTGTCACTGTGAGAACAGTCACCATGAGCACTGTCAACATGGAAACTATCACCTTGAGCCATGTCACCATGAGCACTGTCACCATGAGATATTTCAACAGGGTCACTTTCACCGTGAGAACTGTGAACACGGGGATTCTCACCATTGACACTGCCTCCGAGGGGTAATCACGATGAGCACTATCACCATGGGCAGTGTCTCCATGGGCAGTTTCACCATGAGCACTCTCACTATTGGCACTATCACCATCGGCACTGTCATCATCGGCACGGTCACCGTGAGCACTGTCACAATGGGCGTTGTCACACTGGGTGCTGTCACCATGGGCACAGTCACCATTCCACTCTCACCATGGGCACTGTGATCTTGGTCACTGTCACCATGGACTCTCTCACCGTGGGCACTGTCACAATGTGAAGTATCACCATGGGCTTTGTCAGCGTGGGCACTGTCACCGTGGGCATGGCCACCATGACATCTATCACCATAAGCACTGTAATCTTGGGCCCTATCACCATGAGCACGGTTACCATGAGCACTGCCACAATGAGAACTGTCACTTATGGCACTGTCCACATGAGGAGTGTCACCATGATCACTGTCACCATGGGCAGGACACCCTGGGTATTGTCACCATGGGCACTGTCACCATGAGCCCACTCACCATGGGAATTGTCAACTTAGGTACTGTCATCATGGGCACTGTCACCGTGAGCACTTTTACCATGAGCTCTGTCACCCTGGGCACTATCACCGTGAGTGTTGTGTACATGGACACTCTCACCATGAGCAATGTCAGAATGAATAATGTTACCCTGTGTATTGTCACCATGGGCACTGTCACCATTAGCATTACACCATGAGAATTGTGACTCTGGGCACTGTCACCATGGGCACATTCGCCATCGGCACTATCGCCAAGAACACTGTCACCGTGAGCCCTGTCACTGTGTGCAGTTTCAGCATACTCACTATCACCGTAAGCAATGTCACCATGAGCAATATCTCCACAGGCACTGTCACCATTTTGCACTGCCACCATGTGCAGTGTCACCATGGACACTTTTACCATGAGTACTGTCACCATGGGTAATATCACCATGGGCACTGTCACTGTGAGCACTGTCACTATGAGAATTGACACCATAGGCCCTGTCAACATGAGAACTGTCACCATCGGCACTGACAACATGGAGAACATCACCTTGAGCACTGTCACCATGAGCACTGTCACCATGAGCAATGTCACCATGGTCACATTCAATGTAAGAACTGTCACCACGGGGACTATCAACATTGGCAATGTCACAGTGGGGTTGTCACCATGAGCACTATCACCGTGGGCAATGTTTCCATGGGCAGTTTCACCATGAGCACTGTCACTATTGGCACTCTCAGCATGGGCATTGTCACAATGGGCACCATCAACGTGAGCACTGTCAACATGGGCCTTGTCACACTGGGTGTTATCAGCATGGGCACTGTCACTGTGGGCACTGTCCCAATGGGAAGTATCACCATGGGCTTTGTCAGCCTAGGCAGTGTCACTGTGGGCACGGACACCGTGACATCTATCACCATAAACACTGTAAACATGGGCACTGTCACCATGAGCACAGTCACCATGAGCATTGTCACAATGAGCACTGTTACTTATGGCACTGCCAACATGAGCACTGTCATTATGGGCATGACAACATGGACACTGTCACCCTAGGCACTCTCACCATAGGCATTATCACTGTGAGAATTGTGAACATGGACACTGTCTCCATGGGCATTATCACCATGTGCACTGTCACCATGAGTACTATCACCCAGGGTATTTTTACAATGGGCACTGTCACTGTGAGCACTACACCTTAAGAATTGTGACTATGGGCACTGTCACCATGGAAACTCTCACCATAGATCTATCACCATGAACACTGTCACCATGAACACTCTAACTGTGTGCAGTGTCACCATGCACACTGTCACAATAAGGACTATCACCATAAGCAAAGTCACCATGAGCAATGTCACCATGAGCAAAGTCACCAATTTGCACTGACACCATGTGCAGAGTAACCATGCGTTTTATCACCATAGGCACTTCTACCCTGAGAAATGTGACCATGCAGAATGTCTCTATGGGCACTGGCACCATGGGCACTATCACCGTGAGCACTGTCAGCATGTGCACTGTCACTATTTAGCACTGTCACCAGGTGAACTACCACCATGGGCACTGTCACGATGGGCACTATCACTGTGAGCACGGTTACCATGGGCACTGTAACAATGCACAGTGTCACCATCGGTACTGTCCCGATGGGAACTGCCACCAAGAACAGTGTCACCATTAGCACTGTCACCACGAGCACTGGCACCTGGGCACTGCTATTATGAGCACTGTCACCATGAGATCTGTCGCTATGAGAACTGCCACCATGGGTATTTTCAACATGAGTGCTGTCACCATGGTATTGTCACCATTTGCACTGTCACCATGAACACTATTACCGTGAGCACTCTCACTGTGGTCACTGTCACCATGAGCACTGTCGCCATGGGTACTGGCACAATGTAGACAGACACCATGAGCACTGTCACCATGGGCACCATCAGTGTGAGCACTCTCACCATGGCCACTGTCACCTTGGGCACTGTTACCATGAGCACTGTCACCATAGGCAATGGCACCATGGGCCCTGTCATCATGGGCACTCTCACCATGGGCACTATCAGTGTGAGCAGTGTCACCATGGATACTGCAAACATGAGAACTGTCACCGTGAGTACTGTCACCATGAGTACAGTCCTCATGGGTTGTCACCATGTGCACTGTCACCGTGAGAACTGTCAACAGGGGCACTGTCACCATTTTTCACTGCCACCATGTGCAGTGTCACCATGGGCACTATCACCATGGAAAGTATCACCGTGAACACTGTCACCATGAACACTGCAACTGTGTGCAGTGTCAACATGCACACTGTCACCGTAAGGACTATCACTGTAAGCAAAGTCACTATGAGCAATGTCACCATGGGCACTGTCACCATGAGCACTTGATCACTGAGTACTGTCACCATGGGTAATATCACCATGGGCACTGTCACCGTGAGAACTATCACCGTGAGCAATGCCATGATGGGCACTGGCGCCGTGGGTCTTTTCACTATTAGCACTGAAACAATGTGCACTATCACTGTGAGAAATCTCACCGTGCTAACTGTCCCCAAGGGCACTGTCACAGAGGGAAAAGTCATCATGGGCACTGTCACAGTCAGTATTCTCACCATGGGCACTCTCATTGTGGGCAATGCCTCCGTGAGCACCATTACCATGAACACTGCTACCATGAACACTCTCATGATAAGAACTGTCACCATGGGCACAGACACCATGGGCACTCTCACGGTGTGCACTGTCACCAGGGGCACTGTCAAAATGGGCACTGTCACCATGAGCACTGGAACCATGGGCATTCTCACCATGGGCACTATCACCATGAGCAGTATTACCATGGGCACTCTCACTATTTTGCACTGCCACCAGATGCACCATAACCATGTGCACTGTCACCATGGGCAGTGTCACCATCGGTAGTCTAACCATGCGCACTTCCACCACGATCACTGCCACCAAGAGCACTGTCACCATGATCACTGCCACCATGAGCACTGTCACAAGAACTGCCAATATGAGAACTGCCACCATGGGCACTATCACCATGATTAGTGTCACCGTGGGTATTGTCACCTTGGGCACTGTCAACGTGAGAAATATCACCGTGAGCACTATCACCCTGAGCACTGTCACCAAGGGAACAGCTTCAATGCGGATGGTCACCATGAACACTGTCACACTGGGCACTATCACCGTGAGAACAGTCACCGTGGTCACTGTCACCATGAGCACATTTTCTGTGAGCTCGGTCACCCTTGGTATTGTCACCATTGGTGGTATCGCCGTGAGAGTTGTGAACATGGGCACTCTCACCATGGGCAATATAACCATGAATACTGTCACCCTGTGTATTTTCACCATGGGCACTGTCACTGTGAGCACTACACTGTGAGAGTTGTGACTATGGTCACTGTCACCATGGACACTCTCACCATGAGAACTATCACCATGAACACTGTCACCATGAACACTGTCACTGTGTGCAGGTTCATCATGTGCACTGTCACTGTAAGGACTATCACTGTAAGCAAAGTCACCATGAGCAATATCACCATGGGCACTGTCACCATTTTGCACTGCCACCATATGCAGTGGCACCATGGGTAATATCACCATAGCCACTTTCAACATGAGAAATGTAACCGTGTGGAATGTCGTTATGGGCACTGGCACCATGGGAATCATCACAGTGAGCACTGTCACAACAGGCACTATCAACATGAGAAATCTCACCAGGCTAACTGTCCACATGGGCACTGTCACCGTGAGAAGTGTCACCATGGGCACTGTCACTGTCGGCACTGTCACCATGGGCACTGTCATTGTGGGCACTGTCTCCATGGCCACTGCCACCGTGTGCTCTGTCACCATGAACTCTGTAACAATGCCCATTATCACCGTGTGCACTGTCACCATGGGCACTATCACCGTGAGCACTGTCAGCATGTGCACTGTCACTATTTAGCACTGTCACCAAGTGAACTACCACCATGGGCACTGTCACAATGTTCACTATCACCGTGAGCACGGTTACCATGGGCACTGTAACAATGCACAGTGTCACCATCAGTACTGTCCCAATGGGGACTGCCACCAAGAACACTGTCACCATTAGCATTGTCACGACGAGCACTGGCACCTTGGCACTGCTATTATGAGCACTGTCACCATGAGATCTGTCGCTATGAGAACTGCCACCATGGGTATTTTCAACATGAGTACTGTCACCATGGGTATTGTCACCATGGGCACTGTCACCGTGAGCACTACACCGTGAGAATTGTGACTATGGGCACTGTCACCATGGGCACATTCACGATCGGCACTATCGCCATGAACACTGTCACCATGAGCACTATCACTGTGTGCAGTTTCACAATACACACTATCACCGTAGGGAATATCACCATAAGCAATGTCACCATGAGCAAGATCACCATGGGCACTGTCACCATTTTGCACTGCCACCATGTGCAGTGTCACCATGGGCAATTTCACTATGAGAACTGTCACCATGGGAAATATCACCGTGGGCACTGTCACCATGAGCACTGTCACTATGAGAATTTACACCATTGGTCCTGTCAACATGAGAACTGTCACCATCGGCACTGTCAACATGGAGACCATCACCTTGAGCACTGTCAACATGAGTACTGTCACCATGAGCAATGTCACCATGGTCACATTTAATGTAAGAACTGTCACCACGGGGACTATCACCGTTGGCAATGTCACGGGCTTGTCACCATGAGCACTATCACCATGGGCGATGTCTCCATGGGCAGTTTCACCATGAGCACTGTCACTATTGGCACTCTCAGCATGGGCACTGTCACAATGGGCACCATCACCGTGAGCAGTGTCACCATGGGCCTTGTCACACTGGGTGCTTTTAGCATGGGCACTGTCACCGTGGGCACTGTCTCAATGAGAAGTATAACCATGGGCTTTGTCAGCCTAGGCAGTGTCACTGTGGGCACGGACATCGTGACATCTATCACCATAAACACTGTAAACATGGGCACTGTCACCATGATCACGGTCACCATGAGCATTGATACAATGAGCACTGTTATTTATGGCACTGCCAACATGAGCACTGTCACCATGGGCAAGACACCATGGGCACTGCCACCATGGGCATTGTCACCCTAGGCACTCTCAACATAGGCATTATCACGATGAGAATTGTGAACATGGACACTGTCTCCATGGGCATTAACACCATTAGCACTGTCACCATGAGTACTGTCAGCATGTGCACTGTCACTATTTAGCACTGTCACCAGGTGAACTACCACCATGGGCACTATCACGATGTGCACTATCACCATGAGCACGGTTACCATAGGCACTGTAACAATGTGCAGTGTCACCATCGGTACTGTCTCCATAGGAACTGCCACCAACAGCACTGTCACCATTAACACTGTCACCACCTTGGGACTGTTATTATGAGCATGGTCAGCATGAGAACTGTCGCTGTGAGAACTGCCACCATAGGTATTTTCAACAAGAGTACTGTCACCGTGGGTATTGTCATCATTTGCACTGTCACCATGAGCACTATTACCGTGAGCACTCTCACTGTGGTCACTGACACCATGAGCACTGTTGCCATGGGTACTGGCACAATGCGGACTGGCACCATGAACCCTGTCACTGTGGCCACTATCAATGTGAGCACTCTCACCGTGGTCACTGTCACCATGGGCACTGTTACCAGGAGACCTGTAACCATGGTCACATTCAACATAAGAGCTGTCACCATGGGGACTATCACCTTCGGCACTGTCACCATGGGCACTGTCACCATGAGCACTGTCACCATGGGCCTTGTCACACTGGGCGCTGTCACCGTGAGCACTGCCACAATGGGAAGTATCACCATGGGATTTGTCAGCCTGAGCACTGTCCCCGTGGGCACTGACACCATGACATCTATCACCATAAACACTGTAACAAGGGAACGGTCACCATGAGCACTGCCACAATGGGCCCTGTTATTTATGGCACTGCCAACATGAGCACTGTCACCATGAGCACTGTCACAATGGCCATGACACCATGGGCCCTGTCACCATGGGTATTGTCACCCTAGGTAATCTCGCCATAGGCATTGTCACTGTGAGAATCGTGAACATGGGCAATGTCACCATAAGCACTGTCACCATGAGTACTGTCACCCTGGGTATTTCCACTATGGGCACTGTCACTGTGAGCACTACACCATGAGAATTGTGACTATGGGCACTGTCAACATGGACACTCTCACCATGGGAACTATCACCGTGAACACTGTCAGCATGAACACTGTCACTGTGTGCAGTGTCACCATGCACAATGTCACCGTAAGGACTATCACCGTAAGCAAAGTCACCATGAGCAATGTCACCATGGGCACGGTCACCATTTTGCACTGCCACCATGTGCAGTGTCACCATGGGTAATATCACCATAGGCACTTTCACAGTGAGAAATGTGACCATGCGGAGTGTCTCAATGGGCACTGGCACCATGGGCATTGTCACTGTGAGCACTGTCACAACGGGCACTATCACTATGAAAAATCTCACCATGCTAACTGTCCCCATGGGCACTATCACCGTGAGAAGTGTCACCATGGGCACCGTCACTGTTGGCACTGTCACCATGAACACTGTCACCATGGCTACTATCACTGTGAGAACAGTCACCATGGGCACTGTCAACATGGAGACTATCACCTTGAGCCCTGTCACCATGAGCACTGTCACCATGAGATATTTCAAGAGGGTCACTTTCACCATGAGAACTGTCAACACGGGGACTCTCACCATTGACACTGACTCCAAGGGGTTTTCACGATGAGCACTATCACCATGGGCAGTGTCTCCATGGGAAGGTTCACCATGAGCACTCTCACTATTGGCACTATCACCATCGGCACTGTCATCATCGGCACGGTCTCCGTGAGCACTGTCACAATGGGCATTGTCACACTGGGTGCTTTCACCATGGGCACTGTCACCATTCCACTCTCACCATGGACACTGTGATCTTGGTCACTGCCACCATGGGCTCTGTCACCGTGGGCACTGTCACAATGGGAAGTATAACCATGGGCTTTGTCAGCATGGGCGCTGTCACCGTGGGCATGGCCACCATGACATCTATCACCATAAGCACTGTAAACTTGGGCCCTGTCACCATGAGCACGGTTACCATGAGCACTGCCACAATGAGAACTGTCACTTATGGCACTGTCCACATGAGGAGTGTCACCATGATCACTGTCACCATGGAAAGGAAACCCTGGGCACTGTCACCATGAGCACTCTCACCATGGGAATTGTCACCTTAGGTACAGTCACCATGGGCACTGTCACCGTGAGCACTTTTACCATGAGCTCTGTAACCCTGGGCACTATCACCGTGAGTGTTGTGTACATGGACACTCTCACCATGAGCAATGTCACCATGAATACTGTCACCCTGTGCATTGTCACCATGGGCACTGTCACCATGAGCATTACACCGTGAGAATTGTGACTCTGGGCACTGTCACCATGGGCACATGTGCCATCGGCACTATCGCCGTGAACACTGTCACCATGAGCACTGTCACTGTGTGCAGTTTCAGCATACACACTGTCACCGTAAGCAATGTCACCATGAGCAATATCTCCATGGGCATTGTCACCATTTTGCACTGCCACCACGTGCAGTGTCACCATGGACACTTTTACCGTGAGTACTGTCACCATGGGTAATATCACCATGGGCAATGTCACCCTGAGCACTATTACAGTGAGCACTATCACCATGAGCACTCTCACTGTGGTCACTGTCACCATGAGCACTGTCGCCATGGGTACTGGCACAATGCGGACTGGCACCATGAGCCCTGTCACCGTGGCCACTATCACTGTGAGCACTCTCACCGTGGTCACTGTCACCATTGGCACTGTTACTAGGAGCACTGTCACCATGGTCACATTCAACGTAAGAGCTGTCAACACGGAGACTATCACCATTGGCACTGTCACCATGGGGTTGTCACCATGAGCACTATCACCATGGGCGATGTCTCCATGGGCAGTTTCACCATGAGCACTGTCACTATTGGCACTCTCACCATCGGCACTGTCACCATGGGCACTGTCACCGTGAGCACTGTCACCATGGGCCTTGTCACACTGGGCGCTGTCACCATGGGCACTGTCACCATGAGCACTGTCACAATGGGAAGTATCACCAACGGATTTGTCAGCCTGAGCACTGTCCCTGTGGGCACTGACCCCGTGACATCTATCACCATAAACACTGTAAACATGGGCACTGTCACCATGAGCATGGTCACCATGAGCACTGTCACAACGGGCACTATCACCGTGAGAAATCTCACCATGCTAACTCTCCCCATGGGCACTGTCACCGTGAGAAGTGTCACCATGGGCACTATCACGGTGAGAACAGTCACCATGGTCACTGTCACCATGGGCACTGTCATTAAGAGCATTATCACCCTAAGCACTGTCACTGTGAGAACAGTCACCATGAGCACTGTCAACATGGAAACTATCACCTTGAGCCATGTCACCATGAGCACTGTCACCATGAGATATTTCAACAGGGTCACTTTCACCGTGAGAACTGTGAACACGGGGATTCTCACCATTGACACTGCCTCCGAGGGGTAATCACGATGAGCACTATCACCATGGGCAGTGTCTCCATGGGCAGTTTCACCATGAGCACTCTCACTATTGGCACTATCACCATCGGCACTGTCATCATCGGCACGGTCACCGTGAGCACTGTCACAATGGGCGTTGTCACACTGGGTGCTGTCACCATGGGCACAGTCACCATTCCACTCTCACCATGGGCACTGTGATCTTGGTCACTGTCACCATGGACTCTCTCACCGTGGGCACTGTCACAATGTGAAGTATCACCATGGGCTTTGTCAGCGTGGGCACTGTCACCGTGGGCATGGCCACCATGACATCTATCACCATAAGCACTGTAATCTTGGGCCCTATCACCATGAGCACGGTTACCATGAGCACTGCCACAATGAGAACTGTCACTTATGGCACTGTCCACATGAGGAGTGTCACCATGATCACTGTCACCATGGGCAGGACACCCTGGGTATTGTCACCATGGGCACTGTCACCATGAGCCCACTCACCATGGGAATTGTCAACTTAGGTACTGTCATCATGGGCACTGTCACCGTGAGCACTTTTACCATGAGCTCTGTCACCCTGGGCACTATCACCGTGAGTGTTGTGTACATGGACACTCTCACCATGAGCAATGTCAGAATGAATAATGTTACCCTGTGTATTGTCACCATGGGCACTGTCACCATTAGCATTACACCATGAGAATTGTGACTCTGGGCACTGTCACCATGGGCACATTCGCCATCGGCACTATCGCCAAGAACACTGTCACCGTGAGCCCTGTCACTGTGTGCAGTTTCAGCATACTCACTATCACCGTAAGCAATGTCACCATGAGCAATATCTCCACAGGCACTGTCACCATTTTGCACTGCCACCATGTGCAGTGTCACCATGGACACTTTTACCATGAGTACTGTCACCATGGGTAATATCACCATGGGCACTGTCACTGTGAGCACTGTCACTATGAGAATTGACACCATAGGCCCTGTCAACATGAGAACTGTCACCATCGGCACTGACAACATGGAGAACATCACCTTGAGCACTGTCAACATGAGCACTGTCACCATGAGCAATGTCACCATGGTCACATTCAATGTAAGAACTGTCACCACGGGGACTATCAACATTGGCAATGTCACAGTGGGGTTGTCACCATGAGCACTATCACCGTGGGCAATGTTTCCATGGGCAGTTTCACCATGAGCACTGTCACTATTGGCACTCTCAGCATGGGCATTGTCACAATGGGCACCATCAACGTGAGCACTGTCAACATGGGCCTTGTCACACTGGGTGTTATCAGCATGGGCACTGTCACTGTGGGCACTGTCCCAATGGGAAGTATCACCATGGGCTTTGTCAGCCTAGGCAGTGTCACTGTGGGCACGGACACCGTGACATCTATCACCATAAACACTGTAAACATGGGCACTGTCACCATGAGCACAGTCACCATGAGCATTGTCACAATGAGCACTGTTACTTATGGCACTGCCAACATGAGCACTGTCATTATGGGCATGACAACATGGACACTGTCACCCTAGGCACTCTCACCATAGGCATTATCACTGTGAGAATTGTGAACATGGACACTGTCTCCATGGGCATTATCACCATGTGCACTGTCACCATGAGTACTATCACCCAGGGTATTTTTACAATGGGCACTGTCACTGTGAGCACTACACCTTAAGAATTGTGACTATGGGCACTGTCACCATGGAAACTCTCACCATAGATCTATCACCATGAACACTGTCACCATGAACACTCTAACTGTGTGCAGTGTCACCATGCACACTGTCACAATAAGGACTATCACCATAAGCAAAGTCACCATGAGCAATGTCACCATGAGCAAAGTCACCAATTTGCACTGACACCATGTGCAGAGTAACCATGCGTTTTATCACCATAGGCACTTCTACCCTGAGAAATGTGACCATGCAGAATGTCTCTATGGGCACTGGCACCATGGGCACTATCACCGTGAGCACTGTCAGCATGTGCACTGTCACTATTTAGCACTGTCACCAGGTGAACTACCACCATGGGCACTGTCACGATGGGCACTATCACTGTGAGCACGGTTACCATGGGCACTGTAACAATGCACAGTGTCACCATCGGTACTGTCCCGATGGGAACTGCCACCAAGAACAGTGTCACCATTAGCACTGTCACCACGAGCACTGGCACCTGGGCACTGCTATTATGAGCACTCTCACCATGAGATCTGTCGCTATGAGAACTGCCACCATGGGTATTTTCAACATGAGTACTGTCACCATGGTATTGTCACCATTTGCACTGTCACCATGAACACTATTACCGTGAGCACTCTCACTGTGGTCACTGTCACCATGAGCACTGTCGCCATGGGTACTGGCACAATGTAGACAGACACCATGAGCACTGTCACCATGGGCACCATCAGTGTGAGCACTCTCACCATGGCCACTGTCACCTTGGGCACTGTTACCATGAGCACTGTCACCATAGGCAATGGCACCATGGGCCCTGTCATCATGGGCACTCTCACCATGGGCACTATCAGTGTGAGCAGTGTCACCATGGATACTGCAAACATGAGAACTGTCACCGTGAGTACTGTCACCATGAGTACAGTCCTCACGGGTTGTCACCATGTGCACTGTCACCGTGAGAACTGTCAACAGGGGCACTGTCACCATTTTTCACTGCCACCATGTGCAGTGTCACCATGGGCACTATCACCATGGAAAGTATCACCGTGAACACTGTCACCATGAACACTGCAACTGTGTGCAGTGTCAACATGCACACTGTCACCGTAAGGACTATCACTGTAAGCAAAGTCACTATGAGCAATGTCACCATGGGCACTGTCACCATGAGCACTTGATCACTGAGTACTGTCACCATGGGTAATATCACCATGGGCACTGTCACCGTGAGAACTATCACCGTGAGCAGTGCCATGATGGGCACTGGCGCCGTGGGTCTTTTCACTATTAGCACTGAAACAATGTGCACTATCACTGTGAGAAATCTCACCGTGCTAACTGTCCCCAAGGGCACTGTCACAGAGGGAAAAGTCATCATGGGCACTGTCACAGTCAGTATTCTCACCATGGGCACTCTCATTGTGGGCAATGCCTCCGTGAGCACCATTACCATGAACACTGCTACCATGAACACTCTCATGATAAGAACTGTCACCATGGGCACAGACACCATGGGCACTCTCACGGTGTGCACTGTCACCAGGGGCACTGTCAAAATGGGCACTGTCACCATGAGCACTGGAACCATGGGCATTCTCACCATGGGCACTATCACCATGAGCAGTATTACCATGGGCACTCTCACTATTTTGCACTGCCACCAGATGCACCATAACCATGTGCACTGTCACCATGGGCAGTGTCACCATCGGTAGTCTAACCATGCGCACTTCCACCACGATCACTGCCACCAAGAGCACTGTCACCATGATCACTGCCACCATGAGCACTGTCACAAGAACTGCCAATATGAGAACTGCCACCATGGGCACTATCACCATGATTAGTGTCACCGTGGGTATTGTCACCTTGGGCACTGTCAACGTGAGAAATATCACCGTGAGCACTATCACCCTGAGCACTGTCACCAAGGGAACAGCTTCAATGCGGATGGTCACCATGAACACTGTCACACTGGGCACTATCACCGTGAGAACAGTCACCGTGGTCACTGTCACCATGAGCACATTTTCTGTGAGCTCGGTCACCCTTGGTATTGTCACCATTGGTGGTATCGCCGTGAGAGTTGTGAACATGGGCACTCTCACCATGGGCAATATAACCATGAATACTGTCACCCTGTGTATTTTCACCATGGGCACTGTCACTGTGAGCACTACACTGTGAGAGTTGTGACTATGGTCACTGTCACCATGGACACTCTCACCATGAGAACTATCACCATGAACACTGTCACCATGAACACTGTCACTGTGTGCAGGTTCATCATGTGCACTGTCACTGTAAGGACTATCACTGTAAGCAAAGTCACCATGAGCAATATCACCATGGGCACTGTCACCATTTTGCACTGCCACCATATGCAGTGGCACCATGGGTAATATCACCATAGCCACTTTCAACATGAGAAATGTAACCGTGTGGAATGTCGTTATGGGCACTGGCACCATGGGAATCATCACAGTGAGCACTGTCACAACAGGCACTATCAACATGAGAAATCTCACCAGGCTAACTGTCCACATGGGCACTGTCACCGTGAGAAGTGTCACCATGGGCACTGTCACTGTCGGCACTGTCACCATGGGCACTGTCATTGTGGGCACTGTCTCCATGGCCACTGCCACCGTGTGCTCTGTCACCATGAACTCTGTAACAATGCCCATTATCACCGTGTGCACTGTCACCATGGGCACTATCACCGTGAGCACTGTCAGCATGTGCACTGTCACTATTTAGCACTGTCACCAAGTGAACTACCACCATGGGCACTGTCACAATGTTCACTATCACCGTGAGCACGGTTACCATGGGCACTGTAACAATGCACAGTGTCACCATCAGTACTGTCCCAATGGGGACTGCCACCAAGAACACTGTCACCATTAGCATTGTCACGACGAGCACTGGCACCTTGGCACTGCTATTATGAGCACTGTCACCATGAGATCTGTCGCTATGAGAACTGCCACCATGGGTATTTTCAACATGAGTACTGTCACCATGGGTATTGTCACCATGGGCACTGTCACCGTGAGCACTACACCGTGAGAATTGTGACTATGGGCACTGTCACCATGGGCACATTCACGATCGGCACTATCGCCATGAACACTGTCACCATGAGCACTATCACTGTGTGCAGTTTCACAATACACACTATCACCGTAGGGAATATCACCATAAGCAATGTCACCATGAGCAAGATCACCATGGGCACTGTCACCATTTTGCACTGCCACCATGTGCAGTGTCACCATGGGCAATTTCACTATGAGAACTGTCACCATGGGAAATATCACCGTGGGCACTGTCACCATGAGCACTGTCACTATGAGAATTTACACCATTGGTCCTGTCAACATGAGAACTGTCACCATCGGCACTGTCAACATGGAGACCATCACCTTGAGCACTGTCAACATGAGTACTGTCACCATGAGCAATGTCACCATGGTCACATTTAATGTAAGAACTGTCACCACGGGGACTATCACCGTTGGCAATGTCACGGGCTTGTCACCATGAGCACTATCACCATGGGCGATGTCTCCATGGGCAGTTTCACCATGAGCACTGTCACTATTGGCACTCTCAGCATGGGCACTGTCACAATGGGCACCATCACCGTGAGCAGTGTCACCATGGGCCTTGTCACACTGGGTGCTTTTAGCATGGGCACTGTCACCGTGGGCACTGTCTCAATGAGAAGTATAACCATGGGCTTTGTCAGCCTAGGCAGTGTCACTGTGGGCACGGACATCGTGACATCTATCACCATAAACACTGTAAACATGGGCACTGTCACCATGATCACGGTCACCATGAGCATTGATACAATGAGCACTGTTATTTATGGCACTGCCAACATGAGCACTGTCACCATGGGCAAGACACCATGGGCACTGCCACCATGGGCATTGTCACCCTAGGCACTCTCAACATAGGCATTATCACGATGAGAATTGTGAACATGGACACTGTCTCCATGGGCATTAACACCATTAGCACTGTCACCATGAGTACTGTCAGCATGTGCACTGTCACTATTTAGCACTGTCACCAGGTGAACTACCACCATGGGCACTATCACGATGTGCACTATCACCATGAGCACGGTTACCATAGGCACTGTAACAATGTGCAGTGTCACCATCGGTACTGTCTCCATAGGAACTGCCACCAACAGCACTGTCACCATTAACACTGTCACCACCTTGGGACTGTTATTATGAGCATGGTCAGCATGAGAACTGTCGCTGTGAGAACTGCCACCATAGGTATTTTCAACAAGAGTACTGTCACCGTGGGTATTGTCATCATTTGCACTGTCACCATGAGCACTATTACCGTGAGCACTCTCACTGTGGTCACTGACACCATGAGCACTGTTGCCATGGGTACTGGCACAATGCGGACTGGCACCATGAACCCTGTCACTGTGGCCACTATCAATGTGAGCACTCTCACCGTGGTCACTGTCACCATGGGCACTGTTACCAGGAGACCTGTAACCATGGTCACATTCAACATAAGAGCTGTCACCATGGGGACTATCACCTTCGGCACTGTCACCATGGGCACTGTCACCATGAGCACTGTCACCATGGGCCTTGTCACACTGGGCGCTGTCACCGTGAGCACTGCCACAATGGGAAGTATCACCATGGGATTTGTCAGCCTGAGCACTGTCCCCGTGGGCACTGACACCATGACATCTATCACCATAAACACTGTAACAAGGGAACGGTCACCATGAGCACTGCCACAATGGGCCCTGTTATTTATGGCACTGCCAACATGAGCACTGTCACCATGAGCACTGTCACAATGGCCATGACACCATGGGCCCTGTCACCATGGGTATTGTCACCCTAGGTAATCTCGCCATAGGCATTGTCACTGTGAGAATCGTGAACATGGGCAATGTCACCATAAGCACTGTCACCATGAGTACTGTCACCCTGGGTATTTCCACTATGGGCACTGTCACTGTGAGCACTACACCATGAGAATTGTGACTATGGGCACTGTCAACATGGACACTCTCACCATGGGAACTATCACCGTGAACACTGTCAGCATGAACACTGTCACTGTGTGCAGTGTCACCATGCACAATGTCACCGTAAGGACTATCACCGTAAGCAAAGTCACCATGAGCAATGTCACCATGGGCACGGTCACCATTTTGCACTGCCACCATGTGCAGTGTCACCATGGGTAATATCACCATAGGCACTTTCACAGTGAGAAATGTGACCATGCGGAGTGTCTCAATGGGCACTGGCACCATGGGCATTGTCACTGTGAGCACTGTCACAACGGGCACTATCACTATGAAAAATCTCACCATGCTAACTGTCCCCATGGGCACTATCACCGTGAGAAGTGTCACCATGGGCACCGTCACTGTTGGCACTGTCACCATGAACACTGTCACCATGGCTACTATCACTGTGAGAACAGTCACCATGGGCACTGTCAACATGGAGACTATCACCTTGAGCCCTGTCACCATGAGCACTGTCACCATGAGATATTTCAAGAGGGTCACTTTCACCATGAGAACTGTCAACACGGGGACTCTCACCATTGACACTGACTCCAAGGGGTTTTCACGATGAGCACTATCACCATGGGCAGTGTCTCCATGGGAAGGTTCACCATGAGCACTCTCACTATTGGCACTATCACCATCGGCACTGTCATCATCGGCACGGTCTCCGTGAGCACTGTCACAATGGGCATTGTCACACTGGGTGCTTTCACCATGGGCACTGTCACCATTCCACTCTCACCATGGACACTGTGATCTTGGTCACTGCCACCATGGGCTCTGTCACCGTGGGCACTGTCACAATGGGAAGTATAACCATGGGCTTTGTCAGCATGGGCGCTGTCACCGTGGGCATGGCCACCATGACATCTATCACCATAAGCACTGTAAACTTGGGCCCTGTCACCATGAGCACGGTTACCATGAGCACTGCCACAATGAGAACTGTCACTTATGGCACTGTCCACATGAGGAGTGTCACCATGATCACTGTCACCATGGAAAGGAAACCCTGGGCACTGTCACCATGAGCACTCTCACCATGGGAATTGTCACCTTAGGTACAGTCACCATGGGCACTGTCACCGTGAGCACTTTTACCATGAGCTCTGTAACCCTGGGCACTATCACCGTGAGTGTTGTGTACATGGACACTCTCACCATGAGCAATGTCACCATGAATACTGTCACCCTGTGCATTGTCACCATGGGCACTGTCACCATGAGCATTACACCGTGAGAATTGTGACTCTGGGCACTGTCACCATGGGCACATGTGCCATCGGCACTATCGCCGTGAACACTGTCACCATGAGCACTGTCACTGTGTGCAGTTTCAGCATACACACTGTCACCGTAAGCAATGTCACCATGAGCAATATCTCCATGGGCATTGTCACCATTTTGCACTGCCACCACGTGCAGTGTCACCATGGACACTTTTACCGTGAGTACTGTCACCATGGGTAATATCACCATGGGCAATGTCACCCTGAGCACTATTACAGTGAGCACTATCACCATGAGCACTCTCACTGTGGTCACTGTCACCATGAGCACTGTCGCCATGGGTACTGGCACAATGCGGACTGGCACCATGAGCCCTGTCACCGTGGCCACTATCACTGTGAGCACTCTCACCGTGGTCACTGTCACCATTGGCACTGTTACTAGGAGCACTGTCACCATGGTCACATTCAACGTAAGAGCTGTCAACACGGAGACTATCACCATTGGCACTGTCACCATGGGGTTGTCACCATGAGCACTATCACCATGGGCGATGTCTCCATGGGCAGTTTCACCATGAGCACTGTCACTATTGGCACTCTCACCATCGGCACTGTCACCATGGGCACTGTCACCGTGAGCACTGTCACCATGGGCCTTGTCACACTGGGCGCTGTCACCATGGGCACTGTCACCATGAGCACTGTCACAATGGGAAGTATCACCAACGGATTTGTCAGCCTGAGCACTGTCCCTGTGGGCACTGACCCCGTGACATCTATCACCATAAACACTGTAAACATGGGCACTGTCACCATGAGCATGGTCACCATGAGCACTGTCACAACGGGCACTATCACCGTGAGAAATCTCACCATGCTAACTGTCCCCATGGGCACTGTCACCGTGAGAAGTGTCACCATGGGCACTATCACGGTGAGAACAGTCACCATGGTCACTGTCACCATGGGCACTGTCATTAAGAGCATTATCACCCTAAGCACTGTCACTGTGAGAACAGTCACCATGAGCACTGTCAACATGGAAACTATCACCTTGAGCCATGTCACCATGAGCACTGTCACCATGAGATATTTCAACAGGGTCACTTTCACCGTGAGAACTGTGAACACGGGGATTCTCACCATTGACACTGCCTCCGAGGGGTAATCACGATGAGCACTATCACCATGGGCAGTGTCTCCATGGGCAGTTTCACCATGAGCACTCTCACTATTGGCACTATCACCATCGGCACTGTCATCATCGGCACGGTCACCGTGAGCACTGTCACAATGGGCGTTGTCACACTGGGTGCTGTCACCATGGGCACAGTCACCATTCCACTCTCACCATGGGCACTGTGATCTTGGTCACTGTCACCATGGACTCTCTCACCGTGGGCACTGTCACAATGTGAAGTATCACCATGGGCTTTGTCAGCGTGGGCACTGTCACCGTGGGCATGGCCACCATGACATCTATCACCATAAGCACTGTAATCTTGGGCCCTATCACCATGAGCACGGTTACCATGAGCACTGCCACAATGAGAACTGTCACTTATGGCACTGTCCACATGAGGAGTGTCACCATGATCACTGTCACCATGGGCAGGACACCCTGGGTATTGTCACCATGGGCACTGTCACCATGAGCCCACTCACCATGGGAATTGTCAACTTAGGTACTGTCATCATGGGCACTGTCACCGTGAGCACTTTTACCATGAGCTCTGTCACCCTGGGCACTATCACCGTGAGTGTTGTGTACATGGACACTCTCACCATGAGCAATGTCAGAATGAATAATGTTACCCTGTGTATTGTCACCATGGGCACTGTCACCATTAGCATTACACCATGAGAATTGTGACTCTGGGCACTGTCACCATGGGCACATTCGCCATCGGCACTATCGCCAAGAACACTGTCACCGTGAGCCCTGTCACTGTGTGCAGTTTCAGCATACTCACTATCACCGTAAGCAATGTCACCATGAGCAATATCTCCACAGGCACTGTCACCATTTTGCACTGCCACCATGTGCAGTGTCACCATGGACACTTTTACCATGAGTACTGTCACCATGGGTAATATCACCATGGGCACTGTCACTGTGAGCACTGTCACTATGAGAATTGACACCATAGGCCCTGTCAACATGAGAACTGTCACCATCGGCACTGACAACATGGAGAACATCACCTTGAGCACTGTCAACATGAGCACTGTCACCATGAGCAATGTCACCATGGTCACATTCAATGTAAGAACTGTCACCACGGGGACTATCAACATTGGCAATGTCACAGTGGGGTTGTCACCATGAGCACTATCACCGTGGGCAATGTTTCCATGGGCAGTTTCACCATGAGCACTGTCACTATTGGCACTCTCAGCATGGGCATTGTCACAATGGGCACCATCAACGTGAGCACTGTCAACATGGGCCTTGTCACACTGGGTGTTATCAGCATGGGCACTGTCACTGTGGGCACTGTCCCAATGGGAAGTATCACCATGGGCTTTGTCAGCCTAGGCAGTGTCACTGTGGGCACGGACACCGTGACATCTATCACCATAAACACTGTAAACATGGGCACTGTCACCATGAGCACAGTCACCATGAGCATTGTCACAATGAGCACTGTTACTTATGGCACTGCCAACATGAGCACTGTCATTATGGGCATGACAACATGGACACTGTCACCCTAGGCACTCTCACCATAGGCATTATCACTGTGAGAATTGTGAACATGGACACTGTCTCCATGGGCATTATCACCATGTGCAC
Source organism: Mesoplodon mirus (assembly GCF_964341445.2). Lineage (NCBI taxonomy): Eukaryota > Metazoa > Chordata > Mammalia > Artiodactyla > Ziphiidae > Mesoplodon > Mesoplodon mirus. The sequence continues at coordinate 1,924,527 of NW_028295808.1, read as the reverse complement.
TGTCACCATGAGTACTATCACCCAGGGTATTTTTACAATGGGCACTGTCACTGTGAGCACTACACCTTAAGAATTGTGACTATGGGCACTGTCACCATGGAAACTCTCACCATAGATCTATCACCATGAACACTGTCACCATGAACACTCTAACTGTGTGCAGTGTCACCATGCACACTGTCACAATAAGGACTATCACCATAAGCAAAGTCACCATGAGCAATGTCACCATGAGCAAAGTCACCAATTTGCACTGACACCATGTGCAGAGTAACCATGCGTTTTATCACCATAGGCACTTCTACCCTGAGAAATGTGACCATGCAGAATGTCTCTATGGGCACTGGCACCATGGGCACTATCACCGTGAGCACTGTCAGCATGTGCACTGTCACTATTTAGCACTGTCACCAGGTGAACTACCACCATGGGCACTGTCACGATGGGCACTATCACTGTGAGCACGGTTACCATGGGCACTGTAACAATGCACAGTGTCACCATCGGTACTGTCCCGATGGGAACTGCCACCAAGAACAGTGTCACCATTAGCACTGTCACCACGAGCACTGGCACCTGGGCACTGCTATTATGAGCACTGTCACCATGAGATCTGTCGCTATGAGAACTGCCACCATGGGTATTTTCAACATGAGTGCTGTCACCATGGTATTGTCACCATTTGCACTGTCACCATGAACACTATTACCGTGAGCACTCTCACTGTGGTCACTGTCACCATGAGCACTGTCGCCATGGGTACTGGCACAATGTAGACAGACACCATGAGCACTGTCACCATGGGCACCATCAGTGTGAGCACTCTCACCATGGCCACTGTCACCTTGGGCACTGTTACCATGAGCACTGTCACCATAGGCAATGGCACCATGGGCCCTGTCATCATGGGCACTCTCACCATGGGCACTATCAGTGTGAGCAGTGTCACCATGGATACTGCAAACATGAGAACTGTCACCGTGAGTACTGTCACCATGAGTACAGTCCTCACGGGTTGTCACCATGTGCACTGTCACCGTGAGAACTGTCAACAGGGGCACTGTCACCATTTTTCACTGCCACCATGTGCAGTGTCACCATGGGCACTATCACCATGGAAAGTATCACCGTGAACACTGTCACCATGAACACTGCAACTGTGTGCAGTGTCAACATGCACACTGTCACCGTAAGGACTATCACTGTAAGCAAAGTCACTATGAGCAATGTCACCATGGGCACTGTCACCATGAGCACTTGATCACTGAGTACTGTCACCATGGGTAATATCACCATGGGCACTGTCACCGTGAGAACTATCACCGTGAGCAATGCCATGATGGGCACTGGCGCCGTGGGTCTTTTCACTATTAGCACTGAAACAATGTGCACTATCACTGTGAGAAATCTCACCGTGCTAACTGTCCCCAAGGGCACTGTCACAGAGGGAAAAGTCATCATGGGCACTGTCACAGTCAGTATTCTCACCATGGGCACTCTCATTGTGGGCAATGCCTCCGTGAGCACCATTACCATGAACACTGCTACCATGAACACTCTCATGATAAGAACTGTCACCATGGGCACAGACACCATGGGCACTCTCACGGTGTGCACTGTCACCAGGGGCACTGTCACCATGAGCACTGGAACCATGGGCATTCTCACCATGGGCACTATCACCATGAGCAGTATTACCATGGGCACTCTCACTATTTTGCACTGCCACCAGATGCACCATAACCATGTGCACTGTCACCATGGGCAGTGTCACCATCGGTAGTCTAACCATGCGCACTTCCACCACGATCACTGCCACCAAGAGCACTGTCACCATGATCACTGCCACCATGAGCACTGTCACAAGAACTGCCAATATGAGAACTGCCACCATGGGCACTATCACCATGATTAGTGTCACCGTGGGTATTGTCACCTTGGGCACTGTCAACGTGAGAAATATCACCGTGAGCACTATCACCCTGAGCACTGTCACCAAGGGAACAGCTTCAATGCGGATGGTCACCATGAACACTGTCACACTGGGCACTATCACCGTGAGAACAGTCACCGTGGTCACTGTCACCATGAGCACATTTTCTGTGAGCTCGGTCACCCTTGGTATTGTCACCATTGGTGGCATCGCCGTGAGAGTTGTGAACATGGGCACTCTCACCATGGGCAATATAACCATGAATACTGTCACCCTGTGTATTTTCACCATGGGCACTGTCACTGTGAGCACTACACTGTGAGAGTTGTGACTATGGTCACTGTCACCATGGACACTCTCACCATGAGAACTATCACCATGAACACTGTCACCATGAACACTGTCACTGTGTGCAGGTTCATCATGTGCACTGTCACTGTAAGGACTATCACTGTAAGCAAAGTCACCATGAGCAATATCACCATGGGCACTGTCACCATTTTGCACTGCCACCATATGCAGTGGCACCATGGGTAATATCACCATAGCCACTTTCAACATGAGAAATGTAACCGTGTGGAATGTCGTTATGGGCACTGGCACCATGGGAATCATCACAGTGAGCACTGTCACAACAGGCACTATCAACATGAGAAATCTCACCAGGCTAACTGTCCACATGGGCACTGTCACCGTGAGAAGTGTCACCATGGGCACTGTCACTGTCGGCACTGTCACCATGGGCACTGTCATTATGGGCACTGTCTCCATGGCCACTGCCACCGTGTGCTCTGTCACCATGAACTCTGTAACAATGCCCATTATCACCGTGTGCACTGTCACCATGGGCACTATCACCGTGAGCACTGTCAGCATGTGCACTGTCACTATTTAGCACTGTCACCAAGTGAACTACCACCATGGGCACTGTCACAATGTTCACTATCACCGTGAGCACGGTTACCATGGGCACTGTAACAATGCACAGTGTCACCATCAGTACTGTCCCAATGGGGACTGCCACCAAGAACACTGTCACCATTAGCATTGTCACGACGAGCACTGGCACCTTGGCACTGCTATTATGAGCACTGTCACCATGAGATCTGTCGCTATGAGAACTGCCACCATGGGTATTTTCAACATGAGTACTGTCACCATGGGTATTGTCACCATGGGCACTGTCACCGTGAGCACTACACCGTGAGAATTGTGACTATGGGCACTGTCACCATGGGCACATTCACGATCGGCACTATCGCCATGAACACTGTCACCATGAGCACTATCACTGTGTGCAGTTTCACAATACACACTATCACCGTAGGGAATATCACCATAAGCAATGTCACCATGAGCAAGATCACCATGGGCACTGTCACCATTTTGCACTGCCACCATGTGCAGTGTCACCATGGGCAATTTCACTATGAGAACTGTCACCATGGGAAATATCACCGTGGGCACTGTCACCATGAGCACTGTCACTATGAGAATTTACACCATTGGTCCTGTCAACATGAGAACTGTCACCATCGGCACTGTCAACATGGAGACCATCACCTTGAGCACTGTCAACATGAGTACTGTCACCATGAGCAATGTCACCATGGTCACATTTAATGTAAGAACTGTCACCACGGGGACTATCACCGTTGGCAATGTCACGGGCTTGTCACCATGAGCACTATCACCATGGGCGATGTCTCCATGGGCAGTTTCACCATGAGCACTGTCACTATTGGCACTGTCACAATGGGCACCATCACCGTGAGCAGTGTCACCATGGGCCTTGTCACACTGGGTGCTTTTAGCATGGGCACTGTCACCGTGGGCACTGTCTCAATGAGAAGTATAACCATGGGCTTTGTCAGCCTAGGCAGTGTCACTGTGGGCACGGACATCGTGACATCTATCACCATAAACACTGTAAACATGGGCACTGTCACCATGATCACGGTCACCATGAGCATTGATACAATGAGCACTGTTATTTATGGCACTGCCAACATGAGCACTGTCACCATGGGCAAGACACCATGGGCACTGCCACCATGGGCATTGTCACCCTAGGCACTCTCAACATAGGCATTATCACGATGAGAATTGTGAACATGGACACTGTCTCCATGGGCATTAACACCATTAGCACTGTCACCATGAGTACTGTCAGCATGTGCACTGTCACTATTTAGCACTGTCACCAGGTGAACTACCACCATGGGCACTATCACGATGTGCACTATCACCATGAGCACGGTTACCATAGGCACTGTAACAATGTGCAGTGTCACCATCGGTACTGTCTCCATAGGAACTGCCACCAACAGCACTGTCACCATTAACACTGTCACCACCTTGGGACTGTTATTATGAGCATGGTCAGCATGAGAACTGTCGCTGTGAGAACTGCCACCATAGGTATTTTCAACAAGAGTACTGTCACCGTGGGTATTGTCATCATTTGCACTGTCACCATGAGCACTATTACCGTGAGCACTATCACTGTGGTCACTGACACCATGAGCACTGTTGCCATGGGTACTGGCACAATGCGGACTGGCACCATGAACCCTGTCACTGTGGCCACTATCAATGTGAGCACTCTCACCGTGGTCACTGTCACCATGGGCACTGTTACCAGGAGACCTGTAACCATGGTCACATTCAACATAAGAGCTGTCACCATGGGGACTATCACCTTCGGCACTGTCACCATGGGCCTTGTCACACTGGGCGCTGTCACCGTGAGCACTGCCACAATGGGAAGTATCACCATGGGATTTGTCAGCCTGAGCACTGTCCCCGTGGGCACTGACACCATGACATCTATCACCATAAACACTGTAACAAGGGAACGGTCACCATGAGCACTGCCACAATGGGCCCTGTTATTTATGGCACTGCCAACATGAGCACTGTCACCATGAGCACTGTCACAATGGCCATGACACCATGGGCCCTGTCACCATGGGTATTGTCACCCTAGGTAATCTCGCCATAGGCATTGTCACTGTGAGAATCGTGAACATGGGCAATGTCACCATAAGCACTGTCACCATGAGTACTGTCACCCTGGGTATTTCCACTATGGGCACTGTCACTGTGAGCACTACACCATGAGAATTGTGACTATGGGCACTGTCAACATGGACACTCTCACCATGGGAACTATCACCGTGAACACTGTCAGCATGAACACTGTCACTGTGTGCAGTGTCACCATGCACAATGTCACCGTAAGGACTATCACCGTAAGCAAAGTCACCATGAGCAATGTCACCATGGGCACGGTCACCATTTTGCACTGCCACCATGTGCAGTGTCACCATGGGTAATATCACCATAGGCACTTTCACAGTGAGAAATGTGACCATGCGGAGTGTCTCAATGGGCACTGGCACCATGGGCATTGTCACTGTGAGCACTGTCACAACGGGCACTATCACTATGAAAAATCTCACCATGCTAACTGTCCCCATGGGCACTATCACCGTGAGAAGTGTCACCATGGGCACTGTCACTGTTGGCACTGTCACCATGAACACTGTCACCATGGCTACTATCACTGTGAGAACAGTCACCATGGGCACTGTCAACATGGAGACTATCACCTTGAGCCCTGTCACCATGAGCACTGTCACCATGAGATATTTCAAGAGGGTCACTTTCACCATGAGAACTGTCAACACGGGGACTCTCACCATTGACACTGACTCCAAGGGGTTTTCACGATGAGCACTATCACCATGGGCAGTGTCTCCATGGGAAGGTTCACCATGAGCACTCTCACTATTGGCACTATCACCATCGGCACCGTCATCATCGGCACGGTCTCCGTGAGCACTGTCACAATGGGCATTGTCACACTGGGTGCTTTCACCATGGGCACTGTCACCATTCCACTCTCACCATGGACACTGTGATCTTGGTCACTGCCACCATGGGCTCTGTCACCGTGGGCACTGTCACAATGGGAAGTATAACCATGGGCTTTGTCAGCATGGGCGCTGTCACCGTGGGCATGGCCACCATGACATCTATCACCATAAGCACTGTAAACTTGGGCCCTGTCACCATGAGCACGGTTACCATGAGCACTGCCACAATGAGAACTGTCACTTATGGCACTGTCCACATGAGGAGTGTCACCATGATCACTGTCACCATGGAAAGGAAACCCTGGGCACTGTCACCATGAGCACTCTCACCATGGGAATTGTCACCTTAGGTACAGTCACCATGGGCACTGTCACCGTGAGCACTTTTACCATGAGCTCTGTAACCCTGGGCACTATCACCGTGAGTGTTGTGTACATGGACACTCTCACCATGAGCAATGTCACCATGAATACTGTCACCCTGTGCATTGTCACCATGGGCACTGTCACCATGAGCATTACACCGTGAGAATTGTGACTCTGGGCACTGTCACCATGGGCACATGTGCCATCGGCACTATCGCCGTGAACACTGTCACCATGAGCACTGTCACTGTGTGCAGTTTCAGCATACACACTGTCACCGTAAGCAATGTCACCATGAGCAATATCTCCATGGGCATTGTCACCATTTTGCACTGCCACCACGTGCAGTGTCACCATGGACACTTTTACCGTGAGTACTGTCACCATGGGTAATATCACCATGGGCAATGTCACCCTGAGCACTATTACAGTGAGCACTATCACCATGAGCACTCTCACTGTGGTCACTGTCACCATGAGCACTGTCGCCATGGGTACTGGCACAATGCGGACTGGCACCATGAGCCCTGTCACCGTGGCCACTATCACTGTGAGCACTCTCACCGTGGTCACTGTCACCATTGGCACTGTTACTAGGAGCACTGTCACCATGGTCACATTCAACGTAAGAGCTGTCAACACGGAGACTATCACCATTGGCACTGTCACCATGGGGTTGTCACCATGAGCACTATCACCATGGGCGATGTCTCCATGGGCAGTTTCACCATGAGCACTGTCACTATTGGCACTCTCACCATCGGCACTGTCACCATGGGCACTGTCACCGTGAGCACTGTCACCATGGGCCTTGTCACACTGGGCGCTGTCACCATGGGCACTGTCACCATGAGCACTGTCACAATGGGAAGTATCACCAACGGATTTGTCAGCCTGAGCACTGTCCCTGTGGGCACTGACCCCGTGACATCTATCACCATAAACACTGTAAACATGGGCACTGTCACCATGAGCATGGTCACCATGAACACTGTCACAATGGGCACTATCACCGTGAGAAATCTCACCATGCTAACTCTCCCCATGGGCAGTGTCACCGTGAGAAGTGTCACCATGGGCACTATCACGGTGAGAACAGTCACCATGGTCACTGTCACCATGGGCACTGTCATTAAGAGCATTATCACCCTAAGCACTGTCACTGTGAGAACAGTCACCATGAGCACTGTCAACATGGAAACTATCACCTTGAGCCATGTCACCATGAGCACTGTCACCATGAACACTATTACCGTGAGCACTCTCACTGTGGTCACTGTCACCATGAGCACTGTCGCCATGGGTACTGGCACAATGTAGACAGACACCATGAGCACTATCACCATGGGCAGTGTCTCCATGGGCAGTTTCACCATGAGCACTCTCACTATTGGCACTATCACCATCGGCACTGTCATCATCGGCACGGTCACCGTGAGCACTGTCACAATGGGCGTTGTCACACTGGGTGCTGTCACCATGGGCACAGTCACCATTCCACTCTCACCATGGGCACTGTGATCTTGGTCACTGTCACCATGGACTCTCTCACCGTGGGCACTGTCACAATGTGAAGTATCACCATGGGCTTTGTCAGCGTGGGCACTGTCACCGTGGGCATGGCCACCATGACATCTATCACCATAAGCACTGTAATCTTGGGCCCTATCACCATGAGCACGGTTACCATGAGCACTGCCACAATGAGAACTGTCACTTATGGCACTGTCCACATGAGGAGTGTCACCATGATCACTGTCACCATGGGCAGGACACCCTGGGTATTGTCACCATGGGCACTGTCACCATGAGCCCACTCACCATGGGAATTGTCAACTTAGGTACTGTCATCATGGGCACTGTCACCGTGAGCACTTTTACCATGAGCTCTGTCACCCTGGGCACTATCACCGTGAGTGTTGTGTACATGGACACTCTCACCATGAGCAATGTCAGAATGAATAATGTTACCCTGTGTATTGTCACCATGGGCACTGTCACCATTAGCATTACACCATGAGAATTGTGACTCTGGGCACTGTCACCATGGGCACATTCGCCATCGGCACTATCGCCAAGAACACTGTCACCGTGAGCCCTGTCACTGTGTGCAGTTTCAGCATACTCACTATCACCGTAAGCAATGTCACCATGAGCAATATCTCCACAGGCACTGTCACCATTTTGCACTGCCACCATGTGCAGTGTCACCATGGACACTTTTACCATGAGTACTGTCACCATGGGTAATATCACCATGGGCACTGTCACTGTGAGCACTGTCACTATGAGAATTGACACCATAGGCCCTGTCAACATGAGAACTGTCACCATCGGCACTGACAACATGGAGAACATCACCTTGAGCACTGTCAACATGAGCACTGTCACCATGAGCAATGTCACCATGGTCACATTCAATGTAAGAACTGTCACCACGGGGACTATCAACATTGGCAATGTCACAGTGGGGTTGTCACCATGAGCACTATCACCGTGGGCAATGTTTCCATGGGCAGTTTCACCATGAGCACTGTCACTATTGGCACTCTCAGCATGGGCATTGTCACAATGGGCACCATCAACGTGAGCACTGTCAACATGGGCCTTGTCACACTGGGTGTTATCAGCATGGGCACTGTCACTGTGGGCACTGTCCCAATGGGAAGTATCACCATGGGCTTTGTCAGCCTAGGCAGTGTCACTGTGGGCACGGACACCGTGACATCTATCACCATAAACACTGTAAACATGGGCACTGTCACCATGAGCACAGTCACCATGAGCATTGTCACAATGAGCACTGTTACTTATGGCACTGCCAACATGAGCACTGTCATTATGGGCATGACAACATGGACACTGTCACCCTAGGCACTCTCACCATAGGCATTATCACTGTGAGAATTGTGAACATGGACACTGTCTCCATGGGCATTATCACCATGTGCACTGTCACCATGAGTACTATCACCCAGGGTATTTTTACAATGGGCACTGTCACTGTGAGCACTACACCTTAAGAATTGTGACTATGGGCACTGTCACCATGGAAACTCTCACCATAGATCTATCACCATGAACACTGTCACCATGAACACTCTAACTGTGTGCAGTGTCACCATGCACACTGTCACAATAAGGACTATCACCATAAGCAAAGTCACCATGAGCAATGTCACCATGAGCAAAGTCACCAATTTGCACTGACACCATGTGCAGAGTAACCATGCGTTTTATCACCATAGGCACTTCTACCCTGAGAAATGTGACCATGCAGAATGTCTCTATGGGCACTGGCACCATGGGCACTATCACCGTGAGCACTGTCAGCATGTGCACTGTCACTATTTAGCACTGTCACCAGGTGAACTACCACCATGGGCACTGTCACGATGGGCACTATCACTGTGAGCACGGTTACCATGGGCACTGTAACAATGCACAGTGTCACCATCGGTACTGTCCCGATGGGAACTGCCACCAAGAACAGTGTCACCATTAGCACTGTCACCACGAGCACTGGCACCTGGGCACTGCTATTATGAGCACTGTCACCATGAGATCTGTCGCTATGAGAACTGCCACCATGGGTATTTTCAACATGAGTACTGTCACCATGGTATTGTCACCATTTGCACTGTCACCATGAACACTATTACCGTGAGCACTCTCACTGTGGTCACTGTCACCATGAGCACTGTCGCCATGGGTACTGGCACAATGTAGACAGACACCATGAGCACTGTCACCATGGGCACCATCAGTGTGAGCACTCTCACCATGGCCACTGTCACCTTGGGCACTGTTACCATGAGCACTGTCACCATAGGCAATGGCACCATGGGCCCTGTCATCATGGGCACTCTCACCATGGGCACTATCAGTGTGAGCAGTGTCACCATGGATACTGCAAACATGAGAACTGTCACCGTGAGTACTGTCACCATGAGTACAGTCCTCACGGGTTGTCACCATGTGCACTGTCACCGTGAGAACTGTCAACAGGGGCACTGTCACCATTTTTCACTGCCACCATGTGCAGTGTCACCATGGGCACTATCACCATGGAAAGTATCACCGTGAACACTGTCACCATGAACACTGCAACTGTGTGCAGTGTCAACATGCACACTGTCACCGTAAGGACTATCACTGTAAGCAAAGTCACTATGAGCAATGTCACCATGGGCACTGTCACCATGAGCACTTGATCACTGAGTACTGTCACCATGGGTAATATCACCATGGGCACTGTCACCGTGAGAACTATCACCGTGAGCAATGCCATGATGGGCACTGGCGCCGTGGGTCTTTTCACTATTAGCACTGAAACAATGTGCACTATCACTGTGAGAAATCTCACCGTGCTAACTGTCCCCAAGGGCACTGTCACAGAGGGAAAAGTCATCATGGGCACTGTCACAGTCAGTATTCTCACCATGGGCACTCTCATTGTGGGCAATGCCTCCGTGAGCACCATTACCATGAACACTGCTACCATGAACACTCTCATGATAAGAACTGTCACCATGGGCACAGACACCATGGGCACTCTCACGGTGTGCACTGTCACCAGGGGCACTGTCAAAATGGGCACTGTCACCATGAGCACTGGAACCATGGGCATTCTCACCATGGGCACTATCACCATGAGCAGTATTACCATGGGCACTCTCACTATTTTGCACTGCCACCAGATGCACCATAACCATGTGCACTGTCACCATGGGCAGTGTCACCATCGGTAGTCTAACCATGCGCACTTCCACCACGATCACTGCCACCAAGAGCACTGTCACCATGATCACTGCCACCATGAGCACTGTCACAAGAACTGCCAATATGAGAACTGCCACCATGGGCACTATCACCATGATTAGTGTCACCGTGGGTATTGTCACCTTGGGCACTGTCAACGTGAGACATATCACCGTGAGCACTATCACCCTGAGCACTGTCACCAAGGGAACAGCTTCAATGCGGATGGTCACCATGAACACTGTCACACTGGGCACTATCACCGTGAGAACAGTCACCGTGGTCACTGTCACCATGAGCACATTTTCTGTGAGCTCGGTCACCCTTGGTATTGTCACCATTGGTGGTATCGCCGTGAGAGTTGTGAACATGGGCACTCTCACCATGGGCAATATAACCATGAATACTGTCACCCTGTGTATTTTCACCATGGGCACTGTCACTGTGAGCACTACACTGTGAGAGTTGTGACTATGGTCACTGTCACCATGGACACTCTCACCATGAGAACTATCACCATGAACACTGTCACCATGAACACTGTCACTGTGTGCAGGTTCATCATGTGCACTGTCACTGTAAGGACTATCACTGTAAGCAAAGTCACCATGAGCAATATCACCATGGGCACTGTCACCATTTTGCACTGCCACCATATGCAGTGGCACCATGGGTAATATCACCATAGCCACTTTCAACATGAGAAATGTAACCGTGTGGAATGTCGTTATGGGCACTGGCACCATGGGAATCATCACAGTGAGCACTGTCACAACAGGCACTATCAACATGAGAAATCTCACCAGGCTAACTGTCCACATGGGCACTGTCACCGTGAGAAGTGTCACCATGGGCACTGTCACTGTCGGCACTGTCACCATGGGCACTGTCATTGTGGGCACTGTCTCCATGGCCACTGCCACCGTGTGCTCTGTCACCATGAACTCTGTAACAATGCCCATTATCACCGTGTGCACTGTCACCATGGGCACTATCACCGTGAGCACTGTCAGCATGTGCACTGTCACTATTTAGCACTGTCACCAAGTGAACTACCACCATGGGCACTGTCACAATGTTCACTATCACCGTGAGCACGGTTACCATGGGCACTGTAACAATGCACAGTGTCACCATCAGTACTGTCCCAATGGGGACTGCCACCAAGAACACTGTCACCATTAGCATTGTCACGACGAGCACTGGCACCTTGGCACTGCTATTATGAGCACTGTCACCATGAGATCTGTCGCTATGAGAACTGCCACCATGGGTATTTTCAACATGAGTACTGTCACCATGGGTATTGTCACCATGGGCACTGTCACCGTGAGCACTACACCGTGAGAATTGTGACTATGGGCACTGTCACCATGGGCACATTCACGATCGGCACTATCGCCATGAACACTGTCACCATGAGCACTATCACTGTGTGCAGTTTCACAATACACACTATCACCGTAGGGAATATCACCATAAGCAATGTCACCATGAGCAAGATCACCATGGGCACTGTCACCATTTTGCACTGCCACCATGTGCAGTGTCACCATGGGCAATTTCACTATGAGAACTGTCACCATGGGAAATATCACCGTGGGCACTGTCACCATGAGCACTGTCACTATGAGAATTTACACCATTGGTCCTGTCAACATGAGAACTGTCACCATCGGCACTGTCAACATGGAGACCATCACCTTGAGCACTGTCAACATGAGTACTGTCACCATGAGCAATGTCACCATGGTCACATTTAATGTAAGAACTGTCACCACGGGGACTATCACCGTTGGCAATGTCACGGGCTTGTCACCATGAGCACTATCACCATGGGCGATGTCTCCATGGGCAGTTTCACCATGAGCACTGTCACTATTGGCACTGTCACAATGGGCACCATCACCGTGAGCAGTGTCACCATGGGCCTTGTCACACTGGGTGCTTTTAGCATGGGCACTGTCACCGTGGGCACTGTCTCAATGAGAAGTATAACCATGGGCTTTGTCAGCCTAGGCAGTGTCACTGTGGGCACGGACATCGTGACATCTATCACCATAAACACTGTAAACATGGGCACTGTCACCATGATCACGGTCACCATGAGCATTGATACAATGAGCACTGTTATTTATGGCACTGCCAACATGAGCACTGTCACCATGGGCAAGACACCATGGGCACTGCCACCATGGGCATTGTCACCCTAGGCACTCTCAACATAGGCATTATCACTATGAGAATTGTGAACATGGACACTGTCTCCATGGGCATTAACACCATTAGCACTGTCACCATGAGTACTGTCAGCATGTGCACTGTCACTATTTAGCACTGTCACCAGGTGAACTACCACCATGGGCACTATCACGATGTGCACTATCACCATGAGCACGGTTACCATAGGCACTGTAACAATGTGCAGTGTCACCATCGGTACTGTCTCCATAGGAACTGCCACCAACAGCACTGTCACCATTAACACTGTCACCACCTTGGGACTGTTATTATGAGCATGGTCAGCATGAGAACTGTCGCTGTGAGAACTGCCACCATAGGTATTTTCAACAAGAGTACTGTCACCGTGGGTATTGTCATCATTTGCACTGTCACCATGAGCACTATTACCGTGAGCACTATCACTGTGGTCACTGACACCATGAGCACTGTTGCCATGGGTACTGGCACAATGCGGACTGGCACCATGAACCCTGTCACTGTGGCCACTATCAATGTGAGCACTCTCACCGTGGTCACTGTCACCATGGGCACTGTTACCAGGAGACCTGTAACCATGGTCACATTCAACATAAGAGCTGTCACCATGGGGACTATCACCTTCGGCACTGTCACCATGGGCACTGTCACCATGAGCACTGTCACCATGGGCCTTGTCACACTGGGCGCTGTCACCGTGAGCACTGCCACAATGGGAAGTATCACCATGGGATTTGTCAGCCTGAGCACTGTCCCCGTGGGCACTGACACCATGACATCTATCACCATAAACACTGTAACAAGGGAACGGTCACCATGAGCACTGCCACAATGGGCCCTGTTATTTATGGCACTGCCAACATGAGCACTGTCACCATGAGCACTGTCACAATGGCCATGACACCATGGGCCCTGTCACCATGGGTATTGTCACCCTAGGTAATCTCGCCATAGGCATTGTCACTGTGAGAATCGTGAACATGGGCAATGTCACCATAAGCACTGTCACCATGAGTACTGTCACCCTGGGTATTTCCACTATGGGCACTGTCACTGTGAGCACTACACCATGAGAATTGTGACTATGGGCACTGTCAACATGGACACTCTCACCATGGGAACTATCACCGTGAACACTGTCAGCATGAACACTGTCACTGTGTGCAGTGTCACCATGCACAATGTCACCGTAAGGACTATCACCGTAAGCAAAGTCACCATGAGCAATGTCACCATGGGCACGGTCACCATTTTGCACTGCCACCATGTGCAGTGTCACCATGGGTAATATCACCATAGGCACTTTCACAGTGAGAAATGTGACCATGCGGAGTGTCTCAATGGGCACTGGCACCATGGGCATTGTCACTGTGAGCACTGTCACAACGGGCACTATCACTATGAAAAATCTCACCATGCTAACTGTCCCCATGGGCACTATCACCGTGAGAAGTGTCACCATGGGCACTGTCACTGTTGGCACTGTCACCATGAACACTGTCACCATGGCTACTATCACTGTGAGAACAGTCACCATGGGCACTGTCAACATGGAGACTATCACCTTGAGCCCTGTCACCATGAGCACTGTCACCATGAGATATTTCAAGAGGGTCACTTTCACCATGAGAACTGTCAACACGGGGACTCTCACCATTGACACTGACTCCAAGGGGTTTTCACGATGAGCACTATCACCATGGGCAGTGTCTCCATGGGAAGGTTCACCATGAGCACTCTCACTATTGGCACTATCACCATCGGCACTGTCATCATCGGCACGGTCTCCGTGAGCACTGTCACAATGGGCATTGTCACACTGGGTGCTTTCACCATGGGCACTGTCACCATTCCACTCTCACCATGGACACTGTGATCTTGGTCACTGCCACCATGGGCTCTGTCACCGTGGGCACTGTCACAATGGGAAGTATAACCATGGGCTTTGTCAGCATGGGCGCTGTCACCGTGGGCATGGCCACCATGACATCTATCACCATAAGCACTGTAAACTTGGGCCCTGTCACCATGAGCACGGTTACCATGAGCACTGCCACAATGAGAACTGTCACTTATGGCACTGTCCACATGAGGAGTGTCACCATGATCACTGTCACCATGGAAAGGAAACCCTGGGCACTGTCACCATGAGCACTCTCACCATGGGAATTGTCACCTTAGGTACAGTCACCATGGGCACTGTCACCGTGAGCACTTTTACCATGAGCTCTGTAACCCTGGGCACTATCACCGTGAGTGTTGTGTACATGGACACTCTCACCATGAGCAATGTCACCATGAATACTGTCACCCTGTGCATTGTCACCATGGGCACTGTCACCATGAGCATTACACCGTGAGAATTGTGACTCTGGGCACTGTCACCATGGGCACATGTGCCATCGGCACTATCGCCGTGAACACTGTCACCATGAGCACTGTCACTGTGTGCAGTTTCAGCATACACACTGTCACCGTAAGCAATGTCACCATGAGCAATATCTCCATGGGCATTGTCACCATTTTGCACTGCCACCACGTGCAGTGTCACCATGGACACTTTTACCGTGAGTACTGTCACCATGGGTAATATCACCATGGGCAATGTCACCCTGAGCACTATTACAGTGAGCACTATCACCATGAGCACTCTCACTGTGGTCACTGTCACCATGAGCACTGTCGCCATGGGTACTGGCACAATGCGGACTGGCACCATGAGCCCTGTCACCGTGGCCACTATCACTGTGAGCACTCTCACCGTGGTCACTGTCACCATTGGCACTGTTACTAGGAGCACTGTCACCATGGTCACATTCAACGTAAGAGCTGTCAACACGGAGACTATCACCATTGGCACTGTCACCATGGGGTTGTCACCATGAGCACTATCACCATGGGCGATGTCTCCATGGGCAGTTTCACCATGAGCACTGTCACTATTGGCACTCTCACCATCGGCACTGTCACCATGGGCACTGTCACCGTGAGCACTGTCACCATGGGCCTTGTCACACTGGGCGCTGTCACCATGGGCACTGTCACCATGAGCACTGTCACAATGGGAAGTATCACCAACGGATTTGTCAGCCTGAGCACTGTCCCTGTGGGCACTGACCCCGTGACATCTATCACCATAAACACTGTAAACATGGGCACTGTCACCATGAGCATGGTCACCATGAGCACTGTCACAATGGGCACTATCACCGTGAGAAATCTCACCATGCTAACTGTCCCCATGGGCACTGTCACCGTGAGAAGTGTCACCATGGGCACTATCACGGTGAGAACAGTCACCATGGTCACTGTCACCATGGGCACTGTCATTAAGAGCATTATCACCCTAAGCACTGTCACTGTGAGAACAGTCACCATGAGCACTGTCAACATGGAAACTATCACCTTGAGCCATGTCACCATGAGCACTGTCACCATGAGATATTTCAACAGGGTCACTTTCACCGTGAGAACTGTGAACACGGGGATTCTCACCATTGACACTGCCTCCGAGGGGTAATCACGATGAGCACTATCACCATGGGCAGTGTCTCCATGGGCAGTTTCACCATGAGCACTCTCACTATTGGCACTATCACCATCGGCACTGTCATCATCGGCACGGTCACCGTGAGCACTGTCACAATGGGCGTTGTCACACTGGGTGCTGTCACCATGGGCACAGTCACCATTCCACTCTCACCATGGGCACTGTGATCTTGGTCACTGTCACCATGGACTCTCTCACCGTGGGCACTGTCACAATGTGAAGTATCACCATGGGCTTTGTCAGCGTGGGCACTGTCACCGTGGGCATGGCCACCATGACATCTATCACCATAAGCACTGTAATCTTGGGCCCTATCACCATGAGCACGGTTACCATGAGCACTGCCACAATGAGAACTGTCACTTATGGCACTGTCCACATGAGGAGTGTCACCATGATCACTGTCACCATGGGCAGGACACCCTGGGTATTGTCACCATGGGCACTGTCACCATGAGCCCACTCACCATGGGAATTGTCAACTTAGGTACTGTCATCATGGGCACTGTCACCGTGAGCACTTTTACCATGAGCTCTGTCACCCTGGGCACTATCACCGTGAGTGTTGTGTACATGGACACTCTCACCATGAGCAATGTCAGAATGAATAATGTTACCCTGTGTATTGTCACCATGGGCACTGTCACCATTAGCATTACACCATGAGAATTGTGACTCTGGGCACTGTCACCATGGGCACATTCGCCATCGGCACTATCGCCAAGAACACTGTCACCGTGAGCCCTGTCACTGTGTGCAGTTTCAGCATACTCACTATCACCGTAAGCAATGTCACCATGAGCAATATCTCCACAGGCACTGTCACCATTTTGCACTGCCACCATGTGCAGTGTCACCATGGACACTTTTACCATGAGTACTGTCACCATGGGTAATATCACCATGGGCACTGTCACTGTGAGCACTGTCACTATGAGAATTGACACCATAGGCCCTGTCAACATGAGAACTGTCACCATCGGCACTGACAACATGGAGAACATCACCTTGAGCACTGTCACCATGAGCACTGTCACCATGAGCAATGTCACCATGGTCACATTCAATGTAAGAACTGTCACCACGGGGACTATCAACATTGGCAATGTCACAGTGGGGTTGTCACCATGAGCACTATCACCGTGGGCAATGTTTCCATGGGCAGTTTCACCATGAGCACTGTCACTATTGGCACTCTCAGCATGGGCATTGTCACAATGGGCACCATCAATGTGAGCACTGTCAACATGGGCCTTGTCACACTGGGTGTTATCAGCATGGGCACTGTCACTGTGGGCACTGTCCCAATGGGAAGTATCACCATGGGCTTTGTCAGCCTAGGCAGTGTCACTGTGGGCACGGACACCGTGACATCTATCACCATAAACACTGTAAACATGGGCACTGTCACCATGAGCACAGTCACCATGAGCATTGTCACAATGAGCACTGTTACTTATGGCACTGCCAACATGAGCACTGTCATTATGGGCATGACAACATGGACACTGTCACCCTAGGCACTCTCACCATAGGCATTATCACTGTGAGAATTGTGAACATGGACACTGTCTCCATGGGCATTATCACCATGTGCACTGTCACCATGAGTACTATCACCAAGGGTATTTTTACAATGGGCACTGTCACTGTGAGCACTACACCTTAAGAATTGTGACTATGGGCACTGTCACCATGGAAACTCTCACCATAGATCTATCACCATGAACACTGTCACCATGAACACTCTAACTGTGTGCAGTGTCACCATGCACACTGTCACAATAAGGACTATCACCATAAGCAAAGTCACCATGAGCAATGTCACCATGAGCAAAGTCACCAATTTGCACTGACACCATGTGCAGAGTAACCATGCGTTTTATCACCATAGGCACTTCTACCCTGAGAAATGTGACCATGCAGAATGTCTCTATGGGCACTGGCACCATGGGCACTATCACCGTGAGCACTGTCAGCATGTGCACTGTCACTATTTAGCACTGTCACCAGGTGAACTACCACCATGGGCACTGTCACGATGGGCACTATCACTGTGAGCACGGTTACCATGGGCACTGTAACAATGCACAGTGTCACCATCGGTACTGTCCCGATGGGAACTGCCACCAAGAACAGTGTCACCATTAGCACTGTCACCACGAGCACTGGCACCTGGGCACTGCTATTATGAGCACTGTCACCATGAGATCTGTCGCTATGAGAACTGCCACCATGGGTATTTTCAACATGAGTGCTGTCACCATGGTATTGTCACCATTTGCACTGTCACCATGAACACTATTACCGTGAGCACTCTCACTGTGGTCACTGTCACCATGAGCACTGTCGCCATGGGTACTGGCACAATGTAGACAGACACCATGAGCACTATCACCATGGGCAGTGTCTCCATGGGCAGTTTCACCATGAGCACTCTCACTATTGGCACTATCACCATCGGCACTGTCATCATCGGCACGGTCACCGTGAGCACTGTCACAATGGGCGTTGTCACACTGGGTGCTGTCACCATGGGCACAGTCACCATTCCACTCTCACCATGGGCACTGTGATCTTGGTCACTGTCACCATGGACTCTCTCACCGTGGGCACTGTCACAATGTGAAGTATCACCATGGGCTTTGTCAGCGTGGGCACTGTCACCATGGGCATGGCCACCATGACATCTATCACCATAAGCACTGTAATCTTGGGCCCTATCACCATGAGCACGGTTACCATGAGCACTGCCACAATGAGAACTGTCACTTATGGCACTGTCCACATGAGGAGTGTCACCATGATCACTGTCACCATGGGCAGGACACCCTGGGTATTGTCACCATGGGCACTGTCACCATGAGCCCACTCACCATGGGAATTGTCAACTTAGGTACTGTCATCATGGGCACTGTCACCGTGAGCACTTTTACCATGAGCTCTGTCACCCTGGGCACTATCACCGTGAGTGTTGTGTACATGGACACTCTCACCATGAGCAATGTCAGAATGAATAATGTTACCCTGTGTATTGTCACCATGGGCACTGTCACCATTAGCATTACACCATGAGAATTGTGACTCTGGGCACTGTCACCATGGGCACATTCGCCATCGGCACTATCGCCAAGAACACTGTCACCGTGAGCCCTGTCACTGTGTGCAGTTTCAGCATACTCACTATCACCGTAAGCAATGTCACCATGAGCAATATCTCCACAGGCACTGTCACCATTTTGCACTGCCACCATGTGCAGTGTCACCATGGACACTTTTACCATGAGTACTGTCACCATGGGTAATATCACCATGGGCACTGTCACTGTGAGCACTGTCACTATGAGAATTGACACCATAGGCCCTGTCAACATGAGAACTGTCACCATCGGCACTGACAACATGGAGAACATCACCTTGAGCACTGTCAACATGAGCACTGTCACCATGAGCAATGTCACCATGGTCACATTCAATGTAAGAACTGTCACCACGGGGACTATCAACATTGGCAATGTCACAGTGGGGTTGTCACCATGAGCACTATCACCGTGGGCAATGTTTCCATGGGCAGTTTCACCATGAGCACTGTCACTATTGGCACTCTCAGCATGGGCATTGTCACAATGGGCACCATCAATGTGAGCACTGTCAACATGGGCCTTGTCACACTGGGTGTTATCAGCATGGGCACTGTCACTGTGGGCACTGTCCCAATGGGAAGTATCACCATGGGCTTTGTCAGCCTAGGCAGTGTCACTGTGGGCACGGACACCGTGACATCTATCACCATAAACACTGTAAACATGGGCACTGTCACCATGAGCACAGTCACCATGAGCATTGTCACAATGAGCACTGTTACTTATGGCACTGCCAACATGAGCACTGTCATTATGGGCATGACAACATGGACACTGTCACCCTAGGCACTCTCACCATAGGCATTATCACTGTGAGAATTGTGAACATGGACACTGTCTCCATGGGCATTATCACCATGTGCACTGTCACCATGAGTACTATCACCAAGGGTATTTTTACAATGGGCACTGTCACTGTGAGCACTACACCTTAAGAATTGTGACTATGGGCACTGTCACCATGGAAACTCTCACCATAGATCTATCACCATGAACACTGTCACCATGAACACTCTAACTGTGTGCAGTGTCACCATGCACACTGTCACAATAAGGACTATCACCATAAGCAAAGTCACCATGAGCAATGTCACCATGAGCAAAGTCACCAATTTGCACTGACACCATGTGCAGAGTAACCATGCGTTTTATCACCATAGGCACTTCTACCCTGAGAAATGTGACCATGCAGAATGTCTCTATGGGCACTGGCACCATGGGCACTATCACCGTGAGCACTGTCAGCATGTGCACTGTCACTATTTAGCACTGTCACCAGGTGAACTACCACCATGGGCACTGTCACGATGGGCACTATCACTGTGAGCACGGTTACCATGGGCACTGTAACAATGCACAGTGTCACCATCGGTACTGTCCCGATGGGAACTGCCACCAAGAACAGTGTCACCATTAGCACTGTCACCACGAGCACTGGCACCTGGGCACTGCTATTATGAGCACTGTCACCATGAGATCTGTCGCTATGAGAACTGCCACCATGGGTATTTTCAACATGAGTACTGTCACCATGGTATTGTCACCATTTGCACTGTCACCATGAACACTATTACCGTGAGCACTCTCACTGTGGTCACTGTCACCATGAGCACTGTCGCCATGGGTACTGGCACAATGTAGACAGACACCATGAGCACTATCACCATGGGCAGTGTCTCCATGGGCAGTTTCACCATGAGCACTCTCACTATTGGCACTATCACCATCGGCACTGTCATCATCGGCACGGTCACCGTGAGCACTGTCACAATGGGCGTTGTCACACTGGGTGCTGTCACCATGGGCACAGTCACCATTCCACTCTCACCATGGGCACTGTGATCTTGGTCACTGTCACCATGGACTCTCTCACCGTGGGCACTGTCACAATGTGAAGTATCACCATGGGCTTTGTCAGCGTGGGCACTGTCACCGTGGGCATGGCCACCATGACATCTATCACCATAAGCACTGTAATCTTGGGCCCTATCACCATGAGCACGGTTACCATGAGCACTGCCACAATGAGAACTGTCACTTATGGCACTGTCCACATGAGGAGTGTCACCATGATCACTGTCACCATGGGCAGGACACCCTGGGTATTGTCACCATGGGCACTGTCACCATGAGCCCACTCACCATGGGAATTGTCAACTTAGGTACTGTCATCATGGGCACTGTCACCGTGAGCACTTTTACCATGAGCTCTGTCACCCTGGGCACTATCACCGTGAGTGTTGTGTACATGGACACTCTCACCATGAGCAATGTCAGAATGAATAATGTTACCCTGTGTATTGTCACCATGGGCACTGTCACCATTAGCATTACACCATGAGAATTGTGACTCTGGGCACTGTCACCATGGGCACATTCGCCATCGGCACTATCGCCAAGAACACTGTCACCGTGAGCCCTGTCACTGTGTGCAGTTTCAGCATACTCACTATCACCGTAAGCAATGTCACCATGAGCAATATCTCCACAGGCACTGTCACCATTTTGCACTGCCACCATGTGCAGTGTCACCATGGACACTTTTACCATGAGTACTGTCACCATGGGTAATATCACCATGGGCACTGTCACTGTGAGCACTGTCACTATGAGAATTGACACCATAGGCCCTGTCAACATGAGAACTGTCACCATCGGCACTGACAACATGGAGAACATCACCTTGAGCACTGTCAACATGAGCACTGTCACCATGAGCAATGTCACCATGGTCACATTCAATGTAAGAACTGTCACCACGGGGACTATCAACATTGGCAATGTCACAGTGGGGTTGTCACCATGAGCACTATCACCGTGGGCAATGTTTCCATGGGCAGTTTCACCATGAGCACTGTCACTATTGGCACTCTCAGCATGGGCATTGTCACAATGGGCACCATCAATGTGAGCACTGTCAACATGGGCCTTGTCACACTGGGTGTTATCAGCATGGGCACTGTCACTGTGGGCACTGTCCCAATGGGAAGTATCACCATGGGCTTTGTCAGCCTAGGCAGTGTCACTGTGGGCACGGACACCGTGACATCTATCACCATAAACACTGTAAACATGGGCACTGTCACCATGAGCACAGTCACCATGAGCATTGTCACAATGAGCACTGTTACTTATGGCACTGCCAACATGAGCACTGTCATTATGGGCATGACAACATGGACACTGTCACCCTAGGCACTCTCACCATAGGCATTATCACTGTGAGAATTGTGAACATGGACACTGTCTCCATGGGCATTATCACCATGTGCACTGTCACCATGAGTACTATCACCCAGGGTATTTTTACAATGGGCACTGTCACTGTGAGCACTACACCTTAAGAATTGTGACTATGGGCACTGTCACCATGGAAACTCTCACCATAGATCTATCACCATGAACACTGTCACCATGAACACTCTAACTGTGTGCAGTGTCACCATGCACACTGTCACAATAAGGACTATCACCATAAGCAAAGTCACCATGAGCAATGTCACCATGAGCAAAGTCACCAATTTGCACTGACACCATGTGCAGAGTAACCATGCGTTTTATCACCATAGGCACTTCTACCCTGAGAAATGTGACCATGCAGAATGTCTCTATGGGCACTGGCACCATGGGCACTATCACCGTGAGCACTGTCAGCATGTGCACTGTCACTATTTAGCACTGTCACCAGGTGAACTACCACCATGGGCACTGTCACGATGGGCACTATCACTGTGAGCACGGTTACCATGGGCACTGTAACAATGCACAGTGTCACCATCGGTACTGTCCCGATGGGAACTGCCACCAAGAACAGTGTCACCATTAGCACTGTCACCACGAGCACTGGCACCTGGGCACTGCTATTATGAGCACTGTCACCATGAGATCTGTCGCTATGAGAACTGCCACCATGGGTATTTTCAACATGAGTACTGTCACCATGGTATTGTCACCATTTGCACTGTCACCATGAACACTATTACCGTGAGCACTCTCACTGTGGTCACTGTCACCATGAGCACTGTCGCCATGGGTACTGGCACAATGTAGACAGACACCATGAGCACTGTCACCATGGGCACCATCAGTGTGAGCACTCTCACCATGGCCACTGTCACCTTGGGCACTGTTACCATGAGCACTGTCACCATAGGCAATGGCACCATGGGCCCTGTCATCATGGGCACTCTCACCATGGGCACTATCAGTGTGAGCAGTGTCACCATGGATACTGCAAACATGAGAACTGTCACCGTGAGTACTGTCACCATGAGTACAGTCCTCACGGGTTGTCACCATGTGCACTGTCACCGTGAGAACTGTCAACAGGGGCACTGTCACCATTTTTCACTGCCACCATGTGCAGTGTCACCATGGGCACTATCACCATGGAAAGTATCACCGTGAACACTGTCACCATGAACACTGCAACTGTGTGCAGTGTCAACATGCACACTGTCACCGTAAGGACTATCACTGTAAGCAAAGTCACTATGAGCAATGTCACCATGGGCACTGTCACCATGAGCACTTGATCACTGAGTACTGTCACCATGGGTAATATCACCATGGGCACTGTCACCGTGAGAACTATCACCGTGAGCAATGCCATGATGGGCACTGGCGCCGTGGGTCTTTTCACTATTAGCACTGAAACAATGTGCACTATCACTGTGAGAAATCTCACCGTGCTAACTGTCCCCAAGGGCACTGTCACAGAGGGAAAAGTCATCATGGGCACTGTCACAGTCAGTATTCTCACCATGGGCACTCTCATTGTGGGCAATGCCTCCGTGAGCACCATTACCATGAACACTGCTACCATGAACACTCTCATGATAAGAACTGTCACCATGGGCACAGACACCATGGGCACTCTCACGGTGTGCACTGTCACCAGGGGCACTGTCAAAATGGGCACTGTCACCATGAGCACTGGAACCATGGGCATTCTCACCATGGGCACTATCACCATGAGCAGTATTACCATGGGCACTCTCACTATTTTGCACTGCCACCAGATGCACCATAACCATGTGCACTGTCACCATGGGCAGTGTCACCATCGGTAGTCTAACCATGCGCACTTCCACCACGATCACTGCCACCAAGAGCACTGTCACCATGATCACTGCCACCATGAGCACTGTCACAAGAACTGCCAATATGAGAACTGCCACCATGGGCACTATCACCATGATTAGTGTCACCGTGGGTATTGTCACCTTGGGCACTGTCAACGTGAGACATATCACCGTGAGCACTATCACCCTGAGCACTGTCACCAAGGGAACAGCTTCAATGCGGATGGTCACCATGAACACTGTCACACTGGGCACTATCACCGTGAGAACAGTCACCGTGGTCACTGTCACCATGAGCACATTTTCTGTGAGCTCGGTCACCCTTGGTATTGTCACCATTGGTGGTATCGCCGTGAGAGTTGTGAACATGGGCACTCTCACCATGGGCAATATAACCATGAATACTGTCACCCTGTGTATTTTCACCATGGGCACTGTCACTGTGAGCACTACACTGTGAGAGTTGTGACTATGGTCACTGTCACCATGGACACTCTCACCATGAGAACTATCACCATGAACACTGTCACCATGAACACTGTCACTGTGTGCAGGTTCATCATGTGCACTGTCACTGTAAGGACTATCACTGTAAGCAAAGTCACCATGAGCAATATCACCATGGGCACTGTCACCATTTTGCACTGCCACCATATGCAGTGGCACCATGGGTAATATCACCATAGCCACTTTCAACATGAGAAATGTAACCGTGTGGAATGTCGTTATGGGCACTGGCACCATGGGAATCATCACAGTGAGCACTGTCACAACAGGCACTATCAACATGAGAAATCTCACCAGGCTAACTGTCCACATGGGCACTGTCACCGTGAGAAGTGTCACCATGGGCACTGTCACTGTCGGCACTGTCACCATGGGCACTGTCATTGTGGGCACTGTCTCCATGGCCACTGCCACCGTGTGCTCTGTCACCATGAACTCTGTAACAATGCCCATTATCACCGTGTGCACTGTCACCATGGGCACTATCACCGTGAGCACTGTCAGCATGTGCACTGTCACTATTTAGCACTGTCACCAAGTGAACTACCACCATGGGCACTGTCACAATGTTCACTATCACCGTGAGCACGGTTACCATGGGCACTGTAACAATGCACAGTGTCACCATCAGTACTGTCCCAATGGGGACTGCCACCAAGAACACTGTCACCATTAGCATTGTCACGACGAGCACTGGCACCTTGGCACTGCTATTATGAGCACTGTCACCATGAGATCTGTCGCTATGAGAACTGCCACCATGGGTATTTTCAACATGAGTACTGTCACCATGGGTATTGTCACCATGGGCACTGTCACCGTGAGCACTACACCGTGAGAATTGTGACTATGGGCACTGTCACCATGGGCACATTCACGATCGGCACTATCGCCATGAACACTGTCACCATGAGCACTATCACTGTGTGCAGTTTCACAATACACACTATCACCGTAGGGAATATCACCATAAGCAATGTCACCATGAGCAAGATCACCATGGGCACTGTCACCATTTTGCACTGCCACCATGTGCAGTGTCACCATGGGCAATTTCACTATGAGAACTGTCACCATGGGAAATATCACCGTGGGCACTGTCACCATGAGCACTGTCACTATGAGAATTTACACCATTGGTCCTGTCAACATGAGAACTGTCACCATCGGCACTGTCAACATGGAGACCATCACCTTGAGCACTGTCAACATGAGTACTGTCACCATGAGCAATGTCACCATGGTCACATTTAATGTAAGAACTGTCACCACGGGGACTATCACCGTTGGCAATGTCACGGGCTTGTCACCATGAGCACTATCACCATGGGCGATGTCTCCATGGGCAGTTTCACCATGAGCACTGTCACTATTGGCACTGTCACAATGGGCACCATCACCGTGAGCAGTGTCACCATGGGCCTTGTCACACTGGGTGCTTTTAGCATGGGCACTGTCACCGTGGGCACTGTCTCAATGAGAAGTATAACCATGGGCTTTGTCAGCCTAGGCAGTGTCACTGTGGGCACGGACATCGTGACATCTATCACCATAAACACTGTAAACATGGGCACTGTCACCATGATCACGGTCACCATGAGCATTGATACAATGAGCACTGTTATTTATGGCACTGCCAACATGAGCACTGTCACCATGGGCAAGACACCATGGGCACTGCCACCATGGGCATTGTCACCCTAGGCACTCTCAACATAGGCATTATCACTATGAGAATTGTGAACATGGACACTGTCTCCATGGGCATTAACACCATTAGCACTGTCACCATGAGTACTGTCAGCATGTGCACTGTCACTATTTAGCACTGTCACCAGGTGAACTACCACCATGGGCACTATCACGATGTGCACTATCACCATGAGCACGGTTACCATAGGCACTGTAACAATGTGCAGTGTCACCATCGGTACTGTCTCCATAGGAACTGCCACCAACAGCACTGTCACCATTAACACTGTCACCACCTTGGGACTGTTATTATGAGCATGGTCAGCATGAGAACTGTCGCTGTGAGAACTGCCACCATAGGTATTTTCAACAAGAGTACTGTCACCGTGGGTATTGTCATCATTTGCACTGTCACCATGAGCACTATTACCGTGAGCACTCTCACTGTGGTCACTGACACCATGAGCACTGTTGCCATGGGTACTGGCACAATGCGGACTGGCACCATGAACCCTGTCACTGTGGCCACTATCAATGTGAGCACTCTCACCGTGGTCACTGTCACCATGGGCACTGTTACCAGGAGACCTGTAACCATGGTCACATTCAACATAAGAGCTGTCACCATGGGGACTATCACCTTCGGCACTGTCACCATGGGCACTGTCACCATGAGCACTGTCACCATGGGCCTTGTCACACTGGGCGCTGTCACCGTGAGCACTGCCACAATGGGAAGTATCACCATGGGATTTGTCAGCCTGAGCACTGTCCCCGTGGGCACTGACACCATGACATCTATCACCATAAACACTGTAACAAGGGAACGGTCACCATGAGCACTGCCACAATGGGCCCTGTTATTTATGGCACTGCCAACATGAGCACTGTCACCATGAGCACTGTCACAATGGCCATGACACCATGGGCCCTGTCACCATGGGTATTGTCACCCTAGGTAATCTCGCCATAGGCATTGTCACTGTGAGAATCGTGAACATGGGCAATGTCACCATAAGCACTGTCACCATGAGTACTGTCACCCTGGGTATTTCCACTATGGGCACTGTCACTGTGAGCACTACACCATGAGAATTGTGACTATGGGCACTGTCAACATGGACACTCTCACCATGGGAACTATCACCGTGAACACTGTCAGCATGAACACTGTCACTGTGTGCAGTGTCACCATGCACAATGTCACCGTAAGGACTATCACCGTAAGCAAAGTCACCATGAGCAATGTCACCATGGGCACGGTCACCATTTTGCACTGCCACCATGTGCAGTGTCACCATGGGTAATATCACCATAGGCACTTTCACAGTGAGAAATGTGACCATGCGGAGTGTCTCAATGGGCACTGGCACCATGGGCATTGTCACTGTGAGCACTGTCACAACGGGCACTATCACTATGAAAAATCTCACCATGCTAACTGTCCCCATGGGCACTATCACCGTGAGAAGTGTCACCATGGGCACTGTCACTGTTGGCACTGTCACCATGAACACTGTCACCATGGCTACTATCACTGTGAGAACAGTCACCATGGGCACTGTCAACATGGAGACTATCACCTTGAGCCCTGTCACCATGAGCACTGTCACCATGAGATATTTCAAGAGGGTCACTTTCACCATGAGAACTGTCAACACGGGGACTCTCACCATTGACACTGACTCCAAGGGGTTTTCACGATGAGCACTATCACCATGGGCAGTGTCTCCATGGGAAGGTTCACCATGAGCACTCTCACTATTGGCACTATCACCATCGGCACTGTCATCATCGGCACGGTCTCCGTGAGCACTGTCACAATGGGCATTGTCACACTGGGTGCTTTCACCATGGGCACTGTCACCATTCCACTCTCACCATGGACACTGTGATCTTGGTCACTGCCACCATGGGCTCTGTCACCGTGGGCACTGTCACAATGGGAAGTATAACCATGGGCTTTGTCAGCATGGGCGCTGTCACCGTGGGCATGGCCACCATGACATCTATCACCATAAGCACTGTAAACTTGGGCCCTGTCACCATGAGCACGGTTACCATGAGCACTGCCACAATGAGAACTGTCACTTATGGCACTGTCCACATGAGGAGTGTCACCATGATCACTGTCACCATGGAAAGGAAACCCTGGGCACTGTCACCATGAGCACTCTCACCATGGGAATTGTCACCTTAGGTACAGTCACCATGGGCACTGTCACCGTGAGCACTTTTACCATGAGCTCTGTAACCCTGGGCACTATCACCGTGAGTGTTGTGTACATGGACACTCTCACCATGAGCAATGTCACCATGAATACTGTCACCCTGTGCATTGTCACCATGGGCACTGTCACCATGAGCATTACACCGTGAGACTTGTGACTCTGGGCACTGTCACCATGGGCACATGTGCCATCGGCACTATCGCCGTGAACACTGTCACCATGAGCACTGTCACTGTGTGCAGTTTCAGCATACACACTGTCACCGTAAGCAATGTCACCATGAGCAATATCTCCATGGGCATTGTCACCATTTTGCACTGCCACCACGTGCAGTGTCACCATGGACACTTTTACCGTGAGTACTGTCACCATGGGTAATATCACCATGGGCAATGTCACCCTGAGCACTATTACAGTGAGCACTATCACCATGAGCACTCTCACTGTGGTCACTGTCACCATGAGCACTGTCGCCATGGGTACTGGCACAATGCGGACTGGCACCATGAGCCCTGTCACCGTGGCCACTATCACTGTGAGCACTCTCACCGTGGTCACTGTCACCATTGGCACTGTTACTAGGAGCACTGTCACCATGGTCACATTCAACGTAAGAGCTGTCAACACGGAGACTATCACCATTGGCACTGTCACCATGGGGTTGTCACCATGAGCACTATCACCATGGGCGATGTCTCCATGGGCAGTTTCACCATGAGCACTGTCACTATTGGCACTCTCACCATCGGCACTGTCACCATGGGCACTGTCACCGTGAGCACTGTCACCATGGGCCTTGTCACACTGGGCGCTGTCACCATGGGCACTGTCACTATGAGCACTGTCACAATGGGAAGTATCACCAACGGATTTGTCAGCCTGAGCACTGTCCCTGTGGGCACTGACCCCGTGACATCTATCACCATAAACACTGTAAACATGGGCACTGTCACCATGAGCATGGTCACCATGAGCACTGTCACAACGGGCACTATCACCGTGAGAAATCTCACCATGCTAACTCTCCCCATGGGCACTGTCACCGTGAGAAGTGTCACCATGGGCACTATCACGGTGAGAACAGTCACCATGGTCACTGTCACCATGGGCACTGTCATTAAGAGCATTATCACCCTAAGCACTGTCACTGTGAGAACAGTCACCATGAGCACTGTCAACATGGAAACTATCACCTTGAGCCATGTCACCATGAGCACTGTCACCATGAGATATTTCAACAGGGTCACTTTCACCGTGAGAACTGTGAACACGGGGATTCTCACCATTGACACTGCCTCCGAGGGGTAATCACGATGAGCACTATCACCATGGGCAGTGTCTCCATGGGCAGTTTCACCATGAGCACTCTCACTATTGGCACTATCACCATCGGCACTGTCATCATCGGCACGGTCACCGTGAGCACTGTCACAATGGGCGTTGTCACACTGGGTGCTGTCACCATGGGCACAGTCACCATTCCACTCTCACCATGGGCACTGTGATCTTGGTCACTGTCACCATGGACTCTCTCACCGTGGGCACTGTCACAATGTGAAGTATCACCATGGGCTTTGTCAGCGTGGGCACTGTCACCGTGGGCATGGCCACCATGACATCTATCACCATAAGCACTGTAATCTTGGGCCCTATCACCATGAGCACGGTTACCATGAGCACTGCCACAATGAGAACTGTCACTTATGGCACTGTCCACATGAGGAGTGTCACCATGATCACTGTCACCATGGGCAGGACACCCTGGGTATTGTCACCATGGGCACTGTCACCATGAGCCCACTCACCATGGGAATTGTCAACTTAGGTACTGTCATCATGGGCACTGTCACCGTGAGCACTTTTACCATGAGCTCTGTCACCCTGGGCACTATCACCGTGAGTGTTGTGTACATGGACACTCTCACCATGAGCAATGTCAGAATGAATAATGTTACCCTGTGTATTGTCACCATGGGCACTGTCACCATTAGCATTACACCATGAGAATTGTGACTCTGGGCACTGTCACCATGGGCACATTCGCCATCGGCACTATCGCCAAGAACACTGTCACCGTGAGCCCTGTCACTGTGTGCAGTTTCAGCATACTCACTATCACCGTAAGCAATGTCACCATGAGCAATATCTCCACAGGCACTGTCACCATTTTGCACTGCCACCATGTGCAGTGTCACCATGGACACTTTTACCATGAGTACTGTCACCATGGGTAATATCACCATGGGCACTGTCACTGTGAGCACTGTCACTATGAAAATTGACACCATAGGCCCTGTCAACATGAGAACTGTCACCATCGGCACTGACAACATGGAGAACATCACCTTGAGCACTGTCACCATGAGCACTGTCACCATGAGCAATGTCACCATGGTCACATTCAATGTAAGAACTGTCACCACGGGGACTATCAACATTGGCAATGTCACAGTGGGGTTGTCACCATGAGCACTATCACCGTGGGCAATGTTTCCATGGGCAGTTTCACCATGAGCACTGTCACTATTGGCACTCTCAGCATGGGCATTGTCACAATGGGCACCATCAACGTGAGCACTGTCAACATGGGCCTTGTCACACTGGGTGTTATCAGCATGGGCACTGTCACTGTGGGCACTGTCCCAATGGGAAGTATCACCATGGGCTTTGTCAGCCTAGGCAGTGTCACTGTGGGCACGGACACCGTGACATCTATCACCATAAACACTGTAAACATGGGCACTGTCACCATGAGCACAGTCACCATGAGCATTGTCACAATGAGCACTGTTACTTATGGCACTGCCAACATGAGCACTGTCATTATGGGCATGACAACATGGACACTGTCACCCTAGGCACTCTCACCATAGGCATTATCACTGTGAGAATTGTGAACATGGACACTGTCTCCATGGGCATTATCACCATGTGCACTGTCACCATGAGTACTATCACCCAGGGTATTTTTACAATGGGCACTGTCACTGTGAGCACTACACCTTAAGAATTGTGACTATGGGCACTGTCACCATGGAAACTCTCACCATAGATCTATCACCATGAACACTGTCACCATGAACACTCTAACTGTGTGCAGTGTCACCATGCACACTGTCACAATAAGGACTATCACCATAAGCAAAGTCACCATGAGCAATGTCACCATGAGCAAAGTCACCAATTTGCACTGACACCATGTGCAGAGTAACCATGCGTTTTATCACCATAGGCACTTCTACCCTGAGAAATGTGACCATGCAGAATGTCTCTATGGGCACTGGCACCATGGGCACTATCACCGTGAGCACTGTCAGCATGTGCACTGTCACTATTTAGCACTGTCACCAGGTGAACTACCACCATGGGCACTGTCACGATGGGCACTATCACTGTGAGCACGGTTACCATGGGCACTGTAACAATGCACAGTGTCACCATCGGTACTGTCCCGATGGGAACTGCCACCAAGAACAGTGTCACCATTAGCACTGTCACCACGAGCACTGGCACCTGGGCACTGCTATTATGAGCACTGTCACCATGAGATCTGTCGCTATGAGAACTGCCACCATGGGTATTTTCAACATGAGTGCTGTCACCATGGTATTGTCACCATTTGCACTGTCACCATGAACACTATTACCGTGAGCACTCTCACTGTGGTCACTGTCACCATGAGCACTGTCGCCATGGGTACTGGCACAATGTAGACAGACACCATGAGCACTGTCACCATGGGCACCATCAGTGTGAGCACTCTCACCATGGCCACTGTCACCTTGGGCACTGTTACCATGAGCACTGTCACCATAGGCAATGGCACCATGGGCCCTGTCATCATGGGCACTCTCACCATGGGCACTATCAGTGTGAGCAGTGTCACCATGGATACTGCAAACATGAGAACTGTCACCGTGAGTACTGTCACCATGAGTACAGTCCTCACGGGTTGTCACCATGTGCACTGTCACCGTGAGAACTGTCAACAGGGGCACTGTCACCATTTTTCACTGCCACCATGTGCAGTGTCACCATGGGCACTATCACCATGGAAAGTATCACCGTGAACACTGTCACCATGAACACTGCAACTGTGTGCAGTGTCAACATGCACACTGTCACCGTAAGGACTATCACTGTAAGCAAAGTCACTATGAGCAATGTCACCATGGGCACTGTCACCATGAGCACTTGATCACTGAGTACTGTCACCATGGGTAATATCACCATGGGCACTGTCACCGTGAGAACTATCACCGTGAGCAGTGCCATGATGGGCACTGGCGCCGTGGGTCTTTTCACTATTAGCACTGAAACAATGTGCACTATCACTGTGAGAAATCTCACCGTGCTAACTGTCCCCAAGGGCACTGTCACAGAGGGAAAAGTCATCATGGGCACTGTCACAGTCAGTATTCTCACCATGGGCACTCTCATTGTGGGCAATGCCTCCGTGAGCACCATTACCATGAACACTGCTACCATGAACACTCTCATGATAAGAACTGTCACCATGGGCACAGACACCATGGGCACTCTCACGGTGTGCACTGTCACCAGGGGCACTGTCAAAATGGGCACTGTCACCATGAGCACTGGAACCATGGGCATTCTCACCATGGGCACTATCACCATGAGCAGTATTACCATGGGCACTCTCACTATTTTGCACTGCCACCAGATGCACCATAACCATGTGCACTGTCACCATGGGCAGTGTCACCATCGGTAGTCTAACCATGCGCACTTCCACCACGATCACTGCCACCAAGAGCACTGTCACCATGATCACTGCCACCATGAGCACTGTCACAAGAACTGCCAATATGAGAACTGCCACCATGGGCACTATCACCATGATTAGTGTCACCGTGGGTATTGTCACCTTGGGCACTGTCAACGTGAGAAATATCACCGTGAGCACTATCACCCTGAGCACTGTCACCAAGGGAACAGCTTCAATGCGGATGGTCACCATGAACACTGTCACACTGGGCACTATCACCGTGAGAACAGTCACCGTGGTCACTGTCACCATGAGCACATTTTCTGTGAGCTCGGTCACCCTTGGTATTGTCACCATTGGTGGTATCGCCGTGAGAGTTGTGAACATGGGCACTCTCACCATGGGCAATATAACCATGAATACTGTCACCCTGTGTATTTTCACCATGGGCACTGTCACTGTGAGCACTACACTGTGAGAGTTGTGACTATGGTCACTGTCACCATGGACACTCTCACCATGAGAACTATCACCATGAACACTGTCACCATGAACACTGTCACTGTGTGCAGGTTCATCATGTGCACTGTCACTGTAAGGACTATCACTGTAAGCAAAGTCACCATGAGCAATATCACCATGGGCACTGTCACCATTTTGCACTGCCACCATATGCAGTGGCACCATGGGTAATATCACCATAGCCACTTTCAACATGAGAAATGTAACCGTGTGGAATGTCGTTATGGGCACTGGCACCATGGGAATCATCACAGTGAGCACTGTCACAACAGGCACTATCAACATGAGAAATCTCACCAGGCTAACTGTCCACATGGGCACTGTCACCGTGAGAAGTGTCACCATGGGCACTGTCACTGTCGGCACTGTCACCATGGGCACTGTCATTGTGGGCACTGTCTCCATGGCCACTGCCACCGTGTGCTCTGTCACCATGAACTCTGTAACAATGCCCATTATCACCGTGTGCACTGTCACCATGGGCACTATCACCGTGAGCACTGTCAGCATGTGCACTGTCACTATTTAGCACTGTCACCAAGTGAACTACCACCATGGGCACTGTCACAATGTTCACTATCACCGTGAGCACGGTTACCATGGGCACTGTAACAATGCACAGTGTCACCATCAGTACTGTCCCAATGGGGACTGCCACCAAGAACACTGTCACCATTAGCATTGTCACGACGAGCACTGGCACCTTGGCACTGCTATTATGAGCACTGTCACCATGAGATCTGTCGCTATGAGAACTGCCACCATGGGTATTTTCAACATGAGTACTGTCACCATGGGTATTGTCACCATGGGCACTGTCACCGTGAGCACTACACCGTGAGAATTGTGACTATGGGCACTGTCACCATGGGCACATTCACGATCGGCACTATCGCCATGAACACTGTCACCATGAGCACTATCACTGTGTGCAGTTTCACAATACACACTATCACCGTAGGGAATATCACCATAAGCAATGTCACCATGAGCAAGATCACCATGGGCACTGTCACCATTTTGCACTGCCACCATGTGCAGTGTCACCATGGGCAATTTCACTATGAGAACTGTCACCATGGGAAATATCACCGTGGGCACTGTCACCATGAGCACTGTCACTATGAGAATTTACACCATTGGTCCTGTCAACATGAGAACTGTCACCATCGGCACTGTCAACATGGAGACCATCACCTTGAGCACTGTCAACATGAGTACTGTCACCATGAGCAATGTCACCATGGTCACATTTAATGTAAGAACTGTCACCACGGGGACTATCACCGTTGGCAATGTCACGGGCTTGTCACCATGAGCACTATCACCATGGGCGATGTCTCCATGGGCAGTTTCACCATGAGCACTGTCACTATTGGCACTGTCACAATGGGCACCATCACCGTGAGCAGTGTCACCATGGGCCTTGTCACACTGGGTGCTTTTAGCATGGGCACTGTCACCGTGGGCACTGTCTCAATGAGAAGTATAACCATGGGCTTTGTCAGCCTAGGCAGTGTCACTGTGGGCACGGACATCGTGACATCTATCACCATAAACACTGTAAACATGGGCACTGTCACCATGATCACGGTCACCATGAGCATTGATACAATGAGCACTGTTATTTATGGCACTGCCAACATGAGCACTGTCACCATGGGCAAGACACCATGGGCACTGCCACCATGGGCATTGTCACCCTAGGCACTCTCAACATAGGCATTATCACGATGAGAATTGTGAACATGGACACTGTCTCCATGGGCATTAACACCATTAGCACTGTCACCATGAGTACTGTCAGCATGTGCACTGTCACTATTTAGCACTGTCACCAGGTGAACTACCACCATGGGCACTATCACGATGTGCACTATCACCATGAGCACGGTTACCATAGGCACTGTAACAATGTGCAGTGTCACCATCGGTACTGTCTCCATAGGAACTGCCACCAACAGCACTGTCACCATTAACACTGTCACCACCTTGGGACTGTTATTATGAGCATGGTCAGCATGAGAACTGTCGCTGTGAGAACTGCCACCATAGGTATTTTCAACAAGAGTACTGTCACCGTGGGTATTGTCATCATTTGCACTGTCACCATGAGCACTATTACCGTGAGCACTCTCACTGTGGTCACTGACACCATGAGCACTGTTGCCATGGGTACTGGCACAATGCGGACTGGCACCATGAACCCTGTCACTGTGGCCACTATCAATGTGAGCACTCTCACCGTGGTCACTGTCACCATGGGCACTGTTACCAGGAGACCTGTAACCATGGTCACATTCAACATAAGAGCTGTCACCATGGGGACTATCACCTTCGGCACTGTCACCATGGGCACTGTCACCATGAGCACTGTCACCATGGGCCTTGTCACACTGGGCGCTGTCACCGTGAGCACTGCCACAATGGGAAGTATCACCATGGGATTTGTCAGCCTGAGCACTGTCCCCGTGGGCACTGACACCATGACATCTATCACCATAAACACTGTAACAAGGGAACGGTCACCATGAGCACTGCCACAATGGGCCCTGTTATTTATGGCACTGCCAACATGAGCACTGTCACCATGAGCACTGTCACAATGGCCATGACACCATGGGCCCTGTCACCATGGGTATTGTCACCCTAGGTAATCTCGCCATAGGCATTGTCACTGTGAGAATCGTGAACATGGGCAATGTCACCATAAGCACTGTCACCATGAGTACTGTCACCCTGGGTATTTCCACTATGGGCACTGTCACTGTGAGCACTACACCATGAGAATTGTGACTATGGGCACTGTCAACATGGACACTCTCACCATGGGAACTATCACCGTGAACACTGTCAGCATGAACACTGTCACTGTGTGCAGTGTCACCATGCACAATGTCACCGTAAGGACTATCACCGTAAGCAAAGTCACCATGAGCAATGTCACCATGGGCACGGTCACCATTTTGCACTGCCACCATGTGCAGTGTCACCATGGGTAATATCACCATAGGCACTTTCACAGTGAGAAATGTGACCATGCGGAGTGTCTCAATGGGCACTGGCACCATGGGCATTGTCACTGTGAGCACTGTCACAACGGGCACTATCACTATGAAAAATCTCACCATGCTAACTGTCCCCATGGGCACTATCACCGTGAGAAGTGTCACCATGGGCACCGTCACTGTTGGCACTGTCACCATGAACACTGTCACCATGGCTACTATCACTGTGAGAACAGTCACCATGGGCACTGTCAACATGGAGACTATCACCTTGAGCCCTGTCACCATGAGCACTGTCACCATGAGATATTTCAAGAGGGTCACTTTCACCATGAGAACTGTCAACACGGGGACTCTCACCATTGACACTGACTCCAAGGGGTTTTCACGATGAGCACTATCACCATGGGCAGTGTCTCCATGGGAAGGTTCACCATGAGCACTCTCACTATTGGCACTATCACCATCGGCACTGTCATCATCGGCACGGTCTCCGTGAGCACTGTCACAATGGGCATTGTCACACTGGGTGCTTTCACCATGGGCACTGTCACCATTCCACTCTCACCATGGACACTGTGATCTTGGTCACTGCCACCATGGGCTCTGTCACCGTGGGCACTGTCACAATGGGAAGTATAACCATGGGCTTTGTCAGCATGGGCGCTGTCACCGTGGGCATGGCCACCATGACATCTATCACCATAAGCACTGTAAACTTGGGCCCTGTCACCATGAGCACGGTTACCATGAGCACTGCCACAATGAGAACTGTCACTTATGGCACTGTCCACATGAGGAGTGTCACCATGATCACTGTCACCATGGAAAGGAAACCCTGGGCACTGTCACCATGAGCACTCTCACCATGGGAATTGTCACCTTAGGTACAGTCACCATGGGCACTGTCACCGTGAGCACTTTTACCATGAGCTCTGTAACCCTGGGCACTATCACCGTGAGTGTTGTGTACATGGACACTCTCACCATGAGCAATGTCACCATGAATACTGTCACCCTGTGCATTGTCACCATGGGCACTGTCACCATGAGCATTACACCGTGAGAATTGTGACTCTGGGCACTGTCACCATGGGCACATGTGCCATCGGCACTATCGCCGTGAACACTGTCACCATGAGCACTGTCACTGTGTGCAGTTTCAGCATACACACTGTCACCGTAAGCAATGTCACCATGAGCAATATCTCCATGGGCATTGTCACCATTTTGCACTGCCACCACGTGCAGTGTCACCATGGACACTTTTACCGTGAGTACTGTCACCATGGGTAATATCACCATGGGCAATGTCACCCTGAGCACTATTACAGTGAGCACTATCACCATGAGCACTCTCACTGTGGTCACTGTCACCATGAGCACTGTCGCCATGGGTACTGGCACAATGCGGACTGGCACCATGAGCCCTGTCACCGTGGCCACTATCACTGTGAGCACTCTCACCGTGGTCACTGTCACCATTGGCACTGTTACTAGGAGCACTGTCACCATGGTCACATTCAACGTAAGAGCTGTCAACACGGAGACTATCACCATTGGCACTGTCACCATGGGGTTGTCACCATGAGCACTATCACCATGGGCGATGTCTCCATGGGCAGTTTCACCATGAGCACTGTCACTATTGGCACTCTCACCATTGGCACTGTCACCATGGGCACTGTCACCGTGAGCACTGTCACCATGGGCCTTGTCACACTGGGCGCTGTCACCATGGGCACTGTCACCATGAGCACTGTCACAATGGGAAGTATCACCAACGGATTTGTCAGCCTGAGCACTGTCCCTGTGGGCACTGACCCCGTGACATCTATCACCATAAACACTGTAAACATGGGCACTGTCACCATGAGCATGGTCACCATGAGCACTGTCACAATGGGCACTATCACCGTGAGAAATCTC
The DNA here is from genome assembly GCF_964341445.2 of Mesoplodon mirus. NCBI lineage: Eukaryota > Metazoa > Chordata > Mammalia > Artiodactyla > Ziphiidae > Mesoplodon > Mesoplodon mirus. The sequence goes on along the minus strand of NW_028295808.1, from coordinate 1,884,971 downwards.
ACCATGCTAACTCTCCCCATGGGCACTGTCACCGTGAGAAGTGTCACCATGGGCACTATCACGGTGAGAACAGTCACCATGGTCACTGTCACCATGGGCACTGTCATTAAGAGCATTATCACCCTAAGCACTGTCACTGTGAGAACAGTCACCATGAGCACTGTCAACATGGAAACTATCACCTTGAGCCATGTCACCATGAGCACTGTCACCATGAGATATTTCAACAGGGTCACTTTCACCGTGAGAACTGTGAACACGGGGATTCTCACCATTGACACTGCCTCCGAGGGGTAATCACGATGAGCACTATCACCATGGGCAGTGTCTCCATGGGCAGTTTCACCATGAGCACTCTCACTATTGGCACTATCACCATCGGCACTGTCATCATCGGCACGGTCACCGTGAGCACTGTCACAATGGGCGTTGTCACACTGGGTGCTGTCACCATGGGCACAGTCACCATTCCACTCTCACCATGGGCACTGTGATCTTGGTCACTGTCACCATGGACTCTCTCACCGTGGGCACTGTCACAATGTGAAGTATCACCATGGGCTTTGTCAGCGTGGGCACTGTCACCGTGGGCATGGCCACCATGACATCTATCACCATAAGCACTGTAATCTTGGGCCCTATCACCATGAGCACGGTTACCATGAGCACTGCCACAATGAGAACTGTCACTTATGGCACTGTCCACATGAGGAGTGTCACCATGATCACTGTCACCATGGGCAGGACACCCTGGGTATTGTCACCATGGGCACTGTCACCATGAGCCCACTCACCATGGGAATTGTCAACTTAGGTACTGTCATCATGGGCACTGTCACCGTGAGCACTTTTACCATGAGCTCTGTCACCCTGGGCACTATCACCGTGAGTGTTGTGTACATGGACACTCTCACCATGAGCAATGTCAGAATGAATAATGTTACCCTGTGTATTGTCACCATGGGCACTGTCACCATTAGCATTACACCATGAGAATTGTGACTCTGGGCACTGTCACCATGGGCACATTCGCCATCGGCACTATCGCCAAGAACACTGTCACCGTGAGCCCTGTCACTGTGTGCAGTTTCAGCATACTCACTATCACCGTAAGCAATGTCACCATGAGCAATATCTCCACAGGCACTGTCACCATTTTGCACTGCCACCATGTGCAGTGTCACCATGGACACTTTTACCATGAGTACTGTCACCATGGGTAATATCACCATGGGCACTGTCACTGTGAGCACTGTCACTATGAGAATTGACACCATAGGCCCTGTCAACATGAGAACTGTCACCATCGGCACTGACAACATGGAGAACATCACCTTGAGCACTGTCAACATGAGCACTGTCACCATGAGCAATGTCACCATGGTCACATTCAATGTAAGAACTGTCACCACGGGGACTATCAACATTGGCAATGTCACAGTGGGGTTGTCACCATGAGCACTATCACCGTGGGCAATGTTTCCATGGGCAGTTTCACCATGAGCACTGTCACTATTGGCACTCTCAGCATGGGCATTGTCACAATGGGCACCATCAACGTGAGCACTGTCAACATGGGCCTTGTCACACTGGGTGTTATCAGCATGGGCACTGTCACTGTGGGCACTGTCCCAATGGGAAGTATCACCATGGGCTTTGTCAGCCTAGGCAGTGTCACTGTGGGCACGGACACCGTGACATCTATCACCATAAACACTGTAAACATGGGCACTGTCACCATGAGCACAGTCACCATGAGCATTGTCACAATGAGCACTGTTACTTATGGCACTGCCAACATGAGCACTGTCATTATGGGCATGACAACATGGACACTGTCACCCTAGGCACTCTCACCATAGGCATTATCACTGTGAGAATTGTGAACATGGACACTGTCTCCATGGGCATTATCACCATGTGCACTGTCACCATGAGTACTATCACCCAGGGTATTTTTACAATGGGCACTGTCACTGTGAGCACTACACCTTAAGAATTGTGACTATGGGCACTGTCACCATGGAAACTCTCACCATAGATCTATCACCATGAACACTGTCACCATGAACACTCTAACTGTGTGCAGTGTCACCATGCACACTGTCACAATAAGGACTATCACCATAAGCAAAGTCACCATGAGCAATGTCACCATGAGCAAAGTCACCAATTTGCACTGACACCATGTGCAGAGTAACCATGCGTTTTATCACCATAGGCACTTCTACCCTGAGAAATGTGACCATGCAGAATGTCTCTATGGGCACTGGCACCATGGGCACTATCACCGTGAGCACTGTCAGCATGTGCACTGTCACTATTTAGCACTGTCACCAGGTGAACTACCACCATGGGCACTGTCACGATGGGCACTATCACTGTGAGCACGGTTACCATGGGCACTGTAACAATGCACAGTGTCACCATCGGTACTGTCCCGATGGGAACTGCCACCAAGAACAGTGTCACCATTAGCACTGTCACCACGAGCACTGGCACCTGGGCACTGCTATTATGAGCACTCTCACCATGAGATCTGTCGCTATGAGAACTGCCACCATGGGTATTTTCAACATGAGTACTGTCACCATGGTATTGTCACCATTTGCACTGTCACCATGAACACTATTACCGTGAGCACTCTCACTGTGGTCACTGTCACCATGAGCACTGTCGCCATGGGTACTGGCACAATGTAGACAGACACCATGAGCACTGTCACCATGGGCACCATCAGTGTGAGCACTCTCACCATGGCCACTGTCACCTTGGGCACTGTTACCATGAGCACTGTCACCATAGGCAATGGCACCATGGGCCCTGTCATCATGGGCACTCTCACCATGGGCACTATCAGTGTGAGCAGTGTCACCATGGATACTGCAAACATGAGAACTGTCACCGTGAGTACTGTCACCATGAGTACAGTCCTCACGGGTTGTCACCATGTGCACTGTCACCGTGAGAACTGTCAACAGGGGCACTGTCACCATTTTTCACTGCCACCATGTGCAGTGTCACCATGGGCACTATCACCATGGAAAGTATCACCGTGAACACTGTCACCATGAACACTGCAACTGTGTGCAGTGTCAACATGCACACTGTCACCGTAAGGACTATCACTGTAAGCAAAGTCACTATGAGCAATGTCACCATGGGCACTGTCACCATGAGCACTTGATCACTGAGTACTGTCACCATGGGTAATATCACCATGGGCACTGTCACCGTGAGAACTATCACCGTGAGCAGTGCCATGATGGGCACTGGCGCCGTGGGTCTTTTCACTATTAGCACTGAAACAATGTGCACTATCACTGTGAGAAATCTCACCGTGCTAACTGTCCCCAAGGGCACTGTCACAGAGGGAAAAGTCATCATGGGCACTGTCACAGTCAGTATTCTCACCATGGGCACTCTCATTGTGGGCAATGCCTCCGTGAGCACCATTACCATGAACACTGCTACCATGAACACTCTCATGATAAGAACTGTCACCATGGGCACAGACACCATGGGCACTCTCACGGTGTGCACTGTCACCAGGGGCACTGTCAAAATGGGCACTGTCACCATGAGCACTGGAACCATGGGCATTCTCACCATGGGCACTATCACCATGAGCAGTATTACCATGGGCACTCTCACTATTTTGCACTGCCACCAGATGCACCATAACCATGTGCACTGTCACCATGGGCAGTGTCACCATCGGTAGTCTAACCATGCGCACTTCCACCACGATCACTGCCACCAAGAGCACTGTCACCATGATCACTGCCACCATGAGCACTGTCACAAGAACTGCCAATATGAGAACTGCCACCATGGGCACTATCACCATGATTAGTGTCACCGTGGGTATTGTCACCTTGGGCACTGTCAACGTGAGAAATATCACCGTGAGCACTATCACCCTGAGCACTGTCACCAAGGGAACAGCTTCAATGCGGATGGTCACCATGAACACTGTCACACTGGGCACTATCACCGTGAGAACAGTCACCGTGGTCACTGTCACCATGAGCACATTTTCTGTGAGCTCGGTCACCCTTGGTATTGTCACCATTGGTGGTATCGCCGTGAGAGTTGTGAACATGGGCACTCTCACCATGGGCAATATAACCATGAATACTGTCACCCTGTGTATTTTCACCATGGGCACTGTCACTGTGAGCACTACACTGTGAGAGTTGTGACTATGGTCACTGTCACCATGGACACTCTCACCATGAGAACTATCACCATGAACACTGTCACCATGAACACTGTCACTGTGTGCAGGTTCATCATGTGCACTGTCACTGTAAGGACTATCACTGTAAGCAAAGTCACCATGAGCAATATCACCATGGGCACTGTCACCATTTTGCACTGCCACCATATGCAGTGGCACCATGGGTAATATCACCATAGCCACTTTCAACATGAGAAATGTAACCGTGTGGAATGTCGTTATGGGCACTGGCACCATGGGAATCATCACAGTGAGCACTGTCACAACAGGCACTATCAACATGAGAAATCTCACCAGGCTAACTGTCCACATGGGCACTGTCACCGTGAGAAGTGTCACCATGGGCACTGTCACTGTCGGCACTGTCACCATGGGCACTGTCATTGTGGGCACTGTCTCCATGGCCACTGCCACCGTGTGCTCTGTCACCATGAACTCTGTAACAATGCCCATTATCACCGTGTGCACTGTCACCATGGGCACTATCACCGTGAGCACTGTCAGCATGTGCACTGTCACTATTTAGCACTGTCACCAAGTGAACTACCACCATGGGCACTGTCACAATGTTCACTATCACCGTGAGCACGGTTACCATGGGCACTGTAACAATGCACAGTGTCACCATCAGTACTGTCCCAATGGGGACTGCCACCAAGAACACTGTCACCATTAGCATTGTCACGACGAGCACTGGCACCTTGGCACTGCTATTATGAGCACTGTCACCATGAGATCTGTCGCTATGAGAACTGCCACCATGGGTATTTTCAACATGAGTACTGTCACCATGGGTATTGTCACCATGGGCACTGTCACCGTGAGCACTACACCGTGAGAATTGTGACTATGGGCACTGTCACCATGGGCACATTCACGATCGGCACTATCGCCATGAACACTGTCACCATGAGCACTATCACTGTGTGCAGTTTCACAATACACACTATCACCGTAGGGAATATCACCATAAGCAATGTCACCATGAGCAAGATCACCATGGGCACTGTCACCATTTTGCACTGCCACCATGTGCAGTGTCACCATGGGCAATTTCACTATGAGAACTGTCACCATGGGAAATATCACCGTGGGCACTGTCACCATGAGCACTGTCACTATGAGAATTTACACCATTGGTCCTGTCAACATGAGAACTGTCACCATCGGCACTGTCAACATGGAGACCATCACCTTGAGCACTGTCAACATGAGTACTGTCACCATGAGCAATGTCACCATGGTCACATTTAATGTAAGAACTGTCACCACGGGGACTATCACCGTTGGCAATGTCACGGGCTTGTCACCATGAGCACTATCACCATGGGCGATGTCTCCATGGGCAGTTTCACCATGAGCACTGTCACTATTGGCACTCTCAGCATGGGCACTGTCACAATGGGCACCATCACCGTGAGCAGTGTCACCATGGGCCTTGTCACACTGGGTGCTTTTAGCATGGGCACTGTCACCGTGGGCACTGTCTCAATGAGAAGTATAACCATGGGCTTTGTCAGCCTAGGCAGTGTCACTGTGGGCACGGACATCGTGACATCTATCACCATAAACACTGTAAACATGGGCACTGTCACCATGATCACGGTCACCATGAGCATTGATACAATGAGCACTGTTATTTATGGCACTGCCAACATGAGCACTGTCACCATGGGCAAGACACCATGGGCACTGCCACCATGGGCATTGTCACCCTAGGCACTCTCAACATAGGCATTATCACGATGAGAATTGTGAACATGGACACTGTCTCCATGGGCATTAACACCATTAGCACTGTCACCATGAGTACTGTCAGCATGTGCACTGTCACTATTTAGCACTGTCACCAGGTGAACTACCACCATGGGCACTATCACGATGTGCACTATCACCATGAGCACGGTTACCATAGGCACTGTAACAATGTGCAGTGTCACCATCGGTACTGTCTCCATAGGAACTGCCACCAACAGCACTGTCACCATTAACACTGTCACCACCTTGGGACTGTTATTATGAGCATGGTCAGCATGAGAACTGTCGCTGTGAGAACTGCCACCATAGGTATTTTCAACAAGAGTACTGTCACCGTGGGTATTGTCATCATTTGCACTGTCACCATGAGCACTATTACCGTGAGCACTATCACTGTGGTCACTGACACCATGAGCACTGTTGCCATGGGTACTGGCACAATGCGGACTGGCACCATGAACCCTGTCACTGTGGCCACTATCAATGTGAGCACTCTCACCGTGGTCACTGTCACCATGGGCACTGTTACCAGGAGACCTGTAACCATGGTCACATTCAACATAAGAGCTGTCACCATGGGGACTATCACCTTCGGCACTGTCACCATGGGCCTTGTCACACTGGGCGCTGTCACCGTGAGCACTGCCACAATGGGAAGTATCACCATGGGATTTGTCAGCCTGAGCACTGTCCCCGTGGGCACTGACACCATGACATCTATCACCATAAACACTGTAACAAGGGAACGGTCACCATGAGCACTGCCACAATGGGCCCTGTTATTTATGGCACTGCCAACATGAGCACTGTCACCATGAGCACTGTCACAATGGCCATGACACCATGGGCCCTGTCACCATGGGTATTGTCACCCTAGGTAATCTCGCCATAGGCATTGTCACTGTGAGAATCGTGAACATGGGCAATGTCACCATAAGCACTGTCACCATGAGTACTGTCACCCTGGGTATTTCCACTATGGGCACTGTCACTGTGAGCACTACACCATGAGAATTGTGACTATGGGCACTGTCAACATGGACACTCTCACCATGGGAACTATCACCGTGAACACTGTCAGCATGAACACTGTCACTGTGTGCAGTGTCACCATGCACAATGTCACCGTAAGGACTATCACCGTAAGCAAAGTCACCATGAGCAATGTCACCATGGGCACGGTCACCATTTTGCACTGCCACCATGTGCAGTGTCACCATGGGTAATATCACCATAGGCACTTTCACAGTGAGAAATGTGACCATGCGGAGTGTCTCAATGGGCACTGGCACCATGGGCATTGTCACTGTGAGCACTGTCACAACGGGCACTATCACTATGAAAAATCTCACCATGCTAACTGTCCCCATGGGCACTATCACCGTGAGAAGTGTCACCATGGGCACCGTCACTGTTGGCACTGTCACCATGAACACTGTCACCATGGCTACTATCACTGTGAGAACAGTCACCATGGGCACTGTCAACATGGAGACTATCACCTTGAGCCCTGTCACCATGAGCACTGTCACCATGAGATATTTCAAGAGGGTCACTTTCACCATGAGAACTGTCAACACGGGGACTCTCACCATTGACACTGACTCCAAGGGGTTTTCACGATGAGCACTATCACCATGGGCAGTGTCTCCATGGGAAGGTTCACCATGAGCACTCTCACTATTGGCACTATCACCATCGGCACTGTCATCATCGGCACGGTCTCCGTGAGCACTGTCACAATGGGCATTGTCACACTGGGTGCTTTCACCATGGGCACTGTCACCATTCCACTCTCACCATGGACACTGTGATCTTGGTCACTGCCACCATGGGCTCTGTCACCGTGGGCACTGTCACAATGGGAAGTATAACCATGGGCTTTGTCAGCATGGGCGCTGTCACCGTGGGCATGGCCACCATGACATCTATCACCATAAGCACTGTAAACTTGGGCCCTGTCACCATGAGCACGGTTACCATGAGCACTGCCACAATGAGAACTGTCACTTATGGCACTGTCCACATGAGGAGTGTCACCATGATCACTGTCACCATGGAAAGGAAACCCTGGGCACTGTCACCATGAGCACTCTCACCATGGGAATTGTCACCTTAGGTACAGTCACCATGGGCACTGTCACCGTGAGCACTTTTACCATGAGCTCTGTAACCCTGGGCACTATCACCGTGAGTGTTGTGTACATGGACACTCTCACCATGAGCAATGTCACCATGAATACTGTCACCCTGTGCATTGTCACCATGGGCACTGTCACCATGAGCATTACACCGTGAGAATTGTGACTCTGGGCACTGTCACCATGGGCACATGTGCCATCGGCACTATCGCCGTGAACACTGTCACCATGAGCACTGTCACTGTGTGCAGTTTCAGCATACACACTGTCACCGTAAGCAATGTCACCATGAGCAATATCTCCATGGGCATTGTCACCATTTTGCACTGCCACCACGTGCAGTGTCACCATGGACACTTTTACCGTGAGTACTGTCACCATGGGTAATATCACCATGGGCAATGTCACCCTGAGCACTATTACAGTGAGCACTATCACCATGAGCACTCTCACTGTGGTCACTGTCACCATGAGCACTGTCGCCATGGGTACTGGCACAATGCGGACTGGCACCATGAGCCCTGTCACCGTGGCCACTATCACTGTGAGCACTCTCACCGTGGTCACTGTCACCATTGGCACTGTTACTAGGAGCACTGTCACCATGGTCACATTCAACGTAAGAGCTGTCAACACGGAGACTATCACCATTGGCACTGTCACCATGGGGTTGTCACCATGAGCACTATCACCATGGGCGATGTCTCCATGGGCAGTTTCACCATGAGCACTGTCACTATTGGCACTCTCACCATCGGCACTGTCACCATGGGCACTGTCACCGTGAGCACTGTCACCATGGGCCTTGTCACACTGGGCGCTGTCACCATGGGCACTGTCACCATGAGCACTGTCACAATGGGAAGTATCACCAACGGATTTGTCAGCCTGAGCACTGTCCCTGTGGGCACTGACCCCGTGACATCTATCACCATAAACACTGTAAACATGGGCACTGTCACCATGAGCATGGTCACCATGAGCACTGTCACAACGGGCACTATCACCGTGAGAAATCTCACCATGCTAACTGTCCCCATGGGCACTGTCACCGTGAGAAGTGTCACCATGGGCACTATCACGGTGAGAACAGTCACCATGGTCACTGTCACCATGGGCACTGTCATTAAGAGCATTATCACCCTAAGCACTGTCACTGTGAGAACAGTCACCATGAGCACTGTCAACATGGAAACTATCACCTTGAGCCATGTCACCATGAGCACTGTCACCATGAGATATTTCAACAGGGTCACTTTCACCGTGAGAACTGTGAACACGGGGATTCTCACCATTGACACTGCCTCCGAGGGGTAATCACGATGAGCACTATCACCATGGGCAGTGTCTCCATGGGCAGTTTCACCATGAGCACTCTCACTATTGGCACTATCACCATCGGCACTGTCATCATCGGCACGGTCACCGTGAGCACTGTCACAATGGGCGTTGTCACACTGGGTGCTGTCACCATGGGCACAGTCACCATTCCACTCTCACCATGGGCACTGTGATCTTGGTCACTGTCACCATGGACTCTCTCACCGTGGGCACTGTCACAATGTGAAGTATCACCATGGGCTTTGTCAGCGTGGGCACTGTCACCGTGGGCATGGCCACCATGACATCTATCACCATAAGCACTGTAATCTTGGGCCCTATCACCATGAGCACGGTTACCATGAGCACTGCCACAATGAGAACTGTCACTTATGGCACTGTCCACATGAGGAGTGTCACCATGATCACTGTCACCATGGGCAGGACACCCTGGGTATTGTCACCATGGGCACTGTCACCATGAGCCCACTCACCATGGGAATTGTCAACTTAGGTACTGTCATCATGGGCACTGTCACCGTGAGCACTTTTACCATGAGCTCTGTCACCCTGGGCACTATCACCGTGAGTGTTGTGTACATGGACACTCTCACCATGAGCAATGTCAGAATGAATAATGTTACCCTGTGTATTGTCACCATGGGCACTGTCACCATTAGCATTACACCATGAGAATTGTGACTCTGGGCACTGTCACCATGGGCACATTCGCCATCGGCACTATCGCCAAGAACACTGTCACCGTGAGCCCTGTCACTGTGTGCAGTTTCAGCATACTCACTATCACCGTAAGCAATGTCACCATGAGCAATATCTCCACAGGCACTGTCACCATTTTGCACTGCCACCATGTGCAGTGTCACCATGGACACTTTTACCATGAGTACTGTCACCATGGGTAATATCACCATGGGCACTGTCACTGTGAGCACTGTCACTATGAGAATTGACACCATAGGCCCTGTCAACATGAGAACTGTCACCATCGGCACTGACAACATGGAGAACATCACCTTGAGCACTGTCAACATGAGCACTGTCACCATGAGCAATGTCACCATGGTCACATTCAATGTAAGAACTGTCACCACGGGGACTATCAACATTGGCAATGTCACAGTGGGGTTGTCACCATGAGCACTATCACCGTGGGCAATGTTTCCATGGGCAGTTTCACCATGAGCACTGTCACTATTGGCACTCTCAGCATGGGCATTGTCACAATGGGCACCATCAACGTGAGCACTGTCAACATGGGCCTTGTCACACTGGGTGTTATCAGCATGGGCACTGTCACTGTGGGCACTGTCCCAATGGGAAGTATCACCATGGGCTTTGTCAGCCTAGGCAGTGTCACTGTGGGCACGGACACCGTGACATCTATCACCATAAACACTGTAAACATGGGCACTGTCACCATGAGCACAGTCACCATGAGCATTGTCACAATGAGCACTGTTACTTATGGCACTGCCAACATGAGCACTGTCATTATGGGCATGACAACATGGACACTGTCACCCTAGGCACTCTCACCATAGGCATTATCACTGTGAGAATTGTGAACATGGACACTGTCTCCATGGGCATTATCACCATGTGCACTGTCACCATGAGTACTATCACCCAGGGTATTTTTACAATGGGCACTGTCACTGTGAGCACTACACCTTAAGAATTGTGACTATGGGCACTGTCACCATGGAAACTCTCACCATAGATCTATCACCATGAACACTGTCACCATGAACACTCTAACTGTGTGCAGTGTCACCATGCACACTGTCACAATAAGGACTATCACCATAAGCAAAGTCACCATGAGCAATGTCACCATGAGCAAAGTCACCAATTTGCACTGACACCATGTGCAGAGTAACCATGCGTTTTATCACCATAGGCACTTCTACCCTGAGAAATGTGACCATGCAGAATGTCTCTATGGGCACTGGCACCATGGGCACTATCACCGTGAGCACTGTCAGCATGTGCACTGTCACTATTTAGCACTGTCACCAGGTGAACTACCACCATGGGCACTGTCACGATGGGCACTATCACTGTGAGCACGGTTACCATGGGCACTGTAACAATGCACAGTGTCACCATCGGTACTGTCCCGATGGGAACTGCCACCAAGAACAGTGTCACCATTAGCACTGTCACCACGAGCACTGGCACCTGGGCACTGCTATTATGAGCACTGTCACCATGAGATCTGTCGCTATGAGAACTGCCACCATGGGTATTTTCAACATGAGTGCTGTCACCATGGTATTGTCACCATTTGCACTGTCACCATGAACACTATTACCGTGAGCACTCTCACTGTGGTCACTGTCACCATGAGCACTGTCGCCATGGGTACTGGCACAATGTAGACAGACACCATGAGCACTGTCACCATGGGCACCATCAGTGTGAGCACTCTCACCATGGCCACTGTCACCTTGGGCACTGTTACCATGAGCACTGTCACCATAGGCAATGGCACCATGGGCCCTGTCATCATGGGCACTCTCACCATGGGCACTATCAGTGTGAGCAGTGTCACCATGGATACTGCAAACATGAGAACTGTCACCGTGAGTACTGTCACCATGAGTACAGTCCTCACGGGTTGTCACCATGTGCACTGTCACCGTGAGAACTGTCAACAGGGGCACTGTCACCATTTTTCACTGCCACCATGTGCAGTGTCACCATGGGCACTATCACCATGGAAAGTATCACCGTGAACACTGTCACCATGAACACTGCAACTGTGTGCAGTGTCAACATGCACACTGTCACCGTAAGGACTATCACTGTAAGCAAAGTCACTATGAGCAATGTCACCATGGGCACTGTCACCATGAGCACTTGATCACTGAGTACTGTCACCATGGGTAATATCACCATGGGCACTGTCACCGTGAGAACTATCACCGTGAGCAATGCCATGATGGGCACTGGCGCCGTGGGTCTTTTCACTATTAGCACTGAAACAATGTGCACTATCACTGTGAGAAATCTCACCGTGCTAACTGTCCCCAAGGGCACTGTCACAGAGGGAAAAGTCATCATGGGCACTGTCACAGTCAGTATTCTCACCATGGGCACTCTCATTGTGGGCAATGCCTCCGTGAGCACCATTACCATGAACACTGCTACCATGAACACTCTCATGATAAGAACTGTCACCATGGGCACAGACACCATGGGCACTCTCACGGTGTGCACTGTCACCAGGGGCACTGTCAAAATGGGCACTGTCACCATGAGCACTGGAACCATGGGCATTCTCACCATGGGCACTATCACCATGAGCAGTATTACCATGGGCACTCTCACTATTTTGCACTGCCACCAGATGCACCATAACCATGTGCACTGTCACCATGGGCAGTGTCACCATCGGTAGTCTAACCATGCGCACTTCCACCACGATCACTGCCACCAAGAGCACTGTCACCATGATCACTGCCACCATGAGCACTGTCACAAGAACTGCCAATATGAGAACTGCCACCATGGGCACTATCACCATGATTAGTGTCACCGTGGGTATTGTCACCTTGGGCACTGTCAACGTGAGAAATATCACCGTGAGCACTATCACCCTGAGCACTGTCACCAAGGGAACAGCTTCAATGCGGATGGTCACCATGAACACTGTCACACTGGGCACTATCACCGTGAGAACAGTCACCGTGGTCACTGTCACCATGAGCACATTTTCTGTGAGCTCGGTCACCCTTGGTATTGTCACCATTGGTGGCATCGCCGTGAGAGTTGTGAACATGGGCACTCTCACCATGGGCAATATAACCATGAATACTGTCACCCTGTGTATTTTCACCATGGGCACTGTCACTGTGAGCACTACACTGTGAGAGTTGTGACTATGGTCACTGTCACCATGGACACTCTCACCATGAGAACTATCACCATGAACACTGTCACCATGAACACTGTCACTGTGTGCAGGTTCATCATGTGCACTGTCACTGTAAGGACTATCACTGTAAGCAAAGTCACCATGAGCAATATCACCATGGGCACTGTCACCATTTTGCACTGCCACCATATGCAGTGGCACCATGGGTAATATCACCATAGCCACTTTCAACATGAGAAATGTAACCGTGTGGAATGTCGTTATGGGCACTGGCACCATGGGAATCATCACAGTGAGCACTGTCACAACAGGCACTATCAACATGAGAAATCTCACCAGGCTAACTGTCCACATGGGCACTGTCACCGTGAGAAGTGTCACCATGGGCACTGTCACTGTCGGCACTGTCACCATGGGCACTGTCATTATGGGCACTGTCTCCATGGCCACTGCCACCGTGTGCTCTGTCACCATGAACTCTGTAACAATGCCCATTATCACCGTGTGCACTGTCACCATGGGCACTATCACCGTGAGCACTGTCAGCATGTGCACTGTCACTATTTAGCACTGTCACCAAGTGAACTACCACCATGGGCACTGTCACAATGTTCACTATCACCGTGAGCACGGTTACCATGGGCACTGTAACAATGCACAGTGTCACCATCAGTACTGTCCCAATGGGGACTGCCACCAAGAACACTGTCACCATTAGCATTGTCACGACGAGCACTGGCACCTTGGCACTGCTATTATGAGCACTGTCACCATGAGATCTGTCGCTATGAGAACTGCCACCATGGGTATTTTCAACATGAGTACTGTCACCATGGGTATTGTCACCATGGGCACTGTCACCGTGAGCACTACACCGTGAGAATTGTGACTATGGGCACTGTCACCATGGGCACATTCACGATCGGCACTATCGCCATGAACACTGTCACCATGAGCACTATCACTGTGTGCAGTTTCACAATACACACTATCACCGTAGGGAATATCACCATAAGCAATGTCACCATGAGCAAGATCACCATGGGCACTGTCACCATTTTGCACTGCCACCATGTGCAGTGTCACCATGGGCAATTTCACTATGAGAACTGTCACCATGGGAAATATCACCGTGGGCACTGTCACCATGAGCACTGTCACTATGAGAATTTACACCATTGGTCCTGTCAACATGAGAACTGTCACCATCGGCACTGTCAACATGGAGACCATCACCTTGAGCACTGTCAACATGAGTACTGTCACCATGAGCAATGTCACCATGGTCACATTTAATGTAAGAACTGTCACCACGGGGACTATCACCGTTGGCAATGTCACGGGCTTGTCACCATGAGCACTATCACCATGGGCGATGTCTCCATGGGCAGTTTCACCATGAGCACTGTCACTATTGGCACTCTCAGCATGGGCACTGTCACAATGGGCACCATCACCGTGAGCAGTGTCACCATGGGCCTTGTCACACTGGGTGCTTTTAGCATGGGCACTGTCACCGTGGGCACTGTCTCAATGAGAAGTATAACCATGGGCTTTGTCAGCCTAGGCAGTGTCACTGTGGGCACGGACATCGTGACATCTATCACCATAAACACTGTAAACATGGGCACTGTCACCATGATCACGGTCACCATGAGCATTGATACAATGAGCACTGTTATTTATGGCACTGCCAACATGAGCACTGTCACCATGGGCAAGACACCATGGGCACTGCCACCATGGGCATTGTCACCCTAGGCACTCTCAACATAGGCATTATCACGATGAGAATTGTGAACATGGACACTGTCTCCATGGGCATTAACACCATTAGCACTGTCACCATGAGTACTGTCAGCATGTGCACTGTCACTATTTAGCACTGTCACCAGGTGAACTACCACCATGGGCACTATCACGATGTGCACTATCACCATGAGCACGGTTACCATAGGCACTGTAACAATGTGCAGTGTCACCATCGGTACTGTCTCCATAGGAACTGCCACCAACAGCACTGTCACCATTAACACTGTCACCACCTTGGGACTGTTATTATGAGCATGGTCAGCATGAGAACTGTCGCTGTGAGAACTGCCACCATAGGTATTTTCAACAAGAGTACTGTCACCGTGGGTATTGTCATCATTTGCACTGTCACCATGAGCACTATTACCGTGAGCACTATCACTGTGGTCACTGACACCATGAGCACTGTTGCCATGGGTACTGGCACAATGCGGACTGGCACCATGAACCCTGTCACTGTGGCCACTATCAATGTGAGCACTCTCACCGTGGTCACTGTCACCATGGGCACTGTTACCAGGAGACCTGTAACCATGGTCACATTCAACATAAGAGCTGTCACCATGGGGACTATCACCTTCGGCACTGTCACCATGGGCCTTGTCACACTGGGCGCTGTCACCGTGAGCACTGCCACAATGGGAAGTATCACCATGGGATTTGTCAGCCTGAGCACTGTCCCCGTGGGCACTGACACCATGACATCTATCACCATAAACACTGTAACAAGGGAACGGTCACCATGAGCACTGCCACAATGGGCCCTGTTATTTATGGCACTGCCAACATGAGCACTGTCACCATGAGCACTGTCACAATGGCCATGACACCATGGGCCCTGTCACCATGGGTATTGTCACCCTAGGTAATCTCGCCATAGGCATTGTCACTGTGAGAATCGTGAACATGGGCAATGTCACCATAAGCACTGTCACCATGAGTACTGTCACCCTGGGTATTTCCACTATGGGCACTGTCACTGTGAGCACTACACCATGAGAATTGTGACTATGGGCACTGTCAACATGGACACTCTCACCATGGGAACTATCACCGTGAACACTGTCAGCATGAACACTGTCACTGTGTGCAGTGTCACCATGCACAATGTCACCGTAAGGACTATCACCGTAAGCAAAGTCACCATGAGCAATGTCACCATGGGCACGGTCACCATTTTGCACTGCCACCATGTGCAGTGTCACCATGGGTAATATCACCATAGGCACTTTCACAGTGAGAAATGTGACCATGCGGAGTGTCTCAATGGGCACTGGCACCATGGGCATTGTCACTGTGAGCACTGTCACAACGGGCACTATCACTATGAAAAATCTCACCATGCTAACTGTCCCCATGGGCACTATCACCGTGAGAAGTGTCACCATGGGCACTGTCACTGTTGGCACTGTCACCATGAACACTGTCACCATGGCTACTATCACTGTGAGAACAGTCACCATGGGCACTGTCAACATGGAGACTATCACCTTGAGCCCTGTCACCATGAGCACTGTCACCATGAGATATTTCAAGAGGGTCACTTTCACCATGAGAACTGTCAACACGGGGACTCTCACCATTGACACTGACTCCAAGGGGTTTTCACGATGAGCACTATCACCATGGGCAGTGTCTCCATGGGAAGGTTCACCATGAGCACTCTCACTATTGGCACTATCACCATCGGCACCGTCATCATCGGCACGGTCTCCGTGAGCACTGTCACAATGGGCATTGTCACACTGGGTGCTTTCACCATGGGCACTGTCACCATTCCACTCTCACCATGGACACTGTGATCTTGGTCACTGCCACCATGGGCTCTGTCACCGTGGGCACTGTCACAATGGGAAGTATAACCATGGGCTTTGTCAGCATGGGCGCTGTCACCGTGGGCATGGCCACCATGACATCTATCACCATAAGCACTGTAAACTTGGGCCCTGTCACCATGAGCACGGTTACCATGAGCACTGCCACAATGAGAACTGTCACTTATGGCACTGTCCACATGAGGAGTGTCACCATGATCACTGTCACCATGGAAAGGAAACCCTGGGCACTGTCACCATGAGCACTCTCACCATGGGAATTGTCACCTTAGGTACAGTCACCATGGGCACTGTCACCGTGAGCACTTTTACCATGAGCTCTGTAACCCTGGGCACTATCACCGTGAGTGTTGTGTACATGGACACTCTCACCATGAGCAATGTCACCATGAATACTGTCACCCTGTGCATTGTCACCATGGGCACTGTCACCATGAGCATTACACCGTGAGAATTGTGACTCTGGGCACTGTCACCATGGGCACATGTGCCATCGGCACTATCGCCGTGAACACTGTCACCATGAGCACTGTCACTGTGTGCAGTTTCAGCATACACACTGTCACCGTAAGCAATGTCACCATGAGCAATATCTCCATGGGCATTGTCACCATTTTGCACTGCCACCACGTGCAGTGTCACCATGGACACTTTTACCGTGAGTACTGTCACCATGGGTAATATCACCATGGGCAATGTCACCCTGAGCACTATTACAGTGAGCACTATCACCATGAGCACTCTCACTGTGGTCACTGTCACCATGAGCACTGTCGCCATGGGTACTGGCACAATGCGGACTGGCACCATGAGCCCTGTCACCGTGGCCACTATCACTGTGAGCACTCTCACCGTGGTCACTGTCACCATTGGCACTGTTACTAGGAGCACTGTCACCATGGTCACATTCAACGTAAGAGCTGTCAACACGGAGACTATCACCATTGGCACTGTCACCATGGGGTTGTCACCATGAGCACTATCACCATGGGCGATGTCTCCATGGGCAGTTTCACCATGAGCACTGTCACTATTGGCACTCTCACCATCGGCACTGTCACCATGGGCACTGTCACCGTGAGCACTGTCACCATGGGCCTTGTCACACTGGGCGCTGTCACCATGGGCACTGTCACCATGAGCACTGTCACAATGGGAAGTATCACCAACGGATTTGTCAGCCTGAGCACTGTCCCTGTGGGCACTGACCCCGTGACATCTATCACCATAAACACTGTAAACATGGGCACTGTCACCATGAGCATGGTCACCATGAGCACTGTCACAACGGGCACTATCACCGTGAGAAATCTCACCATGCTAACTCTCCCCATGGGCACTGTCACCGTGAGAAGTGTCACCATGGGCACTATCACGGTGAGAACAGTCACCATGGTCACTGTCACCATGGGCACTGTCATTAAGAGCATTATCACCCTAAGCACTGTCACTGTGAGAACAGTCACCATGAGCACTGTCAACATGGAAACTATCACCTTGAGCCATGTCACCATGAGCACTGTCACCATGAACACTATTACCGTGAGCACTCTCACTGTGGTCACTGTCACCATGAGCACTGTCGCCATGGGTACTGGCACAATGTAGACAGACACCATGAGCACTATCACCATGGGCAGTGTCTCCATGGGCAGTTTCACCATGAGCACTCTCACTATTGGCACTATCACCATCGGCACTGTCATCATCGGCACGGTCACCGTGAGCACTGTCACAATGGGCGTTGTCACACTGGGTGCTGTCACCATGGGCACAGTCACCATTCCACTCTCACCATGGGCACTGTGATCTTGGTCACTGTCACCATGGACTCTCTCACCGTGGGCACTGTCACAATGTGAAGTATCACCATGGGCTTTGTCAGCGTGGGCACTGTCACCGTGGGCATGGCCACCATGACATCTATCACCATAAGCACTGTAATCTTGGGCCCTATCACCATGAGCACGGTTACCATGAGCACTGCCACAATGAGAACTGTCACTTATGGCACTGTCCACATGAGGAGTGTCACCATGATCACTGTCACCATGGGCAGGACACCCTGGGTATTGTCACCATGGGCACTGTCACCATGAGCCCACTCACCATGGGAATTGTCAACTTAGGTACTGTCATCATGGGCACTGTCACCGTGAGCACTTTTACCATGAGCTCTGTCACCCTGGGCACTATCACCGTGAGTGTTGTGTACATGGACACTCTCACCATGAGCAATGTCAGAATGAATAATGTTACCCTGTGTATTGTCACCATGGGCACTGTCACCATTAGCATTACACCATGAGAATTGTGACTCTGGGCACTGTCACCATGGGCACATTCGCCATCGGCACTATCGCCAAGAACACTGTCACCGTGAGCCCTGTCACTGTGTGCAGTTTCAGCATACTCACTATCACCGTAAGCAATGTCACCATGAGCAATATCTCCACAGGCACTGTCACCATTTTGCACTGCCACCATGTGCAGTGTCACCATGGACACTTTTACCATGAGTACTGTCACCATGGGTAATATCACCATGGGCACTGTCACTGTGAGCACTGTCACTATGAGAATTGACACCATAGGCCCTGTCAACATGAGAACTGTCACCATCGGCACTGACAACATGGAGAACATCACCTTGAGCACTGTCAACATGAGCACTGTCACCATGAGCAATGTCACCATGGTCACATTCAATGTAAGAACTGTCACCACGGGGACTATCAACATTGGCAATGTCACAGTGGGGTTGTCACCATGAGCACTATCACCGTGGGCAATGTTTCCATGGGCAGTTTCACCATGAGCACTGTCACTATTGGCACTCTCAGCATGGGCATTGTCACAATGGGCACCATCAACGTGAGCACTGTCAACATGGGCCTTGTCACACTGGGTGTTATCAGCATGGGCACTGTCACTGTGGGCACTGTCCCAATGGGAAGTATCACCATGGGCTTTGTCAGCCTAGGCAGTGTCACTGTGGGCACGGACACCGTGACATCTATCACCATAAACACTGTAAACATGGGCACTGTCACCATGAGCACAGTCACCATGAGCATTGTCACAATGAGCACTGTTACTTATGGCACTGCCAACATGAGCACTGTCATTATGGGCATGACAACATGGACACTGTCACCCTAGGCACTCTCACCATAGGCATTATCACTGTGAGAATTGTGAACATGGACACTGTCTCCATGGGCATTATCACCATGTGCACTGTCACCATGAGTACTATCACCAAGGGTATTTTTACAATGGGCACTGTCACTGTGAGCACTACACCTTAAGAATTGTGACTATGGGCACTGTCACCATGGAAACTCTCACCATAGATCTATCACCATGAACACTGTCACCATGAACACTCTAACTGTGTGCAGTGTCACCATGCACACTGTCACAATAAGGACTATCACCATAAGCAAAGTCACCATGAGCAATGTCACCATGAGCAAAGTCACCAATTTGCACTGACACCATGTGCAGAGTAACCATGCGTTTTATCACCATAGGCACTTCTACCCTGAGAAATGTGACCATGCAGAATGTCTCTATGGGCACTGGCACCATGGGCACTATCACCGTGAGCACTGTCAGCATGTGCACTGTCACTATTTAGCACTGTCACCAGGTGAACTACCACCATGGGCACTGTCACGATGGGCACTATCACTGTGAGCACGGTTACCATGGGCACTGTAACAATGCACAGTGTCACCATCGGTACTGTCCCGATGGGAACTGCCACCAAGAACAGTGTCACCATTAGCACTGGCACCACGAGCACTGGCACCTGGGCACTGCTATTATGAGCACTGTCACCATGAGATCTGTCGCTATGAGAACTGCCACCATGGGTATTTTCAACATGAGTACTGTCACCATGGTATTGTCACCATTTGCACTGTCACCATGAACACTATTACCGTGAGCACTCTCACTGTGGTCACTGTCACCATGAGCACTGTCGCCATGGGTACTGGCACAATGTAGACAGACACCATGAGCACTATCACCATGGGCAGTGTCTCCATGGGCAGTTTCACCATGAGCACTCTCACTATTGGCACTATCACCATCGGCACTGTCATCATCGGCACGGTCACCGTGAGCACTGTCACAATGGGCGTTGTCACACTGGGTGCTGTCACCATGGGCACAGTCACCATTCCACTCTCACCATGGGCACTGTGATCTTGGTCACTGTCACCATGGACTCTCTCACCGTGGGCACTGTCACAATGTGAAGTATCACCATGGGCTTTGTCAGCGTGGGCACTGTCACCGTGGGCATGGCCACCATGACATCTATCACCATAAGCACTGTAATCTTGGGCCCTATCACCATGAGCACGGTTACCATGAGCACTGCCACAATGAGAACTGTCACTTATGGCACTGTCCACATGAGGAGTGTCACCATGATCACTGTCACCATGGGCAGGACACCCTGGGTATTGTCACCATGGGCACTGTCACCATGAGCCCACTCACCATGGGAATTGTCAACTTAGGTACTGTCATCATGGGCACTGTCACCGTGAGCACTTTTACCATGAGCTCTGTCACCCTGGGCACTATCACCGTGAGTGTTGTGTACATGGACACTCTCACCATGAGCAATGTCAGAATGAATAATGTTACCCTGTGTATTGTCACCATGGGCACTGTCACCATTAGCATTACACCATGAGAATTGTGACTCTGGGCACTGTCACCATGGGCACATTCGCCATCGGCACTATCGCCAAGAACACTGTCACCGTGAGCCCTGTCACTGTGTGCAGTTTCAGCATACTCACTATCACCGTAAGCAATGTCACCATGAGCAATATCTCCACAGGCACTGTCACCATTTTGCACTGCCACCATGTGCAGTGTCACCATGGACACTTTTACCATGAGTACTGTCACCATGGGTAATATCACCATGGGCACTGTCACTGTGAGCACTGTCACTATGAGAATTGACACCATAGGCCCTGTCAACATGAGAACTGTCACCATCGGCACTGACAACATGGAGAACATCACCTTGAGCACTGTCAACATGAGCACTGTCACCATGAGCAATGTCACCATGGTCACATTCAATGTAAGAACTGTCACCACGGGGACTATCAACATTGGCAATGTCACAGTGGGGTTGTCACCATGAGCACTATCACCGTGGGCAATGTTTCCATGGGCAGTTTCACCATGAGCACTGTCACTATTGGCACTCTCAGCATGGGCATTGTCACAATGGGCACCATCAACGTGAGCACTGTCAACATGGGCCTTGTCACACTGGGTGTTATCAGCATGGGCACTGTCACTGTGGGCACTGTCCCAATGGGAAGTATCACCATGGGCTTTGTCAGCCTAGGCAGTGTCACTGTGGGCACGGACACCGTGACATCTATCACCATAAACACTGTAAACATGGGCACTGTCACCATGAGCACAGTCACCATGAGCATTGTCACAATGAGCACTGTTACTTATGGCACTGCCAACATGAGCACTGTCATTATGGGCATGACAACATGGACACTGTCACCCTAGGCACTCTCACCATAGGCATTATCACTGTGAGAATTGTGAACATGGACACTGTCTCCATGGGCATTATCACCATGTGCACTGTCACCATGAGTACTATCACCCAGGGTATTTTTACAATGGGCACTGTCACTGTGAGCACTACACCTTAAGAATTGTGACTATGGGCACTGTCACCATGGAAACTCTCACCATAGATCTATCACCATGAACACTGTCACCATGAACACTCTAACTGTGTGCAGTGTCACCATGCACACTGTCACAATAAGGACTATCACCATAAGCAAAGTCACCATGAGCAATGTCACCATGAGCAAAGTCACCAATTTGCACTGACACCATGTGCAGAGTAACCATGCGTTTTATCACCATAGGCACTTCTACCCTGAGAAATGTGACCATGCAGAATGTCTCTATGGGCACTGGCACCATGGGCACTATCACCGTGAGCACTGTCAGCATGTGCACTGTCACTATTTAGCACTGTCACCAGGTGAACTACCACCATGGGCACTGTCACGATGGGCACTATCACTGTGAGCACGGTTACCATGGGCACTGTAACAATGCACAGTGTCACCATCGGTACTGTCCCGATGGGAACTGCCACCAAGAACAGTGTCACCATTAGCACTGTCACCACGAGCACTGGCACCTGGGCACTGCTATTATGAGCACTCTCACCATGAGATCTGTCGCTATGAGAACTGCCACCATGGGTATTTTCAACATGAGTACTGTCACCATGGTATTGTCACCATTTGCACTGTCACCATGAACACTATTACCGTGAGCACTCTCACTGTGGTCACTGTCACCATGAGCACTGTCGCCATGGGTACTGGCACAATGTAGACAGACACCATGAGCACTATCACCATGGGCAGTGTCTCCATGGGCAGTTTCACCATGAGCACTCTCACTATTGGCACTATCACCATCGGCACTGTCATCATCGGCACGGTCACCGTGAGCACTGTCACAATGGGCGTTGTCACACTGGGTGCTGTCACCATGGGCACAGTCACCATTCCACTCTCACCATGGGCACTGTGATCTTGGTCACTGTCACCATGGACTCTCTCACCGTGGGCACTGTCACAATGTGAAGTATCACCATGGGCTTTGTCAGCGTGGGCACTGTCACCGTGGGCATGGCCACCATGACATCTATCACCATAAGCACTGTAATCTTGGGCCCTATCACCATGAGCACGGTTACCATGAGCACTGCCACAATGAGAACTGTCACTTATGGCACTGTCCACATGAGGAGTGTCACCATGATCACTGTCACCATGGGCAGGACACCCTGGGTATTGTCACCATGGGCACTGTCACCATGAGCCCACTCACCATGGGAATTGTCAACTTAGGTACTGTCATCATGGGCACTGTCACCGTGAGCACTTTTACCATGAGCTCTGTCACCCTGGGCACTATCACCGTGAGTGTTGTGTACATGGACACTCTCACCATGAGCAATGTCAGAATGAATAATGTTACCCTGTGTATTGTCACCATGGGCACTGTCACCATTAGCATTACACCATGAGAATTGTGACTCTGGGCACTGTCACCATGGGCACATTCGCCATCGGCACTATCGCCAAGAACACTGTCACCGTGAGCCCTGTCACTGTGTGCAGTTTCAGCATACTCACTATCACCGTAAGCAATGTCACCATGAGCAATATCTCCACAGGCACTGTCACCATTTTGCACTGCCACCATGTGCAGTGTCACCATGGACACTTTTACCATGAGTACTGTCACCATGGGTAATATCACCATGGGCACTGTCACTGTGAGCACTGTCACTATGAGAATTGACACCATAGGCCCTGTCAACATGAGAACTGTCACCATCGGCACTGACAACATGGAGAACATCACCTTGAGCACTGTCAACATGAGCACTGTCACCATGAGCAATGTCACCATGGTCACATTCAATGTAAGAACTGTCACCACGGGGACTATCAACATTGGCAATGTCACAGTGGGGTTGTCACCATGAGCACTATCACCGTGGGCAATGTTTCCATGGGCAGTTTCACCATGAGCACTGTCACTATTGGCACTCTCAGCATGGGCATTGTCACAATGGGCACCATCAACGTGAGCACTGTCAACATGGGCCTTGTCACACTGGGTGTTATCAGCATGGGCACTGTCACTGTGGGCACTGTCCCAATGGGAAGTATCACCATGGGCTTTGTCAGCCTAGGCAGTGTCACTGTGGGCACGGACACCGTGACATCTATCACCATAAACACTGTAAACATGGGCACTGTCACCATGAGCACAGTCACCATGAGCATTGTCACAATGAGCACTGTTACTTATGGCACTGCCAACATGAGCACTGTCATTATGGGCATGACAACATGGACACTGTCACCCTAGGCACTCTCACCATAGGCATTATCACTGTGAGAATTGTGAACATGGACACTGTCTCCATGGGCATTATCACCATGTGCACTGTCACCATGAGTACTATCACCCAGGGTATTTTTACAATGGGCACTGTCACTGTGAGCACTACACCTTAAGAATTGTGACTATGGGCACTGTCACCATGGAAACTCTCACCATAGATCTATCACCATGAACACTGTCACCATGAACACTCTAACTGTGTGCAGTGTCACCATGCACACTGTCACAATAAGGACTATCACCATAAGCAAAGTCACCATGAGCAATGTCACCATGAGCAAAGTCACCAATTTGCACTGACACCATGTGCAGAGTAACCATGCGTTTTATCACCATAGGCACTTCTACCCTGAGAAATGTGACCATGCAGAATGTCTCTATGGGCACTGGCACCATGGGCACTATCACCGTGAGCACTGTCAGCATGTGCACTGTCACTATTTAGCACTGTCACCAGGTGAACTACCACCATGGGCACTGTCACGATGGGCACTATCACTGTGAGCACGGTTACCATGGGCACTGTAACAATGCACAGTGTCACCATCGGTACTGTCCCGATGGGAACTGCCACCAAGAACAGTGTCACCATTAGCACTGGCACCACGAGCACTGGCACCTGGGCACTGCTATTATGAGCACTGTCACCATGAGATCTGTCGCTATGAGAACTGCCACCATGGGTATTTTCAACATGAGTACTGTCACCATGGTATTGTCACCATTTGCACTGTCACCATGAACACTATTACCGTGAGCACTCTCACTGTGGTCACTGTCACCATGAGCACTGTCGCCATGGGTACTGGCACAATGTAGACAGACACCATGAGCACTATCACCATGGGCAGTGTCTCCATGGGCAGTTTCACCATGAGCACTCTCACTATTGGCACTATCACCATCGGCACTGTCATCATCGGCACGGTCACCGTGAGCACTGTCACAATGGGCGTTGTCACACTGGGTGCTGTCACCATGGGCACAGTCACCATTCCACTCTCACCATGGGCACTGTGATCTTGGTCACTGTCACCATGGACTCTCTCACCGTGGGCACTGTCACAATGTGAAGTATCACCATGGGCTTTGTCAGCGTGGGCACTGTCACCGTGGGCATGGCCACCATGACATCTATCACCATAAGCACTGTAATCTTGGGCCCTATCACCATGAGCACGGTTACCATGAGCACTGCCACAATGAGAACTGTCACTTATGGCACTGTCCACATGAGGAGTGTCACCATGATCACTGTCACCATGGGCAGGACACCCTGGGTATTGTCACCATGGGCACTGTCACCATGAGCCCACTCACCATGGGAATTGTCAACTTAGGTACTGTCATCATGGGCACTGTCACCGTGAGCACTTTTACCATGAGCTCTGTCACCCTGGGCACTATCACCGTGAGTGTTGTGTACATGGACACTCTCACCATGAGCAATGTCAGAATGAATAATGTTACCCTGTGTATTGTCACCATGGGCACTGTCACCATTAGCATTACACCATGAGAATTGTGACTCTGGGCACTGTCACCATGGGCACATTCGCCATCGGCACTATCGCCAAGAACACTGTCACCGTGAGCCCTGTCACTGTGTGCAGTTTCAGCATACTCACTATCACCGTAAGCAATGTCACCATGAGCAATATCTCCACAGGCACTGTCACCATTTTGCACTGCCACCATGTGCAGTGTCACCATGGACACTTTTACCATGAGTACTGTCACCATGGGTAATATCACCATGGGCACTGTCACTGTGAGCACTGTCACTATGAGAATTGACACCATAGGCCCTGTCAACATGAGAACTGTCACCATCGGCACTGACAACATGGAGAACATCACCTTGAGCACTGTCAACATGAGCACTGTCACCATGAGCAATGTCACCATGGTCACATTCAATGTAAGAACTGTCACCACGGGGACTATCAACATTGGCAATGTCACAGTGGGGTTGTCACCATGAGCACTATCACCGTGGGCAATGTTTCCATGGGCAGTTTCACCATGAGCACTGTCACTATTGGCACTCTCAGCATGGGCATTGTCACAATGGGCACCATCAACGTGAGCACTGTCAACATGGGCCTTGTCACACTGGGTGTTATCAGCATGGGCACTGTCACTGTGGGCACTGTCCCAATGGGAAGTATCACCATGGGCTTTGTCAGCCTAGGCAGTGTCACTGTGGGCACGGACACCGTGACATCTATCACCATAAACACTGTAAACATGGGCACTGTCACCATGAGCACAGTCACCATGAGCATTGTCACAATGAGCACTGTTACTTATGGCACTGCCAACATGAGCACTGTCATTATGGGCATGACAACATGGACACTGTCACCCTAGGCACTCTCACCATAGGCATTATCACTGTGAGAATTGTGAACATGGACACTGTCTCCATGGGCATTATCACCATGTGCACTGTCACCATGAGTACTATCACCAAGGGTATTTTTACAATGGGCACTGTCACTGTGAGCACTACACCTTAAGAATTGTGACTATGGGCACTGTCACCATGGAAACTCTCACCATAGATCTATCACCATGAACACTGTCACCATGAACACTCTAACTGTGTGCAGTGTCACCATGCACACTGTCACAATAAGGACTATCACCATAAGCAAAGTCACCATGAGCAATGTCACCATGAGCAAAGTCACCAATTTGCACTGACACCATGTGCAGAGTAACCATGCGTTTTATCACCATAGGCACTTCTACCCTGAGAAATGTGACCATGCAGAATGTCTCTATGGGCACTGGCACCATGGGCACTATCACCGTGAGCACTGTCAGCATGTGCACTGTCACTATTTAGCACTGTCACCAGGTGAACTACCACCATGGGCACTGTCACGATGGGCACTATCACTGTGAGCACGGTTACCATGGGCACTGTAACAATGCACAGTGTCACCATCGGTACTGTCCCGATGGGAACTGCCACCAAGAACAGTGTCACCATTAGCACTGTCACCACGAGCACTGGCACCTGGGCACTGCTATTATGAGCACTCTCACCATGAGATCTGTCGCTATGAGAACTGCCACCATGGGTATTTTCAACATGAGTACTGTCACCATGGTATTGTCACCATTTGCACTGTCACCATGAACACTATTACCGTGAGCACTCTCACTGTGGTCACTGTCACCATGAGCACTGTCGCCATGGGTACTGGCACAATGTAGACAGACACCATGAGCACTGTCACCATGGGCACCATCAGTGTGAGCACTCTCACCATGGCCACTGTCACCTTGGGCACTGTTACCATGAGCACTGTCACCATAGGCAATGGCACCATGGGCCCTGTCATCATGGGCACTCTCACCATGGGCACTATCAGTGTGAGCAGTGTCACCATGGATACTGCAAACATGAGAACTGTCACCGTGAGTACTGTCACCATGAGTACAGTCCTCACGGGTTGTCACCATGTGCACTGTCACCGTGAGAACTGTCAACAGGGGCACTGTCACCATTTTTCACTGCCACCATGTGCAGTGTCACCATGGGCACTATCACCATGGAAAGTATCACCGTGAACACTGTCACCATGAACACTGCAACTGTGTGCAGTGTCAACATGCACACTGTCACCGTAAGGACTATCACTGTAAGCAAAGTCACTATGAGCAATGTCACCATGGGCACTGTCACCATGAGCACTTGATCACTGAGTACTGTCACCATGGGTAATATCACCATGGGCACTGTCACCGTGAGAACTATCACCGTGAGCAATGCCATGATGGGCACTGGCGCCGTGGGTCTTTTCACTATTAGCACTGAAACAATGTGCACTATCACTGTGAGAAATCTCACCGTGCTAACTGTCCCCAAGGGCACTGTCACAGAGGGAAAAGTCATCATGGGCACTGTCACAGTCAGTATTCTCACCATGGGCACTCTCATTGTGGGCAATGCCTCCGTGAGCACCATTACCATGAACACTGCTACCATGAACACTCTCATGATAAGAACTGTCACCATGGGCACAGACACCATGGGCACTCTCACGGTGTGCACTGTCACCAGGGGCACTGTCAAAATGGGCACTGTCACCATGAGCACTGGAACCATGGGCATTCTCACCATGGGCACTATCACCATGAGCAGTATTACCATGGGCACTCTCACTATTTTGCACTGCCACCAGATGCACCATAACCATGTGCACTGTCACCATGGGCAGTGTCACCATCGGTAGTCTAACCATGCGCACTTCCACCACGATCACTGCCACCAAGAGCACTGTCACCATGATCACTGCCACCATGAGCACTGTCACAAGAACTGCCAATATGAGAACTGCCACCATGGGCACTATCACCATGATTAGTGTCACCGTGGGTATTGTCACCTTGGGCACTGTCAACGTGAGACATATCACCGTGAGCACTATCACCCTGAGCACTGTCACCAAGGGAACAGCTTCAATGCGGATGGTCACCATGAACACTGTCACACTGGGCACTATCACCGTGAGAACAGTCACCGTGGTCACTGTCACCATGAGCACATTTTCTGTGAGCTCGGTCACCCTTGGTATTGTCACCATTGGTGGTATCGCCGTGAGAGTTGTGAACATGGGCACTCTCACCATGGGCAATATAACCATGAATACTGTCACCCTGTGTATTTTCACCATGGGCACTGTCACTGTGAGCACTACACTGTGAGAGTTGTGACTATGGTCACTGTCACCATGGACACTCTCACCATGAGAACTATCACCATGAACACTGTCACCATGAACACTGTCACTGTGTGCAGGTTCATCATGTGCACTGTCACTGTAAGGACTATCACTGTAAGCAAAGTCACCATGAGCAATATCACCATGGGCACTGTCACCATTTTGCACTGCCACCATATGCAGTGGCACCATGGGTAATATCACCATAGCCACTTTCAACATGAGAAATGTAACCGTGTGGAATGTCGTTATGGGCACTGGCACCATGGGAATCATCACAGTGAGCACTGTCACAACAGGCACTATCAACATGAGAAATCTCACCAGGCTAACTGTCCACATGGGCACTGTCACCGTGAGAAGTGTCACCATGGGCACTGTCACTGTCGGCACTGTCACCATGGGCACTGTCATTGTGGGCACTGTCTCCATGGCCACTGCCACCGTGTGCTCTGTCACCATGAACTCTGTAACAATGCCCATTATCACCGTGTGCACTGTCACCATGGGCACTATCACCGTGAGCACTGTCAGCATGTGCACTGTCACTATTTAGCACTGTCACCAAGTGAACTACCACCATGGGCACTGTCACAATGTTCACTATCACCGTGAGCACGGTTACCATGGGCACTGTAACAATGCACAGTGTCACCATCAGTACTGTCCCAATGGGGACTGCCACCAAGAACACTGTCACCATTAGCATTGTCACGACGAGCACTGGCACCTTGGCACTGCTATTATGAGCACTGTCACCATGAGATCTGTCGCTATGAGAACTGCCACCATGGGTATTTTCAACATGAGTACTGTCACCATGGGTATTGTCACCATGGGCACTGTCACCGTGAGCACTACACCGTGAGAATTGTGACTATGGGCACTGTCACCATGGGCACATTCACGATCGGCACTATCGCCATGAACACTGTCACCATGAGCACTATCACTGTGTGCAGTTTCACAATACACACTATCACCGTAGGGAATATCACCATAAGCAATGTCACCATGAGCAAGATCACCATGGGCACTGTCACCATTTTGCACTGCCACCATGTGCAGTGTCACCATGGGCAATTTCACTATGAGAACTGTCACCATGGGAAATATCACCGTGGGCACTGTCACCATGAGCACTGTCACTATGAGAATTTACACCATTGGTCCTGTCAACATGAGAACTGTCACCATCGGCACTGTCAACATGGAGACCATCACCTTGAGCACTGTCAACATGAGTACTGTCACCATGAGCAATGTCACCATGGTCACATTTAATGTAAGAACTGTCACCACGGGGACTATCACCGTTGGCAATGTCACGGGCTTGTCACCATGAGCACTATCACCATGGGCGATGTCTCCATGGGCAGTTTCACCATGAGCACTGTCACTATTGGCACTGTCACAATGGGCACCATCACCGTGAGCAGTGTCACCATGGGCCTTGTCACACTGGGTGCTTTTAGCATGGGCACTGTCACCGTGGGCACTGTCTCAATGAGAAGTATAACCATGGGCTTTGTCAGCCTAGGCAGTGTCACTGTGGGCACGGACATCGTGACATCTATCACCATAAACACTGTAAACATGGGCACTGTCACCATGATCACGGTCACCATGAGCATTGATACAATGAGCACTGTTATTTATGGCACTGCCAACATGAGCACTGTCACCATGGGCAAGACACCATGGGCACTGCCACCATGGGCATTGTCACCCTAGGCACTCTCAACATAGGCATTATCACGATGAGAATTGTGAACATGGACACTGTCTCCATGGGCATTAACACCATTAGCACTGTCACCATGAGTACTGTCAGCATGTGCACTGTCACTATTTAGCACTGTCACCAGGTGAACTACCACCATGGGCACTATCACGATGTGCACTATCACCATGAGCACGGTTACCATAGGCACTGTAACAATGTGCAGTGTCACCATCGGTACTGTCTCCATAGGAACTGCCACCAACAGCACTGTCACCATTAACACTGTCACCACCTTGGGACTGTTATTATGAGCATGGTCAGCATGAGAACTGTCGCTGTGAGAACTGCCACCATAGGTATTTTCAACAAGAGTACTGTCACCGTGGGTATTGTCATCATTTGCACTGTCACCATGAGCACTATTACCGTGAGCACTATCACTGTGGTCACTGACACCATGAGCACTGTTGCCATGGGTACTGGCACAATGCGGACTGGCACCATGAACCCTGTCACTGTGGCCACTATCAATGTGAGCACTCTCACCGTGGTCACTGTCACCATGGGCACTGTTACCAGGAGACCTGTAACCATGGTCACATTCAACATAAGAGCTGTCACCATGGGGACTATCACCTTCGGCACTGTCACCATGGGCACTGTCACCATGAGCACTGTCACCATGGGCCTTGTCACACTGGGCGCTGTCACCGTGAGCACTGCCACAATGGGAAGTATCACCATGGGATTTGTCAGCCTGAGCACTGTCCCCGTGGGCACTGACACCATGACATCTATCACCATAAACACTGTAACAAGGGAACGGTCACCATGAGCACTGCCACAATGGGCCCTGTTATTTATGGCACTGCCAACATGAGCACTGTCACCATGAGCACTGTCACAATGGCCATGACACCATGGGCCCTGTCACCATGGGTATTGTCACCCTAGGTAATCTCGCCATAGGCATTGTCACTGTGAGAATCGTGAACATGGGCAATGTCACCATAAGCACTGTCACCATGAGTACTGTCACCCTGGGTATTTCCACTATGGGCACTGTCACTGTGAGCACTACACCATGAGAATTGTGACTATGGGCACTGTCAACATGGACACTCTCACCATGGGAACTATCACCGTGAACACTGTCAGCATGAACACTGTCACTGTGTGCAGTGTCACC
This sequence comes from Mesoplodon mirus, assembly GCF_964341445.2. Taxonomy (NCBI): domain Eukaryota; kingdom Metazoa; phylum Chordata; class Mammalia; order Artiodactyla; family Ziphiidae; genus Mesoplodon; species Mesoplodon mirus. The sequence goes on along the minus strand of NW_028295808.1, from coordinate 1,852,291 downwards.
ATGCACAATGTCACCGTAAGGACTATCACCGTAAGCAAAGTCACCATGAGCAATGTCACCATGGGCACGGTCACCATTTTGCACTGCCACCATGTGCAGTGTCACCATGGGTAATATCACCATAGGCACTTTCACAGTGAGAAATGTGACCATGCGGAGTGTCTCAATGGGCACTGGCACCATGGGCATTGTCACTGTGAGCACTGTCACAACGGGCACTATCACTATGAAAAATCTCACCATGCTAACTGTCCCCATGGGCACTATCACCGTGAGAAGTGTCACCATGGGCACTGTCACTGTTGGCACTGTCACCATGAACACTGTCACCATGGCTACTATCACTGTGAGAACAGTCACCATGGGCACTGTCAACATGGAGACTATCACCTTGAGCCCTGTCACCATGAGCACTGTCACCATGAGATATTTCAAGAGGGTCACTTTCACCATGAGAACTGTCAACACGGGGACTCTCACCATTGACACTGACTCCAAGGGGTTTTCACGATGAGCACTATCACCATGGGCAGTGTCTCCATGGGAAGGTTCACCATGAGCACTCTCACTATTGGCACTATCACCATCGGCACTGTCATCATCGGCACGGTCTCCATGAGCACTGTCACCTTGGGCACTGGCACAATGTGGACTGTCACCCTGAGCACTGTCATCATGGGCTGTATCACCATTAGAACTGTCACCATGGTCACTGTCACCATGGGCCCGGTCACCGTAAGCACTGTCACTAAGAGCATAATCAACATTGGCACTGTCACCGTGAGAACAGTCACCATGGGCACTGTCAACATGGAGACTATCACCTTGAGCACTGTCAGCATGAGCACTGTCACCATGAGCAATTTCAACAGGATCACTTTCACCATGAGAACTGTCACCACGGGGACTCTCCCCATTGGCACTGCCTCCGAGGGGTTGTCATGATGAGCAGTATCACCATGGGCAGTGTCTCCATGGGCAGTGTCACCGTGAGCACTCTCACTATTGGCACTATCACCATCGGCATGGTCACCGTGAGCACTGTCACAATGGGCATTGTCACACTGGGTGCTGTCACCATGGGCACAGTCACCGTTAGCACTCTCACCATGGGCACTGTGATCTTGGGCACTGTCACCATGGGCTCTGCCACCGTGGGCACTGTCACAATGGGAAATATCACCATGGGCTTTGTCAGCTTGGGCAATGTCACCCTGGGCACAGCCACCATGATATCTATCACTATAGGCACTGTCACCATGGGCACTGTCACCATGAGCACGGTCACCATGAGCACTGCCACAATGAGCACTGTCACTTATGGCACTGTCCTCGTGAGAAGTGTCACCATGATCACGGTCACCATGGACAGGACACGCTGGGTATTGTCACCATGGGCACTGTCTATGAGCAGTCTCACCATGGGAATTGTTACCTTAGGTACGGTCACCATGGGCACTGTCACCGTGAACACTTTTACCATCAGCTCTGTTACCCTGGGTATTGTCACCATGGGAACTATCACCGTGACAGTTGTGAACAGGGGCACTCTCACCGTGAGCAATGTCACCATGAATACTGTCACCCTGTGTATTTTCACCATGGGCACTGTCACCGTGAGCACTACACCATGAGAATTGTGACTATGGGCACTCTCCCCATGGTCACATTTACCTTATGAACTAACGCCGTGAACACGGTCACCATGAGCAATGTCACTGTGTGCAGATTCACCATACACACTATCACCGTAAGCAATGTCACCATGAGCAATATCACCATGGGCACTGTCACCATTTTGCACTGCCATCATGTGCAGTGTCAACATGGGCAGTTTCAGTATGAGAACTGTCACCATGGGTAATAGCACCATGGGCACTGTCACCGTGAACACTGTCACTATGAGAATTTTCACCATAGGCCCTGTCACCGTGAGAATTGTCACCATCGGCACTGTCAACATGGAGACGATAACCTTGAGCACTGTCACCATGAGCACAGACAGCATGGTCATATTCAGTGTAAGACCTGTCACCACGGGGACTATCATCATTCGCACTGTCACAGTGGGGTTGTCACCATGAGCACTATCACCATGGGCGATGTCTCCATGGGCAGTTTAACCATGAGAAGTGTCACTATTGGCACTCTCACCATCGGCACTGTCACCATGGGCAGCATTACCTTGAGCACTGTCACCATGAGCCTTTTCACACTGGGCACTGTCACCATGGGCACAGTCACCGTGGGCACTCTCACAATGGGAAGTATCACCATGGGCTTTGTCAGCTTTGGCACAGTCCCCGTGGGCACTGGCACCGTGATATCTATCACCATAAACACTGTAAACATGTGCACTGTCACCATGAGCACGGACACCATGAGCACTGCCACAGTGAGCACTGTTATTTATGGCACTGCCAACATGAGCACTGTCAAGATGAGCACAGTCACCATGGGCATGACATCATGGGCACTGACACTGTGAGCACTACACCATGAGAATTGTGACTATGGGCACTGTTACCATGGACACTCTCACCATGGGAACTATCACCATGAACCCTGTAAACATGAACACTGTCACTGTGTGCAGTGTCACCATGTACACTGTCACTGTAAGGAATATCACCGTAAGCAAAGTCAGCATGAGCAACGTCACCATGGGCACTGTCACCATTTGGCACTGCCACCATGTGCAGAGTCACCATGGTTAATATCACCATGGCACTTTCACCGTGAGAAATGTGACTGTGCGGAATGACTCTATGGGCACTGGCACCATGGGCATTGTCACTGTGAGCACTGTCACCATGGGCACTATCACCGTGAGAAATCTCACCATGCTAACTGTCCCCATGGGCACTGTCACCGTGAGAAGTGTCACCATGGGCACTCTCACTGTCGGCACTGTCACCATGGGCACTGTCATTGAGGGCACTGTCTCCATGGCCACGGCCACCGTGTGCTCTGTCACCATGAAATATGTAACAATGCCCATTATCACCATTTGCACTGTCACCATGGGCACTACCAGCGTGAGCACTGTAAGCATGTGCACTGTCACTATTTAGCACTGTCACCAGGTGAACTACCACCATGGGCCCTGTCACCGTGAGCATGTTTACCATGGGCACTGTAACAATGCACAGTGTCACCATCAGTATTGTCCCGATGGGAACTGCCACCAAGAGCACTGTCACCATTAGCACTGTCACCACGAGCACTGGCACCTGGGCACTGCTATTATGAGCACTGTCACCATGAGATCTGTCGCTGTGAGAACTGCCACCATGGGTATTTTCAACATGAGTACTGTCACCATGGTATTGTCACCATTTGCACTGTCACCATGAGCACTATTACCGTGAGCACTATCACCATGAACACTCTCACTGTGGTCACTGTCACCATGAGCACTGTCGCCATGGGTACTGGCACAATGTAGACAGACACCATGAGCACTGTCACCATGGGCACCGTCAGTGTGAGCACTCTCACAATGGTCACTGTCACCTTGGGCACTGTTACCATGAGCACTGTCACCATAGGCAATGGCACCATGGGCCCTTTCATCATGGGCACTATCACTGTGAGCAATGTCACCATGGATACTGCAAACAGAGAACTATCACCGTGAGTACTGTCACCATGAGTACAGTGTGCACGGGTTTTCACCATGTGCACTGTCACCATGAGAACTCTCAACAGGTGCACTGTCACCATTTTTCACTGCCACCATGTGCAGTGTCACCATGGGCATTATCACCATGGAAAGTATCACCGTGAAAACTGTCACCATGAACATTGCCACTCTGTGCAGTGTCACCATTCACACTGTCACCGTAAGGACTATCACTTTAAGCAAAGTCAATATGAGCCATGTCACCATGGGCACTGTCACCATTTTGCACTGCTACCAGGTGCAGTGTCACCATAGGCACATTCACCATGAGAAATGTGACCGTGCGGATTGTCTCTATGGGCACTGGCACCATGGGCATTGTCACTGTGAGCACTGTCACAACGGGCAATATCACCGTGAGAAATCTCATCATGGAAACTGTCCCAATGTGCACATTCACTGTGAGAAGTGTCACCGTGGGCACTCTCACTGTCGGCACTGTTACCATGGGCAATGTCATTGTGGGCACTCTCACCATGGCCACTGCCACTTTGGGCTCTGTCACGATGAACACTGTAATAAGACCCATTATCACCGTGGGCACTGTCACCATGGGCACTATCACCATGAGCACAGTCAGCATGTGCACTGTCACTATTTAGCACTGTCACCAGATGAAATACCACCATGGGCACTGTCACGATGTGCACTATCACCGTGAGCATGGTTATCATGGGCACTGTAACAATGCACAGAGTCACCATCGGTACTGTCCCCATGGGAACTTCCACCTAGAGCACTGTCACCATTAGCACTGTCACCACGAGGACTGCCACTTGGGCACTGCTATTATGAGCACTGTCACCATGAGAACTGTCGCTATGAGAACTGCCACCATGGGTATTTTCAACATGAGTACTGTCACCATGAGTATTGTCACCATCTGCAGTGTCACCATTAGCACTAAAACCGTGAGCTCTATCACTGTGAGCACTCTCACTGTGGTCAGTGTCACCATGAGCACTGTCGCCATGGGTACTGGCACAATGCGGACAGGCACCATGAGCCCTGTCACCATGGGCACTATCTGTGTGAGCACTCTCACCATGGTCTCTGTCACCATGGGCACTGTTAACATGAGCACTGTCACCGTAGGCAATGGCGCCGTGGGAACTTTCACCATGGGCACTGTCATCATGGGCAGTGTCACCATGGGCACTGTCACCATGGGCACTGCCACCATGGGCAGTATCACTGTGAGCACTGTCACCATGGGTACTGCAACCATGAGAACTGTCACCGTGAGTACTATCTGCATGGGTTGTCACCGTGTGCACTCTCACCATGAGAACTGTCAACATGGGCACTTTCACCATTTTTCACTGCCACCCTGTGCCTTGTCACCATGGGCACTATTACCGTGAGAACTGTCACCATGCGTACTGTCATCATTGGCACTGTCACCAAGAGCACGGCCACCATGTGTACAGTTACCATGGTCACTATCACAGTGAGCACTGTTCACCATGGGAACTACCAACATGGGCAATATCATCATGAGCACTTTCACAATGGGAACTGCCACCATGGGCACTATCAATGGGCGGACTCTCACCATGGGCACTATCACCATAGGCACTGTCACTGTGAGCACCGTCACTGTCGGCATTGTCACCATGAGCACTATTACTGTGAGCACTAGCACCGTGAGCACTCTCACCATGGTCAATGTCACCATGGGCACTGTCCCTATTGGTACTGGCACAATGCGGACTGTCACAGTGTGATCTGTCACCATAGACACTATCACCATGAGCACTCTCACCGTTGTCACTGTTACCGTGGGTTTTGTCACTGTGAGCACTGTTACCATAGGCAATGGCAGCGTGGGCCGTGACTCCATGGGCACTGTCATCATGGGCATTGTCACCATGGGCAGTGTCACCATGGGCACTGCCACCATGGGCACTATCACAGTGAGCACTGTCACCACGGGTACAGCTACCATGAGCAGTGTCAGCATCGGTTGTGACCGTGTGCATTGTCACAATGAGAACTGTCAGCATGGGAACTGTCACCATTTTTCACTGCCACCATGTGCACTACCACCATGTGCACTGTCACCATGGGCACTATCACCGTGAGCACTGTCACCATGAATAATGTCATCATGGGCACTGTCACCAAGGGCACAGCCACCATGTGCACTGTTAACATGGTCCATACCACCATGAGCACTGTCACCATGGGAACTACCAACATGGACACTGTCATCATGAGCACTTTCACAATGGGAACTGCCACCATGGACACTAGTAACACGAGCACACTCACCATGGGCACTATCCCCAAGGGCACTGTCAGTTTCAGCACTATCACCATGGGTACTGCAACCATGACCACTGTCACCATAAGCACTGTCCCCATTCTCTGTATCACCATGTGCACTGTCACCATGGGCACTATCACCTTGAGAACTGTCAGCTTGGGCAGTGTCACCATGGGTATTGTGAAGACTGTCACCATGGGCACTATCACCATGAGCAATATCACCATGGGCACTCTCACTATTTTGCACTGCCACCAGATGCACCATGACCATGTGCACTGTCACCATGGGCAGTGTCACCATCGGGAGGCTCACCATGGGCACTGCCACCATGAGCCCTGTCACCAAGAGCACTGTCACCACGAGCATTGCCATGATGAGCACTGTCACAAGAACTATCAGTATGAAAACTGTCACCATGGGCACTTCCCCATGATTACTATCACCTGGGTATTGTCACCTTTGGCACTGTCAACGTGCATACTATCACCGTCAGAACTATCACAATGAGCACTATCACCACGGGCACAGCCTTAATGCGGACTGTCATCATGAACACTGTCACCATGGGCACTATCACAGTGAGAACAGTCACCGTGGTCACTGTCACCATGGGCACTGTCACCGTGAGCACTGTCACTAAGAGCATAATCACCATAGGCACTGTCACCGTGATAACAGTCACCATGGGCACTGTCAACATGGAGACTATCACCTTGAGCACTGTCACCATGAGCAATTTCAACAGGATCACTTTCACCGTGAGAACTGTCACCACGGGGACTCTCACCATTGGCACTGCCTGCGAGGGGTTGTCATGATGAGCACTATCACCATGGGCAGTGTCTCCATGGGCAGTGTCACCGTGAGCACTCTCACTATTGGCACTATCACCATCGGCATGGTCACCGTGAGCACTGTCACAATGGGCATTGTCACACTGGGTGCTGTCACCATGGGCACAGTCACCGTTAGCACTCTCACCATGGGCACTGTGATCTTGGGCACTGTCACCATGGGCTCTGCCACCGTGGGCACTGTCACAATGGGAAGTATCACCATGGGCTTTGTCAGCGTGGGCTATGTCACCCTGGGCACGGCCACCATGATATCTAACACCATAGGCACTATCACCATGGGCACTCTCACCATGAGCACGGTCACCATGAGCACTGTCACTTATGGCACTGTCCTCCTGAGAAGTGTCACCATGATCACTGTCACCATGGACAGGACACGCTGGGTATTGTCACCATGGGCACTGTCTATGAGCAGTCTCACCATGGGAATTGTCGCCTTAGGTACTGTCACTATGGGCACTGTCACCGTGAACACTTTTACCATCAGCTGCGTTACCCTGGGTATTGTCACCATAGGAACTATCACCGTGACAGTTCTGAACATGGGCACTCTCACCATGAGCAATATCACCATGAATACTGTCACCCTGTGTATTGACACCATGGGCACTGTCACCGTGAGCACTACACCATGAGAATTGTGACTATGGGCACTGTGCCCATAGTCACATTCACCATAGGAACTAACACCGTGAACACTGTCACCATGAGCAATGTCAATGAGTGCAGTTTCACCAAACACACTATCACCGTAAGCAATGTCACCATGAGCAATATCACCATGGGCACTGTCACCATTTTGCACTGCCACCATGTGCAGTGTCAGCATGGGCAGTTTCAGTATGAGAACTGTCACCATGGGTAATAGCACCATGGGCACTGTCACCGTGAACACTATCACTATGAGAATTTTCACCATAGGCCCTCTCACCGTGAGAATTGTCACCATCGGCACTGTCAACATGGAGACTATAACCTTGAGCACTGTCAACATGAGCACAGACACCATGGTCAGATTCAATGTAAGACCTGTCACCACGGGGACTATCAACATTGGCACTGTCACCGTGGGGTTGTCACCATGAGCACTATCACCATGGGCGATGTCTCCATGGGCAGATTCACCATGAGCACTGTCACTATTGGCACTCTCACCATCGGCACTGTCACCATGGGCACTATCACCGTGAGCACTGTCACTATGAGACTTGTCACACTGGGCGCTGTCAACATGGGCACTGTCACAATGAGCACTGTTATATATGGCACTGCCAACATGAGCACTGTCACCATGGGCATGACACCATGGGCACTGTCACTGTGAGCACTACACAATGAGAATTGTGACTATGGGCACTGTTACCATGGACAATCTCACCATGGGAACTATCACCGTGAACACTGTCACCATGAACACTGTCACTGTGTGCAGTGTCACCATGCGCACTCTCACTGTAAGGAGTATCACTGTAAGCAAAGTCACCATGAGCAATGTCACCATGGGCACTGTCAATATTGTGCTCTGCCACCATGTGCAGTGTCACCATGGTTAATATCACCATAGGCACTTTCACCGTGAGAAATGTGACCGTTCGGAATGATTCTCTGGGCACTGCCACCATGGGCATTGTTACTGTGAGCAGTGTCACAACGGGCACTATCACCATGAGAACTCTCACCATGCTAACTATCCCCGTGGGCACTGTCACCGTGAGAAGTGTCACCATGGGCACTTTCAGTGTCGGCACTGTCACCATGGGCACTGTCATTGTGGGCACTGTATCCATGGCCACTGCCACCGTGTGCTCTGTCACCATGAACTCTGTAACAATGCCCATTATCACCATGTGCACTGTCACCATGGGCACTATCACCGTGAGCACTGTCAGCATGTGCACTGTCACTATTTAGCACTGTCACCAGGTGAACTACCACCATAGGCACTGTCACGATGTGCACTATCACCGTGAGCACGGTTAACATGGGCACTGTAACAATGCACAGCGTCACCATCAGTATTGTCCCGATGGGAACTGCCACCAAGAGCACTGTCACCATTAGCACTGTCACCACGAGCACTGGCACCTGGGCACTGCTATTATGAGCACTGTCACCATGAGATCTGTCGCTATGAAAACTGCCACCATGGGTATTTTCAACATGAGTACTGTCACCATGGTATTGTCACCATTTGCACTGTCACCATGAGCACTATTACCGTGAGCACTATCACCGTGACCACTCTCACTGTGGTCACTGTCACCGTGAGCACTGTGGCCATGGGTACTGGCACAATGTAGACAGACACCATGAGCACTGTCACCATGGGCACCATCAGTGTGAGCACTCTCACCATGGTCACTGTCACCATGGGCACTGTTACCATGAGCACTGTCACCATAGGCAATGGCACCATGGGCCCTGTCATCATGGGCAGTGTCACCATGGGCACTCTCACCATGGGCACTAACACTGTGAGCACTGTCACCATGGATACTGCAAACATGAGAACTGTCACCGTGAGTACTGTCACCATGAGTACAGTCTGCACGGGTTGTCACCATGTGCACTGTCCCCATGAGAACTGTCAACAGGGGCACTGTCACCATTTTTCACTGCCACAATGTACAGTGTCACCATGGGCACTATCACCATGGAAAGTATCACCGGGGACACTGTCACCATGAACACTGCAACTGTGTGCAGTGTCACCATGCACACTGTCACCGTAAGGACTATCACTGTTAGCAAAGTCACTATGAGCAATGTCACCATGGGCACTGTCACCATTTTGCACTGCCACCCTGTGCCTTGTCACCATGGGAACTATTACCGTGAGAACTGTCACCATGAGTACTGTCATCATTGGCACTGTCATCATGAGCACTTTCACAATGGGAACTGCCACCATGGGCACTATCAATGGGCGGACTCTCACCATGGGCACTATCACCATAGGCACTGTCACCGTGAGCACCGTCACTGTCGGCACTGTCACCATGAGCACTATTACTGTGAGCACTAGCACCGTGAGCACTCTCACCATGGTCAATGTCACCATGGGCACTGTCCCTATTGGTACTGGCACAATGCGGACTGTCACAGTGTGACCTGTCACCATAGACACTATCACCATGAGCACTCTCACCGTGGTCACTGTTACCATGGGTACTGTCACTGTGAGCACTGTTACCATAGGTAATGGCTCCGTGGTTACTGCCTCCATGGGCACTGTCATCATGGGCATTGTCACCATGGGCAGTGTCACCATGGGCACTGCCACCATGGGCACTATCACTGTGAGCACTGTCACCACGGGTACAGCTACCATGAGCTGTGTCAGCATCGGTTGTGACCATGTGCATTGTCACAATGAGAACTGTCAGCATGGGAACTGTCACCATTTTTCACTGCCACCATGTGCACTAGCACCACGAGCACTGTCACCATGAGCACTATCACCGTGAGCACTGTCAGCATGTGCACTGGCACTATTTAGCACTGTCACCAGGTGAACTACCACCATGGGAACTGTCACGATGTGCACTATCACCGTGAGCACGGTTACCATGGGCACTCTAACAATGTGCAGTGTTACCATCGTTAATGTCCGCATGGACACTGGCAACAAGAGCACTGTCACCATTAGAACTCTCACCACGAGGACTGCCACCTTGGGCACTGCTATTATGAGAACTGTCACCATGAGAACTGTCACTATGAGAACTGCCACCATGGTTATTTTCAACATGAGTACTGTCACCATGGGTATTGTCACCATTTGCACTGTCACCATGAGCACTATTACCGTGAGCTCTGTCACAGTGAGCACTCTCACTGTGGTCAGTGTCACCATGACCACTGTCGCCATGGGTACTGGCACAATGCGGACTGGCACCATGACCCCTGTCACCTTGGGCACTATAAGTGTGAGGACTCTCACCATGGACACTGTCACCATGGGCACCCTTAACATGAGCTCTGTCACCATAGGCAATGGCGCCGTGGGAACTTTCACCATGTGCACTCTCATCATGGGCAGTGTCACCATGGGCACTGTCACCATGGGCACTGTCACTGAGAGCAGTGTCACCACGGGTACAGCTACCATGAGCAGTGTCAGCATTGGTTGTGACCGTGTGCATTGTCACAATGAGAACTGTCAGCACGGGTACTGTCACTGTTATTCACTGCCACCATGTGCACTACCACCATGTGCACGGTCACCATGGACTATATCACCGTGAGACTGTCCCCATGAGTACTGTCATCATGGGCCATGTCACCAAGGGCACAGCCATAATGTGCACTGTTAACATGGTCACTATCACCATGAGCACTGTCACCATAGGAACTACCCACATGGGCACTGTCATCATGAGCACTTTCACAATGGGAACTGCCACCATGGGCACTATTAACACGAGCATACTCACCATGGGCACTATCCCCAAGGGCACTGTCAGTTTCAGCACTATCACCACGGGTACTGCAACCATGACCACTGTCACCATAAGCACTGTCCCCATTCTCTGTATCACCATGTGCACTGTCACCATGGACACTATCACCTTGAGAACTGTCAGCCTGGGCACTGTCACCATGGGTATTGTGACTTAGGGCACTGTCACCATGAGCACTGTCACCTTGGGCACTGGCACAATGTGGACTGTCACCATGAGCACTGTCATCATGGGCAGTATCACCATTAGAACTGTCACCCTGGTCACTGTCACCATGGCCACACTCACCGTGAGCACTATCACCGTGAGTGTTGTGACCATGGGCACTTTCACCATGGGCAGTGTCCCCATGGACAATTTCACTGTTAGTACTCTCAGCATGGACACTATAACTATGGACACTGTCACCGTGAGCTCTGTCCCCATGGGCACTGTCACCATTTTGCACTGCCACCATGTGCACTATCACCTTAGGCACTGTCACCATGAGCACTTGATCACTGAGTACTGTCACCATGGGTAATATCACGATGGACACTGTCACCGTGAGAACTATCACCATGAGCAATGCTATGATGGGCACTGGCACCATGGGTCTTTTCACTATTAGCACTGAAACAATGTGCACTATCACTGTGAGAAATCTCACCATGCTAACTGTCCCCATGGGCTCTCTCACAGAGAGAAAAATCATCATGGTCACTGTCACCTTGGGCACTGTTACCATGAGCACTGTCACCATAGGCAATGGCACCATGGGCCCTGTCATCATGGGCACTCTCACCATGGGCACTATCACTGTGAGCACTGTCACCATGGATACTGCAAACATGAGAACTGTCACCGTGAGTACACTCACCATGAGTACAGTGTGCACGGGTTGTCACCATGTGCAATTTCACCATGAGAACTGTCAACAGGGGCACTGTCACCATTTTTCACTGCCACAATGTGCAGTGTCACCATGGGAACTATCACCATGGAAAGTATCACCGTGAACACTGTCACCATGAACACTGCAACTGTGTGCAGTGTCACCATGCACACTGTCACCATAAGGACTATCACTGTAAGCAAAGTCACTATGAGCAATGTCACCATGGGCACTGTCACCATTTTGCACTGCCACCAGATGCAGTGTCACCATAGGCACTTTCACCGTGAGAAATATGACCGTGAGGAATGTCTCTATGGGCACTGGAACCATGGGCATTGTCCCTGTGAGCACTGTCACAACGGGCACTATCACCGTGAGAAATCTCATCATGGTAACTCTCCCCATGGGCACATTGACTGTGAGAAGTGTCACCATGGGCACTGTCACTGTCGGCACTGTCAACATGGGCACTGTCATTGTGGGCACTGTCACCATGGCCACTGCCTCCTTGGGCTCTGTCACGATGTACACTGTAATAATACCCATTATCACCGTGGGCACTGTCACCATGGACACTATCACCGTGAGCACTGTCAGCATGTGCACTGTCACTATTTAGAACTGTCACCAGGTGAATTACCACCATGAGCAGTCACGATGTGCACTACCACCGTGAGCACGGTTACCATGGGCACTGTAACAATGCACAGGGTCACCATCGGTACTGTCCCCATGGGAACTGCCACCAAGAGCACTGTCACCATTAGCACTGTCACCACGAGGACTGCCAACTTGTGCATGGCTATTATGAGCACTGTCACCATGAGAACTCTCGCTATGAGAACTGCCACCATGGGTATTTTCAACATGAGTACTGTCACCATGGGTATTGTCAGCATTTGCACTGTCACCATGAGCACTAATACCGTGAGCTCTATCACTGTGAACACTCTCACTGTGGTCAGTGTCACCATGACCACTGTCGCCATGGGTACTGGCACAATGCGGACTGGCACCATGAGCCCTGTCACCATGGGCACTCTCAGTGTGAGCACTCTCACCATGGTCACTGTCACCATGGGCACTGTTACCATGAGCACTGTCACCATAGGCAATGGCGCCGTGGGAACTTTCACCATGGGCACTGTCATCATGGGCAGTGTCACCATGGGCACTGTCACCATGGGCACTGCCAACATGGGCAGTATCACTGTGAGCACTGTCAGCATGGGTACTGCAACCATGAGAACTGTCACCATGAATACTGTCTGCATGGGTTGTCACCGTGTGCACTGTCACCATGAGAACTGTCAACATGGGCACTTTTACCATTTTTCACTGCCACACTGTGCCTTGTCCCCTTGGGAACTATTACCATGAGAACTGTCACCATGAGTACTGTCATCATTGGCACTGTCACCAAGGGCACGGCCACCATGTGCGCAGTAACCATTGTCACCATCACCGTGAGCACTGTCACCATGGGAACTACCAATATGGGCAATGTCATCATGAGCACTTTCACAATGGGAACTGCCACCATGGGCACTATCAATGGGCGGACTCTCACCATGGGCACTATCACCATAGGCACTGTCACCGTGAGCACCGTCACTGTCGGCACTGTCACCATGAGCACTATTACTGTGAGCACTAGCACCGTAAGCATTCTCACCATGGTCAATGTCACCATGGGCACTGTCCCTATTGGTACTGGCACAATGCGGACTGTCACAGTGTGACCTGTCACCATAGACACTATCACCATGAGCACTCTCACCATGGTCACTCTTACCATGGGTACAGTCACTGTGGGCACTGTTACCATAGGCAATGGCTCCGTGGGCACTGACTCCATGGACACTGACATCATGGGCAGTGTCACCATGGGCACTATCACTGTGAGCACTGTCACCACGGGTACAGCTACCATGAGCTGTGTCAGCATCGGTTGTGACCGTGGGCATTGTCACAATGAGAACTGTTCAGCATGGGAACTGTCACCATTTTTCACTGCCACCATGTGCACTAGCACCTTGTGCACTGTCACCATGGGCACTATCACCGTGAGCACTGTCAGCATGTGCACTGTCACTATTTAGCACTGTCACCAGGTGAACTACCACCATGGGCACTGTCACGATGTGCACTATCACCATGAGCACGGTTACCATGGGGACTCTAACAATGTGAAGTGTTACCATCATTACTGTCCGCATGGGTACTGGCACCAAGAGCACTGTCACCATTAGCACTGTCACCACGAGGACTGCCACCTTGGGCACTGCTATTAGGAGAACTGTCACCATGAGAACTGTCACTATGAGAACTGCCACCATGGGTATTTACAACATAAGTACTGTCACCATGGGTATTGTCAACATTTACACTGTCACCATGAGAACTGTCGTTATGAGATCTGCCACCATGGGTATTTTCAACATGCGTACTGTCACCATGGGTATTGTCACCATTTGCACTGTCACCATGAGCACTATTACCGTGAGCTCTATCACAGTGAGCACTCTCACTGTGGTCAGTGTCACCATGACCACTGTCGCCATGGGTACTGGAATAATGCGGACTGGCACCATGAGCCCTGTCACCTTGGGCACTATCAGTGTGAGCACTCTCACCGTGTTCACTGTCACCATGGGCACGCTTACCATGAGCACTGTCACCATAGGCAATGGCGCCGTGGGAACTTTCACCATGTGCTCTCTCATCATGGGCAGTGTCACCATGGGCACTGTCACCATGGGCCCTGTCACTGTGAGCAGTGTCACCACGGGTACAGCCACCTTGAGCAGTGTCAGCATCGGTTGTGACCATGTGCATTGTCACAATGAGAAATGTCAGCATGGGTACTGTCACCATTTTTCACTGCCACCATGTGCACTACCACCATGTGCACGGTCACCATGGACACTATCACCGTGAGCACTGTCACCATGAGTACTGTCATCATGGGCACTGTCACCAAGGGCACAGCCATCATGTGCACTGTTAACATGGTTACTATCACCATGAGCACTGTCACCATGGGAACTACCAACATGGGCACGCTCATCATGAGCACTTTCACAATGGGAACTGCCACCATGGACACTATTAACACGATCACACTCACCATGGGCACTATCCCCAAGGGCACTGTCAGTTTCAGCACTATCACCATGGGTACTGCAACCATGACCACTGTCACCATAAGCACTGTCCCCATTCTCTGTATCACCATGTGCACTGTCACCATAGGCACTATCACCTTGAGAACTGTCAGCCTGGGCCCTGTCACCATGGGTATTGTGACTTTGGGCACTGTCACCATGAGCACTGTCACCTTGGGCTCTGGCACAATGTGGACTGTCACCATGAGCACTGTCATCATGGGCAGTATCACCGTTAGTACTGTCACCCTGGTCACTGTCACCATGGCCACTCTCACCGTGAGCACTATCACCATGAGTGTTGTGACCATGGGCACTTTCATCATGGGCAGTGTCCGCATGGACAATTTCACTGTTAGTACTGTCACCATGGACAGTATAACTATGGGCACTGTCACCGTGGGCTCTGTCACCATGGGCACTTTCACCATGAGCACTGCCACTCTGACCACTCTCATCATAAGAACTGTCACCATGGGCACTTTCACGATGGGCACTTCCAACATTGGCACTATCACCATGAGGAATGTCAACAAGAGCACTGTCATGGTGGGCAATGTCACCATGCGCAATGTCACCACAAGGACTATCACATTAAGCAATGTCCCCATGGGCACTGTCACCACTTTGCACTGGCACCATGTGCACTATCACCTTAGGCACTGTCACCATGAGCCCTTGATCACTGAGTACTGTCACCATGGGTAATATCACCATGGGCACTGTCACCGTGAGAACTATCACCGTGAGCAATGCCATGATGGGCACTGGCACCGTGGGTCTTTTCACTATTAGCACTGAAACAATGTGCACTATCACTGTGAGGAATCTCACCTTGCTAGGTGTCCCCAAGGACACTGTCACAGAGAGAAAAGTCATCATGGGCACTGTCACAGTCAGTATTCTCACCATAGGCACTCTCATTGTGGGCAATGCCTCCGTGAGCACTATTACCATGAACACTGCTACCGTGAACACTCTCATGATAAGAACTGTCACCATGGGCACAGACACCATGGGCACTCTCACGGTGTGCACTGTCACCAGGGGCACTGTCACAATGGGCAGGGTCACCATCGTTAGTCTCACCATGGGCACTGCCACCATGAGCACTGTCACCAAGAGCACTGTCACCACGAGCACTGCCACCATGAGCACTGTCACAAGAACTGTCAGTATGAGAACTGCCACCATGGGCACTTTCACCATGATTACTATCACCTGGGTATTGTAACCTTTGGCACTGTCAACGTGCGTACTATCACCGTGAGATCTATCACCATGAGCACTGTCACCATGGGCACAGCCTTAATGCGGACGGTCATCATGAACACTGTCACCATGGGGACTATCACGGTGAGAACAGTCACGGTGGACACTGTCACCATGGGCACTGTCACCGTGAGCACTGTCACTTAGAGCATAATCAACATAGGCACTGTCACCATGAGAACAGTCACCATGGGCACTGTTAACATGGAGACTATCACGTTGAGCACCTTCACCATGAGCACTGTCACCATGAGCAATTTCAACAAGATCACTTTCTCCATGAGAACTGTCACCACGGGGAATCTCACCATTGGCACAGCCTCCGAGGGGTTGTCATGATGAGCACTATCACCATGGGCAGTGTCTCCATGGGCAGTGTCACCGAGAGCACTCTCACTATTGGCACTATCACCATCGGGATGATCACCATGAGCACTGTCACAATGGGCATTGTCACACTGGGTGCTGTCACCATGGGCACAGTCACCGTTAGCCCTCTCACCATGGGCATTGTGATCTTGGGCATGGTCACCAAGGGCTCTGCCACCGTGGGCACTGTCACAATGGGAAGTATCACCATGGGCTTTGTCACCGTGGGCAATGTCACCCTGGGCACGGCCACCATGATATCTATCACCATAGGCACTGTCACCATGGGCACTGTCACCATGAGAACGGTCACCATGAGCACTGCCACAATGAGCACTGTCACTTATGGCACTGTCCTCATGAGAAGTGTCACCATGATCACTGTCACCATGGACAGGACACGCTGGGTATTGTCACCATGGGCACTGTCTATGAGCAGTCTCACCATGGGAATTGTCACCTTAGGTACTGTCACCATGGGCACTGTCACCGTGAACACTTTTACCATCAGCTCTGTTACCCTGGGTATTTTCACCATGGGAACTATCACCGTGAGTGTTGTGAACATGGGCACTCTCACCATGAGCAATGTCACCATGAATACTGTCACCCTGTGTATTGTCACCATGGGAACTGTCACCGTGAGCACTACCCCATGAGAATTGTGACTATGGGCACTGTCCCCATGGTCACATTCACCATAGGAACTAACGCCGTGAACACTGTCACCATGAGCAATGTCACTGTGTGCAGTTTCACCATACACACTATCACCATAAGCAATGTCACCATGAGCAATAGCACCATGGGCACTGTCACCAATTTGCACTGCCACCATGTGCAGTGTCACCATGGGCAGTTTCACTATGAGAACTGTCACCATGGGTAATAGCACCATGGGCACTGTCACCGTGAACACTGTCATTATGAGAATTTTCACCATAGGCCCTGTCACCATGAGAATTGTCACCATCGGCACTGTCAACATGGAGACTGTAACCTTGAGCACTGTCACCATGAGCACAGACACCATGGTCACATTCAATGTAGGACCTGTCACCACGGGGACTATCAACATTCGCACTGTCACCGTGGGGTTGTCACCATGAGCACTATCACCAAGGGCGATGTCTCCTATGGGCAGTTTCACCATGAGTACGGTCACTATTGGCACTCTCACCATCGGCACTGTCACCTTGGGCACCATCACGGTGAGCACTGTCACCATGAGCCTTGTCACACTGGGTGCTGTCACCATGGCCACTGTCACCGTGGGCACTGTCACAATGGGAAGTATCACCCTGGGCTTTGTCAGCCTTGGCACTTTCCCCGTGGGCACTGACACTGTGACATCTATCACCATAAACACTGTAAACATGGGCACTGTCACCATGAGCATGGACACCATGAGCACTGCCACAATGAGCACTGTTATTTATGGCACTGCCAACATGAGCACTGTCACCATGAGCACTGTCACCATGGGCATGACACCATGGGCACTGTCACTGTGAGCACTACACCATGAGAATTGTGACTATGGGCACTGTTACCATGGACAATCTCACCATGGGAACTATCACCGTGAACACTGTCACCATGAACACTGTCACTGTGTGCAGTGTCACCATGTGCACTGTCACTGTAAGGACTATCACCGTAAGCAAAGTCACCATGAGCAATGTCACCATGGGCACTGTCACTATTTTGCTCTGCCACCATGTGTAGTGTCACCATGGTTAATATCACCATAGGCACTTTCACTGTGAGAAATGTGACCGTGCGGAATGACTCTATGGGCACTCTCACCATGGGCATTGTTACTGTGAGCAGTGTCACAATGGGCACTAGCACCGTGAGAAATCTCACCATGCTAACTGTCCCCATGGGCACTGTCACCGTGAGAAGTGTCACCATGGCCACTGTCACTGTCGGCACTGTCACCATGGGCACTGTCTCCATGGCCACTGCCACCGTGTGCTCTGTCACCATAAACTCTGTAACAATGCCCATTATCACCGTGTGCACTGTCACCATGGGCACTATCACCGTGAGCACTGTCAGCATGTGCACTGTCACTATTTAGCACTGTCACCAGGTGAACTACCACCATGGGCACTGTCACGATGTGCACTATCACCGTGAGCACGGTTACCATGGGCACTGTAACAATGTACAGCGTCACCATCAGTATTGTCCCGATGGGAACTGCCACCATGAACACTGTCACCATTAGCAATGTCACCACGAGCACTGGCACCTGGGCACTGCTATTATGAGCACTGTCACCATGAGATCTGTCGTTATGAGAACTGCCATCATGGGTATTTTCAACATGAGTACTGTCACCATTTGCAATGTCACCATGAGCACTATTACTGTGAGCACTATCACCGCGAGAACTCTCACTGTGGTCACTGTCACCATGAGCACTGTCGCCATGGGTACTGGCACAATGTAGACAGACACCATGAGCACTGTCACCATGGGCACCATCAGTGTGAGCACTCTCACCATGGTCACTGTCACCTTGGGCATTGTTACCATGAGCAATGTCACCATAGGCAATGGCACCATGGGCCCTGTCATCATGGGCAGTGTCACCAGGGGCACTCTCACCATGGGCACTTTCACTGTGAGCACTGTCCCCATGGATACTGCAAACATGAGAACTGTCACCGTAAGTACTGTCACCATGAGTACAGTCTGCACGGGTTGTCACCATGTGTACTGTCACCATGAGAACTGTCAACAGGGGCACTGTCACCATTTTTCACTGCCACCATGTGCAGTGTCACCATGGGCACTATCACCATGGATAGTATCACCGTGAACACTGTCACCATGAACACTGCAACTCTGTGCAGTGTCACCATGCACACTGTCACCGTAAGGACTATCACTGTAAGCAAAGTCACTATGAGCAATGTCACCATGGGCACTGTCACCATTTTGCACTGCCACCAGGTGCAGTGTCACCATAGGCACTTTCACCGTGAGAAATGTGACCGTGCGCAATGTCTCTATGGGCACTGGCACCATGGGCATTGTCACTGTGAGCACTGTCACAACGGGTGCTATCACCGTGAGAAATCTCACCATGCTAACTGTCCCTATTGGCACTGTCAGCGTGAGAAGTGTCACCATGGGCACTGTCACTGTAGGCACTGTCACCATGGGCACTGTCATTGTGGGCACTGTCTCCATGGCCTCTGCCACGGTGTGCTCTGTCACCATGAACTCTGTAACAATGCCCATTATCACCGTGTGCACTTTCACCATGGGCAATATTTCCATGAGCACTGTCAGCATGTGCAGTGTCACTATTTAGCACTGTCACCAGGTGAACTACCACCATGGGCACTGTCACTGTAAGCAAGGTTACCATGGGCACTGTAACAATGCACAGTGTCACCATCAGTACTGTCCCAATGGGAACTGCCACCAAGAGCACTGTCACCATTACCACTGTCACCACGAGCACTGGCACCTGGGCACTGCTATTATGCACACTGTCACCATGAGATCTGTCGGTATGAGAACAGCCACCATGGGTATTTTCAACATGAGTACTGTCACCATGGTATTGTCACCATTTGCACTGTCACCATGAGTACTATTACCGTGAGCACTATCACCGTGAGCACTCTATCTGTGGTCACTGTCACCATGAGCACTATGGCCATGAGTACTGGCACAATGTAGACAGGCACCATGAGCACTGTCACCATGGGCACCATCAATGTGAGCACTCTCACCATGGTCACTGTCACCATGTGCACTGTTACCATGAGCATCATCCCCATTATCATTTGCCCCATGGGCCCTGTCATCGTGGGCAGTGTCACCATGGGCACGCTCACTGTGAGCACTGTCACCATGGATACTGCAAACATGGGAACTGTCACCGTGAGTACTGTCACCTTGAGTACTGTCTGCATGGGTTGTCACCATGTGCACTGTCACCATGAGAACTGTCAACAGGGGCACTGTCACCATTTTTCACTGCCACCATGTGCAATGTCACCATGGGCACTATCACCATGGAAATTATGACAGTGAACACTGTCACCATGAACACTGCAACTGTGTGCAGTGTCACCATGCACACTGTCACCGTAAGGACTATCACTGTAAGCAAAGTCATTATGAGCAATGTCAGCAGGGGCACTGTCACCATTTTGCACTGCCACCAGGTGCAGTGTCACCATAGGCACTTTCACCATGAGAAATGTGACGATGCGGAATGTCTCTATGGGCACTGGCACCATGGGCATTGTCTCTGTGAGCACTGTCACAACGGGCAGTATCACAGTAAGAAATCTCATCATGGTAACTGTCGCCATGGGCACATTCACTGTGAGAAGTGTCACCATGGGCACTTTCACTGTCGGCACTGTTACCATGGGCACTGTCATTGTGGGCAATGTCACCATGGCCACTGCCAACTTGGGCTCTGTCAGGATGAACACTGTAATAATACCCATTATCACCGTGGGCACTGTCACCATAGGCATTATCACCGTGAGCACTGTCAGCATGTGCACTGTCACTATTTAGCACTGTCACCAGGTGAACTACCACCATGGGCACTGTCACGATGTGCACTATCACTGTGAGCACGGTTACCATGGGCACTCTAACAATGTGCAGTGTCACCATCGGTATTGTCCCCATGGGAACTGGCACCAAGATCTCTCTCACCATTAGCACTGTCACCACGAGGACTGCCACCTTGTGCAATGTTATTACGAGAACTGTCAGCATGAGATCTGTCGCTATGAGAACTGCCACCATGTGTATTTACAACATGAGTACTGTCACCATGTGTATTGTCAACATTTTCACTGTCACCATGAGAAATGTCGCTATGAGAACTGCCACCATGACTATTTTCAACATGAGTACTGTCACCATGGGTATTGTCACCATTTGCACTGTCACCATGAGCACTATTTCCGTGAGATCTATCACAGTGAGCACTCTCACTGTGGTCAGTGTCACCATGACCACTGTCGCCATGGGTACTGGCACAATGCGGACTGGCACCATGAGCCCTGTCACCATGTGCAATATCAGTGTGAGCACTCTCACCATGGTCACAGTCACCATGGGCAATGTTACCATGAGCACTGTCACCATACTAAACGGCGACATGGGAACTTTCATCATGGGCACTGTCATCATGGGCAGTGTTACCATGGGCACTATCACTTTGAGCACTGTCACCACGGGTACAGCTACCATGAGCTGTGTCAGCATCAGTTGTGACCGTGTGCATTGTCACAATGAGAACTGTCAGCATGGGAACTGTCACCATTTTTCACTGCCACCATGTGCACTACCAACATGTGCACTGTCACCATGTGAACTATCTCCGTGAGCACTGTCACCATGAGTACTGTCATCATGGGCACTGTCACCAAGGGCACAGCCACCATGTGCACTGTTAACATGGTCACTATCACCATGAGCACTGTCACCATGGGAACTACCAATATGGGCACTGTCATCATGAGCACTTTCACAATGGGAACTGCCACCATGGGCACTATTAACACGATCACACTCACCATGGGCAGTATCCCCAAGGGCACTGTCAGTTTAAGCACTATCACTATGGGTACTGCAACCATGACCACTGTCACCGTAAGCACTGTCCCCATTCTCTGTATCACCATGTGCACTGTCACCATGGGCACTATCACCTTGAGAACTGTCAGCCTGGGCACTGTCACCATGGGTATTGTGACTTTGGGCACTGTCACCATGAGCACTGTCACCTTGGGCTCTGGCACAATGTGGACTGTCACCATGAGCACTGTCATCATGGGCAGTATCACCATTAGAACTGTCACCGTGGTCACTGTCACCATGGCCACTCTCACCGTGAGCACTATCACCGTGAGTCTTGTGACCATGGACACTTTCACCCTGGGCAGTGTCCCCATGGACAATTTTACTGTTAGTACTGTCACCATGGACACTATAACTATGGGCACTGTCACCGTGGGCTCTGTCACCATGGGCACTTTCACCATGAGCACTGCCACTCTGACCACTCTCATGATAAGAACTGTCACCATGGGCACTTTCACGATGGGCACTTCCAACATTGGCACTATCACCATGAGCACTGTCAGCAAGAGCACTGTCGTGGTGGGGAATGTCACCATGCGCAATGTCACCACAAGGACTATCACATTAAGCAATGTCACCATGGTCACTGTCACCATTTTGCACTGCCACCATGTGCAGTATCACCTTAGGCACTGTCACCATGAGCACTTGATCACTGAGTACTGTCACCATGGGTAATATCACCATGGGCACTGTCACAGTGAGAAATTTCACCGTGAGCAATGCCATGATGGGCACTGGCGCCGTGGGTCTTTTCACGATTAGCACTGAAACAATGTGCACTATCACTGTGAGAAATCTCACCGTGCTAACTGTCCCCAAGGACACTGTCACAGAGAGAAAAGTCATCATGGGCACTGTCACAGTCAGTATTCTCACCATGGGCACTCTCATTGTGGGCAATGCCTCCGTGAGCACTATTACCATGAACACTGCTACCGTGAACACTCTCATGATAAGAACTGTCACCATGGACACAGACACCATGGGCACTCTCACGGTGTGCACTGTCACCAGGGGCACTGTCACAATGGGCACTGTCACCATGAGCACTGGAACCATGGGCACTATCACCATGAGCAATATCACCATGGGCACTCTCACTATTTTGCACTGCCACCAGATGCACCATGACCATGGGCACTGTCACCATGGGCAATGTCACCATCGGGAGTCTCACCATGGGCACTGCCACCATGAGCACTGTCACCAAGAGCACTGTCACCTCGAGCACTGCCACAATGAGAACTGTCACAAGAACAGTCAGTATGAGAAGTGCCACCATGGGCACTTTCACCATGATTACTATCACCTGGGTATTGTCACCTTTGGCACTGTCAACGTGCCTACTATCACCGTGAGAACTATCACCATGAGCACTGTCACCACGGGCACAGCCTTAATGCGGACTGTCATCATGAACCCTGTCACCATGGGCACTATCACAGTGAGAACAGTCACCGTGGTCACTGTCACCATGGGCACGGTCACCGTGAGAACTGTCACTAAGAGCATAATCACCATAGGCACTGTCACCCTGAGAACAGTCACCATGGGCACTCTCAACATGGAGACTATCACCTGGAACACTGTCACCATGAGCAATGTCAACAAGATCACTTTCACCATGAGAACTTACACCACGGGGACTCTAACCATTGGCACTGCCTCTGAGGCGTTGTCATGATGAGCACTATCACCATGGGCAGTGTCTCCATGGGCAGTGTCACCGTGAGCAATCTCACTATTGGCACTATCAACATCGGCACGGTCAGCATCGGCATGGTCACCGTGAGCACTGTCACAATGGGCATTGTCACACTGGGTGCTGTCACCATGGGCAGAGTCACTGCTGGCACTCTCACCATGGGCACTGTGATCTTGGGTACTGTCACCATGGGCTCTGCCACTGTTGGCACTGTCACAATCGGAAATATCACCATGGGCTTTGTCAGCGTGTGCAATGTCACCCTGGGCACGGCCACCATGATATCTATCACCATAGGCACTGTCACCATGGGCACTGTCACCATGAGAACGGTCACCATGAGCACTGCCACAATGAGCACTGTCACTTATGGCACTGTCCTCATGAGAAATGTCACCATTGTCACTGTCACCATGGACAGGACACGCTGAGTATTGTCACCATGGGCACTGTCTATGAGCAGTCTCACCATGGGAATTGTCACCTTAGTTACTGTCACCATGGGCACTGTCACCATGAACACTCTTACCATCAGCTCTGTTACCCTGGGTATTTTCACCATGGGAACTATCACCGTGACAGTTGTGAACATGGGTATTCTCAGCATGGGCACTATCACCATGAGCAGTGTCACCATGAATACTGTCACCCTGTGTATTGTCACCATGGGCAGTGTCACCGTGAGCACTGTCAGCATGTGCACTGTCACTATTTAGTACTGTCACCAGGTGAACTACCACCATGGGCACTGTCACGATGTGCACTATCACCGTGAGCACGGTTACCATGGGCACTGTAACAATGTGCAGTGTCACCATCGGTACTGTCCCCATGGGCACTGGCACCAAGAGCACTCTCACCATTAGCACTGTTACCACGAGGACTGCCACCTTGGGCAATGCTATTACGAGAACTGTCACCATGAGAACTGTCGTTATGAGAACTGCCACGATGGGTATTTAAAACATGAGTACTGTCACCATGGGTATTGTCACCATTTGCACTGTCACCATGAGCACTATTACCGTGAGCTCTATCACAGTGAGCACTCTCACTGTGGTCAGTGTCACCATGACCACTGTCACCATGGGTACTGGCACAATGCAGACCGGCACCATGAGCCCTGTCACCATGGGCACTATCAGTGTGAGCACTCTCACCATGGTCACTATCACCATGGGCACTGTTACCATGAGCACTGTCACCATAGGCAATGGCGACGTGGGAACTTTCATCATGGGCACTGTCATCATGGGCAGTGTTACCATGGGCACTATCACTGTGAGCACTGTTACCACGGGTACAGCTACCATGAGCAGTGTCAGCATCGGTTGTGACAGTGTGCATTGTCACAATGAGAACTGTCAGCATGGGAACTGTCACCATTTTTCACTGCCACCATGTGCACTACCACCATGTGCACTGTCACCATGGGCACTATCTCCGTGAGCACTGTCACCATGAGTACTGTCATCATGGGCACTGTCACCAAGGGCACAGCCACCATGTGCACTGTTAACATGGTCACTATCACCATGAGCACTGTCACCCTGGGAACTACCCACATGGGCACTGTCATCATGAACACTTTCACAATGGGAACTGCCACCATGGGCACTATTAACACGAGCACACTCACCATGGGCACTATCCCCATGGGCACTCTCAGTTTCAGCACTATCACCATGGGTACTGCAACCATGACCACTGTCACCATAAGCACTGTCCCCATTCTCTGTATCACCATGTGCACTGTCACCATGGGCACTATCACCTTGAGAACTGTCAGCCTGGGCACTGTCACCATGGGTATTGTGACTTTGGCACTGTCACCATGAGCACTGTCACCTTGGGCACTGGCACAATGTGGACTGTCACCATGAGCACTGTCATCATGGGCAGTATCACCATTAGAACTGTCACCGTGGTCACTGTCACCATGGCCACTCTCACCGTGAGCACTATCACCGTGAGTGTTTTGACCATGGGCACTTTCACCATGGGCAGTGTCCCCATGGACAATTTCACTGTTAGTACTCTCACCATGGACACTATAACTATGGGCACTGTCACCGTGGGCTCTTTCACCATGGGCACTTTCACCATGAGCACTGCCACTCTGACCACTCTCATCATAAGAACTGTCACCATGGGCACTTTCACGATGGGCACTTCCAACATTGGCACTATCACCATGAGCACTGTCAACAAGAGCACTGTCATGGTGGGCAATGTCACCATGCGCAATGTCACCACAAGGACTATCACATTAAGCAAAGTCACCATGGGCACTGTCACCATTTTGCACTGCCACCGTGTGCACTATCACCTTAGGCACTGTCACCATGAGCTCTTGATCACTGAGTACTGTCACCATGGGTAATATCACCATGGTCACTGTCAACATAATAACTATCACCGTGAGCAATGCCATGATGGGCACTGGCGCCATGGGTCTTGTCACTATTAGCACTGAATCAATGGGCACTATCACCGTGAGAAATCTCACCACGCTAAGTGTCCCCAAGGGCACTCTCACAGATAGAAAATTCACCATGGCCACTGTAACAGTCAGTATTCTCGCCATTGGCACTCTCATTGTGGCACTGCCACCGTGAGCACTATTACCATGAAAACTGCTACCGTGAACACTCTCATGATAAGAAGTGTCACCATGGGCACTCTCACGGTGTGCACTGTCGCTAGGGGCACTGTCACCGTGGGCACTGTCACCATGAGCACTGTAACCATGGGCACTATCACCATGGGCACTATCACCATGAGCAATATCACCAGGGGCACTCTCACTATTTTGCACTGCCACCAGATGCACCATGACCATGTGCACTGTCACCATGGGCAGTGTCACCATCAGTAGTCTCACCATGGACACTGCCACCATGAGCACTGTCACCAAGAGCACTGTCATCACGAGCACTGCCATCATGGGCACTTTCACCGTGATTAATGTCACCGTGGGTACTGTCACCTTCTCCCTGTCAATGTGAGTACTATCACCATGAGCACCATCACCCTGAGAATTGTCACCACGGGCACAGCCTCAATTCGGTCTGTCACCATGAACACAGTCACCATGGGAACTCTCACGGTAGGAAGAGTCACCATGGTCACTGTCACCATGGGCACTGTTACTGTGACCACTGTCACTAAGAGCATTATCACCATAAGCTCTGTTACCATGAGAACAGTCAACATGGGCTCTGTCAACATTGAGACAATCACCTTGAGCACTGTCACCATGAGCAATTTCAACAGTGTCACTTTCACCATGAGAACTGTCACCACGGGGACTCTCACCATTGGCACTGCTTCCGAGGGGTTGTCACGATGAGCACTATCACCATGGGCAGTGTCTCCATGGGCAGTTTCACCGTGAGCACTCTCACTATTGGCACTATCATGATCGCCACTGTCAACATCGGCACGGTCACCATGAGCACTGTCACAATGGGCGTTGTCACATTGGGCACTGTCACCATGGACACGGTCACCATTAGAACTCTCACCATGGGCACTGTGATCTTGGGCACAGTCACCATGGGCTCTGTCACTGTGGGCACTGTCAAAATGGGAAGTATCAACATGGGCTTTGTCAGCGTGAGCACTGTCACCATGAGCACGGCCACAGTGACATGTATCACCATAAACACTGTAACCATGGGCACTGTCACTATGAGCACGGTCACCATGAGCACTGCCACAATGAGCACTGCCACTTATGAAACTGTCCACATGAGCATTGTCACCATGATCACTGTCACCATGAGCAGGACACCCTGGGTATTGTCAGCATGGGCACTGTCACCTTGAGCACTCTCACCATTTCAGATGTCACCTTAGGTACTGTAACCACGGGCACTGTCTCCGTGAGCACTTTTACCATGAGCTCTGTCACCCTGCGTATTGTCACCATGGGCACTATCAATGTGAGTGTTGTGAACATGGGCACTCTCACCATGAGCAATGTCACCATGAATACTGTCTCCCTGTGTATTGTCACCATGGGCACTGTCACTATGAGCACTACACCGTGAGAATTGTGACTATGGGCACTGTCACCATGGGCACATTCACCATCAGCACTATCGCTGTGAGCACTGTCACAATGAGCACTGTCACTCTCGCAGTTTCACCATACACACTATCACCGTAAGGATTATCACTGTAAAGAATTTCACCATGAGCAATATCACCATGGGCACTGTCACCCTTTTGCACTGCCACCATGTGCAGTGTCACCATGGGCACTTTTACCAAGAGTACTGTAACCGTGGGTAATATCACCATTGGCACTGTCACCGTGAGCACTGTCATCATGGGCACTTTCACCGTGGGCACTGTCACAATGGGAAGTATCACCATGTGCTTTGTCAGCCTGGGTACTGTCACCGTGGGCACTGACACTGTGACATCTATCACCATAGACACTGTAAACATGGGCACTGTCACCATGAGCACATTCACCATGAGCACTGTCACCATGGGCATGACACCATGGGCATTGTCACCCTAGGTACTCTCACCATAGGCATTATCACTGTGAGAATTGTGAACATGGACACTATCACCATGGGTACTATCACTGTGAGCACTCCCACCATGGTCACTATCACCATGGACACTGTTACCATGAGCACTGTCACCATAGGCAATGATGCCATGGGCACTGTCAACTTTG
The DNA here is from genome assembly GCF_964341445.2 of Mesoplodon mirus. NCBI lineage: Eukaryota > Metazoa > Chordata > Mammalia > Artiodactyla > Ziphiidae > Mesoplodon > Mesoplodon mirus. The sequence continues at coordinate 1,823,282 of NW_028295808.1, read as the reverse complement.
GCACTGCCACCATGGGCACTATCACTGTGATCACTGTCACCATGGGTACTGCAACAATGAGAACTGTCACTGTGAGTACTGTCTGCATTGGTTGTCACCATGTGCACTGTCACCATGAGAACTGTCAACATGGGCACTGTCACCATTTTTCACTGCCACGATGTACATTTCCCATAGTGATATTATCCGTAGTGACAGTACTCAATGATAAAGGGCCCATGGTGACAGTGCCCATGGTGATAGTGCACATGGTGACAGTGTCCATGGTGATATTGTGCATGGTGACATTTCTTAAGGTGATAGTCCTTGTGGTGATAGTGCACATGGTGACAGTGCAAATGGTGACAATACCCATGGCGACAGTACTCATGGTGAAAATACCCATGGTGGCAGTTCTCATAGCGACAATTCTCAGGGTGACAGTGCTCATAATAGCAGGGTCCAAGGTGGCAGTGCTTCCGGTGACAGTGGTCATGGTGACAGTTCACTTGGTGACAGTTCCCATGGGAACAGAACTGATGGTGAAAATGCTCTTTGTGAGAGTGCCAATGGTTACCTTGGTCTCGGGAATATTGCACATGATGAGAGTGCCCATGGTGACATTGCCCATGGAGACACGGCTCACTGTGACAGTTCTCATGGTGACAGTGCTCATGGTGGAAGTGCCCATGGTGAGACTGCTCATTGTGGCAGTGCTCATGGTGACAGTGCCGATGATGACAGTACTTGTGGTGATAGAGTTCACAGTCTCTGTGCTCATGTTGATAGTGCTCATGGAAGCAGTTCCCTCAGTGACACTGCTCATGCTGGCAATGCCCACGTTGATAGACGCATGGTGACAGTGCCCACAATCGCAGTGCAATGGTGAGAGAGCTCATGGTGACAGTGAAACAGGTGACAGTGCCCATGAAGACAATGGCCATTGTTACAGTGCCCATGTGCCAAGGCCCATGGTGACAGTGCCCACGGTGACACTGACCATGATGTCACTGCCCATGGTGATAGTGCCCATGGTGACAGTGCCCATGTTTACAATGCTCATGGTGACACTGCCCATGGTGGCAGTGCCCCTGGTGACAGTGCACACCATGAGTATGCACATGATGGTCATGCCAGTTGTGACAGTGCCCATGGTGACAGTACTTTTGATGATAGTGCTCACGGAAGAAGTGTTCATGGTAATAATACTCACGGTGGCAGTGCCCGCAGTGACAGTGCTCATGGACAGTGCCAAAAGTGACAGTGCCCTTGATGAGAGTTGCCCTGATGACACAGCTCACAGTGATAGTGCCATTGTGACAGTGCTAAGAGTGACAATGCCTAATGTGCCAGTGCCCATTGAGACATGCCTCACGGTGACAGTTCTCACAGTGACAGTGCCCATGGTGAATTTACCCATGGTGACAGTACTCGTGGTTAATTTGCCCATGGTGATACTGCACATGGTGGCAGGGCGAAATGGTGACAGAGCCCATGGTGACATTGCTCATGGTGACATTGCTTAAGGTGAGAGTGCGCCTGCTGACAGTGCTCACGGTGATAGTGCCCTTGGTGAAAGTGCCCATGGTGACAGTGCCCATAGTCACAATTATCATAGTATAGTGCTCATGGTGACAGTGCCCATGGTAACAATACCCAGGGTGATAGTACTCATGGTGACAGTGCTCATGGTGAGAGTCCCCATGCTGACAGTGCCCATGTTCACAATTCTCACAGTAATAGTGCCCATGGTGACAATACCCAGGGTGACAGAGCTCACGGTAACAGATCTCACGGTGGCAGTTCCCACGTTGACAGTGCCCATGGTGACAAAGCCCATGGTGATACTTCCCATTGTGACAGTGCCCATGGTGACAGTGCCCAAGATCAGAGTGCCCATGCTGACATTGTGCATGGTGACACTACACATGGTGAAAATGCCTATGGTGGCAATTCTCATAGTGAGAGTTCTCATGGTGACAGTGCTCATGGTGGCAGTGCCCTAGGAGGCAGTGCTCGAGGTGACAGTGCTCTTGGTGACAGTGCTCATGGTGGCAGTTCCCATGATGAGAGTACCGATGGTGGCAGTGCACATGGTGAGATTACCGATGGTGGCAGTGCGCATGGTGACTGTTTTCATGGTGATAGTGCCTATGGTGACAATGCTCATCATGGCAGTTCCCATGGTGACCCGGCCACAGTGTAAGTGCTCATGGTGATACTGCTCAAGGTGATAGTGCCCATGGTGGCTGTCCTAACTTTGATAATGCCCATGGTGAAATTTCCCATGGTGACAGTTCCCATGGTGAAAGTGCTCCTGATTACAGTGCTCATATTCGGAGTTCCCACCGTGACAGTGCTCATGGTGGCAGTGCCCTGGGTGGCAGTCCTTGTGGTGACAGTGCTCATGGTGGCAGTTCCCATGGTGAGAGTACCGATGTTAGCTCTCCACATGGTGACATTGCCCATGGTAACCGGGCTCACAGTGATAGTGCCCAATGTGACAGTGCTCACGGTGATAGTGCCGATGGTGATAGTTCTCACGGTGATAGTGCCCATTGTTAAGGTGCCCATTGTGACAGTGCTCATGGTAATTGTGAGCCTAGTGATAGTGCACTTGTTGACTGTGACCATGTTGACAGTACACATGGTGATACTGCTCAAGATGATAGTGCCCATGTTGACAGTGAGCATGGTGACACTTCTCATGGTGACAGTGCCTATGATGACAATGTTCATCATGACAGTGTCCATAGTGACACTGCCAGGGTGACAGTGCCAATGGTGACAGTGGCCATGGTGATACTGCACAAAGTGATAGTGCCCATGGTGATAGTCCTCACGTTAATAGTTCCCATGGTGAAATAGCCCATGGTGAGATTTCCCATGTTGAAAGTGCTCATGATGACAGTGCCCATGATGGTAGATCCCATGGTGACAGTGCTCACAGTGATACTGACCATGGAAAGAGTGCATATGGTGGCTGTGCCCTTGGTGAAAATGCCCATGCTGACAGTACTGTTGGTGACAGAGCTCACGGTGATAGTGCCCATGGTGACAGTGTACATGTTTGTAGAGCACATGGTGGCAGTGAAAAATGGTGACAGTTCCCATGGTGAGAGTAATCATGGTTAAAGTGCACACAGTAACCACCCATGATGACATTCCTCACAGTTACAGGGCACAAGTTTGCAGGACCCATGCTGACAGTGCCCACAGTGACACTGCCCATGATGACAGTGCCCAAGGTGAGAGTGCCCATGGTCACATTGCCTCTGGTGACAGTGCTCACTGTGATAGTGCCCATGGTTAAACTGCCCATGGTGACAGCGCTCACTGTAATAGTTCCCATAGTTATAGTGCACTTAGTGGCCGTGCCCATGGTGACAGTACACATGGTGATATTGCTCATGGTGATAGTGCCCATGGTGACAGTGTCCATGGTGACGGTTCTCACGGTGAGAGTGCCCATGGTGATAAACTTCATGATGAGAGTGCCCATGGTGACATTCCTCACAGTGATAGTGCCCATGGTGATAGTACACTGGGTGGCTGTGCCCATTGTGACAGTGCCCATGGTGACAGTGCCCATGGAGGCAGTGCCCACAATGACAGTGCCCATGGTGACAGTGACGACAGTGACAGTGCCCATGGTGACAGTTCTCACGGTGACAGTGCCATGGAGACAGTTAGCATGGTGAGATTTCTCACAGTAATAGTGCTCATTGTCACAATGCTCATACTGACAATGCCATTTGTGCCAGGTCCCATCAAGACATGCCGCACTGTGACAGTTCCATGGTGACAGTGCCCCTCATGATATTACCCATTGTGAGAGTAATCATGATTAAAGTGCTCATGGTGACACTGCTTATGGTGGCAGTGCAATATGGTGACAGTGCCCATGGTGACATTGATCATAGTGACATTGCTTACAGTGATAGTCCTTACGGTGATAGTGTGCATGGTGACACTGCACACTGTGACAGTGTTCATGGTGACAGTGCTCTTGGTAATAGTGCCCATTGTGAAAGTGCCCATGTTGACAGTGCCCACAGTCACAATTCTCACAGTGTAGTGCTCACGGTGATAGTGTTCATGGTGACAGTACCCAGGCTGACAGTATTCATGGTGACAGGTCTCATGGTGATAGTGCCCATGGTGAGAGTACCTAGGGTGAAAATGCCCATGGTGAGAGTGCTCATGGTGACAGTGCCCATGGTGAAAATACCCACGGTGCCATGCCCATGGTGACAGTGCTGATGGTGACCCTGCTCATGTTGGCAGTGCCATAAGTGACAGTGCTCATTGTGGCAGTGGTCATGGTGACGGTGCTCATGGTGACAGTGCGCATGTTGACAGTGTGCATAATTACAGTGCTTATGGTGATAGATGCCATGGTTTAAGTGCCCAAGGTGACAGTGCCCACGCTGATAAATCCCATGGTGATGCTTCCCATTGTGACAGTGCCCACGGTGAAAGTGCATGTGGTGACAGTGCCCAAGCTCACACTGCCCATGGTGACAGTGCCCAGTGTGACAAGGCCCAAGGTGACAGTGCTCATGTTGACCATGCCCATGGTGACAGTGCCGATGGTGATAGTACGAATAGAGACAGTGCTCAGGGTGAAACTGCCCATGTAGATATTGCCCATTGTGATAGTGCTCATGGTGACAACTGCAAGGTGTCAGTACCAATGGTGATAGTCACCGTGGTGATAGTTCTCAGGGTGAAAGTGACCAAGGTGACATTGCTTATGGTGACAGTGCTCAAGGTGATAGTCTCCATGTTGACAGTGCCCATGGTGACAGTTCTCACGGTGACATTGCCTATGGTGATAATTCTCATAGTGAGAGTGCTCACGTTGACACTGCCCATGGTGACAGTGACCACGGAGACTGTTCTCACCGTGATACTGCCCATGGTGACAGTCCACACTGTGGCTGTACCCATGGTGACACTGCTCAGGGTGATGGTGCTCACAGTGATAGAGCTCATGGTGATAGTGCCCAAGGTGACAATACCCACGGTGACAGTAATCATGGTGAAAATGCCCATGGTGGGAATTATCATAGTGACAGTTCTCATTGTGAACAGTGCTCATGGTGGCAATATCCAAGGTGGCAATGCTCGTGCTGACACTGCTCTTGGAGACAGTTCTCATGGTTGCAGTGCCCATGGTAATCGTGCTCATGGTGATAGTGCCTATGGTGACAGTGTCCATGGTCATAGTGCACCTGGTGGCAGTGCAATATAGTGACACTGCCAATGGTGACATTTCTCATGGTGACATTGCTCATGGTGATAGTGCCCATGGTGACTGTGCCCATGGTGACAGTGCTCATGGTGACATTGCCCATGGTGGCAGTGCCCCTGGTGACAGTGCACACCGTTAGAGTGTCCACGGTGGTCTCGGCATTGGTGACAGATCCCATGGTGACAGTTCTTATGATGATAGTGCTCACAGAAGCAGTGTTCATGGTAATAATGCTCACGGTGGCAGTGCCCACAGTGACAGTGCCCATAGACAGTGCCAAAAGTGACAGTGCCCATGGTGACAGTACTTAAGATGATAGTGCTCACAGGAGCAGTGTTCATGGTAATAATGCTCACGGTGGCAGTGCCCACAGTGAGAGTGCTCATGGACAGTGCCAAAAGTGACAGTGCCCATGGTGAAAGTTACCATTGTGAGACAGCTCACAGTGATTGTGCCCATTGTGGCAGTGCTCAGAGTGACAATGTCCATTGTGCCAGTGCCCATTGATACATGCCACATGGTGACAGTTCTCACAGTGACAGTGCCCATGGTGATTTTACCCATGGTGACAGTACTCATGGTTAAAGTGCCCATGGTGATACTGCACATGGTGGCAGTGTGAAATGGTGACAGAGCCCATGGTGACACTGCTCATGGTGACATTGCTTAGGGTGATAGTCCTTACGGTGATAGTGCACCTGGTGACAGTACTCACGGTTATAGTGCCCTTGGTGAAAGTTCCATGGTGACAGTGCACATCGTGATAGTCCCCATGCTGAGAGTGCCCATGTCCACAATTCTCAGAGTGATAGTGCCCATGGTGACAATACCCAGGGTGACAGAGCTCACAGTAACAGATCTCACGGTGGCAGTGCCCACAGTGACAGTGCCCATGCTGACAAAGCCCATGGTCATACTTCCCATTGTGACAGTGCCCACGATGACAGTGCCCATGGTGACAGTGTCCAAGATGAGAGAGCCCATGCTGACATTGCGCATGGTGACAGTACTCATGGTGAATATGCCTATGGTGGCAATTCTCATAGTGAGAGTTCTCATGGTGACAGTGCTCATGGTGGCAGTGCCCTAGGAAGCAGTGCTCGTGGTGACAGTGCTCTTAGTGACAGTGCTCATTGTGGCAGTTCCCATGGTGGCAGTGCACATGGTGAGATTACCAATGGTGGCAGTGCGCATGGTGACTGTTCTCATGGTGACAGTGCCTATGGTGACAATGCTCTTCGTGACAGTGCCCATGGTGATGCTGCGACAGTGAGACTGCCACGGTGTAAGTACTTATGGTGACAGTGACCATGGTGATACTGTTCAAGTTGATAGTGCCCATGGTGGCTGTCCTAACATTGATAATGCCCATGTTGAAAGTTCCCATGGTGAAAGTGCTCCTGATTACTGTACCCATATTCGGAGTTCCCATGGTGACCCTGCTCATGATGGCAGTGCCCTGGGTGGCAGTCCTGGTGGTGACATTGCTCATGGTGGCAGTTCCCATGGTGAGAGTACTGATGGTAGCTGTGCACATGGTGACATTGCCCATGGTAACCTTGCTCACTGTGATAGTGCCCATGGTGACAGTGCTCACAGTGATAGTGCAGATGGTGATAGTTCTCATGGTGATAGTGCCCATGGTTAAGGTGCACATTGTGACAGTGCTCACGGTAATTGTGGGCATAGTCATAGTGCACTTGGTGATCGTACCCATGTTGACAGTACACATGGTGACACTTCTCACGGTGACAGTGCCTATGATGAAAATGTTCATCATGACAGTGCCCATGGTGACACTGCCACAGTGACAGTGCCAATGGTGACAGTGACCATGGTGACAATACTTATGATGATATTGCTCACGTAAGCAGTGTTCATGGTAATAATGCTCACGGTGGCAGTGCCCACAGTGACAGTGCTCATGGACAGTGCTGACACAGACAGTGCCCATGGTGACAGTTACCATGGTGAGAGAGCTCACGGTGATAGTGCCCATTGTGACAGTGCTCAGAGTGACTATCCCCATTGTGCCGGTGCCCATCGAGACATGCCGCACGGTAACAGTTCTCACTGTGACAGTGCCCATGTTGATTTTACCCATGGTGACAGTACTCATGGTTAAAGTACCCATGGTGATACTGCACATGATGGCAGTGTGAAATGGTGACAGAGCCCATGTTGACATTGCTCAAGGTAATATTGCTTCAGGTGATGGTCCTTACAGTGATAGTGAGCCTGGTGACAGTGCTCACGGTGATAGTGCCTTTGGTGAAAGTTCCATGGTGACAGTGCCCATAGTCACAATTCTCAAGGTGTAGTGCTCACGGTGACAGTACATATGGTAACAATACCCAAGGTGATAGTACTCATGGTGGCAGTGCTCATGGTGATAGTCCCCATGCTTACAGTGCTCATGTTCACAATTCTCACGGTGACAGCGCTCATGGTGACAATATCCACGGTAGCAGAGTTCACGGTAACAGATCTCACGGTGGCAGTGCCCACGGTCACAGAGCCCATGCTGAGCAATCCGACGGTGATACTTCCCATTGTGACAGTGCCCACGATGACAGTGCCCATGGTGACAGTGCCCAAGATCAGAGTGCCCATGCTGACATTGCTCATGGTGACAGTACTCATGGTGAAAATGCCTATGGTGGCAATTCTCATAGTGAGAGTTCTCATGGTGACAGTGCCCATGGTGGCAGTTCCCATGGTGAGTGTACCGTTGGTGGCAGTGCACATGGTGAGATTACTGATGGTGACAGTGCGCATGGTGACACTTCTCATGGTGACAGTGCCTATGATGACAATGTTCATCATGACAATATCTATGGTCACACTGCCATGGTGACAGTGTCAATGGTGACAGTGACCATGGTGATACAGCACAAAGTGATAGTGCCCATAGTGATAGTCCTCACGTTAATAGTTCCCATGGACATAGTTCTCATGGACAGTGCGAAAGTGACAGCACCCATGGTGAGAGTTGCCCTGGTGACACAGCTCACGGTGATAGTGTCCACTGTAACAGTGCTAAGAGTGACAATGTCCATTGTGCCAGTGCCCATTGAGACATGCCACATGGTGACAGTTCTCACAGTGACAGTGCCCATGGTGATTTTACCCACGGTCACAGTACTCATGGTTAATTTGCCCATGGTGATACTGCACATGGTGGCAGGGCGAAATGGTGACAGAGCCCATGGTGACATTGCTCATGGTGACATTCCTTAAGGTGATAGTCCTTACGGTGATAGTTCACCTGGTGACAGTGCTCTCAGTGATAGTACTCTTGGTGAAAGTGCACATGGTGACAGTGCCCATAGTCACAATTCTCAAGGTGTAGTGCTCATGGTGACAGTGCCCATGGTAACAATACCCAGGGTAATAGTACTCATGGTGACAGTGCTCATGGTGATAGTCCCCATGGTGACAGTGGCCATGTTCACAATTCTCATGGTGACATTTCCCATGGTGACAGTGCTCATGGTTACAGTGCACACGGTAACAACCCATGATGCCATTCCTCACGGTTACAGTGCACAAGGTTGCAGGACCCATGGTGACAGTGTGCACAGTGACACTGCCCATGGTGACAGTGCCCACGGTCACATTGCCTCTGGTGACAGTGCTCACAGTGATAGTGCCCATGGTTAAACTGCCCATGGTGAGAGCACTTACGGTAATAGTGCCCATAGTTATAGTGCACTTAGTGGTCGTGCCCATGGTGACAGTACACATGGTGATATTGCTCACGGTGATAGTGCCCATGGTGACAGTGTCCAAGGTGACAGCTCTCACGGTGAGAGTGCCCATGGTGATACAGCTCATGATGATAGTGCCCATGGTGACATTCCTCACAGTGATAGTGCCCATGGGGATAGTAAACTTAGTGGCCGTGCCCATTGTGACAGTACCCATGGTGACAGTGCCCATGGAGGCAGTGCCCACAATGACAGTGCCCATGGTGACAGTGACGACTGTGACAGTGCCCATGGTGACAGTTCTCATGATGACAGTGCGATGGAGACAATTAGCATGGTGAGATTTCTCACAGTGATATTGCTCATTGTCACAATGCTCATAGTGACAATGCCCTTGGTGCCAGTTCCCATCAAGACATGCCGCACTGTGACAGTTCTCACAGTGACAGTGCCCATCATAATATTACCCATTGTGAAAGTAATCATGATTAAAATGCCCATGGTGACACTTCTCATGGTGTCAGTACGAAATGGTGACAGTGCCCATGGTGACATTGCTCATGGTGACATTGCTTACTGTGATAGTCCTTACGGTGATAATGTGCATGGTGACAATGCACACAGTGACAGTGTTCTTGGTGACAGTGCTCTCGGTAATAGTGCCCATTGTGAAAGTGCCCATGGTGACAGTGCCCACAGTCACAATTCTCATGGTGTAGTGCTCACGGTGATAGTGTTCATGGTGACAATACCCAGGTGAGAGTACTCATGGTGACAGTGCCCATGGTGAGAGTACCTAGGGTGAAAATGCTCATGGTGAGAGTGCTCATGGTGACAGTGCCCATGGTGACAATACCCAGGGTGCCATGCCCATGGTGACAGTGCTGATGGTGACACTGCTGATGTTGGCAGTGCCATAAGTGACAGTGCTCATTGTGGCAGTGGTCATGGTGATGGTGCTCATGGCGACAGTGCACATGATGACAGTGCGTATAATTACAGTGCTTATGGTGATAGATGTCATGGTGTAAGTGCCCAAGGTGACAGTGCCCATGCTGATAAATCCCATGGTGATACTTCCCATTGTGACAGTGCCCACAGTGAAAGTGCACATGGTGACAGTGCCCAAGATCACAGTGCCCATGGTGACAGTGCTAATGGTGACATTGCCCATGGTGACAGTGCCCAGTGTGACAATGCCCATGGTGACAGTGCTCACATTGTCCATGCCCATGGTGAGAGTGCCGATGGTGATAGTACGAATAGAGACAGTGCACATGGTGAAACTGCCTATGTAGACATTGCCAATTGTTATAGTGCTCATGGTGACAACCGCATGGTGTCAGTGCCAATGGTGATAGTCACCGTGGTGATACTTCTCAGGGTGAGAGTGACCAAGGTGACATTGCTCATGGTGACAGTGCTCAAGGTGACAGTCTCCATGTTGACAGTGCCCATGGTGACACTTCTCACGGTGACAGGGCCTATGGTGATAATTCTCATAGTGAGAGTGCTTACGTTGACACTGCCCATGGTGAGAGTGACCATGGTGACTGTTCTCACTGTGATGCTGCCCATGGTGACAGTCCACATTGTGGCTGTGCCCATGGTGACACTGCTCAGGGAAATGGTGCTCACAGTGATAGTGCTCACTGTGACAGTGCCCAAGGTGACAATACCCATGGTGAGAGTAATCATGGTGAAAATGCCCATGGTGTCAGTTCTCATAGTGACAGTTCTTATTGTGACAGTGCTCATGGTGGCAGTGCTCATGGTGGCAGTGCACATGGTAATGGTGCTCATGTTGATAGTGTCCATGGTGACAGGGCACATGGTGGTAGTGCACCTGGTGGCAGTGCAAAATAGTGACAGTGGCCGTGGTGACAGTTCTCATGGTAATATGGCTCATGGTGATAGTGCCCATGGAGACAGTGCCCATGGTGACAGTGCTCATGGTGGCAGTGCCCTGGGTGGCAGTCCTCGTGTTGACAGTGCTCATGGTGGCAGTTCCCATGGTGAGAGTCCTGATGGGGCAGTGCACATGGTGACAGTGCCATGGCAACCGTGCTCACGGTGATATGACCCATCGTTACAGTTATCACAACTGTTTTGCTGATGCTGATAATGCTCCCGGTGATAGTGCCCATGGTTAAGGTGCCCATGGTGACATTGTTCACAATAATGGTGAGCATAGTGATAGTGTACTTGTTGACCATGTCCATGGTGACAGGGCCCATGGTGACACTACCCATGGTGACAGTTCCCATGATGACAGTGTCCATGTTGACATTGCTCATGGTGAAATTGCCCATGGTGACAATTCTCACGGTGACATTGCCATTGGAGAGAGCACCCATATTGACAGTGCCCATGGTGACGTGCTCATGTTGATAGTGCTCACAGTGATAATGCCCATGGTGATATTGCCCATGGTGGCAGTGCCCATGGTGACAGTGCACACAGTGACAGTGCCCATGCTGACAGTTCTCATGGTGATAGAGCCCATGGTGACAGTGCACATGGTGATTCTGCCAATGGTGACCTTACTCATGGTGACAGTCCTCATAGTTGCAGTACCCAGGGTGACACTGCTCAAACTGACAGTGCCCATGATGACAGAGCTCACTGTGACCGTGCCCATAATGACAGTGCCCAAGGCCACAGCGCCCATGGTGACAATGCCTTTGTTGACTCTGCTCACGGTGACATTGCCCATGGTGAGAATGACCATGGTGATATTTCTCATGGTGATAGTGCCCATGGAGACAGGTCTCATGGTGACAGTCCGCATTGTGCCAGTGTCTATGGTGACAGTGTTCACAGTGAAAGTGCTCCCGGTAATACTGCTCATGGTGACAATGCCCATGGTGAAAATACCCATGTTGACAGTATTCATCTTCATAGTGCCCATGGTGGCAATTCTCATAGTGACAGTTCTCATGGTGACAGTTCAAATGGTGACAATACCCATGGTGACAGAGCTCATGGTAAAAATACCCATGGTGGCCATTCTTATAGCAACAGTTCTCATCATGACAGTGCTCATAATAGTAGTGCCCAATGTGGCAGTTCTCGTGGTGAGAGTGCTCTTGGTGACATTGCTCATGGTAATACTTCTCATGGTGACAGTGCCCATGGTGATATTACCCATGGTGACAGTACTCAATGATCAAGTGCCCATGGTGACAGTGCCCATGGTAACATTGCTCATGGTGACATTGCTTAAGGTGATACTCCTTGCGGTGATATTGCGCATGGTGACACTGCAAATGGTGACAATACACATGGTGACAATACTCATGGTGAAAATACCCATGGTGGCAGTTCCCATAGCGACCGTTTTCATGGTGACAGTACTCATAATAGCAGTGTCCAAGGTGGCACTGCTCTTGGTGACAGTGCTCCTGGTGGCAGTTCGTATGGGAACAATGCCGATGGGGACACTGCACATTGTGACAGTGCCAATGGAAACCTTGCTCTAGGTGATAGTGCACATGGTGAGAGTGCCCATTGTGACACTGCTCATGGAGAACCTCCTCATTGTGACAGTGCTCATGGTTACAGTGCTCATGGTTACAGTGCTAATGGTGACAGTGCTCATTGTGGCAGTGCTCATGGTGACAGTGCCGATGATGACAGTGCTTATGGTGATAGTGTTCACAGGGTCTGTTCTCATAGTGATTGTGCTCACCGTGGCAGTGTCCATAGCGACACTGCTCATGCTGGCAATACACACGGTGATAGATTCATGGTGACAGTGCCCACGATCACAGTACAATAGTGAGAGACCTCACGGTGACAGTGACAATGGCGACAGTGCCCATGGAGGCAATGGCCATGGTGACAGTGCTCATGGTGACAGTGCCCATGGTGACACTGCCCATGATGACAGTGCCCATGGTGATAGTGCTCACGTGGAAAGTGCCCATGATAACATTATCCATGTTGATAGTGCCCCTGCTGACATTGCCCATGGTGACATTGCTCATGGTGAGAGTGCCTTTGTTGACAGTGCTCATGGTGACATTGCCCTTGCAGAGAGTACCCATGTTGACAGTGCTCATGGTGATGTGCTCATGTTGACAGTGCTCACAGTGATAGTGCCCATGGTGACATTGCCCATGGTGGAAGTGCCCACAGTGCCAGTGCCCACAGTGAGAGTTCCCATGCTGACAGTCCTCATGTTTGCAGTACCCATGGTGACAGTGCTCAAAATGACAGTGCCCATAGTGACAGTTCCCACGGTGACATTGCCTATGGTGACAGTACCCATTTTGACAGTGCCCATGGTAACGAGTTCATGTTGACAGTGCTCACAGTGATAGTGCCCATGGTGACATTGCCCATGGTGGAAGTGCCCACAGTGCCAGTGCCCATAGTGACATTGCCTATGGTGACACTTCTCACGGTGACATTGCCCATGGTGACAGGGCTCATAGTGACAGTCCGCATTGTGCCAGTGCCTATGGTGACAGTGCTCACAGTGAAAGTGCACATGGTAATACTGCTTACGGTGACAGTGCCCAAGGTGAAAATACCCATGGTGACTGTACTCATCGAAAAAGTGCCCATGGTGGCAATTCTCATAGTGACAGTTCTCATGGTGACAGTGCTCATGGTGGCAGTGCCCTGTGTGGCAGTGCTCGTGGTGACAGCGCTCATGGTGACAGTGCTCATGATGGCAGTTCCCATGTTGAGAGTACCGATGGGGCAGTGCACATGGTGACAGTGCTCATGGTGATATGACTCATGGTGACAGTTATCACGACTGTTGTGCCGATGCTGATAATGCTCCTGGTGATAGTGCCCATGGTTAAGGTGCCCATGGTGACAGTGCTCACAGTAATAGTGAGCACAGTGATAGTGTACTTGGTGACCATGCCCATGGTGACAGTGCCCATGGTGACAGTACACATGGTGATACTGCTCAATGTGATAGTGCCCTTGTTGACAGTGCGCATGGTGACAGTTCTCATGGTGACAGTGCCTATGGTGACAGTGCCCATGGTGACAGTGCCATGGTGACTGTCCTCACGTTCAGAGTGCCCATGGTGATAATGCCCATGTTGAGAGCTCGCACGGTGAAAGTGCTCATGATGACAGTGCCCATGTTGGTAGTTCCCATGGTGACAGTGCTCACAGTGATAGTCACCATGGTAATATTGCAGATGGTGGCCGTGCCATTGGTGACATTGCCCATGATGACAGTACTCATGGTGACAGCGCTCACGGTGATAGTGTCCATGGTGACAGTGATCACAGTGACACTGACCATGGAAAGAGTGCATATGGTGGCCGTGCCCTTGGTGACCATATCCGTGATGACAGTATTGATGGTGACAGTGCTCATGGTTATAGTGCCCATGGTGACATGCCCATGGTTTTAGTTCACATGGTGGCAGTGAAAAATGGTTACAGTACACATGGTGAGAACACATGCGGACATTCCTAACGGTGACAGTACTCAAGGTTGCAGTACCCATAGTGACACTGCCCACGAAGACACTGCCCATGACAGGGCCCATGGTGACATTGCCCATGGTGACATTGCCTATTGTGACAATGCTTTCAGTGATAGTGCCCATGGTTAAACAGCCCATGGTGACAGTGCTCATGGTAATAGTGCCCATAGTGATAGCGCACTTAGGGGCCATGCCCATGGTGACAGTACACATACTGATAATGCTCACAGTGATAGTGCCCATGGTGACAGTATCCTTGGTGACAGTTCTCACGGTGAAATTGCCCATGGTGATAAAGCTCATGAGGATAGTGCCCATGGTGACATTCCGCACGGTGATAGTGCCCATGGTGAGAGTAACCTTGGTGGCCTTGCCCATTGTGACAGTGCACATGGTGGCAGTGCCCACAATGACAGCACCCATGGTGAAAGTGCTGACAGTGTCAGCGCCCATGGTGACTGTTCTCACGGTGACAGTGCCATGGAGAATTTTATCACAGAGAGATTTCTCATGATGATAGTGCTCATTGTCACAGTGCACATAGTGACATTGCCCCTGGTGCCAGTGCCCACTGAGACATGCCGCACATTGACAGTTATCATGTTGACACTGCCCATGGTGATAATACCCATGGTGACAGTACTCATGGTTAAAGTGCCCATGGTGACTCTGCCCATGGTGGCAGTGCAATATGGTGACAGTGCCCATGGTGACATCGCTCATGGTGACATTGCTTACAGTGATAATCCTTACGGTTATAGTGTGCATGGTGACACTGCACACAGTGACAGTGCTCATGGTGACAGTGCTCTCGGTGATAGTGCGTGTTGTGAAAGTGCCCATGGTGACAGTGCCCATGTTGGCAATATCCAGAGTGCCTTGCCCATGGTGACAATTCTGATGGTGACACTGCTCATGTTGGCAGTGCCATAAGTGACAGTGCTCATTGTGGCTGTGCTCATCATGACATTGCACATGGTTACAGTGCTTAGGGTGATCGATGTCATAGTGGAAGTGCCCATGGTGACAGTGCCCACGCTGATAAATCCCATGGTGATACTTCTCATTGTGACAGTTCCCATGGTTACAGTGCCCATGGTGAGAGTGCCCAAGATCACAGTTCGCATGGTGACAGTGCTAATGGTGACAATGCCCATGGTGACAGCACCCAGTGTGGCAAGGCCCATGGTGATATTTCTCACGTTTACCGTGCCTATGGCGACAGTGCCGATGCTGATACTGCCGATAGTGACAGTGCTCATGGTGAAACTGCCCATGTACACATTGCCCATTGTGATAGTGCTCATGGTGACAACCCCACAGTGACAGTGCCAATGGTGATAGTCCCCGTGGTGATAGTTCTCAGGGTGAAAGTGACCATGGTGATATTGCTCATATTGACAGTGCCCATGGTGACAGCTCTCAGGATGACAGTGCCTATGGTGATAATTCTCATAATGAGAGTGCTCACATTGACAGTGCCCATGATGACAGTGACCACGGTGAATGTTTTCACAGTGATAGTGCCCATGCTGACAGTCCGCGTTGTGGCTGTGCCCAAGGTGACAGTGCTCAGTTTGATGATACTCACAGTGATAGTGCTCACAGTGACAGTGCCCAAGGTGACAACACCCACTGTGACAGTAATCATGGTGAAAATGCCCATGGTGTCAGTTCTCATAGTGACAGTTCTTATTGTGACAGTGCTCATGGTGGCAGTGCCCAAGGTGGCAATGCTCGTGGTGACAGTGCTCTTGGTGACAGTGCTCATGGTGACACTGCTCCTGGTAGCAGTGCTCATGGTGGCAGTGCCCATGGTAATGGTGCTCATGTTGATAGTGCCCATGGTGACAGTGCACATGGTGGTAGTGCACCTGGTGGCAGTGCAAAATAGTGACAGTGGTCATGGTGACACTTCTCATGGTAACATGGCTCATGGTGATAGTGCCCATGGTGACAGTTCCCACGGTGGCAGTGAAACTGGTGACTGTGCACACCGTGAGAGTGTCCATGGTGGTAACGGCAATTGTGACAGTGCCCATGGTAACAGTACTTATGATGATAGTTCTCACAGTAGCTGTGTTCATGGTAATAATGTTCACGGTGACAGTGCCCACAGTAACTGTGCCCATAGACAGTGCCAAAAGTGACGGTGCCCATGGTGAGTGTATTTATGATGATAGTGCTCACGGCAGCAGTGTTCATGGTAATAATTCTCACGGTGGCAGTGCAAACAGTGACAATGCTCATAGACAGGGCCGATAGTGACATATCCCATGGTGACAGTTACCACGGTCAGACTGCGCATGGTGATACTGCGCATTGTGACCATGCTCATAGTGACAATGCCCATGGTGCCAGTGCCCATCGAGACATGCCACACGGTGACAGTTCTCACGGTGACAGTGCCCATGGGGATTTTACCCATGGTGACAGTACTCATGGTTAAAGTGCCCATGGTGATACTGCACATGGTGGCAGTGCGAAATGGTGACAGAGCCCATGGTGACATTGCTCATGGTGACATTGCTTATAGTAATAGTCCTTATGATGATAG
Source organism: Mesoplodon mirus (assembly GCF_964341445.2). NCBI lineage: Eukaryota > Metazoa > Chordata > Mammalia > Artiodactyla > Ziphiidae > Mesoplodon > Mesoplodon mirus. Next base: position 1,806,317 of record NW_028295808.1, on the reverse strand, counting down.
TGTGCATGGTGACAGTGCTCACAGTGACTGTGTCCTTGGTGAAAGTCTCCATGGTGACAGTGCCCATGGTCACAATTCTCAAGGTGTAGTGCTTACGATGACATTTCCCATGGTGACAATACCCAGGGTGATAGTACTCTTGGTGAGAGTGCCCATGGTGACAGTGCCAATGTTCACAATTCTCACGGTGATAGTGTCCATTGTGACAATACCCAGGGTGACAGAGATCATGGTAGGAGATCTGACAGTGACAGTGCCCATGGTGACAGTACCTAGGGTGACAATGCCCATGGTGAGAGTGCTCATGGTGACAATGCCCAAGGTGAAAAAAAACAGAGTTTCATGCACATGGTGACAGTCCTCATGGTTACACTTCTCATGTTGGCAGTGATATAAGTGACGGTGCTCATTGTGGCAGTGGTCATGGTGACTGTGCTCATTGTGACAGTGCGCATGCTTACAGTGTTTATGGTGATAGATGTCACGGTGGTAGTGCCCACGGTGAGAGTGCCCACGCTGATAAAGCCCAAGGTGATACATCCTATTGTGACAGTCCTCACGATGACAGTGCCCATACTGACAGTGCCTAAGATCAGAGTTCCCATGCTGACAGTACTCATGGTGAAAGTGCCTATGGTGTCAATTCTCATAGTGAGAGTTCTCATGGTGACAGTTCTCATTGTGGCAGTGCCCTAGGTGGCAGTGCTCGTGATGACAGCGCTCATGGTGACAGTGCTCTTGGTGGCAGTTCCCATGGTGAGAGTACCGATGGTGGTGTGCACATGGTGACAGTGCCCATGGTAATCATGCTCACGGTGATAGTACTCATGGTGACAGTGTTCATGGTGATACTGCCGATGGTGATAGTGCTCATGGTGAAAGTGCCTGTGGTTAAGGTGCCCATTGTGACAATGCTCACGGTAATAGTGAGCAAAGTTATAATGCACTTTGTGACCGTGCCCATGTTGACAGTACACATGGTGATACTGCTCAAGGTGAGAGTGCCCATGTTGACAGTGCCCATGTTCATTGTTTTCACGGTGAGAGTCCCTATGGTGACAATTATCATCGTGACAGTGCCCATGCTGACACTGCCATGGTGACAGTGACCATGGTGACATTGCTTATGGTGATAGTCCTTATGGTGATACTGCATATGGTGACACTGCACAAGAGACAGTGCTGATGTTGACAGTGCTCATGGTTGCAATACCCATGGTGACAGTGTTCACAGTGACAGTTCCAATGGTGACAGTGACCACGGTGACAGTGCCCATGGTGACATTAACCACGGAGATAGTCCTCATGGTGATACAACCCATGGTGACAGTCCGCATTGTACAAGTGCCCATGGGGACAGTGCTCACCGTGATAGTGCTCACAGTGATAGTGCTCGTGGTGACAGTGCAAATAATGACAATACCCATGGTGAGAGTACTCATGGTGAAAATACCAATGGTGGCATTTCTCATAGCGATATTTCTCATGGTGACAGTGCTCATAACAACAGTGCACAAGGTGGCAGTTCTCGTGGTGACAGTGCTAATGGTGACAGTGCTCATGGTGATATTGCCCAATGTGACAGTGCCCATAGTTAACGTCCTCATGTTGACAGTGCCCATGGTGGCTGTGCCAATGGTGACAGTGCCCATGGTGATAGCACTTATGATGATAGTGCTCACGGTAGCAGTGTTCATGGTAATAATACTCATGGTGGCAGTGCCCACAGTGACAGTGCCCATGGACAGTGCAGACAGTGACAGTGCCCATGGTGAGAGTTCTCACGGTGACTGTGCCCATGGTGACATTTACCACAGTGAGACTGCTCACGGTGATAGTGCCCATTGTGACAGTGCTCATAGTGATAAGGCCCATGGCACCAGTGCCCATCTTGACATTACTCACGGTGATAGTTCTCACAGTGACAGTGCCCATGGTAATATTACTGATAGTGACAGTAGTCAATGAAAAAGGGCCCATGGGGATTGTGCCCATGGTGATAGTACACATTGTGGCACTACCAAATGGTGACAGTGCACATGGTAACATTGCTCATGGTGACATTGCTTAAGGTGATGGTCCAAGCAGTGATAGTGCACGTGGTGACACTGCCCAACTTGACTGTGCTCTTGGTGACAGTGTTCACGGTGAGAGTACCCATTGTGGAAGTGCCCATGGTGAAAGTGCCCATGGTGACAGTGCTTATGGTAACAGTGGTCACAGTGGCAGTGCTCACAGTGAAAGTTCATATGGTGGCAGAGCCCACGGTTATATTGCCCATAGTGATAGTGTCCATGGTGAGAGTACTCACAATGAAATTGTCCATGGGGACAGTGCCCATGGTCACAGTCCTCACAGTGATAGTGCACATGGTGATAGTACAATTGGTGGCCGTGCCCATTGTGCCAGTGCCCATGGTGACATTACACATGGTGATATTGCTAATGGTGATATTGCCCATGGTGACAGTGTGCATGGTGATAGTTCTCACTATGACAGTGCCTATAGTGACAATTCTCATGGTGACAGTGCCCATGGCGACAGTGCAAACGGTGACAGTGCCCATGGTGATACTGCTCATGAAGATAGTGCCCATTATAAGAGTTCTCATGTTGATAGTGCCTAAGGTGAAAGTGCCCATGGTGAAAGTGCTCATGATGACAGTGCCCATGTTGGTAGTTCCCATGGTGATTGTGCTCACAGTGATAGTGAGCAAGGTAACAGTGCACATGGTGGCCGTGGACTTGGTGACAGTGCCCATGATGGCAGTACTCATGGTGACAGTGACTTACGGTGATAGCGCCCATGGTGACAGTGCACATGGTTGTAGTGCACATGGTGGCAGTGAAAAATGGTGACAGTGCCCATGGTGACAGTGCTCATGGTGACTGTACTCATGGTTGCATTACCCATGGTGAGAGTGCTCACAGTGACACTACCCATGGTAACTGTGCTCACCATGATAGTGCCCATGGTGACAGTGATCACAGTGATAGTGCCAATGGTGATAGTGACAATACAAATGGTGATACAGCTCAAGTTTATAGTTCCCATATTGACAGTGTGCACAGTGACAGTTCTCACGGTGACACTGCCTATGGTGAAAATGCTCATCATGACAGAGCCCATGGTGACCCTGCCACGGTGACACTGCCATGGTGACAGGGCCCACAGTGAGAGTGACCATGGTGATACTGCTCATGGTGATACAGCCCATGGTGACAGTCCTAACGTTGATAGTGCCCATGGTGAATGTGCCCATGGTGATAGTTCCCATGGTGAGAGTGCTTATGTTGGCAGTGCCCTAGGTGGCAGTGCTTGTGGTGACAGTGCTCATGGTGACATTGATCATGGTGGCAGTTCCCATGGTGAGAGTACAGATGGTGGCAGTGAACATGGTGACACTGCCCATGGTACACGTGCTCAAGGTGATAGTGCCCATGGTGACAGTGCTCATGGTGATTTTGCCCATGGTGATAGTGCTCACGTTGATAGTGCCCATTGTTAAGTTGTCCATGGTGACAGTGCTCATGGTAATAGTGAGCATACTGATAGTGCACTTGGTGACAGTGCCCATGCTGAGAGTACACATGGTGATACCGCTCAAGGTGATAGTGCCCATGGTGACAGTGCGCATGGTGAAACTTCTCATGATGACAGTGCCTATGATGACAAGGCTCATCGTGACAATGCCCATGGTGACACTGCTACGGTGACAGTGCCAATGGTGAAAATGACCATGGTGATACTGCTCAAGGTGATAGTACCCATGGTGAGAGTCCTCAAGCTGATAGTGCCCATGGTGAAATTGCCCATTGTGAGAGTTCCCATGGTGACAGTGCTCATGATGACATTGCCCATGATGGTAGTTCCCATGGTGACAGTGCTCACTGTGATACTAACCACGTTAAGAGTGAAGACAGTGGCCGTGTCCTTGGTGACAATGCCCATGATGACAGTACTGATGGTGACAGTGCTCACGGTGATAGTGCCCATGGTGACAGTGCACATTTTTGTAGTGCACATGGTGGCAGTGAAAATTGGTGACAGTGCCTATGGTAACCGTGCTTATGGTGATAGTGCCCATGGTGATATTGCTCACAGTGATAGTGCTCATGGTTAAACTGCCCATGGTGACTGTGTTCACTGTAATAGTGCCCATACTGATAGTGCACTTGGTGGCCGTGCCCTTGGTGACAGTGTCCATGGTGACAGTAATCATGGTGACACTGCTCACGGTGATAGTGCACATGGTGACAGTGCCCATGGTTGTAGTGCACATGTTGGCAGTGAAAAATGGTGACAGTGCCCATGGTGACTGTGCTCACGTTGACAGTGCCCATAGTGAAAATACCCATGGTGACAGTGCTGAAGGTGAAAGTGCCCATGGTGGCAGTTCTCATAGTGATAGTTCTCATGGTGACAGTGCTCATGGTGGCAGTTCTGAGGTGGCAGTGCTCACAGTGACAGTACTCATGGTGATAGTGCTTCTGGTGGCAGTTCCCATGGTGACAGTACCGATAGTGACACTACACATGGTGACAAGACCCATGTTAAACGTGCTCATGTTTATAGTGCCCATGGTGACAATGCTCACGATGATGGAGCCCATGGTAAAGTTGCCCATGGTGACAGTGCTCACAGTAATAGTGAGCATAGGGATAGTGCACTTGGTGACCATGCCCATGGTGAGAGTGCCCATGGTGAGAGTACACATGGTGATACTGCTCAAGGTGATACTGCCCATGGTGACAGTGCACATGGTGACAGTTCTCACGGTGACAGTTCCTATGGTGACAATTCTCATCGTGACACTGCCCATGGTGACAGTTCCCACGTTGATACTACCCAAGGTGAAAGTGCCCAGGGTGACAGTTTGCATGGTGAAAGTGCTCATGATGATACTGCCCATGTCGGTAGTTCCAGTGGTGAGAGTGCTCACAGTGATACTGACCATCATAAGAGTGCACATGGTGAATGTACCCTTGGTGACAATACCAACTATGACAGTACTCATGGTGACAGTGCTCACGGTGATAGTGCTCATGGTGACAGTGCACATATTTGTAGTGTACATGGTGGCAGTGAAAAATGGTGACAGTTCCCATGGTAAATGTGCTCACGGTGATATTGCCCATGGAGACATTGCTCACAGTGATAGTGCCCATGGTTAAAGTGCCCATGGTGATAGTGCTCACGGTAATAGTGAGCATCTTGATAGTGCACTTGGTGGCCATGCCCATGGTGACAGTAACCATGGTGACAGTACACATGGTGATACTGTTCAAGGTGATAGTGTCCATGGTGACAGTGCCAATGGAGACACTTTTCATGGTGAGAGTGCCCATGGTGATACAGCTCATGGTGATAGTGCCCATGGTGACACTCTTCACACTGATCGTGCTGATGGTGATAGTACAGTTGGTGGCCGTGGCCATTATGACACTGCCCATGGTGACAGTACACATGGTGATAGTGCTAACAGAGATTGAAACCACGGTTCACTTAGTGATAGTTCCCCCTATGACAGTGCCTATGGTGACAATTCCCTTGGTGAAAGTGCCCATGGTGACAGTGTCCATGGTGACAGTACACATGGTGATACTGCTCAAGGTGATAGTGCCCCTGGTGACAGTGCCCACAGTGACATTTCTCATCATGGTAATGACTTTGGTGACAGTGCTCAAGGTGAAATTGCCCATGGTGACAATTCTCATGGTGACATTACCCTTGGAGAGCACTCATGTTGACAGTGCCCATGGTGATGTGCTCATGTTGACAGTGCTCACGGTGATAATGCCCATGGTGACATTGCCCGTGGTGGCAGTGCCCACGGTGCCAGTGCACATGCTGACAGTTCCCATGATGATAGAGCCCATGGTGACAGTGCACATGGTGATACTGCCAATGTTGACAGTGCTCATGGTGACAGTTTTCATCATTGCAATACCCATGTTTACAGTACTCACTGACATTGCCCATGGTAGCTATGCCCATGGTGACAGTGTCCACAGTGACAGTGACCATGATGACAGTGCCCATGGTGACATTGCCTATGGTGACAGTGCTTATGGTGACAGTGCCCATGGTGACAGTGACCACAGTGAGAGTGCTCACTGTGATAGTGCCTATGGTGACAGCGCTCATGGTGAAAATCCTTACTGTGCCAGTGCCCATTGTGGCAGTTAACACGGTGATAGTGTATACGGTAATATTACGCATGGTGACAGTGCTAATGATGACAATACCCATGGTGACAGTACCATGGTGAAAATACCCATGGTGGCAGTTCTCATAGTGAAAATTCTCATGGTGAGACTTGTCATAATAACAGTGCCCAAGGTGGCAGTGCTCGTGGTGGGAGTGCTCTTGGTGCCAGTGCTCTTGATGGCAGTTCCCATGGGAACAGTACTGATGGTGACACTGCACATTGTGATAGTACAAATGGTAACCTTGCTCTCGGTTATAGTGCACGCAGTGACAGTGCCCATGCTGACAGTCTCATGGTGATAGTGCCCATGGTGAGAGTGCACATGGTGATACTGCCAATGGTGATCGTGCTCATGGTGACAGTGCTCATGGTTGCACTACCCACGGTGACAGTGCTCAAAATGACAGTGCCCATGGTGCCAGTGCCCACGGTGACTTTGCCTATGGTGACACTCCTCACGGTGACGTTGCCCAGGGTGACAGGGCTCATGGTGACAGTCCCCATTGTGCCAGTGCCCATGGTTACAGTGCTCACAGTGAAAGTGCTCATGGTAATACTTCTCACAGTGACAGTGCCCAAGGTGAAAATACCCATGGTGAGAATGCTCATCGAGAAATTACCCATGGTGGCAATTCTCATAGTGAGAGTTCTCATGGTGACAGTTCTCATGGTGGCAGTGCCCTAGGTGGAAGTGCTCGTGGTGACAGTGCTCATGGTGACATTTCTCATGGTGGCATTTCCCATGGTGAGAGTAACGATGGGGCAGTGCACATGGTGACAGTGCCCATGGTAACCGTGCTCAGGATGATATGACCCATGGTGACAGTTATCACGGTGGTAGTGCCAATGTTGATAGTGCCCATGGTGATAGTGCCCATGGTTAAGTTGCCCATGGTGACAGTGCTCACAGTAAGAGTGAGCATAGTGATAGTGTACTCGGTGACCGTGCCCATGGTGACAGTGCCCATGGTGACAGTACACATGGTGATACTGCTCAAGGTGATAGTTCCCTTGTTGACAGTGCACATGGTGACAGTTCTCATGGTGAATGTGCCTATGGTGACAATGCTCATGGTGACCGTGCCCATGGTGAGAGTTCTCACGTTGATAGTGCTCATGATGAAAGTGCCCATGGTGATAGTTCACATGGTGAAAGTGCTCATGATGAGAGTGCCCATGTTGTTATTTCCCATGGTGAGAGTGCTGACAGTGATAGTGACCATGGTAAGATTGCAGATGGTGGCCGTGCCCTTGGTGACTTTGCCCATGATGACAGTACTCATGGTGAGATCGCTCATGGTGATAGTGTCCGTGGTGACAGTGCACATGATAACAATGCTCATGGTGACATTTCTTAAGGTAATAGCCCTTGTGGTGATAGTGCACATGGTGCCACTTCCCACCATGACAGTGCTCTTGGTAACAGTGCTCATGTTGATATGGTCCACGGTGGAAATGCCCATGGTGAAATCGCCCATGGTGACAGCGCTTATAGTAAGAGTAGTCACATTGGCAGTGCTCCCGGTGAAACTGCCCATGGTGACAGAGCCCACGGTGACATTGCCCATAGTGATAGTGTCCATGGTGACAGTACTCACAGTGAAATATTCCATGGGGACACTGCCAATGGTTACTGTTCCAATGGTTACCACCCGGTGATAGATGTCTCTCTGAGAGTGCCCATGGTGACAGTGCAAATGGTGACATTGCCTATCGTGACAGTGCTCACAGTGACAGTGCCCATGCTGACTGTGACCGTGGTGACAGTTCGAATGCTGACAGTGCTCATGGTGACAGTCCGCATTGTGCCAGTGCTCAAGGTGACCGTGATCATGGTGACAGTGCCCATAGTCAAAATACCCATGGAGACAATACTCATGGTGAAAGTGCCCATGGTGGCAATTCTCATAGTGACAGTTCTCATGGTGACAGTGTTCATGGTAGTAGTTCCCTAGGTGGCAGTGCTCGTGGTGATAGAGCTCATGGTGACAGTGCTCATAGGGGCAGTTCCCATGGTGAGATTACCGATGGTGGCAGTGCACATGGTGACAGCGCCCACGGTAACCGTGTTCACGGTGATAGTGTCAACAGTGACATTGTGCATGTTGACGTTTCTCACGGTGACACTGCCTATGGAGACAATGCTCATCGTGACAGTGGCCATGGTGATACTGCTCAAGGTGATATTGCCCATGGTGGCTGTCCTAACGTTGATAATGCCCATGGTGAAAGTGTCCATGGTGACAGTTCTCATGGAGAAAGTGCTCATGATGACAGTGCCCATGTTTGGATTTCCCATGGTGACAGTGCTCATGGTGTCAGGGCCCTATGTGGCAGTGCTCATGGTGACAGTACTCATGGTGACAGTGCTCATGGTGGCAGTTCCCATGGTGAGAGTATCGATGGTAGCTGTGCACAAGGTGACAATCCCCATGGTAACCGTGATCACAGTTACAGTCCCCATGGTGACAGTGCTCACAGTGATAGTGCCGATGGTGATAGTGCTCATGGTGATAGTGCCCATGGTTAAGGTGCCCATGGTGACACTGCTCATGGTAATTGTGAGCATAGTGATAGTGCACTTGGTGATCGTGCCCATGGTGACAGTACACATGGTGATACTGCTCAAGGTGATAATGCCCAAGTTGACAGTGCGCATGGTGACAGTTCTCACGGTGACAGTGCCTATGTTGACAATGCTCATCCTGACATTGCCCATGGTGAAACTGCCATGGTGACAGTGCCCATGGTGACAGTGCTCATGGTGACACTTCTCACGGTGACAGTGCCTATGATGACAATGATAATCGTGACAGTGCCCATGGTGACACTGCCACAGTGACAGTGCCAATGGTGACAGTGACCATGGTGATACTGCACAAGGTGATAGTGCCCATGGTTACATTCCTCACGTTGATAGTTCCCATGGTGAAAGTGCCCATGGTGAGAGTTCCCACACTGAAAGTGCTCATGATGACAGTGCCCATGTTGGTATTTCCCATGGTGACAGTGCTCACATTGATACTGACCATGGAAAGAATGCATATGGTGGCTGTGCCCTTGGTGACAATGCCCATGATGACAGTTCCGATGGTGACAGTGCTCACGGTGATAATGTCCATGTTGACAGTGCTCATGGTTACAGTGCACATGGTGACAACCCATGCTGTCATTACTCACGGTGACAGTGCGCAAGGTTGCAGTACCCATGTTGACAGTGCCCACGGTGACACTGCCCATGGTGAAAGTGCCCTTGGTGACATTGCTTAAGGAGATAGTACTTGCAGTGATAGAGCGCATGGTGCCATTTCCCACCATGACAGTGCTCTTGTTGACAGTGCTCACAGTGACAGTGCCCATTGTGGCAATGCCCATGTTAACAGTTCCTAAGGTGACACTGCCCGTTATGACATTTCCCATGGTGACAGTGCCCATGGTGCCATTGCCTATGGTGACAGTGCTTACGGCGATAGTGCCCCTGGTGACAGGCTTATGGCGACAGTGCGAATGTTGCAACTGCCCATGGTGAAAGTGCTAACGGTGATAGTGCTCACTGTAATATTGCTGATGCTGACAGTGCAAATGGTGACAATACCTATAGTGAGAGTACTCATGGTGAAAATACACATGGTGACAGTTTTCATAGCGACAGTTCTCATGGTGACAGTGCTCATAGTAACAGTGCCAAAGGTGGCAGTGCTTGTGGTGACATTGCTAATGATGACAGGGCTTGTGGTGTCAGTTCCAATGGGGACAGTAACGAAGGTGAATCTGCACATTGTGACAGTGCCCATGGTCAACTTGCTCACGGTGATAGTGCACATGGTGACAGTGCCCATGGTGGTATTGTTCCTGGTGAAAGTGCCCATAGTCACAATTCTCACGGTGTATAGCTCACGGTGACAGTGCCCCTGGTGACAATACCCAGGGTGACAGTACTCATGGTGACAGTGCTCATGGTGATAGTGTCCATGGTGACAGTGCCCATGATCATAATTCTAATGGTGATAGTGCCCATGGTGACAATACCCAGGGTGACAGAGCTCATGGTAACAGTGCTCACAGTAAAAGTGCCCATGGTTAGAGTACCTAGGGTGCAATGCCCATGCTGATAGTGCTCATGGTGACAGTGTCCATGGTGACAGCTCTAATGCTGATAAGGACCATAGTGACAATACCCATGGTGACATTACTCATGGTGATAATGCTCAAGGTGATAGTGTCCATGGCAATAGTGCCCATGGTGAGAGACATCATGCTGATAGGGCCCATGGTGACAGTCCTCAAGTTAAAGGTGCCCATGTTGAACGTGCCCATGGTGACAGTTCCCATGGTGAAAATGCTCATTATGAAAGTGCCCATGTTGGTAGTTCCCATAGTGACAGTGCTAACAGTGATATTGACCATGGTACGTGTGCACATGTTGGCCGTGCCCTTGGTGACAATGCCCATGATGACTGTACTCATAGTGACAATGCTCATGGTGATAGTGCCATGGTGACAGTACACATGGTGATACGGCTAATGGTGATAGTGCCAATGTGACAGTGTGCATGGTGATAGTTCTCACTATAACATTGCCTATGGTGACAATTTTTATGGTGACAATGCCCATGGTGACAGTGCCCATGGTGACAGTGCTGATGTTGATGCTGCTCATGGTGATAGTGAACTTAGTGACTGTGCCCATGGTGACATTTCTCACGGTGAGAATGCCCATGGTGATACAGCTCATGGTGATAGTGCCCATGGTGACAGTCCTCACGGTGATAGTGAACTTAGTGGCCGTGCCCATGGTGACATTTCTCATGGTGAGAATGCCCATGGTGATACAGCTCATGGTGATAGTGCCCATGGTGACAGTCCTCACGGTGATAGTGAACTTAGTGGCCGTGCCCATGGTGACATTTCTCACGGTGAGAATGCCCATGTTGATACAGCTCATGGTGATAGTGCCCATGGTGACAGTCCTCACAGTGATAGTGCCTATGGTGATAGTACACTTGGTGACCGTGCCCAAGGTGACACAACACATGGTGATACTGCTCAAGGTAATAGTGCCCATGTTGACAGTGCACATGGTGAGAGTTCTCACGGTGACAGTGCCTATGCTGACAATGTTCATCGTGACAGTGACCATGGTTACAGTGTCACGGTGACAGTGCCAATGGTGACAGTGACAATGGTGATAGTGCCCATGGTGATAGTCCTCACGTTGATAGTTCCCATGGTGAAAGTGCCCATGGTGAGAGTTCCCATGGTGAAAGTGTTCATGATGACTGTGCCCATGTTGGTAGTTCCCATGGTGACAGTGCTCACAATGATACTGACCATGGAAACAGTGCATAAGGTGGCCGTGCCCTTGGTGACAATGCCCATGATGACAGTACTGGTGGTGAGAGTGCTCACGGTGATAGTGCCCATGGTGACAGTGACCATGGTGACAGTGCTCGTGGTTACAGTGCACACAGTGACAACCCATGATCACATTCCTCATGGTGACAGTGTTCAAGTTTGCAGTACCCATGGTGACAGTGCCCACGGTGACACTGCCCATGATGACAGTGCCCATGGTGAAAATGCCCATGGTGACATTGCCTATGGTGGCAGTGTTCACAGTGATAGTGCCCATGGTTAAACTGCCCATGGTGACAGCACTCACGGTAATAGTGCCAATAGTAATAGTGCACTTGGTGGCCGAGCCCATTGTGACAGTACACATGGTGATACTGCTCACGGTGAGAGTGCCCATGGTGATACAGCTCTTGATGATAGTGCCCATGGTGACATTCCTCACAGTGATAGTGCCCACGGTGATAGCACACTTGGTGGCCGTGCCCATTTTGACAGTGCACATGGTGACAGTTCCCACAATGACAGTGCCCATGGTGACTGTGTTGACAGTGACAATGCCCATGGTGACAGTTCTCACGGTTACAGTGCCATGGAGAAATGTAGCACGGTGAGATTTCTAACGGTGAGAGTGCTCATTGTCACAGTGCTCATAGTGACAATGTCCTTGGTGCCAGTGCCCATCGAGACATGCTGCACGGTGACAGTTCTCACAGAGACAGTGCCCATGGTGATATTAACCATGGTGACAGTACTCATGGTTACAGTGCCAATGGTGACACTACACATGGTGGCAGTGCTTAAGGTGATAGTCCCCGTGCTGACAGTTCGCACGGTGACATTGCTCATGGTGAGAGTACTCATGGTGAAAGTGCCCATGGTTGCAATTCTCATAATGAGAATTCTCATGGTGACAGTGCTTATGGTGTCACTGCCCTAGAAGGCAGTGCTTGTGGTGACAGAGCACATGGTTACAGTGCCCATGGTGACAATAGCCATGGTGACAGTACTCATGGTGAATGTGCCCATGGTGACAATTCTCATAGTGACAGTTCTCCTGGTCAGAATGCTCATGGTGGCAGTGCCCTAGGTGGCAGTGCTCTCAGTGACAGCGCTCATGGTGACAGTGCTCATGGTGGCAGTTCCCATGGTGAGCATACCAATGGTGGCAGGGCACATGGTGACAGTGCCCATGGTAACCATACTCACAGCAATAGTGCCCATGGTGACAGTGATCTCGATGATAGTGCCGATGGTGATAGTGCTCATGGTGAAAGTGCCCATGGTTAAGGTGCCCATGATGACAGTGCTCACGGTAATATTGAGCATAGTGATAGTGCACTCGGTGACCGTGCCCATGGTGAGAATACACATGGTGATAGTGCTAAAGGTTATAGTGCCCGTGGTGACAGTGAGCACAGAGACAGTTCTCAGGGTGACAGTGCCTATGGAGACAATTCTCATCGTGATGGTGCCCATGGTGACCCCCCCATGGTGACACTGCCACAGTGACAGTGCACATGGTGACAGTGACCATGATGATACTGCTCAAGGTGATACAGCCCATGGTGACAGTCCTAACATTGATAGTGACCATGGTGAATGAATGTGCCCATGGTGACAGTTCACATGGTGAAAGTGCTCATGATGACAGTGCCAATGTTGCTAGTTCCCATGGTGACAGTGCTCATGGTGGCAGTGCCCTAGGTGGCAGTGCTTGTGGTGACAGTGATCATGGTGAAATTGCTCATGGTGGCAATTCCCATGGTGAGAGTACTGATGGTGGCAGCACACATGGTGACATAGCCCATGCTACCCATGCTCATGGTGATAGTGCCCATGGTGACAGTGCTCACAGTGATAGTGCCGATGGTGATAGTGCTCATGGTGATACTGTCCATTGTTAAGTTACCCATGGTGACAGTGCTCACAGTAATAGTGAGCATAGTGATAGTGCACTTTGTGACAGTGCCCATGGTGACAGTACACATGGTGATACTGCTCAAGGTGATAGTGCCCATGGTGACAGTGCACATGGTGAAATTTCTCACAGTGACAGTGCCTATGATCACAATGCTCATTGTGACACTGTCCATGGTGACATTGCTATGGTGACAGTGTCAACGGTGACAGTGACCATGGTGATACTGCTCAAGCTGATAGTGCCCATGGGGAGAATCCTCACGTTGATAGTGCCCATGGTGAAAGTGCCCATTGTGAGTGTTCGCATGGTGAAAGTGCTCATGATGACATTGCCCATGTTGGTAGTTCGCATGGTGAAAGTGCTCACAGTGATACTAACCATGGTAAGAGTGAATACGGTGGCTGTGCCCTTGGTGACAATGAACATGATGACAGTACTGATGGTGACAGTGCTCCCGGGGATAGTGCCTATGGTGCCAGTGCACATGGTTGTAGTGCACATGGTGGCAGTGAAAAATGGTGACAGTGCCCATGGTAACCGTGCTCACAGTGATAGTGCCCATGGTGACAATGCTCATGGTGATAGTGCCCATGTTTAAACTGCCCAAGGTGACAGTGCTCACGGTAATACTGCCCAAAGCGATAGTGAACTTAGTGGCCATGCCCATGGTGACATTTCTCACGGTAAGAATGCCCATGGTGACACAGCTCATGGTGATAGTGCCCATGGTGACAGTCCTCACAGTGATAGTGCCCATGGTGATAATACACTTTGTGGCCGTGCCCATTGTGCCAGTGCCCATGGTGACAGTGCACATGGTGATAGTGCTAACAGTGATAGTGCCCATGGTTACAGTGCACATGGTGACATTTCTCACTATGACAGTGCCTATGGTGACAATTCTCATGGTGACAGTGCCCATGGTGACAGTGCCCGTGGTGAGAGTGCCCGTGGTGAGAGTGCCCATGTTGAGAGGCCTAACATTGAGAGTGCCCATGGTGACAGTTCCCATTGTGAAAGTGCTCATGATGACATTGCCCACATTGATAGTTCCCATGGTGACTGTGCTCACAGTGATAGTGACCATGGTAACAGTGCACATGGTAGCTGTGAACTTGTTGAGAGTGCCCTTAATGACAGTAATCATGGTGACAGTGCTCACAGTGATAGTGTCCATGGTGACAGTGCACATTGTGGTAGTGCACATGGTGGCAGTGAAAAATGCTGACAGTGCCCATGGTGACAGTGCTTATGGTGAGAGTGGTTACAGTGGCAGTGCTCACGGTGAAAGTGCCCATGGTGACAGAGCCCACGGTGACAGTGTCCAATATGATAGTGCCCATTGTGACAGTACTCTCAGCGAAATTGTCCAAGGGTACACTGCCCATGGTGACAGTGCCCATGGTCACAACCTTCACGGTGACACTGGCCATGGTGACACTGCGAGGGGTGATATTGCCCATTGTGACAGTGCTCACAGTGACAGTGTCCATGGTGACCCTGACCACAGTGACAATTCTAACGGTGATAGTGCCCATGGTGACAGTGCTCATGGTGACAGTCCGCATTGTGCCAGTGCCCAACGTGACAGTGCTCACAGTGACAGTGCCCATAGTGACAACACCCATGGTGACAGTACTCATTGTGAAAGTGCCCATTGTGGCGGTTTTTATATTGACAGTTCTCATGGTGACAGTGCTCATGGTGACAGTATGCATTGTGCCAGTGCCCAACGTGACAGTGCTCACAGTGACAGTGTCCAAAGTGACAATACCAATGGTGACAGTACTCATCATGAAAGTGCCCATTGTGGCGATTTTTATAGTGACAGTTCTCAAGGTGACAGTGCTCATGGTGGCAGTGCCCTAAGTGGCAGTGCTCATAGAGACAGTGCTCATGATGGCATTTCCCAGGGTGAGATTACCGATTGTGGCAGTGTACATGGTGAGATTGCCCATGGTAACCATGCTCACAGTGATAGTGCCAATGGTGACAGTGATCACCGTGGCAGTGCCCTAAGTGGCAGTGCTCGTGGTTACAGTGCTCATGGTGGCAGTTCCCATGGTGAGAGTACCGATGGTGGCAGTGCACATGGTGAGATTGCCCATGGTAACCATGCTCACGGTGATAGTGCCCATGGTGACAGTGATCACGGTGAAAGTGCTGATGGTGATAGTTCTCATGGTGGAAGTGCTCATGGTTAAGGTGCCCGTGGTGACTGTGCTCACCGTAATAGTGAGCATAGTGAGAGTGCACTTGCTGACCATGCACATGGTGACAGTACACATGGTGATACTTCTCAAGGTGATAGTGCCCATGGTGAAAGTGCGCATGGTGACAGTTCTCATGTTGACAGTGTCCATGGTGATAATGCTCATGGTGATAGTGACCATGGTGACAGTCCTCAAGTTGATAGGGCCCATGGTGAATGTGCCCATGATGACAGTTCCCATGGTGAAAGTGCTCACAGTGATACTGACAATGGTAAGAGTACACATGTTGGCCGTGCCCTTGGTGAAAATGCCCATGATGATAATACTCATGGTGGCACTGCTCACGGTGATAGTGGCCATGTTGACAGTGCACACTGTCTTAGTGCACATGTTGGCAGAGAAAAATGGTGACAGTGCCCATGGTGACAGTGCTCATGGTGATAATGCACTTGGAGACAGTGCACATGGTTTTAGTGCACATGGTGGCATTAAAAAATGTTGACAGTGCCCATGGTAACTGTGTTCACGGTGATAGTTCCCATGGTGATGGTGCTCAGGGTGATAGTGTTCATGGTTATAGTGCTCATGGTAATAGTGTCCATAGTGATAGTTCACATTGAGGCCGTGCCTATCGTGACAGTGCCCATGGTGACAGTACACATGGTGATACTGCTCATGGTGATAGTGCCCATGGTGACAATGCCCACGGTGACACTTCTCATGGTGAGGGTGCCCATGGTGATACAGCTCATGGTGATAGTGCACATGGTGACAGTCCTAACGGTGATAGTGCCCATGGTGATAGTACACTTGTTGGCTGTGCCAATTGTGACAGTGCCCATGGTAAAAGAACACATGGTGATAGTGCTAACACTGATAATGCCCATGGTGATAGTTCTCACTATGACAGTGCCTGTGGTCACAATCCTCATGGTGACATTGCCCATGGTGACATTGGCCACAGTGACAGTGCTCACGGTGACAATGCCCATGGTGATAGTGCCCATGGTGAGAGTCCTCATGCTGATAGTGCCCATGGTGATAGTTCCCATTGTGCAAGTGCTCATAATGACAATGCCCATGTTGGTAATTCCCATGGTGACAGTGCTCACGGTGATAGGGACCATGGTAACAGTGCACATGGTTGCCGTGCCCTTGGTGAGAGTGCCCGTGATGAGAGTACTCATGGTGACAGTGAAAACGGTGATAGTGCCCATGGTGACAGTGCACACTGTTGTAGTGCACATGGTGGCAATGAAAAATGGTGACAGTTCCCATGGTGACAGTGCTCATGGTGAGAGTTCACACGGTGACAACCCATGCTGAGTGCTCATGGTGGCAGTGCTCATGGTTGCAGTACCCATGATGACAGTGCTCACAGTGAAAGTGCCCATGGTGGCAGCACCCAATGTGACAGAGTCCTCGGTGATACTGCCCATGATGACATTGCCCATGGTGACAGGGCTCACAGTGATAGTGCTTATGGTAATAGTGCTCATGGTGACAGTGCAAATGGTGACAATACCCATGGTGACAATACTCATGGGGAAAATACCCATGGTGGCAGTTCTCATAGTGGCAGTTCTCATGGTGACAGTACTCATAATAGCAGTGCCCAAGGTGGCAGGGCTCGTGGTGACAGTGCTCATGGTGACAGTGTTCTTGGTGGCAGTTCCCATGGGGACATTACCGATCCTGACAGTGCACATTGTGACAATGCCCATGGTAACCGTGCTCATGGTGATAGTGCACGTGGTGATAGTGCACATGGAGATAGTGTACCTGGTGACAGTGCAAAACAGTGACAGTGCACGGGCTGAAAGTGCTCATAGTGATAGTGCGCATGGTGACAGTGCACACAGTGATAATGTGAATTGTTACAGTGTTCATGGTGATAGAGACTAAGGTGGCAAGGGCCATGGTGACAGTACACACAGTGATAGGGCCCATGATGGCAGTGCCAATGATGAGAGTGCCCATATTAAGAGTGCTTTCCATCATAGTGCTCACGATAACAGTGTTCATGATAATAGTGCTCATGGTGGCAGTTCCCACAATGACATTGCCCATGGTGACAGTACAAACAGTGACAGTGCCCATGTTGACAGTTCTCATGGTGACAGTGCCCATGGGTACAGTTAGCACAGTGAGATTTCTCATGGTGATAGTACTTATTCTCACAGTGCTCATAGTGAAAATGCCCCTGGTGCCAGAGCCCATCGAGACATTTGCACGGTGACTGTTCTCACAGTGACAGTGCCTATGGTGACAATGCTCATCGTGACAGTGAACATGGTGACACTGCCACAGTGACAGTGTACATGGTGAGAGTGACCATGGAGATAATGCTCATGGTGATAGTGCCCACGGTGACAGTCCTCAAGTTGATAGTGCCCATGGTGAAAGTGCCCATGGTGACAGTTCCCACGGTGAAAATGATCATGATGACAGTGCCCATGTTGGTAGTTTCCATGGTGACAGTGCTCACAGTGATAGTGACCATGGTAAGAGTGCACATGGTGGCCATGTCCTTGGTGAAAATGCCCATGATGACAGTACTCATGCTGACAGTGCTCAGGGTGATAGTGTCCATGGTGATAGTGCACATGGTTGTAGTGCAAATGGTGGCAGTGAAAAATGGTGACAGTTCCCATGGTGACATTGCCCATGGTGACAGTGCCCATGGTCACAACCCTCACGGTGATACTGCTAATGGTGACAGTGTCCATGGTGACAGTGCAAATGGTGATATTGCCTATCGTGGCAGTGCTCATGGTGACACAGTTCATGGTTGCAATTCCCATGCTGACAATGCTCAAACTGACAGTGTCCATGATGGCAGTTCCCATGATGGCAGTGAGCACGGTGACAGTTCTAACAGTGATAGTGCCCATGCAGACAGGGCTCATGGTGACAGTCCACATTTTGCCAGTACCCAAAGCGACAGTTCTCACGGTGACACTGCCCATAGTGACAATACTCATGGTGACAGTACTGATGGTGAAAGTGCCCATGGTGGCAGTACTCACAGTGACAGTTCTCATGGAATCAGTGCTCATGGCGGGAGTTCCGAGTTGGCAGTGCTCATGGTGACACTGCTCATGGTGATAGTACACCTGGTGACATTTCTCATGGTGACAGTACCGATGCTGACACTACACATGGTGACAGTGCCCATGGTAACCCTGCTCACGGTGATAGTGCCCATGGTTAAAATGCCCATGGTGACAGTGCTCACCGTAATAGTGCCCATAGTGCGAGTGCACTTGGTGGTGGTGCCCATGCTGACAGTGCCAATGTTGACAATACAAATGGTGATACAGCTCATTGTGATAGTGCCCATGATGACAGTCCTCACAGTGATAATACCCATGGTGATACTACACTTGGTGGCCGTGCCTATTGTTCCAGTGCCCATGGTGACAGTACACATGGTGATAGTTCTCACTATGACAGTGCCTATGGTGAAAATTCTCATGGTGACACTGCCCATTGTGACAGTGCCCACGGTAACAGTACCCTTGGTGATACTGCTCATGGTTATATTGTCCATGGTGAGATTTCTCAAGTTGATAGTGCCCAAGGTGACAGTGCCCATGTTGAAAGTGCTCATGATGACACTTCCCATGGTGAGAGTGCTCACGGTGATAGTGACCATGGCAACAGTGCACATGGTGGCCGTGCCCTAGGTCACAATGCACAGGATGGCAGTACTCATGGTGACAGTGCTTATGGTGATATTGCCCATGGTGAGAGTGCCCATGGTGGTATTGCATATGGTGGAAGTGAAAAATGGTGACAGTGCCCATGGTGGCAGTGCTCATGGTGAGAGTGCACATGGTGACAACCCATGCTGACAGTGCTCATGGTGAAAGTGCTCATGGTTTCAGTACCATGGTGACAGTGCTCACAGTGACAGTTCCAATGGTGGCAGTGCACATGGTGACCATGCCTACGGTGACAGTGCCCATGATGACATTGCCTATGGTGACACTGCTCACGGTGACAGTGACCACAGTGAGAGTGCTCACGGTGATGGTGCTCACGATAATAGTGCTCATGTTGACAGTACAAATGGTGACTATACCCATGGTGACAGCACTCATGGTGAAAATACAAATGGTGGCAGTTCTCAAAGCGACATTTCTCATGGTAACAGTGGTCATTACTGCATTGTTCAAGGTGGCAGTTCTCGCGGTGACAATGCTAATAGTGACAGGGCCCATGGTGGTAGTGCACCTGGTGAGACTGCAAAATACTGACAGTGCACATGCTGAGAGTGCTCATGGTGATAGTGCCCATGGTGACAGTGCACACGGTGATAATGGGCATTGTTACATTGTTCAGGGTGACAGAGCCCAAGGTGGCAGTTGCGAGGGTGACAGTGCACACCGTGATATTGCCCATGCTGGCAGTGCCAATAGTGAGAGTGCCCATGGTAACAGTGCTTTTGATCATAGTGCTCAGGGTAACAGTGTTCATGGTAATAGTGCTCATGGTGGCAGGGCCCACAATGTCAGTGCCCATGGTGACAGTACTGACAGTGACAGTGCCCATGGTGACAGTTCTCACAGTGACAGTGCCCATGGGGACAGTTAGCACGGTGAGAATTCTCACTGTGATAGTGCCCATTGTTATAGTGCTAATAGTGACAATGCCCATGGTTCTAGGGCCCATCGACACATTCTGCACCGTGACAGTTCTCACACTGACATTGCCCATGGTGATATTACCCACAGTGACAGTACTCATGGATAAAGTGCCCATAGTGACACCGCACATGGTGGTAGTGCAAAATGGTGACAGTTCCCATGGTGACATTGGTCATGGTGACATTGCTTAAGGTGATTGTCCTTGCGGTGATAGTGTGCATGGTGACACAGCACACAGTGACAATGTTCACAGTGATATTGCCCATGGTGACATTGCCCATGGTGGCAGTGCCCACGGTGCCAGTTCCCACAGTGACATTGCCCATGCTGACAGTTCTCTTGGTGATAGTGCCCATGGTGACAGTGCACATGATGATACTGCCAATGGTGACAGTGTTCATGGTTGCATTACCCATGGTGACCGTGCTCAAACTGACAGTGCCCATAGTGCAGTGCCCCTGGTGACAGTGTCCATGGTGACAGTGCTCAGGGTGACAAAGCCTTTGGTGACAGTGCTCATGGAGAAATTTCCCTTGGAGAGAGAACCCATGTTGACACTGACCATGGTGACGTGCTCATTTTGACAGTGCTCACAGTGATGGTGCCCATAGTGACATTGCCCATGGTGGCAGTGCCCACTATGCCAGTGCCCCATGGTGACAGTTCTCAAGGTGACAGTACCCATAGGGACAGTTAGCACAGTGAGATTTCTCATGATGATAGTGCGTATTGTGACAGTGCTCATAGTGACAATGCCCATGGTGCAAGTTACCATCGAGACATGCCGCACGGTGAGAGTTCTCACGGTGACAGTGCCCATGGTGATATTACCATGGTGACAGTACTCATAGTTAAAGTGCCCATTGTGACACGTCACATGGTGGCAGTGCAAAATGGTGACAGTGCCCATGGTGACATTGCTCATGGTGACATTGCTTATGGTGATAGTCCTTATGGTGTTATTGTGCATGGTGACACTGCACACAGTGACAGTTCTCATGGTGACAGTGCTCACAGTGATAGTGCCTATTGTGAAAGTGCCCATGGTAACTGTGCCCATAGTCACAATTCTCACAGTGTAGTGCTCATGGTGACAGCGCCCATGGTGAAAATACACAGGGTGACAGTTCTCATGGTGACATTGCTCATGGTGATAGTGCCCATGGTGATAGTGCCCATGGTGACATTGCCCATGTTCACAATTCTCACGGTGATAGTGCCCATGGTGACAAAACCCAGGGTGACTGTACTCATGGTGACAGTGCTCACAGTGAAATTGTCCATGGGGACACTGTCCATGGTGACAGTGCCCATGGTCACAACCCTCACAGTGATAGTGGTCACTGTGAATGTGCCCATGGTGACAGTACTCACTGTGACAGTGCCCATGGTGAGAGTACTGATGGTGACACTGCACATGGTGACAGTGCCCATGGTTACAGAGCTCATGGTGATACTGCGAATGGTGACAGTGACCATGGTTGTAGTGCACCTGGTGGCAGTGGAAAATAGTGAGAGGGCCCATGGTGACAGTGTCCACAGTGACAGTGCTCATGGTGACAGTGCCCATGGTGGCAGGGCCACTGGTTACAGTGCAGAGGGTGAGAGTGTCCATGGTGGCCATGGAAATGGTGACAGTGCTCATGGTGACAGTATTTATGATGATAGTGCTCACGGTAGCAGTGTTCATGGTAATAATGCTCACGGTGTCAGTGCCCACAATGACAGTGACCATGGACAGTGTCAAAAGTGACAGTGACCATGGTGACAGAACTTATGATGATAGTGCTCACGGTAGCAGTGTTCATGACAATAATCCTCACGGTGGCAGTGCCCACAATGATAGTGCCCATGGAGAGTGTCAAAACTGACAGTGACCATGGTAACAGTACTTATGAAGATAATGCTCACGGTAGCAGTGTTCATGATAACAATGCTTACGGTGGAAGTGCCCACAATGTCAGTGCCCATGGACAGTGTCAAAAGTGAAAGTGACCATGGTGACAGAACTTATGATGATAGTGCTCACGGTAGCAGTGTTCATGGTAATAATGCTCACGGTGGCAGTGCCCATTGGGACAGTGCTCATAGTGACAAGGCCCATGGCACCATTGCCCATCATTATATTGCTCACAGTGATAGTTCTCACAGTGACAGTTCCCATGGTGATATTACCCATGGTGACAATACTCAATGATAAAGTGCCCATAGTGACAATGCCCATGGTGAGAGTGCGCATGTTGGCAGTGCCAAATGGTGACACTGCCCATGGTGGCAGTTCTCATGGTGAGGGTACCGATGGTGACAGTGTTCATGGTGTCAGTTCCCATGGTGAGATTACCGAAGGTGGCAGTGCAAATGGAGACAGTGTCCATGGTAATCATGCTCACGGTGATAGTGCCCAAGGTGAGAGTGATCACAGTGATAGTGCCGATGGTGATATTGCGCACAGTGATAGTGCCTGTGGTTAAGGTACACATGGTGACAGTGCTCACAGTAATATTGAGCATAGCAATAGTGTACTTGGTGACCACGCCCATGGTGAAAATGCACATGGTGATACTGCTCAAGTTGATAGTGCCCGTGGTGAAAGTGCGAACGGTGACAGTTCTCATGGTGACAGTGCCTATGATGACAATGCTCATTGTGACAGTTCCCACGGAGACACTGCCACAGTGAGTGTGCGCATGGTGACAGTGACCATAGTGATACTGCTCAAGGTGATAGAGCCCATGGTGACAGTCCTAACGTTGATAGTGCCCATGGTGAATGTGCCCATTGTGACAGTTCCCATGGTGAAAATGCTCAAGATGACAGTGCCCATGATGGGAGTACCCATGGTGACCGTGCTCATGGTGGAAGTGCCCTAGGTGGCAGTGTTCGTGGTGACAGTGCTCGTGGTGACATTGCTCATGGTGGCAGTTCCCATGGTGAGGGTATTGATGGTGACAGTGCATATGGTGACAGTGCCCATGGTACAAGTGCTCACGGTGATAGGGCCCATGGTGACAGTGAGAATGGTTATATTGCTCATGGTGAACGTGCCCATGGTGGCAGTGCCCCTGCTGACAGTGCTCACTGTGAGAGTGCCCATGGTGGCGGTGCCAATGGTGACAGTGCCCATGGTGACACTACGTATGATGATAGTGCTCAAGGTAGCAGTGTTCATGGTAATAATGGTCACAGTGGCAGTGCCCACGGTGACAGTGCCCATGGACACTGCTGACTGTGACAGTGCCCATGGTGAGAGTTCTCACGGTGACAGAGCCCATGGTGACAATACACAGGGTGACAGTATTCATGGTGACATTGCTCATGCTGAGAGTGCCCATGTTCACAATTGTCATGGTGATAGATCCCATGGTGACAATACCCAGGGTAACAGAGCTGATGGTAAAAGTGTTCACGGTGACAGTGCCCATGGTGACAGTACCTAAGGTGACAATTCCCATGGTGAGACTGCTCATAGACAGTGCCCATGGTGACAATACCCAGCGTGTCCTGTCCATGGTGACAGTGATCATGGTGACACTTCTCATGAGGACAGTGCCATAAGTGACAGTGCTCATTGTGGCAGTGCTCATGGTGACCGTGCTCATGGTGACAGTGCCCATGGTGACAGTGCCTATGGTGATAGATATCACGGTGGCCGTGCCCAGGGTGACATTGCCCATGCTGACAAAGCCCATGGTGATACTTCCCATAGTGACAGTGCTAACGGTGGCAGAGCCCATGGTGACAGTGCCCAAGATCACAGTGCCCATGGTGAGTGCTAACGGTGACTGTGCCCATGGTGACAGCACCCAGTGTGACAATGCCCATTGTGACCATGCTCATGGTGACCATGCTGATGTTGACAGTGCCGGTGGTGATAGTGCCAACAGTGAGAGTGCTCACGGTGACACTGCCCATGGAGACACTGCCCATGGTGATAGTGCTCATCATGACAACCCCTCGGAGGCAGTGCCAATGGGGAGAGTCCCCGTGGTGACAGTTCTCATGGTGAAAGTGATCCTGTTGAAATTGCTCGTGGTGACAGTGCTCAAGGTGATAGTCTCCATGTTGACAGTGCCCATGGTGACTGTTCTCACGGTGACAGTGCCTACGGTGATTATGCTCTTAGAGACAGTGCTCACGGTGACAGTGCCCATGGTGACAGTGACCACGGTGACTGTTCTCACCGTGATAGAGCCCATGGTGACAGTGTTCATGATGACAGTCCGCATTAAGGCTGTGCCCGTGGTGACAGAGCTCATGGTGATAGTTCTCATGGTGATAGTACGCACGTTGACAGTGCCAAAGGTGACAATACCCAGGTGAGAGTAATCATGGTGAAAGTGCCCATGGTGGCAGTTCTCATACTGACAGTTCTGGTGACAGTGCTCATGGTGGCAGTGCTCATGGTGACAGTGCTCTTGGTGGCAGTGTTCACGGTGACAGTGCCCATGGTGCTATTACCCATGGTGACAGTTCTCATAGTGAAACTGCCCATGGTGACACTGCACATGGTGGCAGTGCAAAAAGGTGAGAGTGCCCATGGTGATATTGCTCATGGTGACATTTCGTACGGTGATAGTCCTTGCGGTAATAGTGTGTATGGTGAAACTGCACACAGTGACATTGCTCATGGTGACAGTGTTCACGGCGTTAGTTCCTATGGTAAATGTGACCATGGGGACAGCGCCCATAGTCACAATTCTCATGGTGTACTGCTCACGGTGACAGTGCCCATGGTGAAAATACACAGGGTGACAGTATTCATGGTCACATTGCTCATGGTGATTATGCCCATGGTGAGAGTGCCCATGTTCACAACTGTCACGGTGATATTTCCCATGGTGACAATATCCAGCGTAACAGAGATGATGGAAAGTGTGTTCACGGTGACAGTGCCCATGGTGACAGTACCTAAGGTGACAATTCCCATGGTGAGACTGCTCATAGACAGTGCCCATGGTGAAAATACCCAGCGTGTCCTGTCCATGGTGACAGTGATCATGGTGACACTTCTCATGAGGACAGTGCCATAAGTGACAGTGCTCATTGTGGCAGTGCTCATGGTGACCGTGCTCATGGTGTCAGTGCCAATGGTGACAGTGCCTATGGTGATAGATATCATGGTGGCCGTGCCCAGGGTGACATTGCCCACGCTGACAAAGCCCATGGTGATACTTTCCCATTGTGACAGTGCCCACGGTGGCAGAGCCCATGGTGACAGTGCCCAAGATCACAGTGCCCATGGTGAGAGTGCTAACAGTGACTGTGCCCATGGTGACAGCACCCAGTGTGACAATGCCCATTGTGACAGTGCTCACGGTGACCATGCCGATGGTGATAGTGCCAATAGTGAGAGTGCTCACGGTGACACTGCCCATGGAGACACTGACCATGGTGATAGTGCTCATCATGACAACCCCACGGAGGCAGTGCCAATGGTGAGATTCCCCGTGGTGACAGTCTCATGGTGAAAGTGATCCTGTTGAAATTGCTCATGGTGACAGTGCTCATGGTTACAGTGCTCAAGGTTATAGTCTCCATGTTAACAGTGCCCATGGTGACTGTTCTCAGTGTGACAGTGCCTATGGTGATTATGCTCTTAGTGACAGTGCTCACGGTGACAGTGCCCATGGTGACAGTGACAACCGTGACTGTTCTCACCGTGATAGTGCCCATGGTGACAGTGTTCATAATGACAGTCCGCATTATGGCTGTGCCCGTGGTGACAGTGCTCATGGTGATAGTTCTCACAGTGATAGTACGCACCTTGACAGTGCCAAAGGTGACAATACCCAGGTGATAGTAATCATGGTGAAAGTGCCCATGGGGGCAGTTCTCATACTGACAGTTCTTGTGACAGTGCTCATGTTGGCAGTGCTCGTGGTGACAGTGCTCTTGGTGACAGTGCTCATGGTGGCAGTGCCCATGGTGAGACTACCAATGGTGACACTGCCCATGGTGACAGTGCACATGGTCATGGTGCATCTGGTGGCAGTGCAAAATAGTGAGAGTGCCCATGGTGATATTGCTCATGGTGATAGTGTCCATGGTGACGGAACCCATGGTGACAGTTCCGATGGTGAGAGTGCCAATAGTGACAGTGCTAATGGTGAAAACTCCCATGGAGACATTGCCCATGGTGATAGTGCTCATGGTGACAACCCCACGGTGACAGTGCCAATGTTGATAGTCCGCGTGGTGACAGGTCTTACATTGAATGTGACCATGGTGTCTGTGCTCATGGTGACAGTGCTCAAGGTTATAGTCTGTATGTTGACAGTGCCGATGGTGACAATTCTCACGGTGACAGGGCCTATGTTGAAAATTCTCATAGTGACAGTGTTCACGGTGACAGTGCCCATGGTGCTATTACCCATGGTGACAGTTCTCATAGTGAAACTGCCCATGGTGACACTGCACATGGTGGCAGTGCAAAATGGTGACAGTGCCCATGGTGATATTGCTCATGGTGACATTGCTTATGGTGATAGTGTGTATGGTGAAACTGCACACAGTGACATTGCTCATGGTGACAGTGTTCACGGCGTTAGTTCCTATGGTGAATATGTCCATGGGGACAGTGCCCATAGTCCCATTTCTCATGGTGTAGTGCTCACGGTGACAGTGCCCATGGTGAAAATACACAGGGTGACAGTATTCATGGTGACATTGCTCATGGTGAGAGTGCCCATGTTCACAACTGTCACGGTGATATTTCCCATGGTGACAATACCCAGGGTAACAGAGCTGATGGTAAAAGTGTTCACGGTGACAGTGCCCATGGTGACAGTACCTAAGGTGACAATTCCCCTGGTGAGACTGCTCATAGACAGTGCCTATGGTGATAATACCCAGCGTGTCCTGTCCATGGTGACAGTGATCATGGTGACACTTCTCATGAGCAGAGTGCCATAAGTGACAGTGCTCATTGTGGCAGTGCTCATGGTGACCGTGCTCATGGTGACAGTGCCCATGGTGACAGTGTCTATGGTGATATATATCATGGTGGCCGTGCCCAGCGTGACATTGCCCACGCTGACAAAGCCCGTGGGGATACTTCCCATTGTGACAGTGCCAACAGTGGTAGAGCCCATGGTGACAGTGCCCAAGATAACAGTGCCCATGGTGAGAGTAATAACAGTGACTGTGCCCAAGGTGACAGCACCCAGTGTGACAATGCCCACTGTGAGAGTGTTCACGGTGACCATGCCGATGCTGACAGTGCCGATGGTGATAGTGCCAATAGTGAGAGTGCTCACGGTGACACTGCCCATGCAGACACTGCCAATGGTGATAGTGCTCATCATGACAACCCCTCTGAGGCAGTGCCAATGGTGAGAGTCCCCGTGGTGACAGTTCTCATGGTGAAAGTGATCCTGTTGAAATTGCTTATGGTGACAGTGCTCATGGTGACAGTGCTCACGGTGATAGTCTCCATGTTGACAGTGCCCATGTTGACGGTTCTCACGGTGACAGTGTCTATGCTGATTATGCTCTTAGTGACAGTGCTCACGGTGACCATGCCCATGGTGAGAGTAAACACGGTGACTGTTATCACCGTGATAGTGCCCTTGGTGACAGTGTTCGTGATGACAGTCTGCATTAAGGCTGTGCCCGTGGTGAGAGTGCTCATGGTGATAGTTCTCACTGTGATAGTACGCACCTTGACAGTGCCAAAGTTGACATTACCCAGGTGATAGTAATCATGGTGAAAGTGCCCATGGTGGCAGTTCATATACTGACAGTTCTTGTGACAGTGGTCATGGTGGCAGTGCTCGTGGTGACAGTGCTCTTGGTGACAGTGCTCATGGTGGCAGTGCCCATGGTGAGACTACCGATGGTGACACTGCCCATGGTGACAGTGCACATGGTCATGGTGCATCTGGTGGCAGTGCAAAATAGTGAGAGTGCCCATGGTGATATTGCTCATGGTGATAGTGCCCATGGTGAGAGTGCCCATGGTTCCAGTGCTCATGGTGACAGTGCCCATTTTGACAGTGCCCCTGGTGACAGTGCACACCGTGAGAGTGCCCATGGTGTCTGTGCCCATGGTGACAGTTCTTATCATGAGAGTGTTCACGGTAGCAGTGTTCATGGTAATGGTGCTCACGGAGGCATTGCCCACAATGAGAGTGCCCATGGTGAGAATACTGACTGTGACAGTGTCCATGATGACTTTTCTCTCTGTGACAGTGCCCTTGGGGACAGTTAGCATGGTGAGATTTTTCACAGTGATAGTGCACATTGTTTCAGTGCTAATAGTGAAAAGACCCACGGCGCCAGTGCCCATCATGGCATTGCTCACGGTGATAGTTCTCACGGTGACAGTGCCCATGGTGATATTACCCATGGTGACATTACTCAGTGATCAAGTGTTCATGGTGACAGTGCCAAGGTGATAGTTCACACGGTGGCAGTGCAAAATGGTGACAGTGCCCATGGTGACATTGCTTAATGTGATAGTCCTTGTGGTGACATTGCACATGGTGACATTGCCCACCACGACAGTGCTCTTGTTGACAGTGCTCATGGTGATAGTGCCCATGTTGGAAGTGCCCATCGTGAAAGTGTCCATGGAGACAGTTCCTATGATGAGAGTGGTCAGAGTGGCAGTGCTCATGGTGAAAGTGCCCATGGTGACAGAGCCCACGGTGACAGTGCCCATAGTTACAGTGTCCATGGTGAAAGTACTAACAGTGAAATTGTCCATGGGGACACTGCCCATGGTGAAAGTGCCCATGGTCACAACACTCACGGTGAAAGTGCTCACGGTGAGTGTGGCCATGGTGACACCGACCACGGTGACAGTTCTAATGGTGATACTGCCCATGATGACAGTGCTCATGGTGACAGTCCACATTGTGCCAGTGCCCAAGGTGACAGTGCTCATGGTGACAGTGCCCAAAGTCACAATACCCATGGTTACAGGGCCCACGCTGACAGATCTCAAGGTGATAGTGCCCATGGTGACAGTGCCCATGGTGATACAGAGAATGGGGACAATGCTTATGGTGACAGTGGTCATGGTTGCAGTACCCATGGTGATAGTGCTGAAACTGACAGTGCCCTTGGGGATAGTTCGAATGGTGAGTGTGCTCGTGTTAATAGTGTCCATGGTGGCAGTTCCCATTGTGAAAGTGCTCATGATGACAGTGCCCAGGTTGGTAGTTCCCATGGTGACTGTGCTCATGGTAATAGTGACCATGTTAACAGTGCACAAGGTGGCTGTGCCATTGGTGACAGTGCTCATGATGACAGCATTCATGGTGACAGTTCTCACGGAGATAGTGCACATGGTGACAGTGCACATGGTGGTAGTGCACATGGTGGCAGTGAAAAATGGTGAGAGTTCCCATGCTGACAGTTCTCATTGTGACAATGCACACGGTCACAACCGATGATGACACTGCTCATGGTAGCTGTACCCGTGGTGAGAGTGCTCACAGTGATAGTGCCCATGGTGACACTGCCCATGATGACAGTGCCCATGCTGAAAGTTCCCACGTCGCCATTGCCTATGGTGACAGTGCTCATCATAACAGTGCCCATGGTGAGAGTGCTCACACTGATAGTGCACATGGTGACAGGGCTGATGGTGCCAGTACGCATTGTGCCAGTACCCATGGCAACAGTGCTCATGGTGACAATGACCACAGTGAGAGTGCTCACTGTGATAGAGCTCACGGTAATAGTGCTCATGGTAACAGTGCAAATGGTGACAATACCCATGGTGACAGTGCTCATGTTGAAAATACCCATGGTGGCAGTTCTCATAGCGAAAGTTCTCATTGTGACAGTGCTCATAGTAGCAGTGCCCAAGGTGGCAGTCTTCGTCGTGACAGTGCTTGGTGACAGTGCTCTTGGTGGCAGTTCCCATGGGGACAGTACCGATGGTGACCGTGTGCATTGTTATAGTGCCCATGTTAAACGTGCTCACGTTGATAGTGCGCATCGTGACAGTTCCCATGGTGGTAGTTCACCTGGTGACAGTGCTAAATAGTGACAGTGCACATGCTGAGAGTGCTCACGGTGATAGTGCCCATGGTGACAGTGCCCACGGTGATAATGGGTATTATTACAGTGTTCATCGTGACAGAGCCCAAGGTGGCAGTGGCCATGGTGACAGTGCCCACAATGACAGTGCCCATGGTAACAGTGCCGACAGTGACAGGGCCCATGGTGACACTTCTCACAGTGAATGTGCCCATGGGGACAGTTACCATGATGAGATTTCTCACGCTGATAGTGCCCGTTGTGACAGCGCTCACAGTGACAATGCCCATGGGGCCAGTGCCCATAGAGACATTCTGCACGGTCACATTTCTCACGGTGAAAGTGCCTATGGTGACACGGCACCTGGTGGCAGTGCAAAATGGTGACAGTGCCCATGGTGACATTGCTCAGTTACTTAGCTTACCGTGATAGTCCTTACGGTGACAGTGTGCATGGTGACACTGCACACAGTTGCAGTGTTCATGGTGATAGTGTTCACAGTGATACTTTCCATGGTGATAGTGCCCATGGTGACACTGCACATGTTGGCAGTGAAAAATGGTGACAGTGCCCCTGTTGACAGTTCTCATGGTGACAGTGCACATGGTGACAACCCGTGCAGACTGTACTCATGGTGACAGTACTCACGGTGACATTTCTCATGTTTGCAGTATCCATGGTGACAGTTCTCACAGTGATAGTGCCAATGGTGAGAATGCCCATGGTGACACTGCCCATGATGACAGGGCCCAGGGTGCAATTATCTATGGTGACAGTGCTCATGGTAACAGTGCCCATGGTGACAGTGACCATGGTGAGATTGCTCACACTGATGGTGCCCATGGTGACAATGCTCATGGTACCTATCTACACTGTGCCAGTACCCATGGCCACAGTGCTCATTGTGACAGTGACCACAGTGAGAGTTCTCACGGTGATAATGCTCACGGTAATAGTGCTCATGGTTACAGTGCAAATGGTGACAATACCATGGTGACAGTACTCATGTTGAAAATACCCATGGTGGCAGTTCTCATAGCGACAGATCTCATGGTGACACAGCTCATAATAGCAGTGCCCAGGTGTCAGTGCACGTGGTGACAGTGCTAATGGTGACAGTGCTCTTGGTGGTAGTTCCCATCGGGACAGTACCGATGGTGACACTGTGCATTGTTACAGTGTCCATGGTAACCGTGCTCACGGTGATAGTGCACATCGTGACAGTGCCCATGGTGGTAGTTCATCTGGTGAGAGTGCTAAATAGTTACAGTGCACATGCTGATAGTGCTCATGTTGATAGTGCTCATGGTGACATTGCACACGGTGATAATAGGCATTGTTACAGAGTTCATGATGATGGAGCACACGGTGGCAGTGGCACTGGAGACAGTGCCCACAGTGACAGTGCCCATGGTGACAGTGCCGACAGTGACAGTGCCCATGGTGACACTTCTCACGGTGACAGTGCACATGGGGTCATTTAGCATGGAGAGATTTCTCACGGTGATAGTGCCCGTTTTGACAGTGCTCACAGTGACAATACCCATGGTGCCAGTGCCCATAGAGTCATTCCGCACGGTCACATTTCTCACGGTGAAAGTGCCTATGGTGATATTAACCATGGTGACACTGCACATGTTTGCAGTGCAAAATGGTGACAGTGCACATGGTGACATTTCTCATGGTGACTTTGCTTACGGTGATAGTCCTTACAGTGACAGTGCGCATGGTGACACTGCACTCAGTGACAGTGTTCATGGTGACAGTGTTCACAGTGATAGTTCCCATGAGAGTGTTCATGGTAACAGTGCCCATAGTCACAATTCTCATGGTGTAGTGCTCACATTGACAGTGCCCATGGTGTCATGCCCATGGTGACAGTGCTCATGGTGACAGTGCTCATGTTGGCAGTGCCATAAATAACAGTGCTCATTATGGCAGGGCTCATGGTGTCCGTGCTCATGGTGACAGTGCCCATGTTTACAGTGTTTATGGTGATAGATGTCACGGTGTCAGTGCCCACGGGAACAGTGCCAAGGCTGACAAATCCCAGTGTGATACTTCCCATTGTGACAGTGGCCACAGTGACAGTGCACAGTGTGACAAGGCTCATGGTCACAGTGCTCACAGTGACGGTGCCCATGGTGACAGTGCCGATGGTGAGAGTGCCAATAGTGACACTGCTCATGGTGAAACTGCCCATGGAGACATCGTGCATCGTGATGGTGCTCATGGTGACAACCCCACGGTGACAGTGCCAAAGTTGATAGTCCCCGTGGTGACAGGTCTTACATTGAATGTGACCATGGTGTCTGTGCTCATGGTGACAGTGCTCAAGGTTATAGTCTCCATGTTGACAGTGCCGATGGTGACAATTCTCACGGTGACAGGGCCTATGTTGAAAATTCTCATAGTGACAGTGTTCACGGTGACAGTGCCCATGGTGCTATTACCCATGGTGACAGTTCTCATAGTGAAACTGCCCATGGTGACACTGCACATGGTGGCAGTGCAAAATGGTGACAGTGCCCATGGTGATATTGCTCATGGTGACATTGCTTATGGTGATAGTGTGTATGGTGAAACTGCACACAGTGACATTGCTCATGGTGACAGTGTTCACGGCGTTAGTTCCTATGGTGAATGTGACCATGGGGACAGTGCCCATAGTCACAATTCTCATGGTGTAGTGCTCACGGTGAGAGTGCCCATGGTGAAAATACACAGTGTGACAGTATTCATGGTGACATTGCTCATGGTGAGAGTGCCCATGTTCACAACTGTCACAGTGATAGTTCCCATGGTGACAATACCCAGGGTAACAGAGCTGATGGTAAAAGTGTTCACGGTGACAGTGCCCATGGTGACCGTACCTAAGGTAACAATTCCCATGGTGAGACTGCTCATAGACAGTGCCCATGGTGACAACACCCAGCGTGTCCTGTCCGTGGTGACCGTGATCATGGTGACACTTCTCACGAGGACAGAGCCATAAGTGACAGTGCTCATTGTGGCAGTGCTCATGGTGACCGTGCTCATGGTGACAGTGCCCATGGTGACAGTGTCTATGGTGATAGATATCATGGTGGCCGTGCCCAGGGTGACATTTCCCACGCTGACAAAGCCCATGCTGATACTTCCCATTGTGACAGTGCCAACGGAGGCAGTGCCCATGGTGACAGTGCCCAAGATCACAGTGCCCATGGTGAGAGTGCTAACGGTGACTCTGCCCATGGTGACAGCACCAAGTGTGACATTGCCCATTGTGACAGTGCTCACTGTGACCATGCCGAGGCAGACAGTGCCGATGTTGATAGTGCCAATCGTGAGAGTTCTCACGGTGACACTGCCCATGGAGACACTGCCCATGGTGATAGTGCTCATCATGACAACCCCTCAGAGGCAGTGCCAATGTTGAGAGTCCCTGTGGTGACAGTTCTCACGGTGAAAGTGATCCTGTTAGAATTGTTCATGGTGACATTGTTCAAGGTGATAGTCTCCATGTTGACAGTGCCCATGGTGACTGTTCTCACCGTGACAGTGCCTATGGTGATTATGCTCTTAATGACAGTGCTCACGGTGACCATGCCCATGGTGACAGTGAACACGGTGACTGTTCTCACTGTGATAGTGCCCATGGTGAAAGTGTTCATGATGACAGTCCGCATTAAGGCTGTGCCCGTGGTGACAGTGCTCATGGTGATAGTTCTCACGGTGATAGTACGCACGTTGACAGTGCCAAAGGTGACAATACCCAGGTGATAGTAATCATGGTGAAAGTGCCCATGGTGGCAGTTCTCATACTGACAGTTCTGGTGACAGTGCTCATGGTGGCAGTGCTCGTGGTGACAGTGCTCTTGTTTGCAGTGCTCATGGTGGCAGTGCCCATGGTGAGACTACCGATGGTGACACTGCCCATGGTGACAGTGCACATGGTCATGGTGCATCTGGTGGCAGTGCAAAATAGTGAGAGTGCCCATGGTGATATTGCTCATGGTGATAGTGCCCATGGTGAGAGTGCCCATGGTTCCAGTGCTCATGGTGACAGTGCCCATTGTGACAGTGGCCCTGGTGACAGTGCACACCGTGAGAGTGCCCATGGTGTCTGTGCCCATGGTGACAGTTCTTATCATGAGAGTGTTCACGGTAGCAGTGTTCATGGTAATGGTGCTCACGGAGGCATCGCCCAAAATGAGAGTGCCCATGGTGAGAATACTGACTGTGACAGTGACCATGATGACTTTTCTCTCTGTGACAGTGCCCTTGGGGAAAGTTAGCACGGTGAGATTTCTCACAGTGATAGTGCACATTGTTTCAGTCCTAATAGTGAAAAGACCCACGGCGCCAGTGCCCATCATGGCATTGCTCACAGTGATAGTTCTCACGGTGACAGTGCCCATGGTGATATTACCCATGGTGACAGTTCTCAGTGATCAAGTGCTCATGGTGACAGTGCCTAAGGTGATAGTGCACATGGTGGCAGTGCAAAATGGTGACAGTGCCCATGATGACATTGCTTAATGTGATAGTCCTTGTGGTGATATTGCGCATGGTGACATTGCCCACCATGAGAGTGCTCTTCTTGACAGTGCTCATGGAGATAGTGCCAAAGTTGGAAGTGCCCATCGTGAAAGTGTCCATGGTGACAGTACTTATGATGAGCGTGGTCAGAGTGGCAGTGCTCATGGTGAAAGTGCCCATGGTGGCAGAGCCCACGGTGACAGTGCCCATAGTTATAGTGTCCATGGTGACAGTACTAACAGTGAAATTGTCCATGGGGACACTGCCCTTGGTGAAACTGCCCATGGTCACAACACTCACGGTGATAGTGCTCACAGTGAGAGTGGCCATGGAGACAGTGACCACGGTGACAGTTCTAATGGTGATACTGCCCATGATGACTGGGCTCATGGTGACAGTCCACATTGTGCCAGTGCCCAAGGTGACAGTGCTCATGGTGACAGTGTCCAAAGTCACAATACCCTTGGTGACAGTGCCCAGGCTGACAGTTTTCATGGTGATAGTGCCCATGGTGACAGTGCACATGGTGATACAGTGAATGGTGACAGTGCTTATGGTGACAGTGGTCATGGTTGCAGTATCCATGGTGATAGTGCTGAAACAGACAGTACCTTGGGGATAGTGCCCATGGCGAGTGTGCTCGTGTTAATAGTGCCCATGGTGGCAGTTCCCATTGTGAACGTGCTCATGTTGACTGTGCCCATGTTGGTAGTTCCCATGGTGACAGTGCTCATGGTGATAGTGACCATGTTAACAGTGCACATGGTGGCTGTGCCCTTAGTGACAGTGCCCAGGATGAGAGTATTCATGGTGACAGTGCTCACGGTGATAGTGCCCATGGTGACAGTGCACATGGTGGTAGTGCAAATGGTGGCAGTGAAAATGGTTACAGTTCCCATGCTGACAGTTCTCATTGTGACAATGCACACTGTCACAACCGATGCTGACAGTGCTCATGGTAGCTGTACCCGTGTTGACAGTACTCACAGTGATAGTGCCCATGGTGGCAGTGCTCATGGTGACACAGCCCATGGTGACAATGCCCATGATGACAGTGCCCATGGAGTCAGTGCCCACGGAGCCATTGCCTATGGTAAAAGTGCTCACAGTAACAGTACCCATGGTAACAGTGACCACGGTGAGAGTGCTCATGGTGATAGTGTCTATGGTGACAGGTCACACTGTGACAGTCCTCATTGTGCCACTACCAATAGTGACAGTGCCCATGGTGACATTGACCACGGTGAGAGTGCTCACGGTGCTAGTGCTCACAGTAATAGTGCTCATGGTGACATTGCCGACAGTGACGGTGCTCACGGTGACTGTGCCCATGGTGATAGTGCCCATGGTGAGAGTCCGACCATTGATAGTGACCATGGTAGCAGTTCCCATTGTGAAAGGGCTCATGATGACATTGCCCATGTTGGTATTTCCCATGGTGACAGTGCGCACGGTGATGGTGACCATGGTAACTGTACACATGGTGGCCGTGCCCTTGGTGACAGTGCCAATGATGACAGTACTCATGGTGACAGTTCTCATGGTAATAGTTCCCATGGTGACAAGGCACAGGGTGGCAGTGCAAAATGGTGAAAGTACCCACGCTGACTGTTCTCATGTTGACAGTGCACACGGTGACAACCCATGCAGACAGTACTCACAGTGACAGTTCTCATGGTTGCAGTACCCATGGTGACAGTGCTCACAGTAATACTGCTCATGGTGGCAGTGCCCACGGTGACTGTGCCCATGGTGACAGCGCCCAGTGTGACAAGGCTCATGGTGGCAGTGCTCACAGTGACGGAGCCCATGG
Organism: Mesoplodon mirus; assembly: GCF_964341445.2. NCBI lineage: Eukaryota > Metazoa > Chordata > Mammalia > Artiodactyla > Ziphiidae > Mesoplodon > Mesoplodon mirus. The sequence goes on along the minus strand of NW_028295808.1, from coordinate 1,769,641 downwards.
GGACAGTGCTGATGGTGAGAGTGCCAATAGTGACAGTGCTCATGGTGAAACTGCCCATGGAGACATCGCCCCTGGTGATAGTGCTCATGGTGACAACCCCACAGTGACAGTGCCAATGTTGATAGTCCCCGTGGTGACAGGTCTTACATTGAATGTGACCATGGTGTCTGTGCTCATGGTGACAGTGCTCAAAGTTATAGTCTCCATGTTGACAGTGCCGATGGTGACAATTCTCACGGTGACAGGGCCTATGGTGAAAATTCTCATAGTGACAGTGTTCACGGTGACAGTGCTCATGGTGCTATTACCCATGGTGACAGTTCTCATAGTGAAACTGCCCATGGTGACACTGCACATGGTGGCAGTGAAAAATGGTGACAGTGCCCATGGTGATATTGCTCATGGTGACTTTGCTTACAGTGATATTGTGTATGGTGAGACTGCACAGTGACATTGCTCATGGTGACATTGTTCACAGCGTTAGTTCCTATGGTGAATGTGACCATGGGGACAGTGCCCATAGTCACAATTCTCATGGTGTAGTGCTCACGGTGATAGTGCCCAGGGTGAAAATACACAGGGTGACAGTATTCATGGTCACATTGCTCATGGTGATAGTGCCGATGCTGAGAATGCCCATGTTCACAACTGTCACGGTGATAGTTCCCATGGTGACAATACCCAGGGTAACAGAGCTGATGGTAATATGTTCACAGTGACAGTGCCCATGGTGACATTACCTAAGGTGTCAATTCCGATGGTGAGACTGCTCATAGACCGTGCCCATGGTGACAATACCCAGCGTGTCCTGTCCATGGTGACAGTGATCATGGTGACACTACTCATGAGGACAGTGCCATAAGTGACAGTGCTCATTGTGGCAGTGCTCATGGTGACCGTACTCATGGTGACAGTGCCCATGGTGACAGTGCCTATGGTGATAGATATCATGGTGGCCGTGCCCACGGTGACATTGCCCACGCTGACAAAGCCCATGGTGATACTTCCCATTGTGACAGTGCCAACGGTGGCAGAGCCCATGGTGACAGTGCCCAAGATCACAGTGCCCATGGTGAGAGTGCTAACGGTGACTGTGCCCAGGGTGACAGCACCCAGTGTGACAATGCCCATTTTGACAGTGCTCACGGTAAAAATGCCGATGCTGACAGTGCCGATGGTGATAGTGCCAATAGTGAGAGTGCTCACGGTGACACTGCCCATGGAGACACTGCCCATGGTGATAGTGCTCATCATGACAATCCCTCTGAGGCAGTGCCAATGGTAAGAGTCCCTGTGGTGACAGTTCTCACAGTGAAAGTGATCCTGTTGGAATTGCTCATGGTGACAGTGTTCAAGGAGATAGTCTCCATGTTGACAGTGCCCATGGTGACTGTTCTCACCATGACAGTGCCTATGGTGATTATGATCTTAATGACAGTGCTCACGGTGACCGTGCCCATGGTGACAGTGACCACGGTGACTGTTCTCACCGTGATAGTGCCCATGGTGAGAGTGTTCATTTTGACAGTCCGCATTAACACTGTGCACGTGGTGACAGTGCTCATGGTGATAGTTCTCACTGTGATAATACGCACGTTGACAGTGCCAAAGGTGACAATACCCAGGTGATAGTAATCATGGTGAAAGTGCCCATGGTGGCAGTTCTCATACTGACAGTTCTGGTGACAGTGCTCATGGTGTCCGTGCTCGTGGTGACAGTGCTCTTGGTGACAGTGCTCATGGTGGCAGTGCCCATGGTGAGACTCCCGATGGTGACACTGCACATGGTGACAGTGCACATGGTCATGGTGCATCTGGTGGCAGTGCAAAATAGTGAGAGTGTCCATGGTGATATTTCTCATTGTCATAGTGCCTATGGTGAGAATGCCCATGGTTCCAGTGCTCATGGTGACAGTGCCCATTGTGACAGTGCCCCTGGTGACAGTGCACACCGTGAGAGTGCCCATGGTGTCTGTGCCCATGGTGACAGTTCTTATCATGAGAGTGTTCACGGTAGCAGTGTTCATGGTAATAGTGCTCACGGAGGCATTGCCCACAATGAGAGTGCCCATGGTGAGAATACTGACTGTGACAGTGCCCATGATGACTTTTCTCTCTGTGACAGTGCCCTTGGGGACAGTTAGCACGGTGAGATTTCTCACAGTGATAGTGCACATTGTTTCAGTGCTAATCGTGAAAAGACCCACGGCGCCAGTGCCCATCATGGCATTGCTCACGGTGAAATTTCTCACTGTGACAGTGCCCATGGTGATATTACCCATGGTGACAGTACTCAGCGATCAAGTGCTCATGGTGACAGTGCCTAAGGTGATACTGCACATGGTGGCAGTGCAAAATGGTGACAGTGACCATGGTGACATTGCTTAATGTGATAGTCCTTGTGGTGACATTGCGCATGGTGACATTCCCCACCACGACAGTGCTCTTGCTGACAGTGCTCATGGTGATAGTGCCAATGTTGGAAGTGCCCATCGTGAAAGTGCCCATGGTGACAGTTCTTATGATGAGAGTGGTCAGAGTGGCGGTGCTCATGGTGAAAGTGCCCATGGTGACAGAGCCCACGGTGACAGTGCCCATAGTTATAGTGTCCATGGTGACAGTACTAACAGTGAAATTGTCCATGGGGACACTGCCCAGGGTGAAAGTGCCCATGGTCACAACACTCACGGTGATAGTGCTCACGGTGAGAGTGGCCATGGTGACAGTGACCACGGTGACAGTTCTAATGGTGATACTGCCCATGATGACAGTGCTCATGGTGACAGTCCACATTGTGCCAGAGCCCAAGGTGACAGTGCTCATGGTGACAGTGCCCAAAGTCACAATACCCATGGTGACAGTGCCCAGGCTGACAGTTCTCAAGGTGATAGTGCCCATGGTGACAGTGCACATGGTGATACAGAGAATGGGGACAGTCCTTACGGTGACAGTCGTCATGGTTGCAGTACCCATAGTGATAGTGCTTAAACTGACAGTGCCCTTGGGGATACTGCCCATGGTGAGTGTGATCGTGTTAATAGTGCCCATGGTGGCAGTTCCCATTGTGAAAGTGCTCATGATGACAGTGCCCATATTGGTAGTTCCCATGGTGACAGTGCTCATGGTGATAGTGACCATGCTAACAGTGCACATGGTGGCTGTGCCCTTGGTGACAGTGCCCATGATGACAGTACTCATGGTGACAGTGCTCACGGAGATAGTGCACATGGTGACAGTGCACATGTTGGTAGTGCACATGGTGGCAGTGAAAAATGGTGACAGTTCCCATGCTGACAGTTCTCATTGTGACAATGCACACGGTCACAACCGATGCTGACACAGCTCATGGTAGCTGTACCCGTGGTGACAGTGCTCAAAGTGATAGTGCCCATGGTAACACTGCCCATGATGACAGTGCCCATGATGAAAGTTCCCACGTCGCCATTTAGTATGGTGACAGTGCTCATGGTAACAGTGCCCATGGTGACTGTGACCATGGTGAGAGTGCTCACACTGATATTGCACATGGTGACAGGGCTCATGGTGCCAGTCCGCATTGTGCCAGTACCCATGGCGACAGTGGTCATGGTGACACTGACCACAGTGAGAGTGCTCACTGTGATAGATCTCACGGAAATAGTGCTCATGGTGACAGTGCAAATGGTGACAATACCCATGGTGACAGTACTCATGTTGAAAATAGTCATGGTGGCAGTTCTCATAGCGACATTTCTCATGGTGACAGTGAAAATGTTGACAATACACATGGTGACAGTACTCATGTTGTAAATACCCATGGTGGCAGTTCTCATAGCGACAGATCTCATGCTGACAGTTATCGTAATAACATTGCACAAGGTGGCAGTCCTCGTGGTGACAGTGCTAATGGTGAGAGAGATCTTGGTGCCAGTTCCCATGGGGACAGTACCGATGGTGACACTGCACATTGTTAGAGTGCCCATGGTAACCGTGCTCACAGTGATAGTGCCCATCGTGACAGTGCCCATGGTGGTAGTTCACCTGGTGACAGTGCTAAATAGTGACAGTGCACATGCTGACAGTGCTCACGGTGATAATGCCTATGGTGACAGTGCCCACGGTGATAATGGGTATTATTACAGTGTTCATCCTGACAGAGCCCAAGTTGGCAGTGGCCATGGTGACATTGCCCACAATGACAGTGCCCATGGTAACAGTGCCGACAGTGACAGTGCCCATGGTGACACTTCTCACAGTGAATGTGCCCATGGCGACAGTTACCATGATGAGATTTCTTACTGTGATACTGCCCGTTGTGACAGTGCTCACAGAGACAATGCCCATGGTGCCAGTGCCCATAGAGACATTCCGCATCATCACATTTCTCATGGTGAAAGTGCCTATGGTGACACTGCACCTGGTGGCAGTGCAAAATGGTGACAGTGCCCCTGCTGACATTGCTCATAATGACTTTGCTTACAGTGATACTCCTTACGGTGACAGTGTGCATGGTGACACTGCACACAGTTGCAGTGTTCATGGTGATAGTGTTCACTGTCATAATTTCCATGGTGATAGTGCCCATGGTGACATTGCACATGGTGGCAGTGAAAAATGGTGACAGTGCCCCTGTTGACAGTTCTCATGGTGACAGTGCACATGGTGACAACCCATGCAGACAGTACTCAAGGTGACAGTACTCACGGTGACAGTTCCCATGTTTGCAGTATCCATGGTGACAGTGCTCACAGTGAGCGTGCCCATGGTGACACTGCCCACGATGACAGGGCCCATGGGGCAAATGATAATGGTGATGATGCTCATGGTAACAGTGCACATGGTGACAGTGACCATGGTGAGAGTGCTCACATTGATGGTGCCCATGGTGACAGTGCTCATGGTGCCTGTCTACATTGTGCCAGTACTCATGGCCATAGTGCTCATGGTGACAGTGACCACAGATAGAGTGCTCACGGTGATAGTGCTCACGGTAATAGTACTCATGGTGACAGTGCAAATGGTGACAATACCATGGTGACAGTACTCATGTTGAAAATACCCATGGTGGCAGTTCTCATAGCGACAGATCTCATGGTGACAGTGCGCATAATAGCAGTGCCCAGGTGCCAGTGCTCGTGGTGACAGTGGTAATGGTGACAGTGCTCTTGGTGGCAGTTCCCATTGGGACAGTACTGATGGTGACACTGTGCATTGTTACAGTGCCCATGGTAACCGTGCTTACGGTGACAGTGCCCATGGTGGTAGTTCACCTGGTGACAGTGCTAAATAGTGACACTGCACATGCTGACAGTGCTCATGGAAATATTGCCCATCGTGAAAGTGCACACGGTGATAATGGGCATTGTTACAGAGTTCATGGTGACAGAGCACACTGTGGCAGAGGCCATGGAGACAGTGCCCACAATGACAGTGCCCATGGTGACAGTGCCTACAGTGACAGTGCCCATGGTGACACTTCTCACGCTGACAGTGCCAATAGGGACAGTTAGCATGGTGAGATTTCTCACGGTGATAGCACCCGTTGTGACAGTGCTCACAGTGACAATGCCCATGGTGCCAGTGCCCATAGAGACATTGCGCACGGTCACATTTCTCACGGTGAAAGTGCCTATGGTGACACTGCACCTGGTGGCAGTGCAAAATGGTGACAGTGCCCATGGTGACATTGCTCATAGTGACTTTGCTTACAGTGATAGTCCTTACGGTGACAGTGTGCATGGTGACACTGCACAGAGTTGCAGTGTTCATGGTGACAGTGTTCACGGTGATACTATCCATGGTGATAGTGCCCATGGTGACACTGCACATGGTGGCAGTGAAAAATGGTGACAGTGCCCCTGTTGACAGTTCTCATGGTGACAGTGCACATGGTGACAACCCGTGCAGACTGTACTCATGGTGACAGTACTTACGGTGACAGTTCTCATGTTTGCAGTATCCATGGGGACAGTGCTCACAGTGAAAGTGCCCATGGTGAGAGTGCCCCTGGTGACACTGCCCATGATGACAGGGCCCATGGTGCCATTGCCTATGGTGACATTGCTCATGGTAACAATGCCCAAGGTGACAGTGACCATGGTGAGAGTGCTCACACTGATGGTGCCCATGGTGACAGTGCTCATGGTGTCTGTCTACATTGTGCCAGTACCCATGGCGACAGTGCTCATGGTGACACTGACCACAGTGAGAGTTCTCGCGGTGATAGTGCTCACGTTAATAGTGCTCATGGTGACATTGCAAATGGTGACAGTACTCATGTTGAAAATACCCATGATGGCAGTTCTCATAACGACAGATCTCATGGTGACAGTGCTCATAATAGCAGTGCCCAGGTGCCAGTGCTCGTGGTGACATTGCTAATGGTGACAGTGTTCCTGGTGGCAGTTCCCATCGGGACAATACTGATGGTGACGCTGTGCATTGTTACAGTGCCCATGGTAACCGTGCTCACGGTGATAGTGCACATCGTGACAGTGCCCATGGTGGTAGTTCACCTGGTGACAGTGCTAAATAGTGACAGTGCACATGCTGACAGTGCTCACGGTGATAATGCCCATGGTGACAGTGCACACGGTGATAATGGGCATTGTTACAGAGTTTATGGTGACAGAGCACATGGTGGCAGTGGCCATGGAGACAGTGCCCATGGTGACAGTGCCGACAGTGACAGTGGCCATGGTGACACTTCTCACGGTGACAGTGCCCATGGGGACAGTTAGCATGGTGAGATTTCTCACGGTGCTAGTGCCCATTGTGACACTGCTCACAGTAACAATGCCCATGGTGAGAGTGCCCATAGAGTCATTCCGCATGGTCACATTTCTCACAGTGAAAGTGCCTATGGTGATATTAACCATGGTGACACTGCACATGGTGGCAGAGCAAAATAGTGACAGTGCCCATGGTGACATTGCTCATGGTGACTTGGCTTACGGTGATAGTCCTTACAGTGACAGTGCACATGGTGACACTGCACACAGTGACAGTGTTCATGGTGACAGTGTTCACGGTGATAGTTCCCATGGTGAGATTGTCCATGGTAACAGTGCCCATAGTCACAATTCTCATGGTGTAGTGCTCACAGTGACAGTGCCCATGGTGTCATGCCCATGGTGACAGTGCTCATGGTGACAGTGCTCATGTTGGCAGTGCCATAAATAACAGTGCTCATGGTGTCCATGCTCATGGTGACAGTGCCCATGTTTACAGTGTTTATGGTGATAGATGTCACAGTGTCAGTGCCCACGGGGAAAGTGCCAAGGCTGACAAAGCCCAGGGTGATACTTCCCATTGTGACAGTGCCCACGGTGACAGTGGCCATGGTGACAGCACCCAGTGTGACAAGGCTCATGGTGACAGTGCTCACCGTGATGGTGCCCATGGTGACAGTGCCGATGGTGAGAGTGCCAATAGTGACCGTACTCATGGTGAAACTGCCCATAGGAGACATCGCCCTTGGTGATAGTGCTCATGGTGACAACCCCACGGTGACAGTGCGAATGTTGATAGTCCCCGTGGTGACAGGTCTTACATTGAATGTGACCATGGTGTCTGTGCTCATGGAGACAGTGCTCAAGGTTACAGTCTCCATGTTGACAGTGCCGATGGTGACAATTCTCACGGTGACAGGGCCTATGGTGAAAATTCTCATAATGACAGTGTTCACGGTGACAGTGCCCATGGTGCTATTACCCATGGTGACAGTTCTCACGGTGAAAGTGCCTATGGTGACACTGCATCTGGTGGCAGTGCAAAATGGTGACAGTGCCCATGGTGACATTGCTCATCGTGACTTTGCTTACAGTGATAGTCCTTATGGTGACAGTGTGCATGGTGGCACTGCACACAGTTGCAGGGTTCATGGTGACAGTGTTCACGGTGATACTTTCCATGGTGATAGTTCCCATGGTGACACTGCACATTGTGGCAGTGAAAAATGGTGACAGTGCCCCTGTTGACAGTTCTCATGGTGAAATTGCACATGGTGACAACCCGTGCACACTGTACTCATGGTGAGTGTACTCACGGTGACAGTTCTCATGTTTGCAGTATCCATGGTGACAGTGCTCACAGTGATAGTGCCCATGGTGAGAGTGCCCATGATGACAGGGCCCATGGTGCCATTGCCTATGGTGACAGTGCTCATGGTAACAGTGCCCAAGGTGACAGTGACCATGGTGAGAGTGCTCACACTGATGGTGCCCATGGTGACAGTGCTCATGGTGTCTGTCTACATTGTGCCAGGACCCATGGCGACAGTGCTCATGGTGACAGTGACCACAGTGGGAGTGCTCACGGTGATAGTGCTCACGGTAATAGTGCTCATGGTGACAGTGCAAATGGTGACAATACCATGGTGACAGTACTCATGTTGAAAATACCCATGGTGGCAGTTCTCATAGCGACAGATCTCATGGTGACAGTGCTCATAATAGCAGTGCCCAGGTGTCAGTGCTCTTGGTGACACTGCTAATGATGACAGTGCTCTTGGTTGCAGTTCGCATCAGGACAGTACTGATGGTGACACTGTGCATTGTTACAGTGCCCATGGTAACCATGCTCACGGTGATAGTGCACATCGTGACAGTGCCCATGGTGGTAGTTCACCTGGTGACAGTGCTAAATAGTGACAGTGCACATGCTGACAGTGCTCACGGTGATAGTGCCCATGGTGACAGTGCACACGGTGATAATGCGCTTTGATACAGAGTTCATGGTGACAGAGCACACGGTGGCAGTGGCCATGGATACAGTGCCCACAGTGACTGTGCCCATGGTGACAGTGCCGACAGTGACAGTGCCCATGGTGACACTTCTCACGGTGACAGTGCCCATGGGGACAGTTAGCATGGTGAGATTTCTCACGGTGATAGTGCCCATTGTGACAGTGCTCACAGTAACAATGCCCATGGTGCCAGTGCCCATAGAGTCATTCCGCATGGTCACATTTCTCACATTGAAAGTGCCTATGGTGATATTAACCATGGTGACACTGCACATGGTGGCAGTGCAAAATAGTGACAGTGCCCATGGTGACATTGCTCATGGTGACTTAGCTTATGGTGATAGTCCTTACAGTGACAGTGCACATGGTGACACTGCAGACAGTGACAGTGTTCATGGTGACAGTGTTCACGGTGATAGTTCCCATGGTGAGATTGTTCATGGTAACAGTGCCCATAGTTACAATTCTCATGGTGTAGTGCTCACAGTGACAGTGCCCATGGTGTCATGCCCATGGTGACAGTGCTCATGGTGACAGTGCTCATGTGGGCAGTGCCATAAATAACAGTGCTCATTGTGGCAGTGCTCATGGTGTCCGTGCTCATGGTGAGAGTGCCCATGTTTACAGTGTTTGTGGTGATAGATGTCACGGTGTCAGTGCCCACGGGAAAAGTGCCAAGGCTGACAAAGCCCAGGGTGATACTTCGCATTGTGACTGTGCCCACGGTTACAGTGCCCATGGTGACAGCGCCCAGTGTGACAAGGCGCATGGTGACAGTGCTCACAGTGATGGTGCCCATGGTGACAGTGCCGATGGTGAGAGTGACAATAGTGACAGTACTCATGGTGAAACTGCCCATGGAGACATCGCCCATGGTGATAGTGCTCATGGTGATAGTTCTCGTGGTGATAGTATGCATGTTGACAGTGCCAAAGTTGACAATACCCAGGTGATAGTAATCATGGTGAAAGTGCCCATGGTGGCAGTTCTCATACTGACAGTTCTTGTGACAGTGCTCATGGTGGCAGTGCTCATGGTGACAGTGCTCTTGGTGACAGTGCTCATGGTGGCAGTGCCCATGGTGAGACTACCGATGGTGACACTGCCCATGGTGACAGTGCACATGGTCATGGTGCATCTGGTGGCAGTGCAAAATAGTGAGAGTGCCCATGATGATATTGCTCATGGTGATAGTGCCCATGGTGAGAGTCCCCATGGTTCCAGTGCTCAAGGTGACAGTGCCCATTGTGACAGTGCCCCTCGTGACAGTGCACACCGTGAGAGTGCCCATGGTGTCTGTGCCCATGGTGACAGTTCTTATCATGAGAGTGTTCACAGTAGCAGTGTTCATGGTAATAGTGCTCACGGAGGCATTGCCCACAATGAGAGTGCCCATGGTGAGAATACTAACTGTGACAGTGCCCATGATGATTTTTCTCTCTGTGAGAGAGCCCATGGGGACAGTTAGCATGGTGAGATTTCTCACAGTGATAGTGCACATTGTTTCAGTGCTAATAGTGAAAAGACCCATGGTGCCAGTGCCCATCATAGCATTGCTCACGGTGATAGTTCTCACGGTGACAGTGTCCATCGTGATATTACCCATGGTGACAGTACTCAGTGATCAAGTGCTCATGGTGACAGTGCCTAAGGTGATAGTGCACATGGTGGCAGTGCAAAATGGTGACAGTGCCCATGGGGACAGAGCTCACGGTGACAGTGTCCATAGTTATAGTGTCCATGCTGAGAGTACTAACAGTGAAATTGTCCATGGGGACACTGCCCATGGTGAAAGTGCCCATGGTCACAACACTCACGGTGATAGTGCTCACGGTGAGTGTGGCCATGGTGACAGTGACCAGGGTGACAGTTCTAATGGTGATACTGCCCATGATGACAGTGCTCATGGTGACAGTCCACATTGTGCCAGTGCCCAAGGTGACAGTGCTCATGGTGACAGTGCCCAAAGTCACAATACCCATGGTGACAGTGCCCAGGCTGACAGTTCTCAAGGTGATAGTGTCCATGGTGACAGTGCACATGGTGATACAGAGAATGGGGACAGTGCTTATGGTGACAGTGGTCATGGTTGCAGTACCCGTGGTGATAGTGCTGAAACTGACAGTGCCCTTGGGGATAGTGCCCATGGTGAGTATGCGCGTGTTAATAGTGCCCATGGTGGCAGTTCCCATTGTGAAAGTGCTCATGATGACAGTGCCCATGTGGGTAGTTCCTATGGTGACAGTGCTCATGGTGATAGTGACCATGTTAACAGTGCACATTATGGCTGTGCCCTTGGTGACATGGCCCATGATGACAGTACTCATGGGGACAGTCTCACGGTGATAGTGTCCATGGTGACCGTGCACATGGTGGTAGTGCACATGGTGGCAGTGAATAATAGTGACAGTACCCGTGCTGACAGTTCTCATTGTGACAATGCACACGGTCACAACCGATGCTGACACTGCTCATGGTAGCTTTACCCGTGGTGACACTGCTCTCAGTGACAGTGCCCATGGTGACAGTGCCCATGGTGACACTGCCCATGATGAGAGTGCACATGGTGAAAGTTCCCACGGCGCCATTGCCTATGGTGACAGAGCCCATGTTAAGGGTGCCCATTGTGACAGTGTCCATGGTGAGAGTCCTCACACTTATAGTGCCAAAGGTGACAGGGGTCATGGTGCCAGTCCGCATTGTGCCAGTAACCATGGCGACAGTGGTCATGGTGACACTGACCACAGTGAGAGTGCTCACTGTGACAGAGCTCACGGTAATAGTGCTCATGGTGACAGTGCAAATGGTGACAATACCCATGGTGACAGTACTCATGTTGAAAATACCCATGGTGGCAGTTCTCATAGTGACAGTTCTCATGGTGACAGTTCTCATAATAGCAGTGCCCAAGGTGGCAGTCCTCGTGGTGAGAGTTCTAATGGTGACAGTGCTCTTGTTGCCAGTGTCCATGCGGACATTAACGATGGTAACACTGCACATTGTTAGAGTGCCCATGGTAACCGTGCTCACGGTGATAGTGCACATCGTGACAGTTCCCATGGTGGTAGTTCACCTGGTGACAGTGCTAAATAGTGCCAGTGCACATGCTGACAGTGCTCACGGTGATAGTGCTCATGGTGACAGTGCTCGTGGTGCTAGTGCACATGGTGGCAGTGAAAAATGGTGACAGTTCCCATGCTGACAGTTCTCATTGTGACAATGCACACGGTCACAACCGATGCTGACACAGCTCATGGTAGCTGTACCCGTGGTGACAGTGCTCACAGTGATAGTGCCCATGGTGGCAGTGCCCATGGTGACACTGCCCATGGTGACAATGCCCATGATGACAGTGCCCATGGAGGCAGTAACCACGGAGCCATTACCTATGGTAACAGTGCTCACAGTGACAGTACCCATGGTAAAAGTGACCACGGTGAGAGTGCTCATGGTGATACTGTCTATGGTGACAGGTCACACTGTGACAGTCCGCATTGTGCCAGTACCAATAGGGACAGTGCCCATGGTGACATTGACCACGGTGAGAGTGCTCACGGTGCTAGTGCTCACAGTAATAGTGCTCATGGTGACAGTGCCGACAGTGACGGTGCTCACGGTGACAGTGCCTATGGTGATAGTGCCCATGGTGAGAGTCCGCCCATTGATAGTGCCCATGGTGGCAGTTCCCATTGTGAAAGTGCTCATGATGACATTGCCCATGTTGGTAGTTCCCATGGTGACAGTGCTCACGGTGACAGTGACCATAGTTACTGCGAGCATGCTGGCCGTGCCCTTGGTGACAGTGCCAATGATGACAGTACTCATGGTGACAGTTCTCACTGTAATAGTTCCCATGGTGACAAGGCACAGGGTGGCAGTGCAAAATGGTGACAGTGCCCATGGTGACATTGCTCATAGTGACTTTGCTAACAGTGATAGTCCTTACAGTGACAGTGTGCATGGTGACACTGCACACAGTTGCAGTGTTCATGGTGACAGTGTTCACGGTGATACTTTCCATGGTGATAGTGCCCATGGTGACACTGTACATTGTGGCAGTGAAAAATGGTGACAGTGCCCCTGTTGACAGTTCTCATGGTGACAGTGCACATGGTGACAACCCGTGCAGACTGTACTCATGGTGACAGTACTCACGGTGACAGTTCTCATGTTTGCAGTATCCATGGTGACAGTGCTCACAGTGATAGTGCCCATGGTGAGAGTGCCCATGGTGACACTGCCCATGATGACAGGGCCCATGGTGCCATTGCCTATGGTGACAGTGCTCATGGTAACAGTGCCCAAGGTGACAGTGACCATGGTGAGAGTGCTCACACTGATGGTGCCCATGGTGACAGTGCTCATGGTGTCTGTCTACATTGTGCCAGTACCCATGGCCACAGTGCTCACGGTGACAGTGACCACAGTGAGAGTGGTCACGGTGATAGTGCTCACGGTAATAGTGCTCATGGTGACAGTGCAAATGGTGACAATACCATGGTGACAGTACTCATGTTGAAAATACCCATGGTGGCAGTTCTCATAGCGACAGATCTCATGGTGACAGTGCTCATAATAGCAGTGCCCAGGTGCTAGTGCTCGTGGTGACAGTGCTAATGGTGACAGTGCTCTTGGTGGCAGTTCCCATCGGGACAATACTGATGGTGACGCTGTGCATTGTTACAGTGCCCATGTTAACCGTGCTCACGGTGATAGTGCACATCGTGACAGTGCCTATGGTGGTAGTTCACCTGGTGACAGTGCTAAATAGTGACAGTGCACATGCTGACAGTGCTCACGGTGATAGTGCCCATGGTGACAGTGCACATGGTGATAATGGGCATTGTTACAGAGTTCATGGTGAAAGAGCACACGGTGGCAGTGGCCATGGATACAGTGCCCACAATGACAGTGCCCATGGTGACAGTGCCGACACTGAAAGTGCCCATGGTGACACTTCTCATGGTGACAGTGCCCACGGGGACAGTTAGCATGGTGAGAGTTCTCATGGTGATAGTGCCCGTTGTGACAGTGCTCACAGTAACAATGCCCATGGTGGCAGTGCCCATAGAATCATTCCGAACGGTCACATTTCTCACGGTGAAAGTGCCTATGGTGATATTAACCATGGTGACACTGCACATGGTGGCAGAGCACAATATTGACAGTGCCCATGGTGACATTGCTCATGGTGACTTTGCTTACAGTGATACTCCTTACAGTGAGAGTGCGCATGGTGACACTGCACACAGTGACAGTGTTCATGGTGACAGTGTTCACGGTGATAGTTCCCATGGTGAGATTGTCCATGGTAACAGTGCCCATAGTCACAATTCTCATTGTGTTGTGCTCACAGTGACAGTGCCGATGGTGTCATGCCCATGGTGACAGTGCTCATGTTGGCAGTGCCATATATAACAGTGCTCATTGTGACAGTGCCCATGTTGACAGTGCCCAGTGTGACAAGTCTCATAGTGACAGTGCTCACTGTGATAGTGCCCATGGTGACAGTGCCGATGGTGAGAGTGCCAATAGTGACAGTGCTCATGGTGAATCTGCCCATGGAGACATCGCCCATGGTGATAGTGCTCATGGTGACAACCCCACGGTGACAGTGCCAATGTTGATAGTCCCCGTGGTGACAGGTCTTACATTGAATGTGACCATGGTGTCTGTGCTCATGTTGACAGTGCTCAAGGTTATAGTCTCCATGTTGACAGTGCCGATGGTGACAATTCTCACGGTGAGAGGGCCTATGGTGAAAATTCTCATAGTGATAGTGTTCACGGTGACAGTGCCCATGGTGCTATTACCCATGGTGACAGTTCTCATACTGAAACTGCCCATGGTGACACTGCACATGGTGGCAGTGCAAAATGGTGACAGTGCCCATGGTGATATTGCTCATGGTGACATTGCTTACGGTGATAGTGTGTTTGGTGAAACTGCACTCATTGACATTGCTCATGGTGACAGTGTTCACGGTGTTAGTTCCTATGGTGAATGTGACTATGGGCACAGTGCCCATAGTCACAATTCTCATGGTGTAGTGCTCACGGTGACAGTGCCCATGGTGACAATACACAGGGTGACAGTATTCATGGTGATATTGCTCATGGTGAGAGTGCCCATGTTCAGAACTGTCACGGTGATAGTTCCTATGGTGACAATACCCAGGGTAACGCAGCTGATGGTAAAAGTGTTCACGGTGACAGTGCCCATAGTGACAGTACCTAAGGCGACAATTCCCATGGTGAGACTGCTCATAGACAGTGCCCATGGTGACAATACCCAGCGTGTCCTGTCCATGGTGACAGTGATCATGGTGACACTTCTCAGGAGGACAGTGCCATAAGTGACAGTGCTCATGGTGACCGTGCTCATGGTGACAGTGCCCATGGTGATAGTGCCTATGGTGATAGATATCATGGTGGCCGTGCCCAGGGTGACATAGCCCACGCTGACAAAGCCCATGGTGATACTTCCCATTGTGACAGTGCCCACGGTGGCAGAGCCCATGGTGACAGTGCCCAAGATCACAGTGCCCATGGTGAGAGTGCTAACGGTGACTGTGCCCATGGTGACAGCACCCAGTGTGACAATGCCCATTGTGACAGTGCTCACGGTGACCATGCCGATGGTGATAGTGCCAATAGTGAGAGTGCTCACGGTGACACTGCCCATGGAGACACTGCCCATGGTGATAGTGCTCATCATGACAACCCCTCGCAGGCAGTGCCAATGGTGAGAGTCCCCGTGGTGACAGTTCTCACGGTGAAAGTGATCCTGTTGAAATTGCTCATGGTGACAGTGCTCAAGGTGATAGTCTCCATGTTGACAGTGCCCATGGTGACTGTTATCACGGTGACAGTGCCTATGGTGATTATGCTCTTAGTGACAGTGCTCACGGTGACAGTGCCCATGGTGACAGTGACCACGGTGACTGTTCTCACTGTGATAGTGCCCATGGTGACAGTGTTCATGATGACAGTCCGCATTAAGGCTGTGCCCGTGGTGATAGTGCTCATTGTGATAGTTCTGACGGTGATAGTACGCACGTTGACAGTGCCAAAGGTGACAATACCCAGGTGATAGTAATCATGGGGAAGTGCCCATGGTGACAGTTTTCATACTGATAGTTCTTGTGACAGTGCTCATCATGGCAATGCTCGTGGTGACAGTGCTCTTGGTGACAGGGCTCATGGTGGCAGTGCCCATGGTGAGCCTCCCGATGGTGACACTGCCCATGGTGACAGTGCACATGGTCATGGTGCATCTGGTGGCAGTGCAAAATAGTGAGAGTGCCCATGGTGATATTGCTCATGGTGATAGTGCCCATGGTGACAGTCTTCACAATACCCATGGTGACACTGCCCAAGCTGACAGTTCTCAAGGTGATAGTGCCCATGGTGACAGTGCACATGGTGATACAGAGAATGGGGACAGTGCTTATGGTGACAGTGGTCATGGTTGCAGTACCCATGGTGATAGTGCTGAAACTGACAGTGCCCTTGGGGATAGTGCCCATGGTGAGTGTGCTCGTGTTACTAGTGTCCATGGTGGCAGTTCCCATTGTGAAAGTGCTCATGATGACAGTGTCCATGTTGGTAGTTCCCATGGTGACAGTGCTCATGGTGGTATGGACCATGTTAACAGTGCACATGGTGGCTGTGCCCTTGGTGACAGTGCCCATGATGACATTATTCATGGTGACAGTGCTCACGGTGATAGTGCCCATGGTGACAGTGCACATGGTGGTAGTGCACATGGTGGCAGTGAAAAATGGTGAGAGTTCCCATGCTGACAGTTCTCATTGTGACAATGCACACGGTCACAACCGATGCTGACACTGCTCATGGTAGCTGTACCCGTGGTGACAGTGCTCACTGTGATAGTGCCCATGGTGGCAGTGCCCATGGTGACACTGCCCATGGTGACAATGCCCATGATGACAGTGCCCATGGAGTCACGGCCCACGCTGCCATTGCCTATGGTAACAGTGCTCACAGTGACAAAACCCATGGTAACAGTGACAACGGTGAGAGTGCTCATCGTGATAGTGTCTATGGTGACAGATCACACTGTGACAGTCCGCATTGTGCCAGTACCAATAGGGACAGTGCCCATGGTGACATTGACCATGGTGAGAGTGCTCACGGTGCTAGTGCTCACAGTAATAGTGCTCATGGTGACAACGCCGACAGTGACGGTGCTCACGGTGACAGTGCCTATGGTGATAGTGCCCATGGTGAGAGTCCGCCCATTGATAGTGCCCATGGTGGCAGTTCCCATTGTGAAAGTGCTCATGATGATATTGCCCATGTTGGTAGTTCCCATGGTGAACAGTGCTCACTGTGATAGTGACCATGGTAACTGTACACATGGTGGCCGTGCTCTTGGTGACAGTGCCAATGATGACAGTACGCATGGTGACAGTTCTCACGGTAATAGTGCCCATGGTGACAAGGCACAGGGTGGCAGTGAAAAATGGTGAAAGTGCCCATGTTGACAGTTCTCATGGTGAGAGTGCACACGGTGACAACCCATGCAGATAGTACTCACGGTGACAGTTCTCATGGTTGCAGTACCCATGGTGACAGTGCTCACAGTGATACTGCCCATGGTGGCAGTGCCCATGGTGACACTGCCCATGATGACAGTGCCCATGGTGAAAGTTCCCACGGCGCCATTGCCTACGGTGACAGTGCTCATGTTAACAGTGCCCATGGTGACAGAGACCATGGTGAGAGTGCTCACACAGATAGTGCCCATGGTGACAGGGCTCATGGTGCCTGTCCGCATTGTGCCAGTACCCATGGCGACAGTGCTCATGGTGACACTGACCACAGTGAGAGTGCTCACAGTGATAGAGCTCACGGTATTAGTGCTAATGGTGACACTGCAGATGGTGACAATACTCATGGTGACAGTACTCATGTTGAAAATACCCATGGTGGCAGTTCTCATAGCGACAGTTCTCATGGTGACAGTGCTCATAATAGCAGTGCCCAGGTGCCAGTGCTCGTGGTGACAGTGCTAATGGTGACAGTGATCTTGGTGGCAGTTCCCATTGGGACAATACTGATGGTGACACTGCACATTGTTACAGTGCCCATGATAACCATGCTCACGGTGATAGTGCACATCGTGACAGTGCCCATGGTGGTATTTCATCTGGTGACAGTGCTAAATAGTGACAGTGCACATGCTGACAGTGCTCATGGTGATAGTGCCCATGGTGACAGTGCCCACGGTGATAATGGGTCTTATTACAGTGTTCATCGTGACAGAGCCCAAAGTGGCAGTGGCCATGGTGAGAGTGCCCACAATGACAGTGCCCATGGTAACAGTGCCGACAGTGAGAGTGCCCACGGTGACACTTCTCACAGTGAATGTGCACATTGGGACAGTTTCCATGATGAGATTTCTCACGGTGATATTGCCCGTTGTGACAGTGCTCACAGTGACAATGCCCATGGTGCCAGTGCCCATAGAGACAATCCGCACGGTCACATTTCTCATGGTGAATGTGCCTATGGTGACACTGCACCTGGTAGCAGTGCAAAATGGTGACAGTGCCCATGGTGACATGGCTCATATTGACTTTGCTTAAAGTGATAGTCCTTACGGTGACAGTGTGAATGGTGACACTGCACAGAGTGGCAATGTTCATGGTGACAGTTTTCACGGTGATACTTGACATGGTGATAATGCCCATGGTGACACTGCACATGGTGGCAGTGAAAAATGGTGACAGTGCCCCTGTTGAGAGTTCTCATGGTGACAGTGCACATGGTGAAAACCCGTGCAGACTGTACTCATGGTGACAGTACTCACGGTTCTAGTTCTCTGTTTGCAGTATCCATGGTGACATTGCTCACAGTGATAGTGCCCATGATGAAAGGGCCCATGGTGCCATTGCCTATGGTGACAGTGCTCATGGTAACAGTGCCCAAGGTGACAGTGACCATTGTGAGAGTGCTCACACTGACGGTGCCCATGGTGACAGTGCTCATGGTGTCTGTCTACATTGTGCCAGTACCCATGGCGACAGTGCTCATGGTGACAGTGACCACAGTGAGAGTGTTCATGGTGATAGTGCTCACGGTAATAGTGCTCATGGTGACAGTGCAAATGGTGACAATACCATGGTGACAGTACTCATGTTGAAAATACCCATGGTGGCAGTTCTCATAGCGACAGATCTCATGGTGACAGTGCTCATAATAGCAGTGCCCAGGTGCCAGTGCTCGTGGTGACAGTGCTAATGGTGACAGTGATCTTGGTGGCAGTTCCCATCGGGACAATACTGATGGTGACACTGTGCATTGTTACAGTGCCCATGGTAACCATGCTCACGGTGATAGTGCACATCGTGACAGTGCCCATGTTGGTAGTTCACATGGTGACAGTGCTAAATAGTGACAGTGCACACGGTGATAATGGGCATTGTTACAGAGTTCATGGTGACAGAGCACACGGTGGCAGTGACCATGGAGACAGTGCCCACAATGACAGTGCCCATGGTGACAGTGCCGGCAATGACAGTGTCCATGGTGACACGTCTCACGGAGACAGTGCCCATGGGGACAGTTAGCATGGTGAGATTTCTCACGGTGATAGTGCCCATTGTGACAGTGCTCACAGTAACAATGCCAATGGTGCCAGTGCCCATATTGTCATTCCGCATGTTCACATTTCTCACAGTGAAAGGGCCTATGATGGTATTAACCATGGTGACACTGCACATGGTGGCAGAACAAAATAGTGACAGTTCCCATGGTGACATTGCTCATGGTGACTTTGCTTATGGTGATAGTCCTTACAGTGACAGTGCACATGGTGACACTGCACACAGTGACAGTGTTCATGGGGACAGCATTCACGGTGACAGTTCCCATGGTGAGGGTGTCCATGGTAACAGTGCCCATAGTCACAATTCTCATGGTGTAGTTCTCACAGTGACAGTGCCCATGGTGTCAAGCCCATGGTGTCAGTGCTCATGGTGACAATGCTCATGTTGGCACTGCCATAAATAACAGTGCTCATTGTGGCAGTGCTCATGGTGTCCATGCTCATGGTGACAGTGCACATGTTTACAGTGTTTATGGTGATAGATGTCACGGTGTCAGTGCCCACAGGGACAGTGCCAAGGCTGACAAAGCCAAGGGTGATACATCCCATTGGGACAGTGCCCACGGTGACAGTGCCCATGGTGACAGCACCCAGTGTGACAAGGCTCATGGTGACAGTGCTCATGGTGATGGTGCCCATGGTGACAGTGCCGATGGTGAGAGTGCCAATAGTGACAGTGCTCATGGTGAAACTGCCCATGGAGACATCGCCCATGGTGATAGTGCTCATGGTGACAACCCCACGGTGACAGTGCCAATGTTGATAGTCCCCATGGTGACAGGTCTTACATTGAATGTGACCATGGTGTCTGTGCTCATAGTGACAGTGCTCAAGGTTACAGTCTCCATGTTGACAGTGCTGATGGTGACAATTCTCACGGTGACAGGGCCTATGGTGAAAATTCTCATAGTGACAGTGTTCACGGTGACAGTGCCCATGGTGCTATTACCCATGGTGACAGTTCTCATACTGAAACTGCCCATGGTGACACTGCACATGGTGGCAGTGCAAAATGGTGACAGTGCCCATGGTGATATTGCTCATGGTGACATTGCTTACGGTGATAGTGTGTATGGTGAAACTGCACACAGTGACATTGCTCATGGTGACAGTGTTCACGGCGTTAGTTCCTATGGTGAATCTGACCATGGGGACAGTGCCCATAGTCACAATTCTCATGGTGTATTGCTCACGGTGACAGTGCCCATGGTGACAATACACAGTGTGACAGTACTCATGGTGACATTGCTCATGGTGAGAGTGCCCATGTTCACAACTGTCATGGTGATAGTTCCCATGGTGACAATACCCAGGGTAACGGATCTGATGGTAAAAGTGTTCACGGTGACAGTGCCCATGGTGACAGTACCTAAGGTGACAATTCCCATGGTGAGACTGCTCATAGACAGTGCCCATGGTGACAATACCCAGCGTGTCCTGTCCATGGAGACTGTGATCATGGTGACACTTCTCATGAGGACAGTGCCATAAGGGACAGTGCTCATTGTGGCAGTGCTCATGGTGACTGTTCTCATGGTGACAGTGCCCATGGTGACAGTGCCTATGGTGATAGATATCATGGTGGCCGTGCCCTGGGTTACATTGCACACGCTGACAAAGCCCATGGTGATACTTCCCATTGTGACAGTGCCCACGGTGGCAGAGCCCATGGTGACAGTGCCCAAGATCACAGTGCCCATGGTGAGAGTGCTAACGGTGACTGTGCCCATGGTGACAGCACCCAGTGTGACAATGCCCATTGTGACAGTGCTCACGGTGACCATGTCGATGCTGACAGTGCCGATGGTGATAGTGCCAATAGTGAGAGTGCTCACGGTGACACTGCCCATGGAGACACTGCCCATGGTGATACTGCTCATCATGACAACCCCTCAGAGGCAGTGCCAATGGTGAGAGTCCCAGTGGTGACAGTTCTCATGGTGAAAGTGGTCCTGTTGAAATTGCTCATGGTGACACTGCTCATGCTGACAGTCCTCAAGGTGATAGTCTCCATGTTGACAGTGCCCATGGTGACTGTTCTCACGGTGACAGTTCCAATGGTGATTATGCTCTTAGTGACAGTGCTCACGGTGACAGTGCCCATGGTGACAGTGACCACGGTGACTCTTCTCAACGTGATAGTGCCCATGGTGACAGTGTTCATGATGACCGTCCGCATTAAGGATGTGCCCGTGGTGACAGTGCTCATGGTGATAGTTCTCATGGTGATAGTACGCACGTTGACAGTGCCAAAAGTGACAATACCCAGGTGATAGTAATCATGGTGGAAGTGCCCATTGTGGCAGTTCTCATAATGACAGTTCTTGTGACAGTGCTCATGGTGGCAGTGCTCGTGGTGACAGTGCTCTTGGTGAAAGTGCTCAAGGTGGCAGTGCCCATGGTGAGACTACCGATGGTGACACTGCCCATTGTGACAGTGCACATGGTCATGTTGCATCTGGTGGCAGTGCAAAATAGTGAGAGTGCCCATGGTGATATTGCTCATGGTGATAGTGCCCATCGTGAGAGTGCCCATGGTTCCAGTGCTCATGGTGACAGTGCTCATTGTGACAGTGCCCCTGGTGACAGTGCACACCATGAGAGTGCCCATGGTGTCTGTGCCCATGCTGACAGTTCTTATCATGAGAGTGTTCACGGTAGCAGTGTTCATGGTAATAGTGCTCACGGAGGCATTGCCCACAATGAGAGTGCCCATGGTGAGAATACTGACTGTGACAGTGCCCATGATGACTTTTCTCTCCGCGACAGTGCCCATGGGGACAGTTAGCATGGTGAGATTTCTCACAGTGATAGTGCACATTGTTTCAGTGCTAATAGTGAAAAGACCCACGGCGCCAGTGCCCATCATCGCATTGCTCACGGTGATAGTTCTCACGGTGATATTACCCATGGTGACAGTACTCAGTGATCAAGTGCTCATGGTGACAGTGCCTAAGGTGATAGTGCACATGGTGGCAGTGCAAAATGGTGACAGTGCCCATGGGGACATTGCTTAATGTGATAGTCCTTGTGGTGACATTGCACATGGTGACATTGCCCACCACGACTCTGCTCTTGTTGACAGTGCTCATGGTGATACTGCCAATGTTGGAAGTGCTCATCGTGAAAGTGCCCATGGTGACAGTTCTTATGATGAGAGTGGTCAGAGTGGTAGTGCTCATGGTGAGAGTGCCCATGGTGACAGAACCCACGGTGACAGTGCCCATAGTTATAGTGTCCATGGTGACAGTACTAACAGTGAAATTGTCCATGGGGACACTGCCCATGGTGAAAGTGCCCATGGTCACAACACTCACGGTGATAGTGCTCACGGTGAGAGTGACCATGGTGACAGTGACCACGGTGACAGTTCTAATGGTGATACTGCCCATGATGACAGTCCTCATGGTGACACTCCACATTGTGCCAGTGCCCAAGGTGACAGTGCACATGGTGATACAGAGAATGGGGACAGTGCTTATGGTGACAGTGGTCATGGTTGCAGTACCCATGGTGATAGTGCTCTAACTGACAGTGCCCTTGGGGATAGTGCCCATGGTGAGTGTGCTCGTGTTAATGGTACCCATGGTGGCAGTTCCCATTGTGAAAGTGCTCATGATGACAGTGCCCATGTTGGTAGTTCCCATGGTGACAGTGCTCATGGTGATAGTGACCATGTTAACAGTGCACATGGTGGCTGTGCCCTTGGTGACAGTGCCCATGATGACAGTACTCATGGGGACAGTGCTCACGGTGATAGTGCCCATGGTGACAGTGCACATGGTGGTAGTGCACATGGTGGCAGTGAAAAATGGTGACAGTACCCATGCTGACAGTTCTCACTGTGACAATGCACACGGTCACAACCGATGCTGACACTGCTCATGGTAGCTGTACCCGTGGTGACAGTGCTCACAGTGATAGTGCCCATGGTGACAGTGCCGATGGTGACACTGCCCATGATGACAGTGCCCATGGTGAAAGTTCCCATGGCGCCATTGCCTATGGTGACAGTGCTTATGGTAACAGTGCCCATGGTGACAGTGACCATGGTGAGAGTGCTCACACTGATAGTGCCCATGATGACAGGGCTCATGGTTCCAGACCGCATTGTGCCAGTACCCATGGTGACATTGCTCATGGTGACACTGACCACAGTGAGATTGCTCACTGTGATAGAGCTCAGAGTAATAGTGCTCATGGTGACAGTGCAAACGGTGACAATACCCATGGTGACAGTACTCATGTTGTAAATACCCATGGTGCCAGTTCTCATAGCGACAGTTCTCATGGTGACAGTGCAAATGGTGACAATACCCATGGTGACAGTACTCATGTTGTAAATACCCATGGTGGCAGTTCTAATAGCGACAGTTCTCATGGTGACAGTTCTCATAATAGCATTGCCCAAGGTGGCAGTCCTCGTGGTGACAGTGCTAATGGTGACAGTGCTCTTGTGCCAGTGCCCATGGGGACATTACCAATGGTGACACTGCACATTGTTAGAGTGCCCATGGTAACTGTGCTCACGGTGATAGTGCACATCGTGACCTTGCCCATGGTGGTAGTTCACCTGGTGACAGTGCTAAATAGTAACAGTGCACATGCTCACAGTGCTCACGGTGATAGTGCCCATGGTGACAGTGCCCACAGTGATAATGGGTATTATTACAGTGTTCATCGTGACAGAGACCTAGGTGGCAGTGGCCATGGTGACAGTGCCCACAACGACAGTGCCCATGGTAACAGTGCCGACAGTGACAGTGCCCATGGTGACACTTCTCACAGTGTATGTGCCCATGGTGACAGTTACCATGATGAGATTTCTTACTGTGATAGTGCCCGTTGTGACAGCACTCACAGTGACAATGCCCATGGTGCCAGTGCCCATAGAGACATTCCGCACGGTCACATTTCTCACGGTGAAAGGGCCTATGGTGACACTGCACCTGGTGGCAGTGCAAAATGGTGACAGTGCCCATGGTGACATTGCTCATAATGACTTTGCTTGCAGTGATAGTTCTTACAGTGACAGTGTGCATGGTGACACTGCACACAGTTGCAGTGTTCATGGTGACAGTGTTCACGGTGATACTTTCCATGGTGATAGTGCCCATGGTGACATTGAACCTGGTGGCAGTGAAAAATGGTGACAGTGCCCCTGTTGACAGTTCTCTTGGTGACAGTGCACATGGTGACAACCCATGCAGACAGTATCATGGTGACTCTACTCATGGTGACAGTTCCCATGTTTGCAGTATCCATGGTGACAGTGCTCACAGTGAGAGTATCCATGGTGACACAGCCCAGGATGACAGGGCCCATGTTGCCATTGCTTATGGTGACATTGCTCATGGTAACAGTGCCCATGGTGACAGTGAACATGGTGAGAGTGCTCACACTGATTGTGCCCGTGGTGACAGTGCTCATGGGGCCTGTCTACATTGTGCCAGTACCCATGGAGAAAGGGCTCATGGTGACAGTGACCACAGTGAGAGTGCTCACGGTGATAGTGCTCACGGTAATAGTGCTCATGGTGACAGTGCAAATGGTGACAATACCATGGTGACAGTACTCATGTTGAAAATACCCATGGTGGCAGTTCTCATAGCGACAGATCTCATGGTGACAGTGCTCATAATAGCAGTGCCCAGGTGCCAGTGCTCGTGGTGACAGTGCTAATGGTGACAGTGCTCTTTGTGGCAGTTCCCATCAGGACAATACTGATGGTGACACTGTGCATTGTTACAGTGCCCATGGTAAACATGCTCACGGTGACAGGGCCCATGGTGGTAGTTCACCTGGTGACAGTGCTAAATAGTGACAGTGCACATGCTTACAGTGCTCACGCTGGTAGTGCCCATAGTGACAGTGCAAATGGTGATAATGGGCATTGTTACATATTTCATGGTGACAGAGCACACGGTGGCCGTGGCCATGGAGACAGTGCCCACAATGACAGTGCCCATGGTGACAGTGCCGACAGTGAGAGTGCCCATGGTGACACTTCTCACGGTGACAGTGCCCATGGGGACAGTTAGCATGGTGAGATTTCTCACGGTGATAGTGCCCATGGTGACAGTGCTCACAGTGACAATGCCCATGGTGCCAGTGCCCATAGAGTCATTCCGCACAGTCACATTTCTCACGGTGAAAGTGCCTATGGTGATATTAACCATGGTGACTCTGCACATGGTGGCAGTGCCAAATGGTGACAGTGCCCATGGTGACGTTGCTCATGCTGACTTTGCTTACGGTGATATTCCTTACAGTGACAGTGTACATGGTGACACTGCACACAGTGACAGTGTTCATGTTTACAGGGTTCATGGTGATAGTTCCCATGGTGAGAGTGTCCATGGTAACAGTGCCCATAGTCACAATTCTCATGGTGTAGTGCTCACAGTGTCAGAGCCCATGATGTCATGCCCATGGTGACTGTGCTCATCTTGACAGTGCTCATGTTGGCAGTGCCATAAATAACAGTGCTCATTGTGGCAGTGCTCATGGTGTCCGTGCTCATGGTGACAGTGCACATGTTTACAGTGTTTATGGTGATAGATGTCACGGTGCCAGTGCCCACGGGGACTGTGCCAAAGCTTACAAAGCCCATGGTGATACTTCCCATTGTGACAGTGCCCACGGTGACTGTGCCCATGGTGACAGTGCCCAGTGTGAAAAGGCTCATGGTGACAGTGCTCAAGGTAATGCTGCCCATGGTGACAGTGCCGATGGTGAGAGTGCCAATAGTGACACTTCTCATGGTTAAACTGCCCATGGAGACATCGCCCATGGTGATAGTGCTCATGGTGACAACCCCACTGTGACAGTGCGAATGATGATAGTCCCCGTGGTGACAGGTCTTACATTGAATATGACCATGCTGTCTGTGCTCATGGTGACAGTGCTCAAGGTTATAGTCTCCATGTTGACAGTGCCGATGGTGACAATTCTCACGGTGACAGGGCCTACGGTGAAAATTCTCATAGTGACAGTGTTCACGGTGACAGTGCCCATGGTGCTATTACCCATGGTGAGAGTTCTCATACTGAAACTGCCCATGTTGACACTGCACATGATGGCAGTGCAAAATGGTGACAGTGCCCATGGTGATATTGCTCATGGTGACATTGCTTACGGTGATAGTGTGTATGGTGAATCTGCACACAGTGACATTGCTCATGGTGACCGTGTTCACGGCGTTAGTTCATAAGGTGAATGTGACCATGGGGAGAGTGCCCATAGTCACAATTCTCATGGTGTAGTGCTCACGGTGACAGTGCCCATGGTGAAAATACACAGGGTGACAGTATTCATGGTGACATTGCTCACGGTGAGAGTGCCCCTGTTCACAACTGTCACGGTGATAGTTCCCATGGTGACAATACCCAGGGTAACAGAGCTGATGGTAAAAGTGTTCACGGTGACAGTGCCCATGGTGACCGTAACTAAGGTAACAATTCCCATGGTGAGACTGCTCATAGACAGTGCCCATGGTGACAATACCCAGCGTGTCCTGTCCGTGGTGACCATGAACATGGTGACACTTCTCACGAGGACAGTGCCATAAGTGACAGTGCTCATTGTGGCAGTGCTCATGGTGACCGTGCTCATGGTGACAGTGCCCATGGTGACAGTGCCTATAGTGATAGATATCATGGTGGCTGTGCCCAGGGTGACATTCCCCAAGCTGACAAAGCCCATGGTGATATTTCCCATTGTGACACTGCCCACGGTGGCAGAGCCCATGGTGACAGTGCCCAAGATCACAGTGCCCATGGTGAGAGTGCTAACAGTGACTGTGCCCATGGTGACAGCACCCAGTGTGACAATGTCCATTGTGACAGTGCTCACGGTGACCATGCCGATGGTGATAGTGCCAACAGTGAGAGTGTTCACGGTGACACTGCCCATGGAGACACTGCCCATGGTGATACTGCTCATCATGACAACCCCTCAGAGGCAGTGCCAATGGTGAGAGTCCCCGTGGTGACAGTTCTCATGGTGAAAGTGATCCTGTTGAAATTGCTCATGGTGACAGTGCTCATGCTGACAGTGCTCAAGGTGATTATCTCCATGTTGACAGTGCCCATGGTGACTGATCTCACGGTGACAGTGCCAATGTTGATTATGCTCTTAGTGACAGTGCTTACGTTGACCGTGCCCATGGTGACAGTGACCATGGTGACAGTTCTAATGGTGATACAGCCCATGATGACAGTGCTCAGGGTGACAGTCCACATTGTGCCAGTGCCCAAGGTGACAGTTCTCATGGTGACAGTGCCCAAAGCAACAATACCCATGGTGACAGTGCCCAGGATAACAGTTCTCAAGGTGATAGTGCCCATGGTGACAGTGCACATGGTGATACAGAGAATGGGGACAGTGCTTATGGTGACAGTGAGCATGGTTGCAGTACCCATGGTGATATTGCTGAAACTGACAGTGCCCTTGGGGATAGTGCCCATGGCGAGTGTGCTCGTGTTAATAGTGCCATGGTGGCAGTCCCCATTGTGAAAGTGCTCATGATGACAGTGCCCATGTGGGTAGTTCCCATGGTGACAGTGCTCATGGTGATAGTGACCATGTTAACAGTGCACATGGTGGCTGTGCCCTTGGTGACAGTGCCCATGATGACAGTATTCATGGTGACAGTGCTCACGGTGATAGTGCCCATGGTGACCGTGCACATGGTGGTAGGGCACATGGTGGCAGTGAAAAATGGTGACAGTTCCCATGCTGACAGTTCTCATTGTGACAGTGCACATGGTCACAACCGATGCTGACACTGCTCATGGTAGCTGTACCCGTGGTGAGAGTGCTCACAGTGATAGTGCCCATGGTGGCAGTGCCCATGGTGACACTGCCCATGATGACAGTACCCATGGTGAAAGTTCCCACGGCGCCATTGCCTATGATGACAGTGCTCATGGTAACATTGCCCATGGTGTCAGTGACCATGGTGAGAGTGCTCACACTGATAGTGCCCATGGTGACAGGGCTCATGGTGCCGGTCCGCATTGTGCCAGTACCCATGGCAACACTGCTCATGGTGACACTGACCACAGTGAGAGTGCTCACTGTGATAGAGCTCACGGTAATACTGCTCATGGTGTCAGTGCAAATGGTGACAATACCCATGGTGACAGTACTCATTTTGAAAATACCCATGGTGGCAGTTCTCATAGCGACAGATCTCATGGTGACAGTGCTCATAATAGCAGTGCCAAGGTGCCAGTGCTCGTCGTGACAATGTTAATGGTGACAGTGTTCTTGGTGGCAGTCCCCATTGGGACAGTACTGATGGTGACACTGTGCATTGTTACAGTGCCCATGGTAACCGTGCTCACGGTGATAGTGAACATTGTGACAGTGCCCATGGTGGTAGTTTACTTGGTTACAGTGCTAAATAGTGACAGTGCACATGCTGACAGTGCTCACGGTGATAGTGCCCATGGTGACAGTGAACACGGTGATAATGGGCATTGTTACAGAGTTCATGGTGACAGAGCACACGGTGGCAGTGGCCATGGAGACAGTGCCCACAATGACAGTGCCCATGGTGACAGTGCCGACAGTGACAGTGCCCATGGTGACACTTCTCACGGTGACAGTGCCCATGTGGACAGTTAGCCTGGTGAGATTTCTCATGTTGATAGTGCCTGTTGTGACAGTGCTCACTGTGATGATTCCCATGGTGCCAGTGCCCATAACGACATTCCACACGGTTACATTTCTCATGTTGAAAGTGGCTATGGTGATATTACCCATGGTGCCACTGCATATGGTGGCAGTGCAAAATGGTGACAGTGCCCATGGTGATATTGCTCATGGTGACTTTGCTTACAGTGATAGTCCTTACAGTGACAGTGCACATGATGAACCTGCACACAGTGACAGTGTTCATGGTGACAGTGTTCATGGTGATAGTTCTCATGGTGAGAGTGTCCATGGTGACAGTGACCATAGTCACAACTCTCACAGTGTAGTGCTCACAGTGACAGTGCCCATGGTGAAAATACACAGGGTGACAGTATTCATGGTTATATTGCCCATGGTGAGAGTGCCCATGTTCACAACTCTCACGGCGATACCACCAATGGTGACAATACCAAGGGTGACCGAGCTCACAGAAAATGTGCTCATGGTGACAGTGACCACGGTGACTGTTCTCACGGTGATAGTGCCCAGTGTGACAGTGTTCATGGTGACCATCCGCATTGAAGCTGTTCCCTTGGTGACAGTGCTCAGGGTGATAGTGCTCACGGTGATATGTCTCACGTTGACAGTGCCCAAGGTGACAATACCCACGGTGACACTAATCATGGTGATAGTGCCCATGGTGGCAGTTCTCATATTGGCAGTTCTTGTGACAGTGCTCATGGTGGCAGTGATCATGGTGACAGTGCTCTTGGTGGCAGTGATCGTGGTGGAAGTGCGCATGGTTAGACTACCGATGGTGACACTGCCCATGGTGACAGTGCACATGGTTATGGTGCATCTGGTGGCAGTGCAAAATAGTGAGAGTGCCCATGGTAATACTGCTCATGGTGATAGTGCCCATGGTGAGAATGCCCATGGTTCCAGTGCTCATGGTGACAGTGCCCATTTTGACAGTGCCCCTGGTGACAGTGCACACCGTGAGAGTGCCCATGGTGTCTGTGCCCATGGTGACAGTTCTTATCATGAGAGTGTTCATGGTAGCAGTGTTCATGGTAATGGTGCTCACGGAGGCATTGCCCACAATGAGAGTGCCCATGGTGAGAATACTGACTGTGACAGTGCCCATGATGACTTTTCCCTCTGTGACAGTGCCCTTGGGGACAGTTAGCACGGTGAGATTTCTCACAGTGATAGTGCACATTGTTTCAGTGCTAATAGTGAAAAGACCCACGGCGCCAGTGCCCATCATGGCATTGCTCACGGTGATAGTTCTCACGGTGACAGTGCCCATGGTGATATTACCCATGGTGACAGTACTCAGTGATCAAGTGCTCATGGTGACAGTGCCCATGGTGACATTGCTCATAGTGACTTTGCTTACAGTGATAGTCCTTACGGTGACAGTGTGCATGTTGACACTGCACACAGTTGCAGTGTTCATGGTGACAGTGCACATGGTGACAACCCGTGAGGACTGTACTCATGGTGACAGTACTCACGGTGACAGTTCTCATGTTTGCAGTATCCATGGTGACACTGCTCACACTGATAGTGCCCATGGTGAGAGTGCCCATGATGACAGGGCCCATGGTGCCATTGCCTATGGTGACAGTGCTCATGGTAACAGTGCCCAAGGTGACAGTGGCCATGGTGAGAGTGCTCACACTGATGGTGCCCATGGTGACAGTGCTCATGGTGTCTGTCTACATTGTGCCAGTACCCATGGCGACAGTGCTCATGGTGACAGTGACCACAGTGAGAGTGCTCACGGTAATAGTGTTCATGGTGACAGTGCAAATGGTGACAATACCATGGTGACAGTACTCATGTTGAAAATACCCATGGTGGCAGTTCTCATAGCGACAGATCTCATGGTGAGAGTGCTCATAATAGCAGTGCCCAGGTGCCAGTGCTCGTGGTGACAGTGCTAATGGTGACACTGTTCTTGGTGGCAGTTCCCATCGGGACAGTACCGATGGTGACACTGTGCATTGTTACAGTGCCCATGGTAACCGTGCTCACAGTGATAGTGCCCATCGTGACAGTGCCCATGGTGGTAGTTCACCTGGTGACAGTGCTAAATAGTGACAGTGCACATGCTGACAGTGCTCACGGTGATAGTGCCCATGGTGCCAGTGCCCATAGAGACATTCTGCATGGTCACATTTCTCAGGGTAGAAGTGCCTATGGTGATAAAACGCATGGTTACTCTGCACATGGTGTCAGTGCAAATTGGTGACTTTGCTCATGGTGACATTGCTCATGGTGACTTTGCTTATGGTGATAGTCCTTATTGTGACAGTGTGCATGGTGACACTGCACACAGTTAGAGTGTTCATGGTGACAGTGTTCATGGTGATAGATCTATGGTGAGAGTTTCCATGGTGACAGTGCCCATAGTCACAATTCTTAAGGTGTAGTGCTCACAGTGACAGTGCCCATTGTAAAAATACCCTGGGTGATAGTACTCATGGTGACAGTGCACATGGTGATAATGCCCATGGAGACAGTGTCCATGTTCACAATTCTCACAGTGATAATGCCTATGGTGAGAGTGCCTAGGGTGACAGTGTCCATGTTGTCATGCCCATAATGACAGTGCTCATGTTGGCAGTGCCATAAGTAACAGTGCTCATGGTGACTGTGCTCATGGTGACAGTGCCCATGTTTACAGTGTTTATGGTGATAGATGTCACGGTGTCCGTGCCCACAGTGACACTGCCTAGGCTGACAAAGCCCATGGTGATACTTCCCATTGGGACAGTGCCCACAGTGACAGTGCCCATGCTGATAACACCCAGTGTGACAAGGCCCATGTTGACAGTGCTCACGTTGATGGTGCCCATTGTGACAATGCCCATGCTGAGAGTGCCAATAGTGACAGTGCTCATGGTGAAACTGCCCATGGAAACATTGCCCACGGTGATAGTGCTCATGGTGACAACCCCACTGTGACATTGCCAATGTTGATAGTCCCCGTGGTGACAGTTCTTACATTGAATGTGACCATGGTGACATTGCTCATGGTGACAGTGCTCATGTTGACAGTGCTCAAGGTGATGTTCTCCATGTTGTCAGTGCCGATGGTGACAGTTCTCATGTTGACAGGGCCTATGGTGTCAATTCTCATAGTGACAGTGCTCACAGTGACAGTGCCCATGGTGATATTACCCATGGTGACAGTACTCATGGTAAAAGTGTCCATGGTGACACTGCACATGGTGGCAGTGCAAAATGGTGACAGTGCCTGTGGAGATATTGCTCATGGTGACATTGCTTACGGTGATAGTGAGTATGCTGAAACTGCACACAGTGACAGGGCTCACGGTGACAGTGTTCTTGGCGATAGTGCCGATGGCGAATGTGCCCATGGTGACAGTGCCCAGAGTCACAATTCTCATGGTGTAATGCTAATGGTGACAGTGCCCATGGTGACAATACACAGGGTAACATTATTCATTCTGACATTGCTCATGGTGAGAGTGTCCATGTACACAACACTCACGGTGATAGTGCCCAGGGTGACAGAGCTCATGGTAAAAGTGCTCACGGTGACAGTGCCCATGATGACAGTACCTAAGTTGACAATTCCCATGGTGAGTGGGCTCATGGTGACAGTGCCCATGGTGACAATACCCAGGGTGTCCTGCCCATGGTGACAGTGATCATGGTGACACTCCTCATGTGGACAGTGCCATAAGTGACAGTTCTCATTGTGGCAGTGCTCATGGTAACCGTGCTCATGGTGATAGGGCCCAAGATTACAGTGCTTATGGTGATAGATGTCATGGTGGCCATGCCCACGGTGACAGTGCCCACGCTGACAAAGCCCATGGTGATACTTCACATTGTGACAGTGCCCACGGTGAGAGAGTCCATGGTGACAGTGACCAAGATCACAGTGCCCATGGTGAGAGTGGAATGGTGACTGTGCCCATGGTGACAGCACCCAGTGTGACAACGCCCATTGTGACAGTGCTCACGGTGACCGTGCCGATGATGACAGTGCCGATGGTGATAGTGCCAATAGTGAGAGTGCTCATGGTGAAACTGCCCATGGAGACACTGCCCATGGTGATAGTGCTCATCGTGATTACCCCTCGGAGGCAGTGTCAATGGTGAGAATCCCCGTGTTCACAGTTCTCACGGTGAAAGTGACCCTGTTGAAATATCTCATGGTGACAGTGCTCATGGTGACATGGCTCAAGGTGATAGTTTCCATGTTGACAGTGCTCATGGTGACTGTTCTCACAGTGACAGTGCTTAGGGTGATAATGCTCTTAATGACAGTGCCCATGGTGACAGTGACCATGGTGACTGTTCTCACCG
Organism: Mesoplodon mirus; assembly: GCF_964341445.2. Taxonomy (NCBI): domain Eukaryota; kingdom Metazoa; phylum Chordata; class Mammalia; order Artiodactyla; family Ziphiidae; genus Mesoplodon; species Mesoplodon mirus. The sequence continues at coordinate 1,736,289 of NW_028295808.1, read as the reverse complement.
TGATAGTGCCCATGGTGACACTTCTCACGGTGACAGTGCCCATGGGGAGAGTTAGCATGGTGAGATTTCTCACGGTGATAGTGCCCGTTGTGACAGTGCTCATGGTGACCATGCTCATGGTGACAGTGCCCATGTTTACAGTGTTTATGGTGATAGATGTCACGGGGTCAGTGCCCACAGGGACAGTGCTCAGGCTGACAAATCCGTTGGTGATACTTCCCATTGTGACAGTGCTCATGGTGACAGTGCCCATGGTGACAGCGCCCAGTGTGACAAGGCCCATGGTGACAGTGCTCACGGTGACAGTGCCCATGGTGACAGTGCCGATGGTGAGAGTGCCAATAGTGACAGTGCTCATGGTGAAACTGCCCATGGAGACATCGCCCATGGTGATAGTGCTCATGGTGACAACCCCATGGTGACAGTGCCAATGGTGATAGTCTCCGTGTTGACAGCTCTTACGTTGAATGTGACCATGGTGACAGTGCTCCTAGTAACAGTGCCAATGGTGACAGTGACCACGGTGAGAGTGCTCACAGTGATAGTGGCCACGGTGACAGGGCTCATGGTGCCAGTCCGCATTGTGCCAGTACCCATGGCGACAGTGCTCATGGTGACAGTGACCACAGTGAGAGTGCTCATGGTGATAGTGCTCACTGTAATAGTGCTCAGGGTGACATTGCCCATGGTGATATTACCCATGGTGACAGTACTCACGGTAAAAGTGTCCATGGTGACACTGCACGTGGTGGCAGTGCAAAATGGTGACAATGCCCATGGAGATATTGCTCATGGTGACATTGCTTACGGTGACAGTGTGTATGCTGAAACTGCACACAGTGACAGTGCTCATGGTGACAGTGTTCACGGCGATAGTGCCGATGGCACATGTGCCCATGGTGACAGTGCCCAGAGTCACAATTCTCACGGTGTAATGCTCATGGTGACAGTGCCCATGGTGACAATGCACAGGGTGACAGTATTCATGGTGACATTGCTCATGGTGAGAGTGTCCATGTACACAACACTCACGGTGATAGTGCCCAGGGTTACAGAGCTCATGGTAAAAGTGCTCACGGTGACAGTGCCCATGGTGACTGTACCTAAGGTGACAATTCCCATGGTGAGAGTGCTCATGGTGACAGTGCCCAGGGTTTCCTTTCCATGGTGACAGTGATCATGGTGACACTCCTCATGTGGACAGTGCCATAAGTGACAGTTCTCATTGTGGCAGTGCTCATGGTAACCGTGCTCATGGTGACAGGGCCCAAGTTTACAGTGCTTATGGTGATAGATGTCATGGTGGCCATGCCCACGGTGACAGCGCCCATGCTGACAAAGCCCATGGTTATACTTCCCATTGTGACAGTGCCCACGGTGACAGAGCCCATGGTGGCAGTGACCAAGATCACAGTGTCCATGGTGAGAGTGGAATGGTGACAGTGCCCATGGTGAAAGCACCCAGTGTGACAATGCCCATTGTGACAGTGCTCACGGAGACCGTGCCGATGATGACAGTGCCGATGGTGATAGTGCCAATAGTGAGAGTGCTCATGGTGAACCTTCCCATGGAGACACTGCCCATGGTGATAGTGCTCATCGTGAAAACCCCTTGGAGTCAGTGTCAATGGTGAGAGTCCCCGTGTTGACAGTTCTCATGGTGAAAGTGACCCTCTTGAAATATCTCATGGTGACAGTGCTCATGGTGACAGGGCTCAAGGTGATAGTCTCCATGTTGACAGTGCCCATGGTGACTGTTCTCACAGTGATAGTAGCCATGGTGACAGTGTTCATGGTGACAGTGCCAACAGTGACAGTGCCCATGGTGACACTTCTCACGGTGATAGTGCCCATGGGGACAGTTAGCATGGTGAGATTTTTCATAGTGATAGTGCCCGTTGTGACAGTGCTCACAGTGACAATGCCCATGGTGCCAGTGCCCATTGAGACACTCCGCATGGTCACATTTCTCACTGTGAAAGTGCCTATGGTGATATTACCCATGGTGACACTGCACATGGTGGCAGTGCAAAATGGTGACCGTGCCCATGGTGACATTGCTCATGGTGACTTTGCTTACGGTGATAGTCCTTACGGTGACATTGTGCATGGTGACACTGCACACAGTGACAGTGTTCATGCTGACAGTGTTCACGGTGATAGTTCCCATGGTGAGAGTGTCCATGTTGACAGTGCCCATAGTCACAATTCTCATGGTGTAGTGCTCACAGTGACAGTGCCCATAGTGGAAATACCCAGGGTGACAGTACTCATGGTGACAGTGCTTATGGTGACATTGCCCATGTTCACGATTCTCACAGTGACAATGCCTATGGCGAGATTACCTAGGGTGACAATACCCATGGTGACAGGGCCCATGGTGTCATGGCCATTGTGACAGTGCTCATGGTGACAGTGCTCATGTTGGCAGTGCCATAAATAACAGGGCCCATTGTGGCAGTGCTCATGGTGACCGTTCCCTTGTTACAGTGTTTATGGTGATAGATGTCATGGTGTCAGTGCCCACGGGGACAGTGCTCAGGCTGACAAATCCCATGGTGATACTTCCCATTGTGGCAGTGCTCACGGTGACAGCGCCCAGTGTGACAAGGCCCATGGTGACAGTGCTCATGGTGACAGTGCCCATGGTGACAGTGCCGAAGGTGATAGTCCCCATGGTGACAGCTCTTATGTTGAATGTGACCATGGTTACAGGTCTCCTGGTAACAGTGCCCATGGTGACAGTGACCACGGTGAGAGTGCTCACATTGATAGTGGCCACAGTGACAGGGCTCATGGTGCCAGTCCGCATTGTGCCAGTACCCATGGCAACAGTGCTCATGGTGTCAGTGACCACAGTGAGAGTGCTCACGGTAATAGTGCTCATGGTGACAGTGCAAATGATGACAATACCCACGGTGACAGTACTCTTGTTGAAAATACCTATGGTGGCAGTTCTCACAGCGACAGTTCTCATGCTGACCATGCTCATAATAACAGTCCCAAGGTGGTGACAGTGTTAATGGTGACAGTGCTGTTGGTGGCAGTTCCTATGGAGACAGTACCGATGGTGACACTGCACATTGTTACAGTGCCTATGGTAACCGTGCTCATGGTGATAGTGCACATCGTGATAGTGCCCATGGTGGTAGTTCACCTGGTGACAGTGCTAAATAGTGACAGTGCACATGCTGACAGTACTCATGGTGACAGTGCTAATGGTGTTAATGCCCATGGAGACAGTGTCCATGTTCACAATTCTCATAGTGATAATGCCTATGTTGAGAGTGCCTAGGGTGACAATGCCCATGGTGGCAGTGCCCATGGTGTCTTGCCCATGGTGACAGTGCTCATGTTGGCAGTGCCATAAATAACAGTGCTCATTGTATCAATGCTCATGGTGACCGTGATCATGGTGACAGTGCCCATGTTTACAGTGTTTATGGTGATAGATGTCACGATGTCCGTGCCCACAGTGACACTGCCTAGGCTGACAAAGCCCATGGTTATACTTCTCATTGAGACAGTGCCCACGGTGACAGTGCCCATGCTAAAAGCACCCAGTGTGACAAGGCCCATGGTGACACTGCTCACGGTGATGGTGCCCATTGTGACAGTGCCCATGCTGAGAGTGCCAATAGTGACAGTGCTCATGGTGAAACTGCCCATGGAGACATCGCCCATGGTGATAGTGCTCATGGTGACAAGCCCGTGACATTGCCAACGGTGATAGTCCCCGTGGTGACAGTTCTTACATTAAATGTGACCATGGTGACATTGCTCATGGTGACAGTACTCATGTTGACAGTGCTCAAGGTGATGGTCTCCATGTTGACAGTGCCGATGGTGACAGTTCTCATGTTGACAGGACCAATGGTGTAAATTCTCATAGTGACAGTGCTCATGGTGACAGTGCCCACGGTGATATTTCCCATGGTGACAGTTCTCATAGTGAAATTGCCCATGGTGACACTGCACATGGTGGCAGTGCAAAATGGTGACAGTGCCCATGGTGATCTTGCTCATGGTGACATTGCTTATGGTGATATTCCCTACGGTGATAGTGTGTATTGTGAAACTGCACACAGTGATAGTGCTCATGGTGACAGTGTTCATGGCGATAGTGCCGATCGTGAATGTGCCCATGGTGACAGTGCCCATAGTCACAATTCTCACGGTGTAGTGCTCACGGTGACAGTGCCCATGGTGACAATACCCATGGTGACAGTACTCATGTTGAAAATACCCATGGTGGCAGTTCTCATAGCGACAGATCTCATGGTGACAGTGCTCATAATAGCAGTGCCAAGGTGCCAGTGCTCGTCGTGACAATGCTAATGGTGACAGTGTTCTTGGTGGCAGTCCCCATTGGGACAGTACTGATGGTGACACTGTGCATTGTTACAGTGCCCATGGTAACCGTGCTCACGGTGATAGTGAACATTGTGACAGTGCCCATGGTGGTAGTTCACTTGGTGACAGTGCTAAATAGTGACAGTGCACATGCTGACAGTGCTCACGGTGATAGTGCCCATGGTGACAGTGCACACGGTGATAATGGGCATTGTTACAGAGTTCATGGTGACAGAGCACACGGTGGCAGTGGCCATGGAGACAGTGCCCACAATGACAGTGCCCATGGTGACAGTGCCGACAGTGACAGTGCCCATGGTGACACTTCTCACGGTGACAGTGCCCATGTGGACAGTTAGCCTGGTGAGATTTCTCATGTTGATAGTGCCTGTTGTGACAGTGCTCACTGTGATGATTCCCATGGTGCCAGTGCCCATAACGACATTCCACACGGTTACATTTCTCATGTTGAAAGTGGCTATGGTGATATTACCCATGGTGCCACTGCATATGGTGGCAGTGCAAAATGGTGACAGTGCCCATGGTGATATTGCTCATGGTGACTTTGCTTACAGTGATAGTCCTTACAGTGACAGTGCACATGATGAACCTGCACACAGTGACAGTGTTCATGGTGACAGTGTTCATGGTGATAGTTCTCATGGTGAGAGTGTCCATGGTGACAGTGACCATAGTCACAACTCTCACAGTGTAGTGCTCACAGTGACAGTGCCCATGGTGAAAATACACAGGGTGACAGTATTCATGGTTATATTGCCCATGGTGAGAGTGCCCATGTTCACAACTCTCACGGCGATACCACCAATGGTGACAATACCAAGGGTGACCGAGCTCACAGAAAATGTGCTCATGGTGACAGTGACCACGGTGACTGTTCTCACGGTGATAGTGCCCAGTGTGACAGTGTTCATGGTGACCATCCGCATTGAAGCTGTTCCCTTGGTGACAGTGCTCAGGGTGATAGTGCTCACGGTGATATGTCTCACGTTGACAGTGCCCAAGGTGACAATACCCACGGTGACACTAATCATGGTGATAGTGCCCATGGTGGCAGTTCTCATATTGGCAGTTCTTGTGACAGTGCTCATGGTGGCAGTGATCATGGTGACAGTGCTCTTGGTGGCAGTGATCGTGGTGGAAGTGCGCATGGTTAGACTACCGATGGTGACACTGCCCATGGTGACAGTGCACATGGTTATGGTGCATCTGGTGGCAGTGCAAAATAGTGAGAGTGCCCATGGTAATACTGCTCATGGTGATAGTGCCCATGGTGAGAATGCCCATGGTTCCAGTGCTCATGGTGACAGTGCCCATTTTGACAGTGCCCCTGGTGACAGTGCACACCGTGAGAGTGCCCATGGTGTCTGTGCCCATGGTGACAGTTCTTATCATGAGAGTGTTCATGGTAGCAGTGTTCATGGTAATGGTGCTCACGGAGGCATTGCCCACAATGAGAGTGCCCATGGTGAGAATACTGACTGTGACAGTGCCCATGATGACTTTTCCCTCTGTGACAGTGCCCTTGGGGACAGTTAGCACGGTGAGATTTCTCACAGTGATAGTGCACATTGTTTCAGTGCTAATAGTGAAAAGACCCACGGCGCCAGTGCCCATCATGGCATTGCTCACGGTGATAGTTCTCACGGTGACAGTGCCCATGGTGATATTACCCATGGTGACAGTACTCAGTGATCAAGTGCTCATGGTGACAGTGCCCATGGTGACATTGCTCATAGTGACTTTGCTTACAGTGATAGTCCTTACGGTGACAGTGTGCATGTTGACACTGCACACAGTTGCAGTGTTCATGGTGACAGTGTTCACGGTGATACTTTCCATGGTGATAGTGCCCATGGTGACACTGCACATGGTGGCAGTGAAAAATGGTGACAGTGCCCCTGTTGACAGTTCTCACGGTGACAGTGCACATGGTGACAACCCGTGAGGACTGTACTCATGGTGACAGTACTCACGGTGACAGTTCTCATGTTTGCAGTATCCATGGTGACACTGCTCACACTGATAGTGCCCATGGTGAGAGTGCCCATGATGACAGGGCCCATGGTGCCATTGCCTATGGTGACAGTGCTCATGGTAACAGTGCCCAAGGTGACAGTGGCCATGGTGAGAGTGCTCACACTGATGGTGCCCATGGTGACAGTGCTCATGGTGTCTGTCTACATTGTGCCAGTACCCATGGCGACAGTGCTCATGGTGACAGTGACCACAGTGAGAGTGCTCACGGTAATAGTGTTCATGGTGACAGTGCAAATGGTGACAATACCATGGTGACAGTACTCATGTTGAAAATACCCATGGTGGCAGTTCTCATAGCGACAGATCTCATGGTGACAGTGCTCATAATAGCAGTGCCCAGGTGCCAGTGCTCGTGGTGACAGTGCTAATGGTGACACTGTTCTTGGTGGCAGTTCCCATCGGGACAGTACCGATGGTGACACTGTGCATTGTTACAGTGCCCATGGTAACCGTGCTCACAGTGATAGTGCCCATCGTGACAGTGCCCATGGTGGTAGTTCACCTGGTGACAGTGCTAAATAGTGACAGTGCACATGCTGACAGTGCTCACGGTGATAGTGCCCATGGTGCCAGTGCCCATAGAGACATTCTGCATGGTCACATTTCTCAGGGTAGAAGTGCCTATGGTGATAAAACGCATGGTTACTCTGCACATGGTGTCAGTGCAAATTGGTGACTTTGCTCATGGTGACATTGCTCATGGTGACTTTGCTTATGGTGATAGTCCTTATTGTGACAGTGTGCATGGTGACACTGCACACAGTTAGAGTGTTCATGGTGACAGTGTTCATGGTGATAGATCTATGGTGAGAGTTTCCATGGTGACAGTGCCCATAGTCACAATTCTTAAGGTGTAGTGCTCACAGTGACAGTGCCCATTGTAAAAATACCCTGGGTGATAGTACTCATGGTGACAGTGCACATGGTGATAATGCCCATGGAGACAGTGTCCATGTTCACAATTCTCACAGTGATAATGCCTATGGTGAGAGTGCCTAGGGTGACAGTGTCCATGTTGTCATGCCCATAATGACAGTGCTCATGTTGGCAGTGCCATAAGTAACAGTGCTCATGGTGACTGTGCTCATGGTGACAGTGCCCATGTTTACAGTGTTTATGGTGATAGATGTCACGGTGTCCGTGCCCACAGTGACACTGCCTAGGCTGACAAAGCCCATGGTGATACTTCCCATTGGGACAGTGCCCACAGTGACAGTGCCCATGCTGATAACACCCAGTGTGACAAGGCCCATGTTGACAGTGCTCACGTTGATGGTGCCCATTGTGACAATGCCCATGCTGAGAGTGCCAATAGTGACAGTGCTCATGGTGAAACTGCCCATGGAAACATTGCCCACGGTGATAGTGCTCATGGTGACAACCCCACTGTGACATTGCCAATGTTGATAGTCCCCGTGGTGACAGTTCTTACATTGAATGTGACCATGGTGACATTGCTCATGGTGACAGTGCTCATGGTGACAGTGCTCAAGGTGATGTTCTCCATGTTGTCAGTGCCGATGGTGACAGTTCTCATGTTGACAGGGCCTATGGTGTCAATTCTCATAGTGACAGTGCTCACAGTGACAGTGCCCATGGTGATATTACCCATGGTGACAGTACTCATGGTAAAAGTGTCCATGGTGACACTGCACATGGTGGCAGTGCAAAATGGTGACAGTGCCTGTGGAGATATTGCTCATGGTGACATTGCTTACGGTGATAGTGAGTATGCTGAAACTGCACACAGTGACAGGGCTCACGGTGACAGTGTTCTTGGCGATAGTGCCGATGGCGAATGTGCCCATGGTGACAGTGCCCAGAGTCACAATTCTCATGGTGTAATGCTAATGGTGACAGTGCCCATGGTGACAATACACAGGGTAACATTATTCATTCTGACATTGCTCATGGTGAGAGTGTCCATGTACACAACACTCACGGTGATAGTGCCCAGGGTGACAGAGCTCATGGTAAAAGTGCTCACGGTGACAGTGCCCATGATGACAGTACCTAAGTTGACAATTCCCATGGTGAGTGGGCTCATGGTGACAGTGCCCATGGTGACAATACCCAGGGTGTCCTGCCCATGGTGACAGTGATCATGGTGACACTCCTCATGTGGACAGTGCCATAAGTGACAGTTCTCATTGTGGCAGTGCTCATGGTAACCGTGCTCATGGTGATAGGGCCCAAGATTACAGTGCTTATGGTGATAGATGTCATGGTGGCCATGCCCACGGTGACAGTGCCCACGCTGACAAAGCCCATGGTGATACTTCACATTGTGACAGTGCCCACGGTGAGAGAGTCCATGGTGACAGTGACCAAGATCACAGTGCCCATGGTGAGAGTGGAATGGTGACTGTGCCCATGGTGACAGCACCCAGTGTGACAACGCCCATTGTGACAGTGCTCACGGTGACCGTGCCGATGATGACAGTGCCGATGGTGATAGTGCCAATAGTGAGAGTGCTCATGGTGAAACTGCCCATGGAGACACTGCCCATGGTGATAGTGCTCATGGTGTCTGTCTACATTGTGCCAGTACCCATGGCGACAGTGCTCATGGTGACAGTGACCACAGTGAGAGTGCTCACGGTAATAGTGTTCATGGTGACAGTGCAAATGGTGACAATACCATGGTGACAGTACTCATGTTGAAAATACCCATGGTGGCAGTTCTCATAGCGACAGATCTCATGGTGACAGTGCTCATAATAGCAGTGCCCAGGTGCCAGTGCTCGTGGTGCCAGTGCTAATGGTGACACTGTTCTTGGTGGCAGTTCCCATCGGGACAGTACCGATGGTGACACTGTGCATTGTTACAGTGCCCATGGTAACCGTGCTCACAGTGATAGTGCCCATCGTGACAGTGCCCATGGTGGTAGTTCACCTGGTGACAGTGCTAAATAGTGACAGTGCACATGCTGACAGTGCTCACGGTGATAGTGCCCATGGTGCCAGTGCCCATAGAGACATTCTGCATGGTCACATTTCTCAGGGTAGAAGTGCCTATGGTGATAAAACGCATGGTTACTCTGCACATGGTGTCAGTGCAAATTGGTGACTTTGCTCATGGTGACATTGCTCATGGTGACTTTGCTTATGGTGATAGTCCTTATTGTGACAGTGTGCATGGTGACACTGCACACAGTTAGAGTGTTCATGGTGACAGTGTTCATGGTGATAGATCTATGGTGAGAGTTTCCATGGTGACAGTGCCCATAGTCACAATTCTTAAGGTGTAGTGCTCACAGTGACAGTGCCCATTGTAAAAATACCCTGGGTGATAGTACTCATGGTGACAGTGCACATGGTGATAATGCCCATGGAGACAGTGTCCATGTTCACAATTCTCACAGTGATAATGCCTATGGTGAGAGTGCCTAGGGTGACAGTGTCCATGTTGTCATGCCCATAATGACAGTGCTCATGTTGGCAGTGCCATAAGTAACAGTGCTCATTGTGACAATGCTCATGGTGACTGTGCTCATGGTGACAGTGCCCATGTTTACAGTGTTTATGGTGATAGATGTCACGGTGTCCGTGCCCACAGTGACACTGCCTAGGCTGACAAAGCCCATGGTGATACTTCCCATTGGGACAGTGCCCACAGTGACAGTGCCCATGCTGATAACACCCAGTGTGACAAGGCCCATGTTGACAGTGCTCACGTTGATGGTGCCCATTGTGACAATGCCCATGCTGAGAGTGCCAATAGTAACAGTGCTCATGGTGAAACTGCCCATGGAAACATTGCCCACGGTGATAGTGCTCATGGTGACAACCCCACTGTGACATTGCCAATGTTGATAGTCCCCGTGGTGACAGTTCTTACATTGAATGTGACCATGGTGACATTGCTCATGGTGACAGTGCTCATGGTGACAGTGCTCAAGGTTATGGTCTCCATGTTGACAGTGCCCATGGTGACATTTCTCATGGTGACTGTGCCTATGGTGAAAATTCTCATAGTGACAGTGCTCATGGTGACTGTGCCCATGGTGATATTACCCATGGTGACAGTACTCATGGTAAAAGTGCCCATGGTCACACTGCACATAGTGGCAGTGCAAAATGGTGACAGTGCCCATGGTGATATTGCTCATGGTGACATTGCTTATGGTGATATTCCCTACGGTGACAGTGTGTATTGTGAAACTGCACACAGTGATTGTGCTCATGGTGACAGTGTTCATGGCGATAGTGCCGATCATGAATGTGCCCATGGTGACAGTGCCCATAGTCACAATTCTCACGGTGTAGTGCTCACGGTGACAGTGCCCATGGTGACAATACACAGGGTGACAGTATTCATGGTGACATTGCTCATGGTGATAGTCCCCAAGATGAGAGTGCCCATGTTCACAACTCTCACGGTGATAGTGCCCATGGTGACAATACCCAGGGTAACATAGCTCATGGTAAAAGTGTTCATGGTGACAGTGCCCATGGTTACAGTACCTAAGGTGACAATTTCCATGGTGAGAGTGCTCATGGTGACAGTGCCCATGGTGACAATACCCAGGGTGTCCTGCCCATGGTGACAGTGATCAGGGTCACACTGCTCATGTGGACAGTGCCATAAGTGACAGTGCTCATTCTGGCAGTGCTCATGGTGCCATGCTCATGGGACAGTGCCCATGTTTACAGGGCTTATGGTGATAGATTTCATGGTGGCCGTGCCCATGGTGACAGTGCCCACGCTGACAAAGCCCAAGGTGATACTTCCCATTGTGACAGTGCCCACAGTGACAGTGCCCATTGTGACAGCACGCAGTGTGAGAAGGCCCATTGTGACAGTGCTCAAGGTGACCGTGCCCAAGGTGACAGTGCCCATGCTGAGAGTGCCAATAGTGACAGTGCTCATGGTGATAATGTCCTTAGAGACATTGCCCATGGTGATAGTGCTCATGGTGACAAACCCACAGTGACAATGCCAATGCTGATAGTCTCCGAGGTGACAGTTCTTACGTTGAATGTGACCATGGTGACAGTTCTCCTGGTGACAGTGCCTATGGTGAAAAATCTCATACTGACCGTGCTCATGGTGACAGTGCCCATGGTGATATTTCCCATGGTGACAGTATTCATGGTAAAGTGCCCATGGTGACAATGCACATGGTGGCAGTGCAAAATGTTGACAGTGCCCATGGTGATTTTGCTCATGGTGACATTGCTTAAGGTGATAGTCCTTACGGTGATAGTGTGTATGCTGAAACTGCACACAGTGACAGTGCTCATGGTGACAGTGTTCATGGCGATAGTGCCGATGGTGAATGTGCCCATGGTGACAGTGCCCATAGTCACAATTCTCACGGTGTAGTGCTCAAGGTGACAGTGCCCATGGTGACAATACCCAGGGTGACAGTATTCATGGTGATATTGCTCATGGTGATAGTGCCCATGGTGAGAATGCACATGTACACAACTCTCACGGTGATAGTGCCCATGGTGACAATACCCAGGGTGACAGAGCTCATGGTAAAAGTGCTCAAGGTGATAGTGCCCATGGTGACAGTACCTAAGGTGAGAATTCCTACAGTGCGAGAGCTCATGGTGAAAGTGCCCATGTTGGAAACACGCAGGGTGTCCTGCCCATTGTGAGAGTGATCATGTTGACACTGCTCATGTGGACAGTGACATAAGTGACAGTTTTCATGTGGACAGTGCCCATAGTTACAGTGTTTATGGTGATAGATGTTACGGTGGCCATGCTCACAGTGACAGTGTCCACCATGACAATGTCCAAAGTGATATTTCCCATTGTGACTGTGCCCACAGTGACAGAGCCCATGGTGAAAGTGCCCAAGATCACAGTGCCCATGGAGACAGTGCTAATGGTGACTGTGCCCAAGGTGACATCGCCCAGTGAGACAACAACCGTTTTGACAGTGCTCACGGTGACTGTGCCGATTCTGACAGTGCTTATGGTGATAGTGCCAATAGTGAGAGTGCTCACGGTGAAACTGCCCATGGAGACACTGCCCATGGTGATTGTGCTCATCGTGACAATTCCTCAGAGGCAGTGCCAATGGTGAGAGTTTCCGTGGTGACAGTTCTCACGGTGAAAGTGACCCTGTTGAAATTGCTCATGGTGACAATGCTCATGGTGACAGTGTTCATGGTGACAGTGCTCAAGGTGATAGTCTCCAGGTTGACAGTGCCCATGGTGACTGTTCACACGGGGACAGTTCTGATGGTGATAATGCTCTTAGTGACACTGCTCACGATGAAAGTGCCCATGTTGACAGTGACCACGGTGACTGTTCTTACCGTGATAGTGCCCATGGTGAGGGTGTTCATGGTGACAGTCCGCATGGAGGCTGTGTCCATGATGACAGAGCTCAGGGTGATAGTGCTCACAGTGATATTACTCACGTTGACATTGCCCAAGGTGACAATACCCACGGTGACAGTAATCATGGTGAAAGTGCCCATGGTGGCAGTTCACATAGGGACAGTTCTTGTGACAGTGCTCATGGTGGCAGTGCTCATGGTGACAGTGCTCTTGTTGACAGTACTCGTGGTGCAGTGACCATGGTGAGACTACTAATGGTGACACTGCCCATGGTGACAGTGCACGTGGTCATGGTGCATCTGGTGGCAGTGCAAAATAGTGACAGTGCCCATGGTTATATTGCTCATGGTGATAGTGCCCATGGTTACAGTGCCCATGGTTAGAGTGCTCATGGTGACAGTGCCCAGGGTGAAAGTGCCCCTGGTTACAGTGCACACCGTGAGAGTGCCCATGGTGTCTGTGCCCATGGTGACAGTTCTTATCATGAGAGTGTTCACGGTAGCAGTGTTCATGGTAGTAGTGCTCACGGAGGCATTGCCCACAATGAGAGTGCCCATGGTGAGAATACTGACTGTGACAGTTCCCATGATGACTTTTCTCTCTGTGACAGTGCCCATGGAGACACTGCCAACAGTGTCAATGCCCATGATGACAGTGCCCATGGTGACAGTGCCCATGGTACAATTGCCTATAGTGACAGTGCTCCCAGTGACAGTACCCATGGTAACAGTGACCATGGTGAAAGTGCTCATGGTGATAGTGTCCATGGTGGCAGGTCTCAGTGTGACAGTCCGCACTGTGCCAGTACCCATAGTGAAAGTGCTCACGATAAGAGTGCCCATGGTGACAGTGACCACAGTGAGAGTGCTCATGGTGGTAGTACTCACAGTAATAGTGCTCATGATGACAGTGCCGATGGTGACAGTGCTCACGGTGACAGTGCCCATGGTGATAGTGCCTATGGTGAGAGTCCACTTGTTGATAGTGCCCAAGGTGGCAGTTCCCATTGTGAAAGTGTTCGGGATGACACTGACCATGTTGTTAGTTCCCATGGGGACAATGCTCACGGTGATAGTGACCATGGTAACAGTGCACATGGTAGCCGTGCCCTTGGTGACAGTGCCCATGATGACAGGACTCATTGTGACAGTTCTCAGTGTGATAGTGCCCATGGTGACATTGCACATGGTGGCAGTGAAAAATGGTGACAGTGCCCATGTTGACAGTTCTCATGGTGACAGTGCACACGGTGACAACCCATGCAGACAGTACTCACGGTGACAGTTCTCTTTGTTGCAGTACCCATGGTGACAGTGCTCACAGTGATATTGCCCATGGTGGCAGTGCCCATGCTTACAGTTCCCATGGTGACACTGCCCATGATGACAGTACCCGTGGTGACAGTGCCCACGCAACCATTTCCTATAGTGACAGTGCTCATGGTAACAGTGCCCATGGTGACAGTGACCATGGTGAGAATGCTCAAAGTGATAGTGCCAATGGTGACAGGGCTCATGGTGCCAGTCTGCATTGTGCCAGTACCCTTGGCGACAGTGCTCATGGTGACAGTGCTCACAGTGATAGTGCTCCCAGTAATAGTGCTCATCGTGACAGTGCTAATGGTGACAATACCCAAGTTGACAGTACTCATGTTGAAAATACCCATGGTGGCAGTTCTCATAGCGACAGTTCTCATGGTGACAGTGCTCATAATAGCAGTGCCCATGGTGGCAGTGCTCGTGGTGACAATGTTAATGGTGACAGTGCTCTTGGTGGCAGTTCCCATGGGGACAGTACCGATGGTGACTCTGCACATTGTAACAGTGCCCATGGTAACTGTGCTCATGGTGATAGTGCACATCGTGAAAGTGCCCATGGTCATAGTTCACCTAGTGACAGTGCTAAATAGTGACAGTGCACATGCTTACAGTGCTAATGGTGATCGTGCCCATAGTGACAGTGCACACGGTGATAATGGGTATTGTTACAGTGTTAATGGTGAGAGAGCCCAAGGTGGCAGTGCCCATGGTGACAGCGCCCAGTGTGACAAGGCCCATGGAGACAGTGCTCACGGTGACCGTGCCCCTGGTGACATTGCTGATGGTGAGAGTGCCAATAGTGTCAGTGCTCATGGTGATACTGCCCATGGAGACATTGCCCATGGTGATAGTGCTCATGGTGACAACCCCACGGTGACAGTGACAATGTTGATAATCCCTGAGGTGACAGTTCTTACGTTGAATGTGACCATGGCGACACTTCTCATGGTGACAGTGCCTACAGTGAAAATTCTCATAGTAACAGTGCTCATGGTGACAGTGCCCATGGTGATATTACCCATGGTGACAGTACTCATGGTAAAAGTGCCCATGGTGACACTGCACATGGTGGCAGTGCAATATGGTGACAGTGCCCATGGTGATATTGCTCATGGTGACATTGCTTATGGTAATAATCCTTACGGTGATAGTGTGTATGGTGAAACTGCACACAGTGACTGTGCTCTTGGTGACACTTTTAACAGTGATAGTGCCGATGGTGAATGTGCCCATGGTGACAGTGCCCATGGTGACAATACACAGGGTGACATTATTCATGGTGACATTGCTCATGGTGATAGTGCACATGGTGAGACTGCCCATGTACACAGCTCTCACGGTGATACTGCCCATGGTGACAACACCCAGGGTGAGAGAGCTCATGGTCAATGTGCTCAAGGTGACAGTGCCCATGGTGAAAACACCCAGGGTGTCCTGCCCATAGTGAGAGTGATCATGGTGACACTGCTCATGTGGACAGTGCCATAAGTGACAGTGCTCACTGTGGCACTGCTCATGTGGACAGTGCTCATGGTTACAGTGCTTATGGTGATAGATGTTACGGTGGCCATGCTCACAGTGACAGTGCCCACGATGACAAAGCCCATGGTGATACTTCCCATTGTGAGAGTGCCCATTGTGAAAGAGCCCATGGTGAAAGTGCCCAGGATCACAGTGCCCATGGTGACAGTTCTAATGGTGACTGTGCCCATGGTAACTGCACCCAGTGTGACAACACCCATTGTGACAGTGCTCACGGTGACTGTGCCGATGCTGAGAGTGCCGATGGTGATAGTGCCAATAGTGAGAGTGCTCACGGTGAAACTGCCCATGGAGACAATGCCCATGGTGATAGTGCTCATCGTGACAATCCCACGGAGGCAGTGCCAATGGTGAGAGTTCCCGTGGTGACAGTTCTCATGGTGAAAGTGACCCTGTTGAAATTGCTCATGGTGACAATGCTCACGGTGACAGTGTTCATGGTGACAGTGCTTGAGGTGATAGTCTCCATGTTGACAGTGCCCTTGATGACTGTTCTCATGGTGACAGTGCCTATGGTGATAATGCTCTTAGTGACAGTCCTCATGGTAAATGTGCCCATGGTGACAGTGACGACGGTGACTGTTCTCACCGTGATAGTGCGCATGGTGACAGTGTTCATGGTGAGAGTCCGCATTGAGGCTGTGCCCATGGTGACAGTGCTCAGGGTGATAGTGCTCACAGTGATATTGCTCACGTTGACACTGCCCAAGGTGACAATACCCACGATGACAGTAATCATGGTGAAAGTGCCCATGGTGGCAGTTCTTGTGACAGTGCTCATGGTGGCAGTGCTCGTGGTGACAGTGCTCTTGGTGACAGTGATCATGGTGCAGTGCCCATGGTGAGACTCCCAGTGGTGACACTGCCCATGGTGACAGTGCACATGGTCATGGTGCATCTGGTGGCAGTGCAAAATAGTGAGAGTGCCCATGGTGATATTGCTCATGGTGATAGTGCCCATGGTGAGAGTGCCCATGGTTAGAGTGCTCATGGTGACAGTGCCCATGGTGACAGTTCCCCTGGTGACAGTGCACAACGTGAGAGTACCCATGTTGTCTGTGCCCATGGTGACAGTTCTTATCATGATAGTGCAAACGGTAGCAGTGTTCATGGTAATAGTGCTCACGGTGGCAGTGCCCACAATGAGAGTGCCCATGGTGAGAATACTGACTGTGACAGAGCCCATGGTGACATTTCTCTCTGTCACAGAGCCTTTGGGTAGAGTTAGCATGGTGAAATTTCTCACAGTGATTGTGCCCATTGTTTCAGTGCTCATAGTGACAAGACCCATGGCGCCAGTGCCCATCATGGCATCTCTCACGGTGATAGTGATAACGGTGACAGTGCCCATGGTGATATTACCCATGGTGACAGTACGCAGTGATAAAGTGCTCATGGTGACAGTACCTAAGGTGATAGTGCACATGCTGGCAGTGCAAAATGGTGACAGTGCCCATGGTGACATTGCTTAATGTGATAGTCCTTGCGGTGATAGTGCACATGGTGACACTGCCCACCGTGACAGGGCTCTTGTTGACAGTGCTCACGGTGATAGTGCCAATGTTGGAAGTGCCCATCGGTAAAGGGCCCATTATGACAGTTCTTATGGTGAGAGTGGTCAGAGTGGCAGTGCTCATGGTGAAAGTGCCCATGGTGACAGAGCTCACGGTGACAGTGCCCATAGTTATAGTGTCCATGGTGACATTACAAACAGTGAAATTGTCCATGGGGTCACTGCCCATGGTGACAGTGCCCATGGTCACAACCTTCACTGTGACAGTGCTTACCGTGACAGTGCCCATGGTGACAGTGACCACGGTGACAGTTCTAACGGTAATAGTGCCCATGATGACAGTGCTCATGGTGACAGTCCACATTGTGCCAGTGCCCAAGGTGACAGTGCTCATGGTGACATTGCCCAAAGTCACAATACCCATGGTGACAGTGCCCAAGCTGACAGTTCTCATGGAGATAGTGCCCATGGTGACAGTGCACATGGTGATACTGAGAATGGTGACAGTGCTTATGGTGACAGTGGTAATGGTTGCAGTACCCATGGTGATAGTGCTGAAAGTGACAGTACCCTTGGTGATAGTGTCCATGGTGAGTGTGCTCACATTAATAGTGCCCATGGTGGAGGTTCCCATTGTCAATGTGTTCATGGTGACAGTGCCCATGTTGGTAGTTACCATGGTGACAGTGCTCACGGTGATAGTGACCATGGTAATGGTACACATGGTGGTTGTGCCCTTGGTGACACTGCCCATGATGACATTACTCATGGTGACAGTGCTCACGGTGATAGTGCCCATGGTGATAGTGCACATGGTGGTAGTGCACATGGCAGCAGTGAAAAATGGTGACAGTGCCCATGCTGACAGTTCTCATAGTGACAGTGCACACGGTTACAACCCATGCTGACAGTGCTCATGGTAGCAGTACCCGTGGTGACAGAGCTTACAGTGACAGTGCTCATGGTAGCAGTACCCGTGGTGACAGAGCTTACAGTGATAGTGCACATGGTTGCATTGCCCATGGTGGCACTGAAGATGGGGACAATGCCCATGATGACAGTGCCCATGGTGACAGTGCCCACAGTGCCATTGCCTATGGTGACAGTGCTGACAGTCACAATACCCATAGTAACAGTTACCACGGTGAGATTGCTCATGGTGATAGTGTCCTTGGTGAGAGTGCTCACGGTGGTAGTACTCACAGTAATAGTGCTCATGGTGACAGTGCCGATGGTGATAGTGCCCATGGTGGCAGTTCCCATGGTGAAAGTGCTCATGATGACTTTGCCCATGTTGGTAGTTCCCATGGTGAGAGTACTCACGGTGATAGTGACCATGGTAACACTGCACATGGTGGCCGTGCCCTTGGTGACAGTGCCCGTGTTGACAGGACTCAGGGTGACAGTTCTCATGGTGATAGTGCCCATGGTGACATTTCAGATGGTGGCAGTGAAAAATGGTGACAGTGCCCATGTTGACAGTTCTCATGGTGACAGTGCACACGGTGACAACTCATGAAGACAGTACTCACGGTGAGAGTTATCTTTGTTGCAGTACCCATGGTGACAGTGCTCACAGTGATATTGCCCATGGTGGCCGTGCCCATGTTTACAGTTCCCATGGTGACACTGCCCATGATGACAGTGCCCATGGTGACAGTGCCCATGTTCACAATTCTCACAGTGATAATGCCAATGGTGAGAGTACCTAGGTTGACAATGCACATGGTGACAGTGCACATGGTGTCACGCCTATGGTGACAGTGCTCATGGTGACAGTTCTCATGTTGGCATTGCCATAAATAACAGTGCTCATTGTGGCAGTGCTTATGGTGACCGTGCTCATGGGGACAGTGCCCATATTTACATTGCTTATGGTGATAGATGTCACGGTGACACTGCACACAGGGACAGTGCCCAGCGTGACAAAGCCCATGGTGATACTTCCCATTGTGACAGTGCTCACGGTGACGGTGCCCATGGTGACAGCGCCCAGTGTGACAAGGCCCATGGTGACAGTGCTCAAGGTGACTGTGCTCATGGTGACAGTGTGCACGTTTACAGTGTTTATGCTGATAGATGTAACGGTGTCAGTGCCCACGGGGACAGTGCCCAGGCTGACAAATTCCATGGTGATACTTCCCATTGTGAAAGAGCCCATGGTGACAGCGCCCAGTTTGACAAGGCCCAAGGTGACACAGCTCACGGTGACCATGCCCATTGTGACAGTGCCGATGGTGAGAGTGCCAATAATGACAGTTCTCATGGTGAAACTGCCCATGGAGATATTGCCCATGGTGATAGTGCTCATGGTGACAACCCCACGGTGACAGTGACAATGGTGATAGTCCCCGTGGTGACAGTTCTTACGTTGAATGTGACCATGGTGACAGTTCTCATGGTGACAGTGCCTATGGTGAAAATTCTCATAGTGGCACTGCTCATGGTGACAGTGCCCATGGTGATATTACCCATGGTGACGGTACTCATGGTAAAAGTGCCCATGGTGACACTGCACATGGTGGCAGTGCAAAATGTTGACAGTGCCCATGGTGATATTGCTCATGGTGACATTGCTTATGGTGATAGTCCTTCCAGTAATAGTGTGTATGGTGAAACTGCACACAGTGACAGTGCTTATGGTGACAGTGCCCTTGGTGGCTGTTCCCATGGGCACAGTACCGATGGTGACACTGTGCATTGTTACAGTTCCCATGGTAATCGTGCTCACGGTGATAGTGCACGTCCTGACAGTGCCCATGGTGGTAGTTCACCTGGTGACAGTGCTAAATAGTGACAGTGCACATGCTGACAGTGCTCATGGTGATAGTGCCCATGAGACAGTGCACACGGTGATAATAGGCATTGTAACAGTGTTCATGGTGACAGAGCCCAAGGTGGCAGTAGCCATGGTGACAGTGCCCACAATGACAGTGCCCAAAGTGACAGTGCCGACAGTAACAGTTCCCATGGTGGCACATCTCATGGTGACGGTGCCCATGGGGACAGTTAGCATGGTGAGATTTCTCACGGTTATAGTGCCCGTTGTGACAGTGCTCTCAGTGAGAAGGCCCATGGTGCCAGTGCCCATATAGACATTCTGCTCGGTAACATTTCTCACGGCGAAAGTGCCTATGGTGATATTACCAATGGTGACACTGCACATGGTGGCTGTGCAAGATGGTAAGAGTGCCCATGGTGACATTGTTCATGGTGACATTGCTTACAGTGATAATCCTTATGGTGACTGTGTGCATGGTAACAATGCACACAGTGACAATGTTCACTGTGACAGTGTTCACAGTGATAGTTCCCATGGTGAGAGTGTCCATGGTAACAGTGCCCATAGTCACAATTCTCATGGTGTAGTGCTCACAGTGACAGTGCCCATGGTGAAAATACCCAGGGTGACAGTACTCATGGTGACCGTGTTCATGGTGACAGTGCGCATGGTGACACTGCCCACCATGACAGTGCTCTTGTTGACAGTGCTCAAGGTGATAGTGCCAATGTTGGAAGTGCTCATCATGAAAGTGCCCACGGTGACAGTTCTTATGGTGAGAGTGGTCACAGTGGCACTGCTCATGGTGAAAGTGCCCAAGGTGACAGAGCTCACGGTGACAGTGCCCTTAGTTATAGTGTCCATGGTGACAGTACTAACAGTGAAATTGACCATGGGGACACTACCCATAGTAACAGTGCACATGGTCAGAACCCTCACAGTGATAGTGCTCACAGTGACAGTGCCCTTGGTGATAGTGACCACGGTGACCTTTATAATGTTGATAGAGCCCATGATGACAGTGCTTATTGTGACAGTCCACATTGTGCCACTGCCCAAGGTGACAGTGCTCATGGTGACAGTGCCCAAAGTCACAATACCCATGGTGACAGTGCCGATGCTGACAGTTCTCCTGGTGATAGTGCCCATGGTGACAGTGCACATGGTGATACTGAGAATGGTGACAGTGATAACGGTGACAGTGGTCATGGTTGCAGTACCCATGGTGATAGTTCTGAAACTGACAGTGCCCTTGGTGATAGTGCCCATGGTGAGTGTGCTCACATTAATAGTGCCGTGGTGGCAGTTCCCATTGTGAAAGTGCTCATGATGACAGTGCCCATGTTGGTAGTTCCCATGGTGACAGTGCTCACGGTGATAGTGACCATGGTAACAGTGCACATGGTGGCTGTGCCCTTGGTGAAAGTGCCCATGATGAGAGTGCTCATGGTGACAGTGCTCATAATAGCAGTGCCCAAGGTGCCAGTGCTCGTGGTGACAGTGTTAATGGTGACAGTGTTCTTGGTGGCAGTTCGTATGGGGACAATACCGATGATGACACTGTGCATTGTTACAGTGCCCATGGTATTTGTGCTCATGGTGACAGTGCAAATCGTGATAGTGCCCATGGTGGTAGTTCACCTGGTGACAGTGCTAAATAGTGACAGTGCACATTCTGACAGTGCTCATGGTGATAGTGCCCATGGTGAGAGAGCACACGGTGATAATTTGCATTGTTACAGTGTTCATGGTGAGAGAGCCCAAGGTGGCAATGGCCATGGTGACACTGTCCACAATGACAGTGCCCATGGGGACAGTGCCAACAGTGACAATGCCCATGGTGACCCTTCTCACAGTAAGAGTCCCCATGGGGACAGTTAGCATGTTGAGATTTCTCTCGGTGATAGTTCCCATTGTGACAGTGCTCACAGTGACAATGCCCATGGTGCCAGTGCCCATAGAGATATTTTGCACGGTCACATTTCTCACGGTGAAAGTGCCTATGGTGATATTACCCATGGTGACACTGCACATGCTGGCAGTGCAAAATGGTGACAGTGCCCATGGTGACATTCCTCATGGTGACTTTGCTTACAGTGATAGTCCTCATGGTGACAGTGCGCATGGTGACACTGCACACAGTGATAGTGTTCATGGTTACAGTGTTCACGGTGATAGTTCCCATGGTGAGAGTGTCCAGGGTGACAGTGCCCATAGTCACAATTCTCACGGTGTAGTGTTCACAGTGACAGTGCCCATGGTGTAAATACACAGGGTGACAGTGCTCATGGTGATAGTGCCCATGGTGACAGTGCCCATGTTCACAATTCTCACAGTGATAATGCCTATGATGAGAGTACTTAGGGTGACAATGACCATGGTGACAGTGCCCATGGTGTCATGCCCCTGGTGACACTGCTCATGGTGACAGTGCTCATGTTGGCAGTGCCATAAATAGCAGTGCTCTGTGTGGCAGTGCTCATGCTGACCGTTCTCATTGTGACAGTGTCCATGTTTACAGTGATTATGGTGATAGATGTCACGGTGTCAGTACCCCCGTGGACAGTTCCCATGCTGACAAAGCCCATGGTGATATATCCCAATGTGACAGTGCCCAGGGTGACAGTGCCCATGATGACAGTACCCAGTGTGAGAAAGCCCATGATGACAGTTCTCACAGTGAATGTGCCCGTGGTGAATAGTGCCGATGATGAGAGTGCCAATAGTGACAGTGCTCATGGTGAAACTGCCCATGGAAACATTGCCCACGGTGATAGTGCTCATGGTGACAACCCCACTGTGACATTGCCAATGTTGATAGTCCCCGTGGTGACAGTTCTTACATTGAATGTGACCATGGTGACATTGCTCATGGTGACAGTGCTCATGGTGACAGTGCTCAAGGTTATGGTCTCCATGTTGACAGTGCCCATGGTGACATTTCTCATGGTGACTGTGCCTATGGTGAAAATTCTCATAGTGACAGTGCTCATGGTGACTGTGCCCATGGTGATATTACCCATGGTGACAGTACTCATGGTAAAAGTGCCCATGGTCACACTGCACATAGTGGCAGTGCAAAATGGTGACAGTGCCCATGGTGATATTGCTCATGGTGACATTGCTTATGGTGATATTCCCTACGGTGACAGTGTGTATTGTGAAACTGCACACAGTGATTGTGCTCATGGTGACAGTGTTCATGGCGATAGTGCCGATCGTGAATGTGCCCATGGTGACAGTGCCCATAGTCACAATTCTCACGGTGTAGTGCTCACGGTGACAGTGCCCATGGTGACAATACACAGGGTGACAGTATTCATGGTGACATTGCTCATGGTGATAGTCCCCAAGATGAGAGTGCCCATGTTCACAACTCTCACGGTGATAGTGCCCATGGTGACAATACCCAGGGTAACATAGCTCATGGTAAAAGTGTTCATGGTGACAGTGCCCATGGTTACAGTACCTAAGGTGACAATTTCCATGGTGAGAGTGCTCATGGTGACAGTGCCCATGGTGACAATACCCAGGGTGTCCTGCCCATGGTGACAGTGATCAGGGTCACACTGCTCATGTGGACAGTGCCATAAGTGACAGTGCTCATTCTGGCAGTGCTCATGGTGCCATGCTCATGGGACAGTGCCCATGTTTACAGGGCTTATGGTGATAGATTTCATGGTGGTCGTGCCCATGGTGACAGTGCCCACGCTGACAAAGCCCAAGGTGATACTTCCCATTGTGACAGTGCCCACAGTGACAGTGCCCATTGTGACAGCACGCAGTGTGAGAAGGCCCATTGTGACAGTGCTCAAGGTGACCGTGCCCAAGGTGACAGTGCCCATGCTGAGAGTGCCAATAGTGACAGTGCTCATGGTGATAATGTCCTTAGAGACATTGCCCATGGTGATAGTGCTCATGGTGACAAACCCACAGTGACAATGCCAATGCTGATAGTCTCCGAGGTGACAGTTCTTACGTTGAATGTGACCATGGTGACAGTTCTCCTGGTGACAGTGCCTATGGTGAAAAATCTCATACTGACCGTGCTCATGGTGACAGTGCCCATGGTGATATTTCCCATGGTGACAGTATTCATGGTAAAGTGCCCATGGTGACAATGCACATGGTGGCAGTGCAAAATGTTGACAGTGCCCATGGTGATTTTGCTCATGGTGACATTGCTTAAGGTGATAGTCCTTACGGTGATAGTGTGTATGCTGAAACTGCACACAGTGACAGTGCTCATGGTGACAGTGTTCATGGCGATAGTGCCGATGGTGAATGTGCCCATGGTGACAGTGCCCATAGTCACAATTCTCACGGTGTAGTGCTCAAGGTGACAGTGCCCATGGTGACAATACCCAGGGTGACAGTATTCATGGTGATATTGCTCATGGTGATAGTGCCCATGGTGAGAATGCACATGTACACAACTCTCACGGTGATAGTGCCCATGGTGACAATACCCAGGGTGACAGAGCTCATGGTAAAAGTGCTCAAGGTGACAGTGCCCATGGTGACAGTACCTAAGGTGAGAATTCCTACAGTGCGAGAGCTCATGGTGAAAGTGCCCATGTTGGAAACACGCAGGGTGTCCTGCCCATTGTGAGAGTGATCATGTTGACACTGCTCATGTGGACAGTGACATAAGTGACAGTTTTCATGTGGACAGTGCCCATAGTTACAGTGTTTATGGTGATAGATGTTACGGTGGCCATGCTCACAGTGACAGTGTCCACCATGACAATGTCCAAAGTGATATTTCCCATTGTGACTGTGCCCACAGTGACAGAGCCCATGGTGAAAGTGCCCAAGATCACAGTGCCCATGGAGACAGTGCTAATGGTGACTGTGCCCAAGGTGACATCGCCCAGTGAGACAACAACCGTTTTGACAGTGCTCACGGTGACTGTGCCGATTCTGACAGTGCTTATGGTGATAGTGCCAATAGTGAGAGTGCTCACGGTGAAACTGCCCATGGAGACACTGCCCATGGTGATTGTGCTCATCGTGACAATTCCTCAGAGGCAGTGCCAATGGTGAGAGTTTCCGTGGTGACAGTTCTCACGGTGAAAGTGACCCTGTTGAAATTGCTCATGGTGACAATGCTCATGGTGACAGTGTTCATGGTGACAGTGCTCAAGGTGATAGTCTCCAGGTTGACAGTGCCCATGGTGACTGTTCACACGGGGACAGTTCTGATGGTGATAATGCTCTTAGTGACACTGCTCACGATGAAAGTGCCCATGTTGACAGTGACCACGGTGACTGTTCTTACCGTGATAGTGCCCATGGTGAGGGTGTTCATGGTGACAGTCCGCATGGAGGCTGTGTCCATGATGACAGAGCTCAGGGTGATAGTGCTCACAGTGATATTACTCACGTTGACATTGCCCAAGGTGACAATACCCACGGTGACAGTAATCATGGTGAAAGTGCCCATGGTGGCAGTTCACATAGGGACAGTTCTTGTGACAGTGCTCATGGTGGCAGTGCTCATGGTGACAGTGCTCTTGTTGACAGTACTCGTGGTGCAGTGACCATGGTGAGACTACTAATGGTGACACTGCCCATGGTGACAGTGCACATGGTCATGGTGCATCTGGTGGCAGTGCAAAATAGTGACAGTGCCCATGGTTATATTGCTCATGGTGATAGTGCCCATGGTTACAGTGCCCATGGTTAGAGTGCTCATGGTGACAGTGCCCAGGGTGAAAGTGCCCCTGGTTACAGTGCACACCGTGAGAGTGCCCATGGTGTCTGTGCCCATGGTGACAGTTCTTATCATGAGAGTGTTCACGGTAGCAGTGTTCATGGTAGTAGTGCTCACGGAGGCATTGCCCACAATGAGAGTGCCCATGGTGAGAATACTGACTGTGACAGTTCCCATGATGACTTTTCTCTCTGTGACAGTGCCCATGGAGACACTGCCAACAGTGTCAATGCCCATGATGACAGTGCCCATGGTGACAGTGCCCATGGTACAATTGCCTATAGTGACAGTGCTCCCAGTGACAGTACCCATGGTAACAGTGACCATGGTGAAAGTGCTCATGGTGATAGTGTCCATGGTGGCAGGTCTCAGTGTGACAGTCCGCACTGTGCCAGTACCCATAGTGAAAGTGCTCACGATAAGAGTGCCCATGGTGACAGTGACCACAGTGAGAGTGCTCATGGTGGTAGTACTCACAGTAATAGTGCTCATGATGACAGTGCCGATGGTGACAGTGCTCACGGTGACAGTGCCCATGGTGATAGTGCCTATGGTGAGAGTCCACTTGTTGATAGTGCCCAAGGTGGCAGTTCCCATTGTGAAAGTGTTCGGGATGACACTGACCATGTTGTTAGTTCCCATGGGGACAATGCTCACGGTGATAGTGACCATGGTAACAGTGCACATGGTGGCCGTGCCCTTGGTGACAGTGCCCATGATGACAGGACTCATTGTGACAGTTCTCAGTGTGATAGTGCCCATGGTGACATTGCACATGGTGGCAGTGAAAAATGGTGACAGTGCCCATGTTGACAGTTCTCATGGTGACAGTGCACACGGTGACAACCCATGCAGACAGTACTCACGGTGACAGTTCTCTTTGTTGCAGTACCCATGGTGACAGTGCTCACAGTGATATTGCCCATGGTGGCAGTGCCCATGCTTACAGTTCCCATGGTGACACTGCCCATGATGACAGTACCCGTGGTGACAGTGCCCACGCAACCATTTCCTATAGTGACAGTGCTCATGGTAACAGTGCCCATGGTGACAGTGACCATGGTGAGAATGCTCAAAGTGATAGTGCCAATGGTGACAGGGCTCATGGTGCCAGTCTGCATTGTGCCAGTACCCTTGGCGACAGTGCTCATGGTGACAGTGCTCACAGTGATAGTGCTCCCAGTAATAGTGCTCATCGTGACAGTGCTAATGGTGACAATACCCAAGTTGACAGTACTCATGTTGAAAATACCCATGGTGGCAGTTCTCATAGCGACAGTTCTCATGGTGACAGTGCTCATAATAGCAGTGCCCATGGTGGCAGTGCTCGTGGTGACAATGTTAATGGTGACAGTGCTCTTGGTGGCAGTTCCCATGGGGACAGTACCGATGGTGACTCTGCACATTGTAACAGTGCCCATGGTAACTGTGCTCATGGTGATAGTGCACATCGTGAAAGTGCCCATGGTCATAGTTCACCTAGTGACAGTGCTAAATAGTGACAGTGCACATGCTTACAGTGCTAATGGTGATCGTGCCCATAGTGACAGTGCACACGGTGATAATGGGTATTGTTACAGTGTTAATGGTGAGAGAGCCCAAGGTGGCAGTGCCCATGGTGACAGCGCCCAGTGTGACAAGGCCCATGGAGACAGTGCTCACGGTGACCGTGCCCCTGGTGACATTGCTGATGGTGAGAGTGCCAATAGTGTCAGTGCTCATGGTGATACTGCCCATGGAGACATTGCCCATGGTGATAGTGCTCATGGTGACAACCCCACGGTGACAGTGACAATGTTGATAATCCCTGAGGTGACAGTTCTTACGTTGAATGTGACCATGGCGACACTTCTCATGGTGACAGTGCCTACAGTGAAAATTCTCATAGTAACAGTGCTCATGGTGACAGTGCCCATGGTGATATTACCCATGGTGACAGTACTCATGGTAAAAGTGCCCATGGTGACACTGCACATGGTGGCAGTGCAATATGGTGACAGTGCCCATGGTGATATTGCTCATGGTGACATTGCTTATGGTAATAATCCTTACGGTGATAGTGTGTATGGTGAAACTGCACACAGTGACTGTGCTCTTGGTGACACTTTTAACAGTGATAGTGCCGATGGTGAATGTGCCCATGGTGACAGTGCCCATGGTGACAATACACAGGGTGACATTATTCATGGTGACATTGCTCATGGTGATAGTGCACATGGTGAGACTGCCCATGTACACAGCTCTCACGGTGATACTGCCCATGGTGACAACACCCAGGGTGAGAGAGCTCATGGTCAATGTGCTCAAGGTGACAGTGCCCATGGTGAAAACACCCAGGGTGTCCTGCCCATAGTGAGAGTGATCATGGTGACACTGCTCATGTGGACAGTGCCATAAGTGACAGTGCTCACTGTGGCACTGCTCATGTGGACAGTGCTCATGGTTACAGTGCTTATGGTGATAGATGTTACGGTGGCCATGCTCACAGTGACAGTGCCCACGATGACAAAGCCCATGGTGATACTTCCCATTGTGAGAGTGCCCATTGTGAAAGAGCCCATGGTGAAAGTGCCCAGGATCACAGTGCCCATGGTGACAGTTCTAATGGTGACTGTGCCCATGGTAACTGCACCCAGTGTGACAACACCCATTGTGACAGTGCTCACGGTGACTGTGCCGATGCTGAGAGTGCCGATGGTGATAGTGCCAATAGTGAGAGTGCTCACGGTGAAACTGCCCATGGAGACAATGCCCATGGTGATAGTGCTCATCGTGACAATCCCACGGAGGCAGTGCCAATGGTGAGAGTTCCCGTGGTGACAGTTCTCATGGTGAAAGTGACCCTGTTGAAATTGCTCATGGTGACAATGCTCACGGTGACAGTGTTCATGGTGACAGTGCTTGAGGTGATAGTCTCCATGTTGACAGTGCCCTTGATGACTGTTCTCATGGTGACAGTGCCTATGGTGATAATGCTCTTAGTGACAGTCCTCATGGTAAATGTGCCCATGGTGACAGTGACGACGGTGACTGTTCTCACCGTGATAGTGCGCATGGTGACAGTGTTCATGGTGAGAGTCCGCATTGAGGCTGTGCCCATGGTGACAGTGCTCAGGGTGATAGTGCTCACAGTGATATTGCTCACGTTGACACTGCCTAAGGTGACAATACCCACGATGACAGTAATCATGGTGAAAGTGCCCATGGTGGCAGTGCTCGTGGTGACAGTGCTCTTGGTGACAGTGATCATGGTGCAGTGCCCATGGTGAGACTCCCAGTGGTGACACTGCCCATGGTGACAGTGCACATGGTCATGGTGCATCTGGTGGCAGTGCAAAATAGTGAGAGTGCCCATGGTGATATTGCTCATGGTGATAGTGCCCATGGTGAGAGTGCCCATGGTTAGAGTGCTCATGGTGACAGTGCCCATGGTGACAGTTCCCCTGGTGACAGTGCACAACGTGAGAGTACCCATGTTGTCTGTGCCCATGGTGACAGTTCTTATCATGATAGTGCAAACGGTAGCAGTGTTCATGGTAATAGTGCTCACGGTGGCAGTGCCCACAATGAGAGTGCCCATGGTGAGAATACTGACTGTGACAGAGCCCATGGTGACATTTCTCTCTGTCACAGAGCCTTTGGGTAGAGTTAGCATGGTGAAATTTCTCACAGTGATTGTGCCCATTGTTTCAGTGCTCATAGTGACAAGACCCATGGCGCCAGTGCCCATCATGGCATCTCTCACGGTGATAGTGATAACGGTGACAGTGCCCATGGTGACAGTACGCAGTGATAAAGTGCTCATGGTGACAGTACCTAAAGTGATAGTGCACATGCTGGCAGTGCAAAATGGTGACAGTGCCCATGGTGACATTGCTTAATGTGATAGTCCTTGCGGTGATAGTGCACATGGTGACACTGCCCACCGTGACAGGGCTCTTGTTGACAGTGCTCACGGTGATAGTGCCAATGTTGGAAGTGCCCATCGGTAAAGGGCCCATTATGACAGTTCTTATGGTGAGAGTGGTCAGAGTGGCAGTGCTCATGGTGAAAGTGCCCATGGTGACAGAGCTCACGGTGACAGTGCCCATAGTTATAGTGTCCATGGTGACATTACAAACAGTGAAATTGTCCATGGGGTCACTGCCCATGGTGACAGTGCCCATGGTCACAACCTTCACTGTGACAGTGCTTACCGTGACAGTGCCCATGGTGACAGTGACCACGGTGACAGTTCTAACGGTAATAGTGCCCATGATGACAGTGCTCATGGTGACAGTCCACATTGTGCCAGTGCCCAAGGTGACAGTGCTCATGGTGACATTGCCCAAAGTCACAATACCCATGGTGACAGTGCCCAAGCTGACAGTTCTCATGGAGATAGTGCCCATGGTGACAGTGCACATGGTGATACTGAGAATGGTGACAGTGCTTATGGTGACAGTGGTAATGGTTGCAGTACCCATGGTGATAGTGCTGAAAGTGACAGTACCCTTGGTGATAGTGTCCATGGTGAGCGTGCTCACATTAATAGTGCCCATGGTGGAGGTTCCCATTGTCAATGTGTTCATGGTGACAGTGCCCATGTTGGTAGTTACCATGGTGACAGTGCTCACGGTGATAGTGACCATGGTAATGGTACACATGGTGGTTGTGCCCTTGGTGACACTGCCCATGATGACATTACTCATGGTGACAGTGCTCACGGTGATAGTGCCCATGGTGATAGTGCACATGGTGGTAGTGCACATGGCAGCAGTGAAAAATGGTGACAGTGCCCATGCTGACAGTTCTCATAGTGACAGTGCACACGGTTACAACCCATGCTGACAGTGCTCATGGTAGCAGTACCCGTGGTGACAGAGCTTACAGTGACAGTGCTCATGGTAGCAGTACCCGTGGTGACAGAGCTTACAGTGATAGTGCACATGGTTGCATTGCCCATGGTGGCACTGAAGATGGGGACAATGCCCATGATGACAGTGCCCATGGTGACAGTGCCCACAGTGCCATTGCCTATGGTGACAGTGCTGACAGTCACAATACCCATAGTAACAGTTACCACGGTGAGATTGCTCATGGTGATAGTGTCCATGGTGACACGGCTCATTGTGACAGTCCGCATTGTGCCAGTACCCATAGGAAAGTACTCATGGTGACAGTGCGCATGGTGATAGTGTCCTTGGTGAGAGTGCTCACGGTGGTAGTACTCACAGTAATAGTGCTCATGGTGACAGTGCCGATGGTGATAGTGCCCATGGTGGCAGTTCCCATGGTGAAAGTGCTCATGATGACTTTGCCCATGTTGGTAGTTCCCATGGTGAGAGTACTCACGGTGATAGTGACCATGGTAACACTGCACATGGTGGCCGTGCCCTTGGTGACAGTGCCCGTGTTGACAGGACTCAGGGTGACAGTTCTCATGGTGATAGTGCCCATGGTGACATTTCAGATGGTGGCAGTGAAAAATGGTGACAGTGCCCATGTTGACAGTTCTCATGGTGACAGTGCACACGGTGACAACTCATGAAGACAGTACTCACGGTGAGAGTTATCTTTGTTGCAGTACCCATGGTGACAGTGCTCACAGTGATATTGCCCATGGTGGCCGTGCCCATGTTTACAGTTCCCATGGTGACACTGCCCATGATGACAGTGCCCATGGTGACAGTGCCCATGTTCACAATTCTCACAGTGATAATGCCAATGGTGAGAGTACCTAGGTTGACAATGCACATGGTGACAGTGCACATGGTGTCACGCCTATGGTGACAGTGCTCATGGTGACAGTTCTCATGTTGGCATTGCCATAAATAACAGTGCTCATTGTGGCAGTGCTTATGGTGACCGTGCTCATGGGGACAGTGCCCATATTTACATTGCTTATGGTGATAGATGTCACGGTGACACTGCACACAGGGACAGTGCCCAGCGTGACAAAGCCCATGGTGATACTTCCCATTGTGACAGTGCTCACGGTGACGGTGCCCATGGTGACAGCGCCCAGTGTGACAAGGCCCATGGTGACAGTGCTCAAGGTGACTGTGCTCATGGTGACAGTGTGCACGTTTACAGTGTTTATGCTGATAGATGTAACGGTGTCAGTGCCCACGGGGACAGTGCCCAGGCTGACAAATTCCATGGTGATACTTCCCATTGTGAAAGAGCCCATGGTGACAGCGCCCAGTTTGACAAGGCCCAAGGTGACACAGCTCACGGTGACCATGCCCATTGTGACAGTGCCGATGGTGAGAGTGCCAATAATGACAGTTCTCATGGTGAAACTGCCCATGGAGATATTGCCCATGGTGATAGTGCTCATGGTGACAACCCCACGGTGACAGTGACAATGGTGATAGTCCCCGTGGTGACAGTTCTTACGTTGAATGTGACCATGGTGACAGTTCTCATGGTGACAGTGCCTATGGTGAAAATTCTCATAGTGGCACTGCTCATGGTGACAGTGCCCATGGTGATATTACCCATGGTGACGGTACTCATGGTAAAAGTGCCCATGGTGACACTGCACATGGTGGCAGTGCAAAATGTTGACAGTGCCCATGGTGATATTGCTCATGGTGACATTGCTTATGGTGATAGTCCTTCCAGTAATAGTGTGTATGGTGAAACTGCACACAGTGACAGTGCTTATGGTGACAGTGCCCTTGGTGGCTGTTCCCATGGGCACAGTACCGATGGTGACACTGTGCATTGTTACAGTTCCCATGGTAATCGTGCTCACGGTGATAGTGCACGTCCTGACAGTGCCCATGGTGGTAGTTCACCTGGTGACAGTGCTAAATAGTGACAGTGCACATGCTGACAGTGCTCATGGTGATAGTGCCCATGAGACAGTGCACACGGTGATAATAGGCATTGTAACAGTGTTCATGGTGACAGAGCCCAAGGTGGCAGTAGCCATGGTGACAGTGCCCACAATGACAGTGCCCAAAGTGACAGTGCCGACAGTAACAGTTCCCATGGTGGCACATCTCATGGTGACGGTGCCCATGGGGACAGTTAGCATGGTGAGATTTCTCACGGTTATAGTGCCCGTTGTGACAGTGCTCTCAGTGAGAAGGCCCATGGTGCCAGTGCCCATATAGACATTCTGCTCGGTAACATTTCTCACGGCGAAAGTGCCTATGGTGATATTACCAATGGTGACACTGCACATGGTGGCTGTGCAAGATGGTAAGAGTGCCCATGGTGACATTGTTCATGGTGACATTGCTTACAGTGATAATCCTTATGGTGACTGTGTGCATGGTAACAATGCACACAGTGACAATGTTCACTGTGACAGTGTTCACAGTGATAGTTCCCATGGTGAGAGTGTCCATGGTAACAGTGCCCATAGTCACAATTCTCATGGTGTAGTGCTCACAGTGACAGTGCCCATGGTGAAAATACCCAGGGTGACAGTACTCATGGTGACCGTGTTCATGGTGACAGTGCGCATGGTGACACTGCCCACCATGACAGTGCTCTTGTTGACAGTGCTCAAGGTGATAGTGCCAATGTTGGAAGTGCTCATCATGAAAGTGCCCACGGTGACAGTTCTTATGGTGAGAGTGGTCACAGTGGCACTGCTCATGGTGAAAGTGCCCAAGGTGACAGAGCTCACGGTGACAGTGCCCTTAGTTATAGTGTCCATGGTGACAGTACTAACAGTGAAATTGACCATGGGGACACTACCCATAGTAACAGTGCACATGGTCAGAACCCTCACAGTGATAGTGCTCACAGTGACAGTGCCCTTGGTGATAGTGACCACGGTGACCTTTATAATGTTGATAGAGCCCATGATGACAGTGCTTATTGTGACAGTCCACATTGTGCCACTGCCCAAGGTGACAGTGCTCATGGTGACAGTGCCCAAAGTCACAATACCCATGGTGACAGTGCCGATGCTGACAGTTCTCCTGGTGATAGTGCCCATGGTGACAGTGCACATGGTGATACTGAGAATGGTGACAGTGATAACGGTGACAGTGGTCATGGTTGCAGTACCCATGGTGATAGTTCTGAAACTGACAGTGCCCTTGGTGATAGTGCCCATGGTGAGTGTGCTCACATTAATAGTGCCGTGGTGGCAGTTCCCATTGTGAAAGTGCTCATGATGACAGTGCCCATGTTGGTAGTTCCCATGGTGACAGTGCTCACGGTGATAGTGACCATGGTAACAGTGCACATGGTGGCTCTGCCCTTGGTGAAAGTGCCCATGATGAGAGTGCTCATGGTGACAGTGCTCATAATAGCAGTGCCCAAGGTGCCAGTGCTCGTGGTGACAGTGTTAATGGTGACAGTGTTCTTGGTGGCAGTTCGTATGGGGACAATACCGATGATGACACTGTGCATTGTTACAGTGCCCATGGTATTTGTGCTCATGGTGACAGTGCAAATCGTGATAGTGCCCATGGTGGTAGTTCACCTGGTGACAGTGCTAAATAGTGACAGTGCACATTCTGACAGTGCTCATGGTGATAGTGCCCATGGTGAGAGAGCACACGGTGATAATTTGCATTGTTACAGTGTTCATGGTGAGAGAGCCCAAGGTGGCAATGGCCATGGTGACACTGTCCACAATGACAGTGCCCATGGGGACAGTGCCAACAGTGACAATGCCCATGGTGACCCTTCTCACAGTAAGAGTCCCCATGGGGACAGTTAGCATGTTGAGATTTCTCTCGGTGATAGTTCCCATTGTGACAGTGCTCACAGTGACAATGCCCATGGTGCCAGTGCCCATAGAGATATTTTGCACGGTCACATTTCTCACGGTGAAAGTGCCTATGGTGATATTACCCATGGTGACACTGCACATGCTGGCAGTGCAAAATGGTGACAGTGCCCATGGTGACATTCCTCATGGTGACTTTGCTTACAGTGATAGTCCTCATGGTGACAGTGCGCATGGTGACACTGCACACAGTGATAGTGTTCATGGTTACAGTGTTCACGGTGATAGTTCCCATGGTGAGAGTGTCCAGGGTGACAGTGCCCATAGTCACAATTCTCACGGTGTAGTGTTCACAGTGACAGTGCCCATGGTGTAAATACACAGGGTGACAGTGCTCATGGTGATAGTGCCCATGGTGACAGTGCCCATGTTCACAATTCTCACAGTGATAATGCCTATGATGAGAGTACTTAGGGTGACAATGACCATGGTGACAGTGCCCATGGTGTCATGCCCCTGGTGACACTGCTCATGGTGACAGTGCTCATGTTGGCAGTGCCATAAATAGCAGTGCTCTGTGTGGCAGTGCTCATGCTGACCATTCTCATTGTGACAGTGTCCATGTTTACAGTGATTATGGTGATAGATGTCACGGTGTCAGTACCCCCGTGGACAGTTCCCATGCTGACAAAGCCCATGGTGATATATCCCAATGTGACAGTGCCCAGGGTGACAGTGCCCATGATGACAGTACCCAGTGTGAGAAAGCCCATGATGACAGTTCTCACAGTGAATGTGCCCGTGGTGAATAGTGTCGATGATGAGAGTGCCAATAGTGACAGTGCTCATGGTGAAACTGCCCATGGAGACAATGCCCATGGTGATAGTGCTCATTGTGAGAACCCAACAGTGACAGTGCCAATTGTGATAGTCCCCGTGGTGACAGTTCTTACATTGAATGTGACCATGGTGATATTGCTCATGGTGACAGTGCTCATGGTGACAGTGCTCAAGGTTATGGTCTCCATGTTGACAGTGCCCATGGTGACATTTCTCATGGTGACTGTGCCTATGGTGAAAATTCTCATAGTGACAGTGCTCATGGTGACTGTGCCCATGGTGATATTACCCATGGTGACAGTACTCATGGTAAAAGTGCCCATGGTCACACTGCACATAGTGGCAGTGCAAAATGGTGACAGTGCCCATGGTGATATTGCTCATGGTGACATTGCTTATGGTGATATTCCCTACGGTGACAGTGTGTATTGTGAAACTGCACACAGTGATTGTGCTCATGGTGACAGTGTTCATGGCGATAGTGCCGATCGTGAATGTGCCCATGGTGACAGTGCCCATAGTCACAATTCTCACGGTGTAGTGCTCACGGTGACAGTGCCCATGGTG
Source organism: Mesoplodon mirus (assembly GCF_964341445.2). Classification (NCBI taxonomy): domain Eukaryota; kingdom Metazoa; phylum Chordata; class Mammalia; order Artiodactyla; family Ziphiidae; genus Mesoplodon; species Mesoplodon mirus. The sequence goes on along the minus strand of NW_028295808.1, from coordinate 1,700,612 downwards.
ACAATACACAGGGTGACAGTATTCATGGTGACATTGCTCATGGTGATAGTCCCCAAGATGAGAGTGCCCATGTTCACAACTCTCACGGTGATAGTGCCCATGGTGACAATACCCAGGGTAACATAGCTCATGGTAAAAGTGTTCATGGTGACAGTGCCCATGGTTACAGTACCTAAGGTGACAATTTCCATGGTGAGAGTGCTCATGGTGACAGTGCCCATGGTGACAATACCCAGGGTGTCCTGCCCATGGTGACAGTGATCAGGGTCACACTGCTCATGTGGACAGTGCCATAAGTGACAGTGCTCATTCTGGCAGTGCTCATGGTGCCATGCTCATGGGACAGTGCCCATGTTTACAGGGCTTACGGTGATAGATTTCATGGTGGCCGTGCCCATGGTGACAGTGCCCACGCTGACAAAGCCCAAGGTGATACTTCCCATTGTGACAGTGCCCACAGTGACAGTGCCCATTGTGACAGCACGCAGTGTGAGAAGGCCCATTGTGACAGTGCTCAAGGTGACCGTGCCCAAGGTGACAGTGCCCATGCTGAGAGTGCCAATAGTGACAGTGCTCATGGTGATAATGTCCTTAGAGACATTGCCCATGGTGATAGTGCTCATGGTGACAAACCCACAGTGACAATGCCAATGCTGATAGTCTCCGAGGTGACAGTTCTTACGTTGAATGTGACCATAGTGACAGTTCTCCTGGTGACAGTGCCTATGGTGAAAAATCTCATACTGACCGTGCTCATGGTGACAGTGCCCATGGTGATATTTCCCATGGTGACAGTATTCATGGTAAAGTGCCCATGGTGACAATGCACATGGTGGCAGTGCAAAATGTTGACAGTGCCCATGGTGATTTTGCTCATGGTGACATTGCTTAAGGTGATAGTCCTTACGGTGATAGTGTGTATGCTGAAACTGCACACAGTGACAGTGCTCATGGTGACAGTGTTCATGGCGATAGTGCCGATGGTGAATGTGCCCATGGTGACAGTGCCCATAGTCACAATTCTCACGGTGTAGTGCTCAAGGTGACAGTGCCCATGGTGACAATACCCAGGGTGACAGTATTCATGGTGATATTGCTCATGGTGATAGTGCCCATGGTGAGAATGCACATGTACACAACTCTCACGGTGATAGTGCCCATGGTGACAATACCCAGGGTGACAGAGCTCATGGTAAAAGTGCTCAAGGTGACAGTGCCCATGGTGACAGTACCTAAGGTGAGAATTCCTACAGTGCGAGAGCTCATGGTGAAAGTGCCCATGTTGGAAACACGCAGGGTGTCCTGCCCATTGTGAGAGTGATCATGTTGACACTGCTCATGTGGACAGTGACATAAGTGACAGTTTTCATGTGGACAGTGCCCATAGTTACAGTGTTTATGGTGATAGATGTTACGGTGGCCATGCTCACAGTGACAGTGTCCACCATGACAATGTCCAAAGTGATATTTCCCATTGTGACTGTGCCCACAGTGACAGAGCCCATGGTGAAAGTGCCCAAGATCACAGTGCCCATGGAGACAGTGCTAATGGTGACTGTGCCCAAGGTGACATCGCCCAGTGAGACAACAACCGTTTTGACAGTGCTCACGGTGACTGTGCCGATTCTGACAGTGCTTATGGTGATAGTGCCAATAGTGAGAGTGCTCACGGTGAAACTGCCCATGGAGACACTGCCCATGGTGATTGTGCTCATCGTGACAATTCCTCAGAGGCAGTGCCAATGGTGAGAGTTTCCGTGGTGACAGTTCTCACGGTGAAAGTGACCCTGTTGAAATTGCTCATGGTGACAATGCTCATGGTGACAGTGTTCATGGTGACAGTGCTCAAGGTGATAGTCTCCAGGTTGACAGTGCCCATGGTGACTGTTCACACGGGGACAGTTCTGATGGTGATAATGCTCTTAGTGACACTGCTCACGATGAAAGTGCCCATGTTGACAGTGACCACGGTGACTGTTCTTACCGTGATAGTGCCCATGGTGAGGGTGTTCATGGTGACAGTCCGCATGGAGGCTGTGTCCATGATGACAGAGCTCAGGGTGATAGTGCTCACAGTGATATTACTCACGTTGACATTGCCCAAGGTGACAATACCCACGGTGACAGTAATCATGGTGAAAGTGCCCATGGTGGCAGTTCACATAGGGACAGTTCTTGTGACAGTGCTCATGGTGGCAGTGCTCATGGTGACAGTGCTCTTGTTGACAGTACTCGTGGTGCAGTGACCATGGTGAGACTACTAATGGTGACACTGCCCATGGTGACAGTGCACGTGGTCATGGTGCATCTGGTGGCAGTGCAAAATAGTGACAGTGCCCATGGTTATATTGCTCATGGTGATAGTGCCCATGGTTACAGTGCCCATGGTTAGAGTGCTCATGGTGACAGTGCCCAGGGTGAAAGTGCCCCTGGTTACAGTGCACACCGTGAGAGTGCCCATGGTGTCTGTGCCCATGGTGACAGTTCTTATCATGAGAGTGTTCACGGTAGCAGTGTTCATGGTAGTAGTGCTCACGGAGGCATTGCCCACAATGAGAGTGCCCATGGTGAGAATACTGACTGTGACAGTTCCCATGATGACTTTTCTCTCTGTGACAGTGCCCATGGAGACACTGCCAACAGTGTCAATGCCCATGATGACAGTGCCCATGGTGACAGTGCCCATGGTACAATTGCCTATAGTGACAGTGCTCCCAGTGACAGTACCCATGGTAACAGTGACCATGGTGAAAGTGCTCATGGTGATAGTGTCCATGGTGGCAGGTCTCAGTGTGACAGTCCGCACTGTGCCAGTACCCATAGTGAAAGTGCTCACGATAAGAGTGCCCATGGTGACAGTGACCACAGTGAGAGTGCTCATGGTGGTAGTACTCACAGTAATAGTGCTCATGATGACAGTGCCGATGGTGACAGTGCTCACGGTGACAGTGCCCATGGTGATAGTGCCTATGGTGAGAGTCCACTTGTTGATAGTGCCCAAGGTGGCAGTTCCCATTGTGAAAGTGTTCGGGATGACACTGACCATGTTGTTAGTTCCCATGGGGACAATGCTCACGGTGATAGTGACCATGGTAACAGTGCACATGGTAGCCGTGCCCTTGGTGACAGTGCCCATGATGACAGGACTCATTGTGACAGTTCTCAGTGTGATAGTGCCCATGGTGACATTGCACATGGTGGCAGTGAAAAATGGTGACAGTGCCCATGTTGACAGTTCTCATGGTGACAGTGCACACGGTGACAACCCATGCAGACAGTACTCACGGTGACAGTTCTCTTTGTTGCAGTACCCATGGTGACAGTGCTCACAGTGATATTGCCCATGGTGGCAGTGCCCATGCTTACAGTTCCCATGGTGACACTGCCCATGATGACAGTACCCGTGGTGACAGTGCCCACGCAACCATTTCCTGTAGTGACAGTGCTCATGGTAACAGTGCCCATGGTGACAGTGACCATGGTGAGAATGCTCAAAGTGATAGTGCCAATGGTGACAGGGCTCATGGTGCCAGTCTGCACTGTGCCAGTACCCTTGGCGACAGTGCTCATGGTGACAGTGCTCACAGTGATAGTGCTCCCAGTAATAGTGCTCATCGTGACAGTGCTAATGGTGACAATACCCAAGTTGACAGTACTCATGTTGAAAATACCCATGGTGGCAGTTCTCATAGCGACAGTTCTCATGGTGACAGTGCTCATAATAGCAGTGCCCATGGTGGCAGTGCTCGTGGTGACAATGTTAATGGTGACAGTGCTCTTGGTGGCAGTTCCCATGGGGACAGTACCGATGGTGACTCTGCACATTGTAACAGTGCCCATGGTAACTGTGCTCATGGTGATAGTGCACATCGTGAAAGTGCCCATGGTCATAGTTCACCTAGTGACAGTGCTAAATAGTGACAGTGCACATGCTTACAGTGCTAATGGTGATCGTGCCCATAGTGACAGTGCACACGGTGATAATGGGTATTGTTACAGTGTTAATGGTGAGAGAGCCCAAGGTGGCAGTGCCCATGGTGACAGCGCCCAGTGTGACAAGGCCCATGGAGACAGTGCTCACGGTGACCGTGCCCCTGGTGACATTGCTGATGGTGAGAGTGCCAATAGTGTCAGTGCTCATGGTGATACTGCCCATGGAGACATTGCCCATGGTGATAGTGCTCATGGTGACAACCCCACGGTGACAGTGACAATGTTGATAATCCCTGAGGTGACAGTTCTTACGTTGAATGTGACCATGGCGACACTTCTCATGGTGACAGTGCCTACAGTGAAAATTCTCATAGTAACAGTGCTCATGGTGACAGTGCCCATGGTGATATTACCCATGGTGACAGTACTCATGGTAAAAGTGCCCATGGTGACACTGCACATGGTGGCAGTGCAATATGGTGACAGTGCCCATGGTGATATTGCTCATGGTGACATTGCTTATGGTAATAATCCTTACGGTGATAGTGTGTATGGTGAAACTGCACACAGTGACTGTGCTCTTGGTGACACTTTTAACAGTGATAGTGCCGATGGTGAATGTGCCCATGGTGACAGTGCCCATGGTGACAATACACAGGGTGACATTATTCATGGTGACATTGCTCATGGTGATAGTGCACATGGTGAGACTGCCCATGTACACAGCTCTCACGGTGATACTGCCCATGGTGACAACACCCAGGGTGAGAGAGCTCATGGTCAATGTGCTCAAGGTGACAGTGCCCATGGTGAAAACACCCAGGGTGTCCTGCCCATAGTGAGAGTGATCATGGTGACACTGCTCATGTGGACAGTGCCATAAGTGACAGTGCTCACTGTGGCACTGCTCATGTGGACAGTGCTCATGGTTACAGTGCTTATGGTGATAGATGTTACGGTGGCCATGCTCACAGTGACAGTGCCCACGATGACAAAGCCCATGGTGATACTTCCCATTGTGAGAGTGCCCATTGTGAAAGAGCCCATGGTGAAAGTGCCCAGGATCACAGTGCCCATGGTGACAGTTCTAATGGTGACTGTGCCCATGGTAACTGCACCCAGTGTGACAACACCCATTGTGACAGTGCTCACGGTGACTGTGCCGATGCTGAGAGTGCCGATGGTGATAGTGCCAATAGTGAGAGTGCTCACGGTGAAACTGCCCATGGAGACAATGCCCATGGTGATAGTGCTCATCGTGACAATCCCACGGAGGCAGTGCCAATGGTGAGAGTTCCCGTGGTGACAGTTCTCATGGTGAAAGTGACCCTGTTGAAATTGCTCATGGTGACAATGCTCACGGTGACAGTGTTCATGGTGACAGTGCTTGAGGTGATAGTCTCCATGTTGACAGTGCCCTTGATGACTGTTCTCATGGTGACAGTGCCTATGGTGATAATGCTCTTAGTGACAGTCCTCATGGTAAATGTGCCCATGGTGACAGTGACGACGGTGACTGTTCTCACCGTGATAGTGCGCATGGTGACAGTGTTCATGGTGAGAGTCCGCATTGAGGCTGTGCCCATGGTGACAGTGCTCAGGGTGATAGTGCTCACAGTGATATTGCTCACGTTGACACTGCCCAAGGTGACAATACCCACGATGACAGTAATCATGGTGAAAGTGCCCATGGTGGCAGTTCTTGTGACAGTGCTCATGGTGGCAGTGCTCGTGGTGACAGTGCTCTTGGTGACAGTGATCATGGTGCAGTGCCCATGGTGAGACTCCCAGTGGTGACACTGCCCATGGTGACAGTGCACATGGTCATGGTGCATCTGGTGGCAGTGCAAAATAGTGAGAGTGCCCATGGTGATATTGCTCATGGTGATAGTGCCCATGGTGAGAGTGCCCATGGTTAGAGTGCTCATGGTGACAGTGCCCATGGTGACAGTTCCCCTGGTGACAGTGCACAACGTGAGAGTACCCATGTTGTCTGTGCCCATGGTGACAGTTCTTATCATGATAGTGCAAACGGTAGCAGTGTTCATGGTAATAGTGCTCACGGTGGCAGTGCCCACAATGAGAGTGCCCATGGTGAGAATACTGACTGTGACAGAGCCCATGGTGACATTTCTCTCTGTCACAGAGCCTTTGGGTAGAGTTAGCATGGTGAAATTTCTCACAGTGATTGTGCCCATTGTTTCAGTGCTCATAGTGACAAGACCCATGGCGCCAGTGCCCATCATGGCATCTCTCACGGTGATAGTGATAACGGTGACAGTGCCCATGGTGATATTACCCATGGTGACAGTACGCAGTGATAAAGTGCTCATGGTGACAGTACCTAAAGTGATAGTGCACATGCTGGCAGTGCAAAATGGTGACAGTGCCCATGGTGACATTGCTTAATGTGATAGTCCTTGCGGTGATAGTGCACATGGTGACACTGCCCACCGTGACAGGGCTCTTGTTGACAGTGCTCACGGTGATAGTGCCAATGTTGGAAGTGCCCATCGGTAAAGGGCCCATTATGACAGTTCTTATGGTGAGAGTGGTCAGAGTGGCAGTGCTCATGGTGAAAGTGCCCATGGTGACAGAGCTCACGGTGACAGTGCCCATAGTTATAGTGTCCATGGTGACATTACAAACAGTGAAATTGTCCATGGGGTCACTGCCCATGGTGACAGTGCCCATGGTCACAACCTTCACTGTGACAGTGCTTACCGTGACAGTGCCCATGGTGACAGTGACCACGGTGACAGTTCTAACGGTAATAGTGCCCATGATGACAGTGCTCATGGTGACAGTCCACATTGTGCCAGTGCCCAAGGTGACAGTGCTCATGGTGACATTGCCCAAAGTCACAATACCCATGGTGACAGTGCCCAAGCTGACAGTTCTCATGGAGATAGTGCCCATGGTGACAGTGCACATGGTGATACTGAGAATGGTGACAGTGCTTATGGTGACAGTGGTAATGGTTGCAGTACCCATGGTGATAGTGCTGAAAGTGACAGTACCCTTGGTGATAGTGTCCATGGTGAGTGTGCTCACATTAATAGTGCCCATGGTGGAGGTTCCCATTGTCAATGTGTTCATGGTGACAGTGCCCATGTTGGTAGTTACCATGGTGACAGTGCTCACGGTGATAGTGACCATGGTAATGGTACACATGGTGGTTGTGCCCTTGGTGACACTGCCCATGATGACATTACTCATGGTGACAGTGCTCACGGTGATAGTGCCCATGGTGATAGTGCACATGGTGGTAGTGCACATGGCAGCAGTGAAAAATGGTGACAGTGCCCATGCTGACAGTTCTCATAGTGACAGTGCACACGGTTACAACCCATGCTGACAGTGCTCATGGTAGCAGTACCCGTGGTGACAGAGCTTACAGTGACAGTGCTCATGGTAGCAGTACCCGTGGTGACAGAGCTTACAGTGATAGTGCACATGGTTGCATTGCCCATGGTGGCACTGAAGATGGGGACAATGCCCATGATGACAGTGCCCATGGTGACAGTGCCCACAGTGCCATTGCCTATGGTGACAGTGCTGACAGTCACAATACCCATAGTAACAGTTACCACGGTGAGATTGCTCATGGTGATAGTGTCCTTGGTGAGAGTGCTCACGGTGGTAGTACTCACAGTAATAGTGCTCATGGTGACAGTGCCGATGGTGATAGTGCCCATGGTGGCAGTTCCCATGGTGAAAGTGCTCATGATGACTTTGCCCATGTTGGTAGTTCCCATGGTGAGAGTACTCACGGTGATAGTGACCATGGTAACACTGCACATGGTGGCCGTGCCCTTGGTGACAGTGCCCGTGTTGACAGGACTCAGGGTGACAGTTCTCATGGTGATAGTGCCCATGGTGACATTTCAGATGGTGGCAGTGAAAAATGGTGACAGTGCCCATGTTGACAGTTCTCATGGTGACAGTGCACACGGTGACAACTCATGAAGACAGTACTCACGGTGAGAGTTATCTTTGTTGCAGTACCCATGGTGACAGTGCTCACAGTGATATTGCCCATGGTGGCCGTGCCCATGTTTACAGTTCCCATGGTGACACTGCCCATGATGACAGTGCCCATGGTGACAGTGCCCATGTTCACAATTCTCACAGTGATAATGCCAATGGTGAGAGTACCTAGGTTGACAATGCACATGGTGACAGTGCACATGGTGTCACGCCTATGGTGACAGTGCTCATGGTGACAGTTCTCATGTTGGCATTGCCATAAATAACAGTGCTCATTGTGGCAGTGCTTATGGTGACCGTGCTCATGGGGACAGTGCCCATATTTACATTGCTTATGGTGATAGATGTCACGGTGACACTGCACACAGGGACAGTGCCCAGCGTGACAAAGCCCATGGTGACACTTCCCATTGTGACAGTGCTCACGGTGACGGTGCCCATGGTGACAGCGCCCAGTGTGACAAGGCCCATGGTGACAGTGCTCAAGGTGACTGTGCTCATGGTGACAGTGTGCACGTTTACAGTGTTTATGCTGATAGATGTAACGGTGTCAGTGCCCACGGGGACAGTGCCCAGGCTGACAAATTCCATGGTGATACTTCCCATTGTGAAAGAGCCCATGGTGACAGCGCCCAGTTTGACAAGGCCCAAGGTGACACAGCTCACGGTGACCATGCCCATTGTGACAGTGCCGATGGTGAGAGTGCCAATAATGACAGTTCTCATGGTGAAACTGCCCATGGAGATATTGCCCATGGTGATAGTGCTCATGGTGACAACCCCACGGTGACAGTGACAATGGTGATAGTCCCCGTGGTGACAGTTCTTACGTTGAATGTGACCATGGTGACAGTTCTCATGGTGACAGTGCCTATGGTGAAAATTCTCATAGTGGCACTGCTCATGGTGACAGTGCCCATGGTGATATTACCCATGGTGACGGTACTCATGGTAAAAGTGCCCATGGTGACACTGCACATGGTGGCAGTGCAAAATGTTGACAGTGCCCATGGTGATATTGCTCATGGTGACATTGCTTATGGTGATAGTCCTTCCAGTAATAGTGTGTATGGTGAAACTGCACACAGTGACAGTGCTTATGGTGACAGTGCCCTTGGTGGCTGTTCCCATGGGCACAGTACCGATGGTGACACTGTGCATTGTTACAGTTCCCATGGTAATCGTGCTCACGGTGATAGTGCACGTCCTGACAGTGCCCATGGTGGTAGTTCACCTGGTGACAGTGCTAAATAGTGACAGTGCACATGCTGACAGTGCTCATGGTGATAGTGCCCATGAGACAGTGCACACGGTGATAATAGGCATTGTAACAGTGTTCATGGTGACAGAGCCCAAGGTGGCAGTAGCCATGGTGACAGTGCCCACAATGACAGTGCCCAAAGTGACAGTGCCGACAGTAACAGTTCCCATGGTGGCACATCTCATGGTGACGGTGCCCATGGGGACAGTTAGCATGGTGAGATTTCTCACGGTTATAGTGCCCGTTGTGACAGTGCTCTCAGTGAGAAGGCCCATGGTGCCAGTGCCCATATAGACATTCTGCTCGGTAACATTTCTCACGGCGAAAGTGCCTATGGTGATATTACCAATGGTGACACTGCACATGGTGGCTGTGCAAGATGGTAAGAGTGCCCATGGTGACATTGTTCATGGTGACATTGCTTACAGTGATAATCCTTATGGTGACTGTGTGCATGGTAACAATGCACACAGTGACAATGTTCACTGTGACAGTGTTCACAGTGATAGTTCCCATGGTGAGAGTGTCCATGGTAACAGTGCCCATAGTCACAATTCTCATGGTGTAGTGCTCACAGTGACAGTGCCCATGGTGAAAATACCCAGGGTGACAGTACTCATGGTGACCGTGTTCATGGTGACAGTGCGCATGGTGACACTGCCCACCATGACAGTGCTCTTGTTGACAGTGCTCAAGGTGATAGTGCCAATGTTGGAAGTGCTCATCATGAAAGTGCCCACGGTGACAGTTCTTATGGTGAGAGTGGTCACAGTGGCACTGCTCATGGTGAAAGTGCCCAAGGTGACAGAGCTCACGGTGACAGTGCCCTTAGTTATAGTGTCCATGGTGACAGTACTAACAGTGAAATTGACCATGGGGACACTACCCATAGTAACAGTGCACATGGTCAGAACCCTCACAGTGATAGTGCTCACAGTGACAGTGCCCTTGGTGATAGTGACCACGGTGACCTTTATAATGTTGATAGAGCCCATGATGACAGTGCTTATTGTGACAGTCCACATTGTGCCACTGCCCAAGGTGACAGTGCTCATGGTGACAGTGCCCAAAGTCACAATACCCATGGTGACAGTGCCGATGCTGACAGTTCTCCTGGTGATAGTGCCCATGGTGACAGTGCACATGGTGATACTGAGAATGGTGACAGTGATAACGGTGACAGTGGTCATGGTTGCAGTACCCATGGTGATAGTTCTGAAACTGACAGTGCCCTTGGTGATAGTGCCCATGGTGAGTGTGCTCACATTAATAGTGCCGTGGTGGCAGTTCCCATTGTGAAAGTGCTCATGATGACAGTGCCCATGTTGGTAGTTCCCATGGTGACAGTGCTCACGGTGATAGTGACCATGGTAACAGTGCACATGGTGGCTCTGCCCTTGGTGAAAGTGCCCATGATGAGAGTGCTCATGGTGACAGTGCTCATAATAGCAGTGCCCAAGGTGCCAGTGCTCGTGGTGACAGTGTTAATGGTGACAGTGTTCTTGGTGGCAGTTCGTATGGGGACAATACCGATGATGACACTGTGCATTGTTACAGTGCCCATGGTATTTGTGCTCATGGTGACAGTGCAAATCGTGATAGTGCCCATGGTGGTAGTTCACCTGGTGACAGTGCTAAATAGTGACAGTGCACATTCTGACAGTGCTCATGGTGATAGTGCCCATGGTGAGAGAGCACACGGTGATAATTTGCATTGTTACAGTGTTCATGGTGAGAGAGCCCAAGGTGGCAATGGCCATGGTGACACTGTCCACAATGACAGTGCCCATGGGGACAGTGCCAACAGTGACAATGCCCATGGTGACCCTTCTCACAGTAAGAGTCCCCATGGGGACAGTTAGCATGTTGAGATTTCTCTCGGTGATAGTTCCCATTGTGACAGTGCTCACAGTGACAATGCCCATGGTGCCAGTGCCCATAGAGATATTTTGCACGGTCACATTTCTCACGGTGAAAGTGCCTATGGTGATATTACCCATGGTGACACTGCACATGCTGGCAGTGCAAAATGGTGACAGTGCCCATGGTGACATTCCTCATGGTGACTTTGCTTACAGTGATAGTCCTCATGGTGACAGTGCGCATGGTGACACTGCACACAGTGATAGTGTTCATGGTTACAGTGTTCACGGTGATAGTTCCCATGGTGAGAGTGTCCAGGGTGACAGTGCCCATAGTCACAATTCTCACGGTGTAGTGTTCACAGTGACAGTGCCCATGGTGTAAATACACAGGGTGACAGTGCTCATGGTGATAGTGCCCATGGTGACAGTGCCCATGTTCACAATTCTCACAGTGATAATGCCTATGATGAGAGTACTTAGGGTGACAATGACCATGGTGACAGTGCCCATGGTGTCATGCCCCTGGTGACACTGCTCATGGTGACAGTGCTCATGTTGGCAGTGCCATAAATAGCAGTGCTCTGTGTGGCAGTGCTCATGCTGACCGTTCTCATTGTGACAGTGTCCATGTTTACAGTGATTATGGTGATAGATGTCACGGTGTCAGTACCCCCGTGGACAGTTCCCATGCTGACAAAGCCCATGGTGATATATCCCAATGTGACAGTGCCCAGGGTGACAGTGCCCATGATGACAGTACCCAGTGTGAGAAAGCCCATGATGACAGTTCTCACAGTGAATGTGCCCGTGGTGAATAGTGCCGATGATGAGAGTGCCAATAGTGACAGTGCTCATGGTGAAACTGCCCATGGAGACAATGCCCATGGTGATAGTGCTCATTGTGAGAACCCAACAGTGACAGTGCCAATTGTGATAGTCCCCGTGGTGACAGTTCTTACATTGAATGTGACCATGGTGATATTGCTCATGGTGACAGTGCTCATGGTGACAGTGCTCAAGGTTATGGTCTCCATGTTGACAGTGCCCATGGTGACATTTCTCATGGTGACTGTGCCTATGGTGAAAATTCTCATAGTGACAGTGCTCATGGTGACTGTGCCCATGGTGATATTACCCATGGTGACAGTACTCATGGTAAAAGTGCCCATGGTCACACTGCACATAGTGGCAGTGCAAAATGGTGACAGTGCCCATGGTGATATTGCTCATGGTGACATTGCTTATGGTGATATTCCCTACGGTGACAGTGTGTATTGTGAAACTGCACACAGTGATTGTGCTCATGGTGACAGTGTTCATGGCGATAGTGCCGATCGTGAATGTGCCCATGGTGACAGTGCCCATAGTCACAATTCTCACGGTGTAGTGCTCACGGTGACAGTGCCCATGGTGACAATACACAGGGTGACAGTATTCATGGTGACATTGCTCATGGTGATAGTCCCCAAGATGAGAGTGCCCATGTTCACAACTCTCACGGTGATAGTGCCCATGGTGACAATACCCAGGGTAACATAGCTCATGGTAAAAGTGTTCATGGTGACAGTGCCCATGGTTACAGTACCTAAGGTGACAATTTCCATGGTGAGAGTGCTCATGGTGACAGTGCCCATGGTGACAATACCCAGGGTGTCCTGCCCATGGTGACAGTGATCAGGGTCACACTGCTCATGTGGACAGTGCCATAAGTGACAGTGCTCATTCTGGCAGTGCTCATGGTGCCATGCTCATGGGACAGTGCCCATGTTTACAGGGCTTATGGTGATAGATTTCATGGTGGTCGTGCCCATGGTGACAGTGCCCACGCTGACAAAGCCCAAGGTGATACTTCCCATTGTGACAGTGCCCACAGTGACAGTGCCCATTGTGACAGCACGCAGTGTGAGAAGGCCCATTGTGACAGTGCTCAAGGTGACCGTGCCCAAGGTGACAGTGCCCATGCTGAGAGTGCCAATAGTGACAGTGCTCATGGTGATAATGTCCTTAGAGACATTGCCCATGGTGATAGTGCTCATGGTGACAAACCCACAGTGACAATGCCAATGCTGATAGTCTCCGAGGTGACAGTTCTTACGTTGAATGTGACCATGGTGACAGTTCTCCTGGTGACAGTGCCTATGGTGAAAAATCTCATACTGACTGTGCTCATGGTGACAGTGCCCATGGTGATATTTCCCATGGTGACAGTATTCATGGTAAAGTGCCCATGGTGACAGTGCACATGGTGGCAGTGCAAAATGTTGACAGTGCCCATGGTGATTTTGCTCATGGTGACATTGCTTAAGGTGATAGTCCTTACGGTGATAGTGTGTATGCTGAAACTGCACACAGTGACAGTGCTCATGGTGACAGTGTTCATGGCGATAGTGCCGATGGTGAATGTGCCCATGGTGACAGTGCCCATAGTCACAATTCTCACGGTGTAGTGCTCAAGGTGACAGTGCCCATGGTGACAATACCCAGGGTGACAGTATTCATGGTGATATTGCTCATGGTGATAGTGCCCATGGTGAGAATGCACATGTACACAACTCTCACGGTGATAGTGCCCATGGTGACAATACCCAGGGTGACAGAGCTCATGGTAAAAGTGCTCAAGGTGACAGTGCCCATGGTGACAGTACCTAAGGTGAGAATTCCTACAGTGCGAGAGCTCATGGTGAAAGTGCCCATGTTGGAAACACGCAGGGTGTCCTGCCCATTGTGAGAGTGATCATGTTGACACTGCTCATGTGGACAGTGACATAAGTGACAGTTTTCATGTGGACAGTGCCCATAGTTACAGTGTTTATGGTGATAGATGTTACGGTGGCCATGCTCACAGTGACAGTGTCCACCATGACAATGTCCAAAGTGATATTTCCCATTGTGACTGTGCCCACAGTGACAGAGCCCATGGTGAAAGTGCCCAAGATCACAGTGCCCATGGAGACAGTGCTAATGGTGACTGTGCCCAAGGTGACATCGCCCAGTGAGACAACAACCGTTTTGACAGTGCTCACGGTGACTGTGCCGATTCTGACAGTGCTTATGGTGATAGTGCCAATAGTGAGAGTGCTCACGGTGAAACTGCCCATGGAGACACTGCCCATGGTGATTGTGCTCATCGTGACAATTCCTCAGAGGCAGTGCCAATGGTGAGAGTTTCCGTGGTGACAGTTCTCACGGTGAAAGTGACCCTGTTGAAATTGCTCATGGTGACAATGCTCATGGTGACAGTGTTCATGGTGACAGTGCTCAAGGTGATAGTCTCCAGGTTGACAGTGCCCATGGTGACTGTTCACACGGGGACAGTTCTGATGGTGATAATGCTCTTAGTGACACTGCTCACGATGAAAGTGCCCATGTTGACAGTGACCACGGTGACTGTTCTTACCGTGATAGTGCCCATGGTGAGGGTGTTCATGGTGACAGTCCGCATGGAGGCTGTGTCCATGATGACAGAGCTCAGGGTGATAGTGCTCACAGTGATATTACTCACGTTGACATTGCCCAAGGTGACAATACCCACGGTGACAGTAATCATGGTGAAAGTGCCCATGGTGGCAGTTCACATAGGGACAGTTCTTGTGACAGTGCTCATGGTGGCAGTGCTCATGGTGACAGTGCTCTTGTTGACAGTACTCGTGGTGCAGTGACCATGGTGAGACTACTAATGGTGACACTGCCCATGGTGACAGTGCACATGGTCATGGTGCATCTGGTGGCAGTGCAAAATAGTGACAGTGCCCATGGTTATATTGCTCATGGTGATAGTGCCCATGGTTACAGTGCCCATGGTTAGAGTGCTCATGGTGACAGTGCCCAGGGTGAAAGTGCCCCTGGTTACAGTGCACACCGTGAGAGTGCCCATGGTGTCTGTGCCCATGGTGACAGTTCTTATCATGAGAGTGTTCACGGTAGCAGTGTTCATGGTAGTAGTGCTCACGGAGGCATTGCCCACAATGAGAGTGCCCATGGTGAGAATACTGACTGTGACAGTTCCCATGATGACTTTTCTCTCTGTGACAGTGCCCATGGAGACACTGCCAACAGTGTCAATGCCCATGATGACAGTGCCCATGGTGACAGTGCCCATGGTACAATTGCCTATAGTGACAGTGCTCCCAGTGACAGTACCCATGGTAACAGTGACCATGGTGAAAGTGCTCATGGTGATAGTGTCCATGGTGGCAGGTCTCAGTGTGACAGTCCGCACTGTGCCAGTACCCATAGTGAAAGTGCTCATGATAAGAGTGCCCATGGTGACAGTGACCACAGTGAGAGTGCTCATGGTGGTAGTACTCACAGTAATAGTGCTCATGATGACAGTGCCGATGGTGACAGTGCTCACGGTGACAGTGCCCATGGTGATAGTGCCTATGGTGAGAGTCCACTTGTTGATAGTGCCCAAGGTGGCAGTTCCCATTGTGAAAGTGTTCGGGATGACACTGACCATGTTGTTAGTTCCCATGGGGACAATGCTCACGGTGATAGTGACCATGGTAACAGTGCACATGGTAGCCGTGCCCTTGGTGACAGTGCCCATGATGACAGGACTCATTGTGACAGTTCTCAGTGTGATAGTGCCCATGGTGACATTGCACATGGTGGCAGTGAAAAATGGTGACAGTGCCCATGTTGACAGTTCTCATGGTGACAGTGCACACGGTGACAACCCATGCAGACAGTACTCACGGTGACAGTTCTCTTTGTTGCAGTACCCATGGTGACAGTGCTCACAGTGATATTGCCCATGGTGGCAGTGCCCATGCTTACAGTTCCCATGGTGACACTGCCCATGATGACAGTACCCGTGGTGACAGTGCCCACGCAACCATTTCCTGTAGTGACAGTGCTCATGGTAACAGTGCCCATGGTGACAGTGACCATGGTGAGAATGCTCAAAGTGATAGTGCCAATGGTGACAGGGCTCATGGTGCCAGTCTGCACTGTGCCAGTACCCTTGGCGACAGTGCTCATGGTGACAGTGCTCACAGTGATAGTGCTCCCAGTAATAGTGCTCATCGTGACAGTGCTAATGGTGACAATACCCAAGTTGACAGTACTCATGTTGAAAATACCCATGGTGGCAGTTCTCATAGCGACAGTTCTCATGGTGACAGTGCTCATAATAGCAGTGCCCATGGTGGCAGTGCTCGTGGTGACAATGTTAATGGTGACAGTGCTCTTGGTGGCAGTTCCCATGGGGACAGTACCGATGGTGACTCTGCACATTGTAACAGTGCCCATGGTAACTGTGCTCATGGTGATAGTGCACATCGTGAAAGTGCCCATGGTCATAGTTCACCTAGTGACAGTGCTAAATAGTGACAGTGCACATGCTTACAGTGCTAATGGTGATCGTGCCCATAGTGACAGTGCACACGGTGATAATGGGTATTGTTACAGTGTTAATGGTGAGAGAGCCCAAGGTGGCAGTGCCCATGGTGACAGCGCCCAGTGTGACAAGGCCCATGGAGACAGTGCTCACGGTGACCGTGCCCCTGGTGACATTGCTGATGGTGAGAGTGCCAATAGTGTCAGTGCTCATGGTGATACTGCCCATGGAGACATTGCCCATGGTGATAGTGCTCATGGTGACAACCCCACGGTGACAGTGACAATGTTGATAATCCCTGAGGTGACAGTTCTTACGTTGAATGTGACCATGGCGACACTTCTCATGGTGACAGTGCCTACAGTGAAAATTCTCATAGTAACAGTGCTCATGGTGACAGTGCCCATGGTGATATTACCCATGGTGACAGTACTCATGGTAAAAGTGCCCATGGTGACACTGCACATGGTGGCAGTGCAATATGGTGACAGTGCCCATGGTGATATTGCTCATGGTGACATTGCTTATGGTAATAATCCTTACGGTGATAGTGTGTATGGTGAAACTGCACACAGTGACTGTGCTCTTGGTGACACTTTTAACAGTGATAGTGCCGATGGTGAATGTGCCCATGGTGACAGTGCCCATGGTGACAATACACAGGGTGACATTATTCATGGTGACATTGCTCATGGTGATAGTGCACATGGTGAGACTGCCCATGTACACAGCTCTCACGGTGATACTGCCCATGGTGACAACACCCAGGGTGAGAGAGCTCATGGTCAATGTGCTCAAGGTGACAGTGCCCATGGTGAAAACACCCAGGGTGTCCTGCCCATAGTGAGAGTGATCATGGTGACACTGCTCATGTGGACAGTGCCATAAGTGACAGTGCTCACTGTGGCACTGCTCATGTGGACAGTGCTCATGGTTACAGTGCTTATGGTGATAGATGTTACGGTGGCCATGCTCACAGTGACAGTGCCCACGATGACAAAGCCCATGGTGATACTTCCCATTGTGAGAGTGCCCATTGTGAAAGAGCCCATGGTGAAAGTGCCCAGGATCACAGTGCCCATGGTGACAGTTCTAATGGTGACTGTGCCCATGGTAACTGCACCCAGTGTGACAACACCCATTGTGACAGTGCTCACGGTGACTGTGCCGATGCTGAGAGTGCCGATGGTGATAGTGCCAATAGTGAGAGTGCTCACGGTGAAACTGCCCATGGAGACAATGCCCATGGTGATAGTGCTCATCGTGACAATCCCACGGAGGCAGTGCCAATGGTGAGAGTTCCCGTGGTGACAGTTCTCATGGTGAAAGTGACCCTGTTGAAATTGCTCATGGTGACAATGCTCACGGTGACAGTGTTCATGGTGACAGTGCTTGAGGTGATAGTCTCCATGTTGACAGTGCCCTTGATGACTGTTCTCATGGTGACAGTGCCTATGGTGATAATGCTCTTAGTGACAGTCCTCATGGTAAATGTGCCCATGGTGACAGTGACGACGGTGACTGTTCTCACCGTGATAGTGCGCATGGTGACAGTGTTCATGGTGAGAGTCCGCATTGAGGCTGTGCCCATGGTGACAGTGCTCAGGGTGATAGTGCTCACAGTGATATTGCTCACGTTGACACTGCCCAAGGTGACAATACCCACGATGACAGTAATCATGGTGAAAGTGCCCATGGTGGCAGTGCTCGTGGTGACAGTGCTCTTGGTGACAGTGATCATGGTGCAGTGCCCATGGTGAGACTCCCAGTGGTGACACTGCCCATGGTGACAGTGCACATGGTCATGGTGCATCTGGTGGCAGTGCAAAATAGTGAGAGTGCCCATGGTGATATTGCTCATGGTGATAGTGCCCATGGTGAGAGTGCCCATGGTTAGAGTGCTCATGGTGACAGTGCCCATGGTGACAGTTCCCCTGGTGACAGTGCACAACGTGAGAGTACCCATGTTGTCTGTGCCCATGGTGACAGTTCTTATCATGATAGTGCAAACGGTAGCAGTGTTCATGGTAATAGTGCTCACGGTGGCAGTGCCCACAATGAGAGTGCCCATGGTGAGAATACTGACTGTGACAGAGCCCATGGTGACATTTCTCTCTGTCACAGAGCCTTTGGGTAGAGTTAGCATGGTGAAATTTCTCACAGTGATTGTGCCCATTGTTTCAGTGCTCATAGTGACAAGACCCATGGCGCCAGTGCCCATCATGGCATCTCTCACGGTGATAGTGATAACGGTGACAGTGCCCATGGTGATATTACCCATGGTGACAGTACGCAGTGATAAAGTGCTCATGGTGACAGTACCTAAAGTGATAGTGCACATGCTGGCAGTGCAAAATGGTGACAGTGCCCATGGTGACATTGCTTAATGTGATAGTCCTTGCGGTGATAGTGCACATGGTGACACTGCCCACCGTGACAGGGCTCTTGTTGACAGTGCTCACGGTGATAGTGCCAATGTTGGAAGTGCCCATCGGTAAAGGGCCCATTATGACAGTTCTTATGGTGAGAGTGGTCAGAGTGGCAGTGCTCATGGTGAAAGTGCCCATGGTGACAGAGCTCACGGTGACAGTGCCCATAGTTATAGTGTCCATGGTGACATTACAAACAGTGAAATTGTCCATGGGGTCACTGCCCATGGTGACAGTGCCCATGGTCACAACCTTCACTGTGACAGTGCTTACCGTGACAGTGCCCATGGTGACAGTGACCACGGTGACAGTTCTAACGGTAATAGTGCCCATGATGACAGTGCTCATGGTGACAGTCCACATTGTGCCAGTGCCCAAGGTGACAGTGCTCATGGTGACATTGCCCAAAGTCACAATACCCATGGTGACAGTGCCCAAGCTGACAGTTCTCATGGAGATAGTGCCCATGGTGACAGTGCACATGGTGATACTGAGAATGGTGACAGTGCTTATGGTGACAGTGGTAATGGTTGCAGTACCCATGGTGATAGTGCTGAAAGTGACAGTACCCTTGGTGATAGTGTCCATGGTGAGTGTGCTCACATTAATAGTGCCCATGGTGGAGGTTCCCATTGTCAATGTGTTCATGGTGACAGTGCCCATGTTGGTAGTTACCATGGTGACAGTGCTCACGGTGATAGTGACCATGGTAATGGTACACATGGTGGTTGTGCCCTTGGTGACACTGCCCATGATGACATTACTCATGGTGACAGTGCTCACGGTGATAGTGCCCATGGTGATAGTGCACATGGTGGTAGTGCACATGGCAGCAGTGAAAAATGGTGACAGTGCCCATGCTGACAGTTCTCATAGTGACAGTGCACACGGTTACAACCCATGCTGACAGTGCTCATGGTAGCAGTACCCGTGGTGACAGAGCTTACAGTGACAGTGCTCATGGTAGCAGTACCCGTGGTGACAGAGCTTACAGTGATAGTGCACATGGTTGCATTGCCCATGGTGGCACTGAAGATGGGGACAATGCCCATGATGACAGTGCCCATGGTGACAGTGCCCACAGTGCCATTGCCTATGGTGACAGTGCTGACAGTCACAATACCCATAGTAACAGTTACCACGGTGAGATTGCTCATGGTGATAGTGTCCTTGGTGAGAGTGCTCACGGTGGTAGTACTCACAGTAATAGTGCTCATGGTGACAGTGCCGATGGTGATAGTGCCCATGGTGGCAGTTCCCATGGTGAAAGTGCTCATGATGACTTTGCCCATGTTGGTAGTTCCCATGGTGAGAGTACTCACGGTGATAGTGACCATGGTAACACTGCACATGGTGGCCGTGCCCTTGGTGACAGTGCCCGTGTTGACAGGACTCAGGGTGACAGTTCTCATGGTGATAGTGCCCATGGTGACATTTCAGATGGTGGCAGTGAAAAATGGTGACAGTGCCCATGTTGACAGTTCTCATGGTGACAGTGCACACGGTGACAACTCATGAAGACAGTACTCACGGTGAGAGTTATCTTTGTTGCAGTACCCATGGTGACAGTGCTCACAGTGATATTGCCCATGGTGGCCGTGCCCATGTTTACAGTTCCCATGGTGACACTGCCCATGATGACAGTGCCCATGGTGACAGTGCCCATGTTCACAATTCTCACAGTGATAATGCCAATGGTGAGAGTACCTAGGTTGACAATGCACATGGTGACAGTGCACATGGTGTCACGCCTATGGTGACAGTGCTCATGGTGACAGTTCTCATGTTGGCATTGCCATAAATAACAGTGCTCATTGTGGCAGTGCTTATGGTGACCGTGCTCATGGGGACAGTGCCCATATTTACATTGCTTATGGTGATAGATGTCACGGTGACACTGCACACAGGGACAGTGCCCAGCGTGACAAAGCCCATGGTGACACTTCCCATTGTGACAGTGCTCACGGTGACGGTGCCCATGGTGACAGCGCCCAGTGTGACAAGGCCCATGGTGACAGTGCTCAAGGTGACTGTGCTCATGGTGACAGTGTGCACGTTTACAGTGTTTATGCTGATAGATGTAACGGTGTCAGTGCCCACGGGGACAGTGCCCAGGCTGACAAATTCCATGGTGATACTTCCCATTGTGAAAGAGCCCATGGTGACAGCGCCCAGTTTGACAAGGCCCAAGGTGACACAGCTCACGGTGACCATGCCCATTGTGACAGTGCCGATGGTGAGAGTGCCAATAATGACAGTTCTCATGGTGAAACTGCCCATGGAGATATTGCCCATGGTGATAGTGCTCATGGTGACAACCCCACGGTGACAGTGACAATGGTGATAGTCCCCGTGGTGACAGTTCTTACGTTGAATGTGACCATGGTGACAGTTCTCATGGTGACAGTGCCTATGGTGAAAATTCTCATAGTGGCACTGCTCATGGTGACAGTGCCCATGGTGATATTACCCATGGTGACGGTACTCATGGTAAAAGTGCCCATGGTGACACTGCACATGGTGGCAGTGCAAAATGTTGACAGTGCCCATGGTGATATTGCTCATGGTGACATTGCTTATGGTGATAGTCCTTCCAGTAATAGTGTGTATGGTGAAACTGCACACAGTGACAGTGCTTATGGTGACAGTGCCCTTGGTGGCTGTTCCCATGGGCACAGTACCGATGGTGACACTGTGCATTGTTACAGTTCCCATGGTAATCGTGCTCACGGTGATAGTGCACGTCCTGACAGTGCCCATGGTGGTAGTTCACCTGGTGACAGTGCTAAATAGTGACAGTGCACATGCTGACAGTGCTCATGGTGATAGTGCCCATGAGACAGTGCACACGGTGATAATAGGCATTGTAACAGTGTTCATGGTGACAGAGCCCAAGGTGGCAGTAGCCATGGTGACAGTGCCCACAATGACAGTGCCCAAAGTGACAGTGCCGACAGTAACAGTTCCCATGGTGGCACATCTCATGGTGACGGTGCCCATGGGGACAGTTAGCATGGTGAGATTTCTCACGGTTATAGTGCCCGTTGTGACAGTGCTCTCAGTGAGAAGGCCCATGGTGCCAGTGCCCATATAGACATTCTGCTCGGTAACATTTCTCACGGCGAAAGTGCCTATGGTGATATTACCAATGGTGACACTGCACATGGTGGCTGTGCAAGATGGTAAGAGTGCCCATGGTGACATTGTTCATGGTGACATTGCTTACAGTGATAATCCTTATGGTGACTGTGTGCATGGTAACAATGCACACAGTGACAATGTTCACTGTGACAGTGTTCACAGTGATAGTTCCCATGGTGAGAGTGTCCATGGTAACAGTGCCCATAGTCACAATTCTCATGGTGTAGTGCTCACAGTGACAGTGCCCATGGTGAAAATACCCAGGGTGACAGTACTCATGGTGACCGTGTTCATGGTGACAGTGCGCATGGTGACACTGCCCACCATGACAGTGCTCTTGTTGACAGTGCTCAAGGTGATAGTGCCAATGTTGGAAGTGCTCATCATGAAAGTGCCCACGGTGACAGTTCTTATGGTGAGAGTGGTCACAGTGGCACTGCTCATGGTGAAAGTGCCCAAGGTGACAGAGCTCACGGTGACAGTGCCCTTAGTTATAGTGTCCATGGTGACAGTACTAACAGTGAAATTGACCATGGGGACACTACCCATAGTAACAGTGCACATGGTCAGAACCCTCACAGTGATAGTGCTCACAGTGACAGTGCCCTTGGTGATAGTGACCACGGTGACCTTTATAATGTTGATAGAGCCCATGATGACAGTGCTTATTGTGACAGTCCACATTGTGCCACTGCCCAAGGTGACAGTGCTCATGGTGACAGTGCCCAAAGTCACAATACCCATGGTGACAGTGCCGATGCTGACAGTTCTCCTGGTGATAGTGCCCATGGTGACAGTGCACATGGTGATACTGAGAATGGTGACAGTGATAACGGTGACAGTGGTCATGGTTGCAGTACCCATGGTGATAGTTCTGAAACTGACAGTGCCCTTGGTGATAGTGCCCATGGTGAGTGTGCTCACATTAATAGTGCCGTGGTGGCAGTTCCCATTGTGAAAGTGCTCATGATGACAGTGCCCATGTTGGTAGTTCCCATGGTGACAGTGCTCACGGTGATAGTGACCATGGTAACAGTGCACATGGTGGCTCTGCCCTTGGTGAAAGTGCCCATGATGAGAGTGCTCATGGTGACAGTGCTCATAATAGCAGTGCCCAAGGTGCCAGTGCTCGTGGTGACAGTGTTAATGGTGACAGTGTTCTTGGTGGCAGTTCGTATGGGGACAATACCGATGATGACACTGTGCATTGTTACAGTGCCCATGGTATTTGTGCTCATGGTGACAGTGCAAATCGTGATAGTGCCCATGGTGGTAGTTCACCTGGTGACAGTGCTAAATAGTGACAGTGCACATTCTGACAGTGCTCATGGTGATAGTGCCCATGGTGAGAGAGCACACGGTGATAATTTGCATTGTTACAGTGTTCATGGTGAGAGAGCCCAAGGTGGCAATGGCCATGGTGACACTGTCCACAATGACAGTGCCCATGGGGACAGTGCCAACAGTGACAATGCCCATGGTGACCCTTCTCACAGTAAGAGTCCCCATGGGGACAGTTAGCATGTTGAGATTTCTCTCGGTGATAGTTCCCATTGTGACAGTGCTCACAGTGACAATGCCCATGGTGCCAGTGCCCATAGAGATATTTTGCACGGTCACATTTCTCACGGTGAAAGTGCCTATGGTGATATTACCCATGGTGACACTGCACATGCTGGCAGTGCAAAATGGTGACAGTGCCCATGGTGACATTCCTCATGGTGACTTTGCTTACAGTGATAGTCCTCATGGTGACAGTGCACATGGTGACACTGCACACAGTGATAGTGTTCATGGTTACAGTGTTCACGGTGATAGTTCCCATGGTGAGAGTGTCCAGGGTGACAGTGCCCATAGTCACAATTCTCACGGTGTAGTGTTCACAGTGACAGTGCCCATGGTGTAAATACACAGGGTGACAGTGCTCATGGTGATAGTGCCCATGGTGACAGTGCCCATGTTCACAATTCTCACAGTGATAATGCCTATGATGAGAGTACTTAGGGTGACAATGACCATGGTGACAGTGCCCATGGTGTCATGCCCCTGGTGACACTGCTCATGGTGACAGTGCTCATGTTGGCAGTGCCATAAATAGCAGTGCTCTGTGTGGCAGTGCTCATGCTGACCGTTCTCATTGTGACAGTGTCCATGTTTACAGTGATTATGGTGATAGATGTCACGGTGTCAGTACCCCCGTGGACAGTTCCCATGCTGACAAAGCCCATGGTGATATATCCCAATGTGACAGTGCCCAGGGTGACAGTGCCCATGATGACAGTACCCAGTGTGAGAAAGCCCATGATGACAGTTCTCACAGTGAATGTGCCCGTGGTGAATAGTGCCGATGATGAGAGTGCCAATAGTGACAGTGCTCATGGTGAAACTGCCCATGGAGACAATGCCCATGGTGATAGTGCTCATTGTGAGAACCCAACAGTGACAGTGCCAATTGTGATAGTCCCCGTGGTGACAGTTCTTACATTGAATGTGACCATGGTGATATTGCTCATGGTGACAGTGCTCATGGTGACAGTGCTCAAGGTTATGGTCTCCATGTTGACAGTGCCCATGGTGACATTTCTCATGGTGACTGTGCCTATGGTGAAAATTCTCATAGTGACAGTGCTCATGGTGACTGTGCCCATGGTGATATTACCCATGGTGACAGTACTCATGGTAAAAGTGCCCATGGTCACACTGCACATAGTGGCAGTGCAAAATGGTGACAGTGCCCATGGTGATATTGCTCATGGTGACATTGCTTATGGTGATATTCCCTACGGTGACAGTGTGTATTGTGAAACTGCACACAGTGATTGTGCTCATGGTGACAGTGTTCATGGCGATAGTGCCGATCGTGAATGTGCCCATGGTGACAGTGCCCATAGTCACAATTCTCACGGTGTAGTGCTCACGGTGACAGTGCCCATGGTGACAATACACAGGGTGACAGTATTCATGGTGACATTGCTCATGGTGATAGTCCCCAAGATGAGAGTGCCCATGTTCACAACTCTCACGGTGATAGTGCCCATGGTGACAATACCCAGGGTAACATAGCTCATGGTAAAAGTGTTCATGGTGACAGTGCCCATGGTTACAGTACCTAAGGTGACAATTTCCATGGTGAGAGTGCTCATGGTGACAGTGCCCATGGTGACAATACCCAGGGTGTCCTGCCCATGGTGACAGTGATCAGGGTCACACTGCTCATGTGGACAGTGCCATAAGTGACAGTGCTCATTCTGGCAGTGCTCATGGTGCCATGCTCATGGGACAGTGCCCATGTTTACAGGGCTTATGGTGATAGATTTCATGGTGGTCGTGCCCATGGTGACAGTGCCCACGCTGACAAAGCCCAAGGTGATACTTCCCATTGTGACAGTGCCCACAGTGACAGTGCCCATTGTGACAGCACGCAGTGTGAGAAGGCCCATTGTGACAGTGCTCAAGGTGACCGTGCCCAAGGTGACAGTGCCCATGCTGAGAGTGCCAATAGTGACAGTGCTCATGGTGATAATGTCCTTAGAGACATTGCCCATGGTGATAGTGCTCATGGTGACAAACCCACAGTGACAATGCCAATGCTGATAGTCTCCGAGGTGACAGTTCTTACGTTGAATGTGACCATGGTGACAGTTCTCCTGGTGACAGTGCCTATGGTGAAAAATCTCATACTGACTGTGCTCATGGTGACAGTGCCCATGGTGATATTTCCCATGGTGACAGTATTCATGGTAAAGTGCCCATGGTGACAGTGCACATGGTGGCAGTGCAAAATGTTGACAGTGCCCATGGTGATTTTGCTCATGGTGACATTGCTTAAGGTGATAGTCCTTACGGTGATAGTGTGTATGCTGAAACTGCACACAGTGACAGTGCTCATGGTGACAGTGTTCATGGCGATAGTGCCGATGGTGAATGTGCCCATGGTGACAGTGCCCATAGTCACAATTCTCACGGTGTAGTGCTCAAGGTGACAGTGCCCATGGTGACAATACCCAGGGTGACAGTATTCATGGTGATATTGCTCATGGTGATAGTGCCCATGGTGAGAATGCACATGTACACAACTCTCACGGTGATAGTGCCCATGGTGACAATACCCAGGGTGACAGAGCTCATGGTAAAAGTGCTCAAGGTGACAGTGCCCATGGTGACAGTACCTAAGGTGAGAATTCCTACAGTGCGAGAGCTCATGGTGAAAGTGCCCATGTTGGAAACACGCAGGGTGTCCTGCCCATTGTGAGAGTGATCATGTTGACACTGCTCATGTGGACAGTGACATAAGTGACAGTTTTCATGTGGACAGTGCCCATAGTTACAGTGTTTATGGTGATAGATGTTACGGTGGCCATGCTCACAGTGACAGTGTCCACCATGACAATGTCCAAAGTGATATTTCCCATTGTGACTGTGCCCACAGTGACAGAGCCCATGGTGAAAGTGCCCAAGATCACAGTGCCCATGGAGACAGTGCTAATGGTGACTGTGCCCAAGGTGACATCGCCCAGTGAGACAACAACCGTTTTGACAGTGCTCACGGTGACTGTGCCGATTCTGACAGTGCTTATGGTGATAGTGCCAATAGTGAGAGTGCTCACGGTGAAACTGCCCATGGAGACACTGCCCATGGTGATTGTGCTCATCGTGACAATTCCTCAGAGGCAGTGCCAATGGTGAGAGTTTCCGTGGTGACAGTTCTCACGGTGAAAGTGACCCTGTTGAAATTGCTCATGGTGACAATGCTCATGGTGACAGTGTTCATGGTGACAGTGCTCAAGGTGATAGTCTCCAGGTTGACAGTGCCCATGGTGACTGTTCACACGGGGACAGTTCTGATGGTGATAATGCTCTTAGTGACACTGCTCACGATGAAAGTGCCCATGTTGACAGTGACCACGGTGACTGTTCTTACCGTGATAGTGCCCATGGTGAGGGTGTTCATGGTGACAGTCCGCATGGAGGCTGTGTCCATGATGACAGAGCTCAGGGTGATAGTGCTCACAGTGATATTACTCACGTTGACATTGCCCAAGGTGACAATACCCACGGTGACAGTAATCATGGTGAAAGTGCCCATGGTGGCAGTTCACATAGGGACAGTTCTTGTGACAGTGCTCATGGTGGCAGTGCTCATGGTGACAGTGCTCTTGTTGACAGTACTCGTGGTGCAGTGACCATGGTGAGACTACTAATGGTGACACTGCCCATGGTGACAGTGCACATGGTCATGGTGCATCTGGTGGCAGTGCAAAATAGTGACAGTGCCCATGGTTATATTGCTCATGGTGATAGTGCCCATGGTTACAGTGCCCATGGTTAGAGTGCTCATGGTGACAGTGCCCAGGGTGAAAGTGCCCCTGGTTACAGTGCACACCGTGAGAGTGCCCATGGTGTCTGTGCCCATGGTGACAGTTCTTATCATGAGAGTGTTCACGGTAGCAGTGTTCATGGTAGTAGTGCTCACGGAGGCATTGCCCACAATGAGAGTGCCCATGGTGAGAATACTGACTGTGACAGTTCCCATGATGACTTTTCTCTCTGTGACAGTGCCCATGGAGACACTGCCAACAGTGTCAATGCCCATGATGACAGTGCCCATGGTGACAGTGCCCATGGTACAATTGCCTATAGTGACAGTGCTCCCAGTGACAGTACCCATGGTAACAGTGACCATGGTGAAAGTGCTCATGGTGATAGTGTCCATGGTGGCAGGTCTCAGTGTGACAGTCCGCACTGTGCCAGTACCCATAGTGAAAGTGCTCACGATAAGAGTGCCCATGGTGACAGTGACCACAGTGAGAGTGCTCATGGTGGTAGTACTCACAGTAATAGTGCTCATGATGACAGTGCCGATGGTGACAGTGCTCACGGTGACAGTGCCCATGGTGATAGTGCCTATGGTGAGAGTCCACTTGTTGATAGTGCCCAAGGTGGCAGTTCCCATCGTGAAAGTGTTCGGGATGACACTGACCATGTTGTTAGTTCCCATGGGGACAATGCTCACGGTGATAGTGACCATGGTAACAGTGCACATGGTGGCCGTGCCCTTGGTGACAGTGCCCATGATGACAGGACTCATTGTGACAGTTCTCAGTGTGATAGTGCCCATGGTGACATTGCACATGGTGGCAGTGAAAAATGGTGACAGTGCCCATGTTGACAGTTCTCATGGTGACAGTGCACACGGTGACAACCCATGCAGACAGTACTCACGGTGACAGTTCTCTTTGTTGCAGTACCCATGGTGACAGTGCTCACAGTGATATTGCCCATGGTGGCAGTGCCCATGCTTACAGTTCCCATGGTGACACTGCCCATGATGACAGTACCCGTGGTGACAGTGCCCACGCAACCATTTCCTATAGTGACAGTGCTCATGGTAACAGTGCCCATGGTGACAGTGACCATGGTGAGAATGCTCAAAGTGATAGTGCCAATGGTGACAGGGCTCATGGTGCCAGTCTGCATTGTGCCAGTACCCTTGGCGACAGTGCTCATGGTGACAGTGCTCACAGTGATAGTGCTCCCAGTAATAGTGCTCATCGTGACAGTGCTAATGGTGACAATACCCAAGTTGACAGTACTCATGTTGAAAATACCCATGGTGGCAGTTCTCATAGCGACAGTTCTCATGGTGACAGTGCTCATAATAGCAGTGCCCATGGTGGCAGTGCTCGTGGTGACAATGTTAATGGTGACAGTGCTCTTGGTGGCAGTTCCCATGGGGACAGTACCGATGGTGACTCTGCACATTGTAACAGTGCCCATGGTAACTGTGCTCATGGTGATAGTGCACATCGTGAAAGTGCCCATGGTCATAGTTCACCTAGTGACAGTGCTAAATAGTGACAGTGCACATGCTTACAGTGCTAATGGTGATCGTGCCCATAGTGACAGTGCACACGGTGATAATGGGTATTGTTACAGTGTTAATGGTGAGAGAGCCCAAGGTGGCAGTGCCCATGGTGACAGCGCCCAGTGTGACAAGGCCCATGGAGACAGTGCTCACGGTGACCGTGCCCCTGGTGACATTGCTGATGGTGAGAGTGCCAATAGTGTCAGTGCTCATGGTGATACTGCCCATGGAGACATTGCCCATGGTGATAGTGCTCATGGTGACAACCCCACGGTGACAGTGACAATGTTGATAATCCCTGAGGTGACAGTTCTTACGTTGAATGTGACCATGGCGACACTTCTCATGGTGACAGTGCCTACAGTGAAAATTCTCATAGTAACAGTGCTCATGGTGACAGTGCCCATGGTGATATTACCCATGGTGACAGTACTCATGGTAAAAGTGCCCATGGTGACACTGCACATGGTGGCAGTGCAATATGGTGACAGTGCCCATGGTGATATTGCTCATGGTGACATTGCTTATGGTAATAATCCTTACGGTGATAGTGTGTATGGTGAAACTGCACACAGTGACTGTGCTCTTGGTGACACTTTTAACAGTGATAGTGCCGATGGTGAATGTGCCCATGGTGACAGTGCCCATGGTGACAATACACAGGGTGACATTATTCATGGTGACATTGCTCATGGTGATAGTGCACATGGTGAGACTGCCCATGTACACAGCTCTCACAGTGATACTGCCCATGGTGACAACACCCAGGGTGAGAGAGCTCATGGTCAATGTGCTCAAGGTGACAGTGCCCATGGTGAAAACACCCAGGGTGTCCTGCCCATAGTGAGAGTGATCATGGTGACACTGCTCATGTGGACAGTGCCATAAGTGACAGTGCTCACTGTGGCACTGCTCATGTGGACAGTGCTCATGGTTACAGTGCTTATGGTGATAGATGTTACGGTGGCCATGCTCACAGTGACAGTGCCCACGATGACAAAGCCCATGGTGATACTTCCCATTGTGAGAGTGCCCATTGTGAAAGAGCCCATGGTGAAAGTGCCCAGGATCACAGTGCCCATGGTGACAGTTCTAATGGTGACTGTGCCCATGGTAACTGCACCCAGTGTGACAACACCCATTGTGACAGTGCTCACGGTGACTGTGCCGATGCTGAGAGTGCCGATGGTGATAGTGCCAATAGTGAGAGTGCTCACGGTGAAACTGCCCATGGAGACAATGCCCATGGTGATAGTGCTCATCGTGACAATCCCACGGAGGCAGTGCCAATGGTGAGAGTTCCCGTGGTGACAGTTCTCATGGTGAAAGTGACCCTGTTGAAATTGCTCATGGTGACAATGCTCACGGTGACAGTGTTCATGGTGACAGTGCTTGAGGTGATAGTCTCCATGTTGACAGTGCCCTTGATGACTGTTCTCATGGTGACAGTGCCTATGGTGATAATGCTCTTAGTGACAGTCCTCATGGTAAATGTGCCCATGGTGACAGTGACGACGGTGACTGTTCTCACCGTGATAGTGCGCATGGTGACAGTGTTCATGGTGAGAGTCCGCATTGAGGCTGTGCCCATGGTGACAGTGCTCAGGGTGATAGTGCTCACAGTGATATTGCTCACGTTGACACTGCCCAAGGTGACAATACCCACGATGACAGTAATCATGGTGAAAGTGCCCATGGTGGCAGTGCTCGTGGTGACAGTGCTCTTGGTGACAGTGATCATGGTGCAGTGCCCATGGTGAGACTCCCAGTGGTGACACTGCCCATGGTGACAGTGCACATGGTCATGGTGCATCTGGTGGCAGTGCAAAATAGTGAGAGTGCCCATGGTGATATTGCTCATGGTGATAGTGCCCATGGTGAGAGTGCCCATGGTTAGAGTGCTCATGGTGACAGTGCCCATGGTGACAGTTCCCCTGGTGACAGTGCACAACGTGAGAGTACCCATGTTGTCTGTGCCCATGGTGACAGTTCTTATCATGATAGTGCAAACGGTAGCAGTGTTCATGGTAATAGTGCTCACGGTGGCAGTGCCCACAATGAGAGTGCCCATGGTGAGAATACTGACTGTGACAGAGCCCATGGTGACATTTCTCTCTGTCACAGAGCCTTTGGGTAGAGTTAGCATGGTGAAATTTCTCACAGTGATTGTGCCCATTGTTTCAGTGCTCATAGTGACAAGACCCATGGCGCCAGTGCCCATCATGGCATCTCTCACGGTGATAGTGATAACGGTGACAGTGCCCATGGTGATATTACCCATGGTGACAGTACGCAGTGATAAAGTGCTCATGGTGACAGTACCTAAAGTGATAGTGCACATGCTGGCAGTGCAAAATGGTGACAGTGCCCATGGTGACATTGCTTAATGTGATAGTCCTTGCGGTGATAGTGCACATGGTGACACTGCCCACCGTGACAGGGCTCTTGTTGACAGTGCTCACGGTGATAGTGCCAATGTTGGAAGTGCCCATCGGTAAAGGGCCCATTATGACAGTTCTTATGGTGAGAGTGGTCAGAGTGGCAGTGCTCATGGTGAAAGTGCCCATGGTGACAGAGCTCACGGTGACAGTGCCCATAGTTATAGTGTCCATGGTGACATTACAAACAGTGAAATTGTCCATGGGGTCACTGCCCATGGTGACAGTGCCCATGGTCACAACCTTCACTGTGACAGTGCTTACCGTGACAGTGCCCATGGTGACAGTGACCACGGTGACAGTTCTAACGGTAATAGTGCCCATGATGACAGTGCTCATGGTGACAGTCCACATTGTGCCAGTGCCCAAGGTGACAGTGCTCATGGTGACATTGCCCAAAGTCACAATACCCATGGTGACAGTGCCCAAGCTGACAGTTCTCATGGAGATAGTGCCCATGGTGACAGTGCACATGGTGATACTGAGAATGGTGACAGTGCTTATGGTGACAGTGGTAATGGTTGCAGTACCCATGGTGATAGTGCTGAAAGTGACAGTACCCTTGGTGATAGTGTCCATGGTGAGTGTGCTCACATTAATAGTGCCCATGGTGGAGGTTCCCATTGTCAATGTGTTCATGGTGACAGTGCCCATGTTGGTAGTTACCATGGTGACAGTGCTCACGGTGATAGTGACCATGGTAATGGTACACATGGTGGTTGTGCCCTTGGTGACACTGCCCATGATGACATTACTCATGGTGACAGTGCTCACGGTGATAGTGCCCATGGTGATAGTGCACATGGTGGTAGTGCACATGGCAGCAGTGAAAAATGGTGACAGTGCCCATGCTGACAGTTCTCATAGTGACAGTGCACACGGTTACAACCCATGCTGACAGTGCTCATGGTAGCAGTACCCGTGGTGACAGAGCTTACAGTGACAGTGCTCATGGTAGCAGTACCCGTGGTGACAGAGCTTACAGTGATAGTGCACATGGTTGCATTGCCCATGGTGGCACTGAAGATGGGGACAATGCCCATGATGACAGTGCCCATGGTGACAGTGCCCACAGTGCCATTGCCTATGGTGACAGTGCTGACAGTCACAATACCCATAGTAACAGTTACCACGGTGAGATTGCTCATGGTGATAGTGTCCTTGGTGAGAGTGCTCACGGTGGTAGTACTCACAGTAATAGTGCTCATGGTGACAGTGCCGATGGTGATAGTGCCCATGGTGGCAGTTCCCATGGTGAAAGTGCTCATGATGACTTTGCCCATGTTGGTAGTTCCCATGGTGAGAGTACTCACGGTGATAGTGACCATGGTAACACTGCACATGGTGGCCGTGCCCTTGGTGACAGTGCCCGTGTTGACAGGACTCAGGGTGACAGTTCTCATGGTGATAGTGCCCATGGTGACATTTCAGATGGTGGCAGTGAAAAATGGTGACAGTGCCCATGTTGACAGTTCTCATGGTGACAGTGCACACGGTGACAACTCATGAAGACAGTACTCACGGTGAGAGTTATCTTTGTTGCAGTACCCATGGTGACAGTGCTCACAGTGATATTGCCCATGGTGGCCGTGCCCATGTTTACAGTTCCCATGGTGACACTGCCCATGATGACAGTGCCCATGGTGACAGTGCCCATGTTCACAATTCTCACAGTGATAATGCCAATGGTGAGAGTACCTAGGTTGACAATGCACATGGTGACAGTGCACATGGTGTCACGCCTATGGTGACAGTGCTCATGGTGACAGTTCTCATGTTGGCATTGCCATAAATAACAGTGCTCATTGTGGCAGTGCTTATGGTGACCGTGCTCATGGGGACAGTGCCCATATTTACATTGCTTATGGTGATAGATGTCACGGTGACACTGCACACAGGGACAGTGCCCAGCGTGACAAAGCCCATGGTGACACTTCCCATTGTGACAGTGCTCACGGTGACGGTGCCCATGGTGACAGCGCCCAGTGTGACAAGGCCCATGGTGACAGTGCTCAAGGTGACTGTGCTCATGGTGACAGTGTGCACGTTTACAGTGTTTATGCTGATAGATGTAACGGTGTCAGTGCCCACGGGGACAGTGCCCAGGCTGACAAATTCCATGGTGATACTTCCCATTGTGAAAGAGCCCATGGTGACAGCGCCCAGTTTGACAAGGCCCAAGGTGACACAGCTCACGGTGACCATGCCCATTGTGACAGTGCCGATGGTGAGAGTGCCAATAATGACAGTTCTCATGGTGAAACTGCCCATGGAGATATTGCCCATGGTGATAGTGCTCATGGTGACAACCCCACGGTGACAGTGACAATGGTGATAGTCCCCGTGGTGACAGTTCTTACGTTGAATGTGACCATGGTGACAGTTCTCATGGTGACAGTGCCTATGGTGAAAATTCTCATAGTGGCACTGCTCATGGTGACAGTGCCCATGGTGATATTACCCATGGTGACGGTACTCATGGTAAAAGTGCCCATGGTGACACTGCACATGGTGGCAGTGCAAAATGTTGACAGTGCCCATGGTGATATTGCTCATGGTGACATTGCTTATGGTGATAGTCCTTCCAGTAATAGTGTGTATGGTGAAACTGCACACAGTGACAGTGCTTATGGTGACAGTGCCCTTGGTGGCTGTTCCCATGGGCACAGTACCGATGGTGACACTGTGCATTGTTACAGTTCCCATGGTAATCGTGCTCACGGTGATAGTGCACGTCCTGACAGTGCCCATGGTGGTAGTTCACCTGGTGACAGTGCTAAATAGTGACAGTGCACATGCTGACAGTGCTCATGGTGATAGTGCCCATGAGACAGTGCACACGGTGATAATAGGCATTGTAACAGTGTTCATGGTGACAGAGCCCAAGGTGGCAGTAGCCATGGTGACAGTGCCCACAATGACAGTGCCCAAAGTGACAGTGCCGACAGTAACAGTTCCCATGGTGGCACATCTCATGGTGACGGTGCCCATGGGGACAGTTAGCATGGTGAGATTTCTCACGGTTATAGTGCCCGTTGTGACAGTGCTCTCAGTGAGAAGGCCCATGGTGCCAGTGCCCATATAGACATTCTGCTCGGTAACATTTCTCACGGCGAAAGTGCCTATGGTGATATTACCAATGGTGACACTGCACATGGTGGCTGTGCAAGATGGTAAGAGTGCCCATGGTGACATTGTTCATGGTGACATTGCTTACAGTGATAATCCTTATGGTGACTGTGTGCATGGTAACAATGCACACAGTGACAATGTTCACTGTGACAGTGTTCACAGTGATAGTTCCCATGGTGAGAGTGTCCATGGTAACAGTGCCCATAGTCACAATTCTCATGGTGTAGTGCTCACAGTGACAGTGCCCATGGTGAAAATACCCAGGGTGACAGTACTCATGGTGACCGTGTTCATGGTGACAGTGCGCATGGTGACACTGCCCACCATGACAGTGCTCTTGTTGACAGTGCTCAAGGTGATAGTGCCAATGTTGGAAGTGCTCATCATGAAAGTGCCCACGGTGACAGTTCTTATGGTGAGAGTGGTCACAGTGGCACTGCTCATGGTGAAAGTGCCCAAGGTGACAGAGCTCACGGTGACAGTGCCCTTAGTTATAGTGTCCATGGTGACAGTACTAACAGTGAAATTGACCATGGGGACACTACCCATAGTAACAGTGCACATGGTCAGAACCCTCACAGTGATAGTGCTCACAGTGACAGTGCCCTTGGTGATAGTGACCACGGTGACCTTTATAATGTTGATAGAGCCCATGATGACAGTGCTTATTGTGACAGTCCACATTGTGCCACTGCCCAAGGTGACAGTGCTCATGGTGACAGTGCCCAAAGTCACAATACCCATGGTGACAGTGCCGATGCTGACAGTTCTCCTGGTGATAGTGCCCATGGTGACAGTGCACATGGTGATACTGAGAATGGTGACAGTGATAACGGTGACAGTGGTCATGGTTGCAGTACCCATGGTGATAGTTCTGAAACTGACAGTGCCCTTGGTGATAGTGCCCATGGTGAGTGTGCTCACATTAATAGTGCCGTGGTGGCAGTTCCCATTGTGAAAGTGCTCATGATGACAGTGCCCATGTTGGTAGTTCCCATGGTGACAGTGCTCACGGTGATAGTGACCATGGTAACAGTGCACATGGTGGCTCTGCCCTTGGTGAAAGTGCCCATGATGAGAGTGCTCATGGTGACAGTGCTCATAATAGCAGTGCCCAAGGTGCCAGTGCTCGTGGTGACAGTGTTAATGGTGACAGTGTTCTTGGTGGCAGTTCGTATGGGGACAATACCGATGATGACACTGTGCATTGTTACAGTGCCCATGGTATTTGTGCTCATGGTGACAGTGCAAATCGTGATAGTGCCCATGGTGGTAGTTCACCTGGTGACAGTGCTAAATAGTGACAGTGCACATTCTGACAGTGCTCATGGTGATAGTGCCCATGGTGAGAGAGCACACGGTGATAATTTGCATTGTTACAGTGTTCATGGTGAGAGAGCCCAAGGTGGCAATGGCCATGGTGACACTGTCCACAATGACAGTGCCCATGGGGACAGTGCCAACAGTGACAATGCCCATGGTGACCCTTCTCACAGTAAGAGTCCCCATGGGGACAGTTAGCATGTTGAGATTTCTCTCGGTGATAGTTCCCATTGTGACAGTGCTCACAGTGACAATGCCCATGGTGCCAGTGCCCATAGAGATATTTTGCACGGTCACATTTCTCACGGTGAAAGTGCCTATGGTGATATTACCCATGGTGACACTGCACATGCTGGCAGTGCAAAATGGTGACAGTGCCCATGGTGACATTCCTCATGGTGACTTTGCTTACAGTGATAGTCCTCATGGTGACAGTGCACATGGTGACACTGCACACAGTGATAGTGTTCATGGTTACAGTGTTCACGGTGATAGTTCCCATGGTGAGAGTGTCCAGGGTGACAGTGCCCATAGTCACAATTCTCACGGTGTAGTGTTCACAGTGACAGTGCCCATGGTGTAAATACACAGGGTGACAGTGCTCATGGTGATAGTGCCCATGGTGACAGTGCCCATGTTCACAATTCTCACAGTGATAATGCCTATGATGAGAGTACTTAGGGTGACAATGACCATGGTGACAGTGCCCATGGTGTCATGCCCCTGGTGACACTGCTCATGGTGACAGTGCTCATGTTGGCAGTGCCATAAATAGCAGTGCTCTGTGTGGCAGTGCTCATGCTGACCGTTCTCATTGTGACAGTGTCCATGTTTACAGTGATTATGGTGATAGATGTCACGGTGTCAGTACCCCCGTGGACAGTTCCCATGCTGACAAAGCCCATGGTGATATATCCCAATGTGACAGTGCCCAGGGTGACAGTGCCCATGATGACAGTACCCAGTGTGAGAAAGCCCATGATGACAGTTCTCACAGTGAATGTGCCCGTGGTGAATAGTGCCGATGATGAGAGTGCCAATAGTGACAGTGCTCATGGTGAAACTGCCCATGGAGACAATGCCCATGGTGATAGTGCTCATTGTGAGAACCCAACAGTGACAGTGCCAATTGTGATAGTCCCCGTGGTGACAGTTCTTACATTGAATGTGACCATGGTGATATTGCTCATGGTGACAGTGCTCATGGTGACAGTGCTCAAGGTTATGGTCTCCATGTTGACAGTGCCCATGGTGACATTTCTCATGGTGACTGTGCCTATGGTGAAAATTCTCATAGTGACAGTGCTCATGGTGACTGTGCCCATGGTGATATTACCCATGGTGACAGTACTCATGGTAAAAGTGCCCATGGTCACACTGCACATAGTGGCAGTGCAAAATGGTGACAGTGCCCATGGTGATATTGCTCATGGTGACATTGCTTATGGTGATATTCCCTACGGTGACAGTGTGTATTGTGAAACTGCACACAGTGATTGTGCTCATGGTGACAGTGTTCATGGCGATAGTGCCGATCGTGAATGTGCCCATGGTGACAGTGCCCATAGTCACAATTCTCACGGTGTAGTGCTCACGGTGACAGTGCCCATGGTGACAATACACAGGGTGACAGTATTCATGGTGACATTGCTCATGGTGATAGTCCCCAAGATGAGAGTGCCCATGTTCACAACTCTCACGGTGATAGTGCCCATGGTGACAATACCCAGGGTAACATAGCTCATGGTAAAAGTGTTCATGGTGACAGTGCCCATGGTTACAGTACCTAAGGTGACAATTTCCATGGTGAGAGTGCTCATGGTGACAGTGCCCATGGTGACAATACCCAGGGTGTCCTGCCCATGGTGACAGTGATCAGGGTCACACTGCTCATGTGGACAGTGCCATAAGTGACAGTGCTCATTCTGGCAGTGCTCATGGTGCCATGCTCATGGGACAGTGCCCATGTTTACAGGGCTTATGGTGATAGATTTCATGGTGGTCGTGCCCATGGTGACAGTGCCCACGCTGACAAAGCCCAAGGTGATACTTCCCATTGTGACAGTGCCCACAGTGACAGTGCCCATTGTGACAGCACGCAGTGTGAGAAGGCCCATTGTGACAGTGCTCAAGGTGACCGTGCCCAAGGTGACAGTGCCCATGCTGAGAGTGCCAATAGTGACAGTGCTCATGGTGATAATGTCCTTAGAGACATTGCCCATGGTGATAGTGCTCATGGTGACAAACCCACAGTGACAATGCCAATGCTGATAGTCTCCGAGGTGACAGTTCTTACGTTGAATGTGACCATGGTGACAGTTCTCCTGGTGACAGTGCCTATGGTGAAAAATCTCATACTGACTGTGCTCATGGTGACAGTGCCCATGGTGATATTTCCCATGGTGACAGTATTCATGGTAAAGTGCCCATGGTGACAGTGCACATGGTGGCAGTGCAAAATGTTGACAGTGCCCATGGTGATTTTGCTCATGGTGACATTGCTTAAGGTGATAGTCCTTACGGTGATAGTGTGTATGCTGAAACTGCACACAGTGACAGTGCTCATGGTGACAGTGTTCATGGCGATAGTGCCGATGGTGAATGTGCCCATGGTGACAGTGCCCATAGTCACAATTCTCACGGTGTAGTGCTCAAGGTGACAGTGCCCATGGTGACAATACCCAGGGTGACAGTATTCATGGTGATATTGCTCATGGTGATAGTGCCCATGGTGAGAATGCACATGTACACAACTCTCACGGTGATAGTGCCCATGGTGACAATACCCAGGGTGACAGAGCTCATGGTAAAAGTGCTCAAGGTGACAGTGCCCATGGTGACAGTACCTAAGGTGAGAATTCCTACAGTGCGAGAGCTCATGGTGAAAGTGCCCATGTTGGAAACACGCAGGGTGTCCTGCCCATTGTGAGAGTGATCATGTTGACACTGCTCATGTGGACAGTGACATAAGTGACAGTTTTCATGTGGACAGTGCCCATAGTTACAGTGTTTATGGTGATAGATGTTACGGTGGCCATGCTCACAGTGACAGTGTCCACCATGACAATGTCCAAAGTGATATTTCCCATTGTGACTGTGCCCACAGTGACAGAGCCCATGGTGAAAGTGCCCAAGATCACAGTGCCCATGGAGACAGTGCTAATGGTGACTGTGCCCAAGGTGACATCGCCCAGTGAGACAACAACCGTTTTGACAGTGCTCACGGTGACTGTGCCGATTCTGACAGTGCTTATGGTGATAGTGCCAATAGTGAGAGTGCTCACGGTGAAACTGCCCATGGAGACACTGCCCATGGTGATTGTGCTCATCGTGACAATTCCTCAGAGGCAGTGCCAATGGTGAGAGTTTCCGTGGTGACAGTTCTCACGGTGAAAGTGACCCTGTTGAAATTGCTCATGGTGACAATGCTCATGGTGACAGTGTTCATGGTGACAGTGCTCAAGGTGATAGTCTCCAGGTTGACAGTGCCCATGGTGACTGTTCACACGGGGACAGTTCTGATGGTGATAATGCTCTTAGTGACACTGCTCACGATGAAAGTGCCCATGTTGACAGTGACCACGGTGACTGTTCTTACCGTGATAGTGCCCATGGTGAGGGTGTTCATGGTGACAGTCCGCATGGAGGCTGTGTCCATGATGACAGAGCTCAGGGTGATAGTGCTCACAGTGATATTACTCACGTTGACATTGCCCAAGGTGACAATACCCACGGTGACAGTAATCATGGTGAAAGTGCCCATGGTGGCAGTTCACATAGGGACAGTTCTTGTGACAGTGCTCATGGTGGCAGTGCTCATGGTGACAGTGCTCTTGTTGACAGTACTCGTGGTGCAGTGACCATGGTGAGACTACTAATGGTGACACTGCCCATGGTGACAGTGCACATGGTCATGGTGCATCTGGTGGCAGTGCAAAATAGTGACAGTGCCCATGGTTATATTGCTCATGGTGATAGTGCCCATGGTTACAGTGCCCATGGTTAGAGTGCTCATGGTGACAGTGCCCAGGGTGAAAGTGCCCCTGGTTACAGTGCACACCGTGAGAGTGCCCATGGTGTCTGTGCCCATGGTGACAGTTCTTATCATGAGAGTGTTCACGGTAGCAGTGTTCATGGTAGTAGTGCTCACGGAGGCATTGCCCACAATGAGAGTGCCCATGGTGAGAATACTGACTGTGACAGTTCCCATGATGACTTTTCTCTCTGTGACAGTGCCCATGGAGACACTGCCAACAGTGTCAATGCCCATGATGACAGTGCCCATGGTGACAGTGCCCATGGTACAATTGCCTATAGTGACAGTGCTCCCAGTGACAGTACCCATGGTAACAGTGACCATGGTGAAAGTGCTCATGGTGATAGTGTCCATGGTGGCAGGTCTCAGTGTGACAGTCCGCACTGTGCCAGTACCCATAGTGAAAGTGCTCACGATAAGAGTGCCCATGGTGACAGTGACCACAGTGAGAGTGCTCATGGTGGTAGTACTCACAGTAATAGTGCTCATGATGACAGTGCCGATGGTGACAGTGCTCACGGTGACAGTGCCCATGGTGATAGTGCCTATGGTGAGAGTCCACTTGTTGATAGTGCCCAAGGTGGCAGTTCCCATTGTGA
Source organism: Mesoplodon mirus (assembly GCF_964341445.2). Taxonomy (NCBI): domain Eukaryota; kingdom Metazoa; phylum Chordata; class Mammalia; order Artiodactyla; family Ziphiidae; genus Mesoplodon; species Mesoplodon mirus. The sequence continues at coordinate 1,660,259 of NW_028295808.1, read as the reverse complement.
AAGTGTTCGGGATGACACTGACCATGTTGTTAGTTCCCATGGGGACAATGCTCACGGTGATAGTGACCATGGTAACAGTGCACATGGTGGCCGTGCCCTTGGTGACAGTGCCCATGATGACAGGACTCATTGTGACAGTTCTCAGTGTGATAGTGCCCATGGTGACATTGCACATGGTGGCAGTGAAAAATGGTGACAGTGCCCATGTTGACAGTTCTCATGGTGACAGTGCACACGGTGACAACCCATGCAGACAGTACTCACGGTGACAGTTCTCTTTGTTGCAGTACCCATGGTGACAGTGCTCACAGTGATATTGCCCATGGTGGCAGTGCCCATGCTTACAGTTCCCATGGTGACACTGCCCATGATGACAGTACCCGTGGTGACAGTGCCCACGCAACCATTTCCTATAGTGACAGTGCTCATGGTAACAGTGCCCATGGTGACAGTGACCATGGTGAGAATGCTCAAAGTGATAGTGCCAATGGTGACAGGGCTCATGGTGCCAGTCTGCATTGTGCCAGTACCCTTGGCGACAGTGCTCATGGTGACAGTGCTCACAGTGATAGTGCTCCCAGTAATAGTGCTCATCGTGACAGTGCTAATGGTGACAATACCCAAGTTGACAGTACTCATGTTGAAAATACCCATGGTGGCAGTTCTCATAGCGACAGTTCTCATGGTGACAGTGCTCATAATAGCAGTGCCCATGGTGGCAGTGCTCGTGGTGACAATGTTAATGGTGACAGTGCTCTTGGTGGCAGTTCCCATGGGGACAGTACCGATGGTGACTCTGCACATTGTAACAGTGCCCATGGTAACTGTGCTCATGGTGATAGTGCACATCGTGAAAGTGCCCATGGTCATAGTTCACCTAGTGACAGTGCTAAATAGTGACAGTGCACATGCTTACAGTGCTAATGGTGATCGTGCCCATAGTGACAGTGCACACGGTGATAATGGGTATTGTTACAGTGTTAATGGTGAGAGAGCCCAAGGTGGCAGTGCCCATGGTGACAGCGCCCAGTGTGACAAGGCCCATGGAGACAGTGCTCACGGTGACCGTGCCCCTGGTGACATTGCTGATGGTGAGAGTGCCAATAGTGTCAGTGCTCATGGTGATACTGCCCATGGAGACATTGCCCATGGTGATAGTGCTCATGGTGACAACCCCACGGTGACAGTGACAATGTTGATAATCCCTGAGGTGACAGTTCTTACGTTGAATGTGACCATGGCGACACTTCTCATGGTGACAGTGCCTACAGTGAAAATTCTCATAGTAACAGTGCTCATGGTGACAGTGCCCATGGTGATATTACCCATGGTGACAGTACTCATGGTAAAAGTGCCCATGGTGACACTGCACATGGTGGCAGTGCAATATGGTGACAGTGCCCATGGTGATATTGCTCATGGTGACATTGCTTATGGTAATAATCCTTACGGTGATAGTGTGTATGGTGAAACTGCACACAGTGACTGTGCTCTTGGTGACACTTTTAACAGTGATAGTGCCGATGGTGAATGTGCCCATGGTGACAGTGCCCATGGTGACAATACACAGGGTGACATTATTCATGGTGACATTGCTCATGGTGATAGTGCACATGGTGAGACTGCCCATGTACACAGCTCTCACAGTGATACTGCCCATGGTGACAACACCCAGGGTGAGAGAGCTCATGGTCAATGTGCTCAAGGTGACAGTGCCCATGGTGAAAACACCCAGGGTGTCCTGCCCATAGTGAGAGTGATCATGGTGACACTGCTCATGTGGACAGTGCCATAAGTGACAGTGCTCACTGTGGCACTGCTCATGTGGACAGTGCTCATGGTTACAGTGCTTATGGTGATAGATGTTACGGTGGCCATGCTCACAGTGACAGTGCCCACGATGACAAAGCCCATGGTGATACTTCCCATTGTGAGAGTGCCCATTGTGAAAGAGCCCATGGTGAAAGTGCCCAGGATCACAGTGCCCATGGTGACAGTTCTAATGGTGACTGTGCCCATGGTAACTGCACCCAGTGTGACAACACCCATTGTGACAGTGCTCACGGTGACTGTGCCGATGCTGAGAGTGCCGATGGTGATAGTGCCAATAGTGAGAGTGCTCACGGTGAAACTGCCCATGGAGACAATGCCCATGGTGATAGTGCTCATCGTGACAATCCCACGGAGGCAGTGCCAATGGTGAGAGTTCCCGTGGTGACAGTTCTCATGGTGAAAGTGACCCTGTTGAAATTGCTCATGGTGACAATGCTCACGGTGACAGTGTTCATGGTGACAGTGCTTGAGGTGATAGTCTCCATGTTGACAGTGCCCTTGATGACTGTTCTCATGGTGACAGTGCCTATGGTGATAATGCTCTTAGTGACAGTCCTCATGGTAAATGTGCCCATGGTGACAGTGACGACGGTGACTGTTCTCACCGTGATAGTGCGCATGGTGACAGTGTTCATGGTGAGAGTCCGCATTGAGGCTGTGCCCATGGTGACAGTGCTCAGGGTGATAGTGCTCACAGTGATATTGCTCACGTTGACACTGCCCAAGGTGACAATACCCACGATGACAGTAATCATGGTGAAAGTGCCCATGGTGGCAGTGCTCGTGGTGACAGTGCTCTTGGTGACAGTGATCATGGTGCAGTGCCCATGGTGAGACTCCCAGTGGTGACACTGCCCATGGTGACAGTGCACATGGTCATGGTGCATCTGGTGGCAGTGCAAAATAGTGAGAGTGCCCATGGTGATATTGCTCATGGTGATAGTGCCCATGGTGAGAGTGCCCATGGTTAGAGTGCTCATGGTGACAGTGCCCATGGTGACAGTTCCCCTGGTGACAGTGCACAACGTGAGAGTACCCATGTTGTCTGTGCCCATGGTGACAGTTCTTATCATGATAGTGCAAACGGTAGCAGTGTTCATGGTAATAGTGCTCACGGTGGCAGTGCCCACAATGAGAGTGCCCATGGTGAGAATACTGACTGTGACAGAGCCCATGGTGACATTTCTCTCTGTCACAGAGCCTTTGGGTAGAGTTAGCATGGTGAAATTTCTCACAGTGATTGTGCCCATTGTTTCAGTGCTCATAGTGACAAGACCCATGGCGCCAGTGCCCATCATGGCATCTCTCACGGTGATAGTGATAACGGTGACAGTGCCCATGGTGATATTACCCATGGTGACAGTACGCAGTGATAAAGTGCTCATGGTGACAGTACCTAAGGTGATAGTGCACATGCTGGCAGTGCAAAATGGTGACAGTGCCCATGGTGACATTGCTTAATGTGATAGTCCTTGCGGTGATAGTGCACATGGTGACACTGCCCACCGTGACAGGGCTCTTGTTGACAGTGCTCACGGTGATAGTGCCAATGTTGGAAGTGCCCATCGGTAAAGGGCCCATTATGACAGTTCTTATGGTGAGAGTGGTCAGAGTGGCAGTGCTCATGGTGAAAGTGCCCATGGTGACAGAGCTCACGGTGACAGTGCCCATAGTTATAGTGTCCATGGTGACATTACAAACAGTGAAATTGTCCATGGGGTCACTGCCCATGGTGACAGTGCCCATGGTCACAACCTTCACTGTGACAGTGCTTACCGTGACAGTGCCCATGGTGACAGTGACCACGGTGACAGTTCTAACGGTAATAGTGCCCATGATGACAGTGCTCATGGTGACAGTCCACATTGTGCCAGTGCCCAAGGTGACAGTGCTCATGGTGACATTGCCCAAAGTCACAATACCCATGGTGACAGTGCCCAAGCTGACAGTTCTCATGGAGATAGTGCCCATGGTGACAGTGCACATGGTGATACTGAGAATGGTGACAGTGCTTATGGTGACAGTGGTAATGGTTGCAGTACCCATGGTGATAGTGCTGAAAGTGACAGTACCCTTGGTGATAGTGTCCATGGTGAGCGTGCTCACATTAATAGTGCCCATGGTGGAGGTTCCCATTGTCAATGTGTTCATGGTGACAGTGCCCATGTTGGTAGTTACCATGGTGACAGTGCTCACGGTGATAGTGACCATGGTAATGGTACACATGGTGGTTGTGCCCTTGGTGACACTGCCCATGATGACATTACTCATGGTGACAGTGCTCACGGTGATAGTGCCCATGGTGATAGTGCACATGGTGGTAGTGCACATGGCAGCAGTGAAAAATGGTGACAGTGCCCATGCTGACAGTTCTCATAGTGACAGTGCACACGGTTACAACCCATGCTGACAGTGCTCATGGTAGCAGTACCCGTGGTGACAGAGCTTACAGTGACAGTGCTCATGGTAGCAGTACCCGTGGTGACAGAGCTTACAGTGATAGTGCACATGGTTGCATTGCCCATGGTGGCACTGAAGATGGGGACAATGCCCATGATGACAGTGCCTATGGTGACAGTGCCCACAGTGCCATTGCCTATGGTGACAGTGCTGACAGTCACAATACCCATAGTAACAGTTACCACGGTGAGATTGCTCATGGTGATAGTGTCCATGGTGACACGGCTCATTGTGACAGTCCGCATTGTGCCAGTACCCATAGGAAAGTACTCATGGTGACAGTGCGCATGGTGATAGTGTCCTTGGTGAGAGTGCTCACGGTGGTAGTACTCACAGTAATAGTGCTCATGGTGACAGTGCCGATGGTGATAGTGCCCATGGTGGCAGTTCCCATGGTGAAAGTGCTCATGATGACTTTGCCCATGTTGGTAGTTCCCATGGTGAGAGTACTCACGGTGATAGTGACCATGGTAACACTGCACATGGTGGCCGTGCCCTTGGTGACAGTGCCCGTGTTGACAGGACTCAGGGTGACAGTTCTCATGGTGATAGTGCCCATGGTGACATTTCAGATGGTGGCAGTGAAAAATGGTGACAGTGCCCATGTTGACAGTTCTCATGGTGACAGTGCACACGGTGACAACTCATGAAGACAGTACTCACGGTGAGAGTTATCTTTGTTGCAGTACCCATGGTGACAGTGCTCACAGTGATATTGCCCATGGTGGCCGTGCCCATGTTTACAGTTCCCATGGTGACACTGCCCATGATGACAGTGCCCATGGTGACAGTGCCCATGTTCACAATTCTCACAGTGATAATGCCAATGGTGAGAGTACCTAGGTTGACAATGCACATGGTGACAGTGCACATGGTGTCACGCCTATGGTGACAGTGCTCATGGTGACAGTTCTCATGTTGGCATTGCCATAAATAACAGTGCTCATTGTGGCAGTGCTTATGGTGACCGTGCTCATGGGGACAGTGCCCATATTTACATTGCTTATGGTGATAGATGTCACGGTGACACTGCACACAGGGACAGTGCCCAGCGTGACAAAGCCCATGGTGACACTTCCCATTGTGACAGTGCTCACGGTGACGGTGCCCATGGTGACAGCGCCCAGTGTGACAAGGCCCATGGTGACAGTGCTCAAGGTGACTGTGCTCATGGTGACAGTGTGCACGTTTACAGTGTTTATGCTGATAGATGTAACGGTGTCAGTGCCCACGGGGACAGTGCCCAGGCTGACAAATTCCATGGTGATACTTCCCATTGTGAAAGAGCCCATGGTGACAGCGCCCAGTTTGACAAGGCCCAAGGTGACACAGCTCACGGTGACCATGCCCATTGTGACAGTGCCGATGGTGAGAGTGCCAATAATGACAGTTCTCATGGTGAAACTGCCCATGGAGATATTGCCCATGGTGATAGTGCTCATGGTGACAACCCCACGGTGACAGTGACAATGGTGATAGTCCCCGTGGTGACAGTTCTTACGTTGAATGTGACCATGGTGACAGTTCTCATGGTGACAGTGCCTATGGTGAAAATTCTCATAGTGGCACTGCTCATGGTGACAGTGCCCATGGTGATATTACCCATGGTGACGGTACTCATGGTAAAAGTGCCCATGGTGACACTGCACATGGTGGCAGTGCAAAATGTTGACAGTGCCCATGGTGATATTGCTCATGGTGACATTGCTTATGGTGATAGTCCTTCCAGTAATAGTGTGTATGGTGAAACTGCACACAGTGACAGTGCTTATGGTGACAGTGCCCTTGGTGGCTGTTCCCATGGGCACAGTACCGATGGTGACACTGTGCATTGTTACAGTTCCCATGGTAATCGTGCTCACGGTGATAGTGCACGTCCTGACAGTGCCCATGGTGGTAGTTCACCTGGTGACAGTGCTAAATAGTGACAGTGCACATGCTGACAGTGCTCATGGTGATAGTGCCCATGAGACAGTGCACACGGTGATAATAGGCATTGTAACAGTGTTCATGGTGACAGAGCCCAAGGTGGCAGTAGCCATGGTGACAGTGCCCACAATGACAGTGCCCAAAGTGACAGTGCCGACAGTAACAGTTCCCATGGTGGCACATCTCATGGTGACGGTGCCCATGGGGACAGTTAGCATGGTGAGATTTCTCACGGTTATAGTGCCCGTTGTGACAGTGCTCTCAGTGAGAAGGCCCATGGTGCCAGTGCCCATATAGACATTCTGCTCGGTAACATTTCTCACGGCGAAAGTGCCTATGGTGATATTACCAATGGTGACACTGCACATGGTGGCTGTGCAAGATGGTAAGAGTGCCCATGGTGACATTGTTCATGGTGACATTGCTTACAGTGATAATCCTTATGGTGACTGTGTGCATGGTAACAATGCACACAGTGACAATGTTCACTGTGACAGTGTTCACAGTGATAGTTCCCATGGTGAGAGTGTCCATGGTAACAGTGCCCATAGTCACAATTCTCATGGTGTAGTGCTCACAGTGACAGTGCCCATGGTGAAAATACCCAGGGTGACAGTACTCATGGTGACCGTGTTCATGGTGACAGTGCGCATGGTGACACTGCCCACCATGACAGTGCTCTTGTTGACAGTGCTCAAGGTGATAGTGCCAATGTTGGAAGTGCTCATCGTGAAAGTGCCCACGGTGACAGTTCTTATGGTGAGAGTGGTCACAGTGGCACTGCTCATGGTGAAAGTGCCCAAGGTGACAGAGCTCACGGTGACAGTGCCCTTAGTTATAGTGTCCATGGTGACAGTACTAACAGTGAAATTGACCATGGGGACACTACCCATAGTAACAGTGCACATGGTCAGAACCCTCACAGTGATAGTGCTCACAGTGACAGTGCCCTTGGTGATAGTGACCACGGTGACCTTTATAATGTTGATAGAGCCCATGATGACAGTGCTTATTGTGACAGTCCACATTGTGCCACTGCCCAAGGTGACAGTGCTCATGGTGACAGTGCCCAAAGTCACAATACCCATGGTGACAGTGCCGATGCTGACAGTTCTCCTGGTGATAGTGCCCATGGTGACAGTGCACATGGTGATACTGAGAATGGTGACAGTGATAACGGTGACAGTGGTCATGGTTGCAGTACCCATGGTGATAGTTCTGAAACTGACAGTGCCCTTGGTGATAGTGCCCATGGTGAGTGTGCTCACATTAATAGTGCCGTGGTGGCAGTTCCCATTGTGAAAGTGCTCATGATGACAGTGCCCATGTTGGTAGTTCCCATGGTGACAGTGCTCACGGTGATAGTGACCATGGTAACAGTGCACATGGTGGCTCTGCCCTTGGTGAAAGTGCCCATGATGAGAGTGCTCATGGTGACAGTGCTCATAATAGCAGTGCCCAAGGTGCCAGTGCTCGTGGTGACAGTGTTAATGGTGACAGTGTTCTTGGTGGCAGTTCGTATGGGGACAATACCGATGATGACACTGTGCATTGTTACAGTGCCCATGGTATTTGTGCTCATGGTGACAGTGCAAATCGTGATAGTGCCCATGGTGGTAGTTCACCTGGTGACAGTGCTAAATAGTGACAGTGCACATTCTGACAGTGCTCATGGTGATAGTGCCCATGGTGAGAGAGCACACGGTGATAATTTGCATTGTTACAGTGTTCATGGTGAGAGAGCCCAAGGTGGCAATGGCCATGGTGACACTGTCCACAATGACAGTGCCCATGGGGACAGTGCCAACAGTGACAATGCCCATGGTGACCCTTCTCACAGTAAGAGTCCCCATGGGGACAGTTAGCATGTTGAGATTTCTCTCGGTGATAGTTCCCATTGTGACAGTGCTCACAGTGACAATGCCCATGGTGCCAGTGCCCATAGAGATATATTGCACGGTCACATTTCTCACGGTGAAAGTGCCTATGGTGATATTACCCATGGTGACACTGCACATGCTGGCAGTGCAAAATGGTGACAGTGCCCATGGTGACATTCCTCATGGTGACTTTGCTTACAGTGATAGTCCTCATGGTGACAGTGCGCATGGTGACACTGCACACAGTGATAGTGTTCATGGTTACAGTGTTCACGGTGATAGTTCCCATGGTGAGAGTGTCCAGGGTGACAGTGCCCATAGTCACAATTCTCACGGTGTAGTGTTCACAGTGACAGTGCCCATGGTGTAAATACACAGGGTGACAGTGCTCATGGTGATAGTGCCCATGGTGACAGTGCCCATGTTCACAATTCTCACAGTGATAATGCCTATGATGAGAGTACTTAGGGTGACAATGACCATGGTGACAGTGCCCATGGTGTCATGCCCCTGGTGACACTGCTCATGGTGACAGTGCTCATGTTGGCAGTGCCATAAATAGCAGTGCTCTGTGTGGCAGTGCTCATGCTGACCGTTCTCATTGTGACAGTGTCCATGTTTACAGTGATTATGGTGATAGATGTCACGGTGTCAGTACCCCCGTGGACAGTTCCCATGCTGACAAAGCCCATGGTGATATATCCCAATGTGACAGTGCCCAGGGTGACAGTGCCCATGATGACAGTACCCAGTGTGAGAAAGCCCATGATGACAGTTCTCACAGTGAATGTGCCCGTGGTGAATATTGCCGATGATGAGAGTGCCAATAGTGACAGTGCTCATGGTGAAACTGCCCATGGAGACAATGCCCATGGTGATAGTGCTCATTGTGAGAACCCAACAGTGACAGTGCCAATTGTGATAGTCCCCGTGGTGACAGTTCTTACATTGAATGTGACCATGGTGATATTGCTCATGGTGACAGTGCTCATGGTGACAGTGCTCAAGGTTATGTTCTCCATGTTGACAGTGCCCATGGTGACATTTCTCATGGTGACTGTGCCTATGGTGAAAATTCTCATAGTGACAGTGCTCATGGTGACTGTGCCCATGGTGATATTACCCATGGTGACAGTACTCATGGTAAAAGTGCCCATGGTCACACTGCACATAGTGGCAGTGCAAAATGGTGACAGTGCCCATGGTGATATTGCTCATGGTGACATTGCTTATGGTGATATTCCCTACGGTGACAGTGTGTATTGTGAAACTGCACACAGTGATTGTGCTCATGGTGACAGTGTTCATGGCGATAGTGCCGATCGTGAATGTGCCCATGGTGACAGTGCCCATAGTCACAATTCTCACGGTGTAGTGCTCACGGTGACAGTGCCCATGGTGACAATACCCAGGGTGTCCTGCCCATGGTGACAGTGATCAGGGTCACACTGCTCATGTGGACAGTGCCATAAGTGACAGTGCTCATTCTGGCAGTGCTCATGGTGCCATGCTCATGGGACAGTGCCCATGTTTACAGGGCTTATGGTGATAGATTTCATGGTGGCCGTGCCCATGGTGACAGTGCCCACGCTGACAAAGCCCAAGGTGATACTTCCCATTGTGACAGTGCCCACAGTGACAGTGCCCATTGTGACAGCACGCAGTGTGAGAAGGCCCATTGTGACAGTGCTCAAGGTGACCGTGCCCAAGGTGACAGTGCCCATGCTGAGAGTGCCAATAGTGACAGTGCTCATGGTGATAATGTCCTTAGAGACATTGCCCATGGTGATAGTGCTCATGGTGACAAACCCACAGTGACAATGCCAATGCTGATAGTCTCCGAGGTGACAGTTCTTACGTTGAATGTGACCATGGTGACAGTTCTCCTGGTGACAGTGCCTATGGTGAAAAATCTCATACTGACCGTGCTCATGGTGACAGTGCCCATGGTGATATTTCCCATGGTGACAGTATTCATGGTAAAGTGCCCATGGTGACAATGCACATGGTGGCAGTGCAAAATGTTGACAGTGCCCATGGTGATTTTGCTCATGGTGACATTGCTTAAGGTGATAGTCCTTACGGTGATAGTGTGTATGCTGAAACTGCACACAGTGACAGTGCTCATGGTGACAGTGTTCATGGCGATAGTGCCGATGGTGAATGTGCCCATGGTGACAGTGCCCATAGTCACAATTCTCACGGTGTAGTGCTCAAGGTGACAGTGCCCATGGTGACAATACCCAGGGTGACAGTATTCATGGTGATATTGCTCATGGTGATAGTGCCCATGGTGAGAATGCACATGTACACAACTCTCACGGTGATAGTGCCCATGGTGACAATACCCAGGGTGACAGAGCTCATGGTAAAAGTGCTCAAGGTGACAGTGCCCATGGTGACAGTACCTAAGGTGAGAATTCCTACAGTGCGAGAGCTCATGGTGAAAGTGCCCATGTTGGAAACACGCAGGGTGTCCTGCCCATTGTGAGAGTGATCATGTTGACACTGCTCATGTGGACAGTGACATAAGTGACAGTTTTCATGTGGACAGTGCCCATAGTTACAGTGTTTATGGTGATAGATGTTACGGTGGCCATGCTCACAGTGACAGTGTCCACCATGACAATGTCCAAAGTGATATTTCCCATTGTGACTGTGCCCACAGTGACAGAGCCCATGGTGAAAGTGCCCAAGATCACAGTGCCCATGGAGACAGTGCTAATGGTGACTGTGCCCAAGGTGACATCGCCCAGTGAGACAACAACCGTTTTGACAGTGCTCACGGTGACTGTGCCGATTCTGACAGTGCTTATGGTGATAGTGCCAATAGTGAGAGTGCTCACGGTGAAACTGCCCATGGAGACACTGCCCATGGTGATTGTGCTCATCGTGACAATTCCTCAGAGGCAGTGCCAATGGTGAGAGTTTCCGTGGTGACAGTTCTCACGGTGAAAGTGACCCTGTTGAAATTGCTCATGGTGACAATGCTCATGGTGACAGTGTTCATGGTGACAGTGCTCAAGGTGATAGTCTCCAGGTTGACAGTGCCCATGGTGACTGTTCACACGGGGACAGTTCTGATGGTGATAATGCTCTTAGTGACACTGCTCACGATGAAAGTGCCCATGTTGACAGTGACCACGGTGACTGTTCTTACCGTGATAGTGCCCATGGTGAGGGTGTTCATGGTGACAGTCCGCATGGAGGCTGTGTCCATGATGACAGAGCTCAGGGTGATAGTGCTCACAGTGATATTACTCACGTTGACATTGCCCAAGGTGACAATACCCACGGTGACAGTAATCATGGTGAAAGTGCCCATGGTGGCAGTTCACATAGGGACAGTTCTTGTGACAGTGCTCATGGTGGCAGTGCTCATGGTGACAGTGCTCTTGTTGACAGTACTCGTGGTGCAGTGACCATGGTGAGACTACTAATGGTGACACTGCCCATGGTGACAGTGCACGTGGTCATGGTGCATCTGGTGGCAGTGCAAAATAGTGACAGTGCCCATGGTTATATTGCTCATGGTGATAGTGCCCATGGTTACAGTGCCCATGGTTAGAGTGCTCATGGTGACAGTGCCCAGGGTGAAAGTGCCCCTGGTTACAGTGCACACCGTGAGAGTGCCCATGGTGTCTGTGCCCATGGTGACAGTTCTTATCATGAGAGTGTTCACGGTAGCAGTGTTCATGGTAGTAGTGCTCACGGAGGCATTGCCCACAATGAGAGTGCCCATGGTGAGAATACTGACTGTGACAGTTCCCATGATGACTTTTCTCTCTGTGACAGTGCCCATGGAGACACTGCCAACAGTGTCAATGCCCATGATGACAGTGCCCATGGTGACAGTGCCCATGGTACAATTGCCTATAGTGACAGTGCTCCCAGTGACAGTACCCATGGTAACAGTGACCATGGTGAAAGTGCTCATGGTGATAGTGTCCATGGTGGCAGGTCTCAGTGTGACAGTCCGCACTGTGCCAGTACCCATAGTGAAAGTGCTCACGATAAGAGTGCCCATGGTGACAGTGACCACAGTGAGAGTGCTCATGGTGGTAGTACTCACAGTAATAGTGCTCATGATGACAGTGCCGATGGTGACAGTGCTCACGGTGACAGTGCCCATGGTGATAGTGCCTATGGTGAGAGTCCACTTGTTGATAGTGCCCAAGGTGGCAGTTCCCATTGTGAAAGTGTTCGGGATGACATTGACCATGTTGTTAGTTCCCATGGGGACAATGCTCACGGTGATAGTGACCATGGTAACAGTGCACATGGTGGCCGTGCCCTTGGTGACAGTGCCCATGATGACAGGACTCATTGTGACAGTTCTCAGTGTGATAGTGCCCATGGTGACATTGCACATGGTGGCAGTGAAAAATGGTGACAGTGCCCATGTTGACAGTTCTCATGGTGACAGTGCACACGGTGACAACCCATGCAGACAGTACTCACGGTGACAGTTCTCTTTGTTGCAGTACCCATGGTGACAGTGCTCACAGTGATATTGCCCATGGTGGCAGTGCCCATGCTTACAGTTCCCATGGTGACACTGCCCATGATGACAGTACCCGTGGTGACAGTGCCCACGCAACCATTTCCTGTAGTGACAGTGCTCATGGTAACAGTGCCCATGGTGACAGTGACCATGGTGAGAATGCTCAAAGTGATAGTGCCAATGGTGACAGGGCTCATGGTGCCAGTCTGCATTGTGCCAGTACCCTTGGCGACAGTGCTCATGGTGACAGTGCTCACAGTGATAGTGCTCCCAGTAATAGTGCTCATCGTGACAGTGCTAATGGTGACAATACCCAAGTTGACAGTACTCATGTTGAAAATACCCATGGTGGCAGTTCTCATAGCGACAGTTCTCATGGTGACAGTGCTCATAATAGCAGTGCCCATGGTGGCAGTGCTCGTGGTGACAATGTTAATGGTGACAGTGCTCTTGGTGGCAGTTCCCATGGGGACAGTACCGATGGTGACTCTGCACATTGTAACAGTGCCCATGGTAACTGTGCTCATGGTGATAGTGCACATCGTGAAAGTGCCCATGGTCATAGTTCACCTAGTGACAGTGCTAAATAGTGACAGTGCACATGCTTACAGTGCTAATGGTGATCGTGCCCATAGTGACAGTGCACACGGTGATAATGGGTATTGTTACAGTGTTAATGGTGAGAGAGCCCAAGGTGGCAGTGCCCATGGTGACAGCGCCCAGTGTGACAAGGCCCATGGAGACAGTGCTCACGGTGACCGTGCCCCTGGTGACATTGCTGATGGTGAGAGTGCCAATAGTGTCAGTGCTCATGGTGATACTGCCCATGGAGACATTGCCCATGGTGATAGTGCTCATGGTGACAACCCCACGGTGACAGTGACAATGTTGATAATCCCTGAGGTGACAGTTCTTACGTTGAATGTGACCATGGCGACACTTCTCATGGTGACAGTGCCTACAGTGAAAATTCTCATAGTAACAGTGCTCATGGTGACAGTGCCCATGGTGATATTACCCATGGTGACAGTACTCATGGTAAAAGTGCCCATGGTGACACTGCACATGGTGGCAGTGCAATATGGTGACAGTGCCCATGGTGATATTGCTCATGGTGACATTGCTTATGGTAATAATCCTTACGGTGATAGTGTGTATGGTGAAACTGCACACAGTGACTGTGCTCTTGGTGACACTTTTAACAGTGATAGTGCCGATGGTGAATGTGCCCATGGTGACAGTGCCCATGGTGACAATACACAGGGTGACATTATTCATGGTGACATTGCTCATGGTGATAGTGCACATGGTGAGACTGCCCATGTACACAGCTCTCACGGTGATACTGCCCATGGTGACAACACCCAGGGTGAGAGAGCTCATGGTCAATGTGCTCAAGGTGACAGTGCCCATGGTGAAAACACCCAGGGTGTCCTGCCCATAGTGAGAGTGATCATGGTGACACTGCTCATGTGGACAGTGCCATAAGTGACAGTGCTCACTGTGGCACTGCTCATGTGGACAGTGCTCATGGTTACAGTGCTTATGGTGATAGATGTTACGGTGGCCATGCTCACAGTGACAGTGCCCACGATGACAAAGCCCATGGTGATACTTCCCATTGTGAGAGTGCCCATTGTGAAAGAGCCCATGGTGAAAGTGCCCAGGATCACAGTGCCCATGGTGACAGTTCTAATGGTGACTGTGCCCATGGTAACTGCACCCAGTGTGACAACACCCATTGTGACAGTGCTCACGGTGACTGTGCCGATGCTGAGAGTGCCGATGGTGATAGTGCCAATAGTGAGAGTGCTCACGGTGAAACTGCCCATGGAGACAATGCCCATGGTGATAGTGCTCATCGTGACAATCCCACGGAGGCAGTGCCAATGGTGAGAGTTCCCGTGGTGACAGTTCTCATGGTGAAAGTGACCCTGTTGAAATTGCTCATGGTGACAATGCTCACGGTGACAGTGTTCATGGTGACAGTGCTTGAGGTGATAGTCTCCATGTTGACAGTGCCCTTGATGACTGTTCTCATGGTGACAGTGCCTATGGTGATAATGCTCTTAGTGACAGTCCTCATGGTAAATGTGCCCATGGTGACAGTGACGACGGTGACTGTTCTCACCGTGATAGTGCGCATGGTGACAGTGTTCATGGTGAGAGTCCGCATTGAGGCTGTGCCCATGGTGACAGTGCTCAGGGTGATAGTGCTCACAGTGATATTGCTCACGTTGACACTGCCCAAGGTGACAATACCCACGATGACAGTAATCATGGTGAAAGTGCCCATGGTGGCAGTTCTTGTGACAGTGCTCATGGTGGCAGTGCTCGTGGTGACAGTGCTCTTGGTGACAGTGATCATGGTGCAGTGCCCATGGTGAGACTCCCAGTGGTGACACTGCCCATGGTGACAGTGCACATGGTCATGGTGCATCTGGTGGCAGTGCAAAATAGTGAGAGTGCCCATGGTGATAGTGCCCATGGTGAGAGTGCCCATGGTGAGAGTGCTCATGGTGACAGTGCCCATGGTGACAGTTCCCCTGGTGACAGTGCACAACGTGAGAGTACCCATGTTGTCTGTGCCCATGGTGACAGTTCTTATCATGATAGTGCAAACGGTAGCAGTGTTCATGGTAATAGTGCTCACGGTGGCAGTGCCCACAATGAGAGTGCCCATGGTGAGAATACTGACTGTGACAGAGCCCATGGTGACATTTCTCTCTGTCACAGAGCCTTTGGGTAGAGTTAGCATGGTGAAATTTCTCACAGTGATTGTGCCCATTGTTTCAGTGCTCATAGTGACAAGACCCATGGCGCCAGTGCCCATCATGGCATCTCTCACGGTGATAGTGATAACGGTGACAGTGCCCATGGTGATATTACCCATGGTGACAGTACGCAGTGATAAAGTGCTCATGGTGACAGTACCTAAGGTGATAGTGCACATGCTGGCAGTGCAAAATGGTGACAGTGCCCATGGTGACATTGCTTAATGTGATAGTCCTTGCGGTGATAGTGCACATGGTGACACTGCCCACCGTGACAGGGCTCTTGTTGACAGTGCTCACGGTGATAGTGCCAATGTTGGAAGTGCCCATCGGTAAAGGGCCCATTATGACAGTTCTTATGGTGAGAGTGGTCAGAGTGGCAGTGCTCATGGTGAAAGTGCCCATGGTGACAGAGCTCACGGTGACAGTGCCCATAGTTATAGTGTCCATGGTGACATTACAAACAGTGAAATTGTCCATGGGGTCACTGCCCATGGTGACAGTGCCCATGGTCACAACCTTCACTGTGACAGTGCTTACCGTGACAGTGCCCATGGTGACAGTGACCACGGTGACAGTTCTAACGGTAATAGTGCCCATGATGACAGTGCTCATGGTGACAGTCCACATTGTGCCAGTGCCCAAGGTGACAGTGCTCATGGTGACATTGCCCAAAGTCACAATACCCATGGTGACAGTGCCCAAGCTGACAGTTCTCATGGAGATAGTGCCCATGGTGACAGTGCACATGGTGATACTGAGAATGGTGACAGTGCTTATGGTGACAGTGGTAATGGTTGCAGTACCCATGGTGATAGTGCTGAAAGTGACAGTACCCTTGGTGATAGTGTCCATGGTGAGTGTGCTCACATTAATAGTGCCCATGGTGGAGGTTCCCATTGTCAATGTGTTCATGGTGACAGTGCCCATGTTGGTAGTTACCATGGTGACAGTGCTCACGGTGATAGTGACCATGGTAATGGTACACATGGTGGTTGTGCCCTTGGTGACACTGCCCATGATGACATTACTCATGGTGACAGTGCTCACGGTGATAGTGCCCATGGTGATAGTGCACATGGTGGTAGTGCACATGGCAGCAGTGAAAAATGGTGACAGTGCCCATGCTGACAGTTCTCATAGTGACAGTGCACACGGTTACAACCCATGCTGACAGTGCTCATGGTAGCAGTACCCGTGGTGACAGAGCTTACAGTGACAGTGCTCATGGTAGCAGTACCCGTGGTGACAGAGCTTACAGTGATAGTGCACATGGTTGCATTGCCCATGGTGGCACTGAAGATGGGGACAATGCCCATGATGACAGTGCCCATGGTGACAGTGCCCACAGTGCCATTGCCTATGGTGACAGTGCTGACAGTCACAATACCCATAGTAACAGTTACCACGGTGAGATTGCTCATGGTGATAGTGTCCATGGTGACACGGCTCATTGTGACAGTCCGCATTGTGCCAGTACCCATAGGAAAGTACTCATGGTGACAGTGCGCATGGTGATAGTGTCCTTGGTGAGAGTGCTCACGGTGGTAGTACTCACAGTAATAGTGCTCATGGTGACAGTGCCGATGGTGATAGTGCCCATGGTGGCAGTTCCCATGGTGAAAGTGCTCATGATGACTTTGCCCATGTTGGTAGTTCCCATGGTGAGAGTACTCACGGTGATAGTGCCCATGGTGACAGTGCACATGGTGATACTGAGAATGGTGACAGTGATAACAGTGACAGTGGTCATGGTTGCAGTACCCATGGTGATAGTTCTGAAACTGACAGTGCCCTTGGTGATAGTGCCCATGGTGAGTGTGCTCACATTAATAGTGCCGTGGTGGCAGTTCCCATTGTGAAAGTGCTCATGATGACAGTGCCCATGTTGGTAGTTCCCATGGTGACAGTGCTCACGGTGATAGTGACCATGGTAACAGTGCACATGGTGGCTCTGCCCTTGGTGAAAGTGCCCATGATGAGAGTGCTCATGGTGACAGTGCTCATAATAGCAGTGCCCAAGATGCCAGTGCTCGTGGTGACAGTGTTAATGGTGACAGTGTTCTTGGTGGCAGTTCGTATGGGGACAATACTGATGATGACACTGTGCATTGTTACAGTGCCCATGGTATTTGTGCTCATGGTGATAGTGCAAATCGTGACAGTGCCCATGGTGGTAGTTCACCTGGTGACAGTGCTAAATAGTGACAGTGCACATTCTGACAGTGCTCATGGTGATAGTGCCCCTGGTGAGAGAGCACACGGTGATAATTTGCATTGTTACAGTGTTTATGGTGAGAGAGCCCAAGGTGGCAGTGGCCATGGTGACACTGTCCACAATGACAGTGCCCATGGGGACAGTGCCAACAGTGACAATGCCCATGGTGACCCTTCTCACAGTAAGAGTCCCCATGGGGACAGTTAGCATGTTGAGATTTCTCTCGGTGATAGTTCCCATTGTGACAGTGCTCACAGTGACAATGCCCATGGTGCCAGTGCCCATAGAGATATTTTGCACGGTCACATTTCTCACGGTGAAAGTGCCTATGGTGATATTACCCATGGTGACACTGCACATGCTGGCAGTGCAAAATGGTGACAGTGCCCATGGTGACATTCCTCATGGTGACTTTGCTTACAGTGATAGTCCTCATGGTGACAGTGCACATGGTGACACTGCACACAGTGATAGTGTTCATGGTTACAGTGTTCATGGTGATAGTTCCCATGGTGAGAGTGTCCAGGGTGACAGTGCCCATAGTCACAATTCTCATGGTGTAGTGTTCACAGTGACAGTGCCCATGGTGTAAATACACAGGGTGACAGTGCTCATGGTGATAGTGCCCATGGTGACAGTGCCCATGTTCACAATTCTCACAGTGATAATGCCTATGATGAGAGTACTTAGGGTGACAATGACCATGGTGACAGTGCCCATGGTGTCATGCCCCTGGTGACACTGCTCATGGTGACAGTGCTCATGGTGGCAGTGCCATAAATAGCAGTTCCAGTGTGGCAGTGCTCATGCTGACCGTTCTCATTGTGACAGTGTCCATGTTTACAGTGTTTATGGTGATAGATGTCACGGTGTCAGTACCCCCGTGGACAGTTCCCATGCTGACAAAGCCCATGGTGATATATCCCAATGTGACAGTGCCCAGGGTGACAGTGCCCATGATGACAGTGCCCAGTGTGAGAAAGCCCATGATGACAGTTCTCACAGTGAATGTGCCCGTGTTGAATAGTGCCGATGATGAGAGTGCCAATAGTGACAGTGCTCATGGTGAAACTGCCCATGGAGACAATGCCCATGGTGATAGTGCTCATTGTGAGAACCCAACAGTGACAGTGCCAATTGTGATAGTCCCCGTGGTGACCATTCTTACATTGAATGTGACCATGGTGATATTGCTCATGGTGACCGTGCTCATGGTGACAGTGCTCAAGGTTATGGTCTCCATGTTGACAGTGCCCATGGTGACATTTCTCACGGTGACTGTGCCTATGGTGAAAATTCTCATAGTGACAGTGCTCATGGTGACTGTGCCCATGGTGATATTACCCATGGTGACAGTACTCATGGTAAAAGTGCCCATGGTCACACTGCACATAGTGGCAGTGCAAAATGGTGACAGTGCCCATGGGGATATTGCTCATGGTAACATTGCTTACGGTGATAGTGTGTATGGTGAAACTGCACACAGTGACACTGCTCATGTTGACAGTGTTCACAGCGATAGTGCCGATGGTGAATTTGCCCATGGTGACAGTGCCCATAGTCACAATTCTCACGGTGTAGTGCTCACAGTGACACTGTCCATGGTGACAATACACAGGGTGACAGTATACATGGTGACATTGCTCATGGTGAGAGTGCCCATGTTCACAACTCTCACAGTGATAGTGCCCAGGGTGACAGAGCTCATGGTAAAATTGTTCACGGTGACAGTGCCCATGGTGACAGTACCTAAGGTGACAATTCCCAAGGTGAGAGTGCTCATGCTGACAGTGCCCATGGTGACAATACCCAGGGTGTCCTGCCCATGGTGAGAGTGATCATGGTGACACTGCTCATGTGGACAGTGCCATTAGTGACAGTGTTCATTGGGGCAGTGCTCATGGTGACCATGCTCATGTTGACTGGGTCAAGATTACAGTGCTTATGGTGATAGATGTTACGGTGGTCATGCCCACGGTGACAGTGCCCACGCTGACAAAGCCCATGGTGATATTTCCCATTGTGACTGTGCCCATGGTGACAGAGCCCATGGTGACAGAGACCACGATCACACTGCCCATGGTGAGAGTGCTAATGGAGACTGTGCCCATGGTGACAGCGCCCAGTGTGACAATGCTCATTGTGACAGTGCTCACGGTGACCATGCCGATGCTGACAGTGCCGATGGTGTTAGAGCCAATAGTGTGAGTGCTTACGGTGAAACTACCCATGGAGACTCTGCCGATGGTAATAGTGCTCATCGTGACAACTCCTCAGAGGCAGTGTCAATGGTGAGAGTCCCCGTGGAGACAGTTCTCATGGTGAAAGTGACCCTGTTGAAATTGCTCATGGTGGCAGGGCCCATGGTGAGACTACCAATGGTGACACTGCCCATGGTGACAGTGCACATGGTCATGGTGCATCTCGTGGCAGTGCAAAATAGTGACAGTACCCATGGTGAGATTTCTCAAGGTGATAGTGCCCATGGAGAGAGTGCCCATGGTTACAGTGCTCATGGTGACAGTGCCCACAATGACAGTGCCCTTGGTGACAGTGCACACCGTGAGATTGCCCATGGTGGCTGTGCCCATGGTGACAGTTCTTATCATGAGAGTGCTCACGGTAGCAGTGTTCATGGTAATAGTGCTCACGGTGGCAGTGCCCACAATGAGAGTGCCAATGGTTACAAAACTGACTGTGACAGTGCCCATGGTGAATTTTCTCTCTGTGACAGTGCCCTTGGGGACAGTTAGCATGGTGAGATTTCTCACGGTGATAGTGCCCATTGTTTCAGTGCTCATAGTGACAAGACCCAGGGCGCCAGTGCCCATCATGGCATTGCTCACGGTGATAGTTCTTACGGTGACAGTGCTGATGGTGATATTACCCATGGTGACAGTACTCAGTGATAACATGCTCATGGTGACAGTGCCTAAGGTGATAGTGCACATGGTGGCAGTGCAAAATGGTGACAGTGCCCATGGTGACATTGCTTAATGTGATAGTCCTTGCTGTGATAGTGCCCATGGTGACACTGCCCACTGTGTCAGTGCTCTTGTTGACAGTGCTCACGGTGATAGTGCCAATGTTGGAAGTGCCCATCGTTAAAGTTCCCATGGTGACAGTACTTATGGTGAGAGTGGTCGGAGTGGCAGTGCTCATGGTGAAAGTGCCCATGGTGACAGAGCTCACAGTGACAGTGCCCATAGTTATAGTGTCCATGGTGACAGTACTAACACTGAAATTGTCCATGGGGTCACTGCCCATGGTGACAGTGCCCATGGTCACAACCATCACGGTGATAGTGCTCACGGTGACAGTGCCCATGGTGACAGTTACCACGGTGTAAATTCTAATGGTGATAGTGCCAATGATGACAGTGCTCATGGTGACAGTCCACACTGTGCCAGTGCCCAACGTGACAGTGCTCACGGTGACAGTGCCCAAAGTCACAATACCCACGGTGACAGTGCCCAGGCTGACAGTTCTCATGGTGATAGTGCCCATGGTGACAGTGCCCGTGGTGATAATGAGAATGGTGACAGTGCTTATGGTGACAGTGGTCATGGTTGCAGTACCCATGGAGATAGTGCTGAAACTGACAGTGCCCTTGGTGATAGTGCCCATAGTGAGCATGCTCAAATTAATAGTGCCCATGGTGGCATTTCCCATTGTGAAAGTGCTCATGATGACAGTGCCCATGTTGGTAGTTCCCATGGTGACAGTGCTCCTGGTGATAATGACCATGGTAACCTTGCCCATGTTGGCTGTGCCCTTGGTGACAGTGCCCAGGATGACAGTACTCATGGTGACAGTGCATACAGTGACAACCCATACTGACATTGCTCATGGTAGCAGTACCCGTGGTGTTAGTGCACATAGTGATAGTTCCTATGTTGGCAGTGCCCATGGTGACATTGCCCACGGTGAAAATGTCCATGATGACAGTGCCCATGGTGACAGTGCCCATGGTGCCATTGCCTACGGTGACACTGGGCACAATGACAGTGCCCATGGTGACAGTGCCGACAGTGACAGTGCCGATGGTGACACTTCTCACGGTGACAGTGCCCATGGGGACAGTTAGCATGGTGAGATTTCTCACAGTGATAGTGCCCATTGTGACAGTGCTCACAGTGACAATACCCATGGTGCCAGTTCCATGGAGACATTCTGCACGGTCACAGTTCCCACAGTGAAAGTGCCTATGTTGATATTACCCATGGTGACACTGCACATGGTGGCAGTGCAAAATGGTGACAGTTCCCCTGGTGATATTGCTCATGGTGACTTTGCTTATGGTGATAGTCCTTACAGTGACAGTGCACATGGTGACACTGCACACAGTGACAGTGTTCACGGTGACAGTGTTCATGGAGATAGTTCCTATGGTGAGAGTGTCCATGTTGACACTGCCCATAGTCTCAATTCTCATGGTGCAGTGCTCACAGTGACATTGCCCGTGGTGAAAATACCCTGGGTGACAATAGTCATGTTGACAGTGCTCATGGTGATAGTGCCCATGGTGACAGTGCCCATGTTCACAATTCTCACAGTGATAATGCCTATGGTGAGAGTACCTAGGGTGACAATGCCCATGTTGACAGTGCCCATGGTGTCATGCCCATGGTGACAGTGCTCATGTTGACAGTGCCATAAATAACAGTGTTCATTGTACCAGTGCTCATGGTGACAATTCTCATGGTGATAGTGCTCATGTTTAGAGTGTTTATGGTGATAGATGTCACGGTGACAATGCCACGGGGACAGTGCCCACGCTGACAAAGCCCATGGTGATACTTCCCATTGTGAGAGTATCCACGGTGACAGTGCCCATGGTGACAGTGCTTACGGTGACTGTGTTCATGGTGAAACTGTCCATGGAGACATTGCCCATGGTGATAGTGCTCATGGTGAAAACCCCACAGTGACAGTGCCAATGGTGATAGTCCCCGTGGTAACAGATCTTACATTGAATGTAATCATGGTGACATTTCTTATGGTGACAGTGCTCATGGTGACAGTGCTCAAGGTGATGGTCTCCATGTTGACAGTGCTCATGGTGACAGTTCTCATGGTGACAGTGCCTATGGAGAAAACTCTCATAGTTACAGTGCACACAGTGACAGTGCCCATGGTGATATTACCCATGGTGACGGTACTCATGGTAAAAGTGCCCATGATGACACTCCACATGGTTGCAGTGCAAAATGGTGACAGTGCCCATGGTGATATTGCTCATGGTGACATTGCTTATAGTCCTTACGGTGATTATGTGTATGGTGAAACTGCACACAGTGACAGTGCTAATGGTGACAGTTTTCACGGCTATAGTGCCTATGGTGAATGTGCCCCTGGTGACAGTGCCCATAGTCAGAATTCTCATGGTGTAGTGCTCACAGTGACAGTGCCCATGGTGACAATACATAGGGTGACAGTATTCATGGTGACATTGCTCATGGTGATAGTGTCCATGGTGAGAGTGCCCATGTTCACAACTCTCACGGTGATAGTTCCCATGGTGACAATACCCAGGGTAACAGAGCTGATGGTAAAAGTGTTCACGGTGACAGTGCCCATGGTGACAGTACCTAAGGTGACAATTCCCATGATGAGACTGCTCATGGTGACAGTGCCCATGGTGACAATTCCCAGGGTGTCCTGCCCATGGTGAGAGTGATCATGGTGACACTGCTCATGTGGACAGCGCCATAAGTGACAGTGCTCATTGTGGAAGTGCTCATAGTGACCGTGCTCATGGTGACAGTGCTTATGGTGATAAATGTCAGGGTGGGTGTGCCCACAGTGACATTGCCCACGCTGACAAAGCCCATGGTGATATTTTCCATTGTGACAGTACCCACAGTGACAGAGCCCATTGTGACAGTGCCCAAGATCACAGTGCCCATGGTGAGACTGCTAATGGTGACTGTTCCCATGGTGACAGCACCCATTGTGACAACACCCATTGAGACAGTGCTCACGGTGACCGTACCGATGTTGACAGTGCCAATGGTGATAATGCCAATAGTGAGGGTGCTCATGGTGAAACTGCCCATGGAGACACTGCCCATGGTGATAGTGCTCATCGTGACAACCACTCAGAGGCAGTGCCAATGGTGAGAGTCACGGTGATGACATTTCTCACGGTGAAATTGACCCTGTTGAAATTAATCATGGTGACAGTGCTCATGGTGACAGTGTTCAAGGTGATAGTCTCATGTTGACAGTGCCCATGGTGACTGTTTTCATGGTGACAGTGCCTATGTTGATAATGCTCTTAGTGACAGTCCTCACGGTGACACTGCCCATGGTGACAGTGACCATGGTGACTGTTCTCACCATGATAGTGCCCATGGTGACAGTGTTTATGGTGACAGTCCGCATTGAGGATGTGCCCGTGGTGACAGTGCTCAGGGTGATAGTGCTCAAGGTGACAGTACTCACGTTGACAGTGCCCAAGGTGACAATACCCACAGTGACAGTAATCATGGTGAAAGTGCCCATGGTGGCAGTTCTCATAGTATCAGTTCTTGTGACAGTGCTCTTGGTGACAGTGCTCATGGTGGCAGGATCCATGGTGAGACTACTAATGGTGACACTGCCCATGGTGACAGTGCACATGGTCATGGTGCATCTATTGGCAGTGAAAAATAGTGACAGTGCCCATGGTGATATTGCTCATAGTGATAGTGCCCATGGTGAGAGTGCCCATGGTTACAGTTCTCATGGTGACAGTGCCCATAGTGACAGTGCCCCTAGTGACAGTGCACACAGTGAGAGTGCCCATGGTGGCCGTGCCCATGGTGACAGATCTTATCGTGAGCAATGTCACCGTGCTAACTGTCCCCAAGGGCACTGTCACAGAGAGAAAAGTCACCATGGGCACTGTCACAGTTTGTATTCTCCCCTTTGGCCCTCTCATTGTGGGCACTGCCACCGTGAGCACTATTACCATGAGCACTGCTACCGTGAGCACTATCATGATAAGAACTGTCACCATGGGCACAGACAACATGGGCAATCTCAAGGTGTGCTGTGTCACCAGGGGCACTGTCACCATGGGCACTGTCAGAATGAGCACTGTAACCATGGACACTCTCACCATGGGCACTATCACCATGAGCAATATCACCATGGGCACTCTCACTATTTTGCACTGCCACCAGATGCACCATGACCATGTGCACTGTCACCATGGGCAGTGTCACCATTGGTAGTCTCACCATGGGCACTGCCACCAAGGGCACGGTCAAAAGAACTGTCACTGTGAGAGCTGCCACCATGGGCACTTTCACCATGATTACTGTCACCGTGGGTATTGTCACCTTTGGCACTGTCAACGTGCGTACTATCACCGTGAGAACTATCACCATGCACACTGTCACCACAGGCAAAGCCTCAATGCGGACTGTCATCATGAACACTGTCACCATGGGCACTATCATGGTGAGAATAGTCACCGTGGTCACTGTCACCATGGCCACTGTCACCATGAGCACTGTCACTAAGAGCATAATCACCATAGGCACTGTCACCGTGAGAACAGTCACCATGGGCACTGTCAAAATGGAGACTATCACCTTGAGCACTGTCACCATGAGCAATTTCAACAGGATCACTTTCACCGTGAGAACTGTCACCATGGGGATTCTCACCATTGGCACTGCCTCCAAGGGGTTGTCATGATGAGCACTATAACCATGGGCAGTGTCTCCATGGGCAGTGTCACCGTGAGCACTCTCACTATTGGCACTATCACCATCGGCACTGTCAGTATCGGCATGGTCACCGTGAGCACTGTCACAATGGGCATTGTCACACTGGGTGCTGTCACCATGGGCAGAGTCACCGTTAGCACTCTCACCATGGGCACTGTGATCTTGGGCACTGTCACCATGGGCTCTGCCACTGTTGGCACTGTCACAATGGGATGTATCACCATGGGCTTTGTCCGCGTGGTAAAGTTCACCCTGTGCACTGCCCCCATAACATCGATCAGGATATGCACTGTAACCATGGGCACTGTCAGTATGAGCACGGTCACCATGAGCACTGTCACTTATGGCACTGTCCACATGAGCAGTGTCACCATGATCACTGTCACCATGGGCAGGACACCCTGGGTATTGTCACCATGGGCACTGTTACCATGAGCACTCTCACCTTGGGAATTGTCACCTTAGGTACTGTCACCATGGGCACTGTCACCGTGAGCACATTTACCATGAGCTCTGTCAGCCTGGGTATTGTCACCATGGGAACTATCACTGTGAGAGTTGTGAACATGGGCACTCTCACCATGGGCACTATCACCATGAGCAATGGCACCATGAATACTGTCACACTGTGTAATGACACGATGAGCACTCTCACCGTGAGCACTACACCATGAGAACTGTGACTATGAGGACTGTCACCATGGGCACATTCACCATCGGCACTATCGCCATGAACACTGTCACCATGAGCACTCTCACTGTGTGCAGTTTCACCATACACACTGTCACTGTAAGGACTATCACCGTAAGCAATGTCATCATGATCAGTATCACCATGGGCAGTGTCACCATTTTGCACTGCCACCATGTGCAGTGTCACCATGGGCACTTTTACCATGAGTACTGTCACCATGGGTAATATCACCATGGGCACTGTTACCACGAGCACTGTCACTATGAGAATTTTCACCATAGGCTCTGTCACCATGAGAACTGTCACCATGGTCACATTCAACGTAAGAACTCTCACCACGGGGACTATCACCATTGGCACTGTCACCGTGGGGTTGTCACCATGAGCACTATCACCATGGGCAATGTCTCCATGGGCAGTTTCACCATGAGCTCTGTAACTATTGGCACTCCCACCATCGGCACTGTCACCATGGGCACAGTCACCATGGGCCTTGTCACACTGGGCGCTGTCATCATGGGCACTGTCCCCGTGGGCACTGTTACAATGGGAAATATCACCATGGGCTTTGTCAGCATGGGCACTGTCCCTGTGGGCACTGACACTGTTACATCTATCACCATAAACACTGTAAACTTGGGCACTGTAATCATGAGCACTGCCACCATGTGCAGTGTCACCATGGGTAATATCACCATAGGTACTATCACCGTGAGAAATGTGACCGTGCGGAATTCTCTATGGGCACTGGCACCATGGGCATTGTCACTGTGAGCACTGTCACAATGGGCACTATCACCGTGAGAAATCTCATCATGCTAACTGTCCCCATGGGCACTGTCATCGTGAGATATATCACCATGGGCACTGTCACTGTTGGCACTGTCAGCATGGGCACTGTCATTGTGGGCACTGTCACCATGGCCACTGCCACCTTGGGCTCTGTCACCATGAACACTCTAACAATGCCCATTATCACTGTGCGCACTGTCACCATGGGCACTATCACCATGAGCACTGTCAGCATGTACACTGTCACTATTTAGCACTGTCACCATGTGAACTACCACCATGGGCACTGGCATTATGTGCACTATCAGCATGAGCACGGGTATCATGGGCACTGTAACTATGCACAGTGTCACCATCAGTACTGTCCGGATGGGAACTGCCACCAAGAGCACTGTCACCACCTTGGGCACTGCTATTATGAGCACTGTCACCATGAGAACTGTTGCTATGAGAACTGCCACCATGGGTATTTTCAACATGAGTACTGTCACCATGGGTATTGTCAACATTTTCACTGTCACCATGAGCACTATTACTGTGAGCACTCTCACCGTGAGTACTCTCACTGTGGTCACTGTCACCATGAGCACTGTCACCATAGGCAATGGTGCCGTGGGCCCTGTCACTATGGGACCTGTCATCATGGGCAGTATCACCATGGGCACTGCCACCATGGACATTATCACTGTGAGCACTGTCACCATGTGTACTGCAACCATGAGAACTCTCACCGTGAGTACCGTCTGCATGGGTTTTCACCATGTGCACTATCACAATGAGAACTGTCATCATGGGCAGTGTCACCATTTTTCACTGCCACCATGTGCAGTGTCACCATGGGCACTTTCACCGTGAGAACTGTCACCATGACTACTGTCATCATGGGCACTGTCACCAAGGGCACGTCTACCATGTGCACTGTTACCATGGTCACTATCACCGTGAGCACTGTCACCTTGGGAACTACCAACATGGGCAATATCATCATGAGCACTTTCACAATAAGAACTGCCACCATGGGAACTATCAACGTGCGGACTCTCACCATGGACACTATCACCATGATCACCATCACCATGAGCACTGTCACTGTCAGCACTGTCACCATGAGCACTATTACTGTGAGCACTACCACCATGAGCATGCTCATCGTGGTCACTGTCACCATGGGCAATGTCACCGTGAGCACTGTCACTATGGGTACTGGCACAATGCGGACTGTCACAATGAGTCCTGTCACCATGGACACTATCACCATGCGCACTCTCACCATGGTCACTGTTACCATCGGTAATGTCACTGTGAGCACTGTCACCCTAGGCAATGGTACCGTGGGCATTTTCACCATGGGCAATATCATCATGGGTTTTGTCACCGTGGGCAGTGTCACCATGGGCATGGCCACCATGGGCTCTATCACTGTGAGCACTGTCACCACGGGTACTTCTATCATGAGCACTGTCAGCACGGGTGGTCACCGTGTGCACTGTCACCATGAGAAGTTTCAGCATTGGCACTTTCACCATTATTCGCTACCACCATGTGCACTACCAACATGTGCCCTGTCACCATGGGTATTGTGACTTTCAGCACTGTCACCATGAGCACTCTCACCTTGGACACTGGCACAATGTGGACTGTCACAATGAGCACTGTCATCATGGGCACTATCACCGTTAGAACTGTCACCGCGGTCACTTTCACCATGTGCACTGTCACCGTGAGCACTTTCACTGTGATGCTTGTGACCACGGGCAGTGTCACCGTGAGCACTGTCACCTTGGGCACTGGCACAATGTGGACTGTCACCATGAGCACTGTCATCATGGGCACTATCACCATGAGGGTTGTGACCATGGGCACTGTCACCATGGGCACTGTCCCCATGAACAATTTCACTGTTAGTACTGCCACCATGGACACTATAACTATGGGCACTGTAACTGTGAGCTCTGTCACCATAAGAACTGTCACCATGGGCACTTTCACGATGGGCACTTCCAACATTGGCACTATCACCGTGAGCACTGTCAACGAGAGCAGTGTCACGGTGGGCAGTGTCACCATGCACACTATCACCACAAGGACTATCACAGTAAGCAATGTCACCATGGGCACTGTTACCATTTTGCACTGCCAACTTAGGCACTGTCACCATGAGCACTTTATCACTGAGTACTGTCACCATTGGTAATATCACCATCAGCACTGTCACCGTGAGAACTATCACCATGAGCAATGCCATGATGGGCACTGGCGCCATGGGTCTTGTCACTATGAGCACTGAAACAATGTGCACTATCACTGTGAGAAATCTCACCATGCTAACTGTCCCCAAGGGCACTGTCACAGAGAGAAAAGTCACCATGGGCACTGTCACAGTCAGTTTTGCAACCATTGGCACTCTCACTGTGGGCACTGCCACCGTGAGCACTATTATATGAACACTGCTACCGTGAGCACTATCATGATAAGATCTGTCACCATGGGCACAGCCACCATGGGCACTCTCACGGTGTGCACTGTCACCAGGGGCACTGTCACCATGGGCACTGTCACCATGAGCACTGTAACCATGGGCACTCCCACCATGGGCACTATCACCATGAGCAATATCACCATGGGCACTGTTACTATTTTGCACTGCCACCAAATGCTCCATCACCATATGCTTTGTCACCATGGCCAGTGTCACCATTGGTAGTCTACCATGGACACTGCCACCATGAGCACTGTCACCATGAACACTGCCACCATGCACACTGTCACAAGATCTGTCTACTATGAGAACTGCCACCATGGGCACTTTCACCATGATTACTGTCACCGTGGCTATTGTCACCTTGGGCATTGTCAACGTGAGTATTATCACCGTGAGCACTATCACCACGGGCACAGCCTCAATGCGGTCTGTCACCACGAACACTGTCACCATGGGCACTATCACGGTGAGAACTGTCACCGTGGTCACTCTCACTAAGAGCATTATCACCATAGGCAATGTCACCATGAGAACAGTCACCATGAGTACTGTCAACATGGAGACCATCATCTTGGGCACTGTCACCGTGAGCACTGTCACCATGAGCAATTTCAACAGGGTTACTTTCACCATAAGAACTGTCACCATGGGGACTCTCACCATTGGAACAGCCTCCAAGGGGTTGTCACGATGAGCACTATCACCATGGGCAGTGTTTCCATGGGCAGTTTCACCGTGAGCACTCTCACTATTGGCACTATCACCATCGACACTGTCAGCATTGGTTCGGCCACCGTGAGCACTATCAAAATGGGCGTTGTCACACTGGGTGCTGTCACCATCAGCTCAGTCACCGTTAGCACTCTCACCATGGGCACTGTGATCTTGGCCATGTCACCATGGGCTCTGTCACCGTGGGCACTGCCACAATGGGAAATCTCACCATGGGCTTTTTCAGCATGGGCACTGTCACCGTGGGCATGGCCACCATGACTTCTATCACCATAAGCACTGTAACCATGGGCACTGTCACCATGAGCATGTTCACCATGAGCATTGCCGCAATGAGCACTGTCACTTAAGGCACTGTCCACATGAGCAGTGTCACCATGATCACTGACACCATGGGCAGGACACCCTGGGTATTGTCACCATGGGCAATATCACCATGAGCACTCTTACCATGGGAATTGTCACCTTAGGTACTGTCACTATGGGCACTTTCACCGTGAGCACTTTTACCATGAGCTCTGTCACCCTGGGTATTGTCACCATGGGCCCTCTCACCCTGAGAGTTGTGAACATCAGCACTCTCACCATGAGCAATGGCACCATCTATACTGTCAACCTGTGTATTGTCACCGTGGCACTGTCACCGTGAGCACTACACCGTGAGAATTGTGACTATGGGCACTGTCACCATGGGCACATTCACCATCAGCACTATTGCCATGAACACTGTCACCATGAGCACTGTCACTGTGCAGTTTCAGCATACACACTATCACCATAAGGACTATCACCGTAAGCAATATCACCATGAGCAATATCACCATGGGCACTGTCAACATTTTGAACTGCCACCATGTGCAGTGTCACCATGGGCACTTTTACCATGAGTACTGTCACCATGGGTAATATCACCATGGGCACTGTCACCGTGAGCACTGTCACTATGAGAATTTTCACCATAGGCACTGTCACCGTGAGAACTGTCACCATGGTCACATTCAACGTAAGAACTGTCAAAACGGGGACTTTCACCATTGGCACTGTCACCGTGGGGTTGTCACCATGAGCACTGTCACCATGGGCAACGTCTCCATGGGCAGTTTCACCATGAGCTATGTCACTATTGGCACTCTCAGCATCGGCACTGTCACCATGGGCACGATCACTGTGAGGACTGTCACCACGGGCCTTGTCATACTGGGCACTGTTACCATGGACACAGTCACCATGGTCACAGTCACCATTAGCACTCTCCACATGGGCACTGTGATCTTGGGTACTGTCACCATGGGCTCTGTCATCGTGGGCACTGTCACAATGGGAAGTATCACCATGGGCTTTGTCAGCGTGGGCACTGTCACCATGGGCACTGTCATCATGTGCAGGGCCACCGTGACATCTATCACCATAATCACTGTCACCATGAGCAAGTTCACCATGAGCACTGCCACAATGAGCTCTGTCACTTATGGCACTGTCCACATGAGCAGTGTCACCATGATCTCTGTCACCATGTGCAGCACACCCTGCATATTGTCACCATGGGCACTTTTACCATGAGAACTCTCATCATGGGAATTGTCACCTTAGATACTGTCACCATGGGCACTGTCACCGTGAGCACTTTTACCATGAGCTCTGTCACCCTGGGTATTGCCACCATGGGCACTATCACTGTGAGAGTTGTGAACATGGGCACTCTCACCATGCGCAATGTCACCATGAATACTGTCACCCTGGGCACTGTCACTGTGAGCAGTACACCATGAGAATTGTGACTGTGGGCACTGTCACCACGGGCACATCCACCATCGGCACTATCAACGTGAACACTGTCACCATGAGCACTGTCACTGTGTGCAGTGTCACCATGCGCACTGTCACCGTAAGATTTATCACCATAAGCAATGTCACCATGAGCAATATCACCATGGGCACTGTCACCATTTTGCACTGCCACCATGTGTAGTGTCACCATGGGCACTTTTACATGAGTAATGTCACCATGGGTAATATCACCATGTGCACGGTCACCATGAGCACTGTCGCTATGAGAATTTTCACCATAGGCATTGTCACTGTGAGAATTGTCAGCATGGTCACATTCAGCATAATAACTCTCACCACGCTGACTATCACTATTAGCACTGTCACCTTGGGATTGTCACCATGAGCACTGTCACCATGAATAATATCACCCTGGGTACTTTCACCATGTGCACTGTCACTGTGAGCACTACACCATTAGAATTGGAACTATGGGCACTGTCACCATGGACACTCTCACCATGGGAAATATCTCCGTGAACACTGTCACAAATAACACTGTCTCTGTGTGCAGTGTCACCATGTGCACTGTCACCGTAAGAACTATCACCGTAAGCAAAGTCATCATGAGCAATGTCACCATGGGCACTGTCACTATTTTGCACTGCCACCAGATGCACCATGACCATGTGCACTGTCACCATGGGCAGTGTCACCTTCAGTAGTCTCACCATGGGCACTGCCACCATGAGCACTGTCACCAAGAGCACTGTTACCACGAGCACTGCCACCATGAGGACTGTCACAAGAACTGTCACTATGACAACTGCCACCATCGGCACTTTCACAATGATTACTGTCACAGTGGGTCTTGGAGCTTTGTGATGACAAGGGTCATGGAGCCTTGTGATGACAAGGCCGTGGATCATTGTGATGGCAGGGGTCATGGAGCATTGTTATGACAGGGGAAATGGAGCATTTTGATGACAATGGCATGGAGCATTGGTCTGAAAAATTTCATGGATTATTTTTATGAGGGTGGGCATGGAGCATTGTGATGACAAGGGCATGGAACACTGTGATACATGGGTCATGGAGTATCATAAGGACAAGGGCATGAAGCATTGTGAGGAGAAGGGCATCGAGCATTGGGATGACAAGCGTCATGGAGCTTTGTGATGACAAGGGCATGGAGCAATGTGATGAGAGGGTTCATGGAGCATTGTGATGACAATGGCATGGAGCCTTGTGATGCAAAGGGTCACAGAGCTTTGTGATGACAACGGTCATGGAGCATTTTGATGACAAGGGCGTGGTGCATAATGATGAGAAGGGCAAGGAGCATTGTGATGACAGGTTCATGGAGCAATTTGATGAAAATCGTCATGGAACATTTTGATGACAGTGGTTATGGAACATTGTGATGTCAGGGGTCATGGAGCATTGTGATGAAAAGGGTCATGGAGCACTTTGATGACAGGGGTTATGGAACATTGTGATATCATGGGTCATGGAACATTGTAATGATAAGGGCATGTAGCATTGTGATGACACGGGTCATGGAACATTGTGATATCATGGGTCATGGAACATTGTAATGATAAGGGCATGTAGCATTGTGATGACACGGGTCATGGAACATTGTGATGACAGGTGTGAGGGAGTACTGTGATGACTAGAGATGGAACATTGTGATATCAGTGGTGAGAGAGCATTTTGATGAGAACTGCATGGAGCATTGTGATGAGAATGCTTATGGAGCACTGTGATGACAAGGTTGTGGGCATTGAGATGACAGGTGCATGGCACATTATGATGACATGGGTCATGGAACATTGTGCTGACAAGCGTATGGAGCATGGTGGTGACAAGTGTCATGGAGCATTGTGCTGACAAAGGCATGGAGCATTGTCATGACAAGGGTCACAGAGCATTGTGATGAAAAGTTCATGGAGCATTT
The DNA here is from genome assembly GCF_964341445.2 of Mesoplodon mirus. Taxonomy (NCBI): domain Eukaryota; kingdom Metazoa; phylum Chordata; class Mammalia; order Artiodactyla; family Ziphiidae; genus Mesoplodon; species Mesoplodon mirus. The sequence continues at coordinate 1,626,513 of NW_028295808.1, read as the reverse complement.
TGGTGACAAAGGTCACAGAGCCTTGTGATGACGAGGGCATGGACCATTGTGATGACACAGGTCATGAAGCATTGTGATGACTGCAATCATGGAGCATTGTGATGACAGGGGTCATGGAGCATTGTGATGACAGGGGCATGGAGCATTGGTCTGACAAATTTCATGGATTATTGTGATGACAGTGGGCATGACGCATTGTGATGACAAGAGCATGGAGCATTGTGATGACAAGGTCATGGAGTATTGTGAAGACAGGTGTCAGGGAGTATTGTGATGACACATGTCATGGTCTATTGTGATGACAATGGCATTGAGCCTTGTGATGCCAAGTGTCATGGAGGATTGTGATGACAAAGGTAATGGAGCATTGTGATGACAAGGGTTTGGAGCATTGTGATGACAAGGGTCATGGAGCATTGTGATGACGAGGGCATGGAGCATTGTGATGAAAAGGGCCATTGAGAATTTAGATGACAAGCTCATGAAGCATTGTGATGACAAACGCATGGAGCTTGATATGACAGGGGTCATGGAGCATTGTGATGAAAATTGTCATGGAGCATTCTGATGACATGCTTGTGGAGTATTGTGATGACAATGGCATGGAGCATTGTGATGAAAAGGGCATGGAGCATTGTGATGAAAAATGCATGGAGCCTTTTCATGACAGGTTCAAGGAGCATTCTGACGACAAGTGTCAGGGAGCATTGTGATGACAAGTGTATTGGGCATTGTGATGACAAAGGTCATGGAGCATTGTGATGACAAGGGCATGGAGTATTGTGATGACAGGCATCATGGAGCATTGTGATGACAAGTGTTATGGAACATTGTGGTCACAAGGGTTTGGAGCATTGTGATGACAGAGGTCATGGATCATTTTGATTTCAAGGAGCATGGAGCATGATGATGACAAGTGTGTGAAGCAATGTGATCCCAAGTTTCAGGGAGGATTGTGATGACAAGTGCATGGAGCATTGTGATGACAAGGTCATGTAGCATTTTGCTGACAAAGGCATGGAGCATTCTGATGACAAGTGTCATGTTACACTGTGATGAAAATCGTCACAGAGCATTGTGATTACAGGGGTCCTGGAGCACTGGGATGACAAGGGCATGGATCATTGTGATGACAAGGGTCATGGAGCATTTTGATGACAAGAGTCCCGGATCATTGTGTTGTCAGGGGACATGGAGCATTGTGATGGCAGGTGTAATGGAGCATTGTGATGAGAAGGTCATGGAGCATTGGGCTGAAAATGTTCATGGAGTATTGTGATGACAGTGGTCATGGAGCATTCTGATGACAAGGGAAAGGAGCATTGTGATGAGAAGGCCATGGAGCTTTCTGATGACATGCGTCATGGAGCTTTGTGATGACAAGGGCATGGAGCATTGTGATTACAGGGGTCTTGGAGCATTGTGATGAAAAGGGCATGGATCATTGTGATGCAAAAGGCAAGGAGCCTTGTCATGACAGTGTTCAAGGAGCATGTTGATGACAAGTGTCAGGGAGCATTGTGATGACAAGTGTATTGAGCATTGTGAGGACAAATGTCATGGAGCATTGTGATGAGCAGACCATGGATAATTGTGATGAAGAGCGTCATGCGGCATTGTGATGACAAGTGTTATGGAACATTGTGATCACAAGGGTTTGGAGCACTGTGATGACAGAGGTCATGGAGCATTTTGATTTCATTGTGATGACAATAGCATGAAGCATTATGATGATGGGCATGGAGCATTTTTATGACAGGGGTAATGGAGCATTGTGATGACATGGGCATGGACCATTGGTCTGAAAATTTTCATGGATTATTGTGATGAGAGTGGGCATGGAGCATTGTGATGACAAGGGCACGGAACACTGTTATACATGGGTCCTGGAGGATTGTAATGAAAAGGTCATGGAGCATTGTGAATAGAAGGGCATCGAGCATTGTGATGACAAGTGTCATGGAGCTTTGTGATGACAAGGGCATGCAGCAATGTGATGAGAGGGTTCATGGAGCATTGTGATGACAAGGGCATGGAGCATTGTGATGCCAAGTGTCATGGAGGATTGTGATGACAAAGGTAATGAAGCATTGTGATGACAAGGGCAAGGAGCATTGGGATGACAAGGGCCTTTTAGAATTTTGATGACCAGGTCGTCTACCATTGTGATGACAAGCGCATGGAGCTTGCAATGACAGGGGTCATGTAACATTGCGATGACAATTGCATGTAGAATTATGATGACAAGAGCATGTATCATTGTGATGAGAAGTGTCAAGGATCATTGTGATGACAAGGGCATGGAGCATTGTGATGACAAGGCCCATTGAGAATTTTGAAGAGAAGGTCGTGAAGCATTGTGAAGACAAGCACATGGAGCTTGCTATGACAGGGTTCATGGAGCATTGTGATGACAAGTGTATGGAGAATTGTGATGACAGGAGCATGTAACATTGTGATGAGAAGTGTCATGGAGCATTGTGATGAAAAGGACGTGGAGAATAGTGATGAAATGCTACATGGAGCCTTGTGATGACCAGGGCAAGGAGCATTGTGATGGCAAGACCGAGGAGCATGGTGATGAGAAGACCATGGATAATTGTGATGACAAGCGTCATGGAGCACTGTAATGACAAGGGGCATGGAGCATTGTGATGACTGGTGTCATGGAGCATTGTGATGACAGGTGGCATGGAGTATTGTGATGACAAGGGTCATGGAGCATTCTGATGACAAGCTTGTGGAGTATTGTGATGACAATGGCATGGATCATTGTGATGAAAAAGGCATGGAGCCTTTTCATGACAGTGTTCAAGGACCATTCTGACGACAAGTGTCAGGGAGCATTGTGATGACAAGTGTATTAAGCATTGTGATGACAAAGGTCATGGAGCATTGTGATGACAAGGGCATGGAGTATTGTGATGACACGCATCATGGAGCATTGTGATGACAAGTGTTATGGAACATTGTGATCACAAGGGTTTGGAGCATTGTGATGACAGAGGTCATGGATCATTTTGATTTCAAGGAGCAAGGAGCATTGTGATGACAAGGGCATGAAGCAATGTGATCCCAAGGTTCATGGAGGATTGTGATGACAATGGTAATGGAGTATTGTGATGACAAGCGCATGGAGCATTTTGATGACAAGGTCATGTAGCATTTTGCTGAAAAAGGCATGGAGCATTGTGATGACAAGGGTGGTGTAGCACTGTGATGGCAAGCGTCACGGAGCATTGTGATTACAGGGGTCATGGAGAATTGGGATGACAAGGGCATGGATCATTGTTATGACAAAGGTCATGGAGCATTTTGATGACAAGAGTCCCGGATCATTGTTTTGTCAGGGGTCATGGAGCGTTGTGATGACAGTGGTCATAGTGCATTGTGATGACAGGGGTCATGGAGCATTGTGATGGGAAGGTCATGGAGCATTGGGCAGAAAATATTCATGGAGTATTGTGATGACAAGGTCCTGGTGCATTGTGATGAGAAGACCATGGAGCCTTGTGATGACAAGTCTCATGGAGCATTCTGATGAAAAGGTGCATGGAGCACTGTGATTACAGGGGTCTTGGAGCATTGTGATGAACAGGGCATGGAGCATTGTGATGAGGAGGCCACGGAGCATTCTGATGACATGTGCCATGGAGCTTTCTGATGACAAGGGCATGGAGCATTGTGATTACAGGGGTCTTGGAGCATTGTGAAGAAAAGGGCATGGATCATTGTGATGAGAAAGGCATAGAGCCTTGTCATGACAGGCTTCAAGGAGCATACTGACGACATGTGTCAGGGAGCATTGTGATGACAAAGTCATGGAGCATTGTGATGAGAAGACTATGTATAATTGTGATGAAGAGCATCATGGGGCATTGTGATGACAAGTGTTATGGAACATTGTGATCACAAGGGTTTGGAGCATTGTGATGACAGAAGTCACGGAGCATTTGCTTTCATTGTGATGACAATAGCATGAAGCATTATGATGATGGGCATGGTGCATAGTGATGACAGGGTTCATGGAGCATTGAGATGAAAAGGGGCATGGAGCATTGTGATTACAGGGTTCTTGGAGCATTGTGATGACAAGGGCATGGAGCATTGTGATGAGAAGGCCATGGAGCATTCTGATGACATGCGTCATGGAGCTTTGTGATGACAAGGGCATGGAGCATTGTGACTACAGGGGTCTTGGAGCATTGTGTTGACAAGGGTCAAGGAGCCTTATGATGACAAGGCTGTGGAACATTGTGATGGCAGGGGTCATGGAGCATTGTTATGACAGGGGTAATGGAGCATTGTGATGACATGTCATGGAACACTGTGATACATGTGTCATGGAGGATTGTAATGACAAGGGCCTGGAGCATTGTGATAAGAAGGTCATCGAGCATTGTGATGACAAGCGTCATGGAGCTCTGTGATGACAAGGGCATGGAGCAATGTGATGAGAGGGTTCATGGAGCATTGTGAGGACAATGGCATGGAGCATTGTGATGCGAATGGTCATGGAGCATTGTGATGACAAAGGTCATGGAGCATTTTGATGACAAGGGCGTGGTGCATTGTGATGAGAAGGGCAGGGAGAATTGTGATGGCAGGGTCATGGAGCAATTTGATGAAAAGTGTCATGGAACGTTTTGATGACAGGGATTATGGAACATTGTGATGTCAGGATCATGGAGCATTGTGATGAAAAGTGTCACGGAGCATTTAGATGACAGGGGTTATGGAACAATGTGTTTTCAGCGGTCATGGAGCATGGTGATAACAAGGGCATGGAGCATTTGGCAGAAAATATTCATGGAGTATTGTGATGAGAGGGATCATGGAGCATTTTGATGACAAGGGAATGGAGCATTGTGATGACAAGTCCCTGGAGCATTGTGATGAGAAGGCCATGGACCATTGTGATGACAAATGTCATGGAGCATTGTGATGACTTGAGTCATAGAGCATTGTGATGACAAGTTTCATGCAGCATTCTGATGAACAGGGCCATAAAGCATTGTGATTACAGGGATCTTGGAGCATTGTGATGACAAGGGCATGGAGAACTGTGATGAGAATGTCATGGAGCATTCTGATGACATGTGTCATGGAGCTTTGTGATGACAAGGGTATGGAGCATTGTGACTACAGGGATCTTGGAGCATTGTGATTATAAGGGCATGGAGCATTGTGACTACAGGGATCTTGGAGCATTGTGATTATAAGGGCATGTAGCATTGTGATGACAGGTGTGATGGAACATTGTGATGACAGGGGTGAGGGAATATTGTGATAACTATTATGGAACATTGTGATATTAGTGGTGAGAGAGCATTTTGATGAGAAGTGCGTGGAGCATTGTGATGACAAGGTTTATGGAGCATTGTGATGACAAGGTTGGGGAGCATTGTGATGCCAAGCTCATGGCGCATTGTGATGACATGGGTCATGGAACATTGTGCTGACAAGCGTATGGAGCATGGTGGTGACAAGTGTCATGGAGCATTGTGCTGACAAAGGCATGGAGCATTGTGATGACAAGGGTCACAGAGCATTGTGATGAAAAGTTCATGGAGCATTTTGGTGACAAAGGTCACAAAGCCTTGTGATGACGAGGTCATGGACCATTGTGATGACACAGGTCATGAAGCATTGTGATGACTGGAGTCATGGAGCATTGTGATGACAAGGGTCATGGTGCATCTGACAACAAGTGTCATGGAGCATTGTAATGAGAAGGGCATGGAATATTGTGATGACAGGCACCATGGAGCGTTGCCGGAGTCCAGCTCCAGCAGGACAGGAGTTACCCGAGGGGAAGACGGAGTCGGCGATGGACAGAACTGCACCACACCATGAGTTGCAAGAATCTGCCAATTCTATTATGCTTAACATGAATCTTATATACCTTTTAATGATTAAATAACATACTGGCTTAATAGTCCCAAAACATACCCAATATACTCATAACGGTACATAATCTTCTTTTTGTGGTTACAATAGTCCCTCTCAAGTCATCTGTTTCCTTCTTCCTTTCCCTTGAGGCAAGGTACAGTTCCTTTTCAGTTTTGGAACAACTGTTCCTGTGTCTGCTGCAAGTTCCGATGACAATCTTTACATCCTGTAGCTCTGTGGCTCCAGCGAGGTGTGTGAACCAAATGTTCTTTGCTATTCCTGGACCTTGTTAAACCACCTATTCTAATAACAGATTATATCTATTCTATTTTTGTCTTTTATAAGACTTAACTAATTCTACCTATATACAAATAGCAGCAGTATTGGCTGGTTTGTTCCATGCTAGTTCATGGAAATAATATTTCCTTATCCTATAATTATTTTCCTATTCCTGGGTAACCTAATTTAGGAGGGCATAGCACTTCTATAAATATCCCAGGTTGTCCATTAAAATATTTACAAAAGATTGATTGTCCTATAATATATGAATTAGATACACATGTGCTTTTTATACCTCCAGCAAGTCTCACTTCGGGAAACAACGTTTGCATAATCAATGTAGGCCTAAGATGCCCCCTACACCAGTACCATGAAACCCCATGTTTATCTCTTACTCCCCAAGGGGGCCATAAATCATCCATTTTCTCTTTCAGAGTAGGATAACGTAATTTAAACATTCCCGTGGCATTTCGTCTTTCCCAACGAGGGGGACGCGGAGTGGGTAATTCCAGTGGGGGCAAAGTAGTTTTGACTGTTTCTATCTTAGTGGGCCTTTTCCAATTCTTACAAGGTCGGAATCCTCCCTCTATTAGGGGAATGAACATCATGCTTCCAATTAATAGAAGGGTGATTTTTGCTCTCATCCCAGGACCCTCGGGTGAGTAGCTTTGCTTGCTCACTGGGCAAGTACCTCCAGCTGTGCTGGGCTTCCTAGCTGTGCTAGGGCAACCTTGCCCCGTCCGGGTGGGCTCCAGCAGAGCGTTGTGATGACAAGTGTTATGGAACATTGTGATCACAAGGGTTTGGAGCATTGTGATGACAGAGGTTATGGAGCATTGTGATTTCAAGGAACATGGAACATTGTGATGACAAGTGTATGGTGCAATGTGATCCTAAGGTTCATGGAGATTGTGATGCCAATGGTAATGGAGGATTGTGATCACAAGCGCATGGAGAATTGTGATGGCAAGGTCATGTAACATTTTGCTGACAAAGGCATGTAGCATTGTGATAACAGTGGTCATGGAGCATTGTGATGATAAGTGCATGGAGCCTTGTGATGACAAGGGTCATGGAGCACTGTGATGACAAGGGTCACAGTGCATTGTGATTACAGGGGTCATAGAGCATTGGGATGACAAGGGCATGGATTATTGTGATGACAAGGGTCATGGAGCATTTTGATGACAAGAGTGCCAGAGCATTGTGTTGTCAGGGGTCATGGAGCATTGTGATGACAAGGGCATGGAGTATTGTGATGACAGGCATCATGGAGCATTGTGATGACAAGTGTATGGAGCAATGTGATCCCAAGGTTCATGGAGGAATGTGATGACAAGCGCATGGAGCATTGTGATGACAAGGGCACGGAACATTGTGATCCATGGGTCATGGATCATTGTAATGACAGGGCATGGAGCATTGCGATGAGAAGGGCATGGAGTATTGTGATGACAAGCGTCATGGAGCTATGTGATGACAATGGCATGGAGCAATGTGATGAGAGGGGTCATGGAGCATTGTTATGACAATGGCATGGAGCATTTTGATGAAAAGGGCATGGATCCTTGTGATGAAAAAGGCATGGAACCTATTCATGACTGGGTTCAAGGAGCAATCTGACGACAAGTGTCAGGGAGCATTGTGATGACAAGTGTATTGAGCATAGTGATGACAAAGGTCATGGAGCATTGTGATGACAAGGGCATGGACTATTGTGATGACAGGCATCATGGAGCGTTGTGATGACAAGTGTTATGGAACATTGTGATCACAAGGGTTTGGAGCATTGTGATGACAGAGGTCATGGATCATTTTGATTTCAAGGAGCATGGAGCATTGTGATGACAAGGGCATGAAGCAATGTGATCCCAAGGTTCATGGCGGATTTTGATGACAATGTTAATGGGGTATTGTGATGACAAGTGCATGGAGCATTGTGATGACAAGGTCATGTGGCATTTTGCTGACAAAGGCATGGAGAATTGTGATGACAAGGGTCATGGAGCACTGTGATGACAAGCGTCATGGAGCATTGTGTTTACAGGGATCATGGAGCATTGGGATGACAAGGGCATGTATCATTGGGATGACAAGTGTCATGGAACATTTTGATGACAAGAATCTCGGATCATTGTGTTGTCAGGGGTCATGGAGCGTTGTGCCGACAGTGGTCATGTAGCATTGTGATGACAGGGCTCATGGAGCATTGTAATGAGCAGGTCATGGAGCATTGGGCTGAAAATATTCATGGAATATTGTGATGACAGGGGTCATGGAGCACTGAGATGACAAGGGAATGGAGCATTGTGATGACAAGGTCCTGGAGCATTGCGATGAGAAGACCATGGATCCTTGTGATGACAAGTCTCATGGAGCATTCTGATGAAAAGGGGCATCGAGCATTGTGATTACAGGAGTCTTGGAGCATTGTGGTGAAAAGGGCATGGAGCACTGTGATGAGAAAGCCATGGATCATTCGGATGACATGCGTCTTGGAGCTTTGTGATAACAACGACATGAATCATTGTGATGTCAAGGGCATGGAGCATTGTGATGAGATGGCCACGGAGCATTCTGATGACATGCATCATGGAACATTGTGATGACAAGGGCATGGAGCATTGTGATTACAGGAGTCTTGGAGAATTGTGATGAAAAGGGCATGGATCCTTGTGATGAAAAAGGCATGGAGCCTTGTCATGACAGGGTTCAAGGAGCATACAGGACGGCTAGTGTCAGGGAGCATTGTGATGACAAGTGTATGGAGCATTGTGATGACAAAGGTCATGGAGCATTGTGATGAGAAGACCATGGATAATTGTGATGACGAGCGACATGGTGCGTTGTGATGACAAGTGTTATGGAACATTGTGATCACAAGGGTTTGGAATATTGTGATGACAGAGGTCATGGAGCATTGTGATTTCATTGTGATGACGATTGCATGAAGCATTATGATGATGGGCATGGTGCATTGTGATGACAGGGTTCATGGAGCATTGAGATGAAAAGGGGCATGGAGCATTGTGATTACAGGGGTCTTGGAGCATTGTGATGAAAAAGGCATGGAGCATTGTGATGAGAAGTCCATGGAACATTCTGATGACATGCGTCTTGGAGCTTTGTGATGACAAGGGAATGGAGCATTGTGATTTCAAGGATCTTGGAGCATTGTGATGACAAGTGTCATGGAGCCATGTGATGACAAGGCCGTGGAACATTGTGATGGCAGGAGTCATGGAGCATTGTTATGACAGGTGTAATGGAGCATTGTGATGACAAGGGCATGGAGCATTGGTCTGAAACTTTTCATGGATTATTGTGATGAGAGTGGGCATGGAGCATTGTGATGACAAGGGCACGGAACACTGTGATACATGGGTCATGGAGGATTGTAATGACAAGGGCATGAAGCATTATCATGAGAAGGGCATGGAACATTGTGATACGTGGTTCATAGAGCAGTATATTGACAAGGGCATGGAGCATTGTGATGAGAAGTGCATGGGGCACTGGTGTGACAAATTCCAGGCATTATTGTGATGACATTGGGCATGGAGGATTGTGATGACAAGCATCATGGAGCATTGTGATGACAGGGTGCATGGAGCATTGTGATGACATATGTCATCGTCCATTGTGAAGACAATGGCATGGAGCATTCTGATGCCAAGGGTCATGGAGGCCTGTGGTGACACGTGTAATGGAGCATTGTGATGACAAGGGTAATGGAGCATTGTGATGACAAGGGTCTTTGAGCATTTTGATGACAAGGGCGTGAAGCACTGTGATGACAAGCGCATGAAGCTTGCTGCGACAGGGGTCAAGGAGCATTGCGACAGTAAGTGAATGGAGAATTGTGATGACAAAAGCATGTAGCATTTTGATGAGAAGTGTCATGGAGCATTGTGATGACCAGGGCATGGAACATTTTGATGGCAAGGCCATGGAGCATTGTGATGAGAAGGCCATTGTGCATTGTGATGATGAGGGTCATGAAGACCTGTGATGACAAGGGGCATGGAGCATTGTGAAGACGTGTCATGGAGAATTGTGATGACAGGTGTCATGGAGCATTGTGATGACAAGGGTCATGGAGTATTCTGATGACAAGCACATGGAGTATTGTGATGACAATGGCCTGGAGCACTGTGATGAAAAGGGCATGGATCATTGTGATGAAAAGGGCATGTAGCCTTGTAATGACTGGGTTCAAGGAGCCTCTGACGACAAGTGTCATGGAGTACTGTGATGACAAGGGCATGGAGTACTGTGATGAGAGGCGTCATGGAGCATTGTGATGACAAGTGCTATGGAGCATTGTGATCACAAGTGCTATGGAGCATTGTGATCACAAGTGTTTGGAGGATTGTGATGACAGAGGTCATGGAGCATTGTGATTTCAAGCAGCATGGAGCATTGTGATGACAAGTGTATGGAGCAGTGTGATCCCAAGGTTCATGGAGGATTGTGATGACAATGGTAATGCAGAATTGTGATGACAAGTGCATGGAGCATTGTGATGGCAAGGGTCATGGAGCATTGTGATGATATGTGCACGGAGCCTTGTTATGACAAAGGTCATGGAGCACTTTGATGACAAGCGTCATGGAGCATTGTGATTACAGGGGTCACAGAGCATTGGGATGACAAGGGCATGGATTACTGTGATGACAAGGGTCATGGAGCATTTTGATGACAAGAGGCCCAGAGCATTGTGTTGTCATGGGTCATGGAGCATTGTGATGACAAGGGCATGGAGTATTGTGATGACATGCATCATGGAGCATTGTGATGACAAGTGTTATGGAGCATTGTGATCACACGTGTTTGGAGCATTGTGATGAGAGTGGTCATGGAGCATTGTGATTTCAAGGAACATGGAGCATTGTGATGACAAGTGTATGGAGCAATGTGATCCCAAGGTTCATGGAGTAATGTGATGAAAAGTGCATGGAGGATTGTGATGGCAAGGTCATGTAGCATTTTGCTGACAAAGGCATGGAGCATTCTGATTACAGGGGTCATGGAGCATTGGGATGACAAGGGAATGGATCATTGGGCTGAAAATTTTCACGGAGTATTGTGATGACAGGGATCATGGAGCATTGTGATGACAAGGGAATGGAGCATTGTAATGACAAGGCCCTGGAGCATTGTGATGAGAAGGCCATGGAGCATTGTGATGACAAGCGTCATGGAGCTTTGTGATGACAAGGGCATGGAGCATTGTAATTACAGGGGTCTTGGAGCACTGTGATGACAAGGGTCATGGAGCCTTGTGATGACAAGTGCGTGGAACATTGTGATATGTGGTTCATAGAGCATTGTAGTGACAAGGGCATGGAGCATTGTGATGAGAAGTGCATGGGGCCCTGGTCTGACAAATTTCATGCATTATTGTGATGACATTGGGCATGGAGGATTGTGATGACAAGCATCATGGAGCATTGTGATGACAGGTGCATGGAGCATTGTGATGACATATGTCATTGTCCATTGTGAAGACAATGGCATGGAGCATTCTGATGCCAAGGCTCATGAAGGATTGTGATGACAAGGGTAATGGAGCATCGTGATGACAAGGGCTTTTAGCATTGTGATGAAAAGGTTCATGGAGCATTGTGATGACAAGGGTCTTTGAGCATTTTGATGACAAGGGCGTGAAGCACTGTGAGGAAAAGCACATGAAGCTTGCTGTGACAGGGGTCAAGGAGCATTGCGACAATAAGTGAATGGAGAATTCTGATGACAAGAGCATGTCGCATTTTGATGAGAAGTGTCATGGAGCATTGTGATGACCAGGGCATGGAGCATTGTGATGGCAAGGCCGTGGAGCATCGTGATGAGAAGGCCATTGTGCATTGTGATGACGAGGGTCATGAAGACCTGTGATGACAAGGGGCATGGAGCATTCTGAAGACATGTGTCATGGAGCATTGTGATGACAGGTGTCATGGAGCATTGGGATGACAAGTGTCATGGAGTATTCTGATGACAAGCACATGGAGTATTGTGATGACAATGGCCTGGAGCACTGTGATGAAAAGGGCATAGATCATTGTGATGAAAAGGGCATGTAGCCTTGTAATGACTGGGTTCAAGTAGCCTCTGATGGCAAGTGTCATGGAGTATTGTGATGACAAGGGCATGGAGTATTGTGATGAGAGGCGTCATGGAGTGTTGTGATGACAAGTGCTATGGAGCAATGTGATCACAAGGGTTTGGAGGATTGTGATGACTGCGGTCATGGAGCATTGTGATTTTAAGCAGCATAGAGCTTTGTGATGACAAGTGTATGGAGCAGTGTGATCCCAAGGTTCATGGAGGATTGCGATGACAAGCTCATGGACCATTGTGATGGCAAGGGTCATGGAGTATTATGATGATAAAGGCATGGAGCCTTGTTATGACAAAGGTCATGGAGCACTTTGATGACAAGCGTCATGGAGAATTGTGATTACAGGGGTCATGGAGCATTGGGATGACAAGGGCATGGGTTATTGTGATGACAAGGGTCATGGAGCATTTTGATGACAAGAGTCCTGGAGCATTGTGTTGTCATGGGTCATGGAGCATGGTGATAACAAGGGCATGGAGCATTGGGCTGAAAATGTTCATGGAGTATTGTTATGACAGGGATCATAGAGCATTTTGATGACAAGGGAATGGAGCATTGTGATGACAAGGCCCAGGAGCATTGTGATGAGAAGGCCATGGAGCATTCTGATGACATGCGTCATGGAGCTTTGTGATGACAAGGGCATGGAGCATTGTGATTACAGGGATCTTGGAGCATTGTGATGAAAAGGGCATGGAGCCTTGTCATGACAGGGTTCAAGGAGCATACTGAAGACAAGTGATGGAACATTGTGATATCAGTGAGCATTGTGATGACAAGTGTATTGAGCATTGTGAGGACAGGGGTCATGGAGCATTGTGATGACAGGGGCATGGAGCATTGTGATGAGAAGACCATGGATAATTGTGATGACGAGTGTCATGGTGCGTTTTGATGACAAGTGTTATGGAACATTGTGATCACAAGGGTTTGGAGCATTGTGATGACAGAGGTCATGGAGCATTTTGATTTCATTGTGATGACAATAGCATGAAGCATTATGATGATGGGCATGGTGCACTGTGATGACAGGGTTCATGGAGCATTGAGATGAAAAGGGGCATGGAGCATTGTTCTTACAGGGGTCTTGAAGCATTGTGATGACAAGGGCATGGATCATTGTGATGAGAAGGCCATGGAGCATTCCGATGACATGCGTCTTGGAGCTTTGTGATGACAAGGGAATGGAGCATTGTGATTACAGGGGTCTTGGAGCATTGTGATGACAAGTGTCATGGAGCCTTGTGATGACAAAGCCGAGGAACATTGTGATGGCCGGGGTCATGGAGCATTGTTATGACAGGGGTAATGTAGCATTGTGATGACAAGGGCATGGAGCATTGGTCTGAAACCTTTCATGGATTATTGTGATGAGAGTGGGCATGGAGGTTTGTGATGACAAGGGCACGGAACACTGTGATACATGGGTCATGGAGGATTGTAATGACAAGGGCATGGATCATCGTGATGAGAAGGGCATTGAGCATTGTGATGACAAACGTCATGGAGTTTTGTGATGACAAGGGCATGGAGCTTTGTAATTACAAGGGTCTTGGAGCATTGTGATGAAAAGGGCATGGATTATTGTGGTGAAAAAGGCATGGAGCCTTGTCATGACAGGGTTCAAGGAGCATAATGACGACAAGTGTTAGGGAGCATTGTGATGACAAGTGTATTGAGCATTGTGATGACAAAGGTCATGGAGCATTGTGATGAGAAGACCATGGATAATTGTGATGACGAGCGTCATGGGGCGTTGTGATGACAAGTGTTATGGAACATTGTGATCACAAGGGTTTGGAGCATTGTGATGACAAAGGTCATGGAGCATTTTGATTTCATTGTGATGACAATAGCATGAAGCATTATGATGATGGGCATGGTGCATTGTGATGACAGGGGTCTTGGAGCATTTTGATGACAAGGGCATGGAGCATTGTGATGAGAAGTCCATGGAGCATTCTGATGACATGCGTCATGGAGCTTTGTGATGACAAGGGCATGGAGCATTGTGATTACAGGGCTTTGGAGCATTGTGATGACAAGGGTCATGGAGCCTTGTGAAGACAAGGCCGTGGAACATTGTGATGGCAGGTGTCATGGACCATTGTTATGACAGGTGTAATGGAGCATTGTGATGACAAGGGCATGGAACACTCTGATACATGTCTCATGAAGGATTGTAATGACAAGGGCATGGAGCATTGTCATGAGAAAGGTCGTGGAACATTGTGATGACATAGGCATGGAGTTTTGTGATGAAAGCCATCATGGAGTGTTGTGATGACAAGTGTTATGGAACATTGTGATCACAAGGGTTTGGAGCATTGTGATGACAGTGGTCATGGATCATTTTGATTTCAAGGAGCATGGAGCCTTGTGATGACAAGGGCATGAAGCAATGTGATCCCAAGTTTCATGGAGGATTGTGATGACAATGGTAATGGAGTACTGTGATGACAAGTGTAACGGAGCATTGTGATGACAAGCGTCAAGGAGCATTGTGATTACATGTGCCATGGAGCATTGGGATGACAAGGGCATGGATTATTGTGGTGAGAAGTGTCATGAAGAATTCTGGTGATAAGAGTCCCGGATCATTGTGTTGTCAGGGGTCATGGAGCGTTGTGATGACAGTGGTCACGGAGCCTTTGATGACACGGGTCATGGAGCATTCTGATGACAAAGTCATGGAGCACTGTGTTGAAAATGTTCATGGAGCATTGTGATTACAGGGGTCTTGGAGCATTGTGATAACAAGGGCATGGAGCATTGTGATGAGAAGGCCATGGAGCATTCCGATGACATGCGTCATGGAGCTCTGTGATGACAAGGGCAAGGAGCATTGTGATTACAGGGGTCTTGGAGATTGTTATGAGAGTGGGCATGGAGCATTGTGATGACAAGGGCACGGAACACTGTGATACATGGGCATTGGAGGATTGTAATGACAAGGGCATGGAGCATTGTCATGAGAAGGGCATGGAACATTGTAATAGGTGCGTCATAGAGCATTGTAGTGACAAGGGCATGGAGCATTGAGATGACAAGGGTCTTTGAGCATTTTGATGACCATGGCGTGAAGCACTGTGATGATAAGCGCATGGAGCTTGCTATGACAGGGGTCATGGAGCATTGTGACAATAAGTGCATGGAGAACTGTGATGACAAGAGCATGTAGCATTTTGATGAGAAGTGTCATGGAGCATTGTGATGACCAGGGCATGGAGCATTGTGATGGCAAGGACGTGGAGCATTGTGATGAGAAGTCCATTGTGCATTGTGATGACGAGGGTCATGAAGAACTGTGATGACAAGGGGCATGGAGCATTGTGAAGACGTGTCATGGAGCATTGTGATGACAAGGGTCATGGAGTATTCTGATGACAAGCACATGGAGTATTGTGATGACAATGGCCTGGAGCATTGTGATGAAAAGGGCATGGATCATTGTGATGAAAAGGGCATGTAGCCTTGTAATGACTGGTTTCAAGGAGCCTCTGACGACAAGTGTCATGGAGTACTGTGATGACAAGGGCATGGAGTACTGTGATGAGAGGCGTCATGCAGCGTTGTGATGACAAGTGCTATGGAGCATTGTGATCACAAGTGTTTGGAGGATTGTGATGACAGAGGTCATGGAGCATTGTGATTTCAAACAGCATGGAGCATTGTGATGACAAGTGTATGGAGCAGTGTGATCCCAAGGTTTATGGAGGATTGTGATGACAATGGTAATGCAGTATTGTGATGACAAGCGCATGGAGGATTGTGATGGCAAGGGTCATGGAGCATTGTGATGATAAGTGTACAGAGCCTTGTTATGACAAGGGTCATGGAGCATTTTGATGACAAGCGTCAGGGAGCATTGTGATTACAGGGGTCATGGAGCATTGGGATGACAAGGGCATGGATTATTGTGATGACAAGGGTCATGGAGCATTTTGATGACAAGAGTCCGGGAGCATTGTGTTGTCAGGGGGCATGGAGCATGGTGAAAACAAGGGCATGGAGCACTGGGCTGAAAATGTTCATGGAGTATTGTGATGACAGGGATCATGGAGCATTTTGATGTCAATGGAATGGAGCATTGTGATGACAAGGTCCAGGAGCATTGTGATGAGAAGGCCAGGGAGCATTGTGATTAAAGTGTCATGGAGCATTGTCATGGCAAGAGCATGGAGCATTGTGATAAGAAAGGTCATGGACCATTGTGATGACAATGGTCATGGAGCATTGTGATGACTGGAGTCATGGAGCATTGTGATGACAGGGGTCATAGAGCATTGTGATGACAAGTTTCATGGAGCATTCTGATGAGCAGGGGCATGGAGCATTGTGATTACAGGGGTCTTGGAGCATTGTGAAGACAAGGGCATGGAGCACTGTGATGAGAAGGCCATGGATCATTCTGATGACATGCGTCAGGGAGCTTTGTGATGACAAGGTCATGGAACATTGTGATTACAGGGATCTTGGAGCATTGTGATGAAAAAGGCATGGAGCCTTGTCATGACAGGGTTCAAGGAACATACTGAAGACAAGTGAGGTAACATTGTGATATCAGTGAGCATTGTGATGACAGGTGTAATGAGCATTGTGATGACAAATTCATGGAGCATTGTGATGAGATGACCATGGATAATTGTGATGACGAGCGTCATGGGGCATTTTGATGACAAGTGTTATGGAACATTGTGATCACAAGGGTTTGGAGCATTGTGATGACAGAGGTCATGGAGCATTTTGATTTCATTGTGATGACAATAGCATGAAGCATTATGATGATGGGCATGGTGCATTGTGATGACAGGGTTCATGGAGCATTGAGATGAAAATGTGCTTGGAGCTTTGTGATTACAGGGGTCTTGGAGCATTGTGATGACAAGGGCATGGAGCATTGTGATGAGAAGGCCATGGAGCATAATGATGACATGTGTCATGGAGCTTTGTGATGACCAGGGAATGGAGAATTCTGATTACAGGGGTCTTGGAGCATTCTGATGACAAGGGTCATGGAGCCTTGTGATGACAAGGCCGTGGAACATTGTGATGGCAGGGGTCATGGAGCATTTTGAAAACAAGGGAATGGAGCATTGTGATGACAAGGGTAACAGAGTGTTGTTATGAAAAGTTCATGGAGCATTGTGGTGACAAAGGTCACAGAGCCTTTTGATGACGAGGGCGTGGACCATTGTCATGACAAAGATCATGAAGCATTGTGATGACTGGAGTCATGGAGCATTGTGATGACAGGGGTCATGGAGCATTGTGATGACAAAGGCATGGAGCAATGTGATGACAGGGGCATGGAGCCTTGGTCTGACAAGTTTCATGGATTATTGTGATGACAGTGGCCATGGCGCATTGTGATGACAGGTGCATGGAGCATTGTGATGACAAGGTCTTTGAGTATTGTGAAAACAGGTGTCAGGGAGCATTGTGATGAGAAGGGCATGGGGTATTGTGATGACAAGTGTCATGTTGGATTGTGACGACAAAGGTAATGGAGCTTTGTGATGACAAGTGCATGGAGCATTGTGATGACTGGGTTCATGGAACATTGTGATGATAGGGGGAATGGAGCTTTGTGATAACATATGTTATGGTCCATTGTGATAACAATGGCATGGAGCATTGTGATGCCAAGTGTCATGTTGGATTGTGACGACAAAGGTAATGGAGCATTGTGATGACAAGGGCATGGAGCATTTTGATGACAGGAGTAATGGAGCATTGTGATGACAAGGTCATGGAGTATTGTGAAGACATGTATCAGGGAGCATTGTGATGAGAAGGGCACGGAACATTGTGATATATGGGTCATGGAGCATTGTAGTGACAAGGGCAAGGAGCATTGTGATGAGAAGGGCATGGAGCATTGTGATGGCAAGAATCATGGAGCTTTGAGATGACAAGGGCATGGAGCATTGGTCTGACAATTTTCATGGATTACTGTGATGACAGTGGGCATGGAACATTGTGATGACAAGGGCCATGGAGCATTGTGATGACAGGGGTCATGGAGCATTGTGATGTCAAGGGTCATGGAACATTTTGATGACAAGTGCATGCAGTATTGTGATGACAATGGCATGGATCATTGTGATGAAAGGGCATGGATCATTGTGATGAAAAATGCATGTTTCCTTGTAATGACAGGGTCCAAGGAGCATCTGACAACAAGTGTCATTGAGCATTGTAATGAAAAGGGCATGGAATATTGTGATGACAGGCATCATGGAGCGTTGTGATGACAAGTGTTATGGAACACTGTGATCACAAGGGTTTGGAGCATTGTGATGACAGAGGTCATGGAGCATTGTGATTTCAAGGAACATGGAACATTGTGATGACAAGTGTAGGGTGTAATGTGATCCTAAGGTTCATGGAGATTGTGATGACAATGGTAATGGAGGATTGTGATCACAAGTGCATGGAGCATTGTGATGGCAATGTCATGTAACGTTTTGCTGACAAAGGCATGCAGCATTGTGATAACAAGGGTCATGGAGCATTGTGATGATAAGTGCATGGAGCCTTGTGATGACAAGGGTCATGGAGCACTGTATGACAAGCGTCACAGAGCATTGTGATTACAGGGGTCATAGAGCATTGGGATGACAAGGGCATGGAGTATTGTGATGACAGGTGTCATGGAGCATTGTCATAACAAGTGTTATGGAGCATTGTGATCACAATTGTTTGGAGCATTGTGATCAGAAAAGTCATGGAGCATTGTGATTTTAAGGATATGGAGCATTTTGATGACAAGTGTATGGAGCAATGTGATCCCAAGGTTCATGGAGGAATGTGATGACAAGCGCATGGAGCACTGTGATGGCAAGGTCATGGAGCATTTTGCTAACAAAGGCATGGAGCATTGTGATTACAGGGGTCATGGAACATTGGGATGACAAGGGCATGGATCATTGGGCTGAAAATGTTCATGGAGTATTGTGATGTCAGGGGTCATGGAGCATTGTGATGAAAAGGGAATGGAGCATTGTGATGACAAGGCCCTGGAGCATTGTGATGAGAAGGCCATGGAGCATTGTGATGACAAGTGTTATGGAGCTTTCTGATGACAATGGCATGGAGCATTGTAATTTCAGGGGTCTTGGAGCACTGTGATGACAAGGGTCATGGAGCCTAGTGATGACAAGGGCGTGGAAAACTGTGATGAGAATTGTCATGGAGCATTGTGCTGGCCAGGGCATGGAGCATTGTGATGAAAAGGGTCATGGAGCATGTGATGTCAAGGTCCTGCAGCATTGTGAGTACAGTGGCATGGAGGATCATTGTGATAGGGGCAATGATCATTGTGATGACAATGGCATCAAGCATTATGATGATGGGCATGGAGAATTGTGATTACAGGGTTCTTGGAGCATTTTGATGAAAAGGGTCATGGAGCATTGTGATGACAGGTGTCATGGAGCATTGTGATGACAAGGGCACGGAGCATTGTGATACATGGGTCATGGAGCATTGTAAAGACAGGCCATGGAGCATTGTGATGAGAAGGGCATGGAGTATTGTGATGACAAGCGTCATGGAGCTATGTGATGACAATGGCATGAAGCAAAGTGATGAGAGGGTTCATGGAACATTGTTATGACAATGGCATGGAGCATTTTGATGAAAAGGGCATGGATCATTGTGATGAAAAAGGCATGGAACCTTTTCATGATAGGGTACAAGGAGCATTATGATGACAATTTTCAGGGAGCATTGTGATGACAGGTGTATTGAGCATTGTGATGACAAATGTCATAGGGCATTGTGATGACAAGGGAATGGAGTATTGTGATGACAAGCATCATGGAGCGTTGTGATGACAAGTGTTATGGAACATTGTGATCACAAGAGTTTGGTGCATTGTGATGACAGAAGTCATGGATCATTTTGATTTCCAGGAGCATGGAGCATTGTGATGACAAGGGCATGAAGCAAAGTGATCCCAAGGTTCATGGCGGATTGTGATGACAATGGTAATGGAGTATTGTGATGACAAGCTCATGGAGCATTTTGATGACAAGGTCATGTAGCATTTTGCAGAAAAAGGCATGGAGCATTGTGGTGACAAGGGTCATGGAGCACTGTGATGACAAGCGTCATGGAGCATCGTGATTACAGGGGTCATGGAGAATTGGGATGACAAGGGCATGGATCATTTTGATGACAATGGTCATGGAGCATTTTGATGACAAGAATCCCGGATCATTGTGTTGTCAGGGGTCATGGAGAGTTGTGCAGACAGTTGCAATGGAGCATTTTAATGACAGGGGTCATGGAGCATTGTGATTAAAAGGGAATGGAGCATTGTGATGACAAGATCCTGGAGCATTGTGATGAGAAGACCGTGGACCCTTGTGATGACAAGTCTCATGGAACATTCTGATGAAAAGGGGCATGGAGCATTGTGATTACAGAGACCTTGGAGCGTTGTGATGAGAAGGTCATGGAGCATTGTGATGAGAAGGCCATGCAGCATTCTGATGACATGCGTCATGGAGCTTTGTGATGACAAGGGCATGGAGCATTGTGATGTCAATGGCATGGAGCATTGTGATGAGATGGCCATGGAGCATTCTGCTGACATGCGTCATGGAGCTTTGTGATGACAAGGGCATGGAGCATAGTGATGAAAAAGGCATGGAGCCTTGTCATGGCAGGGTTCAAGGAGCGTACATGGTGGCAAGTGTCAGGGAACATTGTGATGATAAGTGTATTGAGCATTATGATGACAAAGGTCATGGAGCATTGTGATAACAAGGGCATGGACTATTGTGATGACAGGCATCATGGAGCGTTGTGATGACAAGTTTTATGGAACATTGTGATCACAAGAGTTTGGAGCATTGTGATGACAGAGGTCATGGATCATATTGATTTCAAGGAGTATGAAGCATTGTGATGACAAGGGCATGAAGCAATGTGATCCCAATGTTCATGGGGAATTGTGATGACAATGTTAATGGGGTATTGTGATGACAAGCGCATGCAGCATTGTGATGACAAGGTCATGTAGCATTTTGCTGACAATGGAGCATTGTGATGACAAGCGTCACGGAGCATTGTGATTACAGGGGTCATGGAGCATTGGGATGACAAGAGCATGGATCATTGTGATGACAAGTGTCATGGAGCATTTTGATGACAAGAGTCCCAGCTCATTGTGTTGTCAGGGGTCATGGAGTGTTGTGATGACAGTGGTCATGGAGCATTGTGATGACAGGGGATATGGAGCATTGTGATGAGAAGATCATGGAACATTGGGCTGGATATATTCATGGAGTATTGTGATGACAGGCGTCATAGAGCATTGTGATGACAAGGTCCTGGAGCATTGTGATGAGAAGACCGTGCAGACTTGTGATGAAAAGCCTCATGGATCATTCTGATGTAAAGGGGGATGAAGCATTGTGATTACAGGGGTCTTGGAGTATTGTGATGAGAAGGGCATGGAGCACTGTGATGAGAGGGCCATGGAGCATTCTGATGACATTCGTCATGGAGCTTTGTGATGACAAGGGCATGGAACATTGTGATTACAGGGATCTTGGAGCATTGTGATGAAAGGGGCATGGACCCTTGTCATGGCAGGGTTCAAGGAGCATACTGATGACAAGTGATTGAACATTGTGATATCAGTGAGCATTGTGATGACAAGTGTAATGAGCATTTTGATAACAAAGTCATGGAGCATTGTGATGAAGAGTGTCATTGGGCGTTGTGATGACAAGATTTATGGAACATTGTGATCACAAAGGTTTGGAGCATTGTGATGACAGAGGTCATGGAGCATTGTGATGCCAAGGGTCATGGAGCTTTGTGATGACAAATGTCATGGAGCATTATGTTGACAAGTGGGTGGTGCATTGTGATGAGAAGGGCAGGCAGCATGGTGATGACAGGGTCATGGACCAATTTGATGAAAAGGGTCATGGAACATTTTGATGACAGGTGTTATGGAACATTGTGATGTCAGGGGTCATGGAGCATTGTGATGACAAGGGTCATGGAACATTGTGATGAAAAGTTCATGGAGCATTGTGGTGACAAAGGTCACAAAGCCTTTTGATGATGAGGGCATGTACCATTGTGATGACCAAGGTCATGAAGCATTGGGATGCCTGGATTCACGGAGCATTGTGATGACACGGGTCATGGAGCATTGTGAAGAGAAGGGCATGGAGAATTGTGATGACAGGGGCATGGAGCAATTTGATGAAAATGGTCATGGAACACTTTGATGACAGGGGTTATGGAACATTGTGATGTCAGGGGTCATGGAGCATTGTGATGATAAGGGCATGTAGCATTGTGATGACAGGGGTCATGGAACATTGTGATGACAGGGGTGAGGGTGCATTTTGATGAGAAGTGCATGGAGCATTGTGATGACAAGGTTTAAGGAGCTTTGTGATGACAAGGTTGTGGAGCCTTCTGATGACAAGCGCATGGTGCATTGTGTTGAAATGGTTCATGGAGCATTGTGCTGACAAGCACATGGAGCACTGTGCTGACAAGGGTCATGAAGCACTGTGCTGACAAAGGCATGGAGCATTGTGATGACAAGGGTCACGGAGCATTGTAATGAAAAGTTCAGGGAGCATTGTGGTGACAAAGGTCACAGAGCCTTGTGATGACGAGGGCATGAAACATTGTGATGAGAAAGGTCATGAAGCATTGTAATGAGTGGAGTCACGGAGCATTGTGATGACAGGGACCATGGAGCATTGCAATGACAAGTGCATGGAGAATTGTGATGAGAAAAGCATGTAATATTGTGATGAGAAGTGTCATGGAGCATTGTGATGACAAGGACGTAGAGAATTGTGATGACAAGGGACATGGAGCATTGTGATGAGAAGGTCATGGAGCATTGGGCTGAAAATGTTCATGGAGTATTGTGATGATAGGGGTCATGGAGCATTGTGATGACAAGGGCATGGATCATTGTGATGACAAGTCTCATGGAGCATTCTGATGAAAAGGGGCATGGAGCATTGTGATTACAGGGGTCTTGGAGCATTGTGATGACAAGGGCAAGGAGCATTGTGATGAGAAGGCCATGGAGCATTCTGATGACATGCGTCATGGAGCTTTGTGATGACAAGGGCATGGAGCATTGTGATTACAGGGGTCTTGGAGCACTGTCATGACAAGTGTCATGGAGCCTTGTGATGACAAGGCTGTGGAACATTGTGATGGCAGGGGTCATGGAGCATTGTTATGACAGGGGTAATGGAGCATTGTGATGACAAGGGCATGGAGCATTGCTCTGAAACATTTCATGGATTATTGTGATGAGAGTGGGCATGGAGCATTGTGATGACAAGGGCACGGAACACTGTGATACATGGGTCATGGAGGATTGTAATGACAAGGGCCGGGAACATTGTGATGAGAAGGGCCTCGAGCATTGTGATGAAAAAGGTCATGGAGCTTTCTGAAGACAAGGGCTTGGAGCAATGTGATGAGAGGGTTCATGGAGCATTGTGATGACAATGTTATGGAGCATTGTGATGCCAAGGGTCATGTAGCTTTGTGATGACAAATGTCATGGAGCATTTTGATGACAAAGGCATGGTGTATTGGGATGAGAAGGTCAGGGCGCATTGTGATGACAGGGTCATGGAGAAATTTGATGACAGTGGTTATGGAACATTGTGATGTCAGTGGTCATGGAGCATTGTGATGAAATGTGTCATGGAGCATTTTGATGACAGTGGTTGTGGAACATTGTGATGTCAGGGGACATGGAGCATTGTGATGTTAAGTGCATGTAGCATTGTGATGAATGGGGTCAGGGAACATTGTAATCACAGGGGTGAGGGAGTACTGTGTTGACTAGTGATGGAATATTGTGATATCAGTGGTGAGAGAGCATTTTGATGAGAAGTGCATGGAGCATTGTGATAACAAGGTTTATGGAGCATTGTGATGACAAGGTTGTTGAGCATTGTGATGACAAGTGCATGGCGCATTGTGATGACAAACGTCCTCGAGCATTGTGCTGACAAAGGCATGGAGCATTGTGATGAAAAGCGTCACAGAGCATTGTGATGAAAAGTTCATGGAGCATTATGGTGACTATGGTCACAGAGCCTTGTGATGACGAGGGCATGGACCATTGTGATGACACAGGTCATGAATCATTGTGATGACTGGAGTCATGGAGCACTGTGATGACAGGGGTCATGAAGCATTGTGATGACAAGGGCATGGATCATTTTGATGACAGGGGCATGGAGCATTGGTCTGACAAGTTTCATAGATTATTGTGATGACAGTGGGCATGGCGCATTGTGATGACAAGGGCATGGAGCATTGTGATGACAAGGTCATGGAGTATTGTGAAGACAGGTGTCAGGGAGCATTGTGATGACATATGTCATGGTCCATTGTGATGACAATGGCATGGAGCATTGTGATGCCAAGTGTCATGGAGGATTGTGATGACAAAGCTAATGACGCATTGTGATGACAAATGCTTTGAGCATTGTTATGCCAAGGGTCATGGAGCTTTGTGATGACAAATGTCATGGAGCATTTTGATGACAAGGGCATGGTGCATTGTGATGAAAAGGGCAGGGCGCATTGTGATGACAGGGTCATGGACCAATCTGATGACAGTGGTTATGGAACATTTTGATGTCAGGGGTCACAGAGCATTGTGATGAAATGTGTCATGGAGCATTTTGATGACAGGGGTTATGGATCATTTTGATGTCAGGGGTCATGGACCATTTTGATGATAAGGGCATGTAGCATTGTGATGACAGGGGTCATGGAACATTGTGATGACAGGTGTGAGGGAGTACTGTGATTACTAGTGATGGAATATTGTGATATCAGTGGAGAGAGAGCATTTTGATGAGAAGTGCATGGAGCATTGTGATGCCAAGGTTTATGGAGCATTGTGATGACAACGTTGATGAGCATTGTGATGACAAGCACATGGCGCATTGTGATGACATGGGTCATGGAGCATTGTGCTGACAAGTGCATGGAGCATTGTAATGACAAGGGCATGGAGCATTGTGATGAGAAGGGCATCGAGCATTGTGATGACAAGGGTCACCGAGCATTGTGATAAAAAGTTCGTGGAGCATTTTGGTGACAAAGGTCACAGAGCCTAGTGATGATGAGGGCATGGACAATTTTGATCTCACAGGTCATGAAGCATTGTGATGACTGGAGTCACGGAGCATCGTGATGACAGGGGTCATGGAGCATTGTGATGCCAAGTTTCATGGATTATTGTGATGACAGTGGGCATGGCGCACTGTGATGACAAGGGCATGGAGCATTGTGATGACAAGGTCATGGAGTATTGTGAAGACAGGTGTCAGGGAGCATTGTGATGACATATGTCATGGTCCATTGTGATGACAATGGCATGGAGCATTGTGATGCCAAGTGTCATGGAGGATTGTGATGACAAAGGAAATGGAGCATTGTGATGACAAGGGTTTGGAGCATTGTGATGACAAGGGTCATGGAGTAATGTGATGACAAGGGCAAGCAGCATTGTGATGAAAAGGGCCATTGAGAATTTTGATGACAAGGTCGTGAGACATTGTGATAACAAGCGCATGGAGCTTGCTATGACAGGGGTCATGGAGCATTGCGATGACAAGTACATAGAGAATTGTGATGAAAGCAGCATGTAACATTGTGATGAGAATTGTCATGGAGCATTGTGATGACAAGGACGTGGAGAATTGTGATGACAAGGGACATGGAGCATTGTGATGACCAGGACATGGAGCATTGTGATGGCAAGACCGTGGAGCATTGTGATGAGAAGACCATGGATAACTGTGATGACGAGTGTCATGGAGGACTGTAATGACATGGGGCAGGGAGCATTGTGATGACAGGTGTCTTGGAACATTGTGATGACAGCTGTCATGGAGCATTGTGATGACAAGGGTCATGGAGGATTCTGATGACAAGCTTGTGGAGTATTGTGATGACAATGGCATGGAGCATTGTGATGAAAAGGGCATGGAGCATTGTGGTGAAAAAGGCATGGAGCCTTTTCATGACAGGGTTCAAGGAGCATTCTGACGACAAGTGTCAGGGAGCATTGTGATGACAATTGTATTGAGCATTGTGATGACAAAGGTCATGGAGCATTTTGATGAAAAGGGCATGGAGTATGGTGATGACAGGCATCATGGAGCGTTGTGATGACAAGTGTTATGGAACATTGTGATCACAAGAGTTTGGAGCATTGTGATGAAAGAGGTCATGGATCATTTTGATTTCAAGGAGCATGGAGCATTGTGATGACAAGGGCATGAAGCAATGTGATCCCAATGTTCATGTGGAACTTTGATGACAATGTTAATGGGGTATTGTGATGACAAGCGCATGGAGCATTGTGATGAAAAGGTCATGTAACATTTTGCTGACAAAGGCATGGAGCATTGTGATGACAAGTGTCATGGAGCACTGTGATTGCAGGGGTCATGGAGCATTGGGATGACAAGGGCATGGATCATTGTGATGACAAGGGTCATGGAGCATTTTGATGACAAGAGTCCCGGCTCATTGTGTTGTCAGGGGTCATGGAGTGTTGTGATGACAGGGGTCATGGAGCATTGGGCTGAAAATATTCATGGAGTATTGTGATGACAGGGGTCATGGAGCATTGTGATGACAAGATCCTGGAGCACTGTGATGAGAAAACCATGGAGCCTTGTGATGACATGTCTCATGGAGCATTCTGAAGAAAAAGGGCATGGAGCATTGTGATTACAGGGTACTTGGAGCATTTTGATGACAAGGGCATGGAGCATTGTGATGAGAAGACCATGGATAATTGTGATGATGAGCGTCATGGGGCGTTGTGATGACAAGTGTTATGGAACATTGTGATCACAAGGGTTTGGAACATTGTGATGACAGAAGTCATAGAGCATTTTGATTTCATTGTGATGACAATAGCATGAAGCATTATGATGATGGGCAAGGTGCATTGTGATGACAGGGTTCATGGAGCATTGAGATACACAGGGGCAAAGAGCGTTGTGATTACAGTAGTCTTGGAGCATTGTGATGAGAAGGCCATGGAGCATTCTGATGACATGCGTCATGGAGCTTTGTGATGACAAGGGCATGGAGCATTGTGATTACAGGGGTCTTGGAGCATTGTGATGACAAGGGCAAGGAGCATTGTGATGAGAAGGCCATGGAGCATTCTGATGACATGCGTCATGGAGTTTTGTGATGACAAGGGCATGGAGCATTTTGATTACAGGGGTCTTGGAGCATTGTGATGACAAGGGTCATGGAGCCTTGTGATGACAAGGCCGTGGAACATTGTGGTGGCATGGGTCATGGAGCATTGTTATGACAGGGGTAATGGAGCATTGTGATGACAAGGGCATGGACAATTGGTCTGAAAAGTTTCATGGATTATTGTGATGGAAATGGGCATGGAGCATTGTGATGACAAGGGCACGGAACACTGTGATACATGGGTCATGGAGGATTGTAATGAATAGTGCATGGAACATTGTGATGAGAAGGGCATCGAGCATTGTGATGACAAGCGTCATGGAGATTTGTGATGACAAGGGCATGGAGCAATGTGATGAGAGGGTTCATGGAGCATTGTGATGACAATGTTATGGAGCATTGTGATGCCAAGAGTCATTTAGATTTGTGATGACAAATGTCATGGAGCATTTTGATGACAAGGGCATGGTGTATTGTGATGAGAAGTGTAGGGCCCATTTTGATTACAGGGTCATGGAGTAATTGGATGACAGTGGTTATGGAACATTGTGATGTCAGGGGTCATGGAGCATAGTGATGATAAGGGCATGGAGCATTGTGATGATAAGTGCATGTAGCATTGTGATGACTGGGGTCAGGGAACATTGTAATGACAGGGGTGAGGGAGTACTGTGATGACTAGTGATGGAATATTATGATATCAGTGGTGAGAGAACATTTCGATGAGAAGTGCATGGAGCATTGTGATGACAAGGTTTATGGAGCATTGTGATGACAAGGTTGTCGAGCATTGTGATGACAATCTCATGGCGCACTGTGATGACATGGGTCTTGGAGCATTGTGCTGACAAGCACATGGAGCATTGTGATGACAAGGGTCCTCGAGCATTGTGCTGACAAAGGCATGGAGCACTGTGATGAAAAGCGTCACAGAACATTGTGATGAAAAGTTCATAGAGCATTATGGTGACTATGGTCACAGAGCCTTGTGATGACAAGGGCATGGACCATTGTGATGACACAGGTCATGAAGCATTGTGATGACTGGAGTCATGGAGCATTGTGATGACAAGGGTCATGGAGCATTGTGATTACAAGGGCATGGAGCATTGTGATGACAAGGGCATGGAGCATTGTGAAGACAGGTGTCAGGGAGCATTGTGATCACATATGTCATAGTCCATTGTGATGACAATGGCATGGAGCATTGTGATTCCAAGTGTCATGGAGGATTGTGATGACAAAGGTAATGAAGCATTGTGATGACAAAGGCTTGGAGCATTGTTATGCCAAGGGTCATGGAGCTTTGTGATGACAAATGTCATGGAGCATTTTGATGACAAGGGCATGGTGCATTGTGATGAGAAGGGCAGGGTGCATTGTGATGACAGGGTCATGTAGCAATTTGATGACAGTGGTTATGGAACATTGTGATGTCAGGGGTCATGGACCATTTTGATGATAAGGGCATGTAGCATCGTGATGACAGGGGTCATGGAACATTGTGATGACAGGTGTGAGGGAGTACTGTGATTACTAGTGATGGAATATTGTGATATCAGTGGAGAGAGAGCATTTTGATGAGAAGTGCATGGAGCATTGTGATGCCAAGGTGTATGGAGCATTGTGATGACAACGTTGACGAGCATTGTGATGACAAGCGCATGGCGCATTGTGATGACATGGGTCATGGAGCATTGTGCTGACAAGCGCATGGAGCATTGTAATGACAAGGGCATGGAGCATTGTGATGAGAAGGGCATCGAGCATTGTGATGACAAGGGTCATGGAGCATTGTGATGACAAGGGCAAGGAGCATTGTGATGAAAAGGGCCATTGAGAATTTTGATGACAAGGTCGTGAAACATTGCGATAACAAGTGCATGGAGCTTGCTATGACAGAGGTCATGGAGCATTGTGATGACAAGCGCATGGAGAATTGTGATGAAAGCAGCATGTAACATTGTGATGAGAATTGTCATGGAGCATTGTGATGACAAGGACGTGGAGAATTGTGATGACAAGGGACATGGAGTATTGTGATGACCAGGGCATGGAGCATTGTGATGGCAAGACCGTGGAGCATTGTGATGAGAAGACCATGGATAATTGTGATGACGAGTGTCATGGAGAACTGTAATGACACGGGGCAGGGAGCATTGTGATGACAGGTGTCATGGAGCATTGTGATAAGAAGGCCGTGGAACATTGTGACTGCAGGGGTCATGGAGCATTGTTTTGCCAGGGGCAATAGAGCATTGTGATGACAAGGGCATGGAGCATTGGACTGAAATGTTTCATGGATTATTGTGATGACAGTGGCCATGGAGCATTGTGATGACAAGGGCACGGAACTCTGTGATACAGGGGTCATGGTGGATTGTAATGACAAGGGCATGGAGCACTGTGATGAGAAGGGCATCGAGCATTGTGATGAAAAAGGTCATGGAGCTTTGTGATGACAAGGGCATGGAGCAATGTGCTGAGAGGGTTCATGAAGCATTGTGATGACAATGGCATGGAGCATTGTGATGCCAGGGGTCATGGAGATTTGTGATGACAAAGGTCATGGAGCATTTTGATGACAAGGGCGTGGTGCATTGTGATGAGAAGGGCAGGGAGCATTGTCATGACAGGGTCATGGAGCAATTTGATGAAAAGGGCCATGGAGCATATTGGTGACAGGGGTTATGGAACATTGTGATGTCAGGGGTCATGGAGCATTGTGATGATAAGGGCATGTAGCATTTTGATGACAGGGATCATGGATATTGTGATGACGGGGGTGAAGGAGTATTATGATGACTAGTAATGGAACATTGTGATATCAGTGGTGACAGAGCATTTTGATGAGAAGTGCATGGAGCATTGTGATGACAAGGTTTATGGAGCATTGTGATGACAAGGTGGTGGAGCATTGTGATGACAAGCGCATGGTGCATTGTGATGACATGGGTCATGGAGCATTGTGATGACTGGAGTGACGAAGCATTGGAATGACAGGGGTCATGGAGCATTGTGATGACAGGGGTCATGGAGCATTGTGATTACAAGGGCATGGAGTATTGTGATGACAGGCATCATGGAGCGTTGTGATGACAAGTGTTATGGAACATAGTGATCACAAGGGTTTGGAGCATTGTGATGACAAGGTCATGGATTATTGTGAAGACGTGTCAGGCAGCATTGTGATGACATATATCATGGTCCATTTTGATGACAATGGCATGGAGCATTGTGATGCCAAGTCTCATGGAGGATTGTGATGACAAAGGTAAAGGAGCATTGTGATCACAAGGGCATGGAGCATTGTGATGACAAGGGCCATTGAGGATTTTGATGGCAAGGTCGTGAAACATTGTGAGGACAAGCGCATGACACTTGCTATGACAGGGGTCATGGAGCATTGCGATGAAAAGTGCCTGGAGAATTGTGATGAGAAGAGCATGTAACATTGTGATGAGAAGTGTCATGGAGCATTGTGATGACAAGGACGTGGAGAATTCTGATGACAAGGGACATGGAGCACTGTGATGGCAAGACCGTGGAGTATTGTGATGAGAAGACCATGGGTAACTGTGATGATGAGCATCATGGAGCACTGTAATGAGAAGGGGCATCGAACATTGTCATGACAGGTGTCATGGAGCATTGTGATGACAGGGGTCATGGAGCTTTGTGATGACAGGGGCACGGAGCATTGGTCTGACAAGTTTCATGGATTATTGCGATGAGAGCAGGCATGGTGCATTGTGATGACAAGGGCGTGGAGCATTGTGATGACAAGGACGTGGAGAATTGTGAAGAAAAGGGACATGGAGCATTGTGATGACCACGGCATGGAGCACTGTGATGGCAAAACTGTGGAGCATTGTGATAAGAAGTCCATGGATAATTGTGATGACGAGCGTCATGGGGCACTGTAATGACAAGGGCATGGATCATTGTGATGACAAGTATCATGGAGCATTTTGATGACAAGAGTCCCAGATCATTGTGTTGTCGGGGTCATGTGCGTTACGATGACAGTGGTCATGGAGCGTTGTGATGACAAGGGTTATGGAGCATTGTGCTGACAAAGGCATGGAGCATTGTGATAACAACTGTCACAGAGCATTGTGATGAAAAGTTCAAGGACCATTGTGGTGACAAAGGTCAGAGACCCTTGTGATGATGAGGGCATGGACCATTGTGATGACAAGGTCATGGAGGAATGTGATGACAAATGTAATGGAGCATTGTGATGACAAGGGCTTGGAGCAGTGTGATGACAAGGGTCATGGAGCATTGTGATGACAAGGGCCATTGAGAAATCTGATGACAAGGTCGTGGAGCATTGTGATGACAAAGGTCATGGAGCATTGTGATGACATGCGTCATGGAGATTTGTGATGACAAGGGCATGAAGCATTGTGATGAGAAGGCCATGGAGCATTCTGAAGACATGAGTCATGGAGCTTTGTGATGACAAGGACATGGAGCATTGTGATCATAGGTATCTTGGAGAATTGTGATGAAAAGGGCATGGATCACTGTGATGAAATAGGCATGGAACCTTGTCATGACAGGGTTCATGGAGCATAATGATGGCAAGTGTCAGGGAGCATTGTGATGACAAGTGTATTGAGCATTGTGATGACTAAGGTCATGGAGCATTGTGATGACATGCGTCATGGAGATTTGTGATGACAAGGGCATGGAGCATTGTGATTACAGGGTTCTTGGAGCATTGTGATGACAGGGGTCATTGAGCATTGTGATGACAAGGGTTATGGAGCATTGTGCTGACAAAGGCATGGAGCATTGTGATGACAACTGTCACAGAGCATTGTGATGAAAAGTTCAAGGACCACTGTGGTGACAAAGGTCAGAGACCCTTGTGATGATGAGGGCATGGACCATTGTGATGACAAGGTCATGGAGGAATGTGATGACAAATGTAATGGAGAATTGTGATGGCAAGGGCTTGGAGCAGTGTGATGACAAGGGTCATGGAGCATTGTGATGACAAGGGCCATTGAGAAATCTGATGACAAGGTCGTGGAGCATTGTGATGACAAGCACATGGAGCTTGTTATGACAGGAGTCATGGAGCATTTTGATGACAAGTGCATGGAGAATTGTGATGACAAGAGCATGTAACATTGTGATGAGAAGTGTCATGAAGCACTGTGATGACAAGGACGTGGAGAATTGTGATGACAAGGGACATGGATCATTGTGATGACAAGGGACATGGATCATTGTGATGACCTGGGCATGGAACATTGTAATGGCAAGACCGTGGAGCATTGTGATGAGAAGACCATGGATAATTGTGATGACGAGCATCATCGAGCACTGTAATGACAAGGGGCATGAAGCATTGTGATGACAGGTGTCATGGAGCATTGTGATGACAGGGGACATGGAGCATTGTGATGACAAGGGTCATGGAGCATTCTGATGACAAGCTTGTGGAGTATTGTGATGACAATGGCATGGAGGATTGTGATGAAAAAGGCATGGAGCATTGTGATGAAAAAGGCATGGAGCCTTTTCATGATAGGGTTCAAGGAGCATTCTGACAAGAAATGTCAGGGAGCATTGTGATGACAAGTGTATTGAGCATTGTGATGACAAAGGTCATGGAGCATTGTGATGACAAGGGCATGGAGTATTGTGATGACAGGCATCATGGAGCGTTGTGATGACAAGTGTTATGGAACATTGTGATCACAAGGGTTTGGAGCACTGTGATGACAGAGGTCATGGATCATTTTGATTTGAAGGAGCATGGAGCATTGTGATGACAAGAGCATGAAGCAATGTGATCCCAATGTTCATGGAGGATTGTGATGACAATGGTAATGGAGTATTGTGATGGCAAGTGCATGGAGCATTGTGATGACAAGGGTCATGGAGCATTTTGATGACAAGAGTCCCAGATCATTGTGTTGTCAGGGGTCATGGAGCATCGTGATGACAGTGGTCATGGAGCATTGTGATGACAGGGGTCATGGAGCATTGTGATGAGAAGGTCATGGAGCATTGGGCTGAAAATATTCATGGAGTATTGTGATGACAGGGGTCATGGAGCATTGTGATTACAAGTTCCTCGAGCCTTTTGATGAGAAGACCATGGAGCCTTGTGATGACAAGTCTCATGGAGCATTCTGATGAAAAGGGGCATGGAGCATTGTGATTACAGGGGTCTTGGAGCATTGTGATGAAAAGGACATGGATCATTGTGATGAAAAAGGCATGGAGCCTTGTCATGACAGGATTCAAGGAGCATACTGATGGCAAGTGTCAGGGAGCATTGTGATGACAAATGTCATGGAGCACTGTGATGAGAAGACCATGGATAATTGTGATGACAAGCGTCATGGGGTGTTGTGATGACAAGTGTTATGGAACATTGTGATCACAAGGGTTTGGAGCATTGTGATGACAGAGGTCATGGAGCACTTTGATTTCATTGTGATAACAAAAGCATGAAACATTATGATGATGGGCATGGTGCACTGTGATGACAGGGTTCATGGAGCATTGAGATGAAAAGGGGCATGGAGCATTGTGATTACAGGTGTCTTGGATCATAGTGATGAAAAGTGCCTGGAGAATTGTGATGACAACAGCATGTAACATTGTGATAAGAAGTGTCATGGAGCATTGTGATGACAAGGACGTGGAGAATTCTGATGACAAGGGACATGGAGCATTGTGATGACCAGGGCATGGAGCCTTGTGATGGCAAGACCGTGGAGCATTGTGATGAGAAGACCATGGGTAATTGTGACGATGAACATCATGGAGCACTGTAATGAGAAGGGGCATCGAGCACTGTGATGACACGGGTCATGGAGCATTGTGATGACAAGGGTCATGGAGTATTGTGATGACAAGGGCATGGAGCATTGTGATGACAGGGGCACGGAGCATTGGTCTGACAAGTTTCATGGATTATTGCGATGACAGTGGGCATGGCGCAGTGTGATGACAAGGGACATTGAGCATTGTGATATCCAGGGCATGGAGCATTGTGATGGCAAGAACGTGGAGCATTGTGATGAGAAGACCATGGATAATTGTGATGACAAGCGTCATGGGGCACTGTAATGACAAGGGTCATGGAGCATTGTGATGACAGGCGTCATGGAGCATTGTGATGACAGGCGTCATGGAGCATTGTGATGACAAGTGTTATGGAGCATTCTGATGACAAGCTTGTGGAGTATTGTGATGACAATGGAATGGAGCATTGTGATGAAAAGGGCATGGATCATTGTGATGAAAAAGGCATGGAGCTTTTAGATGACAGGGTTCAAGGGGCATTCTGACGACAAGTGTCAGGGAGCATTGTGATGACAAGTGTATTGAGCATTTTGATGACACAGGTCATGGAGCACTGTGACGACAAGGGCATGCAGTATGGTGATGACAAGCATCATGGAGCGTTGTGATGACAAGTGTTATGGAACATTGTGATCACAAGGGTTTGGGTCATTGTGATGACAGAGGTCATGGATCATTTTGATTTCAAGAAGCATGGAGCAATTTGATGACAAGGGCATGAAGCAATGTGATCCCAAGTTTCATAGAGGATTGTGATGAAAATGGTAATGGAGTATTTTTATGAAAAGCGCATGGAGCATTGTTATGACAAGGTCATGTAGCATTTTGCTGACAAAGGCATGGAGCCTTGTGAGGACAAGTGCCATGGAGCATTTTGATGACAAGAGTCCCGGATCATTGTGTTGTCAGGGGTCATGGAGTGTTGTGATGAAAGCGGTCATGGAGCATTGTGATGACAGGGTTGATGGAGCATTGTGATGAGAAGGTCATGGAGCATTGGGCTGAAATTGTTCATGGAGTATTGTGATGACAGGGGTCATGGAGCTTTGTGATGACTAGGGAATGGAGCATTGTGATGACAAGGTCCTGGAGCATTTTGATGAGAAGACCATGGAGCCTTGTGATGACAAGTTTCATGGAGCATTCTGATGAAAAGGAGGATGGATCATTGTGATTACAGGGGTCTTGGAGCATTGTGATGACAAGGGCATGGAGCATTGTGATGAGAAGGCCATGGAGCATTCTGATGACATGCGTCATGGAGCTTTCTGATGACAAGAGCATGGAGCATTGTGATGACAGGGGTCTTGGAGCATTGTGATGAATAGGGCATGGATCATTGTGATGAAAAAGGCATGGAGCCTTGTCATGACAGGGTTCAAGGAGCATACTGAGGACAAGTGTCAGGGAGCATTGTGATGACAAGTGTATTGAGCATTGTGATGACAAAGTTCATGGAGCATTGTGATGAGAAGTCCATGGATAATTGTGATGATGAGCGTCATGGGGCGTTGTTATGACAAGTGTTATGGAACATTGTGATCACAAGAATTTGGAGCATTGTGATGACAGACGTCATGGAGCATTTTGATTTCATTGTGATGACAATAGCATGAAACATTATGATGATGGGCATGGTGCATTGTGATGACAGGGTTTATGGAGACTTGTGATGACAAGGCCGTGGAACATTGTGATGGCAGGGGTCATGGAGCATTGTTATGACTGGGGTAATGGAGCACTGTAAGACAAGGGCATGGAGCATTGGTCTGACAAGTTTCATGGATTATTGTGATGAGAGTGGGCATGGAACATTGTGATGACAAGGGCATGGAGCATTGTGATGACAAAGTCATGGAGTATTGTGAAAACAGGTGTCAGGGAGTATTGTGATGACATATGTCATGGTCCATTGTGATGACAATGGCATGGAGCTCTGTGATGCCAAGTGTCATGGAGGATTGTGATGACAAAGGTAATGGAGCATTGTGATGACAAGGGCTTGGAGTAT
The DNA here is from genome assembly GCF_964341445.2 of Mesoplodon mirus. NCBI lineage: Eukaryota > Metazoa > Chordata > Mammalia > Artiodactyla > Ziphiidae > Mesoplodon > Mesoplodon mirus. The sequence continues at coordinate 1,590,109 of NW_028295808.1, read as the reverse complement.
TGTGATGACAGGGGTTATGGAACATTTTTATGTCAGGGGTCATGGAGCCTTGTGATGACAGTGGTCATGGAGCATTGTGGTGACAGGGATCATGGAGCAATGTGATGAGAATTTCATGGAACATTCAGCTGAATATATTCATGGAGTATTGTGATGACAGTGTTCATGGAGCATTGTGATGACAAGTGAATGGAGTATTGTGATGACAATGTCCTGGAGTATTGTGATGATTAGACCATGGAGCCTTGTGGTGACAATTCTCATGGAGCATTCTATAAAAAAGGGGCATGGAGCATTGTGATTACAGGGGACTTGGAGCATTGTGATGACAAGGGCATGGAGCATTGTGATGAGAAGGCCATGGAGCATTCTGATGACATGTGTCATGGAGTTTTGTGATGACAATGTCATTAAGCATTGTGATGACAAGCGCATGGAGCTTGCTATGAGAGTGGTCATGGAACACTGCGATGACAATTGCATGAAGAATTGTGATGACAATAGCATGCAACATTGTTATCAGAATTGTCATGGAGCATGGGTCACTTTCACCGTGAAAATTGTGACCGTGCAGAATGTCCCTATGGGCACTGGCACCATGGGCATTGTCACTATGAGCACTGTCACAGCGGGCACTACCACCGTGAGAAATCTCACCATGCTAACTCTCCCCATGGGCACTGTCACCGTGAGAAGTGTCACCATGGGCACTGTCACTGTCGGCACTGTCACCATGGGCACTGTCATTGTGGGCACTGTTTCCATGGCAACTGCCACCGTGTGCTCTGTCACCATGAACTCTGTTACAATGCCCATTATCACCGTGTGCACTGTCACCATGGGCACTATCACCGTGAGCACTGTCAGCATGTGCACTGTCACTATTTAGCACTGTCACCAGGTGAACTACCACCATGGGCACTGTCACGATGTGCACTATCACCGTGAGCATGGTTACCATGGGCACTGTAACAATGCACAGTGTCACCATCAGTATTGTCCCGATGGGAACTGCCACCAAGAGCACTGTCACCATTAGCACTGTCTCCACCAGCTCTGCCACCTTGGACACTGCTATTATGAGCACTGTCACCATGAGAACTGTCATTATGAGAACTGCCACCATGGGTATTTTGAACATGAGTACTGTCACCATGTGTATTGTCACCATTTTCACTGTCAGCATGAGCACTATTACCCTGAGCACTATCACCGTGAGCACTCACACTGTGGTCACTTTCACCATGACCACTGTTGCCATGGTTACTGGCACAATGCGGACTGGCACCATGAGCCCTGTCACCATGGGCACCATCACTGTGAGCACTCTCACCATCGTCACTGTCACCATGGGAACTGTTACCATGAGAACTGTCTCCATAGGGAATCACGCCATGGGCACTGTCACCATGGGCACTATCACTGTGAGCAGTGTCACCATGGGTACTGCAAACATGAGAACTGTCACCGTGAGTAATGTCTGCATGGGTTGTCACCCTGTGCACTCTCAACATGAGAAGTGTCAACATGGGCACTGACACCATTTTACACTGCTCCCATGTGCAATGTCACCATGGACACTCTCATTGTGAGAACTGTCACCATGCGTTCTGTCATCATGGGTACTGTCACCAAGGGCACGGCCAACATGTGCACTATTATGGTGGTCACTATCAACATGAGCACTGTCACCATGGGAACTACCAGCATGGGCAATGTCATCATGAGCACTTTCACAATGGGAACTGCCACCATGGGCACTATCAACGTGCGGAGTCTCACCATGGGCACTATCACCATTGACACTGTCACCATGAGCACTATTACTGTGAGCACTACCACAGTGAGCACTCTCACCATTCCACTGTCACCATGGGCACTGTCACCGTGAGCACTATCACCATGAGCAATGCCATAATGGGCATTGGCGCTATGGATCTTGTCACTGTGAGCACTGAAACAATGGGCACTATCACCGTGAGAAATCTCACCATGCTAACTGTCCTCAAGGGCACTGTCACAGAGAGAAAAGTCTCCATGGGCACTGTCACAGTCAGTATTCACACAATTGGCACTCTCATTGTGGGCACTGCCGCCGTGATCACTATTACCATGAACACTGCTACCGTGAACACTCTCATGATAAGAACTGTCACCATGGGCACGGACACCATGGGCACTCTCACAGTGTGCACTGTCACCAGGGGCACTGTCAACATAGGCACTGTCACCAAGAGCACTGTAACCATGGGCACTCTCACCATGGGCACTATCACCAGGAGCAATATCACCATGGGCACTCTCACTATTTTGCACTGCCACCAGATGCACCATGACCATGTGCACTGTCACCATGGGCAGTGTCACCATCGGTAGTCTCATCATGGGCACTGCCACCATGAGCACTCTTACCAAGAGTACTATCACCACGAGCACTGCCACCGTGAGCACTGTCACAAGAACTGTCACTATGAGAACTGCCACCATGGGCATTTTCACCGTCTGTGGAGGTGTCATTACAAAACAAATTGATTATTAGTAACCACGATCATGTCCTGAATACACTGAACATGTCACCGTTGGTAACAACCGTGTCAAATCAGCAGAGAACAGAAATTAAGAGCTCTCTGCAAAAATTCACACACCCGTGCACCAGGTAATAGATCACGGGAAGACGTTCACTCAGCCTTTCATGTGTCCCGCACGGAGTGCACGCTCTCTCCTGGACGGGGCGAGCACAGACACTTAGCGGCAGTTTAATAACTTTTTTAATGCGTTGATACAACCATGTCTCACTTTTGTTTGGATCAGTCAGCAAACACTTTTTGTAAACCCCAAACTCTCCACACCTCCTAGCTTACCAGCCACCCTAGTCTCGAAGCTCCCACCCCTGCTCCTCAGGCTGGGTCCCCATGGGAGTCGAGGCTGCATGCTGACGCACAGCGGACAGGGCATACGTCTTCGAGCCCTGCCCCGACTGTGCCAACCGAGGGCTTGAACTTCAGCGTGGAGAGAAAAGATATCTGAGCCAACGTGAGCGCGGCATCGAGGGGTCTGCCTCCATCGGGCCAGTGGCCCTGTGGCTTCTGCCTGCGAAGCGGGTCCTGCACACGCTGCACCTGAGGAGAAGGGAGGTGAGCGAGGGCCCCCAGGCAGGTGTGCACATTGTGTCCGCAGCCAGCGTCCCGGAGGCCACGCTCTGGCAATGATCACTTGGTGAAGCTGAGGCGCAACAGTGCAGGAATATATCAGGGAAGTGCTGGAGAAAAACACCAAGCAGGGAAGGGAGATGGAGGTTGTTAGCTGCTTGGAGGAGGCTGCAAGCTGAAGCTAAGTGATCCCTTAGGGCTTTCTGGGGAAAATAAAATTTAAGTGGAAGCAAGGAGCATATCTGTGAAGTGAAAAGAACAAGTAGAGGGATCAGTCAGATGGAAAGTCAATGAGGCAAGAGTAGACATGGAGTACCCAAGGAGGAGAAAGGATGTCAGTGTGTGGAAATCAGAGCAAGCAAACTGATTGGAGAAGGAAAGATTCAGACATGAAACAGAGGTCCACATTTCTAGGGCTCTGGAGGCACTTTGAGGAAATTGATTCTTCTGTGAAGAAGCCATTGAAGAGATTTCAGTGACATGATCTGACTTATGTTTTAACAGGATCTCTCTGGGTGCCATGTTGATTAGAGAGTGTAGGAGAGTAAGGACAAGCCTCAGAAGACCAAGAGTTGACACAAAGAAGTGATTACTCAAACATGGTCCCCCTCCTCAGTGAGGATGCAGAGCAGGAATCGGCAAATAATGGCCACAAATCAAATCAGGCTCTCAGCCTGGATCTGTGGGACTGTGAGCTAATAATGGTTCTCACGTTTAGAAAGCTTGTTGAAGAAGAAAGAGGAGAAGCTACAGAAGCTGTATATGGCCCACAAAGCCTAAGATATTTAAAATCCAGAAAATGCTTTCCAACACCTGATGTAAAGCATGTGGCTCGTAGGAGGTGCTCAACAAAATTTGGAAGAGGAATACAAGTGTCAATTAGTTCCTGAAAACACTGTAAAGTGATAGGTGTCAAGAAACATTTATCCCTTCACCCTTAACCTTCACAAATGATGCCATTTCCATCGAGCTATTGAAAAATATATTCTGGCTTTCAAAACAATAAACCAGGGGCCATTTTATCACATAAGTAAGGTCATAAGCAACTGTCGAGTAAAGTTGAAATAGCAACAAATCAAATAATAACAAAAAACATTTTTATAGACTTTTAAGCCTTACAAAGCATTTTCATGTTCATTCTCTAATTTAATCCTCAAATCTACTCCATGAGGTAGTTATTATTTTCCCTTTAGAAATGACCACATATTCCAATCCTCAGTGATTGCCCACGAAAAGCTGAAATCTTGAGTGTCACATCTATTAATGCCAAGGTTGGGTTTTTTTCCCATGGGAACATTGGATGCTAAAATCCACAGGGATTTTCAGCTCAAGATGGCAGACAAGGAAACATATTCACTTTCTGTTCCTCCTGAAACCATATTTAAACAATACTGTAGAAATACCAAACTTAATCAACCAATCAAAGCCAAGACATTTTGGAAGTCATCCACCACAGAAGGATTTCAACACATTTCAAGAAGGCAAACAATGAAATGGAGGAGCCATGAATAAAATAATGAAGAAAAGACTAACCCTAAGTAAGGTCTGCACAAAGCCAGTCAGCTTTGGCTGAGCTCTGGTTGTAGTAAAGGGCAGAGGAAAGAAGAGGGGCTGAAAACAAGGAGACAAAAGTTATTTTAGAAAAAAAAGATCATTTAATGAGCTCCAGGGAACACTCAGCCTGCTGCCATACTAACTCATGAATTACAATGGATTGTTGGTAAGCAAGATGAGAAAACAGGGAAGAAACCAAACAAACAAAAATCAAGACATTGTTTCTTACTGAACTCTCCTCAAATGAGATCGAGGAATTAGGGTTCAATGCCGCAGCTGTAAATCATTTCTGCTCTTGGAGAGGTTAGAAAGGGCTTATAATATTTACCCTTTTCTTTCAGACATAATTTAGGTGTGAGCAAAAGCTTTTTGTGTCCTCCAACCCCAAAGTTTATTGGGGGTGGAAGTCCAAATTTGCTGTGACATACCATAAAAAGAATCTCACGAGCAGAGGGTCCAACTAATTCTGGAATATATGAATTAGGCCCAGTGTTATTTTCCATACACTTTGAACAAAACTATAGAAATACATTTTGACTGATCTATACGATTCTGGGTTCGGAAACTTCTACATGTCACCTGTGTCATACATAACGCACAATGTCAGCCCCAGGAGAGAGAAAACACTCCAATGAAGCAAGCCAAAGACACAAGTTTTAAACAAGGTCAAGTGATGTGTAGACCATCAGCTTCCAGCTCCTGAATAACAACACATGTTTCCCTCGTCCTAGACACCCAAGAGTACGTCTCCTCTCTTGGGCATAAGAATGTCTCGAGTTACATATGTGTAATAAAGAGTGGACCCAGCTGGCCTACTCACAATGACCAAATTGTGTTGATCGTACTTTAAACCAATACATCGCTCCACGCTGAAGTTGCAATAAAGGATATATTGGCTTTCTAGACATGAATGAGACGCCTTGCTGGATATACTCCAGGAAGGCCAGAGAAACTGGCTTCTAATCCATACGGAACAATTCACTGGTGAATTTCTTTCAGGATAGCCCATGATTTATCTAGACTATAATCTTTACATATCTGGATCCTTCAAACTAGACAAAGGGAAAATCCGGCCTTCAAGCCTCAGTTAGACATGTGGAATGGCAGCACCAATGGTAGCACCAGCTGACAACTGGTGGTCCCTGACCTGTATCTTCTGAGATTAGAACACAGTGCGGTGGATGACCAATTCATGTGTTGAACAGAAGAAGACCTCCCACAGGGCAGTGTAGCTGTTCGTTACAGGTATGGCACTTAGGGCTAAGTACCATAAGGACTACAAGAAAAAATGAAAAACAAGGAACACATGAAGCATATATGATAAGGGGGCACCACAGTCCAGAACACGAGCTCTGGAATCACACAGGCTTGCTTCGAATCCCGGCTAAGCCACTACCATCTGTATACCCTGAAGAACAGTGCTAGGTTTAAATGTTGTCTGACCAAATTTCAAAAAAGAAGTGAAGAAAGAACCTACCTGCCAGGAAGGGACATTGTGGGGTGCAGCATGCAGTCGGATCAGGGCTCTGCATCTCCTGCTCAGAAACCTTCGCCACCTGGCTCACGGTGATCCTGGTAGCTGAGCAGCCCTGGAGAAGGTGATCCTGTCTCCAGGCCTCGCAGAGAAGCTGGGGAGGTCCCCGGAGGAGGTGGCCCACACCCTGGCAAGCTCTGGGTGCCTCCTGCCCTCAGCTCTGAGCAGCCTCTGGCCTCTGGGCCCCGTAGTGGGGAAGGGCTGGCCGATACATACGCGCAGCTGAGGGGCCTGCAGAGCCGGTGCCCAGGCAGGGTGAGCTCTGAAGGAGAAGGCCTCCACAGTCGCCAACAGTCTCTGCATGGTGGCCCATCCCGTGCCAAACACCTGCCACCCACAGCGAGAAGACCCAGCCACTAGAAAGTCCAGACGGGGCCCCGCCTTTTGCCTTTGGGCTGGGGTTTCTCCACCAGCTGGGCTCGCATGTGCCCCCTGACTCACCCCCTGCCCCGCCCGCCCTTTCTCTGTGACACGTACAATGGACATGTCACAGAGGCAGGCGGAGCCGTCAGATATAAAAGGAGTGAGAAGCTCTCCCACTGTCACTCTCTGCTCTCAGATCAGGCACACAGCAGCTCTGATATGGAACCCATGGACACCACACCTCCTTCCCACGCCATCATCTACCATTCTTCTCCTGTTTTCCCCAGCACCCCATTTACGCCTTTGCCGGGCATCGGTGCTTCAGCAGGCAGCACGTCTGACCCCGAACCTATGGACACCACGCCTCCTTTCCATGCCGTCATCTTCCGTTCTGCTCCTGTTTTCTCCAGCACCCCATTTACGGCTTTGGCGGGCATCGGTGCTTCAGCAGGCAGCACCTCAGACCCCGAACCTATGGACACCACACCTCCTTCCCACGCCGTCATCTTCCATTCTGCTCCTGCTTTCTCCAGCACCCGTTCACGGCTTTGGCGGTCACGGCATTGACGGGCATCGGTGCTTCGGCAGGCAGCACGTCTCACACCAAAGCTACGGACACCTCACCTCCTTTACAGGCTGACAAGACCCAACAGATAGACCAACACTTCAAAGTTATGACAGAAAGTTGAGTAAGGTATACATTTGCAATTTCATTTATTATTATTAAAAAGCACAACTGTAGTGCTTAGACTATAACAAGTACTATTCTAAGTTCTTACCAAATATTAACCCACATATTCCTCATAATGGCAACCCTATAGGCAGGTAATGTTCTTTTCTTTTTGTCGTACGCAGGCCTCTCACTGTCGTGGCCTCTCCCACTGCCGATCACAGGCTCTGGACACGCGGGCTCAGCGGCCATGGCTCACGGGCCCAACCGCTCCACGGCATGTGGGATCCTCCCGGACCGGGGCAGGAACCCGTGCCCCTTGCATCAGCAGGCGGACTCCCAAACACTGCACCACTATGGAAGCCCGGCAGGTCATATTCATAATATTCACGTTTGGGGGGAAACTGAGGCCAGGAGACATTGAATAGCTTGCCTAATGCCACACAGTAAGTAGGTGGCAAAAACCCAGGAGTAAAACCAGACCGTCTAGACTTTCATCACTTTGCTGTGTCACCTTATTATAAGTTGTGGTTAGGGAAGGGACTAAATTGGCAAGACTCTGAACTCAAAGGAGAAGGGAGAAATGAGAAAATGAGTGATCCTAGAAACTAGAGAAGATTTAGGCTCAGAAATTTCTGATGATGAGACCCGGAAGATCAAGAACTTGGTTGGAATACTAACTTGGGGTAGTATCTGAATCCATTGAGAAATGGTTTTGTTTTGTGTAAAATTTAGAAAGGCCAGTTGGATGAAGATTAATGAAGAAAAAAGAAGGAAGGAAAAGGAAAAGGTGCCTTAAGTGAGACATAACCACTTCACTCTAAGTACTAGGGGTGTGGTCCTGTGGGAAAGGATGGAGCTCTCTCTACCAGGTTTGTCACCAGGATGAACAAGGAGAAACATGGCAAGCATTGTACTCGTTTTGATGATCCCTCAAAACCACGGCTTCAGTTTCCAAGAATGACCCACGGTAGCATAACTACTGTGTGTCAGACATGCCACTAAGTGTGTTTCCAGTCACACATTTTAATTGGAGAAAAGGATCAATAGTCTATCTACCTCAGATCACACAGAGGGTGGGGGAGCCCGTTTTTAAACCATCTGCCTCCAATTCCAGGTGCCAGGAGCCAGACTCAGCCTACAGGTCTCTTCTGCTCACCTGGAAGTGAAACCATGCGTCATGATTAGTGAAATCCTGTCTTCACTCATCAAGGTACCTTGAACACTTGCACGTCCTCCAAGTAGCATGTAGCATAAGCAAAAAGATGTTTGCCCCGGTATTGTCCAGGAACTTGGAATCAGCTGTGCCTAGGTAGGCGGAGCTGGTTTAGAGTGGAGAGGACCACCGATCTTCCACCTGGGCAAGTGCCTTTTGGCCTTCTGCCATCAGAGGGCCAAAAACTCCAGCCTGAGAATGTGCTGAGCCCTGTAGCCTATTACACCAGCTCAGAACAATGAGGAGCACATCTTTGTCCAATCACCTTGCCTCAAGCTCCCCATGACCCATACTGCCCTGCTTCTTTATTCTTTATCCCACAGATACCCCAAGCCCCTTGCTTTCGGGAAGGAGGATTGGAGACCTATTTTCACGTCACTTCCTCGCATGGCTGCCCTGTGAATAAACCTCCTCTTTGCTGCAAACCTCAGCATCTCACTGTTTTGGCTTGCTGCGCCTCAGACACAATGGTTGGGAGCAGTGGTAAAGGTCCCTTGCCTGTAAGGGAAGCTGGTAGGGCCTAGTAGTCACTTTGTGGATGTTTTCTCCTCCCGGGGGGGAGACGTCCTGCTCTTCTGGAAAGGGAGAAATGCAGGAGCTGGACCCTTGCCCTCAGCATCACCGTCACCTAGGAGCTTCTTAGCAGGACAGAATCCAGGCCCCACCCAGAACTACTGAATACCAGCCTGCATTTAACAAGATCCCCAAGGGAGGCACACCCATGTGAAATTTGGAGAGGCACCAAGCTGTCATCCTCTTCTCCGCAGCTAATGAAAACAAAGCAAAGATTCATCCCAAGCCTACTCTGCCTCAGTCAATTGGATATCATATGAGCTCATTTAATCCTCCCCAGAACCTGCAAATGAGACTGCACATGCCACGGAGCAACTAAGACCGTGCGCCACAACTACCGAGCCTGCGCTCTAGAGCCCGTGAACCAAAACTCCTGAAGCCCACACACCTACACTCCATGCTCAGCAACAACGAGAAGCCACCCCAATGAGAAGCCTGCGCACTGCAACAAAGAGTAGCCCCCGCTCACTGCAACTAGAGAAAGCCCGCACACAGCAATGAAGAGCCTGTGCAGCCAAAAATAAATAAATAAATAAACCTATTAAAAAATAAATCGTTTTAGTAACTTACTAAAAGGCACACAATCAGTAAATCTGAGCAAGAATTCAATGCCAAATCTGTCACACCGAAGTTTAAGCTAGTACTTGAGATTAATAAAAACAGCACTAAATTAAACGTTCAGCGATACTTTTTATTTCATACTCTTTCACTAACACTCTTTGGAGATAAATCATTTCATTTATATGGGCCTTAGTTTTTACAACTGTAACAGCTGGATGCTTGACTAGATGATCTGTATGTAGTTTTCCAATTCTAAAATGTTCCACTAATTTGGATTCCTACAATAATTGCTCTTGCAATACATGCATGCTGCCACCAAGTAGCAGTAGAGACTACTAGTTCCTTTTTTATCCCTAGTGGGGAGTGCATTTTGACATCAGACTTATCCGTCAATAGTACAACCTGTTAGTGTAACTATAAAATAACAGAATAATCTGGTATTCTCTCCTGCAAAGCAGAAGCTTTACATTGTGTCTGTGAGTCGTATCAGAATCACCTGTAGGTTTTGACACACAGAGGAAATCCAGAACCCACTGAATGAGAATCTTCAGAGACAGGACTTGGGCTTCTGGATTCTGGGGCTCCCATCATTTGTATATTTTATTTCATTTTATTTTTTGCCTATGTACAATATTAGTCACATCCTTTGGAATCTTTAAAAGTTTCTTTTTGTTTTAAATTTTAGAATATTCCATAATCTTCACCTACTTTTCATAAGGTGTTATCTGTTATGTTTATTCGATCTTGTGTGTCTCCTGGTTAAGACTTCATTATTTTTTTTTTCGGGGCCCTGCCTCATGTCATGGAGGATCTTATTTCCCTGACCTGGGATTGGACCCCAGGGCCCCAGCAGTGAAAGCACCAAGTTCTAACCACTGGAAAACCAGGGAATTCCCAAGGCTTCGTTTAAAATGACTTCTTTTCCCACTCTAATTCATTCCTGGGATGGATTTCATGTTTGAACATTAAAGCAACCTGGCATTACCAAAATAAAGCTACTTTGATTCTGATATATGATTGTTTTACATACCATGGGTACAGTTTGTGCTTCTGTTTACACATTTTGCATGCATTTTCAAAAGAGAAACTGGCCTGTGATTCTATTCTTGTAATATTCTTTATAGATTTTGTTTTGTTTTGTTTTTAAGATTCTATACTTTATTTTTTATTTATTTATTTGTGGCTGCATTGGGTCTTCATTGTTGCACGCGAGCTTTCTGTAGTTGTGGTGAGCGGGGGGCTATTCTTTGTTGTGGTGAGTAGGCTTCTCCTTGCGGTGGCCTGTCTTGTTGTGGAGCACGGGTTCTAGGCATGCAGGCTTCAGTAGTTGCGGCACACGGGCTCAGCAGTTGTGGCCCGCAGGCTCCAGAGCGCAGGCTCAGCAGTTGTGGCACGTGGGTGTAGCTGCTCCACGGCATGTGGGATCTTCCCCCACAAGGGCTCGAACCCATGTCCCCTGCATTGGGAGGTGGATTCTTAACCACTGCACCATCAGGGAAGCCCTTCTTTTTACTTTTGATCTGAAGCTTATGTTGGCCTTATAAATACTTTGAGCAATATATAGTTTTCTGTTTCCTGGAAGATTTTTATGTAAGATTACCAATACTTCTTCCCGAAATATTTGGAAGAAGTTACGTGGAAACCCATTTAACCCTGGAAATCATTTTCTGTAAAGGTACTTAACTATACAAACAACTTTTTGAGTAGATACAGGTGTTTTAGATATTTTTTCTTTGTTGGGTTAGTCTTGTTAGGTTGCATTTGTTAAGAATGTGTAATTTGGGATGAATTTTCAAATTTATAACTATAAAATTATCATAATTTTAACAGCTTTATTGGGATGTAATTTACATACCATAATTTCAACTCTTTTATGTATACAATTCAGTGGGTCTTAGTGTAACCACTAAAAGACTTGTGGAACCATCACGACAGTCCAATTGTAGATTTTTGTCCCCTCACAAAAAACCCATTACACATTAACAAGGTTTTTTCATTCTCCTCAACCCTCTCAGCCCTAGGCAACCACTAATCGACTTCCTGTCTCTACAGATTGGCTATTCTGGGCACTTCATATAAATGGCACCATACAATATGTGATCTTTTGTGATTGGCTGCTTTAACTTTACATAATGCTTTCATGGTTCATTCATGTTGTAACATGGATCAATATTTCATGCCTTTTTAGAGCTGAATGCTATTCTATTGTACGGCTATTCCACATTTTGTTTCTTCATTTATCAGATTGACATTTGAATTATTTCCACCTTTTGTTTTTAGAAATAGGTTTCCCTGAACATTCACGTACAAGCTTTTGTGCAGACATAAGTTTTCATTTCTCTTAGGTATATATTTAGTAATGGAACTGCTGGGTCATAGGGTAACTCGATGTTTAACACTTGCAGGAACTCTCAAGCTGTTTTGTAAAATGGCCGCGCCATTTTACATTCCCACCAGCAATGTATGTGGCTTTTAATCTCTTTTCTTACAGCCTAGCATGTCGTCTATGCTGGGAAACGTTTCACATGTAGTTGAGCAGGATGAGCATTTTACTGTTCGGTTGAGTATTCTCTAGACGTTTAGTAGGTCTTGTTAATTCATAGTCTTGTCCAAGTCTTCTATATCGTTGTTGATCTTCTGCCTAATTGTTCTATCCATTATTGACCGTGGAGTACTGAAGCCTCTACCTAATATTGTGCAATTATCTATTTCTTCCTTCAATTCTTCATGGGTGTTGGTATTTTCTTCTTCATGTACTTTGGTTTTATCTTATTCAGGGCAAATATGTTAAAAATTTTGGTATCTTCCCTTTTTTATCATAAAATGTCCCTTTTCATATCTAGTAACTCTTTTGTTTGTTTTAAAGTCTATATTTTCTGGTATTAGTATAGCCACTTCAGCATGCTTATGGTTGCTATTTGCATGCACCTCTTATGTTTCACTGAACTTTGTGAGAAGGCAGGGCCTGGGAGCTGCGGCCTCACACTCGGGCTCCAGAGGAAGATGTGTGTGACAGACCTCAAACTGACCCAAAACACGGAGCAAAACCAGCCATCTAGAGGTCTAAAAGAGAGCCACTGCAGCTACTAGCCCATAGGTCCAAGGAAAATAAATTCTTGTTTATGTAACTGAGTTTGGGGGCGATTTCTTCCAAAGCATTATCACAGCAAGAGCTGACTAACACCACATCCTCCAAATCATTGTTATGTAAATGGCTGCCACCAGGCCTACATGTAAGGTAACTGTGTACTCAAAATGTGAGAATTCTTGAACTCTTGGTGCCTCTCCAACACAATGTACATGGCTAAATTTCCGCCAGTAAGTTCACTAATATACCACAAAGATCTCCCTAAACTTTTATTAAATGCAATGCAAAGTTCTTTCTTTTCATTTTCTGCTTTGGCATAGTTAAAATGCTTTTTATCCATGTAAATCGGCTCTTGCTCTTTGGCTTCTGTGGTTAGAGTCTTTTGAACTCTTTGGCTTTTCAGCTCCTAGGCTGTAACGTTTGAATCAGCAAATGCCCCAAGAAGAAAAGCTGCAGCAAATGTCAAGCTTGCGTCTGTGTTTCCCTTCTCTCCACAACTTGGCCCACATGTCTTGGTGTCTCTCCAACATTCAGATGCCAGAGAACACATGTGTTCTTACTTTATCCAGGTTTTCTAAAATTTCTTTAGACTTCACCTGATCTTATGTTATTATTGAACTATCATCTCAATTACCACTAGGAAGAAAATTTACAATGTTTGAGAGAAAAGGGAACCCTGGTACACTGTTGGTAGGGATGTAAACTGGTGCAGCCACTGTGGAAAACAGTATGGAGGGTTCTCCAAAACCTAAAAAGAGAACTACTATATGACCTCGCAACTCCACTCTTAGGTATAAATCTGAAAAAACCAAAAACACGTGTTCTCAATAACATGTACTGGAAAAGATACATGCACCCCAATGTTCGCAGCATCCTTGTGTACAATTACCAAGATATGGAAGCAACCTAAGTGTCATCAAGAGATGAATAGATAAAGAAGATGTGGTACATATAACCAATGGCATACTACTCAGCCTTACAAAAGAACAAAACTTTGCCATTTGCAGCAACACAGATGGCCTTGGAGGGCATTGTGGTAAGTGAAATAAGTCAAACAGAAACAAATACTGTAGGATATCACCTATATATGGAATCTCAAAAATACAACTATCTAGCAAATATAACAAAACAGAAGGAGAGTTACAGATATAGAGAACAAACTAATGGTTGCCAGTGCAGAGGGGGAGGAAGGGGCAATACAGGGGTCGGGAAGTGAGAGATGTAAACTACTAGGTCCACAATAGGCTCAAGGATGTATTGTACAACACAGGGAATATAGGCAGTATTTTGTAATAACTGTAAATGTAAAGTAACCTTTAAAAAGTATATAAACATGTTTTTAAAAGAAATCATACTGAAAATTGGAAACAATTTAAATATCCATCAACAGGAAAAAGCACATATAAATTATTGTATTTCCGTACATGGGAATCCTACATAGCGAGGAAAGTACGTGAACTAGACAGATCTTTACGTGTCAGCATGGATGAACCTAGCAAAGATAACACTAAATAAAGCAAGTAAGAAGACAAAATATAGAATACTATATGCGGTTTATGAATACTTAAAAATGTAGCATAAATAGAAAGATGTCCATGTCAGTGATGGAGACCAAGTTCAGAAGAGTGGTTACCCAGGGTCAGCTGGGGAGTGGCTGTGTTTGGGAAAGTGGTCACACCAGACTCTCCAACAGGAATGGAAATGTTTCAGTTCACACGCTGGCTGGAAGACAGAGGAGTGTCTGCGATGTTATAATGTGAGCATCTAGGGGATCTGATGCGCGGGAGATGGTAGAGGGTGGAGGCATCCAGAAGGTGGTGGTAGAAGAGGAACGTTGTACACAGAACGCCTAAGGCCTGACCAGAGGACAACCACTGTTCTAGAAACTGGACACAAATCCAACTTCTACGGCCAGCCCTAAAAGACAAACTGAGGCATATTTAAAATTTTAAGACTTTATGTGAGCAAAATTAGATTCAATTCAGGCACCACCAAAGTGGAAGCGGTGAGGAGCACTCCAGCCACAGGAGCTGCAGAGATGCTTATTTTAAAAGAGCAGAAGCAAAGCAAGGAAATGACTGATTTGCTATAGCTTTAAAGCCTAGTTGGTGGTTTGTGACTGGCTGTCCTCAGCGGTGTCCGTCACCCTGAGCCGTTGACGGGCTTAGATTTTCCTTGCTTTACATAGGCGGCCGCATCACTAGAGCCACCACAGTCTAACGGCCCCCTGCAGGGTTAATTTACTAACACCAATCGTCTGAGTCATTCCTCTTACTCAGTCACTTCACTTCCTACGCCTCAGTTTCTCTTCTGTAAAGTGGACATTCAGTAGTAAATTCTCTGTGGAGGTGTCAGTGCAAAACAAAGTGATTATTAGTAACCATGATCATGTCCTGAATACACTGAACACGTCACTGTTTGCCAACCACCGTGTCAAGTCAGCAGAGACAACAGAAATTAAGAGCTCTCCGCAAAAATTCACACACCCGTGCACCAGGTAACGGACCACAGGTAGACGTTCACTCAGCCTTTCATGTGTCCCTCACGGAGTGCACGCTCTCTCCTAGGCGGGGTGACCACAGACACTTAGCGGCAGTTTAATGACTTTTTAAATGCGTTGATACAACCATGTCTCACTTTTGTTTGGATCAGTCAGCAAACACTTTTTGTAAACCCCATACTCTCCACACCTCCTACCTTTCGCGCCACCCTAGTCTCGAATCTCCTGCCCCTGCTCCTCAGGCTGGGTCCCCATGGGAGGCGCGGCTGCGTGCTGACACACTGAGGAGCGGGCGGAGGTCTTCGATCCCCACCCACACAGCGCTGCCCACAGGTTTGAACCGCAGCGCGGAGAGCGAAGAGGTCTGAGCCAACATGAGCACGGCATTGAGGGGCCTGCCTAGCTGGGGCCAGTGGCCCTGTGTCTTCTGCCTGCAATGTGGGTCCTGCGCATGCTGCACCTGAGGGGCCGTGAGGCGAGCAGGGGCCACCAGGCAGGTGTGGACATCGTGTCCGCAGCCAGGGTCCCCGAGGCCATGCTGCGGCAATGATCACTTGCTGAATCTGAGCCGCGACAGTGCGGGCATATATAAGGGAAGTGCTGGAGAAAAACAGCAAGCAGGGAAGGGAGATGGAGATGGTTAGATGCTAGGAGGAGGCTGCTAGCTGAAACTAAGTGATCCCTGAGGACTTTCTGGGGAAGATAAAATTTAAGAGGGAGCAAGGAGCATATCTGGGAAGTGAATAGTACAGGTAGAGGGAACAGTCCGATGGAAAGTCAATGAGGCTAGAGTAGGCTGGAGTACCCAAGGAGCAGAAAGGATGGCAGTGTGTGGAAAACAGAGCAAGCAAAGTGGAGAGGAGAAGGAAACAGTCAGACACGAAACAGAGGTCCACAGTTCTAGGGCTCTGGAGGCACTTTGAGGACTTTGATTCTTCTGTGAAGAAGCCATTGAAGAGATTTCAGTGACATGATCTGACTTATGTTTTAACAGGATCTCTCTGGATGCCATGTTGATTAGAGAGTGTAGGAGAGTAAGGACAAGCCCCAGAAGACCAAGAGTTGATTCAAAGAAGTGATTACTCAAACATGGTCCCCCTCCTCAGTGAGGACGCAGAGCAGGAATCGGCAAATCATGGCCACAAATCAAATCAGGCTCTCAGCCTGGATCTGTGGGACTGTGAGCTAATAATGGTTCTCACGTTTAGAAAGCTTGTTGAAGAAGAAAGAGGAGAAGCTACAGAAGCTGTATATGGCCCACAAAGCCTAAGATATTTAAAATCCAGAAAATGCTTTCCAACACCTGATGTAAAGCATGTGGCTCGTAGGAGGTGCTCAACAAAATTTGGAAGAGGAATACAAGTGTCAATTAGTTCCTGAAAACACTGTAAAGTGATAGGTGTCAAGAAACATTTATCCCTTCACCCTTAACCTTCACAAATGATGCCATTTCCATCGAGCTATTGAAAAATATATTCTGGCTTTCAAAACAATAAACCAGGGGCCATTTTATCACATAAGAAAGGTCATAAACAACTGTCGAGTAAAGTTGAAATAGCAACAAATCAAATAATAACAAAAAACATTTTTATAGACTTTTAAGCCTTACAAAGCATTTTCATGTTCATTCTCTAATTTAATCCTCAAATCTACTCCATGAGGTAGTTATTATTTTCCCTTTAGAAATGACCACATATTCCAATCCTCAGTGATTGCCCACGAAAAGCTGAAATCTTGAGTGTCACATCTATTAATGCCAAGGTTGGGTTTTTTTCCCATGGGAACATTGGATGCTAAAATCCACAGGGATTTTCAGCTCAAGATGGCAGACAAGGAAACATATTCACTTTCTGTTCCTCCTGAAACCATATTTAAACAATACTGTAGAAATACCAAACTTAATCAACCAATCAAAGCCAAGACATTTTGGAAGTCATCCACCACAGAAAGATTTCAACACATTTCGAGAAGGCAAACAATGAAATGGAGGAGCCATGAATAAAATAATGAAGAAAAGACTAACCCTAAGTAAGGTCTGCACAAAGCCAGTCAGCTTTGGCTGAGCTCTGGTTGTAGTAAAGGGCAGAGGAAAGAAGAGGGGCTGAAAACAAGGAGACAAAAGTTATTTTAGGAAAAAAAGATCATTTAATGAGCTCCAGGGAACACTCAGCCTGCTGCCATACTAACTCATGAATTACAATGGATTGTTGGTAAGCAAGATGAGAAAACAGGGAAGAAACCAAACAAACAAAAATCAAGACATTGTTTCTTACTGAACTCTCCTCAAATGAGATCGAGGAATTAGGGTTCCATGCCACAGCTGTAAATCATTTCTGCTCTTGGAGAGGTTAGAAAGGGCTTATAATATTTACCCTTTTCTTTCAGACATAATTTAGGTGTGAGCAAAAGCTTTTTGTGTCCTCCAACCCCAAAGTTTATTGGGGATGGAAGTCCAAATTTGCTGTGACATACCATAAAAAGAATCTCATGAGCAGAGGGTCCAACTAATTCTGGAATATATGAATTATGCCCAGTGTTATTTTCCATACACTTTGAACAAAACTATAGAAATACATTTTGACTGATCTATACGATTCTGGGTTCTGAAACTTCTACATGTCACCTGTGTGATACATAACGCACAATGTCAGCCCCAGGAGAGAGAAAACACTCCAATGAAGCAAGCCAAAGACACAAGTTTTAAACAAGGTCAAGTGATGTGTAGACCATCAGCTTCCAGCTCCTGAATAACAACACGTTTCCCTCGTCCTAGACACCCAAGAGTACGTCTCCTCTCTTGGGCATAAGAATGTCTCGAGTTACATATGTGTAATAAAGAGTGGACCCAGCTGGCCTACTCACAATGACCAAATTGTGTTGATCGTACTTTAAACCAATACATCGCTCCACGCTGAAGTTGCAATAAAGGATATATTGGCTTTCTAGACATGAATGAGACGCCTTGCTGGATATACTCCAGGAAGGCCAGAGAAACTGGCTTCTAATCCATACGGAACAATTCACTGGTGAATTTCTTTCAGGATAGCCCATGATTTATCTAGACTATAATCTTTACATATCTGGATCCTTCAAACTAGACAAAGGGAAAATCCGGCCTTCAAGCCTCAGTTAGACATGTGGAATGGCAGCACCAATGGTAGCACCAGCTGACAACTGGTGGTCCCTGACCTGTATCTTCTGAGATTAGAACACAGTGCGGTGGATGACCAATTCATGTGTTGAACAGAAGAAGACCTCCCACAGGGCAGTGTAGCTGTTCGTTACAGGTATGGCACTTAGGGCTAAGTACCATAAGGACTACAAGAAAAATTGAAAAACAAGGAACACATGAAGCATATATGATAAGGGGGCACCACAGTCCAGAACACGAGCTCTGGAATCACACAGGCTTGCTTCGAATCCCGGCTAAGCCACTACCATCTGTATACCCTGAAGAACAGTGCTAGGTTTAAATGTTGTCTGACCAAATTTCAAAAAAGAAGTGAAGAAAGAACCTACCTGCCAGGAAGGGACATCGTGGGGTGCAGCATGCAGTCGGATCAGGGCTCTGCATCTCCTGCTCAGAAACCTTCGCCACCTGGCTCACGGTGATGCTGGCAGCTGAGCAGCCCTGGAGAAGGCGATCCTGTCTCCAGGCCTCGCAGAGAAGCTGGGGAGGTCCCCGGAGGAGGTGGCCCACACCCTGGCAAGCTCTGGGTGCCTCCTGCCCTCAGCTCTGAGCAGCCTCTGGCCTCTGGGCCCCGTAGTGGGGAAGGGCTGGCCGATACATACGCGCAGCTGAGGGGCCTGCAGAGCCGGTGCCCAGGCAGGGTGAGCTCTGAAGGAGAAGGCCTCCACAGTCACCAACAGTCTCTGCATGGTGGCCCATCCCGTGCCAAACACCTGCCACCCACAGCGAGAAGACCCAGCCACTAGAAAGTCCAGAAGGGGCCCTGCCTTTTGCCTCTGGGCTGGGGTTTCTCCACCAGCTGGGCTCGCATGTGCCCCCTGACTCACCCCCTGCCCCGCCCGCCCTTTCTCTGTGACACGTACAATGGACATGTCACAGAGGCAGGCGGAGCCGTCAGATATAAAAGGAGTGAGAAGCTCTCCCACTGTCACTCTCTGCTCTCAGATCAGGCACGCAGCAGCTCTGATATGGAACCCATGGACACCACACCTCCTTCCCACGCCATCATCTACCATTCTGCTCCTGTTTTCCCCAGCACCCCATTTACGCCTTTGCCGGGCATCGGTGCTTCAGCAGGCAGCACGTCTGACCCCGAACCTATGGACACCACGCCTCCTTCCCACGCCGTCATCTTCCGTTCTGCTCCTGTTTTCTCCAGCACCCCATTTACGGCTTTGGCGGGCATCGGTGCTTCAGCAGGCAGCACCTCAGACCCCGAACCTATGGACACCACACCTCCTTCCCACGCCGTCATCTTCCATTCTGCTCCTGCTTTCTCCAGCACCCGTTCACGGCTTTGGCGGTCACGGCGTTGACGGGCATCGGTGCTTCGGCAGGCAGCACGTCTCACACCAAAGCTACGGACACCTCACCTCCTTTACAGGCTGACAAGACCCAACAGATAGACCAACACTTCAAAGTTATGACAGAAACTTGAGTAAGGTATACATTTGCAATTTCATTTATTATTATTAAAAAGCACAACTGTAGTGCTTAGACTATAACAAGTACTATTCTAAGTTCTTACCAAATATTAACCCACATATTCCTCATAATGGCAACCCTATAGGCAGGTAATGTTCTTTTCTTTTGGTCGTACGCAGGCCTCTCACTGTCGTGGCCTCTCCCGCTGCCGATCACAGGCTCTGGACACGCGGGCTCAGCGGCCATGGCTCACGGGCCCAACCGCTCCACGGCATGTGGGATCCTCCCGGACCGGGGCAGGAACCCGTGCCCCTTGCATCAGCAGGCGGACTCCCAAACACTGCACCACTATGGAAGCCCGGCAGGTCATATTCATAATATTCACGTTTGGGGGGAAACTGAGGCCAGGAGACATTGAATAGCTTGCCTAATGCCACACAGTAAGTAGGTGGCAAAAACCCAGGAGTAAAACCAGACCGTCTAGACTTTCATCACTTTGCTGTGTCACCTTATTATAAGTTGTGGTTAGGGAAGGGACTAAATTGGCAAGACTCTGAACTCAAAGGAGAAGGGAGAAATGAGAAAATGAGTGATCCTAGAAACTAGAGAAGATTTAGGCTCAGAAATTTCTGATGATGAGACCCCGAAGATCAAGAACTTGGTTGGAATACTAACTTGGGGTAGTATCTGAATCCATTGAGAAATGGTTTTGTTTTGTGTAAAATTTAGAAAGGCCAGTTGGATGAAGATTAATGAAGAAAAAAGAAGGAAGGAAAAGGAAAAGGTGCCTTAAGTGAGACATAACCACTTCACTCTAAGTACTAGGGGTGTGGTCCTGTGGGAAAGGATGGAGCTCTCTCTACCAGGTTTGTCACCAGGATGAACAAGGAGAAACATGGCAAGCATTGTACTCGTTTTGATGATCCCTCAAAACCACGGCTTCAGTTTCCAAGAATGACCTACGGTAGCATAACTACTGTGTGTCAGACATGCCACTAAGTGTGTTTCCAGTCACACATTTTAATTGGAGAAAAGGATCAATAGTCTATCTACCTCAGATCACACAGAGGGTGGGGGAGCCCGTTTTTAAACCATCTGCCTCCAATTCCAGGTGCCAGGAGCCAGACTCAGCCTACAGGTCTCTTCTGCTCACCTGGAAGTGAAACCATGCGTCATGATTAGTGAAATCCTGTCTTCACTCATCAAGGTACCTTGAACACTTGCACGTCCTCCAAGTAGCACGTAGCATAAGCAAAAAGATGTTTGCCCCGGTATTGTCCAGGAACTTGGAATCAGCTGTGCCTAGGTAGGCGGAGCTGGTTTAGAGTGGAGAGGACCACCGATCTTCCACCTGGGCAAGTGCCTTTTGGCCTTCTGCCATCAGAGGGCCAAAAACTCCAGCCTGAGAATGTGCTGAGCCCTGTAGCCTATTACACCAGCTCAGAACAATGAGGAGCACATCTTTGTCCAATCACCTTGCCTCAAGCTCCCCATGACCCATACTGCCCTGCTTCTTTATTCTTTATCCCACAGATACCCCAAGCCCCTTGCTTTCGGGAAGGAGGATTGGAGACCTATTTTCACGTCACTTCCTCGCATGGCTGCCCTGTGAATAAACCTCCTCTTTGCTGCAAACCTCAGCATCTCACTGTTTTGGCTTGCTGCGCCTCAGACACAATGGTTGGGAGCAGTGGTAAAGGTCCCTTGCCTGTAAGGGAAGCTGGTAGGGCCTAGTAGTCACTTTGTGGATGTTTTCTCCTCCCGGGGGGCAGACGTCCTGCTCTTCCAGAAAGGGAGAAATGCAGGAGATGGACCCTTGCCCTCAGCATCACCGTCACCTAGGAGCTTCTTAGAAGGACAGAATCCAGGCCCCACCCAGAACTACTGAATACCAGCCTGCATTTAACAAGATCCCCAAGGGAGGCACACCCATGTGAAATTTGGAGAGGCACCAAGCTGTCATCCTCTTCGCCGCAGCTAATGAAAACCAAGCAAAGATTCATCCCAAGCCTACTCTGCCTCAGTCAATTGGATATCATATGAGCTCATTTAATCCTCCCCAGAACCTGCAAATGAGACTGCACATGCCACGGAGCAACTAAGACCGTGCGCCACAACTACCGAGCCTGCGCTCTAGAGCCCGTGAACCAAAACTACTGAAGCCCACACACCTACACTCCATGCTCAGCAACAACGAGAAGCCACCCCAATGAGAAGCCTGCGCACTGCAACAAAGAGTAGCCCCCGCTCACTGCAACTAGAGAAAGCCCGCACACAGCAATGAAGAGCCTATGCAGCCAAAAATAAATACATAAATAAACCTGTTAAAAAATAAAGCGTGTTTTAGTAACTTACTAAAAGGCACACAATCAGTAAATCTGAGCAAGAATTCAATGCCAAATCTGTCACACCGAAGTTTAAGCTAGTACTTGAGATTAATAAAAACAGCACTAAATTAAAAGTTCAGAGGTACTTTCTATTTCATACTCTTTCACTAACACTCTTTGGAGATAAATCATTTCATTTATATGGGCCTTCGTTTTTACAACTGTAACAGTTGGAAGCTTGACTAGATGATCTGTATGTAGTTTTCCAATTCTAAAATGTTCCACTAATTTGGATTCCTACAGTAATTGCTCTTGCAATACATGCATGCTGCCACCAAGTAGCAGTAGAGACTACTAGTTCCTTTTTTATCCCTAGTGGGGAGTGCATTTTGACATCAGACTTATCCGTCAATAGTACAACCTGTTAGTGTAACTATAAAATAACAGAATAATCTGGTATTCTCTCCTGCAAAGCAGAAGCTTTACATTGTGTCTGTGAGTCGTATCAGAATCACCTGTAGGTTTTGACACACAGAGGAAATCCAGAACCCACTGAATGAGAATCTTCAGAGACAGGACTTGGGCTTCTGGATTCTGGGGCTCCCATCATTTGTATATTTTATTTCATTTTATTTTTTGCCTATGTACAATATTAGTCACATCCTTTGGAATCTTTAAAAGTTTCTTTTTGTTTTAAATTTTAGAATATTCCATAATCTTCACCTACTTTTCATAAGGTGTTATCTGTTATGTTTATTCGATCTTGTGCTTCTCCTGGTTAAGACTTCATTATTTTTTTTTTTCGGGGCCCTGCCTCATGTCTTGGAGGATCTTATTTCCCTGACCTGGGATTGGACCCCAGGGCCCCAGCAGTGAAAGCGCCAAGTTCTAACCACTGGAAAACCAGGGAATTCCCAAGGCTTCGTTTAAAATGACTTCTTTTCCCACTCTAATTCATTCCTGGGATGAATTTCATGTTTGAACATTAAAGCAACCTGGCATTACCAAAATAAAGCTACTTTGATTCTGATATATGATTGTTTTACATACCATGGGTACAGTTTGTGCTTCTGTTTACACATTTTGCATGCATTTTCAAAAGAGAAACTGGCCTGTGATTCTATTCTTGTAATATTCTTTATAGATTTTGTTTTGTTTTGTTTTTAAGATTCTATACTTTATTTTTTATTTATTTATTTGTGGCTGCATTGGGTCTTCATTGTTGCACGCGAGCTTTCTGTAGTTGTGGTGAGCGGGGGGCTATTCTTTGTTGTGGTGAGTAGGCTTCTCCTTGCGGTGGCCTGTCTTGTTGTGGAGCACGGGTTCTAGGCATGCAGGCTTCAGTAGTTGCGGCACACGGGCTCAGCAGTTGTGGCCCGCAGGCTCCAGAGCGCAGGCTCAGCAGTTGTGGCACGTGGGTGTAGCTGCTCCACGGCATGTGGGATCTTCCCCCACAAGGGCTCGAACCCGTGTCCCCTGCATTGGGAGGTGGATTCTTAACCACTGCACCATCAGGGAAGCCCTTCTTTTTACTTTTGATCTGAAGCTTATGTTGGCCTTATAAATACTTTGAGCAATATATAGTTTTCTGTTTCCTGGAAGATTTTTATGTAAGATTACCAATACTTCTTCCCGAAATATTTGGAAGAAGTTACGTGGAAACCCATTTATCCCTGGAAATCATTTTCTGTAAAGGTACTTAACTATACAAACAACTTTTTGAGTAGATACAGGTGTTTTAGATATTTTTTCTTTGTTGGGTTAGTCTTGTTAGGTTGCATTTGTTAAGAATGTGTAATTTTGGATGAACTTTCAAATTTATAACTATAAAATTATCATAATTTTAACAGCTTTATTGGGATGTAATTTACATACCATAATTTCAACTCTTTTATGTATACAATTCAGTGGTTCTTAGTGTAACCACTAAAAGACTTGTGGAACCATCACGACAGTCCAATTGTAGATTTTTGTCCCCTCACAAAAAACCCATTACACATTAACAAGGTTTTTTCATTCTCCTCAACCCTCTCAGCCCTAGGCAACGACTAATCGACTTCCTGTCTCTACAGATTGGCTATTCTGGGCACTTCATATAAATGGCACCATACAATATGTGATCTTTTGTGATTGGCTGCTTTAACTTTACATAATGCTTTCATGGTTCATTCATGTTGTAACATGGATCAATATTTCATGCCTTTTTAGAGCTGAATGCTATTCTATTGTACGGCTATTCCACATTTTGTTTCTTCATTTATCAGATTGACATTTGAATTATTTCCACCTTTTGTTTTTAGAAATAGGTTTCCCTGAACATTCACGTACAAGCTTTTGTGCAGACATAAGTTTTCATTTCTCTTAGGTATATATTTAGTAATGGAACTGCTGGGTCATAGGGTAACTCGATGTTTAACACTTGCAGGAACTCTCAAGCTGTTTTGTAAAATGGCCGCGCCATTTTACATTCCCACCAGCAATGTATGTGGCTTTTAATCTCTTTTCTTACAGCCTAGCATGTCGTCTATGCTGGGAAACGTTTCACATGTAGTTGAGCAGGATGAGCATTTTACTGTTCGGTTGAGTATTCTCTAGACGTTTAGTAGGTCTTGTTAATTCATAGTCTTGTCCAAGTCTTCTATATCGTTGTTGATCTTCTGCCTAATTGTTCTATCCATTATTGACCGTGGAGTACTGAAGCCTCTACCTAATATTGTGCAATTATCTATTTCTTCCTTCAATTCTTCATGGGTGTTGGTATTTTCTTCTTCATGTACTTTGGTTTTATCTTATTCAGGGCAAATATGTTAAAAATTTTGGTATCTTCCCTTTTTTATCATAAAATGTCCCTTTTCATATCTAGTAACTCTTTTGTTTGTTTTAAAGTCTATATTTTCTGGTATTAGTATAGCCACTTCAGCATGCTTATGGTTGCTATTTGCATGCACCTCTTATGTTTCACTGAACTTTGTGAGAAGGCAGGGCCTGGGAGCTGCGGCCTCACACTCGGGCTCCAGAGGAAGATGTGTGTGACAGACCTCAAACTGACCCAAAACACGGAGCAAAACCAGCCATCTAGAGGTCTAAAAGAGAGCCACTGCAGCTACTAGCCCATAGGTCCAAGGAAAATAAATTCTTGTTTATGTAACTGAGTTTGGGGGCGATTTCTTCCAAAGCATTATCACAGCAAGAGCTGACTAACACCACATCCTCCAAATCATTGTTATGTAAATGGCTGCCACCAGGCCTACATGTAAGGTAACTGTGTACTCAAAATGTGAGAATTCTTGAACTCTTGGTGCCTCTCCAACACAATGTACATGGCTAAATTTCCGCCAGTAAGTTCACTAATATACCACAAAGATCTCCCTAAACTTTTATTAAATGCAATGCAAAGTTCTTTCTTTTCATTTTCTGCTTTGGCATAGTTAAAATGCTTTTTATCCATGTAAATCGGCTCTTGCTCTTTGGCTTCTGTGGTTAGAGTCTTTTGAACTCTTTGGCTTTTCAGCTCCTAGGCTGTAACGTTTGAATCAGCAAATGCCCCAAGGAGAAAAGCTGCAGCAAATGTCAAGCTTGCGTCTGTGTTTCCCTTCTCTCCACAACTTGGCCCACATGTCTTGGTGTCTCTCCAACATTCAGATGCCAGAGAACACATGTGTTCTTACTTTATCCAGGTTTTCTAAAATTTCTTTAGACTTCACCTGATCTTATGTTATTATTGAACTATCATCTCAATTACCACTAGGAAGAAAATTTACAATGTTTGAGAGAAAAGGGAACCCTGGTACACTGTTGGTAGGGATGTAAACTGGTGCAGCCACTGTGGAAAACAGTATGGAGGGTTCTCCAAAACCTAAAAAGAGAACTACTATATGACCTCGCAACTCCACTCTTAGGTATAAATCTGAAAAAACCAAAAACACGTGTTCTCAATAACATGTACTGGAAAAGATACATGCACCCCAATGTTCGCAGCATCCTTGTGTACAATTACCAAGATATGGAAGCAACCTAAGTGTCATCAAGAGATGAATAGATAAAGAAGATGTGGTACATATAACCAATGGCATACTACTCAGCCTTACAAAAGAACAAAACTTTGCCATTTGCAGCAACACAGATGGCCTTGGAGGGCATTGTGGTAAGTGAAATAAGTCAAACAGAAACAAATACTGTAGGATATCACCTATATATGGAATCTCAAAAATACAACTATCTAGCAAATATAACAAAACAGAAGGAGAGTTACAGATATAGAGAACAAACTAATGGTTGCCAGCGCAGAGGGGGAGGAAGGGGCAATACAGGGGTCGGGAAGTGAGAGATGTAAACTACTAGGTCCACAATAGGCTCAAGGATGTATTGTACAACACAGGGAATATAGGCAATATTTTGTAATAACTGTAAATGTAAAGTAACCTTTAAAAAGTATATAAACATGTTTTTAAAAGAAATCATACTGAAAATTGGAAACAATTTAAATATCCATCAACAGGAAAAAGCACATATAAATTATTGTATTTCCGTACATGGGAATCCTACATAGCGAGGAAAGTACGTGAACTAGACAGATCTTTACGTGTCAGCATGGATGAACCTAGCAAAGATAACACTAAATAAAGCAAGTAAGAAGACAAAATATAGAATACTATATGCGGTTTATGAATACTTAAAAATGTAGCATAAATAGAAAGATGTCCATGTCAGTGATGGAGACCAAGTTCAGAAGAGTGGTTACCCAGGGTCAGCTGGGGAGTGGCTGTGTTTGGGAAAGTGGTCACACCAGACTCTTCAACAGGAATGGAAATGTTTCAGTTCACACGCTGGCTGGAAGACAGAGGAGTGTCTGCGATGTTATAATGTGAGCATCTAGGGGATCTGATGCGCGGGAGATGGTAGAGGGTGGAGGCATCCAGAAGGTGGTGGTAGAAGAGGAACGTTGTACACAGAACGCCTAAGGCCTGACCAGAGGACAACCACTGTTCTAGAAACTGGACACAAATCCAACTTCTACGGCCAGCCCTAAAAGACAAACTGAGGCATATTTAAAATTTTAAGACTTTATGTGAGCAAAATTAGATTCAATTCAGGCACCACCAAAGTGGAAGCGGTGAGGAGCACTCCAGCCACAGGAGCTGCAGAGATGCTTATTTTAAAAGAGCAGAAGCAAAGCAAGGAAATGACTGATTTGCTATAGCTTTAAAGCCTAGTTGGTGGTTTGTGACTGGCTGTCCTCAGCGGTGTCCGTCACCCTGAGCCGTTGACAGGCTTAGATTTTCCTTGCTTTACATAGGCGGCCGCATCACTAGAGCCACCACAGTCTAACGGCCCCCTGCAGGGTTAATTTACTAACACCAATCGTCTGAGTCATTCCTCTTACTCAGTCACTTCACTTCCTACGCCTCAGTTTCTCTTCTGTAAAGTGGACATTCAGTAGTAAATTCTCTGTGGAGGTGTCAGTGCAAAACAAAGTGATTATTAGTAACCATGATCATGTCCTGAATACACTGAACACGTCACTGTTTGCCAACCACCGTGTCAAGTCAGCAGAGACAACAGAAATTAAGAGCTCTCCGCAAAAATTCACACACCCGTGCACCAGGTAACGGACCACAGGTAGACGTTCACTCAGCCTTTCATGTGTCCCTCACGGAGTGCACGCTCTCTCCTAGGCGGGGTGATCACAGACACTTAGCGGCAGTTTAATGACTTTTTAAATGCGTTGATACAACCATGTCTCACTTTTGTTTGGATCAGTCAGCAAACACTTTTTGTAAACCCCATACTCTCCACACCTCCTACCTTTCGCGCCACCCTAGTCTCGAATCTCCTGCCCCTGCTCCTCAGGCTGGGTCCCCATGGGAGGCGGGGCTGCGTGCTGACACACTGAGGAGCGGGCGGAGGTCTTCAATCCCCGCCCACACAGCGCTGCCCACAGGTTTGAACCGCAGCGCGGAGAGCGAAGAGGTCTGAGCCAACATGAGCACGGCATCGAGGGGCCTGCCTAGCTGGGGCCAGTGGCCCTGTGTCTTCTGCCTGCAATGTGGGTCCTGTGCATGCTGCACCTGAGGGGCCGTGAGGCGAGCAGGGGCCACCAGGCGGGTGTGGACATCGTGTCCGCAGCCAGGGTCCCCGAGGCCATGCTGCGGCAATGATCACTTGCTGAATCTGAGCCGCGACAGTGCGGGCATATATAAGGGAAGTGCTGGAGAAAAACAGCAAGCAGGGAAGGGAGATGGAGATGGTTAGATGCTAGGAGGAGGCTGCTAGCTGAAACTAAGTGATCCCTGAGGACTTTCTGGGGAAGATAAAATTTAAGAGGGAGCAAGGAGCATATCTGGGAAGTGAATAGTACAGGTAGAGGGAACAGTCCGATGGAAAGTCAATGAGGCTAGAGTAGGCTGGAGTACCCAAGGAGCAGAAAGGATGGCAGTGTGTGGAAAACAGAGCAAGCAAAGTGGAGAGGAGAAGGAAACAGTCAGACACGAAACAGAGGTCCACAGTTCTAGGGCTCTGGAGGCACTTTGAGGACTTTGATTCTTCTGTGAAGAAGCCATTGAAGAGATTTCAGTGACATGATCTGACTTATGTTTTAACAGGATCTCTCTGGATGCCATGTTGATTAGAGAGTGTAGGAGAGTAAGGACAAGCCCCAGAAGACCAAGAGTTGATTCAAAGAAGTGATTACTCAAACATGGTCCCCCTCCTCAGTGAGGACGCAGAGCAGGAATCGGCAAATCATGGCCACAAATCAAATCAGGCTCTCAGCCTGGATCTGTGGGACTGTGAGCTAATAATGGTTCTCACGTTTAGAAAGCTTGTTGAAGAAGAAAGAGGAGAAGCTACAGAAGCTGTATATGGCCCACAAAGCCTAAGATATTTAAAATCCAGAAAATGCTTTCCAACACCTGATGTAAAGCATGTGGCTCGTAGGAGGTGCTCAACAAAATTTGGAAGAGGAATACAAGTGTCAATTAGTTCCTGAAAACACTGTAAAGTGATAGGTGTCAAGAAACATTTATCCCTTCACCCTTAACCTTCACAAATGATGCCATTTCCATCGAGCTATTGAAAAATATATTCTGGCTTTCAAAACAATAAACCAGGGGCCATTTTATCACATAAGTAAGGTCATAAGCAACTGTCGAGTAAAGTTGAAATAGCAACAAATCAAATAATAACAAAAAACATTTTTATAGACTTTTAAGCCTTACAAAGCATTTTCATGTTCATTCTCTAATTTAATCCTCAAATCTACTCCATGAGGTAGTTATTATTTTCCCTTTAGAAATGACCACATATTCCAATCCTCAGTGATTGCCCACGAAAAGCTGAAATCTTGAGTGTCACATCTATTAATGCCAAGGTTGGGTTTTTTTCCCATGGGAACATTGGATGCTAAAATCCACAGGGATTTTCAGCTCAAGATGGCAGACAAGGAAACATATTCACTTTCTGTTCCTCCTGAAACCATATTTAAACAATACTGTAGAAATACCAAACTTAATCAACCAATCAAAGCCAAGACATTTTGGAAGTCATCCACCACAGAAAGATTTCAACACATTTCGAGAAGGCAAACAATGAAATGGAGGAGCCATGAATAAAATAATGAAGAAAAGACTAACCCTAAGTAAGGTCTGCACAAAGCCAGTCAGCTTTGGCTGAGCTCTGGTTGTAGTAAAGGGCAGAGGAAAGAAGAGGGGCTGAAAACAAGGAGACAAAAGTTATTTTAGGAAAAAAAGATCATTTAATGAGCTCCAGGGAACACTCAGCCTGCTGCCATACTAACTCATGAATTACAATGGATTGTTGGTAAGCAAGATGAGAAAACAGGGAAGAAACCAAACAAACAAAAATCAAGACATTGTTTCTTACTGAACTCTCCTCAAATGAGATCGAGGAATTAGGGTTCCATGCCACAGCTGTAAATCATTTCTGCTCTTGGAGAGGTTAGAAAGGGCTTATAATATTTACCCTTTTCTTTCAGACATAATTTAGGTGTGAGCAAAAGCTTTTTGTGTCCTCCAACCCCAAAGTTTATTGGGGATGGAAGTCCAAATTTGCTGTGACATACCATAAAAAGAATCTCATGAGCAGAGGGTCCAACTAATTCTGGAATATATGAATTATGCCCAGTGTTATTTTCCATACACTTTGAACAAAACTATAGAAATACATTTTGACTGATCTATACGATTCTGGGTTCTGAAACTTCTACATGTCAGCTGTGTGATACATAACACACAATGTCAGCCCCAGGAGAGAGAAAACACTCCAATGAAGCAAGCCAAAGACACAAGTTTTAAACAAGGTCAAGTGATGTGTAGACCATCAGCTTCCAGCTCCTGAATAACAACACGTTTCCCTCGTCCTAGACACCCAAGAGTACGTCTCCTCTCTTGGGCATAAGAATGTCTCGAGTTACATATGTGTAATAAAGAGTGGACCCAGCTGGCCTACTCACAATGACCAAATTGTGTTGATCGTACTTTAAACCAATACATCGCTCCACGCTGAAGTTGCAATAAAGGATATATTGGCTTTCTAGACATGAATGAGACGCCTTGCTGGATATACTCCAGGAAGGCCAGAGAAACTGGCTTCTAATCCATACGGAACAATTCACTGGTGAATTTCTTTCAGGATAGCCCATGATTTATCTAGACTATAATCTTTACATATCTGGATCCTTCAAACTAGACAAAGGGAAAATCCGGCCTTCAAGCCTCAGTTAGACATGTGGAATGGCAGCACCAATGGTAGCACCAGCTGACAACTGGTGGTCCCTGACCTGTATCTTCTGAGATTAGAACACAGTGCGGTGGATGACCAATTCATGTGTTGAACAGAAGAAGACCTCCCACAGGGCAGTGTAGCTGTTCGTTACAGGTATGGCACTTAGGGCTAAGTACCATAAGGACTACAAGAAAAATTGAAAAACAAGGAACACATGAAGCATATATGATAAGGGGGCACCACAGTCCAGAACACGAGCTCTGGAATCACACAGGCTTGCTTCGAATCCCGGCTAAGCCACTACCATCTGTATACCCTGAAGAACAGTGCAAGGTTTAAATGTTGTCTGACCAAATTTCAAAAAAGAAGTGAAGAAAGAACCTACCTGCCAGGAAGGGACATTGTGGGGTGCAGCATGCAGTCGGATCAGGGCTCTGCATCTCCTGCTCAGAAACCTTCGCCACCTGGCTCACGGTGATGCTGGCAGCTGAGCAGCCCTGGAGAAGGCGATCCTGTCTCCAGGCCTCGCAGAGAAGCTGGGGAGGTCCCCGGAGGAGGTGGCCCACACCCTGGCAAGCTCTGGGTGCCTCCTGCCCTCAGCTCTGAGCAGCCTCTGGCCTCTGGGCCCCGTAGTGCGGAAGGGCTGGCCGATACATACGCGCGGCTGAGGGGCCTGCAGAGCCGGTGCCCAGGCAGGGTGAGCTCTGTAGGAGAAGGCCTCCACAGTTCCCAACAGTCTCTGCATGGTGGCCCATCCCGTGCCAAACACCTGCCACTCACAGCAAGAAGACCCAGCCACTAGAAAGTCCAGAAGGGGCCCCGCCTTTTGCCTTTGGGCTGGGGTTTCTCCACCAGCTGGGCTCGCATGTGCCCCCTGACCACCCCCTGCCCCGCCCGCCCTTTCTCTGTGACACGTACAATGGACATGTCACAGAGGCAGGTGGAGCCGTCAGATATAAAAGGAGTGAGAAGCTCTCCCACTGTCACTCTCTGCTCTCAGATCAGGCACGCAGCAGCTCTGATATGGAACCCATGGACACCACACCTCCTTCCCACGCCATCATCTACCATTCTGCTCCTGTTTTCCCCAGCACCCCATTTACGCCTTTGCCGGGCATCGGTGCTTCAGCAGGCAGCACGTCTGACCCCGAACCTATGGACACCACGCCTCCTTCCCACGCCGTCATCTTCCGTTCTGCTCCTGTTTTCTCCAGCACCCCATTTACGGCTTTGGCGGGCATCGGTGCTTCAGCAGGCAGCACCTCAGACCCCGAACCTATGGACACCACACCTCCTTCCCACGCCGTCATCTTCCATTCTGCTCCTGCTTTCTCCAGCACCCGTTCACGGCTTTGGCGGTCACGGCGTTGACGGGCATCGGTGCTTCGGCAGGCAGCACGTCTCACACCAAAGCTACGGACACCTCACCTCCTTTACAGGCTGACAAGACCCAACAGATAGACCAACACTTCAAAGTTATGACAGAAACTTGAGTAAGGTATACATTTGCAATTTCATTTATTATTATTAAAAAGCACAACTGTAGTGCTTAGACTATAACAAGCACTATTCTAAGTTCTTACCAAATATTAACCCACATATTCCTCATAATGGCAACCCTATAGGCAGGTAATGTTCTTTTCTTTTTGTCGTACGCAGGCCTCTCACTGTCGTGGCCTCTCCCGCTGCCGATCACAGGCTCTGGACGCGCGGGCTCAGTGGCCATGGCTCACGGGCCCAACCGCTCCACGGCATGTGGGATCCTCCCGGACTGGGGCATGAACCCGTGCCCCCTGCATCAGCAGGCGGACTCCCAACCACTGCACCACTATGGAAGCCCGGCAGGTAATATTCGTAATATTCACTTTGGGGGGAAACTGAGGCCCAGAGACGTTGAATAGCTTGCCTAATGCCACACAGTAAGTAGGTGGCAAAAACCCAGGAGTAAAACCAGACCGTGTAGACTTTCATCACTTTGCTGTGTCACCTTATTGTAAGTTGTGGTTAGGGAAGGGACTAAATTGGCAAGACTCTGAACTCAAAGGAGAAGGGAGAAATGAGACAATGAGTGATCCTAGAAACTAGAGAAGATTTAGGCTCAGAAATTTCTGATGATGAGACCCGGAAGATCAAGAACTTGGTTGGAATACTAACTTGGGGTAGTATCTGAATCCATTGAGAAATGGTTTTGTTTTGTGTAAAATTTAGAAAGGCCAGTTGGATGAAGATTAATGAAGAAAAAAGAAGGAAGGAAAAGGAAAAGGTGCCTTAAGTGAGACATAACCACTTCACTCTAAGTACTAGGGGTGTGGTCCTGTGGGAAAGGATGGAGCTCTCTCTACCAGGTTTGTCACCAGGATGAACAAGGAGAAACATGGCAAGCATTGTACTCGTTTTGATGATCCCTCAAAACCACGGCTTCAGTTTCCAAGAATGACCTACGGTAGCATAACTACTGTGTGTCAGACATGCCACTAAGTGTGTTTCCAGTCACACATTTTAATTGGAGAAAAGGATCAATAGTCTATCTACCTCAGATCACACAGAGGGTGGGGGAGCCCGTTTTTAAACCATCTGCCTCCAATTCCAGGTGCCAGGAGCCAGACTCAGCCTACAGGTCTCTTCTGCTCACCTGGAAGTGAAACCATGCGTCATGATTAGTGAAATCCTGTCTTCACTCATCAAGGTACCTTGAACACTTGCACGTCCTCCAAGTAGCACGTAGCATAAGCAAAAAGATGTTTGCCCCGGTATTGTCCAGGAACTTGGAATCAGCTGTGCCTAGGTAGGCGGAGCTGGTTTAGAGTGGAGAGGACCACCGATCTTCCACCTGGGCAAGTGCCTTTTGGCCTTCTGCCATCAGAGGGCCAAAAACTCCAGCCTGAGAATGTGCTGAGCCCTGTAGCCTATTACACCAGCTCAGAACAATGAGGAGCACATCTTTGTCCAATCACCTTGCCTCAAGCTCCCCATGACCCATACTGCCCTGCTTCTTTATTCTTTATCCCACAGATACCCCAAGCCCCTTGCTTTCGGGAAGGAGGATTGGAGACCTATTTTCACGTCACTTCCTCGCATGGCTGCCCTGTGAATAAACCTCCTCTTTGCTGCAAACCTCAGCATCTCACTGTTTTGGCTTGCTGCGCCTCAGACACAATGGTTGGGAGCAGTGGTAAAGGTCCCTTGCCTGTAAGGGAAGCTGGTAGGGCCTAGTAGTCACTTTGTGGATGTTTTCTCCTCCCGGGGGGCAGACGTCCTGCTCTTCCAGAAAGGGAGAAATGCAGGAGATGGACCCTTGCCCTCAGCATCACCGTCACCTAGGAGCTTCTTAGAAGGACAGAATCCAGGCCCCACCCAGAACTACTGAATACCAGCCTACATTTAACAAGATCCCCAAGGGAGGCACACCCATGTGAAATTTGGAGAGGCACCAAGCTGTCATCCTCTTCGCCGCAGCTAATGAAAACCAAGCAAAGATTCATCCCAAGCCTACTCTGCCTCAGTCAATTGGATATCATATGAGCTCATTTAATCCTCCCCAGAACCTGCAAATGAGACTGCACATGCCACGGAGCAACTAAGACCGTGCGCCACAACTACCGAGCCTGCGCTCTAGAGCCCGTGATCCAAAACTACTGAAGCCCACACACCTACCCTCCATGCTCAGCAACAACGAGAAGCCACCCCAATGAGAAGCCTGCGCACTGCAACAAAGAGTAGCCCCCGCTCACTGCAACTAGAGAAAGCCCGCACACAGCAATGAAGAGCCTATGCAGCCAAAAATAAATACATAAATAAACCTGTTAAAAAATAAAGCGTGTTTTAGTAACTTACTAAAAGGCACACAATCAGTAAATCTGAGCAAGAATTCAATGCCAAATCTGTCACACCGAAGTTTAAGCTAGTACTTGAGATTAATAAAAACAGCACTAAATTAAAAGTTCAGAGGTACTTTTTATTTCATACTCTTTCACTAACACTCTTTGGAGATAAATCATTTCATTTATATGGGCCTTCGTTTTTACAACTGTAACAGTTGGAAGCTTGACTAGATGATCTGTATGTAGTTTTCCAATTCTAAAATGTTCCACTAATTTGGATTCCTACAGTAATTGCTCTTGCAATACATGCATGCTGCCACCAAGTAGCAGTAGAGACTACTAGTTCCTTTTTTATCCCTAGTGGGGAGTGCATTTTGACATCAGACTTATCCGTCAATAGTACAACCTGTTAGTGTAACTATAAAATAACAGAATAATCTGGTATTCTCTCCTGCAAAGCAGAAGCTTTACATTGTGTCTGTGAGTCGTATCAGAATCACCTGTAGGTTTTGACACACAGAGGAAATCCAGAACCCACTGAATGAGAATCTTCAGAGACAGGACTTGGGCTTCTGGATTCTGGGGCTCCCATCATTTGTATATTTTATTTCATTTTATTTTTTGCCTATGTACAATATTAGTCACATCCTTTGGAATCTTTAAAAGTTTCTTTTTGTTTTAAATTTTAGAATATTCCATAATCTTCACCTACTTTTCATAAGGTGTTATCTGTTATGTTTATTCGATCTTGTGCTTCTCCTGGTTAAGACTTCATTATTTTTTTTTTTCGGGGCCCTGCCTCATGTCTTGGAGGATCTTATTTCCCTGACCTGGGATTGGACCCCAGGGCCCCAGCAGTGAAAGCGCCAAGTTCTAACCACTGGAAAACCAGGGAATTCCCAAGGCTTCGTTTAAAATGACTTCTTTTCCCACTCTAATTCATTCCTGGGATGAATTTCATGTTTGAACATTAAAGCAACCTGGCGTTACCAAAATAAAGCTACTTTGATTCTGATATATGATTGTTTTACATACCATGGGTACAGTTTGTGCTTCTGTTTACACATTTTGCATGCATTTTCAAAAGAGAAACTGGCCTGTGATTCTATTCTTGTAATATTCTTTATAGATTTTGTTTTGTTTTGTTTTTAAGATTCTATACTTTATTTTTTATTTATTTATTTGTGGCTGCATTGGGTCTTCATTGTTGCACGCGAGCTTTCTGTAGTTGTGGTGAGCGGGGGGCTATTCTTTGTTGTGGTGAGTAGGCTTCTCCTTGCGGTGGCCTGTCTTGTTGTGGAGCACGGGTTCTAGGCATGCAGGCTTCAGTAGTTGCGGCACACGGGCTCAGCAGTTGTGGCCCGCAGGCTCCAGAGCGCAGGCTCAGCAGTTGTGGCACGTGGGTGTAGCTGCTCCACGGCATGTGGGATCTTCCCCCACAAGGGCTCGAACCCGTGTCCCCTGCATTGGGAGGTGGATTCTTAACCACTGCACCATCAGGGAAGCCCTTCTTTTTACTTTTGATCTGAAGCTTATGTTGGCCTTATAAATACTTTGAGCAATATATAGTTTTCTGTTTCCTGGAAGATTTTTATGTAAGATTACCAATACTTCTTCCCGAAATATTTGGAAGAAGTTACGTGGAAACCCATTTATCCCTGGAAATCATTTTCTGTAAAGGTACTTAACTATACAAACAACTTTTTGAGTAGATACAGGTGTTTTAGATATTTTTTCTTTGTTGGGTTAGTCTTGTTAGGTTGCATTTGTTAAGAATGTGTAATTTTGGATGAACTTTCAAATTTATAACTATAAAATTATCATAATTTTAACAGCTTTATTGGGATGTAATTTACATACCATAATTTCAACTCTTTTATGTATACAATTCAGTGGTTCTTAGTGTAACCACTAAAAGACTTGTGGAACCATCACGACAGTCCAATTGTAGATTTTTGTCCCCTCACAAAAAACCCAT
The DNA here is from genome assembly GCF_964341445.2 of Mesoplodon mirus. Taxonomy (NCBI): domain Eukaryota; kingdom Metazoa; phylum Chordata; class Mammalia; order Artiodactyla; family Ziphiidae; genus Mesoplodon; species Mesoplodon mirus. The sequence goes on along the minus strand of NW_028295808.1, from coordinate 1,553,418 downwards.
TACACATTAACAAGGTTTTTTCATTCTCCTCAACCCTCTCAGCCCTAGGCAACGACTAATCGACTTCCTGTCTCTACAGATTGGCTATTCTGGGCACTTCATATAAATGGCACCATACAATATGTGATCTTTTGTGATTGGCTGCTTTAACTTTACATAATGCTTTCATGGTTCATTCATGTTGTAACATGGATCAATATTTCATGCCTTTTTAGAGCTGAATGCTATTCTATTGTACGGCTATTCCACATTTTGTTTCTTCATTTATCAGATTGACATTTGAATTATTTCCACCTTTTGTTTTTAGAAATAGGTTTCCCTGAACATTCACGTACAAGCTTTTGTGCAGACATAAGTTTTCATTTCTCTTAGGTATATATTTAGTAATGGAACTGCTGGGTCATAGGGTAACTCGATGTTTAACACTTGCAGGAACTCTCAAGCTGTTTTGTAAAATGGCCGCGCCATTTTACATTCCCACCAGCAATGTATGTGGCTTTTAATCTCTTTTCTTACAGCCTAGCATGTCGTCTATGCTGGGAAACGTTTCACATGTAGTTGAGCAGGATGAGCATTTTACTGTTCGGTTGAGTATTCTCTAGACGTTTAGTAGGTCTTGTTAATTCATAGTCTTGTCCAAGTCTTCTATATCGTTGTTGATCTTCTGCCTAATTGTTCTATCCATTATTGACCGTGGAGTACTGAAGCCTCTACCTAATATTGTGCAATTATCTATTTCTTCCTTCAATTCTTCATGGGTGTTGGTATTTTCTTCTTCATGTACTTTGGTTTTATCTTATTCAGGGCAAATATGTTAAAAATTTTGGTATCTTCCCTTTTTTATCATAAAATGTCCCTTTTCATATCTAGTAACTCTTTTGTTTGTTTTAAAGTCTATATTTTCTGGTATTAGTATAGCCACTTCAGCATGCTTATGGTTGCTATTTGCATGCACCTCTTATGTTTCACTGAACTTTGTGAGAAGGCAGGGCCTGGGAGCTGCGGCCTCACACTCGGGCTCCAGAGGAAGATGTGTGTGACAGACCTCAAACTGACCCAAAACACGGAGCAAAACCAGCCATCTAGAGGTCTAAAAGAGAGCCACTGCAGCTACTAGCCCATAGGTCCAAGGAAAATAAATTCTTGTTTATGTAACTGAGTTTGGGGGCGATTTCTTCCAAAGCATTATCACAGCAAGAGCTGACTAACACCACATCCTCCAAATCATTGTTATGTAAATGGCTGCCACCAGGCCTACATGTAAGGTAACTGTGTACTCAAAATGTGAGAATTCTTGAACTCTTGGTGCCTCTCCAACACAATGTACATGGCTAAATTTCCGCCAGTAAGTTCACTAATATACCACAAAGATCTCCCTAAACTTTTATTAAATGCAATGCAAAGTTCTTTCTTTTCATTTTCTGCTTTGGCATAGTTAAAATGCTTTTTATCCATGTAAATCGGCTCTTGCTCTTTGGCTTCTGTGGTTAGAGTCTTTTGAACTCTTTGGCTTTTCAGCTCCTAGGCTGTAACGTTTGAATCAGCAAATGCCCCAAGGAGAAAAGCTGCAGCAAATGTCAAGCTTGCGTCTGTGTTTCCCTTCTCTCCACAACTTGGCCCACGTGTCTTGGTGTCTCTCCAACATTCAGATGCCAGAGAACACATGTGTTCTTACTTTATCCAGGTTTTCTAAAATTTCTTTAGACTTCACCTGATCTTATGTTATTATTGAACTATCATCTCAATTACCACTAGGAAAAAAATTTACAATGTTTGAGAGAAAAGGGAACCCTGGTACACTGTTGGTAGGGATGTAAACTGGTGCAGCCACTGTGGAAAACAGTATGGAGGGTTCTCCAAAACCTAAAAAGAGAACTACTATATGACCTCGCAACTCCACTCTTAGGTATAAATCTGAAAAAACCAAAAACACGTGTTCTCAATAACATGTACTGGAAAAGATACATGCACCCCAATGTTCGCAGCATCCTTGTGTACAATTACCAAGATATGGAAGCAACCTAAGTGTCATCAAGAGATGAATAGATAAAGAAGATGTGGTACATATAACCAATGGCATACTACTCAGCCTTACAAAAGAACAAAACTTTGCCATTTGCAGCAACACAGATGGCCTTGGAGGGCATTGTGGTAAGTGAAATAAGTCAAACAGAAACAAATACTGTAGGATATCACCTATATATGGAATCTCAAAAATACAACTATCTAGCAAATATAACAAAACAGAAGGAGAGTTACAGATATAGAGAACAAACTAATGGTTGCCAGCGCAGAGGGGGAGGAGGGGGCAATACAGGGGTCGGGAAGTGAGAGATGTAAACTACTAGGTCCACAATAGGCTCAAGGATGTATTGTACAACACAGGGAATATAGGCAATATTTTGTAATAACTGTAAATGTAAAGTAACCTTTAAAAAGTATATAAACATGTTTTTAAAAGAAATCATACTGAAAATTGGAAACAATTTAAATATCCATCAACAGGAAAAAGCACATATAAATTATTGTATTTCCGTACATGGGAATCCTACATAGCGAGGAAAGTACGTGAACTAGACAGATCTTTACGTGTCAGCATGGATGAACCTAGCAAAGATAACACTAAATAAAGCAAGTAAGAAGACAAAATATAGAATACTATATGCGGTTTATGAATACTTAAAAATGTAGCATAAATAGAAAGATGTCCATGTCAGTGATGGAGACCAAGTTCAGAAGAGTGTTTACCCCGGGAGAGCTGGGGAGTGGCTGGGTTTGGGAAAGTGGTCACACCAGACTCTTCAACAGGAATGGAAATGTTTCAGTTCACACGCTGGCTGGAAGACAGAGGAGTGTCTGCGATGTTATAATGTGAGCATCTAGGGGATCTGATGCGCGGGAGATGGTAGAGGGTGGAGGCATCCAGAAGGTGGTGGTAGAAGAGGAACGTTGTACACAGAACGCCTAAGGCCTGACCAGAGGACAACCACTGTTCTAGAAACTGGACACAAATCCAACTTCTACGGCCAGCCCTAAAAGACAAACTGAGGCATATTTAAAATTTTAAGACTTTATGTGAGCAAAATTAGATTCAATTCAGGCACCACCAAAGTGGAAGCGGTGAGGAGCACTCCAGCCACAGGAGCTGCAGAGATGCTTATTTTAAAAGAGCAGAAGCAAAGCAAGGAAATGACTGATTTGCTATAGCTTTAAAGCCTAGTTGGTGGTTTGTGACTGGCTGTCCTCAGCGGTGTCCGTCACCCTGAGCCGTTGACGGGCTTAGATTTTCCTTGCTTTACATAGGCGGCCGCATCACTAGAGCCACCACAGTCTAACGGCCCCCTGCAGGGTTAATTTACTAACACCAATCGTCTGAGTCATTCCTCTTACTCAGTCACTTCACTTCCTACGCCTCAGTTTCTCTTCTGTAAAGTGGACATTCAGTAGTAAATTCTCTGTGGAGGTGTCAGTGCAAAACAAAGTGATTATTAGTAACCATGATCATGTCCTGAATACACTGAACACGTCACTGTTTGCCAACCACCGTGTCAAGTCAGCAGAGACAACAGAAATTAAGAGCTCTCCGCAAAAATTCACACACCCGTGCACCAGGTAACGGACCACAGGTAGACGTTCACTCAGCCTTTCATGTGTCCCTCACGGAGTGCACGCTCTCTCCTAGGCGGGGTGATCACAGACACTTAGCGGCAGTTTAATGACTTTTTAAATGCGTTGATACAACCATGTCTCACTTTTGTTTGGATCAGTCAGCAAACACTTTTTGTAAACCCCATACTCTCCACACCTCCTACCTTTCGCGCCACCCTAGTCTCGAATCTCCTGCCCCTGCTCCTCAGGCTGGGTCCCCATGGGAGGCGGGGCTGCGTGCTGACACACTGAGGAGCGGGCGGAGGTCTTCAATCCCCGCCCACACAGCGCTGCCCACAGGTTTGAACCGCAGCGCGGAGAGCGAAGAGGTCTGAGCCAACATGAGCACGGCATTGAGGGGCCTGCCTAGCTGGGGCCACTGTCTTCTGCCTGCAATGTGGGTCCTGTGCATGCTGCACCTGAGGGGCCGTGAGGCGAGCAGGGGCCACCAGGCGGGTGTGGACATCGTGTCCGCAGCCAGGGTCCCCGAGGCCATGCTGCGGCAATGATCACTTGCTGAATCTGAGCCGCGACAGTGCGGGCATATATAAGGGAAGTGCTGGAGAAAAACAGCAAGCAGGGAAGGGAGATGGAGATGGTTAGATGCTAGGAGGAGGCTGCTAGCTGAAACTAAGTGATCCCTGAGGACTTTCTGGGGAAGATAAAATTTAAGAGGGAGCAAGGAGCATATCTGGGAAGTGAATAGTACAGGTAGAGGGAACAGTCCGATGGAAAGTCAATGAGGCTAGAGTAGGCTGGAGTACCCAAGGAGCAGAAAGGATGGCAGTGTGTGGAAAACAGAGCAAGCAAAGTGGAGAGGAGAAGGAAACAGTCAGACACGAAACAGAGGTCCACAGTTCTAGGGCTCTGGAGGCACTTTGAGGACTTTGATTCTTCTGTGAAGAAGCCATTGAAGAGATTTCAGTGACATGATCTGACTTATGTTTTAACAGGATCTCTCTGGATGCCATGTTGATTAGAGAGTGTAGGAGAGTAAGGACAAGCCCCAGAAGACCAAGAGTTGATTCAAAGAAGTGATTACTCAAACATGGTCCCCCTCCTCAGTGAGGACGCAGAGCAGGAATCGGCAAATCATGGCCACAAATCAAATCAGGCTCTCAGCCTGGATCTGTGGGACTGTGAGCTAATAATGGTTCTCACGTTTAGAAAGCTTGTTGAAGAAGAAAGAGGAGAAGCTACAGAAGCTGTATATGGCCCACAAAGCCTAAGATATTTAAAATCCAGAAAATGCTTTCCAACACCTGATGTAAAGCATGTGGCTCGTAGGAGGTGCTCAACAAAATTTGGAAGAGGAATACAAGTGTCAATTAGTTCCTGAAAACACTGTAAAGTGATAGGTGTCAAGAAACATTTATCCCTTCACCCTTAACCTTCACAAATGATGCCATTTCCATCGAGCTATTGAAAAATATATTCTGGCTTTCAAAACAATAAACCAGGGGCCATTTTATCACATAAGTAAGGTCATAAGCAACTGTCGAGTAAAGTTGAAATAGCAACAAATCAAATAATAACAAAAAACATTTTTATAGACTTTTAAGCCTTACAAAGCATTTTCATGTTCATTCTCTAATTTAATCCTCAAATCTACTCCATGAGGTAGTTATTATTTTCCCTTTAGAAATGACCACATATTCCAATCCTCAGTGATTGCCCACGAAAAGCTGAAATCTTGAGTGTCACATCTATTAATGCCAAGGTTGGGTTTTTTTCCCATGGGAACATTGGATGCTAAAATCCACAGGGATTTTCAGCTCAAGATGGCAGACAAGGAAACATATTCACTTTCTGTTCCTCCTGAAACCATATTTAAACAATACTGTAGAAATACCAAACTTAATCAACCAATCAAAGCCAAGACATTTTGGAAGTCATCCACCACAGAAAGATTTCAACACATTTCGAGAAGGCAAACAATGAAATGGAGGAGCCATGAATAAAATAATGAAGAAAAGACTAACCCTAAGTAAGGTCTGCACAAAGCCAGTCAGCTTTGGCTGAGCTCTGGTTGTAGTAAAGGGCAGAGGAAAGAAGAGGGGCTGAAAACAAGGAGACAAAAGTTATTTTAGGAAAAAAAGATCATTTAATGAGCTCCAGGGAACACTCAGCCTGCTGCCATACTAACTCATGAATTACAATGGATTGTTGGTAAGCAAGATGAGAAAACAGGGAAGAAACCAAACAAACAAAAATCAAGACATTGTTTCTTACTGAACTCTCCTCAAATGAGATCGAGGAATTAGGGTTCCATGCCACAGCTGTAAATCATTTCTGCTCTTGGAGAGGTTAGAAAGGGCTTATAATATTTACCCTTTTCTTTCAGACATAATTTAGGTGTGAGCAAAAGCTTTTTGTGTCCTCCAACCCCAAAGTTTATTGGGGATGGAAGTCCAAATTTGCTGTGACATACCATAAAAAGAATCTCATGAGCAGAGGGTCCAACTAATTCTGGAATATATGAATTATGCCCAGTGTTATTTTCCATACACTTTGAACAAAACTATAGAAATACATTTTGACTGATCTATACGATTCTGGGTTCTGAAACTTCTACATGTCAGCTGTGTGATACATAACACACAATGTCAGCCCCAGGAGAGAGAAAACACTCCAATGAAGCAAGCCAAAGACACAAGTTTTAAACAAGGTCAAGTGATGTGTAGACCATCAGCTTCCAGCTCCTGAATAACAACACGTTTCCCTCGTCCTAGACACCCAAGAGTACGTCTCCTCTCTTGGGCATAAGAATGTCTCGAGTTACATATGTGTAATAAAGAGTGGACCCAGCTGGCCTACTCACAATGACCAAATTGTGTTGATCGTACTTTAAACCAATACATCGCTCCACGCTGAAGTTGCAATAAAGGATATATTGGCTTTCTAGACATGAATGAGACGCCTTGCTGGATATACTCCAGGAAGGCCAGAGAAACTGGCTTCTAATCCATACGGAACAATTCACTGGTGAATTTCTTTCAGGATAGCCCATGATTTATCTAGACTATAATCTTTACATATCTGGATCCTTCAAACTAGACAAAGGGAAAATCCGGCCTTCAAGCCTCAGTTAGACATGTGGAATGGCAGCACCAATGGTAGCACCAGCTGACAACTGGTGGTCCCTGACCTGTATCTTCTGAGATTAGAACACAGTGCGGTGGATGACCAATTCATGTGTTGAACAGAAGAAGACCTCCCACAGGGCAGTGTAGCTGTTCGTTACAGGTATGGCACTTAGGGCTAAGTACCATAAGGACTACAAGAAAAATTGAAAAACAAGGAACACATGAAGCATATATGATAAGGGGGCACCACAGTCCAGAACACGAGCTCTGGAATCACACAGGCTTGCTTCGAATCCCGGCTAAGCCACTACCATCTGTATACCCTGAAGAACAGTGCAAGGTTTAAATGTTGTCTGACCAAATTTCAAAAAAGAAGTGAAGAAAGAACCTACCTGCCAGGAAGGGACATCGTGGGGTGCAGCATGCAGTCGGATCAGGGCTCTGCATCTCCTGCTCAGAAACCTTCGCCACCTGGCTCACGGTGATGCTGGCAGCTGAGCAGCCCTGGAGAAGGCGATCCTGTCTCCAGGCCTCGCAGAGAAGCTGGGGAGGTCCCCGGAGGAGGTGGCCCACACCCTGGCAAGCTCTGGGTGCCTCCTGCCCTCAGCTCTGAGCAGCCTCTGGCCTCTGGGCCCCGTAGTGCGGAAGGGCTGGCCGATACATACGCGCGGCTGAGGGGCCTGCAGAGCCGGTGCCCAGGCAGGGTGAGCTCTGTAGGAGAAGGCCTCCACAGTTCCCAACAGTCTCTGCATGGTGGCCCATCCCGTGCCAAACACCTGCCACTCACAGCAAGAAGACCCAGCCACTAGAAAGTCCAGAAGGGGCCCCGCCTTTTGCCTTTGGGCTGGGGTTTCTCCACCAGCTGGGCTCGCATGTGCCCCCTGACCACCCCCTGCCCCGCCCGCCCTTTCTCTGTGACACGTACAATGGACATGTCACAGAGGCAGGTGGAGCCGTCAGATATAAAAGGAGTGAGAAGCTCTCCCACTGTCACTCTCTGCTCTCAGATCAGGCACGCAGCAGCTCTGATATGGAACCCATGGACACCACACCTCCTTCCCACGCCATCATCTACCATTCTGCTCATGTTTTCCCCAGCACCCCATTTACGCCTTTGCCGGGCATCGGTGCTTCAGCAGGCAGCACGTCTGACCCCGAACCTATGGACACCACGCCTCCTTCCCACGCCGTCATCTTCCGTTCTGCTCCTGTTTTCTCCAGCACCCCATTTACGGCTTTGGCGGGCATCGGTGCTTCAGCAGGCAGCACCTCAGACCCCGAACCTATGGACACCACACCTCCTTCCCACGCCGTCATCTTCCATTCTGCTCCTGCTTTCTCCAGCACCCGTTCACGGCTTTGGCGGTCACGGCGTTGACGGGCATCGGTGCTTCGGCAGGCAGCACGTCTCACACCAAAGCTACGGACACCTCACCTCCTTTACAGGCTGACAAGACCCAACAGATAGACCAACACTTCAAAGTTATGACAGAAACTTGAGTAAGGTATACATTTGCAATTTCATTTATTATTATTAAAAAGCACAACTGTAGTGCTTAGACTATAACAAGCACTATTCTAAGTTCTTACCAAATATTAACCCACATATTCCTCATAATGGCAACCCTATAGGCAGGTAATGTTCTTTTCTTTTTGTCGTACGCAGGCCTCTCACTGTCGTGGCCTCTCCCGCTGCCGATCACAGGCTCTGGACGCGCGGGCTCAGTGGCCATGGCTCACGGGCCCAACCGCTCCACGGCATGTGGGATCCTCCCGGACTGGGGCAGGAACCCGTGCCCCCTGCATCAGCAGGCGGACTCCCAACCACTGCACCACTATGGAAGCCCGGCAGGTAATATTCGTAATATTCACTTTGGGGGGAAACTGAGGCCCAGAGACGTTGAATAGCTTGCCTAATGCCACACAGTAAGTAGGTGGCAAAAACCCAGGAGTAAAACCAGACCGTGTAGACTTTCATCACTTTGCTGTGTCACCTTATTATAAGTTGTGGTTAGGGAAGGGACTAAATTGGCAAGACTCTGAACTCAAAGGAGAAGGGAGAAATGAGACAATGAGTGATCCTAGAAACTAGAGAAGATTTAGGCTCAGAAATTTCTGATGATGAGACCCGGAAGATCAAGAACTTGGTTGGAATACTAACTTGGGGTAGTATCTGAATCCATTGAGAAATGGTTTTGTTTTGTGTAAAATTTAGAAAGGCCAGTTGGATGAAGATTAATGAAGAAAAAAGAAGGAAGGAAAAGGAAAAGGTGCCTTAAGTGAGACATAACCACTTCACTCTAAGTACTAGGGGTGTGGTCCTGTGGGAAAGGATGGAGCTCTCTCTACCAGGTTTGTCACCAGGATGAACAAGGAGAAACATGGCAAGCATTGTACTCGTTTTGATGATCCCTCAAAACCACGGCTTCAGTTTCCAAGAATGACCTACGGTAGCATAACTACTGTGTGTCAGACATGCCACTAAGTGTGTTTCCAGTCACACATTTTAATTGGAGAAAAGGATCAATAGTCTATCTACCTCAGATCACACAGAGGGTGGGGGAGCCCGTTTTTAAACCATCTGCCTCCAATTCCAGGTGCCAGGAGCCAGACTCAGCCTACAGGTCTCTTCTGCTCACCTGGAAGTGAAACCATGCGTCATGATTAGTGAAATCCTGTCTTCACTCATCAAGGTACCTTGAACACTTGCACGTCCTCCAAGTAGCACGTAGCATAAGCAAAAAGATGTTTGCCCCGGTATTGTCCAGGAACTTGGAATCAGCTGTGCCTAGGTAGGCGGAGCTGGTTTAGAGTGGAGAGGACCACCGATCTTCCACCTGGGCAAGTGCCTTTTGGCCTTCTGCCATCAGAGGGCCAAAAACTCCAGCCTGAGAATGTGCTGAGCCCTGTAGCCTATTACACCAGCTCAGAACAATGAGGAGCACATCTTTGTCCAATCACCTTGCCTCAAGCTCCCCATGACCCATACTGCCCTGCTTCTTTATTCTTTATCCCACAGATACCCCAAGCCCCTTGCTTTCGGGAAGGAGGATTGGAGACCTATTTTCACGTCACTTCCTCGCATGGCTGCCCTGTGAATAAACCTCCTCTTTGCTGCAAACCTCAGCATCTCACTGTTTTGGCTTGCTGCGCCTCAGACACAATGGTTGGGAGCAGTGGTAAAGGTCCCTTGCCTGTAAGGGAAGCTGGTAGGGCCTAGTAGTCACTTTGTGGATGTTTTCTCCTCCCGGGGGGCAGACGTCCTGCTCTTCCAGAAAGGGAGAAATGCAGGAGATGGACCCTTGCCCTCAGCATCACCGTCACCTAGGAGCTTCTTAGAAGGACAGAATCCAGGCCCCACCCAGAACTACTGAATACCAGCCTACATTTAACAAGATCCCCAAGGGAGGCACACCCATGTGAAATTTGGAGAGGCACCAAGCTGTCATCCTCTTCGCCGCAGCTAATGAAAACCAAGCAAAGATTCATCCCAAGCCTACTCTGCCTCAGTCAATTGGATATCATATGAGCTCATTTAATCCTCCCCAGAACCTGCAAATGAGACTGCACATGCCACGGAGCAACTAAGACCGTGCGCCACAACTACCGAGCCTGCGCTCTAGAGCCCGTGATCCAAAACTACTGAAGCCCACACACCTACCCTCCATGCTCAGCAACAACGAGAAGCCACCCCAATGAGAAGCCTGCGCACTGCAACAAAGAGTAGCCCCCGCTCACTGCAACTAGAGAAAGCCCGCACACAGCAATGAAGAGCCTATGCAGCCAAAAATAAATACATAAATAAACCTGTTAAAAAATAAAGCGTGTTTTAGTAACTTACTAAAAGGCACACAATCAGTAAATCTGAGCAAGAATTCAATGCCAAATCTGTCACACCGAAGTTTAAGCTAGTACTTGAGATTAATAAAAACAGCACTAAATTAAAAGTTCAGAGGTACTTTCTATTTCATACTCTTTCACTAACACTCTTTGGAGATAAATCATTTCATTTATATGGGCCTTCGTTTTTACAACTGTAACAGTTGGAAGCTTGACTAGATGATCTGTATGTAGTTTTCCAATTCTAAAATGTTCCACTAATTTGGATTCCTACAGTAATTGCTCTTGCAATACATGCATGCTGCCACCAAGTAGCAGTAGAGACTACTAGTTCCTTTTTTATCCCTAGTGGGGAGTGCATTTTGACATCAGACTTATCCGTCAATAGTACAACCTGTTAGTGTAACTATAAAATAACAGAATAATCTGGTATTCTCTCCTGCAAAGCAGAAGCTTTACATTGTGTCTGTGAGTCGTATCAGAATCACCTGTAGGTTTTGACACACAGAGGAAATCCAGAACCCACTGAATGAGAATCTTCAGAGACAGGACTTGGGCTTCTGGATTCTGGGGCTCCCATCATTTGTATATTTTATTTCATTTTATTTTTTGCCTATGTACAATATTAGTCACATCCTTTGGAATCTTTAAAAGTTTCTTTTTGTTTTAAATTTTAGAATATTCCATAATCTTCACCTACTTTTCATAAGGTGTTATCTGTTATGTTTATTCGATCTTGTGCTTCTCCTGGTTAAGACTTCATTATTTTTTTTTTTCGGGGCCCTGCCTCATGTCTTGGAGGATCTTATTTCCCTGACCTGGGATTGGACCCCAGGGCCCCAGCAGTGAAAGCGCCAAGTTCTAACCACTGGAAAACCAGGGAATTCCCAAGGCTTCGTTTAAAATGACTTCTTTTCCCACTCTAATTCATTCCTGGGATGAATTTCATGTTTGAACATTAAAGCAACCTGGCGTTACCAAAATAAAGCTACTTTGATTCTGATATATGATTGTTTTACATACCATGGGTACAGTTTGTGCTTCTGTTTACACATTTTGCATGCATTTTCAAAAGAGAAACTGGCCTGTGATTCTATTCTTGTAATATTCTTTATAGATTTTGTTTTGTTTTGTTTTTAAGATTCTATACTTTATTTTTTATTTATTTATTTGTGGCTGCATTGGGTCTTCATTGTTGCACGCGAGCTTTCTGTAGTTGTGGTGAGCGGGGGGCTATTCTTTGTTGTGGTGAGTAGGCTTCTCCTTGCGGTGGCCTGTCTTGTTGTGGAGCACGGGTTCTAGGCATGCAGGCTTCAGTAGTTGCGGCACACGGGCTCAGCAGTTGTGGCCCGCAGGCTCCAGAGCGCAGGCTCAGCAGTTGTGGCACGTGGGTGTAGCTGCTCCACGGCATGTGGGATCTTCCCCCACAAGGGCTCGAACCCGTGTCCCCTGCATTGGGAGGTGGATTCTTAACCACTGCACCATCAGGGAAGCCCTTCTTTTTACTTTTGATCTGAAGCTTATGTTGGCCTTATAAATACTTTGAGCAATATATAGTTTTCTGTTTCCTGGAAGATTTTTATGTAAGATTACCAATACTTCTTCCCGAAATATTTGGAAGAAGTTACGTGGAAACCCATTTATCCCTGGAAATCATTTTCTGTAAAGGTACTTAACTATACAAACAACTTTTTGAGTAGATACAGGTGTTTTAGATATTTTTTCTTTGTTGGGTTAGTCTTGTTAGGTTGCATTTGTTAAGAATGTGTAATTTTGGATGAACTTTCAAATTTATAACTATAAAATTATCATAATTTTAACAGCTTTATTGGGATGTAATTTACATACCATAATTTCAACTCTTTTATGTATACAATTCAGTGGTTCTTAGTGTAACCACTAAAAGACTTGTGGAACCATCACGACAGTCCAATTGTAGATTTTTGTCCCCTCACAAAAAACCCATTACACATTAACAAGGTTTTTTCATTCTCCTCAACCCTCTCAGCCCTAGGCAACGACTAATCGACTTCCTGTCTCTACAGATTGGCTATTCTGGGCACTTCATATAAATGGCACCATACAATATGTGATCTTTTGTGATTGGCTGCTTTAACTTTACATAATGCTTTCATGGTTCATTCATGTTGTAACATGGATCAATATTTCATGCCTTTTTAGAGCTGAATGCTATTCTATTGTACGGCTATTCCACATTTTGTTTCTTCATTTATCAGATTGACATTTGAATTATTTCCACCTTTTGTTTTTAGAAATAGGTTTCCCTGAACATTCACGTACAAGCTTTTGTGCAGACATAAGTTTTCATTTCTCTTAGGTATATATTTAGTAATGGAACTGCTGGGTCATAGGGTAACTCGATGTTTAACACTTGCAGGAACTCTCAAGCTGTTTTGTAAAATGGCCGCGCCATTTTACATTCCCACCAGCAATGTATGTGGCTTTTAATCTCTTTTCTTACAGCCTAGCATGTCGTCTATGCTGGGAAACGTTTCACATGTAGTTGAGCAGGATGAGCATTTTACTGTTCGGTTGAGTATTCTCTAGACGTTTAGTAGGTCTTGTTAATTCATAGTCTTGTCCAAGTCTTCTATATCGTTGTTGATCTTCTGCCTAATTGTTCTATCCATTATTGACCGTGGAGTACTGAAGCCTCTACCTAATATTGTGCAATTATCTATTTCTTCCTTCAATTCTTCATGGGTGTTGGTATTTTCTTCTTCATGTACTTTGGTTTTATCTTATTCAGGGCAAATATGTTAAAAATTTTGGTATCTTCCCTTTTTTATCATAAAATGTCCCTTTTCATATCTAGTAACTCTTTTGTTTGTTTTAAAGTCTATATTTTCTGGTATTAGTATAGCCACTTCAGCATGCTTATGGTTGCTATTTGCATGCACCTCTTATGTTTCACTGAACTTTGTGAGAAGGCAGGGCCTGGGAGCTGCGGCCTCACACTCGGGCTCCAGAGGAAGATGTGTGTGACAGACCTCAAACTGACCCAAAACACGGAGCAAAACCAGCCATCTAGAGGTCTAAAAGAGAGCCACTGCAGCTACTAGCCCATAGGTCCAAGGAAAATAAATTCTTGTTTATGTAACTGAGTTTGGGGGCGATTTCTTCCAAAGCATTATCACAGCAAGAGCTGACTAACACCACATCCTCCAAATCATTGTTATGTAAATGGCTGCCACCAGGCCTACATGTAAGGTAACTGTGTACTCAAAATGTGAGAATTCTTGAACTCTTGGTGCCTCTCCAACACAATGTACATGGCTAAATTTCCGCCAGTAAGTTCACTAATATACCACAAAGATCTCCCTAAACTTTTATTAAATGCAATGCAAAGTTCTTTCTTTTCATTTTCTGCTTTGGCATAGTTAAAATGCTTTTTATCCATGTAAATCGGCTCTTGCTCTTTGGCTTCTGTGGTTAGAGTCTTTTGAACTCTTTGGCTTTTCAGCTCCTAGGCTGTAACGTTTGAATCAGCAAATGCCCCAAGGAGAAAAGCTGCAGCAAATGTCAAGCTTGCGTCTGTGTTTCCCTTCTCTCCACAACTTGGCCCACGTGTCTTGGTGTCTCTCCAACATTCAGATGCCAGAGAACACATGTGTTCTTACTTTATCCAGGTTTTCTAAAATTTCTTTAGACTTCACCTGATCTTATGTTATTATTGAACTATCATCTCAATTACCACTAGGAAGAAAATTTACAATGTTTGAGAGAAAAGGGAACCCTGGTACACTGTTGGTAGGGATGTAAACTGGTGCAGCCACTGTGGAAAACAGTATGGAGGGTTCTCCAAAACCTAAAAAGAGAACTACTATATGACCTCGCAACTCCACTCTTAGGTATAAATCTGAAAAAACCAAAAACACGTGTTCTCAATAACATGTACTGGAAAAGATACATGCACCCCAATGTTCGCAGCATCCTTGTGTACAATTACCAAGATATGGAAGCAACCTAAGTGTCATCAAGAGATGAATAGATAAAGAAGATGTGGTACATATAACCAATGGCATACTACTCAGCCTTACAAAAGAACAAAACTTTGCCATTTGCAGCAACACAGATGGCCTTGGAGGGCATTGTGGTAAGTGAAATAAGTCAAACAGAAACAAATACTGTAGGATATCACCTATATATGGAATCTCAAAAATACAACTATCTAGCAAATATAACAAAACAGAAGGAGAGTTACAGATATAGAGAACAAACTAATGGTTGCCAGCGCAGAGGGGGAGGAGGGGGCAATACAGGGGTCGGGAAGTGAGAGATGTAAACTACTAGGTCCACAATAGGCTCAAGGATGTATTGTACAACACAGGGAATATAGGCAATATTTTGTAATAACTGTAAATGTAAAGTAACCTTTAAAAAGTATATAAACATGTTTTTAAAAGAAATCATACTGAAAATTGGAAACAATTTAAATATCCATCAACAGGAAAAAGCACATATAAATTATTGTATTTCCGTACATGGGAATCCTACATAGCGAGGAAAGTACGTGAACTAGACAGATCTTTACGTGTCAGCATGGATGAACCTAGCAAAGATAACACTAAATAAAGCAAGTAAGAAGACAAAATATAGAATACTATATGCGGTTTATGAATACTTAAAAATGTAGCATAAATAGAAAGATGTCCATGTCAGTGATGGAGACCAAGTTCAGAAGAGTGTTTACCCCGGGAGAGCTGGGGAGTGGCTGGGTTTGGGAAAGTGGTCACACCAGACTCTTCAACAGGAATGGAAATGTTTCAGTTCACACGCTGGCTGGAAGACAGAGGAGTGTCTGCGATGTTATAATGTGAGCATCTAGGGGATCTGATGCGCGGGAGATGGTAGAGGGTGGAGGCATCCAGAAGGTGGTGGTAGAAGAGGAACGTTGTACACAGAACGCCTAAGGCCTGACCAGAGGACAACCACTGTTCTAGAAACTGGACACAAATCCAACTTCTACGGCCAGCCCTAAAAGACAAACTGAGGCATATTTAAAATTTTAAGACTTTATGTGAGCAAAATTAGATTCAATTCAGGCACCACCAAAGTGGAAGCGGTGAGGAGCACTCCAGCCACAGGAGCTGCAGAGATGCTTATTTTAAAAGAGCAGAAGCAAAGCAAGGAAATGACTGATTTGCTATAGCTTTAAAGCCTAGTTGGTGGTTTGTGACTGGCTGTCCTCAGCGGTGTCCGTCACCCTGAGCCGTTGACGGGCTTAGATTTTCCTTGCTTTACATAGGCGGCCGCATCACTAGAGCCACCACAGTCTAACGGCCCCCTGCAGGGTTAATTTACTAACACCAATCGTCTGAGTCATTCCTCTTACTCAGTCACTTCACTTCCTACGCCTCAGTTTCTCTTCTGTAAAGTGGACATTCAGTAGTAAATTCTCTGTGGAGGTGTCAGTGCAAAACAAAGTGATTATTAGTAACCATGATCATGTCCTGAATACACTGAACACGTCACTGTTTGCCAACCACCGTGTCAAGTCAGCAGAGACAACAGAAATTAAGAGCTCTCCGCAAAAATTCACACACCCGTGCACCAGGTAACGGACCACAGGTAGACGTTCACTCAGCCTTTCATGTGTCCCTCACGGAGTGCACGCTCTCTCCTAGGCGGGGTGATCACAGACACTTAGCGGCAGTTTAATGACTTTTTAAATGCGTTGATACAACCATGTCTCACTTTTGTTTGGATCAGTCAGCAAACACTTTTTGTAAACCCCATACTCTCCACACCTCCTACCTTTCGCGCCACCCTAGTCTCGAATCTCCTGCCCCTGCTCCTCAGGCTGGCTCCCCATGGGAGGCGCGGCTGCGTGCTGACACACTGAGGAGCGGGCGGAGGTCTTCGATCCCCGCCCACACAGCGCTGCCCACAGGTTTGAACCGCAGCACGGAGAGCGATGAGGTCTGAGCCAACATGAGCACGGCATTGAGGGGCCTGCCTAGCTGGGGCCAGTGGCCCTGTGTCTTCTGCCTGCAATGTGGGTCCTGCGCATGCTGCACCTGAGGGGCCGTGAGGCGAGCAGGGGCCACCAGGCAGGTGTGGACATCGTGTCCGCAGCCAGGGTCCCCGAGGCCATGCTGCGGCAATGATCACTTGCTGAATCTGAGCCGCGACAGTGCGGGCATATATAAGGGAAGTGCTGGAGAAAAACAGCAAGCAGGGAAGGGAGATGGAGATGGTTAGATGCTAGGAGGAGGCTGCTAGCTGAAACTAAGTGATCCCTGAGGACTTTCTGGGGAAGATAAAATTTAAGAGGGAGCAAGGAGCATATCTGGGAAGTGAATAGTACAGGTAGAGGGAACAGTCCGATGGAAAGTCAATGAGGCTAGAGTAGGCTGGAGTACCCAAGGAGCAGAAAGGATGGCAGTGTGTGGAAAACAGAGCAAGCAAAGTGGAGAGGAGAAGGAAACAGTCAGACACGAAACAGAGGTCCACAGTTCTAGGGCTCTGGAGGCACTTTGAGGACTTTGATTCTTCTGTGAAGAAGCCATTGAAGAGATTTCAGTGACATGATCTGACTTATGTTTTAACAGGATCTCTCTGGATGCCATGTTGATTAGAGAGTGTAGGAGAGTAAGGACAAGCCCCAGAAGACCAAGAGTTGATTCAAAGAAGTGATTACTCAAACATGGTCCCCCTCCTCAGTGAGGACGCAGAGCAGGAATCGGCAAATCATGGCCACAAATCAAATCAGGCTCTCAGCCTGGATCTGTGGGACTGTGAGCTAATAATGGTTCTCACGTTTAGAAAGCTTGTTGAAGAAGAAAGAGGAGAAGCTACAGAAGCTGTATATGGCCCACAAAGCCTAAGATATTTAAAATCCAGAAAATGCTTTCCAACACCTGATGTAAAGCATGTGGCTCGTAGGAGGTGCTCAACAAAATTTGGAAGAGGAATACAAGTGTCAATTAGTTCCTGAAAACACTGTAAAGTGATAGGTGTCAAGAAACATTTATCCCTTCACCCTTAACCTTCACAAATGATGCCATTTCCATCGAGCTATTGAAAAATATATTCTGGCTTTCAAAACAATAAACCAGGGGCCATTTTATCACATAAGTAAGGTCATAAGCAACTGTCGAGTAAAGTTGAAATAGCAACAAATCAAATAATAACAAAAAACATTTTTATAGACTTTTAAGCCTTACAAAGCATTTTCATGTTCATTCTCTAATTTAATCCTCAAATCTACTCCATGAGGTAGTTATTATTTTCCCTTTAGAAATGACCACATATTCCAATCCTCAGTGATTGCCCACGAAAAGCTGAAATCTTGAGTGTCACATCTATTAATGCCAAGGTTGGGTTTTTTTCCCATGGGAACATTGGATGCTAAAATCCACAGGGATTTTCAGCTCAAGATGGCAGACAAGGAAACATATTCACTTTCTGTTCCTCCTGAAACCATATTTAAACAATACTGTAGAAATACCAAACTTAATCAACCAATCAAAGCCAAGACATTTTGGAAGTCATCCACCACAGAAAGATTTCAACACATTTCGAGAAGGCAAACAATGAAATGGAGGAGCCATGAATAAAATAATGAAGAAAAGACTAACCCTAAGTAAGGTCTGCACAAAGCCAGTCAGCTTTGGCTGAGCTCTGGTTGTAGTAAAGGGCAGAGGAAAGAAGAGGGGCTGAAAACAAGGAGACAAAAGTTATTTTAGGAAAAAAAGATCATTTAATGAGCTCCAGGGAACACTCAGCCTGCTGCCATACTAACTCATGAATTACAATGGATTGTTGGTAAGCAAGATGAGAAAACAGGGAAGAAACCAAACAAACAAAAATCAAGACATTGTTTCTTACTGAACTCTCCTCAAATGAGATCGAGGAATTAGGGTTCCATGCCACAGCTGTAAATCATTTCTGCTCTTGGAGAGGTTAGAAAGGGCTTATAATATTTACCCTTTTCTTTCAGACATAATTTAGGTGTGAGCAAAAGCTTTTTGTGTCCTCCAACCCCAAAGTTTATTGGGGATGGAAGTCCAAATTTGCTGTGACATACCATAAAAAGAATCTCATGAGCAGAGGGTCCAACTAATTCTGGAATATATGAATTATGCCCAGTGTTATTTTCCATACACTTTGAACAAAACTATAGAAATACATTTTGACTGATCTATACGATTCTGGGTTCTGAAACTTCTACATGTCAGCTGTGTGATACATAACACACAATGTCAGCCCCAGGAGAGAGAAAACACTCCAATGAAGCAAGCCAAAGACACAAGTTTTAAACAAGGTCAAGTGATGTGTAGACCATCAGCTTCCAGCTCCTGAATAACAACACGTTTCCCTCGTCCTAGACACCCAAGAGTACGTCTCCTCTCTTGGGCATAAGAATGTCTCGAGTTACATATGTGTAATAAAGAGTGGACCCAGCTGGCCTACTCACAATGACCAAATTGTGTTGATCGTACTTTAAACCAATACATCGCTCCACGCTGAAGTTGCAATAAAGGATATATTGGCTTTCTAGACATGAATGAGACGCCTTGCTGGATATACTCCAGGAAGGCCAGAGAAACTGGCTTCTAATCCATACGGAACAATTCACTGGTGAATTTCTTTCAGGATAGCCCATGATTTATCTAGACTATAATCTTTACATATCTGGATCCTTCAAACTAGACAAAGGGAAAATCCGGCCTTCAAGCCTCAGTTAGACATGTGGAATGGCAGCACCAATGGTAGCACCAGCTGACAACTGGTGGTCCCTGACCTGTATCTTCTGAGATTAGAACACAGTGCGGTGGATGACCAATTCATGTGTTGAACAGAAGAAGACCTCCCACAGGGCAGTGTAGCTGTTCGTTACAGGTATGGCACTTAGGGCTAAGTACCATAAGGACTACAAGAAAAATTGAAAAACAAGGAACACATGAAGCATATATGATAAGGGGGCACCACAGTCCAGAACACGAGCTCTGGAATCACACAGGCTTGCTTCGAATCCCGGCTAAGCCACTACCATCTGTATACCCTGAAGAACAGTGCAAGGTTTAAATGTTGTCTGACCAAATTTCAAAAAAGAAGTGAAGAAAGAACCTACCTGCCAGGAAGGGACATCGTGGGGTGCAGCATGCAGTCGGATCAGGGCTCTGCATCTCCTGCTCAGAAACCTTCGCCACCTGGCTCACGGTGATGCTGGCAGCTGAGCAGCCCTGGAGAAGGCGATCCTGTCTCCAGGCCTCGCAGAGAAGCTGGGGAGGTCCCCGGAGGAGGTGGCCCACACCCTGGCAAGCTCTGGGTGCCTCCTGCCCTCAGCTCTGAGCAGCCTCTGGCCTCTGGGCCCCGTAGTGCGGAAGGGCTGGCCGATACATACGCGCGGCTGAGGGGCCTGCAGAGCCGGTGCCCAGGCAGGGTGAGCTCTGTAGGAGAAGGCCTCCACAGTTCCCAACAGTCTCTGCATGGTGGCCCATCCCGTGCCAAACACCTGCCACTCACAGCAAGAAGACCCAGCCACTAGAAAGTCCAGAAGGGGCCCCGCCTTTTGCCTTTGGGCTGGGGTTTCTCCACCAGCTGGGCTCGCATGTGCCCCCTGACCACCCCCTGCCCCGCCCGCCCTTTCTCTGTGACACGTACAATGGACATGTCACAGAGGCAGGTGGAGCCGTCAGATATAAAAGGAGTGAGAAGCTCTCCCACTGTCACTCTCTGCTCTCAGATCAGGCACGCAGCAGCTCTGATATGGAACCCATGGACACCACACCTCCTTCCCACGCCATCATCTACCATTCTGCTCCTGTTTTCCCCAGCACCCCATTTACGCCTTTGCCGGGCATCGGTGCTTCAGCAGGCAGCACGTCTGACCCCGAACCTATGGACACCACGCCTCCTTCCCACGCCGTCATCTTCCGTTCTGCTCCTGTTTTCTCCAGCACCCCATTTACGGCTTTGGCGGGCATCGGTGCTTCAGCAGGCAGCACCTCAGACCCCGAACCTATGGACACCACACCTCCTTCCCACGCCGTCATCTTCCATTCTGCTCCTGCTTTCTCCAGCACCCGTTCACGGCTTTGGCGGTCACGGCGTTGACGGGCATCGGTGCTTCGGCAGGCAGCACGTCTCACACCAAAGCTACGGACACCTCACCTCCTTTACAGGCTGACAAGACCCAACAGATAGACCAACACTTCAAAGTTATGACAGAAACTTGAGTAAGGTATACATTTGCAATTTCATTTATTATTATTAAAAAGCACAACTGTAGTGCTTAGACTATAACAAGCACTATTCTAAGTTCTTACCAAATATTAACCCACATATTCCTCATAATGGCAACCCTATAGGCAGGTAATGTTCTTTTCTTTTTGTCGTACGCAGGCCTCTCACTGTCGTGGCCTCTCCCGCTGCCGATCACAGGCTCTGGACGCGCGGGCTCAGTGGCCATGGCTCACGGGCCCAACCGCTCCACGGCATGTGGGATCCTCCCGGACTGGGGCATGAACCCGTGCCCCCTGCATCAGCAGGCGGACTCCCAACCACTGCACCACTATGGAAGCCCGGCAGGTAATATTCGTAATATTCACTTTGGGGGGAAACTGAGGCCCAGAGACGTTGAATAGCTTGCCTAATGCCACACAGTAAGTAGGTGGCAAAAACCCAGGAGTAAAACCAGACCGTGTAGACTTTCATCACTTTGCTGTGTCACCTTATTATAAGTTGTGGTTAGGGAAGGGACTAAATTGGCAAGACTCTGAACTCAAAGGAGAAGGGAGAAATGAGACAATGAGTGATCCTAGAAACTAGAGAAGATTTAGGCTCAGAAATTTCTGATGATGAGACCCGGAAGATCAAGAACTTGGTTGGAATACTAACTTGGGGTAGTATCTGAATCCATTGAGAAATGGTTTTGTTTTGTGTAAAATTTAGAAAGGCCAGTTGGATGAAGATTAATGAAGAAAAAAGAAGGAAGGAAAAGGAAAAGGTGCCTTAAGTGAGACATAACCACTTCACTCTAAGTACTAGGGGTGTGGTCCTGTGGGAAAGGATGGAGCTCTCTCTACCAGGTTTGTCACCAGGATGAACAAGGAGAAACATGGCAAGCATTGTACTCGTTTTGATGATCCCTCAAAACCACGGCTTCAGTTTCCAAGAATGACCTACGGTAGCATAACTACTGTGTGTCAGACATGCCACTAAGTGTGTTTCCAGTCACACATTTTAATTGGAGAAAAGGATCAATAGTCTATCTACCTCAGATCACACAGAGGGTGGGGGAGCCCGTTTTTAAACCATCTGCCTCCAATTCCAGGTGCCAGGAGCCAGACTCAGCCTACAGGTCTCTTCTGCTCACCTGGAAGTGAAACCATGCGTCATGATTAGTGAAATCCTGTCTTCACTCATCAAGGTACCTTGAACACTTGCACGTCCTCCAAGTAGCACGTAGCATAAGCAAAAAGATGTTTGCCCCGGTATTGTCCAGGAACTTGGAATCAGCTGTGCCTAGGTAGGCGGAGCTGGTTTAGAGTGGAGAGGACCACCGATCTTCCACCTGGGCAAGTGCCTTTTGGCCTTCTGCCATCAGAGGGCCAAAAACTCCAGCCTGAGAATGTGCTGAGCCCTGTAGCCTATTACACCAGCTCAGAACAATGAGGAGCACATCTTTGTCCAATCACCTTGCCTCAAGCTCCCCATGACCCATACTGCCCTGCTTCTTTATTCTTTATCCCACAGATACCCCAAGCCCCTTGCTTTCGGGAAGGAGGATTGGAGACCTATTTTCACGTCACTTCCTCGCATGGCTGCCCTGTGAATAAACCTCCTCTTTGCTGCAAACCTCAGCATCTCACTGTTTTGGCTTGCTGCGCCTCAGACACAATGGTTGGGAGCAGTGGTAAAGGTCCCTTGCCTGTAAGGGAAGCTGGTAGGGCCTAGTAGTCACTTTGTGGATGTTTTCTCCTCCCGGGGGGCAGACGTCCTGCTCTTCCAGAAAGGGAGAAATGCAGGAGATGGACCCTTGCCCTCAGCATCACCGTCACCTAGGAGCTTCTTAGAAGGACAGAATCCAGGCCCCACCCAGAACTACTGAATACCAGCCTACATTTAACAAGATCCCCAAGGGAGGCACACCCATGTGAAATTTGGAGAGGCACCAAGCTGTCATCCTCTTCGCCGCAGCTAATGAAAACCAAGCAAAGATTCATCCCAAGCCTACTCTGCCTCAGTCAATTGGATATCATATGAGCTCATTTAATCCTCCCCAGAACCTGCAAATGAGACTGCACATGCCACGGAGCAACTAAGACCGTGCGCCACAACTACCGAGCCTGCGCTCTAGAGCCCGTGATCCAAAACTACTGAAGCCCACACACCTACCCTCCATGCTCAGCAACAACGAGAAGCCACCCCAATGAGAAGCCTGCGCACTGCAACAAAGAGTAGCCCCCGCTCACTGCAACTAGAGAAAGCCCGCACACAGCAATGAAGAGCCTATGCAGCCAAAAATAAATACATAAATAAACCTGTTAAAAAATAAAGCGTGTTTTAGTAACTTACTAAAAGGCACACAATCAGTAAATCTGAGCAAGAATTCAATGCCAAATCTGTCACACCGAAGTTTAAGCTAGTACTTGAGATTAATAAAAACAGCACTAAATTAAAAGTTCAGAGGTACTTTTTATTTCATACTCTTTCACTAACACTCTTTGGAGATAAATCATTTCATTTATATGGGCCTTCGTTTTTACAACTGTAACAGTTGGAAGCTTGACTAGATGATCTGTATGTAGTTTTCCAATTCTAAAATGTTCCACTAATTTGGATTCCTACAGTAATTGCTCTTGCAATACATGCATGCTGCCACCAAGTAGCAGTAGAGACTACTAGTTCCTTTTTTATCCCTAGTGGGGAGTGCATTTTGACATCAGACTTATCCGTCAATAGTACAACCTGTTAGTGTAACTATAAAATAACAGAATAATCTGGTATTCTCTCCTGCAAAGCAGAAGCTTTACATTGTGTCTGTGAGTCGTATCAGAATCACCTGTAGGTTTTGACACACAGAGGAAATCCAGAACCCACTGAATGAGAATCTTCAGAGACAGGACTTGGGCTTCTGGATTCTGGGGCTCCCATCATTTGTATATTTTATTTCATTTTATTTTTTGCCTATGTACAATATTAGTCACATCCTTTGGAATCTTTAAAAGTTTCTTTTTGTTTTAAATTTTAGAATATTCCATAATCTTCACCTACTTTTCATAAGGTGTTATCTGTTATGTTTATTCGATCTTGTGCTTCTCCTGGTTAAGACTTCATTATTTTTTTTTTTCGGGGCCCTGCCTCATGTCTTGGAGGATCTTATTTCCCTGACCTGGGATTGGACCCCAGGGCCCCAGCAGTGAAAGCGCCAAGTTCTAACCACTGGAAAACCAGGGAATTCCCAAGGCTTCGTTTAAAATGACTTCTTTTCCCACTCTAATTCATTCCTGGGATGAATTTCATGTTTGAACATTAAAGCAACCTGGCATTACCAAAATAAAGCTACTTTGATTCTGATATATGATTGTTTTACATACCATGGGTACAGTTTGTGCTTCTGTTTACACATTTTGCATGCATTTTCAAAAGAGAAACTGGCCTGTGATTCTATTCTTGTAATATTCTTTATAGATTTTGTTTTGTTTTGTTTTTAAGATTCTATACTTTATTTTTTATTTATTTATTTGTGGCTGCATTGGGTCTTCATTGTTGCACGCGAGCTTTCTGTAGTTGTGGTGAGCGGGGGGCTATTCTTTGTTGTGGTGAGTAGGCTTCTCCTTGCGGTGGCCTGTCTTGTTGTGGAGCACGGGTTCTAGGCATGCAGGCTTCAGTAGTTGCGGCACACGGGCTCAGCAGTTGTGGCCCGCAGGCTCCAGAGCGCAGGCTCAGCAGTTGTGGCACGTGGGTGTAGCTGCTCCACGGCATGTGGGATCTTCCCCCACAAGGGCTCGAACCCGTGTCCCCTGCATTGGGAGGTGGATTCTTAACCACTGCACCATCAGGGAAGCCCTTCTTTTTACTTTTGATCTGAAGCTTATGTTGGCCTTATAAATACTTTGAGCAATATATAGTTTTCTGTTTCCTGGAAGATTTTTATGTAAGATTACCAATACTTCTTCCCGAAATATTTGGAAGAAGTTACGTGGAAACCCATTTATCCCTGGAAATCATTTTCTGTAAAGGTACTTAACTATACAAACAACTTTTTGAGTAGATACAGGTGTTTTAGATATTTTTTCTTTGTTGGGTTAGTCTTGTTAGGTTGCATTTGTTAAGAATGTGTAATTTTGGATGAACTTTCAAATTTATAACTATAAAATTATCATAATTTTAACAGCTTTATTGGGATGTAATTTACATACCATAATTTCAACTCTTTTATGTATACAATTCAGTGGTTCTTAGTGTAACCACTAAAAGACTTGTGGAACCATCACGACAGTCCAATTGTAGATTTTTGTCCCCTCACAAAAAACCCATTACACATTAACAAGGTTTTTTCATTCTCCTCAACCCTCTCAGCCCTAGGCAACGACTAATCGACTTCCTGTCTCTACAGATTGGCTATTCTGGGCACTTCATATAAATGGCACCATACAATATGTGATCTTTTGTGATTGGCTGCTTTAACTTTACATAATGCTTTCATGGTTCATTCATGTTGTAACATGGATCAATATTTCATGCCTTTTTAGAGCTGAATGCTATTCTATTGTACGGCTATTCCACATTTTGTTTCTTCATTTATCAGATTGACATTTGAATTATTTCCACCTTTTGTTTTTAGAAATAGGTTTCCCTGAACATTCACGTACAAGCTTTTGTGCAGACATAAGTTTTCATTTCTCTTAGGTATATATTTAGTAATGGAACTGCTGGGTCATAGGGTAACTCGATGTTTAACACTTGCAGGAACTCTCAAGCTGTTTTGTAAAATGGCCGCGCCATTTTACATTCCCACCAGCAATGTATGTGGCTTTTAATCTCTTTTCTTACAGCCTAGCATGTCGTCTATGCTGGGAAACGTTTCACATGTAGTTGAGCAGGATGAGCATTTTACTGTTCGGTTGAGTATTCTCTAGACGTTTAGTAGGTCTTGTTAATTCATAGTCTTGTCCAAGTCTTCTATATCGTTGTTGATCTTCTGCCTAATTGTTCTATCCATTATTGACCGTGGAGTACTGAAGCCTCTACCTAATATTGTGCAATTATCTATTTCTTCCTTCAATTCTTCATGGGTGTTGGTATTTTCTTCTTCATGTACTTTGGTTTTATCTTATTCAGGGCAAATATGTTAAAAATTTTGGTATCTTCCCTTTTTTATCATAAAATGTCCCTTTTCATATCTAGTAACTCTTTTGTTTGTTTTAAAGTCTATATTTTCTGGTATTAGTATAGCCACTTCAGCATGCTTATGGTTGCTATTTGCATGCACCTCTTATGTTTCACTGAACTTTGTGAGAAGGCAGGGCCTGGGAGCTGCGGCCTCACACTCGGGCTCCAGAGGAAGATGTGTGTGACAGACCTCAAACTGACCCAAAACACGGAGCAAAACCAGCCATCTAGAGGTCTAAAAGAGAGCCACTGCAGCTACTAGCCCATAGGTCCAAGGAAAATAAATTCTTGTTTATGTAACTGAGTTTGGGGGCGATTTCTTCCAAAGCATTATCACAGCAAGAGCTGACTAACACCACATCCTCCAAATCATTGTTATGTAAATGGCTGCCACCAGGCCTACATGTAAGGTAACTGTGTACTCAAAATGTGAGAATTCTTGAACTCTTGGTGCCTCTCCAACACAATGTACATGGCTAAATTTCCGCCAGTAAGTTCACTAATATACCACAAAGATCTCCCTAAACTTTTATTAAATGCAATGCAAAGTTCTTTCTTTTCATTTTCTGCTTTGGCATAGTTAAAATGCTTTTTATCCATGTAAATCGGCTCTTGCTCTTTGGCTTCTGTGGTTAGAGTCTTTTGAACTCTTTGGCTTTTCAGCTCCTAGGCTGTAACGTTTGAATCAGCAAATGCCCCAAGGAGAAAAGCTGCAGCAAATGTCAAGCTTGCGTCTGTGTTTCCCTTCTCTCCACAACTTGGCCCACATGTCTTGGTGTCTCTCCAACATTCAGATGCCAGAGAACACATGTGTTCTTACTTTATCCAGGTTTTCTAAAATTTCTTTAGACTTCACCTGATCTTATGTTATTATTGAACTATCATCTCAATTACCACTAGGAAGAAAATTTACAATGTTTGAGAGAAAAGGGAACCCTGGTACACTGTTGGTAGGGATGTAAACTGGTGCAGCCACTGTGGAAAACAGTATGGAGGGTTCTCCAAAACCTAAAAAGAGAACTACTATATGACCTCGCAACTCCACTCTTAGGTATAAATCTGAAAAAACCAAAAACACGTGTTCTCAATAACATGTACTGGAAAAGATACATGCACCCCAATGTTCGCAGCATCCTTGTGTACAATTACCAAGATATGGAAGCAACCTAAGTGTCATCAAGAGATGAATAGATAAAGAAGATGTGGTACATATAACCAATGGCATACTACTCAGCCTTACAAAAGAACAAAACTTTGCCATTTGCAGCAACACAGATGGCCTTGGAGGGCATTGTGGTAAGTGAAATAAGTCAAACAGAAACAAATACTGTAGGATATCACCTATATATGGAATCTCAAAAATACAACTATCTAGCAAATATAACAAAACAGAAGGAGAGTTACAGATATAGAGAACAAACTAATGGTTGCCAGCGCAGAGGGGGAGGAGGGGGCAATACAGGGGTCGGGAAGTGAGAGATGTAAACTACTAGGTCCACAATAGGCTCAAGGATGTATTGTACAACACAGGGAATATAGGCAATATTTTGTAATAACTGTAAATGTAAAGTAACCTTTAAAAAGTATATAAACATGTTTTTAAAAGAAATCATACTGAAAATTGGAAACAATTTAAATATCCATCAACAGGAAAAAGCACATATAAATTATTGTATTTCCGTACATGGGAATCCTACATAGCGAGGAAAGTACGTGAACTAGACAGATCTTTACGTGTCAGCATGGATGAACCTAGCAAAGATAACACTAAATAAAGCAAGTAAGAAGACAAAATATAGAATACTATATGCGGTTTATGAATACTTAAAAATGTAGCATAAATAGAAAGATGTCCATGTCAGTGATGGAGACCAAGTTCAGAAGAGTGTTTACCCCGGGAGAGCTGGGGAGTGGCTGGGTTTGGGAAAGTGGTCACACCAGACTCTTCAACAGGAATGGAAATGTTTCAGTTCACACGCTGGCTGGAAGACAGAGGAGTGTCTGCGATGTTATAATGTGAGCATCTAGGGGATCTGATGCGCGGGAGATGGTAGAGGGTGGAGGCATCCAGAAGGTGGTGGTAGAAGAGGAACGTTGTACACAGAACGCCTAAGGCCTGACCAGAGGACAACCACTGTTCTAGAAACTGGACACAAATCCAACTTCTACGGCCAGCCCTAAAAGACAAACTGAGGCATATTTAAAATTTTAAGACTTTATGTGAGCAAAATTAGATTCAATTCAGGCACCACCAAAGTGGAAGCGGTGAGGAGCACTCCAGCCACAGGAGCTGCAGAGATGCTTATTTTAAAAGAGCAGAAGCAAAGCAAGGAAATGACTGATTTGCTATAGCTTTAAAGCCTAGTTGGTGGTTTGTGACTGGCTGTCCTCAGCGGTGTCCGTCACCCTGAGCCGTTGACGGGCTTAGATTTTCCTTGCTTTACATAGGCGGCCGCATCACTAGAGCCACCACAGTCTAACGGCCCCCTGCAGGGTTAATTTACTAACACCAATCGTCTGAGTCATTCCTCTTACTCAGTCACTTCACTTCCTACGCCTCAGTTTCTCTTCTGTAAAGTGGACATTCAGTAGTAAATTCTCTGTGGAGGTGTCAGTGCAAAACAAAGTGATTATTAGTAACCATGATCATGTCCTGAATACACTGAACACGTCACTGTTTGCCAACCACCGTGTCAAGTCAGCAGAGACAACAGAAATTAAGAGCTCTCCGCAAAAATTCACACACCCGTGCACCAGGTAACGGACCACAGGTAGACGTTCACTCAGCCTTTCATGTGTCCCTCACGGAGTGCACGCTCTCTCCTAGGCGGGGTGATCACAGACACTTAGCGGCAGTTTAATGACTTTTTAAATGCGTTGATACAACCATGTCTCACTTTTGTTTGGATCAGTCAGCAAACACTTTTTGTAAACCCCATACTCTCCACACCTCCTACCTTTCGCGCCACCCTAGTCTCGAATCTCCTGCCCCTGCTCCTCAGGCTGGCTCCCCATGGGAGGCGCGGCTGCGTGCTGACACACTGAGGAGCGGGCGGAGGTCTTCGATCCCCGCCCACACAGCGCTGCCCACAGGTTTGAACCGCAGCACGGAGAGCGATGAGGTCTGAGCCAACATGAGCACGGCATTGAGGGGCCTGCCTAGCTGGGGCCAGTGGCCCTGTGTCTTCTGCCTGCAATGTGGGTCCTGCGCATGCTGCACCTGAGGGGCCGTGAGGCGAGCAGGGGCCACCAGGCAGGTGTGGACATCGTGTCCGCAGCCAGGGTCCCCGAGGCCATGCTGCGGCAATGATCACTTGCTGAATCTGAGCCGCGACAGTGCGGGCATATATAAGGGAAGTGCTGGAGAAAAACAGCAAGCAGGGAAGGGAGATGGAGATGGTTAGATGCTAGGAGGAGGCTGCTAGCTGAAACTAAGTGATCCCTGAGGACTTTCTGGGGAAGATAAAATTTAAGAGGGAGCAAGGAGCATATCTGGGAAGTGAATAGTACAGGTAGAGGGAACAGTCCGATGGAAAGTCAATGAGGCTAGAGTAGGCTGGAGTACCCAAGGAGCAGAAAGGATGGCAGTGTGTGGAAAACAGAGCAAGCAAAGTGGAGAGGAGAAGGAAACAGTCAGACACGAAACAGAGGTCCACAGTTCTAGGGCTCTGGAGGCACTTTGAGGACTTTGATTCTTCTGTGAAGAAGCCATTGAAGAGATTTCAGTGACATGATCTGACTTATGTTTTAACAGGATCTCTCTGGATGCCATGTTGATTAGAGAGTGTAGGAGAGTAAGGACAAGCCCCAGAAGACCAAGAGTTGATTCAAAGAAGTGATTACTCAAACATGGTCCCCCTCCTCAGTGAGGACGCAGAGCAGGAATCGGCAAATCATGGCCACAAATCAAATCAGGCTCTCAGCCTGGATCTGTGGGACTGTGAGCTAATAATGGTTCTCACGTTTAGAAAGCTTGTTGAAGAAGAAAGAGGAGAAGCTACAGAAGCTGTATATGGCCCACAAAGCCTAAGATATTTAAAATCCAGAAAATGCTTTCCAACACCTGATGTAAAGCATGTGGCTCGTAGGAGGTGCTCAACAAAATTTGGAAGAGGAATACAAGTGTCAATTAGTTCCTGAAAACACTGTAAAGTGATAGGTGTCAAGAAACATTTATCCCTTCACCCTTAACCTTCACAAATGATGCCATTTCCATCGAGCTATTGAAAAATATATTCTGGCTTTCAAAACAATAAACCAGGGGCCATTTTATCACATAAGTAAGGTCATAAGCAACTGTCGAGTAAAGTTGAAATAGCAACAAATCAAATAATAACAAAAAACATTTTTATAGACTTTTAAGCCTTACAAAGCATTTTCATGTTCATTCTCTAATTTAATCCTCAAATCTACTCCATGAGGTAGTTATTATTTTCCCTTTAGAAATGACCACATATTCCAATCCTCAGTGATTGCCCACGAAAAGCTGAAATCTTGAGTGTCACATCTATTAATGCCAAGGTTGGGTTTTTTTCCCATGGGAACATTGGATGCTAAAATCCACAGGGATTTTCAGCTCAAGATGGCAGACAAGGAAACATATTCACTTTCTGTTCCTCCTGAAACCATATTTAAACAATACTGTAGAAATACCAAACTTAATCAACCAATCAAAGCCAAGACATTTTGGAAGTCATCCACCACAGAAAGATTTCAACACATTTCGAGAAGGCAAACAATGAAATGGAGGAGCCATGAATAAAATAATGAAGAAAAGACTAACCCTAAGTAAGGTCTGCACAAAGCCAGTCAGCTTTGGCTGAGCTCTGGTTGTAGTAAAGGGCAGAGGAAAGAAGAGGGGCTGAAAACAAGGAGACAAAAGTTATTTTAGGAAAAAAAGATCATTTAATGAGCTCCAGGGAACACTCAGCCTGCTGCCATACTAACTCATGAATTACAATGGATTGTTGGTAAGCAAGATGAGAAAACAGGGAAGAAACCAAACAAACAAAAATCAAGACATTGTTTCTTACTGAACTCTCCTCAAATGAGATCGAGGAATTAGGGTTCCATGCCACAGCTGTAAATCATTTCTGCTCTTGGAGAGGTTAGAAAGGGCTTATAATATTTACCCTTTTCTTTCAGACATAATTTAGGTGTGAGCAAAAGCTTTTTGTGTCCTCCAACCCCAAAGTTTATTGGGGATGGAAGTCCAAATTTGCTGTGACATACCATAAAAAGAATCTCATGAGCAGAGGGTCCAACTAATTCTGGAATATATGAATTATGCCCAGTGTTATTTTCCATACACTTTGAACAAAACTATAGAAATACATTTTGACTGATCTATACGATTCTGGGTTCTGAAACTTCTACATGTCAGCTGTGTGATACATAACACACAATGTCAGCCCCAGGAGAGAGAAAACACTCCAATGAAGCAAGCCAAAGACACAAGTTTTAAACAAGGTCAAGTGATGTGTAGACCATCAGCTTCCAGCTCCTGAATAACAACACGTTTCCCTCGTCCTAGACACCCAAGAGTACGTCTCCTCTCTTGGGCATAAGAATGTCTCGAGTTACATATGTGTAATAAAGAGTGGACCCAGCTGGCCTACTCACAATGACCAAATTGTGTTGATCGTACTTTAAACCAATACATCGCTCCACGCTGAAGTTGCAATAAAGGATATATTGGCTTTCTAGACATGAATGAGACGCCTTGCTGGATATACTCCAGGAAGGCCAGAGAAACTGGCTTCTAATCCATACGGAACAATTCACTGGTGAATTTCTTTCAGGATAGCCCATGATTTATCTAGACTATAATCTTTACATATCTGGATCCTTCAAACTAGACAAAGGGAAAATCCGGCCTTCAAGCCTCAGTTAGACATGTGGAATGGCA
Source organism: Mesoplodon mirus (assembly GCF_964341445.2). Taxonomy (NCBI): domain Eukaryota; kingdom Metazoa; phylum Chordata; class Mammalia; order Artiodactyla; family Ziphiidae; genus Mesoplodon; species Mesoplodon mirus. Next base: position 1,521,567 of record NW_028295808.1, on the reverse strand, counting down.
GCACCAATGGTAGCACCAGCTGACAACTGGTGGTCCCTGACCTGTATCTTCTGAGATTAGAACACAGTGCGGTGGATGACCAATTCATGTGTTGAACAGAAGAAGACCTCCCACAGGGCAGTGTAGCTGTTCGTTACAGGTATGGCACTTAGGGCTAAGTACCATAAGGACTACAAGAAAAATTGAAAAACAAGGAACACATGAAGCATATATGATAAGGGGGCACCACAGTCCAGAACACGAGCTCTGGAATCACACAGGCTTGCTTCGAATCCCGGCTAAGCCACTACCATCTGTATACCCTGAAGAACAGTGCAAGGTTTAAATGTTGTCTGACCAAATTTCAAAAAAGAAGTGAAGAAAGAACCTACCTGCCAGGAAGGGACATCGTGGGGTGCAGCATGCAGTCGGATCAGGGCTCTGCATCTCCTGCTCAGAAACCTTCGCCACCTGGCTCACGGTGATGCTGGCAGCTGAGCAGCCCTGGAGAAGGCGATCCTGTCTCCAGGCCTCGCAGAGAAGCTGGGGAGGTCCCCGGAGGAGGTGGCCCACACCCTGGCAAGCTCTGGGTGCCTCCTGCCCTCAGCTCTGAGCAGCCTCTGGCCTCTGGGCCCCGTAGTGCGGAAGGGCTGGCCGATACATACGCGCGGCTGAGGGGCCTGCAGAGCCGGTGCCCAGGCAGGGTGAGCTCTGTAGGAGAAGGCCTCCACAGTTCCCAACAGTCTCTGCATGGTGGCCCATCCCGTGCCAAACACCTGCCACTCACAGCAAGAAGACCCAGCCACTAGAAAGTCCAGAAGGGGCCCCGCCTTTTGCCTTTGGGCTGGGGTTTCTCCACCAGCTGGGCTCGCATGTGCCCCCTGACCACCCCCTGCCCCGCCCGCCCTTTCTCTGTGACACGTACAATGGACATGTCACAGAGGCAGGTGGAGCCGTCAGATATAAAAGGAGTGAGAAGCTCTCCCACTGTCACTCTCTGCTCTCAGATCAGGCACGCAGCAGCTCTGATATGGAACCCATGGACACCACACCTCCTTCCCACGCCATCATCTACCATTCTGCTCCTGTTTTCCCCAGCACCCCATTTACGCCTTTGCCGGGCATCGGTGCTTCAGCAGGCAGCACGTCTGACCCCGAACCTATGGACACCACGCCTCCTTCCCACGCCGTCATCTTCCGTTCTGCTCCTGTTTTCTCCAGCACCCCATTTACGGCTTTGGCGGGCATCGGTGCTTCAGCAGGCAGCACCTCAGACCCCGAACCTATGGACACCACACCTCCTTCCCACGCCGTCATCTTCCATTCTGCTCCTGCTTTCTCCAGCACCCGTTCACGGCTTTGGCGGTCACGGCGTTGACGGGCATCGGTGCTTCGGCAGGCAGCACGTCTCACACCAAAGCTACGGACACCTCACCTCCTTTACAGGCTGACAAGACCCAACAGATAGACCAACACTTCAAAGTTATGACAGAAACTTGAGTAAGGTATACATTTGCAATTTCATTTATTATTATTAAAAAGCACAACTGTAGTGCTTAGACTATAACAAGCACTATTCTAAGTTCTTACCAAATATTAACCCACATATTCCTCATAATGGCAACCCTATAGGCAGGTAATGTTCTTTTCTTTTTGTCGTACGCAGGCCTCTCACTGTCGTGGCCTCTCCCGCTGCCGATCACAGGCTCTGGACGCGCGGGCTCAGTGGCCATGGCTCACGGGCCCAACCGCTCCACGGCATGTGGGATCCTCCCGGACTGGGGCATGAACCCGTGCCCCCTGCATCAGCAGGCGGACTCCCAACCACTGCACCACTATGGAAGCCCGGCAGGTAATATTCGTAATATTCACTTTGGGGGGAAACTGAGGCCCAGAGACGTTGAATAGCTTGCCTAATGCCACACAGTAAGTAGGTGGCAAAAACCCAGGAGTAAAACCAGACCGTGTAGACTTTCATCACTTTGCTGTGTCACCTTATTATAAGTTGTGGTTAGGGAAGGGACTAAATTGGCAAGACTCTGAACTCAAAGGAGAAGGGAGAAATGAGACAATGAGTGATCCTAGAAACTAGAGAAGATTTAGGCTCAGAAATTTCTGATGATGAGACCCGGAAGATCAAGAACTTGGTTGGAATACTAACTTGGGGTAGTATCTGAATCCATTGAGAAATGGTTTTGTTTTGTGTAAAATTTAGAAAGGCCAGTTGGATGAAGATTAATGAAGAAAAAAGAAGGAAGGAAAAGGAAAAGGTGCCTTAAGTGAGACATAACCACTTCACTCTAAGTACTAGGGGTGTGGTCCTGTGGGAAAGGATGGAGCTCTCTCTACCAGGTTTGTCACCAGGATGAACAAGGAGAAACATGGCAAGCATTGTACTCGTTTTGATGATCCCTCAAAACCACGGCTTCAGTTTCCAAGAATGACCTACGGTAGCATAACTACTGTGTGTCAGACATGCCACTAAGTGTGTTTCCAGTCACACATTTTAATTGGAGAAAAGGATCAATAGTCTATCTACCTCAGATCACACAGAGGGTGGGGGAGCCCGTTTTTAAACCATCTGCCTCCAATTCCAGGTGCCAGGAGCCAGACTCAGCCTACAGGTCTCTTCTGCTCACCTGGAAGTGAAACCATGCGTCATGATTAGTGAAATCCTGTCTTCACTCATCAAGGTACCTTGAACACTTGCACGTCCTCCAAGTAGCACGTAGCATAAGCAAAAAGATGTTTGCCCCGGTATTGTCCAGGAACTTGGAATCAGCTGTGCCTAGGTAGGCGGAGCTGGTTTAGAGTGGAGAGGACCACCGATCTTCCACCTGGGCAAGTGCCTTTTGGCCTTCTGCCATCAGAGGGCCAAAAACTCCAGCCTGAGAATGTGCTGAGCCCTGTAGCCTATTACACCAGCTCAGAACAATGAGGAGCACATCTTTGTCCAATCACCTTGCCTCAAGCTCCCCATGACCCATACTGCCCTGCTTCTTTATTCTTTATCCCACAGATACCCCAAGCCCCTTGCTTTCGGGAAGGAGGATTGGAGACCTATTTTCACGTCACTTCCTCGCATGGCTGCCCTGTGAATAAACCTCCTCTTTGCTGCAAACCTCAGCATCTCACTGTTTTGGCTTGCTGCGCCTCAGACACAATGGTTGGGAGCAGTGGTAAAGGTCCCTTGCCTGTAAGGGAAGCTGGTAGGGCCTAGTAGTCACTTTGTGGATGTTTTCTCCTCCCGGGGGGCAGACGTCCTGCTCTTCCAGAAAGGGAGAAATGCAGGAGATGGACCCTTGCCCTCAGCATCACCGTCACCTAGGAGCTTCTTAGAAGGACAGAATCCAGGCCCCACCCAGAACTACTGAATACCAGCCTACATTTAACAAGATCCCCAAGGGAGGCACACCCATGTGAAATTTGGAGAGGCACCAAGCTGTCATCCTCTTCGCCGCAGCTAATGAAAACCAAGCAAAGATTCATCCCAAGCCTACTCTGCCTCAGTCAATTGGATATCATATGAGCTCATTTAATCCTCCCCAGAACCTGCAAATGAGACTGCACATGCCACGGAGCAACTAAGACCGTGCGCCACAACTACCGAGCCTGCGCTCTAGAGCCCGTGATCCAAAACTACTGAAGCCCACACACCTACCCTCCATGCTCAGCAACAACGAGAAGCCACCCCAATGAGAAGCCTGCGCACTGCAACAAAGAGTAGCCCCCGCTCACTGCAACTAGAGAAAGCCCGCACACAGCAATGAAGAGCCTATGCAGCCAAAAATAAATACATAAATAAACCTGTTAAAAAATAAAGCGTGTTTTAGTAACTTACTAAAAGGCACACAATCAGTAAATCTGAGCAAGAATTCAATGCCAAATCTGTCACACCGAAGTTTAAGCTAGTACTTGAGATTAATAAAAACAGCACTAAATTAAAAGTTCAGAGGTACTTTTTATTTCATACTCTTTCACTAACACTCTTTGGAGATAAATCATTTCATTTATATGGGCCTTCGTTTTTACAACTGTAACAGTTGGAAGCTTGACTAGATGATCTGTATGTAGTTTTCCAATTCTAAAATGTTCCACTAATTTGGATTCCTACAGTAATTGCTCTTGCAATACATGCATGCTGCCACCAAGTAGCAGTAGAGACTACTAGTTCCTTTTTTATCCCTAGTGGGGAGTGCATTTTGACATCAGACTTATCCGTCAATAGTACAACCTGTTAGTGTAACTATAAAATAACAGAATAATCTGGTATTCTCTCCTGCAAAGCAGAAGCTTTACATTGTGTCTGTGAGTCGTATCAGAATCACCTGTAGGTTTTGACACACAGAGGAAATCCAGAACCCACTGAATGAGAATCTTCAGAGACAGGACTTGGGCTTCTGGATTCTGGGGCTCCCATCATTTGTATATTTTATTTCATTTTATTTTTTGCCTATGTACAATATTAGTCACATCCTTTGGAATCTTTAAAAGTTTCTTTTTGTTTTAAATTTTAGAATATTCCATAATCTTCACCTACTTTTCATAAGGTGTTATCTGTTATGTTTATTCGATCTTGTGCTTCTCCTGGTTAAGACTTCATTATTTTTTTTTTTCGGGGCCCTGCCTCATGTCTTGGAGGATCTTATTTCCCTGACCTGGGATTGGACCCCAGGGCCCCAGCAGTGAAAGCGCCAAGTTCTAACCACTGGAAAACCAGGGAATTCCCAAGGCTTCGTTTAAAATGACTTCTTTTCCCACTCTAATTCATTCCTGGGATGAATTTCATGTTTGAACATTAAAGCAACCTGGCATTACCAAAATAAAGCTACTTTGATTCTGATATATGATTGTTTTACATACCATGGGTACAGTTTGTGCTTCTGTTTACACATTTTGCATGCATTTTCAAAAGAGAAACTGGCCTGTGATTCTATTCTTGTAATATTCTTTATAGATTTTGTTTTGTTTTGTTTTTAAGATTCTATACTTTATTTTTTATTTATTTATTTGTGGCTGCATTGGGTCTTCATTGTTGCACGCGAGCTTTCTGTAGTTGTGGTGAGCGGGGGGCTATTCTTTGTTGTGGTGAGTAGGCTTCTCCTTGCGGTGGCCTGTCTTGTTGTGGAGCACGGGTTCTAGGCATGCAGGCTTCAGTAGTTGCGGCACACGGGCTCAGCAGTTGTGGCCCGCAGGCTCCAGAGCGCAGGCTCAGCAGTTGTGGCACGTGGGTGTAGCTGCTCCACGGCATGTGGGATCTTCCCCCACAAGGGCTCGAACCCGTGTCCCCTGCATTGGGAGGTGGATTCTTAACCACTGCACCATCAGGGAAGCCCTTCTTTTTACTTTTGATCTGAAGCTTATGTTGGCCTTATAAATACTTTGAGCAATATATAGTTTTCTGTTTCCTGGAAGATTTTTATGTAAGATTACCAATACTTCTTCCCGAAATATTTGGAAGAAGTTACGTGGAAACCCATTTATCCCTGGAAATCATTTTCTGTAAAGGTACTTAACTATACAAACAACTTTTTGAGTAGATACAGGTGTTTTAGATATTTTTTCTTTGTTGGGTTAGTCTTGTTAGGTTGCATTTGTTAAGAATGTGTAATTTTGGATGAACTTTCAAATTTATAACTATAAAATTATCATAATTTTAACAGCTTTATTGGGATGTAATTTACATACCATAATTTCAACTCTTTTATGTATACAATTCAGTGGTTCTTAGTGTAACCACTAAAAGACTTGTGGAACCATCACGACAGTCCAATTGTAGATTTTTGTCCCCTCACAAAAAACCCATTACACATTAACAAGGTTTTTTCATTCTCCTCAACCCTCTCAGCCCTAGGCAACGACTAATCGACTTCCTGTCTCTACAGATTGGCTATTCTGGGCACTTCATATAAATGGCACCATACAATATGTGATCTTTTGTGATTGGCTGCTTTAACTTTACATAATGCTTTCATGGTTCATTCATGTTGTAACATGGATCAATATTTCATGCCTTTTTAGAGCTGAATGCTATTCTATTGTACGGCTATTCCACATTTTGTTTCTTCATTTATCAGATTGACATTTGAATTATTTCCACCTTTTGTTTTTAGAAATAGGTTTCCCTGAACATTCACGTACAAGCTTTTGTGCAGACATAAGTTTTCATTTCTCTTAGGTATATATTTAGTAATGGAACTGCTGGGTCATAGGGTAACTCGATGTTTAACACTTGCAGGAACTCTCAAGCTGTTTTGTAAAATGGCCGCGCCATTTTACATTCCCACCAGCAATGTATGTGGCTTTTAATCTCTTTTCTTACAGCCTAGCATGTCGTCTATGCTGGGAAACGTTTCACATGTAGTTGAGCAGGATGAGCATTTTACTGTTCGGTTGAGTATTCTCTAGACGTTTAGTAGGTCTTGTTAATTCATAGTCTTGTCCAAGTCTTCTATATCGTTGTTGATCTTCTGCCTAATTGTTCTATCCATTATTGACCGTGGAGTACTGAAGCCTCTACCTAATATTGTGCAATTATCTATTTCTTCCTTCAATTCTTCATGGGTGTTGGTATTTTCTTCTTCATGTACTTTGGTTTTATCTTATTCAGGGCAAATATGTTAAAAATTTTGGTATCTTCCCTTTTTTATCATAAAATGTCCCTTTTCATATCTAGTAACTCTTTTGTTTGTTTTAAAGTCTATATTTTCTGGTATTAGTATAGCCACTTCAGCATGCTTATGGTTGCTATTTGCATGCACCTCTTATGTTTCACTGAACTTTGTGAGAAGGCAGGGCCTGGGAGCTGCGGCCTCACACTCGGGCTCCAGAGGAAGATGTGTGTGACAGACCTCAAACTGACCCAAAACACGGAGCAAAACCAGCCATCTAGAGGTCTAAAAGAGAGCCACTGCAGCTACTAGCCCATAGGTCCAAGGAAAATAAATTCTTGTTTATGTAACTGAGTTTGGGGGCGATTTCTTCCAAAGCATTATCACAGCAAGAGCTGACTAACACCACATCCTCCAAATCATTGTTATGTAAATGGCTGCCACCAGGCCTACATGTAAGGTAACTGTGTACTCAAAATGTGAGAATTCTTGAACTCTTGGTGCCTCTCCAACACAATGTACATGGCTAAATTTCCGCCAGTAAGTTCACTAATATACCACAAAGATCTCCCTAAACTTTTATTAAATGCAATGCAAAGTTCTTTCTTTTCATTTTCTGCTTTGGCATAGTTAAAATGCTTTTTATCCATGTAAATCGGCTCTTGCTCTTTGGCTTCTGTGGTTAGAGTCTTTTGAACTCTTTGGCTTTTCAGCTCCTAGGCTGTAACGTTTGAATCAGCAAATGCCCCAAGGAGAAAAGCTGCAGCAAATGTCAAGCTTGCGTCTGTGTTTCCCTTCTCTCCACAACTTGGCCCACATGTCTTGGTGTCTCTCCAACATTCAGATGCCAGAGAACACATGTGTTCTTACTTTATCCAGGTTTTCTAAAATTTCTTTAGACTTCACCTGATCTTATGTTATTATTGAACTATCATCTCAATTACCACTAGGAAGAAAATTTACAATGTTTGAGAGAAAAGGGAACCCTGGTACACTGTTGGTAGGGATGTAAACTGGTGCAGCCACTGTGGAAAACAGTATGGAGGGTTCTCCAAAACCTAAAAAGAGAACTACTATATGACCTCGCAACTCCACTCTTAGGTATAAATCTGAAAAAACCAAAAACACGTGTTCTCAATAACATGTACTGGAAAAGATACATGCACCCCAATGTTCGCAGCATCCTTGTGTACAATTACCAAGATATGGAAGCAACCTAAGTGTCATCAAGAGATGAATAGATAAAGAAGATGTGGTACATATAACCAATGGCATACTACTCAGCCTTACAAAAGAACAAAACTTTGCCATTTGCAGCAACACAGATGGCCTTGGAGGGCATTGTGGTAAGTGAAATAAGTCAAACAGAAACAAATACTGTAGGATATCACCTATATATGGAATCTCAAAAATACAACTATCTAGCAAATATAACAAAACAGAAGGAGAGTTACAGATATAGAGAACAAACTAATGGTTGCCAGCGCAGAGGGGGAGGAAGGGGCAATACAGGGGTCGGGAAGTGAGAGATGTAAACTACTAGGTCCACAATAGGCTCAAGGATGTATTGTACAACACAGGGAATATAGGCAGTATTTTGTAATAACTGTAAATGTAAAGTAACCTTTAAAAAGTATATAAACATGTTTTTAAAAGAAATCATACTGAAAATTGGAAACAATTTAAATATCCATCAACAGGAAAAAGCACATATAAATTATTGTATTTCCGTACATGGGAATCCTACATAGCGAGGAAAGTACGTGAACTAGACAGATCTTTACGTGTCAGCATGGATGAACCTAGCAAAGATAACACTAAATAAAGCAAGTAAGAAGACAAAATATAGAATACTATATGCGGTTTATGAATACTTAAAAATGTAGCATAAATAGAAAGATGTCCATGTCAGTGATGGAGACCAAGTTCAGAAGAGTGGTTACCCAGGGTCAGCTGGGGAGTGGCTGTGTTTGGGAAAGTGGTCACACCAGACTCTTCAACAGGAATGGAAATGTTTCAGTTCACACGCTGGCTGGAAGACAGAGGAGTGTCTGCGATGTTATAATGTGAGCATCTAGGGGATCTGATGCGCGGGAGATGGTAGAGGGTGGAGGCATCCAGAAGGTGGTGGTAGAAGAGGAACGTTGTACACAGAACGCCTAAGGCCTGACCAGAGGACAACCACTGTTCTAGAAACTGGACACAAATCCAACTTCTACGGCCAGCCCTAAAAGACAAACTGAGGCATATTTAAAATTTTAAGACTTTATGTGAGCAAAATTAGATTCAATTCAGGCACCACCAAAGTGGAAGCGGTGAGGAGCACTCCAGCCACAGGAGCTGCAGAGATGCTTATTTTAAAAGAGCAGAAGCAAAGCAAGGAAATGACTGATTTGCTATAGCTTTAAAGCCTAGTTGGTGGTTTGTGACTGGCTGTCCTCAGCGGTGTCCGTCACCCTGAGCCGTTGACAGGCTTAGATTTTCCTTGCTTTACATAGGCGGCCGCATCACTAGAGCCACCACAGTCTAACGGCCCCCTGCAGGGTTAATTTACTAACACCAATCGTCTGAGTCATTCCTCTTACTCAGTCACTTCACTTCCTACGCCTCAGTTTCTCTTCTGTAAAGTGGACATTCAGTAGTAAATTCTCTGTGGAGGTGTCAGTGCAAAACAAAGTGATTATTAGTAACCATGATCATGTCCTGAATACACTGAACACGTCACTGTTTGCCAACCACCGTGTCAAGTCAGCAGAGACAACAGAAATTAAGAGCTCTCCGCAAAAATTCACACACCCGTGCACCAGGTAACGGACCACAGGTAGACGTTCACTCAGCCTTTCATGTGTCCCTCACGGAGTGCACGCTCTCTCCTAGGCGGGGTGATCACAGACACTTAGCGGCAGTTTAATGACTTTTTAAATGCGTTGATACAACCATGTCTCACTTTTGTTTGGATCAGTCAGCAAACACTTTTTGTAAACCCCATACTCTCCACACCTCCTACCTTTCGCGCCACCCTAGTCTCGAATCTCCTGCCCCTGCTCCTCAGGCTGGCTCCCCATGGGAGGCGGGGCTGCGTGCTGACACACTGAGGAGCGGGCGGAGGTCTTCGATCCCCGCCCACACAGCGCTGCCCACAGGTTTGAACCGCAGCGCGGAGAGCGAAGAGGTCTGAGCCAACATGAGCACGGCATCGAGGGGCCTGCCTAGCTGGGGCCAGTGGCCCTGTGTCTTCTGCCTGCAATGTGGGTCCTGTGCATGCTGCACCTGAGGGGCCGTGAGGCGAGCAGGGGCCACCAGGCGGGTGTGGACATCGTGTCCGCAGCCAGGGTCCCCGAGGCCATGCTGCGGCAATGATCACTTGCTGAATCTGAGCCGCGACAGTGCGGGCATATATAAGGGAAGTGCTGGAGAAAAACAGCAAGCAGGGAAGGGAGATGGAGATGGTTAGATGCTAGGAGGAGGCTGCTAGCTGAAACTAAGTGATCCCTGAGGACTTTCTGGGGAAGATAAAATTTAAGAGGGAGCAAGGAGCATATCTGGGAAGTGAATAGTACAGGTAGAGGGAACAGTCCGATGGAAAGTCAATGAGGCTAGAGTAGGCTGGAGTACCCAAGGAGCAGAAAGGATGGCAGTGTGTGGAAAACAGAGCAAGCAAAGTGGAGAGGAGAAGGAAACAGTCAGACACGAAACAGAGGTCCACAGTTCTAGGGCTCTGGAGGCACTTTGAGGACTTTGATTCTTCTGTGAAGAAGCCATTGAAGAGATTTCAGTGACATGATCTGACTTATGTTTTAACAGGATCTCTCTGGATGCCATGTTGATTAGAGAGTGTAGGAGAGTAAGGACAAGCCCCAGAAGACCAAGAGTTGATTCAAAGAAGTGATTACTCAAACATGGTCCCCCTCCTCAGTGAGGACGCAGAGCAGGAATCGGCAAATCATGGCCACAAATCAAATCAGGCTCTCAGCCTGGATCTGTGGGACTGTGAGCTAATAATGGTTCTCACGTTTAGAAAGCTTGTTGAAGAAGAAAGAGGAGAAGCTACAGAAGCTGTATATGGCCCACAAAGCCTAAGATATTTAAAATCCAGAAAATGCTTTCCAACACCTGATGTAAAGCATGTGGCTCGTAGGAGGTGCTCAACAAAATTTGGAAGAGGAATACAAGTGTCAATTAGTTCCTGAAAACACTGTAAAGTGATAGGTGTCAAGAAACATTTATCCCTTCACCCTTAACCTTCACAAATGATGCCATTTCCATCGAGCTATTGAAAAATATATTCTGGCTTTCAAAACAATAAACCAGGGGCCATTTTATCACATAAGTAAGGTCATAAGCAACTGTCGAGTAAAGTTGAAATAGCAACAAATCAAATAATAACAAAAAACATTTTTATAGACTTTTAAGCCTTACAAAGCATTTTCATGTTCATTCTCTAATTTAATCCTCAAATCTACTCCATGAGGTAGTTATTATTTTCCCTTTAGAAATGACCACATATTCCAATCCTCAGTGATTGCCCACGAAAAGCTGAAATCTTGAGTGTCACATCTATTAATGCCAAGGTTGGGTTTTTTTCCCATGGGAACATTGGATGCTAAAATCCACAGGGATTTTCAGCTCAAGATGGCAGACAAGGAAACATATTCACTTTCTGTTCCTCCTGAAACCATATTTAAACAATACTGTAGAAATACCAAACTTAATCAACCAATCAAAGCCAAGACATTTTGGAAGTCATCCACCACAGAAAGATTTCAACACATTTCGAGAAGGCAAACAATGAAATGGAGGAGCCATGAATAAAATAATGAAGAAAAGACTAACCCTAAGTAAGGTCTGCACAAAGCCAGTCAGCTTTGGCTGAGCTCTGGTTGTAGTAAAGGGCAGAGGAAAGAAGAGGGGCTGAAAACAAGGAGACAAAAGTTATTTTAGGAAAAAAAGATCATTTAATGAGCTCCAGGGAACACTCAGCCTGCTGCCATACTAACTCATGAATTACAATGGATTGTTGGTAAGCAAGATGAGAAAACAGGGAAGAAACCAAACAAACAAAAATCAAGACATTGTTTCTTACTGAACTCTCCTCAAATGAGATCGAGGAATTAGGGTTCCATGCCACAGCTGTAAATCATTTCTGCTCTTGGAGAGGTTAGAAAGGGCTTATAATATTTACCCTTTTCTTTCAGACATAATTTAGGTGTGAGCAAAAGCTTTTTGTGTCCTCCAACCCCAAAGTTTATTGGGGATGGAAGTCCAAATTTGCTGTGACATACCATAAAAAGAATCTCATGAGCAGAGGGTCCAACTAATTCTGGAATATATGAATTATGCCCAGTGTTATTTTCCATACACTTTGAACAAAACTATAGAAATACATTTTGACTGATCTATACGATTCTGGGTTCTGAAACTTCTACATGTCAGCTGTGTGATACATAACACACAATGTCAGCCCCAGGAGAGAGAAAACACTCCAATGAAGCAAGCCAAAGACACAAGTTTTAAACAAGGTCAAGTGATGTGTAGACCATCAGCTTCCAGCTCCTGAATAACAACACGTTTCCCTCGTCCTAGACACCCAAGAGTACGTCTCCTCTCTTGGGCATAAGAATGTCTCGAGTTACATATGTGTAATAAAGAGTGGACCCAGCTGGCCTACTCACAATGACCAAATTGTGTTGATCGTACTTTAAACCAATACATCGCTCCACGCTGAAGTTGCAATAAAGGATATATTGGCTTTCTAGACATGAATGAGACGCCTTGCTGGATATACTCCAGGAAGGCCAGAGAAACTGGCTTCTAATCCATACGGAACAATTCACTGGTGAATTTCTTTCAGGATAGCCCATGATTTATCTAGACTATAATCTTTACATATCTGGATCCTTCAAACTAGACAAAGGGAAAATCCGGCCTTCAAGCCTCAGTTAGACATGTGGAATGGCAGCACCAATGGTAGCACCAGCTGACAACTGGTGGTCCCTGACCTGTATCTTCTGAGATTAGAACACAGTGCGGTGGATGACCAATTCATGTGTTGAACAGAAGAAGACCTCCCACAGGGCAGTGTAGCTGTTCGTTACAGGTATGGCACTTAGGGCTAAGTACCATAAGGACTACAAGAAAAATTGAAAAACAAGGAACACATGAAGCATATACGATAAGGGGGCACCACAGTCCAGAACACGAGCTCTGGAATCACACAGGCTTGCTTCGAATCCCGGCTAAGCCACTACCATCTGTATACCCTGAAGAACAGTGCAAGGTTTAAATGTTGTCTGACCAAATTTCAAAAAAGAAGTGAAGAAAGAACCTACCTGCCAGGAAGGGACATCGTGGGGTGCAGCATGCAGTCGGATCAGGGCTCTGCATCTCCTGCTCAGAAACCTTCGCCACCTGGCTCACGGTGATGCTGGCAGCTGAGCAGCCCTGGAGAAGGCGATCCTGTCTCCAGGCCTCGCAGAGAAGCTGGGGAGGTCCCCGGAGGAGGTGGCCCACACCCTGGCAAGCTCTGGGTGCCTCCTGCCCTCAGCTCTGAGCAGCCTCTGGCCTCTGGGCCCCGTAGTGCGGAAGGGCTGGCCGATACATACGCGCGGCTGAGGGGCCTGCAGAGCCGGTGCCCAGGCAGGGTGAGCTCTGTAGGAGAAGGCCTCCACAGTTCCCAACAGTCTCTGCATGGTGGCCCATCCCGTGCCAAACACCTGCCACTCACAGCAAGAAGACCCAGCCACTAGAAAGTCCAGAAGGGGCCCCGCCTTTTGCCTTTGGGCTGGGGTTTCTCCACCAGCTGGGCTCGCATGTGCCCCCTGACCACCCCCTGCCCCGCCCGCCCTTTCTCTGTGACACGTACAATGGACATGTCACAGAGGCAGGTGGAGCCGTCAGATATAAAAGGAGTGAGAAGCTCTCCCACTGTCACTCTCTGCTCTCAGATCAGGCACGCAGCAGCTCTGATATGGAACCCATGGACACCACACCTCCTTCCCACGCCATCATCTACCATTCTGCTCCTGTTTTCCCCAGCACCCCATTTACGCCTTTGCCGGGCATCGGTGCTTCAGCAGGCAGCACGTCTGACCCCGAACCTATGGACACCACGCCTCCTTCCCACGCCGTCATCTTCCGTTCTGCTCCTGTTTTCTCCAGCACCCCATTTACGGCTTTGGCGGGCATCGGTGCTTCAGCAGGCAGCACCTCAGACCCCGAACCTATGGACACCACACCTCCTTCCCACGCCGTCATCTTCCATTCTGCTCCTGCTTTCTCCAGCACCCGTTCACGGCTTTGGCGGTCACGGCGTTGACGGGCATCGGTGCTTCGGCAGGCAGCACGTCTCACACCAAAGCTACGGACACCTCACCTCCTTTACAGGCTGACAAGACCCAACAGATAGACCAACACTTCAAAGTTATGACAGAAACTTGAGTAAGGTATACATTTGCAATTTCATTTATTATTATTAAAAAGCACAACTGTAGTGCTTAGACTATAACAAGCACTATTCTAAGTTCTTACCAAATATTAACCCACATATTCCTCATAATGGCAACCCTATAGGCAGGTAATGTTCTTTTCTTTTTGTCGTACGCAGGCCTCTCACTGTCGTGGCCTCTCCCGCTGCCGATCACAGGCTCTGGACGCGCGGGCTCAGTGGCCATGGCTCACGGGCCCAACCGCTCCACGGCATGTGGGATCCTCCCGGACTGGGGCAGGAACCCGTGCCCCCTGCATCAGCAGGCGGACTCCCAACCACTGCACCACTATGGAAGCCCGGCAGGTAATATTCGTAATATTCACTTTGGGGGGAAACTGAGGCCCAGAGACGTTGAATAGCTTGCCTAATGCCACACAGTAAGTAGGTGGCAAAAACCCAGGAGTAAAACCAGACCGTGTAGACTTTCATCACTTTGCTGTGTCACCTTATTATAAGTTGTGGTTAGGGAAGGGACTAAATTGGCAAGACTCTGAACTCAAAGGAGAAGGGAGAAATGAGACAATGAGTGATCCTAGAAACTAGAGAAGATTTAGGCTCAGAAATTTCTGATGATGAGACCCGGAAGATCAAGAACTTGGTTGGAATACTAACTTGGGGTAGTATCTGAATCCATTGAGAAATGGTTTTGTTTTGTGTAAAATTTAGAAAGGCCAGTTGGATGAAGATTAATGAAGAAAAAAGAAGGAAGGAAAAGGAAAAGGTGCCTTAAGTGAGACATAACCACTTCACTCTAAGTACTAGGGGTGTGGTCCTGTGGGAAAGGATGGAGCTCTCTCTACCAGGTTTGTCACCAGGATGAACAAGGAGAAACATGGCAAGCATTGTACTCGTTTTGATGATCCCTCAAAACCACGGCTTCAGTTTCCAAGAATGACCTACGGTAGCATAACTACTGTGTGTCAGACATGCCACTAAGTGTGTTTCCAGTCACACATTTTAATTGGAGAAAAGGATCAATAGTCTATCTACCTCAGATCACACAGAGGGTGGGGGAGCCCGTTTTTAAACCATCTGCCTCCAATTCCAGGTGCCAGGAGCCAGACTCAGCCTACAGGTCTCTTCTGCTCACCTGGAAGTGAAACCATGCGTCATGATTAGTGAAATCCTGTCTTCACTCATCAAGGTACCTTGAACACTTGCACGTCCTCCAAGTAGCACGTAGCATAAGCAAAAAGATGTTTGCCCCGGTATTGTCCAGGAACTTGGAATCAGCTGTGCCTAGGTAGGCGGAGCTGGTTTAGAGTGGAGAGGACCACCGATCTTCCACCTGGGCAAGTGCCTTTTGGCCTTCTGCCATCAGAGGGCCAAAAACTCCAGCCTGAGAATGTGCTGAGCCCTGTAGCCTATTACACCAGCTCAGAACAATGAGGAGCACATCTTTGTCCAATCACCTTGCCTCAAGCTCCCCATGACCCATACTGCCCTGCTTCTTTATTCTTTATCCCACAGATACCCCAAGCCCCTTGCTTTAGGGAAGGAGGATTGGAGACCTATTTTCACGTCACTTCCTCGCATGGCTGCCCTGTGAATAAACCTCCTCTTTGCTGCAAACCTCAGCATCTCACTGTTTTGGCTTGCTGCGCCTCAGACACAATGGTTGGGAGCAGTGGTAAAGGTCCCTTGCCTGTAAGGGAAGCTGGTAGGGCCTAGTAGTCACTTTGTGGATGTTTTCTCCTCCCGGGGGGCAGACGTCCTGCTCTTCCAGAAAGGGAGAAATGCAGGAGATGGACCCTTGCCCTCAGCATCACCGTCACCTAGGAGCTTCTTAGAAGGACAGAATCCAGGCCCCACCCAGAACTACTGAATACCAGCCTACATTTAACAAGATCCCCAAGGGAGGCACACCCATGTGAAATTTGGAGAGGCACCAAGCTGTCATCCTCTTCGCCGCAGCTAATGAAAACCAAGCAAAGATTCATCCCAAGCCTACTCTGCCTCAGTCAATTGGATATCATATGAGCTCATTTAATCCTCCCCAGAACCTGCAAATGAGACTGCACATGCCACGGAGCAACTAAGACCGTGCGCCACAACTACCGAGCCTGCGCTCTAGAGCCCGTGATCCAAAACTACTGAAGCCCACACACCTACCCTCCATGCTCAGCAACAACGAGAAGCCACCCCAATGAGAAGCCTGCGCACTGCAACAAAGAGTAGCCCCCGCTCACTGCAACTAGAGAAAGCCCGCACACAGCAATGAAGAGCCTATGCAGCCAAAAATAAATACATAAATAAACCTGTTAAAAAATAAAGCGTGTTTTAGTAACTTACTAAAAGGCACACAATCAGTAAATCTGAGCAAGAATTCAATGCCAAATCTGTCACACCGAAGTTTAAGCTAGTACTTGAGATTAATAAAAACAGCACTAAATTAAAAGTTCAGAGGTACTTTTTATTTCATACTCTTTCACTAACACTCTTTGGAGATAAATCATTTCATTTATATGGGCCTTCGTTTTACAACTATAACAGTTGGAAGCTTGACTAGATGATCTGTATGTAGTTTTCCAATTCTAAAATGTTCCACTAATTTGGATTCCTACAGTAATTGCTCTTGCAATACATGCATGCTGCCACCAAGTAGCAGTAGAGACTACTAGTTCCTTTTTTATCCCTAGTGGGGAGTGCATTTTGACATCAGACTTATCCGTCAATAGTACAACCTGTTAGTGTAACTATAAAATAACAGAATAATCTGGTATTCTCTCCTGCAAAGCAGAAGCTTTACATTGTGTCTGTGAGTCGTATCAGAATCACCTGTAGGTTTTGACACACAGAGGAAATCCAGAACCCACTGAATGAGAATCTTCAGAGACAGGACTTGGGCTTCTGGATTCTGGGGCTCCCATCATTTGTATATTTTATTTCATTTTATTTTTTGCCTATGTACAATATTAGTCACATCCTTTGGAATCTTTAAAAGTTTCTTTTTGTTTTAAATTTTAGAATATTCCATAATCTTCACCTACTTTTCATAAGGTGTTATCTGTTATGTTTATTCGATCTTGTGCTTCTCCTGGTTAAGACTTCATTATTTTTTTTTTTTCGGGGCCCTGCCTCATGTCTTGGAGGATCTTATTTCCCTGACCTGGGATTGGACCCCAGGGCCCCAGCAGTGAAAGCGCCAAGTTCTAACCACTGGAAAACCAGGGAATTCCCAAGGCTTCGTTTAAAATGACTTCTTTTCCCACTCTAATTCATTCCTGGGATGAATTTCATGTTTGAACATTAAAGCAACCTGGCATTACCAAAATAAAGCTACTTTGATTCTGATATATGATTGTTTTACATACCATGGGTACAGTTTGTGCTTCTGTTTACACATTTTGCATGCATTTTCAAAAGAGAAACTGGCCTGTGATTCTATTCTTGTAATATTCTTTATAGATTTTGTTTTGTTTTGTTTTTAAGATTCTATACTTTATTTTTTATTTATTTATTTGTGGCTGCATTGGGTCTTCATTGTTGCACGCGAGCTTTCTGTAGTTGTGGTGAGCGGGGGGCTATTCTTTGTTGTGGTGAGTAGGCTTCTCCTTGCGGTGGCCTGTCTTGTTGTGGAGCACGGGTTCTAGGCATGCAGGCTTCAGTAGTTGCGGCACACGGGCTCAGCAGTTGTGGCCCGCAGGCTCCAGAGCGCAGGCTCAGCAGTTGTGGCACGTGGGTGTAGCTGCTCCACGGCATGTGGGATCTTCCCCCACAAGGGCTCGAACCCATGTCCCCTGCATTGGGAGGTGGATTCTTAACCACTGCACCATCAGGGAAGCCCTTCTTTTTACTTTTGATCTGAAGCTTATGTTGGCCTTATAAATACTTTGAGCAATATATAGTTTTCTGTTTCCTGGAAGATTTTTATGTAAGATTACCAATACTTCTTCCCGAAATATTTGGAAGAAGTTACGTGGAAACCCATTTATCCCTGGAAATCATTTTCTGTAAAGGTACTTAACTAACAAACAACTTTTTGAGTAGATACAGGTGTTTTAGATATTTTTTCTTTGTTGGGTTAGTCTTGTTAGGTTGCATTTGTTAAGAATGTGTAATTTTGGATGAACTTTCAAATTTATAACTATAAAATTATCATAATTTTAACAGCTTTATTGGGATGTAATTTACATACCATAATTTCAACTCTTTTATGTATACAATTCAGTGGGTCTTAGTGTAACCACTAAAAGACTTGTGGAACCATCACGACAGTCCAATTGTAGATTTTTGTCCCCTCACAAAAAACCCATTACACATTAACAAGGTTTTTTCATTCTCCTCAACCCTCTCAGCCCTAGGCAACCACTAATCGACTTCCTGTCTCTACAGATTGGCTATTCTGGGCACTTCATATAAATGGCACCATACAATATGTGATCTTTTGTGATTGGCTGCTTTAACTTTACATAATGCTTTCATGGTTCATTCATGTTGTAACATGGATCAATATTTCATGCCTTTTTAGAGCTGAATGCTATTCTATTGTACGGCTATTCCACATTTTGTTTCTTCATTTATCAGATTGACATTTGAATTATTTCCACCTTTTGTTTTTAGAAATAGGTTTCCCTGAACATTCACGTACAAGCTTTTGTGCAGACATAAGTTTTCATTTCTCTTAGGTATATATTTAGTAATGGAACTGCTGGGTCATAGGGTAACTCGATGTTTAACACTTGCAGGAACTCTCAAGCTGTTTTGTAAAATGGCCGCGCCATTTTACATTCCCACCAGCAATGTATGTGGCTTTTAATCTCTTTTCTTACAGCCTAGCATGTCGTCTATGCTGGGAAACGTTTCACATGTAGTTGAGCAGGATGAGCATTTTACTGTTCGGTTGAGTATTCTCTAGACGTTTAGTAGGTCTTGTTAATTCATAGTCTTGTCCAAGTCTTCTATATCGTTGTTGATCTTCTGCCTAATTGTTCTATCCATTATTGACCGTGGAGTACTGAAGCCTCTACCTAATATTGTGCAATTATCTATTTCTTCCTTCAATTCTTCATGGGTGTTGGTATTTTCTTCTTCATGTACTTTGGTTTTATCTTATTCAGGGCAAATATGTTAAAAATTTTGGTATCTTCCCTTTTTTATCATAAAATGTCCCTTTTCATATCTAGTAACTCTTTTGTTTGTTTTAAAGTCTATATTTTCTGGTATTAGTATAGCCACTTCAGCATGCTTATGGTTGCTATTTGCATGCACCTCTTATGTTTCACTGAACTTTGTGAGAAGGCAGGGCCTGGGAGCTGCGGCCTCACACTCGGGCTCCAGAGGAAGATGTGTGTGACAGACCTCAAACTGACCCAAAACACGGAGCAAAACCAGCCATCTAGAGGTCTAAAAGAGAGCCACTGCAGCTACTAGCCCATAGGTCCAAGGAAAATAAATTCTTGTTTATGTAACTGAGTTTGGGGGCGATTTCTTCCAAAGCATTATCACAGCAAGAGCTGACTAACACCACATCCTCCAAATCATTGTTATGTAAATGGCTGCCACCAGGCCTACATGTAAGGTAACTGTGTACTCAAAATGTGAGAATTCTTGAACTCTTGGTGCCTCTCCAACACAATGTACATGGCTAAATTTCCGCCAGTAAGTTCACTAATATACCACAAAGATCTCCCTAAACTTTTATTAAATGCAATGCAAAGTTCTTTCTTTTCATTTTCTGCTTTGGCATAGTTAAAATGCTTTTTATCCATGTAAATCGGCTCTTGCTCTTTGGCTTCTGTGGTTAGAGTCTTTTGAACTCTTTGGCTTTTCAGCTCCTAGGCTGTAACGTTTGAATCAGCAAATGCCCCAAGGAGAAAAGCTGCAGCAAATGTCAAGCTTGCGTCTGTGTTTCCCTTCTCTCCACAACTTGGCCCACATGTCTTGGTGTCTCTCCAACATTCAGATGCCAGAGAACACATGTGTTCTTACTTTATCCAGGTTTTCTAAAATTTCTTTAGACTTCACCTGATCTTATGTTATTATTGAACTATCATCTCAATTACCACTAGGAAGAAAATTTACAATGTTTGAGAGAAAAGGGAACCCTGGTACACTGTTGGTAGGGATGTAAACTGGTGCAGCCACTGTGGAAAACAGTATGGAGGGTTCTCCAAAACCTAAAAAGAGAACTACTATATGACCTCGCAACTCCACTCTTAGGTATAAATCTGAAAAAACCAAAAACACGTGTTCTCAATAACATGTACTGGAAAAGATACATGCACCCCAATGTTCGCAGCATCCTTGTGTACAATTACCAAGATATGGAAGCAACCTAAGTGTCATCAAGAGATGAATAGATAAAGAAGATGTGGTACATATAACCAATGGCATACTACTCAGCCTTACAAAAGAACAAAACTTTGCCATTTGCAGCAACACAGATGGCCTTGGAGGGCATTGTGGTAAGTGAAATAAGTCAAACAGAAACAAATACTGTAGGATATCACCTATATATGGAATCTCAAAAATACAACTATCTAGCAAATATAACAAAACAGAAGGAGAGTTACAGATATAGAGAACAAACTAATGGTTGCCAGCGCAGAGGGGGAGGAAGGGGCAATACAGGGGTCGGGAAGTGAGAGATGTAAACTACTAGGTCCACAATAGGCTCAAGGATGTATTGTACAACACAGGGAATATAGGCAATATTTTGTAATAACTGTAAATGTAAAGTAACCTTTAAAAAGTATATAAACATGTTTTTAAAAGAAATCATACTGAAAATTGGAAACAATTTAAATATCCATCAACAGGAAAAAGCACATATAAATTATTGTATTTCCGTACATGGGAATCCTACATAGCGAGGAAAGTACGTGAACTAGACAGATCTTTACGTGTCAGCATGGATGAACCTAGCAAAGATAACACTAAATAAAGCAAGTAAGAAGACAAAATATAGAATACTATATGCGGTTTATGAATACTTAAAAATGTAGCATAAATAGAAAGATGTCCATGTCAGTGATGGAGACCAAGTTCAGAAGAGTGGTTACCCAGGGTCAGCTGGGGAGTGGCTGTGTTTGGGAAAGTGGTCACACCAGACTCTCCAACAGGAATGGAAATGTTTCAGTTCACACGCTGGCTGGAAGACAGAGGAGTGTCTGCGATGTTATAATGTGAGCATCTAGGGGATCTGATGCGCGGGAGATGGTAGAGGGTGGAGGCATCCAGAAGGTGGTGGTAGAAGAGGAACGTTGTACACAGAACGCCTAAGGCCTGACCAGAGGACAACCACTGTTCTAGAAACTGGACACAAATCCAACTTCTACGGCCAGCCCTAAAAGACAAACTGAGGCATATTTAAAATTTTAAGACTTTATGTGAGCAAAATTAGATTCAATTCAGGCACCACCAAAGTGGAAGCGGTGAGGAGCACTCCAGCCACAGGAGCTGCAGAGATGCTTATTTTAAAAGAGCAGAAGCAAAGCAAGGAAATGACTGATTTGCTATAGCTTTAAAGCCTAGTTGGTGGTTTGTGACTGGCTGTCCTCAGCGGTGTCCGTCACCCTGAGCCGTTGACGGGCTTAGATTTTCCTTGCTTTACATAGGCGGCCGCATCACTAGAGCCACCACAGTCTAACGGCCCCCTGCAGGGTTAATTTACTAACACCAATCGTCTGAGTCATTCCTCTTACTCAGTCACTTCACTTCCTACGCCTCAGTTTCTCTTCTGTAAAGTGGACATTCAGTAGTAAATTCTCTGTGGAGGTGTCAGTGCAAAACAAAGTGATTATTAGTAACCATGATCATGTCCTGAATACACTGAACACGTCACTGTTTGCCAACCACCGTGTCAAGTCAGCAGAGACAACAGAAATTAAGAGCTCTCCGCAAAAATTCACACACCCGTGCACCAGGTAACGGACCACAGGTAGACGTTCACTCAGCCTTTCATGTGTCCCTCACGGAGTGCACGCTCTCTCCTAGGCGGGGTGACCACAGACACTTAGCGGCAGTTTAATGACTTTTTAAATGCGTTGATACAACCATGTCTCACTTTTGTTTGGATCAGTCAGCAAACACTTTTTGTAAACCCCATACTCTCCACACCTCCTACCTTTCGCGCCACCCTAGTCTCGAATCTCCTGCCCCTGCTCCTCAGGCTGGGTCCCCATGGGAGGCGCGGCTGCGTGCTGACACACTGAGGAGCGGGCGGAGGTCTTCGATCCCCACCCACACAGCGCTGCCCACAGGTTTGAACCGCAGCGCGGAGAGCGAAGAGGTCTGAGCCAACATGAGCACGGCATTGAGGGGCCTGCCTAGCTGGGGCCAGTGGCCCTGTGTCTTCTGCCTGCAATGTGGGTCCTGCGCATGCTGCACCTGAGGGGCCGTGAGGCGAGCAGGGGCCACCAGGCAGGTGTGGACATCGTGTCCGCAGCCAGGGTCCCCGAGGCCATGCTGCGGCAATGATCACTTGCTGAATCTGAGCCGCGACAGTGCGGGCATATATAAGGGAAGTGCTGGAGAAAAACAGCAAGCAGGGAAGGGAGATGGAGATGGTTAGATGCTAGGAGGAGGCTGCTAGCTGAAACTAAGTGATCCCTGAGGACTTTCTGGGGAAGATAAAATTTAAGAGGGAGCAAGGAGCATATCTGGGAAGTGAATAGTACAGGTAGAGGGAACAGTCCGATGGAAAGTCAATGAGGCTAGAGTAGGCTGGAGTACCCAAGGAGCAGAAAGGATGGCAGTGTGTGGAAAACAGAGCAAGCAAAGTGGAGAGGAGAAGGAAACAGTCAGACACGAAACAGAGGTCCACAGTTCTAGGGCTCTGGAGGCACTTTGAGGACTTTGATTCTTCTGTGAAGAAGCCATTGAAGAGATTTCAGTGACATGATCTGACTTATGTTTTAACAGGATCTCTCTGGATGCCATGTTGATTAGAGAGTGTAGGAGAGTAAGGACAAGCCCCAGAAGACCAAGAGTTGATTCAAAGAAGTGATTACTCAAACATGGTCCCCCTCCTCAGTGAGGACGCAGAGCAGGAATCGGCAAATCATGGCCACAAATCAAATCAGGCTCTCAGCCTGGATCTGTGGGACTGTGAGCTAATAATGGTTCTCACGTTTAGAAAGCTTGTTGAAGAAGAAAGAGGAGAAGCTACAGAAGCTGTATATGGCCCACAAAGCCTAAGATATTTAAAATCCAGAAAATGCTTTCCAACACCTGATGTAAAGCATGTGGCTCGTAGGAGGTGCTCAACAAAATTTGGAAGAGGAATACAAGTGTCAATTAGTTCCTGAAAACACTGTAAAGTGATAGGTGTCAAGAAACATTTATCCCTTCACCCTTAACCTTCACAAATGATGCCATTTCCATCGAGCTATTGAAAAATATATTCTGGCTTTCAAAACAATAAACCAGGGGCCATTTTATCACATAAGTAAGGTCATAAGCAACTGTCGAGTAAAGTTGAAATAGCAACAAATCAAATAATAACAAAAAACATTTTTATAGACTTTTAAGCCTTACAAAGCATTTTCATGTTCATTCTCTAATTTAATCCTCAAATCTACTCCATGAGGTAGTTATTATTTTCCCTTTAGAAATGACCACATATTCCAATCCTCAGTGATTGCCCACGAAAAGCTGAAATCTTGAGTGTCACATCTATTAATGCCAAGGTTGGGTTTTTTTCCCATGGGAACATTGGATGCTAAAATCCACAGGGATTTTCAGCTCAAGATGGCAGACAAGGAAACATATTCACTTTCTGTTCCTCCTGAAACCATATTTAAACAATACTGTAGAAATACCAAACTTAATCAACCAATCAAAGCCAAGACATTTTGGAAGTCATCCACCACAGAAAGATTTCAACACATTTCGAGAAGGCAAACAATGAAATGGAGGAGCCATGAATAAAATAATGAAGAAAAGACTAACCCTAAGTAAGGTCTGCACAAAGCCAGTCAGCTTTGGCTGAGCTCTGGTTGTAGTAAAGGGCAGAGGAAAGAAGAGGGGCTGAAAACAAGGAGACAAAAGTTATTTTAGGAAAAAAAGATCATTTAATGAGCTCCAGGGAACACTCAGCCTGCTGCCATACTAACTCATGAATTACAATGGATTGTTGGTAAGCAAGATGAGAAAACAGGGAAGAAACCAAACAAACAAAAATCAAGACATTGTTTCTTACTGAACTCTCCTCAAATGAGATCGAGGAATTAGGGTTCCATGCCACAGCTGTAAATCATTTCTGCTCTTGGAGAGGTTAGAAAGGGCTTATAATATTTACCCTTTTCTTTCAGACATAATTTAGGTGTGAGCAAAAGCTTTTTGTGTCCTCCAACCCCAAAGTTTATTGGGGATGGAAGTCCAAATTTGCTGTGACATACCATAAAAAGAATCTCATGAGCAGAGGGTCCAACTAATTCTGGAATATATGAATTATGCCCAGTGTTATTTTCCATACACTTTGAACAAAACTATAGAAATACATTTTGACTGATCTATACGATTCTGGGTTCTGAAACTTCTACATGTCAGCTGTGTGATACATAACACACAATGTCAGCCCCAGGAGAGAGAAAACACTCCAATGAAGCAAGCCAAAGACACAAGTTTTAAACAAGGTCAAGTGATGTGTAGACCATCAGCTTCCAGCTCCTGAATAACAACACGTTTCCCTCGTCCTAGACACCCAAGAGTACGTCTCCTCTCTTGGGCATAAGAATGTCTCGAGTTACATATGTGTAATAAAGAGTGGACCCAGCTGGCCTACTCACAATGACCAAATTGTGTTGATCGTACTTTAAACCAATACATCGCTCCACGCTGAAGTTGCAATAAAGGATATATTGGCTTTCTAGACATGAATGAGACGCCTTGCTGGATATACTCCAGGAAGGCCAGAGAAACTGGCTTCTAATCCATACGGAACAATTCACTGGTGAATTTCTTTCAGGATAGCCCATGATTTATCTAGACTATAATCTTTACATATCTGGATCCTTCAAACTAGACAAAGGGAAAATCCGGCCTTCAAGCCTCAGTTAGACATGTGGAATGGCAGCACCAATGGTAGCACCAGCTGACAACTGGTGGTCCCTGACCTGTATCTTCTGAGATTAGAACACAGTGCGGTGGATGACCAATTCATGTGTTGAACAGAAGAAGACCTCCCACAGGGCAGTGTAGCTGTTCGTTACAGGTATGGCACTTAGGGCTAAGTACCATAAGGACTACAAGAAAAATTGAAAAACAAGGAACACATGAAGCATATATGATAAGGGGGCACCACAGTCCAGAACACGAGCTCTGGAATCACACAGGCTTGCTTCGAATCCCGGCTAAGCCACTACCATCTGTATACCCTGAAGAACAGTGCAAGGTTTAAATGTTGTCTGACCAAATTTCAAAAAAGAAGTGAAGAAAGAACCTACCTGCCAGGAAGGGACATCGTGGGGTGCAGCATGCAGTCGGATCAGGGCTCTGCATCTCCTGCTCAGAAACCTTCGCCACCTGGCTCACGGTGATGCTGGCAGCTGAGCAGCCCTGGAGAAGGCGATCCTGTCTCCAGGCCTCGCAGAGAAGCTGGGGAGGTCCCCGGAGGAGGTGGCCCACACCCTGGCAAGCTCTGGGTGCCTCCTGCCCTCAGCTCTGAGCAGCCTCTGGCCTCTGGGCCCCGTAGTGCGGAAGGGCTGGCCGATACATACGCGCAGCTGAGGGGCCTGCAGAGCCGGTGCCCAGGCAGGGTGAGCTCTGTAGGAGAAGGCCTCCACAGTTCCCAACAGTCTCTGCATGGTGGCCCATCCCGTGCCAAACACCTGCCACTCACAGCAAGAAGACCCAGCCACTAGAAAGTCCAGAAGGGGCCCCGCCTTTTGCCTTTGGGCTGGGGTTTCTCCACCAGCTGGGCTCGCATGTGCCCCATGACCACCCCCTGCCCCGCCCACCCTTTCTCTGTGACACGTACAATGGACATGTCACAGAGGCAGGTGGAGCCGTCAGATATAAAAGGAGTGAGAAGCTCTCCCACTGTCACTCTCTGCTCTCAGATCAGGCACGCAGCAGCTCTGATATGGAACCCATGGACACCACACCTCCTTCCCACGCCATCATCTACCATTCTGCTCCTGTTTTCCCCAGCACCCCATTTACGCCTTTGCCGGGCATCGGTGCTTCAGCAGGCAGCACGTCTGACCCCGAACCTATGGACACCACGCCTCCTTCCCACGCCGTCATCTTCCGTTCTGCTCCTGTTTTCTCCAGCACCCCATTTACGGCTTTGGCGGGCATCGGTGCTTCAGCAGGCAGCACCTCAGACCCCGAACCTATGGACACCACACCTCCTTCCCACGCCGTCATCTTCCATTCTGCTCCTGCTTTCTCCAGCACCCGTTCACGGCTTTGGCGGTCACGGCGTTGACGGGCATCGGTGCTTCGGCAGGCAGCACGTCTCACACCAAAGCTACGGACACCTCACCTCCTTTACAGGCTGACAAGACCCAACAGATAGACCAACACTTCAAAGTTATGACAGAAACTTGAGTAAGGTATACATTTGCAATTTCATTTATTATTATTAAAAAGCACAACTGTAGTGCTTAGACTATAACAAGTACTATTCTAAGTTCTTACCAAATATTAACCCACATATTCCTCATAATGGCAACCCTATAGGCAGGTAATGTTCTTTTCTTTTTGTCGTACGCAGGCCTCTCACTGTCGTGGCCTCTCCCGCTGCCGATCACAGGCTCTGGACACGCGGGCTCAGCGGCCATGGCTCACGGGCCCAACCGCTCCACGGCATGTGGGATCCTCCCGGACCGGGGCATGAACCCGTGCCCCTTGCATCAGCAGGCGGACTCCCAAACACTGCACCACTATGGAAGCCCGGCAGGTCATATTCATAATATTCACGTTTGGGGGGAAACTGAGGCCAGGAGACATTGAATAGCTTGCCTAATGCCACACAGTAAGTAGG
This sequence comes from Mesoplodon mirus, assembly GCF_964341445.2. Taxonomy (NCBI): domain Eukaryota; kingdom Metazoa; phylum Chordata; class Mammalia; order Artiodactyla; family Ziphiidae; genus Mesoplodon; species Mesoplodon mirus. The sequence goes on along the minus strand of NW_028295808.1, from coordinate 1,494,557 downwards.
TGGCAAAAACCCAGGAGTAAAACCAGACCGTCTAGACTTTCATCACTTTGCTGTGTCACCTTATTATAAGTTGTGGTTAGGGAAGGGACTAAATTGGCAAGACTCTGAACTCAAAGGAGAAGGGAGAAATGAGAAAATGAGTGATCCTGGAAACTAGAGAAGATTTAGGCTCAGAAATTTCTGATGATGAGACCCCGAAGATCAAGAACTTGGTTGGAATACTAACTTGGGGTAGTATCTGAATCCATTGAGAAATGGTTTTGTTTTGTGTAAAATTTAGAAAGGCCAGTTGGATGAAGATTAATGAAGAAAAAAGAAGGAAGGAAAAGGAAAAGGTGCCTTAAGTGAGACATAACCACTTCACTCTAAGTACTAGGGGTGTGGTCCTGTGGGAAAGGATGGAGCTCTCTCTACCAGGTTTGTCACCAGGATGAACAAGGAGAAACATGGCAAGCATTGTACTCGTTTTGATGATCCCTCAAAACCACGGCTTCAGTTTCCAAGAATGACCTACGGTAGCATAACTACTGTGTGTCAGACATGCCACTAAGTGTGTTTCCAGTCACACATTTTAATTGGAGAAAAGGATCAATAGTCTATCTACCTCAGATCACACAGAGGGTGGGGGAGCCCGTTTTTAAACCATCTGCCTCCAATTCCAGGTGCCAGGAGCCAGACTCAGCCTACAGGTCTCTTCTGCTCACCTGGAAGTGAAACCATGCGTCATGATTAGTGAAATCCTGTCTTCACTCATCAAGGTACCTTGAACACTTGCACGTCCTCCAAGTAGCACGTAGCATAAGCAAAAAGATGTTTGCCCCGGTATTGTCCAGGAACTTGGAATCAGCTGTGCCTAGGTAGGCGGAGCTGGTTTAGAGTGGAGAGGACCACCGATCTTCCACCTGGGCAAGTGCCTTTTGGCCTTCTGCCATCAGAGGGCCAAAAACTCCAGCCTGAGAATGTGCTGAGCCCTGTAGCCTATTACACCAGCTCAGAACAATGAGGAGCACATCTTTGTCCAATCACCTTGCCTCAAGCTCCCCATGACCCATACTGCCCTGCTTCTTTATTCTTTATCCCACAGATACCCCAAGCCCCTTGCTTTCGGGAAGGAGGATTGGAGACCTATTTTCACGTCACTTCCTCGCATGGCTGCCCTGTGAATAAACCTCCTCTTTGCTGCAAACCTCAGCATCTCACTGTTTTGGCTTGCTGCGCCTCAGACACAATGGTTGGGAGCAGTGGTAAAGGTCCCTTGCCTGTAAGGGAAGCTGGTAGGGCCTAGTAGTCACTTTGTGGATGTTTTCTCCTCCCGGGGGGCAGACGTCCTGCTCTTCCAGAAAGGGAGAAATGCAGGAGATGGACCCTTGCCCTCAGCATCACCGTCACCTAGGAGCTTCTTAGAAGGACAGAATCCAGGCCCCACCCAGAACTACTGAATACCAGCCTGCATTTAACAAGATCCCCAAGGGAGGCACACCCATGTGAAATTTGGAGAGGCACCAAGCTGTCATCCTCTTCGCCGCAGCTAATGAAAACCAAGCAAAGATTCATCCCAAGCCTACTCTGCCTCAGTCAATTGGATATCATATGAGCTCATTTAATCCTCCCCAGAACCTGCAAATGAGACTGCACATGCCACGGAGCAACTAAGACCGTGCGCCACAACTACCGAGCCTGCGCTCTAGAGCCCGTGAACCAAAACTACTGAAGCCCACACACCTACACTCCATGCTCAGCAACAACGAGAAGCCACCCCAATGAGAAGCCTGCGCACTGCAACAAAGAGTAGCCCCCGCTCACTGCAACTAGAGAAAGCCCACACACAGCAATGAAGAGCCTGTGCAGCCAAAAATAAATAAATAAATAAACCTGTTAAAAAATAAAGCGTGTTTTAGTAACTTACTAAAAGGCACACAATCAGTAAATCTGAGCAAGTATTCAATGCCAAATCTGTCACACTGAAGTTTAAGCTAGTACTTGAGATTAATAAAAACAGCACTAAATTAAAAGTTCAGAGATACTTTTTATTTCATACTCTTTCACTAACACTCTTTGGAGATAAATCATTTCATTTATATGGGCCTTCGTTTTTACAACTATAACAGTTGGAAGCTTGACTAGATGATCTGTATGTAGTTTCCCAATTCTAAAATGTTCCACTAATTTGGATTCCTACAATAATTGCTCTTGCAATACATGCATGCTGCCACCAAGTAGCAGTAGAGACTACTAGTTCCTTTTTTATCCCTAGTGGGGAGTGCATTTTGACATCAGACTTATCCGTCAATAGTACAACCTGTTAGTGTAACTATAAAATAACAGAATAATCTGGTATTCTCTCCTGCAAAGCAGAAGCTTTACATTGTGTCTGTGAGTCGTATCAGAATCACCTGTAGGTTTTGACACACAGAGGAAATCCAGAACCCACTGAATGAGAATCTTCAGAGACAGGACTTGGGCTTCTGGATTCTGGGGCTCCCATCATTTGTATATTTTATTTCATTTTATTTTTTGCCTATGTACAATATTAGTCACATCCTTTGGAATCTTTAAAAGTTTCTTTTTGTTTTAAATTTTAGAATATTCCATAATCTTCACCTACTTTTCATAAGGTGTTATCTGTTATGTTTATTCGATCTTGTGCTTCTCCTGGTTAAGACTTCATTATTTTTTTTTTGGGGGGCCCTGCCTCATGTCTTGGAGGATCTTATTTCCCTGACCTGGGATTGGACCCCAGGGCCCCAGCAGTGAAAGCGCCAAGTTCTAACCACTGGAAAACCAGGGAATTCCCAAGGCTTCGTTTAAAATGATTTCTTTTCCCACTCTAATTCATTCCTGGGATGAATTTCATGTTTGAACATTAAAGCAACCTGGCGTTACCAAAATAAAGCTACTTTGATTCTGATATATGATTGTTTTACATACCATGGGTACAGTTTGTGCTTCTGTTTACACATTTTGCATGCATTTTCAAAAGAGAAACTGGCCTGTGATTCTATTCTTGTAATATTCTTTATAGATTTTGTTTTGTTTTGTTTTTAAGATTCTATACTTTATTTTTTATTTATTTATTTGTGGCTGCATTGGGTCTTCATTGTTGCACGCGAGCTTTCTGTAGTTGTGGTGAGCGGGGGGCTATTCTTTGTTGTGGTGAGTAGGCTTCTCCTTGCGGTGGCCTGTCTTGTTGTGGAGCACGGGTTCTAGGCATGCAGGCTTCAGTAGTTGCGGCACACGGGCTCAGCAGTTGTGGCCCGCAGGCTCCAGAGCGCAGGCTCAGCAGTTGTGGCACGTGGGTGTAGCTGCTCCACGGCATGTGGGATCTTCCCCCACAAGGGCTCGAACCCATGTCCCCTGCATTGGGAGGTGGATTCTTAACCACTGCACCATCAGGGAAGCCCTTCTTTTTACTTTTGATCTGAAGCTTATGTTGGCCTTATAAATACTTTGAGCAATATATAGTTTTCTGTTTCCTGGAAGATTTTTATGTAAGATTACCAATACTTCTTCCCGAAATATTTGGAAGAAGTTACGTGGAAACCCATTTATCCCTGGAAATCATTTTCTGTAAAGGTACTTAACTATACAAACAACTTTTTGAGTAGATACAGGTGTTTTAGATACTTTTTCTTTGTTGGGTTAGTCTTGTTAGGTTGCATTTGTTAAGAATGTGTAATTTTGGATGAATTTTCAAATTTATAACTATAAAATTATCATAATTTTAACAGCTTTATTGGGATGTAATTTACATACCATAATTTCAACTCTTTTATGTATACAATTCAGTGGTTCTTAGTGTAACCACTAAAAGACTTGTGGAACCATCACGACAGTCCAATTGTAGATTTTTGTCCCCTCACAAAAAACCCATTACACATTAACAAGGTTTTTTCATTCTCCTCAACCCTCTCAGCCCTAGGCAACGACTAATCGACTTCCTGTCTCTACAGATTGGCTATTCTGGGCACTTCATATAAATGGCACCATACAATATGTGATCTTTTGTGATTGGCTGCTTTAACTTTACATAATGCTTTCATGGTTCATTCATGTTGTAACATGGATCAATATTTCATGCCTTTTTAGAGCTGAATGCTATTCTATTGTACGGCTATTCCACATTTTGTTTCTTCATTTATCAGATTGACATTTGAATTATTTCCACCTTTTGTTTTTAGAAATAGGTTTCCCTGAACATTCACGTACAAGCTTTTGTGCAGACATAAGTTTTCATTTCTCTTAGGTATATATTTAGTAATGGAACTGCTGGGTCATAGGGTAACTCGATGTTTAACACTTGCAGGAACTCTCAAGCTGTTTTGTAAAATGGCCGCGCCATTTTACATTCCCACCAGCAATGTATGTGGCTTTTAATCTCTTTTCTTACAGCCTAGCATGTCGTCTATGCTGGGAAACGTTTCACATGTAGTTGAGCAGGATGAGCATTTTACTGTTCGGTTGAGTATTCTCTAGACGTTTAGTAGGTCTTGTTAATTCATAGTCTTGTCCAAGTCTTCTATATCGTTGTTGATCTTCTGCCTAATTGTTCTATCCATTATTGACCGTGGAGTACTGAAGCCTCTACCTAATATTGTGCAATTATCTATTTCTTCCTTCAATTCTTCATGGGTGTTGGTATTTTCTTCTTCATGTACTTTGGTTTTATCTTATTCAGGGCAAATATGTTAAAAATTTTGGTATCTTCCCTTTTTTATCATAAAATGTCCCTTTTCATATCTAGTAACTCTTTTGTTTGTTTTAAAGTCTATATTTTCTGGTATTAGTATAGCCACTTCAGCATGCTTATGGTTGCTATTTGCATGCACCTCTTATGTTTCACTGAACTTTGTGAGAAGGCAGGGCCTGGGAGCTGCGGCCTCACACTCGGGCTCCAGAGGAAGATGTGTGTGACAGACCTCAAACTGACCCAAAACACGGAGCAAAACCAGCCATCTAGAGGTCTAAAAGAGAGCCACTGCAGCTACTAGCCCATAGGTCCAAGGAAAATAAATTCTTGTTTATGTAACTGAGTTTGGGGGCGATTTCTTCCAAAGCATTATCACAGCAAGAGCTGACTAACACCACATCCTCCAAATCATTGTTATGTAAATGGCTGCCACCAGGCCTACATGTAAGGTAACTGTGTACTCAAAATGTGAGAATTCTTGAACTCTTGGTGCCTCTCCAACACAATGTACATGGCTAAATTTCCGCCAGTAAGTTCACTAATATACCACAAAGATCTCCCTAAACTTTTATTAAATGCAATGCAAAGTTCTTTCTTTTCATTTTCTGCTTTGGCATAGTTAAAATGCTTTTTATCCATGTAAATCGGCTCTTGCTCTTTGGCTTCTGTGGTTAGAGTCTTTTGAACTCTTTGGCTTTTCAGCTCCTAGGCTGTAACGTTTGAATCAGCAAATGCCCCAAGGAGAAAAGCTGCAGCAAATGTCAAGCTTGCGTCTGTGTTTCCCTTCTCTCCACAACTTGGCCCACGTGTCTTGGTGTCTCTCCAACATTCAGATGCCAGAGAACACATGTGTTCTTACTTTATCCAGGTTTTCTAAAATTTCTTTAGACTTCACCTGATCTTATGTTATTATTGAACTATCATCTCAATTACCACTAGGAAGAAAATTTACAATGTTTGAGAGAAAAGGGAACCCTGGTACACTGTTGGTAGGGATGTAAACTGGTGCAGCCACTGTGGAAAACAGTATGGAGGGTTCTCCAAAACCTAAAAAGAGAACTACTATATGACCTCGCAACTCCACTCTTAGGTATAAATCTGAAAAAACCAAAAACACGTGTTCTCAATAACATGTACTGGAAAAGATACATGCACCCCAATGTTCGCAGCATCCTTGTGTACAATTACCAAGATATGGAAGCAACCTAAGTGTCATCAAGAGATGAATAGATAAAGAAGATGTGGTACATATAACCAATGGCATACTACTCAGCCTTACAAAAGAACAAAACTTTGCCATTTGCAGCAACACAGATGGCCTTGGAGGGCATTGTGGTAAGTGAAATAAGTCAAACAGAAACAAATACTGTAGGATATCACCTATATATGGAATCTCAAAAATACAACTATCTAGCAAATATAACAAAACAGAAGGAGAGTTACAGATATAGAGAACAAACTAATGGTTGCCAGCGCAGAGGGGGAGGAGGGGGCAATACAGGGGTCGGGAAGTGAGAGATGTAAACTACTAGGTCCACAATAGGCTCAAGGATGTATTGTACAACACAGGGAATATAGGCAATATTTTGTAATAACTGTAAATGTAAAGTAACCTTTAAAAAGTATATAAACATGTTTTTAAAAGAAATCATACTGAAAATTGGAAACAATTTAAATATCCATCAACAGGAAAAAGCACATATAAATTATTGTATTTCCGTACATGGGAATCCTACATAGCGAGGAAAGTACGTGAACTAGACAGATCTTTACGTGTCAGCATGGATGAACCTAGCAAAGATAACACTAAATAAAGCAAGTAAGAAGACAAAATATAGAATACTATATGCGGTTTATGAATACTTAAAAATGTAGCATAAATAGAAAGATGTCCATGTCAGTGATGGAGACCAAGTTCAGAAGAGTGTTTACCCCGGGAGAGCTGGGGAGTGGCTGGGTTTGGGAAAGTGGTCACACCAGACTCTTCAACAGGAATGGAAATGTTTCAGTTCACACGCTGGCTGGAAGACAGAGGAGTGTCTGCGATGTTATAATGTGAGCATCTAGGGGATCTGATGCACGGGAGATGGTAGAGGGTGGAGGCATCCAGAAGGTGGTGGTAGAAGAGGAACGTTGTACACAGAACGCCTAAGGCCTGACCAGAGGACAACCACTGTTCTAGAAACTGGACACAAATCCAACTTCTACGGCCAGCCCTAAAAGACAAACTGAGGCATATTTAAAATTTTAAGACTTTATGTGAGCAAAATTAGATTCAATTCAGGCACCACCAAAGTGGAAGCGGTGAGGAGCACTCCAGCCACAGGAGCTGCAGAGATGCTTATTTTAAAAGAGCAGAAGCAAAGCAAGGAAATGACTGATTTGCTATAGCTTTAAAGCCTAGTTGGTGGTTTGTGACTGGCTGTCCTCAGCGGTGTCCGTCACCCTGAGCCGTTGACAGGCTTAGATTTTCCTTGCTTTACATAGGCGGCCGCATCACTAGAGCCACCACAGTCTAACGGCCCCCTGCAGGGTTAATTTACTAACACCAATCGTCTGAGTCATTCCTCTTACTCAGTCACTTCACTTCCTACGCCTCAGTTTCTCTTCTGTAAAGTGGACATTCAGTAGTAAATTCTCTGTGGAGGTGTCAGTGCAAAACAAAGTGATTATTAGTAACCATGATCATGTCCTGAATACACTGAACACGTCACTGTTTGCCAACCACCGTGTCAAGTCAGCAGAGACAACAGAAATTTAGAGCTCTCCGCAAAAATTCACACACCCGTGCACCAGGTAACGGACCACAGGTAGACGTTCACTCAGCCTTTCATGTGTCCCTCACGGAGTGCACGCTCTCTCCTAGGCGGGGTGATCACAGACACTTAGCGGCAGTTTAATGACTTTTTAAATGCGTTGATACAACCATGTCTCACTTTTGTTTGGATCAGTCAGCAAACACTTTCTGTAAACCCCATACTCTCCACACCTCCTACCTTTCGCGCCACCCTAGTCTCGAATCTCCTGCCCCTGCTCCTCAGGCTGGCTCCCCATGGGAGGCGCGGCTGCGTGCTGACACACTGAGGAGCGGGCGGAGGTCTTCGATCCCCGCCCACACAGCGCTGCCCACAAGTTTGAACCGCAGCACGGAGAGCGATGAGGTCTGAGCCAACATGAGCACGGCATCGAGGGGCCTGCCTAGCTGGGGCCAGTGGCCCTGTGTCTTCTGCCTGCAATGTGGGTCCTGCGCATGCTGCACCTGAGGGGCCGTGAGGCGAGCAGGGGCCACCAGGCAGGTGTGGACATCGTGTCCGCAGCCAGGGTCCCCGAGGCCATGCTGCGGCAATGATCACTTGCTGAATCTGAGCCGCGACAGTGCGGGAATATATAAGGGAAGTGCTGGAGAAAAACAGCAAGCAGGGAAGGGAGATGGAGATGGTTAGATGCTAGGAGGAGGCTGCTAGCTGAAACTAAGTGATCCCTGAGGACTTTCTGGGGAAGATAAAATTTAAGAGGGAGCAAGGAGCATATCTGGGAAGTGAATAGTACAGGTAGAGGGAACAGTCCGATGGAAAGTCAATGAGGCTAGAGTAGGCTGGAGTACCCAAGGAGCAGAAAGGATGGCAGTGTGTGGAAAACAGAGCAAGCAAAGTGGAGAGGAGAAGGAAACAGTCAGACACGAAACAGAGGTCCACAGTTCTAGGGCTCTGGAGGCACTTTGAGGACTTTGATTCTTCTGTGAAGAAGCCATTGAAGAGATTTCAGTGACATGATCTGACTTATGTTTTAACAGGATCTCTCTGGATGCCATGTTGATTAGAGAGTGTAGGAGAGTAAGGACAAGCCCCAGAAGACCAAGAGTTGATTCAAAGAAGTGATTACTCAAACATGGTCCCCCTCCTCAGTGAGGACGCAGAGCAGGAATCGGCAAATCATGGCCACAAATCAAATCAGGCTCTCAGCCTGGATCTGTGGGACTGTGAGCTAATAATGGTTCTCACGTTTAGAAAGCTTGTTGAAGAAGAAAGAGGAGAAGCTACAGAAGCTGTATATGGCCCACAAAGCCTAAGATATTTAAAATCCAGAAAATGCTTTCCAACACCTGATGTAAAGCATGTGGCTCGTAGGAGGTGCTCAACAAAATTTGGAAGAGGAATACAAGTGTCAATTAGTTCCTGAAAACACTGTAAAGTGATAGGTGTCAAGAAACATTTATCCCTTCACCCTTAACCTTCACAAATGATGCCATTTCCATCGAGCTATTGAAAAATATATTCTGGCTTTCAAAACAATAAACCAGGGGCCATTTTATCACATAAGAAAGGTCATAAACAACTGTCGAGTAAAGTTGAAATAGCATCAAATCAAATAATAACAAAAAACATTTTTATAGACTTTTAAGCCTTACAAAGCATTTTCATGTTCATTCTCTAATTTAATCCTCAAATCTACTCCATGAGGTAGTTATTATTTTCCCTTTAGAAATGACCACATATTCCAATCCTCAGTGATTGCCCACGAAAAGCTGAAATCTTGAGTGTCACATCTATTAATGCCAAGGTTGGGTTTTTTTCCCATGGGAACATTGGATGCTAAAATCCACAGGGATTTTCAGCTCAAGATGGCAGACAAGGAAACATATTCACTTTCTGTTCCTCCTGAAACCATATTTAAACAATACTGTAGAAATACCAAACTTAATCAACCAATCAAAGCCAAGACATTTTGGAAGTCATCCACCACAGAAAGATTTCAACACATTTCGAGAAGGCAAACAATGAAATGGAGGAGCCATGAATAAAATAATGAAGAAAAGACTAACCCTAAGTAAGGTCTGCACAAAGCCAGTCAGCTTTGGCTGAGCTCTGGTTGTAGTAAAGGGCAGAGGAAAGAAGAGGGGCTGAAAACAAGGAGACAAAAGTTATTTTAGGAAAAAAAGATCATTTAATGAGCTCCAGGGAACACTCAGCCTGCTGCCATACTAACTCATGAATTACAATGGATTGTTGGTAAGCAAGATGAGAAAACAGGGAAGAAACCAAACAAACAAAAATCAAGACATTGTTTCTTACTGAACTCTCCTCAAATGAGATCGAGGAATTAGGGTTCCATGCCACAGCTGTAAATCATTTCTGCTCTTGGAGAGGTTAGAAAGGGCTTATAATATTTACCCTTTTCTTTCAGACATAATTTAGGTGTGAGCAAAAGCTTTTTGTGTCCTCCAACCCCAAAGTTTATTGGGGATGGAAGTCCAAATTTGCTGTGACATACCATAAAAAGAATCTCATGAGCAGAGGGTCCAACTAATTCTGGAATATATGAATTATGCCCAGTGTTATTTTCCATACACTTTGAACAAAACTATAGAAATACATTTTGACTGATCTATACGATTCTGGGTTCTGAAACTTCTACATGTCAGCTGTGTGATACATAACACACAATGTCAGCCCCAGGAGAGAGAAAACACTCCAATGAAGCAAGCCAAAGACACAAGTTTTAAACAAGGTCAAGTGATGTGTAGACCATCAGCTTCCAGCTCCTGAATAACAACACGTTTCCCTCGTCCTAGACACCCAAGAGTACGTCTCCTCTCTTGGGCATAAGAATGTCTCGAGTTACATATGTGTAATAAAGAGTGGACCCAGCTGGCCTACTCACAATGACCAAATTGTGTTGATCGTACTTTAAACCAATACATCGCTCCACGCTGAAGTTGCAATAAAGGATATATTGGCTTTCTAGACATGAATGAGACGCCTTGCTGGATATACTCCAGGAAGGCCAGAGAAACTGGCTTCTAATCCATACGGAACAATTCACTGGTGAATTTCTTTCAGGATAGCCCATGATTTATCTAGACTATAATCTTTACATATCTGGATCCTTCAAACTAGACAAAGGGAAAATCCGGCCTTCAAGCCTCAGTTAGACATGTGGAATGGCAGCACCAATGGTAGCACCAGCTGACAACTGGTGGTCCCTGACCTGTATCTTCTGAGATTAGAACACAGTGCGGTGGATGACCAATTCATGTGTTGAACAGAAGAAGACCTCCCACAGGGCAGTGTAGCTGTTCGTTACAGGTATGGCACTTAGGGCTAAGTACCATAAGGACTACAAGAAAAATTGAAAAACAAGGAACACATGAAGCATATATGATAAGGGGGCACCACAGTCCAGAACACGAGCTCTGGAATCACACAGGCTTGCTTCGAATCCCGGCTAAGCCACTACCATCTGTATACCCTGAAGAACAGTGCAAGGTTTAAATGTTGTCTGACCAAATTTCAAAAAAGAAGTGAAGAAAGAACCTACCTGCCAGGAAGGGACATCGTGGGGTGCAGCATGCAGTCGGATCAGGGCTCTGCATCTCCTGCTCAGAAACCTTCGCCACCTGGCTCACGGTGATGCTGGCAGCTGAGCAGCCCTGGAGAAGGCGATCCTGTCTCCAGGCCTCGCAGAGAAGCTGGGGAGGTCCCCGGAGGAGGTGGCCCACACCCTGGCAAGCTCTGGGTGCCTCCTGCCCTCAGCTCTGAGCAGCCTCTGGCCTCTGGGCCCCGTAGTGCGGAAGGGCTGGCCGATACATACGCGCAGCTGAGGGGCCTGCAGAGCCGGTGCCCAGGCAGGGTGAGCTCTGTAGGAGAAGGCCTCCACAGTTCCCAACAGTCTCTGCATGGTGGCCCATCCCGTGCCAAACACCTGCCACTCACAGCAAGAAGACCCAGCCACTAGAAAGTCCAGAAGGGGCCCCGCCTTTTGCCTTTGGGCTGGGGTTTCTCCACCAGCTGGGCTCGCATGTGCCCCCTGACCACCCCCTGCCCCGCCCGCCCTTTCTCTGTGACACGTACAATGGACATGTCACAGAGGCAGGTGGAGCCGTCAGATATAAAAGGAGTGAGAAGCTCTCCCACTGTCACTCTCTGCTCTCAGATCAGGCACGCAGCAGCTCTGATATGGAACCCATGGACACCACACCTCCTTCCCACGCCATCATCTACCATTCTGCTCCTGTTTTCCCCAGCACCCCATTTACGCCTTTGCCGGGCATCGGTGCTTCAGCAGGCAGCACGTCTGACCCCGAACCTATGGACACCACGCCTCCTTCCCACGCCGTCATCTTCCGTTCTGCTCCTGTTTTCTCCAGCACCCCATTTACGGCTTTGGCGGGCATCGGTGCTTCAGCAGGCAGCACCTCAGACCCCGAACCTATGGACACCACACCTCCTTCCCACGCCGTCATCTTCCATTCTGCTCCTGCTTTCTCCAGCACCCGTTCACGGCTTTGGCGGTCACGGCGTTGACGGGCATCGGTGCTTCGGCAGGCAGCACGTCTCACACCAAAGCTACGGACACCTCACCTCCTTTACAGGCTGACAAGACCCAACAGATAGACCAACACTTCAAAGTTATGACAGAAACTTGAGTAAGGTATACATTTGCAATTTCATTTATTATTATTAAAAAGCACAACTGTAGTGCTTAGACTATAACAAGTACTATTCTAAGTTCTTACCAAATATTAACCCACATATTCCTCATAATGGCAACCCTATAGGCAGGTAATGTTCTTTTCTTTTTGTCGTACGCAGGCCTCTCACTGTCGTGGCCTCTCCCGCTGCCGATCACAGGCTCTGGACACGCGGGCTCAGCGGCCATGGCTCACGGGCCCAACCGCTCCACGGCATGTGGGATCCTCCCGGACCGGGGCATGAACCCGTGCCCCTTGCATCAGCAGGCGGACTCCCAAACACTGCACCACTATGGAAGCCCGGCAGGTCATATTCATAATATTCACGTTTGGGGGGAAACTGAGGCCAGGAGACATTGAATAGCTTGCCTAATGCCACACAGTAAGTAGGTGGCAAAAACCCAGGAGTAAAACCAGACCGTCTAGACTTTCATCACTTTGCTGTGTCACCTTATTATAAGTTGTGGTTAGGGAAGGGACTAAATTGGCAAGACTCTGAACTCAAAGGAGAAGGGAGAAATGAGAAAATGAGTGATCCTGGAAACTAGAGAAGATTTAGGCTCAGAAATTTCTGATGATGAGACCCCGAAGATCAAGAACTTGGTTGGAATACTAACTTGGGGTAGTATCTGAATCCATTGAGAAATGGTTTTGTTTTGTGTAAAATTTAGAAAGGCCAGTTGGATGAAGATTAATGAAGAAAAAAGAAGGAAGGAAAAGGAAAAGGTGCCTTAAGTGAGACATAACCACTTCACTCTAAGTACTAGGGGTGTGGTCCTGTGGGAAAGGATGGAGCTCTCTCTACCAGGTTTGTCACCAGGATGAACAAGGAGAAACATGGCAAGCATTGTACTCGTTTTGATGATCCCTCAAAACCACGGCTTCAGTTTCCAAGAATGACCTACGGTAGCATAACTACTGTGTGTCAGACATGCCACTAAGTGTGTTTCCAGTCACACATTTTAATTGGAGAAAAGGATCAATAGTCTATCTACCTCAGATCACACAGAGGGTGGGGGAGCCCGTTTTTAAACCATCTGCCTCCAATTCCAGGTGCCAGGAGCCAGACTCAGCCTACAGGTCTCTTCTGCTCACCTGGAAGTGAAACCATGCGTCATGATTAGTGAAATCCTATCTTCACTCATCAAGGTACCTTGAACACTTGCACGTCCTCCAAGTAGCACGTAGCATAAGCAAAAAGATGTTTGCCCTGGTATTGTCCAGGAACTTGGAATCAGCTGTGCCTAGGTAGGCGGAGCTGGTTTAGAGTGGAGAGGACCACCGATCTTCCACCTGGGCAAGTGCCTTTTGGCCTTCTGCCATCAGAGGGCCAAAAACTCCAGCCTGAGAATGTGCTGAGCCCTGTAGCCTATTACACCAGCTCAGAACAATGAGGAGCACATCTTTGTCCAATCACCTTGCCTCAAGCTCCCCATGACCCATACTGCCCTGCTTCTTTATTCTTTATCCCACAGATACCCCAAGCCCCTTGCTTTCGGGAAGGAGGATTGGAGACCTATTTTCACGTCACTTCCTCGCATGGCTGCCCTGTGAATAAACCTCCTCTTTGCTGCAAACCTCAGCATCTCACTGTTTTGGCTTGCTGCGCCTCAGACACAATGGTTGGGAGCAGTGGTAAAGGTCCCTTGCCTGTAAGGGAAGCTGGTAGGGCCTAGTAGTCACTTTGTGGATGTTTTCTCCTCCCGGGGGGCAGACGTCCTGCTCTTCCAGAAAGGGAGAAATGCAGGAGATGGACCCTTGCCCTCAGCATCACCGTCACCTAGGAGCTTCTTAGAAGGACAGAATCCAGGCCCCACCCAGAACTACTGAATACCAGCCTGCATTTAACAAGATCCCCAAGGGAGGCACACCCATGTGAAATTTGGAGAGGCACCAAGCTGTCATCCTCTTCGCCGCAGCTAATGAAAACCAAGCAAAGATTCATCCCAAGCCTACTCTGCCTCAGTCAATTGGATATCATATGAGCTCATTTAATCCTCCCCAGAACCTGCAAATGAGACTGCACATGCCACGGAGCAACTAAGACCGTGCGCCACAACTACCGAGCCTGCGCTCTAGAGCCCGTGAACCAAAACTACTGAAGCCCACACACCTACACTCCATGCTCAGCAACAACGAGAAGCCACCCCAATGAGAAGCCTGCGCACTGCAACAAAGAGTAGCCCCCGCTCACTGCAACTAGAGAAAGCCCACACACAGCAATGAAGAGCCTGTGCAGCCAAAAATAAATAAATAAATAAACCTGTTAAAAAATAAAGCGTGTTTTAGTAACTTACTAAAAGGCACACAATCAGTAAATCTGAGCAAGTATTCAATGCCAAATCTGTCACACTGAAGTTTAAGCTAGTACTTGAGATTAATAAAAACAGCACTAAATTAAAAGTTCAGAGATACTTTTTATTTCATACTCTTTCACTAACACTCTTTGGAGATAAATCATTTCATTTATATGGGCCTTCGTTTTTACAACTATAACAGTTGGAAGCTTGACTAGATGATCTGTATGTAGTTTCCCAATTCTAAAATGTTCCACTAATTTGGATTCCTACAATAATTGCTCTTGCAATACATGCATGCTGCCACCAAGTAGCAGTAGAGACTACTAGTTCCTTTTTTATCCCTAGTGGGGAGTGCATTTTGACATCAGACTTATCCGTCAATAGTACAACCTGTTAGTGTAACTATAAAATAACAGAATAATCTGGTATTCTCTCCTGCAAAGCAGAAGCTTTACATTGTGTCTGTGAGTCGTATCAGAATCACCTGTAGGTTTTGACACACAGAGGAAATCCAGAACCCACTGAATGAGAATCTTCAGAGACAGGACTTGGGCTTCTGGATTCTGGGGCTCCCATCATTTGTATATTTTATTTCATTTTATTTTTTGCCTATGTACAATATTAGTCACATCCTTTGGAATCTTTAAAAGTTTCTTTTTGTTTTAAATTTTAGAATATTCCATAATCTTCACCTACTTTTCATAAGGTGTTATCTGTTATGTTTATTCGATCTTGTGCTTCTCCTGGTTAAGACTTCATTATTTTTTTTTGGGGGGGCCCTGCCTCATGTCTTGGAGGATCTTATTTCCCTGACCTGGGATTGGACCCCAGGGCCCCAGCAGTGAAAGCGCCAAGTTCTAACCACTGGAAAACCAGGGAATTCCCAAGGCTTCGTTTAAAATGATTTCTTTTCCCACTCTAATTCATTCCTGGGATGAATTTCATGTTTGAACATTAAAGCAACCTGGCGTTACCAAAATAAAGCTACTTTGATTCTGATATATGATTGTTTTACATACCATGGGTACAGTTTGTGCTTCTGTTTACACATTTTGCATGCATTTTCAAAAGAGAAACTGGCCTGTGATTCTATTCTTGTAATATTCTTTATAGATTTTGTTTTGTTTTGTTTTTAAGATTCTATACTTTATTTTTTATTTATTTATTTGTGGCTGCATTGGGTCTTCATTGTTGCACGCGAGCTTTCTGTAGTTGTGGTGAGCGGGGGGCTATTCTTTGTTGTGGTGAGTAGGCTTCTCCTTGCGGTGGCCTGTCTTGTTGTGGAGCACGGGTTCTAGGCATGCAGGCTTCAGTAGTTGCGGCACACGGGCTCAGCAGTTGTGGCCCGCAGGCTCCAGAGCGCAGGCTCAGCAGTTGTGGCACGTGGGTGTAGCTGCTCCACGGCATGTGGGATCTTCCCCCACAAGGGCTCGAACCCATGTCCCCTGCATTGGGAGGTGGATTCTTAACCACTGCACCATCAGGGAAGCCCTTCTTTTTACTTTTGATCTGAAGCTTATGTTGGCCTTATAAATACTTTGAGCAATATATAGTTTTCTGTTTCCTGGAAGATTTTTATGTAAGATTACCAATACTTCTTCCCGAAATATTTGGAAGAAGTTACGTGGAAACCCATTTATCCCTGGAAATCATTTTCTGTAAAGGTACTTAACTATACAAACAACTTTTTGAGTAGATACAGGTGTTTTAGATACTTTTTCTTTGTTGGGTTAGTCTTGTTAGGTTGCATTTGTTAAGAATGTGTAATTTTGGATGAATTTTCAAATTTATAACTATAAAATTATCATAATTTTAACAGCTTTATTGGGATGTAATTTACATACCATAATTTCAACTCTTTTATGTATACAATTCAGTGGTTCTTAGTGTAACCACTAAAAGACTTGTGGAACCATCACGACAGTCCAATTGTAGATTTTTGTCCCCTCACAAAAAACCCATTACACATTAACAAGGTTTTTTCATTCTCCTCAACCCTCTCAGCCCTAGGCAACGACTAATCGACTTCCTGTCTCTACAGATTGGCTATTCTGGGCACTTCATATAAATGGCACCATACAATATGTGATCTTTTGTGATTGGCTGCTTTAACTTTACATAATGCTTTCATGGTTCATTCATGTTGTAACATGGATCAATATTTCATGCCTTTTTAGAGCTGAATGCTATTCTATTGTACGGCTATTCCACATTTTGTTTCTTCATTTATCAGATTGACATTTGAATTATTTCCACCTTTTGTTTTTAGAAATAGGTTTCCCTGAACATTCACGTACAAGCTTTTGTGCAGACATAAGTTTTCATTTCTCTTAGGTATATATTTAGTAATGGAACTGCTGGGTCATAGGGTAACTCGATGTTTAACACTTGCAGGAACTCTCAAGCTGTTTTGTAAAATGGCCGCGCCATTTTACATTCCCACCAGCAATGTATGTGGCTTTTAATCTCTTTTCTTACAGCCTAGCATGTCGTCTATGCTGGGAAACGTTTCACATGTAGTTGAGCAGGATGAGCATTTTACTGTTCGGTTGAGTATTCTCTAGACGTTTAGTAGGTCTTGTTAATTCATAGTCTTGTCCAAGTCTTCTATATCGTTGTTGATCTTCTGCCTAATTGTTCTATCCATTATTGACCGTGGAGTACTGAAGCCTCTACCTAATATTGTGCAATTATCTATTTCTTCCTTCAATTCTTCATGGGTGTTGGTATTTTCTTCTTCATGTACTTTGGTTTTATCTTATTCAGGGCAAATATGTTAAAAATTTTGGTATCTTCCCTTTTTTATCATAAAATGTCCCTTTTCATATCTAGTAACTCTTTTGTTTGTTTTAAAGTCTATATTTTCTGGTATTAGTATAGCCACTTCAGCATGCTTATGGTTGCTATTTGCATGCACCTCTTATGTTTCACTGAACTTTGTGAGAAGGCAGGGCCTGGGAGCTGCGGCCTCACACTCGGGCTCCAGAGGAAGATGTGTGTGACAGACCTCAAACTGACCCAAAACACGGAGCAAAACCAGCCATCTAGAGGTCTAAAAGAGAGCCACTGCAGCTACTAGCCCATAGGTCCAAGGAAAATAAATTCTTGTTTATGTAACTGAGTTTGGGGGCGATTTCTTCCAAAGCATTATCACAGCAAGAGCTGACTAACACCACATCCTCCAAATCATTGTTATGTAAATGGCTGCCACCAGGCCTACATGTAAGGTAACTGTGTACTCAAAATGTGAGAATTCTTGAACTCTTGGTGCCTCTCCAACACAATGTACATGGCTAAATTTCCGCCAGTAAGTTCACTAATATACCACAAAGATCTCCCTAAACTTTTATTAAATGCAATGCAAAGTTCTTTCTTTTCATTTTCTGCTTTGGCATAGTTAAAATGCTTTTTATCCATGTAAATCGGCTCTTGCTCTTTGGCTTCTGTGGTTAGAGTCTTTTGAACTCTTTGGCTTTTCAGCTCCTAGGCTGTAACGTTTGAATCAGCAAATGCCCCAAGGAGAAAAGCTGCAGCAAATGTCAAGCTTGCGTCTGTGTTTCCCTTCTCTCCACAACTTGGCCCACGTGTCTTGGTGTCTCTCCAACATTCAGATGCCAGAGAACACATGTGTTCTTACTTTATCCAGGTTTTCTAAAATTTCTTTAGACTTCACCTGATCTTATGTTATTATTGAACTATCATCTCAATTACCACTAGGAAGAAAATTTACAATGTTTGAGAGAAAAGGGAACCCTGGTACACTGTTGGTAGGGATGTAAACTGGTGCAGCCACTGTGGAAAACAGTATGGAGGGTTCTCCAAAACCTAAAAAGAGAACTACTATATGACCTCGCAACTCCACTCTTAGGTATAAATCTGAAAAAACCAAAAACACGTGTTCTCAATAACATGTACTGGAAAAGATACATGCACCCCAATGTTCGCAGCATCCTTGTGTACAATTACCAAGATATGGAAGCAACCTAAGTGTCATCAAGAGATGAATAGATAAAGAAGATGTGGTACATATAACCAATGGCATACTACTCAGCCTTACAAAAGAACAAAACTTTGCCATTTGCAGCAACACAGATGGCCTTGGAGGGCATTGTGGTAAGTGAAATAAGTCAAACAGAAACAAATACTGTAGGATATCACCTATATATGGAATCTCAAAAATACAACTATCTAGCAAATATAACAAAACAGAAGGAGAGTTACAGATATAGAGAACAAACTAATGGTTGCCAGCGCAGAGGGGGAGGAGGGGGCAATACAGGGGTCGGGAAGTGAGAGATGTAAACTACTAGGTCCACAATAGGCTCAAGGATGTATTGTACAACACAGGGAATATAGGCAATATTTTGTAATAACTGTAAATGTAAAGTAACCTTTAAAAAGTATATAAACATGTTTTTAAAAGAAATCATACTGAAAATTGGAAACAATTTAAATATCCATCAACAGGAAAAAGCACATATAAATTATTGTATTTCCGTACATGGGAATCCTACATAGCGAGGAAAGTACGTGAACTAGACAGATCTTTACGTGTCAGCATGGATGAACCTAGCAAAGATAACACTAAATAAAGCAAGTAAGAAGACAAAATATAGAATACTATATGCGGTTTATGAATACTTAAAAATGTAGCATAAATAGAAAGATGTCCATGTCAGTGATGGAGACCAAGTTCAGAAGAGTGTTTACCCCGGGAGAGCTGGGGAGTGGCTGGGTTTGGGAAAGTGGTCACACCAGACTCTTCAACAGGAATGGAAATGTTTCAGTTCACACGCTGGCTGGAAGACAGAGGAGTGTCTGCGATGTTATAATGTGAGCATCTAGGGGATCTGATGCACGGGAGATGGTAGAGGGTGGAGGCATCCAGAAGGTGGTGGTAGAAGAGGAACGTTGTACACAGAACGCCTAAGGCCTGACCAGAGGACAACCACTGTTCTAGAAACTGGACACAAATCCAACTTCTACGGCCAGCCCTAAAAGACAAACTGAGGCATATTTAAAATTTTAAGACTTTATGTGAGCAAAATTAGATTCAATTCAGGCACCACCAAAGTGGAAGCGGTGAGGAGCACTCCAGCCACAGGAGCTGCAGAGATGCTTATTTTAAAAGAGCAGAAGCAAAGCAAGGAAATGACTGATTTGCTATAGCTTTAAAGCCTAGTTGGTGGTTTGTGACTGGCTGTCCTCAGCGGTGTCCGTCACCCTGAGCCGTTGACAGGCTTAGATTTTCCTTGCTTTACATAGGCGGCCGCATCACTAGAGCCACCACAGTCTAACGGCCCCCTGCAGGGTTAATTTACTAACACCAATCGTCTGAGTCATTCCTCTTACTCAGTCACTTCACTTCCTACGCCTCAGTTTCTCTTCTGTAAAGTGGACATTCAGTAGTAAATTCTCTGTGGAGGTGTCAGTGCAAAACAAAGTGATTATTAGTAACCATGATCATGTCCTGAATACACTGAACACGTCACTGTTTGCCAACCACCGTGTCAAGTCAGCAGAGACAACAGAAATTTAGAGCTCTCCGCAAAAATTCACACACCCGTGCACCAGGTAACGGACCACAGGTAGACGTTCACTCAGCCTTTCATGTGTCCCTCACGGAGTGCACGCTCTCTCCTAGGCGGGGTGATCACAGACACTTAGCGGCAGTTTAATGACTTTTTAAATGCGTTGATACAACCATGTCTCACTTTTGTTTGGATCAGTCAGCAAACACTTTCTGTAAACCCCATACTCTCCACACCTCCTACCTTTCGCGCCACCCTAGTCTCGAATCTCCTGCCCCTGCTCCTCAGGCTGGCTCCCCATGGGAGGCGCGGCTGCGTGCTGACACACTGAGGAGCGGGCGGAGGTCTTCGATCCCCGCCCACACAGCGCTGCCCACAAGTTTGAACCGCAGCACGGAGAGCGATGAGGTCTGAGCCAACATGAGCACGGCATCGAGGGGCCTGCCTAGCTGGGGCCAGTGGCCCTGTGTCTTCTGCCTGCAATGTGGGTCCTGCGCATGCTGCACCTGAGGGGCCGTGAGGCGAGCAGGGGCCACCAGGCAGGTGTGGACATCGTGTCCGCAGCCAGGGTCCCCGAGGCCATGCTGCGGCAATGATCACTTGCTGAATCTGAGCCGCGACAGTGCGGGAATATATAAGGGAAGTGCTGGAGAAAAACAGCAAGCAGGGAAGGGAGATGGAGATGGTTAGATGCTAGGAGGAGGCTGCTAGCTGAAACTAAGTGATCCCTGAGGACTTTCTGGGGAAGATAAAATTTAAGAGGGAGCAAGGAGCATATCTGGGAAGTGAATAGTACAGGTAGAGGGAACAGTCCGATGGAAAGTCAATGAGGCTAGAGTAGGCTGGAGTACCCAAGGAGCAGAAAGGATGGCAGTGTGTGGAAAACAGAGCAAGCAAAGTGGAGAGGAGAAGGAAACAGTCAGACACGAAACAGAGGTCCACAGTTCTAGGGCTCTGGAGGCACTTTGAGGACTTTGATTCTTCTGTGAAGAAGCCATTGAAGAGATTTCAGTGACATGATCTGACTTATGTTTTAACAGGATCTCTCTGGATGCCATGTTGATTAGAGAGTGTAGGAGAGTAAGGACAAGCCCCAGAAGACCAAGAGTTGATTCAAAGAAGTGATTACTCAAACATGGTCCCCCTCCTCAGTGAGGACGCAGAGCAGGAATCGGCAAATCATGGCCACAAATCAAATCAGGCTCTCAGCCTGGATCTGTGGGACTGTGAGCTAATAATGGTTCTCACGTTTAGAAAGCTTGTTGAAGAAGAAAGAGGAGAAGCTACAGAAGCTGTATATGGCCCACAAAGCCTAAGATATTTAAAATCCAGAAAATGCTTTCCAACACCTGATGTAAAGCATGTGGCTCGTAGGAGGTGCTCAACAAAATTTGGAAGAGGAATACAAGTGTCAATTAGTTCCTGAAAACACTGTAAAGTGATAGGTGTCAAGAAACATTTATCCCTTCACCCTTAACCTTCACAAATGATGCCATTTCCATCGAGCTATTGAAAAATATATTCTGGCTTTCAAAACAATAAACCAGGGGCCATTTTATCACATAAGTAAGGTCATAAGCAACTGTCGAGTAAAGTTGAAATAGCAACAAATCAAATAATAACAAAAAACATTTTTATAGACTTTTAAGCCTTACAAAGCATTTTCATGTTCATTCTCTAATTTAATCCTCAAATCTACTCCATGAGGTAGTTATTATTTTCCCTTTAGAAATGACCACATATTCCAATCCTCAGTGATTGCCCACGAAATGCTGAAATCTTGAGTGTCACATCTATTAAGGCCAAGGTTGGGTTTTTTTCCCATGGGAACATTGGATGCTAAAATCCACAGGGATTTTCAGCTCAAGATGGCAGACAAGGAAACATATTCACTTTCTGTTCCTCCTGAAACCATATTTAAACAATACTGTAGAAATACCAAACTTAATCAACCAATCAAAGCCAAGACATTTTGGAAGTCATCCACCACAGAAAGATTTCAACACATTTCGAGAAGGCAAACAATGAAATGGAGGAGCCATGAATAAAATAATGAAGAAAAGACTAACCCTAAGTAAGGTCTGCACAAAGCCAGTCAGCTTTGGCTGAGCTCTGGTTGTAGTAAAGGGCAGAGGAAAGAAGAGGGGCTGAAAACAAGGAGACAAAAGTTATTTTAGGAAAAAAAGATCATTTAATGAGCTCCAGGGAACACTCAGCCTGCTGCCATACTAACTCATGAATTACAATGGATTGTTGGTAAGCAAGATGAGAAAACAGGGAAGAAACCAAACAAACAAACATCAAGACATTGTTTCTTACTGAACTCTCCTCAAATGAGATCGAGGAATTAGGGTTCCATGCCACAGCTGTAAATCATTTCTGCTCTTGGAGAGGTTAGAAAGGGCTTATAATATTTACCCTTTTCTTTCAGACATAATTTAGGTGTGAGCAAAAGCTTTTTGTGTCCTCCAACCCCAAAGTTTATTGGGGATGGAAGTCCAAATTTGCTGTGACATACCATAAAAAGAATCTCATGAGCAGAGGGTCCAACTAATTCTGGAATATATGAATTATGCCCAGTGTTATTTTCCATACACTTTGAACAAAACTATAGAAATACATTTTGACTGATCTATACGATTCTGGGTCCTGAAACTTCTACATGTCACCTGTGTGATACATAACGCACAATGTCAGCCCCAGGAGAGAGAAAACACTCCAATGAAGCAAGCCAAAGACACAAGTTTTAAACAAGGTCAAGTGATGTGTAGACCATCAGCTTCCAGCTCCTGAATAACAACACATGTTTCCCTCGTCCTAGACACCCAAGAGTACGTCTCCTCTCTTGGGCATAAGAATGTCTCGAGTTACATATGTGTAATAAAGAGTGGACCCAGCTGGCCTACTCACAATGACCAAATTGTGTTGATCGTACTTTAAACCAATACATCGCTCCACGCTGAAGTTGCAATAAAGGATATATTGGCTTTCTAGACATGAATGAGACGCCTTGCTGGATATACTCCAGGAAGGCCAGAGAAACTGGCTTCTAATCCATACGGAACAATTCACTGGTGAATTTCTTTCAGGATAGCCCATGATTTATCTAGACTATAATCTTTACATATCTGGATCCTTCAAACTAGACAAAGGGAAAATCCGGCCTTCAAGCCTCAGTTAGACATGTGGAATGGCAGCACCAATGGTAGCACCAGCTGACAACTGGTGGTCCCTGACCTGTATCTTCTGAGATTAGAACACAGTGCGGTGGATGACCAATTCATGTGTTGAACAGAAGAAGACCTCCCACAGGGCAGTGTAGCTGTTCGTTACAGGTATGGCACTTAGGGCTAAGTACCATAAGGACTACAAGAAAAATTGAAAAACAAGGAACACATGAAGCATATATGATAAGGGGGCACCACAGTCCAGAACACGAGCTCTGGAATCACACAGGCTTGCTTCGAATCCCGGCTAAGCCACTACCATCTGTATACCCTGAAGAACAGTGCAAGGTTTAAATGTTGTCTGACCAAATTTCAAAAAAGAAGTGAAGAAAGAACCTACCTGCCAGGAAGGGACATCGTGGGGTGCAGCATGCAGTCGGATCAGGGCTCTGCATCTCCTGCTCAGAAACCTTCGCCACCTGGCTCACGGTGATGCTGGCAGCTGAGCAGCCCTGGAGAAGGCGATCCTGTCTCCAGGCCTCGCAGAGAAGCTGGGGAGGTCCCCGGAGGAGGTGGCCCACACCCTGGCAAGCTCTGGGTGCCTCCTGCCCTCAGCTCTGAGCAGCCTCTGGCCTCTGGGCCCCGTAGTGCGGAAGGGCTGGCCGATACATACGCGCAGCTGAGGGGCCTGCAGAGCCGGTGCCCAGGCAGGGTGAGCTCTGTAGGAGAAGGCCTCCACAGTTCCCAACAGTCTCTGCATGGTGGCCCATCCCGTGCCAAACACCTGCCACTCACAGCAAGAAGACCCAGCCACTAGAAAGTCCAGAAGGGGCCCCGCCTTTTGCCTTTGGGCTGGGGTTTCTCCACCAGCTGGGCTCGCATGTGCCCCCTGACCACCCCCTGCCCCGCCCGCCCTTTCTCTGTGACACGTACAATGGACATGTCACAGAGGCAGGTGGAGCCGTCAGATATAAAAGGAGTGAGAAGCTCTCCCACTGTCACTCTCTGCTCTCAGATCAGGCACGCAGCAGCTCTGATATGGAACCCATGGACACCACACCTCCTTCCCACGCCATCATCTACCATTCTGCTCCTGTTTTCCCCAGCACCCCATTTACGCCTTTGCCGGGCATCGGTGCTTCAGCAGGCAGCACGTCTGACCCCGAACCTATGGACACCACGCCTCCTTCCCACGCCGTCATCTTCCGTTCTGCTCCTGTTTTCTCCAGCACCCCATTTACGGCTTTGGCGGGCATCGGTGCTTCAGCAGGCAGCACCTCAGACCCCGAACCTATGGACACCACACCTCCTTCCCACGCCGTCATCTTCCATTCTGCTCCTGCTTTCTCCAGCACCCGTTCACGGCTTTGGCGGTCACGGCGTTGACGGGCATCGGTGCTTCGGCAGGCAGCACGTCTCACACCAAAGCTACGGACACCTCACCTCCTTTACAGGCTGACAAGACCCAACAGATAGACCAACACTTCAAAGTTATGACAGAAACTTGAGTAAGGTATACATTTGCAATTTCATTTATTATTATTAAAAAGCACAACTGTAGTGCTTAGACTATAACAAGTACTATTCTAAGTTCTTACCAAATATTAACCCACATATTCCTCATAATGGCAACCCTATAGGCAGGTAATGTTCTTTTCTTTTTGTCGTACGCAGGCCTCTCACTGTCGTGGCCTCTCCCGCTGCCGATCACAGGCTCTGGACACGCGGGCTCAGCGGCCATGGCTCACGGGCCCAACCGCTCCACGGCATGTGGGATCCTCCCGGACCGGGGCATGAACCCGTGCCCCTTGCATCAGCAGGCGGACTCCCAAACACTGCACCACTATGGAAGCCCGGCAGGTCATATTCGTAATATTCACGTTTGGGGGGAAACTGAGGCCAGGAGACATTGAATAGCTTGCCTAATGCCACACAGTAAGTAGGTGGCAAAAACCCAGGAGTAAAACCAGACCGTCTAGACTTTCATCACTTTGCTGTGTCACCTTATTATAAGTTGTGGTTAGGGAAGGGACTAAATTGGCAAGACTCTGAACTCAAAGGAGAAGGGAGAAATGAGAAAATGAGTGATCCTGGAAACTAGAGAAGATTTAGGCTCAGAAATTTCTGATGATGAGACCCCGAAGATCAAGAACTTGGTTGGAATACTAACTTGGGGTAGTATCTGAATCCATTGAGAAATGGTTTTGTTTTGTGTAAAATTTAGAAAGGCCAGTTGGATGAAGATTAATGAAGAAAAAAGAAGGAAGGAAAAGGAAAAGGTGCCTTAAGTGAGACATAACCACTTCACTCTAAGTACTAGGGGTGTGGTCCTGTGGGAAAGGATGGAGCTCTCTCTACCAGGTTTGTCACCAGGATGAACAAGGAGAAACATGGCAAGCATTGTACTCGTTTTGATGATCCCTCAAAACCACGGCTTCAGTTTCCAAGAATGACCTACGGTAGCATAACTACTGTGTGTCAGACATGCCACTAAGTGTGTTTCCAGTCACACATTTTAATTGGAGAAAAGGATCAATAGTCTATCTACCTCAGATCACACAGAGGGTGGGGGAGCCCGTTTTTAAACCATCTGCCTCCAATTCCAGGTGCCAGGAGCCAGACTCAGCCTACAGGTCTCTTCTGCTCACCTGGAAGTGAAACCATGCGTCATGATTAGTGAAATCCTGTCTTCACTCATCAAGGTACCTTGAACACTTGCACGTCCTCCAAGTAGCACGTAGCATAAGCAAAAAGATGTTTGCCCCGGTATTGTCCAGGAACTTGGAATCAGCTGTGCCTAGGTAGGCGGAGCTGGTTTAGAGTGGAGAGGACCACCGATCTTCCACCTGGGCAAGTGCCTTTTGGCCTTCTGCCATCAGAGGGCCAAAAACTCCAGCCTGAGAATGTGCTGAGCCCTGTAGCCTATTACACCAGCTCAGAACAATGAGGAGCACATCTTTGTCCAATCACCTTGCCTCAAGCTCCCCATGACCCATACTGCCCTGCTTCTTTATTCTTTATCCCACAGATACCCCAAGCCCCTTGCTTTCGGGAAGGAGGATTGGAGACCTATTTTCACGTCACTTCCTCGCATGGCTGCCCTGTGAATAAACCTCCTCTTTGCTGCAAACCTCAGCATCTCACTGTTTTGGCTTGCTGCGCCTCAGACACAATGGTTGGGAGCAGTGGTAAAGGTCCCTTGCCTGTAAGGGAAGCTGGTAGGGCCTAGTAGTCACTTTGTGGATGTTTTCTCCTCCCGGGGGGGAGACGTCCTGCTCTTCCGGAAAGGGAGAAATGCAGGAGCTGGACCCTTGCCCTCAGCATCACCGTCACCTAGGAGCTTCTTAGAAGGACAGAATCCAGGCCCCACCCAGAACTACTGAATACCAGCCTACATTTAACAAGATCCCCAAGGGAGGCACACCCATGTGAAATTTGGAGAGGCACCAAGCTGTCATCCTCTTCGCCGCAGCTAATGAAAACCAAGCAAAGATTCATCCCAAGCCTACTCTGCCTCAGTCAATTGGATATCATATGAGCTCATTTAATCCTCCCCAGAACCTGCAAATGAGACTGCACATGCCACGGAGCAACTAAGACCGTGCGCCACAACTACCGAGCCTGCGCTCTAGAGCCCGTGAACCAAAACTACTGAAGCCCACACACCTACACTCCATGCTCAGCAACAACGAGAAGCCACCCCAATGAGAAGCCTGCGCACTGCAACAAAGAGTAGCCCCCGCTCACTGCAACTAGAGAAAGCCCACACACAGCAATGAAGAGCCTGTGCAGCCAAAAATAAATAAATAAATAAACCTGTTAAAAAATAAAGCGTGTTTTAGTAACTTACTAAAAGGCACACAATCAGTAAATCTGAGCAAGTATTCAATGCCAAATCTGTCACACTGAAGTTTAAGCTAGTACTTGAGATTAATAAAAACAGCACTAAATTAAAAGTTCAGAGATACTTTTTATTTCATACTCTTTCACTAACACTCTTTGGAGATAAATCATTTCATTTATATGGGCCTTCGTTTTTACAACTATAACAGTTGGAAGCTTGACTAGATGATCTGTATGTAGTTTCCCAATTCTAAAATGTTCCACTAATTTGGATTCCTACAATAATTGCTCTTGCAATACATGCATGCTGCCACCAAGTAGCAGTAGAGACTACTAGTTCCTTTTTTATCCCTAGTGGGGAGTGCATTTTGACATCAGACTTATCCGTCAATAGTACAACCTGTTAGTGTAACTATAAAATAACAGAATAATCTGGTATTCTCTCCTGCAAAGCAGAAGCTTTACATTGTGTCTGTGAGTCGTATCAGAATCACCTGTAGGTTTTGACACACAGAGGAAATCCAGAACCCACTGAATGAGAATCTTCAGAGACAGGACTTGGGCTTCTGGATTCTGGGGCTCCCATCATTTGTATATTTTATTTCATTTTATTTTTTGCCTATGTACAATATTAGTCACATCCTTTGGAATCTTTAAAAGTTTCTTTTTGTTTTAAATTTTAGAATATTCCATAATCTTCACCTACTTTTCATAAGGTGTTATCTGTTATGTTTATTCGATCTTGTGCTTCTCCTGGTTAAGACTTCATTATTTTTTTTTTGGGGGGCCCTGCCTCATGTCTTGGAGGATCTTATTTCCCTGACCTGGGATTGGACCCCAGGGCCCCAGCAGTGAAAGCGCCAAGTTCTAACCACTGGAAAACCAGGGAATTCCCAAGGCTTCGTTTAAAATGATTTCTTTTCCCACTCTAATTCATTCCTGGGATGAATTTCATGTTTGAACATTAAAGCAACCTGGCGTTACCAAAATAAAGCTACTTTGATTCTGATATATGATTGTTTTACATACCATGGGTACAGTTTGTGCTTCTGTTTACACATTTTGCATGCATTTTCAAAAGAGAAACTGGCCTGTGATTCTATTCTTGTAATATTCTTTATAGATTTTGTTTTGTTTTGTTTTTAAGATTCTATACTTTATTTTTTATTTATTTATTTGTGGCTGCATTGGGTCTTCATTGTTGCACGCGAGCTTTCTGTAGTTGTGGTGAGCGGGGGGCTATTCTTTGTTGTGGTGAGTAGGCTTCTCCTTGCGGTGGCCTGTCTTGTTGTGGAGCACGGGTTCTAGGCATGCAGGCTTCAGTAGTTGCGGCACACGGGCTCAGCAGTTGTGGCCCGCAGGCTCCAGAGCGCAGGCTCAGCAGTTGTGGCACGTGGGTGTAGCTGCTCCACGGCATGTGGGATCTTCCCCCACAAGGGCTCGAACCCATGTCCCCTGCATTGGGAGGTGGATTCTTAACCACTGCACCATCAGGGAAGCCCTTCTTTTTACTTTTGATCTGAAGCTTATGTTGGCCTTATAAATACTTTGAGCAATATATAGTTTTCTGTTTCCTGGAAGATTTTTATGTAAGATTACCAATACTTCTTCCCGAAATATTTGGAAGAAGTTACGTGGAAACCCATTTATCCCTGGAAATCATTTTCTGTAAAGGTACTTAACTATACAAACAACTTTTTGAGTAGATACAGGTGTTTTAGATACTTTTTCTTTGTTGGGTTAGTCTTGTTAGGTTGCATTTGTTAAGAATGTGTAATTTTGGATGAATTTTCAAATTTATAACTATAAAATTATCATAATTTTAACAGCTTTATTGGGATGTAATTTACATACCATAATTTCAACTCTTTTATGTATACAATTCAGTGGTTCTTAGTGTAACCACTAAAAGACTTGTGGAACCATCACGACAGTCCAATTGTAGATTTTTGTCCCCTCACAAAAAACCCATTACACATTAACAAGGTTTTTTCATTCTCCTCAACCCTCTCAGCCCTAGGCAACGACTAATCGACTTCCTGTCTCTACAGATTGGCTATTCTGGGCACTTCATATAAATGGCACCATACAATATGTGATCTTTTGTGATTGGCTGCTTTAACTTTACATAATGCTTTCATGGTTCATTCATGTTGTAACATGGATCAATATTTCATGCCTTTTTAGAGCTGAATGCTATTCTATTGTACGGCTATTCCACATTTTGTTTCTTCATTTATCAGATTGACATTTGAATTATTTCCACCTTTTGTTTTTAGAAATAGGTTTCCCTGAACATTCACGTACAAGCTTTTGTGCAGACATAAGTTTTCATTTCTCTTAGGTATATATTTAGTAATGGAACTGCTGGGTCATAGGGTAACTCGATGTTTAACACTTGCAGGAACTCTCAAGCTGTTTTGTAAAATGGCCGCGCCATTTTACATTCCCACCAGCAATGTATGTGGCTTTTAATCTCTTTTCTTACAGCCTAGCATGTCGTCTATGCTGGGAAACGTTTCACATGTAGTTGAGCAGGATGAGCATTTTACTGTTCGGTTGAGTATTCTCTAGACGTTTAGTAGGTCTTGTTAATTCATAGTCTTGTCCAAGTCTTCTATATCGTTGTTGATCTTCTGCCTAATTGTTCTATCCATTATTGACCGTGGAGTACTGAAGCCTCTACCTAATATTGTGCAATTATCTATTTCTTCCTTCAATTCTTCATGGGTGTTGGTATTTTCTTCTTCATGTACTTTGGTTTTATCTTATTCAGGGCAAATATGTTAAAAATTTTGGTATCTTCCCTTTTTTATCATAAAATGTCCCTTTTCATATCTAGTAACTCTTTTGTTTGTTTTAAAGTCTATATTTTCTGGTATTAGTATAGCCACTTCAGCATGCTTATGGTTGCTATTTGCATGCACCTCTTATGTTTCACTGAACTTTGTGAGAAGGCAGGGCCTGGGAGCTGCGGCCTCACACTCGGGCTCCAGAGGAAGATGTGTGTGACAGACCTCAAACTGACCCAAAACACGGAGCAAAACCAGCCATCTAGAGGTCTAAAAGAGAGCCACTGCAGCTACTAGCCCATAGGTCCAAGGAAAATAAATTCTTGTTTATGTAACTGAGTTTGGGGGCGATTTCTTCCAAAGCATTATCACAGCAAGAGCTGACTAACACCACATCCTCCAAATCATTGTTATGTAAATGGCTGCCACCAGGCCTACATGTAAGGTAACTGTGTACTCAAAATGTGAGAATTCTTGAACTCTTGGTGCCTCTCCAACACAATGTACATGGCTAAATTTCCGCCAGTAAGTTCACTAATATACCACAAAGATCTCCCTAAACTTTTATTAAATGCAATGCAAAGTTCTTTCTTTTCATTTTCTGCTTTGGCATAGTTAAAATGCTTTTTATCCATGTAAATCGGCTCTTGCTCTTTGGCTTCTGTGGTTAGAGTCTTTTGAACTCTTTGGCTTTTCAGCTCCTAGGCTGTAACGTTTGAATCAGCAAATGCCCCAAGGAGAAAAGCTGCAGCAAATGTCAAGCTTGCGTCTGTGTTTCCCTTCTCTCCACAACTTGGCCCACGTGTCTTGGTGTCTCTCCAACATTCAGATGCCAGAGAACACATGTGTTCTTACTTTATCCAGGTTTTCTAAAATTTCTTTAGACTTCACCTGATCTTATGTTATTATTGAACTATCATCTCAATTACCACTAGGAAGAAAATTTACAATGTTTGAGAGAAAAGGGAACCCTGGTACACTGTTGGTAGGGATGTAAACTGGTGCAGCCACTGTGGAAAACAGTATGGAGGGTTCTCCAAAACCTAAAAAGAGAACTACTATATGACCTCGCAACTCCACTCTTAGGTATAAATCTGAAAAAACCAAAAACACGTGTTCTCAATAACATGTACTGGAAAAGATACATGCACCCCAATGTTCGCAGCATCCTTGTGTACAATTACCAAGATATGGAAGCAACCTAAGTGTCATCAAGAGATGAATAGATAAAGAAGATGTGGTACATATAACCAATGGCATACTACTCAGCCTTACAAAAGAACAAAACTTTGCCATTTGCAGCAACACAGATGGCCTTGGAGGGCATTGTGGTAAGTGAAATAAGTCAAACAGAAACAAATACTGTAGGATATCACCTATATATGGAATCTCAAAAATACAACTATCTAGCAAATATAACAAAACAGAAGGAGAGTTACAGATATAGAGAACAAACTAATGGTTGCCAGCGCAGAGGGGGAGGAGGGGGCAATACAGGGGTCGGGAAGTGAGAGATGTAAACTACTAGGTCCACAATAGGCTCAAGGATGTATTGTACAACACAGGGAATATAGGCAATATTTTGTAATAACTGTAAATGTAAAGTAACCTTTAAAAAGTATATAAACATGTTTTTAAAAGAAATCATACTGAAAATTGGAAACAATTTAAATATCCATCAACAGGAAAAAGCACATATAAATTATTGTATTTCCGTACATGGGAATCCTACATAGCGAGGAAAGTACGTGAACTAGACAGATCTTTACGTGTCAGCATGGATGAACCTAGCAAAGATAACACTAAATAAAGCAAGTAAGAAGACAAAATATAGAATACTATATGCGGTTTATGAATACTTAAAAATGTAGCATAAATAGAAAGATGTCCATGTCAGTGATGGAGACCAAGTTCAGAAGAGTGTTTACCCCGGGAGAGCTGGGGAGTGGCTGGGTTTGGGAAAGTGGTCACACCAGACTCTTCAACAGGAATGGAAATGTTTCAGTTCACACGCTGGCTGGAAGACAGAGGAGTGTCTGCGATGTTATAATGTGAGCATCTAGGGGATCTGATGCACGGGAGATGGTAGAGGGTGGAGGCATCCAGAAGGTGGTGGTAGAAGAGGAACGTTGTACACAGAACGCCTAAGGCCTGACCAGAGGACAACCACTGTTCTAGAAACTGGACACAAATCCAACTTCTACGGCCAGCCCTAAAAGACAAACTGAGGCATATTTAAAATTTTAAGACTTTATGTGAGCAAAATTAGATTCAATTCAGGCACCACCAAAGTGGAAGCGGTGAGGAGCACTCCAGCCACAGGAGCTGCAGAGATGCTTATTTTAAAAGAGCAGAAGCAAAGCAAGGAAATGACTGATTTGCTATAGCTTTAAAGCCTAGTTGGTGGTTTGTGACTGGCTGTCCTCAGCGGTGTCCGTCACCCTGAGCCGTTGACAGGCTTAGATTTTCCTTGCTTTACATAGGCGGCCGCATCACTAGAGCCACCACAGTCTAACGGCCCCCTGCAGGGTTAATTTACTAACACCAATCGTCTGAGTCATTCCTCTTACTCAGTCACTTCACTTCCTACGCCTCAGTTTCTCTTCTGTAAAGTGGACATTCAGTAGTAAATTCTCTGTGGAGGTGTCAGTGCAAAACAAAGTGATTATTAGTAACCATGATCATGTCCTGAATACACTGAACACGTCACTGTTTGCCAACCACCGTGTCAAGTCAGCAGAGACAACAGAAATTTAGAGCTCTCCGCAAAAATTCACACACCCATGCACCAGGTAACGGACCACAGGTAGACGTTCACTCAGCCTTTCATGTGTCCCTCACGGAGTGCACGCTCTCTCCTAGGCGGGGTGATCACAGACACTTAGCGGCAGTTTAATGACTTTTTAAATGCGTTGATACAACCATGTCTCACTTTTGTTTGGATCAGTCAGCAAACACTTTCTGTAAACCCCATACTCTCCACACCTCCTACCTTTCGCGCCACCCTAGTCTCGAATCTCCTGCCCCTGCTCCTCAGGCTGGCTCCCCATGGGAGGCGCGGCTGCGTGCTGACACACTGAGGAGCGGGCGGAGGTCTTCGATCCCCGCCCACACAGCGCTGCCCACAAGTTTGAACCGCAGCACGGAGAGCGATGAGGTCTGAGCCAACATGAGCACGGCATCGAGGGGCCTGCCTAGCTGGGGCCAGTGGCCCTGTGTCTTCTGCCTGCAATGTGGGTCCTGCGCATGCTGCACCTGAGGGGCCGTGAGGCGAGCAGGGGCCACCAGGCAGGTGTGGACATCGTGTCCGCAGCCAGGGTCCCCGAGGCCATGCTGCGGCAATGATCACTTGCTGAATCTGAGCCGCGACAGTGCGGGAATATATAAGGGAAGTGCTGGAGAAAAACAGCAAGCAGGGAAGGGAGATGGAGATGGTTAGATGCTAGGAGGAGGCTGCTAGCTGAAACTAAGTGATCCCTGAGGACTTTCTGGGGAAGATAAAATTTAAGAGGGAGCAAGGAGCATATCTGGGAAGTGAATAGTACAGGTAGAGGGAACAGTCCGATGGAAAGTCAATGAGGCTAGAGTAGGCTGGAGTACCCAAGGAGCAGAAAGGATGGCAGTGTGTGGAAAACAGAGCAAGCAAAGTGGAGAGGAGAAGGAAACAGTCAGACACGAAACAGAGGTCCACAGTTCTAGGGCTCTGGAGGCACTTTGAGGACTTTGATTCTTCTGTGAAGAAGCCATTGAAGAGATTTCAGTGACATGATCTGACTTATGTTTTAACAGGATCTCTCTGGATGCCATGTTGATTAGAGAGTGTAGGAGAGTAAGGACAAGCCCCAGAAGACCAAGAGTTGATTCAAAGAAGTGATTACTCAAACATGGTCCCCCTCCTCAGTGAGGACGCAGAGCAGGAATCGGCAAATCATGGCCACAAATCAAATCAGGCTCTCAGCCTGGATCTGTGGGACTGTGAGCTAATAATGGTTCTCACGTTTAGAAAGCTTGTTGAAGAAGAAAGAGGAGAAGCTACAGAAGCTGTATATGGCCCACAAAGCCTAAGATATTTAAAATCCAGAAAATGCTTTCCAACACCTGATGTAAAGCATGTGGCTCGTAGGAGGTGCTCAACAAAATTTGGAAGAGGAATACAAGTGTCAATTAGTTCCTGAAAACACTGTAAAGTGATAGGTGTCAAGAAACATTTATCCCTTCACCCTTAACCTTCACAAATGATGCCATTTCCATCGAGCTATTGAAAAATATATTCTGGCTTTCAAAACAATAAACCAGGGGCCATTTTATCACATAAGTAAGGTCATAAGCAACTGTCGAGTAAAGTTGAAATAGCAACAAATCAAATAATAACAAAAAACATTTTTATAGACTTTTAAGCCTTACAAAGCATTTTCATGTTCATTCTCTAATTTAATCCTCAAATCTACTCCATGAGGTAGTTATTATTTTCCCTTTAGAAATGACCACATATTCCAATCCTCAGTGATTGCCCACGAAATGCTGAAATCTTGAGTGTCACATCTATTAAGGCCAAGGTTGGGTTTTTTTCCCATGGGAACATTGGATGCTAAAATCCACAGGGATTTTCAGCTCAAGATGGCAGACAAGGAAACATATTCACTTTCTGTTCCTCCTGAAACCATATTTAAACAATACTGTAGAAATACCAAACTTAATCAACCAATCAAAGCCAAGACATTTTGGAAGTCATCCACCACAGAAAGATTTCAACACATTTCGAGAAGGCAAACAATGAAATGGAGGAGCCATGAATAAAATAATGAAGAAAAGACTAACCCTAAGTAAGGTCTGCACAAAGCCAGTCAGCTTTGGCTGAGCTCTGGTTGTAGTAAAGGGCAGAGGAAAGAAGAGGGGCTGAAAACAAGGAGACAAAAGTTATTTTAGGAAAAAAAGATCATTTAATGAGCTCCAGGGAACACTCAGCCTGCTGCCATACTAACTCATGAATTACAATGGATTGTTGGTAAGCAAGATGAGAAAACAGGGAAGAAACCAAACAAACAAACATCAAGACATTGTTTCTTACTGAACTCTCCTCAAATGAGATCGAGGAATTAGGGTTCCATGCCACAGCTGTAAATCATTTCTGCTCTTGGAGAGGTTAGAAAGGGCTTATAATATTTACCCTTTTCTTTCAGACATAATTTAGGTGTGAGCAAAAGCTTTTTGTGTCCTCCAACCCCAAAGTTTATTGGGGATGGAAGTCCAAATTTGCTGTGACATACCATAAAAAGAATCTCATGAGCAGAGGGTCCAACTAATTCTGGAATATATGAATTATGCCCAGTGTTATTTTCCATACACTTTGAACAAAACTATAGAAATACATTTTGACTGATCTATACGATTCTGGGTCCTGAAACTTCTACATGTCACCTGTGTGATACATAACGCACAATGTCAGCCCCAGGAGAGAGAAAACACTCCAATGAAGCAAGCCAAAGACACAAGTTTTAAACAAGGTCAAGTGATGTGTAGACCATCAGCTTCCAGCTCCTGAATAACAACACATGTTTCCCTCGTCCTAGACACCCAAGAGTACGTCTCCTCTCTTGGGCATAAGAATGTCTCGAGTTACATATGTGTAATAAAGAGTGGACCCAGCTGGCCTACTCACAATGACCAAATTGTGTTGATCGTACTTTAAACCAATACATCGCTCCACGCTGAAGTTGCAATAAAGGATATATTGGCTTTCTAGACATGAATGAGACGCCTTGCTGGATATACTCCAGGAAGGCCAGAGAAACTGGCTTCTAATCCATACGGAACAATTCACTGGTGAATTTCTTTCAGGATAGCCCATGATTTATCTAGACTATAATCTTTACATATCTGGATCCTTCAAACTAGACAAAGGGAAAATCCGGCCTTCAAGCCTCAGTTAGACATGTGGAATGGCAGCACCAATGGTAGCACCAGCTGACAACTGGTGGTCCCTGACCTGTATCTTCTGAGATTAGAACACAGTGCGGTGGATGACCAATTCATGTGTTGAACAGAAGAAGACCTCCCACAGGGCAGTGTAGCTGTTCGTTACAGGTATGGCACTTAGGGCTAAGTACCATAAGGACTACAAGAAAAATTGAAAAACAAGGAACACATGAAGCATATATGATAAGGGGGCACCACAGTCCAGAACACGAGCTCTGGAATCACACAGGCTTGCTTCGAATCCCGGCTAAGCCACTACCATCTGTATACCCTGAAGAACAGTGCAAGGTTTAAATGTTGTCTGACCAAATTTCAAAAAAGAAGTGAAGAAAGAACCTACCTGCCAGGAAGGGACATCGTGGGGTGCAGCATGCAGTCGGATCAGGGCTCTGCATCTCCTGCTCAGAAACCTTCGCCACCTGGCTCACGGTGATGCTGGCAGCTGAGCAGCCCTGGAGAAGGCGATCCTGTCTCCAGGCCTCGCAGAGAAGCTGGGGAGGTCCCCGGAGGAGGTGGCCCACACCCTGGCAAGCTCTGGGTGCCTCCTGCCCTCAGCTCTGAGCAGCCTCTGGCCTCTGGGCCCCGTAGTGCGGAAGGGCTGGCCGATACATACGCGCAGCTGAGGGGCCTGCAGAGCCGGTGCCCAGGCAGGGTGAGCTCTGTAGGAGAAGGCCTCCACAGTTCCCAACAGTCTCTGCATGGTGGCCCATCCCGTGCCAAACACCTGCCACTCACAGCAAGAAGACCCAGCCACTAGAAAGTCCAGAAGGGGCCCCGCCTTTTGCCTTTGGGCTGGGGTTTCTCCACCAGCTGGGCTCGCATGTGCCCCCTGACCACCCCCTGCCCCGCCCGCCCTTTCTCTGTGACACGTACAATGGACATGTCACAGAGGCAGGTGGAGCCGTCAGATATAAAAGGAGTGAGAAGCTCTCCCACTGTCACTCTCTGCTCTCAGATCAGGCACGCAGCAGCTCTGATATGGAACCCATGGACACCACACCTCCTTCCCACGCCATCATCTACCATTCTGCTCCTGTTTTCCCCAGCACCCCATTTACGCCTTTGCCGGGCATCGGTGCTTCAGCAGGCAGCACGTCTGACCCCGAACCTATGGACACCACGCCTCCTTCCCACGCCGTCATCTTCCGTTCTGCTCCTGTTTTCTCCAGCACCCCATTTACGGCTTTGGCGGGCATCGGTGCTTCAGCAGGCAGCACCTCAGACCCCGAACCTATGGACACCACACCTCCTTCCCACGCCGTCATCTTCCATTCTGCTCCTGCTTTCTCCAGCACCCGTTCACGGCTTTGGCGGTCACGGCGTTGACGGGCATCGGTGCTTCGGCAGGCAGCACGTCTCACACCAAAGCTACGGACACCTCACCTCCTTTACAGGCTGACAAGACCCAACAGATAGACCAACACTTCAAAGTTATGACAGAAACTTGAGTAAGGTATACATTTGCAATTTCATTTATTATTATTAAAAAGCACAACTGTAGTGCTTAGACTATAACAAGTACTATTCTAAGTTCTTACCAAATATTAACCCACATATTCCTCATAATGGCAACCCTATAGGCAGGTAATGTTCTTTTCTTTTTGTCGTACGCAGGCCTCTCACTGTCGTGGCCTCTCCCGCTGCCGATCACAGGCTCTGGACACGCGGGCTCAGCGGCCATGGCTCACGGGCCCAACCGCTCCACGGCATGTGGGATCCTCCCGGACCGGGGCATGAACCCGTGCCCCTTGCATCAGCAGGCGGACTCCCAAACACTGCACCACTATGGAAGCCCGGCAGGTCATATTCGTAATATTCACTTTTGGGGGGAAACTGAGGCCCAGAGACGTTGAATAGCTTGCCTAATGCCACACAGTAAGTAGGTGGCAAAAACCCAGGAGTAAAACCAGACCGTCTAGACTTTCATCACTTTGCTGTGTCACCTTATTATAAGTTGTGGTTAGGGAAGGGACTAAATTGGCAAGACTCTGAACTCAAAGGAGAAGAGAGAAATGAGAAAATGAGTGATCCTAGAAACTAGAGAAGATTTAGGCTCAGAAATTTCTGATGATGAGACCCGGAAGATCAAGAACTTGGTTGGAATACTAACTTGGGGTAGTATCTGAATCCATTGAGAAATGGTTTTGTTTTGTGTAAAATTTAGAAAGGCCAGTTGGATGAAGATTAATGAAGAAAAAAGAAGGAAGGAAAAGGAAAAGGTGCCTTAAGTGAGACATAACCACTTCACTCTAAGTACTAGGGGTGTGGTCCTGTGGGAAAGGATGGAGCTCTCTCTACCAGGTTTGTCACCAGGATGAACAAGGAGAAACATGGCAAGCATTGTACTCGTTTTGATGATCCCTCAAAACCACGGCTTCAGTTTCCAAGAATGACCTACGGTAGCATAACTACTGTGTGTCAGACATGCCACTAAGTGTGTTTCCAGTCACACATTTTAATTGGAGAAAAGGATCAATAGTCTATCTACCTCAGATCACACAGAGGGTGGGGGAGCCCGTTTTTAAACCATCTGCCTCCAATTCCAGGTGCCAGGAGCCAGACTCAGCCTACAGGTCTCTTCTGCTCACCTGGAAGTGAAACCATGCGTCATGATTAGTGAAATCCTGTCTTCACTCATCAAGGTACCTTGAACACTTGCACGTCCTCCAAGTAGCACGTAGCATAAGCAAAAAGATGTTTGCCCCGGTATTGTCCAGGAACTTGGAATCAGCTGTGCCTAGGTAGGCGGAGCTGGTTTAGAGTGGAGAGGACCACCGATCTTCCACCTGGGCAAGTGCCTTTTGGCCTTCTGCCATCAGAGGGCCAAAAACTCCAGCCTGAGAATGTGCTGAGCCCTGTAGCCTATTACACCAGCTCAGAACAATGAGGAGCACATCTTTGTCCAATCACCTTGCCTCAAGCTCCCCATGACCCATACTGCCCTGCTTCTTTATTCTTTATCCCACAGATACCCCAAGCCCCTTGCTTTCGGGAAGGAGGATTGGAGACCTATTTTCACGTCACTTCCTCGCATGGCTGCCCTGTGAATAAACCTCCTCTTTGCTGCAAACCTCAGCATCTCACTGTTTTGGCTTGCTGCGCCTCAGACACAATGGTTGGGAGCAGTGGTAAAGGTCCCTTGCCTGTAAGGGAAGCTGGTAGGGCCTAGTAGTCACTTTGTGGATGTTTTCTCCTCCCGGGGGGGAGACGTCCTGCTCTTCTGGAAAGGGAGAAATGCAGGAGCTGGACCCTTGCCCTCAGCATCACCGTCACCTAGGAGCTTCTTAGAAGGACAGAATCCAGGCCCCACCCAGAACTACTGAATACCAGCCTACATTTAACAAGATCCCCAAGGGAGGCACACCCATGTGAAATTTGGAGAGGCACCAAGCTGTCATCCTCTTCGCCGCAGCTAATGAAAACCAAGCAAAGATTCATCCCAAGCCTACTCTGCCTCAGTCAATTGGATATCATATGAGCTCATTTAATCCTCCCCAGAACCTGCAAATGAGACTGCACATGCCACGGAGCAACTAAGACCGTGCGCCACAACTACCGAGCCTGCGCTCTAGAGCCCGTGAACCAAAACTACTGAAGCCCACACACCTACACTCCATGCTCAGCAACAACGAGAAGCCACCCCAATGAGAAGCCTGCGCACTGCAACAAAGAGTAGCCCCCGCTCACTGCAACTAGAGAAAGCCCACACACAGCAATGAAGAGCCTGTGCAGCCAAAAATAAATAAATAAATAAACCTGTTAAAAAATAAAGCGTGTTTTAGTAACTTACTAAAAGGCACACAATCAGTAAATCTGAGCAAGTATTCAATGCCAAATCTGTCACACTGAAGTTTAAGCTAGTACTTGAGATTAATAAAAACAGCACTAAATTAAAAGTTCAGAGATACTTTTTATTTCATACTCTTTCACTAACACTCTTTGGAGATAAATCATTTCATTTATATGGGCCTTCGTTTTTACAACTATAACAGTTGGAAGCTTGACTAGATGATCTGTATGTAGTTTCCCAATTCTAAAATGTTCCACTAATTTGGATTCCTACAATAATTGCTCTTGCAATACATGCATGCTGCCACCAAGTAGCAGTAGAGACTACTAGTTCCTTTTTTATCCCTAGTGGGGAGTGCATTTTGACATCAGACTTATCCGTCAATAGTACAACCTGTTAGTGTAACTATAAAATAACAGAATAATCTGGTATTCTCTCCTGCAAAGCAGAAGCTTTACATTGTGTCTGTGAGTCGTATCAGAATCACCCGTAGGTTTTGACACACAGAGGAAATCCAGAACCCACTGAATGAGAATCTTCAGAGACAGGACTTGGGCTTCTGGATTCTGGGGCTCCCATCATTTGTATATTTTATTTCATTTTATTTTTTGCCTATGTACAATATTAGTCACATCCTTTGGAATCTTTAAAAGTTTCTTTTTGTTTTAAATTTTAGAATATTCCATAATCTTCACCTACTTTTCATAAGGTGTTATCTGTTATGTTTATTCGATCTTGTGCTTCTCCTGGTTAAGACTTCATTATTTTTTTTTTTTCGGGGCCCTGCCTCATGTCTTGGAGGATCTTATTTCCCTGACCTGGGATTGGACCCCAGGGCCCCAGCAGTGAAAGCGCCAAGTTCTAACCACTGGAAAACCAGGGAATTCCCAAGGCTTCGTTTAAAATGATTTCTTTTCCCACTCTAATTCATTCCTGGGATGAATTTCATGTTTGAACATTAAAGCAACCTGGCGTTACCAAAATAAAGCTACTTTGATTCTGATATATGATTGTTTTACATACCATGGGTACAGTTTGTGCTTCTGTTTACACATTTTGCATGCATTTTCAAAAGAGAAACTGGCCTGTGATTCTATTCTTGTAATATTCTTTATAGATTTTGTTTTGTTTTGTTTTTAAGATTCTATACTTTATTTTTTATTTATTTATTTGTGGCTGCATTGGGTCTTCATTGTTGCACGCGAGCTTTCTGTAGTTGTGGTGAGCGGGGGGCTATTCTTTGTTGTGGTGAGTAGGCTTCTCCTTGCGGTGGCCTGTCTTGTTGTGGAGCACGGGTTCTAGGCATGCAGGCTTCAGTAGTTGCGGCACACGGGCTCAGCAGTTGTGGCCCGCAGGCTCCAGAGCGCAGGCTCAGCAGTTGTGGCACGTGGGTGTAGCTGCTCCACGGCATGTGGGATCTTCCCCCACAAGGGCTCGAACCCGTGTCCCCTGCATTGGGAGGTGGATTCTTAACCACTGCACCATCAGGGAAGCCCTTCTTTTTACTTTTGATCTGAAGCTTATGTTGGCCTTATAAATACTTTGAGCAATATATAGTTTTCTGTTTC
The DNA here is from genome assembly GCF_964341445.2 of Mesoplodon mirus. Taxonomy (NCBI): domain Eukaryota; kingdom Metazoa; phylum Chordata; class Mammalia; order Artiodactyla; family Ziphiidae; genus Mesoplodon; species Mesoplodon mirus. The sequence continues at coordinate 1,453,432 of NW_028295808.1, read as the reverse complement.
CTGGAAGATTTTTATGTAAGATTACCAATACTTCTTCCCGAAATATTTGGAAGAAGTTACGTGGAAACCCATTTATCCCTGGAAATCATTTTCTGTAAAGGTACTTAACTATACAAACAACTTTTTGAGTAGATACAGGTGTTTTAGATATTTTTTCTTTGTTGGGTTAGTCTTGTTAGGTTGCATTTGTTAAGAATGTGTAATTTTGGATGAACTTTCAAATTTATAACTATAAAATTATCATAATTTTAACAGCTTTATTGGGATGTAATTTACATACCATAATTTCAACTCTTTTATGTATACAATTCAGTGGTTCTTAGTGTAACCACTAAAAGACTTGTGGAACCATCACGACAGTCCAATTGTAGATTTTTGTCCCCTCACAAAAAACCCATTACACATTAACAAGGTTTTTTCATTCTCCTCAACCCTCTCAGCCCTAGGCAACGACTAATCGACTTCCTGTCTCTACAGATTGGCTATTCTGGGCACTTCATATAAATGGCACCATACAATATGTGATCTTTTGTGATTGGCTGCTTTAACTTTACATAATGCTTTCATGGTTCATTCATGTTGTAACATGGATCAATATTTCATGCCTTTTTAGAGCTGAATGCTATTCTATTGTACGGCTATTCCACATTTTGTTTCTTCATTTATCAGATTGACATTTGAATTATTTCCACCTTTTGTTTTTAGAAATAGGTTTCCCTGAACATTCACGTACAAGCTTTTGTGCAGACATAAGTTTTCATTTCTCTTAGGTATATATTTAGTAATGGAACTGCTGGGTCATAGGGTAACTCGATGTTTAACACTTGCAGGAACTCTCAAGCTGTTTTGTAAAATGGCCGCGCCATTTTACATTCCCACCAGCAATGTATGTGGCTTTTAATCTCTTTTCTTACAGCCTAGCATGTCGTCTATGCTGGGAAACGTTTCACATGTAGTTGAGCAGGATGAGCATTTTACTGTTCGGTTGAGTATTCTCTAGACGTTTAGTAGGTCTTGTTAATTCATAGTCTTGTCCAAGTCTTCTATATCGTTGTTGATCTTCTGCCTAATTGTTCTATCCATTATTGACCGTGGAGTACTGAAGCCTCTACCTAATATTGTGCAATTATCTATTTCTTCCTTCAATTCTTCATGGGTGTTGGTATTTTCTTCTTCATGTACTTTGGTTTTATCTTATTCAGGGCAAATATGTTAAAAATTTTGGTATCTTCCCTTTTTTATCATAAAATGTCCCTTTTCATATCTAGTAACTCTTTTGTTTGTTTTAAAGTCTATATTTTCTGGTATTAGTATAGCCACTTCAGCATGCTTATGGTTGCTATTTGCATGCACCTCTTATGTTTCACTGAACTTTGTGAGAAGGCAGGGCCTGGGAGCTGCGGCCTCACACTCGGGCTCCAGAGGAAGATGTGTGTGACAGACCTCAAACTGACCCAAAACACGGAGCAAAACCAGCCATCTAGAGGTCTAAAAGAGAGCCACTGCAGCTACTAGCCCATAGGTCCAAGGAAAATAAATTCTTGTTTATGTAACTGAGTTTGGGGGCGATTTCTTCCAAAGCATTATCACAGCAAGAGCTGACTAACACCACATCCTCCAAATCATTGTTATGTAAATGGCTGCCACCAGGCCTACATGTAAGGTAACTGTGTACTCAAAATGTGAGAATTCTTGAACTCTTGGTGCCTCTCCAACACAATGTACATGGCTAAATTTCCGCCAGTAAGTTCACTAATATACCACAAAGATCTCCCTAAACTTTTATTAAATGCAATGCAAAGTTCTTTCTTTTCATTTTCTGCTTTGGCATAGTTAAAATGCTTTTTATCCATGTAAATCGGCTCTTGCTCTTTGGCTTCTGTGGTTAGAGTCTTTTGAACTCTTTGGCTTTTCAGCTCCTAGGCTGTAACGTTTGAATCAGCAAATGCCCCAAGGAGAAAAGCTGCAGCAAATGTCAAGCTTGCGTCTGTGTTTCCCTTCTCTCCACAACTTGGCCCACATGTCTTGGTGTCTCTCCAACATTCAGATGCCAGAGAACACATGTGTTCTTACTTTATCCAGGTTTTCTAAAATTTCTTTAGACTTCACCTGATCTTATGTTATTATTGAACTATCATCTCAATTACCACTAGGAAGAAAATTTACAATGTTTGAGAGAAAAGGGAACCCTGGTACACTGTTGGTAGGGATGTAAACTGGTGCAGCCACTGTGGAAAACAGTATGGAGGGTTCTCCAAAACCTAAAAAGAGAACTACTATATGACCTCGCAACTCCACTCTTAGGTATAAATCTGAAAAAACCAAAAACACGTGTTCTCAATAACATGTACTGGAAAAGATACATGCACCCCAATGTTCGCAGCATCCTTGTGTACAATTACCAAGATATGGAAGCAACCTAAGTGTCATCAAGAGATGAATAGATAAAGAAGATGTGGTACATATAACCAATGGCATACTACTCAGCCTTACAAAAGAACAAAACTTTGCCATTTGCAGCAACACAGATGGCCTTGGAGGGCATTGTGGTAAGTGAAATAAGTCAAACAGAAACAAATACTGTAGGATATCACCTATATATGGAATCTCAAAAATACAACTATCTAGCAAATATAACAAAACAGAAGGAGAGTTACAGATATAGAGAACAAACTAATGGTTGCCAGCGCAGAGGGGGAGGAAGGGGCAATACAGGGGTCGGGAAGTGAGAGATGTAAACTACTAGGTCCACAATAGGCTCAAGGATGTATTGTACAACACAGGGAATATAGGCAGTATTTTGTAATAACTGTAAATGTAAAGTAACCTTTAAAAAGTATATAAACATGTTTTTAAAAGAAATCATACTGAAAATTGGAAACAATTTAAATATCCATCAACAGGAAAAAGCACATATAAATTATTGTATTTCCGTACATGGGAATCCTACATAGCGAGGAAAGTACGTGAACTAGACAGATCTTTACGTGTCAGCATGGATGAACCTAGCAAAGATAACACTAAATAAAGCAAGTAAGAAGACAAAATATAGAATACTATATGCGGTTTATGAATACTTAAAAATGTAGCATAAATAGAAAGATGTCCATGTCAGTGATGGAGACCAAGTTCAGAAGAGTGGTTACCCAGGGTCAGCTGGGGAGTGGCTGTGTTTGGGAAAGTGGTCACACCAGACTCTTCAACAGGAATGGAAATGTTTCAGTTCACACGCTGGCTGGAAGACAGAGGAGTGTCTGCGATGTTATAATGTGAGCATCTAGGGGATCTGATGCGCGGGAGATGGTAGAGGGTGGAGGCATCCAGAAGGTGGTGGTAGAAGAGGAACGTTGTACACAGAACGCCTAAGGCCTGACCAGAGGACAACCACTGTTCTAGAAACTGGACACAAATCCAACTTCTACGGCCAGCCCTAAAAGACAAACTGAGGCATATTTAAAATTTTAAGACTTTATGTGAGCAAAATTAGATTCAATTCAGGCACCACCAAAGTGGAAGCGGTGAGGAGCACTCCAGCCACAGGAGCTGCAGAGATGCTTATTTTAAAAGAGCAGAAGCAAAGCAAGGAAATGACTGATTTGCTATAGCTTTAAAGCCTAGTTGGTGGTTTGTGACTGGCTGTCCTCAGCGGTGTCCGTCACCCTGAGCCGTTGACAGGCTTAGATTTTCCTTGCTTTACATAGGCGGCCGCATCACTAGAGCCACCACAGTCTAACGGCCCCCTGCAGGGTTAATTTACTAACACCAATCGTCTGAGTCATTCCTCTTACTCAGTCACTTCACTTCCTACGCCTCAGTTTCTCTTCTGTAAAGTGGACATTCAGTAGTAAATTCTCTGTGGAGGTGTCAGTGCAAAACAAAGTGATTATTAGTAACCATGATCATGTCCTGAATACACTGAACACGTCACTGTTTGCCAACCACCGTGTCAAGTCAGCAGAGACAACAGAAATTTAGAGCTCTCCGCAAAAATTCACACACCCGTGCACCAGGTAACGGACCACAGGTAGACGTTCACTCAGCCTTTCATGTGTCCCTCACGGAGTGCACGCTCTCTCCTAGGCGGGGTGATCACAGACACTTAGCGGCAGTTTAATGACTTTTTAAATGCGTTGATACAACCATGTCTCACTTTTGTTTGGATCAGTCAGCAAACACTTTCTGTAAACCCCATACTCTCCACACCTCCTACCTTTCGCGCCACCCTAGTCTCGAATCTCCTGCCCCTGCTCCTCAGGCTGGGTCCCCATGGGAGGCGGGGCTGCATGCTGACACACTGAGGAGCGGGCGGAGGTCTTCGATCCCCGCCCACACAGCGCTGCCCACAGGTTTGAACCGCAGCGCGGAGAGCGAAGAGGTCTGAGCCAACATGAGCACGGCATCGAGGGGCCTGCCTAGCTGGGGCCAGTGGCCCTGTGTCTTCTGCCTGCAATGTGGGTCCTGTGCATGCTGCACCTGAGGGGCCGTGAGGCGAGCAGGGGCCACCAGGCGGGTGTGGACATCGTGTCCGCAGCCAGGGTCCCCGAGGCCATGCTGCGGCAATGATCACTTGCTGAATCTGAGCCGCGACAGTGCGGGCATATATAAGGGAAGTGCTGGAGAAAAACAGCAAGCAGGGAAGGGAGATGGAGATGGTTAGATGCTAGGAGGAGGCTGCTAGCTGAAACTAAGTGATCCCTGAGGACTTTCTGGGGAAGATAAAATTTAAGAGGGAGCAAGGAGCATATCTGGGAAGTGAATAGTACAGGTAGAGGGAACAGTCCGATGGAAAGTCAATGAGGCTAGAGTAGGCTGGAGTACCCAAGGAGCAGAAAGGATGGCAGTGTGTGGAAAACAGAGCAAGCAAAGTGGAGAGGAGAAGGAAACAGTCAGACACGAAACAGAGGTCCACAGTTCTAGGGCTCTGGAGGCACTTTGAGGACTTTGATTCTTCTGTGAAGAAGTCATTGAAGAGATTTCAGTGACATGATCTGACTTATGTTTTAACAGGATCTCTCTGGATGCCATGTTGATTAGAGAGTGTAGGAGAGTAAGGACAAGCCCCAGAAGACCAAGAGTTGATTCAAAGAAGTGATTACTCAAACATGGTCCCCCTCCTCAGTGAGGACGCAGAGCAGGAATCGGCAAATCATGGCCACAAATCAAATCAGGCTCTCAGCCTGGATCTGTGGGACTGTGAGCTAATAATGGTTCTCACGTTTAGAAAGCTTGTTGAAGAAGAAAGAGGAGAAGCTACAGAAGCTGTATATGGCCCACAAAGCCTAAGATATTTAAAATCCAGAAAATGCTTTCCAACACCTGATGTAAAGCATGTGGCTCGTAGGAGGTGCTCAACAAAATTTGGAAGAGAAATACAAGTGTCAATTAGTTCCTGAAAACACTGTAAAGTGATAGGTGTCAAGAAACATTTATCCCTTCACCCTTAACCTTCACAAATGATGCCATTTCCATCGAGCTATTGAAAAATATATTCTGGCTTTCAAAACAATAAACCAGGGGCCATTTTATCACATAAGAAAGGTCATAAACAACTGTCGAGTAAAGTTGAAATAGCAACAAATCAAATAATAACAAAAAACATTTTTATAGACTTTTAAGCCTTACAAAGCATTTTCATGTTCATTCTCTAAATTAATCCTCAAATCTACTCCATGAGGTAGTTATTATTTTCCCTTTAGAAATGACCACATATTCCAATCCTCAGTGATTGCCCACGAAAAGCTGAAATCTTGAGTGTCACATCTATTAATGCCAAGGTTGGGTTTTTTTCCCATGGGAACATTGGATGCTAAAATCCACAGGGATTTTCAGCTCAAGATGGCAGACAAGGAAACATATTCACTTTCTGTTCCTCCTGAAACCATATTTAAACAATACTGTAGAAATACCAAACTTAATCAACCAATCAAAGCCAAGACATTTTGGAAGTCATCCACCACAGAAAGATTTCAACACATTTCGAGAAGGCAAACAATGAAATGGAGGAGCCATGAATAAAATAATGAAGAAAAGACTAACCCTAAGTAAGGTCTGCACAAAGCCAGTCAGCTTTGGCTGAGCTCTGGTTATAGTAAAGGGCAGAGGAAAGAAGAGGGGCTGAAAACAAGGAGACAAAAGTTATTTTAGGAAAAAAAGATCATTTAATGAGCTCCAGGGAACACTCAGCCTGCTGCCATACTAACTCATGAATTACAATGGATTGTTGGTAAGCAAGATGAGAAAACAGGGAAGAAACCAAACAAACAAAAATCAAGACATTGTTTCTTACTGAACTCTCCTCAAATGAGATCGAGGAATTAGGGTTCAATGCCACAGCTGTAAATCATTTCTGCTCTTGGAGAGGTTAGAAAGGGCTTATAATATTTACCCTTTTCTTTCAGACATAATTTAGGTGTGAGCAAAAGCTTTTTGTGTCCTCCAACCCCAAAGTTTATTGGGGGTGGAAGTCCAAATTTGCTGTGACATACCATAAAAAGAATCTCATGAGCAGAGGGTCCAACTAATTCTGGAATATATGAATTATGCCCAGTGTTATTTTCCATACACTTTGAACAAAACTACAGAAATACATTTTGACTGATCTATACGATTCTGGGTTCGGAAACTTCTACATGTCACCTGTGTGATACATAACACACAATGTCAGCCCCAGGAGAGAGAAAACACTCCAATGAAGCAAGCCAAAGACACAAGTTTTAAACAAGGTCAAGTGATGTGTAGACCATCAGCTTCCAGCTCCTGAATAACAACACATGTTTCCCTCGTCCTAGACACCCAAGAGTACGTCTCCTCTCTTGGGCATAAGAATGTCTCGAGTTACATATGTGTAATAAAGAGTGGACCCAGCTGGCCTACTCACAATGACCAAATTGTGTTGATCGTACTTTAAACCAATACATCGCTCCACGCTGAAGTTGCAATAAAGGATATATTGGCTTTCTAGACATGAATGAGACGCCTTGCTGGATATACTCCAGGAAGGCCAGAGAAACTGGCTTCTAATCCATACGGAACAATTCACTGGTGAATTTCTTTCAGGATAGCCCATGATTTATCTAGACTATAATCTTTACATATCTGGATCCTTCAAACCAGACAAAGGGAAAATCCGGCCTTCAAGCCTCAGTTAGACATGTGGAATGGCAGCACCAATGGTAGCACCAGCTGACAACTGGTGGTCCCTGACCTGTATCTTCTGAGATTAGAACACAGTGCGGTGGATGACCAATTCATGTGTTGAACAGAAGAAGACCTCCCACAGGGCAGTGTAGCTGTTCGTTACAGGTATGGCACTTAGGGCTAAGTACCATAAGGACTACAAGAAAAAATGAAAAACAAGGAACACATGAAGCATATATGATAAGGGGGCACCACAGTCCAAAACACGAGCTCTGGAATCACACAGGCTTGCTTCGAATCCCGGCTAAGCCACTACCATCTGTATACCCTGAAGAACGGTGCAAGGTTTACATGTTGTCTGACCAAATTTCAAAAAAGAAGTGAAGAAAGAACCTACCTGCCAGGAAGGGACATCGTGGGGTGCAGCATGCAGTCAGATCAGGGCTCTGCATCTCCTGCTCAGAAACCTTCGCCACCTGGCTCATGGTGATGCTGGCAGCTGAGCAGCCCTGGAGAAGGCGATCCTGTCTCCAGGACTCGCAGAGAAGCTGGGGAGGTCCCCGGAGGAGGTGGCCCACACCCTGGCAAGCTCTGGGTGCCTCCTGCCCTCAGCTCTGAGCAGCCTCTGGCCTCTGGGCCCCGTAGTGGGGAAGGGCTGGCCGATACATATGCGCAGCTGAGGGGCCTGCAGAGCCGGTGCACAGGCAGGGTGAGCTCTGAAGGAGAAGGCCTCCACAGTCCCCAACAGTCTCTGCATGGTGGCCCATCCCGTGCCAAACACCTGCCACCCACAGCGAGAAGACCCAGCCACTAGAAAGTCCAGAAGGGGCCCCGCCTTTTGCCTTTGGGCTGGGGTTTCTCCACCAGCGGGGCTCGCATGTGCCCCCTGACTCACCCCCTGCCCCGCCCGCCCTTTCTCTGTGACACGTACAATGGACATGTCACAGAGGCAGGTGGAGCCGTCAGATATAAAAGGAGTGAGAAGCTCTCCCACTGTCACTCTCTGCTCTCAGATCAGGCACGCAGCAGCTCTGATATGGAACCCATGGACACCACACCTCCTTCCCACGCCATCATCTACCATTCTGCTCCTGTTTTCCCCAGCACCCCATTTACGCCTTTGCCGGGCATCGGTGCTTCAGCAGGCAGCACGTCTGACCCCGAACCTATGGACACCACGCCTCCTTCCCACGCCGTCATCTTCCGTTCTGCTCCTGTTTTCTCCAGCACCCCATTTACGGCTTTGGCGGGCATCGGTGCTTCAGCAGGCAGCACCTCAGACCCCGAACCTATGGACACCACACCTCCTTCCCACGCCGTCATCTTCCATTCTGCTCCTGCTTTCTCCAGCACCCATTCACGGCTTTGGCGGTTACGGCGTTGACGGGCATCGGTGCTTCGGCAGGCAGCACGTCTCACACCAAAGCTACGGACACCTCACCTCCTTTACAGGCTGACAAGACCCAACAGATAGACCAACACTTCAAAGTTATGACAGAAAGTTGAGTAAGGTATACATTTGCAATTTCATTTATTATTATTAAAAAGCACAACTGTAGTGCTTAGACTATAACAAGTACTATTCTAAGTTCTTACCAAATATTAACCCACATATTCCTCATAATGGCAACCCTATAGGCAGGTAATGTTCTTTTCTTTTTGTCGTACGCAGGCCTCTCACTGTCGTGGCCTCTCCCGCTGCCGATCACAGGCTCTGGACACGCGGGCTCAGCGGCCATGGCTCACGGGCCCAACCGCTCCACGGCATGTGGGATCCTCCCGGACCGGGGCATGAACCCGTGCCCCCTGCATCAGCAGGCGGACTCCCAACCACTGCACCACTATGGAAGCCCGGCAGGTCATATTCGTAATATTCACTTTTGGGGGGAAACTGAGGCCCAGAGACGTTGAATAGCTTGCCTAATGCCACACAGTAAGTAGGTGGCAAAAACTCAGGAGTAAAACCAGACCGTCTAGACTTTCATCACTTTGCTGTGTCACCTTATTATAAGTTGTGGTTAGGGAAGGGACTAAATTGGCAAGACTCTGAACTCAAAGGAGAAGGGAGAAATGAGACAATGAGTGATCCTAGAAACTAGAGAAGATTTAGGCTCAGAAATTTCTGATGATGAGACCCGGAAGATCAAGAACTTGGTTGGAATACTAACTTGGGGTAGTATCTGAATCCATTGAGAAATGGTTTTGTTTTGTGTAAAATTTAGAAAGGCCAGTTGGATGAAGATTAATGAAGAAAAAAGAAGGAAGGAAAAGGAAAAGGTGCCTTAAGTGAGACATAACCACTTCACTCTAAGTACTAGGGGTGTGGTCCTGTGGGAAAGGATGGAGCTCTCTCTACCAGGTTTGTCACTAGGATGAACAAGGAGAAACATGGCAAGCATTGTACTCGTTTTGATGATCCCTCAAAACCACGGCTTCAGTTTCCAAGAATGACCTACGGTAGCATAACTACTGTGTGTCAGACATGCCACTAAGTGTGTTTCCAGTCACACATTTTAATTGGAGAAAAGGATCAATAGTCTATCTACCTCAGATCACACAGAGGGTGGGGGAGCCCATTTTTAAACCATCTGCCTCCAATTCCAGGTGCCAGGAGCCAGACTCAGCCTACAGGTCTCTTCTGCTCACCTGGAAGTGAAACCATGCGTCATGATTAGTGAAATCCTGTCTTCACTCATCAAGGTACCTTGAACACTTGCACGTCCTCCAAGTAGCACGTAGCATAAGCAAAAAGATGTTTGCCCCGGTATTGTCCAGGAACTTGGAATCAGCTGTGCCTAGGTAGGCGGAGCTGGTTTAGAGTGGAGAGGACCACCGATCTTCCACCTGGGCAAGTGCCTTTTGGCCTTCTGCCATCAGAGGGCCAAAAACTCCAGCCTGAGAATGTGCTGAGCCCTGTAGCCTATTACACCAGCTCAGAACAATGAGGAGCACATCTTTGTCCAATCACCTTGCCTCAAGCTCCCCATGACCCATACTGCCCTGCTTCTTTATTCTTTATCCCACAGATACCCCAAGCCCCTTGCTTTCGGGAAGGAGGATTGGAGACCTATTTTCACGTCACTTCCTCGCATGGCTGCCCTGTGAATAAACCTCCTCTTTGCTGCAAACCTCAGCATCTCACTGTTTTGGCTTGCTGCGCCTCAGACACAATGGTTGGGAGCAGTGGTAAAGGTCCCTTGCCTGTAAGGGAAGCTGGTAGGGCCTAGTAGTCACTTTGTGGATGTTTTCTCCTCCCGGGGGGCAGACGTCCTGCTCTTCCGGAAAGGGAGAAATGCAGGAGCTGGACCCTTGCCCTCAGCATCACCGTCACCTAGGAGCTTCTTAGCAGGACAGAATCCAGGCCCCACCCAGAACTACTGAATACCAGCCTGCATTTAACAAGATCCCCAAGGGAGGCACACCCATGTGAAATTTGGAGAGGCACCAAGCTGTCATCCTCTTCTCCGCAGCTAATGAAAACCAAGCAAAGATTCATCCCAAGCCTACTCTGCCTCAGTCAATTGGATATCATATGAGCTCATTTAATCCTCCCCAGAACCTGCAAATGAGACTGCACATGCCACGGAGCAACTAAGACCGTGCGAAACAACTACTGAGCGTACACTCTAGAGCCCTTGAACCACAACTACTGAAGCTGAAGTTCAGGAGCGTTCATACCTATGCCTCTTACAAAGTCAGCTCTTTAGCTAAACATGAGCTCATGTTTAGCTAAATTTACACAATAATGAAGAAATCAGCTACAAGTGGAGACAATCCGAAAAAACAATCAATATCAGTATTAGATTCCCAAGCCCATCCATCTGATGTTGGAATAATCAGGTGCACGGCAGAAAATATATGTAAAACTAGAATTGAAACAAGGAACAGGGATGTTTTAAAAGACTGGTAGGATGTTTAAAACATTTTTAAAGTACATGTCATTGATAAAGCTAAAAACTCGAAGGTTGTGTAATACAACAGATTAATCATGGAGAAGAGTGAAATTATGCTGTTTTGAAAAATATGGCCGATCAGATTTTCTGCCTAATTATATAAGAAGATTTACCTTAAGGAATACACATTATTTTAAAGACTTATTGGCTGTGAAATAAGTTAAGGGTATTTCAAATGGCTTGTCTGCAAAGAAAGGTGACATGTAGGGAAACACAGAAAGTCGAGGGGGAAATATGTCAATATATACATTGCTATATGGTGAACTAAGCCTTAGGCCAGCAACAGTGTGGAGGACCTGACCCTTAGATACTTACAAGTAAGCTGGAATCTTCAAAAAGTTCAAATCTTTATAATTCAAAAGATTTATTATAAGTAATAACCAAGTGTTTAATTGACATTAGACGATCAAAACAATAAACCCTGACAACATAGAAAAAATAATAAAGATATGAGCAAAACGTAATAAAACAGAAAACGTATAAAATTGAGGTGATTTAGTAAGTCAAAAGAATATTCTTTGAAATGATATAACAAACACACTTTGATTAAGCAAAACAAAAACATAAGTAAATAATCTACAGAAAGAATCAGGACAATGTTATAGCAGAGAATATATGAAATGCCAGTAAATTTGAACATTTCTGTAAAGTGGACAATTTCCTAGCTCTTAAAGTTTGCCAAATCTGACACAAGATGAAATCATTTAAGGCCATCATGACTGCCCTTTGCACCCTTGGTAAGCCCTGGCCTCAGCATGCAGCTTCTGTCGTCCATGGTAACCTGCGGAGAGGGGGCGGGGCTGCAGGAGGTTGGAACACTGCCCTCAGTGACGGTGTGGGTGTGACCATCTCTGCTGTGACTGAACAAAGGGCAGGGGAGCAGGGGGACCAATGTAGGGCCCTCAGAGCGCGGCAGGCCCTGTGGGGTGGCACAAGAATTGAGGTCTATGCCAAAGATCGCCTTCTTGGTCTGTGAGGCAACCCGGCCTCTCACCTTTCCACTCAGGTCGCCCTCCTACTTGATGTGTGTGTAGAACGTGTCCACGGAGTACACCTCGCTGCACAAGTAACCACAGGTCTGGGCGACGTAGCTTCCTGCAAGGTGACCGAAGGTCTCAGGCAGGCTTTCCCCACAGAAACATGCGGAGAGGCACCTGCCCAGGCCCCTGGCCGCTCAGTGCCCATGTCCCAGAGCAGGGGCCGCAAAGCAGCCCTGTCTGAGTCCCCTGCCCCTAGAGGGAGTTTTGGCCCAACACTTCTAGAAATCGGGGTCCATGCGGGCAATTCATTGGAGAGACACAAATATACCTTTGCCGACTTTCTGCTGAAACTCATGAGCGTTCACACCTAAGCCTCTTACAAGGTGAGGTGTTTAGATAAACATGAGCTCATGATCTAAATTAACACATTAATGAAAAAATCAGCTACAAGTGGAGATAATCAGCAAAAACAATCAATACCAGAATTAGATTCCCAAGGCCATGCATCAGACGTTGGAATAATCAGCTGCAAGGCAGAAAATATACATAAAACTAGAACTGAAACAAGGAACAAGGATGTTTTAAAAGACTGGGAGGGTCTTTAAAACATTTTTAAATACATGTCATTGATGAAGCTAAAAACTCGATGGTTGTGTAATACAACCGATTAATCACGGAGAAGTGTGAAATTATGTTGTTTTGAAAAATATGGCAGATCAGATGTTCTGCCTAATTATATAAGAAGATTTATCTTTAAAAATACACATTATTTTAAACACTTATTGGCTGTAAAATAAGTGAAGGGTATTTCAAAGAGCTTGTCTGCAAAGAAAGTTGAGAAGTAGGAAAACACAGATAGTCAAGGGGAAAATATGTTAAAATATACATTGCTCTATGGTGAACTAAGCCTTAGGCCAGCAACAATGTGGAGGACCTTGCCCTTAGATAATTACAAGTAAGCTGGAATCTTCAAAATGTTCAACTCTTTATAATTAAAAAGATTTATTAAAGTTAATAACCAAGTGTTTTAACTGACATCAGAAGATCAAAACAATAAACCCAGAGAACATAGAAAAAATATAAATAAAGATATGAGCAGAACGTAAGAATTGTGAATGTGGGCACTGTCAGCATGGGGACTATCACCTCGCTGCACAGGTTACCATAGGTCTGGGCGTCGTAGCTTCCTGCCAGGTGACCGAAGGTCACCATGAGCACCGTCACCATGAGTACTATCACCCTGGGTATTGTCACCATGGACACTGTCACCGTGAGCACTACACCATGAGAATTGTGACTATGGGCACTGTCACCATGGGCACATTCACCATCGGCACTATCACCGTGAACACTGGCACCATGAGCACTGTCACTGTGTGCAGTTTCACCATACACACTATCACCGGAAGGACTATCACCATAAGCAATGTCACCATGAGCAATGTCACCATGGGCACTGCCACCATTTCACACTGCCACCATGAGCAGTGTCACCATGGGCACTTTAATCATGATTACTCTCACAATGGGTAATATCATGATATGGGCACTGTCACCGTGAGAACTGTCACAGTGTGGCATGTCTTGATGGGAACTGGCACAAAGGGCATTGTCACTATGAGCATTGTGACAATGAGCACTATCACTGTGAGAAATCTCACCATGCTAACTGTCTCCATGGCACTGTCACCGTGAGAACTGTCACCATGGGCACTGTCACTGTCGTCACTGTCACCATGGGCACTGTCATTGTGGGCACTGCCTCCACGGGCACTGTCACAATGGGCATGGCCACCAAGTGTACTATCACCATGGGCACTATCACTGTGAGGAATGTCACCATGGGCACTATCATCATGAGCTGTATCACCATGGGCACTCTCACCATGAGAACCGTCACCATGGACACTGTCACCATGGGCATTATCACCATGAGCAATATCACCATGTGTACTGTCACCATGGGCACAGCCACTAAGGGCACTATAACTATGGGCACTATTACCGTGAGCACTGTCACCATGGGCAGTTTAACCATGGGCACTATCACTGTGAGCACTGTCACCAGAGGCAATGTGACCGTGGGCACTGTCATCATGGGCACTGTCGTCATGGGCAGTGTCACTGTGGGCACTGTCATGGGTCCTGCAACCTTGTGCCCTGTAACCATGAGGAATGTCATCATGGGTTGTTACCATGTGCACTTTAACCATGAGCACTCTCACCATGGGAACTGTCACCATTTTTCACTGCCACCATGTGCACTACAACCATGTGCACTGTCACCATGGGCACTATCACCGTGAGCACTGTCACCATCAGTACTGTCATCATGGGCATTGTCACCAAGGGCACAGCCACCATATGCACTCTTTCCATGGTCAGTATCACTGTGAGCACTGTCACCATGGGAACTACCAACATGGGCACTGCCATCATGAGCACTTTCAACATGGGAACTCTCACCATGGGCAATTTCACCATGGGAACTATTAACGTGAGGACTATCACCATGGGCACTATCACTTTGTGCAGTATCACCATGGTCACTGTCACCATTGGCACTGTCACCGTGGTAGTGTCACCATGGACACTGTCATGATGAACATTGTCATCATAGGCACTGTCACCATGAGGAGTGTCACCATGCGCACTGTCAACATGGGCACTATCATCTTGAGCAGTATCACCATGTATACTGTCAACATGGGCCCAGTCACCAAGTGCACTATCACTATGCTCACAATTACCGTGAGCACTGTCACAATGGGCACCTTAACCACAGGCACTATCACCGTGAGAACTATCACCATCGGCACTATCACCGTGAGCACTGTCACATTAGGCACTATCACTGTGAGCACAGTTACCATGGGCAATGTCACCATGTGCACAGCTACCATCGGTACTCTCACCATGGGAACTGCCACCATGAGCACTGTCACCACAAGGACTGCCACCCAGGGCACTGCCACCATGAGCACTGTCACGGTGGGAACCTCGAATATGGGCACTGTAATCAGGAGCACTTTCACCATGGGAACTGTCACCATGGGAACTTTCACCATGGGCATTATCAATGTTAGGACAGCCACCATGGGCACTATCACCTTGAGCAGTATCACCATGGTCACTGTCACCATGAGCACTTACACCGTGGCATGGTCACCATGGGAACTGTCATGATGAGCATTGTCACCATAGGCACTATCACCGTGAAAACAGTCACCATGCACACTGCCACCATCGGTAATCTCACCATGTGCACTGCCATCATCAGTACTCTCATCATGGGAACTGCCACCATGAGCACTGTCACCGCAAGCACTGCCTCCTAGGGCACTGCCACCATGAGCACTGTTACCATGAGAACTCTCACTATGAGAATTGCCACCAGAGGCATTTTCACCATCAGTACTGTCACCATGCGCAATGTCAGCATGGGCACTCTGATCTTGGGCACTGTCACCATGGGCACTGTCATCGTGGGCACTGTCACAATGGGAAGTATCACCATGGGATTTCTCAGCATGGGCACTGTCACCGTGGGCACTGCCACCGTGAGATCTGTTACTGTGAGCTCTGTCACCCTGGGTATTGTCACCATGGGCACTATCACCATGAGAATTGTGAACATGGGCACTGTCAGCATGGGGACTATCACCATGAGTACTATCACCCTGGGTATTGTCACCATGGGCACTGTCACCGTGAGCACTACACCTTGAGAATTGTGACTATGGGCACTGTCACCATGGGCACTTTCACCAAGGGCACTATCACCGTGAGCACTGTCAGCAGGCACACTATCACCGTAAAGACTATCACCTTAAGCAATGTCACCATGAGCAATGTCACCATGGGCTCTGTCACCATTTCGCCCTGCCACCATGTGCAGTATCACCATGGGCAAATTAACCACGAGTACTGTCACCATGGGTAAAATCACCATGGGCACTGTCACTGTGAGAACTGTCACCGTTCAGCATGTCTCAATGGGCACTGGCACAATGGGGATTGTCACTCTTAGCACTGTCACAATGGGCACTATCACTGTGAGCTGTGTCAGCAGGGTAACTCTCACCATGGGCACTGTCACTTTTGGCACTGTCCATGAGCACTGTCACTATGGGCACTGCCACTGTGAGCATCATTACCATGAACACTTCTTCCGTGAGCACTATCAGCATAAGTACTGTCACCATGGGCACTGTCATTTTGGCACTGTCTATGGGCACTATCACTGTGGGTACTGCCACCGTGAGCATTATTACCATGAACACTGCTTCTGTGAGCACTATCATCATAAGTATTGTCACCATGGGAACTGTCACCATTGCCTTGAGCACCATGGACACTCTCACGGTGTGTACTCTCACCAGGGGCACTGCCACCATGGGCAATGTCACCATGAGCACTGTCACCATGGGCACTGTCTCATGTACACTATCACCATGAGCAATGTCACCATGAGAACTGTCACCATTGGCACTGTCACTATTTTGCTCTGCCACCAGGTGCACTACCACCATGGTCACTGTCACCATCGGCACTATCACCATGAGTACCATTACGATGGACACTGCAACCTTGAGCACTGTCTCCAACAGCAGTGTCAGCACAAGCACTGCCACCTTGTATACTGCCACCATGAGCACTGTCACAATGAGAACTGCCACCGTGGGCATTTTCACCATGATTACTGTCACCGTGGGTATTGTCACCTTGGGCACTGTCACCGTGAGCACTATCACTGTGAGCACCATCACCCTGAGCAGTGTCACCATGGGCACAGCCACAATGTGGACTGTCACCATGGGCAGTATCACAGTGAGAACAGTCACCGTGGTCTCTGTCACCATGGGCAGTGTCAACGTGAGCACTCTCACTATGAGAATGATCACCATAGGCACTGTTACCGTGAGAACTGTCACCATGGGCACTGTCAACATGGAGACTATCACCTTGAGACTGTCACTATGAGCACTGTCACCATGAGCAATGTCACTTTGGTCACTTTCACCCTGAGAAGTATCACCACGGTGACTATCACCATTGGCACTGACACGGTGGGGTTGTCACCATTAGCACTATCACAATGGGCAATGTCTACATGGGCAGTTTCACTGTGAGCACTGTCACTATTGGCACTATCACCATCGGCACTATCACCATGGGTACGGTCAACATGAGCACTGTCTCCATGGACACTATCACCATGAACAATGTCACCATGAGAACTGTCACCATTGGCACTGTCACTATATTGCACTGCCACCAGGTGCACTACCCCCATGGGCACTTTCACCATCGGCACTATCACCATGAGCACCATTACATGGGCACTGCAATGATGAGCACTGTCTCCAAGAGCAGTGTCAGCACAAGCATTGCCACCTTGGATACTGCCACCATGAGCACTGTCACAATGAGAACTGTCACTATGAGAACTGCCACCATGGGCATTTTCACCATGATTATTGTCACCGTGGGTATTGTCACCTTGGGCACTGTCACCATGAGCACTATCACTGTGAGCACTATCACCATGAGCACTATCACAATGGGCAATGTCTACGTGGGCAGTTTCACCGTGAGCACTGTCACTATTGGCACTATCACCATCGCCACTGTCACCATGGGCTTTGTCACACTGGGCGCTGTCACCATGGGCAATGTCACCATTAGCACTGTCACCATGGGCACTGTGATCTTGGGCACTGTCACCATGTGCACTGTGATCTTGGGCACTGTCACAATGGGAAGTATCACCATGGGATTATCAGCATTTGCACTGTCACCGTCAGCACTTACACCATGGCATCTATCACCATAAGCACTGTAATCATGTGCACTGTCACCATGAACACCGTCACCATGACCACTGCCACAATGAGCACTGTCACTTATGGCACTGCCAGCATGAGCAGTGTCACCATCAGCACTGTCACCATGGGCATGGCAGCCTGGGTATTGTCACCATGGGCACTGTCACCATGAGCACTCTCACCATGGGCATTTTCACCCTAGGTACTCTCACCGTGAGAACTGTTAACATGAGCTCTGTCACCCTGGGTACTGTCACCATGGGCACTATCACAGTGAGAATTGAGAACATGGGGACTGTCACCATGGGCACTATCACCAGGAGCACTGTCACCATGAGTACTGTCACCATGAACACGATCACTGTGACCACTACACCGTGAGAATTGTGACTGTGGGCACTGTCACCATAGGCACTTTCACAATGGGCACTATTACCGAGAGCACTGTCACCATGAACACTATCACTGTGTGCAGTGTCACCATACACACTATCACCGTAAGGACTATCACTGTAAGCAATGTCACCATGAGCAATGTCACCATGGGCACTCTCACAATTTCGCACTGCCACCATGAGCAGTGTCACCATGGGCACTTTAATCATGATTACTCTCACCATGGGTAATATCATCATGGGCACTGTCACCATGACAACTGTCACAGTGCGGCATGTCTTGATGGGAACTGGAACAAATGGCATTGTCACTATGAGCATTGTGACAATGAGCACTATCACTGTGAGAAATCTCACCATGCTGTCTCCATGGCACTGTCACTGTGAGAACTGTCACCATGGCCACTGTCACTGTCGTCACTGTCACCATGGGCACTGTCATTGTGGGCACTGCCACCATGGGCACTGTCACAATGGGCACGGCCACCAAGTGTACTATCACCATGGGCACTATCACTGTGAGGAATGTCACCATGGGCACTATCATCATGAGCTGTATCACCATGGGCACTCTCACCATGAGAACTGTCACCATGGACACTGTCACCATGGGCACCATCACGTGAGCAGTATCACCATGTGTACTGTCACCATGGGCAAATCCACTAAGTGCACTATAACTATGGGCACTATTACCGTGAGCGCTGTCACCATGGGCAGTTTAACCATGGGCACTATCACTGTGAGCACTGTCACCAGAGGCAATGTGACCGTGGGCACTGTCACCATGGGCACTGTCATCATGGGCAGTGTCATTGTGGGCACTGTCAGCATGGGTCCTGCAACCTTGTGCACTGTAACCGTGAGGAATATCAGCATGGGTTGTTACCGTGTGCACTGTAACCGTGAGCACTCTCACCATGGGAACTGTCACCATTTTTCACTGCCACCATGTGCACTACAACCATGTGCACTGTCACCATGGGCACTATCACCGTGAGCACTGTCACCATCAGTACTGTCATCATGGGCATTGTCACCAAGGGCACAGCCACCATATGCACTCTTTCCATGGTCAGTATCACTGTGAGCACTGTCACCATGGGAACTACCAACATGGGCACTGCCATCATGAGCACTTTCAACATGGGAACTCTCACCATGGGCAATTTCACCATGGGAACTATTAACGTGAGGACTATCACCATGGGCACTATCACTTTGTGCAGTATCACCATGGTCACTGTCACCATGGGCACTGTCACCATGGGCACTGTCATGATGAACATTGTCATCATAGGCACTGTCACCATGAGAAGTGTCACCATGCACACAGTGAACACGGGCACAATCACCTTGAGCAGTAACACCATGTGTACTGTCAACATGGGCATGATCACCAAGTGCACTATCACTATGCCCACAATTACCGTGAGCACTGTCACAATGGGCACCTTAACCATGGGCACTATCACCGTGAGAACTATCACCATCTGCACTATCACCGTGAGCATTGTCACCATGGGCACTATCACGGTGAGCACGGTTACCATGTGCACAGCTACCATCGGTACTCTCACCATGGGAACTGCCACCATGAGCACTGTCACCACCAGGACTGCCACCCAGGGCAATGCCATCATGAGCACAGTCACCATGGGAACTCCAAATGTGGGCACAGTAATCAGGAGCACTTTCACCATGGGAACTGTCACCATGGGAACTTTCACCATGAGCATTATCAACGTTACGACAGCCACCATGGGCACTATCACCTTGAGCAGTATCACCATGGTCACTGTCACCATAAGCACTTACACCGTGGCAGTGTCACTGTCGCAGCATCACCATGCACACTGTCACGGTGAGCACTGTCACCATAGACACTGTCACCATGAGAACAGTCACCATGCACACTACCACCATTGATAATCTCACCATGTGCACTGCCACCATCGGTACTCTCACCATGGGAGCTGTCACCATGAGCACTGTCACCATGAGCACTGCTTCCTAGGGCACTGCCACCATGAGCACTGTCACCATGAGAACTCTCACTATGAGAATTGCCACCAGAGGCATTTTCACCATCAGTACTGTCACCATGCGCAATGTCAGCATGGGCACTCTGATCTTGGGCACTGTCACCATGGGCACTGTCATCGTGGGCTGTGTCACAATGGGAAGTATCACCATGGGATTTCTCAGCATGGGCACTGTCACCGTGGGCACTGCCACCATGAGATCTGTTACCGTGAGCTCTGTCACCCTGGGTATTGTCACCATGGGCACTATCACCGTGAGAATTGTGAACATGGGCATTGTCATCATGGGGACTATCACCATGAGTACTATCACCCTGGGTATTGTTACCATGGGCACTGTCACCGTGAGCACTACACCTTGAGAATTGTGACTATGGGCAATGTCACCATGGGCACTTTCACCAAGGGCACTATCACCGTGAGCACTGTCAACAGGCGCACTATCACCATAAGGACTCTCACCTTAAGCAATGTCACCATGAGCAATGTCACCATGGTCTCTGTCATCATTTCACACTGCCACCATGTGCAGTATCACCATGGGCACTTTAACCATGAGTACTGTCACCATGGGTAAAATCACCATGGGCACTGTCACTGTGAGAACTGTCACGGTTTGGCATGTCTCAATGGCCACTGGCACAATGGGCCTTGTCTCTCTGAGCACTGTCACAATGGGCAATATCACCATGAGCTTTCTCACCATGGTAACTGTCACCATGGACACTGTCACTTTTGGTACTGTCCATGAGCACTGTCACTGTGGGCACTTCCACCATGAGCATTATTACCATGAACACTGCTTCCGTTAGCACTATCATCATAAGTACTGTCACCATGGGAAATGTCACTATTGCCGTGACCACCATGGACACTCTCACGGTGTGCACTGTCACCAGGGGCACTGCCACCATGGGCAATGTCACCATGAGCACTGTCACTGTGAGAACTGTCAGAGTGCGGCATGTCTCGATGGGAGCTGGCACAAAGGGCATTGCCACTATGAGCATTGTGACAATGAGCACTATCCCTGTGAAAAATCTCACCATGCTAACTGTCTCCATGGCACTGTCACCTTGAGAACTATCACCATGGGCACTGTCACCGTCGTCACTCTCACCATCTGCACTGTCATTGTGGGCACTGCCACCTTGTCACTGTCACCATGGGCACTGTCACAATGGGTACGGCCACCAAGTGTACTATCACCATAGGCACTATCACTGTGAGGAATGTCACCATGGGCACTATTATCTTGAGCTGTATCACCAAGGGCACTCTCACCGTGAGAACTGTCACCATGGACACTGTCACCATGGGCACTATCACCGTGAGCAGTATCACCACGTGTACTGTCACCATGGGCACAGCCACTAAGGGCACTATAACTATGGGCACTATTACCGTGAGCACTGTCACCATGGCAAGTTTAACCATGGACACTATCACTCTGAGCACTGTCACCACAGGCAATGTCACCGTGGGCACTGTAACCATGGGCACTCTCATGGGCAGTGTCATTGTGAGCACTGTCACAATGGGTACTGCAACCTTGTGCACTGTAACCCTGAGGAATGTCAGCATGGGTTGTTACCGTGTGCACTGTAACCATGAGCACTGTCACCATGGGAACTGTCACCATTTTTCACGGCCACCATGTGCACTACAACCACATGCACTGTCACCATGGGCACTATCGCCGTGAGAACTGTCACCAACAGTACTGTCATCATTGGCAAAGTCACCAATGGCATGGCCACCATCTGCAATCTTACCATGGTCACTATCACTGTGAACACTGTCCCCAGTGGAACTACCAACATGGACACTGTCATCATGAGCACTTTCACCTTGCAAACTGTCACCATGGGTATTTTCACCATGGGCACTATCAAAGTGAAAACTGTCACCATGGGCACTGTCACCATGAGCATTGTCACCATAGGCACTGTCATCGTGAGAAATGTCACCATGCGCACAGTCACCAAGGGCATTATCACTTTGAGCAGTATCACCATGTGTACTGTCACCATGGGCACGGTCACCATGGGCACGGTCACCAAGTACACTATCACTATGCTCACTAGTACTGTGAGCACTGTCACCATGGGCAACTTAACCATGGGCAATATGACTGGGAGCATTATCAGCATCAGCACAACAGTCGTGATAACTGTCACCATGGGTCATATCATCGTGAGCACGGTTACCATGGGCACTGTCACCATGTGCACTGCCAAATCGGTACTCTCACCATGTTAAATGCTAGCATGAGCACTGGCACCATGAGAACTGTCACTATGAGAATTGCCACCATGGGCACTTTCTCCATGAGTACTGTCACCATGGGTATTTTCACCTTGGGCACTGTCACCGTAAGCAGCATTACCATGAGCACTTTCCCCTGGAGCACTGTCACCATGGACACTGTCACAATGCGGAATCTCACCATGAGCCCTGTCACCATGGGCAATGTCACCATGAGAAGTGTCACTATAGGCAGTGGCACTGTGGGCACTGTCACCATGGGCATTGCCACCATGGGCACTGTCATTTTGAGCACTGTCACCAGGGGTACTGCAACCATGAGCACTGTCACCATGAGCACTGTCACCACTGGCAGTATCAACATGTGAAATGTCACCATGGGCACTATCAGCATGAGAACTGTCAGCGAGCGTGCACACTGTCACTGTGAGCACTGGCACCGTGGGCACTATCACTGTGAGCACTGTCAACATGAGCATGTCACCATGGGCACTGTCAACATGGGTACTCTCTCCAAAGGCAATGTCATCATAAACATTGTCAGCATGGGCATTGTCACCATGAGCATTGTCAGCATGGGCAATGTCACCATGAACATTTTCAGCATGGGCAATTTCACCATGAGCATTGTCACCAAAGGCAATATCAGCAAGAGCATTGTCACCGTAAGCACTGTCACCAGGGGCACTATCACCGTGGTTACTGTTATCATGGGCACTTTCCCCGTGAGCACTGTCACCATGGGCAGTCTCATCATGGGCACTGTCACCATGGGCACTGTCACCATGAGCCTTTCACCATGGCTATTGCCTCCGTGGGCACTGTCACCATTGTCACTGTCACCATGAGCTCTCTCACCATTGCACTGTCATCATGGGCACTGTCACCATGGGTCTATCACCGTGGTTATTGCCAGCATGAACAGGGTCACTATGGGCACTGCCACCATGAGCACTATCACCATGAGCACAGACGCTGTGAACATTATCACCTTAAGAACTGTCATCATTGGCGCTGTCACCATGAGCACTGCCACAATGAGCATTGTCACCATGGGCACTTCCACCATGAACACTGTTACCATGAGCACTGTCACAATGAGGAGGGTCTCCTTTGACAGTGTCACAATGGGCACTCTCACCGTGTTCACTATCACCGAGAGCAAGGTTTCCATTGGCACTGTCACAATGTGCAGAGTCACAATCCGCACTGTTCCCATGGGAACTGCCATGAAGTTCACTGTCACCACGAGGACTGCTTCCTTTGGGCACTGCTATTATGAGTACTGTCACCATGAGTACGGTCACTATGAGAACTGCCACCATGGGTATTTTCACCATGAGTACTGTCTCCATGAGTATTGTCACCATTTGAACGGTCACCATGCACAATATCACTGCAAGGTTTATAACCTTAAGCAATGTCACCATGAGCAATGTCACCATGGGCACTGGCACCATTTTGCACTGGCACCATGTGCACTATCACCATGGGCACTGTCACCATGGGCACTTTATCATTGAGTACTCTCACCATGGGTAATATCACCATGGGCACTGTCCCCATGAGAACTATCACCGTGAGCAATGTCACCAAGAGCACTGTCACCACGAGCACTGCCACTTTGGGCAATACTATTATGAGCACTGTCACGATGAGAACCCTCGCTATGAGAACTGCCACTATGTGTATTTTCACCATGAGTACTGTCACCATGGGTCTTGTCACCATGAGCACTGTCACCATGAGAAGTGTCACTATGGGAACTGCCACCATGGGCACTTTGATGATGGATACTGTCACCATGGGTATTTTCACCGTGGGCATTGTCACTGTGAGCAATCTTACCGTGAGCACTTTCACTGTGAGTAATGTCACCAGGGGCACTGGCACAATGCAGACTGTCACCATGAGCCCAGCCACCATGGGCACAATCACCATGAGAAATATGACTATGGTCACTGTCACCATGGGCAATGTCACCATGAGCAGAGTCACCACAGGCAATGTCACAATGGGCGCGTCACCTTTGGCACTCAGTGTGAGCACTGTCACCAGGGGTACTGCCAACATAAGCACTGTCCCCATGAGTACTGTCACCATTGGCTGTATCAACATGTGCACTGTAACCGTGGTTTCTATCACCATGAGAACTGTCTGCACACCGTCACTGTGTGCACTGGCACCGTGGGCAATGCCACCATGGGCAATGTCAGCATGGGCACTATCACTGTGAGCACTGTTAACATGAGCATGTCACCATGGGCAGTGTCAACATGGGTGCTCTCTCCAAGGGCAATGTCACCATGAGAATTGTCACCATAGGCAATTTCACCAAGAGCAATGTCAACATGGGCACTGTCACCATGTGCACTGCCACCGAGAGCTTTATCACCATAGGCAATGTCACCGTGGGAACTGTCACCTTGGGTATTGTCATCATGGGCAGTGTCACCATGAGCACTGTCACCATGGGCAGTGCCACCATGGGCACTGGCACTGTGATCACTGTCACCATGGGTACTGAAACCATGAGCATTGTCACCATGAGTACTTTCAGCATGGGTTCTCACCGTGTGCACTATCACCATGTGCACTCTCACCATGGGCTCTATCACCGTGAGCACTTTCACCATAAGTACTGTCATCATGGGCACTGTCACCAAGGGCACAGCCACCAGGTGAACTGTTACCATGGTCAGTATCACCATGAGCACTGTCACCATGGGAACTACCAACATAGGCACTGTCATCATGAGCACTTTCAGAATGGGTACTGTCACCATGGGCACTATCAGCATGAGGACTCTCACCATCGGCATTATCGACATGGGCACTATCAGCTTGAGCATTATCACCATGAGTACTGTCACCATGGGTATTGTCACTGTGGGCACTATCAGAATTAGAACTGTCACCGTGGTCACTGTCACCATGGGCTTTGTCACTGTGAGCACTGTCACGATAGGCAAAGTCACAGTTTGCACTGTCCCCATGGGCCCTGTCACCATGAGCACTATCACCTTGAGGGTGGTGTCCATGGGCACTGTCACCATTGGCACTACCAACTTGAGAATTATCACCATGTGTACTGTCAGCATGGGCACAGTCAACAAGTGCACTATCACTATGCTCACTATTAACGTGAGCAGTGTCACCATGGGCACCTTATCCATGGGCACTATGACCAGGACCATTATCAGCATCGGCACAACAGACGTGACCACTGTCACCATGGTTCATATCATCCTGAGCTTGGTTACCATGGGCACTGTCAACATGTGCACTGCCTCATCGGTACTCTCACCATGGTAAATGCCCCCATGAGCAGTCCCACCATGAGAACTGTCACTATGAGAATTGCCACCATGGGCACTTTCTCGATGAGGACTGTCACCATGGGTATTTTCACCTTGGACACTGCACCTTAAGCAGCATTACCATGAGCACTTTCACTGTGAGCACTCTCACCGTGGGCACTGGCACAATGCGGACTGTCACCATGAGTCCTGTCACCTTGGGCAATGTCACCATGACAAGTGTCACCATAGGCAATGTCGCTGTGGGCATTGTCACCGTGGGCATTGCCACCATGGGCATTATCATTTTGAGCACTGTCACTGGGGTACTGCAACCATGACCACTATCACCATGAGCACTGTCACCATTGGCACTATCAACATGTGAAATGTCACCATGGGCACTGTCAACATGAGAACAGCGTGGGCACTGTCACTGTGGGCAATGGCACCGTGGGCACTGGCACCGTGTGCCCTTCCACCATGGGCAATGTCACCATGGACAATATCACTGTGAGCATGGTCAACATGAGCACATCACCATGGGCACTGTCAAAATGGGTACTCTCTCCAATGGCAATGTCACCATGAGCATTGTCACCATGGGCAATGTCACCGTGAGCAGAGTCACCACAGGCAATGTCACCATGGGCACAGCAACAGTGAGGAGCGTCACCATGGGCACTATCACCATGACCACTCTCACCGTGGTCACTGTCACCATGAGCACTGTCACCATAGGAAATATCACCATGGGCACTTCCACCATGGGCACTGTCACTGTGAGCACTTTCACCACGGGTACTGTCACTGTGAGCACTTTCACCACGGGTACTGCAACCATGAGCACTGTCACCGTAAGCACTGTCAGCATGGGTTGTCAGCACTAGCACCATGAGCACTGTCACCATGTGTACTGTCATCATGGGCACTGTCACAAGGGCACGGCCACCACGTACACTGTTACCATGGTCACTATCACTGTGAGCACTGTCATAATGTGAACTACAAACATGGGCACTGTCATCATGAGCACTTTCACAATGAGAACTGTCACCATGTGCACTATCACTGTGAGCAAGGTTACCATGGGCAATGTCACAATGTGCAGTCACCTTCGGTACTGTTCACAGGGAAACTGCCACCAAGTGTACTATCACCATTAGCAATGGCACCACGCGCACTGCCACCTTGGGCATTGCTATTATGAGCACTGTCACCGTGAGAACTGTGGCTATAACTGTCACCATGGGTATATTCACCATGAGTACTCTCACCATAGGTATTGTCACCATTTGCACTGCCAGCATGAGCACTATTACGGTGTGCACTATCACCATTACCACTTTCACCATGGGCACTGGCACAATTCGGACTCTCACAAAGAGCCCTGTTACCATGGACACTATCACCGTGAGCACTGTCACCATAGGCAATGTCACTGTGGGCACTTTCACTGTGGGCAGTGTCATCACGGGCAGTGTCACCGTGGGAAGTGTCACCATGTGCACTGTCACCATGGGCACTGCCACCATAGGCACTGTCACTGTGAGCACTGTCACCATGGGTAATGCAACCATGAGCACTATCACCGTGAGCACTGTCAGAATGGGTTGTCACCGTGTGCACTGTCACCAAGAGCACTGTCATGGTGGGCAGTGTCACCATGCACTCTATCTCCACAAGTACTATCATGTTAAGCAATGTCACCATGAGCAATGTCACCATTGGTACTGTCACTATTTTGACTGCCATTATGTGCACTATCAGCATAGGCACTGTCACCATGGGCACTTCATCATTGAGTACTCTTGAGTACATTGAGTTTATAATTATTATACATTCTAGATGGAATAATCATTTTATCATTTAAAAACATCTTTGTCTCTAGTAAAAATTTTCGTCTTAAAACATTTTTTTTCTGATATTTTCTTAGCCACTCCAGTTTTGTTGTTGTTGTCTTGTTTTGTTGTGTTGTTACTGTTATGGTGTATCTATTCCAACCCTTTTACACTTCACCTATATATTTTCTTGACTCTAAAGCCTGTCACTTTCTTGTTAATGTTATATACATATATAACTGTATATTACATTCAAAAATTACATATATAATAACAAATTATGGCAGACTTTGAACTGGACCTTTTTTTTTTCGGTACACGGGCCTCTCACTGTTGTGGCCTCTCCCGTTGCGGAGCACAGGCTCCGGACACGCAGGCTCAGTGGCCATGGCTCACAGACCTAGCTGCTCCATGGGATTTGGAATCTTCCCAGACCCGGGCACAAACCCGTGTCCTTTACATCAGCAGGCAGACTCTCAACCACTGCACCACAAGGGAAGCCCTGAACTGGACCTTTAAATGAGTATGATTTAGACAGTAGAGCTTCCCTACCAAATGCAAATAACTCACTTGAACTCTCTTTTTTGTAAAGGACAGACCAATTCTTCCAAGGGGAACTCTTGAACTCATTAGATATGTGATATTCATTATAATTAGTTGCATTTAATACCACAGAAAGGACTTGATCAAAGGCTATTTTACTCTTTTCTCCCCATTGGATGATTAGCTAGGTTCATTTTTAAATGGAAGATATACTCTAGATATTTCAATGTAGGGCATCTCTTCCTTTCAAATCTCAGAAAGAAAGGTGTGCTTCAGTTTCCCTGCAGAAAGCTCTAGTATCTTGTCCCCCTTTTGAAAGAGGAATTAATCCTTCTTTCTCTATTGTTTTTAGTCTTCTTCCCTTCATCAGCAATGAGCCTCTTTATCATTTTTGTCAGCACAAAGAATAATTTTTCTCTTTCCAGGCCATTCAAAAATTATACACTATAAAGTAAATGGGAAGAGCTTTATTTATAAAAATAAAACAGCTATGGCATTAGTTCTTAAAGAGTATAAAATTTTGATCCCTCATTCCAACAAAAAATCTTGTTAGCATTTAGGGTTCAATGAGAGGCAATAAACAAAAATGTTTTGGTGACTCATTTGACATCTTTACTAATAGGTTTGAATTCATACTGGTGAATATCAGACATATTTGTGTTAGGCAATTAAAATTAAATTATATCTAGACATCTTTTAAATTACCATATTAACATTAACAAGTAATCTTAGAACTCATCTTGAAAGTAAAAGGTACTTTTATACTTTATAATGAAAAAATCAATAAAATGTGCCTTTATGCAGAGAAACTGTAATTATAATACCAATTAATGTTAACTGGTCACTTTTTTATTGAAGTAGAGTTGACATACAATATTATGTTAGTTTCAAGTGTTCAACATAGTGATCCAACATCTAAATACATTTGAATTGGTCACCATGATAAGTCTAGTAACCATATACCACCATACAAAATTATTACAGTATTACTGACTATATTCCTTACGCGGTAGATTGCATCCCCAAGACTTTTATTTTATAACTGGAGATTTGTACCACTTAATCCCCTTCACCTATTTCTCTCAATCCCTTATTCCCCTTCCCCTCTAGTTATCACCAGTTTGTTCTCTGTATCTACGAGTTTGTTTCTGTTTTGTTTTGTTCTATTTTTTAGATTTCACATATAAGTGAAATCATACAGTATTTGTTCTTCTCTGTCTGACTTATTTCACTTAGCGCACCTAGTACTCTAGGTCACTCCATGTTGTTGCAAGTGAAGATATTTCATTCTTTTTAGGACTAAGTAATATTTCATTATATATATGTGTATATATATACCACATCTTCTTTATCCATTCATCTATTTATGGACACTAGTTTCTTCCATATTTTGGCTATTATAACTAATGCTCCAATGAACAGATGGGTGCATACATCCTTTCTTATTAGTGTTTTTGTTTTCTTTGGATAGATACTCAGAAGTTAAATTGTTGGATCATATGGTAATTCTATTTTTAACTTTTGGAGTAACCTCTGTACTGATTTCCATAGTGGCTGCACCAATTTACATTCCCACTAACAGTGCACAAGGGTTCCCTTTTTGATGATGGCCATTCGGACAGGTGTAAGGTAATATCTCACTGTGGTTTTGATTTGCATTTCGCAGATGATTAGTGATATTGAGCATCTTTTCATGTGTCTTTTGGTCATTTGTATGTATTCCCAAAGCAATGTAACCCCGATCAAAATACCAATGGTATTTTTCACAGAATTAGAACAAATAATCCTAAAATTTGTATAGAATCATCCAAACAAACAAACAAAAAACCTCCAATAACCAAAGCTATATTGAGAAAGAAAAACAAAGCTGGTGGTATGACATGCACTGATCTCAGACTATACTACAAAGCTATAGTAATCAAAACAGTATGGTATGGCCGCTGGGCCTGCGCATCCGGAGCCTGTGCTCCGCAACGGGAGAGGCCACAACAGTGAGAGGCCCGCATACCGCAAAAAGAAAAAAAAAAAAAAACAGTATGGTATTAGCATAACAACAGACATACAGGTCAGTGGAATAGAACAGAGAGCCCAGAAATGAACCCCCAGTTATGTGATCAATTAATCTACAACAAAGGAGGCAAGAACATACAATGAAATAAAGACAATAAATGGTGTTAGGAAAATTGGACAACTACTTGCAAAAGAGTGAAACTGAATTATTTCCTTATACCATACATAAAAATAAATTTAAAATGGATTGAAGACTCACATTTAAGACCTGAAACCATAAAACCCCTAGGAAAAATACATTGACATCGATCTTAGCAATATTTTGGGGGGTCTCTCTCCTCAGGCAAGGCCAGCAGAAGTAAAATTAAACAAGTGTGATTATGTCAAACTGAAAAGCCTTTGCAGAGAGGAGAAAACCATCACAAAATGAAAAGGTAACTTACTGAAAGATTTTTTCAAATGATATATCTGATAAGGAGTTAATATCCAAATTATCTAAAGAAATCATACAATTTAACATCAAAAACCCCCAAATATTCCAATTTAAAAATGGGCAGAGAACCTGAACTGGTCACTTTTTAAAGTGTTTGATACAGTACTTAGATGCATTCTTTTTTCATTAGCCTTGAATATCAATACTCTTAACATCTCCGTTTATAAATGAAGAAATTAAGGAAAGAAGAGATAAATGACTTGTCTAACATACAAAGCTTATTACAAAAAAAGATTGTACTAAACCAGACCTCTGGATCAGATTCCTATACTTTAATCATTATGGCTTACTGCAGAAGATTAGAGACAGAATTTGACATTGAAAGCTTAGATTCCAGTTTTTAATGAGACTTCTTCACCATGCCTTTATGTCTAAGGGAAAAAATCTGGTCTGGACTGCCATTAATGGTAATACTGCTTTAGAGAAATGTTCTGGAGGGAAAGGATATTATTCAAATTTATTTTTTAAGTTTTATTTTGGTTTGACTTTGTTTATTAATTTTCTCATGCTAGGATGGGAGGGCAAACAAAACCTAAACTAAAAATACCAACTATACGTGTGTGTGTGTGAGTGTGCATGTACTTATAAGTATGAAAATACAACTTACAAGAAAAGGCAAGGCCAGAATCTATAAGGCTAAGGATTTTGACTTTATCTTAGATGCAAGAGACAGCAAATAAATGAAAAGATAGTTGTGTAGATACTAGGCTGTTCAAGTAGAGCAAAGGAGAAATGGTAGTGGCTAATATGGTGGCAATGAAGATGAAGAGAAACATTATGTGAAGAGAAAGAGAGAGAGAGATGAGATTCCAGAGAACCTAATGATGCAGTCTATGCAGAAAGTGAAGCAAAGGAAGGAATTGAGGATCATTCCCAGGTTTTTGCACTGAGTAAGTTTTTGTGTGAATCATGGCACCATTCACTGAGGAAGAAAAGATTTGCAGGATGGGACAGTTTGGAAGAAGGAATAATTGAAGTTTCATTTTAGACATCTTAGTTGTAGAGACGTCAAGCAGTGCTCCTCATATTTCTCCAATGAAAAGAATCACCTGGGGATCTTATTGAACATATGGATTATCACCTTTTCTGCTAGAACTTCTGGTTTCGTAGTCTGAGTTGAACACAAAGTACTGGATTTTCTCACACTGAAGAAGAAAAAAACCACACTGAAGGAGGTGGGAAAGAGGTAACCTAAGTAACTTTGGAAAATAGTATTTTAATATACTGTAATTAACCATGAACAATATATACTGAAAGGCTAAAGACATAAAGAAATGTACACATATATTGAACTCGTTAGTAAATATATTTTTCACACGTGTACAGGTTAATGATTTTTAAATATTTTATGTGTATTCCAGAATTTAGCAAATGACTAAATAGACTGCAAATGAGAATCAGGTTTCTAATTGTTAAAGAGTGACAAATAAGGAAAGGGTAAGGGAGGCTAGAATAAACCCTGTGGTGTTGGATTGGAATCAAGGTATCAATCTGAATTCATATATCAATTTGAAGTTATATATATATGTAGATAGACAGATGATAGATAATGTGTGTGTGCACATGTGTGTGTGTATACACACACACCCAGATAGATAATATGAAAATAGAGATACTTGTATATTTTTATGTATTCGTATATATATTTTTAGCTCTCTCTGCTGAAAACACAATGAGGTAGCTTGGATAGTGATAAATGCACCTCATACCAAGATTCTGGTTTCTGAATACCATTATTAATACCAGGAACAAGAACTCCATGGAGAAATGACTGATTCAAGCCTGAGACAGAGGAAAGTAAAAGATGGGTCTGGAGCATTTTGTGGTGTCAGAAAGTAAGATATTACTCCAAAAATTGTATGGCCATGTAGGAAAAATATAGGAGACAGCTGGAAGGAGTACCAGTGACCAAATATGGAACACTCTGAGAAACAAAACTATTAATGATAGTAATAAATTTTAACCCATAGAATAAAATAAATATCCACAAGTTCACACTGATGTATGTATATATATGAACAAATAACCAGATAAATACATAAATGAACGAGAAGAACAGCTCTTTCTTATACTCAAATTATAGTTAATAAATGTAGAGGGAATGATGGGAATAGAAAATGAACAATCATCAAACACCACAGTAACTGGTGGAGTCAAAAATTATTGATGGATGCTAAAATTAGTATGGGAAAATTAAACAAGAAGCAGAATATTTGAACAATCTCAAATAATTACAAAGGGAAAAATAGTGATTTTGCAGCTATCATTATAACATTATATCATCAAAGTTAGCATCCCCAGTAGTGAGACACACAGATTTGTTTGTACCTCTAATATGTACTTAAAATGCCATAATATCTCTCCTGAAGTGTTCTTGTCAAGAAATACATATCCACAGTCTAACCATGAGAAAATATCAAACAAACCCTATTTGAGAAAAATTCTACAAAATGACTGGCTAGGATTTTCCATTAGTTCAAGGTCATAACAGACAAAAAAAGACTGAGGAACTATCTTAGATTAGAGAAGAATGGGGAGATATGACAAGCAAATGCAATAAGCGATCCTAGATTTGAATCTGGACCACAAGACAATAGGCAATATTTGAATACGAGTCTATAAATCGTTAGTAGCATTGTGACAATGTAAACTTTCTGCTTTCAATAATTATACTCTAGTAGTATAAAATGTTAACATTTGGGGAAGCTGAGTAAAGCGTATATGGTAACTCATACTGCTATGTTTGAAGTTTTTTGATAAATAAGATTTGATAACACAGTTTTATAAAAACTTAGTTTGGACATTTCTGAACCTCTTTTTTGTTTCCTTATGGAAGAAAGTTGCTTGTTTAGGGATAATACTAATTCAATGGGGGTAAGATTTACACAGGACCAACCCTAACATTCATAGTGTGTGGCACAGGAAACAACTTTGAATGGCCATTTCAAGGAACAATATACTTAAGTGTATACAATGAGTAAAATGGATGAACTACACAAATTAATGAGTTGAAAAACCATAGAATCATAGAATTTTCTCACTGTAAAGGCTCTTACTTTCATAACTTTTCATAACTTTTCAGTTCCTATGGGTAAATACCAAAGAGCATGATTACTAGATCACTGTATGGTAAAAGTACGTTTATTTTGTAAGAAACTGCCAAGTATCCCACTAGCCACAAATGAGAATTCCAATTGTTCTGATTATCACCAACTTCGGTATTTCAGTTTTGGGATTTTAGCCATTTAAATAGGTGTGTAGTGGTATCTCATTATTGTTCTAATTCAAAATTCACTGATGACATCGAATGTGTAGCATATTTTCATATGCTTATTTCACATGTGTCTATTTTCTTTATTTAACCATAGTAGGTTTGTTGTTTTTTTTTACCAAGGCCTGCTAACTCTTGTCCTCCTGTGTCTATTGATGTTGTCTTTTTTCTTTCTTTCTTCTTTTTTTGAACTTTTGATCATTTAGTCTTTTTCCTGGTATGTCCAATTATTTTTTATATTAAAATTGGGAAGATACCTCCACATTCTGGATGTTGTTATCTTTCTCCTGAAAAGATTTACTATGGCCCATGGCAGACAGTTACTATAGGGACTGGAAACCTTAGTCCATTCTCAGTTTGAGCTCATTCAAAGCTGTTTTTAAGTCTCTGTGAAGGGTGCTCTATTTCTGTCTTGGCCTTCCTCTACGGGCGCTGGTTGCCCTTTAGGATTACCATGTGAAAGTATGGATTCTCCCTATTCCCAACTACACTTGTATTTGTTAGGCTTTAAATGTAATGGTTCCCGCAGCCCTGTGAGACTAAAGATACACTTAGCTTGTCATTCCATTAGTTGTAGCTTTTAGCTTGAGCTGTTGCCCTTTGGCTTCTGTGGTTATAGTCTTTTGAACTACTTGGCTTTTCAGTTCCTAGGCTGTACGATTTGAATCAGCAAATGCCCAAAGGACAAAAGCTGCACCAAGTGTCAAGCTTGCATCAGTGTTTCCCTTCTCTCCACAACTTGGCCCACATGTCTTGGTGTCTCTCTAACATTCAGATGCCAGCGAACAGATGTTTTCTTACTTTATCCAGCTTTTCTAAAATTTCTTTAGACTTCACCTGACCTTATGTTATTATTGAACTATCATCTCAATTATCCCAGGAAGAAAATTTACAATTTTATGTTTTATTTTTTTATTTTCTATATTACCTCAGTTTCTGTAGAGACCTTTTACCTCACTGTTCGGTCTAGTTCCTGTGTTACCAGTGAGATGGAGATAAGGTGGAGGCTAAGAATACTGGGGGGAAAACACTGATGAATGATATGTCTCGTTCTTTTTGTTTTTTCCTCTCCTTATTTATTACTCTGGAAGCCTACACCTGCCTTTCTTCATTTGACCCAGTTGCCCAAATAAGAAACCCACTCTGGTAAAGACCTGACTTTACTCTCATCAATGTCTGCATGTTAGGATTAGCTAGATGATGAACACCATGCCAGAGTTCTTTGTGTGAGACTTTTGCAGACTTTTGTTAGCCCTTTAGTTTGCCTCTTGCAAACACTGCTCAGATTGTTGAGGTTTTCTAAGATTCTGTAGGTCAAACCTCTCTACCTGCATACCAGATGAGCCCTTCTCTCTTTCCTGACTTCACTTGTGAGAGGTTAGCCCTCGGTTCTTCTTTTTCCCCATCCAATCATAATTGTTCATGAATTCCAAAAGGCCCTCAAAGTATCTGTCAACCCCTTCTCTCTTCTCTTTTTCATCAACATTGTTAAATATTAACCATATATTTGCATACCTCTTTCTTACTTACAGTGGAATATTGGAAGGCTCAATCATTAAGTGTGAGCCCCACGAAACTAGGACTCATACAACACTCTCCTCCAGGCCAAAACTTTTGATATCCACTGAGTTTTTTTATACTATCTTATATGTATCTAAATTTGTAATGATTTAGTTAATTCCTGAGTTATGTGACAATAAGAAATCAGTCAAATTAGCACTACAGAAGTGCAGCTTAGACCTAGGGACCAGAACCAAGGACCACAAAAACCTGTGAACCAATAAGTTTCACTTGTACTTCATGTTTAACAACTGCTGAGGGTGAATGGGAAGTGAGGGAAAAAGAGTTTAACTTCATATCACAGAAACTTGCACTAAAATGAAGAGGAAAATGACCCAGTTCCTGGTTCAAGTCACTGTAATCTGCTTCAATAAATAATAACAGCACACAAGGAAAACAAACACTATATGATAGGAACAATGGATAATTAATTACCAGATCAGGGAGGACAGATTACACTTGCTCTGGGATTTCATTAAAGAAGGATTCCAAAAAGTACTGGCTTCTTCTGAGAAGACTTCTCAGAACAGGTAGCATTTAAACTGAGTCTTGAACAAGTATATAGAGGGTAGGGAACAGGCCTTCCGGGCAGGGAACAGGCACAGTGTCAGGAATGGCACAAAGGCCTTATGGAATAGGGGACAAAACTGGCTGAACACAGGAGTGCTACGTGTTGGGGAATATGGGGGAAGGCTGGCTGAGGTTGGTTAAATGAAACATAATTAGACGGAAGGTAAAGTAGGTGGAAATACACATGGAAGACTGTGGAAAGCCCCTGAAGATGGAGGTCAGCATAATAATATGAAGAACTCAGTGGTACTTTGACACTGTATGAATGTCTAGGTTTAAAAAAATCAGGAAAACACAATAAAAGAATAAACTACTGATATAATGATATGTAACCAGAGGCCAGATACCAAAGAATACACACTGTGTGTTTCCATGTATGTCATATATGGTGATAGAGGTCAGCTTAGGTGTTGCCCTGGGAGAGTATGGAACAGAAAGAAGTAACAGAGAACCGTGTAGGGTGTTAGAAATATTTTATAATATCTTGATCTGGTGTTGGATACATGGGTGCATAGAGATGTAAAAATTCAGTTATTAGCAATGCAGTTAACCTAGTAGAGTTTTTTTAATGTATGCGTACAGTAAAAAAACTCTAGTAGCTTCATTAGGCTGTCAGTTGTATGAAGTAAATTTTGGTCAAGGAATAGCCAAGGTAGTAATGCAGTAATAAGTTATAAATGTATTCACTGTGCTCTAGAATGTCACAATTGGAATACAAGAAATATGTGTAAGAAAAAAGACAAATATTCAATATTGATGGTTGGATGAGCTGAACAAATTAGGTCACTCTACTTCCAATTTAAGAACTTGGCCAGTGTTTGGATACGTTTGAACAAAGAAACGAAAGAAATACAATTTTTATTACGCATATGCTATGTATCAATCCGTGACTTATATTTTGACACATATAAACATGGGAAATATTGCACCTTGTAACTGAGACAATGAAGATGAGGGAGGTAGCTGGTTTTAACACTACAGGCTTAGAAAATCATCAGCTCATAATCGTAGGAAGTCTTAAGTCAGAGGAAAAGAATCAAGAGGAAATAGTGGTAAGTGCCAGGAGCTTCTGGAAACTACATCAGATATGAAGACTCCAGGATTGTTGAGCTTTAGAAGAGTCCCAATGACTCAGGTAAAAACAGAGGGCTTAAAACTGAATCCTAGGGATATATGTATGCATATAGCTGATTCACTTTGTTATACAGCAGAAACTAACACAGCACTGAAAAGCAATTATACTCCAATAAAGATGTAAAAAAAAACAAAACAAAACAACAAAACTGACTCCTGCAAAGTAACAATTGTTAGGACAAACAGTAAAGAATTATAAGAAAAATAATCACATGCCTGTCCCAACAGAGAAATATCCTAAGCTCCATCTCACCATTTCTCCGATTGGCCTTTCACAAAATACAGTCCCATCAGCTGAATATAGGTTTGTCAAGTAACTATGAGTAAGACTGAATTAAACAAAAATAAATCAATTCCTTCCTCCAAAACTTTTCAGAGTATACAATGTAACAAAGTAAAACTTGAATTTCATGTTAGGATGTAGAGTACGGCTCTTCCCAAATGCTTCTGTCTTGTAACTACATTAACATCATCTAAAACCAGTGTTCTGCAGGACAGAGATTGTGAAACACTGCTCTCATCATGTAAGATATCAAGTCCTTCTGAAAATCCATTCTTCCTTCTGCCCTTTCTCGTGTTGTCCCTGTCACCTGGAATGTCTGTCCTAAGCTCCACCTGCCAAAACCCTACCCATTTTTAGGATCCAAGAGATAATAAAAGGCTTACATTACTAAAAGGCAGAGAAAGAAATCCCTTCCTAGGGATCTACATTTCCTTCCTAGGGAAAAGAAAAATTGTAAAGTATATCACAATGACCTTAAATCTGTGAATATAACTATGCTGTGTTACTTTGAGTTCTGTAAAGGTCAATGTGCTACAATATACATGGATATGAATGTCTGATCTCTTACAAGTAGAACTTACTGATAACTTTCATCATGAGCGAGGTTAATGATTAAGGGAGCCATTGTATTTGGCTCAGCCCTTATAACTAGGGAATATTAAAATTGGAAAGGTCCCTAGATATTAGCAAATCTATCCACCTCATATTCTAAGTATGGAAACTGAGACCTTCATAGATTGGATATTTATATTAACAAAGGAAAAGGATATAAGATATTGGCAGACCTACCATTTAGATTAAGAATTTTGAGATTTTTATAGAATACTAGGACATTATGTCCACTGATATTGAGACAATGTGTTTCTTAGTCATTATTTTCTATTGCACTGACCAAGCGAGGTGGCAGTCAGTAGTTGTACAAAGGGAAAAAGAGGGCTTCCCTGGTGGCGCAGTGGTTGAGAGTCTGCCTGCCGATGCAGGGGACACGGGTTCGTGCCCCGGTCCGGGAAGATCCCACATGCTGCGCAGCAGCTGGGCCCATGAGCCATGGCCGCTGAGCCTACGCATCCGGAGCCTGTGCTCCGCAACGGGAGAGGCCACAAAAGTGAGAGGCCCGCGTACCAGAAAAAAAAAGAAAAAAAAAAGAAAAAAAAAACAAAGGGAAAAAGAAAACTTTAGGAACTCCCAATTTATATACACAGGGAAATTCATCATTCATGTTATTTAAGCTAACTGGATGCAGTTTATCAGCTACATTGAGGAATGGTGAAGTGAAGTGTCTATACACTTAACATGTTAGTTTGTGTCATGACCTCCCTCTTGTTCAAGTGAGTTAATGGTTAGCACTCAACTAGGCACTTAAGAGTTCATTATAAATCTGGACTAAACTTTTATTTGTGGCATCTTTATTCTTCTTTGCTGCCCTTAGGCAGAATTAACCCTCTTCTATTTGGTAAATGCAAGTATTAAACAGGGCTAAGGTTTCACAAGTTCTTTGGCCTAAACATGAGGGTAAGGGAGACCAATGAGCTGGAGTACTTCTAGATTTAAGAATGGTCAGATAGAGGAAGAAGAGTCTTATGCCAGAGGTGAAAGAAGACTGATTCTATTTACCTGTTTTTAAAAATTAAAACCCTTTTCAATGTTCTCAAGTGATCAGGAAGTACATGGGTATGCTAGGAAGTAAGGGAGTCAAGCAAGAATATTCTCTCAGAGATTGTGGATGGCAATGAAGAGGAAAGGAAGATAGAGTCAATCCTAGAAAAGGTTTTGGTTGGCCATAATAATGAAGTCAAAAGGAAGAAGATGAAGACGAAGATGAAGAAGAAGAAAGGGGGGGTGGAGGGGGAGGGGGGAGGGGGGTAAGAGGAGGAGGAGGAGGAGGAGGAGGAGGAGGAGGAAGAAGAAGAATGACACACGCAATGGGAAAGAGAAAGCAAGAATAGAGAAGCGAAAGGGAGAGTAGAAAAATGAGACAAATTTGGAGAAGGAAATGAGGAAGAAAACTGGGTGAAAGAAGGAAGCACTGATGGTAGACCACTTGACACTCAAACATTAACACGATGCACATTTAAGATGTGCCATCAATGGCCATGGTCATTACCCTCAAATAGTTTACAGTATGTGTTTCAAAGACATTTATAAATTGAAAATGCCATTAAAATAAGTGCCAGTGTATAAGTGTTCATGGAATTATATGGGAGAATAAAAAGTCCCCCGTCAAAGAGCCTTCTGAGACATAGGAAAAAAAGGAGAAACCTAAAAAGCATAAGACTCTTCCTATTTTCATTTCAAATGATACATCCCAATCTTGATGATCAATCAGCGATTTAAATGTCAACCATAAACACAGTATTTTATGAGTTGCTATGCAGTATGCTATACTAGAGCAATAGAACAGAGAGGACCTCAAACCCTCTGTTCCCTCAAATTGAAAGGCACGCTTCCTGACCCCTCCAGACCACTACTGGACACAGGGAACACACACTAATGTTTCAGGACCCCAACCAGCAGTCACCTGCTTTGTGATTACTTCCATGACACACCCCCACTAACACCACTGACTGTCCTGCTCCTACGGGACATGACATATATTTCCTATTTTAACACATACCACAGTGCATTATGATTGCAGATAGATGTTCTAACAACTTAAAATAGAATGATGACTTTTTTGCTCTTTACATCTTGTTATTTCCCTACTCATAATACTTCTTGAAGAGAAACAATAAAAATATAAACAAACACAAAAAACAGACAATATACAAAACGTGTGCTTTGCACCTTAACACAAACTTAAGTAAAATTAGTTCTGACAGTATCCGGCATGACAAACTTCCATGGTACAAATGAGAATGGACCAAGGTTTGAGCAGGTACAGGAGACAATCCAGGCATGAACAACACCAAGGAAAGGTAGACAGACATGGTGTGTAGGAAATCACTAGACCAGTGTGATGGGAAGAGACTTAAACAAGACTGAAACTCACTTTCTAAACCTCCATCTCCAATTGGACAATTCGCAAGACACAGGTGCACCAAAGTGGCCAAATATTCAATCCCTTTAATGGGGAGGAACAGTTTAAAATTTTATTGCTTTAGTTTGCCCCAAAAGCAACTATCAAATGTTGGCAGGACACAATGAAGGCTTACCTTTGTTAACATAGTTAAGTCTCTCTCTCACACAACTAGCCCACTTGGCTCCACGTTCCTTAGCACACCCGACGCACTTACACAGCATTGATGAGCTTTAAACAACTGGAAGGTCACATCTTTATTTCTTATCGCAGGAACACAATATCTGGAAACTTTATTGCTATCAGAAGATAAAGCAAAATTATTGTAAAATTAGTCATTTAAACCATACATTTTATCACCATTAAAAAGCATCTGCTCTGTGCGAAGGATTAGAAATGACTCCTGTCCTTAAAGCCTCATTAAGGAGGAAGATCTAAAAATTCAAAATTTCAATGACATGAGATAAAGAACCATAACCTTTATGCACAGAGGTGCCTATGGAGGCCAAAAGATATATCTAAGTGACGGCTTCATGATAACCCTGAAGTACAGTCTAGAAAGATGAGGCTATGCAGAGTTGGAGTAGGAGGTGCATTAACTGCAGAGGAAACATCTGTGAAAAGACACTCGAGCCTGACACCTGCTGGGCACTGTAAATACTGCAGGTGGGGATGACTAAAGAACAGGAGTCCAAGTGTGAGAAGAGACAGAAATAAAAATAGAGATGTTGGCCCAAGCAAGCCTGGGAGAGAGCATGGCTTGTATCCCACAGGTGATGAGACCTGGGGCTACCACTGGCTGAGTAAGGGTGCCTCCGCTGATTAGAAAAAGGCTCCCTGCTGCTGAAGGACCGACTAGATAAAGGGAGTGATCACAAAACGCTCCCCTTCCTCAGGGCCACAGAGCCCAGGAGGCTTGGCTGAGCACAGTTCAGATTACAGGCCTCTGTGCAGAGCACACGCTGGGCGGCTAGTATGCACTAACTCTGTGTGGGCAAGCCATTAGCAGCATTATTTTAGGCATATCTTGTCATGTTAGAAGATCACTCAACCCGAGTAGGCAGATGAACTTAGAGGCACTGAGACCAGGGGCCGCGAAACCACCCAGGAGTTTCTACCATAGTTGGGGCAAAATGTAATGTGGATGAAGAAGCAAATTTAGGAGGAGGCCGAAATTTACAAGCTAGACCCACTGGATGAAAGTCATAAAGAAAGTTCAGTGAAGGAATTCTGAAGAGAATGGGCTCTGCATTTTTCTTACAATCAATGTAAATATTAGGCAAAATTAACTACAGTGGCTTTTAAGGTCCCTTTCAGCTCTAATATCTTTTGATTTCTAACTTATTACTCTGGTTAATTAAAGTCCCTTCAGAGGTACAGAACAGTTCCTACACCTGAATGGGATGCAAAGAATAATCTGACTTCTCTTCACCAGGGGATGAGTTGAACTGTCCTTGCAGAAGAGGTAACACATGGTGAGAACCCCAGATCCTAGAAAAGGGCCAGGCACACGATAAGTATTCAGCTTTTTGAAAACAAATGAACAATCATTTCCTCTCCTACATCTTCACACCCTTTCTCTGCTGGCTGCTTTCTTTCAGCTTATAAACTTCCTCAATATACCCACTTAAAAAGCCCTCAGACCTATGATTTTTTGGATCTTCTTGTGGGTAACCTAAGTCTCTCCCATGCCTTCAAACACCTCTCCTCCTCAAAAGCCCAGATCTGAACCTTGGGCCCAGACCTGTCTACCAGGCCCCTCTAAAGCACTGAAGATGAAGTAAGATCCTCTCACCACCCCCAATCCCTTCCTACTGTGCTCTGTATCCCACAAAAAGATGCAGCTGTAAAGTGTCACCCACGCTTGCTGCCCTCCCTTTTCTAACTGGTCACCAGGCCTCACCCATTCTCTCTCAGATCTGCAAAATCCAGTCCAACCTTTTATAACTTAAGTGGGAACCTTAGATTACAATTCACCCTGCACCCAATCAAGTGCCTTGCACATGGAGGTCCGAGTGAGTCTCTAAACCACAAGTCCATCTCACTGTTCTTTAGGGTTTCCCACAGCCTTCAGGATAAACATCTAAACTTGTGACAGGACAAACAAGGCCCCCTTCTCTTGGGCCCCACTAAGTTTCCAGTATCAACTCTCATTTCTTTCCCAAACCCTGAGTTCCAGTCCTATACCTTAGTTTTGCCATATTTTCTTATATTTCTCAAACTTTGACACACACTGCTCCCTCCTGCCACCCCAGGAGCTTCTACATATCCTTAGAAAGGATGGCACCTCCTCCAAGAAGCCTACCCTGAACTTTCCCTTCCAAGATTCTGTGCTCTGCAAAGGGGAAAGGTGGGGGAGGGGAGGGATCCATTAGGAGTTTGGGAATAACATATACACACGACTCTATATAAAACAGATAATCAACAGGGACCTACTGCTTAGCACAGGGAACTCT
Organism: Mesoplodon mirus; assembly: GCF_964341445.2. Taxonomy (NCBI): domain Eukaryota; kingdom Metazoa; phylum Chordata; class Mammalia; order Artiodactyla; family Ziphiidae; genus Mesoplodon; species Mesoplodon mirus. The sequence goes on along the minus strand of NW_028295808.1, from coordinate 1,410,350 downwards.
AGTCCATATCCTGTAACAAACTGTACAGGAAAAGAATCTGAAAAACAATGGATATATGAATAACTAAACCACTTTGCTGTACACCTGAAACTAACACAATATTGTACATCAAATAACCTCCAATATAAAATAATAATTAAATTTTAAAAAAAGATTCTGTGCTCTGTAGCACCAGAACTCACTTCTTCCAGAGCACTGACTACTATGCTTGTGTTTACCTGCCGCCCAGTAGAAGGGGAGATTACCTAGGGCAGAAGCATCATCTCCAGCAGCCCTTGGTTCTGACAACTCATTCAAGTGCCAGGCTACTTTACACACATAACCTGCTTAATTAATTCTAAGAACCCACAGAAAGAGTGGTTTTTAATGTCATCTTACAAGTGTGGGGATTGCAGTTCAAAAGTAACCTGCCCAGGCCACAGACAGCATAAGTCCTGGAATTCAAACCCTAAGCTGCCTTCACACCAGTGCTCTTTCCACTATATGATACGACTACTGAAAAACCGATTTTTTTTCCTGAACCCTATTTTAATGGAAAGGAAATGAAGCTGGGATATACCAATTTCCTAATCGCTTTGGCGTGTACCAGGCAAAGTCATTCAACAGAGCAGGTAACATCTGTGCAACAATTAACGATGCTCCAAACTGTCCTAAGTGTTCTACATTGTAGGGTCTACAAACATTAACACAGTGCGACCTTGTAACCTCCAGAGAGAGTGAGTCCTGTTCAGCCCATGCTACAGATGAGAACACTGAGACCTAGAAGCCTTAAGGCACTTGGCCGGGGTCACCGAGCCGGCAGGAGTCCTAGGCCGCACGCCCCATCCAGCGCACACACACCCGGGCACTGGGCACCGGTTCTAGTGCCCACCCTCCACCTTGCACCATCTAAAACCCCACTTCGCAGCACCCACATGAGAGCCCCTGGAAGCGGGAAGTACAAAGCTGTCTCAAACAGATGAACCAGTTTGCAGGGCAGAAGTTGAGACACAGATGTAGAGAACAAATGTATGGACACCAAGGGAGGAAAGCCACGGGGGGGTGGGGATGGTGGTGTGCTGAGCTGGGTGAGTCGGATTGACATGTATACACTGATGTGTATGAAATTGATGACTAATAAGAACATGCTGTATAAAAAAATAAAGTAAAATTCAAAAATCAAAAAAAGAAGAATACTCTCTACTGTCCTCCACGCCCCCTGGAACACTCACTGTAAATATCCAGGAGGTGCTTGCAGAATGAATGAATCAATGAACAAACAAGCTCACTCATTTCAAACGTGCAGTCACATGCGTACTCTGACCTTCTGAGAAGTTAAGCTTCTAGAAGGAGCCCATTTTCTTAATATATTCAGCATCGAGTCATCACAAAATATGAACTCTTATAAAGTACTGCCCCCTCACTTCCCATGAGAGAGCAAAATTCCTCAGCAGGGAAATGGGAGGGTAGCAGACATTACCCGCAAACTTTAGGAAGGCTGCGGCTCGCTGAGCACTTCACTAGGGCCCCTGACCGCCTGCCTGGTAGTAGGACAGACATACCAGGAATGGCTGCTGACCGGCAGAAAGAGCGCCTGGCCAGGCAGGCAGCACACCCCGCACCCTGCCAAGCGAGGTCCGGCCAGCAAGGGAAAGACGCTCTCCACTGCAGAACCGCCCACCACTAGAAAGCCAGGTCCTGCCAGGACCTGGACACACGAGGCCTTCCTTACAAGGGGTACAAATCTGTGGCCTTGCTCTGCCTCGAATAAAAGACAGTGATGGGGACAACGTGACCATCTCCAGATGAACTTCCAACTTCGTTTCAAGTGCCTGGGTGCTGGGTCACAGTGGATTTCTAAACTCTTCCAATATTCAAAAATATCCATTTCTAAGATGCAGGGGGGTTGTTAAACAGACACTTAGCACTGACCCCAGTCCCACTCCTGAGTATTTTCTCAAGTGAGGTAAAAACCCCAGTTCACATGGAAAACTGCCCTGGGATGTTTACAGCAGCTTTATTCCTGATCCCCTCAAAAGTGGAAACATCCCACAAGTCCTGCCACCCGCAGGCGAATAGACAAATGGAAAATGGAATACAACACAGCCAGAAAAAGGAGTGGCTTCTCATACCCGCAACAGCAGGGATGACGGACTTCCCTAGTGGTCCAGTGGTTAAGACTCCGCGCTCCCAATGCAGGGGGCCCGGGGTCCATCCCTGCTCAGGGAACTAGATCCCCCACGCTGCAACTAAAACATACTGCACGTGGCAATGAAGATCCCATGTGCCACAACTAAGACCCAGCACAGCCAAGTAAATACCTAACTAAATAAATATTTAAAACAACAACAACAAAAAAACAAACCTGGGAGGAATCTCAATAGGTTTTGCTGAGCCAAAGCAGCCAGAATCCAAAAGCTACATGCTGTTGTTCCGCTTATCTGACTTTCTGGAAAAGCCAAAACCTTAGGGACAGAGAGGAGATTAGTGGCCAAGAGGCTAGAGGCACCCTGGCGCCAAAGGGCAGCAAATGGGATGACAGGATTGCTCTGCCGCCTGATGGCGATCAAAACTCCTACCACTGTGCACTACAAGTGAACTATGCTTCACGGCTACTAAGGACACACAAATTATTACATTTTGAAAAATGCGCCGGCCAGCCAGCCCGTGCATGACAAGTGCAGTAAGAGGGGCGGGGAGGCGAGGCAAGTGGATCAGCTGGAGTTCTGAAGGTTCTCCCCACTTTCAGTTTCCCTCCCCTGGCATGTCTCCCCGCCTGGCCCACTGCTGCTCAGGCCGCCTACCCGGGACACCCGGAGTTACCCAACCGGAAAAGCCTGAGCCCAGGCTCAGCCACGCCTCCAGGCACAGGAAGGGCAAAAATAGAAAGTGCCAGTGCGCAGTGGAGGGCTGGAAACCCTCGGACCTCAGATAACTGCGGAGAACCGGGCCTCGGCGTCAACATTGGCTCCCAGGCGGTCCCAGCGTCCCAACCCCGACCCCGGTCGCGACACAGTTTCCACAAAACTGATACACACGGAGCCCGCGCGAGGGGCGGGTCGCGCGGGCTTCCCCGCCAGGTCGCCTGGAGGCCAGTCCCCGGCAAGCTGAGCGCACGAAAGGGCGCCCCAAAGGCGCAGGCCCAAGGCGCCCGCTGCGCTTTCCCTCCGGAAGGTGGGCTGCGGGGCCCAAGTGTAAACCCTGAGACAAGGTACACGCACACCACGCCGCCACAGGGGACGAGAGGCCGGGCGCCCACCTGGCCGGACACCCTGCATTTCTGGAATCACCGGACTTCTGTGTAAATTTCCCTTTGGCATGTCATTTTCCAAAGGCCACTCAAGATCAGGGGACGGAACGCCTCCTCTCCAAGTGTCCTGCCAGCCCACCCACTCAAGATCAGAGGGACAAAATGCCTAACTAAAACAAAACAAAACAGAAACACAAAAAACTGGAGAGAGGGAGGAAAGAGTGCCCTCAAAAATAAAAAAAAAAAAACCTAAGCACGTTGACAGCGCTAAGAATAAACTACCAGGAAACAGAGTCCCTACATGTCAGATCCTAAAGTACAGAAGGGCAAGCCCGCCGGCAGTCCAGGCCAGGGGGGACCGGGGTCTCCAGCCCTGCAGAGCCAACCGCAGACCGGCTCAGGCGCCCCTCGGAAGCGCGGGGTCCCTGCGGCCGAGTCTGCGCCCCTGGCCGGCGCCGGCTCCCCTCTGCCCACCCTGCGCACGGGGGCTGGAAACGGCCGCGGAGAACCACGGCGTGGGGGGGGGGCTCCAAAGAAGGTCTGGCGACTTGAGTCCCTCCATTGCTTGGTGGGCTCAGAGCGCGCCATGGGGGAAGAGGGGCGGGGGTCCGGGAGGAGGGGACGGGTGGCACTTACGTAGTCCTGCAGCGGCCACAGGCAGACGGCGGGCTCGGCCCCCACAAGCGACTCCAGCCTCAGCTCCAGCTTCTCCGCCATGTCTTCGCGTGCGGCCCCCGCCCCGTGCTAGTCTGGCGGTTGGGGGAGGGGCGCGGCGCCGCCGGCGGGGGCGGGGCAAACGAGCAGGCGGGCGGCTGAGGGGAGGGGGCCTGGCCTGGGCCTCAGCCGCCGCCACCGCCGCGCTCCCGTCCGGTCCCCGGCTACCTCTTTGTGGTCACAGGCCCCGGGCCTCCAGCGCTGCTGCGAATTCGGACCGGTGTGAGGCGAGCACAGTGAGCCGGGGGCCGGGGCAAAACACTCACGGTACGCGCGGCCCACCCCTTGGACTCGCCCGCTCTCACGACGCACGCACGCACGCACGCACGCACGCACGCACGTCTTCGGCTGTCCCCGGCCACCCCCACCGGCCCGAAGTGGGGACCCGAGGAGAGCCCTCGGGGCCTGGGGTGGCGGGTTCGTCTCCCGCCCTTGACGTACCGTGACACACACACACACACACCCTCCCCCCCAATAAGAAGACTATATAATTCCTCATTAAATATGACAGCCGGAATCCCTGCTTCTGTTCACAAAAATGCCATGTATTTAGCCTATGCTAGGCACCAGACCGCGGACGCTCAGTACTGGCAAAAAAGGAAATGCCCTGCCCTCAAGGCACTGCCATTTTAATTGGAATAGTAGTGACGATGGTCAAGGGAGAAAATAAAGTGTCATCGTCGCCACGGGGATGGTTAATCTCATGTGCGCACTGCGTGGGGCCCCGGCAACCACAAACATTATTCCAGATGTGGCCAGGAAGGTATTTTTAGGAAGAGATTAACACTGCAATTGGTCCATTTTGCGTAAAGGAGATTGTCAATGCCACGGCGTGGGTGGGCCTCGTCCATCAGTTGAAGGACTGGAGAGAAAAATGAGGTTCCTTAGAAAGAGGGAACTGTTCCTCCAATGGCCTTGGGACATCAGCTCTTCCCTGTGTCTCCAGCCCAGAGTCCTGCCCTGACTTGCCTGCCTCACGGTCATGAGTCAACTCCTTAAAACAAAACTATATATGTAAAAATACTGAATATATACAAGCCTATTAATTTGTATATGTGTGTATACATATTATATATGTATACACATGTTTATATGTGCGTGCGTTTGTAGTATATGTGTAAGTACTATATACAGTATACATACAAGCCTATATGTGTGTGTATATATTGTATGCATGTATGTATGTGTATATATATAGTATACATATTATAAATGTGAACATGCTGTATATATACACACACCATATATTGATATATGGTGTGTGTATATATACAGTATATGTACACTGTATGTATGTATGTTTACAGTGTATATTTATATATAGGTGTGTATATATGTTGTATACCTGTATGTGTATACGTTGTATAGGTATTATATGTATATATGTATATACTATATATAGACACACTTGTGTATGTATTTATATGTGTATTTACATGCACATATTTACATATAGGTGTGTATGTGTGTGTATAAATTGTGTATATGTATGTGTATATATCTTATATCTATGATATATGTATATATACGATGAATTTATATATACAGTACATATATATTTTTATGCTACATGCTTTTCTATGTAGGTGTATATGTGTGTCTATATGTACGTGTATGTATTGCATATATTATATATGTATGCATACTATATATATACACACCTAAATATCTTTGTATGTGTGTATATATGTATGATATACATGTACCTAGGTGTCTGTTGCATGTTATACGTATGTGTACATACTGTATATATATAAACTATGCATTTTATGTGTGTATGTATAGTGTATATGTATGCGTGTATTGTATATGTGTATATGTGTGTATACATACTGTATATATACAAACTGTGCATTTTATATGTGTATATATGTGTGTGTGTTGTATATACTATATGTGTATATGTCTGTATGCATACTGCATATATACACAGCTGTATATTTTTGTATGCATGTACATATGTATGTGTGTGTGTATATATCCACACATAAACCCTATGGATTCTGTTTGTCTGGAGAACCCTCACTGATACGGACACTTATGACAATTGAGCACCTGCCCTTTGCCAGCCAGGGAGCCAAACACTTGTCTTTTCAGTGTCTGCCTTAAGTGTCACAAGTCCCGGGAGGGAAGGTGATGCCGCTCCTACCAGTTGAGGTGCCTCAGGGTCAGAGAGGTGCACAGCGCGTGGGGCTGGAGCCTGGTGGAGCCCAGGTGGAGTTCTAGCAGCAGTACAGCCTAGCAGTCCCACTTCCCCGGGTGCTTCTCGCAAAGACGCCGAGGGAGAGACTGGGTCTGAAGGAGGGGATGAGGAAGCTTCCTTGGTTCCCAAGCCCAGACCAAGGCTGACTCATCAAGGGTGTTAGAGGTCAGGACTGTGGTTACCCTGGGGGTGGGGTGACACAGAGCCATTCCCATTCTGAAAAAGTATCCATTCTGCTCTTGTTTGTATGTTTACCCCCCTCCCCCAAATCTTTTACAAACAGATTCTCTTGGCTTCTGGGAGCACACACGGGGAAGTTGTGTGTGAGAGGGTGCAGTCCAGGGGACAGGGAGGATAAGACCCCCACCCTTAGGGCCAGGAGTGGCTCAGCTTTGTGAGCTAAGGATGGCCCGCGAGGTCCCAGAGAGAAGAGTCCCTACTCCATCCCTGCTCCGTGCACCCCATTCCCAGCCTGAGAAGCCTAGAGCCAACCCCACACACACACACCAGGGAGGAGAGCCAGTCACCCTGGCTCACGGGCTGCAGCTCCAAGACTCCTGGCACTAGGAGCTCAGCTTTCATGCCCTAGGACAGGGCCAGAGCTGTTGTCTCGGGAAACTCTCTGTCTCTCGCCCGCCCTCCCTCCCTCCCTCCTCCGCCTCTTCCCCTCCCACTCCAGCTGTCCTGCCCTCCACACTGCATTTCTACACAGGATGGCTCACAGACAGCTGCTCCCCGTGTCCACCCACCACCATTCGATGGATGTCAAAGCAAGCCCTGGGGACTTCCCTGGAGGTCCAGCGATTAAGACTCCGAGTTTGCACTGCAGGGGGCGCAGTTTCGATCCCTGGTCAGGGAAATAAAATCCCACATGCCGCACGGCACGGCCAAAAAAATAAATGAATAAAAAATAAAGTGATAGTGATGAAACAGCCCTAGTGGTGCTAGGATGGGACGTACAGCTCTATGGTATAGAATAAAGGTCCAGAAACAGATATATGAGAACTTGATATGACAGAAAGTGGGGAAATTAAGGAGCTTTCAATAAATGGCATTAGGACAATTGCATATCCATGTGGCAAAAAGTAAATTAGAAGAAAAAAACAAGCAAGACCTGGTCAGGTGTGACCTTGGGCCCAGGGCCATTGGCACACGTTGTCGTGTGGGATGATCTTCCTGAGACTCCTCCCTCCCTCCTGTGCCACTTTCCCCGCCAGGTAAAGAACTCTGCCTGGTCAATAAGACCCTAGAGGTCCTTGGTCATTGCTATTGCAGTTGGAATTGTTACTGTGTTTACATAGGGTGACCAACACCCGCCCCCAGTTTGCCCAGGACCACTCAGGTTTGAGCGCTGGAACTGTGGGGAAACCCTCATTCCCGGGGAACCTCAGAAGGCTGGTCAGCCTATTTAGGACGGATCTCTCACTTGATCTCCCAACCCCCGAGAGCCAGAAAGGGAATCTCCCACCTCATTCCATTGTAACCTTCATTCATTCATCCACCCATCCCTTTATTCAACTCCTTTATTCAGCAAGTATTTATGAAGCATCTGCTACACATCAGACACTCTTCTAGGTGCTGGGGACAGTAAACTGAGAAGGTGTGATTTATTACATAGGGATGATGTCTCGGAGACCACTGCAGGGCAGGGGAGCTGGGAAAGGGAAGGGGCGGTTCTAAGTGCAGGCTCTGACGGGATTGGGGCAGACCTTTCCCTGGGACAGGCTGGTTGCTTCAACACAGCTGTCCTCACCCAGGGCCACCCTGCCCCCGCCTCACCCAGTTCTCTGGTCATGTCTGGGGAAAACCTGTGGTGGTCACAACTGGGTGGGAGGGGTCCCTGAAATCAAATGGGTGGGGCCAGGGATGCTGCTGAACCCCACACAGGGCCCAGGAGGGCCCCCCAGCAGAGGATGACCCACCCCAAATAACCCCAGTGCTCTGGGGGAGACCCTGCACTAATATTATTCAGACCCACTGGTGCCCCTAGATTCCTGCACAGGCAGGGACTCTAACTGGGTCATCTCAGTATCATGAGGCGACCTAGAGTGGGGCAGCCAGGAGGGCTGAGTATCGGGGGTGAAATGACAAATCTCTGTGCCCACTCTCCCCGCCGCACCCCAGGGTCGATGGCCTCTATCTCCTCCCTGTGCAGGTAGCTTTTCCCTGAGCCATTTCTTCTTGTCAAGGTCCCTGTCACAGGTTGGGTTCCCCAAAGATGACGTTGAGAGCAAGGATTGGAGTGCAGGTGGCTGATGTGAGACATGAAGACAACAGATACAGCTGCCATAGGGTCCCGCAATTCCACTCCTGGGCATAGATCCGGAGAAAACTCTAATTCAAAAATATACGTACACCCCTGGGATTTCCCTGGTGGTCCAGTGGTTAAGACTCCGTGCTTCCAGTGCAGGGAGCATGGGTTCCATCTCTGGCCAGGAAACTAAGATCCCACATGCCGTGTGACAAAAAAAAAAAGAGAAAGAAAGAGAGAAAGAAAGAAAAAGAAAGAAAGAAGGAAAGAAAAGATACATGCGCCCTAATGTTCATTGCAGCACTATTTACAATAGCCAAGATGTGGAAGCTACCTAAATGTTCACTGATGGATGAATGGATGAAGAAGATATGGTACATATATACAATGGAATATTATTCAACCATAAAAAGAATGAAATAATGCTATTTGCAGCAATGTCGTGGATGGACCTCGAGATTATCATACTAAGCACTGTGAAGTGCCTGGGGCAGCCACTCAGAGCAAAGCGGCCACCAACCCTGCTGCAGCTGCCCGAACAGAGAGTGGAGGGCAAGGGTAAAATACGTTGGCTTCTCCCATCCCCCTGCCCTCCAACCTCTGGCCAATGTTTTCCACTGGCTGAACCTACCTGGAAAAGAGTTGGCAAGGAAATCTGGGCAATGGGGTTTGCAGGATCAGCCCTGTGACACGGAGCAGAGCAGTGGAAAGACAGGGAGCCGGTCTGAGGCAAACAGGCAAATGGCAGCGCAGTACCCACTTCTCCCTACCTCTCCTGTGCCACTGAGTGGAACCATCTTCATGTGCGACCTTTCTCTTCCCTCATCTCCCACATCTACCCATCCATCCTCTAAGGAGCTCATCCAATCTTCTCTCTTCCTCACAGCCTCCGCCATCACTCACTATCATTACTGCAGCAAACACCGCTCGGCCTTCTCCTGTCTCCAGACTCCCTCTTCTAATCAGTCACTACACTCCTGCCAGAAGGATTTTTCTCAAATGCCTATCTTATGTCACTCTGCTGCTTCGAGTCCTACAATGGCTGGCCCGTTGTGCTTAGGATCCAGTCCACATTCCATGGCAGGACTTCATCACATCTCCAGTCTCCCCTCCCCTGACATACGCTTCCATCCTCCACATTCCCACATCCTGAACCTCAGGCCCCTGAATTTCCTGGGGTGGCTCTCAAGTCAGGGCCTTCACACGTGCTATTCGCTGTCTTCACAGAGCCCTCCCCTATCCTGCACCTCTTCTGACTTAAGCCCTCTCACGTTGGCCTCAATGGCAGTACTTCTAGGAAGATGTCCCTGGTCTTCCTCACCTGTGTTCCCTTGCACCCAAGACTTTCCCCGGTGGTAGGGGTATCAGATTTAACAAATAAACCATGCAAGTTTAACCGGGTGTCCTGCATTTTATCTGCAACCCTACCTGATAGGCACTTGTTCCAGAGTATGACAATTGCACGTTGACATTTTAATTTCCCTACTAGGCTCCAAATCGCTTAAGGATAATGATCTTGTAAATACGATTCCCCATTTTGCTAACTAACTAAGTAAGGTTGGATGAATGGATCAGTGACTTGTGGATGGGAGTTTTTACTTGAAATCGTATAGAACTAGACTTCAGCCCTAAACAGGAGAGATGCTTAAGAGACTCAAGGGAGGCTAATGACAATTACTCACCCAAGTGGAGGCTCCTAGGTTAGTTCTGGGCCAGGCTCTCAGGGTGTAAGAGAAGAACTTGGAGGTGGAAACTGTACACTAAAGGGAAATGACCAGAAGGTATGACTGGCAATGATTATGTAAAGCTTTCAGGCTGCACAAAGCTAACAGACTAACTTCAGCTGGTTTGGGGATTGCTCTGGCTCAGTTCTGAGTCCTGCACACAGCTGGAAAGTTTATGCTCCTGCTGCTGGGGTTAAAACAGTGGAAAAGGCCAGAAGGGTGATGCCAAGGATCATCGTACTCTTTTGACCTCGCGATGGTTTTCTAATAGAAAGATGAAATCTTGCTATTTTCAGACCCGGTACCCAAGGGCAAGTACGTCACAAATATGAAAAAAGTGAGAAAGGTGGAAGAAAGGCAAATTAGAGCCCACCATCTAAAGAGGCAGCCTCTACTGGCTGCAGACAAACCTCCATGCTGCAATGCAGGCCCAAATTTTCACCCCCTTCAAGAAAAGACAGGAATCAAGATGTTAATGCTTCATCTCATGATTTTTTTTAACATGCCCTTTAAGTCAATAAGTATTAAATGGTTCAAAAAGAACACAACTATAAGTTTATTAGTCCGTGCGGGCTTCCAACACTTTACGTGGAATCAACATGTGTCTCCAGGCTGAGATTCCCCTCAACTTGCAAACCTCAGGCAGATGCTGATTCAAATCCCAGAAGCCTCTAGTTGAAAATCAATGTCTGAGATGCTCTGCGGAATCTAGGGAAACATTTCCTGATTTGCTCTGGGGCAAAATCTTCTATCAATATCAATCAGGCATGAATGTAGATAATTTTCCCACGCTATCCATATAGTCATCTATATGTTTAGTCAACATTTATTGACTATCGCATGGGGAGGTTTGGTGGTCAGTAAACAGTGGAAAGAGGCCCAAAAAAAAGGGGGTACACTCAGGCTTGAAATCCACCAGGTACACGCCTCTGCTGCCATACCATTTATTTATATTCTTATCTACTACTTCCATCCTAGTTGGTTAACAGTCTCTGCCCCAGCCCTAGCCCTGTGGGCCTCAGACCCCAGCAGTGGGCCACTCATCTGTGGCCACCTACGGCAAGGTGGTGCTTTCCTGGAGTCATCCTCCTTTGGCCACTTGTAATTTGGCCCTCTTTAGGGTACCATACTAGTTATTCAACATTTTGAGCATCACACACCAACTCTCCAAAGAGAAAGTCAAGTGATAAAGGTTCCCCCAAATGCTCACGTGGCTTTTGTCTCTCCCTAACCTCTTTTCTTGATTAACTCCTGCGCAACCATTCAGATCTCAACTCAAGTGTCACTTCCCATTTCGCCATCTGGACTGTGTCTCCCTGACATTTATTCTCGCAGCTCTGTTCTTTCACTTCTTATCTTGTATCCATTTGCTTATTTGTTTGTCTGCCTCCCTGATGAAGCTGTAAACTCCATAAGGGCAACAAAAAGCAGAACTTATTTGGCAAACTGCACAGGCTTCTATATGGTTTACGTGGGGTTGGCCACCTACCCAGCTCCAAAGATGGGTCCTGTTGTATTCCAGCCAGTTAGCATGTCCCTTCCTCTGGGTCCTACTCATTGGCACAGGAACGAGAACCTGATCTAAGGCAGCCCAAGCAGAGTGAGGCTGGACACTCTGGCGAGGAAAGCAGAGCTACAGACCCGTTCTGAAGAGGCAATGTCACCAATGTGGTTATCATGAAGCATGACACGAAGGAGGACAAAGACGCAGAGTCCCAGAAAGGTGGCTCCAAAGGATACACAACATGGGCCTCTCGAGTAAACCAGATCTGGGCTGGCCCTTGTGTTTGGACTGTTCAGTTACATCAACCAATAATTTTTTTCTTCTCTTTTTTTTTTTTTTTTTGCTTTAGCCAGTTGGGACCAAGGTTTCTATGTACTGTGACCAACAAAATCCTAACTGATATATCTTGTCCCTGTATCCACAAGAACCTTGCTCATGGAAGACACCATATCTTGAACAATATGCCATTGGGAGAACTGGAGATGGCTTAATGGGGGAGGTGACTGGGTAACATCAGCTGGAGCCTTAATTTGAACATAGTTCTTTAGAAAATATGTTAGACTGCCCAAGATTTAAATTCATCAGAAATTCAGGAGTATTTTCCCCGGTGTGTTTTACAGCAGAATTGTTCCTACCTGAGGTTATTAACCTGCTCACCTGTCATTTCCTAAGAACTCCTAAAGATTTCTGCTTCAGATCCTGGAGTTTCAACCTACAGAACCTATGGTTTTAAACTGGGGGAAGGGAACAGGAAAGAATGATTCAGCCTCTAGCCGCTTTTTACTCTGCTGGATAAGATCATTAATTTTTTCCCCCAGAATGACCTGTGACTTCCTACATTTCTTACATTTCAACTTCAAGTTTCATTTCTCGGGATGCCTACAGCTTTTCACCTGGCTAGATGGAAGCCAAGATTTTACTTTTCTCTTGGGGGCTATTCTGCTGGGCTAGAGTCATTAGAAGCAACTTTAACTTCAGGTTATTATAAATATCACATCTTTTAAAGCATAATCAGGCTATGTGGTTCATGATCTGGTTATTAGATTAAAGGTCTGTGTGGCCAAAGGGCTGTACTTCTACGACTATTGAGAAATAAACAACCTTGACTAGTCAGGGAAGGAAAAGTCTGCAAGTCGGTCCCCATAGCCTGATCAGGGGATTCTTTTCCTCCTTCCCTGATTCATCAGAAAGCACACTTGCTCATACTGTTCACATTCTCAAAATATGTTTGTTACTCTCAGAGCTCCTGGAATACATATCCTCCAACGGTTGCCTTTTGTCAATGAACTGTTCTGCACAGCTCCGCTGCTTATATTTTAGGATTTTTTTTCCTTTGGGAGAGAGAAGAGTGGCTTGTAAAACTACTAGTGGAAAATAAGCATTAAGAATCACTTCACCTTCTTCATCAAATAAATCCACCTGAATTACTGGTTCTATGAAGCAGTATGTAATTCAAAAGTTTGATGAAGAACAGAATACTTTGAGTCTCAAAATATCTCTCCATAAATTACTTATTAACTACAAAGGGACAAATAATAACTTCACAGTGGAGAAAGTGCGGGGGCACCACCTTAACCAAGATGCTAATGAGACAGATGACCATCAAGGGGCTCCTGTAAGGATGCACAGAGAGACACACCGTCACCTCTGTGGAACCCCATCCAAAGCACAGAACATGAAAGAACCATGAGGAAACAGGACAAACCCAGAATGAGGATCATTCTACACAACAACCAGCCTATACTCGTCACAAACTCTCATAATATGAGGAACAAAGAGGCTGAATAATTATTTCATACTTAGACCAAAGTGACATGAGAACTAAGTGCAATGCATGACTGTAGACTGGTTCCTGGCCTGAAAAATTTAGCCACTAAGGATGTTACTGGAATAACTGGCAAAATTTGAATATGGATGGTAGATCAGTCAACAGTATCAATGTTAAATTTCTGACTTAGACTACTGTGCTGTGGTTTGGTAAGAAAATGTTGTTTCGCTTAGGAAGTAATCACTATTTCCAGGGAAAAGGGCAAAATGTGTCCTTACCCTTAAGGGGTTCAGGAGAAAAAAACATGTATATATGGAAAGACAGTGATTGCCAAAGCAAATAAAGCTAAATATTAATAGTTGGTGAATCTAGGTAAAGCATATACAAGAGTTCTTTGTACTAATCTTGCAACTTTCCTTTAAGTTTGAAATTATATCTATAACTATATAGATATATAAAAATCAACACACACAATTCAAAATAAAATGCATCAACCTAAAATCCAGCCTATTCTTCAGGTATTGTTGGCCATCTGAAGAGAAACAAAGGCTAGGATACCAAAAGGGATTGGGTCAGTAGATTCATTCATTAAGACCCTGAGTACATTTCTACTAACTTAAATTATGCTTTCATTTGAATCAAACATTTTGGACTGCCTTCAACTTAGTGCCAATTACTTATACATTTCAACACTCAAAGGATGAATTCCATACTTTTCCCCAAGTGAGGCACAAGGCTGTCAGTATTCTCGTGTGCTAACAAGGAAGCAAGGCCAATTTCTATAACCTAACTATAGGACTTCTGGGTACGTAAATTTTTTCTCATATGCCCAGTTCCCTATTTTCTTAGAAAATCCAATTTGCTCTGGGATTTCAAATACCACAGGCTCTTGTTTTTGTCACAACAAACGAACTATTTTATTCTGTAGATTCTTAAAAAGAAATCCAATGAATCTTTGCTCACTGCTAGCTTTTCTAGATCTCTCCCAATATCTCTTTGATCAAGCTTTTCCACCCACTCTGGAATAATCCAGGGGTAATTAGAACTTCTTACCTTCTTTAGCCCAAAAGGAGCCAATTCATCACAAGCTGTCATGGATTCTGATTCTAAATTACCAAGAGCCCCATTACTAACAGAGGCAGGGAATCTTCTTCCCAATTAAAGTGATTGATTTCTTTGCAGACGCAGTAGCATTTCACTTTTTAATTATGTTCATTCGGATCAAATGTGAGAAAATTCTTCCTCATTTTATTTTCCATCCAAAGAACACAATACAACCAACATTAATCCCAGAGTGATACAAGGCCAGACCTGCAAGGGCCTTAGGCAGAGCTGGACATCTATCAATGGGTCTTGTCCATTTTACAGGGTCTTAGTGGCTCCTTAAGCTCTAAAGGGGAGAAAAGGGACTAATTATTTGTTACATCACATACTCCACCTAAGGGCTGGCCAAACCTTCCAGCATCCGCTAAGTTGTGATGAGACAGCATTAGATGTTTAGATAAACATAGACTAGCGCCGAACAGAACAATTTTGTTTCTTGTGCAGGCAAAGAACAGAGCCACAGTGCTGGGGATAAAGCAGTGTGTGCAGGTAAACATAAGCAATGTGGGAACAAATCTGTTTTTTCTCACTTAGGTGGTATTAACATGGTTATGTGTTGTCAAATTTTGAAAGAGAAAAATAAACAAAAACAGTTTGGGAGAAGAAGGAGGACACTCCGGACGATCTGAAGGAACGTGAGGCCACCAAGGCTTACACAGATTTCCCAGGGCCTGAAAGACACCTGTCTGTCCACTTTGCTTTTAACCTTAAAGATTGGCCAGTTGTGGCTCCCGCAGCCTGTAGACCCGGGGCCTGCATCCTTATCTCCCCTTCCCCACTCTCCACGTGGTCAGCAGACTGGCGTCCATTCACACACTGGAGACATTCAAAGGTCAAGGTTTTCGTTCAATGAGTATCTTCCAGCGATCTGTGCTCCAGACAACAGTGACTACCCTTTGTCCTGGTATGAATGCAGTTGCTCGCCGTTTTCCAAACACTTTCACACATATGTAAAGAAGAGTCTGGGAGCCCTCCAAGATTTTAAATTTTAGTTAAAAATGAAATTATATAGTAAGCTTTTGAAAAATTAAAACATCCACGTATGTGAGATTGTACCTCTGCCTTTACTGCAGGGTGTTTGCAAAATTCAGGTAGCCCTGCCTTTCCATTCATTAAACACATAGTCGTTGAGCACCTCCTAAGTGCAAGGCAGGATGCCAGGTGATGGAGGTGGAGAAACAGGGCTTGTTCCTTGCTCCGATGGGGAAGGCAGGTAAGCAGACACCCTCGGCACAGGAAAACACAGAATGGAGGTGCTGTGATGGGATAAAAGGGTCACGCTTATAAGAACAAAGGAAAAGCGCATCCTTCCAATGTAGGAGCCACAAAGAAGCTCACGAGGTTGGCAGGCGTCTTGAAGGAACATCAGTCATGCTGAGGGGGTGCAGAAACTCCAGGCTTACCCGACGTAGCACGGGCATATATGCTCGCCACATTCCAAGAACCAGAAACACAAGAAAGAAGAAGCCAGACCAGACACCACAAAGCTGTGACCGTTGGGCTCAGAAGTCTGGGATTTTAATGAACCAAGGAGGAGCATGAAGGGGAAGTGATGGTCCAACTGGCTGTGCTGGTAGGGGCAGGTGGGGGCAGATGAGGCTGCTGAAATGATCCACTGAGGGCTGACAGAGCTGGCTGTGGCAATGGGAATGGAAATAAGTGGAGATTCAAGAGATTTGGGGCCGGTACAAACCACAGGGACTTGGAACCATCATACGAATGGATGAGGAAGTAGGCAAAATAGACTCTGAGCACTATTATATGTGAACACTTGGATGGCGTCCATGGACTGGCCGGCTTTTGCTGTTGAAACATTTACTGTGTTTAAACAGTCACATCCTGCACTGAGCCCTTGTTTTAAGCTCTTCAAACATCCCTGAGATAAGTGGGGGAGTTATTTCAATCCTCCTTTTTACAGATGAGAGAACCATGACTGGCAAGGTTTAGCCCTAAGCAGGAAACCCAACTAACCCAACTAATTGGTGCAGAGCTGGGACGAAAGATGTGTAGTCCTCATTGCACAATCCAGCGAAACACAAAGATGGCTCAAAACTGTCCTAGTGGCATGTTTCCAGCCTAAGTGGGACAAAGTTCATACAACTTTATATCGTGAGCTGTGTTGTAAGGTGGTTTGTTGATAATGTCCATTCCAAAAGCCAACGGAAAGCTACCAGTACGCTGAATCATTAAAAACATGGAGGTAGAGGACTCAAGTCTTACACGGTTCTGAAAAATATACCCTTCACAGATGCTATTTTTAGACTCAAGTTTTCCCAGCATAAAGTTTTTAAAAGAACAATCCATCTAAAAAGCATGTAAAGAAATTCATTGACAAAGGTTTAGATGTTTTAGGACTTTAATGTCCTTCACACGGTCAACATAAAACACTGACAATGGATGAACAATAGGGGAAAAGACTATTCAGCAAAGATCTTCCTTCTTCGGCATCACTGGTCAAACACCAGAAGGAGAACAATCACGTGAAGCAACAGTAAGGGAATTTAACACAGATTTTTAGTTTAACAGCATAACTGAAAAACAAAACCAACCAACCAACCAACCAACTGATCTTCTACCCACTGAAAGGAAAGAAAAAGTGAATCAGGGAGCTTCCAAATCTTGTGAAGCAGCTTAAAAAGGGAGAGGGGAGGGGGAAGGGGAGGCACACGACTGTTGAGAACCTAACACTCTAATGCACAAGGTCAAGGATCCTAACAAATTCTCAAAGTCTCAACATATACCAACAAGAACTGTTTTATTAGAAATATAAAGGCACAGAGATATAAATGCATAGATATATAAACTATTTGGTAGTAAAAACAGACCTTGCTATATAAACATATAGTAAGTCACTTCTATCGCTTTATGAGAACAACCGTATAAAGAAAGAATCCAGAAGACCCCACTGCTGTCATCTTGCAAAGGATCAAAATTCAGCACCTAGAGGGCCCCACCCACCCTCCATGCTGTGTGTCTGTGTTTCTCTAAAAATAATAACCTGCAACTGGCATATAATTAAACCCATAGGCAGCTTTGAATATGAGATCTAGGCAGAAAAAGTAGCAGCAAAGACAACAGTAGCTGGAATTTGGTAGAAAAGTAAGAGAAGACTTTTTAAAAGCTTCCAGTTCAAGTCAGAATTAAGGTTAAGTTTCAACAGCTTGGGATAGCTGTGGATGCTTTTCTGTTCTCTGAAAAAAGAAGAAAATCTATCATAAGTATGTTCATTCAAAAAAACTACTGTGTTTTTTAGCCATGCCCAGGTGACTTTCAATTTTGTACACTGTTCAAGGGCAGAGTGTATATTAGTTAGGATGTGCTCATAGCTGGTGCATCTCCAAAAAATGCTTCATGAAGGCTGCCAGCTTCTGACATCTTCGATGGTGACAGCATTATACAGAGAGGCCTGAATGCCTCCCACGGACCCAGAAGAACCACCGATGCAGCCATTAAGAACAGGAGCATCTGGTTGAGCATCAGGATGACCCTCCTTTCCATCACCAGCTCCTGCGAGAGTCATGGCACCTGAGGCCATCGTGTCCAACCTCCCACCTGAAAGCCCCTGCAGGTGGCCAGGAGCGTCACACAGCTCAGTCATTAGAAAATTCCTTTCCAATGGCAGTGAAGGACCGTCATGCTCACAGGTAACCTAGGTTAGCTCAACTCTTCAATGAGCCTGCTGTGCAGGGGGCAGGGAGTGGGCAGCTATTCTCATGCGTGAAAACATACATCTTCCATGGAGCTCACAGAATTAACTACTCTCTCTGATGTTCAGGGGAGCAACAGTGTCTGTTCTTACACTGAACAGGCTTGTGCCAGCTGCACTAGAGATGGGATGGCACCCTTTGTGCTGTCAGAGCAGAGATTTTCAAAGGAAATTTTGACCAAAGCTCCTAGAAGATGCGGCCCCCCCCATGCTCTCGGCCGTGGAATCGTGCTAAGGGGCCTGTAAGCAGCAGCAGGAGCACCCCCGTAACAAACGGTCTTTCCCAACTAGTTACAATAACTGCTACTCCAGGATGGGCAGGCTCCTAGATGTGTCTCCTTCAGCGTCTGAAAACTAAACCAATTCTCTGACAAGCTTCTGGATGGGACACGTACTCACCACCTATGCCCTTTCAGGGAGATCATACTGAGTTCAAGAGCTTTGTCAAGAAATCTTTTTTCTAAAGCATCATCTCCTTTGGTGTTGCCAATGCGGAATGGAATATTCATCTTGCTTCTATTCTGGGCCTGCCCGGGACATTTGAAAAACATGTTTTTTCTTCCAGCTATTTTTCTGCAATGTGCAACTGCCATTAACAAAGCAACAGAAAAGTTTTAAAAACCATTTTCCAGATGCAAACAAGAGATTAAAAAAAAGATCTGTGCCAGCACATTTATCATTTACTTAGGGAGATCACTCTTGCATATGGAACAGTGAGTTAACATTCTCTTATACGACTCATACTTAATTTCCAAGAGCCTCAGTTTCCTCATCTGAATATTAGCAATAATAATAATATCTCCATTTCATACTAGTTATGACAGTTCAGTGGTACAACATAGATGAAGCTTTCAACCCATGGCAGCCACCCAGCAATGTGAATGACCCTTTCTCTACAAGGCTGCAGAGAAAAAAATTAAGTTGGTCCGAATAGTGGCGGTAAGATTTAAAAATAATGAGCAGCAGCTTTCAAAGCACTTAAAACACTGTATTGTCCCAAGCTGTGTGACCTTGAACAAGTTACTAAATCTCTCTGTTGTGCCTCTCTGATGTGAGGACTAAATGGCCACAAATTCTCTGCAGCCCTCCCAGCAAGAGGTGGGGTCTAGTGCTCCACACCTTTTGAATCTGGGCTGGCCTTGTGGACTTGCTTTGACCAAGAGACTGCAACAAGAGTGATGCTGTGCAACTTCCAAGCTGAGGCCTCAAGGGGCATGAGGCTTCTATACCTGCCCTCTTAAAACATCACTGCCATGGAAGCAAGCCCGAGCTAGCCTGCTGGAAATAACAGGCCCAGCCCACAGCCAGCACCAGCTGCCAGACAGATGAGGGGGGCCATTTAGACTCTAGGTGGATCACCAGATGACTTTGGTTGAATAAGTGATCTCAGATGAGACCAGCAGAAGAAACCACCCCACTGAGCCCAGCCCCACCTGCTGACTGAAAAGAATCCTGAGCAAAAGAAATGGCTGTGGTTTTCAGTCACAGTCTTGAAGTGTTCTATGATGCAAAAGTAGATAACTGATAGAATTTAGAACAGCATCTGGAACACATTCAATGTTATGTAAATATCGATTGAAGTCAACAGAGTTGTCTTGTCATTCTCCGCACCTTGCACAGGGATCATACAGACTCTCAAAAATGAATGGGTCAAGTTTCATCTAGGATACGTTAGTATTGGACTTCAGTTTCTGATTTGGAGAGTGAGCAAGCCAAAATTATCTTCTGCTGACAACCAAAGGAGACAAACAGAAGAAGAGCTGACACGCTATTCTGGATTACAAGGAAAATATGTCATAACTCTCTCCATTTTCTCAAGCACATCCTATTTTATTCTTCCACTTCTACAGGGTGGGATTCATTAAAAGTAAACAGCAAAGAAAAGCAGTGTGAGGAAGCCCCCATTAAAAGCTATGGGGAATTCAGGACTAGAATTCGATGCATGCGAAAGTGGTTTGAAATGCAAAGATTAAGGCCTTTTTGTAAAACCAACAGTTGAGGACTCTTCTAGGAACTCTGCTTAAATGTTTTGAAAGGATGCTTAGGGTGAGGCTGAACATTTTACCATTTGTCAGTGCATTTCATCATTTTAAATATGTTGTGTTTCACATGTTGTTGGCATGTCACTATTGGGAAAAAAAAAAAAAGAAAAAAAAAAGAAAGAGGGCTTCCATGGTGGCGCAGTGGTTGACAGTCCGCCTGCCGATGCAGGGGACACGGGTTTGTGCCCCAGTCCGGGAGGATCCCACATGCCGCGGAGCTGCTGGGCCCGTGAGCCATGGCCGCTGAGCCTGCGCGTCCGGAGCCTGTGCTCCACAACAGTGAGAGGCCCGCGTACCGCAAAAAAAAAAAAAAAAAAAGAAAAAAGGGTTACCAATTCTAATAGTAGCTTTTCCTTTTCGACCACTTTCCAAAATTATAGTTCTCTTTTTCTGTCTAGAAGCTTTGGATGGTTCCTTCACCGATGGAGAAGTTATCCACTGGTACTGAGAGAGAAATGATAAATATGCCATTTAAGTTACAGGTAGTTTAGGAGGGTTTGATCTTCATTAGAAATTAAGATATTTTAAGTTAATAAAAGGTCTTCAATCTGCATTTCTGGGAAGCTAAATTAAAGCATCACACAACATTTTCAAAGACAGAAAAGCCATTTCATTTGACTAAAAACTTAGTTTTAAGATGGCAGAAAGTACCTTGATAATTTTCTTTTAAGAAGGAAAGAAAAACAAGCCATTAAAGAGAAATTCTTCCGAGAGAATTAAAACATGTTATATACCTCTGACTTGGCACTCCTTCCATTCTGGAGACCTTTTTTGGTAACTGCTTTCAGCACAGAATGACTTAAAGTAAAATAAATTGAAATTAGAGTAATTATTTCCCAATGAGTGGCTATTTCCATTTAAAACCAAAAGCCAACTAATTATTGCTTTTCCCATAAAATTAAATATGAAATCTACATTATGTAATTATACACTTATTTCCCCCTTTGTGTATTCTAATTTCTTCCTCAAAAACCTAAGATGCCATCTTGCAGACTGCCCACAGTGGCTACTATTTTGGCAGCAGCAAAGGTCAGCTTTAAACATTTTGCATCTAAAGTGGCTTTAGATACCTTTGGATAGAAAGTACAGTCTGAGCACCATCCAGACGCTTAGATACCTAAAGGGCATCCAAGATAACAAACCAAAGTCCTGATATATTCCCTCAAAAGCTGCTCCTCCCATCAGCCCCCTTCTTCTAAATGATAGCACCCAGTTGCACACATAATCATCAACGACTTGTCTCCTTGTTACTATTTCCTTCATACCCCACATCTAACCTATCTGCAGGTCTTGATAGCTACACCCTCAAAACACAACCTGAATTCAACCACTTTTCACTTGCTCCAAACTTCCAACCTAACCTAGGCCATAAACATCTCTTATTTGGAGCACTGTGACAGTCTCCTAACTGGTCTCCCTGTTTCTCTTCTTTATCCTCCCAAGTCCATTCTCTATACCAGGTCACCTTATTCATATACTATTTGGATCATGCCTTTTTCCAGTTCAAACCCCTCTACTCATTTAGAATAATCCACATCTTTACTAAGGCCTTCAAGACTTTACAAGAGCAGACCCCTGGCTAGCTCCTTGACCTCATGTCATACCACACTCTTCTTCACTCAGTACTCTGGCCATTTTGGCTTCCTTGCTTTTCCTTAAATACTCCACCCACCTACATGCCTGCATACTCATTGCCTCCTTGTCCTGGAATGTGCTTACTCCAGTTCTTCCACGGATTGCTCATCTCTTCATTCATGTCTCTGTTCAAATGCCACTTCTCCAGTGAAGCTGTCCCCTAACAAACCTATCCAGTGGAGTCCTACCTGCTCTCCCTCGCTCTCCTTACTTTAAGATATTTTTGCACTTCCTACCCTCTAAAATTATATTACGTATCGGTTTACTCATTTCTATCTGAACTCCCTCACTCTCCTTACTTTAAGATATTTTTGCACTTCCTACTCTCTAAAATTATATTACTTATCTGTTTACTCATTTCTATCTGAACTCCTTCACTAGAATGTAAGCTCCACGAGGGCAAGACTTTTGTCTGTCTGGTTCACTGCTTTATCCCTAGTGGCTAAGCCCATATCTGGCACACAGAAGATATTTAAAAAATTGCTTGTGATTCTGACAAATGAATAAAGTGCTCCTGGCAAGAATTCAGAGGTTGCACAGGAAAAAATGCTCTTGGTGGAAGTAGGCTTAGTATCTAGGTTCACCTCTATTCAGAGTCAAGATAAGAACAATTTACAAGTAAAATTCACTTTAATTAGTACATTATCTGCTAAAAACATAAGGGAAGTGCAACACTAGAAAAGTACAGTTGAAGCTTGAACAACATGGGTTTGAACCTCGCGGGTCCATTGACACACGCATAGTTTTCAATAAATACGTAATATCGTCCTACATGATCCAAGGTTGGTTGAATCCACAGATGTGGAACCACTGACTATAAACTTATACCCAGATTTTCAACTGCGTAGGGGTCGGCACCACTAACCCCACGTTGTTCAAGGGCCAACTGTGTGTGATGAGCAAAGTTAAACACATTAAATTTTTAAAAACTGTCAATACATGAACAAATTCTTTTTGTTTTGCTACGTGTTTATCAATTTCAAAAAAGTGACCACATACCAACAAGTGGATTTTTTCTTATATCCAGAACGAGCAGAGTTCTGTTGGTTTCAAGGGCCTTTAGTAAAGCCTTTGCTCCTTCACTGGTGAGGCCACACTGCTACAGGTCAAGTGCTTTCGATGAAAGACAAAGGTCACTTCCTAACTCTACAGATTTAACATATAGACAGCTCTCATTTTCTCACGTGTGGAAGAGTCCTGCACAAGACAAGTCATGGCAGGTTTGTAATTTTGGGTATGGAAAAAAACAGAAACGTATATGCACACACATAATGCATGATCCAGTTTAAAAACCTCTTCTTGAATGTGCAATGATAACCCTGGCTTTAGTATCAATAAATCATCCAACATATTTTACAATTACAGAACTGAAGAATAACTGTATATAACGTATGAGCAAAAAGCATCACAAAATGAATCTCAGTTCATAATTAGCAAGGGCGGCAGAGGCATGTAAACCTCACAAGCAAAACCTGGTGGAGCTCAGAAATGCACTGCATTCTTTTGATCATGATCTTCAGCTCCAAATCACACTTGAAACTAGCTAAAAGGGGAAAACAAAATAGGAGAAATGTAATAACTGTTAGTTTTAGAGGAAAAAAGGACAAGTCTAAGAGGATACAAATAATAACAAATTCAAACAATGTGTGAATAGAGAATACATAGTAAAAACCTATCATGAAAGTATGATGGTCAAGAACTCTCTCCATAAAAAGTCAGACAAAAACCAGAAACACTGAACATGAATTCTAGTAGTTCTGGGGCTGAACAACCTACTCATTTAAACCAAAGGGATCATCACCAAAGCACAGGTATTAAAAAATATTACATGAAAGGAAACTACGATGAGTCTTTTTTTTAAGTGTTGTGTGGACCATCACATTAAAATAACTGGAGTCTTTCAACACCCCCATGACACATAGAAATAGCAAGTAAGACATACAGATCTGACAGGATATGATACAACCCTTACAAACTCTCACTATAGAAGAATGGACACAGGGTATAATTAACCAAATAGCCAAATTAATACAAACAGCCAGTAAACCTCAGCAGTAAATCAAATGAATACAAAATAAAACAAAATGTAGTTATTTTCCTATCAGATGAAGCCAAGATTCTGTAAGAAAAGCCTTTAAATCATGTCTATACCCTTTTGATCCAACAACTCTCTTTCTAAGAATTTAACCAAAAGAAATAGTCAGAGATATAGGTAAGGATATATATCAGAGTACTATTTGTAACTGAAAAACTGGACAAAGCTTATATACAAGCATGGATAAGCTACATGCACTGTGGCATATTCATATAATGAAATACTGAACAATCACAAAAAATGATGCAGGAGATGCAAATTTACTGACTTGCTAAAATGCTCATACTAAATTAATTGAGAAAAGTTATAAAATTTGGAGTAATCCCACTTGCATAGAAAATGGAGAGGTACTCATTTTTGTAGTTTTACATTTTTCTACAAGTGCTACAAGCCACTGTTTGTGAGAGGCAGGCTTCACATCTACTGTTGGGGTGGACTATAAATTGGCATAGCATTTCTGGGTGGTAATTTGGCCATGTGTATCAAAAGTCTTAAAAATATGTCACACTTGGTCATTCCACTTGTAGTACCTTATTCTACAGAAGTAATCCCGATGGACACAGAGATGTATATACAACGTATTCACATTGTTTCTGACAGGGAAAAGCAAACTGTCTAAATCGAATTGCAAAGAATTGATTAAACTATGGGACATCAATACGACACAATACTACATGATACATCATTAAGTGAAAAAAGCAGGAATATGAAATAGCAAGTATACTACAATTCTATTTTTGTAATCCCTAAGTGTACAAATATATTTGTAGAAAAAAAAAAGACTGAAAGTATATACACCAAAATGAACAGTGATTATGTCTGGGTATTAAAATTATAGGTAATTGTTCTCTTGTTTCTCCGTATTTTCTATAAAGGATATATGCAACTTTCAGAGAAAGTTTAAAAGCAAAATAAAAGCTATCAGTAAAATGAGGCTTTAAAAACATTCTATCACAATAGTATCATGCCAAAAGCTAAGCATATTTCATATTAAAAATTCAATAGTTTCAATTTTAGAATTTACCTCTAAGCCATAAATCCTCACTAAGAGATTCTGCCAAAGCACTTGCACCCAGGTCACCAATGAGCGTGGTGCAGTTCAGAGTGATGCGCCTCAAACCAGCCATACAGTCAAGATCAGGTCTCCTGGAACGAAGACTCTCAGCCCAGGTTTCTTCATGCTTTCTGGTAGTCTGATATGTCAAAGATGTAATGGGATGAAATTAAGATGCCTGAATAAGGAAACAGGGTGTGCCTACTGAGTATGGCTTATTATGTCAGAGATTTACACACACACACATATCAAGCCTATATGCCAGGAGCATCAACCTGAGAAATTCAACAGTCACTTCTGGTTTACGAGTCCAGTGACCCAGATTCTACTCGGTCAGTGATTAGATTCTAGCCACTGGATAGACTGTTTCTGAACACTTATGTAAAGTTGGACAACTCAATTACAGTCTATGAATTATTTTCCTTATCTTCTAAGTCAGGGAATTGGTTCTAAATTCTATCATTGCTGAGGCTCTAAATTTCATCATTCTGTCCTCCAGTGGTCTCCAAACACCTGACTGGGCAAACCATAAGAAAACTTTTTAATATGCATCTTATTTACTAACAAATTATATACACAAAGTTCCATACATATAATTTATGTACATGATAAACTACACAGATTTTTTAAAATAATACAAAGGTAAAAATGTTCTAATATTTTCTTTTCCTAACTCCTAAGGCATTATTTTATTTTACTTATTTTTTATAAATAGTTATTTATTTGTTTGTTTGGCTGTGCCAGGTCTTTAGTTGCAGCAAGCCGGATATTTTAGTTGTGGCATGTGGGCTCTTAGTTATGGCAGGCACGTGGGATCTAGTTCCTCGAGCAGGGATCGAACCCAAGCCCCCTGTATTGGGAGCACATAGTGTTAACTGCTGGACCGCCAGGGACGTCTCAAGCATTATTTTAAAAACTATATTTACAAAATGTATATCTCACATGATACCTAGGGTATGCACACAAGCTTTAGAGGCCTGGACTATGCACAGCCAGTTTGATGTGCCTTGGAAAAATAATGGTTTGACATTTAAGCAAAAGTACTGTCTTAAAGACATTCAGTTCTTTATATTCATAAAGTAAATTTTGGTAACAGGGAACACTGACTGTAAATGAAAAAAGTCTTATTACATTCTTGAAAAAATAAAAGACTCAAAATGCCTTTGTTACTCTAAAAGGAAAATCATTAGTGTCATTTTTCTATTAACAATAACTTATCAAAGCTCCAAGGAGAAACAACAGCAATCCCTTACACAGTGCTTAGTATGTGCCAGGCACTATTTATACAAATGAGTGCATTTACACCTCATAATGAGGCATAGAGGTTAAGTGATTTGCCCATGGTCACTAGCTATGAAATGGGAGAAAGGGAATTTGAACCTAGGCCACTTGGCTTCGGCACCCAAGTTCTTGACTGTTTTCTACCTCAGGGGTCAATGGACTTGCCCTGTATAGGCTCAAAGAATTTTTCAATTTTTAAAATCTAAATTTAAACATTTCCAGATTTGTGGGCTATACAGTTTCTGTTGCAACTACTCTGCCCCACTGGCGTAGGGTGACAGTAGCCATAACTACCATGTTAACAATGGGTGCGACTATGTTCCAAAAAATCTTCCTTTACAAAACCAGGCAACGGGCTGCATCTGGCTTACCAGCCAGAGTTTACCTATCCCTGAGCTGCATCATCAAACTATTAAAAAGCCTTCATATCAAATTATTAAATAACTTTAGGCCTAAATACAGTCATAATAACCACTGTAAAGTTTTAAGGTATTATTTTAAAAACTGTATTTACAAATTGCTGATGTACTGATTTTTATTAGTTTAAAAACTACAGCAGCTAATAAACGATTCATTTAAGTCTTGAAGACTATAACGACATAGTTTCTTCACAGTATTACAATAAATGTTTTCAGTAAAAAAAATACATAAAAGTATTATTAGGTATTATATATTAAATCTCTTATTTCTAAAATTAAGTGGACTATCTTTATTAAATGGTAGAATCCCAAACTGAAAAGTGGTCATATTCTTTCAGCAAAATGAAAGCTGCACTCACATGTATCAAAAGACAAAAATTAGGGCTTCCCTCGTGGTGCAGTGGTTGAGAGTCCGCCTGCCGATGCAGGGGACACGGGTTCGTGTCCCGGTCCGGGAAGATCCCACATGCCACGGAGGGGCTAGGCCCGTGAGCCATGGCCGCTGAGCCTGTGCGTCCGGAGCCTGTGCTCCACGATGGGAGAGGCCACAACAGTACTGCAAAAAAAAAAAAAAAGACAAAAATTAACTGCCCTCTGTATCAATATATTAATGTGTTTCAATCACATATGTTTTCATGAAAGTTTAAACATAAAATCACCTTTAAGATCTAGGCCATGTGATCTGCTCCCTGCCATGTCAGAATACACCCCGTGAAGTTTACTTAACTTGTCTTAAGTGTGATAGAATTCTTTATACCTTGACAAATAACTAAAAGGAAAAAAAACCCACATACACAATAAGATGAAGAGCCTATATATTTGTCAATCTTGACTTATTTGCTTTTCTTGAGTCAATTGGAGGTTTATAGCCACATTCTCAAAATCATTAACTACAATCTTCCCAAACAGGTAATTGACGAACAGATGCATTCTAAAACTTGTCAGTAACAAAGTGGTATTCCAGTTTACAGCAACAGTTTAATTCTATTTAGATACTAAAACTGAATACACTGAATACTGCAAACTTTATTCCCAACCACTCAGCAAAGTACTACATACCTTTTCAGATATAGGAAAAAAAAGAAAAAAAGAAAAAGCATAAGATTCTTCCTATTTTCATTTCCAAACATACATCCCAATCTTAATGATCAATCAGTGATTTAAATGTCAACTATAAACCCAGTATTTTATTAGCTGCTATGCAGTATACTATACTAGAGCAATAGAAGAGAGAGGACCTCAAACCCTCTGTTCCCTCAAATTGAAAAGCAGGCTTCCTGACCCCTCCAGACCACTACTGGACACAGGGAAGGCACAATAATGTTTCAGGACCCCAACCAACAGTCACCTGCTTTGTGATTACTTCCATGACACACACCAACACCACTGAGTTTGCTGCTCCTACGGGACGTTACATGTATTTACTATTTTAACACATAACACAGTGCGTCATAATTATGATTGCAGATAGATGTTCTAACAATTTAAAGAGAATGATGACTTTTTTGCTCTTTACATCTTGCTATTTCCCTTCCCATAATATTTCTTGAAGAGAAACCATAAATATATAGACAAACACAAAACACAGAAAATATACAAAATGTGTGGTTTGTGGCTTAACACAAAGTTAAGTAAAATTAGTTCTGACAGTATCCAGAATGACAAAATTTCATGGTACAAATGAGAATGGACCAAGGTTTGAGCAGGTACAGGAGACAATCCAGGCATGAACAACACCAAGAAAAGGTAGACAGGAAGTAACATGGTGTGTAGGAAATCACGAGACCAGTCTGATGGGAAGAGACATAAACAAGACTGAAACTCACTTTCTAAACCTCCATCTCCAATTGGACAATTCTCAAGACACAGGTGCACCAAAGTGGCCAATTTATTCAATCCCTTTAATATGGAGGAAGAGTTTAAAATTTTACTGGTTTAATTTGCCCCAAAAGCAACTATCAAATGTTGGCAGGACACAATGAAGGCTTACCTTTGTTAACATAGTTAAGCCTCTCTCTCTCACAACTAGCCCACTTAGCTCCACGTTCCTTAGCGCACCCGATGCACTTACACAGCGTTTAAGAGCGTTACACAATTGGAAGGTCACATCTTTATTTCTTTTCGCAGGAACACGACTTCTGTAAACTTTATTTCTGCCAGAAGCTAAAGCAAAATTATTGTAAAATAAGTGATTTAAAACACACATTTTATCATCATTAAAAAGCATTAAAAAAAAGCATCTGCTCTGTGCTAAGGATTAGAAACGACTCCTGTTCTTAAAGCCTTCATTAAGGAGGGACATGTGTAAACTCAAAATTTCAATCACATGAGATAAAGAAACATAACCTTTATGCACAGAGGCTCCTTTGGAGGCAGAATGTTATATCGAGGTGATGGCTTCATGATAACCCTGAAGCAGAATCTAGAAAGATGAGGCTATGCAGAGTTGGAGTAGGAGGTGCATTAACTGCAGAGGGAACATCTGTGAAAAGACACTCAAGCCTGACTCCTGCTGGGCACTGTAAATACTGCAGGTGGGGATGACTAAAGGCCAGGGGTCCAAGTGTGAGAAGAGACAGAAATGAAAGAGACGTTGGCCCAAGCAAGCCTGGGAGAAAGCATGGCTTGTATCCCACAGGTGGTGAGACCTGGGGCTACCACTGGCTGAGTAAGGGTGCCTCCGCTGATTAGAAAAAGGCTCCCCGCTGCTGAAGGACCGACTAGATAAAGGGAGTGATCACAAAAAGCTCCCCTTCCTCAGGGCAAAGAGCCCTATGAGGCTTGGCCGCACACAGTTCAGACTACACGCCTCCGTGCAGAGCACACGCTGGGCGGCTACTATGCAGTAACTCTGTGTGGGCAAGCCATTAGCAGCATTATTTTAAGCACATCTTTTTATGTTAGAAAATCACTTAACCCGAGCAGGTGGATAAACTTAGAGGAACTGAATCCAGGGGCCGTGAACCACCCAGGAGTTTCTGCCATAGTCTGGGCCAAATGTAATATGGATGAAGAAGCAAATTTAGGAGGAGGCCAAAGTTTACACGACAGACTCACTGGATGCAAGACATAAAGAAAGTTCAGTGAAGGAACTCTGAAGAGAATGGGCTCTACAATAAATTTTTCTTACATTCAATGTAAAATATTAGGCAAAATTAAGTACAGTGGCCTTTAAGGTCCCTTCCAGCTCTAATTTCTTTTGATTTCTAACTTATTACTCTGGTTAAGTAAAGTCCCTTCAGAGGTACAGAACAGTTCTTATACCTGAATGGGATGCAAAGAATAATCTGACTTCTCTTCACCAGGGGATGAGTTGAACTATCCTTGCAGAAGAGATAACAGATGGTGTGAACCCCAGATCCTAGAAAAGGTCCAGGCACACGATGAGTATTCAGTTTTTGAAAACAAATGAACAATCATTTCCTCTCCTACATCTTCACACCCTTACTCTGCTGATTACTTTCTCACAGCTTATAAACATCCTCAAATATACCCACTTAAAAATCTCTCAGACCTATGATTCTTTGGATCTTCTTGTGGGTAACCTAAGTCTCTACCATGCCTTCAAACACCTGTCCTCCCAAAAAGCCCAGATCTGTACCTTGGGTCCAGACCCGTCTACCAGGCCCCTTTAAAGCACTGAAGATCAAGCAAGATCCTCTCGCCACCCAATCCCTTTCTACTGTGCTCTGTATCTCTCAAAAAGATGCAGCTGTAAACTGTGACCCACGCTTGCTGCCCTCCCTTTTCTAACTGGTCACCAGGCCCCACCCATTCTCTCTCAGATCTGCAAAATCCAGTCCAACCTTTTATAACTTAAGTGGGAACCTTAGATTACAATTCACCCTGCACCCAATCAAGTGCCTTGCACATGGAGGTCCGAGTGAGTCTCTAAACCACAAGTCTATCTCACTGTTCTTTAGGGTTCCCCACAGCCCTCAGGATAAACATCTAAACTTGTGACAGGACAAACAAGGCCCCCTTCTCTTGGGCCCCACTAAGTTTCCAGTATCAACTCTCATTTCTTTCCCAAACCCTGAGTTCCAGTCCTATACCTTAGTTTTGCCATATTTTCTTATATTTCTCAAACTTTGACACACACTGCTCCCTCCTGCCACCCCAGGAGCTTCTACATATCCTTAGAAAGGATGGCACCTCCTACAAGAAGCCTACCCTGAACTTTCCCTTCCAAGATTCTGTGCTCTGCAAAGGGGAAAGGTGGGAGGGGGAAGGATACATTAGGAGTTTGGGATTAACATATACACACGACTCTATATAAAACAGATAATCCACAAGGACCTACTGCATAGCACAGGGAACTCTAGTCCATATCCTGTAACAAACTGTACAGGAAAAGAATCTGAAAAACAATGGATATATGAATAACTAAACCACTTTGCTGTACACCTGAAACTAACACAATATTGTACATCAAATAACCTCCAATATAAAATAATAATTAAATTTTAAAAAAATATTCTGTGCTCCGTAGCACCAGAACTCACTTCTTCCAGAGCACTGACTACTGTGCTTGTGTTTACCTGCCGCCCAGTAGAAGGGGAGATTACCTAGGGCAGAAGCATCGTCTCCAGCAGCCCTTGGTTCTGACAACTCATTCAAGTGCCAGGCTACTTTACACACATAACCTGCTTAATTAATTCTAAGAACCCACAGAAAGAGTGGTTTTTAATGTCATCTTACAAGTGTGGGGATTGCAGTTCAAAAGTAACCTGCCCAGGCCACAGACAGCATAAGCCCTGGAATTCAAACCCTAAGCTGCCTTCACACCAGTGCTCTTTCCACTATATGATACGACTATTGAAAAAAAATATTTTTCCTGAACCCTGTTTGAATGGAAAGGAAATGAAGCTGGGATATATCCATTTCCTAATCGCTTTGGTGTGTACCAGGCAAAGTCATTCAACAGACCAGATAACATCTGTGCAACAATTAACGATGCTCCAAACTGTGCTAAGTGTTCTACTTTGTAGAGCATAGAAGCATTAACCCAGTGCATCCTTGTAACCACCACAGAGACTGGGACCTGTTAAGCCCACACTACAGATGAGAACACTGAGACCTAGAAGCCTTAAGGCACTCGGCCGGGGTCACCGAGATGGCAGGAGTCCTAGGCCGCAAGCCCCGTCTAGTGCACGCACACCCGGGCACTGGGCACTGGTTCTAGTGCCCACCCTCCACCTTGCACCATCGAAAACCCCGCTTCTCAGCGCCAACACGACGGGCCCTGGAAGCGGGAAGTACAAACCTGTCTCGACAAGCCGTGGCTGGAAGAAGCTCTGGATACAGATCAGGGGCAGCGGGTGCTCAGGAGCGGCGGCCAGTGCACCCCGCGGAGGCGGTCGGCCTTAAGTCCAGCGGGGCGTCCCACAGGGAAGCGCGCATGGTGGGCAGAGGCACCAAGTCCTGCAGCGCGCACAGGTCCTCAGAGCGCAGAAAGAAGTCGGCCGCGCTGTCCCGGCGCAGCTTCACCGAGTGATCATGGCCCGAGCACGGCCTCGGGGACGCTGGTTGCGGACACGATGGCCACACCCGCCTGGGGTCCCCGGCCCCTCGGGCGCCCACCGCCTGGCGGCTGCGGCTGGACCGGCGTCGCAGCCAGAAGACATAGGGCCACGGGCCCCAGCTACGCCAACACCCCCATGCCGCGCTCCGGAGACCCCACATGGCCTGGTGTTGGCGCAGGCATCTATGCCCTCCACGCCGCGGGGCTGGGGTTTATGTCAGCGGGCGGGACCGTTGGGGAGGGGCTCGAGGACGTCAGCACGCTCGCCGTGCGTCCGCACGCAGCCCTGTCTCCCATGGTGACGCGGCCTGAAGAGTAGGGGCTTGAGCTCTGAGACTAAGGCAGCGCGAAACCTACGAGGTGTGGAGACTTTGGGGTTTCCAAAAAGCGTTTGCTGACTCATCCAAACAAAACTGAGACCTGGTTGTATCAACGCATTTTAAAAGTAAACTCCCGTTAAGTGTCTGTGCTCCCCCCACCCAGGAGAGAGCGTGCACTCCGTGAGGGACACACGAAAGGCTGAGTGAACGTCTGCCTGTGGTCCTTTACCTGGTGCACAGGTGTGTGAATTTATGTGGAGAGCTCTTAATTTCTGTAGTTTCTGCTAACTTGACACGGTAGTTGGCAAATGGTGACGTGTTCCATGCATTCAGGACATGATCGTGGTTACTAATAATCACTTTGTTTGGTACTGACAACTCCACAGAGAATTTACTACTGAATATCCACTTTCCAGAAGAGAAACTGAGGCGTAGGAAGTGAAGTGACTGAGTAAGGGTAAGGACTCAGACAACTGGTGTTAGTAAATTAACCCTGCAAGGAGGCCGTTAGCCTGCGGTGGCTCTAGTGATGCGGCCGCCTACGTAAACCAACAAAAATCTAAGCCTGTCAAGGCCTCAGGGTGGCGAACACTGCTGAGGACAACGAGTCTCAAACCACCAACTAGGCTTTAAAGTTATAGCAAGTCAGTCATGTCCTTGCTTTGCTTCTGCCCTTTTAAAATAAACATCTCTGCAGCTCCTGTGGCTGGAGTGCTCCTCACCGCTTCCGCTTTGGTGGTGCCTGAATTGAATCTATTTTTGCTCACGTAAAGTCTTATTTTAAATATGCCTCAGTTTGTCTTTTAACATTGGTCGTAGA
Organism: Mesoplodon mirus; assembly: GCF_964341445.2. Lineage (NCBI taxonomy): Eukaryota > Metazoa > Chordata > Mammalia > Artiodactyla > Ziphiidae > Mesoplodon > Mesoplodon mirus. Next base: position 1,376,957 of record NW_028295808.1, on the reverse strand, counting down.
AGTTGGATTTGTGTCCAGTGTCTAGAACAGTGGTCGTCCTCTGGTCAGGCCTTAGGCGTTATGCATACAACGTTCCTCTTCTACCACCACCTTCTGGATGCCTCCACCCACTACCAGCTCCCGCGTATCAGATCCCCTAGATGTGGTCAGCAATGGCTTTCACATGCAGCATGCTCACATTATAATATCGCAGACACTCCTCCGTCCTCCAGCCAGCGTGTGAACTGAAACATTACCATTCCTGTTGAAGAGCCTGCTGTGACCACTTTCCCAAACACAGCCACTCCCCAGCTGACCCTGGGTAACCACTCTTCTGAACTTGGTCTCCATCACTGCATGGATGTCTTTCTATTTAGGCTACATTTTTAAGTATTCTTCAACCTCATATAGTATTCTACTATGTTTTCTCTTCTTACTTGCTTTTTTTAGTGTTATCTTTGCTAGGTTCATCCATGCTGACACGTAAAGATCTGTCTACTTCATGTACTTTCCTCACTATGTAGGATTCCCATGTAGGGAAGTACAATAATTTATATGTGCATTTTCCTGTTGATGGACATTTAAATTGTTTCCAATTTTCAATATGATTTCTGTCTTAAAAAGTTATTATATACTTTCTAAAGGTCACTTTACATTTACTGTTATTACAAAATATTGGCTATATTCCCTGTGTTGTACAATACATCTTTGAGCCTATCGTACACCCAGTAGTTTACATCTCTCACTTCGCCACCCCGTATTGCCCCCTCCTCCCCCTTCCGCACTGGCAACCGTTAGTTTGTTCTCTATATCTGTGTCTCCCCTTCTTTTGTTATATTCGGTAGATTGCTGTATTTTTTTAGATTCCATATATAGGTGATATCCTACAGTGTTTGATTTTGTTTGACTTATTTCACTTACCAAAATGTCCTCCAAGTCCATCTATGTTGCCCCAAATGGCAACATTTCTTTCTTTTTTAAGGCTGAGTAGTATGCCATTGGTTATATGTACCGCATCTTCTTTATCCATTCATCAGTTGATGACACTTAGGTTGCTTCCATATCTTGGTAATTGTAAATACTGATGCTCCGAACATTGGGGTGCACGTATCTTTTCAAATACATGTCTTTGAAAACACGTGTTTTTGTTCTTTTTAGATTTATACCCAGGAGTGGAGTTGCAAGGTCATATGGTAGTTCTATTTTTAGTTTTTGAGAACCCTCCATACTGTTGTCCACAGTGGCTGCACCAGTTTACATTCCTACCAACAGTGTACCAGGGTTCCGTTTTCTCTAAAAATTGTAAATTTTCTTCCTGGGGGTAATTGAGATGATAATTGAATAATAACATAAGATCAGGCGAAGTCTAAAGAAATTTTAGAAAAGCTGGATAGAGTAGGAAAACTTCTGTTTGCTGGCGTCTGAATGTTAGAGAGACACCAAGACATGTGGGCCAAGTTGTGGAGAGAAGGGAAACACGGACGCAAGCTTGACACTTGGTGCAGCTTTTCTCCTTGGGGCATTTGCTGATTCAAATGTTACAGCCTAGGAGCTGAAAAGCCAAAGAGTTCAAAAGACTCTAACGACAGAAGCCAAACGGCAAGAACCGTTTTACATTGATAAACAGCATTTTAACTATGTAGAAGCAGAAAATGAAAAGAAAGAACTTTGCATTACATTTCATAAAAGTTTAGAGAGACCTTTGTGGTATATTAGTGAACTTATTTGTGGAAATTTAGCCATGTACATTGTGTTGGAGAGGCACCAAGAGTTCAAGAATTCTCACAATTTGAGTACACAGTTGCCTTAAATGTAGGCATGGTGGCATCCATTTACATAACAATGATTTGGAGGATGTTGTGTTAGTCAGCTCTTGCTGTGATAATGCTTTGGAACAAATCACACCAAAGTCAGTTACATAAACAAGAATTTATTTCTCTTGGACCTATGGGCTAGCTGCAGTGGCTCTCTTTTAGACCTCTAGATGGCTAGTTTTGCTCCGTGTTTTGGGTCAGTTTGAGGTCTGTCACACACCTCTTCGTCTGGAGCCCAACTGTGAGGCCGCAGCTCCCAGGCCCTGTCTTCTCTAAAAGTTCACTGAAACATAAGAGGTGAGCCCAACCGCACAAGCCCTTTTAAGGCCTCTTCTGCTCATTTAAGGCCAACATGTCTGCTCATACTTCAGTGGCCAAAACATGTCACAGATCTAAGCTGTATTTAGAATATGTGTATTTGTTTAAAGTTGGGTGCTCTCACAGAAGAATATTGCATTTTGGACAGTGTTAGCTTAGCATTTCCATTGGCATTTGCAAACGTGATAAACGTCGTGTGCACTTTTTCACCTTTGAGAACTTTTTGAAATTGTGGGACAATTTCTATGGGAAAAGAGGAAGGTACATTTTAGAACTCAACTCTAGTTATAGCAGTGTTGGGAGAAGAATTAATGAGATAAGGTCAATACAAATGAAAGATTTAGGATTCACATATTCATAATTAACATTAGCATTCTTCAGACCATTCCTGGAGAATTGTGATGCTTGCTTTACGTGATTTTATCCTAAATCATTATAATCTGACCAAGCCACTTCAGTAAAACATACATCATACAGTACATCGCATTTTAGTTTTTCCTACCACTGCACAACTTCTCATCAGGCACGAAAGCCTACATATGGTATGGTTCCATTTATGCCAGATGTCCAGCAGTGGCAGATCCATACACATGGCAAATATTATACATTAGTGGTTGCCAGGGGTTTGGAACAGAGGGAAATAGGGAATGACTCCTTAAAATGGGTGTAGGTTTCCTCTTGGGGTGATGAAAATGTTTTTCAGCTGGACAGCGGTGATAGTTGCACAACATTGTGACAGTACTAAATTCCACTGAATGGTACAGTGAATTGTAAAATGATCAAAATGGTGAATTTTGTGTTCTGTTCATTTTACTACAGTAAGAAGGAGAAAGAATTAGGGAAAGACTTAGTTTGGGAAAGTAAGGTGAACTGGTCAAGAAAAAGACAGCTCTACTGTTCAGTTTTCTCTCAGCTCTCCCAGTGCATCAATCCTCAGCAAAAAGTAGCCTGAACTTGTAGATGATAGTCATTCAACACAGTGCAGGGAAAAGTAAATAAAATAAAAGCCAACTCTTCTTCTTTAGCACATCTATGAAAGGTTAACTTCCTGCTCAGCCACATGGACATTCATGAAGACGTTTCACTTCAGGTGTCCTCTACTTCAGTACTTTACTCACAGCTCATTCACACATGTAGGCAAGAGCATTCCTTAATTCGATGGAATCTGCAGTGCTGGTTGTGATCAGTCTCATGAAAAGAAAAGGGAAAGAGGAAAAAGCCTCCACATTGACTTGGTGGTCTTGACAAAATGGATGCAGAAGACAGCTTGAGTGTCAAACTGGAAACTTATTTTCCTTTTCCTTTTCTTTTTAGCTTTCCTATCAGGTCTTCTGCCCACTTCCCACCCCCTTCTTTCAAACAGGAGAGACACTAATTAGCTGCTTTTTTTTGTTTGTGCTAAAACAACTATTGTTTTGGGTTTCTTGTTGTTCGGTGAACATTTTTGTTTTTACTGCCAAATGAGCTTCGGTGGTTGGTGTAGGGGGTCTCTTGGGAACTTAACTTTTTCCAGTTTAAGTGGGAAAGCTTTTTTGTTTGAATGGGCTTTTACTGGGTGCTTCAAGGTTTGCTCTTAGCTCTTTGATGGGGGAATGGATAGCACTGTGTTTCCTTTGAGGCTCTGATAAATAAAGGATCCTGTGTCCTCCTGGGCACTTTGTGTTGATTTTGCTGTGTGTCCTCTCTAATAGCCAGATGCAGATTCCAGGAAAATGACATATAAATGAATATAAGTAATCTAATATTTTTAGAATTTGCTTTGGCCATACTCCTTGTCTTATTCTACTTGTAGCAGATGGCTTTAAAGAGCATTAGCTATGTATATATTAAATACAACATAAATATACCAATATTAAATATTATATTGATATATAAATTTAATATACTAATATTTATATTAATGTATAACAATTATGTATTATATTAATATATATATTTGCCTAGCGTATATTATATACAAAATATATGGGTAATGAAATGTATTTATATGGTTAATATGTTCATAATATTAATATGATATATCCTGTAAAATTGATTATAAAACAATTATATCATAATATATAAATTATAAATATATATATTTATATATATTATAAATATATAATTATTATTATCTGATATAATACACTATAGTTAATATATTCTATATAACACAATATGTAATGTATTAGTATAAGACAATTATATTATGTAATATAAATATAATACATCTATAAAACTATATATATATTTTAATTATACATTACACATACAAGTATGTATAGCTATTTATAATTTTATTTACATAGGAATCTGTTCATCCTAACAATTGATGTAAAAATATGCAATATTTTCAATCAAATGGGCCTTAACCTCACTACCTACACATAACTACTTTTATAATCGTGAGCCCTGTCTAACTCATGCTTCCATATCTCTCAACCTGCTTTTCTACACATGCACATAGACGACACACTTTTATACACGATATATATGTATACTACCAGTTTTCAGTTCAATGTATATAACTATATAATATATATAATTATATTCCTGTGTATGTATACAAATATAAATCAAAGGTATGTGTATAGGTATGTATTTCATACGTTTATATAACTATATCATACAAATAATGTATGTGTATATAAATACATGACTATATACATACATACACAGAAATATACTTATTTAAACAAAAGGGACCTAAATAAACATAGTTCTCTAAGAATAAAACTAGTTATGTCTCACTGTTTCAATAAGAGTTTATAGTTTTCTACTGTATGTGCTTCTATAATTGTTATGAACAATTCCCATTTGTTGAATGTTAAGTTGTTTTAATTTTTTGCCATTATTAATGAAGCTCTAAAGAATACGGTGGGCAAGATTACTTGAAAAACTCTCCTGAAGGAAAACGGTTAGGTATGCTAGGTTAAATGTACACAACTTATTTTTAAGTGTGTGGTTGATTTTTGAAGTATGCAGTAGAAATTTCCAGGACCCATGAAAGAAGGGTGGTACATGTGTGAGAGTTATAGCTATATTAGGAGTGGATTGAAGATCTTGATAGCTTAGAACAGAAGCTGGAAATCCTGTTTTTATGGAGCCAAGTGGCAAATATTTTAGGCTTTGTAGACCAAAGAGCAAAATTGAGGATATTATTTAGGTACTTAGGTAACCATTTAAAATGTTACCAGTTAAAATGTGAAAATTATTCATAGCTCACAGGCCATAGAAATAGGCATCTGTCTGGATTTGTAATACAGGCCATAGTTTAATGACACACCTGACATAGAGACTTGTTTATAAATGGCCATAACCACGTGAGAGGCAGGAGGTAAGACTCCATCCCTACTAGATGGGAAGTTAGAACTAAACCTATCTATCCCTAGTTTCACCTTCAATGAAAGGGTGTGCCAGGAGAAAAAAATATCTGCTGGCAAAGGGAGACTAAGACCAAATTCTCTTGGCCTCTGCTCTGGGTAGGAAACAGGTAGGAAATCTTGAGAATTCTGAACCCCAGATCTGTGTTCCCAGTCTTTGGGTTGCAAATTTATGTGCGGTCTTGCAAACAGAAGCTAAGAAATTAACTTAAAATGCTCCCAAATCGGTGGTATTCCAAACACAAAACTAAACCCTTTCTGGAGAGGTAGACCTTCAACACAGGCCTATAGCATTCCCACAGGTAAAGTTTAGCTAAACATGAGCTCATGATCTAAATTTACACAATAATGAAGAAATCAGCTAGAAGTGGAGAGAATCAGCAAAAAACAATCAATACCAGAATTATATTCCCAAGGCCATCCATCAGATGTTGGAATAATCAGGTGCAAGGCAGAAAATATACATAAAACTAGAACTGAAACAAGGAACAAGGATGTTTTAAAAGACTGGGTAGGATCTTTAACACATTTTTCAAGTACATGTCATTGATAAAGCTAAAAACTCGAAGGTTGTGTAATACAGCAGATTAATCAGGGAGAAGTGTGAATTTATGCTGTTTTTAAAAATATGGCAGGTCAGATTTTCTGCCTAATTATATAAGTAGATTTATCTTTAAAAAATACACATTATTTTAAAGACTTATTGGCTGTAAAATAAGTTAAGGTTATTTCAAAGGGCTTCTCTCCAAAGAAAAGTGAGAAGTAGCAAAACACAGAAAGTCGAGGGGAAAAAATATCAATATATACATTGCGGTAGGGTGAACTAAGCCTTAGGCTAGCAACAGTGTGGACGAGCTGACTCTTAGATACTTACAACTAATCTGGAATCTTCAAAAAGTTCAACTATTTATAACTAAAAAGATTTCTTAAAATTAATAACCAAGTGTTTTAATTGACATCAGAAGAGTAAAACAATAAACCCTGAGAACATAGAAAAATAGATAATAAATATATGAGCAGAACTTAATAAAACAGAAAAAAGTATAAAATTGAGGTGATTTAGTATGTCAAAAGAATATTCTTTGAAAAGATTTAAAAAACACACTTTGATTAAGCAAAACAAAAACATAAGTAAATAATATACAGAAAGAATCAGGACAATGTTAGAGCAGAGAATATATGAAATGCCCGTAAATTTGAACATTTCTGTAAAGTGGACAATTTCCTAGCTCCTAAAGTTTACCAAAACTGACACAAGAGGAAATTTATAGCTGGAGCTCTTTCACCAGTAAAGGAATTATGTCAATAGTTTACAGTCTTTCACCAAGAAAATACCAGACCCAGCCAGATCATTTGGGAGGTGAATTCTGTGGAACTTCTATTAAACAGATAACATCAATATGAACAAAGAAAAAGTTCTAGAGATAGCGAAGGAAGAATTCTCCTTTATTCATCTTATGAAGTCTATAAAATCCTAATACTGAAAATAGATTAGGACTGTAAGGAAAAAGAAATTTACAGGTCAAATTTACTTGTAAATATAAAAGCAAAAATGTTAAACTATGATATTAGCTACCCAAGTCCACTAGAGTAAGAAAAAGCATGAGCAAGTTAGGTAATCCAATGAATGAAAAGGTAGTTTAATGTCAAGGATATATATCAATAGATTGAAAACACCACATTTTATTTCTTTCATCTGTCTCTTTTAAAAATGATAAGTACTTATATTGATCTCTCTTGTACTAGGCACTGTGCTAAGTCACTTACATATTTACTCCTTTAAACCTTCTATCATCCCTGCGGGAAAGTTCTATTTTGCTTCCATTTCTTAGCTAAGACTCTAACCCCCAGGAAAGTGAAGCAACATTTGTAAGTTTTTGTGGATGGTCAGTGATGGGACCAGTACAGGAACATCCAAAGTCTGTGCTTGGAAACAGTGCCCCATGTTGACACTCACATTACAGATGAAAGGAAAGGAACCATGCACTTACCATATAGATTAAGTCTCACATTACAGGTTAAAGGAAAGGAACCATGCACTTACATTATAGATTAATACCCCCATAACAGGTTAAAGGAAAAAGAAACATGTGCTTCCTCAAAAGTTGTAAAGAAAGCATATCCATTGCTTAATATATTTCCCAATTTCTTTTGCTTGTTTTCTGACCTTTGTAGTGCATTTTGCCATGAGGCAAATTTTATTTCTTATATAATTAAATGTATCCTTTTTTCTTTGTATCTGAGAAAGGTATTCCTCATGAATACTTTATTTCATGTCTCCCAGGTTTCTGATACTTTTACAGTTTCATTATTTTTTAACTTTTAACTACTTGCTGTATCTAGAATTTAGTAATGATAGCCATATTTTCCCACTTTTGTTGAATAATTTTTGCTACTGATCCAAAATGTGAATTTTATTTTAAACTCAATTCCTTTATGCTCTTGCATCTAATTTTAAGATGCTTCCTATTCCACTGGTTGTTTGCCTATCTAAAACAAAATGCTACCTTAGTTATAATGTAATTATAATATAATAAATGTAATTAGTAAACATAATACGATATATAATAAATAGCATATATAAAATAACAAAATATAATTTACCATATAACAAGGTCCAAGGAGAGCAATACTATACAATCACTTGAAATATCCCGCAAAAGATAGTTTATAAAATTCAATATTCATTTGTAATTTAAAAGAAAGAGTAAAATAGGGATTGATGAATGCTTCCAAAATAAGAAGAAATTATATGTCTACAAGAGAAAGAGGTAAATGATAAACTTTAGTAACACTGGCAATAAATGCAGGACAAGATGAGGATGCCTGATATAATGTTAAAGAAAAAGTATTATGTAACATTGTTTTTGCAGGACTGATGAGGTCAGTGAAAAGAGAATCTCATAGAAAAGAGTATCTCGTTCTTCTTAATGTCTGTACATTTGTCCATTGCATGAACATAACAGCTTATTTAGCCAATATGTTACTGATCTGCATCTGGATTTCCAGGTTTTCATGGAATTTTTTATTATGCACAATTGTTACAAACACTAGGACTTCCTCTTATGTTTATATCTTTTGAAAGAAACAATATCTCCACAGATGATTTATCTGTGCTGGCTGCTAGCTGACTTTGGGTACTTCTCAGTTCTTCCCTTTACCTTCCTTGTCAATATGAAAACGGAAGGCAAGAAGGTCTCCTGTTTAGAGACTGTCAAGATAGATCTTGGTGATAAAGTCTTGGTGGTAAAGGCTAAAAGTATCAACCCAGAACAAACGTTTTTCCAGCTGTAACTATGTGTGATTCCCTTGGCTTGAATCCGTAGAGGATGTCAGACAAGACTGTAGAATCTGCCGTCAAAGTGCTTCCAGTAGGATGAGCTAAGTCAAGTATGGTGGCATATGTAATTCAAGACAAAATATAATGTCTCCTTTTCTCTCCTAGCAAAACTTGGTGGAGTGAATGTAGAAGTCACTGTATGCTTTGAATTAAAGGAACACAATAAATCTTGTTTTGGAAGGTAAGTGTTCTGGTCTCTTTGTGGAGATGAATTGGAAATTGTCTAGAAGAAGGAAAATGAGGTTAACCAAAGTTAAACTCATAAATAATTGGGCATTAATTAAATATCTGTGGTCTATGTTTGTCTTTGATCATAATTTCTCCCAACTTATAGACCTCTTTGATACTTGATGAGTCCTTGTCAAAGATGCACTTAACAATGGTTATCACTTGTGTATTGGGTTTTGCCTGGGCCCTGAAGAAACTATCCTAAATTACCAGCTATGATTGTCACTTGATTTCCTCACAGAGAACAATCAGAACTCCTTGTCTTAAGTGGCTTGGAATGTGAAACTAGTTAGTCTCTTAGATATTGTTAGAGGACCCTACAGAGCCCATTGGTGAAAGTTTGGAAAACATGGGCCTTCTTAAAATTGATTCTTGTAGTGCTATAGGAAAGATCACTGAACCAAAAGGATAACGGTGTTTCTGGTTCTGTTGTTAGCGTTCTCCATGGAAACATTGCTGAAGCTTCTGGACTCAATTTCCTTCCCCATGTGTGAATGTCACTGAAAATATCCAACTCCATTCTATCCCCATATAACTTCAGGAACTAAGCAAAATGAAGACTCAAAATTCATTTCAAATAATGAAATGAATATATAACGTAGAATGGAACTGGGAAAATACCTGGTTTAAATTCTGGAAAGTACCAACTATACAATTCTGGATAAGTTGCTTACATTTGCTTAGTCTAATTTAATGCCCATCTCACAGGATGTTATGATGATTAATTTAATATCTTTGTATAACACACAGTGTTATGTAATTTCTTCTTGTTTTTCTTGAGTAAATACATATCCTTAAGCAACTCACTGTAAACAATAGTTACTTACTTGCTTAAATTACTCTTATCTTCTATTATCACCTGAACTGTGTCCTGCTCAAGTTAATATGTGGAAGTCTTAACCCCCAATACCTCGTAATCTGACTGTATTTGGAGATAAGGCCCTTAAATAGGTAACTGAGGTCAAATGAGGTCAAATGGGTGGGCTCTAATTCAATATGACTGGTGTCCTTATAAAAAGAAAATATTAGGACACAGACATGCACAGAGAGAAGACCATGTGAAGACCAAAGGAAAACATGGCATCTACAAACCAAGAAGAGATACCTCAGAAGAAATCAATCCTGTTGACACCTTATCTCAGATTTCTAGCCTCTACACCCGTGAGTGAGTAAATTTCTGTTGTTTAACCTCCTCAGTCTCTGGGACTTTGTCATGGCAGCTCTAGGAAACTAATACAACTTTTTATGGCCTCCTTGTCTCAAGTTGAAAGTTCAATATTTGGCATCATAGCTAAGAAACAAAAATATCATCTACATTCCTTGTTGTAGTCTTTCTTCCCCATTCTCATTGCTAGTAATTTCCATATTTGGGTCTGTTTTCTGTATCTTGTAAACAGAGCGTTACGCTCACTTCTTGTCTTACTGCTAAGATACAATAAATGTGCAGATACTGAATAGATTTTGGAGAAGTGCAACATATAGTTGGTGCATGTGTGATAAGTGTGTATTCATATAATTTATACTTTTTCTCTCTTTTCTTCCTTTGGTGTGAGCTAAGATTCTCTGCTTTTGTGACTAGTGCTCCTGAATACTAATCCCTGAATTTAATTCACCAAAAATTGTCAAAAATAATAATCATATGGGGAAAGAGAGAGTGATAGAGGGAGAAGAACAAACAATCAGGCAAGGGCAGTACTGTGAATTATTAGGGTCTTATTAATAAGATTATGTTAGTCTAGAGGAAATGACCGTAAGTACCATCAGTGAGCCCAGTTGGTCTTTACTGAGTGCTAGACACATCCCTGAGTTCTGTTCTTAGTCTCCAACTGTATGATGACTACTGTCTGGAAGTATTATCTGAACAACTAAAGTCACTTAATGGAAAAGGAACATGTCTTTAGAGAAGCAACAGTAATTTTTCTATCTGATTAAAAAGCAATGTTGACAGTCTGGAAACCTCAGTCATATTTGTAAGCAGAAAAGCATTGGCTATTGAAAGTGGATGATGTAAAGAGATGAGCAGAAACTTTGGCGATAGGTATACCTGGATTTAATTCTCACTTCTACCACTTGGCAGCTGGATAGCCTTAGGCAAGTTTCATACCTCCCTGAAATTCACTTAATTCAGTCTGTAAAATGGCATAATAACTTATTATAGCATCCTTTTAGGAATTTTAAATCAGTTATTGAAATAAAAGTACACACTATATAGACAAGTATGGATTCCTCAATAGGTGTTTGACCTTTCATTTCTCCAGTATCCCACCGCCATCAAATAAAGAAAAATACTTTTTAAAATTTACGAATATTTCATTATTCCAAAGTTAAAGCCCTAAAAATAAAAATAATCAACTGGCCTACGATCATACCATTAGAAGAACAAAAAAATAGGTGTTCATGAGAGTTCCAAATGAGAATACAAATTTTCATTAGGCACCTGTTTATGTATGCTATTCTACACTTTAAAATAAATAATTAAATTTGAAAGACTTATTTCCTCACTTTTAAGACTTTATTAGTTTACAAATTACATATCGACCTATGCTAAATATTATACCGACCAATGCTAATGAATTCAGTACAGAAAACAAAAAACACTGCACTCAAGCAAACTACATATATATGTGTGTGTGTATATATATATATATATATATATATATATATATATATATATATAACTTAAAAGCATTTATATCCTAGCATGTCCCATAAAGCATTGTGGTAACTCACCGGAATACAAACAATCAAATATAATGGCAAAAGCACTTAATATAAACAGGGCCAAGGAAACATAGACAGAAGATGAAGAAAAGATGAGGGAAATGTGAACAGGAGGAAGTGTAGTTAATCGAGTTGTATGTTTTGACCTTAAGATTCTCTGTGTGGGGACTTCCCTGGTGGCACAGTGGTTGGGAATCCGCCTGCCAGTGCAGGGGACATGGGTTCGAGCCCTGGTCCGGGAAGATCCCACATGCCACGGAGCAAATAAGCCCATGTGCCACAACTACTGAGCCTGTGCTCTTGGGCCCATGAGCCACAACTACTGAAGCCCGCGTGCCATAACTACTGAAGCCCCAGCGCCTAGAGCCCGTGCTCCGCAACAACAGAAGCCACAGCAATGAAGAGCCCGCACACCACCACGAAGAGTAGCCCCCGCTCGCCCCAACTAGAGACAGCCTGTGTGCAGCAACAAAGACCCAACACGGCCAAAAATAAATAATAAATAAATTTATTTTTTTAAAAAAAGATTCTCTGTGGATAAAACAACATGTAAATAATTGGTTACAAAGCCACATTATTTGAAGGTGCCAGACGGCACATTAACAGTCTGACACAAAGGGACAGCACAGGAAAACTATTCAAAGATAGAGATTTTTAACTATTTGCAGTTTGAAACCTTTTAGAGCACGTATAATGAGCTCGACACACATTTCAACACTCAACATGTTAATCACATGTTCAAAGTATGTCTCAAAGTCATTGGAAATAGCTCTTGTCTCTGTCCCTGATATCCAAAACTGATCTGTGATGTGTAAAACTCAGGAGGTATTGATATCCACTTTTTGGCATCTGAACAGGAAACAAAGTTGTTTCGCAGTGATAATAAAGAATGAAGTAAATGCAAAAGGATACAAAAGACAAAGTACTGAGGGAATGTATTAACAGAACGAGTCAAACTAAATTCTGGTGAACTGGGGCCTACGATTGTACACACTCCATGGAAATACCCCAGCCTAAATACTGGCATAGGAGGAAGGGTACTGCGAAGCCCATCACAGTATAATCCTTTAAAATGTCCCTTTCAAGGTTGGCTCCACTCAACACTGAGTATAGGAAATCTTCCCATCAGGCAGAAACACTGGCTGCCCAATGATTGACCAAGAAATTAACACACTAATGAATAAATGATGCTAATTTATTTTTATCCCTGACAATGGGAAACAGCACACACTCTGTGTCAATGGTATGTCCTCTTTCCCACTTTTCTAAGTGGGAAATTATGTTTTTCCCTTCATTGCTTTATATCATGTGTGGCAGGCATGATGGGAAATGGCTATCAATGGTTCTGTTATTGATTTCTACCTTCATTTCACTGTGGCTAAAGAGGATACTTTGTATGATTTCAATTTCTTAAAAATGTATTGGTACTTGTATTGTGGCCTAACATATGGTCTTTCCTTGAGAGTGTTCCATGTGTACTTGAGAAAAATGTGTATCCTGCTGTTGTTGAGTGGAGTGATCTATATACGGCTGTTAGGTTTAGTTGGTTAAATGTGTTATTCAGTCCCCCTACCTCTCTACTGATCTTCTGTCTAGATGTGTTTTCCATTATTGAAAGCAAGGTATTGATCTCCAACTATTATTTTAGAACTATCTATTTCTTCCTTCAATTCTGTCGATGTTTGCTTCACATATTTGGGGGTTGTTTGGTACATATATGTTTATAGGTGTTCTATCTTCTTGATAGATTGAACTTGTTATCAACATATAGTGGCCTCCTTTTCCTCTTGTGATAGTTTTTGATTTAAAGTTTATTTTGTGTGATAGTAACATAGCCATCCCAGATCTATCTTCCTTCCTTCCTTCCTTCCTTTCTTTTTCTGTCTCTCTTTCCTTCTTTTTTGTTACTATTTGCATGGGATATTTTATTCTATGCTTTATCTTTCAAGCAGCTTGTGTCTTTTGAAATCAAGTGAGTTTTTTGCGGACAGCATATACTTGGATTATGGTTGTTTTTAAAGTCCATTCTGCCAATGTTTATCTTTTTATTGGAGAGCTTAATCCACTTACTTTTTCAAAAATTACTGATGAGGAAGAACTTAATTCTGTCTATTTCCTGCTTGTTTTCTGTATGTCTTATGCATTTTTTGCCCCTCATTTACTCCATTACTGACTTCTGTGCTTAGCCGATTTTCTTGTGGTGAACTCTTGATTCCCTTTTCATTTCTTTTTGCATATAGTCTATTGATATTTTCTTTGTGGTTATCAAGAAGATGACATTTACCATTCTAAAGTTAAAACAATATAATTTCAATTGAAACCAACTTCAGTTGCACACAGAAACTATGTTCCTCTACAGTTCCGTTCCTCCTCTTTACATTATTATTGTCACAAATTACACCTTTATACTTTGTGAGCCCAATAACATGGATTTATGATTATTTTATACATTTGTTTTTTCAATCATGTAAGAAATAAAAAGTAGAGCTACAAGCCAATAACACAATACTGGCTTTAGTATTTGCCCATGTATTTATCTTTACTGGAGATTTCTATTTCTTTCTACAGCTTTGAGATGCTGTCTAGTATCCTTTCATTTCAACCTGAAGGTTCAATTTAGCATTTCTCATAGGGCAGTGGTAGGAAGTTGTAAAATAAATGCCCTCAGCCTTTGTTCATCTGGGAATGCGTTAATTTCTCCCTACATTTTGAAACCAGTTTGGCCAAATATAGAATTCTTGGTGGACAATTTTTTTTCTTTCAGCACTTTAAATATGTCTGGCCTCTTGCTTCCGTGGTTTCATATAGGAAATTAGCTCTAATCTTTTTGAGGATCCCTGCTTTGTAACAAATTTCTTTTTTCTTTCTCCTTTGGGAGAAAAGATTCTTTCTGTGTCGTTTGGCTTCTGAGAGTTTGATTATACTGGTTTTTGCTGTGGGGTTCTTTGAGTTTCTCTTAGTCCTGAAATCAGCCAAAGATTTATAGCAACCAAACACATAGTGAACCAGGGAAGAGGCAATTTGAAAATGGCAGGAAAGCTTTGTGGCATTTTTACTTGCCCTTGCCCCATCCACTGTTAGTGTAGTGATGGTGTTAAAGTGGTGGAGTCTTAATGCAGTGATAGTCTTAAAGTAGCAGCAGACCATTCCTAGTATGGGACCCTCAATCCTGCTTCAGGAGGGAGCAGAGGAGACCGTACTCTCAGATTATTATGTGTATCTGTTCTAACCTGTCTGGGAGCTACCTGAAGGACTGACACAAGATGCTTATCTCTGTCTTAGCTAACTTGGAACACAGTCTGGAAAAGCAGTGGTCAATGCTCAAAACAAGTGCAAGGTGAACTAACAAAGCACAGATGGCTGGGGCAGAAGACTGTGCATTGAAATACAATAGACCACAGAAGATGCAGGAGCCAAAGTTGGGAGAGATTCTTTGGGAAATTAGAACCTACAAAAAGTACACATGTGTCCAGAGAAATTAGGAAAGCCACATGCATACTCGAGATAAGATGCATGTTCTGAAAACACCAGAGGAGTCTCTAAGCTTTTACCATGGGCTGAGCCCTGAACTCAATGCAGGTCAGCTAAATGTTGAAGGAGTGATCCAGCAGTCTGCACAATGGGCAGAGGTGTGTGGTTTTGGGTGTGCATGTGGATGTGCTTGTGTGTATTTATTTTTGTTTGTTTTAGGTGCAGGAATTCAAGGAAATCTCTGTCAAAACATTAGCTAAACATGAACTAAAGGAACAGAGACTTCAGTGCGTACATATGATAAGGAAAACAGTCATTGCAAAAATAGTTTGGAAAGGTCCCTAAACAAACAGACTACTACAGCCTCCAACAATCAAAAGCCCAGGAAACCCTGGGAAAGTGGGAGTATCTGATTTCCATAGATACCACATTATAATATTTCAAAGACAAATTTTCAACCAAAAAAAATCACAAGGTATACAAAGACATGGAAAAGTATGGTCCATTTAAGAAAACAAATTAATTGATGAAATCATCCCTAAGGAAGCCCAGACATTTCTCCACCGCATATTCTGGCCTCCTTTGTCATAGATTCATATACCATAAGTGCATGGGTTTCTTTCTGGGCTCTCTATTCTGTTCCAGTGATCGATGTTTTTGTGCCAGTACCATACTGTTTTGATTACTGTAGTTTTTTAGCACAGTCTGAAGCCTGGGAGCATGATTCCTCCAGTTGTGTTCTTCTTTCTCAAGACTGTTTTAACTATTCAGGATCTTTTGTGTTTCCATACAAACTTTAAAATTATTTGTTCTAGGCCTGTGGAAAATGCCCTTGATATGTTGATACAGACTGCATTGAATCCGTCGATTTCCTTGGGTATGATGGTATATTAATTCTTCCAATCCGTGACCATGGTATATCTTTCCAGCTGTTTGTGTCATCTTTAATTTCTTGTATCAGTGTCATATAGTTCCCTGGGTACAGGTCTTTTACCTCCTTAGGCAGATTTATTCTTCTGTATTTTATTCTTTTTTACGTGATTGTAAATGGGATTGTTTCCTTAATTTCTCTTTCTGATAGTTCACTCTTAGTGTATAGAAATACGGTAGATTTCTAGATATAAATGTTGTATCCTGCAAATTTACCAAGTTCATTTTTGAGCTCTAATAATTTTTTGATGGTGTCTTTCAGATTTTCTATGTATCATGCCATCTGCAAACAGTGACAGTTTTACTTTTTCCTTTCCATTTTGGAGTCCTTTTATTTATTGACTTTTCTTGTCTGATTGCTGTGGCTAGGACTTCCAAAAGCACCTTCAATAAAAGTGGTGAGAGTGGGCATCCTTGTCTTGTTCGTGAACTTAGGGGAAATGCTTTCAGCTTTTCACCATTCAGTATGTTAGCTATGAGTTTGTCGTATATGGCCTTTATTATGTTGAGGTATGTTCCCTCTATGCCCACTTTCTGGAGAGTTTTTACCATGAATGGATATTGAATTTTTTTCAAAAGCTTTTTCTTCATCTATTGAGATGATCATATGGTTTTTAGTCTTCTATTTGTTACTGTGATGATAAGAGACCTAAGAGAGCTACAGAGGCTAAGTGACCTTTCCTTCCCTGAATGGGTAGGTATCCTTGTTCTGCCTTCTAATTGAGTTAGTATCTGCGTAAAGAACTGCCAGGTGTCATTTAGTTCACAATACACTGTTGTGGCAATATTGAAATGAATTTGCCTAAATCATTTGGCTTTTCTAAATTATAGTAAATGAATATACTGAATGAATACTTCAACTTAAGGAAATGTTCTTAAAAATATATTAATGTAGGCACTTCAGCGGAGAATTGAAAACAAAACAAATAATTCAGGTAAAATTAAAGTACACTCAGTTGTATCCAGTTTCCTCTTGTAAATCTCTCTTTTTCATTTGAGTGGACAGTCACTGGAGAATATCTGACTTGGGGCTAAGGAAATCTAAGCCTTCTTGGCCACACTGTATTCCCTTATGTCGTTTAATAAAGACACCAGTTGGGTTTCTGAAAAAATAGTGGGAAAAATCAATGCCTCACATCCAAAGGGCAGCTCTTGAAAATATGTGGATTGTCGTAGTCATTTTGCTCTTCTGGCCTCAGAAGTTCTAATCTTAACCTTAGCCCCTCATGCAGAGAGACTTTTGAAACCAATTCGCACATTACTCATTATGTGACTGTTGAATAAGAGAAACCCAGCTCTTTTCCTGTGCTTTCAACCAGTTATCTTCTTCAAAATTTTGTTTGGATTGTTATACCTTAATCTTGCCTGGCAAGGGACTTATGGGAAGGTTGTTATTGTTTGAAAGTTTGGTGCCAGTATCTGCAAAGAAAGAAGAAAGTAAAGAAGGAAAGGTGTGTTTATCAAACATCCCAATAGTGAAGGTGTGTGAAAGCAACTTTTGAAAAAGTGAATCTGTCAGAGTTTAGCCATATTATTACATTTTATTTTATTCATTGAACATAAATAATTATCAGTGAATCCTTTCTAGATTTTATAGTTTCCCAAAGTTCCCTGTATTCACATTCTAAGGTGAAAAATGGTATTTTAAGTCACTGCTCTCCACCTTATATTATTTATAATCACTCCTCATGACCTCTTCCTTCAAAGAAACGTGATCCTGAGAAGTGTCCTTTGTTTGTCTTTGTGGAATAAGTGATGGGGATGCATCCTGGAGACCTGTGAGATGTTTAAATTGTGGCCTAATGAAACTAGGATGGAGAGTTCTGGAAAGATCTGGAAAGATGGCTGGTAGAGTGTGGCCAGATGTGGGAGAAGAGATGCGTACAGAGAGAGGGAGAGGAAATTTTCAGGGGGAGATAAACAAATAATTCAATAAGTTTTGTTGTGTGGTGTGGGATGCAAGCCTTTCTCTCCCCCTTTCCTTCACAATCTCTTTGTTAAAGACTGTGTTTTTCATTAGTTTTACTAAGATAGGATTTGCCATTTTCTTTGGATACTGAGAATGGACCCATGGAAACAGTTACATTTGGGTTATCTCTGATTATCTTTAATGAAGAACATAAATATTGGCCACACTATCTATGCACATGCTATCACCATGCCTTTTTTGTTCTCTGTTCATATATCTAAGTCCTCTTCTTTGAGGTCAATCTCAAACCTCACCTGAAATGTACATTTATTGATAGATTCAACCCATAATGAACTGTCCCTTCTTTGTGCTCCTTAGGCTCTGATTATTTATAAAAACTCATTTTTGAACTTAGACACTGTCCAATATGATATATTACTTATTTCATCCGCATATGTTATATCCTCAACACAGTTTTAAGCTTTTGTGGGGCTGGGATCATACATTCTGTAATTTTTCTCAGTACTTACACTTACTTTGATAGAAAGCGCATTCATTCATCTAAACATCATTTATTGAGTGTTAATTAAATGTCTCAACTCAGTCAATATTGTTTGAATGAATGCATGCATGAATGACGGAGTATGCAATAGGTAGCCTAATGTACCGCCCGATGTGAAAAAACCAAAAACATAAACACAAAAGCAAGCCGAAAAGTGGCCCAGGACTTTCTGTAAAATATCCTGCTTTTGTTGGATGAGGCCATGAAAATCAAAATGCTCCTGAAAGGTCTTAAGAGCTGACCAAGAATAGTAAACAATTGAAATTCTCTCAGGCTTATTCAACCCTATCACTGGACACATTTATACCTCTCAGGAATGTTATTAAAAGAAGAGATTAATAAAGCTTTTATAGATGAGTTGATAAATCTCTAAATATTTAAATCTTCATTTCCTCCTAGGTTTCTCTAGTTTGGGTTTCCAAAAGATTTCAAGAAACCACAAGATAATTAAAAAATTAGACATTATCTTTCTTACCTTCATGTTTTTTGATGGTAAACACATTTTATTTTCTCCATAGTGCTGCCCAATTTCCACCAGTACAGTTCTTAAGTGAATTTTGCTCTGGATGGTGGGATATATAAGATGTAAATGAATTGTTTGTATATGTTTTAGAATTCTTCAAAAGGGCCTGGCCATGGAAATGCATTGAATCTTACTTAAATAAGTAAAGTAACTTCCTCAGAATTATTATTTTATTCTGGTTAGGATACTCTCTGCCCTGGTTTGTTAAAATTTCCCTCTAGAGTGGTTTTAATTTTGTTTCTGATAGGGTCCTAGGATTTATTGCCACACCCATCCTGCATCTGGTTTTCTTTGAATTACTCTCCTTGCAGTTTCTGATTCATACAGGGCCTTACAGGTTAGTGACAACCTGGCCATCACAACTCTGGGAAGGACAGGCCTACTTTTCAGAGGTGTTGATGTTTTCTGTACCTGAAGGATTTCAAGAAATATCAATCTTCCTCACCACCTCCCTTGGCCCTCTTAATGGACTAAGCAGTTCCTCATGAAAGTTCTGTAGGATATCTGTACTAACTTCTCCATATTGTTCCATCCTGAGTCTAAATTCCTGGCCTCAAGGTAATGTTAGATTTCTAGCTCCAGCCCCTATGTACATAAGGCCTATACTAAGGAACGGAACCCATACACATCAGTCTGCTCTTATTTCTCTGGATTTAATTTCTCTGTTACTTTCTAAAACATGCAGGTGTTCCTTTCTTTCTTTTAATCTCAGCTATGTGCTTTTAACATTTTCAAAACTGACCCAGAATTTACATGTGTCTCCAGTAAGAGTACATTAAATTGAGCTTAGTCTGCTCTTCTACTGGCATATTTGAGATCCAAATAATTTGCTACTTAACTGGATTCAGTTACCTGTATATTTCAGGCGCCTAAAACTCAACATGTTCCAAATTTCCCCCTTTATAGTTAGTAATTTTCTTGGGAATCTGGATAACATTAGATGAAATAAAGTTAGCGAGTGGCCCAGGATTGCCTGAAATTTTGTTTGTCAGAGTGGCCAGGGAAAGTTAAGCAAAGAAGAAAACCAAATGAAAAACAGAATCACATTATTATGGCTGAGACAAGATTCCATGCAGAACTCTCTGTAGAGCTGGGTTGGGTCATAACTTATGCCAGAGCTCTAGGTGGGGTTGACACCATCTCATGCCAAGCTCTCAGTTCTGGGCTGACGTCATCTCTGGTCCACTCTATGGAGTGGAAACTTTGGAGGAATGGCCAATGTGTTCCACAGTGTAGGAAGAGGGAAACTGTGAACGTTACTTTCTAAATTGTGGAGGAACTAACCACTGTAAATGTGCCTTGAACTATGGTGTTTAATTTGACCAGTCAGATCAATGACTTTCCCCTTGAATGAAATGCTGCTACATATATGAGCAGAAAAACAAACCTGGTATGAGGAATAGATAGCTAGTGGGAAGCAGCCGCATAGCCCAGGAAGATCAGCTCTGTGCTTTGTGACCACCTAGAGGGGTGACATAGGGAGGGTGGGAGGGAGGGAGATGCAAGAGGGAAGAGATATGGGGACATATGTATATGTATAACTGATTTACTTTGTTTTAAAGCGGAAACTAACACACCATTGTAAAGGAATTATACTCCAATAAAGATGTTTAAAAAAAAACTAGTATAAGGAGATGGAGAGACTGGGAGTCTTATTTTCCCAGCAATTAACTTTTCCTCGACCATGACCTTCCCTTTGAGTCTCCTAGACCTTGGGGATGATCGCAACCCCTTGGGTTGGGTGATGGCAACTCCATCTTCACTAGAACCTCTATAGTTAACTTTGATATTTCCCACTCCGTCTATCCATCCCATGTATGCAGTCAGACATTGGATCTTGGACTTTTACTGACAAAATATCCTTGAATATAACCATTTCTTTTCACTGCCACGGCTACTGCTTTTGTCACTGCCTTAACTAGGGCTTTATCTTTAAGTTCTTTATATAAATATATAAATATCTATATATAAATAAAATATACAAATAAATAAAATGTAATATTAATTCTGATGATTTTAAAGTCTTTTCTTGATAAAGACTTTTCCTGATAAATATACACAATATCTTATATAAATATTTGTGTATTATCTGTTCTTTTCTTAGAATTTTAGTCATATGATTCTATCTCTTGGTATGTCTAGAACTTTTTGATTGAATGCTGACTATTTTATTTGGCTTTTTAAATTTTTCTCAGTGGAAATGTTGTTTTGCTTCAAATATTTTACTCTACCTGGAAGTAGCAAATCTTCAAAATACAATTTTTTAAATGCTTTCAAATATCAATACTATAGGTGTCACAAAATCTAGAAAAATGACATTTGAAAATTAACTACTGCCAGATGTGTCTCTATAAAACTTTTTCCCCACTCTTGTAGCTATATATTCTTTAACTGCCTCCTCATATGACAGTTTATGTGTTTTAGAAATAAAATTTTAAGAAATAAACTTTGTAGTCTATAGACATAGATTTCTTTTCACATGGTTGATTAGAGTTTGCTTTTGTTATTAATAGTTTAGAAAAGTTTATTTCAGCGTCACAATTTATTATTGATAATGTCGCATTAATGTTCATTGTTAACTTTGAGAAAACCTCTATGGATTACTTCCTCATAAATATTTACTATTATAAATGCATTACTGATTTCAGTACTGCTATAGGTTTGTGCATTACAGGAATTCTGATAAAATACTCACTCACACCATTCCATTACACACATTATTGATGGGGTATGTTCTTTTATTTATTTATTTATTTATTTATTTATTTTTGAGTGTGTTGTGTCTTCGTTGCTGTGTGCAGGCTTTCTCTAGTTGCAGCGACCGGGGGATACTCTTTGTTGTGGTATGCAGGCTTCTTATTGCGGTGGCTTCTCTTGTTGCAAAGCACAGGCTCTAAGCACACAAGCTTCAGTAGTTGTGGCTCGCAGGCTCAGTAGTTGTGGCTCACGGGCTCTAGAGCAAAGGCTCTATAGTCGTGGCACACGGTCTTAGTTGCTCTGCACCATGTGGGATCTTCCCGGACCAGGGCTCGAACCCGTGTCCCCTGCATTGGCAGGTGGCTTCCTAACCACTGTGCCATCAGGGAAGCCCCTGGAGTATACTGGGTTTTTTTTTTTTTGCGGTATGCTGGCCTCTCACTGTTGTGGCCTCTCCCCGTTGTGGGGCACAGGCTCCGGACATGCAGGCTCAGTGGCCATGGCTCACGGGCCTAGTGCTACGTGGCATTTGGGATCTTCCCAGACTGGGGCACGAACCCGTGTCCCCTGCATCGGCAGGCAGACTCTCAACCATTGCACCACCAGGGAAGCCCTGGAGTATATTCTTGACAGAAGGAAATTTCCGTTTTGACTAAGCATTGAAGAAAACTGAATCTTTGACTTATCTTTCACATGCCTGATGATTGAAATAATTTTCCACAGAATAACTTCTGGTTTTATACTTTTCAGTTCTTTTTTTCTTCTTCAAACGCACGTGCTTTGAGAGCTGTGAAGTGCAAGACATGGCTATATTGTAAGGTGGTTTTTGTCCTTACGCTTCTGTGTCTTGTGCTAGTTATGTCAGTAGAGTAGTCAGTAAGAGTACTGGAAGTTATTCCTGGAATGGGATATTATATAGTCAATTACATATGGTGGTGTCTGAAAATCACATAATAGCCTCACTTAAAACATCTCCTTATCCAGATTTCAAAAAAGCCTGTGACCAATCCAATATGATCCAACATAGCAGAATATGATAGAAGGAAAATTGACAAAGAAATAGACGCTGGACTTACCTGATGGAAATTAAAATATCACACTTTTGACAATTTTGCAAAAACCTATAATGACATGAACTAATTTCTAGGGTTCTTTGTAGGACCCAAAAAGGAACCCATAGAGTTGTGGAACAACAATAGAAGCTACTGTGATGAGAAGCCCGGGCACCGCAACAAAGAGTAGCCCCCGCTCGCCGCAACTAGAGGAAGCCTGCACGCAGCACTGAAGACCCAACGCAGCCAACATAAAAATAAATAAATAAAAATAAATAGGGCCTCCCTGGTGGCGCAGTGGTTGAGAGTCCGCCTGCCGATGCGGGGGATGCGGGTTCGTGCCCCGGTCTGGGAGGATCCCATGTGCCGCGGAGCGGCTGGGCCCGTGAGCCGTGGCCGCTGGGCCTGCGCGTCCGGAGCCTGTGCTCCGTGGCGGGGGAGGCCACAGCAGTGAGAGGCCCGCATACCGCAAAAAGAAAAAAAAAAAAAAAAAAAGAAAAAAAAATAAATAAATTTATCTTTTAAAAGTAATACTCAGGTTTGAGACATGAGAAATTTGATGAGGAGAAATTAGCTAATGTTTGCAGAACTTTTAAAATATCAAACTCAGTCTCTAAGATTTTAGCATTCTATACAACATCGGTTACTTATTAGTGGTTTGGGAAGGCCAATTTAAAATTTTCTCATCTTACTGTATTGAAATTCACGGCCCTAATGTTTTCCACGTTGACTATATGAATGATGAAGAAAAGTCAATCATGTATTTCATTTCCAACTGGACAGAAAACAATATTTTAAAAAGTGTTTGGCCTACTGACTTTTGATTTCTTCTAAGGCAAATGGATAGGTAATTTTTATTCCCTGATTAGGAGAAAAATGGTGGAAGAGGGCAGGGTTAAGAATTAAGATTTCAAGAGCATGAGAGGTAGATGGCCAACCATAGTTCCTAAGGTTCGGTGCCTGTAACTGTTGCCGCCGCTTACGCATGCCAAAGCAGTGGTGCGGCTGCTGGGCTCGTGTTTGCTACCACTAGAAACATTCTTGCCAGTAGTGGCGGCAGCGGGACTCCATTACCCCCTTTTTTCACTCTCTCCAGAAACTCCAGATGGCGTCTTCCGTGGGCAACATGGCCGACAGCACAGAACCAACGAAACGTATGCTTTCCTTCCAAGGGTTAGCTGAGCTGGCACATCGAGAATATCAGGCAGGAGATTTTGAGACAGCTGAGAGACACTGCATGCAGCTCTGGAGACAAGAGCCAGGCAATACTGGTGTACTTTTATTACTTTCATCTATACACTTCCAGTGTCGAAGGCTGGACAGATCTGCCCACTTTAGTACTCTGGCAATTAAACAGAACCCTCTTCTGGCAGAAGCCTATTCGAATTTGGGGAATGTGTACAAGGAAAGAGGGCAGTTGCAGGAAGCAACTGAGCATTACCAGCATGCATTGCGTCTCAAACCAGATTTCATTGATGGTTATATTAACCTGGCAGCCGCTTTGGTAGCAGCAGGCGACATGGAAGGGGCAGTACAAGCTTACATCTCTGCTCTTCAGTACAATCCTTCTTTGTACTGTGTTCGCAGTGACCTGGGGAACCTGCTCAAAGCCCTGGGTGGCTTAGAAGAAGCCAAGGCATGTTATTTGAAGGCAATTGAGATGCAACCGAACTTTGCAGTAGCTTGGAGTAATCTTGGCTGTGTTTTCAATGCACAAGGGGAGATTTGGCTTGCAATTCATCACTTTGAAAAGGCTGTTACCCTTGACCCCAATTTTCTGGATGCTTATATCAATTTAGGAAATGTCTTCAATGAGGCACGGATTTTTGACAGAGCTGTGGCAGCTTACCTTCATGCCCTAAGCTTGAGTCCAAATCATGCAGTGGTACATGGCAACCTGGCTTGTGTATACTATGAGCAAGGCCTGATGGATCTGACAATAGACACCTACAGGCGAGCTATTGAATTGCAACCACATTTCCCTGATGCTTACTGCAACCTAGCCAACGCTCTCAAAGAGAAGGGCAGTGTTGCTGAAGCAGAAGATTGTTATCATACAGCTCTCCGGCTGTGTCCCACCCATGCAGACTCTCTGAATAACCTAGCCAATATCAAAGGAGAACAGGGAAACAGTGAAGAGGCAGTTCGCTTGTATCGTAAAGCATTAGAGCTCTGCCCAGACTTTGCTGATGCCCATTCAAATTTAGCAAGTGTATTGAAGCATCAGGGAAAACTGCACGAAGCTCTGATGCATTATAAGGAGGCTATTCGAATCAGTCCTACCTTTGCTGATGCGTACTGTAATATGGGAAACACTCTATGGGAGATGCAGGATGTTCAGGGAGCCTTGCAGTGTTATACTCGTGCCGTTCAGATCAACCCTGCATTTGCGGATGCCCACAGCAATCTGGCTTCCATTCACCAGGATTCAGGGAATATTCCAGAAGCAATTGCTTCTTATCGCACTGTTCTGAAGCTTCAACCTGATTTTCCTAACGCTTATTGTAATTTGGCTCATTGCCTGCAGGTTGTCTGTGATTGGACAGACTATGATGAGCGAATGAAGAAGTTGGTCACCATTGTGGCTGACCAGTTGGAGAAGAATAGGTTGCCTTCTGTGCAGCCTCATCATAGTATGCTCTATCCTCTTCCTCATGGCTTCAGGAAGGCTATTGCTGAGAGGCATGGGAACCTCTGCTTGGCTAATATAAGTGTCCTTCATAAACCACCGTATGAACATCCAAAAGACTTGAAGCTCAGTGATGGTCGACTGCGTGTAGGATACGTGAGTTCTGACTTTGGGAACCATCCTACTTCTCACCTTATGCAGTCTATTCCAGGCATGCACAATCCTGATAAATTTGAGATATTCTGTTATGCCCTGAGCCCACATGATGGCACAAACTTCCGAGCGAAGGTGATGGCAGAAGCCAATCATTTCACTGATCTTTCTCAGATTCCATGCAATGGGAAAGCAGCTGATCGCATCCATCAAGTTGGTATACACATCCTTGTAAATATGAATGGTTATACCAGGGGTGCTCGAAATGAACTCTTTGCTCTCAGGCCAGCCCCTATTCAGGCAATGTGGCTGGAGTACCCTGGGACTAGTGGCGCACTTTTCATGGATTATATCATCACTGATCAGGAAACGTCACCTGCTGAAGTTGCTGAGCAGTATTCCGAGAAACTGGCTTATATGCCCCATACATTCTTTATTGGTGATCATGCTAATATGTTCCCTCACCTGAAGAAAAAAGCCGTCATCGATTTTAAGTCCAATGGGCACCTTTATGACACTCGGACTGTGCTGAACGGCATCGACCTCCAAGCATTTCTTGATAGTCTATCAGATGTGCAAATAGTCAAGATGAAATGTCCTGATGGAGAAGACAATGCAGACAGCAGTAATACAGCTCTTAATATGCCTGTCATTCCTATGAATACTGTTGCAGAAGCAGTTATTGAAATGATTAACAGAGGACAAATTCAGATTACAATGAATGGATTCAGTATTAGCAATGGCCTGGCAACTACCCTGATCAACAATAAGGCTGCCACTGGAGAGGAGGTTCCCCGTACCATTATTGTAACCACACGTTCTCAGTACGGGTTACCGGAAGATGCCATTGTGTACTGTAACTTTAATCAGTTATACAAAATTGACCCATCTACTTTGCAGATGTGGGCAAATATTCCGAAGCGTGTTCCCAATAGTGTACTGTGGCTGTTGCGTTTTCCAGCAGCAGGAGAAGCTAATATTCAACAGTACACACAAAATGTGGGCCTTCCCCCGAACCGTGTCATTTTTTCACCTGTTGCTTCTAAAGAGGAACATGTTCGGAGAGGCCAGCTGGCTGATGTCTGCTTGGACACTCCACTCTGTAATGGATGTCCTTTGGGCAGGGACCCCCATGGTGACTATGCCAGGAGAGACTCTTGCTTCCCGAGTTGCAGGTTCCCAGCTCACTTGTTTAGGCTGTCTTGAGCTGATTGCTAAAAATAGGCAAGAATATGAAGAGATAGCTGTGAAACTGGGAGCTGATCTCGAATACCTGAAGAAAATTCGTGGCAAAGTCTGGAAGCAGAGAACATCTAGCCCTCTGTTCAACACCAAACAATACACAATGGAACTAGAGCGGCTCTATCTACACATGTGGGAGCATTATGCAGCTGGCAACAAACCTGATCACATGATTAAGCCGGTTGAAGTCACTGAGTCGGCCTAAATAATGACTGTGTGCCCAGGAGAATTACCCCTGTAGCTGAGCCTCAACCTTCTGGGGGAAAGGGAACTACTTTTTCAATATCATGGTGCAGATGGGTGACAGACAATGATAAGAAATAGCACAGCCAGACTTGCTTCCTGCATGATCACGATAGGGAGAGACCCAAGAGATGCGAAACTGCTGTTCCACAAGGAGTCTCCATCGAATTTTGCAGCAGCCAGGTGTCTGGAGGTTCTGGAAGGTAAGTCTGGAAGGTCTGATCTCCCTTGGTCTCCCAGGTGATGGATGGTTAGTGTGGAAGTGAGATAGAGATTGCCCAGCCGTTTTGTGATTATCACGGATTGATTGAGTCTTCTGAATTAATTTTTTTCTTTATATTTTGGGTATTGGAGCTTTTAAAAATGTTTGGTTTCAGGTATTTTTATTCATGTGAAGTGTATATGATTCTCTTGAGATAAGGTTTTAAGCTAAAATATTCCTTGTTTTAGTTTCTGAACTCTACCGATAAATGGGGACTTTGCTGGTGTAGTCTTTTTATAGGTTTTATAAACCACCTGAGCCTATATCAGTCACTTTAGTGTCTGACATAACGTTTGGAAGTCTCAGTGCTTTGTTGGTTTGTAGATGATGGCTTCAATTCTTTTTCTGGTCCGTTTCCTTCTTCCCTTCCCCCCACTTTAAAAATTCTCCTGTAACTTGGCTAACAAAATACCAAGTGTGATTCACAACCTCCCAGAGTGTTTCTCTTCAACACATCATCTGGTGCCAAATGAAGATTCTTAGGAGTGCTTATTAATTATGAAGGGCACAGTTGTGGTACTGTCACTGACGATAATAATAATGGATTTTTGGCCTAGAGTTTTGACCTATTTCACCAGTGTTTTACCATTGACTGCCCCTCTATGCTGCTTCCAAAAGTGAGAGTGTGTGATAAGATTTTTATTTTCATTTCTAAAGTTTGTTTTTTTTTAGGTGAGTCCTGTTCTTCCTTTTTCTTTCAGCAGAAATGAAATCCCAAGTAAGTATAAGTATTCAAATATTTTATCAGTAAGTCACAGTTATCTCCAGTACATTAAATAACTTTCATCAAAAAACATGTTATAGGTAAAAAGCTCTGAAGGACCAGCTATGTATATGATAATTATGTTTCAGGCCTTCTAGGGTATTATATATAATAACTTGTCTTCTGGTCGTGGTCTTGAAGTGTTTATGGATTCAGCCTCAGTAGTAGCGAACTGCACTGCTACTTGGTTTGGTGTACAAATTAGACTTTAGCCCTCCTGGAGGTTGAGTTTTTGGTATTGAAAACCATAGGAATGAAATTATTGTATTTCAACAAAGGATCGAGGGCTTGAGGCTTAAACAAGCCAGCATATGTGTGGGAAGCAGTCAGCCTTGAGAGCAGGCTACGGACATGCCAGGCATGCCGCCGCTGCTCGAAGGGACTGTCCCTACTTGTTCCCCTCCTTGTTCCATTCCATGGGAGATAAATCACCAGGGCCCAGAAATCAAAAAGAATGTAAAATGAGACAAGCAAATCTGTCTCCACCCTGCACGTGCAGGTTATTTTGGATGATTCTGGGTTTATGGGTTTTCTCCCAGGGAAGTTAACCTTGAGCCGAGACAGTCATTAGATAATGTAAACCACCATCTGGCAACCTTCCCTTTTCTAGTCTATATAATCTGCAACTGTAGCATAATAAAACTTGCCTTGCAACCATCAGTTGTCTTGGTCCTTCTGACCCCATTCGTCGGTGCTACTTCAGTTCCTTACCCCGTCCCTTCTGACCCTGGGTGGTGAAATCCTCTTTCTGAGGCTGGTCCGCGGCAAGTGGCGCCTGAACAGGGACCTGAAGCTTGAAGCGAATGAAAAGAAAAAGAAAGTGCAGGTAAGAGAACCCTTATGCAAAATATGTGTGGACACGAGTAAAAGTGAAACTAATAGAGGCATAAGGCAACAGTCAGAAGTAAAATAAGATGGGGCAAAAGGGCTCAAAGGAGCGTGAATTATTTGCTCCGGTTTTACTTTTGATGCTTAAAGCTCGGGGTAATAAAGTTTCTACCTCACAGTTGACTGAATTTTTGCAGCATATCCATGATGCATCTCCCTGGTTTCCTGATGGCGGCTCTGTGACATAGAAATCTGGCAGAAAGTTGGAGAAGATTTAAAAAATTATTATGAGTCTCGAGGGCCTACTCATACTGCCGTTGTTACATTTAGTTTGTGGAATCTGATAAAAATATGTTTAGGTTCTTCTCATGATAGTGTTGATTTGAATGTAAAGTCAGAAAAACATAAGCCTCTGACAGAAGAAAAGCCTGTATTATCAGCTACTGTGTGGCCACTTCCTAAACCGAAAGAGCTAATTAATTTAAATATTTCAGATGAAGAGGAACATTTTGACTTAACAGATGAGGCTTTTAAACATAAAAGAGAGAAATATCCTGAGGATGATTTTCTAATGGCTATAATAGATAAGTCAGTGCAAAAGCTGCAAATTAGTAAGGACTGTCTTCCTCAAAATTCTCCATCTGTAAAAATGCTCAGTCCCTTGCAACGTGCTGTACAAGCAGCAATAAAACGAGGAGAAGATCCTATTTTCTGTTGTCCTGTCACGGAAAGACCTGATCCTAATAATCCTCAACAGGCTATTAGGGAGCATCAGGCTCTTCCTTTTAAAGTTTTGAAAGACTTAAAATCTGCTTGTGCTCAATATGGGCCCACTGCTCCTTTTACTACTGCTATGGTTGACACTATTACAGGAGAAGCTCTTCCCCCTGCTGATTGGCAGTCTATTGCACGAGCTTGTTTAAATGGTGGAGATTATTTAATATGGAAGTTTGATTTTTATGAACGGGCTGCTGAACAAGCAGAAAAGAATGCTACCCATGATATTCCAGTTGATTATCATCTGCTGATTGGGGAAGGACCATATATTTCTTTACAAGATCGATTAACTTATCCCTTTGTTGCTTATCCTCAAATAAATCATTTGGCATTACAAGCCTGGAGGAAATTATCTTCTACACACAAAACTGAGGATCTTTCAAAAATTAGACAGGGACCTGATGAACCATATGCTAATTTTGTAGATAGATTGTTACAGCCGGTGGGGAGGCTCATTGTGGATGGACTCACTGGTACAATTGTAGTTAAGCAACTTGCTTTTGAAAACGCTAATAATGCATGTCAGGCTGCGATTCGACCTTGGAGAAAACGGGGAACATTGAAGGATTATATTCGCCTTTGTGCAGACATTGGGCCTGCTTATATACAGGGTGCTGCTATGGCTGCAGCATTAACTAAAGTGGGGTTTAAAAACAATCCAAAGAGAACAAAGACTAGTTTTAAATGCGGAAAGGCAGGTCATTTTGCTGGAGAATGTAGATCTTTTCCCTGTAACCCTGGTCCTTCCTTCCCTACTCAAAACCCTCCAGATGGTCAGAAAATCCCTGGTTTATGCCCTAAATGCAATAGGGGAAAACGTTGGGCACGAGATTGTCGCTCAGTGGCCCACAAGGATGGAACACCACTGTCGGGAAACTCCTCCCGGGGCCTTCCCCGGCCCCCAAAAATAATAGGGGCAATGTCTGTGTATCCTCCTCAAACTATCAATCAGACATTAACCAAAAACAAAAACATTCCATATATTTGCTCTCCAGTGAAACAGCAGGAAGCTCAGGACTGGACCACAGTACCTCTGCGTGATATGTATTAACTCCTCAAATGGGTCCTCAGGCCTTCTCTACGGGCATCTATGGACCTTTACCCAAGGGTTTGATGGGACTATTATTGGGAAGAAGTAGCGTCACCATGAAGGGTTTAACTATTATGCCAGGAGTCATAGATTGTGACTACGAAGGAGAAATAAAAATCATGGCACAAACTATTAAAAATATAATAATGATTTCTCCTGGGGATAAAATTGCACAATTGCTACTTTTGCCCTTTGTACCTCATGGACAAATTTTACAACATCAAAAGAGAGACACAAAGGCTTTTGGATCATCTAATGCTGCCTACTGGATTCAGAAGATAGGGAAAGAACGTCCAGAAAGGAAATGAACCATTAATGGAAAGGTTTTTTCAGGTTTGTTAGACACTGGAGCTGATGTCTCTGTTATGACACAGATTCACTGGCATAAACATTGGCCCGTTAGTCCTACTATTACAGAACTTCAAGGAATAGGACAGAGTTCTTCTCCTATGCAAAGTAGTCAGTTATTATTATGGCAAGATAGTGAGGGCCATTCAGGATACTTCCAGCCTTATGTTTTGCCTAGGCTGCCTTTAAACCTCTGGGGCCGAGATATATTAAAAGAAATGGGAGTATTACTTTATAGTCCAAATTCTCAAGTCTCTAATATGATGTTGGATCAAGGATTTCTTCCCACAAAAGGACTGGGGACAAATCAACAAGGAACTGTCTATCCTACTGAGGTGAAAATAAAAAATGATAGACAAGGTTTGTGTTTTTCTTAGGGGCCTTGGATTCTCCTCCACTCACTGCTGATCCAATTACTTGGCTGAGTGATGACCCTGTATGGGTGGACCAATGGCCCCTCACAAAGGAGAAATTAGAAGCTGCAGAACAATTAGTACTGGAACAATTAGGGCATTTAGAAATTTCCAATAGTCCTTGGAATACTCCTATTTTTATTACCAAGAAAAAATCTGGAAAATATAGGTTATTACAGGATCTAAGAGCTGTTAATAAAACTATGCTAATAATGGGAGCTCTTCAAGCAGACCTACCCTCTCCAACAGCCATACCACACAATTATCATCTTTTAGTTATAGATTTAAAAGATTGTTTTTTTCACTATTCCTTTGTTTCCTGAAGATAGAAAACATTTTGCTTTTAGCTTGCCTCCCTTAAATTTTAAGGAACCCATGAGGAGATTTCAATGGAAAGTATTGCCTCAGGGCATGGCGAATAGTCCTACATTATGCCAAAACTATGTGGCTCAGGCCTTAACTCCTGTGAGAAAAAGGTTTCCAACGTTATATCTCATACATTATATGGATGATATACTTTTAGCCACAGATAATATTTCTTTATTAGAGACTGCTTTTCAATTTTTACAACAATCCTTACAATCATTTGGCTTGGTCATTGCCTCAGAAAAAATTCAAAGACAATCTCCATTTTTCTATTTGGGAAAATATATTGATAACACTACCATTAGGCCTCAAAAACTGCAAATTCGAGTTGATAATTTAAAAACATTAAAGGATTTTCAAAAATTACTTGGAGATATTAATTGGCCAAGGCCTTCCTTAAAACTTACTACTGCTCAATTAGAGCCTTTGTTTGATATTCTTAAAGGTGACTCAGATCCTTCTACTTCACGCTCTATGACTCCAGAAGCACTTCAAGCTTTACAAATAGTTAATAGAGCTATCAGCTCTGCACAATTAACTCGAATGCATACTCACCTGCCAATTTCTTTAATTGCTTGTCCAACAACTCATGTGCCTACTGCCATCTTATGGCAAACTGTTGGAACTATTGAGTGGATTCATATGAAAACTACATCCTCTAAGGTTATTAACCCTTATTTTGAACTTAGTAGTAAGCTAATAATGCAAGGTAGAACTAGATGCTTACAACTTCTGGGTATAGAACCTTCTCAAATTATTATCCCTTATTCAGTTAGTCAACAAAATTGGCTTTTTCAACATAGTAATGAATGGGGTCTTGCTCTTGCAGGATTTTCAGGTACCTTGGAATGCCATTACCCTGCTGATAAATTGATCCAATTCGACAAAGTTAACTGTTGTATCTTTCCTTCTATAATTAGGCAACAGCCTATTCCTCATGTACCTTTGGTTTTTACAGACGGTTCTTCTTCAGGAGTGGCTACTGTAATCATTGATGACGGAACCAAACTCATTAAACAAACTTCCTTGACTTCAGCTCAACGTGTTGAACTGTATGCTGTCATTATGGCTTTTAAACATTTGCCTTCTATATCTTTTAATTTGTTTTCTGATAGTAAATATCTTATCAGCTTATTATTTCTTCTGGAGACTGCGACCAGAGGACATACTAATGACCCTGAATTATCATCCTCTTTTCGTTTGCTTCAACAGCTTATTGGTTCCCACGTTGGTCGTGTTGCAGCTCTGCATATCCGTGCTCATTCTAACTTGCCTGGTCCATTGTCTAAACTTAATGCGACTGCAGATGTTTTAACTCGATCTAAACGTGATCTTTATCCTGTGCGTTTTCCTCCCAAAAATAAAGTTAAAGTTCCTCTTCCTCCTCAATCTCTTTTCCCTAAAGCAGGACATATCCCAATTTACCGTCCTCCTCCTTTCCGTTCGTCATGCTGTCAAGAATGGCTAAGGTATTGCATTCATTATCTTCATACTGTTGATACTCATGGTCCATGTCCTGGACACCCTCATATCATGGTAAGTTATGATCAAACTGCTTCACAAGCAGCACAGCAATCGCATGCTTTACACCATCAGTCGGAGGCTACGTTACACAAAGAATTTTCCCTTACTCGTGAAGCCGCCCGACAAATTGTTAAGCAATGCCCACAGTGCTTACCTCACCTTCCTGTTCCACATTATGGTGTTAATCCTCGTGGATTATTACTTAGTCATTTATGGCAAATGGATGTTACTCATATCCCGTCTTTTGGGAAATTACAATTTGTTCATGTCACTATTGATACTTATTCTGGTTTCCTCTGTGCTACAGCACAGATCCGAGAAGCTACTAAACATGTTATCACTCATTTATTACACTGTTTTGCTTTCATGAACCTTCATTTTACAGGAACCAACATTACTCTTACAGGCCCGCCTACCAGCCGACGAGAGGATCTTAAGGATACCATCATTTGGTATAAAAATGGGCAAGCTATTAATATTAGAGGTCGAATCTCATATGCCTCACCACTTTGGGATTCCGCTATTACTATAGCCAAGGTTCCAGGTGAAGATTCAGGAAATTATTTCTGTATGAAGCATTTACTTGGAGGACAAGGGATACTTATAGTTAGACATAAGGTTACTATTCTTAACAGAAAATCAAAAACTCAATTTCCTCCTTTTATGACCATTAACTTTGCTGGATCCAATTTTGAATGTTGCAATGCATCTTGGAATAATAACCAAATATGGTGTACTACAGATCATACCAAGGGGTCAATTCTTATCTCTTCTATTCCCATCATAGATAGGTTTATCACATTTCAAAAGAACTGGGATATATGGAAACTAGCTCTAACTTATTCCAATACACCTGTTATAACTTGTGTTGCTCCTCCATATACACTTTTAATTGGTTCTATTAACATTGGTAATTCTTCCAAAGGAGGATATAATATTAGCTGTGTTCATTGTATTTTTAGCAGTTGTATGTTCCCTTCTGCAGGAACACAATCTGTGCTTATACTAAGGCAACCCATATATGTTATGGTGCCTGTACATCTGAGAGAACCTTGGTATGAAGATACTGGAGTACAGGCATGGGTGGAACTCTCCAAAGCCTTGCAGAGAAGGAGACGCTTTATTGGGTGGCTAATAGTAAGTTTACTTGCCTTGGCTGCTCTGTCTGCTACCGCGGCTACTGCCTGTCTTGCTCTTTCACAGAGTATTAATCATGCTCACTTTGCTAATCAATTATCTCAAAATACCAGTCTTGCTTAATCTTTACAAAGTCACATAGATTTACAGATTAATAACACGTTAGATGAGTTTAAAAATGCAATTTTGAGGATTGGAGATCAGATGGCAGCATTAAAATTGAGGATGCGTTTAGCTTGTCATGCAAAGTATACGTGGATTTGTGTTATTCCTTACAAGTACAATGACTGTGTTTGGGAATGGGAAGAAGTAAAAATGCATCTGCTGAGTGTTTGGTCAGATAATATTAGTCTTGATCTTAAGAAATAAAATGCTGAAATTCAGGATATACAAAATGCACATCTTGATGATATTTCACCAGAAGATGTAATTCAAACTTTACTGGATCATTTAAAGTGGTTAAACCCTTAGTCGTGGATTACTAGAGGGTTGTCAGGATTTATTACCCTGGCCATAATTTGCCTATTATTGATAATAATCTTCTCATGTCTGTTTCGTATCCTCATGCAACAGTATACTACTCTCGGCACTAAGGTTCATGGAATTATTTTGCAGCAAAACTTAAAAAATAAAAAAGGGGGACCTGTGGGAAGCAGTCAGCCTTGAGAGCAGGCTACAGACATGCCAGGCATGCCGCCGCTGCTCGAAGGGACTGTCCCTACTTGTTCCCCTCCTTGTTCCATTCCATGGGAGATAAATCACCAGGGCCCAGAAATCAAAAAGAATGTAAAATGAGACAAGCAAATCTGTCTCCACCCTGCACGTGCAGGTTATTTTGGATGATTCTGGGTTTATGGGTTTTCTCCCAGGGAAGTTAACCTTGAGCCGAGACAGTCATTAGATAATGTAAACCACCATCTGGCAACCTTCCCTTTTCTAGTCTATATAATCTGCAACTGTAGCATAATAAAACTTGCCTTGCAACCATCAGTTGTCTTGGTCCTTCTGACCCCATTCGTCGGTGCTACTTCAGTTCCTTACCCCGTCCCTTCTGACCCTGGGTGGTGAAATCCTCTTTCTGAGGCTGGTCCGTGGCACATATGAATATGTTTTTGTCTTGCTCTTCTGCACACATGCTGTCTAGTAACAGATATTTTGTCTGCTATTAGTGTTTTAGATTATGTCTTTCCAAAGCGCTGAGGCAGTGCACCTATTTTGAAGTTGCAGCTGATGCCTGAACGTATCCTAGCTGACAAATTATTGATTAATGAAAACATGAATTTCTGAAAGATTTGTACTGTTAACCAAAATCTGAGCAAGGAGTCTCAAATGTAATTCTTAGCCAGAATTACATGTTAATGAACCATTTAACAGTGTAAATCAAGGAACATCAATGTAGGGATTTCTTTTCATTTATTTCTTACCTGCTTGAAATATCAGTTAAAGGTTGCCAGCTTGGTTGCAGATGAACGGACGTTTGAAGTTCCCCGAACTACTTAATGTGGAATAGGATACTAGACTTCCAACGCCCTCAAGGCTGTGACCTTGCAGCCATTTTACATAGCACATCATCCTCCTATAGGGATGAACCTTTCCCTGGCCCGAAAAGTAGCCACTCCGTTGAAGCTTTGCTTATTGTAACAGGCTTTTGTTTCCAGGTTACATGTCTGTGGAAGACTTAATTCTGAATAGAGATATAGATATTACTGGAAACTAATTGTTTTTGCTATTATACTCTGCTTATACTCTGTTTTACTCTGTAAAACATTTAAATTGTGCTACAAAAATTCAGATGTTGTCTTGCAATCTTTAAACAATAAATGAATGAATTGCCCTTAAAAAAAAGATTTAAGCAGTTAGTTAAGCTGTTGGTCCCACATCAGACAAATTATGCTTATACCTCCTGTCAATATTGTTAACAGAGACTGTTATTTTATTAATCCTTATGATCCCGTGATTCTTTCTTTCATGTTTCGGGGCACAGCAGGTGAGAGAGTGGGTTTGTTAAGCTGGGTGGGTTTATCCTTCTTTTATGCGTTCATTCAATTTTCTGTTCATTTACTTATTGTATACATATGGCAATAGAAGCTGCTAAGGCAATCATTGCTATTCTGCAAAACAACAAGGCACAGAAGCAGATGTCTTATTTGCGAGATTTCTCCCCCCAGGATTATTATGATTAAAGATCCTTTCCCCCCACTCCCTGGAGAGGACAAGGGGCTGCTCGCTGGAGGATTTTTAATGACTTGGGGAAAGGCTCAAATATC
The DNA here is from genome assembly GCF_964341445.2 of Mesoplodon mirus. Lineage (NCBI taxonomy): Eukaryota > Metazoa > Chordata > Mammalia > Artiodactyla > Ziphiidae > Mesoplodon > Mesoplodon mirus. Next base: position 1,340,009 of record NW_028295808.1, on the reverse strand, counting down.
CCCCCATTAGGGTAATCCACCCCAGGGGCAAACCACACAAAAATATTATGAATTTATTTTATTTTTCTATCCTTGCAAAGGTAATACTCAGCTCATTAGAATATGAAAACTATACTGTCAAATTTCAGAATTACATTGATGAAGAAAATCACCAAAGTGGCATCATATCATGTGTGTTATAGTTGTATTTACTATATTGACTATATTAAATATGTTGTGTTAACAATGTATTGTATAACTATATATTGAAAAGGCAAAATGCTGTAACGTATTTCAGAGAAAATAATTATGTTGGCCAACCCCAAATTGTACATTGTAGACGGGTCCTAGGAAAAGAAGATTTAATTCATAGTGGACAAGAGGTTAGCTTCTGTTTTCAGCCATGTGCTATTTCAAGAATTAAACATCATGAATAATACAGGATATAAGAGGAATAGTCTAAAGATGGAAAAGCACATTTTGATTAGGAAAGAGAATTTAAGGCTTAAGTCTTTTTTTTAAGGAAAACTGCCTTATTACTATGAGATAAGAAAATTGTTTCCTTCTTTTCTTCCTTGCTTTCTTCTTCTTTTTTTTAACCTTTTTAATTTTGGATATTTGACCTCTAAGCTGAGATGACTGAAAATGCCTCCTCTAGGCATCAACCTTTTTGAAAGACTTTTTCCCCCTCCCTGAGGCCTATTTGTCTCTTGGAGGCTTTGTCTACATTACTCCTCAAGAGGCAAGCATTTGTCCTTGCACTAAATGCTGACATCTCCTGATAAGAGGGAAGCTGCAAAGTAGAAGAATTGAAGGTCAGTATGTTGATATTGGTCTCAAGCACATTGATGCACATTTGTGTATTGGGGAAGGGGAGTGAAGCTTGAGAGTGGGCCAGTGGGGAGGGGTAAATATTTTGTGATGCTGTCTACCTATGGGCTTATAAGGTTTACAGCTGCATTAGGAGGACAAGCATTACCATTAGCATGAAAAGTAGGGCAGACCTCAGTTGCAAAAGCTTCTAGCCATACACATAGGGCAATACGTAAATGATACACCTTATTGCATTCACCCATTCACCCTCCCCTGTTCACGCTAATTGGAAATTTCCATCCATTTCAGAGAAGTAACACAACTATCAATCATTTTCCCTGGCACGAATCTTCCAGGAGGAAGAAAATGGAATACACCTAGCAACAGAGCTCACGCACTAGTAGTCCACGTGTCTTAGATTTAATATCTGATGACTAGCTGCATTGAAGCCAAGAGGTGGTTCACAAAGTTGCTGCACATTAGAATCACCTGGGGAACTCTGAGACCTCCCCGTGCCCAGGCTCCTCCCTAGACCTACTGAATCAAAATCTCTGGGGCTGGGACCCAGACACCAATGTTTTTCTTCCAAGCTCTTTAGGTAATTCAAACGAGCAGCAAAGCTTGAGAACCAGCCCAATAATGGGAACAAACTTATTTCACACAGATAAAGTGGGGCAATTCATATGTTAAAAGAACGTGAATATATGTATATATTTCTTTTTTTCGCTTTATTCTCTTTGTATTTCAAATAGGCTTTTTTTTCCTTCTGCAAAAAGCGTTACTGTTTCCATTTGGTCCAAGGCTTGGGAGAGGGCTCCAGGGCGGTTACAAAGCTGCCTAGTGGCTGCAGAGCGGGGCTTCAGGCAGAAGCTCTGACGCCAGAGGGTCTCCTCAGACGCGGCTGGACTTCAGAGACTCCTGTTTGGCTCGAGGGTGAGCCTTTCAAAGAGATACTCGCCCAGCACAGCCTGCGGACCAGCCAGCCTGCGGAGGTTGGTCAGGTGGTCGCCCATCTTCTGGATGAGTTTCACCTGCTCCTCCAGGAAGCGGCTCTCCAAGAAGTCACAGAGCTCGGAGTCTACACGGGCAGGACCCAGGGCGCGCAGATCCGATAGTGCCTGGTTCAGATTCTTCTCCCTAAGAATGGCGGCTTCCACAGCATCCTGGGTTTTACCCCACTCATCCTGAGAAATCTTCCGTGCATCCTGGAAGAGGGCGTGGCCGCAGCACTGGTTTTGCATTTTCAAGAGGCGCTGGGCGCCCTCACACTTCTCCTCAGCCAGTTGGCAAAAAATGTGGCCCATACTGTCCAGAGTCCCATTGTTGCTGTCGAAATAGATGCTCAGAGAGAGGTAAGTGTCCACAGATGCATGTTGAACAGGCGGTGGGCGGCGGCTTCCACCTCGGTGGAATAATTCTGACGAACCTGGGAACTCGTGGTTGATCAGTGATAAGGAGCTAAGCTCAAAAACTGGTGTTGGCCTGTCCTGGAGGCTGAGGATAGCTGAGTGTCTGATTCCAAAGGTTGCGAAAGGAAGAAAGGTTGGAGGGTGGTCGGGGGCTGGAGCAAGGAGCGTCCCTGGGTCTGTTCATTCCAAACACTGTTGAAGCAAAAGACAGATCTGCAGGACTGCCGAACGCACTGCCTCAAATAGGCTTTGATATAAATGAACAAGAAGTCCAAGCAAGGACAAAACTTACCCTTCCTCCCACCAAAATAGCTGGTGATACTAGAATCTAGATCTGGGAAGGGATTCTTCCATTATTTTCTTAACATTCCAAGCCACTAGAGCAGTGGTTCTCAAAGTATGGTCACCTTGTAACCAAGCAGTACCCTATGGGGCCTTCCTAGGACAGACCCATCCCCCATATCCTCTATTGTAGTTTCTCTCTGAAGTACTCAGATAATAGTATCTCAGGCATATTTCTTGAGTTTTCAGATGCTAAAAACCACCACCCAATGGAAGAAATGAACTCTTTGATGATCATGAGCATGTAGCCCCCAGACCTTCTGGCACCTAAGGATGGATAATGTTACCTGCCCTGTGGCCTCAACATCAGCCAGTCAGAGGATTGTGCACAAGCTGATCACATGCCCTGGGGTGTCCCTCCCTCACCTGGCCTTTAAAAATGCTTTGCTGAAATCCTTTGGAGATTTCAGGGGTTTTGGAACACAGACCACCCCTCTCCTTGCTCGATCCTGCAATAAACCTTTCTCTTCTCCAGACTCCAACCTTTAGGTTTGTTTGGCCTCACTGTGCTTCAGACACATGAACCTGCATTCGGTAACAACCTGACCAGCTTTACCAGCGTCCCCTGATAATGTGTCAGATATTCAAGTTTTAGGGCCCTATCCCAGCCCTATGGAATCAGCAACTCTAGAGGGGCTCAGTGATCTCTGTTATAACAGGCCCTCCATATGATTTTTATTCACCTTAAAGTTTGAAAATATCTGCATTGTCAGCTGGCCAAAGCGTCCACCAGCAGGTTAAGGGGAGTGACGCCTGGAAAAGATAGGGAGTAGCCAAGGCAAGTACAGCAGCATTTGCCGTGGTAGTAATGGAGAATGCCTTTTCTCCACTGGTTGGCACAGACTAGTATCTGGGAGCAGTGGCAGGGTTATTTAGGATGCTTTACAATTCATTGTAGAGTGACCGCTTTCCTGGTTTGTCAGGGACTTCCCCTGTGTGAATACTTAAAATCTCATCCTGGCAAACCCCTTAGCCCTGGATTTGAAAAACTTAGGGAATAACATGAAATTTAGGGGAAACATGATCTAGGATTTGGGCAAGTCACAAGTGCTAATTAAAGCTAAGCAAGTATGGACAACATCTAGCCTTCTTTACCCCTTTGTGGGAAGGTAAATCTGATTGTTGAAAGGACTTATTGTTAAGAAATCTTTGTAGAAACATCCCCTTCTGCTTAGTCCGCTGGTTCTCAGTTCTGGGTAGACACTGGCATCGTCTGAGGAAATTTAAAGTTATTTTATTGGTCTAGGATGACCAACAGTCAGTGTGAGGGTTTTTAAAAAGTGCTTCAGATGATTCTAATATGCAGTCAAATTTAGGTGCCACTGCTTAAGCTTTTGAACCACTGCTACATATTTTCACCTCATCTTCCTATGAGAATATCCAACTGTAGTTGAGGTTTGTTTTTTTTTTCTTTTTCTTTTTTTAACTGTCTTATTATAAGATTTACTGTCTTAAATAAGATTGAATGTACAGAAAATCCTGCTAGTCCATCTGGTATAGCTAGATACTTAGAATAATATCGTTAAGATATATACCATTTAAGTACTGTGACTGGCCTTTTAAAAATTAACATATGCATTGAATTAGTACAATCTCTTTTGAAGTTGTCATGTTGGGGAGCTATACCTGTAATCTGCTGCCATTGCTAAATATTTGGACAATTCTTATTAGGAATTGTTTTTAAACATCTTTAGGGATTAAAACCAAGAGTGCTGTATTATTTGTACTGGGACCACAAAAACCTCACAAAGTTTTCCCACTGTACCTTCTACCCCCATCTCTAACGCTTGGCAACTTCTAATCTGTTCTCCATCTCCACAGTTTTGTTATTTTAAGAATAATATGTAAACATAATCATGAATTACTTAATCTTCGGAGATTGGCTTTTAAAAATGTTTTCTTCAGCATCATTCCCTTGAAGTTCATTTTAATTTTTGCATATATTAATAATTTGTTCCTTTTCGTTGCTCCATAGTATTCTATCATAAGATTTTATCACAATTTGTTTCAACATTCATCCATTGAAAGACATTTGGGTAGTTGCCAGTTTTGGGCTATTATAAATAAAACTGCTCTGAACATTTATGTGTAAGTTTCTGTGGGAACTTAATTAAGTTTTTGTTTCTTTTGGATAAATGCTCAAGAGTACAATTACTGCGTTGTAGGGTGAATCTACTTTTAGGATTAAAAGAGACTGTCAAGCTGTTTCTCAGAGTGGCTAAACCATTTTATTTTCCCACCAGTGACGTGATATAACTTTTCTACGTACTCACCAGCATTTGATGTTGTCACTATAATTTTAGTTATTCTCTGATATCTCATTATGGTCTTAATTTGCATTTCCCTAATGCTAATGATGTTGAGCATCTTTTCATGTGCTTCTTTGCCATGTGTATATTCTCTTCCATAAAATGTCTGTTCCTGTCTTCTGCCTATTTTCTAGTTGGATTTTTTTAAGTTGTTTGGAGAGTTCTTTGTATATTATAGATACAAGTCATCTGTCTCATGTGGGATTTTCAAATATGTTTTCCCACTGTGTAATTTGAGTTTTCATCCACTTAAAAGGATCTTCTATGAAGCATTTTTAACTCATTTTGATGAGATCCAATTTATCAGTTTTTGCTTTTATTGATCATACTTTCGGTGTCAAATCTAAGAATTATTCACCTAGTTCTAGATGCCAAAGATTTTCTCCTATTTCTTTTTCTAAAAATGTCCTGCTTTTACATTTAAGATTATGATCCACTTTGATTTAATTTTTGTGTAAGGTGTGGAGGTTTAGGTTAAGGTTCATTTTTTGTTTGTTTTTGTCGAGGGATGTCCAACTGTTTCAGTACCATGTTTTGAAATGTCTACTCTTCCTTGATAGCTTTTGCACTGCTGCAAAACAGGTTAAATGTATTTATGTCAGTCTATTTCTGGGTTCTCTATTCCATTCCATTGATCTATGTATCTACCCTCCAAAATTACTGCAAAGTCTTGAAATTGGGTGGATTAATTCCTCCCATTTTAATCTTCCTTTACAAATTGTTTTAGCTATTCTTCAGCATCTTCTTACCATACAAATCTTAGAAAAAGCTTGTCTATATCCGCAAAAACCTTGAGGGCATTTTAAGAGTAATTGTGTTAAGCCTCTTAACTTGGGGAGAATTGACATCTTTATTATGTTGTGTTTTCTAATCCATGAACAAGGTATGTCTCCCTATTTGTTTGGGACTTTAAAATTTTTCTTCATCAGCATTTTGTAATTTTCAGTATAGAGGTCCTATAAATGTCTTATTGGGCTTGTATTTAAGTATTTATTTAGGTCAGTTGTAAATGGCATCACATATTTTAATTTAAGCTTCTACACATTTGTTATTAATATATAATGTGATAAAACTGTGTTGATCTTGTACTCTAAAACATTTACAAACTAATATTATTTCTCAAGCTTTTTGTGGATTCCTTGGTATTTTCTCCATTTAGATTATCATCTCCTCTTCAGACACAGACAGTTTTACCTTTCCTTAGGCAATATAATAGGACATATTACTCTTCAACATTCAGTAGGATATATTCCTTCCTATTCAACATAGTAGGAATAGTCCTTTTATCTTTTAAATGAACTTTTTAAAACTTTAACATTTAAATTTATGTGTTTATTTATTTTTGCTTATTTTCTTACTAGAACCTCCAGTAATATATTTAATAAAAGTGGTGAGAGCAGATATCCGTGCCTTGTTTCTGATCTTACAGAGAAAGCATTCAGTCTTTCACAGTTAAATATAATCTCGGTATAGGTTGTTTGTAGATCATCTTTATGAGTTTCAGTATGTTCCTTTTCTATTCCTAGTTTGCTTGGAGTTCTTTTTTCTTCTTTTTTTACAATCATGAATGGGATTGGATTTTGTCAAGTGCTTTCTCTGCCTTATTGGATAGGATCACATGACTTTTCCCTTTAATCTATTGGATATGGTGGATAACATTGTTTGATTTTCAAATATTTAACCAACTTCGCATAATTAGAATAAATGCCACTTGGTCATGGTATATTATTCTTTTTATATATTTCTGGATTTAATTTGCTAATATTTGGCAGAGGATTTTTACAGCCAATTTCATAAAAAATATTGGTCTGTAGTTTTCTTCTTTCTATACTATCCCTGTCCGGTTTTGGTATCAAGGTAATACTGGCTTCATAAATTTAATTAGGAACTGCTCCTTCTACTTCTATTTCTTATCAAATCATGTAAAATTGGTGTTAATTCTTTATGTCTTGGGTAAAAGTGAAACATCTAAGCCTGAATATTCCTTTTGGGAGTTTTTAAATGAAAAATCAGTGTTTCTAATGGTTACAGGAAAATTGAGATTATCTATTTCATCTTGGCTGATCTTTGGTAGTTTTGAGTGTAGAAGCATTGGCCCATTTCATCTACATTTTTGAATTTATAATGTAGACTTGTTCATAACAACTTGTCCCTCATTAACCTGCAGGATATGTCATGGTATCCCTGGTTGCATTTCTGATATCTGTGATTTGTGCCATCCATCTTTTTATCTTTATCAGTCTTGCTAGATCTTTATTGATTAGATTGTTTATTTCCAAGAACCAGCCTTTTGTTTCATTGATTTTTCCCCCCTATTTTCCTGTTTTCAGTTTCATGGATTTCTATTTCATCTTTATTATTTCCTTCTTTCTGCTTGTTTAGTGTTTTTTCCTCTTCCTTTTTTACTGTTGTAATATAGAAAATTAGATTATTGCTTTGAAATACTTTCTTTCCCAATTTAGTGCTATAAACTTCCCTTTCAGCATTGCTTTCACTTCATTCTGCAAACTTTGATCTGTTATATCTCCATTTTCTTTTATTCTATGCATTAAAAAATATTTCCTTGCTGCTGTCTTTTTTACCCATGAGTTATTTGGAATTGTGATGTTTAGTTTTCACATGATTGAAGATTTTCCTGTTGTCTTTCTGTTATTGATTTCTAGTCTGATTCCATTATGGCTAGAGAACATACTCTATGATTTTAATTCTTTTAAATCTGCTAATTTTTTTATGAATATATAAATGAAAGAAATAAGAAAACCTCTGAGTCTTAGCATCCAACACTTAGGCACATTACGATTTAAATCTGCTAAGGTTCTTTTTATTGCCCAGTATATAGTATATGAGTGAATATTCCATGGACACTTGAATATGTATTCTGCTGTTACTGAGTGTGTTCTTTAAATGTCAGTTATATCCTATTGATTGATGATGTTTTCATTTCTTCCATATTCTTGCTGATTTTTCTCTCTGGTAGTTCTATAAATTGCTGTGCTGAAGTCTCAAATAATAATTGTGGATTTAAAATTTTCTCCTTTTACTACTTTTTCACTGTTTGCTTCATGTATTTTGAAGTTCTGTTGTTTGGTGCACACACATTTAGTATCAATAGGTCATCTAGGTGGATTATTCCTGTTATCTTTATGTAATGACCCTGTTTGCCCCTAATAATTTCCTTTGCTCTTAAGTCTACTTTATCTGATATTAATATAGCCATTCCTACTTTTTCTGATTAACGTTCACATGATATATCATTATCTTCCTTTTACTTTGAACTCCCTATATCATGATGTTTAAAGTAAACTTCTTATAGACAGTATATAGTTGGATCATGCTTGTGAATTTTTAATCTACTCTTCCAATCTCTGTCTTTGACTTGGTTATTTAGATCATTTACAGTTAAGGTAATTATTGCTATGTTAAAGATTAGGTCTACCATTTTATTTTTTGTTTTGTCTTTTACCTTAGTTTCTCAATCCTGTGTTTCTCTTATTTTGCCTGGTGGGTTACTTAAACATTTTTTAATAAGTCCATTTTAATTTAATTTATTTATAATCATTTGTGTATACTGTTTGTATAGTTTTCTTAGTGGTTGCTTTTGGCATCACAGTATACATATGTAACTTACCATAGCCTACTGGAATCAGTGTTTTATTACTTCAAGTGAAGTTCCAAAATTTTACTTCCATTTAGTCTCAATATTCCCCAGTTTTAAAGTATGATTTTCTGTAGTATTTCCTTTCTCTACATTGAGAACCACATCAGATGGTGTCATAATATTTGCTTTGACCATCGGATAGTATTTAAGAAACTCATGAGGCTAATGATAGTCTCTTATATATACCCCATTTGTTTTCACCCATTCCATTGTTCCCCTTTTCTTTCTGAAGTTCCCAGTCTTCTGTTATTGTTTTTTTTTTTATGTTTTCATAACATTAGGTGATATCTGGGCTTTCCAGTGCCATTGGATATGAGTTTCAGGAAACACTGAGTCTGGCTCACTTAATGCTGCTGAGTTGGAGGGTTTGTATATGTTGGGTCTGTTGGTGCAGCAGGTGCTAGCAGATTAGACTAATGTTGATGGGACTAGTGCCACAGGAGGATGGGTTCCCATTCAGGCTATGCTGCTGCTACAGTAGATCGAGTCCCCCTCTACCCCAAGTGTGGGGCAGTGACCTGCTGCTGTCACTGCTTTGTATTAGGCTGCGTTTGCCTCAGGTGTGTGGTGGGATCCCTTGGAAGCTGCTGCTGCTGTCAATCACAAGGTTAAATTCATTTCAGAAATACTTAAGTATAAATATATAGCCTGGCTCCTATAGGACCCCTGTAATAGTTTTTTATTGCTTTCATACAAATGAACACAAATATAGTGACTCAAAACAATGTCAATTGATTACCTTACAAGTCTGACATTGGTCTCAATTGAGTAAAGTAAAAGTGTTGGCAGGATCGACAGATGAATGGATAAAGATGTGGCACATATATACAATGGAATATTACTTAGCCATAAAAAGAAATGAAATTGAGTTATTTGTAGTGAGGTGGATTGACCTAGAGACTGTCATACAGAGTGAAGTAAGTCAGAAAGAGAAAAACAAATACCGTATGCTAACACAGATATATGGAATCTGAAAAAAAAGAAAAAATGGTTATGAAGAACCTAGGGGGCAGGGCAGGAATAAAGATGCAGCCATAGAGAGTGGACTTGTGGACACAGGGAGGGGGAAGGGTAATCTGGGATGAAGTGAGAGAGTGGCATGGACATATATACACTACCAAATGTAAAATAGATAGCTAGTGGGAAGCAGCCGCAAAGCACAGGGAGATCAGCTCTGTGCTTTGTGTCCACATACAGGGTTGCGATCGGGAATGGAGGGTGGTAGGGAGATGCAAGAGGGAGGAGATATGGGGATATATGTATACGTATAGCTGATTCACTTTGTTATGAAGCAGAAACTAACACACCATTGTAAATCAGTTATACTCCAATATAGATGGTTAAAAAAGAAAAAAAAAGTGTTGGCAGAGCTACATTCTTTTCTGGAGGCTCTTAGGGGTGTTTCTGTTCCCTGGACTTTATCCGCTTCCAGCGGTCACTTGTAGTCCTTGACTCAGAGTCCCCTTTCTCCACCTACAAAACCCAAAATGTTGAATCTCTCTGATTCTGCTTCTATTAGGACATGTCTCTCTTTCTCTTTCTACAGTTGGGAATTGTTTTCTACTTTTAAGGACTCATGCAATTAGATTTGTTCCATGAGGTAATCCAGGATAATCTTTCTATCTCTATAACTTCAGTCATATCTGCAAAGTCCTCTTCACCATGTAAGGTAACATATTAATAGGTTCTAGGGATTAGGGTGAGGGCATTTTTAGGAGCCATTATGCTCCCTACCACACCCTTAACAAGTGACCTTGAGAAAATTACTGAGATTTTTAAAGCCTTACTTTCCTCAAACATAAAATGGAAAGAAAGCTAACTAGTTAACATCATGAATGTGAAACAGTATATATGAAATCAACTAATTCAAAAAATAAGATTTCTTCTTTTTCTTTATGATTTACATGATTCTCAGAGTTCAGTTACTTGAAGATTTACTTTTTTTTAAACAGAACTAAGGAATTTCAGGGTTCAGGTGCTGTAAGATTGTCTGAATTATCTGAGTAACAATTAGCTAAGCACAGGTGTAAAGCATTTGATTTACTCCCTGGTTTTCTTTATCTTCTCATCCCAGTAAATGCATATCCCTTTTCTAGCTCCAGCCAGTAGAGTCAGAGCTTGTTTTGCTGTTTAACTAAAGTTGAATTTAAATTCTCTGTACATCTCCAGATTCTCAGCCCTGGTTGCATATTATAATCACCTGGGGAGATTTCAAGAACTACTGATGCCAAATTTCTACCTATCATGGATATTTGAGGAGGGACCTGGAATGAAATGCTCTAGCTTATGGTTTTTGGAACCAAATCATAGTCTACACTGAGCCAAATTATTTGCGAGATCACCTCTAAAAAGGAATTTATCTGTGGTAACTAATGCTCTTCCTTTGTCAGTATGCTTGATTTGTCCCTCTTTGGGGGAAAAAAAGAGGGGGAAAAAAACCCCAGCAGTTGTGCTCCCTGAATTATAACCTGATGCTGTGGAATTAGTGTTGGCTTAGAGTGCACATCTTCGGATACCCATTCTCTCTCCTGCTTCCTTGCATGAACTTATATCCTTGGGCAGTGTTTCATCCACCACTCTCTTTTGCTTCTAATCTTAGCAAGTAAAGTCTCCCCTTAATGAAATAGCATTTCATGAGGCTTACTGGGAGCATAGGTCTGTTCCAGGCCTATCCTATGTTAGCTAAAGCAGATATAAGTGATGTATTTTTGGCATTCATCCTTGTGGGTTGGAAAGAGAAGACAGAATTTTATCCTTTAGGTGTCATCTGACTGGACAAATGGGCTCTTTCCCTCTGCTGCCTACCATGTAAAAACCTGAGGGTGTTACCTCTAGAAGGTATCTTCTAGTTATCAAAATAGTTCAGATAAGTCAAATTTCTCAGTAAAAGATCACAAAACTATGTCTTAGGTGGTTAATTTTCTATGTCAATTTGTCTGGGCCACCATGCCCGGTTATTTGGTCAGATATTATTCTGGATATTTCTGTGATGGTGTTTTCGTGTTTTTTACAATTTTTATTTATTTATTTATTGATTGATTGATATTTTTGGCTGTGTTGGGTCTTCGTTGTCACACGTGGGCTTTTTCTACTTGCAGCAAGCGAGGGCTACTCTTTGTTGTGGTGTGCAGGCTTCTCATTGCGGTGGCTTCTCTTGTTGCAGAGCATGGGCTCTAGGCGCACGGGCTCAGTAGCTGTGGTGCACGGGCTTATTTGCTCCACGGCACATGCGATCTTCCCAGACCGGGGCTCAAACCTGTGTCCCCTGCATTTGCAGGCAGATTCTTAAGCACTGTGCCACCAGGGTAGTCTCTGTGATGGTGTTTTTGGATGAAATTCATATTTAAATTGGTGTTGGACTTTGAGTACAGCAGATTATCCTCCATAGTATGGGTGCACCTCATCCAATCAGTTGAAGCTCTTAATAAAACAAAGACTGACCTCCCTGTCGCAAAAAGGAATTCTGCCAGAAGACTTACAGAAATTGAACTGCAACTCTTCCTAGAGTCTCTAGACAGCCTAACCTGCAGATTTTGAATTGACCAAGCCTCTATTATTGTGTGAACCAATTGTTTAAAATCTCTCTCTCTCTTTCTCTATCTTTATATAGATATGGATATAGATCTAGGTATCAATATTGATATCTAGATCTAGATCTATCAATATATATGGGCACATTGTATACACATGCTGTTGGTTCTGTTTTTCTGGAGAAGCTTGACTAATATAGTGGCCCATATAAATAAAAGGATGAACCCAAGTTCACCCAGGTAGAAAGTAGTACAATGAGAACTGGAACTTAAGGCCTCATGACTCATTCAGCTGTGAACACTGACCCAGAACTGGGGTCCACAAACTCTGGCCCACTGATCAGATCTCGCTTGACTCCTGGTTTTGTACATAACATTTTGCTTGAACACAGCCACACCCATTCATTAACATATGGTGCATGGCTGTTTCTGTGCTACAGCAGCAGATAGGCAGTTGCAACGGAGAGGTATGGTACACAAAATCCAAAATATTTACTATCTGACCCTTTACAGAAAAGATCTGCTGACCCTTGCTCTAGGATGCCATCTGATTTCTGATAACACAGAGGAGAATAATTCATGCACATTGGGGTTGATTGTTAATCTCCTGTCCTCCTTAGGTCAAAGATCTCTTAAATGCTCACCCTTGCAATAGCCAGCTTGGGGAACATTGTCTGAGGATGCAGAAATATTTCTTGCCAGGTCTTTCCAATCCACACTGCTCCCTGACTATGGTTCTTAAAACCTATTTTTTAAAAAATATTTTATTGGAATATAGTTGATTTACAGTGTTGTGTTAATTTCACGTGTACAGCAAAGTGAATCCGTTATACATATACATATATCCACTTTTATTTTTTTAGAGTGATTTCCAAATAGCCCATTACAGAGTATTGAGTGGAGTTCCCTGTGCTAATAAGAAGAACAGGTTCTTATTAGTTACCTATTTTATGTATAGCAGTGTGTATATTTCAGCCCCAATCTCCCAATTTAGCCTCCCCACCACAATACCCTGGTAACCCTAAGTTTGTTTTCTACATCCCTGCCTCTACTTCTAAAACCTGTCTATTTTAACCAACTACCACTCATTGCTTACTGTCTCTGGCTTCATGTACTTCATAATAAATCTACCTCTTGTTCAATCCTGGATGACATGTTCCAAGGACTGAGATAATATCTTCTTCTACATAACTTGTCCTTGATATTGTCTAACTTGGGGTCTTTATCTATGTCCCAAAGAAGACAGTCACACTCTGTCTTCTAGTACTACTAATAATACCACATTTTATGGCATGAATTTGACCAAATGCACTGAACTATCCCTTTAGAAACTGTATGCAACCTGTCACTGGGTTTTAGCACCGGGATAGAGCTCAAATTAGTGTTCATATTTAAACAAATCTACTTGACCAGAAACTTTTTGTCTCACCATTTATTTTATTACACAAGTAACTTCTCTCTTTGCATCTATGATGTAAATATTTCTAATTTCCTAAATTATCTGAAAAATTATTTAGAGCTTCCATTTCAGTAGGCATTGGAATTGCTGTGTTATGACTATTTCATTATTTTATTTCCAAATGTTAAATTAGGCTTCAAGCTTTGGCCAAGAGTAGACAGGAAAGGGTTTTAAAAGAAATGAAGAATGGGAAAGACTTCTGATGCAACGGAGACTTAATAAAGATTTGCTTTTGAATCAAGAATTTATAATAAAGGTTTGATTTTGAATCAATAAGTTAGGTCATTGCAAAATAGCTCCCTGGTAAAATTCCATTCTTTTGTAATCATTAAGTACAGAAATTAACCATCAAAATATGCAGTGATCTTTTTCATTTTATAAAAACAAACCTATATCTAGATGAGAGGAGAATTCATTTCATAACTCAGGCTCTGGACTTACGACTCCAAGTCCTGTTTTCTTTCAACCATGCCTACTAAGTTTTTGTCTAACTTCTTGAGCATGAGGTAATGGCTTCAGCTTTCATCTCCTTACTCAGTATATAGCTTGGTGACTAAGAGTAAGGGATCTAAACCTTGAGAACTTGGGTTCAAATCTTGACTCTAAAATTTACTTGTTGAGTACTCTTGAGCATGTTATCTGTTTCTGCCTCAGTTTTCTCATCTATAATATAGAGATAACATTACTTCACTCAGCGAGTTGCTATGAGGGTTAAAAGAGAAAATTCATACAATGCAAGAATTTATCAGTTCTTGGAATACAATAAATACTGAAAAGAAATGTTAGCCATTATCAAGGGCCCCTCATTTTATGGATAATATAGATTAGTTTATATAGGTCTAATATTTACATATACATAAATATTTTGTACCTATATTTGTGTATACGTTCTTCTTAGAAATTGAGCAGTCAACATTCACATCTAAAAGTATGTGCTCCAGGGAGATCAGCTCGGTGCTTTGTGACCGCCTGGAGGGGTGGGATAGGGAGGGAGGGAGGGAGACGCAAAAGGGAGGGGATATGGGAACATATGTATATGTATAACTGATTAAATTTGTTTTAAAGCAAAAAATAAATAAATAAATAAAAGTATGTGCTCTGTGAAATGTAGATCTCCTGTGTACAGACACAGTGCTGTAGTTATCTATTGCTACATAATAAAGAAGTCCAAACTTAGTGGTGAAATAAACAAAAATTGTAATATGTGCCCAGATTCTGTGGGTCAGCAATTCATACAGTACACAGAGGAGATGGCTTGTCTCTACTCTGTGACTGATGTCTGAAACCTCAGCTCATGAGGATTCAAATGGCTGGGGCTGCAATCATCTAGATAATTTTAATTCACATGTCTGGCCCTTGAGATGGGATGACTTGAAGATTGGGCCCAACAAGGACTGTTGCCTGGAGTGCCTATAGATGTCTGCCCATGTGGCTTGGACTTCTCATAACATGGTAGTTAGGATTCAAGATAGAGTATCCCAAGAATGAGTGTTCAGGGTTGAAGCATTCCAGGAGAATCATGCAAAAGCTGCATGACCTTTTATGACCTAGTCTTAGATGTTACATAGCATCACTTTATACTATTGCAGGCGTTGGAGACCTTTTTCCATAAAGTGTCAGACGGTCAATATTTTAGGCTTTACATGCCATACAGTCTCTTTTGAAACTACTTAGCTCCGCTGCTGTGATGTGAAAACAGACACAAACAATACATATACTAAGGAACATAGCTGTGTTCCAATCAAGCTTCATTTATAAAAGCCGGTAGAGGCCTAGATTTGGCCCACCAGCCATAATTTACTGACCCCTGCTCTATTGTTTGAGGCCACGGAAAGCCTGCCCAAATTCAAGGGGAAATGCCCACATCTGGATGTGAAGAATGGCAACGAATCTGAGACCCTGTATGAAAACCACTACATATGGGATACTTAGAAGAAGATCTGTCTGCATACCTTGTTTCTCCCATGTATAGTGGATATGAGGTATTGGCACATGTTACATCTCTGTAAGCCTGGGTCAAGGTCAAAGTTGAAATCTGAACTCAATGACCTTGATTTCTGGAAGAATTGGTAACTCTACTTATGATATCCTTACACTCCTTACCCATATAAATACACCACAAAAGATAGATTTCAAGTAAACAGTTGCTTTATGGCAGATTTTTATTATGTCTCCATTGACTGAATTATTCCATTTTGGTTAGAAACATGAGTTTTGTTTCTTTCCTAAAGAGATCTGCAACTTTTCAGATGCGGCATTTCATTCTAATGAGAGGATGATGTAGGTTTTTCTAAACGGAAAAAGCAGGGCAGGCTGAGTTCACTCAGATCATACCAATGCTTACAGGAATAACCGAAACTGGAACACAGGCTTCCAGGTTTTCCCGTCCTGTGCTCTTTCCGGTAGGTGCCATTGTCTGCTGGGCCTGGCAGTAATAAGTTTTGACCTTTACCTCTCTACACTCTTGTGAAGTGGTTTTGGGCTTTGTTAGCTTTCTTATGAGTTTGTACTAAATTGTGTCCATAAAGTAGGCTGAATTCCTCAGGGAAGGATGATAGCTGTTACTGTGTTATTACTGCAAATGTTGTGTTGGTTACTTTTTTTTCTTTTCTTTTGTCCAGTTGTATCCTGAACTTAAAAGTTATATTATCTGAAATGAACGATGTGCCTCTGGTGGAAAACACTAATTTAAGGGATGAAAATTCCTGATGATTGCTTCAGTCAACCCTTAATACACACTGAGCTTCATTAGTAAATAGACAACTCTCAGACCTTTCCCTTGGAAGAGGTCGCATAATCAGGCTTTGTGTTGATTTTGCATTCTGTTCGTTAGAGACAGAACAAAGTAGAATAATTGGCTGGTACAGGGAAAGCAGAAAGAACTTTCTTCTATTTTGGTGATGCATCCCATAATAAGGGTTGAAAATGAGACTGGAGGTAAAAACGTGAAACTCAGAAGAGCAAAGGAGAGAGGATATTGTTTCTTTGAAAATATTCTTTCAGTGTTGGCCCAGATGAAATATGAAGCTGAGGAAATTTTTTTTAAGTGATGATTTTTGTGTTAACAATGTGAGTGTGGAATTAGTAAGAATCAGAAAGCAAGCATCCTTTTCCACCAAGGACTTGGGAGCAAGTGAAACCATAAATACTCCCGGTTCTTGGAAACCCTTTTGGAGCAGTAATCAGAGAAGGGTAAAGGCAAAGCCTCAGAGCAGAGGTGTTCAGAGCAAAGGGATAGGAGGAGAACAAAAGGAGAGTGGATATTTTTAGAGCTGTCATTTTGAAATGTACCTGCTTCTGATTCAGTGCTGCTTTGCTACTGTGTTGATCCCGTGGAAATCCTCAAAGCAGGAGCAGCCCTATTTTAAAATAATAAGGTTAGAGCAAGTGACTTGAATCCAGGTCTCTTAACTCAAGAGCACAGAGGAGAGTGTGAGGAAAGAGTGAGGCCACAAGGAATTGTTCACTGGGTACATTTTCCCCAAACCTCACTAACTGGGAGAAACTGACCACTGGATTATGTGGCTTGAAGGAAAGCAAAAATGTTGAAAGCAAAGAGTGTGGAGCTTGTTTAGAAAGCAAGCTCTATCATTTGGTCACCTGCTGATGATAATAGCATCGGCTGAGTCCTGACCATTTACAATGAAGGCACTTCTGTAGGTCATAAGTTCCAGGAGGGCCAGAACTGAGTATGTCTGTTTCAGCATTTAGCATGGTTTAGCATCTTAGAGCCCGGTACATTATTGGCATATAGTAGACTTAAAAATGAATATTTGTGGATTGTCTGAATGAGTGGATGGATGTGTGTGATTCATATCCTATTTGCAGGTCCTATGCCCTACAGTGGATTTTCTGTGTCAGATTGTGAAAGTATTTATGACGGGGATTGGCATTGTTCCCTATTTTATGGATAAACATTACACATGAAAGGACTTTACATTGACATCCCAAAAACCTCATAGGAATTACTTAACAAAAAAATAAACTTGGATTCTGTATAATTTCTAATTTATAAGCTGGCCAGGACACTGGTATTTCTGCCAGTCCTCTGGTAGTTCGGATGATGTCCCCATGATGACCCAGGCATAATCAGAATGGCTTTAGGATTTGGGAGCCAAAATGTTCCTCAGTATTTACTGCTTTGCTAGTCCATTTAAGAAAATGGACTATGGATAAAATAGCTTCAGACACAATATGGCATTTTATGATTTAGCATGAACTTTGAGAAATATAGAGGTTATCTGAAGCCTGCAGTGGTAAAGTTCCCTCTGCTATCGAAGTTATTGTCCTTAAACAAAGATTCTACATCAGTATTTATATATAGATAGATAGATATATTTTATGATATTCAGGTTAATTTCCTATTCTCTCTAAGGAAGTAATTGGTTGGTTGGTATGAGAGATAGTGTGGCTTCCAAAAGTGAAAAGTATTATTTTGTTGTAATTTCTGGCTACCTAAGGATGGGAGAGGCTCAGGACACTGCAGTCAGTATATTATGTGGAGCAGGTTATATTGTGGTTTATTTATGACCTTTTACATGTTTATTTTCTATTCAAGTTTGTGTGCTCCTTTTTGAGTTATGGTAGATAAGTGTTCTGTAACTTTGGAATACTTGGAGTTATATATATATATATATATATATATATATATATATATGGCATATATACATATATATATATATATATATATATATATATATATATATATTTTATCATAGTAGTTAAAGCCGTGGACAGTGTACTAGTCTACCTAGGTTCAAATTCTGGCTTTACCCTATGACTTCCCTGTGGCTTCCTCTGCTCACCTATTTAAAAGGAGTATAATAAGACTGCTGTGGTGAGTTATATACTAAGTGCTATTTAAGCATTTGCTATAATGATTATGTATACTCGAAGGCAAGGAACTCACCCGTTGATTGTCTCTGTATTCCTAGTCCTTAAGAATTCCTAGTGCTTTCCTAGTGCATTGTCTTAGGATAGAGATAGCTCAGTATAGTTCTTCTCACTATAAAGTACTGTTACGTTGAAAGTCTTTGCTTGTGTACTAATAATCTATGACATATCTGCTGAGGACAAGGAAAGGAATAGTTTTAAAACTGCAATGGATAACAAAAGATTGTATGATGTAATGCCTTTATTATGTAATTATAAAACTAACAAATGATCATGGTAGAAAATTTGAAAAACTCCTACACAAAATAGAGATCAATAAAATTTGGAGTAGCGTTCAGAGTGTAGAGTTGTCCATGAATATTAGTGCTTTCACATTTTCCAGGACTTTAAGTAGACTCTGATTCTTAAGAGGCTATTCATGATATTTTATTTTAATGATGTTTTCATCATGAAGACACATACACACACACACAGAAATCTGTTTTAAAAAAAAGAAAGACATGTAAATCACTGATGTTTCAGATAGCCACATGAAATAAAGTGAGAAAGGTCAACAAGCTGAAAGAATGTGGAGTAGCATCTCCTTAATTGCTTACATAATTCTGATAATTACCTCTCTGTGGATAATGTAATTAATGGGGAATCTAAGTCAAGAAAAATGTATGAACTTCAAGCCAAGTATTTCTTTCCACAAAAGTTTAATTTCCACGGCCGTGCTTCCTTATTACCTGACAGGGTAAGTGTATTGCATGGCAAAGGATCTTCCCGAAGGAGGGTGCTTCCCACACTGATCGTCATAAATGACTTCGGAATTACTGTTGCTATATTACCAAAATCTTAAACTAGGGTATTTTTGACAAATGCGGTCCTTAGTTAATTTTTAGAGCTACAAACTGTCAGATGGCTCTGCAATAACAATTGTCTGGCTGTTCTTCAGGGTGATCACAATATGGTAATGACCTTGAGGTACCACTAAAAAGCAGGAAGGTGTGAGTCTTCCTTTGGTTCCAGAGTGAAATGCGAGTTGGAGTTGGAGTTGGAAAAGAGGCCGACAACCAAGTGATAGAGAAGGAAATGTGAGGTCATTAATGAAAACCAGGTTTAAGTTAAGGTGAAGAGGCATGAGGAAATGGTCAGCTGTTACAGTATTACAAAGATCATGAAGAAGCATATCCATGAATGTGGTTTGTATTGCAATCTGCTGAAAAAGAGACAAATATCCTGGCCTGGCCTTCATGGAGATTATTTTTATTGATTCTGATAATAGATTATTGTTGAAAAGGGCCTCCTATAAATTATAACCATGCAAAGGCAGCAAGATAACTTGTTTTTTCTTTATGCATGTGTTTCTCATTCCTACTCACTTCTCTCTTAGGGGAAGAGAAAATCACAAAAAACAAAAATGTCAAATCTCAGCTATTCATTTTCAAACTAATTTTTTTTCCAAATTCCAAAGGAGGCAATAGGTTAACTGTTAAGATTTGTAAGGCTCAAAAAACTAGATTTTTACAAAGTGTAGCCAAATTTTGTTTCATAAATAGTAGCTTTGGAAAGAATATGTGATGATGCAAAATTGGAAAAAGCTGGTTTTTCTTCCGTAAATGACTTCACCGTGTGGGAGAAGAGGCAGAGAAGAAATCAAAGTAATTAAACATGGGGTGAGTTTTTCTGATAGGGGACTCTAGTGCTTTAAAATAGACTAGATAATCCTCGAGATAATCTGAGGGTAGAACAGACCAGTGCCTCATTTCCAATCTGGTACCCTGAAAGAAAACAGTGTATTTCCTTTGAGGTCTTGAGAGGTTTTTCTTCTTCTTTGTTTTGTTTTTGGTTCATTTTGTAATCAACTTTATTAAGGTATCATTTACACACAATAAAATGCAGACATTTTTAGTCAACGGTTCAATGACTTTTAATTAATGTACACATTTGTATAACAACCACCCCCATTAAGATCGATAACAATTCTAAAACCCTAGAAAGTTTACTCCTAGGCTTTTGCAAAAGTATCCCCATCTCCCACCCCAAGGCAACCACAGATCTGATTTCTATCTTTAGAGATGAATTTTGCCCAGTTTAGAATTTCATGTAAGTTGAATAATACAGTAGGTGCCCTTTTGATCTGGCTTCACTTGCTCAGCATATGGTTTTTGAGATTCATTCATGTTGGGATGTTTTAAACCAGGACTTTAGCCTGGGTGGCTGATGTTGTCTGAAGGCACCTTATAGGTACATCTGAGTCTCTGGCATTGTCACTGTCTGTTCTTGGCTCAGTATTTTCAACTTTACTAAGAAGCACAAGGTTGAAGTAAGGAAGATCATTGTCAGTATAATGGAGGTGAAGTGGGGTCTGTTATATAATATTCTCAGCATAAATTGACCTGCTTGGAATCATTGTGTTGATAATCGACAAGGATACTCTTCCTCCAAAAACCTTGATACTATAAAACTTCTAAAGGACGCTGTCCTAGGACTCTTTTAGTTTTCATTTTTTGGGGAACATTTCTGGAAAATTGAAATGCTCACAACCTGAAAGAAGCAATTATTCACCTGAAGGCTAACTCTGCTAAAGTTGAGTTGTCCGACCTTTACATGCTGATAGAACCCAAATAGCCTTGCAAAACAATGCTCTTATTGGATATAAGCATATAGATTGTTTAAGATGGACGTGTATATGCAGTAAAGTGAAAAAACAAAGAATCTTTGAGTTTTCCTTGCTGGTTTTTTTTTTTTTTCACTTACGCTTCTATATCATACGCTAATAGTTTAGGGTAACCTCAGGTTAGTTTTAGGTCCACTCTTTACGTAAATGTTGATGTACTCCATACGCAACTTTTTTCTACCTTCCTTCTTTTCTTCCATCTTTCCTTTCTAACTTCTTATAATCCATTATACTTAATCCTGCATTTGTTGAGGTGGCAATTACTGTAGGAAAATTGAAAGCAGTGTGAAATTTTGCTGTTCAGAATGCATGTTGACCAAATTCTATATTGAGAAAAGGTCTGAATTTACCCACAGTAACCGTTTCTCAGCCTCTCTGAATAAAGGCCATAGAAACTGGGCTCTATATAATATCCTGACAGGTATGTAGAATTCATAGCAATTGCCCTCAAAGAGCTTACCTAGCGTAGATGCATATGAATGCATTTAATGATTGCTTTATTGGCAGCAATGCCAACACACACAGTCTATTTTGTTTTATATGATTATCATTACCTGCTGTTTACCACTGTATACATTGCTAATGGTGTGGTTTCTATGGCTTGTGAATTTCACGGCCCAATATTTTGTAATTTATTGCACACTTCAGTGTAGAAGATGGAGACTCCATAAATTTCCGTGTGCTCTTTGGCCCTTTGGAATGCATTACACTGAGATCAGGCAAAGTAATAAATTTATTTCAAATGTGCGTGATAGCTAAACATCAATTAGGACTTGATGGGAAATATTTCTTCTTCCAGCAACATAACAGTTTTTAAAAACTAAGCCATTGAATGTGGAGTTCCTGAACATGGGACTCAGTTCACTGGGATCCCTCCTTAGAAAAATAAAGGGAAACTTGAATTGGATATGTGTGGCTTATTCAAGTAGTAACTAATCAGCTACATCTTTGTTAACTTAATTTGTCACAATGGTTTGGTATTTTATTAACTCCCTTCCCCTTCTTCCCCTGACTCTCACGAGAATGGATCATGAGTATCTTAAAACATACTAAGTCATCTTCCATCCCTGTTAATCTAACTACAAAAACACACTTTCCTTATCCAATGTAACATACTGTCTTTTAGAGTAGCTGTGGTTTTAATTCTCTACAAAATTAAAACCAGCAAAGAGAAACATTTTCAAGGAGCCACCACATTGTAGAGCTTTAGAAAGAAGACTTTAGAATTAAGGGCAACTATATCATTTTATAGCTAAAGCACCTGAGACCTAAAGTAGGAAGGTAACCATCGAGGTCAGGGAAAGGGGTTGAAGATCAGGTTTCAAGCTGAGAAAGAGTCTACAGGGACTCAATCTGAGCAGGTCAAAAACTGAAATGAGACCACGAATGTTCTGGGAAGGGTGGCACCTGGCCTCGAGGGTGGGATTCAAACAGGGAGTGGGCCTGGGGGAACTGAGCTTCTGCAGTAGGCAGAGAAGGCCACCTCATCTGTGGAAAGTGCCACTGACATCATGGAGTTGAGGGGAAAGAGCAGTGAATTCCAGTCCCCCTGAGAAAGCAGGCCGATCTGATTAACTCTGAATTTAGGCTTATTTCAGATATTTCTAATTTTTTTTTTTTTTTGTGGTATGCAGGCCTCTCACTGTTGTGGCCTCTCCCGTTGCGGAGCACAGGCTCGGACACGCAGGCCCAGGGCCATGGCTCATGGGCCCAGCCACTCCACGGCATGTGGGATCTTCCTGGACCAGGGCACGAAAAAGTGTCCCCTGCATCGGCAGGCAGACTCTCAACCACTGCACCACGAGGGAAGCCCAGATGTGTAGTTCTTTAAAAATATTTTTAACATTTTTCCAGCTACATGTAGAATATAACTTAGCATAAAAACAGTATGGGTTTTATTTTAAGTAGTTTAACATTTTGACATCCTCATAATGAAATTGAATCCAGACGGTTTCTCTCCATGATCTCTTGAAATAGTCCTTGATCATCCACAGTATTTCCCATCATCACAAAGGTGGTACCAAGGGCAGAGAACTCCAACATTATTAAAGTTTCATAAAGCAAAGTCAATTTTAAGAATATAATGTCCCCTAACTGATAAAGGTCTTGACAGATAATTTCAAGGGAAGCATAAATTATTTTCTGTTTGTCAGAGGGCAAAATTATTTAGGTTGACTTAATGAATGGTAGAGTTTTTGAGTGGAGAGTGTTCTTAAAATATTATGTAGATCTGTACTGTCAACAGATGCTAGCCACGTGGCATTATTTATATGGAAACAAATTTTAAAATAAGGTTAAAAATTCAGTTCCTCAGTTGCATTTGCCATATTTCAAAGATGTTTATTAGCTCCATGTAGCTATTGAATACTGCTTTGCATAGTACAGATATAGAATATTTTCATTATCACCAAAAATTCTATTGAGCAATACTAAAATTATACCCAGATATTCACAGAGAAGGCAACCCAGTCTCAAGGAAATAATATAACTTCCCCAAGGTCACACAGCTATGTTTTTAAAGAAAAGCAAAATGACACAAAGGAAATAGTAACAGAGGCATTAAAGAAACCCAGTAAGTTTCTGGAGCAGTCAAAGTAGGGTTTAAAAGTGCACACTTAGCTGTTAGCAGGGTTGAAGCTCTTGATGGTTAGTAAGATCTACCTGCCTGAATTTGGACATTAGCATTTTATGCAATGAATTAAAAGCAAAAAATCATTTCAACGAATGCCTTCCAGCCCCATATTTTTAGCCACTGCCGTGCTTCCAGATTATGTTTATCACTTTCATATACAGGGCACCACTGTGAAATGTGATGGTTTATCTGACCCCAGAGAAATCAGGAAATCTTGTGGGGGTTATGGCTCTATTTGAAAAGGTTGATGTTTAAATGCATCATGGAGACTGGCCCTGTTTTAAAAGGGATTCCTGCCATCAAATAATCAAAATGTAAACCTCTTCTCAGCTTGCAAAAGTCAAAGATAGCCCCTGCATCTTTATTATTTCCTTGAAATCCAAATATTATTTTTCCTTTCTCTAACTTGTTTTCCTCACAGTGTGATCAACTATTGCCAAGGAAGGAAAGGTTAGATTTATCAATCAAAGTTTGCTAAAGGCCCCCTAGGTAATTGAACCTTCAGGAGAAACAATCCTCATGTATTCTTTTTCTGTTGTTTCAATAGCTTTGTAAAGATTCATTTCAGTATGTTTGGTTCTGTAGCAGAGGTTCTGTGAAGTGCTTGTCGTCCTCAGAGGTCCAGAAAGCGTGCGAGTCTGTGGGTAAAGAAGGGTAAGGAGAGAGAGGGAAGGAGGATAGAGAGAGGCTCAGGGCTGAGATAAGGACAGTGATCTACAGCCTCCTGGGGGTGAGGCTGGGGTGCACAGACACCCACGACTAATCTAGACAGAAACTGAGTAATCAAGGGGACGACCACTGTGAGGTCATGTGGTCACCTCTCCTTCTAGAAATAAACATTGCCTTCAGTAAGTCTCCTCCCACCCCAGAAGAGAATTAGGAAGGTCTGGAGAGGGGGCTTATTGGCAGAAATGGAAAAAGCAGGTTGAAGGGATTAGCCTGGAGCAGAGAGACCAAGAAACCCAAGCCAGTAGGTGGAAGGCAGACTTTTCATGGAAGTCTCCAAGCCCAAGTCAAGTTCTGGGACCACCAAGTACAAGTCAAAGAGTGCTCATTTAGCCCCTTTGGGTCCCCATGGGAGTGGAGGAAGACTGGACAGAGAGGGAGAATTGGAGGTACAGTATATACTAAGGGAGTTAACTCCTGAAAGTTCTCCCAGTAGCTTCAGATCTGCTCAAGAATCCTTCATGTCCTGCTGGTTTGCAGTGAGTGGCTCACAGCTTCAAGGCCTCCTCTGCCAGATGGAGAACTATTTCAAACATCCTGCCTCTATTTTGGACTGTAGCAATGCAGACAGGAAACCTGACCCCATTTTCAGGTTCTAAAGAGAAATTCTAAGTACCTGAAAGACTGAGGAACATGGTGGCTTTTATTTAAGATGGGGAGCAAGAGAGCACATACCTGGACTTGGGCCTGCAGCAGCACCAAATTGCACCAAGAGTTCCCTTTATTTTCTCTCGCATCTCTGTTTCTCCTTTGCTCTCTGCTGGAATAGCCACGGGGACTCCAAGTTCTTCATTATGTGGTCCTGGTACCAAGATTCTCCTGGGAATTATAAAGCTATTCACCTTCTACATCGAGCACTTCTTATTTTTTCCCCAGCAAAGTTAAGTCATCCTTAAGAGGAGTCAGGGTGCTAGCTCTTAAATATATTTCAGTCATCCCTTTGTACATTAAATGCTCTTTCTTGGAGACTGCTCCTGACGTGGCGTTCACCGTGCTCTCAGCTGGCCTCCTGAAGTTCTGCCCTGCCTTCCCCACCAGGTACAGTTCAGGAGCTGCCTACCTCAGGGTGATAGGTTATCTTCTAGTTGCTTTATTCCTTTCCCTTTTACATTTGGAAAATATAATTTGAATACATAAACTTCTCTGTGGCCACAGCTTTATTTGCAACCCACAGGTTTGGTTATGGCATATTTTCATTATCATTCAATTAATAAAATTCTAATTCCCATTGTGACTTTATCTTTGACTTACATAATGATCAGAAGTATGTTTTTAATATCCAACTATTTGGTAAAATATTGGTTATATATTTTTAAATTTCTTCCTTATTCGGAGTCTTGTTTTATAACCGGAATATAGTCAATTATATAAACGTGCCATGTGCACCTAAAATTTTCTGCATAATATATATATTCCATCATTGTTGTTGCAGTGTTTTATGTAAATTTAGGCCAAAGTTTTTAATGTTGGTATTCAGATCTTCTCTAATCTGCTGATTTGTTGTTGTGGTTCTATGTTACTGATCTAGGTAATTTAGATTTTTCTATTTCTACTTAGTTTTTTGGAATTTCCCTTCATCTATTGCATTGAAGCTTAGATTTATAATATATTGCTTGTAAAGTAACAGTGGGTTTTATTATCCTGCCTTATCGCCAGTGATACTTTTTGCTTTCAAATTTATGTTAACATTAAAAAATCTTCTTCAATTTTACTTATTGTTGTTAGGACATAATTTTTGAATCCTTTAATTTTCAATCTGACTCTTGTCTCTTGTAGGTGGCATAGAATTACGTTTTTTGTTTTAATAATCCTTGTCCTTTAATTTGAGTATTTACAGTTAAGGTATTTTCTTGTAGACCGTTTACTCCTCGTTTACTATCTGTCCCACCTTGTTATGTTCCTTTTGCTCTTCTTTCTTCCTTTTAGATTTCTTCAAATTCCATTTTCCCTTGTGTTAGCTTGTTATTTTTACATAAGTAGCAGTTACACATGTACCATGACTTATTAGCTCTTTTACTGCTTCTCAAGCAATGCTGAGATCTTAAATATCTTTTACTACTTTTTCTCTTCCATTTGTTTTAATGCATTTTAATTTTTGATATATTTTATTATTACTTTTTTGTGCTGTTAGATTTTATTTAGGTTTATCCACTTATTTATTCCTTCTGTTATACATAATTCTTTATAAAGTCCTTATTTTCGTCTATGATAATCTTCCTTCAGCCTGCGGGTCTCCCTGTATAATTTAATTCAGTCAGTTCTGATGAGAACATATTTTCTAAATTTTGTTTGTCTGCAAATTTCCTTATTTCATCTTTCCTTCCAAACAACATTTTCTCTGCCTCTAGAATTCCCAACGGGCAGTTCTTTTCTTTAGCACTTAAAAATGTTATTCCATTATTTTCTAGTATCCAGTCAGTTTCGTTGAGAAGAAAGCTGTAATCTTAATCCTATTGTTCCTTTGAAAGTAATCTCTCTCTTTTTCGTGGGGCAGCTTTTAAGATGTCATGTTTTTCTTTGCTATTCATGAATTGTACTCTGGTGATCTCAGGTGTGGTTTTCTTTGGATTTGTTCTTGTTGCATTTTTTAATGCTTATTGAATTTATGGCTCCATATATTCTTTTTAGTTTTAGAGAACTCTCAGCTGTTAATATTTCTGAAATATTGTTTTCATCCCAATCTCTCTCTCCTTTTTTCCTTGGACTCCAGTTTACACATATGATAAAAAATATTTACTGTGGCCCATGTGTCTCAAATGTGCTTTTGTCTACTTTTTATTCTTTTCGTTTCCCATACCTTAGTCTTAATATTGTTACTACTCTATCTTCCAGTTCACTTACCTCTCTTTACCTGTGTCCAATCCAGTACCGAGTTTTAAATTTCGTATAGTTTTTAATTCTATCAGTTCAACTTCAATCAGTTTATAGTTTCTTGTCGTCAAGTTAAGTTCTCCACCTTGTCATCTATTTTCTTGAACTTGATAATATTTACCAAAATATGTATGAACTTTAATGTTTAGGTCATCTATGATTCTGATTCTGTTTTGTTTTTTATTCTAATTCTCCTTTTCTTGGTAGTCTTGGTGGCTCTTCAGCGAATACCACACTTGGGATATGACAAGTTGTAGAGAATCTGAATGACATTACAGTTGCCCTTTGAACAACCTGGGTTTGAACTGCACAGATGCACTTATACATGGATTTTTTTTCAATAAGTAATACAGTACTACATGATGTGTGGTTGGTTGAATCCTCAGATTCAGAACCACAGATAAGAAGGGCCGACCATAAAGTTATATGTGGATTTTTGACTGCACAGGGAGTCAGTGTCTCTAACCCCTACATTGTTCAAGGGTCAACTGTATTTTCTTGAGGAGAGAATTTCCTATTCTTAGGTAGGGAGCAGAGGGGAAGATCACCTCAGTCACTGGACCAACTTCATACTCATTTTCCTTCTTTATAAGGTTCAATGTAGATGTTGCCTCAACCTTCCTAACACACACACACACACACACACACACACACAAACACAGACACACACACACACACACACATGTAGAGATTTCAATGTCCTAATTCATATCATTAGTTTACCATTGGGCCACAAATCTTTCATAGGTTCTGAACCCCAATTTTGTCTCTTCAGCATTATGAACCAACTAAGTCTTTGCTTTGACTTCAGTTAGCTTTTGTTTGACTTCTTAGCATCTTGCCTTGTCTACCTATTATACATGGAAAGGGAACACTGCAAGGGAACACTGTTGCTGAATCCAGCTCCGTTCTCTGAATCTTTACTCTCTCTGTGATTTTGGTCCTTAAAATTCTAGCTGCCTTGTTATTTCTCAATTCCAATTCTGGTTTCCTTAGTCCTATGACATTGTCCTAAGATCTACTGGCTTTTCTACCTCTTAGGAGCCACATTTGGTTTCTCAGCCTTTTGCTCTTCATCAGTAGTTTCTAAATGACTGGGCTAGAAAAGCATGTGCAGAATATTGTTCTCACTTCAGTGAGTTTCTTTCTCTATTTTACTTTTCTAGGTCATGGCTACCTCAGTAGCTTTCTAACGCTCACAGTCCAATGTTGCTTATGATTTATCTGGCCTTTCTAGTATGTTTTCCTAAGGTAAACTGATATAGTTGGAAACAGAAGTTCGTACCACCATTTAAAAAATGCTGTTTTGTCTTTCTATGAACTCTCTTTTCGTCCCATCTTCTGTCACTTTTTCCCACCAAAAATTCCCATTCTCACAGATAGATTATTTTAAGATTAAAAATTATTATTAAGCTAATATGTTAATTTTGAAAGGAATTAATTTTGCTTTGAACAAGAACACAGATTGGTGAATGGAATATGGAAGATTCCTTAAGACCTTTTTCATCTCTAAGAGTAGTATCCAACCATCGGTACCATAATAAGTTTGTCAACAATGGAAGAAAGCAGTCTTTATAAAATCAGCATTATTCAGTACTCTCAAAAACTGCTTCACTCTCCTGCTCATGCCACCAATTTCCAAATGTTCAATAGGAGCAGAGAATCATGGGATGGGATGTGGAGAAATGGCCTGTCATAGTAACTATAAATATTGGAAGAATGGAATTATAAATAAAGAGGGTTTTCTATGAATATATTTGAAGTGTTTGTTCCTACAGAACTTCTAGAATAAGACTCAAAAGTTTAACATAGAAACACCTCTTAATAAGTATGAAAATCACTAAAATTTATCTCATAATTCTTTTTTCTTTTGTGTTATATGATTGTCAGAGTCACACCAAACTATTTTTATCTGGACTTCACAGATCTTCTTATTTTTACTATGGGATCAGTTACCCTACATTTTTGAAATTTGGCAAAATAGTTAAAGTTGGAACATTTCCCCAAAATCCAGGGCATATGACTTACATTTCTGTAGAAGGCAATATTATATTTCTGTCTAGTTCTGGGGTAAACATTTTCATACATGCCAATCCAATTTGACGAATGTATCATTTTTCCAGTGCACTAGTGTAAAGTAAATGGTAAATTCAGTCAAACAGTCATTTCATACATCAAAAAGGAAAATCAGTCAACACAACTGTCTGACTGAAATGAATGAAGAAAACAAATCAAGGCAAACAACTGTCCCAGTAGACTTGTATAAATACAGTAGTGGTGTCATGTGCAGAATTAATCTTCCCTCACCCTTAACTGGAGAACACTCTGCCAGCCAATTCAGTCACTCAAATGATACTGAATTATAATATTCCAGTTTCATTTACTCTCAGTTACTGCTGACTGCCCTTCCTTCTCCTTCATCTGTCCATCAGTGGAGAATGTCAGAGCAGGAGAATAGTAATATTGGCATATTGTAATGTACTGTCGTGAATTCTACAGCTTCAAAATTCTTAGGATAACTCAATGATCTTAAAGAGTCTGGTGCAGAAAGGATATGTGAATTAAATCGCAGACCACTGTCTGACCCTTCCAGCACTAACACCCCTTATTCCTGGTTCTAATATATCACAGAATACTCAAGAGGAAGGTTTTGAGTGGTCAGCAGAAATATGGCTCCAAGGCAGCCACATGGAAAAGAAATGTTGTCATCTCTGATCCACTTTAAAGTTGACTTGTCTTTTACTCATAAACCAGATTCAGTGTGAATTCTGTTCTGCTAAATGTTAGAGAATCTATTGGAGGAGTGTGGCCAATTCTTTTGAATTTTTTTACTCTCTAACTTTTTGTTTTTTTAACATCTTTATTGGAGTAGAATTGCTTTACAATGCTGTGTTAGTTTCTGCTTTATAACAAAGTGAATCAGCTATACATATACATATATCCCCATATCTCCTCCCTCTTGTGTCTCCCTCCCACCCTCCCTACCCCACCCCTCTAGGTGGTCACAAAGCACCGAGCTGATCTCCCTGTGCTATGTGGCTGCCTCCCACTAGTTTGTGTTTTACATTTGGGAGTGTATATATGTCCAAGCCACTCTGTCACTTCATCCCACCTTACCCTTCCCCCTCCCCGTGTCCTCAAGTCCATTCTCTACGTCTGCGTCTTTATTCCTGTCCTGCCCCTAGGTTCTTCAGAAGAATTTTTTTTTCAGATTCCATATATCTGTGTTAGCATACGGTATTTGTTTTTCTCTTTCTGACTTACTTCACTCTGTATGACAGTCTCTAGGTCCATCCACCTCACTGCAAATAACTCAATTTCATTTCTTTTTATGGCTGAGTAATATTCTACTGTATATATGTGCCACATCTTCTTTATCATTCATCTGTCGATGGACACTTAGGTTGTTTCCATGTCCTGGCGATTGTAAATACTGCCACAATGAACATGGTGGTACATGTCTCTTTTCGAGTTATGGTTTTATTAGGGTATATGCCCAGTAGTGGGATTGCTGGGTCGTACGGTAGTTCTATTTTTAGTTTTTTAGGGAACCTCCATACTGTACTCAATAGTGGCTGTATCAATGTACATTCCCACCAACAGTGCAAGAGGGTTCCCTTTTCTCCACACCCTCTCCAGCATTTATTGTTTGTAGATTTTTTGATGATGGCCATTCTGACTGGTCACAGAAAAAACTTTGGCATGGTGTTCATCATCTAACTTATCCTAACATGCAGACATTTATGAGAGTAAAGTCATGTCTTTGCCAGAGTGGGTTGCTTATCTGGGCAACTGGGTCAAATCAAGAAGGGCAAATGTAGGCTGCCAGAGTAAATAAGGAGAGGAAAAACAAAAGAACGAGCCATATCATTCATCAGTGATTTTCCCCCAATATTCTTAGCCTCCACCTATGTCCATCTTACTGGTAACACAGGAACTAGACTGAACTATCAGGTAAAAGGTCTCTACAGAAACTGAGGTAATATAGAAAATTAAAAAAAACATAAAATTGTAAACTTTCTTCCTAGGGCTAATTGAGATGATACTTCAATAATAACATAAGATCAGGTGAGGTCTAAAGAAATTTTAGAAAACCTGGATACAGTAAGAAAACATCTGTTCGCCAGCATCCGAATGTTAGAGAGACACCAAGACATGTGGGCCAAGTTCTGGAGAGAAGGGAAACACAGATGCAAGCCTGACATTTGGTGCAGCTTTTCTCCTTGGGGCATTTGCTGATTCAAATGTTACAGCCTAGGAGCTGAAAAGCCAAGGAGTTCAAAAGACTGTAACCACAGAAGCCAAATGGCAAGAGCTCAAGCTAAAGGCAACAACTAATGGAATGACAAGCTACGTGTATCCTTAGTCTCACAGGGCTGCGGGAACCATTACATTTAAAGCCTAACAAATACAAGGGTAGTTGGGAATAGGGAGAATCCAAACTTTCACACGGTTAATCCCAAAGGGCAACACCCATAGAGGAAGGACAAGACAGAAATAGAGCACCCTTCACACAGACGGAAAAAAAAGGCTTTTAATGAGCTCAAACTGAGAATGGACTAAGGTTTCCAGTCCCTATAGTAACTGTCTGCCATGGGCAAAAGGAAATCTTTTCAAGAGAACAATAACAACATCCAGAATGTGGAGGTATCTTTATAGTTTCCTAAAATAAGTTAAGCCCAATTTTAATAGAAAAAATAATTGGACATACCAGGAAAAAGACTAAATGATCAAAAGCTCAAAAAAGAAAGAAAGAAAGAAAGAAAAAAGACAATATAAATAGATACAGGAGGACAAGAGTGAGTAGGCATTGGGTAAAAAACAAAAGAAAACAACTATGATTAAACAAAGAAAATAGACACATGACAAATAAGCATATGAAAAGATGCTACACATTCCATGTCATCAGGGAATTTTAAATTAGAATAACGAGATACCACTACACACCTATTCAAATAGCTAAAATCCAAATAATGAAATACCAAAGTTGTTGATGATGCAGAACAACTGAAATTCTCATTTGCTGCTAGCAGGGTACTTGGCAGTTTCTTACAAAACTAAACATACTTTTACCATACAGTGATCTAGTAATCATGCTCTTTGGTATTTACCCATAGGAACTGAAAAGTTATGTCCGCATAAAAACCTGCACATGGATGTTTATAACAGTTTCTTTCATAATTGTCAAAACTTGACATCAACCAAGATGTTTTTCAATAGGTGAATGGATAAACAAACTATGGTATATCGGTACAAAGGAATAGCATTGAGCAATAAAGAGAAAATGCTATGAAGCCATGAAAAGACATGGAAGAAGCTTAAATGCATATTGCTAAGTGAAAAAAAAAAGCCAATCTGCAAAGGCTACATGCATATTATATGATTGCAGCTATATGAAATTTAGGAAAAGGCCAAAGTGTGGAGACAGTCAAAAGATCAATGGTTGCCAGAGGTTGCGGGGAGGGAGAAAAGGATGGGTGAAGCGTGGAATTTTAAAGGCAAAGAGACTTCCTGTGTATGGTTCTGTAATGGTGGATACAGGTTATTGCACATTTATCAAAAATCATATAATGTACAAAACAAAGAGTGAAGTCTAATGTAAACCATGGACATTAGTTAGTAATAATGTATCAATATGGGTTCATTAACTATAACAAACATCTTACGCTAATGTAAGATGTTAATAATAGGGGAAACTGGGTAGAGAGCTAAGGAGGTACGAGAACTCTGTCCTTTCTGCTTAACTTTTCTGTAAACCAGAAACTGCTCCGAAATAGTCTGTTAATTTAAAAAACAAATCTAGACCTGCATACATAACTTGCACGTAAATCCAACCACAGCAGCATTATTCATAAGAGCCCCAAAGTGGAAATAACCAAATGGCCATTTACTGTGAATGGATAAATGAAACATAGTAATATCCACACCATGGAATATTATTCAGCCATAAAAAGACATCAAGTACTGATGCATGCTACAACATGGATGAACCTTGAAAACATGCTAAGTAATTGTATGATTCCATTTGTATGCAATGTCCAGTCTAGACAAATCTGTAGAGACAAAGTATATTAGTGGCTGCCTAGGGTATGGAGAAATGGGGGAGTGAGTGACCTATAATAGATTCTTTTTCTTTTGGTGGGTGGATGAAAGTTCTAAAATTGATTGTGGTGTTAGATGCATAACACATTAAATTGTACACTTTAAATAATATGGAAAGTAAATTATATCTCAATGAAACTATTATTTAAAATTATGATTAATGTATTAAAAGAAGGGCAACATGTACAATTTAAGCAAAAATTATCTGTGAAATGCAACCAAAAGAAACTTCTAGAATTAAAAATGTTGAAATTAAGCACTCAGAAGATTGGTTGAACAGTACCTTAGTCAAACAAAAGAAAGGAATACAAATGTCAATTAAAAAATAACTACACAAAAATTTGGAGGGAAAATGATGGAAAACAGAGAAATAAGTACTTAAGACATATAGAGTATATGTGAAACACTGTGTCTAGCCAGCCCCAAGTCACACAGCCTAGGAAGGAGACACACAGCCTACCTGAATCACAAGGACTTCTCCAAAGTAAAAATGAGTTTCTGAGGCCAGAAGTGGAAGGAATGAATTACAAAGGAAAAGAACAATGGTAAACTGTAATGTAGGTATACATCAGTAAATACATAGGTTCCCTGGGGTTGTGATCTGGTACAAACAATAAAAAGAAAAGAGATAAGACTCATAGTAGAGGCTGCTAGATTCTGCTGAGGAAAATATCCAGGGAGGGAAGAGTTGATTTATTTCATTATTTTTTTAGAGTCCACATATAAGTGACATCATGCACTATTTGTCTTTGTCTTATTTCACTTAGCATAGTGGCCTCCAGTTTTATCCATGTTGACTTAAATGATAGGGTTTTCTTCTTTTTTAAGGTTGAATAATATTCTATTCTATATATATACCATATTTCCTTTCTCCATTAATCTACTATGGACACTTAGGTGGTTTCCATACCTTGGCTCTTGTGCATAATGCTACAATAAACATGGGAGTACAGATATCTCTTCAAATTATGATGATATTTCCTTCGGATATATACTCAGAAGTGGGAGTGAGGAAGAACTTATGACACAAATCGACCATATGTAAAAGATGTTGTAGGAATGAAAAAGTCTGAACACCTAGAAAGAGTGTGGAGTATCTGGAAAGGTCATTGTTCAAGGTCATACATAGTTTAAAGTTATGACATTTCAGTGAGCCTGTGTGCATGAAGGCTTGCTTATATTTGGGGATTTGAATACAGTGCAAAGAAGTGTTGCTAAATTTTCGATCAACATCAAAAAAAGGGTGGAAATGTTTTTTTCTTTGATTATGAAACTGCAGGAAAGGAAGCCTAGAATTCTAGGCCCACTAGAATTTTCCCTGATGATAGTGCTAATTTAGGAGAAGAAGAAGGATCCAAGACTATAGAACAATTCTGAAAGCAAAATAAGACTGCCGAGTCTTCGCCCAGTGTATGAGATTAAGTTTTAATGGCATATGATGAAGTGGCCATGACACAGCCGGCAGAGCTCGTTGAGTTGTGGAAAATGGCTCTTGAAGCTACAGGAAATGGACAGTAGACATAGAAAAAGAACAAGGTAAATGCCAAAGAGTGGAAGGACAAAATTAATCAAGAGAAAAGTCAAAAATAGAGAAGAAAAGCAGTAAACGTGACAAAGAAAACCAAAAGCTTGCTCTTTACAAACACCAATAAAATAAGCCATATTTGGCAAATATGATAGAGATGGGACTAGCTATAAAACAGAGAGAATTTTTTTTTAATTACAAAAGAATACTATGGTAGCTTTATACCAACACATCTAAAAATCTGGACAAAATGGCTGATTATGATTAGTTATATGCAGCCATTATTTACTCCTGTTTTGAGTAGAGAATACAAGAAGCTTTATGAAAATAGAAAACATAATCAAAGATATACACCTTAGAAAGACATCAGTTATTTTCCAATATATATAAAAAATTAGAAGAGTCCTAATACGAAAATCAGATATGGGGCTTCCCTGGTGGCGCAGTGGTTGAGAGTCTGCCTGCCGATGCAGGGGACACAGATTCGTGCCCCGGACCGGGAAGATCCCACATGCCGCGGAGTGGCTGGGCCCGTGAGCCATGGCCGCTGAGCCTGCGCGTCCAGAGCCTCTGCTCCGCAACTGGAGAGGCCACAACAGTGAGAGGCCCGTGTACTGCAAAAAAAAAAAAAAAGAAAGTGAGTGACAACTTAAATGATATATGGAATATTTTGCTGACTTACAAGAGCATGCATAATTAAATATGACCCAGTTGAAATGTTAATTTTATTTTAATGTGTATGTTGGGATGGAGTCTTCAAGGTGCCAGAAAACAAGCATTCATCCATGCTGTTTGGAACTGCAGCACACAGACACCTTCAGTTACCAGTTCTGTTCATGCCACAGAATCATCTTCAGAAAACATACTGTTTTTTATGGACCTGGTATATACCTTAATTAGTTTGAAGAATTCCCCAAATACCTGTTAATATGTAGTGCTCCAATTCCAATCTTGCCACGTCCTGTACCAGTGACACAGCACATAGGAGTTTCATTTCTCTTTCTTTCTCTGGGTTGTTCAGAACCCAACGAAAGAACAATGGAATGGCATCAAAGAGATCAGGGTTCTTGTCCCAGAGTTACCATAAAATAATAGTGTCCTCTTGGGAAAATTATAGTTATTCTAGGCCCCTTTCCTTTTCTTTACTTTGACAGAGCTGCACTAGATGACCCCAAGTAACATTGCGCTCTTTGCAGTAGTAGCTTAGATGTTACTGGTTTTCTGAAACAAATGAAGACAATGACACATGAAACTGTGCCACATCTCTGTAACTATGTTTTCTTAGAGTTGCCTCCATTTTACAGATGATAAGATGGCTGAGCAAAGAAGTAGATGTCTTGACCAGAGGTTGCAGAGTAGATGGAACTGAACCACAAGTTTCCTTCTTTCCTGAAGCTCACTTAGCCAAAACATAGCCTTCTGAATATTAAGCTGTAAACCATATTATCAGTATGCTTTAAAAGAAGCGGTTCTTCTAGGATTTCCAATTAATAGCAGGAGGTTTTGAAATTCTTCAAAGATCATCTAATTTTGTGAGATTTAAAGCTCAATTTTCCTGTCAAGCAAGTTGTATTAGTGCCAATCATCTGAGCTTCTGGATGCTTCTCTGAACTTCTTGAAGTTTTCCTCTTGCTCTCTGAAATTCATGCCAGATAAGCCTTTTTCTAGAGCGCATATACAGACTTGTGTATTTTTATACAGAAAAGCAATGCAGTGAGTCAGGACGGGGGTTAAGCCCTCATTCTCAGAGTGGTATTGAGCTCCTGGTGAAATATAATCATCATTTCCTCAGAATCGAAAAGCAGTTATCTCTAGTTTTTAATCCCATTAACTATTTATACATTTATGTATGATACATGTATTTATTGTACCTACTAGGTGTGTTCTCTTTGGGAAGTACAAAGCTCTTTGAGATATAGGTTGTTCATTTTTTCGTTTTCCCACAAATACTGTGACCTTTTGAGCAGGAAGGTCTATATTTTACTAACATCTAGAACCAGCAGTTAACACGGTGTCTAAGATGTAGTCAATAAATATGAAATACATAAATGAACACATTTTTAAGGAAGGAAATGAACAAATAGACATTTTTCATTTTCAGTCACAAAGCAACCAGAGACATAAAAATGATACAGACAACGAGTGCTACGGTCATTCAAATAAGGCATAGAATAGATACAACAAGGATCTCCTTATTGGCACAGGGAACTCTACTCAATATTTTGTAATAACTTATAAGGGAAAAGAATGTGAAAAAGGAATCACTGTGCTGTACACCTGAAAGTAACACAACATTGTAAATCAACTATACTTAAATTAAAAAACAAACAAACAGACAACAACAACAACAAAAAAACCCGAAAGAGGTCATAGAAGTTTTTATGAGATTCCATAAGAGAAGCCAAATGAGGACGGGCGAGACGGCTTTTGAATCAATTCACAGGAGAGGTCACAGAGAAACTTGTCTTTGACCTGAACTTGAGTTTCCATTAAGATTGCAACACAGGGATATTACAGATGAAGGTAATCACATAAACTTACTACACTGAAACTTGCAGAGGTTATGAGTGTTGTTCAAGATCCCAAAGCAAGTGCATTGTGGAATCAGAATTTTAAGTGAGACCTAATGAACTAAAAACAAACAAACAAACAAACAAACCTTTTCTGTGATAACATGTTGCCTTTGAAGTCGTTATTTTGGTGGGTTGGTAGAAAGTGGTTCCCGTGTTTCTGGCAGCAATGACTAGTTCTGTCCCCTCCGCGGCCCCCCACCCCCGAGTTGATCCTCAAAGTTTCCTTTAGAATGGACTTGCTAAAATGCAGACATGCAAGTATTCATGACGCCTGCGTCCAATCATTTCTCCTGCCATTGCCTACTTCACTTCTGGATTATATGAACAATTCACTGTCTTCATTTATGCTTTTCCCTCCTCCAAGAATTCCTTTCTCCCTATGGGGCACCTGGGAAACCCACTTCATTTTTCAAACCTCAGTTTACATATTATGTCTTTTGTGCAGTCTTCTTTTTAGTGTTGTGATCACATGCTCCTTTTTGCTACCCTTGCACTTCTGCATGCCTGATTGTTGCACTCGCTATGCTGTATTGTGATTGTGTTGTTTACATATATCTGTGTTCTCCTGGGCAACATTCCTTGGGGCCAGGGACTACCGTTTTTCATCTATTGATGTTGCCTTAGCATGTTACTTGTTGCGAAGTAGTTAGTTATAAAAATGAGATTTGTTTAAATTGAAAATTGTTATGTACATATTAGTTATTATCATTTACAGATATAACAGGAAAAAATATTAATGCTGGTGCTGAAAGTTCACTTCTAGTAAATGATGGTGGTACTTGACTTCACTTATATTATTTTCCCCACTATTTTATATCTTTCTACCTGATATCTCTTCTTTATTCCCATCTCTTTCTTTATTACTAAACCAAGAAAAACAGGGATGAGGGTAGGGCTAGGCCATACTTGGCTGGAATAGTAAAGAAATTGTGTGGGGTTTTGGTGAGAAAATCCTGAAGCATACAGGTCTGCATCTTCCTTTTACTTTTATTTTTTTGCGGTACGCGGGCCTCTCACCATTGTGGCCTCTCCCGTTGTGGAGCACAGGCTCCGGAGGCGCAGGCTCAGCGGCCGTGGCTCACGGGCCCAGCCGCTCCACGGCATGTGGGATCTTCCCGGACTGGGGCACGAACCCATGTCCCCTGCATCAGCAGGTGGACTCTCAACCACTGCGCCACCAGGGAAGCCCCTGTTTGAAGTTTTTTGATAAATTAGATTTGATAACACAGTTTCATAAAAACTTAGTTTGGACATTTCTGAACCTCTTTTTTTGTTTCCTTATGGAAGAAAGCTGCTTGTTTAGGGTTAATACTAATTCAATGGGGGTAAGATTTACACAGGACCAACCCTAACATTCATAGTGTGTGGCACAGGAAACAACTTTGAATGGCCATTTCAAGGAACAATATACTTAAGTGTATACAATGAGTAAAATGGATGAACTACACAAATTTATGAGTTGAAAACCATAGAATCATAGAAATTTCTCACTGTAAAGGCTCTTTTCCAACTGCTTAACTTCAACCTCTGTTAAAGCACTTCAGTAACAGGGAGTTCTTGAGTTTAAAATGCAGTCGGTCCATTTTATAGTTGAAAGGTTCTACTTGTCAAAATATTCATCCTTTTATCAACCTAAACCTGTCTACTTGGTCTAAAATCTTCAGTGTGGGACAGTCTAAACCCTTTTTCATAGGACAACTCCTAAAATCGTTTAGAGCGACCACCTACTTCTCTCCTGGTCTTGCTTCATGTCATCTATTCCCAGTTCCTTCAATTACTTCTTATTTTAGATTCCAGACACTTTACTGAATTCATCACTTTCTTCAGTATAATAACTCATTTTCTGAATGTGATATTTTAAGCCTAAAAGGATTTGTTTACTGTTTTCTGTAAAGAATTAAAACATAAAGTGTCCAATCAACCAATAATTCTTCACCTAACATGATTCATATACACCAATTGATAAGGAAAATTTGAAAAGTCAAATTACTTCATTCTTAAAGAGTGATCATAGTATGTCCTTATTTAAAATGTACAGGAAATATGAAATTTCTTTCTGTGCATCTATAACAGTGCCATCTTGCAGGGTACAGAGGATCCTCCATTGATGCTGCCTAATGATGTGTATGTGATATCCTGATATTTACTAAGAAGTTAGACATTCAGGAGGATTTTTTGTTCCCAGCAGACATACACATATGAATTTTTCTTCTCTATTTTTGTGTGTTTCTAACTTTTATTATTCATCTATTGGCACTTAAGTGCATTCACCAAACTGCATCATAAACATCAAAGTAGATTACTTCACTTTTCCTTTTATGAGATTATTATACTTGTCAACCAATATTTGAGCCCTTAATATGGGCAAATCATCCTAGCCTGTTAAGCACAGAGGTAAAGAGCATGGAGTTGAGAGGGCACACACCAAGATTTGAACAAATTACTTAATCTCTCTAAGTCTTCATTTTTGTATGTGAAAAATGAGAATAATTACAATGATTGAACTCATAAGGTGGATCGTA
Organism: Mesoplodon mirus; assembly: GCF_964341445.2. Classification (NCBI taxonomy): domain Eukaryota; kingdom Metazoa; phylum Chordata; class Mammalia; order Artiodactyla; family Ziphiidae; genus Mesoplodon; species Mesoplodon mirus. The sequence continues at coordinate 1,300,004 of NW_028295808.1, read as the reverse complement.
GAAAACATCTAGGTGCTACGTGCAAAGAGCTTGTTTGACTACCTGGCAAATATATCCATTCTTTATTAACATGATGGTGATGATGTTGATGGTGATGATGATGATGATGCAGCTACCAGCAGGTGTCCTTATTAGGTTGGTAAGGATGGTGAATAAGCCACAAGATCATGTCTGTGAACATTTGCATTCTAAGGCTACACTGCCTTTGCCTTCCCAACTCCGGCTCCACTCCTCATCTGTTTAAACATCTCCCAAGATAGCTCAGGTCTTCTCCTCTGTGAAGCTATTCTGAACTACTCCTCTAGAATGAACTTAAAATACATTGCTTGCACTTATATTAATTTATATCAAGTACAAACTTCTGCAGTGGAATCACTCATCCTCCATCAACCTTATATGGACCTTTACCTCCAACCCTGATACCTAGCAAATCCTTCCACTACATTATAAATTATTAACCATAAGGTTTAGCATGTTCTCTCTTCCAAGGTATTTAGAAATTTAAAGGAGAAAGAAGCCTGCCCAAGTGGACAAAGCTAACACTTATCAAGCATGAGCTCCCAACATTTGCACCAGACAATTTCACATCATCTCATTATAAACTGACAATAATCTTTGTGAGGTTGGGGTCCTAACCTTCTTTTTACTGTGGATCCCTTTGACAATATGGAGTAGCCCATTTAAAGAGTCTTAAAACAACACTTTTAAATTCATAAAATATAATACATAGAATCTCAAAAGAAACTAGTTACTATGTTTTAAGTGCAGTCATTAGAATATTTTAAAAACCAAATTTGTGATATAGAAACGAATGGGTATTTAAACTCATTAAATAACGAGATACAACAGAGACTCTATTAACTACTATACTTAAAAATAGTGATGTTGGGGAGATGGGTTCACAACTCTGATACATGTGTACTGAAATTGAACAATTAAATAAATAGATGGTGGATGGTGGTAGCCACATTTCTCAATATTGAAGTATGAATTTACAGATAAACAAGAGGAGAAGGCTAAACTAATCTCAGCGTTAATGCATTATAGTTGCAGACATCAGTATACACTCAGCTCAATATAGATATAGATAGTTATATATAGAAATATTTACTGATATGTGTATATACATGGGTTAGTATACATATATATTTCTTTGTTCTCTCAGTCAAGAGAGCCTAATCAAATAATAGCCCATTAGCAACAGCACATCTAGAGCCCAGATCTTGGTTTCTATTACTACTCTCCAATAAAAGGAATCAGGGCTCCTCAGAGAAATGACTGATTCTAGGACTGGGGCAGGAAATACACAAAATGAGCCTGGAGCATCTTGTGGTACCAGAAAGTCAGGAAGTGTTAAACACACACACAAACATGCATGCTAAACACAGATACACAGACACACACAAACTCACACACCCCAAAGGGAGTATGTCAAAGGAGCACAGGCGCCAAAAGCAAACGCTACCAATGGCCAAAGCTGGAACAATTCAAACAACAAAATAAAGTAGTATTGGATTATAACCCAAAGGATAAAGTAGATATCCATGAGTCTATACTGATATAAATAAATATCAATAATTGAATAAATTAATGTTTAGGGGAAAATAGACAAATCTGTGTGGAAGAATTCCAAATACTTTATGTACATACTCTGTCCTCAAGGAGGTGGATCATAACTCTCCACTCTTTGGGTTTGTGCTTCACATAGTGACTTCCTTCCAACAAGTGTAGTGTGGAAGGGGTAGAGGAGTAACTTTACAGTGGAGAAATCTGAGACACGGCCTCAGCCAGGTTATCAAGGTCAACATCAACAGGCAAATCACGTTGATAGCATGTACCCTTGATAAGATGTTATAAAAAAGGCACTTTATCTGGTTGTCCTCCCAATAAACCATAATCCCAGTCTTACCATGAGAAAAGCATTGGACAGTTTACATTAGTGAGGTATGCTACAAAACACTTGATCACTGCTCCTCAAAACCGTCAAGGTTGGGGCTTCCCTGGTGGCACAGTGGTTGAGAGTCCGCCTGCCAATGCAGGGGACACAGGTTCGAGCCCTGGCCTGGGCAGATCCCACATGCCAGGGAGCAACTAAACCCGTGCACCACAAGTACTGAGCCTGCGCTCTAGAGACCGTGAACCACAACTACTGAGCCCATGTGCTGCAACTACGGAGGCCCACGCGCCTACAGCCCGTGCTCCACAACGAGAGAGGCCACTGAAATGAGAGGCCTGCGCACTGCAACCAAGAGTAGCCCCCGTTTTCCGCAACTAGAGAAAGCCCACGTGCAGCAACGAACACCCAACACAGCCAAAAATAAATAAATTAAATAAATACATTTAAAAAAGAAACTGTCAAGGTTATCAAAAACAAGAAAAGCCTGAGAAACTACCACAGCCCAGAGGAGCCTAAGGGGGCTTGATAACTAAATGTAATGTGGTGTCCTGGATGGAAGCCTGAAATGGAATTAAGGACACTAGGCAAAAGCCAAGGAAATCTGAATAAAGTACAGACTCTGGTTAATATTATTGTATTAATATTGGCTCATTAATTGTAAAAAAGGTACCACACTAGCGTACGGTGTCAATAATCGAGGAAATTGGGAATGAGATATATAAGAACTCTGTATTATCCCCTTAATTTTTCTGTATATCTAAAACCATTCTAAAATAGATATAGTCTATTAGATAAAACAAAAAAGGTAATGATGATTTGATTGTAACATCAGACTAGTGATACTTTGAGATAACTATAAAAACTGCCTTAGGAAATTGTCTGTGGTATCTGCTGGGGATATAGTCACAGGTACTCCTAATATTATTGTGGTTTGTTGTCTGCATTTAGATTTAAAGGACATGCTAAATACTAAATTGCAGCTAGAGGTTAGTGAAATTAAAGATGTAATATTCCCATCCAGATTCCACATACACTTTGATACATATTAAGAATCCCCTGCTCTTTGGTGAGGTCTAATTTTATGAAAGTGAAACTCAGAGAGATGAATTAGGTTGTTCCAGCTTTTAAAAAGCCCGCATTCTAGGGTCAAGAATTCTTACTGAGCCTTGTTGAAACTGTTTGCTACACTACCTCCTAATTTTGGAACTGCTAAACAGAGAGTTGGGAACTCTTCCTAGATTAAAAGTACTGCCTTGGCCTTGTGCAATTACACTGTTTAGGTTGCTGGACAAATCCAAGGATAAAACTGGCCTGGACCTAGTGATGGGCAATTCCAAAAGCAAGCTGAATGTGAGAAGTTCACTCACAGAGAACCCTAGTGTCAAAAAGCCTCTCTACTTGGGAATGGCTGAACACCGGGAAAATAAGCCCTGGTTCAGCTGTAAAGAGAGCACATCCTTGGCCTTTTTTCCCCCTTAAGTCCGCAAACTGATGATCTGGTCAGCTTAGGAGAGGGAGGGAGGGAAGGAGGGAGGGAGGAAAATGAGAGAGAGAGAGAAACCTGTTAATAGCTGGTGCCAATTTAAAGAGAGAAGGAAAGGGTTTATTATATACGTATATGCTAATATTATTCCTAAAGCCAATTCTGATAAATCCTTCGGGAAAGAAAGAGATGCAGCCACCTGTTAATGTGGCTTCAGCTTCTTTGTTTCCAAATGTTACAGCGGTCACCAGACCAGCCATTCCACTTGGGGCGGGGCCAGGGGGTTAGAGGGGGAACATCTGTCCACTAAGGACACTACTGAACAGCAACAAAATCTTGGGGCGACCCCTCTCTCTTTCCTCGAGTGCTTTCGCTAGCCGGTCCTACTTCCCCACTCCTTTGGGAGTTTCCTGTTCCATTACGTAGGCAAGAGGGCGAGAGGTCCCAGCTTTCCTAATTGTGAGTGGTTTGGCTGGGTGTGTACGTGCGAGTAACTGTGTGTGTGTGTGTGTGTGTGTGTGTGTGTGTGTGTTGAGGGAAAGTGGAGCTTGCTACAGGGGCTTAGAAAAACTAGTCGCCAATTTAAAATATTTTCGGAGTGTCTGAATGATATCTTCAAAGCTAATCCCACTCTCAAATTCAGCGAAATGAACAATACAGATAAGGAAGATGAAGAGGGTGGAAAACCCACACAGCGGAATGGAGCTGTCCATGCCGCGGGAGTGACAGGGGAGCGCTCAGAGGTAAGGCGCTCTGCAGAGAAAGTCACTCTGGCTCTTCTCTCTCGGTCCACCAGCCGGCGACGCTTCTTCTGTAAAAGCATTCCTAGAAAATAACCCTACAACCGGGAAGGGTAGCGATCTTTGAGTGCAGTTTCCAGGAGCCGGTCCCCGCAGCAGGGAGAGGCCCCTCTCCCCCCGCGGCTGGCGCGGAATGTGGCGATCCGGCCCGGCGCGGGGGATGACTTCCTGCGGCCGGAGCTCGGCGGCGGGAGCGGCGGGAGCAGCTGCTGCAGCTGGCAGGTGGGGTGGGGGCCGGCCGAACTGACCAAGCACAGACCCGGCGCGGCGGCACTGCGGCCCCGGGGCAGCCGGCGCGGGGACATGCGCTGATTCGATCCCTCCGGAGAAGGTAAGCAGCCCGGCTATTATTAGCCTCGGCCACACTGCGCGGTGCTTTCTGCTTGGTTAGTAATGGGGTTTGTAATACAGAGGGAAGAAGGGGAATATCCCTGCCACCTTCTGCAATGGGAAAAGGAGCAGCAACTGGAATTGAAATATTAATCAGCCAAGTGCTTGAGATGATTGGAGGAGCGGTGTTACTGGGCAAACAAAGAAGGCGGTCAGCCTCTGTAATCTTAAGATAATCAACCATTGCTGTGCCACACTCGCTTCGATATTGAAGAGGATTCAGAATGGAAAATAATTTGAGTTTCACTTTTACGTTGCTACCTTCAACCTTCGCTTGGTTAATTTCTGGTTTGCGAGCAGCAGGTTCTTGTCAGCAGCCTAGAGAAGTAATCGGAAATCTTCCCTCTCCTTTTGCCTTCCTCAGTCTTCTCCCTTTCCAGTTATTAGAATGGGTCTGCACATTTCAACGTCAAACACCCACTTCAATACTGAACCTTTAGAAAGAATCTCAAATTAGAGGAGAAACTTACCTCCTGGAGTTCAGCTTGGGTTGAGCAGCACTTGTCCCCACTTCTCCCTTCATTTACCATCTTCTCTTGTCAATCATTTCATTGATTCCCCCACCCCCCCACCCCGGGGATGCTGTGCTCATTAACAAGCCAGCTCTTGTCAGCTCCTGTCCACCACCTCTGTTCCGTGACTGATTTTTCAAGGACCCAGAAAGGACATTGCCTTATACCATGTTTGGACTATTATCTGTGTCCTTCCCCAAAATACATGGCATGAAAAATCCTTTAAACCCAGTACCAACATGGTTTCCGATAACTCCCTTCATTGTAGTCACTGCAGCTACCAGATGGGTTTCGAGGACAGCAGAATCTGTTGGGGTGTGAGAAAGAGGGCTATACCTACATATTTTGCTCCACGTGCATAAGAATAGGTGGAAGTAGAAATGCAAATGTCAGTCTGTCCCGTTTTTCTTGAAGCTTTTTTAGTCCAGCTAGGTTGTGAGACACCTAGCTGGGTAGGGTATGGGGCAAGTCCTCCTGCAAAAGCAAGCAGTGTGTTTGTCCTAGGATTCCCCCAATAACCTCAAAAGAGATTCCAGAGAGGCTTTTCCCACAGGCAGTCAGAAAGCCAGAGGAGGTGGGCAAGGTAAACCTCAGGTTATTTGGGCATCCTCAAGTTAGTCTCCCCTTTTGGGGGTTCTGACCTAGGATTTCCCCACAAACGCTTTGCTGCTGAGCTCAAGTGCCCATTCTTGTTGCTCACCTAGGGATGTACAATTGAATGATATTCTGTGAAATGGTGAAGATTGCTATGGTGGGGATTACAAATGTGCCACTTCACCAACAGAGAACAGTTGCAATAAGCCAGACTGTGTGGTGTCTGTGTGCCAATATTCCATTTAAAAAGAGATTTGTTATCTTTAAATCTGAAATTAAAGAGACAGTTTGACTCAAAAGGCCATGGGTTTTATTTTAACAAATTAAAATAGGAGACCAATGAAAAAGAGGTCCAGGGTTTATAGCTAACCTTCTTACCTTCTTTTTTAAAATATTGCTTTAGAACAAGATACTGGTTCTGAAAAATCATGTTACTTCTATTATATATCGTTATTGTTTTTCTGATTACAAATTCTCTATTTATAGATACACTTTGGAAAGAGTTGAGTTGGTTTCTTTGTCTCTATCTTCAGTATATGAGGCAGAAGGAGTGGAGGGGGGTGGGCAAATCCCACTCCAAATGGCCCCCTCAGAGAACTGTTCCCCGGACCATGCAAACCTCTGGACCGATATTGTTTTGGCTGGTTGTTATTATTATCTTTAAATGTGGTTTGGGTTTGAAATATTAAATTTTCAATATTCTAAAATTTTGGCTCAGGCACACCAACTAGAAGAGAGAACAAAGAACAAGAATAGCAAAACTATTTTCCACCTTTCTTACCTAATTGTAAAATATTTAATTATATGAATAATTATTCTGAATAATAAGTGAAAAACATATTAAAATAATAATTCATTTTTTAGAAAGTAGCCCAAGGTTTATGAAATACAGGTTAGTGCAATTGATCTTAAGTACAGTAAAAATTTCTGTAATTTTGAAAGGTGTTTTTATGTTGAGTATTAGTACATGAAAATATGCTAATGATGGTTAGAAATTGAAATGTCTGTTACTTGGTTTCTGAAGAAACTGAGTTCTTTGGCAAGAAATGGGTCAGGATTAGGGGACTGGAGCCGCCAAAGCCGGCATCATACCTGCCAGTGATTGTATAGGTGAGATGAATGCATTAAGTTATGGATTAGGGTTGGAGAAGCCTTCTGGGGAAGAAAGAAAACAAGATAGAAAATAGAATTTGTTATTTTAGTGCAACTAAGATAATTAAATTTAAGGTATTTCTGAATTTGGACTTCGTTATATTTAAACAATTTCTGAGGAAAGTTTCTAAATTCAAAGCCCTAGGTAGAAATAGTTGTATGATTTCCTAACCGAAACTAATTTATGACTCTATTTCCTTTGTTAAAAACGTTTCCCAGAGAAAGGAAAAATTAATTGCCCCGTGTTAAGGAGGAGTAATACCAAATAGAAGGATGTATTCTATTAGTTGCTAAATGAACTGTAGGAACTTTTTTGTAGATATGACAAGATAGAATTGAAATCAATCTGCTTTCCAATCACGTAAAAAAAAAACATGTAGTCTGGTGGGTGGTCAGTGTTATCAGTAATTTAAGACTTGAGTACCCACTTAGGATTCACAAAGTTGCCCTCTCTTTACAAAAGGCATTTTCTGGTGCTGCATTACTGCCATTAGCTACAATTGAAATAGACTTATCCTGAGATTTTGAAAAACAGAAAAAGAAATAGTAGGATTCATAAGGCTTTGCCTCCACTGAGAATGGGTAGAAAAAGTGCTATTTTGAAAGTTATCAATGGCCTCTTAATTGCCAGATTTCTGCGCTGTTTCAACCTGCTCTTTATGCCTTTATTTTTAAGTTCTCTTCTAAGTTCTTTTTTAAAAATTTTACTGCTTAGTGTTTTATTCACTAAAATAGCATTTTTAATTGAAGTATAGTTGATGTGTAATATTATATAAGTTACAGGTGTAAAATATAGTGACTCACAATTCTTTTTTTTTTTTTTTTTTTTCTTTTTGCGGTATGCGGGCCTCTCACTGTTGTGGCCTCTCCCGTTGCGGAGCACAGGCTCCGGACACGCAGGCCCAGCGGCCATGGCTCACGGGCCCAGCCGCTCCGCGGCATATGGGATCCTCCCAGACCGGGGCACGAACCCGTATCCCCTGCATCGGCAGGTGGACTCTCAACCACTGTGCCACCAGGGAGGCCCGTGACTCACAATTCTTAAAGGTTATACTCCATTTATAGTTATAAAATATTGGCTATATTTTCTGTGCTATGCAGTATATCCTTATAGCTCATTTTATAATAATAGTTTGTACCTCCTAGTCTCCTATCCCTATACTGTTCTTTTTTTAAAAATTAAATACTTGTGTTCAAAAGTATTATTAATAAGTAATACATAAAGAGATATCTCTTTATCTAGTTTCTCACTAATCCCCTTAAATTACCTCATGACCAGCCTAGAACAAGTGCTGTTTATTTCTAGTTTGTGCCTCATGATATCACGACTATATGTCTTCATTTGTTCCTTTCACTCACCCTGCTACACGTTGAAACCTTGCTCACAGCATACACTGCCTCTTCCATGAACCCTTCCCCATACCCACCTTCCTTCTCATTTCAGATGTGTTTCTCCCTTGTCTAAATGCCTGTGGCACTTTCTATTTTGGTCTATCCTTTAGTTTGAACATGATTTGCTGTTGTAAAATAACCCTAGGGAGCAGAGTCTTTGACTAACAACTTTTTATCACCTGAAACTCATAATACAGTGCCCAGCTATGTATATGCAAAGTAGACGTTCAGCAATTTGATTTTAGTGAAGAAATTAGCTATTATTTTCCAGGGGTGTATATCCACCTACTCTAATATCCAAGTTAGGCTCTAAATAGTGTGTGCAGGTACATTTTAGTTTAAAATCCCTATATAATAATATAGTGAAAGTACATTCAAACAGTTATATTCAACAAAAGTTATTGTGAGCTTACATGCCCTTAAGTGGATATTGGCTCATCCGTATCAAAAAGCATAGTAAGCATTACAAAAGAAAACTTTAAAGAAGACATTGTACCAGCTTTCAGTATGCTTTCATTCTACGGAAAACAAGTAAGCAGGGGAAGATGTCTTGCGTAAATAAGTACTAGTCTTAAAGCGCTCTGCTAGGTACTTTCATCTATGGTGTATAATTTCATCCTTCTACTATATGCTAATTTTACACTGAGACTCAGAGATCTTACCTAAATGGCAGAGATTCTTTCCACATTCACATGCTGTTCTTTGAAGTGTTAACGAGTGAAGGAAAACTATAAAAACATAATCAGAGTAGTTTAAAATGGTTTTGTGGTCAGGCTTTCCAGTGCTTTTTAAACTTTTGGGTCTTAACATCCCCTTTAATAATTCAATAAAGGCTATGCGTCCACTCCCCAAGTACATACACAACACACACACATAGAATTTTGCCTGTAATTGCAGGTGTTCGCGGACCTAATAAAGCCCTCCTTTGCAAATGCTTTAAGGACATCTACGCTGGGCTCAGTTTTTCGTTTTGCTTGTTTTATGCTTAATATTTATTTTTGTACCTATTAAAATTAAACAAATTGTTATCTGTTATAGTTGAGATATAAACCTAAGCAGCTTCGTACTTTACAACTTTTCTTTTTGCATTTTTGTATTCTGTCCTTCTCTCTCACACAAACACACAAATGTATATAAATGAGATCAAATAATACTTTCCTGTGAAGAGAATGCTTAGAATTTATTCTTAATGATGTTTCCATATATCACACATCAGTGTTAGCTATAGTCATCATGTTGTACATTATGTCCATAGTATGTATTTATCTTACAATTGGAAGCTTGTACCTTTGACCGTCTTCCTCCAATTTCTCCTCCCCTGACCCTCTGTCTCCTGTAACCACAGGTCTGATCTCTTTTTCTGATTGTTTTCTTTTTCTTTAGGTTCCACATATAAGTGAGATCATATAGTGTTTGCCTTTCTTTCTCTGACTTATTTAACTTAGCATAAAGCCTTCAAGGTCCATTTCTGTTGTCTCAAATGGTAGCATTTCTTTGTTTTCTTACAGATGAATAATATTTCAGTGTGTGTGTGTGTATATATACATATAATACGTATATATCTATAAATATATAAAACAACCTCTTTACCCATTTGTCCATCAATGGGCACTTAGATTGTTTCCATGTCTTGGCTATTATAAATAATGCTGCTATGAACATGGGGGTGCAGATATCTTTTTGAGTTAGTGTTTTCATTTTCTTTGGATATATTCCCAGAAGTGGAGTTGCTAGATATATGTAGTTCTAGTCTTAATTTTTGAGGATCCTCCATACTGTTTTCCATACTGGCTTTACCAATCTACAATCCCACCAACAGCACAAGGCTTCCCTTTTCTCCACATCCTCACGAACATTTGTTATCTCTTGACACTTTTGAGGATGACTGTTCTAACAGGTGTGAGGTAATATCTCAATGTGGTTTTAATGTGCATTTCCCTAATGACTAGTGGTATTGAGCATCTTTTCATGTACCTGTTGGCTTTTCGTGTGTCTTCTTTGGAGGAATGTCTATTCGGGTCCTTTGCTCATTTTTTTAATTGGGTAATTTTTTTTTTTGCTATTGATTTGTATGAATTTTTAATTTATTTTTGATAGTAACCCTTATCAGATATATGGTTTACAAATATGTTTTTCGCATTCTATAGGTTGTCTTTTCAATCACTTTGTTGATTTGTTTTTGCTTTTGTTTGCTGTGCAGAAGCTTTTTAGTTTGATGTAGTTCCATTTGTTTATTTTTTATTTTGTCGTTTGTGTTTTCAGTGTCATATCCAAAAAGTCATTACCAAACCCATGTAATGAGCTTTATTCCTATGTTTTCTTCTGGCAGTTGCATAGTTTCAGGTCTTACATTTGAGTCTTTAATCCAATTCAAGTTAGTTTTGTGAGTGGTATAAGATATTGGTCCAATTTCATTCTTTTACATGTGAATATCCAATTATCCCAGGGTTCCCTTGTATGTAACTTCTCTCTTTTCTCTTGCTGGTCTTAAAATTCTTTCTTTGTTTTTGACTTTTGATGATTTAATTGCAATGTGTCTCAGAGTAGCCCTATTTGAGTTCAACCTATTTGGGCTTGTTTGGACTTCATGGATATGGATGTCCATTTCTCATCCTAGGTTTGGGAAGGTTTCATCCACTATTGCTTTAAATATACTTTTTTTTCCCTTTCTCTCTCTCTTTTCTTCTTCTGGGATTCCCATACATGAACATTGTTTACTTTATTGTGTCCCATAATTTCCATAGGCTTTCTTCACTCTTTTTATTCTTTTCCTTTTTGTTCCTTTCACTGGGTAATTTCTAAAGTCCTGTCCTCCAGTTTGCTGATTCTTTCTTCTGCATGGTCGAATCTACCTTTGAAACTTTCTATTGAATTCTTCAGTTCAGTTATTGTATTTTTAAAATCTAGTGTTCCTGTTTCTTTGATATTGCTACTTCCTTGTCAAACTTCTTGTCTTGTTCAAGCATTGTTTTCCTAATTTCACTTAGCTGTCTGTGTTTTCTTGTAGTTCACTAAACTTCCTTAGGAGGATTATTCTGAATTCTTTGACAGTTCATAGATATTCTTTTTTTTTTTTTGTGGTGTGTGGGCCTCTCACTGTTGTGGCCTCTCCCGTTGTGGAGCACAGGCTCCGGACGTGCAGGCTCAGCAGCCATGGCTCATGGGCCCAGCCCGCTCTGCGGCATGTGGGATCCTCCTGGACCGGGGCACGAACCCGCATCCCCTGCATCGGCAGGCGGACTCTCAACCTCTGCGCCACCAGGGAAGCCCAGATCTTCATTTTTTTAAGGTCAGTTATTGGAGTTTTATTACTTTCCTTTGGTGGTGTCCTATTTGCCTAATTTTTGTGATCCTTGATTCCTTACATTGGTATCTGCATATCTGAATAATTGGGCTCTTCCTCCAGACTTAACTGGGTATTATATTCAGTAGTAGTAGTACATGGGGCTATGAATTAGTTTCCTGGCAGAGAATCAGAGCTTGTATAGGACCTGGCTCTGGACAGGACCCAGAGCCTCTATAGTTCATTGTTTGGGAACCCAAATCAGGCCAGAGTGTGCACTTAATTCCCTGGTCAGGTGAGGGCACTGGTTTTGCCCTGCAGAAGGGGGAGGCCACAGGCTGTGCTGTCTGTTCAAGTGCCACTGTATCTAGGGCTGTTTAATGGGCTGTACAGCTTCCCATGTTCTCTGGTTAGGTTCCCCAGTTGGACATGCTGAAGGCTGTATTCAGTGATGAGTAGGGCTATGAATTAGATTTCCTGCCTGGGTGCAGCAGGAGAAGCAGCTCTAAAGCCAGTAAAGCTCTTTGTTGTCTTAACTCAAGCTGATCCACACTCCACGTTCTGTGGCTGAACAAGGCCACTGGCTTTGCTTTGCAGACTATCAGCTCTGTCTACCCTTCTCTAGGCTTGAGCACTGCTTGGCTGCACAGTTTCTAGGAGTTGTCACCAATCCTTCTAGTCAGATGGGCCAGGAAGACACTCTCCACAGCAGATGGGATGGGGCTAGTCCCAGTTCCTTTGCCTGGGTGGGATGAGGAGGGACCACTCCAGGCGACTCTTAATTTCTCAAACAGGCTCCCCAGTTGGGAGGAGCTGGGAGCTCCTCTCAGCCTTGGATATGAATGAATCTCCCTGCCTGTGCATGGTACAGGATCCCTCCACACCTGATACTGGCTCTGCTTTGTACCAGAGCCAGTGATGAGCTCTGGCTGCCTGCCTCTTGGCTGGAGCACGACTGGGCCAAATGGCTTCCAGGATTTATTGCCAGCGCTTTTGGTCATATGGCCAGAAGACACTCTCCACAGTGGGTGGGCTGTGACTCTGCTCTTTCCCTGGGTATGGGCAAACCAGGTTCAAGGGCCAGATGTGTATCAGGTGGATCTGTACCCTGCTGAGTTCCCCGGTTGTAGTGTCCCACCAACCTGGCTCTGTAGATAAGCAAAGGTGCCAGTTGTGATCACTACTTGGGCACTGCAGGTATGAATTCCATCGGTCGCAATCCATGTGCTGGCTGTTGCATGCCCCTTCCCCCTTCATCACAGTCCAACTTTTAGTGGTCAAACCCTGCAGATTCCCCTGCAATCCCAGTGGAGCAGGTTAGAGCAGTGGCTCCCACAAAGCAACCCCAATGCTAGTGGTGGTGCTTGCTGTCCCCCAGTTCTCTTCTCCTACTGGAGGAACCAGAGGTTCAGGGGAGACCTCACCCATGGTGCTCCACTGGCTTGGGGGAGGGGCAGTGTGGTCAACGTGTAGCTCCTTTTCTCACCCTTCTAATGCAGTCTGTCTTGGTCTTTGTGGTGCACGGGGGTGCTTCAGCCTCACCTCCATGTTCTAGGATTCTCTCAAATAGTGTCCTGTTTCCAAATAATTGTTAGGTGTTCCTCCTGTGGGGGACGTGGAGCCAGGAATGACCTTGGTGATGTCACCCCACTCTGGGCTTACTTTGACAATATGTGTGTCCTTTATAGCCCAGACATTTCTGGTACTTGAAATGAGGTTCTCCTTTTATTGTTCTCCCTGCTTTAGGACCTAAACTGGGAGCTCTTCATTAGCACTGGCACAAAGGCTGCTGAGATGACTAGGAAGCAAGTGCCAAGGAGGATAGTGAATCAAAGAACCTTGATTCATGGAAAAGGAATCCCAGAAGGAGCTCTAAACGTTACACATTCCAAAGGATTTATTCAGGGTTTTCCAATCAAAATCATTTTTACAAAAAAGAAACAGTTCTCAGACTTCGAGTAGTATACTGCCAAGTATGTGGAAGAACATTGCCAGCAGTTGAGTGGTGTGGTCTGCTTTGAAATATATTCAGTTTGCTTAGGATGGACATATGTCTACTTCAAAGTTACTATTTCTTTCTAGTAATGCTGTCTACAGTACTATATTTGCTTTTGGCAAGTTAAGAAAACAATGACATCCCTCCCAGGTTCTAAAACAATTACCAGCATAAAAATACATTAAACTTTTTAGCTGATACTTAAGGAAACCAGTACTAGCTAGCATTCCTACTGATGCTAGTATTCAAAGAGAGGCGTGACAAAACCATTAATCTAGAAAACACCAGGTTGGAAAGATGGAGAGAAAGAACTCAAGAGGACTACTTAAGCTGTTGCTTTCTTTACATGTCCCCAAATATGATAATAACCATATAAGCTCCTAAAATAAGTGCAATTTTATGCAAACTTCATAGTATGCCTAGTATGAGGTAAATTTGTACTTTATTTTATAGTATATTTTTATTTTTTATTTTGGTAAAATGTCCCATAATGTAAAATTTACCATTTTAACCATTTTTAAGTGTATCATTTATTGGTATTAAGTACATTCACAATGTTGAGCAACCATTACCATTATCCATTTTAAGACCTTTCTTGTTATCCCAAACAGAAACTGTACGCACTAAACAATAACCCCTTATTTCTCCCCTCCCCTTAGCCTCTGGTTAACTCTATTCTATTTTCTGGGTTTATAATTTGCCTATTCTAACTACCTCATATAAGTGGAATCATATAATAGTTGTCCTTTTGTGTCTGGCTTCTTTCACTTAACATAATGTTTTCAAAGTTTATCCATGTTATAGCATGTAGCAGCATTTCATTCCTTTTTAAAGCCATACAATGTATAGTGATTTTTAGTTGCAAAACACTTTTAGTACATTGTGTTTCTATTATATTAATGATATCTAGCATATATCACTACCATATTACCTTTAGTAGATGCCCAGTAATGTGTACTATGAGTGAGCCATAATTTCATTCAGTCAAAACCCATTGATAAACAGTTATTAAGTTCCAAACAGTTTTATGATTTCAATAAATGTGGTAATGGACATAGAGGTTCATGTCTTTATGTCCTGGAGCTTTTACTTTTGATGGAAGAATTCTTGGAGTGGCATGGAATGGTATTGTTGGATCAGAGATTATGCAGAAACATTTATCATTTGAATACATACATTGACTATAAAAACCATCAACTTCTTCAACAGATAATATTCCTGTATTTTATGTAACCATTTATGACTATCTTAAAAATGAATGCAAGTAATGTAAGGGAATCCACTTAATGTGATTTGAGCAAGGAAACATTCTCACTTTTTTCATTTCTAGTTCATGGAAGAAAATTCCTATACACAAGTATTGAAATATTTCAAGTCTCTGGATCACACATTTCATCATTTCAAAAATATTGCAGGATGTCAGTCAAGTCTTGTAACAACAGTGTAGAAAACTAGTAACATTTATAGCTAGTTTGTTTTAAGCTTCAGCAATGGATCAATTCTATCCAGCCTAATCTGTAATTTTAATTAGATTAATTTTTAAAATAAAAAAGATTAATTTTTTAATTTAAAAGTATTTTTAGTTCATATTTATGTACCTGCATTATGGTAAATCTTTTATTTTGTTGTTTTTTTTCTTAGTTTCTCTTCAGAGTATCTTTTAAAATTTATTTTTAAACAGAATAATTAAAGCCCAAAGATGAGAATGTCTCATTTAAGATAAACTAAAGGACGTTGGAATAGCTGAAGTATGAACACAATTGGCACAACTTTTCACTACCCTCCTTAGAAGAAGACTGTTTTGATTTGCATGGTCCAAGAAAGGAGAAACAGATAACTTGCTGGGGATTGCATCCTGCTTTACTTAAATTAGACATTAACAGGCTAAAAGGGCAAGGATGAAGCAACATGTTTATAACATATTTTTGAAAAGCTACTTAAAGGTGAAGGGTGGCAAGAACATAGACAGACACACCCTAGACATTTCACTACAATATTTTAAGGTATGCCTTTTCTTTGGTTGATAGGGATGGAGGGACCTATTAATAAACATTTCTCCTATTTACTTTTGTCTTTATTGCTGTCTAATCAAACCCTCATTAAAAAACAGACATAAAACAAATAAGCATTCTGACTTTTGCCTGAATAAGCAACAACAAGCTCACATCTTAAACAATGGACTGCAGTGGCGATGAGACTGAGGATCCTTGGTCATTGCAACAGTAGCAGCAACACAACCTGCTTTGTTCCTTCTGTTGTATATACTGCAGAGTCTGAGTAAATAGAGAGAAGTCAGTGATACCTTTAGTGCCATTTCTTACACTCCTCTCCATGATCTTTCACACTCAGGTTCTCTGGTCATCTCAATGTAGTGAAAAACCACCAGGATGTTAATACCCTCTATCCATTCACAAAACTTAATGCTTCTGAGACTTGCAGGAACAATGTTGAATCTGAATTGGTGGTACCCAATAGAGTCACTAAGAATAATCCGTCAGACTCACCAAATCCAAATTCAGATTTAAAGGCCATCAAATTTTAAAGATAATGAAGATTTTAAGATTTCCATATTTATTATATATGGTCATATGTAAAAATTTAGAAAAGTAAAATTACATGTATAGGTTTTTAATTATAAGCTATATTCACTGGAGAATTAATGCATTTTTAAAAGGATTCATTCTGAAAAGATTACATTAGCACTTTTTTTAAACCACTACCCTCAAAAATAAATTGTGACAAATCATTGTTCACCCAAGTTTATGTCTCATCTCAAGGAAGTGAGTTGTTCTTGGGGAAATTGCTTTCATCTAATTTGTGCTTTCCTGCAGTGGATCAAGCTGAAATGAAATGGGGCTGACATTCTTAACTATTATTACGTGCCCACATTTACCGAAATTACCTAATGATCAGTACCGAAGAGTTTTATAATAAATAAATATGTATGTACTGAGAGTCTCCACTGATAAAAGTTAGTTGAGACATGGCTGGTGATCCCATAGAAGAGATATCTAGCTTATATTTCTTACATCATCTCCATAGGAGAAAGCAATCCAGGATTGCAAAGCAAGGCATGAGACAGTAGCATCTGGTGTATTTTATAAACGTTTAGATTTCTAGGGAGCTCATTGGTATTACATATTGTGGTAAGCACTCAAATGTAAACTGTTACTTTAAAATAGTAAAATATCAAGACCGTACAAATTCCTGCAACTTAAATGGTCAGTTTGGTATTTGGCTTTATGATAGGCATCTGCAAGATATTTATTAAACAACCAAATGAACCAATACCATTTAATTTTGAAAACTGCCTTCCTAATACAAAAGAATTGGTATTCTACACAAGTTCCTTGTGATTATTTTTGTAGGTGTGGTGGGAATGAATTATGGATGGCACTACCCTTTCTCCTGTTTCTTTTTTTTTTAATTTAAGTAATTTATTTATTTATTTATTTTTGGTTGCGTTGGGTCTTCACCTCTGTGCGAGGGCTTTCTCTAGTTGTGGCGAGTGGGGGCCACTCCTCATCGCAGTGCGCAGGCCTCTCACCGTCGCGGCCTCTCCCGTTGCGGAGCACAAGCTCCAGACGCGCAGGCTCAGCAGCCGTGGCTCACGGGCCCAGCTGCTCCGCAGCACGTGGGATCCTCCCAGACCAGGGCTCGAACCCGTGTCCCCTGCTTTGGCAGGCAGACTCTCAACCACTGCCCCACCAGGGAAGCCCTCTCCTGTTTCTTGTCTGAGGTTTGGTTAGGTGGAAATTAGAGATGATGGACCTTAAAGTTTGAACAGTTCAAGACACTCAACCAGTAAGTCAGAAAGAGAAAGACAAATACCGTATGCTAACACATATACATGGAATCTAAGAAAAAAAAAGGTCATGAAGAACCTAGGGGTAAGATGGGAATAAAGACACAGACCTACTAGAGAATGGACTTGAGGATATGGGGAGGGGGAAGGGTAAGCTGTGACAAAGTGAGAGAGTGGCATGGACATATATACACTACCAAATGTAAAATAGATAGCTAGTGGGAAGCAGCCACATAGCACAGGGAGATCAGCTCGGTGCTTTGTGACCACCTAGAGGTGTGGGAAAAGGAGGGTGGGAGGGAGGGAGACGCAAGAGGGAAGAGATATGGGAACATATGTATATGTATAACTGATTGACTTTGTTATAAAGCAGAAACTAACACACCATTGTAAAGCAATTGTATTCCAATAAAGATGAAAAAACAAAAAACAGTGAGTAGAATTCAAATAAGTAATAGTAGATATAAAAATAATAAAAAAGAAATTTTGGCAAAAAAAAAAAGTCACTCAACCAAGCACAATCCATTTACCCAGGACAAGAAAACATATGACATTACTCTTCTTTTTTCAACCACCATGGATTCGAACTTCTAGAAAACTGAAAATGCAAGATACAGGGTTTATTTATTTTTTTAAGTAATTTATTTAATTCTGGCAGCGTTGGTTCTTTGTTGCCGTGCCTGGGCTTTGTCTAGTTGCGGGGAGTGGGGACTACTCTTCGTTGTGGCGCGCGGGCCTCTCATTGCGGTGGCTTCTCTTGTTGCAGAGCACGGGCTCTAGGGCACGCCGGGTTCAGTAGTTGCAGCGCATGGGCTCAGTAGTTGTGGCTCGTGGGCTCTAGAGCGCAGGCTCAGTAGTTGTGGCGCATGGGCTTAGTTGCTTTGCGGCATGTGGGATCTTCCCAGACCAGGGTTCGAACCCATGTCTCCTGCATTGGCAGGCGGATTCTTAACTGCTGCACCAGGGAAGCCCAAGATACACATTTTAATAAGAAAATATTAGTCAACAGTTCTCTTATCTCTGTGTCTTTTTCTATCTCATTGATTGTGAAGAATACAATCATAGAGAAAGCAAAATCTACATCAGTTAAAAATTTTTTCCACCTGCATGCATGTTATAGTGGATGTGTAACATCTTCACAGGGTTTGTGAAATCACTATTTCACCACAGAAATTAAATATGACACTAAAATGATCTGACACTAATTAGTCCATTGAATAAGGGGAGGAGGATCGGCATCTTGGTCATCGTTTAGAAGAAAAAAAAATCATTAACCTGTTAGGCAAAATACTTGTCTTTAAATTATCCCTTAATAAATATAATAGAAAATGAAATAAAATGGCAGTACAGTGTTTTGAAAGGAAAGCAATTGGGTGATCTCAAAGTGAGTGAGTATAAAAATCAATATTTTTTGTTTAGTTTGTTAATAATTTTATTCTTAGAGCTCTCAGGCAGCTAGCTTTTGGTCATTTTTAAGATCAATCAAAAAGTTCTAAACATTATTTTTAAGGTATGCAGATCACTAGGCCCTCCTCTCCTCCTTTCTCTCTTTCTTTTAATTTTTTAATTTATTTTGGGGAGTTTTGGCTACCATTTATGTTCTAATCATGTTTTTCAGGAAGTGAATTTGAACTTTGAACCTCACCTAGTTTGAATCCTACCTCTATTGTTTTCTATCTCTATGACTTAGGGTAAGTTACTTAACCACTGTGAATTGTTTCTGGATATTTAAAACAGGAAAATCACAGGGTTGTTGCGAAGATTAAAGAAGATAACATAAAAGGGAACTTACTGCAGTGTTTGAGACATAGTAAGGGTTAGTAAATATTTCCAGTTTTTATCTTTCTAATTCTCGAGAGCAGTTTACAATGAGATCTCATTACCACAGATTTTCCCTAAAATTATGAACCTTTTCCTACCCCTCTCCGTTTTAAAGCAAACCTTGAAATGACTGAACCTCATAGGAAGATGTCTCAATGCAGGGAATCCCAGTAGCAGGAGAGGTTGAAGCTACCACAATGCAAAGTTGTCAGGCTCTGATCTGGCAGTAGCTGTGGGAATTAGCCTTAGCTTCTATTTTTAACTCTGCAAGGAGTTGATTGGATGACCTGGGAAAACTCAGTTGGCATCTTATTTTCTTTCTGAATTTCTTTCTGCATCTTATTTTCTTTCTGAATTGTACCATTTGTCTAATCACTCTTTTCACTGACTCATTATCAGAAATGATATCAAGGGTGTTGATTTCAGAAGTAATGTTATAGAAAATGGGAATTGTTCCCTTTCTTAAAAGCAATAGTTGACAATTTTATTTTATTTTTTTCTGGTACAGTATTGAAGTTCCTGGGAGAGGGCAACTTTAATTTATAAAGAGTTGTTAACATTCACTTCCTCTAACAAAAGCCTTTAAAGGTAATACTACTAATTATCTGCCTTGTACCCCAGTCTTTTTTTTTAATATGTAACTGTTGAAGTTTTTTAATGTTAATCAATATCATTAAGTTGTCCAAAAAGGAAAATTAATCTGTTACTCCATTGTACATCATATACAAAGGAATCTTCTTGGTATATGATATCTTTCTATTTGACTGAATCTCAATGAATTGAGAGAGTACATGTAAGAATTTTAATATTCAGAGTCTTATTCATAAAAGTGCACTACTGAGTAGATTGAATCACTAGCAACACCTTTAAACTGAAATCAAAAATAGAGCCTCAATTAACGTGAAAACTTTAGTAGCAGAAACACCTGCCTATAAAAACTACACTGTTAGTACACAGGCGAGCTTTAGTATGATAACAGTTTTGTTGGGCTTGAAAAGAACATAATTTTACATTTTTTTCTTATTTGACTTTTTATCATTATGTGGACAATTTAGGTCTAAGGAAACAAGTACAAAAACTGCCTAAAGCCTTCCATTTAATATGTAAGCCATAGTTGTCCGCAAGAGAGAATTTTGTGGTGATCAACAGCTCTAGCCAAATCGGCAATAATTTATTTTAGTTGGTAGAGTCTAATCATGTGTACCTAACTATGTTCTTTTAAGTAAAAAGTGTAAAACATTTTTAGTAGTAAGTTTGTCCTGAATTTCCAAGTCAATATTTTTAATCCCTGTTTGAATACTGAATTCATTAGCTATTCACCAAAGGCTTGAGGCATAGATTTTGGGCCTAGTCTGCTTCTAAGATGAGATGTAGCAAACAGTCTAAATTCCAGTTTTAAATATACACGTGCAAACACATATACACATATATTATACAAAGATTTATATACAGACATTCCCCGAATTACAATGGTTCGACTTACTGATTTTTCAACTTTACCATGGTGCGAAAGTGATACTCGTTTAGTAGAAACTATAGTTTGAATTTTTTCACTTTTTCAAAGTATACTTTGAATTTAGAGTAGAAACTATACTTTTCCCAGACTCCTGATATGCAGCATGATGCTCTCTTGTGATGCTGGGCAGCAGCAGCAAGCCACTCCTCCCACTCAGCGACTCGATCACAACTGACACACTTACAACCGTTCTGGTTTTCACCTTCAGTACAGTATTCAATAAAACAAATGAGATATTCAACAGATTATTATAAAATAGGCTTTGTGTTAGATGATTTTGCCCAACTTTAGGCTAATGTGAGTGTTCTGAGCACATTTAAGGTAGACTAGGCTTAACTATGACAGTTGGTAGATTGGGTGTAGTATAAGCATTTACAATTTATGATATTTTCAATTGATGATGGGTTTATCAGGATGCAATGCCATAGTAAGTTAAGGAAGATCTGTATTTTATGTGTATTATATATATTCATTATATTATCCAATTATGTGTATATATGCATATATATGCATGTATATATGTCTGCTTTCATGAACATTTGCCTTCTATTTCAAATATTTGATTATATTTATTTATTTTTATTTTTTTTCTTTGGTTATATTTAAAATAAACAGACAAGTTCTTGGAGAAGCATTTGAAGAATCTTTGTTTCCAGAGTCAAGTTTTGCAAAGAAAACTTATTTTTTCACTAGCTGTTTATTTTTCAATAGTTAAAAAAAATATTTTTAAATTTTAAAGTGATTCTTTAATATATGAATATGAATATGTATTTACTTCAGGTGCTATATATGTTATTTATACATATGTTTATTTATATATATTTAAATGTTTTTAAACCTGATCTTACTGGGTTATGTCTACTATCCAATTATGTGAGAATAGTGAGATTGTTGCCTTTCAGCTTGGAACATGCTTCTGTTTCATTTGATTATATTTTATCCATTAAGTGCTCTGGCCTTCCATTAGCTCTTTTGCTTTGAGGAATACATTTTATAGTGCATTAGAAATATTCTTCAATTTTTCATGCCATAATTTTCCAGTGTCTCACAAAATCATAATTTGGAATGTTCTGACTTGAAGAGTGTTTCAGAATAGAGACTTGTCCCTTTTGGAATCATCAGATCTGTTGGTTAGGTACAGTATTTCTTATTTTTTCTGTTGGGGAAAGGGAGGAAGGAAACTGCAGTATGGAACGTTCCAGTTTTTTTTTTTTTTTTCTTACGCTTATACCAAAAAAATGCACTCTTCTAGTAAAACTAGAAACATGAGAGTGGCAGTTACATAGTTCCAAATTAGGACAACCTAATATACTGTAATTTTTTCAAGTAAAAGAATAACCCAGGTAGTATATACTATTAACTAGATTTTTTAAAACAGCCATTTGTTGCTTAATAATTCTATTCTTTTTCCATTCTTAGTTTCATAACATTTTTACACAAAGGTTTATATTAACAAATGCCATCAGTTGTATTGTTGGTTTCCTCCTGCTTTCTGATGAGTTCTATAATTTAAAAATGCTTAAAGTCCAGACTTCTCAACTAGAATACATAAGCACAGTAAAAGCAGTGTTTTTAAAATTAATTCTGGAATATATTTCTCTTGATGGTAAAGACATATAAGATTACAAATGTGTATGTTTGGATGCTTTATAAATAAAAGTAATATGATTAATCATGTATTAATTTATACTACCAGAAATTCCCTCTAAATCCTTTCTAGGACACAAACATTTATGACATTTCTATATTGTTCTCATTTTATTATTTTAATGAAATATTATACAGGTAGTATTTCATAAAAACATTGCATCAATTGTAATACAAGTTTAGGAATCTTAATTTGGTATGTAAATATACTAACTTCTGTTGAAATTGCTATAGCTTAGGGTCAAAATTAATTTGAAGGTTATTAGTGTTATTATTCTGGTTTTTATTAGCTGCTGTCTCAAATTAATTATAAAGACAAAAATATCCCTGGCTTAGAGTTTCTGCACTATTAATGACATACCGAGATGTCTCTTGGGTATCGGTAAATGATATATTTTAGAGCATAACTTACGAAATGACTTGCCGGTTGGCAGACCACCTTTGACAATAAAATATATTTGATAGTCTACCTTTGCAAATTCATTGTACCACACAAATGTGATCTTGGTAATTGACATATGACTATTAAGCTTCAATCATTCTCCATAATATTCCTATTAGCAATTATTAACAGAATAAAGGGGAGATAACAATTCTATAGTATTTATTCAGATTTTTATTTAAAGTCAAGTATAATCTATATTTCTATATTGCTTTTTTAATCTAACACCTCACTTAAGTAGAAGGACGTGTTCTAGAGGTTTGTTATCAGCTTTTAAATGAAGTCATCTTTATCTTTTATTTAAAAATACTAAAAACAAGTTTCATGGTCTTTAATTAAATATAAATAGTGGAATTGTCTATGAAACTTTTGAAGTGGTCAATCACAAAAAAACATAGGGATATCCTTTAAAGCAGGGGTCCCCAACCCCCTGGCTGTGTGAGGAAATGGGCCGCCCAGCAGGAGGTGGGCGGCCAGCAAGCGAGCGAGCGAAGTTTCATCTGCTGCTCCCCATGGCTCGCCATCGCTCGCATTACAGCCTGAACCAACTATCCTCCCACCACCCACCCTGTTGGTGGAAAAATTGTCTTCCACGAAACCGGTCCCTAGCTCCAAAACAGTTGGGGATCACTGCTTTAAAGCATATGAATTTCTAATATATTTATTTAGGTTATAGATGCTGAACCTTTTTTTACATAATAGCTCATAGGTAACCTTCACTATTAAGTATTTTATGATGCTTAGAATCAGAAACAATACAGAAATTAACAAATTAAAATTGTTTTTTGTAAAATGTCAAGTGAGAAGAGAAGAATGTTAAATAATAAATACAGCATATTCACCACTTGGTTTTGAATATCACGCACATAGAGAAAAAAGACCCAAAGAAAATGTAAAAATTATTTATCAATGGTTAACTCAAGAAATAAGAGAGTCAGGGTGACCTTTACTTCCTCCCGTTCTCATTCTGTAGTTCCAAATTCATTGCACTATGTATGTATTACTTTTAGAACTGTTTAAGAAGAAATGTGCCAGTTTGGATAATTTTATTTTAACATCTAAACATTGCCGAGTATTGTTAAAATGTTCGGTTTTTATGTAGCTTTCTGGAAGATCTAGGTGGCCATAAAAAGCTGAATATATTAGCGGAGGGGGAGTTTTCCCTCATCTTGAAATAATAATGATAAATAATATTTTTAAAGCATTAAATAATTTTCAAAGCATTTTAATGTACATTTTCTCCTCAGACCATCCTAACTCTCTAGAGTTGGTAGAAAAAAGATTCTACTCATTTTGCCCAGGGTGGGGATTGGAGAGTGGGAATTGAAATTCATGAAGTTTAGCAAATTGCCTATTTAAGCCGTACACAGTTATTAAGTGGCAGGGCCAGAATCCTAACCTGGCCATTCATGCCATGGCCAATCTAGTGCTTTCCTCTATGCTGTAGGAACTGGACATATTTAAGAGGTAAGCACAAACCTGGAAATAGGTCTGAATCTTGCTCTAGTTGCAAATTTGCCTATAGACCTCACTGGAGCCTGAACCAGGAAAATCTATATGAATTTCTTTCTTCAACCCAAAGAAATGGCCATGTTAAATAATTCCTAGGTTTAATTTTAAAAAATCGATACTGTCTGTTTTTGCACCATATTCCAGTTTGTGTATCTTGTGTCTCTCAACTTCTCCAAAGAACCATGTTTCCTACCTAAAGGATTGCATTGCTTAAGAAACAAACATTGACAATTCTGATGCTAACCTGAATTAAATAATATACCAATCATTTATGAGATCTGCCTTAGTATTTTTACACTCCTGAAATATCATCTCTATGACCTGCTTTTTAAAATAGTCTGACACCTACCGAGTACTCTTTCACTTCCTACAAGAAATCAAGAAAAAGAAAGCATTTGTGTTTTTAATTTTAGTGAAGGGTTCTTGATTTAAGAATTAGTCATTTAATGTCATTTGAATTTCAAGTGTGCCTCAAGTACTTGAGGTTCTTTCTGTATGACTTCTCCAGAGTTTTCACATATATATCATCATTAATTTCATCTTTCACTTGGGATTAGTACAAGAAAAGTTTTATTTACTACTATTTCTTAGTTTTCTTCATTTCAAATATTCAGAGCCTTGTCAAAAATAATATTACAGTCTTATACTGTTCATTGATAACAGATAATACCAAGAAATTGTGATTCTGGTTTTCAGTTAAAAAAACAAAATGAGAAACTAAAGAAATAATTCCTATAACAATGTTTTTCTCCATTTAGCCAATCAGATATTCACATCAGTGAGTGTTAGATTTTGAGACTATGAATCCCAATACTAAATGTTTTATATATTCAGAGAAGTGAAAAATAATAATTATTATGCTTCCTCTGTGCTAAATACTATTTTAAAACCAGTTGGAATCCCCCCTGACAACAATCCTAAGAGGTAGGTACTGTTTGCACCTATTTTACAGCCGGACAAACTGAGGCACAGAATGATTAAATTATTCATGGTCACACAGCTAGTAAGGCACAGATACAGTATTTAAAATCAAGCCTGTTTTTGTGAGAGTCCACATTCCCAACCCCTGTAATGAAAGCGTGTGACCCCTACTATTTTCTATGTACCCATTTACTTGCTTTGTGGAAAGAAAGGGAGTGAGGGAAGAGGAGGGAAAGGGAGGGAGGGAAAGAGGAAAAGAAGGCGGAATGGAGGGAGGCAGGAGAATTGTCAAAATTCTGCCAGCTTGTTGCTACTGTGTGTTATTTCTTATAATAAGGTTGAAAATAAGGACTTGTAGAGATTTACATAGAAGAAATAATTTTAAATTTCCTTAAGGGAAGTCTTTGGTAATATTATCAGATGGTGACAGCAAGTGAATTTCTGTTTAATTCTATTCATAATTAAAATGCTATAGCAGGCTCATATTTGGAACAAACACAGTTCTGGTAATTCTCATAGTAATAATTCTACATTTCCTTAAATTTGTTATCATGTTTTTCACCCTCAACACTCTCAGCTTATTTAATTTTGGTACCTACTCTTTTTCAAAAGTCCATAAATTTTAGTTAGGCTTAAATCATAGGAAACTTGAAGAAAGTTTAGAGCTTGTAACAGAAGGAAACCACCCCCTTCCCACCCCGAGCCCAGCTCTGTCCATTTCTATCAGAGCTACTCCACCAAGAATGGAGGAATTATTCTAATTGGTCAGATTTATGACACATTCTATTACATAGGGTGACTGTATTTGTTTAGAGGTACACAGCAACAGTTCCACATTTCTTCTTGTCCGTTGCCTGGTCCTGTGAAAGCAGGTAAGTGGAGTGAAGATCCTCAAAACCTAGACCTCAGTCTCTTGTTTCTGTTCCATTCCATTCCACCAGGGTGAGCTTAATCCAGCAGAAGAGTGAGCTCTTCTGTGTTTCGCTGGATGGTTCCATGCAGATGAGTCAAGTTCCATTTTGAGCCTGGAAAATCTTGCATGCTGTCTCATCAACTTCTTCCTCTTCTGAGTGTGTCCTCAGAAAATGGTACCATGCCCCCAGTAAGCCTTTACCACAGCTCTGACTCAGGGTTATTAGGAAGGAATTCCAAATCTCAGACATGTTCTGTATTTTAATCAACAGATAATTTGTACTTATAGTTAACATTTACTCTGGATTAGTCACGTGTTCTTATGCAGTTGGAACCTATTTCTGTCTTCATGTGCTTAAAGCTAGGATGAGTATGGATTTTAATCAAGATAATTTAGAAATTTTATTAAGTGTTTCTTATGTGGCAGGCACTGTTCTAGGTACTGGTGATAGAGTTTTAAACAGAGTGGTTACAATCCACACTCTAAGAAAGGGTACTTAACATGAAAATTCATATAGGAAAGATGTACAGAAATCATACGCAAAAAACAAGAGTCCGTTTAATATGCATGGTTGGCATCTTGGGGATAGAAGAAATCTAACACAAGGAGTTTTACAAGACTGATGATATTATAGTCACTTCAGTTGAACTTTGTTCTATTTAAAACAAGCAACCTTTTTTCAAACCAAGTAAAAAAATTATTGACAGTAATTGTACAACTTTGTAGCTCCTTATTTAGTAAAGAGAGGGTGCTTTGACTTATGATATGAGGCAATTTCAGTATTTTGATAAACTAACCTTCAGCATTTTAGAAATTAATCTTTTTCATTGATGGAAATTCTAACATTTGCCCATCAGTTTTATTTCATGCCTCCGAAATTAGATTAACTTTTCCAATTTTAAGTGAAAACCTGGCATATTATCTATTGACACTACAGTTCCAAGTTTTATCATAAGAAAAGGTGGGTGAGAGGAATCCCCAGCTCAAAATCCTATCCAAATTTGAATTCTGAAAGTCTTTTTTTGATTGATTAGTAGATGTTGGTATCACATTATTTGCAATGACAGAGGACATTGTCAAGTTGTTATTAGCATTCATTGCCGCACCAGCTTATGAGAATTCAGTGGGTTTTTTTAAACCACGTTTTCTCCTCTTGACCCATGACTCCAACTCTCAAGATATCTTGACTCATTCATACATCATACATTCAAGAAATAATTACTGATCACATATACTATTCCAGATACCAAGCTGGTCACTAGGGAGTCAAAATGACTAAGGCACAGGCTTGGCTGTCAAGGAGACCCCAATGTAGTGAACCTTTGCTTCTTACTCTTCAAGTGGCATTGATCCTGTGTAACCAGAAGTAATAGGGAATTAAGTAGCATTCATATTGTAATTAAATGTAGATTGAGCCAGATGATTTTCCAAAATCAGGTTTAATCAGAGATAGGGCAAGAATGTTCTTTGGGATTTTTCCTTGATGAGCATTGTTAACTATCCTTGAGATGCAATAATAGAAGTCAGTGAGTGATTTATCAATTTGGTTTCCTATGGGAACCAAGATGAAGGACGTTTCCTCCTTTAGTCATTGACTTTCTACAGAGATAGCAAAGGCGCTTCAACTTTCCCAGAAAAGCAATCACCAGTAAACAGCAGTGATGGTAGATGTGGGTTATTTACTACCATGGGGTTGAGAATATTAGTGAGCTGCATTTTGACCACTTGTCAAACATTTTGACATCTTGGAACAGAAAGTGTTATTTAAATATAAAAAGCATTTTCTGTTGAATTGCTGTTAGCCATCCGTATGAGGAAATGACCTATTAAGTAATAGATCGGGAATAAGATTGATTTCTGCTAAAGAGTCCTTAAAGTAGCTACATGTTTCAATTTGTGGGTGTTTTTCAACCATTTGTAAGTTACCACAGTAAAAACCCCATATAAAAAGCTCTCTGAATTTACTTTCCAGCATTCTTTCCTGGGCTTTCTCTCTCTTTCCCCCCCTCCCTCTCTCTCAGATCAGAAGAAGAGCAATGGGTCTCAAGCTTTAGCTAGAATCAGAAGGCTTGTCAAAACAATGATTTCCGGAGCCTCAGCTGGGAATTTGCATTTCTAACAAGTTTCTAGGAGAGGCTTCTGCTGCTGTTACATATTTGATGAACCACTGCTCAAGTAAAAGGAATGGGAATTTAGGAAGTAGAAAGATAGAGAGCTATGAAAAGCTGAAGTCAGCTTCTGATCTTCTTCACCAAGCTGCCCAAGCTATTGGGAAGATAATCACTACTGCCCCAGGGAAGCGTATTGAAAGTCACACCGATTAGAATGGGCATCATCAGAAAATCTACAAGCAACCAATGCTGGAGAGGGTGTGGAGAAAAGGGAACCCTCTTGCACTGTTGGTGGGAATGTAAATGGATACAACCACTATGGAGAACAGTATGGAGGTTCCTTAGAAAACTAAAAATAGAATTACCATATGACCCAGCAATCCCACTACTGGCACATACCCAGAGAAAACCATAATTCAAAAAGACATATGCACCCCAATGTTCATTGCAGCACTATTTACAATAGCCAGGTCATGGAAGCAACCTAAATGCCCACTGACAGACAAATGGATAAAAAAGACGTAGTACGTACATAAAATGGAATGAACTTGGGTCATTTGTAGAGACGTGGATGGACCTAGAGACTGTCATACAGAGTGAAGTAAGTCAGAAAGAGAAAAACAAATATCGTATATTAACACACATATGTAGAATCTAGAAAAATGGTACAGATGAACCGGTTTGCAAGGCAGAAATAGAGACGTAGATGTAGAGAAGAAACGTATGGACACCACGGGGGGAAAGCGGGGCAAGGGTGGTGGTGGTGGGATGAATTGGGAGATTGGGGTTGACATGTATACACTAATATGTATAAAATAGATAACTAATAAGAACTTGCTGTATAAATAAATAAATAAATTTAATTTAATTTAAAAAGTAATTGTCCCTCCTCTGAGTAAGTGATTGCCCGAGGGCATCATGTTGAACACTCTTGACTGTCCTCTTAAGCCCAGGTTTGCAGTGAATGAGCCATTTAACCTCTCTTTACCCTAGTCTTTCTAGATTACAAATAGTAACGGTAATTTCCCTTCCCTCTTGTTAAAAAACAAGACAAAACAAAAAATACGCAAATCCTGATGGCACTTTCCCTTTGTGGAAAATTCTTTGGATTTATCCATCTATTACTCTGATGTAGTAAAGAAGAAATTTAGCACAATTTCTCTCTGTCCATAAAGATTTTAGGCTTTTAAGCTTAACTCTTCAGCAAAAACTATCAAATGCCTATTCTCCACTGCCTGGGGCTAGACAGTTCCTTGATTCTGTCTAAGAGGTGGGGAGCCACAAGGGAACAAGTACTTAAAGAGACTCTAAAAAGCCCTATCTTTTCTGCACCCCCTTCGCCACCACCAGCTCTCCAGTTTATCCACTGCTCTTCTCACTCTTTCCACACCAGGAACACCAGCCTCTTAGTTTGTACTTTCAACACTCAACGTTCTCCCATCCAAAGGCCCTTGCATTTACGATTTCATCCTCTGGAAATGTTCTAGAAAAGTAATCCATACACATATAAATAGAATATGATACTAGAGGTTATGATAATAGATAGGATATGACTACCTTCAAGTCTCTGGTCAAATGTCACCACATCAGTGAGACCTTGATCATCCTATAAAAAACAGCTGTTGTGCATCCCCATGCAGGTGCACACATTAACCTACACATGCTCCATTCCATCTCTGATATAGTTTTCTCCATATGTTTGTTCCCGTCTGCCAAACAATATATCAATATTTTGGTATTGGTTTATTTTTGGTCTCTTCCCTAGGTAGAATGCGAATTCCGTGCAGGTAGAGTCATGATTTTTTCACTGCAGAACCTACAACAATCATTGGCACATAAGAGTCACTCAGTAAATATTTCTAGGGTGAAAAAAAGAAAGGTGATATATCCTTACCTTAGATTATCCACTGCACATTTTGGTATCCTTTGCATTACTTGCTCAAATGATCTTACACTCCAGTCATACGTACCTATTGGCAGTTCTTTAGGACCACCATTGCTCTGTATGCCCTCGTGTCTTTTTTAAAATTTAATTTTATTTTTTTAACATCTTTATTGGAGTATAATTGCTTTACAATGGTGTGTTAGTTTCTGCTTTATAACAAAGTGAATCAGCTATACATGTACATATATCCCCATATCTCGTCCCTCTTGTGTCTCCCTCCCACCCTCCCTATCCCACGCCTCTAGGTGGTCACAGGACATATATACACTCACTACCAAATGTGAAATAGATAGCTGTTGGGAAGCAGCCACGTAGCACAGGGAGATCAGCTCTGTGGTTTGTGCCCTCTTGCTTTTTAAATCTTGCTGTAGCCTCTGCCTAGAATGTTCACTTCTGAAACTTTTTTGTTGTCTTTCACACTTCTACATTTCCTTCAAAACACAAATCAGGTGTCCTGTTCTTCAAAAATATTTCATGATGAACTCATTCTTTCTCTGTGTCCCCCTTCCCACCCTGGCACCCTGTCCTGGCACTTATCTACTCATTATGTTATACGATTCTGTCCAGTTGAAACTCCTCCCAGCTTTACCAGAGACCACTTGAAAGCAGGGACTGCTTCTGACGTCAAAAGCACAATGCCCCAATGCCTGGCATATGACAGCTACTCATAAATGATCAATAAATGAACAACAACCCACCTTATTCTTTTTTCTTATCGTAAGAAGCTGCTCTTCATTGCTTTAAACTTCTAAAATTGCCCTGAGGGATATAATAGTAATGAGTGTTCCTGAAAATCAAGAGAATGGACACTTATGATAAGTAGCTTGAAGATCAGCCAAGTGAAAACTGGAATAGCTCCCAAGGAAGAGGAGTGAGCCATTCGAGCTCCTTTAGGAGTAGCAAGTAGCAGTGATGCTGGTGTTCACACTGCCATGAAGAAAACCACTGCCATGTGAAGCTCCTAACACAAGTAAATATGTAGTATCTCTGAGGTATGTGATAGTATGTGAGAGTCGATCATGACAGAACTCTTCAGCAACCTTGTTTCTGGATTTTACCTCATCCAGCATCACTTGGTGTATGTTGAGGTAATGCACAAATTTTACTAGGTAATTAGTCTCGGAATTATTCCTCTAGGGTAGAAAGATGCTATCTTACTCCAATCATGTTGCTATAACAAAATACCACCAACTGGGTAGATTATAACAACAGCATTTATTGCTCCCAGTTCTGGAGGCTGGGAAGTCCAAGACAGAGGTGCTAGCGTGTTTGCCTTCTGATACCAGGAGGAAAGTGGAAAGTAGTCATGTATGTCCCTGCAGGTATTTGTAGGTTGTCTTCCACTCTGAGATTTCTCTGCTGCCGCCCCTCCCCTAAACAAGTGTCAGAGAGGATTGGAGCTCTATCTTCACAGCACTTGCTGACTTTTCAAGAGAAACATTGTACAGATAGACCCACAGACATACTGAAATAGATATCCACAGCTCTGTTGGATGTGTAGTATTTAGCTTCTTCGGTCTGTGTGTGAAACACTTCTAACATGCTTCCCCTCCTCCAGTGCCCACAGGGCCACCAGATTTCAGCCTGTTTTCTCTGTTCTGTTAAACACACCTCTTTTTCTAGCAGCTGAATGGGAAGGAGGACCCCCCTTTCAGTTGTTATCTTCCTCGAAACTGTTCACTCTAAACGAATTCTCACATTTCCCTTCTGAATCTATCTACCATCTCCCTCTATGTCCAAACTCCTCCTGATAGACAAATTTATTGAGCGCTTAAATGTATACCAGTTACCGTTTGTCAGTGGCATTTAACCCTCACAAATATTATCCACATTACACAGTTAAATATTGAGGCTTAGAGAAAGTAAGAAACTTGCCAAAAGTTGCACACTTAACAAGTGACATGTCTAGGATTCAGGCACAAAAGATTTGAGCCCAGAGGCCATGCTCTTAACCATGAAGTGAAACCCTCTAAACAGGAAGAAGTTAACACCTGTTCAAGGGAAATGGAGGGTCCATACTAGCTCCCTTATTTATACCAGCTGCCCGAGGGGAAAGTTTAACAGAAATGTGTTCCCATTTAATTTTTCTGTTTCTTTAACCATTGAATTAAACAATAACACATCCTCCTTAAATGCAATCTCTCTTTGATTCAAGCTTTCTGATTATTTCAGAAACTTCAGTGAATAGTTTATATCTTCATAATTTTTTTCTTTAATTTCAGAACTTTGTGAGAAGGATAATGCTATTTTCTTTTAAGTGATTAGATAATTTTGTAATTTTCTATGCTAAAAAGTATACTTATACTATAGTATATATAAATTCTATGTATTTAGTGTGTACTTTTGTTAAAGCATTGTAAAATAACAACTGAATTGTACTCAAATAAATACATCATTTTCCTCAACATTGACTTAATGTGCACTATAGTTCATATTTTTTCTGATTAGTTCAGAATTATCAAATTAGAGAATTATCATTTTGAGACTGGTTTTTACTAACTCTAACTTCCATGTTCCTAATTTCCATGTTCCTAATGAATAAGCTAAGCTTTATTTATCCTTAATATTTTCTGACCTCTTCACTTCAATTGAAATCTGGATTGTTTCAAATGATTCCCCTACCATCTCCACCACAAATTTAGCTTTCTCTTTCTCTAGTATAAGAAGAGCCAGCCTGCTTCTTACATTTATGCCACTTTCTGATTATTATTCTATAATCTCTGTATTCCCCTAATTTTAACTTACTGTTAGGAAGTAAAGTTGGCCCTCTCTCTATTCAAACCACTCCTGTATCCTCCAGAACCTGTGCCTACTTCTACTTTCCTGAATGAGGTCAACTACACTTCACCAAGCTTAATGTTTTTTAATTTTAACTAATTAATTTTTAAAAAATTAATTTTATTGAAGTATAGTTGATTTACAGTGTGTTAGTTTTAGGTGTACAGCAAAGTGATTCAGTTATACATATCCATATATCTATTCTTTTTCAGATTCTTTGCTCATATAGGTTCTCATAGACCAAGCTTACCAATTTTATAGTTTCATTGCCTGTCTTCATCTATGCCATGACCTCATTTCTCATTCACATCTCAAAATTAAACTTTCAGAACTCCATTGCAACAACGATCAGTGGTCTAATGAACTTGTATAAGATGACCAGAAGTTGAAGTATTGTAAGCATTAGTAATATAAAAGTCCAACTTCTGTCTGTTCTGCAAATGAATATATGTTTAATACTAAATATGTGTTTAGTACTAAAAGTTTCACCATGGTAGTGTGAGTCTTTCCAAAATTTATTACATTCCTATTATATGCCAAGCACTGACTTACTCTTTGACTTCATTTTCCCCCCAATTTTGTTTTCCAAACACAGAATGACAACTTGGTGAAAAAAACCCTGCGGTATATACCAAATACCAAGATGTGCATCCTCTGCCCATCCTCATTTCTGTATTCCCACTCATCCCATCGTAATTAGATTCTGCCACTTTTCTCCTGAGCCCTCTAATAGTCTCATGTCTACTCACTTCCCATCTCTTCCCCGTCTTTTAATCTCAAATACAGTTCATACATACAGAACGTCACCTGAATGATGTTCATAACTGATGGCTGCTTGCTTTCTTAAGAATGCTTAAAAGATGCAGTGTTGGAAGAGAAAGCTGTCACCACCTGCTGACTTGTGCCCAAAGTCTCAGAGGCTGAAACTTCTGCTTTCATAGATGGGGAGGTCCAGCACAGAAGTGAATTGAAGAAGTGCCATAAAAGAGCTTATGAGCCTTTTAAAGACTTCCCAGGAGATATACACACACACATACACGTACACAAGATGTTCAGTGTGATTTCAGAGAAATTCTCAGAGACCTCATATGTCTCGAACACTGGGTAAGACCTCTGCTTCCAGACATTCTAAAATTTACTCTTGAATAATGCAACCCAGAGAGTGGAGTACTTGGACCAAATTACTTATATCCCTTATAGTATTATTTCTGGCAAATTACCCCATCCGCTTTTGGCTTGCATAACACACAATTACAAGAACTTCTTTTCTATCTATTGGTAGAGGTCCTCTTCCATCACATCCTGTATACCAAGACTATATAAATGCACATAATGTCTTACATATTATTTCATAGGGTTAACAGATACTTGGTGTCCAATGTAGAATAACATGGACTATGGGCTAACAATGTTCTATAAAGAATAAAGTAGTTCTTTGTAAACTAGACTGTTTATATATTTCATACACACGCTTTGTTTCCCAGTTATTCTCTCTTATCACTTAATAAATTCTTTTGATGTCTTTTCTATATCATTTGTACTAAAGTGAAACAAAGCAAGATGTTTTTGATTGCTCCATACCTGGACAAAAGTGTTAGAATGGAAGCCTAGAGGCTGCTATGGTGGTAGCAGTCATAATGAAAATGAGAGAACCCCTAAATGGATGTGGTTTTCCTGCTTCAATTACCTGGAGATTGTTTTCCAGTGCTGACACCAGGATGTTCTGCATTTTGCTTTAGTGAAAGGAATGAGTGTTTCCTCTACAGTTTTAATTATAATTTTGTTTCCTCTAAAATGGCTATGTAATTTCACTGACCATTGAGTTAATACAAAGTGAACTCCTTGGCCTGGCCCTCCAGGCACTCCAACTGTTCTAACCTATCCCTGCTGCTCCATCACCTCCCCTTCTCCTACACATGGGCCTGTGCTGCCATCAAACTGCACAAACCTCTCTTCTCTCAAGTGCTGGGGAGTTTTCTAATCTCTGTGTCACTTTTCATTCTGCTGATTATGTCAGGAATTGGATTTTCTTAGATGCGATGCATACTAAATCTACTTTACATGTATAACATGCTTATATAGTTAGTAAATTTGACAAAAAATTATTAAATGATACCTAATGATGACTACATTATAAAATCATATATATATGCTTTTTCATATATATATTCATGTCTTTCAACACTAACCTCACCCTCTCCATTCTCATAATACTTAAAATATGCTTGCTTTATGTTTTCCAGGCCATTGCATGTGGTGCTCTCTTTGCCTGGACTTCTCTCCTTCCTCCATTCTTCTACTTGCTACCACTTCCCCATGTAATGACCCGATTTGGAGAAGACTTGTTTCTGCTTCTCTTATGGGTTCCCTTAGTACCCTATTCTAAGTTCTATTGATTCAGACTGCATTGTAACTCCCTGTTCATTGTCTTAATTGCTCATTGTGTCCCCAATGCCTATACAGCACCTAACGTTTGGAAAGTACTCAAATAAATGAAAGTTGGTGACATTGAAATACATGCATAACTGGTTTCGAAGAGTTAAATGATCATTGTTATTGAAAGTCATAAAGATACTTACGCCTTTGACCCAGTAATCCAGGAGTCAAAAATTCAAATGCTTTCAGGGTCAAGCAGGTAATCTAAATGTACAATGTTGGCCTGGGGGAAGGCAATGGGAATACAGGTTACTGTACTTGCCTCACCTAAACACATTCAGATTTACACTTTTATAAATACTGTCGATACAAGCCAAACAAACCATAACCCCTGTCTCATTCAAAGAAACAATTCTGTAGAGGAAAAAAATATTCATAATAATATTATTTGTGAATCTATCTGTAATAAGGAAAAAAATGAAGACAAATAGCTAGTACTAGGAATCTGATTAAATTAAATATAGATTGTATCCATTAAATATCATGTATTCTTTAACATTAAAATAATCCCCCAATTGTAATATATGAAAAATGCTTTCGTTATTGGAAATGGTGAAGGAATAACACAAAACCCTGTGTTTGCTGTAATTGCAACCATGTAAAAATGTACATCCTTGTTTAAAATAAAAGGATTATGCAAAATGAAGATAACTATGTTAGGGTGCTCAAAATAGAAATGATTTTTGTAAAGTTCAGCATTTAATAATGCCGTCATTTTTCCAATCCTAGTCTCTGGAGAAAGCTTTGGCAATATCTCTTGGAGTCTTAGAAGATGATACCTAACAAGCAGAACCAGGTTACTTTGGGTAAAAGCTGAAGAATATGAATTGTGGGCTGAGCTACAAATAACATTGTCATAGCAACCTCCAAAGATTTCATAGAAAAGGCATGACTTGGATTTCTCTTTTTTTTTTTTAAGGAAAATGACTAACAAGATCCCTTTTAAAACAGTTCCGATATAGTGCGGGATAAGATACAATAAGTTTGATAAAGAGTTTTGTTGAGAAATTGGGATAAACTGGCATAACCTTGAGATCAGAAGTGAGACTCCCTAGTGTAGCCTTAGCACATTATTTTATGTGTATATTGATTAGTTTTCAGTGACGTAACACTTATGTGATGCCAATCTGCCTTCCCTGCAGATAATATTTATTTAATAATAAAATATTAAGAACAATATAATAATTCTATAATGATAATAATGGTTATTGTTAGTAAAAAAGTTCAATTCTCCTTGTTAAGAGGCATTTAATATATTTCTCTGATTCTTTATAAAGGCTTGATTATCTGTTCTCAGGGTTCTTCTGTGATACTATATATAACCTCCTGGAAACAGAGGACTGTGGAAATACTGATAGTATCAACGGAAATCATTGTAACTTCTTTGGAAAGGGCGTATTCCATCAGTCTCATTGCCTCATTTGTTAAGCTGAATCGCCATCCTCAGTGACAGATCTTTTCAGTGTCCAAACTTCCTGCAAGGATTTATGTATTAACCCCATTCTGTTTGAGTTTAGATCAGGAGTGTCCCTTAGGTTATTTTAGGAACCCAGGTTTCCTGTAGTTTGCAAAAGCTGGCCCAGCCCACTGGCAGAAAATCTGCTTCTGATAGCATAGTCCTGTGGTAACAACTTTGGTATCTTGCACAGATAAGCAGCCTTGATATAGGTCCATGTAGTTAAGGAGGAAGACATTGTCAGTAATTACTTTTACGGGGGAAATTCTAGTTAGCAATTTTTTTCCAGTTCGAGGTAAACATGTAAATCTGGGCTTATCATAAATAGCAATATATCCAAAGTATCATTCTCAGACTACACACAAATTTTTGACTCTAGCTTTCTGTGTAACGTTAGAAAAACAAACAAACAAAAAAGCATAGTCAGATCACCTGTTACCTCAAAATAAGGAGCTGTGTGGCAGCATCAGGAAGCATAATGAGTGAAGCCAGAATTAACAAGCAGCAGGGCTGAGTGTGGAACCCCTGCAGTTCAGGCCTGATCATTGAAACTGGCACCTGATTGCCATTACAAGTAATACCTGTTCACTCAGTTCTTGAAACAATCAAATATATATCGTAAATATCATGGTTCTGCTAACACCTTTTGTATGTTTTCTGAAGCCACTGGTAGAACTAACCTTTTTAACCATCTGCTGAGGACAGAAGTCACGTTATAAGTCAAGTGGAACTTTGAGTTCTATTTCCATTTCTAAACATTTGACCACAAAATTAAACCTCAGATTCTTAAAGAAGAATTCAGTCTTCTGGGTAAGTGGGATCTGTGCACTCGTTCATTCAACAGTTACTGAGCTGCTGCTTCATGTAGAACGTACAAGTGGGTTAAAAGATGTTTGAGGAGATTACTGTCTCTTTAGCCATCCAACTAATCATCACTCATGCTGAAGTTTTGAATCAGAAAAAAAAAAGAGTTGAACCAATATTTGTTAAATTTTGCACACAAATAGCCCTAGGGAGCACAGAAGGGAAGATTTTTTCCATTGAAAAAATGTATGACTTTTCTGAATAAATTAATATGTATCTTAATCATCTATGTTTCAAATGAGGAAAAGATTAATTTAACAGAATCATTCTGTAAAACCCCTACTGCTTTGAATCCTATGAGAACTTGTTGCTAATTTGAGGCTTTCAAATTTAAAGTCATAAGATAAGTTGAGCAGTCAATAACCTTGAAATTTAGGAAAGTGACTGACATGGACTAGCCAGAACGTTTTTTGCAGTAATTTGATTTATAACTCTGCCCTAATCACTCTTAAAAATCAGCTAGACAGTAAAAAGTTCTCTACCTTCAAACCTCTTGATGCAGTTTTGCAGATTAATCTGAATGGGTTGAAAATTTGATGAAAGGATGGAGAGCATCTAAATTTAGTTTTTCTGGATAGCCACACGCAAAAGAATGAGACTAGACCACTATCTTATACCATACATAGATATCAACTCAAAATGGATTAGAGACTCCAATGTAAGATCTGAAACAATAAAACTCCTAGAAGAAAACATAGGCAGTATTCGCTTTGACTTTGGTTTTAGCAATATCTTTCTGCATATGCCTCCTCAGGCAAAGAGACAAAAGCGTAACTAAACAAATGGGACTATTATCAAACTAAAAAGCTTCTGTACAACAAAGGAAACATCAACAAAATGAAAACCTACCAAATGGAGCAGATATTTGCAAATCATGTATCTAATATCCAAAATAGATAAAGAATTCAAGCAACTCAACAACAAAAAAGCTAACAATCCAAATAAAAAACGAGCAGAGAAACTGAATAGATATTTTTCCAAAGAAGGTATATAGATGGCCAACAAGCATGTGAAAAATGTTCAACATCACTAATTATCAGGGAAATGTAAATCAAAACCACAGGGAGATATCACTTCACACCCATTAGAATGGCTATTATCAAAAAGACAAGAAATAAGTGCTGGAGAGGAAGTGAAGAAAAGGGAACCCTTGTGCACTTTTGGTGGGAATGTAAATTAGTGCAGCCACTATGGTAAATCACATGGAGATTCCTCAAAAAGTTAAGAATAGAACTATCATATGATGTAGCTGTTCCACTTGTGGGTGTTTATCCAAGGAATACAAAAACACTAATCTGAAAAGATATATGCACCCCTGTGTTCATCACAGCATTATTTAGAATAGACAAGATGTGGAGACAACCTAAGTGTTCACTGATGGATGAATGGATAAAGAAGATACACACACACTTACAATGGAATAATAGCCATAAAAAGATGAAATCTTGGCATTTGGGACAACATGGATGGACCTTGTGGGTATTATGTTAAGTGAAATAAACCAGATGGAGAAAGACCAATACCATATGATTTAACTCATATGTGGCATATAAAAACAAGCAAAACAAAATGAATGAAGAAACCAAACTGAAACAAATAGATACAGAGAACAGAGTAGTGGTTAGCAGAGGAGAAGTGGGTGGAGGGAGGGCAAGATGGGTAAAGGGGGTCAACAATATGATGACAGTTGACAACTAACCTTTTGGTGGTGAGCACACTGTAGTTTATATAAATGTCAAAATATAATATTATACACATGAACCTTATGTGTTATAAACCCATGAAACTATAAATAAATAAAAATTTAATAAATAAATTTACTTTCATTAACTTATGAAACAGCAACATACTTTGCCCAATTTACTTAGCTTCAGAATTTTCATTTGTACAGTTTGAACCAGAAGAAGTACCTTTTTATTGGTTTATTTTTTTTTCTAAAATTCTAAGACTAAATTGTTATTACAATGTCTTCATAAAATTATTAATAGAATGCCTTCATAATTATCTCACGTAAATATTTAGATAAATAGCTATGTAATAGCTGAATTTTCTCAAACTGTTAAAATATTATTTCTAAAGGTATATTTCAGGTTAAGAAGGATTAAGCTGCAGAGATATAATGTTTGATGATATTTCTCAAGTGATAAGAACTTACTATCAGAAGCATGTAATGTATTAGTACCCTCATTATGGAGTTCAGATTCTCTCTTCAGCAGAAAATGCTCAGGGCATATGTGAGTGATGATAATTTTTTTTTCTATGCCTATATTCCTATAGCATTTCTTATCATGATGTCATTGTGTAACTGCATTTAAAGTGGGCTCTTAGGGACTTCCCTGGTGGCGCAGTGGTTAAGAATCCACCTGTCGGGGCTTCCCTGGTGGCACAGTGGTTGAGAGTCCGCCTGCCGATGCAGGGGACACGGGTTCGTGCCCCGGTCCGGGAAGATCCCACATGCCGGGGAGCGGCTGGGCCCGTGAGCCATGGCTGCTGAGCCTGCGTGTCCGGAGCCTGTGCTCCACAACGGGAGAGGCCACAGCAGTGAGAGGCCCGCGTATAGCAAAAAAAAAAAAAAAAAAGAATCCACCTGTCAATGCGGGGGACACAGGTTTGAGCCCTGGTCCGGGAGGATCCCACATGCCGTGGAGCAACTAAGCCCATGCACCACAACTACTGAGCCCGTGTGCCACAACTACTGAAGCCCACGTGCCTAGAGCCTGTGCTCTGCAACAAGAGAAGGCACCGCAATGAGAAGCCCACGTGCCACAACGAACAGTAGCCCCCACTCCCCGCAACTAGAGAAAGTCCACGTGCAGCAATGAAGACCCAACACAGCCCAAAATAAATAAATTTAAAAAAAAGATGATTCTTTAATAAATCAATCAATCAATAAATAAAGTGTGCTCTTAAGCATTTGCCAATTAAAGAAACTCAACATAAAGACCCAAAGACCCCATCTGAGTTTGCTAAGTGATGCAGTGTTAATAAAACTGTGGCTCATTGGAATCTAGTGTGTTACAGGATTTTTTGCACACTTAGCTCTTCAACTGATTTGGTTTGGATTCTAGTCAAATTACTTGGTACCTTGGTTAAGTGGGCTTGTGAAAAATACCTGATATATACAACCACTTCCTATGGAGCTAATAGCTATGTGTTTGCTAAGTATTTTGTGAGAAGAAAAGATCAGAGAGCAAAGAAAGCTGGATTTCCTTAAAAGCACTGAACTGTAACATGTATGTAAAGACTGGGTAATTACTGGGCAGAAACAGGCCTGCCAGTAAAAGCCAAATATATGCAGCTCCCTTCTTCTGCTGAAAATCTGTCCTAGTTTCATGTTAAATTATATATTAAAAGAATACTGCATTTTTCTATAATGATGTTTTTATAATATAGAGGGTGTTTCTGACCAAAGACTCTACATCCACAATATATGATAAAAGCAAAGGTATAATGATAAAATATCATACTCAACTCATTTAAGTAGTAAAGTATATTCTAAACCTCATAATGGACAAATACAGTCACTGTGAGGTGGTTCTATAAGTCTCTAATATATTTTTAAAAGGTATATATCATGTTCAAACCAATTTCTACTATATCTTAAATTATAACTATATAAAATGAACACATTAACTTTAATGACCACTTATTTACACTAATATAAGTCTGTTCCCCAACAAGAAAGATGTACATATGTATATGGGTGTTTGTATGAGTTAGATAACTGGCATCTTTTAAAAAATTGTTCAAGAAAGTTTGAAGTAATGAATTTTCATGTAGCATGAGGAGGTAATCAAAATCATTCTCCCATATTTCCTTAATTCTAAGGTGCCATATGTTGTATATGTCCTTAAGTTAGTGAAACTTTTTTTGGAAAGAAAAAGCAAGTACACCCAATGCGCACATTAGAAGGAAAATTCTGGCTTTATAAATTTTATAATGAAAAAAAGAAAATGGAGTACATGTTTTTATTTACCTTAGAATTAAATTTGAATTTAAGCTTAATTTCTACAGTAACCTTTAGAAATTTTTATTATGCAGTCTTTCTTGATGATAATTTGTAATTTGCTATGATTGATTTAGAATTTCCAAATTTCCATCCATTTTTAGAATTCAAAATTTTGTCTAAAACCATCAATTATTGGAAATCCTCTCAATGTAGACTGTGCATGAGGCCAGTACCTGAGCTGATCCTCTAGGGAGCTTCATGGAGAGTATAATAAGGGGAGCCCTTGTTGAGTAATTTATAGTTGATTAACATCATCATGAACTGCTCCCAACTTTATTCATGATTCTGAACACTTGAGATAATTGAAATACCAAAAGAACGAGTATAAAGCTATTAGGACGAGTGGATACTTGAGCCTACTCACAGTCTCTTTGAGGCAGAGGCTCATTTTGTGCATAAGTGTAAAGAAATATATTTTTGGAAAAATAATTCTAGTTCCAGTTAGAAGATGGTGAACTCAGAGATTTCATTTATCACTGCTCAAAGTGTTTAGAGCCATTGAAAACATTTCCCCCTAGACATTGACATGATGGACTTATTTTAATCAGCAATTACAAAAGTTGACCAAGTGCCAGGCATCAGTGAGTAGATTATTGGGCAAAAATCAGTTTTTCCCCCTTGTACAAAACCTGGATGCATCCTGTCCAAGGACAGACTTAAACAGGCAAGGGAAAGTTTATTGAAAACGATTGCAATTGGAGAGAGAGATTGGACTAAACTCTGCTGAAACAAAAGGTGGGACAGTTTATCAATTCTGGAGTGAGCTAGTGGACTGGTACTGGAGGACATTAGGAGGAGACTGGTTAATGTGATTAGGCCATCTGTGTTTGCTAATCAGCACTTATTGAAGTTAGACTCTTGCCCTCCCACAGAGAATGCGGTGCTATCTTTCTTGATGATTACATTTCGAAAAATGGCTCCCATGTCCGTGAGAAAGACATTCCTGGGTTGTAAATCTGGCAAGATTACTAGAAGAAGATTTACGTGTCAAAGGGGTGAAAAAAGAATTTGCATGTTTTTTAGAGTAAATGTTCTAAATAAGGGGAGGTCAAGGGCCTCTAAGTCAGGAAGAAACCTGTCTAAAGTTTTATTAAGCTGAAAGGAATGTGAAGGCTGTCTTGGTCAATCTAAACCTTGAACACAGGTAAAGATGTTTGCTAACTCTAGAGAAAAGCCTACAAGTACGGCAAGCTCCTTTACCTTTAATCTCCCATCCTCCCTAATCTGATTTAGATATTTCCCTTGTGTTGTCACAGGCTTACCAATATCACAGAATTTATCAGGTCAAATTGCAATTTTTTGTCTGTTTACTACTCTTGACACTAGACTGTAAGGTAGCTGAGAACAGGGATCCTGTTTACATTTGTAACCACAGGACCTACTGTAATTCCCCTTACCTCAATTAATGCCTGCTAAAATAAACTGAATTCTAAAAAATTAACAGAAAAGTAGCTGAGATAGGAAATAAGAATGTGGGGATTACAAAAAAATTAAGAGCCTTTAGTTTAGTAAAATGAAGATGGTAAGGGAATATGATCAGAAGCCATATATTCCTAGAAGGTATGAAATTTTCTAGTAAATCCTAGAAAACTAGAAGTTGGCCACACCCAGTGGAGATAGGAAAGAGGGCTCACATTTAATGTACACTATATGGTAGACACTATGTTAGCATATCAAATTTAATCCTTTATCTGTGAAGAAAGCACTGCAAACCCTATTTTATAAGTAAGAAAACTGATACCTGGAGTGGCCATATACCACCTACAGAACAGTGAACCAAGATTTAAACACTCACCTTTATGGCCCCAAAGCTGTTAAATTTGGCTGCCTTAAACATAAATTATAATAGTTTAAGTTTAGGAGAGAAAAATGATCAATACTTTTAACTTTGCATATGAGATGATATCCCTAAGAAGGGATCACCCTCAAAATATAAATAGAATCAATAAGTATCAGATGTGTCTTTAAATACTAGAGACAAGCAAGGTTGTAAAGAAAACTGGTGATGTTTGGGGGTACCTTGCAAAACTTTTGAAGGTGGTGTCACCACAAGGAGACTCTGTCTCTTGGTAGCACCATCAGCTCTGCTTCTGGATTGGATGGATTTTGAGATGACATTAGAAGTGCTCTTCTCTTAGAGTTAGGACATTCTCGGATTCTTTAGTAATGAAATACCTTTGATTCTTTGCTTTATCACCAAAAAAGATGGTTTAAAGGAACAACCTTTTTGTTTTTCCAGATACACACTGAGAATGCTATTTACTAACTCTCACTACATGCTAGAGATATGATGGTAGTCCCCTTATATATCACAGTATACCGTACAGAAAATATTAAGGATACTGGCATCAGTCCCATATGGTTAAATAAGCTATTTAAAGGAGGATATTCCTGAACTGGAGAGGGATGTCTGAGACAAGAGCAAGCAGGATGAGGATTTATTCAACAATTTAGTTTTCTCTGGAAGCCTGATAAAATTCAAATACCCATGTCTCGCTTACATGGGACTTATTTTTCAACATAATATGGCTTGACAATTTTTCTTAAGAATTTGGGATGAGAAGGAAAAACATAATAATTTAATCTAGTCAATAAAAGGAATATTGATGTTCCTCATATTTCTTTGAAGTCCTTTGGTAAATTTCTTGACTTGTCATCTGACTGACTTTTACCCTTTTCTAGAAAAAAAGCATACCGGGAGGAAGTAAGACCTAGTGCTTTTTAGTGTACTCTTGGCATTCTTCCAACTCTTCTGGAAAACATCATTCTGTCACTTATATTCCTGTTGAACTGTAAGTTGAAATGAAGAACCCTCTTACCCAGCCTCTTACACAAAAGTATCATGATATTCTTTAAAAGACCCTATCCAAACAGACACATTTTAAATAATTATTAGTTCATCATCATGACCCAACAAGACTGCAAGGTTGCTTAGCAACAGAATCAGGCACTCTTAACAGGAACATGCATGGGAACAATGGTGAAAAGTGAT
The DNA here is from genome assembly GCF_964341445.2 of Mesoplodon mirus. Classification (NCBI taxonomy): domain Eukaryota; kingdom Metazoa; phylum Chordata; class Mammalia; order Artiodactyla; family Ziphiidae; genus Mesoplodon; species Mesoplodon mirus. The sequence continues at coordinate 1,255,337 of NW_028295808.1, read as the reverse complement.
GGAGATCTTACAAAGGCAAATTCTTTGAATTAAATCTTTGTGAAAAGACATCACGGGACTTAAATGTAAGGCCAGAAACTATCAAACTCTTAGAGGAAAACATAGGTAGAACACTCTATGACATAAATCACAGCAAGATCCTTTTGGAACCATCTCCTAGAGAAATGGAAATAAAAACACAGATAAACAAATGGGACCTAATGAAACTTCAAAGTTTTTGCACAGCAAAGGAAACCATAAACAAGACCAAAAGAACACCCTCAGAATGGAGAAAATATTTGCAAATGAAGCAACTGACAAAGGATTAATCCCCAAAATTTATAAACAGCTCATGCAGCTCAATAGCAAAAAAACACACAACCCAATCCAAAAATGGGCAGAAGACTTAAATAGGCATTTCTCCAAAGAAGATATACAGACTGCCAACAAACACATGAAAGAATGCTCCACATCATTAATCATTAGAGAAATGCAAATCAAAACTACAATGAGATATCATCTCACACCAGTCAGAATGGCCATCATCAAGAAATCTAGAAACAATAAATGCTGGACAGGGTGTGGAGAAAAGGGAACACTCTTGCACTGCTGGTGGGAATGTGAATTGGTACAGCCACTATGGAGAACGGTATGGAGGTTCCTTAAAAAACTAAAAATAGAACTACCATATGACCCAGCAATCCCACTACTGGGCATATACCCTGAGAAAACCATAATTCAAAAAGAGACATGGACCAAAATGTTCATTGCAGCTCTATTCACAATAGCCCGGAGCTGGAAACAACCTAAGTGTCCATCATCGGATGAATGGATAAAGAAGATGTGGCACATATATACAATGGAATATTACTCAGCCATAAAAAGAAACGAAACTGAGCTATTTGTAATGAGGTGGATAGACCTAGAGTCTGTCATACAGAGTGAAGTAAGTCAGAAAGGGAAAGACAAATACCGTATGCTAACACATATATACGGAATTTTTAAAAAAATGTCATGAAGAACCTAGGGGTAAAACGGGAATAAAGACACAGACCTACTTGAGAATGGACTTGAGGATATGGGGAGGGAGAAGGGTAAGCTGTGACAAAGCGAAAGAGAGGCATGGACATATATACACTACCAAACGTAAGGTAGATAGATAGTGGGAAGCAGCCGCAGAGCACAGGGAGATCAGCTCGGTGCTTTGTGACCGCCTGGAGGGGTGGGATGGGGAGGGTGGGAGGGAGGGAGATGCATGAGGGAAGGGATGTGGGAACAGATGTATATGTATGACTGATTCACTTTGTTATAAAGCAGAAACTAATAAAAAATATATAAATTAAAAAAAAATAAAAAATAAAATAAAATTAAAAAAAAAAGACATCACGGGGAAAATGAGTTTTTTAAGCTAAGAATTGTTTCCTGAGATTGATACATTATTTCATAGCTAAACATCAACCACTTTCCATAGAATATATAGAACAATGGAACTTTTAGTCTTTACATAATTTAGGGCACTTACAAAACATTATTTATCAGTGTTAGCTTGAAAATGAATAGTATTTCTGTGTTGTCCCATTATCTTTAAAACTGTATAGATACATAAAGAAAGGAAGTTACTTACAAAAATAAATACTGCAAATGTATTTGATTAATGACGTTCTATTTTTATGTCATACATAGACTATAAAAAATTGTATTCTTTTAAATTTGAACAAGATATAATATATATATATATATATATATATATATACACACACATACATACATACACACAAACATGCATTATCTATCTAATTCCCATTTCCAGTGGAAAAAGAAAAGAAAAGAAAAGAAAAAGCCTGCAAAGCATTGTCTCTTTGGGACTCCTAGATGGACTAATTTTTGACTAGTTTGACTGAATGGGCTGATTTTATACTACAATACCTGTAAAGGCACTAACTTGCTTCTATTAGTAAATGGAAGAAAATCCAGTACATATGGGCTCTGTTGATGCAATATGTAAACACCCAGCAAGTTCAAAGAGTAAGCTCAACATCCTGGCAGAAGACCTCAACTTTGACCCTAGTCCCATCTCTGGTTTGGACAATTCACTTAACCACCATAGACTTCATATTCCTCATCTATAAAAGGAGGCCTCCAAGATTATTTTCAGCTCTAAAATTCCTAAAGTTCATGTCCGTCAACTCTAAGTAGTATCATTCTTTTTTCTCACAGAAGAATTGTTTGTTTTACTGCATTGGTTATTTGACTACTGTCTTTATGTAAATACTAGAAGTAGCAGGCTTGTTCGCCAATACATTCAGGTATCAGGCAGAAAATTTTCAATACTGGGTTTTTGTTTGTTTCTTTCTTCATGGCTGATTGCATGTTGCAGAGCTGATTTTTAGTTTCTGGAAGTTAAAAACATGCAGGTGTAGATATAATATGCTGCAGCCATTTATATCACCAGCCATAATGTTTTAAAACAACTGGCTTTTTTGCATAGTCTTTAGAAGAGGGTTAGATGAGCACTTCTGTTTTCCTTTTCTTGAGAAGTTTTATAAAAACACCAAAAGGTCATCTTTAAAATGTCAGACAAGATTAACAACAAAATCTTGGAAGACAGCCAGTCCACCAAGGAAACAAACCCAAAGGACTCTTTACAGATGCAAATCTTAAATAAGCAACAGAACCTGAGAGTGGGGTGAGGGCAGGGGAGAGAAATACTTTGTAGCAAAGAAATACATTCAAGAGATGCCTCGTGGCATTGAACTGTTGGAAAGGAGTAGCAGTAAACAAACCTGGCCCCTAGCAATTGCTAAAGGGCACATTCATTAGGAAGTTGGAAGCAAGAAGCCTAAGATCATGAGTCAGAGAAGCAGAATCATGAGCCACACCCACACTGGGTTCTATATGCTATTGTTAAAACAAAGAGAAGTTGATGTAAATATTTTAATTGCAAGGAATTGAAAAAGTGGTTATTAATCCCACTAGTTGATGCCAGGCCAGGTTTCTGATTATACAGCTGAGGATGTAGCTCTATAGTCCTGACAGCTGGGTAGTAGAGAAGATGCAGTTTTCTTCCCACAAAAATACCACTTCTCCTACTAACAATTCTAAAGGGAGAGAAAGCCTTTAACAGAGAACACATTAAAGGAGAGTCACAGTTATTTAAAACCAGAAACTTAAATATTGATGGAAGAAGCAAGTAGGTTTAGGAAGAGAGCAAGCTACAGAAATTGATAAAAGCTTTGCACTTTTAGTTGAAATTTTTTAAATTATAAACAGAAATGGAGAATTCTCTGCCATTTGTATTTTATCCAGTATTCAACTAAGTGGCCTATTTGTTTAGTAGGATGAAAAGTATCTTGCTGGCAAATGTGGAAACTAATACTGAAACAAAACTATAAGGCAGAGACATATTTTTGTAGCAAAGGATTTCACCAGCTTTGTCAGGGTTGACACAAGAATCATATTATAGGGGCTTCCCTGGTGGCGCAGTGGTTGAGAGTCCGCCTGCCGATGCAGGGGACACGGGTTCGAGCCCTGGTCCGGGAAGATCCCGCATGCCGCGGAGCAACTAAGCCCGTGCACCACAACTGCTGAGCCTGCGCTCTAGATCCCGCGAGCCACAACTACTGAGCCCACGTGCCACAACTGCTGAAGCCCGTGTGCCTAGAGCCCGTGCTCCGCAACAGGAGAAGCCACCGCAATGAGAGGCCCGCGCACCGCAACGAAGAGTAGCCCTTGCTCGCTACAACTAGAGGAAGCCCGCACGCAACAACGAAGACCCAACACAGCCAAAAATAAATAAATAAAATAAATTTAAAAAAAAATCATATTATAGTTATACTTAATATAAATGTTAGATTATGTAATACATACATGTATATTCAGTAGAAATAGTCAATAAATTGTACATAATGTACTACAGTAGTAAATGTTAGGTTCTTTTCAATGAATACTTTGTAGTGTTTTTGCGATCTTTATAAACAATCTGGTTTTTAAATAAATACTATTTCAAATTTGGGGAATGAGAAGTTTAAAATAAGATGAACCAGATTTCTACAATCCATTTTCTGATGCTCAAAGTGGGCAGAGTACAAAATGGAGCATGGCTGAGGCCATGTGGTCATCTGTGTGTTCCTTGCACTGTTTGAATTTTATTATACATCCGTGATATGCAGGGGCACAAATCACTCATAGGTTATGCTTTTTAGGCAAACTTTTACACACGAATAACAACTAATTAGAATAGACCTTAGCAAAACCGTGATGTTTGCTTGTTTCATCAAGCTCCACTTTCTGAGTTTCCCCTGTGAGTCTATTTATTGCTCTGTCTTCTCTATTCCCTAATACCCTCTGCAGAACACTTATGCCCTCAAGTTCTCTTCCCTCTTGCACATCATCAAAACTTGCTTTTGGATCATTCAGGCTGAGGTAAAAATGACTACGATCTTAAAGCACAACCAGTATTTGAATTTTAATGGGAAAAAAAGATTTAAGTTAAAGGGATGAGATTCTGAGATAAAAGGATGAGAGTTGAGTGCCAACCATCAGTTAGTAGATGAGAAGACATTTTTAGGCATCAAAGCTTTTCCGCGGGCTTCCCTGGTGGCGCAGTGGTTGAGAGTCCGCCTGCCGATGCAGGGAACACGGGTTCATGCCCTGGTCTGGGAAGATCCCACATGCCGCGGAGCGGCTGGTCCCGTGAGCCATGGCCACTAAGCCTGCACGTCCGGAGCCTGTGCTCTGTAACAGGAGAGGCCACAACAGTGAGAGGCCTGCATACCACACACACACACACAAAAATGCCCAGATAAAACATTTCATTTTCCCATTAGAGAAATGCAAATCAAAACTACAATGAGGTATCACCTCACATTAGTCAGAATGGTCATCATCACAAAATGTCCAAACAATAAATACTGGAGAGGGTGTGGAGAAAAGGGATCCCTCTTGCACTGTTGGTGGGAATGTAAATTGATACAGCCACTATGGAGAACAGTATGGGGGTTCCTAAAAAACTAAAAATAGAACTACTATATTACCCAACAATCCCACTATTGGGCATATACCCAGAGAAAACCATAATTCAAAAAGATGCATGCACCCCAATGTTCACTGCAGCACTACTTACAATAGCCAGGACACGGAAGCAAACTAAGTGTCCATCAACAGAGGAATGGATAAAGAAGAAGTGGTACATATATACAATAGAATATTACTCAGCCATAAAGTGGAACGAAAACGGGTCATTTGTAGAGACGTGGATGGACCTAGAGTGTGTCATACAGAGTGAAGTAAGTCAGAAAGAGAAAAACAAATATTGTATACTAACACATGTATGTGGAATCTAAAAAAATGATATAGATGATCTTATTTGCAAAGGAGAAATAGAAACACAGACATAGAGAAAAAATATATGGATACCAAGGGAGAAGCAGGGAGTGAGACGAATTGGGAGATTGGGATTGACATACATATACTATTGATACTATGTATAAAATAGATAACTAATGAGAACCTACTGTATAGCACAGGGAACTCTACTCAGTTCTCTGTGGTGACCTAAATGGGAAGGAAATCCAAAGTAGAGGGGATATATGTATAGGTATAGCTGATTCACTTTGCTGTACACCTGAAACTAACACAAGAGTGTAAAACAACTATATTCCAATAATTTTTTTTAATTAAAAATAGAAAAATATGGGGAAAAATCAGGGATTTAGGGGGAAAAATTTAAAGAATCATTACCATATGAAAAAGTGATTAGTGTCACTAATGATAAGGAACGTACAAATTGAAAGCACAGAGAGATCTCACTAAGAGATGGCAGGGAAGTAGCACAACTGTTACACACATTAGTGTTCTGTTGGGTGAATATGGTGATCCAAGAGATTAAGAAAATATTTTTTTTTAAATGGGGGAAAGCAGAGCCTTTTTTATTTTATTTATTTATTTATTTATTGCGGTACGCGGGCCTCTCACTGTTGTGGCCTCTCCCGTTGCAGAGCACAGGCTCCGGACGTGCAGGCTCAGCGGCCATGGCTCACGGGCCCAGCTGCTCCGCGGCACGTGGGATCTTCCCGGACCAGGGCACGAACCCGTGTCCCCTGCATCGGCAGGCGGACTCTCAACCACTGAGCCACCAGGGAAGCCCCAAGAAAATAATTTGGCACAATCGAATTTTTAAAAACTGAAAATATCACACTATGATGCAGACATTGTTATTAGTTGTTTGCCTAACTGTTCTTGCATGTTTAACACTAGGAGATATGTCAAAAAAAACAGAAAAATAACCCATAAATTCTCTCAATTTATTTGGTAAAGCTTAAATTCATAGCAAACAAATTTTAAATGCAAAACTGAAGATAGTGGTTACCTCTGAGGGGATCAGAAAAGAGGAAAGATCACCAGAGTCATGCAAGTGATATCAAGGTAAGAGTCATGTTCAGTTCTTAGACTGAATGGTGAGTCTTTGAAAAGATAATCTGGAAAATTAGAAGTCACTGCCTCTACTCTCAAGGTCAGAAAATACGTAAGAGACCCAGAGAGATTTTTTTTACCACACGTGGTTGCAATTTTATAGATAATAAAAAATGAAATCTCATTCTTGCCATTAAATCAATGTTATTTTTTGAATTTGAAGAAAAATGAAGCTATATAAATTTTTACAGTGGTGAACCCTGTAAAACTGCTCCTTTGAACATTACAGTGGTAATTTCAAGTCTTTAAAACACAAGTTTGAAGAGATAGGAAAATCCATTACATGCTCTTTCATACTTTCATGTAAATTAATATGAAAACAGCTTTATTAAGTTGTTTATATAATAAAATGCACATATTATAGTATGCAATTTGATGAGTTTTGATGTATGTATAAAACCATGAAACTATCACCACAATCAAAATAATAAACAGATCTGTTGACAAAAAAGTTTCCTCGTGGTCTTTTTAATGTATTCTTTCCAACTCTACCTACCCCTCTAATCCCGGGCAACAACTAATCTGTTGTCACCATGCAATAATTTGCATTTTTCTAGAATTTCGTATATGTTCAATTCCACCATATATACCCTTTTTGTCTGTCTTCTTTCTGTCAGCATATGTGAGATTTATTCATGTTGTGTATGTCAATAATTCATTCCTTTTTGTCATTTTATTACTTTTTATGAATATAGTACAGTTTATTTACCCCTTTGCTTATTGTTCATTAAACTTTTTTTGACCATATTTAGTTTGTCTTTAATTACATCCAATTTATTTTCATCTTGGACATTGTAATTTTCATCTCTAGAAATTTGAAAGTCTGTTTTGCATTACTTTTTTTCTTTGTTTCTACTTCCTTTTGGACATAGGCAGTACAGGTATAATAATTGTTTTAATATCAGTGCTTACTACTTCTAACACTTCCTTGGTAACTTTTCATTGGTTTTCTAACACTGTGAATTTTACATAGTGAGTGTTAGATATATTTATTTCTATAAACATTCTTATGCTTAATTTTGAGATTTATTAAAATTCCTTAGGAATGTTTTGATCCTCTGGATCTGGTTTATAAGATTTGTTATTTGGAACTTTTGCAGTTTTGTTGTAGGCTAATTTTTTCCCACTACTGAGGCAAAACCCTTCTGTGTACAGCACCCTGTAAACTTTGAGGTTTTCCAGTCGGGAAGGTGGGGTGAGAACATGCACTATGACTGTCTTTGTGTGAATGCCATGCCTTGTTACACCCAATCCTTGAGGTGGTTTTCCCTAACCTCAGACACATGCCCTGATCAGCACTTAGCCAAATGCTGGAGGGGAGCACTCTGCTGCCATCTGGAATTCTCTCTCTGTGCAGCCCTGTCACTGTTCCTCTGACCTACGAATTCTAGTCTTGGTTTCTCTGAATTCTCAGCTCTCTCTCCTCAACTCATTCCTCAGTCCCCATCTGCACTCAAGATCTGTCTGAAATCAGAAGGACTGACACCAACATGCACTGCAATGCATTATCTTATGTAAAATTGGGTTTAAAACAATAATTTACAATTAAGGATGCTTATAATACTAGTGATAAGTTTCTTACAGTAGTAACAATTACACACAGTAGGTAATATGTTCAAAGGGCAATTTTCATCTAATAGTCACGTTATTTCAAATCATTTTTGGAGTCATTCCAAACATGTTAAATACTATCTCAAATGTAGTAAGTTTTCTTTCTATATAGGACAAGTAATAACTGTCTTATACATATGTATATATCAGACAAATATGAATTGATCTTTTTTCTAGGGTATACTCATATATTACATAAGTTTAACTATACAATAATTGTTCTTTACTAATTTCCCCCTTTTCAATAAGAAAATGTTATATTTCCTTACATATATTTTTATATATTTTATATATACTGCAAATATGTATTTATATATAGTCTTATGATGTATATGTGTATATATACATAGACTAGAAACATATATATATATATATATACATAAAATACATATACATACACACATAGACTAGAAACAATTAATTGCATCAATTGATAAAACACTAAACTCAGGAAAATCTAACGCTTCTCTAACAGTGCTCTGTACCTCCTCTCTCTCTCAGCATACAAATTAGGCAATTTTATATTAAGTCAACTTCTAGATCAAAGCATTCATCGCTTAGCCAGAGGAACTATTTTTGGCACAAACTTCCTTTCACTTCTACAGATGGTTCCATATTGAAACTGTTCTTTTGTTCCAATCTCAAACACTATATTAAACAAACTTGTAACATGTTTAAGATACCTTATTATTTGATAGTTTGTGTTGGGGCCACTCAAAGTATATTTGTAGTCATGAAAGACACTGAGACGCTTGACCCAAGGGTTAAAAATTTCCAGAATCTCTAGTGACAGGATGAGATAGCATTTACTGAAAAGCTACCCAGCTGCAGCCTACCACTTCATTTACACATCACAATAGCTCTGAAAAGTAAACAGGATTTTCCCAGTTAGAGATGAAGAACTGTAAATTAAAAGTCAAGGAGTCTACCTTTGGTAAGCGATGAACGAAGAGCCTTGCTGAGATTTTAATCCAGCTGTATTTTGGAGCAACATGGATGGACCTAGAGGTTGTCATACTAAGTGAAGCCAGACAGAGAAAGACAAGTATAAGATATTGCTTATATGTGGAATCAAAAAAAAGAAGATACAAATGAACTTATATATGAAACAGAAACAGACCCACAGACATGGAAAACAAACTTATGGTTACCAAAGGGGAAAGAGGGAGGGAATAAAGTAGGAGTTGGGGATTAAAATATACACACCACCATATATAAATTATACAACTAACAAGGCCCTACTATATACCACAGAGAACTATACTCAATAATTTTTAATAACTTATAAGGGAAAAGAATCTGAAAAAAATTAGGTATATATGTATGTATAACTGAATCACTTTGCTGTATACCTAAAGCTAACACAACATTGTAAATCAACTATACTTCAATAAAAATTAATTAATTAATTAAAAAATAAACCAAAAAGCTCTAAATGGCATACAGGTAATTTGACTCAAGGTAGAGTGAGCAATAACTGAAGTATCAAAATTTATATAACTCCACTACATAAGCCTCTTCGAATGATCTCTGCTCCCTATCAGCTCTGTGTTCCTACCTCTATCTTTAGTCTCAGGCCTAGGTCTAATGTCAAACAGTGCACAGTATATTGGAAAGAGGGTGGATTTTGGAGTCTGAGAGTATGAAAATCTCAGTTTTATTTTTTTAATAGCCATGTGAGTGTTATGAACTTAATATTGTCCTCCTAAATTTTTTTGTTGAAGTCTTAATTCCTAATAGCTTACAATGTGACTGTATTTCTCGATAGGGCCTTTAAAGAGAAAATTAAGATTCAATGAGTTTATATGGGTGGGCCCTAATGCAATGTGACTGGTGTCCTTATAAGAAGAGGAAGAGTCACTAGGGATGTATCTGCACAGAGAAAAAGCCATTAGAGAACCCAGTGAGAAGGCAGCCCTCTCCAAGCCAAGGACAGAGGGCTCAGGAGAAACCAACTCAATCTTGTACTTCAGCCTCCAGAGAAAATAAGAGTTCTGTCTTTTGAACAGCTTAGTCTGTGGTATTTTGTGATGGCAGCCCTAGCAAACTAAGACAAGACCTTAAAACATTTTACATGACCTCTTTGAATCTAAATTTCCTTAGTTATTATTATAGTTTATAATGATAATAGATTGTATTGACTAATAAGTGAAATAATCTAGAGTGCAATGATGTACATATTCATAAATCTTATTTTCTCCTGGTATGTTTTTCTTGTGACTTCCAACTCCAATAAACTACTCATTAAGCTCATTCTCAGCAGTGGTTCATGAAACAAATCTAAGGGCAGAGAAAATAGGAAGAGAAATTAATAGTCAAAAGCATCTCGAGAAAGTTCACTTGCATAAAATTCACAAAACATTATTATTATTTTTACTTTCCTCAAGTTCTGGTCATCTCATTCTTGATGAATATGTCTGTGAGAATATTATTTTTTTCTTTAAATGGAAAATTTCAAAATGGATAAACCCTTAGCATTTCTTAAATTCGGACAATATTTGAGTGAGTAAATATAAAATGAAAAATGATTTCATCTTATTGTATAAGCAATTAATGCGTTTTTTTTTGTTTCTCTTTTTTTTTTTTTTTTGGTCTCACAGATTTACATACCAATTTGTTTGTGTTCCTGAATCTTCTCCTTCAAACTTTTGAGTCATATTCAATTGTGTTGTCTACTCAACAGAAGGGATCTTTCTCTGCCCCAATTTGCTTCACTCCATAGTCCCACAGACGCCTTACAGTTTTTGGGGTTTTTTTTTGGCAAAAATCTGATAATCATGATTAACCCCTCACTTTCTTTCACTTCCTATTTCACATCTGCTAGTTCAACCATCAGAATATCACCACCATCCCCACCTCCACCTCTACCAATTCTAAATTCAAATCTCCCCTGAATTATTTTTATTTATTTATTTATTTTGCGGTACGCGGGCCTCTCACTGTTGTGGCCTCTCCCGTTGCGGAGCACAGGCTCCGGATGCGCAGGCTCAGCGGCCATAGCTCATGGGCCCAGCCGCACCGCAGCATGTGGGATCCCGGACCGGGGCATGAACCCGTGTCCCCTGCATCGGCAGGCGGACTCTCAACCACTGTGCCACCAGGGAAGCCCTCCCCCGAATTATTTTATTAGCATTAGCTGTTAATTATTTTAATAGATACACAGCTGCTACTTCCCTTTCCCTCTTTCTCACCCTTTCCTTACCTTCAGTTCTTTTCAGGCCTTGAACCAGGAACTCTTCAAGGGATCAGACCACACACCTCCACTCTCCACTAGGAAGTGAGCTTTGCCTCACAAGTCAGGTCCTGCACGTGCTTTCTTTCTGTCCATCAATTTCCCCAAACCAGGTTGAATCCCCACTTGATCTCCATCTCCTAATTGAAGGAAGGGAGAAGACGGGAACTAATATTTATTATTTTCATCTGGGGATTCTAGGCTAGCTTCCTTATATATGTTAATCTTTACATACATGATATTATTATACTCATTTTACAGGCAAATGAAACTAATAAGTGCCTGGGATATTTGCATGACTATGTTAACAAGTGTTAACCTAGCCAACGAGTAGCAGTACTAGAATTCAAACCCAGATAAATCTGGGGCCAACTTCCAAGTCATTTCTACCTTGTGTTTCTTTGAAGGCATACATTAGCACTTTTTGTTGGCCACCCTGGGATCCCAGAATGACTGTTTGGGCAGGTAGCAAGAGGATATGTTTAGGAAGCAGAAAAAAACAGAATTTGTGGACCATTTCTTCAACTGTAAAATAGAAATAAAAATTCCTAACAGTTCTTTTAAATAATAAAATCAAAGAATTTAGTACTGTTTTTAGGAAAGAATAAACACACATATGCAAATAGATACACACCTGTTATTTCTCTTCCCTCTTTCTCATTAAAAAAAATTCTAAAGTATCACTTAGGGATGGAGAGTTGAGGTGTGTGGCCTGAACGCAGAGTTCCTGGTTCAAGGTAAATACATACACACACAGCAAATTAAGTCACTGCCAGTTGTCCTTTTGGTGACCCCTCCAACTTCACTGCCTACCACCTTACTTTGTCTTCATCCACTACATTGACTTCCTCACACTTCCAGGCACACACAATGCCCCTTGGGGCCTTTACTTTATTGATTGATTGATTGATTTAATCTATTTATTTATTTGTTTATTTATCTATCTATCTTAGGCCTTCTCTTTATTCACCTATCTATCTTACGCCTTCTCTTTACTTATTTACTTATTTATTTATCTATCTATCTTAGGCCTTCTCTTTATCTTAGGCCTTCTATTCATTTATTTATTTATCTATCTTAGGTCTTCTCTTTATTTATTTGTCTATTTACTTATTTATTTATTTAGTTCCCGTATATTTTTTGGCTGCGTCAGGTCCTAGTTGCAGCACGCGTGATCTTTTCGTTGTGGAGTGTGGGCTTCTCTCTAGTTGTGGCTCACGGGCACCAGGGTGCATGGGGTCTGTAGTTTGCGGCCCTCAGGCTCTCTAGTTGAAGCACGCAAGCTCAGTATTTGAGGTGCGCGGGCTTAGTTGCCCCGCAGCGTGTGGGATCTTAGCTCCCCGACCAGGGATCGAACGTGTGTCCCCTGCATTGGAAGGCAGATTCTTTACCACTGGACCAGCAGGAAGGTTCAGGACCTTTGCTTTAGGTATCCGCTCTGCCTGCCAAGTTTATCCTGGAGCCTTGGCTTGTTCATTTAATTTCTTCCAATGCCTTTTCAAAGGTAGCTTTATTAGAGAAGTTACCCTACATTATTCTATTAAAATAGCTCACCACATCTCACCACAGGGACTGTTACCCTAACTTATGTTTGTCCCCTAACTTTCATCACAATCTAACACACAACATGTTTACTTTTTTTTCCCCACAAATATCTGTCTTCTCAAAAGAATTCTTGTACCATAAGGTAAAGGGGTCTCTTTATGTTTTATTTACTTCTAGATCCCAAATGGCTAGATTAGTGCCTAGGGCCTCTTAGCTGATAAATAAATACTCACTGGATAAACTTAATGAAATAATCAAATATTTATATTTGTTACTGTGCAAATAAAGACTTTAAAAAATAAGATCAGTAAATCTCTGGCCACTTCATCTGACAATTGTATCTTCTTCTTTTGTCTTTGTCATATTAAGGACTTTTAGTAGAAGCCTCAGCTGATTGATCATTTGCAGTAGAGGTCAAAATTGCAATTATTTAATTCCACAGATTGCCTTGGAGGGCAATGAAACAGAAAATTGATGCTGCTTGATCTTTTACACAGTTGTTCCTTTATGAAAAATAAACCTTAAAAAATGCTGTTGTGGAATATAGTAAAGTGCTCTGAATATTTACAATTGTAAGAAAATGTCCAAGAATGGTGTATATGGCAAGTATTTCTATGTTGTACACAGTTTATTAAAATTTAATAAAATACCATTTGTTATCATTTTTTTAAAAATGTCCAAAAGGTTTCAAAAATTGGTAATTTTTCTTAATCTCTCTGCTTTCAATATTGTTTGCAAACTAGAGTTTTTAAATTTAGTTATGATAAATACAATATCTTTTAAGGAATCCCTTTGACTTATGGACCACACCTTATTTTTTATATTATTTCAATATTAAAAAAGAATCACTGGCCCTTTGGCTCTGATCAATTAGATAAAAAATTCTGACTCCCTTTTTTTAAATCTGTCTAATTTTTGTATGGTTTTATGATAAGGCAAGTTTTAGGGCAATATTTATCTTGAAGATATTTGAGCTGTTAAAGTTTCCACTTTTCTTAGAAATGTGTTTTCCACTACCAAGAAGGGAGCACTGAGGAGTACAGGGACATTTTAGTTTATTATTCTTTTTCTTTTCTTTTTTCCAGTGGAATTTCTCAGCAGAGTTGGAAATTCCCCAGATTTATAAAACATTAATATTCAATGTATAATAAATGATTATGCTGCAAAATCCAATCACATAGGAATTGAAAAATACCCTTTCTCCGTTAAAACTTTTTTTAGGAATGGAGAGTTTATAAAGGATTATCTCTTGAGTGCAGGAGAAAAATCATGCCCCACACTCCATAACCAAAAAATAGCATTATCAAGGCAAACACCATTATTCAGTGTAATGAAGATAAGGCTGAGAATTCACAGGACAAATTCTATGAAAAAGTTAAATCATTTATGGCATTTCTATTGCAGTGGAAGAGAGCTCAGCTACATATATGTATATATATTACCATCCAATTAGATCTATCATTTGGTGGTGTCAAAGAAAATTTTGATGTGACAGAAGAACTCTTAAACATGATGCCCATGACAAGCACGACTGTGTTCTGGGGTTTAATTAAGTCTTTTTTTTTTTTTGGCACACTGCATGGCTTGTGGGATCTTAGTTCCCCAACCAGGGATTGAACGCAGGTCCTCAGTAGTGAAAGCGTGGAGTCCTAACCACTGGACTGCCAGGGAATTCCCGTAATGTCTTAACAATGCTAATATGAAAGTAGTCAAATTTAGGACATATGACTACTGAGAGTGCTCCCCAAATGGTCGAAGCTGTTAGACCATTAATTTAAACTGAGGTGGCAACATTTTTCAAGGACATGGAACTTAAGTCAGTTCCTTGCATGACTGACCCAGAGTTACCCTCCACTAGAAAATTAAAATAGAAGACATACTGTTTGTAATAATTAAGTCTATGAACTTTGTGCCCTCCTAGGGCCAGACCACTGGCAATGCAGTTATGGTTGATGGATTAGATGAACAATAACAATCTGCTTACACATTGAGATTAAGATGCTTCAGAAGTGGCATGTTCTGGAAACAAGTGAAATTTTAAGAATTCAGTTCATTTGAATAGTTAACAATAAACAGTGGAGCAAAGTCTTGAACTCTGCAATTTCATTTATCATACTGATCTCAGTTTCATCAAATCAGAGTCATGACCAAACTAAATTACAAAATAGTGGGGTTAAAACTTATCCTTCTTCTCCCTCCCACCAAAAAAAAAAAAAAACAGCTTAAAAATTCTTCAGGCCACTGTTCTCAATATTGAAAGTTTGTAAAAAGACGTACAACTGTGAAGTTACTGAATTGAAATTTAAATACTGTGCTGAAAGCTAAATATGGTAATGATGCAGAAATAGAGGAATTCTATCTTTATGTAACTGAGTTTTTTTAATTAATTTAAAATTAAAATAATTATCCTAGTTCTATCAATATTTGGAATTACATTCTAAATTCCTTCCCCTTGATAAAATAAAAGAATGAAATTATTATATACAATTAAAGGTAAAAGAGTTTACTATAGGCCAGATACTCTTATTGTTATTTATATGTTCCATGATAATCTAACTGAATTTTAACAATTCTGTGAGGTAGATGGTATTATTATCTCCATCTTATCTATAAGGCTACTGAAGCACATGCTAAGTAGTTAGCCTATGTCTCACAAGGAGCAAAATGTAGGGTTAGAATTTGAATCTAGACAATCTGGTTCTAGGATAAACGTTTTCAGGTACTAGACAATAGCTACATTACTAAATAAATTAATAAATAAATAGGGTCTGCATCCAAATTAAAGTAAAAAATAATTAATACAATTCCATTTCTGGGCTTCCCTGGTGGCGCAGTGGTTAAGAATCCACCTGCCAATGCAGGGGACATGGGTTCGAGCCCTGGCCTGGGAAGATCTCACATGCCACAGAGCAACCAAGCTCGTGTGCCAAAACTACTGAGCCTGCGCTCTAGGGCCTGTGAGCCTCACCTACTGAGCCCACGTGCCACAGCTACTGAAGCCCGTGCGCCTAGAGCCTGAGCTCCGCAATAAGAGAAGCCACCGCAATGAGAAGCCCGTGCACCGCAATGAAGAGTAGCCCGAGCTCACCGCAACTAAAGCCCGTGCGCAGCAACAAAGACCCATCGCAGCCAAAAATAAAATAAATTTATTAAAAAAAGAAAACTTCATTTCACGAGAAACCACTAAGCACTTATCAGAATGGCTAAACTCCAAAACATGGTAAACACCAAATATTGGTGAAGATATAGAGCAACAGGAAAGCTCGTTAATTGCTGTTGGAATGCAAAATGGTACAAGCACTTTGTAAATTTCTTATGAAGCTAAATATAGGCTTACCTATCATACAATCCAGCAGTCACACTCCTAGTTAATTATCCAAATGCAAAACATGAAAGCCTACACACAGATTTTTAGAGCAGCTTTATTCATAATTGCCAAAAATTTGAAGTAATCAAGATAGAGCTTGGGAAGATGGCAGAAGAGTAAGACGCGGAGATCACCTTCCTCCCCACAGATACATCAGAAATTCACCTACACGTGGAACAACTCCTACAGAACACCTACTGAACGCTGACAGAAGACCTCAGACCCCCCAAAAGGCAAGAAACTCCCCACATACCTGGGTAGGGCAAAAGAAAAAAAGAATAAACAGAGACAATAGGATAGGGACGGGACCTGCACCAGTGGGAGGGAGCCGTGAAGGAGGAAAGGTTTCCACACACTACAAGCCCCTTCGCGGGCGGAGACTGCAGGTGGCGGAGGGGGAAAGCTTAGGAGTAGCGGAGGAGAGCACAGCAACAGGGTTGTGGAGGGCAAAGCGGAGAGATTCCGGCACAGAGGATCGGTGCCCTCAGGCACACACCAGCCCGAGAGGCTTGTCTGCTCAGCCGCCGTGGTGGGCGGGGCTGGGAGCTGAGGCTCGGGTATTGGCTTTCAGTCGGAGCGCAGGGAGAGGAATGGGGCTGGCGACAGGAAGAGAGCCTGAAGGGGTTAGTGCACCACGGCTAGCCCGGAGGGAGTCCGGGGAAAGGGTCTGGAGCTGCTGAAGAGGCAAGAGACTTTTTTCCCTTTTGTTTCCTGGTGCGCGAGGAGAGGGCATTAAGAGGGCTGCTTGGGGAAGCGCCGGGACAGGCGCGAGCCGCGGGTAACGCGTGGACCTCGGAGACGGGCGTGGGCCGCCGCCGCAGCCTGCTGCCGCCGCCGCCACCCGCCGCCGCGGCCCGCCGCCACCGACGCGGCCCGCCGCCCGCCCCCGCCGCCGACGCTCCCGCCGCCCGCCGCCGACGCTGCCGCCGCCTGCTGCCACTGCCGCCGCCGCAGGACCTGTGTGTGAGCGTGGGTCACTGTCCGCCCCGACTTCCGGGGGGCCTGTGCACCCCGCCACTGCCGGGGTCCCAGACCCGGGGACGGCTTTCCCGGGAAAGCGCACGGAGCGCCATGGGCTGCTGCAACGTCACGCCGGCCTCTGCCGCCGCAGGCCCACCCCACACTGTGCGCCCCTCCCTCCCCTCTGCCTGAGTGAGCCAGAGCCCCCGAATCAGCGGCTCCTTTAAACCCGTCCTGTCTGAGCGAAGAACGGACGCCCTCTGGCGACCTATGTGCAGAGGTGGGGCCAGGTCCAAGGCTGAGACCCGGGAGCTGTTAGAGCAGAGACAGGGAAATCTCTCTGTGCAGCCTCGGAGGCAGCGGATTAAAGCTCCACGGTCCATTTGATGTGCCCTGTGTCTGTGGAGTGCATGAATGGACAGCGAATCATCCCAAATTGAGGAAGTGGACTTTGAGGACAAGATTTAAGACTTTCCCCCCTTTTCCTCTTTTGACAACGAATTATTCCAAATTAAGGAGGTGGACTTAGAGAGCAAGATTTCAGACTTCTCGCCCTTTTCCTCTTTTTACAACGAATTATCCCAAATTGAGGAGGTGGACTTGGAGAGCAAGATTTTTGATTTTTCCCCCTGCTCTCTTTTTGTGAATGAGTATGTGTAATCTTCTGTGTAAGATTCTCTCTGTATAGCTTTGCTTCCACCATATGTCCCAGGGTTCTATCGGTCCGTTTTTTTTTCAATAATTACTTTCTAATTTTAATAACGCTACTATATTTCATACTTTATTCTATTTTACTTTACCTGCTCTTTCTTTTTTTCCTACCTTCCCTTCCTCCCTCCCTCCCTCCGCTCCTCCTTTCCTTCTTTCTTTTCCTTTCCTCCCTCCCTCCCTCCCACCCTTCTTCTTTCCACTTTCTTTTTCTTTCCTCCCTCCCTCCCTCCCTCCTGTCTTTCTTTCTTTCCTTCCTCCCTCCCTCCCTCCCTTCTTCCATTCACTCTTCCTTTTGCTTTCCTTCCTCCCTCCCTCCCTTCTTCCATTCACTCTTCCTTTTGATTTCATTCCTCCCTCCCTCCCTCCTTTCTTTCCTTCTTTCTTTCCATCCTTCCTCCCTCCCTCCCTCCTTTCTTTCTTTCTTCCTTCCTTCCTTCCTTTCTTCCCTTCTTCCTTTCTTTCCCTCTCTCTTTCTTTCTTCTACTAATTCTTTCTTTCTACATTTTCTCCCTGTTATTCTGAGCCGGGTGGATGAAAGGCTCTTGGTGCTGCAGCCAGGAGCCAGTGCTGTGCCTCTGAAGTGGGAGAGCCAACTTCAGGACACGGGTCCACAAGAGACCTCCCAGCTCCACATAATATCAAGCAGCGAAAATCTCCCAGAGATCTCCATCCCAACACCAGCACCCAGCTTCAGTCAACGACCAGCAAGCTACAGTGCTGGTCACCCTATGCCAAGCAACTAGCAAGGCAGGAACACAACCCCACCCATTAGCAGAGAGGCTACCTAAAAACATAATAAGGCCATAGGCACCCCAAAACACACCACCAGACGTGGACCTGTCCACCAGAAAGACAAGATCGAGCCTCAACCACCAGAACACAGGCATTAGTCCCCCCCACCAGGAAGCCTACACAACCTACTGAAACAACCTTAGCCACTGGGGTCAGACACCAAAAACAATGGGAACTACGAATCTGCAGCCTGCAAAAAGGACAACCCAAACACAGTAACATAAGCAAAATGAGAAGACAGAAAAACACACAGCAGGTGAAGGAGCAAGATAAAAACCTACCAGACCTAACAAATGAAGAGGTAATAGGCAGTCTACCTGAAAAAGAATTCAGAATAATGATAGTAAAGCTGATCCAAGATTCTATTTCCAAGATCCATAATCTTGGAAATAGAATAGACAAAATGCAACAAACAGTTAACAAGGACCTAGAAGAACTAAAGGTGAATCAAGCATCGATTAAAAACACAATAAATGAAATGAAAAATACTTTAGATGGGATCAATAGCAGAATAACTGAGGCAGAAGAACGAATAAGTGAGGTGGAAGATAAAATAGTGGAAATAACTGATGCAGAGCAAAATAAAGAAAAAAGAATGAAAAGAACAGAGGACAGTCTCAGAGACCTCTGGGACAACATTAAACACACCAACATTCGAATTATAGGGGTTCCAGAAGAAGAAGAGAAAAAGAAAGGGACTGAGAAAATATTTGAAGAGATTATAGTTGAAAACTTCCCTGATATGGGAAAGGAAATAGTTAATCAAGCAGGAGGCACAGAGAGTCCCATACAGAATAAATCCAAGGAGAAATACACCAAGACACATATTAATCAAACTGTCAAAAATTAAACACAAAGAAATCATATTAAAAGGAGCAAGGGAAAAACAACAAATAACACACAAGGGAAGCCCCATCAGGTTAACAGCTGATCTCTCAGCAGAAACTCTACAAGCCAGAAGGGAGTGGCAGGACATAATTAAAGTGATGAAGGAGAGAAACCTGCAACCAAGATTACTCTACCCAGCAAGGATCTCATTCAGATTTGATGGAGAAATTAAAACCTTTACAGACAAGCAAAAGCTGAGAGAGTTCAGCACCACCAAACCAGCTTTACAACAAATGCTAAAGGAACTTCTCTAGGCAAGAAACACAACAGAAGGAATATACCTACAATAACGAACCCAAAGCAATTAAGGAAATGGGAATAGGAACATACATATCAATAATTACCTTAAATGTAAATGGACTAAATGCTCCCACCAAAAGACACAGATTGGCTGAATGGATACAAAAACAAGACCCATATATATGCTGTCTACAAGAGACCCACTTCAGACCTAGAGACACATACAGACTGAAAGTAAGGGGATGGAAAAAGATATTCCATGCAAATGGAAATCAAAAGAAAGCTGGAGTAGCAATTCTTATATCAGACAAAATAGACTTTAAAATAAAGACTATTAGAAGAGACAAAGAAGGACACTACATAATGATAAAGGGATTGATCCAAGAAGAAGATATAACAATTGTAAATATTTATGCACCCAACATAGGAGCACCTCAATACATAAGGCAAATACTAACAGCCATAAAAGGGGAAATCGACAGTAACACACTCATAGTAGGGGACTTTAACACCCCACTTTCACCAATGGACAGATCATCCAAAATGAAAATAAATAAGGAAACACAAGCTTTAAATGATACATTAAACAAGATGGACTTAGTTGATATTTATAGGACATTCCATCCAAAAACAACAGAATACACATTTTTCTCAAGTGCTCATGGAACATTCTCCAGGATAGATCATATCTTGGGTCACAAATCAAGCCTTGGTAAATTTAAGAAAATTGAAATTGTATCAAGTATCTTTTCCGACCACAATGCTATGAGACTAGACATCAATTACAGGAAAAGATCTGTAAAAAATACAAACACATGGAGGCTAAACAATACACTACTCAATAACGAAGTGATCACTGAAGAAATCAAAGAGGAAATAAAAAAATACCTAGAAACAAATGACAATGGAGACACGATGACCCAAAACCTATGGGACGCAGCAAAAGCAGTTCTAAGGGGGAAGTTTATAGCAATACAATCCCACCTTAAGAAACAGGAAACATTTCGAGTAAACAACCTGACCCTGCACCTAAAGCAATTAGAGAAAGAAGAACAAAAAAACCCCAAAGCTAGCAGAAGGAAAGAAATCATAAAGATCAGATCAGAAATAAATGAAAAAGAAATGAAGGAAACAATAGCAAAGATCAACCAAACTAAAAGCTGCTTCTTTGAGAAGATAAACAAATTGACAAACCATTAGCCAGACTCATCAAGAAAAGAAGGGAGAAGACTCAAATCAATAGAATTAGAAATGAAAAAGGAGAAGTAACAACTGACACTGCAGAAATACAAAAGATCATGAGAGATTACTATAAGCAACTCTATGCCAATAAAATGGACAACCTGGAAGAAATGGACAAATTCTTAGAAATGCACAACCTGCCAAGACTGACTCAGGAAGAAATAGAAAATATGAATACACCAATCACAAGCACTGAAATTGAAACTGTGATTAAAAATCTTCCATCAAACAAAAGCCCAGGACCAGGTGGCTTCACAGGTGAATTCTATCAAACATTTAGAGAAGAGCTAACACCCATCCTTCTCAAACTCTTCCAAACAATATCAGAGGAAGGAACACTCCCAAACTCATTCTACGAGGCCACCATCACCTTGATACCAAAACCAGGCAAGGATGTCACAAAGAAAGAAAACTACAGGCCAATATCACTGATGAACATAGATGCAAAAATCCTCAACAAAATACTAGCAAACAGAATCCAACAGCACATTAAAAGGATCATACACCATGATCAACTGGGGTTTATTCCAGGAATGCAAGGATTCTTCAATATACGCAAATCAATCAATGTGATACACCATATTAACAAGTTGAAGGAGAAAAACCATATGATCATCTCAATAGATGCAGAGAAAGCTTTCGACAAAATTCAACACCCATTTATGATAAAATCCCTGCAGAAAGTAGGCATAGAGGGAACTTTCCTCAACATAATAAAGGCCATATATGACAAACCCACAGCCAACATCGTCCTCAATGGTGAAAAACTGAAACCATTTCCACTAAGATCAGGAACAAGACAAGGCTGCCCACTCTCACCACTCTTATTCAACCTAGTTTTGGAAGTTTTAGCCACAGCAATCAGAGAAGAAAAGGAAATA
This sequence comes from Mesoplodon mirus, assembly GCF_964341445.2. Taxonomy (NCBI): domain Eukaryota; kingdom Metazoa; phylum Chordata; class Mammalia; order Artiodactyla; family Ziphiidae; genus Mesoplodon; species Mesoplodon mirus. The sequence goes on along the minus strand of NW_028295808.1, from coordinate 1,233,418 downwards.
AAAGGAATCCAAATCGGAAAAGAAGAAGTAAAGCTGTCACTGTTTGCAGATGACATGATACTATACATAGAGAATCCTAAAGATGCTACCGAAAAACTACTAGAGCTAATCAATGAATTTGGTAAAGTAGCAGGATACAAAATTAATGTACAGAAATCTCTGGCATTCCTGTACACTAATGATGAAAAATCTGAAAATGAAATCAAGAAAACACTCCCATTTACCATTGCAACAAAAAGAATAAAATATCTAGGAATAAACCTACCTAAGGAGACAAAAGACCTGTATGCAGAAAATTATAAGACACTGATGAAAGAATTTAAAGATGATACAAATAGATGGAGAGATATACCATGCTCCTGGATTGGAAGAATCAATATTGTGAAAATGACTCTACTACCCAAAGCAATCTACAGATTCAATGCAATCCCTATCAAACTACCACTGGCATTTTTCACAGAACTAGAACAAAAAATTTCACAATTTGTTTGGAAAAACAAAAGACCCCAAATAGCCAAAGCAATCTTGAGAACGAAAAACGGAGCTGGAGGAATCAGGCTCCCTGACTTCAGACTATACTACAAAGCTACAGTAATTAAGACAGTGTGGTACTGGCATAAAAACAGAAAGATAGATCAGTGGATCAGGATAGAAAGCCCAGAGATAAACCCACGCACATATGGCCAACTTATCTTTGATAAAGGAGGCAGGAATGTACAGTGGAGAAAGGACAGACTCTTCAATAAGTGGTGCTGGGAAAACTAGACAGGGACATGTAAAAGTTTGAGATTAGATCATTCCCTAACACCATACACAAAAATAAGCTCAAAATGGATTAAAGACTTAAATGTAAGGCCAGAAACTATCAAACTCTTAGAGGAAAACATAGGTAGAACACTCTATGACATAAATCACAGCAAGATCCTTTTGGACCCACCTCCTAGAGAAATGGAAATAAAAACAAAGATAAACAAATGGGACCTAATGAAACTTCAAAGCTTTTGCACAGCAATGGAAACCATAAACAAGACCAAAAGACAACCCTCAGAATGGGAGAAAATATTTGCAAATGAAGCAACTGACAAAGGATTAATCTCCAAAATTTATAAATAGCTCATGAAGCTCAATAGCAAAAAAACACACAACCCAATCCAAAAATGGGCAGAAGACTTAAATAGGCATTTCTCCAAAGAAGATATACAGACTGCCAACAAACACATGAAAGAATGCTCCACATCATTAATCATTAGAGAAATGCAAATCAAAACTACAATGAGATATCATCTCACACCAGTCAGAATGGCCATCATCAAGAAATCTAGAAACAATAAATGCTGGACAGGGTGTGGAGAAAAGGGAACACTCTTGCACTGCTGGTGGGAATGTGAATTGGTACAGCCACTATGGAGAACGGTATGGAGGTTCCTTAAAAAACTAAAAATAGAACTACCATATGACCCAGCAATCCCACTACTAGGCATATACCCTGAGAAAACCATAATTGAAAAAGAAACATGGACCAAAATGTTCATTGCAGCTCTATTCACAATAGCCTGGAGCTGGAAACAACCTAAGTGTCCATCATCGGATGAATGGATAAAGAAGATGTGGCACATATATACAATGGAATATTACTCAGCCATAAAAAGAAACGAAACTGAGCTATTTGTAATGAGGTGGATAGACCTAGAGTCTGTTATACAGAGTGAAGTAAGTCAGAAAGAGAAAGACAAATACCGTATGCTAACACATATATACGGAATTTTAAAAAAAAATGTCATGAAGAACCTAGGGGTAAAACGGGAATAAAGACACAGACCTACTTGAGAATGGACTTGAGGATATGGGGAGGGAGAAGGGTAAGCTGTGACAAAGCGAAAGAGAGGCATGGACATATATACACTACCAAACGTAAGGTAGATAGATAGTGGGAAGCAGCCGCAGAGCACAGGGAGATCAGCTCGGTGCTTTGTGACCGCCTGGAGGGGTGGGATGGGGAGGGTGGGAGGGAGGGAGGTGCATGAGGGAAGGGATGTGGGAACAGATGTATATGTATGACTGATTCACTTTGTTATAAAGCAGAAACTAATTTAAAAAAAAAGACTTTTGATACACATGGCCAAATTACCACCCAGAAATGCTATGCCAATTTATAGTCTACCACAACATTAGCTGTGAAGACTGCCTCTCACAAACAGTGGCTTGTAGCACTTGTAAAAAAATGTAAAACTACAAAAATGAGTATCTCTCCATTTTCTATGCAAGTGGGATTACTCCAAATTTTATAACTTTTTTCAATTAATTTAGTATGAGCATTTTAGCAAGTTAGTAAATTTGTCTCCTGCATCATTTTTTGTGATTGTTCAGTATTTCATTATATGAATATGCCACAGTGCACGTAGCTTATCCATTCTTGTATATAAGCTTTGTCCAGTTTTTCAGTTACAAATAGTACTCTGATATATATCCTTACCTATATCTCTATTTCTTTTGGTTAAATTCTTAGAAAGAGAGTTGTTGGATCAAAAGGGTATAGACATTATTTAAAGGCTTTTCTTACAGAATCTTGGCTTAATCTGATAGGAAAATAACTACATTTTGTTTTATTTTGTATTCATTTGATTTACTGGTGAGGTTTACTGGCTGTTTGTATTAATTTGGCTATTTGGTTAATTATACCCTGTGTCCATTCTTCTGTAGTGAGAGTTTGTAAGGGTTGTATCATATCCTGTCAGATCCATAAGTCTTACTTGCTATTTCTATGTGTCATGGGGGTGTTGAAAGACTCCAGTTATTTTAATGTGATGGTCCACACCACACTTAAAAAAAAGACTCATCGTAGTTTCCTTTCATGTAATATTTTTTAATACGTGTGCTTTGGTGATGATCCCTTTGGTTTAAATGAGTAGGTTGTTCAGCCCCAGAACTACTAGAATTCATGTTCAGTGTTTCTGGTTTTTGTCTGACTTTTTATGGAGAGAGTTCTTGACCATCATACTTTCATGATAGGTTTTTACTATGTATTCTCTATTCACACATTGTTTGAATTTGTTATTATTTGTATCCTCTTAGACTTGTCCTTTTTTCCTCTAAAACTAACAGTTATTACATTTCTCCTATTTTGTTTTCCCCTTTTAGCTAGTTTCAAGTGTGATTTGGAGCTGAAGATCATGATCAAAAGAATGCAGTGCATTTCTGAGCTCCACCAGGTTTTGCTTGTGAGGTTTACATGCCTCTGCCGCCCTTGCTAATTATGAACTGAGATTCATTTTGTGATGCTTTTTGCTCATACGTTATATACAGTTATTCTTCAGTTCTGTAATTGTAAAATATGTTGGATGATTTATTGATACTAAAGCCAGGGTTATCATTGCACATTCAAGAAGAGGTTTTTAAATTGGATCATGCATTATGTGTGTGCATATACATTTCTGTTTTTTTCCATACCCAAAATTACAAACCTGCCATGACTTGTCTTGTGCAGGACTCTTCCACACGTGAGAAAATGAGAGCTGTCTATATGTTAAATCTGTAGAGTTAGGAAGTGACCTTTTGTCTTCCATCGAAAGCACTTGACCTGCAGAAGTGTGGCCTCACCAGTGAAGGAGCAAAGGCTTTACTAAAGGCCCTTGAAACCAACAGAACTCTGCTCGTTCTGGATATAAGAAAAAATCCACTTGTTGGTATGTGGTCACTTTTTTGAAATTGATAAACCCGTAGCAAAACAAAAAGAATTTGTTCACGTATTGACAGTTTTTTTAAATTTAATGTGTTTAACTTTCCTCATCACACACAGTTGGCCCTTGAACAACGTGGGGTTAGGGGTGCCGACCCCTACACAGTTGAAAATCTGGGTATAAGTTTATAGTCAGTGGTTCCACATCTGTGGATTCAACCAACTTTGGATCGTGTAGGACAATAGTACATATTTATTGAAATATATGCGCGAGGTTCAAACCCATGTTGTTCAAGCTTCAACTGTACTTTTCTAGTGTTGCACTTCCCTTATGTTTTTAGCAGATAATGTACTAATTAAAGTGAATTTTACTTGTAAATTGTTCTTATCCCTACTCTGAATAGAGGTGAACCTAGATACTAAGCCTACTTCCACCAAGAGCATTATTTCTTTCCTGTGCAACCTCTGAATTCTTGCCAGGAGCACTTTATTCATTTGTCAGAATCACAAGCAACTTTTAAAATATCTTCTGTGTGCCAGATATGGGTGTAGGCACTAGGGATAAAGCAGTGAACCAGACAGACAAAAGTCTTGCCCTCGTGGAGCTTACATTCTAGTGAAGGAGTTCAGATAGAAATGAGTAAACAGATAAGTAATATAATTTTAGAGAGTAGGAAGTGCAAAAATATCTTAAAGTAAGGAGAGTGAGGGAGTTCAGATAGAAATGAGTAAACAGATAAGTATTATAATTTTAGGGGGTAGGAAGTGCAAAAATATCTTAAAGTAAGGAGAGTGAGGGAGAGCAGGTAGGACTCCATTGGATAGGTTTGTTAGGGGACAGCTTCACTGGAGAAGTGGCATTTGAACAGAGACATGAATGAAGAGAGGAGCAAGCCATGGAAGAACTGGAGTAAGCACATTCCAGGACAAGGAGGCAATGAGTATGCAGGCATGTAGGTGGGTGGAGTATTTAAGGAAAAGCAAGGAGACCAACATGGCCAGAGTACCGAGTGAAGAAGAGTGTGGTATGACATGAGGTCAAGGAGCTAGCCAGGGGTCTGCTCTTGTAAAGTCTTGAAGGCCAGAGTAAAGATGTGGATTATTCTAAATGAGTAGAGGGGTTTGAACTGGAAAAAGGCATGATCCAAATAGTATCTCAATAAGGTGACCTGGTATAGAGAATGGACTTGGGAGGATAAAGAAGAGAAACAGGGAGGCCAGTTAGGAGACTGTCACAGTGCTCCAAATAAGAGATGTTTATGACCTAGGTTAGGTTGGAAGTTTGGAGCAAGTGAAAAGTGGTTGAATTCAGGTTGTGTTTTGAGGGTGTAGCTATCAAGACCTGCAGATAGATTAGATGTGGGGTATGAAGGAAATAGTAACAAGGAGACAAGTCATTGATGATTATGTGTGCAACTGGGTGGCATCACTTAGAAGAAGGGGGCTGATGGGAGGAGCAGCTTTTGAGGGACTATCAGGACTTTGGTTTGTTATCTTGGATGCCCTTTAGGTATCTAAGCGTCTGGATGGTGCTCAGACTGTACTTTCTATCCAAAGGTATCTAAAGCCACTTTAGATGCAAAATGTTTAAAGCTGACCTTTGCTGCTGCCAAAATAGTAGCCACTGGGTGCGGTCTGCAAGATGGCATCTTAGGTTTTTGAGGAAGAAATTAGAATACACAAAGGGGGAAATAAGTGTATAATTACATAATGTAGATTTCATATTTAATTTTATGGGAAAAGCAATAATTAGCTGGCTTTTGGTTTTAAATGGAAATAGCCACTCATTGGGAAATAATTACTCTAATTTCAATTTATTTTACTTTAAGTCATTCTGTGATGAAAGCAGTTACCAAAAAAGAACTCCTTTCAGAATGGAAGGAGTGCCAAGTCAGAGGTATATAACATGTTTTAATTCTCTCAGAATAATTTCTCTTTAATGGCTTGTTTTTCTTTCCTTCTTAAAAGAAAATTATCAAGGTACTTTCTGCCATCTTAAAACTAAGTTTTTAGTCAAATGAAATGGCTTTTCTGTTTTTGAAAATGTTGTGTGATGCTTTAATTTAGCTTCCCAGAAATGCAGATTGAAGACCTTTTATTTACTTAAAATATCTTAATTTCTAATGAAGATCAAACCCTCCTAATTTACCTGTAACTTAAATGGCATATTTATCATTTCTCTCTCAGTACCAATGGATAACTTCTTCATCGGTGAAGGAACCATCCAAAGCTTCTAGACAGAAAAAGAGAACTATAATTTTGGAAAGTGGTCGAAAAGGAAAAGCTACTATTAGAATTGGTAACTCTTTTTTTTTTTTTTTTTTTTCTTGCGGTACGCAGGCCTCTCACCGTTGTGGAGCACAGGCTCTGGATGCACAGTCTCAGCGGCCATGGCTCACCAGCCCAGCAGCTCCGCGGCATGTGGGATCCTCCCGGACCAGGGCACAAACCCGTGTCCCCTGCATCGGCAGGCGGACTGTCAACCACTGCGTCACCATGGAAGCCCTCTTTCTTTTTTTTAATGCTACTAGAATTTATACCCCTTATATTTTCTGGTGTGCTAAAATTAAAACAGCTTTAATGGTTATTCCTTAACAGTTAATTACTTCCTTAACGGTTAGCTGTTAATATTATTTGTGGTTCTTATGGAACGTACCTAGGATGTTCCTGACACATAGTGTTTAATATTTATTAGATATTAATTTTAATATGATAAAGCTCTTGAAGTGACAAAATCCATATCCAGATACGAGGTCACCTTTTCTCCCTTTCATGTGGGGTCCAGGCCTTAGGAAAGAGGGAAGCATGTGATGTGTCTGTTGACAACCCCAAAATAAAATAAAGTAGGCAGAGCCCTTGGCACTTTACAGGTATGAATACCTTTTATTGTCATCAGAACCCTGTGAACAGACAATGTTTTACAGCAGTGCAGACAGGTTAGGGTCAGGTGCAGCGGGGAAGTGGGATCAGGCAGGATAAGAACATGGGGTGATTGGTGGGGGGGCTGTTTCCAGAGCCTTTACTAAGGAAACAACAAAAATCACAGATGATAATGACTGTTTTTTCAAAATGCAGGAATCAGTGGAAAAACTAGAAATGATCATGTTCAGAATTGTCATCAGTTGTGTCTAAGTATGTAGAAGTCAGTTACTTTCCCATAAGCCAGAAATAACACTGAAAAACAAGGAAAGATCCCATTTGCAATAGTCACAAAAATTAGTAAATATCTAGAAGCCAGTTCAGTGTTCTCCTGAAAAAGTTAGTGCAAAAGGATAGATGAAACATTTTAAACATATATGTTAACATTAATAAAATGTAATGTTAACATACGATCTATTAATATATAAAGCCACTGGCAGAGGGAAACAGAGATCGGAGGAAAAGTCCAGGAACAGGTCCCTGTTTACTTGAGAATTGTATTTTAACTTAGACAATTTTACAGTCTAACTTGACTTTTTGTCTAATTGATTGATTGAAGCATTGATAATTCATTTAAACAGAAATTAGATATTTGCATCATAGCATACACAAGTTCTAGTCAGTTGAAAAGATGCAAAGGCAACTAAATGCAAGAAGCAAATATAAAATACAGGAGAGAATTTCTGTGTAAGTGTAGGGAGTACAGAAGCCTTCCTAAGTAAGCCATAAAACTCAGAAGCCATAAAGTAAAAGATATTTAATTCCATGAAAATATAAAATTTTTCTACAGTTCAAGACGTAAACAAAACAAAATGACAGACACCAAAGTTGGGTAGTGTATTAACATATAAAGGTTACTGTTGATATAGAGAAGAATCCACAAATAAATGAAAAAGGATAAGCAAATTTTAAAAAGGCAGGGGGCGGTTTCTACCTGTATGAGCAAACAACTCATAGCTGTTGAAACTCATAGCTGTTGAAACACAGCTGGCTACTAGACAGTTGAAGAGGGGCCAACTTCTTTAGGAAATGCAGATTAAAACCATGGGATTTTCTTCCCCTCTGATGGGCAGAAATTCTAAAGACTGATAACATCTGGTGTAGACGAGGGAACAAACACACTTTGCCTATGTTAAGTATAATAAATGTGTTCAATTTTGGAGCGAGGTTTGCAGCGTCCATCAAAGTTCAAAACTCTCTTGCTCTTTGACCAAAGACTTTTACTTCTAGGCACCTGCCCTCTGCCAGTACTTTGCCTTGCACAGAAGTGTGCATAAAATCAGGCACCCGCAAGTCCAATGAGGGATACTTACATAATGGGGAAAATCTAGAGACAACCCGGATGTCCTTCGGGAGGGGTCTGATGAAGGAAATTAGGATCCATCCGTGGTATGGAGTAACGTGTGTGTGGAGAACGGGGAAGGTCTGTGAGCAAACTGGGAAGATGACCTGATATGTCATGAGGTCAAAAGGAAAAAGAGCAGGTGTAGAAAAGGACATTTCTATGATTCCACTTAGAAAGCCACAGTGTTTGTATTGGTAAATACTATATATGTATATATGTACATACGGAAACACGCATATATACACGTATACACATTTGTGTATCTGATCCTGAAAATGCACAAAAGACTGTTATTGGCAACCACCTCTATGGAAGGGAATAGATCTTTATATTTTTACTCTAGTTTTCCTAATCGTGTGCAAATTTAGAGTTAATTTTTTATTTAAAAGTTAGGCAGTCAGGAGAGGCCTAGTGACTGTTTTGTGGGCTTCTCTCACCTCAGGATGCACTCTTCACGCCCTTCTTGTTTCTGGTTTGTCTTTTGGAGCAGACACCACTGAAACGAGCATCTTGTCATCGCTTGCCAGCTGCCTGCGGTTTTCTTGCGCCCTACTAACTGTCACCACCTTTGTGAGATGCTGTTTCACGCTGAGGTGGTGCCTTTCCCCTCACACACACCCCTCTGGTACCTTGGGAAGTCCAGGGGTTTCTCAGTGGGCATTCTAGAATACTCATCCCAGAGATGCAGTGGGTTTTTCAGCCACATGCATTTGGGGAAAACTCTGTTCCTGTATGAATTATCCTCTTGGGAGTTCACGATTCACCAGAGCTCTTGAGACGCTCTAGGGAGTTGAGTCCAGAAACCCGTGTAGCCCTGTTAATTCAGGATTTCCTAAATTTCTATGACTGACTGTGGCACCGCTTTTCCAGTCACAACCATCCTTATCCGCTTCCGTCCTAGACTCCCTGGGGAGTGCTACTCAGACTGTCCTGGAAGCTTTGTAGTCCCAGGATTACCTGCTGCTTCCACACCCACCCGGCCCCCTGCTAGCGCTCTGTCAGCCTGGCACCTTCTCCCTGCCCCCAACTCATTCGGCCACAGGCCCTGCCCCTGCTGTGGGATTTAGTGATAACTCCTGGGAGCGGTGGCCCAGCACAGCCCACGGCAGTGCTCGGTGTGGCTCACAGGGTTTAAAACACACAATTTGAGCCCTTACTGGAACATGGGAAGATGATTTAAATCCAGATGTCTTATTTCATAATCCCCGTGTCTCTGAAAGTGGGAGAAACAGACTGGGAGGGCCGTATGTTTCAAGCAAAAGGGAGACTGTTTCTCTGTGGAAGTAAAGAACGGGCCCTCACAGTTAACAGGTAACGTAGGGGGTTTGTGCTGAGTCTGTCATGTTGGGCCTGTTATACTCATTTATATGACCGTTGGGTCCTTATTGGCATTTTCACTTACTGCCCATGCTTGAAACTCCCCAGTGTCCCTGTCTTGATCACGAGCCCTAATTCTGTTGACCTAGAAAGTTCTTTGTGGGAACTTTCTAGCAGGCCTCTCCCCCAGTGTCCCCACCCTCCAGCCCCTGTGTCCTAGTGCTTTTTCTACAACGCAGAACTCCTTGTTGTGCAGACCTGATTGCTCCACGTGCTCCAGGATCCGATGGATCCAGTTCCCAGGAGAGCGTGTCTGCAGGGCCCTCTGCGGTCTGCAGTCCTTCCCCCAGCCAGACACCCAGCACCCCAGGTGCTGCAGAGAACTTGCTGAGGTCCCCTGTGCCTTGTCAAAGACAGCTCTATGCCAGATGCCCTTCCTTCGTCTCCCCCTGTCCTGACCCTTCCCACCTCCCTTCCGCTGAAACCTTCAACCTTCCCTTGGGCAGAGGTACTTGCTCAGCTCTGTGCTTCCACAGCGCTTATCCTGTGGAATCTGAATTCCCTCCACAGCCGTCTTGCTAGGTTGGGAGCAGCTGATTCCCCTTCATCTTTTTCTTCCTTCCCTCAGCCCCACAGCAGGGACACTCTCAGGCACCGTGCAAATTTAATCTTCAATTTCTAGTTGTTATGACATTGTTGCTGTCAGGATACCACCTACGTTCACAGTAGGTAAATGTGTGGGGGACGACTGTAAATACAGATTCTTTGTAAATCCAGGTTCTTAATTCTTCCCCCTTTTAATATTTTTCCCCTTAAATCACGTGTCCTTCTTGCTGCTCCAGCTCTATAATTGGACTGTCACCTGGGGAGCCTGAGGCAGCAGAATATCAAAGAGGGTAGACACTACATTTTTAACGTCAGTGTCAACCAGGATACCTACTACCTGTGCAAAGGGGGGCCCAGAATTCAGGCTCAAAGCCTATTACCGGATACTTGGTTTCCCAGCTTGCGTCTCTTCTGTCTGTCGATGTGCACTTGACTCCTATTAACTTTAACAGGAATTATGTGTGTGCCCTGAGGGCCGAGCATAGCTTTTAATGGAGGCTTCCTCACACTGCTTTTCTTTGCTGTTTACTTTTAATGAATCCCACCCTGCTGAAGTGGAAGAATAAAATAGGATGTGCTTGAGAAAATGGAGAGAGTTATGACATATTTTCCTTGTAATCCAGAATAGCATGTCAGCTCTTCTTCTGTTTGTCTCCTTTGGTTGTCAGTGGAAGATAATTTTGGCTTGCTCACTCTCCACATCAGAAACTGAAGTCCAATACTAACGTATCCTAGATGAAACTTGACCCATTCATTTTTGAGAGTCTGTATGATCCCTGTGCAAGGTGCGGAGAATGACAAGACAACTCTGTTGACTTCAATTGATATTTACATAGCATTGAATGTGTTCCAGATGCTGTTCTAAATTCTATCAGTTATCTACTTTTGCATCATAGAACACTTCAAGACTGTGACTGAAAACCACAGCCATTTCTTTTGCTCAGGATTCTTTTCAGTCAGCAGGTGGGGCTGGGCTCAGTGGGGTGGTTTCTTCTGCTGGTCTCATCTGAGATCACTTATTCAACCAAAGTCATCTGGTGATCCACCTAGAGTCTAAATGGCCCCCCTCATCTGTCTGGCAGCTGGTGCTGGCTGTGGGCTGGGCCTGTTATTTCCAGCAGGCTAGCTCGGGCTTGCTTCCATGGCAGTGATGTTTTAAGAGGGCAGGTATAGAAGCCTCATGCCCCTTGAGGCCTCAGCTTGAAAGTTGCACAGCATCACTCTTGTTGCAGTCTCTTGGTCAAAGCAAGTCCACAAGGCCAGCCCAGATTCAAAAGGTGTGGAGCACTAGACCCCACCTCTTGCTGGGAGGGCTGCAGAGAATTTGTGGCCATTTAGTCCTCACATCAGAGAGGCACAACAGAGAGATTTAGTAACTTGTTCAAGGTCACACAGCTTGGGACAACACAGTGTTTTAAGTGCTTTGAAAGCTGCTGCTCATTATCTTTAAATCTTACCGCCACTATTCGGACCAACTTATTTTTTTTCTCTGCAGCCTTGTAGAGAAAGGGTCATTCACATTGCTGGGTGGCTGCCATGGGTTGAAAGCTTCATCTATGTTGTACCACTGAACTGTCATAACTAGTATGAAATGGAGATATTATTATTATTGCTAATATTCAGATGAGGAAACTGAGGCTCTTGGAAATTAAGTATGAGTCGTATAAGAGAATGTTAACTCACTGTTCCATATGCAAGAGTGATCTCCCTAAGTAAATGATAAATGTGCTGGCACAGATCTTTTTTTTTAATCTCTTGTTTGCATCTGGAAAATGGTTTTTAAAACTTTTCTGTTGCTTTGTTAATGGCAGTTGCACATTGCAGAAAAATAGCTGGAAGAAAAAACATGTTTTTCAGATGTCCAGTGCAGGCCCAGGATAGAAGCAAGATGAATATTCCATTCTGCATTGGCAACACCAAAGGAGATGATGCTTTAGAAAAAAGATTTCTTGACAAAGCTCTTGAACTCAGTATGATCTCCCTGAAAGGGCATAGGTGGTGAGTACGTGTCCCATCCAGAAGCTTGTCAGAGACTTGGTTTAGTTTTCAGACGCTGAAGGAGACACATCTAGGAGCCTGCCCATCCTGGAGTAGCAGTTATTGTAACTAGTTGGGAAAGACCGTTTGTTACGGGGGTGCTCCTGCTGCTGCTTACAGGCCCCTTAGCACGATTCCACGGCCGAGAGCCTGGGGGGGCCGCACCTTCTAGGAGCTTTGGTCAAAATTTCCTTTGAAAATCTCTGCTCTGACAGCACAAAGGGTGCCATCCCATCTGTAGTGCAGCTGGCACAAGCCTGTTCAGTGTAAGAACAGACACTGTTGCTCCCCTGAACATCAGAGAGAGTAGTTAATTCTGTGAGCTCCATGGAAGATGTATGTTTTCACGCATGAGAATAGCTGCCCGCTCCCTGCCTCCTGCACAGCAGGCTCATTGAAGAGTTGAGCTAACCTAGGTTACCTGTGAGCATGACGGTCCTTCGCTGCCGTTGGAAAGGAATTTTCTAATGACTGAGATGTGTGACGCTCCTGGCCACCTGCAGGGGCTTTCAGGTGGGAGGTTGGACACGACGGCCTCAGGTGCCGTGACTCTCGCCGGAGCTGGTGACGGGAAGGAGGGTCATCCTGATGCTCAACCAGATGCTCCTGTTCTTAACAGCTGCATCGGTGGTTCTTCTGGGTCCGTGGCAGGCATTCAGGCCTCTCTGTGTAATGCTGTCACCAACGAAGATGTCAGAAGCTGGCAGCCTTCATGAAGCATTTTTTGGAGATGCACCAGCTATGAGCACATCCTAACTAATATACACTCTGCCCTTGAACAGTGTACAAAATTGAAAGTCACCTGGGCATGGCTAAAAAACACAGTATTTTTTCCGAATGAACATACTTATGATAGATTTTCTTCTTTTTTCAGAGAACACAAAAGCATCCACAGCTATCCCAAGCTGTTGAAACTTAACCTTAATTCTGACTTGAACTGGAAGCTTTTAAAAAGTCTTCTCTTACTTTTCTACCAAATTCCAGCTACTGTTGTCTTTGCTGTCTTTGCTGCCTAGATCTCATATTCAAAGCTGCCTATGGGTTTAATTATATACCAATTGCAGGTTATTATTTTTAGAGAAACACAGACACACAGCATGGAGGGTGGGTGGGGCCCTTCAGGTGCTGAATTTTGATCCTTTGCAAGATGACAGCAGTGGGGTCTTCTGGATTCTTTCTTTATACGGTTGTTCTCATAAAGCGATAGAAGTGACTTACTATATGTTTATATAGCAAGGTCTGTTTTTACTACCAAATAGTTTATATATCTATGCATTTATATCTCTGTGCCTTTATATTTCTAATAATATGGTTCTTGTTGGTATATGTTGAGACTTTGAGAATTTGTTAGGATCCTTGACCTTGTGCATTAGAGTGTTAGGTTCTCAACAGTCGTGTGCCTCCCCTTCCCCCTCCCCTCTCCCTTTTTAAGCTGCTTCACAAGATTTGGAAGCTCCCTGATTCACTTTTCCTTTCCTTTCAGTGGGTAGAAGATCGGTTGGTTGGTTGGTTGGTTGGTTTTGTTTTTCAGTTATGCTGTTAAACTAAAAATCTGTGTTAAATTCCCTTACTGTTGCTTCACGTGATCGTTCTCCTTCTGGTGTTTGACCAGTGATGCCGAAGAAGGAAGATCTTTGCTGAATAGTCTTTTCCCCTATTGTTCATCCATTGTCAGTGTTTTATGTTGACCGTGTGAAGGACATTAAAGTCCTAAAACATCTAAACCTTTGTCAATGAATTTCTTTACATGCTTTTTAGATGGATTGTTCTTTTAAAAACTTTATGCTGGGAAAACTTGAGTCTAAAAATAGCATCTGTGAAGGGTATTTTTTTCAGAACCATGTAAGACTTGAGTCCTGTACCTCCATGTTTTTAATGATTCAGCGTACTGGTAGCTTTCTGTTGGCTTTTGGAATGGACATTATCAACAAACCACCTTACAACACAGCTCACGATATAAAGTTGTATGAACTTTGTCCCACTTAGGCTGGAAACATGCCACTAGGACAGTTTTGAGCCATCTTTGTGTTTCGCTGGATTGTGTAATGAGGACTACACATCTTTCGTCCCAGCTCTGCACCAATTAGTTGGGTTAGTTGGGTTTCCTGCTTAGGGCTAAACCTTGCCAGTCATGGTTCTCTCATCTGTAAAAAGGAAGATTGAAATAAATCCCCCACTTATCTCAGGGATGTTTGAAGAGCTTAAAACAAGGGCTCAGTGCAGGATGTGACTGTTGAAACACAGTAAGTGTTTCAACAGCAAAAGCTGGCCAGTCCATGGACGCCATCCAAGTGTTCACATATAATAGTGCTCAGAGTCTATTTTGCCTACTTCCTCATCCATTCATATGATGGTTCCAAGTCCCTGCGGTTTGTACCGGCCCCAAATCTCTTGAATCTCCACTTATTTCCATTCCCATTGCCACAGCCAGCTCTGTCAGCCCTCAGTGGATCATTTCAGCAGCCTCATCTGCCCCCACCTGCCCCAACCAGCACCGCCAGCTGGACCGTCACTTCCCCTTCATGCTCCTCCTTGGTTCATAAAAATCCCAGACTTCTGAGCCCAACGGTCACAGCTCTGTGGTGTCTGGTCTGGCTTCTTCTTTCTTGTGTTTCTGGTTCTTGGAATGTGGCGAGCATATATGCCCGTGCTATGTCGGGTAAACCTGGAGTTTCTGCCCCCCCCTCAGCAAGACTGATGTTCCTTCAAGACACCTGCCAACCTCCTGAGCTTGTTTGTGTCTCCTGCACTGGAAGGATGCGCTTTTCCTTTGTTCTTATAAGCGTGACCCTTTTATCCCATCACAGCACCTCCATTCTGTGTTTTCCTGTGCCGAGGGTGTCTGCTTATGTGCCTTCCCCATCGGAGCAAGGAAGAAGCCCTGTTTCTCCACCTCCATCACCTGGCATCCTGCCTTGCCCTTAGGAGGTGCTCAACGACTATGTGTTTAATGAATGGAAAGGCAGGGCTTCCTGAATTTTGCAAACAGCCTGCAGTAAAGGCAGAGGTACAATCTCACATACGTGGATGTTTTAATTTTACAAAAGCTTACTATATAATTTCATTTTTAACTAAAATTTAAAATCTTGGAGGGCTCCCAGACTCTTCTTTACATATGTGTGAAAGTGTTTGGAAAACGGCGAGCAACTGCATTCATACCAGGACAAAGGGTAGTCACTGTTGTCTGGAGCACAGATCGCTGGAAGATACTCATTGAGCGAAAACCTTGACCTTTGAATGTCTCCAGTGAGTGAATGGACGCCAGTCTGCTGACCACGTGGAGAGTGGGGAAGGGGAGATAAGGATGCAGGCCCCGGGTCTACAGGCTGCGGGAGCCACAACTGGCCAGTCTTTAAGGTTAAAAGCAAGGTGGACAGACAGGTGTCTTTCAGGCCTTGGGAAATCTGTGTAAGCCTTGGTGGCCTCACGTTCCTTCAGATCCTCCAGAGTGTCCTCCTTCTTCTCCCAAACTGTTTTTGTTTATTTTTCTCTTTCAAAATTTGACAACACATAACCATGTTAATACCACCTAAGTGAGAAAAAACAGATTTGTTCCCTCGTTGCTTATGTTTACCTGCACACACTGCTTTATCCCCAGCACTGTGGCTCTGTTCTTTGCCTGCACAAGAAACAAAATTGTTCTGTTCGGCGCTAGTCTATGTTTATCTAAACATCTAATGCTGTCTCATCACAACTTAGCGGATGCTGGAAGGTTTGGCCAGCCCTTAAGTGAAGTATGTGATGTAACAAATAATTAGTCCCTTTCCTCCCCTTTAGAGCTTAAGGAGCCACTAAGACCCTGTAAAATGGACAGGACCCATTGATAGATGTCCAGCTCTGCCTAAGGCCCTTGCAGGTCTGGCCTTGTATCACTCTGGGATTAATGTTTGTTGTATCGTGTTCTTTGGATGGAAAATAAAATGAGGAAGAATTTTCTCACATTTGATCCAAATGAACATAATTAAAAAGTGAAATGCTACTGCATCTGCAAAGAAATCTATCACTTTAATTGCAAAGAAGATTCCCTGCCTCTGTTAGTAATGGGGCTCTTGGTAATTTAGAATCAGAATCCATGACAGCTTGTGATGAATTGGCTCCTTTTGGGCTAAAGAAGGTAAGAAGTTCTAATTACCCCTGGATTATTCCAGAGTGGGTGGAAAAGCTTGATCAAAGAGATATTGGGAGAGATCTAGAAAAGCTAGCAGTGAGCAAAGATTCATTGAATTTCTTTTTAAGAATCTACAGAATAAAATAGTTCGTTTGTTGTGACAAAAACAAGAGCCTGTGGTATTTGAAATCCCAGAGCAAATTGGATTTTCTAAGAAAATAGGGAACTGGGCATATGAGAAAAAATTTACGTACCCAGAAGTCCTATAGTTAGGTTATAGAAATTGGCCTTGCTTCCTTGTTAGCACACGAGAATACTGACAGCCTTGTGCCTCACTTGGGGAAAAGTATGGAATTCATCCTTTGAGTGTTGAAATGTATAAGTAATTGGCACTAAGTTGAAGGCAGTCCAAAATGTTTGATTCAAATGAAAGCATAATTTAAGTTAGTAGAAATGTACTCAGGGTCCTAATGAATGAATCTACTGACCCAATCCCTTTTGATATCCTAGCCTTTGTTTCTCTTCAGATCGCCAACAATACCTGAAGAATAGGCTGGATTTTAGGTTGATGCATTTTATTTTGAATTGTGTGTGTTGATTTTTATATATCTATATAGATGTAGATATATAGTTATAATTTCAAACTTAAAGAAAAGATGCAAGATTAGTACAAAGAACTCTTGTATGTGCTTTACCTAGATTCACCAATTATTAATATTTAGCTTTATTTGCTTTGGCATTCACTGTCTTTCCATATGTACATGTTCTTTTCTCCTGAACCCCTTAAGGGTAAGGACACATTTTGCCCTTTTCCCTGGAAATAGTGATTACTTCCTAAGCGAAACAACATTTTCTTACCAAACCACAGCACAGTAGTCTAAGTCAGAAATTTAACATTGATACTGTTGACTGATCTACCATCCATATTCAAATTTTGCCAGTTATTCCAGTAACATCCTTAGTGGCTAAATTTTTCAGGCCAGGAACCAGTCTACAGTCATGCATTGCACTTAGTTCTCATGTCACTTTGGTCTAAGTATGAAATAATTCTTCAGCCTCTTTGTTCCTCATATTGTGAGAGTTTGTGACGAGTATAGGCTGGTGGTTGTGTAGAATGATCCTGATTCTGGGTTTGTCCTGTTTCCTCATGGTTCTTTCATGTTCTGTGCTTTGGATGGGGTTCCACAGCGGTGACGGTGTGTCTCTCTGTGCATCCTTACAGGAGCCCCTTGATGGTCATCTGTCTCATTAGCATCTTGGTTAAGGTGGTGCCCCCGCACTTTCTCCACTGTGAAGTTATTATTTGTCCCTTTGTAGTTAATAAGTAATTTATGGAGAGATATTTTGAGACTCAAAGTATTCTGTTCTTCATCAAACTTTTGAATTACATACTGCTTCATAGAACCAGTAATTCAGGTGGATTTATTTGATGAAGAAGGTGAAGTGATTCTTAATGCTTATTTTGCACTAGTAGTTTTACAAGCCACTCTTCTCTCTCCCAAAGGAAAAAAAATCCTAAAATATAAGCAGCGGAGCTGTGCAGAACAGTTCATTGACAAAAGGCAACCGTTGGAGGATATGTATTCCAGGAGCTCTGAGAGTAACAAACATATTTTGAGAATGTGAACAGTATGAGCAAGTGTGCTTTCTGGTGAATCAGGGAAGGAGGAAAAGAATCCCCTGATCAGGCTATGGGGACCGACTTGCAGACTTTTCCTTCCCTGACTAGTCAAGGTTGTTTATTTCTCTATAGTTGTAGAAGTACAGCCCTTTGGCCACACAGACCTTTAATCTAAGAACCAGATCATGAACCACATAGCCTGATTATGCTTTAAAAGATGTGATATTTATAATAACCTGAAGTTAAAGTTGCTTCTAATGACTCTAGCCCAGCAGAATAGCCCCCAAGAGAAAAGTAAAATCTTGGCTTCCATCTAGCCAGGTGAAAAGCTGTAGGCATCCCGAGAAATGAAACTTGAAGTTGAAATGTAAGAAATGTAGGAAGTCACAGATCATTCTGGGGGAAAAAATTAATGATCTTATCCAGCAGAGTAAAAAGCGGCTAGAGGCTGAATCATTCTTTCCTGTTCCCTTCCCCCAATTTAAAACCATAGGTTCTGTAGGTTGAAAGTCCAGGATTTGAAGCAGAAATCTTTAGGAGTTCCTAGGAAATGACAGGTGAGCAGGTTAATAACCTCAGGTAGGAACAATTCTGCTGTAAAACACACCGGGGAAAATACTCCTGAATTTCTGATGAATTTAAATCTTGCGCAGTCTAACATATTTTCTAAAGAACTATGTTCAAATTAAGGCTCCAGCTGATGTTACCCAGTCACCTCCCCCATTAAGCCATCTCCTGTTCTCCCAATGGCATATTGTTCAAGATATGGTGTCTTCCATGAGCAAGGTTCTTGTGGATACAGGGACAAGATATATCAGTTAGGATTTTGTTGGTCACAATACATAGAAACCTTGGTCCCAACTGGCTAAAGCAAAAAAGAAAAAAAAGAAAAAAAATTATTGGTTGATGTAACTGAACAATCCAAACACAAGGGCCAGCCCAGATCTGGTTTACTCGAGAGGCCCATGTTGTGTATCCTTTGGAGCCACCTTTCTGGGACTCTGCGTCTTTGTCCTCCTTCGTGTCATGTTTCATGATAACCACATTGGTGACATTGCCTCTTCAGAAGGGGTCTGTAGCTCTGCTTTCCTCGCCAGAGTGTCCAGCCTCACTCTGCTTGGGCTGCCTTAGATCAGGTTCTCTTTCCTGTGCCAATGAGTAGGACCTGGAGGAAGGGACATGCTAACTGGCTGGAATACAACAGGACCCATCTTTGGAGCTGGGTAGGTGGCCAATCCCACATAAACCATATAGAAGCCTGTGAAGTTTGCCAAATAAGTTCTGCTTTTTGTTGCCCTTATGGAGTTTACAGCTTCATCAGGGTGGCAGACAAATAAGCAAATGGATACAAGATATGAAGTGAAAGAACAGAGCTGCGAGAATAAATGTCAGGGAGACACAGTCCAGATGGCGAAATGGGAAGTGACATTTGATTTGAGATCTGAATGGTTGCGCAGGAGTTAATCAAGAAAAGAGGTTAGGGAGAGACAAAAGCCACGTGAGCATTTGGGGGAACCTTTATCACTTGACTTTCTCTTTGGAGAGTTGGTGTGTGATGCTCAAAATATTGAATAACTAGTATGGTACCCTAAAGAGGGCCAAATTACAAGTGGCCAAAGGAGGATGACTCCAGGAAAGCACCACCTTGCCGTAGGTGGCCACAGATGAGTGGCCCACTGCTGGGGTCTGAGGCCCACAGGGCTAGGGCTGGGGCAGAGACTGTTAACCAACTAGGATGGAAGTAGTAGATAAGAATATAAATAAATGGTATGGCAGCAGAGGCGTGTACCTGGTGGATTTCAAGCCTGAGTGTACCCCCTTTTTTTTGGGCCTCTTTCCACTGTTTACTGACCACCAAACCTCCCCATGCGATAGTCAATAAATGTTGACTAAACATATAGATGACTATATGGATAGCGTGGGAAAATTATCTACATTCATGCCTGATTGATATTGATAGAAG
Source organism: Mesoplodon mirus (assembly GCF_964341445.2). Classification (NCBI taxonomy): domain Eukaryota; kingdom Metazoa; phylum Chordata; class Mammalia; order Artiodactyla; family Ziphiidae; genus Mesoplodon; species Mesoplodon mirus. Next base: position 1,213,826 of record NW_028295808.1, on the reverse strand, counting down.
ATTTCACCCCAGAGCAAATCAGGAAATGTTTCCCTAGATTCCGCAGAGCATCTCAGACATTGATTTTCAACTAGAGGCTTCTGGGATTTGAATCAGCATCTGCCTGAGGTTTGCAAGTTGAGGGGAATCTCAGCCTGGAGACACATGTTGATTCCACGTAAAGTGTTGGAAGCCCGCACGGACTAATAAACTTATAGTTGTGTTCTTTTTGAACCATTTAATACTTATTGACTTAATGGGCATGTTAAAAAAAATCATGAGATGAAGCATTAACATCTTGATTCCTGTCTTTTCTTGAAGGGGGAGAAAATTTGGGCCTGCATTGCAGCATGGAGGTTTGTCTGCAGCCAGTAGAGGCTGCCTCTTTAGATGGTGGGCTCTAATTTGCCTTTCTTCCACCTTTCTCACTTTTTTCATATTTGTGACGTACTTGCCCTTGGGTACCGGGTCTGAAAATAGCAAGATTTCAGCTTTCTATTAGAAAACCATCGCAAGGTCAAGAGAGTACGATGATCCTTGGCATCACCCTTCTGGCCTTTTCCACTGTTTTAACCCCAGCAGCAGGAGCATAAACTTTCCAGCTGTGTGCAGGACTCAGAACTGAGCCAGAGCAATCCCCAAACCAGCTGAAGTTAGTCTGTTAGCTTTGTGCAGCCTGAAAGCTTTACATAATCATTGCCAGTCATACCTTCTGGTCATTTCCCTTTAGTGTACAGTTTCCACCTCCAAGTTCTTCTCTTACACCCTGAGAGGCTGGCCCAGAACTAACCTAGGAGCCTCCACTTGGGTGAGTAATTGTCATTAGCCTCCCTTGAGTCTCTTAAGCATCTCTCCTGTTTAGGGCTGAAGTCTAGTTCTATACGATTTCAAGTAAAAACTCCCATCCACAAGTCACTGATCCATTCATCCAACCTTACCTAGTTAGTTAGCAAAATGGGGAATCGTGACAAGATCATTATCCTTAAGCGATTTGGAGCCTAGTAGGGAAATTAAAATGTCAACATGCAATTGTCATACTCTGGAACAAGTGCCTATCAGGTAGGGTTGCAGATAAAATACAGGACACCCGGTTAAACTTGCATGGTTTATTTGTTAAATCTGATACCCCTACCACTGGGGAAAGTCTTGGGTGCAAGGGAACACAGGTGAGGAGGACCAGGGACGTCTTCCTAGAAGTACTGCCATTGAGGCCAACATGAGAGGGCTTAAGTCAGAAGAGGTGCAGGATAGGGGAGGGCTCTGTGAAGACAGCGAATAGACTTCCGGGTAAGATGGCGGAAGAGTAAGACGCGGAGATCACCTTCCTCCCCACGGATACACCAGAAATACAGCTACACGTTGAACAACTCCTACAGAACCCCTACTGAATGCTGGCAGAAGACCCCAGACCTCCCAAAAGGCAAGAAACTCCCCACATACCTGGGTAGGGCAAAGCGGAGAGATTCCCTCACAGAGGATCGGTGCCGAGCGGCACTCACCAGCCCGAGAGGCTTTGTCTGCTCGCCCACCAGGGTGGGTGGCGCTGGAAGCTGAGGCTCGGGCTTCGGTCACAGAGCAGGGAGAGGACTGGGGCTGGCGGCGAGAACTCAGCCTAAAGGGGGCTAATGTGCCACAACTAGCCGGCAGGGAGTCCGGGAAAACTCTGGAGCTGCCGAAGAGGCAAGAGACTTTTTCTTCCCTCTTGGTTTCCTGGTGCGCGAGGAGAGGGGATTAAGAGCGCTGCTTAAAGGGGCTCCACAGATGGGCGCGAGTCACGACTGAAAGCGCGGAGCCCAGTGACGGGCGCGGGACGCTGGGGCTGCTGCTACCGCCGCCAAGAAGCCTGTGTGCGAGCGCAGGTCACTGTCCACACCGCCCTTCCGGGAGCCTGTGCAGCCCGCCACTGCCGGAGTCCCAGGATCCAGGGGCGGCTTCCCTGGGAGAACGCACGGCACGCCTCGGGCTGGTGCAACGTCACGCCGACCTCTGCCGCTGCAGGCTCGCCCCGCACCACGTGCCCCTCCCTCCCGCCCGGCCTGAGTGAGCCAGAGTCCCCGAAGAGGCTGCTCCTTTAACCCTGTCCTGTCTGAGCGAAGAACAGACGCCCTCCGGCGACCTACATGCAGAGGCGGGGCCAAATCCAAAGCTGAGACCCAGGAGCTGTGAGAACAAAGAAGAGAAAGGGAAACCTCTCCCAGCAGCCTCAGAAGCAGCGGATTAAAGCTCCACAATCAACTTGATGTACCCTGCATCTGTGGAATACATGAATAGACAACAAATCATCCCAAATTGAGGAGCCTGGAGTCAGTGCTGTGCCTCTGAGGTGGGAGAGCCAACTTCAGGACACTGGTCCACAAGAGACCTCCCAGCTCCACATAATATCAAACGGCAAAAATCTTCCAGAGATCTCCATCTCAACACCAGCACCCAGCTTCACTCAACGACCAGCAAGCTACAGTGCTGGACACCCTATGCCAAACAACTAGCAAGACAGGAACACAACGTCACCCATTAGCAGAGAGGTGGCCTAAAATCATAAAAAGGCCGCAGACACCCCAAAACTCACCACCAGACGTGGACCTGCCCACCAGAAAGACAAGATCCAGCCTCATCCACCAGAGCACAGGCACTAGTACCCTCCACCAGGAAGCCTACACAACCCACTAAACCAACCTTAGCCACTGGGGACAGACACCAAAAACAACGGGAACTACGAACCTGCAGCCTGCAAAAAGGAGACCCCAAACACAGTAACATAAGCAAAATGAGAAGACAGAAAAACACACAGCAGGAGAAGGAGCAAGATAAAAACCCACCAGACCTAACAAATGAAGAGATAATAGGCAGTCTACCTGAAAAAGAATTCAGAATAATGATGGTAAAGATGATCCAAGATTCTATTTCCCAGATCCAAAATCTTGGAAATAGAATAGACAAAATGCAAGAAACAGTTAACAAGGACCTAGAAGAACTAAAGATGAATCAAGCATCGATTAAAAACACAATAAATGAAATGAAAAATACTCTAGATGGGATCAATAGCAGAATAACTGAGGCAGAAGAACGGATAAGTGAGGTGGAAGATAAAATAGTGGAAATAACTGCTGCAGAGCAAAATAAAGAAAAAAGAATGAAAAGAACAGAGGACAGTCTCAGAGACCTCTGGGACAACATTAAACGCACCAACATTCGAATTATAGGGGTTCCAGAAGAAGAAGAGAAAAAGAAAGGGACTGAGAAAATATTTGAAGAGATTATAGTTGAAAACTTCCCTAATATGGGAAAGGAAATAGTTAATCAAGTCCAGGAGGCACAGAGAGTCCCATACAGAATAAATCCAAGGAGAAATACGCCAAGACACATATTAATCAAACTGTCAAAAATTAAACACAAAGAAATCATATTAAAAGCAGCAAGGCAAAAACAACAAATAACACACAAGGGAATCCCCATCAGGATAACAGCTGATCTCTCAGCAGAAACTCTACAAGCCAGAAGGGAGTGGCAGGACATACTTAAAGTGATGAAAGAGAAAAACCTGCAACCAAGATTACTCTACCCAGCAAGGATCTCATTCAGATTTGATGGAGAAATTAAAACGTTTACAGACAAGCAAAAGCTGAGAGAGTTCAGCACCACCAAACCAGCTTTACAACAAATGCTAAAGGAACTTCTCTAGGCAAGAAACACAACAGAAGGAAAAGACCTACAATAACGAACCCAAAACAATTAAGAAAATGGGAATAGGAACATACATATCGATAATTACCTTAAATGTAAATGGACTAAATGCTCCCACCAAAAGACACAGATTGGCTGAATGGATACAAAAACAGGACCCAGATATATGCTGTCTACAAGAGACCCACTTCAGACCTAGAGACACATACAGACTGAAAGTAAGGGGATGGAAAAAGATATTCCATGCAAATGGAAACCAAAAGAAAGCTGGAGTAGCAATTCTCATATCAGACAAAATAGACTTTAAAATAAAGACTACTAGAAGAGACAAAGAAGGACACTACATAATGATCAAGGGATCGATCCAAGAAGAAGATATAACAATTGTAAATATTTATGCACCCAACATAGGAGCACCTCAATACATAAGGCAAATACTAACAGCCATAAAAGGAGAAATCGACAGTAACACACTCATAGTAGGGGACTTTAACACCCCACTTTCACCAATGGACAGATCTTCCAAAATGAAAATAAATAAGGAAACACAAGCTTTAAATGATACATTAAACAAGATGGACTTAATTGATATTTATAGGACATTCCATCCAAAAACAACAGAATACACATTTTTCTCAAGTGCTCATGGAACATTCTCCAGGATAGATCACATCTTGGGTCACAAATCAAGCCTTGGTAAATTTAAGAAAATTGAAATTGTATCAAGTATCTTTTCTGACCACAATGCTATGAGACTAGATATCAATTACAGGAAAAGATTTGTAAAAAATACAAACACATGGAGGCTAAACAATACACTACTTAATAACGAAGTGATAACTGAAGAAATCAAAGAGGAAATTAAAAAATACCTAGAAACAAATGACAATGGAGACACGACAACCCAAAACCTATGGGATGCAGCAAAAGCAGTTCTAAGAGGGAAGTTTATAGCAATACAATCCCACCTTAAGAAACAGGAAACATCTCGAATAAACAACCTAACCTTGCTCCTAAAGCAATTAGAGAAAGAAGAACAAAAACATCCCAAAGTTAGCAGAAGGAAAGAAATCATAAAAATCAGATCAGAAATAAATGAAAAAGAAATGAAGGAAACGATAGCAAAGATCAATAAAAATAAAAGCTGGTTCTTTGAGAAGATAAACAAAATTGATAAACCATTAGCCAGACTCATCAAGAAAAGAAGGGAGAAGACTCAAATCAATAGAATTAGAAATGAAAAAGGAGAAGTAACAACTGACACTGCAGAAATACAAAAGATCATGAGAGATTACTATAAGCAACTCTATGCCCATAAAATGGACAACCTGGAAGAGATGGACAAATTCTTAGAAATGCACAACCTGCCAAGACTGACTCAGGAAGAAATAGAAAATATGAATAGACCAATCACAAGCACTGAAATTGAAACTGTGATTAAAAATCTTCCATCAAACAAAAGCCCAGGACCAGATGGCTTCACAGGCGAATTCTATCAAACATTTAGAGAAGAGCTAACACCCATCCTTCTCAAACTCTTCCAAACAATATCAGAGGAAGGAACACTCCCAAACTCATTCTACGAGGCCACCATCACCTTGATACCAAAACCAGGCAAGGATGTCACAAAGAAAGAAAACTACAGGCCAATATCACTGATGAACATAGATGCAAAAATCCTCAACAAAATACTAGCAAACAGAATCCAACAGCACATTAAAAGGATCATACACCATGATCAAGTGGGGTTTATTCCAGGAATGCAAGGATTCTTCAATATACGCAAATCAATCAATGTGATACACCATATTAACAAGTTGAAGGAGAAAAACCATATGATCATCTCAATAGATGCAGAGAAAGCTTTCGACAAAATTCAACACCCATTTATGATAAAAACCCTGCAGAAAGTAGGCATAGAGGGAACTTACCTCAACATAATAAAGGCCATATATGACAAACCCACAGCCAACATTGTCCTCAATGGTGAAAAACTGAAACCATTTCCACTAAGATCAGGAACAAGACAAGGCTGCCCACTCTCACCACTCTTATTCAACATAGTTTTGGAAGTTTTAGCCACAGCAATCAGAGAAAAAAAGAAAATAAAAGGAATCCAAATTGGAAAAGAAGAAGTAAAGCTGTCACTGTTTGCAGATGACATGATACTATACATAGAGAATCCTAAAGATGCTACCAAAAAACTACTAGAGCTAATCAATGAATTTGGTAAAGTAGCAGGATACAAAATTAATGTACAGAAATCTCTGGCATTCCTGTACACTAATGATGAAAAATCTGAAAATGAAATCAAGAAAACACTCCCATTTACCATTGCAACAAAAAGAATAAAATATCTAGGAATAAACCTACCTAAGGAGACAAAAGACCTGTTTGCAGAAAATTATAAGACACTGATGAAAGAAATTAAAGATGATACAAATAGATGGAGAGATATACCATGCTCCTGGATTGGAAGAATCAATATTGTGAAAATGACTCTACTACCCAAAGCAATCTACAGATTCAATGCAATCCCTATCAAACTACCACTGGCATTTTTCACAGAACTAGAACAAAAAATTTCAAAATTTGTTTGGAAAAACAAAAGACCCCGAATAGCCAAAGCAATCTTGAGAACGAAAAACGGGGCTGGAGGAATCAGGCTCCCTGACTTCAGACTATACTACAAAGCTACAGTAATCAAGACAGCGTGGTACTGGCATAAAAACAGAAAGATAGATCAGTGGATCAGGATAGAAAGCCCAGAGATAAACCCACGCACATATGGCCAACTTATCTTTGATAAAGGAGGCAGGAATGTACAGTGGAGAAAGGACAGCCTCTTCAATAAGTGGTGCTGGGAAAACTGGACAGGGACATGTAAAAGTTTGAGATTAGATCATTCCCTAACACCATACACAAAAATAAGCTCAAAATGGATTAAAGACCTAAATGTAAGGCCAGAAACTATCAAACTCTTAGAGGAAAACATAGGTAGAACACTCTATGACATAAATCACAGCAAGATCCTTTTGGACCCACCTCCTAGAGAAATGGAAATAAAAACAAAGATAAACACATGGGACCTAATGAAACTTCAAAGCTTTTGCACAGCAAAGGAAACCATAAACAAGACCAAAAGACAACCCTCAGAATGGGAGAAAATATTTGCAAATGAAGCAACTGACAAAGGATTAATCTCCAAAATTTATAAACAGCTCATGCAGCTCAATAGCAAAAAAACACACAACCCAATCCAAAAATGGGCAGAAGACTTAAATAGGCATTTCTCCAAAGAAGATATACAGGCTGCCAACAAACACATGAAAGAATGCTCAACATCATTAATCATTAGAGAAATGCAAATCAAAACTACAATGAGATATCATCTCACACCAGTCAGAATGGCCATCATCAAGAAATCTAGAAAGAATAAATGCTGGAGAGGGTGTGGAGAAAAGGGAACACTCTTGCACTGCTGGTGGGAATGTGAATTGGTACAGCCACTATGGAGAACAGTATGGAGGTTCCTTAAAAAACTAAAAATAGAACTACCATATGACCCAGCAATCCCACTACTAGGCATATACCCTGAGAAAACCATAATTCAAAAAGAGACATGTACCAAAATGTTCATTGCAGCTCTATTCACAATAGCCCGGAGCTGGAAACAACCTAAGTGTCCATCATCGGATGAATGGATAAAGAAGATGTGGCACATATATACAATGGAATATTACTCAGCCATAAAAAGAAACGAAACTGAGCTATTTGTAATGAGGTGGATAGACCTAGAGTCTGTCATACAGAGTGAAGTAAGTCAGAAAGAGAAAGACAAATACCGTATGCTAACACATATATACGGAATTTAAAAAAAAAAAAAAAAGTCATGAAGGACCTAGGGGTAAAACCGGAATAAAGACACAGACCTACTTGAGAATGGACTTGTGGATATGGGGAGGGGGAAGGGTAAGCTGTGACAAAGCGAAAGAGAGGCATGGACATATATACACTACCAAATGTAAGGTAGATAGATAGTGGGAAGCAGCCGCATAGCACAGGGAGATCAGCTGGGTGCTTTGTGACCGCCTGGAGGGGTGGGATGGGGAGGGTGGGAGGGAGGGAGATGCATGAGGGAAGGGATGTGGGAACAGATGTATATGTATGACTGATTCACTTTGTTATAAAGCAGAAACTAATAAAAATAAATAAATAAAAAATAAAAAAATAAAAAAAATAAAAAAATAAATAAAAATAAAATAAAAGCCTATGCAGTTTCTGCACCAAAAAAAAAAAAAGACAGCGTATAGCACGTGTGAAGGCCCTGACTTGAGAGCCGCCCCAGGAAATTCAGGGGCCTGAGGTTCAGGATGTGGGAGTGTGGAGGATGGAAGCATATGTCAGGGGAGGGGAGACTGGAGACGTGATGAAGTCCTGCCATGGAATGTGGACTGGATCCTAAGCACAATGGGCCAGCCATTGTAGGACTCGAAGCAGCAGAGTGACGTAAGATAGGCATTTGAGAAAGATCCTTCTGGCTGGAGTGTAGTGACTGATTAGAAGAGGGAGTCTGGAGACAGGAGAAGGCCGAGCGATGCTTGCTGCAGTAACGATAGTGAGTGATGGCGGAGGCAGTGAGGAAGAGAGAGGAATGGATGAGCTCCTGAGAGGATGGATGGGTAGATGTGGGAGATGAGGGAAGAGAAAGGTCGCACATGAAGATGGTTCCACTCAGTGGCACAGGAGAGGTAGGGAGAAGTGGGTACTGCGCTGCCATTGGCCTGTTTGCCTCAGACCGGCTCCCTGTCTTTCCACTGCTCTGCTCCGCGTCACAGGGCTGATCCTGCAAACCCCATCGCCCATATTTCCTCACCAACTCTTTTCCAGGTAGGTTCAGCCATTGGAAAACATTGGCCAGAGGTTGGAGGGCAGGGGGGTGGGAGAAGCCAACATATTTTTCCCTCGCCCTCCACTCTCTGTTCGGGCAGCTGCAGCAGGGTTGGTGGCCGCTTTGCTCTGAGTGGCTGCCCCAGGCACTTCACAGTGCTTAGTATTATGATCTCTAGGTCCATCCACGACGTTGCTGCAAATAGCATTATTTCATTCTTTTTATGGCTGAATAATATTCCATTGTATATATGTACCATAAATTCTTTATCCATTCATCCGTCAGTGAACATTTAGGTAGCTTCCACCTCTTGGCTATTGTAAATAGTGCTGCAATGAACATTAGGGTGCATGTATCTTTTCTTTCTTTCTTTCTTTCTTTTTCTTTCTTTCTCTCTCTTTCTTTTTTTTTTTTTTTTTTGTCACACGGCATGTGGGATCTTAGTTCCCTGGCCAGAGATGGAACCCATGCTCCCTGCACTGGAAGCATGGAGTCTTAACCACTGGACCACCAGGGAAATCCCAGGGGTGTATGTATATTTTTGAATTAGAGTTTTCTCCGGATCTATGCCCAGGAGTGGAATTGCGTGACCCTATGGCAGCTGTATCTGTTGTCTGCACGTCTCACATCAACCACCTGCACTCCAATCCTTGCTCTCAGCGTCATCTTCGGGGAACCCAACCTGCGACAGGGACCTTGACAAGAAGAAATGGCTCAGGGAAAAGCTACCTGCACAGGGAGGAGATAGAGGCCATCGACCCTGGGGTGCGGCGGGGAGAGTGGGCACAGAGATTTGTCATTTCACCCCCGATACTCAGCCCTCCTGGCTGCCCCACTCTAGGTCGCCTCATGATACTGAGATGACCCAGTTAGAGTCCCTGCCTGTGCAGGAATCTAGGGGCACCAGTGGGTCTGAATAATATTAGTGCAGGGTCTCCCCCACAGCACTGGGGTTATTTGGGGTGGGTCATCCTCTGCTGGGGGGCCCTCCTGGGCCCTGTGTGGGGTTCAGCAGCATCCCTGGCCCCACCCATTTGATTTCAGGGACCCCTCCCACCCAGTTGTGACCACCACAGGTTTTCCCCAGACATGACCAGAGAACTGGGTGAGGCGGGGGCAGGGTGGCCCTGGGTGAGGACAGCTGTGTTGAAGCAACCAGCCTGTCCCAGGGAAAGGTCTGCCCCAATCCCGTCAGAGCCTGCACTTAGAACCGCCCCTTCCCTTTCCCAGCTCCCCTGCCCTGCAGTGGTCTCCGAGACATCATCCCTATGTAATAAATCACACCTTCTCAGTTTACTGTCCCCAGCACCTAGAAGAGTGTCTGATGTGTAGCAGATGCTTCATAAATACTTGCTGAATAAAGGAGTTGAATAAAGGGATGGGTGGATGAATGAATGAAGGTTACAATGGAATGAGGTGGGAGATTCCCTTTCTGGCTCTCGGGGGTTGGGAGATCAAGTGAGAGATCCGTCCTAAATAGGCTGACCAGCCTTCTGGGGTTCCCCGGGAATGAGGGTTTCCCCACAGTTCCAGCGCTCAAACCTGAGTGGTCCTGGGCAAACTGGGGGCGGGTGTTGGTCACCCTATGTAAACACAGTAACAATTCCAACTGCAATAGCAATGACCAAGGACCTCTAGGTTCTTATTGACCAGGCAGAGTTCTTTACCTGGCGGGGAAAGTGGCACAGGAGGGAGGGAGGAGTCTCAGGAAGATCATCCCACACGACAACGTGTGCCAATGGCCCTGGGCCCAAGGTCACACCTGACCAGGGCTTGCTTGTTTTTTTCTCTAATTTACTTTTTCCCACATGGATATGCAATTTTCCTAATGTCATTTATTGAAAACTCCTTAATTTCCCCACTTTCAGTCATATCAAGTTCTCATATATCTCTTTCTGGACCTTTATTCTATACCATAGAGCTGTACGTCCCATCCTAGCACCACTAGGGCTGTTTCATCACTATCACTTTATTTTTTATTCATTTATTTTTTTGGCCGTGCCGTGCGGCATGTGGGATTTTATTTCCCTGACCAGGGATCGAAACTGCGCCCCCTGCAGTGCAAACTCGGAGTCTTAATCGCTGGACCTCCAGGGAAGTCCCCAGGGCTTGCTTTGACATCCATCGAATGGTGGTGGGTGGACACGGGGAGCAGCTGTCTGTGAGCCATCCTGTGTAGAAATGCAGGGTGGAGGGCAGGACAGCTGGAGTGGGAGGGGAAGAGGCAGAGGAGGGAGGGAGGGAGGGCAGGCGAGAGACAGAGAGTTTCCCGAGACAACAGCTCTGGCCCTGTCCTAGGGCATGAAAGCTGAGCTCCTAGTGCCAGGAGTCTTGGAGCTGCAGCCCGTGAGCCAGGGTGACTGGCTCTCCTCCCTGGTGTGTGTGTGTGGGTGGGTGGCTCTAGGCTTCTCAGGCTGGGAATGGGGTGCACGGAGCAGGGACGGAGTAGGGACCCTTCTCTCTGGGACCTCGTGGGCCATCCTTAGCTCACAAAGCTGAGCCACTCCTGGCCCTAAGGGTGGGGTGCTTATCCTCCCTGTCCCCTGGACTGCACCCTCTCACACACAACTTCCCCGTGTGTGCTCCCAGCAGCCAAGAGAATCTGTTTTTAAAAGATTTGGGGAAGGGGGGTAAACATACAAACAAGAGCAGAATGGATACTTTTTCAGAATGGGAATGGCTCTGTGTAACCCCACCCCCAGGGTAACCACAGTCCTGACCTCTAACACCCTTGACGAGTCAGCCTTGGTCTGGGCTTGCGGACCCACGGAAGCTTCCTCATCCCCTCCTTCAGACCCAGTCTCTCCCTCGGCGTCTTTGTGAGAAGCACCCAGGGAAGTGGGACTGCTAGGCTGTACTGCTGCTAGAACTCCACTTGGGCTCCACCAGGCTCCAGCCCCCCGCGCTGTGCACCTCTCTGACCCTGAGGCACCTCAACTGGTAGGAGCGGCATCACCTTCCCTCCCGGGACTTGTGACACTTAAGGCAGACACCGAAAAGACAAGTGTTTGGCTCCCTGGCTGGCAAAGGGCAGGTGCTCAACTGTCATAAGTGTCCGTATCAGTGAGGGTTCTCCAGACAAACAGAATCCATAGGGTTTATGTGTGTATATATACACACACACGTACATATGTACATGCATACAAAAATATACAGCTGTGTATATATGCAGTATGCATACAAACATATACACATATAGTATATACAATACACACACATATATACACACATATAAAATGCACAGTTTGTATATATACAGTATGTATACACACATATACACATATACAATACACACATACATATACACTATACATACACACATAAAATGCATAGTTTATATATATACAGTATGTACACATATGTATAACATGCAATAGACACCTAGGTACATATATATCATACATATATATACACACATACAAAGATATTTAGGTGTGTATATATATAGTATGCATACATATATAATTTATGCAATACATACACGTACATATAGACACACATATACACCTACATAGAAAAGCATGTAGCATAAAAATATATATGTACTGTATATATAAATTCATCATATATATACATATATCATATATATAAGATATATACACATACATATACACAACATATACACACCTATATGTAAATATGTGCATGTAAATACACATATAAATACATACACAAGTGTGTCTATATATAGTATATACATATATACATATAATACCTATACAACATATACACATACAGGTATACAACATATATACCCACCTATATATAAATATACACTGTATACATACATACATACAGTGTACATATACTGTATATATACACACACCCATATATCAATATATGGTGTGTGTATATATACAGCATGTTCACATTTATAATATGTATACTATATATATACACATACATACATGCATACAATATATACACACACATATAGGCTTGTATGTATACTGTATATAGTACTTACACATATACGACAAACGCACGCACATATAAACATGTGTATACATATATAATATGTATACACACATATACAAATTAATAGGCTTGTATATATTCAGTATTTTTACATATATAGTTTTGTTTTAAGGAGTTGACTCGTGACCGTGAGGCAGGCAAGTCAGGGCAGGACTCTGGGCTGGAGACACAGGGAAGAGCTGATGTCCCAAGGCCATTGGAGGAACAGTTCCCTCTTTCTAGGGAACCTCATTTTTCTCTCCAGTCCTTCAACGGATGGACGAGGCCCACCCACGCCGCGGCATTGACAATCTCCTTTACGCAAAATGGACCAATTTCAGTGTTAATCTCTTCCGAAAAATACCTTCCTGGCCACATCTGGAATAATGTTTGTGGTTGCCGGGGCCCCACGCAGTGCGCACATGAGATTAACCATCCCCGTGGTGATGATGACACTTAATTTTCTCCCTTGACCATTGTCACTACTATTCCATTAAAATGGCAGTGCCATGAGGGCAGGGCATTTCCTTTTTTGCCAGTACTGAGCGTCCGCGGTCTGGTGCCTAGCATAGGCTAAATACACGGCATTTTTGTGAACAGAAGCCGGGATTCCGGCTGTCATATTTAATGAGGAATTATAGTCTTCTTATTAGGGGGGAGGGGTGTGTGTGTGTGTCACGGTACGTCAAGGGCGGGAGTCGAACCCGCCACCCCAGGCCCCGAGGGCTCTCCTCGGGTCCCCACTTCGGGCCGGTGGGGGTGGCCGGGGGCAGCCGAAGACGTGCGTGCGTGCGTGCGTGCGTGCGTGCGTGCGTGCGTCGTGAGAGCGGGCGAGTCCACGGGGTGGGTCGCGCGGGCCGTGAGTGGTTCGCCCCGGCCCCCGGCTCACTGTGCTCGCCTCACGCCGGCCCGAGTTCACAGCAGCGCTGGAGGCCCCGGGCCTGTGACCACAAAGAGGTAGCCGGGGGCCGGACGGGAGCGCGGCGGCGGCGGCGGCTGAGGCCCAGGCCAGGCCCGCTCCCCGCAGCCGCCCGCCTGCCCGTTTGCCCCGCCCCCGCCGGCGGCGCCGCGCCCCTCCCCCAACCGCCAGACTAGCACGGTGCGGGGGCCGCGCGCGAAGACATGGGGGAGAAGCTGGAGCTGAGGCTGGAGTCGCTCGTGGGGGCCGAGCCCGCCGTCTGCCTGTGGCCGCTGCCGGTCTACGTAAGTGCCACCCGTCCCCTCCTCCCAGACCCCCGCCCCTCTTCCCCCGCGGCGCGCGCTGAGCCCACCGAGAAACGGAGCGACTCGAGTCGCCAGACCTTCTTTGGAGCCCCCCTTCCCGTCCCGCCGTGGTTCTCCGCGGCCGTTTCCAGCCCCCGCGCGCAGGGTGGGCAGAGGGGAGCCGGCGCCGGCCGGGGGCGCAGACTCGGCCGCGGGGACTCCGCGCTTCCGAGGGGCGCCCGAGCCGGTCTGCGGTTGGCTCTGCAGGGCTGGGGACCCCGGTCCCCCTGGGCCTGGACTGCCGGCGGGCTTGCCCTTCTGTACTTTAGGATGTGACATGTAGGGATTCTGTTTCCTGGTAGTTTATTCTTAGCGCTGTCAACGTGCTTAGGTTTTTTTTATTTTTGAGGGCACCCTTTCCTCCCTCTCTCCAGTTTTTTGGCGCCTTTGGGGCGCCCTTTGTGCGCTCAAGCTTGCGGGGGACCGGCCTCCAGGCGACCCGGCGGGGAAGCCCGCGCGACCCGCCTCTCGCGCGGGCTCCGTCTGTGTCAGTTTTGTGGAAACTGTTGTCGCGACCGGGGTCGGGGTTGGGATGCTGGGACCGCCTGGGAGCCGATGTTGACTCCGAGGCCCGGTTCTCCGCAGTTATCTGAGGTCCGAGGGTTTCCAGCCCTCCACTGCGCACTGGCGCTTTCTATTTTTGCCCTTCCTGTGCCTGGAGGCGTGGCTGAGCCTGGGCTCTGGCTTTTCCGGTTGGGTAACTCCGGGTGTCCCGGGTAGGCGGCCTGAGCAGCAGTGGGCCGGGCGGAGAGACATGCCAGGGGAGGGAAACTGAAAGTGGGGAGAACCTTCAGAACTCCAGCTGATCCACTTGCCTCGCCTCCCCGCCCTTCTTACTGCACTTGTCATGCACGGGATGGCTGGCCGGCGCATTTTTCAAAATGTAATAATTTGTGTGTCCTTAGTAGCCGTGAAGCGTAGTTCACTTGTAGTGCACAGTGGTAGGAGTTTTGATGGCCTTCAGGCGGCAGAGCAATCCTGTCATCCCATTTGCTGCCCTTTGGCGCCAGGGTGCCTCTAGCCTCTTGGCCACTAATCTCCTCTCTGTCCCTAAGGTTTTGGCTTTTCCAGAAAGTCAGATAAGTGGAACAACAGCATGTAGCTTTTTGATTCTGGCTGCTTTGGCTCAGCAAAACCTATGCGAGATTCCTCCCGGGTTTGTTTTTTTGTTGTTGTTTTTTTTTTTTTTTTTTTTTGCGGTACGCAGGCCTCTCACTGCTGTGGCCTCTCCTGTTGCGGAGCACAGGCTCCGGACGCACAGGCCCAGCGGCCATGGCTCACAGGCCCAGCCGCTCCGCGGCATGTGGGATCCTCCCGGACCGGGGCACGAACCCGTGTCCCCTGCTTCGGCAGGCGGACTCTCAACCACTGCGCCACCAGGGAAGCCCTGTTGTTGTTGTTTTAAATATTTATTTAGTTAGTTATTTTCTTGGCTGTGCTGGGTCTTAGTTGCGGCACATGGGATCTTCATTGCCGCGTGCAGTATGTTTTAGTTGCGGCGTGGGGTATCTAGTTCCCTGAGCAGGGATGGACCCCGGGCCCCCTGCATTGGGAGCACGGAGTCTTAACCACTGGACCCCCAGGGAAGTCCGTCATCCCTTTTGTTGCGGGTATGAGAAGCCACTCCTTTTTCTGGCTGTGTTGTATTCCATTTTCCGTTTGTCCATTCGCCTGTGGGTGGCAGGACTTGTGGGATGTTTCCACTTTTGAGGGGATCAGGAATAAAGCTGCTGTAAACATCCCAGGGCAGTTTTCCATGTGAACTTGGGTTTTTACCTCACTTGAGAAAATACTCAGGAGTGGGACTGGGGTCTGTGCTAAGTGTATGTTTAACAACCCTCCTGCATCTTAGAAATTGGTATTTTTGAATATTGGAAGAGTTGAGAAATCCACTGTGACCCAGCACCCAGGCACTTGAAACGAAGTTGGAAGTTCATCTGGACATGGTCACGTTGTCCCCGTCACTGTCTTTTATTCGAGGCAGAGCAAGGGCACAGATCTGTAACCCTTGTAAGGAAGGCCTCGTGTGTCCAGGCCCTGGCAGGACCTGGCTTTCTAGTGGTGGGCGGTTCTGCAGTGGAGAGCGTCTTTCCCTTGCTGGCCAGACCTCGCTTGGCAGGGTGCGGGGTGTGCTGCCTGCGTGGCCGGGCGCTCTTTCTGCCGGTCAGCAGCCGTTCCTGGTGTGTCTGTCCTACTACCAGGCAGGCGGTCAGGTGCGCTAGTGAAGTGCTCAGCGAGCCGCAGCCTTCCTAAAGTTTGCGGGTAATGTCTGCTACCCTCCCATTTCCCTGCTGAGGAATTTTGCTGTCTCATGGGAAGTGAGGGGGCAGTACTTTATAAGAGTTCATGTTTTGTGATGACTCGATGCTGAATACATTAAGAAAATGGGCTCCTTCCAGAAGCTTAACTTCTCAGAAGGTCAGATTACGCATGTGACTGCACGTTTGAAATGAGTGAGCTTGTTTGTTCATTGATTCATTCATTCTGCAAACACCTCCTGGATATTTACAGTGAGTGTTCCAGGGGGCGTGGAGGACAGTAGACAGTATTCTTCTGTTTTTTGATTTTTGAATTTTACTTTATTTTTTTATACAGCATGTTCTTATTAGTCATCAGTTTTATACACATCAGTGTATACATGTCAATCCGACTCGCCCAGCTCAGCACACCACCATCCCCACCCCCCCGCGGCTTTCCTCCCTTGGTGTCCATACGTTTGTTCTCTACATCAGTGTCTCAACTTCTGCCCTGCAAACTGGTTCATCTGTTTGAGACAGCTTTGTACTTCCCGCTTTCAGGGGCTCTCACGTGGGCGCTGCGAAGCGGGGTTTTAGATGGTGCAAGGTGGAGGGTGGGCACTAGAACCGGTGCCCAGTGCCCGGGTGTGTGTGCGCTGGATTGGGCGTGCGGCCTAGGACTCCTGCCGGCTCGGTGACCCCGGCCGAGTGCCTTAAGGCTTCTAGGTCTCAGTGTTCTCATCTGTAGCATGGGCTGAACAGGACTCACTCTCTGTGGAGGTTACAAGGTCACACTGTGTTAATGTTTGTAGACCCTACAATGTAGAACACTTAGGGCAGTTTGGAGCATCGTTAGTTGTTGCACAGATGTTACCTGGTCTGTTGAATGACTTTGCCTGGTACACGCCAAAGCGATTAGGAAATTGGTATATCCCAGCTTCATTTCCTTTCCATTAAAACAGGGTTCAGGAAAAAAAATCTGTTTTTCAGTAGTCGTATCATATAGTGGAAAGAGCACTGGTGTGAAGGCAGCTTAGGGTTTGAAGTCCAGGGCTTATGCTGTCTGTGGCCTGGGCAGGTTACTTTTGAACTGCAATCCCCACACTTGTAAAATGACATTAAAAACCACTCTTTCTGTGGGTTCTTAGAATGAATTAAGCAGGTTATGTGTGTAAAGTAGCCTGGCACTTGAATGAGTTGTCAGAACCAAGGGCTGCTGGAGACGATGCTTCTGCCCTAGGTAATCTCCCCTTCTACTGGGCGGCAGGTAAACACAAGCACAGTAGTCAGTGCTCTGGAAGAAGTGAGTTCTGGTGCTACAGAGCATAGAATCTTTTTTTAAAATTTAATTATTATTTTATATTGGAGGTTAGTTGATGTACAATATTGTGTTAGTTTCAGGTGTACAGCAAAGTGGTTTAGTTATTCATATATCCATTCTTTTTCAGATTCTTATCCCGTACAGTTTGTTACAGGATATGGAGTAGAGTTCCCTGTGCTATGCAGTAGGTCCTTGTTGATTATCTATTTGATATAGAGTCGTGTGTCTATGTTAATCCCAAACTCCTAATGTATCCCTCCCCCCCACCTTTCCCCTTTGCAGAGCACAGAATCTTGGAAGGGAAAGTTCAGGGTAGGCTTCTTGTAGGAGGTGCCATCCTTTCTAAGGATATGTAGAAGCTCCTGGGGTGGCAGGAGGGAGCAGTGTGTGTCAAAGTTTGAGAAATATAAGAAAATATGGCAAAACTAAGGTATAGGACTGGAACTCAGGGTTTGGGAAAGAAATGAGAGTTGATACTGGAAACTTAGTGGGGCCCAAGAGAAGGGGGCCTTGTTTGTCCTGTCAGAAGTTTAGATGTTTATCCTGAAGGCTGTGGGAAACCCTAAAGAACAGTGAGATGGACTTGTGGTTTAGAGACTCACTCGGACCTCCATGTGCAAGGCACTTGATTGGGTGCAGGGTGAATTGTAATCTAAGGTTCCCACTTAAGTTATAAAAGGTTGGACTGGATTTTGCAGATCTGAGAGAGAATGGGTGAGGCCTGGTGAACAGTTAGAAAAGGGAGGGCAGGAAGCGTGGGTGACAGTTTATAGCTGCATCTTTTTGAGAGATACAGAGCACAGTAGGAAGGGATTGGGGGTGGCGAGAGGATCTTACTTCATCTTCAGTGCTTTAGAGGGGCCTGGTAGACAGGTCTGGGCCCAAGGTTCAGATCTGGGCTTTTAGGGAGGAGAGGTGTTTGAAGGCATGGGAGAGACTTCGGTTACCCACAAGAAGATCCAAAGAATCATAGGTCTGAGGGCTTTTTAAGTGGGTATATTGAGGAAGTTTATAAGCTGAAAGAAAGCAGCCAGCAGAGAAAGGGTGTGAAGATGTAGGAGAGGAAATGATTGTTCATTTGTTTTCAAAAAGCTGAATACTTATTGTGTGCCTGGCCCTTTTCTAGGATCTGGGGTTCTCACCACGTGTTACCTCTTCTGCAAGGACAGTTCAACTCATTCCCTGGTGAAGAGAAGTCAGATTATTCTTTGCATCCCATTCAGGTGTAGGAACTGTTCTGTACCTCTGAAGGGACTTTACTTAACCAGAGTAATAAGTTAGAAATCAAAAGAAATTAGAGCTGGAAGGGACCTTAAAAGCCACTGTACTTAATTTTGCCTAATACCAAATAACATTGATTGTCAGAAAAATGCAGAGCCCATTCTCTTCAGAATTCCTTCACTGAACTTTCTTTATGACTTTCATCCAGTGGGTCTAGCTTGTAAATTTTGGCCTCCTCCTAAATTTGCTTCTTCATCCACATAACCTTTTTCCCCGACTATGGTAGAAACTCCTGGGTGGTTTTCGCGGCCCCTGGTCTCAGTTCCTCTAAGTTCATCTGCCTACTCGGGTTGAGTGATCTTCTAACATGACAAGATATGCCTAAAATAATGCTGCTGATGGCTTGCTCACACAGAGTTAGTGCATACTAGCCGCCCAGCATGTGCTCTGCACAGAGGCCTGTAATCTGAACTGTGCTTTGCCAAGCCTCCTGGGGCTCTTTGGCCCTGAGGAAGGGGAGCTTTTTGTGATCACTCCCTTTGTCTAATTGGTCCTTCAGCAGCGGGGAGCCTTTTTCTAATCAGCGGAGGCACCCTTACTCAGCCAGTGGTAGCCCCAGGCCTCATCACCTGTGGGATACAAGCCATGCTCTCTCCCAGGCTTGCTTGGGCCAACATCTCTATTTTTATTTCTGTCTCTTCTCACACTTGGACTCCTGGTCTTTAGTCATCCCCACCTGCAGTATTTACAGTGCCCAGCAGGTGTCAGGCTTGAGTGTCTTTTCACAGATGTTTCCTCTGCAGTTAATGCACCTCCTACTCCAACTCTGCATAGCCTCATCTTTCTAGACTGTACTTCAGGGTTATCATGAAGCCATCACTTAGATATAACTTTTGGCCTCCATAGGCACTTGTGTGCTTAAAGGTTATGGTTCTTTATCTCATGTGATTGAAATTTTGAGTTTATAGATCTTCGTCCTTAATGAGGCTTTAAGGACAGGAGTCATTTCTAATCCTTCGCACAGAGCAGATGCTTTTTAACGGTGATAAAATGTATGGTTTAAATGACTCATTTTACAATAATTATGCTTTAGCTTCCGATAGAAATAAAGTTTCCAGATGTTGTGTTCCTGCAATAAGAAATAAAGATGTGACCTTCCAGTTGTGTAAAGCTCATCAATGCTGTGTAAGTGCTTCGGGTGTGCTAAGGAACGTGGATCCAAGTGGGCTGGTTGTGAGAGAGAGAGACTTAACTATGTTAACAGAGGTAAGCCTTCATTGTGTCCTGCCAACATGTGATAGTTGCTTTTGGGCAAACTAAATTTATAAAATTTTAAACTGTTCCTCGCCATTAAAGGGATTGAATATTGGGCCACTTTGGTGCACCTGTGTCTTGCGAATTTTCCAGTTGGAGAAGGAGGTTTAGAAAGTGAGTTTCAGTCTTGTTTAAGTCTCTTCCCATCAGACTGGTCTTGTGATTTCCTACACACCATGTTACTTCCTGTCTACCTTTCCTTGGTGTTGTTCATGCCTGGATTGTCTCCTGTACCTGCTCAAACCTTGGTCCATTCTCATTTGTACCATGGAAGTTTGTCATGCCGGATACTGTCAGAACTAATTTTACTTAAGTTTGTGTTAAGGTGCAAAGCGCACGTTTTGTATATTATCTGTTTTTTGTGTTTGTTTATATTTTTATGGTTTCTCTTCAAGAAATATTATGAGTAGGGAAATAACGAGATGTAAAGAGAAAAAAAGTCATCATTCTCTTTCACGTTGTTAGAACATCTACCTGCAATCATAATGCACTGTGGTATGTGTTAAAATAGGAAATATATGTCATGTCCCGTAGGAGCAGGAAAGTCAGTGGTGTTAGTGAGGGTGTGTCATGGAAGTAATCACAAAGCAGGTGACTGCTGGTTGGGGTCCTTAGTGTGTGTTCCCTGTGTCCAGTAGTGGTCTGGAGGGGTCAGGAAGCGTGCCTTTCAATTTGAGGGAACAGAGGGTTTGAGGTCCTCTCTGTTCTATTGCTCTAGTATAGTATACTGCATAGCAGCTCATAAAATACTGTGTTTATAGTTGATATTTAAATCGCTGATTGATCATCAAGATTGGATTGTATCTTTGGAAATGAAAATAGGAAGAGTCTTATGCTTCTTAGGTTTTTCCTTTTTTTCCGATGTCTCAGAAGGCTCTTTGACAGGGGACTTTTTATTCTCCCATACAATTCCATGAATACTTATACCCTGGCACCTATTTTAATGGAATTTTCAATTTATAAATGTCTCTGAAACATGTACTGTAAACTATTTGAGGGTAATCACCATGGCCATGGATGACACACCTTAAATGTGCATCGTGTTAATGTTTGAGTGTCAAGTGGTCTACCATCAGTGCTTCCTTCTTTCACCCAGTTTTCTGCCTCATTTCCTTCTCCAAATTTGTCTCATTTTTCTACTCTCCCTTTTGCTTCTCTATTCTTGATTTCTCTTTCCCATTGCGTGTGTCATTCTTCTTCTCCTTCTTCTTCTTCTCCTTCTGACTTCATTATTATGGCCAACCAAAACCTTTTCTAGGATTGTCTCTATCTTCCTTTCCTCTTCATTGCCATCCACAAACTCTTAGAGAATATTGTTGCTTGACTCCCTTACTTCCTAGCATACCCATGTACTTCCTGATCACTTTAGAACATTGAAAAGGGTTAGAATTTTTAAAAATAGGTAATTATACTCAGTCTTCTTTCACCTCTGGCATAAGACTCTTCTTCCTCAATCTGACCATTCTTAAATCTAGAAGTACTCCAGCTCATTGGTCTCCCTTACCCCCATGTTTAGGCCAAAGAACTTGTGAAACCTTAGCCCTGTTTAATACTTGAATTTATCAAAACATAAGGGGGCTAATTCTGCCTAAGGGCACCAAAGAAGAATAAAGATGCCACAAATAAACGTTTCATCCAGATTTATAATGGACTCTTAAGTGCCTGGTTGAGTGCTAACCGTTAACTCACTTGAACAACAGGGAGGTCATGACACAAACTAACATGTTAGTTGGATAGACACTTCACTTCAGCATTCCTCAATGTAGCTGATAAACTGCATCCAGTTAGCTTAAATAACATGGATGATGAATTTCCCTGCGTATATAAATTGGGAGTTCCTAAAGTTCTCTTTTTCCCTTTGTACAACTACTGACTGCCACCTCGCTTGGTCGGTGCAATAGAAAATGATGACTAAGAAACACATTGTCTCAATATCAGTGGACATAATGTCCTAGTAGTCTATAAAAATCTCAAAATTCTTAATCTAAAAGGTAGGTCTGCTGCCAATCTTATATCCTTTTCCTTTGTTAATGTAAATATCCAATCTATGAAGGTCTCAGTTTCCTTACTTAGAATATGAGGTGGATAGATTTGCTAATATCTAGGGACCTTTCCAATTTTAATATTCCCTAGTTATAAGGGCTGAGCCAAATACAATGGCTCCCTTAATCATTAACCTCGCTCATGATGAAAGTTATCAGCAAGTTCTACTTGTAAGAGATCAAACATTCATATCCATGTATATTGTAGCACATTGACTTTTACAGAACTCAAAGTAACACAACATAGTTACATTCATAGACTTAAGGTCACTGTGGTATACTTTACAATTTTTCTTTTCCCTAGGAAGGAAATGTAGATCCCTAGGAAGGGATTTCTTTCTCTGCCTTTCAGTAATGTAAGCCTTTTATTATCTCTTGGATCCTAAAAATGGGTAGGGTTTTGGCAGGTGGAGCTTAGGACAGACATTCCAGGTGACAGGGACAACACGAGAAAGGGCAGAAGGAAGAATGGATTTTCAGAAGGACTTGATATCTTACATGATGAGAGCAGCGTTTCACAATCTCTGTCCTGCAGAACACTGGTTTTAGATGATGTTAATGTAGTTACAAGACAGAAGCATTTGGGAAGAGCCGTACTCTACATCCCGACCTGAAATTCAAGTTTCACTTTGTTACATTACATACTCTGAAAAGTTTTGGAGGAAGGAATTGATTTATTTTTGTTTAATTCAGTCTTACTCACAGTTACTTGACAAACCTATATTCAGCTGATGGGACTGTATTTTGTGAAAGGCCAATCGGAGAAATGGTGAGATGGAGCTTAGGATATTTCTCTGTTGGGACAGGCATGTGATTATTTTTCTTATAATTCTTTACTGTTTGTCCTAACAATTGTTACTTTGAAGGAGTCAGTTTTTTTGTTTTTTTTTACATCTTTATTGGAGTATAATTGCTTTACAGTGTGGTGTTAGTTTCTGCTGTATAACAAAGTGAATCAGCTATATGCATCCATATATCCCCAGGATTCAGTTTTAAGCCCTCTGTTTTTACCTGAGTTATTGGGACTCTTAGAAAGCTCAACAATCCTGGAGTCTTCATCTCTGATGTAGTTTCCAGAAGCTCCTGGCACTTAACCACTATTTCCTCTTGATTCTTTTCCTCCGACTTCAGACTTCTTACGATTATGAGCTGATGGTTTTCTCAGCCTCTAGTGTCAAAACCAGCTACCTCACTCATCTTCATTGTCTCAGTTACAAGGTACAATATTTCCCATGTTTATATGTGTCAAAATATAAGTCAGGGATTGATACATAGCATATGCGTAATAAAAATTGTATTTCTTTTTTTTTCTTTGTTCAAAGGTATCCAAACACTGGCCAAGTTCTTAAATTGAAAGTAGAGTGATCTAACTTATTCAGCTTATCCAACCATCAATATTCAATACTTGTCTTTTTTCTTACACATATTTCTTGTATTCCAATTGTGACATTCTAGAGCACAGTGAGTACATTTATAACTTATTACTGCATTACTACCTTGGCTATTCCTTGACCAAAATTTACTTCATACAACTGACAGCCTAATTAACCTACTAGAGTTTTTTTTAATGTACGCATACATTAAAAAAAACTCTAGTAGGTTAACTGCATTGATAATAACTGAATTTTTACATCTCTATGCACCCATGTATCCAACACCAGATCAAGATATTATAAAATATTTCTAACAGCCTACACGGTTCTCTGTTACTTCTTTCTGTTCCATACTCTCCCAGGGCAACACCTAAGCTGACCTCTATCTATCACCATATATGACATATGTGGAAACACACAGTGTGTATTCTTTGGTATCTGGCCTCTGGTTACATATCATTATATCAGTAGTTTATTCTTTTATTGTGTTTTCCTGATTTTTTAAACCTAGACATTCATGCAGTGTCAAAGTACCACTGAGTTCTTCATATTATTATGCTGACCTCCATCTTCAGGGGCTTTCCACGGTCTTCCATGTGTCTTTCCACCTACTTTCTCTTCCATCTAATTATGTTTCATTTAACCAACGTCAGCCAGCCTTCCCCCATATTCCCCAACACGTAGCACTCCTGTGTTCAGCCAGTTTTGTCCCCTATTCCATAAGGCCTTTGTGCCATTCCTGACACTGTGCCTGTTCCCTGCCCGGAAGGCCTGTTCCCTACCCTCTATATACTTGTTCAAGACTCAGTTTAAATGCTACCTGTTCTGAGAAGTCTTCTCAGAAGAAGCCAGTACTTTTTGGAATCCTTCTTTAATGAAATCCCATAGCAAGTGTAATCTGTCCTCCCTGATCTGGTAATTAATTATCCATTGTTCCTATCATATAGTGTTTGTTTTCCTTGTGTGCTGTTATTATTTATTGAAGCAGATTACAGTGACTTGAACCAGGAACTGGGTCATTTTCCTCTTCATTTTAGTGCAAGTTTCTGTGATATGAAGTTAAACTCTTTTTCCCTCACTTCCCATTCACCCTCAGCAGTTGTTAAACATGAAGTACAAGTGAAACTTGTTGGTTAACAGGTTTTTGTGGTCCTTGGTTCTGGTCCCTAGGTCTAAGCTGCACTTCTGTAGTGCTAATTTGACTGATTTCTTATTGTCACGTAACTCAGGAATTAACTAAATCATTACAAATTTAGATACATATAAGATAGTATAAAAAAAACCCAGTGGATATCAAAAGTTTTGGCCTGGAGGAGAGTGTTGTATGAGTCCTAGTTTGGTGGGGCTCACACTTAATGATCGAGCCTTCCAATATTCCACTGTAAGTAAGAAAGAGGTATGCAAATATATGGTTAATATTTAACAGTGTTGATAAAAAAGAGAAGAGAGAAAGGGACAACAGATATTTTGAGGGCCTTTTGGAATTCATGAACAATTATGATTGGATGGGGAAAAAGAAGAACCGAGGGCTAACCTCCCCCAAGTGAAGTCAGGAAGGAGAGAAGGGCTCATCTGGTATGCAGGTAGAGAGGTTTGACCTACAGAATCTTAGAAAACTTCAACAATCTGAGCAGCGTTTGCAAGAGGCAAACTAAAGGGCTAACAAAAGTCTGCAAAAGTCTCACACAAAGAACTCTGGCATGGTGTTCAACATCTAGCTAATCCTAACATGCAGACATTTATGAGAGTAAAGTCAGGTCTTTACCAGAGTGGGTTTCTTATTTGGGCAACTGGGTCAAATGAAGAAAGGCAGGTGTAGGCTGCCAGAGTAATAAATAAGGAGAGGAAAAAACAAAAAGAACGAGACATATCATTCATCAGTGATTTCCCCCCAGTATTCTTAGCCTCCACCTTATCTCCATCTTACTGCTAACACAGGAACTAGACCGAACAGTGAGGTAAGAGGTCTCTACAGAAACTGAGGTAATATAGAAAATAAAAAAATAAAACATAAAATTGTAAATTTTCTTCCTAGGGGTAATTGAGATGATAGTTCAATAATAACATAAGATCAGGTGAAGTCTAAAGAAATTTTAGAAAAGCTGGATAAAGTAAGAAAACATCTGTTCGCTGGCATCTGAATGTTAGAGAGACACCAAGACATGTGGGCCAAGTTGTGGAGAGAAGGGAAACACAGACGCAAGCTTGACACTTGGTGCAGCTTTTGTCCTTGGGGCATTTGCTGATTCAGCTCATACAGCCTAGGAGCTGAAAAGCCAAAGAGTTCAAAAGACTGTAACCACAGAAGCCAATGGGCAACAGCTCAAGCTAAAGGCAACAACTAATGGAATGACAAGCTAAGTGTATCTTTAGTCTCACAGGGCTGCGGGAACCATTACCTTTAAAGCCTAACAAATACAAGGGTAGTTGGGAATAGGGAGAATCCAAACATTCACATGGTAATCCCAAAGGGCAACACCCATAGAGGAAGGACAAGACAGAAATAGACCAACCTTCACACAGACTGAAAAACGGCTTTGAATGAGCTCAAACTGAGAATGGACTAAGGTTACCAGTCCCTATAGTAACTGTCTGCCATGGGCCAAAGTAAATCTTTTCAAGAGAAAGATAACAACATCCAGAATGTGGAGGTATCTTTATAGTTTCCTAAATAAGTTAAGCCCAATTTTAGTATAAAAAATAATTGGACATAACCAGGAAAAAGACTAAAGGATCAAAAGTTCAAGAAAAGAAGAAAGAAAGAAAAAAGACAACATCAATAGACACAGGAGGACAAGAGTTAGCAGGCCTTGGTTAAAAAATACAACAAAACTACTATGGTTAAACAAAGAAAATAGACACATGGCAAATAAGCATATGAAAAGGTGCTACACATTCCATGTCATCAGTGAATTTTGAATTAGAACAATAATGAGATACCACTACACACCTATTTAAATGGCTAAAATCCCAAAACTGAAATACCGAAGTTGGTGATAATGCAGAACAATTGGAATTCTCATTTGTGGCTAGCGGGATACTTGGCAGTTGCTTACAAAATAAACGTACCTTTACCATACAGTGATCTAGTAATCATGCTCTTTGGTATTTACCCATAGAAACTGAAAAGTTATGAAAAGTTATGAAAGTAAGAGCCTTTACAGTGAGAAAATTCTATGATTCTATGGTTTTTCAACTCATTAATTTGTGTAGTTCATCCATTTTACTCATTGTATACACTTAAGTATATTGTTCCTTGAAATGGCCCTTCAAAGTTGTTTCCTGTGCCACACACTATGAATGTTAGGGTTGGTCCTGTGTAAATCTTACCCCCATTGAATTAGTATTATCCCTAAACAAGCAACTTTCTTCCATAAGGAAACAAAAAAGAGTTTCAGAAATGTCCAAACTAAGTTTTTATAAAACTGTGTTATCAAATCTTATTTATCAAAAAACTTCAAACATAGCAGTATGAGTTCCCATATACCCTTTACTCAGCTTCCCCAAATGTTAACATTTTATATTACTAGAGTCTAATTATTGAAAGCAGAAAGTTTACATTGTCACAATGCTACTAATGATTTATAGACTCGTATTCAAATATTGCCTATTGTCTTGTGGTCCAGATTCAAATCTAGGATCCCTTATTGCATTTGCTTGTCATATCTCCCCATTCTTCTCTAATCTAGGATAGTTCCTCAGTCTATTTTTGTCTGTTATGACCTTGAACTAATGGAAAATATTATGCAGTCATTTTGTAGAATTTTTCTCAAATAGGGTTTGTTTGATATTTTCTCATGGTTAGACTGAGGATATGAATTTCTTGACAAGAACACTTCAGGAGAGATATTATGGCATTTTAAGTACATATTAGAGGTACAAACAAACCTGTATGTCTCACTACTGGGGATGCTAACTTTGATGACTTAGTTATAATGATAGCTGCAAAATCACTATTTTTCCCTTTGTAATTATTTGAGATTGTTCAAATATTCTGCTTCTTGTTTAATTTTCCCATACTAATTTTAGCATCCATCAATAATTTTTGACTCCACCAGTTACTGTGGTGTTTGATGATTGTTCATCTTCTATTCCCATCATTCCCTCTACATTTATTAACTATAATTTGAGTATAAGAAAGAGCTGTTCTTCTAGTTCATTTGTGTATTTATCTGGTTATTTGTTTATATATATACATACATCAGTGTGAACTTGTGGATATTTATTTTATTCTACGGGTTAAAATTTATTACTATCATTAATAGTTTTGTTTCTCAGAGTGTTCCATATTTGGTCACTGGTACTCCTTCCAGCTGTCTCCTATATTTTTCCTACATGGCCATACAATTTTTGGAGTAATATCTTACTTTCTGACACCACAACATGCTCCAGACCCATCTTTTACTTTCCTCTGTCTCAGCCTTGAATCAGTCATTTCTCCATGGAGTTCTTGTTCCTTGCATTAATAATGGTATTCAGAAACCAGAATCTTGGTATGAGGTGGATTTATCACTATCCAAGCTACCTCATTGTGTTTTCAGCAGAGAGAGCTAAAAATATATATACGAATACATAAAAATATACAAGTATCTCTTTTTTCATATTATCTATCTGGGTGTGTGTGTATACACACACACGTGTGCATACACACACACCTTATCTATCATCTGTCTATCTACATATATACATAACTTCAAATTGATATATGAATTCAAATTGATATCTTGATTCCAATCCAACACCACAGGGTTTATTCTAGCCTCCCTTACCCTTTCCTTATTTGTCACTCTTTAACAATTAGAAACCTGATTCTCATTATTTGCAGTCTATTTAGTCATTTGCTCAATTCTGGAATACACATAAAATATTTAAAAATCATTAACCTGTACACGTGTGAAAAATAAATTTACTAACAAGTTCAATATTTGTGTACATTTCTTTTTGTCTTTAGCTTTTCAGTATCTATTGTGCATGGTTAATTACAGTATATTAAAATACTGTTTCCCAAAGTTACTTAGGTTAGCTCTTTCCCACCTCCTTCAGTGTGTTTTTTTTCTTCTGCAGTGTGAGAAAATCCAGTACTTTGTGTTCAACTCAGACTACCAAACCAGAAGTTCTAGCAGAAAAGGTGATAATCCATATGTGCAATAAGATCCCCAGGTGATTCTTTTCATTGGAGAAATATGAGGAACACTGCTTGACGTCTCTACAACTAACATGTCTAAAATGAAACTTCAATTATTCCTTCTTCCAAACTGTCCCATCCTGCAAATCTTTTCTTCCTCAGTGAATGGTGCCATGATTCACACAAAAAGTAACTCAATGCAAAAACCTGGGAATGATCCTCAATTCCTTCCTTTTCTTCACTTTCTGCATAGACTGCATCATTAGGTTCTCTGGAATCTCATCTCTCTCTCTCTCTCTCGTCACATATATAATGTTTCTCTTCATCTTCATTGCCACCATCTTAGCCACTACCATTTCTCCTTTGTTCTACTTGAACAGCCTAGTATCTACACAACTATCTTTTCATTTAATTGCTTTCTCTTGCATCTAAGATAAGATAGCCTTATAGATTCTGGCCTTGCCTTTTCTTGTAAGTTGTATTTTCATACTTATAAGTACAGGCACACTCACACGCACACACATATAGTTGGTACTGTTAGTTTAGGTTTGGTTTGCCCTCCCATCCTAGCATGAGAAAATTAAGAAACAAAGTCAAACAAAAAAAAAACTTTAAAAATAAATTTGAATAATATCCTTTCCCTCCAGAACATTTCTCTAAAGCAGTATTATCATTAATGGCAGTACAGACCAGAATTTTTTCCCTTAGACATAAAGGCATGGTGAAGAAGTCTCATTAAAACCTGGAATCTAAGCTTTCAATGTCAAATTCTGTCCCTAATCTTCTGCAGTAAGCCATAATGATTAAAGTATAGGAATCTGAATCAGAGGTCTGGTTTAGTATAATCTTTTTTGTAATAAGCTTTGTACTTTAGACAAGTCATTTATCTCTCCATTCCTTAATTTCTTCATTTATAAATGGAGATGTTAAGAGTATTGATATTCAAGGCTAATGAAAAAAGAATGCATCTAAGTACTGTATCAAACACTTTAAAAAGTAACCAGTTCGGGTTCTCTGCCCATTTCTAAATTGGAATATCTGGGGGGTTTTGATATTAAATTGTATGATTTCTTTAGATAATTTGGATATTAACTCCTTATCAGATATATCATTTGAAAAAATCTTTCATTCAGTAAGTTACCTTTTCATTTTGTGATGGTTTTCTCCTCTCTGCAAAAGGTTTTCAGTTTGATATAATCACACTTGTTTAATTTTACTTCTGTTGGCCATGCCTGAGGAGATAGACCCCCCAAAAATATTGCTAAGATCGATGTCAATGTATTTTTCCTAGGGGTTTTATGGTTTCAGGTCTTAAATGTGAGTCTTCAATCCATTTTAAATTTATGTTTATGTATAGTGTAAGGAAATAATTCAGTTTCACTCTTTTGCAAGTAGTTGTCCAATTTTCCTAACACCATTTATTGTCTTTATTTCATTGTATGTTCTTGCCTCCTTTGTTGTAGATTAATTGATCACATAACTGTGGGTTTATTTCTGGGCTCTCTATTCTATTCCACTGACCTATGTGTCTGTTGTTATGCTAATACCATAGTGTTTTGATTACTACAGCTTTGTAGTATAGTCTGAGATCAGTGCATGTCATACCACCAGCTTTGTTTTTCTTTCTCAATATAGCTTTGGTTATTGGAGGTTTTTTGTTTGTTTGTTTGGATGATTCTATACAAATTTTAGGATTATTTGTTCTAATTCTGTGAAAAATACCATTGGTATTTTGATCGGGGTTACATCGCTTTGGGAATACATACAAATGACCAAAAGACACATGGAAAGATGCTCAATATCACTAATCATCTGGGAAATGCAAATCAAAACCACAGTGAGATATCACCTTACACATGTCCGAATGGCCATCATCAAAAAGGGAACCCTTGTGCACTGTTAGTGGGAATGTAAATTGGTGCAGCCACTATGGAAAACAGTACAGAGGTTCCCCCAAATGTTAAAAATAGAATTACCATATGATGAAACAATTCAACTTCTGAGTATCTATCCAAAGAAAACAAAAACACTAATAAGAAAGGATGTATGCACCCCTCTGTTCATTGGAGCATTACTTATAATAGCCAAGATATGGAAGAAACTAGTCTCCATAAATAGATGAATGGATAAAGAAGATGTGGTGTATATATACACACATATATAATGAAATATTACTTAGTCCTAAAAAAGAATGAAATATCTTCACTTGCAACAACATGGAGTGACCTAGAGTACTAGGTGTGCTAAGTGAAATGAGTCAGACAGAGAAGAACAAATACTGTATGATTTCACTCATATGTGAAATCTAAAACAATAAAGCAAAGAAAACAAAACAGAAACAAACTTGTAGATACAGAGAACAAACTGGTGATTACTAGAGGGGACGGGGGATAGGGGACTGAGAGAAATAGGTGAAGGGGATTAAGTGGTACAAATTTCCAGTTATAAAATAAATGTCTTGGGGATGCAATCTACCACATAAGGAATATAGTCAATAATACTGTAATAATTTTGTATGGTGATATATGGTTACTAGACTTATCATGGTGACCAATTCAAATGTATTTAGAGGTTGGATCACTATGTTGAACACTTGAAACTAACATAATGTCAACTCTACTTCAATAAAAAAGTGACCAGTTAACATTAATTGGTATTATAATTACATTTTCTCTGCATAAAGGCACATTTTATTGATTTTTTCATTATAAAGTATAAAAGTACATTTTACTTTCAAGATGAGTTCTAAGATTACTTGTTAATGTTAATATGGTAATTTAAAAGACGTCTAGATATAATTTAATTTTAATTGCCTAACACAAATATGTCTGATATTCACCAGTATGAATTCAAACCTATTAGTAAAGATGTCAAATGAGTCACCAAAACATTTTTGTTGATTGCCTCTCATTGAACCCTAAATGCTAACAAGACTTTTTGTTGGAATGAGGGATCAAAATTTTATACTCTTTAAGAACTAATGCCATAGCTGTTTTATATTTATAAATAAAGCTCTTTCCGTTTACTTTGTAGTGTACAATTTTTGAATGGCCTGGAAAGAGAAAAATTATTCTTTGGGCTGACAAAAATGATAAAGAGGCTCATTGCTGATGAAGGGAAGAAGACAAAGAAGAATAGAGAAAGAAGGATTCGTTCCTCTTTCAAAAGGGGGGCAAGATACTAGAGCTTTCTGCAGGGAAACTGAAGCACACCTTTCTTTCTGAGATTTGAAAGGAAGAGATGCCCTACATTGAAATATCTAGAGTATATCTTTCATTTAAAAATGGACCTAGCTAATCATCCAGTGAGGAAGAAAAGAGTAAAATAGCCTTTGATCAAGTCCTTTCTGTGGTGTTAAATGCAACTAATTATAATGAATATCACATATCTAATGAGTTCAAGAATTCCCCTTGGAAGAATGGGTCTGTCCTTTACAAAAAAAGAGAGTTCAAGTGAGTTATTTGCATTTGGTAGGGAAGCTCTACTGTCTAAATCATACTCATTTAAAGGTGAAGTTCAGGGCTTCCCTGGTGGCGCAGTGGTTGAGAGTCCGCCTGCCGATGCAGAGGACATGGGTTCGTGCCCCGGTTTGGGAAGATCCCACATGCCGCGGAGCGGCTAGGCCCATGAGCCATGGCCGCTGAGCCTGCGTGTCCGGAGCCTGTGCTCTGCAACGGGAGAGCCCACAACAGTGAGAGGCCTGCGTACCGAAAAAAATAAAAGGTCCAGTTCAAAGTCTGCCATAGTTTGTTATTATATATGTAATTTTTGAATGTAATATACAGTTATATATGTATATAACATCAACAAGAAAGTGACAGGCTTTAGAGTCAAGAAAATGTATAGGTGAAGTGTAAAAGGGTTGGAATAGATATACCATAACAGTAACAACACAACAAAACAAGACAACAACAACAAAACTGGAGTGGCTAAGAAAATATCAGAAAAAATATATTTTAAGATGAAAATTTTTACTAGAGACAAAGATATTTTAAACTGATAAAATGATTATACCATCTAGAATGTATAATAATTAGAAACTTATATGCACCTAACAACAGAACTTCAAAATACAATGAAGCAAAAGCAACACAACGGAAAAGAGAAACAGACAGTTCTACAGTAATAGTTGGATACTTTAGTACCTTTCTTTCAATAGCAGAACAGACAGAAAATCAACAAGAAAATGAAAAAAAACTTGCACAACATTATCAATCAACTAGACCTAACAGCCATCTATAAAACATTCCACCCAACAGCATCAGAATATACATTCTTTTCAAATGCACATGGATATACTATATGCTAGGCCATAAAACAAATTTCAGTACATTTTAAAGGATATAAACAATACAAAGAGTGCTCTCAGATGACAACAGAATGCAATAAGAAATCGTTAACAGAAAGAAATTTGTTGAAAATCACAAATGGAAATTCAACAATATATTCCTAAATAATTCATGGGTCAAGTAAGAACTCATAAGGGGAATTAGAAATAATTTGAGATGAATTAAAAGGAAAGTATAACATATTAATACTTGATTGGTCACACATAGTCTTTTGAAAAGCAGAGGGGTTAGACAAAGAGATCTAAATTAATTAAAAAATCATTTATTATTCTGGGAATAAAAAGAACTGGGCTTAGTCTCAGTTTTGCCTTTCTTTATCTTTGTGTCTGTTGATCATCTTGGAATAGTCATTACATAGTCAGAATACAGTTGCCATCTCAGGAATCAAATACTGTTATCTCTAGGGCTACCATAACAAGATACCACAAACTTGTTAGTTTAAAAGAACAGAAATTTATTTTATCACAGCTCTAGAGGCCAGAAGATCAAACTCAGAGTGTTGAGAGGGCCATGTTCTTTCTGACGCCTCGAGGGGAGGATCCTTCTTTGTCTTAACCAGATTCTGGTGGTGGCCATCAATCACTGGTGTTGGCATTTTTTGATTTGCAGCTGCATCACTCTGGTCTCTTCCACTGTTGTCACATGGAATTGTCTCTGTGTGTTTCTGTCTCTGGAAACAATTTAAATAGAAATTTCTATTTTTAAAAAACAAACTGTTGATTACTATGCTCTATTTAGATAGTTCCTCTAACGCACACCCAGTTCCATTTCCCCATATGTATTTGAGAAGGAAAGAGGAACTCCTGTGAGCTATCCTATTGGAAAAAATCAATGATACAGTGCTTTACTAGAGATGCCTCTTACCTAAAATATTTGAATTAAATATAAAATCTGGGGAAATTATCACCCAGTTTCCCTCTTCTAGAGGCATGATCTGAATGATAGGCAGCAGAATATTTTATACCCGTGAGGTTTGCTGACATTATTGATTTGATCCAGAATCTGTATTTTCTCTCTAAAGAAAACAGTATTCTCTCTTTCCTTTCTTTAATTTATAATGTTGATGTCTTAAGATTATTGTCAGAGAGGATGCTTGTAGTTCAAATGATTTGGCTGTATTTCACCAGTATTATTACAAGATAGTCAAACAATGGCTGGGCTCCAGTATAGACCTCGGTCCCTTTGTTCCACTGGGATACGGATGTGAAAGCCACTGTTTCCTTATATTCCAAAGACCAAATAAATAAAACAAATAAATAAACACAAAAAAACAAGTAAATGAAACTACCTTAAAACCAACTCTCTTTTCTTCCTCATCCATGTTAATTCTCTTCTACCTATAATTACTTCCTGGAAGTGATTTTTATGTTTCTTAGAGCCTCTTTATGTACATATCCACACTAATGCATATAAAACTGTTCCTTGTAGATCTTTTACTTTTTCCATTTGAATAATTATTTTCACATGTCATATAGAGTTTATCCATTGTCCTAGATATGCATTTTTCCTGTGTATTTGAGCATCATAGGAAGATAAATTCTACTCTTGAAAATGTTAACTGGTGACTGAGACACAGAAAGCTATTCTTCTTACCATTTTTCAATAGTGAGTAGTAGATTCTGTAGGGGTGGAATTTTAAGATGTAAGTATACTGTTTTTCTACACTCCAATTACGTTCCCCTTATCATAGAAATTGACCAGTGAAGTGTGCTGCTGACTTTTCAGAATCCATGTACATACAGTCCATTAAGTTATTAGATATAACGTTGGTCAGAAAAGCATACTGTGAAATGTTGCTTTTATTTAAACTCCCACTATCTTCACTCCATGGTTTCAAGATTTGACTTCTTTATTGCCCTCTGGTGGTGGGCTCTGTGAACTGCATATTTCCGGGTCTGGAGCACGTATCTTCCCGGAGGTATTCAACTCCTCAGGTACAAGCTAAAGAGTAGATGATAAAGAAGCATTCAGATTTATTAAAACTAATTAAGAATATCAGTAGCCTGACTGTTGTTTCTAAAAATATAAAATATTTATCCTTCTGTTGTCAAACAACCATATTTCATGAAAAGAAGTATAAATCCTTTTTTGCTTGCAATAAAAGAACAATAATTGAAGGTATTCTGCATTTGGACCAAATACCTTCTCTGAAAATATAAGTGAAAATAGGAGTTGAACTTTCCAAAATATTCTTTAGTAAATAAAACTCCACATATAATTTCAAATTATCATTTAATTTTACCTTAAATTTAAATACCTATATTGACTTAAATGCTGTCCTCTGTAATTTCGGATGATTCCCTCCTTTATATCTTCTTCCTCTCTTCAACAAATAAAATACATATGAACACCTAACATGAGGTAGGGTATTCTCTGTGAATTAATGATGTTGGTATACCTGATTTTGACTTAGCAGAGGGGTTGAGCCTCTGTGTTGGTGAATTCTCCCCAGATGGTGCGTGTGGAGAGGGTCAGGCATATCTCTGTGCTCCTGAAGTTTTCTCTGTGAAACTGTCAACCTCCAATATCAGAAATAACTTCCTTCGTGAGAAGGGATTTTCAGACATGAAAAGTTTTCTCTTAAAGTGCAAGTATTTTTAAAATCTATAAAATATAGAGCATTATAAATTTTCTTTAGTTACTACAAGCTGAATTTTAACTGAGAAGACTGGGGACTCCATGTATGTGTACATGCATGCATGCGTGCATGTTTGTGTGCTACACGTGTGTGTGTGTGTGTGTGTGTGTGTAGGTCTACTGAGGATACAGAACATATTCTGGACATGACAGAGCAGTGGTGTATCAGAAGGGAAAAGAGTATAAAGGACCAGCTTCACCTGCTTAATTTGTCCCCTGACCTGGTGTCGTCTTATTTTCCACCATCCTTTGCTGATCTGTATACTGAATACCCAGGGCTCCTGGGTACCTCCAGGTACCTCTGTAAGTTTTACAAGCCTATCAATATCCCATGTACAGTGGATGGAACCTGGACTTTTTGCCCATATAGTTTTCCTTTCCCTCAGAGTTTTCGTCTGAGCTATGTCATGGGGTAGGTACTGTTGTGAAAATTTATGCTCACTTGTTAAATCGAAACTACTCATTGAACTGTTTAAACAAATAAACAGTATCTTGAGTCAATTGCACGGCACCTCCAGTCTCCACAAAGCAGAGTTACTTTGGGACAGGAAGGTCTTTTAGTTTCCCCTTAAATCAAAATACAAAGTTACTGAGCAATTCTAGGACCAACCCTATAGTTGCAAACTTGGGAAGAGATCACAGGATTCTGTAATCGTCTGCTTATCCCCTTACTGGGACAGCAAATAGCTCAATAGTTCTTATACTGAAGTCAAAATGAAGAATAATACCGGAACAAAGTCTGCATTGAAAGTCTGTGTCTTATTTTTATTTTCTCTTGGCACATAGTAGGTAACTGTTAAATGTTCTCTTGATAAATATTAAAAACACACAAGATACTTCATATACTAGGGGTCATAAAATTTCAACTTTTCTTTTGGTGCAGGGGTTGATGATGAAAAGTTTGGAAACTTCTGATCCATGTTAATGTTCCTGCTTTGAGAACTGCAGGGTGCAGCTTTTAGATGGAAAAAGTTGCCAAGAGGACCAGAAGTAGAATAAAGGCATTTATGTAATTCTTCCTTATAATTTCATTTATTGGTTTTCAGCATCTAACTTTGAAAAGTTGCCTGAGGCTGCCTAGGGTCTGCAATAAGGATCACAGCTGTGCTGTCCTACCCCCTCCCCACACGTGGGAACAGAGCCTTCCCAGCAGTGCTAATAGAGGCCCATGGCTTTCCGCCCACCTCGGTACTGCTCAAGGCAGTGGCTTTTTTCTACCAGCCTCAGCCTTCTTCTCCATGTGAATCTTTTTCTTCTTTCCAGTTTTATTGAGATATAATTGACATATAACACTGTATAAGTTTAAGGTGTACAACATCATAATTTGATACATTTGATATATATTGCAAAGTGATTGCCACAATAAGGTTAGTTAACACATCCATGACCTTACACAATTAATTACCTTTTGTGTGTGTGTGTGTGTGCGATGAGAACATGTAAGATCTACTATCTCAGAAACTTTTGAGTATGCAATAGAGTGTTGTTAACTAAAGTCACCATGCTGTACATCAGACTCCCAGGATTTATTCATCTTATAACTGGAAGGTTATACCCTTTGACCAACAACTCCCCATTTCCTCCACTCCCCAGCCCTTGACGGCCACCATTCTACTCGGTTTCTGTGAGAGCAGCGTTTTTAGATTACACGTAAAAGTGAGATTATGCAGTGTTTGTCTTTCTCTCTCTGACGTATTTCACTTAGCATAATGCCCTCAAGGTTCATCCAAGTTGTTGCAAATGGCAAGATTCCCTTATTTTTTAAGGCTGAATAACATTCCATTCTACATATGTGCCATATTTTCTTTATTCATTTGTCTGTCAATGGACACTATAGAAACAGAAACTCAGTTCCTACAAGTGTCCAAGGTAACAATAGACAAAATATGGATGTTGGTGGGTGTAGATCCAGGCAGTAGGTTAGACTACATCCCACAGGCAGGAAGGCCGCTATTTTAGGAGGAGCTGCTTTGAATATGAATCAAATAATAATTGATTTATATATCACCAGTTCAGAACTAACTTATCTGTTTTAGACACCTCACCATAGATATGAAATGAGAATGAGTGGAAAAAGAGGCTTCTGAAGGCACACAGTCATAAAACCCATTATTATTCTGTAAAAAGGAGACTATACAGTCTTACCTTTAGAACCTCAACTCAAACAAAGACATGTAGCAGCCTCAGTAGGATATAATCGCAACAGAAAAAATACAAGCAGAAGGCAGAGGAAAAAGAAGTGCCATTTGGTATGGGAATAAATAGCTCTGTATGTCTCAGAAGCCTCCTATAAACATGTCTGGGTGTCAATATAGTGTAATAATTAATATCCATAAACCCTGAGTCTTAAGAAAAAAGAACTGTATCTTTTGGTTTTTTTTAGAAAGGGACAGAAAGGTAACTATATTTGCTTTAATAAATACAGAGACTTAGTGCACTTAAATATTTGATCAAATAATTTTAAAAATGTTTCTTACAGTATACATCATTTTCTGATGAAACGGGTAAAATAAGTTTCTAGGGAGTGAGGAGGGCATGAGGTATTATACACATTTTCTTTTCCGTCCTTTTGTAGCTGAATATCCTTTTCCAGGCCTAAAGAAGTAGTAAAATTATGCACCTAAGATTGAATAAAAGGTTTCATAGACATATTTTACATATATGCCATTAGATTTCCACAGAGTTATTTCAGGCTGCTGACAGGCTGCTTGCTTGAGCTGAGACCCCTCTAAACAAAGCCCAGGAAGAAACTAACAACTGTGAAAGCCAACTTATTTATTCTGTGAGTAACTTGGCTGCAGAGCAGACTAATTACCCCTTTAACCACACTGTTTGAACTCATTGTACTTATCTGGGAATCATTATTCTGAAAGTAGAGAAGGGGACTAGGGAAGTTAAAAGAGACAAAAGATCTAAATATGGTCTCTTTGCGAATCTCAAAGGTCAGGCAACAGGCTTATTTCTGATGGTTTTAAAAAGAGATGAGCTGTGGTTTAAAGGTCCACTTTGGAATTCAAGTTCTACCTCAGGTGCAGCCTGAATGCTAGTCTCCACCTTGAGTGAATCACTGAAGGATCATTTCTCAGCACATAGTCAGTGTTTGTTAAATTTTCATATTATTTTATCCCAGTGAATAATATTGATGAGGGATTTTGAAACTATTAAATTCCGCCAAAGGACTTGATTTTGTAATGATACCAAACCTTGGAAAATAAAGGAAGTAGAGATTGGTGAATCCTTGACAAATTATTAGAGTTATAACTGATTGTTTCATAAGGAAAGATAGGGAATGGATCATTTAGGAACCTGAATGAATACTTTGAATCTCATCTATTTCTGTTAAAACTACAGGTTAGTTGAGCTCAAAAATTGTAGGTATAAAAATTGTGTTTTTTGGTAATAAAATTTGTTTTAACCCTTCTCTCAATTATGCATTTAAATGTTGACCAATTCACAAGTAACTCTTTACAGTCGATGGATTGGCCAGTGGCTTTGGGATCATTCATTTATAGTCTGGGATTTCCAGTGTGATCTTTATTTTCCCATTTATACTCTATTTCATACATTTTATTAGCAGTAGTAGTAGGAATAGTAGCAGTAGTATCATTATTATTTAGTTAGAGTAGAATTGTTTCTGTAACTTCTTACGGTCAGACATATACTAAGCAACACACATTTTGAAAGCACTGGTGTTGGAGTAAATTGGATGTTGATGAGACTAGTCACTGCCCTTAAAGGAGCTTGTCTTCTAGTTGGAAAGATGTGACATATACAATAATCTGAGGCATTAAGTAAATACATGGGTCTGAGGGCAGAAGATCCTGAAGGAAGCAAGCTACAAAGAACTCATTTTGAATCCTGGCATTAATATTGGCAGATCTCCTCACACCTTTTCAGGACAGTTATAGACAAAGCAAGTAGGACTGGAGAATACACTGCAATGGCCAAAATAAGATTTAAGGTGTCATTTCAGCCTAGGGGATTCTTTCTAGGCTTTGAGTATATGATAATTTAAATGCTACCTAAATAGTAAATTTACTTTAATGCTGACAATGTAGAAAAGATATTTTGCTGCAAAAGTATACACAGTAGTAACAAGTGGATTTTGGAAGAAACTAATATTTTGTCTTATACTGATACTACACTACTGCCCTAGACCTAGCAGCAGCCTTTACTCTTTGTTGTTTTCTTCTAAGACTAAAGAGCCTCTTTATTGTTTGTGCTGATTTTTTTTTCCACCAACAGATCTCAGAGCAATCTGAGTGCACTGGCCAGTTGGGACAAAATTATCATTAGAATTCTTGGCTAGAGAAGAAAGCTCCTAATTTAAGAATGGCTTTTTGCCTTCTGAGAGCTCAGAAGAGCACATTGCAAGCCATCTACATTTATAAAACATGTTTTAGTATGGAAAATTTCAAACATCTACAGAAGTAAAAAGAAAGAAGTAGAAACTTTCCTCAATTGTTCTCATCAAATGTCCATTTCAGGCCAATAGATTTTCTCTACATCCTCTCTTACTACTACCACCATCATCCCCAGCAATTTTAAAGCAAATCCCAGATTTCTTTTTCTCAATGAAAACGTCAGTATACATATTTCTAAAATGCAAGAACTGCCCTTTTTAAGCTCAACTATGTCATTATCACACATCCGCAAATAATAATGATTCCTTAATATCAACAAATAGCCAGTCAGTTCATGTTTCCTTGATTGTCCTATAAATGTATTTTTATTTTAATAACCATTATTTATTTGATTGCTGATCCAAACACAATTTCTTTTAAAGTATAGGTTTAAAAGAACTCAATTTGCTCATTTTTCTTGCAAGTATTTGTCCTTGAATTCAAAGCATTCATCCAGTAGGGTTCCCAACTGTCTGGATTATGCTGATTGCATCCCCTTTCTGCTTATATATTTATCATGCTCCTTTGGCCCATGTATTTACTGTCAGTTGGTAGATAGATCTAGAGCACTGACATAATTCAGGTGTGATTTTTTTGTCAAGTTTACTTCATAGATAATATTGATGAATTCCAAAAGGAACTATAAAGTGTCTGTCTTACTGTGACGTTGCAGCCATTAATGATCAATGTCTAGATCCATTAATTTATTAAGGGTACCAAATGGTGATATTCTACTAACTAGATGATTATTCATTTACTAGCTAGAACATTATTTCATCAACTACTGGTTGCCCTGAGTTACAGTTTAATTAGGAAAGGAAGAATAAATGTTTCTTTTATTTTATTTACCAGTTTTACAAAAAAAGAAAAAACAAGAGAGAGAAAGGTTGACTCTTCCAAAGATGACTAATGAGGTATTTTCTTTCTTTGTTGTTGTTTTCAGTGAGGTTGTTATAAATATCGATGCAGAGATTGTCCCCTCTTAGGTTCACAGATCCTGTTCAAGTTGGCTCCTGAGTCCTTTCCACACAACCACAGTAGTCTTTGAAGTCTTCCCAGCTGTCTTGTATGACAAGATGTAACAAGAACATCTTGTTTGTTTGTTATGCTGGATTTGAAATCAGCTGTTTCTCCAAGGAGACATTATCCACTGTGTTTATTCAAACTTGTGTTCCTTCTAGTTTAACCTTCTCTCAAGACATGATTTTTTTAAACAAATTACTTACTGAATTTTTCACCTTTTCAAATCTTGCTATTCTCCAATCACTTCATTTCTGAATTTTTCTAATTTCTTTTATGTTTTTCTTAAAACCAGTTTCTATTCCTTTGAAAATTTCTTTTACTTTTTCCGCAATATCAGGCAATAAATTTCATTTGTTCTGTGGACGTGTCTTTCTGTCACGTTTTCAGGATTTGCTGGAACTTTCTTTTCACCCTTCTTTTTTCTTTTTTTTCTCACTGATTTTCTGCAGGATGTGAATGGAATACTCTTCTGTCACTCATTTTTAAATGAAATAAGTTTCCACTTTAGGAGGGAAACATAGATCAGAATATAATTTCTAGCTTCAGAACTCCAGGGCTCACTATCTTCTATTATTTTCACAACATAATTTTATTTATTTATTTATTTATTTATTTATTTATTTATTTATTTATTTATTTATTTATTTTTTGCGGTACGCGGGCTTCTCACTGCTGTGACCTCTCCCATTGCGGAGCACAGGCTCCGGATGCGCAGGCTCAGCAGCCATGGCGCAAGGACCCAGCCGCTCCGCGGCATGTGGGATCTTCCCAGACCGGGGCACGAACCCATATCCCCTACATCGGCAGGTGGACTCTCAACCACTGCGCCACCAGGGAAGCCCCACAACATAATTTTAAAAAATGACCTTAAAATTTCTAAAATCTTCCTCCTCGGCCCTCCTATGCCCATTTACCCAGGCCTCCTCTTTCCTGTCCTTGTTGAGTATGGGGATTTGTTCTGGAATGGTGCTTTGGTTTGATAGGTGTCAAGGTTTCACAGACCCCAGAACACTTGGCATCCTCAGAACATTTCAAAGTTCTTGCACTCAGCTGCAAAGTGGAGCCTGCAACATTCACTCCCGGTTTCTGCCGCTGATCTCAGTGAGTTTTTCAATCTCACTGAGTTCTTGAACCATAGTAACCTTTGTCTCTCCTGAAAGAGAGAGAGAGTCCTTCCCTCGTCTTCCTCCCACACACCTTGGGATACACATATGTAGGTCTTTTTCCTGTTGTTGATTTGTTCCTACCTGGCTGTATGTTGCAGTTCATGTGGACACCTTGTTGTAGATGTTGTCTGTGGGTTTTTGATCTTGCTATTCTAGATGCTTTTCTTTCTTCTTTGTGGGGGTGGGGGGTTGTGTATTTAGGGGAGGGGTGGTATATTCAGGGATAAAAATCTTCTCTGTAGCCACCACCATTTCCCCAGAATCCTCTGCCATTAATATTTAAAACAAAATCATAGGAATCATTATCCGGATCCTTAGGATAATAATTACATTGTATCTGTCTTTTTTCCAGGCTTCAAGCTGCCTGTGGCTCGCCACGTTAGTATACTGACATGACTGGGCAATGCCTAATTTGATGGGCTCTTTCTGTACTGCCTTCCTCCTAATCATGACAGTCTTGTACGCTATACATAGTCTTCTTCACTGATAGGGAATTTAGAAAATACAGGAAGCCATGGGTTTAATAGCTGAAAGTGGAATTAATGTGTTCTTTTTCTCAGGTAAAATATCATAAGACTCCTTAGGCCAAAGTTGTAAAATGAAATCGCAACTTTCCTGGAATCATTTTGCAAACGTGAATGCCCACATAAAGTACACTAGGACTTGAATCCAAGGAATAACACATTTTTAGAGCCTCCAAATGTATAAACTTAGTACAATTCTGCATTACTTCTTAAGGCAACTGAAGAAAATAATTTTGTGATCAAATAAATATTGATTTTATTAACCTAGTTATTTTAAGAGTTTACAAAACTTATAAAAAATGTTAAGGCTCTATCAGCCTCATCAGTTGTTATTTCTTTTCTAGAATCTTGGATAAAGGAACAGTCATTTAAGGGGAAACATGGTATAAAATGGGAAGATAATCCAACAGTGAAGATAGTTATATCTCTTCCTGTGTGATGAACTACTCCTAAGCTTGGTGGTTTAAAACAGCAGGCACTTTATCTCCTCACAATTTGTGAATCAGCAGAATGGGCTGGGATCTCCTGGGTGGATCTATCTTGCTTTCACCTGAGGTGACTACTGAGGCTGCCATCATTTGGTTGCTGGACTGGGGCTGGTTGCTTTCACATGTCTGGCCATTGATGCTGGCTGTGGCCTGTGCCTAGTCTCCACTAGGTTAGCCAGGCTTCCTAACATGTCAGGTTTCCATGAGGACAAGCCCTAAAGCACGAGTACTCTCCAAGCTTCAGCTCTTGATATGCCACTGGGCCAAAGCAAGTCACGTGACCAAGCCCAGGTCAAGGTGAACAAAACTACACAGGGTGAGAAAACGGGGGGGAGGGGCATTTGCCCTGGGGGTCAGTAGTCTAACAAACTGCTGCAATAACTATATAAAGAAAAACACCCCGGAGGACAACTGGTAAAAAATAAATGTGTGCGGGGTGGGGTGGGGTTTGGCATGGGGGGGCAAAGGCAGTAAACAGGGGCTACCAAAATCTGAAGATTCTGGAATTTTTGGAAAATCCACTGGGATTAAAGGAGTTACACAAGCATGTTCTGACACCAGAAGAAAGGTGCCAGTTGAGCATCAGGGAAGTCTAGCGCTCTTCCTCCATCGCATCAATTTTCACGTTTCTTTGACTCAGCATATTTATAGAATGAATCATGACTTTCTATAAATTTTTAATTCAGTTTTTCAAAGAAATAGTGACCTCGCTTCTATCTGCTGTGCCACAAAAATGCCGTAGAAAAAAATTCCTTCTGTTAAATCGCTCACTAGGTGAAATTGTATGTGTAACCTAGTACCAAAGAGGTATTAAGAATCGCCACAGCCGAGCCAGCCTTCCGCATCACGCACCCTATAGCAGCCAGTGGGTGAGCCGGGAGTCGAGGAGGTCACCGTGGGAAGGAGGGGCGCGGGCAGCGTGGCAGCCTCCTTCCGTCTCCGTGGAGCCACCTCCAGCCTCCGGTACAGGGAGTCGTCTGCAGCAGCCAGTGGTGGCCAGCCTTGCAGCACTGTGTTCTAGGTCAGTAGCTTCCAAGACTCCAGTTGGATTCATTGGAGTAGGCAACGTGGGGAGTCCAGTGGCAAAAGAGCTCATGAAACGTGGCT
This sequence comes from Mesoplodon mirus, assembly GCF_964341445.2. Lineage (NCBI taxonomy): Eukaryota > Metazoa > Chordata > Mammalia > Artiodactyla > Ziphiidae > Mesoplodon > Mesoplodon mirus. The sequence goes on along the minus strand of NW_028295808.1, from coordinate 1,169,725 downwards.
AGCCACTCACTGTTGTTGATGTGTTCCCTGATTCATGCAAAGAGCTTCTAGATGCAGATGAACCCGGTAGTGTCTTCTGCAGGGGATGTAGCCAAAAAAGGTGACAGAATTATTACAATGCATCAATGCACTAGAAGCTTATTGTGGAGCAAATGGAATTCGAAAAAAAGTGAAGAAAGACTCACTATTAATGGATTCCAGTACTGTTGATCCTATGGTTTTCAGAGAATTGGCCAAAGAAGTTGAGAAAATGGGAGCGGTTTTCACGGATGCCCCTGTTTCTGGTAGTGTGGGAATGGCTCGATCTGGCCACCTCACACTTAGGATGGGAGGGGTTGAGCTGCTGTGGTGCATGGGCTCCCATGTGGTGCATCGTGGAGCTGTTGGGACTGGCCAGGCTTTGAAGATCTGCAAAAACTTGCTGTTAGCTATTAGTAGGATCGGAACTGCTGAAGCTATGAATCTGGGACTCAGGTTAGGGTTTGACTTAAAACTCTTGGCTAAAATCCTGAATACGAGCTCAGGACAATGTTGGTCAAGTGACACTTATAATCCTGTACCTGGGGTGATGGATGGAGTTCCCTCGGCTAATTACTATCAGGGTGGATTCGGAGCAACACTCATGGCTAAGGATCTGGGATTAGCATGAGACTCTGCTACCAGCACGAAGAGCCCAGTCCTTCTGGGCAGTCAAGCCCATCAGATATGCAGGGATGTTGTGCGTGAAGGGCTACTCAAAATAAAAAAGACTTCTCATCCGTGGTTCAGTTTTTGCAAGAGGAGGAGACATTCTGAGTTTGCCCTCTGGCTGTGAACACTGAAACATTGAAACCAAACTGTGTCTTGGAGCCCCTTATGGCTCACTCCACAGGAAAATGGGCTTAATCAAAGGTCAACTGTCTGCTTTTGAGTGTGTAGGTCAGGGGTTCCCAACCCCTTGGCCTTGGACGGGTACCAGTCCACAGCCTCTTAGGAACCGGGCTGCACAGCAGGAGGTGAGTCGCAAGCAAGCCAACTAAGCTTCATCTGCTGCTCCCTATGGCTCACATTACCGCCTGAACCTCACACACTCCGACCCCCCTCCCTGGAAAAATTTGCTTCCAGGAAACCGGTCCCTGGTTCCAAAAAGGTTAGGGACCTCTGGTCTAGGTCACAATAGATCCTGGGATTTTTCACCCATTCTAAACTGCTTATTCTTTTTATCTATTTAGCAAACATATCATCTGTAATTTTTTTTTCTGCAAGCCACTGATGGTAACTGCTAGCTAGCTAGCTGATTGGCCTTTTTCAAAAGTTTGATTCCTGAGCATCTTCAGCTAAAACGCTGCCTACTTCACTCAGGATATTATTTACTCCACTTTACAAATAAAACTAAAATTGTTTTCAACAGGATAAAATCTATCCTCGAGGAAAGAAAAGAAATTGGTGTGAGAAAAGATATCAGAGAAAGGGGAAGTATAGTGAATTACTACCTGTGTCCCTCAGAAAATTTGTCCTGTTAAATAACCCAGTGGTGATATTCTTGCATTGAGATTACTGGTTTATTTTCTAGGAGTTGTTAAAGCAAGACAACTCCTTGCTGCATGTTATGTAATTTGGACTCTGTTACATTATCTTGTTGTGCCCCTCTTGTAACAACTTCCCATACTCAGCAAACTTGTTTTTTTCATATTTTTGCCTCCTTGTCCATTTTTACTGCATATTTTTTGACTTCAAAAGAATGACATCTTTAGAACTGTTTCAGAGCCAACGATGATATGTGCTTTAGATAATTATTACACTATGCTAAATATAACCATGTTCTTTTGAATTCACATAAATTTCTATGCTGATAAAAAAAGAGAGGCACATTTCATCAATGTTTAAATAGCATCCTTCTTCCTCTAAAACTTAAAATAGGATTCAGTCTGATTCCTAAAGGGTTATTTTCTTCAACAACAAGAGCTGACTTAGGCCATTTCTTGGCAGTGGAATCTGAGCATAGAGGTCCCTGTCTGACTGCCCTTTGTTTCTCACTCACAGTATCCTGGGTGAGTGTAATGGACGGGCGTGCCCTTATGACTTAGCCCACTGCTACTGCTCCTGATGAGGGCTAATGGTGTGGGCCACTTTAAATCTTGCCCAGCAAAGTGCTGACATCTGGGGTTTCCTATCAAGTTTACCAGATATTCCACAGTATTTTCATAATTTACACAACATAAAAACACTGATTTTGAGCTTAGGAAAGCATTTCATTTAAACAGATACAGAACACTACTCTACAAAATGGTTTAAAATTTGTGAGCAATTGCATTAAATAAACTCTAATATAAATTAATCTAATACAAGTAAACTAATAGTTGCAAAGCTACTGGTCGCTTCAGAAGCGGTGGCTACGGATAACTTCAAAGTTGTTTCCTCAATTCATTAAGAGGAGAAACTATTTGCTGTCAGCTTCTTCTTGGGGAAGCTTAGTTTGATGCTGATTCGCGTTATGAATGTATAGGAACCATTACTGGTTCTTCCTTTCCATATTCAGTGCACCATTATACTTCTGTTCTCTTAAGATCTGGATATCTGTTACTGCTACTGTTGGCTGGAGCCTGGGAGGAGGAAAGTTATCAGGAAAAAAGGTCAACAAGTGTTAAAGATTTTTAGCATACCACTGAGACTTTTTATCAACCATAATCATAAGAAATAATATTTGAAATTACTTATAGCCTGGTCAGTGAGACCTTGAGTAACTTGTGGAAGCATCCATGTTTCATACAGTTTCAGGGGATGGATATTTCCTGTTATTAACTCTATATCCTCTTCAACTGGAACAGAGAGACCTTTCTCTGTTGAAGCAGTTTTGTCTTTTTCCTGGGCATTTTCAGTTTTCTCTTAGGAGAGACTTGTAAAGCTTACATATACAAACTTACACATACACGTATAAAGCAAAGAAGGGATAGAGCAGTCTTGAGAGGACACGGTTTTGTAGCAGGCACACAAGACAGAGCTAATACTCCCTGATTGCATTTGCCTCCCTAGCCCCATCTCCTTTGTGGAAAGCATCAGCATTCTGACTGGTCTCTGCACCCCACTAACTGGACAGATCACTGCATTGGCATTCTTAGGGAGCACTGATGGTCCCTGCAGAAACTGTGGTTAGAGCTTGTGCAGCCAAAGTGCACAGGAAAGAATCAAATATACTTCATATGACATGCTTACTCTGTTTTGCTTAATTAGCACTTATTCCCTGTAAGAGGCCGATTTCTGCTTTGACAGGGAGTAATCGAACTCGGTATTCACCCAAACCATAAAATTAAAGTTAACATACCTCAGCTTTTCATCCTACTGGAAGAAATGTATGAAATCTAAAGTTATTTTTTAATTGCTGCTGTTTAGAATGCCTGAAGCCCATTTGCTGAACTTGTTAAAGAGCAGTGTTAATGAGGGTATTTTTTGTTTCTTTCTTTTCCGACCACAGTATGAATTCTCAGCCCAAAGTGTGCCCTGTTTCCCACAATAGAGACAGGGGAAAAAGTGCGAGTCTCTCACCACAAAGCATGAGACAACTACAAATACTTCTCTCCCAGAGTTAACATTGATGAGAGTCTTTGTGGAAAAGAACTTCCTCTTTCTGCGGGAATACAGTAGAAATGCAAGATGTATTCTCCACAATTTCACTACTGGAAAAATAATTTCATAGTCTCTCTCTCTCTCCTCCCTCTCTCTCTCTCTCTCTCTCTCCCTCTCCCTCTCCCTCTCCCTCTCCCTCTCCCTCTCCCTCTCCCTCTCCCTCTCTCTCTCTCTCTCTCTATATATATATATACATTTTTTTTTTTTTTTTGCGGTACACGGGCCTCTCACTACTGTGGCCTCTCCCGTTGTGGAGCACAGGCTCTGCACACGCAGTCTCAGCGGCCCTGGCTCACGGGCCCAGCTGCTCCGTGGCATGTGGGATCTTCCCGGACCGGGGCACGAACCCATATCCCCTGCATCAGCAGGCGGACTCTCAACCACTGCGCCACCAGGGAAGCCCCATAGTCCATATTTTTTATTGGTCTTCTTAAAAACATATACAATGTTTACAATAAGGAGTAAAAGAGAAGATTTTCAATGTGATATTTCAAGGAGCATTTTGTAAAGGCAGGATCCAGTCCCAACTTTGGAAAATTAACACACACCTATGAGATCAAAGAGTCACCTGCAAAAAATTTTATTATGTTTTTCTTTCATACTAGTTTCCTAAAGGTGCATTGTTATTTCTTGGTAATGTAATAGTCAGAAATGACTATATGGTGGCCATTTGAGGAAGAAGTAGCTCTTACATAAGTGTCTAGTGACCTTATCTCTTTTGATACAATACCTCTTGGTTTCAGAGGCTTGCCCAGATTTCCTCTAAATGAATAAACTTAGTAAGATTTTTCTAACTATCAATCTAAAAGTAGATTTAGAAATCTACTTCTGAAGCAGTTTTGTTAAGTAATTATTGGTCAGTTCTCTTTCTGATTGGTACTTCTTTCTGCAAAACAAATCCCTGTACTTAGAACAATTAATACCACCATCCCTGGCTCCTTGATTATTACACAGTGATGTTTCTTGAGAAAAAAGCTTACCCTTTTTTGGGGGAAACTTCAGTCCATGAAGTAAAACTTCATTAAAACTAGATCTGCTTCTAATGCCAGTGTGATGCAAATCAGTATCCCCTTTCTTTTGACTTTCCAGGATGTGTGAAGAGAATGGTATGGTTTGGTTTAGGAAGGGTTGTAGCTTAAGAGGATTGCATTATGTTTCTGTGCCACTTTGGGGGATTTTATTTCAATATTATATCCTGTTCTGTAAAAACACCCTAGTCATTCTCTTACTTATTATTAAATAATTAAACGCTGCCCTTTGTTTACTTTCCCCTTCTGATCAGAAGACTCCTCTCCACTCTAGGCCTTGATCTGAGTTCCAATTCATCAGCTTGTAGTAGCTACACTTCTGGTTTCTGAAGTCAGACAGATATGGGTCCCATTTCTGTCTTCATCAGTTATAATTTGGCCTCTGATATATGCATACCAGAGCTGGCAGTGACAAACATTTTGCTTCTCCTTATTTTCCCAGGGTTCTGTGCATTTTAATAGAGGATCACAATATTTTAAGTAGAGCTGGGATGGGGTGGAACGAAGGAGCAGGAAAACATGCTTTTAGGAAGGTCTGATATACAAATCACATGGAGGTAACTACTTGAGAGAAAACCACCCCTACCTGAGTATTGTCAATAAAGTAGCACAGGGAGGCAAACGAATCAATTGTTCACTAAAAATATTCTTCTTTAGAAGAATAAAATTCACAAGAAAGCCTCATTGCAAATAAAATATATTTGTTTTCCTAAAGGAAGATATTTGGAAAGTCGTAGTAACTACCTCCTTTGACCTTCTGTGTCCCTAGTGTTCTATCTCCACTAAGTTTTATGAACACTACATAGAGGAGGAGGCTGAGTCTCAAAGACCATAAGTAAGAGATGGATTTCAGAGCCTTTGCAAGGTCCATTATGCCCCATGACTTCCCATTGCTTGTGCTTTTCATCCAGATAGGTGCTTAGGATACCAGAATGAATACATCTCTTTCGAGAGGTTTTTAACAGACATTAGATCCTAAACAAGTACAACACCTAACAAATAGAACAGAATGCTTTATTTAAAGCAGAAACAGAATAAATGCTCACCTCGTATCATTTAAATCCCCATTAAATAATTTTTTGAATCAACATGTTTATATTTGAGGGTATTTTCTTATTTTTTCCTAGTTCCCTTTACTTGCACCTCCTTTCTTTTTCACTTTTCCCAACTGAAATGTTTATGGTTTCAAAAGTAATTGCTTCTTGAAGAAAGTTTTCATGTATACTAAGTGCTACCTAATGGAAGCCATAAGCATAGAGTCTGCTAGCATTTAGAGTGGTATAATACATAGCCAGGTTGAATCAAGTGGGAGAGAAGGTTAATCATTCTTTTAAACTGGCAGTGTTGCCAGAGGTGGATTAATATGCTTTTTGAATCTCTTATGTGCTGTAAGTCTCCTTGATCACAATCACTACGTTAATGGTTGAGGTTTTGAATTAGAGGTGTCTCCTGGGCTCAGCTGGGCCAAGTCCCTTCACCTCTCTGGCCATATTAGGTGATAGTTTTCTCATTTCAATACATGATCTATGTTAGAGGGAGTGTTGACTATACCAGACTTTTAACGTGGGCACCCAGAAAGTGGAAGAATCTCTCTACTGGTGATGAATCATAACTCTTTTCACTGTGAATATAGTCCTTCCCTTAGGTAAGGTAGGAAGACCATGAAAAATAGAAAGTTCTCGGGTGTCTGTGGAAGTTGGAGTGCTCTCGACCTGTCAGCTCACTGCCAGAGCAGGCTTCGTCCAGACACTAGAGAACAAAATGTGAAATTGGCACCAGCCAGCCTCTCCATTGCACAGGATATCCCTATTTAAATTTGACAATCGGGATATTTTACAATTTGAAATTCTTGTCATCTGGTTTTCTTTAGTTTTTTCTTTGGGTTGAAAAGACTGAGAAGCTTGTTAAAAAATCTGGAATTCTGATGGTGAGGCTTAACCAGATCTATTGAGTCATCAATCAGCAAACATTGACCAATGCTTACCATTCCCCCAGTTACTATACTAAGGACCCAGACACGTCTCAGATAGTGGCCTTGCTCATTCACTGTATTTACAGTACTTTTTTCTAAATGTAACCAGAGCTCAGGTAAAGACAAGACATTGATTTGAGTCTGAAGTAAACAAAGCTGACTGGTCTGCCGCCTTCAGTTTCCAGAATTCTTTTGTTTCAGGTAGTAATTTTCCCAGACCAATAGAACAAAGTCCTATCGTCTATTTATTTAATATTTTATCACAATAGTCCTTGCCCCTTTGACCTCTAGTGAGGAAACTTGCATAAGAAACTGAAATATGCTTAGGTTCTATGGGTAAGTGAAGATAATGATATGAATGAAATTGAAAATGAAAGCGAAAGGTAGAAAAGCCAGTTCTGAATAGATGAAGTAAGACAGAGGTATTTGAAAAATCAAGTAGAAAAGATACAATAAGGAATGGAGAGCTTCTGGAAGTTTTCCAATACGTGAGGGGTTGGTACATCTTTTTTTTTTAATAACATGTCTGGCTGTTGTATGCCAGAGAAAGTTATAAGGGGGTTGACTATATGCATGAAGTCCAGTGAGAACACTGTTTCTGTAGGCCACTGACAGTGTTCTGAGTGTACATTCTATAGTACTAGAAATTAAGTTAGGAAACAAAGGGTAATCTGATGTCATTTTAAATGACATTTCACAAATGATTAGAGCTACAAGGTGTCTTTTTTCACTCAGCCAACACGTTGAGCACGTACTATGGGGCAAGCACTGTGCTTATGGGTAAGAGATAAAAGAAAAAATAAAGGCCAGAGGAACTCAAAAGAGAGTGTGAGAGATGCATAAACAACTCATTACAATCAAATAGGGAGAGGCTATTAAATAAATAGATCATAAAAATGTAACTTTGTAAAACAGAACTTGGAGTCACTAACCCTGCTAGGGGATATTAAAGAGAATGCCAACAATGAGGGGGTTTGGAATTAGGTTTTGAATGTCAGTAGGAATGTTCCACGTGGAGAGAAGGTCAGGGGCATACCAGGCAGAAGGAACATCCTGGACTTGAGAACCAACACAATATGTTTAAGTGATTGTAAAGGAGATTGTTTTGACTAGAGCATAGGGTATAAGTTGCCAAATGGTAGAAAATAGAGTATAAAAGTTAGGCTGGAATAAAAGTATAAAGTGTCATAATTCTTATGATGAAAGTTAGGTGTTTTCCTACAAAATGGGTTACTTATAAATATTTTAAAAATAGAGACTGCTGTGTAAGGCTTGAAAAAACACTAAATCAGAGTTGTACAGAGCTCAGGCTTAGTGGTGAAAATTTCTGTATTTTGTTTTCCAGGTTGGATACTGTTACAATTCTTTAACATTTCTTTTTCCTAAGTAAAGGCATCTGGTGAAAATATGGGATCCATTTTATCCTGGGGAAGTTTTGTCTTAACCTTTCTTCTATGTATTTTTCCTATTTAAAATGCTTTTGCAGAATCTAATCATACGAAGTTCGGATACTTGAAGTACCTGCTTATGTTCTCTCTTGGACATAATGGGAATAATTGGGAAGTCTTCTCTAATTTTGAGACTACCATGACTACTCTCTTATGTTGGTTATTCCTGTAGATGAACCAATTTTAGGTTCATCTGAGTGATTAGTTAAACTTACTCCTCACAGATTGATTCAGCAGGTCTGAGAAGATATCTCAGAATATGTATATAGAGAGATAAACAATAAGAAATTACAGTAAGCACAAAAACAGATAAAGATCATTCATAATTTTTCATAAGATCTTATTTTCTCTCATTTCTCTCTTTTTCGTAACTTTTCTTTAATCATATGAAAAAGAAGGGAATTTACATGGAATAACAAAAGATATGCAAAACTTAAGGAAACACAATTTTCTTAAATTTCTCAAACTTATTTGTATAGGATTCAGAATGCACTTAAAATGATTAAATGACTTAAGCTAAATCTTTTTTATTGCAAACTGTTTTAACCCAATTAACCAAGCAAGAAACTGAGAGTCATTCTTTACTCTTCTCCCCTCCCTTAAACTCTGGAGCAATCCCTAAGAGTTGTCATAATTATACTATATATATATATATATATATATATATGTATATATATATATATATATATATATATACACATACATATATATGCACACATATATGTGTGTATATATGTATACACACACACACACACACACACACACATATGTCCATTCTTCTCTATGTCCATTGTCATATCTTTTACATTTCTTACTCGGATGTAACATCCCAGTTCACTTTTTCCCTGACTCCAGTATTATTTCTGTCTTGTTTATTCTCTGCATTGCAACCTAAATTTCACTCAACGGCTTAGAGCTCTTTGATAGCTTCTCTTTAATTTTGGGGAAAAGGCTTCAAGCACTGTGCTCTTGCCTACTAGTCCACCCTCATCTGCTTTCTCTATCCTTACTTAGCATCTCCTTCTTCCATAAATTTTCAGCAATACTCAGTAGACTTCAGGGTTAGACTTCTCTTACTGCTGAACTTTCTCCAGGTAATGTCATCAATTTGTATCATACTTTACTCATTCAATCCTTGGTTAATGCACTCTCATCATACAAGTTTCAAAATAAACATTGAATCTCTGGCTTTTCATGACTTCCATTAGAGATTAAATTCCCTTTCTACGTGTTCTTATAAAACTTGGCTGTCCAGTTACCTATGAGAGGTATAGTTCTATTTTATAGTTCATTGCCCCTACTACATTGTAAACTGCATGTGAACAATGTCCTTATTTACCAGTGTTGTAGGTACTCAATGAATATTTATTCTGTTAAAAGATTTATTCTGTTAAAAGTTAAGAGACTGTTTATGATCCATAAATAAGAGAAAATGTAGCTCAGAACCAAGTAGTGGCAAGAGGCTTGAATACAAGTAGACAATATTGAGAGATAGTAGGAATTTAGGTTAGAGAGTACTTGGTTACTGAATTAATTGTGAAGGTGAGGGATGATTATACAGAGTCCAGAGTTTTATTATTCCTTTAAATTAATTTTTATTAGAGTATAGTTACTTTACAATGTTATGGTAGTTTCTGCTGTACAGCAAAGTGAATCAGTTATACCTATACATATATTTCCTCTTTTTAATATTTCTAACCATTTAGGTCACCAGAGAGCATTGAGTAGCGTTCCCTGTGCTGTACCATAGTTTATCATTAGTTATCTATTTTATACATACTGGTGTATATATGTCAATCCAAATCTCCAAATTGATAGCCCCCCTTCCCCCCACCTTGGTATCCATGTGTTTCTTCTCTACATCTGGGTCTCTATTTCTGCTTTGCGAATAAGTTCATCTGTACCATAATTCTAGGTTCCACATATAAGTGATATTATACGGTATTTGTTTTTTTTTTTCATATTGATCTGCTTGAGTTGCTTATATATTTTACAAATTTATTTATGTTTATATTTTTTGGAGATGAATCCCTTGTCAGTTGCTTCGTTTGCAACAATTTTCTCCCATTCTGAGGGTTGTCAGAGTCCAGAGTCTTCAGTGTTCCCCCAGTATCCAACATGGACAAGTGTACAAATAGTGGTGGTATAAATGACGTACAAAGATGAATAGTGGAAATAAGTATTGAAGGTAAAATTAATCGTTCAGTAACATCACATAATTAATTTTAAGTGTCCATGTTATATTTGGGCAGAGTTGTTCAGTTGGCAATTAGTTAAGTTTGTAAGAGATTCAGGAGAGAGAGATGTAAGTTTTAGGTCAAGATCTGTGATATATATGGTGGCTGGAATCACAAGAGTAGATGAGACCATCTATCAAGGGCAGAAGAGAGCTTCTGAGAAATACACATCTCTTGGCAGAGGGCAGAGTGAGTGCCCAATGAAAGAGATAAGGATGTCCAGAGGCAGGAGGAAGAAGTAGCAGGTTAAGATGCTACTGTTTGTTAAGGTGAAAGATTTTTCTGAGATGACAAGTTTGATCAACAAAATCAAATATTGCTGAAAGGTGACAGAATGACCAAACAATATTCACTCAATTTAATCACAAACTAAATGTTGGTGAATGCAATTCCAGTGCAGATAAGTAAGAAGAAAAGAGCAAAATTGTGTGAGTCACGAGGTACATAAAGATAAGAAACTACAGACAATGAGAATAAATACAAGTTTTGATAAACTGCACTGTGAAATTAGGAAGAGAGAAAAGGTAACTAGAGAATTACTTGGCATCAAGCAAGAGTAATTTTTAATGGGAGGGGGGCAGCTTTTTAATGGGAGGGGGCCAAAATAAAATCTCTAAAGAGGAAAAGCTTAACAATACCAATGAGGTGGGAAAATGAATGGAAGATACTGAGGAAGTGAGACTAGGTATTTATAAACTAGGTCGAAAAGCTCTTCTTGGACGTAAAGAGAAGAAGGTAGTTTGGGGTGTTTTTGCTTTATAGTCTGTGTTTTCTCTGTGAAATAAAAGTTTGATGGGAGGTGATGTCACCTCGAGATAGCACTCATCAAATACCCAATGTGCTTATCTACATTTTTCATCCTCCTTTGTAGTTCAACTGTTTTCCTTTGATTCGTTGTGGCCAGTGGCAAAGAAGCAGAATCAAGTGTATCACTTCTGAGCTGAGGTCATTAGGAGCCAGTGTCCCTCTTGTCTGGTCCTCTGCTATTGTGACATGGGAGGTCAAATAGTCCAGATGAGGTGGCTGCAAGATGGATCAGGACCATGTGATCTGTAAGGGCTTTACTCAGTAGAGAAATAACGTACTCGTATTTTCCACTGAGATTCCTGTGTTCAATAGATCTGCCTGTGAGAGCTCAGAGAGCATAGCGAAGGCTGAAATGACAAAGACAGAGGGAGAGATGTTGGTAACAGATGGAAGGCGCCTGGCAGATAATATATTAAATGGTAAACAAAGCTGCTGGAGTAAGAGAGAGAGTATATAAGAGATGAGAAGAAGGCCAACTGTATGTAGTATCTGACGCTAAGGAGTGAGGAGAGAAACAACTGAAAACTAAAAATAAAAAGAATGATCAGAAAGAAGCTAGGTGGTATGCCAACAGAAATCATAAGATTGCTATAAAACATAAAGGAAGGTAGTTTTAAAAGAAGCACCATCTAATGGAGTCAGTTGTTTCCCAAAGGCAAAATGCTATGGGAACTGAAAATAAAGCATCTGATTGGATGGCTAAACTTTTATGAACAAAAGTGGAACCACTTCAGGAAAGTCATGGGAGAAGACGCTGTGTTACAGTGGGGAGAGTAATCAATATATTGTGAGGAAAGGTGCCTTCATTTGCAAGAAATGCCAATTAAGAAGTGAAGACAGCATTTAAAGGGAAGGGATAATGTAAGAAAATTCAAAAAAAATTTAAGGAAACTTGAATAACTCGTAGACAAAGAGGGAGGTATTAGTGAAAGACTGAAAATCAGAGAAAGCTATCTTAAGTTGTTGTTATGGACTGAATTGTGTCCCCTGAAAAATTATATGTTGAAGCCCCTCCTAAGTTGACTGTAGAAGATAGGAGATAGGTCCTTTAGGGAGGTAACTGAAGTTAACTGAAGTCATAAGGGTGAGGTAGTAATCTGACAGGGACTGATGGTGTCCTTATAAGAAGGGGAATAGATTCCAGAGATCTCTCTCCCTCTGCTCGTAGAGGAAAGGCCGTGTGAGGACACTGCAAGAAGACAGCCGTCAGCAAGCCAGGAAGATTGTTCTCACCAGAAACCAATTCTCATGGTATTCAATACCTTAATCTTGGACTTCCACCCTCCAGAACTGTGAGAAAATAAATTTCTGCTGTTGAAGTCGTTCAGTCTATAGTATTTCACTATAACAGCCCAACCAGACTAATACAGACCTTTATGTACACTGCAATGTACAGAAGCTAAACAATGATTGTGAGCCTGAGATTACATCTTGAACAGAAGTGTAATGACGCTTGTGGTACTCACAACTTCACGAATTTTGTCAGAAAGATGTGAAAAAAAGTCAGTCAACCAACGGTTCTGATAGTGGATATTTTCTTTATGTGTTTGACATAAAGCAGTGTCTGACAGCCTCCCTGATACCCATCCGTATCGCAGTTTTGATTCTGTGGCTCCAGTTCCACATGGCACCAAGGTGCTGTGTACTGTCCATTCTTGGGTTTTTGGGTGCTGTACCTATTGCCAATAGGTGGGTCAAACCACTGGGGCTCTTCTGAAGTCCTCCCTAAATTTGGACCCAGCTTCAGCTCCAAATCCGAGTTTTCAGAGAGCCCAGGGTGAGGCTCGCCTGCCACAGTAGACACGTTGGCTAACGGGTTGCACTGCAGCACCCACTCGGACAAGGGCACCGTCACGATGCCACCGTTCTTCCTCTGCAGGGGCGGACCCGTGGCCAGTCAGCTTGGCCCCCAGCACAGCCAGCTGCCTGTTCACTCTCTCGGCCCCTGTGAGGAAGGTGTTCAGCCCTGGCTGTGAGGTCAGAGTCATCTCCTCTCTGGGTTTGTGTGAATGGAGGAGCCGCAGCCCTGGTCTGGGTGGTGTGTTGGCCCTGGGTTTCCGGGTTTGGAGGAGTATCTTACCACCTAGACCCCCACCTAGGGCTGAAGAGTTCAGGGGCTGTGGACCGTGGGTTTGGGGGGCAGAAGATATTTAACCTGGCGTTTGAGGAAATGGAGGGAGAAGAGGCTCAGGTTCAAGGGCTCCTGGTTTGAATCTCTTGCTTTAGGTTTGAGGGCCAGGGCAGTCTCTCACCAGAAGCTGCAGGATATCATCAGGAACATTGCGAGTGTTCTTGCACATACCCCGGGCAGCTGAGTGGGAGAAGATGACAGGTGCCTGTGACACTTGGAGGGCTCGCCGTGCCGCAGCATCCGAGACATGGGCCAAGTCCACCATCATGCCCAGGCGGTTCATTTCTGCCACCACCTTCTGCAGGGACAGGATGGGGAGAGGGCATGAGGGCTGCATTTATCTTGTGTGTATTTATCTGTAGGGAACAGGCGGGGCTGTACATTCATGTGGGGCAGGGTATGGAAGCCGGGTCCTTACCTCGCCAAAGCCGGTGAGCCGACTGACATTGCTGTAGAAGGGGTGGATACCCTTTGCTGAGCTCTGTGCTCTGCAGGATGGCCAGGAGGCAGTCTGACTGGTGGCCATGACTTGGCTACAAGAGCGTAGAAAGAGGTTCTGTCGAACCGTCTACACCTGCAACTCCCTGATGCAAGAGGAGGGACCCAAACTGGGCTGTGCCTGGCAGTAGGAGGGCCCTTCTGGGGATTCAGTCTTGTTCTGCAAACCTCCATTCCCCTCCCAACCCCAGGTTCAGGGCTGGATCCCAGGGGTAAACTTGCTTTGGGCCCCAGCGTGATCTTGGGCAGATCCCTGCCTCACTGGGCCCTTACCATCTGCACTGTGCTCACCAGGGCGTGTTGCAGGTGTGGGTGAGTGTCACGTAGCGCACACCCAGCGCATAGAAGGTACGCAAGATGGAGAGGCTCCTGTCCAGTGAGTGGCCGCCCTCCACACCAATGAGGCTAGCCAACTTCCGGGTATTGTTGAGAGCTGGGGGCAGGTAGGTCAGATGATCATTTTCAGAGGCAGGGGTAGCTAAGTGAAGTCCCTAACACCTACCACCACCAGTCTCTTTACCATTTTGTTTTGTTTTTTTGGCCGTGCCACGCAGCATGAGGGCTCTTAGTTCCCCCACCGGGGATCCAACCCGAGGCCCCTGCAGTGGAAGCGTGGAGTCTTCACCTCTGGACTACCAGGGAAGTCCCCCGTCTACCTTTAACTGAGGTCACAAGCTCCAGCTCAGAATAGGAGGCACACATGGGGCAGATGAGGTGAACTTGCTCCAGGGTGAGGCGCACAGCATTGCGTTCGTGGGTCCGGCATGGGACGTAGGCTCACCAGAACTGAGGGAAGGCAAGGGCTTAGTTTGGGCTTTGGAGCTCCTTGGGCTTCTCATAGCCTCCTCAGCTGGCACAACACTCAGTGTGCCCAGAAGTCCCATGTAATGCGTTGCTTTTTCTGTGGTACTTGGATGCCCGTCAGGTTGGCTCACTGTGACCCCTGTTCCCCCAGCATCCATGGCATGGCACTTTCTAGGTCACTATGGTAACTTAGTTCCAATGTGACTAACCTGTGGTCTCTGAGGCCCCCAAACTGCCCCACATTCCCCAGCAGCCATGGTGGCACCTTGTGTGTCCCTTTGGTACCTGGGCACCCACGAGATCATTTTTCAGCCTGTCCACGCTGGTCTGGCCATGGCTGAAATTGCACAGATTAACATCCTGTAGCCCGTGGTGGTAAAACTGCCTCAGGACCAGGGGCATGTCGTTGTGGCTGGAGGGAGGTCAAGGCAAATAGGTGGGCTCCTTAGGTCTTGGGATGAGGCAGGACACATTGCCTGGCCTGGGCCAGCCTGTGGGTCCCCCACCTCCCACTGTCACACAGACTATACTAGGAGCAGCTGAGGCCTGGGCTGAGGGGTTCCCAGCAGGGAGGGGATGACAGAGAAGGGGAAGGGCATCCATAGATGATGGAGAGGACATCCAGGGGTGGTGGGAGGGAGCCTCCCCACTAGCTCTGCATGCTCCGGACCTCCTGCCCTGCCCGGGGCCAGGCTAGGCCCCCAGCGGCCCCCAGCAGCCGGCACACACTGCAGCCACCCGTCCACAATCAGGAAGTCCCACATCAGGGCCCGCGTGCGCTCCCGCGGACTTGGGGTTCTGGAGGTGCCCGGCGTGGTCTTCACGGGTAACCCGCCGCAGCAGCAGACCCAGCAGGAGCAGCAGACACAGCAGAGGCCGCTGGCTGAGTGCGCGGGGACCATCGAGGCGGGCAGAGGCGGGTCTGAGAGGGGCGGGCAGTGGGGTTCTGCCTGTCGACACAGGGCACCCAGCGGCGCGGCCTCGCGAGGGGGGCGGTTTGAGGGAGGGGATACAGAGTCACAGGACCCTCGCAGAGAGCCATGATCCGGGAAGCCCAGCAGCCACAGGGCAGCAGTGCCCTCCCGCCCCCTGCTCACAGGCAGCTCCTGCGGGCTAAGCTGGCCTCTGCGGAGAGCCCACTCGCCTCCCTTCGCGGGTTCCCTCCACCCCTGCCCCTCTTCCCACTCCCACTGCTCCGAGGGGGCGCCCTAGGTTGCTCTCCCCGGCCTGTAACCTTCCTGTCCAAGCTGGGGTGCTTCTCTCAGAGGGCCACCTTCAGCCCGAGGCCTCCCGGGAGCACACCTCATCCCCATCTGCCTGCAGCCGGCCCTGCCCACCCCGAGGGCTGCGTGCCAGTGCCTCTGTGGCCACAAGTGCTCTGGGCTCCCGGTTTCCCGGGACTGGGCCATGAGGGCTTGTGTGGGGGAAGAGATAGTTTCTGGAAATGGGTGGGTGGGGGGTAACCATGTGAGCTCTGGATTCAGGAAGGGGTCCTCTGCCCCCGACCTTCTCTCTCCACCTACTTGACTCCCCAACCTGCACGACCATTCTCTGGGGACTTCAACTAGCGCCTGGGAACTATCAGGAACCTCCCCCACTTCTGTCAGCCAGCCTCAGGAAAGAGCGCCCTCAGGAATCGCTACACCTCCCCAGGGCCTGAATAGAGGGACTTTGGGGATGTGAACTGAACGACCTTCTGGGGAGAGTCAGCGACCCTTTTACTCAACAGAGCAGGAAGCCAGTCAGCAGGCTATTTGAGTGGAAGGAAATGAAGTGATTTCCATGGCAGCAGAGTCCCCACCGCAGCAATCTTCCTCCCAGAGCTGCTGGCTGACCTTCTGGCCAGGATCCCTCCTACCTCAGCGTGGAAGGCCCGGCCTCGTGGAGAAGTATAGGTTCTGAGGAAAGACCTGGCACCTGGGTTCTGCTGCTACACTTGCCTTATCTCGTGGCCCTTGTGGCTCTAGCTTTCCCAGAAACCTCAAGGGCTTAAGTGCCTGTGCTTACTCAGAGGCTGCACGCCATTCCCCATTGCCAGCCTCAGGCCCTCCCCCTAGCTGCCTCCTCTAGAGACCCCCTCTCCTCAACACACACACACACACACACACACACACACACACACACACACTCACTCTCTCTCTCTCTCTCTCTCTCTCTCTGGGGATGTGCCTTCTCACAGAAGCTCAACCACAGAGATGCTTTAGGGACTGTGCCCAAACTCCTTCATCCCCAGGCTCTCAAGTTTTTGCTGTGATCCCTGGCACCCCCTGGAGCTGTTCCACCTTTGGAACCTTTCCCAGGTGGCAGGAGTGCCTAGCACAGGGGTAGTGACCTAAGTCTGAGCACTGGCGACCCTAGAAATGTGTTACACACAAACATTTTATTGAGCAGTAAGGGACCCCACTGGGGACAGAAAGGGCTGGCAGTAAAGGAGCATGTGAACCTCGGGGCAGGGTGCATGCTGCTTGACTCTCCATCCTGTTCTTGCTTCAGGGAGCAGGTCCACCATGCTCCAATCGCCGGTTTTTGGGTCTGGAGCAGCCCAGCTCTTCGTCCGAACTTTCTGAAGAGTGCTTTCGTTTGGGCGCACGTCTGGGGACTGGCTTCACTGCTTCCACCTTTGCTGGTGGGGCCAAAGGAACATCCCCGTAGGCCCGGTAGCCACCAACCAGGCAGTATGTCTCCCCATGCCAGCCCAACTGCGTTTCTCCACACCCTCGGTAGAGGACATGGTAGTGCCCGGGTGTGGGAGGACAAACGGGAGCCACTGCTGCTGCAAAGAAAAGCAGAACTGATCAGTCACTTGTGCTGTGCACAGTCTCCTGCCACAATTTCCCCCTCTCGTGTCTCTCCCAGTTTCTGGCTGAAGACCTTTAATCTACTTGACATCCAAAACACAGCCTTGGCCCATCACCTCTATGAGTCCCTAGAGAAGGGACACTGGCTGCAAAAGCAATCCCTAGAGCCTACGGCTGCAGCAGATGAGGAAGTCTCTTCACCGTTTCCAGGGAAAACAGTAGAACCCGAAAGAAATTGCACTCATGATCCTCTCCATCTCTCCCTTCCACAACAGAGAAAACATTTCTTGCAGTCTGTCACTTCTGAGGCTTTAATGGAAATGTCTTTCAAGTTTTGGAAAGAAATAATCTAATACAAATTTGTTAAGAACCCCTCTCACCTTGGCAACCCCTCTTGGGCCCCAGTTATACCGCCTGTTTCAACCACACTGAACTCTAGCCCTCTGGTACTTTTATCTAGATTAGAACAAGGCTAAATACTGAGGCGGAGTGATCAGGAGACTCAGAACCGGGGTCTGGGTACCAAGTCTAGGCTCACATCAACGCAGCCTCCTGGGACACCATCTCCTCAGCCCTCCCGTCTCATTAGCACTTCATCACCCCCCCCTTCATTCTTCCGGTCTTCCCATCAATATGGCACCACCCTGTCCCCGAGTACTCAGCAACTCAGTATGGGATGTGTCTGAGAGGACCGAGAGAGATGTCTGCATGACAGCACAGAGGTGCCTGGGTTTGAAGGTGTGCTTCTAATTGTGGCCCTCTTCCTCAAACTGCTCCATTTACCGTTTGCCAACAAAAATGCACTTGTCTTTTGCTAAGAGGCCATTCAGGAAAGGGTCTGAATGGAAGCATCCTGTAGCCCAAAGGGGAAGGCTACATTATAAAGCTTAGAACCGTCCTGCACACTTGTCCAGGGATGACCTTTCACTTGTCCTCAGCAGTGAGCCCTGTGGGTCCCTGAAGGTGTCCCAGGTCACTGGTATTACTTACATGTGGGAGTGTGCTCAGTTGTACATAGTTGGCAGGCCCCACAAAAACATGTGCCAGCCAGGTGAGGTGGATTGTATCCCATACCTCCTGTGGAGGTGGCCGGTCTGGGTGTACCTGCTGCACTGCCCAGCCAGGGAACAGAGCACAGGGTTGAGTATATATAGCCTATGAAGACAGACATTGTCTCTGATAGTCAGAGAAACTTCCCTACCAGTTCTCCACCAGATACGAATCTGTTTGGTTGTCAGTTACCATGGAATCTGTTACCGTGGAATCTGTGAGAAGGCCTGTGAGGGCATCACTTACCCAGTGAGGTCATATATGGAACCTGTGACTTGAGGGGCAGGCTTCAGGAGGAGGGGCAGTTTTTTGGAGGAGAACAGGGTAGAGGCAGAGGTACTCTGCCTGGCCCCTCACAGCTGGGCCTCCCCACCAATGCCGTAGTCTAGTAGACACCCCAGGTGGGGCGTGCTGGTGGTCTGGCACAGCCCCAGGGGCCACAGGAGGGCAAGAGAGACCCACATTCTGTGATTGGCTTGAGAGGCAAGATTAAGGTAAGAGACAGCTAGGTTGTATGGCACTTAGCCTAAGAGGCAGAGATTTGTGTGGACAGGGGAATCAGGGAAGGCTCCTTTGCAGTGGGCCTGAAGGACAAGTGAGATTTGGACCCATGGGGAAGAGAGGGAAGACATTCCAGTTTGGAAGAATAAAAGCAAAGACACACTCTTCTCGACCTTGTCCTGCCCCCAATATAAATTCATCGCACCCTGAAATTTTTACAACTGAGGACTTAAAGAAACCAAGAGGTTAAGGGGCCTTCGCAGTGGTACACAGGTAGTGGAGAGGTGTTCTGCTCAATGGTTAGGTTCATGTCGGGGCTCCGGGTTTACAGCTGATAGGAATATGAGGACAAGCTCCTGCCATTTCAAACATTTCCAAGTGATACTGAGAGAGATGTTAAAGGTGCAAAATGCGGGTGCTGAATGACCTCACAAAGTGGGAATGGTGGGCCCATTTGAACATGAAATTGAAAACAAATTCATGACAAAAGGACATAATACAAAATGACAACATAATCACTCCAGGCCCCTCTCCCCTAGAAGTAAAAGTCATTAGAATCCTCTGTCTCTCCACCATGGAAGGATGAGATAAAGACTCAGCAGCAGCCCCCGTGAGAAACATGGTCAACAGTGTGAAGAGGTGTTACTAAGACGATTTGGTCTGCCTCAGAGAAGGAAAGAGACAACTCTGCCCTTAGCCTGATCAGGCCCACAGGAAGCAAGCACATTTGGGGCAGCCTCTGATAGTGTGGCAATGAGAGAGAACCTTCTTTAGGAGGGGGACTCCCTGTTGCCCGACCCCCACCCTGAAAAAGCAAAGATGGGACATTCGTTTAATGGGGCTGTTGCAGAGGCATTGTTCCCAGGAGGTAGAGACTGCTTCGACTACCATTTTAGAGGTTGGGCCACCGTGGTTGAGAAGCACAGCACCTTCTCTTCCTAAACTGCTTGAATCAGCGGGTACACGTTAGGACAGACGAAGTCAGGCCTCATTGGAGCGGACTGCCTTTGGGAGTGGTAGAATGTAAACTGTGAAAGGGAATGCTCTGGAGGAGGTTTGTCATGGCAGGTGGGCTAGCATGAGACCATTCAGATTCTCCACGGCTCCAGAGATTACTTGACTGGGAGCATCCCTGTGATGTGGCGTGGGGACTCCTACCTTAACAGGACCTGGCTGGGCATCTGGGGAAGGCGGAATAAATGGTTTATTAACTTACGAGAGCGAGAGACTCACAAAAGCACCGAGGAAGACTTGTGCCTGGATTCTTGAGCCAACCCTAAGAAAACTTATCTAGATCTGGAGTAGGGCTCGGGAGGCTGCACTTTTAAGCTTCCTGGGCAGTCCCACCACAGTGGTCCATGGATAGAGTGACCAAATTATTGTGAGTTCTTGGTTGCTTTGGGGAGTCAAAGTGGGCAATATTAAAAACTGCAGCAGGCATACGTATAAACAGGGAATATTCAAGGCAAACAGAGGTGTATAGTTATTCTGTGCATGAATCAGGTTTGGGAAAAGCTAGCCTGGTGGTTAAAGAACACAACCCTTACGACAGACAGACCAGATTCTGTCCTACTTACTTGTGTGATTTTGACCAAGTTCTTTTATCCTTCTGACTGTTTCTTCATATGGAAAAGAGCGATGGCTGTACATTTAGCACAATATTCTCTTTTGGCAAAAGTTGCTCTGGGTCCATTTGTGATCTCCGCAACTGAATCCTTTCCAGTGTGCAAGCATTTTTAAGTTGTTTGGTGAAGTATTACATTTGACTTTCAACTGTTCATTATTTTGGGCAAAGCTTATGTAGTGCTGCAGAGACTAGAACCCAGGCAGAGGTAGTGAGAGGATGTTATAAGCTTATTCTGCCGGTTGATACAAAAGTTTAACCTTTTCTCCTCTTCCTCCACCTGCCAACAAGACAAGAGAAAGAAGGCAGAGGCTGGAAATGCACACCAGGCAATACTTCTGTGTCAGTTTGCCTTTTATTCCTCTGCCAGTACTTCCCAGAGAGATTTCACCAAAAGTGCCTAAGCTTGCCATGGCCATTGTTGTGAAGGAAGTTTCTCTCTATTGCTAGTCACATCCCCTTTTCCTTCTCCTGGGGGCTTAATGGATGTTTGGGGGCAGGAACTAAAATTTAAACTAAAAGGTAAAAAACAAAAGAACACAAAACAAAACAAAAGAAAAAACAAGTGTTCTTTTTTTAACATCTTTATTGAAGTATAATGGCTTTACAATGGTGTGTTAGTTTCTGCTTTATACCAAAGTG
Source organism: Mesoplodon mirus (assembly GCF_964341445.2). Classification (NCBI taxonomy): domain Eukaryota; kingdom Metazoa; phylum Chordata; class Mammalia; order Artiodactyla; family Ziphiidae; genus Mesoplodon; species Mesoplodon mirus. The sequence goes on along the minus strand of NW_028295808.1, from coordinate 1,148,582 downwards.
AATCAGTTATACATAAGTTCCCATATCTTTCCCTCTTGCATCTCCCTCCCTCCCACCCTCCCTATCCCACCCCTCTAGGTGGTCACAAAGCACCGAGCTGATCTCTCTGTGCTATGCGGCTGCTTCCCACTAGCTATCCATTTTACGTTTGGTAGTGTATATATGTCCATGCCACTCTCTCACTTTGTCACGGCTTACCCTTCGCCCTCCCCATATCCCCAAGTCCATTCTCTAGTAGGTCTGTGTCTTTATTCCTGTCTTACCCCTAGGTTCTTCATGACATTTTTTTTCTTAAATTCCATATATATATATGTGTTAGCATACGGTATTTGTCTTTGTCTTTCTGACTTCCTTCACTCTGTATGACAGACTCTAGGTCCATCCACCTCATTACAAATAGCTCAATTTCGTTTCTTTTTATGGCTGAGTAATATTCCACTGTATATGTGTGCCACATCTTCTTTATCCATTCATCTGACGATGGACACTGAGTTTGTTTCCATCTCCTGGCTATTGTAAATAGAGCTGCAATGAACATTTTGGTACATGACTCCTTTTGAATTATGGTTTTCTCAGGGTATAGGCCCAGTAGTGGGATTGCTGGGTCATATGGTAGTTCTATTTGTAGTTTTTTTAAGGAACCTCCATACTGCTCTCCCTAGTGGCTGTACCAATTTACACTCCCACCAACAGTGTAGGAGCGTTCCGTTTTCTCCACATCCTCTCCAGCATTTATTGTTTGTAGATTTTTTGATGATGGCCATCCTGACCGGTGTGAGGTGATACCTCCTTGTAGTGTTGATTTGCATTTCTCTCATAATTCGTGATGTTGAGCATCTTTTCATGTGTTTGTTGGCCATCTTTGGAGAAATGTCTATTTAGGTCTTCCGTCCATTGTTTCATTGGGTTGTTTTTTTTGATATTGATCTGCATGAGTTGCTTATATAGTTTACAAATTTATTTATGTTTATATTGTTTGGAGATGAATCCCTTGTCAGTTGCTTCGTTTGCGACTATTTTCTCCCATTCTGAGGGTTGTCAGAGTCCAGAGTCTTGAGTGTTCCCCCAGTATCCAACTTGGACAAGTGTACAAATAGTGGTGGTCTAAATGATGTAGAGAGATGAATAGTGGAAGTAAGTATTGAAGGTAAAATTAATTGTTCAGTAACATCACATAATTAATTTTAAGTGTCCATGTTATACTTGGGCAGAGTTGTTCAGTTGGCAATTAGTTAAGTTTGTAAGAGATTCAGGAGAGAGAGATGTAAGTTTTAGGTCAAGATCTGTGATATATATGGTGGCTGGAATCACAAGAGTAGATGAGACCATCTATCAAGGGCAGAAGAGAGCTTCTGAGAAATACACATCTCTTGGCAGAGGGCAGAGTGAGTGCCCAATGAAAGAGATAAGGATGTCCAGAGGCAGGAGGAAGAAGTAGCAGGTTAAGATGCTACTGTTGTTAAGGTGAAAGATTTTTCTGAGATGACAAGTTTGATCAACAAAATCAAATATTGCTGAAAGGTGAGAGAATGACCAAACAATATTCACTCAATTTAATCACAAACTAAATGTTGGTGAATGCAATTCCAGTGCAGATAAGTAAGAAGAAAAGAGCAAAATTGTGTGAGTCACGAGGTACATAAAGATAAGAAACTACAGACAATGAGAATAAATACAAGTTTTGATAAACTGCACTGTGAAATTAGGAAGAGAGAAAAGGTAACTAGAGAATTACTTGGCATCAAGCAAGAGTAATTTTTAATGGGAGGGAGGCAGCTTTTTAATGGGAGGGGGCCAAAATACAATCGCTAAAGAGGAAAAGCTTAACAATACCAATGAGGTGGGAAAATGAATGGAAGATACTGAGGAAGTGAGACTAGGTATTTATAAACTAGGTCGAAAAGCTCTTCTTGGACGTAAAGAGAAGAAGGTAGTTTGGGGTGTTTTTGCTTTATAGTCTGTGTTTTCTCTGTGAAATAAAAGTTTGATGGGAGGTGATGTCAGTCACCTCGAGATAGCACTCATCAAATATCCTATGTGCTTATCTACATTTTTCATCCTCCTTTGTAGTTCAACTGTTTTCCTTTGATTCGTTGTGGCCAGTGGCAAAGAAGCAGAATCCAAGTGTATCACTTCTGAGCTGAGGTCATTAGGAGCCAGTGTCCCTCTTGTCTGGTCCTCTGCTATTGTGACATGGGAGGTCAAATAGTCCAGATGAGGTGGCTGCAAGATGGATCAGGACCATGTGATCTGTAAGGGCTTTACTCAGTAGAGAAATAACGTACTCGTATTTTCCACTGAGATTCCTGTGTTCAATAGATCTGCCTGTGAGAGCTCAGAGAGCATAGCGAAGGCTGAAATGACAAAGACAGAGGGAGAGATGTTGGTAACAGATGGAAGGCGCCTGGCAGATAATATATTAAATGGTAAACAAAGCTGCTGGAGTAAGAGAGAGAGTATATAAGAGATGAGAAGAAGGCCAACTGTATGTAGTATCTGACGCTAAGGAGTGAGGAGAGAAACAACTGAAAACTAAAAATAAAAAGAATGATCAGAAAGAAGCTAGGTGGTATGCCAACAGAAATCATAAGATTGCTATAAAACATAAAGGAAGGTAGTTTTAAAAGAAGCACCATCTAATGGAGTCAGTTGTTTCCCAAAGGCAAAATGCTATGGGAACTGAAAATAAAGCATCTGATTGGATGGCTAAACTTTTATGAACAAAAGTGGAACCATTTCAGGAAAGTCATGGGAGAAGACGCTGTGTTACAGTGGGGAGAGTAATCAATATATTGTGAGGAAAGGTGCCTTCATTTGCAAGAAATGCCAATTAAGAAGTGAAGACAGCATTTAAAGGGAAGGGATAATGTAAGAAAATTCAAAATAAATTTAAGGAAACTTGAATAACTCGTAGACAAAGAGGGAGGTATTAGTGAAAGACTGAAAATCAGAGAAAGCTATCTTAAGTTGTTGTTATGGACTGAATTGTGTCCCCTGAAAAATTATATGTTGAAGCCCCTCCTAAGTTGACTGTAGAAGATAGGAGATAGGTCCTTTAGGGAGGTAACTGAAGTTAACTGAAGTCATAAGGGTGAGGTAGTAATCTGACAGGGACTGATGGTGTCCTTATAAGAAGGGGAATAGATTCCAGAGATCTCTCTCCCTCTGCTCGTAGAGGAAAGGCCGTGTGAGGACACTGCAAGAAGACAGCCGTCAGCAAGCCAGGAAGATTGTTCTCACCAGAAACCAATTCTCATGGTATTCAATACCTTAATCTTGGACTTCCACCCTCCAGAACTGTGAGAAAATAAATTTCTGCTGTTGAAGTCGTTCAGTCTATAGTATTTCACTATAACAGCCCAACCAGACTAATACAGACCTTTATGTACACTGCAATGTACAGAAGCTAAACAATGATTGTGAGCCTGAGATTACATCTTGAACAGAAGTGTAATGACGCTTGTGGTACTCACAACTTCACGAATTTTGTCAGAAAGATGTGAAAAAAAGTCAGTCAACCAACGGTTCTGATAGTGGATATTTTCTTTATGTGTTTGACATAAAGCAGTGTCTGACAGCCTCCCTGATACCCATCCGTATCGCAGTTTTGATTCTGTGGCTCCAGTTCCACATGGCACCAAGGTGCTGTGTACTGTCCATTCTTGGGTTTTTGGGTGCTGTACCTATTGCCAATAGGTGGGTCAAACCACTGGGGCTCTTCTGAAGTCCTCCCTAAATTTGGACCCAGCTTCAGCTCCAAATCCGAGTTTTCAGAGAGCCCAGGGTGAGGCTCGCCTGCCACAGTAGACACGTTGGCTAACGGGTTGCACTGCAGCACCCACTCGGACAAGGGCACCGTCACGATGCCACCGTTCTTCCTCTGCAGGGGCGGACCCGTGGCCAGTCAGCTTGGCCCCCAGCACAGCCAGCTGCCTGTTCACTCTCTCGGCCCCTGTGAGGAAGGTGTTCAGCCCTGGCTGTGAGGTCAGAGTCATCTCCTCTCTGGGTTTGTGTGAATGGAGGAGCCGCAGCCCTGGTCTGGGTGGTGTGTTGGCCCTGGGTTTCCGGGTTTGGAGGAGTATCTTACCACCTAGACCCCCACCTAGGGCTGAAGAGTTCAGGGGCTGTGGACCGTGGGTTTTGGGGGCAGAAGATATTTAACCTGGCGTTTGAGGAAATGGAGGGAGAAGAGGCTCAGGTTCAAGGGCTCCTGGTTTGAATCTCTTGCTTTAGGTTTGAGGGCCAGGGCAGTCTCTCACCAGAAGCTGCAGGATATCATCAGGAACATTGCGAGTGTTCTTGCACATACCCCGGGCAGCTGAGTGGGAGAAGATGACAGGTGCCTGTGACACTTGGAGGGCTCGCCGTGCCGCAGCATCCGAGACATGGGCCAAGTCCACCATCATGCCCAGGCGGTTCATTTCTGCCACCACCTTCTGCAGGGACAGGATGGGGAGAGGGCATGAGGGCTGCATTTATCTTGTGTGTATTTATCTGTAGGGAACAGGCGGGGCTGTACATTCATGTGGGGCAGGGTATGGAAGCCGGGTCCTTACCTCGCCAAAGCCGGTGAGCCGACTGACATTGCTGTAGAAGGGGTGGATACCCTTTGCTGAGCTCTGTGCTCTGCAGGATGGCCAGGAGGCAGTCTGACTGGTGGCCATGACTTGGCTACAAGAGCGTAGAAAGAGGTTCTGTCGAACCGTCTACACCTGCAACTCCCTGATGCAAGAGGAGGGACCCAAACTGGGCTGTGCCTGGCAGTAGGAGGGCCCTTCTGGGGATTCAGTCTTGTTCTGCAAACCTCCATTCCCCTCCCAACCCCAGGTTCAGGGCTGGATCCCAGGGGTAAACTTGCTTTGGGCCCCAGCGTGATCTTGGGCAGATCCCTGCCTCACTGGGCCCTTACCATCTGCACTGTGCTCACCAGGGCGTGTTGCAGGTGTGGGTGAGTGTCACGTAGCGCACACCCAGCGCATAGAAGGTACGCAAGATGGAGAGGCTCCTGTCCAGTGAGTGGCCGCCCTCCACACCAATGAGGCTAGCCAACTTCCGGGTATTGTTGAGAGCTGGGGGCAGGTAGGTCAGATGATCATTTTCAGAGGCAGGGGTAGCTAAGTGAAGTCCCTAACACCTACCACCACCAGTCTCTTTACCATTTTGTTTTGTTTTTTTGGCCGTGCCACGCAGCATGAGGGCTCTTAGTTCCCCCACCGGGGATCCAACCCGAGGCCCCTGCAGTGGAAGCGTGGAGTCTTCACCTCTGGACTACCAGGGAAGTCCCCCGTCTACCTTTAACTGAGGTCACAAGCTCCAGCTCAGAATAGGAGGCACACATGGGGCAGATGAGGTGAACTTGCTCCAGGGTGAGGCGCACAGCATTGCGTTCGTGGGTCCGGCATGGGACGTAGGCTCACCAGAACTGAGGGAAGGCAAGGGCTTAGTTTGGGCTTTGGAGCTCCTTGGGCTTCTCATAGCCTCCTCAGCTGGCACAACACTCAGTGTGCCCAGAAGTCCCATGTAATGCGTTGCTTTTTCTGTGGTACTTGGATGCCCGTCAGGTTGGCTCACTGTGACCCCTGTTCCCCCAGCATCCATGGCATGGCACTTTCTAGGTCACTATGGTAACTTAGTTCCAATGTGACTAACCTGTGGTCTCTGAGGCCCCCAAACTGCCCCACATTCCCCAGCAGCCATGGTGGCACCTTGTGTGTCCCTTTGGTACCTGGGCACCCACGAGATCATTTTTCAGCCTGTCCACGCTGGTCTGGCCATGGCTGAAATTGCACAGATTAACATCCTGTAGCCCGTGGTGGTAAAACTGCCTCAGGACCAGGGGCATGTCGTTGTGGCTGGAGGGAGGTCAAGGCAAATAGGTGGGCTCCTTAGGTCTTGGGATGAGGCAGGACACATTGCCTGGCCTGGGCCAGCCTGTGGGTCCCCCACCTCCCACTGTCACACAGACTATACTAGGAGCAGCTGAGGCCTGGGCTGAGGGGTTCCCAGCAGGGAGGGGATGACAGAGAAGGGGAAGGGCATCCATAGATGATGGAGAGGACATCCAGGGGTGGTGGGAGGGAGCCTCCCCACTAGCTCTGCATGCTCCGGACCTCCTGCCCTGCCCGGGGCCAGGCTAGGCCCCCAGCGGCCCCCAGCAGCCGGCACACACTGCAGCCACCCGTCCACAATCAGGAAGTCCCGCATCAGGGCCCGCGTGCGCTCCCGCGGACTTGGGGTTCTGGAGGTGCCCGGCGTGGTCTTCACGGGTAACCGGCCGCAGCAGCAGACCCAGCAGGAGCAGCAGACACAGCAGAGGCCGCTGGCTGAGTGCGCGGGGACCATCGAGGCGGGCAGAGGCGGGTCTGAGAGGGGCGGGCAGTGGGGTTCTGCCTGTCGACACAGGGCACCCAGCGGCGCGGCCTCGCGAGGGGGGCGGTTTGAGGGAGGGGATACAGAGTCACAGGACCCTCGCAGAGAGCCGCGATCCGGGAAGCCCAGCAGCCACAGGGCAGCAGTGCCCTCCCGCCCCCTGCTCACAGGCAGCTCCTGCGGGCTAAGCTGGCCTCTGCGGAGAGCCCACTCGCCTCCCTTCGCGGGTTCCCTCCACCCCTGCCCCTCTTCCCACTCCCACTGCTCCGAGGGGGCGCCCTAGGTTGCTCTCCCCGGCCTGTAACCTTCCTGTCCAAGCTGGGGTGCTTCTCTCAGAGGGCCACCTTCAGCCCGAGGCCTCCCGGGAGCACACCTCATCCCCATCTGCCTGCAGCCGGCCCTGCCCACCCCGAGGGCTGCGTGCCAGTGCCTCTGTGGCCACAAGTGCTCTGGGCTCCCGGTTTCCCGGGACTGGGCCATGAGGGCTTGTGTGGGGGAAGAGATAGTTTCTGGAAATGGGTGGGTGGGGGGTAACCATGTGAGCTCTGGATTCAGGAAGGGGTCCTCTGCCCCCGACCTTCTCTCTCCACCTACTTGACTCCCCAACCTGCACGACCATTCTCTGGGGACTTCAACTAGCGCCTGGGAACTATCAGGAACCTCCCCCACTTCTGTCAGCCAGCCTCAGGAAAGAGCGCCCTCAGGAATCGCTACACCTCCCCAGGGCCTGAATAGAGGGACTTTGGGGATGTGAACTGAACGACCTTCTGGGGAGAGTCAGCGACCCTTTTACTCAACAGAGCAGGAAGCCAGTCAGCAGGCTATTTGAGTGGAAGGAAATGAAGTGATTTCCATGGCAGCAGAGTCCCCACCGCAGCAATCTTCCTCCCAGAGCTGCTGGCTGACCTTCTGGCCAGGACCCCTCCTACCTCAGCATGGAAGGCCCGGCCTCGTGGAGAAGTATAGGTTCTGAGGAAAGACCTGGCACCTGGGTTCTGCTGCTACACTTGCCTTATCTCGTGGCCCTTGTGGCTCTAGCTTTCCCAGAAACCTCAAGGGCTTAAGTGCCTGTGCTTACTCAGAGGCTGCACGCCATTCCCCATTGCCAGCCTCAGGCCCTCCCCCTAGCTGCCTCCTCTAGAGACCCCCTCTCCTCAACACACACACACACACACACACACACACACACACACACACACACTCACTCTCTCTCTCTCTCTCTCTCTCTCTCTGGGGATGTGCCTTCTCACAGAAGCTCAACCACAGAGATGCTTTAGGGACTGTGCCCAAACTCCTTCATCCCCAGGCTCTCAAGTTTTTGCTGTGATCCCTGGCACCCCCTGGAGCTGTTCCACCTTTGGAACCTTTCCCAGGTGGCAGGAGTGCCTAGCACAGGGGTAGTGACCTAAGTCTGAGCACTGGCGACCCTAGAAATGTGTTACACACAAACATTTTATTGAGCAGTAAGGGACCCCACTGGGGACAGAAAGGGCTGGCAGTAAAGGAGCATGTGAACCTCGGGGCAGGGTGCATGCTGCTTGACTCTCCATCCTGTTCTTGCTTCAGGGAGCAGGTCCACCATGCTCCAATCGCCGGTTTTTGGGTCTGGAGCAGCCCAGCTCTTCGTCCGAACTTTCTGAAGAGTGCTTTCGTTTGGGTGCACGTCTGGGGACTGGCTTCACTGCTTCCACCTTTGCTGGTGGGGCCAAAGGAACATCCCCGTAGGCCCGGTAGCCACCAACCAGGCAGTATGTCTCCCCATGCCAGCCCAACTGCGTTTCTCCACACCCTCGGTAGAGGACATGGTAGTGCCCGGGTGTGGGAGGACAAACGGGAGCCACTGCTGCTGCAAAGAAAAGCAGAACTGATCAGTCACTTGTGCTGTGCACAGTCTCCTGCCACAATTTCCCCCTCTCGTGTCTCTCCCAGTTTCTGGCTGAAGACCTTTAATCTACTTGACATCCAAAACACAGCCTTGGCCCATCACCTCTATGAGTCCCTAGAGAAGGGACACTGGCTGCAAAAGCAATCCCTAGAGCCTACGGCTTCAGCAGATGAGGAAGTCTCTTCACCGTTTCCAGGGAAAACAGTAGAACCCGAAAGAAATTGCACTCATGATCCTCTCCATCTCTCCCTTCCACAACAGAGAAAACATTTCTTGCAGTCTGTCACTTCTGAGGCTTTAATGGAAATGTCTTTCAAGTTTTGGAAAGAAATAATCTAATACAAATTTGTTAAGAACCCCTCTCACCTTGGCAACCCCTCTTGGGCCCCAGTTATACCGCCTGTTTCAACCACACTGAACTCTAGCCCTCTGGTACTTTTATCTAGATTAGAACAAGGCTAAATACTGAGGCGGAGTGATCAGGAGACTCAGAACCGGGGTCTGGGTACCAAGTCTAGGCTCACATCAACGCAGCCTCCTGGGACACCATCTCCTCAGCCCTCCCGTCTCATTAGCACTTCATCACCCCCCCCTTCATTCTTCCGGTCTTCCCATCAATATGGCACCACCCTGTCCCCGAGTACTCAGCAACTCAGTATGGGATGTGTCTGAGAGGACCGAGAGAGATGTCTGCATGACAGCACAGAGGTGCCTGGGTTTGAAGGTGTGCTTCTAATTGTGGCCCTCTTCCTCAAACTGCTCCATTTACCGTTTGCCAACAAAAATGCACTTGTCTTTTGCTAAGAGGCCATTCAGGAAAGGGTCTGAATGGAAGCATCCTGTAGCCCAAAGGGGAAGGCTACATTATAAAGCTTAGAACCGTCCTGCACACTTGTCCAGGGATGACCTTTCACTTGTCCTCAGCAGTGAGCCCTGTGGGTCCCTGAAGGTGTCCCAGGTCACTGGTATTACTTACATGTGGGAGTGTGCTCAGTTGTACATAGTTGGCAGGCCCCACAAAAACATGTGCCAGCCAGGTGAGGTGGATTGTATCCCATACCTCCTGTGGAGGTGGCCGGTCTGGGTGTACCTGCTGCACTGCCCAGCCAGGGAACAGAGCACAGGGTTGAGTATATATAGCCTATGAAGACAGACATTGTCTCTGATAGTCAGAGAAACTTCCCTACCAGTTCTCCACCAGATACGAATCTGTTTGGTTGTCAGTTACCATGGAATCTGTTACCGTGGAATCTGTGAGAAGGCCTGTGAGGGCATCACTTACCCAGTGAGGTCATATATGGAACCTGTGACTTGAGGGGCAGGCTTCAGGAGGAGGGGCAGTTTTTTGGAGGAGAACAGGGTAGAGGCAGAGGTACTCTGCCTGGCCCCTCACAGCTGGGCCTCCCCACCAATGCCGTAGTCTAGTAGACACCCCAGGTGGGGCGTGCTGGTGGTCTGGCACAGCCCCAGGGGCCACAGGAGGGCAAGAGAGACCCACATTCTGTGATTGGCTTGAGAGGCAAGATTAAGGTAAGAGACAGCTAGGTTGTATGGCACTTAGCCTAAGAGGCAGAGATTTGTGTGGACAGGGGAATCAGGGAAGGCTCCTTTGCAGTGGGCCTGAAGGACAAGTGAGATTTGGACCCATGGGGAAGAGAGGGAAGACATTCCAGTTTGGAAGAATAAAAGCAAAGACACACTCTTCTCGACCTTGTCCTGCCCCCAATATAAATTCATCGCACCCTGAAATTTTTACAACTGAGGACTTAAAGAAACCAAGAGGTTAAGGGGCCTTCGCAGTGGTACACAGGTAGTGGAGAGGTGTTCTGCTCAATGGTTAGGTTCATGTCGGGGCTCCGGGTTTACAGCTGATAGGAATATGAGGACAAGCTCCTGCCATTTCAAACATTTCCAAGTGATACTGAGAGAGATGTTAAAGGTGCAAAATGCGGGTGCTGAATGACCTCACAAAGTGGGAATGGTGGGCCCATTTGAACATGAAATTGAAAACAAATTCATGACAAAAGGACATAATACAAAATGACAACATAATCACTCCAGGCCCCTCTCCCCTAGAAGTAAAAGTCATTAGAATCCTCTGTCTCTCCACCATGGAAGGATGAGATAAAGACTCAGCAGCAGCCCCCGTGAGAAACATGGTCAACAGTGTGAAGAGGTGTTACTAAGACGATTTGGTCCGCCTCAGAGAAGGAAAGAGACAACTCTGCCCTTAGCCTGATCAGGCCCACAGGAAGCAAGCACATTTGGGGCAGCCTCTGATAGTGTGGCAATGAGAGAGAACCTTCTTTAGGAGGGGGACTCCCTGTTGCCCGACCCCCACCCTGAAAAAGCAAAGATGGGACATTCGTTTAATGGGGCTGTTGCAGAGGCGTTGTTCCCAGGAGGTAGAGACTGCTTCGACTACCATTTTAGAGGTTGGGCCACTGTGGTTGAGAAGCACAGCACCTTCTCTTCCTAAACTGCTTGAATCAGCGGGTACACGTTAGGACAGACGAAGTCAGGCCTCATTGGAGCGGACTGCCTTTGGGAGTGGTAGAATGTAAACTGTGAAAGGGAATGCTCTGGAGGAGGTTTGTCATGGCAGGTGGGCCAGCATGAGACCATTCAGATTCTCCACGGCTCCAGAGATTACTTGACTGGGAGCATCCCTGTGATGTGGCGGGGGGACTCCTACCTTAACAGGACCTGGCTGGGCATCTGGGGAAGGCGGAATAAATGGTTTATTAACTTACGAGAGCGAGAGACTCACAAAAGCACCGAGGAAGACTTGTGCCTGGATTCTTGAGCCAACCCTAAGAAAACTTATCTAGATCTGGAGTAGGGCTCGGGAGGCTGCACTTTTAAGCTTCCTGGGCAGTCCCACCACAGTGGTCCATGGATAGAGTGACCAAATTATTGTGAGTTCTTGGTTGCTTTGGGGAGTCAAAGTGGGCAATATTAAAAACTGCAGCAGGCATACGTATAAACAGGGAATATTCAAGGCAAACAGAGGTGTATAGTTATTCTGTGCATGAATCAGGTTTGGGAAAAGCTAGCCTGGTGGTTAAAGAACACAACCCTTACGACAGACAGACCAGATTCTGTCCTACTTACTTGTGTGATTTTGACCAAGTTCTTTTATCCTTCTGACTGTTTCTTCATATGGAAAAGAGCGATGGCTGTACATTTAGCACAATATTCTCTTTTGGCAAAAGTTGCCCTGGGTCCATTTGTGATCTCCGCAACTGAATCCTTTCCAGTGTGCAAGCATTTTTAAGTTGTTTGGTGAAGTATTACATTTGACTTTCAACTGTTCATTACTTTGGGCAAAGCTTATGTAGTGCTGCAGAGACTAGAACCCAGGCAGAGGTAGTGAGAGGATGTTATAAGCTTATTCTGCCGGTTGATACAAAAGTTTAACCTTTTCTCCTCTTCCTCCACCTGCCACCAAGACAAGAGAAAGAAGGCAGAGGCTGGAAATGCACACCAGGCAATACTTCTGTGTCAGTTTGCCTTTTATTCCTCTGCCAGTACTTCCCAGAGAGATTTCACCAAAAGTGCCTAAGCTTGCCATGGCCATTGTTGTGAAGGAAGTTTCTCTCTATTGCTAGTCACATCCCCTTTTCCTTCTCCTGGGGGCTTAATGGATGTTTGGGGGCAGGAACTAAAATTTAAACTAAAAGGTAAAAAACAAAAGAACACAAAACAAAACAAAAGAAAAAACAAGTGTTCTTTTTTTTAACATCTTTATTGGAGTATAATGGCTTTACAATGGTGTGTTAGTTTCTGCTTTATACCAAAGTGAATCAGTTATACATAAGTTCCCATATCTTTCCCTCTTGCATCTCCCTCCCTCCCACCCTCCCTATCCCACCCCTCTAGGTGGTCACAAAGCACCGAGCTGATCTCTCTGTGCTATGCGGCTGCTTCCCACTAGCTATCCATTTTACGTTTGGTAGTGTATATATGTCCATGCCACTCTCTCACTTTGTCACGGCTTACCCTTCGCCCTCCCCATATCCCCAAGTCCATTCTCTAGTAGGTCTGTGTCTTTATTCCTGTCTTACCCCTAGGTTCTTCATGACATTTTTTTTCTTAAATTCCATATATATATATGTGTTAGCATACGGTATTTGTCTTTGTCTTTCTGACTTCCTTCACTCTGTATGACAGACTCTAGGTCCATCCACCTCATTACAAATAGCTCAATTTCGTTTCTTTTTATGGCTGAGTAATATTCCACTGTATATGTGTGCCACATCTTCTTTATCCATTCATCTGACGATGGACACTGAGTTTGTTTCCATCTCCTGGCTATTGTAAATAGAGCTGCAATGAACATTTTGGTACATGACTCCTTTTGAATTATGGTTTTCTCAGGGTATAGGCCCAGTAGTGGGATTGCTGGGTCATATGGTAGTTCTATTTGTAGTTTTTCTAAGGAACCTCCATACTGCTCTCCCTAGTGGCTGTACCAATTTACACTCCCACCAACAGTGTAGGAGCATTCCGTTTTCTCCACATCCTCTCCAGCATTTATTGTTTGTAGATTTTTTGATGATGGCCATCCTGACCGGTGTGAGGTGATACCTCCTTGTAGTGTTGATTTGCATTTCTCTCATAATTCGTGATGTTGAGCATCTTTTCATGTGTTTGTTGGCCATCTTTGGAGAAATGTCTATTTAGGTCTTCCGTCCATTGTTTCATTGGGTTGTTTTTTTTGATATTGATCTGCATGAGTTGCTTATATAGTTTACAAATTTATTTATGTTTATATTTTTTGGAGATGAATCCCTTGTCAGTTGCTTCGTTTGCAACTATTTTCTCCCATTCTGAGGGTTGTCAGAGTCCAGAGTCTTGAGTGTTCCCCCAGTATCCAACTTGGACAAGTGTACAAATAGTGGTGGTCTAAATGATGTAGAGAGATGAATAGTGGAAGTAAGTATTGAAGGTAAAATTAATCGTTCAGTAACATCACATAATTAATTTTAAGTGTCCATGTTATACTTGGGCAGAGTTGTTCAGTTGGCAATTAGTTAAGTTTGTAAGAGACTCAGGAGAGAGAGATGTAAGTTTTAGGTCAAGATCTGTGATATATATGGTGGCTGGAATCACAAGAGTAGATGAGACCATCTATCAAGGGCAGAAGAGAGCTTCTGAGAAATACACATCTCTTGGCAGAGGGCAGAGTGAGAGTGCCCAGTGAAAGAGATAAGGATGTCCAGAGGCAGGAGGAAGAAGTAGCAGGTTAAGATGCTACTGTTGTTAAGGTGAAAGATTTTTCTGAGATGACAAGTTTGATCAACAAAATCAAATATTGCTGAAAGGTGACAGAATGACCAAACAATATTCACTCAATTTAATCACAAACTAAATGTTGGTGAATGCAATTCCAGTGCAGATAAGTAAGAAGAAAAGAGCAAAATTGTGTGAGTCACGAGGTACATAAAGATAAGAAACTACAGACAATGAGAATAAATACAAGTTTTGATAAACTGCACTGTGAAATTAGGAAGAGAGAAAAGGTAACTAGAGAATTACTTGGCATCAAGCAAGAGTAATTTTTAATGGGAGGGAGGCAGCTTTTTAATGGGAGGGGGCCAAAATACAATCGCTAAAGAGGAAAACCTTAACAATACCAATGAGGTGGGAAAATGAATGGAAGATACTGAGGAAGTGAGACTAGGTATTTATAAACTAGGTCGAAAAGCTCTTCTTGGACGTAAAGAGAAGAAGGTAGTTTGGGGTGTTTTTGCTTTATAGTCTGTGTTTTCTCTGTGAAATAAAAGTTTGATGGGAGGTGATGTCAGTCACCTCGAGATAGCACTCATCAAATATCCTATGTGCTTATCTACATTTTTCATCCTCCTTTGTAGTTCAACTGTTTTCCTTTGATTCGTTGTGGCCAGTGGCAAAGAAGCAGAATCCAAGTGTATCACTTCTGAGCTGAGGTCATTAGGAGCCAGTGTCCCTCTTGTCTGGTCCTCTGCTATTGTGACATGGGAGGTCAAATAGTCCAGATGAGGTGGCTGCAAGATGGATCAGGACCATGTGATCTGTAAGGGCTTTACTCAGTAGAGAAATAACGTACTCGTATTTTCCACTGAGATTCCTGTGTTCAATAGATCTGCCTGTGAGAGCTCAGAGAGCATAGCGAAGGCTGAAATGACAAAGACAGAGGGAGAGATGTTGGTAACAGATGGAAGGCGCCTGGCAGATAATATATTAAATGGTAAACAAAGCTGCTGGAGTAAGAGAGAGAGTATATAAGAGATGAGAAGAAGGCCAACTGTATGTAGTATCTGACGCTAAGGAGTGAGGAGAGAAACAACTGAAAACTAAAAATAAAAAGAATGATCAGAAAGAAGCTAGGTGGTATGCCAACAGAAATCATAAGATTGCTATAAAACATAAAGGAAGGTAGTTTTAAAAGAAGCACCATCTAATGGAGTCAGTTGTTTCCCAAAGGCAAAATGCTATGGGAACTGAAAATAAAGCATCTGATTGGATGGCTAAACTTTTATGAACAAAAGTGGAACCATTTCAGGAAAGTCATGGGAGAAGACGCTGTGTTACAGTGGGGAGAGTAATCAATATATTGTGAGGAAAGGTGCCTTCATTTGCAAGAAATGCCAATTAAGAAGTGAAGACAGCATTTAAAGGGAAGGGATAATGTAAGAAAATTAAAAAAAAATTTAAGGAAACTTGAATAACTCGTAGACAAAGAGGGAGGTATTAGTGAAAGACTGAAAATCAGAGAAAGCTATCTTAAGTTGTTGTTATGGACTGAATTGTGTCCCCTGAAAAATTATATGTTGAAGCCCCTCCTAAGTTGACTGTAGAAGATAGGAGATAGGTCCTTTAGGGAGGTAACTGAAGTTAACTGAAGTCATAAGGGTGAGGTAGTAATCTGACAGGGACTGATGGTGTCCTTATAAGAAGGGGAATAGATTCCAGAGATCTCTCTCCCTCTGCTCGTAGAGGAAAGGCCGTGTGAGGACACTGCAAGAAGACAGCCGTCAGCAAGCCAGGAAGATTGTTCTCACCAGAAACCAATTCTCATGGTATTCAATACCTTAATCTTGGACTTCCACCCTCCAGAACTGTGAGAAAATAAATTTCTGCTGTTGAAGTCGTTCAGTCTATAGTATTTCACTATAACAGCCCAACCAGACTAATACAGACCTTTATGTACACTGCAATGTACAGAAGCTAAACAATGATTGTGAGCCTGAGATTACATCTTGAACAGAAGTGTAATGACGCTTGTGGTACTCACAACTTCACGAATTTTGTCAGAAAGATGTGAAAAAAAGTCAGTCAACCAACGGTTCTGATAGTGGATATTTTCTTTATGTGTTTGACATAAAGCAGTGTCTGACAGCCTCCCTGATACCCATCCGTATCGCAGTTTTGATTCTGTGGCTCCAGTTCCACATGGCACCAAGGTGCTGTGTACTGTCCATTCTTGGGTTTTTGGGTGCTGTACCTATTGCCAATAGGTGGGTCAAACCACTGGGGCTCTTCTGAAGTCCTCCCTAAATTTGGACCCAGCTTCAGCTCCAAATCCGAGTTTTCAGAGAGCCCAGGGTGAGGCTCGCCTGCCACAGTAGACACGTTGGCTAACGGGTTGCACTGCAGCACCCACTCGGACAAGGGCACCGTCACGATGCCACCGTTCTTCTTCTGCAGGGGCGGACCCGTGGCCAGTCAGCTTGGCCCCCAGCACAGCCAGCTGCCTGTTCACTCTCTCGGCCCCTGTGAGGAAGGTGTTCAGCCCTGGCTGTGAGGTCAGAGTCATCTCCTCTCTGGGTTTGTGTGAATGGAGGAGCCGCAGCCCTGGTCTGGGTGGTGTGTTGGCCCTGGGTTTCCGGGTTTGGAGGAGTATCTTACCACCTAGACCCCCACCTAGGGCTGAAGAGCTCAGGGGCTGTGGACCGTGGGTTTTGGGGGCAGAAGATATTTAACCTGGCGTTTGAGGAAATGGAGGGAGAAGAGGCTCAGGTTCAAGGGCTCCTGGTTTGAATCTCTTGCTTTAGGTTTGAGGGCCAGGGCAGTCTCTCACCAGAAGCTGCAGGATATCATCAGGAACATTGCGAGTGTTCTTGCACATACCCCGGGCAGCTGAGTGGGAGAAGATGACAGGTGCCTGTGACACTTGGAGGGCTCGCCGTGCCGCAGCATCCGAGACATGGGCCAAGTCCACCATCATGCCCAGGCGGTTCATTTCTGCCACCACCTTCTGCAGGGACAGGATGGGGAGAGGGCATGAGGGCTGCATTTATCTTGTGTGTATTTATCTGTAGGGAACAGGCGGGGCTGTACATTCATGTGGGGCAGGGTATGGAAGCCGGGTCCTTACCTCGCCAAAGCCGGTGAGCCGACTGACATTGCTGTAGAAGGGGTGGATACCCTTTGCTGAGCTCTGTGCTCTGCAGGATGGCCAGGAGGCAGTCTGACTGGTGGCCATGACTTGGCTACAAGAGCGTAGAAAGAGGTTCTGTCGAACCGTCTACACCTGCAACTCCCTGATGCAAGAGGAGGGACCCAAACTGGGCTGTGCCTGGCAGTAGGAGGGCCCTTCTGGGGATTCAGTCTTGTTCTGCAAACCTCCATTCCCCTCCCAACCCCAGGTTCAGGGCTGGATCCCAGGGGTAAACTTGCTTTGGGCCCCAGCGTGATCTTGGGCAGATCCCTGCCTCACTGGGCCCTTACCATCTGCACTGTGCTCACCAGGGCGTGTTGCAGGTGTGGGTGAGTGTCACGTAGCGCACACCCAGCGCATAGAAGGTACGCAAGATGGAGAGGCTCCTGTCCAGTGAGTGGCCGCCCTCCACACCAATGAGGCTAGCCAACTTCCGGGTATTGTTGAGAGCTGGGGGCAGGTAGGTCAGATGATCATTTTCAGAGGCAGGGGTAGCTAAGTGAAGTCCCTAACACCTACCACCACCAGTCTCTTTACCATTTTGTTTTGTTTTTTTGGCCGTGCCACGCAGCATGAGGGCTCTTAGTTCCCCCACCGGGGATCCAACCCGAGGCCCCTGCAGTGGAAGCGTGGAGTCTTCACCTCTGGACTACCAGGGAAGTCCCCCGTCTACCTTTAACTGAGGTCACAAGCTCCAGCTCAGAATAGGAGGCACACATGGGGCAGATGAGGTGAACTTGCTCCAGGGTGAGGCGCACAGCATTGCGTTCGTGGGTCCGGCATGGGACGTAGGCTCACCAGAACTGAGGGAAGGCAAGGGCTTAGTTTGGGCTTTGGAGCTCCTTGGGCTTCTCATAGCCTCCTCAGCTGGCACAACACTCAGTGTGCCCAGAAGTCCCATGTAATGCGTTGCTTTTTCTGTGGTACTTGGATGCCCGTCAGGTTGGCTCACTGTGACCCCTGTTCCCCCAGCATCCATGGCATGGCACTTTCTAGGTCACTATGGTAACTTAGTTCCAATGTGACTAACCTGTGGTCTCTGAGGCCCCCAAACTGCCCCACATTCCCCAGCAGCCATGGTGGCACCTTGTGTGTCCCTTTGGTACCTGGGCACCCACGAGATCATTTTTCAGCCTGTCCACGCTGGTCTGGCCATGGCTGAAATTGCACAGATTAACATCCTGTAGCCCGTGGTGGTAAAACTGCCTCAGGACCAGGGGCATGTCGTTGTGGCTGGAGGGAGGTCAAGGCAAATAGGTGGGCTCCTTAGGTCTTGGGATGAGGCAGGACACATTGCCTGGCCTGGGCCAGCCTGTGGGTCCCCCACCTCCCACTGTCACACAGACTATACTAGGAGCAGCTGAGGCCTGGGCTGAGGGGTTCCCAGCAGGGAGGGGATGACAGAGAAGGGGAAGGGCATCCATAGATGATGGAGAGGACATCCAGGGGTGGTGGGAGGGAGCCTCCCCACTAGCTCTGCATGCTCCGGACCTCCTGCCCTGCCCGGGGCCAGGCTAGGCCCCCAGCGGCCCCCAGCAGCCGGCACACACTGCAGCCACCCGTCCACAATCAGGAAGTCCCGCATCAGGGCCCGCGTGCGCTCCCGCGGACTTGGGGTTCTGGAGGTGCCCGGCGTGGTCTTCACGGGTAACCGGCCGCAGCAGCAGACCCAGCAGGAGCAGCAGACACAGCAGAGGCCGCTGGCTGAGTGCGCGGGGACCATCGAGGCGGGCAGAGGCGGGTCTGAGAGGGGCGGGCAGTGGGGTTCTGCCTGTCGACACAGGGCACCCAGCGGCGCGGCCTCGCGAGGGGGGCGGTTTGAGGGAGGGGATACAGAGTCACAGGACCCTCGCAGAGAGCCGCGATCCGGGAAGCCCAGCAGCCACAGGGCAGCAGTGCCCTCCCGCCCCCTGCTCACAGGCAGCTCCTGCGGGCTAAGCTGGCCTCTGCGGAGAGCCCACTCGCCTCCCTTCGCGGGTTCCCTCCACCCCTGCCCCTCTTCCCACTCCCACTGCTCCGAGGGGGCGCCCTAGGTTGCTCTCCCCGGCCTGTAACCTTCCTGTCCAAGCTGGGGTGCTTCTCTCAGAGGGCCACCTTCAGCCCGAGGCCTCCCGGGAGCACACCTCATCCCCATCTGCCTGCAGCCGGCCCTGCCCACCCCGAGGGCTGCGTGCCAGTGCCTCTGTGGCCACAAGTGCTCTGGGCTCCCGGTTTCCCGGGACTGGGCCATGAGGGCTTGTGTGGGGGAAGAGATAGTTTCTGGAAATGGGTGGGTGGGGGGTAACCATGTGAGCTCTGGATTCAGGAAGGGGTCCTCTGCCCCCGACCTTCTCTCTCCACCTACTTGACTCCCCAACCTGCACGACCATTCTCTGGGGACTTCAACTAGCGCCTGGGAACTATCAGGAACCTCCCCCACTTCTGTCAGCCAGCCTCAGGAAAGAGCGCCCTCAGGAATCGCTACACCTCCCCAGGGCCTGAATAGAGGGACTTTGGGGATGTGAACTGAACGACCTTCTGGGGAGAGTCAGCGACCCTTTTACTCAACAGAGCAGGAAGCCAGTCAGCAGGCTATTTGAGTGGAAGGAAATGAAGTGATTTCCATGGCAGCAGAGTCCCCACCGCAGCAATCTTCCTCCCAGAGCTGCTGGCTGACCTTCTGGCCAGGATCCCTCCTACCTCAGCGTGGAAGGCCCGGCCTCGTGGAGAAGTATAGGTTCTGAGGAAAGACCTGGCACCTGGGTTCTGCTGCTACACTTGCCTTATCTCGTGGCCCTTGTGGCTCTAGCTTTCCCAGAAACCTCAAGGGCTTAAGTGCCTGTGCTTACTCAGAGGCTGCACGCCATTCCCCATTGCCAGCCTCAGGCCCTCCCCCTAGCTGCCTCCTCTAGAGACCCCCTCTCCTCAACACACACACACACACACACACACACACACACACACACACACACTCACTCTCTCTCTCTCTCTCTCTCTCTCTCTGGGGATGTGCCTTCTCACAGAAGCTCAACCACAGAGATGCTTTAGGGACTGTGCCCAAACTCCTTCATCCCCAGGCTCTCAAGTTTTTGCTGTGATCCCTGGCACCCCCTGGAGCTGTTCCACCTTTGGAACCTTTCCCAGGTGGCAGGAGTGCCTAGCACAGGGGTAGTGACCTAAGTCTGAGCACTGGCGACCCTAGAAATGTGTTACACACAAACATTTTATTGAGCAGTAAGGGACCCCACTGGGGACAGAAAGGGCTGGCAGTAAAGGAGCATGTGAACCTCGGGGCAGGGTGCATGCTGCTTGACTCTCCATCCTGTTCTTGCTTCAGGGAGCAGGTCCACCATGCTCCAATCGCCGGTTTTTGGGTCTGGAGCAGCCCAGCTCTTCGTCCGAACTTTCTGAAGAGTGCTTTCGTTTGGGTGCACGTCTGGGGACTGGCTTCACTGCTTCCACCTTTGCTGGTGGGGCCAAAGGAACATCCCCGTAGGCCCGGTAGCCACCAACCAGGCAGTATGTCTCCCCATGCCAGCCCAACTGCGTTTCTCCACACCCTCGGTAGAGGACATGGTAGTGCCCGGGTGTGGGAGGACAAACGGGAGCCACTGCTGCTGCAAAGAAAAGCAGAACTGATCAGTCACTTGTGCTGTGCACAGTCTCCTGCCACAATTTCCCCCTCTCGTGTCTCTCCCAGTTTCTGGCTGAAGACCTTTAATCTACTTGACATCCAAAACACAGCCTTGGCCCATCACCTCTATGAGTCCCTAGAGAAGGGACACTGGCTGCAAAAGCAATCCCTAGAGCCTACGGCTTCAGCAGATGAGGAAGTCTCTTCACCGTTTCCAGGGAAAACAGTAGAACCCGAAAGAAATTGCACTCATGATCCTCTCCATCTCTCCCTTCCACAACAGAGAAAACATTTCTTGCAGTCTGTCACTTCTGAGGCTTTAATGGAAATGTCTTTCAAGTTTTGGAAAGAAATAATCTAATACAAATTTGTTAAGAACCCCTCTCACCTTGGCAACCCCTCTTGGGCCCCAGTTATACCGCCTGTTTCAACCACACTGAACTCTAGCCCTCTGGTACTTTTATCTAGATTAGAACAAGGCTAAATACTGAGGCAGAGTGATCAGGAGACTCAGAACCGGGGTCTGGGTACCAAGTCTAGGCTCACATCAACGCAGCCTCCTGGGACACCATCTCCTCAGCCCTCCCGTCTCATTAGCACTTCATCACCCCCCCCTTCATTCTTCCGGTCTTCCCATCAATATGGCACCACCCTGTCCCCGAGTACTCAGCAACTCAGTATGGGATGTGTCTGAGAGGACCGATAGAGATGTCTGCATGACAGCACAGAGGTGCCTGGGTTTGAAGGTGTGCTTCTAATTGTGGCCCTCTTCCTCAAACTGCTCCATTTACCGTTTGCCAACAAAAATGCACTTGTCTTTTGCTAAGAGGCCATTCAGGAAAGGGTCTGAATGGAAGCATCCTGTAGCCCAAAGGGGAAGGCTACATTATAAAGCTTAGAACCGTCCTGCACACTTGTCCAGGGATGACCTTTCACTTGTCCTCAGCAGTGAGCCCTGTGGGTCCCTGAAGGTGTCCCAGGTCACTGGTATTACTTACATGTGGGAGTGTGCTCAGTTGTACATAGTTGGCAGGCCCCACAAAAACATGTGCCAGCCAGGTGAGGTGGATTGTATCCCATACCTCCTGTGGAGGTGGCCGGTCTGGGTGTACCTGCTGCACTGCCCAGCCAGGGAACAGAGCACAGGGTTGAGTATATATAGCCTATGAAGACAGACATTGTCTCTGATAGTCAGAGAAACTTCCCTACCAGTTCTCCACCAGATACGAATCTGTTTGGTTGTCAGTTACCATGGAATCTGTTACCGTGGAATCTGTGAGAAGGCCTGTGAGGGCATCACTTACCCAGTGAGGTCATATATGGAACCTGTGACTTGAGGGGCAGGCTTCAGGAGGAGGGGCAGTTTTTTGGAGGAGAACAGGGTAGAGGCAGAGGTACTCTGCCTGGCCCCTCACAGCTGGGCCTCCCCACCAATGCCGTAGTCTAGTAGACACCCCAGGTGGGGCGTGCTGGTGGTCTGGCACAGCCCCAGGGGCCACAGGAGGGCAAGAGAGACCCACATTCTGTGATTGGCTTGAGAGGCAAGATTAAGGTAAGAGACAGCTAGGTTGTATGGCACTTAGCCTAAGAGGCAGAGATTTGTGTGGACAGGGGAATCAGGGAAGGCTCCTTTGCAGTGGGCCTGAAGGACAAGTGAGATTTGGACCCATGGGGAAGAGAGGGAAGACATTCCAGTTTGGAAGAATAAAAGCAAAGACACACTCTTCTCGACCTTGTCCTGCCCCCAATATAAATTCATCGCACCCTGAAATTTTTACAACTGAGGACTTAAAGAAACCAAGAGGTTAAGGGGCCTTCGCAGTGGTACACAGGTAGTGGAGAGGTGTTCTGCTCAATGGTTAGGTTCATGTCGGGGCTCCGGGTTTACAGCTGATAGGAATATGAGGACAAGCTCCTGCCATTTCAAACATTTCCAAGTGATACTGAGAGAGATGTTAAAGGTGCAAAATGCGGGTGCTGAATGACCTCACAAAGTGGGAATGGTGGGCCCATTTGAACATGAAATTGAAAACAAATTCATGACAAAAGGACATAATACAAAATGACAACATAATCACTCCAGGCCCCTCTCCCCTAGAAGTAAAAGTCATTAGAATCCTCTGTCTCTCCACCATGGAAGGATGAGATAAAGACTCAGCAGCAGCCCCCGTGAGAAACATGGTCAACAGTGTGAAGAGGTGTTACTAAGACGATTTGGTCCGCCTCAGAGAAGGAAAGAGACAACTCTGCCCTTAGCCTGATCAGGCCCACAGGAAGCAAGCACATTTGGGGCAGCCTCTGATAGTGTGGCAATGAGAGAGAACCTTCTTTAGGAGGGGGACTCCCTGTTGCCCGACCCCCACCCTGAAAAAGCAAAGATGGGACATTCGTTTAATGGGGCTGTTGCAGAGGCGTTGTTCCCAGGAGGTAGAGACTGCTTCGACTACCATTTTAGAGGTTGGGCCACCGTGGTTGAGAAGCACAGCACCTTCTCTTCCTAAACTGCTTGAATCAGCGGGTACACGTTAGGACAGACGAAGTCAGGCCTCATTGGAGCGGACTGCCTTTGGGAGTGGTAGAATGTAAACTGTGAAAGGGAATGCTCTGGAGGAGGTTTGTCATGGCAGGTGGGCCAGCATGAGACCATTCAGATTCTCCACGGCTCCAGAGATTACTTGACTGGGAGCATCCCTGTGATGTGGCGGGGGGACTCCTACCTTAACAGGACCTGGCTGGGCATCTGGGGAAGGCGGAATAAATGGTTTATTAACTTACGAGAGCGAGAGACTCACAAAAGCACCGAGGAAGACTTGTGCCTGGATTCTTGAGCCAACCCTAAGAAAACTTATCTAGATCTGGAGTAGGGCTCGGGAGGCTGCACTTTTAAGCTTCCTGGGCAGTCCCACCACAGTGGTCCATGGATAGAGTGACCAAATTATTGTGAGTTCTTGGTTGCTTTGGGGAGTCAAAGTGGGCAATATTAAAAACTGCAGCAGGCATACGTATAAACAGGGAATATTCAAGGCAAACAGAGGTGTATAGTTATTCTGTGCATGAATCAGGTTTGGGAAAAGCTAGCCTGGTGGTTAAAGAACACAACCCTTACGACAGACAGACCAGATTCTGTCCTACTTACTTGTGTGATTTTGACCAAGTTCTTTTATCCTTCTGACTGTTTCTTCATATGGAAAAGAGCGATGGCTGTACATTTAGCACAATATTCTCTTTTGGCAAAAGTTGCCCTGGGTCCATTTGTGATCTCCGCAACTGAATCCTTTCCAGTGTGCAAGCATTTTTAAGTTGTTTGGTGAAGTATTACATTTGACTTTCAACTGTTCATTACTTTGGGCAAAGCTTATGTAGTGCTGCAGAGACTAGAACCCAGGCAGAGGTAGTGAGAGGATGTTATAAGCTTATTCTGCCGGTTGATACAAAAGTTTAACCTTTTCTCCTCTTCCTCCACCTGCCACCAAGACAAGAGAAAGAAGGCAGAGGCTGGAAATGCACACCAGGCAATACTTCTGTGTCAGTTTGCCTTTTATTCCTCTGCCAGTACTTCCCAGAGAGATTTCACCAAAAGTGCCTAAGCTTGCCATGGCCATTGTTGTGAAGGAAGTTTCTCTCTATTGCTAGTCACATCCCCTTTTCCTTCTCCTGGGGGCTTAATGGATGTTTGGGGGCAGGAACTAAAATTTAAACTAAAAGGTAAAAAACAAAAGAACACAAAACAAAACAAAAGAAAAAACAAGTGTTCTTTTTTTTAACATCTTTATTGGAGTATAATGGCTTTACAATGGTGTGTTAGTTTCTGCTTTATACCAAAGTGAATCAGTTATACATAAGTTCCCATATCTTTCCCTCTTGCATCTCCCTCCCTCCCACCCTCCCTATCCCACCCCTCTAGGTGGTCACAAAGCACCGAGCTGATCTCTCTGTGCTATGCGGCTGCTTCCCACTAGCTATCCATTTTACGTTTGGTAGTGTATATATGTCCATGCCACTCTCTCACTTTGTCACGGCTTACCCTTCGCCCTCCCCATATCCCCAAGTCCATTCTCTAGTAGGTCTGTGTCTTTATTCCTGTCTTACCCCTAGGTTCTTCATGACATTTTTTTTCTTAAATTCCATATATATATATGTGTTAGCATACGGTATTTGTCTTTGTCTTTCTGACTTCCTTCACTCTGTATGACAGACTCTAGGTCCATCCACCTCATTACAAATAGCTCAATTTCGTTTCTTTTTATGGCTGAGTAATATTCCACTGTATATGTGTGCCACATCTTCTTTATCCATTCATCTGACGATGGACACTGAGTTTGTTTCCATCTCCTGGCTATTGTAAATAGAGCTGCAATGAACATTTTGGTACATGACTCCTTTTGAATTATGGTTTTCTCAGGGTATAGGCCCAGTAGTGGGATTGCTGGGTCATATGGTAGTTCTATTTGTAGTTTTTCTAAGGAACCTCCATACTGCTCTCCCTAGTGGCTGTACCAATTTACACTCCCACCAACAGTGTAGGAGCGTTCCGTTTTCTCCACATCCTCTCCAGCATTTATTGTTTGTAGATTTTTTGATGATGGCCATCCTGACCGGTGTGAGGTGATACCTCCTTGTAGTGTTGATTTGCATTTCTCTCATAATTCGTGATGTTGAGCATCTTTTCATGTGTTTGTTGGCCATCTTTGGAGAAATGTCTATTTAGGTCTTCCGTCCATTGTTTCATTGGGTTGTCTTTTTTGATATTGATCTGCATGCGTTGCTTA
Organism: Mesoplodon mirus; assembly: GCF_964341445.2. Taxonomy (NCBI): domain Eukaryota; kingdom Metazoa; phylum Chordata; class Mammalia; order Artiodactyla; family Ziphiidae; genus Mesoplodon; species Mesoplodon mirus. The sequence continues at coordinate 1,123,521 of NW_028295808.1, read as the reverse complement.
TATAGTTTACAAATTTATTTATGTTTATATTTTTTGGAGATGAATCCCTTGTCAGTTGCTTCGTTTGCAACTATTTTCTCCCATTCTGAGGGTTGTCAGAGTCCAGAGTCTTGAGTGTTCCCCCAGTATCCAACTTGGACAAGTGTACAAATAGTGGTGGTCTAAATGATGTAGAGAGATGAATAGTGGAAGTAAGTATTGAAGGTAAAATTAATCGTTCAGTAACATCACATAATTAATTTTAAGTGTCCATGTTATACTTGGGCAGAGTTGTTCAGTTGGCAATTAGTTAAGTTTGTAAGAGACTCAGGAGAGAGAGATGTAAGTTTTAGGTCAAGATCTGTGATATATATGGTGGCTGGAATCACAAGAGTAGATGAGACCATCTATCAAGGGCAGAAGAGAGCTTCTGAGAAATACACATCTCTTGGCAGAGGGCAGAGTGAGTGCCCAATGAAAGAGATAAGGATGTCCAGAGGCAGGAGGAAGAAGTAGCAGGTTAAGATGCTACTGTTGTTAAGGTGAAAGATTTTTCTGAGATGACAAGTTTGATCAACAAAATCAAATATTGCTGAAAGGTGACAGAATGACCAAACAATATTCACTCAATTTAATCACAAACTAAATGTTGGTGAATGCAATTCCAGTGCAGATAAGTAAGAAGAAAAGAGCAAAATTGTGTGAGTCACGAGGTACATAAAGATAAGAAACTACAGACAATGAGAATAAATACAAGTTTTGATAAACTGCACTGTGAAATTAGGAAGAGAGAAAAGGTAACTAGAGAATTACTTGGCATCAAGCAAGAGTAATTTTTAATGGGAGGGAGGCAGCTTTTTAATGGGAGGGGCCAAAATACAATCGCTAAAGAGGAAAACCTTAACAATACCAATGAGGTGGGAAAATGAATGGAAGATACTGAGGAAGTGAGACTAGGTATTTATAAACTAGGTCGAAAAGCTCTTCTTGGACGTAAAGAGAAGAAGGTAGTTTGGGGTGTTTTTGCTTTATAGTCTGTGTTTTCTCTGTGAAATAAAAGTTTGATGGGAGGTGATGTCAGTCACCTCGAGATAGCACTCATCAAATATCCTATGTGCTTATCTACATTTTTCATCCTCCTTTGTAGTTCAACTGTTTTCCTTTGATTCGTTGTGGCCAGTGGCAAAGAAGCAGAATCCAAGTGTATCACTTCTGAGCTGAGGTCATTAGGAGCCAGTGTCCCTCTTGTCTGGTCCTCTGCTATTGTGACATGGGAGGTCAAATAGTCCAGATGAGGTGGCTGCAAGATGGATCAGGACCATGTGATCTGTAAGGGCTTTACTCAGTAGAGAAATAACGTACTCGTATTTTCCACTGAGATTCCTGTGTTCAATAGATCTGCCTGTGAGAGCTCAGAGAGCATAGCGAAGGCTGAAATGACAAAGACAGAGGGAGAGATGTTGGTAACAGATGGAAGGCGCCTGGCAGATAATATATTAAATGGTAAACAAAGCTGCTGGAGTAAGAGAGAGAGTATATAAGAGATGAGAAGAAGGCCAACTGTATGTAGTATCTGACGCTAAGGAGTGAGGAGAGAAACAACTGAAAACTAAAAATAAAAAGAATGATCAGAAAGAAGCTAGGTGGTATGCCAACAGAAATCATAAGATTGCTATAAAACATAAAGGAAGGTAGTTTTAAAAGAAGCACCATCTAATGGAGTCAGTTGTTTCCCAAAGGCAAAATGCTATGGGAACTGAAAATAAAGCATCTGATTGGATGGCTAAACTTTTATGAACAAAAGTGGAACCATTTCAGGAAAGTCATGGGAGAAGACGCTGTGTTACAGTGGGGAGAGTAATCAATATATTGTGAGGAAAGGTGCCTTCATTTGCAAGAAATGCCAATTAAGAAGTGAAGACAGCATTTAAAGGGAAGGGATAATGTAAGAAAATTCAAAATAAATTTAAGGAAACTTGAATAACTCGTAGACAAAGAGGGAGGTATTAGTGAAAGACTGAAAATCAGAGAAAGCTATCTTAAGTTGTTGTTATGGACTGAATTGTGTCCCCTGAAAAATTATATGTTGAAGCCCCTCCTAAGTTGACTGTAGAAGATAGGAGATAGGTCCTTTAGGGAGGTAACTGAAGTTAACTGAAGTCATAAGGGTGAGGTAGTAATCTGACAGGGACTGATGGTGTCCTTATAAGAAGGGGAATAGATTCCAGAGATCTCTCTCCCTCTGCTCGTAGAGGAAAGGCCGTGTGAGGACACTGCAAGAAGACAGCCGTCAGCAAGCCAGGAAGATTGTTCTCACCAGAAACCAATTCTCATGGTATTCAATACCTTAATCTTGGACTTCCACCCTCCAGAACTGTGAGAAAATAAATTTCTGCTGTTGAAGTCGTTCAGTCTATAGTATTTCACTATAACAGCCCAACCAGACTAATACAGACCTTTATGTACACTGCAATGTACAGAAGCTAAACAATGATTGTGAGCCTGAGATTACATCTTGAACAGAAGTGTAATGACGCTTGTGGTACTCACAACTTCACGAATTTTGTCAGAAAGATGTGAAAAAAAGTCAGTCAACCAACGGTTCTGATAGTGGATATTTTCTTTATGTGTTTGACATAAAGCAGTGTCTGACAGCCTCCCTGATACCCATCCGTATCGCAGTTTTGATTCTGTGGCTCCAGTTCCACATGGCACCAAGGTGCTGTGTACTGTCCATTCTTGGGTTTTTGGGTGCTGTACCTATTGCCAATAGGTGGGTCAAACCACTGGGGCTCTTCTGAAGTCCTCCCTAAATTTGGACCCAGCTTCAGCTCCAAATCCGAGTTTTCAGAGAGCCCAGGGTGAGGCTCGCCTGCCACAGTAGACACGTTGGCTAACGGGTTGCACTGCAGCACCCACTCGGACAAGGGCACCGTCACGATGCCACCGTTCTTCTTCTGCAGGGGCGGACCCGTGGCCAGTCAGCTTGGCCCCCAGCACAGCCAGCTGCCTGTTCACTCTCTCGGCCCCTGTGAGGAAGGTGTTCAGCCCTGGCTGTGAGGTCAGAGTCATCTCCTCTCTGGGTTTGTGTGAATGGAGGAGCCGCAGCCCTGGTCTGGGTGGTGTGTTGGCCCTGGGTTTCCGGGTTTGGAGGAGTATCTTACCACCTAGACCCCCACCTAGGGCTGAAGAGTTCAGGGGCTGTGGACCGTGGGTTTTGGGGGCAGAAGATATTTAACCTGGCGTTTGAGGAAATGGAGGGAGAAGAGGCTCAGGTTCAAGGGCTCCTGGTTTGAATCTCTTGCTTTAGGTTTGAGGGCCAGGGCAGTCTCTCACCAGAAGCTGCAGGATATCATCAGGAACATTGCGAGTGTTCTTGCACATACCCCGGGCAGCTGAGTGGGAGAAGATGACAGGTGCCTGTGACACTTGGAGGGCTCGCCGTGCCGCAGCATCCGAGACATGGGCCAAGTCCACCATCATGCCCAGGCGGTTCATTTCTGCCACCACCTTCTGCAGGGACAGGATGGGGAGAGGGCATGAGGGCTGCATTTATCTTGTGTGTATTTATCTGTAGGGAACAGGCGGGGCTGTACATTCATGTGGGGCAGGGTATGGAAGCCGGGTCCTTACCTCGCCAAAGCCGGTGAGCCGACTGACATTGCTGTAGAAGGGGTGGATACCCTTTGCTGAGCTCTGTGCTCTGCAGGATGGCCAGGAGGCAGTCTGACTGGTGGCCATGACTTGGCTACAAGAGCGTAGAAAGAGGTTCTGTCGAACCGTCTACACCTGCAACTCCCTGATGCAAGAGGAGGGACCCAAACTGGGCTGTGCCTGGCAGTAGGAGGGCCCTTCTGGGGATTCAGTCTTGTTCTGCAAACCTCCATTCCCCTCCCAACCCCAGGTTCAGGGCTGGATCCCAGGGGTAAACTTGCTTTGGGCCCCAGCGTGATCTTGGGCAGATCCCTGCCTCACTGGGCCCTTACCATCTGCACTGTGCTCACCAGGGCGTGTTGCAGGTGTGGGTGAGTGTCACGTAGCGCACACCCAGCGCATAGAAGGTACGCAAGATGGAGAGGCTCCTGTCCAGTGAGTGGCCGCCCTCCACACCAATGAGGCTAGCCAACTTCCGGGTATTGTTGAGAGCTGGGGGCAGGTAGGTCAGATGATCATTTTCAGAGGCAGGGGTAGCTAAGTGAAGTCCCTAACACCTACCACCACCAGTCTCTTTACCATTTTGTTTTGTTTTTTTGGCCGTGCCACGCAGCATGAGGGCTCTTAGTTCCCCCACCGGGGATCCAACCCGAGGCCCCTGCAGTGGAAGCGTGGAGTCTTCACCTCTGGACTACCAGGGAAGTCCCCCGTCTACCTTTAACTGAGGTCACAAGCTCCAGCTCAGAATAGGAGGCACACATGGGGCAGATGAGGTGAACTTGCTCCAGGGTGAGGCGCACAGCATTGCGTTCGTGGGTCCGGCATGGGACGTAGGCTCACCAGAACTGAGGGAAGGCAAGGGCTTAGTTTGGGCTTTGGAGCTCCTTGGGCTTCTCATAGCCTCCTCAGCTGGCACAACACTCAGTGTGCCCAGAAGTCCCATGTAATGCGTTGCTTTTTCTGTGGTACTTGGATGCCCGTCAGGTTGGCTCACTGTGACCCCTGTTCCCCCAGCATCCATGGCATGGCACTTTCTAGGTCACTATGGTAACTTAGTTCCAATGTGACTAACCTGTGGTCTCTGAGGCCCCCAAACTGCCCCACATTCCCCAGCAGCCATGGTGGCACCTTGTGTGTCCCTTTGGTACCTGGGCACCCACGAGATCATTTTTCAGCCTGTCCACGCTGGTCTGGCCATGGCTGAAATTGCACAGATTAACATCCTGTAGCCCGTGGTGGTAAAACTGCCTCAGGACCAGGGGCATGTCGTTGTGGCTGGAGGGAGGTCAAGGCAAATAGGTGGGCTCCTTAGGTCTTGGGATGAGGCAGGACACATTGCCTGGCCTGGGCCAGCCTGTGGGTCCCCCACCTCCCACTGTCACACAGACTATACTAGGAGCAGCTGAGGCCTGGGCTGAGGGGTTCCCAGCAGGGAGGGGATGACAGAGAAGGGGAAGGGCATCCATAGATGATGGAGAGGACATCCAGGGGTGGTGGGAGGGAGCCTCCCCACTAGCTCTGCATGCTCCGGACCTCCTGCCCTGCCCGGGGCCAGGCTAGGCCCCCAGCGGCCCCCAGCAGCCGGCACACACTGCAGCCACCCGTCCACAATCAGGAAGTCCCGCATCAGGGCCCGCGTGCGCTCCCGCGGACTTGGGGTTCTGGAGGTGCCCGGCGTGGTCTTCACGGGTAACCGGCCGCAGCAGCAGACCCAGCAGGAGCAGCAGACACAGCAGAGGCCGCTGGCTGAGTGCGCGGGGACCATCGAGGCGGGCAGAGGCGGGTCTGAGAGGGGCGGGCAGTGGGGTTCTGCCTGTCGACACAGGGCACCCAGCGGCGCGGCCTCGCGAGGGGGGCGGTTTGAGGGAGGGGATACAGAGTCACAGGACCCTCGCAGAGAGCCGCGATCCGGGAAGCCCAGCAGCCACAGGGCAGCAGTGCCCTCCCGCCCCCTGCTCACAGGCAGCTCCTGCGGGCTAAGCTGGCCTCTGCGGAGAGCCCACTCGCCTCCCTTCGCGGGTTCCCTCCACCCCTGCCCCTCTTCCCACTCCCACTGCTCCGAGGGGGCGCCCTAGGTTGCTCTCCCCGGCCTGTAACCTTCCTGTCCAAGCTGGGGTGCTTCTCTCAGAGGGCCACCTTCAGCCCGAGGCCTCCCGGGAGCACACCTCATCCCCATCTGCCTGCAGCCGGCCCTGCCCACCCCGAGGGCTGCGTGCCAGTGCCTCTGTGGCCACAAGTGCTCTGGGCTCCCGGTTTCCCGGGACTGGGCCATGAGGGCTTGTGTGGGGGAAGAGATAGTTTCTGGAAATGGGTGGGTGGGGGGTAACCATGTGAGCTCTGGATTCAGGAAGGGGTCCTCTGCCCCCGACCTTCTCTCTCCACCTACTTGACTCCCCAACCTGCACGACCATTCTCTGGGGACTTCAACTAGCGCCTGGGAACTATCAGGATCCTCCCCCACTTCTGTCAGCCAGCCTCAGGAAAGAGCGCCCTCAGGAATCGCTACACCTCCCCAGGGCCTGAATAGAGGGACTTTGGGGATGTGAACTGAACGACCTTCTGGGGAGAGTCAGCGACCCTTTTACTCAACAGAGCAGGAAGCCAGTCAGCAGGCTATTTGAGTGGAAGGAAATGAAGTGATTTCCATGGCAGCAGAGTCCCCACCGCAGCAATCTTCCTCCCAGAGCTGCTGGCTGACCTTCTGGCCAGGATCCCTCCTACCTCAGCGTGGAAGGCCCGGCCTCGTGGAGAAGTATAGGTTCTGAGGAAAGACCTGGCACCTGGGTTCTGCTGCTACACTTGCCTTATCTCGTGGCCCTTGTGGCTCTAGCTTTCCCAGAAACCTCAAGGGCTTAAGTGCCTGTGCTTACTCAGAGGCTGCACGCCATTCCCCATTGCCAGCCTCAGGCCCTCCCCCTAGCTGCCTCCTCTAGAGACCCCCTCTCCTCAACACACACACACACACACACACACACACACACACACACTCACTCTCTCTCTCTCTCTCTCTCTCTCTCTCTCTGGGGATGTGCCTTCTCACAGAAGCTCAACCACAGAGATGCTTTAGGGACTGTGCCCAAACTCCTTCATCCCCAGGCTCTCAAGTTTTTGCTGTGATCCCTGGCACCCCCTGGAGCTGTTCCACCTTTGGAACCTTTCCCAGGTGGCAGGAGTGCCTAGCACAGGGGTAGTGACCTAAGTCTGAGCACTGGCGACCCTAGAAATGTGTTACACACAAACATTTTATTGAGCAGTAAGGGACCCCACTGGGGACAGAAAGGGCTGGCAGTAAAGGAGCATGTGAACCTCGGGGCAGGGTGCATGCTGCTTGACTCTCCATCCTGTTCTTGCTTCAGGGAGCAGGTCCACCATGCTCCAATCGCCGGTTTTTGGGTCTGGAGCAGCCCAGCTCTTCGTCCGAACTTTCTGAAGAGTGCTTTCGTTTGGGTGCACGTCTGGGGACTGGCTTCACTGCTTCCACCTTTGCTGGTGGGGCCAAAGGAACATCCCCGTAGGCCCGGTAGCCACCAACCAGGCAGTATGTCTCCCCATGCCAGCCCAACTGCGTTTCTCCACACCCTCGGTAGAGGACATGGTAGTGCCCGGGTGTGGGAGGACAAACGGGAGCCACTGCTGCTGCAAAGAAAAGCAGAACTGATCAGTCACTTGTGCTGTGCACAGTCTCCTGCCACAATTTCCCCCTCTCGTGTCTCTCCCAGTTTCTGGCTGAAGACCTTTAATCTACTTGACATCCAAAACACAGCCTTGGCCCATCACCTCTATGAGTCCCTAGAGAAGGGACACTGGCTGCAAAAGCAATCCCTAGAGCCTACGGCTTCAGCAGATGAGGAAGTCTCTTCACCGTTTCCAGGGAAAACAGTAGAACCCGAAAGAAATTGCACTCATGATCCTCTCCATCTCTCCCTTCCACAACAGAGAAAACATTTCTTGCAGTCTGTCACTTCTGAGGCTTTAATGGAAATGTCTTTCAAGTTTTGGAAAGAAATAATCTAATACAAATTTGTTAAGAACCCCTCTCACCTTGGCAACCCCTCTTGGGCCCCAGTTATACCGCCTGTTTCAACCACACTGAACTCTAGCCCTCTGGTACTTTTATCTAGATTAGAACAAGGCTAAATACTGAGGCGGAGTGATCAGGAGACTCAGAACCGGGGTCTGGGTACCAAGTCTAGGCTCACATCAACGCAGCCTCCTGGGACACCATCTCCTCAGCCCTCCCGTCTCATTAGCACTTCATCACCCCCCCCTTCATTCTTCCGGTCTTCCCATCAATATGGCACCACCCTGTCCCCGAGTACTCAGCAACTCAGTATGGGATGTGTCTGAGAGGACCGAGAGAGATGTCTGCATGACAGCACAGAGGTGCCTGGGTTTGAAGGTGTGCTTCTAATTGTGGCCCTCTTCCTCAAACTGCTCCATTTACCGTTTGCCAACAAAAATGCACTTGTCTTTTGCTAAGAGGCCATTCAGGAAAGGGTCTGAATGGAAGCATCCTGTAGCCCAAAGGGGAAGGCTACATTATAAAGCTTAGAACCGTCCTGCACACTTGTCCAGGGATGACCTTTCACTTGTCCTCAGCAGTGAGCCCTGTGGGTCCCTGAAGGTGTCCCAGGTCACTGGTATTACTTACATGTGGGAGTGTGCTCAGTTGTACATAGTTGGCAGGCCCCACAAAAACATGTGCCAGCCAGGTGAGGTGGATTGTATCCCATACCTCCTGTGGAGGTGGCCGGTCTGGGTGTACCTGCTGCACTGCCCAGCCAGGGAACAGAGCACAGGGTTGAGTATATATAGCCTATGAAGACAGACATTGTCTCTGATAGTCAGAGAAACTTCCCTACCAGTTCTCCACCAGATACGAATCTGTTTGGTTGTCAGTTACCATGGAATCTGTTACCGTGGAATCTGTGAGAAGGCCTGTGAGGGCATCACTTACCCAGTGAGGTCATATATGGAACCTGTGACTTGAGGGGCAGGCTTCAGGAGGAGGGGCAGTTTTTTGGAGGAGAACAGGGTAGAGGCAGAGGTACTCTGCCTGGCCCCTCACAGCTGGGCCTCCCCACCAATGCCGTAGTCTAGTAGACACCCCAGGTGGGGCGTGCTGGTGGTCTGGCACAGCCCCAGGGGCCACAGGAGGGCAAGAGAGACCCACATTCTGTGATTGGCTTGAGAGGCAAGATTAAGGTAAGAGACAGCTAGGTTGTATGGCACTTACCCTAAGAGGCAGAGATTTGTGTGGACAGGGGAATCAGGGAAGGCTCCTTTGCAGTGGGCCTGAAGGACAAGTGAGATTTGGACCCATGGGGAAGAGAGGGAAGACATTCCAGTTTGGAAGAATAAAAGCAAAGACACACTCTTCTCGACCTTGTCCTGCCCCCAATATAAATTCATCGCACCCTGAAATTTTTACAACTGAGGACTTAAAGAAACCAAGAGGTTAAGGGGCCTTCGCAGTGGTACACAGGTAGTGGAGAGGTGTTCTGCTCAATGGTTAGGTTCATGTCGGGGCTCCGGGTTTACAGCTGATAGGAATATGAGGACAAGCTCCTGCCATTTCAAACATTTCCAAGTGATACTGAGAGAGATGTTAAAGGTGCAAAATGCGGGTGCTGAATGACCTCACAAAGTGGGAATGGTGGGCCCATTTGAACATGAAATTGAAAACAAATTCATGACAAAAGGACATAATACAAAATGACAACATAATCACTCCAGGCCCCTCTCCCCTAGAAGTAAAAGTCATTAGAATCCTCTGTCTCTCCACCATGGAAGGATGAGATAAAGACTCAGCAGCAGCCCCCGTGAGAAACATGGTCAACAGTGTGAAGAGGTGTTACTAAGACGATTTGGTCCGCCTCAGAGAAGGAAAGAGACAACTCTGCCCTTAGCCTGATCAGGCCCACAGGAAGCAAGCACATTTGGGGCAGCCTCTGATAGTGTGGCAATGAGAGAGAACCTTCTTTAGGAGGGGGACTCCCTGTTGCCCGACCCCCACCCTGAAAAAGCAAAGATGGGACATTGGTTTAATGGGGCTGTTGCAGAGGCGTTGTTCCCAGGAGGTAGAGACTGCTTCGACTACCATTTTAGAGGTTGGGCCACCGTGGTTGAGAAGCACAGCACCTTCTCTTCCTAAACTGCTTGAATCAGCGGGTACACGTTAGGACAGACGAAGTCAGGCCTCATTGGAGCGGACTGCCTTTGGGAGTGGTAGAATGTAAACTGTGAAAGGGAATGCTCTGGAGGAGGTTTGTCATGGCAGGTGGGCCAGCATGAGACCATTCAGATTCTCCACGGCTCCAGAGATTACTTGACTGGGAGCATCCCTGTGATGTGGCGGGGGGACTCCTACCTTAACAGGACCTGGCTGGGCATCTGGGGAAGGCGGAATAAATGGTTTATTAACTTACGAGAGCGAGAGACTCACAAAAGCACCGAGGAAGACTTGTGCCTGGATTCTTGAGCCAACCCTAAGAAAACTTATCTAGATCTGGAGTAGGGCTCGGGAGGCTGCACTTTTAAGCTTCCTGGGCAGTCCCACCACAGTGGTCCATGGATAGAGTGACCAAATTATTGTGAGTTCTTGGTTGCTTTGGGGAGTCAAAGTGGGCAATATTAAAAACTGCAGCAGGCATACGTATAAACAGGGAATATTCAAGGCAAACAGAGGTGTATAGTTATTCTGTGCATGAATCAGGTTTGGGAAAAGCTAGCCTGGTGGTTAAAGAACACAACCCTTACGACAGACAGACCAGATTCTGTCCTACTTACTTGTGTGATTTTGACCAAGTTCTTTTATCCTTCTGACTGTTTCTTCATATGGAAAAGAGCGATGGCTGTACATTTAGCACAATATTCTCTTTTGGCAAAAGTTGCCCTGGGTCCATTTGTGATCTCCGCAACTGAATCCTTTCCAGTGTGCAAGCATTTTTAAGTTGTTTGGTGAAGTATTACATTTGACTTTCAACTGTTCATTACTTTGGGCAAAGCTTATGTAGTGCTGCAGAGACTAGAACCCAGGCAGAGGTAGTGAGAGGATGTTATAAGCTTATTCTGCCGGTTGATACAAAAGTTTAACCTTTTCTCCTCTTCCTCCACCTGCCACCAAGACAAGAGAAAGAAGGCAGAGGCTGGAAATGCACACCAGGCAATACTTCTGTGTCAGTTTGCCTTTTATTCCTCTGCCAGTACTTCCCAGAGAGATTTCACCAAAAGTGCCTAAGCTTGCCATGGCCATTGTTGTGAAGGAAGTTTCTCTCTATTGCTAGTCACATCCCCTTTTCCTTCTCCTGGGGGCTTAATGGATGTTTGGGGGCAGGAACTAAAATTTAAACTAAAAGGTAAAAAACAAAAGAACACAAAACAAAACAAAAGAAAAAACAAGTGTTCTTTTTTTTAACATCTTTATTGGAGTATAATGGCTTTACAATGGTGTGTTAGTTTCTGCTTTATACCAAAGTGAATCAGTTATACATAAGTTCCCATATCTTTCCCTCTTGCATCTCCCTCCCTCCCACCCTCCCTATCCCACCCCTCTAGGTGGTCACAAAGCACCGAGCTGATCTCTCTGTGCTATGCGGCTGCTTCCCACTAGCTATCCATTTTACGTTTGGTAGTGTATATATGTCCATGCCACTCTCTCACTTTGTCACGGCTTACCCTTCGCCCTCCCCATATCCCCAAGTCCATTCTCTAGTAGGTCTGTGTCTTTATTCCTGTCTTACCCCTAGGTTCTTCATGACATTTTTTTTCTTAAATTCCATATATATATATGTGTTAGCATACGGTATTTGTCTTTGTCTTTCTGACTTCGTTCACTCTGTATGACAGACTCTAGGTCCATCCACCTCATTACAAATAGCTCAATTTCGTTTCTTTTTATGGCTGAGTAATATTCCACTGTATATGTGTGCCACATCTTCTTTATCCATTCATCTGACGATGGACACTGAGTTTGTTTCCATCTCCTGGCTATTGTAAATAGAGCTGCAATGAACATTTTGGTACATGACTCCTTTTGAATTATGGTTTTCTCAGGGTATAGGCCCAGTAGTGGGATTGCTGGGTCATATGGTAGTTCTATTTGTAGTTTTTCTAAGGAACCTCCATACTGCTCTCCCTAGTGGCTGTACCAATTTACACTCCCACCAACAGTGTAGGAGCGTTCCGTTTTCTCCACATCCTCTCCAGCATTTATTGTTTGTAGATTTTTTGATGATGGCCATCCTGACCGGTGTGAGGTGATACCTCCTTGTAGTGTTGATTTGCATTTCTCTCATAATTCGTGATGTTGAGCATCTTTTCATGTGTTTGTTGGCCATCTTTGGAGAAATGTCTATTTAGGTCTTCCGTCCATTGTTTCATTGGGTTGTTTTTTTGATATTGATCTGCATGAGTTGCTTATATAGTTTACAAATTTATTTATGTTTATATTTTTTGGAGATGAATCCCTTGTCAGTTGCTTCGTTTGCAACTATTTTCTCCCATTCTGAGGGTTGTCAGAGTCCAGAGTCTTGAGTGTTCCCCCAGTATCCAACTTGGACAAGTGTACAAATAGTGGTGGTCTAAATGATGTAGAGAGATGAATAGTGGAAGTAAGTATTGAAGGTAAAATTAATCGTTCAGTAACATCACATAATTAATTTTAAGTGTCCATGTTATACTTGGGCAGAGTTGTTCAGTTGGCAATTAGTTAAGTTTGTAAGAGACTCAGGAGAGAGAGATGTAAGTTTTAGGTCAAGATCTGTGATATATATGGTGGCTGGAATCACAAGAGTAGATGAGACCATCTATCAAGGGCAGAAGAGAGCTTCTGAGAAATACACATCTCTTGGCAGAGGGCAGAGTGAGAGTGCCCAGTGAAAGAGATAAGGATGTCCAGAGGCAGGAGGAAGAAGTAGCAGGTTAAGATGCTACTGTTGTTAAGGTGAAAGATTTTTCTGAGATGACAAGTTTGATCAACAAAATCAAATATTGCTGAAAGGTGACAGAATGACCAAACAATATTCACTCAATTTAATCACAAACTAAATGTTGGTGAATGCAATTCCAGTGCAGATAAGTAAGAAGAAAAGAGCAAAATTGTGTGAGTCACGAGGTACATAAAGATAAGAAACTACAGACAATGAGAATAAATACAAGTTTTGATAAACTGCACTGTGAAATTAGGAAGAGAGAAAAGGTAACTAGAGAATTACTTGGCATCAAGCAAGAGTAATTTTTAATGGGAGGGAGGCAGCTTTTTAATGGGAGGGGGCCAAAATACAATCGCTAAAGAGGAAAAGCTTAACAATACCAATGAGGTGGGAAAATGAATGGAAGATACTGAGGAAGTGAGACTAGGTATTTATAAACTAGGTCGAAAAGCTCTTCTTGGACGTAAAGAGAAGAAGGTAGTTTGGGGTGTTTTTGCTTTATAGTCTGTGTTTTCTCTGTGAAATAAAAGTTTGATGGGAGGTGATGTCAGTCACCTCGAGATAGCACTCATCAAATATCCTATGTGCTTATCTACATTTTTCATCCTCCTTTGTAGTTCAACTGTTTTCCTTTGATTCGTTGTGGCCAGTGGCAAAGAAGCAGAATCCAAGTGTATCACTTCTGAGCTGAGGTCATTAGGAGCCAGTGTCCCTCTTGTCTGGTCCTCTGCTATTGTGACATGGGAGGTCAAATAGTCCAGATGAGGTGGCTGCAAGATGGATCAGGACCATGTGATCTGTAAGGGCTTTACTCAGTAGAGAAATAACGTACTCGTATTTTCCACTGAGATTCCTGTGTTCAATAGATCTGCCTGTGAGAGCTCAGAGAGCATAGCGAAGGCTGAAATGACAAAGACAGAGGGAGAGATGTTGGTAACAGATGGAAGGCGCCTGGCAGATAATATATTAAATGGTAAACAAAGCTGCTGGAGTAAGAGAGAGAGTATATAAGAGATGAGAAGAAGGCCAACTGTATGTAGTATCTGACGCTAAGGAGTGAGGAGAGAAACAACTGAAAACTAAAAATAAAAAGAATGATCAGAAAGAAGCTAGGTGGTATGCCAACAGAAATCATAAGATTGCTATAAAACATAAAGGAAGGTAGTTTTAAAAGAAGCACCATCTAATGGAGTCAGTTGTTTTCCAAAGGCAAAATGCTATGGGAACTGAAAATAAAGCATCTGATTGGATGGCTAAACTTTTATGAACAAAAGTGGAACCATTTCAGGAAAGTCATGGGAGAAGACGCTGTGTTACAGTGGGGAGAGTAATCAATATATTGTGAGGAAAGGTGCCTTCATTTGCAAGAAATGCCAATTAAGAAGTGAAGACAGCATTTAAAGGGAAGGGATAATGTAAGAAAATTAAAAAAAAATTTAAGGAAACTTGAATAACTCGTAGACAAAGAGGGAGGTATTAGTGAAAGACTGAAAATCAGAGAAAGCTATCTTAAGTTGTTGTTATGGACTGAATTGTGTCCCCTGAAAAATTATATGTTGAAGCCCCTCCTAAGTTGACTGTAGAAGATAGGAGATAGGTCCTTTAGGGAGGTAACTGAAGTTAACTGAAGTCATAAGGGTGAGGTAGTAATCTGACAGGGACTGATGGTGTCCTTATAAGAAGGGGAATAGATTCCAGAGATCTCTCTCCCTCTGCTCGTAGAGGAAAGGCCGTGTGAGGACACTGCAAGAAGACAGCCGTCAGCAAGCCAGGAAGATTGTTCTCACCAGAAACCAATTCTCATGGTATTCAATACCTTAATCTTGGACTTCCACCCTCCAGAACTGTGAGAAAATAAATTTCTGCTGTTGAAGTCGTTCAGTCTATAGTATTTCACTATAACAGCCCAACCAGACTAATACAGACCTTTATGTACACTGCAATGTACAGAAGCTAAACAATGATTGTGAGCCTGAGATTACATCTTGAACAGAAGTGTAATGACGCTTGTGGTACTCACAACTTCACGAATTTTGTCAGAAAGATGTGAAAAAAAGTCAGTCAACCAACGGTTCTGATAGTGGATATTTTCTTTATGTGTTTGACATAAAGCAGTGTCTGACAGCCTCCCTGATACCCATCCGTATCGCAGTTTTGATTCTGTGGCTCCAGTTCCACATGGCACCAAGGTGCTGTGTACTGTCCATTCTTGGGTTTTTGGGTGCTGTACCTATTGCCAATAGGTGGGTCAAACCACTGGGGCTCTTCTGAAGTCCTCCCTAAATTTGGACCCAGCTTCAGCTCCAAATCCGAGTTTTCAGAGAGCCCAGGGTGAGGCTCGCCTGCCACAGTAGACACGTTGGCTAACGGGTTGCACTGCAGCACCCACTCAGACAAGGGCACCGTCACGATGCCACCGTTCTTCTTCTGCAGGGGCGGACCCGTGGCCAGTCAGCTTGGCCCCCAGCACAGCCAGCTGCCTGTTCACTCTCTCGGCCCCTGTGAGGAAGGTGTTCAGCCCTGGCTGTGAGGTCAGAGTCATCTCCTCTCTGGGTTTGTGTGAATGGAGGAGCCGCAGCCCTGGTCTGGGTGGTGTGTTGGCCCTGGGTTTCCGGGTTTGGAGGAGTATCTTACCACCTAGACCCCCACCTAGGGCTGAAGAGCTCAGGGGCTGTGGACCGTGGGTTTTGGGGGCAGAAGATATTTAACCTGGCGTTTGAGGAAATGGAGGGAGAAGAGGCTCAGGTTCAAGGGCTCCTGGTTTGAATCTCTTGCTTTAGGTTTGAGGGCCAGGGCAGTCTCTCACCAGAAGCTGCAGGATATCATCAGGAACATTGCGAGTGTTCTTGCACATACCCCGGGCAGCTGAGTGGGAGAAGATGACAGGTGCCTGTGACACTTGGAGGGCTCGCCGTGCCGCAGCATCCGAGACATGGGCCAAGTCCACCATCATGCCCAGGCGGTTCATTTCTGCCACCACCTTCTGCAGGGACAGGATGGGGAGAGGGCATGAGGGCTGCATTTATCTTGTGTGTATTTATCTGTAGGGAACAGGCGGGGCTGTACATTCATGTGGGGCAGGGTATGGAAGCCGGGTCCTTACCTCGCCAAAGCCGGTGAGCCGACTGACATTGCTGTAGAAGGGGTGGATACCCTTTGCTGAGCTCTGTGCTCTGCAGGATGGCCAGGAGGCAGTCTGACTGGTGGCCATGACTTGGCTACAAGAGCGTAGAAAGAGGTTCTGTCGAACCGTCTACACCTGCAACTCCCTGATGCAAGAGGAGGGACCCAAACTGGGCTGTGCCTGGCAGTAGGAGGGCCCTTCTGGGGATTCAGTCTTGTTCTGCAAACCTCCATTCCCCTCCCAACCCCAGGTTCAGGGCTGGATCCCAGGGGTAAACTTGCTTTGGGCCCCAGCGTGATCTTGGGCAGATCCCTGCCTCACTGGGCCCTTACCATCTGCACTGTGCTCACCAGGGCGTGTTGCAGGTGTGGGTGAGTGTCACGTAGCGCACACCCAGCGCATAGAAGGTACGCAAGATGGAGAGGCTCCTGTCCAGTGAGTGGCCGCCCTCCACACCAATGAGGCTAGCCAACTTCCGGGTATTGTTGAGAGCTGGGGGCAGGTAGGTCAGATGATCATTTTCAGAGGCAGGGGTAGCTAAGTGAAGTCCCTAACACCTACCACCACCAGTCTCTTTACCATTTTGTTTTGTTTTTTTGGCCGTGCCACGCAGCATGAGGGCTCTTAGTTCCCCCACCGGGGATCCAACCCGAGGCCCCTGCAGTGGAAGCGTGGAGTCTTCACCTCTGGACTACCAGGGAAGTCCCCCGTCTACCTTTAACTGAGGTCACAAGCTCCAGCTCAGAATAGGAGGCACACATGGGGCAGATGAGGTGAACTTGCTCCAGGGTGAGGCGCACAGCATTGCGTTCGTGGGTCCGGCATGGGACGTAGGCTCACCAGAACTGAGGGAAGGCAAGGGCTTAGTTTGGGCTTTGGAGCTCCTTGGGCTTCTCATAGCCTCCTCAGCTGGCACAACACTCAGTGTGCCCAGAAGTCCCATGTAATGCGTTGCTTTTTCTGTGGTACTTGGATGCCCGTCAGGTTGGCTCACTGTGACCCCTGTTCCCCCAGCATCCATGGCATGGCACTTTCTAGGTCACTATGGTAACTTAGTTCCAATGTGACTAACCTGTGGTCTCTGAGGCCCCCAAACTGCCCCACATTCCCCAGCAGCCATGGTGGCACCTTGTGTGTCCCTTTGGTACCTGGGCACCCACGAGATCATTTTTCAGCCTGTCCACGCTGGTCTGGCCATGGCTGAAATTGCACAGATTAACATCCTGTAGCCCGTGGTGGTAAAACTGCCTCAGGACCAGGGGCATGTCGTTGTGGCTGGAGGGAGGTCAAGGCAAATAGGTGGGCTCCTTAGGTCTTGGGATGAGGCAGGACACATTGCCTGGCCTGGGCCAGCCTGTGGGTCCCCCACCTCCCACTGTCACACAGACTATACTAGGAGCAGCTGAGGCCTGGGCTGAGGGGTTCCCAGCAGGGAGGGGATGACAGAGAAGGGGAAGGGCATCCATAGATGATGGAGAGGACATCCAGGGGTGGTGGGAGGGAGCCTCCCCACTAGCTCTGCATGCTCCGGACCTCCTGCCCTGCCCGGGGCCAGGCTAGGCCCCCAGCGGCCCCCAGCAGCCGGCACACACTGCAGCCACCCGTCCACAATCAGGAAGTCCCGCATCAGGGCCCGCGTGCGCTCCCGCGGACTTGGGGTTCTGGAGGTGCCCGGCGTGGTCTTCACGGGTAACCGGCCGCAGCAGCAGACCCAGCAGGAGCAGCAGACACAGCAGAGGCCGCTGGCTGAGTGCGCGGGGACCATCGAGGCGGGCAGAGGCGGGTCTGAGAGGGGCGGGCAGTGGGGTTCTGCCTGTCGACACAGGGCACCCAGCGGCGCGGCCTCGCGAGGGGGGCGGTTTGAGGGAGGGGATACAGAGTCACAGGACCCTCGCAGAGAGCCGCGATCCGGGAAGCCCAGCAGCCACAGGGCAGCAGTGCCCTCCCGCCCCCTGCTCACAGGCAGCTCCTGCGGGCTAAGCTGGCCTCTGCGGAGAGCCCACTCGCCTCCCTTCGCGGGTTCCCTCCACCCCTGCCCCTCTTCCCACTCCCACTGCTCCGAGGGGGCGCCCTAGGTTGCTCTCCCCGGCCTGTAACCTTCCTGTCCAAGCTGGGGTGCTTCTCTCAGAGGGCCACCTTCAGCCCGAGGCCTCCCGGGAGCACACCTCATCCCCATCTGCCTGCAGCCGGCCCTGCCCACCCCGAGGGCTGCGTGCCAGTGCCTCTGTGGCCACAAGTGCTCTGGGCTCCCGGTTTCCCGGGACTGGGCCATGAGGGCTTGTGTGGGGGAAGAGATAGTTTCTGGAAATGGGTGGGTGGGGGGTAACCATGTGAGCTCTGGATTCAGGAAGGGGTCCTCTGCCCCCGACCTTCTCTCTCCACCTACTTGACTCCCCAACCTGCACGACCATTCTCTGGGGACTTCAACTAGCGCCTGGGAACTATCAGGATCCTCCCCCACTTCTGTCAGCCAGCCTCAGGAAAGAGCGCCCTCAGGAATCGCTACACCTCCCCAGGGCCTGAATAGAGGGACTTTGGGGATGTGAACTGAACGACCTTCTGGGGAGAGTCAGCGACCCTTTTACTCAACAGAGCAGGAAGCCAGTCAGCAGGCTATTTGAGTGGAAGGAAATGAAGTGATTTCCATGGCAGCAGAGTCCCCACCGCAGCAATCTTCCTCCCAGAGCTGCTGGCTGACCTTCTGGCCAGGATCCCTCCTACCTCAGCGTGGAAGGCCCGGCCTCGTGGAGAAGTATAGG
Source organism: Mesoplodon mirus (assembly GCF_964341445.2). Taxonomy (NCBI): domain Eukaryota; kingdom Metazoa; phylum Chordata; class Mammalia; order Artiodactyla; family Ziphiidae; genus Mesoplodon; species Mesoplodon mirus. Next base: position 1,105,072 of record NW_028295808.1, on the reverse strand, counting down.
TTCTGAGGAAAGACCTGGCACCTGGGTTCTGCTGCTACACTTGCCTTATCTCGTGGCCCTTGTGGCTCTAGCTTTCCCAGAAACCTCAAGGGCTTAAGTGCCTGTGCTTACTCAGAGGCTGCACGCCATTCCCCATTGCCAGCCTCAGGCCCTCCCCCTAGCTGCCTCCTCTAGAGACCCCCTCTCCTCAACACACACACACACACACACACACACACACACACACACTCACTCTCTCTCTCTCTCTCTCTCTCTCTCTCTCTGGGGATGTGCCTTCTCACAGAAGCTCAACCACAGAGATGCTTTAGGGACTGTGCCCAAACTCCTTCATCCCCAGGCTCTCAAGTTTTTGCTGTGATCCCTGGCACCCCCTGGAGCTGTTCCACCTTTGGAACCTTTCCCAGGTGGCAGGAGTGCCTAGCACAGGGGTAGTGACCTAAGTCTGAGCACTGGTGACCCTAGAAATGTGTTACACACAAACATTTTATTGAGCAGTAAGGGACCCCACTGGGGACAGAAAGGGCTGGCAGTAAAGGAGCATGTGAACCTCGGGGCAGGGTGCATGCTGCTTGACTCTCCATCCTGTTCTTGCTTCAGGGAGCAGGTCCACCATGCTCCAATCGCCGGTTTTTGGGTCTGGAGCAGCCCAGCTCTTCGTCCGAACTTTCTGAAGAGTGCTTTCGTTTGGGTGCACGTCTGGGGACTGGCTTCACTGCTTCCACCTTTGCTGGTGGGGCCAAAGGAACATCCCCGTAGGCCCGGTAGCCACCAACCAGGCAGTATGTCTCCCCATGCCAGCCCAACTGCGTTTCTCCACACCCTCGGTAGAGGACATGGTAGTGCCCGGGTGTGGGAGGACAAACGGGAGCCACTGCTGCTGCAAAGAAAAGCAGAACTGATCAGTCACTTGTGCTGTGCACAGTCTCCTGCCACAATTTCCCCCTCTCGTGTCTCTCCCAGTTTCTGGCTGAAGACCTTTAATCTACTTGACATCCAAAACACAGCCTTGGCCCATCACCTCTATGAGTCCCTAGAGAAGGGACACTGGCTGCAAAAGCAATCCCTAGAGCCTACGGCTTCAGCAGATGAGGAAGTCTCTTCACCGTTTCCAGGGAAAACAGTAGAACCCGAAAGAAATTGCACTCATGATCCTCTCCATCTCTCCCTTCCACAACAGAGAAAACATTTCTTGCAGTCTGTCACTTCTGAGGCTTTAATGGAAATGTCTTTCAAGTTTTGGAAAGAAATAATCTAATACAAATTTGTTAAGAACCCCTCTCACCTTGGCAACCCCTCTTGGGCCCCAGTTATACCGCCTGTTTCAACCACACTGAACTCTAGCCCTCTGGTACTTTTATCTAGATTAGAACAAGGCTAAATACTGAGGCGGAGTGATCAGGAGACTCAGAACCGGGGTCTGGGTACCAAGTCTAGGCTCACATCAACGCAGCCTCCTGGGACACCATCTCCTCAGCCCTCCCGTCTCATTAGCACTTCATCACCCCCCCCTTCATTCTTCCGGTCTTCCCATCAATATGGCACCACCCTGTCCCCGAGTACTCAGCAACTCAGTATGGGATGTGTCTGAGAGGACCGAGAGAGATGTCTGCATGACAGCACAGAGGTGCCTGGGTTTGAAGGTGTGCTTCTAATTGTGGCCCTCTTCCTCAAACTGCTCCATTTACCGTTTGCCAACAAAAATGCACTTGTCTTTTGCTAAGAGGCCATTCAGGAAAGGGTCTGAATGGAAGCATCCTGTAGCCCAAAGGGGAAGGCTACATTATAAAGCTTAGAACCGTCCTGCACACTTGTCCAGGGATGACCTTTCACTTGTCCTCAGCAGTGAGCCCTGTGGGTCCCTGAAGGTGTCCCAGGTCACTGGTATTACTTACATGTGGGAGTGTGCTCAGTTGTACATAGTTGGCAGGCCCCACAAAAACATGTGCCAGCCAGGTGAGGTGGATTGTATCCCATACCTCCTGTGGAGGTGGCCGGTCTGGGTGTACCTGCTGCACTGCCCAGCCAGGGAACAGAGCACAGGGTTGAGTATATATAGCCTATGAAGACAGACATTGTCTCTGATAGTCAGAGAAACTTCCCTACCAGTTCTCCACCAGATACGAATCTGTTTGGTTGTCAGTTACCATGGAATCTGTTACCGTGGAATCTGTGAGAAGGCCTGTGAGGGCATCACTTACCCAGTGAGGTCATATATGGAACCTGTGACTTGAGGGGCAGGCTTCAGGAGGAGGGGCAGTTTTTTGGAGGAGAACAGGGTAGAGGCAGAGGTACTCTGCCTGGCCCCTCACAGCTGGGCCTCCCCACCAATGCCGTAGTCTAGTAGACACCCCAGGTGGGGCGTGCTGGTGGTCTGGCACAGCCCCAGGGGCCACAGGAGGGCAAGAGAGACCCACATTCTGTGATTGGCTTGAGAGGCAAGATTAAGGTAAGAGACAGCTAGGTTGTATGGCACTTAGCCTAAGAGGCAGAGATTTGTGTGGACAGGGGAATCAGGGAAGGCTCCTTTGCAGTGGGCCTGAAGGACAAGTGAGATTTGGACCCATGGGGAAGAGAGGGAAGACATTCCAGTTTGGAAGAATAAAAGCAAAGACACACTCTTCTCGACCTTGTCCTGCCCCCAATATAAATTCATCGCACCCTGAAATTTTTACAACTGAGGACTTAAAGAAACCAAGAGGTTAAGGGGCCTTCGCAGTGGTACACAGGTAGTGGAGAGGTGTTCTGCTCAATGGTTAGGTTCATGTCGGGGCTCCGGGTTTACAGCTGATAGGAATATGAGGACAAGCTCCTGCCATTTCAAACATTTCCAAGTGATACTGAGAGAGATGTTAAAGGTGCAAAATGCGGGTGCTGAATGACCTCACAAAGTGGGAATGGTGGGCCCATTTGAACATGAAATTGAAAACAAATTCATGACAAAAGGACATAATACAAAATGACAACATAATCACTCCAGGCCCCTCTCCCCTAGAAGTAAAAGTCATTAGAATCCTCTGTCTCTCCACCATGGAAGGATGAGATAAAGACTCAGCAGCAGCCCCCGTGAGAAACATGGTCAACAGTGTGAAGAGGTGTTACTAAGACGATTTGGTCCGCCTCAGAGAAGGAAAGAGACAACTCTGCCCTTAGCCTGATCAGGCCCACAGGAAGCAAGCACATTTGGGGCAGCCTCTGATAGTGTGGCAATGAGAGAGAACCTTCTTTAGGAGGGGGACTCCCTGTTGCCCGACCCCCACCCTGAAAAAGCAAAGATGGGACATTCGTTTAATGGGGCTGTTGCAGAGGCGTTGTTCCCAGGAGGTAGAGACTGCTTCGACTACCATTTTAGAGGTTGGGCCACCGTGGTTGAGAAGCACAGCACCTTCTCTTCCTAAACTGCTTGAATCAGCGGGTACACGTTAGGACAGACGAAGTCAGGCCTCATTGGAGCGGACTGCCTTTGGGAGTGGTAGAATGTAAACTGTGAAAGGGAATGCTCTGGAGGAGGTTTGTCATGGCAGGTGGGCCAGCATGAGACCATTCAGATTCTCCACGGCTCCAGAGATTACTTGACTGGGAGCATCCCTGTGATGTGGCGGGGGGACTCCTACCTTAACAGGACCTGGCTGGGCATCTGGGGAAGGCGGAATAAATGGTTTATTAACTTACGAGAGCGAGAGACTCACAAAAGCACCGAGGAAGACTTGTGCCTGGATTCTTGAGCCAACCCTAAGAAAACTTATCTAGATCTGGAGTAGGGCTCGGGAGGCTGCACTTTTAAGCTTCCTGGGCAGTCCCACCACAGTGGTCCATGGATAGAGTGACCAAATTATTGTGAGTTCTTGGTTGCTTTGGGGAGTCAAAGTGGGCAATATTAAAAACTGCAGCAGGCATACGTATAAACAGGGAATATTCAAGGCAAACAGAGGTGTATAGTTATTCTGTGCATGAATCAGGTTTGGGAAAAGCTAGCCTGGTGGTTAAAGAACACAACCCTTACGACAGACAGACCAGATTCTGTCCTACTTACTTGTGTGATTTTGACCAAGTTCTTTTATCCTTCTGACTGTTTCTTCATATGGAAAAGAGCGATGGCTGTACATTTAGCACAATATTCTCTTTTGGCAAAAGTTGCCCTGGGTCCATTTGTGATCTCCGCAACTGAATCCTTTCCAGTGTGCAAGCATTTTTAAGTTGTTTGGTGAAGTATTACATTTGACTTTCAACTGTTCATTACTTTGGGCAAAGCTTATGTAGTGCTGCAGAGACTAGAACCCAGGCAGAGGTAGTGAGAGGATGTTATAAGCTTATTCTGCCGGTTGATACAAAAGTTTAACCTTTTCTCCTCTTCCTCCACCTGCCACCAAGACAAGAGAAAGAAGGCAGAGGCTGGAAATGCACACCAGGCAATACTTCTGTGTCAGTTTGCCTTTTATTCCTCTGCCAGTACTTCCCAGAGAGATTTCACCAAAAGTGCCTAAGCTTGCCATGGCCATTGTTGTGAAGGAAGTTTCTCTCTATTGCTAGTCACATCCCCTTTTCCTTCTCCTGGGGGCTTAATGGATGTTTGGGGGCAGGAACTAAAATTTAAACTAAAAGGTAAAAAACAAAAGAACACAAAACAAAACAAAAGAAAAAACAAGTGTTCTTTTTTTTAACATCTTTATTGGAGTATAATGGCTTTACAATGGTGTGTTAGTTTCTGCTTTATACCAAAGTGAATCAGTTATACATAAGTTCCCATATCTTTCCCTCTTGCATCTCCCTCCCTCCCACCCTCCCTATCCCACCCCTCTAGGTGGTCACAAAGCACCGAGCTGATCTCTCTGTGCTATGCGGCTGCTTCCCACTAGCTATCCATTTTACGTTTGGTAGTGTATATATGTCCATGCCACTCTCTCACTTTGTCACGGCTTACCCTTCGCCCTCCCCATATCCCCAAGTCCATTCTCTAGTAGGTCTGTGTCTTTATTCCTGTCTTACCCCTAGGTTCTTCATGACATTTTTTTTCTTAAATTCCATATATATATATGTGTTAGCATACGGTATTTGTCTTTGTCTTTCTGACTTCCTTCACTCTGTATGACAGACTCTAGGTCCATCCACCTCATTACAAATAGCTCAATTTCGTTTCTTTTTATGGCTGAGTAATATTCCACTGTATATGTGTGCCACATCTTCTTTATCCATTCATCTGACGATGGACACTGAGTTTGTTTCCATCTCCTGGCTATTGTAAATAGAGCTGCAATGAACATTTTGGTACATGACTCCTTTTGAATTATGGTTTTCTCAGGGTATAGGCCCAGTAGTGGGATTGCTGGGTCATATGGTAGTTCTATTTGTAGTTTTTCTAAGGAACCTCCATACTGCTCTCCCTAGTGGCTGTACCAATTTACACTCCCACCAACAGTGTAGGAGCGTTCCGTTTTCTCCACATCCTCTCCAGCATTTATTGTTTGTAGATTTTTTGATGATGGCCATCCTGACCGGTGTGAGGTGATACCTCCTTGTAGTGTTGATTTGCATTTCTCTCATAATTCGTGATGTTGAGCATCTTTTCATGTGTTTGTTGGCCATCTTTGGAGAAATGTCTATTTAGGTCTTCCGTCCATTGTTTCATTGGGTTGTCTTTTTTGATATTGATCTGCATGCGTTGCTTATATAGTTTACAAATTTATTTATGTTTATATTTTTTGGAGATGAATCCCTTGTCAGTTGCTTCGTTTGCAACTATTTTCTCCCATTCTGAGGGTTGTCAGAGTCCAGAGTCTTGAGTGTTCCCCCAGTATCCAACTTGGACAAGTGTACAAATAGTGGTGGTCTAAATGATGTAGAGAGATGAATAGTGGAAGTAAGTATTGAAGGTAAAATTAATCGTTCAGTAACATCACATAATTAATTTTAAGTGTCCATGTTATACTTGGGCAGAGTTGTTCAGTTGGCAATTAGTTAAGTTTGTAAGAGACTCAGGAGAGAGAGATGTAAGTTTTAGGTCAAGATCTGTGATATATATGGTGGCTGGAATCACAAGAGTAGATGAGACCATCTATCAAGGGCAGAAGAGAGCTTCTGAGAAATACACATCTCTTGGCAGAGGGCAGAGTGAGTGCCCAATGAAAGAGATAAGGATGTCCAGAGGCAGGAGGAAGAAGTAGCAGGTTAAGATGCTACTGTTGTTAAGGTGAAAGATTTTTCTGAGATGACAAGTTTGATCAACAAAATCAAATATTGCTGAAAGGTGAGAGAATGACCAAACAATATTCACTCAATTTAATCACAAACTAAATGTTGGTGAATGCAATTCCAGTGCAGATAAGTAAGAAGAAAAGAGCAAAATTGTGTGAGTCACGAGGTACATAAAGATAAGAAACTACAGACAATGAGAATAAATACAAGTTTTGATAAACTGCACTGTGAAATTAGGAAGAGAGAAAAGGTAACTAGAGAATTACTTGGCATCAAGCAAGAGTAATTTTTAATGGGAGGGAGGCAGCTTTTTAATGGGAGGGGGCCAAAATACAATCGCTAAAGAGGAAAAGCTTAACAATACCAATGAGGTGGGAAAATGAATGGAAGATACTGAGGAAGTGAGACTAGGTATTTATAAACTAGGTCGAAAAGCTCTTCTTGGACGTAAAGAGAAGAAGGTAGTTTGGGGTGTTTTTGCTTTATAGTCTGTGTTTTCTCTGTGAAATAAAAGTTTGATGGGAGGTGATGTCAGTCACCTCGAGATAGCACTCATCAAATATCCTATGTGCTTATCTACATTTTTCATCCTCCTTTGTAGTTCAACTGTTTCCCTTTGATTCGTTGTGGCCAGTGGCAAAGAAGCAGAATCCAAGTGTATCACTTCTGAGCTGAGGTCATTAGGAGCCAGTGTCCCTCTTGTCTGGTCCTCTGCTATTGTGACATGGGAGGTCAAATAGTCCAGATGAGGTGGCTGCAAGATGGATCAGGACCATGTGATCTGTAAGGGCTTTACTCAGTAGAGAAATAACGTACTCGTATTTTCCACTGAGATTCCTGTGTTCAATAGATCTGCCTGTGAGAGCTCAGAGAGCATAGCGAAGGCTGAAATGACAAAGACAGAGGGAGAGATGTTGGTAACAGATGGAAGGCGCCTGGCAGATAATATATTAAATGGTAAACAAAGCTGCTGGAGTAAGAGAGAGAGTATATAAGAGATGAGAAGAAGGCCAACTGTATGTAGTATCTGACGCTAAGGAGTGAGGAGAGAAACAACTGAAAACTAAAAATAAAAAGAATGATCAGAAAGAAGCTAGGTGGTATGCCAACAGAAATCATAAGATTGCTATAAAACATAAAGGAAGGTAGTTTTAAAAGAAGCACCATCTAATGGAGTCAGTTGTTTCCCAAAGGCAAAATGCTATGGGAACTGAAAATAAAGCATCTGATTGGATGGCTAAACTTTTATGAACAAAAGTGGAACCATTTCAGGAAAGTCATGGGAGAAGACGCTGTGTTACAGTGGGGAGAGTAATCAATATATTGTGAGGAAAGGTGCCTTCATTTGCAAGAAATGCCAATTAAGAAGTGAAGACAGCATTTAAAGGGAAGGGATAATGTAAGAAAATTCAAAATAAATTTAAGGAAACTTGAATAACTCGTAGACAAAGAGGGAGGTATTAGTGAAAGACTGAAAATCAGAGAAAGCTATCTTAAGTTGTTGTTATGGACTGAATTGTGTCCCCTGAAAAATTATATGTTGAAGCCCCTCCTAAGTTGACTGTAGAAGATAGGAGATAGGTCCTTTAGGGAGGTAACTGAAGTTAACTGAAGTCATAAGGGTGAGGTAGTAATCTGACAGGGACTGATGGTGTCCTTATAAGAAGGGGAATAGATTCCAGAGATCTCTCTCCCTCTGCTCGTAGAGGAAAGGCCGTGTGAGGACACTGCAAGAAGACAGCCGTCAGCAAGCCAGGAAGATTGTTCTCACCAGAAACCAATTCTCATGGTATTCAATACCTTAATCTTGGACTTCCACCCTCCAGAACTGTGAGAAAATAAATTTCTGCTGTTGAAGTCGTTCAGTCTATAGTATTTCACTATAACAGCCCAACCAGACTAATACAGACCTTTATGTACACTGCAATGTACAGAAGCTAAACAATGATTGTGAGCCTGAGATTACATCTTGAACAGAAGTGTAATGACGCTTGTGGTACTCACAACTTCACGAATTTTGTCAGAAAGATGTGAAAAAAAGTCAGTCAACCAACGGTTCTGATAGTGGATATTTTCTTTATGTGTTTGACATAAAGCAGTGTCTGACAGCCTCCCTGATACCCATCCGTATCGCAGTTTTGATTCTGTGGCTCCAGTTCCACATGGCACCAAGGTGCTGTGTACTGTCCATTCTTGGGTTTTTGGGTGCTGTACCTATTGCCAATAGGTGGGTCAAACCACTGGGGCTCTTCTGAAGTCCTCCCTAAATTTGGACCCAGCTTCAGCTCCAAATCCGAGTTTTCAGAGAGCCCAGGGTGAGGCTCGCCTGCCACAGTAGACACGTTGGCTAACGGGTTGCACTGCAGCACCCACTCGGACAAGGGCACCGTCACGATGCCACCGTTCTTCCTCTGCAGGGGCGGACCCGTGGCCAGTCAGCTTGGCCCCCAGCACAGCCAGCTGCCTGTTCACTCTCTCGGCCCCTGTGAGGAAGGTGTTCAGCCCTGGCTGTGAGGTCAGAGTCATCTCCTCTCTGGGTTTGTGTGAATGGAGGAGCCGCAGCCCTGGTCTGGGTGGTGTGTTGGCCCTGGGTTTCCGGGTTTGGAGGAGTATCTTACCACCTAGACCCCCACCTAGGGCTGAAGAGTTCAGGGGCTGTGGACCGTGGGTTTTGGGGGCAGAAGATATTTAACCTGGCGTTTGAGGAAATGGAGGGAGAAGAGGCTCAGGTTCAAGGGCTCCTGGTTTGAATCTCTTGCTTTAGGTTTGAGGGCCAGGGCAGTCTCTCACCAGAAGCTGCAGGATATCATCAGGAACATTGCGAGTGTTCTTGCACATACCCCGGGCAGCTGAGTGGGAGAAGATGACAGGTGCCTGTGACACTTGGAGGGCTCGCCGTGCCGCAGCATCCGAGACATGGGCCAAGTCCACCATCATGCCCAGGCGGTTCATTTCTGCCACCACCTTCTGCAGGGACAGGATGGGGAGAGGGCATGAGGGCTGCATTTATCTTGTGTGTATTTATCTGTAGGGAACAGGCGGGGCTGTACATTCATGTGGGGCAGGGTATGGAAGCCGGGTCCTTACCTCGCCAAAGCCGGTGAGCCGACTGACATTGCTGTAGAAGGGGTGGATACCCTTTGCTGAGCTCTGTGCTCTGCAGGATGGCCAGGAGGCAGTCTGACTGGTGGCCATGACTTGGCTACAAGAGCGTAGAAAGAGGTTCTGTCGAACCGTCTACACCTGCAACTCCCTGATGCAAGAGGAGGGACCCAAACTGGGCTGTGCCTGGCAGTAGGAGGGCCCTTCTGGGGATTCAGTCTTGTTCTGCAAACCTCCATTCCCCTCCCAACCCCAGGTTCAGGGCTGGATCCCAGGGGTAAACTTGCTTTGGGCCCCAGCGTGATCTTGGGCAGATCCCTGCCTCACTGGGCCCTTACCATCTGCACTGTGCTCACCAGGGCGTGTTGCAGGTGTGGGTGAGTGTCACGTAGCGCACACCCAGCGCATAGAAGGTACGCAAGATGGAGAGGCTCCTGTCCAGTGAGTGGCCGCCCTCCACACCAATGAGGCTAGCCAACTTCCGGGTATTGTTGAGAGCTGGGGGCAGGTAGGTCAGATGATCATTTTCAGAGGCAGGGGTAGCTAAGTGAAGTCCCTAACACCTACCACCACCAGTCTCTTTACCATTTTGTTTTGTTTTTTTGGCCGTGCCACGCAGCATGAGGGCTCTTAGTTCCCCCACCGGGGATCCAACCCGAGGCCCCTGCAGTGGAAGCGTGGAGTCTTCACCTCTGGACTACCAGGGAAGTCCCCCGTCTACCTTTAACTGAGGTCACAAGCTCCAGCTCAGAATAGGAGGCACACATGGGGCAGATGAGGTGAACTTGCTCCAGGGTGAGGCGCACAGCATTGCGTTCGTGGGTCCGGCATGGGACGTAGGCTCACCAGAACTGAGGGAAGGCAAGGGCTTAGTTTGGGCTTTGGAGCTCCTTGGGCTTCTCATAGCCTCCTCAGCTGGCACAACACTCAGTGTGCCCAGAAGTCCCATGTAATGCGTTGCTTTTTCTGTGGTACTTGGATGCCCGTCAGGTTGGCTCACTGTGACCCCTGTTCCCCCAGCATCCATGGCATGGCACTTTCTAGGTCACTATGGTAACTTAGTTCCAATGTGACTAACCTGTGGTCTCTGAGGCCCCCAAACTGCCCCACATTCCCCAGCAGCCATGGTGGCACCTTGTGTGTCCCTTTGGTACCTGGGCACCCACGAGATCATTTTTCAGCCTGTCCACGCTGGTCTGGCCATGGCTGAAATTGCACAGATTAACATCCTGTAGCCCGTGGTGGTAAAACTGCCTCAGGACCAGGGGCATGTCGTTGTGGCTGGAGGGAGGTCAAGGCAAATAGGTGGGCTCCTTAGGTCTTGGGATGAGGCAGGACACATTGCCTGGCCTGGGCCAGCCTGTGGGTCCCCCACCTCCCACTGTCACACAGACTATACTAGGAGCAGCTGAGGCCTGGGCTGAGGGGTTCCCAGCAGGGAGGGGATGACAGAGAAGGGGAAGGGCATCCATAGATGATGGAGAGGACATCCAGGGGTGGTGGGAGGGAGCCTCCCCACTAGCTCTGCATGCTCCGGACCTCCTGCCCTGCCCGGGGCCAGGCTAGGCCCCCAGCGGCCCCCAGCAGCCGGCACACACTGCAGCCACCCGTCCACAATCAGGAAGTCCCGCATCAGGGCCCGCGTGCGCTCCCGCGGACTTGGGGTTCTGGAGGTGCCCGGCGTGGTCTTCACGGGTAACCGGCCGCAGCAGCAGACCCAGCAGGAGCAGCAGACACAGCAGAGGCCGCTGGCTGAGTGCGCGGGGACCATCGAGGCGGGCAGAGGCGGGTCTGAGAGGGGCGGGCAGTGGGGTTCTGCCTGTCGACACAGGGCACCCAGCGGCGCGGCCTCGCGAGGGGGGCGGTTTGAGGGAGGGGATACAGAGTCACAGGACCCTCGCAGAGAGCCGCGATCCGGGAAGCCCAGCAGCCACAGGGCAGCAGTGCCCTCCCGCCCCCTGCTCACAGGCAGCTCCTGCGGGCTAAGCTGGCCTCTGCGGAGAGCCCACTCGCCTCCCTTCGCGGGTTCCCTCCACCCCTGCCCCTCTTCCCACTCCCACTGCTCCGAGGGGGCGCCCTAGGTTGCTCTCCCCGGCCTGTAACCTTCCTGTCCAAGCTGGGGTGCTTCTCTCAGAGGGCCACCTTCAGCCCGAGGCCTCCCGGGAGCACACCTCATCCCCATCTGCCTGCAGCCGGCCCTGCCCACCCCGAGGGCTGCGTGCCAGTGCCTCTGTGGCCACAAGTGCTCTGGGCTCCCGGTTTCCCGGGACTGGGCCATGAGGGCTTGTGTGGGGGAAGAGATAGTTTCTGGAAATGGGTGGGTGGGGGGTAACCATGTGAGCTCTGGATTCAGGAAGGGGTCCTCTGCCCCCGACCTTCTCTCTCCACCTACTTGACTCCCCAACCTGCACGACCATTCTCTGGGGACTTCAACTAGCGCCTGGGAACTATCAGGAACCTCCCCCACTTCTGTCAGCCAGCCTCAGGAAAGAGCGCCCTCAGGAATCGCTACACCTCCCCAGGGCCTGAATAGAGGGACTTTGGGGATGTGAACTGAACGACCTTCTGGGGAGAGTCAGCGACCCTTTTACTCAACAGAGCAGGAAGCCAGTCAGCAGGCTATTTGAGTGGAAGGAAATGAAGTGATTTCCATGGCAGCAGAGTCCCCACCGCAGCAATCTTCCTCCCAGAGCTGCTGGCTGACCTTCTGGCCAGGACCCCTCCTACCTCAGCATGGAAGGCCCGGCCTCGTGGAGAAGTATAGGTTCTGAGGAAAGACCTGGCACCTGGGTTCTGCTGCTACACTTGCCTTATCTCGTGGCCCTTGTGGCTCTAGCTTTCCCAGAAACCTCAAGGGCTTAAGTGCCTGTGCTTACTCAGAGGCTGCACGCCATTCCCCATTGCCAGCCTCAGGCCCTCCCCCTAGCTGCCTCCTCTAGAGACCCCCTCTCCTCAACACACACACACACACACACACACACACACACACACACACACACTCACTCTCTCTCTCTCTCTCTCTCTCTCTCTGGGGATGTGCCTTCTCACAGAAGCTCAACCACAGAGATGCTTTAGGGACTGTGCCCAAACTCCTTCATCCCCAGGCTCTCAAGTTTTTGCTGTGATCCCTGGCACCCCCTGGAGCTGTTCCACCTTTGGAACCTTTCCCAGGTGGCAGGAGTGCCTAGCACAGGGGTAGTGACCTAAGTCTGAGCACTGGCGACCCTAGAAATGTGTTACACACAAACATTTTATTGAGCAGTAAGGGACCCCACTGGGGACAGAAAGGGCTGGCAGTAAAGGAGCATGTGAACCTCGGGGCAGGGTGCATGCTGCTTGACTCTCCATCCTGTTCTTGCTTCAGGGAGCAGGTCCACCATGCTCCAATCGCCGGTTTTTGGGTCTGGAGCAGCCCAGCTCTTCGTCCGAACTTTCTGAAGAGTGCTTTCGTTTGGGTGCACGTCTGGGGACTGGCTTCACTGCTTCCACCTTTGCTGGTGGGGCCAAAGGAACATCCCCGTAGGCCCGGTAGCCACCAACCAGGCAGTATGTCTCCCCATGCCAGCCCAACTGCGTTTCTCCACACCCTCGGTAGAGGACATGGTAGTGCCCGGGTGTGGGAGGACAAACGGGAGCCACTGCTGCTGCAAAGAAAAGCAGAACTGATCAGTCACTTGTGCTGTGCACAGTCTCCTGCCACAATTTCCCCCTCTCGTGTCTCTCCCAGTTTCTGGCTGAAGACCTTTAATCTACTTGACATCCAAAACACAGCCTTGGCCCATCACCTCTATGAGTCCCTAGAGAAGGGACACTGGCTGCAAAAGCAATCCCTAGAGCCTACGGCTTCAGCAGATGAGGAAGTCTCTTCACCGTTTCCAGGGAAAACAGTAGAACCCGAAAGAAATTGCACTCATGATCCTCTCCATCTCTCCCTTCCACAACAGAGAAAACATTTCTTGCAGTCTGTCACTTCTGAGGCTTTAATGGAAATGTCTTTCAAGTTTTGGAAAGAAATAATCTAATACAAATTTGTTAAGAACCCCTCTCACCTTGGCAACCCCTCTTGGGCCCCAGTTATACCGCCTGTTTCAACCACACTGAACTCTAGCCCTCTGGTACTTTTATCTAGATTAGAACAAGGCTAAATACTGAGGCGGAGTGATCAGGAGACTCAGAACCGGGGTCTGGGTACCAAGTCTAGGCTCACATCAACGCAGCCTCCTGGGACACCATCTCCTCAGCCCTCCCGTCTCATTAGCACTTCATCACCCCCCCCTTCATTCTTCCGGTCTTCCCATCAATATGGCACCACCCTGTCCCCGAGTACTCAGCAACTCAGTATGGGATGTGTCTGAGAGGACCGAGAGAGATGTCTGCATGACAGCACAGAGGTGCCTGGGTTTGAAGGTGTGCTTCTAATTGTGGCCCTCTTCCTCAAACTGCTCCATTTACCGTTTGCCAACAAAAATGCACTTGTCTTTTGCTAAGAGGCCATTCAGGAAAGGGTCTGAATGGAAGCATCCTGTAGCCCAAAGGGGAAGGCTACATTATAAAGCTTAGAACCGTCCTGCACACTTGTCCAGGGATGACCTTTCACTTGTCCTCAGCAGTGAGCCCTGTGGGTCCCTGAAGGTGTCCCAGGTCACTGGTATTACTTACATGTGGGAGTGTGCTCAGTTGTACATAGTTGGCAGGCCCCACAAAAACATGTGCCAGCCAGGTGAGGTGGATTGTATCCCATACCTCCTGTGGAGGTGGCCGGTCTGGGTGTACCTGCTGCACTGCCCAGCCAGGGAACAGAGCACAGGGTTGAGTATATATAGCCTATGAAGACAGACATTGTCTCTGATAGTCAGAGAAACTTCCCTACCAGTTCTCCACCAGATACGAATCTGTTTGGTTGTCAGTTACCATGGAATCTGTTACCGTGGAATCTGTGAGAAGGCCTGTGAGGGCATCACTTACCCAGTGAGGTCATATATGGAACCTGTGACTTGAGGGGCAGGCTTCAGGAGGAGGGGCAGTTTTTTGGAGGAGAACAGGGTAGAGGCAGAGGTACTCTGCCTGGCCCCTCACAGCTGGGCCTCCCCACCAATGCCGTAGTCTAGTAGACACCCCAGGTGGGGCGTGCTGGTGGTCTGGCACAGCCCCAGGGGCCACAGGAGGGCAAGAGAGACCCACATTCTGTGATTGGCTTGAGAGGCAAGATTAAGGTAAGAGACAGCTAGGTTGTATGGCACTTACCCTAAGAGGCAGAGATTTGTGTGGACAGGGGAATCAGGGAAGGCTCCTTTGCAGTGGGCCTGAAGGACAAGTGAGATTTGGACCCATGGGGAAGAGAGGGAAGACATTCCAGTTTGGAAGAATAAAAGCAAAGACACACTCTTCTCGACCTTGTCCTGCCCCCAATATAAATTCATCGCACCCTGAAATTTTTACAACTGAGGACTTAAAGAAACCAAGAGGTTAAGGGGCCTTCGCAGTGGTACACAGGTAGTGGAGAGGTGTTCTGCTCAATGGTTAGGTTCATGTCGGGGCTCCGGGTTTACAGCTGATAGGAATATGAGGACAAGCTCCTGCCATTTCAAACATTTCCAAGTGATACTGAGAGAGATGTTAAAGGTGCAAAATGCGGGTGCTGAATGACCTCACAAAGTGGGAATGGTGGGCCCATTTGAACATGAAATTGAAAACAAATTCATGACAAAAGGACATAATACAAAATGACAACATAATCACTCCAGGCCCCTCTCCCCTAGAAGTAAAAGTCATTAGAATCCTCTGTCTCTCCACCATGGAAGGATGAGATAAAGACTCAGCAGCAGCCCCCGTGAGAAACATGGTCAACAGTGTGAAGAGGTGTTACTAAGACGATTTGGTCCGCCTCAGAGAAGGAAAGAGACAACTCTGCCCTTAGCCTGATCAGGCCCACAGGAAGCAAGCACATTTGGGGCAGCCTCTGATAGTGTGGCAATGAGAGAGAACCTTCTTTAGGAGGGGGACTCCCTGTTGCCCGACCCCCACCCTGAAAAAGCAAAGATGGGACATTCGTTTAATGGGGCTGTTGCAGAGGCGTTGTTCCCAGGAGGTAGAGACTGCTTCGACTACCATTTTAGAGGTTGGGCCACCGTGGTTGAGAAGCACAGCACCTTCTCTTCCTAAACTGCTTGAATCAGCGGGTACACGTTAGGACAGACGAAGTCAGGCCTCATTGGAGCGGACTGCCTTTGGGAGTGGTAGAATGTAAACTGTGAAAGGGAATGCTCTGGAGGAGGTTTGTCATGGCAGGTGGGCCAGCATGAGACCATTCAGATTCTCCACGGCTCCAGAGATTACTTGACTGGGAGCATCCCTGTGATGTGGCGGGGGGACTCCTACCTTAACAGGACCTGGCTGGGCATCTGGGGAAGGCGGAATAAATGGTTTATTAACTTACGAGAGCGAGAGACTCACAAAAGCACCGAGGAAGACTTGTGCCTGGATTCTTGAGCCAACCCTAAGAAAACTTATCTAGATCTGGAGTAGGGCTCGGGAGGCTGCACTTTTAAGCTTCCTGGGCAGTCCCACCACAGTGGTCCATGGATAGAGTGACCAAATTATTGTGAGTTCTTGGTTGCTTTGGGGAGTCAAAGTGGGCAATATTAAAAACTGCAGCAGGCATACGTATAAACAGGGAATATTCAAGGCAAACAGAGGTGTATAGTTATTCTGTGCATGAATCAGGTTTGGGAAAAGCTAGCCTGGTGGTTAAAGAACACAACCCTTACGACAGACAGACCAGATTCTGTCCTACTTACTTGTGTGATTTTGACCAAGTTCTTTTATCCTTCTGACTGTTTCTTCATATGGAAAAGAGCGATGGCTGTACATTTAGCACAATATTCTCTTTTGGCAAAAGTTGCCCTGGGTCCATTTGTGATCTCCGCAACTGAATCCTTTCCAGTGTGCAAGCATTTTTAAGTTGTTTGGTGAAGTATTACATTTGACTTTCAACTGTTCATTACTTTGGGCAAAGCTTATGTAGTGCTGCAGAGACTAGAACCCAGGCAGAGGTAGTGAGAGGATGTTATAAGCTTATTCTGCCGGTTGATACAAAAGTTTAACCTTTTCTCCTCTTCCTCCACCTGCCACCAAGACAAGAGAAAGAAGGCAGAGGCTGGAAATGCACACCAGGCAATACTTCTGTGTCAGTTTGCCTTTTATTCCTCTGCCAGTACTTCCCAGAGAGATTTCACCAAAAGTGCCTAAGCTTGCCATGGCCATTGTTGTGAAGGAAGTTTCTCTCTATTGCTAGTCACATCCCCTTTTCCTTCTCCTGGGGGCTTAATGGATGTTTGGGGGCAGGAACTAAAATTTAAACTAAAAGGTAAAAAACAAAAGAACACAAAACAAAACAAAAGAAAAAACAAGTGTTCTTTTTTTTAACATCTTTATTGGAGTATAATGGCTTTACAATGGTGTGTTAGTTTCTGCTTTATACCAAAGTGAATCAGTTATACATAAGTTCCCATATCTTTCCCTCTTGCATCTCCCTCCCTCCCACCCTCCCTATCCCACCCCTCTAGGTGGTCACAAAGCACCGAGCTGATCTCTCTGTGCTATGCGGCTGCTTCCCACTAGCTATCCATTTTACGTTTGGTAGTGTATATATGTCCATGCCACTCTCTCACTTTGTCACGGCTTACCCTTCGCCCTCCCCATATCCCCAAGTCCATTCTCTAGTAGGTCTGTGTCTTTATTCCTGTCTTACCCCTAGGTTCTTCATGACATTTTTTTTCTTAAATTCCATATATATATATGTGTTAGCATACGGTATTTGTCTTTGTCTTTCTGACTTCGTTCACTCTGTATGACAGACTCTAGGTCCATCCACCTCATTACAAATAGCTCAATTTCGTTTCTTTTTATGGCTGAGTAATATTCCACTGTATATGTGTGCCACATCTTCTTTATCCATTCATCTGACGATGGACACTGAGTTTGTTTCCATCTCCTGGCTATTGTAAATAGAGCTGCAATGAACATTTTGGTACATGACTCCTTTTGAATTATGGTTTTCTCAGGGTATAGGCCCAGTAGTGGGATTGCTGGGTCATATGGTAGTTCTATTTGTAGTTTTTCTAAGGAACCTCCATACTGCTCTCCCTAGTGGCTGTACCAATTTACACTCCCACCAACAGTGTAGGAGCGTTCCGTTTTCTCCACATCCTCTCCAGCATTTATTGTTTGTAGATTTTTTGATGATGGCCATCCTGACCGGTGTGAGGTGATACCTCCTTGTAGTGTTGATTTGCATTTCTCTCATAATTCGTGATGTTGAGCATCTTTTCATGTGTTTGTTGGCCATCTTTGGAGAAATGTCTATTTAGGTCTTCCGTCCATTGTTTCATTGGGTTGTCTTTTTTGATATTGATCTGCATGCGTTGCTTATATAGTTTACAAATTTATTTATGTTTATATTTTTTGGAGATGAATCCCTTGTCAGTTGCTTCGTTTGCAACTATTTTCTCCCATTCTGAGGGTTGTCAGAGTCCAGAGTCTTGAGTGTTCCCCCAGTATCCAACTTGGACAAGTGTACAAATAGTGGTGGTCTAAATGATGTAGAGAGATGAATAGTGGAAGTAAGTATTGAAGGTAAAATTAATCGTTCAGTAACATCACATAATTAATTTTAAGTGTCCATGTTATACTTGGGCAGAGTTGTTCAGTTGGCAATTAGTTAAGTTTGTAAGAGACTCAGGAGAGAGAGATGTAAGTTTTAGGTCAAGATCTGTGATATATATGGTGGCTGGAATCACAAGAGTAGATGAGACCATCTATCAAGGGCAGAAGAGAGCTTCTGAGAAATACACATCTCTTGGCAGAGGGCAGAGTGAGTGCCCAATGAAAGAGATAAGGATGTCCAGAGGCAGGAGGAAGAAGTAGCAGGTTAAGATGCTACTGTTGTTAAGGTGAAAGATTTTTCTGAGATGACAAGTTTGATCAACAAAATCAAATATTGCTGAAAGGTGACAGAATGACCAAACAATATTCACTCAATTTAATCACAAACTAAATGTTGGTGAATGCAATTCCAGTGCAGATAAGTAAGAAGAAAAGAGCAAAATTGTGTGAGTCACGAGGTACATAAAGATAAGAAACTACAGACAATGAGAATAAATACAAGTTTTGATAAACTGCACTGTGAAATTAGGAAGAGAGAAAAGGTAACTAGAGAATTACTTGGCATCAAGCAAGAGTAATTTTTAATGGGAGGGAGGCAGCTTTTTAATGGGAGGGGGCCAAAATACAATCGCTAAAGAGGAAAACCTTAACAATACCAATGAGGTGGGAAAATGAATGGAAGATACTGAGGAAGTGAGACTAGGTATTTATAAACTAGGTCGAAAAGCTCTTCTTGGACGTAAAGAGAAGAAGGTAGTTTGGGGTGTTTTTGCTTTATAGTCTGTGTTTTCTCTGTGAAATAAAAGTTTGATGGGAGGTGATGTCAGTCACCTCGAGATAGCACTCATCAAATATCCTATGTGCTTATCTACATTTTTCATCCTCCTTTGTAGTTCAACTGTTTTCCTTTGATTCGTTGTGGCCAGTGGCAAAGAAGCAGAATCCAAGTGTATCACTTCTGAGCTGAGGTCATTAGGAGCCAGTGTCCCTCTTGTCTGGTCCTCTGCTATTGTGACATGGGAGGTCAAATAGTCCAGATGAGGTGGCTGCAAGATGGATCAGGACCATGTGATCTGTAAGGGCTTTACTCAGTAGAGAAATAACGTACTCGTATTTTCCACTGAGATTCCTGTGTTCAATAGATCTGCCTGTGAGAGCTCAGAGAGCATAGCGAAGGCTGAAATGACAAAGACAGAGGGAGAGATGTTGGTAACAGATGGAAGGCGCCTGGCAGATAATATATTAAATGGTAAACAAAGCTGCTGGAGTAAGAGAGAGAGTATATAAGAGATGAGAAGAAGGCCAACTGTATGTAGTATCTGACGCTAAGGAGTGAGGAGAGAAACAACTGAAAACTAAAAATAAAAAGAATGATCAGAAAGAAGCTAGGTGGTATGCCAACAGAAATCATAAGATTGCTATAAAACATAAAGGAAGGTAGTTTTAAAAGAAGCACCATCTAATGGAGTCAGTTGTTTCCCAAAGGCAAAATGCTATGGGAACTGAAAATAAAGCATCTGATTGGATGGCTAAACTTTTATGAACAAAAGTGGAACCATTTCAGGAAAGTCATGGGAGAAGACGCTGTGTTACAGTGGGGAGAGTAATCAATATATTGTGAGGAAAGGTGCCTTCATTTGCAAGAAATGCCAATTAAGAAGTGAAGACAGCATTTAAAGGGAAGGGATAATGTAAGAAAATTCAAAAAAAATTTAAGGAAACTTGAATAACTCGTAGACAAAGAGGGAGGTATTAGTGAAAGACTGAAAATCAGAGAAAGCTATCTTAAGTTGTTGTTATGGACTGAATTGTGTCCCCTGAAAAATTATATGTTGAAGCCCCTCCTAAGTTGACTGTAGAAGATAGGAGATAGGTCCTTTAGGGAGGTAACTGAAGTTAACTGAAGTCATAAGGGTGAGGTAGTAATCTGACAGGGACTGATGGTGTCCTTATAAGAAGGGGAATAGATTCCAGAGATCTCTCTCCCTCTGCTCGTAGAGGAAAGGCCGTGTGAGGACACTGCAAGAAGACAGCCGTCAGCAAGCCAGGAAGATTGTTCTCACCAGAAACCAATTCTCATGGTATTCAATACCTTAATCTTGGACTTCCACCCTCCAGAACTGTGAGAAAATAAATTTCTGCTGTTGAAGTCGTTCAGTCTATAGTATTTCACTATAACAGCCCAACCAGACTAATACAGACCTTTATGTACACTGCAATGTACAGAAGCTAAACAATGATTGTGAGCCTGAGATTACATCTTGAACAGAAGTGTAATGACGCTTGTGGTACTCACAACTTCACGAATTTTGTCAGAAAGATGTGAAAAAAAGTCAGTCAACCAACGGTTCTGATAGTGGATATTTTCTTTATGTGTTTGACATAAAGCAGTGTCTGACAGCCTCCCTGATACCCATCCGTATCGCAGTTTTGATTCTGTGGCTCCAGTTCCACATGGCACCAAGGTGCTGTGTACTGTCCATTCTTGGGTTTTTGGGTGCTGTACCTATTGCCAATAGGTGGGTCAAACCACTGGGGCTCTTCTGAAGTCCTCCCTAAATTTGGACCCAGCTTCAGCTCCAAATCCGAGTTTTCAGAGAGCCCAGGGTGAGGCTCGCCTGCCACAGTAGACACGTTGGCTAACGGGTTGCACTGCAGCACCCACTCGGACAAGGGCACCGTCACGATGCCACCGTTCTTCTTCTGCAGGGGCGGACCCGTGGCCAGTCAGCTTGGCCCCCAGCACAGCCAGCTGCCTGTTCACTCTCTCGGCCCCTGTGAGGAAGGTGTTCAGCCCTGGCTGTGAGGTCAGAGTCATCTCCTCTCTGGGTTTGTGTGAATGGAGGAGCCGCAGCCCTGGTCTGGGTGGTGTGTTGGCCCTGGGTTTCCGGGTTTGGAGGAGTATCTTACCACCTAGACCCCCACCTAGGGCTGAAGAGTTCAGGGGCTGTGGACCGTGGGTTTTGGGGGCAGAAGATATTTAACCTGGCGTTTGAGGAAATGGAGGGAGAAGAGGCTCAGGTTCAAGGGCTCCTGGTTTGAATCTCTTGCTTTAGGTTTGAGGGCCAGGGCAGTCTCTCACCAGAAGCTGCAGGATATCATCAGGAACATTGCGAGTGTTCTTGCACATACCCCGGGCAGCTGAGTGGGAGAAGATGACAGGTGCCTGTGACACTTGGAGGGCTCGCCGTGCCGCAGCATCCGAGACATGGGCCAAGTCCACCATCATGCCCAGGCGGTTCATTTCTGCCACCACCTTCTGCAGGGACAGGATGGGGAGAGGGCATGAGGGCTGCATTTATCTTGTGTGTATTTATCTGTAGGGAACAGGCGGGGCTGTACATTCATGTGGGGCAGGGTATGGAAGCCGGGTCCTTACCTCGCCAAAGCCGGTGAGCCGACTGACATTGCTGTAGAAGGGGTGGATACCCTTTGCTGAGCTCTGTGCTCTGCAGGATGGCCAGGAGGCAGTCTGACTGGTGGCCATGACTTGGCTACAGGAGCGTAGAAAAAGTTCTGTCGAACCGTCTACACCTGCAACCGTGTACACCTACCACCCGCCCTGGTGGCCGGCAGGCCCGGGGAAGCGGACCTGGCCCCCGCTTCCGCTCCCGACCTCGGCCGTTACGAAATGGCGGAGGGGGTGCTTTATCCTGATGGAGCTGTGGAGAGCCACACCGGCCGACAGTTGGCGGCGCCGGGGCTGGGCGTCGGTGGGGGCGGCCAGGTGCAGGTCGAGGGCTCGCGGGCCGCACGGACGGCACCCGGGCCCGCGGCGGAGTCTGGGTCCGGGCCAGCCACCCCGGGAGCGTCCGGGGGTGCGTCCGCCTTGCAAGGCCGCCTTCTTGCCGCATTGAGCGCCCCCTCTGGCGCGCTGTGGTAGGAGGGGCCTGAGGGGGTGGGGCCTGCAGCGGTGCCCGTCGCGGGACGGAGCTGGCGGCCACCGCTGCGGGCGACTAAAGGAGAAGGCGGAGCCGCAGCAGGACGCAAAAAACCTACAGCACCCGGTATTCCCAGGTGGTCTCCCAAGTACTAACCGGGCCCGACCCTGCTTAGCTTCCGAGATCAGACGAGATCGGGCGCGTTCAGGGTTGTATGGCCGTAGACGGGGGCGGGGGCCGCGGGCTGCCTCTTGAGGCCCAGCTTCGCTTGCGCTTGCGCCTTACCGCCAGCCCCGTGGCCAGCCCGCCCCGGTAGAGCCCCGCCGCCCGCCCAGGCAGGGGAACGGAGGCCTCGTGTACCAGGGCATGGCGGAGGGGGCGGCGACCTCCCAGCCCAGGGCGGGCGGGACCCAGCAATCCCTTCAGCGCTTGGCGCCCCGCCCCAAATCCCGAACGTCGCTCACAGGGAAGCGGCCCTGGAGGCTTCAGGGCCCGGGGCCCGCAGTCCCTTGGCCATCCAACCCTGCCCGCCCACAGGGCGCTAGGCACAGCCCAGCCGCAGACCGGGCCGGCGCTCCTGCCTGACAGCCGTTGGCCCGAAGCCACTGGGAGCCACCTTTGAGTCGGCACGGCCCTTCAGCCCCAGCAAGCCCACCCTTGCCCCCACGGCACCCGCCGAGCACAGGACCCCGCGCCCTGGTGGCCGGCAGGCCCGGGGAAGCGGCCCCGGCCCCCGCTCCCGCTCCCGCCCCCGGCCGTGGCGAAACGGCGGATGGGGCGCTTTATCCGGAGGGAGCTGTGGAGAGGCACACTGGCGGACAGGTGGCGGCGCCGGGGCTGGGCGCGGTGGGGGCGGCCAGGTGCAGGTCGAGGGGCTCGCGGGCCGCACGGATGGCACCCGGGCCCGTGGCGGAGTCTGGGTCCGGGCCAGCCACCCCGGGAGCATCTGGGGTGCGACCGCCTTGCAGGGCCGCCTTCTGGCCGCATGGAGCGCCCCTTCTGTCGGAGCCGCATCGGGAGGCAAAATGCCTACAGCACCCGGTATTCCCAGGCGGTCTCCCATCCAAGTACTAACCAGGCTCGACCCTACTTAGCTTCCGAGATCAGACGAGATCGGGCGCGTTCAGGGTGGTATGGCCGTAGACGGCAGCAGCGGCCGCGGGCTGCCTCCTGAGGGCCAGCTTCGCTGGCGCTTGCGCTGTTCTGCCAGCCCTCTCCGTCAGGGCCCTACCGCCCGCCCAGGCTGGCGACAGGAGTGCTCGGGGACCCGGGGGTGGCGGAATGGTGGCCGACCTCGCAGCCCAGGGCGGGAGGCACCCTCCAGGCCCGTTGGCGATTGGCGCCCCGCCCCCGATCCCGCTTGACGCTCACAGGGACGCCGCCCCGGAGGCTTCAGGGCCCGGGGCCCGCGGTCCCTTGGCCATCCCCCCCTGCCCGCCCACGGGCCTCTAGGCGCAGCCCAGCCGCAGTCCTGGCCGGCCCTCCTGCCTGACAGCCGTTGGCCCGAAGCCACTGGGAGCCACCTTTGAGTCGGCACGGCCCCTCAGCCCCAGCAAGGCCACCCTTGCCCCCACGGCACCCGCCGAGCACAGGACCCCGCGCCCTGGTGTCCGGCAGGCCCGGGGAACCGGCCCCGGCCCCCGCTCCCGCTCCCGCCCCCGGCCGTGGCGAAACAGCGGATGGGGGCCTTTATCCGGAGAGAGCTGTGGAGAGCCACACCGGCGGACAGGTGGCGGCGTCGGGGCTGGGCGTCGGTGGGGGCGGCCAGGTGCAGGTCGAGGGGCTCGCGGGCCGCACGGACGGCACCCGGGCCCGCGGCGGAGTCTGGGTCCGGGCCAGCCACCCCGGGAGCATCTGGGGTGCGGCCGCCTTGTAGGGCCGCCTTCTGGCCGCATGGAGCGCCCCCTCTGGCGCGCTGTGCTGGGAGGGGCCGGAGGAGGTGGGGCCTGCAGCTGTGCCCGGCGGGGGGTGGAGCTGGCGGCCACCGCCACGGGGCGTCTAAAGGAGAAGGCGGAGCCGCAGCGGGAGGCAAAAAGCCTACAGCACCCAGTATTCCCAGGCGGTCTCCCATCCAAGTACTAACCGGGCCCGACCCTGCTTAGCTTCCGAGATCAGAGGAGATCGGGCGCGTTCAGGGTGGTATGGCCGTAGATGGGGGCAGGGGATCATTTGAAGGGGGTCTTGAAAGGTAAGAGTTCCACAGTGGCGACAGGGCATTCTGTGCAGAGGAAACAAGATAGCCAAAGATCTCTATCCATTGACCTTGCTCTATTTTCTTCCAGCATTTAGCACCATCTGAAATTATATTTTTATCTAGCTTCTCGTTGTTTATTTTCTGTCTCCCCCATGCACTCTAATTCTCCAAGTGCAGGAAGCAGGTCTATCCTATGTGCCCAAAAGAATTCCTGGCACATGGTGGGTGCACAGTACATATTTGTAGCATGGATGAATCAGTAGGCAGTCCAAGCAAAAGGGAGAAAACGGGATTTGATGAGATCTATAAGTACTTATGTGGTTTCATTTCAACTTCACAATTCTACTTCCTAAGAAAGATGTCATTATCTCCGTCTTACAAATAAGGAAACTGAGGTAAGACAAAGGCAAGCAACTTGACAAAGGTCACACACCCAGTAAAAGGTAAAGCTGGCATTGAAGCCTAAGCTAGCAGGTTCCAAAGTCTGGACTGTACCACAGGAAGAGGCTAACAAAGGCCTGAACTAAGTAAAGCCGTGGGAAGGGAGTCAGAGAGAAGAGTTCATGCTTAAGAGTTGCTGGGCTTAATAAAATGGACCAGACGTGGCCACAGACTGAAAGAGTCCCCTGCAGATTCATCTCCATCTGAGCCGCTCGTCCTGACCTCCTTCTCAATCTCATGGGGATGACAGAAAAAACATGCAGCATTGGCCACTAACTAGCTGTTTAACTTTGGAAGCCTTAGATATCTAACTTCTCCAAGCATGTTTCCCCCACATGAAAAAAATGGTGACAGATACTAGGTTTACGGTGGTTATGAGATGATGCAGATGAAGCCCCCAGGACAGTTCCTGGCCCATAGTAGGTGTTCAATAAATATTAACTTACTTCTCTTTCCCCATGGCCTCCTGCTATCTTTTGGTCTGGGAAATACTATTCCCAAGAGGAGGACCAAAGAGGGAGGAAGTGTTAGGAGGGCATCTGCTCTGGGGCAGGTATGGAAATGGATAGTCTCAAGAAGGTAGTGAGTGACAAGCCAGGCCTGGAAGAGGTGGGTGGATAAGAGGCTAGGAAAGTACCCAGCAGTTTTCTCTATGAGGAAAACTCTGACCCCCCCTATAATGAAGGCTCAGACAAGCAACCAGAATTCCAAGTCATGTGCCCAATCTTTTCTCTGCACAAAAGGTGTAGCCAGAGCTTGGTGAAGGGGAAGCAGGGGACCATTTGACTTGGGCCTCATACGTACAAATTTGGTTGGATTCCCAAAGGAAGTTATTCATCAAGTTATTATAATTTGGGGTGTTTAAAATGTTAATTTTTAACAGTTATCTGTGAGTTTAATTATGGATTGCACCTAGTAGTGATTTTCCATTTCTTAAAACGTAATGTACACTGCTCTATACAAACTGTTTCCTGAAATAAACATGTTATTTGTGGACTCATTTTTAAAAGGGGTTAACTTATAAACAATTAAATTATACCACAAGTTTTTGTAACTGTCTTTGAATTTTCACATTTCCTATGTGTTGGAATTGTTTCAAAAAGAAGAAGAAGAAAAAAAAGAGGCTTGGATTTCTGGGTCTCTTCAGCTCAAGAGGGCACAGGGCAGTGGCAGCCCAGAGGCAGCCAGAGGGGAGGTGAAGAGCCTGTTACTGAACTTGTTTACAGCACCACTTGGTGTTTATAACTCATTAAAATGTCACACTTCCTTGTCCTTAAGCCCTGGAATTTGCTGAGTAAAATCCCCACAGCTATTTTCTGAAGCCGTCTCTCTCAAAATTTCTTTTTCACTCACTTAAAAAGAATAAGGCTTATAGGCAAGAATAACCCAAAACAGAAGTTGATGCCCCACGACTTTCCTTTGTTTTCTTTTAGCTTTGTGCTGTGGGACGGAAGGTCTGTATGTAATACTAGTTCAGACTGACTGAGCAGTGACTATGTGCCAAGCAGTTCTAAGTACCCTGCATGGATTAAGTAACTTAATTATTATAACAACTCTAGAGACAGGTATTACTATTACCATAAGCCCATTTTACAGATGTGGCTACTGAGACACAGAGAGTTTAAGGAATTTCATAAAAATCACTAGAAAGTAGCAAAGCAAAGATTTGAACCCAGACAGCCTTGCTTCAGTGTCCATGATTTTAAACACTGTTATGCTGCTTTTCCGTGTAGGTGCATGTTTCAAGAAAAGGTATCTTCTTAATTTTTCTTTGGCCTGATATTAAGAATTTAATTTCCCTGGGTAAAGCTCGATGGACCAAGGATAAACAGAGCAGCAAACAAGTTAAAAATATGCCTTCAATAATCATCTGCTATATGAGGCATTAAGCTTCTCAGAAGCCTAGACCGCCCTTTAGAATGTCATACAATCCAGAAGGATGGCATACAAAACAACTTAGTGTTTGTTTATAACAACGCTACCACCACCAAGAAAGCATTATAATCCTCTGTCTTTTTAAGAGTTCAACAATTTCAGATTTCTCCTTTTAAAGGGGTAGTAATAATAATAGCTACAATCGAGTGCTTTTTGTTTTTGTTTTAGAGAAGCATCAACTAGTGAAAAACAATGTGGGTTTGGGGGAATCATACTACCTGGGTTCAGATCCTGTTATTTTTTTAATGAATTTTTATTGGCATATAGTTGCTTTACAATGTTGTGTTAGTATCTGCTGTACAGCAAAGTGAATCAGCTATACATGTACATATATCTCCTTTTTTGGATTTTCTTCCCATTTAGGTCACCACACAGCAATGAGGGGAGTTCCTTGTGCTATACAGTATGTTCTCATTAGTTATCTATTTTATGCATAGTATTAATAGTGTATATATGTCCAATGGAATATTACTCAGCCTTAAAAAGAAACGAAATTGAGTTATTTGTAGTGAGGTGGATGGACCTAGAGACTGTCATACGGAGTGAAGTAAGTCAGAAAGAGAAAAACAAATACCGTATGCTAATGCATATATATGGAATCTAGAAAAAAAAATTTTTAATGGTTCTGAAGAACCTAGGGGCAGGACAGGAATAAAGACACAGGCGTAGAGAATGGACTTGAGGACATGGGGAGGGGGAAGGGTAAGCTGGGATGAAGTGAGAGAGTGGCATGGACATATATACACTACCAAGTGTAAAACAGCTAGTGGGAAGCAGCCGCATAGCACAGGGACATCAGCTCAGTGCTTTGAGACCACCTAGAGGGGTGGGACAGGGAGGGTGGGAGGGAGACGCAAGAGGGAGGAGCTATGGGGATATATGTATACGTATAGCTGATTCACTTTGTTATACAGCAGAAACTAACACACCATTGTAAAGCAATTATACTCCAATAAAGGTGTTAAAAAAAGTATTAAAAAAATAGTGTATATATGTCAATCCCAATCTCCCAATTCATCCCACCACCACCCCTTCTCCCTTGGAACCATACATTTGTTCTCTACATCTGTGTCCCTATTTCTGCTTTGCACATAAGAACATCTATATACCATTTTTCTAGATTCCACATATGTTAATATATATTTGTTTTTCTCTTTCTGACTTACTTCACTCTGTATGATAGTCCTGTTTTTATTTTTAACATCTTTATTGGAGTACAATTGCTTTACAATGTTGTGTTAGTTTCTGCTATATGACAAAGTGAATTAGCTATACATATACATATATCCCCATATCCCCTCCCTCTTGCTTCTCCCTCCCACCCCTCTAGGTGGTCACAACGCACTGAGCTGATCTCCCTCTCAGAGACAACCTATAGGCGACTCAGGGGTCAAGCAGCAGATTGGACCACAAGACCTCTAAGTTGCTACCAAACTGGGGATCTGGACCCATTTCCTAGTTTTGCTTTGAAATACACCTAAAGAAATGAAAAACAGGTGGTCGCCAACTTTCAGAGAATTGAAGTCTGTTTTCTTGCCAGTTATTTTTCTGCCACCATCAGTTTCCATAAACCCTGTGAGGAGACATATGTCCTCCCTCATTCTTATAGATCCAGTTGGATTGGAGATGACGGAAGTGATGGCACAAAGCCAGACACGTCTTAGCGCTCACTCCGCACTGTCACCAAATGGCCAGGCGTCAACCTTGAAGCACAATCTCTATGCTGGTTCCTGCAGAGACAAGAAGAAAGAAGAAAGAATAGGCAGAGCCTTTGGACTTCAGGACTTGTGATCCCATTTTTGTCCTCTGTAGCCAGTTAGGACTCAGCAATACAGCCTGAGGCCAACAATACTGCCTGGCCTCAGTGGCTGAAACAAATGAGGGATTTAGGTTTTCACAGAAAAGTGTGAAGAGAGACCATGCAGAGCTGGGATGCAGCTTCAGGATATGACCTGAGAGCCAGGGTCCTTCTGCCCTTTGGCTCCACCATCTTCTGTGCACAGAGTTCTGTCCTTTAGAGCTTCAACCATCACTTCTGTGTTGCAGGCAGGAAAAAGGGAAGAACAAGAGGAAAAAGTGGTGTTCCTACCAGTTTCAAAGAGCTCTCCTAAGAGTCTGCCCCAAGGTTAGTGCTCTTTTCCCTGGCCACACCCTACCGCAAGGGGGACTGGGCACTTTGTCACCCAATAAAATCCAGGGTCCTCTTACTAGGGAAGTAGGAGGCGAGTACAGGGCAAACAACAGCAGTCTCTTCTACTTTCTCTCATGTCCCTCTGTCAGGATAGTGGAGATTGTACCCCGCTTTCTAAAGATGAGAAAGCTGAGAGGTGGCCAGGAGGACCTGCACAGAGCCACAGTGGGTTGGTGGTAATGTTGGTGTCAGCACCCAGCTCAGGGCTGGTTTTGAAAAATGATGAACACAAAAGGCAGAAATCCATGAACATCTGTGGGCAAACAGCAGCTGTGAGCCCAGGGCCATCTCTGTGGGGAGTCAAACTGACAGATGAGAGGGGCTGCAGGGTGCAGTGAGAATGAGGGCTGCAGGACACAGGGCTCCATGTCATTCCCTGGGTTGGCAAGAGCTAGACAGCTTTGGCCTTGGCTCAGTTGGGAGAACAGATGGGCAGGAATTTGGCACAGCTTCCAAATCAGCCAAGCAGCAAAGACTGCCTTCTTTCCCCTTGTCAGCTGAGGCTACAGCTCCCACCAGTCCCAGCCAGCTGCAGAGGCCCAAGCCTGAAGACCATGACAACTTGGCCCGGACTGTGCCATGCCCCGCCCACTGTGGGAGCCAGGAGGACAAGCAAGTGCAGGTGTTCCGCCCAGCAGTGAGGGTGACACCTAGGTGGAGCTGCCCACCAGGTTCAGATTTCTCTGTGCAGGCCGAGCAAGCCTTGTAGCAATCCAATCTCAGCCCTGACTCCTTTGGCGCATAGGACTCTTAAGTATTGAGACAGCCAGCCCGTTTGATTGAGGTCCAGACCTCTGTTCTTTCTCATGCTCTCACCTCCCACAGGAATGATGGCAACGTGGCCAGAGGTGAAAGGCAAATCCAGGAATTATACTGAAATGCAAGCAATGCAGAGAGAACTCCTTCCCACATCTGAAGAAAGGAGGGTCCTCAGAAACAAGGCAATCGATGAGGGGATAGGAACGCGTGTTCAGCTCAGAAACAGGACATAAAATACATAGAATTTTATTGCAGCTCTGGCTAGAGCATGTGGTATAAGAGGAAGAAATACAAGTCTTTAGAAAGAAATGCACTTTGTGCTGTCATCTAGACGTGGTAGATTCACGTGGGAGGGATGGCTAGGCCCCAAGGAAAGGAGAGGGAGCTGTCTTCTTTTCTCCCTCCAAAGACTACATGAATTTTGGATTATCTGTGTATCTACTCCCAATTCACTGACTCTGGTATTAAAAGCAGACTGAAATTTGTTTAGAATTCTACTTAGCTAGAAAAGTTCTTTTTTTGAATGAGACTGAAATTTGTTTAGAATTGTTTAGCTAGAAAAGCCAGAAAAGCTTTTTGTGAATGGTGCAAGGATGACTACCATGACTCCTTTAAAGAGAGAAGCTGGGAAAGAGATGGGAAGGAGAGGCCGGGCCAGCTATGAGGGCCCCACCCCCAGGAGGATGCTCCCTGAAAGCAGCAGTCTGTGCAGTGCCCACCACACCCCTCCTCCGTGAGGCTCTGGTGCCCTGCAGCCACCTGCAGGTTACACGATGAGGCTCTTCCAATGATTATAAAGAACCCCCAACCCTGCTCCCTTACCCCAGGACTTCTATAATCTTGAGACCCTAGACTCATCAAAGCTACACTCTGCAGCCTGAAGATCTGTTCACGCAGCCAAGGGAAGGCTGGGCAGAAGGCAGCCAGCAGGCTCTCACACCACCTGCCTCCCCTCCTTCCTCAGTGGCTCCCACGAGGGCACAATCAGGGCTGGGAGGCTTCATGAGCCCCCCTTGGCCCTCTGGGATGTGAGGAGTCAGCAGGGATTCATACCCATCCTGCCGGGACCATCTGCACTCAATTATAAGCCCTTTGGAAGCCAGCAGAGGGCTGTTAAGCTGCCGCTGGTTCTCTATGATTAGCTAGTTCTTGTCTTTTGAATACTGCATATGGTGCAGCCAGCTGCAGAAAGCATTCATGACTCAAAGCTTTTTTCCCCTCAAAGAGAAAAGTGCTAAGTTGTTATTACTGTGGGAAGGAAAAAAAAAGTTTAAAACTCTTACTTTCTGGTTAAGTTCCTCTTCCTACCCTAAAATTCTACCTCTTCCCAGGATTAGGACCATTCCTTTGTCTATTTTCTACCAGCACTATATAGGTACTTGCTTGCTGAAGATGAGCCTTGCTAAGAAATATCAAGATTGTGTATAATTCCAGCTCAGGTGTTATTATCTGTGGTCCAATAGACCCTCTTCTCTCCCTTATTTTGTGTGAGAGACCTGACGTTAAGGCATGCTTTTGATGAAACCACTCCAAAAAGTCAACTCTTTGCAATCAACTCAGGAGCCAGGGCCACTGCTGAGGCTTACCTTCTTTCCCAGGTGCTGAGCCAGGAACAGAAGCAATACTGCTTGTTTCGCACTTGAAACCCTCAGTGTTATCTGTAGGCGAGAAGCAGTTAGCTGGCTACAAGCTAGCATTAAAATCAGTAGGGATGCTTAAAAAAACATGTATTTCTGGGGCTATACATAGACTTGAAATCCAGGCTCACATGTGAGTGGAGGTCCAGAGAAGATGGAGATTTGAGAGTCTTGTGAATAGTGATAATGAAAGCCATGAATTAGCTACAATTCACAGGGAAAAGAATATGGAAATAGAAGATGGGGGTAATCAGAGTCCCTTCTTCCTCCTATCTCTGAACTAGGCAAATAACTCGTTTCTTTTCTCATAATACACAGGCTCTATGGTAAACACAGCACAAATATGCCAATAACCACAGGGCACTCTATGGATAAGACAATTCTTTGTAGAGTGGATACATGTATATGTATAACTGATTTGCTTTGCTGTACACCTGAAACTAATGCAACATTGTAAATCAACTATACTCCATTTTTTTATTATTTTTTTTATTTTGGCATAGACAGCACACATTGTTTTTTTTTTTTTTTTTCCTTGCGGTACGCGGGCCTCTCACTGTTGTGGCCTCTCCCGTTGCGGAGCACAGGCTCCGGACGCGCAGGCTCAGCGGCCATGGCTCACGGGCCCAGCCGCTCCGCGGCATATGGGATCCTCCCGGACCGGGGCACGAACCCGTATCCCCTGCATCGGCAGGCGGACTCAACCACTGCGCCACCAGGGAGGCCCCAACTATACTCCATTTTAAAAGTATATATTTAAGAACATGTTCTTTGTACCGTGAGTTTGGCTGGCTTAAGCCTATAAATTTGCAAAACTTTAGGAACCCATCTATATATGGAATGAATAGTTCTACTCTCCATGTTGAGAGACAAATAAAAATGCCTATTTAAATATCTAGCAGGAAAAGTACCCCAAAAGTGATTTCACTTTTTTTTTTTTTGATGAGCAATTTTAAGCATGTCCAAGAGGAAGAAAATCTGTACCAATATGGGTTGTTCCACTGAGCCTAATGGGAGCCACATGTCTCACTATCTGAGAAGGGAGTTACAAGTTTGGAAAGGGAGAAAACAAAAGGAACCCTGTGTTGTCAGTCTGAAATTGGAGGTAAGGTGTAAATTCATGGTTTTCAATATATGGATACAGAAATAAATTTAGATGTCATGGGCACATAGGTATGTGTATACATATACACGCATGCAGATATTCCCAAACTCTGACCACTGAGATGGCCTGGGACCAGTGGCTCCACAACAGTACTGGGTACACTTAGCACTCAAATCTTCGCTTCAAGATAATTTTCCACTAAAGAAAGCAGGGCTGGAATAGGGAAAGTACAAGACAAACTTGGAATGTCTTATAGTGTCAGAAAATAAAGAAATGCCCAAGTTAAAGGGGGATGTGTCAAGAAGACACAGGAGTCAGCTGGAAGGTGTTCCTGCTGGCCACATCTGAGACCATTTAAGCATCTAAAGGAGTAATGATAATAACCAATTACAACCCATTGAATAAAAACTGAAGAATCCATACTTGTAATATTAATATAAATTAATAAAGGGGGAATGAGTGATTCTATAGTGGAAAAGTCTGGCAAGCACCACCTTAAACAAGTGGTCAGTTAGTGTCATAATGATGGGACAGGTGGAAATCATGCACCGCTTGAAGAGATACAGCAAGGAAGACGCAGCATTGCTTCTATGCTGCTCCTGCCAAAGATGCATAAACTAAACCTAACCTAACCTAATCTGACAGGAAACACCATCCAAAGTAACTGGCCTGCAATCTTCTGAAGTGTCAACGTCCATTACTCAGCCATAAAAAGAAATGAAATTGAATTATTTATAGTGAGGTGGATGGACATAGAGACTGTCATACAGAGTGAAGTAAGTCAGAAAGAGAAAAACAAATACCGTATGCTAATGCATATATATGGAATCTGAAAAAAAAAAGGTTCTGAAGAACCTAGGGGCAGGCTAGGTGGACGGAGACATAGAGAACGGACTTGAGGACACGGGGCGGGGGAAGGGTAAGCTGGGACGAAGTGAGAGAGTGCCATGGATTTATAATACACTACCAAGTGTAAAATAGATAGCTAGTGGGAAGCAGCCACATAGCACAGGGAGATCAGCTCAGTGCTTTGTGACCACCTAGAGGGGTGGGATAGGGAAGGTGGGAGGGAGACGCAAGAGGGAGGAGATATGGGGATATATGTATAGCTGATTCACTTTGTTATAAAGCAGAAACACACCATTGTAAAGCAATTATACTCCAATAAAGATGTTTAATTTTTTTTTTTAATTTAAGAATTAAAAAAATAAAGTGTCAAGGTCAAGAAAGCCAAGAAAAAGCTGAGGTACCATTCAGAATAAAGGCCACTACAGAGACATGACAACTCAAAGCAGTATGTAACTCTGAACTGCATCCTTTTGCTATAAAGGTTATTATTGGGACATTTGGCAAAATCTGAATGGGGCCCAAGGATTAGTGGCAATTTCCTGATTTGACGGTTGTTTTGAGGTTACATAGAAAAATGTCCTTGTTTACATGAAATACATACTAAATTCAGGAGTGATTTTTAGGAGTGACAGGCCCAGCAACTTGGCAATTTATTTTCAGATGATTCAGGTTCTGAATTGGTAATTTTTCTGTCTGAGAATAGTTCATTTTTTTTTTTTTTTGGCCACGCTGTGCAGCTTGCAGGATCTTTGTTCCCTGACCAGGAACTGAAACTGGGCCTCGGCAGTGAAAGCGCCGAGCCCAAACCACTGGACCGCCAGGGAACTCCCTAAAAATGTTTTTAAAAGTGTAACTTCTTTTCCTTTTTATGTTATATGACTTAAAAAATGACTATAGCAATGAAGACAGTGATGTTGACGATGAATTTGCGACATCAAGAATTTCATAAAATTATTTCTTGAAATAAGGTAGAAATTAATGTTATTTTATATAATGTGATTTTTAAGTATATATTTTCATTAAAACATTCAGGAGTTAAAAAAAGATCAGTGAACGAATGTGCTCTTCTAGGCTGAATTAAAATAGAATATTTAAGGTTTAAAAAAGTTTGGCTGGGGAAAAATAACAGGTTTGCAAAACCTTTGCGATCCAAAACTAAGATGATATTCAACAGCAAGAAGTATTCCAATTTCTCATAACCAGTTCTCACAAGCAAAGAAATGCATGCCTCACTTTAAGAAGGTGTCCAATAGAAACAGGCAAATCTGAAAGAGTTTACCAAGTGTAATAAATTAGAGGTGAAATCACAACAAAAGAATTTATGGCGTACAAAAAAATTCACAAGTAGAAGATTCCTTCTATCAACTTCTCAGAGTTCCATGAGCTCTCCCCTGACCTCTGAAAGATGGGTTTTACCAAAATCTGGTTTACACGGAACTTTTCAGGTATATATGGTCTGAAAAGAAAGAAGTATCTGCTAAGAACCTGCCTGGTGCTCCTTCCTTGTTGCAGCCCTTCTTTGTGTAAGTGATCAGAATCAGGTCCAAGAGACACAGAATCAAGCATGACATATCACACCAAACACCATTTCCTGTCCAACCAATTCTCATCTCTCTCCAGTAATGAAGAGGTGGACGTTCTTCTTGGACTGCAGCATCTGTGCAGCCCGCTCCACCCCGACCACAGCAGACAGCCTCTGGGCATCGTACTTGGAGTAGAGGACAGTGCAGGTCCAGGCAGCTTCCTCTCCTCTGGTGGTGGCTTGCAGCATGTTATAAACTTCACTGTAGAAGTGGGGATATGTTGGCAGTTCATAGAAAATCAGGTTCCTGATGCCTTTTATTGTGTATCTGTTAGAAGGAGAAAGAGAGGCTATGTCTACATGAGAAATTTTATGGAAAAGCCACCAAGGAGTTTTACAGGGGCATAGTCACTCTCGCTATTTCATGCAAGGAGAAAGACCATGGCACAAATAACACACAGACCAAAAGTTACTCTAATTTGAGCTGGAGGGGCTCATTTTTTGTGACAGTGTATTTGAATTCCTAATGTTTGGCTTAAGATAATGATAAAATGAATTTGCACTTCTTGAGCCTAATCTGAGCAGACTGAGGTAGGGTGGGGAAGAATAGTAGACAAGGATTAGAAATCTGTCGCAGAAAATTTGAAAAGCAGGCATTTCCAATTTAACATTATCCTTATTATAATCAGGCAAAACAGTGTTCTGTAATGGAGATGAGGTCAGACCAGACCCAGTACATAAAATAAACAGCATAAACTGTAAATGCACTCCCATTAGTCTTTTCTTGTCATTCTGTAGACATGTTAACTCCATGGCAGATGTCCCAAGTTCACCCATTTACAAAATCCTGCCCGAGGACCCATTAGGCATTATGGGAAGTCAATTAATTTCAACAGCTTCCTTGCTTCTTTCCCTGCTGCACAGAGCTGCATGGTGTGGGGGGGGTGCAGACCCTAGGGACTTACCTTACGGTTCAGGTTGAGATCAATCATTCCCTCTTGGGCTCCATGACCAAAGATTTTATACGTTGACAAGGTTCTGATTTTTCCTGTTAGACTCTCATACAGGGCTGATGTCAGACTCCCTCGGGAATTTTATTTTATTCATGGACGGTAAGTTTTCCTTGTCTTTTTATCCCTTGGCTCATCCTGATCTCTCTGGAGACCCTCCTCTCCCAAAATATAACTGCAGTCCATTACTTGGATCAGCTTTCCACATCCTCTTTCCATAAAGGAATTTTAATGGCTAAAGATGTTGAAAAAAAACAGTTCTGCCTCAGTAGTTATCAAAACAAACAAAAACAAACACAGAGTTCCATTTCTGCTTAGTATGTAGAAAACTCAAGAGAATACTGCTCCCATGCTAACAAGAAAAAGATAATCTACAACAGTGTTCCTTTTCCTGAGCCTAGACAGCTGATGTCACAGGGCAACCAAGTGAACCGATTCAACGGTGCCCTGGTGTGTGTTTAACAACTGATTCTCAGTGGGGGAGGATAGGTGCTGATTTGAAGCATTTGCCAATTTCTGTGGTGTAAATACTCCATTTCAAGCTACCAGTGTCATGTTGCTGAACTTGGAACTGGGAAGAGATGTGCAACCATACCTTAAGAGCTGGTATGAGCCAGCTTCAGCCCATCACTGACTGAATTCCAAAGAGTGACAAGATGGTCTGAAGAAAGACAGGACATATGAACCACTTCACCTTTGGCAGAGCACAGTGGGGAAGAGGGCAGCTGCTAAGAAAGTGGGTAGGAAGAAAAAAGCTACACTTTTAACAAGTTCTTAAAGGGCAATTATGGGCTTGCATGACAGTTCAGAATCCCTGGGATTCCCAGACACTCCTTTACTTCACGGGCTTTTCCAAAGGTCTCCACTGGGAGCCCTGGAAAGACTGGAGGCAAGGCAGAAGACCTGAGAGACCCCGATGGTGGTGCAGACATGAAAACATACTCTCTTCCCAGAGCCATGTTGTATATGAAGCTAAAGCCTGAAGCCAGTGAGGGGGCAAAGGTCAACTGCCAGGGTGGAGTCAGAAGCAGCAAAACTGTGTGCCCTAAGGGAGGAGCATTAACCCCTCACCCCATCCCTCCCCACCACAGGACTTACATCCAATAAAAAGAGCAGTCTGGGGAAAGGGGAAAGGGCATGAAGACTGGGGAAAGGGCATGAAGCCTGTTCAGCCCAAGATCCTGCACTGATGTAAGCAGATGTTTGCCACCACTGCAGAGATGCAGGGAACTCTTCCCCACCAAGACCCCTTGTAGAACAAGGCAGAGGCTGGCCACCATGGAGGGTGGTGCAGGAGCCCTGAGAAAGCGCCAGCTCCAAAGCCCAGGATGGACAGAACCTGCCTGCATCTGAGCTGGACCAGGAGGAGAACAACTGCCCCACTTCAAGCCTTAGGGGAGGAGCGAGCAGGAGCAGCCTGCTGCTGGGGGAGGGGCCGGAGCGTGGGAGAGGCTCTCCCTCGGCACAGGGGTGCAGGGCATGGTGAAAGCTGAGAGGGGAGCAGGACACTGAGACAAGGCCCTCCAGCACTGGGCCCCACAGTGGGCCACTGTCTGCTGGAGGAACTGGCAGTTTGTGGTAAATAGAAGGCAACTATGGTAACAACCAAATCCTAACTAGATTCACAACTGCCACACTAGTGGCCTGACAGAAGAGGCGTCCAGGCCAACTACTTACTCAGGCACTACATTCAACTGACAATTACAAAAAACACAGAAAAGCAAGAAAAAGACATTAAAACCATGAGGTGTCATTTTGACTATCAAGTCACTGGAAAAAAGGAGAATTTACAGAAATATTTACAGAATTTACAGAAATAGACTAATGGAGTATAAATTATTGTGAGTGTGTATTTCACCGGGGAGGGGAGAAGATGGGAGTGGCAACACACAGCAAATTTTAGACTGGGTACAGCTTTTGAACAAATAAGTTTTCCTTTCCAAATTTATCCTAAGGAAATGCCTAGGCAACTATGCCATCAACTACGCGTATGGATGCTCTTGGCATTATTGTATATAATAACAGAAAACAACAAATCAATATGCCCATTAAAAGGAAACTGGGTTAATTATATACCCATACAATGTAACACTATGCAACCATTAAAAAGGATGCTATACACACCTTAAAGATTACTTATAATTACACAGAAAAGGTATTTTTACAATGTAAAGATTTAGCAGACCTACCTTGACCAAGTGATTACATTTAGTATCACCAAAAATGGGATAAACTGACACCCTGGGCCTCTTGAGGAGATGCAGGGGGAAGTACACAATATCCTCTATGTAGAATTCTTACTAAAATAATGTTTAAATCTTTGGTCCCCGAACTCTGATGCTCACTGGATCACCTATTTGTTTTTTAAAAGTACCTGTAATTGGTCCCCATCCCCAAACACCATGATTTAATTGATACTGGGGTATGACCATGGCATTCAGATTTTTAAAAGCTCCCCAAGGGGATTCTAATATGTGGCAAAGTTTGGGAACACTGATCTAAATAATAAGAAAACGGCCAAATCCAGATGTGGGACATTCTACAGGAAACTGGACTGGACTCTTCAAAAAATATCAGTATCACAGCAAGAAACAAAGGCAGAGAATTATTCTAGATCAGGGTTTCTTAACCCTGGCACTACTGCCATTTTAAGGCAGGTAATTCTTTGTTGTAAGGGCTGTCCTGTGCACTGTAGGACGTCTAGCAGCACCCAGGCCTTGACCCGCTTGAACCACTAGACCACTAGAATAACCCTCCAACTGTACCAACCAAAAATGTCTCCAGATAGTTCCAAATGTCCCTTGGGGAGCAAAACTGCTCCTGCTTGAGAACTGCTAAAATAGACTAAAGAAACATGTCACGCAAATGCAATGTAGGATTCTTAACTAAATCCTGGATTGGGGTCGGGGGGGTGGTGAGAAACAGCTGTAATAGTCATTTTGGGAACAACTAGGAAAATTTGCATACAGACTAAATATTAGATGGTATTACTGCAGTAATGTCAAGTGGTATGTTAATGGTGTTGTGGTTAGATAAAAGAATGTTGTTTTTAAGCTCTACAGGCTGAAAGATTCAGGAGTTAAGTGTCATGAAGCCTCCCATAATTTACTCTCAAATGGTTCAGGAAGAAAAAATAAGAGATGTGAGTGGAAAGAGAGAAGGAGAGACAGAGAATGTGGGTGCATGAGAATGTGGCAAAATGCTAACAGCTAGTGAAGCCTAAGTGGAAGGAGTTAGAGATGTTCACTGGGATAGTCTTACAATGTCTTTTGAAATGAAATTTTCCCAAATAAAAAGTTGGAGCAGGGGCAGGATATAGTAGAACTATATATATATTAACTTAAAAATACATCCATAACATACAAATATATATCAAAATGCTAACTTATTTAAGCTTTTTTTCAATAAGCACATAAAACATTCAAGATAAAAGAAAAAAAATCCAAATGTGTACACTGTGATCCCAATTTTGGTGTCCTTTTTAAAATGCCTGTGTCTGTGTGTGTGTGCACGTGCACATGTTTTTTACATCAAAGAGACACGAAAGAAATACACCAAAATGGGTATTTATATCAGTAAGATTATAGGTGATCCCATTTTTTTAACCTAGATTTTCTAGGTTCTCTACAATAATTGTGTAATACTCTTATATAATGAGAGTATTTTTAAAGCAAAATAAAACAACAAAACCAATTCCAATAGGTATTACATTTAAAACCCAAGAAAATCTCTCTTAGTACCAATTCGTGCACAGTAGAGACTAGGCATCTCCTGGAAATAAGAGCACGTGACCAGAACCTCTTCAGAGGGGCAGTTAGTAACAATTCCCATGACCTTCTGCACCTCTTCCCCTGCCTTCCTCCTCTCCTGTATGTGCTTTGGGTCTTCGGTGACCCCTACAAATATGGCGTAACACTGTGACAGGACCTAAAACTAAGGACATTCCCGATGTCTATGTTACCTGACAACTGTTAAAGATAAATGAGGCAACCACAACTGACTTGCAAGGCTGGCTCCTGCATACAGTCTATAAAGATGAGGTCTGTTACTTCTATAACTGGGGTTCTCCCTGGGGCAGGGAGCACTCAGAAACACCCCACTAGCGTTTCCCACCTCCAGAAATCCTACCTCCAGAGTTTCTGATTGCCCCCTGCTTAAGAATCCTTCCTGTGCTAACCCACTGATAATGCTCAGAGAAAGAACTGTGAACTGTCCTCCCCTCAGGAGGGCCATCATGACCAAATGCCCATCCCATCCTAAGATTCTACTGGTTTCATCTCCCCAGAGAAAACAAATCCTCAGGTTGAAAGTTTTTTGCTAGCTCACAAATGAACTGCAGTATGTCTAACATGGCCTACTTCCATAGAGAATATAAATACAGAATTTTAAAGCTGGATACTAGAGTGTAAAATACATGTACTTTTCCCAAGGTCAAATGAAAAAATCAAATCACAAAGACACTGCAGATCAAAATACCCATCATCACCTTGGTGACCTCTCAAGCAAAAAAATCTATAGCTGGGAACCTTGAGATAATTGGCAGTTGCAGATTATCTCCATTCAACTTAAACACCCACTAACCTGGTCCAGGGTACAAAGCTAATGGCACGTGTTCGGTTTGTCTTTATAGTGACTTTGGGGACAAAACTGTTTGGTCAATAAATGAACAGTGTAAGACAGAAGACTGTCCTGCCTACTTAAGAGAAAGGGCTCCTTTGACATCATGCCCTCTCCTTGAAAAGTTGCTACTTGAGAGCAGTCCTCATCCCAGCTTAGTTCACACTTGCTACAGACAATCACGCTGGGAAGTTTTCCAATCCATCCACTTCATTTAAAGGACTTGCTTTGATGTATCAAGCTTTTGGAAAACTAAGGGTTCTTTAGACCTGCTGAGTGCAAACTCCCCCAAAATACCATTTCCAACATGAATGAAAACAACTCACTGGAACAAAGCAAATAATGATGCCAGCAAGAAGCAAACCCTGAAGCCCTTAAATATTCACCTCTAAGCCCCTCACCTTTTGCTTCTCATAAACTTCAAGGAGCCCCTTAGTCCTGGTTCTCCTTGGTGCAGAAGTGTGTGTGCACTGCCTCAGGACAAATGAGAGCTTTCTGAACACTGACCCTGCACTCAACTTCCATCTCCACAGACCACACAGTCCCCAGTGTTTCATCTGTGCTTCTACGACAGGTTCCTCCCCTTCCTGTATTCTGTTGAGAGCTGCTCAACTCTGTAATGTCTTTCTTGAGGGGTATACCCACAGCTACAGGAGGTACCCTAAGTATGGACCCACTCCAGATCTATATACAGGTTATGCTGTAGTCACTCATTCGTTTCTACCACCTTTTCCAACAATGCCCATTTTGAAAGAAAACCAACCAACCAATCAAGAAAAGTCTGTCCAGCCTCCCAAACTCTGGCTTGTCTGCAGGAGGTGAAGCAAGGGAGGACCTTATAACACAGCAAAGCCCACCACGCACTTGGAAGCAGGCCCTCCAGAGAGGACACTTGAAACCTGGTCCTACTTTACCTTTTGTAGAAATGGAAGCGCTCTGTGAGGAGCAGGAACTGCTTCTCTCCTTGAAGGAAGAAGTGTCTGGCCCTGGAGACACCAGACTTCTGGGTGTACTCGCAGATATGAGTGAAGTTCAGTTCCTCCTTCTTGAAGTAATTTCGGAGACGCACAAAGTCAAAGTAGGAGGGGACATAGATAAGCGTGTGAGACATGACTGCATCACGATACTGAGGCAAAATCTTGTTGATGAAAAAGTTAAACCTGATTTGGAAAGGCAAAGGGCAGAGTCAGTGGTCTAGAGGTGAGCCATAGTGTCACTGCCAACTGCATGACCCTGGGCAAGTCACAGTCTCC
The DNA here is from genome assembly GCF_964341445.2 of Mesoplodon mirus. NCBI lineage: Eukaryota > Metazoa > Chordata > Mammalia > Artiodactyla > Ziphiidae > Mesoplodon > Mesoplodon mirus. Next base: position 1,063,723 of record NW_028295808.1, on the reverse strand, counting down.
TTCTACCTCCCCTAAGAGGCCAATTTGGCCTACCTCATTGCAAAGAGATTATGTAAGGATAAAACTTGTTAAGCGCATCAAAAAGTAAGTGCCAACACTATTCATCATAAAGGATAGATGTGATGCTGGTATATCCCAGAGAATTATTCTAGGAAGTACGTAACTGTATCATTCATTCATTCAGTTGTCAATCAGTCAGTCAACAAATAATTACTGAACACCTACCATGTGTTAAGCACCATTCTGCTACCATGGGTCCCCTGACTAAACACAATGAGAAGACGGGGGGAAGTTACACAGAGAATTAGAAAAACAGTTCTTGCCCTGAAGGGCTTAGAATTAAGTTGTTGACATGAGGCATTAAAAAATTAATGTAATTTAAAAATGCCACAGTCTAGGGGAAAGTACCCTTGATTTACTAACCCTGACACTATCAGAACTAGGACAACACACCATTTCTCTGGCCTTCAGTGTCCTCCTCTGTCAATGGCATGATTGGATTCAATTATCTCATTTCATTTTGTAAATGGTAACTAATAAAGCCAACATGGAATACAATTCTAAATTTGAATGCCCAAGTAAAATCCCTCTCTGTGACCCCCAGGGGTCCAATGGGACAGGGGAGGGTACCTGGCATCAATCACTGAAGCTAGGTTCTCAGGTTCCATCCTCTGGAAGACATGTGGGAGCTGCACCAGGACATGACTGATGCAGCCTGTCATCGGGACGTTCCTCACAGCCACCTGCCAGGAGTCAGTGAGAACATTAGGAAGTGAGCTATCCCCATTGTTGACCAAATGCTGTCCTCTCCTTCTGCCTCATGACCCAAACAATACACAATACTTCATGAAAATTCAGAGAAAGAAGGAGAGAACCCACCTGGCCTTGCACATTGACGCAGTACTTGTTGAACACAGAGTTGATCTGGGCATCCTGCAGGGCCCCAAACAGCAGCGTCTGACGATAGTACTTGGACCAATTATTGAGGTTCCACAGGCGCACTCGAGAAAAGTCCACCCCATGTGAGTCCAAGGGCAGCAGGTTCATGTGGTTCATCAAATGCTTTGAGCAGAAATAATACTCCATTAATACTTATTGAACACTTACCTGTTGGGCGTTGCTAACCTTTCTATAAGCCCATCATCTTATTTAACCCCATGAAGTAGATACTATCATCTCCCAAATTACAACAAGAAAACAGGCTCAGATGGGTGAGTGACTTGCCCATAGTCAAGCGAACAAGAAGAAAAGCTCAAACTGGCCACCTTGTGGATCTTTCAAAAAGGATCAAGATGCTACCTATACAGAATATTTCTTTTCAAGGAAATTCTGAAATGCCACTCTGGTGACTCTATAAGCAACTCAGTTCCAGACTTGGACGAGAAGAGAAATGACACGGAAAACAGAGCTGCTGTCCTTCCATGACTTGGTTCCCAAAACGTTAGAAAATTGCCTGAATGACTACATGTGCCTTTTGCTCAAAATAAAGATGACTCAACCATTGACATGCCTTTTCTATTTTAATCATATTTTTACCTTGTAATGTATATTGAAGGGTCACAAGTACTATAAGTTTATTCCCTACTTTATAAATAAGTACTCCCCTTTATCTGTCCCAAACTTACTCCAAGTCCTGGGGTTGTAGAAAAGGTAAATTCTCACATGCCTTATAAAAATAAACCTATAGTTCTGTGATGAGGATTGTTCCAAAGCACAATCCTAAACCCCAAAACATTGCAGCGTATGTTGAGAGGGAGAAAAAAAATTATAGTACAAATTACAGTAGGGGGACAAAAACATCTTACATTTCTCTGTAAAACATCACAAATTAAGAAATCATGAGCAATGTTTTCCCATCTCCACTGAAGACCAAACAAAAGAGAACGAGCATAAATAGGAGGAACTATTTTAGATAAAAACATTCCTGGTGAGGAGGGATTTCAACCAACCAACTAACCACACTAAACTGGTCTATTACTAGAAGCAACTTTTAAGGGGAAGAAATCTTTTCTGGAGATTTGAAAATGTTGACAAGAATTTTTATCTTTCTGGATACTTTACTGACCAACTTGTGGGTAGAAGAGGGGACAACATTTCCCATTTTCAAATTGGAAAATGTGGAATATTTCCATTTCCAAGCTGAGTTTTAATCTGGACTTTAATAACCATTTCAGACTCAAACCACTGAGCTTCTTGTCTCTAAATGTTAATGACCAGCATTACCAAGACATGCTCCCAGTTCTGCATCAGGTAAATGTCAGTTTGATCAATGATGAGAAGCTCAATAGAAGACAGAAAGTCAAAATCTCTCTTCTTCTCTCCTTCTCCACCAATGATGGTCCTCAAGCCCAGAGGGGAGGCAATGAGGATGTCTGACGAATAGAAGGGGGCATAAAGTCGGATGCTTCTCTGCAGTATTGCCACTCCTATACACAAAACAGCCAAGCACACATCAGTTCATGAGTCACCACCATTAGCTTCCACCCTCTCAAACTGCAGCCTCCCCTTGTACCTTCCACATCTTCCCCTTTGCATGTAATTGTGCTCAAACTGCTTTAATTATTAAAATCATCATCGTCATCATCATCATCCCTCCTTTGCATCTACGGTCCCTTCTAGCTCCCACCCTCTTCTTTTCCTTCACTGGCAAACCTTCCAAAAAATTATCTCTACTTTAAAATCTCCCACTCACTCCTTAATGCACTGCAATCTGCCTCTGAGTCTCAGGACACCACTGAAATGACTCTTGCCAAGGTCACCAACAGCTCTCAGTTACCAATTCAATGGCACTTTAGTGTTTCTTGTCACGAATGCATAAGCACACCCTCCTTGAAATGTTCTTTTCCTTACTGGTGGTTTCTATCACTTTAACACTTACTTCTCCTATTACTGACCTGGTCCTTATCTATTTTTCCATATTCAAAGAGCTCTTCAACAAATCCCTGGATTCACCCACAAGTTCTCTTTCACTCTACATAAAGCTTTGGATAAATATATTCACTAATTATGGCTTTAACATTATCATCACAAAAATTTATATTTCCTGCCCACATCTCTTTCCTAAGCAACAAGTAGCAGTCTGTAAAGAGCCCAGATCATATGTGAAGGAGATTCACTTGCTAATCTTAAAGCATCTACCAGAGGGGCAGAAGTTGGCTGGGACTCTCTCTGGGGACAGAATGCTAGCAGATGCCATTTTTACAAATTCCCTCTACCTTGATGGCACTGGTGGGTGCCACTTTTTTGCACTCTCACTCTAAGTTGCTAACAGTGGTGGTGGGTGAGTACCCCCTACCCCACGGCCCTGCACTGCTTGTGTGCAGCACTGACAAACATGGACAACGAGCAGCCACAACTACCCCATCTCATGCCACTCGCAGGACACGACCTGAGGCAACAATCGCACGTAGCCCACACAGGGGACACTCCTTGAGCACCAGGCTCAGGCAGATGGGGGTGGGACTGCATTTCTAGACTCCATGGGAGTGAAACAAACAGAGAGAGTTTATAAGACGACCAAGAACTAGGAAAAAGTTAAAAATACAGTTCATCTCCCACACAGGGCCACTCCTTCAAGACGGGGCAATAACTGGTTTTGCATAATACACAGAAACAAACACGGAGAGTCAAGCAAAATGGGGAAGCAGAGGAACATGTTCCAAATGAAGGAACAAGATAAAACCCCAGAAAAAATATTTAATGAAACAGATGTAAGTGATTTATCTGATAAAGAATTCAAAGTCATAGTCCTAAAGATGCTCACCAAACTTGGGAGATGAATGAACGAACACAGAAACTCAAGAAAGAGACAAAATATAAGAAAGTTCTAAACAGAACTCACACAGCTGAAGATTATAATAATTGAACTGAAAAATACACTAGAGGGAATCAACAGCAGACTAGATGGTAGAAAAGAACAGATCAGTGACCTGGCAGACAAGGTAGTAGAAATCACCCCAACAGAGCAGCAAAGAGAAAAAATATTTTTAAAATATGAGGACAGTTTAAGGGAACTGTGGGACAACATCAAGTGTACTATCATCGGTGTTAAGGGGTCGCAGAAGAAGAGAGAGAAAGGGGCACTAACATCCACATTATAGGGGTCCCAGAAGGAGGACAGAGAAAGAAAGGGGCAGAAAAATTATCTGAAGAAATAATGGCTAAAAATGTCCCTAACCTGGTGAAGGAAACAGACATTCAGGTCCGGCAAGAACCAAGAGTCCCAAACAAAATGAACCCAAGGAGATTCATACCAAGACACATTATAATTAATATGTTAAAAGTCAAAGGTAAAGAGGGAATCTTAAGCAGCAAGAGAAAAACAACTAATTACAGACAAGGGAATCCCCATAAGAATATCAGCTGGGGTGGGATGGGGAGAGTGGGAGGGAGGGAGGTGCATGAGGGAAGGGATGTGGGAACAGATGTATATGTATGACTGATTCACTTTGTTATAAAGCAGAAACTAATAAAAAAAAAAAGAATATCAGCTGATTTTTCATCAGAAACTTTGTGGTCCAGAAGGGGATGGCATGATATGTTCAAATATGCTGAAAGGAAAAAACTTCCAACAAAGAAGGAAGGAAATAATAGAAGTCAGATGAGAAATACTGAATAAATGAAATGGAGACAAAAAAAAAAGATCAATGAAACTAAGAGCTGGTTCTGTGAAAAGATAAACAAAATTAACAAACCTTTACTCAGACTCAATAAGAAAAAAAGAGAAGGGGCCCAAATAAAATCAGAAATGAAAGAGAAGTTATAACTGACCCTACAGAAATACAAAGTATCATAAGAGACTACTACGAACAATTATACACCAACAAGTCAGATAACCTAGAAGAAATACATAAATTCCTAGAAACACACAATCTTCTAAAACTGAATCATGAAGAAACAGAAAATGTGAATAGATCAATTACTAGTAATGTGATTGAATCAGTAATCAAAAAACTCCCCAAAAACAAAAGACCAGGACCAGAGAGCTTCATGGTAAATTCTACAAAATATTTAAAGAAGATTTAATACCTATCCTTCTCAAACATATTTCAAAAAACTGAAGAGGCGGAAACACTTCCAAACTCATTTTATGAGGCCAGCATAACCCTGATACTGAAACACCACAAAAAAAGAAATGTACAGGCTACTATGCCTGATAAACACAGATGCAAAAATCCTTGACAAATTATTAGCAAACTGAATCCAGCAATACATTAAAAGGACCATACACTATAATCAAGTAGAATTTATTCCAGGGATGCAAGGATGGGTTGACAAAGTGGGTATAGAGGGAATGTATCTCAACATAACAAAGGCATATACGATAAACCCACAGCTAACATCATATTCAGTGGTGAAAAGCTGAAAGCATTTCCTCTAAAATCAGGAACAAGACAAGGATGCACACTTCTGCCACTTTTATTCAACATAGTATTAGAAATCCTAGCCACAGCAACTAGGCAAGAAAAAGAAATAAAAGATACCCAAATTGGAAAGGAGGAAGTAAAACTGACTATTTGCAGATGACATGATACTTTATGGAGAAAACCCTAAAGACTCCACCAAAAAACTGTCAGAACTAATAAATAAATTTACTAATGTTGCAGGATACAAAATTAACAAAAATCTGTTGTATTTATATACATTAATAATGAACTATTAGAAAGAGAAATTAAGAAAACAATCCATTTACAATAGCATCAAAAACAATAAAATACCTAGAAAAAATCTAACCAAGAAGGTAAAAAACTTGTACTTGGAAAACTACAAGGTATTGATGAAAGAAATTAAACATGAAAAAATACACCATGCTCATAGACTGGAAGACTTAGTACTGTTAAAATGTCCATACTGGACACCAAGGGGGGAAACTGGGGGTGGGGGTGGGGGTGTGATGAATTGGGAGATTGGGACTAACATGTATATACTAATATGTATTAAATGGATAACTAATAAGAACCTGCTGTATAAAGAAATAAAATTCAAAAAAAAAGTCCAGACTACCCAAAGAAATCTACAGATTTAATGCAATCCTTATCAAAATACCCATGACATTTTTCATAAAACTAGAATAATCCTAAAATTCGTACAGAGTTGCAAAGGATCCTGAATAGCCAAACTGATTATGAGAAAGAAGAACAAAGCTGAAGGTATAACACTCCCTGATTTTAAACTACACTACAAGTCTACAGTAATCAAAATTGTACGGTAATAGCACAAAAACAGACACAGATCAACAGAACAGAGAGCCCAGAAATAAATCCATATTTATATGGTCAATTAATCTATGACAAAAGAGACAAGAATATACAATGCAGAAAAGACAGTCTCATCAACAAATGGTGATGGGAAAACTAGACAGCTACATGCAAAAGAATGAAAGTGGACCACCAGCTTACACCATCTACAAAAATCAACTCAAAATGGATTAAAGACTTGAACATAAGACCTGAAAACCACAGAACTCCCAGAAGAAAACATAGGCAGTAACTTCCCTGACAACAGTCTTAGCAATATTTTTTTGGATCTGACTCCACAGGCAAGGGCAATGAAACCAAAAATAAACAAGTGGGACTACATCAAACTAAAAAGCTTGTGCACAGCAATGGAAACCATCAATGAACAAAAAGGCAATCTACTGAATGGGAGAGGATATTTGCAAATCTAGTAAGGGGTTAAGTAAGATCCAAAATATATAAAGAACTCATGTAACTCATTATCAAAAAACCCCAAACAGGGCTTCCCTGGTGGCGCAGTGGTTGAGAGTCCGCCTGCCGATGCAGGGGATATGGGTTCGTGCCCTGGTCCGGAAAGATCCCACGTGCCGCAGAGCGGCTAGGCCCGTGAGCCATGGCCGCTGAGCCTGCGCGTCCGGAGCCTGCGCTCTGCAATGGGAGAAGCCAAAACAGTGAGAGGCCCGCGTACTGCAAAAAAAAAAACCGCAAAACCCCCCCCCCAAACAATCCAATTAAAAAATAGCAGAGGGGGCTTCCCTGGTGGCGCAGTGGTTGAGAATCCACCTGCCGATGCAGGAGACACGGGGTCGTGCCCCGGTCCGGGGGGATCCCACATGCCGTGGAGTGGCTGGGCCCATGAGCCATGGCCGCTGAGCCTGCACGTCCGGAGCCTGTGCTCCGCAACGGGAGAGGCCACAACAGTGAGAGGCCCACGTACAGCAAAAAAAGAAAAAAAAAGCAGAGGACCTGAATAGACATTTTTCCAAAGAAGTCGTACTGATAGCCAACAGTCAAATGTAGAGATGCTCAACATCACTCATCATCAGGAAAATGCAAATCAAAATCACAATGAGAAATCAAAACTACAATGAGGTACCATCTCACACTGGTCAGAATGGCCATCATTAAAAAGTCTACAAATAACAAATGCTGGAGACGGTGTGGAGAGAAGGGAACCCTCCTACACTGTTGGTGGGAATGTAAGTTGGTGCAGTCACTATGGAAAACAGTATGGAGTTTCCTTGGAAAACTAAAAATATAATTACCATATGATCCAGCAATCCCACTCCTGGGCATATATCTGGACAAAACTATAATTCAAAAAGATACATGCACCCCTATGTTCACAGCAGCACTATTCACAATAGCCAAGACATGGAAACAACCTAAATGTCCATTGACAGATGAATGGATAAAGATGTGATACATATACACAATGGAATACTACTCAGTCATAAAAATGAACAAAATAATGCCATTTGGCAGCAACATGGATGCAACTACAGATTATCATACTAAGAGGAGTCTGTCAGAAAGAGAAAGACAAATACCATATGATATCACATATATATGAAATCTAAAATATGGCACAAATGAACCTATCTACAAAACAGAAACAGACTCACAGACCTGTGGTTGCCAAGGTCAGGGGTGGGGAAAGGGATGGACTGAGAGTCTGGGGTTAGTTGATGCAAACTACTACCTTTAGAATGGGTAAACAACAAGGTCCTACTGTATAGCACAGGGAACTATATCCAATCTCCTGGGATATGCCATAATGCAAAAGAATATAAAAAAGGATGTATATATGTGTATAACTGAGTCACTGCCGTACAGCAGAAATGAGCACAACATTGTAAATCAACTATACCTACTCCAATTAAAAAAAAAAGAAGAAGAAGAAGAATGTATCAGGTGGCTAGTAAGTGCTGTGATCAAAATGAAATAATATAAAATGATAGGCTGTTATTTTGGAGTTATAAATTCTTACAGCCACCATGTATAATAAGTTGCTATTAACCAAAGCACAGAGAGAAAAAAAACCACAATGAGATATCACCTCAAACCTGTCAGAATAGGTCTTATCCAAAAGACAAGAAATAACAAATGCTGGCAAAGATGTGGAGAAAAGGGAACCCTTGTGCATTGTTAGTGGAAATGTAAATTGGTGCAGCCACTATGGAAAACAGTATGGATGTTCTTCAAAAATTAAAAATAGAATCACCATACAATTGAGCAATTCAACTTCTGGGTGTTTATCCAAAGAAAAAAACCCACTAATTCAAAAGATATATGCACGCCTACGTTCAATGCAACATTTATAATAGCCAAAATATGGAATATGGAAGCAGCCTAAGTGTCCACAAATGATGAATGGATAAAGATGTGGTGTGTACACACACACACACACACACACACACACACACACACAATGGAATATTACTCAGCCATAAATGAATGAAATCTTGCCATCTGCGACAACAAGGATAGACCTTGAGGGTGTCACAGTAAGTGAAATAAGTCAGACAAAGACAAATATCAATAGTATGTGATTTCACTTATATGTGGAATCTAAAAAACAAAAAAACAGACGGATAGATACAGAGAACAGACTGGTGGTTGCCAGCAGGGAGGGCGGGGTTGGAGGGTGGGCAAAATGGATGGGGGAGATCAGGAGGTATAAAACTTCCAGTTATAAAGTGAACAGGTCACAGGGATCCAATGTATGCCATGGGGAATATAGTCAATAATATTGCATTAACTTTGTATGGTGACAAACGGTAACTTTACTTATTGTTGTGATACGTTTGTAAGGTATATAGACATTGAATCACTATGTTGTACACCTGAAACTAATATGTCAATTATATATCAATTAAACAAGAGACTGATTTATCAGCTCCTTGTTGGCCACCTGCATATGTTTAAAACTAACCATAAGCTCTAATCCCCTTGCACGCACACTCCAGCCATCCTAAAGCCTCTGAATCTTAAGTCATGCCGGTTTACTCACCCTGATGCCTCCACACTTGCCGTTTCCTGTCTGAAACTTTTTCTTCCACTCTCATTGCTCCACTTTGTACCTGGCTAAATCTGACTCAGGTTTCAACTTAGTATGGATGGTACCTCCAACAGAAGGCCTTCCCTAACAGTCCTGAGCCCATTTTGAGTAAGGATATTTGCTTTAAATACTTTAACTAGAACACCCACTATCCTCTAACCGTAACACATCTCATCCCATACTGTCTGATTTGTCTTAAGGCTGGACTTGCTTAACAGTAACTTTTAATTCCATATCTCCAGCTTAACAGTGCCTGGCACATAGTAGATGCTTAATAAGTGGTAAATGGGCATATGTGACTAATAAATATTTTCCAGGAACTTTTTCAATGAACAAGCAACCAAGTACATGGGAGCTGAATGACAAACAAGCAAAAATGTGCAAAGCTGGGTGGGAGTCAGTAAGTCCAGAGTGGAGATAATTCAGGTGTGGGCACTCCACATGGCAGGCAGGAGGGAAGTCCATTACGTACAGATGCTCTAGTTTATTCATCTTCCCCAGACTGACCCACCCAGCCCCATCACCTCCAACTCCCCCAAGAAGCCCTGTAGCATTGACTGTGAGCTACCAGCTATAGGCATGCTGAGACATTTGTTATAAACATGCAGGTGCCTTTCATACATGCATTCACAGACACTCCATCCCATTAGCCAAGTATGTACCCCATTAGCCAAGGCAAGACTCTCCCCTGGCAGACGAGTGGTCTCAAATGCATCCTGGTTCTGCTAGGAGGCTGAGACAGTGACCCTCTGAAAGAATGCCTAATTCCAGGCTTCTAGCTTCCAGCTATGTGCACCTCACACCTCAGGTCCCTCAGGGTCTCAGTTTTGACAAGGAGGAATTACCAGTCCTGAAGTGGTCATCGATGTTGCCGACAAATACAGCTTCATAATCCTCAGGCCTCTTCAGGTTGGGTGGTCTCTCCTTGGGATCTGAGCCATACTCTCCATTAAACCTCTTTTTGTTGCTTACAATTATTTTCTTCTTGCTGTCGCCCTCAAGAAGACTGATGAAGAGCTGTACCACCCGCAAAGCAGCTTCCCGGAATGGCACCACTATCAGCACCTGTGGAGGGAGTGATGGGCAGCCTTGGAGGGGCAAGGGGAAGGAAGGACAGCTCGAGGTGAGCCTGCTGGGGACCTAAGGAGCCCTCCGTTCCACAGCCCCTGGCCAAGGACCACATCCGTGTCACCCCCTTTACACAGGACCTGGCTCAGTACTGAAGGCTGAGCATCTTTCCGACCCACAGCACTATGTCCTATGGACTTCAATCTCATGGCTCCTTGGGGTGGGGGGCGCAATTCTTAAGCAGAATGTAGAAATTTTATTATTATTATTTTTTTTTGCGGTACGCGGGCCTCTCACTGTTGTGGCCTCTCCCGTTGCGGAGCACAGGCTCCGGACGCGCAGGCTCAGCGGCCATGGCTCACGGTCCCAGCCGCTCCGCGGCACGTGGGATCTTCCCGGACCAGGGCACGAACCCGTGTCCCCTGCATCGGCAGGCGGACTCTCAACCACTGCGCCACCAGGGAAGCCCAGAAATACTTTTTGAGGTAAGTCAATGCCGTTAACAGAGGTGTCCATTAGCAAAAACCCAAGGGCATAAACACACAAAGCTCTTTGAGGACAAGAAATGTTACTCATTTCTGTCTCCTACAGAACTTAGTTCAGTATTTTGATCCGTAAGACCCAAGGAATATGCTGAACAAATGAATTAGATGTATTAAGTAGAGAATAAAGTTAGTAAGGAAAGGACTAAAGCATCATTACTTTTCTAGTACATTTCCTAGTACATTTTTCAGAAATGATGATAAAGGATTTCTGAAATAAGATGATATTTCAATGGGAAATATAGGATTCAGTTTTCCAAACATTTCCAAAAGTGCTTAATTTTAACTGTTGAGGAAAAAAAACAGAAGATGCTTAACAAATGATTACCTTCTAACTACCCTTGTGTAAACAATACAATCAATGGATATAACCCCAGTCAGATCAGGCAATTCACCAAATTCTGAATGTGATTCATGGGTAATCTACCTCATATTCTATTTTGCAATTCTAAATGGAAACAGATAATCTTATTATCCTGATGTTCAAGATTCTGAGATAGTTTCTCAGAAAGGCAACCAGCACAGCCAGAGGGGTGTAGTGATTCAGTTTGGTACAGTGCAGGGATGATGGATCAGTTTTGAAGAGGGCCAAGTTACTGTCCCGGCTGTCACACTAAGTAAGTGTCTAGGCTTTGGTTTCCCCAACTATCAAACAAGAGGGTTGGACTAAGAAATCTCTAAGAGCCATATCAGTATCAAAATCCTAAAATCCTATTAAGCCCAATAAGAAGAATCTAAGATGAGGCTTCTTCAATATAGACACAGAGGCTAAGGGGTAAGGGGGTATGGGTGGCACAGTATCTAGCTCCAGGACATCATGAAAAATGTAGACAGAATTAAACGATGTAAGCTCCCAATCCACTGGAGCTTAGGCTTATGAGCCACATAAATGTAATCATCACTTTAAGCAGTAATAATGATACAATGCAAAAACAGGGATTTTGTTTTCCAAGGTTTACATATTTATGTGGCTCAGTGAAGAGAATCCTTGGTTCTAGTCCTGTCTCTGCTACTTTTTCCCTGGTTCTCTTTAGCAAGGTCCTCTACGAAACTGGGTCTCTGTCCACAGGTGTAATATGTAGGGACTGAATAAAAGGCTCCTTAAGGTCCCATCCAGCTCTGACAATCACAAAGAAGAGATTTATAGTGGAGTGTTACTTATGTAGGATCAGGGTTTAGCTTTAAGGAGAGAATTATCATGGAGGTACCTCCTACTCCAGTTTCCAGTTAGATCTGCTGTTAGACAGTCCACTGAGCTGTCTGCAGCACTGCCGTGACATTACCTGGCCCATCTAATATGCTCATTCTTGGACTCATTCATTATTCCAGTCATTAAACCATCTGAGAACCTGCTAAGTGCCAGGACCCATATGTTAGAGCCTTACAGCCTCCTTGAGGGCAAAGTTCTGCTGCTGCCACTCACCTTGGGCCTCGTTAGCCCTTGGTCCCTGAAGTCATCATCATCACCCAACCCAAGTTTCTGGCTTCGGCATCTGCTGTTGTTGGCAAGCACCTGGGCATTGGCTTTGAGAACGTGATTTATCACATGCAGGCAGTACATGTGGCGGATCTCTTCCCTTTTCTTCAGGGCAGTCCTTTCTGGGTAGAACAGGTCCCGGTAAGAATTCATAATTAAGAAGAGCTCTTTCTGGAGGGGTGTGAAGGGGCTACTTGAATTTGGGGGACCAGAGAGGAACTGGCTGTTGGTCTTGATCCAGGTGGATTCCAGAGGCTTCTGGAGATGAAGTGACTTTAAGTCAATGTCCTTTGGGGGTTTAAAAGTTTCCAACTGTTGAAACCTGGATGAAAAGACAAGCTGGCCCAGGATGGGCCACTGTGGGAGAAATGATCAAGAACTAAGTTAGAAATGAATTATAGTACCTTACATTCATATAGTGCTTTATAATTTACCAAGGCCTTTCACAACTTACAGATCCTCTCACTTTATCCTCACAACAACCTTACAAGCTAAACACTATAATGCTCTTCTTGCAGTTTAGGAAATGCTGAGGTTCAGAGGTTGTAGGATTCAGACAAACAGAGGAGAACAGAGCTAAGGGTTAGAGCCCAAGGTTTCTGACTTTAGAAACCTTGTGAGCTCTTCACTAGATCAGTGGGCCACAAACTGTCCTGTGGACCACACTGTAGGAAGTCAAAATTTACTCTAGACAAAAGAAAAGGGGGCTCAACGGTCAAATAACTTCGGTAACCACCACAAAACCTAATCCCCCTCAGGGAGAGTCACATGCAGATTGGACACTAAAGGTCCTGCTGAGTCCTGTAACAAGGACTCCGTTCCACTTCGTTTGACCCAGAGTTTTCCAAATTTACTTGGACATGGAACAAGGTTTTTGTTGTTGTTTTGGATTTTTTTTTTTTTGGAGACATATATTAGAATCGAAAAGAATAGTTATTTTGTGGAATACCAGTTTGGGAATTTTTGCACTGTAACAAAACTGCTGATCTTAGCAATAAAGAAAGGATGACCTCTGCAATAAAAAAGAATTAACTATTGATATATGCCAACAACTGGGATGAATCTCCAAGGAATTATGCTGCGTGAAAAAAAGCCAACCTGTATGATTTTATTTATATAACGCTTTTGAAATAACAAAATTATAGAAATGGAGAACAGATTAGTGGTTACCAAGGGTTAGGAATGGGGGAAGGGAGGTGGGTGTGGTTATAAAATGGCACCAGGGAAGAGGAGGGATCTTTATGGTGCTGGAAATGCTCTGTATGTTGACTGTGGTGGTGGCCAGGGCAACCTACACGTGATAAAACAGTATAGAACTAAATAACACAAAGGAGCAGGAGCAAAAGTGAGGAAATCTGAATAAGACAGGTAGGTTGTATCAGTGGAAATTTCCTACTTGTGATATTGTACTACAGTTTTGTAAGATGCTACCATTGGGGGAAACCGGGCAAAGGGCACATGGGATACCTTTGTATTATTTCTTACAACTGCATCTATAATTATTATCTCAATAAAAATTTCAATGAAACAAGGATGACCAATTCTTATGAATAGCATCAGTGGTGAAAAAAAAAATCACCGAAAAAAGAAGCAAAAACTGCTCCATACTGAATAATTTAGGTGTGAACTTATCTCAGATATTTCAAACAAATGAACAGCAGTAGCTACTGTTTGACTGAACACTTCGTACATGTCTTCCAGTAAACTAAATTACGTTATTTTGATGCAGGCATTACTGTCCTCCTCTAACAGATGAGAACAGTGAAGATTAAAAAGGTAGATTAACTTGCCTTAGGTCATGAGATAGCCCCTTGCAGACATTGGTCTAAACCCTGGTGTACCTGTCTCCAAAGCATTCTTATCTTATTGGTCCCCACCTTCCAGCTTCCCAGTGCCTTTTCTAGCTATGCCTGTGCCTTACTGGGCTCTTCCAGTCTTCCTCTATCTTGATCCCTCTCAAGCCATCTGCCACGGGTGTGTATCATACATTCAGGGAGACCACTAAAACCCAAGACCACTGCTTACTTTTAGCTGGTGGGTAGTTTTGGGATTTGTGGCAACAGCCTGGATTTCTTTTTCTTTCAGTTCTTTGTTTACATGTTGTGCAAATGGATCTAATTCAGAAATAAAGAATATTAGAACACTTAGGGCAAATGACAGGGATTTCCCAGTCTTCCCCTGTGAATGACATCCTGTTTTCATGATGTTAACTCATCTTTTCCCCCATCAACTTTCCCCATCATTTATCCCAGTCCAGAGCTTAAAAGTTTCTGACAGGTTCATCTCCCTAAAGCATTTCTTTAATCACATTATTCCCCACCTCAAAAACCTTTGAAGAAACTTCTTGGACTGAAATTCAACATACACCTCTAACCTACCTCTCTAATGTAATTTTTGAATTACATGGCTCTCAAATTCTTCTGCCACTGTGGCTTTCCTTCCTTTAACTGAAAATTCTATCCTCTTGTTCACCGCATTTCTATATATCCAAATAGTATCCGTTGAATGTTACCCCCTGACTCACAATAAATAACTATTTCCCAAGAGCCTACTGTGTCAGGCACAGTTCTGGCTCCAAAGAAGCCATCTCTGGTCCCCTATAGACAGTCATCACTTTCTCTCAAGTGCCCCACCCTGCCCTCAGTTATCCACACCAACACATATATGTGCATGTCCTACCTCACCTAACTAGACTGCAGGATCCCTGAGGGCAGGTTCCATGTCTGATTTAACCTGCACTGGAAGACAAATATAAATGCTCAACACTCAACTGAGGTGAACAAATTATCAAAATGGCAGGGTCAGTGCTCTGCACTGGCCACGCAACCTTCTCTTCCAGCCCCACTCATGTAAGAAGCAAAGTTAAATGACCCATTCAAAGACCCAGGTAGTAAAACTTCAAATGCAGTGCACCTTATATTAAGACCTAAGATAAAGGTGAACAACAGGAAGTAAGAATTCTAGGTGATAATATATCAATATAGACCAAACAACCAGAGAAACTTTAGGATAGTCAAGCCTCCTAATGTTTCCTCCAGGGTTTGTTTTTTTTTTAACTTTTTTTGAGTTCAGAATGCAGTTTTTGCCCAAATTCTACCTGCTACTTCTTCCTCTTGTCTAGAATAGCTAACAGAACCAAATGAGGATTAAAATTTCAACTTCAATGGCACCGCTGGTTGAAGAATGGCACTGGGACCAAAAAAGGCAGTCAGGACACAGAATGAGACCCACCTGACTTGCCCACCCAGGCACAGGCTAAGACACAGGACCTGAGAGACAGCAGAGCCCTGCCTCAGCCTACCACAGGCTTGTCTAAGTAACAGTCGTGGGGACAGAGGCATGGCCCAGTGTTCTGTATCTTGACTTTGGCGATGACAATATAGATATACACATTTGTCAAAACTTACCGAATTATATACTTAAAATGGGTACACCTTGTTGAATGTAATTCATACCTCAATAAAGTTGATTTTAAAGTTAAATTAAAAAGTCGCCTATGGGGACTTCCCCAGTGGCACAGTGGTTAAGAATCCGCCTGCCGGGCTTCCCTGGTGGCGCAGTGGTTGAGAGTCCGCCTGCCGATGCAGGGGACATGGGTTCGTGCCCCGGTCCGGGAAGATCCCACATGCCGCGGAGCGGCTGGGCCTGTGAGCCATGGCCACTGAGCCTGCGTGTCCAGAGCCTGTGCTCCGCAACGGAAGAGGCCACAACAGTGGGAGGCCCACGTACCGCAAAAAAAAAAAAAAAAAGAATCCGCCTGCCAATGCTGCGGAGCAACTAAGCCCATGCGCCACAACTACAGAGCCTGAGCTCTAGAGCCAGCAAGCCACAACTACTGAGCCCGTGTGTCACAACTGCTGAGCCTGCGTGTCACAACTGCTGAAGCCCGCGTGCCTAGAGCCTGCGCTCCACAACAAGAGAAGCCACCACCGTGAGAAGCCCACGCACTGCCACAAAGACCCAATGCAGCCAAAAATAAAGAGAGAGACTGGGGAGACAGGGTGGAGCTTTCTGGCTTCTGAGGTGCTTCCTGGTAATAAGGACCAATCAGATTAGCCACTGCCGGGTCTCACAAATCTGTAAAATTACTGCTCCAGTAAGGAAGAGCAAGTGAAGGATAGAGAGAAAAATGCAAAGTACTTTTCTCCTCTTTCTCTCCCTTCCCTGCTTGGGGAAAAAAATCAGAAGTCTTCCCCTGACCCCAGCTGTGGATCGTGAGCTTTGAGGAACTGGCCTTCCCTGCTATCATTGTTCAAATGTTTGTCCTCATGAACAGCCGCGCCCACTCGCAACACTGCCTAACCCTGAAAAACACAAAAGATCTTGGAGAAGCATTTCTTTCCAGCTCTACATCTAGCTGCTAAACTATCTGTTTCTATTACTGCTCATTCCAATAACAAGAGATTTAACAGGTATTAGACCACAACCACCCATACTAAGCACCAGCTGAATTCAAACAACATGAGCTGTGCTCTGACCTTGTGATGCTTTCAGAGAACAGTTGCCTCCTCTTTCCTCTTCGAGAAAGTTGGTTTCTAGGCTGAAGAGTGACTCATGTTTTGCATCTGTAAACTCCTCTGGGGACTCCTCTGCTGTGCCAGGTGGCCCGTGCCCATCTTTTCCCTTAGGGTCAGCAGGTAAGGCCGCATGTGCAGTTTTGATAAAACATTTTGTGAAATTATTTACTACTCATAAATATAATTACACTTCTGTTGACAAATGAAATCTAATTCCTTAGGCTATCATTTACTTTTAAGCAAATTCAGGTAGAAGACATAAGTTTCAAAACTGAGCTTGACTGCTGACCTAGTACATGTAAAGATGTTCAAATCAGCGTTGATATAACAAATAACTAGAAAAAATGATTTTGTTATTTCTATCGAAGGGGTACTAATTAAATTACCACATATTATTTACAATGGAATACTATGTGATTAAGCTAATGTGAACCCACAGTTACACACGTTATATCATTAAAGAAAAAAGTAACTTACAGAAATGTATGAGGCCATTATGCACATACACACAAACATATATTCACTCATATATCCATAAAAAAGTAGTCTGGAAGGTTCTATAAAATGTTCAAGGTGTTCATCCCAGGGTGGAGAAGATATACATTAACTATATTACCCTCTTAAATTTTTACAGTAAATATATATTACTTTTTTTTTTTTTTTTTTTTTTTTTTTTTTTGCGGTATGCGGGCCTCTCACTGTTGTGGCCTCTCCCGTTGCGGAGCACAGGCTCCGGATGCGCAGGCTCAGCGGCCATGGCTCACGGGCCCAGCCACTCCGCGGCATATGGGATCCTCCCGGACCGGGGCACGAACCCGTATCCCCTGCATCGGCAGGCGGACTCTCAACCACTGCGCCACCAGGGAGGCCCATATATTACTTTTATAATTTAAAAAACCGAACTTTTCATTTTTAAAAACCTAATACATGAAAGAAAACTGGAAAACCAACGAAATTTAAAAAGTCCCTAAGTCTGAGGCAACGATTTTTTTATCCGAGTACAAGTGATGAATGAAAATACTAAGAATGGTGTGTGACACCTTAAAGTATAGAAAAAAATACAGTAAGGCAAATAGGCATTAAGATAACAGAATATAAAACAGTTACCCAGATATATTCAGACAATGGACTACTATTCCAGTAATAAAAAGAAATGAATTACTAATATGAACTACACGGATGAGTCACAACAACATGAGGAGCCAAAGAAGCCACATGCAAAAGGGTACTTATTGTGTGCTTCCATTCATATGAATTTCTACAATAGGAAACACTAATACATAGTGAAAGAAAGCATGTCAGTGGTTGCCTGATGCCAGGCCTGGGAAACTGACTGTAAAAGGACAAGAAGGAACTTTTTGCAGGTATTGGAAGTGTTCTGTATCTTGACTTTGGTGATGACAATATAGACAGACACATCTGTCAAAACTCATCAAATTAAAATGAGTACACCTTGTTGAATGTAATTCATACTTCAATAAAGTTGATTTTAAAGTTAAATTAAAAAGTCACCTATGGAGACTTCCCTGGTGGCACAGTGGTTAAGAATTCGCCTGCTAATGCAGGGGACGTGGTTTCAAGCCCTAGTCTGGGAAGATCCCACATGCCGCAGAGCAACTAAGCCTGTGCGCCACAACTACAGAGCCTGTGCTCTAGAGCCCGTGAGCCACAACTACTGAAGCCCACGTGCCTAGAGCCCATGCTCCACAACAAGAGAAGCCACCACAGTGAGAAGCCGGCGCACTGCAACAAAGACACAATGCAGCCAGAAATAAATTATAATTTTTAAAAAATAAGTCACCTAGATGTCTGAGTGAGACAGAGTTCCTTTAAGCTTTCAATCCCAGCTCTTCTCTGAAGCCTCCCCTCATTTACCCTGGCAGCATGTGACCACTTTGCATCTCTTTAACACCTTATATTTATCAGTTCCATTCAGATTTGATGCTTGAAAAGTTCTGTATATTTTATGTCTATCTTCCACTAAACTTGGTTCCTCTAAGGCAGGAACAATCATCTCTTTCATAAATTGAGACCATTACAAAAACAGAATTATGTTCCCTTTCCTCTCAATCAGGTGAATTTGAAGTAGGATTGATGAAATCCTGGAAATCATAAGCAAAAACGTCATTTCTGCATTTTTATGGCCAGAGGGTCCTGTGTTTTCATCAGATTCTTGAAGATATCACAGAGCCCAACAATGTTAAGAATCTCTGCTTTGAATCCATGTGCTTTCACCCAGCTCTATGGTACAAGGCACCCTGCCCCTGGGGCAATCTGTCTGTGGTCCCTGCAAAGATGATAAACCCACATCAAAGACACTTACTCTTCTGCATGTCAGTAGACTCTACTGCCATCTCTTCCTCCACAATGATGTCACTATCGCCGTCTTCAAGATTCATTTCTGTCTCATCTATAACACGGTCTTCTTCCTCTTCCTCCTCCTCATCTTCCTTGGAAACATCCTTTAACGTGGCAAGTAGTCTGTTGTAACCAGAAACTTGTTCTGGTTCACTCTATGCTTCACTTTCAGAACTTGAAGTATCTAAACTCTCTGACTAAAAGGAAAATGGGGATTTTAAAAACAAAAATTATATTGTTCTTGTTGCTACCCCACGACTATCATCAGGCCCACAGTGGAACCAAGTTCAGACTTTTCTAAATAAAAACTAGCTTTTCTGCAAATATGCAATCCTATCTATTCAACCAAACCTAGCACCAAATTTGTTTAAAACAGCTAATCTAGCTATGATTCTAGAAGCTCTTCCTCTTCTTTGAACTGCTAATGTTCCACATGGGAAGACAGCAAACTAAACACATGGAGCTTTAGGTTATAAGGCGATCTAACCTATGTGTCAGACACTTGGCACCTTTAAAGGAGCAACAGGAAAACTTACAACAAAAAAGTGTGCTTTATTTCTGAGTCTGTGGTAATGAAATAAGACCTTTGATGGTTTTGCACTCTATTTTATGTTAAGCAAACATGACATTCCCTCTTAGGATTCACCAAGAGCCCTCTGGTAAGCCTCCTTAACAGGTTCTAACAGGCTAATCTCTCAGGACAGTTTCATACTCTATACTATATTAGTTATCACAAGGGCATCTTAACAGACATCTGCACTTAAAACTAAGCAATATTACTAAAATATAGCTTACATCTAAAATCAGAAAGAATGGAAATGTAGCCAAACATTATTACCATATATAATCTTTAAATTAACAGTCCAGAATCTACTATCATAAAGAAGGTATAAAGCATTACCAGTTGACAAGTCTGTGGTTTTGCTTCCTTTCTGGAAACCCTGAGAAGAAACAGGCAATGTTAAACTTTAACTACTAGTATGTAGCAATCAGGAAAAGCCTAATGATACAACTTTAAATGAACATGGCAGACTATACCGTTATAAATACATTATATCTATTGTCAAGTAAAAACTCCATATGCATTTGGACAGGTTTTGTAAGGATATGCCAAATAGATAATAATAGACGAATGAAAAGGTCTAACAAGACCACATGAGAAATACTACAGTCACACAGTAACAGGCTCTCATCCAAAAGATGGGAAATTTTGGCAAATAAAAGCCCTCGGGGTTCACCTTTTCTAGCAAATTTCTTAAGTAGACTATCCCTCTAACTGTTGATAAAGCAACCCAAAGGGGGTGGGATGAGCACTAAGATCATCACTGAGAGTCTGGACACTTATAGAGGAACCCACAACTACCCAAACATTAGTTTCCTCGTGGTCGTTGAATAGATAGGTGATGTCGAGGGTCCCAAGCAATTCTTTTTTTATTTTTTTTAACTTATTTAATTTATTTATTTTTGCCTGCTATGGGTCTTCGTTGCTGCGCCCGGGCTTTCTCTAGTTGCGGCGAGCGGTGGCTTCTCTTGTTACGGAGCAGGGGCTCTAGGCTCGCGGGCATCAGTAGTTGCACCACCCTGGCTCAGCTGTTGTGGTTCGCGGGCTCTAGAGTGCAGGCTCAATAGTTGTGGCGCACGGGCTTACTTGCACCGCGGCATGTGGGATCTTCCCGGACCAGGGCTCGAACCCCTGTCCCCTCCGTTGGCAGGCGGATTCTTAACCACTGCGCCACCAGGGAAGCCCCCAAGCAATTCTTTAAAAACATATCAAACGAAAACAAGCTTATAAAATCTCTGCCCAGTCGCCACACAGGAGGCGTGCCGTCTAGCATAAAACTACAGGCTCAACAAAGAGTAGGAAGACCGGTGAAGAACCCCATCTCAGGCGGGAAGCCGCCAGGACCCCCGGGCGAGCTAGGCCGGCGCCGGGGCAGCGTGAGACGCGGCGGGAGCTGCCCTGTCACTACCCCCGGGGCACCGGCGGACCAAACGCGGGGACACGCGGGCTCCCACCGGGAAAGGACGCCGGCAGCGCCGGTCCCAGCCTTGCCTCTCCATACGTGTCATAGAAGGGATGCTCCTCGCCGAAATCCCTTAGATGATGCTTCTGCTTTTTAGTTAGGGAGCTGAGCAGCTGGCTCTGGCTCCGGCCCCGGCTCCGGCTCCGGCTCCCGCGTTTGCCCATGAGGAAGACGGCAAGTCAGCCAACCTCCAAGAATCGCGTTTTTCACCCGGAAGTAGTCTCGTCAACCTACTCACGCGGGATTGCCAACGGCGCTTTACGGCGGAAGCAGGGTGCCATAAAGCAGACCCGCTTTACGTCGCGCTTGTACGACAGGCGTTAGAACTTCCTGTTTCCCATTCCGCCCCCTAGCGAGGCTCTTTGGAAGCACGTGCACGCCTGCGCAGCTTTTCTCTGAGCCCCGTAAGGCAGGCAGGCAGGCAGGGAGGCTTCGGGCTTCCCCAGGTGGGTAAATGGGTGGGTGTACTTTGTGCGTCTGTTTTGGCTGTGAGAATCAGCCTGCATAAACGTGTAGTAACTGAGATGGTTAAATGCAGTGCCTTTATATTATGCCATAATACAAATACCAACTAACATTTAAGGCTGCCGGTGCATCTCAGTTCATCCTCACAACAACAGTAAACAAATAGGCCTTGTTAATAAGCCTGATATTGGAGATGAGAAAGCTGATGCTTACAAAAGGTTACATACACACTAGCAAGAGAGGAGATGGAAACCTAATTCTCTCTGATGCGACCACAGGCTTTTCCCACTAGGATCTGCCACATGCGTGTGCTATGTGAAGAATGGGGACGCAAGGCTGAGATTCCCGCCCTTACCCTACCCCCTCATTTTCTGAAAGGATTGCAAGGGCCCTTGGTAACACATCTGTTCTGGCATTTTTCATGTTATAAAAGCAAAAACACATCCAGAGAGGTAAAGTGACTTTCCTAAATCACCCGGAGAGTCGATGTTAGAGAAAGCAGTAAAACTCAATCAAGTGTCTCAAAACTGAATTGGGGCAAACTGGGATGGAAAACTTTTAAAGGGTAAGTAACTTTTCTATATCTGGGTCGTGGTGGTGGTTACACCTTGTATACAATTACCAAAATTAATCAAACTGTACCTTTGAAATTGGTACATTTTAATGCAAGTAAATAATAATCTCAATAAACAAAGAGGTAAAAACAGCACAGCTGGACTTAATACTCTAGAGACAGGCAGAGTGTGCAGGGATACTTAAAAACCACAGGATAGGGCTTCCCTGGTGGCGCAGTGGTTGAGAGTCCGCCTGCCGATGCAGGGGACACGGGTTCGTGCCCCAGGTCTGGGAAGATCCCACATGCCGCGGAGCGGCTAAGCCCGTGAGCCATGGCCGCTGAGCCTGCGCGTCCGGAGCCTGGGCTCTGCAACGGGAGAGGCCACAACAGTGAGAGGCCCGTGTACCGAAAAAACAAAACAAAACAAAAACCACAGGATAAACATAGAGACACTTTGTTTCTAATAGTAACTTACAATGTCAATCATAAACCACAGAATTCACCTGAATATTTAAGGTAAAATAGGAGCCATCAAAGATAGTGTTCACTGCCTCTGCTATTAGACGAGCGTCTGTGAGAGAATTGGACCTTTGTCCAATACCATGTCACACCTATACAAGTCACACTACAACTATTCAAATCCTAGTTTTCTCCTTCTGGGGACCATCTACTCCTAATTAGATGCTGGGAGCTTAGGGTGGGGTAGGGAGGCAAGGGGAGGGAGGATCAAGAAAATATGCAAACAGCAGGTAGTGCCAGCAGACGGCCCAGCCAAGGAACCCAGAAACAAACACACATCTGTCTTCTGTCTCATTTCAACATAAAAAGTACAGTCACTTACCTAAACAAAAGGCTGTTTGCAAATGTCATCATACATACTAAGTCACTAACCACAGTATAACCTGGCTATGACAATAAAGTCATACAATATTTTTTCTCCTCCCACCCTATTCCAAGTGCCCCAGCTTCACCCCCCCAGAGGCAACCGGTTTCTTGGTGTTCTTCCAGAGTTCTGCTATAAAAAGCTATACTCTTGAGCACTTGATGTGACTCTTTACTCTCTCCTGCTTTCCATGGCATTGTAGTCCTATGGACAGGTCTAGACTGTTCCCAGGTTCAGTCACAACTGTGCCCTTGCTCCACCCAAGTGGTCTCATCATTGGCTCACTGAGCCCGCTTCTGAAAATATTTATATTAACCTTTGACAACATAAAAGGGGACGCTTTGTGAAATTTTAACCTGAGAGTTCGGAATTTAAACGTATTTTTCATGCCTCCAGTGAAAGTTCTCTTGGTAAAACCCACACAAAGAAGATGCATGTGCCAACTAGTGAAGGCCCTGGGAAAATCGTAATAAAGGAAAAATTTGTTCTTCCCTTTCTTCTTCTCACGCTCAGCCCTTCCTTTTCCCTCCTGCAGGGTTTTCTTTGCCCTTTGCCCTCAGGGACTCAGTATTTTCAGGGGTAAAAACAATCCAGGAAATAATCTTTTATACTAGTTTGTAAAGAGAGGCTGATGAATTAATGTTACTTGGGTATTTTCAATTAGGGGAGACTCCCTAGCATAACGATCTCAAGGGGTGGGAGGGGGGTGCTCTGTTCCTTAAGACAAGATGGTCAGAATATTCAGAAAAGTGTTCGTTTTTCTTTATTAAAAACTTTTTCTTTGGACAATTTCAAGTATATACAAAAGTAGACAAAACAGTATAATACACTCCCATGTTCCCAACCCTCGGCTTCAATGCAAGGCCATCTTGTTTCATTTATATGCCCACCCACTACCCCTAACTCCCGCCCCTGTATTATTTTTGAAGCAAATCCCAGACATTGTATTATTTTATCTGTAAATATTTATTTATAAATATCTAAAAGATAAGGGTTCTTTCTTTAACATAGCTACAATGGCACTATTTCACCTAAAAAAAAGATGATAACAATTATTTAATATCATCATATAACCAGTCAGTATTCAGATTTCTGATTGTCTCATAAATGTCGTCTTTTTTTTTTTTTTACACTGTTAGTTGAACATGTTCTGCTGTTCTCTGTGTTTCTCGCGAATACATTGTGGGATTTCGAACTTTGATCAGATTTCATTATAGCTGATATTTTATACTTCCATCAGGAGGCGTACACCGTCTGGTTGCCTTTCATTTTGTGATGTTACCAGTCATTGGTAGTCAATGTCTAAATTCGTTAATTCATTAGAGGTCACATTCTAATTCTATCATGAGGTGATATTCTAATTCTATCATTTCTTCTTCACTTACTTGCTGGACTATTTCTATGAAAGCAAGCTTTTCCTTCCCCTAAATTTTGCTTACCCAGTGGTACTGTTTGTATAGGAAAAGCAGAAGAAATGCTTGATTCTCTCCCTTCATTTACTAATTTTCAACACAAGGAGTCAATTCACTGGATCTTCTAATGTTGACCAATCAAGTTTTTTTTTTTAATTTTTAGTATCATTATGAATTCATGGAATTATACAAATTGATGTGTTTTAATCCCTTGCAAATATTATGGTGTACATGATTGGAAAGAGCTTATTTGACATATAGTGATGTATTTGAAAAGACAAACTATGTCCTAATACAAACCACAGAAAGTAAACAGGAGTCTATCTGAGATTCTCAACAGAGCAGGAATGGGAAGGTGGGGAAGGAGCACAATTTGAGGATACAGATCGATCAGATGCTGGGGAAGTTTGAGTTTTGAAATTTATGTGATAATATAAGTGGTAACAAGGGCACATGTGTTCAAGATATGTTGACAGGGAGCCATAAATAATCCAAAGGTGTGACTCTCTAATTATGAAAGCTCCGACACCTCAGCTACTGATTTGGGAAGATTCTGGGGAAGGTGTGTGTGCACCCACACATCTGTCTCCTCCTAGATGCCTCAAATCAGACAGTCTCCTCCACCACATGTATGCATACACGTCTGTATACACCCCAAAGCCATCCAGCCTCTTCCTGAGAGTGCTGGCAGAAATCAGTCTCTCGCTACCTGTATAATGAAATGAGCTTGTTTATTCATTTAAAAAAATGTATGAAACACCATGTGCCAGGTGCTGTGCTAGTAGCTGAGGCTGGGGGAAAGAATAAGATCCATTCCAGCCTCTTCAAGGAGCTCTCAGCCTCATCCAGGTATGGATAAGTATGCAGACTATTATGATACACTGTGATAAATGCTAAACTGATAGATGCTGGGTGCTAAGGAAGCAGCTCAGTCAGGGTTTTGGGGCTGCTGGGGGTTGGGGGCCGGGGGGGGAGGGTCATCTGCTGCCTTTGAGCATTTGTCAGCCTGTCATGTTCATTGAACATCGGTATTGAACTTGAGATTAATCTAGATTCTAGATTTTAGGCGGTATGAGTTGTTTCAGCTGACTTCATGAACAGCATGTGTGTGTGTTCAAGACAGGGTATGAGGGATATAGGGCAACAGGAAATTAGAGAGCTGGGTAGTCATCGGATTCCACAGCGTTTATTGTGTAAGGAGCAATGAGCTTTCTAGGTGGAGCATGTTTTAGATAACGAGATTATGTCTGAAAAGAGAAAAGCTTTGTAGTGCGTTTCAATGCACTCTACATAACTTGAAAATGTAAAACACTATTATATATAGTGCCTACCCTTTCTATTCATCTGTACCCAGAAGAACTATCCATTGTCAAACCTAGAGCCTGGCATAGAGTGACCTGTAATAATTATGTTTCCTCAAGCTTATCAGAGGTTGTTTTATATTAGGCCTAGCCTAAAACTGAAATATTTTATCAGATTATATTCATCTGACTGAGAACAAGGCTAAAATGCTACACTAGAGGGGATAAAGTTTTACCTCCCTCTCTCTAGTGGAATGTTGGTGTAACTACATTCTGTTTTTCACATTTTTCTGGCAGAGGCTTAGCAGGCAAACCTTCATTCATTTATCAAACATTTTCTAAACAGTTACCGTGTTCCTGTCATAATGTTAGGCATTAATGATTTAAAAAGCTCAGACCTCAGGCTTTCCCCTTGAAAGACCTCATAGTCTAGTTGGGGGAGACAAAGCAATTAACAAATAATTATGTTGTCATGGGCTAGATTAGAAGGGTGTCTACAAAGGGTTTTAGGAACCCAGAAGATAAAGAAGCTCCTCTTGCTGTGGAGGAGAGAGGAAAGGTCATGGGGAGTTGCACAGAGGATGCACTGAGTCAGGGTTTCCTGGGAAAGAAGGTTCCAGGGAGAGGGAATAGCATGAGCAAGGTGGAAAGATGTGTTTGGAGAACTGTCTGTGGACCCTGTTGCTGAGGTGGGTGGCTGGGAGTAGAGAGGTTGGAGAGACGGACAGGTGAGGATTCAGCCCACTAAAGGCCTTGCATGCCTTGCTGAGGCATTGAGGCCCAATCCCATGTAAGGTGAGGAACGCTTAAAGGATTTCAAGCAAGGGGGTTATGTGAATCGATTTGGACTTCAGCGAAATCACGGTGATGTCTGTACGGGTGACAAGGACATTAAATCTTCCTTTCTGACGCCTTCCTGGAGCAGCCGATTTGCTACTGATGCTGCCCACCTCCAAAAGACTTTGGAGACTTTTTCATGTTTTTTTTGTTTTTTTTTTCGGTACGCAGGCCTCTCACTGTTGTGGCCTCTGCCGTTGCTGAGCACAGGCTCCGGACGCGCAGGCTCAGCGGCCATGGCTCACGGGCCCAGCCGCTTCGTGGCACGTGAGATCTTCCCGGACTGGGGCACGAACCCGTGTCCCCTGCATCGGCAGGTGGACTCTCAACCACTGCGCCACCAGGGAAGCCCTTTTTCCTGTTTTTACCAAAGGCTTCCTCCCACTTCTCAACATTTCTTGAAACTAGTCTTTCAAGTCTCTCCTGATAGAATTATTCTCAGTTGAGACTGGAGTGAATTCACTTTGTGAAATCCACGCCATCCATGCTAGTTCCTGTGTGGGGCATGGATACAACATGGGGGGATCATAGGGGCCAAGCTAATGGGCCCTGCTCCCCATCGCTGTTAACTGCTTCTGTTCTCCCTCCATTCCTGTGGCTCAGAGACCCTTTTATCCATCTTGACAGATACTAAATGATCGTCTGGGTCAATGCTGCCTTAATGAGAACATTTGTGCATTCTCACAAGGTAAAGTTTCCTTCCCTGTCATTTTGATGACTGATAATGTTACTGTAAATGTATTTGGTTTTTTGAAGCTCAGAGGGTATTAATATGTTGGAGCACTATGTAAACTTAAAGAAGTCATAAACAGCATTTATTACTTTGGTATATCAAAAAAAATAATGTCAAGATCATTCAAATCACACATTAAATTTGAGGTTTCTATTAAACAGCTAAGTGAAGAGGTCCTGGAGGTAGTCAAATATGCATGCACATCTGGGATTCAGGGGAGAGTCCAGGATGCCCAAATGGGAGTGGTCAGCATATGAATGAGACTGAATGAGATCACGGACGTGTAAATACAGAGAAGGAGCCTGAGAACTGAACCCTGGGGGCTTGTAAATTTCAGGGGCTGGGGGGGGATGAGGAAGACCCAGCAAGGTGATGGAGAAGGAGAAGCCATTTGGGGAGCAGGAAAGCTGATATCTTCTCCCATTTACTGATCAATCCGTCTCAGGAAAGGCAGGTTTACAAAGGGCTTAAGAATGAGGGTATTGGACTCAGTTGGATCTGGATTCAAATCTCCATCACAGTAAGTACAAAATGAGTTTAGACTTCATATATGCCACTGGAACTAGTATAGGACCTGGAGGGTATTTGTTCAGTAGTCACTGATTGCGCATTACTGTACACTGGTCATATATTGAGTGGCAAGGGAGTTTATGAGAAAGAATGAAACAGAGGCCCTGGCCTCAGGGAGCTCAGAGTCCTGAGGGAAGGAGGAGTCCTAGAAGCCGATGATTGTCCATGACATCACAACATGATAAATTCTTGAATGAAAGTAAGAGCCATGCACCGAGAGAACAGAGGTGGAGTGATTAATCCAGGCTGCGATGGCCTGACTTAAATGTGATGGGTTTTTTTTTCTCATTCACCTTTTACATTCCACTTTGCCCATAAAATTCATGACTTTTCTGAGCACCACCAGTTAACCTACATGACAGTTTATGAGAATGCTTTTCTTTAGGAGAAAAGAAGTGGGGGAAAAAATCCTCAGGATAGAGACTACGGTCCTACATTTTAAAAAATGAAGTTAAGAATTACCATCTTGAATGAAAGTGAATCTATAATTGCCTCTTAGCTCAAATTGACAGCAGCTGCTATGTTCTCCCACTTTTGACTGTTAGCAAATCACTCCCTGGTGTGGTTCTCCCATCACAGGCTTAACTGCCCAGCCTGTTACATCTGGTGTGGGAGGCTTCAGTGATCTTAATCTTTTTCCTTGGGCGCTGATTTACCTTGCATTTTGGGGGCAGCTTTTCTTATTCAGATAGTGAAGCCCCAAGAATGTCAGCCTTTCCCATATTGAACAACCATACATTTCTCATGAAGAAGATTTCTAGCATCTTCTTGTGGTTTTTATTTCTCCTTGTTTTCCTCTCGGTGCATTTATTCTGACTAGAACTAAAAATTTTAGAAATAAAGTTTGCAGCTAAAGATGTCCTTCGTGAGTTTACCATAAATTCTTGCACTGAAAATTCCACAAAGGCAGATTGCAAAGCTGCTTGTAAGTCAGTGTTGAAGGCGGACTACCTTCATTCTGCAGACTTAGAACTCCTCCAGCTCTGCCTGAAGAGGGGATTTTGGAGCCAGATGAATGTTTGGATCATTGTGTCCTCCAATCCTAAAGTAACTGTACTGTAGTCTCTTTGATGGCTGGAGTGGATGACAGTGAATGTATCTGGGACAAGGCAGGAAAAGAGATGAGGGCAGCATGGGTAAGTGTTGAGCACTGTCAGCTGGGATCCAAGGAGGACATTCTCTTCAACCAGCCAGGAATATACCCAGGAACCAGTGTTTGTTCTTCCCAAAACAAAAAGACCATGAAGACTCATTAAAAGAAAATAACATTAGACAATTGTGTAGCCCTGATTCAAAAATGAAGAAAACACTAGCTTTTTGTCTTAGAAAAGATAGTTAAGGTTTATTTCCCTCGAAGGGTATATATTATTTGAAGAATAACTGCTCTTCAAAGTTGTCCCTGTACTTCAGCCTTTAACTAAAGGGACCAAGTCTCTTTTAAAGTTGGAATCCCAATGACACTGAGTACAATGGACTGAATATTTGTGTCCCCACGCCCCATTGCCAAATTCATATGTCGAAATCCTAACCCCCAATGTGATGGTAGCAGGAGCTGGGGCCTCTGGAAAGTGATTCGGTCATGAGGGTGGAGCCCTCATGAATGGGATTACTGCCCTTATGAAAAGGACTCCACAGAGCAATCTCGTCTCTTCCACCATGGGAGGACACAGCAAGAAGATGGCCTTCTAAGAACTTAGAAGTTGGTCTTCACCAGGCACCAAATCTTGGAATTCCCAGCCTCCATAACTGTGAGAAATAAATATCTGTTGTTTATAAGCCACCCAGTCTATGGTACTTTGTTATAGCAGCCCAAATGGACTAAGACACCAAGTTTCTCCATGAGTAGATTAGCAAGGAGTTCAGTCTTCCATCTGGTTTGGCCAAGTCTCTCAATGATGTTGACCCAGTCCAAAGGGTCAGTCCTGGTTACATTCATCAGCAGTCACTACTGAAGCCTGGCTGTGCTCCAGGGGGCAAGAGCAGACATTCTCCCCAGCCCTCCCTGTGCCCTCCCCAACTCCCCCCAAGTTGTTATACTCAGTCTCAGGCATGCCACTAGCTCCCAGTGGTATAGCTCTTTAGGGTCCAGTTCTTCACTTGATAAGTGCATGGCCATTTCCCTTGGCACACCCATAGTGTCAAGGCAGGTGGGTTGGAAGGAGGCTTCAGCATCAGCCTCATGCCATTCCCAGAGCCAACTCACCCCTATGATGGGCTCCAGGCCCTAGGTCACTACTGTCTTACAGTGAAGGTCATTTCAGTGGCCTTGTCACGACTGTCATTGAGCCTTGTCAGGACCCCTCTAGTTCATCTGACATGTTCTGGTGACTCTGAATCTCAAAGAGACTAGATCTACAAAGCTCAATGTGAGCCATTATTGTTGTTGAGCATCATTTGCTGTCTAAGCATAAGTTCCTATTAAATTAAACTGAATGAAATAGGAAGGTGGGGAGGAGTTGACTCTGCCACTCACAAATGAGTGTGTGTGTGTGTGTATGTTGTGGGGGGAGGAACAGGCTCTAAAGACCTGAAAGCGCATTCTACTGAGGTCCAGGACTCTAATTTTCCTTCTTGTGATTTCCTAAGAGAATCTAGGGTAGGACAATACCAAGGTGTTGAAGACAGATTTGGGGTGACAGGGAAATTTTATAACCTCTAGCCGTCATCAGAGTCAACTGTCTAAAGTTCTTGAAGCTTCAGCCAGTTTGGGCAGAGGCCTTGCACTGCCAGTAGTAACGACACAGAGCACTGGTGTAAGTTTGTACAGTCACGTGACAGGCCGGATAAAAATCGTACAGTAGGTGCCAGGAAACCCAGAGAGAGCTGCTAGGAGCCCTGGGAATCCGGAGAGAGGCAGGCATGCTTCTTTGGTCTATCACAAACATCAACTTTTCACAACCCAATTAGCAATGCTGAGTATCTCCTCTATGCTACACCTTTAGGGAATGGAATGCGCTGGCTCTTCCTGTGCAAGAGTTGATCACCTCCTTGGGGAAAGCAGAAGGATGCACTCCTAGAAATAAATAATTAAGACAACAGACTCTGGACAAGGCCCCTGGGCATGACCTTTAGCTACCCTGGTTACCACTGTATGACCAGCTACCTTCAGAAGGAAATGCTATATACCTCCCACATGGCCACTCTACATAGCAACAACCTGATTCCTGGCATTAAGGAAGAGTTGGCTCCTAGTGGTCAGGGCGTTTGGGTTGAGAAGTGAGATGGCAGCAGCTGGCACCCCTTCTGTCCGTTCCAGAGCTAGGGTAGACCATTTACCAAAAGGCTTTACTCCAGGCTTTACCATTCATCAAGAAGGCACAGACATCTCCCAGGAGAGGATGGCTACTGTGCCTGGAGAGCCGGGTGCCTTGTTGTGGTGAAAAACCATCTGAACAAATAAAAAGACAAGGCTAAGTCAGGGTAGGTGGGAGCAGACACGGGCTGGCAGGGACATCTACCCTCGTATTGGATTAGAAGAGGTTGGCCATCTCCTGGGAGAGTCAGGTAGGTATTTCTTACAAAAAGCAAAGTCCCCCAGTTTCCTACAGGGCTATGAGCAAAAGTGCTGTTAATTATGTTAATTACAATAACAGAGCACTTCAGTTCTCAGGAGTTCTTTTCATCTTCAAAGGGACTCCAGGATGGAGCATTACCGGTTGACATGAAAGTCTCTGGAGTTTCAGAACTGAAGTCTGAAGTCCGAGGGGCCCTAGCTGTGTGGGACAGGCAATGCCCAAGGAATTCTCTTGCTTCAGGGTGGGGAGCAGGTCAAGGCAGGGTTATGTGTCCAGAAACTGGCCCTTGCCTCCCTGAAATTGGAGAGGCAGGGGGATGGAGTGTCAGCCTCAGTCCAGTTCAACCAAGTCCTGCCCCCTATATTGGGGTTGCCAGATAAGTTCAGTTAAATTTGAATTTCAGATAAGCAAAAAGTTCACGGATGCACTAAACAATTATTTGTTGCGTGCGCACACACACACACACATACACACACACACACAGCCCCTGCGCAATCAGAGGCTGGGCTTCCTACCCAGAGACTCCTACCTGAGAGCTCAGCGAGTCGGGACGTGTTCCCCCAAAGCCACAGGGAACAGGTGCTCTCCAGACCTGCCCAGACCCAGTCTCTTTCCCACCCTCCTGTAGGAATGTGAGAAAGTCCTCCTTTCAGGGACTCAGGACTGGGCTGCTGGGCAGACAGTCCAGCCTTCCCAACTCCCTTATTTGGCTTGGATTTGGGGATGAAACAACCTCAGGGATGGAATGTCTCAAGCTTCCCTTCCCTCCTCTCTTTCCTTCTCTACACACTGATATGCACCCCACCACTCTGTAGCTTAAGGGAGAAGAAGCCCGTGGCTACCCACCCACCCCCATCACCCTGAACTGCTGGAATAGAAATTCCTCTGTGACAAAACCCAGGGAGAAATGGTCCCTGGGCTGAGATGAGCTTTCTGCCAAGGCAGTGGAATCCAGGCCACCAGGACGGGTCTGGGCCTGAGGTAGAAACGCCTCCGGTTTCCCAGGCTGGGCGGGAAGGGAAGACAGGCTGGAACTTGCCACAGCGCAGAATAGCAACTGGGAGTTGGCCATGCCTGCTCTGAAACAGCGAAACTCTTGGGGCCTCCAGACATTGAAGCACTTAGAGAGAGGTTCCCCGGCCCCTAAACCTCCAGATCCAGCCCCTGGGTTCAGTCAGTCAGGGTCAAGGACAGAGCATCTTGCCTTCTTCACGCCCCCAGGACAGACACATGGTCATGCACATTCACATCCTGGGATATTACTTCAGGCCCGTGGGCAAGATTAACATTCCAAAGCTTGGGTTCCCCTCCATGACCTAATGCAAAGGACACAGGGGCAGGCAGATCGGGCCTGGCCAGCTTCCTACTCACCATTTACCAGCTGGTAATTTATCCATTTACCTTGGATAAGACTCTTTTAAAGATTAAATTTAAGAAAAATCCCCCGATGGACTTGAAAATAAATCCACTTAAGGAAAATGAATGTGTGCAAGATGAACTGACTGGCCAGCAATGCAGTGCGTGGGGTTCTGGCACAGAAAGCAGTGCACTGAGCCGTGACTGTGCCTTCAAATACCAGCTTCTGGAAAGAGTCCAGAAATTGGTAAATTCCTCCCAGAACTGTAGAGAGGAACAACAGCTTTCCCCTGTGAAGTGTAATAGTTGGCAAAACATGCTAGTGTTTCCTTCTCTCCTTATCCTTTCTGAATAAACTGAAAGTGTATGAATATATGAATAAAATGTGACACAGTTCATGGGCATCATTCAAATCATTCCCTGCCAGTTATGGGAGTCTGTTGAACACTGAACAACAAATGTTTCTTGACTGACTAAACTATTGTCTAATTTGATGAAGGGAGGAAGAGAGGAAGAAAGAGGGAAAGGAAGGAAGGATTGATTTTATGGCAACTGAGTAGATCTTAGCAGAAATCCTGACTCCGATTTTAGAAGCCTCAAACACTGATATTCTATTTCCCCAAATCCCCCTTCACTGGCTCTATTGTTTTCCCACCTCCTTTCCTTTCTTTCTTGTTTTTAAATTAATTTTTATTGGAGTAGAGTTGCTTCACAATGCTGTGTTAGTTTCTGCTGTACAGCCCCCCTCCTTTCATTTCTATGTATGCAGCAGCCATGAGCAGCTCTGCTAATAATGTTTGTAAAAGAGTGAACTAGATCAGAAAAAGCCTTGTAGCTACCTGGTACCCCTAGGGATTTAGTCATCCAGGATCCTGGACAGCAAGATCTTGTGGTTCCTTGTTTGGATTTGAAAGACCCAGAAGAAACTGCTACTGCTAGCAACTCAACATTTTACAGATGTCACTGTGCTGGGGAGGGACAGGTGGTGAGTGGGCTGCCTCATCTCTGATTCCTAGGTCTGAATGAGATAAGAGAGGGAAAACAGTCCCAGAGAACGGCATCAGAAATTTCCCAGGGAGGTGAAAATCAAGTGGAGCCACACACAGGACATCTGAGCTGTCCCCACATCCTGGATAGGGGATGGGGGTGGTGTAAGGGTCTGACGAAGAGCTGTTTCTACTCTTCTACTCTTAGTCTACCTTAATCCATCTTTCTTGCAAGACGTTTTGTCTATTTCCAAGTTCAGAGATTTGAACTTGAACCTGAGTGTGGCCACTTCCCGTGTCATCTATTGTCCTCCATGAGCCTCAGTTTCCTCAAGTGTACAATACGAATACTAATAACTAACACATACATGTACATTTAGCAAACATGTATGAACACCTACTGTGTGCCAGGCTCTGTGGCAAGCACTGAGAACACAGTGGAAATAAGACAAAGTCCCTGTCCTCCTGGAGCTTACTTATACTCCAGGCAGAAGCCCCCAGAGGGCAGCTCCTATGCGGGGTTTTATATACAATTAAAATTTTATACGTAATCAAAAATTTTTAAAAACTTGTTGCAAACATATAAAAAACTGGAAGATTTTATATAAAAATCTAGATTTCCCAGTGGCAAAACTGGGCCTGTCTTTCTGTACAGCAACCATCAGCCAGAACTCTGGCTGCTTCCTTTACAAGGAATGCATGCTTCCCAAGTAGACACAGTCCTCAACATTCCCGGACACTCTTACCTTGTTAAAGCTTAAACAATATTTTTGTTTACTTGTTTGTTTACCTAAATCCCTTCAATGTTCCCTCACTGTAAATAGGAGAAAGTCTAGCTCTTTGATATGACATTCCATTCAAGGCCTTCCAGATCTGCTTCCTGCCTAATGCATCCTATAAATGCTACACACCAGTAAACTGCAGTTTCCTGACCCTCCCATGTGGTACCTCTGAACCTGTACAGTGCTATTTTCTTTGCCTAAAATGTCCTTTGTTTCTGCTTTTCTCTCCAGATAATTAATATTGACATTTAAGGGTCATCCTAAACACCTCCCTCTTCCTTTGTGCAGGCTTCCTGTGAGGAAATGCCCAGAGGGTCACATGGTCTGGACACCCATAAAGATGCAAATGGTCCACTTGAGACCAAAAGGGAATCAAGTGTTCTTTATCTTATGGTTGGGCCCAGGGACCTTCCAATTGGTGGCAACTTGTAAAAAGCCTCAGCTTTCCCAATAAGTGGGGACAAAATATAAACATTAAATGAAATAATGTCTGTAAGTGAAATTAGACAATACTTTTTAAAAAATTGAATGGAATTATTGATGCTGGATAAGTAGCAGCTATTATTCCAGTTGTTATTATTATTCGAAGTGGAGGCCACTTCATCAAGGATGATAGGTCAGCCGCTGCCAAGTGTGTTCAGGGAAGAAGAGTCTGTTAGGGCTACAGGGTAGCAGAATAGTAAGAGATGTGATTGGACAAACAGAAGAGGGCCAGCAAGGGGCCTTCCAACTCATCTCTCTGCTTGGCCATTTTCTCCTTTCTCTTTATTTTAAACACAGCAGCCAGAGTGATCCTGCAAAACAAGTCACCCCACGTCACTTTTCTGCTCAAAGCCCCTAGTGGCCCCTATCTCTATCAGAGTAAAAGCTGCAGCTATTAGATCTCAGATCTCACATCCCAACCGTCTCCCCTCTCTCCTCACTCTGCCAGACACTGGGCCTCATTCTGACCTCCCTTCTCATCCTTTAAAGTGTGCTCTTACCTCAGGGCCTTTGCACTTGCCAGCCTCTCTTTCTGGACCCATATTCCTTCTGCTATCCCCAGGGTTCCCTCCTTCATTTTCTTAGATCTTTCCTTAGATGTCTTCTTCTTGCTGGTTAATCTATCTAAAATTTTACTTCTCCCTCACCCCCTCCACTTCCTGACCTGTTGCCTTATTGCTCTTAGAACTTATCACCAACTAACATGCTTTACTTGTCGTACTTGTTTATCTTGGTTATTGTCTATCTCCCCCACTAGAATATAAGCACTCTAAGAGCAGAAGTTTTTATCTGTTTCTCATGCTCACTGCTGTATCCCCAGCACCTAGAACAGAGCCTGACCCATCGTAGACATGCAATAAACATTTGTTGGATGAGTGAATCAAGTTTCTTGATTCAATAAACATTGGGAAATCACAGAATATTTTTGACCAGAAGAGTAAACCGATCAGAGCTCACAAAGGGGCTTAGGATAGATTAGGGTAGGGGATAGGATGGGGCCACAGTAGTAGAAGGATACACGTGGGAAGGTTTAAACAGAGTGCTTCAGTGGGAATAAAAGAAAACAGTAGGAGGCAGTAAGTTTCATGAGGGCAGGGATTTTGTCTGGCATATAAGAGGCGCTGAATAAATATTTACTGAAGGATGAATGAAGGAATGATGCTTGTGTCTCATGTGGGATGGACCCAGGGCTCTGGTTTGGGTCTGTCTTAGAAAAGATATAAATCCTTTTTGATCTTGACTCGGATGCGCTCGTGGTCAGGGCTTACACGAGATCAACACTGAACTCTTATATCTGTATGTACATCTTCCCTTTCTTCCTGGATTGGGCTAACCCTCCCCGGCATTTAGTCACCTTGTAGGCCTCAGTTCAACTCAGACAAATTGGGATTCAGACTGTGGGAATTGAGGAGGGGGGTCGAGCTGTAGGTGTCTAGGAGCAGCATCCAGATCGAATGACCTGTTTGAATGCTATGCAACCAAAGTTTTAAGTGATGTGGAGAAATTAGTGTGGAAGGCAGCCCATAGTGTGGAAAATCAGTGTGCCAGTCCAGAGCCACTCAAGAGAGAGGAAATCCCTGTGGACACCATCTTTACCTTTTCTGCAGAACGATAGGTAATGGAATAGGAGGCTAATCTAGGTTGAGGTTGTGGATGTGGACACTGTTAAGAGAAAGTTCCCACAGTGGAGGGGTGGAGGGATGGAGGGTACTTGGTCAAAGAACCTCTCATTCATGCCCTCCCTTGTCTACCCTTTAGTTAGCTACCTCTCCTCAAAGGAATTACTCACTAGGCTCTGATATCCACACTTGGACCTTGCCCCTAATACAATCAACAGAAATGAGATGCTTCACAATCTCCCTACCCCAAGAATAAATAATACAGTGACTCATTTCTGAACTCTTCAGGTTTTCATTAAACCAATGCCTGGTGACCAGAACTGTGCCAGATCCTTGCCTAAATATGGGAGGTGCAGCAGTTGAGAAAACATACATTTGCTGCTTCACTTATTTGTTGCTTTACTTATTTCATTGAATCCTTCTGTCAGTCCTGAGAAATAGGCAGTATCCTCATGCATGAGTTGAGTAAACTGAGGCCCAGCCAGCTCACACAGCTAGGAATTGAAAGAGGGGAAATCTGAGACAACTTTTGACTAATTCCAAAGCACAGGTTGTTTTTCTGAGGACGTCAGTGCTGCCTCTATAAGTTACTTGTAGAACTAGGAATTGTTAGAACTAGAAGGTGATTGTG
Organism: Mesoplodon mirus; assembly: GCF_964341445.2. Taxonomy (NCBI): domain Eukaryota; kingdom Metazoa; phylum Chordata; class Mammalia; order Artiodactyla; family Ziphiidae; genus Mesoplodon; species Mesoplodon mirus. The sequence continues at coordinate 1,026,311 of NW_028295808.1, read as the reverse complement.
GGATTTGTTCAGCTCCTTCAGATAAAGGGGCTCAGGCTCAGACAGAGACGGTGACAAGCTCTGCTGTCACCAAGTACCAAAGAAAGATCTGGCACCCAGGTCTCTCCTGAGTCCCAGGTGCTCTTGCTTCTTTCTTTAAAAAAAAAAAAAAAACTTATAATAATATTTTTCTTAAATTTTATATATATCTGCTTTAAAAATTAAATAGTACTGAAAGTTTTATAATCAAAATATCAGCCCTCCCCACTCCTTATTTTTGTTAACATAATATTTCATCTCCTAATATTTCCTGTTGAAATCTTTCATCCATCTTATCTCCCCGCCTGTGCTTTTGTCTTCTCTTAACCTTGTGGGTTAAATTTTTTTTTTTTTATTCCTTCATTGTCATTTTACTGGAATGGCCTGGGGAGGGAGACACGATAAAACACATTTGGTCAATCAGTCTTACTGAACAGAAGTCCAGTTTTTCGTCTCACTGACCCCCAATGATCCTGTATCCCCAGATAACTCATTTTTCTGAAGTCAACATATTCTCCATTGCTCGTGCAGATCACCCTGCCCTTAGCCCTGTGCCAGGAGCTCCTGACTTACAGGAGTTCCTGTCTGGCCTGTGCCTTGCTGCCCTCAAGGACTTGACTGAGGCCTGGAGAGAATGATTTACAGGAGGAAACAAAAAGCAGATAATAGCAGTGAGAAGCCCTCCCATCCACACAGCACTTGTCCAATTTCAGAGAGCTTTCATATCCACGATCTCATATCATAGCCATAGATAATCAAAGGATAGGTAGTTTAGTGCTGACCAAAGTCAAAATCAGGACACTGCTCTGTCCCAACAGGGAAACATATTTGAAATCAGGACTATGAACCCTCACGTTCATGGTACTTGTAACTTCTTGTTTGGCTCTTTTATCTGCAGGTCCACTGACAACTTTCTTTGCCAGGGGAGCTGGAAGTGGGCTGTTAGATTGGTGCTGAAGGGAAGAAGTTTGGAGGGAGGGCCCCGGGTGGGCAGCGTACTTCCAAGGGAGTTACTGAGCCTTCTTTTTTCTCCTCCTCCTCTTATACAGATCCAAGTTTGGAATAAAGAAAGCTGCTTCTCTGAGAACACTTACCAGTGCTCAGCTTGGTCCAAGGATAAGAAGAGAGTCAGAAACAAGTAATTCTGAACACGTTAGCGGAGAATTCTCCTAAAGTCCCAGGCCAAAGTCTGTTTCATTGTCTGGGTTGGAAAGTGAGATAGATTCATTTATGGATTTCTGCTGCAGCTTCCATTGCAGAAAGCTCAGTGATTCTAGGATTTGGATTGCATTCTGGGATGCAGTCTATGGAGGGTAAGGGGACAGAGGAAGGGACAACAGCAATGTGCACTACAATTTAGGTTGTTGTTCAGGCCATGTGTTAGGCCCATCGGTGGCCCCAGTACCTTGAAACACTTGATGGAGCCAGAGATAAGCCAGGGCCCAGAAAGGACTTGGGGTAGACCTGGTGGGTTCCAGAATTGCCTTCCAGAGGCTGGCTGGGGTCTGAGTTCCTCTGAGAGAGCACAGAATTGGATTGTTTAGCTTGAAGTCCCTACCCCTTCTTCAGGAGCTCCACTGATGTGCAGCCCAGTCTCTGAGATTATTTGCTGTCACTGATTCCAGGAACACTCTCCACTGTACCGAGCCATTGGGAAAGGTTCCAGTTGCCATGCCCTCTACTCTGCCAAGAAGAGGGTGGGATTTGGGTCACATTTGGGCTTTGGGCTTTATTGTCCTATGTTTGATATTGCAGAGACCAAAGCCACAGGGTGGTGAAAAAGACCCCTCCTCACCAGGTAAGAGTTGCCTGGGAGCCAGAGAGGGAAATTCCCTGATTCCCTGTAGTTATGAATCACGGCCTCTGTGCTCAAACGTACATCCCACTGCCTGAAACTCAGACTCACAAGTGACTCAGTAATGCCTCACCTGAGCAGGGACGGAGGGCAAAATGCTGGGAACACTGCAGGCTCAAGCCACACTGGGGAAGTCTGAATCCCGTGAGAGCTCTTTTGAGAACATAGAAGAACTGATTCCTCTAGAGCCCTTGCAGAGACTCACAAGATGTTCTTATTCCTCAGACCAAGCAGATGAGGTATGTCTCAAGCAAAGGAGACTTCAGGGTAGCCTATTGCCAGCTCTCATCATTTGAAGAGCCAGGAGTTTCCTCCTGATCTCTACCTTAATTCCTCCTGCTTTATTCCCTTTCACTGATTCTTCAGTAGGGTGACACAGGAGTTGTTCACCATAATATCGACAGTGTCTAGATGCATGGGTAACTTAAAAAAAAAAAATTAACGACCAGTGCAGCACAGTCAGAATAGAGTCTGGCTGGGGTGCTGAACAGGGTCCAAGTGGGAAGAGCTCTGGGCTTGGGTTCTAGTCTTGGCTTTGTGGCTAATTTGCTATGTGACCTTAAGCAAATCACTTGACCTCCCTGGGCCTCAGTTTTCTCACCTTTAAAAAAGGGATATTTGGACTAGAGGTTGCAAACTCATATGCCTACAGAATCGGGAAATTAAAGTAAATGAGTGAATCCAATATGATGGGGTTGTCCTGACTGCTACCTGTAGACTCCCTCTAAATGGGCAGCTGCTGCCTGTTGGAAATGCTGACCTAGGCTGTCCAGAGCATTTGACTCTTCAAGAGATGCTAAGGACCTGGATGTTTATGTGAAATCTCCCAATGTTTAAAAAACTGTGTGGGGGACTTCCCTCGTGGCACAGTGGTTGAGAATCCTCCTGCCAATGCAGGGGACACAGGTTCGAGCCCTGGTCCGGGAAGATCCCACATGCCGTGGAGCAACTAAGCCCGTGCACCACAACAACTGAGCCCGCATGCTGCAACTACTGAGCCCGTGTGCTGCAACTACTGAAGCCCATGCACCTACAGCCCGTGCACTCTGACAAGAGAAGCCACCGCAATGAGAAGCCCATTCACCGCAACAAAGAGTAGACCCCGCTTGCCGCAACTAGAGAAAGCCCACGCGCAGCAACGAAGACCCAATGTAGCCAAAAAATTTTTAAAAAGTAAAAAACCAAAAAACGTGTGGGTCAAACAAACATCTCTAAGCCAGTTTCATCCCTAGACTAGAGGATTTGAAGGGCCCTCCCAGCTCGAATTTTCTGATTCTAAACTCTGTGTCTTCCAGGGAATTCCCTGGTGGTCCAGTGGTTAGGATTTGGAGCTTTCACTGTTGTGGCCCCAGGGTTCAACCCCTGGTCAGGGGACTAAGATCCCACAAGCCACACAGAGCAGAAGAAAAAAAAAATGTGTCTTCCAAAGAAGATCACTAAGAAATCAATCACCTTAGTTATGGTAATTTCAGCTACTGGAAAGGTGAATGTCCGTGTGTGCACTCATACTCGTATGCCATTGGGCTTTTGGCTCCCCTCAAATGACACTCTCCTGGTGGTCTTCCTCCATCACACACACCTGCAGTGGACTGTTTCCTTGGTCTCAGGAGCCCAGCCCTGGGCCTGATGGAAGATATGGCTTGTCCGGTGAGCTCATCAGCAGTAATAGGCTGGCTGTGCTGACGAGATAGCCCTTCCCTTCCCCTAAGTGAAGGGAAGAGTGGCCACAAGCAGTGACTGAGACAGAGGCTGCCTGAGTCAGGATCTGGGCCTTGCTGCCTTCCCAGGCCTTTGCTAGCTATGTCCCTAGGCTGAATTGGGACTAGGAATCAAGTCCACAGTATTACCAAATCTGGAGCTCTCCAACCCATCTGTATTAGTTTACTAGGGCTACTGCAAAAAAGTAGCACAGACTGGCTGGCTTAAACAACAGAAATTTATTGTCTTACAGTTCTGGAGGCTAGAAGTCCAAAATCAAGGTGTCTGTAACGTTGGTTCCTGCTGAGGACTTTGAGTGAGGAAAGGATCTGTCCCAGGCTTCTCTCCTTGGCTTGAAGATGGCTGTCTTCTCCCTGCGTCTCTTCACATCATCTTCCCTCAATGCCTATCTGTCTCTGTGTCCAAATTTCCTTTTTTTTTTAGAATGACACACGTTGTATTTGATTAGGGCGCACTCTAATGACTGCATTTCAACTTGCTTACCTCTGTGAAGACTTTATCTCCAAGCACGATCTCATTCTGAGATCCTGCAGGTTATAGGACCTCAACATCTGAATTTGGGGGGGACACAATTCAGTCATAACACTACTCCATCATGGTCTCTCACACATTGCTTTAAACTCCAAAACCTAAGTACCCTGCTTATGCCCCTTCTTACCTGTGACAGCCTAATGCTTCCACATCTCATGTGCTAGTACACAGCTCACCGTAAGCATGCACTTTACGTGGACTGGAGTTCTCTGCAGTGGGAAAGGTGAGAGAACTTTTATCAAGTACCTGTTAAGGGACATACAGGCCTTGGATTTCAGGTAACAGTAGATGTCTGTTTCTTCCATGAGGCAATGCCAATATGGTACTTTTTATCCTCACACCAATAAAAATGGTATTTATACTGCACTTGGAAAGTGCCAAATACTGTTCCAAGCACTTTATATGAAGTAATTTTTTGAATGCCCACAACACGCCTTTGAGGTGGGTACTATTATTTACCTCCTTCTACAGATAAGAAACTGAGGCCCAGACAGCTTAAAAAACTTGCCCAAGTCTGTAGTAACTGATGGAGTTGGATTTGAATCTCAGTAGTTGGCTCCAGAGGCCATGCTTTTAATCATTACCTGATAGTATTTGGAAAAGGCAGGACTATTATTCTCATTGACTAGATGAGGAAACTGAAACTGAGCAGCTAAGCAACTCACTCGGGGTCATAGGGCTAAAAGGCAGAGTGAAGGCAGAATTCCTGCCCTGTAAGCCACGGGTCTTCCCTTAGAAGGGACCAAGTGTCCCGAGTCCCTCCCTTCCCCATACCTCACTCCACTTATACAGGCCCACAGGTATTAGGGCCAACACAGAATCTCTAAATCCTTATTTGTAGTTAACTGTCTCCACATCGCAGGGGGATTATGGGGCATGAAGGAAGGGAGGCACCATCTCGACTTAGATCTAAGTCTTTTCGACTTATTTTTCCTCCCAGTCGCTTCCAGTTCAGAAGACCACTAGCCCCAAGGGGTCAGGTCTAGGCCCCAGTCCCGGAATTTTCTCAGCCCGGATTAGAAGCGGGGGAGGGCAGTGGGGAAGGGGCTGGTGGGGTGCTGGGCTGCCCAGGAACACGGAGTATCATATTTCTCGCAACCCACCAATCCTGAACGCGGGGGGGCGTGGCCACACCTGGGAGGCGTGGCCGGACGGCAGATGGGTCCGCGGCGTCCCGAGGCGAGGCGCTGACGTGAGCTTGGCTCACCTGGGCGGGGAAGGTGAGGGATGGTGTGGGACCGGGAGCGGAGCCTGCAGTGCCTACCTGCGCAGAGCCAGGTGTTGCTTGCCCAAGCGGCCGAGGAGAGCAGTGGCGACGGGTGATCCTAACTGGGGACTTGGTTCGGAGGGACGTTCGCTTCTGGCAGCCGGATTGAAGAAAGGTGGGGACGCCAACGTCTGGAGCCTCGCTTGAGGGAGGGAGGACACGCCCGCCGGTGAAGAAGCGCCCCCTCCAGAGTTTGTGGGGGTGAGGAAAGCTTGCTTAAGGACATCTGTTTGTTTGGGGATAGCCCGTAGGGCTGGGTGCCCATCGCTCTGCTTCAGGTAGCTTTCGGGCGGTCCTAGCCCGGGGGGGCGCTGGGCCCTTACCGACCCCCTACTTCTGTCGACTCCCTTTCCCTCCCGCCCAACTGGAGTGTGACGCTCTCGGGCCCCTACCCACCAGCCGTCGGGGAGCGCTAAGGCTCCTCCACCACGCTGGTCCTCCCAGCGCACCGCTCCGCAGGCCCCTGGATCCCGAAGAGGGGATTTCCCAGGCCGGCCGGCGCTTGATCTTGGTGGGTGTTTTGGGAAATTGCGCGTCGGGCCGGCCAGTAAGTTTAGCCCGTTTGTTTCCTCTCCTGGGATTTGTTTAGCACAGTCAGGCCCCTGCCCTGGGCCTGAGAGACACCCGTGAATTTCCAAGTAGCGAAGCTACGTGCTGGCGAGGGCGGCGCCGGGCGTGGTTGCTCTGGGGGTGAGGCCCTCTTCGCCTGAAAGGGCTGGAGGGCTGGTATAGAGAAGTGGGGAAAGTCTTCCAGGCCTGACTGGAAAGCAGGCCCAGGGTGCCACTGTTTACAGGGAGCCTGCTGTGTGGTAAAGGGGTCATCCCTACCCCAGCCCTGCTCTCTTGGTGGATGTCAGAAGTGGAAGCCAGGGAAGGGAGAGGAAGAAGGCGTTTGAGTAGGGGTTGGTGAAAGCTGATGCCGACCCAGGAGAGTAGTTTTCGATGTTTGTCTCCTGGGTGACAGCAGCACCTCTGCCCTGTAGCTCCCTCTCCAGCCGCCAACCTCAATCAAGCAGAGAGGCAGGGTGTGGGCATTATGGCTCGAGGCCCAGAATTTACCCCTGAACAGGGCTAAACTAAACGGAGGAAAGACTGGGGAACGTGGAAGATGGCATTTCAGGTCTCTCCAGGAGGAAGGGAAAAAGCAGGACCACTCCGGAGGCCTGTCTGCAAGAAATGAGGGTGTGTGTTTTACTCTGAGCAAAACCACTGACGACTGAATCTTGGCTTTGGGGTGGCCGTGTTCCTGGAAACTAGTCTGGGCAGGGGCTGCAGAGGCGGCAGTACAGGTGTTTGTAGGGGACCTGTTCCCTGGAATGGGGGTGTGAGATTGGGTGGTTTATGCCTTGGGGAGGTTGATAGTGTCCCTGCTCAGTGCCCAGTATGAGGGGAGTGGGTGGGTTAAATCTTTGTTCTTTGGCTAGTTGAATACCTGTTGGAGACACAGGCCTTGAATTTTGCTGTGATGGCAGCTAGAGATGCCAGAGCTGAGTTAAAGTAGGCTAAGCTTGTTCTGTGGGCATTGGGATTTGGGTGGTGAGAGTGTTCTGAAAGAGAACTCTGGTTTAGGTGTGTTTAAGGGTGGGTGTCATGCAGTCTCCTCCCTAACCACTTCATTGGCCCTCCATGCGGCTTGGATCTTTGTTGATGTCTTTCATTTACTTTCTTGGTGTATAGAAGAAGGGAGGGACTTAGAAGGCTGGGTGCAGTGGCAGGATATGGTACAGCACACTCTGACTGAGCAGTGTTGGGTCCAGGCCCCAGATAAAACACTTTGCTGTGCCTCAGTTAACCCAGCTGTAAAATGGGGCTGATAACAATGGGGATGATCATTTCATTATGAGGATGAAATCAGACACGTTAAACAAAAGCGCATGAAAAAACTGTTAAGCCTATGTAGGTAGAGGATTGTTGTTACCATGGTTTCATTAGCTGAAGGCCATCATCTTTTATATCTCCCAGTGACCAAGAAATGTCTTAGCTTCCTGTGGTTAAAAAAAATACTACTTGTAGTATTTTGTTTTTAAGTTGTGAATCGACACACGGCATTGTAGGAAAATGTGAATCGTATATAGAAGTACTTAGGCACGTATAAAATTCACCCACAGTCCTATCACCAGGTAACCACTAAGAACTTCTTGTCGCATCAATGTATTATTTGTTTCCCTTTCAAAAATTCTCTGTGCTTATGTACACAAGTGCGCGTCCTGTTACAAGATGGAGATACTACTATACAGTCAATATTGTATGATGCCTTTTTCCCCCTTAAGTACATATTTAAACATTTTCCCAAATCCAGTAAAAATTCTTCAGATGCCTCGATGTTAATGGCTACTTGCTATTGCAACCTATGAATGTCTAATTAGATATTTTTCTCTGTGATCTTGGTTGCTTCCAAAGTTTGCCTCTCTGCCTGTTCTTATAGTCTTAGGTGCTGGGTGGCAGGTGGAGGAGATCTCGGTGGACTTTCAGAAGGTGGAGAGGGTTAGCTGTGATGGAGGTGGGGCATAGAGGAGGAGGAGGCTGGGGCAGCATTGCTCCTGTGTACTGCCATCTTGGGAGAATGCTGAGAACACAGGGCTCTAGATCTTAGTCATCGACCTCTAAGGGTGGCTGCCTCTCCCTCCCCATCACTCTGTGCAGTTCCTTGCGTTGGCCTGGTTGCCTTAATTTTTTTTGATGTGCTGTGGATCAACTAGGATAAGCCCTTTTCTTCAAAGCCCATGATCCATCAAGAGGTGGATTTCACGTGTCTGCCAGACCTCAACACAAGACTGACCAACATTGCAACAGAAATTCTCGAAAGCCCCTCACTAGGTGGACCAGTTTGCTGCCCATTTCCCTGTTCTCTTTGTTCTTCCCTTACCCCATCCCCCTTCCTGCAGGCCAGGACTGAGGAAGAGAAGGCTAGAACTTGCCCTGGGGAGAATATGCATTCCCTCCTCCTTATAAGGTAAATGTCCTCCATGGTTTGATAGCTTGACTTTGCAGTCCTACAGAGCAACCTACACCGAGGCCAAGAACATGGGGGTGGGGGGCACTTGAATACCGAGTGCTACCTCACCTACCCACTGTGAACTGCTCCCAGGGGGGAAGGTTTCAGTTGCAGAACTTGGTAATTGGGTCAGAAGGCTCAGGTGAGAGCAGGTCCTGCCTTGCTCTTAAAGTGCCAGTGACCGAGCTGGGCTTGAGTTTTCCCATTTGTTGGGAGCCTGGCTGGGGAGAGAAGTGGCCTTAGGACCCACCCCTTAAGCTAAGTTCCTCCGAGGGGGAGCCTTCGGCTGACTCAGCTGGTTTGGGTTCTGAACCGCGATCCAGGTGGGAATCTTTCTGGGTGGGAAGGTGACTTATTTATCTTCCTTTTCTCAGGTCAGTGGATGTTTGAGCAATTCCAATGTGGATTTCTTCAGGGAGTCTGATGAGAACATTGTGTTTAGTAACTAATGTCTCCCTTGTCACACAGTAGCTGACGGACAAATATTTGTTGAATGAACGTTCTTTTGCAGGCCTGTCTTTCTCACCCGAAGTAAAAACAAAGAGAAATGAGAACGCCAAAAAATCTAAACACAACACCCCAGGCAAACACTTCTCCGGTAACTGCTTTTTCCTTTAGGCACCCAATCTGGGCAGGCCTTTGTTTCCCTGCTGTGAGTGCCGGCTGCTGCCACCAATGTTATCTGCTACACTATGCCCTTTATGAGAATCAACTGCAGACTTTACCCAGGCTGGCTCCAGCAACCAATCAGTTCAATTCAGCCTCTGTGGGGAGGTAAACAGACCCAGGTGAGGAGGCTGTCCCAGCAGTACAGAGCTTGTCTTATGACTGGCTTTAGTACTCTATAGGGTTAGGAACTGTGGTATTTGATCATTCTAGGGCATCTTAGCTTTACCAGACTCACATACAGGGCAGGGTTCTTACACTATGTCTCCAGTGCTCCCAAGCCTTCTCCTAGACACTGGATTGTCGTGGGGCTAACCAGCTCAGACCCCCACACTCCGCATTTTTTTTTTTTTGGTGCAGAAACTTTGGGTGGCCTAGAGAAAGGAAAACTGACTTGAGGCCCAGCTCTCAGATCCCTGTGGATACACTGCCTGCTCATCTATGTAAGTGAGGACTTTGGAACCAGGGACCATCCCTCGCCTACTTCTCTCTCATCCTGATGGTGTCATTTCTTACTAAAATATTCCCATTCACCTTAGTTGTCTAAAAAGAGAGCATGCTTCAAGTTCTTGCCTATATACCTGCTATTTTCGTAACTTTTTTCTTCCTTCTCCCAAGATGAGATTGAAAAGAGCAGTTTCTCTTCTTTTCCCTTGGTACTTGTGGAAGGACTGTTTTCCAGCAGGGATGACATCATCTCTTTATTTTTCTGCCTCAGGATTTAAATAGAAGAAATGTGACCTACTTACGTGATAAGTCTGATTTGGCTAGAGCATGAAAAATAAATGGCTTTGGAATAAGAATCCAAAGAACCTTTTAACCTGTTTTCTTTTCTTCCCCACCTGGCACAGTTTATTCCCATATTTAGTTTCTTTGCTGTAATCTAATGGAACTGTAGCTCTATCATATGGGAACAGTGGCTGGGACCTTTTCCCAGGGGCTGGCCTAATTCTCCTCTCCCCATTTCTTCCCCCTCCCCCCAACCCAGATCATGGCTCTCCACCCCCGCCGAGTTCGGCTGAAGCCCTGGTTGGTGGCCCAAGTGGATAGTGGCCTGTACCCTGGGCTCATCTGGCTACATAGGGACTCCAAACGCTTCCAGATTCCCTGGAAACATGCCACCCGGCATAGCCCCCACCAAGAGGAGGAAAATACCATTTTCAAGGTAAAGGTATTCTTTTACCATCTGACTTGAAGTGTTTTCCAGTTCTCTCAGACCTTTCTGGATTTTTTTCTGTTTTCAATTTTGGCTTGAAGAAGGTACTAGATCCAAAATGCTGATGCAACAAAAAGAATGTTTATGATGGGGGGTGGGGGCAAACTTAGCAGGCATAGTAATTTCTCTTGTGGGGGCATGTCTGTTATGGTTGAGGCCATTTATTCTTTCCCATTGGTGAAAGCTACTCAACTCACATCCCAAGGGATCCCAGGTGTGATTGGCTAAACTCCTATAAGTGTGTGTATGCTGTGTATGTTGTTCTAGAACTCCCAAGGGTCAGCCAGCAATCAACCCTTCATTCGCTCAGGGCTCTTGCTCTGGCCCGGGAATGGCTGTCCAGATCAGGGCAGAACTCCTGAGTGTTCGCAGGCTCCTAACAGCCTGTAGAATGGGTGTCGAGGGCCCTTTGCAAGTTTTTCTTTTGATGTTAAAACCTTTTGCCCCATCCATAACCTCCGCTTAAAAATGAAAGGCGATTTAATTACAGGTTTTTATTCTACAAATATGTTTTCTTAACTGAAGAGTAACTCTGATGTGAGAGTTATTTTGCTTCACTGAAACTAAGATTGAATCACGTGGCATTTCATAAAATGTCAGTGAAACCAAAGTCTAAGACAGAAGTAGGTGGGAAGCTCGTTGTGGGAAGGGGTATTATGTGGTTTGTAACTCCGGAGCCCATGCCTCTGCTCCAGACCAACTTCTCTGTGCTGGTCAGTCTTCCATCTCATGAGTAGCTTTAGTTCCTGCACTCCCGAGACACGGAGAAATGAGTTTGCCCATTTCTTCCCTGACTGTAAGTTGGAAGTCAGAAGTGAAATCCAGTCCCTGCCCTGAGCCTCTCAAGATTGATGCTCCAGGTTCTTGCTGAGACTGGGCCAGGAAAGGTGGGCTCATACCTCAAAGGAGAGAGAGCCAACTTAGAGTTGTTTCCCACCCAACTCAGTTATATTGGGTGTAGAGATGAGAGGTAGAAGAAAAATTGGCCTGTGAATATTAGAAAGTAAATGAATGCTTTTAATGTAAACATTAAATAATGATATGAAAGTGGTAAGGAAAACATCTGTAAATCAGCACCAACTACTGGAGCTGGCATCAGAGGGGGATGGGCCTGCCCTGGCCCAGCTGGCCTCTCGCTGTGGCCTTGGTCTGAAACTGGACTTGCTGTTGAAGTGCCTGGTGGTGGCTGGCCATGTGGGAGGAGACTGGTTCCTGAAAGCTCCACTCGTGAGAATGTTCTGTATGCTTAGGGCTTGAGGAAAAATTGGCTGTGGGAAGCTGCTTTGTCCTACTTATATCTGTGTATCTGTTTGCAGAATGCTAAGGGAGGGCCTGGGTGTCAGGAGAAGAGTGAGGGTGCTTTCACAGATCCCAAGCTCTGACAGGCCTTTGGCAGGATATGGGGTGTGGGCCGTTCTGACTAGCATTAAGTGGGTGCCTGCTGCATACCCTAGGTCCATTATCTCATTTGCTTCTCGAGAACACTGTAAGGGGGGCGGCACCCTCATGTTACAGATGCAGAAGCTGAGTCTCAGAGGGGCTAAGTAACTTGCCCAAGTCACATAGCCAATAAGCGGTGGGGTTAGGGTTTGAACCCAGGCCTATCAGCTCCCCCATTATCAGACGGCCCCTTCTGACCAGGAGCTGGAAGACCTGGCTTCAGATCCTACTACCATCCCTTGCATGTGTGGTCTTGAACAAGTCACATAATCTCTTTGGGCTTTAGCTTCCCCTTCAGTAAAATGGGGCTAAAACCAGTCTTGCCTGCCTCACAGGATTGTTGTGAGAATTGAGTGAAATCAGTGTGTGGGAAGGGGCTCATAAATTGCCATGAAAATGCAGAGACTGTGTCCATTTTAGGAAGAGAAATAGGGACCTGCCCAGTGACCAGGATCTCAGAGGCAAGACTCAGAATGGCTTTGAATAAGGGATGTTTATAAAGCACAACGATTGTCATGTGGTGGGTACCACCCTCTGCTGCATCAGCCTCAGGTTCTCTGCATCATCTGAGTGGGCCCTGGGGAATGGCTGTGTTGTGAGCAGGATGTTAGTCTGGCTGCTCTCTGTGGAGGGGCAGGGATTCATGGAGCCACAGAAATTTTGCAGACCTGTGCCAAAGTCAGCACAGCCCAAGCCAGCTGGATGGCGCCAGAGCGGGAGTGGGCACAGAGGATCAAGCAAAGAGAGGGGAAAACATGAGGAGGCAGCAGCCAGGTACTGCCAGGGGCAACTGGAGACGTGCCTCTCCGACACTAGGGACTGATGAGGTTGAAATCCCCTACAGGGGGTTGGATGGAATGGAGCCTGCTGAGTGCCCAAGGGCAGCAGCTTTGTCAAACTGCTTCATTCCATACTGCACATCAAGTGGAGGAGCCCCCAGGTCTGAGAAGGTGGTAAGAAGAAATGAGTGCATTGGAGGAGAAGGATTTAGCTCGGCTGTTGAGAGAAGCTTCCTCATGATTGTGAGGCTCTGCAGGGATTGACTGAGGGAGACCAGAGAGCTCAAAGGACGGGGCCGGAAAAGTTCCATTTGGGCTTGAGGAAGTAGTCTAGTTCAGGAGCAGAGGCGGGGAGTTGGGACTGGACAAGCGATGTGCCCTGTCCACTTGAACAAGCTGCCGTGTGCTTCCTGACCTTGAGTCCTCTGCAGAAGACATCCCCCTTTTCTGCACCAGCACATACGTCACAGCCCTGAAGAAAGTGTAGACATTTGAGATACGTTAACAGTGGGGGAGGGCTGATATCCCGTGAACAGACACACAAATGCCTGTTAGACCTGGAAATTGAAAACCAGAGAGGTGGGGCCGCACTGGTCTTGGCCCAGGCCACCAGCCACTGGTGTTCCCAGCAAAATGTTCCCAATGTGGGAGTTTGAGGAAGCAGGGAAAGGCAGGTGGTGTGAGTTTATTAGGACTTGAGGCCCTCAGCCTCGCACTGAGGCAAGCTGAACCCCCAGAGCGTGCTTCCTGCCCTCCTATGGGCTGCTACTCCTAAAGGTACTTGGTTTCAACAGTTATTTGTGCATCAGATTAAAGACTGAAGGGAGAGGGAACAGGAAGCCTAAATTCTTCATATCATACGCCACCTCCCTTTCTCTTCTTATTATATAAGCAATTCATGTGTAAAACAAATACGGCAAACAAAACAAAACAAAACTACCTGAAATCTTGCTATCCAAAAGTTACCATTAGTATTTTGGTGTATACTTGTTCCAGACTTTTCTTTATTTTCAACCCTTCATTAAGGCCATTGTAGTCTTGACAGATGATGCTGGCACAAGCACTTGAGATGAGGCTCCTCTTTTTAAAAGACTGTATTTGCATTTGGCTTAATTTGCCTCCTCTTTTTAAAATACTATATTTGCATTTGGCTTAATTTCTCTCAGGCCCTGCCTTGCCTGGTCCCCAGCGTGGTGTTTTCTGCTGCAGTCTCTGTCAATTGGAGTTGGGGTGATGGGGCGGTCAGGCAGGGCTGTGTGTATCTGTGTCAGTATGAGGGAGGGCGGGCACACTTTCCAGTGTTTCTGGGCAACAAGCAGGCACTCACTGCAGTTTCCTATCCCTCGGGCCTGGGCTGTGGAGACAGGGGAAGTACCAGGAAGGGGTGGACGACCCCGACCCAGCTAAATGGAAGGCCCAGCTCCACTGTGCGCTCAACAAGAGCAGGGAATTCAACCTGATGTACGACGGCACCAAGGAGGTGCTCATGAACCCAGTGAAGATATATCAAGTGTGTGACATCCCCCAGCCCCAGGGCTCTATCATTAACCCAGGTGAGGCCCCAGCTGCTGGGGAGAAGGTGGACAATGTGCCAGGTTCCAGGCTGGGCCCTTAAAGCGATAGTCGACTTGTAAGTCGCCTCGCTTACAAAGTTGAAGACTGGTAAATAAAGCAAGAAATCCTGTCCCTAGAAAGAACCCAGAGAACAAAAGATATAAACTCAGCACAGTCTTCCTGCCCACGCAGTGGAACAGTAAAGCATTAGAAAGAAGAGGGGGTATTGAGTTCTATAAAAAATAACTTCTCTTGGGACTCAACACTGAGAAGAGAGGCCAGGTAGTTTAGAAGAAGGAGGGATTAAAACTTAGAAGGTCTGAGTTATAAACCTCGGTCTTTCCATCTCACTACTTGTGGGACATTGAATCAAGTCATTCAACCTTTTGAGCCTCAGCTTCTCTCACTATAACATCTGGGTTCTCATCTTCCCTGCGTATTTCAAAGGCTGTTCTAAGAATCAATTGACATGACATTATGAAGGCTATTAAGTTCTCTTTATAAATGATGGGTAAGTGATCATTTAATTTGTATGGTATTTTTCCTAGGAGAATACCACCTGATCCCTATATTTACTCAATGTTTAGCAAGTTCCGACTAAGAGCCAGATAATTTAGACTTGACCTGCAGTGAATCTAGTGAGGCTCTGCCATGAGGGAAGGGTCTGCCTTCACAGTAAGCTTATAAAGGAGAGAAGCTGTGCTCCTTGGGTCCTTAGAATGGATGCTAATGTGCAGAAAGGGGTTTAGAGTAGGAATTAAAAGATTTCTAGGAGAAGGGAGTAGGGTCTGCAGCTCCTGGATAGGGGAGGGGATGAGAGCTTGCACTGGGGCTCCGTAGGAGGAGCTGGGAGTGGGGAGAACACCCTTGGTTCCCACTCTTTGGCATTGAGGGTGCACACTGAACCCAAGGAACCTCTGTGCTGGCGGTGCCTAGCTTGAACAGTGGGTGAGCTGCAGGGATGACAGTGCAACGTGAGCGCCTCACTTTTGACCTTTGTGTGTGTGTGTTTCTCGGGTAGGATCCACTGGATCTGCTCCTTGGGATGAGAAAGATAATGATGTGGATGAAGAAGATGAGGAAGATGAGCTGGACCAGTCACAGCACCACGTTCCCATCCAGGACACCTTCCCCTTCCTGAACATCAATGGTGAGTGGGGTGGGGGTGGGACAGAGGCATGGAGAGGATGTAAGGGGCTTTGATTTTGCAACCGTTGACACCATATCCACCATTGCACTGGGAGCAGCGACCAGGCCCTGGGGCCAGGCTGCCAGTCTGTTAGCAAGTAGGAGTCATAGGCAAAGGAACCCTGTAGGCATAGTTATCCCAGTGGGGTGGCTTCTAGGCAGAGAGAGCATCTTCTGAATCTTATGTGATAATTCAGAGAAATTAAAAAATTAAATTCCTTCTCCATCCCGCATACAAATACACAAGCTGTTATAAATTTTGCTGATTTCCTTTAGGCCAAGTGCAGGGATCATTTTCGTGAATTGTAGGCAAACTCTTCTGCTATTTCCCTCGGTACAAATTTTCTGTCACTGCCTTAACAGCCTCTGCTAAGGCTGTATCATGGGAAACTTGTGGCTCTACAGCTCTTAATACTAGGCTCTGATAAAATTTCTCTACTAGAGACTTTTATCTTTTTTTTAAATTGACTTTTTGAATTCCGCTTCCCAGGAAAGATGAGTTTAGAGGTTGGAGGGTCCCTGTGAGACAAAGCAGGCACTGCATCTCCCATTGCACATTCTGAGGACGCTCAGACACAATGTGAATTGCTCTTCCACAGCATCTTCACTTGAACTTTCCACTGACATGCTCCTAGTCATATGACTTGCATTCAGTTGAGTAGCTTTTCACTACTTTTCTAAGTTCCATCTGGCTGCTAGGGTCAAATGAGATACTTTTGTCACCTAGAAAAATTAGTATATCAAGATGATTCCTGTAGGATTTTGGAGTACCCTTCCCTAGGTGATGCCCCTTTTGAGAATCAGGAAATGACTCTTATCTGTCTACTTGCCCTCCTTGACTTACCCTGTCATTTATAACCTTGCAACCAAGTGATGAGTAAAGACAACGATCATAGAGCTCTCTCAGGTTAATATTGCCACAGCTACATTCCCACTTGGTGCAATTTTAAGATTTGGACATTTGGAAATGTGAGATCCTTTCCCAAATCTTTGGCTCACTCATTCTGTTATTCTCACCCCTTAAAAGGATGCAACCCGTTTCCAGGATCATGATTTCACTTTTTTTTTTTTCATGTTTTTTTAAAGCTAATATTGTGTGTCCTTACGTTATGGGCCACCTTGGATCCTTTATGGAAACATGTGAACATATATTAAAAATAAAAAAGTAAAATGTGGCCCTACAGCCACACCGGGATTTCGTTGCCCTGAGAGAGGAGCTGGGGCGCATCAGTGACTTCCACGAAGCCTATACTTTCAAACAGGCTCCGGGCCAGCCAGTTTACGGCTTAAGCAAGGAGAATGTTCCAGCAGTAACCAACAAGGAGAACCTGGCGACGCCGGTCTCGACTCCATTCCTGGAGCCGACCCTGGGGAGCGACGGCTCTGCGGTCACATTCGGGAAAACCCAAGAGGATCCCAAACCATTTTGCGTGGGCAGTGCCCCACCGAGTGTGGACGTCACCCCCACCTACACCAAAGACGGAGCTGACGAGGCAGGATGAACCGATGGCAAAGTTCTGAAACGGAAGCCATCTAAGCTGGCAAAGAGAATCGCAAACTCCGCTGGTTACGTGGGTGACCGGTTCAAGTGTGTCGCTACCGCACTGTACGCAGACTCCAGTCAGCTCAGCCGGGAGCAGCGGGCATTGCAGGTGAGCCCCCCCCCCCCCGAATTTCAGGAGCCTGACCAGATGTCAGGTTTTTTTAATGTGTGAAGAGGAGGGGGCCGGGGGTATGATAGGGCAGGACACCGGGCTGATTTGGTTAATGAAGCTTAGGATAATTTAAATGTTTGAAATGTGTCCAGTAAGGGGACGTAAGTGGATACTTTTAAGTTATTCTGTAGATTTTAAGCGAACTCCACTCGAATGCTGATAACGGAAGTTTTAATTATTGCGAAGGATGTCTAAAAGACTGCATGACATTTACCTATCAATTGCTTTGATTTCTCTGCCGTTACTGTACGTTAACAAATATACCTAAAAGCGCTTCTTAGAATGCCTTATGTGATACTTGGTGGAGGTGTGTAGCGGCCGCATGTCTGTGAGATTCGTGCAATTTTTTTTTCCACCAAACAAACAAACAAACAAACAAAACCAAAAAAACAAACCTTGCTTAAAGGGATAGAGTATGTATTTAACTTGCTAGTGAAGGATACGTGTTGTATAGGAATTTCCTTAAGATATTTTACTTTTAATTAAAAGACAAATAAAGCCAAATTGTTTTGCAGTGTTAAGAAAAAAATTGGTTTATGTTTATAAAAATGGATGAAGTTATCTAAATGATCCATTGAGTGCCCATTTTAATTACATAGATGGAAGGATTACAAGAGGACAGTATTTTATGTCTACCTGCTGCTTACTGTGAGGTCAGTTCTTCAAATTTTTATTACTAGAATCTTACATAAACCTTTTGAGTTAAATTTCATTTCCAAATATACAAAGGGAAGTTTGTGGGCCATGGTCGTCTTTATTCATTGTGCATTTGTTTTTTTTTCTGTTGTGTTTTTGTTTTGCTTTCTTTGCATTGTGTTTTTGTTTTGTTTTATTTACCTTCGAAAGAGAATGTCTATCTCTGTGCCACAGTGTATGTATGGCTATACATACACACCACATATATCTCTACATACATACGGCTTTACGAATAAAGAGTGTGTGACTAGTTACACGTAGACACTCTTACATTTTTATCGTTCAATTTTAAAATATCTCAGTTGTATCATAAATTGTGGTTGGTTTGGGGCAAACTTTTCTTTGAAGATACTTTCCTTTAAGGTAAGGGCAGTGAAATAGCTTTGGTGGTAAGGTGTGTCTTTTTTCCATCTCCGTTCTCTTTCTAGCGTGCAGTGATGCGCTTCTCAGAGTTGGAGATGAAAGAGCGAGAAGGTGGCCACCCCACGACCAAAGACTCCAAGGTGTGCAAATTCAGCCTCGCTGACTGGGAAAGGCTGAAAGGAAGTCAGGACAAAAAGCCAAAGTCGGTCGCCCTGGAGGAGGCCATTGCCGACCAGAACGACAGTGAGAGATGTAAGTGAACCCAGGCGGCTCGCGTGTGGTACCACGTCGGTGGGAACGGGGCGGTTCCACTCCCAGTGCCGAGGGAGGTGAGAGGAAACAATACGCTTCTGATGGCCCAGCGTCTGGGTGCTGGCTGTTCGGAGAACGGGCTGCTCTGGCCATCCTTCCCAGCTGTGGATTGCAAGGCTGGTTGTCCTTTTGAGCGTTGCGGCATCCAGTAGTGAAGCACCTATGAAATGTTGTTTCCTGGCACGCGTCTCCTTTTTCTGGAGAAATGCTAGTCCTGTAGTTAGTAATAGTCTGATACAGTAGAGCAGAGGAATGGCAGTGCAAGACCTCCAGCGTAGCAGGTATGTGTTCTGTTTTGTAGCAGGTACGGATACGGGTTTTTGGTAGCAGTGGAATGACACTTGCAGCCAGAGCCAGACCCTCCAGAGTGACAGTCTCCTATGGGAGGGAGTGGAGAGTACTCGGATTCTCCCTCCAAAGGCAGAGGTTTCGTTAAAATGAGATGAGGGCTGATGAAGGCACCAGAAAGATGAGCATAATTATTTTCTGTGGCAGGCTTGTTTGCAGTCATTAGGAGTTGACAGCACGCTCCAAGGGCGTGGGATAAACGAGGGCGTTCTTCCTACCAGACAGGGTGTATTATGTTTTGGAGGCAAAATTGGAGAGAAAGCTAGTGCTTGCCTCGAGTCACACTCTGCGGTCCCATCAGCTGCTCCCCCACTGGGGTTGACTTCAGGCTTTGCCCTCGAGACTTCCTGGGCTAATGAGATGTGTTGGCAGCAAGTGGAGGTCTTTCTCCCGCTTTCTTCAGTGTGCGTGCTTGTGGCCTTCAGCCTGCTCCGGACCCCAGAAACCTCACCGGTGATGGTGAGTGAGGGCACCTAGGTGAACGTCGAGGACAGGGTGGGCGTGAAATCCTCCTGAGACAGGACAGTCGGGGGTGGTGGGCACGTTTGGGGGGCCCAGGCCCTTGGACCCAGTCGTAGGGTCGGCGTTCACCCGCACGCTTAGGTCGTGGATGCCTGATGCAGTTCGGGAAAATTGTGGTCAGCAACAGCGTGTGCTTCTCTCTGCTGCTTGGAGCACTGCCCTCCCCCAGCTCATCTTTGGGGTCAGACAAAGGCCTGTGGCCAGGGTTCTGGGTAAGCCACACCGGGACCGGTTTGTCCTACGTGGCTCCTGTAGAAGGGGATTTCTGTGGCTAGTCAGTGGCGGCCTTACCCGAGGGATGGGGCTCTTGATGTGCCTGGAGTAGACGATTCCGAGCTCCTCCCCTCGGGATTGGAATGAAAAACGGAGGGTCCAGGCCACCCTGGAGTGAAGCAGCAAGAAGGCCTCCCTCCTTGCCTGTGCTCACAGCTGACACGCAGCCCTTACCCTCCTGAGTGGCCTCATAACTCAGTTCTTGGGGAAGTTTCTCAGAGAGATGTGATAAAAGTGGGCAAGGCCAAGTTCACGGGGATGCACTTTTCTGAGGAGGGGATCTGCCTGTTCTGGGTGGACGGTGAGGGAGGCTGGAGGAAGGGAGCGGGCAGTTAACCGGCCTCGAGTCTTCTTGCCCTTTTCTCCAGCAACGTGGCCAAACCCAGGGTGGCCGCTGCCCTTCACGTCTCAGTGGCCTCACCCGCCCTTCTTCCCAGAGACGTTTGTGTGCGTCCTTCCCAGTCGTTCCTGCTGAGCGTGGAGACGAGAACTCGGTATGGCTGATGAGGAGCAGGGCCTGAGCCCCAGATGATTCCGAAAGCCCCTCCCCCCACTGCCTGCCTCCAATCTCAGACCGACCGACGGGTCTCTTCCTGGAGCACCCGGGACATGGCCCAATGAGCCATGAATCGCCACCATGGGAGGGCAGGAGAAGGGTTGGGGAAGTTGAGGGGCTCCGTTTGAAAGGTTGGGGCAATGGAGGTGGGTTCCCCACCCACCCTCTGTCTTGTAGAGACGTGGGGTTTGTAAATAGCTGGTCAGGAAAGGCCACCTGAAGGGGCCACTGTTCTTACTGCGGCCTCCACATCCAAGGCACAGCAGGCGTTCATTCCATTCAGCTGGATATGAATGGGCCTTCTTGTACTTGGGCCATCATGTCTTGAGCTGATATGGGCTCAGGTCCTTCTCATGGGTGTCCGTGTGGCCGAGAGCCGAGCTGTGAGCACATGGGAGCTGGGGCGGGGATTTGGGGCGGGCAGGGGTCACAGAGAGGGTCCAGGCCGCCTTCAAGATGCCTTCCCCCTTCTGAGGCAGCCCCTACCCATGGAGGGACCAGGAGCTTCTAAGGTGGTGGGTGCTGTTTGCGCGGCCCTGGTTGTCCTGGTGCGGGTGCATCTTGTTGCTAGGGGCTTGTTTAAAAAAGAAATTAACTTGAAAACACAGTGGCTGAGATACTCATTTATTCTTTATGGTCACATGGGTGGCTGAGTGAAATGTTTATTTTGGAAGTTCACCAAATGAGTTTGGAGGTTCCTCAGACTTGGAAGTTCATCACTAGGAACCCTCAGTGGCATTTGAAGATGGGGCGGGGCAAGGAGGCATTGGTCCCTTCCTTCTCAAACTTGGAGTAACCATCTCCCTTGCCAACCACTTGGCTGGGACAGGCCTAGGACCTGCTCAGTGGCAGTGCCTGGCCAGGAGCTGGAGGAAGCCTCAGTCAAGGGGCTTCATGAAATTTCTTTGCTCAGGGAACTTCTCTTCCAGC
The DNA here is from genome assembly GCF_964341445.2 of Mesoplodon mirus. NCBI lineage: Eukaryota > Metazoa > Chordata > Mammalia > Artiodactyla > Ziphiidae > Mesoplodon > Mesoplodon mirus. The sequence continues at coordinate 1,005,368 of NW_028295808.1, read as the reverse complement.
TGAGCACCTGCACGTTTGTAAACTACTTTGGAACAGAGGTCCCCTGCACTCCTTCTGTAGCGGGTGTAACTTTGAACAAGGTTAGCCCTGACTGGAGGTGCTATTATAGTTAAGCTACAGAGAAGGGGATTTTAATCCTGGGGAGCCTTCCAGCGACTCAGAACCCTCTCACCTTGTTGAGGCCTCACTGGGCATGGCTCAACAGTGGTGAGGGTGCTTTGTTGGCACAGTGACTTGTAAATGTTGCTGTGGTGATGCTTCTGTGAGGTGATGCTGTGGTACAACCATAATGAATTTGGGATATATGTGCTGTGAGTCATAGGACCATGCTGCAGGGACCACGTTCACATCTTGCTTAGACTGGGTGACCAAGGGCACATGGCTTCCCACTTTTAGAAGGGCCAAAAGTAGCAATGATGGCAAAGCCTGATGGTTAGGATCCCCGTGTATCTATTTATCTCCCCATCTCCTTTGCCCTCAAGGGTCATCCTCCTGTGGGTCGTGGTTAGAACAGTCTTTGAGAAGCTCCAAGTGACACGGAGCCTCTACCCCATAGCTGGTGGCCATGGGTATCTTGGGCAGTCGGGGTGGGTGTCGTTCAGGGTTATTACTGGCCTGGGTAAGGTCACACTAGCGTAAGGTCTTGGGGGGCCTTAGCTGAGGGGAATTGAGATCTTTGCCCTAAAAGGCTCCGGGGTTGGGGGAAGGGTGGATGGACCTAGTTTGGAAAAAGAAACTTTAAAATTGGACATGGGGGTTCTTAAGGTAGCCCTTCCATTCCTCCATGGATCCCTTCCCACGGAGCTTTTAGGGAAGGCTGATTGGACCAGAGAAGTCCAATGGTGTAACCAGCAGGGCTCACCTCTTAAAATTTCCTACATTTCAGGCCTGAGATTCAGGCTGGTCTGAAAGTCTTGGCATCTTTTGGTTAAAGGGCTTTTTCCAGCCTTTCTCTGTGCTGAGCCTGGCCCGTGATTATGAAGCCCACCCTGGAGGGAGGCTAGCAGTAACATTCCCACTTTACAAGTGAAGGGGGCCGAGTTGTAAAGCGGCGCCATTCCTGCCCGAGTGTTTAAGAGGGTCACAGAGCAGCCGGAGTGAGAGTTGCAGCACGCCGTCTTCACCGGGCCTGCGGTAGCCTGGGCTGCATCACCCGTAAGCACAGGCCAGGAGTTTGGGGTTCCTCCTGCTGCCATGACAGGAGACCCTCGCGGTTGGGGTGATTCCACCATTCCGGCAAGAGTAGGTGGGGATCTGTGTGGGGTACCCTTGGAGAAAAGCTAAGTGTGTTCCACCATTGAGAACACAGGTCAGGCTAGCCCAGGCCAGGGTGAGGTTCATCCCCACAACTGACTGCCATTAAATGCTGGGAATGCCCCCAAGAGAGGCTGATCAGGGGACCAGCCGGCTGGGCAGAAGTGGGAGTGATACTTGAAGTGGTCTAGGGAGTAGAGGAGGAATGCGAGCATCATGTGAGGGGTCTGTCTATGATTTCATCTAGAAAAACGGGCTGTGGGAGCTTAGCTCAGGTGTTAACGAAATACCAAACTCATACACCCACCCCCACCCCCGGCCGGTGATGGACACAGGGTCATCTTCGGGGAACTCTTTAACAGCACAGTGATCATTATGGAATTATTCGTGTGTTAGAAACAGTGTGACTAGCAAAGCAGTTGAACTGTTTCTTTGGCTAGAGCAAAAGTGAGGAGTGATGTTAGGCTGGGGTGATTGGAGGAAAAGCCCCAAGTGGATGCTAGATTGAGCAGAGGGGGCAGGAGCAACACAGGCGGAGCTGGGGTGTGAGCAGTTCAGCCCTGCCCGCCGCCCCCCCACCCCCCACCCCCCATGAAGGGGGTTGGAGTCTTGTCTTTGAAATGTCCTTAGATGCTTGTTGCCTGGGAAGGAAGGCGTGGAGACGTGCCAGGTGGGGTGACTGGTGTCACTGAGGGCCTTCTTCCTAGACAGGAAATAGGAGCAGCCCCTTGATGGCAGTGAAATGCTTTTCCCCCCCACGGGTGTGGAAAGAGGACAGACGGACTTGTAGCAATCTGGTTGAGTTCTTTGAAATTGCCCTTGACCCTTGTGTGTGCACCAGGAAGCCTTTCCTTTCCCTTTGCCAGGCTCCTCTTCCCTTGGTCTCCCCAGCTTCCCAGCCTCCCACCATTCTTTCCCTACCCTTTTTCTTCACCCTCGCCCCTGCTGACCCAAGTGAACATTGGTGCTATGTCTGTGTAGATGGCAGTTGGGGGCTATTTGGTCTCTTGATGACATCAACCTTTTTTGTTTACTAGCAACTGTTTCCATAGTAATTTGTAGCTCCGCCCTGATGGGTTGGATCTTACTGTGAGGTCACTCACCCCCCCCCCCCGCTTTAAGAGTAAGCCACCTTGGAGAGTTAAGCAGTTAGGGAGTTATCTCACATGCCTATAGAGGGATGGTGTAGATGCCTCACCTTGACCCTTGAAGGATGGATCGTGAGTGGGCTACGTGCCTCATTTTCTGCTTTCTTTGCTGGTTGTGTTCAGCTGTCCTTCCTTTGGGACGTCTTTCTGAGGGTTTTGTGCTTTCAGCGTGTGAGGCCCCTGGTCTCCAAAGGGAGGTGGTCTGTTGGTAGCAGATTGCCTTGGGCATGGGGGTCCTGCCTGCTCCTGGTGACCTTTGTTCCCTCCTTTCCGGGTTGTCTCCCCTCCCCTAGGGGAGTGTTAGGATGGAAGCAAACCTGACCCCTTCGAAGCCCCAGAAGACAGTGAGGACTACTTCATGGACACGGAGCCCCCCAGAGAGCCCCCCCGCCGACCAGGTGGCCCCAGACGCGTCACGCAGCCCCACCCTCCGGTTGAACAGAAAGCGCAAGGTGTCTGGCGTTAGGAACCACACTGAGACCACTGTGGAAGAGCTCCCGGAGGACTCTCTGCTGAAAGCCAAGCGGAGACGGGTCTCCAAAGGTGAGCTCGGTTTCGCTTCGGGCCCGCAGGGCACCCTACGGAAGTCCTGGAGCGGAGCAGTGGAAAGTTCCAGTCCCACCCTGGATCCCTGGGGGGAGCCACTCACACCTCCCCACCCCCCACCCCCATCCCACCCCCCACCCCCCCAAAGCCAGGTGCCGGGGCTGGAGCCCAAAGGTGGCCAAAGGCAAATAGGCCCCCTCCCGAGACTTGGTGACAAGTTCCAGCCAACACAGTGACCACACCCCTCCCCTCCCCCACCCCTGTTAGTGATGTGTAAGACAGTTTGTTCCCCGCCCCGGGGGGCTTCTTCATTAATTTGTAGTTATTTCTCCATTAGCTGACTGGCCTGAGAGGGAAATGACAAACAGTTCCTCTAACCACTTAGAAGAGCCACATTATCGTGAGCTGACCAACCTGAGGTGTGCATTGAATTAACAGGGCTCCATCCCAGAAAGCAGCGCCGCTTGCTGCACCTTAGAGAACGGCGGGAGCAGCAGGTGTCGGCAGCAGAGAGCAAACCTGGCTGGCAGGGCAGGAAGGAAGTGACCCAGGCGGTTCAGCCTGCGGTCACCCCCCAGGGCAGTAGCATCTCCGAAGAGAAACCTGGCAGGAAAAGGGCAGAGGCCAAAAGCAACAGAAGCTGGTTGGAGGAGTCCCTGAAATGCAGTGACAATGAACAAGGTACGCACGGGGCGGGGGGCGCTCCTGGAGGGTGAATCACTCGCCCTCTGTGGGAAACGGCCCTGGAGGGGACCTGAGCGCCATCCAAGTTGACAAGAGTAGCGTGTGGCGAGCGGGGAGTTTTCTTCATGAGGTCCTTTCAGCCTGCACACTTCCTTATGGAATGGACAGTGAGGCGGGAGCTCGACTTCCTGGGCTGCTCCTCATCACCCAGCCCGCGGCTGGGCAGGAAGGGAAGTCTTGGGTGACCCCGGACGCTTGTCAGTGCTCTCATTCCAGCCTCAGGCTGTCCCCAGTCGCCCTGTCCCGAGCACCCAGGCCCCCCACGGGTGGGGACGGGAGCGCACGAAGGGCTGGCTTCTGCCCTCTCTTGCGGCCCTTTGAAGCGACTTGCCATTTGGCATTTCGTGGGTTAGTCTATTTGCCGGTTGAATGTGGGATAATTAAAATATTAGTGCTTTGAAAACATAATTGGTATATCTTTAAAAACTGAAGCTGCTCCAACCATCAGTGCTAACAATGGGCTTTTCTTTCCTCACCGGCTACAACTGTGTAACGCCCGCTTCTTCTCCCCCTGACAGATGTGCTGTGCATGGACGAAGAAATGGATTGGCAGCCTTCGCCCCTGCCGCAGAAATACACCGACAACAGCGAGAAACCATCCGGGAAGCGACCGTGCAAAACCAAGCATTTGATCCCTCAGGAGCCCAGGCGGGGCTTGCCGCTGCCAGGGGACTCCTATGTGGACAATGCGGATGGCAAGGTACCTCTTGCCCCTGGCTCTCCCCCGCCCCCCGGGCCTGTGCAGGCACATCCCGCCTGCCTACTTCTCTGCTTCTGGGGACAAAGCTTTCCTTTTCCTGAACCCCTCCCCCCAAAACGTCACTGCCCCTTCCTAGGGGACCTGTCTCCTGGGTGGTGGTGAAGTTTCCAGGTAGTAAAAATGCAACCCTTTCCTCGCGCGCCGCCTCCCCCTGACAGAGAGGAGGAAAAGTGCTTTCCTCCACTCAGGAGCGGCCTGAGCCCAGTTCCGACTATGATCTTTCACCGTCCAAGCAGGAACAGAAGCCCTTGGACCGTTTGCAGCAATTGTTACCAGCTTCCCAGGCCTCGCGGCTGACATGCTCAAGCTCCCCGCCAGAGACCACCCAGTCCCGCCCGATGCCACCGGAAGCGCGGAGACTTATTGTCAATAAGAACGCGGGTGAGACCCTCCTACAGCAGGCCTCCCGGCTTGGCTACGAGGTGAGCATCCTTGTGGGTGCCCCGGATCAGGATCCGCCGGCTGCTGCTCCTTGGGTGGGGGACACACTGGCTGGGGATCGGGGGCGGGTCTCAGAGCCCAGCCCCCTCCACGTGGCGGGCTGGGCTGGGTGTTCCAGCAGGGTGTTTGTGTTGGCCCCGCTCACACTGCGGGCTCTTTGGTGGCTTGTTCAGTCGTGGTGTGAAAAGAAAGGCAGGCCTCTCTGATGTCCCGTTCCCGTTCAGGCAGGTAGGCTGCTTCGGCCGGTCCGGCTCACTTATCTCTGATATAAAATCTGACCTAACCCAGGGCTTGGCGACCAGGGGAATTTTAATGAGCCCTTTTGGATTCTGAGTAGCAAGAAGGAGAGTAGTTATTAGCTCTAATAACTTGTGCTGTTTGGGGCAGAGTGATGCCCCTGTGGGGTAGCGGGTGGGAAGTGTCTGTGCAGAGTGGGGGTGGGAGTGGGACAGACCTGAGCAGTCTCTTTCTGAGAGGGCACGGGAGCCGAGGGCTGATGGGCGGGGAGCAGGGGTTGAGCCTTGCACAAAACTCCCTGTCCACACTGCTGTATCCCAACCCAGCATGGCTGATGACAGTGATGGCCTCTATTGCTAGAGCAACATAGAAAGAGAGCTGATATCTGCCTAAGCCCGTGTGATCTGTAGTAACTCCTTTCACCCTTTTAACATCTTCACTTGGGAGTAACGAGTACTAGCCCACTCTCGGATGAGGAAACTGAGCCTCAGAGGGGTTAGCTGAAACCCGTACAGGTAGCAATCCAGCAGTGCTCCACAGCCCACCACGCTCCTCAGCAAGACTGGCTCACATTGGAATTGCCCTTTTTACAGTTCAAAACCTCTGTGAGACAGATGACTCTCTCTGCCCTGTGCAGTTCCCCCACCATACTTGTCAGTAGCAATTGTGATGTAATAGCCCACAGGGCAAAGGCATTTTTCTGTGCTGGCATCAGCCCTCTGGGAGTTGAATGGTGACAGTAAAATGCGGTTCAGCAGGCTGAGCGTGGAGGTGTGGCTGAGCACTGGGGTGGCAGGACCCAGGCTGGCCCGGAGCCCTGGCGCCCACACCCTCAGCCAGCTCTGTGCCCCTGTCCCCCGTCTCCCGTCGTGTCCCCCCGCCCCGGTCCATAGTGCCGTGAGCCCTTCGAGGTGTGCCTGCCTTGGCCATAAGGCATGACTGTGGGTGGGAAGTTGGAAGCACTAGGGCTATGCTTGGTTTGGGGGTGTTTTTTGTTGTTGTTGTGGGTTGAATGTGCTGTTGTTTATATCTACACGTCTCTTGGAGACCTCTCCATTAGCTAGAGAGCACTTTCTGGTAGTTAGCGCAGTTACTTGCAGGTGAAGTCCAAGGAGCACCCAGTTGGTTTCCCAAGAGCTGAGAGCGGGCGCCTAGGAGGACAGAGCAGATGTTGCACATAGTGTTGAGCTAGACCCCCCGTGGTTGAGAAAATAGTCTCCTTGCTTCCAGCAAACGCTGGAGGTGGGGGGGAGCCCCCTAACCCCAACTTTTAGGTTAGGGTTGAGAAAGTAGACTCCCGCTTCCAGCAAATGCTAGAGATGGGGGGTCGGGGTGCTGCTGCACCCGCCGTGGAGGGCGGGGCTCCAAGCCCCACCTGTGAACTTGGCATCATTTCCAGCAGCCTCCCTTTGGGACCAGAGACGTCAAAAGACCCTCGTTGGTCCTAAGACAGTTTCCATTATGGTTTGGTGGCTCTGAGGCCTGGACCAAGGAGCACTTGATCCATACTTTTTTAGGCTACCTGGCCTTTGATTGCACAGGAAGCCTTGGGAATGTGTACGGTTGGATTTGTTTTTTTCTTCAAATGTAAATTTCAATATGTAGATTACACAGATCACCAGTGTTGATGCTGAACACTGTGACAAGTAGATGAACGCTTTCAACTTTGAATCCAACTTTCTGGGATTTCTCTGGGCAGAATTTTAAATGTTGGGATGATGGCCCAGTTGGGAGATGTGGCAGCTTAAACCTTTTAAAATTGAAGGACAGTTTGCTTAACCAGATAAGGGTGTGGTTTGGGAGGGTTTCCCTGAAGTTCTGTCTTCAGCATTCTTGGTTATTTTCTTCTGCTTAGCCAAAGGTACCATGTGCAGTATAAAGGCTGTCTGAGCTTTATGTCATGATAATCTGGTTCTGGAAGTTTAGAAACACACTCTGGCTTCAGATCCGCGTTAAATAGATCACTTGCATGGCCAAAGACCTCAAACCTTTCCCTCCTGGGAAAAAGGCTTCTATTTCTTAGGCTAAAACGCCAGTGTGCAACCACATGCTTGTGCCTTTAGCGGTGATGGTTAAATTTTCTATGAATTGAATAAGTCATGTTTTTTAAAAAGTTAATGAGGCATTTAATTAATGAACAACGTCGGGTTCATGGCCTTTATGGTTACATTTTGCAGGTAATGGCATTCGGCTTATAGCCGCTGAACAGAGAGCTGTCCAACAAAAGCAGTTTGACTTTGCTCGGGAATGGGTGGGCTGCCCTTCAGACACTCCCGTTTATTTCTAGCAGAGAAAATAAACCAAGGAATGTGTTGCTTCGACAGACTCGCCCCGCCTCTTCACCTTTCAGTTAGAGAAAGTGTTGGTGGCGACGGTTGCCATCCATTTAGAGGCCATCACCCTCCTAGCTAGGAGAGTGTAGTTAGCCCACTTGACCCCCAACAGAGAAGGCCTGTGGGATGCTCGTCACAGCTGGATTGCATCCCTCTAACTGGGGCCCTCTTGGGCCTTTTGAATCTTCCCAGCTGACCAGGTACCAAAGACCTGAGTTATAGGTCTAGTACTTCATGTTAATTGAACTTGGGGTTTAATATCTCTGGGCCTCAGTTTCCAAGTGTTGAATGAGGATAGTACTGCCTTCCTTTCCTGCTATCTCCTGGGTTCCTGTGGGTGACAGAAGACGTCCTCATCTGGGGAAATGAGAAGCACTGTGTAAATAGTGGGATCAACGTGGTTGAGTTAGGACAGCCCGTGGCAAAAAGTCTGACCTGGCCGTGGGGCTACTGCTGCCTTTGCTGCCATCTTCCACGAGAAGAGAGTTGACTTACCCATCAGCTTGGACGGCCTTTCATTTCTAGGTACCCTTGAATCTGCCCTAGTAGTGATGAAGGTTTCCAGGTGAAGGCCATGATTGTCACAGCAAATAAACCCTGGGTTGAGTAAATTGATCTGTGCACAGCAGTTGGTGGCATCCAGACCTGATGCCAGAGCCACGTGACAGGGCCTCTCCCTGGCTGGGGCACACAACTCATTAGCTTGCAGCTGTCCACTCAAGTCTGGCTAGTGAGGGCCTGCTAAAAGAGCAGCAGCTTCATGCGGTATCCTGGATACCAGGGCTCGGGGCAGGTGGCCTGGGAGCCCAGAGGATTGTGGGCTTTCTGGCAGGTTGGGATGTAAACGGAGAAACGCATTCGTGGGTGTGCCTTTTCTCTTCCTCCTCTTGTTTTGGAAGGGAGCTGCTGCAGTGACCTGAAGTAACAGGGCACCGATGGCCAGGTTTACCAGCATGCCCCGTTAGGTTCACGTGGTAAGCAAATGGAACATTCTAGTTCGCTCCCAAGTGAGTGGTCACCTTTGATTGGCGTGTCCTCTAAAGGGCATAAAAGGTTTTACAGAACCCATCTCGCACTTATGGGCGGCTAGAATGACCCCCCTTTTAGGTTTAACAGATGAGTTACCTGAGAGATGTCACAAGGAGGCCTGTTCTGACCCCATCCCATCCCCCCTTACCCAGCAGACCATGTGCTGGGCCACATGCATGTTCTGCCTACTCTCAGCTCTCAGAACCTGACAGCTCTCTGCTGGGCACGACTTACCCAGTATAAACAGTATAACATGTTTTCTGGTGGCAAGTGCTTTCGATGTGTCTGAAAACTTTCTTAAGGTAATAAAACATTGAATAAATTCCTGCTCTGCTTACTTTGAGTGGTTCATATTAATATTTTAACAAGCCAAAGAAATAAGGTTAATAACAGTGATTCTAATGCACAGAGTTGACACAGAACACCTCCGGCGGGGGGTGGGGGGCGCTGGACGTTTTATTTGATTCTTGAAATGTGGAGGTTGCAGCCTGTGGTGTATCAGGTTCCTGTCATTAACTTGAGTAAATATGAAAATATTAGACTGATTCTGCCCCGAGAGGGTGGAGTGAGGCAAAATAGAGGGTGGGGTTATTGGAGGCATTTTGTGTCATTCCTCGAGGATGGAGGGAGAGAGCTTCTCTTTAACTCTACTTAACATACAGACAAGAGCCTCTGAGGCCCAGGTTCTGATTTGGGGTCTTAACAGGGGGCGCGAGGATGTAGCTGACCTGGGTGTCCCTGCTTCTCTAAGCTGGGGAGTGTTCTCCAGCTGATTTAAGCTCCCTTTAAGTGTTGGTCATCCATACTTTTATCTAAACTTGTGTTATCGTCCACTGCCACCGACTGAACAGACCCATCAAGTGAGAATGGTCTGTGCTTGGCAATGTGTCATCTAAGATGTTAGCAGCCGTGACACCTCTGTACTGGTCACGTCGGCCCCTGGGCTGAGGGCTTTCGTCGCTATCCGAATGCGTCCTCTCAGCAGCCCTGTGGAAGCTTGGAGAAGTTCAAGGGTAACCTGCCCATGGCCAGGCCACTGGTGCAGCAGAGCCTTAGACAACACTGTCTGCATCTCCAAGCCCTTCGCACGCACTCTCGCCCCCCACCAGGATGCCTGCCGCCTGCCCGCGCCATGGTGGGCTTTTGGCCCCAAGGATGTATGCCTTTGAAATTGGGCACCGCCAAGCTATGGGGAGGTCAGCCTTACAAGGTTCACTGTATGGTGGTCTGATGGTATCTCCTCTCCTCTCCTCTCCTCGTAGGAAGTGGTCTTGTACTGCCTGGAGAACAAGATTTGTGATGTGAACCACCGCGACAACGCGGCTTACTGTGCCCTGCACGAGGCTTGTGCAAGAGGTTGGCTCAACATCGTACGACAGCTCCTTGAATATGGCACCGATGTCAACTGCAGTGCCCAGGATGGAACCGGGTCAGTGGCGGTCTTGCTCTTGGCCTGGCCCTGCTGGGGCATAGGCAGTGGTTCTCAGGGTGTGCGGGGAACCCCAGAAGGAAAGATGGAGAGTGAGTGCCATGTAAGCACACTGATGGCGGAGTCCTCTAGAATGGAATCGGACAGATCATTCTGGCAAATTTACATAGAACTTTAAAACTCTGTGACGCTCTTATGGACAGAAGTCCCTGAAAATGTTGAGCCTGCATGAATAATCAGGGGTGTTCTCTTTTAAGACCCTGGACTCTTCACCAACGTGTGTTGAATCTCAATCTTTAACATATATGTGAGTTGAAAGTTCCAGGAGTACAGACAGGTCCAGTGGCAACTGGCTTGATAGGACCTGCCGTGTCCACCCACATCCCCGGGCCTGGCCCCCACTCTGTCCTTGACCTCTGTTTATTGGCCAGAGGCCCAGGTCTGAGTCAGCCCAAGCATCTTCCTGGTTGTACCTGGGATGCCACCACGAGGCAGGGCACTGGGGCTTTCCTGACAGTCATAAAATTAGCAAAACCGTAAGGTATTTGGTGGTTCATGGTTTCCAAATAGCATCCTTTCTGGATGGGTTTGCGGACAGTGTTCCTGACCCCAGCGGACACGGGCAGGAGGACTCTGTACCCTCCTGAGAACTCGCCCTGCCTGTCGACTGCTTCTGGGCGAGAGGGTTGATCACTCATCTCCAAGTTGGTTTCAGGAGAGGTTCCACTTTGCCCCTAGTTTCTTTTACAAACTGCACTTTTTGGGTTTTGTTTGTAATGGTATAACAGTGGCTTGTCGTATCTGCTTCCGTGATGCTGGGGTTCTTCCCCCCACCCCGCCGTACATTACCTTCTTACAGTCTGTCACTATTTAAGTTCATTGGAAACGTTTTCATCGTGGCCTGAGTTCCTCCTTGGGCCATGCATTAAGAGAGATTTGCATTGAAGAATTAGGCCTGAGATGGTCCTGTCACCTGTCCCGTAAAGGGTTATGTGTTGAAATAACAGAGTAATTTGTCGCAGCGACCGTACACTCACCTCCTCGGTGAAATAGCGCGCCTATGAGGCTTGGCCGCACACGCTCGATTTTGCCCCGTGTCCTTAGAAGCAAGCGTCGCGTGCACAGGTGTAATCCCCCGCACCTCTCCTAGGCCTCTCCACGATGCTGTCAAGAATGATCATCTCGAAATTGTCCGCTTGCTCCTCTCCTACGGTGCTGATCCTACCCTGGCTACGTACTCAGGTAGAACCATCAAGAAAGTGAACCACAGCGAACTTCTGGAGAAGTTCTTAACAGGTACTGCAGAGGTCAAGACACGGTCTTGTTCAAGCATCTAGACGGTGACTTCACAGCCTTTCACCTGGGTTCCCCCTACCCCCACCCCCCGTTTACTCTAAGTGACCCTTTACTGGGAAAAGCGGCCCAACGTTAGTCTGTCAAAGAAGAGATACATACTTTGAGTTTTGCAAGGTGGGGGGCTGGAAAACTCTTAGCTAGCCAGGCTAGCTTTTGTTTGGCAGGCTGGGGCGGTGAGGCGGGCAGTCCCTCAGGAAGGCGGGTGGACGTGTGGGGAGCTTTCAGTCAGATACCTGGAGGCGTGTGCAGTGGGACTTGTCAGGAGGTGACACCAGCCCCAGCGTGAGATGTTCCCGAACTCTAGCAGCATTTGCCTCTTACCAGCAGGCGTTATCTTGTTTGTCTCTCTCTCTCTCTCTCTCTCTCCCCCTCTCTCTCCAGGCTGTTTAAATAACCTGCAGGCTCCTGACGAAGGTAACCCTGGTTGCTCTTCGGAGTTCTTTGGCAGCTGTGTGTGTGGTGAGCAGCCTTGTTCGTTTCAGTTGGGCTTGTGGGGGTGGGGGGTGGGGGTGGTGCTGTGAGCAGGGCTTGCTTGGGAAAGAATTTTTCCAGGGTCCTTTTTGGAGAACAGCTGGAACCTTGCTCCAGCTTACTGACCTCTCTCTTGTTTGCCCCCCCGGTTAGAACCAGATGATGAAAGTAGTTACGATGTTTTAGCAAATCCCCCAGGACCAGAGGACCAGGATGACAGCAACGAGGCCTATGGTGACCTATTGGAATTTGAATTTTCCGAAAGCCCCCTTTTGCCGTGTTATAATGTCCAGGTGTCCGTCGCTCAGAGGTGAGCGTGGCCAGCGTGTGGTCGAGAGCCAGCCCAGCTGCTCTATGGGGTGGCAGGAGTTAGAAATCCCCTTCAGCAGATGAGGGTGGATGGGTTGGGGGGTGAGTGAATTCCTCACCAAGTGTCCACCGACCTCACATAATGCAGTAGAACTTTTCCAGAAAAGTTTGGGGGGTGGGAGGGCTCCCCAGCCAACTGCCCTCATTGGAACACACCCCTAGAGCCCAAAGGACACGGGAGTCAGCGACTGCAATTGCACAGTTTCAGTCACTAAACCCTTGGGGAAGGGATCCTCCCCAAACGGCTACCATAGGGGCCTTCCAAGGCGCATGAGGTCCACGGGACGATACTGATGTACCCTCTTCTCATATAAGATTAGAGAAAGCCGTATGTGGCACCTGGGATCTTATGTGTCTTCAGATTTGCTTAGATCGAGTCTTGTCCTCACAGTCGGGCCACTGTGCCCCATGACCAACCCTTCGGAGTGAACACATCAGGAGACCTTGCTCTACTGTGTGTTGACCCCGGTGCTTAAGGAGTAGCATCCTCCTTGGACTCTGAGGCTGGGAACGTGTCTGCCTTTGTGGAGACATTCTATTCGGGATAGAGATCATAAAGCGTGGCAGGGTATCAGGAAGGATTGTACCACCTCCCTTCTCGAAAAAACCTCACTCCCGGCAGCATTGAGGGGCGGGTTGGAGGTGTGGGAAAGGAAAGGAAAGCCAGGTGACCTCGAGTGTTTCTCATGCGCTCTCCGTGAGGGCCGGAGGAGAGGAGAGGTCAAAGAGGTGTTTGCCATCTCCCTTGGGTTGGGATACAGACTGGTTTTCCCCAGTGACTAGAACGGGGTGCACTTACTTGGAGAGGGGTGGCCTGAGTTGTGGCCAGAGCCAAGGCAGCAGTGGCAGCAAGGAGCACAGTGCACAGAGCACTGGCAGCAACGACGCTCGTTCAGGGGCACTGCTCCTGCTTTTGTCTAGGTTGGCTGATCCGCACTAGGTGGTCTCTTAACACATGCACATGAGTCCAGAGTTCCCCCGCTACAAGTAGATCTTCCGGGCTTCCCTGGTGGCGCGGTGGTTAAGAATCCACCTGCCAGTGCAGGGGACACAGGTTCGAGCCCTGGTCGGGGAAGGTCCCACATGGCAGGGAGCAACTAAGCCCGTGCGCCACAACTAATGAGCCTGTGCTCTAGAGCCCGCGAGCCACAACTACCGAAGCCCGCATGCCTAGAGCCCGTGCTCCCCAACAAGAGAAGCCAAAAATAAATAATAAAATAAATTTACAGGAAAAAAAACATGTGCATAGCCCTTAGCTGTTTATAAAGTTCTTGAATGTGTGTGCCCCCTTCCGATTCTCACGTCTTTACATTTTGCAGATAAGCAAACGGAAGTTCAGATTATTTAAAGGATTTGCTCAAGGTGGCAGGTGATGGTGCAGAGAGGGAGCTACCTCGGTGCAACAACTTTCAGACAGTGTGTCACCCAGGTTCCGCACAGAGGTACACAGAGGGTGGAGGAGACAGGACAGCACGAGTCATGATCACAACTCTGAGTGACAGATACAATGAGAGACGTGTGTTTGGGGACTGGATCTATTCAGAGGAGGGGGTCTGGGTGCACGGGAAGGAGTTGTGGGTTAGGGAAGGCTTCACAGGGGAACTGGCACTCACCATCGTCCACGTTTACTGAGATTTTATGAAAGGACAGACTAAGGACCGCCACTGCCAACTCTGCCTTATTCAATACAATTAAACCATGAGCTTAAATGGTTCAAATTGATCCCATCGTCTTACATTGCTATAGATTTCATCCAGTAGCTGAATTTGGGGGAGGAAAAGAAAAAGGACCCACACAAAACTTTCCCACTTGAAGACATTTTTATTTTGGTAACGCACCTGAGTCCCTGGCAGGATGGGCCTGTCCTCCGCGGGGGCAATGGGGTGTTTGGGAGAGGATGGGGGCCCTGCCCTGAGGGGGCAGCTGGGGGATGAGGCAAAGGGCTCTGTGACAGTGATAGGTCACAAAGGGCTTTGTGAAAGGGCCTCAGAGGATAAATAGGCTGTGCCAGGGGGTAAGGCTGACAAAGTGGTTACTTCTCTCACTAGGACGGAAGTTCACCACAGCCTCTTGGGGAGATAAAAACCCAGAAGCAGAAGGGAGGTGAGGCGGAGGGGGAGCCTACCGTACCTCTCGACACACATGAAGAGATTAAGCCTGGGCTCCAGGCGCCCTACAGCGTCCCCACTGTGATCATCTGTGCCCCTACCCACACCCCTGCCTCTGGGAGACCCGGAGGCAAACGTGGGGGCCTGTGGGGCGGGCTTGGAGGACCTTCCACAGGGCCGCGTGTGTGAGGCAGGACCATCGCAGCTCGCTCTTCTGCCAGTGAGGCCGAGGGAGGGAAGAGCCAGGGAGCCGCCTTAACCACGCTGCCTGTCGTGATCAAAGACAGCCATGAGTGGGGACTCTCTGCTCCCGTATCACACGGCCCGGAGCAGCACCTGGGTGGACCTGTTCAACACCACCACGGGGAAGCTGCAGCAGCAACTGCACAAGGGCGAATACGACCATTTCAAGTACGCGCCGATATTCGAGAGCGACTTCATCCAGGTCACAAACAGGGGAGAAGCGATTGACGTGCACAACTGGGGCGGCCTGGTGACCATGGGCATCACATCCACCAGCCCCGTCCTCCCGCTCCCAGACATCATGCTGCTGGCCCAACGGGCCACCGGCTGTGAAAAGCACGCCGAGCGCAGCCAGGCCACCAAGGGCAAGAGCCACAAGGCTGCAAAGACCTTAGAGCTCACCAGGCTCCTTCCCTTGGAGTTCGTGAGGATCTCCACTCACAATCGTGAGAAACAACAGCTGCGCGTGAAGCTTGCCACTGGCCGCTGCTTCTACCTGCAGCTGTGTCCCCCTCTGGATGCGCGGGAAGACCTCTTCGCCGAGTGGGAACAGCTGATTTACCTCCTGCGACCACCAGTGGACAGTGAAAGCAACACCTATGCCGTTCCCGTCTGGGACATGCCCTGCATGCCTGTGTTCAAGGAGGAGCAGGACGGGAGGAGCCTGGCCGTGGAGGATTTCCAAGGAAAGTGGCATCAGGACCAGGTGAACGTCAGCAGCCTGCACACGTGCCCTGAGGTGGCCGGGGCCACGCCTGCAGCTTTTGCTGGGGGGCACGGAATCCAACTGGACTCCCACAAGCCCGATACCATGCCCGATGTGGCCACTGCGAAAGCAAAACCTACTACAGGGCTCGACAAAGCGTCAGCATCGCAGTCAACGAGAAAGGTGGCGACAGCAGGGGTGGCAGGAGGCACCGCAGCGGGTGCTTTGAGCACGGCAGTGATCAAGTCTCCTGCCGCTGAAGAGCGGAGCACGGCCATAGCAGCCACAGCCAGCGACGGGCGCGGAGGAAGCAAAACCAACATAGCCACTGGGGACACTGCCACAACATCCCTGAGGAGCGGGAAAACGGCCTTGGCAGGTGCTGAGAACAATTCAGAGTATGCTTCCAGCACGTCCACCAGCCTCTCCCCAGGGGCCGGCATGACTGTGGTCGGAGCAGAACCTACCAGCAAGACTGTCAAAGCAAGAGCCGACAAGGACGATGAGGGGACCCTCGTCTCAAGCTTGCCACAGGAAGGCAAAGTGAGCGAACAGGATGGCAGCTCACAGAGAGTGTCCCAGGCCCGCAAGGGAAGAAGGGAGAGGAGGGAGCACTGGGGAGAGGACAGATCTCTGACGAGCCCCAAGCTCTGCAGTTCCGTGGAAAGCCACCACAAGGCAGCGGGGAGCAAGACAATCCCCAAAGCAGCTGGCCCGTGCTCAGGCGGCCGCAGAGCCACTAGAGAGGACCAAAAGGCCAAAGGCCACGGCAGCCCGGGGGGCAGCGAGCAGGGCACTGCTCCCAAAGGCATCAGCCGTGCTCCTATCACCAGTGAGTCCAAGACCTGGCACAAATCGGGCACGAGCTTATCTCCAGCGTGTTCAGGTCCCACCACCAACATACTCAGCAGGATCAGCTCTTTCTTCAGGAATGTGAGAGCCAGACTTACAAAAAAGACAGTGGCCTCATCACGAAATAAACATGGGAGCATCCTGGCGGAGCCAGTGGAAGGGACCCAAGTGGAGGCCATGACAGAGACAGCAGAGAGTGGCCAGGGCCTGGAAATCACCGGTGTAACATCTGAGACCATGGAGCCAGTGACCGTTGAACCCCATCATTAGGACCTAGAGCTGGGAGCTGCAAAGCGGACCAGGGCGTTGGGAAATAACCCTGGAGAGCCCATTTCAGCTTCCTTACTGCAATTTAAATAAAAAAACATACAGTCTGAGAACGCATGCAGTGTTTTGTCTGAATTTCTAGGTCCCGAAGCCCAGCCGTAGCCTCACAGTGGATTCTGTGATGTCAGCTGTGCCACAGTCTGAGACCCAGTGTCCAGGCAAGGGCAGCTCCACCTCACACGCATGCTCAGCGCCAAGAGCGCTGCTCCATCTGGCTTCCACTCCTTTCTGGCTTTGCCCCCCAGGGCCATGGCTCAAAGTCAGACTATGGTCTGGGAAGCTCTCCTTCACTATCCCGCTATTCTATTTTTTTTTTTTTTTTTTTTTTTTTGCGGTATGCGGCCCACTCACTGTTATGGCCTCTCCCGTCACGGAGCACAGGCTCCGGACGCGTAGGCCCAGCGGCCATGGCACACGGGCCCAGCCGCTCCGCGGCCTGTGGGATCTTCCAGGACCGGGTCACGAACTCATGTTCCCTGCATCCTCAGGTGGACTCTCAACCACTGCGCCAGCAGGGAATCCCCCCCCCCCCATTCTTTTTATAAACGCTTATTCCCCCTGAAGGTCTGTAAACAGAGCCAGAACAGGACTCATGTCCCCTCGGGCTATTCAGTGGACAGAAATAAGGGCAGCAGTATTAGCTAGCAATCAGAACAGCAAGCACTCTCATCTAGACTTAGCCGTTCCCTGACCAGGTATATACCCTGGAGAAACACACATGGTCTAAGAAACAACTCTGAGAATGTTTAGAGCAAAAATAACTTAACAGTACAACACGGGCAACAGCCCAAATTTCCATCAGCAGAATTCATACAGCAGGATAGGATGAGATTGGAATATTCAATAGTGAAAAATAAATGAGCTACACACATTAGCATAGATCAACTTCTCATGGTTTTTAAAAACATCAAAAGAATGGGATACAGTTCCACTCATGGAACCATTCTGAAACAAGCTCAAACAACGGATTGCATAGTGTCCATGTTTAAAAAAACGGTAGCTAAACCTGAGGGAAGAGTAAACACAAAATGGAGGACTGTTTTCTCTAGGGTGGAAAGCCTAAGTCAAGGAGGTTGACACAAGGCTGTTAGTGCTGCTGGGAATTGTTCTGTCTCTGAAGCAAGATGGTAGGTACACAGGTGTTGTAGTTTTCACATTTTACTAACTCTGAAATCAGGATGGTCCTACAATCACCGTGGCAGTTGTGATGAAGTTATTGGCCAATGCCTTTCTCTTTTAATCACTTGTATTTATGCACAAAAATGATGTCAGAAAGGCTTGGCATCTTTAAAGGACATTTATTTAAGGTAAAGTACAAGAACACTTGTTTGGTTATTAGGAAAAGAAGGAACGATATGCCTATTTTACAGATGAGAACACTGAGGCTCAGAGAAGGTAACCTGCTGCAGTCGCACAATGGGATCTTTGCAGAACAGTGATCCACCAGCCCACTTCTCTATGCAAAGCCCTGTGTGTAGTATGCGAAGGAAGCAAGCAAACAAGCCTGAGCTAGGTAGGACCAGCACAAGAACCCGCGGCACCACCATTCTTACCATCATGTTCCAAAACTACAGAGATGAGCATCAATTTTACTAGATTGAGGGGAGGGAGGGGTGGGGGCCGTGAGCCGGTTTTCGAACTTCAGTGAGCTCACAGCTCTTAGCTGGCCTTATCTCGAGAGCATCCAGTCCACCCTTGAGCTGTGTCTGGCTCCCAGGCTTCTACCTCTAGCCTCTGGCATGACCCGGGCTGCGGCCAGAAACAGGCTCCCACCTGGAATTCCAGCGTTCACTCCTGGAACGTCCAGCATCCAGTCCTCCTCCAGCCACTAATTCAACTTTTGAATGCCCTGCTCACAAGGGTTTCTCCACACCAAATCTGCAGGAACTTTTTTCTTCTGGGGCTCCAAAACCAAATCCTTAAACCTCACATGAGGGAGAGTATTTGTTAGGTCAGAGCATCCTTGTTGATTGGACCTCCAGTTTGTGACTTCCACAGACCTCATCACGGGGGGCTGGGGAGAGGTCTCTTCTGTTGGTGGACGGAATGGTGGGCACTTGGTGGGGAGCACTGATGAGAAAGGGAGCCAGCCCAAGACCTACACATATGCACTGTTTCCCCTGGCCAAACAAGGTTCCTGACCCCAGAATTAACCCAGAGTTTCCCAGAAGACTAGGAGCTGCAGGGAGCCGCAATTAATGCTTTACTCTCCACCAGCTTTTCCTTGGACCCAAGGAGGAGAAATTACAAAAAGATCACATCACTCTCCTTTGATCTGATGATTTCCACACAGGCAAGTGCAGGGAAACACTAGTCTGAAGGAAGAAAATGCATTAAAAACACGTGCACAGGGACTTCCCTGGTGGCGCAGTGGTTAAGAATCCGCCTGCCGACGCAGGGGACCCGGGTTCGAGCCCTGGTCCAGGAAGATCCCACATGCCACGGAGCAACTAAGCCCGTGCGCCACAACTACTGAGCCTGTGCTCTAGAGCCCGCGAGCCACAACTACCGAAGCCCGAACGCCTAGAGCCCGTGCTCCCCAACAAGAGAAGTCAAAAATAAATCATAAAATAAATTTACGGGAAAAACAACACGTGCATAGCCCTTAGCTGTTTATAAAGTTCTTGAATGTGTGTGCCCCCTTCCGATTCTCACGTTTTTCCACTTTGCGGATAAGCAAGCGGAAGTTCAGAGCATTTGAAGGACTTGCTCAAGGTGGCAGGTGATGGTGCAGAGAGGGAGCTACCTCGGTGCAACAACTTTCAGACAGTGTGCCACCCCGGTCCCGCACAGAGGTACACAGATGGTGGAGGAGACAGGACAGCGCGAGTCATGATCACAACTCTGAGTGACAAATACAATGAGAGACGTGTGTTTGGGGACTGGATCTATTCAGAGGAGGGGGTCTGGGGCATGGGAAGGAGTTCTGGGTTAGGGAAGGCTTCACAGGGGAACTGGCACTCACCATCGTCCACGTTTACTGAGATTTTATGAAAGGACAGACTAAGGACCGCCACTGCCAACTCTGCCCTATTCGATACAATTAAACCATGAGCTTAAATGGTTCAAATTGATCCCATCGTCTTACATTGCTATAGATTTCATCCAGTAGCTGAATTTGGGGGAGGAAAAGAAAATGGACCCCCACAAAACTTTCCCACTTGAAGACATTTTTATTTTGGTAATGCACCTGAGTCCCTGGCAGGATGGGCCTGACCTCCGTGGGGGCAATGGGGTGTTTGGGAGAGGATGGGGGCCCTGCCCTGAGGGGGCAGCTGGGGGATGAGGCAAAGGGCTCTGTGACAGTGATAGGTCACAAAGGGCTTTGTGACACTGATAGGTCACAAAGGGCATCAGAGGATAAATAGGCTGTGCCAGGGGGTTAGGCTGACAAAGTGGTTACTTCTCTCACTAGGACGGAAGTTCACCACAGCCTCTTGGGGAGATAAAAACCCAGAAGCAGAAGTGAGGTGAGGCGGAGGGGGAGCCTACCGTACCTCTCGACACACTTGAAGAGATTCAGCCTGGGCTCCAGGCGCCCTACAGCGTCCCAACTGTGATCATCTGTGCCGCTACCCACACCCCTGCCTCTGGGAGTCCCGGAGGCAAACGTGGGGGCCTGTGGGGCGGGCTTGGAAGACCTGCCACGGGGCCGTGTGTGTGACGCAGGAGCATCGCAGCTCGCTCTTCTGCCAGTGAGGCCGAGGGAGGGAAGAACCAGGGACCCGCCTTAACTGCGCTGCCGGTCGTGATCAAAGACAGCCATGAGTGGGGACTCTCTGCTCCCGTATCACACGGCCCGGAGCAGCACCTGGGTGGACCTGTTCAACACCACCACGGGGAAGCTGCAGCAGCAACTGCACAAGGGCGAATACGACCATTTCAAGTACGCGCCGATATTCGAGAGCGACTTCATCCAGGTCACAAACAGGGGAGAAGCGATTGACGTGCACAACTGGGGTGGCCTGGTGACCATGGGCATCACATCCACCAGCCCCGGCCTCCCGCTCCCAGACATCATGCTGCTGGCCCATCGGGCCACCGGCTGTGAAAAGCACGCCGAGCGCAGCCAGGCCACCAAGGGCAAGAGCCACAAGGCTGCAAAGACCTTAGAGCTCACCAGGCTCCTTCCCTTGGAGTTCGTGAGGATCTCCACTCACAATCGTGAGAAACAACAGCTGCGCGTGAAGCTTGCCACTGGCCACTCCTTCTACCTGCAGCTGTGTCCCCCTCTGGACGTGCAGGAAGACCTCTTCGCCGAGTGGGAACAGCTGATTTACCTCCTGCGACCACCAGTGGATAGTGAAAGCAACACCTATGCCGTTCCCGTCTGGGACATGCCCTGCATGCCTGTGTTTGAGGAGGAGCAGGACGGGAGGAGCCCGGCCGTGGAGGATTTCCAAGGAAAGGGGCATCAGGACCAGGTGAACGTCAGCAGCCTGCACACGTGCCCTGAGGTGGCCGGGGCCACGCCTGCAGCTTTTGCTGAGGGGCACGGAATCCAACTGGACTCCCACAAGCCCGATACCATGCCCGATGTGGCCACTGTGAAAGCAAAACCTACTACAGGGCTCGACAAAGCGTCAGCATCGCAGTCAACGAGAAAGGTGGAGACAGCAGGGGTGGCAGGAGGCACCGCAGCGGGTGCTTTGAGCACGGCAGTGATCAAGTCTCCTGCCGCTGAAGAGCGGAGCACGGCCATAGCAGCCACAGCCAGCGACGGGCCCGGAGGAAGCAAAACCAACATAGCCACAGGGGACACTGCCACAACATCCCTGAGGAGCGGGAAAACGGCCTTGGCAGGTGCTGAGGACAATTCAGAGTATGCTTCCAGCACGTCCACCAGCCTCTCCCCAGGGGCCGGCATGACTGTGGTCGGAGCAGAACCTACCAGCAAGACTGTCAAAGCAAGAGCCGACAAGGACGATGAGGGGACCCTCGTCTCAAGCTTGCCACAGGAAGGCAAAGTGAGCGAACAGGATGGCAGCTCACAGAGAGTGTCCCAGGCCCGCAAGGGAAGAAAGGGAGAGGAGGGAGCACTGGGGAGAGGACAGAGCTCTGACGAGCCCCAAGCTCTGCAGTTCCGTGGAAAGCCACCACAAGGCAGCGGGGAGCAAGACAATCCCCAAAGCAGCTGGCCCGTGCTCAGGCGGTCGCAGAGACACTAGAGTGGACCAAAAGGCCAAAGGCCACGGCAGCCCGGGGGGCAGCGAGCAGGGCACTGCTGCCAAAGGCATCAGCCGTGCTCCTATCACCAGTGAGTCCAAGACCTCGCACAAATCGGGCAGGAGCTTATCTCCAGCGCGTTCAGGTCCCACCACCAACATACTCAGCAGGATCAGCTCTTTCTTCAGGAATGTGAGAGCCAGACTTACAAAAAAGACAGTGGCCTCATCACGAAATAAACATGGGAGCGTCCTGGCGGAGCCAGTGGAAGGGACCCGAGTGGAGGCCATGACAGAGACAGCAGAGAGTGGCCAGGGCCTGGAAATCACCGGTGTAACATCTGAGACCATGGAGCCAGTGACCGTTGAACCCCATCATTAGGACCTAGAGCTGGGAGCTGCAAAGCGGACCAGGGCGTTGGGAAATAACCCTGGAGAGCCCATTTCAGCTTCCTTACTGCAATTTAAATAAAAAAACATACAGTCTGAGAACGCATGCAGTGTTTTGTCTGAATTTCTAGGTCCCGAAGCCCAGCCGTAGCCTCACAGTGGATTCTGTGATGTCAGCTGTGCCACAGTCTGAGACCCAGTGTCCAGGCAAGGGCAGCTCCACCTCACACGCATGCTCAGCGCCAAGAGCGCTGCTCCATCTGGCTTCCACTCCTTTCTGGCTTTGCCCCCCAGGGCCATGGCTCAAAGTCAGACTATGGTCTGGGAAGCTCTCCTTCACTCTCCCGCTATTCTATTTTTTTTTTTTTTTTTTTTTTTTTTTTTGCGGTATGCGGCCCACTCACTGTTATGGCCTCTCCCGTCACGGAGCACAGGCTCCGGACGCGTAGGCCCAGCGGCCATGGCACACGGGCCCAGCCGCTCCGCGGCCTGTGGGATCTTCCAGGACCGGGTCACGAACTCATGTTCCCTGCATCCTCAGGTGGACTCTCAACCACTGCGCCAGCAGGGAATCCCCCCCCCATTCTTTTTATAAACGCTTATTCCCCCTGAAGGTCTGTAAACAGAGCCAGAACAGGACTCATGTCCCCTCGGGCTATTCAGTGGACAGAAATAAGGGCAGCAGTATTAGCTAGCAATCAGAACAGCAAGCACTCTCATCTAGACTTAGCCGTTCCCTGACCAGGTATATACCCTGGAGAAACACACATGGTCTAAGAAACAACTCTGAGAATGTTTAGAGCAAAAATAACTTAACAGTACAACACGGGCAACAGCCCAAATTTCCATCAGCAGAATTCATACAGCAGGATAGGATGAGATTGGAATATTCAATAGTGAAAAATAAATGAGCTACACACATTAGCATAGATCAACTTCTCATGGTTTTTAAAAACATCAAAAGAATGGGATACAGTTCCACTCATGGAACCATTCTGAAACAAGCTCAAACAACGGATTGCATAGTGTCCATGTTTAAAAAAACGGTAGCTAAACCTGAGGGAAGAGTAAACACAAAATGGAGGACTGTTTTCTCTAGGGTGGAAAGCCTAAGTCAAGGAGGTTGACACAAGGCTGTTAGTGCTGCTGGGAATTGTTCTGTCTCTGAAGCAAGATGGTAGGTACACAGGTGTTGTAGTTTTCACATTTTACTAACTCTGAAAACCGGATGGTCCTACAATCACCGTGGCAGTTGTGATGAAGTTATTGGCCAATGCCTTTCTCTTTTAATCACTTGTATTTATGCACAAAAATGATGTCAGAAAGGCTTGGCATCTTTAAAGGACATTTATTTAAGGTAAAGTACAAGAACACTTGTTTGGTTATTAGGAAAAGAAGGAACGATATGCCTATTTTACAGATGAGAACACTGAGGCTCAGAGAAGGTAACCTGCTGCAGTCGCACAATGGGATCTTTGCAGAACAGTGATCCACCAGCCCACTTCTCTATGCAAAGCCCTGTGTGTAGTATGCGAAGGAAGCAAGCAAACAAGCCTGAGCTAGGTAGGACCAGCACAAGAACCCGCGGCACCACCATTCTTACCATCATGTTCCAAAACTACAGAGATGAGCATCAATTTTACTAGATTGAGGGGAGGGAGGGGTGGGGGCCGTGAGCCGGTTTTCGAACTTCAGTGAGCTCACAGCTCTTAGCTGGCCTTATCTCGAGAGCATCCAGTCCACCCTTGAGCTGTGTCTGGCTCCCAGGCTTCTACCTCTAGCCTCTGGCATGACCCGGGCTGCGGCCAGAAACAGGCTCCCACCTGGAATTCCAGCGTTCACTCCTGGAACGTCCAGCATCCAGTCCTCCTCCAGCCACTAATTCAACTTTTGAATGCCCTGCTCACAAGGGTTTCTCCACACCAAATCTGCAGGAACTTTTTTCTTCTGGGGCTCCAAAACCAAATCCTTAAACCTCACATGAGGGAGAGTATTTGTTAGGTCAGAGCATCCTTGTTGATTGGACCTCCAGTTTGTGACTTCCACAGACCTCATCACGGGGGGCTGGGGAGAGGTCTCTTCTGTTGGTGGACGGAATGGTGGGCACTTGGTGGGGAGCACTGATGAGAAAGGGAGCCAGCCCAAGACCTACACATATGCACTGTTTCCCCTGGCCAAACAAGGTTCCTGACCCCAGAATTAACCCAGAGTTTCCCAGAAGACTAGGAGCTGCAGGGAGCCGCAATTAATGCTTTACTCTCCACCAGCTTTTCCTTGGACCCAAGGAGGAGAAATTACAAAAAGATCACATCACTCTCCTTTGATCTGATGATTTCCACACAGGCAAGTGCAGGGAAACACTAGTCTGAAGGAAGAAAATGCATTAAAAACACGTGCACAGGGACTTCCCTGGTGGCGCAGTGGTTAAGAATCCGCCTGCCGACGCAGGGGACCCGGGTTCGAGCCCTGGTCCAGGAAGATCCCACATGCCACGGAGCAACTAAGCCCGTGCGCCACAACTACTGAGCCTGTGCTCTAGAGCCCGCGAGCCACAACTACCGAAGCCCGAACGCCTAGAGCCCGTGCTCCCCAACAAGAGAAGTCAAAAATAAATCATAAAATAAATTTACGGGAAAAACAACACGTGCATAGCCCTTAGCTGTTTATAAAGTTCTTGAATGTGTGTGCCCCCTTCCGATTCTCACGTTTTTCCACTTTGCGGATAAGCAAGCGGAAGTTCAGAGCATTTGAAGGACTTGCTCAAGGTGGCAGGTGATGGTGCAGAGAGGGAGCTACCTCGGTGCAACAACTTTCAGACAGTGTGCCACCCCGGTCCCGCACAGAGGTACACAGATGGTGGAGGAGACAGGACAGCGCGAGTCATGATCACAACTCTGAGTGACAAATACAATGAGAGACGTGTGTTTGGGGACTGGATCTATTCAGAGGAGGGGGTCTGGGGCATGGGAAGGAGTTCTGGGTTAGGGAAGGCTTCACAGGGGAACTGGCACTCACCATCGTCCACGTTTACTGAGATTTTATGAAAGGACAGACTAAGGACCGCCACTGCCAACTCTGCCCTATTCGATACAATTAAACCATGAGCTTAAATGGTTCAAATTGATCCCATCGTCTTACATTGCTATAGATTTCATCCAGTAGCTGAATTTGGGGGAGGAAAAGAAAATGGACCCCCACAAAACTTTCCCACTTGAAGACATTTTTATTTTGGTAATGCACCTGAGTCCCTGGCAGGATGGGCCTGAACTCCGTGGGGGCAATGGGGTGTTTGGGAGAGGATGGGGGCCCTGCCCTGAGGGGGCAGCTGGGGGATGAGGCAAAGGGCTCTGTGACAGTGATAGGTCACAAAGGGCTTTGTGACACTGATAGGTCACAAAGGGCATCAGAGGATAAATAGGCTGTGCCAGGGGTTTAGGCTGACAAAGTGGTTACTTCTCTCACTAGGACGGAAGTTCACCACAGCCTCTTGGGGAGATAAAAACCCAGAAGCAGAAGTGAGGTGAGGCGGAGGGGGAGCCTACCGTACCTCTCGACACACTTGAAGAGATTCAGCCTGGGCTCCAGGCGCCCTACAGCGTCCCAACTGTGATCATCTGTGCCGCTAACCACACCCCTGCCTCTTGGAGTCCCGGAGGCAAACGTGGGGGCCTGTGGGGCGGGCTTGGAAGACCTGCCACGGGGCCGTGTGTGTGACGCAGGAGCATCGCAGCTCGCTCTTCTGCCAGTGAGGCCGAGGGAGGGAAGAACCAGGGACCCGCCTTAACCGCGCTGCCGGTCGTGATCAAAGACAGCCATGAGTGGGGACTCTCTGCTCCCGTATCACACGGCCCGGAGCAGCACCTGGGTGGACCTGTTCAACACCACCACGGGGAAGCTGCAGCAGCAACTGCACAAGGGCGAATACGACCATTTCAAGTACGCGCCGATATTCGAGAGCGACTTCATCCAGGTCACAAACAGGGGAGAAGCGATTGACGTGCACAACTGGCGTGGCCTGGTGACCATGGGCATCACATCCACCAGCCCCGGCCTCCCGCTCCCAGACATCATGCTGCTGGCCCATCGGGCCACCGGCTGTGAAAAGCACGCCGAGCGCAGCCAGGCCACCAAGGGCAAGAGCCACAAGGCTGCAAAGACCTTAGAGCTCACCAGGCTCCTTCCCTTGGAGTTCGTGAGGATCTCCACTCACAATCGTGAGAAACAACAGCTGCGCGTGAAGCTTGCCACTGGCCACTCCTTCTACCTGCAGCTGTGTCCCCCTCTGGACGTGCAGGAAGACCTCTTCGCCGAGTGGGAACAGCTGATTTACCTCCTGCGACCACCAGTGGATAGTGAAAGCAACACCTATGCCGTTCCCGTCTGGGACATGCCCTGCATGCCTGTGTTTGAGGAGGAGCAGGACGGGAGGAGCCCGGCCGTGGAGGATTTCCAAGGAAAGGGGCATCAGGACCAGGTGAACGTCAGCAGCCTGCACACGTGCCCTGAGGTGGCCGGGGCCACGCCTGCAGCTTTTGCTGAGGGGCACGGAATCCAACTGGACTCCCACAAGCCCGATACCATGCCTGATGTGGCCACTGCGAAAGCAAAACCTACTACAGGGCTAGACAAAGCGTCAGCATCGCAGTCAACGAGAAAGGTGGAGACAGCAGGGGTGGCAGGAGGCACCGCAGCGGGTGCTTTGAGCACGGCAGTGATCAAGTCTCCTGCCGCTGAAGAGCGGAGCACGGCCATAGCAGCCACAGCCAGCGACGGGCCCGGAGGAAGCAAAACCAACATAGCCACTGGGGACACTGCCACAACATCCCTGAGGAGCGGGAAAACGGCCTTGGCAGGTGCTGAGAACAATTCAGAGTATGCTTCCAGCACGTCCACCAGCCTCTCCCCAGGGGCCGGCATGACTGTGGTCGGAGCAGAACCTACCAGCAAGACTGTCAAAGCAAGAGCCGACAAGGACGATGAGGGGACCCTCGTCTCAAGCTTGCCACAGGAAGGCAAAGTGAGCGAACAGGATGGCAGCTCACAGAGAGTGTCCCAGGCCCGCAAGGGAAGAAGGGAGAGGAGGGAGCACTGGGGAGAGGACAGAGCTCTGACGAGCCCCAAGCTCTGCAGTTCCGTGGAAAGCCACCACAAGGCAGCGGGGAGCAAGACAATCCCCAAAGCAGCTGGCCCGTGCTCAGGCGGCCGCAGTGCCACGAGAGAAGACCAAAAGGCCAAAGGCCACGGCAGCCCGGGGGGCAGCGAGCAGGGCGCTGCTCCCAAAGGCATCAGCCGTGCTCCTATCACCAGTGAGTCCAAGACCTCGCACAAATCGGGGAGGAGCTTATCTCCAGCGCGTTCTGGTCCCACCACCAACATACTCAGCAGGATCAGCTCTTTCTTCAGGAATGTGAGAGCCAGACTTACAAAAAAGACAGTGGCCTCATCACGAAATAAACATGGGAGCATCCTGGCGGAGCCAGTGGAAGGGACCCGAGTGGAGGCCATGACAGAGACAGCAGAGAGTGGCCAGGGCCTGGAAATCACCGGTGTGACATCTGAGACCATGGAGCCAGTGACCGTTGAAGCCCATCAATAGGACCTAGAGCTGGGAGCTGCAAAGGGGACCAGGGCTCTGGGAAATACCCCCGGAGAGCCCATTTCAGCTTCCTTACTGCAATTTAAATAAAAAAACATACAGTCTGAGAACGCATGCAGTTATTTGTCTGAATTTCTAGGTCCCGAAGCCCAGCCGTAGCCTCACAGTGGATTCTGTGATGTCAGCTGTGCCACAGTCTGAGACCCAGTGTCCAGGCAAGGGCAGCCCCACCTCACACGCATGCTCAGCGCCAACAGCACTGCTCCATCTGGCTTCCACTCCTTTCTGGCTTTGCCCCTCTGGGCCATGGCTCAATGTCAGACTATGGTCTTGGAAGCTCTCCTTCACTATCCCGCTATTCTTTTTTTTTTTTTTTTTTTTTTTTGCGGTATGCGGGCCACTCACTGTTGTGGCCTCTCCCGTCACGGAGCACAGGCTTCGGACGCGGACGCCCAGCGGCCATGGCTCACGGGCCCAGCCGCTCTGCGGCCTGTGGGATCTTCCAGGACCGGGGCACGAACTCATGTTCCCTGCATCCTCAGGTGGACTCTCAACCACTGCGCCAGCAGGGAATCCCCCCCCCATTCTTTTTATAAACGCTTATTCCCCCTGAAGGTCTGTAAACAGAGCCAGAACAGGACTCATGTCCCCTCGGGCTATTCAGTGGACAGAAATAAGGGCGGCAGTATTAGCTAGCAATCAGAACAGCAAGCACTCTCATCTAGACTTAGCCGTTCCCTGCCCAGGTATATACCCTGGAGAAACACACATGATCTAAGAAACAACTCTGAGAATGTTTAGAGCAAAAATAACTTAACAGCACAACACGGGCAACAGCCCAAATTTCCATCAGCAGAATTCATACAGCAGGATAGGATGAGATTGGAATATTCAATAGTGAAAAATAAATGAGCTACACACATTAGCATAGATTAACTGCTCATGGTTTTTAAAAACATCAAAAGAATGGGATACAGTTCCACTCATGGAACCATTCTGAAACAAGCTCAAACAACGGATTGCATAGGGTCCATGTTTAAAAAAACGGTAGCTAAACCTGAGGGAAGAGTAAACACAAAATTGAGGACAGTTTACTCTAGGGTGGAAAGCCTAAGTCAAGGAGGTTGACACAAGGCTGTTAGTGCTGCTGGGAATTGTTCTGTCTCTGAAGCAAGATGGTAGGTACACAGGTGTTGTAGTTTTCACATTTTACTAACACTGAAATCAGGATGGTCCTACAATCACCGTGGCAGTTGTGATGAAGTTATTGGCCAATGCCTTTCTCTTTTAGTCACTTGTATTTATGCACAAAAATGATGTCAGAAAGGCTTGGCATTTTTAAAGGACATTTATTTAAGGTAAAGTACAAGAACTCTTGTTTGGTTATTAGGAAAAGAAGGAACGATATGCCCATTTTACAGATGAGAACACTGAGGCTCAGAGAAGGTAACCTGCTGCAGTCGCACAATGGGATCTTTGCAGAACAGTGATCCACCAGCCCACTTCTCTATGCAAAGCCCTGTCTGTAGTATGCGAAGGAAGCAAGCAAACAAGCCTGAGCTAGGACCAGCACAAGAACCCGCGGCAGCACCATTCTTACCATCATGTTCCAACACTACAGAGATGAGCATCAATTTTACTAGATTGAGGGGAGGGAGGGGTGGGGGCCGGGAGCCGGTTTTCGAACTTCAGTGAGCTCACAGCTCTTAGCTGGCCTTACCTCGAGAGCATCCAGTCCACGCTTGAGCTGTGTCTGGCTCCCAGGCTTCTACCTCTAGCCTCTGGCATGACCCGGGCTGCGGCCAGAAACAGGCTCCCACCTGGAATTCCAGCGTTCACTCCTGGAACGTCCAGCATCCAGTCCTCCTCCAGCCACTAATTCAACTTTTGAATGCCCTGCTCACAAGGGTTTCTCCACACCAAATCTGCAGGAACTTTTTTCTTCTGGGGCTCCAAAACCAAATCCTTAAACCTCACATGAGGGAGAGTATTTGTTAGGTCAGAGCATCCTTGTTGATTGGACCTCCAGTTTGTGACTTCCACAGACCTCATCACGGGGGGCTGGGGAGAGGTCTCTTCTGTTGGTGGACGGAATGGTGGGCACTTGGTGGGGAGCACTGATGAGAAAGGGAGCCAGCCCAAGACCTACACATATGCACTGTTTCCCCTGGCCAAACAAGGTTCCTGACCCCAGAATTAACCCAGAGTTTCCCAGAAGACTAGGAGCTGCAGGGAGCCGCAATTAATGCTTTACTCTCCACCAGCTTTTCCTTGGACCCAAGGAGGAGAAATTACAAAAAGATCACATCACACTCCTTTGATCTGATGATTTCCACACAGGCAAGTGCAGGGAAACACTAGTCTGAAGGAAGAAAATGCATTAAAAACACGTGCACAGGGACTTCCCTGGTGGCGCAGTGGTTAAGAATCCGCCTGCCGACGCAGGGGACCCGGGTTCGAGCCCTGGTCCAGGAAGATCCCGCATGCCACGGAGCAACTAAGCCCGTGCGCCACAACTACTGAGCCTGTGCTCTAGAGCCCGCGAGCCACAACTACCAAAGCCCGCACGCCTAGAGCCCGTGCTCCCCAACAAGAGAAGCCAAAAATAAATCATAAAATAAATTTACGGGAAAAACAACACGTGCATAGCCCTTAGCTGTTTATAAAGTTCTTGAATGTGTGTGCCCCCTTCCGATTCTCACGTCTTTCCACTTTGCGGATAAGCAAGCGGAAGTTCAGAGCATTTGAAGGACTTGCTCAAGGTGGCAGGTGATGGTGCAGAGAGGGAGCTACCTCGGTGCAACAACTTTCAGACAGTGTGCCACCCCGGTCCCGCACAGAGGTACACAGATGGTGGAGGAGACAGGCCAGCACGAGTCATGATCACAACTCTGAGTGACAAATCCAATGAGAGACGTGTGTTTGGGGACTGGATCTATTCAGAGGAGGGGGTCTGGGGCATGGGAATGAGTTCTGGGTTAGGGAAGGCTTCACAGGGGAACTGGCACTCACCATCGTCCACGTTTACTGAGATTTTATGAAAGGACAGACTAAGGACCGCCACTGCCAACTCTGCCCTATTCGATACAATTAAACCATGAGCTTAAATGGTTCAAATTGATCCCATTGTCTTACATTGCTATAGATTTCATCCAGTAGCTGAATTTGGGGGAGGAAAAGAAAAAGGACCCCCACAAAACTTTCCCACTTGAAGACATTTTTATTTTGGTAACGCACCTGAGTCCCTGGCAGGATGGGCCTGTCCTCCGCGGGGGCAATGGGGTGTTTGGGAGAGGATGGGGGCCCTGCCCTGAGGGGGCAGCTGGGGGATGAGGCAAAGGGCTCTGTGACAGTGATAGGTCACAAAGGGCTTTGTGACACTGATAGGTCACAAAGGGCATCAGAGGATAAATAGGCTGTGCCAGGGGGTTAGGCTGACAAAGTGGTTACTTCTCTCACTAGGACGGAAGTTCACCACAGCCTCTTGGGGAGATAAAAACCCAGAAGCAGAAGTGAGGTGAGGCGGAGGGGGAGCCTACCGTACCTCTCGACACACTTGAAGAGATTCAGCCTGGGCTCCAGGCGCCCTAGAGCGTCCCAACTGTGATCATCTAGGCCCCAACCCACACCCCTGCCTCTGGGAGACCCGGAGGCAAACGTGGGGGCCTGTGGGGCGGGCTTGGAAGACCTGCCACGGGGCCGCGTGTGTGACGCAGGAGCATCGCAGCTCGCTCTTCTGCCAGTGAGGCCGAGGGAGGGAAGAGTCAGGGAGCCGCCTTAACCACGCTGCCTGTCGTGATCAAAGACAGCCATGAGTGGGGACTCTCTGCTCCCGTATCACACGGCCCGGAGCAGCACCTGGGTGGACCTGTTCTACACCACCACGGGGAAGCTGCAGCAGCAACTGCACAAGGGCGAATACGACCATTTCAAGTACGCGCCGATATTCGAGAGCGACTTCATCCAGGTCACAAAGAGGGGAGAAGCGATTGACGTGCACAACTGGGGCGGCCTGGTGACCATGGGCATCACATCCACCAGCCGCGTCCTCCCGCTCCCAGACATCATGCTGCTGGCCCAACGGGCCACCGGCTGTGAAAAGCACACCGAGCGCAGCCAGGCCACCAAGGGCAAGAGCCACAAGGCTGCAAAGACCTTAGAGCTCACCAGGCTCCTTCCCTTGGAGTTCGTGAGGATCTCCACTCACAATCGTGAGAAACAACAGCTGCGCGTGAAGCTTGCCACTGGCCACTGCTTCTACCTGCAGCTGTGTCCCCCTCTGGACGCGCGGGAAGACCTCTTCGCCGAGTGGGAACAGCTGATTTACCTCCTGCGACCACCAGTGGACAGTGAAAGCAACACCTATGCCGTTCCCGTCTGGGACATGCCTTGCATGCCTGTGTTTGAGGAGGAGCAGGACGGGAGGAGCCCGGCCGTGGAGGATTTCCAAGGAAAGGGGCATCAGGACCAGGTGAACGTCAGCAGCCTGCACACGTGCCCTGAGGTGGCCGGGGCCACGCCTGCAGCTTTTGCTGGGGGGCACGGAATCCAACTGGACTCCCACAAGCCCGATACCATGCCCGATGTGGCCACTGCGAAAGCAAAACCTACTACAGGGCTCGACAAAGCGTCAGCATCGCAGTCAACGAGAAAGGTGGCGACAGCAGGGGTGGCAGGAGGCACCGCAGCGGGTGCTTTGAGCACGGCAGTGATCAAGTCTCCTGCCGCTGAAGAGCGGAGCACGGCCATAGCACCCACAGCGAGTGACGGGCACGGAGGAAGCAAAACCAACAGAGCCACTGGGGACACTGCCACAACATCCCTGAGGAGCGGGAAAACGGCCTTGGCAGGTGCTGAGAACAATTCAGAGTATGCTTCCAGCACGTCCACCAGCCTCTCCCCAGGGGCCGGCATGACTGTGGTCGGAGCAGAACCTACCAGCAAGACTGTCAAAGCAAGAGCCGACAAGGACGATGAGGGGACCCTCGTCTCAAGCTTGCCACAGGAAGGCAAAGTGAGCGAACAGGATGGCAGCTCACAGAGAGTGTCCCAGGCCCGCAAGGGAAGAAGGGAGAGGAGGGAGCACTGGGGAGAGGACAGAGCTCTGACGAGCCCCAAGCTCTGCAGTTCCGTGGAAAGCCACCACAAGGCAGCGGGGAGCAAGACAATCCCCAAAGCAGCTGGCCCGTGCTCAGGCGGCCGCAGAGCCACTAGAGAGGACCAAAAGGCCAAAGGCCACGGCAGCCCGGGGGGCAGCGAGCAGGGCACTGCTCCCAAAGGCATCAGCCGTGCTCCTATCACCAGTGAGTCCAAGACCTGGCACAAATCGGGCAGGAGCTTATCTCCAGCGCGTTCAGGTCCCACCACCAACATACTCAGCAGGATCAGCTCTTTCTTCAGGAATGTGAGAGCCAGACTTACAAAAAAGACAGTGGCCTCATCACGAAATAAACATGGGAGCATTCTGGCGGAGCCAGTGGAAGGGACCCGAGTGGAGGCCATGACAGAGACAGCAGAGAGTGGCCAGGGCCTGGAAATCACCTGTGTGACATCTGAGACCATGGAGCCAGTGACCGTTGAAGCCCATCAATAGGACCTAGAGCTGGGAGCTGCAAAGGGGACCAGGGCTCTGGGAAATACCCCTGGAGAGCCCATTTCAGCTTCCTTACTGCAATTTAAATAAAAAAACATACAGTCTGAGAACGCAGGCAGTGTTTTGTCTGAATTTCTAGGTCCCGAAGCCCAGCCGTAGCCTCACAGTGGATTCTGTGATGTCAGCTGTGCCACAGTCTGAGACCCAGTGTCCAGGCAAGGGCAGCCCCACCTCACACGCATGCTCAGCGCCAACAGCACTGCTCCATCTGGCTTCCACTCCTTTCTGGCTTTGTCCCCCAGGGCCATGGCTCAAAGTCAGACTATGGTCTGGGAAGCTCTCCTTCACTATCCCGCTATTCATTTTTTTTTTTTTTTTGCGGTACGCGGGCCACTCACTGTTGTGGCCTCTCCCGTCACGGAGCACAGGGTCCGGACGCGCAGGCCCAGCGGCCATGGCTAACGGGCCCAGCCGCTCCGCGGCCTGTGGGATCTTCCAGGACCGGCGCACGAACTCATATTCCCTGCATCCTCAGGTGGACTCTCAACCACTGCGCCACCAGGGAATCCCCCCCCTATTCTTTTTATAAACGCTTATTCCCCCTGAAGGTCTGTAAACAGAGCCAGAACAGGACTCATGTCCCCTCGGGCTATTCAGTGGACAGAAATAAGGGCGGCAGTATTAGCTAGCAATCAGAACAGCAAGCACTCTCATCTAGACTTAGCCGTTCCCTGCCCAGGTATATACCCTGGAGAAACACACATGATCTAAGAAACAACTCTGAGAATGTTTAGAGCAAAAATAACTTAACAGCACAACACGGGCAACAGCCCAAATTTCCATCAGCAGAATTCATACAGCAGGATAGGATGAGATTGGAATATTCAATAGTGAAAAATAAATGAGCTACACACATTAGCATAGATTAACTGCTCATGGTTTTTAAAAACATCAAAAGAATGGGATACAGTTCCACTCATGGAACCATTCTGAAACAAGCTCAAACAACGGATTGCATAGGGTCCATGTTTAAAAAAACGGTAGCTAAACCTGAGGGAAGAGTAAACACAAAATTGAGGACAGTTTACTCTAGGGTGGAAAGCCTAAGTCAAGGAGGTTGACACAAGGCTGTTAGTGCTGCTGGGAATTGTTCTGTCTCTGAAGCAAGATGGTAGGTACACAGGTGTTGTAGTTTTCACATTTTACTAACACTGAAATCAGGATGGTCCTACAATCACCGTGGCAGTTGTGATGAAGTTATTGGCCAATGCCTTTCTCTTTTAGTCACTTGTATTTATGCACAAAAATGATGTCAGAAAGGCTTGGCATTTTTAAAGGACATTTATTTAAGGTAAAGTACAAGAACTCTTGTTTGGTTATTAGGAAAAGAAGGAACGATATGCCCATTTTACAGATGAGAACACTGAGGCTCAGAGAAGGTAACCTGCTGCAGTCGCACAATGGGATCTTTGCAGAACAGTGATCCACCAGCCCACTTCTCTATGCAAAGCCCTGTCTGTAGTATGCGAAGGAAGCAAGCAAACAAGCCTGAGCTAGGACCAGCACAAGAACCCGCGGCAGCACCATTCTTACCATCATGTTCCAACACTACAGAGATGAGCATCAATTTTACTAGATTGAGGGGAGGGAGGGGTGGGGGCCGGGAGCCGGTTTTCGAACTTCAGTGAGCTCACAGCTCTTAGCTGGCCTTACCTCGAGAGCATCCAGTCCACGCTTGAGCTGTGTCTGGCTCCCAGGCTTCTACCTCTAGCCTCTGGCATGACCCGGGCTGCGGCCAGAAACAGGCTCCCACCTGGAATTCCAGCGTTCACTCCTGGAACGTCCAGCATCCAGTCCTCCTCCAGCCACTAATTCAACTTTTGAATGCCCTGCTCACAAGGGTTTCTCCACACCAAATCTGCAGGAACTTTTT
This sequence comes from Mesoplodon mirus, assembly GCF_964341445.2. Classification (NCBI taxonomy): domain Eukaryota; kingdom Metazoa; phylum Chordata; class Mammalia; order Artiodactyla; family Ziphiidae; genus Mesoplodon; species Mesoplodon mirus. Next base: position 970,338 of record NW_028295808.1, on the reverse strand, counting down.
TCTTCTGGGGCTCCAAAACCAAATCCTTAAACCTCACATGAGGGAGAGTATTTGTTAGGTCAGAGCATCCTTGTTGATTGGACCTCCAGTTTGTGACTTCCACAGACCTCATCACGGGGGGCTGGGGAGAGGTCTCTTCTGTTGGTGGACGGAATGGTGGGCACTTGGTGGGGAGCACTGATGAGAAAGGGAGCCAGCCCAAGACCTACACATATGCACTGTTTCCCCTGGCCAAACAAGGTTCCTGACCCCAGAATTAACCCAGAGTTTCCCAGAAGACTAGGAGCTGCAGGGAGCCGCAATTAATGCTTTACTCTCCACCAGCTTTTCCTTGGACCCAAGGAGGAGAAATTACAAAAAGATCACATCACACTCCTTTGATCTGATGATTTCCACACAGGCAAGTGCAGGGAAACACTAGTCTGAAGGAAGAAAATGCATTAAAAACACGTGCACAGGGACTTCCCTGGTGGCGCAGTGGTTAAGAATCCGCCTGCCGACGCAGGGGACCCGGGTTCGAGCCCTGGTCCAGGAAGATCCCGCATGCCACGGAGCAACTAAGCCCGTGCGCCACAACTACTGAGCCTGTGCTCTAGAGCCCGCGAGCCACAACTACCAAAGCCCGCACGCCTAGAGCCCGTGCTCCCCAACAAGAGAAGCCAAAAATAAATCATAAAATAAATTTACGGGAAAAACAACACGTGCATAGCCCTTAGCTGTTTATAAAGTTCTTGAATGTGTGTGCCCCCTTCCGATTCTCACGTCTTTCCACTTTGCGGATAAGCAAGCGGAAGTTCAGAGCATTTGAAGGACTTGCTCAAGGTGGCAGGTGATGGTGCAGAGAGGGAGCTACCTCGGTGCAACAACTTTCAGACAGTGTGCCACCCCGGTCCCGCACAGAGGTACACAGATGGTGGAGGAGACAGGCCAGCACGAGTCATGATCACAACTCTGAGTGACAAATCCAATGAGAGACGTGTGTTTGGGGACTGGATCTATTCAGAGGAGGGGGTCTGGGGCATGGGAATGAGTTCTGGGTTAGGGAAGGCTTCACAGGGGAACTGGCACTCACCATCGTCCACGTTTACTGAGATTTTATGAAAGGACAGACTAAGGACCGCCACTGCCAACTCTGCCCTATTCGATACAATTAAACCATGAGCTTAAATGGTTCAAATTGATCCCATTGTCTTACATTGCTATAGATTTCATCCAGTAGCTGAATTTGGGGGAGGAAAAGAAAAAGGACCCCCACAAAACTTTCCCACTTGAAGACATTTTTATTTTGGTAACGCACCTGAGTCCCTGGCAGGATGGGCCTGTCCTCCGCGGGGGCAATGGGGTGTTTGGGAGAGGATGGGGGCCCTGCCCTGAGGGGGCAGCTGGGGGATGAGGCAAAGGGCTCTGTGACAGTGATAGGTCACAAAGGGCTTTGTGACACTGATAGGTCACAAAGGGCATCAGAGGATAAATAGGCTGTGCCAGGGGGTTAGGCTGACAAAGTGGTTACTTCTCTCACTAGGACGGAAGTTCACCACAGCCTCTTGGGGAGATAAAAACCCAGAAGCAGAAGTGAGGTGAGGCGGAGGGGGAGCCTACCGTACCTCTCGACACACTTGAAGAGATTCAGCCTGGGCTCCAGGCGCCCTAGAGCGTCCCAACTGTGATCATCTAGGCCCCAACCCACACCCCTGCCTCTGGGAGACCCGGAGGCAAACGTGGGGGCCTGTGGGGCGGGCTTGGAAGACCTGCCACGGGGCCGCGTGTGTGACGCAGGAGCATCGCAGCTCGCTCTTCTGCCAGTGAGGCCGAGGGAGGGAAGAGTCAGGGAGCCGCCTTAACCACGCTGCCTGTCGTGATCAAAGACAGCCATGAGTGGGGACTCTCTGCTCCCGTATCACACGGCCCGGAGCAGCACCTGGGTGGACCTGTTCTACACCACCACGGGGAAGCTGCAGCAGCAACTGCACAAGGGCGAATACGACCATTTCAAGTACGCGCCGATATTCGAGAGCGACTTCATCCAGGTCACAAAGAGGGGAGAAGCGATTGACGTGCACAACTGGGGCGGCCTGGTGACCATGGGCATCACATCCACCAGCCGCGTCCTCCCGCTCCCAGACATCATGCTGCTGGCCCAACGGGCCACCGGCTGTGAAAAGCACGCCGAGCGCAGCCAGGCCACCAAGGGCAAGAGCCACAAGGCTGCAAAGACCTTAGAGCTCACCAGGCTCCTTCCCTTGGAGTTCGTGAGGATCTCCACTCACAATCGTGAGAAACAACAGCTGCGCGTGAAGCTTGCCACTGGCCACTGCTTCTACCTGCAGCTGTGTCCCCCTCTGGACGCGCGGGAAGACCTCTTCGCCGAGTGGGAACAGCTGATTTACCTCCTGCGACCACCAGTGGACAGTGAAAGCAACACCTATGCCGTTCCCGTCTGGGACATGCCTTGCATGCCTGTGTTTGAGGAGGAGCAGGACGGGAGGAGCCCGGCCGTGGAGGATTTCCAAGGAAAGGGGCATCAGGACCAGGTGAACGTCAGCAGCCTGCACACGTGCCCTGAGGTGGCCGGGGCCACGCCTGCAGCTTTTGCTGGGGGGCACGGAATCCAACTGGACTCCCACAAGCCCGATACCATGCCCGATGTGGCCACTGCGAAAGCAAAACCTACTACAGGGCTCGACAAAGCGTCAGCATCGCAGTCAACGAGAAAGGTGGCGACAGCAGGGGTGGCAGGAGGCACCGCAGCGGGTGCTTTGAGCACGGCAGTGATCAAGTCTCCTGCCGCTGAAGAGCGGAGCACGGCCATAGCACCCACAGCGAGTGACGGGCACGGAGGAAGCAAAACCAACAGAGCCACTGGGGACACTGCCACAACATCCCTGAGGAGCGGGAAAACGGCCTTGGCAGGTGCTGAGAACAATTCAGAGTATGCTTCCAGCACGTCCACCAGCCTCTCCCCAGGGGCCGGCATGACTGTGGTCGGAGCAGAACCTACCAGCAAGACTGTCAAAGCAAGAGCCGACAAGGACGATGAGGGGACCCTCGTCTCAAGCTTGCCACAGGAAGGCAAAGTGAGCGAACAGGATGGCAGCTCACAGAGAGTGTCCCAGGCCCGCAAGGGAAGAAGGGAGAGGAGGGAGCACTGGGGAGAGGACAGAGCTCTGACGAGCCCCAAGCTCTGCAGTTCCGTGGAAAGCCACCACAAGGCAGCGGGGAGCAAGACAATCCCCAAAGCAGCTGGCCCGTGCTCAGGCGGCCGCAGAGCCACTAGAGAGGACCAAAAGGCCAAAGGCCACGGCAGCCCGGGGGGCAGCGAGCAGGGCACTGCTCCCAAAGGCATCAGCCGTGCTCCTATCACCAGTGAGTCCAAGACCTGGCACAAATCGGGCAGGAGCTTATCTCCAGCGCGTTCAGGTCCCACCACCAACATACTCAGCAGGATCAGCTCTTTCTTCAGGAATGTGAGAGCCAGACTTACAAAAAAGACAGTGGCCTCATCACGAAATAAACATGGGAGCATTCTGGCGGAGCCAGTGGAAGGGACCCGAGTGGAGGCCATGACAGAGACAGCAGAGAGTGGCCAGGGCCTGGAAATCACCTGTGTGACATCTGAGACCATGGAGCCAGTGACCGTTGAAGCCCATCAATAGGACCTAGAGCTGGGAGCTGCAAAGGGGACCAGGGCTCTGGGAAATACCCCTGGAGAGCCCATTTCAGCTTCCTTACTGCAATTTAAATAAAAAAACATACAGTCTGAGAACGCAGGCAGTGTTTTGTCTGAATTTCTAGGTCCCGAAGCCCAGCCGTAGCCTCACAGTGGATTCTGTGATGTCAGCTGTGCCACAGTCTGAGACCCAGTGTCCAGGCAAGGGCAGCCCCACCTCACACGCATGCTCAGCGCCAACAGCACTGCTCCATCTGGCTTCCACTCCTTTCTGGCTTTGTCCCCCAGGGCCATGGCTCAAAGTCAGACTATGGTCTGGGAAGCTCTCCTTCACTATCCCGCTATTCAATTTTTTTTTTTTTTGCGGTACGCGGGCCACTCACTGTTGTGGCCTCTCCCGTCACGGAGCACAGGGTCCGGACGCGCAGGCCCAGCGGCCATGGCTAACGGGCCCAGCCGCTCCGCGGCCTGTGGGATCTTCCAGGACCGGGGCACGAACTCATATTCCCTGCATCCTCAGGTGGACTCTCAACCACTGCGCCACCAGGGAATCCCCCCCCTATTCTTTTTATAAACGCTTATTCCCCCTGAAGGTCTGTAAACAGAGCCAGAACAGGACTCATGTCCCCTCGGGCTATTCAGTGGACAGAAATAAGGGCGGCAGTATTAGCTAGCAATCAGAACAGCAAGCACTCTCATCTAGACTTAGCCGTTCCCTGCCCAGGTATATACCCTGGAGAAACACACATGGTCTAAGAAACAACTCTGAGAATGTTTAGAGCAAAAATAACTTAACAGCACAACACGGGCAACAGCCCAAATTTCCACCAGCAGAATTCATACAGCAGGATAGGATGAGATTGGAATATTCAATAGTGAAAAATAAATCAGCTACACACATTAGCATAGATCAACTTCTCATGGTTTTTAAAAACATCAAAAGAATGGGATACAGTTCCACTCATGGAACCATTCTGAAACAAGCTCAAACAACGGATTGCATAGGGTCCATGTTTAAAAAGACGGTAGCTAAACCTGAGGGAAAAGTAAACACAAAATGGAGGACAGTTTTCTCTAGGGTGGAAAGGCTAGGTCAAGGAGGTTGACACAAGGCTGTTAGTGCTGCTGGGAATTGTTCTGTCTCTGAAGCAAGATGGTAGGTACACAGGTGTTGTAGTTTTCACATTTTACTAACTCTGAAATCAGGATGGTCCTACAATCACCGTGGCAGTTGTGATGAAGTTATTGGCCAATGCCTTTCTCTTTTAATCACTTGTATTTATGCACAAAAATGATGTCAGAAAGGCTTGGCATCTTTAAAGGACATTTATTTAAGGTAAAGTACAAGAACACTTGTTTGGTTATTAGGAAAAGAAGGAACGATATGCCTATTTTACAGATGAGAACACTGAGGCTCAGAGAAGGTAACCTGCTGCAGTCGCACAATGGGATCTTTGCAGAACAGTGATCCACCAGCCCACTTCTCTATGCAAAGCCCTGTCTGTAGTATGCGAAGGAAGCAAGCAAACAAGCCTGAGCTAGGACCAGCACAAGAACCCGCGGCACCACCATCCTTACCATCATGTTCCAACACTACAGAGATGAGCATCAATTTTACTAGATTGAGGGGAGGGAGGGGTGGGGGCCGGGAGCCGGTTTTCGAACTTCAGTGAGCTCACAGCTCTTAGCTGGCCTTATCTCGAGAGCATCCAGTCCACCCTTGAGCTGTGTCTGGCTCCCAGGCTTCTACCTCTAGCCTCTGGCATGACCCGGGCTGCGGCCAGAAACAGGCTCCCACCTGGAATTCCAGCGTTCACTCCTGGAACGTCCAGCATCCAGTCCTCCTCCAGCCACTAATTCAACTTTTGAATGCCCTGCTCACAAGGGTTTCTCCACACCAAATCTGCAGGAACTTTTTTCTTCTGGGGCTCCAAAACCAAATCCTTAAACCTCACATGAGGGAGAGTATTTGTTCGGTCAGAGCATCCTTGTTGATTGGACCTCCAGTTTGTGACTTCCACAGACCTCATCACGGGAGGCTGGGGAGAGGTCTCTTCTGTTGGTGGACGGAATGGTGGGCACTTGGTGGGGAGCACTGATGAGAAAGGGAGCCAGCCCAAGACCTACACATATGCACTGTTTCCCCTGGCCAAACAAGGTTCCTGACCCCAGAATTAACCCAGAGTTTCCCAGAAGACTAGGAGCTGCAGGGAGCCGCAATTAATGCTTTACTCTCCACCAGCTTTTCCTTGGACCCAAGGAGGAGAAATTACAAAAAGATCACATCACACTCCTTTGATCTGATGATTTCCACACAGGCAAGTACAGGGAAACACTAGTCTGAAGGAAGAAAATGCATTAAAAACACGTGCACAGGGACTTCCCTGGTGGCGCAGTGGTTAAGAATCCGCCTGCCGACGCAGGGGACCCGGGTTCGAGCCCTGGTCCAGGAAGATCCCGCATGCCACGGAGCAACTAAGCCCGTGCGCCACAACTACTGAGCCTGTGCTCTAGAGCCCGCGAGCCACAACTACCGAAGCCCGCACGCCTAGAGCCCGTGCTCCCCAACAAGAGAAGCCAAAAATAAATAATAAAATAAATTTACGGGAAAAACAACACGTGCATAGCCCTTAGCTGTTTATAAAGTTCTTGAATGTGTGTGCCCCCTTCTGATTCTCACGTCTTTCCACATTGCGGATAAGCAAGCGGAAGTTCAGAGCATTTGAAGGACTTGCTCAAGGTGGCAGGTGATGGTGCAGAGAGGGAGCTACCTCGGTGCAACAACTTTCAGACAGTGTGCCACCCCGGTCCCGCACAGAGGTACACAGATGGTGGAGGAGACAGGAGAGCACGAGTCATGATCACAACTGTGAGTGACAAATGCAATGAGAGACGTGTGTTTGGGGACTGGATCTATTCAGAGGAGGGGGTCTGGGGCATGGGAAGGAGTTCTGGGTTAGGGAAGGCTTCACAGGGGAACTGGCACTCACCATCGTCCACGTTTACTGAGATTTTATGAAAGGACAGACTAAGGACCGCCACTGCCAACTCTGCCCTATTCGATACAATTAAACCATGAGCTTAAATGGTTCAAATTGATCCCATCGTCTTACATTGCTATAGATTTCATCCAGTAGCTGAATTTGGGGGAGGAAAAGAAAAAGGACCCACACAAAACTTTCCCACTTGAAGACATTTTTATTTTGGTAACGCACCTGAGTCCCTGGCAGGATGGGCCTGTCCTCCGCGGGGGCAATGGGGTGTTTGGGAGAGGATGGGGGCCCTGCCCTGAGGGGGCAGCTGGGGGATGAGGCAAAGGGCTCTGTGACAGTGATAGGTCACAAAGGGCTTTGTGAAAGGGCCTCAGAGGATAAATAGGCTGTGCCAGGGGGTTAGGCTGACAAAGTGGTTACTTCTCTCACTAGGACGGAAGTTCACCACAGCCTCTTGGGGAGATAAAAACCCAGAAGCAGAAGTGAGGTGAGGCGGAGGGGGAGCCTACCGTACCTCTCGACACACTTGAAGAGATTCAGCCTGGGCTCCAGGCACCCTACAACGTCCCAACTGTGATCATCTGTGCCCCTACCCACACCCCTGCCTCTGGGAGACCCGGAGGCAAACGTGGGGGCCTGTGGGGCGGGCTTGGAAGACCTGCAACGGGGCCGCCTGTGTGACGCAGGAGCATCGCAGCTCGCTCTTCTGCCAGTGAGGCCGAGGGAGGGAATAGCCAGGGAGCCGCCTTAACCGCGCTGCCTGTCGTGATCAAAGACAGCCATGAGTGGGGACTCTCTGCTCCCGTATCACATGGCCCGGAGCAGCACCTGGGTGGACCTGTTCAACACCACCACGGGGAAGCTGCAGCAGCAACTACACAAGGGCGAATACGACCATTTCAAGTATGCGCCGATATTCGAGAGCGACTTCATCCAGGTCACGAAGAGGGGAGAAGCGATTGACGTGCACAACTGGGGCGGCCTGGTGACCATGGGCATCACATCCACCAGCCCCGTCCTCCCGCTCCCCGACATCATGCTGCTGGCCCAACGGGCCACCGGCTGTGAAAAGCACGCCGAGCACAGCCAGGCCACCAAGGGCAAGAGCCACAAGGCTGCAAAGACCTTAGAGCTCACCAGGCTCCTTCCCTTGGAGTTCGTGAGGATCTCCACTCACAATCGTGAGAAAGAGCAGCTGCGCGTGAAGCTTGCCACTGGCCGCTGCTTCTACCTGCAGCTGTGTCCCCCTCTGGACGCGTGGGAAGACCTCTTCGCCGAGTGGGAACAGCTGATTTACCTCCTGCGACCACCAGTGGACAGTGAAAGCAACACCTATGCCGTTCCCGTCTGGGACATTCCCTGCATGCCTGTGTTCTAGGAGGAGCAGGACGGGAGGAGCCCGGCCGTGGAGGATTTCCAAGGAAAGGGGCATCAGGACCAGGTGAACGTCAGCAGCCTGCACACGTGCCCTGAGGTGGCCGGGGCCACGCCTGCAGCTTTTGCTGGGGGGCACGGAATCCAACTGGACTCCCACAAGCCTGATACCATGCCCGATGTGGCCACTGCGAAAGCAAAACCTACTACAGAGCTCGACAAAGCGTCAGCATCGCAGTCAACGACAAAGGTGGAGACAGCAGGGGTGGCAGGAGGCACCGCAGCGGGTGCTTTGAGCACGGCAGTGATCAAGTCTCCTGCCACTGAAGAGCGGAGCACGGCCGTAGCAGCCACAGCCAGCGACGGGCCCGGAGGAAGCAAAACCAACAGAGCCACTGGGGACACTGCCACAACATCCCTGAGGAGCGGGAAAACGGCCTTGGCAGGTGCTGAGGACAATTCAGAGTATGCTTCCAGCACGTCCACCAGCCTCTCCCCAGGGGCCGGCATGACTGTGGTCGGAGCAGAACCTACCAGCAAGACTGTCAAAGCAAGAGCCGACAAGGACGATGAGGGGACCCTCGTCTCAAGCTTGCCACAGGAAGGCAAAGTGAGCGAACAGGATGGCAGCTCACAGAGAGTGTCCCAGGCCCGCAAGGGAAGAAGGGAGAGGAGGGAGCACTGGGGAGAGGACAGAGCTCTGACGAGCCCCAAGCTCTGCAGTTCCGTGGAAAGCCACCACAAGGCAGCGGGGAGCAAGACAATCCCCAAAGCAGCTGGCCCGTGCTCAGGTGGCCGCAGAGCCACTAGAGAGGACCAAAAGGCCAAAGGCCACGGCAGCCCGGGAGGCAGCGAGCAGGGCACTGCTCCCAAAGGCATCAGCCGTGCTCCTATCACCAGTGAGTCCAAGACCTGGCACAAATCGGGCAGGAGCTTATCTCCAGCGCGTTCAGGTCCCACCACCAACATACTCAGCAGGATCAGCTCTTTCTTCAGGAATGTGAGAGCCAGACTTACAAAAAAGACAGTGGCCTCATCACGAAATAAACATGGGAGCATCCTGGCGGAGCCAGTGGAAGGGACCCGAGTGGAGGCCATGACAGAGACAGCAGAGAGTGGCCAGGGCCTGGAAATCACCGGTGTGACATCTGAGACCATGGAGCCAGTGACCGTTGAAGCCCATCAATAGGACCTAGAGCTGGGAGCTGCAAAGGGGACCAGGGCTCTGGGAAATACCCCTGGAGAGCCCATTTCAGCTTCCTTACTGCAATTTAAATAAAAAAAACATACAGTCTGAGAACGCAGGCAGTGTTTTGTCTGAATTTCTAGGTCCCGAAGCCCAGCCGTAGCCTCACAGTGGATTCTGTGATGTCAGCTGTGCCACAGTCTGAGACCCAGTGTCCAGGCAAGGGCAGCCCCACCTCACACGCATGCTCAGCGCCAACAGCACTGCTCCATCTGGCTTCCACTCCTTTCTGGCTTTGCCCCTCTGGGCCATGGCTCAATGTCAGACTATGGTCTTGGAAGCTCTCCTTCACTATCCCGCTATTCTTTTTTTTTTTTTTTTTTTTTTGCGGTCCGCGGGCCACTCACTCTTGTGGCCTCTCCCGTCACGGAGCACAGGCTCCGGACGCGCAGGCCCAGCGGCCATGGCTCACGGGCCCAGCCGCTCCGCGGCCTGTGTGATCTTCCAGGACCGGGGCACGAACTCATGTTCCCTGCATCTTCAGGTGGACTCTCAACCACTGCGCCACCAGGGAATCCCCGCCCTATTCTTTTTATAAACGCTTATTCCCCCTGAAGGTCTGTAAACAGAGCCAGAACAGGACTCATGTCCCCTCGGGCTATTCAGTGGACAGAAATAAGGGCGGCAGTATTAGCTAGCAATCAGAACAGCAAGCACTCTCATCTAGACTTAGCCGTTCCCTGCCCAGGTATATACCCTGGAGAAACACACATGGTCTAAGAAACAACTCTGAGAATGTTTAGAGCAAAAATAACTTAACAGCACAACACGGGCAACAGCCCAAATTTCCACCAGCAGAATTCATACAGCAGGATAGGATGAGATTGGAATATTCAATAGTGAAAAATAAATCAGCTACACACATTAGCATAGATCAACTTCTCATGGTTTTTAAAAACATCAAAAGAATGGGATACAGTTCCACTCATGGAACCATTCTGAAACAAGCTCAAACAACGGATTGCATAGGGTCCATGTTTAAAAAGACGGTAGCTAAACCTGAGGGAAAAGTAAACACAAAATGGAGGACAGTTTTCTCTAGGGTGGAAAGGCTAGGTCAAGGAGGTTGACACAAGGCTGTTAGTGCTGCTGGGAATTGTTCTGTCTCTGAAGCAAGATGGTAGGTACACAGGTGTTGTAGTTTTCACATTTTACTAACTCTGAAATCAGGATGGTCCTACAATCACCGTGGCAGTTGTGATGAAGTTATTGGCCAATGCCTTTCTCTTTTAATCACTTGTATTTATGCACAAAAATGATGTCAGAAAGGCTTGGCATCTTTAAAGGACATTTATTTAAGGTAAAGTACAAGAACACTTGTTTGGTTATTAGGAAAAGAAGGAACGATATGCCTATTTTACAGATGAGAACACTGAGGCTCAGAGAAGGTAACCTGCTGCAGTCGCACAATGGGATCTTTGCAGAACAGTGATCCACCAGCCCACTTCTCTATGCAAAGCCCTGTCTGTAGTATGCGAAGGAAGCAAGCAAACAAGCCTGAGCTAGGACCAGCACAAGAACCCCCGGCACCACCATTCTTACCATCATGTTCCAAAACTACAGAGATGAGCATCAATTTTACTAGATTGAGGGGAGGGAGGGGTGGGGGCCGGGAGCCGGTTTTCGAACTTCAGTGAGCTCACAGCTCTTAGCTGGCCTTATCTCGAGAGCATCCAGTCCACCCTTGAGCTGTGTCTGGCTCCCAGGCTTCTAAATCTAGCCTCTGCCATGACCCGGGCTGCGGCCAGAAACAGGCTCCCACCTGGAATTCCAGCGTTCACTCCTGGAACGTCCAGCATCCAGTCCTCCTCCAGCCACTAATTCAACTTTTGAATGCCCTGCTCACAAGGGTTTCTCCACACCAAATCTGCAGGAACTTTTTTCTTCTGGGGCTCCAAAACCAAATCCTTAAACCTCACATGAGGGAGAGTATTTGTTCGGTCAGAGCATCCTTGTTGATTGGACCTCCAGTTTGTGACTTCCACAGACCTCATCACGGGAGGCTGGGGAGAGGTCTCTTCTGTTGGTGGACGGAATGGTGGGCACTTGGTGGGGAGCACTGATGAGAAAGGGAGCCAGCCCAAGACCTACACATATGCACTGTTTCCCCTGGCCAAACAAGGTTCCTGACCCCAGAATTAACCCAGAGTTTCCCAGAAGACTAGGAGCTGCAGGGAGCCGCAATTAATGCTTTACTCTCCACCAGCTTTTCCTTGGACCCAAGGAGGAGAAATTACAAAAAGATCACATCACACTCCTTTGATCTGATGATTTCCACACAGGCAAGTGCAGGGAAACACTAGTCTGAAGGAAGAAAATGCATTAAAAACACGTGCACAGGGACTTCCCTGGTGGCGCAGTGGTTAAGAATCCGCCTGCCGACGCAGGGGACCCGGGTTCGAGCCCTGGTCCAGGAAGATCCCGCATGCCACGGAGCAACTAAGCCCGTGCGCCACAACTACTGAGCCTGTGCTCTAGAGCCCGCGAGCCACAACTACCGAAGCCCGCACGCCTAGAGCCCGTGCTCCCCAACAAGAGAAGCCAAAAATAAATAATAAAATAAATTTACGGGAAAAACAACACGTGCATAGCCCTTAGCTGTTTATAAAGTTCTTGAATGTGTGTGCCCCCTTCTGATTCTCACGTCTTTCCACATTGCGGATAAGCAAGCGGAAGTTCAGAGCATTTGAAGGACTTGCTCAAGGTGGCAGGTGATGGTGCAGAGAGGGAGCTACCTCGGTGCAACAACTTTCAGACAGTGTGCCACCCCGGTCCCGCACAGAGGTACACAGATGGTGGAGGAGACAGGACAGCACGAGTCATGATCACAACTGTGAGTGACAAATGCAATGAGAGACGTGTGTTTGGGGACTGGATCTATTCAGAGGAGGGGGTCTGGGGCATGGGAAGGAGTTCTGGGTTAGGGAAGGCTTCACAGGGGAACTGGCACTCACCATCGTCCACGTTTACTGAGATTTTATGAAAGGACAGACTAAGGACCGCCACTGCCAACTCTGCCCTATTCGATACAATTAAACCATGAGCTTAAATGGTTCAAATTGATCCCATCGTCTTACATTGCTATAGATTTCATCCAGTAGCTGAATTTGGGGGAGGAAAAGAAAAAGGACCCACACAAAACTTTCCCACTTGAAGACATTTTTATTTTGGTAACGCACCTGAGTCCCTGGCAGGATGGGCCTGTCCTCCGCGGGGGCAATGGGGTGTTTGGGAGAGGATGGGGGCCCTGCCCTGAGGGGGCAGCTGGGGGATGAGGCAAAGGGCTCTGTGACAGTGATAGGTCACAAAGGGCTTTGTGAAAGGGCCTCAGAGGATAAATAGGCTGTGCCAGGGGGTTAGGCTGACAAAGTGGTTACTTCTCTCACTAGGACGGAAGTTCACCACAGCCTCTTGGGGAGATAAAAACCCAGAAGCAGAAGTGAGGTGAGGCGGAGGGGGAGCCTACCGTACCTCTCGACACACTTGAAGAGATTCAGCCTGGGCTCCAGGCGCCCTACAGCATGCCAACTGTGATCATCTGTGCCCCTACCCACACCCCTGCCTCTGGGAGACCCGGAGGCAAATGTGGGGGCCTGTGGGGCGGGCTTGGAAGACCTGCAACGGGGCCGCCTGTGTGACGCAGGAGCATCGCAGCTCGCTCTTCTGCCAGTGAGGCCGAGGGAGGGAAGAGCCAGGGAGCCGCCTTAACCACGCTGCCTGTCGTGATCAAAGACAGCCATGAGTGGGGACTCTCTGCTCCCGTATCACACGGCCCGGAGCAGCACCTGGGTGGACCTGTTCAACACCACCACGGGGAAGCTGCAGCAGCAACTACACAAGGGCGAATACGACCATTTCAAGTATGCGCCGATATTCGAGAGCGACTTCATCCAGGTCTCGAAGAGGGGAGAAGCGATTGACGTGCACAACTGGGGCGGCCTGGTGACCATGGGCATCACATCCACCAGCCCCGTCCTCCCGCTCCCAGACATCATGCTGCTGGCCCAACGGGCCACCGGCTGTGAAAAGCACGCCGAGCGCAGCCAGGCCACCAAGGGCAAGAGCCACAAGGCTGCAAAGACCTTAGAGCTCACCAGGCTCCTTCCCTTGGAGTTCGTGAGGATCTCCACTCACAATCGTGAGAAAGAGCAGCTGCGCGTGAAGCTTGCCACTGGCCGCTGCTTCTACCTGCAGCTGTGTCCCCCTCTGGACGCGCGGGAAGACCTCTTCGCCGAGTGGGAACAGCTGATTTACCTCCTGCGACCACCAGTGGACAGTGAAAGCAACACCTATGCCGTTCCCGTCTGGGACATGCCCTGCATGCCTGTGTTCGAGGAGGAGCAGGACGGGAGGAGACCGGCCGTGGAGGATTTCCAAGGAAAGGGGCATCAGGACCAGGTGAACGTCAGCAGCCTGCACACGTGCCCTGAGGTGGCCGGGGCCACGCCTGCAGCTTTTGCTGGGGGGCACGGAATCCAACTGGACTCCCACAAGCCCGATACCATGCCCGATGTGGCCACTGCGAAAGCAAAACCTACTACAGAGCTCGACAAAGCATCAGCATCGCAGTCAACGACAAAGGTGGAGACAGCAGGGGTGGCAGGAGGCACCGCAGCGGGTGCTTTGAGCACGGCAGTGATCAAGTCTCCTGCCACTGAAGAGCGGAGCACGGCCGTAGCAGCCACAGCCAGCGACGGGCCCGGAGGAAGCAAAACCAACAGAGCCACTGGGGACACTGCCACAACATCCCTGAGGAGCGGGAAAACGGCCTTGGCAGGTGCTGAGAACAATTCAGAGTATGCTTCCAGCACGTCCACCAGCCTCTCCCCAGGGGCCGGCATGACTGTGGTCGGAGCAGAACCTACCAGCAAGACTGTCAAAGCAAGAGCCGACAAGGACGATGAGGGGACCCTCGTCTCAAGCTTGCCACAGGAAGGCAAAGTGAGCGAACAGGATGGCAGCTCACAGAGAGTGTCCCAGGCCCGCAAGGGAAGAAGGGAGAGGAGGGAGCACTGGGGAGAGGACAGAGCTCTGACGAGCCCCAAGCTCTGCAGTTCCGTGGAAAGCCACCACAAGGCAGCGGGGAGCAAGACAATCCCCAAAGCAGCTGGCCCGTGCTCAGGCGGCCGCAGAGCCACTAGAGAGGACCAAAAGGCCAAAGGCCACGGCAGCCCGGGGGGCAGCGAGCAGGGCGCTGCTCCCAAAGGCATCAGCCGTGCTCCTATCACCAGTGAGTCCAAGATCTGGCACAAATCGGGCAGGAGCTTATCTCCAGCTCGTTCAGGTCCCACCACCAACATACTCAGCAGGATCAGCTCTTTCTTCAGGAATGTGAGAGCCAGACTTACAAAAAAGACAGTGGCCTCATCACGAAATAAACATGGGAGCATCCTGGCGGAGCCAGTGGAAGGGACCCGAGTGGAGGCCATGACAGAGACAGCAGAGAGTGGCCAGGGCCTGGAAATCACCGGTGTGACATCTGAGACCATGGAGCCAGTGACCGTTGAAGCCCATCAATAGGACCTAGAGCTGGGAGCTGCAAAGGGGACCAGGGCTCTGGGAAATACCCCTGGAGAGCCCATTTCAGCTTCCTTACTGCAATTTAAATAAAAAAAACATACAGTCTGAGAACGCAGGCAGTGTTTTGTCTGAATTTCTAGGTCCCGAAGCCCAGCCGTAGCCTCACAGTGGATTCTGTGATGTCAGCTGTGCCACAGTCTGAGACCCAGTGTCCAGGCAAGGGCAGCCCCACCTCACACGCATGCTCAGCGCCAACAGCACTGCTCCATCTGGCTTCCACTCCTTTCTGGCTTTGCCCCCCAGGGCCATGGCTCAAAGTCAGACTATGGTCTGGGAAGCTCTCCTTCACTATCCCGCTATTCATTTTTTTTTTTTTTTTGCGGTACGCGGGCCACTCACTGTTGTGGCCTCTCCCGTCATGGAGCACAGGGTCCGGACGGGCAGGCCCAGCGGCCATGGCTAACGGGCCCAGCCGCTCCGCGGCCTGTGGGATCTTCCAGGACCGGGGCACGAACTCATATTCCCTGCATCCTCAGGTGGACTCTCAACCACTGCGCCACCAGGGAATCCCCCCCCGTATTCTTTTTATAAACGCTTATTCCCCCTGAAGGTCTGTAAACAGAGCCAGAACAGGACTCATGTCCCCTCGGGCTATTCAGTGGACAGAAATAAGGGCGGCAGTATTAGCTAGCAATCAGAACAGCAAGCACTCTCATCTAGACTTAGCCGTTCCCTGCCCAGGTATATACCCTGGAGAAACACACATGGTCTAAGAAACAACTCTGAGAATGTTTAGAGCAAAAATAACTTAACAGCACAACACGGGCAACAGCCCAAATTTCCACCAGCAGAATTCATACAGCAGGATAGGATGAGATTGGAATATTCAATAGTGAAAAATAAATGAGCTACACACATTAGCATAGATCAACTTCTCATGGTTTTTAAAAACATCAAAAGAATGGGATACAGTTCCACTCATGGAACCATTCTGAAACAAGCTCAAACAACGGATTGCATAGTGTCCATGTTTAAAAAAACGGTAGCTAAACCTGAGGGAAGAGTAAACACAAAATGGAGGACTGTTTTCTCTAGGGTGGAAAGCCTAAGTCAAGGAGGTTGACACAAGGCTGTTAGTGCTGCTGGGAATTGTTCTGTCTCTGAAGCAAGATGGTAGGTACACAGGTGTTGTAGTTTTCACATTTTACTAACTCTGAAATCAGGATGGTCCTACAATCACCGTGGCAGTTGTGATGAAGTTATTGGCCAATGCCTTTCTCTTTTAATCACTTGTATTTATGCACAAAAATGATGTCAGAAAGGCTTGGCATCTTTAAAGGACATTTATTTAAGGTAAAGTACAAGAACACTTGTTTGGTTATTAGGAAAAGAAGGAACGATATGTCTATTTTACAGATGAGAACACTGAGGCTCAGAGAAGGTAACCTGCTCCAGTCGCACAATGGGATCTTTGCAGAACAGTGATCCACCAGCCCACTTCTCTATGCAAAGCCCTGTCTGTAGTATGCGAAGGAAGCAAGCAAACAAGCCTGAGCTAGGACCAGCACAAGAACCCGCGGCACCACCATTCTTACCATCATGTTCCAAAACTACAGAGATGAGCATCAATTTTACTAGATTGAGAGGAGGGAGGGGTGGGGGCCGGGAGCCGGTTTTCGAACTTCAGTGAGCTCACAGCTCTTAGCTGGCCTTATCTCGAGAGCATCCAGTCCACCCTTGAGCTGTGTCTGGCTCCCAGGCTTCTACCTCTAGCCTCTGGCATGACCCGGGCTGCGGCCAGAAACAGGCTCCCACCTGGAATTCCAGCGTTCACTCCTGGAACGTCCAGCATCCAGTCCTCCTCCAGCCACTAATTCAACTTTTGAATGCCCTGCTCACAAGGGTTTCTCCACACCAAATCTGCAGGAACTTTTTTCTTCTGGGGCTCCAAAACCAAATCCTTAAACCTCACATGAGGGAGAGTATTTGTTAGGTCAGAGCATCCTTGTTGATTGGACCTCCAGTTTGTGACTTCCACAGACCTCATCACGGGAGGCTGGGGAGAGGTCTCTTCTGTTGGTGGACGGAATGGTGGGCACTTGGTGGGGAGCACTGATGAGAAAGGGAGCCAGCCCAAGACCTACACATATGCACTGTTTCCCCTGGCCAAACAAGGTTCCTGACCCCAGAATTAACCCAGAGTTTCCCAGAAGACTAGGAGCTGCAGGGAGCCGCAATTAATGCTTTACTCTCCACCAGCTTTTCCTTGGACCCAAGGAGGAGAAATTACAAAAAGATCACATCACACTCCTTTGATCTGATGATTTCCACACAGGCAAGTGCAGGGAAACACTAGTCTGAAGGAAGAAAATGCATTAAAAACACGTGCACAGGGACTTCCCTGGTGGCGCAGTGGTTAAGAATCCGCCTGCCGACGCAGGGGACCCGGGTTCGAGCCCTGGTCCAGGAAGATCCCACACGCCACGGAGCAACTAAGCCCGTGCGCCACAACTACTGAGCCTGTGCTCTAGAGCCCGCGAGCCACAACTACCGAAGCCCGCATGCCTAGAGCCCATGCTCCCCAACAAGAGAAGCCAAAAATAAGTAATAAAATAAATTTACGGGAAAAACAACACGTGCATAGCCCTTAGCTGTTTATAAAGTTCTTGAATGTGTGTGCCCCCTTCCGATTCTAACGTCTTTCCACTTTGCGGATAAGCAAGCGGAAGTTCAGAGCATTTGAAGGACTTGCTCAAGGTGGCAGGTGATGGTGCAGAGAGGGAGCTACCTCGGTGCAACAACTTTCAGACAGTGTGCCACCCCGGTCCCGCACAGAGGTACACAGATGGTGGAGGAGACAGGACAGCACGAGTCATGATCACAACTCTGAGTGACAAATACAATGAGAGACGTGTGTTTGGGGACTGGATCTATTCAGAAGTGGGGGTCTGGGGCATGGGAAGGAGTTCTGGGTTAGGGAAGGCTTCACAGGGGAACTGGCACTCACCATCGTCCACGTTTACTGAGATTTTATGAAAGGACAGACTAAGGACCGCCACTGCCAACTCTGCCCTATTCGATACAATTAAACCATGAGCTTAAATGGTTCAAATTGATCCCATCGTCTTACATTGCTATAGATTTCATCCCGTAGTTGAATTTGGGGGAGGAAAAGAAAAAGGACCCACACAAAACTTTCCCACTTGAAGACACTTTTATTTTGGTAACGCACCTGAGTCCCTGGCAGGATGGGCCTGTCCTCTGCGGGGGCAATGGGGTGTTTGGGAGAGGATGGGGGCCCTGCCCTGAGGGGGCAGCTGGGGGATGAGGCAAAGGGCTCTGTGACAGTGATAGGTCACAAAGGGCTTTGTGAAAGGGCCTCAGAGGATAAATAGGCTGTGCCAGGGGGTTAGGCTGACAAAGTGGTTACTTCTCTCACTAGGACGGAAGTTCACCACAGCCTCTTGGGGAGATAAAAACCCAGAAGCAGAAGTGAGGTGAGGCGGAGGGGGAGCCTACCGTACCTCTCGACACACTTGAAGAGATTCAGCCTGGGCTCCAGGCGCCCTACAGCATCCCAACTGTGATCATCTGTGCCCCTACCCACACCCCTGCCTCTGGGAGACCCGGAGGCAAATGTGGGGGCCTGTGGGGCGGGCTTGGAAGACCTGCAACGGGGCCGCCTGTGTGACGCAGGAGCATCGCAGCTCGCTCTTCTGCCAGTGAGGCCGAGGGAGGGAAGAGCCAGGGAGCCGCCTTAACCGCGCTGCCTGTCGTGATCAAAGACAGCCATGAGTGGGGACTCTCTGCTCCCGTATCACACGGCCCGGAGCAGCACCTGGGTGGACCTGTTCAACACCACCACGGGGAAGCTGCAGCAGCAACTACACAAGGGCGAATACGACCATTTCAAGTATGCGCCGATATTCGAGAGCGACTTCATCCAGGTCACGAAGAGGGGAGAAGCGATTGACGTGCACAACTGGGGCGGCCTGGTGACCATGGGCATCACATCCACCAGCCCCGTCCTCCCGCTCCCAGACATCATGCTGCTGGCCCAACGGGCCACCGGCTGTGAAAAGCACGCCGAGCGCAGCCAGGCCACCAAGGGCAAGAGCCACAAGGCTGCAAAGACCTTAGAGCTCACCAGGCTCCTTCCCTTGGAGTTCGTGAGGATCTCCACTCACAATCGTGAGAAAGAGCAGCTGCGCGTGAAGCTTGCCACTGGCCGCTGCTTCTACCTGCAGCTGTGTCCCCCTCTGGATGCGCGGGAAGACCTCTTCGCCGAGTGGGAACAGCTGATTTACCTCCTGCGACCACCAGTGGACAGTGAAAGCAACACCTATGCCGTTCCCGTCTGGGACATGCCCTGCATGCCTGTGTTCGAGGAGGAGCAGGACGGGAGGAGACCGGCCGTGGAGGATTTCCAAGGAAAGGGGCATCAGGACCAGGTGAACGTCAGCAGCCTGCACACGTGCCCTGAGGTGGCCGGGGCCACGCCTGCAGCTTTTGCTGGGGGGCACGGAATCCAACTGGACTCCCACAAGCCCGATACCATGCCCGATGTGGCCACTGCGAAAGCAAAACCTACTACAGGGCTCGACAAAGCGTCAGCATCGCAGTCAACGACAAAGGTGGAGACAGCAGGGGTGGCAGGAGGCACCGCAGCGGGTGCTTTGAGCACGGCAGTGATCAAGTCTCCTGCCGCTGAAGAGCGGAGCACGGCCGTAGCAGCCACAGCCAGCGACGGGCCCGGAGGAAGCAAAACCAACAGAGCCACTGGGGACACTGCCACAACATCCCTGAGGAGCGGGAAAACGGCCTTGGCAGGTGCTGAGAACAATTCAGAGTATGCTTCCAGCACGTCCACCAGCCTCTCCCCAGGGGCCGGCATGACTGTGGTCGGAGCAGAACCTACCAGCAAGACTGTCAAAGCAAGAGCCGACAAGGACGATGAGGGGACCCTCGTCTCAAGCTTGCCACAGGAAGGCAAAGTGAGCGAACAGGATGGCAGCTCACAGAGAGTGTCCCAGGCCCGCAAGGGAAGAAGGGAGAGGAGGGAGCACTGGGGAGAGGACAGAGCTCTGACGAGCCCCAAGCTCTGCAGTTCCGTGGAAAGCCACCACAAGGCAGCGGGGAGCAAGACAATCCCCAAAGCAGCTGGCCCGTGCTCAGGCGGCCGCAGAGCCACTAGAGAGGACCAAAAGGCCAAAGGCCACGGCAGCCCGGGGGGCAGCGAGCAGGGCACTGCTCCCAAAGGCATCAGCCCTGCTCCTATCACCAGTGAGTCCAAGACCTGGCACAAATCGGGCAGGAGCTTATCTCCAGCGCGTTCAGGTCCCACCACCAACATACTCAGCAGGATCAGCTCTTTCTTCAGGAATGTGAGAGCCAGACTTACAAAAAAGACAGTGGCCTCATCACGAAATAAACATGGGAGCATCCTGGCGGAGCCAGTGGAAGGGACCCGAGTGGAGGCCATGACAGAGACAGCAGAGAGTGGCCAGGGCCTGGAAATCACCGGTGTGACATCTGAGACCATGGAGCCAGTGACCGTTGAAGCCCATCAATAGGACCTAGAGCTGGGAGCTGCAAAGGGGACCAGGGCTCTGGGAAATACCCCTGGAGAGCCCATTTCAGCTTCCTTACTGCAATTTAAATAAAAAAAAACATACAGTCTGAGAACGCAGGCAGTGTTTTGTCTGAATTTCTAGGTCCCGAAGCCCAGCCGTAGCCTCACAGTGGATTCTGTGATGTCAGCTGTGCCACAGTCTGAGACCCAGTGTCCAGGCAAGGGCAGCCCCACCTCACACGCATGCTCAGCGCCAACAGCACTGCTCCATCTGGCTTCCACTCCTTTCTGGCTTTGCCCCCCAGGGCCATGGCTCAAAGTCAGACTATGGTCTGGGAAGCTCTCCTTCACTATCCCGCTATTCATTTTTTTTTTTTTTTTTTTGCGGTACGCGGGCCACTCACTGTTGTGGCCTCTCCCGTCACGGAGCACAGGGTCCGGACGCGCAGGCCCAGCGGCCATGGCTAACGGGCCCAGCCGCTCCGCGGCCTGTGGGATCTTCCAGGACCGGGGCACGAACTCATGTTCCCTGCATCCTCAGGTGGACTCTCAACCACTGCGCCACCAGGGAATCCCCCCCCCCTATTCTTTTTATAAACGCTTATTCCCCCTGAAGGTCTGTAAACAGAGCCAGAACAGGACTCATGTCCCCTCGGGCTATTCAGTGGACAGAAATAAGGGCGGCAGTATTAGCTAGCAATCAGAACAGCAAGCACTCTCATCTAGACTTAGCCGTTCCCTGCCCAGGTATATACCCTGGAGAAACACACATGGTCTAAGAAACAACTCTGAGAATGTTTAGAGCAAAAATAACTTAACAGCACAACACGGGCAACAGCCCAAATTTCCACCAGCAGAATTCATACAGCAGGATAGGATGAGATTGGAATATTCAATAGTGAAAAATAAATCAGCTACACACATTAGCATAGATCAACTTCTCATGGTTTTTAAAAACATCAAAAGAATGGGATACAGT
Source organism: Mesoplodon mirus (assembly GCF_964341445.2). Lineage (NCBI taxonomy): Eukaryota > Metazoa > Chordata > Mammalia > Artiodactyla > Ziphiidae > Mesoplodon > Mesoplodon mirus. Next base: position 948,987 of record NW_028295808.1, on the reverse strand, counting down.
TCCACTCATGGAACCATTCTGAAACAAGCTCAAACAACGGATTGCATAGGGTCCATGTTTAAAAAGACGGTAGCTAAACCTGAGGGAAAAGTAAACACAAAATGGAGGACAGTTTTCTCTAGGGTGGAAAGGCTAGGTCAAGTAGGTTGACACAAGGCTGTTAGTGCTGCTGGGAATTGTTCTGTCTCTGAAGCAAGATGGTAGGTACACAGGTGTTGTAGTTTTCACATTTTACTAACTCTGAAATCAGGATGGTCCTACAATCACCGTGGCAGTTGTGATGAAGTTATTGGCCAATGCCTTTCTCTTTTAATCACTTGTATTTATGCACAAAAATGATGTCAGAAAGGCTTGGCATCTTTAAAGGACATTTATTTAAGGTAAAGTACAAGAACACTTGTTTGGTTATTAGGAAAAGAAGGAACGATATGCCTATTTTACAGATGAGAACACTGAGGCTCAGAGAAGGTAACCTGCTGCAGTCGCACAATGGGATCTTTGCAGAACAGTGATCCACCAGCCCACTTCTCTATGCAAAGCCCTGTCTGTAGTATGCGAAGGAAGCAAGCAAACAAGCCTGAGCTAGGACCAGCACAAGAACCCGCGGCACCACCATTCTTACCATCATGTTCCAAAACTACAGAGATGAGCATCAATTTTACTAGATTGAGGGGAGGGAGGGGTGGGGGCCGGGAGCCGGTTTTCGAACTTCAGTGAGCTCACAGCTCTTAGCTGGCCTTATCTCGAGAGCATCCAGTCCACCCTTGAGCTGTGTCTGGCTCCCAGGCTTCTACCTCTAGCCTCTGGCATGACCCGGGCTGCGGCCAGAAACAGGCTCCCACCTGGAATTCCAGCATTCACTCCTGGAACGTCCAGCATCCAGTCCTCCTCCAGCCACTAATTCAACTTTTGAATGCCCTGCTCACAAGGGTTTCTCCACACCAAATCTGCAGGAACTTTTTTCTTCTGGGGCTCCAAAACCAAATCCTTAAACCTCACATGAGGGAGAGTATTTGTTCGGTCAGAGCATCCTTGTTGATTGGACCTCCAGTTTGTGACTTCCACAGACCTCATCACGGGAGGCTGGGGAGAGGTCTCTTCTGTTGGTGGACGGAATGGTGGGCACTTGGTGGGGAGCACTGATGAGAAAGGGAGCCAGCCCAAGACCTACACATATGCACTGTTTCCCCTGGCCAAACAAGGTTCCTGACCCCAGAATTAACCCAGAGTTTCCCAGAAGACTAGGAGCTGCAGGGAGCCGCAATTAATGCTTTACTCTCCACCAGCTTTTCCTTGGACCCAAGGAGGAGAAATTACAAAAAGATCACATCACACTCCTTTGATCTGATGATTTCCACACAGGCAAGTGCAGGGAAACACTAGTCTGAAGGAAGAAAATGCATTAAAAACACGTGCACAGGGACTTCCCTGGTGGCGCAGTGGTTAAGAATCCGCCTGCCGACGCAGGGGACCCGGGTTCGAGCCCTGGTCCAGGAAGATCCCGCATGCCACGGAGCAACTAAGCCCGTGCGCCACAACTACTGAGCCTGTGCTCTAGAGCCCGCGAGCCACAACTACCGAAGCCCGCACGCCTAGAGCCCGTGCTCCCCAACAAGAGAAGCCAAAAATAAATAATAAAATAAATTTACGGGAAAAACAACACGTGCATAGCCCTTAGCTGTTTATAAAGTTCTTGAATGTGTGTGCCCCCTTCTGATTCTCACGTCTTTCCACATTGCGGATAAGCAAGCGGAAGTTCAGAGCATTTGAAGGACTTGCTCAAGGTGGCAGGTGATGGTGCAGAGAGGGAGCTACCTCGGTGCAACAACTTTCAGACAGTGTGCCACCCCGGTCCCGCACAGAGGTACACAGATGGTGGAGGAGACAGGACAGCACGAGTCATGATCACAACTGTGAGTGACAAATGCAATGAGAGACGTGTGTTTGGGGACTGGATCTATTCAGAGGAGGGGGTCTGGGGCATGGGAAGGAGTTCTGGGTTAGGGAAGGCTTCACAGGGGAACTGGCACTCACCATCGTCCACGTTTACTGAGATTTTATGAAAGGACAGACTAAGGACCGCCACTGCCAACTCTGCCCTATTCGATACAATTAAACCATGAGCTTAAATGGTTCAAATTGATCCCATCGTCTTACATTGCTATAGATTTCATCCAGTAGCTGAATTTGGGGGAGGAAAAGAAAAAGGACCCACACAAAACTTTCCCACTTGAAGACATTTTTATTTTGGTAACGCACCTGAGTCCCTGGCAGGATGGGCCTGTCCTCCGCGGGGGCAATGGGGTGTTTGGGAGAGGATGGGGGCCCTGCCCTGAGGGGGCAGCTGGGGGATGAGGCAAAGGGCTCTGTGACAGTGATAGGTCACAAAGGGCTTTGTGAAAGGGCCTCAGAGGATAAATAGGCTGTGCCAGGGGGTTAGGCTGACAAAGTGGTTACTTCTCTCACTAGGACGGAAGTTCACCACAGCCTCTTGGGGAGATAAAAACCCAGAAGCAGAAGTGAGGTGAGGCGGAGGGGGAGCCTACCGTACCTCTCGACACACTTGAAGAGATTCAGCCTGGGCTCCAGGCGCCCTACAGCAGCCCAACTGTGATCATCTGTGCCCCTACCCACACCCCTGCCTCTGGGAGACCCGGAGGCAAATGTGGGGGCCTGTGGGGCGGGCTTGGAAGACCTGCAATGGGGCCACCTGTGTGACGCAGGAGCATCGCAGCTCGCTCTTCTGCCAGTGAGGCCGAGGGAGGGAAGAGCCAGGGAGCCGCCTTAACCGCGCTGCCTGTCGTGATCAAAGACAGCCATGAGTGGGGACTCTCTGCTCCCGTATCACACGGCCCGGAGCAGCACCTGGGTGGACCTGTTCAACACCACCACGGGGAAGCTGCAGCAGCAACTACACAAGGGCGAATACGACCATTTCAAGTATGCGCCGATATTCGAGAGCGACTTCATCCAGGTCACGAAGAGGGGAGAAGCGATTGACGTGCACAACTGGGGCGGCCTGGTGACCATGGGCATCACATCCACCAGCCCCGTCCTCCCGCTCCCAGACATCATGCTGCTGGCCCAACGGGCCACCGGCTGTGAAAAGCACGCCGAGCGCAGCCAGGCCACCAAGGGCAAGAGCCACAAGGCTGCAAAGACCTTAGAGCTCACCAGGCTCCTTCCCTTGGAGTTCGTGAGGATCTCCACTCACAATCGTGAGAAAGAGCAGCTGCGCGTGAAGCTTGCCACTGGCCGCTGCTTCTACCTGCAGCTGTGTCCCCCTCTGGACGCGCGGGAAGACCTCTTCGCCGAGTGGGAACAGCTGATTTACCTCCTGCGACCACCAGTGGACAGTGAAAGCAACACCTATGCCGTTCCCGTCTGGGACATGCCCTGCATGCCTGTGTTCGAGGAGGAGCAGGACGGGAGGAGACCGGCCGTGGAGGATTTCCAAGGAAAGGGGCATCAGGACCAGGTGAACGTCAGCAGCCTGCACACGTGCCCTGAGGTGGCCGGGGCCACGCCTGCAGCTTTTGCTGGGGGGCACGGAATCCAACTGGACTCCCACAAGCCCGATACCATGCCCGATGTGGCCACTGCGAAAGCAAAACCTACTACAGGGCTCGACAAAGCGTCAGCATCGCAGTCAACGACAAAGGTGGAGACAGCAGGGGTGGCAGGAGGCACCGCAGCGGGTGCTTTGAGCACGGCAGTGATCAAGTCTCCTGCCGCTGAAGAGCGGAGCACGGCCGTAGCAGCCACAGCCAGCGACGGGCCCGGAGGAAGCAAAACCAACAGAGCCACTGGGGACACTGCCACAACATCCCTGAGGAGCGGGAAAACGGCCTTGGCAGGTGCTGAGAACAATTCAGAGTATGCTTCCAGCACGTCCACCAGCCTCTCCCCAGGGGCCGGCATGACTGTGGTCGGAGCAGAACCTACCAGCAAGACTGTCAAAGCAAGAGCCGACAAGGACGATGAGGGGACCCTCGTCTCAAGCTTGCCACAGGAAGGCAAAGTGAGCGAACAGGATGGCAGCTCACAGAGAGTGTCCCAGGCCCGCAAGGGAAGAAGGGAGAGGAGGGAGCACTGGGGAGAGGACAGAGCTCTGACGAGCCCCAAGCTCTGCAGTTCCGTGGAAAGCCACCACAAGGCAGCGGGGAGCAAGACAATCCCCAAAGCAGCTGGCCCGTGCTCAGGCGGCCGCAGAGCCACTAGAGAGGACCAAAAGGCCAAAGGCCACGGCAGCCCGGGGGGCAGCGAGCAGGGCACTGCTCCCAAAGGCATCAGCCGTGCTCCTATCACCAGTGAGTCCAAGACCTGGCACAAATCGGGCACGAGCTTATCTCCAGCGCGTTCAGGTCCCACCACCAACATACTCAGCAGGATCAGCTCTTTCTTCAGGAATGTGAGAGCCAGACTTACAAAAAAGACAGTGGCCTCATCACGAAATAAACATGGGAGCATCCTGGCGGAGCCAGTGGAAGGGACCCGAGTGGAGGCCATGACAGAGACAGCAGAGAGTGGCCAGGGCCTGGAAATCACCGGTGTGACATCTGAGACCATGGAGCCAGTGACCGTTGAAGCCCATCAATAGGACCTAGAGCTGGGAGCTGCAAAGGGGACCAGGGCTCTGGGAAATACCCCTGGAGAGCCCATTTCAGCTTCCTTACTGCAATTTAAATAAAAAAAAACATACAGTCTGAGAACGCAGGCAGTGTTTTGTCTGAATTTCTAGGTCCCGAAGCCCAGCCGTAGCCTCACAGTGGATTCTGTGATGTCAGCTGTGCCACAGTCTGAGACCCAGTGTCCAGGCAAGGGCAGCCCCACCTCACACGCATGCTCAGCGCCAACAGCACTGCTCCATCTGGCTTCCACTCCTTTCTGGCTTTGCCCCCCAGGGCCATGGCTCAAAGTCAGACTATGGTCTGGGAAGCTCTCCTTCACTATCCCGCTATTCATTTTTTTTTTTTTTTTTTTGCGGTACGCGGGCCACTCACTGTTGTGGCCTCTCCCGTCACGGAGCACAGGGTCCGGACGCGCAGGCCCAGCGGCCATGGCTAACGGGCCCAGCCGCTCCGCGGCCTGTGGGATCTTCCAGGACCGGGGCACGAACTCATATTCCCTGCATCCTCAGGTGGACTCTCAACCACTGCGCCACCAGGGAATCCCCCCCCCTATTCTTTTTATAAACGCTTATTCCCCCTGAAGGTCTGTAAACAGAGCCAGAACAGGACTCATGTCCCCTCGGGCTATTCAGTGGACAGAAATAAGGGCGGCAGTATTAGCTAGCAATCAGAACAGCAAGCACTCTCATCTAGACTTAGCCGTTCCCTGCCCAGGTATATACCCTGGAGAAACACACATGGTCTAAGAAACAACTCTGAGAATGTTTAGAGCAAAAATAACTTAACAGCACAACACGGGCAACAGCCCAAATTTCCACCAGCAGAATTCATACAGCAGGATAGGATGAGATTGGAATATTCAATAGTGAAAAATAAATCAGCTACACACATTAGCATAGATCAACTTCTCATGGTTTTTAAAAACATCAAAAGAATGGGATACAGTTCCACTCATGGAACCATTCTGAAACAAGCTCAAACAACGGATTGCATAGGGTCCATGTTTAAAAAGACGGTAGCTAAACCTGAGGGAAAAGTAAACACAAAATGGAGGACAGTTTTCTCTAGGGTGGAAAGGCTAGGTCAAGGAGGTTGACACAAGGCTGTTAGTGCTGCTGGGAATTGTTCTGTCTCTGAAGCAAGATGGTAGGTACACAGGTGTTGTAGTTTTCACATTTTACTAACTCTGAAATCAGGATGGTCCTACAATCACCGTGGCAGTTGTGATGAAGTTATTGGCCAATGCCTTTCTCTTTTAATCACTTGTATTTATGCACAAAAATGATGTCAGAAAGGCTTGGCATCTTTAAAGGACATTTATTTAAGGTAAAGTACAAGAACACTTGTTTGGTTATTAGGAAAAGAAGGAACGATATGCCTATTTTACAGATGAGAACACTGAGGCTCAGAGAAGGTAACCTGCTGCAGTCGCACAATGGGATCTTTGCAGAACAGTGATCCACCAGCCCACTTCTCTATGCAAAGCCCTGTCTGTAGTATGCGAAGGAAGCAAGCAAACAAGCCTGAGCTAGGACCAGCACAAGAACCCGCGGCACCACCATTCTTACCATCATGTTCCAAAACTACAGAGATGAGCATCAATTTTACTAGATTGAGGGGAGGGAGGGGTGGGGGCCGGGAGCCGGTTTTCGAACTTCAGTGAGCTCACAGCTCTTAGCTGGCCTTATCTCGAGAGCATCCAGTCCACCCTTGAGCTGTGTCTGGCTCCCAGGCTTCTAAATCTAGCCTCTGCCATGACCCGGGCTGCGGCCAGAAACAGGCTCCCACCTGGAATTCCAGCGTTCACTCCTGGAACGTCCAGCATCCAGTCCTCCTCCAGCCACTAATTCAACTTTTGAATGCCCTGCTCACAAGGGTTTCTCCACACCAAATCTGCAGGAACTTTTTTCTTCTGGGGCTCCAAAACCAAATCCTTAAACCTCACATGAGGGAGAGTATTTGTTCGGTCAGAGCATCCTTGTTGATTGGACCTCCAGTTTGTGACTTCCACAGACCTCATCACGGGAGGCTGGGGAGAGGTCTCTTCTGTTGGTGGACGGAATGGTGGGCACTTGGTGGGGAGCACTGATGAGAAAGGGAGCCAGCCCAAGACCTACACATATGCACTGTTTCCCCTGGCCAAACAAGGTTCCTGACCCCAGAATTAACCCAGAGTTTCCCAGAAGACTAGGAGCTGCAGGGAGCCGCAATTAATGCTTTACTCTCCACCAGCTTTTCCTTGGACCCAAGGAGGAGAAATTACAAAAAGATCACATCACACTCCTTTGATCTGATGATTTCCACACAGGCAAGTGCAGGGAAACACTAGTCTGAAGGAAGAAAATGCATTAAAAACACGTGCACAGGGACTTCCCTGGTGGCGCAGTGGTTAAGAATCCGCCTGCCGACGCAGGGGACCCGGGTTCGAGCCCTGGTCCAGGAAGATCCCGCATGCCACGGAGCAACTAAGCCCGTGCGCCACAACTACTGAGCCTGTGCTCTAGAGCCCGCGAGCCACAACTACCGAAGCCCGCACGCCTAGAGCCCGTGCTCCCCAACAAGAGAAGCCAAAAATAAATAATAAAATAAATTTACGGGAAAAACAACACGTGCATAGCCCTTAGCTGTTTATAAAGTTCTTGAATGTGTGTGCCCCCTTCTGATTCTCACGTCTTTCCACATTGCGGATAAGCAAGCGGAAGTTCAGAGCATTTGAAGGACTTGCTCAAGGTGGCAGGTGATGGTGCAGAGAGGGAGCTACCTCGGTGCAACAACTTTCAGACAGTGTGCCACCCCGGTCCCGCACAGAGGTACACAGATGGTGGAGGAGACAGGACAGCACGAGTCATGATCACAACTGTGAGTGACAAATGCAATGAGAGACGTGTGTTTGGGGACTGGATCTATTCAGAGGAGGGGGTCTGGGGCATGGGAAGGAGTTCTGGGTTAGGGAAGGCTTCACAGGGGAACTGGCACTCACCATCGTCCACGTTTACTGAGATTTTATGAAAGGACAGACTAAGGACCGCCACTGCCAACTCTGCCCTATTCGATACAATTAAACCATGAGCTTAAATGGTTCAAATTGATCCCATCGTCTTACATTGCTATAGATTTCATCCAGTAGCTGAATTTGGGGGAGGAAAAGAAAAAGGACCCACACAAAACTTTCCCACTTGAAGACATTTTTATTTTGGTAACGCACCTGAGTCCCTGGCAGGATGGGCCTGTCCTCCGCGGGGGCAATGGGGTGTTTGGGAGAGGATGGGGGCCCTGCCCTGAGGGGGCAGCTGGGGGATGAGGCAAAGGGCTCTGTGACAGTGATAGGTCACAAAGGGCTTTGTGAAAGGGCCTCAGAGGATAAATAGGCTGTGCCAGGGGGTTAGGCTGACAAAGTGGTTACTTCTCTCACTAGGACGGAAGTTCACCACAGCCTCTTGGGGAGATAAAAACCCAGAAGCAGAAGTGAGGTGAGGCGGAGGGGGAGCCTACCGTACCTCTCGACACACTTGAAGAGATTCAGCCTGGGCTCCAGGCGCCCTACAGCATCCCAACTGTGATCATCTGTGCCCCTACCCACACCCCTGCCTCTGGGAGACCCGGAGGCAAATGTGGGGGCCTGTGGGGCGGGCTTGGAAGACCTGCAACGGGGCCGCCTGTGTGACGCAGGAGCATCGCAGCTCGCTCTTCTGCCAGTGAGGCCGAGGGAGGGAAGAGCCAGGGAGCCGCCTTAACCGCGCTGCCTGTCGTGATCAAAGACAGCCATGAGTGGGGACTCTCTGCTCCCGTATCACACGGCCCGGAGCAGCACCTGGGTGGACCTGTTCAACACCACCACGGGGAAGCTGCAGCAGCAACTACACAAGGGCGAATACGACCATTTCAAGTATGCGCCGATATTCGAGAGCGACTTCATCCAGGTCACGAAGAGGGGAGAAGCGATTGACGTGCACAACTGGGGCGGCCTGGTGACCATGGGCATCACATCCACCAGCCCCGTCCTCCCGCTCCCAGACATCATGCTGCTGGCCCAACGGGCCACCGGCTGTGAAAAGCACGCCGAGCGCAGCCAGGCCACCAAGGGCAAGAGCCACAAGGCTGCAAAGACCTTAGAGCTCACCAGGCTCCTTCCCTTGGAGTTCGTGAGGATCTCCACTCACAATCGTGAGAAAGAGCAGCTGCGCGTGAAGCTTGCCACTGGCCGCTGCTTCTACCTGCAGCTGTGTCCCCCTCTGGACGCGCGGGAAGACCTCTTCGCCGAGTGGGAACAGCTGATTTACCTCCTGCGACCACCAGTGGACAGTGAAAGCAACACCTATGCCGTTCCCGTCTGGGACATGCCCTGCATGCCTGTGTTCGAGGAGGAGCAGGACGGGAGGAGACCGGCCGTGGAGGATTTCCAAGGAAAGGGGCATCAGGACCAGGTGAACGTCAGCAGCCTGCACACGTGCCCTGAGGTGGCCGGGGCCACGCCTGCAGCTTTTGCTGGGGGGCACGGAATCCAACTGGACTCCCACAAGCCCGATACCATGCCCGATGTGGCCACTGCGAAAGCAAAACCTACTACAGAGCTCGACAAAGCGTCAGCATCGCAGTCAACGACAAAGGTGGAGACAGCAGGGGTGGCAGGAGGCACCGCAGCGGGTGCTTTGAGCACGGCAGTGATCAAGTCTCCTGCCACTGAAGAGCGGAGCACGGCCGTAGCAGCCACAGCCAGCGACGGGCCCGGAGGAAGCAAAACCAACAGAGCCACTGGGGACACTGCCACAACATCCCTGAGGAGCGGGAAAACGGCCTTGGCAGGTGCTGAGAACAATTCAGAGTATGCTTCCAGCACGTCCACCAGCCTCTCCCCAGGGGCCGGCATGACTGTGGTCGGAGCAGAACCTACCAGCAAGACTGTCAAAGCAAGAGCCGACAAGGACGATGAGGGGACCCTCGTCTCAAGCTTGCCACAGGAAGGCAAAGTGAGCGAACAGGATGGCAGCTCACAGAGAGTGTCCCAGGCCCGCAAGGGAAGAAGGGAGAGGAGGGAGCACTGGGGAGAGGACAGATCTCTGACGAGCCCCAAGCTCTGCAGTTCCGTGGAAAGCCACCACAAGGCAGCGGGGAGCAAGACAATCCCCAAAGCAGCTGGCCCGTGCTCAGGCGGCCGCAGAGCCACTAGAGAGGACCAAAAGGCCAAAGGCCACGGCAGCCCGGGGGGCAGCGAGCAGGGCACTGCTCCCAAAGGCATCAGCCGTGCTCCTATCACCAGTGAGTCCAAGACCTGGCACAAATCGGGCACGAGCTTATCTCCAGCGCGTTCAGGTCCCACCACCAACATACTCAGCAGGATCAGCTCTTTCTTCAGGAATGTGAGAGCCAGACTTACAAAAAAGACAGTGGCCTCATCACGAAATAAACATGGGAGCATCCTGGCGGAGCCAGTGGAAGGGACCCAAGTGGAGGCCATGACAGAGACAGCAGAGAGTGGCCAGGGCCTGGAAATCACCGGTGTGACATCTGAGACCATGGAGCCAGTGACCGTTGAAGCCCATCAATAGGACCTAGAGCTGGGAGCTGCAAAGGGGACCAGGGCTCTGGGAAATACCCCTGGAGAGCCCATTTCAGCTTCCTTACAGCAATTTAAATAAAAAAAACATACAGTCTGAGAACGCAGGCAGTGTTTTGTCTGAATTTCTAGGTCCCGAAGCCCAGCCGTAGCCTCACAGTGGATTCTGTGATGTCAGCTGTGCCACAGTCTGAGACCCAGTGTCCAGGCAAGGGCAGCCCCACCTCACACGCATGCTCAGCGCCAACAGCACTGCTCCATCTGGCTTCCACTCCTTTCTGGCTTTGCCCCCCAGGGCCATGGCTCAAAGTCAGACTATGGTCTGGGAAGCTCTCCTTCACTATCCCGCTATTCATTTTTTTTTTTTTTTTTTGCGGTCCGCGGGCCACTCACTGTTGTGGCCTCTCCCGTCACGGAGCACAGGGTCCGGACGCGCAGGCCCAGCGGCCATGGCTAACGGGCCCAGCCGCTCCGCGGCCTGTGGGATCTTCCAGGACCGGGGCACGAACTCATATTCCCTGCATCCTCAGGTGGACTCTCAACCACTGCGCCACCAGGGAATCCCCCCCCCTATTCTTTTTATAAACGCTTATTCCCCCTGAAGGTCTGTAAACAGAGCCAGAACAGGACTCATGTCCCCTCGGGCTATTCAGTGGACAGAAATAAGGGCGGCAGTATTAGCTAGCAATCAGAACAGCAAGCACTCTCATCTAGACTTAGCCGTTCCCTGCCCAGGTATATACCCTGGAGAAACACACATGGTCTAAGAAACAACTCTGAGAATGTTTAGAGCAAAAATAACTTAACAGCACAACACGGGCAACAGCCCAAATTTCCACCAGCAGAATTCATACAGCAGGATAGGATGAGATTGGAATATTCAATAGTGAAAAATAAATCAGCTACACACATTAGCATAGATCAACTTCTCATGGTTTTTAAAAACATCAAAAGAATGGGATACAGTTCCACTCATGGAACCATTCTGAAACAAGCTCAAACAACGGATTGCATAGGGTCCATGTTTAAAAAGACGGTAGCTAAACCTGAGGGAAAAGTAAACACAAAATGGAGGACAGTTTTCTCTAGGGTGGAAAGGCTAGGTCAAGGAGGTTGACACAAGGCTGTTAGTGCTGCTGGGAATTGTTCTGTCTCTGAAGCAAGATGGTAGGTACACAGGTGTTGTAGTTTTCACATTTTACTAACTCTGAAATCAGGATGGTCCTACAATCACCGTGGCAGTTGTGATGAAGTTATTGGCCAATGCCTTTCTCTTTTAATCACTTGTATTTATGCACAAAAATGATGTCAGAAAGGCTTGGCATCTTTAAAGGACATTTATTTAAGGTAAAGTACAAGAACACTTGTTTGGTTATTAGGAAAAGAAGGAACGATATGCCTATTTTACAGATGAGAACACTGAGGCTCAGAGAAGGTAACCTGCTGCAGTCGCACAATGGGATCTTTGCAGAACAGTGATCCACCAGCCCACTTCTCTATGCAAAGCCCTGTCTGTAGTATGCGAAGGAAGCAAGCAAACAAGCCTGAGCTAGGACCAGCACAAGAACCCGCGGCACCACCATTCTTACCATCATGTTCCAAAACTACAGAGATGAGCATCAATTTTACTAGATTGAGGGGAGGGAGGGGTGGGGGCCGGGAGCCGGTTTTCGAACTTCAGTGAGCTCACAGCTCTTAGCTGGCCTTATCTCGAGAGCATCCAGTCCACCCTTGAGCTGTGTCTGGCTCCCAGGCTTCTACCTCTAGCCTCTGCCATGACCCGGGCTGCGGCCAGAAACAGGCTCCCACCTGGAATTCCAGCGTTCACTCCTGGAACGTCCAACATCCAGTCCTCCTCCAGCCACTAATTCAACTTTTGAATGCCCTGCTCACAAGGGTTTCTCCACACCAAATCTGCAGGAACTTTTTTCTTCTGGGGCTCCAAAACCAAATCCTTAAACCTCACATGAGGGAGAGTATTTGTTCGGTCAGAGCATCCTTGTTGATTGGACCTCCAGTTTGTGACTTCCACAGACCTCATCACGGGAGGCTGGGGAGAGGTCTCTTCTGTTGGTGGACGGAATGGTGGGCACTTGGTGGGGAGCACTGATGAGAAAGGGAGCCAGCCCAAGACCTACACATATGCACTGTTTCCCCTGGCCAAACAAGGTTCCTGACCCCAGAATTAACCCAGAGTTTCCCAGAAGACTAGGAGCTGCAGGGAGCCGCAATTAATGCTTTACTCTCCACCAGCTTTTCCTTGGACCCAAGGAGGAGAAATTACAAAAAGATCACATCACACTCCTTTGATCTGATGATTTCCACACAGGCAAGTGCAGGGAAACACTAGTCTGAAGGAAGAAAATGCATTAAAAACACGTGCACAGGGACTTCCCTGGTGGCGCAGTGGTTAAGAATCCGCCTGCCGACGCAGGGGACCCGGGTTCGAGCCCTGGTCCAGGAAGATCCCGCATGCCACGGAGCAACTAAGCCCGTGCGCCACAACTACTGAGCCTGTGCTCTAGAGCCCGCGAGCCACAACTACCGAAGCCCGCACGCCTAGAGCCCGTGCTCCCCAACAAGAGAAGCCAAAAATAAATAATAAAATAAATTTACGGGAAAAACAACACGTGCATAGCCCTTAGCTGTTTATAAAGTTCTTGAATGTGTGTGCCCCCTTCTGATTCTCACGTCTTTCCACATTGCGGATAAGCAAGCGGAAGTTCAGAGCATTTGAAGGACTTGCTCAAGGTGGCAGGTGATGGTGCAGAGAGGGAGCTACCTCGGTGCAACAACTTTCAGACAGTGTGCCACCCCGGTCCCGCACAGAGGTACACAGATGGTGGAGGAGACAGGACAGCACGAGTCATGATCACAACTGTGAGTGACAAATGCAATGAGAGACGTGTGTTTGGGGACTGGATCTATTCAGAGGAGGGGGTCTGGGGCATGGGAAGGAGTTCTGGGTTAGGGAAGGCTTCACAGGGGAACTGGCACTCACCATCGTCCACGTTTACTGAGATTTTATGAAAGGACAGATTAAGGACCGCCACTGCCAACTCTGCCCTATTCGATACAATTAAACCATGAGCTTAAATGGTTCAAATTGATCCCATCGTCTTACATTGCTATAGATTTCATCCAGTAGCTGAATTTGGGGGAGGAAAAGAAAAAGGACCCACACAAAACTTTCCCACTTGAAGACATTTTTATTTTGGTAACGCACCTGAGTCCCTGGCAGGATGGGCCTGTCCTCCGCGGGGGCAATGGGGTGTTTGGGAGAGGATGGGGGCCCTGCCCTGAGGGGGCAGCTGGGGGATGAGGCAAAGGGCTCTGTGACAGTGATAGGTCACAAAGGGCTTTGTGAAAGGGCCTCAGAGGATAAATAGGCTGTGCCAGGGGGTTAGGCTGACAAAGTGGTTACTTCTCTCACTAGGACGGAAGTTCACCACAGCCTCTTGGGGAGATAAAAACCCAGAAGCAGAAGTGAGGTGAGGCGGAGGGGGAGCCTACTGTACCTCTCGACACACTTGAAGAGATTCAGCCTGGGCTCCAGGCGCCCTACAGCATCCCAACTGTGATCATCTGTGCCCCTACCCACACCCCTGCCTCTGGGAGACCCGGAGGCAAATGTGTGGGCCTGTGGGGCGGGCTTGGAAGACCTGCAACGGGGCCGCCTGTGTGACGCAGGAGCATCGCAGTTCGCTCTTCTGCCAGTGAGGCCGAGGGAGGGAATAGCCAGGGAGCCGCCTTAACCGCGCTGCCTGTCGTGATCAAAGACAGCCATGAGTGGGGACTCTGCTCCCGTATCACACGGCCCGGAGCAGCACCTGGGTGGACCTGTTCAACACCACCACGGGGAAGCTGCAGCAGCAACTACACAAGGGCGAATACGACCATTTCAAGTATGCGCCGATATTCGAGAGCGACTTCATCCAGGTCACGAAGAGGGGAGAAGCGATTGACGTGCACAACTGGGGCGGCCTGGTGACCATGGGCATCACATCCACCAGCCCCGTCCTCCCGCTCCCAGACATCATGCTGCTGGCCCAACGGGCCACCGGCTGTGAAAAGCACGCCGAGCGCAGCCAGGCCACCAAGGGCAAGAGCCACAAGGCTGCAAAGACCTTAGAGCTCACCAGGCTCCTTCCCTTGGAGTTCGTGAGGATCTCCACTCACAATCGTGAGAAAGAGCAGCTGCGCGTGAAGCTTGCCACTGGCCGCTGCTTCTACCTGCAGCTGTGTCCCCCTCTGGACGCGCAGGAAGACCTCTTCGCCGAGTGGGAACAGCTGATTTACCTCCTGCGACCACCAGTGGACAGTGAAAGCAACACCTATGCCATTCCCGTCTGGGACATGCCCTGCCTGCCTGTGTTCGAGGAGGAGCAGGACGGGAGGAGACCGGCCGTGGAGGATTTCCAAGGAAAGGGGCATCAGGACCAGGTGAACGTCAGCAGCCTGCACACGTGCCCTGAGGTGGCCGGGGCCACGCCTGCAGCTTTTGCTGGGGGGCACGGAATCCAACTGGACTCCCACAAGCCCGATACCATGCCCGATGTGGCCACTGCGAAAGCAAAACCTACTACAGAGCTCGACAAAGCGTCAGCATCGCAGTCAACGACAAAGGTGGAGACAGCAGGGGTGGCAGGAGGCACCGCAGCGGGTGCTTTGAGCACGGCAGTGATCAAGTCTCCTGCCACTGAAGAGCGGAGCACGGCCGTAGCAGCCACAGCCAGCGACGGGCCCGGAGGGAGCAAAACCAACAGAGCCACTGGGGACACTGCCACAACATCCCTGAGGAGCGGGAAAACGGCCTTGGCAGGTGCTGAGAACAATTCAGAGTATGCTTCCAGCACGTCCACCAGCCTCTCCCCAGGGGCCGGCATGACTGTGGTCGGAGCAGAACCTACCAGCAAGACTGTCAAAGCAAGAGCCGACAAGGACGATGAGGGGACCCTCGTCTCAAGCTTGCCACAGGAAGGCAAAGTGAGCGAACAGGATGGCAGCTCACAGAGAGTGTCCCAGGCCCGCAAGGGAAGAAGGGAGAGGAGGGAGCACTGGGGAGAGGACAGATCTCTGACGAGCCCCAAGCTCTGCAGTTCCGTGGAAAGCCACCACAAGGCAGCGGGGAGCAAGACAATCCCCAAAGCAGCTGGCCCGTGCTCAGGCGGCCGCAGAGCCACTAGAGAGGACCAAAAGGCCAAAGGCCACGGCAGCCCGGGGGGCAGCGAGCAGGGCACTGCTCCCAAAGGCATCAGCCGTGCTCCTATCACCAGTGAGTCCAAGACCTGGCACAAATCGGGCACGAGCTTATCTCCAGCGCGTTCAGGTCCCACCACCAACATACTCAGCAGGATCAGCTCTTTCTTCAGGAATGTGAGAGCCAGACTTACAAAAAAGACAGTGGCCTCATCACGAAATAAACATGGGAGCATCCTGGCGGAGCCAGTGGAAGGGACCCGAGTGGAGGCCATGACAGAGACAGCAGAGAGTGGCCAGGGCCTGGAAATCACCGGTGTGACATCTGAGACCATGGAGCCAGTGACCGTTGAAGCCCATCAATAGGACCTAGAGCTGGGAGCTGCAAAGGGGACCAGGGCTCTGGGAAATACCCCTGGAGAGCCCATTTCAGCTTCCTTACTGCAATTTAAATAAAAAAAAACATACAGTCTGAGAACGCAGGCAGTGTTTTGTCTGAATTTCTAGGTCCCGAAGCCCAGCCGTAGCCTCACAGTGGATTCTGTGATGTCAGCTGTGCCACAGTCTGAGACCCAGTGTCCAGGCAAGGGCAGCCCCACCTCACACGCATGCTCAGCGCCAACAGCACTGCTCCATCTGGCTTCCACTCCTTTCTGGCTTTGCCCCCCAGGGCCATGGCTCAAAGTCAGACTATGGTCTGGGAAGCTCTCCTTCACTATCCCGCTATTCATTTTTTTTTTTTTTTTTTTGCGGTACGCGGGCCACTCACTGTTGTGGCCTCTCCCGTCACGGAGCACAGGGTCCGGACGCGCAGGCCCAGCGGCCATGGCTAACGGGCCCAGCCGCTCCGCGGCCTGTGGGATCTTCCAGGACCGGGGCACGAACTCATATTCCCTGCATCCTCAGGTGGACTCTCAACCACTGCGCCACCAGGGAATCCCCCCCCCTATTCTTTTTATAAACGCTTATTCCCCCTGAAGGTCTGTAAACAGAGCCAGAACAGGACTCATGTCCCCTCGGGCTATTCAGTGGACAGAAATAAGGGCGGCAGTATTAGCTAGCAATCAGAACAGCAAGCACTCTCATCTAGACTTAGCCGTTCCCTGCCCAGGTATATACCCTGGAGAAACACACATGGTCTAAGAAACAACTCTGAGAATGTTTAGAGCAAAAATAACTTAACAGCACAACACGGGCAACAGCCCAAATTTCCACCAGCAGAATTCATACAGCAGGATAGGATGAGATTGGAATATTCAATAGTGAAAAATAAATCAGCTACACACATTAGCATAGATCAACTTCTCATGGTTTTTAAAAACATCAAAAGAATGGGATACAGTTCCACTCATGGAACCATTCTGAAACAAGCTCAAACAACGGATTGCATAGGGTCCATGTTTAAAAAGACGGTAGCTAAACCTGAGGGAAAAGTAAACACAAAATGGAGGACAGTTTTCTCTAGGGTGGAAAGGCTAGGTCAAGGAGGTTGACACAAGGCTGTTAGTGCTGCTGGGAATTGTTCTGTCTCTGAAGCAAGATGGTAGGTACACAGGTGTTGTAGTTTTCACATTTTACTAACTCTGAAATCAGGATGGTCCTACAATCACCGTGGCAGTTGTGATGAAGTTATTGGCCAATGCCTTTCTCTTTGAATCACTTGTATTTATGCACAAAAATGATGTCAGAAAGGCTTGGCATCTTTAAAGGACATTTATTTAAGGTAAAGTACAAGAACACTTGTTTGGTTATTAGGAAAAGAAGGAACGATATGCCTATTTTACAGATGAGAACACTGAGGCTCAGAGAAGGTAACCTGCTGCAGTCGCACAATGGGATCTTTGCAGAACAGTGATCCACCAGCCCACTTCTCTATGCAAAGCCCTGTCTGTAGTATGCGAAGGAAGCAAGCAAACAAGCCTGAGCTAGGACCAGCACAAGAACCCGCGGCACCACCATTCTTACCATCATGTTCCAAAACTACAGAGATGAGCATCAATTTTACTAGATTGAGGGGAGGGAGGGGTGGGGGCCGGGAGCCGGTTTTCGAACTTCAGTGAGCTCACAGCTCTTAGCTGGCCTTATCTCGAGAGCATCCAGTCCACCCTTGAGCTGTGTCTGGCTCCCAGGCTTCTAAATCTAGCCTCTGCCATGACCCGGGCTGCGGCCAGAAACAGGCTCCCACCTGGAATTCCAGCGTTCACTCCTGGAACGTCCAGCATCCAGTCCTCCTCCAGCCACTAATTCAACTTTTGAATGCCCTGCTCACAAGGGTTTCTCCACACCAAATCTGCAGGAACTTTTTTCTTCTGGGGCTCCAAAACCAAATCCTTAAACCTCACATGAGGGAGAGTATTTGTTCGGTCAGAGCATCCTTGTTGATTGGACCTCCAGTTTGTGACTTCCACAGACCTCATCACGGGAGGCTGGGGAGAGGTCTCTTCTGTTGGTGGACGGAATGGTGGGCACTTGGTGGGGAGCACTGATGAGAAAGGGAGCCAGCCCAAGACCTACACATATGCACTGTTTCCCCTGGCCAAACAAGGTTCCTGACCCCAGAATTAACCCAGAGTTTCCCAGAAGACTAGGAGCTGCAGGGAGCCGCAATTAATGCTTTACTCTCCACCAGCTTTTCCTTGGACCCAAGGAGGAGAAATTACAAAAAGATCACATCACACTCCTTTGATCTGATGATTTCCACACAGGCAAGTGCAGGGAAACACTAGTCTGAAGGAAGAAAATGCATTAAAAACACGTGCACAGGGACTTCCCTGGTGGCGCAGTGGTTAAGAATCCGCCTGCCGACGCAGGGGACCCGGGTTCGAGCCCTGGTCCAGGAAGATCCCGCATGCCACGGAGCAACTAAGCCCGTGCGCCACAACTACTGAGCCTGTGCTCTAGAGCCCGCGAGCCACAACTACCGAAGCCCGCACGCCTAGAGCCCGTGCTCCCCAACAAGAGAAGCCAAAAATAAATAATAAAATAAATTTACGGGAAAAACAACACGTGCATAGCCCTTAGCTGTTTATAAAGTTCTTGAATGTGTGTGCCCCCTTCTGATTCTCACGTCTTTCCACATTGCGGATAAGCAAGCGGAAGTTCAGAGCATTTGAAGGACTTGCTCAAGGTGGCAGGTGATGGTGCAGAGAGGGAGCTACCTCGGTGCAACAACTTTCAGACAGTGTGCCACCCCGGTCCCGCACAGAGGTACACAGATGGTGGAGGAGACAGGACAGCACGAGTCATGATCACAACTGTGAGTGACAAATGCAATGAGAGACGTGTGTTTGGGGACTGGATCTATTCAGAGGAGGGGGTCTGGGGCATGGGAAGGAGTTCTGGGTTAGGGAAGGCTTCACAGGGGAACTGGCACTCACCATCGTCCACGTTTACTGAGATTTTATGAAAGGACAGACTAAGGACCGCCACTGCCAACTCTGCCCTATTCGATACAATTAAACCATGAGCTTAAATGGTTCAAATTGATCCCATCGTCTTACATTGCTATAGATTTCATCCAGTAGCTGAATTTGGGGGAGGAAAAGAAAAAGGACCCACACAAAACTTTCCCACTTGAAGACACTTTTATTTTGGTAACGCACCTGAGTCCCTGGCAGGATGGGCCTGTCCTCCGCGGGGGCAATGGGGTGTTTGGGAGAGGATGGGGGCCCTGCCCTGAGGGGGCAGCTGGGGGATGAGGCAAAGGGCTCTGTGACAGTGATAGGTCACAAAGGGCTTTGTGAAAGGGCCTCAGAGGATAAATAGGCTGTGCCAGGGGGTTAGGCTGACAAAGTGGTTACTTCTCTCACTAGGACGGAAGTTCACCACAGCCTCTTGGGGAGATAAAAACCCAGAAGCAGAAGTGAGGTGAGGCGGAGGGGGAGCCTACCGTACCTCTCGACACACTTGAAGAGATTCAGCCTGGGCTCCAGGCGCCCTACAGCATCCCAACTGTGATCATCTGTGCCCCTACCCACACCCCTGCCTCTGGGAGACCCGGAGGCAAATGTGGGGGCCTGTGGGGCGGGCTTGGAAGACCTGCAACGGGGCCGCCTGTGTGACGCAGGAGCATCGCAGCTCGCTCTTCTGCCAGTGAGGCCGAGGGAGGGAAGAGCCAGGGAGCCGCCTTAACCGCGCTGCCTGTCGTGATCAAAGACAGCCATGAGTGGGGACTCTCTGCTCCCGTATCACACGGCCCGGAGCAGCACCTGGGTGGACCTGTTCAACACCACCACGGGGAAGCTGCAGCAGCAACTACACAAGGGCGAATACGACCATTTCAAGTATGCGCCGATATTCGAGAGCGACTTCATCCAGGTCACGAAGAGGGGAGAAGCGATTGACGTGCACAACTGGGGCGGCCTGGTGACCATGGGCATCACATCCACCAGCCCCGTCCTCCCGCTCCCAGACATCATGCTGCTGGCCCAACGGGCCACCGGCTGTGAAAAGCACGCCGAGCGCAGCCAGGCCACCAAGGGCAAGAGCCACAAGGCTGCAAAGACCTTAGAGCTCACCAGGCTCCTTCCCTTGGAGTTCGTGAGGATCTCCACACACAATCGTGAGAAAGAGCAGCTGCGCGTGAAGCTTGCCACTGGCCGCTGCTTCTACCTGCAGCTGTGTCCCCCTCTGGACGCGCGGGAAGACCTCTTCGCCGAGTGGGAACAGCTGATTTACCTCCTGCGACCACCAGTGGACAGTGAAAGCAACACCTATGCCGTTCCCGTCTGGGACATGCCCTGCATGCCTGTGTTCGAGGAGGAGCAGGACGGGAGGAGACCGGCCGTGGAGGATTTCCAAGGAAAGGGGCATCAGGACCAGGTGAACGTCAGCAGCCTGCACACGTGCCCTGAGGTGGCCGGGGCCACGCCTGCAGCTTTTGCTGGGGGGCACGGAATCCAACTGGACTCCCACAAGCCCGATACCATGCCCGATGTGGCCACTGCGAAAGCAAAACCTACTACAGAGCTCGACAAAGCATCAGCATCGCAGTCAACGACAAAGGTGGAGACAGCAGGGGTGGCAGGAGGCACCGCAGCGGGTGCTTTGAGCACGGCAGTGATCAAGTCTCCTGCCACTGAAGAGCGGAGCACGGCCGTAGCAGCCACAGCCAGCGACGGGCCCGGAGGAAGCAAAACCAACAGAGCCACTGGGGACACTGCCACAACATCCCTGAGGAGCGGGAAAACGGCCTTGGCAGGTGCTGAGAACAATTCAGAGTATGCTTCCAGCACGTCCACCAGCCTCTCCCCAGGGGCCGGCATGACTGTGGTCGGAGCAGAACCTACCAGCAAGACTGTCAAAGCAAGAGCCGACAAGGACGATGAGGGGACCCTCGTCTCAAGCTTGCCACAGGAAGGCAAAGTGAGCGAACAGGATGGCAGCTCACAGAGAGTGTCCCAGGCCCGCAAGGGAAGAAGGGAGAGGAGGGAGCACTGGGGAGAGGACAGAGCTCTGACGAGCCCCAAGCTCTGCAGTTCCGTGGAAAGCCACCACAAGGCAGCGGGGAGCAAGACAATCCCCAAAGCAGCTGGCCCGTGCTCAGGCGGCCGCAGAGCCACTAGAGAGGACCAAAAGGCCAAAGGCCACGGCAGCCCGGGGGGCAGCGAGCAGGGCACTGCTCCCAAAGGCATCAGCCGTGCTCCTATCACCAGTGAGTCCAAGACCTGGCACAAATCGGGCAGGAGCTTATCTCCAGCGCGTTCAGGTCCCACCACCAACATACTCAGCAGGATCAGCTCTTTCTTCAGGAATGTGAGAGCCAGACTTACAAAAAAGACAGTGGCCTCATCACGAAATAAACATGGGAGCATCCTGGCGGAGCCAGTGGAAGGGACCCGAGTGGAGGCCATGACAGAGACAGCAGAGAGTGGCCAGGGCCTGGAAATCACCGGTGTGACATCTGAGACCATGGAGCCAGTGACCGTTGAAGCCCATCAATAGGACCTAGAGCTGGGAGCTGCAAAGGGGACCAGGGCTCTGGGAAATACCCCTGGAGAGCCCATTTCAGCTTCCTTACTGCAATTTAAATAAAAAAAACATACAGTCTGAGAACGCAGGCAGTGTTTTGTCTGAATTTCTAGGTCCCGAAGCCCAGCCGTAGCCTCACAGTGGATTCTGTGATGTCAGCTGTGCCACAGTCTGAGACCCAGTGTCCAGGCAAGGGCAGCCCCACCTCACACGCATGCTCAGCGCCAACAGCACTGCTCCATCTGGCTTCCACTCCTTTCTGGCTTTGCCCCCCAGGGCCATGGCTCAAAGTCAGACTATGGTCTGGGAAGCTCTCCTTCACTATCCCGCTATTCATTTTTTTTTTTTTTTTTTGCGGTACGCGGGCCACTCACTGTTGTGGCCTCTCCCGTCACGGAGCACAGGGTCCGGACGCGCAGGCCCAGCGGCCATGGCTAACGGGCCCAGCCGCTCCGCGGCCTGTGGGATCTTCCAGGACCGGGGCACGAACTCATATTCCCTGCATCCTCAGGTGGACTCTCAACCACTGCGCCACCAGGGAATCCCCCCCCCTATTCTTTTTATAAACGCTTATTCCCCCTGAAGGTCTGTAAACAGAGCCAGAACAGGACTCATGTCCCCTCGGGCTATTCAGTGGACAGAAATAAGGGCGGCAGTATTAGCTAGCAATCAGAACAGCAAGCACTCTCATCTAGACTTAGCCGTTCCCTGCCCAGGTATATACCCTGGAGAAACACACATGGTCTAAGAAACAACTCTGAGAATGTTTAGAGCAAAAATAACTTAACAGCACAACACGGGCAACAGCCCAAATTTCCACCAGCAGAATTCATACAGCAGGATAGGATGAGATTGGAATATTCAATAGTGAAAAATAAATCAGCTACACACATTAGCATAGATCAACTTCTCATGGTTTTTAAAAACATCAAAAGAATGGGATACAGTTCCACTCATGGAACCATTCTGAAACAAGCTCAAACAACGGATTGCATAGGGTCCATGTTTAAAAAGACGGTAGCTAAACCTGAGGGAAAAGTAAACACAAAATGGAGGACAGTTTTCTCTAGGGTGGAAAGGCTAGGTCAAGGAGGTTGACACAAGGCTGTTAGTGCTGCTGGGAATTGTTCTGTCTCTGAAGCAAGATGGTAGGTACACAGGTGTTGTAGTTTTCACATTTTACTAACTCTGAAATCAGGATGGTCCTACAATCACCGTGGCAGTTGTGATGAAGTTATTGGCCAATGCCTTTCTCTTTTAATCACTTGTATTTATGCACAAAAATGATGTCAGAAAGGCTTGGCATCTTTAAAGGACATTTATTTAAGGTAAAGTACAAGAACACTTGTTTGGTTATTAGGAAAAGAAGGAACGATATGCCTATTTTACAGATGAGAACACTGAGGCTCAGAGAAGGTAACCTGCTGCAGTCGCACAATGGGATCTTTGCAGAACAGTGATCCACCAGCCCACTTCTCTATGCAAAGCCCTGTCTGTAGTATGCGAAGGAAGCAAGCAAACAAGCCTGAGCTAGGACCAGCACAAGAACCCGCGGCACCACCATTCTTACCATCATGTTCCAAAACTACAGAGATGAGCATCAATTTTACTAGATTGAGGGGAGGGAGGGGTGGGGGCCGGGAGCCGGTTTTCGAACTTCAGTGAGCTCACAGCTCTTAGCTGGCCTTATCTCGAGAGCATCCAGTCCACCCTTGAGCTGTGTCTGGCTCCCAGGCTTCTACCTCTAGCCTCTGCCATGACCCGGGCTGCGGCCAGAAACAGGCTCCCACCTGGAATTCCAGCGTTCACTCCTGGAACGTCCAGCATCCAGTCCTCCTCCAGCCACTAATTCAACTTTTGAATGCCCTGCTCACAAGGGTTTCTCCACACCAAATCTGCAGGAACTTTTTTCTTCTGGGGCTCCAAAACCAAATCCTTAAACCTCACATGAGGGAGAGTATTTGTTCGGTCAGAGCATCCTTGTTGATTGGACCTCCAGTTTGTGACTTCCACAGACCTCATCACGGGAGGCTGGGGAGAGGTCTCTTCTGTTGGTGGACGGAATGGTGGGCACTTGGTGGGGAGCACTGATGAGAAAGGGAGCCAGCCCAAGACCTACACATATGCACTGTTTCCCCTGGCCAAACAAGGTTCCTGACCCCAGAATTAACCCAGAGTTTCCCAGAAGACTAGGAGCTGCAGGGAGCCGCAATTAATGCTTTACTCTCCACCAGCTTTTCCTTGGACCCAAGGAGGAGAAATTACAAAAAGATCACATCACACTCCTTTGATCTGATGATTTCCACACAGGCAAGTGCAGGGAAACACTAGTCTGAAGGAAGAAAATGCATTAAAAACACGTGCACAGGGACTTCCCTGGTGGCGCAGTGGTTAAGAATCCGCCTGCCGACGCAGGGGACCCGGGTTCGAGCCCTGGTCCAGGAAGATCCCGCATGCCACGGAGCAACTAAGCCCGTGCGCCACAACTACTGAGCCTGTGCTCTAGAGCCCGCGAGCCACAACTACCGAAGCCCGCACGCCTAGAGCCCGTGCTCCCCAACAAGAGAAGCCAAAAATAAATAATAAAATAAATTTACGGGAAAAACAACACGTGCATAGCCCTTAGCTGTTTATAAAGTTCTTGAATGTGTGTGCCCCCTTCTGATTCTCACGTCTTTCCACATTGCGGATAAGCAAGCGGAAGTTCAGAGCATTTGAAGGACTTGCTCAAGGTGGCAGGTGATGGTGCAGAGAGGGAGCTACCTCGGTGCAACAACTTTCAGACAGTGTGCCACCCCGGTCCCGCACAGAGGTACACAGATGGTGGAGGAGACAGGACAGCACGAGTCATGATCACAACTGTGAGTGACAAATGCAATGAGAGACGTGTGTTTGGGGACTGGATCTATTCAGAGGAGGGGGTCTGGGGCATGGGAAGGAGTTCTGGGTTAGGGAAGGCTTCACAGGGGAACTGGCACTCACCATCGTCCACGTTTACTGAGATTTTATGAAAGGACAGATTAAGGACCGCCACTGCCAACTCTGCCCTATTCGATACAATTAAACCATGAGCTTAAATGGTTCAAATTGATCCCATCGTCTTACATTGCTATAGATTTCATCCAGTAGCTGAATTTGGGGGAGGAAAAGAAAAAGGACCCACACAAAACTTTCCCACTTGAAGACATTTTTATTTTGGTAACGCACCTGAGTCCCTGGCAGGATGGGCCTGTCCTCCGCGGGGGCAATGGGGTGTTTGGGAGAGGATGGGGGCCCTGCCCTGAGGGGGCAGCTGGGGGATGAGGCAAAGGGCTCTGTGACAGTGATAGGTCACAAAGGGCTTTGTGAAAGGGCCTCAGAGGATAAATAGGCTGTGCCAGGGGGTTAGGCTGACAAAGTGGTTACTTCTCTCACTAGGACGGAAGTTCACCACAGCCTCTTGGGGAGATAAAAACCCAGAAGCAGAAGTGAGGTGAGGCGGAGGGGGAGCCTACTGTACCTCTCGACACACTTGAAGAGATTCAGCCTGGGCTCCAGGCGCCCTACAGCATCCCAACTGTGATCATCTGTGCCCCTACCCACACCCCTGCCTCTGGGAGACCCGGAGGCAAATGTGTGGGCCTGTGGGGCGGGCTTGGAAGACCTGCAACGGGGCCGCCTGTGTGACGCAGGAGCATCGCAGCTCGCTCTTCTGCCAGTGAGGCCGAGGGAGGGAATAGCCAGGGAGCCGCCTTAACCGCGCTGCCTGTCGTGATCAAAGACAGCCATGAGTGGGGACTCTGCTCCCGTATCACA
The DNA here is from genome assembly GCF_964341445.2 of Mesoplodon mirus. Taxonomy (NCBI): domain Eukaryota; kingdom Metazoa; phylum Chordata; class Mammalia; order Artiodactyla; family Ziphiidae; genus Mesoplodon; species Mesoplodon mirus. Next base: position 923,838 of record NW_028295808.1, on the reverse strand, counting down.
CGGCCCGGAGCAGCACCTGGGTGGACCTGTTCAACACCACCACGGGGAAGCTGCAGCAGCAACTACACAAGGGCGAATACGACCATTTCAAGTATGCGCCGATATTCGAGAGCGACTTCATCCAGGTCACGAAGAGGGGAGAAGCGATTGACGTGCACAACTGGGGCGGCCTGGTGACCATGGGCATCACATCCACCAGCCCCGTCCTCCCGCTCCCAGACATCATGCTGCTGGCCCAACGGGCCACCGGCTGTGAAAAGCACGCCGAGCGCAGCCAGGCCACCAAGGGCAAGAGCCACAAGGCTGCAAAGACCTTAGAGCTCACCAGGCTCCTTCCCTTGGAGTTCGTGAGGATCTCCACTCACAATCGTGAGAAAGAGCAGCTGCGCGTGAAGCTTGCCACTGGCCGCTGCTTCTACCTGCAGCTGTGTCCCCCTCTGGACGCGCAGGAAGACCTCTTCGCCGAGTGGGAACAGCTGATTTACCTCCTGCGACCACCAGTGGACAGTGAAAGCAACACCTATGCCATTCCCGTCTGGGACATGCCCTGCCTGCCTGTGTTCGAGGAGGAGCAGGACGGGAGGAGACCGGCCGTGGAGGATTTCCAAGGAAAGGGGCATCAGGACCAGGTGAACGTCAGCAGCCTGCACACGTGCCCTGAGGTGGCCGGGGCCACGCCTGCAGCTTTTGCTGGGGGGCACGGAATCCAACTGGACTCCCACAAGCCCGATACCATGCCCGATGTGGCCACTGCGAAAGCAAAACCTACTACAGAGCTCGACAAAGCGTCAGCATCGCAGTCAACGACAAAGGTGGAGACAGCAGGGGTGGCAGGAGGCACCGCAGCGGGTGCTTTGAGCACGGCAGTGATCAAGTCTCCTGCCACTGAAGAGCGGAGCACGGCCGTAGCAGCCACAGCCAGCGACGGGCCCGGAGGAAGCAAAACCAACAGAGCCACTGGGGACACTGCCACAACATCCCTGAGGAGCGGGAAAACGGCCTTGGCAGGTGCTGAGAACAATTCAGAGTATGCTTCCAGCACGTCCACCAGCCTCTCCCCAGGGGCCGGCATGACTGTGGTCGGAGCAGAACCTACCAGCAAGACTGTCAAAGCAAGAGCCGACAAGGACGATGAGGGGACCCTCGTCTCAAGCTTGCCACAGGAAGGCAAAGTGAGCGAACAGGATGGCAGCTCACAGAGAGTGTCCCAGGCCCGCAAGGGAAGAAGGGAGAGGAGGGAGCACTGGGGAGAGGACAGAGCTCTGACGAGCCCCAAGCTCTGCAGTTCCGTGGAAAGCCACCACAAGGCAGCGGGGAGCAAGACAATCCCCAAAGCAGCTGGCCCGTGCTCAGGCGGCCGCAGAGCCACTAGAGAGGACCAAAAGGCCAAAGGCCACGGCAGCCCGGGGGGCAGCGAGCAGGGCACTGCTCCCAAAGGCATCAGCCGTGCTCCTATCACCAGTGAGTCCAAGACCTGGCACAAATCGGGCAGGAGCTTATCTCCAGCGCGTTCAGGTCCCACCACCAACATACTCAGCAGGATCAGCTCTTTCTTCAGGAATGTGAGAGCCAGACTTACAAAAAAGACAGTGGCCTCATCACGAAATAAACATGGGAGCATTCTGGCGGAGCCAGTGGAAGGGACCCGAGTGGAGGCCATGACAGAGACAGCAGAGAGTGGCCAGGGCCTGGAAATCACCGGTGTGACATCTGAGACCATGGAGCCAGTGACCGTTGAAGCCCATCAATAGGACATAGAGCTGGGAGCTGCAAAGGGGACCAGGGCTCTGGGAAATACCCCTGGAGAGCCCATTTCAGCTTCCTTACTGCAATTTAAATAAAAAAATCATACAGTCTGAGAACGCAGGCAGTGTTTTGTCTGAATTTCTAGGTCCCGAAGCCCAGCCGTAGCCTCACAGTGGATTCTGTGATGTCAGCTGTGCCACAGTCTGAGACCCAGTGTCCAGGCAAGGGCAGCCCCACCTCACACGCATGCTCAGCGCCAACAGCACTGCTCCATCTGGCTTCCACTCCTTTCTGGCTTTGCCCCCCAGGGCCATGGCTCAAAGTCAGACTATGGTCTGGGAAGCTCTCCTTCACTATCCCGCTATTCATTTTTTTTTTTTTTTTTTTGCAGTACGCGGGCCACTCACTGTTGTGGCCTCTCCCGTCATGGAGCACAGGGTCCGGACGCGCAGGCCCAGCGGCCATGGCTAACGGGCCCAGCCGCTCCGCGGCCTGTGGGATCTTCCAGGACCGGGGCACGAACTCATATTCCCTGCATCCTCAGGTGGACTCTCAACCACTGCGCCACCAGGGAATCCCCCCCCCATTCTTTTTATAAATGCTTATTCCCCCTGAAGGTCTGTAAACAGAGCCAGAACAGGACTCATGTCCCCTCGGGCTATTCAGTGGACAGAAATAAGGGCGGCAGTATTAGCTAGCAATCAGAACAGCAAGCACTCTCATCTAGACTTAGCCGTTCCCTGCCCAGGTATATACCCTGGAGAAACACACATGGTCTAAGAAACAACTCTGAGAATGTTTAGAGCAAAAATAACTTAACAGCACAACACGGGCAACAGCCCAAATTTCCACCAGCAGAATTCATACAGCAGGATAGGATGAGATTGGAATATTCAATAGTGAAAAATAAATCAGCTACACACATTAGCATAGATCAACTTCTCATGGTTTTTAAAAACATCAAAAGAATGGGATACAGTTCCACTCATGGAACCATTCTGAAACAAGCTCAAACAACGGATTGCATAGGGTCCATGTTTAAAAAGACGGTAGCTAAACCTGAGGGAAAAGTAAACACAAAATGGAGGACAGTTTTCTCTAGGGTGGAAAGGCTAGGTCAAGGAGGTTGACACAAGGCTGTTAGTGCTGCTGGGAATTGTTCTGTCTCTGAAGCAAGATGGTAGGTACACAGGTGTTGTAGTTTTCACATTTTACTAACTCTGAAATCAGGATGGTCCTACAATCACCGTGGCAGTTGTGATGAAGTTATTGGCCAATGCCTTTCTCTTTTAATCACTTGTATTTATGCACAAAAATGATGTCAGAAAGGCTTGGCATCTTTAAAGGACATTTATTTAAGGTAAAGTACAAGAACACTTGTTTGGTTATTAGGAAAAGAAGGAACGATATGCCTATTTTACAGATGAGAACACTGAGGCTCAGAGAAGGTAACCTGCTGCAGTCGCACAATGGGATCTTTGCAGAACAGTGATCCACCAGCCCACTTCTCTATGCAAAGCCCTGTCTGTAGTATGCGAAGGAAGCAAGCAAACAAGCCTGAGCTAGGACCAGCACAAGAACCCGCGGCACCACCATTCTTACCATCATGTTCCAAAACTACAGAGATGAGCATCAATTTTACTAGATTGAGGGGAGGGAGGGGTGGGGGCCGGGAGCCGGTTTTCGAACTTCAGTGAGCTCACAGCTCTTAGCTGGCCTTATCTCGAGAGCATCCAGTCCACCCTTGAGCTGTGTCTGGCTCCCAGGCTTCTACCTCTAGCCTCTGCCATGACCCGGGCTGCGGCCAGAAACAGGCTCCCACCTGGAATTCCAGCGTTCACTCCTGGAACGTCCAGCATCCAGTCCTCCTCCAGCCTCTAATTCAACTTTTGAATGCCCTGCTCACAAGGGTTTCTCCACACCAAATCTGCAGGAACTTTTTTCTTCTGGGGCTCCAAAACCAAATCCTTAAACCTCACATGAGGGAGAGTATTTGTTCGGTCAGAGCATCCTTGTTGATTGGACCTCCAGTTTGTGACTTCCACAGACCTCATCACGGGAGGCTGGGGAGAGGTCTCTTCTGTTGGTGGACGGAATGGTGGGCACTTGGTGGGGAGCACTGATGAGAAAGGGAGCCAGCCCAAGACCTACACATATGCACTGTTTCCCCTGGCCAAACAAGGTTCCTGACCCCAGAATTAACCCAGAGTTTCCCAGAAGACTAGGAGCTGCAGGGAGCCGCAATTAATGCTTTACTCTCCACCAGCTTTTCCTTGGACCCAAGGAGGAGAAATTACAAAAAGGTCACATCACACTCCTTTGATCTGATGATTTCCACACAGGCAAGTGCAGGGAAACACTAGTCTGAAGGAAGAAAATGCATTAAAAACACGTGCACAGGGACTTCCCTGGTGGCGCAGTGGTTAAGAATCCGCCTGCCGACGCAGGGGACCCGGGTTCGAGCCCTGGTCCAGGAAGATCCCGCATGCCACGGAGCAACTAAGCCCGTGCGCCACAACTACTGAGCCTGTGCTCTAGAGCCCGTGAGCCACAACTACCGAAGCCCGCACGCCTAGAGCCCATGCTCCCCAACAAGAGAAGCCAAAAATAAATAATAAAATAAATTTACGGGAAAAACAACACGTGCATAGCCCTTAGCTGTTTATAAAGTTCTTGAATGTGTGTGCCCCCTTCGGATTCTCACGTCTTTCCACATTGCGGATAAGCAAGCGGAAGTTCAGAGCATTTGAAGGACTTGCTCAAGGTGGCAGGTGATGGTGCAGAGAGGGAGCTACCTCGGTGCAACAACTTTCAGACAGTGTGCCACCCCGGTCCCGCACAGAGGTACACAGATGGTGGAGGAGACAGGACAGCACGAGTCATGATCACAACTGTGAGTGACAAATGCAATGAGAGACGTGTGTTTGGGGACTGGATCTATTCAGAGGAGGGGGTCTGGGGCATGGGAAGGAGTTCTGGGTTAGGGAAGGCTTCACAGGGGAACTGGCACTCACCATCGTCCACGTTTACTGAGATTTTATGAAAGGACAGACTAAGGACCGCCACTGCCAACTCTGCCCTATTCGATACAATTAAACCATGAGCTTAAATGGTTCAAATTGATCCCATCGTCTTACATTGCTATAGATTTCATCCAGTAGCTGAATTTGGGGGAGGAAAAGAAAAAGGACCCACACAAAACTTTCCCACTTGAAGACATTTTTATTTTGGTAACGCACCTGAGTCCCTGGCAGGATGGGCCTGTCCTCCGCGGGGGCAATGGGGTGTTTGGGAGAGGATGGGGGCCCTGCCCTGAGGGGGCAGCTGGGGGATGAGGCAAAGGGCTCTGTGACAGTGATAGGTCACAAAGGGCTTTGTGAAAGGGCCTCAGAGGATAAATAGGCTGTGCCAGGGGGTTAGGCTGACAAAGTGGTTACTTCTCTCACTAGGACGGAAGTTCACCACAGCCTCTTGGGGAGATAAAAACCCAGAAGCAGAAGTGAGGTGAGGCGGAGGGGGAGCCTACCGTACATCTCGACACACTTGAAGAGATTCAGCCTGGGTTCCAGGCGCCCTACAGCGTCCCAACTGTGATCATCTGTGCCCCTACCCACACCCCTGCCTCTGGGAGACCCGGAGGCAAATGTGGGGGCCTGTGGGGCGGGCTTGGAAGACCTGCAACGGGGCCGCCTGTGTGACGCAGGAGCATCGCAGCTCGCTCTTCTGCCAGTGAGGCCGAGGGAGGGAAGAGCCAGGGAGCCGCCTTAACCGCGCTGCCTGTCGTGATCAAAGACAGCCATGAGTGGGGACTCTCTGCTCCCGTATCACACGGCCCGGAGCAGCACCTGGGTGGACCTGTTCAACACCACGACGGGGAAGCTGCAGCAGCAACTACACAAGGGCGAATACGACCATTTCAAGTATGCGCCGATATTCGAGAGCGACTTCATCCAGGTCACGAAGAGGGTAGAAGCGATTGACGTGCACAACTGGGGCGGCCTGGTGACCATGGGCATCACATCCACCAGCCCCGTCCTCCCGCTCCCAGACATCATGCTGCTGGCCCAACGGGCCACCGGCTGTGAAAAGCACGCCGAGCGCAGCCAGGCCACCAAGGGCAAGAGCCACAAGGCTGCAAAGACCTTAGAGCTCACCAGGCTCCTTCCCTTGGAGTTCGTGAGGATCTCCACTCACAATCGTGAGAAAGAGCAGCTGCGCGTGAAGCTTGCCACTGGCCGCTGCTTCTACCTGCAGCTGTGTCCCCCTCTGGACGCGCAGGAAGACCTCTTCGCCGAGTGGGAACAGCTGATTTACCTCCTGCGACCACCAGTGGACAGTGAAAGCAACACCTATGCCATTCCCGTCTGGGACATGCCCTGCCTGCCTGTGTTCGAGGAGGAGCAGGACGGGAGGAGACCGGCCGTGGAGGATTTCCAAGGAAAGGGGCATCAGGACCAGGTGAACGTCAGCAGCCTGCACACGTGCCCTGAGGTGGCCGGGGCCACGCCTGCAGCTTTTGCTGGGGGGCACGGAATCCAACTGGACTCCCACAAGCCCGATACCATGCCCGATGTGGCCACTGCGAAAGCAAAACCTACTACAGAGCTCGACAAAGCGTCAGCATCGCAGTCAACGACAAAGGTGGAGACAGCAGGGGTGGCAGGAGGCACCGCAGCGGGTGCTTTGAGCACGGCAGTGATCAAGTCTCCTGCCACTGAAGAGCGGAGCACGGCCGTAGCAGCCACAGCCAGCGACGGGCCCGGAGGAAGCAAAACCAACAGAGCCACTGGGGACACTGCCACAACATCCCTGAGGAGCGGGAAAACGGCCTTGGCAGGTGCTGAGAACAATTCAGAGTATGCTTCCAGCACGTCCACCAGCCTCTCCCCAGGGGCCGGCATGACTGTGGTCGGAGCAGAACCTACCAGCAAGACTGTCAAAGCAAGAGCCGACAAGGACGATGAGGGGACCCTCGTCTCAAGCTTGCCACAGGAAGGCAAAGTGAGCGAACAGGATGGCAGCTCACAGAGAGTGTCCCAGGCCCGCAAGGGAAGAAGGGAGAGGAGGGAGCACTGGGGAGAGGACAGAGCTCTGACGAGCCCCAAGCTCTGCAGTTCCGTGGAAAGCCACCACAAGGCAGCGGGGAGCAAGACAATCCCCAAAGCAGCTGGCCCGTGCTCAGGCGGCCGCAGAGCCACTAGAGAGGACCAAAAGGCCAAAGGCCACGGCAGCCCGGGGGGCAGCGAGCAGGGCACTGCTCCCAAAGGCATCAGCCGTGCTCCTATCACCAGTGAGTCCAAGACCTCGCACAAATCGGGCAGGAGCTTATCTCCAGCGCGTTCAGGTCCCACCACCAACATACTCAGCAGGATCAGCTCTTTCTTCAGGAATGTGAGAGCCAGACTTACAAAAAAGACAGTGGCCTCATCACGAAATAAACATGGGAGCATCCTGGCGGAGCCAGTGGAAGGGACCCGAGTGGAGGCCATGACAGAGACAGCAGAGAGTGGCCAGGGCCTGGAAATCACCGGTGTGACATCTGAGACCATGGAGCCAGTGACCGTTGAAGCCCATCAATAGGACCTAGAGCTGGGAGCTGCAAAGGGGACCAGGGCTCTGGGAAATACCCCTGGAGAGCCCATTTCAGCTTCCTTACTGCAATTTAAATAAAAAAAACATACAGTCTGAGAACGCAGGCAGTGTTTTGTCTGAATTTCTAGGTCCCGAAGCCCAGCCGTAGCCTCACAGTGGATTCTGTGATGTCAGCTGTGCCACAGTCTGAGACCCAGTGTCCAGGCAAGGGCAGCCCCACCTCACACGCATGCTCAGCGCCAACAGCACTGCTCCATCTGGCTTCCACTCCTTTCTGGCTTTGCCCCCCAGGGCCATGGCTCAAAGTCAGACTATGGTCTGGGAAGCTCTCCTTCACTATCCCGCTATTCATTTTTTTTTTTTTTTTTGCAGTACGCGGGCCACTCACTGTTGTGGCCTCTCCCGTCATGGAGCACAGGGTCCGGACGCGCAGGCCCAGCGGCCATGGCTAACGGGCCCAGCCGCTCCGCGGCCTGTGGGATCTTCCAGGACCGGGGCACGAACTCATATTCCCTGCATCCTCAGGTGGACTCTCAACCACTGCGCCACCAGGGAATCCCCCCCCCATTCTTTTTATAAATGCTTATTCCCCCTGAAGGTCTGTAAACAGAGCCAGAACAGGACTCATGTCCCCTCGGGCTATTCAGTGGACAGAAATAAGGGCGGCAGTATTAGCTAGCAATCAGAACAGCAAGCACTCTCATCTAGACTTAGCCGTTCCCTGCCCAGGTATATACCCTGGAGAAACACACATGGTCTAAGAAACAACTCTGAGAATGTTTAGAGCAAAAATAACTTAACAGCACAACACGGGCAACAGCCCAAATTTCCACCAGCAGAATTCATACAGCAGGATAGGATGAGATTGGAATATTCAATAGTGAAAAATAAATCAGCTACACACATTAGCATAGATCAACTTCTCATGGTTTTTAAAAACATCAAAAGAATGGGATACAGTTCCACTCATGGAACCATTCTGAAACAAGCTCAAACAACGGATTGCATAGGGTCCATGTTTAAAAAGACGGTAGCTAAACCTGAGGGAAAAGTAAACACAAAATGGAGGACAGTTTTCTCTAGGGTGGAAAGGCTAGGTCAAGGAGGTTGACACAAGGCTGTTAGTGCTGCTGGGAATTGTTCTGTCTCTGAAGCAAGATGGTAGGTACACAGGTGTTGTAGTTTTCACATTTTACTAACTCTGAAATCAGGATGGTCCTACAATCACCGTGGCAGTTGTGATGAAGTTATTGGCCAATGCCTTTCTCTTTTAATCACTTGTATTTATGCACAAAAATGATGTCAGAAAGGCTTGGCATCTTTAAAGGACATTTATTTAAGGTAAAGTACAAGAACACTTGTTTGGTTATTAGGAAAAGAAGGAACGATATGCCTATTTTACAGATGAGAACACTGAGGCTCAGAGAAGGTAACCTGCTGCAGTCGCACAATGGGATCTTTGCAGAACAGTGATCCACCAGCCCACTTCTCTATGCAAAGCCCTGTCTGTAGTATGCGAAGGAAGCAAGCAAACAAGCCTGAGCTAGGACCAGCACAAGAACCCGCGGCACCACCATTCTTAACATCATGTTCCAAAACTACAGAGATGAGCAATTTTACTAGATTGAGGGGAGGGAGGGGTGGGGGCCGGGAGCCGGTTTTCAAACTTCAGTGAGCTCACAGCTCTTAGCTGGCCTTATCTCGAGAGCATCCAGTCCACCCTTGAGCTGTGTCTGGCTCCCAGGCTTCTAAATCTAGCCTCTGCCATGACCCGGGCTGCGGCCAGAAACAGGCTCCCACCTGGAATTCCAGCGTTCACTCCTGGAACGTCCAGCATCCAGTCCTCCTCCAGCCACTAATTCAACTTTTGAATGCCCTGCTCACAAGGGTTTCTCCACACCAAATCTGCAGGAACTTTTTTCTTCTGGGGCTCCAAAACCAAATCCTTAAACCTCACATGAGGGAGAGTATTTGTTCGGTCAGAGCATCCTTGTTGATTGGACCTCCAGTTTGTGACTTCCACAGACCTCATCACGGGAGGCTGGGGAGAGGTCTCTTCTGTTGGTGGACGGAATGGTGGGCACTTGGTGGGGAGCACTGATGAGAAAGGGAGCCAGCCCAAGACCTACACATATGCACTGTTTCCCCTGGCCAAACAAGGTTCCTGACCCCAGAATTAACCCAGAGTTTCCCAGAAGACTAGGAGCTGCAGGGAGCCGCAATTAATGCTTTACTCTCCACCAGCTTTTCCTTGGACCCAAGGAGGAGAAATTACAAAAAGGTCACATCACACTCCTTTGATCTGATGATTTCCACACAGGCAAGTGCAGGGAAACACTAGTCTGAAGGAAGAAAATGCATTAAAAACACGTGCACAGGGACTTCCCTGGTGGCGCAGTGGTTAAGAATCCGCCTGCCGACGCAGGGGACCCGGGTTCGAGCCCTGGTCCAGGAAGATCCCGCATGCCACGGAGCAACTAAGCCCGTGCGCCACAACTACTGAGCCTGTGCTCTAGAGCCCGTGAGCCACAACTACCGAAGCCCGCACGCCTAGAGCCCATGCTCCCCAACAAGAGAAGCCAAAAATAAATAATAAAATAAATTTACGGGAAAAACAACACGTGCATAGCCCTTAGCTGTTTATAAAGTTCTTGAATGTGTGTGCCCCCTTCGGATTCTCACGTCTTTCCACATTGCGGATAAGCAAGCGGAAGTTCAGAGCATTTGAAGGACTTGCTCAAGGTGGCAGGTGATGGTGCAGAGAGGGAGCTACCTCGGTGCAACAACTTTCAGACAGTGTGCCACCCCGGTCCCGCACAGAGGTACACAGATGGTGGAGGAGACAGGACAGCACGAGTCATGATCACAACTGTGAGTGACAAATGCAATGAGAGACGTGTGTTTGGGGACTGGATCTATTCAGAGGAGGGGGTCTGGGGCATGGGAAGGAGTTCTGGGTTAGGGAAGGCTTCACAGGGGAACTGGCACTCACCATCGTCCACGTTTACTGAGATTTTATGAAAGGACAGACTAAGGACCGCCACTGCCAACTCTGCCCTATTCGATACAATTAAACCATGAGCTTAAATGGTTCAAATTGATCCCATCGTCTTACATTGCTATAGATTTCATCCAGTAGCTGAATTTGGGGGAGGAAAAGAAAAAGGACCCACACAAAACTTTCCCACTTGAAGACACTTTTATTTTGGTAACGCACCTGAGTCCCTGGCAGGATGGGCCTGTCCTCCGCGGGGGCAATGGGGTGTTTGGGAGAGGATGGGGGCCCTGCCCTGAGGGGGCAGCTGGGGGATGAGGCAAAGGGCTCTGTGACAGTGATAGGTCACAAAGGGCTTTGTGAAAGGGCCTCAGAGGATAAATAGGCTGTGCCAGGGGGTTAGGCTGACAAAGTGGTTACTTCTCTCACTAGGACGGAAGTTCACCACAGCCTCTTGGGGAGATAAAAACCCAGAAGCAGAAGTGAGGTGAGGCGGAGGGGGAGCCTACCGTACATCTCGACACACTTGAAGAGATTCAGCCTGGGTTCCAGGCGCCCTACAGCATCCCAACTGTGATCATCTGTGCCCCTACCCACACCCCTGCCTCTGGGAGACCCGGAGGCAAATGTGGGGGCCTGTGGGGCGGGCTTGGAAGACCTGCAACGGGGCCGCCTGTGTGACGCAGGAGCATCGCAGCTCGCTCTTCTGCCAGTGAGGCCGAGGGAGGGAAGAGCCAGGGAGCCGCCTTAACCGCGCTGCCTGTCGTGATCAAAGACAGCCATGAGTGGGGACTCTCTGCTCCCGTATCACACGGCCCGGAGCAGCACCTGGGTGGACCTGTTCAACACCACGACGGGGAAGCTGCAGCAGCAACTACACAAGGGCGAATACGACCATTTCAAGTATGCGCCGATATTCGAGAGCGACTTCATCCAGGTCACGAAGAGGGGAGAAGCGATTGACGTGCACAACTGGGGCGGCCTGGTGACCATGGGCATCACATCCACCAGCCCCGTCCTCCCGCTCCCAGACATCATGCTGCTGGCCCAACGGGCCACCGGCTGTGAAAAGCACGCCGAGCGCAGCCAGGCCACCAAGGGCAAGAGCCACAAGGCTGCAAAGACCTTAGAGCTCACCAGGCTCCTTCCCTTGGAGTTCGTGAGGATCTCCACTCACAATCGTGAGAAAGAGCAGCTGCGCGTGAAGCTTGCCACTGGCCGTTGCTTCTACCTGCAGCTGTGTCCCCCTCTGGACGCGCGGGAAGACCTCTTCGCCGAGTGGGAACAGCTGATTTACCTCCTGCGACCATCAGTGGACAGTGAAAGCAACACCTATGCCGTTCCCGTCTGGGACATGCCCTGCATGCCTGTGTTCGAGGAGGAGCAGGACGGGAGGAGACCGGCCATGGAGGATTTCCAAGGAAAGGGGCATCAGGACCAGGTGAACGTCAGCAGCCTGCACACGTGCCCTGAGGTGGCCGGGGCCACGCCTGCAGCTTTTGCTGGGGGGCACGGAATCCAACTGGACTCCCACAAGCCCGATACCATGCCCGATGTTGCCACTGCGAAAGCAAAACCTACTACAGAGCTCGACAAAGCGTCAGCATCGCAGTCAACGACAAAGGTGGAGACAGCAGGGGTGGCAGGAGGCACCGCAGCGGGTGCTTTGAGCACGGCAGTGATCAAGTCTCCTGCCACTGAAGAGCGGAGCACGGCCGTAGCAGCCACAGCCAGCGATGGGCCCGGAGGAAGCAAAACCAACAGAGCCACTGGGGACACTGCCACAACATCCCTGAGGAGCGGGAAAACGGCCTTGGCAGGTGCTGAGAACAATTCAGAGTATGCTTCCAGCACGTCCACCAGCCTCTCCCCAGGGGCCGGCATGACTGTGGTCGGAGCAGAACCTACCAGCAAGACTGTCAAAGCAAGAGCCGACAAGGACGATGAGGGGACCCTCGTCTCAAGCTTGCCACAGGAAGGCAAAGTGAGCGAACAGGATGGCAGCTCACAGAGAGTGTCCCAGGCCCGCAAGGGAAGAAGGGAGAGGAGGGAGCACTGGGGAGAGGACAGAGCTCTGACGAGCCCCAAGCTCTGCAGTTCCGTGGAAAGCCACCACAAGGCAGCGGGGAGCAAGACAATCCCCAAAGCAGCTGGCCCGTGCTCAGGCGGCCGCAGAGCCACTAGAGAGGACCAAAAGGCCAAAGGCCACGGCAGCCCGGGGGGCAGCGAGCAGGGCACTGCTCCCAAAGGCATCAGCCGTGCTCCTATCACCAGTGAGTCCAAGACCTGGCACAAATCGGGCAGGAGCTTATCTCCAGCGCGTTCAGGTCCCACCACCAACATACTCAGCAGGATCAGCTCTTTCTTCAGGAATGTGAGAGCCAGACTTACAAAAAAGACAGTGGCCTCATCACGAAATAAACATGGGAGCATCCTGGCGGAGCCAGTGGAAGGGACCCAAGTGGAGGCCATGACAGAGACAGCAGAGAGTGGCCAGGGCCTGGAAATCACCGGTGTGACATCTGAGACCATGGAGCCAGTGACCGTTGAAGCCCATCAATAGGACCTAGAGCTGGGAGCTGCAAAGGGGACCAGGGCTCTGGGAAATACCCCTGGAGAGCCCATTTCAGCTTCCTTACTGCAATTTAAATAAAAAAAACATACAGTCTGAGAACGCAGGCAGTGTTTTGTCTGAATTTCTAGGTCCCGAAGCCCAGCCGTAGCCTCACAGTGGATTCTGTGATGTCAGCTGTGCCACAGTCTGAGACCCAGTGTCCAGGCAAGGGCAGCCCCACCTCACACGCATGCTCAGCGCCAACAGCACTGCTCCATCTGGCTTCCACTCCTTTCTGGCTTTGCCCCCCAGGGCCATGGCTCAAAGTCAGACTATGGTCTGGGAAGCTCTCCTTCACTATCCCGCTATTCATTTTTTTTTTTTTTTTTTGCGGTACGCGGGCCACTCACTGTTGTGGCCTCTCCCGTCACGGAGCACAGGGTCCGGACGCGCAGGCCCAGCGGCCATGGCTAACGGGCCCAGCCGCTCCGCGGCCTGTGGGATCTTCCAGGACCGGGGCACGAACTCATATTCCCTGCATCCTCAGGTGGACTCTCAACCACTGCGCCACCAGGGAATCCCCCCCCCTATTCTTTTTATAAACGCTTATTCCCCCTGAAGGTCTGTAAACAGAGCCAGAACAGGACTCATGTCCCCTCGGGCTATTCAGTGGACAGAAATAAGGGCGGCAGTATTAGCTAGCAATCAGAACAGCAAGCACTCTCATCTAGACTTAGCCGTTCCCTGCCCAGGTATATACCCTGGAGAAACACACATGGTCTAAGAAACAACTCTGAGAATGTTTAGAGCAAAAATAACTTAACAGCACAACACGGGCAACAGCCCAAATTTCCACCAGCAGAATTCATACAGCAGGATAGGATGAGATTGGAATATTCAATAGTGAAAAATAAATGAGCTACACACATTAGCATAGATCAACTTCTCATGGTTTTTAAAAACATCAAAAGAATGGGATACAGTTCCACTCATGGAACCATTCTGAAACAAGCTCAAACAACGGATTGCATAGGGTCCATGTTTAAAAAGACGGTAGCTAAACCTGAGGGAAAAGTAAACACAGAATGGAGGACAGTTTTCTCTAGGGTGGAAAGGCTAGGTCAAGGAGGTTGACACAAGGGTGTTAGTGCTGCTGGGAATTGTTCTGTCTCTGAAGCAAGATGGTAGGTACACAGGTGTTGTAGTTTTCACATTTTACTAACTCTGAAATCAGGATGGTCCTACAATCACCGTGGCAGTTGTGATGAAGTTATTGGCCAATGCCTTTCTCTTTTAATCACTTGTATTTATGGACAAAAATGATGTCAGAAAGGCTTGGCATCTTTAAAGGACATTTATTTAAGGTAAAGTACAAGAACACTTGTTTGGTTATTAGGAAAAGAAGGAACGATATGCCTATTTTACAGATGAGAACACTGAGGCTTAGAGAAGGTAACCTGCTGCAGTCGCACAATGGGATCTTTGCAGAACAGTGATCCACCAGCCCACTTCTCTATGCAAAGCCCTGTCTGTAGTATGCGAAGGAAGCAAGCAAACAAGCCTGAGCTAGGACCAGCACAAGAACCCGCGGCACCACCATTCTTACCATCATGTTCCAAAACTACAGAGATGAGCATCAATTTTACTAGATTGAGGGGAGGGAGGGGTGGGGGCCGGGAGCCGGTTTTCGAACTTCAGTGAGCTCACAGCTCTTAGCTGGCCTTATCTCGAGAGCATCCAGTCCACCCTTGAGCTGTGTCTGGCTCCCAGGCTTCTACCTCTAGCCTCTGGCATGACCCGGGCTGCGGCCAGAAACAGGCTCCCACCTGGAATTCCAGCGTTCACTCCTGGAACGTCCAGCATCCAGTCCTCCTCCAGCCACTAATTCAACTTTTGAATGCCCTGCTCACAAGGGTTTCTCCACACCAAATCTGCAGGAAATTTTTTCTTCTGGGGCTCCAAAACCAAATCCTTAAACCTCACATGAGGGAGAGTATTTGTTAGGTCAGAGCATCCTTGTTGATTGGACCTCCAGTTTGTGACTTCCACAGACCTCATCACGGGAGGCTGGGGAGAGGTCTCTTCTGTTGGTGGACGGAATGGTGGGCACTTGGTGGGGAGCACTGATGAGAAAGGGAGCCAGCCCAAGAACTACACATATGCACTGTTTCCCCTGGCCAAACAAGGTTCCTGACCCCAGAATTAACCCAGAGTTTCCCAGAAGACTAGGAGCTGCAGGGAGCCGCAATTAATGCTTTACTCTCCACCAGCTTTTCCTTGGACCCAAGGAGGAGAAATTACAAAAAGATCACATCACACTCCTTTGATCTGATGATTTCCACACAGGCAAGTGCAGGGAAACACTAGTCTGAAGGAAGAAAATGCATTAAAAACACGTGCACAGGGACTTCCCTGGTGGCGCAGTGGTTAAGAATCCGCCTGCCGACGCAGGGGACCCGGGTTCGAGCCCTGGTCCAGGAAGATCCCGCATGCCACGGAGCAACTAAGCCCGTGCACCACAACTACTGAGCCTGTGCTCTAGAGCCCGTGAGCCACAACTACCGAAGCCCGCACGCCTAGAGCCCGTGCTCCCCAACAAGAGAAGCCAAAAATAAATAATAAAATAAATTTACGGGAAAAACAACACGTGCATAGCCCTTAGCTGTTTATAAAGTTCTTGAATGTGTGTGCCCCCTTCTGATTCTCACGTCTTTCCACATTGCGGATAAGCAAGCGGAAGTTCAGAGCATTTGAAGGACTTGCTCAAGGTGGCAGGTGATGGTGCAGAGAGGGAGCTACTTCGGTGCAACAACTTTCAGACAGTGTGCCACCCCGGTCCCGCACAGAGGTACACAGATGGTGGAGGAGACAGGACAGCACGAGTCATGATCACAACTCTGAGTGACAAATACAATGAGAGACGTGTGTTTGGGGACTGGATCTATTCAGAGGAGGGGGTCTGGGGCATGGGAAGGAGTTCTGGGTTAGGGAAGGCTTCACAGGGGAACTGGCACTCACCATCGTCCACGTTTACTGAGATTTTATGAAAGGATAGACTAAGGACCGCCACTGCCAACTCTGCCCTATTCGATACAATTAAACCATGAGCTTAAATGGTTCAAATTGATCCCATCGTCTTACATTGCTATAGATTTCATCCAGTAGCTGAATTTGGGGGAGGAAAAGAAAAAGGACCCACACAAAACTTTCCCACTTGAAGACATTTTTATTTTGGTAACGCACCTGAGTCCCTGGCAGGATGGGCCTGTCCTCCGCGGGGGCAATGGGGTGTTTGGGAGAGGATGGGGGCCCTGCCCTGAGGGGGCAGCTGGGGGATGAGGCAAAGGGCTCTGTGACAGTGATAGGTCACAAAGGGCTTTGTGAAAGGGCCTCAGAGGATAAATAGGCTGTGCCAGGGGGTTAGGCTGACAAAGTGGTTACTTCTCTCACTAGGACGGAAGTTCACCACAGCCTCTTGGGGAGATAAAAACCCAGAAGCAGAAGTGAGGTGAGGCGGAGGGGGAGCCTACCGTACCTCTCGACACACTTGAAGAGATTCAGCCTGGGCTCCAGGCACCCTACAGCGTCCCAACTGTGATCATCTGTGCCCCTACCCACACCCCTGCCTCTGGGAGACCCGGAGGCAAACGTGGGGGCCTGTGGGGCGGGCTTGGAAGACCTGCAACGGGGCCGCCTGTGTGACGCAGGAGCATCGCAGCTCACTCTTCTGCCAGTGAGGCCGAGGGAGGGAAGAGCCAGGGAGCCGCCTTAACCGCGCTGCCTGTCGTGATCAAAGACAGCCATGAGTGGGGACTCTCTGCTCCCGTATCACACGGCCCGGAGCAGCACCTGGGTGGACCTGTTCAACACCACCACGGGGAAGCTGCAGCAGCAACTACACAAGGGCGAATACGACCATTTCAAGTACGCGCCGATATTCGAGAGCGACTTCATCCAGGTCACGAAGAGGGGAGAAGCGATTGACGTGCACAACTGGGGCGGCCTGGTGACCATGGGCATCACATCCACCAGCCCCGTCCTCCCGCTCCCAGACATCATGCTGCTGTCCCAACGGGCCACCGGCTGTGAAAAGCACGCCGAGCGCAGCCAGGCCACCAAGGGCAAGAGCCACAAGGCTGCAAAGACCTTAGAGCTCACCAGGCTCCTTCCCTTGGAGTTCGTGAGGATCTCCACTCACAATCGTGAGAAAGAGCAGCTGCGCGTGAAGCTTGCCACTGGCCGCTGCTTCTACCTGCAGCTGTGTCCCCCTCTGGACGCGCGGGAAGACCTCTTCGCCGAGTGGGAACAGCTGATTTACCTCCTGCGACCACCAGTGGACAGTGAAAGCAACACCTATGCCGTTCCCGTCTGGGACATGCCCTGCATGCCTGTGTTCGAGGAGGAGCAGGACGGGAGGAGACCGGCCGTGGAGGATTTCCAAGGAAAGGGGCATCAGGACCAGGTGAACGTCAGCAGCCTGCACACGTGCCCTGAGGTGGCCGGGGCCACGCCTGCAGCTTTTGCTGGGGGGCACGGAATCCAACTGGACTCCCACAAGCCCGATACCATGCCCGATGTGGCCACTGCGAAAGCAAAACCTACTACAGAGCTCGACAAAGCGTCAGCATCGCAGTCAACGACAAAGGTGGAGACAGCAGGGGTGGCAGGAGGCACCGCAGCGGGTGCTTTGAGCACGGCAGTGATCAAGTCTCCTGCCACTGAAGAGCGGAGCACGGCCGTAGCAGCCACAGCCAGCGACGGGCCCGGAGGAAGCAAAACCAACAGAGCCACTGGGGACACTGCCACAACATCCCTGAGGAGCGGGAAAACGGCCTTGGCAGGTGCTGAGAACAATTCAGAGTATGCTTCCAGCACGTCCACCAGCCTCTCCCCAGGGGCCGGCATGACTGTGGTCGGAGCAGAACCTACCAGCAAGACTGTCAAAGCAAGAGCCGACAAGGACGATGAGGGGACCCTCGTCTCAAGCTTGCCACAGGAAGGCAAAGTGAGCGAACAGGATGGCAGCTCACAGAGAGTGTCCCAGGCCCGCAAGGGAAGAAGGGAGAGGAGGGAGCACTGGGGAGAGGACAGATCTCTGACGAGCCCCAAGCTCTGCAGTTCCGTGGAAAGCCACCACAAGGCAGCGGGGAGCAAGACAATCCCCAAAGCAGCTGGCCCGTGCTCAGGCGGCCGCAGAGCCACTAGAGAGGACCAAAAGGCCAAAGGCCACGGCAGCCCGGGGGGCAGCGAGCAGGGCACTGCTCCCAAAGGCATCAGCCGTGCTCCTATCACCAGTGAGTCCAAGACCTGGCACAAATCGGGCACGAGCTTATCTCCAGCGCGTTCAGGTCCCACCACCAACATACTCAGCAGGATCAGCTCTTTCTTCAGGAATGTGAGAGCCAGACTTACAAAAAAGACAGTGGCCTCATCACGAAATAAACATGGGAGCATCCTGGCGGAGCCAGTGGAAGGGACCCGAGTGGAGGCCATGACAGAGACAGCAGAGAGTGGCCAGGGCCTGGAAATCACCGGTGTGACATCTGAGACCATGGAGCCAGTGACCGTTGAAGCCCATCAATAGGACCTAGAGCTGGGAGCTGCAAAGGGGACCAGGGCTCTGGGAAATACCCCTGGAGAGCCCATTTCAGCTTCCTTACTGCAATTTAAATAAAAAAACATACAGTCTGAGAACGCAGGCAGTGTTTTGTCTGAATTTCTAGGTCCCGAAGCCCAGCCGTAGCCTCACAGTGGATTCTGTGATGTCAGCTGTGCCACAGTCTGAGACCCAGTGTCCAGGCAAGGGCAGCCCCACCTCACACGCATGCTCAGCGCCAACAGCACTGCTCCATCTGGCTTCCACTCCTTTCTGGCTTTGCCCCCCAGGGCCATGGCTCAAAGTCAGACTATGGTCTGGGAAGCTCTCCTTCACTCTCCCGCTATTCTTTTTTTTTTTTTTTTTTTTTTTTTTGCGGTACGCGGGCCACTCACTGTTGTGGCCTCTCCCGTCACGGAGCACAGGCTCCGGACACGCAGGCCCAGCGGCCATGGCTCACGGGCCCAGCCGCTCCGCAGCCTGTGGGATCATCCAGGACCGGGGCATGAACTCATGTTCCCTGCATCCTCAGGTGGACTCTCAACCACTGCGCCACCAGGGAATCCCCCCCCTATTCTTTTTATAAACGCTTATTCCCCCTGAAGGTCTGTAAACAGAGCCAGAACAGGACTCATGTCCCCTCGGGCTATTCAGTGGACAGAAATAAGGGCGGCAGTATTAGCTAGCAATCAGAACAGCAAGCACTCTCATCTAGACTTAGCCGTTCCCTGCCCAGGTATATACCCTGGAGAATCACACATGGTCTAAGAAACAACTCTGAGAATGTTTAGAGCAAAAATAACTTAACAGCACAACACGGGCAACAGCCCAAATTTCCATCAGCAGAATTCATACAGCAGGATAGGATGAGATTGGAATATTCAATAGTGAAAAATAAATGAGCTACACACATTAGCATAGATCAACTTCTCATGGTTTTTAAAAACATCAGAAGAATGGGATACAGTTCCACTCATGGAACCATTCTGAAACAAGCTCAAACAACGGATTGCATAGGGTCCATGTTTAAAAAAACGGTAGCTAAACCTGAGGGAAGAGTCAACGCAAAATGGAGGACAGTTTTCTCTAGGGTGGAAAGGCTAAGTCAAGGAGGTTGACACAAGGCTGTTACTGCTGCTGGGAATTGTTCTGTCTCTGAAGCAAGATGGTAGGTACACAGGTGTTGTAGTTTTCACATTTTACTAACTCTGAAATCAGGATGGTCCTACAATCACCGTGGCAGTTGTGATGAGGTTATTGGCCAATGCCTTTCTCTTTGAATCACTTGTATTTATGCACAAAAATGATGTCAGAAAGGCTTGGCATCTTTAAAGGACATTTATTTAAGGTAAAGTACAAGAACACTTGTTTGGTTATTAGGAAAAGAAGGAACGATATGCCCATTTTACAGATGAGAACACTGAGGCTCAGAGAAGGTAACCTGCTGCAGTCGCACAATGGGATCTTTGCAGAACAGTGATCCACCAGCCCACTTCTCTATGCAAAGCCCTGTCTGTAGTATGCGAAGGAAGCAAGCAAACAAGCCTGAGCTAGGACCAGCACAAGAACCCGCGGCACCACCATCCTTACCATCATGTTCCAACACTACAGAGATGAGCATCAATTTTACTAGATTGAGGGGAGGGAGGGGTGGGGGCCGGGAGCCGGTTTTCGAACTTCAGTGAGCTCACAGCTCTTAGCTGGCCTTATCTCGAGAGCATCCAGTCCACCCTTGAGCTGTGTCTGGCTCCCAGGCTTCTACCTCTAGCCTCTGGCATGACCCGGGCTGCGGCCAGAAACAGGCTCCCACCTGGAATTCCAGCGTTCACTCCTGGAACGTCCAGCATCCAGTCCTCCTCCAGCCACTAATTCAACTTTTGAATGCCCTGCTCACAAGGGTTTCTCCACACCAAATCTGCAGGAACTTTTTTCTTCTGGGGCTCCAAAACCAAATCCTTAAACCTCACATGAGGGAGAGTATTTGTTAGGTCAGAGCATCCTTGTTGATTGGACCTCCAGTTTGTGACTTCCACAGACCTCATCACGGGAGGCTGGGGAGAGGTCTCTTCTGTTGGTGGACGGAATGGTGGGCACTTGGTGGGGAGCACTGATGAGAAAGGGAGCCAGCCCAAGACCTACACATATGCAATGTTTCCCCTGGCCAAACAAGGTTCCTGACCCCAGAATTAACCCAGAGTTTCCCAGAAGACTAGGAGCTGCAGGGAGCCGCAATTAATGCTTTACTCTCCACCAGCTTTTCCTTGGACCCAAGGAGGAGAAATTACAAAAAGATCACATCACACTCCTTTGATCTGATGATTTCCACACAGGCAAGTGCAGGGAAACACTAGTCTGAAGGAAGAAAATGCATTAAAAACACGTGCACAGGGACTTCCCTGGTGGCGCAGTGGTTAAGAATCCGCCTGCCGACGCAGGGGACCCGGGTTCGAGCCCTGGTCCAGGAAGATCCGGCATGCCACGGAGCAACTAAGCCCGTGCGCCACAACTACTGAGCCTGTGCTCTAGAGCCCGCGAGCCACAACTACCGAAGCCCGCACACCTAGAGCCCGTGCTCCCCAACAAGAGAAGCCAAAAATAAATAATAAAATAAATTTACGGGAAAAACAACACGTGCATAGCCCTTAGCTGTTTATAAAGTTCTTGAATGTGTGTGCCCCCTTCTGATTCTCACGTCTTTCCACATTGCGGATAAGCAAGCGGAAGTTCAGAGCATTTGAAGGACTTGCTCAAGGTGGCAGGTGATGGTGCAGAGAGGGAGCTACCTCGGTGCAACAACTTTCAGACAGTGTGCCACCCCGGTCCCGCACAGAGGTACACAGATGGTGGAGGAGACAGGACAGCGCGAGTCATGATCACAACTCTGAGTGACAAATACAATGAGAGACGTGTGTTTGGGGACTGGATCTATTCAGAGGAGGGGGTCTGGGGCATGGGAAGGAGTTCTGGGTTAGGGAAGGCTTCACAGGGGAACTGGCACTCACCATCGTCCACGTTTACTGAGATTTTATGAAAGGACAGACTAAGGACCGCCACTGCCAACTCTGCCCTATTCGATACAATTAAACCATGAGCTTAAATGGTTCAAATTGATCCCATCGTCTTACATTGCTATAGATTTCATCCAGTAGCTGAATTTGGGGGAGGAAAAGAAAAAGGACCCACACAAAACTTTCCCACTTGAAGACATTTTTATTTTGGTAACGCACCTGAGTCCCTGGCAGGATGGGCCTGTCCTCCGCGGGGGCAATGGGGTGTTTGGGAGAGGATGGGGGCCCTGCCCTGAGGGGGCAGCTGGGGGATGAGGCAAAGGGCTCTGTGACAGTGATAGGTCACAAAGGGCTTTGTGAAAGGGCCTCAGAGGATAAATAGGCTGTGCCAGGGGGTTAGGCTGACAAAGTGGTTACTTCTCTCACTAGGACGGAAGTTCACCACAGCCTCTTGGGGAGATAAAAACCCAGAAGCAGAAGTGAGGTGAGGAGGAGGGGGAGCCTACCGTACCTCTCGACACACTTGAAGAGATTCAGCCTGGGCTCCAGGCACCCTACAGCGTCCCAACTGTGATCATCTGTGCCCCTACCCACACCCCTGCCTCTGGGAGACCCGGAGGCAAACGTGGGGGCCTGTGGGGCGGGCTTGGAAGACCTGCAACGGGGCCGCCTGTGTGACGCAGGAGCATCGCAGCTCACTCTTCTGCCAGTGAGGCCGAGGGAGGGAAGAGCCAGGTAGCCGCCTTAACCGCGCTGCCTGTCGTGATCAAAGACAGCCATGAGTGGGGACTCTCTGCTCCCGTATCACACGGCCCGGAGCAGCACCTGGGTGGACCTGTTCAACACCACCACGGGGAAGCTGCAGCAGCAACTACACAAGGGCGAATACGACCATTTCAAGTATGCGCCGATATTCGAGAGCGACTTCATCCAGGTCACGAAGAGGGGAGAAGCGATTGACGTGCACAACTGGGGCGGCCTGGTGACCATGGGCATCACATCCACCAGCCCCGTCCTCCCGCTCCCAGACATCATGCTGCTGGCCCAACGGGCCACCGGCTGTGAAAAGCACGCCGAGCGCAGCCAGGCCACCAAGGGCAAGAGCCACAAGGCTGCAAAGACCTTAGAGCTCACCAGGCTCCTTCCCTTGGAGTTCGTGAGGATCTCCACTCACAATCGTGAGAAAGAGCAGCTGCGCGTGAAGCTTGCCACTGGCCGCTGCTTCTACCTGCAGCTGTGTCCCCCTCTGGACGCGCGGGAAGACCTCTTCGCCGAGTGGGAACAGCTGATTTACCTCCTGCGACCACCAGTGGACAGTGAAAGCAACACCTATGCCGTTCCCGTCTGGGACATGCCCTGCATGCCTGTGTTCGAGGAGGAGCAGGACGGGAGGAGACCGGCCGTGGAGGATTTCCAAGGAAAGGGGCATCAGGACCAGGTGAACGTCAGCAGCCTGCAC
The DNA here is from genome assembly GCF_964341445.2 of Mesoplodon mirus. Lineage (NCBI taxonomy): Eukaryota > Metazoa > Chordata > Mammalia > Artiodactyla > Ziphiidae > Mesoplodon > Mesoplodon mirus. The sequence continues at coordinate 900,888 of NW_028295808.1, read as the reverse complement.
ACGTGCCCTGAGGTGGCCGGGGCCACGCCTGCAGCTTTTGCTGGGGGGCACGGAATCCAACTGGACTCCCACAAGCCCGATACCATGCCCGATGTGGCCACTGCGAAAGCAAATCCTACTACAGAGCTCGACAAAGCGTCAGCATCGCAGTCAACGACAAAGGTGGAGACAGCAGGGGTGGCAGGAGGCACCGCAGCGGGTGCTTTGAGCACGGCAGTGATCAAGTCTCCTGCCACTGAAGAGCGGAGCACGGCCGTAGCAGCCACAGCCAGCGACGGGCCCGGAGGAAGCAAAACCAACAGAGCCACTGGGGACACTGCCACAACATCCCTGAGGAGCGGGAAAACGGCCTTGGCAGGTGCTGAGAACAATTCAGAGTATGCTTCCAGCACGTCCACCAGCCTCTCCCCAGGGGCCGGCATGACTGTGGTCGGAGCAGAACCTACCAGCAAGACTGTCAAAGCAAGAGCCGACAAGGACGATGAGGGGACCCTCGTCTCAAGCTTGCCACAGGAAGGCAAAGTGAGCGAACAGGATGGCAGCTCACAGAGAGTGTCCCAGGCCCGCAAGGGAAGAAGGGAGAGGAGGGAGCACTGGGGAGAGGACAGATCTCTGACGAGCCCCAAGCTCTGCAGTTCCGTGGAAAGCCACCACAAGGCAGCGGGGAGCAAGACAATCCCCAAAGCAGCTGGCCCGTGCTCAGGCGGCCGCAGAGCCACTAGAGAGGACCAAAAGGCCAAAGGCCACGGCAGCCCGGGGGGCAGCGAGCAGGGCACTGCTCCCAAAGGCATCAGCCGTGCTCCTATCACCAGTGAGTCCAAGACCTCGCACAAATCGGGCAGGAGCTTATCTCCAGCGCGTTCAGGTCCCACCACCAACATACTCAGCAGGATCAGCTCTTTCTTCAGGAATGTGAGAGCCAGACTTACAAAAAAGACAGTGGCCTCATCACGAAATAAACATGGGAGCATCCTGGCGGAGCCAGTGGAAGGGACCCGAGTGGAGGCCATGACAGAGACAGCAGAGAGTGGCCAGGGCCTGGAAATCACCGGTGTGACATCTGAGACCATGGAGCCAGTGACCGTTGAAGCCCATCAATAGGACCTAGAGCTGGGAGCTGCAAAGGGGACCAGGGCTCTGGGAAATACCCCTGGAGAGCCCATTTCAGCTTCCTTACTGCAATTTAAATAAAAAAAACATACAGTCTGAGAACGCAGGCAGTGTTTTGTCTGAATTTCTAGGTCCCGAAGCCCAGCCGTAGCTTCACAGTGGATTCTGTGATGTCAGCTGTGCCACAGTCTGAGACCCAGTGTCCAGGCAAGGGCAGCCCCACCTCACACGCATGCTCAGCGCCAACAGCACTGCTCCATCTGGCTTCCACTCCTTTCTGGCTTTGCCCCCCAGGGCCATGGCTCAAAGTCAGACTATGGTCTGGGAAGCTCTCCTTCACTATCCCGCTATTCATTTTTTTTTTTTTTTCGCGGTATGCGGGCCACTCACTGTTGTGGCCTCTCCCGTCACGGAGCACAGGGTCCGGACGCGCAGGCCCAGCGGCCATGGCTAACGGGCCCAGCCGCTCCGCGGCCTGTGGGATCTTCCAGGACTGGGGCACGAACTCATATTCCCTGCATCCTCAGGTGGACTCTCAACCACTGCGCCACCAGGGAATCCCCCCCCCCTATTCTTTTTATAAACGCTTATTCCCCCTGAAGGTCTGTAAACAGAGCCAGAACAGGACTCATGTCCCCTCGGGCTATTCAGTGGACAGAAATAAGGGCGTCAGTATTAGCTAGCAATCAGAACAGCAAGCACTCTCATCTAGACTTAGCCGTTCCCTGCCCAGGTATATACCCTGGAGAAACACACATGGTCTAAGAAACAACTCTGAGAATGTTTAGAGCAAAAATAACTTAACAGCACAACACGGGCAACAGCCCAAATTTCCATCAGCAGAATTCATACAGCAGGATAGGATGAGATTGGAATATTCAATAGTGAAAAATAAATCAGCTACACACATTAGCATAGATCAACTTCTCATGGTTTTTAAAAACATCAAAAGAATGGGATACAGTTCCACTCATGGAACCATTCTGAAACAAGCTCAAACAACGGATTGCATAGGGTCCATGTTTAAAAAGACGGTAGCTAAACCTGAGGGAAAAGTAAACACAAAATGGAGGACAGTTTTCTCTAGGGTGGAAAGGCTAGGTCAAGGAGGTTGACACAAGGCTGTTAGTGCTGCTGGGAATTGTTCTGTCTCTGAAGCAAGATGGTAGGTACACAGGTGTTGTAGTTTTCACATTTTACTAACTCTGAAATCAGGATGGTCCTACAATCACCGTGGCAGTTGTGATGAAGTTATTGGCCAATGCCTTTCTCTTTTAATCACTTGTATTTATGCACAAAAATGATGTCAGAAAGGCTTGGCATCTTTAAAGGACATTTATTTAAGGTAAAGTACAAGAACACTTGTTTGGTTATTAGGAAAAGAAGGAACGATATGCCTATTTTACAGATGAGAACACTGAGGCTCAGAGAAGGTAACCTGCTGCAGTCGCACAATGGGATCTTTGCAGAACAGTGATCCACCAGCCCACATCTCTATGCAAAGCCCTGTCTGTAGTATGCGAAGGAAGCAAGCAAACAAGCCTGAGCTAGGACCAGCACAAGAACCCGCGGCACCACCATCCTTACCATCATGTTCCAACACTACAGAGATGAGCATCAATTTTACTAGATTGAGGGGAGGGAGGGGTGGGGGCCGGGAGCCGGTTTTCGAACTTCAGTGAGCTCACAGCTCTTAGCTGGCCTTATCTCGAGAGCATCCAGTCCACCCTTGAGCTGTGTCTGGCTCCCAGGCTTCTACCTCTAGCCTCTGGCATGACCCGGGCTGCGGCCAGAAACAGGCTCCCACCTGGAATTCCAGCATTCACTCCTGGAACGTCCAGCATCCAGTCCTCCTCCAGCCACTAATTCAACTTTTGAATGCCCTGCTCACAAGGGTTTCTCCACACCAAATCTGCAGGAACTTTTTTCTTCTGGGGCTCCAAAACCAAATCCTTAAACCTCACATGAGGGAGAGTATTTGTTAGGTCAGAGCATCCTTGTTGATTGGACCTCCAGTTTGTGACTTCCACAGACCTCATCACGGGAGGCTGGGGAGAGGTCTCTTCTGTTGGTGGACGGAATGGTGGGCACTTGGTGGGGAGCACTGATGAGAAAGGGAGCCAGCCCAAGACCTACACATATGCACTGTTTCCCCTGGCCAAACAAGGTTCCTGACCCCAGAATTAACCCAGAGTTTCCCAGAAGACTAGGAGCTGCAGGGAGCCGCAATTAATGCTTTACTCTCCACCAGCTTTTCCTTGGACCCAAGGAGGAGAAATTACAAAAAGATCACATCACACTCCTTTGATCTGATGATTTCCACACAGGCAAGTGCAGGGAAACACTAGTCTGAAGGAAGAAAATGCATTAAAAACACGTGCACAGGGACTTCCCTGGTGGCGCAGTGGTTAAGAATCCGCCTGCCGACGCAGGGGACCCGGGTTCGAGCCCTGGTCCAGGAAGATCCCACATGCCACGGAGCAACTAAGCCCGTGCGCCACAACTACTGAGCCTGTGCTCTAGAGCCCGCGAGCCACAACTACCGAAGCCCGCACGCCTAGAGCCCGTGCTCCCCAACAAGAGAAGCCAAAAATAAATAATAAAATAAATTTACGGGAAAAACAACACGTGCATAGCCCTTAGCTGTTTATAAAGTTCTTGAATGTGTGTGCTCCCTTCTGATTCTCACGTCTTTCCACATTGCGGATAAGCAAGTGGAAGTTCAGAGCATTTGAAGGACTTCCTCAAGGTGGCAGGTGATGGTGCAGAGAGGGAGCTACCTCGGTGCAACAACTTTCAGACAGTGTGCCACCCCGGTCCCGCACAGAGGTACACAGATGGTGGAGGAGACAGGACAGCACGAGTCATGATCACAACTCTGAGTGACAAATACAATGAGAGACGTGTGTTTGGGGACTGGATCTATTCAGAGGAGGGGGTCTGGGGCATGGGAAGGAGTTCTGGGTTAGGGAAAGCTTCACAGGAGAACTGGCACTCACCATCGTCCACGTTTACTGAGATTTTATGAAAGGATAGACTAAGGACCGCCACTGCCAACTCTGCCCTATTCGATACAATTAAACCATGAGCTTAAATGGTTCAAATTGATCCCATCGTCTTACATTGCTATAGATTTCATCCAGTAGCTGAATTTGGGGGAGGAAAAGAAAAAGGACCCACACAAAACTTTCCCACTTGAAGACATTTTTATTTTGGTAACGCACCTGAGTCCCTGGCAGGATGGGCCTGTCCTCCGCGGGGGCAATGGGGTGTTTGGGAGAGGATGGGGGCCCTGCCCTGAGGGGGCAGCTGGGGGATGAGGCAAAGGGCTCTGTGACAGTGATAGGTCACAAAGGGCTTTGTGAAAGGGCCTCAGAGGATAAATAGGCTGTGCCAGGGGGTTAGGCTGACAAAGTGGTTACTTCTCTCACTAGGACGGAAGTTCACCACAGCCTCTTGGGGAGATAAAAACCCAGAAGCAGAAGTGAGGTGAGGCGGAGGGGGAGCCTACCGTACCTCTCGACACACTTGAAGAGATTCAGCCTGGGCTCCAGGCACCCTACAGCGTCCCAACTGTGATCATCTGTGCCCCTACCCACACCCCTGCCTCTGGGAGACCCGGAGGCAAACGTGGGGGCCTGTGGGGCGGGCTTGGAAGACCTGCAACGGGGCCGCCTGTGTGACGCAGGAGCATCGCAGCTCACTCTTCTGCCAGTGAGGCCGAGGGAGGGAAGAGCCAGGGAGCCGCCTTAACCGCGCTGCCTGTCGTGATCAAAGACAGCCATGAGTGGGGACTCTCTGCTCCCGTATCACACGGCCCAGAGCAGCACCTGGGTGGACCTGTTCAACACCACCACGGGGAAGCTGCAGCAGCAACTACACAAGGGCGAATACGACCATTTCAAGTATGCGCCGATATTCGAGAGCGACTTCATCCAGGTCACGAAGAGGGGAGAAGCGATTGACGTGCACAACTGGGGCGGCCTGGTGACCATGGGCATCACATCCACCAGCCCCGTCCTCCCGCTCCCAGACATCATGCTGCTGGCCCAACGGGCCACCGGCTGTGAAAAGCACGCCGAGCGCAGCCAGGCCACCAAGGGCAAGAGCCACAAGGCTGCAAAGACCTTAGAGCTCACCAGGCTCCTTCCCTTGGAGTTCGTGAGGATCTCCACTCACAATCGTGAGAAAGAGCAGCTGCGCGTGAAGCTTGCCACTGGCCGCTGCTTCTACCTGCAGCTGTGTCCCCCTCTGGACGCGCGGGAAGACCTCTTCGCCGAGTGGGAACAGCTGATTTACCTCCTGCGACCACCAGTGGACAGTGAAAGCAACACCTATGCCGTTCCCGTCTGGGACATGCCCTGCATGCCTGTGTTCGAGGAGGAGCAGGACGGGAGGAGCCCGGCCGTGGAGGATTTCCAAGGAAAGGGGCATCAGGACCAGGTGAACGTCAGCAGCCTGCACACGTGCCCTGAGGTGGCCGGGGCCACGCCTGCAGCTTTTGCTGGGGGGCACGGAATCCAACTGGACTCCCACAAGCCCGATACCATGCCCGATGTGGCCACTGCGGAAGCAAAACCTACTACAGAGCTCGACAAAGCGGCAGCATCGCAGTCAACGAGAAAGGTGGAGACAGCAGGGGTGGCAGGAGGCACCGCAGCGGGTGCTTTGAGCACGGCAGTGATCAAGTCTCCTGCCACTGAAGAGCGGAGCACGGCCGTAGCAGCCACAGCCAGCGACGGGCCCGGAGGAAGCAAAACCAACAGAGCCACTGGGGACACTGCCACAACATCCCTGAGGAGCGGGAAAACGGCCTTGGCAGGTGCTGAGAACAATTCAGAGTATGCTTCCAGCACGTCCACCAGCCTCTCACCAGGGGCCGGCATGACTGTGGTCGGAGCAGAACCTACCAGCAAGACTGTCAAAGCAAGAGCCGACAAGGACGATGAGGGGACCCTCGTCTCAAGCTTGCCACAGGAAGGCAAAGTGAGCGAACAGGATGGCAGCTCACAGAGAGTGTCCCAGGCCCGCAAGGGAAGAAGGGAGAGGAGGGAGCACTGGGGAGAGGACAGAGCTCTGACGAGCCCCAAGCTCTGCAGTTCCGTGGAAAGCCACCACAAGGCAGCGGGGAGCAAGACAATCCCCAAAGCAGCTGGCCCGTGCTCAGGCGGCCGCAGAGCCACTAGAGAGGACCAAAAGGCCAAAGGCCACGGCAGCCCGGGGGGCAGCGAGCAGGGCGCTGCTCCCAAAGGCATCAGCCGTGCTCCTATCACCAGTGAGTCCAAGACCTCGCACAAATCGGGCAGGAGCTTATCTCCAGTGCGTTCAGGTCCCACCACCAACATACTCAGCAGGATCAGCTCTTTCTTCAGGAATGTGAGAGCCAGACTTACAAAAAAGACAGTGGCCTCATCACGAAATAAACATGGGAGCATCCTGGCGGAGCCAGTGGAAGGGACCCGAGTGGAGGCCATGACAGAGAGTGGCCAGGGCCTGGAAATCACCGGTGTGACATCTGAGACCATGGAGCCAGTGACCGTTGAAGCCCATCAATAGGACCTAGAGCTGGGAGCTGCAAAGGGGACCAGGGCTCTGGGAAATACCCCTGGAGAGCCCATTTCAGCTTCCTTACTGCAATTTAAATAAAAAAACATACAGTCTGAGAACGCAGGCAGTGTTTTATCTGAATTTCTAGGTCCCGAAGCCCAGCCGTAGCCTCACAGTGGATTCTGTGATGTCAGCTGTGCCACAGTCTGAGACCCAGTGTCCAGGCAAGGGCAGCCCCACCTCACACGCATGCTCAGCACCAACAGCACTGCTCCATCTGGCTTCCACTCCTTTCTGGCTTTGCCCCCCAGGGCCATGGCTCAAAGTCAGACTATGGTCTTGGAAGCTCTCCTTCACTCTCCCGCTATTTTTTTTTTTTTTTTTTTTTTTTGCGGTACGCGGGCCACTCACTGTTGTGGCCTCTCCCCTCACGGAGCACAGGCTCCGGACACGCAGGCCCAGCGGCCATGGCTCACGGGCCCAGCCGCTCCGCAGCCTGTGGGATCATCCAGGACCGGGGCACGAACTCATGTTCCCTGCATCCTCAGGTGGACTCTCAACCACTGCGCCAGCAGGGAATCCCCCCCCCATTCTTTTTATAAACGCTTATTCCCCCTGAAGGTCTGTAAACAGAGCCAGAACAGGACTCATGTCCCCTCGTGCTATTGAGTGGACAGAAATAAGGGCGGCAGTATTAGCTAGCAATCAGAACAGCAAGCACTCTCATCTAGACTTAGCCGTTCCCTGCCCAGGTATATACCCTGGAGAATCACACATGGTCTAAGAAACAACTCTGAGAATGTTTAGAGCAAAAATAACTTAACAGCACAACACGGGCAACAGCCCAAATTTCCATCAGCAGAATTCATACAGCAGGATAGGATGAGATTGGAATATTCAATACTGAAAAATAAATGAGCTACACACATTAGCATAGATCAACTTCTCATGGTTGTTAAAAACATCAGAAGAATGGGATACAGTTCCACTCATGGAACCATTCTGAAACAAGCTCAAACAACGGATTGCATAGGGTCCATGTTTAAAAAAACGGTAGCTAAACCTGAGGGAAGAGTCAACGCAAAATGGAGGACAGTTTTCTCTAGGGTGGAAAGGCTAAGTCAAGGAGGTTGACACAAGGCTGTTACTGCTGCTGGGAATTGTTCTGTCTCTGAAGCAAGATGGTAGGTACACAGGTGTTGTAGTTTTCACATTTTACTAACTCTGAAATCAGGATGGTCCTACAATCACCGTGGCAGTTGTGATGAGGTTATTGGCCAATGCCTTTCTCTTTTAATCACTTGTATTTATGCACAAAAATGATGTCAGAAAGGCTTGGCATCTTTAAAGGACATTTATTTAAGGTAAAGTACAAGAACTCTTGTTTGGTTATTAGGAAAAGAAGGAACGATATGCCCATTTTACAGATGAGAACACTGAGGCTCAGAGAAGGTAACCTGCTGCAGTCGCACAATGGGATCTTTGCAGAACAGTGATCCACCAGCCCACTTCTCTATGCAAAGCCCTGTCTGTAGTATGCGAAGGAAGCAAGCAAACAAGCCTGAGCTAGGACCAGCACAAGAACCCGCGGCACCACCATCCTTACCATCATGTTCCAACACTACAGAGATGAGCATCAATTTTACTAGATTGAGGGGAGGGAGGGGTGGGGGCCGGGAGCCGGTTTTCGAACTTCAGTGAGCTCACAGCTCTTAGCTGGCCTTATCTCGAGAGCATCCAGTCCACCCTTGAGCTGTGTCTGGCTCCCAGGCTTCTACCTCTAGCCTCTGGCATGACCCGGGCTGCGGCCAGAAACAGGCTCCCACCTGGAATTCCAGCGTTCACTCCTGGAACGTCCAGCATCCAGTCCTCCTCCAGCCACTAATTCAACTTTTGAATGCCCTGCTCACAAGGGTTTCTCCACACCAAATCTGCAGGAACTTTTTTCTTCTGGGGCTCCAAAACCAAATCCTTAAACCTCACATGAGGGAGAGTATTTGTTAGGTCAGAGCATCCTTGTTGATTGGACCTCCAGTTTGTGACTTCCACAGACCTCATCACGGGAGGCTGGGGAGAGGTCTCTTCTGTTGGTGGACGGAATGGTGGGCACTTGGTGGGGAGCACTGATGAGAAAGGGAGCCAGCCCAAGACCTACACATATGCACTGTTTCCCCTGGCCAAACAAGGTTCCTGACCCCAGAATTAACCCAGAGTTTCCCAGAAGACTAGGAGCTGCAGGGAGCCGCAATTAATGCTTTACTCTCCACCAGCTTTTCCTTGGACCCAAGGAGGAGAAATTACAAAAAGATCACATCACACTCCTTTGATCTGATGATTTCCACACAGGCAAGTGCAGGGAAACACTAGTCTGAAGGAAGAAAATGCATTAAAAACACGTGCACAGGGACTTCCCTGGTGGCGCAGTGGTTAAGAATCCGCCTGCCGACGCAGGGGACCCGGGTTCGAGCCCTGGTCCAGGAAGATCCCGCATGCCACGGAGCAACTAAGCCCGTGCGCCACAACTACTGAGCCTGTGCTCTAGAGCCCGCGAGCCACAACTACCGAAGCCCGCACGCCTAGAGCCCGTGCTCCCCAACAAGAGAAGCCAAAAATAAATAATAAAATAAATTTACGGGAAAAACAACACGTGCATAGCCCTTAGCTGTTTATAAAGTTCTTGAATGTGTGTGCCCCCTTCTGATTCTCACGTCTTTCCACATTGCGGATAAGCAAGCGGAAGTTCAGAGCATTTGAAGGACTTGCTCAAGGTGGCAGGTGATGGTGCAGAGAGGGAGCTACCTCGGTGCAACAACTTTCAGACAGTGTGCCACCCCGGTCCCGCACAGAGGTACACAGATGGTGGAGGAGACAGGAGAGCACGAGTCATGATCACAACTGTGAGTGACAAATGCAATGAGAGACGTGTGTTTGGGGACTGGATCTATTCAGAGGAGGGGGTCTGGGGCATGGGAAGGAGTTCTGGGTTAGGGAAGGCTTCACAGGGGAACTGGCACTCACCATCGTCCACGTTTACTGAGATTTTATGAAAGGACAGACTAAGGACCGCCACTGCCAACTCTGCCCTATTCGATACAATTAAACCATGAGCTTAAATGGTTCAAATTGATCCCATCGTCTTACATTGCTATAGATTTCATCCAGTAGCTGAATTTGGGGGAGGAAAAGAAAAAGGACCCACACAAAACTTTCCCACTTGAAGACATTTTTATTTTGGTAACGCACCTGAGTCCCTGGCAGGATGGGCCTGTCCTCCGCGGGGGCAATGGGGTGTTTGGGAGAGGATGGGGGCCCTGCCCTGAGGGGGCAGCTGGGGGATGAGGCAAAGGGCTCTGTGACAGTGATAGGTCACAAAGGGCTTTGTGAAAGGGCCTCAGAGGATAAATAGGCTGTGCCAGGGGGTTAGGCTGACAAAGTGGTTACTTCTCTCACTAGGACGGAAGTTCACCACAGCCTCTTGGGGAGATAAAAACCCAGAAGCAGAAGTGAGGTGAGGCGGAGGGGGAGCCTACCGTACCTCTCGACACACTTGAAGAGATTCAGCCTGGGCTCCAGGCACACTACAGCGTCCCAACTGTGATCATCTGTGCCCCTACCCACACCCCTGCCTCTGGGAGACCCGGAGGCAAATGTGGGGGCCTGTGGGGCGGGCTTGGAAGACCTGCAACGGGGCCGCCTGTGTGACGCAGGAGCATCGCAGCTCGCTCTTCTGCCAGTGAGGCCGAGGGAGGGAAGAGCCAGGGAGCCGCCTTAACCGCGCTGCCTGTCGTGATCAAAGACAGCCATGAGTGGGGACTCTCTGCTCCCGAATCACATGGCCCGGAGCAGCACCTGGGTGGACCTGTTCAACACCACCACGGGGAAGCTGCAGCAGCAACTGCACAAGGGCGAATACGACCATTTCAAGTACGCGCCGATATTCGAGAGCGACTTCATCCAGGTCACGAAGAGGGGAGAAGCGATTGACGTGCACAACTGGGGCGGCCTGGTGACCATGGGCATCACATCCACCAGCCCCGTCCTCCCGCCCCCAGACATCATGCTGCTGGCCCAACGGGCCACCGGCTGTGAAAAGCATGCCGAGTGCAGCCAGGCCACCAAGGGCAAGAGCCACAAGGCTGCAAAGACCTTAGAGCTCAACAGGCTCCTTCCCTTGGAATTCGTGAGGATCTCCACTCACAATCGTGAGAAACAACAGCTGCGCGTGAAGCTTGCCACTGGCCGCTGCTTCTACCTGCAGCTGTGTCCCCCTCTGGACGCGCGGGAAGACGTCTTCGCCGAGTGGGAACAGCTGATTTACCTCCTGCGACCACCAGTGGACAGTGAAAGCAACACCTATGCCGTTCCCGTCTGGAACATGCCCTGCATGCCTGTGTTCGAGGAGGAGCAGGACGGGAGGAGACCGGCCGTGGAGGATTTCCAAGGAAAGGGGCATCAGGACCAGGTGAACGTCAGCAGCCTGCACACGTGCCCTGAGGTGGCCGGGGCCACGCCTGCAGCTTTCGCTGGGGGGCACGGAATCCAACTGGACTCCCACAAGCCCGATACCATGCCCGATGTGGCCACTGCGAAAGCAAAACCTACTACAGAGCTCGACAAAGCGTCAGCATCGCAGTCAACGAGAAAGGTGGAGACAGCAGGGGTGGCAGGAGGCACGGCAGCGGGTGCTTTGAGCACGGCAGTGATCAAGTCTCCTGCCGCTGAAGAGCGGAACACGGCCGTAGCAGCCACAGCCAGCGACGGGCCCGGAGGAAGCAAAACCAACAGAGCCACTGGGGACACTGCCACAACATCCCTGAGGAGCAGGAAACCGGCCTTGGCAGGTGCTGAGAACAATTCAGAGTATGCTTCCAGCACGTCCACCAGCCTCTCCCCAGGGGCCGGCATGACTGTGGTCGGAGCAGAACCTACCAGCAAGACCGTCAAAGCAAGAGCCGACAAGGACGATGAGGGCACCCTCGTCTCAAGCTTGCCACAGGAAGGCAAAGTGAGCGAACAGGATGGCAGCTCACAGAGAGTGTCCCAGGCCCGCAAGGGAAGAAGGGAGAGGAGGGAGCACTGGGGAGAGGACAGAGCTCTGACGAGCCCCAAGCTCTGCAGTTCCGTGGAAAGCCACCACAAGGCAGCGGGGAGCAAGACAATCCCCAAAGCAGCTGGCCCGTGCTCAGGCGGCCGCAGAGCCACTCGAGAGGACCAAAAGGCCAAAGGCCACGGCAGCCCGGGGGGCAGCGAGCAGGGCACTGCTCCCAAAGGCATCAGCCATGCTCCTATCACCAGTGAGTCCAAGACCTGGCACAAATCGGGCAGGAGCTTATCTCCAGCGCGTTCAGGTCCCACCACCAACATACTCAGCAGGATCAGCTCTTTCTTCAGGAATGTGAGAGCCAGACTTACAAAAAAGACAGTGGCCTCATCACGAAATAAACATGGGAGCATCCTGGCGGAGCCAGTGGAAGGGACCCGAGTGGAGGCCATGACAGAGACAGCAGAGAGTGGCCAGGGCCTGGAAATCACTGGTGTGACATCTGAGACCATGGAGCCAGTGACCGTTGAAGCCCATCAATAGGACCTAGAGCTGGGAGCTGCAAAGGGGACCAGGGCTCTGGGAAATACCCCTGGAGAGCCCATTTCAGCTTCCTTACTGCAATTTAAATAAAAAAAACATACAGTCTGAGAACGCAGGCAGTGTTTTGTCTGAATTTCTAGGTCCTGAAGCCCAGCCGTAGCCTCACAGTGGATTCTGTGATGTCAGCTGTGCCACAGTCTGAGACCCAGTGTCCAGGCAAGGGCAGCCCCACCTCACACGCATGCTCAGCGCCAACAGCACTGCTCCATCTGGCTTCCACTCCTTTCTGGCTTTGCCCCCCAGGGCCATGGCTCAAAGTCAGACTATGGTCTGGGAAGCTCTCCTTCACTATCCCGCTATTATTTTTTTTTTTTTTTTTTTTTGCGGTACGCGGGCCACTCACTGTTGTGGCCTCTCCCGTCACGGAGCACAGGCTCCGGACGCGCAGGCCCAGCGGCCATGGCTAACGGGCCCAGCCGCTCCGCGGCCTGTGGGATCTTCCAGGACCGGGGCACGAACTCATATTCCCTGCATCCGCAGGTGGACTCTCAACCACTGCGCCACCAGGGAATCCCTCCCCCTATTCTTTTTATAAACGCTTATTCCCCCTGAAGGTCTGTAAACAGAGCCAGAACAGGACTCATGTCCCCTCGGGCTATTCAGTGGACAGAAATAAGGGCGGCAGTATTAGCTAGCAATCAGAACAGCAAGCACTCTCATCTAGACTTAGCCGTTCCCTGCCCAGGTATATACCCTGGAGAAACACACATGGTCTAAGAAACAACTCTGAGAATGTTTAGAGCAAAAATAACTTAACAGCACAACACGGGCAACAGCCCAAATTTCCATCAGCAGAATTCATACAGCAGGATAGGATGAGATTGGAATATTCAATAGTGAAAAATAAATCAGCTACACACATTAGCATAGATCAACTTCTCATGGTTTTTAAAAACATCAAAAGAATGGGATACAGTTCCACTCATGGAACCATTCTGAAACAAGCTCAAACAACGGATTGCATAGGGTCCATGTTTAAAAAGACGGTAGCTAAACCTGAGGGAAAAGTAAACACAAAATGGAGGACAGTTTTCTCTAGGGTGGAAAGGCTAGGTCAAGGAGGTTGACACAAGGCTGTTAGTGCTGCTGGGAATTGTTCTGTCTCTGAAGCAAGATGGTAGGTACACAGGTGTTGTAGTTTTCACATTTTACTAACTCTGAAATCAGGATGGTCCTACAATCACCGTGGCAGTTGTGATGAAGTTATTGGCCAATGCCTTTCTCTTTTAATCACTTGTATTTATGCACAAAAATGATGTCAGAAAGGCTTGGCATCTTTAAAGGACATTTATTTAAGGTAAAGTACAAGAACACTTGTTTGGTTATTAGGAAAAGAAGGAACGATATGCCTATTTTACAGATGAGAACACTGAGGCTCAGAGAAGGTAACCTGCTGCAGTCGCACAATGGGATCTTTGCAGAACAGTGATCCACCAGCCCACTTCTCTATGCAAAGCCCTGTCTGTAGTATGCGAAGGAAGCAAGCAAACAAGCCTGAGCTAGGACCAGCACAAGAACCCGCGGCACCACCATTCTTACCATCATGTTCCAAAACTACAGAGATGAGCATCAATTTTACTAGATTGAGGGGAGGGAGGGGTGGGGGCCGGGAGCCGGTTTTTGAACTTCAGTGAGCTCACAGCTCTTAGCTGGCCTTATCTCGAGAGCATCCAGTCCACCCTTGAGCTGTGTCTGGCTCCCAGGCTTCTAACTCTAGCCTCTGGCATGACCCGGGCTGCAGCCAGAAACAGGCTCCCACCTGGAATTCCAGCATTCACTCCTGGAACGTCCAGCATCCAGTCCTCCTCCAGCCACTAATTCAACTTTTGAATGCCCTGCTCACAAGGGTTTCTCCACACCAAATCTGCAGGAACTTTTTTCTTCTGGGGCTCCAAAACCAAATCCTTAAACCTCACATGAGGGAGAGTATTTGTTAGGTCAGAGCATCCTTGTTGATTGGACCTCCAGTTTGTGACTTCCACAGACCTCATCACGGGAGGCTGGGGAGAGGTCTCTTCTGTTGGTGGACGGAATGGTGGGCACTTGGTGGGGAGCACTGATGAGAAAGGGAGCCAGCCCAAGACCTACACATATGCACTGTTTCCCCTGGCCAAACAAGGTTCCTGACCCCAGAATTAACCCAGAGTTTCCCAGAAGACTAGGAGCTGCAGGGAGCCGCAATTAATGCTTTACTCTCCACCAGCTTTTCCTTGGACCCAAGGAGGAGAAATTACAAAAAGATCACATCACACTCCTTTGATCTGATGATTTCCACACAGGCAAGTGCAGGGAAACACTAGTCTGAAGGAAGAAAATGCATTAAAAACACGTGCACAGGGACTTCCCTGGTGGCGCAGTGGTTAAGAATCCGCCTGCCGACGCAGGGAACCCGGGTTCGAGCCCTGGTCCAGGAAGATCCCACACGCCACGGAGCAACTAAGCCCGTGCGCCACAACTACTGAGCCTGTGCTCTAGAGCCCGCGAGCCACAACTACCGAAGCCCGCACGCCTAGAGCCCGTGCTCCCCAACAAGAGAAGCCAAAAATAAATAATAAAATAAATTTACGGGAAAAACAACACGTGCATAGCCCTTAGCTGTTTATAAAGTTCTTGAATGTGTGTGCCCCCTTCTGATTCTCACGTCTTTCCACATTGCGGATAAGCAAGTGGAAGTTCAGAGCATTTGAAGGACTTGCTCAAGGTGGCAGGTGATGGTGCAGAGAGGGAGCTACCTCGGTGCAACAACTTTCAGACAGTGTGCCACCCCGGTCCCGCACAGAGGTACACAGATGGTGGAGGAGACAGGACAGCACGAGTCATGATCACAACTCTGAGTGACAAATACAATGAGAGACGTGTGTTTGGGGACTGGATCTATTCAGAGGAGGGGGTCTGGGGCATGGGAAGGAGTTCTGGGTTAGGGAAGGCTTCACAGGGGAACTGGCACTCACCATCGTCCACGTTTACTGAGATTTTATGAAAGGACAGACTAAGGACCGCCACTGCCAACTCTGCCCTATTCGATACAATTAAACCATGAGCTTAAATGGTTCAAATTGATCCCATCGTCTTACATTGCTATAGATTTCATCCAGTAGCTGAATTTGGGGGAGGAAAAGAAAAAGGACCCACACAAAACTTTCCCACTTGAAGACATTTTTATTTTGGTAACGCACCTGAGTCCCTGGCAGGATGGGCCTGACCTCCGCGGGGGCAATGGGGTGTTTGGGAGAGGATGGGGGCCCTGCCCTGAGGGGGCAGCTGGGGGATGAGGCAAAGGGCTCTGTGACAGTGATAGGTCACAAAGGGCTTTGTGAAAGGGCCTCAGAGGATAAATAGGCTGTGCCAGGGGGTTAGGCTGACAAAGTGGTTACTTCTCTCAGTAGGACGGAAGTTCACCACAGCCTCTTGGGGAGATAAAAACCCAGAAGCAGAAGTGAGGTGAGGCGGAGGGGGAGCCTACCGTACCTCTCGACACACTTGAAGAGATTCAGCCTGGGCTCCAGGCACCCTACAGCGTCCCAACTGTGATCATCTGTGCCCCTACCCACACCCCTGCCTCTGGGAGACCCGGAGGCAAACGTGGGGGCCTGTGGGGCGGGCTTGGAAGACCTGCAACGGGGCCGCCTGTGTGACGCAGGAGCATCGCAGCTCACTCTTCTGCCAGTGAGGCCGAGGGAGGGAAGAGCCAGGGAGCCGCCTTAACCGCACTGCCTGTCGTGATCAAAGACAGCCATGAGTGGGGACTCTCTGCTCCCGTATCACACGGCCCGGAGCAGCACCTGGGTGGACCTGTTCAACACCACCACGGGGAAGCTGCAGCAGCAACTACACAAGGGCGAATACGACCATTTCAAGTACGCGCCGATATTCGAGAGCGACTTCATCCAGGTCACGAAGAGGGGAGAAGCGATTGACGTGCACAACTGGGGCGGCCTGGTGACCATGGGCATCACATCCACCAGCCCCGTCCTCCCGCTCCCAGACATCATGCTGCTGGCCCAACGGGCCACCGGCTGTGAAAAGCACGCCGAGCGCAGCCAGGCCACCAAGGGCAAGAGCCACAAGGCTGCAAAGACCTTAGAGCTCACCAGGCTCCTTCCCTTGGAGTTCGTGAGGATCTCCACTCACAATCGTGAGAAAGAGCAGCTGCGCGTGAAGCTTGCCACTGGCCGCTGCTTCTACCTGCAGCTGTGTCCCCCTCTGGACGTGCGGGAAGACCTCTTCGCCGAGTGGGAACAGCTGATTTACCTCCTGCGACCACCAGTGGACAGTGAAAGCAACACCTATGCCGTTCCCGTCTGGGACATGCCCTGCATGCCTGTGTTCGAGGAGGAGCAGGACGGGAGGAGCCCGGCCGTGGAGGATTTCCAAGGAAAGGGGCATCAGGACCAGGTGAACGTCAGCAGCCTGCACACGTGCCCTGAGGTGGCCGGGGCCACGCCTGCAGCTTTTGCTGGGGGGCACGGAATCCAACTGGACTCCCACAAGCCCGATACCATGCCCGATGTGGCCACTGCGGAAGCAAAACCTACTACAGAGCTCGACAAAGCGGCAGCATCGCAGTCAACGAGAAAGGTGGAGACAGCAGGGGTGGCAGGAGGCACCGCAGCGGGTGCTTTGAGCACGGCAGTGATCAAGTCTCCTGCCACTGAAGAGCGGAGCACGGCCGTAGCAGCCACAGCCAGCGACGGGCCCGGAGGAAGCAAAACCAACAGAGCCACTGGGGACACTGCCACAACATCCCTGAGGAGCGGGAAAACGGCCTTGGCAGGTGCTGAGAACAATTCAGAGTATGCTTCCAGCACGTCCACCAGCCTCTCACCAGGGGCCGGCATGACTGTGGTCGGAGCAGAACCTACCAGCAAGACTGTCAAAGCAAGAGCCGACAAGGACGATGAGGGGACCCTCGTCTCAAGCTTGCCACAGGAAGGCAAAGTGAGCGAACAGGATGGCAGCTCACAGAGAGTGTCCCAGGCCCGCAAGGGAAGAAGGGAGAGGAGGGAGCACTGGGGAGAGGACAGAGCTCTGACGAGCCCCAAGCTCTGCAGTTCCGTGGAAAGCCACCACAAGGCAGCGGGGAGCAAGACAATCCCCAAAGCAGCTGGCCCGTGCTCAGGCGGCCGCAGAGCCACTAGAGAGGACCAAAAGGCCAAAGGCCACGGCAGCCCGGGGGGCAGCGAGCAGGGCGCTGCTCCCAAAGGCATCAGCCGTGCTCCTATCACCAGTGAGTCCAAGACCTCGCACAAATCGGGCAGGAGCTTATCTCCAGTGCGTTCAGGTCCCACCACCAACATACTCAGCAGGATCAGCTCTTTCTTCAGGAATGTGAGAGCCAGACTTACAAAAAAGACAGTGGCCTCATCACGAAATAAACATGGGAGCATCCTGGCGGAGCCAGTGGAAGGGACCCGAGTGGAGGCCATGACAGAGAGTGGCCAGGGCCTGGAAATCACCGGTGTGACATCTGAGACCATGGAGCCAGTGACCGTTGAAGCCCATCAATAGGACCTAGAGCTGGGAGCTGCAAAGGGGACCAGGGCTCTGGGAAATACCCCTGGAGAGCCCATTTCAGCTTCCTTACTGCAATTTAAATAAAAAAACATACAGTCTGAGAACGCAGGCAGTGTTTTATCTGAATTTCTAGGTCCCGAAGCCCAGCCGTAGCCTCACAGTGGATTCTGTGATGTCAGCTGTGCCACAGTCTGAGACCCAGTGTCCAGGCAAGGGCAGCCCCACCTCACACGCATGCTCAGCACCAACAGCACTGCTCCATCTGGCTTCCACTCCTTTCTGGCTTTGCCCCCCAGGGCCATGGCTCAAAGTCAGACTATGGTCTTGGAAGCTCTCCTTCACTCTCCCGCTATTTTTTTTTTTTTTTTTTTTTTTTTGCGGTACGCGGGCCACTCACTGTTGTGGCCTCTCCCGTCACGGAGCACAGGCTCCGGACACGCAGGCCCAGCGGCCATGGCTCACGGGCCCAGCCGCTCCGCAGCCTGTGGGATCATCCAGGACCGGGGCACGAACTCATGTTCCCTGCATCCTCAGGTGGACTCTCAACCACTGCGCCAGCAGGGAATCCCCCCCCCTATTCTTTTTATAAACGCTTATTCCCCCTGAAGGTCTGTAAACAGAGCCAGAACAGGACTCATGTCCCCTCGTGCTATTGAGTGGACAGAAATAAGGGCGGCAGTATTAGCTAGCAATCAGAACAGCAAGCACTCTCATCTAGACTTAGCCGTTCCCTGCCCAGGTATATACCCTGGAGAATCACACATGGTCTAAGAAACAACTCTGAGAATGTTTAGAGCAAAAATAACTTAACAGCACAACACGGGCAACAGCCCAAATTTCCATCAGCAGAATTCATACAGCAGGATAGGATGAGATTGGAATATTCAATACTGAAAAATAAATGAGCTACACACATTAGCATAGATCAACTTCTCATGGTTGTTAAAAACATCAGAAGAATGGGATACAGTTCCACTCATGGAACCATTCTGAAACAAGCTCAAACAACGGATTGCATAGGGTCCATGTTTAAAAAAACGGTAGCTAAACCTGAGGGAAGAGTCAACGCAAAATGGAGGACAGTTTTCTCTAGGGTGGAAAGGCTAAGTCAAGGAGGTTGACACAAGGCTGTTACTGCTGCTGGGAATTGTTCTGTCTCTGAAGCAAGATGGTAGGTACACAGGTGTTGTAGTTTTCACATTTTACTAACTCTGAAATCAGGATGGTCCTACAATCACCGTGGCAGTTGTGATGAGGTTATTGGCCAATGCCTTTCTCTTTTAATCACTTGTATTTATGCACAAAAATGATGTCAGAAAGGCTTGGCATCTTTAAAGGACATTTATTTAAGGTAAAGTACAAGAACTCTTGTTTGGTTATTAGGAAAAGAAGGAACGATATGCCCATTTTACAGATGAGAACACTGAGGCTCAGAGAAGGTAACCTGCTGCAGTCGCACAATGGGATCTTTGCAGAACAGTGATCCACCAGCCCACTTCTCTATGCAAAGCCCTGTCTGTAGTATGCGAAGGAAGCAAGCAAACAAGCCTGAGCTAGGACCAGCACAAGAACCCGCGGCACCACCATCCTTACCATCATGTTCCAACACTACAGAGATGAGCATCAATTTTACTAGATTGAGGGGAGGGAGGGGTGGGGGCCGGGAGCCGGTTTTCGAACTTCAGTGAGCTCACAGCTCTTAGCTGGCCTTATCTCGAGAGCATCCAGTCCACCCTTGAGCTGTGTCTGGCTCCCAGGCTTCTACCTCTAGCCTCTGGCATGACCCGGGCTGCGGCCAGAAACAGGCTCCCACCTGGAATTCCAGCGTTCACTCCTGGAACGTCCAGCATCCAGTCCTCCTCCAGCCACTAATTCAACTTTTGAATGCCCTGCTCACAAGGGTTTCTCCACACCAAATCTGCAGGAACTTTTTTCTTCTGGGGCTCCAAAACCAAATCCTTAAACCTCACATGAGGGAGAGTATTTGTTAGGTCAGAGCATCCTTGTTGATTGGACCTCCAGTTTGTGACTTCCACAGACCTCATCACGGGAGGCTGGGGAGAGGTCTCTTCTGTTGGTGGACGGAATGGTGGGCACTTGGTGGGGAGCACTGATGAGAAAGGGAGCCAGCCCAAGACCTACACATATGCACTGTTTCCCCTGGCCAAACAAGGTTCCTGACCCCAGAATTAACCCAGAGTTTCCCAGAAGACTAGGAGCTGCAGGGAGCCGCAATTAATGCTTTACTCTCCACCAGCTTTTCCTTGGACCCAAGGAGGAGAAATTACAAAAAGATCACATCACACTCCTTTGATCTGATGATTTCCACACAGGCAAGTGCAGGGAAACACTAGTCTGAAGGAAGAAAATGCATTAAAAACACGTGCACAGGGACTTCCCTGGTGGCGCAGTGGTTAAGAATCCGCCTGCCGACGCAGGGAACCCGGGTTCGAGCCCTGGTCCAGGAAGATCCCACACGCCACGGAGCAACTAAGCCCGTGCGCCACAACTACTGAGCCTGTGCTCTAGAGCCCGCGAGCCACAACTACCGAAGCCCGCACGCCTAGAGCCCGTGCTCCCCAACAAGAGAAGCCAAAAATAAATAATAAAATAAATTTACGGGAAAAACAACACGTGCATAGCCCTTAGCTGTTTATAAAGTTCTTGAATGTGTGTGCCCCCTTCTGATTCTCACGTCTTTCCACATTGCGGATAAGCAAGTGGAAGTTCAGAGCATTTGAAGGACTTGCTCAAGGTGGCAGGTGATGGTGCAGAGAGGGAGCTACCTCGGTGCAACAACTTTCAGACAGTGTGCCACCCCGGTCCCGCACAGAGGTACACAGATGGTGGAGGAGACAGGACAGCACGAGTCATGATCACAACTCTGAGTGACAAATACAATGAGAGACGTGTGTTTGGGGACTGGATCTATTCAGAGGAGGGGGTCTGGGGCATGGGAAGGAGTTCTGGGTTAGGGAAGGCTTCACAGGGGAACTGGCACTCACCATCGTCCACGTTTACTGAGATTTTATGAAAGGACAGACTAAGGACCGCCACTGCCAACTCTGCCCTATTCGATACAATTAAACCATGAGCTTAAATGGTTCAAATTGATCCCATCGTCTTACATTGCTATAGATTTCATCCAGTAGCTGAATTTGGGGGAGGAAAAGAAAAAGGACCCACACAAAACTTTCCCACTTGAAGACATTTTTATTTTGGTAACGCACCTGAGTCCCTGGCAGGATGGGCCTGACCTCCGCGGGGGCAATGGGGTGTTTGGGAGAGGATGGGGGCCCTGCCCTGAGGGGGCAGCTGGGGGATGAGGCAAAGGGCTCTGTGACAGTGATAGGTCACAAAGGGCTTTGTGAAAGGGCCTCAGAGGATAAATAGGCTGTGCCAGGGGGTTAGGCTGACAAAGTGGTTACTTCTCTCAGTAGGACGGAAGTTCACCACAGCCTCTTGGGGAGATAAAAACCCAGAAGCAGAAGTGAGGTGAGGCGGAGGGGGAGCCTACCGTACCTCTCGACACACTTGAAGAGATTCAGCCTGGGCTCCAGGCACCCTACAGCGTCCCAACTGTGATCATCTGTGCCCCTACCCACACCCCTGCCTCTGGGAGACCCGGAGGCAAACGTGGGGGCCTGTGGGGCGGGCTTGGAAGACCTGCAACGGGGCCGCCTGTGTGACGCAGGAGCATCGCAGCTCACTCTTCTGCCAGTGAGGCCGAGGGAGGGAAGAGCCAGGGAGCCGCCTTAACCGCACTGCCTGTCGTGATCAAAGACAGCCATGAGTGGGGACACTCTGCTCCCGTATCACACGGCCCGGAGCAGCACCTGGGTGGACCTGTTCAACACCACCACGGGGAAGCTGCAGCAGCAACTACACAAGGGCGAATACGACCATTTCAAGTACGCGCCGATATTCGAGAGCGACTTCATCCAGGTCACGAAGAGGGGAGAAGCGATTGACGTGCACAACTGGGGCGGCCTGGTGACCATGGGCATCACATCCACCAGCCCCGTCCTCCCGCTCCCAGACATCATGCTGCTGGCCCAACGGGCCACCGGCTGTGAAAAGCACGCCGAGCGCAGCCAGGCCACCAAGGGCAAGAGCCACAAGGCTGCAAAGACCTTAGAGCTCACCAGGCTCCTTCCCTTGGAGTTCGTGAGGATCTCCACTCACAATCGTGAGAAAGAGCAGCTGCGCGTGAAGCTTGCCACTGGCCGCTGCTTCTACCTGCAGCTGTGTCCCCCTCTGGACGTGCGGGAAGACCTCTTCGCCGAGTGGGAACAGCTGATTTACCTCCTGCGACCACCAGTGGACAGTGAAAGCAACACCTATGCCGTTCCCGTCTGGGACATGCCCTGCATGCCTGTGTTCGAGGAGGAGCAGGACGGGAGGAGCCCGGCCGTGGAGGATTTCCAAGGAAAGGGGCATCAGGACCAGGTGAACGTCAGCAGCCTGCACACGTGCCCTGAGGTGGCCGGGGCCACGCCTGCAGCTTTTGCTGGGGGGCACGGAATCCAACTGGACTCCCACAAGCCCGATACCATGCCCGATGTGGCCACTGCGGAAGCAAAACCTACTACAGAGCTCGACAAAGCGGCAGCATCGCAGTCAACGAGAAAGGTGGAGACAGCAGGGGTGGCAGGAGGCACCGCAGCGGGTGCTTTGAGCACGGCAGTGATCAAGTCTCCTGCCACTGAAGAGCGGAGCACGGCCGTAGCAGCCACAGCCAGCGACGGGCCCGGAGGAAGCAAAACCAACAGAGCCACTGGGGACACTGCCACAACATCCCTGAGGAGCGGGAAAACGGCCTTGGCAGGTGCTGAGAACAATTCAGAGTATGCTTCCAGCACGTCCACCAGCCTCTCACCAGGGGCCGGCATGACTGTGGTCGGAGCAGAACCTACCAGCAAGACTGTCAAAGCAAGAGCCGACAAGGACGATGAGGGGACCCTCGTCTCAAGCTTGCCACAGGAAGGCAAAGTGAGCGAACAGGATGGCAGCTCACAGAGAGTGTCCCAGGCCCGCAAGGGAAGAAGGGAGAGGAGGGAGCACTGGGGAGAGGACAGAGCTCTGACGAGCCCCAAGCTCTGCAGTTCCGTGGAAAGCCACCACAAGGCAGCGGGGAGCAAGACAATCCCCAAAGCAGCTGGCCCGTGCTCAGGCGGCCGCAGAGCCACTAGAGAGGACCAAAAGGCCAAAGGCCACGGCAGCCCGGGGGGCAGCGAGCAGGGCGCTGCTCCCAAAGGCATCAGCCGTGCTCCTATCACCAGTGAGTCCAAGACCTCGCACAAATCGGGCAGGAGCTTATCTCCAGTGCGTTCAGGTCCCACCACCAACATACTCAGCAGGATCAGCTCTTTCTTCAGGAATGTGAGAGCCAGACTTACAAAAAAGACAGTGGCCTCATCACGAAATAAACATGGGAGCATCCTGGCGGAGCCAGTGGAAGGGACCCGAGTGGAGGCCATGACAGAGAGTGGCCAGGGCCTGGAAATCACCGGTGTGACATCTGAGACCATGGAGCCAGTGACCGTTGAAGCCCATCAATAGGACCTAGAGCTGGGAGCTGCAAAGGGGACCAGGGCTCTGGGAAATACCCCTGGAGAGCCCATTTCAGCTTCCTTACTGCAATTTAAATAAAAAAACATACAGTCTGAGAACGCAGGCAGTGTTTTATCTGAATTTCTAGGTCCCGAAGCCCAGCCGTAGCCTCACAGTGGATTCTGTGATGTCAGCTGTGCCACAGTCTGAGACCCAGTGTCCAGGCAAGGGCAGCCCCACCTCACACGCATGCTCAGCACCAACAGCACTGCTCCATCTGGCTTCCACTCCTTTCTGGCTTTGCCCCCCAGGGCCATGGCTCAAAGTCAGACTATGGTCTTGGAAGCTCTCCTTCACTCTCCCGCTATTTTTTTTTTTTTTTTTTTTTTTTGCGGTACGCGGGCCACTCACTGTTGTGGCCTCTCCCGTCACGGAGCACAGGCTCCGGACACGCAGGCCCAGCGGCCATGGCTCACGGGCCCAGCCGCTCCGCAGCCTGTGGGATCATCCAGGACCGGGGCACGAACTCATGTTCCCTGCATCCTCAGGTGGACTCTCAACCACTGCGCCAGCAGGGAATCCCCCCCCCTATTCTTTTTATAAACGCTTATTCCCCCTGAAGGTCTGTAAACAGAGCCAGAACAGGACTCATGTCCCCTCGTGCTATTGAGTGGACAGAAATAAGGGCGGCAGTATTAGCTAGCAATCAGAACAGCAAGCACTCTCATCTAGACTTAGCCGTTCCCTGCCCAGGTATATACCCTGGAGAATCACACATGGTCTAAGAAACAACTCTGAGAATGTTTAGAGCAAAAATAACTTAACAGCACAACACGGGCAACAGCCCAAATTTCCATCAGCAGAATTCATACAGCAGGATAGGATGAGATTGGAATATTCAATACTGAAAAATAAATGAGCTACACACATTAGCATAGATCAACTTCTCATGGTTGTTAAAAACATCAGAAGAATGGGATACAGTTCCACTCATGGAACCATTCTGAAACAAGCTCAAACAACGGATTGCATAGGGTCCATGTTTAAAAAAACGGTAGCTAAACCTGAGGGAAGAGTCAACGCAAAATGGAGGACAGTTTTCTCTAGGGTGGAAAGGCTAAGTCAAGGAGGTTGACACAAGGCTGTTACTGCTGCTGGGAATTGTTCTGTCTCTGAAGCAAGATGGTAGGTACACAGGTGTTGTAGTTTTCACATTTTACTAACTCTGAAATCAGGATGGTCCTACAATCACCGTGGCAGTTGTGATGAGGTTATTGGCCAATGCCTTTCTCTTTTAATCACTTGTATTTATGCACAAAAATGATGTCAGAAAGGCTTGGCATCTTTAAAGGACATTTATTTAAGGTAAAGTACAAGAACTCTTGTTTGGTTATTAGGAAAAGAAGGAACGATATGCCCATTTTACAGATGAGAACACTGAGGCTCAGAGAAGGTAACCTGCTGCAGTCGCACAATGGGATCTTTGCAGAACAGTGATCCACCAGCCCACTTCTCTATGCAAAGCCCTGTCTGTAGTATGCGAAGGAAGCAAGCAAACAAGCCTGAGCTAGGACCAGCACAAGAACCCGCGGCACCACCATCCTTACCATCATGTTCCAACACTACAGAGATGAGCATCAATTTTACTAGATTGAGGGGAGGGAGGGGTGGGGGCCGGGAGCCGGTTTTCGAACTTCAGTGAGCTCACAGCTCTTAGCTGGCCTTATCTCGAGAGCATCCAGTCCACCCTTGAGCTGTGTCTGGCTCCCAGGCTTCTACCTCTAGCCTCTGGCATGACCCGGGCTGCGGCCAGAAACAGGCTCCCACCTGGAATTCCAGCGTTCACTCCTGGAACGTCCAGCATCCAGTCCTCCTCCAGCCACTAATTCAACTTTTGAATGCCCTGCTCACAAGGGTTTCTCCACACCAAATCTGCAGGAACTTTTTTCTTCTGGGGCTCCAAAACCAAATCCTTAAACCTCACATGAGGGAGAGTATTTGTTAGGTCAGAGCATCCTTGTTGATTGGACCTCCAGTTTGTGACTTCCACAGACCTCATCACGGGAGGCTGGGGAGAGGTCTCTTCTGTTGGTGGACGGAATGGTGGGCACTTGGTGGGGAGCACTGATGAGAAAGGGAGCCAGCCCAAGACCTACACATATGCACTGTTTCCCCTGGCCAAACAAGGTTCCTGACCCCAGAATTAACCCAGAGTTTCCCAGAAGACTAGGAGCTGCAGGGAGCCGCAATTAATGCTTTACTCTCCACCAGCTTTTCCTTGGACCCAAGGAGGAGAAATTACAAAAAGATCACATCACACTCCTTTGATCTGATGATTTCCACACAGGCAAGTGCAGGGAAACACTAGTCTGAAGGAAGAAAATGCATTAAAAACACGTGCACAGGGACTTCCCTGGTGGCGCAGTGGTTAAGAATCCGCCTGCCGACGCAGGGGACCCGGGTTCGAGCCCTGGTCCAGGAAGATCCCGCATGCCACGGAGCAACTAAGCCCGTGCGCCACAACTACTGAGCCTGTGCTCTAGAGCCCGCGAGCCACAACTACCGAAGCCCGCACGCCTAGAGCCCGTGCTCCCCAACAAGAGAAGCCAAAAATAAATAATAAAATAAATTTACGGGAAAAACAACACGTGCATAGCCCTTAGCTGTTTATAAAGTTCTTGAATGTGTGTGCCCCCTTCTGATTCTCACGTCTTTCCACATTGCGGATAAGCAAGCGGAAGTTCAGAGCATTTGAAGGACTTGCTCAAGGTGGCAGGTGATGGTGCAGAGAGGGAGCTACCTCGGTGCAACAACTTTCAGACAGTGTGCCACCCCGGTCCCGCACAGAGGTACACAGATGGTGGAGGAGACAGGACAGCACGAGTCATGATCACAACTCTGAGTGACAAATACAATGAGAGACGTGTGTTTGGGGACTGGATCTATTCAGAGGAGGGGGTCTGGGGCATGGGAAGGAGTTCTGGGTTAGGGAAGGCTTCACAGGGGAACTGGCACTCACCATCGTCCACGTTTACTGAGATTTTATGAAAGGACAGAGTAAGGACCGCCACTGCCAACTCTGCCCTATTCGATACAATTAAACCATGAGCTTAAATGGTTCAAATTGATCCCATCGTCTTACATTGCTATAGATTTCATCCAGTAGCTGAATTTGGGGGAGGAAAAGAAAAAGGACCCACACAAAACTTTCCCACTTAAAGACATTTTTATTTTGGTAACGCACCTGAGTCCCTGGCAGGATGGGCCTGTCCTCCACGGGGGCAATGGGGTGTTTGGGGGAGGATGGGGGCCCTGCCCTGGGGGGGCAGCTGGGGGATGAGGCAAAGGGCTCTGTGACAGTGATAGGTCACAAAGGGCTTTGTGACACTGATAGGTCACAAAGGGCATCAGAGGATAAATAGGCTGTGCCAGGTGGTTAGGCTGACAAAGTGGTTACTTCTCTCACTAGGATGGAAGTTCACCACAGCCTCTTGGGGACATAAAAACCCAGAAGCAGAAGTGAGGTGAGGTGGAGGGGGAGCCTACCGTACCTCTCGACACACTTGAAGAGATTCAGCCTGGGCTCCAGGCGCCCTACAGCGTCCCAACTGTGATCATCTGGGCCGCTACCCACACCCCTGCCTCTGGGAGACCCGGAGGCAAACGTGGGGGCCTGTGGGGCGGGCTTGGAAGACCTGCCACAGGGCCGCGTGTGTGACGCAGGAGCATCGCAGCTCGCTCATCTGCCAGTGAGGCCGAGGGAGGGAAGAGCCAGGGAGCCGCCTTAACCGCGCTGCCTGTCGTGATCAAAGACAGCCATGAGTGGGGACTCTCTGCTCCCGAATCACATGGCCCGGAGCAGCACCTGGGTGGACCTGTTCAACACCACCACGGGGAAGCTGCAGCAGCAACTGCACAAGGGCGAATACGACCATTTCAAGTACGCGCCGATATTCGAGAGCGACTTCATCCAGGTCACGAAGAGGGGAGAAGCGATTGACGTGCACAACTGGGGCGGCCTGGTGACCATGGGCATCACATCCACCAGCCCCGTCCTCCCGCCCCCAGACATCATGCTGCTGGCCCAACGGGCCACCGGCTGTGAAAAGCATGCCGAGTGCAGCCTGGCCACCAAGGGCAAGAGCCACAAGGCTGCAAAGACCTTAGAGCTCACCAGGCTCCTTCCCTTGGAATTCGTGAGGATCTCCACTCACAATCGTGAGAAACAACAGCTGCGCGTGAAGCTTGCCACTGGCCGCTGCTTCTACCTGCAGCTGTGTCCCCCTCTGGACGCGCGGGAAGACGTCTTCGCCGAGTGGGAACAGCTGATTTACCTCCTGCGACCACCAGTGGACAGTGAAAGCAACACCTATGCCGTTCCCGTCTGGAACATGCCCTGCATGCCTGTGTTTGAGGAGGAGCAGGACGGGAGGAGACCGGCCGTGGAGGATTTCCAAGGAAAGGGGCATCAGGACCAGGTGAACGTCAGCAGCCTGCACACGTGCCCTGAGGTGGCCGGGGCCACGCCTGCAGCTTTCGCTGGGGGGCACGGAATCCAACTGGACTCCCACAAGCCCGATACCATGCCCGATGTGGCCACTGCGAAAGCAAAACCTACTACAGGGCTCGACAAAGCGTCAGCATCGCAGTCAACGAGAAAGGTGGCGACAGCAGGGGTGGCAGGAGGCACCGCAGCGGGTGCTTTGAGCACGGCAGTGATCAAGTCTCCTGCCGCTGAAGAGCGGAACACGGCCATAGCAGCCACAGCCAGCGACGGGCCCGGAGGAAGCAAAACCAACAGAGCCACTGGGGACACTGCCACAACATACCTGAGGAGCGGGAAAACGGCCTTGGCAGGTGCTGAGAACAATTCAGAGTATGCTTCCAGCACGTCCACCAGCCTCTCCCCAGGGGCCGGCATGACTGTGGTCAGAGCAGAACCTACCAGCAAGACTGTCAAAGCAAGAGCCGACAAGGACGATGAGGGGACCCTCGTCTCAAGCTTGCCACAGGAAGGCAAAGTGAGCGAACAGGATGGCAGCTCACAGAGAGTGTCCCAGGCCCGCAAGGGAAGAAGGGAGAGGAGGGAGCACTGGGGAGAGGACAGAGCTCTGACGAGCCCCAAGCTCTGCAGTTCCGTGGAAAGCCACCACAAGGCAGCGGGGAGCAAGACAATCCCCAAAGCAGCTGGCCCGTGCTCAGGCGGCCGCAGAGCCACTAGAGAGGACCAAAAGGCCAAAGGCCACGGCAGCCTGGGGGGCAGCGAGCAGGGCGCTGCTCCCAAAGGCATCAGCCGTGCTCCTATCACCAGTGAGTCCAAGACCTCGCACAAATCGGGCAGGAGCTTATCTCCAGTGCGTTCAGGTCCCACCAACAACATACTCAGCAGGATCAGCTCTTTCTTCAGGAATGTGAGAGCCAGACTTACAAAAAAGACAGTGGCCTCATCACGAAATAAACATGGGAGCATCCTGGCGGAGCCAGTGGAAGGGACCCGAGTGGAGACCATGACAGAGAGTGGCCAGGGCCTGGAAATCACCGGTGTGACATCTGAGACCATGGAGCCAGTGACCGTTGAAGCCCATCAATAGGACCTAGAGCTGGGAGCTGCAAAGGGGACCAGGGCTCTGGGAAATACCCCTGGAGAGACCATTTCAGCTTCCTTACTGCAATTTAAATAAAAAAACATACAGTCTGAGAACGCAGGCAGTGTTTTGTCTGAATTTCTAGGTCCCGAAGCCCAGCCGTAGCCTCACAGTGGATTCTGTGATGTCAGCTGTGCCACAGTCTGAGACCCAGTGTCCAGGCAAGGGCAGCCCCACCTCACACGCATGCTCAGTGCCAACAGCACTGCTCCATCTGGCTTCCACTCCTTTCTGGCTTTGCCCCCCAGGGCCATGGCTCAAAGTCAGACTATGGTCTGGGAAGCTCTCCTTCACTCTCCCGCTATTCTTTATTTTTTTTTTTTTATTTTTTTTTTTTTTTTGCGGTACGCGGGCCACTCACTGTTGTGGCCTCTCCCGTCACGGAGCACAGGGTCCGGACACGCAGGCCCAGCGGCCATGGCTCACGGGCCCAGCCGCTCCGCAGCCTGTGGGATCATCCAGGACCGGGGCACGAACTCATGTTCCCTGCATCCTCAGGTGGACTCTCAACCACTGCGCCAGCAGGGAATCCCCCCCCCCTATTCTTTTTATAAACGCTTATTCCCCCTGAAGGTCTGTAAACAGAGCCAGAACAGGACTCATGTCCCCTCGGGCTATTCAGTGGACAGAAATAAGGGCGGCAGTATTAGCTAGCAATCAGAACAGCAAGCACTCTCATCTAGACTTAGCCGTTCCCTGCCCAGGTATATACCCTGGAGAATCACACATGGTCTAAGAAACAACTCTGAGAATGTTTAGAGCAAAAATAACTTAACAGCACAACACGGGCAACAGCCCAAATTTCCATCAGCAGAATTCATACAGCAGGATAGGATGAGATTGGAATATTCAATAGTGAAAAATAAATGAGCTACACACATTAGCATAGATCAACTTCTCATGGTTGTTAAAAACATCAGAAGAATGGGATACAGTTCCACTCATGGAACCATTCTGAAACAAGCTCAAACAACGGATTGCATAGGGTCCATGTTTAAAAAAACGGTAGCTAAACCTGAGGGAAGAGTCAACGCAAAATGGAGGACAGTTTTCTCTAGGGTGGAAAGGCTAAGTCAAGGAGGTTGACACAAGGCTGTTACTGCTGCTGGGTATTGTTCTGTCTCTGAAGCAAGATGGTAGGTACACAGGTGTTGTAGTTTTCACATTTTACTAACTCTGAAATCAGGATGGTCCTACAATCACCGTGGCAGTTGTGATGAGGTTATTGGCCAATGCCTTTCTCTTTTAATCACTTGTATTTATGCACAAAAATGATGTCAGAAAGGCTTGGCATCTTTAAAGGACATTTATTTAAGGTAAAGTACAAGAACTTGTTTGGTTATTAGGAAAAGAAGGAACGATATGCCTATTTTACAGATGAGAACACTGAGGCTCAGAGAAGGTAACCTGCTGCAGTCGCACAATGGGATCTTTGCAGAACAGTGATCCACCAGCCCACTTCTCTATGCAAAGCCCTGTCTGTAGTATGCGAAGGAAGCAAGCAAACAAGCCTGAGCTAGGACCAGCACAAGAACCCGCGGCACCACCATCCTTACCATCATGTTCCAACACTACAGAGATGAGCATCAATTTTACTAGATTGAGGGGAGGGAGGGGTGGGGGCCGGGAGCCGGTTTTCGAACTTCAGTGAGCTCACAGCTCTTAGCTGGCCTTATCTCGAGAGCATCCAGTCCACCCTTGAGCTGTGTCTGGCTCCCAGGCTTCTACCTCTAGCCTCTGGCATGACCCGGGCTGCGGCCAGAAACAGGCTCCCACCTGGAATTCCAGCGTTCACTCCTGGAACGTCCAGCATCCAGTCCTCCTCCAGCCACTAATTCAACTTTTGAATGCCCTGCTCACAAGGGTTTCTCCACACCAAATCTGCAGGAACTTTTTTCTTCTGGGGCTCCAAAACCAAATCCTTAAACCTCACATGAGGGAGAGTATTTGTTAGGTCAGAGCATCCTTGTTGATTGGACCTCCAGTTTGTGACTTCCACAGACCTCATCACGGGAGGCTGGGGAGAGGTCTCTTCTGTTGGTGGACGGAATGGTGGGCACTTGGTGGGGAGCACTGATGAGAAAGGGAGCCAGCCCAAGACCTACACATATGCACTGTTTCCCCTGGCCAAACAAGGTTCCTGACCCCAGAATTAACCCAGAGTTTCCCAGAAGACTAGGAGCTGCAGGGAGCCGCAATTAATGCTTTACTCTCCACCAGCTTTTCCTTGGACCCAAGGAGGAGAAATTACAAAAAGATCACATCACACTCCTTTGATCTGATGATTTCCACACAGGCAAGTGCAGGGAAACACTAGTCTGAAGGAAGAAAATGCATTAAAAACACGTGCACAGGGACTTCCCTGGTGGCGCAGTGGTTAAGAATCCGCCTGCCGACGCAGGGGACCCGGGTTCGAGCCCTGGTCCAGGAAGATCCCACATGCCACGGAGCAACTAAGCCCGTGCGCCACAACTACTGAGCCTGTGCTCTAGAGCCCGCGAGCCACAACTACCGAAGCCCGCACGCCTAGAGCCCGTGCTCCCCAACAAGAGAAGCCAAAAATAAATAATAAAATAAATTTACGGGAAAAACAACACGTGCATAGCCCTTAGCTGTTTATAAAGTTCTTGAATGTGTGTGCCCCCTTCTGATTCTCACGTCTTTCCACATTGCGGATAAGCAAGCGGAAGTTCAGAGCATTTGAAGGACTTGCTCAAGGTGGCAGGTGATGGTGCAGAGAGGGAGCTACCTCGGTGCAACAACTTTCAGACAGTGTGCCACCCCGGTCCCACACAGAGGTACACAGATGGTGGAGGAGACAGGACAGCACGAGTCATGATCACAACTCTGAGTGACAAATACAATGAGAGACGTGTGTTTGGGGACTGGATCTATTCAGAGGAGGGGGTCTGGGGCATGGGAAGGAGTTCTGGGTTAGGGAAGGCTTCACAGGGGAACTGGCACTCACCATCGTCCACGTTTACTGAGATTTTATGAAAGGACAGACTAAGGACCGCCACTGCCAACTCTGCCCTATTCGATACAATTAAACCATGAGCTTAAATGGTTCAAATTGATCCCATCGTCTTACATTGCTATAGATTTCATCCAGTAGCTGAATTTGGGGGAGGAAAAGAAAAAGGACCCCCACAAAACTTTCCCACTTGAAGACATTTTTATTTTGGTAACGCACCTGAGTCCCTGGCAGGATGGGCCTGTCCTCCGCGGGGGCAATGGGGTGTTTGGGAGAGGATGGGGGCCCTGCCCTGAGGGGGCAGCTGGGGGATGAGGCAAAGGGCTCTGTGACAGTGATAGGTCACAAAGGGCTTTGTGAAAGGGCCTCAGAGGATAAATAGGCTGTGCCAGGGGGTTAGGCTGACAAAGTGGTTACTTCTCTCACTAGGACGGAAGTTCACCACAGCCTCTTGGGGAGATAAAAACCCAGAAGCAGAAGTGAGGTGAGGCGGAGGGGGAGCCTACCGTACCTCTCGACACACTTGAAGAGATTCAGCCTGGGCTCCAGGCACCCTACAGCGTCCCAACTGTGATCATCTGTGCCCCTACCCACACCCCTGCCTCTGGGAGACCCGGAGGCAAACGTGGGGGCCTGTGGGGCGGGCTTGGAAGACCTGCAACGGGGCCGCCTGTGTGACGCAGGAGCATCGCAGCTCGCTCTTCTGCCAGTGAGGCCGAGGGAGGGAAGAGCCAGGGAGCCGCCTTAACCGCGCTGCCTGTCGTGATCAAAGACAGCCATGAGTGGGGACTCTCTGCTCCCGTATCACACGGCCCGGAGCAGCACCTGGGTGGACCTGTTCAACACCACCACGGGGAAGCTGCAGCAGCAACTACACAAGGGCGAATACGACCATTTCAAGTATGCGCCGATATTCGAGAGCGACTTCATCCAGGTCACGAAGAGGGGAGAAGCGATTGACGTGCACAACTGGGGCGGCCTGGTGACCATGGGCATCACATCCACCAGCCCCGTCCTCCCGCTCCCAGACATCATGCTGCTGGCCCAACGGGCCACCGGCTGTGAAAAGCACGCCGAGCGCAGCCAGGCCACCAAGGGCAAGAGCCACAAGGCTGCAAAGACCTTAGAGCTCACCAGGCTCCTTCCCTTGGAGTTCGTGAGGATCTCCACTCACAATCGTGAGAAAGAGCAGCTGCGCGTGAAGCTTGCCACTGGCCGCTGCTTCTACCTGCAGCTGTGTCCCCCTCTGGACGCGCGGGAAGACCTCTTCGCCGAGTGGGAACAGCTGATTTACCTCCTGCGACCACCAGTGGACAGTGAAAGCAACACCTATGCCGTTCCCGTCTGGGACATGCCCTGCATGCCTGTGTTCGAGGAGGAGCAGGACGGGAGGAGCCCGGCCGTGGAGGATTTCCAAGGAAAGGGGCATCAGGACCAGGCGTCAGCAGCCTGCACACGTGCCCTGAGGTGGCCGGGGCAACGCCTGCAGCTTTTGCTGGGGGGCACGGAATCCAACTGGACTCCCACAAGCCCGATACCATGCCCGATGTGTCCACTGCGAAAGCAAAACCTACTACAGAGCTCGACAAAGCGTCAGCATCGCAGTCAACGACAAAGGTGGAGACAGCAGGGGTGGCAGGAGGCACCGCAGCGGGTGCTTTGAGCACGGCAGTGATCAAGTCTCCTGCCGCTGAAGAGCGGAGCACGGCCGTAGCAGCCACAGCCAGCGACGGGCCCGGAGGAAGCAAAACCAACAGAGCCACTGGGGACACTGCCACAACATCCCTGAGGAGCGGGAAAACGGCCTTGGCAGGTGCTGAGAACAATTCAGAGTATGCTTCCAGCACGTCCACCAGCCTCTCCCCAGGGGCCGGCATGACTGTGGTCGGAGCAGAACCTACCAGCAAGACCGTCAAAGCAAGAGCCGACAAGGACGATGAGGGGACCCTCGTCTCAAGCTTGCCACAGGAAGGCAAAGTGAGCGAACAGGATGGCAGCTCACAGAGAGTGTCCCAGGCCCGCAAGGGAAGAAGGGAGAGGAGGGAGCACTGGGGAGAGGACAGAGCT
This sequence comes from Mesoplodon mirus, assembly GCF_964341445.2. Taxonomy (NCBI): domain Eukaryota; kingdom Metazoa; phylum Chordata; class Mammalia; order Artiodactyla; family Ziphiidae; genus Mesoplodon; species Mesoplodon mirus. Next base: position 866,834 of record NW_028295808.1, on the reverse strand, counting down.
CTGACGAGCCCCAAGCTCTGCAGTTCCGTGGAAAGCCACCACAAGGCAGCGGGGAGCAAGACAATCCCCAAAGCAGCTGGCCCGTGCTCAGGCGGCCGCAGAGCCACTAGAGAGGACCAAAAGGCCAAAGGCCACGGCAGCCCGGGGGGCAGCGAGCAGGGCACTGCTCCCAAAGGCATCAGCCGTGCTCCTATCACCAGTGAGTCCAAGACCTCACACAAATCGGGCAGGAGCTTATCTCCAGCGCGTTCAGGTCCCACCACCAACATACTCAGCAGGATCAGCTCTTTCTTCAGGAATGTGAGAGCCAGACTTACAAAAAAGACAGTGGCCTCATCACGAAATAAACATGGGAGCATCCTGGCGGAGCCAGTGGAAGGGACCCGAGTGGAGGCCATGACAGAGACAGCAGAGAGTGGCCAGGGCCTGGAAATCACCGGTGTGACATCTGAGACCATGGAGCCAGTGACCGTTGAAGCCCATCAATAGGACCTAGAGCTGGGAGCTGCAAAGGGGACCAGGGCTCTGGGAAATACCCCTGGAGAGCCCATTTCAGCTTCCTTATTGCAATTTAAATAAAAAAAACATACAGTCTGAGAACGCAGGCAGTGTTTTGTCTGAATTTCTAGGTCCCGAAGCCCAGCCGTAGCTTCACAGTGGATTCTGTGATGTCAGCTGTGCCACAGTCTGAGACCCAGTGTCCAGGCAAGGGCAGCCCCACCTCACACGCATGCTCAGCGCCAACAGCACTGCTCCATCTGGCTTCCACTCCTTTCTGGCTTTGCCCCCCAGGGCCATGGCTCAAAGTCAGACTATGGTCTGGGAAGCTCTCCTTCACTATCCCGCTATTCATTTTTTTTTTTTTTTTTTGCGGTACGCGGGCCACTCACTGTTGTGGCCTCTCCCGTCACGGAGCACAGGGTCCGGACGCGCAGGCCCAGCGGCCATGGCTAACGGGCCCAGCCGCTCCGCGGCCTGTGGGATCTTCCAGGACCGGGGCACGAACTCATATTCCCTGCATCCTCAGGTGGACTCTCAACCACTGCGCCACCAGGGAATCCCTCCCCCTATTCTTTTTATAAATGCTTATTCCCCCTGAAGGTCTGTAAACAGAGCCAGAACAGGACTCATGTCCCCTCGGGCTATTCAGTGGACAGAAATAAGGGCGGCAGTATTAGCTAGCAATCAGAACAGCAAGCACTCTCATCTAGACTTAGCCGTTCCCTGCCCAGGTATATACCCTGGAGAAACACACATGGTCTAAGAAACAACTCTGAGAATGTTTAGAGCAAAAATAACTTAACAGCACAACACGGGCAACAGCCCAAATTTCCATCAGCAGAATTCATACAGCAGGATAGGATGAGATTGGAATATTCAATAGTGAAAAATAAATCAGCTACACACATTAGCATAGATCAACTTCTCATGGTTTTTAAAAACATCAAAAGAATGGGATACAGTTCCACTCATGGAACCATTCTGAAACAAGCTCAAACAACGGATTGCATAGGGTCCATGTTTAAAAAGATGGTAGCTAAACCTGAGGGAAAAGTAAACACAAAATGGAGGACAGTTTTCTCTAGGGTGGAAAGGCTAGGTCAAGGAGGTTGACACAAGGCTGTTAGTGCTGCTGGGAATTGTTCTGTCTCTGAAGCAAGATGGTAGGTACACAGGTGTTGTAGTTTTCACATTTTACTAACTCTGAAATCAGGATGGTCCTACAATCACCGTGGCAGTTGTGATGAAGTTATTGGCCAATGCCTTTCTCTTTTAATCACTTGTATTTATGCACAAAAATGATGTCAGAAAGGCTTGGCATCTTTAAAGGACATTTATTTAAGGTAAAGTACAAGAACACTTGTTTGGTTATTAGGAAAAGAAGGAACGATATGCCTATTTTACAGATGAGAACACTGAGGCTCAGAGAAGGTAACCTGCTGCAGTCGCACAATGGGATCTTTGCAGAACAGTGATCCACCAGCCCACTTCTCTATGCAAAGCCCTGTCTGTAGTATGCGAAGGAAGCAAGCAAACAAGCCTGAGCTAGGACCAGCACAAGAACCCGCGGCACCACCATTCTTACCATCATGTTCCAACACTACAGAGATGAGCATCAATTTTACTAGATTGAGGGGAGGGAGGGGTGGGGGCCGGGAGCCGGTTTTCGAACTTCAGTGAGCTCACAGCTCTTAGCTGGCCTTATCTCGAGAGCATCCAGTCCACCCTTGAGCTGTGTCTGGCTCCCAGGCTTCTACCTCTAGCCTCTGGCATGACCCGGGCTGCGGCCAGAAACAGGCTCCCACCTGGAATTCCAGCGTTCACTCCTGGAACGTCCAGCATCCAGTCCTCCTCCAGCCACTAATTCAACTTTTGAATGCCCTGCTCACAAGGGTTTCTCCACACCAAATCTGCAGGAACTTTTTTCTTCTGGGGCTCCAAAACCAAATCCTTAAACCTCACATGAGGGAGAGTATTTGTTAGGTCAGAGCATCCTTGTTGATTGGACCTCCAGTTTGTGACTTCCACAGACCTCATCACGGGAGGCTGGGGAGAGGTCTCTTCTGTTGGTGGACGGAATGGTGGGCACTTGGTGGGGAGCACTGATGAGAAAGGGAGCCAGCCCAAGACCTACACATATGCACTGTTTCCCCTGGCCAAACAAGGTTCCTGACCCCAGAATTAACCCAGAGTTTCCCAGAAGACTAGGAGCTGCAGGGAGCCGCAATTAATGCTTTACTCTCCACCAGCTTTTCCTTGGACCCAAGGAGGAGAAATTACAAAAAGATCACATCACACTCCTTTGATCTGATGATTTCCACACAGGCAAGTGCAGGGAAACACTAGTCTGAAGGAAGAAAATGCATTAAAAACACGTGCACAGGGACTTCCCTGGTGGCGCAGTGGTTAAGAATCCGCCTGCCGACGCAGGGAACCCGGGTTCGAGCCCTGGTCCAGGAAGATCCCACACGCCACGGAGCAACTAAGCCCGTGCGCCACAACTACTGAGCCTGTGCTCTAGAGCCCGCGAGCCACAACTACCGAAGCCCGCACGCCTAGAGCCCGTGCTCCCCAACAAGAGAAGCCAAAAATAAATAATAAAATAAATTTACGGGAAAAACAACACGTGCATAGCCCTTAGCTGTTTATAAAGTTCTTGAATGTGTGTGCCCCCTTCTGATTCTCACGTCTTTCCACATTGCGGATAAGCAAGTGGAAGTTCAGAGCATTTGAAGGACTTGCTCAAGGTGGCAGGTGATGGTGCAGAGAGGGAGCTACCTCGGTGCAACTACTTTCAGAGAGTGTGCCACCCCGGTCCCGCACAGAGGTACACAGATGGTGGAGGAGACAGGACAGCACGAGTCATGATCACAACTGTGAGTGACAAATGCAATGAGAGACGTGTGTTTGGGGACTGGATCTATTCAGAGGAGGGGGTCTGGGGCATGGGAAGGAGTTCTGGGTTAGGGAAGGCTTCACAGGGGAACTGGCACTCACCATCGTCCACGTTTACTGAGATTTTATGAAAGGACAGACTAAGGACCGCCACTGCCAACTCTGCCCTATTCGATACAATTAAACCATGAGCTTAAATGGTTCAAATTGATCCCATCGTCTTACATTGCTATAGATTTCATCCAGTAGCTGAATTTGGGGGAGGAAAAGAAAAAGGACCCACACAAAACTTTCCCACTTGAAGATATTTTTATTTTGGTAACGCACCTGAGTCCCTGGCAGGATGGGCCTGACCTCCGCGGGGGCAATGGGGTGTTTGGGAGAGGATGGGGGCCCTGCCCTGAGGGGGCAGCTGGGGGATGAGGCAAAGGGCTCTGTGACAGTGATAGGTCACAAAGGGCTTTGTGAAAGGGCCTCAGAGGATAAATAGGCTGTGCCAGGGGGTTAGGCTGACAAAGTGGTTACTTCTCTCACTAGGACGGAAGTTCACCACAGCCTCTTGGGGAGATAAAAACCCAGAAGCAGAAGTGAGGTGAGGCGGAGGGGGAGCCTACCGTACCTCTCGACACACTTGAAGAGATTCAGCCTGGGCTCCAGGCACCCTACAGCGTCCCAACTGTGATCATCTGTGCCCCTACCCACACCCCTGCCTCTGGGAGACCCGGAGGCAAACGTGGGGGCCTGTGGGGCGGGCTTGGAAGACCTGCAACGGGGCCGCCTGTGTGACGCAGGAGCATCGCAGCTCACTCTTCTGCCAGTGAGGCCGAGGGAGGGAAGAGCCAGGGAGCCGCCTTAACCGCACTGCCTGTCGTGATCAAAGACAGCCATGAGTGGGGACTCTCTGCTCCCGTATCACACGGCCCGGAGCAGCACCTGGGTGGACCTGTTCAACACCACCACGGGGAAGCTGCAGCAGCAACTACACAAGGGCGAATACGACCATTTCAAGTACGCGCCGATATTCGAGAGCGACTTCATCCAGGTCACGAAGAGGGGAGAAGCGATTGACGTGCACAACTGGGGCGGCCTGGTGACCATGGGCATCACATCCACCAGCCCCGTCCTCCCGCTCCCAGACATCATGCTGCTGGCCCAACGGGCCACCGGCTGTGAAAAGCACGCCGAGCGCAGCCAGGCCACCAAGGGCAAGAGCCACAAGGCTGCAAAGACCTTAGAGCTCACCAGGCTCCTTCCCTTGGAGTTCGTGAGGATCTCCACTCACAATCGTGAGAAAGAGCAGCTGCGCGTGAAGCTTGCCACTGGCCGCTGCTTCTACCTGCAGCTGTGTCCCCCTCTGGACGTGCGGGAAGACCTCTTCGCCGAGTGGGAACAGCTGATTTACCTCCTGCGACCACCAGTGGACAGTGAAAGCAACACCTATGCCGTTCCCGTCTGGGACATGCCCTGCATGCCTGTGTTCGAGGAGGAGCAGGACGGGAGGAGCCCGGCCGTGGAGGATTTCCAAGGAAAGGGGCATCAGGACCAGGTGAACGTCAGCAGCCTGCACACGTGCCCTGAGGTGGCCGGGGCCACGCCTGCAGCTTTTGCTGGGGGGCACGGAATCCAACTGGACTCCCACAAGCCCGATACCATGCCCGATGTGGCCACTGCGGAAGCAAAACCTACTACAGAGCTCGACAAAGCGGCAGCATCGCAGTCAACGAGAAAGGTGGAGACAGCAGGGGTGGCAGGAGGCACCGCAGCGGGTGCTTTGAGCACGGCAGTGATCAAGTCTCCTGCCACTGAAGAGCGGAGCACGGCCGTAGCAGCCACAGCCAGCGACGGGCCCGGAGGAAGCAAAACCAACAGAGCCACTGGGGACACTGCCACAACATCCCTGAGGAGCGGGAAAACGGCCTTGGCAGGTGCTGAGAACAATTCAGAGTATGCTTCCAGCACGTCCACCAGCCTCTCACCAGGGGCCGGCATGACTGTGGTCGGAGCAGAACCTACCAGCAAGACTGTCAAAGCAAGAGCCGACAAGGACGATGAGGGGACCCTCGTCTCAAGCTTGCCACAGGAAGGCAAAGTGAGCGAACAGGATGGCAGCTCACAGAGAGTGTCCCAGGCCCGCAAGGGAAGAAGGGAGAGGAGGGAGCACTGGGGAGAGGACAGAGCTCTGACGAGCCCCAAGCTCTGCAGTTCCGTGGAAAGCCACCACAAGGCAGCGGGGAGCAAGACAATCCCCAAAGCAGCTGGCCCGTGCTCAGGCGGCCGCAGAGCCACTAGAGAGGACCAAAAGGCCAAAGGCCACGGCAGCCCGGGGGGCAGCGAGCAGGGCGCTGCTCCCAAAGGCATCAGCCGTGCTCCTATCACCAGTGAGTCCAAGACCTCGCACAAATCGGGCAGGAGCTTATCTCCAGTGCGTTCAGGTCCCACCACCAACATACTCAGCAGGATCAGCTCTTTCTTCAGGAATGTGAGAGCCAGACTTACAAAAAAGACAGTGGCCTCATCACGAAATAAACATGGGAGCATCCTGGCGGAGCCAGTGGAAGGGACCCGAGTGGAGGCCATGACAGAGAGTGGCCAGGGCCTGGAAATCACCGGTGTGACATCTGAGACCATGGAGCCAGTGACCGTTGAAGCTCATCAATAGGACCTAGAGCTGGGAGCTGCAAAGGGGACCAGGGCTCTGGGAAATACCCCTGGAGAGCCCATTTCAGCTTCCTTACTGCAATTTAAATAAAAAAACATACAGTCTGAGAACGCAGGCAGTGTTTTATCTGAATTTCTAGGTCCCGAAGCCCAGCCGTAGCCTCACAGTGGATTCTGTGATGTCAGCTGTGCCACAGTCTGAGACCCAGTGTCCAGGCAAGGGCAGCCCCACCTCACACGCATGCTCAGCACCAACAGCACTGCTCCATCTGGCTTCCACTCCTTTCTGGCTTTGCCCCCCAGGGCCATGGCTCAAAGTCAGACTATGGTCTTGGAAGCTCTCCTTCACTCTCCCGCTATTTTTTTTTTTTTTTTTTTTTTTTTGCGGTACGCGGGCCACTCACTGTTGTGGCCTCTCCCCTCACGGAGCACAGGCTCCGGACACGCAGGCCCAGCGGCCATGGCTCACGGGCCCAGCCGCTCCGCAGCCTGTGGGATCATCCAGGACCGGGGCACGAACTCATGTTCCCTGCATCCTCAGGTGGACTCTCAACCACTGCGCCAGCAGGGAATCCCCCCCCCTATTCTTTTTATAAACGCTTATTCCCCCTGAAGGTCTGTAAACAGAGCCAGAACAGGACTCATGTCCCCTCGTGCTATTGAGTGGACAGAAATAAGGGCGGCAGTATTAGCTAGCAATCAGAACAGCAAGCACTCTCATCTAGACTTAGCCGTTCCCTGCCCAGGTATATACCCTGGAGAATCACACATGGTCTAAGAAACAACTCTGAGAATGTTTAGAGCAAAAATAACTTAACAGCACAACACGGGCAACAGCCCAAATTTCCATCAGCAGAATTCATACAGCAGGATAGGATGAGATTGGAATATTCAATACTGAAAAATAAATGAGCTACACACATTAGCATAGATCAACTTCTCATGGTTGTTAAAAACATCAGAAGAATGGGATACAGTTCCACTCATGGAACCATTCTGAAACAAGCTCAAACAACGGATTGCATAGGGTCCATGTTTAAAAAAACGGTAGCTAAACCTGAGGGAAGAGTCAACGCAAAATGGAGGACAGTTTTCTCTAGGGTGGAAAGGCTAAGTCAAGGAGGTTGACACAAGGCTGTTACTGCTGCTGGGAATTGTTCTGTCTCTGAAGCAAGATGGTAGGTACACAGGTGTTGTAGTTTTCACATTTTACTAACTCTGAAATCAGGATGGTCCTACAATCACCGTGGCAGTTGTGATGAGGTTATTGGCCAATGCCTTTCTCTTTTAATCACTTGTATTTATGCACAAAAATGATGTCAGAAAGGCTTGGCATCTTTAAAGGACATTTATTTAAGGTAAAGTACAAGAACTCTTGTTTGGTTATTAGGAAAAGAAGGAACGATATGCCCATTTTACAGATGAGAACACTGAGGCTCAGAGAAGGTAACCTGCTGCAGTCGCACAATGGGATCTTTGCAGAACAGTGATCCACCAGCCCACTTCTCTATGCAAAGCCCTGTCTGTAGTATGCGAAGGAAGCAAGCAAACAAGCCTGAGCTAGGACCAGCACAAGAACCCGCGGCACCACCATCCTTACCATCATGTTCCAACACTACAGAGATGAGCATCAATTTTACTAGATTGAGGGGAGGGAGGGGTGGGGGCCGGGAGCCGGTTTTCGAACTTCAGTGAGCTCACAGCTCTTAGCTGGCCTTATCTCGAGAGCATCCAGTCCACCCTTGAGCTGTGTCTGGCTCCCAGGCTTCTACCTCTAGCCTCTGGCATGACCCGGGCTGCGGCCAGAAACAGGCTCCCACCTGGAATTCCAGCGTTCACTCCTGGAACGTCCAGCATCCAGTCCTCCTCCAGCCACTAATTCAACTTTTGAATGCCCTGCTCACAAGGGTTTCTCCACACCAAATCTGCAGGAACTTTTTTCTTCTGGGGCTCCAAAACCAAATCCTTAAACCTCACATGAGGGAGAGTATTTGTTAGGTCAGAGCATCCTTGTTGATTGGACCTCCAGTTTGTGACTTCCACAGACCTCATCACGGGAGGCTGGGGAGAGGTCTCTTCTGTTGGTGGACGGAATGGTGGGCACTTGGTGGGGAGCACTGATGAGAAAGGGAGCCAGCCCAAGACCTACACATATGCACTGTTTCCCCTGGCCAAACAAGGTTCCTGACCCCAGAATTAACCCAGAGTTTCCCAGAAGACTAGGAGCTGCAGGGAGCCGCAATTAATGCTTTACTCTCCACCAGCTTTTCCTTGGACCCAAGGAGGAGAAATTACAAAAAGATCACATCACACTCCTTTGATCTGATGATTTCCACACAGGCAAGTGCAGGGAAACACTAGTCTGAAGGAAGAAAATGCATTAAAAACACGTGCACAGGGACTTCCCTGGTGGCGCAGTGGTTAAGAATCCGCCTGCCGACGCAGGGGACCCGGGTTCGAGCCCTGGTCCAGGAAGATCCCGCATGCCACGGAGCAACTAAGCCCGTGCGCCACAACTACTGAGCCTGTGCTCTAGAGCCCGCGAGCCACAACTACCGAAGCCCGCACGCCTAGAGCCCGTGCTCCCCAACAAGAGAAGCCAAAAATAAATAATAAAATAAATTTACGGGAAAAACAACACGTGCATAGCCCTTAGCTGTTTATAAAGTTCTTGAATGTGTGTGCCCCCTTCTGATTCTCACGTCTTTCCACATTGCGGATAAGCAAGCGGAAGTTCAGAGCATTTGAAGGACTTGCTCAAGGTGGCAGGTGATGGTGCAGAGAGGGAGCTACCTCGGTGCAACAACTTTCAGACAGTGTGCCACCCCGGTCCCGCACAGAGGTACACAGATGGTGGAGGAGACAGGAGAGCACGAGTCATGATCACAACTGTGAGTGACAAATGCAATGAGAGACGTGTGTTTGGGGACTGGATCTATTCAGAGGAGGGGGTCTGGGGCATGGGAAGGAGTTCTGGGTTAGGGAAGGCTTCACAGGGGAACTGGCACTCACCATCGTCCACGTTAACTGAGATTTTATGAAAGGACAGACTAAGGACCGCCACTGCCAACTCTGCCCTATTCGATACAATTAAACCATGAGCTTAAATGGTTCAAATTGATCCCATCGTCTTACATTGCTATAGATTTCATCCAGTAGCTGAATTTGGGGGAGGAAAAGAAAAAGGACCCACACAAAACTTTCCCACTTGAAGACATTTTTATTTTGGTAACGCACCTGAGTCCCTGGCAGGATGGGCCTGTCCTCCGCGGGGGCAATGGGGTGTTTGGGAGAGGATGGGGGCCCTGCCCTGAGGGGGCAGCTGGGGGATGAGGCAAAGGGCTCTGTGACAGTGATAGGTCACAAAGGGCTTTGTGAAAGGGCCTCAGAGGATAAATAGGCTGTGCCAGGGGGTTAGGCTGACAAAGTGGTTACTTCTCTCACTAGGACGGAAGTTCACCACAGCCTCTTGGGGAGATAAAAACCCAGAAGCAGAAGTGAGGTGAGGCGGAGGGGGAGCCTACCGTACCTCTCGACACACTTGAAGAGATTCAGCCTGGGCTCCAGGCACCCTACAGCGTCCCAACTGTGATCATCTGTGCCCCTACCCACACCCCTGCCTCTGGGAGACCCGGAGGCAAATGTGGGGGCCTGTGGGGCGGGCTTGGAAGACCTGCAACGGGGCCGCCTGTGTGACGCAGGAGCATCGCAGCTCGCTCTTCTGCCAGTGAGGCCGAGGGAGGGAAGAGCCAGGGAGCCGCCTTAACCGCGCTGCCTGTCGTGATCAAAGACAGCCATGAGTGGGGACTCTCTGCTCCCGAATCACATGGCCCGGAGCAGCACCTGGGTGGACCTGTTCAACACCACCACGGGGAAGCTGCAGCAGCAACTGCACAAGGGCGAATACGACCATTTCAAGTACGCGCCGATATTCGAGAGCGACTTCATCCAGGTCACGAAGAGGGGAGAAGCGATTGACGTGCACAACTGGGGCGGCCTGGTGACCATGGGCATCACATCCACCAGCCCCGTCCTCCCGCCCCCAGACATCATGCTGCTGGCCCAACGGGCCACCGGCTGTGAAAAGCATGCCGAGTGCAGCCAGGCCACCAAGGGCAAGAGCCACAAGGCTGCAAAGACCTTAGAGCTCAACAGGCTCCTTCCCTTGGAATTCGTGAGGATCTCCACTCACAATCGTGAGAAACAACAGCTGCGCGTGAAGCTTGCCACTGGCCGCTGCTTCTACCTGCAGCTGTGTCCCCCTCTGGACGCGCGGGAAGACGTCTTCGCCGAGTGGGAACAGCTGATTTACCTCCTGCGACCACCAGTGGACAGTGAAAGCAACACCTATGCCGTTCCCGTCTGGAACATGCCCTGCATGCCTGTGTTCGAGGAGGAGCAGGACGGGAGGAGACCGGCCGTGGAGGATTTCCAAGGAAAGGGGCATCAGGACCAGGTGAACGTCAGCAGCCTGCACACGTGCCCTGAGGTGGCCGGGGCCACGCCTGCAGCTTTCGCTGGGGGGCACGGAATCCAACTGGACTCCCACAAGCCCGATACCATGCCCGATGTGGCCACTGCGAAAGCAAAACCTACTACAGAGCTCGACAAAGCGTCAGCATCGCAGTCAACGAGAAAGGTGGAGACAGCAGGGGTGGCAGGAGGCACCGCAGCGGGTGCTTTGAGCACGGCAGTGATCAAGTCTCCTGCCGCTGAAGAGCGGAACACGGCCGTAGCAGCCACAGCCAGCGACGGGCCCGGAGGAAGCAAAACCAACAGAGCCACTGGGGACACTGCCACAACATCCCTGAGGAGCAGGAAACCGGCCTTGGCAGGTGCTGAGAACAATTCAGAGTATGCTTCCAGCACGTCCACCAGCCTCTCACCAGGGGCCGGCATGACTGTGGTCGGAGCAGAACCTACCAGCAAGACCGTCAAAGCAAGAGCCGACAAGGACGATGAGGGCACCCTCGTCTCAAGCTTGCCACAGGAAGGCAAAGTGAGCGAACAGGATGGCAGCTCACAGAGAGTGTCCCAGGCCCGCAAGGGAAGAAGGGAGAGGAGGGAGCACTGGGGAGAGGACAGAGCTCTGACGAGCCCCAAGCTCTGCAGTTCCGTGGAAAGCCACCACAAGGCAGCGGGGAGCAAGACAATCCCCAAAGCAGCTGGCCCGTGCTCAGGCGGCCGCAGAGCCACTAGAGAGGACCAAAAGGCCAAAGGCCATGGCAGCCCGGGGGGCAGTGAGCAGGGCACTGCTCCCAAAGGCATCAGCCATGCTCCTATCACCAGTGAGTCCAAGACCTGGCACAAATCGGGCAGGAGCTTATCTCCAGCGCGTTCAGGTCCCACCACCAACATACTCAGCAGGATCAGCTCTTTCTTCAGGAATGTGAGAGCCAGACTTACAAAAAAGACAGTGGCCTCATCACGAAATAAACATGGGAGCATCCTGGCGGAGCCAGTGGAAGGGACCCGAGTGGAGGCCATGACAGAGACAGCAGAGAGTGGCCAGGGCCTGGAAATCACTGGTGTGACATCTGAGACCATGGAGCCAGTGACCGTTGAAGCCCATCAATAGGACCTAGAGCTGGGAGCTGCAAAGGGGACCAGGGCTCTGGGAAATACCCCTGGAGAGCCCATTTCAGCTTCCTTACTGCAATTTAAATAAAAAAAACATACAGTCTGAGAACGCAGGCAGTGTTTTGTCTGAATTTCTAGGTCCTGAAGCCCAGCCGTAGCCTCACAGTGGATTCTGTGATGTCAGCTGTGCCACAGTCTGAGACCCAGTGTCCAGGCAAGGGCAGCCCCACCTCACACGCATGCTCAGCGCCAACAGCACTGCTCCATCTGGCTTCCACTCCTTTCTGGCTTTGCCCCCCAGGGCCATGGCTCAAAGTCAGACTATGGTCTGGGAAGCTCTCCTTCACTATCCCGCTATTCTTTTTTTTTTTTTTTTTTTTTGCGGTACGCGGGCCACTCACTGTTGTGGCCTCTCCCGTCACGGAGCACAGGCTCCGGACGCGCAGGCCCAGCGGCCATGGCTAACGGGCCCAGCCGCTCCGCGGCCTGTGGGATCTTCCAGGACCGGGGCACGAACTCATATTCCCTGCATCCGCAGGTGGACTCTCAACCACTGCGCCACCAGGGAATCCCTCCCCCTATTCTTTTTATAAACGCTTATTCCCCCTGAAGGTCTGTAAACAGAGCCAGAACAGGACTCATGTCCCCTCGGGCTATTCAGTGGACAGAAATAAGGGCGGCAGTATTAGCTAGCAATCAGAACAGCAAGCACTCTCATCTAGACTTAGCCGTTCCCTGCCCAGGTATATACCCTGGAGAAACACACATGGTCTAAGAAACAACTCTGAGAATGTTTAGAGCAAAAATAACTTAACAGCACAACACGGGCAACAGCCCAAATTTCCATCAGCAGAATTCATACAGCAGGATAGGATGAGATTGGAATATTCAATAGTGAAAAATAAATCAGCTACACACATTAGCATAGATCAACTTCTCATGGTTTTTAAAAACATCAAAAGAATGGGATACAGTTCCACTCATGGAACCATTCTGAAACAAGCTCAAACAACGGATTGCATAGGGTCCATGTTTAAAAAGACGGTAGCTAAACCTGAGGGAAAAGTAAACACAAAATGGAGGACAGTTTTCTCTAGGGTGGAAAGGCTAGGTCAAGGAGGTTGACACAAGGCTGTTAGTGCTGCTGGGAATTGTTCTGTCTCTGAAGCAAGATGGTAGGTACACAGGTGTTGTAGTTTTCACATTTTACTAACTCTGAAATCAGGATGGTCCTACAATCACCGTGGCAGTTGTGATGAAGTTATTGGCCAATGCCTTTCTCTTTTAATCACTTGTATTTATGCACAAAAATGATGTCAGAAAGGCTTGGCATCTTTAAAGGACATTTATTTAAGGTAAAGTACAAGAACACTTGTTTGGTTATTAGGAAAAGAAGGAACGATATGCCTATTTTACAGATGAGAACACTGAGGCTCAGAGAAGGTAACCTGCTGCAGTCGCACAATGGGATCTTTGCAGAACAGTGATCCACCAGCCCACTTCTCTATGCAAAGCCCTGTCTGTAGTATGCGAAGGAAGCAAGCAAACAAGCCTGAGCTAGGACCAGCACAAGAACCCGCGGCACCACCATTCTTACCATCATGTTCCAAAACTACAGAGATGAGCATCAATTTTACTAGATTGAGGGGAGGGAGGGGTGGGGGCCGGGAGCCGGTTTTTGAACTTCAGTGAGCTCACAGCTCTTAGCTGGCCTTATCTCGAGAGCATCCAGTCCACCCTTGAGCTGTGTCTGGCTCCCAGGCTTCTAACTCTAGCCTCTGGCATGACCCGGGCTGCAGCCAGAAACAGGCTCCCACCTGGAATTCCAGCATTCACTCCTGGAACGTCCAGCATCCAGTCCTCCTCCAGCCACTAATTCAACTTTTGAATGCCCTGCTCACAAGGGTTTCTCCACACCAAATCTGCAGGAACTTTTTTCTTCTGGGGCTCCAAAACCAAATCCTTAAACCTCACATGAGGGAGAGTATTTGTTAGGTCAGAGCATCCTTGTTGATTGGACCTCCAGTTTGTGACTTCCACAGACCTCATCACGGGAGGCTGGGGAGAGGTCTCTTCTGTTGGTGGACGGAATGGTGGGCACTTGGTGGGGAGCACTGATGAGAAAGGGAGCCAGCCCAAGACCTACACATATGCACTGTTTCCCCTGGCCAAACAAGGTTCCTGACCCCAGAATTAACCCAGAGTTTCCCAGAAGACTAGGAGCTGCAGGGAGCCGCAATTAATGCTTTACTCTCCACCAGCTTTTCCTTGGACCCAAGGAGGAGAAATTACAAAAAGATCACATCACACTCCTTTGATCTGATGATTTCCACACAGGCAAGTGCAGGGAAACACTAGTCTGAAGGAAGAAAATGCATTAAAAACACGTGCACAGGGACTTCCCTGGTGGCGCAGTGGTTAAGAATCCGCCTGCCGACGCAGGGAACCCGGGTTCGAGCCCTGGTCCAGGAAGATCCCACACGCCACGGAGCAACTAAGCCCGTGCGCCACAACTACTGAGCCTGTGCTCTAGAGCCCGCGAGCCACAACTACCGAAGCCCGCACGCCTAGAGCCCGTGCTCCCCAACAAGAGAAGCCAAAAATAAATAATAAAATAAATTTACGGGAAAAACAACACGTGCATAGCCCTTAGCTGTTTATAAAGTTCTTGAATGTGTGTGCCCCCTTCTGATTCTCACGTCTTTCCACATTGCGGATAAGCAAGTGGAAGTTCAGAGCATTTGAAGGACTTGCTCAAGGTGGCAGGTGATGGTGCAGAGAGGGAGCTACCTCGGTGCAACAACTTTCAGACAGTGTGCCACCCCGGTCCCGCACAGAGGTACACAGATGGTGGAGGAGACAGGACAGCACGAGTCATGATCACAACTCTGAGTGACAAATACAATGAGAGACGTGTGTTTGGGGACTGGATCTATTCAGAGGAGGGGGTCTGGGGCATGGGAAGGAGTTCTGGGTTAGGGAAGGCTTCACAGGGGAACTGGCACTCACCATCGTCCACGTTTACTGAGATTTTATGAAAGGACAGACTAAGGACCGCCACTGCCAACTCTGCCCTATTCGATACAATTAAACCATGAGCTTAAATGGTTCAAATTGATCCCATCGTCTTACATTGCTATAGATTTCATCCAGTAGCTGAATTTGGGGGAGGAAAAGAAAAAGGACCCACACAAAACTTTCCCACTTGAAGACATTTTTATTTTGGTAACGCACCTGAGTCCCTGGCAGGATGGGCCTGACCTCCGCGGGGGCAATGGGGTGTTTGGGAGAGGATGGGGGCCCTGCCCTGAGGGGGCAGCTGGGGGATGAGGCAAAGGGCTCTGTGACAGTGATAGGTCACAAAGGGCTTTGTGAAAGGGCCTCAGAGGATAAATAGGCTGTGCCAGGGGGTTAGGCTGACAAAGTGGTTACTTCTCTCAGTAGGACGGAAGTTCACCACAGCCTCTTGGGGAGATAAAAACCCAGAAGCAGAAGTGAGGTGAGGCGGAGGGGGAGCCTACCGTACCTCTCGACACACTTGAAGAGATTCAGCCTGGGCTCCAGGCACCCTACAGCGTCCCAACTGTGATCATCTGTGCCCCTACCCACACCCCTGCCTCTGGGAGACCCGGAGGCAAACGTGGGGGCCTGTGGGGCGGGCTTGGAAGACCTGCAACGGGGCCGCCTGTGTGACGCAGGAGCATCGCAGCTCACTCTTCTGCCAGTGAGGCCGAGGGAGGGAAGAGCCAGGGAGCCGCCTTAACCGCACTGCCTGTCGTGATCAAAGACAGCCATGAGTGGGGACTCTCTGCTCCCGTATCACACGGCCTGGAGCAGCACCTGGGTGGACCTGTTCAACACCACCACGGGGAAGCTGCAGCAGCAACTACACAAGGGCGAATACGACCATTTCAAGTACGCGCCGATATTCGAGAGCGACTTCATCCAGGTCACGAAGAGGGGAGAAGCGATTGACGTGCACAACTGGGGCGGCCTGGTGACCATGGGCATCACATCCACCAGCCCCGTCCTCCCGCTCCCAGACATCATGCTGCTGGCCCAACGGGCCACCGGCTGTGAAAAGCACGCCGAGCGCAGCCAGGCCACCAAGGGCAAGAGCCACAAGGCTGCAAAGACCTTAGAGCTCACCAGGCTCCTTCCCTTGGAGTTCGTGAGGATCTCCACTCACAATCGTGAGAAAGAGCAGCTGCGCGTGAAGCTTGCCACTGGCCGCTGCTTCTACCTGCAGCTGTGTCCCCCTCTGGACGTGCGGGAAGACCTCTTCGCCGAGTGGGAACAGCTGATTTACCTCCTGCGACCACCAGTGGACAGTGAAAGCAACACCTATGCCGTTCCCGTCTGGGACATGCCCTGCATGCCTGTGTTCGAGGAGGAGCAGGACGGGAGGAGACCGGCCGTGGAGGATTTCCAAGGAAAGGGGCATCAGGACCAGGTGAACGTCAGCAGCCTGCACACGTGCCCTGAGGTGGCCGGGGCCACGCCTGCAGCTTTTGCTGGGGGGCACGGAATCCAACTGGACTCCCACAAGCCCGATACCATGCCCGATGTGGCCACTGCGGAAGCAAAACCTACTACAGAGCTCGACAAAGCGGCAGCATCGCAGTCAACGAGAAAGGTGGAGACAGCAGGGGTGGCAGGAGGCACCGCAGCGGGTGCTTTGAGCACGGCAGTGATCAAGTCTCCTGCCACTGAAGAGCGGAGCACGGCCGTAGCAGCCACAGCCAGCGACGGGCCCGGAGGAAGCAAAACCAACAGAGCCACTGGGGACACTGCCACAACATCCCTGAGGAGCGGGAAAACGGCCTTGGCAGGTGCTGAGAACAATTCAGAGTATGCTTCCAGCACGTCCACCAGCCTCTCACCAGGGGCCGGCATGACTGTGGTCGGAGCAGAACCTACCAGCAAGACTGTCAAAGCAAGAGCCGACAAGGACGATGAGGGGACCCTCGTCTCAAGCTTGCCACAGGAAGGCAAAGTGAGCGAACAGGATGGCAGCTCACAGAGAGTGTCCCAGGCCCGCAAGGGAAGAAGGGAGAGGAGGGAGCACTGGGGAGAGGACAGAGCTCTGACGAGCCCCAAGCTCTGCAGTTCCGTGGAAAGCCACCACAAGGCAGCGGGGAGCAAGACAATCCCCAAAGCAGCTGGCCCGTGCTCAGGCGGCCGCAGAGCCACTAGAGAGGACCAAAAGGCCAAAGGCCACGGCAGCCCGGGGGGCAGCGAGCAGGGCGCTGCTCCCAAAGGCATCAGCCGTGCTCCTATCACCAGTGAGTCCAAGACCTCGCACAAATCGGGCAGGAGCTTATCTCCAGTGCGTTCAGGTCCCACCACCAACATACTCAGCAGGATCAGCTCTTTCTTCAGGAATGTGAGAGCCAGACTTACAAAAAAGACAGTGGCCTCATCACGAAATAAACATGGGAGCATCCTGGCGGAGCCAGTGGAAGGGACCCGAGTGGAGGCCATGACAGAGAGTGGCCAGGGCCTGGAAATCACCGGTGTGACATCTGAGACCATGGAGCCAGTGACCGTTGAAGCCCATCAATAGGACCTAGAGCTGGGAGCTGCAAAGGGGACCAGGGCTCTGGGAAATACCCCTGGAGAGCCCATTTCAGCTTCCTTACTGCAATTTAAATAAAAAAACATACAGTCTGAGAACGCAGGCAGTGTTTTATCTGAATTTCTAGGTCCCGAAGCCCAGCCGTAGCCTCACAGTGGATTCTGTGATGTCAGCTGTGCCACAGTCTGAGACCCAGTGTCCAGGCAAGGGCAGCCCCACCTCACACGCATGCTCAGCACCAACAGCACTGCTCCATCTGGCTTCCACTCCTTTCTGGCTTTGCCCCCCAGGGCCATGGCTCAAAGTCAGACTATGGTCTTGGAAGCTCTCCTTCACTCTCCCGCTATTTTTTTTTTTTTTTTTTTTTTTTTGCGGTACGCGGGCCACTCACTGTTGTGGCCTCTCCCGTCACGGAGCACAGGCTCCGGACACGCAGGCCCAGCGGCCATGGCTCACGGGCCCAGCCGCTCCGCAGCCTGTGGGATCATCCAGGACCGGGGCACGAACTCATGTTCCCTGCATCCTCAGGTGGACTCTCAACCACTGCGCCAGCAGGGAATCCCCCCCCCTATTCTTTTTATAAACGCTTATTCCCCCTGAAGGTCTGTAAACAGAGCCAGAACAGGACTCATGTCCCCTCGTGCTATTGAGTGGACAGAAATAAGGGCGGCAGTATTAGCTAGCAATCAGAACAGCAAGCACTCTCATCTAGACTTAGCCGTTCCCTGCCCAGGTATATACCCTGGAGAATCACACATGGTCTAAGAAACAACTCTGAGAATGTTTAGAGCAAAAATAACTTAACAGCACAACACGGGCAACAGCCCAAATTTCCATCAGCAGAATTCATACAGCAGGATAGGATGAGATTGGAATATTCAATACTGAAAAATAAATGAGCTACACACATTAGCATAGATCAACTTCTCATGGTTGTTAAAAACATCAGAAGAATGGGATACAGTTCCACTCATGGAACCATTCTGAAACAAGCTCAAACAACGGATTGCATAGGGTCCATGTTTAAAAAAACGGTAGCTAAACCTGAGGGAAGAGTCAACGCAAAATGGAGGACAGTTTTCTCTAGGGTGGAAAGGCTAAGTCAAGGAGGTTGACACAAGGCTGTTACTGCTGCTGGGAATTGTTCTGTCTCTGAAGCAAGATGGTAGGTACACAGGTGTTGTAGTTTTCACATTTTACTAACTCTGAAATCAGGATGGTCCTACAATCACCGTGGCAGTTGTGATGAGGTTATTGGCCAATGCCTTTCTCTTTTAATCACTTGTATTTATGCACAAAAATGATGTCAGAAAGGCTTGGCATCTTTAAAGGACATTTATTTAAGGTAAAGTACAAGAACTCTTGTTTGGTTATTAGGAAAAGAAGGAACGATATGCCCATTTTACAGATGAGAACACTGAGGCTCAGAGAAGGTAACCTGCTGCAGTCGCACAATGGGATCTTTGCAGAACAGTGATCCACCAGCCCACTTCTCTATGCAAAGCCCTGTCTGTAGTATGCGAAGGAAGCAAGCAAACAAGCCTGAGCTAGGACCAGCACAAGAACCCGCGGCACCACCATCCTTACCATCATGTTCCAACACTACAGAGATGAGCATCAATTTTACTAGATTGAGGGGAGGGAGGGGTGGGGGCCGGGAGCCGGTTTTCGAACTTCAGTGAGCTCACAGCTCTTAGCTGGCCTTATCTCGAGAGCATCCAGTCCACCCTTGAGCTGTGTCTGGCTCCCAGGCTTCTACCTCTAGCCTCTGCCATGACCCGGGCTGCGGCCAGAAACAGGCTCCCACCTGGAATTCCAGCGTTCACTCCTGGAACGTCCAGCATCCAGTCCTCCTCCAGCCACTAATTCAACTTTTGAATGCCCTGCTCACAAGGGTTTCTCCACACCAAATCTGCAGGAACTTTTTTCTTCTGGGGCTCCAAAACCAAATCCTTAAACCTCACATGAGGGAGAGTATTTGTTAGGTCAGAGCATCCTTGTTGATTGGACCTCCAGTTTGTGACTTCCACAGACCTCATCACGGGAGGCTGGGGAGAGGTCTCTTCTGTTGGTGGACGGAATGGTGGGCACTTGGTGGGGAGCACTGATGAGAAAGGGAGCCAGCCCAAGACCTACACATATGCACTGTTTCCCCTGGCCAAACAAGGTTCCTGACCCCAGAATTAACCCAGAGTTTCCCAGAAGACTAGGAGCTGCAGGGAGCCGCAATTAATGCTTTACTCTCCACCAGCTTTTCCTTGGACCCAAGGAGGAGAAATTACAAAAAGATCACATCACACTCCTTTGATCTGATGATTTCCACACAGGCAAGTGCAGGGAAACACTAGTCTGAAGGAAGAAAATGCATTAAAAACACGTGCACAGGGACTTCCCTGGTGGCGCAGTGGTTAAGAATCCGCCTGCCGACGCAGGGAACCCGGGTTCGAGCCCTGGTCCAGGAAGATCCCACACGCCACGGAGCAACTAAGCCCGTGCGCCACAACTACTGAGCCTGTGCTCTAGAGCCCGCGAGCCACAACTACCGAAGCCCGCACGCCTAGAGCCCGTGCTCCCCAACAAGAGAAGCCAAAAATAAATAATAAAATAAATTTACGGGAAAAACAACACGTGCATAGCCCTTAGCTGTTTATAAAGTTCTTGAATGTGTGTGCCCCCTTCTGATTCTCACGTCTTTCCACATTGCGGATAAGCAAGTGGAAGTTCAGAGCATTTGAAGGACTTGCTCAAGGTGGCAGGTGATGGTGCAGAGAGGGAGCTACCTCGGTGCAACAACTTTCAGACAGTGTGCCACCCCGGTCCCGCACAGAGGTACACAGATGGTGGAGGAGACAGGACAGCACGAGTCATGATCACAACTCTGAGTGACAAATACAATGAGAGACGTGTGTTTGGGGACTGGATCTATTCAGAGGAGGGGGTCTGGGGCATGGGAAGGAGTTCTGGGTTAGGGAAGGCTTCACAGGGGAACTGGCACTCACCATCGTCCACGTTTACTGAGATTTTATGAAAGGACAGACTAAGGACCGCCACTGCCAACTCTGCCCTATTCGATACAATTAAACCATGAGCTTAAATGGTTCAAATTGATCCCATCGTCTTACATTGCTATAGATTTCATCCAGTAGCTGAATTTGGGGGAGGAAAAGAAAAAGGACCCACACAAAACTTTCCCACTTGAAGACATTTTTATTTTGGTAACGCACCTGAGTCCCTGGCAGGATGGGCCTGACCTCCGCGGGGGCAATGGGGTGTTTGGGAGAGGATGGGGGCCCTGCCCTGAGGGGGCAGCTGGGGGATGAGGCAAAGGGCTCTGTGACAGTGATAGGTCACAAAGGGCTTTGTGAAAGGGCCTCAGAGGATAAATAGGCTGTGCCAGGGGGTTAGGCTGACAAAGTGGTTACTTCTCTCAGTAGGACGGAAGTTCACCACAGCCTCTTGGGGAGATAAAAACCCAGAAGCAGAAGTGAGGTGAGGCGGAGGGGGAGCCCACCGTACCTCTCGACACACTTGAAGAGATTCAGCCTGGGCTCCAGGCACCCTACAGCGTCCCAACTGTGATCATCTGTGCCCCTACCCACACCCCTGCCTCTGGGAGACCCGGAGGCAAACGTGGGGGCCTGTGGGGCGGGCTTGGAAGACCTGCAACGGGGCCGCCTGTGTGACGCAGGAGCATCGCAGCTCACTCTTCTGCCAGTGAGGCCGAGGGAGGGAAGAGCCAGGGAGCCGCCTTAACCGCACTGCCTGTCGTGATCAAAGACAGCCATGAGTGGGGACTCTCTGCTCCCGTATCACACGGCCCGGAGCAGCACCTGGGTGGACCTGTTCAACACCACCACGGGGAAGCTGCAGCAGCAACTACACAAGGGCGAATACGACCATTTCAAGTACGCGCCGATATTCGAGAGCGACTTCATCCAGGTCACGAAGAGGGGAGAAGCGATTGACGTGCACAACTGGGGCGGCCTGGTGACCATGGGCATCACATCCACCAGCCCCGTCCTCCCGCTCCCAGACATCATGCTGCTGGCCCAACGGGCCACCGGCTGTGAAAAGCACGCCGAGCGCAGCCAGGCCACCAAGGGCAAGAGCCACAAGGCTGCAAAGACCTTAGAGCTCACCAGGCTCCTTCCCTTGGAGTTCGTGAGGATCTCCACTCACAATCGTGAGAAAGAGCAGCTGCGCGTGAAGCTTGCCACTGGCCGCTGCTTCTACCTGCAGCTGTGTCCCCCTCTGGACGTGCGGGAAGACCTCTTCGCCGAGTGGGAACAGCTGATTTACCTCCTGCGACCACCAGTGGACAGTGAAAGCAACACCTATGCCGTTCCCGTCTGGGACATGCCCTGCATGCCTGTGTTCGAGGAGGAGCAGGACGGGAGGAGCCCGGCCGTGGAGGATTTCCAAGGAAAGGGGCATCAGGACCAGGTGAACGTCAGCAGCCTGCACACGTGCCCTGAGGTGGCCGGGGCCACGCCTGCAGCTTTTGCTGGGGGGCACGGAATCCAACTGGACTCCCACAAGCCCGATACCATGCCCGATGTGGCCACTGCGGAAGCAAAACCTACTACAGAGCTCGACAAAGCGGCAGCATCGCAGTCAACGAGAAAGGTGGAGACAGCAGGGGTGGCAGGAGGCACCGCAGCGGGTGCTTTGAGCACGGCAGTGATCAAGTCTCCTGCCACTGAAGAGCGGAGCACGGCCGTAGCAGCCACAGCCAGCGACGGGCCCGGAGGAAGCAAAACCAACAGAGCCACTGGGGACACTGCCACAACATCCCTGAGGAGCGGGAAAACGGCCTTGGCAGGTGCTGAGAACAATTCAGAGTATGCTTCCAGCACGTCCACCAGCCTCTCACCAGGGGCCGGCATGACTGTGGTCGGAGCAGAACCTACCAGCAAGACTGTCAAAGCAAGAGCCGACAAGGACGATGAGGGGACCCTCGTCTCAAGCTTGCCACAGGAAGGCAAAGTGAGCGAACAGGATGGCAGCTCACAGAGAGTGTCCCAGGCCCGCAAGGGAAGAAGGGAGAGGAGGGAGCACTGGGGAGAGGACAGAGCTCTGACGAGCCCCAAGCTCTGCAGTTCCGTGGAAAGCCACCACAAGGCAGCGGGGAGCAAGACAATCCCCAAAGCAGCTGGCCCGTGCTCAGGCGGCCGCAGAGCCACTAGAGAGGACCAAAAGGCCAAAGGCCACGGCAGCCCGGGGGGCAGCGAGCAGGGCGCTGCTCCCAAAGGCATCAGCCGTGCTCCTATCACCAGTGAGTCCAAGACCTCGCACAAATCGGGCAGGAGCTTATCTCCAGTGCGTTCAGGTCCCACCACCAACATACTCAGCAGGATCAGCTCTTTCTTCAGGAATGTGAGAGCCAGACTTACAAAAAAGACAGTGGCCTCATCACGAAATAAACATGGGAGCATCCTGGCGGAGCCAGTGGAAGGGACCCGAGTGGAGGCCATGACAGAGAGTGGCCAGGGCCTGGAAATCACCGGTGTGACATCTGAGACCATGGAGCCAGTGACCGTTGAAGCCCATCAATAGGACCTAGAGCTGGGAGCTGCAAAGGGGACCAGGGCTCTGGGAAATACCCCTGGAGAGCCCATTTCAGCTTCCTTACTGCAATTTAAATAAAAAAACATACAGTCTGAGAACGCAGGCAGTGTTTTATCTGAATTTCTAGGTCCCGAAGCCCAGCCGTAGCCTCACAGTGGATTCTGTGATGTCAGCTGTGCCACAGTCTGAGACCCAGTGTCCAGGCAAGGGCAGCCCCACCTCACACGCATGCTCAGCACCAACAGCACTGCTCCATCTGGCTTCCACTCCTTTCTGGCTTTGCCCCCCAGGGCCATGGCTCAAAGTCAGACTATGGTCTTGGAAGCTCTCCTTCACTCTCCCGCTATTTTTTTTTTTTTTTTTTTTTTTTTGCGGTACGCGGGCCACTCACTGTTGTGGCCTCTCCCGTCACGGAGCACAGGCTCCGGACACGCAGGCCCAGCGGCCATGGCTCACGGGCCCAGCCGCTCCGCAGCCTGTGGGATCATCCAGGACCGGGGCACGAACTCATGTTCCCTGCATCCTCAGGTGGACTCTCAACCACTGCGCCAGCAGGGAATCCCCCCCCCTATTCTTTTTATAAACGCTTATTCCCCCTGAAGGTCTGTAAACAGAGCCAGAACAGGACTCATGTCCCCTCGTGCTATTGAGTGGACAGAAATAAGGGCGGCAGTATTAGCTAGCAATCAGAACAGCAAGCACTCTCATCTAGACTTAGCCGTTCCCTGCCCAGGTATATACCCTGGAGAATCACACATGGTCTAAGAAACAACTCTGAGAATGTTTAGAGCAAAAATAACTTAACAGCACAACACGGGCAACAGCCCAAATTTCCATCAGCAGAATTCATACAGCAGGATAGGATGAGATTGGAATATTCAATACTGAAAAATAAATGAGCTACACACATTAGCATAGATCAACTTCTCATGGTTGTTAAAAACATCAGAAGAATGGGATACAGTTCCACTCATGGAACCATTCTGAAACAAGCTCAAACAACGGATTGCATAGGGTCCATGTTTAAAAAAACGGTAGCTAAACCTGAGGGAAGAGTCAACGCAAAATGGAGGACAGTTTTCTCTAGGGTGGAAAGGCTAAGTCAAGGAGGTTGACACAAGGCTGTTACTGCTGCTGGGAATTGTTCTGTCTCTGAAGCAAGATGGTAGGTACACAGGTGTTGTAGTTTTCACATTTTACTAACTCTGAAATCAGGATGGTCCTACAATCACCGTGGCAGTTGTGATGAGGTTATTGGCCAATGCCTTTCTCTTTTAATCACTTGTATTTATGCACAAAAATGATGTCAGAAAGGCTTGGCATCTTTAAAGGACATTTATTTAAGGTAAAGTACAAGAACTCTTGTTTGGTTATTAGGAAAAGAAGGAACGATATGCCCATTTTACAGATGAGAACACTGAGGCTCAGAGAAGGTAACCTGCTGCAGTCGCACAATGGGATCTTTGCAGAACAGTGATCCACCAGCCCACTTCTCTATGCAAAGCCCTGTCTGTAGTATGCGAAGGAAGCAAGCAAACAAGCCTGAGCTAGGACCAGCACAAGAACCCGCGGCACCACCATCCTTACCATCATGTTCCAACACTACAGAGATGAGCATCAATTTTACTAGATTGAGGGGAGGGAGGGGTGGGGGCCGGGAGCCGGTTTTCGAACTTCAGTGAGCTCACAGCTCTTAGCTGGCCTTATCTCGAGAGCATCCAGTCCACCCTTGAGCTGTGTCTGGCTCCCAGGCTTCTACCTCTAGCCTCTGCCATGACCCGGGCTGCGGCCAGAAACAGGCTCCCACCTGGAATTCCAGCGTTCACTCCTGGAACGTCCAGCATCCAGTCCTCCTCCAGCCACTAATTCAACTTTTGAATGCCCTGCTCACAAGGGTTTCTCCACACCAAATCTGCAGGAACTTTTTTCTTCTGGGGCTCCAAAACCAAATCCTTAAACCTCACATGAGGGAGAGTATTTGTTAGGTCAGAGCATCCTTGTTGATTGGACCTCCAGTTTGTGACTTCCACAGACCTCATCACGGGAGGCTGGGGAGAGGTCTCTTCTGTTGGTGGACGGAATGGTGGGCACTTGGTGGGGAGCACTGATGAGAAAGGGAGCCAGCCCAAGACCTACACATATGCACTGTTTCCCCTGGCCAAACAAGGTTCCTGACCCCAGAATTAACCCAGAGTTTCCCAGAAGACTAGGAGCTGCAGGGAGCCGCAATTAATGCTTTACTCTCCACCAGCTTTTCCTTGGACCCAAGGAGGAGAAATTACAAAAAGATCACATCACACTCCTTTGATCTGATGATTTCCACACAGGCAAGTGCAGGGAAACACTAGTCTGAAGGAAGAAAATGCATTAAAAACACGTGCACAGGGACTTCCCTGGTGGCGCAGTGGTTAAGAATCCGCCTGCCGACGCAGGGAACCCGGGTTCGAGCCCTGGTCCAGGAAGATCCCACACGCCACGGAGCAACTAAGCCCGTGCGCCACAACTACTGAGCCTGTGCTCTAGAGCCCGCGAGCCACAACTACCGAAGCCCGCACGCCTAGAGCCCGTGCTCCCCAACAAGAGAAGCCAAAAATAAATAATAAAATAAATTTACGGGAAAAACAACACGTGCATAGCCCTTAGCTGTTTATAAAGTTCTTGAATGTGTGTGCCCCCTTCTGATTCTCACGTCTTTCCACATTGCGGATAAGCAAGTGGAAGTTCAGAGCATTTGAAGGACTTGCTCAAGGTGGCAGGTGATGGTGCAGAGAGGGAGCTACCTCGGTGCAACAACTTTCAGACAGTGTGCCACCCCGGTCCCGCACAGAGGTACACAGATGGTGGAGGAGACAGGACAGCACGAGTCATGATCACAACTCTGAGTGACAAATACAATGAGAGACGTGTGTTTGGGGACTGGATCTATTCAGAGGAGGGGGTCTGGGGCATGGGAAGGAGTTCTGGGTTAGGGAAGGCTTCACAGGGGAACTGGCACTCACCATCGTCCACGTTTACTGAGATTTTATGAAAGGACAGACTAAGGACCGCCACTGCCAACTCTGCCCTATTCGATACAATTAAACCATGAGCTTAAATGGTTCAAATTGATCCCATCGTCTTACATTGCTATAGATTTCATCCAGTAGCTGAATTTGGGGGAGGAAAAGAAAAAGGACCCACACAAAACTTTCCCACTTGAAGACATTTTTATTTTGGTAACGCACCTGAGTCCCTGGCAGGATGGGCCTGACCTCCGCGGGGGCAATGGGGTGTTTGGGAGAGGATGGGGGCCCTGCCCTGAGGGGGCAGCTGGGGGATGAGGCAAAGGGCTCTGTGACAGTGATAGGTCACAAAGGGCTTTGTGAAAGGGCCTCAGAGGATAAATAGGCTGTGCCAGGGGGTTAGGCTGACAAAGTGGTTACTTCTCTCAGTAGGACGGAAGTTCACCACAGCCTCTTGGGGAGATAAAAACCCAGAAGCAGAAGTGAGGTGAGGCGGAGGGGGAGCCTACCGTACCTCTCGACACACTTGAAGAGATTCAGCCTGGGCTCCAGGCACCCTACAGCGTCCCAACTGTGATCATCTGTGCCCCTACCCACACCCCTGCCTCTGGGAGACCCGGAGGCAAACGTGGGGGCCTGTGGGGCGGGCTTGGAAGACCTGCAACGGGGCCGCCTGTGTGACGCAGGAGCATCGCAGCTCACTCTTCTGCCAGTGAGGCCGAGGGAGGGAAGAGCCAGGGAGCCGCCTTAACCGCACTGCCTGTCGTGATCAAAGACAGCCATGAGTGGGGACTCTCTGCTCCCGTATCACACGGCCCGGAGCAGCACCTGGGTGGACCTGTTCAACACCACCACGGGGAAGCTGCAGCAGCAACTACACAAGGGCGAATACGACCATTTCAAGTACGCGCCGATATTCGAGAGCGACTTCATCCAGGTCACGAAGAGGGGAGAAGCGATTGACGTGCACAACTGGGGCGGCCTGGTGACCATGGGCATCACATCCACCAGCCCCGTCCTCCCGCTCCCAGACATCATGCTGCTGGCCCAACGGGCCACCGGCTGTGAAAAGCACGCCGAGCGCAGCCAGGCCACCAAGGGCAAGAGCCACAAGGCTGCAAAGACCTTAGAGCTCACCAGGCTCCTTCCCTTGGAGTTCGTGAGGATCTCCACTCACAATCGTGAGAAAGAGCAGCTGCGCGTGAAGCTTGCCACTGGCCGCTGCTTCTACCTGCAGCTGTGTCCCCCTCTGGACGTGCGGGAAGACCTCTTCGCCGAGTGGGAACAGCTGATTTACCTCCTGCGACCACCAGTGGACAGTGAAAGCAACACCTATGCCGTTCCCGTCTGGGACATGCCCTGCATGCCTGTGTTCGAGGAGGAGCAGGACGGGAGGAGCCCGGCCGTGGAGGATTTCCAAGGAAAGGGGCATCAGGACCAGGTGAACGTCAGCAGCCTGCACACGTGCCCTGAGGTGGCCGGGGCCACGCCTGCAGCTTTTGCTGGGGGGCACGGAATCCAACTGGACTCCCACAAGCCCGATACCATGCCCGATGTGGCCACTGCGGAAGCAAAACCTACTACAGAGCTCTACAAAGCGGCAGCATCGCAGTCAACGAGAAAGGTGGAGACAGCAGGGGTGGCAGGAGGCACCGCAGCGGGTGCTTTGAGCACGGCAGTGATCAAGTCTCCTGCCACTGAAGAGCGGAGCACGGCCGTAGCAGCCACAGCCAGCGACGGGCCCGGAGGAAGCAAAACCAACAGAGCCACTGGGGACACTGCCACAACATCCCTGAGGAGCGGGAAAACGGCCTTGGCAGGTGCTGAGAACAATTCAGAGTATGCTTCCAGCACGTCCACCAGCCTCTCACCAGGGGCCGGCATGACTGTGGTCGGAGCAGAACCTACCAGCAAGACTGTCAAAGCAAGAGCCGACAAGGACGATGAGGGGACCCTCGTCTCAAGCTTGCCACAGGAAGGCAAAGTGAGCGAACAGGATGGCAGCTCACAGAGAGTGTCCCAGGCCCGCAAGGGAAGAAGGGAGAGGAGGGAGCACTGGGGAGAGGACAGAGCTCTGACGAGCCCCAAGCTCTGCAGTTCCGTGGAAAGCCACCACAAGGCAGCGGGGAGCAAGACAATCCCCAAAGCAGCTGGCCCGTGCTCAGGCGGCCGCAGAGCCACTAGAGAGGACCAAAAGGCCAAAGGCCACGGCAGCCCGGGGGGCAGCGAGCAGGGCGCTGCTCCCAAAGGCATCAGCCGTGCTCCTATCACCAGTGAGTCCAAGACCTCGCACAAATCGGGCAGGAGCTTATCTCCAGTGCGTTCAGGTCCCACCACCAACATACTCAGCAGGATCAGCTCTTTCTTCAGGAATGTGAGAGCCAGACTTACAAAAAAGACAGTGGCCTCATCACGAAATAAACATGGGAGCATCCTGGCGGAGCCAGTGGAAGGGACCCGAGTGGAGGCCATGACAGAGAGTGGCCAGGGCCTGGAAATCACCGGTGTGACATCTGAGACCATGGAGCCAGTGACCGTTGAAGCCCATCAATAGGACCTAGAGCTGGGAGCTGCAAAGGGGACCAGGGCTCTGGGAAATACCCCTGGAGAGCCCATTTCAGCTTCCTTACTGCAATTTAAATAAAAAAACATACAGTCTGAGAACGCAGGCAGTGTTTTATCTGAATTTCTAGGTCCCGAAGCCCAGCCGTAGCCTCACAGTGGATTCTGTGATGTCAGCTGTGCCACAGTCTGAGACCCAGTGTCCAGGCAAGGGCAGCCCCACCTCACACGCATGCTCAGCACCAACAGCACTGCTCCATCTGGCTTCCACTCCTTTCTGGCTTTGCCCCCCAGGGCCATGGCTCAAAGTCAGACTATGGTCTTGGAAGCTCTCCTTCACTCTCCCGCTATTTTTTTTTTTTTTTTTTTTTTTTTGCGGTACGCGGGCCACTCACTGTTGTGGCCTCTCCCGTCACGGAGCACAGGCTCCGGACACGCAGGCCCAGCGGCCATGGCTCACGGGCCCAGCCGCTCCGCAGCCTGTGGGATCATCCAGGACCGGGGCACGAACTCATGTTCCCTGCATCCTCAGGTGGACTCTCAACCACTGCGCCAGCAGGGAATCCCCCCCCCTATTCTTTTTATAAACGCTTATTCCCCCTGAAGGTCTGTAAACAGAGCCAGAACAGGACTCATGTCCCCTCGTGCTATTGAGTGGACAGAAATAAGGGCGGCAGTATTAGCTAGCAATCAGAACAGCAAGCACTCTCATCTAGACTTAGCCGTTCCCTGCCCAGGTATATACCCTGGAGAATCACACATGGTCTAAGAAACAACTCTGAGAATGTTTAGAGCAAAAATAACTTAACAGCACAACACGGGCAACAGCCCAAATTTCCATCAGCAGAATTCATACAGCAGGATAGGATGAGATTGGAATATTCAATACTGAAAAATAAATGAGCTACACACATTAGCATAGATCAACTTCTCATGGTTGTTAAAAACATCAGAAGAATGGGATACAGTTCCACTCATGGAACCATTCTGAAACAAGCTCAAACAACGGATTGCATAGGGTCCATGTTTAAAAAAACGGTAGCTAAACCTGAGGGAAGAGTCAACGCAAAATGGAGGACAGTTTTCTCTAGGGTGGAAAGGCTAAGTCAAGGAGGTTGACACAAGGCTGTTACTGCTGCTGGGAATTGTTCTGTCTCTGAAGCAAGATGGTAGGTACACAGGTGTTGTAGTTTTCACATTTTACTAACTCTGAAATCAGGATGGTCCTACAATCACCGTGGCAGTTGTGATGAGGTTATTGGCCAATGCCTTTCTCTTTTAATCACTTGTATTTATGCACAAAAATGATGTCAGAAAGGCTTGGCATCTTTAAAGGACATTTATTTAAGGTAAAGTACAAGAACTCTTGTTTGGTTATTAGGAAAAGAAGGAACGATATGCCCATTTTACAGATGAGAACACTGAGGCTCAGAGAAGGTAACCTGCTGCAGTCGCACAATGGGATCTTTGCAGAACAGTGATCCACCAGCCCACTTCTCTATGCAAAGCCCTGTCTGTAGTATGCGAAGGAAGCAAGCAAACAAGCCTGAGCTAGGACCAGCACAAGAACCCGCGGCACCACCATCCTTACCATCATGTTCCAACACTACAGAGATGAGCATCAATTTTACTAGATTGAGGGGAGGGAGGGGTGGGGGCCGGGAGCCGGTTTTCGAACTTCAGTGAGCTCACAGCTCTTAGCTGGCCTTATCTCGAGAGCATCCAGTCCACCCTTGAGCTGTGTCTGGCTC
Source organism: Mesoplodon mirus (assembly GCF_964341445.2). NCBI lineage: Eukaryota > Metazoa > Chordata > Mammalia > Artiodactyla > Ziphiidae > Mesoplodon > Mesoplodon mirus. The sequence goes on along the minus strand of NW_028295808.1, from coordinate 836,739 downwards.
CCAGGCTTCTACCTCTAGCCTCTGCCATGACCCGGGCTGCGGCCAGAAACAGGCTCCCACCTGGAATTCCAGCGTTCACTCCTGGAACGTCCAGCATCCAGTCCTCCTCCAGCCACTAATTCAACTTTTGAATGCCCTGCTCACAAGGGTTTCTCCACACCAAATCTGCAGGAACTTTTTTCTTCTGGGGCTCCAAAACCAAATCCTTAAACCTCACATGAGGGAGAGTATTTGTTAGGTCAGAGCATCCTTGTTGATTGGACCTCCAGTTTGTGACTTCCACAGACCTCATCACGGGAGGCTGGGGAGAGGTCTCTTCTGTTGGTGGACGGAATGGTGGGCACTTGGTGGGGAGCACTGATGAGAAAGGGAGCCAGCCCAAGACCTACACATATGCACTGTTTCCCCTGGCCAAACAAGGTTCCTGACCCCAGAATTAACCCAGAGTTTCCCAGAAGACTAGGAGCTGCAGGGAGCCGCAATTAATGCTTTACTCTCCACCAGCTTTTCCTTGGACCCAAGGAGGAGAAATTACAAAAAGATCACATCACACTCCTTTGATCTGATGATTTCCACACAGGCAAGTGCAGGGAAACACTAGTCTGAAGGAAGAAAATGCATTAAAAACACGTGCACAGGGACTTCCCTGGTGGCGCAGTGGTTAAGAATCCGCCTGCCGACGCAGGGGACCCGGGTTCGAGCCCTGGTCCAGGAAGATCCCGCATGCCACGGAGCAACTAAGCCCGTGCGCCACAACTACTGAGCCTGTGCTCTAGAGCCCGCGAGCCACAACTACCGAAGCCCGCACGCCTAGAGCCCGTGCTCCCCAACAAGAGAAGCCAAAAATAAATAATAAAATAAATTTACGGGAAAAACAACACGTGCATAGCCCTTAGCTGTTTATAAAGTTCTTGAATGTGTGTGCCCCCTTCTGATTCTCACGTCTTTCCACATTGCGGATAAGCAAGCGGAAGTTCAGAGCATTTGAAGGACTTGCTCAAGGTGGCAGGTGATGGTGCAGAGAGGGAGCTACCTCGGTGCAACAACTTTCAGACAGTGTGCCACCCCGGTCCCGCACAGAGGTACACAGATGGTGGAGGAGACAGGACAGCACGAGTCATGATCACAACTCTGAGTGACAAATACAATGAGAGACGTGTGTTTGGGGACTGGATCTATTCAGAGGAGGGGGTCTGGGGCATGGGAAGGAGTTCTGGGTTAGGGAAGGCTTCACAGGGGAACTGGCACTCACCATCGTCCACGTTTACTGAGATTTTATGAAAGGACAGAGTAAGGACCGCCACTGCCAACTCTGCCCTATTCGATACAATTAAACCATGAGCTTAAATGGTTCAAATTGATCCCATCGTCTTACATTGCTATAGATTTCATCCAGTAGCTGAATTTGGGGGAGGAAAAGAAAAAGGACCCACACAAAACTTTCCCACTTAAAGACATTTTTATTTTGGTAACGCACCTGAGTCCCTGGCAGGATGGGCCTGTCCTCCACGGGGGCAATGGGGTGTTTGGGGGAGGATGGGGGCCCTGCCCTGGGGGGGCAGCTGGGGGATGAGGCAAAGGGCTCTGTGACAGTGATAGGTCACAAAGGGCTTTGTGACACTGATAGGTCACAAAGGGCATCAGAGGATAAATAGGCTGTGCCAGGTGGTTAGGCTGACAAAGTGGTTACTTCTCTCACTAGGATGGAAGTTCACCACAGCCTCTTGGGGACATAAAAACCCAGAAGCAGAAGTGAGGTGAGGTGGAGGGGGAGCCTACCGTACCTCTCGACACACTTGAAGAGATTCAGCCTGGGCTCCAGGCGCCCTACAGCGTCCCAACTGTGATCATCTGGGCCGCTACCCACACCCCTGCCTCTGGGAGACCCGGAGGCAAACGTGGGGGCCTGTGGGGCGGGCTTGGAAGACCTGCCACAGGGCCGCGTGTGTGACGCAGGAGCATCGCAGCTCGCTCATCTGCCAGTGAGGCCGAGGGAGGGAAGAGCCAGGGAGCCGCCTTAACCGCGCTGCCTGTCGTGATCAAAGACAGCCATGAGTGGGGACTCTCTGCTCCCGAATCACATGGCCCGGAGCAGCACCTGGGTGGACCTGTTCAACACCACCACGGGGAAGCTGCAGCAGCAACTGCACAAGGGCGAATACGACCATTTCAAGTACGCGCCGATATTCGAGAGCGACTTCATCCAGGTCACGAAGAGGGGAGAAGCGATTGACGTGCACAACTGGGGCGGCCTGGTGACCATGGGCATCACATCCACCAGCCCCGTCCTCCCGCCCCCAGACATCATGCTGCTGGCCCAACGGGCCACCGGCTGTGAAAAGCATGCCGAGTGCAGCCTGGCCACCAAGGGCAAGAGCCACAAGGCTGCAAAGACCTTAGAGCTCACCAGGCTCCTTCCCTTGGAATTCGTGAGGATCTCCACTCACAATCGTGAGAAACAACAGCTGCGCGTGAAGCTTGCCACTGGCCGCTGCTTCTACCTGCAGCTGTGTCCCCCTCTGGACGCGCGGGAAGACGTCTTCGCCGAGTGGGAACAGCTGATTTACCTCCTGCGACCACCAGTGGACAGTGAAAGCAACACCTATGCCGTTCCCGTCTGGAACATGCCCTGCATGCCTGTGTTTGAGGAGGAGCAGGACGGGAGGAGACCGGCCGTGGAGGATTTCCAAGGAAAGGGGCATCAGGACCAGGTGAACGTCAGCAGCCTGCACACGTGCCCTGAGGTGGCCGGGGCCACGCCTGCAGCTTTCGCTGGGGGGCACGGAATCCAACTGGACTCCCACAAGCCCGATACCATGCCCGATGTGGCCACTGCGAAAGCAAAACCTACTACAGGGCTCGACAAAGCGTCAGCATCGCAGTCAACGAGAAAGGTGGCGACAGCAGGGGTGGCAGGAGGCACCGCAGCGGGTGCTTTGAGCACGGCAGTGATCAAGTCTCCTGCCGCTGAAGAGCGGAACACGGCCATAGCAGCCACAGCCAGCGACGGGCCCGGAGGAAGCAAAACCAACAGAGCCACTGGGGACACTGCCACAACATACCTGAGGAGCGGGAAAACGGCCTTGGCAGGTGCTGAGAACAATTCAGAGTATGCTTCCAGCACGTCCACCAGCCTCTCCCCAGGGGCCGGCATGACTGTGGTCAGAGCAGAACCTACCAGCAAGACTGTCAAAGCAAGAGCCGACAAGGACGATGAGGGGACCCTCGTCTCAAGCTTGCCACAGGAAGGCAAAGTGAGCGAACAGGATGGCAGCTCACAGAGAGTGTCCCAGGCCCGCAAGGGAAGAAGGGAGAGGAGGGAGCACTGGGGAGAGGACAGAGCTCTGACGAGCCCCAAGCTCTGCAGTTCCGTGGAAAGCCACCACAAGGCAGCGGGGAGCAAGACAATCCCCAAAGCAGCTGGCCCGTGCTCAGGCGGCCGCAGAGCCACTAGAGAGGACCAAAAGGCCAAAGGCCACGGCAGCCTGGGGGGCAGCGAGCAGGGCGCTGCTCCCAAAGGCATCAGCCGTGCTCCTATCACCAGTGAGTCCAAGACCTCGCACAAATCGGGCAGGAGCTTATCTCCAGTGCGTTCAGGTCCCACCAACAACATACTCAGCAGGATCAGCTCTTTCTTCAGGAATGTGAGAGCCAGACTTACAAAAAAGACAGTGGCCTCATCACGAAATAAACATGGGAGCATCCTGGCGGAGCCAGTGGAAGGGACCCGAGTGGAGACCATGACAGAGAGTGGCCAGGGCCTGGAAATCACCGGTGTGACATCTGAGACCATGGAGCCAGTGACCGTTGAAGCCCATCAATAGGACCTAGAGCTGGGAGCTGCAAAGGGGACCAGGGCTCTGGGAAATACCCCTGGAGAGACCATTTCAGCTTCCTTACTGCAATTTAAATAAAAAAACATACAGTCTGAGAACGCAGGCAGTGTTTTGTCTGAATTTCTAGGTCCCGAAGCCCAGCCGTAGCCTCACAGTGGATTCTGTGATGTCAGCTGTGCCACAGTCTGAGACCCAGTGTCCAGGCAAGGGCAGCCCCACCTCACACGCATGCTCAGTGCCAACAGCACTGCTCCATCTGGCTTCCACTCCTTTCTGGCTTTGCCCCCCAGGGCCATGGCTCAAAGTCAGACTATGGTCTGGGAAGCTCTCCTTCACTCTCCCGCTATTCTTTATTTTTTTTTTTTTATTTTATTTTTTTTTTTGCGGTACGCGGGCCACTCACTGTTGTGGCCTCTCCCGTCACGGAGCACAGGGTCCGGACACGCAGGCCCAGCGGCCATGGCTCACGGGCCCAGCCGCTCCGCAGCCTGTGGGATCATCCAGGACCGGGGCACGAACTCATGTTCCCTGCATCCTCAGGTGGACTCTCAACCACTGCGCCAGCAGGGAATCCCCCCCCCCTATTCTTTTTATAAACGCTTATTCCCCCTGAAGGTCTGTAAACAGAGCCAGAACAGGACTCATGTCCCCTCGGGCTATTCAGTGGACAGAAATAAGGGCGGCAGTATTAGCTAGCAATCAGAACAGCAAGCACTCTCATCTAGACTTAGCCGTTCCCTGCCCAGGTATATACCCTGGAGAATCACACATGGTCTAAGAAACAACTCTGAGAATGTTTAGAGCAAAAATAACTTAACAGCACAACACGGGCAACAGCCCAAATTTCCATCAGCAGAATTCATACAGCAGGATAGGATGAGATTGGAATATTCAATAGTGAAAAATAAATGAGCTACACACATTAGCATAGATCAACTTCTCATGGTTGTTAAAAACATCAGAAGAATGGGATACAGTTCCACTCATGGAACCATTCTGAAACAAGCTCAAACAACGGATTGCATAGGGTCCATGTTTAAAAAAACGGTAGCTAAACCTGAGGGAAGAGTCAACGCAAAATGGAGGACAGTTTTCTCTAGGGTGGAAAGGCTAAGTCAAGGAGGTTGACACAAGGCTGTTACTGCTGCTGGGTATTGTTCTGTCTCTGAAGCAAGATGGTAGGTACACAGGTGTTGTAGTTTTCACATTTTACTAACTCTGAAATCAGGATGGTCCTACAATCACCGTGGCAGTTGTGATGAGGTTATTGGCCAATGCCTTTCTCTTTTAATCACTTGTATTTATGCACAAAAATGATGTCAGAAAGGCTTGGCATCTTTAAAGGACATTTATTTAAGGTAAAGTACAAGAACTTGTTTGGTTATTAGGAAAAGAAGGAACGATATGCCTATTTTACAGATGAGAACACTGAGGCTCAGAGAAGGTAACCTGCTGCAGTCGCACAATGGGATCTTTGCAGAACAGTGATCCACCAGCCCACTTCTCTATGCAAAGCCCTGTCTGTAGTATGCGAAGGAAGCAAGCAAACAAGCCTGAGCTAGGACCAGCACAAGAACCCGCGGCACCACCATCCTTACCATCATGTTCCAACACTACAGAGATGAGCATCAATTTTACTAGATTGAGGGGAGGGAGGGGTGGGGGCCGGGAGCCGGTTTTCGAACTTCAGTGAGCTCACAGCTCTTAGCTGGCCTTATCTCGAGAGCATCCAGTCCACCCTTGAGCTGTGTCTGGCTCCCAGGCTTCTACCTCTAGCCTCTGGCATGACCCGGGCTGCGGCCAGAAACAGGCTCCCACCTGGAATTCCAGCGTTCACTCCTGGAACGTCCAGCATCCAGTCCTCCTCCAGCCACTAATTCAACTTTTGAATGCCCTGCTCACAAGGGTTTCTCCACACCAAATCTGCAGGAACTTTTTTCTTCTGGGGCTCCAAAACCAAATCCTTAAACCTCACATGAGGGAGAGTATTTGTTAGGTCAGAGCATCCTTGTTGATTGGACCTCCAGTTTGTGACTTCCACAGACCTCATCACGGGAGGCTGGGGAGAGGTCTCTTCTGTTGGTGGACGGAATGGTGGGCACTTGGTGGGGAGCACTGATGAGAAAGGGAGCCAGCCCAAGACCTACACATATGCACTGTTTCCCCTGGCCAAACAAGGTTCCTGACCCCAGAATTAACCCAGAGTTTCCCAGAAGACTAGGAGCTGCAGGGAGCCGCAATTAATGCTTTACTCTCCACCAGCTTTTCCTTGGACCCAAGGAGGAGAAATTACAAAAAGATCACATCACACTCCTTTGATCTGATGATTTCCACACAGGCAAGTGCAGGGAAACACTAGTCTGAAGGAAGAAAATGCATTAAAAACACGTGCACAGGGACTTCCCTGGTGGCGCAGTGGTTAAGAATCCGCCTGCCGACGCAGGGGACCCGGGTTCGAGCCCTGGTCCAGGAAGATCCCACATGCCACGGAGCAACTAAGCCCGTGCGCCACAACTACTGAGCCTGTGCTCTAGAGCCCGCGAGCCACAACTACCGAAGCCCGCACGCCTAGAGCCCGTGCTCCCCAACAAGAGAAGCCAAAAATAAATAATAAAATAAATTTACGGGAAAAACAACACGTGCATAGCCCTTAGCTGTTTATAAAGTTCTTGAATGTGTGTGCCCCCTTCTGATTCTCACGTCTTTCCACATTGCGGATAAGCAAGCGGAAGTTCAGAGCATTTGAAGGACTTGCTCAAGGTGGCAGGTGATGGTGCAGAGAGGGAGCTACCTCGGTGCAACAACTTTCAGACAGTGTGCCACCCCGGTCCCGCACAGAGGTACACAGATGGTGGAGGAGACAGGACAGCACGAGTCATGATCACAACTGTGAGTGACAAATGCAATGAGAGACGTGTGTTTGGGGACTGGATCTATTCAGAGGAGGGGGTCTGGGGCATGGGAAGGAGTTCTGGGTTAGGGAAGGCTTCACAGGGGAACTGGCACTCACCATCGTCCACGTTTACTGAGATTTTATGAAAGGACAGACTAAGGACCGCCACTGCCAACTCTGCCCTATTCGATACAATTAAACCATGAGCTTAAATGGTTCAAATTGATCCCATCGTCTTACATTGCTATAGATTTCATCCAGTAGCTGAATTTGGGGGAGGAAAAGAAAAAGGACCCCCACAAAACTTTCCCACTTGAAGACATTTTTATTTTGGTAACGCACCTGAGTCCCTGGCAGGATGGGCCTGTCCTCCGCGGGGGCAATGGGGTGTTTGGGAGAGGATGGGGGCCCTGCCCTGAGGGGGCAGCTGGGGGATGAGGCAAAGGGCTCTGTGACAGTGATAGGTCACAAAGGGCTTTGTGAAAGGGCCTCAGAGGATAAATAGGCTGTGCCAGGGGGTTAGGCTGACAAAGTGGTTACTTCTCTCACTAGGACGGAAGTTCACCACAGCCTCTTGGGGAGATAAAAACCCAGAAGCAGAAGTGAGGTGAGGCGGAGGGGGAGCCTACCGTACCTCTCGACACACTTGAAGAGATTCAGCCTGGGCTCCAGGCACCCTACAGCGTCCCAACTGTGATCATCTGTGCCCCTACCCACACCCCTGCCTCTGGGAGACCCGGAGGCAAACGTGGGGGCCTGTGGGGCGGGCTTGGAAGACCTGCAACGGGGCCGCCTGTGTGACGCAGGAGCATCGCAGCTCGCTCTTCTGCCAGTGAGGCCGAGGGAGGGAAGAGCCAGGGAGCCGCCTTAACCGCGCTGCCTGTCGTGATCAAAGACAGCCATGAGTGGGGACTCTCTGCTCCCGTATCACACGGCCCGGAGCAGCACCTGGGTGGACCTGTTCAACACCACCACGGGGAAGCTGCAGCAGCAACTACACAAGGGCGAATACGACCATTTCAAGTATGCGCCGATATTCGAGAGCGACTTCATCCAGGTCACGAAGAGGGGAGAAGCGATTGACGTGCACAACTGGGGCGGCCTGGTGACCATGGGCATCACATCCACCAGCCCCGTCCTCCCGCTCCCAGACATCATGCTGCTGGCCCAACGGGCCACCGGCTGTGAAAAGCACGCCGAGCGCAGCCAGGCCACCAAGGGCAAGAGCCACAAGGCTGCAAAGACCTTAGAGCTCACCAGGCTCCTTCCCTTGGAGTTCGTGAGGATCTCCACTCACAATCGTGAGAAAGAGCAGCTGCGCGTGAAGCTTGCCACTGGCCGCTGCTTCTACCTGCAGCTGTGTCCCCCTCTGGACGCGCGGGAAGACCTCTTCGCCGAGTGGGAACAGCTGATTTACCTCCTGCGACCACCAGTGGACAGTGAAAGCAACACCTATGCCGTTCCCGTCTGGGACATGCCCTGCATGCCTGTGTTCGAGGAGGAGCAGGACGGGAGGAGCCCGGCCGTGGAGGATTTCCAAGGAAAGGGGCATCAGGACCAGGCGTCAGCAGCCTGCACACGTGCCCTGAGGTGGCCGGGGCAACGCCTGCAGCTTTTGCTGGGGGGCACGGAATCCAACTGGACTCCCACAAGCCCGATACCATGCCCGATGTGTCCACTGCGAAAGCAAAACCTACTACAGAGCTCGACAAAGCGTCAGCATCGCAGTCAACGACAAAGGTGGAGACAGCAGGGGTGGCAGGAGGCACCGCAGCGGGTGCTTTGAGCACGGCAGTGATCAAGTCTCCTGCCGCTGAAGAGCGGAGCACGGCCGTAGCAGCCACAGCCAGCGACGGGCCCGGAGGAAGCAAAACCAACAGAGCCACTGGGGACACTGCCACAACATCCCTGAGGAGCGGGAAAACGGCCTTGGCAGGTGCTGAGAACAATTCAGAGTATGCTTCCAGCACGTCCACCAGCCTCTCCCCAGGGGCCGGCATGACTGTGGTCGGAGCAGAACCTACCAGCAAGACCGTCAAAGCAAGAGCCGACAAGGACGATGAGGGGACCCTCGTCTCAAGCTTGCCACAGGAAGGCAAAGTGAGCGAACAGGATGGCAGCTCACAGAGAGTGTCCCAGGCCCGCAAGGGAAGAAGGGAGAGGAGGGAGCACTGGGGAGAGGACAGAGCTCTGACGAGCCCCAAGCTCTGCAGTTCCGTGGAAAGCCACCACAAGGCAGCGGGGAGCAAGACAATCCCCAAAGCAGCTGGCCCGTGCTCAGGCGGCCGCAGAGCCACTAGAGAGGACCAAAAGGCCAAAGGCCACGGCAGCCCGGGGGGCAGCGAGCAGGGCACTGCTCCCAAAGGCATCAGCCGTGCTCCTATCACCAGTGAGTCCAAGACCTCACACAAATCGGGCAGGAGCTTATCTCCAGCGCGTTCAGGTCCCACCACCAACATACTCAGCAGGATCAGCTCTTTCTTCAGGAATGTGAGAGCCAGACTTACAAAAAAGACAGTGGCCTCATCACGAAATAAACATGGGAGCATCCTGGCGGAGCCAGTGGAAGGGACCCGAGTGGAGGCCATGACAGAGACAGCAGAGAGTGGCCAGGGCCTGGAAATCACCGGTGTGACATCTGAGACCATGGAGCCAGTGACCGTTGAAGCCCATCAATAGGACCTAGAGCTGGGAGCTGCAAAGGGGACCAGGGCTCTGGGAAATACCCCTGGAGAGCCCATTTCAGCTTCCTTATTGCAATTTAAATAAAAAAAACATACAGTCTGAGAACGCAGGCAGTGTTTTGTCTGAATTTCTAGGTCCCGAAGCCCAGCCGTAGCTTCACAGTGGATTCTGTGATGTCAGCTGTGCCACAGTCTGAGACCCAGTGTCCAGGCAAGGGCAGCCCCACCTCACACGCATGCTCAGCGCCAACAGCACTGCTCCATCTGGCTTCCACTCCTTTCTGGCTTTGCCCCCCAGGGCCATGGCTCAAAGTCAGACTATGGTCTGGGAAGCTCTCCTTCACTATCCCGCTATTCATTTTTTTTTTTTTTTTTTGCGGTACGCGGGCCACTCACTGTTGTGGCCTCTCCCGTCACGGAGCACAGGGTCCGGACGCGCAGGCCCAGCGGCCATGGCTAACGGGCCCAGCCGCTCCGCGGCCTGTGGGATCTTCCAGGACCGGGGCACGAACTCATATTCCCTGCATCCTCAGGTGGACTCTCAACCACTGCGCCACCAGGGAATCCCTCCCCCTATTCTTTTTATAAATGCTTATTCCCCCTGAAGGTCTGTAAACAGAGCCAGAACAGGACTCATGTCCCCTCGGGCTATTCAGTGGACAGAAATAAGGGCGGCAGTATTAGCTAGCAATCAGAACAGCAAGCACTCTCATCTAGACTTAGCCGTTCCCTGCCCAGGTATATACCCTGGAGAAACACACATGGTCTAAGAAACAACTCTGAGAATGTTTAGAGCAAAAATAACTTAACAGCACAACACGGGCAACAGCCCAAATTTCCATCAGCAGAATTCATACAGCAGGATAGGATGAGATTGGAATATTCAATAGTGAAAAATAAATCAGCTACACACATTAGCATAGATCAACTTCTCATGGTTTTTAAAAACATCAAAAGAATGGGATACAGTTCCACTCATGGAACCATTCTGAAACAAGCTCAAACAACGGATTGCATAGGGTCCATGTTTAAAAAGATGGTAGCTAAACCTGAGGGAAAAGTAAACACAAAATGGAGGACAGTTTTCTCTAGGGTGGAAAGGCTAGGTCAAGGAGGTTGACACAAGGCTGTTAGTGCTGCTGGGAATTGTTCTGTCTCTGAAGCAAGATGGTAGGTACACAGGTGTTGTAGTTTTCACATTTTACTAACTCTGAAATCAGGATGGTCCTACAATCACCGTGGCAGTTGTGATGAAGTTATTGGCCAATGCCTTTCTCTTTTAATCACTTGTATTTATGCACAAAAATGATGTCAGAAAGGCTTGGCATCTTTAAAGGACATTTATTTAAGGTAAAGTACAAGAACACTTGTTTGGTTATTAGGAAAAGAAGGAACGATATGCCTATTTTACAGATGAGAACACTGAGGCTCAGAGAAGGTAACCTGCTGCAGTCGCACAATGGGATCTTTGCAGAACAGTGATCCACCAGCCCACTTCTCTATGCAAAGCCCTGTCTGTAGTATGCGAAGGAAGCAAGCAAACAAGCCTGAGCTAGGACCAGCACAAGAACCCGCGGCACCACCATTCTTACCATCATGTTCCAACACTACAGAGATGAGCATCAATTTTACTAGATTGAGGGGAGGGAGGGGTGGGGGCCGGGAGCCGGTTTTCGAACTTCAGTGAGCTCACAGCTCTTAGCTGGCCTTATCTCGAGAGCATCCAGTCCACCCTTGAGCTGTGTCTGGCTCCCAGGCTTCTACCTCTAGCCTCTGGCATGACCCGGGCTGCGGCCAGAAACAGGCTCCCACCTGGAATTCCAGCGTTCACTCCTGGAACGTCCAGCATCCAGTCCTCCTCCAGCCACTAATTCAACTTTTGAATGCCCTGCTCACAAGGGTTTCTCCACACCAAATCTGCAGGAACTTTTTTCTTCTGGGGCTCCAAAACCAAATCCTTAAACCTCACATGAGGGAGAGTATTTGTTAGGTCAGAGCATCCTTGTTGATTGGACCTCCAGTTTGTGACTTCCACAGACCTCATCACGGGAGGCTGGGGAGAGGTCTCTTCTGTTGGTGGACGGAATGGTGGGCACTTGGTGGGGAGCACTGATGAGAAAGGGAGCCAGCCCAAGACCTACACATATGCACTGTTTCCCCTGGCCAAACAAGGTTCCTGACCCCAGAATTAACCCAGAGTTTCCCAGAAGACTAGGAGCTGCAGGGAGCCGCAATTAATGCTTTACTCTCCACCAGCTTTTCCTTGGACCCAAGGAGGAGAAATTACAAAAAGATCACATCACACTCCTTTGATCTGATGATTTCCACACAGGCAAGTGCAGGGAAACACTAGTCTGAAGGAAGAAAATGCATTAAAAACACGTGCACAGGGACTTCCCTGGTGGCGCAGTGGTTAAGAATCCGCCTGCCGACGCAGGGAACCCGGGTTCGAGCCCTGGTCCAGGAAGATCCCACACGCCACGGAGCAACTAAGCCCGTGCGCCACAACTACTGAGCCTGTGCTCTAGAGCCCGCGAGCCACAACTACCGAAGCCCGCACGCCTAGAGCCCGTGCTCCCCAACAAGAGAAGCCAAAAATAAATAATAAAATAAATTTACGGGAAAAACAACACGTGCATAGCCCTTAGCTGTTTATAAAGTTCTTGAATGTGTGTGCCCCCTTCTGATTCTCACGTCTTTCCACATTGCGGATAAGCAAGTGGAAGTTCAGAGCATTTGAAGGACTTGCTCAAGGTGGCAGGTGATGGTGCAGAGAGGGAGCTACCTCGGTGCAACTACTTTCAGAGAGTGTGCCACCCCGGTCCCGCACAGAGGTACACAGATGGTGGAGGAGACAGGACAGCACGAGTCATGATCACAACTCTGAGTGACAAATACAATGAGAGACGTGTGTTTGGGGACTGGATCTATTCAGAGGAGGGGGTCTGGGGCATGGGAAGGAGTTCTGGGTTAGGGAAGGCTTCACAGGGGAACTGGCACTCACCATCGTCCACGTTTACTGAGATTTTATGAAAGGACAGACTAAGGACCGCCACTGCCAACTCTGCCCTATTCGATACAATTAAACCATGAGCTTAAATGGTTCAAATTGATCCCATCGTCTTACATTGCTATAGATTTCATCCAGTAGCTGAATTTGGGGGAGGAAAAGAAAAAGGACCCACACAAAACTTTCCCACTTGAAGATATTTTTATTTTGGTAACGCACCTGAGTCCCTGGCAGGATGGGCCTGACCTCCGCGGGGGCAATGGGGTGTTTGGGAGAGGATGGGGGCCCTGCCCTGAGGGGGCAGCTGGGGGATGAGGCAAAGGGCTCTGTGACAGTGATAGGTCACAAAGGGCTTTGTGAAAGGGCCTCAGAGGATAAATAGGCTGTGCCAGGGGGTTAGGCTGACAAAGTGGTTACTTCTCTCACTAGGACGGAAGTTCACCACAGCCTCTTGGGGAGATAAAAACCCAGAAGCAGAAGTGAGGTGAGGCGGAGGGGGAGCCTACCGTACCTCTCGACACACTTGAAGAGATTCAGCCTGGGCTCCAGGCACCCTACAGCGTCCCAACTGTGATCATCTGTGCCCCTACCCACACCCCTGCCTCTGGGAGACCCGGAGGCAAACGTGGGGGCCTGTGGGGCGGGCTTGGAAGACCTGCAACGGGGCCGCCTGTGTGACGCAGGAGCATCGCAGCTCACTCTTCTGCCAGTGAGGCCGAGGGAGGGAAGAGCCAGGGAGCCGCCTTAACCGCACTGCCTGTCGTGATCAAAGACAGCCATGAGTGGGGACTCTCTGCTCCCGTATCACACGGCCCGGAGCAGCACCTGGGTGGACCTGTTCAACACCACCACGGGGAAGCTGCAGCAGCAACTACACAAGGGCGAATACGACCATTTCAAGTACGCGCCGATATTCGAGAGCGACTTCATCCAGGTCACGAAGAGGGGAGAAGCGATTGACGTGCACAACTGGGGCGGCCTGGTGACCATGGGCATCACATCCACCAGCCCCGTCCTCCCGCTCCCAGACATCATGCTGCTGGCCCAACGGGCCACCGGCTGTGAAAAGCACGCCGAGCGCAGCCAGGCCACCAAGGGCAAGAGCCACAAGGCTGCAAAGACCTTAGAGCTCACCAGGCTCCTTCCCTTGGAGTTCGTGAGGATCTCCACTCACAATCGTGAGAAAGAGCAGCTGCGCGTGAAGCTTGCCACTGGCCGCTGCTTCTACCTGCAGCTGTGTCCCCCTCTGGACGTGCGGGAAGACCTCTTCGCCGAGTGGGAACAGCTGATTTACCTCCTGCGACCACCAGTGGACAGTGAAAGCAACACCTATGCCGTTCCCGTCTGGGACATGCCCTGCATGCCTGTGTTCGAGGAGGAGCAGGACGGGAGGAGCCCGGCCGTGGAGGATTTCCAAGGAAAGGGGCATCAGGACCAGGTGAACGTCAGCAGCCTGCACACGTGCCCTGAGGTGGCCGGGGCCACGCCTGCAGCTTTTGCTGGGGGGCACGGAATCCAACTGGACTCCCACAAGCCCGATACCATGCCCGATGTGGCCACTGCGGAAGCAAAACCTACTACAGAGCTCTACAAAGCGGCAGCATCGCAGTCAACGAGAAAGGTGGAGACAGCAGGGGTGGCAGGAGGCACCGCAGCGGGTGCTTTGAGCACGGCAGTGATCAAGTCTCCTGCCACTGAAGAGCGGAGCACGGCCGTAGCAGCCACAGCCAGCGACGGGCCCGGAGGAAGCAAAACCAACAGAGCCACTGGGGACACTGCCACAATATCCCTGAGGAGCGGGAAAACGGCCTTGGCAGGTGCTGAGAACAATTCAGAGTATGCTTCCAGCACGTCCACCAGCCTCTCACCAGGGGCCGGCATGACTGTGGTCGGAGCAGAACCTACCAGCAAGACTGTCAAAGCAAGAGCCGACAAGGACGATGAGGGGACCCTCGTCTCAAGCTTGCCACAGGAAGGCAAAGTGAGCGAACAGGATGGCAGCTCACAGAGAGTGTCCCAGGCCCGCAAGGGAAGAAGGGAGAGGAGGGAGCACTGGGGAGAGGACAGAGCTCTGACGAGCCCCAAGCTCTGCAGTTCCGTGGAAAGCCACCACAAGGCAGCGGGGAGCAAGACAATCCCCAAAGCAGCTGGCCCGTGCTCAGGCGGCCGCAGAGCCACTAGAGAGGACCAAAAGGCCAAAGGCCACGGCAGCCCGGGGGGCAGCGAGCAGGGCGCTGCTCCCAAAGGCATCAGCCGTGCTCCTATCACCAGTGAGTCCAAGACCTCGCACAAATCGGGCAGGAGCTTATCTCCAGTGCGTTCAGGTCCCACCACCAACATACTCAGCAGGATCAGCTCTTTCTTCAGGAATGTGAGAGCCAGACTTACAAAAAAGACAGTGGCCTCATCACGAAATAAACATGGGAGCATCCTGGCGGAGCCAGTGGAAGGGACCCGAGTGGAGGCCATGACAGAGAGTGGCCAGGGCCTGGAAATCACCGGTGTGACATCTGAGACCATGGAGCCAGTGACCGTTGAAGCTCATCAATAGGACCTAGAGCTGGGAGCTGCAAAGGGGACCAGGGCTCTGGGAAATACCCCTGGAGAGCCCATTTCAGCTTCCTTACTGCAATTTAAATAAAAAAACATACAGTCTGAGAACGCAGGCAGTGTTTTATCTGAATTTCTAGGTCCCGAAGCCCAGCCGTAGCCTCACAGTGGATTCTGTGATGTCAGCTGTGCCACAGTCTGAGACCCAGTGTCCAGGCAAGGGCAGCCCCACCTCACACGCATGCTCAGCACCAACAGCACTGCTCCATCTGGCTTCCACTCCTTTCTGGCTTTGCCCCCCAGGGCCATGGCTCAAAGTCAGACTATGGTCTTGGAAGCTCTCCTTCACTCTCCCGCTATTTTTTTTTTTTTTTTTTTTTTTGCGGTACGCGGGCCACTCACTGTTGTGGCCTCTCCCCTCACGGAGCACAGGCTCCGGACACGCAGGCCCAGCGGCCATGGCTCACGGGCCCAGCCGCTCCGCAGCCTGTGGGATCATCCAGGACCGGGGCACGAACTCATGTTCCCTGCATCCTCAGGTGGACTCTCAACCACTGCGCCAGCAGGGAATCCCCCCCCCTATTCTTTTTATAAACGCTTATTCCCCCTGAAGGTCTGTAAACAGAGCCAGAACAGGACTCATGTCCCCTCGTGCTATTGAGTGGACAGAAATAAGGGCGGCAGTATTAGCTAGCAATCAGAACAGCAAGCACTCTCATCTAGACTTAGCCGTTCCCTGCCCAGGTATATACCCTGGAGAATCACACATGGTCTAAGAAACAACTCTGAGAATGTTTAGAGCAAAAATAACTTAACAGCACAACACGGGCAACAGCCCAAATTTCCATCAGCAGAATTCATACAGCAGGATAGGATGAGATTGGAATATTCAATACTGAAAAATAAATGAGCTACACACATTAGCATAGATCAACTTCTCATGGTTGTTAAAAACATCAGAAGAATGGGATACAGTTCCACTCATGGAACCATTCTGAAACAAGCTCAAACAACGGATTGCATAGGGTCCATGTTTAAAAAAACGGTAGCTAAACCTGAGGGAAGAGTCAACGCAAAATGGAGGACAGTTTTCTCTAGGGTGGAAAGGCTAAGTCAAGGAGGTTGACACAAGGCTGTTACTGCTGCTGGGAATTGTTCTGTCTCTGAAGCAAGATGGTAGGTACACAGGTGTTGTAGTTTTCACATTTTACTAACTCTGAAATCAGGATGGTCCTACAATCACCGTGGCAGTTGTGATGAGGTTATTGGCCAATGCCTTTCTCTTTTAATCACTTGTATTTATGCACAAAAATGATGTCAGAAAGGCTTGGCATCTTTAAAGGACATTTATTTAAGGTAAAGTACAAGAACTCTTGTTTGGTTATTAGGAAAAGAAGGAACGATATGCCCATTTTACAGATGAGAACACTGAGGCTCAGAGAAGGTAACCTGCTGCAGTCGCACAATGGGATCTTTGCAGAACAGTGATCCACCAGCCCACTTCTCTATGCAAAGCCCTGTCTGTAGTATGCGAAGGAAGCAAGCAAACAAGCCTGAGCTAGGACCAGCACAAGAACCCGCGGCACCACCATCCTTACCATCATGTTCCAACACTACAGAGATGAGCATCAATTTTACTAGATTGAGGGGAGGGAGGGGTGGGGGCCGGGAGCCGGTTTTTGAACTTCAGTGAGCTCACAGCTCTTAGCTGGCCTTATCTCGAGAGCATCCAGTCCACCCTTGAGCTGTGTCTGGCTCCCAGGCTTCTACCTCTAGCCTCTGGCATGACCCGGGCTGCGGCCAGAAACAGGCTCCCACCTGGAATTCCAGCGTTCACTCCTGGAACGTCCAGCATCCAGTCCTCCTCCAGCCACTAATTCAACTTTTGAATGCCCTGCTCACAAGGGTTTCTCCACACCAAATCTGCAGGAACTTTTTTCTTCTGGGGCTCCAAAACCAAATCCTTAAACCTCACATGAGGGAGAGTATTTGTTAGGTCAGAGCATCCTTGTTGATTGGACCTCCAGTTTGTGACTTCCACAGACCTCATCACGGGAGGCTGGGGAGAGGTCTCTTCTGTTGGTGGACGGAATGGTGGGCACTTGGTGGGGAGCACTGATGAGAAAGGGAGCCAGCCCAAGACCTACACATATGCACTGTTTCCCCTGGCCAAACAAGGTTCCTGACCCCAGAATTAACCCAGAGTTTCCCAGAAGACTAGGAGCTGCAGGGAGCCGCAATTAATGCTTTACTCTCCACCAGCTTTTCCTTGGACCCAAGGAGGAGAAATTACAAAAAGATCACATCACACTCCTTTGATCTGATGATTTCCACACAGGCAAGTGCAGGGAAACACTAGTCTGAAGGAAGAAAATGCATTAAAAACACGTGCACAGGGACTTCCCTGGTGGCGCAGTGGTTAAGAATCCGCCTGCCGACGCAGGGGACCCGGGTTCGAGCCCTGGTCCAGGAAGATACCGCATGCCACGGAGCAACTAAGCCCGTGCGCCACAACTACTGAGCCTGTGCTCTAGAGCCCGCGAGCCACAACTACCGAAGCCCGCACGCCTAGAGCCCGTGCTCCCCAACAAGAGAAGCCAAAAATAAATAATAAAATAAATTTACGGGAAAAACAACACGTGCATAGCCCTTAGCTGTTTATAAAGTTCTTGAATGTGTGTGCCCCCTTCTGATTCTCACGTCTTTCCACATTGCGGATAAGCAAGCGGAAGTTCAGAGCATTTGAAGGACTTGCTCAAGGTGGCAGGTGATGGTGCAGAGAGGGAGCTACCTCGGTGCAACAACTTTCAGACAGTGTGCCACCCCGGTCCCGCACAGAGGTACACAGATGGTGGAGGAGACAGGAGAGCACGAGTCATGATCACAACTGTGAGTGACAAATGCAATGAGAGACGTGTGTTTGGGGACTGGATCTATTCAGAGGAGGGGGTCTGGGGCATGGGAAGGAGTTCTGGGTTAGGGAAGGCTTCACAGGGGAACTGGCACTCACCATCGTCCACGTTAACTGAGATTTTATGAAAGGACAGACTAAGGACCGCCACTGCCAACTCTGCCCTATTCGATACAATTAAACCATGAGCTTAAATGGTTCAAATTGATCCCATCGTCTTACATTGCTATAGATTTCATCCAGTAGCTGAATTTGGGGGAGGAAAAGAAAAAGGACCCACACAAAACTTTCCCACTTGAAGACATTTTTATTTTGGTAACGCACCTGAGTCCCTGGCAGGATGGGCCTGTCCTCCGCGGGGGCAATGGGGTGTTTGGGAGAGGATGGGGGCCCTGCCCTGAGGGGGCAGCTGGGGGATGAGGCAAAGGGCTCTGTGACAGTGATAGGTCACAAAGGGCTTTGTGAAAGGGCCTCAGAGGATAAATAGGCTGTGCCAGGGGGTTAGGCTGACAAAGTGGTTACTTCTCTCACTAGGACGGAAGTTCACCACAGCCTCTTGGGGAGATAAAAACCCAGAAGCAGAAGTGAGGTGAGGCGGAGGGGGAGCCTACCGTACCTCTCGACACACTTGAAGAGATTCAGCCTGGGCTCCAGGCACCCTACAGCGTCCCAACTGTGATCATCTGTGCCCCTACCCACACCCCTGCCTCTGGGAGACCCGGAGGCAAATGTGGGGGCCTGTGGGGCGGGCTTGGAAGACCTGCAACGGGGCCGCCTGTGTGACGCAGGAGCATCGCAGCTCGCTCTTCTGCCAGTGAGGCCGAGGGAGGGAAGAGCCAGGGAGCCGCCTTAACCGCGCTGCCTGTCGTGATCAAAGACAGCCATGAGTGGGGACTCTCTGCTCCCGAATCACATGGCCCGGAGCAGCACCTGGGTGGACCTGTTCAACACCACCACGGGGAAGCTGCAGCAGCAACTGCACAAGGGCGAATACGACCATTTCAAGTACGCGCCGATATTCGAGAGCGACTTCATCCAGGTCACGAAGAGGGGAGAAGCGATTGACGTGCACAACTGGGGCGGCCTGGTGACCATGGGCATCACATCCACCAGCCCCGTCCTCCCGCCCCCAGACATCATGCTGCTGGCCCAACGGGCCACCGGCTGTGAAAAGCATGCCGAGTGCAGCCAGGCCACCAAGGGCAAGAGCCACAAGGCTGCAAAGACCTTAGAGCTCAACAGGCTCCTTCCCTTGGAATTCGTGAGGATCTCCACTCACAATCGTGAGAAACAACAGCTGCGCGTGAAGCTTGCCACTGGCCGCTGCTTCTACCTGCAGCTGTGTCCCCCTCTGGACGCGCGGGAAGACGTCTTCGCCGAGTGGGAACAGCTGATTTACCTCCTGCGACCACCAGTGGACAGTGAAAGCAACACCTATGCCGTTCCCGTCTGGAACATGCCCTGCATGCCTGTGTTCGAGGAGGAGCAGGACGGGAGGAGACCGGCCGTGGAGGATTTCCAAGGAAAGGGGCATCAGGACCAGGTGAACGTCAGCAGCCTGCACACGTGCCCTGAGGTGGCCGGGGCCACGCCTGCAGCTTTCGCTGGGGGGCACGGAATCCAACTGGACTCCCACAAGCCCGATACCATGCCCGATGTGGCCACTGCGAAAGCAAAACCTACTACAGAGCTCGACAAAGCGTCAGCATCGCAGTCAACGAGAAAGGTGGAGACAGCAGGGGTGGCAGGAGGCACCGCAGCGGGTGCTTTGAGCACGGCAGTGATCAAGTCTCCTGCCGCTGAAGAGCGGAACACGGCCGTAGCAGCCACAGCCAGCGACGGGCCCGGAGGAAGCAAAACCAACAGAGCCACTGGGGACACTGCCACAACATCCCTGAGGAGCAGGAAACCGGCCTTGGCAGGTGCTGAGAACAATTCAGAGTATGCTTCCAGCACGTCCACCAGCCTCTCACCAGGGGCCGGCATGACTGTGGTCGGAGCAGAACCTACCAGCAAGACCGTCAAAGCAAGAGCCGACAAGGACGATGAGGGCACCCTCGTCTCAAGCTTGCCACAGGAAGGCAAAGTGAGCGAACAGGATGGCAGCTCACAGAGAGTGTCCCAGGCCCGCAAGGGAAGAAGGGAGAGGAGGGAGCACTGGGGAGAGGACAGAGCTCTGACGAGCCCCAAGCTCTGCAGTTCCGTGGAAAGCCACCACAAGGCAGCGGGGAGCAAGACAATCCCCAAAGCAGCTGGCCCGTGCTCAGGCGGCCGCAGAGCCACTAGAGAGGACCAAAAGGCCAAAGGCCATGGCAGCCCGGGGGGCAGTGAGCAGGGCACTGCTCCCAAAGGCATCAGCCATGCTCCTATCACCAGTGAGTCCAAGACCTGGCACAAATCGGGCAGGAGCTTATCTCCAGCGCGTTCAGGTCCCACCACCAACATACTCAGCAGGATCAGCTCTTTCTTCAGGAATGTGAGAGCCAGACTTACAAAAAAGACAGTGGCCTCATCACGAAATAAACATGGGAGCATCCTGGCGGAGCCAGTGGAAGGGACCCGAGTGGAGGCCATGACAGAGACAGCAGAGAGTGGCCAGGGCCTGGAAATCACTGGTGTGACATCTGAGACCATGGAGCCAGTGACCGTTGAAGCCCATCAATAGGACCTAGAGCTGGGAGCTGCAAAGGGGACCAGGGCTCTGGGAAATACCCCTGGAGAGCCCATTTCAGCTTCCTTACTGCAATTTAAATAAAAAAAACATACAGTCTGAGAACGCAGGCAGTGTTTTGTCTGAATTTCTAGGTCCTGAAGCCCAGCCGTAGCCTCACAGTGGATTCTGTGATGTCAGCTGTGCCACAGTCTGAGACCCAGTGTCCAGGCAAGGGCAGCCCCACCTCACACGCATGCTCAGCGCCAACAGCACTGCTCCATCTGGCTTCCACTCCTTTCTGGCTTTGCCCCCCAGGGCCATGGCTCAAAGTCAGACTATGGTCTGGGAAGCTCTCCTTCACTATCCCGCTATTCTTTTTTTTTTTTTTTTTTTTTGCGGTACGCGGGCCACTCACTGTTGTGGCCTCTCCCGTCACGGAGCACAGGCTCCGGACGCGCAGGCCCAGCGGCCATGGCTAACGGGCCCAGCCGCTCCGCGGCCTGTGGGATCTTCCAGGACCGGGGCACGAACTCATATTCCCTGCATCCGCAGGTGGACTCTCAACCACTGCGCCACCAGGGAATCCCTCCCCCTATTCTTTTTATAAACGCTTATTCCCCCTGAAGGTCTGTAAACAGAGCCAGAACAGGACTCATGTCCCCTCGGGCTATTCAGTGGACAGAAATAAGGGCGGCAGTATTAGCTAGCAATCAGAACAGCAAGCACTCTCATCTAGACTTAGCCGTTCCCTGCCCAGGTATATACCCTGGAGAAACACACATGGTCTAAGAAACAACTCTGAGAATGTTTAGAGCAAAAATAACTTAACAGCACAACACGGGCAACAGCCCAAATTTCCATCAGCAGAATTCATACAGCAGGATAGGATGAGATTGGAATATTCAATAGTGAAAAATAAATCAGCTACACACATTAGCATAGATCAACTTCTCATGGTTTTTAAAAACATCAAAAGAATGGGATACAGTTCCACTCATGGAACCATTCTGAAACAAGCTCAAACAACGGATTGCATAGGGTCCATGTTTAAAAAGACGGTAGCTAAACCTGAGGGAAAAGTAAACACAAAATGGAGGACAGTTTTCTCTAGGGTGGAAAGGCTAGGTCAAGGAGGTTGACACAAGGCTGTTAGTGCTGCTGGGAATTGTTCTGTCTCTGAAGCAAGATGGTAGGTACACAGGTGTTGTAGTTTTCACATTTTACTAACTCTGAAATCAGGATGGTCCTACAATCACCGTGGCAGTTGTGATGAAGTTATTGGCCAATGCCTTTCTCTTTTAATCACTTGTATTTATGCACAAAAATGATGTCAGAAAGGCTTGGCATCTTTAAAGGACATTTATTTAAGGTAAAGTACAAGAACACTTGTTTGGTTATTAGGAAAAGAAGGAACGATATGCCTATTTTACAGATGAGAACACTGAGGCTCAGAGAAGGTAACCTGCTGCAGTCGCACAATGGGATCTTTGCAGAACAGTGATCCACCAGCCCACTTCTCTATGCAAAGCCCTGTCTGTAGTATGCGAAGGAAGCAAGCAAACAAGCCTGAGCTAGGACCAGCACAAGAACCCGCGGCACCACCATTCTTACCATCATGTTCCAAAACTACAGAGATGAGCATCAATTTTACTAGATTGAGGGGAGGGAGGGGTGGGGGCCGGGAGCCGGTTTTTGAACTTCAGTGAGCTCACAGCTCTTAGCTGGCCTTATCTCGAGAGCATCCAGTCCACCCTTGAGCTGTGTCTGGCTCCCAGGCTTCTAACTCTAGCCTCTGGCATGACCCGGGCTGCAGCCAGAAACAGGCTCCCACCTGGAATTCCAGCATTCACTCCTGGAACGTCCAGCATCCAGTCCTCCTCCAGCCACTAATTCAACTTTTGAATGCCCTGCTCACAAGGGTTTCTCCACACCAAATCTGCAGGAACTTTTTTCTTCTGGGGCTCCAAAACCAAATCCTTAAACCTCACATGAGGGAGAGTATTTGTTAGGTCAGAGCATCCTTGTTGATTGGACCTCCAGTTTGTGACTTCCACAGACCTCATCACGGGAGGCTGGGGAGAGGTCTCTTCTGTTGGTGGACGGAATGGTGGGCACTTGGTGGGGAGCACTGATGAGAAAGGGAGCCAGCCCAAGACCTACACATATGCACTGTTTCCCCTGGCCAAACAAGGTTCCTGACCCCAGAATTAACCCAGAGTTTCCCAGAAGACTAGGAGCTGCAGGGAGCCGCAATTAATGCTTTACTCTCCACCAGCTTTTCCTTGGACCCAAGGAGGAGAAATTACAAAAAGATCACATCACACTCCTTTGATCTGATGATTTCCACACAGGCAAGTGCAGGGAAACACTAGTCTGAAGGAAGAAAATGCATTAAAAACACGTGCACAGGGACTTCCCTGGTGGCGCAGTGGTTAAGAATCCGCCTGCCGACGCAGGGAACCCGGGTTCGAGCCCTGGTCCAGGAAGATCCCACACGCCACGGAGCAACTAAGCCCGTGCGCCACAACTACTGAGCCTGTGCTCTAGAGCCCGCGAGCCACAACTACCGAAGCCCGCACGCCTAGAGCCCGTGCTCCCCAACAAGAGAAGCCAAAAATAAATAATAAAATAAATTTACGGGAAAAACAACACGTGCATAGCCCTTAGCTGTTTATAAAGTTCTTGAATGTGTGTGCCCCCTTCTGATTCTCACGTCTTTCCACATTGCGGATAAGCAAGTGGAAGTTCAGAGCATTTGAAGGACTTGCTCAAGGTGGCAGGTGATGGTGCAGAGAGGGAGCTACCTCGGTGCAACAACTTTCAGACAGTGTGCCACCCCGGTCCCGCACAGAGGTACACAGATGGTGGAGGAGACAGGACAGCACGAGTCATGATCACAACTCTGAGTGACAAATACAATGAGAGACGTGTGTTTGGGGACTGGATCTATTCAGAGGAGGGGGTCTGGGGCATGGGAAGGAGTTCTGGGTTAGGGAAGGCTTCACAGGGGAACTGGCACTCACCATCGTCCACGTTTACTGAGATTTTATGAAAGGACAGACTAAGGACCGCCACTGCCAACTCTGCCCTATTCGATACAATTAAACCATGAGCTTAAATGGTTCAAATTGATCCCATCGTCTTACATTGCTATAGATTTCATCCAGTAGCTGAATTTGGGGGAGGAAAAGAAAAAGGACCCACACAAAACTTTCCCACTTGAAGACATTTTTATTTTGGTAACGCACCTGAGTCCCTGGCAGGATGGGCCTGACCTCCGCGGGGGCAATGGGGTGTTTGGGAGAGGATGGGGGCCCTGCCCTGAGGGGGCAGCTGGGGGATGAGGCAAAGGGCTCTGTGACAGTGATAGGTCACAAAGGGCTTTGTGAAAGGGCCTCAGAGGATAAATAGGCTGTGCCAGGGGGTTAGGCTGACAAAGTGGTTACTTCTCTCAGTAGGACGGAAGTTCACCACAGCCTCTTGGGGAGATAAAAACCCAGAAGCAGAAGTGAGGTGAGGCGGAGGGGGAGCCTACCGTACCTCTCGACACACTTGAAGAGATTCAGCCTGGGCTCCAGGCACCCTACAGCGTCCCAACTGTGATCATCTGTGCCCCTACCCACACCCCTGCCTCTGGGAGACCCGGAGGCAAACGTGGGGGCCTGTGGGGCGGGCTTGGAAGACCTGCAACGGGGCCGCCTGTGTGACGCAGGAGCATCGCAGCTCACTCTTCTGCCAGTGAGGCCGAGGGAGGGAAGAGCCAGGGAGCCGCCTTAACCGCACTGCCTGTCGTGATCAAAGACAGCCATGAGTGGGGACTCTCTGCTCCCGTATCACACGGCCCGGAGCAGCACCTGGGTGGACCTGTTCAACACCACCACGGGGAAGCTGCAGCAGCAACTACACAAGGGCGAATACGACCATTTCAAGTACGCGCCGATATTCGAGAGCGACTTCATCCAGGTCACGAAGAGGGGAGAAGCGATTGACGTGCACAACTGGGGCGGCCTGGTGACCATGGGCATCACATCCACCAGCCCCGTCCTCCCGCTCCCAGACATCATGCTGCTGGCCCAACGGGCCACCGGCTGTGAAAAGCACGCCGAGCGCAGCCAGGCCACCAAGGGCAAGAGCCACAAGGCTGCAAAGACCTTAGAGCTCACCAGGCTCCTTCCCTTGGAGTTCGTGAGGATCTCCACTCACAATCGTGAGAAAGAGCAGCTGCGCGTGAAGCTTGCCACTGGCCGCTGCTTCTACCTGCAGCTGTGTCCCCCTCTGGACGTGCGGGAAGACCTCTTCGCCGAGTGGGAACAGCTGATTTACCTCCTGCGACCACCAGTGGACAGTGAAAGCAACACCTATGCCGTTCCCGTCTGGGACATGCCCTGCATGCCTGTGTTCGAGGAGGAGCAGGACGGGAGGAGCCCGGCCGTGGAGGATTTCCAAGGAAAGGGGCATCAGGACCAGGTGAACGTCAGCAGCCTGCACACGTGCCCTGAGGTGGCCGGGGCCACGCCTGCAGCTTTTGCTGGGGGGCACGGAATCCAACTGGACTCCCACAAGCCCGATACCATGCCCGATGTGGCCACTGCGGAAGCAAAACCTACTACAGAGCTCGACAAAGCGGCAGCATCGCAGTCAACGAGAAAGGTGGAGACAGCAGGGGTGGCAGGAGGCACCGCAGCGGGTGCTTTGAGCACGGCAGTGATCAAGTCTCCTGCCACTGAAGAGCGGAGCACGGCCGTAGCAGCCACAGCCAGCGACGGGCCCGGAGGAAGCAAAACCAACAGAGCCACTGGGGACACTGCCACAACATCCCTGAGGAGCGGGAAAACGGCCTTGGCAGGTGCTGAGAACAATTCAGAGTATGCTTCCAGCACGTCCACCAGCCTCTCACCAGGGGCCGGCATGACTGTGGTCGGAGCAGAACCTACCAGCAAGACTGTCAAAGCAAGAGCCGACAAGGACGATGAGGGGACCCTCGTCTCAAGCTTGCCACAGGAAGGCAAAGTGAGCGAACAGGATGGCAGCTCACAGAGAGTGTCCCAGGCCCGCAAGGGAAGAAGGGAGAGGAGGGAGCACTGGGGAGAGGACAGAGCTCTGACGAGCCCCAAGCTCTGCAGTTCCGTGGAAAGCCACCACAAGGCAGCGGGGAGCAAGACAATCCCCAAAGCAGCTGGCCCGTGCTCAGGCGGCCGCAGAGCCACTAGAGAGGACCAAAAGGCCAAAGGCCACGGCAGCCCGGGGGGCAGCGAGCAGGGCGCTGCTCCCAAAGGCATCAGCCGTGCTCCTATCACCAGTGAGTCCAAGACCTCGCACAAATCGGGCAGGAGCTTATCTCCAGTGCGTTCAGGTCCCACCACCAACATACTCAGCAGGATCAGCTCTTTCTTCAGGAATGTGAGAGCCAGACTTACAAAAAAGACAGTGGCCTCATCACGAAATAAACATGGGAGCATCCTGGCGGAGCCAGTGGAAGGGACCCGAGTGGAGGCCATGACAGAGAGTGGCCAGGGCCTGGAAATCACCGGTGTGACATCTGAGACCATGGAGCCAGTGACCGTTGAAGCCCATCAATAGGACCTAGAGCTGGGAGCTGCAAAGGGGACCAGGGCTCTGGGAAATACCCCTGGAGAGCCCATTTCAGCTTCCTTACTGCAATTTAAATAAAAAAACATACAGTCTGAGAACGCAGGCAGTGTTTTATCTGAATTTCTAGGTCCCGAAGCCCAGCCGTAGCCTCACAGTGGATTCTGTGATGTCAGCTGTGCCACAGTCTGAGACCCAGTGTCCAGGCAAGGGCAGCCCCACCTCACACGCATGCTCAGCACCAACAGCACTGCTCCATCTGGCTTCCACTCCTTTCTGGCTTTGCCCCCCAGGGCCATGGCTCAAAGTCAGACTATGGTCTTGGAAGCTCTCCTTCACTCTCCCGCTATTTTTTTTTTTTTTTTTTTTTTTTGCGGTACGCGGGCCACTCACTGTTGTGGCCTCTCCCGTCACGGAGCACAGGCTCCGGACACGCAGGCCCAGCGGCCATGGCTCACGGGCCCAGCCGCTCCGCAGCCTGTGGGATCATCCAGGACCGGGGCACGAACTCATGTTCCCTGCATCCTCAGGTGGACTCTCAACCACTGCGCCAGCAGGGAATCCCCCCCCCTATTCTTTTTATAAACGCTTATTCCCCCTGAAGGTCTGTAAACAGAGCCAGAACAGGACTCATGTCCCCTCGTGCTATTGAGTGGACAGAAATAAGGGCGGCAGTATTAGCTAGCAATCAGAACAGCAAGCACTCTCATCTAGACTTAGCCGTTCCCTGCCCAGGTATATACCCTGGAGAATCACACATGGTCTAAGAAACAACTCTGAGAATGTTTAGAGCAAAAATAACTTAACAGCACAACACGGGCAACAGCCCAAATTTCCATCAGCAGAATTCATACAGCAGGATAGGATGAGATTGGAATATTCAATACTGAAAAATAAATGAGCTACACACATTAGCATAGATCAACTTCTCATGGTTGTTAAAAACATCAGAAGAATGGGATACAGTTCCACTCATGGAACCATTCTGAAACAAGCTCAAACAACGGATTGCATAGGGTCCATGTTTAAAAAAACGGTAGCTAAACCTGAGGGAAGAGTCAACGCAAAATGGAGGACAGTTTTCTCTAGGGTGGAAAGGCTAAGTCAAGGAGGTTGACACAAGGCTGTTACTGCTGCTGGGAATTGTTCTGTCTCTGAAGCAAGATGGTAGGTACACAGGTGTTGTAGTTTTCACATTTTACTAACTCTGAAATCAGGATGGTCCTACAATCACCGTGGCAGTTGTGATGAGGTTATTGGCCAATGCCTTTCTCTTTTAATCACTTGTATTTATGCACAAAAATGATGTCAGAAAGGCTTGGCATCTTTAAAGGACATTTATTTAAGGTAAAGTACAAGAACTCTTGTTTGGTTATTAGGAAAAGAAGGAACGATATGCCCATTTTACAGATGAGAACACTGAGGCTCAGAGAAGGTAACCTGCTGCAGTCGCACAATGGGATCTTTGCAGAACAGTGATCCACCAGCCCACTTCTCTATGCAAAGCCCTGTCTGTAGTATGCGAAGGAAGCAAGCAAACAAGCCTGAGCTAGGACCAGCACAAGAACCCGCGGCACCACCATCCTTACCATCATGTTCCAACACTACAGAGATGAGCATCAATTTTACTAGATTGAGGGGAGGGAGGGGTGGGGGCCGGGAGCCGGTTTTCGAACTTCAGTGAGCTCACAGCTCTTAGCTGGCCTTATCTCGAGAGCATCCAGTCCACCCTTGAGCTGTGTCTGGCTCCCAGGCTTCTAACTCTAGCCTCTGGCATGACCCGGGCTGCAGCCAGAAACAGGCTCCCACCTGGAATTCCAGCATTCACTCCTGGAACGTCCAGCATCCAGTCCTCCTCCAGCCACTAATTCAACTTTTGAATGCCCTGCTCACAAGGGTTTCTCCACACCAAATCTGCAGGAACTTTTTTCTTCTGGGGCTCCAAAACCAAATCCTTAAACCTCACATGAGGGAGAGTATTTGTTAGGTCAGAGCATCCTTGTTGATTGGACCTCCAGTTTGTGACTTCCACAGACCTCATCACGGGAGGCTGGGGAGAGGTCTCTTCTGTTGGTGGACGGAATGGTGGGCACTTGGTGGGGAGCACTGATGAGAAAGGGAGCCAGCCCAAGACCTACACATATGCACTGTTTCCCCTGGCCAAACAAGGTTCCTGACCCCAGAATTAACCCAGAGTTTCCCAGAAGACTAGGAGCTGCAGGGAGCCGCAATTAATGCTTTACTCTCCACCAGCTTTTCCTTGGACCCAAGGAGGAGAAATTACAAAAAGATCACATCACACTCCTTTGATCTGATGATTTCCACACAGGCAAGTGCAGGGAAACACTAGTCTGAAGGAAGAAAATGCATTAAAAACACGTGCACAGGGACTTCCCTGGTGGCGCAGTGGTTAAGAATCCGCCTGCCGACGCAGGGAACCCGGGTTCGAGCCCTGGTCCAGGAAGATCCCACACGCCACGGAGCAACTAAGCCCGTGCGCCACAACTACTGAGCCTGTGCTCTAGAGCCCGCGAGCCACAACTACCGAAGCCCGCACGCCTAGAGCCCGTGCTCCCCAACAAGAGAAGCCAAAAATAAATAATAAAATAAATTTACGGGAAAAACAACACGTGCATAGCCCTTAGCTGTTTATAAAGTTCTTGAATGTGTGTGCCCCCTTCTGATTCTCACGTCTTTCCACATTGCGGATAAGCAAGTGGAAGTTCAGAGCATTTGAAGGACTTGCTCAAGGTGGCAGGTGATGGTGCAGAGAGGGAGCTACCTCGGTGCAACAACTTTCAGACAGTGTGCCACCCCGGTCCCGCACAGAGGTACACAGATGGTGGAGGAGACAGGACAGCACGAGTCATGATCACAACTCTGAGTGACAAATACAATGAGAGACGTGTGTTTGGGGACTGGATCTATTCAGAGGAGGGGGTCTGGGGCATGGGAAGGAGTTCTGGGTTAGGGAAGGCTTCACAGGGGAACTGGCACTCACCATCGTCCACGTTTACTGAGATTTTATGAAAGGACAGACTAAGGACCGCCACTGCCAACTCTGCCCTATTCGATACAATTAAACCATGAGCTTAAATGGTTCAAATTGATCCCATCGTCTTACATTGCTATAGATTTCATCCAGTAGCTGAATTTGGGGGAGGAAAAGAAAAAGGACCCACACAAAACTTTCCCACTTGAAGACATTTTTATTTTGGTAACGCACCTGAGTCCCTGGCAGGATGGGCCTGACCTCCGCGGGGGCAATGGGGTGTTTGGGAGAGGATGGGGGCCCTGCCCTGAGGGGGCAGCTGGGGGATGAGGCAAAGGGCTCTGTGACAGTGATAGGTCACAAAGGGCTTTGTGAAAGGGCCTCAGAGGATAAATAGGCTGTGCCAGGGGGTTAGGCTGACAAAGTGGTTACTTCTCTCAGTAGGACGGAAGTTCACCACAGCCTCTTGGGGAGATAAAAACCCAGAAGCAGAAGTGAGGTGAGGCGGAGGGGGAGCCTACCGTACCTCTCGACACACTTGAAGAGATTCAGCCTGGGCTCCAGGCACCCTACAGCGTCCCAACTGTGATCATCTGTGCCCCTACCCACACCCCTGCCTCTGGGAGACCCGGAGGCAAACGTGGGGGCCTGTGGGGCGGGCTTGGAAGACCTGCAACGGGGCCGCCTGTGTGACGCAGGAGCATCGCAGCTCACTCTTCTGCCAGTGAGGCCGAGGGAGGGAAGAGCCAGGGAGCCGCCTTAACCGCACTGCCTGTCGTGATCAAAGACAGCCATGAGTGGGGACTCTCTGCTCCCGTATCACACGGCCCGGAGCAGCACCTGGGTGGACCTGTTCAACACCACCACGGGGAAGCTGCAGCAGCAACTACACAAGGGCGAATACGACCATTTCAAGTACGCGCCGATATTCGAGAGCGACTTCATCCAGGTCACGAAGAGGGGAGAAGCGATTGACGTGCACAACTGGGGCGGCCTGGTGACCATGGGCATCACATCCACCAGCCCCGTCCTCCCGCTCCCAGACATCATGCTGCTGGCCCAACGGGCCACCGGCTGTGAAAAGCACGCCGAGCGCAGCCAGGCCACCAAGGGCAAGAGCCACAAGGCTGCAAAGACCTTAGAGCTCACCAGGCTCCTTCCCTTGGAGTTCGTGAGGATCTCCACTCACAATCGTGAGAAAGAGCAGCTGCGCGTGAAGCTTGCCACTGGCCGCTGCTTCTACCTGCAGCTGTGTCCCCCTCTGGACGTGCGGGAAGACCTCTTCGCCGAGTGGGAACAGCTGATTTACCTCCTGCGACCACCAGTGGACAGTGAAAGCAACACCTATGCCGTTCCCGTCTGGGACATGCCCTGCATGCCTGTGTTCGAGGAGGAGCAGGACGGGAGGAGCCCGGCCGTGGAGGATTTCCAAGGAAAGGGGCATCAGGACCAGGTGAACGTCAGCAGCCTGCACACGTGCCCTGAGGTGGCCGGGGCCACGCCTGCAGCTTTTGCTGGGGGGCACGGAATCCAACTGGACTCCCACAAGCCCGATACCATGCCCGATGTGGCCACTGCGGAAGCAAAACCTACTACAGAGCTCGACAAAGCGGCAGCATCGCAGTCAACGAGAAAGGTGGAGACAGCAGGGGTGGCAGGAGGCACCGCAGCGGGTGCTTTGAGCACGGCAGTGATCAAGTCTCCTGCCACTGAAGAGCGGAGCACGGCCGTAGCAGCCACAGCCAGCGACGGGCCCGGAGGAAGCAAAACCAACAGAGCCACTGGGGACACTGCCACAACATCCCTGAGGAGCGGGAAAACGGCCTTGGCAGGTGCTGAGAACAATTCAGAGTATGCTTCCAGCACGTCCACCAGCCTCTCACCAGGGGCCGGCATGACTGTGGTCGGAGCAGAACCTACCAGCAAGACTGTCAAAGCAAGAGCCGACAAGGACGATGAGGGGACCCTCGTCTCAAGCTTGCCACAGGAAGGCAAAGTGAGCGAACAGGATGGCAGCTCACAGAGAGTGTCCCAGGCCCGCAAGGGAAGAAGGGAGAGGAGGGAGCACTGGGGAGAGGACAGAGCTCTGACGAGCCCCAAGCTCTGCAGTTCCGTGGAAAGCCACCACAAGGCAGCGGGGAGCAAGACAATCCCCAAAGCAGCTGGCCCGTGCTCAGGCGGCCGCAGAGCCACTAGAGAGGACCAAAAGGCCAAAGGCCACGGCAGCCCGGGGGGCAGCGAGCAGGGCGCTGCTCCCAAAGGCATCAGCCGTGCTCCTATCACCAGTGAGTCCAAGACCTCGCACAAATCGGGCAGGAGCTTATCTCCAGTGCGTTCAGGTCCCACCACCAACATACTCAGCAGGATCAGCTCTTTCTTCAGGAATGTGAGAGCCAGACTTACAAAAAAGACAGTGGCCTCATCACGAAATAAACATGGGAGCATCCTGGCGGAGCCAGTGGAAGGGACCCGAGTGGAGGCCATGACAGAGAGTGGCCAGGGCCTGGAAATCACCGGTGTGACATCTGAGACCATGGAGCCAGTGACCGTTGAAGCCCATCAATAGGACCTAGAGCTGGGAGCTGCAAAGGGGACCAGGGCTCTGGGAAATACCCCTGGAGAGCCCATTTCAGCTTCCTTACTGCAATTTAAATAAAAAAACATACAGTCTGAGAACGCAGGCAGTGTTTTATCTGAATTTCTAGGTCCCGAAGCCCAGCCGTAGCCTCACAGTGGATTCTGTGATGTCAGCTGTGCCACAGTCTGAGACCCAGTGTCCAGGCAAGGGCAGCCCCACCTCACACGCATGCTCAGCACCAACAGCACTGCTCCATCTGGCTTCCACTCCTTTCTGGCTTTGCCCCCCAGGGCCATGGCTCAAAGTCAGACTATGGTCTTGGAAGCTCTCCTTCACTCTCCCGCTATTTTTTTTTTTTTTTTTTTTTTTTTGCGGTACGCGGGCCACTCACTGTTGTGGCCTCTCCCGTCACGGAGCACAGGCTCCGGACACGCAGGCCCAGCGGCCATGGCTCACGGGCCCAGCCGCTCCGCAGCCTGTGGGATCATCCAGGACCGGGGCACGAACTCATGTTCCCTGCATCCTCAGGTGGACTCTCAACCACTGCGCCAGCAGGGAATCCCCCCCCCTATTCTTTTTATAAACGCTTATTCCCCCTGAAGGTCTGTAAACAGAGCCAGAACAGGACTCATGTCCCCTCGTGCTATTGAGTGGACAGAAATAAGGGCGGCAGTATTAGCTAGCAATCAGAACAGCAAGCACTCTCATCTAGACTTAGCCGTTCCCTGCCCAGGTATATACCCTGGAGAATCACACATGGTCTAAGAAACAACTCTGAGAATGTTTAGAGCAAAAATAACTTAACAGCACAACACGGGCAACAGCCCAAATTTCCATCAGCAGAATTCATACAGCAGGATAGGATGAGATTGGAATATTCAATACTGAAAAATAAATGAGCTACACACATTAGCATAGATCAACTTCTCATGGTTGTTAAAAACATCAGAAGAATGGGATACAGTTCCACTCATGGAACCATTCTGAAACAAGCTCAAACAACGGATTGCATAGGGTCCATGTTTAAAAAAACGGTAGCTAAACCTGAGGGAAGAGTCAACGCAAAATGGAGGACAGTTTTCTCTAGGGTGGAAAGGCTAAGTCAAGGAGGTTGACACAAGGCTGTTACTGCTGCTGGGAATTGTTCTGTCTCTGAAGCAAGATGGTAGGTACACAGGTGTTGTAGTTTTCACATTTTACTAACTCTGAAATCAGGATGGTCCTACAATCACCGTGGCAGTTGTGATGAGGTTATTGGCCAATGCCTTTCTCTTTTAATCACTTGTATTTATGCACAAAAATGATGTCAGAAAGGCTTGGCATCTTTAAAGGACATTTATTTAAGGTAAAGTACAAGAACTCTTGTTTGGTTATTAGGAAAAGAAGGAACGATATGCCCATTTTACAGATGAGAACACTGAGGCTCAGAGAAGGTAACCTGCTGCAGTCGCACAATGGGATCTTTGCAGAACAGTGATCCACCAGCCCACTTCTCTATGCAAAGCCCTGTCTGTAGTATGCGAAGGAAGCAAGCAAACAAGCCTGAGCTAGGACCAGCACAAGAACCCGCGGCACCACCATCCTTACCATCATGTTCCAACACTACAGAGATGAGCATCAATTTTACTAGATTGAGGGGAGGGAGGGGTGGGGGCCGGGAGCCGGTTTTCGAACTTCAGTGAGCTCACAGCTCTTAGCTGGCCTTATCTCGAGAGCATCCAGTCCACCCTTGAGCTGTGTCTGGCTCCCAGGCTTCTACCTCTAGCCTCTGGCATGACCCGGGCTGCGGCCAGAAACAGGCTCCCACCTGGAATTCCAGCGTTCACTCCTGGAACGTCCAGCATCCAGTCCTCCTCCAGCCACTAATTCAACTTTTGAATGCCCTGCTCACAAGGGTTTCTCCACACCAAATCTGCAGGAACTTTTTTCTTCTGGGGCTCCAAAACCAAATCCTTAAACCTCACATGAGGGAGAGTATTTGTTAGGTCAGAGCATCCTTGTTGATTGGACCTCCAGTTTGTGACTTCCACAGACCTCATCACGGGAGGCTGGGGAGAGGTCTCTTCTGTTGGTGGACGGAATGGTGGGCACTTGGTGGGGAGCACTGATGAGAAAGGGAGCCAGCCCAAGACCTACACATATGCACTGTTTCCCCTGGCCAAACAAGGTTCCTGACCCCAGAATTAACCCAGAGTTTCCCAGAAGACTAGGAGCTGCAGGGAGCCGCAAT
This sequence comes from Mesoplodon mirus, assembly GCF_964341445.2. NCBI lineage: Eukaryota > Metazoa > Chordata > Mammalia > Artiodactyla > Ziphiidae > Mesoplodon > Mesoplodon mirus. The sequence continues at coordinate 802,813 of NW_028295808.1, read as the reverse complement.
TAATGCTTTACTCTCCACCAGCTTTTCCTTGGACCCAAGGAGGAGAAATTACAAAAAGATCACATCACACTCCTTTGATCTGATGATTTCCACACAGGCAAGTGCAGGGAAACACTAGTCTGAAGGAAGAAAATGCATTAAAAACACGTGCACAGGGACTTCCCTGGTGGCGCAGTGGTTAAGAATCCGCCTGCCGACGCAGGGAACCCGGGTTCGAGCCCTGGTCCAGGAAGATCCCACACGCCACGGAGCAACTAAGCCCGTGCGCCACAACTACTGAGCCTGTGCTCTAGAGCCCGCGAGCCACAACTACCGAAGCCCGCACGCCTAGAGCCCGTGCTCCCCAACAAGAGAAGCCAAAAATAAATAATAAAATAAATTTACGGGAAAAACAACACGTGCATAGCCCTTAGCTGTTTATAAAGTTCTTGAATGTGTGTGCCCCCTTCTGATTCTCACGTCTTTCCACATTGCGGATAAGCAAGTGGAAGTTCAGAGCATTTGAAGGACTTGCTCAAGGTGGCAGGTGATGGTGCAGAGAGGGAGCTACCTCGGTGCAACAACTTTCAGACAGTGTGCCACCCCGGTCCCGCACAGAGGTACACAGATGGTGGAGGAGACAGGACAGCACGAGTCATGATCACAACTCTGAGTGACAAATACAATGAGAGACGTGTGTTTGGGGACTGGATCTATTCAGAGGAGGGGGTCTGGGGCATGGGAAGGAGTTCTGGGTTAGGGAAGGCTTCACAGGGGAACTGGCACTCACCATCGTCCACGTTTACTGAGATTTTATGAAAGGACAGACTAAGGACCGCCACTGCCAACTCTGCCCTATTCGATACAATTAAACCATGAGCTTAAATGGTTCAAATTGATCCCATCGTCTTACATTGCTATAGATTTCATCCAGTAGCTGAATTTGGGGGAGGAAAAGAAAAAGGACCCACACAAAACTTTCCCACTTGAAGACATTTTTATTTTGGTAACGCACCTGAGTCCCTGGCAGGATGGGCCTGACCTCCGCGGGGGCAATGGGGTGTTTGGGAGAGGATGGGGGCCCTGCCCTGAGGGGGCAGCTGGGGGATGAGGCAAAGGGCTCTGTGACAGTGATAGGTCACAAAGGGCTTTGTGAAAGGGCCTCAGAGGATAAATAGGCTGTGCCAGGGGGTTAGGCTGACAAAGTGGTTACTTCTCTCAGTAGGACAGAAGTTCACCACAGCCTCTTGGGGAGATAAAAACCCAGAAGCAGAAGTGAGGTGAGGCGGAGGGGGAGCCCACCGTACCTCTCGACACACTTGAAGAGATTCAGCCTGGGCTCCAGGCACCCTACAGCGTCCCAACTGTGATCATCTGTGCCCCTACCCACACCCCTGCCTCTGGGAGACCCGGAGGCAAACGTGGGGGCCTGTGGGGCGGGCTTGGAAGACCTGCAACGGGGCCGCCTGTGTGACGCAGGAGCATCGCAGCTCACTCTTCTGCCAGTGAGGCCGAGGGAGGGAAGAGCCAGGGAGCCGCCTTAACCGCACTGCCTGTCGTGATCAAAGACAGCCATGAGTGGGGACTCTCTGCTCCCGTATCACACGGCCCGGAGCAGCACCTGGGTGGACCTGTTCAACACCACCACGGGGAAGCTGCAGCAGCAACTACACAAGGGCGAATACGACCATTTCAAGTACGCGCCGATATTCGAGAGCGACTTCATCCAGGTCACGAAGAGGGGAGAAGCGATTGACGTGCACAACTGGGGCGGCCTGGTGACCATGGGCATCACATCCACCAGCCCCGTCCTCCCGCTCCCAGACATCATGCTGCTGGCCCAACGGGCCACCGGCTGTGAAAAGCACGCCGAGCGCAGCCAGGCCACCAAGGGCAAGAGCCACAAGGCTGCAAAGACCTTAGAGCTCACCAGGCTCCTTCCCTTGGAGTTCGTGAGGATCTCCACTCACAATCGTGAGAAAGAGCAGCTGCGCGTGAAGCTTGCCACTGGCCGCTGCTTCTACCTGCAGCTGTGTCCCCCTCTGGACGTGCGGGAAGACCTCTTCGCCGAGTGGGAACAGCTGATTTACCTCCTGCGACCACCAGTGGACAGTGAAAGCAACACCTATGCCGTTCCCGTCTGGGACATGCCCTGCATGCCTGTGTTCGAGGAGGAGCAGGACGGGAGGAGCCCGGCCGTGGAGGATTTCCAAGGAAAGGGGCATCAGGACCAGGTGAACGTCAGCAGCCTGCACACGTGCCCTGAGGTGGCCGGGGCCACGCCTGCAGCTTTTGCTGGGGGGCACGGAATCCAACTGGACTCCCACAAGCCCGATACCATGCCCGATGTGGCCACTGCGGAAGCAAAACCTACTACAGAGCTCTACAAAGCGGCAGCATCGCAGTCAACGAGAAAGGTGGAGACAGCAGGGGTGGCAGGAGGCACCGCAGCGGGTGCTTTGAGCACGGCAGTGATCAAGTCTCCTGCCACTGAAGAGCGGAGCACGGCCGTAGCAGCCACAGCCAGCGACGGGCCCGGAGGAAGCAAAACCAACAGAGCCACTGGGGACACTGCCACAACATCCCTGAGGAGCGGGAAAACGGCCTTGGCAGGTGCTGAGAACAATTCAGAGTATGCTTCCAGCACGTCCACCAGCCTCTCACCAGGGGCCGGCATGACTGTGGTCGGAGCAGAACCTACCAGCAAGACTGTCAAAGCAAGAGCCGACAAGGACGATGAGGGGACCCTCGTCTCAAGCTTGCCACAGGAAGGCAAAGTGAGCGAACAGGATGGCAGCTCACAGAGAGTGTCCCAGGCCCGCAAGGGAAGAAGGGAGAGGAGGGAGCACTGGGGAGAGGACAGAGCTCTGACGAGCCCCAAGCTCTGCAGTTCCGTGGAAAGCCACCACAAGGCAGCGGGGAGCAAGACAATCCCCAAAGCAGCTGGCCCGTGCTCAGGCGGCCGCAGAGCCACTAGAGAGGACCAAAAGGCCAAAGGCCACGGCAGCCCGGGGGGCAGCGAGCAGGGCGCTGCTCCCAAAGGCATCAGCCGTGCTCCTATCACCAGTGAGTCCAAGACCTCGCACAAATCGGGCAGGAGCTTATCTCCAGTGCGTTCAGGTCCCACCACCAACATACTCAGCAGGATCAGCTCTTTCTTCAGGAATGTGAGAGCCAGACTTACAAAAAAGACAGTGGCCTCATCACGAAATAAACATGGGAGCATCCTGGCGGAGCCAGTGGAAGGGACCCGAGTGGAGGCCATGACAGAGAGTGGCCAGGGCCTGGAAATCACCGGTGTGACATCTGAGACCATGGAGCCAGTGACCGTTGAAGCCCATCAATAGGACCTAGAGCTGGGAGCTGCAAAGGGGACCAGGGCTCTGGGAAATACCCCTGGAGAGCCCATTTCAGCTTCCTTACTGCAATTTAAATAAAAAAACATACAGTCTGAGAACGCAGGCAGTGTTTTATCTGAATTTCTAGGTCCCGAAGCCCAGCCGTAGCCTCACAGTGGATTCTGTGATGTCAGCTGTGCCACAGTCTGAGACCCAGTGTCCAGGCAAGGGCAGCCCCACCTCACACGCATGCTCAGCACCAACAGCACTGCTCCATCTGGCTTCCACTCCTTTCTGGCTTTGCCCCCCAGGGCCATGGCTCAAAGTCAGACTATGGTCTTGGAAGCTCTCCTTCACTCTCCCGCTATTTTTTTTTTTTTTTTTTTTTTTTTGCGGTACGCGGGCCACTCACTGTTGTGGCCTCTCCCGTCACGGAGCACAGGCTCCGGACATGCAGGCCCAGCGGCCATGGCTCACGGGCCCAGCCGCTCCGCAGCCTGTGGGATCATCCAGGACCGGGGCACGAACTCATGTTCCCTGCATCCTCAGGTGGACTCTCAACCACTGCGCCAGCAGGGAATCCCCCCCCCTATTCTTTTTATAAACGCTTATTCCCCCTGAAGGTCTGTAAACAGAGCCAGAACAGGACTCATGTCCCCTCGTGCTATTGAGGGAAAGAAATAAGGGCGGCAGTATTAGCTAGCAATCAGAACAGCAAGCACTCTCATCTAGACTTAGCCGTTCCCTGCCCAGGTATATACCCTGGAGAATCACACATGGTCTAAGAAACAACTCTGAGAATGTTTAGAGCAAAAATAACTTAACAGCACAACACGGGCAACAGCCCAAATTTCCATCAGCAGAATTCATACAGCAGGATAGGATGAGATTGGAATATTCAATACTGAAAAATAAATGAGCTACACACATTAGCATAGATCAACTTCTCATGGTTGTTAAAAACATCAGAAGAATGGGATACAGTTCCACTCATGGAACCATTCTGAAACAAGCTCAAACAACGGATTGCATAGGGTCCATGTTTAAAAAAACGGTAGCTAAACCTGAGGGAAGAGTCAACGCAAAATGGAGGACAGTTTTCTCTAGGGTGGAAAGGCTAAGTCAAGGAGGTTGACACAAGGCTGTTACTGCTGCTGGGAATTGTTCTGTCTCTGAAGCAAGATGGTAGGTACACAGGTGTTGTAGTTTTCACATTTTACTAACTCTGAAATCAGGATGGTCCTACAATCACCGTGGCAGTTGTGATGAGGTTATTGGCCAATGCCTTTCTCTTTTAATCACTTGTATTTATGCACAAAAATGATGTCAGAAAGGCTTGGCATCTTTAAAGGACATTTATTTAAGGTAAAGTACAAGAACTCTTGTTTGGTTATTAGGAAAAGAAGGAACGATATGCCCATTTTACAGATGAGAACACTGAGGCTCAGAGAAGGTAACCTGCTGCAGTCGCACAATGGGATCTTTGCAGAACAGTGATCCACCAGCCCACTTCTCTATGCAAAGCCCTGTCTGTAGTATGCGAAGGAAGCAAGCAAACAAGCCTGAGCTAGGACCAGCACAAGAACCCGCGGCACCACCATCCTTACCATCATGTTCCAACACTACAGAGATGAGCATCAATTTTACTAGATTGAGGGGAGGGAGGGGTGGGGGCCGGGAGCCGGTTTTCGAACTTCAGTGAGCTCACAGCTCTTAGCTGGCCTTATCTCGAGAGCATCCAGTCCACCCTTGAGCTGTGTCTGGCTCCCAGGCTTCTACCTCTAGCCTCTGCCATGACCCGGGCTGCGGCCAGAAACAGGCTCCCACCTGGAATTCCAGCGTTCACTCCTGGAACGTCCAGCATCCAGTCCTCCTCCAGCCACTAATTCAACTTTTGAATGCCCTGCTCACAAGGGTTTCTCCACACCAAATCTGCAGGAACTTTTTTCTTCTGGGGCTCCAAAACCAAATCCTTAAACCTCACATGAGGGAGAGTATTTGTTAGGTCAGAGCATCCTTGTTGATTGGACCTCCAGTTTGTGACTTCCACAGACCTCATCACGGGAGGCTGGGGAGAGGTCTCTTCTGTTGGTGGACGGAATGGTGGGCACTTGGTGGGGAGCACTGATGAGAAAGGGAGCCAGCCCAAGACCTACACATATGCACTGTTTCCCCTGGCCAAACAAGGTTCCTGACCCCAGAATTAACCCAGAGTTTCCCAGAAGACTAGGAGCTGCAGGGAGCCGCAATTAATGCTTTACTCTCCACCAGCTTTTCCTTGGACCCAAGGAGGAGAAATTACAAAAAGATCACATCACACTCCTTTGATCTGATGATTTCCACACAGGCAAGTGCAGGGAAACACTAGTCTGAAGGAAGAAAATGCATTAAAAACACGTGCACAGGGACTTCCCTGGTGGCGCAGTGGTTAAGAATCTGCCTGCCGACGCAGGGAACCCGGGTTCGAGCCCTGGTCCAGGAAGATCCCACACGCCACGGAGCAACTAAGCCCGTGCGCCACAACTACTGAGCCTGTGCTCTAGAGCCCGCGAGCCACAACTACCGAAGCCCGCACGCCTAGAGCCCGTGCTCCCCAACAAGAGAAGCCAAAAATAAATAATAAAATAAATTTACGGGAAAAACAACACGTGCATAGCCCTTAGCTGTTTATAAAGTTCTTGAATGTGTGTGCCCCCTTCTGATTCTCACGTCTTTCCACATTGCGGATAAGCAAGTGGAAGTTCAGAGCATTTGAAGGACTTGCTCAAGGTGGCAGGTGATGGTGCAGAGAGGGAGCTACCTCGGTGCAACAACTTTCAGACAGTGTGCCACCCCGGTCCCGCACAGAGGTACACAGATGGTGGAGGAGACAGGACAGCACGAGTCATGATCACAACTCTGAGTGACAAATACAATGAGAGACGTGTGTTTGGGGACTGGATCTATTCAGAGGAGGGGGTCTGGGGCATGGGAAGGAGTTCTGGGTTAGGGAAGGCTTCACAGGGGAACTGGCACTCACCATCGTCCACGTTTACTGAGATTTTATGAAAGGACAGACTAAGGACCGCCACTGCCAACTCTGCCCTATTCGATACAATTAAACCATGAGCTTAAATGGTTCAAATTGATCCCATCGTCTTACATTGCTATAGATTTCATCCAGTAGCTGAATTTGGGGGAGGAAAAGAAAAAGGACCCACACAAAACTTTCCCACTTGAAGACATTTTTATTTTGGTAACGCACCTGAGTCCCTGGCAGGATGGGCCTGACCTCCGCGGGGGCAATGGGGTGTTTGGGAGAGGATGGGGGCCCTGCCCTGAGGGGGCAGCTGGGGGATGAGGCAAAGGGCTCTGTGACAGTGATAGGTCACAAAGGGCTTTGTGAAAGGGCCTCAGAGGATAAATAGGCTGTGCCAGGGGGTTAGGCTGACAAAGTGGTTACTTCTCTCAGTAGGACGGAAGTTCACCACAGCCTCTTGGGGAGATAAAAACCCAGAAGCAGAAGTGAGGTGAGGCGGAGGGGGAGCCTACCGTACCTCTCGACACACTTGAAGAGATTCAGCCTGGGCTCCAGGCACCCTACAGCGTCCCAACTGTGATCATCTGTGCCCCTACCCACACCCCTGCCTCTGGGAGACCCGGAGGCAAACGTGGGGGCCTGTGGGGCGGGCTTGGAAGACCTGCAACGGGGCCGCCTGTGTGACGCAGGAGCATCGCAGCTCACTCTTCTGCCAGTGAGGCCGAGGGAGGGAAGAGCCAGGGAGCCGCCTTAACCGCACTGCCTGTCGTGATCAAAGACAGCCATGAGTGGGGACTCTCTGCTCCCGTATCACACGGCCCGGAGCAGCACCTGGGTGGACCTGTTCAACACCACCACGGGGAAGCTGCAGCAGCAACTACACAAGGGCGAATACGACCATTTCAAGTACGCGCCGATATTCGAGAGCGACTTCATCCAGGTCACGAAGAGGGGAGAAGCGATTGACGTGCACAACTGGGGCGGCCTGGTGACCATGGGCATCACATCCACCAGCCCCGTCCTCCCGCTCCCAGACATCATGCTGCTGGCCCAACGGGCCACCGGCTGTGAAAAGCACGCCGAGCGCAGCCAGGCCACCAAGGGCAAGAGCCACAAGGCTGCAAAGACCTTAGAGCTCACCAGGCTCCTTCCCTTGGAGTTCGTGAGGATCTCCACTCACAATCGTGAGAAAGAGCAGCTGCGCGTGAAGCTTGCCACTGGCCGCTGCTTCTACCTGCAGCTGTGTCCCCCTCTGGACGTGCGGGAAGACCTCTTCGCCGAGTGGGAACAGCTGATTTACCTCCTGCGACCACCAGTGGACAGTGAAAGCAACACCTATGCCGTTCCCGTCTGGGACATGCCCTGCATGCCTGTGTTCGAGGAGGAGCAGGACGGGAGGAGCCCGGCCGTGGAGGATTTCCAAGGAAAGGGGCATCAGGACCAGGTGAACGTCAGCAGCCTGCACACGTGCCCTGAGGTGGCCGGGGCCACGCCTGCAGCTTTTGCTGGGGGGCACGGAATCCAACTGGACTCCCACAAGCCCGATACCATGCCCGATGTGGCCACTGCGGAAGCAAAACCTACTACAGAGCTCGACAAAGCGGCAGCATCGCAGTCAACGAGAAAGGTGGAGACAGCAGGGGTGGCAGAAGGCACCGCAGCGGGTGCTTTGAGCACGGCAGTGATCAAGTCTCCTGCCACTGAAGAGCGGAGCACGGCCGTAGCAGCCACAGCCAGCGACGGGCCCGGAGGAAGCAAAACCAACAGAGCCACTGGGGACACTGCCACAACATCCCTGAGGAGCGGGAAAACGGCCTTGGCAGGTGCTGAGAACAATTCAGAGTATGCTTCCAGCACGTCCACCAGCCTCTCACCAGGGGCCGGCATGACTGTGGTCGGAGCAGAACCTACCAGCAAGACTGTCAAAGCAAGAGCCGACAAGGACGATGAGGGGACCCTCGTCTCAAGCTTGCCACAGGAAGGCAAAGTGAGCGAACAGGATGGCAGCTCACAGAGAGTGTCCCAGGCCCGCAAGGGAAGAAGGGAGAGGAGGGAGCACTGGGGAGAGGACAGAGCTCTGACGAGCCCCAAGCTCTGCAGTTCCGTGGAAAGCCACCACAAGGCAGCGGGGAGCAAGACAATCCCCAAAGCAGCTGGCCCGTGCTCAGGCGGCCGCAGAGCCACTAGAGAGGACCAAAAGGCCAAAGGCCACGGCAGCCCGGGGGGCAGCGAGCAGGGCGCTGCTCCCAAAGGCATCAGCCGTGCTCCTATCACCAGTGAGTCCAAGACCTCGCACAAATCGGGCAGGAGCTTATCTCCAGTGCGTTCAGGTCCCACCACCAACATACTCAGCAGGATCAGCTCTTTCTTCAGGAATGTGAGAGCCAGACTTACAAAAAAGACAGTGGCCTCATCACGAAATAAACATGGGAGCATCCTGGCGGAGCCAGTGGAAGGGACCCGAGTGGAGGCCATGACAGAGAGTGGCCAGGGCCTGGAAATCACCGGTGTGACATCTGAGACCATGGAGCCAGTGACCGTTGAAGCCCATCAATAGGACCTAGAGCTGGGAGCTGCAAAGGGGACCAGGGCTCTGGGAAATACCCCTGGAGAGCCCATTTCAGCTTCCTTACTGCAATTTAAATAAAAAAACATACAGTCTGAGAACGCAGGCAGTGTTTTATCTGAATTTCTAGGTCCCGAAGCCCAGCCGTAGCCTCACAGTGGATTCTGTGATGTCAGCTGTGCCACAGTCTGAGACCCAGTGTCCAGGCAAGGGCAGCCCCACCTCACACGCATGCTCAGCACCAACAGCACTGCTCCATCTGGCTTCCACTCCTTTCTGGCTTTGCCCCCCAGGGCCATGGCTCAAAGTCAGACTATGGTCTTGGAAGCTCTCCTTCACTCTCCCGCTATTTTTTTTTTTTTTTTTTTTTTTTTGCGGTACGCGGGCCACTCACTGTTGTGGCCTCTCCCGTCACGGAGCACAGGCTCCGGACACGCAGGCCCAGCGGCCATGGCTCACGGGCCCAGCCGCTCCGCAGCCTGTGGGATCATCCAGGACCGGGGCACGAACTCATGTTCCCTGCATCCTCAGGTGGACTCTCAACCACTGCGCCAGCAGGGAATCCCCCCCCCTATTCTTTTTATAAACGCTTATTCCCCCTGAAGGTCTGTAAACAGAGCCAGAACAGGACTCATGTCCCCTCGTGCTATTGAGTGGACAGAAATAAGGGCGGCAGTATTAGCTAGCAATCAGAACAGCAAGCACTCTCATCTAGACTTAGCCGTTCCCTGCCCAGGTATATACCCTGGAGAATCACACATGGTCTAAGAAACAACTCTGAGAATGTTTAGAGCAAAAATAACTTAACAGCACAACACGGGCAACAGCCCAAATTTCCATCAGCAGAATTCATACAGCAGGATAGGATGAGATTGGAATATTCAATACTGAAAAATAAATGAGCTACACACATTAGCATAGATCAACTTCTCATGGTTGTTAAAAACATCAGAAGAATGGGATACAGTTCCACTCATGGAACCATTCTGAAACAAGCTCAAACAACGGATTGCATAGGGTCCATGTTTAAAAAAACGGTAGCTAAACCTGAGGGAAGAGTCAACGCAAAATGGAGGACAGTTTTCTCTAGGGTGGAAAGGCTAAGTCAAGGAGGTTGACACAAGGCTGTTACTGCTGCTGGGAATTGTTCTGTCTCTGAAGCAAGATGGTAGGTACACAGGTGTTGTAGTTTTCACATTTTACTAACTCTGAAATCAGGATGGTCCTACAATCACCGTGGCAGTTGTGATGAGGTTATTGGCCAATGCCTTTCTCTTTTAATCACTTGTATTTATGCACAAAAATGATGTCAGAAAGGCTTGGCATCTTTAAAGGACATTTATTTAAGGTAAAGTACAAGAACTCTTGTTTGGTTATTAGGAAAAGAAGGAACGATATGCCCATTTTACAGATGAGAACACTGAGGCTCAGAGAAGGTAACCTGCTGCAGTCGCACAATGGGATCTTTGCAGAACAGTGATCCACCAGCCCACTTCTCTATGCAAAGCCCTGTCTGTAGTATGCGAAGGAAGCAAGCAAACAAGCCTGAGCTAGGACCAGCACAAGAACCCGCGGCACCACCATCCTTACCATCATGTTCCAACACTACAGAGATGAGCATCAATTTTACTAGATTGAGGGGAGGGAGGGGTGGGGGCCGGGAGCCGGTTTTCGAACTTCAGTGAGCTCACAGCTCTTAGCTGGCCTTATCTCGAGAGCATCCAGTCCACCCTTGAGCTGTGTCTGGCTCCCAGGCTTCTACCTCTAGCCTCTGCCATGACCCGGGCTGCGGCCAGAAACAGGCTCCCACCTGGAATTCCAGCGTTCACTCCTGGAACGTCCAGCATCCAGTCCTCCTCCAGCCACTAATTCAACTTTTGAATGCCCTGCTCACAAGGGTTTCTCCACACCAAATCTGCAGGAACTTTTTTCTTCTGGGGCTCCAAAACCAAATCCTTAAACCTCACATGAGGGAGAGTATTTGTTAGGTCAGAGCATCCTTGTTGATTGGACCTCCAGTTTGTGACTTCCACAGACCTCATCACGGGAGGCTGGGGAGAGGTCTCTTCTGTTGGTGGACGGAATGGTGGGCACTTGGTGGGGAGCACTGATGAGAAAGGGAGCCAGCCCAAGACCTACACATATGCACTGTTTCCCCTGGCCAAACAAGGTTCCTGACCCCAGAATTAACCCAGAGTTTCCCAGAAGACTAGGAGCTGCAGGGAGCCGCAATTAATGCTTTACTCTCCACCAGCTTTTCCTTGGACCCAAGGAGGAGAAATTACAAAAAGATCACATCACACTCCTTTGATCTGATGATTTCCACACAGGCAAGTGCAGGGAAACACTAGTCTGAAGGAAGAAAATGCATTAAAAACACGTGCACAGGGACTTCCCTGGTGGCGCAGTGGTTAAGAATCCGCCTGCCGACGCAGGGAACCCGGGTTCGAGCCCTGGTCCAGGAAGATCCCACACGCCACGGAGCAACTAAGCCCGTGCGCCACAACTACTGAGCCTGTGCTCTAGAGCCCGCGAGCCACAACTACCGAAGCCCGCACGCCTAGAGCCCGTGCTCCCCAACAAGAGAAGCCAAAAATAAATAATAAAATAAATTTACGGGAAAAACAACACGTGCATAGCCCTTAGCTGTTTATAAAGTTCTTGAATGTGTGTGCCCCCTTCTGATTCTCACGTCTTTCCACATTGCGGATAAGCAAGTGGAAGTTCAGAGCATTTGAAGGACTTGCTCAAGGTGGCAGGTGATGGTGCAGAGAGGGAGCTACCTCGGTGCAACAACTTTCAGACAGTGTGCCACCCCGGTCCCGCACAGAGGTACACAGATGGTGGAGGAGACAGGACAGCACGAGTCATGATCACAACTCTGAGTGACAAATACAATGAGAGACGTGTGTTTGGGGACTGGATCTATTCAGAGGAGGGGGTCTGGGGCATGGGAAGGAGTTCTGGGTTAGGGAAGGCTTCACAGGGGAACTGGCACTCACCATCGTCCACGTTTACTGAGATTTTATGAAAGGACAGACTAAGGACCGCCACTGCCAACTCTGCCCTATTCGATACAATTAAACCATGAGCTTAAATGGTTCAAATTGATCCCATCGTCTTACATTGCTATAGATTTCATCCAGTAGCTGAATTTGGGGGAGGAAAAGAAAAAGGACCCACACAAAACTTTCCCACTTGAAGACATTTTTATTTTGGTAACGCACCTGAGTCCCTGGCAGGATGTGCCTGACCTCCGCGGGGGCAATGGGGTGTTTGGGAGAGGATGGGGGCCCTGCCCTGAGGGGGCAGCTGGGGGATGAGGCAAAGGGCTCTGTGACAGTGATAGGTCACAAAGGGCTTTGTGAAAGGGCCTCAGAGGATAAATAGGCTGTGCCAGGGGGTTAGGCTGACAAAGTGGTTACTTCTCTCAGTAGGACGGAAGTTCACCACAGCCTCTTGGGGAGATAAAAACCCAGAAGCAGAAGTGAGGTGAGGCGGAGGGGGAGCCCACCGTACCTCTCGACACACTTGAAGAGATTCAGCCTGGGCTCCAGGCACCCTACAGCGTCCCAACTGTGATCATCTGTGCCCCTACCCACACCCCTGCCTCTGGGAGACCCGGAGGCAAACGTGGGGGCCTGTGGGGCGGGCTTGGAAGACCTGCAACGGGGCCGCCTGTGTGACGCAGGAGCATCGCAGCTCACTCTTCTGCCAGTGAGGCCGAGGGAGGGAAGAGCCAGGGAGCCGCCTTAACCGCACTGCCTGTCGTGATCAAAGACAGCCATGAGTGGGGACTCTCTGCTCCCGTATCACACGGCCCGGAGCAGCACCTGGGTGGACCTGTTCAACACCACCAAGGGGAAGCTGCAGCAGCAACTACACAAGGGCGAATACGACCATTTCAAGTACGCGCCGATATTCGAGAGCGACTTCATCCAGGTCACGAAGAGGGGAGAAGCGATTGACGTGCACAACTGGGGCGGCCTGGTGACCATGGGCATCACATCCACCAGCCCCGTCCTCCCGCTCCCAGACATCATGCTGCTGGCCCAACGGGCCACCGGCTGTGAAAAGCACGCCGAGCGCAGCCAGGCCACCAAGGGCAAGAGCCACAAGGCTGCAAAGACCTTAGAGCTCACCAGGCTCCTTCCCTTGGAGTTCGTGAGGATCTCCACTCACAATCGTGAGAAAGAGCAGCTGCGCGTGAAGCTTGCCACTGGCCGCTGCTTCTACCTGCAGCTGTGTCCCCCTCTGGACGTGCGGGAAGACCTCTTCGCCGAGTGGGAACAGCTGATTTACCTCCTGCGACCACCAGTGGACAGTGAAAGCAACACCTATGCCGTTCCCGTCTGGGACATGCCCTGCATGCCTGTGTTCGAGGAGGAGCAGGACGGGAGGAGCCCGGCCGTGGAGGATTTCCAAGGAAAGGGGCATCAGGACCAGGTGAACGTCAGCAGCCTGCACACGTGCCCTGAGGTGGCCGGGGCCACGCCTGCAGCTTTTGCTGGGGGGCACGGAATCCAACTGGACTCCCACAAGCCCGATACCATGCCCGATGTGGCCACTGCGGAAGCAAAACCTACTACAGAGCTCGACAAAGCGGCAGCATCGCAGTCAACGAGAAAGGTGGAGACAGCAGGGGTGGCAGGAGGCACCGCAGCGGGTGCTTTGAGCACGGCAGTGATCAAGTCTCCTGCCACTGAAGAGCGGAGCACGGCCGTAGCAGCCACAGCCAGCGACGGGCCCGGAGGAAGCAAAACCAACAGAGCCACTGGGGACACTGCCACAACATCCCTGAGGAGCGGGAAAACGGCCTTGGCAGGTGCTGAGAACAATTCAGAGTATGCTTCCAGCACGTCCACCAGCCTCTCACCAGGGGCCGGCATGACTGTGGTCGGAGCAGAACCTACCAGCAAGACTGTCAAAGCAAGAGCCGACAAGGACGATGAGGGGACCCTCGTCTCAAGCTTGCCACAGGAAGGCAAAGTGAGCGAACAGGATGGCAGCTCACAGAGAGTGTCCCAGGCCCGCAAGGGAAGAAGGGAGAGGAGGGAGCACTGGGGAGAGGACAGAGCTCTGACGAGCCCCAAGCTCTGCAGTTCCGTGGAAAGCCACCACAAGGCAGCGGGGAGCAAGACAATCCCCAAAGCAGCTGGCCCGTGCTCAGGCGGCCGCAGAGCCACTAGAGAGGACCAAAAGGCCAAAGGCCACGGCAGCCCGGGGGGCAGCGAGCAGGGCGCTGCTCCCAAAGGCATCAGCCGTGCTCCTATCACCAGTGAGTCCAAGACCTCGCACAAATCGGGCAGGAGCTTATCTCCAGTGCGTTCAGGTCCCACCACCAACATACTCAGCAGGATCAGCTCTTTCTTCAGGAATGTGAGAGCCAGACTTACAAAAAAGACAGTGGCCTCATCACGAAATAAACATGGGAGCATCCTGGCGGAGCCAGTGGAAGGGACCCGAGTGGAGGCCATGACAGAGAGTGGCCAGGGCCTGGAAATCACCGGTGTGACATCTGAGACCATGGAGCCAGTGACCGTTGAAGCTCATCAATAGGACCTAGAGCTGGGAGCTGCAAAGGGGACCAGGGCTCTGGGAAATACCCCTGGAGAGCCCATTTCAGCTTCCTTACTGCAATTTAAATAAAAAAACATACAGTCTGAGAACGCAGGCAGTGTTTTATCTGAATTTCTAGGTCCCGAAGCCCAGCCGTAGCCTCACAGTGGATTCTGTGATGTCAGCTGTGCCACAGTCTGAGACCCAGTGTCCAGGCAAGGGCAGCCCCACCTCACACGCATGCTCAGCACCAACAGCACTGCTCCATCTGGCTTCCACTCCTTTCTGGCTTTGCCCCCCAGGGCCATGGCTCAAAGTCAGACTATGGTCTTGGAAGCTCTCCTTCACTCTCCCGCTATTTTTTTTTTTTTTTTTTTTTTTTTTGCGGTACGCGGGCCACTCACTGTTGTGGCCTCTCCCGTCACGGAGCACAGGCTCCGGACACGCAGGCCCAGCGGCCATGGCTCACGGGCCCAGCCGCTCCGCAGCCTGTGGGATCATCCAGGACCGGGGCACGAACTCATGTTCCCTGCATCCTCAGGTGGACTCTCAACCACTGCGCCAGCAGGGAATCCCCCCCCCTATTCTTTTTATAAACGCTTATTCCCCCTGAAGGTCTGTAAACAGAGCCAGAACAGGACTCATGTCCCCTCGTGCTATTGAGTGGACAGAAATAAGGGCGGCAGTATTAGCTAGCAATCAGAACAGCAAGCACTCTCATCTAGACTTAGCCGTTCCCTGCCCAGGTATATACCCTGGAGAATCACACATGGTCTAAGAAACAACTCTGAGAATGTTTAGAGCAAAAATAACTTAACAGCACAACACGGGCAACAGCCCAAATTTCCATCAGCAGAATTCATACAGCAGGATAGGATGAGATTGGAATATTCAATACTGAAAAATAAATGAGCTACACACATTAGCATAGATCAACTTCTCATGGTTGTTAAAAACATCAGAAGAATGGGATACAGTTCCACTCATGGAACCATTCTGAAACAAGCTCAAACAACGGATTGCATAGGGTCCATGTTTAAAAAAACGGTAGCTAAACCTGAGGGAAGAGTCAACGCAAAATGGAGGACAGTTTTCTCTAGGGTGGAAAGGCTAAGTCAAGGAGGTTGACACAAGGCTGTTACTGCTGCTGGGAATTGTTCTGTCTCTGAAGCAAGATGGTAGGTACACAGGTGTTGTAGTTTTCACATTTTACTAACTCTGAAATCAGGATGGTCCTACAATCACCGTGGCAGTTGTGATGAGGTTATTGGCCAATGCCTTTCTCTTTTAATCACTTGTATTTATGCACAAAAATGATGTCAGAAAGGCTTGGCATCTTTAAAGGACATTTATTTAAGGTAAAGTACAAGAACTCTTGTTTGGTTATTAGGAAAAGAAGGAACGATATGCCCATTTTACAGATGAGAACACTGAGGCTCAGAGAAGGTAACCTGCTGCAGTCGCACAATGGGATCTTTGCAGAACAGTGATCCACCAGCCCACTTCTCTATGCAAAGCCCTGTCTGTAGTATGCGAAGGAAGCAAGCAAACAAGCCTGAGCTAGGACCAGCACAAGAACCCGCGGCACCACCATCCTTACCATCATGTTCCAACACTACAGAGATGAGCATCAATTTTACTAGATTGAGGGGAGGGAGGGGTGGGGGCCGGGAGCCGGTTTTCGAACTTCAGTGAGCTCACAGCTCTTAGCTGGCCTTATCTCGAGAGCATCCAGTCCACCCTTGAGCTGTGTCTGGCTCCCAGGCTTCTACCTCTAGCCTCTGGCATGACCCGGGCTGCGGCCAGAAACAGGCTCCCACCTGGAATTCCAGCGTTCACTCCTGGAACGTCCAGCATCCAGTCCTCCTCCAGCCACTAATTCAACTTTTGAATGCCCTGCTCACAAGGGTTTCTCCACACCAAATCTGCAGGAACTTTTTTCTTCTGGGGCTCCAAAACCAAATCCTTAAACCTCACATGAGGGAGAGTATTTGTTAGGTCAGAGCATCCTTGTTGATTGGACCTCCAGTTTGTGACTTCCACAGACCTCATCACGGGAGGCTGGGGAGAGGTCTCTTCTGTTGGTGGACGGAATGGTGGGCACTTGGTGGGGAGCACTGATGAGAAAGGGAGCCAGCCCAAGACCTACACATATGCACTGTTTCCCCTGGCCAAACAAGGTTCCTGACCCCAGAATTAACCCAGAGTTTCCCAGAAGACTAGGAGCTGCAGGGAGCCGCAATTAATGCTTTACTCTCCACCAGCTTTTCCTTGGACCCAAGGAGGAGAAATTACAAAAAGATCACATCACACTCCTTTGATCTGATGATTTCCACACAGGCAAGTGCAGGGAAACACTAGTCTGAAGGAAGAAAATGCATTAAAAACACGTGCACAGGGACTTCCCTGGTGGCGCAGTGGTTAAGAATCCGCCTGCCGACGCAGGGGACCCGGGTTCGAGCCCTGGTCCAGGAAGATCCCGCATGCCACGGAGCAACTAAGCCCGTGCGCCACAACTACTGAGCCTGTGCTCTAGAGCCCGCGAGCCACAACTACCGAAGCCCGCACGCCTAGAGCCCGTGCTCCCCAACAAGAGAAGCCAAAAATAAATAATAAAATAAATTTACGGGAAAAACAACACGTGCATAGCCCTTAGCTGTTTATAAAGTTCTTGAATGTGTGTGCCCCCTTCTGATTCTCACGTCTTTCCACATTGCGGATAAGCAAGCGGAAGTTCAGAGCATTTGAAGGACTTGCTCAAGGTGGCAGGTGATGGTGCAGAGAGGGAGCTACCTCGGTGCAACAACTTTCAGACAGTGTGCCACCCCGGTCCCGCACAGAGGTACACAGATGGTGGAGGAGACAGGACAGCACGAGTCATGATCACAACTCTGAGTGACAAATACAATGAGAGACGTGTGTTTGGGGACTGGATCTATTCAGAGGAGGGGGTCTGGGGCATGGGAAGGAGTTCTGGGTTAGGGAAGGCTTCACAGGGGAACTGGCACTCACCATCGTCCACGTTTACTGAGATTTTATGAAAGGACAGAGTAAGGACCGCCACTGCCAACTCTGCCCTATTCGATACAATTAAACCATGAGCTTAAATGGTTCAAATTGATCCCATCGTCTTACATTGCTATAGATTTCATCCAGTAGCTGAATTTGGGGGAGGAAAAGAAAAAGGACCCACACAAAACTTTCCCACTTAAAGACATTTTTATTTTGGTAACGCACCTGAGTCCCTGGCAGGATGGGCCTGTCCTCCACGGGGGCAATGGGGTGTTTGGGGGAGGATGGGGGCCCTGCCCTGGGGGGGCAGCTGGGGGATGAGGCAAAGGGCTCTGTGACAGTGATAGGTCACAAAGGGCTTTGTGACACTGATAGGTCACAAAGGGCATCAGAGGATAAATAGGCTGTGCCAGGTGGTTAGGCTGACAAAGTGGTTACTTCTCTCACTAGGATGGAAGTTCACCACAGCCTCTTGGGGACATAAAAACCCAGAAGCAGAAGTGAGGTGAGGTGGAGGGGGAGCCTACCGTACCTCTCGACACACTTGAAGAGATTCAGCCTGGGCTCCAGGCGCCCTACAGCGTCCCAACTGTGATCATCTGGGCCGCTACCCACACCCCTGCCTCTGGGAGACCCGGAGGCAAACGTGGGGGCCTGTGGGGCGGGCTTGGAAGACCTGCCACAGGGCCGCGTGTGTGACGCAGGAGCATCGCAGCTCGCTCATCTGCCAGTGAGGCCGAGGGAGGGAAGAGCCAGGGAGCCTCCTTAACCGCGCTGCCTGTCGTGATCAAAGACAGCCATGAGTGGGGACTCTCTGCTCCCGAATCACATGGCCCGGAGCAGCACCTGGGTGGACCTGTTCAACACCACCACGGGGAAGCTGCAGCAGCAACTGCACAAGGGCGAATACGACCATTTCAAGTACGCGCCGATATTCGAGAGCGACTTCATCCAGGTCACGAAGAGGGGAGAAGCGATTGACGTGCACAACTGGGGCGGCCTGGTGACCATGGGCATCACATCCACCAGCCCCGTCCTCCCGCCCCCAGACATCATGCTGCTGGCCCAACGGGCCACCGGCTGTGAAAAGCATGCCGAGTGCAGCCTGGCCACCAAGGGCAAGAGCCACAAGGCTGCAAAGACCTTAGAGCTCACCAGGCTCCTTCCCTTGGAGTTCGTGAGGATCTCCACTCACAATCGTGAGAAACAACAGCTGCGCGTGAAGCTTGCCACTGGCCGCTGCTTCTACCTGCAGCTGTGTCCCCCTCTGGACGCGCGGGAAGACGTCTTCGCCGAGTGGGAACAGCTGATTTACCTCCTGCGACCACCAGTGGACAGTGAAAGCAACACCTATGCCGTTCCCGTCTGGAACATGCCCTGCATGCCTGTGTTTGAGGAGGAGCAGGACGGGAGGAGACCGGCCGTGGAGGATTTCCAAGGAAAGGGGCATCAGGACCAGGTGAACGTCAGCAGCCTGCACACGTGCCCTGAGGTGGCCGGGGCCACGCCTGCAGCTTTCGCTGGGGGGCACGGAATCCAACTGGACTCCCACAAGCCCGATACCATGCCCGATGTGGCCACTGCGAAAGCAAAACCTACTACAGGGCTCGACAAAGCGTCAGCATCGCAGTCAATGAGAAAGGTGGCGACAGCAGGGGTGGCAGGAGGCACCGCAGCGGGTGCTTTGAGCACGGCAGTGATCAAGTCTCCTGCCGCTGAAGAGCGGAACACGGCCATAGCAGCCACAGCCAGCGACGGGCCCGGAGGAAGCAAAACCAACAGAGCCACTGGGGACACTGCCACAACATACCTGAGGAGCGGGAAAACGGCCTTGGCAGGTGCTGAGAACAATTCAGAGTATGCTTCCAGCACGTCCACCAGCCTCTCCCCAGGGGCCGGCATGACTGTGGTCAGAGCAGAACCTACCAGCAAGACTGTCAAAGCAAGAGCCGACAAGGACGATGAGGGGACCCTCGTCTCAAGCTTGCCACAGGAAGGCAAAGTGAGCGAACAGGATGGCAGCTCACAGAGAGTGTCCCAGGCCCGCAAGGGAAGAAGGGAGAGGAGGGAGCACTGGGGAGAGGACAGAGCTCTGACGAGCCCCAAGCTCTGCAGTTCCGTGGAAAGCCACCACAAGGCAGCGGGGAGCAAGACAATCCCCAAAGCAGCTGGCCCGTGCTCAGGCGGCCGCAGAGCCACTAGAGAGGACCAAAAGGCCAAAGGCCACGGCAGCCTGGGGGGCAGCGAGCAGGGCGCTGCTCCCAAAGGCATCAGCCGTGCTCCTATCACCAGTGAGTCCAAGACCTCGCACAAATCGGGCAGGAGCTTATCTCCAGTGCGTTCAGGTCCCACCAACAACATACTCAGCAGGATCAGCTCTTTCTTCAGGAATGTGAGAGCCAGACTTACAAAAAAGACAGTGGCCTCATCACGAAATAAACATGGGAGCATCCTGGCGGAGCCAGTGGAAGGGACCCGAGTGGAGACCATGACAGAGAGTGGCCAGGGCCTGGAAATCACCGGTGTGACATCTGAGACCATGGAGCCAGTGACCGTTGAAGCCCATCAATAGGACCTAGAGCTGGGAGCTGCAAAGGGGACCAGGGCTCTGGGAAATACCCCTGGAGAGACCATTTCAGCTTCCTTACTGCAATTTAAATAAAAAAACATACAGTCTGAGAACGCAGGCAGTGTTTTGTCTGAATTTCTAGGTCCCGAAGCCCAGCCGTAGCCTCACAGTGGATTCTGTGATGTCAGCTGTGCCACAGTCTGAGACCCAGTGTCCAGGCAAGGGCAGCCCCACCTCACACGCATGCTCAGTGCCAACAGCACTGCTCCATCTGGCTTCCACTCCTTTCTGGCTTTGCCCCCCAGGGCCATGGCTCAAAGTCAGACTATGGTCTGGGAAGCTCTCCTTCACTCTCCCGCTATTCTTTATTTTTTTTTTTTTATTTTTTTTTTTTTTTTGCGGTACGCGGGCCACTCACTGTTGTGGCCTCTCCCGTCACGGAGCACAGGGTCCGGACACGCAGGCCCAGCGGCCATGGCTCACGGGCCCAGCCGCTCCGCAGCCTGTGGGATCATCCAGGACCGGGGCACGAACTCATGTTCCCTGCATCCTCAGGTGGACTCTCAACCACTGCGCCAGCAGGGAATCCCCCCCCCCTATTCTTTTTATAAACGCTTATTCCCCCTGAAGGTCTGTAAACAGAGCCAGAACAGGACTCATGTCCCCTCGGGCTATTCAGTGGACAGAAATAAGGGCGGCAGTATTAGCTAGCAATCAGAACAGCAAGCACTCTCATCTAGACTTAGCCGTTCCCTGCCCAGGTATATACCCTGGAGAATCACACATGGTCTAAGAAACAACTCTGAGAATGTTTAGAGCAAAAATAACTTAACAGCACAACACGGGCAACAGCCCAAATTTCCATCAGCAGAATTCATACAGCAGGATAGGATGAGATTGGAATATTCAATAGTGAAAAATAAATGAGCTACACACATTAGCATAGATCAACTTCTCATGGTTGTTAAAAACATCAGAAGAATGGGATACAGTTCCACTCATGGAACCATTCTGAAACAAGCTCAAACAACGGATTGCATAGGGTCCATGTTTAAAAAAACGGTAGCTAAACCTGAGGGAAGAGTCAACGCAAAATGGAGGACAGTTTTCTCTAGGGTGGAAAGGCTAAGTCAAGGAGGTTGACACAAGGCTGTTACTGCTGCTGGGTATTGTTCTGTCTCTGAAGCAAGATGGTAGGTACACAGGTGTTGTAGTTTTCACATTTTACTAACTCTGAAATCAGGATGGTCCTACAATCACCGTGGCAGTTGTGATGAGGTTATTGGCCAATGCCTTTCTCTTTTAATCACTTGTATTTATGCACAAAAATGATGTCAGAAAGGCTTGGCATCTTTAAAGGACATTTATTTAAGGTAAAGTACAAGAACTTGTTTGGTTATTAGGAAAAGAAGGAACGATATGCCTATTTTACAGATGAGAACACTGAGGCTCAGAGAAGGTAACCTGCTGCAGTCGCACAATGGGATCTTTGCAGAACAGTGATCCACCAGCCCACTTCTCTATGCAAAGCCCTGTCTGTAGTATGCGAAGGAAGCAAGCAAACAAGCCTGAGCTAGGACCAGCACAAGAACCCGCGGCACCACCATCCTTACCATCATGTTCCAACACTACAGAGATGAGCATCAATTTTACTAGATTGAGGGGAGGGAGGGGTGGGGGCCGGGAGCCGGTTTTCGAACTTCAGTGAGCTCACAGCTCTTAGCTGGCCTTATCTCGAGAGCATCCAGTCCACCCTTGAGCTGTGTCTGGCTCCCAGGCTTCTACCTCTAGCCTCTGGCATGACCCGGGCTGCGGCCAGAAACAGGCTCCCACCTGGAATTCCAGCGTTCACTCCTGGAACGTCCAGCATCCAGTCCTCCTCCAGCCACTAATTCAACTTTTGAATGCCCTGCTCACAAGGGTTTCTCCACACCAAATCTGCAGGAACTTTTTTCTTCTGGGGCTCCAAAACCAAATCCTTAAACCTCACATGAGGGAGAGTATTTGTTAGGTCAGAGCATCCTTGTTGATTGGACCTCCAGTTTGTGACTTCCACAGACCTCATCACGGGAGGCTGGGGAGAGGTCTCTTCTGTTGGTGGACGGAATGGTGGGCACTTGGTGGGGAGCACTGATGAGAAAGGGAGCCAGCCCAAGACCTACACATATGCACTGTTTCCCCTGGCCAAACAAGGTTCCTGACCCCAGAATTAACCCAGAGTTTCCCAGAAGACTAGGAGCTGCAGGGAGCTGCAATTAATGCTTTACTCTCCACCAGCTTTTCCTTGGACCCAAGGAGGAGAAATTACAAAAAGATCACATCACACTCCTTTGATCTGATGATTTCCACACAGGCAAGTGCAGGGAAACACTAGTCTGAAGGAAGAAAATGCATTAAAAACACGTGCACAGGGACTTCCCTGGTGGCGCAGTGGTTAAGAATCCGCCTGCCGACGCAGGGGACCCGGGTTCGAGCCCTGGTCCAGGAAGATCCCACATGCCACGGAGCAACTAAGCCCGTGCGCCACAACTACTGAGCCTGTGCTCTAGAGCCCGCGAGCCACAACTACCGAAGCCCGCACGCCTAGAGCCCGTGCTCCCCAACAAGAGAAGCCAAAAATAAATAATAAAATAAATTTACGGGAAAAACAACACGTGCATAGCCCTTAGCTGTTTATAAAGTTCTTGAATGTGTGTGCCCCCTTCTGATTCTCACGTCTTTCCACATTGCGGATAAGCAAGCGGAAGTTCAGAGCATTTGAAGGACTTGCTCAAGGTGGCAGGTGATGGTGCAGAGAGGGAGCTACCTCGGTGCAACAACTTTCAGACAGTGTGCCACCCCGGTCCCGCACAGAGGTACACAGATGGTGGAGGAGACAGGACAGCACGAGTCATGATCACAACTCTGAGTGACAAATACAATGAGAGACGTGTGTTTGGGGACTGGATCTATTCAGAGGAGGGGGTCTGGGGCATGGGAAGGAGTTCTGGGTTAGGGAAGGCTTCACAGGGGAACTGGCACTCACCATCGTCCACGTTTACTGAGATTTTATGAAAGGACAGACTAAGGACCGCCACTGCCAACTCTGCCCTATTCGATACAATTAAACCATGAGCTTAAATGGTTCAAATTGATCCCATCGTCTTACATTGCTATAGATTTCATCCAGTAGCTGAATTTGGGGGAGGAAAAGAAAAAGGACCCCCACAAAACTTTCCCACTTGAAGACATTTTTATTTTGGTAACGCACCTGAGTCCCTGGCAGGATGGGCCTGTCCTCCGCGGGGGCAATGGGGTGTTTGGGAGAGGATGGGGGCCCTGCCCTGAGGGGGCAGCTGGGGGATGAGGCAAAGGGCTCTGTGACAGTGATAGGTCACAAAGGGCTTTGTGAAAGGGCCTCAGAGGATAAATAGGCTGTGCCAGGGGGTTAGGCTGACAAAGTGGTTACTTCTCTCACTAGGACGGAAGTTCACCACAGCCTCTTGGGGAGATAAAAACCCAGAAGCAGAAGTGAGGTGAGGCGGAGGGGGAGCCTACCGTACCTCTCGACACACTTGAAGAGATTCAGCCTGGGCTCCAGGCACCCTACAGCGTCCCAACTGTGATCATCTGTGCCCCTACCCACACCCCTGCCTCTGGGAGACCCGGAGGCAAACGTGGGGGCCTGTGGGGCGGGCTTGGAAGACCTGCAACGGGGCCGCCTGTGTGACGCAGGAGCATCGCAGCTCGCTCTTCTGCCAGTGAGGCCGAGGGAGGGAAGAGCCAGGGAGCCGCCTTAACCGCGCTGCCTGTCGTGATCAAAGACAGCCATGAGTGGGGACTCTCTGCTCCCGTATCACACGGCCCGGAGCAGCACCTGGGTGGACCTGTTCAACACCACCACGGGGAAGCTGCAGCAGCAACTACACAAGGGCGAATACGACCATTTCAAGTATGCGCCGATATTCGAGAGCGACTTCATCCAGGTCACGAAGAGGGGAGAAGCGATTGACGTGCACAACTGGGGCGGCCTGGTGACCATGGGCATCACATCCACCAGCCCCGTCCTCCCGCTCCCAGACATCATGCTGCTGGCCCAACGGGCCACCGGCTGTGAAAAGCACGCCGAGCGCAGCCAGGCCACCAAGGGCAAGAGCCACAAGGCTGCAAAGACCTTAGAGCTCACCAGGCTCCTTCCCTTGGAGTTCGTGAGGATCTCCACTCACAATCGTGAGAAAGAGCAGCTGCGCGTGAAGCTTGCCACTGGCCGCTGCTTCTACCTGCAGCTGTGTCCCCCTCTGGACGCGCGGGAAGACCTCTTCGCCGAGTGGGAACAGCTGATTTACCTCCTGCGACCACCAGTGGACAGTGAAAGCAACACCTATGCCGTTCCCGTCTGGGACATGCCCTGCATGCCTGTGTTCGAGGAGGAGCAGGACGGGAGGAGCCCGGCCGTGGAGGATTTCCAAGGAAAGGGGCATCAGGACCAGGCGTCAGCAGCCTGCACACGTGCCCTGAGGTGGCCGGGGCAACGCCTGCAGCTTTTGCTGGGGGGCACGGAATCCAACTGGACTCCCACAAGCCCGATACCATGCCCGATGTGTCCACTGCGAAAGCAAAACCTACTACAGAGCTCGACAAAGCGTCAGCATCGCAGTCAACGACAAAGGTGGAGACAGCAGGGGTGGCAGGAGGCACCGCAGCGGGTGCTTTGAGCACGGCAGTGATCAAGTCTCCTGCCGCTGAAGAGCGGAGCACGGCCGTAGCAGCCACAGCCAGCGACGGGCCCGGAGGAAGCAAAACCAACAGAGCCACTGGGGACACTGCCACAACATCCCTGAGGAGCGGGAAAACGGCCTTGGCAGGTGCTGAGAACAATTCAGAGTATGCTTCCAGCACGTCCACCAGCCTCTCCCCAGGGGCCGGCATGACTGTGGTCGGAGCAGAACCTACCAGCAAGACCGTCAAAGCAAGAGCCGACAAGGACGATGAGGGGACCCTCGTCTCAAGCTTGCCACAGGAAGGCAAAGTGAGCGAACAGGATGGCAGCTCACAGAGAGTGTCCCAGGCCCGCAAGGGAAGAAGGGAGAGGAGGGAGCACTGGGGAGAGGACAGAGCTCTGACGAGCCCCAAGCTCTGCAGTTCCGTGGAAAGCCACCACAAGGCAGCGGGGAGCAAGACAATCCCCAAAGCAGCTGGCCCGTGCTCAGGCGGCCGCAGAGCCACTAGAGAGGACCAAAAGGCCAAAGGCCACGGCAGCCCGGGGGGCAGCGAGCAGGGCACTGCTCCCAAAGGCATCAGCCGTGCTCCTATCACCAGTGAGTCCAAGACCTCACACAAATCGGGCAGGAGCTTATCTCCAGCGCGTTCAGGTCCCACCACCAACATACTCAGCAGGATCAGCTCTTTCTTCAGGAATGTGAGAGCCAGACTTACAAAAAAGACAGTGGCCTCATCACGAAATAAACATGGGAGCATCCTGGCGGAGCCAGTGGAAGGGACCCGAGTGGAGGCCATGACAGAGACAGCAGAGAGTGGCCAGGGCCTGGAAATCACCGGTGTGACATCTGAGACCATGGAGCCAGTGACCGTTGAAGCCCATCAATAGGACCTAGAGCTGGGAGCTGCAAAGGGGACCAGGGCTCTGGGAAATACCCCTGGAGAGCCCATTTCAGCTTCCTTATTGCAATTTAAATAAAAAAAACATACAGTCTGAGAACGCAGGCAGTGTTTTGTCTGAATTTCTAGGTCCCGAAGCCCAGCCGTAGCTTCACAGTGGATTCTGTGATGTCAGCTGTGCCACAGTCTGAGACCCAGTGTCCAGGCAAGGGCAGCCCCACCTCACACGCATGCTCAGCGCCAACAGCACTGCTCCATCTGGCTTCCACTCCTTTCTGGCTTTGCCCCCCAGGGCCATGGCTCAAAGTCAGACTATGGTCTGGGAAGCTCTCCTTCACTATCCCGCTATTCATTTTTTTTTTTTTTTTTTTGCGGTACGCGGGCCACTCACTGTTGTGGCCTCTCCCGTCACGGAGCACAGGGTCCGGACGCGCAGGCACAGCGGCCATGGCTAACGGGCCCAGCCGCTCCGCGGCCTGTGGGATCTTCCAGGACCGGGGCACGAACTCATATTCCCTGCATCCTCAGGTGGACTCTCAACCACTGCGCCACCAGGGAATCCCTCCCCCTATTCTTTTTATAAATGCTTATTCCCCCTGAAGGTCTGTAAACAGAGCCAGAACAGGACTCATGTCCCCTCGGGCTATTCAGTGGACAGAAATAAGGGCGGCAGTATTAGCTAGCAATCAGAACAGCAAGCACTCTCATCTAGACTTAGCCGTTCCCTGCCCAGGTATATACCCTGGAGAAACACACATGGTCTAAGAAACAACTCTGAGAATGTTTAGAGCAAAAATAACTTAACAGCACAACACGGGCAACAGCCCAAATTTCCATCAGCAGAATTCATACAGCAGGATAGGATGAGATTGGAATATTCAATAGTGAAAAATAAATCAGCTACACACATTAGCATAGATCAACTTCTCATGGTTTTTAAAAACATCAAAAGAATGGGATACAGTTCCACTCATGGAACCATTCTGAAACAAGCTCAAACAACGGATTGCATAGGGTCCATGTTTAAAAAGATGGTAGCTAAACCTGAGGGAAAAGTAAACACAAAATGGAGGACAGTTTTCTCTAGGGTGGAAAGGCTAGGTCAAGGAGGTTGACACAAGGCTGTTAGTGCTGCTGGGAATTGTTCTGTCTCTGAAGCAAGATGGTAGGTACACAGGTGTTGTAGTTTTCACATTTTACTAACTCTGAAATCAGGATGGTCCTACAATCACCGTGGCAGTTGTGATGAAGTTATTGGCCAATGCCTTTCTCTTTTAATCACTTGTATTTATGCACAAAAATGATGTCAGAAAGGCTTGGCATCTTTAAAGGACATTTATTTAAGGTAAAGTACAAGAACACTTGTTTGGTTATTAGGAAAAGAAGGAACGATATGCCTATTTTACAGATGAGAACACTGAGGCTCAGAGAAGGTAACCTGCTGCAGTCGCACAATGGGATCTTTGCAGAACAGTGATCCACCAGCCCACTTCTCTATGCAAAGCCCTGTCTGTAGTATGCGAAGGAAGCAAGCAAACAAGCCTGAGCTAGGACCAGCACAAGAACCCGCGGCACCACCATTCTTACCATCATGTTCCAACACTACAGAGATGAGCATCAATTTTACTAGATTGAGGGGAGGGAGGGGTGGGGGCCGGGAGCCGGTTTTCGAACTTCAGTGAGCTCACAGCTCTTAGCTGGCCTTATCTCGAGAGCATCCAGTCCACCCTTGAGCTGTGTCTGGCTCCCAGGCTTCTACCTCTAGCCTCTGGCATGACCCGGGCTGCGGCCAGAAACAGGCTCCCACCTGGAATTCCAGCGTTCACTCCTGGAACGTCCAGCATCCAGTCCTCCTCCAGCCACTAATTCAACTTTTGAATGCCCTGCTCACAAGGGTTTCTCCACACCAAATCTGCAGGAACTTTTTTCTTCTGGGGCTCCAAAACCAAATCCTTAAACCTCACATGAGGGAGAGTATTTGTTAGGTCAGAGCATCCTTGTTGATTGGACCTCCAGTTTGTGACTTCCACAGACCTCATCACGGGAGGCTGGGGAGAGGTCTCTTCTGTTGGTGGACGGAATGGTGGGCACTTGGTGGGGAGCACTGATGAGAAAGGGAGCCAGCCCAAGACCTACACATATGCACTGTTTCCCCTGGCCAAACAAGGTTCCTGACCCCAGAATTAACCCAGAGTTTCCCAGAAGACTAGGAGCTGCAGGGAGCTGCAATTAATGCTTTACTCTCCACCAGCTTTTCCTTGGACCCAAGGAGGAGAAATTACAAAAAGATCACATCACACTCCTTTGATCTGATGATTTCCACACAGGCAAGTGCAGGGAAACACTAGTCTGAAGGAAGAAAATGCATTAAAAACACGTGCACAGGGACTTCCCTGGTGGCGCAGTGGTTAAGAATCCGCCTGCCGACGCAGGGGACCCGGGTTCGAGCCCTGGTCCAGGAAGATCCCACATGCCACGGAGCAACTAAGCCCGTGCGCCACAACTACTGAGCCTGTGCTCTAGAGCCCGCGAGCCACAACTACCGAAGCCCGCACGCCTAGAGCCCGTGCTCCCCAACAAGAGAAGCCAAAAATAAATAATAAAATAAATTTACGGGAAAAACAACACGTGCATAGCCCTTAGCTGTTTATAAAGTTCTTGAATGTGTGTGCCCCCTTCTGATTCTCACGTCTTTCCACATTGCGGATAAGCAAGCGGAAGTTCAGAGCATTTGAAGGACTTGCTCAAGGTGGCAGGTGATGGTGCAGAGAGGGAGCTACCTCGGTGCAACAACTTTCAGACAGTGTGCCACCCCGGTCCCGCACAGAGGTACACAGATGGTGGAGGAGACAGGACAGCACGAGTCATGATCACAACTCTGAGTGACAAATACAATGAGAGACGTGTGTTTGGGGACTGGATCTATTCAGAGGAGGGGGTCTGGGGCATGGGAAGGAGTTCTGGGTTAGGGAAGGCTTCACAGGGGAACTGGCACTCACCATCGTCCACGTTTACTGAGATTTTATGAAAGGACAGACTAAGGACCGCCACTGCCAACTCTGCCCTATTCGATACAATTAAACCATGAGCTTAAATGGTTCAAATTGATCCCATCGTCTTACATTGCTATAGATTTCATCCAGTAGCTGAATTTGGGGGAGGAAAAGAAAAAGGACCCCCACAAAACTTTCCCACTTGAAGACATTTTTATTTTGGTAACGCACCTGAGTCCCTGGCAGGATGGGCCTGTCCTCCGCGGGGGCAATGGGGTGTTTGGGAGAGGATGGGGGCCCTGCCCTGAGGGGGCAGCTGGGGGATGAGGCAAAGGGCTCTGTGACAGTGATAGGTCACAAAGGGCTTTGTGAAAGGGCCTCAGAGGATAAATAGGCTGTGCCAGGGGGTTAGGCTGACAAAGTGGTTACTTCTCTCACTAGGACGGAAGTTCACCACAGCCTCTTGGGGAGATAAAAACCCAGAAGCAGAAGTGAGGTGAGGCGGAGGGGGAGCCTACCGTACCTCTCGACACACTTGAAGAGATTCAGCCTGGGCTCCAGGCACCCTACAGCGTCCCAACTGTGATCATCTGTGCCCCTACCCACACCCCTGCCTCTGGGAGACCCGGAGGCAAACGTGGGGGCCTGTGGGGCGGGCTTGGAAGACCTGCAACGGGGCCGCCTGTGTGACGCAGGAGCATCGCAGCTCGCTCTTCTGCCAGTGAGGCCGAGGGAGGGAAGAGCCAGGGAGCCGCCTTAACCGCGCTGCCTGTCGTGATCAAAGACAGCCATGAGTGGGGACTCTCTGCTCCCGTATCACACGGCCCGGAGCAGCACCTGGGTGGACCTGTTCAACACCACCACGGGGAAGCTGCAGCAGCAACTACACAAGGGCGAATACGACCATTTCAAGTATGCGCCGATATTCGAGAGCGACTTCATCCAGGTCACGAAGAGGGGAGAAGCGATTGACGTGCACAACTGGGGCGGCCTGGTGACCATGGGCATCACATCCACCAGCCCCGTCCTCCCGCTCCCAGACATCATGCTGCTGGCCCAACGGGCCACCGGCTGTGAAAAGCACGCCGAGCGCAGCCAGGCCACCAAGGGCAAGAGCCACAAGGCTGCAAAGACCTTAGAGCTCACCAGGCTCCTTCCCTTGGAGTTCGTGAGGATCTCCACTCACAATCGTGAGAAAGAGCAGCTGCGCGTGAAGCTTGCCACTGGCCGCTGCTTCTACCTGCAGCTGTGTCCCCCTCTGGACGCGCGGGAAGACCTCTTCGCCGAGTGGGAACAGCTGATTTACCTCCTGCGACCACCAGTGGACAGTGAAAGCAACACCTATGCCGTTCCCGTCTGGGACATGCCCTGCATGCCTGTGTTCGAGGAGGAGCAGGACGGGAGGAGCCCGGCCGTGGAGGATTTCCAAGGAAAGGGGCATCAGGACCAGGCGTCAGCAGCCTGCACACGTGCCCTGAGGTGGCCGGGGCAACGCCTGCAGCTTTTGCTGGGGGGCACGGAATCCAACTGGACTCCCACAAGCCCGATACCATGCCCGATGTGTCCACTGCGAAAGCAAAACCTACTACAGAGCTCGACAAAGCGTCAGCATCGCAGTCAACGACAAAGGTGGAGACAGCAGGGGTGGCAGGAGGCACCGCAGCGGGTGCTTTGAGCACGGCAGTGATCAAGTCTCCTGCCGCTGAAGAGCGGAGCACGGCCGTAGCAGCCACAGCCAGCGACGGGCCCGGAGGAAGCAAAACCAACAGAGCCACTGGGGACACTGCCACAACATCCCTGAGGAGCGGGAAAACGGCCTTGGCAGGTGCTGAGAACAATTCAGAGTATGCTTCCAGCACGTCCACCAGCCTCTCCCCAGGGGCCGGCATGACTGTGGTCGGAGCAGAACCTACCAGCAAGACCGTCAAAGCAAGAGCCGACAAGGACGATGAGGGGACCCTCGTCTCAAGCTTGCCACAGGAAGGCAAAGTGAGCGAACAGGATGGCAGCTCACAGAGAGTGTCCCAGGCCCGCAAGGGAAGAAGGGAGAGGAGGGAGCACTGGGGAGAGGACAGAGCTCTGACGAGCCCCAAGCTCTGCAGTTCCGTGGAAAGCCACCACAAGGCAGCGGGGAGCAAGACAATCCCCAAAGCAGCTGGCCCGTGCTCAGGCGGCCGCAGAGCCACTAGAGAGGACCAAAAGGCCAAAGGCCACGGCAGCCCGGGGGGCAGCGAGCAGGGCACTGCTCCCAAAGGCATCAGCCGTGCTCCTATCACCAGTGAGTCCAAGACCTCACACAAATCGGGCAGGAGCTTATCTCCAGCGCGTTCAGGTCCCACCACCAACATACTCAGCAGGATCAGCTCTTTCTTCAGGAATGTGAGAGCCAGACTTACAAAAAAGACAGTGGCCTCATCACGAAATAAACATGGGAGCATCCTGGCGGAGCCAGTGGAAGGGACCCGAGTGGAGGCCATGACAGAGACAGCAGAGAGTGGCCAGGGCCTGGAAATCACCGGTGTGACATCTGAGACCATGGAGCCAGTGACCGTTGAAGCCCATCAATAGGACCTAGAGCTGGGAGCTGCAAAGGGGACCAGGGCTCTGGGAAATACCCCTGGAGAGCCCATTTCAGCTTCCTTATTGCAATTTAAATAAAAAAAACATACAGTCTGAGAACGCAGGCAGTGTTTTGTCTGAATTTCTAGGTCCCGAAGCCCAGCCGTAGCTTCACAGTGGATTCTGTGATGTCAGCTGTGCCACAGTCTGAGACCCAGTGTCCAGGCAAGGGCAGCCCCACCTCACACGCATGCTCAGCGCCAACAGCACTGCTCCATCTGGCTTCCACTCCTTTCTGGCTTTGCCCCCCAGGGCCATGGCTCAAAGTCAGACTATGGTCTGGGAAGCTCTCCTTCACTATCCCGCTATTCATTTTTTTTTTTTTTTTTTTGCGGTACGCGGGCCACTCACTGTTGTGGCCTCTCCCGTCACGGAGCACAGGGTCCGGACGCGCAGGCACAGCGGCCATGGCTAACGGGCCCAGCCGCTCCGCGGCCTGTGGGATCTTCCAGGACCGGGGCACGAACTCATATTCCCTGCATCCTCAGGTGGACTCTCAACCACTGCGCCACCAGGGAATCCCTCCCCCTATTCTTTTTATAAATGCTTATTCCCCCTGAAGGTCTGTAAACAGAGCCAGAACAGGACTCATGTCCCCTCGGGCTATTCAGTGGACAGAAATAAGGGCGGCAGTATTAGCTAGCAATCAGAACAGCAAGCACTCTCATCTAGACTTAGCCGTTCCCTGCCCAGGTATATACCCTGGAGAAACACACATGGTCTAAGAAACAACTCTGAGAATGTTTAGAGCAAAAATAACTTAACAGCACAACACGGGCAACAGCCCAAATTTCCATCAGCAGAATTCATACAGCAGGATAGGATGAGATTGGAATATTCAATAGTGAAAAATAAATCAGCTACACACATTAGCATAGATCAACTTCTCATGGTTTTTAAAAACATCAAAAGAATGGGATACAGTTCCACTCATGGAACCATTCTGAAACAAGCTCAAACAACGGATTGCATAGGGTCCATGTTTAAAAAGATGGTAGCTAAACCTGAGGGAAAAGTAAACACAAAATGGAGGACAGTTTTCTCTAGGGTGGAAAGGCTAGGTCAAGGAGGTTGACACAAGGCTGTTAGTGCTGCTGGGAATTGTTCTGTCTCTGAAGCAAGATGGTAGGTACACAGGTGTTGTAGTTTTCACATTTTACTAACTCTGAAATCAGGATGGTCCTACAATCACCGTGGCAGTTGTGATGAAGTTATTGGCCAATGCCTTTCTCTTTTAATCACTTGTATTTATGCACAAAAATGATGTCAGAAAGGCTTGGCATCTTTAAAGGACATTTATTTAAGGTAAAGTACAAGAACACTTGTTTGGTTATTAGGAAAAGAAGGAACGATATGCCTATTTTACAGATGAGAACACTGAGGCTCAGAGAAGGTAACCTGCTGCAGTCGCACAATGGGATCTTTGCAGAACAGTGATCCACCAGCCCACTTCTCTATGCAAAGCCCTGTCTGTAGTATGCGAAGGAAGCAAGCAAACAAGCCTGAGCTAGGACCAGCACAAGAACCCGCGGCACCACCATTCTTACCATCATGTTCCAACACTACAGAGATGAGCATCAATTTTACTAGATTGAGGGGAGGGAGGGGTGGGGGCCGGGAGCCGGTTTTCGAACTTCAGTGAGCTCACAGCTCTTAGCTGGCCTTATCTCGAGAGCATCCAGTCCACCCTTGAGCTGTGTCTGGCTCCCAGGCTTCTACCTCTAGCCTCTGGCATGACCCGGGCTGCGGCCAGAAACAGGCTCCCACCTGGAATTCCAGCGTTCACTCCTGGAACGTCCAGCATCCAGTCCTCCTCCAGCCACTAATTCAACTTTTGAATGCCCTGCTCACAAGGGTTTCTCCACACCAAATCTGCAGGAACTTTTTTCTTCTGGGGCTCCAAAACCAAATCCTTAAACCTCACATGAGGGAGAGTATTTGTTAGGTCAGAGCATCCTTGTTGATTGGACCTCCAGTTTGTGACTTCCACAGACCTCATCACGGGAGGCTGGGGAGAGGTCTCTTCTGTTGGTGGACGGAATGGTGGGCACTTGGTGGGGAGCACTGATGAGAAAGGGAGCCAGCCCAAGACCTACACATATGCACTGTTTCCCCTGGCCAAACAAGGTTCCTGACCCCAGAATTAACCCAGAGTTTCCCAGAAGACTAGGAGCTGCAGGGAGCCGCAATTAATGCTTTACTCTCCACCAGCTTTTCCTTGGACCCAAGGAGGAGAAATTACAAAAAGATCACATCACACTCCTTTGATCTGATGATTTCCACACAGGCAAGTGCAGGGAAACACTAGTCTGAAGGAAGAAAATGCATTAAAAACACGTGCACAGTGACTTCCCTGGTGGAGCAGTGGTTAAGAATCCGCCTGCCGACGCAGGGGACCCAAGTTCGAGCCCTGGTCCAGGAAGATCCCACATGCCACGGAGCAACGAAGCCCGTGCACCAAAACTACTGAGCCTGTGCTCTACAGCCTGCGAGCCACAACTACCGAAGCCCGCACGCCTAGAGCCCGTGCTCCCCAACAAGAGAAGCCAAAAATAAATAATAAAATAAATTTACGGGAAAAACAACACGTGCATAGCCCATAGCTGTTTATAAAGTTCTTGAATGTGTGTGCCCCCTTCCGATTCTCACGTCTTTCCACTTTGCGGATAAGCAAGCGGAAGTTCAGAGCATTTGAAGGACTTGCTCAAGGTGGCAGGTGATGGTGCAGAGAGGGAGCTACCTCGGTGCAACAACTTTCAGACAGTGTGCCACCCCGGTCCCGCACAGAGGTACACAGATGGTGGAGGAGACAGGACAGCACAAGTCATGATCACAACTCTGAGTGACAAATACAATGAGAGACGTGTGTTTGGGGACTGGATCTATTCAGAGGAGGGGGTCTGGGGCATGGGAAGGAGTTCTGGGTTAGGGAAGGCTTCACAGGGGAACTGGCACTCACCATCGTCCACGTTTACTGAGATTTTATGAAAGGACAGACTAAGGACCGCCACTGCCAACTCTGCCCTATTCGATACAATTAAACCATGAGCTTAAATGGTTCAAATTGATCCCATCATCTTACATTGCTATAGATTTCATCCAGTAGCTGAATTTGGGGGAGGAAAAGAAAAAGGACCCACACAAAACTTTCCCACTTGAAGACATTTTTATTTTGGTAACGCACCTGAGTCCCTGGCAGGATGGGCCTGTCCTCCACGGGGGCAATGGGGTGTTTGGGGGAGGATGGGGGCCCTGCCCTGAGGGGGCAGCTGGGGGATGAGGCAAAGGGCTCTGTGACAGTGATAGGTCACAAAGGGCTTTGTGACACTGATAGGTCACAAAGGGCATCAGAGGATAAATAGGCTGTGCCAGGTGGTTAGGCTGACAAAGTGGTTACTTCTCTCACTAGGATGGAAGTTCACCACAGCCTCTTGGGGACATAAAAACCCAGAAGCAGAAGTGAGGTGAGGTGGAGGGGGAGCCTACCGTACCTCTCGACACACTTGAAGAGATTCAGCCTGGGCTGAAGGCGCCCTACAGCGTCCCAACTGTGATCATCTGGGCCCCTACCCACACCCCTGCCTCTGGGAGACCCGGAGGCAAACGTGGGGGCCTGTGGGGCGGGCTTGGAAGACCTGCCACAGGGCCGCGTGTGTGACGCAGGAGCATCGCAGCTCGCTCTTCTGCCAGTGAGGCCGAGGGAGGGAAGAGCCAGGGAGCCGCCTTAACCGCGCTGCCTGTCGTGATCAAAGACAGCCATGAGTGGGGACTCTCTGCTCCCGAATCACACGGCCCGGAGCAGCACCTGGGTGGACCTGTTCAACACCACCACGGGGAATCTGCAGCAGCAACTGCACAAGGGCGAATACGACCATTTCAAGTACGCGCCGATATTCGAGAGCGACTTCATCCAGGTCACGAAGAGGGGAGAAGCGATTGACGTGCACAACTGGGGCGGCCTGGTGACCATGGGCACCACATCCACCAGCCCCGTCCTCCCGCTCCCAGACATCATGCTGCTGGCCCAACGGGCCACCGGCTGTGAAAAGCATGCCGAGTGCAGCCAGGCCACCAAGGGCAAGAGCCACAAGGCTGCAAAGAGCTTAGAGCTCACCAGGCTCCTTCCCTTGGAGTTCGTGAGGATCTCCACTCACAATCGTGAGAAACAACAGCTGCGCGTGAAGCTTGCCACTGGCCGCTACTTCTACATGCAGCTGTGTCCCCCTCTGGACGCGCGGGAAGACGTCTTCGCCGAGTGGGAACAGCTGATTTACCTCCTGCGACCACCAGTGGACAGTGAAAGCAACACCTATGCCATTCCCGTCTGGAACATGCCCTGCATGCCTGTGTTCGAGGAGGAGCAGGACGGGAGGAGACCGGCCGTGGAGGATTTCCAAGGAAAGGGGCATCAGGACCAGGTGAACGTCAGCAGCCTGCACACGTGCCCTGAGGTGGCCGGGGCCACGCCTGCAGCTTTCGCTGGGGGGCACGGAATCCAACTGGACTCCCACAAGCCCGATACCATGCCCGATGTGGCCACTGCGAAAGCAAAACCTACTACAGGGCTCGACAAAGCGTCAGCATCGCAGTCAACGAGAAAGGTGGCGACAGCAGGGGTGGCAGGAGGCACCGCAGCGGGTGCTTTGAGCACGGCAGTGATCAAGTCTCCTGCCGCTGAAGAGCGGAGCACGGCCGTAGCAGCCACAGCCAGCGACGGGCCCGGAGGAAGCAAAACCAACAGAGCCACTGGGGACACTGCCACAACATCCCTGAGGAGCGGGAAAACGGCGTTGGCAGGTGCTGAGAACAATTCAGAGTATGCTTCCAGCACGTCCACCAGCCTCTCACCAGGGGCCGGCATGACTGTGGTCGGAGCAGAACCTACCAGCAAGACCGTCAAAGCAAGAGCCGACAAGGACGATGAGGGCACCCTCGTCTCAAGCTTGCCACAGGAAGGCAAAGTGAGCGAACAGGATGGCAGCTCACAGAGAGTGTCCCAGGCCCGCAAGGGAAGAAGGGAGAGGAGGGAGCACTGGGGAGAGGACAGAGCTCTGACGAGCCCCAAGCTCTGCAGTTCCGTGGAAAGCCACCACAAGGCAGCGGGGAGCAAGACAATCCCCAAAGCAGCTGGCCCGTGCTCAGGCGGCCGCAGAGCCACTAGAGAGGACCAAAAGGCCAAAGGCCACGGCAGCCCGGGGGGCAGCGTGCAGGGCACTGCTCCCAAAGGCATCAGCCGTGCTCCTATCACCAGTGAGTCCAAGACCTCGCACAAATCGGGCAGGAGCTTATCTCCAGCGCGTTCAGGTCCCACCACCAACATACTCAGCAGGATCAGCTCTTTCTTCAGGAATGTGAGAGCCAGACTTACAAAAAAGACAGTGGCCTCATCACGAAATAAACATGGGAGCATCCTGGCGGAGCCAGTGGAAGGGACCCGAGTGGAGGCCATGACAGAGACAGCAGAGAGTGGCCAGGGCCTGGAAATCACTGGTGTGACATCTGAGATCACGGAGCCAGTGACCGTTGAAGCCCATCAATAGGACCTAGAGCTGGGAGCTGCAAAGGGGACCAGGGCTCTGGGAAATACCCCTGGAGAGCCCATTTCAGCTTCCTTACTGCAATTTAAACAGTCTGAGAATGCAGGCAGTGTTTTGTCTGAATTTCTAGGTCCCGAAGCCCAGCCGTAGCCTCACAGTGGATTCTGTGATGTCAGCTGTGCCACAGTCTGAGACCCAGTGTCCAGGCAAGGGCAGCCCCACCTCACACGCATGCTCAGCGCCAACAGCACTGCTCCATCTGGCTTCCACTCCTTTCTGGCTTTGCCCCCCAGGGCCATGGCTCAAAGTCAGACTATGGTCTTGGAAGCTCTCCTTCACTATCCCCCTATTCTTTCTCTCTTTTTTTTTTTTTTTGCGGTACGCGGGCCACTCACTGTTGTGGCCTCTCCCGTCACGGAGCACAGGCTCCGGACACGCAGGCCCAGCGGCCATGGCTCACGGGCCCAGCCGCTCCGCAGCCTGTGGGATCATCCAGGACCGGGGCACGAACTCATGTTCCCTGCATCCTCAGGTGGACTCTCAACCACTGCGCCAGCAGGGAATCCCCCCCCCCATTCTTTTTATAAACGCTTATTCCCCCTGAAGGTCTGTAAACAGAGCCAGAACAGGACTCATGTCCCCTCGGGCTATTCAGTGGACAGAAATAAGGGCGGCAGTATTAGCTAGCAATCAGAACAGCAAGCACTCTCATCTAGACTTAGCCGTTCCCTGCCCAGGTATATACCCTGGAGAATCACACATGGTCTAAGAAACAACTCTGAGAATGTTTAGAGCAAAAATAACTTAACAGCACAACACGGGCAACAGCCCAAATTTCCATCAGCAGAATTCATACAGCAGGATAGGATGAGATTGGCATATTCAATAGTGAAAAATAAATGAGCTACACACATTAGCATAGATCAACTTCTCATGGTTTTTAAAAACATCAGAAGAATGGGATACAGTTCCACTCATGGAACCATTCTGAAACAAGCTCAAACAACGGATTGCATAGGGTCCATGTTTAAAAAAACGGTAGCTAAACCTGAGGGAAGAGTCAACGCAAAATGGAGGACAGTTTTCTCTAGGGTGGAAAGGCTAAGTCAAGGAGGTTGACACAAGGCTGTTAGTGCTGCTGGGAATTGTTCTGTCTCTGAAGCAAGATGGTAGGTACACAGGTGTTGTAGTTTTCACATTTTACTAACTCTGAAATCAGGATGGTCCTACAATCACTGTGGCAGTTGTGATGAAGTTATTGGCCAATGCCTTTCTCTTTTAATCACTTGTATTTATGCACAAAAATGATGTCAGAAAGGCTTGGCATCTTTAAAGGACATTTATTTAAGGTAAAGTACAAGAACTCTTGTTTGGTTATTAGGAAAAGAAGGAACGATATGCCCATTTTACAGATGAGAACACTGAGGCTCAGAGAAGGTAACCTGCTGCAGTCGCACAATGGGATCTTTGCAGAACAGTGATCCACCAGCCCACTTCTCTATGCAAAGCCCTGTCTGTAGTATGCGAAGGAAGCAAGCAAACAAGCCTGAGCTAGGACCAGCACAAGAACCCGCGGCACCACCATCCTTACCATCATGTTCCAACACTACAGAGATGAGCATCAATTTTACTAGATTGAGGGGAGGGAGGGGTGGGGGCCGGGAGCCGGTTTTCGAACTTCAGTGAGCTCACAGCTCTTAGCTGGCCTTATCTCGAGAGCATCCAGTCCACCCTTGAGCTGTGTCTGGCTCCCAGGCTTCTACCTCTAGCCTCTGGCATGACCCGGGCTGCGGCCAGAAACAGGCTCCCACCTGGAATTCCAGCGTTCACTCCTGGAACGTCCAGCATCCAGTCCTCCTCCAGCCACTAATTCAACTTTTGAATGCCCTGCTCACAAGGGTTTCTCCACACCAAATCTGCAGGAACTTTTTTCTTCTGGGGCTCCAAAACCAAATCCTTAAACCTCACATGAGGGAGAGTATTTTTTAGGTCAGAGCATCCTTGTTGATTGGACCTCCAGTTTGTGACTTCCACAGACCTCATCACGGGAGGCTGGGGAGAGGTCTCTTCTGTTGGTGGACGGAATGGTGGGCACTTGGTGGGGAGCACTGATGAGAAAGGGAGCCAGCCCAAGACCTACACATATGCACTGTTTCCCCTGGCCAAACAAGGTTCCTGACCCCAGAATTAACCCAGAGTTTCCCAGAAGACTAGGAGCTGCAGGGAGCCGCAATTAATGCTTTACTCTCCACCAGCTTTTCCTTGGACCCAAGGAGGAGAAATTACAAAAAGATCACATCACACTCCTTTGATCTGATGATTTCCACACAGGCAAGTGCAGGGAAACACTAGTCTGAAGGAAGAAAATGCATTAAAAACACGTGCACAGGGACTTCCCTGGTGGCACAGTGGTTAAGAATCCGCCTGCCGACGCAGGGGACCCGGGTTCGAGCCCTGGTCCAGGAAGATCCCGCATGCCACGGAGCAACTAAGCCCGTGCGCCACAACTACTGAGCCTGTGCTCTAGAGCCCGCGAGCCACAACTACCGAAGCCCGCACGCCTAGAGCCCGTGCACCCCAACAAGAGAAGCCAAAAATAAATAATAAAATAAATTTACGGGAAAAACAACACGTGCATAGCCCTTAGCTGTTTATAAAGTTCTTGAATGTGTGTGCCCCCTTCTGATTCTCACGTCTTTCCACATTGCGGATAAGCAAGCGGAAGTTCAGAGCATTTGAAGGACTTGCTCAAGGTGGCAGGTGATGGTGCAGAGAGGGAGCTACCTCGGTGCAACAACTTTCAGACAGTGTGCCACCCCGGTCCCGCACAGAGGTACACAGATGGTGGAGGAGACAGGACAGCACGAGTCATGATCACAACTGTGAGTGACAAATACAATGAGAGACGTGTGTTTGGGGACTGGATCTATTCAGAGGAGGGGGTCTGGGGCATGGGAAGGAGTTCTGGGTTAGGGAAGGCTTCACAGGGGAACTGGCACTCACCATCGTCCACGTTTACTGAGATTTTATGAAAGGACAGACTAAGGACCGCCACTGCCAACTCTGCCCTATTCGATACAATTAAACCATGAGCTTAAATGGTTCAAATTGATCCCATCGTCTTACATTGCTATAGATTTCATCCAGTAGCTGAATTTGGGGGAGGAAAAGAAAAAGGACCCACACAAAACTTTCCCACTTGAAGACATTTTTATTTTGGTAACGCACCTGAGTCCCTGGCAGGATGGGCCTGTCCTCCGCGGGGGCAATGGGGTGTTTGGGAGAGGATGGGGGCCCTGCCCTGAGGGGGCAGCTGGGGGATGAGGCAAAGGGCTCTGTGACAGTGATAGGTCACAAAGGGCTTTGTGAAAGGGCCTCAGAGGATAAATAGGCTGTGCCAGGGGGTTAGGCTGACAAAGTGGTTACTTCTCTCACTAGGACGGAAGTTCACCACAGCCTCTTGGGGAGATAAAAACCCAGAAGCAGAAGTGAGGTGAGGCGGAGGGGGAGCCTACCGTACCTCTCGACACACTTGAAGAGATTCAGCCTGGGCTCCAGGCACCCTACAGCGTCCCAACTGTGATCATCTGTGTCCCTACACACACCCCTGCCTATGGGAGACCCGGAGGCAAACGTGGGGGCCTGTGGGGCGGGCTTGGAAGACCTGCAACGGGGCCGCCTGTGTGACGCAGGAGCATCGCAGCTTGCTCTTCTGCCAGTGAGGCCGAGGGAGGGAAGAGCCAGGGAGCCGCCTTAACCGCGCTGCCTGTCGTGATCAAAGACAGCCATGAGTGGGGACTCTCTGCTCCCGTATCACACGGCCCGGAGCAGCACCTGGGTGGACCTGTTCAACACCACCACGGGGAAGCTGCAGCAGCAACTACACAAGGGCGAATACGACCATTTCAAGTATGCGCCGATATTCGAGAGCGACTTCATCCAGGTCACGAAGAGGGGAGAAGCGATTGACGTGCACAACTGGGGCGGCCTGGTGACCATGGGCATCACATCCACCAGCCCCGTCCTCCCGCTCCCAGACATCATGCTGCTGGCCCAACGGGCCACCGGCTGTGAAAAGCACGCCGAGTGCAGCCAGGCCACCAAGGGCAAGAGCCACAAGGCTGCAAAGACCTTAGAGCTCACCAGGCTCCTTCCCTTGGAGTTCGTGAGGATCTCCACTCACAATCGTGAGAAAGAGCAGCTGCGCGTGAAGCTTGCCACTGGCCGCTGCTTCTACCTGCAGCTGTGTCCCCCTCTGGACACGCGGGAAGACCTCTTCGCCGAGTGGGAACAGCTGATTTACCTCCTGCGACCACCAGTGGACAGTGAAAGCAACACCTATGCCGTTCCCGTCTGGGACATGCCCTGCATGCCTGTGTTCGAGGAGGAGCAGGACGGGAGGAGCCCGGCCGTGGAGGATTTCCAAGGAAAGGGGCATCAGGACCAGGCGTCAGCAGCCTGCACACGTGCCCTGAGGTGGCCGGGGCAACGCCTGCAGCTTTTGCTGGGGGGCACGGAATCCAACTGGACTCCCACAAGCCCGATACCATGCCCGATGTGTCCACTGCGAAAGCAAAACCTACTACAGAGCTCGACAAAGCGTCAGCATCGCAGTCAATGACAAAGGTGGAGACAGCAGGGGTGGCAGGAGGCACCGCAGCGGGTGCTTTGAGCACGGCAGTGATCAAGTCTCCTGCCGCTGAAGAGCGGAGCACGGCCGTAGCAGCCACAGCCAGCGACGGGCCCGGAGGAAGCAAAACCAACAGAGCCACTGGGGACACTGCCACAACATCCCTGAGGAGCGGGAAAACGGCCTTGGCAGGTGCTGAGAACAATTCAGAGTATGCTTCCAGCACGTCCACCAGCCTCTCCCCAGGGGCCGGCATGACTGTGGTCGGAGCAGAACCTACCAGCAAGACTGTCAAAGCAAGAGCCGACAAGGACGATGAGGGGACCCTCGTCTCAAGCTTGCCACAGGAAGGCAAAGTGAGCGAACAGGATGGCAGCTCACAGAGAGTGTCCCAGGCCCGCAAGGGAAGAAGGGAGAGGAGGGAGCACTGGGGAGAGGACAGAGCTCTGACGAGCCCCAAGCTCTGCAGTTCCGTGGAAAGCCACCACAAGGCAGCGGGGAGCAAGACAATCCCCAAAGCAGCTGGCCCGTGCTCAGGCGGCCGCAGAGCCACTAGAGAGGACCAAAAGGCCAAAGGCCACGGCAGCCCGGGGGGCAGCGAGCAGGGCACTGCTCCCAAAGGCATCAGCCGTGCTCCTATCACCAGTGAGTCCAAGACCTCGCACAAATCGGGCAGGAGCTTATCTCCAGCGCGTTCAGGTCCCACCACCAACATACTCAGCAGGATCAGCTCTTTCTTCAGGAATGTGAGAGCCAGACTTACAAAAAAGACAGTGGCCTCATCACGAAATAAACATGGGAGCATCCTGGCGGAGCCAGTGGAAGGGACCCGAGTGGAGGCCATGACAGAGACAGCAGAGAGTGGCCAGGGCCTGGAAATCACCGGTGTGACATCTGAGACCATGGAGCCAGTGACCGTTGAAGCCCATCAATAGGACCTAGAGCTGGGAGCTGCAAAGGGGACCAGGGCTCTGGGAAATACCCCTGGAGAGCCCATTTCAGCTTCCTTACTGCAATTTAAATAAAAAAAACATACAGTCTGAGAACGCAGGCAGTGTTTTGTCTGAATTTCTAGGTCCCGAAGCCCAGCCGTAGCTTCACAGTGGATTCTGTGATGTCAGCTGTGCCACAGTCTGAGACCCAGTGTCCAGGCAAGGGCAGCCCCACCTCACACGCATGCTCAGCGCCAACAGCACTGCTCCATCTGGCTTCCACTCCTTTCTGGCTTTGCCCCCCAGGGCCATGGCTCAAAGTCAGACTATGGTCTGGGAAGCTCTCCTTCACTATCCCGCTATTCATTTTTTTTTTTTTTTTGCGGTACGCGGGCCACTCACTGTTGTGGCCTCTCCCGTCACGGAGCACAGGGTCCGGACGCGCAGGCCCAGCGGCCATGGCTAACGGGCCCAGCCGCTCCGCGGCCTGTGGGATCTTCCAGGACCGGGGCACGAACTCATATTCCCTGCATCCTCAGGTGGACTCTCAACCACTGCGCCACCAGGGAATCCCTCCCCCTATTCTTTTTATAAATGCTTATTCCA
Organism: Mesoplodon mirus; assembly: GCF_964341445.2. NCBI lineage: Eukaryota > Metazoa > Chordata > Mammalia > Artiodactyla > Ziphiidae > Mesoplodon > Mesoplodon mirus. The sequence goes on along the minus strand of NW_028295808.1, from coordinate 759,856 downwards.
CCTGAAGGTCTGTAAACAGAGCCAGAACAGGACTCATGTCCCCTCGGGCTATTCAGTGGACAGAAATAAGGGCGGCAGTATTAGCTAGCAATCAGAACAGCAAGCACTCTCATCTAGACTTAGCCGTTCCCTGCCCAGGTATATACCCTGGAGAAACACACATGGTCTAAGAAACAACTCTGAGAATGTTTAGAGCAAAAATAACTTAACAGCACAACACGGGCAACAGCCCAAATTTCCATCAGCAGAATTCATACAGCAGGATAGGATGAGATTGGAATATTCAATAGTGAAAAATAAATCAGCTACACACATTAGCATAGATCAACTTCTCATGGTTTTTAAAAACATCAAAAGAATGGGATACAGTTCCACTCATGGAACCATTCTGAAACAAGCTCAAACAACGGATTGCATAGGGTCCATGTTTAAAAAGACGGTAGCTAAACCTGAGGGAAAAGTAAACACAAAATGGAGGACAGTTTTCTCTAGGGTGGAAAGGCTAGGTCAAGGAGGTTGACACAAGGCTGTTAGTGCTGCTGGGAATTGTTCTGTCTCTGAAGCAAGATGGTAGGTACACAGGTGTTGTAGTTTTCACATTTTACTAACTCTGAAATCAGGATGGTCCTACAATCACCGTGGCAGTTGTGATGAAGTTATTGGCCAATGCCTTTCTCTTTTAATCACTTGTATTTATGCACAAAAATGATGTCAGAAAGGCTTGGCATCTTTAAAGGACATTTATTTAAGGTAAAGTACAAGAACACTTGTTTGGTTATTAGGAAAAGAAGGAACGATATGCCTATTTTACAGATGAGAACACTGAGGCTCAGAGAAGGTAACCTGCTGCAGTCGCACAATGGGATCTTTGCAGAACAGTGATCCACCAGCCCACTTCTCTATGCAAAGCCCTGTCTGTAGTATGCGAAGGAAGCAAGCAAACAAGCCTGAGCTAGGACCAGCACAAGAACCCGCGGCACCACCATTCTTACCATCATGTTCCAACACTACAGAGATGAGCATCAATTTTACTAGATTGAGGGGAGGGAGGGGTGGGGGCCGGGAGCCGGTTTTCGAACTTCAGTGAGCTCACAGCTCTTAGCTGGCCTTATCTCGAGAGCATCCAGTCCACCCTTGAGCTGTGTCTGGCTCCCAGGCTTCTACCTCTAGCCTCTGGCATGACCCGGGCTGCGGCCAGAAACAGGCTCCCACCTGGAATTCCAGCGTTCACTCCTGGAACGTCCAGCATCCAGTCCTCCTCCAGCCACTAATTCAACTTTTGAATGCCCTGCTCACAAGGGTTTCTCCACACCAAATCTGCAGGAACTTTTTTCTTCTGGGGCTCCAAAACCAAATCCTTAAACCTCACATGAGGGAGAGTATTTGTTAGGTCAGAGCATCCTTGTTGATTGGACCTCCAGTTTGTGACTTCCACAGACCTCATCACGGGAGGCTGGGGAGAGGTCTCTTCTGTTGGTGGACGGAATGGTGGGCACTTGGTGGGGAGCACTGATGAGAAAGGGAGCCAGCCCAAGACCTACACATATGCACTGTTTCCCCTGGCCAAACAAGGTTCCTGACCCCAGAATTAACCCAGAGTTTCCCAGAAGACTAGGAGCTGCAGGGAGCCGCAATTAATGCTTTACTCTCCACCAGCTTTTCCTTGGACCCAAGGAGGAGAAATTACAAAAAGATCACATCACACTCCTTTGATCTGATGATTTCCACACAGGCAAGTGCAGGGAAACACTAGTCTGAAGGAAGAAAATGCATTAAAAACACGTGCACAGTGACTTCCCTGGTGGAGCAGTGGTTAAGAATCCGCCTGCCGACGCAGGGGACCCAAGTTCGAGCCCTGGTCCAGGAAGATCCCACATGCCACGGAGCAACGAAGCCCGTGCACCAAAACTACTGAGCCTGTGCTCTACAGCCTGCGAGCCACAACTACCGAAGCCCGCACGCCTAGAGCCCGTGCTCCCCAACAAGAGAAGCCAAAAATAAATAATAAAATAAATTTACGGGAAAAACAACACGTGCATAGCCCATAGCTGTTTATAAAGTTCTTGAATGTGTGTGCCCCCTTCCGATTCTCACGTCTTTCCACTTTGCGGATAAGCAAGCGGAAGTTCAGAGCATTTGAAGGACTTGCTCAAGGTGGCAGGTGATGGTGCAGAGAGGGAGCTACCTCGGTGCAACAACTTTCAGACAGTGTGCCACCCCGGTCCCGCACAGAGGTACACAGATGGTGGAGGAGACAGGACAGCACAAGTCATGATCACAACTCTGAGTGACAAATACAATGAGAGACGTGTGTTTGGGGACTGGATCTATTCAGAGGAGGGGGTCTGGGGCATGGGAAGGAGTTCTGGGTTAGGGAAGGCTTCACAGGGGAACTGGCACTCACCATCGTCCACGTTTACTGAGATTTTATGAAAGGACAGACTAAGGACCGCCACTGCCAACTCTGCCCTATTCGATACAATTAAACCATGAGCTTAAATGGTTCAAATTGATCCCATCATCTTACATTGCTATAGATTTCATCCAGTAGCTGAATTTGGGGGAGGAAAAGAAAAAGGACCCACACAAAACTTTCCCACTTGAAGACATTTTTATTTTGGTAACGCACCTGAGTCCCTGGCAGGATGGGCCTGTCCTCCACGGGGGCAATGGGGTGTTTGGGGGAGGATGGGGTCCCTGCCCTGAGGGGGCAGCTGGGGGATGAGGCAAAGGGCTCTGTGACAGTGATAGGTCACAAAGGGCTTTGTGACACTGATAGGTCACAAAGGGCATCAGAGGATAAATAGGCTGTGCCAGGTGGTTAGGCTGACAAAGTGGTTACTTCTCTCACTAGGATGGAAGTTCACCACAGCCTCTTGGGGACATAAAAACCCAGAAGCAGAAGTGAGGTGAGGTGGAGGGGGAGCCTACCGTACCTCTCGACACACTTGAAGAGATTCAGCCTGGGCTGAAGGCGCCCTACAGCGTCCCAACTGTGATCATCTGGGCCCCTACCCACACCCCTGCCTCTGGGAGACCCGGAGGCAAACGTGGGGGCCTGTGGGGCGGGCTTGGAAGACCTGCCACAGGGCCGCGTGTGTGACGCAGGAGCATCGCAGCTCGCTCTTCTGCCAGTGAGGCCGAGGGAGGGAAGAGCCAGGGAGCCGCCTTAACCGCGCTGCCTGTCGTGATCAAAGACAGCCATGAGTGGGGACTCTCTGCTCCCGAATCACACGGCCCGGAGCAGCACCTGGGTGGACCTGTTCAACACCACCACGGGGAATCTGCAGCAGCAACTGCACAAGGGCGAATACGACCATTTCAAGTACGCGCCGATATTCGAGAGCGACTTCATCCAGGTCACGAAGAGGGGAGAAGCGATTGACGTGCACAACTGGGGCGGCCTGGTGACCATGGGCATCACATCCACCAGCCCCGTCCTCCCGCTCCCAGACATCATGCTGCTGGCCCAACGGGCCACCGGCTGTGAAAAGCATGCCGAGTGCAGCCAGGCCACCAAGGGCAAGAGCCACAAGGCTGCAAAGAGCTTAGAGCTCACCAGGCTCCTTCCCTTGGAGTTCGTGAGGATCTCCACTCACAATCGTGAGAAACAACAGCTGCGCGTGAAGCTTGCCACTGGCCGCTACTTCTACATGCAGCTGTGTCCCCCTCTGGACGCGCGGGAAGACGTCTCCGCCGAGTGGGAACAGCTGATTTACCTCCTGCGACCACCAGTGGACAGTGAAAGCAACACCTATGCCATTCCCGTCTGGAACATGCCCTGCATGCCTGTGTTCGAGGAGGAGCAGGACGGGAGGAGACCGGCCGTGGAGGATTTCCAAGGAAAGGGGCATCAGGACCAGGTGAACGTCAGCAGCCTGCACACGTGCCCTGAGGTGGCCGGGGCCACGCCTGCAGCTTTCGCTGGGGGGCACGGAATCCAACTGGACTCCCACAAGCCCGATACCATGCCCGATGTGGCCACTGCGAAAGCAAAACCTACTACAGGGCTCGACAAAGCGTCAGCATCGCAGTCAACGAGAAAGGTGGCGACAGCAGGGGTGGCAGGAGGCACCGCAGCGGGTGCTTTGAGCACGGCAGTGATCAAGTCTCCTGCCGCTGAAGAGCGGAGCACGGCCGTAGCAGCCACAGCCAGCGACGGGCCCGGAGGAAGCAAAACCAACAGAGCCACTGGGGACACTGCCACAACATCCCTGAGGAGCGGGAAAACGGCCTTGGCAGGTGCTGAGAACAATTCAGAGTATGCTTCCAGCACGTCCACCAGCCTCTCACCAGGGGCCGGCATGACTGTGGTCGGAGCAGAACCTACCAGCAAGACCGTCAAAGCAAGAGCCGACAAGGACGATGAGGGCACCCTCGTCTCAAGCTTGCCACAGGAAGGCAAAGTGAGCGAACAGGATGGCAGCTCACAGAGAGTGTCCCAGGCCCGCAAGGGAAGAAGGGAGAGGAGGGAGCACTGGGGAGAGGACAGAGCTCTGACGAGCCCCAAGCTCTGCAGTTCCGTGGAAAGCCACCACAAGGCAGCGGGGAGCAAGACAATCCCCAAAGCAGCTGGCCCGTGCTCAGGCGGCCGCAGAGCCACTAGAGAGGACCAAAAGGCCAAAGGCCACGGCAGCCCGGGGGGCAGCGTGCAGGGCACTGCTCCCAAAGGCATCAGCCGTGCTCCTATCACCAGTGAGTCCAAGACCTGGCACAAATCGGGCAGGAGCTTATCTCCAGCGCGTTCAGGTCCCACCACCAACATACTCAGCAGGATCAGCTCTTTCTTCAGGAATGTGAGAGCCAGACTTACAAAAAAGACAGTGGCCTCATCACGAAATAAACATGGGAGCATCCTGGCGGAGCCAGTGGAAGGGACCCGAGTGGAGGCCATGACAGAGACAGCAGAGAGTGGCCAGGGCCTGGAAATCACTGGTGTGACATCTGAGATCACGGAGCCAGTGACCGTTGAAGCCCATCAATAGGACCTAGAGCTGGGAGCTGCAAAGGGGACCAGGGCTCTGGGAAATACCCCTGGAGAGCCCATTTCAGCTTCCTTACTGCAATTTAAACAGTCTGAGAATGCAGGCAGTGTTTTGTCTGAATTTCTAGGTCCCGAAGCCCAGCCGTAGCCTCACAGTGGATTCTGTGATGTCAGCTGTGCCACAGTCTGAGACCCAGTGTCCAGGCAAGGGCAGCCCCACCTCACACGCATGCTCAGCGCCAACAGCACTGCTCCATCTGGCTTCCACTCCTTTCTGGCTTTGCCCCCCAGGGCCATGGCTCAAAGTCAGACTATGGTCTTGGAAGCTCTCCTTCACTATCCCCCTATTCTTTCTCTCTTTTTTTTTTTTTTTGCGGTACGCGGGCCACTCACTGTTGTGGCCTCTCCCGTCACGGAGCACAGGCTCCGGACACGCAGGCCCAGCGGCCATGGCTCACGGGCCCAGCCGCTCCGCAGCCTGTGGGATCATCCAGGACCGGGGCACGAACTCATGTTCCCTGCATCCTCAGGTGGACTCTCAACCACTGCGCCAGCAGGGAATCCCCCCCCCTATTCTTTTTATAAACGCTTATTCCCCCTGAAGGTCTGTAAACAGAGCCAGAACAGGACTCATGTCCCCTCGGGCTATTCAGTGGACAGAAATAAGGGCGGCAGTATTAGCTAGCAATCAGAACAGCAAGCACTCTCATCTAGACTTAGCCGTTCCCTGCCCAGGTATATACCCTGGAGAATCACACATGGTCTAAGAAACAACTCTGAGAATGTTTAGAGCAAAAATAACTTAACAGCACAACACGGGCAACAGCCCAAATTTCCATCAGCAGAATTCATACAGCAGGATAGGATGAGATTGGCATATTCAATAGTGAAAAATAAATGAGCTACACACATTAGCATAGATCAACTTCTCATGGTTTTTAAAAACATCAGAAGAATGGGATACAGTTCCACTCATGGAACCATTCTGAAACAAGCTCAAACAACGGATTGCATAGGGTCCATGTTTAAAAAAACGGTAGCTAAACCTGAGGGAAGAGTCAACGCAAAATGGAGGACAGTTTTCTCTAGGGTGGAAAGGCTAAGTCAAGGAGGTTGACACAAGGCTGTTAGTGCTGCTGGGAATTGTTCTGTCTCTGAAGCAAGATGGTAGGTACACAGGTGTTGTAGTTTTCACATTTTACTAACTCTGAAATCAGGATGGTCCTACAATCACTGTGGCAGTTGTGATGAAGTTATTGGCCAATGCCTTTCTCTTTTAATCACTTGTATTTATGCACAAAAATGATGTCAGAAAGGCTTGGCATCTTTAAAGGACATTTATTTAAGGTAAAGTACAAGAACTCTTGTTTGGTTATTAGGAAAAGAAGGAACGATATGCCCATTTTACAGATGAGAACACTGAGGCTCAGAGAAGGTAACCTGCTGCAGTCGCACAATGGGATCTTTGCAGAACAGTGATCCACCAGCCCACTTCTCTATGCAAAGCCCTGTCTGTAGTATGCGAAGGAAGCAAGCAAACAAGCCTGAGCTAGGACCAGCACAAGAACCCGCGGCACCACCATCCTTACCATCATGTTCCAACACTACAGAGATGAGCATCAATTTTACTAGATTGAGGGGAGGGAGGGGTGGGGGCCGGGAGCCGGTTTTCGAACTTCAGTGAGCTCACAGCTCTTAGCTGGCCTTATCTCGAGAGCATCCAGTCCACCCTTGAGCTGTGTCTGGCTCCCAGGCTTCTACCTCTAGCCTCTGGCATGACCCGGGCTGCGGCCAGAAACAGGCTCCCACCTGGAATTCCAGCGTTCACTCCTGGAACGTCCAGCATCCAGTCCTCCTCCAGCCACTAATTCAACTTTTGAATGCCCTGCTCACAAGGGTTTCTCCACACCAAATCTGCAGGAACTTTTTTCTTCTGGGGCTCCAAAACCAAATCCTTAAACCTCACATGAGGGAGAGTATTTGTTAGGTCAGAGCATCCTTGTTGATTGGACCTCCAGTTTGTGACTTCCACAGACCTCATCACGGGAGGCTGGGGAGAGGTCTCTTCTGTTGGTGGACGGAATGGTGGGCACTTGGTGGGGAGCACTGATGAGAAAGGGAGCCAGCCCAAGACCTACACATATGCACTGTTTCCCCTGGCCAAACAAGGTTCCTGACCCCAGAATTAACCCAGAGTTTCCCAGAAGACTAGGAGCTGCAGGGAGCCGCAATTAATGCTTTACTCTCCACCAGCTTTTCCTTGGACCCAAGGAGGAGAAATTACAAAAAGATCACATCACACTCCTTTGATCTGATGATTTCCACACAGGCAAGTGCAGGGAAACACTAGTCTGAAGGAAGAAAATGCATTAAAAACACGTGCACAGGGACTTCCCTGGTGGCACAGTGGTTAAGAATCCGCCTGCCGACGCAGGGGACCCGGGTTCGAGCCCTGGTCCAGGAAGATCCCGCATGCCACGGAGCAACTAAGCCCGTGCGCCACAACTACTGAGCCTGTGCTCTAGAGCCCGCGAGCCACAACTACCGAAGCCCGCACGCCTAGAGCCCGTGCTCCCCAACAAGAGAAGCCAAAAATAAATAATAAAATAAATTTACGGGAAAAACAACACGTGCATAGCCCTTAGCTGTTTATAAAGTTCTTGAATGTGTGTGCCCCCTTCTGATTCTCACGTCTTTCCACATTGCGGATAAGCAAGCGGAAGTTCAGAGCATTTGAAGGACTTGCTCAAGGTGGCAGGTGATGGTGCAGAGAGGGAGCTACCTCGGTGCAACAACTTTCAGACAGTGTGCCACCCCGGTCCCGCACAGAGGTCCACAGATGGTGGAGGAGACAGGACAGCACGAGTCATGATCACAACTCTGAGTGACAAATACAATGAGAGACGTGTGTTTGGGGACTGGATCTATTCAGAGGAGGGGGTCTGGGGCATGGGAAGGAGTTCTGGGTTAGGGAAGGCTTCACAGGGGAACTGGCACTCACCATCGTCCACGTTTACTGAGATTTTATGAAAGGACAGACTAAGGACCGCCACTGCCAACTCTGCCCTATTCGATACAATTAAACCATGAGCTTAAATGGTTCAAATTGATCCCATCGTCTTACATTGCTATAGATTTCATCCAGTAGCTGAATTTGGGGGAGGAAAAGAAAAAGGACCCACACAAAACTTTCCCACTTGAAGACATTTTTATTTTGGTAACGCACCTGAGTCCCTGGCAGGATGGGCCTGTCCTCCGCGGGGGCAATGGGGTGTTTGGGAGAGGATGGGGGCCCTGCCCTGAGGGGGCAGCTGGGGGATGAGGCAAAGGGCTCTGTGACAGTGATAGGTCACAAAGGGCTTTGTGAAAGGGCCTCAGAGGATAAATAGGCTGTGCCAGGGGGTTAGGCTGACAAAGTGGTTACTTCTCTCACTAGGACGGAAGTTCACCACAGCCTCTTGGGGAGATAAAAACCCAGAAGCAGAAGTGAGGTGAGGCGGAGGGGGAGCCTACCGTACCTCTCGACACACTTGAAGAGATTCAGCCTGGGCTCCAGGCACCCTACAGCGTCCCAACTGTGATCATCTGTGCCCCTACACACACCCCTGCCTCTGGGAGACCCGGAGGCAAACGTGGGGGCCTGTGGGGCGGGCTTGGAAGACCTGCAACGGGGCCGCCTGTGTGACGCAGGAGCATCGCAGCTCGCTCTTCTGCCAGTGAGGCCGAGGGAGGGAAGAGCCAGGGAGCCGCCTTAACCGCGCTGCCTGTCGTGATCAAAGACAGCCATGAGTGGGGACTCTCTGCTCCCGTATCACACGGCCCGGAGCAGCACCTGGGTGGACCTGTTCAACACCACCACGGGGAAGCTGCAGCAGCAACTACACAAGGGCGAATACGACCATTTCAAGTATGCGCCGATATTCGAGAGCGACTTCATCCAGGTCACGAAGAGGGGAGAAGCGATTGACGTGCACAACTGGGGCGGCCTGGTGACCATGGGCATCACATCCACCAGCCCCGTCCTCCCGCTCCCAGACATCATGCTGCTGGCCCAACGGGCCACCGGCTGTGAAAAGCACGCCGAGCGCAGCCAGGCCACCAAGGGCAAGAGCCACAAGGCTGCAAAGACCTTAGAGCTCACCAGGCTCCTTCCCTTGGAGTTCGTGAGGATCTCCACTCACAATCGTGAGAAAGAGCAGCTGCGCGTGAAGCTTGCCACTGGCCGCTGCTTCTACCTGCAGCTGTGTCCCCCTCTGGACGCGCGGGAAGACCTCTTCGCCGAGTGGGAACAGCTGATTTACCTCCTGCGACCACCAGTGGACAGTGAAAGCAACACCTATGCCGTTCCCGTCTGGGACATGCCCTGCATGCCTGTGTTCGAGGAGGAGCAGGACGGGAGGAGCCCGGCCGTGGAGGATTTCCAAGGAAAGGGGCATCAGGACCAGGCGTCAGCAGCCTGCACACGTGCCCTGAGGTGGCCGGGGCAACGCCTGCAGCTTTTGCTGGGGGGCACGGAATCCAACTGGACTCCCACAAGCCCGATACCATGCCCGATGTGTCCACTGCGAAAGCAAAACCTACTACAGAGCTCGACAAAGCGTCAGCATCGCAGTCAACGACAAAGGTGGAGACAGCAGGGGTGGCAGGAGGCACTGCAGCGGGTGCTTTGAGCACGGCAGTGATCAAGTCTCCTGCCGCTGAAGAGCGGAGCACGGCCGTAGCAGCCACAGCCAGCGACGGGCCCGGAGGAAGCAAAACCAACAGAGCCACTGGGGACACTGCCACAACATCCCTGAGGAGCGGGAAAACGGCGTTGGCAGGTGCTGAGAACAATTCAGAGTATGCTTCCAGCACGTCCACCAGCCTCTCCCCAGGGGCCGGCATGACTGTGGTCGGAGCAGAACCTACCAGCAAGACTGTCAAAGCAAGAGCCGACAAGGACGATGAGGGGACCCTCGTCTCAAGCTTGCCACAGGAAGGCAAAGTGAGCGAACAGGATGGCAGCTCACAGAGAGTGTCCCAGGCCCGCAAGGAAAGAAGGGAGAGGAGGGAGCACTGGGGAGAGGACAGAGCTCTGACGAGCCCCAAGCTCTGCAGTTCCGTGGAAAGCCACCACAAGGCAGCGGGGAGCAAGACAATCCCCAAAGCAGCTGGCCCGTGCTCAGGCGGCCGCAGAGCCACTAGAGAGGACCAAAAGGCCAAAGGCCACGGCAGCCCGGGGGGCAGCGAGCAGGGCACTGCTCCCAAAGGCATCAGCCGTGCTCCTATCACCAGTGAGTCCAAGACCTCGCACAAATCGGGCAGGAGCTTATCTCCAGCGCGTTCAGGTCCCACCACCAACATACTCAGCAGGATCAGCTCTTTCTTCAGGAATGTGAGAGCCAGACTTACAAAAAAGACAGTGGCCTCATCACGAAATAAACATGGGAGCATCCTGGCGGAGCCAGTGGAAGGGACCCGAGTGGAGGCCATGACAGAGACAGCAGAGAGTGGCCAGGGCCTGGAAATCACCGGTGTGACATCTGAGACCATGGAGCCAGTGACCGTTGAAGCCCATCAATAGGACCTAGAGCTGGGAGCTGCAAAGGGGACCAGGGCTCTGGGAAATACCCCTGGAGAGCCCATTTCAGCTTCCTTACTGCAATTTAAATAAAAAAAACATACAGTCTGAGAACGCAGGCAGTGTTTTGTCTGAATTTCTAGGTCCCGAAGCCCAGCCGTAGCTTCACAGTGGATTCTGTGATGTCAGCTGTGCCACAGTCTGAGACCCAGTGTCCAGGCAAGGGCAGCCCCACCTCACACGCATGCTCAGCGCCAACAGCACTGCTCCATCTGGCTTCCACTCCTTTCTGGCTTTGCCCCCCAGGGCCATGGCTCAAAGTCAGACTATGGTCTGGGAAGCTCTCCTTCACTATCCCGCTATTCATTTTTTTTTTTTTTTTTGCGGTACGCGGGCCACTCACTGTTGTGGCCTCTCCCGTCACGGAGCACAGGGTCCGGACGCGCAGGCCCAGCGGCCATGGCTAACGGGCCCAGCCGCTCCGCGGCCTGTGGGATCTTCCAGGACCGGGGCACGAACTCATATTCCCTGCATCCTCAGGTGGACTCTCAACCACTGCGCCACCAGGGAATCCCTCCCCCTATTCTTTTTATAAATGCTTATTCCACCTGAAGGTCTGTAAACAGAGCCAGAACAGGACTCATGTCCCCTCGGGCTATTCAGTGGACAGAAATAAGGGCGGCAGTATTAGCTAGCAATCAGAACAGCAAGCACTCTCATCTAGACTTAGCCGTTCCCTGCCCAGGTATATACCCTGGAGAAACACACATGGTCTAAGAAACAACTCTGAGAATGTTTAGAGCAAAAATAACTTAACAACACAACACGGGCAACAGCCCAAATTTCCATCAGCAGAATTCATACAGCAGGATAGGATGAGATTGGAATATTCAATAGTGAAAAATAAATCAGCTACACACATTAGCATAGATCAACTTCTCATGGTTTTTAAAAACATCAAAAGAATGGGATACAGTTCCACTCATGGAACCATTCTGAAACAAGCTCAAACAACGGATTGCATAGGGTCCATGTTTAAAAAGACGGTAGGTAAACCTGAGGGAAAAGTAAACACAAAATGGAGGACAGTTTTCTCTAGGGTGGAAAGGCTAGGTCAAGGAGGTTGACACAAGGCTGTTAGTGCTGCTGGGAATTGTTCTGTCTCTGAAGCAAGATGGTAGGTACACAGGTGTTGTAGTTTTCACATTTTACTAACTCTGAAATCAGGATGGTCCTACAATCACCGTGGCAGTTGTGATGAAGTTATTGGCCAATGCCTTTCTCTTTTAATCACTTGTATTTATGCACAAAAATGATGTCAGAAAGGCTTGGCATCTTTAAAGGACATTTATTTAAGGTAAAGTACAAGAACACTTGTTTGGTTATTAGGAAAAGAAGGAACGATATGCCTATTTTACAGATGAGAACACTGAGGCTCAGAGAAGGTAACCTGCTGCAGTCGCACAATGGGATCTTTGCAGAACAGTGATCCACCAGCCCACTTCTCTATGCAAAGCCCTGTCTGTAGTATGCGAAGGAAGCAAGCAAACAAGCCTGAGCTAGGACCAGCACAAGAACCCGCGGCACCACCATTCTTACCATCATGTTCCAACACTACAGAGATGAGCATCAATTTTACTAGATTGAGGGGAGGGAGGGGTGGGGGCCGGGAGCCGGTTTTCGAACTTCAGTGAGCTCACAGCTCTTAGCTGGCCTTATCTCGAGAGCATCCAGTCCACCCTTGAGCTGTGTCTGGCTCCCAGGCTTCTACCTCTAGCCTCTGCCATGACCCGGGCTGCGGCCAGAAACAGGCTCCCACCTGGAATTCCAGCGTTCACTCCTGGAACGTCCAGCATCCAGTCCTCCTCCAGCCACTAATTCAACTTTTGAATGCCCTGCTCACAAGGGTTTCTCCACACCAAATCTGCAGGAACTTTTTTCTTCTGGGGCTCCAAAACCAAATCCTTAAACCTCACATGAGGGAGAGTATTTGTTAGGTCAGAGCATCCTTGTTGATTGGACCTCCAGTTTGTGACTTCCACAGACCTCATCACGGGAGGCTGGGGAGAGGTCTCTTCTGTTGGTGGACGGAATGGTGGGCACTTGGTGGGGAGCACTGATGAGAAAGGGAGCCAGCCCAAGACCTACACATATGCACTGTTTCCCCTGGCCAAACAAGGTTCCTGACCCCAGAATTAACCCAGAGTTTCCCAGAAGACTAGGAGCTGCAGGGAGCCGCAATTAATGCTTTACTCTCCACCAGCTTTTCCTTGGACCCAAGGAGGAGAAATTACAAAAAGATCACATCACACTCCTTTGATCTGATGATTTCCACACAGGCAAGTGCAGGGAAACACTAGTCTGAAGGAAGAAAATGCATTAAAAACACGTGCACAGTGACTTCCCTGGTGGATCAGTGGTTAAGAATCCGCCTGCCGACGCAGGGGACCCAAGTTCGAGCCCTGGTCCAGGAAGATCCCACATGCCACGGAGCAACGAAGCCCGTGCACCAAAACTACTGAGCCTGTGCTCTACAGCCTGCGAGCCACAACTACCGAAGCCCGCACGCCTAGAGCCCGTGCTCCCCAACAAGAGAAGCCAAAAATAAATAATAAAATAAATTTACGGGAAAAACAACACGTGCATAGCCCATAGCTGTTTATAAAGTTCTTGAATGTGTGTGCCCCCTTCCGATTCTCACGTCTTTCCACTTTGCGGATAAGCAAGCGGAAGTTCAGAGCATTTGAAGGACTTGCTCAAGGTGGCAGGTGATGGTGCAGAGAGGGAGCTACCTCGGTGCAACAACTTTCAGACAGTGTGCCACCCCGGTCCCGCACAGAGGTACACAGATGGTGGAGGAGACAGGACAGCACAAGTCATGATCACAACTCTGAGTGACAAATACAATGAGAGACGTGTGTTTGGGGACTGGATCTATTCAGAGGAGGGGGTCTGGGGCATGGGAAGGAGTTCTGGGTTAGGGAAGGCTTCACAGGGGAACTGGCACTCACCATCGTCCACGTTTACTGAGATTTTATGAAAGGACAGACTAAGGACCGCCACTGCCAACTCTGCCCTATTCGATACAATTAAACCATGAGCTTAAATGGTTCAAATTGATCCCATCATCTTACATTGCTATAGATTTCATCCAGTAGCTGAATTTGGGGGAGGAAAAGAAAAAGGACCCACACAAAACTTTCCCACTTGAAGACATTTTTATTTTGGTAACGCACCTGAGTCCCTGGCAGGATGGGCCTGTCCTCCACGGGGGCAATGGGGTGTTTGGGGGAGGATGGGGGCCCTGCCCTGAGGGGGCAGCTGGGGGATGAGGCAAAGGGCTCTGTGACAGTGATAGGTCACAAAGGGCTTTGTGACACTGATAGGTCACAAAGGGCATCAGAGGATAAATAGGCTGTGCCAGGTGGTTAGGCTGACAAAGTGGTTACTTCTCTCACTAGGATGGAAGTTCACCACAGCCTCTTGGGGACATAAAAACCCAGAAGCAGAAGTGAGGTGAGGTGGAGGGGGAGCCTACCGTACCTCTCGACACACTTGAAGAGATTCAGCCTGGGCTGAAGGCGCCCTACAGCGTCCCAACTGTGATCATCTGGGCCCCTACCCACACCCCTGCCTCTGGGAGACCCGGAGGCAAACGTGGGGGCCTGTGGGGCGGGCTTGGAAGACCTGCCACAGGGCCGCGTGTGTGACGCAGGAGCATCGCAGCTCGCTCTTCTGCCAGTGAGGCCGAGGGAGGGAAGAGCCAGGGAGCCGCCTTAACCGCGCTGCCTGTCGTGATCAAAGACAGCCATGAGTGGGGACTCTCTGCTCCCGAATCACACGGCCCGGAGCAGCACCTGGGTGGACCTGTTCAACACCACCACGGGGAATCTGCAGCAGCAACTGCACAAGGGCGAATACGACCATTTCAAGTACGCGCCGATATTCGAGAGCGACTTCATCCAGGTCACGAAGAGGGGAGAAGCGATTGACGTGCACAACTGGGGCGGCCTGGTGACCATGGGCATCACATCCACCAGCCCCGTCCTCCCGCTCCCAGACATCATGCTGCTGGCCCAACGGGCCACCGGCTGTGAAAAGCATGCCGAGTGCAGCCAGGCCACCAAGGGCAAGAGCCACAAGGCTGCAAAGAGCTTAGAGCTCACCAGGCTCCTTCCCTTGGAGTTCGTGAGGATCTCCACTCACAATCGTGAGAAACAACAGCTGCGCGTGAAGCTTGCCACTGGCCGCTACTTCTACATGCAGCTGTGTCCCCCTCTGGACGCGCGGGAAGACGTCTTCGCCGAGTGGGAACAGCTGATTTACCTCCTGCGACCACCAGTGGACAGTGAAAGCAACACCTATGCCATTCCCGTCTGGAACATGCCCTGCATGCCTGTGTTCGAGGAGGAGCAGGACGGGAGGAGACCGGCCGTGGAGGATTTCCAAGGAAAGGGGCATCAGGACCAGGTGAACGTCAGCAGCCTGCACACGTGCCCTGAGGTGGCCGGGGCCACGCCTGCAGCTTTCGCTGGGGGGCACGGAATCCAACTGGACTCCCACAAGCCCGATACCATGCCCGATGTGGCCACTGCGAAAGCAAAACCTACTACAGGGCTCGACAAAGCGTCAGCATCGCAGTCAACGAGAAAGGTGGCGACAGCAGGGGTGGCAGGAGACACCGCAGCGGGTGCTTTGAGCACGGCAGTGATCAAGTCTCCTGCCGCTGAAGAGCGGAGCACGGCCGTAGCAGCCACAGCCAGCGACGGGCCCGGAGGAAGCAAAACCAACAGAGCCACTGGGGACACTGCCACAACATCCCTGAGGAGCGGGAAAACGGCGTTGGCAGGTGCTGAGAACAATTCAGAGTATGCTTCCAGCACGTCCACCAGCCTCTCACCAGGGGCCGGCATGACTGTGGTCGGAGCAGAACCTACCAGCAAGACCGTCAAAGCAAGAGCCGACAAGGACGATGAGGGCACCCTCGTCTCAAGCTTGCCACAGGAAGGCAAAGTGAGCGAACAGGATGGCAGCTCACAGAGAGTGTCCCAGGCCCGCAAGGGAAGAAGGGAGAGGAGGGAGCACTGGGGAGAGGACAGAGCTCTGACGAGCCCCAAGCTCTGCAGTTCCGTGGAAAGCCACCACAAGGCAGCGGGGAGCAAGACAATCCCCAAAGCAGCTGGCCCGTGCTCAGGCGGCCGCAGAGCCACTAGAGAGGACCAAAAGGCCAAAGGCCACGGCAGCCCGGGGGGCAGCGTGCAGGGCACTGCTCCCAAAGGCATCAGCCGTGCTCCTATCACCAGTGAGTCCAAGACCTGGCACAAATCGGGCAGGAGCTTATCTCCAGCGCGTTCAGGTCCCACCACCAACATACTCAGCAGGATCAGCTCTTTCTTCAGGAATGTGAGAGCCAGACTTACAAAAAAGACAGTGGCCTCATCACGAAATAAACATGGGAGCATCCTGGCGGAGCCAGTGGAAGGGACCCGAGTGGAGGCCATGACAGAGACAGCAGAGAGTGGCCAGGGCCTGGAAATCACTGGTGTGACATCTGAGATCACGGAGCCAGTGACCGTTGAAGCCCATCAATAGGACCTAGAGCTGGGAGCTGCAAAGGGGACCAGGGCTCTGGGAAATACCCCTGGAGAGCCCATTTCAGCTTCCTTACTGCAATTTAAACAGTCTGAGAATGCAGGCAGTGTTTTGTCTGAATTTCTAGGTCCCGAAGCCCAGCCGTAGCCTCACAGTGGATTCTGTGATGTCAGCTGTGCCACAGTCTGAGACCCAGTGTCCAGGCAAGGGCAGCCCCACCTCACACGCATGCTCAGCGCCAACAGCACTGCTCCATCTGGCTTCCACTCCTTTCTGGCTTTGCCCCCCAGGGCCATGGCTCAAAGTCAGACTATGGTCTTGGAAGCTCTCCTTCTCTATCCCCCTATTCTTTCTCTCTTTTTTTTTTTTTTTTGCGGTACGCGGGCCACTCACTGTTGTGGCCTCTCCCGTCACGGAGCACAGGCTCCGGACACGCAGGCCCAGCGGCCATGGCTCACGGGCCCAGCCGCTCCGCAGCCTGTGGGATCATCCAGGACCGGGGCACGAACTCATGTTCCCTGCATCCTCAGGTGGACTCTCAACCACTGCGCCACCAGGGAATCCCCCCCCACCTATTCTTTTTATAAACGCTTATTCCCCCTGAAGGTCTGTAAACAGAGCCAGAACAGGACTCATGTCCCCTCGGGCTATTCAGTGGAAAGAAATAAGGGCGGCAGTATTAGCTAGCAATCAGAACAGCAAGCACTCTCATCTAGACTTAGCCGTTCCCTGCCCAGGTATATACCCTGGAGAAACACACATGGTCTAAGAAACAACTCTGAGAATGTTTAGAGCAAAAATAACTTAACAGCACAACACGGGCAACAGCCCAAATTTCCATCAGCAGAATTCATACAGCAGGATAGGATGAGATTGGAATATTCAATAGTGAAAAATAAATGAGCTACACACATTAGCATAGATCAACTTCTCATGGTTTTTAAAAACATCAGAAGAATGGGATACAGTTCCACTCATGGAACCATTCTGAAACAAGCTCAAACAACGGATTGCATAGGGTCCATGTTTAAAAAAACGGTAGCTAAACCTGAGGGAAGAGTCAACGCAAAATGGAGGACAGTTTTCTCTAGGGTGGAAAGGCTAAGTCAAGGAGGTTGACACAAGGCTGTTAGTGCTGCTGGGAATTGTTCTGTCTCTGAAGCAAGATGGTAGGTACACAGGTGTTGTAGTTTTCACATTTTACTAACTCTGAAATCAGGATGGTCCTACAATCACTGTGGCAGTTGTGATGAAGTTATTGGCCAATGCCTTTCTCTTTTAATCACTTGTATTTATGCACAAAAATGATGTCAGAAAGGCTTGGCATCTTTAAAGGACATTTATTTAAGGTAAAGTACAAGAACTCTTGTTTGGTTATTAGGAAAAGAAGGAACGATATGCCCATTTTACAGATGAGAACACTGAGGCTCAGAGAAGGTAACCTGCTGCAGTCGCACAATGGGATCTTTGCAGAACAGTTATCCACCAGCCCACTTCTCTATGCAAAGCCCTGTCTGTAGTATGCGAAGGAAGCAAGCAAACAAGCCTGAGCTAGGACCAGCACAAGAACCCGCGGCACCACCATCCTTACCATCATGTTCCAACACTACAGAGATGAGCATCAATTTTACTAGATTGAGGGGAGGGAGGGGTGGGGGCCGGGAGCCGGTTTTCGAACTTCAGTGAGCTCACAGCTCTTAGCTGGCCTTATCTCGAGAGCATCCAGTCCACCCTTGAGCTGTGTCTGGCTCCCAGGCTTCTACCTCTAGCCTCTGCCATGACCCGGGCTGCGGCCAGAAACAGGCTCCCACCTGGAATTCCAGCGTTCACTCCTGGAACGTCCAGCATCCAGTCCTCCTCCAGCCACTAATTCAACTTTTGAATGCCCTGCTCACAAGGGTTTCTCCACACCAAATCTGCAGGAACTTTTTTCTTCTGGGGCTCCAAAACCAAATCCTTAAACCTCACATGAGGGAGAGTATTTGTTAGGTCAGAGCATCCTTGTTGATTGGACCTCCAGTTTGTGACTTCCACAGACCTCATCACGGGAGGCTGGGGAGAGGTCTCTTCTGTTGGTGGACGGAATGGTGGGCACTTGGTGGGGAGCACTGATGAGAAAGGGAGCCAGCCCAAGAACTACACATATGCACTGTTTCCCCTGGCCAAACAAGGTTCCTGACCCCAGAATTAACCCAGAGTTTCCCAGAAGACTAGGAGCTGCAGGGAGCCGCAATTAATGCTTTACTCTCCACCAGCTTTTCCTTGGACCCAAGGAGGAGAAATTACAAAAAGATCACATCACACTCCTTTGATGTGATGATTTCCACACAGGCAAGTGCAGGGAAACACTAGTCTGAAGGAAGAAAATGCATTAAAAACACGTGCACAGGGACTTCCCTGGTGGCACAGTGGTTAAGAATCCGCCTGCCGACGCAGGGGACCCGGGTTCGAGCCCTGGTCCAGGAAGATCCCGCATGCCACGGAGCAACTAAGCCCGTGCGCCACAACTACTGAGCCTGTGCTCTAGAGCCCGCGAGCCACAACTACCGAAGCCCGCACGCCTAGAGCCCGTGCTCCCCAACAAGAGAAGCCAAAAATAAATAATAAAATAAATTTACGGGAAAAACAACACGTGCATAGCCCTTAGCTGTTTATAAAGTTCTTGAATGTGTGTGCCCCCTTCTGATTCTCACGTCTTTCCACATTGCGGATAAGCAAGCGGAAGTTCAGAGCATTTGAAGGACTTGCTCAAGGTGGCAGGTGATGGTGCAGAGAGGGAGCTACCTCGGTGCAACAACTTTCAGACAGTGTGCCACCCCGGTCCCGCACAGAGGTACACAGATGGTGGAGGAGACAGGACAGCACGAGTCATGATCACAACTCTGAGTGACAAATGCAATGAGAGACGTGTGTTTGGGGACTGGATCTATTCAGAGGAGGGGGTCTGGGGCATGGGAAGGAGTTCTGGGTTAGGGAAGGCTTCACAGGGGAACTGGCACTCACCATCGTCCACGTTTACTGAGATTTTATGAAAGGACAGACTAAGGACCGCCACTGCCAACTCTGCCCTATTCGATACAATTAAACCATGAGCTTAAATGGTTCAAATTGATCCCATCGTCTTACATTGCTATAGATTTCATCCAGTAGCTGAATTTGGGGGAGGAAAAGAAAAAGGACCCACACAAAACTTTCCCACTTGAAGACATTTTTATTTTGGTAACGCACCTGAGTCCCTGGTAGGATGGGCCTGTCCTCCGCGGGGGCAATGGGGTGTTTGGGAGAGGATGGGGGCCCTGCCCTGAGGGGGCAGCTGGGGGATGAGGCAAAGGGCTCTGTGACAGTGATAGGTCACAAAGGGCTTTGTGAAAGGGCCTCAGAGGATAAATAGGCTGTGCCAGGGGGTTAGGCTGACAAAGTGGTTACTTCTCTCACTAGGACGGAAGTTCACCACAGCCTCTTGGGGAGATAAAAACCCAGAAGCAGAAGTGAGGTGAGGCGGAGGGGGAGCCTACCGTACCTCTCGACACACTTGAAGAGATTCAGCCTGGGCTCCAGGCACCCTACAGCGTCCCAACTGTGATCATCTGTTCCCCTACCCACACCCCTGCCTCTGGGAGACCCGGAGGCAAACGTGGTGGCCTGTGGGGCAGGCTTGGAAGACCTGCAACGGGGCCGCCTGTGTGACGCAGGAGCATCGCAGCTCGCTCTTCTGCCAGTGAGGCCGAGGGAGGGAAGAGCCAGGTAGCCGCCTTAACCGCGCTGCCTGTCGTGATCAAAGACAGCCATGAGTGGGGACTCTCTGCTCCCGTATCACACGGCCCGGAGCAGCACCTGGGTGGACCTGTTCAACACCACCACGGGGAAGCTGCAGCAGCAACTACACAAGGGCGAATATGACCATTTCAAGTATGCGCCGATATTCGAGAGCGACTTCATCCAGGTCACGAAGAGGGGAGAAGCGATTGACGTGCACAACTGGGGCGGCCTGGTGACCATGGGCATCACATCCACCAGCCCCGTCCTCCCGCTCCCAGACATCATGCTGCTGGCCCAACGGGCCACCGGCTGTGAAAAGCACGCCGAGCGCAGCCAGGCCACCAAGGGCAAGAGCCACAAGGCTGCAAAGACCTTAGAGCTCACCAGGCTCCTTCCCTTGGAGTTCGTGAGGATCTCCACTCACAATCGTGAGAAACAACAGCTGCGCGTGAAGCTTGCCACTGGCCGCTGCTTCTACCTGCAGCTGTGTCCCCCTCTGGACGCGCGGGAAGACCTCTTCGCCGAGTGGGAACAGCTGATTTACCTCCTGCGACCACCAGTGGACAGTGAAAGCAACACCTATGCCGTTCCCGTCTGGGACATGCCCTGCATGCCTGTGTTCGAGGAGGAGCAGGACGGGAGGAGCCCGGCCGTGGAGGATTTCCAAGGAAAGGGGCATCAGGACCAGGTGAACGTCAGCAGCCTGCACACGTGCCCTGAGGTGGCCGGGGCCACGCCTGCAGCTTTTGCTGGGGGGCACGGAATCCAACTGGACTCCCACAAGCCCGATACCATGCCCGATGTGGCCACTGCGAAAGCAAAACCTACTACAGAGCTCGACAAAGCGTCAGCATCGCAGTCAACGACAAAGGTGGAGACAGCAGGGGTGGCAGGAGGCACCGCAGCGGGTGCTTTGAGCACGGCAGTGATCAAGTCTCCTGCCACTGAAGAGCGGAGCACGGCCGTAGCAGCCACAGCCAGCGACGGGCCCGGAGGAAGCAAAACCAACAGAGCCACTGGGGACACTGCCACAACATCCCTGAGGAGCGGGAAAACGGCCTTGGCAGGTGCTGAGAACAATTCAGAGTATGCTTCCAGCACGTCCACCAGCCTCTCCCCAGGGGCTGGCATGACTGTGGTCGGAGCAGAACCTACCAGCAAGACTGTCAAAGCAAGAGCCGACAAGGACGATGAGGGGACCCTCGTCTCAAGCTTGCCACAGGAAGGCAAAGTGAGCGAACAGGATGGCAGCTCACAGAGAGTGTCCCAGGCCCGCAAGGGAAGAAGGGAGAGGAGGGAGCACTGGGGAGAGGACAGAGCTCTGACGAGCCCCAAGCTCTGCAGTTCCGTGGAAAGCCACCACAAGGCAGCGGGGAGCAAGACAATCCCCAAAGCAGCTGGCCCGTGCTCAGGCGGCCGCAGAGCCACTAGAGAGGACCAAAAGGCCAAAGGCCACGGCAGCCCGGGGGGCAGCGAGCAGGGCGCTGCTCCCAAAGGCATCAGCCGTGCTCCTATCACCAGTGAGTCCAAGACCTCGCACAAATCGGGCAGGAGCTTATCTCCAGCGCGTTCAGGTCCCACCACCAACATACTCAGCAGGATCAGCTCTTTCTTCAGGAATGTGAGAGCCAGACTTACAAAAAAGACAGTGGCCTCATCACGAAATAAACATGGGAGCATCCTGGCGGAGCCAGTGGAAGGGACCCGAGTGGAGGCCATGACAGAGACAGCAGAGAGTGGCCAGGGCCTGGAAATCACCGGTGTGACATCTGAGACCATGGAGCCAGTGACCGTTGAAGCCCATCAATAGGACCTAGAGCTGGGAGCTGCAAAGGGGACCAGGGCTCTGGGAAATACCCCTGGAGAGCCCATTTCAGCTTCCTTACTGCAATTTAAATAAAAAAACATACAGTCTGAGAACGCAGGCAGTGTTTTGTCTGAATTTCTAGGTCCCGAAGCCCAGCCGTAGCCTCACAGTGGATTCTGTGATGTCAGCTGTGCCACAGTCTGAGACCCAGTGTCCAGGCAAGGGCAGCCCCACCTCACACGCATGCTCAGCGCCAACAGCACTGCTCCATCTGGCTTCCATTCCTTTCTGGCTTTGCCCCCCAGGGCCATGGCTCAAAGTCAGACTATGGTCTGGGAAGCTCTCCTTCACTATCCCGCTATTCTTTTTTTTTTTTTTTTTTGCGGTACGCGGGCCACTCAGTGTTGTGGCCTCTCCCGTCACGGAGCACAGGCTCCGGATGCGCAGGCCCAGCGGCCATGGCTCACGGGCCCAGCCGCTCCGCGGCCTGTGGGATCTTCCAGGACCGGGGCACGAACTCATATTCCCTGCATCCTCAGGTGGACTCTCAACCACTGCGCCACCAGGGAATCCCTCCCCCTATTCTTTTTATAAATGCTTATTCCTCCTGAAGGTCTGTAAACAGAGCCAGAACAGGACTCATGTCCCCTCGGGCTATTCAGTGGACAGAAATAAGGGCGGCAGTATTAGCTAGCAATCAGAACAGCAAGCACTCTCATCTAGACTTAGCCGTTCCCTGCCCAGGTATATACCCTGGAGAAACACACATGGTCTAAGAAACAACTCTGAGAATGTTTAGAGCAAAAATAACTTAACAGCACAACACGGGCAACAGCCCAAATTTCCATCAGCAGAATTCATACAGCAGGATAGGATGAGATTGGAATATTCAATAGTGAAAAATAAATCAGCTACACACATTAGCATAGATCAACTTCTCATGGTTTTTAAAAACATCAAAAGAATGGGATACAGTTCCACTCATGGAACCATTCTGAAACAAGCTCAAACAACGGATTGCATAGGGTCCATGTTTAAAAAGACGGTAGCTAAACCTGAGGGAAAAGTAAACACAAAATGGAGGACAGTTTTCTCTAGGGTGGAAAGGCTAGGTCAAGGAGGTTGACACAAGGCTGTTAGTGCTGCTGGGAATTGTTCTGTCTCTGAAGCAAGATGGTAGGTACACAGGTGTTGTAGTTTTCACATTTTACTAACTCTGAAATCAGGATGGTCCTACAATCACCGTGGCAGTTGTGATGAAGTTATTGGCCAATGCCTTTCTCTTTTAATCACTTGTATTTATGCACAAAAATGATGTCAGAAAGGCTTGGCATCTTTAAAGGACATTTATTTAAGGTAAAGTACAAGAACACTTGTTTGGTTATTAGGAAAAGAAGGAACGATATGCCTATTTTACAGATGAGAACACTGAGGCTCAGAGAAGGTAACCTGCTGCAGTCGCACAATGGGATCTTTGCAGAACAGTGATCCACCAGCCCACTTCTCTATGCAAAGCCCTGTCTGTAGTATGCGAAGGAAGCAAGCAAACAAGCCTGAGCTAGGACCAGCACAAGAACCCGCGGCACCACCATTCTTACCATCATGTTCCAAAACTACAGAGATGAGCATCAATTTTACTAGATTGAGGGGAGGGAGGGGTGGGGGCCGGGAGCCGGTTTTCGAACTTCAGTGAGCTCACAGCTCTTAGCTGGCCTTATCTCGAGAGCATCCAGTCCACCCTTGAGCTGTGTCTGGCTCCCAGGCTTCTACCTCTAGCCTCTGCCATGACCCGGGCTGCGGCCAGAAACAGGCTCCCACCTGGAATTCCAGCGTTCACTCCTGGAACGTCCAGCATCCAGTCCTCCTCCAGCCACTAATTCAACTTTTGAATGCCCTGCTCACAAGGGTTTCTCCACACCAAATCTGCAGGAACTTTTTTCTTCTGGGGCTCCAAAACCAAATCCTTAAACCTCACATGAGGGAGAGTATTTGTTCGGTCAGAGCATCCTTGTTGATTGGACCTCCAGTTTGTGACTTCCACAGACCTCATCACGGGAGGCTGGGGAGAGGTCTCTTCTGTTGGTGGACGGAATGGTGGGCACTTGGTGGGGAGCACTGATGAGAAAGGGAGCCAGCCCAAGACCTACACATATGCACTGTTTCCCCTGGCCAAACAAGGTTCCTGACCCCAGAATTAACCCAGAGTTTCCCAGAAGACTAGGAGCTGCAGGGAGCCGCAATTAATGCTTTACTCTCCACCAGCTTTTCCTTGGACCCAAGGAGGAGAAATTACAAAAAGATCACATCACACTCCTTTGATCTGATGATTTCCACACAGGCAAGTGCAGGGAAACACTAGTCTGAAGGAAGAAAATGCATTAAAAACACGTGCACAGGGACTTCCCTGGTGGCGCAGTGGTTAAGAATCCGCCTGCCGACGCAGGGGACCCGGGTTCGAGCCCTGGTCCAGGAAGATCCCGCATGCCACGGAGCAACTAAGCCCGTGCGCCACAACTACTGAGCCTGTGCTCTAGAGCCCGCGAGCCACAACTACCGAAGCCCGCACGCCTAGAGCCCGTGCTCCCCAACAAGAGAAGCCAAAAATAAATAATAAAATAAATTTACGGGAAAAACAACACGTGCATAGCCCTTAGCTGTTTATAAAGTTCTTGAATGTGTGTGCCCCCTTCTGATTCTCACGTCTTTCCACATTGCGGATAAGCAAGCGGAAGTTCAGAGCATTTGAAGGACTTGCTCAAGGTGGCAGGTGATGGTGCAGAGAGGGAGCTACCTCGGTGCAACAACTTTCAGACAGTGTGCCACCCCGGTCCCGCACAGAGGTACACAGATGGTGGAGGAGACAGGACAGCACGAGTCATGATCACAACTCTGAGTGACAAATACAATGAGAGACGTGTGTTTGGGGACTGGATCTATTCAGAGGAGGGGGTCTGGGGCATGGGAAGGAGTTCTGGGTTAGGGAAGGCTTCACAGGGGAACTGGCACTCACCATCGTCCACGTTTACTGAGATTTTATGAAAGGACAGACTAAGGACCGCCACTGCCAACTCTGCCCTATTCGATACAATTAAACCATGAGCTTAAATGGTTCAAATTGATCCCATCGTCTTACATTGCTATAGATTTCATCCAGTAGCTGAATTTGGGGGAGGAAAAGAAAAAGGACCCACACAAAACTTTCCCACTTGAAGACATTTTTATTTTGGTAACGCACCTGAGTCCCTGGCAGGATAGGCCTGTCCTCCGCGGGGGCAATGGGGTGTTTGGGAGAGGATGGGGGCCCTGCCCTGAGGGGGCAGCTGGGGGATGAGGCAAAGGGCTCTGTGACAGTGATAGGTCACAAAGGGCTTTGTGAAAGGGCCTCAGAGGATAAATAGGCTGTGCCAGGGGGTTAGGCTGACAAAGTGGTTACTTCTCTCACTAGGACGGAAGTTCACCACAGCCTCTTGGGGAGATAAAAACCCAGAAGCAGAAGTGAGGTGAGGCGGAGGGGGAGCCTACCGTACCTCTCGACACACTTGAAGAGATTCAGCCTGGGCTCCAGGCACCCTACAGCGTCCCAACTGTGATCATCTGTGCCCCTACCCACACCCCTGCCTCTGGGAGACCCGGAGGCAAACGTGGGGGCCTGTGGGGCGGGCTTGGAAGACGTGCAACGGGGCCGCCTGTGTGACGCAGGAGCATCGCAGCTCGCTCTTCTGCCAGTGAGGCCGAGGGAGGGAAGAGCCAGGGAGCCGCCTTAACCGCGCTGCCTGTCGTGATCAAAGACAGCCATGAGTGGGGACTCTCTGCTCCCGTATCACACGGCCCGGAGCAGCACCTGGGTGGACCTGTTCAACACCACCACGGGGAAGCTGCAGCAGCAACTACACAAGGGCGAATACGACCATTTCAAGTATGCGCCGATATTCGAGAGCGACTTCATCCAGGTCACGAAGAGGGGAGAAGCGATTGACGTGCACAACTGGGGCGGCCTGGTGACCATGGGCATCACATCCACCAGCCCCGTCCTCCCGCTCCCAGACATCATGCTGCTGGCCCAACGGGCCACCGGCTGTGAAAAGCACGCCGAGCGCAGCCAGGCCACCAAGGGCAAGAGCCACAAGGCTGCAAAGACCTTAGAGCTCACCAGGCTCCTTCCCTTGGAGTTCGTGAGGATCTCCACTCACAATCGTGAGAAAGAGCAGCTGCGCATGAAGCTTGCCACTGGCCGCTGCTTCTACCTGCAGCTGTGTCCCCCTCTGGACGCGCGGGAAGACCTCTTCGCCGAGTGGGAACAGCTGATTTACCTCCTGCGACCACCAGTGGACAGTGAAAGCAACACCTATGCCGTTCCCGTCTGGGACATGCCCTGCATGCCTGTGTTCGAGGAGGAGCAGGACGGGAGGAGCCCGGCCGTGGAGGATTTCCAAGGAAAGGGGCATCAGGACCAGGTGAACGTCAGCAGCCTGCACACGTGCCCTGAGGTGGCCGGGGCCACGCCTGCAGCTTTTGCTGGGGGGCACGGAATCCAACTGGACTCCCACAAGCCCGATACCATGCCCGATGTGGCCACTGCGAAAGCAAAACCTACTACAGAGCTCGACAAAGCGTCAGCATCGCAGTCAACGACAAAGGTGGAGACAGCAGGGGTGGCAGGAGGCACCGCAGCGGGTGCTTTGAGCACGGCAGTGATCAAGTCTCCTGCCGCTGAAGAGCGGAGCACGGCCGTAGCAGCCACAGCCAGCGACGGGCCCGGAGGAAGCAAAACCAACAGAGCCACTGGGGACACTGCCACAACATCCCTGAGGAGCGGGAAAACGGCCTTGGCAGGTGCTGAGGACAATTCAGAGTATGCTTCCAGCACGTCCACCAGCCTCTCCCCAGGGGCCGGCATGACTGTGGTCGGAGCAGAACCTACCAGCAAGACTGTCAAAGCAAGAGCCGACAAGGACGATGAGGGGACCCTCGTCTCAAGCTTGCCACAGGAAGGCAAAGTGAGCGA
This sequence comes from Mesoplodon mirus, assembly GCF_964341445.2. Classification (NCBI taxonomy): domain Eukaryota; kingdom Metazoa; phylum Chordata; class Mammalia; order Artiodactyla; family Ziphiidae; genus Mesoplodon; species Mesoplodon mirus. The sequence continues at coordinate 733,149 of NW_028295808.1, read as the reverse complement.
ACAGGATGGCAGCTCACAGAGAGTGTCCCAGGCCCGCAAGGGAAGAAGGGAGAGGAGGGAGCACTGGGGAGAGGACAGAGCTCTGACGAGCCCCAAGCTCTGCAGTTCCGTGGAAATCCACCACAAGGCAGCGGGGAGCAAGACAATCCCCAAAGCAGCTGGCCCGTGCTCAAGCGGCCGCAGAGCCACTAGAGAGGACCAAAAGGCCAAAGGCCACGGCAGCCCGGGGGGCAGCGAGCAGGGCACTGCTCCCAAAGGCATCAGCCGTGCTCCTATCACCAGTGAGTCCAAGACCTCGCACAAATCGGGCAGGAGCTTATCTCCAGCGCGTTCAGGTCCCACCACCAACATACTCAGCAGGATCAGCTCTTTCTTCAGGAATGTGAGAGCCAGACTTACAAAAAAGACAGTGGCCTCATCACGAAATAAATATGGGAGCATCCTGGCGGAGCCAGTGGAAGGGACCCGAGTGGAGGCCATGACAGAGACAGCAGAGAGTGGCCAGGGCCTGGAAATCACCGGTGTGACATCTGAGACCATGGAGCCAGTGACCGTTGAAGCCCATCAATAGGACCTAGAGCTGGGAGCTGCAAAGGGGACCAGGGCTCTGGGAAATACCCCTGGAGAGCCCATTTCAGCTTCCTTACTGCAATTTAAATAAAAAAAAACATACAGTCTGAGAACGCAGGCAGTGTTTTGTCTGAATTTCTAGGTCCCGAAGCCCAGCCCTAGCCTCACAGTGGATTCTGTGATGTCAGCTGTGCCACAGTCTGAGACCCAGTGTCCAGGCAAGGGCAGCCCCACCTCACACGCATGCTCAGCGCCAACAGCACTGCTCCATCTGGCTTCCACTCCTTTCTGGCTTTGGCCCCCAGGGCCATGGCTCAAAGTCAGACTATGGTCTGGGAAGCTCTCCTTCACTATCCCGCTATTCTTTTTTTTTTTTTTTTTTTTTGCGGTACGCGGGCCACTCACTGTTGTGGCCTCTCCCGTCACGGAGCACAGGCTCCGGACGCGCAGGCCCAGCGGCCATGGCTAACGGGCCCAGCCGCTCCGCGGCCTGTGGGATCTTCCAGGACCGGGGCACGAACTCATATTCCCTGCATCCTCAGGTGGACTCTCAACCACTGCGCCACCAGGGAATCCCTCCCCCTATTCTTTTTATAAACGCTTATTCCCCCTGAAGGTCTGTAAACAGAGCCAGAACAGGACTCATGTCCCCTCGGGCTATTCAGTGGACAGAAATAAGGGCGGCAGTATTAGCTAGCAATCAGAACAGCAAGCACTCTCATCTAGACTTAGCCGTTCCCTGCCCAGGTATATACCCTGGAGAAACACACATGGTCTAAGAAACAACTCTGAGAATGTTTAGAGCAAAAATAACTTAACAGCACAACACGGGCAACAGCCCAAATTTCCATCAGCAGAATTCATACAGCAGGATAGGATGAGATTGGAATATTCAATAGTGAAAAATAAATCAGCTACACACATTAGCATAGATCAACTTCTCATGGTTTTTAAAAACATCAAAAGAATGGGATACAGTTCCACTCATGGAACCATTCTGAAACAAGCTCAAACAACGGATTGCATAGGGTCCATGTTTAAAAAGACGGTAGGTAAACCTGAGGGAAAAGTAAACACAAAATGGAGGACAGTTTCCTCTAGGGTGGAAAGGCTAGGTCAAGGAGGTTGACACAAGGCTGTTAGTGCTGCTGGGAATTGTTCTGTCTCTGAAGCAAGATGGTAGGTACACAGGTGTTGTAGTTTTCACATTTTACTAACTCTGAAATCAGGATGGTCCTACAATCACCGTGGCAGTTGTGATGAAGTTATTGGCCAATGCCTTTCTCTTTTAATCACTTGTATTTATGCACAAAAATGATGTCAGAAAGGCTTGGCATCTTTAAAGGACATTTATTTAAGGTAAAGTACAAGAACACTTGTTTGGTTATTAGGAAAAGAAGGAACGATATGCCTATTTTACAGATGAGAACACTGAGGCTCAGAGAAGGTAACCTGCTGCAGTCGCACAATGGGATCTTTGCAGAACAGTGATCCACCAGCCCACTTCTCTATGCAAAGCCCTGTCTGTAGTATGCGAAGGAAGCAAGCAAACAAGCCTGAGCTAGGACCAGCACAAGAACCCGCGGCACCACCATTCTTACCATCATGTTCCAAAACTACAGAGATGAGCATCAATTTTACTAGATTGAGGGGAGGGAGGGGTGGGGGCCGGGAGCCGGTTTTCGAACTTCAGTGAGCTCACAGCTCTTAGCTGGCCTTATCTCGAGAGCATCCAGTCCACCCTTGAGCTGTGTCTGGCTCCCAGGCTTCTACCTCTAGCCTCTGGCATGACCCGGGCTGCGGCCAGAAACAGGCTCCCACCTGGAATTCCAGCGTTCACTCCTGGAACGTCCAGCATCCAGTCCTCCTCCAGCCACTAATTCAACTTTTGAATGCCCTGCTCACAAGGGTTTCTCCACACCAAATCTGCAGGAACTTTTTTCTTCTGGGGCTCCAAAACCAAATCCTTAAACCTCACATGAGGGAGAGTATTTGTTAGGTCAGAGCATCCTTGTTGATTGGACCTCCAGTTTGTGACTTCCACAGACCTCATCACGGGAGGCTGGGGAGAGGTCTCTTCTGTTGGTGGACGGAATGGTGGGCACTTGGTGGGGAGCACTGATGAGAAAGGGAGCCAGCCCAAGACCTACACATATGCACTGTTTCCCCTGGCCAAACAAGGTTCCTGACCCCAGAATTAACCCAGAGTTTCCCAGAAGACTAGGAGCTGCAGGGAGCCGCAATTAATGCTTTACTCTCCACCAGCTTTTCCTTGGACCCAAGGAGGAGAAATTACAAAAAGATCACATCACACTCCTTTGATCTGATGATTTCCACACAGGCAAGTGCAGGGAAACACTAGTCTGAAGGAAGAAAATGCATTAAAAACACGTGCACAGGGACTTCCCTGGTGGAGCAGTGGTTAAGAATCCGCCTGCCGACGTAGGGGACCCAAGTTCGAGCCCTGGTCCAGGAAGATCCCACATGCCACGGAGCAACTAAGCCCGTGCACCAAAACTACTGAGCCTGTGCTCTAGAGCCTGCGAGCCACAACTACCGAAGCCCGCACGCCTAGAGCCCGTGCTCCCCAACAAGAGAAGCCAAAAATAAATAATAAAATAAATTTACGGGAAAAACAACACGTGCATAGCCCTTAGCTGTTTATAAAGTTTTTGAATGTGTGTGCCCCCTTCCGATTCTCACGTCTTTCCACTTTGCGGATAAGCAAGCGGAAGTTCAGAGCATTTGAAGGACTTGCTCAAGGTGGCAGGTGATGGTGCAGAGAGGGAGCTACCTCGGTGCAACAACTTTCAGACAGTGTGCCACCCCGGTCCCGCACAGAGGTACACAGATGGTGGAGGAGACAGGACAGCACGAGTCATGATCACAACTCTGAGTGACAAATACAATGAGAGACGTGTGTTTGGGGACTGGATCTATTCAGAGGAGGGGGTCTGGGGCATGGGAAGGAGTTCTGGGTTAGGGAAGGCTTCACAGGGGAACTGGCACTCACCATCGTCCACGTTTACTGAGATTTTATGAAAGGACAGACTAAGGACCGCCACTGCCAACTCTGCCCTATTCGATACAATTAAACCATGAGCTTAAATGGTTCAAATTGATCCCATCATCTTACATTGCTATAGATTTCATCCAGTAGCTGAATTTGGGGGAGGAAAAGAAAAAGGACCCACACAAAACTTTCCCACTTGAAGACATTTTTATTTTGGTAACGCACCTGAGTCCCTGGCAGGATGGGCCTGTCCTCCACGGGGGCAATGGGGTGTTTGGGGAAGGATGGGGGCCCTGCCCTGAGGGGGCAGCTGGGGGATGAGGCAAAGGGCTCTGTGACAGTGATAGGTCACAAAGGGCTTTGTGACACTGATAGGTCACAAAGGGCATCAGAGGATAAATAGGCTGTGCCAGGTGGTTAGGCTGACAAAGTGGTTACTTCTCTCACTAGGATGGAAGTTCACCACAGCCTCTTGGGGACATAAAAACCCAGAAGCAGAAGTGAGGTGAGGTGGAGGGGGAGCCTACCGTACCTCTCGACACACTTGAAGAGATTCAGCCTGGGCTGAAGGCGCCCTACAGCGTCCCAACTGTGATCATCTGGGCCCCTACCCACACCCCTGCCTCTGGGAGACCCGGAGGCAAACGTGGGGGCCTGTGGGGCGGGCTTGGAAGACCTGCCACAGGGCCGCGTGTGTGACGCAGGAGCATCGCAGCTCGCTCTTCTGCCAGTGAGGCCGAGGGAGGGAAGAGCCAGGGAGCCGCCTTAACCGCGCTGCCTGTCGTGATCAAAGACAGCCATGAGTGGGGACTCTCTGCTCCCGAATCACACGGCCCGGAGCAGCACCTGGGTGGACCTGTTCAACACCACCACGGGGAATCTGCAGCAGCAACTGCACAAGGGCGAATACGACCATTTCAAGTACGCGCCGATATTCGAGAGCGACTTCATCCAGGTCATGAAGAGGGGAGAAGCGATTGACGTGCACAACTGGGGCGGCCTGGTGACCATGGGCATCACATCCACCAGCCCCGTCCTCCCGCTCCCAGACATCATGCTGCTGGCCCAACGGGCCACCGGCTGTGAAAAGCATGCCGAGTGCAGCCAGGCCACCAAGGGCAAGAGCCACAAGGCTGCAAAGAGCTTAGAGCTCACCAGGCTCCTTCCCTTGGAGTTCGTGAGGATCTCCACTCACAATCGTGAGAAACAACAGCTGCGCGTGAAGCTTGCCACTGGCCGCTACTTCTACATGCAGCTGTGTCCCCCTCTGGACGTGCGGGAAGACGTCTTCGCCGAGTGGGAACAGCTGATTTACCTCCTGCGACCACCAGTGGACAGTGAAAGCAACACCTATGCCATTCCCGTCTGGAACATGCCCTGCATGCCTGTGTTCGAGGAGGAGCAGGACGGGAGGAGACCGGCCGTGGAGGATTTCCAAGGAAAGGGGCATCAGGACCAGGTGAACGTCAGCAGCCTGCACACGTGCCCTGAGGTGGCCGGGGCCACGCCTGCAGCTTTCGCTGGGGGGCACGGAATCCAACTGGACTCCCACAAGCCCGATACCATGCCCGATGTGGCCACTGCGAAAGCAAAACCTACTACAGGGCTCGACAAAGCGTCAGCATCGCAGTCAACGAGAAAGGTGGCGACAGCAGGGGTGGCAGGAGGCACCGCAGCGGGTGCTTTGAGCACGGCAGTGATCAAGTCTCCTGCCGCTGAAGAGCGGAGCACGGCCGTAGCAGCCACAGCCAGCGACGGGCCCGGAGGAAGCAAAACCAACAGAGCCACTGGGGACACTGCCACAACATCCCTGAGGAGCGGGAAAACGGCGTTGGCAGGTGCTGAGAACAATTCAGAGTATGCTTCCAGCACGTCCACCAGCCTCTCACCAGGGGCCGGCATGACTGTGGTCGGAGCAGAACCTACCAGCAAGACCGTCAAAGCAAGAGCCGACAAGGACGATGAGGGCACCCTCGTCTCAAGCTTGCCACAGGAAGGCAAAGTGAGCGAACAGGATGGCAGCTCACAGAGAGTGTCCCAGGCCCGCAAGGGAAGAAGGGAGAGGAGGGAGCACTGGGGAGAGGACAGAGCTCTGACGAGCCCCAAGCTCTGCAGTTCCGTGGAAAGCCACCACAAGGCAGCGGGGAGCAAGACAATCCCCAAAGCAGCTGGCCCGTGCTCAGGCGGCCGCAGAGCCACTAGAGAGGACCAAAAGGCCAAAGGCCACGGCAGCCCGGGGGGCAGCGAGCAGGGCACTGCTCCCAAAGGCATCAGCCGTGCTCCTATCACCAGTGAGTCCAAGACCTGGCACAAATCGGGCAGGAGCTTATCTCCAGCGCGTTCAGGTCCCACCACCAACATACTCAGCAGGATCAGCTCTTTCTTCAGGAATGTGAGAGCCAGACTTACAAAAAAGACAGTGGCCTCATCACGAAATAAACATGGGAGCATCCTGGCGGAGCCAGTGGAAGGGACCCGAGTGGATGCCATGACAGAGACAGCAGAGAGTGGCCAGGGCCTGGAAATCACCGGTGTGACATCTGAGACCATGGAGCCAGTGACCGTTGAAGCCCATCAATAGGACCTAGAGCTGGGAGCTGCAAAGGGGACCAGGGCTCTGGGAAATACCCCTGGAGAGCCCATTTCAGCATCCTTACTGCAATTTAAATAAAAAAAACATACAGTCTGAGAACGCAGGCAGTGTTTTGTCTGAATTTCTAGGTCCCGAAGCCCAGCCGTAGCCTCACAGTGGATTCTGTGATGTCAGCTGTGCCACAGTCTGAGACCCAGTGTCCAGGCAAGGGCAGCCCCACCTCACACGCATGCTCAGCGCCAACAGCACTGCTCCATCTGGCTTCCACTCCTTTCTGGCTTTGCCCCCCAGGGCCATGGCTCAAAGTCAGACTATGGTCTTGGAAGCTCTCCTTCTCTATCCCCCTATTCTTTCTCTCTTTTTTTTTTTTTTTGCGGTACGCGGGCCACTCACTGTTGTGGCCTCTCCCGTCACGGAGCACAGGCTCCGGACACGCAGGCCCAGCGGCCATGGCTCACGGGCCCAGCCACTCCGCAGCCTGTGGGATCATCCAGGACCGGGGCACGAACTCATGTTCCCTGCATCCTCAGGTGGACTCTCAACCACTGCGCCAGCAGGGAATCCCCCCCCCCCCTATTCTTTTTATAAACGCTTATTCCCCCTGAAGGTCTGTAAACAGAGCCAGAACAGGACTCATGTCCCCTCGGGCTATTCAGTGGACAGAAATAAGGGCGGCAGTATTAGCTAGCAATCAGAACAGCAAGCACTCTCATCTAGACTTAGCCGTTCCCTGCCCAGGTATATACCCTGGAGAATCACACATGGTCTAAGAAACAACTCTGAGAATGTTTAGAGCAAAAATAACTTAACAGCACAACACGGGCAACAGCCCAAATTTCCATCAGCAGAATTCATACAGCAGGATAGGATGAGATTGGAATATTCAATAGTGAAAAATAAATGAGCTACACACATTAGCATAGATCAACTTCTCATGGTTTTTAAAAACATCAGAAGAATGGGATACAGTTCCACTCATGGAACCATTCTGAAACAAGCTCAAACAACGGATTGCATAGGGTCCATGTTTAAAAAAACGGTAGCTAAACCTGAGGGAAGAGTCAACGCAAAATGGAGGACAGTTTTCTCTAGGGTAGAAAGGCTAAGTCAAGGAGGTTGACACAAGGCTGTTAGTGCTGCTGGGAATTGTTCTGTCTCTGAAGCAAGATGGTAGGTACACAGGTGTTGTAGTTTTCACATTTTACTAACTCTGAAATCAGGATGGTCCTACAATCACTGTGGCAGTTGTGATGAAGTTATTGGCCAATGCCTTTCTCTTTTAATCACTTGTATTTATGCACAAAAATGATGTCAGAAAGGCTTGGCATCTTTAAAGGACATTTATTTAAGGTAAAGTACAAGAACTCTTGTTTGGTTATTAGGAAAAGAAGGAACGATATGCCCATTTTACAGATGAGAACACTGAGGCTCAGAGAAGGTAACCTGCTGCAGTCGCACAATGGGATCTTTGCAGAACAGTGATCCACCAGCCCACTTCTCTATGCAAAGCCCTGTCTGTAGTATGCGAAGGAAGCAAGCAAACAAGCCTGAGCTAGGACCAGCACAAGAACCCGCGGCACCACCATCCTTACCATCATGTTCCAACACTACAGAGATGAGCATCAATTTTACTAGATTGAGGGGAGGGAGGGGTGGGGGCCGGGAGCCGGTTTTCGAACTTCAGTGAGCTCACAGCTCTTAGCTGGCCTTATCTCGAGAGCATCCAGTCCACCCTTGAGCTGTGTCTGGCTCCCAGGCTTCTACCTCTAGCCTCTGGCATGACCCGGGCTGCGGCCAGAAACAGGCTCCCACCTGGAATTCCAGCGTTCACTCCTGGAACGTCCAGCATCCAGTCCTCCTCCAGCCACTAATTCAACTTTTGAATGCCCTGCTCACAAGGGTTTCTCCACACCAAATCTGCAGGAACTTTTTTTCTTCTGGGGCTCCAAAACCAAATCCTTAAACCTCACATGAGGGAGAGTATTTGTTAGGTCAGAGCATCCTTGTTGATTGGACCTCCAGTTTGTGACTTCCACAGACCTCATCACAGGAGGCTGGGGAGAGGTCTCTTCTGTTGGTGGACGGAATGGTGGGCACTTGGTGGGGAGCACTGATGAGAAAGGGAGCCAGCCCAAGACCTACACATATGCACTGTTTCCCCTGGCCAAACAAGGTTCCTGACCCCAGAATTAACCCAGAGTTTCCCAGAAGACTAGGAGCTGCAGGGAGCCGCAATTAATGCTTTACTCTCCACCAGCTTTTCCTTGGACCCAAGGAGGAGAAATTACAAAAAGATCACATCACACTCCTTTGATCTGATGATTTCCACACAGGCAAGTGCAGGGAAACACTAGTCTGAAGGAAGAAAATGCATTAAAAACACGTGCACAGGGACTTCCCTGGTGGCGCAGTGGTTAAGAATCCGCCTGCCGACGCAGGGGACCCGGGTTCGAGCCCTGGTCCAGGAAGATCCTGCATGCCACGGAGCAACTAAGCCCGTGCGCCACAACTACTGAGCCTGTGCTCTAGAGCCCACGAGCCACAACTACCGAAGCCCGCACGCCTAGAGCCCGTGCTCCCCAACAAGAGAAGCCAAAAATAAATAATAAAATAAATTTACGGGAAAAACAACACGTGCATAGCCCTTAGCTGTTTATAAAGTTCTTGAATGTGTGTGCCCCCTTCTGATTCTCACGTCTTTCCACATTGCGGATAAGCAAGCGGAAGTTCAGAGCATTTGAAGGACTTGCTCAAGGTGGCAGGTGATGGTGCAGAGAGGGAGCTACCTCGGTGCAACAACTTTCAGACAGTGTGCCACCCCGGTCCCGCACAGAGGTACACAGATGGTGGAGGAGACAGGACAGCACGAGTCATGATCACAACTCTGAGTGACAAATACAATGAGAGACGTGTGTTTGGGGACTGGATCTATTCAGAGGAGGGGGTCTGGGGCATGGGAAGGAGTTCTGGGTTAGGGAAGGCTTCACAGGGGAACTGGCACTCACCATCGTCCACGTTTACTGAGATTTTATGAAAGGACAGACTAAGGACCGCCACTGCCAACTCTGCCCTATTCGATACAATTAAACCATGAGCTTAAATGGTTCAAATTGATCCCATCGTCTTACATTGCTATAGATTTCATCCAGTAGCTGAATTTGGGGGAGGAAAAGAAAAAGGACCCACACAAAACTTTCCCACTTGAAGACATTTTTATTTTGGTAACGCACCTGAGTCCCTGGCAGGATAGGCCTGTCCTCCGCGGGGGCAATGGGGTGTTTGGGAGAGGATGGGGGCCCTGCCCTGAGGGGGCAGCTGGGGGATGAGGCAAAGGGCTCTGTGACAGTGATAGGTCACAAAGGGCTTTGTGAAAGGGCCTCAGAGGATAAATAGGCTGTGCCAGGGGGTTAGGCTGACAAAGTGGTTACTTCTCTCACTAGGACGGAAGTTCACCACAGCCTCTTGGGGAGATAAAAACCCAGAAGCAGAAGTGAGGTGAGGCGGAGGGGGAGCCTACCGTACCTCTCGACACACTTGAAGAGATTCAGCCTGGGCTCCAGGCACCCTACAGCGTCCCAACTGTGATCATCTGTGCCCCTACCCACACCCCTGCCTCTGGGAGACCCGGAGGCAAACGTGGGGGCCTGTGGGGCGGGCTTGGAAGACCTGCAACGGGGCCGCCTGTGTGACGCAGGAGCATCGCAGCTCGCTCTTCTGCCAGTGAGGCCGAGGGAGGGAAGAGCCAGGGAGCCGCCTTAACCGCGCTGCCTGTCGTGATCAAAGACAGCCATGAGTGGGGACTCTCTGCTCCCGTATCACACGGCCCGGAGCAGCACCTGGGTGGACCTGTTCAACACCACCACGGGGAAGCTGCAGCAGCAACTACACAAGGGCGAATACGACCATTTCAAGTTTGCGCCGATATTCGAGAGCGACTTCATCCAGGTCACGAAGAGGGGAGAAGCGATTGACGTGCACAACTGGGGCGGCCTGGTGACCATGGGCATCACATCCACCAGCCCCGTCCTCCCGCTCCCAGACATCATGCTGCTGGCCCAACGGGCCACCGGCTGTGAAAAGCACGCCGAGCGCAGCCAGGCCACCAAGGGCAAGAGCCACAAGGCTGCAAAGACCTTAGAGCTCACCAGGCTCCTTCCCTTGGAGTTCGTGAGGATCTCCACTCACAATCGTGAGAAAGAGCAGCTGCGCGTGAAGCTTGCCACTGGCCGCTGCTTCTACCTGCAGCTGTGTCCCCCTCTGGACGTGCGGGAAGACCTCTTCGCCGAGTGGGAACAGCTGATTTACCTCCTGCGACCACCAGTGGACAGTGAAAGCAACACCTATGCCGTTCCCGTCTGGGACATGCCCTGCATGCCTGTGTTCGAGGAGGAGCAGGACGGGAGGAGCCCGGCCGTGGAGGATTTCCAAGGAAAGGGGCATCAGGACCAGGTGAACGTCAGCAGCCTGCACACGTGCCCTGAGGTGGCCGGGGCCACGCCTGCAGCTTTTGCTGGGGGGCACGGAATCCAACTGGACTCCCACAAGCCCGATACCATGCCCGATGTGGCCACTGCGAAAGCAAAACCTACTACAGAGCTCGACAAAGCGTCAGCATCGCAGTCAACGACAAAGGTGGAGACAGCAGGGGTGGCAGGAGGCACCGCAGCGGGTGCTTTGAGCACGGCAGTGATCAAGTCTCCTGCCGCTGAAGAGCGGAGCACGGCCGTAGCAGCCACAGCCAGCGACGGGCCCGGAGGAAGCAAAACCAACAGAGCCACTGGGTACACTGCCACAACATCCCTGTGGAGCGGGAAAACGGCCTTGGCAGGTGCTGAGGACAATTCAGAGTATGCTTCCAGCACGTCCACCAGCCTCTCCCCAGGGGCCGGCATGACTGTGGTCGGAGCAGAACCTACCAGCAAGACTGTCAAAGCAAGAGCCGACAAGGACGATGAGGGGACCCTCGTCTCAAGCTTGCCACAGGAAGGCAAAGTGAGCGAACAGGATGGCAGCTCACAGAGAGTGTCCCAGGCCCGCAAGGGAAGAAGGGAGAGGAGGGAGCACTGGGGAGAGGACAGAGCTCTGACGAGCCCCAAGCTCTGCAGTTCCGTGGAAAGCCACCACAAGGAAGCGGGGAGCAAGACAATCCCCAAAGCAGCTGGCCCGTGCTCAGGCGGCCGCAGAGCCACTAGAGAGGACCAAAAGGCCAAAGGCCACGGCAGCCCGGGGGGCAGCGAGCAGGGCACTGCTCCCAAAGGCATCAGCCCTGCTCCTATCACCAGTGAGTCCAAGACCTCGCACAAATCGGGCAGGAGCTTATCTCCAGCGCGTTCAGGTCCCACCACCAACATACTCAGCAGGATCAGCTCTTTCTTCAGGAATGTGAGAGCCAGACTTACAAAAAAGACAGTGGCCTCATCACGAAATAAACATGGGAGCATCCTGGCGGAGCCAGTGGAAGGGACCCGAGTGGAGGCCATGACAGAGACAGCAGAGAGTGGCCAGGGCCTGGAAATCACCGGTGTGACATCTGAGACCATGGAGCCAGTGACCGTTGAAGCCCATCAATAGGACCTAGAGCTGGGAGCTGCAAAGGGGACCAGGGCTCTGGGAAATACCCCTGGAGAGCCCATTTCAGCTTCCTTACTGCAATTTAAATAAAAAAAAAACATACAGTCTGAGAACGCAGGCAGTGTTTTGTCTGAATTTCTAGGTCCCGAAGCCCAGCCGTAGCCTCACAGTGGATTCTGTGATGTCAGCTGTGCCACAGTCTGAGACCCAGTGTCCAGGCAAGGGCAGCCCCACCTCACACGCATGCTCAGCGCCAACAGCACTGCTCCATCTGGCTTCCACTCCTTTCTGGCTTTGCCCCCCAGGGCCATGGCTCAAAGTCAGACTATGGTCTGGGAAGCTCTCCTTCACTATCCCGCTATTCTTTTTATTTTTTTTTTTTTTTGCGGTACGCGGGCCTCTCACTGTTGTGGCCTCTCCCGTCACGGAGCACAGGCTCCGGACGCGCAGGCCCAGCGGCCATGGCTAACGGGCCCAGCCGCTCCGCGGCCTGTGGGATCTTCCAGGACCGGGGCACGAACTCATATTCCCTGCATCCTCAGGTGGACTCTCAACCACTGCGCCACCAGGGAATCCCTCCCCCTATTCTTTTTATAAACGCTTATTCCCCCTGAAGGTCTGTAAACAGAGCCAGAACAGGACTCATGTCCCCTCGGGCTATTCAGTGGACAGAAATAAGGGCGGCAGTATTAGCTAGCAATCAGAACAGCAAGCACTCTCATCTAGACTTAGCCGTTCCCTGCCCAGGTATATACCCTGGAGAAACACACATGGTCTAAGAAACAACTCTGAGAATGTTTAGAGCAAAAATAACTTAACAGCACAACACGGGCAACAGCCCAAATTTCCATCAGCAGAATTCATACAGCAGGATAGGATGAGATTGGAATATTCAATAGTGAAAAATAAATGAGCTACACACATTAGCATAGATCAACTTCTCATGGTTTTTAAAAACATCAGAAGAATGGGATACAGTTCCACTCATGGAACCATTCTGAAACAAGCTCAAACAACGGATTGCATAGGGTCCATGTTTAAAAAGACGGTAGCTAAACCTGAGGGAAAAGTAAACACAAAATGGAGGACAGTTTTCTCTAGGGTGGAAAGGCTGGGTCAAGGAGGTTGACACAAGGCTGTTAGTGCTGCTGGGAATTGTTCTGTCTCTGAAGCAAGATGGTAGGTACACAGGTGTTGTAGTTTTCACATTTTACTAACTCTGAAATCAGGATGGTCCTACAATCACCGTGGCAGTTGTGATGAAGTTATTGGCCAATGCCTTTCTCTTTTAATCACTTGTATTTATGCACAAAAATGATGTCAGAAAGGCTTGGCATCTTTAAAGGACATTTATTTAAGGTAAAGTACAAGAACACTTGTTTGGTTATTAGGAAAAGAAGGAACGATATGCCTATTTTACAGATGAGAACACTGAGGCTCAGAGAAGGTAACCTGCTGCAGTCGCACAATGGGATCTTTGCAGAACAGTGATCCACCAGCCCACTTCTCTATGCAAAGCCCTGTCTGTAGTATGCGAAGGAAGCAAGCAAACAAGCCTGAGCTAGGACCAGCACAAGAACCCGCGGCACCACCATTCTTACCATCATGTTCCAAAACTACAGAGATGAGCATCAATTTTACTAGATTGAGGGGAGGGAGGGGTGGGGGCCGGGAGCCGGTTTTCGAACTTCAGTGAGCTCACAGCTCTTAGCTGGCCTTATCTCGAGAGCATCCAGTCCACCCTTGAGCTGTGTCTGGCTCCCAGGCTTCTACCTCTAGCCTCTGGCATGACCCGGGCTGCGGCCAGAAACAGGCTCCCACCTGGAATTCCAGCGTTCACTCCTGGAACGTCCAGCATCCAGTCCTCCTCCAGCCACTAATTCAACTTTTGAATGCCCTGCTCACAAGGGTTTCTCCACACCAAATCTGCAGGAAATTTTTTCTTCTGGGGCTCCAAAACCAAATCCTTAAACCTCACATGAGGGAGAGTATTTGTTAGGTCAGAGCATCCTTGTTGATTGGACCTCCAGTTTGTGACTTCCACAGACCTCATCACGGGAGGCTGGGGAGAGGTCTCTTCTGTTGGTGGACGGAATGGTGGGCACTTGGTGGGGAGCACTGATGAGAAAGGGAGCCAGCCCAAGACCTACACATATGCACTGTTTCCCCTGGCCAAACAAGGTTCCTGACCCCAGAATTAACCCAGAGTTTCCCAGAAGACTAGGAGCTGCAGGGAGCCGCAATTAATGCTTTACTCTCCACCAGCTTTTCCTTGGACCCAAGGAGGAGAAATTACAAAAAGATCACATCACACTCCTTTGATCTGATGATTTCCACACAGGCAAGTGCAGGGAAACACTAGTCTGAAGGAAGAAAATGCATTAAAAACACGTGCACAGGGACTTCCCTGGTGGCGCAGTAGTTAAGAATCCGCCTGCCGACGCAGGGGACCCGGGTTCGAGCCCTGGTCCAGGAAGATCCTGCATGCCACGGAGCAACTAAGCCCGTGCGCCACAACTACTGAGCCTGTGCTCTAGAGCCCGCGAGCCACAACTACCGAAGCCCGCACGCCTAGAGCCCGTGCTCCCCAACAAGAGAAGCCAAAAATAAATAATAAAATAAATTTACGGGAAAAACAACACGTGCATAGCCCTTAGCTGTTTATAAAGTTCTTGAATGTGTGTGCCCCCTTCTGATTCTCACGTCTTTCCACATTGCGGATAAGCAAGCGGAAGTTCAGAGCATTTGAAGGACTTGCTCAAGGTGGCAGGTGATGGTGCAGAGAGGGAGCTACCTCGGTGCAACAACTTTCAGACAGTGTGCCACCCCGGTCCCGCACAGAGGTACACAGATGGTGGAGGAGACAGGACAGCACGAGTCATGATCACAACTCTGAGTGACAAATACAATGAGAGACGTGTGTTTGGGGACTGGATCTATTCAGAGGAGGGGGTCTGGGGCATGGGAAGGAGTTCTGGGTTAGGGAAGGCTTCACAGGGGAACTGGCACTCACCATCGTCCACGTTTACTGAGATTTTATGAAAGGACAGACTAAGGACCGCCACTGCCAACTCTGCCCTATTCGATACAATTAAACCATGAGCTTAAATGGTTCAAATTGATCCCATCGTCTTACATTGCTATAGATTTCATCCAGTAGCTGAATTTGGGGGAGGAAAAGAAAAAGGACCCACACAAAACTTTCCCACTTGAAGACATTTTTATTTTGGTAACGCACCTGAGTCCCTGGCAGGATAGGCCTGTCCTCCGCGGGGGCAATGGGGTGTTTGGGAGAGGATGGGGGCCCTGCCCTGAGGGGGCAGCTGGGGGATGAGGCAAAGGGCTCTGTGACAGTGATAGGTCACAAAGGGCTTTGTGAAAGGGCCTCAGAGGATAAATAGGCTGTGCCAGGGGGTTAGGCTGACAAAGTGGTTACTTCTCTCACTAGGACGGAAGTTCACCACAGCCTCTTGGGGAGATAAAAACCCAGAAGCAGAAGTGAGGTGAGGCGGAGGGGGAGCCTACCGTACCTCTCGACACACTTGAAGAGATTCAGCCTGGGCTCCAGGCACCCTACAGCGTCCCAACTGTGATCATCTGTGCCCCTACCCACACCCCTGCCTCTGGGAGACCCGGAGGCAAACGTGGGGGCCTGTGGGGCGGGCTTGGAAGACCTGCAACGGGGCCGCCTGTGTGACGCAGGAGCATCGCAGCTCGCTCTTCTGCCAGTGAGGCCGAGGGAGGGAAGAGCCAGGGAGCCGCCTTAACCGCGCTGCCTGTCGTGATCAAAGACAGCCATGAGTGGGGACTCTCTGCTCCCGTATCACACGGCCCGGAGCAGCACCTGGGTGGACCTGTTCAACACCACCACGGGGAAGCTGCAGCAGCAACTACACAAGGGCGAATACGACCATTTCAAATATGCGCCGATATTCGAGAGCGACTTCATCCAGGTCACGAAGAGGGGAGAAGCGATTGACGTGCACAACTGGGGCGGCCTGGTGACCATGGGCATCACATCCACCAGCCCCGTCCTCCTGCTCCCAGACATCATGCTGCTGGCCCAACGGGCCACCGGCTGTGAAAAGCACGCCGAGCGCAGCCAGGCCACCAAGGGCAAGAGCCACAAGGCTGCAAAGACCTTAGAGCTCACCAGGCTCCTTCCCTTGGAGTTCGTGAGGATCTCCACTCACAATCGTGAGAAAGAGCAGCTGCGCGTGAAGCTTGCCACTGGGCGCTGCTTCTACCTGCAGCTGTGTCCCCCTCTGGACGTGCGGGAAGACCTCTTCGCCGAGTGGGAACAGCTGATTTACCTCCTGCGACCACCAGTGGACAGTGAAAGCAACACCTATGCCGTTCCCGTCTGGGACATGCCCTGCATGCCTGTGTTCGAGGAGGAGCAGGACGGGAGGAGCCCGGCCGTGGAGGATTTCCAAGGAAAGGGGCATCAGGACCAGGTGAACGTCAGCAGCCTGCACACGTGCCCTGAGGTGGCCGGGGCCACGCCTGCAGCTTTTGCTGGGGGGCACGGAATCCAACTGGACTCCCACAAGCCCGATACCATGCCCGATGTGGCCACTGCGAAAGCAAAACCTACTACAGAGCTCGACAAAGCGTCAGCATCGCAGTCAACGACAAAGGTGGAGACAGCAGGGGTGGCAGGAGGCACCGCAGCGGGTGCTTTGAGCACGGCAGTGATCAAGTCTCCTGCCGCTGAAGAGCGGAGCACGGCCGTAGCAGCCACAGCCAGCGACGGGCCCGGAGGAAGCAAAACCAACAGAGCCACTGGGGACACTGCCACAACATCCCTGAGGAGCGGGAAAACGGCCTTGGCAGGTGCTGAGGACAATTCAGAGTATGCTTCCAGCACGTCCACCAGCCTCTCCCCAGGGGCCGGCATGACTGTGGTCGGAGCAGAACCTACCAGCAAGACTGTCAAAGCAAGAGCCGACAAGGACGATGAGGGGACCCTCGTCTCAAGCTTGCCACAGGAAGGCAAAGTGAGCGAACAGGATGGCAGCTCACAGAGAGTGTCCCAGGCCCGCAAGGGAAGAAGGGAGAGGAGGGAGCACTGGGGAGAGGACAGAGCTCTGACGAGCCCCAAGCTCTGCAGTTCCGTGGAAAGCCACCACAAGGCAGCGGGGAGCAAGACAATCCCCAAAGCAGCTGGCCCGTGCTCAGGCGGCCGCAGAGCCACTAGAGAGGACCAAAAGGCCAAAGGCCACGGCAGCCCGGGGGGCAGCGAGCAGGGCACTGCTCCCAAAGGCATCAGCCCTGCTCCTATCACCAGTGAGTCCAAGACCTCGCACAAATCGGGCAGGAGCTTATCTCCAGCGCGTTCAGGTCCCACCACCAACATACTCAGCAGGATCAGCTCTTTCTTCAGGAATGTGAGAGCCAGACTTACAAAAAAGACAGTGGCCTCATCACGAAATAAATATGGGAGCATCCTGGCGGAGCCAGTGGAAGGGACCCGAGTGGAGGCCATGACAGAGACAGCAGAGAGTGGCCAGGGCCTGGAAATCACCGGTGTGACATCTGAGACCATGGAGCCAGTGACCGTTGAAGCCCATCAATAGGACCTAGAGCTGGGAGCTGCAAAGGGGACCAGGGCTCTGGGAAATACCCCTGGAGAGCCCATTTCAGCTTCCTTACTGCAATTTAAATAAAAAAAAACATACAGTCTGAGAACGCAGGCAGTGTTTTGTCTGAATTTCTAGGTCCCGAAGCCCAGCCGTAGCCTCACAGTGGATTCTGTGATGTCAGCTGTGCCACAGTCTGAGACCCAGTGTCCAGGCAAGGGCAGCCCCACCTCACACGCATGCTCAGCGCCAACAGCACTGCTCCATCTGGCTTCCACTCCTTTCTGGCTTTGCCCCCCAGGGCCATGGCTCAAAGTCAGACTATGGTCTGGGAAGCTCTCCTTCACTATCCCGCTATTCTTTTTTTTTTTTTTTTTTTTTGCGATACGCGGGCCTCTCACTGTTGTGGCCTCTCCCGTCACGGAGCACAGGCTCCGGACGCGCAGGCCCAGCGGCCATGGCTAACGGGCCCAGCCGCTCCGCGGCCTGTGGGATCTTCCAGGACCGGGGCACGAACTCATATTCCCTGCATCCTCAGGTGGACTCTCAACCACTGCGCCACCAGGGAATCCCTCCCCCTATTCTTTTTATAAACGCTTATTCCCCCTGAAGGTCTGTAAACAGAGCCAGAACAGGACTCATGTCCCCTCGGGCTATTCAGTGGACAGAAATAAGGGCGGCAGTATTAGCTAGCAATCAGAACAGCAAGCACTCTCATCTAGACTTAGCCGTTCCCTGCCCAGGTATATACCCTGGAGAAACACACATGGTCTAAGAAACAACTCTGAGAATGTTTAGAGCAAAAATAACTTAACAGCACAACACGGGCAACAGCCCAAATTTCCATCAGCAGAATTCATACAGCAGGATAGGATGAGATTGGAATATTCAATAGTGAAAAATAAATCAGCTACACACATTAGCATAGATCAACTTCTCATGGTTTTTAAAAACATCAAAAGAATGGGATACAGTTCCACTCATGGAACCATTCTGAAACAAGCTCAAACAACGGATTGCATAGGGTCCATGTTTAAAAAGACGGTAGCTAAACCTGAGGGAAAAGTAAACACAAAATGGAGGACAGTTTTCTCTAGGGTGGAAAGGCTAGGTCAAGGAGGTTGACACAAGGCTGTTAGTGCTGCTGGGAATTGTTCTGTCTCTGAAGCAAGATGGTAGGTACACAGGTGTTGTAGTTTTCACATTTTACTAACTCTGAAATCAGGATGGTCCTACAATCACCGTGGCAGTTGTGATGAAGTTATTGGCCAATGCCTTTCTCTTTTAATCACTTGTATTTATGCACAAAAATGATGTCAGAAAGGCTTGGCATCTTTAAAGGACATTTATTTAAGGTAAAGTACAAGAACACTTGTTTGGTTATTAGGAAAAGAAGGAACGATATGCCTATTTTACAGATGAGAACAGTGAGGCTCAGAGAAGGTAACCTGCTGCAGTCGCACAATGGGATCTTTGCAGAACAGTGATCCACCAGCCCACTTCTCTATGCAAAGCCCTGTCTGTAGTATGCGAAGGAAGCAAGCAAACAAGCCTGAGCTAGGACCAGCACAAGAACCCGCGGCACCACCATTCTTACCATCATGTTCCAAAACTACAGAGATGAGCATCAATTTTACTAGATTGAGGGGAGGGAGGGGTGGGGGCCGGGAGCCGGTTTTCGAACTTCAGTGAGCTCACAGCTCTTAGCTGGCCTTATCTCGAGAGCATCCAGTCCACCCTTGAGCTGTGTCTGGCTCCCAGGCTTCTACCTCTAGCCTCTGGCATGACCCGGGCTGCGGCCAGAAACAGGCTCCCACCTGGAATTCCAGCGTTCACTCCTGGAACGTCCAGCATCCAGTCCTCCTCCAGCCACTAATTCAACTTTTGAATGCCCTGCTCACAAGGGTTTCTCCACACCAAATCTGCAGGAACTTTTTTCTTCTGGGGCTCCAAAACCAAATCCTTAAACCTCACATGAGGGAGAGTATTTGTTAGGTCAGAGCATCCTTGTTGATTGGACCTCCAGTTTGTGACTTCCACAGACCTCATCACGGGAGGCTGGGGAGAGGTCTCTTCTGTTGGTGGACGGAATGGTGGGCACTTGGTGGGGAGCACTGATGAGAAAGGGAGCCAGCCCAAGAACTACACATATGCACTGTTTCCCCTGGCCAAACAAGGTTCCTGACCCCAGAATTAACCCAGAGTTTCCCAGAAGACTAGGAGCTGCAGGGAGCCGCAATTAATGCTTTACTCTCCACCAGCTTTTCCTTGGACCCAAGGAGGAGAAATTACAAAAAGATCACATCACACTCCTTTGATCTGATGATTTCCACACAGGCAAGTGCAGGGAAACACTAGTCTGAAGGAAGAAAATGCATTAAAAACACGTGCACAGGGACTTCCCTGGTGGCGCAGTGGTTAAGAATCCGCCTGCCGACGCAGGGGACCCGGGTTCGAGCCCTGGTCCAGGAAGATCCTGCATGCCACGGAGCAACTAAGCCCGTGCGCCACAACTACTGAGCCTGTGCTCTAGAGCCCGCGAGCCACAACTACCGAAGCCCGCACGCCTAGAGCCCGTGCTCCCCAACAAGAGAAGCCAAAAATAAATAATAAAATAAATTTACGGGAAAAACAACACGTGCATAGCCCTTAGCTGTTTATAAAGTTCTTGAATGTGTGTGCCCCCTTCTGATTCTCACGTCTTTCCACATTGCGGATAAGCAAGCGGAAGTTCAGAGCATTTGAAGGACTTGCTCAAGGTGGCAGGTGATGGTGCAGAGAGGGAGCTACCTCGGTGCAACAACTTTCAGACAGTGTGCCACCCCGGTCCCGCACAGAGGTACACAGATGGTGGAGGAGACAGGACAGCACGAGTCATGATCACAACTCTGAGTGACAAATACAATGAGAGACGTGTGTTTGGGGACTGGATCTATTCAGAGGAGGGGGTCTGGGGCATGGGAAGGAGTTCTGGGTTAGGGAAGGCTTCACAGGGGAACTGGCACTCACCATCGTCCACGTTTACTGAGATTTTATGAAAGGACAGACTAAGGACCGCCACTGCCAACTCTGCCCTATTCGATACAATTAAACCATGAGCTTAAATGGTTCAAATTGATCCCATCGTCTTACATTGCTATAGATTTCATCCAGTAGCTGAATTTGGGGGAGGAAAAGAAAAAGGACCCACACAAAACTTTCCCACTTGAAGACATTTTTATTTTGGTAACGCACCTGAGTCCCTGGCAGGATGGGCCTGTCCTCCGCGGGGGCAATGGGGTGTTTGGGAGAGGATGGGGGCCCTGCCCTGAGGGGGCAGCTGGGGGATGAGGCAAAGGGCTCTGTGACAGTGATAGGTCACAAAGGGCTTTGTGAAAGGGCCTCAGAGGATAAATAGGCTGTGCCAGGGGGTTAGGCTGACAAAGTGGTTACTTCTCTCACTAGGACGGAAGTTCACCACAGCCTCTTGGGGAGATAAAAACCCAGAAGCAGAAGTGAGGTGAGGCGGAGGGGGAGCCTACCGTACCTCTCGACACACTTGAAGAGATTCAGCCTGGGCTCCAGGCACCCTACAGCGTCCCAACTGTGATCATCTGTGCCCCTACCCACACCCCTGCCTCTGGGAGACCCGGAGGCAAACGTGGGGGCCTGTGGGGCGGGCTTGGAAGACGTGCAACGGGGCCGCCTGTGTGACGCAGGAGCATCGCAGCTCGCTCTTCTGCCAGTGAGGCCGAGGGAGGGAAGAGCCAGGGAGCCGCCTTAACCGCGCTGCCTGTCGTGATCAAAGACAGCCATGAGTGGGGACTCTCTGCTCCCGTATCACACGGCCCGGAGCAGCACCTGGGTGGACCTGTTCAACACCACCACGGGGAAGCTGCAGCAGCAACTACACAAGGGCGAATACGACCATTTCAAGTATGCGCCGATATTCGAGAGCGACTTCATCCAGGTCACGAAGAGGGGAGAAGCGATTGACGTGCACAACTGGGGCGGCCTGGTGACCATGGGCATCACATCCACCAGCCCCGTCCTCCCGCTCCCAGACATCATGCTGCTGGCCCAACGGGCCACCGGCTGTGAAAAGCACGCCGAGCGCAGCCAGGCCACCAAGGGCAAGAGCCACAAGGCTGAAAAGACCTTAGAGCTCACCAGGCTCCTTCCCTTGGAGTTCGTGAGGATCTCCACTCACAATCGTGAGAAAGAGCAGCTGCGCGTGAAGCTTGCCACTGGCCGCTGCTTCTACCTGCAGCTGTGTCCCCCTCTGGACGCGCGGGAAGACCTCTTCGCCGAGTGGGAACAGCTGATTTACCTCCTGCGACCACCAGTGGACAGTGAAAGCAACACCTATGCCGTTCCCGTCTGGGACATGCCCTGCATGCCTGTGTTCGAGGAGGAGCAGGACGGGAGGAGCCCGGCCGTGGAGGATTTCCAAGGAAAGGGGCATCAGGACCAGGTGAACGTCAGCAGCCTGCACACGTGCCCTGAGGTGGCCGGGGCCACGCCTGCAGCTTTTGCTGGGGGGCACGGAATCCAACTGGACTCCCACAAGCCCAATACCATGCCCGATGTGGCCACTGCGGAAGCAAAACCTACTACAGAGCTCGACAAAGCAACAGCATCGCAGTCAACGACAAAGGTGGAGACAGCAGGGGTGGCAGGAGGCACCGCAGCGGGTGCTTTGAGCACGGCAGTGATCAAGTCTCCTGCCACTGAAGAGCGGAGCACGGCCGTAGCAGCCACAGCCAGCGACGGGCCCGGAGGAAGCAAAACCAACAGAGCCACTGGGGACACTGCCACAACATCCCTGAGGAGCGGGAAAACGGCCTTGGCAGGTGCTGAGAACAATTCAGAGTATGCTTCCAGCACGTCCACCAGCCTCTCCCCAGGGGCCGGCATGACTGTGGTCGGAGCAGAACCTACCAGCAAGACTGTCAAAGCAAGAGCCGACAAGGACGATGAGGGGACCCTCGTCTCAAGCTTGCCACAGGAAGGCAAAGTGAGCGAACAGGATGGCAGCTCACAGAGAGTGTCCCAGGCCCGCAAGGGAAGAAGGGAGAGGAGGGAGCACTGGGGAGAGGACAGAGCTCTGACGAGCCCCAAGCTCTGCAGTTCCGTGGAAAGCCACCACAAGGCAGCGGGGAGCAAGACAATCCCCAAAGCAGCTGGCCCGTGCTCAGGCGGCCGCAGAGCCACTAGAGAGGACCAAAAGGCCAAAGGCCACGGCAGCCCGGGGGGCAGCGAGCAGGGCGCTGCTCCCAAAGGCATCAGCCGTGCTCCTATCACCAGTGAGTCCAAGACCTCGCACAAATCGGGCAGGAGCTTATCTCCAGCGCGTTCAGGTCCCACTACCAACATACTCAGCAGGATCAGCTCTTTCTTCAGGAATGTGAGAGCCAGACTTACAAAAAAGACAGTGGCCTCATCACGAAATAAACATGGGAGCATCCTGGCGGAGCCAGTGGAAGGGACCCGAGTGGAGGCCATGACAGAGACAGCAGAGAGTGGCCAGGGCCTGGAAATCACCGGTGTGACATCTGAGACCATGGAGCCAGTGACCGTTGAAGCCCATCAATAGGACGTAGAGCTGGGAGCTGCAAAGGGGACCAGGGCTCTGGGAAATACCCCTGGAGAGCCCATTTCAGCTTCCTTACTGCAATTTAAATAAAAAAAAAACATACAGTCTGAGAACGCAGGCAGTGTTTTGTCTGAATTTCTAGGTCCCGAAGCCCAGCCGTAGCCTCACAGTGGATTCTGTGATGTCAGCTGTGCCACAGTCTGAGACCCAGTGTCCAGGCAAGGGCAGCCCCACCTCACACGCATGCTCAGCGCCAACAGCACTGCTCCATCTGGCTTCCACTCCTTTCTGGCTTTGCCCCCCAGGGCCATGGCTCAAAGTCAGACTATGGTCTGGGAAGCTCTCCTTCACTATCCCGCTATTCATTTTTTTTTTTTTTTTTGCGGTACGCGGGCCACTCACTGTTGTGGCCTCTCCCGTCACGGAGCACAGGGTCCGGATGCGCAGGCCCAGCGGCCATGGCTCACGGGCCCAGCCGCTCCGCGGCCTGTGGGATCTTCCAGGACCGGGGCACGAACTCATATTCCCTGCATCCTCAGGTGGACTCTCAACCACTGCGCCACCAGGGAATCCCCCCCCTATTCTTTTTATAAACGCTTATTCCCCCTGAAGGTCTGTAAACAGAGCCAGAACAGGACTCATGTCCCCTCGGGCTATTCAGTGGACAGAAATAAGGGCGGCAGTATTAGCTAGCAATCAGAACAGCAAGCACTCTCATCTAGACTTAGCCGTTCCCTGCCCAGGTATATACCCTGGAGAAACACACATGGTCTAAGAAACAACTCTGAGAATGTTTAGAGCAAAAATAACTTAACAGCACAACACGGGCAACAGCCCAAATTTCCATCAGCAGAATTCATACAGCAGGATAGGATGAGATTGGAATATTCAATAGTGAAAAATAAATCAGCTACACACATTAGCATAGATCAACTTCTCATGGTTTTTAAAAACATCAAAAGAATGGGATACAGTTCCACTCATGGAACCATTCTGAAACAAGCTCAAACAACGGATTGCATAGGGTCCATGTTTAAAAAGACGGTAGGTAAACCTGAGGGAAAAGTAAACACAAAATGGAGGACAGTTTTCTCTAGGGTGGAAAGGCTAGGTCAAGGAGGTTGACACAAGGCTGTTAGTGCTGCTGGGAATTGTTCTGTCTCTGAAGCAAGATGGTAGGTACACAGGTGTTGTAGTTTTCACATTTTACTAACTCTGAAATCAGGATGGTCCTACAATCACCGTGGCAGTTGTGATGAAGTTATTGGCCAATGCCTTCCTCTTTTAATCACTTGTATTTATGCACAAAAATGATGTCAGAAAGGCTTGGCATCTTTAAAGGACATTTATTTAAGGTAAAGTACAAGAACACTTGTTTGGTTATTAGGAAAAGAAGGAACGATATGCCTATTTTACAGATGAGAACACTGAGGCTCAGAGAAGGTAACCTGCTGCAGTCGCACAATGGGATCTTTGCAGAACAGTGATCCACCAGCCCACTTCTCTATGCAAAGCCCTGTCTGTAGTATGCGAAGGAAGCAAGCAAACAAGCCTGAGCTAGGACCAGCACAAGAACCCGCGGCACCACCATTCTTACCATCATGTTCCAACACTACAGAGATGAGCATCAATTTTACTAGATTGAGGGGAGGGAGGGGTGGGGGCCGGGAGCCGGTTTTCGAACTTCAGTGAGCTCACAGCTCTTAGCTGGCCTTATCTCGAGAGCATCCAGTCCACCCTTGAGCTGTGTCTGGCTCCCAGGCTTCTACCTCTAGCCTCTGGCATGACCCGGGCTGCGGCCAGAAACAGGCTCCCACCTGGAATTCCAGCGTTCACTCCTGGAACGTCCAGCATCCAGTCCTCCTCCAGCCACTAATTCAACTTTTGAATGCCCTGCTCACAAGGGTTTCTCCACACCAAATCTGCAGGAACTTTTTTCTTCTGGGGCTCCAAAACCAAATCCTTAAACCTCACATGAGGGAGAGTATTTGTTAGGTCAGAGCATCCTTGTTGATTGGACCTCCAGTTTGTGACTTCCACAGACCTCATCACGGGAGGCTGGGGAGAGGTCTCTTCTGTTGGTGGACGGAATGGTGGGCACTTGGTGGGGAGCACTGATGAGAAAGGGAGCCAGCCCAAGACCTACACATATGCACTGTTTCCCCTGGCCAAACAAGGTTCCTGACCCCAGAATTAACCCAGAGTTTCCCAGAAGACTAGGAGCTGCAGGGAGCCGCAATTAATGCTTTACTCTCCACCAGCTTTTCCTTGGACCCAAGGAGGAGAAATTACAAAAAGATCACATCACACTCCTTTGATCTGATGATTTCCACACAGGCAAGTGCAGGGAAACACTAGTCTGAAGGAAGAAAATGCATTAAAAACACGTGCACAGGGACTTCCCTGGTGGCGCAGTGGTTAAGAATCCGCCTGCCGACGCAGGGTACCTGGGTTCGAGCCCTGGTCCAGGAAGATCCCGCATGCCACGGAGCAACTAAGCCCGTGCGCCACAACTACTGAGCCTGTGCTCTAGAGCCCGCGAGCCACAACTACCGAAGCCCGCACACCTAGAGCCCGTGCTCCCCAACAAGAGAAGCCAAAAATAAATAATAAAATAAATTTACGGGAAAAACAACACGTGCATAGCCCTTAGCTGTTTATAAAGTTCTTGAATGTGTGTGCCCCCTTCTGATTCTCACGTCTTTCCACATTGCGGATAAGCAAGCGGAAGTTCAGAGCATTTGAAGGACTTGCTCAAGGTGGCAGGTGATGGTGCAGAGAGGGAGCTACCTCGGTGCAACAACTTTCAGACAGTGTGCCACCCCGGTCCCGCACAGAGGTACACAGATGGTGGAGGAGACAGGAGAGCACGAGTCATGATCACAACTGTGAGTGAGAAATGCAATGAGAGACGTGTGTTTGGGGACTGGATCTATTCAGAGGAGGGGGTCTGGGGCATGGGAAGGAGTTCTGGGTTAGGGAAGGCTTCACAGGGGAACTGGCACTCACCATCATCTACGTTTACTGAGATTTTATGAAAGGACAGACTAAGGACCGCCACTGCCAACTCTGCCCTATTCGATACAATTAAACCATGAGCTTAAATGGTTCAAATTGATCCCATCGTCTTACATTGCTATAGATTTCATCCAGTAGCTGAATTTGGGGGAGGAAAAGAAAAAGGACCCACACAAAACTTTCCCACTTGAAGACATTTTTATTTTGGTAACGCACCTGAGTCCCTGGCAGGATGGGCCTGTCCTCCGCGGGGGCAATGGGGTGTTTGGGAGAGGATGGGGGCCCTGCCCTGAGGGGGCAGCTGGGGGATGAGGCAAAGGGCTCTGTGACAGTGATAGGTCACAAAGGGCTTTGTGAAAGGGCCTCAGAGGATAAATAGGCTGTGCCAGGGGGTTAGGCTGACAAAGTGGTTACTTCTCTCACTAGGACGGAAGTTCACCACAGCCTCTTGGGGAGATAAAAACCCAGAAGCAGAAGTGAGGTGAGGCGGAGGGGGAGCCTACCGTACCTCTCGACACACTTGAAGAGATTCAGCCTGGGCTCCAGGCACCCTACAGCGTCCCAACTGTGATCATCTGTGCCCCTACCCACACCCCTGCCTCTGGGAGACCCGGAGGCAAACGTGGGGGCCTGTGGGGCGGGCTTGGAAGACCTGCAACGGGGCCGCCTGTGTGACGCAGGAGCATCGCAGCTCGCTCTTCTGCCAGTGAGGCCGAGGGAGGGAAGAGCCAGGGAGCCGCCTTAACCGCGCTGCCTGTCGTGATCAAAGACAGCCATGAGTGGGGACTCTCTGCTCCCGTATCACACGGCCCGGAGCAGCACCTGGGTGGACCTGTTCAACACCACCACGGGGAAGCTGCAGCAGCAACTGCACAAGGGCGAATACGACCATTTCAAGTACGCGCCGATATTCGAGAGCGACTTCATCCAGGTCACGAAGAGGGGAGAAGCGATGGACGTGCACAACTGGGGCGGCCTGGTGACCATGGGCATCACATCCACCAGCCCCGTCCTCCCGCTCCCAGACATCATGCTGCTGGCCCAACGGGCCACCGGCTGTGAAAAGCACGCCGAGCGCAGCCAGGCCACCAAGGGCAAGAGCCACAAGGCTGCAAAGACCTTAGAGCTCACCAGGCTCCTTCCCTTGGAGTTCGTGAGGATCTCCACTCACAATCGTGAGAAAGAGCAGCTGCGCGTGAAGCTTGCCACTGGCCGCTGCTTCTACCTGCAGCTGTGTCCCCCTCTGGACGCGCGGGAAGACCTCTTCGCCGAGTGGGAACAGCTGATTTACCTCCTGCGACCACCAG
Source organism: Mesoplodon mirus (assembly GCF_964341445.2). Classification (NCBI taxonomy): domain Eukaryota; kingdom Metazoa; phylum Chordata; class Mammalia; order Artiodactyla; family Ziphiidae; genus Mesoplodon; species Mesoplodon mirus. The sequence goes on along the minus strand of NW_028295808.1, from coordinate 705,920 downwards.
TGGACAGTGAAAGCAACACCTATGCCGTTCCCGTCTGGGACATGCCCTGCATGCCTGTGTTCAACGAGGAGCAGGACGGGAGGAGCCCGGCCGTGGAGGATTTCCAAGGAAAGGGGCATCAGGACCAGGTGAACGTCAGCAGCCTGCACACGTGCCCTGAGGTGGCCGGGGCCACGCCTGCAGCTTTGGCTGGGGGGCACGGAATCCAACTGGACTCCCACAAGCCCAATACCATGCACGATGTGGCCACTGCGGAAGCAAAACCTACTACAGAGCTCGACAAAGCGTCAGCATCACAGTCAACGACAAAGGTGGAGACAGCAGGGGTGGCAGGAGGCACCGCAGCGGGTGCTTTGAGCACGGCAGTGATCAAGTCTCCTGCCACTGAAGAGCGGAGCACGGCCGTAGCAGCCACAGTCAGCGACGGGCCCGGAGGAAGCAAAACCAACAGAGCCACTGGGGACACTGCCACAACATCCGTGAGGAGCGGGAAAATGGCCTTGGCAGGTGCTGAGAACAATTCAGAGTATGCTTCCAGCACGTCCACCAGCCTCTCCCCAGGGGCCGGCATGACTGTGGTCGGAGCAGAACCTACCAGCAAGACTGTCAAAGCAAGAGCCGACAAGGACGATGAGGGGACCCTCGTCTCAAGCTTGCCACAGGAAGGCAAAGTGAGCGAACAGGATGGCAGCTCACAGAGAGTGTCCCAGGCCCGCAAGGGAAGAAGGGAGAGGAGGGAGCACTGGGGAGAGGACAGAGCTCTGACGAGCCCCAAGCTCTGCAGTTCCGTGGAAAGCCACCACAAGGCAGCGGGGAGCAAGACAATCCCCAAAGCAGCTGGCCCGTGCTCAGGCGGCCGCAGAGCCACTAGAGAGGACCAAAAGGCCAAAGGCCATGGCAGCCCGGGGGGCAGCGAGCAGGGCGCTGCTCCCAAAGGCATCAGCCGTGCTCCTATCACCAGTGAGTCCAAGACCTCGCACCAATCGGGCAGGAGCTTATCTCCAGCGCGTTCAGGTCCCACTACCAACATACTCAGCAGGATCAGCTCTTTCTTCAGGAATGTGAGAGCCAGACTTACAAAAAAGACAGTGGCCTCATCACGAAATAAACATGGGAGCATCCTGGCGGAGCCAGTGGAAGGGACCCGAGTGGAGGCCATGACAGAGACAGCAGAGAGTGGCCAGGGCCTGGAAATCACCGGTGTGACATCTGAGACCATGGAGCCAGTGACCGTTGAAGCCCATCAATAGGACGTAGAGCTGGGAGCTGCAAAGGGGACCAGGGCTCTGGGAAATACCCCTGGAGAGACCATTTCAGCTTCCTTACTGCAATTTTAATAAAAAAAAAACATACAGTCTGAGAACGCAGGCAGTGTTTTGTCTGAATTTCTAGGTCCCGAAGCCCAGCCGTAGCCTCACAGTGGATTCTGTGATGTCAGCTGTGCCACAGTCTGAGACCCAGTTTCCAGGCAAGGGCAACCCCACCTCACACGCATGCTCAGCGCCAACAGCACTGCTCCATCTGTCTTCCACTCCTTTCTGGCTTTGCCCCCCAGGGCCATGGCTCAAAGTCAGACTATGGTCTGGGAAGCTCTCCTTCACTATCCCGCTATTCATTTTTTTTTTTTTTTTTGCGGTACGCGGGCCACTCACTGTTGTGGCCTCTCCCGTCACGGAGCACAGGGTCCGGATGCGCAGGCCCAGCGGCCATGGCTCACGGGCCCAGCCGCTCCGCGGCCTGTGGGATCTTCCAGGACCGGGGCACGAACTCATATTCCCTGCATCCTCAGGTGGACTCTCAACCACTGCGCCACCAGGGAATCCCCCCCCTATTCTTTTTATAAACGCTTATTCCCCCTGAAGGTCTGTAAACAGAGCCAGAACAGGACTCATGTCCCCTCGGGCTATTCAGTGGACAGAAATAAGGGCGGCAGTATTAGCTAGCAATCAGAACAGCAAGCACTCTCATCTAGACTTAGCCGTTCCCTGCCCAGGTATATACCCTGGAGAAACACACATGGTCTAAGAAACAACTCTGAGAATGTTTAGAGCAAAAATAACTTAACAGCACAACACGGGCAACAGCCCAAATTTCCATCAGCAGAATTCATACAGCAGGATAGGATGAGATTGGAATATTCAATAGTGAAAAATAAATCAGCTACACACATTAGCATAGATCAACTTCTCATGGTTTTTAAAAACATCAAAAGAATGGGATACAGTTCCACTCATGGAACCATTCTGAAACAAGCTCAAACAACGGATTGCATAGGGTCCATGTTTAAAAAGACGGTAGGTAAACCTGAGGGAAAAGTAAACACAAAATGGAGGACAGTTTTCTCTAGGGTGGAAAGGCTAGGTCAAGGAGGTTGACACAAGGCTGTTAGTGCTGCTGGGAATTGTTCTGTCTCTGAAGCAAGATGGTAGGTACACAGGTGTTGTAGTTTTCACATTTTACTAACTCTGAAATCAGGATGGTCCTACAATCACCGTGGCAGTTGTGATGAAGTTATTGGCCAATGCCTTCCTCTTTTAATCACTTGTATTTATGCACAAAAATGATGTCAGAAAGGCTTGGCATCTTTAAAGGACATTTATTTAAGGTAAAGTACAAGAACACTTGTTTGGTTATTAGGAAAAGAAGGAACGATATGCCTATTTTACAGATGAGAACACTGAGGCTCAGAGAAGGTAACCTGCTGCAGTCGCACAATGGGATCTTTGCAGAACAGTGATCCACCAGCCCACTTCTCTATGCAAAGCCCTGTCTGTAGTATGCGAAGGAAGCAAGCAAACAAGCCTGAGCTAGGACCAGCACAAGAACCCGCGGCACCACCATTCTTACCATCATGTTCCAAAACTACAGAGATGAGCATCAATTTTACTAGATTGAGGGGAGGGAGGGGTGGGGGCCGGGAGCCGGTTTTCGAACTTCAGTGAGCTCACAGCTCTTAGCTGGCCTTATCTCGAGAGCATCCAGTCCACCCTTGAGCTGTGTCTGGCTCCCAGGCTTCTACCTCTAGCCTCTGGCATGACCCGGGCTGCGGCCAGAAACAGGCTCCCACCTGGAATTCCAGCGTTCACTCCTGGAACGTCCAGCATCCAGTCCTCCTCCAGCCACTAATTCAACTTTTGAATGCCCTGCTCACAAGGGTTTCTCCACACCAAATCTGCAGGAACTTTTTTCTTCTGGGGCTCCAAAACCAAATCCTTAAACCTCACATGAGGGAGAGTATTTGTTAGGTCAGAGCATCCTTGTTGATTGGACCTCCAGTTTGTGACTTCCACAGACCTCATCACGGGAGGCTGGGGAGAGGTCTCTTCTGTTGGTGGACGGAATGGTGGGCACTTGGTGGGGAGCACTGATGAGAAAGGGAGCCAGCCCAAGACCTACACATATGCACTGTTTCCCCTGGCCAAACAAGGTTCCTGACCCCAGAATTAACCCAGAGTTTCCCAGAAGACTAGGAGCTGCAGGGAGCCGCAATTAATGCTTTACTCTCCACCAGCTTTTCCTTGGACCCAAGGAGGAGAAATTACAAAAAGATCACATCACACTCCTTTGATCTGATGATTTCCACACAGGCAAGTGCAGGGAAACACTAGTCTGAAGGAAGAAAATGCATTAAAAACACGTGCACAGGGACTTCCCTGGTGGCGCAGTGGTTAAGAATCCGCCTGCCGACGCAGGGGACCCGGGTTCGAGCCCTGGTCCAGGAAGATCCCGCATGCCACGGAGCAACTAAGCCCGTGCGCCACAACTACTGAGCCTGTGCTCTAGAGCCCGCGAGCCACAACTACCGAAGCCCGCACGCCTAGAGCCCGTGCTCCCCAACAAGAGAAGCCAAAAATAAATAATAAAATAAATTTACGGGAAAAACAACACGTGCATAGCCCTTAGCTGTTTATAAAGTTCTTGAATGTGTGTGCCCCCTTCTGATTCTCACGTCTTTCCACATTGCGGATAAGCAAGCGGAAGTTCAGAGCATTTGAAGGACTTGCTCAAGGTGGCAGGTGATGGTGCAGAGAGGGAGCTACCTCGGTGCAACAACTTTCAGACAGTGTGCCACCCCGGTCCCGCACAGAGGTACACAGATGGTGGAGGAGACAGGACAGCACGAGTCATGATCACAACTCTGAGTGACAAATACAATGAGAGACGTGTGTTTGGGGACTGGATCTATTCAGAGGAGGGGGTCTGGGGCATGGGAAGGAGTTCTGGGTTAGGGAAGGCTTCACAGGGGAACTGGCACTCACCATCATCCACGTTTACTGAGATTTTATGAAAGGACAGACTAAGGACCGCCACTGCCAACTCTGCCCTATTCGATACAATTAAACCATGAGCTTAAATGGTTCAAATTGATCCCATCGTCTTACATTGCTATAGATTTCATCCAGTAGCTGAATTTGGGGGAGGAAAAGAAAAAGGACCCACACAAAACTTTCCCACTTGAAGACATTTTTATTTTGGTAACGCACCTGAGTCCCTGGCAGGATGGGCCTGTCCTCCGTGGGGGCAATGGGGTGTTTGGGAGAGGATGGGGTCCCTGCCCTGAGGGGGCAGCTGGGGGATGAGGCAAAGGGCTCTGTGACAGTGATAGGTCACAAAGGGCTTTGTGAAAGGGCCTCAGAGGATAAATAGGCTGTGCCAGGGGTTTAGGCTGACAAAGTGGTTACTTCTCTCACTAGGACGGAAGTTCACCACAGCCTCTTGGGGAGATAAAAACCCAGAAGCAGAAGTGAGGTGAGGCGGAGGGGGAGCCTACCGTACCTCTCGACACACTTGAAGAGATTCAGCCTGGGCTCCAGGCACCCTACAGCGTCCCAACTGTGATCATCTGTGCCCCTACCCACACCCCTGCCTCTGGGAGACCCGGAGGCAAACGTGGGGGCCTGTGGGGCGGGCTTGGAAGACCTGCAACGGGGCCGCCTGTGTGACGCAGGAGCATCGCAGCTCGCTCTTCTGCCAGTGAGGCCGAGGGAGGGAAGAGCCAGGGAGCCGCCTTAACTGCGCTGCCTGTCGTGATCAAAGACAGCCATGAGTGGGGACTCTCTGCTCCCATATCACATGGCCCGGAGCAGCACCTGGGTGGACCTGTTCAACACCACCACGGGGAAGCTGCAGCAGCAACTACACAAGGGCGAATACGACCATTTCAAGTATGCGCCGATATTCGAGAGCGACTTCATCCAGGTCACGAAGAGGGGAGAAGCGATTGACGTGCACAACTGGGGCGGCCTGGTGACCATGGGCATCACATCCAGCAGCCCCGTCCTCCCGCTCCCAGACATCATGCTGCTGGCCCAACGGGCCACCGGCTGTGAAAAGCACGCCGAGCGCAGCCAGGCCACCAAGGGCAAGAGCCACAAGGCTGCAAAGACCTTAGAGCTCACCAGGCTCCTTCCCTTGGAGTTCGTGAGGATCTCCACTCACAATCGTGAGAAAGAGCAGCTGCGCGTGAATCTTGCCACTGGCCGCTGCTTCTACCTGAAGCTGTGTCCCCCTCTGGACGTGCGGGAAGACCTCTTCGCCGAGTGGGAACAGCTGATTTACCTCCTGCGACCACCAGTGGACAGTGAAAGCAACACCTATGCCGTTCCCGTCTGGGACATGCCCTGCATGCCTGTGTTCGAGGAGGAGCAGGACGGGAGGAGCCCGGCCGTGGAGGATTTCCAAGGAAAGGGGCATCAGGACCAGGTGAACGTCAGCAGCCTGCACACGTGCCCTGAGGTGGCCGGGGCCACGCCTGCAGCTTTTGCTGGGGGGCACGGAATCCAACTGGACTCCCACAAGCCCGATACCATGCCCGATGTGGCCACTGCGAAAGCAAAACCTACTACAGAGCTCGACAAAGCGTCAGCATCGCAGTCAACGACAAAGGTGGAGACAGCAGGGGTGGCAGGAGGCACCGCAGCGGGTGCTTTGAGCACGGCAGTGATCAAGTCTCCTGCCACTGAAGAGCGGAGCACGGCCGTAGCAGCCACAGCCAGCGACGGGCCCGGAGGAAGCAAAACCAACAGAGCCACTGGGGACACTGCCACAACATCCCTGAGGAGCGGGAAAACGGCCTTGGCAGGTGCTGAGGACAATTCAGAGTATGCTTCCAGCACGTCCACCAGCCTCTCCCCAGGGGCCGGCATGACTGTGGTCGGAGCAGAACCTACCAGCAAGACTGTCAAAGCAAGAGCCGACAAGGACGATGAGGGGACCCTCGTCTCAAGCTTGCCACAGGAAGGCAAAGTGAGCGAACAGGATGGCATCTCACAGAGAGTGTCCCAGGCCCGCAAGGGAAGAAGGGAGAGGAGGGAGCACTGGGGAGAGGACAGAGCTCTGACGAGCCCCAAGCTCTGCAGTTCCGTGGAAAGCCACCACAAGGCAGCGGGGAGCAAGACAATCCCCAAAGCAGCTGGCCCGTGCTCAGGCGGCCGCAGAGCCACTAGAGAGGACCAAAAGGCCAAAGGCCACGGCAGCCTGGGGGGTAGCGAGCAGGGCACTGCTCCCAAAGGCATCAGCCGTGCTCCTATCACCAGTGAGTCCAAGACCTGGCACAAATCGGGCAGGAGCTTATCTCCAGCACGTTCAGGTCCCACCACCAACATACTCAGCAGGATCAGCTCTTTCTTCAGGAATGTGAGAGCCAGACTTACAAAAAAGACAGTGGCCTCATCACGAAATAAACATGGGAGCATCCTGGCGGAGCCAGTGGAAGGGACCCGAGTGGAGGCCATGACAGAGACAGCAGAGAGTGGCCAGGGCCTGGAAATCACCGGTGTGACATCTGAGACCATGGAGCCAGTGACCGTTGAAGCCCATCAATAGGACCTAGAGCTGGGAGCTGCAAAGGGGACCAGGGCTCTGGGAAATACCCCTGGAGAGCCCATTTCAGCTTCCTTACTGCAATTTAAATAAAAAAAAACATACAGTCTGAGAACGCAGGCAGTGTTTTGTCTGAATTTCTAGGTCCCGAAGCCCAGCCGTAGCCTCACAGTGGATTCTGTGATGTCAGCTGTGCCACAGTCTGAGACCCAGTGTCCAGGCAAGGGCAGCCCCACCTCACACGCATGCTCAGCGCCAACAGCACTGCTCCATCTGGCTTCCACTCCTTTCTGGCTTTGCCCCCCAGGGCCATGGCTCAAAGTCAGACTATGGTCTGGGAAGCTCTCCTTCACTATCCCGCTATTCTTTTTTTTTTTTTTTTTTTTTGCGGTACGCGGGCCACTCACTGTTGTGGCCTCTCCCGTCACGGAGCACAGGCTCCGGACGCGCAGGCACAGCGGCCATGGCTAACGGGCCCAGCCGCTCCGCGGCCTGTGGGATCTTCCAGGACCGGGGCACGAACTCATATTCCCTGCATCCTCAGGTGGACTCTCAACCACTGCGCCACCAGGGAATCCCTCCCCCTATTCTTTTTATAAACGCTTATTCCCCCTGAAGGTCTGTAAACAGAGCCAGAACAGGACTCATGTCCCCTCGGGCTATTCAGTGGACAGAAATAAGGGCGGCAGTATTAGCTAGCAATCAGAACAGCAAGCACTCTCATCTAGACTTAGCCGTTCCCTGCCCAGGTATATACCCTGGAGAAACACACATGGTCTAAGAAACAACTCTGAGAATGTTTAGAGCAAAAATAACTTAACAGCACAACACGGGCAACAGCCCAAATTTCCATCAGCAGAATTCATACAGCAGGATAGGATGAGATTGGAATATTCAATAGTGAAAAATAAATCAGCTACACACATTAGCATAGATCAACTTCTCATGGTTTTTAAAAACATCAAAAGAATGGGATACAGTTCCACTCATGGAACCATTCTGAAACAAGCTCAAACAACGGATTGCATAGGGTCCATGTTTAAAAAGACGGTAGCTAGACCTGAGGGAAAAGTAAACACAAAATGGAGGACAGTTTTCTCTAGGGTGGAAAGGCTAGGTCAAGGAGGTTGACACAAGGCTGTTAGTGCTGCTGGGAATTGTTCTGTCTCTGAAGCAAGATGGTAGGTACACAGGTGTTGTAGTTTTCACATTTTACTAACTCTGAAATCAGGATGGTCCTACAATCACCGTGGCAGTTGTGATGAAGTTATTGGCCAATGCCTTTCTCTTTTAATCACTTGTATTTATGCACAAAAATGATGTCAGAAAGGCTTGGCATCTTTAAAGGACATTTATTTAAGGTAAAGTACAAGAACACTTGTTTGGTTATTAGGAAAAGAAGGAACGATATGCCTATTTTACAGATGAGAACACTGAGGCTCAGAGAAGGTAACCTGCTGCAGTCGCACAATGGGATCTTTGCAGAACAGTGATCCACCAGCCCACTTCTCTATGCAAAGCCCTGTCTGTAGTATGCGAAGGAAGCAAGCAAACAAGCCTGAGCTAGGACCAGCACAAGAACCCGCGGCACCACCATTCTTACCATCATGTTCCAAAACTACAGAGATGAGCATCAATTTTACTAGATTGAGGGGAGGGAGGGGTGGGGGCCGGGAGCCGGTTTTCGAACTTCAGTGAGCTCACAGCTCTTAGCTGGCCTTATCTCGAGAGCATCCAGTCCACCCTTGAGCTGTGTCTGGCTCCCAGGCTTCTACCTCTAGCCTCTGGCATGACCCGGGCTGCGGCCAGAAACAGGCTCCCACCTGGAATTCCAGCGTTCACTCCTGGAACGTCCAGCATCCAGTCCTCCTCCAGCCACTAATTCAACTTTTGAATGCCCTGCTCACAAGGGTTTCTCCACACCAAATCTGCAGGAACTTTTTTCTTCTGGGGCTCCAAAACCAAATCCTTAAACCTCACATGAGGGAGAGTATTTGTTAGGTCAGAGCATCCTTGTTGATTGGACCTCCAGTTTGTGACTTCCACAGACCTCATCACGGGAGGCTGGGGAGAGGTCTCTTCTGTTGGTGGACGGAATGGTGGGCACTTGGTGGGGAGCACTGATGAGAAAGGGAGCCAGCCCAAGACCTACACATATGCACTGTTTCCCCTGGCCAAACAAGGTTCCTGACCCCAGAATTAACCCAGAGTTTCCCAGAAGACTAGGAGCTGCAGGGAGCCGCAATTAATGCTTTACTCTCCACCAGCTTTTCCTTGGACCCAAGGAGGAGAAATTACAAAAAGATCACATCACACTCCTTTGATCTGATGATTTCCACACAGGCAAGTGCAGGGAAACACTAGTCTGAAGGAAGAAAATGCATTAAAAACACGTGCACAGGGACTTCCCTGGTGGCGCAGTGGTTAAGAATCCGCCTGCCGACGCAGGGGACCTGGGTTCGAGCCCTGGTCCAGGAAGATCCCGCATGCCACGGAGCAACTAAGCCCGTGTGCCACAACTACTGAGCCTGTGCTCTAGAGCCCGGGAGCCACAACTACCGAAGCCCGCACACCTAGAGCCCGTGCTCCCCAACAAGAGAAGCCAAAAATAAATAATAAAATAAATTTACGGGAAAAACAACACGTGCATAGCCCTTAGCTGTTTATAAAGTTCTTGAATGTGTGGGACCCCTTCTGATTCTCACGTCTTTCCACATTGCGGATAAGCAAGCAGAAGTTCAGAGCATTTGAAGGACTTGCTCAAGGTGGCAGGTGATGGTGCAGAGAGGGAGCTACCTCGGTGCAACAACTTTCAGACAGTGTGCCACCCCGGTCCCGCACAGAGGTACACAGATGGTGGAGGAGACAGGAGAGCACGAGTCATGATCACAACTCTGAGTGACAAATGCAATGAGAGACGTGTGTTTGGGGACTGGATCTATTCAGAGGAGGGGGTCTGGGGCATGGGAAGGAGTTCTGGGTTAGGGAAGGCTTCACAGGGGAACTGGCACTCACCATCGTCCACGTTTACTGAGATTTTATGAAAGGACAGACTAAGGACCGCCACTGCCAACTCTGCCCTATTCGATACAATTAAACCATGAGCTTAAATGGTTCAAATTGATCCCATCGTCTTACATTGCTATAGATTTCATCCAGTAGCTGAATTTGGGGGAGGAAAAGAAAAAGGACCCACACAAAACTTTCCCACTTGAAGACATTTTTATTTTGGTAACGCACCTGAGTCCCTGGCAGGATGGGCCTGTCCTCCGCGGGGGCAATGGGGTGTTTGGGAGAGGATGGGGGCCCTGCCCTGAGGGGGCAGCTGGGGGATGAGGCAAAGGGCTCTGTGACAGTGATAGGTCACAAAGGGCTTTGTGAAAGGGCCTCAGAGGATAAATAGGCTGTGCCAGGGGGTTAGGCTGACAAAGTGGTTACTTCTCTCACTAGGACGGAAGTTCACCACAGCCTCTTGGGGAGATAAAAACCCAGAAGCAGAAGTGAGGTGAGGCGGAGGGGGAGCCTACCGTACCTCTCGACACACTTGAAGAGATTCAGCCTGGGCTCCAGGCACCCTACAGCATCCCAACTCTGATCATCTGTGCCCCCACCCACACCCCTGCCTCTGGGAGACCCGGAGGCAAACGTGGGGGCCTGTGGGGCGGGCTTGGAAGACCTGCAACGGGGCCGCTTGTGTGACGCAGGAGCATCGCAGCTCGCTCTTCTGCCAGTGAGGCCGAGGGAGGGAAGAGCCAGGGAGCCGCCTTAACCGCGCTGCCTGTCGTGATCAAAGACAGCCATGAGTGGGGACTCTCTGCTCCCGTATCACACGGCCCGGAGCAGCACCTGGGTGGACCTGTTCAACACCACCACGGGGAAGCTGCAGCAGCAACTACACAAGGGCGAATACGACCATTTCAAGTATGCGCCGATATTCGAGAGCGACTTCATCCAGGTCACAAAGAGGGGAGAAGCGATTGACGTGCACAACTGGGGCGGCCTGGTGACCATGGGCATCACATCCACCAGCCCCGTCCTCCCGCTCCCAGACATCATGCTGCTGGCCCAACGGGCCACCGGCTGTGAAAAGCACGCCGAGCGCAGCCAGGCCACCAAGGGCAAGAGCCACAAGGCTGCAAAGACCTTAGAGCTCACCAGGCTCCTTCCCTTGGAGTTCGTGAGGATCTCCACTCACAATCGTGAGAAACAACAGCTGCGCGTGAAGCTTGCCACTGGCCGCTGCTTCTACCTGCAGCTGTGTCCCCCTCTGGACGCGCGGGAAGACCTCTTCGCCGAGTGGGAACAGCTGATTTACCTCCTGCGACCACCAGTGGACAGTGAAAGCAACACCTATGCCGTTCCCGTCTGGGACATGCCCTGCATGCCTGTGTTCGAGGAGGAGCAGGACGGGAGGAGCCCGGCCGTGGAGGATTTCCAAGGAAAGGGGCATCAGGACCAGGTGAACGTCAGCAGCCTGCACACGTGCCCTGAGGTGGCCGGGGCCACGCCTGCAGCTTTTGCTGGGGGGCACGGAATCCAACTGGACTCCCACAAGCCCGATACCATGCCCGATGTGGCCACTGCAAAAGCAAAACCTACTACAGAGCTCGACAAAGCGTCAGCATCGCAGTCAACGACAAAGGTGGAGACAGCAGGGGTGGCAGGAGGCACCGCAGCGGGTGCTTTGAGCACGGCAGTGATCAAGTCTCCTGCCACTGAAGAGCGGAGCATGGCCGTAGCAGCCACAGCCAGCGACGGGCCCGGAGGAAGCAAAACCAACAGAGCCACTGGGGACACTGCCACAACATCTCTGAGGAGCGGGAAAACGGCCTTGGCAGGTGCTGAGAACAATTCAGAGTATGCTTCCAGCACGTCCACCAGCCTCTCCCCAGGGGCCGGCATGACTGTGGTCGGAGCAGAACCTACCAGCAAGACTGTCAAAGCAAGAGCCGACAAGGACGATGAGGGGACCCTCGTCTCAAGCTTGCCACAGGAAGGCAAAGTGAGCGAACAGGATGGCAGCTCACAGAGAGTGTCCCAGGCCCGCAAGGGAAGAAGGGAGAGGAGGGAGCACTGGGGAGAGGACAGAGCTCTGACGAGCCCCAAGCTCTGCAGTTCCGTGGAAAGCCACCACAAGGCAGCGGGGAGCAAGACAATCCCCAAAGCAGCTGGCCCGTGCTCAGGCGGCCGCAGAGCCACTAGAGAGGACCAAAAGGCCAAAGGCCACGGCAGCCCGGGGGGCAGCGTGCAGGGCACTGCTCCCAAAGGCATCAGCCGTGCTCCTATCACCAGTGAGTCCAAGACCTCGCACAAATCGGGCAGGAGCTTATCTCCAGCGCGTTCAGGTCCCACCACCAACATACTCAGCAGGATAAGCTCTTTCTTCAGGAATGTGAGAGCCAGACTTACAAAAAAGACAGTGGCCTCATCACGAAATAAACATGGGGGCATCCTGGCGGAGCCAGTGGAAGGGACCCGAGTGGAGGCCATGACAGAGACAGCAGAGAGTGGCCAGGGCCTGGAAATCACCGGTGTGACATCTGAGACCATGGAGCCAGTGACCGTTGAAGCCCATCAATAGGACCTAGAGCTGGGAGCTGCAGAGGGGACCAGGGCTCTGGGAAATACCCCTGGAGAGCCCATTTCAGCTTCCTTACTGCAATTTAAATAAAAAAAAACATACAGTCTGAGAACGCAGGCAGTGTTTTGTCTGAATTTCTAGGTCCCGAAGCCCAGCCGTAGCCTCACAGTGGATTCTGTGATGTCAGCTGTGCCACAGTCTGAGACCCAGTGTCCAGGCAAGGGCAGCCCCACCTCACACGCATGCTCAGCGCCAACAGCACTGCTCCATCTGTCTTCCACTCCTTTCTGGCTTTGCCCCCCAGGGCCATGGCTCAAAGTCAGACTATGGTCTGGGAAGCTCTCCTTCACTATCCCGCTATTCATTTTTTTTTTTTTTTTTGCGGTACGCGGGCCACTCACTGTTGTGGCCTCTCCCGTCACGGAGCACAGGGTCCGGATGCGCAGGCCCAGCGGCCATGGCTCACGGGCCCAGCCGCTCCGCGGCCTGTGGGATCTTCCAGGACCGGGGCACGAACTCATATTCCCTGCATCCTCAGGTGGACTCTCAACCACTGCGCCACCAGGGAATCCCCCCCCTATTCTTTTTATAAACGCTTATTCCCCCTGAAGGTCTGTAAACAGAGCCAGAACAGGACTCATGTCCCCTCGGGCTATTCAGTGGACAGAAATAAGGGCGGCAGTATTAGCTAGCAATCAGAACAGCAAGCACTCTCATCTAGACTTAGCCGTTCCCTGCCCAGGTATATACCCTGGAGAAACACACATGGTCTAAGAAACAACTCTGAGAATGTTTAGAGCAAAAATAACTTAACAGCACAACACGGGCAACAGCCCAAATTTCCATCAGCAGAATTCATACAGCAGGATAGGATGAGATTGGAATATTCAATAGTGAAAAATAAATCAGCTACACACATTAGCATAGATCAACTTCTCATGGTTTTTAAAAACATCAAAAGAATGGGATACAGTTCCACTCATGGAACCATTCTGAAACAAGCTCAAACAACGGATTGCATAGGGTCCATGTTTAAAAAGACGGTAGGTAAACCTGAGGGAAAAGTAAACACAAAATGGAGGACAGTTTTCTCTAGGGTGGAAAGGCTAGGTCAAGGAGGTTGACACAAGGCTGTTAGTGCTGCTGGGAATTGTTCTGTCTCTGAAGCAAGATGGTAGGTACACAGGTGTTGTAGTTTTCACATTTTACTAACTCTGAAATCAGGATGGTCCTACAATCACCGTGGCAGTTGTGATGAAGTTATTGGCCAATGCCTTCCTCTTTTAATCACTTGTATTTATGCACAAAAATGATGTCAGAAAGGCTTGGCATCTTTAAAGGACATTTATTTAAGGTAAAGTACAAGAACACTTGTTTGGTTATTAGGAAAAGAAGGAACGATATGCCTATTTTACAGATGAGAACACTGAGGCTCAGAGAAGGTAACCTGCTGCAGTCGCACAATGGGATCTTTGCAGAACAGTGATCCACCAGCCCACTTCTCTATGCAAAGCCCTGTCTGTAGTATGCGAAGGAAGCAAGCAAACAAGCCTGAGCTAGGACCAGCACAAGAACCCGCGGCACCACCATTCTTACCATCATGTTCCAAAACTACAGAGATGAGCATCAATTTTACTAGATTGAGGGGAGGGAGGGGTGGGGGCCGGGAGCCGGTTTTCGAACTTCAGTGAGCTCACAGCTCTTAGCTGGCCTTATCTCGAGAGCATCCAGTCCACCCTTGAGCTGTGTCTGGCTCCCAGGCTTCTACCTCTAGCCTCTGGCATGACCCGGGCTGCGGCCAGAAACAGGCTCCCACCTGGAATTCCAGCGTTCACTCCTGGAACGTCCAGCATCCAGTCCTCCTCCAGCCACTAATTCAACTTTTGAATGCCCTGCTCACAAGGGTTTCTCCACACCAAATCTGCAGGAACTTTTTTCTTCTGGGGCTCCAAAACCAAATCCTTAAACCTCACATGAGGGAGAGTATTTGTTAGGTCAGAGCATCCTTGTTGATTGGACCTCCAGTTTGTGACTTCCACAGACCTCATCACGGGAGGCTGGGGAGAGGTCTCTTCTGTTGGTGGACGGAATGGTGGGCACTTGGTGGGGAGCACTGATGAGAAAGGGAGCCAGCCCAAGACCTACACATATGCACTGTTTCCCCTGGCCAAACAAGGTTCCTGACCCCAGAATTAACCCAGAGTTTCCCAGAAGACTAGGAGCTGCAGGGAGCCGCAATTAATGCTTTACTCTCCACCAGCTTTTCCTTGGACCCAAGGAGGAGAAATTACAAAAAGATCACATCACACTCCTTTGATCTGATGATTTCCACACAGGCAAGTGCAGGGAAACACTAGTCTGAAGGAAGAAAATGCATTAAAAACACGTGCACAGGGACTTCCCTGGTGGCGCAGTGGTTAAGAATCCGCCTGCCGACGCAGGGGACCCGGGTTCGAGCCCTGGTCCAGGAAGATCCCGCATGCCACGGAGCAACTAAGCCCGTGCGCCACAACTACTGAGCCTGTGCTCTAGAGCCCGCGAGCCACAACTACCGAAGCCCGCACGCCTAGAGCCCGTGCTCCCCAACAAGAGAAGCCAAAAATAAATAATAAAATAAATTTACGGGAAAAACAACACGTGCATAGCCCTTAGCTGTTTATAAAGTTCTTGAATGTGTGTGCCCCCTTCTGATTCTCACGTCTTTCCACATTGCGGATAAGCAAGCGGAAGTTCAGAGCATTTGAAGGACTTGCTCAAGGTGGCAGGTGATGGTGCAGAGAGGGAGCTACCTCGGTGCAACAACTTTCAGACAGTGTGCCACCCCGGTCCCGCACAGAGGTACACAGATGGTGGAGGAGACAGGACAGCACGAGTCATGATCACAACTCTGAGTGACAAATACAATGAGAGACGTGTGTTTGGGGACTGGATCTATTCAGAGGAGGGGGTCTGGGGCATGGGAAGGAGTTCTGGGTTAGGGAAGGCTTCACAGGGGAACTGGCACTCACCATCATCCACGTTTACTGAGATTTTATGAAAGGACAGACTAAGGACCGCCACTGCCAACTCTGCCCTATTCGATACAATTAAACCATGAGCTTAAATGGTTCAAATTGATCCCATCGTCTTACATTGCTATAGATTTCATCCAGTAGCTGAATTTGGGGGAGGAAAAGAAAAAGGACCCACACAAAACTTTCCCACTTGAAGACATTTTTATTTTGGTAACGCACCTGAGTCCCTGGCAGGATGGGCCTGTCCTCCGTGGGGGCAATGGGGTGTTTGGGAGAGGATGGGGTCCCTGCCCTGAGGGGGCAGCTGGGGGATGAGGCAAAGGGCTCTGTGACAGTGATAGGTCACAAAGGGCTTTGTGAAAGGGCCTCAGAGGATAAATAGGCTGTGCCAGGGGTTTAGGCTGACAAAGTGGTTACTTCTCTCACTAGGACGGAAGTTCACCACAGCCTCTTGGGGAGATAAAAACCCAGAAGCAGAAGTGAGGTGAGGCGGAGGGGGAGCCTACCGTACCTCTCGACACACTTGAAGAGATTCAGCCTGGGCTCCAGGCACCCTACAGCGTCCCAACTGTGATCATCTGTGCCCCTACCCACACCCCTGCCTCTGGGAGACCCGGAGGCAAACGTGGGGGCCTGTGGGGCGGGCTTGGAAGACCTGCAACGGGGCCGCCTGTGTGACGCAGGAGCATCGCAGCTCGCTCTTCTGCCAGTGAGGCCGAGGGAGGGAAGAGCCAGGGAGCCGCCTTAACTGCGCTGCCTGTCGTGATCAAAGACAGCCATGAGTGGGGACTCTCTGCTCCCATATCACATGGCCCGGAGCAGCACCTGGGTGGACCTGTTCAACACCACCACGGGGAAGCTGCAGCAGCAACTACACAAGGGCGAATACGACCATTTCAAGTATGCGCCGATATTCGAGAGCGACTTCATCCAGGTCACGAAGAGGGGAGAAGCGATTGACGTGCACAACTGGGGCGGCCTGGTGACCATGGGCATCACATCCAGCAGCCCCGTCCTCCCGCTCCCAGACATCATGCTGCTGGCCCAACGGGCCACCGGCTGTGAAAAGCACGCCGAGCGCAGCCAGGCCACCAAGGGCAAGAGCCACAAGGCTGCAAAGACCTTAGAGCTCACCAGGCTCCTTCCCTTGGAGTTCGTGAGGATCTCCACTCACAATCGTGAGAAAGAGCAGCTGCGCGTGAATCTTGCCACTGGCCGCTGCTTCTACCTGAAGCTGTGTCCCCCTCTGGACGTGCGGGAAGACCTCTTCGCCGAGTGGGAACAGCTGATTTACCTCCTGCGACCACCAGTGGACAGTGAAAGCAACACCTATGCCGTTCCCGTCTGGGACATGCCCTGCATGCCTGTGTTCGAGGAGGAGCAGGACGGGAGGAGCCCGGCCGTGGAGGATTTCCAAGGAAAGGGGCATCAGGACCAGGTGAACGTCAGCAGCCTGCACACGTGCCCTGAGGTGGCCGGGGCCACGCCTGCAGCTTTTGCTGGGGGGCACGGAATCCAACTGGACTCCCACAAGCCCGATACCATGCCCGATGTGGCCACTGCGAAAGCAAAACCTACTACAGAGCTCGACAAAGCGTCAGCATCGCAGTCAACGACAAAGGTGGAGACAGCAGGGGTGGCAGGAGGCACCGCAGCGGGTGCTTTGAGCACGGCAGTGATCAAGTCTCCTGCCACTGAAGAGCGGAGCACGGCCGTAGCAGCCACAGCCAGCGACGGGCCCGGAGGAAGCAAAACCAACAGAGCCACTGGGGACACTGCCACAACATCCCTGAGGAGCGGGAAAACGGCCTTGGCAGGTGCTGAGGACAATTCAGAGTATGCTTCCAGCACGTCCACCAGCCTCTCCCCAGGGGCCGGCATGACTGTGGTCGGAGCAGAACCTACCAGCAAGACTGTCAAAGCAAGAGCCGACAAGGACGATGAGGGGACCCTCGTCTCAAGCTTGCCACAGGAAGGCAAAGTGAGCGAACAGGATGGCATCTCACAGAGAGTGTCCCAGGCCCGCAAGGGAAGAAGGGAGAGGAGGGAGCACTGGGGAGAGGACAGAGCTCTGACGAGCCCCAAGCTCTGCAGTTCCGTGGAAAGCCACCACAAGGCAGCGGGGAGCAAGACAATCCCCAAAGCAGCTGGCCCGTGCTCAGGCGGCCGCAGAGCCACTAGAGAGGACCAAAAGGCCAAAGGCCACGGCAGCCTGGGGGGTAGCGAGCAGGGCACTGCTCCCAAAGGCATCAGCCGTGCTCCTATCACCAGTGAGTCCAAGACCTGGCACAAATCGGGCAGGAGCTTATCTCCAGCACGTTCAGGTCCCACCACCAACATACTCAGCAGGATCAGCTCTTTCTTCAGGAATGTGAGAGCCAGACTTACAAAAAAGACAGTGGCCTCATCACGAAATAAACATGGGAGCATCCTGGCGGAGCCAGTGGAAGGGACCCGAGTGGAGGCCATGACAGAGACAGCAGAGAGTGGCCAGGGCCTGGAAATCACCGGTGTGACATCTGAGACCATGGAGCCAGTGACCGTTGAAGCCCATCAATAGGACCTAGAGCTGGGAGCTGCAAAGGGGACCAGGGCTCTGGGAAATACCCCTGGAGAGCCCATTTCAGCTTCCTTACTGCAATTTAAATAAAAAAAAACATACAGTCTGAGAACGCAGGCAGTGTTTTGTCTGAATTTCTAGGTCCCGAAGCCCAGCCGTAGCCTCACAGTGGATTCTGTGATGTCAGCTGTGCCACAGTCTGAGACCCAGTGTCCAGGCAAGGGCAGCCCCACCTCACACGCATGCTCAGCGCCAACAGCACTGCTCCATCTGGCTTCCACTCCTTTCTGGCTTTGCCCCCCAGGGCCATGGCTCAAAGTCAGACTATGGTCTGGGAAGCTCTCCTTCACTATCCCGCTATTCTTTTTTTTTTTTTTTTTTTTTTGCGGTACGCGGGCCTCTCACTGTTGTGGCCTCTCCCGTCACGGAGCACAGGCTCCGGACGCGCAGGCACAGCGGCCATGGCTAACGGGCCCAGCCGCTCCGCGGCCTGTGGGATCTTCCAGGACCGGGGCACGAACTCATATTCCCTGCATCCTCAGGTGGACTCTCAACCACTGCGCCACCAGGGAATCCCTCCCCCTATTCTTTTTATAAACGCTTATTCCCCCTGAAGGTCTGTAAACAGAGCCAGAACAGGACTCATGTCCCCTCGGGCTATTCAGTGGACAGAAATAAGGGCGGCAGTATTAGCTAGCAATCAGAACAGCAAGCACTCTCATCTAGACTTAGCCGTTCCCTGCCCAGGTATATACCCTGGAGAAACACACATGGTCTAAGAAACAACTCTGAGAATGTTTAGAGCAAAAATAACTTAACAGCACAACACGGGCAACAGCCCAAATTTCCATCAGCAGAATTCATACAGCAGGATAGGATGAGATTGGAATATTCAATAGTGAAAAATAAATCAGCTACACACATTAGCATAGATCAACTTCTCATGGTTTTTAAAAACATCAAAAGAATGGGATACAGTTCCACTCATGGAACCATTCTGAAACAAGCTCAAACAACGGATTGCATAGGGTCCATGTTTAAAAAGACGGTAGCTAGACCTGAGGGAAAAGTAAACACAAAATGGAGGACAGTTTTCTCTAGGGTGGAAAGGCTAGGTCAAGGAGGTTGACACAAGGCTGTTAGTGCTGCTGGGAATTGTTCTGTCTCTGAAGCAAGATGGTAGGTACACAGGTGTTGTAGTTTTCACATTTTACTAACTCTGAAATCAGGATGGTCCTACAATCACCGTGGCAGTTGTGATGAAGTTATTGGCCAATGCCTTTCTCTTTTAATCACTTGTATTTATGCACAAAAATGATGTCAGAAAGGCTTGGCATCTTTAAAGGACATTTATTTAAGGTAAAGTACAAGAACACTTGTTTGGTTATTAGGAAAAGAAGGAACGATATGCCTATTTTACAGATGAGAACACTGAGGCTCAGAGAAGGTAACCTGCTGCAGTCGCACAATGGGATCTTTGCAGAACAGTGATCCACCAGCCCACTTCTCTATGCAAAGCCCTGTCTGTAGTATGCGAAGGAAGCAAGCAAACAAGCCTGAGCTAGGACCAGCACAAGAACCCGCGGCACCACCATTCTTACCATCATGTTCCAAAACTACAGAGATGAGCATCAATTTTACTAGATTGAGGGGAGGGAGGGGTGGGGGCCGGGAGCCGGTTTTCGAACTTCAGTGAGCTCACAGCTCTTAGCTGGCCTTATCTCGAGAGCATCCAGTCCACCCTTGAGCTGTGTCTGGCTCCCAGGCTTCTACCTCTAGCCTCTGGCATGACCCGGGCTGCGGCCAGAAACAGGCTCCCACCTGGAATTCCAGCGTTCACTCCTGGAACGTCCAGCATCCAGTCCTCCTCCAGCCACTAATTCAACTTTTGAATGCCCTGCTCACAAGGGTTTCTCCACACCAAATCTGCAGGAACTTTTTTCTTCTGGGGCTCCAAAACCAAATCCTTAAACCTCACATGAGGGAGAGTATTTGTTAGGTCAGAGCATCCTTGTTGATTGGACCTCCAGTTTGTGACTTCCACAGACCTCATCACGGGAGGCTGGGGAGAGGTCTCTTCTGTTGGTGGACGGAATGGTGGGCACTTGGTGGGGAGCACTGATGAGAAAGGGAGCCAGCCCAAGACCTACACATATGCACTGTTTCCCCTGGCCAAACAAGGTTCCTGACCCCAGAATTAACCCAGAGTTTCCCAGAAGACTAGGAGCTGCAGGGAGCCGCAATTAATGCTTTACTCTCCACCAGCTTTTCCTTGGACCCAAGGAGGAGAAATTACAAAAAGATCACATCACACTCCTTTGATCTGATGATTTCCACACAGGCAAGTGCAGGGAAACACTAGTCTGAAGGAAGAAAATGCATTAAAAACACGTGCACAGGGACTTCCCTGGTGGCGCAGTGGTTAAGAATCCGCCTGCCGACGCAGGGGACCTGGGTTCGAGCCCTGGTCCAGGAAGATCCCGCATGCCACGGAGCAACTAAGCCCGTGTGCCACAACTACTGAGCCTGTGCTCTAGAGCCCGGGAGCCACAACTACCGAAGCCCGCACACCTAGAGCCCGTGCTCCCCAACAAGAGAAGCCAAAAATAAATAATAAAATAAATTTACGGGAAAAACAACACGTGCATAGCCCTTAGCTGTTTATAAAGTTCTTGAATGTGTGGGACCCCTTCTGATTCTCACGTCTTTCCACATTGCGGATAAGCAAGCAGAAGTTCAGAGCATTTGAAGGACTTGCTCAAGGTGGCAGGTGATGGTGCAGAGAGGGAGCTACCTCGGTGCAACAACTTTCAGACAGTGTGCCACCCCGGTCCCGCACAGAGGTACACAGATGGTGGAGGAGACAGGAGAGCACGAGTCATGATCACAACTCTGAGTGACAAATGCAATGAGAGACGTGTGTTTGGGGACTGGATCTATTCAGAGGAGGGGGTCTGGGGCATGGGAAGGAGTTCTGGGTTAGGGAAGGCTTCACAGGGGAACTGGCACTCACCATCGTCCACGTTTACTGAGATTTTATGAAAGGACAGACTAAGGACCGCCACTGCCAACTCTGCCCTATTCGATACAATTAAACCATGAGCTTAAATGGTTCAAATTGATCCCATCGTCTTACATTGCTATAGATTTCATCCAGTAGCTGAATTTGGGGGAGGAAAAGAAAAAGGACCCACACAAAACTTTCCCACTTGAAGACATTTTTATTTTGGTAACGCACCTGAGTCCCTGGCAGGATGGGCCTGTCCTCCGCGGGGGCAATGGGGTGTTTGGGAGAGGATGGGGGCCCTGCCCTGAGGGGGCAGCTGGGGGATGAGGCAAAGGGCTCTGTGACAGTGATAGGTCACAAAGGGCTTTGTGAAAGGGCCTCAGAGGATAAATAGGCTGTGCCAGGGGGT
The DNA here is from genome assembly GCF_964341445.2 of Mesoplodon mirus. Classification (NCBI taxonomy): domain Eukaryota; kingdom Metazoa; phylum Chordata; class Mammalia; order Artiodactyla; family Ziphiidae; genus Mesoplodon; species Mesoplodon mirus. Next base: position 684,527 of record NW_028295808.1, on the reverse strand, counting down.
TAGGCTGACAAAGTGGTTACTTCTCTCACTAGGACGGAAGTTCACCACAGCCTCTTGGGGAGATAAAAACCCAGAAGCAGAAGTGAGGTGAGGCGGAGGGGGAGCCTACCGTACCTCTCGACACACTTGAAGAGATTCAGCCTGGGCTCCAGGCACCCTACAGCATCCCAACTCTGATCATCTGTGCCCCCACCCACACCCCTGCCTCTGGGAGACCCGGAGGCAAACGTGGGGGCCTGTGGGGCGGGCTTGGAAGACCTGCAACGGGGCCGCTTGTGTGACGCAGGAGCATCGCAGCTCGCTCTTCTGCCAGTGAGGCCGAGGGAGGGAAGAGCCAGGGAGCCGCCTTAACCGCGCTGCCTGTCGTGATCAAAGACAGCCATGAGTGGGGACTCTCTGCTCCCGTATCACACGGCCCGGAGCAGCACCTGGGTGGACCTGTTCAACACCACCACGGGGAAGCTGCAGCAGCAACTACACAAGGGCGAATACGACCATTTCAAGTATGCGCCGATATTCGAGAGCGACTTCATCCAGGTCACAAAGAGGGGAGAAGCGATTGACGTGCACAACTGGGGCGGCCTGGTGACCATGGGCATCACATCCACCAGCCCCGTCCTCCCGCTCCCAGACATCATGCTGCTGGCCCAACGGGCCACCGGCTGTGAAAAGCACGCCGAGCGCAGCCAGGCCACCAAGGGCAAGAGCCACAAGGCTGCAAAGACCTTAGAGCTCACCAGGCTCCTTCCCTTGGAGTTCGTGAGGATCTCCACTCACAATCGTGAGAAACAACAGCTGCGCGTGAAGCTTGCCACTGGCCGCTGCTTCTACCTGCAGCTGTGTCCCCCTCTGGACGCGCGGGAAGACCTCTTCGCCGAGTGGGAACAGCTGATTTACCTCCTGCGACCACCAGTGGACAGTGAAAGCAACACCTATGCCGTTCCCGTCTGGGACATGCCCTGCATGCCTGTGTTCGAGGAGGAGCAGGACGGGAGGAGCCCGGCCGTGGAGGATTTCCAAGGAAAGGGGCATCAGGACCAGGTGAACGTCAGCAGCCTGCACACGTGCCCTGAGGTGGCCGGGGCCACGCCTGCAGCTTTTGCTGGGGGGCACGGAATCCAACTGGACTCCCACAAGCCCGATACCATGCCCGATGTGGCCACTGCAAAAGCAAAACCTACTACAGAGCTCGACAAAGCGTCAGCATCGCAGTCAACGACAAAGGTGGAGACAGCAGGGGTGGCAGGAGGCACCGCAGCGGGTGCTTTGAGCACGGCAGTGATCAAGTCTCCTGCCACTGAAGAGCGGAGCATGGCCGTAGCAGCCACAGCCAGCGACGGGCCCGGAGGAAGCAAAACCAACAGAGCCACTGGGGACACTGCCACAACATCTCTGAGGAGCGGGAAAACGGCCTTGGCAGGTGCTGAGAACAATTCAGAGTATGCTTCCAGCACGTCCACCAGCCTCTCCCCAGGGGCCGGCATGACTGTGGTCGGAGCAGAACCTACCAGCAAGACTGTCAAAGCAAGAGCCGACAAGGACGATGAGGGGACCCTCGTCTCAAGCTTGCCACAGGAAGGCAAAGTGAGCGAACAGGATGGCAGCTCACAGAGAGTGTCCCAGGCCCGCAAGGGAAGAAGGGAGAGGAGGGAGCACTGGGGAGAGGACAGAGCTCTGACGAGCCCCAAGCTCTGCAGTTCCGTGGAAAGCCACCACAAGGCAGCGGGGAGCAAGACAATCCCCAAAGCAGCTGGCCCGTGCTCAGGCGGCCGCAGAGCCACTAGAGAGGACCAAAAGGCCAAAGGCCACGGCAGCCCGGGGGGCAGCGTGCAGGGCACTGCTCCCAAAGGCATCAGCCGTGCTCCTATCACCAGTGAGTCCAAGACCTCGCACAAATCGGGCAGGAGCTTATCTCCAGCGCGTTCAGGTCCCACCACCAACATACTCAGCAGGATAAGCTCTTTCTTCAGGAATGTGAGAGCCAGACTTACAAAAAAGACAGTGGCCTCATCACGAAATAAACATGGGGGCATCCTGGCGGAGCCAGTGGAAGGGACCCGAGTGGAGGCCATGACAGAGACAGCAGAGAGTGGCCAGGGCCTGGAAATCACCGGTGTGACATCTGAGACCATGGAGCCAGTGACCGTTGAAGCCCATCAATAGGACCTAGAGCTGGGAGCTGCAGAGGGGACCAGGGCTCTGGGAAATACCCCTGGAGAGCCCATTTCAGCTTCCTTACTGCAATTTAAATAAAAAAAAACATACAGTCTGAGAACGCAGGCAGTGTTTTGTCTGAATTTCTAGGTCCCGAAGCCCAGCCGTAGCCTCACAGTGGATTCTGTGATGTCAGCTGTGCCACAGTCTGAGACCCAGTGTCCAGGCAAGGGCAGCCCCACCTCACACGCATGCTCAGCGCCAACAGCACTGCTCCATCTGGCTTCCACTCCTTTCTGGCTTTGCCCCCCAGGGCCATGGCTCAAAGTCAGACTATGGTCTGGGAAGCTCTCCTTCACTATTCCGCTATTCATTTTTTTTTTTTTTTTGCGGTACGCGGGCCACTCACTGTTGTGGCCTCTCCCGTCACGGAGCACAGGGTCCGGACGCGCAGGCCCAGCGGCCATGGCTAACGGGCCCAGCCGCTCCGCGGCCTGTGGGATCTTCCAGGACCGGGGCACGAACTCATATTCCCTGCATCCTCAGGTGGACTCTCAACCACTGCGCCACCAGGGAATCCCCCCCCTATTATTTTTATAAACGCTTATTCCCCCTGAAGGTCTGTAAACAGAGCCAGAACAGGACTCATGTCCCCTCGGGCTATTCAGTGGACAGAAATAAGGGCGGCAGTATTAGCTAGCAATCAGAACAGCAAGCACTCTCATCTAGACTTAGCCGTTCCCTGCCCAGGTATATACCCTGGAGAAACACACATGGTCTAAGAAACAACTCTGAGAATGTTTAGAGCAAAAATAACTTAACAGCACAACACGGGCAACAGCCCAAATTTCCATCAGCAGAATTCATACAGCAGGATAGGATGAGATTGGAATATTCAATAGTGAAAAATAAATCAGCTACACACATTAGCATAGATCAACTTCTCATGGTTTTTAAAAACATCAAAAGAATGGGATACAGTTCCACTCATGGAACCATTCTGAAACAAGCTCAAACAACGGATTGCATAGGGTCCATGTTTAAAAAGACGGTAGCTAAACCTGAGGGAAAAGTAAACACAAAATGGAGGACAGTTTTCTCTAGGGTGGAAAGGCTAGGTCAAGGAGGTTGACACAAGGCTGTTAGTGCTGCTGGGAATTGTTCTGTCTCTGAAGCAAGATGGTAGGTACACAGGTGTTGTAGTTTTCACATTTTACTAACTCTGAAATCAGGATGGTCCTACAATCACCGTGGCAGTTGTGATGAAGTTATTGGCCAATGCCTTTCTCTTTTAATCACTTGTATTTATGCACAAAAATGATGTCAGAAAGGCTTGGCATCTTTAAAGGACATTTATTTAAGGTAAAGTACAAGAACACTTGTTTGGTTATTAGGAAAAGAAGGAACGATATGCCTATTTTACAGATGAGAACACTGAGGCTCAGAGAAGGTAACCTGCTGCAGTCGCACAATGGGATCTTTGCAGAACAGTGATCCACCAGCCCACTTCTCTATGCAAAGCCCTGTCTGTAGTATGCGAAGGAAGCAAGCAAACAAGCCTGAGCTAGGACCAGCACAAGAACCCGCGGCACCACCATTCTTACCATCATGTTCCAACACTACAGAGATGAGCATCAATTTTACTAGATTGAGGGGAGGGAGGGGTGGGGGCCGGGAGCCGGTTTTCGAACTTCAGTGAGCTCACAGCTCTTAGCTGGCCTTATCTCGAGAGCATCCAGTCCACCCTTGAGCTGTGTCTGGCTCCCAGGCTTCTACCTCTAGCCTCTGGCATGACCCGGGCTGCGGCCAGAAACAGGCTCCCACCTGGAATTCCAGCGTTCACTCCTGGAACGTCCAGCATCCAGTCCTCCTCCAGCCACTAATTCAACTTTTGAATGCCCTGCTCACAAGGGTTTCTCCACACCAAATCTGCAGGAACTTTTTTCTTCTGGGGCTCCAAAACCAAATCCTTAAACCTCACATGAGGGAGAGTATTTGTTAGGTCAGAGCATCCTTGTTGATTGGACCTCCAGTTTGTGACTTCCACAGACCTCATCACGGGAGGCTGGGGAGAGGTCTCTTCTGTTGGTGGACGGAATGGTGGGCACTTGGTGGGGAGCACTGATGAGAAAGGGAGCCAGCCCAAGACCTACACATATGCACTGTTTCCCCTGGCCAAACAAGGTTCCTGACCCCAGAATTAACCCAGAGTTTCCCAGAAGACTAGGAGCTGCAGGGAGCCGCAATTAATGCTTTACTCTCCACCAGCTTTTCCTTGGACCCAAGGAGGAGAAATTACAAAAAGATCACATCACACTCCTTTGATCTGATGATTTCCACACAGGCAAGTGCAGGGAAACACTAGTCTGAAGGAAGAAAATGCATTAAAAACACGTGCACAGGGACTTCCCTGGTGGCGCAGTGGTTAAGAATCCGCCTGCCGACGCAGGGGACCCGGGTTCGAGCCCTGGTCCAGGAAGATCCCGCATGCCACGGAGCAACTAAGCCCGTGCGCCACAACTACTGAGCCTGTGCTCTAGAGCCCGCGAGCCACAACTACCGAAGCCCGCACGCCTAGAGCCCGTGCTCCCCAACAAGAGAAGCCAAAAATAAATAATAAAATAAATTTACGGGAAAAACAACACGTGCATAGCCCTTAGCTGTTTATAAAGTTCTTGAATGTGTGTGCCCCCTTCCGATTCTCACGTCTTTCCACTTTGCGGATAAGCAAGCGGAAGTTCAGAGCATTTGAAGGACTTGCTCAAGGTGGCAGGTGATGGTGCAGAGAGGGAGCTACCTCGGTGCAACAACTTTCAGACAGTGTGCCACCCCGGTCCCGCACAGAGGTACACAGATGGTGGAGGAGACAGGAGAGCACGAGTCATGATCACAACTGTGAGTGACAAATGCAATGAGAGACGTGTGTTTGGGGACTGGATCTATTCAGAGGAGGGGGTCTGGGGCATGGGAAGGAGTTCTGGGTTAGGGAAGGCTTCACAGGGGAACTGGCACTCACCATCGTCCACGTTTACTGAGATTTTATGAAAGGACAGACTAAGGACCGCCACTGCCAACTCTGCCCTATTCGATACAATTAAACCATGAGCTTAAATGGTTCAAATTGATCCCATCGTCTTACATTGCTATAGATTTCATCCAGTAGCTGAATTTGGGGGAGGAAAAGAAAAAGGACCCACACAAAACTTTCCCACTTGAAGACATTTTTATTTTGGTAACGCACCTGAGTCCCTGGCAGGATGGGCCTGTCCTCTGCGGGGGCAATGGGGTGTTTGGGATAGGATGGGGGCCCTGCCCTGAGGGGGCAGCTGGGGGATGAGGCAAAGGGCTCTGTGACAGTGATAGGTCACAAAGGGCTTTGTGAAAGGGCCTCAGAGGATAAATAGGCTGTGCCAGGGGGTTAGGCTGACAAAGTGGTTACTTCTCTCACTAGGACGGAAGTTCACCACAGCCTCTTGGGGAGATAAAAACCCAGAAGCAGAAGTGAGGTGAGGCGGAGGGGGAGCCTACCGTACCTCTCGACACACTTGAAGAGATTCAGCCTGGGCTCCAGGCACCCTACAGCATCCCAACTCTGATCATCTGTGCCCCCACCCACACCCCTGCCTCTGGGAGACCCGGAGGCAAACGTGGGGGCCTGTGGGGCGGGCTTGGAAGACCTGCAACGGGGCCGCTTGTGTGACGCAGGAGCATCGCAGCTCGCTCTTCTGCCAGTGAGGCCGAGGGAGGGAAGAGCCAGGGAGCCGCCTTAACCGCGCTGCCTGTCGTGATCAAAGACAGCCATGAGTGGGGACTCTCTGCTCCCGTATCACACGGCCCGGAGCAGCACCTGGGTGGACCTGTTCAACACCACCACGGGGAAGCTGCAGCAGCAACTACACAAGGGCGAATACGACCATTTCAAGTATGCGCCGATATTCGAGAGCGACTTCATCCAGGTCACGAAGAGGGGAGAAGCGATTGACGTGCACAACTGGGGCGGCCTGGTGACCATGGGCATCACATCCACCAGCCCCGTCCTCCCGCTCCCAGACATCATGCTGCTGGCCCAACGGGCCACCGGCTGTGAAAAGCACGCCGAGCGCAGCCAGGCCACCAAGGGCAAGAGCCACAAGGCTGCAAAGACCTTAGAGCTCACCAGGCTCCTTCCCTTGGAGTTCGTGAGGATCTCCACTCACAATCGTGAGAAACAACAGCTGCGCGTGAAGCTTGCCACTGGCCGCTGCTTCTACCTGCAGCTGTGTCACCCTCTGGACGCGCGGGAAGACCTCTTCGCCGAGTGGGAACAGCTGATTTACCTCCTGCGACCACCAGTGGACAGTGAAAGCAACACCTATGCCGTTCCCGTCTGGGACATGCCCTGCATGCCTGTGTTCGAGGAGGAGCAGGACGGGAGGAGCCCGGCCGTGGAGGATTTCCAAGGAAAGGGGCATCAGGACCAGGTGAACGTCAGCAGCCTGCACACGTGCCCTGAGGTGGCCGGGGCCACGCCTGCAGCTTTTGCTGGGGGGCACGGAATCCAACTGGACTCCCACAAGCCCGATACCATGCCCGATGTGGCCACTGCGGAAGCAAAACCTACTACAGAGCTCGACAAAGCGTCAGCATCGCAGTCAACGACAAAGGTGGAGACAGCAGGGGTGGCAGGAGGGACCGCAGCGGGTGCTTTGAGCACGGCAGTGATCAAGTCTCCTGCCACTGAAGAGCGGAGCACGGCCGTAGCAGCCACAGCCAGCGACGGGCCCGGAGGAAGCAAAACCAACAGAGCCACTGGGGACACTGCCACAACATCCCTGAGGAGCGGGAAAACGGCCTTGGCAGGTGCTGAGAACAATTCAGAGTATGCTTCCAGCACGTCCACCAGCCTCTCCCCAGGGGCCGGCATGACTGTGGTCGGAGCAGAACCTACCAGCAAGACTGTCAAAGCAAGAGCCGACAAGGACGATGAGGGGACCCTCGTCTCAAGCTTGCCACAGGAAGGCAAAGTGAGCGAACAGGATGGCAGCTCACAGAGAGTGTCCCAGGCCCGCAAGGGAAGAAGGGAGAGGAGGGAGCACTGGGGAGAGGACAGAGCTCTGACGAGCCCCAAGCTCTGCAGTTCCGTGGAAAGCCACCACAAGGCAGCGGGGAGCAAGACAATCCCCAAAGCAGCTGGCCCGTGCTCAGGCGGCCGCAGAGCCACTAGAGAGGACCAAAAGGCCAAAGGCCACGGCAGCCCGGGGGGCAGCGTGCAGGGCACTGCTCCCAAAGGCATCAGCCGTGCTCCTATCACCAGTGAGTCCAAGACCTCGCACAAATCGGGCAGGAGCTTATCTCCAGTGCGTTCAGGTCCCACCACCAACATACTCAGCAGGATCAGCTCTTTCTTCAGGAATGTGAGAGCCAGACTTACAAAAAAGACAGTGGCCTCATCACGAAATAAACATGGGAGCATCCTGGCGGAGCCAGTGGAAGGGACCCGAGTGGAGGCCATGACAGAGACAGCAGAGAGTGGCCAGGGCCTGGAAATCACCGGTGTGACATCTGAGACCATGGAGCCAGTGACCGTTGAAGCCCATCAATAGGACCTAGAGCTGGGAGCTGCAAAGGGGACCAGGGCTCTGGGAAATACCCCTGGAGAGCCCATTTCAGCTTCCTTACTGCAATTTAAATAAAAAAAAACATACAGTCTGAGAACGCAGGCAGTGTTTTGTCTGAATTTCTAGGTCCCGAAGCCCAGCCGTAGCCTCACAGTGGATTCTGTGATGTCAGCTGTGCCACAGTCTGAGACCCAGTGTCCAGGCAAGGGCAGCCCCACCTCACACGCATGCTCAGCGCCAACAGCACTGCTCCATCTGGCTTCCACTCCTTTCTGGCTTTGCCCCCAAGAGCCATGGCTCAAAGTCAGACTATGGTCTGGGAAGCTCTCCTTCACTATCCCGCTATTCATTTTTTTTTTTTTTTTGCGGTACGCGGGCCACTCACTGTTGTGGCCTCTCCCGTCACGGAACACAGGGTCCGGACGCGCAGGCCCAGCGGCCATGGCTAACGGGCCCAGCCGCTCCACGGCCTGTGGGATCTTCCAGGACTGGGGCACGAACTCATATTCCCTGCATCCTCAGGTGGACTCTCAACCACTGCGCCACCAGGGAATCCACCCCCTATTCTTTTTATAAACGCTTATTCCCCCTGAAGGTCTGTAAACAGAGCCAGAACAGGACTCATGTCCCCTCGGGCTATTCAGTGGACAGAAATAAGGGCGGCAGTATTAGCTAGCAATCAGAACAGCAAGCACTCTCATCTAGACTTAGCCGTTCCCTGCCCAGGTATATACCCTGGAGAAACACACATGGTCTAAGAAACAACTCTGAGAATGTTTAGAGCAAAAATAACTTAACAGCACAACACGGGCAACAGCCCAAATTTCCACCAGCAGAATTCATACAGCAGGATAGGATGAGATTGGAATATTCAATAGTGAAAAATAAATCAGCTACACACATTAGCATAGATCAACTTCTCATGGTTTTTAAAAACATCAAAAGAATGGGATACAGTTCCACTCATGGAACCATTCTGAAACAAGCTCAAACAACGGATTGCATAGGGTCCATGTTTAAAAAGACGGTAGCTAAACCTGAGGGAAAAGTAAACACAAAATGGAGGACAGTTTTCTCTAGGGTGGAAAGGCTAGGTCAAGGAGGTTGACACAAGGCTGTTAGTGCTGCTGGGAATTGTTCTGTCTCTGAAGCAAGATGGTAGGTACACAGGTGTTGTAGTTTTCACATTTTACTAACTCTGAAATCAGGATGGTCCTACAATCACCGTGGCAGTTGTGATGAAGTTATTGGCCAATGCCTTTCTCTTTTAATCACTTGTATTTATGCACAAAAATGATGTCAGAAAGGCTTGGCATCTTTAAAGGACATTTATTTAAGGTAAAGTACAAGAACACTTGTTTGGTTATTAGGAAAAGAAGGAACGATATGCCTATTTTACAGATGAGAACACTGAGGCTCAGAGAAGGTAACCTGCTGCAGTCGCACAATGGGATCTTTGCAGAACAGTGATCCACCAGCCCACTTCTCTATGCAAAGCCCTGTCTGTAGTATGCGAAGGAAGCAAGCAAACAAGCCTGAGCTAGGACCAGCACAAGAACCCGCGGCACCACCATTCTTACCATCATGTTCCAAAACTACAGAGATGAGCATCAATTTTACTAGATTGAGGGGAGGGAGGGGTGGGGGCCGGGAGCCGGTTTTCGAACTTCAGTGAGCTCACAGCTCTTAGCTGGCCTTATCTCGAGAGCATCCAGTCCACCCTTGAGCTGTGTCTGGCTCCCAGGCTTCTACCTCTAGCCTCTGGCATGACCCGGGCTGCGGCCAGAAACAGGCTCCCACCTGGAATTCCAGCGTTCACTCCTGGAACGTCCAGCATCCAGTCCTCCTCCAGCCACTAATTCAACTTTTGAATGCCCTGCTCACAAGGGTTTCTCCACACCAAATCTGCAGGAACTTTTTTCTTCTGGGGCTCCAAAACCAAATCCTTAAACCTCACATGAGGGAGAGTATTTGTTAGGTCAGAGCATCCTTGTTGATTGGACCTCCAGTTTGTGACTTCCACAGACCTCATCACGGGAGGCTGGGGAGAGGTCTCTTCTGTTGGTGGACGGAATGGTGGGCACTTGGTGGGGAGCACTGATGAGAAAGGGAGCCAGCCCAAGACCTACACATATGCACTGTTTCCCCTGGCCAAACAAGGTTCCTGACCCCAGAATTAACCCAGAGTTTCCCAGAAGACTAGGAGCTGCAGGGAGCCGCAATTAATGCTTTACTCTCCACCAGCTTTTCCTTGGACCCAAGGAGGAGAAATTACAAAAAGATCACATCACACTCCTTTGATCTGATGATTTCCACACAGGCAAGTGCAGGGAAACACTAGTCTGAAGGAAGAAAATGCATTAAAAACACGTGCACAGGGACTTCCCTGGTGGCGCAGTGGTTAAGAATCCGCCTGCCGACGCAGGGGACCCGGGTTCGAGCCCTGGTCCAGGAAGATCCCGCATGCCACGGAGCAACTAAGCCCGTGCGCCACAACTACTGAGCCTGTGCTCTAGAGCCCGCGAGCCACAACTACCGAAGCCCGCACGCCTAGAGCCCGTGCTCCCCAACAAGAGAAGCCAAAAATAAATAATAAAATAAATTTACGGGAAAAACAACACGTGCATAGCCCTTAGCTGTTTATAAAGTTCTTGAATGTGTGTGCCCCCTTCTGATTCTCACGTCTTTCCACATTGCGGATAAGCAAGCGGAAGTTCAGAGCATTTGAAGGACTTGCTCAAGGTGGCAGGTGATGGTGCAGAGAGGGAGCTACCTCGGTGCAACAACTTTCAGACAGTGTGCCACCCCGGTCCCGCACAGAGGTACACAGATGGTGGAGGAGACAGGACAGCACGAGTCATGATCACAACTCTGAGTGACAAATACAATGAGAGACGTGTGTTTGGGGACTGGATCTATTCAGAGGAGGGGGTCTGGGGCATGGGAAGGAGTTCTGGGTTAGGGAAGGCTTCACAGGGGAACTGGCACTCACCATCATCCACGTTTACTGAGATTTTATGAAAGGACAGACTAAGGACCGCCACTGCCAACTCTGCCCTATTCGATACAATTAAACCATGAGCTTAAATGGTTCAAATTGATCCCATCGTCTTACATTGCTATAGATTTCATCCAGTAGCTGAATTTGGGGGAGGAAAAGAAAAAGGACCCACACAAAACTTTCCCACTTGAAGACATTTTTATTTTGGTAACGCACCTGAGTCCCTGGCAGGATGGGCCTGTCCTCCGTGGGGGCAATGGGGTGTTTGGGAGAGGATGGGGGCCCTGCCCTGAGGGGGCAGCTGGGGGATGAGGCAAAGGGCTCTGTGACAGTGATAGGTCACAAAGGGCTTTGTGAAAGGGCCTCAGAGGATAAATAGGCTGTGCCAGGGGGTTAGGCTGACAAAGTGGTTACTTCTCTCACTAGGACGGAAGTTCACCACAGCCTCTTGGGGAGATAAAAACCCAGAAGCAGAAGTGAGGTGAGGCGGAGGGGGAGCCTACCGTACCTCTCGACACACTTGAAGAGATTCAGCCTGGGCTCCAGGCACCCTACAGCGTCCCAACTGTGATCATCTGTGCCCCTACCCACACCCCTGCCTCTGGGAGACCCGGAGGCAAACGTGGGGGCCTGTGGGGCGGGCTTGGAAGACCTGCAACGGGGCCGCCTGTGTGACGCAGGAGCATCGCAGCTCGCTCTTCTGCCAGTGAGGCCGAGGGAGGGAAGAGCCAGGGAGCCGCCTTAACTGCGCTGCCTGTCGTGATCAAAGACAGCCATGAGTGGGGACTCTCTGCTCCCATATCACATGGCCCGGAGCAGCACCTGGGTGGACCTGTTCAACACCACCACGGGGAAGCTGCAGCAGCAACTACACAAGGGCGAATACGACCATTTCAAGTATGCGCCGATATTCGAGAGCGACTTCATCCAGGTCACGAAGAGGGGAGAAGCGATTGACGTGCACAACTGGGGCGGCCTGGTGACCATGGGCATCACATCCAGCAGCCCCGTCCTCCCGCTCCCAGACATCATGCTGCTGGCCCAACGGGCCACCGGCTGTGAAAAGCACGCCGAGCGCAGCCAGGCCACCAAGGGCAAGAGCCACAAGGCTGCAAAGACCTTAGAGCTCACCAGGCTCCTTCCCTTGGAGTTCGTGAGGATCTCCACTCACAATCGTGAGAAAGAGCAGCTGCGCGTGAATCTTGCCACTGGCCGCTGCTTCTACCTGAAGCTGTGTCCCCCTCTGGACGTGCGGGAAGACCTCTTCGCCGAGTGGGAACAGCTGATTTACCTCCTGCGACCACCAGTGGACAGTGAAAGCAACACCTATGCCGTTCCCGTCTGGGACATGCCCTGCATGCCTGTGTTCGAGGAGGAGCAGGACGGGAGGAGCCCGGCCGTGGAGGATTTCCAAGGAAAGGGGCATCAGGACCAGGTGAACGTCAGCAGCCTGCACACGTGCCCTGAGGTGGCCGGGGCCACGCCTGCAGCTTTTGCTGGGGGGCACGGAATCCAACTGGACTCCCACAAGCCCGATACCATGCCCGATGTGGCCACTGCGAAAGCAAAACCTACTACAGAGCTCGACAAAGCGTCAGCATCGCAGTCAACGACAAAGGTGGAGACAGCAGGGGTGGCAGGAGGCACCGCAGCGGGTGCTTTGAGCACGGCAGTGATCAAGTCTCCTGCCACTGAAGAGCGGAGCACGGCCGTAGCAGCCACAGCCAGCGACGGGCCCGGAGGAAGCAAAACCAACAGAGCCACTGGGGACACTGCCACAACATCCCTGAGGAGCGGGAAAACGGCCTTGGCAGGTGCTGAGGACAATTCAGAGTATGCTTCCAGCACGTCCACCAGCCTCTCCCCAGGGGCCGGCATGACTGTGGTCGGAGCAGAACCTACCAGCAAGACTGTCAAAGCAAGAGCCGACAAGGACGATGAGGGGACCCTCGTCTCAAGCTTGCCACAGGAAGGCAAAGTGAGCGAACATGATGGCAGCTCACAGAGAGTGTCCCAGGCCCGCAAGGGAAGAAGGGAGAGGAGGGAGCACTGGGGAGAGGACAGAGCTCTGACGAGCCCCAATCTCTGCAGTTCCGTGGAAAGCCACCACAAGGCAGCGGGGAGCAAGACAATCCCCAAAGCAGCTGGCCCGTGCTCAGGCGGCCGCAGAGCCACTAGAGAGGACCAAAAGGCCAAAGGCCACGGCAGCCCGGGGGGCAGCGAGCAGGGCGCTGCTCCCAAAGGCATCAGCCATGCTCCTATCACCAGTGAGTCCAAGACCTGGCACAAATTGGGCAGGAGCTTATCTCCAGTGCGTTCCGGTCCCACCACCAACATACTCAGCAGGATCAGCTCTTTCTTCAGGAATGTGAGAGCCAGACTTACAAAAAGGACAGTGGCCTCATCACGAAATAAACATGGGAGCATCCTGGCGGAGCCAGTGGAAGGGACCCGAGTGGAGGCCATGACAGAGACAGCAGAGAGTGGCCAGGGCCTGGAAATCACCGGTGTGACATCTGAGACCATGGAGCCAGTGACCGTTGAAGCCCATCAATAGGACGTAGAGCTGGGAGCTGCAAAGGGGACCAGGGCTCTGGGAAATACCCCTGGAGAGCCCATTTCAGCTTCCTTACTGCAATTTAAATAAAAAAACATACAGTCTGAGAACGCAGGCAGTGTTTTGTCTGAATTTCTAGGTCCCGAAGCCCAGCCGTAGCCTCACAGTGGATTCTGTGATGTCAGCTGTGCCACAGTCTGAGACCCAGTGTCCAGGCAAGGGCAGCCCCACCTCACACGCATGCTCAGCGCCAACAGCACTGCTCCATCTGGCTTCCACTCCTTTCTGGCTTTGCCCCCCAGGGCCATGGCTCAAAGTCAGACTATGGTCTGGGAAGCTCTCCTTCACTCTCCCGCTATTCTTTTTTTTTTTTTTTTTTTTTTTTTTTTTTGCCGTACGCAGGCCACTCACTGTTGTGGCCTCTCCCGTCACGGAGCACAGGCTCCGGACGCGCAGGCCCAGCGGCCATGGCTCATGGGCCCAGCCGCTCCGCGGCCTGTGGTATCTTCCAGGACCGGGGCACGAACTCATGTTCCCTGCATCTTCAGGTGGACTCTCAACCACTGCGCCACCAGGGAAACCCCCCCTATTCTTTTTATAAACGCTTATTCCCCCTGAAGGTCTGTAAACAGAGCCAGAACAGGACTCATGTCCCCTCGGGCTATTCAGTGGACAGAAATAAGGGCGGCAGTATTAGCTAGCAATCAGAACAGCAAGCACTCTCATCTAGACTTAGCCGTTCCCTGCCCAGGTATATACCCTGGAGAATCACACATGGTCTAAGAAACAACTCTGAGAATGTTTAGAGCAAAAATAACTTAACAGCACAACACGGGCAACAGCCCAAATTTCCATCAGCAGAATTCATACAGCAGGATAGGATGAGATTGGCATATTCAATAGTGAAAAGTAAATGAGCTACACACATTAGCATAGATCAACTTCTCATGGTTTTTAAAAACATCAGAAGAATGGGATACAGTTCCACTCATGGAACCATTCTGAAACAAGCTTAAACAACGGATTGCATAGGGTCCATGTTTAAAAAAACGGTAGCTAAACCTGAGGGAAGAGTCAACGCAAAATGGAGGACAGTTTTCTCTAGGGTGGAAAGGCTAGGTCAAGGAGGTTGACACAAGGCTGTTAGTGCTGCTGGGAATTGTTCTGTCTCGGAAGCAAGATGGTAGGTACACAGGTGTTGTAGTTTTCACATTTTACTAACTCTGAAATCAGGATGGTCCTACAATCACCGTGGCAGTTGTGATGAAGTTATTGGCCAATGCCTTTCTCTTTTAATCACTTGTATTTATGCACAAAAATGATGTCAGAAAGGCTTGGCATCTTTAAAGGACATTTATTTAAGGTAAAGTACAAGAACACTTGTTTGGTTATTAGGAAAAGAAGGAACGATATGCCTATTTTACAGATGAGAACACTGAGGCTCAGAGAAGGTAACTTGCTGCAGTCGCACAATGGGATCTTTGCAGAACAGTGATCCACCAGCCCACTTCTCTATGCAAAGCCCTGTCTGTAGTATGCGAAGGAAGCAAGCAAACAAGCCTGAGCTAGGACTAGCACAAGAACCCACGGCACCACCATCCTTACCATCATGTTCCAACACTACAGAGATGAGCATCAATTTTACTAGATTGAGGGGAGGGAGGGGTGGGGGCCGGGAGCCGGTTTTCGAACTTCAGTGAGCTCACAGCTCTTAGCTGGCCTTATCTCGAGAGCATCCAGTCCACCCTTGAGCTGTGTCTGGCTCCCAGGCTTCTACCTCTAGCCTCTGGCATGACCCGGGCTGCGGCCAGAAACAGGCTCCCACCTGGAATTCCAGCGTTCACTCCTGGAACGTCCAGCATCCAGTCCTCCTCCAGCCACTAATTCAACTTTTGAATGCCCTGCTCACAAGGGTTTCTCCACACCAAATCTGCAGGAACTTTTTTCTTCTGGGGCTCCAAAACCAAATCCTTAAACCTCACATGAGGGAGAGTATTTGTTCGGTCAGAGCATCCTTGTTGATTGGACCTCCAGTTTGTGACTTCCACAGACCTCATCACGGGAGGCTGGGGAGAGGTCTCTTCTGTTGGTGGACGGAATGGTGGGCACTTGGTGGGGAGCACTGATGAGAAAGGGAGCCAGCCCAAGACCTACACATATGCACTGTTTCCCCTGGCCAAACAAGGTTCCTGACCCCAGAATTAACCCAGAGTTTCCCAGAAGACTAGGAGCTGCAGGGAGCCGCAATTAATGCTTTACTCTCCACCAGCTTTTCCTTGGACCCAAGGAGGAGAAATTACAAAAAGATCACATCACACTCCTTTGATCTGATGATTTCCACACAGGCAAGTGCAGGGAAACACTAGTCTGAAGGAAGAAAATGCATTAAAAACACGTGCACAGGGACTTCCCTGGTGGCGCAGTGGTTAAGAATCCGCCTGCCGACGCAGGGCACCCGGGTTCGAGCCCTGGTCCAGGAAGATCCCGCATGCCACGGAGCAACTAAGCCCGTGCGCCACAACTACTGAGCCTGTGCTCTAGAGCCCGCGAGCCACAACTACCGAAGCCCGCACGCCTAGAGCCCGTGCTCCCCAACAAGAGAAGCCAAAAATAAATAATAAAATAAATTTACGGGAAAAACAACACGTGCATAGCCCTTAGCTGTTTATAAAGTTCTTGAATGTGTGTGCCCCCTTCTGATTCTCACGTCTTTCCACATTGCGGATAAGCAAGCGGAAGTTCAGAGCATTTGAAGGACTTGCTCAAGGTGGCAGGTGATGGTGCAGAGAGGGAGCTACCTCGGTGCAACAACTTTCAGACAGTGTGCCACCCCGGTCCCGCACAGAGGTACACAGATGGTGGAGGAGACAGGACAGCACGAGTCATGATCACAACTCTGAGTGACAAATACAATGAGAGACGTGTGTTTGGGGACTGGATCTATTCAGAGGAGGGGGTCTGGGGCATGGGAAGGAGTTCTGGGTTAGGGAAGGCTTCACAGGGGAACTGGCACTCACCATCATCCACGTTTACTGAGATTTTATGAAAGGACAGACTAAGGACCGCCACTGCCAACTCTGCCCTATTCGATACAATTAAACCATGAGCTTAAATGGTTCAAATTGATCCCATCGTCTTACATTGCTATAGATTTCATCCAGTAGCTGAATTTGGGGGAGGAAAAGAAAAAGGACCCACACAAAACTTTCCCACTTGAAGACATTTTTATTTTGGTAACGCACCTGAGTCCCTGGCAGGATGGGCCTGTCCTCCGTGGGGGCAATGGGGTGTTTGGGAGAGGATGGGGGCCCTGCCCTGAGGGGGCAGCTGGGGGATGAGGCAAAGGGCTCTGTGACAGTGATAGGTCACAAAGGGCTTTGTGAAAGGGCCTCAGAGGATAAATAGGCTGTGCCAGGGGGTTAGGCTGACAAAGTGGTTACTTCTCTCACTAGGACGGAAGTTCACCACAGCCTCTTGGGGAGATAAAAACCCAGAAGCAGAAGTGAGGTGAGGCGGAGGGGGAGCCTACCGTACCTCTCGACACACTTGAAGAGATTCAGCCTGGGCTCCAGGCACCCTACAGCGTCCCAACTGTGATCATCTGTGCCCCTACCCACACCCCTGCCTCTGGGAGACCCGGAGGCAAACGTGGGGGCCTGTGGGGCGGGCTTGGAAGACCTGCAACGGGGCCGCCTGTGTGACGCAGGAGCATCGCAGCTCGCTCTTCTGCCAGTGAGGCCGAGGGAGGGAAGAGCCAGGGAGCCGCCTTAACTGCGCTGCCTGTCGTGATCAAAGACAGCCATGAGTGGGGACTCTCTGCTCCCATATCACATGGCCCGGAGCAGCACCTGGGTGGACCTGTTCAACACCACCACGGGGAAGCTGCAGCAGCAACTACACAAGGGCGAATACGACCATTTCAAGTATGCGCCGATATTCGAGAGCGACTTCATCCAGGTCACGAAGAGGGGAGAAGCGATTGACGTGCACAACTGGGGCGGCCTGGTGACCATGGGCATCACATCCACCAGCCCCGTCCTCCCGCTCCCAGACATCATGCTGCTGGCCCAACGGGCCACCGGCTGTGAAAAGCACGCCGAGCGCAGCCAGGCCACCAAGGGCAAGAGCCACAAGGCTGCAAAGACCTTAGAGCTCACCAGGCTCCTTCCCTTGGAGTTCGTGAGGATCTCCACTCACAATCGTGAGAAAGAGCAGCTGCGCGTGAATCTTGCCACTGGCCGCTGCTTCTACCTGAAGCTGTGTCCCCCTCTGGACGTGCGGGAAGACCTCTTCGCCGAGTGGGAACAGCTGATTTACCTCCTGCGACCACCAGTGGACAGTGAAAGCAACACCTATGCCGTTCCCGTCTGGGACATGCCCTGCATGCCTGTGTTCGAGGAGGAGCAGGACGGGAGGAGCCCGGCCGTGGAGGATTTCCAAGGAAAGGGGCATCAGGACCAGGTGAACGTCAGCAGCCTGCACACGTGCCCTGAGGTGGCCGGGGCCACGCCTGCAGGTTTTGCTGGGGGGCACGGAATCCAACTGGACTCCCACAAGCCCGATACCATGCCCGATGTGGCCACTGCGAAAGCAAAACCTACTACAGAGCTCGACAAAGCGTCAGCATCGCAGTCAACGACAAAGGTGGAGACAGCAGGGGTGGCAGGAGGCACCGCAGCGGGTGCTTTGAGCACGGCAGTGATCAAGTCTCCTGCCACTGAAGAGCGGAGCACGGCCGTAGCAGCCACAGCCAGCGACGGGCCCGGAGGAAGCAAAACCAACAGAGCCACTGGGGACACTGCCACAACATCCCTGAGGAGCGGGAAAACGGCCTTGGCAGGTGCTGAGGACAATTCAGAGTATGCTTCCAGCACGTCCACCAGCCTCTCCCCAGGGGCCGGCATGACTGTGGTCGGAGCAGAACCTACCAGCAAGACTGTCAAAGCAAGAGCCGACAAGGACGATGAGGGGACCCTCGTCTCAAGCTTGCCACAGGAAGGCAAAGTGAGCGAACATGATGGCAGCTCACAGAGAGTGTCCCAGGCCCGCAAGGGAAGAAGGGAGAGGAGGGAGCACTGGGGAGAGGACAGAGCTCTGACGAGCCCCAAGCTCTGCAGTTCCGTGGAAAGCCACCACAAGGCAGCGGGGAGCAAGACAATCCCCAAAGCAGCTGGCCCGTGCTCAGGCGGCCGCAGAGCCACTAGAGAGGACCAAAAGGCCAAAGGCCACGGCAGCCTGGGGGGTAGCGAGCAGGGCACTGCTCCCAAAGGCATCAGCCGTGCTCCTATCACCAGTGAGTCCAAGACCTGGCACAAATCGGGCAGGAGCTTATCTCCAGCACGTTCAGGTCCCACCACCAACATACTCAGCAGGATCAGCTCTTTCTTCAGGAATGTGAGAGCCAGACTTACAAAAAAGACAGTGGCCTCATCACGAAATAAACATGGGAGCATCCTGGCGGAGCCAGTGGAAGGGACCCGAGTGGAGGCCATGACAGAGACAGCAGAGAGTGGCCAGGGCCTGGAAATCACCGGTGTGACATCTGAGACCATGGAGCCAGTGACCGTTGAAGCCCATCAATAGGACCTAGAGCTGGGAGCTGCAAAGGGGACCAGGGCTCTGGGAAATACCCCTGGAGAGCCCTTTTCAGCTTCCTTACTGCAATTTAAATAAAAAAAAACATACAGTCTGAGAACGCAGGCAGTGTTTTGTCTGAATTTCTAGGTCCCGAAGCCCAGCCGTAGCCTCACAGTGGATTCTGTGATGTCAGCTGTGCCACAGTCTGAGACCCAGTGTCCAGGCAAGGGCAGCCCCACCTCACACGCATGCTCAGCGCCAACAGCACTGCTCCATCTGGCTTCCACTCCTTTCTGGCTTTGCCCCCCAGGGCCATGGCTCAAAGTCAGACTATGGTCTGGGAAGCTCTCCTTCACTATCCCGCTATTCTTTTTTTTTTTTTTTTTTTTTGCGGTACGCGGGCCACTCACTGTTGTGGCCTCTCCCGTCACGGAGCACAGGCTCCGGACGCGCAGGCACAGCGGCCATGGCTAACGGGCCCAGCCGCTCCGCGGCCTGTGGGATCTTCCAGGACCGGGGCACGAACTCATATTCCCTGCATCCTCAGGTGGACTCTCAACCACTGCGCCACCAGGGAATCCCTCCCCCTATTCTTTTTATAAACGCTTATTCCCCCTGAAGGTCTGTAAACAGAGCCAGAACAGGACTCATGTCCCCTCGGGCTATTCAGTGGACAGAAATAAGGGCGGCAGTATTAGCTAGCAATCAGAACAGCAAGCACTCTCATCTAGACTTAGCCGTTCCCTGCCCAGGTATATACCCTGGAGAAACACACATGGTCTAAGAAACAACTCTGAGAATGTTTAGAGCAAAAATAACTTAACAGCACAACACGGGCAACAGCCCAAATTTCCATCAGCAGAATTCATACAGCAGGATAGGATGAGATTGGAATATTCAATAGTGAAAAATAAATCAGCTACACACATTAGCATAGATCAACTTCTCATGGTTTTTAAAAACATCAAAAGAATGGGATACAGTTCCACTCATGGAACCATTCTGAAACAAGCTCAAACAACGGATTGCATAGGGTCCATGTTTAAAAAGACGGTAGCTAGACCTGAGGGAAAAGTAAACACAAAATGGAGGACAGTTTTCTCTAGGGTGGAAAGGCTAGGTCAAGGAGGTTGACACAAGGCTGTTAGTGCTGCTGGGAATTGTTCTGTCTCTGAAGCAAGATGGTAGGTACACAGGTGTTGTAGTTTTCACATTTTACTAACTCTGAAATCAGGATGGTCCTACAATCACCGTGGCAGTTGTGATGAAGTTATTGGCCAATGCCTTTCTCTTTTAATCACTTGTATTTATGCACAAAAATGATGTCAGAAAGGCTTGGCATCTTTAAAGGACATTTATTTAAGGTAAAGTACAAGAACACTTGTTTGGTTATTAGGAAAAGAAGGAACGATATGCCTATTTTACAGATGAGAACACTGAGGCTCAGAGAAGGTAACCTGCTGCAGTCGCACAATGGGATCTTTGCAGAACAGTGATCCACCAGCCCACTTCTCTATGCAAAGCCCTGTCTGTAGTATGCGAAGGAAGCAAGCAAACAAGCCTGAGCTAGGACCAGCACAAGAACCCGCGGCACCACCATTCTTACCATCATGTTCCAAAACTACAGAGATGAGCATCAATTTTACTAGATTGAGGGGAGGGAGGGGTGGGGGCCGGGAGCCGGTTTTCGAACTTCAGTGAGCTCACAGCTCTTAGCTGGCCTTATCTCGAGAGCATCCAGTCCACCCTTGAGCTGTGTCTGGCTCCCAGGCTTCTACCTCTAGCCTCTGGCATGACCCGGGCTGCGGCCAGAAACAGGCTCCCACCTGGAATTCCAGCGTTCACTCCTGGAACGTCCAGCATCCAGTCCTCCTCTAGCCACTAATTCAACTTTTGAATGCCCTGCTCACAAGGGTTTCTCCACACCAAATCTGCAGGAACTTTTTTCTTCTGGGGCTCCAAAACCAAATCCTTAAACCTCACATGAGGGAGAGTATTTGTTAGGTCAGAGCATCCTTGTTGATTGGACCTCCAGTTTGTGACTTCCACAGACCTCATCACGGGAGGCTGGGGAGAGGTCTCTTCTGTTGGTGGACGGAATGGTGGGCACTTGGTGGGGAGCACTGATGAGAAAGGGAGCCAGCCCAAGACCTACACATATGCACTGTTTCCCCTGGCCAAACAAGGTTCCTGACCCCAGAATTAACCCAGAGTTTCCCAGAAGACTAGGAGCTGCAGGGAGCCGCAATTAATGCTTTACTCTCCACCAGCTTTTCCTTGGACCCAAGGAGGAGAAATTACAAAAAGATCACATCACACTCCTTTGATCTGATGATTTCCACACAGGCAAGTGCAGGGAAACACTAGTCTGAAGGAAGAAAATGCATTAAAAACACGTGCACAGGGACTTCCCTGGTGGCGCAGTGGTTAAGAATCCGCCTGCCGACGCAGGGGACCTGGGTTCGAGCCCTGGTCCAGGAAGATCCCGCATGCCACGGAGCAACTAAGCCCGTGTGCCACAACTACTGAGCCTGTGCTCTAGAGCCCGGGAGCCACAACTACCGAAGCCCGCACACCTAGAGCCCGTGCTCCCCAACAAGAGAAGCCAAAAATAAATAATAAAATAAATTTACGGGAAAAACAACACGTGCATAGCCCTTAGCTGTTTATAAAGTTCTTGAATGTGTGGGACCCCTTCTGATTCTCACGTCTTTCCACATTGCGGATAAGCAAGCAGAAGTTCAGAGCATTTGAAGGACTTGCTCAAGGTGGCAGGTGATGGTGCAGAGAGGGAGCTACCTCGGTGCAACAACTTTCAGACAGTGTGCCACCCCGGTCCCGCACAGAGGTACACAGATGGTGGAGGAGACAGGAGAGCACGAGTCATGATCACAACTCTGAGTGACAAATGCAATGAGAGACGTGTGTTTGGGGACTGGATCTATTCAGAGGAGGGGGTCTGGGGCATGGGAAGGAGTTCTGGGTTAGGGAAGGCTTCACAGGGGAACTGGCACTCACCATCGTCCACGTTTACTGAGATTTTATGAAAGGACAGACTAAGGACCGCCACTGCCAACTCTGCCCTATTCGATACAATTAAACCATGAGCTTAAATGGTTCAAATTGATCCCATCGTCTTACATTGCTATAGATTTCATCCAGTAGCTGAATTTGGGGGAGGAAAAGAAAAAGGACCCACACAAAACTTTCCCACTTGAAGACATTTTTATTTTGGTAACGCACCTGAGTCCCTGGCAGGATGGGCCTGTCCTCCGCGGGGGCAATGGGGTGTTTGGGAGAGGATGGGGGCCCTGCCCTGAGGGGGCAGCTGGGGGATGAGGCAAAGGGCTCTGTGACAGTGATAGGTCACAAAGGGCTTTGTGAAAGGGCCTCAGAGGATAAATAGGCTGTGCCAGGGGGTTAGGCTGACAAAGTGGTTACTTCTCTCACTAGGACGGAAGTTCACCACAGCCTCTTGGGGAGATAAAAACCCAGAAGCAGAAGTGAGGTGAGGCGGAGGGGGAGCCTACCGTACCTCTCGACACACTTGAAGAGATTCAGCCTGGGCTCCAGGCACCCTACAGCATCCCAACTCTGATCATCTGTGCCCCCACCCACACCCCTGCCTCTGGGAGACCCGGAGGCAAACGTGGGGGCCTGTGGGGCGGGCTTGGAAGACCTGCAACGGGGCCGCTTGTGTGACGCAGGAGCATCGCAGCTCGCTCTTCTGCCAGTGAGGCCGAGGGAGGGAAGAGCCAGGGAGCCGCCTTAACCGCGCTGCCTGTCGTGATCAAAGACAGCCATGAGTGGGGACTCTCTGCTCCCGTATCACACGGCCCGGAGCAGCACCTGGGTGGACCTGTTCAACACCACCACGGGGAAGCTGCAGCAGCAACTACACAAGGGCGAATACGACCATTTCAAGTATGCGCCGATATTCGAGAGCGACTTCATCCAGGTCACAAAGAGGGGAGAAGCGATTGACGTGCACAACTGGGGCGGCCTGGTGACCATGGGCATCACATCCACCAGCCCCGTCCTCCCGCTCCCAGACATCATGCTGCTGGCCCAACGGGCCACCGGCTGTGAAAAGCACGCCGAGCGCAGCCAGGCCACCAAGGGCAAGAGCCACAAGGCTGCAAAGACCTTAGAGCTCACCAGGCTCCTTCCCTTGGAGTTCGTGAGGATCTCCACTCACAATCGTGAGAAACAACAGCTGCGCGTGAAGCTTGCCACTGGCCGCTGCTTCTACCTGCAGCTGTGTCCCCCTCTGGACGCGCGGGAAGACCTCTTCGCCGAGTGGGAACAGCTGATTTACCTCCTGCGACCACCAGTGGACAGTGAAAGCAACACCTATGCCGTTCCCGTCTGGGACATGCCCTGCATGCCTGTGTTCGAGGAGGAGCAGGACGGGAGGAGCCCGGCCGTGGAGGATTTCCAAGGAAAGGGGCATCAGGACCAGGTGAACGTCAGCAGCCTGCACACGTGCCCTGAGGTGGCCGGGGCCACGCCTGCAGCTTTTGCTGGGGGGCACGGAATCCAACTGGACTCCCACAAGCCCGATACCATGCCCGATGTGGCCACTGCAAAAGCAAAACCTACTACAGAGCTCGACAAAGCGTCAGCATCGCAGTCAACGACAAAGGTGGAGACAGCAGGGGTGGCAGGAGGCACCGCAGCGGGTGCTTTGAGCACGGCAGTGATCAAGTCTCCTGCCACTGAAGAGCGGAGCATGGCCGTAGCAGCCACAGCCAGCGACGGGCCCGGAGGAAGCAAAACCAACAGAGCCACTGGGGACAATGCCACAACATCCCTGAGGAGCGGGAAAACGGCCTTGGCAGGTGCTGAGAACAATTCAGAGTATGCTTCCAGCACGTCCACCAGCCTCTCCCCAGGGGCCGGCATGACTGTGGTCGGAGCAGAACCTACCAGCAAGACTGTCAAAGCAAGAGCCGACAAGGACGATGAGGGGACCCTCGTCTCAAGCTTGCCACAGGAAGGCAAAGTGAGCGAACAGGATGGCAGCTCACAGAGAGTGTCCCAGGCCCGCAAGGGAAGAAGGGAGAGGAGGGAGCACTGGGGAGAGGACAGAGCTCTGACGAGCCCCAAGCTCTGCAGTTCCGTGGAAAGCCACCACAAGGCAGCGGGGAGCAAGACAATCCCCAAAGCAGCTGGCCCGTGCTCAGGCGGCCGCAGAGCCACTAGAGAGGACCAAAAGGCCAAAGGCCACGGCAGCCCGGGGGGCAGCGTGCAGGGCACTGCTCCCAAAGGCATCAGCCGTGCTCCTATCACCAGTGAGTCCAAGACCTCGCACAAATCGGGCAGGAGCTTATCTCCAGCGCGTTCAGGTCCCACCACCAACATACTCAGCAGGATAAGCTCTTTCTTCAGGAATGTGAGAGCCAGACTTACAAAAAAGACAGTGGCCTCATCACGAAATAAACATGGGGGCATCCTGGCGGAGCCAGTGGAAGGGACCCGAGTGGAGGCCATGACAGAGACAGCAGAGAGTGGCCAGGGCCTGGAAATCACCGGTGTGACATCTGAGACCATGGAGCCAGTGACCGTTGAAGCCCATCAATAGGACCTAGAGCTGGGAGCTGCAGAGGGGACCAGGGCTCTGGGAAATACCCCTGGAGAGCCCATTTCAGCTTCCTTACTGCAATTTAAATAAAAAAAAACATACAGTCTGAGAACGCAGGCAGTGTTTTGTCTGAATTTCTAGGTCCCGAAGCCCAGCCGTAGCCTCACAGTGGATTCTGTGATGTCAGCTGTGCCACAGTCTGAGACCCAGTGTCCAGGCAAGGGCAGCCCCACCTCACACGCATGCTCAGCGCCAACAGCACTGCTCCATCTGGCTTCCACTCCTTTCTGGCTTTGCCCCCCAGGGCCATGGCTCAAAGTCAGACTATGGTCTGGGAAGCTCTCCTTCACTATTCCGCTATTCATTTTTTTTTTTTTTTTGCGGTACGCGGGCCACTCACTGTTGTGGCCTCTCCCGTCACGGAGCACAGGGTCCGGACGCGCAGGCCCAGCGGCCATGGCTAACGGGCCCAGCCGCTCCGCGGCCTGTGGGATCTTCCAGGACCGGGGCACGAACTCATATTCCCTGCATCCTCAGGTGGACTCTCAACCACTGCGCCACCAGGGAATCCCCCCCCTATTCTTTTTATAAACGCTTATTCCCCCTGAAGGTCTGTAAACAGAGCCAGAACAGGACTCATGTCCCCTCGGGCTATTCAGTGGACAGAAATAAGGGCGGCAGTATTAGCTAGCAATCAGAACAGCAAGCACTCTCATCTAGACTTAGCCGTTCCCTGCCCAGGTATATACCCTGGAGAAACACACATGGTCTAAGAAACAACTCTGAGAATGTTTAGAGCAAAAATAACTTAACAGCACAACACGGGCAACAGCCCAAATTTCCATCAGCAGAATTCATACAGCAGGATAGGATGAGATTGGAATATTCAATAGTGAAAAATAAATCAGCTACACACATTAGCATAGATCAACTTCTCATGGTTTTTAAAAACATCAAAAGAATGGGATACAGTTCCACTCATGGAACCATTCTGAAACAAGCTCAAACAACGGATTGCATAGGGTCCATGTTTAAAAAGACGGTAGCTAAACCTGAGGGAAAAGTAAACACAAAATGGAGGACAGTTTTCTCTAGGGTGGAAAGGCTAGGTCAAGGAGGTTGACACAAGGCTGTTAGTGCTGCTGGGAATTGTTCTGTCTCTGAAGCAAGATGGTAGGTACACAGGTGTTGTAGTTTTCACATTTTACTAACTCTGAAATCAGGATGGTCCTACAATCACCGTGGCAGTTGTGATGAAGTTATTGGCCAATGCCTTTCTCTTTTAATCACTTGTATTTATGCACAAAAATGATGTCAGAAAGGCTTGGCATCTTTAAAGGACATTTATTTAAGGTAAAGTACAAGAACACTTGTTTGGTTATTAGGAAAAGAAGGAACGATATGCCTATTTTACAGATGAGAACACTGAGGCTCAGAGAAGGTAACCTGCTGCAGTCGCACAATGGGATCTTTGCAGAACAGTGATCCACCAGCCCACTTCTCTATGCAAAGCCCTGTCTGTAGTATGCGAAGGAAGCAAGCAAACAAGCCTGAGCTAGGACCAGCACAAGAACCCGCGGCACCACCATTCTTACCATCATGTTCCAACACTACAGAGATGAGCATCAATTTTACTAGATTGAGGGGAGGGAGGGGTGGGGGCCGGGAGCCGGTTTTCGAACTTCAGTGAGCTCACAGCTCTTAGCTGGCCTTATCTCGAGAGCATCCAGTCCACCCTTGAGCTGTGTCTGGCTCCCAGGCTTCTACCTCTAGCCTCTGGCATGACCCGGGCTGCGGCCAGAAACAGGCTCCCACCTGGAATTCCAGCGTTCACTCCTGGAACGTCCAGCATCCAGTCCTCCTCCAGCCACTAATTCAACTTTTGAATGCCCTGCTCACAAGGGTTTCTCCACACCAAATCTGCAGGAACTTTTTTCTTCTGGGGCTCCAAAACCAAATCCTTAAACCTCACATGAGGGAGAGTATTTGTTAGGTCAGAGCATCCTTGTTGATTGGACCTCCAGTTTGTGACTTCCACAGACCTCATCACGGGAGGCTGGGGAGAGGTCTCTTCTGTTGGTGGACGGAATGGTGGGCACTTGGTGGGGAGCACTGATGAGAAAGGGAGCCAGCCCAAGACCTACACATATGCACTGTTTCCCCTGGCCAAACAAGGTTCCTGACCCCAGAATTAACCCAGAGTTTCCCAGAAGACTAGGAGCTGCAGGGAGCCGCAATTAATGCTTTACTCTCCACCAGCTTTTCCTTGGACCCAAGGAGGAGAAATTACAAAAAGATCACATCACACTCCTTTGATCTGATGATTTCCACACAGGCAAGTGCAGGGAAACACTAGTCTGAAGGAAGAAAATGCATTAAAAACACGTGCACAGGGACTTCCCTGGTGGCGCAGTGGTTAAGAATCCGCCTGCCGACGCAGGGGACCCGGGTTCGAGCCCTGGTCCAGGAAGATCCCGCATGCCACGGAGCAACTAAGCCCGTGCGCCACAACTACTGAGCCTGTGCTCTAGAGCCCGCGAGCCACAACTACCGAAGCCCGCACGCCTAGAGCCCGTGCTCCCCAACAAGAGAAGCCAAAAATAAATAATAAAATAAATTTACGGGAAAAACAACACGTGCATAGCCCTTAGCTGTTTATAAAGTTCTTGAATGTGTGTGCCCCCTTCCGATTCTCACGTCTTTCCACTTTGCGGATAAGCAAGCGGAAGTTCAGAGCATTTGAAGGACTTGCTCAAGGTGGCAGGTGATGGTGCAGAGAGGGAGCTACCTCGGTGCAACAACTTTCAGACAGTGTGCCACCCCGGTCCCGCACAGAGGTACACAGATGGTGGAGGAGACAGGAGAGCACGAGTCATGATCACAACTGTGAGTGACAAATGCAATGAGAGACGTGTGTTTGGGGACTGGATCTATTCAGAGGAGGGGGTCTGGGGCATGGGAAGGAGTTCTGGGTTAGGGAAGGCTTCACAGGGGAACTGGCACTCACCATCGTCCACGTTTACTGAGATTTTATGAAAGGACAGACTAAGGACCGCCACTGCCAACTCTGCCCTATTCGATACAATTAAACCATGAGCTTAAATGGTTCAAATTGATCCCATCGTCTTACATTGCTATAGATTTCATCCAGTAGCTGAATTTGGGGGAGGAAAAGAAAAAGGACCCACACAAAACTTTCCCACTTGAAGACATTTTTATTTTGGTAACGCACCTGAGTCCCTGGCAGGATGGGCCTGTCCTCCGCGGGGGCAATGGGGTGTTTGGGATAGGATGGGGGCCCTGCCCTGAGGGGGCAGCTGGGGGATGAGGCAAAGGGCTCTGTGACAGTGATAGGTCACAAAGGGCTTTGTGAAAGGGCCTCAGAGGATAAATAGGCTGTGCCAGGGGGTTAGGCTGACAAAGTGGTTACTTCTCTCACTAGGACGGAAGTTCACCACAGCCTCTTGGGGAGATAAAAACCCAGAAGCAGAAGTGAGGTGAGGCGGAGGGGGAGCCTACCGTACCTCTCGACACACTTGAAGAGATTCAGCCTGGGCTCCAGGCACCCTACAGCATCCCAACTCTGATCATCTGTGCCCCCACCCACACCCCTGCCTCTGGGAGACCCGGAGGCAAACGTGGGGGCCTGTGGGGCGGGCTTGGAAGACCTGCAACGGGGCCGCTTGTGTGACGCAGGAGCATCGCAGCTCGCTCTTCTGCCAGTGAGGCCGAGGGAGGGAAGAGCCAGGGAGCCGCCTTAACCGCGCTGCCTGTCGTGATCAAAGACAGCCATGAGTGGGGACTCTCTGCTCCCGTATCACACGGCCCGGAGCAGCACCTGGGTGGACCTGTTCAACACCACCACGGGGAAGCTGCAGCAGCAACTACACAAGGGCGAATACGACCATTTCAAGTATGCGCCGATATTCGAGAGCGACTTCATCCAGGTCACGAAGAGGGGAGAAGCGATTGACGTGCACAACTGGGGCGGCCTGGTGACCATGGGCATCACATCCACCAGCCCCGTCCTCCCGCTCCCAGACATCATGCTGCTGGCCCAACGGGCCACCGGCTGTGAAAAGCACGCCGAGCGCAGCCAGGCCACCAAGGGCAAGAGCCACAAGGCTGCAAAGACCTTAGAGCTCACCAGGCTCCTTCCCTTGGAGTTCGTGAGGATCTCCACTCACAATCGTGAGAAACAACAGCTGCGCGTGAAGCTTGCCACTGGCCGCTGCTTCTACCTGCAGCTGTGTCACCCTCTGGACGCGCGGGAAGACCTCTTCGCCGAGTGGGAACAGCTGATTTACCTCCTGCGACCACCAGTGGACAGTGAAAGCAACACCTATGCCGTTCCCGTCTGGGACATGCCCTGCATGCCTGTGTTCGAGGAGGAGCAGGACGGGAGGAGCCCGGCCGTGGAGGATTTCCAAGGAAAGGGGCATCAGGACCAGGTGAACGTCAGCAGCCTGCACACGTGCCCTGAGGTGGCCGGGGCCACGCCTGCAGCTTTTGCTGGGGGGCACGGAATCCAACTGGACTCCCACAAGCCCGATACCATGCCCGATGTGGCCACTGCGGAAGCAAAACCTACTACAGAGCTCGACAAAGCGTCAGCATCGCAGTCAACGACAAAGGTGGAGACAGCAGGGGTGGCAGGAGGGACCGCAGCGGGTGCTTTGAGCACGGCAGTGATCAAGTCTCCTGCCACTGAAGAGCGGAGCACGGCCGTAGCAGCCACAGCCAGCGACGGGCCCGGAGGAAGCAAAACCAACAGAGCCACTGGGGACACTGCCACAACATCCCTGAGGAGCGGGAAAACGGCCTTGGCAGGTGCTGAGAACAATTCAGAGTATGCTTCCAGCACGTCCACCAGCCTCTCCCCAGGGGCCGGCATGACTGTGGTCGGAGCAGAACCTACCAGCAAGACTGTCAAAGCAAGAGCCGACAAGGACGATGAGGGGACCCTCGTCTCAAGCTTGCCACAGGAAGGCAAAGTGAGCGAACAGGATGGCAGCTCACA
This sequence comes from Mesoplodon mirus, assembly GCF_964341445.2. Taxonomy (NCBI): domain Eukaryota; kingdom Metazoa; phylum Chordata; class Mammalia; order Artiodactyla; family Ziphiidae; genus Mesoplodon; species Mesoplodon mirus. The sequence continues at coordinate 655,037 of NW_028295808.1, read as the reverse complement.
GAGAGTGTCCCAGGCCCGCAAGGGAAGAAGGGAGAGGAGGGAGCACTGGGGAGAGGACAGAGCTCTGACGAGCCCCAAGCTCTGCAGTTCCGTGGAAAGCCACCACAAGGCAGCGGGGAGCAAGACAATCCCCAAAGCAGCTGGCCCGTGCTCAGGCGGCCGCAGAGCCACTAGAGAGGACCAAAAGGCCAAAGGCCACGGCAGCCCGGGGGGCAGCGTGCAGGGCACTGCTCCCAAAGGCATCAGCCGTGCTCCTATCACCAGTGAGTCCAAGACCTCGCACAAATCGGGCAGGAGCTTATCTCCAGTGCGTTCAGGTCCCACCACCAACATACTCAGCAGGATCAGCTCTTTCTTCAGGAATGTGAGAGCCAGACTTACAAAAAAGACAGTGGCCTCATCACGAAATAAACATGGGAGCATCCTGGCGGAGCCAGTGGAAGGGACCCGAGTGGAGGCCATGACAGAGACAGCAGAGAGTGGCCAGGGCCTGGAAATCACCGGTGTGACATCTGAGACCATGGAGCCAGTGACCGTTGAAGCCCATCAATAGGACCTAGAGCTGGGAGCTGCAAAGGGGACCAGGGCTCTGGGAAATACCCCTGGAGAGCCCATTTCAGCTTCCTTACTGCAATTTAAATAAAAAAAAACATACAGTCTGAGAACGCAGGCAGTGTTTTGTCTGAATTTCTAGGTCCCGAAGCCCAGCCGTAGCCTCACAGTGGATTCTGTGATGTCAGCTGTGCCACAGTCTGAGACCCAGTGTCCAGGCAAGGGCAGCCCCACCTCACACGCATGCTCAGCGCCAACAGCACTGCTCCATCTGGCTTCCACTCCTTTCTGGCTTTGCCCCCCAGAGCCATGGCTCAAAGTCAGACTATGGTCTGGGAAGCTCTCCTTCACTATCCCGCTATTCATTTTTTTTTTTTTTTTGCGGTACGCGGGCCACTCACTGTTGTGGCCTCTCCCGTCACGGAGCACAGGGTCCGGACGCGCAGGCCCAGCGGCCATGGCTAACGGGCCCAGCCGCTCCACGGCCTGTGGGATCTTCCAGGACCGGGGCACGAACTCATATTCCCTGCATCCTCAGGTGGACTCTCAACCACTGCGCCACCAGGGAATCCACCCCCTATTCTTTTTATAAACGCTTATTCCCCCTGAAGGTCTGTAAACAGAGCCAGAACAGGACTCATGTCCCCTCGGGCTATTCAGTGGACAGAAATAAGGGCGGCAGTATTAGCTAGCAATCAGAACAGCAAGCACTCTCATCTAGACTTAGCCGTTCCCTGCCCAGGTATATACCCTGGAGAAACACACATGGTCTAAGAAACAACTCTGAGAATGTTTAGAGCAAAAATAACTTAACAGCACAACACGGGCAACAGCCCAAATTTCCATCAGCAGAATTCATACAGCAGGATAGGATGAGATTGGAATATTCAATAGTGAAAAATAAATCAGCTACACACATTAGCATAGATCAACTTCTCATGGTTTTTAAAAACATCAAAAGAATGGGATACAGTTCCACTCATGGAACCATTCTGAAACAAGCTCAAACAACGGATTGCATAGGGTCCATGTTTAAAAAGACGGTAGCTAAACCTGAGGGAAAAGTAAACACAAAATGGAGGACAGTTTTCTCTAGGGTGGAAAGGCTAGGTCAAGGAGGTTGACACAAGGCTGTTAGTGCTGCTGGGAATTGTTCTGTCTCTGAAGCAAGATGGTAGGTACACAGGTGTTGTAGTTTTCACATTTTACTAACTCTGAAATCAGGATGGTCCTACAATCACCGTGGCAGTTGTGATGAAGTTATTGGCCAATGCCTTTCTCTTTTAATCACTTGTATTTATGCACAAAAATGATGTCAGAAAGGCTTGGCATCTTTAAAGGACATTTATTTAAGGTAAAGTACAAGAACACTTGTTTGGTTATTAGGAAAAGAAGGAACGATATGCCTATTTTACAGATGAGAACACTGAGGCTCAGAGAAGGTAACCTGCTGCAGTCGCACAATGGGATCTTTGCAGAACAGTGATCCACCAGCCCACTTCTCTATGCAAAGCCCTGTCTGTAGTATGCGAAGGAAGCAAGCAAACAAGCCTGAGCTAGGACCAGCACAAGAACCCGCGGCACCACCATTCTTACCATCATGTTCCAACACTACAGAGATGAGCATCAATTTTACTAGATTGAGGGGAGGGAGGGGTGGGGGCCGGGAGCCGGTTTTCGAACTTCAGTGAGCTCACAGCTCTTAGCTGGCCTTATCTCGAGAGCATCCAGTCCACCCTTGAGCTGTGTCTGGCTCCCAGGCTTCTACCTCTAGCCTCTGGCATGACCCGGGCTGCGGCCAGAAACAGGCTCCCACCTGGAATTCCAGCGTTCACTCCTGGAACGTCCAGCATCCAGTCCTCCTCCAGCCACTAATTCAACTTTTGAATGCCCTGCTCACAAGGGTTTCTCCACACCAAATCTGCAGGAACTTTTTTCTTCTGGGGCTCCAAAACCAAATCCTTAAACCTCACATGAGGGAGAGTATTTGTTAGGTCAGAGCATCCTTGTTGATTGGACCTCCAGTTTGTGACTTCCACAGACCTCATCACGGGAGGCTGGGGAGAGGTCTCTTCTGTTGGTGGACGGAATGGTGGGCACTTGGTGGGGAGCACTGATGAGAAAGGGAGCCAGCCCAAGACCTACACATATGCACTGTTTCCCCTGGCCAAACAAGGTTCCTGACCCCAGAATTAACCCAGAGTTTCCCAGAAGACTAGGAGCTGCAGGGAGCCGCAATTAATGCTTTACTCTCCACCAGCTTTTCCTTGGACCCAAGGAGGAGAAATTACAAAAAGATCACATCACACTCCTTTGATCTGATGATTTCCACACAGGCAAGTGCAGGGAAACACTAGTCTGAAGGAAGAAAATGCATTAAAAACACGTGCACAGGGACTTCCCTGGTGGCGCAGTGGTTAAGAATCCGCCTGCCGACGCAGGGGACCCGGGTTCGAGCCCTGGTCCAGGAAGATCCCGCATGCCACGGAGCAACTAAGCCCGTGCGCCACAACTACTGAGCCTGTGCTCTAGAGCCCGCGAGCCACAACTACCGAAGCCCGCACGCCTAGAGCCCATGCTCCCCAACAAGAGAAGCCAAAAATAAATAATAAAATAAATTTACGGGAAAAACAACACGTGCATAGCCCTTAGCTGTTTATAAAGTTCTTGAATGTGTGTGCCCCCTTCCGATTCTCACGTCTTTCCACTTTGCGGATAAGCAAGCGGAAGTTCAGAGCATTTGAAGGACTTGCTCAAGGTGGCAGGTGATGGTGCAGAGAGGGAGCTACCTCGGTGCAACAACTTTCAGACAGTGTGCCACCCCGGTCCCGCACAGAGGTACACAGATGGTGGAGGAGACAGGACAGCACGAGTCATGATCACAACTCTGAGTGACAAATACAATGAGAGACGTGTGTTTGGGGACTGGATCTATTCAGAGGAGGGGGTCTGGGGCATGGGAAGGAGTTCTGGGTTAGGGAAGGCTTCACAGGGGAACTGGCACTCACCATCGTCCACGTTTACTGAGATTTTATGAAAGGACAGACTAAGGACCGCCACTGCCAACTCTGCCCTATTCGATACAATTAAACCATGAGCTTAAATGGTTCAAATTGATCCCATCGTCTTACATTGCTATAGATTTCATCCAGTAGCTGAATTTGGGGGAGGAAAAGAAAAAGGACCCACACAAAACTTTCCCACTTGAAGACATTTTTATTTTGGTAACGCACCTGAGTCCCTGGCAGGATGGGCCTGTCCTCCGCGGGGGCAATGGGGTGTTTGGGAGAGGATGGGGGCCCTGCCCTGAGGGGGCAGCTGGGGGATGAGGCAAAGGGCTCTGTGACAGTGATAGGTCACAAAGGGCTTTGTGACACTGATAGGTCACAAAGGGCATCAGAGGATAAATAGGCTGTGCCAGGGGGTTAGGCTGACAAAGTGGTTACTTCTCTCACTAGGACGGAAGTTCACCACAGCCTCTTGGGGAGATAAAAACCCAGAAGCAGAAGTGAGGTGAGGCGGAGGGGGAGCCTACCGTACCTCTCGACACACTTGAAGAGATTCAGCCTGGGCTCCATGCACACTACAGGGTCCCAACTGTGATAATCTGTGCCCCTACCCACACCCCTGTCTCTGGGAGACCCGGATTCAAACGCGGGGGCCTGTGGGGCGGGCTTGGAAGACCTGCCACAGGGCCGCGTGTGTGACGCAGGAGCATCGCAGCTCGCTCTTCTGCCAATGAGGCCGAGGGAGGGAAGAGCCAGGGAGCCGCCTTAACCGCGCTGCCTGTCGTGATCAAAGACAGCCATGAGTGGGGACTCTCTGCTCCCGTATCACACGGCCCGGAGCAGCACCTGGGTGGACCTGTTCAACACCACCACGGGGAAGCTGCAGCAGCAACTGCACAAGGGCGAATACGACCATTTCAAGTACGTGCCGATATTCGAGAGCGACTTCATCCAGGTCACGAAGAGGGGAGAAGCGATTGACGTGCACAACTGGGGCGGCCTGGTGACCATGGGCATCACATCCACCAGCCCCGTCCTCCCGCTCCCAGACATCATGCTGCTGGCCCAACGGGCCAACGGCTGTGAAAAGCATGCCGAGCGCAGCCAGGCCACCAAGGGCAAGAGCCACAATGCTGCAAAGACCTTAGAGCTCACCAGGCTCCTTCCCTTGGAGTTCGTGAGGATCTCCACTCACAATCGTGAGAAACAACAGCTGCGCGTGAAGCTTGCCACTGGCCGCTGCTTCTACCTGCAGCTGTGTCCCCATCTGGACGCGCGGGAAGACCTCTTCGCCGAGTGGGAACAGCTGATTTACCTCCTGCGACCACCAGTGGACAGTGAAAGCAACACCTATGCCGTTCCCGTCTGGGACATGCCCTGCATGCCTGTGTTCGAGGAGGAGCAGGACGGGAGGAGCCCGGCCGTGGAGGATTTCCAAGGAAAGGGGCATCAGGACCAGGTGAACGTCAGCAGCCTGCACACGTGCCCTGAGGTGCCCGGGGCCACGCCTGCAGCTTTTGCTGGGGGGCACAGTATCCAACTGGACTCCCACAAGCCCGATACCATGCCCGATGTGGCCACTGCAAAAGCAAAACCTACTACAGGGCTCGACAAAGCGTCAGCATCGCAGTCAACGAGAAAGGTGGAGACAGCAGGGGTGGCAGGAGGCACCGCAGCGGGTGCTTTGAGCACGGCAGTGATCAAGTCTCCTGCCGCTGAAGAGCGGAGCACGGCCATAGCAGCCATAGCCTGCGACGGGCCCGGAGGAAGCAAAACCAACAGAGCCACTGGGGACACTGCCACAACATCCCTGAGGAGCGGGAAAACGGCCTTGGCAGGTGCTGAGAACAATTCAGAGTATGCGTCCAGCACGTCCACCAGCCTCTCCCCAGGGGCCGGCATGACTGTGGTCGGAGCAGAACCTACCAGCAAGACTGTCAAAGCAAGAGCCGACAAGGACGATGAGGGGACCCTCGTCTCAAGCTTGCCACAGGAAGGCAAAGTGAGCGAACAGGATGGCAGCTCACAGAGAGTGTCCCAGGCCCGCAAGGGAAGAAGGGAGAGGAGGGAGCACTGGGGAGAGGACAGAGCTCTGACGAGCCCCAAGCTCTGCAGTTCCGTGGAAAGCCACCACAAGGCAGCGGGGAGCAAGACAATCCCCAAAGCAGCTGGCCCGTGCTCAGGCGGCCGCAGAGCCACTAGAGAGGACCAAAAGGCCAAAGGCCACGGCAGCCCGGGGGGCAGCGAGCAGGGCGCTGCTCCCAAAGGCATCAGCCGTGCTCCTATCACCAGTGAGTCCAAGACCTCACACAAATCGGGCAGGAGCTTATCTCCAGTGCGTTCAGGTCCCACCACCAACATACTCAGCAGGATCAGCTCTTTCTTCAGGAATGTGAGAGCCAGACTTACAAAAAAGACAGTGGCCTCATCACGAAATAAACATGGGAGCATCCTGGCGGAGCCAGTGGAAGGGACCCGAGTGGAGGCCATGACAGAGGCAGCAGAGAGTGGCCAGGGCCTGGAAATCACCGGTGTGACATCTGAGACCATGGAGCCAGTGACCGTTGAAGCCCATCAATAGGACCTAGAGCTGGGAGCTGCAAAGAGGACCAGGGCTCTGGGAAATACCCCTGGAGAGCCCATTTCAGCTTCCTTACTGCAATTTAAATAAAAAAACATACAGTCTGAGAACGCATGCAGTGTTTTGTCTGAATTTCTAGGTCCCGAAGCCCAGCCGTAGCCTCACAGTGGATTCTGTGATGTCAGCTGTGCCACAGTCTGAGACCCAGTGTCCAGGCAAGGGCAGCCCCACCTCACACGCATGCTCAGCGCCAACAGCACTGCTCCATCTGGCTTCCACTCCTTTCTGGCTTTGCACCCCAGGGCCATGGCTCAAAGTCAGACTATTGTCTTGGAAGCTCTCCTTCACTATCCCACTATTCTTTTTTTTTCTTTTTGTGGTACGCGGGCCACTCACTGTTGTGGCCTCTCCCGTCACGGAGCACAGGCTCCGGACACGCAGGCCCAGCGGCCATGGCTCACGGGCCCAGCCGCTCCGCAGCCTGTGGGATCATCCAGGACCGGGGCACGAACTCATGTTCCCTGCATCCTCAGGTGGACTCTCAACCACTGCGCCAGCAGGGAATCCCCCCCCACTATTCTTTTTATAAACGCTTATTCCCCCTGAAGGTCTGTAAACAGAGCCAGAACAGGACTCATGTCCCCTCGGGCTATTCAGTGGACAGAAATAAGGGTGGCGGTATTAGCTAACAATCAGAACAGCAAGCACTCTCATCTAGACTTAGCCGTTCTCTGCCCAGGTATATACCCTGGAGAATCACACATGGTCTAAGAAACAACTCTGAGAATGTTTAGAGCAAAAATAACTTAACAGCACAACACGGGCAACAGCCCAAATTTCCATCAGCAGAATTCATACAGCAGGATAGGATGAGATTGGAATATTCAATAGTGAAAAATAAATGAGCTACACACATTAGCATAGATCAACTTCTCATGGTTTTTAAAAACATCAAAAGAATGGGATACAGTTCCACTCATGGAACAATTCTGAAACAAGCTCAAACAACGGATTGCATAGGGTCCATGTTTAAAAAGACGGTAGCTAAACCTGAGGGAAGAGTAAACACAAAATGGAGGACAGTTTTCTCTAGGGTGGAAAGGCTAAGTCAAGGAGGTTGACACAAGGCTGTTAGTGCTGCTGGGAATTGTTCTGTCTCTGAAGCAAGATGGTAGGTACACAGGTGTTGTAGTTTTCACATTTTACTAACTCTGAAATCAGGATGGTCCTACAATCACCGTGGCAGTTGTGATGAAGTTATTGGCCAATGCCTTTCTCTTTTAATCACTTGTATTTATGCACAAAAATGATGTCAGAAAGGCTTGGCATCTTTAAAGGACATTTATTTAAGGTAAAGTACAAGAACACTTGTTTGGTTATTAGGAAAAGAAGGAACGATATGCCCATTTTACAGATGAGAACACTGAGGCTCAGAGAAGGTAACCTGCTGCAGTCGCACAATGGGATCTTTGCAGAACAGTGATCCACCAGCCCACTTCTCTATGCAAAGCCCTGTCTGTTGTATGCGAAGGAAGCAAGCAAACAAGCCTGAGCTAGGACCAGCACAAGAACCCGTGGCACCACCATCCTTACCATCATGTTCCAACACTACAGAGATGAGCATCAATTTTACCAGATTGAGGGGAGGGAGGGGTGGGGGCCGGGAGCCGGTTTTCGAACTTCAGTGAGCTCACAGCTCTTAGCTGGCCTTATCTCGAGAGCATCCAGTCCACCCTTGAGCTGTGTCTGGCTCCCAGGCTTCTACCTCTAGCCTCTGGCATGACCCGGGCTGCGGCCAGAAACAGGCTCCCACCTGGAATTCCAGCGTTCACTCCTGGAACGTCCAGCATCCAGTCCTCCTCCAGCCACTAATTCAACTTTTGAATGCCCTGCTCACAAGGGTTTCTCCACACCAAATCTGCAGGAACTTTTTTCTTCTGGGGCTCCAAAACCAAATCCTTAAACCTCACATGAGGGAGAGTATTTGTTAGGTCAGAGCATCCTTGTTGATTGGACCTCCAGTTTGTGACTTCCACAGACCTCATCACGGGAGGCTGGGGAGAGGTCTCTTCGGTTGGTGGACGGAATGGTGGGCACTTGGTGGGGAGCACTGATGAGAAAGGGAGCCAGCCCAAGACCTACACATATGCACTGTTTCCCCTGGCCAAACAAGGTTCCTGACCCCAGAATTAACCCAGAGTTTCCCAGAAGACTAGGAGCTGCAGGGAGCCGCAATTAATGCTTTACTTTCCACCAGCTTTTCCTTGGACCCAAGGAGGAGAAATTACAAAAAGATCACATCACACTCCTTTGATCTGATGATTTCCACACAGGCAAGTGCAGGGAAACACTAGTCTGAAGGAAGAAAATGCATTAAAAACACGTGCACAGGGACTTCACTGGTGGCGCAGTGGTTAAGAATCCGCCTGCCGACGCAGGGGACCCGGGTTCGAGCCCTGGTCCAGGAAGATCCCACATGCCACGGAGCAACTAAGCCCGTGCGCCACAACTACTGAGCCTGTGCTCTAGAGCCCGCGAGCCACAACTACCGAAGCCCGCACGCCTAGAGCCCGTGCTCCCCAACAAGAGAAGCCAAAAATAAATAATAAAATAAATTTACGGGAAAAACAACACGTGCATAGCCCTTAGCTGTTTATAAAGTTCTTGAATGTGTGTGCCCCCTTCCGATTCTCACGTCTTTCCACTTTGCGGATAAGCAAGCAGAAATTCAGAGCATTTGAAGGACTTGCTCAAGGTGGCAGGTGATGGTGCAGAGAGGGAGCTACCTCGGTGCAACAACTTTCAGACAGTGTGCCACCCCGGTCCCGCACAGAGGTACACAGATGGTGGAGGAGACAGGACAGCACGAGTCATGATCACAACTGTGAGTGACAAATACAATGAGAGACGTGTGTTTGGGGACTGGATCTATTCAGAGGAGGGGGTCTGGGGCATGGGAAGGAGTTCTGGGTTAGGGAAGGCTTCACAGGGGAACTGGCACTCACCATCGTCCACGTTTACTGAGATTTTATGAAAGGACAGACTAAGGACTGCCACTGCCAACTCTGCCCTATTCGATACAATTAAACCATGAGCTTAAATGGTTCAAATTGATCCCATCGTCTTACATTGCTATAGATTTCATCCAGTAGCTGAATTTGGGGGAGGAAAAGAAAAAGGACCCACACAAAACTTTCCCACTTGAAGACATTTTTATTTTGGTAACGCACCAGAGTCCCTGGCAGGATGGGCCTGTCCTCCGCGGGGGCAATGGGGTGTTTGGGAGAGGATGGGGGCCCTGAGCTGAGGGGGCAGCTTGGGGATGAGGCAAAGGGCTCTGTGACAGTGATAGGTCACAAAGGGCTTTGTGACACTGATAGGTCACAAAGGGCATCAGAGGATAAATAGGCTGTGCCAGGGTGTTAGGCTGACAAAGTGGTTACTTCTCTCACTAGGACGGAAGTTCACCACAGCCTCTTGGGGAGATAAAAACCCAGAAGCAGAAGTGAGGTGAGGCGGAGGGGGAGCCTACCGTGCCTCTCGACACACTTGAAGAGATTCAGCCTGGGCTCCATGCACACTACAGGGTCCCAACTGTGATCATCTGTGGCCCTACCCACACCCCTGCCTCTGGGAGACCCGGAGGCAAACGTGGTGGTCTGTGGGGCGGGCTTGGAAGACCTGCCACAGGGCCGCGTGTGTGACGCAAGAGCATCGCAGCTCGCTCTTCTGCCAGTGAGGCCGAGGGAGGGAAGATCCAGGGAGCCGCCTTAACCGCGCTGCCTGTCGTGATCAAAGACAGCCATGAGTGGGGACTCTCTGCTCCCGTATCACACGGCCCGGAGCAGCACCTGGGTGGACCTGTTCAACACCACCACGGGGAAGCTGCAGCAGCAACTGCACAAGGGCGAATACGACCATTTCAAGTACGTGCCGATATCCGAGAGCGACTTCATCCAGGTCACGAAGAGGGGAGAAGCGATTGACGTGCACAACTGGGGCGGCCTGGTGACCATGGGCATCACATCCACCAGCCCCGTCCTCCCGCTCCCAGACATCATGCTGCTGGCCCAACGGGCCACCGGCTGTGAAAAGCACGCCGAGCGCAGCCAGGCCACCAAGGGCAAGAGCCACAATGCTGCAAAGACCTTAGAGCTCACCAGGCTCCTTCCCTTGGAGTTCGTGAGGATCTCCACTCAGAATCGTGAGAAACAACAGCTGCGCGTGAAGCTTGCCACTGGCCGCTGCTTCTACCTGCAGCTGTGTCCCCCTCTGGACCCGCGGGAAGACATCTTCGCCGAGTGGGAACAGCTGATTTACCTCCTGCGAACACCAGTGGACAGTGAAAGCAACACCTATGCCGTTCCCGTCTGGAACATGCCCTGCATGCCTGTGTTCGAGGAGGAGCAGGACGGGAGGAGACCGGCCGTGGAGGATTTCCAAGGAAAGGGGCATCTGGACCAGGTGAACGTCAGCAGCCTGCACACGTGCCCTGAGGTGGCCGGGGCCACGCCTGCAGCTTTTGCTGGGGGGCACGGAATCCAACTGGACTCCCACAAGCCCGATACCATGCCCGATGTGGCCACTGCGAAAGCAAAACCTACTACAGGGCTCGACAAAGCATCAGCATCGCAGTCAACGAGAAAAGTGGAGACAGCAGGGGTGGCAGGAGGCACCGCAGCGGGTGCTTTGAGCACGGCAGTGATCAAGTCTCTTGCCGCTGAAGAGCGGAGCACGGCCATAGCAGCCACAGCCAGCGACGGGCCCGGAGGAAGCAAAACCAACAGAGCCACTGGGGACACTGCCACAACATCCCTGAGGAGCGGGAAAACGGCGTTGGCAGGTGCTGAGAACAATTCAGAGTATGCTTCCAGCACGTCCACCAGCCTCTCCCCAGGGGCCGGCATGACTGTGGTCGGAGCAGAACCTACCAGCAAGACTGTCAAAGCAAGAGCCGACAAGAACGATGAGGGGACCCTCGTCTCAAGCTTGCCACAGGAAGGCAAAGTGAGCGAACAGGATGGCAGCTCACAGAGAGTGTCCCAGGCCCGCAAGGGAAGAAGGGAGAGGAGGGAGCACTGGGGAGAGGACAGAGCTCTGACGAGCCCCAAGCTCTGCAGTTCCGTGGAAAGCCACCACAAGGCAGCGGGGAGCAAGACAATCCCCAAAGCAGCTGGCCCGTGCTCAGGCGGCCGCAGAGCCACTAGAGAGGACCAAAAGGCCAAAGGCCATGGCAGCCCGGGGGGCAGCGAGCAGGGCGCTGCTCCCAAAGGCATCAGCCGTGCTCCTATCACCAGTGAGTCCAAGACCTCGCACAAATCGGGCAGGAGCTTATCTGCAGTGCATTCAGGTCCCACCACCAACATACTCAGCAGGATCAGCTCTTTCTTCAGGAATGTGAGAGCCAGACTTACAAAAAAGACAGTGGCCTCATCACGAAATAAACATGGGAGCATCCTGGCGGAGCCAGTGGAAGGGACCCGAGTGGAGGCCATGACAGAGACAGCAGAGAGTGGCCAGGGCCTGGAAATCACCGGTATGACATCTGAGACCATGGAGCCAGTGACCGTTGAAGCCCATCAATAGGACCTAGAGCTGGGAGCTGCAAAGGGGACCAGGGCTCTGGGAAATACCCCTGGAGAGCCCATTTCAGCTTCCTTACTGCAATTTAAATAAAAAAACATACAGTCTGAGAACGCAGGCAGTGTTTTGTCTGAATTTCTAGGTCCCGAAGCCCAGCCGTAGCCTCACAGTGGATTCTGTGATGTCAGCTGTGCCACAGTCTGAGACCCAGTGTCCAGGCAAGGGCAGCCCCACCTCACACGCATGCTCAGCGCCAACAGCACTGCTCCATCTGGCTTCCACTCCTTTCTGGCTTTGCCCCCCAGGGCCATGGCTCAAAGTCAGACTATGGTCTGGGAAGCTCTCCTTCACTCTCCCGCTATTCTTTTTTTTTTTTTTTTTTTTTTTTTTTCGGTACGTGGGCCACTCACTGTTGTGGCCTCTCCCGTCACGGAGCACAGGCTCCGGACGCGCAGGCCCAGCGGCCATGGCTCATGGGCCCAGCCGCTCCGCGGCCTGTGGTATCTTCCAGGACCGGGGCACGAACTAATGTTCCCTGCATCTTCAGGTGGACTCTCAACCACTGCGCCACCAGGGAAACCCCCCCCTTTTCTTTTTATAAACGCTTATTCCCCCTGAAGGTCTGTAAACAGAGCCAGAACAGGACTCATGTCCCCTCGGGCTATTCAGTGGACAGAAATAAGGGTGGCAGTATTAGCTAGCAATCAGAACAGCAAGCACTCTCATTTAGACTTAGCCATTCCCTGCCCAGGTATATACCCTGGAGAAACACACATGGTCTAAGAAACAACTCTGAGAATGTTTAGAGCAAAAATAACTTAACAGCACAACACGGGCAACAGCCCAAATTTCCATCAGCAGAATTCATACAGCAGGATAGGATGAGATTGGAATATTCAATAGTGAAAAATAAATGAGCTACACACATTAGCATAGATCAACTTCTCATGGTTTTTAAAAACATCAGAAGAATGGGATACAGTTCCACTCATGGAACCATTCTGAAACAAGCTCAAACAACGGATTGCATAGGGTCCATGTTTAAAAAAACGGTAGCTAAACCTGAGGGAAGAGTCAACGCAAAATGGAGGACAGTTTTCTCTAGGGTGGAAAGGCTAAGTCAAGGAGGTTGACACAAGGCTGTTAGTGCTGCTGGGAATTGTTCTGTCTCTGAAGCAAGATGGTAGGTACACAGGTGTTGTAGTTTTCACATTTTACTAACTCTGAAATCAGGATGGTCCTACAATCACCGTGGCAGTTGTGATGAAGTTATTGGCCAATGCCTTTCTCTTTTAATCACTTGTATTTATGCACAAAAATGATGTCAGAAAGGCTTGGCATCTTTAAAGGACATTTATTTAAGGTAAAGTACAAGAACACTTGTTTGGTTATTAGGAAAAGAAGGAACGATATGCCTATTTTACAGATGAGAACACTGAGGCTCAGAGAAGGTAACCTGCTGCAGTCGCACAATGGGATCTTTGCAGAACAGTGATCCACCAGCCCACTTCTCTATGCAAAGCCCTGTCTGTAGTATGCGAAGGAAGCAAGCAAACAAGCCTGAGCTAGGACCAGCACAAGAACCCGCGGCACCACCATCCTTACCATCATGTTCCAACACTACAGAGATGAGCATCAATTTTACTAGATTGAGGGGAGGGAGGGGTGGGGGCCGGGAGCCGGTTTTCGAACTTCAGTGAGCTCACAGCTCTTAGCTGGCCTTATCTCGAGAGCATCCAGTCCACCCTTGAGCTGTGTCTGGCTCCCAGGCTTCTACCTCTAGCCTCTGGCATGACCCGGGCTGCGGCCAGAAACAGGCTCCCACCTGGAATTCCAGCGTTCACTCCTGGAACGTCCAGCATCCAGTCCTCCTCCAGCCACTAATTCAACTTTTGAATGCCCTGCTCACAAGGGTTTCTCCACACCAAATCTGCAGGAACTTTTTTCTTCTGGGGCTCCAAAACCAAATCCTTAAACCTCACATGAGGGAGAGTATTTGTTAGGTCAGAGCATCCTTGTTGATTGGACCTCCAGTTTGTGACTTCCACAGACCTCATCACGGGAGGCTGGGGAGAGGTCTCTTCTGTTGGTGGACGGAATGGTGGGCACTTGGTGGGGAGCACTGATGAGAAAGGGAGCCAGCCCAAGACCTACACATATGCACTGTTTCCCCTGGCCAAACAAGGTTCCTGACCCCAGAATTAACCCAGAGTTTCCCAGAAGACTAGGAGCTGCAGGGAGCCGCAATTAATGCTTTACTATCCACCAGCTTTTCCTTGGACCCAAGGAGGAGAAATTACAAAAAGATCACATCACACTCCTTTGATCTGATGATTTCCACACAGGCAAGTGCAGGGAAACACTAGTCTGAAGGAAGAAAATGCATTAAAAACACGTGCACAGGGACTTCCCTGGTGGAGCAGTGGTTAAGAATCCGCCTGCCGATGCAGGGGACCCGGGTTCGAGCCCTGGTCCAGGAAGATCCCACATGCCACGGAGCAACTAAGCCCGTGCACCAAAACTACTGAGCCTGTGCTCTAGAGCCCGCGAGCCACAACTACCGAAGCCCGCACGCATAGAGCCCGTGCTCCCCAACAAGAGAAGCCAAAAATAAATAATGAAATAAAGTTACGGGAAAAAAAAACACGTGCATAGCCCTTAGCTGTTTATAAAGTTCTTGAATGTGTGTGCCCCCTTCCGATTCTCACGTCTTTCCACTTTGCGGATAAGCAAGCGGAAGTTCAGAGCAGTTGAAGGACTTGCTCAAGGTGGCAGGTGATGGTGCAGAGAGGGAGCTACCTCGGTGCAACAACTTTCAGACAGTGTGCCACCCCGGTCCCGCACAGAGGTACACAGATGGTGGAGGAGACAGGACAGCACGAGTCATGATCACAACTCTGAGTGACAAATACAATGAGAGACGTGTGTTTGGGGACTGGATCTATTCAGAGGAGGGGGTCTGGGGCATGGGAAGGAGTTCTGGGTTAGGGAAGGCTTCACAGGGGAACTGGCACTCACCATCGTCCACGTTTACTGAGATTTTATGAAAGGACAGACTAAGGACCGCCACTGCCAACTCTGCCCTATTCGATACAATTAAACCATGAGCTTAAATGGTTCAAATTGATCCCATCATCTTACATTGCTATAGATTTCATCCAGTAGCTGAATTTGGGGGAGGAAAAGAAAAAGGACCCACACAAAACTTTCCCACTTGAAGACATTTTTATTTTGGTAAGGCACCAGAGTCCCTAGCAGGATGGGCCTGTCCTCCGCGGGGGCAATGGGGTGTTTGGGGGAGGATGGGGGCCCTGCCCTGGGGGGGCAGCTGGGGGATGAGGCAAAGGGCTCTGTGACAGTGATAGGTCACAAAGGGCTTTGTGACACTGATAGGTCACAAAGGGCATCAGAGGATAAATAGGCTGTGCCAGGTGGTTAGGTTGACAAAGTGGTTACTTCTCTCACTAGGACGGAAGTTCACCACAGCCTGTTGGGGAGATAAAAACCCAGAAGCAGAAGTGAGGTGAGGCGGAGGGGGAGCCTACCGTACCTCTCGACACACTTGAAGAGATTCAGCCTGGGCTCCAGGCGCCCTACAGCATCCCAACTGTGATCATCTGGGCCCCTACACACACCCCTGCCTCTGGGAGACCCGGAGGCAAACGTGGGGGCCTGTGGGGCGGGCTTGGAAGACCTGCCACAGGGCCGCGTGTGTGACGCAGGAGCATCGCAGCTCGCTCTTCTGCCAGTGAGGCCGAGGGAGGGAAGAGCCAGGGAGCCGCCTTAACCGCGCTGCCTGTCGTGATCAAAGACAGCCATGAGTGGGGACTCTCTGCTCCCGAATCACATGGCCCGGAGCAGCACCTGGGTGGACCTGTTCAACACCACCACGGGGAAGCTGCAGCAGCAACTGCACAAGGGCGAATACGACCATTTCAAGTATGCGCCGATATTCGAGAGCGACTTCATCCAGGTCACGAAGAGGGGAGAAGGGATTGACGTGCACAACTGGGGCGGCCTGGTGACCATGGGCATCACATCCACCAGCCCCGTCCTCCCGCTCCCAGACATCATGCTGCTGGCCCAACGGGCCACCGGCTGTGAAAAGCACGCCGAGTGCAGCCAGGCCACCAAGGGCAAGAGCCACAAGGCTGCAAAGACCTTAGAGCTCACCAGGCTCCTTCCCTTGGAGTTCGTGAGGATCTCCA
This sequence comes from Mesoplodon mirus, assembly GCF_964341445.2. Taxonomy (NCBI): domain Eukaryota; kingdom Metazoa; phylum Chordata; class Mammalia; order Artiodactyla; family Ziphiidae; genus Mesoplodon; species Mesoplodon mirus. The sequence continues at coordinate 639,105 of NW_028295808.1, read as the reverse complement.
CTCAGAATCGTGAGAAACAACAGCTGCGCGTGAAGCTTGCCACTGGCCGCTGCTTCTACCTGCAGCTGTGTCCCCCTCTGGACCCGCGGGAAGACATCTTCGCCGAGTGGGAACAGCTGATTTACCTCCTGCGAACACCAGTGGACAGTGAAAGCAACACCTATGCCGTTCCCGTCTGGAACATGCCCTGCATGCCTGTGTTCGAGGAGGAGCAGGACGGGAGGAGACCGGCCGTGGAGGATTTCCAAGGAAAGGGGCATCAGGACCAGGTGAACGTCAGCAGCCTGCACACGTGCCCTGAGGTGGCCGGGGCCACGCCTGCAGCTTTTGCTGGGGGGCACGGAATCCAACTGGACTCCCACAAGCCCGATACCATGCCCGATGTGGCCACTGCAAAAGCAAAACCTACTACAGGGCTCGACAAAGCATCAGCATCGCAGTCAACGAGAAAAGTGGAGACAGCAGGGGTGGCAGGAGGCACCGCAGCGGGTGCTTTGAGCACGGCAGTGATCAAGTCTCTTGCCGCTGAAGAGCGGAGCACGGCCATAGCAGCCACAGCCAGCGACGGGCCCGGAGGAAGCAAAACCAACAGAGCCACTGGGGACACTGCCACAACATCCCTGAGGAGCGGGAAAACGGCGTTGGCAGGTGCTGAGAACAATTCAGAGTATGCTTCCAGCACGTCCACCAGCCTCTCCCCAGGGGCCGGCATGACTGTGGTCGGAGCAGAACCTACCAGCAAGACTGTCAAAGCAAGAGCCGACAAGAACGATGAGGGGACCCTCGTCTCAAGCTTGCCACAGGAAGGCAAAGTGAGCGAACAGGATGGCAGCTCACAGAGAGTGTCCCAGGCCCGCAAGGGAAGAAGGGAGAGGAGGGAGCACTGGGGAGAGGACAGAGCTCTGACGAGCCCCAAGCTCTGCAGTTCCGTGGAAAGCCACCACAAGGCAGCGGGGAGCAAGACAATCCCCAAAGCAGCTGGCCCGTGCTCAGGCGGCCGCAGAGCCACTAGAGAGGACCAAAAGGCCAAAGGCCATGGCAGCCCGGGGGGCAGCGAGCAGGGCGCTGCTCCCAAAGGCATCAGCCGTGCTCCTATCACCAGTGAGTCCAAGACCTCGCACAAATCGGGCAGGAGCTTATCTCCAGTGCATTCAGGTCCCACCACCAACATACTCAGCAGGATCAGCTCTTTCTTCAGGAATGTGAGAGCCAGACTTACAAAAAAGACAGTGGCCTCATCACGAAATAAACATGGGAGCATCCTGGCGGAGCCAGTGGAAGGGACCCGAGTGGAGGCCATGACAGAGACAGCAGAGAGTGGCCAGGGCCTGGAAATCACCGGTATGACATCTGAGACCATGGAGCCAGTGACCGTTGAAGCCCATCAATAGGACCTAGAGCTGGGAGCTGCAAAGGGGACCAGGGCTCTGGGAAATACCCCTGGAGAGCCCATTTCAGCTTCCTTACTGCAATTTAAATAAAAAAACATACAGTCTGAGAACGCAGGCAGTGTTTTGTCTGAATTTCTAGGTCCCGAAGCCCAGCCGTAGCCTCACAGTGGATTCTGTGATGTCAGCTGTGCCACAGTCTGAGACCCAGTGTCCAGGCAAGGGCAGCCCCACCTCACACGCATGCTCAGCGCCAACAGCACTGCTCCATCTGGCTTCCACTCCTTTCTGGCTTTGCCCCCCAGGGCCATGGCTCAAAGTCAGACTATGGTCTGGGAAGCTCTCCTTCACTATCCCACTATTCTTTTTTTCTTCTTTTTGCGGTACGCGGGCCACTCACTGTTGTGGCCTCTCCCGTCACGGAGCACAGGCTCTGGACACGCAGGCCCAGCGGCCATGGCTCACGGGCCCAGCCGCTCCGCAGCCTGTGGTATCTTCCAGGACCGGGGCACGAACTCATGTTCCCTGCATCCTCAGGTGGACTCTCAACCACTGCGCCAGCAGGGAATCCCCCCCCCCATTCTTTTTATAAACGCTTATTCCCCCTGAAGGTCTGTAAACAGAGCCAGAACAGGACTCATGTCCCCTCGGGCTATTCAGTGGACAGAAATAAGGGTGGCGGTATTAGCTAACAATCAGAACAGCAAGCACTCTCATCTAGACTTAGCCGTTCCCTGCCCAGGTATATACCCTGGAGAATCACACATGGTCTAAGAAACAACTCTGAGAATGTTTAGAGCAAAAATAACTTAACAGCACAACACGGGCAACAGCCCAAATTTCCATCAGCAGAATTCATAGAGCAGGATAGGATGAGATTGGAATATTCAATAGTGAAAAATAAATCAGCTACACACATTAGCATAGATCAACTTCTCATGGTTTTTAAAAACATCAAAAGAATGGGATACAGTTCCACTCATGGAACCATTCTGAAACAAGCTCAAACAACGGATTGCATAGGGTCCATGTTTAAAAAGACAGTAGCTAAACCTGAGGGAAGAGTCAACACAAAATGGAGGACAGTTTTCTCTAGGGTGGAAAGGCTAAGACAAGGAGGTTGATGGGGCTTCCCTGGTGGCGCAGTGGTTGGGAATCTGCCTGCTAATGCAGGGGACACGGGTTCGGGCCCTGGTCTGGGAGGATCCCACATGCTGCGGAGCGACTAGGCCCGTGAGCCACAACTTCTGAGCCTGCGCGTCTGGAGCCTGTGCTCCGCAAGAAGAGAGGCCGCGATAGTGAGAGGCCCACGCACCGCGATGAGGAGTGGCCCCCGCTTGCCACAACTAGAGAAAGCCCTTGCACGGAAATGAAGGCCCAACACAGCCCCCCAAAATTAATTAATTAATAAACTCCTACCCCCAACATCTTCTTTAAAAAAAAAAAAAAAAAGGAGGTTGACACAAGGCTGTTAGTGCTGCTGGGAATTGTTCTGTCTCTGAAGCAAGATGGTAGGTACACAGGTGTTGTAGTTTTCACATTTTACTAACTCTGAAATCAGGATGGTCCTACAATCACCGTGGCAGTTGTGATGAAGTTATTGGCCAATGCCTTTCCCTTTTAATCACTTGTATTTATGCACAAAAATGATGTCAGAAAGGCTTGGCATCTTTAAAGGACATTTATTTAAGGTAAAGTACAAGAACACTTGTTTGGTTATTAGGAAAAGAAGGAATGATATGCCCATTTTACAGATGAGAACACTGAGGCTCAGAGAAGGTAACCTGCTGCAGTCGCACAATGGGATCTTTGCAGAACAGTGATCCACCAGCCCACTTCTCTATGCAAAGCCCTGTCTGTTGTATGCGAAGGAAGCAAGCAAACAAGCCTGAGCTAGGACCAGCACAAGAACCCGTGGCACCACCATCCTTACCATCATGTTCCAACACTACAGAGATGAGCATCAATTTTACTAGATTGAGGGGAGGGAGAGGTGGGGGCCGGGAGCCGGTTTTCGAACTTCAGTGAGCTCACAGCTCTTAGCTGGCCTTATCTCGAGAGCATCCAGTCCACCCTTGAGCTGTGTCTGGCTCCCAGGCTTCTACCTCTAGCCTCTGGCATGACCCGGGCTGCGGCCAGAAACAGGCTCCCACCTGGAATTCCAGCGTTCACTCCTGGAACGTCCAGCATCCAGTCCTCCTCCAGCCACTAATTCAACTTTTGAATGCCCTGCTCACAAGGGTTTCTCCACACCAAATCTGCAGGAACTTTTTTCTTCTGGGGCTCCAAAACCAAATCCTTAAACCTCACATGAGGGAGAGTATTTGTTAGGTCAGAGCATCCTTGTTGATTGGACCTCCAGTTTGTGACTTCCACAGACCTCATCACGGGAGGCTGGGGAGAGGTCTCTTCGGTTGGTGGACGGAATGGTGGGCACTTGGTGGGGAGCACTGATGAGAAAGGGAGCCAGCCCAAGACCTACACATATGCACTGTTTCCCCTGGCCAAACAAGGTTCCTGACCCCAGAATTAACCCAGAGTTTCCCAGAAGACTAGGAGCTGCAGGGAGCCGCAATTAATGCTTTACTTTCCACCAGCTTTTCCTTGGACCCAAGGAGGAGAAATTACAAAAAGATCACATCACACTCCTTTGATCTGATGATTTCCACACAGGCAAGTGCAGGGAAACACTAGTCTGAAGGAAGAAAATGCATTAAAAACACGTGCACAGGGACTTCACTGGTGGCGCAGTGGTTAAGAATCCGCCTGCCGACGCAGGGGACCCGGGTTCGAGCCCTGGTCCAGGAAGATCCCACATGCCACGGAGCAACTAAGCCCGTGCGCCACAACTACTGAGCCTGTGCTCTAGAGCCCGCGAGCCACAACTACCGAAGCCCGCACGCCTAGAGCCCGTGCTCCCCAACAAGAGAAGCCAAAAATAAATAATAAAATAAATTTACGGGAAAAACAACACGTGCATAGCCCTTAGCTGTTTATAAAGTTCTTGAATGTGTGTGCCCCCTTCCGATTCTCACGTCTTTCCACTTTGCGGATAAGCAAGCGGAAGTTCAGAGCATTTGAAGGACTTGCTCAAGGTGGCAGGTGATGGTGCAGAGAGGGAGCTACCTCGGTGCAACAACTTTCAGACAGTGTGCCACCCCGGTCCCGCACAGAGGTACACAGATGGTGGAGGAGACAGGACAGCACGAGTCATGATCACAACTCTGAGTGACAAATACAATGAGAGACGTGTGTTTGGGGACTGGATCTATTCAGAGGAGGGGGTCTGGGGCATGGGAAGGAGTTCTGGGTTAGGGAAGGCTTCACAGGGGAACTGGCACTCACCATCGTCCACGTTTACTGAGATTTTATGAAAGGACAGACTAAGGACGGCCACTGCCAACTCTGCCCTATTCGATACAATTAAACCATGAGCTTAAATGGTTCAAATTGATCCCATCGTCTTACATTGCTATAGATTTCATCCAGTAGCTGAATTTGGGGGAGGAAAAGAAAAAGGACCCACACAAAACTTTCCCACTTGAAGACATTTTTATTTTGGTAACGCACCTGAGTCCCTGGCAGGATGGGCCTGTCCTCCGTGGGGGCAATGGGGTGTTTGGGAGAGGATGGGGGCCCTGCCCTGAGGGGGCAGCTGGGGGATGAGGCAAAGGGCTCTGTGACAGTGATAGGTCACAAAGGGCTTTGTGACACTGATAGGTCACAAAGGGCATCAGAGGATAAATAGGCTGTGCCAGGGGGTTAGGCTGACAAAGTGGTTACTTCTCTCACTAGGACGGAAGTTCACCACAGCCTCTTGGGGAGATAAAAACCCAGAAGCAGAAGTGAGGTGAGGCGGAGGGGGAGCCTACCGTACCTCTCGACACACTTGAAGAGATTCAGCCTGGGCTCCATGCACACTACAGGGTCCCAACTGTGATCATCTGTGCCCCTACCCACACCCCTGTCTCTGGGAGACCCGGATTCAAACGCGGGGGCCTGTGGGGCGGGCTTGGAAGACCTGCCACAGGGCCGCGTGTGTGATGCAGGAGCATCGCAGCTCGCTCTTCTGCCAGTGAGGCCGAGGGAGGGAAGAGCCAGGGAGCCGCCTTAACCGCGCTGCCTGTCGTGATCAAAGACAGCCATGAGTGGGGACTCTCTGCTCCCGTATCACACGGCCCGGAGCAGCACCTGGGTGGACCTGTTCAACACCACCACGGGGAAGCTGCAGCAGCAACTGCACAAGGGCGAATACGACCATTTCAAGTACGTGCCGATATTCGAGAGCGACTTCATCCAGGTCACGAAGAGGGGAGAAGCGATTGACGTGCACAACTGGGGCGGCCTGGTGACCATGGGCATCACATCCACCAGCCCCGTCCTCCCGCTCCCAGACATCATGCTGCTGGCCCAACGGGCCAACGGCTGTGAAAAGCATGCCGAGCGCAGCCAGGCCACCAAGGGCAAGAGCCACAATGCTGCAAAGACCTTAGAGCTCACCAGGCTCCTTCCCTTGGAGTTCGTGAGGATCTCCACTCACAATCGTGAGAAACAACAGCTGCGCGTGAAGCTTGCCACTGGCCGCTGCTTCTACCTGCAGCTGTGTCCCCATCTGGACGCGCGGGAAGACCTCTTCGCCGAGTGGGAACAGCTGATTTACCTCCTGCGACCACCAGTGGACAGTGAAAGCAACACCTATGCCGTTCCCGTCTGGGACATGCCCTGCATGCCTGTGTTCGAGGAGGAGCAGGACGGGAGGAGCCCGGCCGTGGAGGATTTCCAAGGAAAGGGGCATCAGGACCAGGTGAACGTCAGCAGCCTGCACACGTGCCCTGAGGTGCCCGGGGCCACGCCTGCAGCTTTTGCTGGGGGGCACAGTATCCAACTGGACTCCCACAAGCCCGATACCATGCCCGATGTGGCCACTGCAAAAGCAAAACCTACTACAGGGCTCGACAAAGCGTCAGCATCGCAGTCAACGAGAAAGGTGGAGACAGCAGGGGTGGCAGGAGGCACCGCAGCGGGTGCTTTGAGCACGGCAGTGATCAAGTCTCCTGCCGCTGAAGAGCGGAGCACGGCCATAGCAGCCATAGCCAGCGACGGGCCCGGAGGAAGCAAAACCAACAGAGCCACTGGGGACACTGCCACAACATCCCTGAGGAGCGGGAAAACGGCCTTGGCAGGTGCTGAGAACAATTCAGAGTATGCGTCCAGCACGTCCACCAGCCTCTCCCCAGGGGCCGGCATGACTGTGGTCGGAGCAGAACCTACCAGCAAGACTGTCAAAGCAAGAGCCGACAAGGACGATGAGGGGACCCTCGTCTCAAGCTTGCCACAGGAAGGCAAAGTGAGCGAACAGGATGGCAGCTCACAGAGAGTGTCCCAGGCCTGCAAGGGAAGAAGGGAGAGGAGGGAGCACTGGGGAGAGGACAGAGCTCTGACGAGCCCCAAGCTCTGCAGTTCCGTGGAAAGCCACCACAAGGCAGCCGGGAGCAAGACAATCCCCAAAGCAGCTGGCCCGTGCTCAGGCGGCCGCAGAGCCACTAGAGAGGACCAAAAGGCCAAAGGCCACGGCAGCCCGGGGGGCAGCGAGCAGGGCGCTGCTCCCAAAGGCATCAGCCGTGCTCCTATCACCAGTGAGTCCAAGACCTCACACAAATCGGGCAGGAGCTTATCTCCAGTGCGTTCAGGTCCCACCACCAACATACTCAGCAGGATCAGCTCTTTCTTCAGGAATGTGAGAGCCAGACTTACAAAAAAGACAGTGGCCTCATCACGAAATAAACATGGGAGCATCCTGGCGGAGCCAGTGGAAGGGACCCGAGTGGAGGCCATGACAGAGGCAGCAGAGAGTGGCCAGGGCCTGGAAATCACCGGTGTGACATCTGAGACCATGGAGCCAGTGACCGTTGAAGCCCATCAATAGGACCTAGAGCTGGGAGCTGCAAAGAGGACCAGGGCTCTGGGAAATACCCCTGGAGAGCCCATTTCAGCTTCCTTACTGCAATTTAAATAAAAAAACATACAGTCTGAGAACGCATGCAGTGTTTTGTCTGAATTTCTAGGTCCCGAAGCCCAGCCGTAGCCTCACAGTGGATTCTGTGATGTCAGCTGTGCCACAGTCTGAGACCCAGTGTCCAGGCAAGGGCAGCCCCACCTCACACGCATGCTCAGCGCCAACAGCACTGCTCCATCTGGCTTCCACTCCTTTCTGGCTTTGCACCCCAGGGCCATGGCTCAAAGTCAGACTATGGTCTTGGAAGCTCTCCTTCACTATCCCACTATTCTTTTTTTTTCTTTTTGCGGTACGCGGGCCACTCACTGTTGTGGCCTCTCCCGTCACGGAGCACAGGCTCCGGACACGCAGGCCCAGCGGCCATGGCTCACGGGCCCAGCCGCTCCGCAGCCTGTGGGATCATCCAGGACCGGGGCACGAACTCATGTTCCCTGCATCCTCAGGTGGACTCTCAACCACTGCGCCAGCAGGGAATCCCCCCCCCCTATTCTTTTTATAAACGCTTATTCCCCCTGAAGGTCTGTAAACAGAGCCAGAACAGGACTCATGTCCCCTCGGGCTATTCAGTGGACAGAAATAAGGGTGGCGGTATTAGCTAACAATCAGAACAGCAAGCACTCTCATCTAGACTTAGCCGTTCCCTGCCCAGGTATATACCCTGGAGAATCACACATGGTCTAAGAAACAACTCTGAGAATGTTTAGAGCAAAAATAACTTAACAGCACAACACGGGCAACAGCCCAAATTTCCATCAGCAGAATTCATACAGCAGGATAGGATGAGATTGGAATATTCAATAGTGAAAAATAAATGAGCTACACACATTAGCATAGATCAACTTCTCATGGTTTTTAAAAACATCAAAAGAATGGGATACAGTTCCACTCATGGAACCATTCTGAAACAAGCTCAAACAACGGATTGCATAGGGTCCATGTTTAAAAAGACGGTAGCTAAACCTGAGGGAAGAGTAAACACAAAATGGAGGACAGTTTTCTCTAGGGTGGAAAGGCTAAGTCAAGGATGTTGACACAAGGCTGTTAGTGCTGCTGGGAATTGTTCTGTCTCTGAAGCAAGATGGTAGGTACACAGGTGTTGTAGTTTTCACATTTTACTAACTCTGAAATCAGGATGGTCCTACAATCACCGTGGCAGTTGTGATGAAGTTATTGGCCAATGCCTTTCTCTTTTAATCACTTGTATTTATGCACAAAAATGATGTCAGAAAGGCTTGGCATCTTTAAAGGACATTTATTTAAGGTAAAGTACAAGAACACTTGTTTGGTTATTAGGAAAAGAAGGAACGATATGCCCATTTTACAGATGAGAACACTGAGGCTCAGAGAAGGTAACCTGCTGCAGTCGCACAATGGGATCTTTGCAGAACAGTGATCCACCAGCCCACTTCTCTATGCAAAGCCCTGTCTGTTATATGCGAAGGAAGCAAGCAAACAAGCCTGAGCTAGGACCAGCACAAGAACCCGTGGCACCACCATCCTTACCATCATGTTCCAACACTACAGAGATGAGCATCAATTTTACCAGATTGAGGGGAGGGAGGGGTGGGGGCCGGGAGCCGGTTTTCGAACTTCAGTGAGCTCACAGCTCTTAGCTGGCCTTATCTCGAGAGCATCCAGTCCACCCTTGAGCTGTGTCTGGCTCCCAGGCTTCTACCTCTAGCCTCTGGCATGACCCGGGCTGCGGCCAGAAACAGGCTCCCACCTGGAATTCCAGCGTTCACTCCTGGAACGTCCAGCATCCAGTCCTCCTCCAGCCACTAATTCAACTTTTGAATGCCCTGCTCACAAGGGTTTCTCCACACCAAATCTGCAGGAACTTTTTTCTTCTGGGGCTCCAAAACCAAATCCTTAAACCTCACATGAGGGAGAGTATTTGTTAGGTCAGAGCATCCTTGTTGATTGGACCTCCAGTTTGTGACTTCCACAGACCTCATCACGGGAGGCTGGGGAGAGGTCTCTTCGGTTGGTGGACGGAATGGTGGGCACTTGGTGGGGAGCACTGATGAGAAAGGGAGCCAGCCCAAGACCTACACATATGCACTGTTTCCCCTGGCCAAACAAGGTTCCTGACCCCAGAATTAACCCAGAGTTTCCCAGAAGACTAGGAGCTGCAGGGAGCCGCAATTAATGCTTTACTTTCCACCAGCTTTTCCTTGGACCCAAGGAGGAGAAATTACAAAAAGATCACATCACACTCCTTTGATCTGATGATTTCCACACAGGCAAGTGCAGGGAAACACTAGTCTGAAGGAAGAAAATGCATTAAAAACACGTGCACAGGGACTTCACTGGTGGCGCAGTGGTTAAGAATCCGCCTGCCGACGCAGGGGACCCGGGTTCGAGCCCTGGTCCAGGAAGATCCCACATGCCACGGAGCAACTAAGCCCGTGCGCCACAACTACTGAGCCTGTGCTCTAGAGCCCGCGAGCCACAACTACCGAAGCCCGCACGCCTAGAGCCCGTGCTCCCCAACAAGAGAAGCCAAAAATAAATAATAAAATAAATTTACGGGAAAAACAACACGTGCATAGCCCTTAGCTGTTTATAAAGTTCTTGAATGTGTGTGCCCCCTTCCGATTCTCACGTCTTTCCACTTTGCGGATAAGCAAGCAGAAATTCAGAGCATTTGAAGGACTTGCTCAAGGTGGCAGGTGATGGTGCAGAGAGGGAGCTACCTCGGTGCAACAACTTTCAGACAGTGTGCCACCCCGGTCCCGCACAGAGGTACACAGATGGTGGAGGAGACAGGACAGCACGAGTCATGATCACAACTCGGAGTGACAAATACAATGAGAGACGTGTGTTTGGGGACTGGATCTATTCAGAGGAGGGGGTCTGGGGCATGGGAAGGAGTTCTGGGTTAGGGAAGGCTTCACAGGGGAACTGGCACTCACCATCGTCCACGTTTACTGAGATTTTATGAAAGGACAGACTAAGGACCGCCACTGCCAACTCTGCCCTATTCGATACAATTAAACCATGAGCTTAAATGGTTCAAATTGATCCCATCGTCTTACATTGCTATAGATTTCATCCAGTAGCTGAATTTGGGGGAGGTAAAGAAAAAGGACCCACACAAAACTTTCCCACTTGAAGACATTTTTATTTTGGTAACGCACCTGAGTCCCTGGCAGGATGGGCCTGTCCTCCGCGGGGGCAATGGGGTGTATGGGAGAGGATGGGGGCCCTGAGCTGAGGGGGCAGCTGGGGGATGAGGCAAAGGGCTCTGTGACAGTGATAGGTCACAAAGGGCTTTGTGACACTGATAGGTCACAAAGGGCATCAGAGGATAAATAGGCTGTGCCAGGGGGTTAGGCTGACAAAGTGGTTACTTCTCTCACTAGGACGGAAGTTCACCACAGCCTCTTGGGGAGATAAAAACCCAGAAGCAGAAGTGAGGTGAGGCGGAGGGGGAGCCTACCGTACCTCTCGACACACTTGAAGAGATTCAGCCTGGGCTCCATGCACACTACAGGGTCCCAACTGTGATCATCTGTGCCCCTACCCACACCCCTGCCTCTGGGAGACCCGGAGGCAAACGTGGGGGCCTGTGGGGCGGGCTTGGAAGACCTGCCACAGGGCCGCGTGTGTGACGCAGGAGCATCGCAGCTCGCTCTTCTGCCAGTGAGGCCGAGGGAGGGAAGAGCCAGGGAGCCGCCTTAACCGCGCTGCCTGTCGTGATCAAAGACAGCCATGAGTGGGGACTCTCTGCTCCCGTATCACACGGCCCGGAGCAGCACTTGGGTGGACCTGTTCAACACCACCACGGGGAAGCTGCAGCAGCAACTGCACAAGGGCGAATACGACCATTTCAAGTACGTGCCGATATCCGAGAGCGACTTCATCCAGGTCACGAAGAGGGGAGAAGAGATTGACGTGCACAACTGGGGCGGCCTGGTGACCATGGGCATCACATCCACCAGCCCCGTCCTCCCGCTCCCAGACATCATGCTGCTGGCCCAACGGGCCACCGGCTGTGAAAAGCACGCCGAGCGCAGCCAGGCCACCAAGGGCAAGAGCCACAATGCTGCAAAGACCTTAGAGCTCACCAGGCTCCTTCCCTTGGAGTTCGTGAGGATCTCCACTCACAATCGTGAGAAACAACAGCTGCGCATGAAGCTTGCCACTGGCCGCTGCTTCTACCTGCAGCTGTGTCCCCCTCTGGACGCGCGGGAAGACCTCTTCGCCGAGTGGGAACAGCTGATTTACCTCCTGCGACCACCAGTGGACAGTGAAAGCAACACCTATGCCGTTCCCGTCTGGGACATGCCCTGCATGCCTGTGTTCGAGGAGGAGCAGGACGGGAGGAGCCCGGCCGTGGAGGATTTCCAAGGAAAGGGGCATCAGGACCAGGTGAACGTCAGCAGCCTGCACACGTGCCCTGAGGTGGCCGGGGCCACGCCTGCAGCTTTTGCTGGGGGGCACGGAATCCAACTGGACTCCCACAAGCCCGATACCATGCCCGATGTGGCCACTGCAAAAGCAAAACCTACTACAGGGCTCGACAAAGCATCAGCATCGCAGTCAACGAGAAAGGTGGAGACAGCAGGGGTGGCAGGAGGCACCGCAGCGGGTGCTTTGAGCACGGCAGTGATCAAGTCTCTTGCCGCTGAAGAGCGGAGCACGGCCATAGCAGCCACAGCCAGCGACGGGCCCGGAGGAAGCAAAACCAACAGAGCCACTGGGGACACTGCCACAACATCCCTGAGGAGCGGGAAAACGGCGTTGGCAGGTGCTGAGAACAATTCAGAGTATGCTTCCAGCACGTCCACCAGCCTCTCCCCAGGGGCCGGCATGACTGTGGTCGGAGCAGAACCTACCAGCAAGACTGTCAAAGGAAGAGCCGACAAGAACGATGAGGGGACCCTCGTCTCAAGCTTGCCACAGGAAGGCAAAGTGAGCGAACAGGATGGCAGCTCACAGAGAGTGTCCCAGGCCCGCAAGGGAAGAAGGGAGAGGAGGGAGCACTGGGGAGAGGACAGAGCTCTGACGAGCCCCAAGCTCTGCAGTTCCGTGGAAAGCCACCACAAGGCAGCGGGGAGCAAGACAATCCCCAAAGCAGCTGGCCCGTGCTCAGGCGGCCGCAGAGCCACTAGAGAGGACCAAAAGGCCAAAGGCCATGGCAGCCCGGGGGGCAGCGAGCAGGGCGCTGCTCCCAAAGGCATCAGCCGTGCTCCTATCACCAGTGAGTCCAAGACCTCGCACAAATCGGGCAGGAGCTTATCTCCAGTGCATTCAGGTCCCACCACCAACATACTCAGCAGGATCAGCTCTTTCTTCAGGAATGTGAGAGCCAGACTTACAAAAAAGACAGTGGCCTCATCACGAAATAAACATGGGAGCATCCTGGCGGAGCCAGTGGAAGGGACCCGAGTGGAGGCCATGACAGAGACAGCAGAGAGTGGCCAGGTCCTGGAAATCACCGGTATGACATCTGAGACCATGGAGCCAGTGACCGTTGAAGCCCATCAATAGGACCTAGAGCTGGGAGCTGCAAAGGGGACCAGGGCTCTGGGAAATACCCCTGGAGAGCCCATTTCAGCTTCCTTACTGCAATTTAAATAAAAAAACATACAGTCTGAGAACGCAGGCAGTGTTTTGTCTGAATTTCTAGGTCCCGAAGCCCAGCCGTAGCCTCACAGTGGATTCTGTGATGTCAGCTGTGCCACAGTCTGAGACCCAGTGTCCAGGCAAGGGCAGCCCCACCTCACACGCATGCTCAGCGCCAACAGCACTGCTCCATCTGGCTTCCACTCCTTTCTGGCTTTGCCCCCCAGGGCCATGGCTCAAAGTCAGACTATGGTCTGGGAAGCTCTCCTTCACTCTCCCGCTATTCTTTTTTTTTTTTTTTTTTTTTTTTTTCGGTACGTGGGCCACTCACTGTTGTGGCCTCTCCCGTCACGGAGCACAGGCTCCGGACGCGCAGGCCCAGCGGCCATGGCTCATGGGCCCAGCCGCTCCGCGGCCTGTGGTATCTTCCAGGACCGGGGCACGAACTCATGTTCCCTGCATCTTCAGGTGGACTCTCAACCACTGCGCCACCAGGGAAACACCCCCCTATTCTTTTTATAAACGCTTATTCCCCCTGAAGGTCTGTAAACAGAGCCAGAACAGGACTCATGTCCCCTCGGGCTATTCAGTGGACAGAAATAAGGGTGGCAGTATTAGCTAGCAATCAGAACAGCAAGCACTCTCATTTAGACTTAGCCATTCCCTGCCCAGGTATATACCCTGGAGAAACACACATGGTCTAAGAAACAACTTTGAGAATGTTTAGAGCAAAAATAACTTAACAGCACAACACGGGCAACAGCCCAAATTTCCATCAGCAGAATTCATACAGCAGGATAGGATGAGATTGGAATATTCAATAGTGAAAAATAAATGAGCTACACACATTAGCATAGATCAACTTCTCATGGTTTTTAAAAACATCAGAAGAATGGGATACAGTTCCACTCATGGAACCATTCTGAAACAAGCTCAAACAACGGATTGCATAGGGTCCATGTTTAAAAAAACGGTAGCTAAACCTGAGGGAAGAGTCAACGCAAAATGGAGGACAGTTTTCTCTAGGGTGGAAAGGCTAAGTCAAGGAGGTTGACACAAGGCTGTTAGTGCTGCTGGGAATTGTTCTGTCTCTGAAGCAAGATGGTAGGTACACAGGTGTTGTAGTTTTCACATTTTACTAACTCTGAAATCAGGATGGTCCTACAATCACCGTGGCAGTTGTGATGAAGTTATTGGCCAATGCCTTTCTCTTTTAATCACTTGTATTTATGCACAAAAATGATGTCAGAAAGGCTTGGCATCTTTAAAGGACATTTATTTAAGGTAAAGTACAAGAACACTTTTTTGGTTATTAGGAAAAGAAGGAACGATATGCCTATTTTACAGATGAGAACACTGAGGCTCAGAGAAGGTAACCTGCTGCAGTCGCACAATGGGATCTTTGCAGAACAGTGATCCACCAGCCCACTTCTCTATGCAAAGCCCTGTCTGTAGTATGCGAAGGAAGCAAGCAAACAAGCCTGAGCTAGGACCAGCACAAGAACCCGCGGCACCACCATCCTTACCATCATGTTCCAACACTACAGAGATGAGCATCAATTTTACTAGATTGAGGGGAGGGAGGGGTGGGGGCCGGGAGCCGGTTTTCGAACTTCAGTGAGCTCACAGCTCTTAGCTGGCCTTATCTCGAGAGCATCCAGTCCACCCTTGAGCTGTGTCTGGCTCCCAGGCTTCTACCTCTAGCCTCTGGCATGACCCGGGCTGCGGCCAGAAACAGGCTCCCACCTGGAATTCCAGCGTTCACTCCTGGAACGTCCAGCATCCAGTCCTCCTCCAGCCACTAATTCAACTTTTGAATGCCCTGCTCACAAGGGTTTCTCCACACCAAATCTGCAGGAACTTTTTTCTTCTGGGGCTCCAAAACCAAATCCTTAAACCTCACATGAGGGAGAGTATTTGTTAGGTCAGAGCATCCTTGTTGATTGGACCTCCAGTTTGTGACTTCCACAGACCTCATCACGGGAGGCTGGGGAGAGGTCTCTTCTGTTGGTGGACGGAATGGTGGGCACTTGGTGGGGAGCACTGATGAGAAAGGGAGCCAGCCCAAGACCTACACATATGCACTGTTTCCCCTGGCCAAACAAGGTTCCTGACCCCAGAATTAACCCAGAGTTTCCCAGAAGACTAGGAGCTGCAGGGAGCCGCAATTAATGCTTTACTCTCCACCAGCTTTTCCTTGGACCCAAGGAGGAGAAATTACAAAAAGATCACATCACACTCCTTTGATCTGATGATTTCCACACAGGCAAGTGCAGGGAAACACTAGTCTGAAGGAAGAAAATGCATTAAAAACACGTGCACAGGGACTTCCCTGGTGGAGCAGTGGTTAAGAATCCGCCTGCCGACGCAGGGGACCCGGGTTCGAGCCCTGGTCCAGGAAGATCCCACATGCCACGAAGCAACTAAGCCCGTGCACCAAAACTACTGAGCCTGTGCTCTAGAGCCTGGAGCCACAACTACCGAAGCCCGCACGCCTAGAGCCCGTGCTCCCCAACAAGAGAAGCCAAAAATAAATAATGAAATAAAGTTACGGGAAAAAAAACACGTGCATAGCCCTTAGCTGTTTATAAAGTTCTTGAATGTGTGTGCCCCCTTCCGATTCTCACGTCTTTCCACTTTGCGGATAAGCAAGCGGAAGTTCAGAGCATTTGAAGGACTTGCTCAAGGTGGCAGGTGATGGTGCAGAGAGGGAGCTACCTCGGTGCAACAACTTTCAGACAGTGTGCCACCCCGGTCCCGCACAGAGGTACACAGATGGTGGAGGAGACAGGACAGCACGAGTCATGATCACAACTCTGAGTGACAAATACAATGAGAGACGTGTGTTTGGGGACTGGATCTATTCAGAGGAGGGGGTCTGGGGCATGGGAAGGAGTTCTGGGTTAGGGAAGGCTTCACAGGGGAACTGGCACTCACCATCGTCCACGTTTACTGAGATTTTATGAAAGGACAGACTAAGGACCGCCACTGCCAACTCTGCCCTATTCGATACAATTAAACCATGAGCTTAAATGGTTCAAATTGATCCCATCGTCTTACATTGCTATAGATTTCATCCAGTAGCTGAATGTGGGGGAGGAAAAGAAAAAGGACCCACACAAAACTTTCCCACTTGAAGACATTTTTATTTTGGTAACACACCTGAGTCCCTGGCAGGATGGGCCTGTCCTCCGCGGGGGCAATGGGGTGTTTGGGAGAGGATGGGGGCCCTGCCCTGAGGGGGCAGCTGGGGGATGAGGCAAAGGGCTCTGTGACAGTGATAGGTCACAAAGGGCTTTGTGACACTGATAGGTCACAAAGGGCATCAGAGGATAAATAGGCTGTGCCAGGGGGTTAGGCTGACAAAGTGGTTACTTCTCTCACTAGGACGGAAGTTCACCACAGCCTCTTGGGGAGATAAAAACCCAGAAGCAGAAGTGAGGTGAGGCGGAGGGGGAGCCTACCGTACCTCTCGACACACTTGAAGAGATTCAGCCTGGGCTCCATGCACACTCCAGGGTCCCAACTGTGATCATCTGTGCCCCTACCCACACCCCTGCCTCTGGGAGACCCGGATTCAAACGCGGGGGCCTGTGGGGCGGGCTTGGAAGACCTGCCACAGGGCCGCGTGTGTGACGCAGGAGCATCGTAGCTCGCTCTTCTGCCAGTGAGGCCGAGGGAGGGAAGAGCCAGGGAGCCGCCTTAACCGCGCTGCCTGTCGTGATCAAAGACAGCCATGAGTGGGGACTCTCTGCTCCCGTATCACACGGCCCGGAGCAGCACCTGGGTGGACCTGTTCAACACCACCACGGGGAAGCTGCAGCAGCAACTGCACAAGGGCGAATACGACCATTTCAAGTACGTGCCGATATTCGAGAGCGACTTCATCCAGGTCACGAAGAGGGGAGAAGCGATTGACGTGCACAACTGGGGCGGCCTGGTGACCATGGGCATCACATCCACCAGCCCCGTCCTCCCGCTCCCAGACATCATGCTGCTGGCCCAACGGGCCACCGGCTGTGAAAAGAACGCCGAGCGCAGCCAGGCCACCAAGGGCAAGAGCCACAATGCTGCAAAGACCTTAGAGCTCACCAGGCTCCTTCCCTTGGAGTTCGTGAGGATCTCCACTCACAATCGTGAGAAACAACAGCTGCGCGTGAAGCTTGCCACTGGCCGCTGCTTCTACCTGCAGCTGTGTCCCCCTCTGGACGCGCGGGAAGACCTCTTCGCCGAGTGGGAACAGCTGATTTACCTCCTGCGACCACCAGTGGACAGTGAAAGCAACACCTATGCCGTTCCCGTCTGGGACATGCCCTGCATGCCTGTGTTCGAGGAGGAGCAGGACGGGAGGAGCCCGGCCGTGGAGGATTTCCAAGGAAAGGGGCATCAGGACCAGGTGAACGTCAGCAGCCTGCACACGTGCCCTGAGGTGGCCGGGGCCACGCCTGCAGCTTTTGCTGGGGGGCACGGAATCCAACTGGACTCCCACAAGCCCGATACCATGCCCGATGTGGCCACTGCGTAAGCAAAACCTACTACAGGGCTCGACAAAGCGTCAGCATCGCAGTCAACGAGAAAGGTGGAGACAGCAGGGGTGGCAGGAGGCACCGCAGCGGGTGCTTTGAGCACGGCAGTGATCAAGTCTCCTGCCGCTGAAGAGCGGAGCACGGCCATAGCAGCCACAGCCAGCGACGGGCCCGGAGGAAGCAAAACCAACAGAGCCACTGGGGACACTGCCACAACATCCCTGAGGAGCGGGAAAACGACGTTGGCAGGTGCTGAGAACAATTCAGAGTATGCTTCCAGCACGTCCACCAGCCTCTCCCCAGGGGCCGGCATGACTGTGGTCGGAGCAGAACCTACCAGCAAGACTGTCAAAGCAAGAGCCGACAAGGACGATGAGGGGACCCTCGTCTCAAGCTTGACACAGGAAGGCAAAGTGAGCGAACAGGATGGCAGCTCACAGAGAGTGTCCCAGGCCCGCAAGGGAAGAAGGGAGAGGAGGGAGCACTGGGGAGAGGACAGAGCTCTGACGAGCCCCAAGCTCTGCAGTTCCGTGGAAAGCCACCACAAGGCAGCGGGGAGCAAGACAATCCCCAAAGCAGCTGGCCCGTGCTCAGGCGGCCGCAGAGCCACTAGAGAGGACCAAAAGGCCAAAGGCCATGGCAGCCCGGGGGGCAGCGAGCAGGGCGCTGCTCCCAAAGGCATCAGCCGTGCTCCTATCACCAGTGAGTCCAAGACCTCGCACAAATCGGGCAGGAGCTTATCTCCAGTGCATTCAGGTCCCACCACCAACATACTCAGCAGGATCAGCTCTTTCTTCAGGAATGTGAGAGCCAGACTTACAAAAAAGACAGTGGCCTCATCACGAAATAAACATGGGAGCATCCTGGCGGAGCCAGTGGAAGGGACCCGAGTGGAGGCCATGACAGAGACAGCAGAGAGTGGCCAGGGCTTGGAAATCACCGGTGTGACATCTGAGACCATGGAGCCAGTGACCGTTGAAGCCCATCAATAGGACCTAGAGCTGGGAGCTGCAAAGGGGACCAGGGCTCTGGGAAATACCCCTGGAGAGCCCATTTCAGCTTCCTTACTGCAATTTAAATAAAAAAATATACAGTCTGAGAACGCAGGCAGTGTTTTGTCTGAATTTCTAGGTCCCGAAGCCCAGCCGTAGCCTCACAGTGGATTCTGTGATGTCAGCTGTGCCACAGTCTGAGACCCAGTGTCCAGGCAAGGGCAGCCCCACCTCACACGCATGCTCAGCGCCAACAGCACTGCTCCATCTGGCTTCCACTCCTTTCTGGCTTTGCCCCCCAGGGCCATGGCTCAAAGTCAGACTATGGTCTGGGAAGCTCTCCTTCACTCTCCCGCTATTCTTTTTTTTTTTTTTTTTTTTTTTTTTGCGGTACGTGGGCCAATCACTGTTGTGGCCTCTCCCGTCACGGAGCACAGGCTCCGGACGCGCAGGCCCAGCGGCCATGGCTCATGGGCCCAGCCGCTCCGCGGCCTGTGGTATCTTCCAGGACCGGGGCACGAACTCATGTTCCCTGCATCTTCAGGTGGACTCTCAACCACTGCGCCACCAGGGAAACCCCCCCTATTCTTTTTATCAACGCTTATTCCCCCTGAAGGTCTGTAAACAGAGCCAGAACAGGACTCATGTCCCCTCGGGCTATTCAGTGGACAGAAATAAGGGCGGCAGTATTAGCTAGCAATCAGAACAGCAAGCACTCTCATCTAGACTTAGCCGTTCCCTGCCCAGGTATATACCCTGGAGAAACACACATGGTCTAAGAAACAACTCTGAGAATGTTTAGAGCAAAAATAACTTAACAGCACAACACGGGCAACAGCCCAAATTTCCATCAGCAGAATTCATACAGCAGGATAGGATGAGATTGGAATATTCAATAGTGAAAAATAAATGAGCTACACACATTAGCATAGATCAACTTCTCATGGTTTTTAAAAACATCAGAAGAATGGGATACAGTTCCACTCATGGAACCATTCTGAAACAAGCTCAAACAACGGATTGCATAGGGTCCATGTTTAAAAAAACGGTAGCTAAACCTGAGGGAAGAGTCAACGCAAAATGGAGGACAGTTTTCTCTAGGGTGGAAAGGCTAAGTCAAGGAGGTTGACACAAGGCTGTTAGTGCTGCTGGGAATTGTTCTGTCTCTGAAGCAAGATGGTAGGTACACAGGTGTTGTAGTTTTCACATTTTACTAACTCTGAAATCAGGATGGTCCTACAATCACCGTGGCAGTTGTGATGAAGTTATTGGCCAATGCCTTTCTCTTTTAATCACTTGTATTTATGCACAAAAATGATGTTAGAAAGGCTTGGCATCTTTAAAGGACATTTATTTAAGGTAAAGTACAAGAACACTTGTTTGGTTATTAGGAAAAGAAGGAACGATATGCCCATTTTACAGATGAGAACACTGAGGCTCAGAGAAGGTAACCTGCTGCAGTCGCACAATGGGATCTTTGCAGAACAGTGATCCACCAGCCCACTTCTCTATGCAAAGCCCTGTCTGTAGTATGCGAAGGAAGCAAGCAAACAAGCCTGAGCTAGGACCAGCACAAGAACCCGCGGCACCACCATCCTTACCATCATGTTCCAACACTACAGAGATGAGCATCAATTTTACTAGATTGAGGGGAGGGAGGGGTGGGTGCCGGGAGCCGGTTTTCGAACTTCAGTGAGCTCACAGCTCTTAGCTGGCCTTATCTCGAGAGCATCCAGTCCACCCTTGAGCTGTGTCTGGCTCCCAGGCTTCTACCTCTAGCCTCTGGCATGACCCGGGCTGCGGCCAGAAACAGGCTCCCACCTGGAATTCCAGCGTTCACTCCTGGAACGTCCAGCATCCAGTCCTCCTCCAGCCACTAATTCAACTTTTGAATGCCCTGCTCACAAGGGTTTCTCCACACCAAATCTGCAGGAACTTTTTTCTTCTGGGGCTCCAAAACCAAATCCTTAAACCTCACATGAGGGAGAGTATTTGTTAGGTCAGAGCATCCTTGTTGATTGGACCTCCAGTTTGTGACTTCCACAGACCTCATCACGGGAGGCTGGGGAGAGGTCTCTTCTGTTGGTGGACGGAATGGTGGGCACTTGGTGGGGAGCACTGATGAGAAAGGGAGCCAGCCCAAGACCTACACATATGCACTGTTTCCCCTGGCCAAACAAGGTTCCTGACCCCAGAATTAACCCAGAGTTTCCCAGAAGACTAGGAGCTGCAGGGAGCCGCAATTAATGCTTTACTTTCCACCAGCTTTTCCTTGGACCCAAGGAGGAGAAATTACAAAAAGATCACATCACACTCCTTTGATCTGATGATTTCCACACAGGCAAGTGCAGGGAAACACTAGTCTGAAGGAAGAAAATGCATTAAAAACACGTGCACAGGGACTTCACTGGTGGCGCAGTGGTTAAGGATCCGCCTGCCGACGCAGGGGACCCGGGTTCGAGCCCTGGTCCAGGAAGATCCCACATGCCACGGAGCAACTAAACCCGTGCGCCACAACTACTGAGCCTGTGCTCTAGAGCCCGCGAGCCACAACTACCGTAGCCCGAACGCCTAGAGCCCGTGCTCCCCAACAAGAGAAGCCAAAAATAAATAATAAAATAAATTTACGGGAAAAACAACACGTGCATAGCCCTTAGCTGTTTATAAAGTTCTTGAATGTGTGTGCCCCCTTCCGATTCTCACGTCTTTCCACTTTGCGGATAAGCAAGCAGAAATTCAGAGCATTTGAAGGACTTGCTCAAGGTGGCAGGTGATGGTGCAGAGAGGGAGCTACCTCGGTGCAACAACTTTCAGACAGTGTGCCACCCCGGTCCCGCACAGAGGTACACAGATGGTGGAGGAGACAGGACAGCACGAGTCATGATCACAACTCTGAGTGACAAATACAATGAGAGACGTGTGTTTGGGGACTGGATCTATTCAGAGGAGGGGGTCTGGGGCATGGGAAGGAGTTCTGGGTTAGGGAAGGCTTCACAGGGGAACTGGCACTCACCATCGTCCACGTTTACTGAGATTTTATGAAAGGACAGACTAAGGACCGCCACTGCCAACTCTGCCCTATTCGATACAATTAAACCATGAGCTTAAATGGTTCAAATTGATCCCATCGTCTTACATTGCTATAGATTTCATCCAGTAGCTGAATTTGGGGGAGGTAAAGAAAAAGGACCCACACAAAACTTTCCCACTTGAAGACATTTTTATTTTGGTAACGCACCTGAGTCCCTGGCAGGATGGGCCTGTCCTCCGCGGGGGCAATGGGGTGTTTGGGAGAGGATGGGGGCCCTGCCCTGAGGGGGCAGCTGGGGGATGAGGCAAAGGGCTCTGTGACAGTGATAGGTCACAAAGGGCTTTGTGACACTGATAGGTCACAAAGGGCATCAGAGGATAAATAGGCTGTGCCAGGGGGTTAGGCTGACAAAGTGGTTACTTCTCTCACTAGGACGGAAGTTCACCACAGCCTCTTGGGGAGATAAAAACCCAGAAGCAGAAGTGAGGTGAGGCGGAGGGGGAGCCTACCGTACCTCTCGACACACTTGAAGTGATTCAGCCTGGGCTCCATGCACACTCCAGTGTCCCAACTGTGATCATCTGTGCCCCTACCCACACCCCTGCCTCTGGGAGACCCGGATTCAAACGCGGGGGCCTGTGGGGCGGGCTTGGAAGACCTGCCACAGGGCCGCGTGTGTGACGCAGGAGCATCGCAGCTCGCTCTTCTGCCAGTGAGGCCGAGGGAGGGAAGAGCCAGGGAGCCGCCTTAACCGCGCTGCCTGTCGTGATCAAAGACAGCCATGAGTGGGGACTCTCTGCTCCCGTATCACACGGCCCGGAGCAGCACCTGGGTGGACCTGTTCAACACCACCACGGGGCAGCTGCAGCAGCAACTGCACAAGGGCGAATACGACCATTTCAAGTACGTGCCGATATTCGAGAGCGACTTCATCCAGGTCACGAAGAGGGGAGAAGCGATTGACGTTCACAACTGGGGCGGCCTGGTGACCATGGGCATCACATCCACCAGCCCCGTCCTCCCGCTCCCAGACATCATGCTGCTGGCCCAACGGGCCACCGGCTGTGAAAAGCACGCCGAGCGCAGCCAGGCCACCAAGGGCAAGAGCCACAAGGCTGCAAAGACCTTAGAGCTCACCAGGCTCCTTCCCTTGGAGTTCGTGAGGATCTCCACTCACAATCGTGAGAAACAACAGCTGCGCGTGAAGCTTGCCACTGGCCGCTGCTTCTACCTGCAGCTGTGTCCCCCTCTGGACGCGCGGGAAGACCTCTTCGCCGAGTGGGAACAGCTGATTTACCTCCTGCGACCACCAGTGGACAGTGAAAGCAACACCTATGCCGTTCCCGTCTGGGACATGCCCTGCATGCCTGTGTTCGAGGAGGAGCAGGACGGGAGGAGCCCGGCCGTGGAGGATTTCCAAGGAAAGGGGCATCAGGACCAGGTGAACGTCAGCAGCCTGCACACGTGCCCTGAGGTGGCCGGGGCCACGCCTGCAGCTTTTGCTGGGGGGCACGGAATCCAACTGGACTCCCACAAGCCCGATACCATGCCCGATGTGGCCTCTGCGAAAGCAAAACCTACTACAGGGCTCGACAAAGCGTCAGCATCGCAGTCAACGAGAAAGGTGGAGACTGCAGGGGTGGCAGGAGGCACCACAGCGGGTGCTTTGAGCACGGCAGTGATCAAGTCTCCTGCCGCTGAAGAGCGGAGCACGGCCATAGCAGCCACAGCCAGCGACGGGCCCGGAGGAAGCAAAACCAACAGAACCACTGGGGACACTGCCACAACATCCCTGAGGAGCGGGAAAACGGCGTTGGCAGGTGCTGAGAACAATTCAGAGTATGCTTCCAGCACGTCCACCAGCCTCTCCCCAGGGGCCGGCATGACTGTGGTCGGAGCAGAACCTACCAGCAAGACTGTCAAAGCAAGAGCCGACAAGGACGATGAGGGGACCCTCGTCTCAAGCTTGCCACAGGAAGGCAAAGTGAGCGAACAGGATGGCAGCTCACAGAGAGTGTCCCAGGCCCGCAAGGGAAGAAGGGAGAGGAGGGAGCACTGGGGAGAGGACAGAGCTCTGACGAGCCCCAAGCTCTGCAGTTCCGTGGAAAGCCACCACAAGGCAGCGGGGAGCAAGACAATCCCCAAAGCAGCTGGCCCGTGCTCAGGCGGCCGCAGAGCCACTAGAGAGAACCAAAAGGCCAAAGGCCATGGCAGCCCGGGGGGCAGCGAGCAGGGCGCTGCTCCCAAAGGCATCAGCCGTGCTCCTATCACCAGTGAGTCCAAGACCTCGCACAAATCGGGCAGGAGCTTATCTCCAGTGCATTCAGGTCCCACCACCAACATACTCAGCAGGATCAGCTCTTTCTTCAGGAATGTGAGAGCCAGACTTACAAAAAAGACAGTGGCCTCATCACGAAATAAACATGGGAGCATCCTGGCGGAGCCAGTGGAAGGGACCCGAGTGGAGGCCATGACAGAGACAGCAGAGAGTGGCCAGGGCTTGGAAATCACCGGTGTGACATCTGAGACCATGGAGCCAGTGACCGTTGAAGCCCATCAATAGGACCTAGAGCTGGGAGCTGCAAAGGGGACCAGGGCTCTGGGAAATACCCCTGGAGAGCCAATTTCAGCTTCCTTACTGCAATTTAAATAAAAAAACATACAGTCTGAGAACGCAGGCAGTGTTTTGTCTGAATTTCTAGGTCCCGAAGCCCAGCCGTAGCCTCACAGTGGATTCTGTGATGTCAGCTGTGCCACAGTCTGAGACCCAGTGTCCAGGCAAGGGCAGCCCCACCTCACACGCATGCTCAGCGCCAACAGCACTGCTCCATCTGGCTTCCACTCCTTTCTGGCTTTGCCCCCCAGGGCCATGGCTCAAAGTCAGACTATGGTCTGGGAAGCTCTCCTTCACTCTCCCGCTATTCTTTTTTTTTTTTTTTTTTTTTTTTGCGGTACGTGGGCCAATCACTGTTGTGGCCTCTCCCGTCACGGAGCACAGGCTCCGGACGCGCAGGCCCAGCGGCCATGGCTCATGGGCCCAGCCGCTCCGCGGCCTGTGGTATCTTCCAGGACCGGGGCACGAACTCATGTTCCCTGCATCTTCAGGTGGACTCTCAACCACTGCGCCACCAGTTAAACCCCCCCTATTCTTTTTATAAACGCTTATTCCCCCTGAAGGTCTGTAAACAGAGCCAGAACAGGACTCATGTCCCCTCGGGCTATTCAGTGGACAGAAATAAGGGCGGCAGTATTAGCTAGCAATCAGAACAGCAAGCACTCTCATCTAGACTTAGCCATTCCCTGCCCAGGTATATACCCTGGAGAAACACACATGGTCTAAGAAACAACTCTGAGAATGTTTAGAGCAAAAATAACTTAACAGCACAACACGGGCAACAGCCCAAATTTCCATCAGCAGAATTCATACAGCAGGATAGGATGAGATTGGAATATTCAATAGTGAAAAATAAATGAGCTACACACATTAGCATAGATCAACTTCTCATGGTTTTTAAAAACATCAGAAGAATGGGATACAGTTCCACTCATGGAACCATTCTGAAACAAGCTCAAACAACGGATTGCATAGGGTCCATGTTTAAAAAAACGGTAGCTAAACCTGAGGGAAGAGTCAACGCAAAATGGAGGACAGTTTTCTCTAGGGTGGAAAGGCTAAGTCAAGGAGGTTGACACAAGGCTGTTAGTGCTGCTGGGAATTGTTCTGTCTCTGAAGCAAGATGGTAGGTACACAGGTGTTGTAGTTTTCACATTTTACTAACTCTGAAATCAGGATGGTCCTACAATCACCGTGGCAGTTGTGATGAAGTTATTGGCCAATGCCTTTCTCTTTTAATCACTTGTATTTATGCACAAAAATGATGTCAGAAAGGCTTGGCATCTTTAAAGGACATTTATTTAAGGTAAAGTACAAGAACACTTTTTTGGTTATTAGGAAAAGAAGGAACGATATGCCTATTTTACAGATGAGAACACTGAGGCTCAGAGAAGGTAACCTGCTGCAGTCGCACAATGGGATCTTTGCAGAACAGTGATCCACCAGCCCACTTCTCTATGCAAAGCCCTGTCTGTAGTATGCGAAGGAAGCAAGCAAACAAGCCTGAGCTAGGACCAGCACAAGAACCCGCGGCACCACCATCCTTACCATCATGTTCCAACACTACAGAGATGAGCATCAATTTTACTAGATTGAGGGGAGGGAGGGGTGGGGGCCGGGAGCCGGTTTTCGAACTTCAGTGAGCTCACAGCTCTTAGCTGGCCTTATCTCGAGAGCATCCAGTCCACCCTTGAGCTGTGTCTGGCTCCCAGGCTTCTACCTCTAGCCTCTGGCATGACCCGGGCTGCGGCCAGAAACAGGCTCCCACCTGGAATTCCAGCGTTCACTCCTGGAACGTCCAGCATCCAGTCCTCCTCCAGCCACTAATTCAACTTTTGAATGCCCTGCTCACAAGGGTTTCTCCACACCAAATCTGCAGGAAATTTTTTCTTCTGGGGCTCCAAAACCAAATCCTTAAACCTCACATGAGGGAGAGTATTTGTTCGGTCAGAGCATCCTTGTTGATTGGACCTCCAGTTTGTGACTTCCACAGACCTCATCACGGGAGGCTGGGGAGAGGTCTCTTCTGTTGGTGGACGGAATGGTGGGCACTTGGTGGGGAGCACTGATGAGAAAGGGAGCCAGCCCAAGACCTACACATATGCACTGTTTCCCCTGGCCAAACAAGGTTCCTGACCCCAGAATTAACCCAGAGTTTCCCAGAAGACTAGGAGCTGCAGGGAGCCGCAATTAATGCTTTACTCTCCACCAGCTTTTCCTTGGACCCAAGGAGGAGAAATTACAAAAAGATCACATCACACTCCTTTGATCTGATGATTTCCACACAGGCAAGTGCAGGGAAACACTAGTCTGAAGGAAGAAAATGCATTAAAAACACGTGCACAGGGACCTCCCTGGTGGCGCAGTGGTTAAGAATCCGCCTGCCGACGCAGGGGACCCGGGTTCGAGCCCTGGTCCAGGAAGATCCCACATGCCACGGAGCAACTAAGCCCGTGCGCCACAACTACTGAGCCTGTGCTCTAGAGCCCGCGAGCCACAACTACCGAAGCCCGCACGCCTAGAGCCCGTGCTCCCCAACAAGAGAAGCCAAAAATAAATAATAAAATAAATTTACGGGAAAAACAACACGTGCATAGCCCTTAGCTGTTTATAAAGTTCTTGAATGTGTGTGCCCCCTTCTGATTCTCACGTCTTTCCACTTTGCGGATAAGCAAGCAGAAATTCAGAGCATTTGAAGGACTTGCTCAAGGTGGCAGGTGATGGTGCAGAGAGGGAGCTACCTCGGTGCAACAACTTTCAGACAGTGTGCCACCCCGGTCCCGCACAGAGGTACACAGATGGTGGAGGAGACAGGACAGCACGAGTCATGATCACAACTCTGAGTGACAAATACAATGAGAGACGTGTGTTTGGGGACTGGATCTATTCAGAGGAGGGGGTCTGGGGCATGGGAAGGAGTTTTGGGTTAGGGAAGGCTTCACAGGGGAACTGGCACTCACCATCGTCCATGTTTACTGAGATTTTATGAAAGGACAGACTAAGGACCGCCACTGCCAACTCTGCCCTATTCGATACAATTAAACCATGAGCTTAAATGGTTCAAATTGATCCCATCGTCTTACATTGCTATAGATTTCATCCAGTAGCTGAATTTGGGGGAGGAAAAGAAAAAGGACCCACACAAAACTTTCCCACTTGAAGACATTTTTATTTTGGTAACGCACCTGAGTCCCTGGCAGGATGGGCCTGTCCTCCGCGGGGGCAATGGGGTGTTTGGGAGAGGATGGGGGCCCTGCCCTGAGGGGGCAGCTGGGGGATGAGGCAAAGGGCTCTGTGACAGTGATAGGTCACAAAGGGCTTTGTGACACTGATAGGTCACAAAGGGCATCAGAGGATAAATAGGCTGTGCCAGGGGGTTAGGCTGACAAAGTGGTTACTTCTCTCACTAGGATGGAAGTTCACCACAGCCTCTTGGGGAGATAAAAACCCAGAAGCAGAAGTGAGGTGAGGCGGAGGGGGAGCCTACCGTACCTCTTGACACACTTGAAGAGATTCAGCCTGGGCTCCATGCACACTACAGTGTCCCAACTGTGATCATCTGTGGCCCTACCCACACCCCTGCCTCTGGGAGACCCGGAGGCAAACGTGGGGGCCTGTGGGGCGGGCTTGGAAGACCTGCCACAGGGCCGCGTGTGTGACGCAGGAGCATCGCAGCTCGCTCTTCTGCCAGTGAGGCCGAGGGAGGGAAGAGCCAGGGAGCCGCCTTAACCGCGCTGCCTGTCGTGATCAAAGACAGCCATGAGTGGGGACTCTCTGCTCCCGTATCACACGGCCCGGAGCAGCACCTGGGTGGACCTGTTCAACACCACCACGGGGAAGCTGCAGCAGCAACTGCACAAGGGCGAATACGACCATTTCAAGTACGTGCCGATATTCGAGAGCGACTTCATCCAGGTCACGAAGAGGGGAGAAGCGATTGACGTGCACAACTGGGGCGGCCTGGTGACCATGGGCATCACATCCACCAGCCCCGTCCTCCCGCTCCCAGACATCATGCTGCTGGCCCAACGGGCCACCGGCTGTGAAAAGCACGCCGAGCGCAGCCAGGCCACCAAGGGCAAGAGCCACAAGGCTGCAAAGACCTTAGAGCTCACCAGGCTCCTTCCCTTGGAGTTCGTGAGGATCTCCACTCACAATCGTGAGAAACAACAGCTGCGCGTGAAGCTTGCCACTGGCCGCTGCTTCTACCTGCAGCTGTGTCCCCCTCTGGACGTGCGGGAAGACCTCTTCGCCGAGTGGGAACAGCTGATTTACCTCCTGCGACCACCAGTGGACAGTGAAAGCAACACCTATGCCGTTCCCGTCTGGGACATGCCCTGCATGCCTGTGTTCGAGGAGGAGCAGGACGGGAGGAGCCCGGCCGTGGAGGATTTCCAAGGAAAGGGGCATCAGGACCAGGTGAACGTCAGCAGCCTGCACACGTGCCCTGAGGTGGCCGGGGCCACGCCTGCAGCTTTTGCTGGGGGGCACGGAATCCAACTGGACTCCCACAAGCCCGATACTATGCCCGATGTGGC
The DNA here is from genome assembly GCF_964341445.2 of Mesoplodon mirus. Taxonomy (NCBI): domain Eukaryota; kingdom Metazoa; phylum Chordata; class Mammalia; order Artiodactyla; family Ziphiidae; genus Mesoplodon; species Mesoplodon mirus. The sequence goes on along the minus strand of NW_028295808.1, from coordinate 610,429 downwards.
CACTGCAAAAGCAAAACCTACTACAGGGCTCGACAAAGCGTCAGCATCGCAGTCAACGAGAAAGGTGGAGACAGCAGGGGTGGCAGGAGGCACCGCAGCGGGTGCTTTGAGCACGGCAGTGATCAAGTCTCCTGTCGCTGAAGAGCGGAGCACGGCCATAGCAGCCACAGCCAGCGACGGGCCCGGAGGAAGCAAAACCAACAGAGCCACTGGGGACACTGCCACAACATCCCTGAGGAGCGGGAAAACGGCCTTGGCAGGTGCTGAGAACAATTCAGAGTATGCTTCCAGCATGTCCACCAGCCTCTCCCCAGGGGCCGGCATGACTGTGGTCGGAGCAGAACCTACCAGCAAGACTGTCAAAGCAAGAGCCGACAAGGACGATGAGGGGACCCTCGTCTCAAGCTTGCCACAGGAAGGCAAAGTGAGCGAACAGGATGGCAGCTCACAGAGAGTGTCCCAGGCCCGCAAGGGAAGAAGGGAGAGGAGGGAGCACTGGGGAGAGGACAGAGCTCTGACGAGCCCCAAGCTCTGCAGTTCCGTGGAAAGCCACCACAAGGCAGCGGGGAGCAAGACAATCCCCAAAGCAGCTGGCCCGTGCTCAGGCGGCCGCAGAGCCACTAGAGAGGACCAAAAGGCCAAAGGCCACGGCAGCCCGGGGGGCAGCGAGCAGGGCGCTGCTCCCAAAGCCATCAGCCGTGCTCCTATCACCAGTGAGTCCAAGACCTGGCACAAATCGGGCAGGAGCTTATCTCCAGCGCGTTCAGGTCCCACCACCAACATACTCAGCAGGATCAGCTCTTTCTTCAGGAATGTGAGAGCCAGACTTACAAAAAAGACAGTGGCCTCATCACGAAATAAACATGGGAGCATCCTGGCGGAGCCAGTGGAAGGGACCCGAGTGGAGGCCATGACAGAGACAGCAGAGAGTGGCCAGGGCCTGGAAATCACCGGTGTGACATCTGAGACCATGGAGCCAGTGACCGTTGAAGCCCATCAATAGGACCTAGAGCTGGGAGCTGCAAAGGGGACCAGGGCTTTGGGAAATACCCCTGGAGAGCCCATTTCAGCTTCCTTACTGCAATTTAAATATAAAAACATACAGTCTGAGAACGCAGGCAGTGTTTTGTCTGAATTTCTAGGTCCCGAAGCCCAGCCGTAGCCTCACAGTGGATTCTGTGATGTCAGCTGTGCCACAGTCTGAGACCCAGTGTCCAGGCAAGGGCAGCCCCAACTCACACGCATGCTCAGCGCCAACAGCACTGCTCCATCTGGCTTCCACTCCTTTCTGGCTTTGCCCCCCAGGGCCATGGCTCAAAGTCAGACTATGGTCTGGGAAGCTCTCCTTCACTCTCCCGCTATTCGTTTTTTTTTTTTTTTTTTTTTTTTTTTTGCGGTACGCGGGCCACTCACTGTTGTGGCCTCTCCCGTCACGGAGCACAGGCTCCGGATGCGCAGGCCCAGCGGCCATGGCTCATGGGCCCAGCCGCTCCGCGGCCTGTGGTATCTTCCAGGACCGGGGCACGAACTCATGTTCCCTGCATCTTCAGGTGGACTCTCAACCACTGCGCCACCAGGGAAACCCCCCCTATTCTTTTTATAAACGCTTATTCCCCCTGAAGGTCTGTAAACAGAGCCAGAACAGGACTCATGTCCCCTCGGGCTATTCAGTGGACAGAAATAAGGGCGGCAGTATTAGCTAGCAATCAGAACAGCAAGCACTCTCATCTAGACTTAGCCGTTCCCTGCCCAGGTATATACCCTGGAGAATCACACATGGTCTAAGAAACAACTCTGAGAATGTTTAGAGCAAAAATAACTTAACAGCACAACACGGGCAACAGCCCAAATTTCCATCAGCAGAATTCATACAGCAGGATAGGATGAGATTGGCATATTCAATAGTGAAAAATAAATGAGCTACACACATTAGCATAGATCAACTTCTCATGGTTTTTAAAAACATCAGAAGAATGGGATACAGTTCCACTCATGGAACCATTCTGAAACAAGCTCAAACAACGGATTGCATAGGGTCCATGTTTAAAAAAACGGTAGCTAAACCTGAGGGAAGAGTCAACGCAAAATGGAGGACAGTTTTCTCTAGGGTGGAAAGGCTAGGTCAAGGAGGTTGACACAAGGCTGTTAGTGCTGCTGGGAATTGTTCTGTCTCTGAAGCAAGATGGTAGGTACACAGGTGTTGTAGTTTTCACATTTTACTAACTCTGAAATCAGGATGGTCCTACAATCACCGTGGCAGTTGTGATGAAGTTATTGGCCAATGCCTTTCTCTTTTAATCACTTGTATTTATGCACAAAAATGATGTCAGAAAGGCTTGGCATCTTTAAAGGACATTTATTTAAGGTAAAGTACAAGAACACTTGTTTGGTTATTAGGAAAAGAAGGAACGATATGCCCATTTTACAGATGAGAACACTGAGGCTCAGAGAAGGTAACCTGCTGCAGTCGCACAATGGGATCTTTGCAGAACAGTGATCCACCAGCCCACTTCTCTATGCAAAGCCCTGTCTGTAGTATGCGAAGGAAGCAAGCAAACAAGCCTGAGCTAGGACCAGCACAAGAACCCGCGGCACCACCATCCTTACCATCATGTTCCAACACTACAGAGATGAGCATCAATTTTACTAGATTGAGGGAAGGGAGGGGTGGGGGCCGGGAGCCGGTTTTCGAACTTCAGTGAGCTCACAGCTCTTAGCTGGCCTTATCTCGAGAGCATCCAGTCCACCCTTGAGCTGTGTCTGGCTCCCAGGCTTCTACCTCTAGCCTCTGGCATGACCCGGGCTGCGGCCAGAAACAGGCTCCCACCTGGAATTCCAGCGTTCACTCCTGGAACGTCCAGCATCCAGTCCTCCTCCAGCCACTAATTCAACTTTTGAATGCCCTGCTCACAAGGGTTTCTCCACACCAAATCTGCAGGAACTTTTTTCTTCTGGGGCTCCAAAACCAAATCCTTAAACCTCACATGAGGGAGAGTATTTGTTAGGTCAGAGCATCCTTGTTGATTGGACCTCCAGTTTGTGACTTCCACAGACCTCCTCACGGGAGGCTGGGGAGAGGTCTCTTCTGTTGGTGGACGGAATGGTGGGCACTTGGTGGGGAGCACTGATGAGAAAGGGAGCCAGCCCAAGACCTACACATATGCACTGTTTCCCCTGGCCAAACAAGGTTCCTGACCCCAGAATTAACCCAGAGTTTCCCAGAAGACTAGGAGCTGCAGGGAGCCGCAATTAATGCTTTACTCTCCACCAGCTTTTCCTTGGACCCAAGGAGGAGAAATTACAAAAAGATCACATCACACTCCTTTGATCTGATGATTTCCACACAGGCAAGTGCAGGGAAACACTAGTCTGAAGGAAGAAAATGCATTAAAAACACGTGCACATGGACTTCCCTGGTGGCGCAGTGGTTAAGAATCCGCCTGCCGACGCAGGGCTCCCGGGTTCGAGCCCTGGTCCAGGAAGATCCCACATGCCACGGAGCAACTAAGCCCGTGCGCCACAACTACTGAGCCTGTGCTCTAGAGCCTGCGAGCCACAACTACCGAAGCCCGCACGCCTAGAGCCCGTGCTCCCCAACAAGAGAAGCCAAAAATAAATAATAAAATAAATTTACGGGAAAAACAACACGTGCATAGCCCTTAGCTGTTTATAAAGTTCTTGAATGTGTGTGCCCCCTTCCGATTCTCACGTCTTTCCACTTTGCGGATAAGCAAGCAGAAATTCAGAGCATTTGAAGGACTTGCTCAAGGTGGCAGGTGATGGTGCAGAGAGGGAGCTACCTCGGTGCAACAACTTTCAGACAGTGTGCCACCCCGGTCCCGCACAGAGGTACACAGATGGTGGAGGAGACAGGAGAGCACGAGTCATGATCACAACTGTGAGTGACAAATACAATGAGAGACGTGTGTTTGGGGACTGGATCTATTCAGAGGAGGGGGTCTGGGGCATGGGAAGGAGTTCTGGGTTAGGGAAGGCTTCACAGGGGAACTGGCACTCACCATCGTCCACGTTTACTGAGATTTTATGAAAGGACAGACTAAGGACCGCCACTGCCAACTCTGCCCTATTCGATACAATTAAACCATGAGCTTAAATGGTTCAAATTGATCCCATCGTCTTACATTGCTATAGATTTCATCCAGTAGCTGAATTTGGGGGAGGAAAAGAAAAAGGACCCACACAAAACTTTCCCACTTGAAGACATTTTTATTTTGGTAACGCACCTGAGTCCCTGGCAGGATGGGCCTGTCCTCCGCGGGGGCAATGGGGTGTTTGGGAGAGGATGGGGGCCCTGCCCTGAGGGGGCAGCTGGGGGATAAGGCAAAGGGCTCTGTGACAGTGATAGGTCACAAAGGGCTTTGTGACACTGATAGGTCACAAAGGGCATCAGAGGATAAATAGGCTGTGCCAGGGGGTTAGGCTGACAAAGTGGTTACTTCTCTCACTAGGACGGAAGTTCACCACAGCCTCTTGGGGAGATAAAAACCCAGAAGCAGAAGTGAGGTGAGGCGGAGGGGGAGCCTACCGTACCTCTCGACACACTTGAAGAGATTCAGCCTGGGCTCCATGCACACTCCAGGGTCCCAACTGTGATCATCTGTGGCCCTACCCACACCCCTGCCTCTGGGAGACCCGGAGGCAAACGTGGGGGCCTGTGGGGCGGGCTTGGAAGACCTGCCACAGGGCCGCGTGTGTGACGCAGGAGCATCGCAGCTCGCTCTTCTGCCAGTGAGGCCGAGGGAGGGAAGAGCCAGGGAGCCACCTTAACCGCGCTGCCTGTCGTGATCAAAGACAGCCATGAGTGGGGACTCTCTGCTCCCGTATCACACGGCCCGGAGCAGCACCTGGGTGGACCTGTTCAACACCACCACGGGGCAGCTGCAGCAGCAACTGCACAAGGGCGAATACGACCATTTCAAGTACGTGCCGATATTCGAGAGCGACTTCATCCAGGTCACGAAGAGGGGAGAAGCGATTGACGAGCACAACTAGGGCGGCCTGGTGACCATGGGCATCACATCCACCAGCCCCGTCCTCCCGCTCCCAGACATCATGCTGCTGGCCCAACGGGCCACCGGCTGTGAAAAGCACGCCGAGCGCAGCCAGGCCACCAAGGGCAAGAGCCACAAGGCTGCAAAGACCTTAGAGCTCACCAGGCTCCTTCCCTTGGAGTTCGTGAGGATCTCCACTCACAATCGTGAGAAACAACAGCTGCGCGTGAAGCTTGCCACTGGCCGCTGCTTCTACCTGCAGCTGTGTCCCCCTCTGGACGCGCGGGAAGACCTCTTCGCCGAGTGGGAACAGCTGATTTACCTCCTGCGACCACCAGTGGACAGTGAAAGCAACACCTATGCCGTTCCCGTCTGGGACATGCCCTGCATGCCTGTGTTCGAGGAGGAGCAGGACGGGAGGAGCCCGGCCGTGGAGGATTTCCAAGGAAAGGGGCATCAGGACCAGGTGAACGTCAGCAGCCTGCACACGTGCCCTGAGGTGGCCGGGGCCACGCCTGCAGCTTTTGCTGGGGGGCACGGAATCCAACTGGACTCCCACAAGCCCGATACCATGCCCGATGTGGCCCCTGCGAAAGCAAAACCTACTACAGGGCTCGACAAAGCGTCAGCATCGCAGTCAACGAGAAAGGTGGAGACAGCAGGGGTGGCAGGAGGCACCGCAGCGGGTGCTTTGAGCACGGCAGTGATCAAGTCTCCTGCCGCTGAAGAGCGGAGCACGGCCATAGCAGCCACAGCCAGCGACGGGCCCGGAGGAAGCAAAACCAACAGAGCCACTGGGGACACTGCCACAACATCCCTGAGGAGCGGGAAAACGGCCTTGGCAGGTGCTGAGAACAATTCAGAGTATGCTTCCAGCACGTCCACCAGCCTCTCCCCAGGGGCCGGCATGACTGTGGTCGGAGCAGAACCTACCAGCAAGACTGTCAAAGCAAGAGCCGACAAGGACGATGAGGGGACCCTCGTCTCAAGCTTGCCACAGGAAGGCAAAGTGAGCGAACAGGGTGGCAGCTCACAGAGAGTGTCCCAGGCCCGCAAGTGAAGAAGGGAGAGGAGGGAGCACTGGGGAGAGGACAGAGCTCTGACGAGCCCCAAGCTCTGCAGTTCCGTGGAAAGCCACCACAAGGCAGCGGGGAGCAAGACAATCCCCAAAGCAGCTGGCCCGTGCTCAGGCGGCCACAGAGCCACTAGAGAGGACTAAAAGGCCAAAGGCCACGGCAGCCCGGGGGGCAGCGAGCAGGGCGCTGCTCCCAAAGGCATCAGCCGTGCTCCTATCACCAGTGAGTCCAAGACCTCGCACAAATCGGGCAGGAGCTTATCTCCAGTGCGTTCAGGTCCCACCACCAACATACTCAGCAGGATCAGCTCTTTCTTCAGGAATGTGAGAGCCAGACTTACAAAAAAGACAGTGGCCTCATCACGAAATAAACATGGGAGCATCCTGGCGGAGCCAGTGGAAGGGACCCGAGTGGAGGCCATGACAGAGACAGCAGAGAGTGGCCAGGGCCTGGAAATCACCGGTGTGACATCTGAGACCATGGAGCCAGTGACCGTTGAAGCCCATCAATAGGACCTAGAGCTGGGAGCTGCAAAGGGGACCAGGGCTCTGGGAAATACCCCTGGAGAGCCCATTTCAGCTTCCTTACTGCAATTTAAATAAAAAAACATACAGTCTGAGAACGCAGGCAGTGTTTTGTCTGAATTTCTAGGTCCCGAAGCCCAGCCGTAGCCTCACAGTGGATTCTGTGATGTCAGCTGTGCCACAGTCTGAGACCCAGTGTCCAGGCAAGGGCAGCCCCACCTCACACGCATGCTCAGCGCCAACAGCACTGCTCCATCTGGCTTCCACTCCTTTCTGGCTTTGCCCCCCAGGGCCATGGCTCAAAGTCAGACTATGGTCTGGGAAGCTCTCCTTCACTCTCCCGCTATTCTTTTTTTTTTTTTTTTTTTTTTTTGCGGTACGCAGGCCACTCACTGTTGTGGCCTCTCCCGTCACGGAGCACAGGGTCCGGATGCGCAGGCCCAGCGGCCATGGCTCATGGGCCCAGCCGCTCCGCGGCCTGTGGTATCTTCCAGGACCGGGGCACGAACTCATGTTCCCTGCATCTTCAGGTGGACTCTCAACCACTGCGCCACCAGGGAAACCCCCCCTATTCTTTTTATAAACGCTTATTCCCCCTGAAGGTCTGTAAACAGAGCCAGAACAGGACTCATGTCCCCTCGGGCTATTCAGTGGACAGAAATAAGGGCGGCAGTATTAGCTAGCAATCAGAACAGCAAGCACTCTCATCTAGACTTAGCCGTTCCCTGCCCAGGTATATACCCTGGAGAATCACACATGGTCTAAGAAACAACTCTGAGAATGTTTAGAGCAAAAATAACTTAACAGCACAACACGGGCAACAGCCCAAATTTCCATCAGCAGAATTCATACAGCAGGATAGGATGAGATTGGCATATTCAATAGTGAAAAATAAATGAGCTACACACATTAGCATAGATCAACTTCTCATGGTTTTTAAAAACATCAGAAGAATGGGATACAGTTCCACTCATGGAACCATTCTGAAACAAGCTCAAACAACGGATTGCATAGGGTCCATGTTTAAAAAAACGGTAGCTAAACCTGAGGGAAGAGTCAACGCAAAATGGAGGACAGTTTTCTCTAGGGTGGAAAGGCTAGGTCAAGGAGGTTGACACAAGGCTGTTAGTGCTGCTGGGAATTGTTCTGTCTCTGAAGCAAGATGGTAGGTACACAGGTGTTGTAGTTTTCACATTTTACTAACTCTGAAATCAGGATGGTCCTACAATCACCGTGGCAGTTGTGATGAAGTTATTGGCCAATGCCTTTCTCTTTTAATCACTTGTATTTATGCACAAAAATGATGTCAGAAAGGCTTGGCATCTTTAAAGGACATTTATTTAAGGTAAAGTACAAGAACACTTGTTTGGTTATTAGGAAAAGAAGGAACGATATGCCCATTTTACAGATGAGAACACTGAGGCTCAGAGAAGGTAACTTGCTGCAGTCGCACAATGGGATCTTTGCAGAACAGTGATCCACCAGCCCACTTCTCTATGCAAAGCCCTGTCTGTAGTATGCGAAGGAAGCAAGCAAACAAGCCTGAGCTAGGACCAGCACAAGAACCCACGGCACCACCATCCTTACCATCATGTTCCAAAACTACAGAGATGAGCATCAATTTTACTAGATTGAGGGGAGGGAGGGGTGGGGGCTGGGAGCCGGTTTTCGAACTTCAGTGAGCTCACAGCTCTTAGCTGGCCTTATCTCGAGAGCATCCAGTCCACCCTTGAGCTGTGTCTGGCTCCCAGGCTTCTACCTCTAGCCTCTGGCATGACCCGGGCTGCGGCCAGAAACAGGCTCCCACCTGGAATTCCAGCGTTCACTCCTGGAACGTCCAGCATCCAGTCCTCCTCCAGCCACTAATTCAACTTTTGAATGCCCTGCTCACAAGGGTTTCTCCACACCAAATCTGCAGGAACTTTTTTCTTCTGGGGCTCCAAAACCAAATCCTTAAACCTCACATGAGGGAGAGTATTTGTTAGGTCAGAGCATCCTTGTTGATTGGACCTCCAGTTTGTGACTTCCACAGACCTCATCACGGGAGGCTGGGGAGAGGTCTCTTCTGTTGGTGGACGGAATGGTGGGCACTTGGTGGGGAGCACTGATGAGAAAGGGAGCCAGCCCAAGACCTACACATATGCACTGTTTCCCCTGGCCAAACAAGGTTCCTGACCCCAGAATTAACCCAGAGTTTCCCAGAAGACTAGGAGCTGCAGGGAGCCGCAATTAATGCTTTACTCTCCACCAGCTTTTCCTTGGACCCAAGGAGGAGAAATTACAAAAAGATCACATCACACTCCTTTGATCTGATGATTTCCACACAGGCAAGTGCAGGGAAACACTAGTCTGAAGGAAGAAAATGCATTAAAAACACGTGCACAGGGACTTCCCTGGTGGCGCAGTGGTTAAGAATCCGCCTGCCGACGCAGGGCACCCGGGTTCGAGCCCTGGTCCAGGAAGATCCCACATGCCACGGAGCAACTAAGCCCGTGCGCCACAACTACTGAGCCTGTGCTCTAGAGCCCGCGAGCCACAACTACCGAAGCCCGCACGCCTAGAGCCCGTGCTCCCCAACAAGAGAAGCCAAAAATAAATAATAAAATAAATTTACAGGAAAAACAACACGTGCATAGCCCTTAGCTGTTTATAAAGTTCTTGAATGTGTGTGCCCCCTTCCGATTCTCACGTCTTTCCACTTTGCGGATAAGCAAGCGGAAGTTCAGAGCATTTGAAGGACTTGCTCAAGGTGGCAGGTGATGGTGCAGAGAGGGAGCTACCTCGGTGCAACAACTTTCAGACAGTGTGCCACCCCGGTCCCGCACAGAGGTACACAGATGGTGGAGGAGACAGGACAGCACGAGTCATGATCACAACTCTGAGTGACAAATACAATGAGAGACGTGTGTTTGGGGACTGGATCTATTCAGAGGAGGGGGTCTGGGGCATGGGAAGGAGTTCTGGGTTAGGGAAGGCTTCACAGGGGAACTGGCACTCACCATCGTCCACGTTTACTGAGATTTTATGAAAGGACAGAGTAAGGACCGCCACTGCCAACTCTGCCCTATTCGATACAATTAAACCATGAGCTTAAATGGTTCAAATTGATCCCATCGTCTTACATTGCTATAGATTTCATCCAGTAGCTGAATTTGGGGGAGGAAAAGAAAAAGGACCCACACAAAACTTTCCCACTTGAAGACATTTTTATTTTGGTAACACACCTGAGTCCCTGGCAGGATGGGCCTGTCCTCCGTGGGGGCAATGGGGTGTTTGGGAGAGGATGGGGGCCCTGCCCTGAGGGGGCAGCTGGGGGATGAGGCAAAGGGCTCTGTGACAGTGATAGGTCACAAAGGGCTTTGTGACACTGATAGGTCACAAAGGGCATCAGAGGATAAATAGGCTGTGCCAGGGGGTTAGGCTGACAAAGTGGTTACTTCTCTCACTAGGACGGAAGTTCACCACAGCCTCTTGGGGAGATAAAAACCCAGAAGCAGAAGTGAGGTGAGGCGGAGGGGGAGCCTACCGTACCTCTCGACACACTTGAAGAGATTCAGCCTGGGCTCCATGCACACTCCAGGGTCCCAACTGTGATCACCTGTGGCCCTACCCACACCCCTGCCTCTGGGAGACCCGGAGGCAAACGTGGGGGTCTGTGGGGCGGGCTTGGAAGACCTGCCACAGGGCCGCGTGTGTGACGCAGGAGCATCGCAGCTCGCTCTTCTGCCAGTGAGGCCGAGGGAGGGAAGAGCCAGGGAGCCGCCTTAACCGCGCTGCCTGTCGTGATCAAAGACAGCCATGAGAGGGGACTCTCTGCTCCCGTATCACACGGCCCGGAGCAGCACCTGGGTGGCCCTGTTCAACACCACCACGGGGAAGCTGCAGCAGCAACTGCACAAGGGCGAATACGACCATTTCAAGTACGTGCCGATATTCGAGAGTGACTTCATCCAGGTCACGAAGAGGGGAGAAGCGATTGACGTGCACAACTGGGGCGGCCTGGTGACCATGGGCATCACATCCACCAGCCCCGTCCTCCCGCTCCCAGACATCATGCTGCTGGCCCAACGGGCCACCGGCTGTGAAAAGCACGCCGAGCGCAGCCAGGCCACCAAGGGCAAGAGCCACAAGGCTGCAAAGACCTTAGAGCTCACCAGGCTCCTTCCCTTGGAGTTCTTGAGGATCTCCACTCACAATCGTGAGAAACAACAGCTGCGCGTGAAGCTTGCCACTGGCCGCTGCTTCTACCTGCAGCTGTGTCCCCCTCTGGACGCGCGGGAAGACCTCTTCGCCGAGTGGGAACAGCTGATTTACCTCCTGCGACCACCAGTGGACAGTGAAAGCAACACCTATGCCGTTCCCGTCTGGGATATGCCCTGCATGCCTGTGTTCGAGGAGGAGCAGGACGGGAGGAGCCCGGCCGTGGAGGATTTCCAAGGAAAGGGGCATCAGGACCAGGTGAACGTCAGCAGCCTGCACACGTGCCCTGAGGTGGCCGGGGCCACGCCTGCAGCTTTTGCTGGGGGGCACGGAATCCAACTGGACTCCCACAAGCCCGATACCATGCCCGATGTGGCCACTGCAAAAGCAAAACCTACTACAGGGCTCGACAATGCGTCAGCATCGCAGTCAACGACAAAGGTGGAGACAGCAGGGGTGGCAGGAGGCACCGCAGCGGGTGCTTTGAGCACGGCAGTGATCAAGTCTCCTGCCGCTGAAGAGCGGAGCACGGCCATAGCAGCCACAGCCAGCGACGGGCCCGGAGGAAGCAAAACCAACAGAGCCACTGGGGACACTGCCACAACATCCCTGAGGAGCGGGAAAACGGCCTTGGCAGGTGCTGAGAACAATTCAGAGTATGCTTCCAGCACGTCCACCAGCCTCTCCCCAGGGGCCGGCATGACTGTGGTCGGAGCAGAACCTACCAGCAAGACTGTCAAAGCAAGAGCCGACAAGGACGATGAGGGGACCCTCGTCTCAAGCTTGCCACAGGAAGGCAAAGTGAGCGAACAGGATGGCAGCTCACAGAGAGTGTCCCAGGCCCGCAAGGGAAGAAGGGAGAGGAGGGAGCACTGGGGAGAGGACAGAGCTCTGACGAGCCCCAAGCTCTGCAGTTCCGTGGAAAGCCACCACAAGGCAGCGGGGAGCAAGACAATCCCCAAAGCAGCTGGCCCATGCTCAGGCGGCCACAGAGCCACTAGAGAGGACCAAAAGGCCAAAGGCCACGGCAGCCCGGGGGGCAGCGAGCAGGGCGCTGCTCCCAAAGGCATCAGCCGTGCTCCTATCACCAGTGAGTCCAAGACCTCGCACAAATCGGGCAGGAGCTTATCTCCAGTGCGTTCAGGTCCCACCACCAACATACTCAGCAGGATCAGCTCTTTCTTCAGGAATGTGAGAGCCAGACTTACAAAAAAGACAGTGGCCTCATCACGAAATAAACATGGGAGCATCCTGGCGGAGCCAGTGGAAGGGACCCGAGTGGAGGCCATGACAGAGACAGCAGAGAGTGGCCAGGGCCTGGAAATCACCGGTGTGACATCTGAGACCATGGAGCCAGTGACCGTTGAAGCCCATCAATAGGACCTAGAGCTGGGAGCTGCAAAGGGGACCAGGGCTCTGGGAAATACCCCTGGAGAGCCCATTTCAGCTTCCTTACTGCAATTTAAATAAAAAAATCATACAGTCTGAGAACGCAGGCAGTGTTTTGTCTGAATTTCTAGGTCCCGAAGCCCAGCCGTAGCCTCACAGTGGATTCTGTGATGTCAGCTGTGCCACAGTCTGAGACCCAGTGTCCAGGCAAGGGCAGCCCCACCTCACACGCATGCTCAGCGCCAACAGCACTGCTCCATCTGGCTTCCACTCCCTTCTGGCTTTGCCCCCCAGGACCATGGCTCAAAGTCAGACTATGGTCTGGGAAGCTCTCCTTCACTCTCCCGCTATTCTTTTTTATTTTTTATTTTTTTTTTTGCGGTACGCGGGCCACTCACTGTTGTGGCCTCTCCCGTCATGGAGCACAGGCTCTGGAGGCGCAGGCCCAGCGGCCATGGCTCACGGGCCCAGCCGCTCCGCGGCCTGTGGGATCTTCCAGGACCGGGGCATGAGCTCATGTTCCCTGCATCCTCAGGTGGACTCACAACCACGGCGCCACCAGGGAAACCACCCCTATTCTTTTTGTAAACGCTTATTCCCCCTGAAAGTCTGTAAACAGAGCCAGAACAGGACTCATGTCCCCTCGGGCTATTCAGTGGACAGAAATAAGGGCGGCGGTATTAGCTAGCAATCAGAACAGCAAGCACTCTCATCTAGACTTAGCCGTTCCCTGCCCAGGTATATACCCTGGAGAAACACACATGGTCTAAGAAACAACTCTGAGAATGTTTAGAGCAAAAATAACTTAACAGCACAACACGGGCAACAGCCCAAATTTCCATCAGCAGAATTCATACAGCAGGATAGGATGAGATTGGCATATTCAATAGTGAAAAATAAATGAGCTACACACATTAGCATAGATCAACTTCTCATGGTTTTTAAAAACATCAAAAGAATGGGATACAGTTCCACTCATGGAACCATTCTGAAACAAGCTCAAACAACGGATTGCATAGGGTCCATGTTTAAAAAAACGGTAGCTAAACCTGAGGGAAGAGTCAACACAAAATGGAGGACAGTTTACTCTAGGGTGGAAAGGCTAAGTCAAGGAGGTTGACACAAGGCTGTTAGTGCTGCTGGGAATTGTTCTGTCTCTGAAGCAAGATGGTAGGTACACAGGTGTTGTAGTTTTCACATTTTACTAACTCTGAAATCAGGATGGTCCTACAATCACCGTGGCAGTTGTGATGAAGTTATTGGCCAATGCCTTTCTCTTTTAATCACTTGTATTTATGCACAAAAATGATGTCAGAAAGGCTTGGCATCTTTAAAGGACATTTATTTAAGGTAAAGTACAAGAACACTTGTTTGGTTATTAGGAAAAGAAGGAACGATATGCCCATTTTACAAATGAGAACACTGAGGCTCAGAGAAGGTAACCTGCTCCAGTCTCACAATGGGATCTTTGCAGAACAGTGATCCACCAGCCAACTTCTCTATGCAAAGCCCTGTCTGTAGTATGCGAAGGAAGCAAGCAAACAAGCCTGAGCTAGGACCAGCACAAGAACCCGCGGCACCACCATCCTTACCATCATGTTCCAACACTACAGAGATGAGCATCAATTTTACTAGATTGAGAGGAGGGATGGGTGGGGGCCGGGAGCCGGTTTTCGAACTTCAGTGAGCTCACAGCTCTTAGCTGGCCTTATCTCGAGAGCATCCAGTCCACCCTTGAGCTGTGTCTGGCTCCCAGGCTTCTACCTCTAGCCTCTGGCATGACCCGGGCTGCGGCCAGAAACAGGCTCCCACCTGGAATTCCAGCGTTCACTCCTGGAACGTCCAGCATCCAGTCCTCCTCCAGCCACTAATTCAACTTTTGAATGCCCTGCTCACAAGGGTTTCTCCACACCAAATCTGCAGGAACTTTTTTCTTCTGGGGCTCCAAAACCAAATCCTTAAACCTCACATGAGGGAGAGTATTGTTAGGTCAGAGCATCCTTGTTGATTGGACCTCCAGTTTGTGACTTCCACAGACCTCATCACGGGAGGCTGGGGAGAGGTCTCTTCTGTTGGTGGACGGAATGGTGGGCACTTGGTGGGGAGCACTGATGAGAAAGGGAGCCAGCCCAAGACCTACACATATGCACTGTTTCCCCTGGCCAAACAAGGTTCCTGACCCCAGAATTAACCCAGAGTTTCCCAGAAGACTAGGAGCTGCAGGGAGCCACAATTAATGCTTTACTCTCCACCAGCTTTTCCTTGGACCCAAGGAGGAGAAATTACAGAAAGTTCACATCACACTCCTTTGATCTGATGATTTCCACACAGGCAAGTGCAGGGAAACACTAGTCTGAAGGAAGAAAATGCATTAAAAACACGTGCACAGGGACTTCCCTGGTGGCGCAGTGGTTAAGGATCCGCCTGCCGACGCAGGGGACCCAGGTTCGAGCCCTGGTCCAGGAAGATCCCACATGCCACGGAGCAACTAAGCCCGTGCGCCACAACTACTGAGCCTGTGCTCTAGAGCCCGCGAGCCACAACTACCGAAGCCCGCACGCCTAGAGCCCGTGCTCCCCAACAAGAGAAGCCAACAATAAATAATAAAATAAATTTACGGGAAAAACAACACGTGCATAGCCCTTAGCTGTTTATAAAGTTCTTGAATGTGTGTGCCCCCTTCCGATTCTCACGTCTTTCCACATTGCGGATAAGCAAGCGGAAGTTCAGAGCATTTGAAGGACTTGCTCAAGGTGGCAGGTGATGGTGCAGAGAGGGAGCTACCTCGGTGCAACAACTTTCAGACAGTGTGCCACCCCGGTCCCGCACAGAGGTACACAGATGTTGGAGGAGACAGGACAGCACGAGTCATGATCACAACTCTGAGTGACAAATACAATGAGAGACGTGTGTTTGGGGACTGGATCTATTCAGAGGAGGGGGTCTGGGGCATGGGAAGGAGTTCTGGGTTAGGGAAGGCTTCACAGGGGAACTGGCACTCACCATCGTCCACGTTTACTGAGATTTTATGAAAGGACAGAGTAAGGACCGCCACTGCCAACTCTGCCCTATTCGATACAATTAAACCATGAGCTTAAATGGTTCAAATTGATCCCATCGTCTTACATTGCTATAGATTTCATCCAGTAGCTGAATGTGGGGGAGGAAAAGAAAAAGGACCCACACAAAACTTTCCCACTTGAAGACATTTTTATTTTGGTAACGCACCTGAGTCCCTGGCAGGATGGGCCTGTCCTCCGCGGGGGCAATGGGGTGTTTGGGAGAGGATGGGGGCCCTGCCCTGAGGGGGCAGCTGGGGGATGAGGCAAAGCGCTCTGTGACAGTGATAGGTCACAAAGGGCTTTGTGACACTGATAGGTCACAAAGGGCATCAGAGGATAAATAGGCTGTGCCAGGGGGTTAGGCTGACAAAGTGGTTACTTCTCTCACTAGGACGGAAGTTCACCACAGCCTCTTGGGGAGATAAAAACCCAGAAGCAGAAGTGAGGTGAGGCGGAGGGGGAGCCTACCGTACCTCTCGACACACTTGAAGAGATTCAGCCTGGGCTCCATGCACACTACAGCGTCCCAACTGTGATCATCTGGGCCCCTACACACACCCCTGCCTCTGGGAGACCCGGAGGCAAACGTGGAGGTCTGTGGGGCGGGCTTGGAAGACCTGCCACAGGGCCGCGTGTGTGACGCAGCAGCATCGCAGCTCTCTCTTATTCCAGTGAGGCCGAGGGAGGGAAGAGCCAGGGAGCCGCCTTAACCGCGCTGCCTGTCGTGATCAAAGACAGCCATGAGTGGGGACTCTCTGCTCCCGTATCACACGGCCCGGATCAGCACCTGGGTGGACCTGTTCAACACCACCACGGGGAAGCTGCAGCAGCAACTGCACAAGGGCGAATACGACCATTTCAAGTACGCGCCGATATTCGAGAGCGACTTCATCCAGGTCACGAAGAGGGGAGAAGCGATTGACGTGCACAACTGGGGCGGCCTGGTGACCATGGGCATCACATCCACCAGCCCCGTCCTCCCGCTCCCAGACATCATGCTGCTGGCCCAACGGGCCACCGGCTGTGAAAAGCACGCCGAGCGCAGCCAGGCCACCAAGGGCAAGAGCCACAAGGCTGCAAAGACCTTAGAGCTCACCAGGCTCCTTCCCTTGGAGTTCGTGAGGATCTCCACTCACAATCGTGAGAAACAACAGCTGCGCGTGAAGCTTGCCACTGGCCGCTGCTTCTACCTGTAGCTGTGTCCCCCTCTGGACGCGCGGGAAGACCTCTTCGCCGAGTGGGAACAGCTGATTTACCTCCTGCGACCACCAGTGGACAGTGAAAGCAACACCTATGCCGTTCCCGTCTTGGACATGCCCTGCATGCCTGTGTTCGAGGAGGAGCAGGACGGGAGGAGCCCGGCTGTGGAGGATTTCCAAGGAAAGGGGCATCAGGACCAGGTGAACGTCAGCAGCCTGCACACGTGCCCTGAGGTGGCCGGGGCCACGCCTGCAGCTTTTGCTGGGGGGCACGGAATCCAACTGGACTCCCACAAGCCCGATACCATGCCCGATGTGGCCACTGCGAAAGCAAAACCTACTACAGGGCTCGACAAAGCGTCAGCATCGCAGTCAACGATTAAGGTGGAGACAGCAGGGGTGGCAGGAGGCACCGCAGCGGGTGCTTTGAGCACGGCAGTGATCAAGTCTCCTGCCGCTGAAGAGCGGAGCACGGCCATAGCAGCCACAGCCAGCGATGGGCCCGGAGGAAGCAAAACCAACAGAGCCACTGGGGACACTGCCACAACATCCCTGAGGAGCGGGAAAACGGCCTTGGCATGTGCTGAGAACAATTCAGAGTATGCTTCCAGCACGTCCACCAGCCTCTCCCCAGGGGCCGGCATGACTGTGGTCGGAGCAGAACCTACCAGCAAGACTGTCAAAGCAAGAGCCGACAAGGACGATGAGGGGACCCTCGTCTCAAGCTTGCCACAGGAAGGCAAAGTGAGCGAACAGGATGGCAGCTCACAGAGAGTGTCCCAGGCCCGCAAGGGAAGAAGGGAGAGGAGGGAGCACTGGGGAGAGGACAGAGCTCTGACGAGCCCCAAGCTCTGCAGTTCCGTGGAAAGCCACCACAAGGCAGCGGGGAGCAAGACAATCCCCAAAGCAGCTGGCCCGTGCTCAGGCGGCCGCAGAGCCACTCGAGAGGACAAAAAGGCCAAAGGCCATGGCAGCCCGGGGGGCAGCGAGCAGGTCGCTTCTCCCAAAGGCATCAGCCGTGCTCCTATCACCAGTGAGTCCAAGACCTCGCACAAATCGGGCAGGAGCTTATCTCCAGCGCGTTCAGGTCCCACCACCAACATACTCAGCAGGATCAGCTCTTTCTTCAGGAATGTGAGAGCCAGACTTACAAAAAAGACAGTGGCCTCATCACGAAATAAACATGGGAGGATCCTGGCGTTGCCAGTGGAAGGGACCCGAGTGGAGGCCATGACAGAGACAGCAGAGAGTGGCCAGGGCCTGGAAATCACCGGTGTGACATCTGAGACCATGGAGCCAGTGACCGTTGAAGCCCATCAATAGGACCTAGAGCTGGGAGCTGCAAAGGGGACCAGGGCTCTGGGAAATTCCCCTGGAGAGCCCATTTCAGCTTCCTTACTGCAATTTAAATAAAAAAACATACAGTCTGAGAACGCATGCAGAGTTTTGTCTGAATTTCTAGGTCCCGAAGCCCAGCCGTAGCCTCACAGTGGATTCTGTGATGTCAGTTGTGCCACAGTCTGAGACCCAGTGTCCAGGCAAGGGCAGCCCCGCCTCACATGCATGCTCAGCGCCAACAGCACTGCTCCATCTGGCTTCCACTCCTTTCTGGCTTTGCCCCCCAGGGCCATGGCTCAAAGTCAGACTATGGTCTGGGAAGCTCTCCTTCACTATCCCGCTATTTTTTTTTTTTTTTTTTTTTTTTTTTTTTTTTTTTTTTTTTTGCGGTACGCGGGCCACTCACTGTTGTGGCCTCTGCCGTCACGGAGCACAGTCTCTGGATGCGCAGGCCCAGCGGCCATGGCTCACGGGCCCAGCCGCTCCACGGCCTGTGGGATCTTCCAGGACCGGGGCACGAACTCATGTTCCCTGCATCCTCAGGTGGACTCTCAACCACTGCGCCAGCAGGGAATCCCCCCCTATTCTTTTAATAAATGATTATTCCCCCTGAAGGTCTGTAAACAGAGCCAGAACAGGACTCATGTCCCCTCGGGCTATTCAGTGGACAGAAATAAGGGCGGCAGTATTAGCTAGCAATCAGAACAGCAAGCACTCTCATCTAGACTTAGCCGTTCCCTGCCCAGGTATATACCCTGGAGAAACACACATGGTCTAAGAAACAACTCTGAGAATGTTTAGAGCAAAAATACCTTAACAGCACAACACGGGCAACAGCCCAAATTTCCATCAGCAGAATTCATACAGCAGGATAGGATGAGATTGGCATATTCAATAGTGAAAAATAAATGAGCTACACACATTAGCATAGATCAACTTCTCATGGTTTTTAAAAACATCAGAAGAATGGGATACAGTTCCACTCATGGAACCATTCTGAAACAAGCTCAAACAACGGATTGCATAGGGTCCATGTTTAAAAAAACGGTAGCTAAACCTGAGGGAAGAGTCAACGCAAAATGGAGGACAGTTTTCTCTAGGGTGGAAAGGCTAGGTCAAGGAGGTTGACACAAGGCTGTTAGTGCTGCTGGGAATTGTTCTGTCTCTGAAGCAAGATGGTAGTTACACAGGTGTTGTAGTTTTCACATTTTACTAACTCTGAAATCAGGATGGTCCTACAATCACCGTGGCAGTTGTGATGAAGTTATTGGCCAATGCCTTTCTCTTTTAATCACTTGTATTTATGCACAAAAATGATGTCAGAAAGGCTTGGCATCTTTAAAGGACATTTATTTAAGGTAAAGTACAAGAACACTTGTTTGGTTATTAGGAAAAGAAGGAACGATATGCCTATATCACAGATGAGAACACTGAGGCTCAGAGAAGGTAACCTGCTACAGTCGCACAATGGGATCTTTGCAGAACAGTGATCCACCAGCCCACTTCTCTATGCAAAGCCCTGTCTGTAGTATGCGAAGGAAGCAAGCAAACAAGCCTGAGCTAGGACCAGCACAAGAACCCGCGGCACCACCATCCTTACCATCATGTTCCAACACTACAGAGATGAGCATCAATTTTACTAGATTGAGGGGAGGGAGGTGTGGGGGCCGAGAGCCGGTTTTCGAACTTCTGTGAGCTCACAGCTCTTAGCTGGCCTTATCTCGAGAGCATCCAGTCCACCCTTGAGCTGTGTCTGGCTCCCAGGCTTCTACCTCTAGCCTCTGGCATGACCCGGGCTGCGGCCAGAAACAGGCTCCCACCTGGAATTCCAGCGTTCACTCCTGGAACGTCCAGCATCCAGTCCTCCTCCAGCCACTAATTCAACTTTTGAATGCCCTGCTCACAAGGGTTTCTCCACACCAAATCTGCAGGAACTTTTTTCTTCTGGGGCTCCAAAACCAAATCCTTAAACCTCACATGAGGGAGAATATTTGTTAGGTCAGAGCATCCATGTTGATTGGACCTCCAGTTTGTGACTTCCACAGACCTCATCACGAGAGGCTGGGGAGAGGCCTCTTCTGTTGGTGGACGGAATGGTGGGCACTTGGTGGGGAGCACTGATGAGAAAGGGAGCCAGCCCAAGACCTACACATATGCACTGTTTCCCCTGGCCAAACAAGGTTCCTGACCCCAGAATTAACCCAGAGTTTCCCAGAAGACTAGGAGCTGCAGGGAGCCGCAATTAATGCTTTACTCTCCACCAGCTTTTCCTTGGACCCAAGGAGGAGAAATTACAGAAAGATCACATCACACTCCTTTGATCTGATGATTTCCACACAGGCAAGTGCAGGGAAACACTAGTCTGAAGGAAGAAAATGCATTAAAAACACGTGCACAGGGACTTCCCTGGTGTCGCAGTGGTTAAGGATCCGCCTGCCGACGCAGGGGACCCAGGTTCGAGCCCTGGTCCAGAAAGATCCCACATGCCACGGAGCAACTAAGCCCGTGCACCACAACTACTGAGCCTGTGCTCTAGAGCCCACGAGCCACAACTACCGAAGCCCGCACGCCTAGAGCCCGTGCTCCCCAACAAGAGAAGCCAAAAATAAATAATAAAATAAATTTACGGGAAAAACAACACGTGCATAGCCCTTAGCTCTTTATAAAGTTCTTGAATGTGTGTGCCCCCTTCCGATTCTCACGTCTTTCCACTTTGCGGATAAGCAAGCGGAAGTTCAGAGCATTTGAAGGACTTGCTCAAGGTGGCAGGTGATGGTGCAGAGAGGGAGCTACCTCGGTGCAACAACTTTCAGACAGTGTGCCACCCCGGTCCCGCACAGAGGTACACAGATGGTGGAGGAGACAGGACAGCACGAGTCATGATCACAACTCTGAGTGACAAATACAATGAGAGACGTGTGTTTGGGGACTGGATCTATTCAGAGGAGGGGGTCTGGGGCATGGGAAGGAGTTCTGGGTTAGGGAAGGCTTCACAGGGGAACTGGCACTCACCATCGTCCACGTTTACTGAGATTTTATGAAAGGACAGAGTAAGGACCGCCACTGCCAACTCTGCCCTATTCGATACAATTAAACCATGAGCTTAAATGGTTCAAATTGATCCCATCGTCTTACATTGCTATAGATTTCATCCAGTAGCTGAATTTGGGGGAGGAAAAGAAAAAGGACCCACACAAAACTTTCCCACTTGAAGACATTTTTATTTTGGTAACGCACCTGAGTCCCTGGCAGGATGGGCCTGTCCTCCGCGGGGGCAATGGGATGTTTGGGAGAGGATGGGGGCCCTGCCCTGAGGGGGCAGCTGGGGGATGAGGCAAAGGGCTCTGTGACAGTGATAGGTCACAAAGGGCTTTGTGACACTGATAGGTCACAAAGGGCATCAGAGGATAAATAGGCTGTGCCAGGGGGTTAGGCTGACAAAGTGGTTACTTCTCTCACTAGGACGGAAGTTCACCACAGCCTCTTGGGGAGATAAAAACCCAGAAGCAGAAGTGAGGTGAGGCGGAGGGGGAGCCTACCGTACCTCTCGACACACTTGAAGAGATTCAGCCTGGGCTCCATGCACACTACAGGGTCCCAACTGTGATCATCTGTGCCCCTACACACACCCCTGCCTCTGGGAGACCCAGAGGCAAACGTGGGGGCCTGTGGGGCGGGCTTGGAAGACCTGCCACATGGCCGCGTGTGTGACGCAGGAGCATCGCAGCTCGCTCTTCTGCCAGTGAGGCCGAGGGAGGGAAGGGCCAGGGAGCCGCCTTAACTGCGCTGCCTGTCGTGATCAAAGACAGCCATGAGTGGGGACTCTCTGCTCCCGTATCACACGGCCCGGAGCAGCACCTGGGTGGACCTGTTCAACACCACCACGGGGAAGCTGCAGCAGCAACTGCACAAGGGCGAATACGACCATTTCAAGTACGCGCCGATATTCGAGAGCGACTTCATCCAGGTCACGAAGAGGGGAGAAGCGATTGACGTGCACAACTGGGGCGGCCTGGTGACCATGGGCATCACATCCACCAGCCCCGTCCTCCCGCTCCCAGACATCATGCTGCTGGCCCAACGGGCCACCGGCTGTGAAAAGCACGCCGAGCGCAGCCAGGCCACCAAGGGCAAGAGCCACAAGGCTGCAAAGACCTTAGAGCTCACCAGGCTCCTTCCCTTGGAGTTCGTGAGGATCTCCACTTACAATCGTGAGAAATAACAGCTGCGCGTGAAGCTTGTCACTGGCCGCTGCTTCTACCTGCAGCTGTGTCCCCCTCTGGACGCGCGGGAAGACCTCTTCGCCGAGTGGGAACAGCTGATTTACCTCCTGCGACCACCAGTGGACAGTGAAAGCAACACCTATGCCGTTCCCGTCTGGGACATGCCCTGCATGCCTGTGTTCGAGGAGGAGCAGGACGGGAGGAGCCCGGCCGTGGAGGATTTCCAAGGAAAGGGGCATCAGGACCAGGTGAACGTCAGCAGCCTGCACACGTGCCCTGAGGTGGCCGGGGCCACGCCTGCAGCTTTTGCTGGGGGGCACGGAATCCAACTGAACTCCAACAAGCCCGATACCATGCCCGATGTGGCCACTGCGAAAGCAAAACCTACTACAGGGCTCGACAAAGCGTCAGCATCGCAGTCAACGATTAAGGTGGAGACAGCAGGGGTGGCAGGAGGCACCGCAGCGGGTGCTTTGAGCACGGCAGTGATCAAGTCTCCTGACGCTGAAGAGCGGAGCACGGCCATAGCAGCCACAGCCAGCGACGGGCCCGGAGGAAGCAAAACCAACAGAGCCACTGGGGACACTGCCACAACATCCCTGAGGAGCGGGAAAACGGCATTGGCAGGTGCTGAGAACAATTCAGAGTATGCTTCCAGCACGTCCACCAGCCTCTCCCCAGGGGCCGGCATGACTGTGGTCGGAGCAGAACCTACCAGCAAGACTGTCAAAGCAAGAGCCGACAAGGACGATGAGGGGACCCTCGTCTCAAGCTTGCCACAGGAAGGCAAAGTGAGCGAACAGGATGGCAGCTCACAGAGAGTGTCCCAGGCCCGCAAGGGAAGAAGGGAGAGGAGGGAGCACTGGGGAGAGGACAGAGCTCTGACGAGCCCCAAGCTCTGCAGTTCCGTGGAAAGCCACCACAAGGCAGCGGGGAGCAAGACAATCCCCAAAGCAGCTGGCCCGTGCTCAGGCGGCCGCAGAGCCACTAGAGAGGACCAAAAGGCCAAAGGCCACGGCAGTGCGGGGGGCAGCGAGCAGGGCGCTGCTCCCAAAGGCATCAGCCGTGCTCCTATCACCAGTGAGTCCAAGACCTCGCACAAATCAGGCAGGAGCTTATCTCCAGTGCGTTCAGGTCCCACCGCCAACATACTCAGCAGGATCAGCTCTTTCTTCAGGAATGTGAGAGCCAGACTTACAAAAAAGACAGTGGCCTCATCACGAAATAAACATGGGAGCATCCTGGCGGAGCCAGTGGAAGGGACCCGAGTGGAGGCCATAACAGAGACAGCAGAGAGTGGCCAGGGCCTGGAAATCACTGGTGTGACATCTGAGACCATGGAGCCAGTGACCGTTCAAGCCCATCAATAGGACCTAGAGCTGGGAGCTGCAAAGGGGACCAGGGCTCTGGGAAATACCCCTGGAGAGCCCATTTCAGCTTCCTTACTGCAATTTAAATAAAAAAACATACAGTCTGAGAACGCAGGCAGTGTTTTGTCTGAATTTCTAGGTCCCGAAGCCCAGCCGTAGCCTCACAGTGGATTCTGTGATGTCAGCTGTGCCACAGTCTGAGACCCAGTGTCCAGGCAAGGGCAGCCCCACCTCACACGCATGCTCAGCACCAACAACACTGCTCCATCTGGCTTCCACTCCTTTCTGGCTTTGCCCCCCAGGACCATGGCTCAAAGTCAGACTATGGTCTGGGAAGCTCTCCTTCACTCTCCCGCTATTCTTTTTTTTTTTCTTTTTTTTTTTGCGGTACACGGGCCACTCACTGTTGTGGCCTATCCCGTCACGGAGCACAGGCTCCGGACGCGCAGGCCCAGCGGCCATGGCTCACGGGCCCAGCCGCTCCGCGGCCTGTGGGATCTTCCAGGACCGGGGCACGAACTCATGTTCCCTGCATCCTCAGGTGGACTCTCAACCACTGCGCCACCAGGGAAAACCCCCCTATTCTTTTTATAAACGCTTATTCCCCCTGAAGGTCTGTAAACAGAGCCAGAACAGGACTCATGTCCCCTCGGGCTATTCAGTGGACAGAAATAAGGGCGGCAGTATTAGCTAGCAATCAGAACAGCAAGCACTCTCATCTAGACTTAGCCGTTCCCTGCCCAGGTATATACCCTGGAGAAACACACATGGTCTAAGAAACAACTCTGAGAATGTTTAGAGCAAAAATAACTTAACAGCACAACATGGGCAACAGCCCAAATTTCCATCAGCAGAATTCATACAGCAGGATAGGATGAGATTGGAATATTCAATAGTGAAAAATAAATGAGCTACACACATTAGCATAGATCAACTTCTCATGGTTTTTAAAAACATCAAAAGTATGGGATACAGTTCCACTCATGGAACCATTCTGAAACAAGCTCGATCTACGGATTGCATAGGGTCCATGTTTAAAAAAACGGTAGCTAAACCTGAGGGAAGAGTCAACACAAAATGGAGGACAGTTTTCTCTAGGGTGGAAAGCCTAAGTCAAGGAGGTTGACACAAGGCTGTTAGTGCTGCTGGGAATTGTTCTGTCTCTGAAGCAAGATGGTAGGTACACAGGTGTTGTAGTTTTCACATTTTACTAACTCTGAAATCAGGATGGTCCTACAATCACCGTGGCAGTTGTGATGAAGTTATTGGCCAATGCCTTTCTCTTTTAATCACTTGTATTTATGCACAAAAATGATGTCAGAAAGGCTTGGCATCTTTAAAGGACATTTATTTAAGGTAAAGTACAAGAACACTTGTTTGGATATTAGGAAAAGAAGGAACGATATGCCTATATCACAGATGAGAACACTGAGGCTCAGAGAAGGTAACCTGCTGCAGTCTCACAATGGGATCTTTGCAGAACAGTGATCCACCAGCCCACTTCTCTATGCAAAGCCCTTTCTGTAGTATGCGAAGGAAGCAAGCAAACAAGCCTGAGCTAGGACCAGCACAAGAACCCGCGGCACCACCATCCTTACCATCATGTTCCAACACTACAGAGATGAGCATCAATTTTACTAGATTGAGGGGAGGGAGGGGTGGGGGCCGGGAGCCGGTGTTCGAACTTCAGTGAGCTCACAGCTCTTAGCTGGCCTTATCTCGAGAGCATCCAGTCCACCCTTGAGCTGTGTCTGGCTCCCAGGCTTCTACCTCTAGCCTGTGGCATGACCCGGGCTGTGGCCAGAAACAGGCTCCCACCTGGAATTCCAGCGTTCACTCCTGGAACGTCCAGCATCCAGTCCTCCTCCAGCCACTAATTCAACTTTTGAATGCCCTGCTCACAAGGGTTTCTCCACACCAAATCTGCAGGAACTTTTTTCTTCTGGGGCTCCAAAACCAAATCCTTAAACCTCACATGAGGGAGAGTATTGTTAGGTCAGAGCATCCTTGTTGATTGGACCTCCAGTTTGTGACTTCCACAGACCTCATCACGGGAGGCTGGGGAGAGGTCTCTTCTGTTGGTGGACGGAATGGTGGGCACTTGGTGGGGAGCACTGATGAGAAAGGGAGCCAGCCCAAGACCTACACATATGCACTGTTTCCCCTGGCCAAACAAGGTTCCTGACCCCAGAATTAACCCAGAGTTTCCCAGAAGACTAGGAGCTGCAGGGAGCCGCAATTAATGCTTTACTCTCCACCAGCTTTTCCTTGGACCCAAGAAGGAGAAATTATAGAAAGATCACATCACACTCCATAGATCTGATGATTTCCACACAGGCAAGTGCAGGGAAACACTAGTCTGAAGGAAGAAAATGCATTAAAAACACGTGCACAGGGACTTCCCTGGTGGCGCAGTGGTTAAGGATCCGCCTGCCGACACAGGGGACCTGGGTTCGAGCCCTGGTCCAGGAAGATCCCACATGCCACGGAGCAACAAAGCCCGTGCGCCACAACTACTGAGCCTGTACTCTAGAGCACGCGAGCCACAACTACCGAAGCCCGCACGCCTAGAGCCCGTGCTCCCCAACAAGAGAAGCCAAAAATAAATAATGAAATAAATTTATGGGAAAAACAACACGTGCATAGCCCTTAGCTGTTTATAAAGTTCTTGAATGTGTGTGCCCCCTTCCGATTCTCACGTCTTTCCACTTTGCGGATAAGCAAGCGGAAGTTCAGAGCATTTGAAGGACTTGCTCAAGGTGGCAGGTGATGGTGCAGAGAGGGAGCTACCTCGGTGCAACAACTTTCAGACAGTGTGCCACCCCGGTCCCGCACAGAGGTACACAGATGGTGGAGGAGACAGGACAGCACGAGTCATGATCACAACTCTGAGTGACAAATACAATGAGAGACGTGTGTTTGGGGACTGGATCTATTCAGAGGAGGGGTTCTGGGGCATGGGAAGGAGTTCTGGGTTAGGGAAGGCTTCACAGGGCAACTGGCACTCACCATCGTCCACGTTTACTGAGATTTTATGAAAGGACAGACTAAGGACCGCCACTGCCAACTCTGCCCTATTCGATACAATTAAACCATGAGCTTAAATGGTTCAAATTGATCCCATCGTCTTACATTGCTATAGATTTCATCCAGTAGCTGAATTTGGGGGAGGAAAAGAAAAAGGACCCACACAAAACTTTCCCACTTGAAGACATTTTTATTTTGGTAACGCACCTGAGTCCCTGGCAGGATGGGCCTGTCCTCCGCGGGGGCAATGGGATGTTTGGGAGAGGATGGGGGCCCTGCCCTGAGGGGGCAGCTGGCGGATGAGGCAAAGGGCTCTGTGACAGTGATAGGTCACAAAGGGCTTTGTGACACTGATAGGTCACAAAGGGCATCAGAGGATAAATAGGCTGTGCCAGGGGGTTAGGCTGACAAAGTGGTTACTTCTCTCACTAGGATGGAAGTTCACCACAGCCTCTTGGGGAGATAAAAACCCAGAAGCAGAAGTGAGGTGAGGCGGAGGGGGAGCCTACCGTACCTCTCGACACACTTGAAGAGATTCAGCCTGGGCTCCATGCACACTACAGCGTCCCAACTGTGATCATCTGTGCCCCTACACACACCCCTGCCTCTGGGAGACCCGGAGGCAAACGTGGGGGCCTGTGGGGCGGGCTTGGAAGACCTGCCACAGGGCCGCGTGTGTGACGCAGGAGCATCGCAGCTCGCTCTTCTGCCAGTGAGGCCGAGGGAGGGAAGGGCCAGGGAGCCGCCTTAACCGCGCTGCCTGTCGTGATCAAAGACAGCCATGAGTGGGGACTCTCTGCTCCCGTATCACACGGCCCGGAGCAGCACCTGGGTGGACCTGTTCAACACCACCACGGGGAAGCTGCAGCAGCAACTGCACAAGGGCGAATACGACCATTTCAAGTACGTGCCGATATTCGAGAGTGACTTCATCCAGGTCACGAAGAGGGGAGAAGCGATTGACGTGCACAACTGGGGCGGCCTGGTGACCATGGGCATCACATCCACCAGCCCCGTCCTCCCGCTCCCAGACATCATGCTGCTGGCCCAACGGGCCACCGGCTGTGAAAAGCACTCCGAGCGCAGCCAGGCCACCAAGGGCAAGAGCCACAAGGCTGCAAAGACCTTAGAGCTCACCAGGCTCCTTCCCTTGGAGTTCGTGAGTATCTCCACTCACAATCGTGAGAAACAACAGCTGCGCGTGAAGCTTGCCACTGGCCGCTGCTTCTACCTGCAGCTGTGTCCCCCTCTGGACGCGCGGGAAGACCTCTTCGCCGAGTGGGAACAGCTGATTTACCTCCTGCGACCACCAGTGGACAGTGCAAGCAACACCTATGCCGTTCCCGTCTGGGACATGCCCTGCATGCCTGTGTTCGAGGAGGAGCAGGACGGGAGGAGCCCGGCCGTGGAGGATTTCCAAGGAAAGGGGCATCAGGACCAGGTGAACGTCAGCAGCCTGCACACGTGCCCTGAGGTGGCCGGGGCCACGCCTGCAGCTTTTGCTGGGGGGCACGGAATCCAACTGGACTCCCACAAGCCCGATACCATGCCCGATGTGGCCACTGCGAAAGCAAAACCTACTACAGGGCTCGACAAAGCGTCAGCATCGCAGTCAACGATTAAGGTGGAGACAGCAGGGGTCCAGGAGGCACCGCATCGGGTGCTTTGAGCACGGCAGTGATCAAGTCTCCTGCCGCTGAAGAGCGGAGCACGGCCATAGCAGTCACAGCCAGCGACTGGCCCGGAGGAAGCAAAACCAACAGAGCCACTGGGGACACTGCCACAACATCCCTGAGGAGCGGGAAAACGGCCTTGGCAGGTGCTGAGAAGAATTCAGAGTATGCTTCCAGCACGTCCACCAGCCTCTCCCCAGGGGCCGGCATGACTGTGGTCGGAGCAGAACCTACCAGCAAGACTGTCAAAGCAAGAGCCGACAAGGACGATGAGGGGACCCTCGTCTCAAGCTTGCCACAGGAAGGCAAAGTGAGCGAACAGGATGGCAGCTCACAGAGAGTGTCCCAGGCCCGCAAGGGAAGAAGGGAGAGGAGGGAGCACTCGGGAGAGGACAGAGCTCTGACGAGCCCCAAGCTCTGCAGTTCCGTGGAAAGCCACCACAAGGCAGCGGGGAGCAAGACAATCCCCAAAGCAGCTGGCCCGTTCTCAGGCGGCCGCAGAGCCACTAGAGAGGACCAAAAGGCCAAAGGCCACGGCAGCCCGGGGGGCAGCGAGCAGGGCGCTGCTCCCAAAGGCATCAGCCGTGCTCCTATCACCAGTGAGTCCAAGACCTCGCACAAATCGGGCAGGAGCTTATCTCCAGTGCGTTCAGGTCCCACCACCAACATACTCAGCAGGATCAGCTCTTTCTTCAGGAATGTGAGAGCCAGACTTACAAAAAAGACAGTGGCCTCATCACGAAATAAACATGGGAGCATCCTGGCGGAGCCAGTGGAAGGGACCCGAGTGGAGGCCATAACAGAGACAGCAGAGAGTGGCCAGGGCCTGGAAATCACCGGTGTGACATCTGAGACCATGGAGCCAGTGACCGTTGAAGCCCATCAATAGGACCTAGAGCTGGGAGCTGCAAAGGGGACCAGGGCTCTGGGAAATACCCCTGGAGAGCCCATTTCAGCTTCCTTACTGCAATTTAAATAAAAAAACATACAGTCTGAGAACGCAGGCAGTGTTTTGTCTGAATTTCTAGGTCCCGAAGCCCAGGCGTAGCCTCACAGTGGATTCTGTGATGTCAGCTGTGCCACAGTCTGAGACCCAGTGTCCAGGCAAGGGCAGCCCCACCTCACACGCATGCTCAGCACCAACAGCACTGCTCCATCTGGCTTCCACTCCTTTCTGGCTTTGCCCCCCAGGACCATGGCTCAAAGTCAGACTATGGTCTGGGAAGCTCTCTTTCACTCTCCCGCTATTCTTTTTTTTTTTTTTTTTTTTTTTTTGCGGTACGCGGGCCACTCACTGTTGTGGCCTCTCCCGTCACGGAGCACAGGCTCCGGACGCGCAGGCCCAGCGGCCATGGCTCACAAGCCCAGCCGCTCCGCGGCCTGTGGGATCTTCCAGGACCGGGGCACGAACTCATGTTCCCTGCATCCTCAGGTGGACTCTCAACCACTGCGCCACCAGGGAAACCCCCCTATTCTTTTTATAAACGCTTATTCCCCCTGAAGGTCTGTAAACAGAGCCAGAATAGGACTCATGTCCCCTCGGGCTATTCAGTGGACAGAAATAAGGGCGGCAGTATTAGCTAGCAATCAGAACAGCAAGCACTCTCATCTAGACTTAGCCGTTCCCTGCCCAGGTATATACCCTGGAGAAACACACATGGTCTAAGAAACAACTCTGAGAATGTTTAGAGTAAAAATAACTTAACAGCACAACACGGGCAACAGCCCAAATTTCCATCAGCAGAATTCATACAGCAGGATAGGATGAGATTGGAATATTCAATAGTGAAAAATAAATGAGCTACACACATTAGCATAGATCAACTTCTCATGGTTTTTAAAAACATCAGAAGAATGGGATACAGTTCCACTCATGGAACCATTCTGAAACAAGCTCAAACAACGGATTGCATAGGGTCCATGTTTAAAAAAACGGTAGCTAAACCTGAGGGAAAAGTCAAGGCAAAATGGAGGACATTTTTCTCTAGGGTGGAAAGGCTAAGTCAAGGAGGTTGACACAAGGCTGTTAGTGCTGCTTGGAATTGTTCTGTCTCTGAAGCAAGATGGTAGGTACACAGGTGTTGTAGTTTTCACATTTTACTAACTCTGAAATCAGGATGGTCCTACAATCACCGTGGCAGTTGTGATGAAGTTATTGGCCAATGCCTTTCTCTTTTAATCACTTGTATTTATGCACAAAAATGATGTTAGAAAGGCTTGGCATCTTTAAAGGACATTTATTTAAGGTAAAGTACAAGAACACTTGTTTGGTTATTAGGAAAAGAAGGAACGATATGCCTATTTTACAGATGAGAACACTGAGGCTCAGAGAAGGTAACCTGCTGCAGTCGCACAATGGGATCTTTGCAGAACAGTGATCCACCAGCCCACTTCTCTATGCAAAGCCCTGTCTGTAGTATGCGAAGGAAGCAAGCAAACAAGCCTGAGCTAGGACCAGCACAAGAACCCGCGGCACCACCATCCTTACCATCATGTTCCAACACTACAGAGATGAGCATCAATTTTACTAGATTGAGGGGAGGGAGGTGTGGGGGCCGAGAGCCGGTTTTCGAACTTCTGTGAGCTCACAGCTCTTAGCTGGCCTTATCTCGAGAGCATCCAGTCCACCCTTGAGCTGTGTCTGGCTCCCAGGCTTCTACCTCTAGCCTGTGGCATGACCCGGGCTGCGGCCAGAAACAGGCTCCCACCTGGAATTCCAGCGTTCACTCCTGGAACGTCCAGCATCCAGTCCTCCTCCAGCCACTAATTCAACTTTTGAATGCCCTGCTCACAAGGGTTTCTCCACACCAAATCTGCAGGAACTTTTTTCTTCTGGGGCTCCAAAACCAAATCCTTAAACCTCACATGAGGGAGAGTATTTGTTAGGTCAGAGCATCCTTGTTGATTGGACCTCCAGTTTGTGACTTCCACAGACCTCATCACGGGAGGCTGGGGAGAGGTCTCTTCTGTTGGTGGACGGAATGGTGGGCACTTGGTGGGGAGCACTGATGAGAAAGGGAGCCAGCCCAAGACCTACACATATGCACTGTTTCCCCTGGCCAAACAAGGTTCCTGACCCCAGAATTAACCCAGAGTTTCCCAGAAGACTAGGAGCTGCAGGGAGCCGCAATTAATGCTTTACTCTCCACCAGCTTTTCCTTGGACCCAAGGAGGAGAAATTACAGAAAGATCACATCACACTCCATTGATCTGATGATTTCCACACAGGCAAGTGCAGGGAAACACTAGTCTGAAGGAAGAAAATGCATTAAAAACACGTGCACAGGGACTTCCCTGGTGGCGCAGTGTTTAAGGATCCGCCTGCCGACGCAGGGGACCCGGGTTCGAGCCCTGGTCCAGGAAGATCCCACATGCCACGGAGCAACTAAGCCCGTGCGCCACAACTACTGAGCCTGTGCTCTAGAGCCCGCGAGCCACAACTACCGAAGCCCGCACACCTAGAGCCCGTGCTCCCCAACAAGAGAAGCCAAAAATAAATAATAAAATAAATTTACGGGAAAAACAACACGTGCATAGCCCTTAGCTGTTTATAAAGTTCTTGAATGTGTGTGCCCCCTTCCGATTCTCACGTCTTTCCACTTTGCGGATAAGCAAGCGGAAGTTCAGAGCATTTGAAGGACTTGCTCAAGGTGGCAGGTGATGGTGCAGAGAGGGAGCTACCTCGGTGCAACAACTTTCAGACAGTGTGCCACCCCGGTCCCGCACAGAGGTACACAGATGTTGGAGGAGACAGGACAGCACGAGTCATGATCACAACTCTGAGTGACAAATACAATGAGAGACGTGTGTTTGGGGACTGGATCTATTCAGAGGAGGGGGTCTGGGGCATGGGAAGGAGTTCTGGGTTAGGGAAGGCTTCACAGGGGAACTGGCACTCACCATCGTCCACGTTTACTGAGATTTTATGAAAGGACAGAGTAAGGACCGCCACTGCCAACTCTGCCCTATTCGATGCAATTAAACCATGAGCTTAAATGGTTCAAATTGATCCCATCGTCTTACATTGCTATAGATTTCATCCAGTAGCTGAATTTGGGGGAGGAAAAGAAAAAGGACCCACACAAAACTTTCCCACTTGAAGACATTTTTATTTTGGTAACGCACCTGAGTCCCTGGCAGGATGGGCCTGTCCTCCGTGGGGGCAATGGGGTGTTTGGGAGAGGATGGGGGCCCTGCCCTGAGGGGGCAGCTGGGGGATGAGGCAAAGGGCTCTGTGACAGTGATAGGTCACAAAGGGCTTTGTGACACTGATAGGTCACAAAGGGCATCAGAGGATAAATAGGCTGTGCCAGGGGGTTAGGCTGACAAAGTGGTTACTTCTCTCACTAGGACGGAAGTTCACCACAGCCTCTTGGGGAGATAAAAACCCAGAAGCAGAAGTGAGGTGAGGCGGAGGGGGAGCCTACCGTACCTCTCGACACACTTGAAGAGATTCAGCCTGGGCACCAGGCGCCCTACAGCGTCCCAACTGTGATCATCTGTGCCCCTACACACACCCCTGCCTCTGGGAGACCCGGAGGCAAACGTGGGGGCCTGTGGGGCGGGCTTGGAAGACTTGCCACAGGGCAGCCTGTGTGACGCATGAGCATTGCAGCTCGCTCTTCTGCCAGTGAGGCCGAGGGAGGGAAGGTCCAGGGATCCGCCTTAACCGCGCTGCCTGTCGTGATCAAAGACAGCCATGAGTGGGGACTCTCTGCTCCCGTATAACACGGCCCAGAGCAGCACCTGGGTGGACCTGTTCAACACCACCACGGGGAAGCTGCAGCAGCAACTGCACAAGGGCGAATACGACCATTTCAAGTACGCGCCGATATTCGAGAGCGACTTCATCCAGGTCAGGAAGAGGGGAGAAGCGATTGAGGTGCACAACTGGGGCGGCCTGGTGACCATGGGCATCACATCCACCAGCCCCGTCCTCCCGCTCCCAGACATCATGCTGCTGGCCCAACGGGCCACCGGCTGTGAAAAGCACGCCGAGCGCAGCCAGGCCACCAAGGGCAAGAGCCACAAGGCTGCAAAGACCTTAGAGCTCACCAGGCTCCTTCCCTTGGAGTTCGTGAGGATCTCCACTCACAATCGTGAGAAACAACAGCTGCGCGTGAAGCTTGCCACTGGCCGCTGCTTCTACCTGCAGCTGTGTCCCCCTCTGGACGCGCGGGAAGACCTCTTCGCCGAGTGGGAACAGCTGATTTACCTCCTGCGACCACCAGTGGACAGTGAAAGCAACACCTATGCCGTTCCCGTCTGGGACATGCCCTGCATGCCTGTGTTCGAGGAGGAGCAGGACGGGAGGAGCCTGGCCGTGGAGGATTTCCAAGGAAAGGGGCATCAGGACCAGGTGAACGTCAGCAGCCTGCACACGTGCCCTGAGGTGGCCGGGGCCATGCCTGCAGCTTTTGCTGGGGGGCACGGAATCCAACTGGACTCCCACAAGCCCGATACCATGCCCGATGTGGCCACTGCGAAAGCAAAACCTACTACAGGGCTCGACAAAGTGTCAGCATCGCAGTCAATGATTAAGGTGGAGACAGCAGGGGTGGCAGGAGGCACCGCAGCGGGTGCTTTGAGCATGGCAGTGATCAAGTCTCCTGCCGCTGAAGAGCGGATCACGGCCATAGCAGCCACAGCCAGCGACGGGCCCGAAGGAAGCAAAATCAACAGAGCCACTGGGGACACTGCCACAACATCCCTGAGGAGCGGGAATACGGCGTTGGCAGGTGCTGAGAACAATTCAGAGTGTGCTTCCAGCACGTCCACCAGCCTCTCCCAAGGGGCCGGCATGACTGTGGTTGGAGCAGAACCTACCAGAAGACTGTCAAAGCAAGAGCCGACAAGGACGATGAGGGGACCCTCGTCTCAAGCTTGCCACAGGAAGGCAAAGTGGGCGAACAGGATGGCAGCTCACAGAGAGTGTCCCAGGCCCGCTAGGGAAGAAGGGAGAGGAGGGAGCACTCGGGAGAGGACAGAGCTCTGACGAGCCCCAAGCTCTGCAGTTCCGTGGAAAGCCACCACAAGGCAGCGGGGAGCAAGACAATCCCCAAAGCAGCTGGCCCGTGCTCAGGCGGCCGCAGAGCCACTAGAGAGGACCAAAAGGCCAAAGGCCACGGCAGCCCGGGGGGCAGCGAGCAGGGCGCTGCTCCCAAAGGCATCAGCCGTGCTCCTATCACCAGTGAGTCCAAGACCTGGCACAAATCGGGCAGGAGCTTATCTCCAGTGCGTTCAGGTCCCACCACCAACATACTCAGCAGGATCAGCTCTTTCTTCAGGAATGTGAGAGCCAGACTTACAAAAAAGACCGTGGCCTCATCACGAAATAAACATGGGAGCATCCTGGCGGAGCCAGTGGAAGGGACCCGAGTGGAGGCCATAACAGAGACAGCAGAGAGTGGCCAGGGCCTGGAAATCACCGGTGTGACATCTGAGACCATGGAGCCAGTGACCGTTGAAGCCCATCAATAGGACCTAGAGCTGGGAGCTGCAAAGGGGACCAGGGCTCTGGGAAATACCCCTGGAGAGCCCATTTCAGCTTCCTTACTGCAATTTAAATAAAAAAAACATACAGTCTGAGAACGCAGGCAGTGTTTTGTCTGAATTTCTAGGTCCCGAAGCCCAGCCGTAGCCTCACAGTGGATTCTGTGATGTCAGCTGTGCCACAGTCTGAGACCCAGTGTCCAGGCAAGGGCAGCCCCACCTCACACGCATGCTCAGCACCAACAGCACTGCTCCATCTGGCTTCCACTCCTTTCTGGCTTTGCCCCCCAGGACCATGGCTCAAAGTCAGACTATGGTCTGGGAAGCTCTCCTTCACTCTCCCGCTATTCTTTTTTTTTTTTTTTTTTTTTTTTTTTTGCGGTACGCGGGCCACTCACTGTTGTGGCCTCTCCCGTCATGGAGCACAGGCTCCGGACGCGCAGGCCCAGCGGCCATGGCTCACGGGCCCAGCCGCTCCGCGGCCTGTGGGATCATCCAGGACCAGGGCACAAACTCATGTTCCCTGCATCCTCAGGTGGACTCTCAACCACTGCGCCACCAGGGAAACCCCCCCTATTTTTTTATAAACGCTTATTCCCCCTGAAGGTCTGTAAACAGAGCCAGAACAGGACTCATGTCCCCTCGGGCTATTCAGTGGACAGAAATAAGGGCGGCAGTATTAGCTAGCAATCAGAACAGCAAGCACTCTCATCTAGACTTAGCCGTTCCCTGCCCAGGTATATACCCTGGAGAAACACACATGGTCTAAGAAACAACTCTGAGAATGTTTAGAGCAAAAATAACTTAACAGCACAACACGGGCAACAGCCCAAATTTCCATCAGCAGAATTCATACAGCAGGATAGGATGAGATTGGCATATTCAATAGTGAAAAATAAATGAGCTACACACATTAGCATAGATCAACTTCTCATGGTTTTTAAAAACATCAGAAGAATGGGATACAGTTCCACTCATGGAACCATTCTGAAACAAGCTCAAACAACGGATTGCATAGGGTCCGTGTTTAAAAAAACGGTAGCTAAACCTGAGGGAAGAGTAAACACAAAATGGAGGACAGTTTACTCTAGGGTGGAAAGGCTAGCTCAAGGAGGTTGACACAAGGCTGTTAGTGCTGCTGGGAATTGTTCTGTCTCTGAAGCTAGATGGTAGGTACACAGGTGTTGTACATTTCACATTTTACTAACTCTGAAATCAGGATGGTCCTACAATCACCGTGGCAGTTGTGATGAAGTTATTGGCCAATGCCTTTCTCTTTTTATCACTTGTATTTATGCACAAAAATGATATCAGAAAGGCTTGGCATGTTTAAAGGACATTTATTTAAGGTAAAGTACAAGAACACTTGTTTGGTTATTAGGAAAAGAAGGAACGATATGCCTATTTTACAGATGAGAACACTGAGGCTCAGAGAAGGTAACCTGCTGCAGTCGCACAATGGGATCTTTGCAGAACAGTGATCCACCAGCCCACTTCTCTATGCAAAGCCCTGTCTGTAGTATGCGAAGGAAGCAAGCAAACAAGCCTGAGCTAGGACCAGCACAAGAACCCGCGGCACCACCATCCTTACCATCATGTTCCAACACTACAGAGATGAGCATCAATTTTACTAGATTGAGGGGAGGGAGGGGTGGGGGCCGGGAGCCGGTTTTCGAACTTCAGTGAGCTCACAGCTCTTAGCTGGCCTTATCTCGAGAGCATCCAGTCCACCCTTGAGCTGTGTCTGGCTCCCAGGCTTCTATCTCTAGCCTGTGGCATGACCCGGGCTGCGGCCAGAAACAGGCTCCCACCTGGAATTCCAGCGTTCACTCCTGGAACGTCCAGCATCCAGTCCTCCTCCAGCCACTAATTCAACTTTTGAATGCCCTGCTCACAAGGGTTTCTCCACACCAAATCTGCAGGAACTTTTTTCTTCTGGGGCTCCAAAACCAAATCCTTAAACCTCACATGAGGGAGAGTATTTGTTAGGTCAGAGCATCCTTGTTGATTGGACCTCCAGTTTGTGACTTCCACAGACCTCATCACGGGAGGCTGGGGAGAGGTCTCTTCTGTTGGTGGACGGAATGGTGGGCACTTGGTGGGGAGCACTGATGAGAAAGGGAGCCAGCCCAAGACCTACACATATGCACTGTTTCCCCTGGCCAAACAAGGTTCCTGACCCCAGAATTAACCCAGAGTTTCCCAGAAGACTAGGAGCTGCAGGGAGCCGCAATTAATGCTTTACTCTCCACCAGCTTTTCCTTGGACCCAAGGAGGAGAAATTACAGAAAGATCACATCACACTCCTTTGATCTGATGATTTCCACACAGGCAAGTGCAGGGAAACACTAGTCTGAAGGAAGAAAATGCATTAAAAACACGTGCACAGGGACTTCCCTGGTGGCGCAGTGGTTAAGGATCCGCCTGCCGAAGCAGGGGACCCGGGATCGAGCCCTGTTCCAGGAAGATCCAACATGCCACGGAGCAACTAAGCCCGTGCACCACAACTACTGAGCCTGTGCTCTAGAGCCCACGAGCCACAACTACCGAAGCCCGCACGCCTAGAGCCCGTGCTCCCCAACAAGAGAAGCCAAAAATAAATAATAAAATAAATTTACGGGAAAAACAACACGTGCATAGCCCTTAGCTGTTTATAAAGTTCTTGAATGTGTGTGCCCCCTTCCGATTCTCACATCTTTCCACTTTGCGGATAAGCAAGCGGAAGTTCTGAGCATTTGAAGGACTTGCTCAAGGTGGCAGGTGATGGTGCAGAGAGGGAGCTACCTCGGTGCAACAACTTTCAGACAGTGTGCCACCCCGGTCCCGCACAGAGGTACACAGATGGTGGAGGAGACAGGACAGCACGAGTCATGATCACAACTCTGAGTGACAAATACAATGAGAGACGTGTGTTTGGGGACTGGATCTATTCAGAGGAGGGGGTCTGGGGCATGGGAAGGAGTTCTGGGTTAGGGAAGGCTTCACAGGGGAACTGGCACTCACCATCATCCACGTTTACTGAGATTTTATGAAAGGACAGAGTAAGGACCGCCACTGCCAACTCTGCCCTATTCGATACAATTAAACCATGAGCTTAAATGGTTCAAATAGATCCCATCGTCTTACATTGCTATAGATTACATCCAGTAGCTGAATTTGGGGGAGGAAAAGAAAAAGGACCCACACAAAACTTTCCCACTTGAAGACATTTTTATTTTGGTAACGCACCTGAGTCCCTGGCACGATGGGCCTGTCCTCCGCGGGGGCAATGGGATGTTTGGGAGAGGATGGGGGCCCTGCCCTGAGGGGGCAGCTGGGGGATGAGGCAAAGCGCTCTGTGACAGTGATAGGTCACAAAGGGCTTTGTGACACTGATAGGTCACAAAGGGCATCAGAGGATAAATAGGCTGTGCCAGGGGGTTAGGCTGACAAAGTGGTTACTTCTCTCACTAGGACGGAAGTTCACCACAGCCTCTTGGGGAGATAAAAACCCAGAAGCAGAAGTGAGGTGAGGCGGAGGGGGAGCCTACCGTACCTCTCGACACACTTGAAGAGATTCAGCCTGGGCTCCAGGCGCCCTACAGCGTCCCAACTGTGATCATCTGTGCCCCTACACACACCCCTGCCTCTGGGAGACCCGGAGGCAAACGTGGGGGCCTGTGGGGCGGGCTTGGAAGCCTTGCCACAGGGCAGCCTGTGTGACGCATGAGCATTGCAGCTCGCTCTTCTGCCAGTGAGGGCGAGGGAGGGAAGAGCCAGGGAGCCGCCTTAACCGCGCTGCCTGTCGTGATCAAAGACAGCCATGAGTGGGGACTCTCTGCTCCCGTATCACACGGCCCGGAACAGCACCTGGGTGGACCTGTTCAACACCACCACGGGGAAGCTGCAGCAGCAACTGCACAAGGGCGAATACGACCATTTCAAGTACGCGCCGATATTCGAGAGCGACTTCATCCAGGTCACGAAGAGGGGAGAAGCGATTGACGTGCACAACTGGGGCGGCCTGGTGACCATGGGCATCACATCCACCAGCCCCGTCCTCCCGCTCCCAGACATCATGCTGCTGGCCCAACGGGCCACCGGCTGTGAAAAGCACTCCGAGCGCAGCCAGGCCACCAAGGGCAAGAGCCACAAGGCTGCAAAGACCTTAGAGGTCACCAGGCTCTATCCCTTGGAGTTCGTGAGGATCTCCACTCACAATCGTGAGAAACAACAGCTGCGCGTGAAGTTTGCCACTGGCCGCTGCTTCTACCTGCAGCTGTGTCCCCCTCTGGACGCGCGGGAAGACCTCTTCGCCGAGTGGGAACAGCTGATTTACCTCCTGCGACCACCAGTGGACAGTGAAAGCAACACCTATGCCGTTCCCGTCTGGGACATGCCCTGCATGCCTGTGTTCGAGGAGGAGCAGGACGGGAGGAGCCCGGCCGTGGAGGATTTCCAAGGAAAGGGGCATCAGGACCAGGTGAACGTCAGCAGGCTGCACACGTGCCCTGAGGTCGCCGGGGCCACGCCTGCAGCTTTTGCTGGGGGGCACGGAATCCAACTGGACTCCCACAAGCCCGATACCATGCCCGATGTGGCCACTGCGAAAGCAAAACCTACTACAGGGCTCGACAAAGCGTCAGCATCGCAGTCAACGAGAAAGGTGGAGAGAGCAGGGGTGGCAGGAGGCACCGCAGCGGGTGCTTTGAGCACGGCAGTGATCAAGTCTCCTGCCGCTGAAGAGCGGAGCACGGCCATAGCAGCCACAGCCAGCGACGGGCCCGGAGGAAGCAAAACCAACAGAGCCACTGGGGACACTGCCACAACATCCCTGAGGAGCGGGAAAACGGCCTTGGCAGGTGCTGAGAACAATTCAGAGTGTGCTTCCAGCACGTCCACCAGCCTCTCCCCAGGGGCCGGCATGACTGTGGTCGGAGCAGAACCTACCAGCAAGACTGTCAAAGCAAGAGCCGACAAGGACGATGAGGGGACCCTCGTCTCAAGCTTGCCACAGGAAGGCAAAGTGAGCGAACAGGATGGCAGCTCACAGAGAGTGTCCCAGGCCCGCAAGGGAAGAAGGGAGAGGAGGGAGCACTGGGGAGAGGACAGAGCTCTGACGAGCCCCAAGCTCTGCAGTTCCGTGGAAAGCCACCACAAGGCAGCGGGGAGCAAGACAATCCCCAAAGCAGCTGGCCCGTGCTCAAGCGGCCGCAGAGCCACTAGAGAGGACCAAAAGGCCAAAGGCCACGGCAGCCCGGGGGGCAGCGAGCAGGGCGCTGCTCCCAAAGGCATCAGCCGTGCTCCTATCACCAGTGAGTCCAAGACCTCGCACAAATCGGGCAGGAGCTTATCTCCAGCGCGTTCAGGTCCCACCACCAACATACTCAGCAGGATCAGCTCTTTCTTCAGGAATGTGAGAGCCAGACTTACAAAAAAGACAGTGGCCTCATCACGAACTAAACATGGGAGCATCCTGGCGGAGTCAGTGGAAGGGACCCGAGTGGAGGCCATGACAGAGACAGCAGAGAGTGGCCAGGGCCTGGAAATCACTGGTGTGACATCTGAGACCATGGAGCCAGTGACCGTTGAAGGCCATCAATAGGACCTGGAGCTGGGAGCTGCAAAGGGGACCAGGGCTCTGGGAAATACCCCTGGAGAGCCCATTTCAGCTTCCTTACTGCAATTTAAACAGTCTGAGAACGCATGCAGTGTTTTGTCTGAATTTCTAGGTCCCGAAGCCCAGCCGTAGCCTCACAGTGGATTCTGTGATGTCAGCTGTGCCACAGTCTGAGACCCAGTGTCCAGGCAAGGGCAGCCCCGCCTCACACGCATGCTCAGCGCCAACAGCACTGCTCCATCTGGCTTCCACTCCTTTCTGGCTTTGCCCCCCAGGGCCATGGCTCAAAGTCAGACTATGGTCTGGGAAGCTCTCCTTCACTATCCCGCTATTCTTTTTTTTTTTTTTTTTTTTTTTTTTTTGCGGTACGCGGGCCACTCACTGTTGTGGCCTCTGCCGTCACGGAGCACAGGCTCTGGATGCGCAGGCCCAGCGGCCATGGCTCACGGGCCCAGCCGCTCCGCGGCCTGTGGGATCTTCCAGGACCGGGGCACGAACTCATGTTCCCTGCATCCTCAGGTGGACTCTCAACCACTGCGCCAGCAGGGAATCCCCCCCCTATTCTTTTAATAAATGCTTATTCCCCCTGAAGGTCTGTAAACAGAGCCAGAACAGGACTCATGTCCCCTCGGGCTATTCAGTGGACAGAAATAAGGGCGGCAGTATTAGCTAGCAATCAGAACAGCAAGCACTCTCATCTAGACTTAGCCGTTCCCTGCCCAGGTATATACCCTGGAGAAACACACATGGTCTAAGAAACAACTCTGAGAATGTTTAGAGCAAAAATACCTTAACAGCACAACACGGGCAACAGCCCAAATTTCCATCAGCAGAATTCATACAGCAGGATAGGATGAGATTGGCATATTCAATAGTGAAAAATAAATGAGCTACACACATTAGCATAGATCAACTTCTCATGGTTTTTAAAAACATCAAAAGAATGGGATACAGTTCCACTCATGGAACCATTCTGAAACAAGCTCAAACAACGGATTGCATAGGGTCCATGTTTAAAAAAACGGTAGCTAAACCTGAGGGAAGAGTCAACACAAAATGGAGGACAGTTTTCTCTAGGGTGGAAAGCCTAAGTCAAGGAGGTTGACACAAGGCTGTTAGTGCTGCTGGGAATTGTTCTGTCTCTGAAGCAAGATGGTAGGTACACAGGTGTTGTAGTTTTCACATTTTACTAACTCTGAAATCAGGATGGTCCTACAATCACCGTGGCAGTTGTGATGAAGTTATTGGCCAATGCCTTTCTCTTTTAATCACTTGTATTTATGCACAAAAATGATGTCAGAAAGGCTTGGCATCATTAAAGGACATTTATTTAAGATAAAGTACAAGAACACTTGTTTGGTTATTAGGAAAAGAAGGAACGATATGCCTATTTCACAGATGAGAACACTGAGGCTCAGAGAAGGTAACCTGCTGCAGTCGCACAATGGGATCTTTGCAGAACAGTGATCCACCAGCCCACTTCTCTATGCAAAGCCCTGTCTGTAGTATGCGAAGGAAGCAAGCAAACAAGCCTGAGCTAGGACCAGCACAAGAACCCGCGGCACCACCATCCTTACCATCATGTTCCAACACTACAGAGATGAGCATCAATTTTACTAGATTGAGGGGAGGGAGGGGTGGGGGCCAGAAGCCGGTTTTCGAACTTCAGTGAGCTCACTGCTCTTAGCTGGCCTTATCTTGAGAGCATCCAGTCCACCCTTGAGCTGTGTCTGGCTCCCAGGCTTCTACCTCTAGCCTCTGGCATGACCCGTGCTGCGGCCAGAAACAGGCTCCCACCTGGAATTCCAGCGTTCACTCCTGGAACGTCCAGCATCCAGTCCTCCTCCAGCCACTAATTCAACTTTTGAATGCCCTGCTCACAAGGGTTTCTCCACACCAAATCTGCAGGAACTTTTTTCTTCTGGGGCTCCAAAACCAAATCCTTAAACCTCACATGAGGGAGAGTATTTGTTAGGTCAGAGCATCCTTGTTGATTGGACCTCCAGTTTGTGACTTCCACAGACCTCATCACGGGAGGCTGGGGAGAGGTCTCTTCTGTTGGTGGACGGAATGGTGGGCACTTGGTTGGGAGCACTGATGAGAAAGGGAGCCAGCCCAAGACCTACACATATGCACTGTTTCCCCTGGCCAAACAAGGTTCCTGACCCCAGAATTAACCCAGAGTTTCCCAGAAGACTAGGAGCTGCAGGGAGCCGCAATTAATGCTTTACTCTCCACCAGCTTTTCCTTGGACCCAAGGAGGAGAAATTACAAAAAGATCACATCACACTCCTTTGATCTGATGATTTCCACACAGGCAAGTGCAGGGAAACACTAGTCTGAAGGAAGAAAATGCATTAAAAACACGTGCACAGGGACTTCCCTGGTGGCGCAGTGGTTAAGGATCCGCCTGCCGATGCAGGGGAACCGGGTTTGATCCTTGGTCCAGGAAGAACCCACATGCCATGGAGCAACGAAGCCCGTGCGCCACAACTACTGAGCCTGTGCTCTAGAGCCCGCGAGCAACAACTACCGAAGCCCGCATGCCTAGAGCCCGTGCTCCCGAACAAGAGAAGCCAAAAATAAATAATAAAATAAATTTACGGGGAAAGCAACACGTGCATAGCCCTTAGCTGTTTATAAAGTTCTTGAATGTGTGTGCCCCCTTCCGATTCTCACGTCTTTCCACTTTGCGGATAAGCAAGCGGAAGTTCAGAGCATTTGAAGGACTTGCTCAAGGTGGCAGGTGATGGTGCAGAGAGGGAGCTACCTCGGTGCAACAACTTTCAGACAGTGTGCCACCCCGGTCCCGCACAGAGGTACACAGATGGTGGAGGAGACAGGACAGCACGAGTCATGTTCACAACTCTGAGTGACAAATACAATGAGAGACGTGTGTTTGGGGACTGGATCTATTCAGAGGAGGGGGTCTGGGGCATGGGAAGGAGTTCTGGGTTAGGGAAGGCTTCACAGGGGAACTGGCACTCACCATCGTCCACGTTTACTGAGATTTTATGAAAGGACACAGTAAGGACCGCCACTGCCAACTCTGCCCTATTCGATACAATTAAACCATGAGCTTAAATGGTTCAAATTGATCCCATCGTCTTACATTGCTATAGATTTCATCCAGTAGCTGAATTTGGGGGAGGAAAAGAAAAAGGACCCACACAAAACTTTCCCACTTGAAGACATTTTTATTTTGGTAACGCACCTGAGTCCCTGGCAGGATGGCCCTGTCCTCCGCGGGGGCAATGGGATGTTTGGGAGAGGATGGGGGCCCTGCCCTGAGGGGGCAGCTGGGGGATGAGGCAAAGGGCTCTGTGACAGTGATAGGTCACAAAGGGCTTTGTGACACTGATAGGTCACAAAGGGCATCAGAGGATAAATAGGCTGTGCCAGGGGGTTAGGCTGACAAAGTGGTTACTTCTCTCACTAGGACGGAAGTTCACCACAGCCTCTTGGGGAGATAAAAACCCAGAAGCAGAAGTGAGGAGAGGCGGAGGGGGAGCCTACCATACCTCTCGACACACTTGAAGAGATTCAGTCTGGGCTCCAGGCGCCCTAGAGCGTCCCAACTGTGATCATCTGTGCCCCTACCCACACCCCTGCCTCTGGGAGACCCAGAGGCAAAAGTGGGGGCCTGTGGGGCGGGCTTGGAAGACTTGCCACAGGGCCGCCTGTGTGACGCATGAGCATCGCAGCTCGCTCTTCTGCCAGTGAGGCCGAGGGAGGGAAGAGCCAGGGAGCCGCCTTAACCGCGCTGCCTGTCGTGATCAAAGACAGCCATGAGTGGGGACTCTCTGCTCCCGTATCACACGGCCCGGAGCAGCACCTGGGTGGACCTGTTCAACACCACCACGGGGAAGCTGCAGCAGCAACTGCACAAGGGCGAATACGACCATTTCAAGTACGCGCCGATATTCGAGAGCGACTTCATCCAGGTCACGAAGAGGGGAGAAGCGATTGACGTGCACAACTGGGGCGGCCTGGTGACCATGGGCATCACATCCACCAGCCCCGTCCTCCCACTCCCAGGCATCATGCTGCTGGCCCAACAGGCCACCGGGTGTGAAAAGCATGCCGAGCGCAGCCAGGCCACCAAGGGCAAGAGCCACAAGGCTGCAAAGACCTTAGAGCTCACCAGGCTCCTTCCCTTGGAGTTCGTGAGGATCTCCA
The DNA here is from genome assembly GCF_964341445.2 of Mesoplodon mirus. Lineage (NCBI taxonomy): Eukaryota > Metazoa > Chordata > Mammalia > Artiodactyla > Ziphiidae > Mesoplodon > Mesoplodon mirus. The sequence continues at coordinate 566,066 of NW_028295808.1, read as the reverse complement.
CTCACAATCGTGAGAAACAACAGCTGCGCGTGAAGCTTGCCACTGGCCGCTGCTTCTACCTGCAGCTGTGTCCCCCTCTGGACGCGCGGGAAGACCTCTTCGCCGAGTGGGAACAGCTGATTTACCTCCTGCGACCACCAGTGGACAGTGAAATCAACACCTATGCCGTTCCCGTCTGGGACATGCCCTGCATGCCTGTGTTCGAGGAGGAGCAGGACGGGAGGAGCCCGGCCATGGAGGATTTCCAAGGAAAGGGGCATCAGGACCAGGTGAACGTCAGCAGCCTGCACACGTGCCCTGAGGTGGCCGGGGCCACGCCTGCAGCTTTTGCTGGGGGGCACGGAATCCAACTGGACTCCCACAAGCCCGATACCATGCCCGATGTGGCCCCTGCAAAAGCAAAACCTACTACAGGGCTCGACAAAGCGTCAGCATCGCAGTCAACGACAAAGGTGGAGACAGCAGGGGTGGCAGGAGGCACCGCAGCAGGTGCTTTGAGCACGGCAGTGATCAAGTCTCCTGCCGCTGAAGAGCGGAGCACGGCCATAGCAGCCACAGCCAGCGACGGGCCCGGAGGAAGCAAAACCAACAGAGCCACTGGGGACACTGCCACAACATCCCTGAGGAGCGGGAAAACGGCCTTGGCAGGTGCTGAGAACAATTCAGAGTATGCTTCCAGCACGTCCACCAGCCTCTCCCCAGGGGCCGGCATGACTGTGGTCGGAGCAGAACCTACCAGCAAGACTGTCAAAGCAAGAGCCGACAAGGACGATGAGGGGACCCTCGTCTCAAGCTTGCCACAGGAAGGCAAAGTGAGCGAACAGGATGGCAGCTCACAGAGAGTGTCCCAGGCCCGCAAGGGAAGAAGGGAGAGGAGGGAGCACTGGGGAGAGGACAGAGCTCTGACGAGCCCCAAGCTCTGCAGTTCCGTGGAAAGCCACCACAAGGCAGCGGGGAGCAAGACAATCCCCAAAGCAGCTGGCCCGTGCTCAGGCGGCCGCAGAGCCACTAGAGAGGACCAAAAGGCCAAAGGCCACGGCAGCCCGGGGGGCAGCGAGCAGGGCGCTGCTCCCAAAGGCATCAGCCGTGCTCCTATCACCAGTGAGTCCAAGACCTCGCACAAATCGGGCAGGAGCTTATCTCCAGCGCGTTCAGGTCCCACCACCAACATACTCAGCAGGATCAGCTCTTTCTTCAGGAATGTGAGAGCCAGACTTACAAAAAAGACAGTGGCCTCATCACGAACTAAACATGGGAGCATCCTGGCGGAGCCAGTGGAAGGGACCCGAGTGGAGGCCATGACAGAGACAGCAGAGAGTGGCCAGGGCCTGGAAATCACCGGTGTGACATCTGAGACCATGGAGCCAGTGACCGTTGAAGCCCATCAATAGGACCTAGAGCTGGGAGCTGCAAAGGGGACCAGGGCTCTGGGAAATACCCCTGGAGAGCCCATTTCAGCTTCCTTACTGCAATTTAAATAAAAAAACATACAGTCTGAGAACGCAGGCAGTGTTTTGTCTGAATTTCTAGGTCCCGAAGCCCAGGCGTAGCCTCACAGTGGATTCTGTGATGTCAGCTGTGCCACAGTCTGAGACCCAGTGTCCAGGCAAGGGCAGCCCCGCCTCACACGCATGCTCAGCGCCAACAGCACTGCTCCATCTGGCTTCCACTCCTTTCTGGCTTTGCCCCCCAGGGCCATGGCTCAAAGTCAGACTATGGTCTGGGAAGCTCTCCTTCACTATCCCGCTATTCTATATTTTTTTTTTTTTTTTTTTTTTTTTTGCGGTACGCGGGCCACTCACTGTTGTGGCCTCTCCCGTCACGGAGCACAGGCTCCGGACACGCAGGCCCAGCGGCCATGGCTCACGGGCCCAGCCGCTCCGCGGCCTGTGGGATCTTCCAGGACCGGGGCACGAACTCATGTTCCCTGCATCCTCAGGTGGACTCTCAATGACTGCGCCACCAGGGAATGCCCACCCCTATTCTTTTAATAAACGCTTATTCCCCCTGAAGGTCTGTAAACAGAGCCAGAACAGGACTCATGTCCCCTCGGGCTATTCAGTGGACAGAAATAAGGGCGGCAGTATTAGCTAGCAATCAGAACAGCAAGCACTCTCATCTAGAGTTAGCCGTTCCCTGCCCAGGTATATACCCTGGAGAAACACACATGGTCTAAGAAACAACTCTGAGAATGTTTAGAGCAAAAATAACTTAACAGCACAACACGGGCAACAGCCCAAATTTCCATCAGCAGAATTCATACAGCAGGATAGGATGAGATTGGCATATTCAATAGTGAAAAATAAATGAGCTACACACATTAGCATAGATCAACTTCTCATGGTTTTTAAAAACATCAAAAGAATGGGATACAGCTCCACTCATGGAACCATTCTGAAACAAGCTCAAACAACGGATTGCATAGGGTCCATGTTTAAAAAAACGGTAGCTAAACCTGAGGGAAGAGTAAACACAAAATGGAGGACAGTTTACTCTAGGGTGGAAAGGCTAGCTCAAGGAGGTTGACACAAGGCTGTTAGTGCTGCTGGGAATTGTTCTGTCTCGGAAGCAAGATGGTAGGTACACAGGTGTTGTAGTTTTCACATTTTACTAACTCTGAAATCAGGATGGTCCTACAATCACCGTGGCAGTTGTGATGAAGTTATTGGCCAATGCCTTTCTCTTTTAATCACTTGTATTTATGCACAAAAATGATGTCAGAAAGGCTTGGCATCTTTAAAGGACATTTATTTAAGGTAAAGTACAAGAACACTTGTTTGGTTATTAGGAAAAGAAGGAACGATATGCCCATTTTACAGATGAGAACACTGAGGCTCAGAGAAGGTAACCTGCTGCAGTCGCACAATGGGATCTTTGCAGAACAGTGATCCACCAGCCCACTTCTCTATGCAAAGCCCTGTCTGTAGTATGCGAAGGAAGCAAGCAAACAAGCCTGAGCTAGGACCAGCACAAGAACCCGCGGCACCACCATCCTTACCATCATGTTCCAACACTACAGAGATGAGCATCAATTTTACTAGATTGAGGGGAGGGAGGGGTGGGGGCCGGGAGCCGGTTTTCGAACTTCAGTGAGCTCACAGCTCTTAGCTGGCCTTATCTCGAGAGCATCCAGTCCACCCTTGAGCTGTGTCTGGCTCCCAGGCTTCTACCTCTAGCCTCTGGCATGACCCGGGCTGCGGCCAGAAACAGGCTCCCACCTGGAATTCCAGCGTTCACTCCTGGAACGTCCAGCATCCAGTCCTCCTCCAGCCACTAATTCAACTTTTGAATGCCCTGCTCACAAGGGTTTCTCCACACCAAATCTGCAGGAACTTTTTTCTTCTGGGGCTCCAAAACCAAATCCTTAAACCTCACATGAGGGAGAGTATTTGTTCGGTCAGAGCATCCTTGTTGATTGGACCTCCAGTTTGTGACTTCCACAGACCTCATCACGGGAGGCTGGGGAGAGGTCTCTTCTGTTGGTGGACGGAATGGTGGGCACTTGGTGGGGAGCACTGATGAGAAAGGGAACCAGCCCAAGACCTACACATATGCACTGTTTCCCCTGGCCAAACAAGGTTCCTGACCCCAGAATTAACCCAGAGTTTCCCAGAAGACTAGGAGCTGCAGGGAGCCGCAATTAATGCTTTACTCTCCAACAGCTTTTCCTTGGACCCAAGGAGGAGAAATTACAAAAAGATCACATCACACTCCTTTGATCTGATGATTTCCACACAGGCAAGTGCAGGGAAACACTAGTCTGAAGGAAGAAAATGCATTAAAAACACGTGCACAGGGACTTCCCTGGTGGCGCAGTGGTTAAGGATCCGCCTGCCGATGCAGGGGAACCGGGTTTGATCCTTGGTCCAGGAAGAACCCACATGCCATGGAGCAACTAAGCCCGTGCGCCACAACTACTGAGCCTGTGCTCTAGAGCCCGCGAGCCACAACTACCGAAGCCCGCATGCCTAGAGCCCGTGCTCCCCAACAAGAGAAGCCAAAAATAAATAATAAAATAAATTTACGGGAAAAACAACACGTGCATAGCCCTTAGCTCTTTATAAAGTTCTTGAATGTGTGTGCCCCCTTCTGATTCTCATGTCTTTCCACTTTGCGGATAAGCAAGCGGAAGTTCAGAGCATTTGAAGGACTTGCTCAAGGTGGCAGGTGATGGTGCAGAGAGGGAGCTACCTCGGTGCAACAACTTTCAGACAGTGTGCCACCCCGGTCCCGCACAGAGGTACACAGATGTTGGAGGAGACAGGACAGCACGAGTCATGATCACAACTCTGAGTGACAAATACAATGAGAGACGTGTATTTGGGGACTGGATCTATTCAGAGGAGGGGGTCTGAGGCATGGGAAGGAGTTCTGGGATAGGGAAGGCTTCACAGGGGAACTGGCACTCACCATCGTCCACGTTTACTGAGATTTTATGAAAGGACAGAGTAAGGACCGCCACTGCCAACTCTGCCCTATTCGATACAATTAAACCATGAGCTTAAATGGTTCAAATTGATCCCATCGTCTTACATTGCTATAGATTTCATCCAGTAGCTGAATTTGGGGGAGGAAAAGAAAAAGGACCCACACAAAACTTTCCCACTTGAAGACATTTTTATTTTGGTAACGCACCTGAGTCCCTGGCAGAATGGGCCTGTACTCCGCGGGGGCAATGGGGTGTTTGGGAGAGGATGGGGGCCCTGCCCTGAGGGGGCAGCTGGGGGATGAGGCAAAGGGCTCTGTGACAGTGATAGGTCACAAAGGGCTTTGTGACACTGATAGGTCACAAAGGGCATCAGAGGATAAATAGGCTGTGCCAGGGGGTTAGGCTGACAAAGTGGTTACTTCTCTCACTAGGACGGAAGTTCACCACAGCCTCTTGGGGAGATAAAAACCCAGAAGCAGAAGTGAGGTGAGGCGGAGGGGGAGCCTACCGTACCTCTCGACACACTTGAAGAGATTCAGCCTGGGCTCCATGCACACTACAGCGTCACAACTGTGATCATCTGGGCCCCTACACACACCCCTGACTCTGGGAGACCCGGAGGCAAACGTGGGGGTCTGTGGGGCGGGCTTGGAAGACCTGCCACAGGGCCGCGTGTGTGACGCAGCAGCATCGCAGCTCTCTCTTATGCCAGTGAGGCCGAGGGAGGGAAGAGCCAGGGAGCCGCCTTAACCGCGCTGCCTGTCGTGATCAAAGACAGCCATGAGTGGGGACTCTCTGCTCCCGTATCACACGGCCCGGAGCAGCACCTGGGTGGACCTGTTCAACACCACCACGGGGAAGCTGCAGCAGCAACTGCACAAGGGCGAATACGACCATTTCAAGTACGCGCCGATATTCGAGAGCGACTTCATCCAGGTCACGAAGAGGGGAGAAGCGATTGACGTGCACAACTGGGGCGGCCTGGTGACCATGGGCATCATATCCACCTGCCCCGTCCTCCCGCTCCCAGACATCATGCTGCTGGCCCAACGGGCCACCGGCTGTGAAAAGCACGCCGAGCGCAGCCAGGCCACCAAGGGCAAGAGCCACAAGGCTGCAAAGACCTTAGAGCTCACCAGGCTCCTTCCCTTGGAGTTCGTGAGGATCTCCACTCACAATCGTGAGAAACAACAGCTGCGCGTGAAGCTTGCCACTGGCCGCTGCTTCTACCTGTAGCTGTGTCCCCCTCTGGACGCGCGGGAAGACCTCTTCGCCGAGTGGGAACAGCTGATTTACCTCCTGTGACCACCAGTGGACAGTGAAAGCAACACCTATGCCGTTCCCGTCTGGGACATGCCCTGCATGCCTGTGTTCGAGGAGGAGCAGGACGGGAGGAGCCCGGCCGTGGAGGATTTCCAAGGAAAGGGGCATCAGGACCAGGTGAACGTCAGCAGCCTGCACACGTGCCCTGAGGTGGCCGGGGCCACGCCTGCAGCTTTTGCTGGGGGGCACGGAATCCAACTGGACTCCTACAAGCCCGATACCATGCCCGATGTGGCCACTGCGAAAGCAAAACCTACTACAGGGCTTGACAAAGCGTCAGCATCGCAGTCAACGAGAAAGGTGGAGACAGCAGGGGTGGCAGGAGGCACCGCAGCGGGTGCTTTGAGCACGGCAGTGATCAAGTCTCCTGCCGCTGAAGAGCGGAGCACGGCCATAGCAGCCACAGCCAGCGATGGGCCCGGAGGAAGCAAAACCAACAGAGCCACTGGGGACACTGCCACAACATCCCTGAGGAGCGGGAAAACGGCCTTGGCATGTGCTGAGAACAATTCAGAGTATGCTTCCAGCACGTCCACCAGCCTCTCCCCAGGGGCCGGCATGACTGTGGTCGGAGCAGAACCTACCAGCAAGACTGTCAAAGCAAGAGCCGACAAGGACGATGAGGGGACCCTCGTCTCAAGCTTGCCACAGGAAGGCAAAGTGAGCGAACAGGATGGCAGCTCACAGAGAGTGTCCCAGGCCCGCAAGGGAAGAAGGGAGAGGAGGGAGCACTGGGGAGAGGACAGAGCTCTGACGAGCCCCAAGCTCTGCAGTTCCGTGGAAAGCCACCACAAGGCAGCGGGGAGCAAGACAATCCCCAAAGCAGCTGGCCCGTGCTCAGGCGGCCGCAGAGCCACTCGAGAGGACCAAAAGGCCAAAGGCCACGGCAGCCCGGGGGGCAGCGAGCAGGGCGCTTCTCCCAAAGGCATCAGCCGTGCTCCTATCACCAGTGAGTCCAAGACCTCGCACAAATCGGGCAGGAGCTTATCTCCAGCGCGTTCAGGTCCCACCACCAACATACTCAGCAGGATCAGCTCTTTCTTCAGGAATGTGAGAGCCAGACTTACAAAAAAGACAGTGGCCTCATCACGAAATAAACATGGGAGCATCCTGGCGGAGCCAGTGGAAGGGACCCGAGTGGAGGCCATGACAGAGACAGCAGAGAGTGGCCAGGGCCTGGAAATCACCGGTGTGACATCTGAGACCATGGAGCCAGTGACCGTTGAAGCCCATCAATAGGACCTAGAGCTGGGAGCTGCAAAGGGGACCAGGGCTCTGGGAAATACCCCTGGAGAGCCCATTTCAGCTTCCTTACTGCAATTTAAATAAAAAAAAACATACAGTCTGAGAACGCATGCAGTGTTTTGTCTGAATTTCTAGGTCCCGAAGCCCAGCCGTAGCCTCACAGTGGATTCTGTGATGTCAGCTGTGCCACAGTCTGAGACCCAGTGTCCAGGCAAGGGCAGCCCCGCCTCACACGCATGCTCAGCGCCAACAGCACTGCTCCATCTGGCTTCCACTCCTTTCTGGCTTTGCCCCCCAGGGCCATGGCTCAAAGTCAGACTATGGTCTGGGAAGCTCTCCTTCACTATCCCGCTATTCATTTTTTTTTTTTTTTTTTTTTTTTTTTTGCGGTACGCGGGCCACTCACTGTTGTTGCCTCTCCCGTCACGGAGCACAGGCTCCGGACACGCAGGCCCAGCGGCCATGGCTCACGGGCCCAGCCGCTCCGCGGCCTGTGGGATCTTCCAGGACCGGGGCACGAACTCATGTTCCCTGCATCCTCAGGTGGACTCTCAATGACTGCGCCACCAGGGAATGCCCACCCCTATTCTTTTAATAAACGCTTATTCCCCCTGAAGGTCTGTAAACAGAGCCAGAACAGGACTCATGTCCCCTCGGGCTATTCAGTGGACAGAAATAAGGGCGGCAGTATTAGCTAGCAATCAGAACAGCAAGCACTCTCATCTAGAGTTAGCCGTTCCCTGCCCAGGTATATACCCTGGAGAAACACACATGGTCTAAGAAACAACTCTGAGAATGTTTAGAGCAAAAATAACTTAACAGCACAACACGGGCAACAGCCCAAATTTCCATCAGCAGAATTCATACAGCAGGATAGGATGAGATTGGCATATTCAATAGTGAAAAATAAATGAGCTACACACATTAGCATAGATCAACTTCTCATGGTTTTTAAAAACATCAAAAGAATGGGATACAGCTCCACTCATGGAACCATTCTGAAACAAGCTCAAACAACGGATTGCATAGGGTCCATGTTTAAAAAAACGGTAGCTAAACCTGAGGGAAGAGTAAACACAAAATGGAGGACAGTTTACTCTAGGGTGGAAAGGCTAGCTCAAGGAGGTTGACACAAGGCTGTTAGTGCTGCTGGGAATTGTTCTGTCTCGGAAGCAAGATGGTAGGTACACAGGTGTTGTAGTTTTCACATTTTACTAACTCTGAAATCAGGATGGTCCTACAATCACCGTGGCAGTTGTGATGAAGTTATTGGCCAATGCCTTTCTCTTTTAATCACTTGTATTTATGCACAAAAATGATGTCAGAAAGGCTTGGCATCTTTAAAGGACATTTATTTAAGGTAAAGTACAAGAACACTTGTTTGGTTATTAGGAAAAGAAGGAACGATATGCCCATTTTACAGATGAGAACACTGAGGCTCAGAGAACGTAACCTGCTGCAGTCGCACAATGGGATCTTTGCAGAACAGTGATCCACCAGCCCACTTCTCTATGCAAAGCCCTGTCTGTAGTATGCGAAGGAAGCAAGCAAACAAGCCTGAGCTAGGACCAGCACAAGAACCCGCGGCACCACCATCCTTACCATCATGTTCCAACACTACAGAGATGAGCATCAATTTTACTAGATTGAGGGGAGGGAGGGGTGGGGGCCGGGAGCCGGTTTTCGAACTTCAGTGAGCTCACAGCTCTTAGCTGGCCTTATCTCGAGAGCATCCAGTCCACCCTTGAGCTGTGTCTGGCTCCCAGGCTTCTACCTCTAGCCTCTGGCATGACCCGGGCTGCGGCCAGAAACAGGCTCCCACCTGGAATTCCAGCATTCACTCCTGGAACGTCCAGCATCCAGTCCTCCTCCAGCCACTAATTCAACTTTTGAATGCCCTGCTCACAAGGGTTTCTCCACACCAAATCTGCAGGAACTTTTTTCTTCTGGGGCTCCAAAACCAAATCCTTAAACCTCACATGAGGGAGAGTATTTGTTAGGTCAGAGCATCCTTGTTGATTGGACCTCCAGTTTGTGACTTCCACAGACCTCATCACGGGAGGCTGGGGAGAGGTCTCTTCTGTTGGTGGACGGAATGGTGGGCACTTGGTGGGGAGCACTGATGAGAAAGGGAACCAGCCCAAGACCTACACATATGCACTGTTTCCCCTGGCCAAACAAGGTTCCTGACCCCAGAATTAACCCAGAGTTTCCCAGAAGACTAGGAGCTGCAGGGAGCCGCAATTAATGCTTTACTCTCCAACAGCTTTTCCTTGGACCCAAGGAGGAGAAATTACAAAAAGATCACATCACACTCCTTTGATCTGATGATTTCCACACAGGCAAGTGCAGGGAAACACTAGTCTGAAGGAAGAAAATGCATTAAAAACACGTGCACAGGGACTTCCCTGGTGGCGCAGTGGTTAAGGATCCGCCTGCCGATGCAGGGGAACCGGGTTTGATCCTTGGTCCAGGAAGAACCCACATGCCATGGAGCAACTAAGCCCGTGCGCCACAACTACTGAGCCTGTGCTCTAGAGCCCGCGAGCCACAACTACCGAAGCCCGCATGCCTAGAGCCCGTGCTCCCCAACAAGAGAAGCCAAAAATAAATAATAAAATAAATTTACGGGAAAAACAACACGTGCATAGCCCTTAGCTCTTTATAAAGTTCTTGAATGTGTGTGCCCCCTTCTGATTCTCATGTCTTTCCACTTTGCGGATAAGCAAGCGGAAGTTCAGAGCATTTGAAGGACTTGCTCAAGGTGGCAGGTGATGGTGCAGAGAGGGAGCTACCTCGGTGCAACAACTTTCAGACAGTGTGCCACCCCGGTCCCGCACAGAGGTACACAGATGTTGGAGGAGACAGGACAGCACGAGTCATGATCACAACTCTGAGTGACAAATACAATGAGAGACGTGTATTTGGGGACTGGATCTATTCAGAGGAGGGGGTCTGAGGCATGGGAAGGAGTTCTGGGATAGGGAAGGCTTCACAGGGGAACTGGCACTCACCATCGTCCACGTTTACTGAGATTTTATGAAAGGACAGAGTAAGGACCGCCACTGCCAACTCTGCCCTATTTGATACAATTAAACCATGAGCTTAAATGGTTCAAATTGATCCCATCGTCTTACATTGCTATAGATTTCATCCAGTAGCTGAATTTGGGGGAGGAAAAGAAAAAGGACCCACACAAAACTTTCCCACTTGAAGACATTTTTATTTTGGTAACGCACCTGAGTCCCTGGCAGAATGGGCCTGTACTCCGCGGGGGCAATGGGGTGTTTGGGAGAGGATGGGGGCCCTGCCCTGAGGGGGCAGCTGGGGGATGAGGCAAAGGGCTCTGTGACAGTGATAGGTCACAAAGGGCTTTGTGACACTGATAGGTCACAAAGGGCATCAGAGGATAAATAGGCTGTGCCAGGGGGTTAGGCTGACAAAGTGGTTACTTCTCTCACTAGGACGGAAGTTCACCACAGCCTCTTGGGGAGATAAAAACCCAGAAGCAGAAGTGAGGTGAGGCGGAGGGGGAGCCTACCGTACCTCTCGACACACTTGAAGAGATTCAGCCTGGGCTCCATGCACACTACAGCGTCACAACTGTGATCATCTGGGCCCCTACACACACCCCTGCCTCTGGGAGACCCGGAGGCAAACGTGGGGGTCTGTGGGGCGGGCTTGGAAGACCTGCCACAGGGCCGCGTGTGTGACGCAGCAGCATCGCAGCTCTCTCTTATGCCAGTGAGGCCGAGGCAGGGAAGAGCCAGGGAGCCGCCTTAACCGCGCTGCCTGTCGTGATCAAAGACAGCCATGAGTGGGGACTCTCTGCTCCCGTATCACACGGCCCGGAGCAGCACCTGGGTGGACCTGTTCAACACCACCACGGGGAAGCTGCAGCAGCAACTGCACAAGGGCGAATACGACCATTTCAAGTACGCGCCGATATTCGAGAGCGACTTCATCCAGGTCACGAAGAGGGGAGAAGCGATTGACGTGCACAACTGGGGCGGCCTGGTGACCATGGGCATCATATCCACCTGCCCCGTCCTCCCGCTCCCAGACATCATGCTGCTGGCCCAACGGGCCACCGGCTGTGAAAAGCACGCCGAGCGCAGCCAGGCCACCAAGGGCAAGAGCCACAAGGCTGCAAAGACCTTAGAGCTCACCAGGCTCCTTCCCTTGGAGTTCGTGAGGATCTCCACTCACAATCGTGAGAAACAACAGCTGCGCGTGAAGCTTGCCACTGGCCGCTGCTTCTACCTGTAGCTGTGTCCCCCTCTGGACGCGCGGGAAGACCTCTTCGCCGAGTGGGAACAGCTGATTTACCTCCTGTGACCACCAGTGGACAGTGAAAGCAACACCTATGCCGTTCCCGTCTGGGACATGCCCTGCATGCCTGTGTTCGAGGAGGAGCAGGACGGGAGGAGCCCGGCCGTGGAGGATTTCCAAGGAAAGGGGCATCAGGACCAGGTGAACGTCAGCAGCCTGCACACGTGCCCTGAGGTGGCCGGGGCCACGCCTGCAGCTTTTGCTGGGGGGCACGGAATCCAACTGGACTCCCACAAGCCCGATACCATGCCCGATGTGGCCACTGCGAAAGCAAAACCTACTACAGGGCTCGACAAAGCGTCAGCATCGCAGTCAACGAGAAAGGTGGAGACAGCAGGGGTGGCAGGAGGCACCGCAGCGGGTGCTTTGAGCACGGCAGTGATCAAGTCTCCTGCCGCTGAAGAGCGGAGCACGGCCATAGCAGCCACAGCCAGCGACGGGCCCGGAGGAAGCAAAACCAACAGAGCCACTGGGGACACTGCCACAACATCCCTGAGGAGCGGGAAAACGGCCTTGGCAGGTGCTGAGAACAATTCAGAGTATGCTTCCAGCACGTCCACCAGCCTCTCCCCAGGGGCCGGCATGACTGTGGTCGGAGCAGAACCTACCAGCAAGACTGTCAAAGCAAGAGCCGACAAGGACGATGAGGGGACCCTCGTCTCAAGCTTGCCACAGGAAGGCAAAGTGAGCGAACAGGATGGCAGCTCACAGAGAGTGTCCCAGGCCCGCAAGGGAAGAAGGGAGAGGAGGGAGCACTGGGGAGAGGACAGAGCTCTGACGAGCCCCAAGCTCTGCAGTTCCGTGGAAAGCCACCACAAGGCAGCGGGGAGCAAGACAATCCCCAAAGCAGCTGGCACGTGCTCAGGCGGCTGCAGAGCCAGTAGAGAGGACCAAAAGGCCAAAGGCCACGGCAGCCCGGGGGGCAGCGAGCAGGGCGCTGCTCCCAAAGGCATCAGCCGTGCTCCTATCACCAGTGAGTCCAAGACCTCGCACAAATCGGGCAGGAGCTTATCTCCAGCGCGTTCAGGTCCCACCACCAACATACTCAGCAGGATCAGCTCTTTCTTCAGGAATGTGAGAGCCAGACTTACAAAAAAGACAGTGGCCTCATCACGAAATAAACATGGGAGCATCCTGGCGGAGTCAGTGGAAGGGACCCGAGTGGAGGCCATTACAGAGACAGCAGAGAGTGGCCAGGGCCTGGAAATCACCGGTGTGACATCTGAGACCATGGAGCCAGTGACCGTTGAAGCCCATCAATAGGACCTGGAGCTGGGAGCTGCAAAGGGGACCAGGGCTCTGGGAAATACCCCTGGAGAGCCAATTTCAGCTTCCTTACTGCAATTTAAACAGTCTGAGAACGCATGCAGTGTTTTGTCTGAATTTCTAGGTCCCAAAGCCCAGCCGTAGCCTCACAGTGGATTCTGTGATGTCAGCTGTGCCACAGTCTGAGACCCAGTGTCCAGGCAAGGGCAGCCCCACCTCACACGCATGCTCAGCGCCAACAGCACTGCTCCATCTGGCTTCCACTCCTTTCTGGCTTTGCCCCCCAGGGCCATGGCTCAAAGTCAGACTATGGTCTTGGAAGCTCTCCTTCACTATCCCATTCTTTCCTTTTTTTTTTTTTTTTTTTTGCGGTACGCGGGCCACTCACTGTTGTGGCCTCTCCCGTCACAGAGCACAGGCTCTGGATGCGCAGGCCCAGCGGCCATGGCTCACGGGCCCAGCCGCTCCGCGGCCTGTGGGATCTTCCAGTACCGGGGCACGAACTCATGTTCCCTGCATCCTCAGGTGGACTCTCAACCACTGCGCCACCAGGGAATCCCCCCGCCTATTCTTTTTATAAACGCTTATTCCCCCTGAAGGTCTGTAAACAGAGCCAGAACAGGACTCATGTCCCCTCGGGCTATTCAGTGGACAGAAATAAGGGCGGCGGTATTAGCTAGCAATCAGAACAGCAAGCACTCTCATCTAGACTTAGCCGTTCCCTGCCCAGGTATATACCCTGGAGAAACACACATGGTCTAAGAAACAACTCTGAGAATGTTTAGAGCAAAAATAACTTAACAGCACAACACGGGCAACAGCCCAAATTTCCATCAGCAGAATTCATACAGCAGGATAGGATGAGATTGGCATATTCAATAGTGAAAAATAAATGAGCTACACACATTAGCATAGATCAACTTCTCATGGTTTTTAAAAACATCAAAAGAATGGGATACAGCTCCACTCATGGAACCATTCTGAAACAAGCTCAAACAACGGATTGCATAGGGTCCATGTTTAAAAAAACGGTAGCTAAACCTGAGGGAAGAGTAAACACAAAATGGAGGACAGTTTACTCTAGGGTGGAAAGGCTAGCTCAAGGAGGTTGACACAAGGCTGTTAGTGCTGCTGGGAATTGTTCTGTCTCGGAAGCAAGATGGTAGGTACACAGGTGTTGTAGTTTTCACATTTTACTAACTCTGAAATCAGGATGGTCCTACAATCACCGTGGCAGTTGTGATGAAGTTATTGGCCAATGCCTTTCTCTTTTAATCACTTGTATTTATGCACAAAAATGATGTCAGAAAGGCTTGGCATCTTTAAAGGACATTTATTTAAGGTAAAGTACAAGAACACTTGTTTGGTTATTAGGAAAAGAAGGAACGATATGCCCATTTTACAGATGAGAACACTGAGGCTCAGAGAACGTAACCTGCTGCAGTCGCACAATGGGATCTTTGCAGAACAGTGATCCACCAGCCCACTTCTCTATGCAAAGCCCTGTCTGTAGTATGCGAAGGAAGCAAGCAAACAAGCCTGAGCTAGGACCAGCACAAGAACCCGCGGCACCACCATCCTTACCATCATGTTCCAACACTACAGAGATGAGCATCAATTTTACTAGATTGAGGGGAGGGAGGGGTGGGGGCCGGGAGCCGGTTTTCGAACTTCAGTGAGCTCACAGCTCTTAGCTGGCCTTATCTCGAGAGCATCCAGTCCACCCTTGAGCTGTGTCTGGCTCCCAGGCTTCTACCTCTAGCCTCTGGCATGACCCGGGCTGCGGCCAGAAACAGGCTCCCACCTGGAATTCCAGCGTTCACTCCTGGAACGTCCAGCATCCAGTCCTCCTCCAGCCACTAATTCAACTTTTGAATGCCCTGCTCACAAGGGTTTCTCCACACCAAATCTGCAGGAACTTTTTCCTTCTGGGGCTCCAAAACCAAATCCTTAAACCTCACATGAGGGAGAGTATTTGTTAGGTCAGAGCATCCTTGTTGATTGGACCTCGAGTTTGTGACTTCCACAGACCTCATCACGGGAGGCTGGGGAGAGGTCTCTTCTGTTGGTGGACGGAATGGTGGGCACTTGGTGGGGAGCACTGATGAGAAAGGGAACCAGCCCAAGACCTACACATATGCACTGTTTCCCCTGGCCAAACAAGGTTCCTGACCCCAGAATTAACCCAGAGTTTCCCAGAAGACTAGGAGCTGCAGGGAGCCGCAATTAATGCTTTACTCTCCAACAGCTTTTCCTTGGACCCAAGGAGGAGAAATTACAAAAAGATCACATCACACTCCTTTGATCTGATGATTTCCACACAGGCAAGTGCAGGGAAACACTAGTCTGAAGGAAGAAAATGCATTAAAAACACGTGCACAGGGACTTCCCTGGTGGCGCAGTGGTTAAGGATCCGCCTGCCGATGCAGGGGAACCGGGTTTGATCCTTGGTCCAGGAAGAACCCACATGCCATGGAGCAACTAAGCCCGTGCGCCACAACTACTGAGCCTGTGCTCTAGAGCCCGCGAGCCACAACTACCGAAGCCCGCACGCCTAGAGCCCGTGCTCCCCAACAAGAGAAGCCAAAAATAAATAATAAAATAAATTTACGGGAAAAACAACACGTGCATAGCCCTTAGCTCTTTATAAAGTTCTTGAATGTGTGTGCCCCCTTCTGATTCTCATGTCTTTCCACTTTGCGGATAAGCAAGCAGAAGTTCAGAGCATTTGAAGGACTTGCTCAAGGTGGCAGGTGATGGTGCAGAGAGGGAGCTACCTCGGTGCAACAACTTTCAGACAGTGTGCCACCCCGGTCCCGCACAGAGGTACACAGATGTTGGAGGAGACAGGACAGCACGAGTCATGATCACAACTCTGAGTGACAAATACAATGAGAGACGTGTATTTGGGGAATGGATCTATTCAGAGGAGGGGGTCTGAGGCATGGGAAGGAGTTCTGGGATAGGGAAGGCTTCACAGGGGAACTGGCACTCACCATCGTCCACGTTTACTGAGATTTTATGAAAGGACAGAGTAAGGACCGCCACTGCCAACTCTGCCCTATTCGATACAATTAAACCATGAGCTTAAATGGTTCAAATTGATCCCATCGTCTTACATTGCTATAGATTTCATCCAGTAGCTGAATTTGGGGGAGGAAAAGAAAAAGGACCCACACAAAACTTTCCCACTTGAAGACATTTTTATTTTGGTAACGCACCTGAGTCCCTGGCAGAATGGGCCTGTACTCCGCGGGGGCAATGGGGTGTTTGGGAGAGGATGGGGGCCCTGCCCTGAGGGGGCAGCTGGGGGATGAGGCAAAGGGCTCTGTGACAGTGATAGGTCACAAAGGGCTTTGTGACACTGATAGGTCACAAAGGGCATCAGAGGATAAATAGGCTGTGCCAGGGGGTTAGGCTGACAAAGTGGTTACTTCTCTCACTAGGACGGAAGTTCACCACAGCCTCTTGGGGAGATAAAAACCCAGAAGCAGAAGTGAGGTGAGGCGGAGGGGGAGCCTACCGTTCCTCTCGACACACTTGAAGAGATTCAGCCTGGGCTCCATGCACACTACAGCGTCCCAACTGTGATCATCTGGGCCCCTACACACACCCCTGCCTCTGGGAGACCCGGAGGCAAACGTGGGGTTCTGTGGGGCGGGCTTGGAAGACCTGCCACAGGGCCGCGTGTGTGACGCAGCAGCATCGCAGCTCTCTCTTATGCCAGTGAGGCCGAGGGAGGGAAGAGCCAGGGAGCCGCCTTAACCGCGCTGCCTGTCGTGATCAAAGACAGCCATGAGTGGGGACTCTCTGCTCCCGTATCACACGGCCCGGAGCAGCACCTGGGTGGACCTGTTCAACACCACCACGGGGAAGCTGCAGCAGCAACTGCACAAGGGCGAATACGACCATTTCAAGTACGCGCCGATATTCGAGAGCGACTTCATCCAGGTCACGAAGAGGGGAGAAGCGATTGACGTGCACAACTGGGGCGGCCTGGTGACCATGGGCATCATATCCACCTGCCCCGTCCTCCCGCTCCCAGACATCATGCTGCTGGCCCAACGGGCCACCGGCTGTGAAAAGCACGCCGAGCGCAGCCAGGCCACCAAGGGCAAGAGCCACAAGGCTGCAAAGACCTTAGAGCTCACCAGGCTCCTTCCCTTGGAGTTCGTGAGGATCTCCACTCACAATCGTGAGAAACAACAGCTGCGCGTGAAGCTTGCCACTGGCCGCTGCTTCTACCTGTAGCTGTGTCCCCCTCTGGACGCGCCGGAAGACCTCTTCGCCGAGTGGGAACAGCTGATTTACCTCCTGTGACCACCAGTGGACAGTGAAAGCAACACCTATGCCGTTCCCGTCTGGGACATGCCCTGCATGCCTGTGTTCGAGGAGGAGCAGGACGGGAGGAGCCCGGCCGTGGAGGATTTCCAAGGAAAGGGGCATCAGGACCAGGTGAACGTCAGCAGCCTGCACACGTGCCCTGAGGTGGCCGGGGCCACGCCTGCAGCTTTTGCTGGGGGGCACGGAATCCAACTGGACTCCCACAAGCCCGATACCATGCCCGATGTGGCCACTGCGAAAGCAAAACCTACTACAGGGCTCGACAAAGCGTCAGCATCGCAGTCAACGAGAAAGGTGGAGACAGCAGGGGTGGCAGGAGGCACCGCAGCGGGTGCTTTGAGCACGGCAGTGATCAAGTCTCCTGCCGCTGAAGAGCGGAGCACGGCCATAGCAGCCACAGCCAGCGACGGGCCCGGAGGAAGCAAAACCAACAGAGCCACTGGGGACACTGCCACAACATCCCTGAAGAGCGGGAAAACGGCCTTGGCAGGTGCTGAGAACAATACAGAGTATGCTTCCAGCACGTCCACCAGCCTCTCCCCAGGGGCCGGCATGACTGTGGTCGGAGCAGAACCTACCAGCAAGACTGTCAAAGCAAGAGCCGACAAGGACGATGAGGGGACCCTCGTCTCAAGCTTGCCACAGGAAGGCAAAGTGAGCGAACAGGATGGCAGCTCACAGAGAGTGTCCCAGGCCCGCAAGGGAAGAAGGGAGAGGAGGGAGCACTGGGGAGAGGACAGAGCTCTGACGAGCCCCAAGCTCTGCAGTTCCGTGGAAAGCCACCACAAGGCAGCGGGGAGCAAGACAATCCCCAAAGCAGCTGGCCCGTGCTCAGGCGGCCGCAGAGCCACTAGAGAGGACCAAAAGGCCAAAGGCCATGGCAGCCCGGGGGGCAGCGAGCAGGGCGCTGCTCCCAAAGGCATCAGCCGTGCTCCTATCACCAGTGAGTCCAAGACCTCGCACAAATCGGGCAGGAGCTTATCTCCAGCGCGTTCAGGTCCCACCACCAACATACTCAGCAGGATCAGCTCTTTCTTCAGGAATGTGAGAGCCAGACTTACAAAAAAGACAGTGGCCTCATCACGAAATAAACATGGGAGCATCCTGGCGGAGTCAGTGGAAGGGACCCGAGTGGAGGCCATTACAGAGACAGCAGAGAGTGGCCAGGGCCTGGAAATCACCGGTGTGACATCTGAGACCATGGAGCCAGTGACCGTTGAAGCCCATCAATAGGACCTGGAGCTGGGAGCTGCAAAGGGGACCAGGGCTCTGGGAAATACCCCTGGAGAGCCAATTTCAGCTTCCTTACTGCAATTTAAACAGTCTGAGAACGCATGCAGTGTTTTGTCTGAATTTCTAGGTCCCAAAGCCCAGCCGTAGCCTCACAGTGGATTCTGTGATGTCAGCTGTGCCACAGTCTGAGACCCAGTGTCCAGGCAAGGGCAGCCCCACCTCACACGCATGCTCAGCGCCAACAGCACTGCTCCATCTGGCTTCCACTCCTTTCTGGCTTTGCCCCCCAGGGCCATGGCTCAAAGTCAGACTATGGTCTTGGAAGCTCTCCTTCACTATCCCATTCTTTCCTTTTTTTTTTTTTTTTTTTGCGGTACGCGGGCCACTCACTGTTGTGGCCTCTCCCGTCACAGAGCACAGGCTCTGGATGCGCAGGCCCAGCGGCCATGGCTCACGGGCCCAGCCGCTCCGCGGCCTGTGGGATCTTCCAGTACCGGGGCACGAACTCATGTTCCCTGCATCCTCAGGTGGACTCTCAACCACTGCGCCACCAGGGAATCCCCCCGCCTATTCTTTTTATAAACGCTTATTCCCCCTGAAGGTCTGTAAACAGAGCCAGAACAGGACTCATGTCCCCTCGGGCTATTCAGTGGACAGAAATAAGGGCGGCGGTATTAGCTAGCAATCAGAACAGCAAGCACTCTCATCTAGACTTAGCCGTTCCCTGCCCAGGTATATACCCTGGAGAAACACACATGGTCTAAGAAACAACTCTGAGAATGTTTAGAGCAAAAATAACTTAACAGCACAACACGGGCAACAGCCCAAATTTCCATCAGCAGAATTCATACAGCAGGATAGGATGAGATTGGCATATTCAATAGTGAAAAATAAATGAGCTACACACATTAGCATAGATCAACTTCTCATGGTTTTTAAAAACATCAAAAGAATGGGATACAGTTCCACTCATGGAACCATTCTGAAACAAGCTCAAACAACGGATTGCATAGGGTCCATGTTTAAAAAAACGGTAGCTAAACCTGAGGGAAGAGTCAACGCAAAATGGAGGACAGTTTTCTCTAGGGTGGAAAGGCTAGCTCAAGGAGGTTGACACAAGGCTGTTAGTGCTGCTGGGAATTGTTCTGTCTCTGAAGCAAGATGGTAGGTACACAGGTGTTGTAGTTTTCACATTTTACTAACTCTGAAATCAGGATGGTCCTACAATCACCGTGGCAGTTGTGATGAAGTTATTGGCCAATGCCTTTCTCTTTTAATCACTTGTATTTATGCACAAAAATGATGTCAGAAAGGCTTGGCATCTTTAAAGGACATTTATTTAAGGTAAAGTACAAGAACACTTGTTTGGTTATTAGGAAAAGAAGGAACGATATGCCTATTTTACAGATGAGAACACTGAGGCTCAGAGAAGGTAACCTGCTGCAGTCGCACAATGGGATCTTTGCAGAACAGTGATCCACCAGCCCACTTCTCTATGCAAAGCCCTGTCTGTAGTATGCGAAGGAAGCAAGCAAACAAGCCTGAGCTAGGACCAGCACAAGAACCCGCGGCACCACCATCCTTACCATCATGTTCCAACACTACAGAGATGAGCATCAATTTTACTAGATTGAGGGGAGGGAGGGGTGGGGGCCGGGAGCCGGTTTTCGAACTTCAGTGAGCTCACAGCTCTTAGCTGGCGTTATCTCGAGAGCATCCAGTCCACCCTTGAGCTGTGTCTGGCTCCCAGGCTTCTACCTCTAGCCTGTGGCATGACCCGGGCTGCGGCCAGAAACAGGCTCCCACCTGGAATTCCAGCGTTCACTCCTGGAACGTCCAGCATCCAGTCCTCCTCCAGCCACTAATTCAACTTTTGAATGCCCTGCTCACAAGGGTTTCTCCACACCAAATCTGCAGGAACTTTTTTCTTCTGGGGCTCCAAAACCAAATCCTTAAACCTCACATGAGGGAGAGTATTTGTTAGGTCAGAGCATCCTTGTTGATTGGACCTCCAGTTTGTGACTTCCACAGACCTCATCACGGGAGGCTGGGGAGAGGTCTCTTCTGTTGGTGGATGGAATGGTGGGCACTTGGTGGGGAGCACTGATGAGAAAGGGAGCCAGCCCAAGACCTACACATATGCACTGTTTCCCCTGGCCAAACAAGGTTCCTGACCCCAGAATTAACCCAGAGTTTCCCAGAAGACTAGGAGCTGCAGGGAGCCAAAATTAATGCTTTACTCTCCACCAGCATTTCCTTGGACCCAAGGAGGAGAAATTACAAAAAGATCACATCACACTCCTTTGATCTGATGATTTCCACACAGGCAAGTGCAGGGAAACACTAGTCTGAAGGAAGAAAATGCATTAAAAACACGTGCACAGGGACTTCCCTGGTGGCGCAGTGGTTAAGGATCCGCCTGCCGACGCAGGGGACCCAGGTTCGAGCCCTGGTCCAGGAAGATCCCACATGCCACGGAGCAACTAAGCCCGTGCACCACAACTACTGAGCCTGTGCTCTAGAGCCCGCGAGCCACAACTACCGAAGCCCGCACGCCTAGAGCCCGTGCTCCCCAACAAGAGAAGCCAAAAATAAATAATAAAATAAATTTACGGGGAAAACAACACGTGCATAGCCCTTAGCTGTTTATAAAGTTCTTGAATGTGTGTGCCCCCTTCCGATTCTCACGTCTTTCCACTTTGCGGATAAGCAAGCGGAAGTTCAGAGCATTTGAAGGACTTGCTCAAGGTGGCAGGTGATGGTGCAGAGAGGGAGCTACCTCGGTGCAACAACTTTCAGACAGTGTGCCACCCCGGTCCCGCACAGAGGTACACAGATGGTGGAGGAGACAGGACAGCACGAGTCATGATCACAACTCTGAGTGACAAATACAATGAGAGACGTGTGTTTGGGGACTGGATCTATTCAGAGGAGGGGGTCTGGGGCATGGGAAGGAGTTCTGGGTTAGGGAAGGCTTCACAGGGGAACTGGCACTCACCATCGTCCACGTTTACTGAGATTTTATGAAAGGACAGAGTAAGGACCGCCACTGCCAACTCTGCCCTATTCGATGCAGTTAAACCATGAGCTTAAATGGTTCAAATTGATCCCATCGTCTTACATTGCTATAGATTTCATCCAGTAGCTGAATTTGGGGGAGGAAAAGAAAAAGGACCCACACAAAACTTTCCCACTTGAAGACATTTTTATTTTGGTAACGCACCTGAGTCCCTGGCAGGATGGGCCTGTCCTCCGCGGGGGCAATGGGGTGTTTGGGAGAGGATGGGGGCCCTGCCCTGAGGGGGCAGCTGGGGGATGAGGCAAAGGGCTCTGTGACAGTGATAGGTCACAAAGGGCTTTGTGACACTGATAGGTCACAAAGGGCATCAGAGGATAAATAGGCTGTGCCAGGGGGGTAGGCTGACAAAGTGGTTACTTCTCTCACTAGGACGGAAGTTCACCACAGCCTCTTGGGGAGATAAAAACCCAGAAGCAGAAGTGAGGTGAGGCGGAGGGGGAGCCTACCGTACCTCTCGACACACTTGAAGAGATTCAGCCTGGGCTCCAGGCGCCCTACAGCGTCCCAACTGTGATCATCTGTGCCCCTACACACACCCCTGCCTCTGGGAGACCCGGAGGCAAACGTGGGGGCCTGTGGGGCGGGCTTGGAAGACCTGCCACAGGGCCGCGTGTGTGACGCAGGAGCATCACAGCTCGCTCTTCTGCCAGTGAGGCCGAGGGAGGGAAGGGCCAGGGAGCCGCCTTAACCACGCTGCCTGTCGTGATCAAAGACAGCCATGAGTGGGGACTCTCTGCTCCCGTATCACACGGCCCGGAGCAGCACCTGGGTGGACCTGTTCAACACCACCACGGGGAAGCTGCAGCAGCAACTGCACAAGGGCGAATACGACCATTTCAAGTACGCGCCGATATTCGAGAGCGACTTCATCCAGGTCACGAAGAGGAGAGAAGCGATTGACGTGCACAACTGGGGCGGCCTGGTGACCATGGGCATCACATCCACCAGCCCCGTCCTACCGCTCCCAGACATCATGCTGCTGGCCCAACGGGCCACCGGCTGTGAAAAGCACGCCGAGCGCAGCCAGGCCACCAAGGGCAAGAGCCACAAGGCTGCAAAGACCTTAGAGCTCACCAGGCTCCTTCCCTTGGAGTTCGTGAGGATCTCCACTCACAATCGTGAGAAACAACAGCTGCGCGTGAAGCTTGCCACTGGCCGCTGCTTCTACCTGCAGCTGTGTCCCCCTCTGGATGCACGGGAAGAACTCTTCGCCGAGTGGGAACAGCTGATTTACCTCCTGCGACCACCAGTGGACAGTGAAAGCAACACCTATGCCGTTCCCGTCTGGGACATGCCCTGCATGCCTGTGTTCGAGGAGGAGCAGGACGGGAGGAGCCCGGCCGTGGAGGATTTCCAAGGAAAGGGGCATCAGGACCAGGTGAACGTCAGCAGCCTGCACACGTGCCCTGAGGTGGCCGGGGCCACGCCTGCAGCTTTTGCTGGGGGGCACGGAATCCAACTGGTCTCCCACAAGCCCGATACCATGCCCGATGTGGCCACTGCGAAAGCAAAACCTACTACAGGGCTCGACAAAGCGTCAGCATCGCAGTCAACGATTAAGGTGGAGACAGCAGGGGTGGCAGGAGGCACCGCAGCGGGTGCTTTGAGCACGGCAGTGATCAAGTCTCCTGCCGCTGAAGAGCGGAGCACGGCCATAGCAGCCACAGCCAGCGACGGGCCCGGAGGAAGCAAAACCAACAGAGCCACTGGGGACACTGCCACAACATCCCTGAGGAGCGGGAAAACGGCCTTGGCAGGTGCTGAGAACAATTCAGAGTGTGCTTCCAGCACGTCCACCAGCCTCTCCCCAGGGGCCGGCATGACTGTGGTCGGAGCAGAACCTACCAGCAAGACTGTCAAAGCAAGAGCCGACAAGGACGATGAGGGGACCCTCGTCTCAAGCTTGCCACAGGAAGGCAAAGTGAGCGAACAGGATGGCAGCTCACAGAGAGTGTCCCAGGCCCACAAGGGAAGAAGGGAGAAGAGGGAGCACTGGGGAGAGGACAGAGCTCTGACGAGCCCCAAGCTCTGCAGTTCCGTGGAAAGCCACCACAAGGCAGCGGGGAGCAAGACAATCCCCAAAGCAGCTGGCCCGTGCTCAGGCGGCCGCAGAGCCACTAGAGAGGACCAAAAGGCCAAAGGCCACGGCAGCCCGGGGGGCAGCGAGCAGGGCGCTGCTCCCAAAGGCATCAGCCGTGCTCCTATCACCAGTGAGTCCAAGACCTCGCACAAATCGGGCAGGAGCTTATCTCCAGTGCGTTCAGGTCCCACCACCAACATACTCAGCAGGATCAGCTCTTTCTTCAGGAATGTGAGAGCCAGACTTACAAAAAAGACAGTGGCCACATCATGAAATAAACATGGGAGCATCCTGGCGGAGCCAGTGGAAGGGACCCGAGTGGAGGCCATAACAGAGACAGCAGAGAGTGGCCAGGGCCTGGAAATCACCGGTGTGACATCTGAGACCATGGAGCCAGTGACCGTTGAAGCCCATCAATAGGACCTAGAGCTGGGAGCTGCAAAGGGGACCAGGGCTCTGGGAAATACCCCTGGAGAGCCCATTTCAGCTTCCTTACTGCAATTTAAACAGTCTGAGAATGCATGCAGTGTTTTGTCTGAATTTCTAGGTCCCGAAGCCCAGCCGTAGCCTCACAGTGGATTCTGTGATGTCAGCTGTGCCACAGTCTGAGACCCAGTGTCCAGGAAAGGGCAGCCCCACCTCACACACATGCTCAGTGCCAACAACACTGCTCCATCTGGCTTCCACTCCTTCCTGGCTTTGCCCCCCAGGGCCATGGCTCAAAGTCAGACTATGGTCTTGGAAGCTCTCCTTCACTATCCTTCTATTCTTTCCTTTTTTTTTTTTTTTTCTTTTTTTGCGGTACGCGGGCCACTCACTGTTGTGGCCTCTCCCGTCACGGAGCACAGGATCCGGACGCGCAGGCACAGCGGCCATGGCTCACGGGCCCAGCCGCTCCGCGGCCTGTGGGATCTTCCAGGACCGGGGCACGAACTCATGTTCCCTGCATCCTCAGGTGGACTCTCAACCACTGCGCCAGCAGGGAATCCCCCCCCCCCTATTCTTTTTATAAACGCTTATTCCTCCTGAAGGTCTGTAAACAGAGCCAGAACAGGACACATGTCCCCTCGGGCTATTCAGTGGAGATTAATAAGGGCGGCGGTATTAGCTAGCAATCAGAACAGCAAGCACTCTCATCTAGACTTAGCCGTTCCCTGCCCAGGTATATACCCTGGAGAAACACACATGGTCTAAGAAACAACTCTGAGAATGTTTAGAGCAAAAATAACTTAACAGCACAACACGGGCAACAGCCCAAATTTCCATCAGCAGAATTCATACAGCAGGATAGGATGAGATTGGCATATTCAATAGTGAAAAATAAATGAGCTACACACATTAGCATAGATCAACTTCTCATGGTTTTTAAAAACATCAAAAGAATGGGATACAGTTCCACTCATGGAACCATTCTGAAACAAGCTCAAACAACGGATTGCATAGGGTCCATGTTTAAAAAAACGGTAGCTAAACCTGAGGGAAGAGTCAACGCAAAATGGAGGACAGTTTTCTCTAGGGTGGAAAGGCTAGCTCAAGGAGGTTGACACAAGGCTGTTAGTGCTGCTGGGAATTGTTCTGTCTCTGAAGCAAGATGGTAGGTACACAGGTGTTGTAGTTTTCACATTTTACTAACTCTGAAATCAGGATGGTCCTACAATCACCGTGGCAGTTGTGATGAAGTTATTGGCCAATGCCTTTCTCTTTTAATCACTTGTATTTATGCACAAAAATGATGTCAGAAAGGCTTGGCATCTTTAAAGGACATTTATTTAAGGTAAAGTACAAGAACACTTGTTTGGTTATTAGGAAAAGAAGGAACGATATGCCTATTTTACAGATGAGAACACTGAGGCTCAGAGAAGGTAACCTGCTGCAGTCGCACAATGGGATCTTTGCAGAACAGTGATCCACCAGCCCACTTCTCTATGCAAAGCCCTGTCTGTAGTATGCGAAGGAAGCAAGCAAACAAGCCTGAGCTAGGACCAGCACAAGAACCCGCGGCACCACCATCCTTACCATCATGTTCCAACACTACAGAGATGAGCATCAATTTTACTAGATTGAGGGGAGGGAGGGGTGGGGGCCGGGAGCCGGTTTTCGAACTTCAGTGAGCTCACAGCTCTTAGCTGGCCTTATCTCGAGAGCATCCAGTCCACCCTTGAGCTGTGTCTGGCTCCCAGGCTTCTACCTCTAGCCTCTGGCATGACCCGGGCTGCGGCCAGAAACAGGCTCCCACCTGGAATTCCAGCGTTCACTCCTGGAACGTCCAGCATCCAGTCCTCCTCCAGCCACTAATTCAACTTTTGAATGCCCTGCTCACAAGGGTTTCTCCACACCAAATCTGCAGGAACTTTTTTCTTCTGGGGCTCCAAAACCAAATCCTTAAACCTCACATGAGGGAGAATATTTGTTAGGTCAGAGCATCCTTGTTGATTGGACCTCGAGTTTGTGACTTCCACAGACCTCATCACGGGAGGCTGGGGAGAGGTCTCTTCTGTTGGTGGACGGAATGGTGGGCACTTGGTGGGGAGCACTGATGAGAAAGGGAGCCAGCCCAAGACCTACACATATGCACTGTTTCCCCTGGCCAAACAAGGTTCCTGACCCCAGAATTAACCCAGAGTTTCCCAGAAGACTAGGAGCTGCAGGGAGCCGCAATTAATGCTTTACTCTCCACCAGCTTTTCCTTGGACCCAAGGAGGAGAAATTACAAAAAGATCACATCACACTCCTTTGATCTGATGATTTCCACACAGGCAAGTGCAGGGAAACACTAGTCTGAAGGAAGAAAATGCATTAAAAACACGTGCACAGGGACTTCCCTGGTGGCGCAGTGGTTAAGGATCCGCCTGCCGATGCAGGGGACCCAGGTTCGAGCCCTGGTCCAGGAAGATCCCACATGCCACGGAGCAACTAAGCCCGTGCGCCACAAGTACTGAGCCTGTGCTCTAGAGCCCGCGAGCCACAACTACCGAAGCCCGCACGCCTAGAGCCCGTGCTCCCCAACAAGAGAAGCCAACAATAAATAATAAAATAAATTTACGGGGAAAACAACACGTGCATAGCCCTTAGCTGTTTATAAAGTTCTTGAATGTGTGTGCCCCCTTCAGATTCTCACGTCTTTCCACTTTGTGGATAAGCAAGCGGAAGTTCAGAGCATTTGAAGGACTTGCTCAAGGTGGCAGGTGATGGTGCAGAGAGGGAGCTACCTCGGTGCAACAACTTTCAGACAGTGTGCCACCCCGGTCCCGCACAGAGGTACACAGATGGTGGAGGAGACAGGACAGCACGAGTCATGATCACAACTCTGAGTGACAAATACAATGAGAGACGTGTGTTTGGGGACTGGATCTATTCAGAGGAGGGGGTCTGGGGCATGGGAAGGAGTTCTGGGTTAGGGAAGGCTTCACAGGGGAACTGGCACTCACCATCGTCCACGTTTACTGAGATTTTATGAAAGGACAGAGTAAGGACCGCCACTGCCAACTCTGCCCTATTCGATACAATTAAACCATGAGCTTAAATGGTTCAAATTGATCCCATCGTCTTACATTGCTATAGATTTCATCCAGTAGCTGGATTTGGGGGAGGAAAAGAAAAAGGACCCACACAAAACTTTCCCACTTGAAGACATTTTTATTTTGGTAACGCACCTGAGTCCCTGGCAGGATGGGCCTGTCCTCCGTGGGGGCAATGGGGTGTTTGGGATAGGATGGGGGCCCTGCCCTGAGGGGGCAGCTGGGGGATGAGGCAAAGGGCTCTGTGACAGTGATAGGTCACAAAGGGCTTTGTGACACTGATAGGTCACAAAGGGCATCAGAGGATAAATAGGCTGTGCCAGGGGCTTAGGCTGACAAAGTGGTTACTTCTCTCACTAGGACGGAAGTTCACCACAGCCTCTTGGGGAGATAAAAACCCAGAAGCAGAAGTGAGGTGAGGCGGAGGGGGAGCCTACCGTACCTCTCGACACACTTGAAGAGATTCAGCCTGCGCTCCAGGCGCCCTACAGCGTCCCAACTGTGATCATCTGTGCCCCTACACACACCCCTGCCTCTGGGTGACCCGGAGGGAAACGTGGGGGCCTGTGGGGCGGGCTTGGTAGACCTGCCACAGGGCCGCATGTGTGACGCAGGAGCATCGCAGCTCGCTCTTCTGCCAGTGATGCCGAGGGAGGGAAGGGCCAGGGAGCCGCCTTAACCGCGCTGCCTGTCGTGATCAAAGACAGCCATGAGTGGGGACTCTCTGCTCCCGTATCACACGGCCCGGAGCAGCACCTGGGTGGACCTGTTCAACACCACCACGGGGAAGCTGCAGCAGCAACTGCACAAGGGCGAATACGACCATTTCAAGTACGCGCCGATATTCGAGAGCGACTTCATCCAGGTCACGAAGAGGGGAGAAGCGATTGACGTGCACAACTGGGGCGGCCTGGTGACAATGGGCATCACATCCACCAGCCCCGTCCTCCCGCTCCCAGACATCATGCTGCTGGCCCAACGGGCCACCGGCTGTGAAAAGCACGCCGAGCGCAGCCAGGCCACCAAGGGCAAGAGCCACAAGGCTGCAAAGACCTTAGAGCTCACCAGGCTCCTTCCCTTGGAGTTCGTGAGGATCTCCACTCACAATCGTGAGAAACAACAGCTGCGCGTGAAGCTTGCCACTGGCCGCTGCTTCTACCTGCAGCTGTGTCCCCCTCTGGACGCGCGGGAAGACCTCTTCGCCGAGTGGGAACAGCTGATTTACCTCCTGCAAACACCAGTGGACAGTGAAAGCAACACCTATGCCGTTCCCGTCTGGGACATGCCCTGCATGCCTGTGTTCGAGGAGGAGCAGGATGGGAGGAGCCCGGCCGTGGAGGATTTCCAAGGAAAGGGGCATCAGGACCAGGTGAACGTCAGCAGCCTGCACACGTGCCCTGAGGTGGCCGGGGCCACGCCTGCAGCTTTTGCTGGGGGGCACGGAATCCAACTGGACTCCCACAAGCCCGATACCATGCCCGATGTGGCCACTGCGAAAGCAAAACCTACTACAGGGCTCGACAAAGCATCAGCATCGCAGTCAACGAGAAAGGTGGAGACAGCAGGGGTGGCAGGAGGCACCGCAGCGGGTGCTTTGAGCACGGCAGTGATCAAGTCTCCTGCCGCTGAAGAGCGGAGCACGGCCATAGCAGCCACAGCCAGCGACGGGCCCGGAGGAAGCAAAACCAACAGAGCCACTGGGGACACTGCCACAACATCCCTGAGGAGCGGGAAAACGGCCTTGGCAGGTGCTGAGAACAATTCAGAGTATGCTTCCAGCACGTCCACCAGCCTCTCCCCAGGGGCCGGCATGACTGTGGTGGGAGCAGAACCTACCAGCAAGACTGTCAAAGCAAGAGCCGACAAGGACGATGAGGGGACCCTCGTCTCAAGCTTGCCACAGGAAGGCAAAGTGAGCGAACAGGATGGCAGCTCACAGAGAGTGTCCCAGGCCCGCAAGGGAAGAAGGGAGAGGAGGGAGCACTGGGGAGAGGACAGAGCTCTGACGAGCCCCAAGCTCTGCAGTTCCGTGGAAAGCCACCACAAGGCAGCGGGGAGCAAGACAATCCCCAAAACAGCTGGGCCGTGCTCAGGCGGCCGCAGAGCCACTAGAGAGGACCAGAAGGCCAAAGGCCACGGCAGCCCGGGGGGCAGCGAGCAGGGCGCTGCTCCCAAAGGCATCAGCCGTGCTCCTATCACCAGTGAGTCCAAGACCTCGCACAAATCGAGCAGGAGCTTATCTCCAGCGCGTTCAGGTCCCACCACCAACATACTCAGCAGGATCAGCTCTTTCTTCAGGAATGTGAGAGCCAGACTTACAAAAAAGACAGTGGCCTCATCACGAAATAAACATGGGAGCATCCTGGCGGAGCCAGTGGAAGGGACCCGAGTGGAGGCCATGACAGAGACAGCAGAGAGTGGCCAGGGCCTGGAAATCACTGGTGTGACATCTGAGACCATGGAGCCAGTGACAGTTGAAGCCCATCGATAGGACCTAGAGCTGGGAGCTGCAAAGGGGACCAGGGCTCTGGGAAATAACCCTGGAGAGCCCATTTCAGCTTCCTTACTGCAATTTAAATAAAAAAAAAACATACAGTCTGAGAACGCATGCAGTGTTTTGTCTGAATTTCTAGGTCCCGAAGCCCAGCCGTAGCCTCACAGTGGATTTTGTGATGTCAGCTGTGCCACAGTCTGAGACCCAGTGTCCAGGCAAGGGCAGCCCCACCTCACACGCATGCTCAGCGCCAACAGCACTGCTCCATCTGGCTTCCACTCCTTTTTGGCTTTGCCCCCCAGGGCCATGGCTCAAAGTCAGACTATGGTCTGGGAAGCTCTCCTTCACTATCCCGCTATTATTTTTTTTTTTTTTTTTTTTTTTTTTTTGCGGTACGCGGGCCACTCACTGTTGTGGCCTCTCCCGTCACGGAGCACAGGCTCCGGACACGCAGGCCCAGCGGCCATGGCTCACGGGCCCAGCCACTCCGCGGCCTGTGGGATCTTCCAGGACCGGGGCACGAACTCATGTTCCCTGCATCCTCAGGTGGACTCTCAATGACTGCGCCACCAGGGAATGCCCACCCCTATTCTTTTAATAAACGCTTATTCCCCCTGAAGGTCTGTAAACAGAGCCAGAACAGGACTCATGTCCCCTCGGTCTATTCAGTGGACAGAAATAAGGGCGGCAGTATTAGCTAGCAATCAGAACAGCAAGCACTCTCATCTAGACTTAGCCGTTCCCTGCCCAGGTATATACCCTGGAGAAACACACATGGTCTAAGAAACAACTCTGAGAATGTTTAGAGCAAAAATAACTTAACAGCACAACACGGGCAACAGCCCAAATTTCCATCAGCAGAATTCATACAGCAGGATAGGATGAGATTGGAATATTCAATAGTGAAAAATAAATGAGCTACACACATTAGCATAGATCAACTTCTCATGGTTTTTAAAAACTTCAAAAGAATGGGATACAGTTCCACTCATGGAACCATTCTGAAACAAGCTCAAACAACGGATTGCATAGGGTCCATGTTTAAAAAAACGGTAGCTAAACCTGAGGGAAGAGTAAACACAAAATGGAGGACAGTTTACTCTAGGGTGGAAAGGCTAGCTCAAGGAGGTTGACACAAGGCTGTTAGTGCTGCTGGGAATTGTTCTGTCTCGGAAGCAAGATGGTAGGTACACAGGTGTTGTAGTTTTCACATTTTACTAACTCTGAAATCAGGATGGTCCTACAATCACCGTGGCAGTTGTGATGAAGTTATTGGCCAATGCCTTTCTCTTTTAATCACTTGTATTTATGCACAAAAATGATATCAGAAAGGCTTGGCATCTTTAAAGGACATTTATTTAAGGTAAAGTACAAGAACACTTGTTTGGTTATTAGGAAAAGAAGGAACGATATGCCTATTTTACAGACGAGAACACTGAGGCTCAGAGAAGGTAACCTGCTGCAGTCGCACAATGGGATCTTTGCAGAACAGTGATCCACCAGCCCACTTCTCTATGCAAAGCCCTGTCTGTAGTATGCGAAGGAAGCAAGCAAACAAGCCTGAGCTAGGACCAGCACAAGAACCCGCGGCACCACCATCCTTACCATCATGTTCCAACACTACAGAGATGAGCATCAATTTTACTAGATTGAGGGGAGGGAGGGGTGGGGGCCGGGAGCCGGTTTTCGAACTTCAGTGAGCTCACAGCTCTTAGCTGGCCTTATCTCGAGAGCATCCAGTCCACCCTTGAGCTGTGTCTGGCTCCCAGGCTTCTACCTCTAGCCTCTGGCATGACCCGGGCTGCGGCCAGAAACAGGCTCCCACCTGGAATTCCAGCGTTCACTCCTGGAACGTCCAGCATCCAGTCCTCCTCCAGCCACTAATTCAACTTTTGAATGCCCTGCTCACAAGGGTTTCTCCACACCAAATCTGCAGGAACTTTTTTCTTCTGGGGCTCCAAAACCAAATCCTTAAACCTCACATGAGGGAGAATATTTGTTAGGTCAGAGCATCCTTGTTGATTGGACCTCGAGTTTGTGACTTCCACAGACCTCATCACGGGAGGCTGGGGAGAGGTCTCTTCTGTTGGTGGACGGAATGGTGGGCACTTGGTGGGGAGCACTGATGAGAAAGGGAGCCAGCCCAAGACCTACACATATGCACTGTTTCCCCTGGCCAAACAAGGTTCCTGACCCCAGAATTAACCCAGAGTTTCCCAGAAGACTAGGAGCTGCAGGGAGCCGCAATTAATGCTTTACTCTCCACCAGCTTTTCCTTGGACCCAAGGAGGAGAAATTACAAAAAGATCACATCACACTCCTTTGATCTGATGATTTCCACACAGGCAAGTGCAGGGAAACACTAGTCTGAAGGAAGAAAATGCATTAAAAACACGTGCACAGGGACTTCCCTGGTGGCGCAGTGGTTAAGGATCCGCCTGCCGACGCAGGGGACCCAGGTTCGAGCCCTGGTCCAGGAAGATCCCACATGCCACGGAGCAACTAAGCCCGTGCGCCACAACTACTGAGCCTGTGCTCTAGAGCCCGCGAGCCACAACTACCGAAGCCCGCACGCCTAGAGCCCGTGCTCCCCAACAAGAGAAGCCAAAAATAAATAATAAAATAAATTTACGGGAAAAACAACACGTGCATAGCCCTTAGCTGTTTATAAAGTTCTTGAATGTGTGTGCCCCCTTCCGATTCTCACGTCTTTCCACTTTGCGGATAAGCAAGCGGAAGTTCAGAGCATTTGAAGGACTTGCTCAAGGTGGCAGGTGATGGTGCAGAGAGGGAGCTACCTCGGTGCAACAACTTTCAGACAGTGTGCCACCCCGGTCCCGCACAGAGGTACACAGATGGTGGAGGAGACAGGACAGCACGAGTCATGATCACAACTCTGAGTGACAAATACAATGAGAGACGTGTGTTTGGGGACTGGATCTATTCAGAGGAGGGGGTCTGGGGCATGGGAAGGAGTTCTGGGTTAGGGAAGGCTTCACAGGGGAACTGGCACTCACCATCGTCCACGTTTACTGAGATTTTATGAAAGGACAGACTAAGGACGGCCACTGCCAACTCTGCCCTATTCGATACAATTAAACCATGAGCTTAAATGGTTCAAATTGATCCCATCGTCTTACATTGCTATAGATTTCATCCAGTAGCTGAATTTGGGGGAGGAAAAGAAAAAGGACCCACACAAAACTTTCCCACTTGAAGACATTTTTATTTTGGTAACGCACCTGAGTCCCTGGCAGGATGGGCCTGTCCTCCGTGGGGGCAATGGGGTGTTTGGGAGAGGATGGGGGCCCTGCCCTGAGGGGGCAGCTGGGGGATGAGGCAAAGGGCTCTGTGACAGTGATAGGTCACAAATGGCTTTGTGACACTGATAGGTCACAAAGGGCATCAGAGGATAAATAGGCTGTGCCAGGGGGTTAGGCTGACAAAGTGGTTACTTCTCTCACTAGGACGGAAGTTCACCACAGCCTCTTGGGGAGATAAAAACCCAGAAGCAGAAGTGAGGTGAGGCGGAGGGGGAGCCTACCGTACCTCTCGACACACTTGAAGAGATTCAGCCTGGGCTCCAGTCGCCCTACAGCGTCCCAACTGTGATCATCTGTGCCCCTACACACACCCCTGCCTCTGGGAGACCCGGAGGCAAACGTGGGGGCCTGTGGGGCGGGCTTGGTAGACCTGCCACAGGGCCGCATGTGTGACGCAGGAGCATCACAGCTCGCTCTTCTGCCAGTGAGGCCGAGGGAGGGAAGGGCCAGGGAGCCGCCTTAACCGCGCTGCCTGTCGTGATCAAAGACAGCCATGAGTGGGGACTCTCTGCTCCCGTATCACACGGTCCGGAGCAGCACCTGGGTGGACCTGTTCAACACCACCACGGGGAAGCTGCAGCAGCAACTGCACAAGGGCGAATACGACCATTTCAAGTACGCGCCGATATTCGAGAGCGACTTCATCCAGGTCACGAAGAGGGGAGAAGCGATTGACGTGCACAACTGGGGCGGCCTGGTGACCATGGGCATCACATCCACCAGCCCCGTCCTCCCGCTCCCAGACATCATGCTGCTGGCCCAACGGGCCACCGGCTGTGAAAAGCACGCCGAGCGCAGCCAGGCCACCAAGGGCAAGAGCCACAAGGCTGCAAAGACCTTAGAGCTCACCAGGTTCCTTCCCTTGGAGTTCGTGAGGATCTCCACTCACAATCGTGAGAAACAACAGCTGCGTGTGAAGCTTGCCACTGGCCGCTGCTTCTACCTGCAGCTGTGTCCCCCTCTGGACGCGCGGGAAGACCTCTTCGCCGATTGGGAACAGCTGATTTACCTCCTGCGACCACCAGTGGACAGTGAAAGCAACACCTATGCCGTTCCCGTCTGGGACATGCCCTGCATGCCTGTGTTCGGGGAGCAGCAGGACGGGAGGAGCCCGGCCGTGGAGGATTTCCAAGGAAAGGGGCATCAGGACCAGGTGAACGTCAGCAGCCTGCACACGTGCCCTGAGGTGGCCGGGGCCACGCCTGCAGCTTTTGCTGGGGGGCACGGAATCCAACTGGACTCCCACAAGCCCGATACCATGCCCGATGTGGCCACTGCGAAAGCAAAACCTACTACAGGGCTCGACAAAGCATCAGCATCGCAGTCAACGAGAAAGGTGGAGACAGCAGGGGTGGCAGGAGGCACCGCAGCGGGTGCTTTGAGCACGGCAGTGATCAAGTCTCCTGCCGCTGAAGAGCGGAGCACGGCCATAGCAGCCACAGCCAGCGACGGGCCCGGAGGAAGCAAAACCAACAGAGCCACTGGGGACACTGCCACAACATCCCTGAGGAGTGGGAAAACGGCCTTGGCAGGTGCTGAGAACAATTCAGAGTGTGCTTCCAGCACGTCCACCAGCCTCTCCCCAGGGGCCGGCATGACTGTGGTCGGAGCAGAACCTACCAGCAAGACTGTCAAAGCAAGAGCCGACAAGGACGATGAGGGGACCCTCGTCTCAAGCTTGCCACAGGAAGGCAAAGTGAGCGAACAGGATGGCAGCTCACAGAGAGTGTCCCAGGCCCACAAGGGAAGAAGGGAGAAGAGGGAGCACTGGGGAGAGGACAGAGCTCTGACGAGCCCCAAGCTCTGCAGTTCCGTGGAAAGCCACCACAAGGCAGCGGGGAGCAAGACAATCCCCAAAGCAGCTGGCCCGTGCTCAGGCGGCCGCAGAGCCACTAGAGAGGACCAAAAGGCCAAAGGCCACGGCAGCCCGGGGGGCAGCGAGCAGGGCGCTGCTCCCAAAGGCATCAGCCGTGCTCCTATCACCAGTGAGTCCAAGACCTCGCACAAATCGGGCAGGAGCTTATCTCCAGTGCGTTCAGGTCCCACCACCAACATACTCAGCAGGATCAGCTCTTTCTTCAGGAATGTGAGAGCCAGACTTACAAAAAAGACAGTGGCCACATCATGAAATAAACATGGGAGCATCCTGGCGGAGCCAGTGGAAGGGACCCGAGTGGAGGCCATAACAGAGACAGCAGAGAGTGGCCAGGGCCTGGAAATCACCGGTGTGACATCTGAGACCATGGAGCCAGTGACCGTTGAAGCCCATCAATAGGACCTAGAGCTGGGAGCTGCAAAGGGGACCAGGGCTCTGGGAAATACCCCTGGAGAGCCCATTTCAGCTTCCTTACTGCAATTTAAACAGTCTGAGTACGCATGCAGTGTTTTGTCTGAATTTCTAGGTCCCGAAGCCCAGCCGTAGCCTCACAGTGGATTCTGTGATGTCAGCTGTGCCACAGTCTGAGACCCAGTGTCCAGGCAAGGGCAGCCCCACCTCACACACATGCTCAGTGCCAACAGCACTGCTCCATCTGGTTTCCACTCCTTTCTGGCTTTGCCCCCCAGGGCCATGGCTCAAAGTCAGACTATGGTCTTGGAAGCTCTCCTTCACTATCCATCTATTCTTTCCTTTTTTTTTTTTTTTTTTTTTTGCGGTACGCGGGCCACTCACTGTTGTGGCCTCTCCCGTCACAGAGCACAGGATCCGGACGCGCAGGCACAGCGGCCATGGCTCACGGGCCCAGCCGCTCCGCGGCCTGAGGGATCTTCCAGGACCGGGGCACGAACTCATGTTCCCTGCATCCTCAGGTGGACTCTCAACCACTGCGCCACCAGGGAATCCCCCCCCATTCTTTTTATAAACGCTTATTCCCCCTGAAGGTCTGTAAACAGAGCCAGAACAGGACTCATGTCCCCTCGGGCTATTCAGTGGACAGAAATAAGGGCGGCGGTATTAGCTAGCAATCAGAACAGCAAGCACTCTCATCTAGACTTAGCCGTTCCCTGCCCAGGTATATACCCTGGAGAAACACACATGGTCTAAGAAACAACTCTGAGAATGTTTAGAGCAAAAATAACTTAACAGCACAACACGGGAAACAGCCCAAATTTCCATCAGCAGAATTCATACAGCAGGATAGGATGAGATTGGAATATTCAATAGTGAAAAATAAATGAGCTACACACATTAGCATAGATCAACTTCTCATGGTTTTTAAAAACATCAAAAGAATGGGATACAGTTCCACTCATGGAACCATTCTGAAACAAGCTCAAACAACGGATTGCATAGGGTCCATGTTTAAAAAAACGGTAGCTAAACCTGAGGGAAGAGTCAACACAAAATGGAGGACAGTTTTCTCTAGGGTGGAAAGCCTAAGTCAAGGAGGTTGACACAAGGCTGTTAGTGCTGCTGGGAATTGTTCTGTCTCTGAAGCAAGATGGTAGGTACACAGGTGTTGTAGTTTTCACATTTTACTAACTCTGAAATCAGGATGGTCCTACAATCACCATGGCAGTTGTGATGAAGTTATTGGCCAATGCCTTTCTCTTTTAATCACTTGTATTTTTGCACAAAAATGATGTCAGAAAGGCTTGGCATCATTAAAGGACATTTATTTAAGATAAAGTACAAGAACACTTGTTTGGTTATTAGGAAAAGAAGGAACGATATGCCCATTTTACAGATGAGAACACTGAGGCTCAGAGAAGGTAACCTGCTCCAGTCTCACAATGGGATCTTTGCAGAACAGTGATCCACCAGCCCACTTCTCTATGCAAAGCCCTGTCTGTAGTATGCGAAGGAAGCAAGCAAACAAGCCTGAGCTAGGACCAGCACAAGAACCCGCGGCACCACCATCCTTACCATCATGTTCCAACACTACAGAGATGAGCATCAATTTTACTAGATTGAGGGGAGGGAGGGGTGGGGGCCGGGAGCCGGTTTTCGAACTTCAGTGAGCTCACAGCTCTTAGCTGGCCTTATCTCGAGAGCATCCAGTCCACCCTTGAGCTGTGTCTGGCTCCCAGGCTTCTACCTCTAGCCTCTGGCATGACCCGGGCTGCGGCCAGAAACAGGCTCCCACCTGGAATTCCAGCGTTCACTCCTGGAACGTCCAGCATCCAGTCCTCCTCCAGCCACTAATTCAACTTTTGAATGCCCTGCTCACAAGGGTTTCTCCACACCAAATCTGCAGGAACTTTTTTCTTCTGGGGCTCCAAAACCAAATCCTTAAACCTCACATGAGGGAGAGTATTTGTTAGGTCAGAGCATCCTTGTAGATTGGACCTCGAGTTTGTGACTTCCACAGACCTCATCACGGGAGGCTGGGGAGAGGACTCTTCTGTTTGTGGACGGAATGGTGGGCACTTGGTGGGGAGCACTGATGAGAAAGGGAGCCAGCCCAAGACCTACACATATGCACTGTTTCCCCTGGCCAAACAAGGTTCCTGACCCCAGAATTAACCCAGAGTTTCCCAGAAGACTAGGAGCTGCAGGGAGCCGCAATTAATGCTTTACTCTCCACCAGCTTTTCCTTGGACCCAAGGAGGAGAAATTACAGAAAGATCACATCACACTCCTTTGATCTGATGATTTCCACACAGTCAAGTGCAGGGAAACACTAGTCTGAAGGAAGAAAATGCATTAAAAACACGTGCACAGGGACTTCCCTGGTGGCGCAGTGGTTAAGGATCCGCCTGACGACGCAGGGGACCCGGGATCGAGCCCTGGTCCAGGAAGATCCCACATGCCACGGAGCAACTAAGCCCGTGCACCACAACTACTGAGCCTGTGCTCTAGAGCCCACGAGCCACAACTACCGAAGCCAGCACGCCTAGAGCCCGTGCTCCCCAACAAGAGAAGCCAAAAATAAATAATAAAATAAATTTACGGGAAAAACAACACGTGCATAGCCCTTAGCTGTTTATAAAGTTCTTGAATGTGTGTGCCCCCTTCCGATTCTCACGTCTTTCCACTTTGCGGATAAGCAAGCGGAAGTTCTGAGCATTTGAAGGACTTGCTCAAGGTGGCAGGTGATGGTGCAGAGAGGGAGCTACCTCGGTGCAACAACTTTCAGACAGTGTGCCACCCTGGTCCCGCACAGAGGTACACAGATGGTGGAGGAGACAGGACAGCACGAGTCATGATCACAACTCTGAGTGACAAATACAATGAGAGACGTGTGTTTGGGGACTGGATCTATTCAGAGGAGGGGGTCTGGGGCATGGGAAGGAGTTCTGGGTTAGGGAAGGCTTCACAGGGCAACTGGCACTCACCATCGTCCACGTTTACTGAGATTTTATGAAAGGACAGAGTAAGGACCGCCACTGCCAACTCTGCCCTATTCGATACAATTAAACCATGAGCTTAAATGGTTCAAATTGATCCCATCGTCTTACATTGCTATAGATTTCATCCAGTAGCTGAATTTGGGGGAGGAAAAGAAAAAGGACCCACACAAAACTTTCCCACTTGAAGACATTTTTATTTTGGTAACGCACCTGAGTCCCTGGCAGGATGGGCCTGTCCTCCGCGGGGGCAATGGGATGTTTGGGAGAGGATGGGGGCCCTGCCCTGAGGGGGCAGCTGGGGGATGAGGCAAAGGGCTCTGTGACAGTGATAGGTCACAAAGGGCTTTGTGACACTGATAGGTCACAAAGGGCATCAGAGGATAAATAGGCTGTGCCAGGGGGTTAGGCTGACAAAGTGGTTACTTCTCTCACTAGGACGGAAGTTCACCACAGCCTCTTGGGGAGATAAAAACCCAGAAGCAGAAGTGAGGTGAGGCGGAGGGGGAGCCTACCGTACCTCTCGACACACTTGAAGAGATTCAGCCTGGGCTCCAGGCGCCCTACAGCGTCCCAACTGTGATCATCTGTGCCCCTACACACACCCCTGCCTCTGGGAGACCCGGAGGCAAACGTGGGGGTCTGTGGGGCGGGCTTGGAAGACTTGCCACAGGGCAGCCTGTGTGACGCATGAGCATTGCAGCTCGCTCTTCTGCCAGTGAGGCCGAGGGAGGGAAGGGCCAGGGAGCCGCCTTAACCGCGCTGTCTGTCGTGATCAAAGACAGCCATGAGTGGGGACTCTCTGCTCCCGTATCACACGGCCCGGAGCAGCACCTGGGTGGACCTGTTCAACACCACCACGGGGAAGCTGCAGCAGCAACTGCACAAGGGCGAATACGACCATTTCAAGTACGTGCCGATATTCGAGAGCGACTTCATCCAGGTCACGAAGAGGGGAGAAGCGATTGACGTGCACAACTGGGGCGGCCTGGTGACCATGGGCATCACATCCACCAGCCCCGTCCTCCCGCTCCCAGACATCATGCTGCTGGCCCAACGGGCCACCGGCTGTGAAAAGCACTCCGAGCGCAGCCAGGCCACCAAGGGCAAGAGCCACAAGGCTGCAAAGACCTTAGAGCTCACCAGGCTCCTTCCCTTGGAGTTCGTGAGGATCTCCACTCACAATCGTGAGAAACAACAGCTGCGCGTGAAGCTTGCCACTGGCCGCTGCTTCTACCTGCAGCTGTGTCCCCCTCTGGACGCGCGGGAAGACCACTTCGCCGAGTGGGAACAGCTGATTTACCTCCTGCGACCACCAGTGGACAGTGAAAGCAACACCTATGCCGTTCCCGTCTGGGACATGCCCTGCATGCCTGTGTTCGAGGAGGAGCAGGACGGGAGGAGCCCGGCCGTGGAGGATTTCCAAGGAAAGGGGCATCAGGACCAGGTGAACGTCAGCAGCCTGCACACGTGCCCTGAGGTGGCCGGGGCCACGCCTGCAGCTTTTGCTGGGGGGCACGGAATCCAACTGGACTCCCACAAGCCCGATACCATGCCCGATGTGGCCACTGCGAAAGCAAAACCTACTACAGGGCTCGACAAAGTGTCAGCATCGCAGCCAATGAGAAAGGTGGAGACAGCAGGGGTGGCAGGAGGCACCGCAGCGGGTGCTTTGAGCACGGCAGTGATCAAGTCTCCTGCCGCTGAAGAGCGGAGCACGGCCATAGCAGCCACAGCCAGCGACGGGCCCGGAGGAAGCAAAACCAACAGAGCCACTGGGGACACTGCCACAACATCCCTGAGGAGCGGGAAAACGGCCTTGGCAGGTGCTGAGAACAATTCAGAGTATGCTTCCAGCACGTCCACCAGCCTCTCCCCAGGGGCCGGCATGACTGTGGTCGGAGCAGAACCTACCAGCAAGACTGTCAAAGCAAGAGCCGACAAGGACGATGAGGGCACCCTCGTCTCAAGCTTGCCACAGGAAGGCAAAGTGAGCGAACAGGATGGCAGCTCACAGAGAGTGTCCCAGGCCCGCAAGGGAAGAAGGGAGAGGAGGGAGCACTGGGGAGAGGACAGAGCTCTGACGAGCCCCAAGCTCTGCAGTTCCGTGGAAAGCCACCACAAGGCAGCGGGGAGCAAGACAATCCCCAAAGCAGCTGGCCCGTGCTCAAGCGGCCGCAGAGCCACTAGAGAGGACCAAAAGGCCAAAGGCCACGGCAGCCCGGGGGGCAGCGAGCAGGGCGCTGCTCCCAAAGGCATCAGCCGTGCTCCTATCACCAGTGAGTCCAAGACCTCGCACAAATCGGGCAGGAGCTTATCTCCAGCGCATTCAGGTCCCACCACCAACATACTCAGCAGGATCAGCTCTTTCTTCAGGAATGTGAGAGCCAGACTTACAAAAAAGACAGTGGCCTCATCACGAAATAAACATGGGAGCATCCTGGCGGAGTCAGTGGAAGGGACCCGAGTGGAGGCCATGACAGAGACAGCAGAGAGTGGCCAGGGCCTGGAAATCACCGGTGTGACATCTGAGACCATGGAGCCAGTGACCGTTGAAGCCCATCAATAGGACCTAGAGCTGGGAGCTGCAAAGGGGACCAGGGCTCTGGGAAATACCCCTGGAGAGCCCATTTCAGCTTCCTTACTGCAATTTAAACAGTCTGAGAACGCATGCAGTGTTTTGTCTGAATTTCTAGGTCCCGAAGCCCAGCCGTAGCCTCACAGTGGATTCTGTGATGTCAGCTGTGCCACAGTCTGAGACCCAGTGTCCAGGCAAGGGCAGCCCAGCCTCACACGCATGCTCAGCGCCAGCAGCACTGCTCCATCTGGCTTCCACTCCTTTCTGGCTTTGCCCCCCAGGGCCATGGCTCAAAGTCAGACTATGGTCTGGGAAGCTCTCCTTCACTATCCCGCTATTCTTTTTTTTTTTTTTTTTTTTTTTTGCGGTACGCGGGCCACTCACTGTTGTGGCCTCTCCCGTCACGGAGCACAGGCTCCGGACACGCAGGCCCAGCGGCCATGGCTCACGGGACCAGCCGCTCCGCGGCCTGTGGGATCTTCCAGTACCGGGGCACGAACTCATGTTCCCTGCATCCTCAGGTGGACTCTCAACCACTGCGCCACCAGGGAATCCCCCCCTCTATTCTTTTTATAAACGCTTATTCCCCCTGAAGGTCTGTAAACAGAGCCAGAACAGGACTCATGTCCCCTCGGGCTATTCAGTGGACAGAAATAAGGGCGGCGGTATCAGCTAGCAATCAGAACAGCAAGCACTCTCATCTAGACTTAGCCGTTCCCTGCCCAGGTATATACCCTGGAGAAACACACATGGTCTAAGAAACAACTCTGAGAATGTTTAGAGCAAAAATAACTTAACAGCACAACACGGGAAACAGCCCAAATTTCCATCAGCAGAATTCATACAGCAGGGTAGGATGTGATTGGAATATTCAATAGTGAAAAATAAATGAGCTACACACATTAGCATAGATCAACTTCTCATGGTTTTTAAAAACATCAAAAGAATGGGATACAGTTCCACTCATGGAACCATTCTGAAACAAGCTCAAACAACGGATTGCATAGGGTCCATGTTTCAAAAAATGGTAGCTAAACCTGAGGGAAGAGTAAACACAAAATGGAGGACAGTTTACTCTAGGGTGGAAAGGCTAGCTCAAGGAGG
This sequence comes from Mesoplodon mirus, assembly GCF_964341445.2. Classification (NCBI taxonomy): domain Eukaryota; kingdom Metazoa; phylum Chordata; class Mammalia; order Artiodactyla; family Ziphiidae; genus Mesoplodon; species Mesoplodon mirus. The sequence continues at coordinate 524,429 of NW_028295808.1, read as the reverse complement.
TTGACACAAGGCTGTTAGTGCTGCTGGGAATTGTTCTGTCTCTGAAGCAAGATGGTAGGTACACAGGTGTTGTAGTTTTCACATTTTACTAACTCTGAAATCAGGATGGTCCTACAATCACCGTGGCAGTTGTGATGAAGTTATTGGCCAATGCCTTTCTCTTTTAATCACTTGTATTTATGCACAAAAATGATGTCAGAAAGGCTTGGCATCTTTAAAGGACATTTATTTAAGGTAAAGTACAAGAACACTTGTTTGGTTATTAGGAAAAGAAGGAACGATATGCCTATTTTACAGATGAGAACACTGAGGCTCAGAGAAGGTAACCTGCTGCAGTCGCACAATGGGATCTTTGCAGAACAGTGATCCACCAGCCCACTTCTCTATGCAAAGCCCTGTCTGTAGTATGCGAAGGAAGCAAGCAAACAAGCCTGAGCTAGGACCAGCACAAGAACCCGCGGCACCACCATCCTTACCATCATGTTCCAACACTACAGAGATGAGCATCAATTTTACTAGATTGAGGGGAGGGAGGGGTGGGGGCCGGGAGCCGGTTTTCGAACTTCAGTGAGCTCACAGCTCTTAGCTGGCCTTATCTCGAGAGCATCCAGTCCACCCTTGAGCTTTGTCTGGCTCCCAGGCTTCTACCTCTAGCCTGTGGCATGACCCGGGCTGCGGCCAGAAACAGGCTCCCACCTGGAATTCCAGCGTTCACTCCTGGAACGTCCAGCATCCAGTCCTCCTCCAGCCACTAATTCAACTTTTGAATGCCCTGCTCACAAGGGTTTCTCCACACCAAATCTGCAGGAACTTTTTTCTTCTGGGGCTCCAAAACCAAATCCTTAAACCTCACATGAGGGAGAGTATTTGTTAGGTCAGAGCATCCTTGTTGATTGGACCTCCAGTTTGTGACTTCCACAGACCTCATCACGGGAGGCTGGGGAGAGGTCTCTTCTGTTGGTGGACGGAATAGTGGGCACTTGGTGGGGAGCACTGATGAGAAAGGGAGCCAGCCCAAGACCTACACATATGCACTGTTTCCCCTGGCCAAACAAGGTTCCTGACCCCAGAATTAACCCAGAGTTTCCCAGAAGACTAGGAGCTGCAGGGAGCCGCAATTAATGCTTTACTCTCCACCAGCTTTTCCTTGGACCCAAGGAGGAGAAATTACAAAACGATCACATCACACTCCTTTGATCTGATGATTTCCACACAGGCAAGTGCAGGGAAACACTAGTCTGAAGGAAGAAAATGCATTAAAATCACGTGCACAGGGACTTCCCTGGTGGCGCAGTGGTTAAGGATCCGCCTGCCGACGCAGGGGACCCAGGTTCGAGCCCTGGTCCAGGAAGATCCCACATGCCACGGAGCAACTAAGCCCGTGCGCCACAACTACTGAGCCTGTGCTCTAGAGCCCGCGAGCCACAACTACCGAAGCCCGCACGCCTAGAGCCCGTGCTCCCCAACAAGAGAAGCCAAAAATAAATAATAAAATAAATTTACGGGAAAAACAACACGTGCATAGCCGTTAGCTGTTTATAAAGTTCTTGAATGTGTGTGCCCCCTTCCGATTCTCACGTCTTTCCACTTTGTGGATAAGCAAGCGGAAGTTCAGAGCATTTGAAGGACTTGCTCAAGGTGGCAGGTGATGGTGCAGAGAGGGAGCTACCTCGGTGCAACAACTTTCAGACAGTGTGCCACCCCGGTCCCGCACAGAGGTACACAGATGGTGGAGGAGACAGGACAGCACGAGTCATGATCACAACTCTGAGTGACAAATACAATGAGAGACGTGTGTTTGGGGACTGGATCTATTCAGAGGAGGGGGTCTGGGGCATGGGAAGGAGTTCTGGGTTAGGGAAGGCTTCACAGGGGAACTGGCACTCACCATCGTCCACGTTTACTGAGATTTTATGAAAGGACAGACTAAGGACCGCCACTGCCAACTCTGCCCTATTCGATACAATTAAACCATGAGCTTAAATGGTTCAAATTGATCCCATCGTCTTACATTGCTATAGATTTCATCCAGTAGCTGAATTTGGGGGAGGAAAAGAAAAAGGACCCACACAAAACTTTCCCACTTGAAGACATTTTTATTTTGGTAACGCACCTGAGTCCCTGGCAGGATGGGCCTGTCCTCCGTGGGGGCAATGGGGTGTTTGGGAGAGGATGGGGGCCCTGCCCTGAGGGGGCAGCTGGGGGATGAGGCAAAGGGCTCTGTGACAGTGATAGGTCACAAAGGGCTTTGTGACACTGATAGGTCACAAAGGGCATCAGAGGATAAATAGGCTGTGCCAGGGGGTTAGGCTGACAAAGTGGTTACTTCTCTCACTAGGACGGAAGTTCACCACAGCCTCTTGGGGAGATAAAAACCCAGAAGCAGAAGTGAGGTGAGGCGGAGGGGGAGCCTACCGTACCTCTCGACACACTTGAAGAGATTCAGCCTGGGCTCCAGGCGCCCTACAGCGTCCCAACTGTGATCATCTGTGCCCCTACACACACCCCTGCCTCTGGGAGACCCGGAGGCAAACGTGGGGGCCTGTGGGGCGGGCTTGGTAGACCTGCCACAGGGCCGCATGTGTGACGCAGGAGCATCGCAGCTCGCTCTTCTGCCAGTGAGGCCGAGGGAGGGAAGGGCCAGGGAGCCGCCTTAACCGCGCTGCCTGTCGTGATCAAAGACAGCCATGAGTGGGGACTCTCTGCTCCCGTATCACACGGCCCAGAGCAGCACCTGGGTGGACCTGTTCAACACCACCACGGGGAAGCTGCAGCAGCAACTGCACAAGGGCGAATACGACCATTTCAAGTATGCGCCGATATTCGAGAGCGACTTCATCCAGGTCACGAAGAGGGGAGAAGCGATTGACGTGCACAACTGGGGCGGCCTGGTGACCATGGGCATCACATCCACCAGCCCCGTCCTCCCGCTCCCAGACATCATGCTGCTGGCCCAACGGGCCACCGGCTGTGAAAAGCACGCCGAGCGCAGCCAGGCCACCAAGGGCAAGAGCCACAAGGCTGCAAAGACCTTAGAGCTCACCAGGCTCCTTCCCTTGGAGTTCGTGAGGATCTCCACTCACAATCGTGAGAAACAACAGCTGCGCGTGAAGCTTGCCACTGGCCACTGCTTCTACCTGCAGCTGTGTCCCCCTCAGGACGCGCGGGAAGACCTCTTCGCCGTGTGGGAACAGCTGATTTACCTCCTGCGACCACCAGTGGACAGTGAAAGCAACACCTATGCCGTTCCCGTCTGGGACATGCCCTGCATGCCTGTGTTCGAGGAGGAGCAGGACGGGAGGAGCCCGGCCGTGGAGGATTTCCAAGGAAAGGGGCATCAGTATCAGGTGAACGTCAGCAGCCTGCACACGTGCCCTGAGGTGGCCGGGGCCACGCCTGCAGCTTTTGCTGGGGGGCACGGAATCCAACTGGACTCCCACAAGCCCGATACCATGCCCGATGTGGCCACTGCGAAAGCAAAACCTACTACAGGGCTCGACAAAGCGTCAGCATCGCAGTCAATGATTAAGGTGGAGACAGCAGGGGTGGCAGGAGGCACCGCAGCGGGTGCTTTGAGCACGGCAGTGATCAAGTCTCCTGCCGCTGAAGAGCGGAGCACGGCCATAGCAGCCACAGCCAGCGACGGGCCCGGAGGAAGCAAAACCAACAGAGCCACTGGGGACACTGCCACAACATCCCTGATGAGCGGGAAAACGGCCTTGGCAGGTGCTGAGAACAATTCAGAGTATGCTTCCAGCACGTCCACCAGCCTCTCCCCAGGGGCCGGCATGACTGTGGTCGGAGCAGAACCTACCAGCAAGACTGTCAAAGCAAGAGCCGACAAGGACGATGAGGGGACCCTCGTCTCAAGCTTGCCACAGGAAGGCAAAGTGAGCGAACAGGATGGCAGCTCACAGAGAGTGTCCCAGGCCCGCAAGGGAAGAAGGGAGAGGAGGGAGCACTGGGGAGAGGACAGAGCTCTGACGAGCCCCAAGCTCTGCAGTTCCGTGGAAAGCCACCACAAGGCAGCGGGGAGCAAGACAATCCCCAAAGCAGCTGGCCCGTGCTCAGGCGGCCGCAGAGCCACTAGAGAGGACCAAAAGGCCAAAGGCCACGGCAGCCCGGGGGGCAGCGAGCAGGGCGCTGCTCCCAAAGGCATCAGCCGTGCTCCTATCACCAGTGAGTCCAAGACCTCGCACAAATCGGGCAGGAGCTTATCTCCAGCACGTTCAGGTCCCACCACCAACATACTCAGCAGGATCAGCTCTTTCTTCAGGAATGTGAGAGCCAGACTTACAAAAAAGACAGTGGCCACATCATGAAATAAACATGGGAGCATCCTGGCGGAGCCAGTGGAAGGGACCCGAGTGGAGGCCATAACAGAGACAGCAGAGAGTGGCCAGGGCCTGAAAATCACCGGTGTGACATCTGAGACCATGGAGCCAGTGACCGTTGAAGCCCATCAATAGGACCTAGAGCTGGGAGCTGCAAAGGGGACCAGGGCTCTGGGAAATACCCCTGGAGAGCCCATTTCAGCTTCCTTACTGCAATTTAAATAAAAAAAACATACAGTCTGAGAACGCATGCAGTGTTTTGTCTGAATTTCTAGGTCCCGAAGCCCAGCCGTAGCCTCACAGTGGATTCTGTGATGTCAGCTGTGCCACAGTCTGAGACCCAGTGTCCAGGCAGGGGCAGCCCCGCCTCACACGCATGCTCAGTGCCAACAGCACTGCTCCATCTGGCTTCCACTCCTTTCTGGCTTTGCCCCCCAGGGCCATGGCTCAAAGTCAGACTATGGTCTGGGAAGCTCTCCTTCACTATCCCGCTATTCTTTTTTTTTTTTTTTTTTTTTTTTTTGCGGTACGCGGGCCACTCACTGTTGTGGCCTCTCCCGTCACGGAGCACAGGCTCCGGACACGCAGGCCCAGCGGCCATGGCTCACGGGCCCAGCCGCTCCACGGCCTGTGGGATCTTCCAAGACCGGGGCACGAACTCATGTTCCCTGCATCCTCAGGTGGACTCTCAATGACTGCACCACCAGGGAATGCCCACCCCTATTCTTTTTATAAACGCTTATTCCCCCTGAAGGTCTGTAAACAGAGCCAGAACAGGACTCATGTCCCCTCGGGCTATTCAGTGGACAGAAATAAGGGCGGCAGTATTAGCTAGCAATCAGAACAGCAAGCACTCTCATCTAGACTTAGCCGTTCCCTGCCCAGGTATATACCCTGGAGAAACACACATGGTCTAAGAAACAACTCTGAGAATGTTTAGAGCAAAAATAACTTAACAGCACAACACGGGCAACAGCCCAAATTTCCATCAGCAGAATTCATACAGCAGGATAGGATGAGATTGGCATATTCAATAGTGAAAAATAAATGAGCTACACACATTAGCATAGATCAACTTCTCATGGTTTTATTTTTTTTTTTTTTTTTTTTTTTTTGCGGTATGTGGGCCTCTCACTGTTGTGGCCTCTCCCGTTGCGGAGCATAGGCTCCGGACGCGCAGGCTCAGCGGCCATGGCTCACGGGCCCAGCCGCTCCGCAGCATGTGGGATCTTCCCAGACCGGGGCACGAACCCGTTTCCCCTGCATTGGCAGGCGGACTCTCAACCACTGCGCCACCAGGGAAGCCCTCTCATGGTTTTTAAAAACATCAAAAGAATGGGATACAGTTCCACTCATGGAACCATTCTGAAACAAGCTCAAACAACGGATTGCATAGGGTCCATGTTTAAAAAAACGGTAGCTAAACCTGAGGGAAGAGTAAACACAAAATGGAGGACAGTTTACTCTAGGGTGGAAAGGCTAGCTCAAGGAGGTTGACACAAGGCTGTTAGTGCTGCTGGGAATTGTTCTGTCTCTGAAGCAAGATGGTAGGTACACAGGTGTTGTAGTTTTCACATTTTACTAACTCTGAAATCAGGATGGTCCTACAATCACCGTGGCAGTTGTGATGAAGTTATTGGCCAATGCCTTTCTCTTTTAATCACTTGTATTTATGCACAAAAATGATGTCAGAAAGGCTTGGCATCTTTAAAGGACATTTATTTAAGGTAAAGTACAAGAACACTTGTTTGGTTATTAGGAAAAGAAGGAACGATATGCCCATTTTACAGATGAGAACACTGAGGCTCAGAGAAGGTAACCTGCTGCAGTCGCACAATGGGATCTTTGCAGAACAGTGATCCACCAGCCCACTTCTCTATGCAAAGCCCTGTCTGTAGTATGCGAAGGAAGCAAGCAAACAAGCCTGAGCTAGGACCAGCACAAGAACCCGCGGCACCACCATCCTTACCATCATGTTCCAACACTACAGAGATGAGCATCAATTTTACTAGATTGAGGGGAGGGAGGGGTGGGGGCCGGGAGCCGGTTTTCGAACTTCAGTGAGCTCACAGCTCTTAGCTGGCCTTATCTCGAGAGCATCCAGTCCACCCTTGAGCTGTGTCTGGCTCCCAGGCTTCTACCTCTAGCCTGTGGCATGACCTGGGCTGCGGCCAGAAACAGGCTCCCACCTGGAATTCCAGCGTTCACTCCTGGAACGTCCAGCATCCAGTCCTCCTCCAGCCACTAATTCAACTTTTGAATGCCCTGCTCACAAGGGTTTCTCCACACCAAATCTGCAGGAACTTTTTTCTTCTGGGGCTCAAAAACCAAATCCTTAAACCTCACATGAGGGAGAGTATTTGTTAGGTCAGAGCATCCTTGTTGATTGGACCTCCAGTTTGTGACTTCCACAGACCTCATCACGGGAGGCTGGGGAGAGGTCTCTTCTGTTGGTGGACGGAATGGTGGGCACTTGGTGGGGAGCACTGATGAGAAAGGGAGCCAGCCCAAGACCTACACATATGCACTGTTTCCCCTGGCCAAACAAGGTTCCTGACCCCAGAATTAACCCAGAGTTTCCCAGAAGACTAGGAGCTGCAGGGAGCCGCAATTATTGCTTTACTCTCCACCAGCTTTTCCTTGGACCAACGGAGGAGAAATTACAAAAAGATCACATCACACTCCTTTGATCTGATGATTTCCACACAGGCAAGTGCAGGGAAACACTAGTCTGAAGGAAGAAAATGCATTAAAAACACGTGCACAGGGACTTCCCTGGTGGCGCAGTGGTTAAGGATCCGCCTGCCGACGCAGGGGACCCAGGTTCGAGCCCTGGTCCAGGAAGATCCCACATGCCACGGAGCAACTAAGCCCGTGCGCCACAACTACTGAGCCTGTGCTCTAGAGCCCGCGAGCCACAACTACCGAAGCCCGCACGCCTAGAGCCCGTGCTCCCCAACAAGAGAAGCCAAAAATAAATAATAAAATAAATTTACGGGGAAAACAACACGTGCATAGCCCTTAGCTGTTTATAAAGTTCTTGAATGTGTGTGCCCCCTTCCGATTCTCACGTCTTTCCACTTTGCGGATAAGCAAGCGGAAGTTCAGAGCATTTGAAGGACTTGCTCAAGGTGGCAGGTGATGGTGCAGAGAGGGAGCTACCTCGGTGCAACAACTTTCAGACAGTGTGCCACCCCGGTCCCGCACAGAGGTACACAGATGGTGGAGGAGACAGGACAGCACGAGTCATGATCACAACTCTGAGTGACAAATACAATGAGAGACGTGTGTTTGGGGACTGGATCTATTCAGAGGAGGGGGTCTGGGGCATGGGAAGGAGTTCTGGGTTAGGGAAGGCTTCACAGGGGAACTGGCACTCACCATCGTCCACGTTTACTGAGATTTTATGAAAGGACAGAGTAAGGACCGCCACTGCCAACTCTGCCCTATTCGATACAATTAAACCATGAGCTTAAATGGTTCAAATTGATCCCATCGTCTTACATTGCTATAGATTTCATCCAGTAGCTGAATTTGGGGGAGGAAAAGAAAAAGGACCCACACAAAACTTTCCCACTTGAAGACATTTTTATTTTGGTAACGCACCTGAGTCCCTGGCAGGATGGGCCTGTCCTCCGTGGGGGCAATGGGGTGTTTGGGAGAGGATGGGGGCCCTGCCCTGAGGGGGCAGCTGGGGGATGAGGCAAAGGGCTCTGTGACAGTGATAGGTCACAAAGGGCTTTGTGACACTGATAGGTCACAAAGGGCATCAGAGGATAAATAGGCTGTGCCAGGGGGTTAGGCTGACAAAGTGGTTACTTCTCTCACTAGGACGGAAGTTCACCACAGCCTCTTGGGGAGATAAAAACCCAGAAGCAGAAGTGAGGTGAGGCGGAGGGGGAGCCTACCGTACCTCTCGACACACTTGAAGAGATTCAGCCGGGGCTCCAGGCACCCTACAGCGTCCCAACTGTGATCATCTGTGCCCCTACACACACTCCTGCCTCTGGGAGACCCAGAGGCAAACGTGGGGGCCTGTGGGGCGGGCTTGGAAGACCTGCCACAGGGCCGCGTGTGTGACGCAGGAGCATCGCAGCTCGCTCTTCTGCCAGTGAGGCCGAGGGAGGGAAGGGCCAGGGAGCCGCCTTAACCGCGCTGCCTGTCGTGATCAAAGACAGCCATGAGTGGGGACTCTCTGCTCCCGTATCACACGGCCCGGAGCAGCACCTGGGTGGACCTGTTCAACACCACCACGGGGAAGCTGCAGCAGCAACTGCACAAGGGCGAATACGACCATTTCAAGTACGCACCGATATTCGAGAGCGACTTCATCCAGGTCACGAAGAGGGGAGAAGCGATTGACGTGCACAACTGGGGCGGCCTGGTGACCATGGGCATCACATCCACCAGCCCCGTCCTCCCGCTCCCAGACATCATGCTGCTGGCCCAACGGGCCACCGGCTGTGAAAAGCACGCCGAGCGCAGCCAGGCCACCAAGGGCAAGAGCCACAAGGCTGCAAAGACCTTAGAGCTCACCAGGCTCCTTCCCTTGGAGTTCGTGAGGATCTCCACTCACAATCGTGAGAAACAACAGCTGCGCGTGAAGCTTGCCACTGGCCGCTGCTTCTACCTGCAGCTGTGTCCCCATCTGGACGCGCGGGAAGACCTCTTCGCCGTGTGGGAACAGCTGATTTACCTCCTGCGACCACCAGTGGACAGTGAAAGCAACACCTATGCCGTTCCCGTCTGGGACATGCCCTGCATGCCTGTGTTCGAGGAGGAGCAGGACGAGAGGAGCCCAGCCGTGGAGGATTTCCAAGGAAAGGGGCATCAGGACCAGGTGAACGTCAGCAGCCTGCACACGTGCCCTGAGGTGGCCGGGGCCACGCCTGCAGCTTTTGCTGGGGGGCACGGAATCCAACTGGACTCCCACAAGCCCGATACCATGCCCGATGTGGCCACTGCGAAAGCAAAACCTACTACAGGGCTCGACAAAGCGTCAGCATCGCAGTCAATGATTAAGGTGGAGACAGCAGGGGTGGCAGGAGGCACCGCAGTGGGTGCTTTGAGCACGGCAGTGATCAAGTCTCCTGCCGCTGAAGAGCGGAGCACGGCCATAGCAGCCACAGCCAGCGACGGGCCCGGAGGAAGCAAAACCAACAGAGCCACTGGGGACACTGCCACAACATCCCTGATGAGCGGGAAAACGGCCTTGGCAGGTGCTGAGAACAATTCAGAGTATGCTTCCAGCACGTCCACCAGCCTCTCCCCAGGGGCCGGCATGACTGTGGTCGGAGCAGAACCTACCAGCAAGACTGTCAAAGCAAGAGCCGACAAGGACGATGAGGGGACCCTCGTCTCAAGCTTGCCACAGGAAGGCAAAGTGAGCGAACAGGATGGCAGCTCACAGAGAGTGTCCCAGGCCCGCAAGGGAAGAAGGGAGAGGAGGGAGCACTGGGGAGAGGACAGAGCTCTGACGAGCCCCAAGCTCTGCAGTTCCGTGGAAAGCCACCACAAGGCAGCGGGGAGCAAGACAATCCCCAAAGCAGCTGGCCCGTGCTCAGGCGGCCGCAGAGCCACTAGAGAGGACCAAAAGGCCAAAGGCCACGGCAGCCCGGGGGGCAGCGAGCAGGGCGCTGCTCCCAAAGGCATCAGCCGTGCTCCTATCACCAGTGAGTCCAAGACCTCGCACAAATCGGGCAGGAGCTTATCTCCAGCACGTTCAGGTCCCACCACCAACATACTCAGCAGGATCAGCTCTTTCTTCAGGAATGTGAGAGCCAGACTTACAAAAAAGACAGTGGCCTCATCACGAAATAAACATGGGAGCATCCTGGCGGAGCCAGTGGAAGGGACCCGAGTGGAGGCCATGACAGAGACAGCAGAGAGTGGCCAGGGCCTGGAAATCACCGGTGTGACATCTGAGACCATGGAGCCAGTGACCGTTGAAGCCCATCAATAGGACCTAGAGCTGGGAGCTGCAAAGGGGACCAGGGCTCTGGGAAATACCCCTGGAGAGCCCATTTCAGCTTCCTTACTGCAATTTAAACAGTCTGAGAACGCATGCAGTGTTTTGTCTGAATTTCTAGGTCCCGAAGCCCAGCCGTAGCCTCACAGTGGATTCTGTGATGTCAGCTGTGCCACAGTCTGAGACCCAGTGTCCAGGCAAGGGCAGCCCCACCTCACACGCATGCTCAGTGCCAACAACACTGCTCCATCTGGCTTCCACTCCTTTCTGGCTTTGCCCCCCAGGGCCATGGCTCAAAGTCAGACTATGGTCTTGGAAGCTCTCCTTCACTATCCCCCTATTCTTTCTTTCTTTTTTTTTTTTTTTGTGGTACGTGGGCCACTCACTGTTGTGGCCTCTCCCGTCACGGAGCACAGGCTCCGGACACGCAGGCCCAGCGGCCATGGCTCACGGGCCCAGCCGCTCCGCGGCCTGTGGGATCTTCCAGGACCGGGGCACGAACTCATGTTCCCTGCATCCTCAGGTGGACTCTCAACCACTGCGCCTGCAGGGAATCCCCCCCCATTCTTTTTATAAACGCTTATTCCCCCTGAAGGTCTGTAAACAGAGCCAGAACAGGACTCATGTCCCCTCGGGCTATTCAGTGGACAGAAATAAGGGCGGCGGTATTAGCTAGCAATCAGAACAGCAAGCACTCTCATCTAGACTTAGCCGTTCCGTGCCCAGGTATATACCCTGGAGAAACACACATGGTCTAAGAAACAACTCTGAGAATGTTTAGAGCAAAAATAACTTAACAGCACAACACGGGCAACAGCCCAAATTTCCATCAGCAGAATTCATACAGCAGGATAGGATGAGATTGGCATATTCAATAGTGAAAAATAAATGAGCTACACACATTAGCATAGATCAACTTCTCATGGTTTTTAAAAACATCAAAAGAATGGGATACAGTTCCACTCATGGAACCATTCTGAAACAAGCTCAAACAACGGATTGCATAGGGTCCATGTTTAAAAAAACGGTAGCTAAACCTGAGGGAAGAGTAAACACAAAATGGAGGACAGTTTACTCTAGGGTGGAAAGGCTAGCTCAAGGAGGTTGACACAAGGCTGTTAGTGCTGCTGGGAATTGTTCTGTCTCTGAAGCAAGATGGTAGGTACACAGGTGTTGTAGTTTTCACATTTTACTAACTCTGAAATCAGGATGGTCCTACAATCACCGTGGCAGTTGTGATGAAGTTATTGGCCAATGCCTTTCTCTTTTAATCACTTGTATTTATGCACAAAAATGATGTCAGAAAGGCTTGGCATCTTTAAAGGACATTTATTTAAGGTAAAGTACAAGAACACTTGTTTGGTTATTAGGAAAAGAAGGAACGATATGCCCATTTTACAGATGAGAACACTGAGGCTCAGAGAAGATAACCTGCTGCAGTCGCACAATGGGATCTTTGCAGAACAGTGATCCACCAGCCCACTTCTCTATGCAAAGCCCTGTCTGTAGTATGCGAAGGAAGCAAGCAAACAAGCCTGAGCTAGGACCAGCACAAGAACCCGCGGCACCACCATCCTTACCATCATGTTCCAACACTACAGAGATGAGCATCAATTTTACTAGATTGAGGGGAGGGAGGGGTGGGGGCCGGGAGCCGGTTTTCGAACTTCAGTGAGCTCACAGCTCTTAGCTGGCCTTATCTCGAGAGCATCCAGTCCACCCTTGAGCTTTGTCTGGCTCCCAGGCTTCTACCTCTAGCCTGTGGCATGACCCGGGCTGCGGCCAGAAACAGGCTCCCACCTGGAATTCCAGCGTTCACTCCTGGAACGTCCAGCATCCAGTCCTCCTCCAGCCACTAATTCAACTTTTGAATGCCCTGCTCACAAGGGTTTCTCCACACCAAATCTGCAGGAACTTTTTTCTTCTGGGGCTCCAAAACCAAATCCTTAAACCTCACATGAGGGAGAGTATTTGTTAGGTCAGAGCATCCTTGTTGATTGGACCTCCAGTTTGTGACTTCCACAGACCTCATCACGGGAGGCTGGGGAGAGGTCTCTTCTGTTGGTGGACGGAATGGTGGGCACTTGGTGGGGAGCACTGATGAGAAAGGGAGCCAGCCCAAGACCTACACATATGCACTGTTTCCCCTGGCCAAACAAGGTTCCTGACCCCAGAATTAACCCAGAGTTTCCCAGAAGACTAGGAGCTGCAGGGAGCCGCAATTAATGCTTTACTCTCCACCAGCTTTTCCTTGGACCCAAGGAGGAGAAATTACAAAAAGATCACATCACACTCCTTTGATCTGATGATTTCCACACAGGCAAGTGCAAGGAAACACTAGTCTGAAGGAAGAAAATGCATTAAAAACACGTGCACAGGGACTTCCCTGGTGGCGCAGTGGTTAAGGATCCGCCTGCCGAAGCAGGGGACCCGGGTTCGAGCCCTGGTCCAGGAAGATCCCACATGCCACGGAGCAACTAAGCCCGTGCGCCACAACTACTGAGCCTGTGCTCTAGAGCCCGCGAGCCACAACTACCGAAGCCCGCACGCCTAGAGCCCGTGCTCCCCAACAAGAGAAGCCAACAATAAATAATAAAATAAATTTACGGGAAAAACAACACGTGCATAGCCCTTAGCTGTTTATAAAGTTCTTGAATGTGTGTGCCCCCTTCCGATTCTCACGTCTTTCCACTTTGCAGATAAGCAAGCGGAAGTTCAGAGCATTTGAAGGACTTGCTCAAGGTGGCAGGTGATGGTGCAGAGAGGGAGCTACCTCGGTGCAACAACTTTCAGACAGTGTGCCACCCCGGTCCCGCACAGAGGTACACAGATGGTGGAGGAGACAGGACAGCACGAGTCATGATCACAACTCTGAGTGACAAATACAATGAGAGACGTGTGTTTGGGGACTGGATCTATTCAGAGGAGGGGGTCTGGGGCATGGGAAGGAGTTCTGGGTTAGGGAAGGCTTCACAGGGGAACTGGCACTCACCATCGTCCACGTTTACTGAGATTTTATGAAAGGACAGAGTAAGGACCGCCACTGCCAACTCTGCCCTATTCGATACAATTAAACCATGAGCTTAAATGGTTCAAATTGATCCCATCGTCTTACATTGCTATAGATTTCATCCAGTAGCTGAATTTGGGGGAGGAAAAGAAAAAGGACCCACACAAAACTTTCCCACTTGAAGACATTTTTATTTTGGTAACGCACCTGAGTCCCTGGCAGGATGGGCCTGTCCTCCGTGGGGGCAATGGGGTGTTTGGGAGAGGATGGGGGCCCTGCCCTGAGGGGGCAGCTGGGGGATGAGGCAAAGGGCTCTGTGACAGTGATAGGTCACAAAGGGCTTTGTGACACTGATAGGTCACAAAGGGCATCAGAGGATAAATAGGCTGTGCCAGGGGGTTAGGCTGACAAAGTGGTTACTTCTCTCACTAGGACGGAAGTTCACCACAGCCTCTTGGGGAGATAAAAACCCAGAAGCAGAAGTGAGGTGAGGCGGAGGGGGAGCCTACCGTACCTCTCGACACACTTGAAGAGATTCAGCCGGGGCTCCAGGCACCCTACAGCGTCCCAACTGTGATCATCTGTGCCCCTACACACACTCCTGCCTCTGGGAGACCCAGAGGCAAACGTGGGGGCCTGTGGGGCGGGCTTGGAAGACCTGCCACAGGGCCGCGTGTGTGACGCAGGAGCATCGCAGCTCGCTCTTCTGCCAGTGAGGCCGAGGGAGGGAAGGGCCAGGGAGCCGCCTTAACCGCGCTGCCTGTCGTGATCAAAGACAGCCATGAGTGGGGACTCTCTGCTCCCGTATCACACGGCCCGGAGCAGCACCTGGGTGGACCTGTTCAACACCACCACGGGGAAGCTGCAGCAGCAACTGCACAAGGGCGAATACGACCATTTCAAGTACGCGCCGATATTCGAGAGCGACTTCATCCAGGTCACGAAGAGGGGAGAAGCGATTGACGTGCACAACTGGGGCGGCCTGGTGACCATGGGCATCACATCCACCAGCCCCGTCCTCCCGCTCCCAGACATCATGCTGCTGGCCCAACGGGCCACCGGCTGTGAAAAGCACGCCGAGCGCAGCCAGGCCACCAAGGGCAAGAGCCACAAGGCTGCAAAGACCTTAGAGCTCACCAGGCTCCTTCCCTTGGAGTTCGTGAGGATCTCCACTCACAATCGTGAGAAACAACAGCTGCGCGTGAAGCTTGCCACTGGCCGCTGCTTCTACCTGCAGCTGTGTCCCCATCTGGACGCGCGGGAAGACCTCTTCGCCGTGTGGGAACAGCTGATTTACCTCCTGCGACCACCAGTGGACAGTGAAAGCAACACCTATGCCGTTCCCGTCTGGGACATGCCCTGCATGCCTGTGTTCGAGGAGGAGCAGGACGAGAGGAGCCCAGCCGTGGAGGATTTCCAAGGAAAGGGGCATCAGGACCAGGTGAACGTCAGCAGCCTGCACACGTGCCCTGAGGTGGCCGGGGCCACGCCTGCAGCTTTTGCTGGGGGGCACGGAATCCAACTGGACTCCCACAAGCCCGATACCATGCCCGATGTGGCCACTGCGAAAGCAAAACCTACTACAGGGCTCGACAAAGCGTCAGCATCGCAGTCAATGATTAAGGTGGAGACAGCAGGGGTGGCAGGAGGCACCGCAGCGGGTGCTTTGAGCACGGCAGTGATCAAGTCTCCTGCCGCTGAAGAGCGGAGCACGGCCATAGCAGCCACAGCCAGCGACGGGCCCGGAGGAAGCAAAACCAACAGAGCCACTGGGGACACTGCCACAACATCCCTGATGAGCGGGAAAACGGCCTTGGCAGGTGCTGAGAACAATTCAGAGTATGCTTCCAGCACGTCCACCAGCCTCTCCCCAGGGGCCGGCATGACTGTGGTCGGAGCAGAACCTACCAGCAAGACTGTCAAAGCAAGAGCCGACAAGGACGATGAGGGGACCCTCGTCTCAAGCTTGCCACAGGAAGGCAAAGTGAGCGAACAGGATGGCAGCTCACAGAGAGTGTCCCAGGCCCGCAAGGGAAGAAGGGAGAGGAGGGAGCACTGGGGAGAGGACAGAGCTCTGACGAGCCCCAAGCTCTGCAGTTCCGTGGAAAGCCACCACAAGGCAGCGGGGAGCAAGACAATCCCCAAAGCAGCTGGCCCGTGCTCAGGCGGCTGCAGAGCCACTAGAGAGGACCAAAAGGCCAAAGGCCACGGCAGCCCGGGGGGCAGCGAGCAGGGCGCTGCTCCCAAAGGCATCAGCCGTGCTCCTATCACCAGTGAGTCCAAGACCTCGCACAAATCGGGCAGGAGCTTATCTCCAGCACGTTCAGGTCCCACCACCAACATACTCAGCAGGATCAGCTCTTTCTTCAGGAATGTGAGAGCCAGACTTACAAAAAAGACAGTGGCCACATCATGAAATAAACATGGGAGCATCCTGGCGGAGCCAGTGGAAGGGACCCGAGTGGAGGCCATAACAGAGACAGCAGAGAGTGGCCAGGGCCTGAAAATCACCGGTGTGACATCTGAGACCATGGAGCCAGTGACCGTTGAAGCCCATCAATAGGACCTAGAGCTGGGAGCTGCAAAGGGGACCAGGGCTCTGGGAAATACCCCTGGAGAGCCCATTTCAGCTTCCTTACTGCAATTTAAATAAAAAAAACATACAGTCTGAGAACGCATGCAGTGTTTTGTCTGAATTTCTAGGTCCCGAAGCCCAGCCGTAGCCTCACAGTGGATTCTGTGATGTCAGCTGTGCCACAGTCTGAGACCCAGTGTCCAGGCAGGGGCAGCCCCGCCTCACACGCATGCTCAGTGCCAACAGCACTGCTCCATCTGGCTTCCACTCCTTTCTGGCTTTGCCCCCCAGGGCCATGGCTCAAAGTCAGACTATGGTCTGGGAAGCTCTCCTTCACTATCCCGCTATTCTTTTTTTTTTTTTTTTTTTTTTTTTTGCGGTACGCGGGCCACTCACTGTTGTGGCCTCTCCCGTCACGGAGCACAGGCTCCGGACACGCAGGCCCAGCGGCCATGGCTCACGGGCCCAGCCGCTCCACGGCCTGTGGGATCTTCCAAGACCAGGGCACGAACTCATGTTCCCTGCATCCTCAGGTGGACTCTCAATGACTGCACCACCAGGGAATGCCCACCCCTATTCTTTTTATAAACGCTTATTCCCCCTGAAGGTCTGTAAACAGAGCCAGAACAGGACTCATGTCCCCTCGGGCTATTCAGTGGACAGAAATAAGGGCGGCAGTATTAGCTAGCAATCAGAACAGCAAGCACTCTCATCTAGACTTAGCCGTTCCCTGCCCAGGTATATACCCTGGAGAAACACACATGGTCTAAGAAACAACTCTGAGAATGTTTAGAGCAAAAATAACTTAACAGCACAACACGGGCAACAGCCCAAATTTCCATCAGCAGAATTCATACAGCAGGATAGGATGAGATTGGCATATTCAATAGTGAAAAATAAATGAGCTACACACATTAGCATAGATCAACTTCTCATGGTTTTATTTTTTTTTTTTTTTTTTTTTTTTTGCGGTATGTGGGCCTCTCACTGTTGTGGCCTCTCCCGTTGCGGAGCATAGGCTCCGGACGCGCAGGCTCAGCGGCCATGGCTCACGGGCCCAGCCGCTCCACAGCATGTGGGATCTTCCCAGACCGGGGCACGAACCCGTTTCCCCTGCATTGGCAGGCGGACTCTCAACCACTGCGCCACCAGGGAAGCCCTCTCATGGTTTTTAAAAACATCAAAAGAATGGGATACAGTTCCACTCATGGAACCATTCTGAAACAAGCTCAAACAACGGATTGCATAGGGTCCATGTTTAAAAAAACGGTAGCTAAACCTGAGGGAAGAGTAAACACAAAATGGAGGACAGTTTACTCTAGGGTGGAAAGGCTAGCTCAAGGAGGTTGACACAAGGCTGTTAGTGCTGCTGGGAATTGTTCTGTCTCTGAAGTAAGATGGTAGGTACACAGGTGTTGTAGTTTTCACATTTTACTAACTCTGAAATCAGGATGGTCCTACAATCACCGTGGCAGTTGTGATGAAGTTATTGGCCAATGCCTTTCTCTTTTAATCACTTGTATTTATGCACAAAAATGATGTCAGAAAGGCTTGGCATCTTTAAAGGACATTTATTTAAGGTAAAGTACAAGAACACTTGTTTGGTTATTAGGAAAAGAAGGAACGATATGCCCATTTTACAGATGAGAACACTGAGGCTCAGAGAAGATAACCTGCTGCAGTCGCACAATGGGATCTTTGCAGAACAGTGATCCACCAGCCCACTTCTCTATGCAAAGCCCTGTCTGTAGTATGCGAAGGAAGCAAGCAAACAAGCCTGAGCTAGGACCAGCACAAGAACCCGCGGCACCACCATCCTTACCATCATGTTCCAACACTACAGAGATGAGCATCAATTTTACTAGATTGAGGGGAGGGAGGGGTGGGGGCCGGGAGCCGGTTTTCGAACTTCAGTGAGCTCACAGCTCTTAGCTGGCCTTATCTCGAGAGCATCCAGTCCACCCTTGAGCTGTGTCTGGCTCCCAGGCTTCTACCTCTAGCCTGTGGCATGACCCGGGCTGCGGCCAGAAACAGGCTCCCACCTGGAATTCCAGCGTTCACTCCTGGAACGTCCAGCATCCAGTCCTCCTCCAGCCACTAATTCAACTTTTGAATGCCCTGCTCACAAGGGTTTCTCCACACCAAATCTGCAGGAACTTTTTTCTTCTGGGGCTCCAAAACCAAATCCTTAAACCTCACATGAGGGAGAGTATTTGTTAGGTCAGAGCATCCTTGTTGATTGGACCTCCAGTTTGTGACTTCCACAGACCTCATCACGGGAGGCTGGGGAGAGGTCTCTTCTGTTGGTGGACGGAATGGTGGGCACTTGGTGGGGAGCACTGATGAGAAAGGGAGCCAGCCCAAGACCTACACATATGCACTGTTTCCCCTGGCCAAACAAGGTTCCTGACCCCAGAATTAACCCAGAGTTTCCCAGAAGACTAGGAGCTGCAGGGAGCCGCAATTAATGCTTTACTCTCCACCAGCTTTTCCTTGGACCCAAGGAGGAGAAATTACAAAAAGATCACATCACACTCCTTTGATCTGATGATTTCCACACAGGCAAGTGCAGGGAAACACTAGTCTGAAGGAAGAAAATGCATTAAAAACACGTGCACAGGGACTTCCCTGGTGGCGCAGTGGTTAAGGATCCGCCTGCCGACGCAGGGGACCCGGGTTCGAGCCCTGGTCCAGGAAGATCCCACATGCCACGGAGCAACTAAGCCCGTGCGCCACAACTACTGAGCCTGTGCTCTAGAGCCCGCGAGCCACAACTACCGAAGCCCGCACGCCTAGAGCCCGTGCTCCCCAACAAGAGAAGCCAACAATAAAAAATAAAATAAATTTACGGGAAAAACAACACGTGCATAGCCCTTAGCTGTTTATAAAGTTCTTGAATGTGTGTGCCCCCTTCCGATTCTCACGTCTTTCCACTTTGCGGATAAGCAAGCGGAAGTTCAGAGCATTTGAAGGACTTGCTCAAGGTGGCAGGTGATGGTGCAGAGAGGGAGCTACCTCGGTGCAACAACTTTCAGACAGTGTGCCACCCCGGTCCCGCACAGAGGTACACAGATGGTGGAGGAGACAGGACAGCACGAGTCATGATCACAACTCTGAGTGACAAATACAATGAGAGACGTGTGTTTGGGGACTGGATCTATTCAGAGGAGGGGGTCTGGGGCATGGGAAGGAGTTCTGGGTTAGGGAAGGCTTCACAGGGGAACTGGCACTCACCATCGTCCACGTTTACTGAGATTTTATGAAAGGACAGAGTAAGGACCGCCACTGCCAACTCTGCCCTATTCGATACAATTAAACCATGAGCTTAAATGGTTCAAATTGATCCCATCGTCTTACATTGCTATAGATTTCATCCAGTAGCTGAATTTGGGGGAGGAAAAGAAAAAGGACCCACACAAAACTTTCCCACTTGAAGACATTTTTATTTTGGTAACGCACCTGAGTCCCTGGCAGGATGGGCCTGTCCTCCGTGGGGGCAATGGGGTGTTTGGGAGAGGATGGGGGCCCTGCCCTGAGGGGGCAGCTGGGGGATGAGGCAAAGGGCTCTGTGACAGTGATAGGTCACAAAGGGCTTTGTGACACTGATAGGTCACAAAGGGCATCAGAGGATAAATAGGCTGTGCCAGGGGGTTAGGCTGACAAAGTGGTTACTTCTCTCACTAGGACGGAAGTTCACCACAGCCTCTTGGGGAGATAAAAACCCAGAAGCAGAAGTGAGGTGAGGCGGAGGGGGAGCCTACCGTACCTCTCGACACACTTGAAGAGATTCAGCCGGGGCTCCAGGCACCCTACAGCGTCCCAACTGTGATCATCTGTGCCCCTACACACACTCCTGCCTCTGGGAGACCCAGAGGCAAACGTGGGGGCCTGTGGGGCGGGCTTGGAAGACCTGTCACAGGGCCGCGTGTGTGACGCAGGAGCATCGCAGCTCGCTCTTCTGCCAGTGAGGCCGAGGGAGGGAAGGGCCAGGGAGCCGCCTTAACCGCGCTGCCTGTCGTGATCAAAGACAGCCATGAGTGGGGACTCTCTGCTCCCGTATCACACGGCCCGGAGCAGCACCTGGGTGGACCTGTTCAACACCACCACGGGGAAGCTGCAGCAGCAACTGCACAAGGGCGAATACGACCATTTCAAGTACGCACCGATATTCGAGAGCGACTTCATCCAGGTCACGAAGAGGGGAGAAGCGATTGACGTGCACAACTGGGGCGGCCTGGTGACCATGGGCATCACATCCACCAGCCCCGTCCTCCCGCTCCCAGACATCATGCTGCTGGCCCAACGGGCCACCGGCTGTGAAAAGCACGCCGAGCGCAGCCAGGCCACCAAGGGCAAGAGCCACAAGGCTGCAAAGACCTTAGAGCTCACCAGGCTCCTTCCCTTGGAGTTCGTGAGGATCTCCACTCACAATCGTGAGAAACAACAGCTGCGCGTGAAGCTTGCCACTGGCCGCTGCTTCTACCTGCAGCTGTGTCCCCATCTGGACGCGCGGGAAGACCTCTTCGCCGTGTGGGAACAGCTGATTTACCTCCTGCGACCACCAGTGGACAGTGAAAGCAACACCTATGCCGTTCCCGTCTGGGACATGCCCTGCATGCCTGTGTTCGAGGAGGAGCAGGACGAGAGGAGCCCAGCCGTGGAGGATTTCCAAGGAAAGGGGCATCAGGACCAGGTGAACGTCAGCAGCCTGCACACGTGCCCTGAGGTGGCCGGGGCCACGCCTGCAGCTTTTGCTGGGGGGCACGGAATCCAACTGGACTCCCACAAGCCCGATACCATGCCCGATGTGGCCACTGCGAAAGCAAAACCTACTACAGGGCTCGACAAAGCGTCAGCATCGCAGTCAATGATTAAGGTGGAGACAGCAGGGGTGGCAGGAGGCACCGCAGCGGGTGCTTTGAGCACGGCAGTGATCAAGTCTCCTGCCGCTGAAGAGCGGAGCACGGCCATAGCAGCCACAGCCAGCGACGGGCCCGGAGGAAGCAAAACCAACAGAGCCACTGGGGACACTGCCACAACATCCCTGATGAGCGGGAAAACGGCCTTGGCAGGTGCTGAGAACAATTCAGAGTATGCTTCCAGCACGTCCACCAGCCTCTCCCCAGGGGCCGGCATGACTGTGGTCGGAGCAGAACCTACCAGCAAGACTGTCAAAGCAAGAGCCGACAAGGACGATGAGGGGACCCTCGTCTCAAGCTTGCCACAGGAAGGCAAAGTGAGCGAACAGGATGGCAGCTCACAGAGAGTGTCCCAGGCCCGCAAGGGAAGAAGGGAGAGGAGGGAGCACTGGGGAGAGGACAGAGCT
Organism: Mesoplodon mirus; assembly: GCF_964341445.2. Lineage (NCBI taxonomy): Eukaryota > Metazoa > Chordata > Mammalia > Artiodactyla > Ziphiidae > Mesoplodon > Mesoplodon mirus. The sequence continues at coordinate 503,216 of NW_028295808.1, read as the reverse complement.
CTGACGAGCCCCAAGCTCTGCAGTTCCGTGGAAAGCCACCACAAGGCAGCGGGGAGCAAGACAATCCCCAAAGCAGCTGGCCCGTGCTCAGGCGGCTGCAGAGCCACTAGAGAGGACCAAAAGGCCAAAGGCCACGGCAGCCCGGGGGGCAGCGAGCAGGGCGCTGCTCCCAAAGGCATCAGCCGTGCTCCTATCACCAGTGAGTCCAAGACCTCGCACAAATCGGGCAGGAGCTTATCTCCAGCACGTTCAGGTCCCACCACCAACATACTCAGCAGGATCAGCTCTTTCTTCAGGAATGTGAGAGCCAGACTTACAAAAAAGACAGTGGCCACATCATGAAATAAACATGGGAGCATCCTGGCGGAGCCAGTGGAAGGGACCCGAGTGGAGGCCATAACAGAGACAGCAGAGAGTGGCCAGGGCCTGAAAATCACCGGTGTGACATCTGAGACCATGGAGCCAGTGACCGTTGAAGCCCATCAATAGGACCTAGAGCTGGGAGCTGCAAAGGGGACCAGGGCTCTGGGAAATACCCCTGGAGAGCCCATTTCAGCTTCCTTACTGCAATTTAAATAAAAAAAACATACAGTCTGAGAACGCATGCAGTGTTTTGTCTGAATTTCTAGGTCCCGAAGCCCAGCCGTAGCCTCACAGTGGATTCTGTGATGTCAGCTGTGCCACAGTCTGAGACCCAGTGTCCAGGCAGGGGCAGCCCCGCCTCACACGCATGCTCAGTGCCAACAGCACTGCTCCATCTGGCTTCCACTCCTTTCTGGCTTTGCCCCCCAGGGCCATGGCTCAAAGTCAGACTATGGTCTGGGAAGCTCTCCTTCACTATCCCGCTATTCTTTTTTTTTTTTTTTTTTTTTTTTTTTTGCGGTACGCGGGCCACTCACTGTTGTGGCCTCTCCCGTCACGGAGCACAGGCTCCGGACACGCAGGCCCAGCGGCCATGGCTCACGGGCCCAGCCGCTCCACGGCCTGTGGGATCTTCCAAGACCGGGGCACGAACTCATGTTCCCTGCATCCTCAGGTGGACTCTCAATGACTGCACCACCAGGGAATGCCCACCCCTATTCTTTTTATAAACGCTTATTCCCCCTGAAGGTCTGTAAACAGAGCCAGAACAGGACTCATGTCCCCTCGGGCTATTCAGTGGACAGAAATAAGGGCGGCAGTATTAGCTAGCAATCAGAACAGCAAGCACTCTCATCTAGACTTAGCCGTTCCCTGCCCAGGTATATACCCTGGAGAAACACACATGGTCTAAGAAACAACTCTGAGAATGTTTAGAGCAAAAATAACTTAACAGCACAACACGGGCAACAGCCCAAATTTCCATCAGCAGAATTCATACAGCAGGATAGGATGAGATTGGCATATTCAATAGTGAAAAATAAATGAGCTACACACATTAGCATAGATCAACTTCTCATGGTTTTATTTTTTTTTTATTTTTTTTTTTTTTTGCGGTATGTGGGCCTCTCACTGTTGTGGCCTCTCCCGTTGCGGAGCATAGGCTCCGGACGCGCAGGCTCAGCGGCCATGGCTCACGGGCCCAGCCGCTCCGCAGCATGTGGGATCTTCCCAGACCGGGGCACGAACCCGTTTCCCCTGCATTGGCAGGCGGACTCTCAACCACTGCGCCACCAGGGAAGCCCTCTCATGGTTTTTAAAAACATCAAAAGAATGGGATACAGTTCCACTCATGGAACCATTCTGAAACAAGCTCAAACAACGGATTGCATAGGGTCCATGTTTAAAAAAACGGTAGCTAAACCTGAGGGAAGAGTAAACACAAAATGGAGGACAGTTTACTCTAGGGTGGAAAGGCTAGCTCAAGGAGGTTGACACAAGGCTGTTAGTGCTGCTGGGAATTGTTCTGTCTCTGAAGTAAGATGGTAGGTACACAGGTGTTGTAGTTTTCACATTTTACTAACTCTGAAATCAGGATGGTCCTACAATCACCGTGGCAGTTGTGATGAAGTTATTGGCCAATGCCTTTCTCTTTTAATCACTTGTATTTATGCACAAAAATGATGTCAGAAAGGCTTGGCATCTTTAAAGGACATTTATTTAAGGTAAAGTACAAGAACACTTGTTTGGTTATTAGGAAAAGAAGGAACGATATGCCCATTTTACAGATGAGAACACTGAGGCTCAGAGAAGGTAACCTGCTGCAGTCGCACAATGGGATCTTTGCAGAACAGTGATCCACCAGCCCACTTCTCTATGCAAAGCCCTGTCTGTAGTATGCGAAGGAAGCAAGCAAACAAGCCTGAGCTAGGACCAGCACAAGAACCCGCGGCACCACCATCCTTACCATCATGTTCCAACACTACAGAGATGAGCATCAATTTTACTAGATTGAGGGGAGGGAGGGGTGGGGGCCGGGAGCCGGTTTTCGAACTTCAGTGAGCTCACAGCTCTTAGCTGGCCTTATCTCGAGAGCATCCAGTCCACCCTTGAGCTGTGTCTGGCTCCCAGGCTTCTACCTCTAGCCTGTGGCATGACCTGGGCTGCGGCCAGAAACAGGCTCCCACCTGGAATTCCAGCGTTCACTCCTGGAACGTCCAGCATCCAGTCCTCCTCCAGCCACTAATTCAACTTTTGAATGCCCTGCTCACAAGGGTTTCTCCACACCAAATCTGCAGGGACTTTTTTCTTCTGGGGCTCCAAAACCAAATCCTTAAACCTCACATGAGGGAGAGTATTTGTTAGGTCAGAGCATCCTTGTTGATTGGACCTCCAGTTTGTGACTTCCACAGACCTCATCACGGGAGGCTGGGGAGAGGTCTCTTCTGTTGGTGGACGGAATGGTGGGCACTTGGTGGGGAGCACTGATGAGAAAGGGAGCCAGCCCAAGACCTACACATATGCACTGTTTCCCCTGGCCAAACAAGGTTCCTGACCCCAGAATTAACCCAGAGTTTCCCAGAAGACTAGGAGCTGCAGGGAGCCGCAATTATTGCTTTACTCTCCACCAGCTTTTCCTTGGACCAACGGAGGAGAAATTACAAAAAGATCACATCACACTCCTTTGATCTGATGATTTCCACACAGGCAAGTGCAGGGAAACACTAGTCTGAAGGAAGAAAATGCATTAAAAACACGTGCACAGGGACTTCCCTGGTGGCGCAGTGGTTAAGGATCCGCCTGCCGACGCAGGGGACCCAGGTTCGAGCCCTGGTCCAGGAAGATCCCACATGCCACGGAGCAACTAAGCCCGTGCGCCACAACTACTGAGCCTGTGCTCTAGAGCCCGCGAGCCACAACTACCGAAGCCCGCACGCCTAGAGCCCGTGCTCCCCAACAAGAGAAGCCAAAAATAAATAATAAAATAAATTTACGGGGAAAACAACACGTGCATAGCCCTTAGCTGTTTATAAAGTTCTTGAATGTGTGTGCCCCCTTCCGATTCTCACGTCTTTCCACTTTGCGGATAAGCAAGCGGAAGTTCAGAGCATTTGAAGGACTTGCTCAAGGTGGCAGGTGATGGTGCAGAGAGGGAGCTACCTCGGTGCAACAACTTTCAGACAGTGTGCCACCCCGGTCCCGCACAGAGGTACACAGATGGTGGAGGAGACAGGACAGCACGAGTCATGATCACAACTCTGAGTGACAAATACAATGAGAGACGTGTGTTTGGGGACTGGATCTATTCAGAGGAGGGGGTCTGGGGCATGGGAAGGAGTTCTGGGTTAGGGAAGGCTTCACAGGGGAACTGGCACTCACCATCGTCCACGTTTACTGAGATTTTATGAAAGGACAGAGTAAGGACCGCCACTGCCAACTCTGCCCTATTCGATACAATTAAACCATGAGCTTAAATGGTTCAAATTGATCCCATCGTCTTACATTGCTATAGATTTCATCCAGTAGCTGAATTTGGGGGAGGAAAAGAAAAAGGACCCACACAAAACTTTCCCACTTGAAGACATTTTTATTTTGGTAACGCACCTGAGTCCCTGGCAGGATGGGCCTGTCCTCCGTGGGGGCAATGGGGTGTTTGGGAGAGGATGGGGGCCCTGCCCTGAGGGGGCAGCTGGGGGATGAGGCAAAGGGCTCTGTGACAGTGATAGGTCACAAAGGGCTTTGTGACACTGATAGGTCACAAAGGGCATCAGAGGATAAATAGGCTGTGCCAGGGGGTTAGGCTGACAAAGTGGTTACTTCTCTCACTAGGACGGAAGTTCACCACAGCCTCTTGGGGAGATAAAAACCCAGAAGCAGAAGTGAGGTGAGGCGGAGGGGGAGCCTACCGTACCTCTCGACACACTTGAAGAGATTCAGCCGGGGCTCCAGGCACCCTACAGCGTCCCAACTGTGATCATCTGTGCCCCTACACACACTCCTGCCTCTGGGAGACCCAGAGGCAAACGTGGGGGCCTGTGGGGCGGGCTTGGAAGACCTGCCACAGGGCCGCGTGTGTGACGCAGGAGCATCGCAGCTCGCTCTTCTGCCAGTGAGGCCGAGGGAGGGAAGGGCCAGGGAGCCGCCTTAACCGCGCTGCCTGTCGTGATCAAAGACAGCCATGAGTGGGGACTCTCTGCTCCCGTATCACACGGCCCGGAGCAGCACCTGGGTGGACCTGTTCAACACCACCACGGGGAAGCTGCAGCAGCAACTGCACAAGGGCGAATACGACCATTTCAAGTACGCACCGATATTCGAGAGCGACTTCATCCAGGTCACGAAGAGGGGAGAAGCGATTGACGTGCACAACTGGGGCGGCCTGGTGACCATGGGCATCACATCCACCAGCCCCGTCCTCCCGCTCCCAGACATCATGCTGCTGGCCCAACGGGCCACCGGCTGTGAAAAGCACGCCGAGCGCAGCCAGGCCACCAAGGGCAAGAGCCACAAGGCTGCAAAGACCTTAGAGCTCACCAGGCTCCTTCCCTTGGAGTTCGTGAGGATCTCCACTCACAATCGTGAGAAACAACAGCTGCGCGTGAAGCTTGCCACTGGCCGCTGCTTCTACCTGCAGCTGTGTCCCCATCTGGACGCGCGGGAAGACCTCTTCGCCGTGTGGGAACAGCTGATTTACCTCCTGCGACCACCAGTGGACAGTGAAAGCAACACCTATGCCGTTCCCGTCTGGGACATGCCCTGCATGCCTGTGTTCGAGGAGGAGCAGGACGAGAGGAGCCCAGCCGTGGAGGATTTCCAAGGAAAGGGGCATCAGGACCAGGTGAATGTCAGCAGCCTGCACACGTGCCCTGAGGTGGCCGGGGCCACGCCTGCAGCTTTTGCTGGGGGGCACGGAATCCAACTGGACTCCCACAAGCCCGATACCATGCCCGATGTGGCCACTGCGAAAGCAAAACCTACTACAGGGCTCGACAAAGCGTCAGCATCGCAGTCAATGATTAAGGTGGAGACAGCAGGGGTGGCAGGAGGCACCGCAGCGGGTGCTTTGAGCACGGCAGTGATCAAGTCTCCTGCCGCTGAAGAGCGGAGCACGGCCATAGCAGCCACAGCCAGCGACGGGCCCGGAGGAAGCAAAACCAACAGAGCCACTGGGGACACTGCCACAACATCCCTGATGAGCGGGAAAACGGCCTTGGCAGGTGCTGAGAACAATTCAGAGTATGCTTCCAGCACGTCCACCAGCCTCTCCCCAGGGGCCGGCATGACTGTGGTCGGAGCAGAACCTACCAGCAAGACTGTCAAAGCAAGAGCCGACAAGGACGATGAGGGGACCCTCGTCTCAAGCTTGCCACAGGAAGGCAAAGTGAGCGAACAGGATGGCAGCTCACAGAGAGTGTCCCAGGCCCGCAAGGGAAGAAGGGAGAGGAGGGAGCACTGGGGAGAGGACAGAGCTCTGACGAGCCCCAAGCTCTGCAGTTCCGTGGAAAGCCACCACAAGGCAGCGGGGAGCAAGACAATCCCCAAAGCAGCTGGCCCGTGCTCAGGCGGCCGCAGAGCCACTAGAGAGGACCAAAAGGCCAAAGGCCACGGCAGCCCGGGGGGCAGCGAGCAGGGCGCTGCTCCCAAAGGCATCAGCCGTGCTCCTATCACCAGTGAGTCCAAGACCTCGCACAAATCGGGCAGGAGCTTATCTCCAGCACGTTCAGGTCCCACCACCAACATACTCAGCAGGATCAGCTCTTTCTTCAGGAATGTGAGAGCCAGACTTACAAAAAAGACAGTGGCCTCATCACGAAATAAACATGGGAGCATCCTGGCGGAGCCAGTGGAAGGGACCCGAGTGGAGGCCATGACAGAGACAGCAGAGAGTGGCCAGGGCCTGGAAATCACCGGTGTGACATCTGAGACCATGGAGCCAGTGACCGTTGAAGCCCATCAATAGGACCTAGAGCTGGGAGCTGCAAAGGGGACCAGGGCTCTGGGAAATACCCCTGGAGAGCCCATTTCAGCTTCCTTACTGCAATTTAAACAGTCTGAGAACGCATGCAGTGTTTTGTCTGAATTTCTAGGTCCCGAAGCCCAGCCGTAGCCTCACAGTGGATTCTGTGATGTCAGCTGTGCCACAGTCTGAGACCCAGTGTCCAGGCAAGGGCAGCCCCACCTCACACGCATGCTCAGTGCCAACAACACTGCTCCATCTGGCTTCCACTCCTTTCTGGCTTTGCCCCCCAGGGCCATGGCTCAAAGTCAGACTATGGTCTTGGAAGCTCTCCTTCACTATCCCCCTATTCTTTCTTTCTTTTTTTTTTTTTTTGTGGTACGTGGGCCACTCACTGTTGTGGCCTCTCCCGTCACGGAGCACAGGCTCCGGACACGCAGGCCCAGCGGCCATGGCTCACGGGCCCAGCCGCTCCGCGGCCTGTGGGATCTTCCAGGACCGGGGCACGAACTCATGTTCCCTGCATCCTCAGGTGGACTCTCAACCACTGCGCCTGCAGGGAATCCCCCCCCATTCTTTTTATAAACGCTTATTCCCCCTGAAGGTCTGTAAACAGAGCCAGAACAGGACTCATGTCCCCTCGGGCTATTCAGTGGACAGAAATAAGGGCGGCAGTATTAGCTAGCAATCAGAACAGCAAGCACTCTCATCTAGACTTAGCCGTTCCGTGCCCAGGTATATACCCTGGAGAAACACACATGGTCTAAGAAACAACTCTGAGAATGTTTAGAGCAAAAATAACTTAACAGCACAACACGGGCAACAGCCCAAATTTCCATCAGCAGAATTCATACAGCAGGATAGGATGAGATTGGCATATTCAATAGTGAAAAATAAATGAGCTACACACATTAGCATAGATCAACTTCTCATGGTTTTTAAAAACATCAAAAGAATGGGATACAGTTCCACTCATGGAACCATTCTGAAACAAGCTCAAACAACGGATTGCATAGGGTCCATGTTTAAAAAAACGGTAGCTAAACCTGAGGGAAGAGTAAACACAAAATGGAGGACAGTTTACTCTAGGGTGGAAAGGCTAGCTCAAGGAGGTTGACACAAGGCTGTTAGTGCTGCTGGGAATTGTTCTGTCTCTGAAGCAAGATGGTAGGTACACAGGTGTTGTAGTTTTCACATTTTACTAACTCTGAAATCAGGATGGTCCTACAATCACCGTGGCAGTTGTGATGAAGTTATTGGCCAATGCCTTTCTCTTTTAATCACTTGTATTTATGCACAAAAATGATGTCAGAAAGGCTTGGCATCTTTAAAGGACATTTATTTAAGGTAAAGTACAAGAACACTTGTTTGGTTATTAGGAAAAGAAGGAACGATATGCCCATTTTACAGATGAGAACACTGAGGCTCAGAGAAGATAACCTGCTGCAGTCGCACAATGGGATCTTTGCAGAACAGTGATCCACCAGCCCACTTCTCTATGCAAAGCCCTGTCTGTAGTATGCGAAGGAAGCAAGCAAACAAGCCTGAGCTAGGACCAGCACAAGAACCCGCGGCACCACCATCCTTACCATCATGTTCCAACACTACAGAGATGAGCATCAATTTTACTAGATTGAGGGGAGGGAGGGGTGGGGGCCGGGAGCCGGTTTTCGAACTTCAGTGAGCTCACAGCTCTTAGCTGGCCTTATCTCGAGAGCATCCAGTCCACCCTTGAGCTGTGTCTGGCTCCCAGGCTTCTACCTCTAGCCTGTGGCATGACCCGGGCTGCGGCCAGAAACAGGCTCCCACCTGGAATTCCAGCGTTCACTCCTGGAACGTCCAGCATCCAGTCCTCCTCCAGCCACTAATTCAACTTTTGAATGCCCTGCTCACAAGGGTTTCTCCACACCAAATCTGCAGGAACTTTTTTCTTCTGGGGCTCCAAAACCAAATCCTTAAACCTCACATGAGGGAGAGTATTTGTTAGGTCAGAGCATCCTTGTTGATTGGACCTCCAGTTTGTGACTTCCACAGACCTCATCACGGGAGGCTGGGGAGAGGTCTCTTCTGTTGGTGGACGGAATGGTGGGCACTTGGTGGGGAGCACTGATGAGAAAGGGAGCCAGCCCAAGACCTACACATATGCACTGTTTCCCCTGGCCAAACAAGGTTCCTGACCCCAGAATTAACCCAGAGTTTCCCAGAAGACTAGGAGCTGCAGGGAGCCGCAATTAATGCTTTACTCTCCACCAGCTTTTCCTTGGACCCAAGGAGGAGAAATTACAAAAAGATCACATCACACTCCTTTGATCTGATGATTTCCACACAGGCAAGTGCAGGGAAACACTAGTCTGAAGGAAGAAAATGCATTAAAAACACGTGCACAGGGACTTCCCTGGTGGCGCAGTGGTTAAGGATCCGCCTGCCGACGCAGGGGACCCGGGTTCGAGCCCTGGTCCAGGAAGATCCCACATGCCACGGAGCAACTAAGCCCGTGCGCCACAACTACTGAGCCTGTGCTCTAGAGCCCGCGAGCCACAACTACCGAAGCCCGCACGCCTAGAGCCCGTGCTCCCCAACAAGAGAAGCCAACAATAAATAATAAAATAAATTTACGGGAAAAACAACACGTGCATAGCCCTTAGCTGTTTATAAAGTTCTTGAATGTGTGTGCCCCCTTCCGATTCTCACGTCTTTCCACTTTGCGGATAAGCAAGCGGAAGTTCAGAGCATTTGAAGGACTTGCTCAAGGTGGCAGGTGATGGTGCAGAGAGGGAGCTACCTCGGTGCAACAACTTTCAGACAGTGTGCCACCCCGGTCCCGCACAGAGGTACACAGATGGTGGAGGAGACAGGACAGCACGAGTCATGATCACAACTCTGAGTGACAAATACAATGAGAGACGTGTGTTTGGGGACTGGATCTATTCAGAGGAGGGGGTCTGGGGCATGGGAAGGAGTTCTGGGTTAGGGAAGGCTTCACAGGGGAACTGGCACTCACCATCGTCCACGTTTACTGAGATTTTATGAAAGGACAGAGTAAGGACCGCCACTGCCAACTCTGCCCTATTCGATACAATTAAACCATGAGCTTAAATGGTTCAAATTGATCCCATCGTCTTACATTGCTATAGATTTCATCCAGTAGCTGAATTTGGGGGAGGAAAAGAAAAAGGACCCACACAAAACTTTCCCACTTGAAGACATTTTTATTTTGGTAACGCACCTGAGTCCCTGGCAGGATGGGCCTGTCCTCCGTGGGGGCAATGGGGTGTTTGGGAGAGGATGGGGGCCCTGCCCTGAGGGGGCAGCTGGGGGATGAGGCAAAGGGCTCTGTGACAGTGATAGGTCACAAAGGGCTTTGTGACACTGATAGGTCACAAAGGGCATCAGAGGATAAATAGGCTGTGCCAGGGGGTTAGGCTGACAAAGTGGTTACTTCTCTCACTAGGACGGAAGTTCACCACAGCCTCTTGGGGAGATAAAAACCCAGAAGCAGAAGTGAGGTGAGGCGGAGGGGGAGCCTACCGTACCTCTCGACACACTTGAAGAGATTCAGCCGGGGCTCCAGGCACCCTACAGCGTCCCAACTGTGATCATCTGTGCCCCTACACACACTCCTGCCTCTGGGAGACCCAGAGGCAAACGTGGGGGCCTGTGGGGCGGGCTTGGAAGACCTGCCACAGGGCCGCGTGTGTGACGCAGGAGCATCGCAGCTCGCTCTTCTGCCAGTGAGGCCGAGGGAGGGAAGGGCCAGGGAGCCGCCTTAACCGCGCTGCCTGTCGTGATCAAAGACAGCCATGAGTGGGGACTCTCTGCTCCCGTATCACACGGCCCGGAGCAGCACCTGGGTGGACCTGTTCAACACCACCACGGGGAAGCTGCAGCAGCAACTGCACAAGGGCGAATACGACCATTTCAAGTACGCACCGATATTCGAGAGCGACTTCATCCAGGTCACGAAGAGGGGAGAAGCGATTGACGTGCACAACTGGGGCGGCCTGGTGACCATGGGCATCACATCCACCAGCCCCGTCCTCCCGCTCCCAGACATCATGCTGCTGGCCCAACGGGCCACCGGCTGTGAAAAGCACGCCGAGCGCAGCCAGGCCACCAAGGGCAAGAGCCACAAGGCTGCAAAGACCTTAGAGCTCACCAGGCTCCTTCCCTTGGAGTTCGTGAGGATCTCCACTCACAATCGTGAGAAACAACAGCTGCGCGTGAAGCTTGCCACTGGCCGCTGCTTCTACCTGCAGCTGTGTCCCCATCTGGACGCGCGGGAAGACCTCTTCGCCGTGTGGGAACAGCTGATTTACCTCCTGCGACCACCAGTGGACAGTGAAAGCAACACCTATGCCGTTCCCGTCTGGGACATGCCCTGCATGCCTGTGTTCGAGGAGGAGCAGGACGAGAGGAGCCCAGCCGTGGAGGATTTCCAAGGAAAGGGGCATCAGGACCAGGTGAACGTCAGCAGCCTGCACACGTGCCCTGAGGTGGCCGGGGCCACGCCTGCAGCTTTTGCTGGGGGGCACGGAATCCAACTGGACTCCCACAAGCCCGATACCATGCCCGATGTGGCCACTGCGAAAGCAAAACCTACTACAGGGCTCGACAAAGCGTCAGCATCGCAGTCAACGAGAAAGGTGGAGACAGCAGGGGTGGCAGGAGGCACCGCAGCGGGTGCTTTGAGCACGGCAGTGATCAAGTCTCCTGCCGCTGAAGAGCGGAGCACGGCCATAGCAGCCACAGCCAGCGACGGGCCCGGAGGAAGCAAAACCAACAGAGCCACTGGGGACACTGCCACAACATCCCTGATGAGCGGGAAAACGGCCTTGGCAGGTGCTGAGAACAATTCAGAGTATGCTTCCAGCACGTCCACCAGCCTCTCCCCAGGGGCCGGCATGACTGTGGTCGGAGCAGAACCTACCAGCAAGACTGTCAAAGCAAGAGCCGACAAGGACGATGAGGGGACCCTCGTCTCAAGCTTGCCACAGGAAGGCAAAGTGAGCGAACAGGATGGCAGCTCACAGAGAGTGTCCCAGGCCCGCAAGGGAAGAAGGGAGAGGAGGGAGCACTGGGGAGAGGACAGAGCTCTGACGAGCCCCAAGCTCTGCAGTTCCGTGGAAAGCCACCACAAGGCAGCGGGGAGCAAGACAATCCCCAAAGCAGCTGGCCCGTGCTCAGGCGGCCGCAGAGCCACTAGAGAGGACCAAAAGGCCAAAGGCCACGGCAGCCCGGGGGGCAGCGAGCAGGGCGCTGCTCCCAAAGGCATCAGCCGTGCTCCTATCACCAGTGAGTCCAAGACCTCGCACAAATCGGGCAGGAGCTTATCTCCAGCACGTTCAGGTCCCACCACCAACATACTCAGCAGGATCAGCTCTTTCTTCAGGAATGTGAGAGCCAGACTTACAAAAAAGACAGTGGCCTCATCACGAAATAAACATGGGAGCATCCTGGCGGAGCCAGTGGAAGGGACCCGAGTGGAGGCCATGACAGAGACAGCAGAGAGTGGCCAGGGCCTGGAAATCACCGGTGTGACATCTGAGACCATGGAGCCAGTGACCGTTGAAGCCCATCAATAGGACCTAGAGCTGGGAGCTGCAAAGGGGACCAGGGCTCTGGGAAATACCCCTGGAGAGCCCATTTCAGCTTCCTTACTGCAATTTAAACAGTCTGAGAACGCATGCAGTGTTTTGTCTGAATTTCTAGGTCCCGAAGCCCAGCCGTAGCCTCACAGTGGATTCTGTGATGTCAGCTGTGCCACAGTCTGAGACCCAGTGTCCAGGCAAGGGCAGCCCCACCTCACACGCATGCTCAGTGCCAACAACACTGCTCCATCTGGCTTCCACTCCTTTCTGGCTTTGCCCCCCAGGGCCATGGCTCAAAGTCAGACTATGGTCTTGGAAGCTCTCCTTCACTATCCCCCTATTCTTTCTTTCTTTTTTTTTTTTTTTGTGGTACGTGGGCCACTCACTGTTGTGGCCTCTCCCGTCACGGAGCACAGGCTCCGGACACGCAGGCCCAGCGGCCATGGCTCACGGGCCCAGCCGCTCCGCGGCCTGTGGGATCTTCCAGGACCGGGGCACGAACTCATGTTCCCTGCATCCTCAGGTGGACTCTCAACCACTGCGCCTGCAGGGAATCCCCCCCCATTCTTTTTATAAACGCTTATTCCCCCTGAAGGTCTGTAAACAGAGCCAGAACAGGACTCATGTCCCCTCGGGCTATTCAGTGGACAGAAATAAGGGCGGCGGTATTAGCTAGCAATCAGAACAGCAAGCACTCTCATCTAGACTTAGCCGTTCCGTGCCCAGGTATATACCCTGGAGAAACACACATGGTCTAAGAAACAACTCTGAGAATGTTTAGAGCAAAAATAACTTAACAGCACAACACGGGCAACAGCCCAAATTTCCATCAGCAGAATTCATACAGCAGGATAGGATGAGATTGGCATATTCAATAGTGAAAAATAAATGAGCTACACACATTAGCATAGATCAACTTCTCATGGTTTTTAAAAACATCAAAAGAATGGGATACAGTTCCACTCATGGAACCATTCTGAAACAAGCTCAAACAACGGATTGCATAGGGTCCATGTTTAAAAAAACGGTAGCTAAACCTGAGGGAAGAGTAAACACAAAATGGAGGACAGTTTACTCTAGGGTGGAAAGGCTAGCTCAAGGAGGTTGACACAAGGCTGTTAGTGCTGCTGGGAATTGTTCTGTCTCTGAAGCAAGATGGTAGGTACACAGGTGTTGTAGTTTTCACATTTTACTAACTCTGAAATCAGGATGGTCCTACAATCACCGTGGCAGTTGTGATGAAGTTATTGGCCAATGCCTTTCTCTTTTAATCACTTGTATTTATGCACAAAAATGATGTCAGAAAGGCTTGGCATCTTTAAAGGACATTTATTTAAGGTAAAGTACAAGAACACTTGTTTGGTTATTAGGAAAAGAAGGAACGATATGCCCATTTTACAGATGAGAACACTGAGGCTCAGAGAAGATAACCTGCTGCAGTCGCACAATGGGATCTTTGCAGAACAGTGATCCACCAGCCCACTTCTCTATGCAAAGCCCTGTCTGTAGTATGCGAAGGAAGCAAGCAAACAAGCCTGAGCTAGGACCAGCACAAGAACCCGCGGCACCACCATCCTTACCATCATGTTCCAACACTACAGAGATGAGCATCAATTTTACTAGATTGAGGGGAGGGAGGGGTGGGGGCCGGGAGCCGGTTTTCGAACTTCAGTGAGCTCACAGCTCTTAGCTGGCCTTATCTCGAGAGCATCCAGTCCACCCTTGAGCTGTGTCTGGCTCCCAGGCTTCTACCTCTAGCCTGTGGCATGACCCGGGCTGCGGCCAGAAACAGGCTCCCACCTGGAATTCCAGCGTTCACTCCTGGAACGTCCAGCATCCAGTCCTCCTCCAGCCACTAATTCAACTTTTGAATGCCCTGCTCACAAGGGTTTCTCCACACCAAATCTGCAGGAACTTTTTTCTTCTGGGGCTCCAAAACCAAATCCTTAAACCTCACATGAGGGAGAGTATTTGTTAGGTCAGAGCATCCTTGTTGATTGGACCTCCAGTTTGTGACTTCCACAGACCTCATCACGGGAGGCTGGGGAGAGGTCTCTTCTGTTGGTGGACGGAATGGTGGGCACTTGGTGGGGAGCACTGATGAGAAAGGGAGCCAGCCCAAGACCTACACATATGCACTGTTTCCCCTGGCCAAACAAGGTTCCTGACCCCAGAATTAACCCAGAGTTTCCCAGAAGACTAGGAGCTGCAGGGAGCCGCAATTAATGCTTTACTCTCCACCAGCTTTTCCTTGGACCCAAGGAGGAGAAATTACAAAAAGATCACATCACACTCCTTTGATCTGATGATTTCCACACAGGCAAGTGCAGGGAAACACTAGTCTGAAGGAAGAAAATGCATTAAAAACACGTGCACAGGGACTTCCCTGGTGGCGCAGTGGTTAAGGATCCGCCTGCCGACGCAGGGGACCCGGGTTCGAGCCCTGGTCCAGGAAGATCCCACATGCCACGGAGCAACTAAGCCCGTGCGCCACAACTACTGAGCCTGTGCTCTAGAGCCCGCGAGCCACAACTACCGAAGCCCGCACGCCTAGAGCCCGTGCTCCCCAACAAGAGAAGCCAACAATAAATAATAAAATAAATTTACGGGAAAAACAACACATGCATAGCCCTTAGCTGTTTATAAAGTTCTTGAATGTGTGTGCCCCCTTCCGATTCTCACGTCTTTCCACTTTGCGGATAAGCAAGCGGAAGTTCAGAGCATTTGAAGGACTTGCTCAAGGTGGCAGGTGATGGTGCAGAGAGGGAGCTACCTCGGTGCAACAACTTTCAGACAGTGTGCCACCCCGGTCCCGCACAGAGGTACACAGATGGTGGAGGAGACAGGACAGCACGAGTCATGATCACAACTCTGAGTGACAAATACAATGAGAGACGTGTGTTTGGGGACTGGATCTATTCAGAGGAGGGGGTCTGGGGCATGGGAAGGAGTTCTGGGTTAGGGAAGGCTTCACAGGGGAACTGGCACTCACCATCGTCCACGTTTACTGAGATTTTATGAAAGGACAGAGTAAGGACCGCCACTGCCAACTCTGCCCTATTCGATACAATTAAACCATGAGCTTAAATGGTTCAAATTGATCCCATCGTCTTACATTGCTATAGATTTCATCCAGTAGCTGAATTTGGGGGAGGAAAAGAAAAAGGACCCACACAAAACTTTCCCACTTGAAGACATTTTTATTTTGGTAACGCACCTGAGTCCCTGGCAGGATGGGCCTGTCCTCCGTGGGGGCAATGGGGTGTTTGGGAGAGGATGGGGGCCCTGCCCTGAGGGGGCAGCTGGGGGATGAGGCAAAGGGCTCTGTGACAGTGATAGGTCACAAAGGGCTTTGTGACACTGATAGGTCACAAAGGGCATCAGAGGATAAATAGGCTGTGCCAGGGGGTTAGGCTGACAAAGTGGTTACTTCTCTCACTAGGACGGAAGTTCACCACAGCCTCTTGGGGAGATAAAAACCCAGAAGCAGAAGTGAGGTGAGGCGGAGGGGGAGCCTACCGTACCTCTCGACACACTTGAAGAGATTCAGCCGGGGCTCCAGGCACCCTACAGCGTCCCAACTGTGATCATCTGTGCCCCTACACACACTCCTGCCTCTGGGAGACCCGGAGGCAAACGTGGGGGCCTGTGGGGCGGGCTTGGAAGACCTGCCACAGGGCCGCGTGTGTGACGCAGGAGAATCGCAGCTCGCTCTTCTGCCAGTGAGGCCGAGGGAGGGAAGGGCCAGGGAGCCGCCTTAACCGCGCTGCCTGTCGTGATCAAAGACAGCCATGAGTGGGGACTCTCTGCTCCCGTATCACACGGCCCGGAGCAGCACCTGGGTGGACCTGTTCAACACCACCACGGGGAAGCTGCAGCAGCAACTGCACAAGGGCGAATACGACCATTTCAAGTACGCGCCGATATTCGAGAGCGACTTCATCCAGGTCACGAAGAGGGGAGAAGCGATTGACGTGCACAACTGGGGCGGCCTGGTGACCATGTGCATCACATCCACCAGCCCCGTCCTACCGCTCCCAGACATCATGCTGCTGGCCCAACGGGCCACCGGCTGTGAAAAGCACGCCGAGCGCAGCCAGGCCACCAAGGGCAAGAGCCACAAGGCTGCAAAGACCTTAGAGCTCACCAGGCTCCTTCCCTTGGAGTTCGTGAGGATCTCCACTCACAATCGTGAGAAACAACAGCTGCGCGTGAAGCTTGCCACTGGCCGCTGCTTCTACCTGCAGCTGTGTCCCCATCTGGACGCGCGGGAAGACCTCTTCGCCGTGTGGGAACAGCTGATTTACCTCCTGCGACCACCAGTGGACAGTGAAAGCAACACCTATGCCGTTCCCGTCTGGGACATGCCCTGCATGCCTGTGTTCGAGGAGGAGCAGGACGGGAGGAGCCCGGCCGTGGAGGATTTCCAAGGAAAGGGGCATCAGGACCAGGTGAACGTCAGCAGCCTGCACACGTGCCCTGAGGTGGCCGGGGCCACGCCTGCAGCTTTTGCTGGGGGGCACGGAATCCAACTGGACTCCCACAAGCCCGATACCATGCCCGATGTGGCCACTGCGAAAGCAAAACCTACTACAGGGCTCGACAAAGCGTCAGCATCGCAGTCAACGATTAAGGTGGAGACAGCAGGGGTGGCAGGAGGCACCGCAGCGGGTGCTTTGAGCACGGCAGTGATCAAGTCTCCTGCCGCTGAAGAGCGGAGCACGGCCATAGCAGCCACAGCCAGCGACGGGCCCGGAGGAAGCAAAACCAACAGAGCCACTGGGGACACTGCCACAACATCCCTGAGGAGCGGGAAAACGGCCTTGGCAGGTGCTGAGAACAATTCAGAGTGTGCTTCCAGCACGTCCACCAGCCTCTCCCCAGGGGCCGGCATGACTGTGGTCGGAGCAGAACCTACCAGCAAGACTGTCAAAGCAAGAGCCGACAAGGACGATGAGGGGACCCTCGTCTCAAGCTTGCCACAGGAAGGCAAAGTGAGCGAACAGGATGGCAGCTCACAGAGAGTGTCCCAGGCCCACAAGGGAAGAAGGGAGAAGAGGGAGCACTGGGGAGAGGACAGAGCTCTGACGAGCCCCAAGCTCTGCAGTTCCGTGGAAAGCCACCACAAGGCAGCGGGGAGCAAGACAATCCCCAAAGCAGCTGGCCCGTGCTCAGGCGGCCGCAGAGCCACTAGAGAGGACCAAAAGGCCAAAGGCCACGGCAGCCTGGGGGGCAGCGAGCAGGGCGCTGCTCCCAAAGGCATCAGCCGTGCTCCTATCACCAGTGAGTCCAAGACCTCGCACAAATCGGGCAGGAGCTTATCTCCAGTGCGTTCAGGTCCCACCACCAACATACTCAGCAGGATCAGCTCTTTCTTCAGGAATGTGAGAGCCAGACTTACAAAAAAGACAGTGGCCACATCATGAAATAAACATGGGAGCATCCTGGCGGAGCCAGTGGAAGGGACCCGAGTGGAGGCCATAACAGAGACAGCAGAGAGTGGCCAGGGCCTGGAAATCACCGGTGTGACATCTGAGACCATGGAGCCAGTGACCGTTGAAGCCCATCAATAGGACCTAGAGCTGGGAGCTGCAAAGGGGACCAGGGCTCTGGGAAATACCCCTGGAGAGCCCATTTCAGCTTCCTTACTGCAATTTAAACAGTCTGAGAATGCATGCAGTGTTTTGTCTGAATTTCTAGGTCCCGAAGCCCAGCCGTAGCCTCACAGTGGATTCTGTGATGTCAGCTGTGCCACAGTCTGAGACCCAGTGTCCAGGAAAGGGCAGCCCCACCTCACACACATGCTCAGTGCCAACAACACTGCTCCATCTGGCTTCCACTCCTTCCTGGCTTTGCCCCCCAGGGCCATGGCTCAAAGTCAGACTATGGTCTTGGAAGCTCTCCTTCACTATCCTTCTATTCTTTCCTTTTTTTTTTTTTTTTTTTTTTTGCGGTACGCGGGCCACTCACTGTTGTGGCCTCTCCCGTCACGGAGCACAGGATCCGGACGCGCAGGCACAGCGGCCATGGCTCACGGGCCCAGCCGCTCCGCGGCCTGTGGGATCTTCCAGGACCGGGGCACGAACTCATGTTCCCTGCATCCTCAGGTGGACTCTCAACCACTGCGCCAGCAGGGAATCCCCCCCCCCCTATTCTTTTTATAAACGCTTATTCCTCCTGAAGGTCTGTAAACAGAGCCAGAACAGGACACATGTCCCCTCGGGCTATTCAGTGGAGATTAATAAGGGCGGCGGTATTAGCTAGCAATCAGAACAGCAAGCACTCTCATCTAGACTTAGCCGTTCCCTGCCCAGGTATATACCCTGGAGAAACACACATGGTCTAAGAAACAACTCTGAGAATGTTTAGAGCAAAAATAACTTAACAGCACAACACGGGCAACAGCCCAAATTTCCATCAGCAGAATTCATACAGCAGGATAGGATGAGATTGGCATATTCAATAGTGAAAAATAAATGAGCTACACACATTAGCATAGATCAACTTCTCATGGTTTTTAAAAACATCAAAAGAATGGGATACAGTTCCACTCATGGAACCATTCTGAAACAAGCTCAAACAACGGATTGCATAGGGTCCATGTTTAAAAAAACGGTAGCTAAACCTGAGGGAAGAGTCAACGCAAAATGGAGGACAGTTTTCTCTAGGGTGGAAAGGCTAGCTCAAGGAGGTTGACACAAGGCTGTTAGTGCTGCTGGGAATTGTTCTGTCTCTGAAGCAAGATGGTAGGTACACAGGTGTTGTAGTTTTCACATTTTACTAACTCTGAAATCAGGATGGTCCTACAATCACCGTGGCAGTTGTGATGAAGTTATTGGCCAATGCCTTTCTCTTTTAATCACTTGTATTTATGCACAAAAATGATGTCAGAAAGGCTTGGCATCTTTAAAGGACATTTATTTAAGGTAAAGTACAAGAACACTTGTTTGGTTATTAGGAAAAGAAGGAACGATATGCCTATTTTACAGATGAGAACACTGAGGCTCAGAGAAGGTAACCTGCTGCAGTCGCACAATGGGATCTTTGCAGAACAGTGATCCACCAGCCCACTTCTCTATGCAAAGCCCTGTCTGTAGTATGCGAAGGAAGCAAGCAAACAAGCCTGAGCTAGGACCAGCACAAGAACCCGCGGCACCACCATCCTTACCATCATGTTCCAACACTACAGAGATGAGCATCAATTTTACTAGATTGAGGGGAGGGAGGGGTGGGGGCCGGGAGCCGGTTTTCGAACTTCAGTGAGCTCACAGCTCTTAGCTGGCGTTATCTCGAGAGCATCCAGTCCACCCTTGAGCTGTGTCTGGCTCCCAGGCTTCTACCTCTAGCCTGTGGCATGACCCGGGCTGCGGCCAGAAACAGGCTCCCACCTGGAATTCCAGCGTTCACTCCTGGAACGTCCAGCATCCAGTCCTCCTCCAGCCACTAATTCAACTTTTGAATGCCCTGCTCACAAGGGTTTCTCCACACCAAATCTGCAGGAACTTTTTTCTTCTGGGGCTCCAAAACCAAATCCTTAAACCTCACATGAGGGAGAGTATTTGTTAGGTCAGAGCATCCTTGTTGATTGGACCTCCAGTTTGTGACTTCCACAGACCTCATCACGGGAGGCTGGGGAGAGGTCTCTTCTGTTGGTGGATGGAATGGTGGGCACTTGGTGGGGAGCACTGATGAGAAAGGGAGCCAGCCCAAGACCTACACATATGCACTGTTTCCCCTGGCCAAACAAGGTTCCTGACCCCAGAATTAACCCAGAGTTTCCCAGAAGACTAGGAGCTGCAGGGAGCCAAAATTAATGCTTTACTCTCCACCAGCATTTCCTTGGACCCAAGGAGGAGAAATTACAAAAAGATCACATCACACTCCTTTGATCTGATGATTTCCACACAGGCAAGTGCAGGGAAACACTAGTCTGAAGGAAGAAAATGCATTAAAAACACGTGCACAGGGACTTCCCTGGTGGCGCAGTGGTTAAGGATCCGCCTGCCGACGCAGGGGACCCAGGTTCGAGCCCTGGTCCAGGAAGATCCCACATGCCACGGAGCAACTAAGCCCGTGCACCACAACTACTGAGCCTGTGCTCTAGAGCCCGCGAGCCACAACTACCGAAGCCCGCACGCCTAGAGCCCGTGCTCCCCAACAAGAGAAGCCAAAAATAAATAATAAAATAAATTTACGGGGAAAACAACACGTGCATAGCCCTTAGCTGTTTATAAAGTTCTTGAATGTGTGTGCCCCCTTCCGATTCTCACGTCTTTCCACTTTGCGGATAAGCAAGCGGAAGTTCAGAGCATTTGAAGGACTTGCTCAAGGTGGCAGGTGATGGTGCAGAGAGGGAGCTACCTCGGTGCAACAACTTTCAGACAGTGTGCCACCCCGGTCCCGCACAGAGGTACACAGATGGTGGAGGAGACAGGACAGCACGAGTCATGATCACAACTCTGAGTGACAAATACAATGAGAGACGTGTGTTTGGGGACTGGATCTATTCAGAGGAGGGGGTCTGGGGCATGGGAAGGAGTTCTGGGTTAGGGAAGGCTTCACAGGGGAACTGGCACTCACCATCGTCCACGTTTACTGAGATTTTATGAAAGGACAGAGTAAGGACCGCCACTGCCAACTCTGCCCTATTCGATGCAGTTAAACCATGAGCTTAAATGGTTCAAATTGATCCCATCGTCTTACATTGCTATAGATTTCATCCAGTAGCTGAATTTGGGGGAGGAAAAGAAAAAGGACCCACACAAAACTTTCCCACTTGAAGACATTTTTATTTTGGTAACGCACCTGAGTCCCTGGCAGGATGGGCCTGTCCTCCGCGGGGGCAATGGGGTGTTTGGGAGAGGATGGGGGCCCTGCCCTGAGGGGGCAGCTGGGGGATGAGGCAAAGGGCTCTGTGACAGTGATAGGTCACAAAGGGCTTTGTGACACTGATAGGTCACAAAGGGCATCAGAGGATAAATAGGCTGTGCCAGGGGGGTAGGCTGACAAAGTGGTTACTTCTCTCACTAGGACGGAAGTTCACCACAGCCTCTTGGGGAGATAAAAACCCAGAAGCAGAAGTGAGGTGAGGCGGAGGGGGAGCCTACCGTACCTCTCGACACACTTGAAGAGATTCAGCCTGGGCTCCAGGCGCCCTACAGCGTCCCAACTGTGATCATCTGTGCCCCTACACACACCCCTGCCTCTGGGAGACCCGGAGGCAAACGTGGGGGCCTGTGGGGCGGGCTTGGAAGACCTGCCACAGGGCCGCGTGTGTGACGCAGGAGCATCACAGCTCGCTCTTCTGCCAGTGAGGCCGAGGGAGGGAAGGGCCAGGGAGCCGCCTTAACCACGCTGCCTGTCGTGATCAAAGACAGCCATGAGTGGGGACTCTCTGCTCCCGTATCACACGGCCCGGAGCAGCACCTGGGTGGACCTGTTCAACACCACCACGGGGAAGCTGCAGCAGCAACTGCACAAGGGCGAATACGACCATTTCAAGTACGCGCCGATATTCGAGAGCGACTTCATCCAGGTCACGAAGAGGAGAGAAGCGATTGACGTGCACAACTGGGGCGGCCTGGTGACCATGGGCATCACATCCACCAGCCCCGTCCTACCGCTCCCAGACATCATGCTGCTGGCCCAACGGGCCACCGGCTGTGAAAAGCACGCCGAGCGCAGCCAGGCCACCAAGGGCAAGAGCCACAAGGCTGCAAAGACCTTAGAGCTCACCAGGCTCCTTCCCTTGGAGTTCGTGAGGATCTCCACTCACAATCGTGAGAAACAACAGCTGCGCGTGAAGCTTGCCACTGGCCGCTGCTTCTACCTGCAGCTGTGTCCCCCTCTGGATGCACGGGAAGAACTCTTCGCCGAGTGGGAACAGCTGATTTACCTCCTGCGACCACCAGTGGACAGTGAAAGCAACACCTATGCCGTTCCCGTCTGGGACATGCCCTGCATGCCTGTGTTCGAGGAGGAGCAGGACGGGAGGAGCCCGGCCGTGGAGGATTTCCAAGGAAAGGGGCATCAGGACCAGGTGAACGTCAGCAGCCTGCACACGTGCCCTGAGGTGGCCGGGGCCACGCCTGCAGCTTTTGCTGGGGGGCACGGAATCCAACTGGTCTCCCACAAGCCCGATACCATGCCCGATGTGGCCACTGCGAAAGCAAAACCTACTACAGGGCTCGACAAAGCGTCAGCATCGCAGTCAACGATTAAGGTGGAGACAGCAGGGGTGGCAGGAGGCACCGCAGCGGGTGCTTTGAGCACGGCAGTGATCAAGTCTCCTGCCGCTGAAGAGCGGAGCACGGCCATAGCAGCCACAGCCAGCGACGGGCCCGGAGGAAGCAAAACCAACAGAGCCACTGGGGACACTGCCACAACATCCCTGAGGAGCGGGAAAACGGCCTTGGCAGGTGCTGAGAACAATTCAGAGTGTGCTTCCAGCACGTCCACCAGCCTCTCCCCAGGGGCCGGCATGACTGTGGTCGGAGCAGAACCTACCAGCAAGACTGTCAAAGCAAGAGCCGACAAGGACGATGAGGGGACCCTCGTCTCAAGCTTGCCACAGGAAGGCAAAGTGAGCGAACAGGATGGCAGCTCACAGAGAGTGTCCCAGGCCCACAAGGGAAGAAGGGAGAAGAGGGAGCACTGGGGAGAGGACAGAGCTCTGACGAGCCCCAAGCTCTGCAGTTCCGTGGAAAGCCACCACAAGGCAGCGGGGAGCAAGACAATCCCCAAAGCAGCTGGCCCGTGCTCAGGCGGCCGCAGAGCCACTAGAGAGGACCAAAAGGCCAAAGGCCACGGCAGCCCGGGGGGCAGCGAGCAGGGCGCTGCTCCCAAAGGCATCAGCCGTGCTCCTATCACCAGTGAGTCCAAGACCTCGCACAAATCGGGCAGGAGCTTATCTCCAGTGCGTTCAGGTCCCACCACCAACATACTCAGCAGGATCAGCTCTTTCTTCAGGAATGTGAGAGCCAGACTTACAAAAAAGACAGTGGCCACATCATGAAATAAACATGGGAGCATCCTGGCGGAGCCAGTGGAAGGGACCCGAGTGGAGGCCATAACAGAGACAGCAGAGAGTGGCCAGGGCCTGGAAATCACCGGTGTGACATCTGAGACCATGGAGCCAGTGACCGTTGAAGCCCATCAATAGGACCTAGAGCTGGGAGCTGCAAAGGGGACCAGGGCTCTGGGAAATACCCCTGGAGAGCCCATTTCAGCTTCCTTACTGCAATTTAAACAGTCTGAGAATGCATGCAGTGTTTTGTCTGAATTTCTAGGTCCCGAAGCCCAGCCGTAGCCTCACAGTGGATTCTGTGATGTCAGCTGTGCCACAGTCTGAGACCCAGTGTCCAGGAAAGGGCAGCCCCACCTCACACACATGCTCAGTGCCAACAACACTGCTCCATCTGGCTTCCACTCCTTCCTGGCTTTGCCCCCCAGGGCCATGGCTCAAAGTCAGACTATGGTCTTGGAAGCTCTCCTTCACTATCCTTCTATTCTTTCCTTTTTTTTTTTTTTTTCTTTTTTTGCGGTACGCGGGCCACTCACTGTTGTGGCCTCTCCCGTCACGGAGCACAGGATCCGGACGCGCAGGCACAGCGGCCATGGCTCACGGGCCCAGCCGCTCCGCGGCCTGTGGGATCTTCCAGGACCGGGGCACGAACTCATGTTCCCTGCATCCTCAGGTGGACTCTCAACCACTGCGCCAGCAGGGAATCCCCCCCCCCCTATTCTTTTTATAAACGCTTATTCCTCCTGAAGGTCTGTAAACAGAGCCAGAACAGGACACATGTCCCCTCGGGCTATTCAGTGGAGATTAATAAGGGCGGCGGTATTAGCTAGCAATCAGAACAGCAAGCACTCTCATCTAGACTTAGCCGTTCCCTGCCCAGGTATATACCCTGGAGAAACACACATGGTCTAAGAAACAACTCTGAGAATGTTTAGAGCAAAAATAACTTAACAGCACAACACGGGCAACAGCCCAAATTTCCATCAGCAGAATTCATACAGCAGGATAGGATGAGATTGGCATATTCAATAGTGAAAAATAAATGAGCTACACACATTAGCATAGATCAACTTCTCATGGTTTTTAAAAACATCAAAAGAATGGGATACAGTTCCACTCATGGAACCATTCTGAAACAAGCTCAAACAACGGATTGCATAGGGTCCATGTTTAAAAAAACGGTAGCTAAACCTGAGGGAAGAGTCAACACAAAATGGAGGACAGTTTTCTCTAGGGTGGAAAGGCTAGCTCAAGGAGGTTGACACAAGGCTGTTAGTGCTGCTGGGAATTGTTCTGTCTCTGAAGCAAGATGGTAGGTACACAGGTGTTGTAGTTTTCACATTTTACTAACTCTGAAATCAGGATGGTCCTACAATCACCGTGGCAGTTGTGATGAAGTTATTGGCCAATGCCTTTCTCTTTTAATCACTTGTATTTATGCACAAAAATGATGTCAGAAAGGCTTGGCATCTTTAAAGGACATTTATTTAAGGTAAAGTACAAGAACACTTGTTTGGTTATTAGGAAAAGAAGGAACGATATGCCTATTTTACAGATGAGAACACTGAGGCTCAGAGAAGGTAACCTGCTGCAGTCGCACAATGGGATCTTTGCAGAACAGTGATCCACCAGCCCACTTCTCTATGCAAAGCCCTGTCTGTAGTATGCGAAGGAAGCAAGCAAACAAGCCTGAGCTAGGACCAGCACAAGAACCCGCGGCACCACCATCCTTACCATCATGTTCCAACACTACAGAGATGAGCATCAATTTTACTAGATTGAGGGGAGGGAGGGGTGGGGGCCGGGAGCCGGTTTTCGAACTTCAGTGAGCTCACAGCTCTTAGCTGGCGTTATCTCGAGAGCATCCAGTCCACCCTTGAGCTGTGTCTGGCTCCCAGGCTTCTACCTCTAGCCTGTGGCATGACCCGGGCTGCGGCCAGAAACAGGCTCCCACCTGGAATTCCAGCGTTCACTCCTGGAACGTCCAGCATCCAGTCCTCCTCCAGCCACTAATTCAACTTTTGAATGCCCTGCTCACAAGGGTTTCTCCACACCAAATCTGCAGGAACTTTTTTCTTCTGGGGCTCCAAAACCAAATCCTTAAACCTCACATGAGGGAGAGTATTTGTTAGGTCAGAGCATCCTTGTTGATTGGACCTCCAGTTTGTGACTTCCACAGACCTCATCACGGGAGGCTGGGGAGAGGTCTCTTCTGTTGGTGGATGGAATGGTGGGCACTTGGTGGGGAGCACTGATGAGAAAGGGAGCCAGCCCAAGACCTACACATATGCACTGTTTCCCCTGGCCAAACAAGGTTCCTGACCCCAGAATTAACCCAGAGTTTCCCAGAAGACTAGGAGCTGCAGGGAGCCAAAATTAATGCTTTACTCTCCACCAGCATTTCCTTGGACCCAAGGAGGAGAAATTACAAAAAGATCACATCACAGTCCTTTGATCTGATGATTTCCACACAGGCAAGTGCAGGGAAACACTAGTCTGAAGGAAGAAAATGCATTAAAAACACGTGCACAGGGACTTCCCTGGTGGCGCAGTGGTTAAGGATCCGCCTGCCGACGCAGGGGACCCAGGTTCGAGCCCTGGTCCAGGAAGATCCCACATGCCACGGAGCAACTAAGCCCGTGCACCACAACTACTGAGCCTGTGCTCTAGAGCCCGCGAGCCACAACTACCGAAGCCCGCACGCCTAGAGCCCGTGCTCCCCAACAAGAGAAGCCAAAAATAAATAATAAAATAAATTTACGGGGAAAACAACACGTGCATAGCCCTTAGCTGTTTATAAAGTTCTTGAATGTGTGTGCCCCCTTCCGATTCTCACGTCTTTCCACTTTGCGGATAAGCAAGCGGAAGTTCAGAGCATTTGAAGGACTTGCTCAAGGTGGCAGGTGATGGTGCAGAGAGGGAGCTACCTCGGTGCAACAACTTTCAGACAGTGTGCCACCCCGGTCCCGCACAGAGGTACACAGATGGTGGAGGAGACAGGACAGCACGAGTCATGATCACAACTCTGAGTGACAAATACAATGAGAGACGTGTGTTTGGGGACTGGATCTATTCAGAGGAGGGGGTCTGGGGCATGGGAAGGAGTTCTGGGTTAGGGAAGGCTTCACAGGGGAACTGGCACTCACCATCGTCCACGTTTACTGAGATTTTATGAAAGGACAGAGTAAGGACCGCCACTGCCAACTCTGCCCTATTCGATGCAATTAAACCATGAGCTTAAATGGTTCAAATTGATCCCATCGTCTTACATTGCTATAGATTTCATCCAGTAGCTGAATTTGGGGGAGGAAAAGAAAAAGGACCCACACAAAACTTTCCCACTTGAAGACATTTTTATTTTGGTAACGCACCTGAGTCCCTGGCAGGATGGGCCTGTCCTCCGCGGGGGCAATGGGGTGTTTGGGAGAGGATGGGGGCCCTGCCCTGAGGGGGCAGCTGGGGGATGAGGCAAAGGGCTCTGTGACAGTGATAGGTCACAAAGGGCTTTGTGACACTGATAGGTCACAAAGGGCATCAGAGGATAAATAGGCTGTGCCAGGGGGGTAGGCTGACAAAGTGGTTACTTCTCTCACTAGGACGGAAGTTCACCACAGCCTCTTGGGGAGATAAAAACCCAGAAGCAGAAGTGAGGTGAGGCGGAGGGGGAGCCTACCGTACCTCTCGACACACTTGAAGAGATTCAGCCTGGGCTCCAGGCGCCCTACAGCGTCCCAACTGTGATCATCTGTGCCCCTACACACACCCCTGCCTCTGGGAGACCCGGAGGCAAACGTGGGGGCCTGTGGGGCGGGCTTGGAAGACCTGCCACAGGGCCGCGTGTGTGACGCAGGAGCATCACAGCTCGCTCTTCTGCCAGTGAGGCCGAGGGAGGGAAGGGCCAGGGAGCCGCCTTAACCACGCTGCCTGTCGTGATCAAAGACAGCCATGAGTGGGGACTCTCTGCTCCCGTATCACACGGCCCGGAGCAGCACCTGGGTGGACCTGTTCAACACCACCACGGGGAAGCTGCAGCAGCAACTGCACAAGGGCGAATACGACCATTTCAAGTACGCGCCGATATTCGAGAGCGACTTCATCCAGGTCACGAAGAGGAGAGAAGCGATTGACGTGCACAACTGGGGCGGCCTGGTGACCATGGGCATCACATCCACCAGCCCCGTCCTACCGCTCCCAGACATCATGCTGCTGGCCCAACGGGCCACCGGCTGTGAAAAGCACGCCGAGCGCAGCCAGGCCACCAAGGGCAAGAGCCACAAGGCTGCAAAGACCTTAGAGCTCACCAGGCTCCTTCCCTTGGAGTTCGTGAGGATCTCCACTCACAATCGTGAGAAACAACAGCTGCGCGTGAAGCTTGCCACTGGCCGCTGCTTCTACCTGCAGCTGTGTCCCCCTCTGGATGCACGGGAAGAACTCTTCGCCGAGTGGGAACAGCTGATTTACCTCCTGCGACCACCAGTGGACAGTGAAAGCAACACCTATGCCGTTCCCGTCTGGGACATGCCCTGCATGCCTGTGTTCGAGGAGGAGCAGGACGGGAGGAGCCCGGCCGTGGAGGATTTCCAAGGAAAGGGGCATCAGGACCAGGTGAACGTCAGCAGCCTGCACACGTGCCCTGAGGTGGCCGGGGCCACGCCTGCAGCTTTTGCTGGGGGGCACGGAATCCAACTGGTCTCCCACAAGCCCGATACCATGCCCGATGTGGCCACTGCGAAAGCAAAACCTACTACAGGGCTCGACAAAGCGTCAGCATCGCAGTCAACTAGAAAGGTGGAGACAGCAGGGGTGGCAGGAGGCACCGCAGCGGGTGCTTTGAGCACGGCAGTGATCAAGTCTCCTGCCGCTGAAGAGCGGAGCACGGCCATAGCAGCCACAGCCAGCGACGGGCCCGGAGGAAGCAAAACCAACAGAGCCACTGGGGACACTGCCACAACATCCCTGAGGAGCGGGAAAACGGCCTTGGCAGGTGCTGAGAACAATTCAGAGTATGCTTCCAGCACGTCCACCAGCCTCTCCCCAGGGGCCGGCATGACTGTGGTCGGAGCAGAACCTACCAGCAAGACTGTCAAAGCAAGAGCCGACAAGGACGATGAGGGGACCCTCGTCTCAAGCTTGCCACAGGAAGGCAAAGTGAGCGAACAGGATGGCAGCTCACAGAGAGTGTCCCAGGCCCGCAAGGGAAGAAGGGAGAGGAGGGAGCACTGGGGAGAGGACAGAGCTCTGACGAGCCCCAAGCTCTGCAGTTCCGTGGAAAGCCACCACAAGGCAGCGGGGAGCAAGACAATCCCCAAAGCAGCTGGCCCGTGCTCAGGCGGCCGCAGAGCCACTAGAGAGGACCAAAAGGCCAAAGGCCATGGCAGCCCGGGGGGCAGCGAGCAGGGCGCTGCTCCCAAAGGCATCAGCCGTGCTCCTATCACCAGTGAGTCCAAGACCTGGCACAAATCGGGCAGGAGCTTATCTCCAGTGCGTTCAGGTCCCACCACCAACATACTCAGCAGGATCAGCTCTTTCTTCAGGAATGTGAGAGCCAGACTTACAAAAAAGACAGTGGCCTCATCACGAAATAAACATGGGAGCATCCTGGCGGAGCCAGTGGAAGGGACCCGAGTGGAGGCCATAACAGAGACAGCAGAGAGTGGCCAGGGCCTGGAAATCACCGGTGTGACATCTGAGACCATGGAGCCAGTGACCGTTGAAGCCCATCAATAGGACCTAGAGCTGGGAGCTGCAAAGGGGACCAGGGCTCTGGGAAATACCCCTGGAGAGCCCATTTCAGCTTCCTTACTGCAATTTAAATAAAAAAAACATACAGTCTGAGAACGCATGCAGTGTTTTGTCTGAATTTCTAGGTCCCGAAGCCCAGCCGTAGCCTCACAGTGGATTCTGTGATGTCAGCTGTGCCACAGTCTGAGACCCAGTGTCCAGGCAAGGGCCGCCCCACCTCACACGCATGCTCAGCGCCAACAGCACTGCTCCATCTGGCTTCCACTCCTTTCTGGCTTTGCCCCCCTGGGCCATGGCTCAAAGTCAGACTATGGTCTGGGAAGCTCTCCTTCACTATCCCGCTATTCTTTTTTTTTTTTTTTGCGGTACGCGGGCCACTCACTGTTGTGGCCTCTCCCGTCACGGAGCACAGGCTCCGGACACGCAGGCCCAGCGGCCATGGCTCACGGGCCCAGCCGCTCCGCGGCCTGTGGGATCTTCCAGGACCGGGGCACGAACTCATGTTCCCTGCATCCTCAGGTGGACTCTCAATGACTGCGCCACCAGGGAATACCCACCCCTATTCTTTTAATAAACGCTTATTCCCCCTGAAAGTCTGTAAACAGAGCCAGAACAGGACTCATGTCCCCTCGGGCTATTCAGTGGACAGAAATAAGGGCGGCAGTATTAGCTAGCAATCAGAACAGCAAGCACTCTCATCTAGACTTAGCCGTTCCCTGCCCAGGTATATACCCTGGAGAAACACACATGGTCTAAGAAACAACTCTGAGAATGTTTAGAGCAAAAATAACTTAACAGCACAACACGGGCAACAGCCCAAATTTCCATCATCAGAATTCATACAGCAGGATAGGATGAGATTGGCATATTCAATAGTGAAAAATAAATGAGCTACACACATTAGCATAGATCAACTTCTCATGGTTTTTAAAAACATCAAAAGAATGGGATACAGTTCCACTCATGGAACCATTCTGAAACAAGCTCAAACAACGGATTGCATAGGGTCCATGTTTAAAAAAACGGTAGCTAAACCTGAGGGAAGAGTAAACACAAAATTGAGGACAGTTTACTCTAGGGTGGAAAGGCTAGCTCAAGGAGGTTGACACAAGGCTGTTAGTGCTGCTGGGAATTGTTCTGTCTCTGAAGCAAGATGGTAGGTACACAGGTGTTGTAGTTTTCACATTTTACTAACTCTGAAATCAGGATGGTCCTACAATCACCGTGGCAGTTGTGATGAAGTTATTGGCCAATGCCTTTCTCTTTTAATCACTTGTATTTATGCACAAAAATGATGTCAGAAAGGCTTGGCATCTTTAAAGGACATTTATTTAAGGTAAAGTACAAGAACACTTGTTTGGTTATTAGGAAAAGAAGGAACGATATGCCCATTTTACAGATGAGAACACTGAGGCTCAGAGAACGTAACCTGCTGCAGTCGCACAATGGGATCTTTGCAGAACAGTGATCCACCAGCCCACTTCTCTATGCAAAGCCCTGTCTGTAGTATGCGAAGGAAGCAAGCAAACAAGCCTGAGCTAGGACCAGCACAAGAACCCGCGGCACCACCATCCTTACCATCATGTTCCAACACTACAGAGATGAGCATCAATTTTACTAGATTGAGGGGAGGGAGGGGTGGGGGCCGGGAGCCGGTTTTCGAACTTCAGTGAGCTCACAGCTCTTAGCTGGCATTATCTCGAGAGCATCCAGTCCACCCTTGAGCTGTGTCTGGCTCCCAGGCTTCTACCTCTAGCCTGTGGCATGACCCGGGCTGCGGCCAGAAACAGGCTCCCACCTGGAATTCCAGCGTTCACTCCTGGAACGTCCAGCATCCAGTCCTCCTCCAGCCACTAATTCAACTTTTGAATGCCCTGCTCACAAGGGTTTCTCCACACCAAATCTGCAGGAACTTTTTTCTTCTGGGGCTCCAAAACCAAATCCTTAAACCTCACATGAGGGAGAGTATTTGTTAGGTCAGAGCATCCTTGTTGATTGGACCTCCAGTTTGTGACTTCCACAGACCTCATCACGGGAGGCTGGGGAGAGGTCTCTTCTGTTGGTGGACGGAATGGTGGGCACTTGGTGGGGAGCACTGATGAGAAAGGGAGCCAGCCCAAGACCTACACATATGCACTGTTTCCCCTGGCCAAACAAGGTTCCTGACCCCAGAATTAACCCAGAGTTTCCCAGAAGACGAGGAGCTGCAGGGAGCCGCAATTAATGCTTTACTCTCCACCAGCTTTTCCTTGGACCCAAGGAGGAGAAATTACAAAAAGATCACATCACACTCCTTTGATCTGATGATTTCCACACAGGCAAGTGCAGGGAAACACTAGTCTGAAGGAAGAAAATGCATTAAAAACACGTGCACAGGGACTTCCCTGGTGTCGCAGTGGTTAAGGATCCGCCTGCCGACGCAGGGGACCCGGGTTCGAGCCCTGGTCCAGGAAGATCCCACATGCCACGGAGCAACTAAGCCCGTGCGCCACAACTACTGAGCCTGTGCTCTAGAGCCCGCGAGCCACAACTACCGAAGCCCGCACGCCTAGAGCCCGTGCTCCCCAACAAGAGAAGCCAAAAATAAATAATAAAATAAATTTACGGGGAAAAACAACACGTGCATAGCCCTTAGCTGTTTATAAAGTTCTTGAATGTGTGTGCCCCCTTCCGATTCTCACGTCTTTCCACTTTGCGGATGAGCAAGCGGAAGTTCAGAGCATTTGAAGGACTTGCTCAAGGTGGCAGGTGATGGTGCAGAGAGGGAGCTACCTCGGTGCAACAACTTTCAGACAGTGTGCCACCCCGGTCCCGCACAGAGGTACACAGATGGTGGAGGAGACAGGACAGCACGAGTCATGATCACAACTCTGAGTGACAAATACAATGAGAGACGTGTGTTTGGGGACTGGATCTATTCAGAGGAGGGGGTCTGGGGCATGGGAAGGAGTTCTGGGTTAGGGAAGGCTTCACAGGGGAACTGGCACTCACCATCGTCCACGTTTACTGAGATTTTATGAAAGGACAGAGTAAGGACCGCCACTGCCAACTCTGCCCTATTCGATACAATTAAACCATGAGCTTAAATGGTTCAAATTGATCCCATCGTCTTACATTGCTATAGATTTCATCCAGTAGCTGAATTTGGGGGAGGAAATGAAAAAGGACCCACACAAAACTTTCCCACTTGAAGACATTTTTATTTTGGTAACGCACCTGAGTCCCTGGCAGGATGGGCCTGTCCTCTGCGGGGGCAATGGGGTGTTTGGGAGAGGATGGGGGCCCTGCCCTGAGGGGGCAGCTGGGGGATGAGGCAAAGGGCTCTGTGACAGTGATAGGTCACAAAGGGCTTTGTGACACTGATAGGTCACAAAGGGCATCAGACGATAAATAGGCTGTGCCAGGGGGTTAGGCTGACAAAGTGGTTACTTCTCTCACTAGGACGGAAGTTCACCACAGCCTCTTGGGGAGATAAAAACCCAGAAGCAGAAGTGAGGTGAGGCGGAGGGGGAGCCTACTGTACCTCTCGACACACTTGAAGAGATTCAGCCTGGGCTCCAGGCGCACTACAGCGTCCCAACTGTGATCATCTGTGCCCCTACACACACCCCTGCCTCTGGGAGACCCGGAGGCAAACGTGGGGGCCTGTGGGGCGGGCTTGGAAGACCTGCCACAGGGCCGCGTGTGTGACGCAGGAGCATCGCAGCTCGCTCTTCTGCCAGTGAGGCCGAGGGAGGGAAGGGCCAGGGAGCCGCCTTAACCGCGCTGCCTGTCGTGATCAAAGACAGCCATGAGTGGGGACTCTCTGCTCCCGTATCACACGGCCCGGAGCAGCACCTGGGTGGACCTGTTCAACACCACCACGGGGAAGCTGCAGCAGCAACTGCACAAGGGCGAATACGACCATTTCAAGTACGTGCCGATATTCGAGAGCGACTTCATCCAGGTCACGAAGAGGAGAGAAGCGATTGACGTGCACAACTGGGGCGGCCTGGTGACCATGGGCATCACATCCACCAGCCCCGTCCTCCCGCTCCCAGACATCATGCTGCTGGCCCAACGGGCCACAGGCTGTGAAAAGCACGCCGAGCGCAGCCAGGCCACCAAGGGCAAGAGCCACAAGGCTGCAAAGACCTTAGAGCTCACCAGGCTCCTTCCCTTGGAGTTCGTGAGGATCTCCACTCACAATCGTGAGAAACAACAGCTGCGCGTGAAGCTTGCCACTGGCCGCTGCTTCTACCTGCAGCTGTGTCCCCCTCTGGATGCACGGGAAGAACTCTTCGCCGAGTGGGAAAAGCTGATTTACCTCCTGCGACCACCAGTGGACAGTGAAAGCAACACCTATGCCGTTCCCGTCTGGGACATGCCCTGCATGCCTGTGTTCGAGGAGGAGCAGGACGGGAGGAGCCCGGCCGTGGAGGATTTCCAAGGAAAGGGGCATCAGGACCAGGTGAACGTCAGCAGCCTGCACACGTGCCCTGAGGTGGCCGGGGCCACGCCTGCAGCTTTTGCTGGGGGGCACGGAATCCAACTGGACTCCCACAAGCCCGATACCATGCCCGATGTGGCCACTGCGAAAGCAAAACCTACTACAGGGCTCGACAAAGCGTCAGCATCGCAGTCAACGATTAAGGTGGAGACAGCAGGGGTGGCAGGAGGCACCGCAGCGGGTGCTTTGAGCACGGCAGTGATCAAGTCTCCTGCCGCTGAAGAGCGGAGCACGGCCATAGCAGCCACAGCCAGCGACGGGCCCGGAGGAAGCAAAACCAACAGAGCCACTGGGGACACTGCCACAACATCCCTGAGGAGCGGGAAAACGGCCTTGGCAGGTGCTGAGAACAATTCAGAGTGTGCTTCCAGCACGTCCACCAGCCTCTCCCCAGGGGCCCGCATGACTGTGGTCGGAGCAGAACCTACCAGCAAGACTGTCAAAGCAAGAGCCGACAAGGACGATGAGGGGACCCTCGTCTCAAGCTTGCCACAGGAAGGCAAAGTGAGCGAACAGGATGGCAGCTCACAGAGAGTGTCCCAGGCCCACAAGGGAAGAAGGGAGAAGAGGGAGCACTGGGGAGAGGACAGAGCTCTGACGAGCCCCAAGCTCTGCAGTTCCGTGGAAAGCCACCACAAGGCAGCGGGGAGCAAGACAATCCCCAAAGCAGCTGGCCCGTGCTCAGGCGGCCGCAGAGCCACTAGAGAGGACCAAAAGGCCAAAGGCCACGGCAGCCCGGGGGGCAGCGAGCAGGGCGCTGCTCCCAAAGGCATCAGCCGTGCTCCTATCACCAGTGAGTCCAAGACCTGGCACAAATCGGGCAGGAGCTTATCTCCAGTGCGTTCAGGTCCCACCACCAACATACTCAGCAGGATCAGCTCTTTCTTCAGGAATGTGAGAGCCAGACTTACAAAAAAGACAGTGGCCACATCATGAAATAAACATGGGAGCATCCTGGCGGAGCCAGTGGAAGGGACCCGAGTGGAGGCCATAACAGAGACAGCAGAGAGTGGCCAGGGCCTGGAAATCACCGGTGTGACATCTGAGACCATGGAGCCAGTGACCGTTGAAGCCCATCAATAGGACCTAGAGCTGGGAGCTGCAAAGGGGACCAGGGCTCTGGGAAATACCCCTGGAGAGCCCATTTCAGCTTCCTTACTGCAATTTAAAGAGTCTGAGAATGCATGCAGTGTTTTGTCTGAATTTCTAGGTCCCGAAGCCCAGCCGTAGCCTCACAGTGGATTCTGTGATGTCAGCTGTGCCACAGTCTGAGACCCAGTGTCCAGGAAAGGTCAGCCCCACCTCACACACATGCTCAGTGCCAACAACACTGCTCCATCTGGCTTCCACTCCTTTCTGGCTTTGCCCCCCAGGGCCATGGCTCAAAGTCAGACTATGGTCTTGGAAGCTCTCCTTCACTATCCTTTTATTCTTTCCTTTTTTTTTTTTTTTTTTTTTTGCGGTACGCGGGCCACTCACTGTTGTGGCCTCTCCCGTCACGGAGCACAGGATCCGGACGCGCAGGCACAGCGGCCATGGCTCACGGGCCCAGCCGCTCCGCGGCCTGTGGGATCTTCCAGGACCGGGGCACGAACTCATGTTCCCTGCATCCTCAGGTGCACTCTCAACCACTGCGCCAGCAGGGAATCCCCCCCCCCATTCTTTTTATAAACGCTTATTCCTCCTGAAGGTCTGTAAACAGAGCCAGAACAGGACATATGTCCCCTCGGGCTATTCAGTGGAGATTAATAAGGGCGGTGGTATTAGCTAGCAATCAGAACAGCAAGCACTCTCATCTAGACTTAGCCGTTCCCTGCCCAGGTATATACCCTGGAGAAACACACATGGTCTAAGAAACAACTCTGAGAATGTTTAGAGCAAAAATAACTTAACAGCACAACACGGGCAACAGCCCAAATTTCCATCAGCAGAATTCATACAGCAGGATAGGATGAGATTGGCATATTCAATAGTGAAAAATAAATGAGCTACACACATTAGCATAGATCAACTTCTCATGGTTTTTAAAAACATCAAAAGAATGGGATACAGTTCCACTCATGGAACCATTCTGAAACAAGCTCAAACAACGGATTGCATAGGGTCCATGTTTAAAAAAACGGTAGCTAAACCTGAGGGAAGAGTCAACGCAAAATGGAGGACAGTTTTCTCTAGGGTGGAAAGGCTAGCTCAAGGAGGTTGACACAAGGCTGTTAGTGCTGCTGGGAATTGTTCTGTCTCTGAAGCAAGATGGTAGGTACACAGGTGTTGTAGTTTTCACATTTTACTAACTCTGAAATCAGGATGGTCCTACAATCACCGTGGCAGTTGTGATGAAGTTATTGGCCAATGCCTTTCTCTTTTAATCACTTGTATTTATGCACAAAAATGATGTCAGAAAGGCTTGGCATCTTTAAAGGACATTTATTTAAGGTAAAGTACAAGAACACTTGTTTGGTTATTAGGAAAAGAAGGAACGATATGCCTATTTTACAGATGAGAACACTGAGGCTCAGAGAAGGTAACCTGCTGCAGTCGCACAATGGGATCTTTGCAGAACAGTGATCCACCAGCCCACTTCTCTATGCAAAGCCCTGTCTGTAGTATGCGAAGGAAGCAAGCAAACAAGCCTGAGCTAGGACCAGCACAAGAACCCGCGGCACCACCATCCTTACCATCATGTTCCAACACTACAGAGATGAGCATCAATTTTACTAGATTGAGGGGAGGGAGGGGTGGGGGCCGGGAGCCGGTTTTCGAACTTCAGTGAGCTCACAGCTCTTAGCTGGCCTTATCTCGAGAGCATCCAGTCCACCCTTGAGCTGTGTCTGGCTCCCAGGCTTCTACCTCTAGCCTCTGGCATGACCCGGGCTGCGGCCAGAAACAGGCTCCCACCTGGAATTCCAGCGTTCACTCCTGGAACGTCCAGCATCCAGTCCTCCTCCAGCCACTAATTCAACTTTTGAATGCCCTGCTCACAAGGGTTTCTCCACACCAAATCTGCAGGAACTTTTTTCTTCTGGGGCTCGAAAACCAAATCCTTAAACCTCACATGAGGGAGAGTATTTGTTAGGTCAGAGCATCCTTGTTGATTGGACCTCCAGTTTGTGACTTCCACAGACCTCATCACGGGAGGCTGGGGAGAGGTCTCTTCTGTTGGTGGACGGAATGGTGGGCACTTGGTGGGGAGCACTGATGAGAAAGGGAGCCAGCCCAAGACCTACACATATGCACTGTTTCCCCTGGCCAAACAAGGTTCCTGACCCCAGAATTAACCCAGAGTTTCCCAGAAGACTAGGAGCTGCAGGGAGCCGCAATTAATGCTTTACTCTCCACCAGCTTTTCCTTGGACCCAAGTAGGAGAAATTACAAAAAGATCACGTCACACTCCTTTGATCTGATGATTTCCACACAGGCAAGTGCAGGGAAACACTAGTCTGAAGGAAGAAAATGCATTAAAAACACGTGCACAGGGACTTCCCTGGTGGCGCAGTGGTTAAGGATCCGCCTGCCGACGCAGGGGACCCAGGTTCGAGCCCTGGTCCAGGAAGATCCCACATGCCACGGAGCAACTAAGCCCGTGCGCCACAACTACTGAGCCTGTGCTCTAGAGCCCGCGAGCCACAACTACCGAAGCCCGGACACCTAGAGCCCGTGCTCCCCAACAAGAGAAGCCAAAAATAAATAATAAAATAAATTTACGGGGAAAAACAACACGTGCATAGCCCTTAGCTGTTTATAAAGTTCTTGAATGTGTGTGCCCCCTTCCGATTCTCACGTCTTTCCACTTTGCGGATAAGCAAGCGGAAGTTCAGAGCATTTGAAGGACTTGCTCAAGGTGGCAGGTGATGGTGCAGAGAGGGAGCTACCTCGGTGCAACAACTTTCAGACAGTGTGCCACCCCGGTCCCGCACAGAGGTACACAGATGGTGGAGGAGACAGGACAGCACGAGTCATGATCACAACTCTGAGTGACAAATACAATGAGAGACGTGTGTTTGGGGACTGGATCTATTCAGAGGAGGGGGTCTGGGGCATGGGAAGGAGTTCTGGGTTAGGGAAGGCTTCACAGGGGAACTGGCACTCACCATCGTCCACGTTTACTGAGATTTTATGAAAGGACAGAGTAAGGACCGCCACTGCCAACTCTGCCCTATTCGATACAATTAAACCATGAGCTTAAATGGTTCAAATTGATCCCATCGTCTTACATTGCTATAGATTTCATCCAGTAGCTGAATTTGGGGGAGGAAAAGAAAAAGGACCCACACAAAACTTTCCCACTTGAAGACATTTTTATTTTGGTAATGCACCTGAGTCCCTGGCAGGATGGGCCTGTCCTCCGCGGGGGCAATGGGGTGTTTGGGAGAGGATGGGGGCCCTGCCCTGAGGGGGCAGCTGGGGGATGAGGCAAAGGGCTCTGTGACAGTGATAGGTCACAAAGGGCTTTGTGACACTGATAGGTCACAAAGGGCATCAGAGGAGAAATAGGCTGTGCCAGGGGGTTAGGCTGACAAAGTGGTTACTTCTCTCACTAGGACGGAAGTTCACCACAGCCTCTTGGGGAGATAAAAACCCAGAAGCAGAAGTGAGGTGAGGCGGAGGGGGAGCCTACCGTACCTCTCGACACACTTGAAGAGATTCAGCCTGGGCTCCAGGCGCCCTACAGCGTCCCAACTGTGATCATCTGTGCCCCTACACACACCCCTGCCTCTGGGAGACCCGGAGGCAAACGTGGGGGCCTGTGGGGCGGGCTTGGAAGACCTGCCACAGGGCCGCGTGTGTGACGCAGGAGCATCGCAGCTCGCTCTTCTGCCAGTGAGGCCGAGGGAGGGAAGGGCCAGGGAGCCGCCTTAACTGCGCTGCCTGTCGTGATCAAAGACAGCCATGAGTGGGGACTCTCTGCTCCCGTATCACACGGCCCGGAGCAGCACCTGGGTGGACCTGTTCAACACCACCACGGGGAAGCTGCAGCAGCAACTGCACAAGGGCGAATACGACCATTTCAAGTACGCGCCGATATTCGAGAGCGACTTCATCCAGGTCACAAAGAGGAGAGAAGCGATTGACGTGCACAACTGGGGCGGCCTGGTGACCATGGGCATCACATCCACCAGCCCCGTCCTCCCGCTCCCAGACATCATGCTGCTGGCCCAACGGGCCACAGGCTGTGAAAAGCACGCCGAGCGCAGCCAGGCCACCAAGGGCAAGAGCCACAAGGCTGCAAAGACCTTAGAGCTCACCAGGCTCCTTCCCTTGGAGTTCGTGAGGATCTCCACTCACAATCGTGAGAAACAACAGCTGCGCGTGAAGCTTGCCACTGGCCGCTGCTTCTACCAGCAGCTGTGTCCCCCTCTGGACGCGCGGGAAGACCTCTTCGCCGAGTGGGAACAGCTGATTTACCTCCTGCAACCACCAGTGGACAGTGAAAGCAACACCTATGCCGTTCCCGTCTGGGACATGCCCTGCATGCCTGTGTTCGAGGAGGAGCAGGACGGGAGGAGCCCGGCCGTGGAGGATTTCCAAGGAAAGGGGCATCAGGACCAGGTGAACGTCAGCAGCCTGCACACGTGCCCTGAGGTGGCCGGGGCCACGCCTGCAGCTTTTGCTGGGGGGCACGGAATCCAACTGGACTCCCACAAGCCCGATACCATGCCCGATGTGGCCACTGCAAAAGCAAAACCTACTACAGGGCTCGACAAAGCGTCAGCATCGCAGTCAACGAGAAAGGTGGAGACAGCAGGGGTGGCAGGAGGCACCGCAGCGGGTGCTTTGAGCACGGCAGTGATCAAGTCTCCTGCTGCTGAAGAGCGGAGCACGGCCATAGCAGCCACAGCCAGCGACGGGCCCGGAGGAAGCAAAACCAACAGAGCCACTGGGGACACTGCCACAACATCCCTGAGGAGCGGGAAAACGGCCTTGGCAGGTGCTGAGAACAATTCAGAGTATGCTTCCAGCACGTCCACCAGCCTCTCCCCAGGGGCCGGCATGACTGTGGTCGGAGCAGAACCTACCAGCAAGACTGTCAAAGCAAGAGCCGAGAAGGACGATGAGGGGACCCTCGTCTCAAGCTTGCCACAGGAAGGCAAAGTGAGCGAACAGGATGGCAGCTCACAGAGAGTGTCCCAGGCCCGCAAGGGAAGAAGGGAGAGGAGGGAGCACTGGGGAGAGGACAGAGCTCTGACGAGCCCCAAGCTCTGCAGTTCCGTGGAAAGCCACCACAAGGCAGCGGGGAGCAAGACAATCCCCAAAGCAGCTGGCCCGTGCTCAGGCGGCTGCAGAGCCACTAGAGAGGACCAAAAGGCCAAAGGCCACGGCAGCCCGGGGGGCAGCGAGCAGGGCGCTGCTCCCAAAGACATGAGCCGTGCTCCTATCACCAGTGAGTCCAAGACCTCGCACAAATCGGGCAGGAGCTTACCTCCAGCCCGTTCAGGTCCCACCACCAACATACTCAGCAGGATCAGCTCTTTCTTCAGGAATGTGAGAGCCAGACTTACAAAAAAGACAGTGGCCTCATCACGAAATAAACATGGGAGCATCCTGGCGGAGCCAGTGGAAGGGACCCGAGTGGAGGCCATGACAGAGACAGCAGAGAGTGGCCAGGGCCTGGAAATCACCGGTGTGACATCTGAGACCATGGAGCCAGTGACCGTTGAAGCCCATCAATAGGACCTAGAGCTGGGAGCTGCAAAGGGGACCAGGGCTCTGGGAAATACCCCTGGAGAGCCCATTTCAGCTTCCTTACTGCAATTTAAATAAAAAAAACATACAGTCTGAGAACGCAGGCAGTGTTTTGTCTGAATTTCTAGGTCCCGAAGCCCAGCCGTAGCCTCACAGTGGATTCTGTGATGTCAGCTGTGCCACAGTCTGAGACCCAGTGTCCAGGCAAGGGCCGCCCCACCTCACACGCATGCTCAGCGCCAACAGCACTGCTCCATCTGGCTTCCACTCCTTTCTGGCTTTGCCCCCCAGGGCCATGGCTCAAAGTCAGACTATGGTCTGGGAAGCTCTCCTTCACTATCCCGCTATTCTTTTTTTTTTTTTTTTTGCGGTACGCGGGCCACTCACTGTTGTGGCCTCTCCTGTCACGGAGCACAGGCTCCGGACACGCAGGCCCAGCGGCCATGGCTCACGGGCCCAGCCGCTCCGCGGCCTGTGGGATCTTCCAGGACCGGGGCACGAACTCATGTTCCCTGCATCCTCAGGTGGACTCTCAATGACTGCGCCACCAGGGAATGCCCACCCCTATTCTTTTAATAAACGCTTATTCCCCCTGAAAGTCTGTAAACAGAGCCAGAACAGGACTCATGTCCCCTCGGGCTATTCAGTGGACAGAAATAAGGGCGGCAGTATTAGCTAGCAATCAGAACAGCAAGCACTCTCATCTAGACTTAGCCGTTCCCTGCCCAGGTATATACCCTGGAGAAACACACATGGTCTAAGAAACAACTCTGAGAATGTTTAGAGCAAAAATAACTTAACAGCACAACACGGGCAACAGCCCAAATTTCCATCAGCAGAATTCATACAGCAGGATAGGATGAGATTGGCATATTCAATAGTGAAAAATAAATGAGCTACACACATTAGCATAGATCAACTTCTCATGGTTTTTAAAAACATCAAAAGAATGGGATACAGTTCCACTCATGGAACCATTCTGAAACAAGCTCAAACAACGGATTGCATAGGGTCCATGTTTAAAAAAACGGTAGCTAAACCTGAGGGAAGAGTAAACACAAAATTGAGGACAGTTTACTCTAGGGTGGAAAGGCTAGCTCAAGGAGGTTGACACAAGGCTGTTAGTGCTGCTGGGAATTGTTCTGTCTCTGAAGCAAGATGGTAGGTACACAGGTGTTGTAGTTTTCACATTTTACTAACTCTGAAATCAGGATGGTCCTACAATCACCGTGGCAGTTGTGATGAAGTTATTGGCCAATGCATTTCTCTTTTAATCACTTGTATTTATGCACAAAAATGATGTCAGAAAGGCTTGGCATCTTTAAAGGACATTTATTTAAGGTAAAGTACAAGAACACTTGTTTGGTTATTAGGAAAAGAAGGAACGATATGCCTATTTTACAGATGAGAACACTGAGGCTCAGAGAAGGTAACCTGCTGCAGTCGCACAATGGGATCTTTGCAGAACAGTGATCCACCAGCCCACTTCTCTATGCAAAGCCCTGTCTGTAGTATGCGAAGGAAGCAAGCAAACAAGCCTGAGCTAGGACCAGCACAAGAACCCGCGGCACCACCATCCTTACCATCATGTTCCAACACTACAGAGATGAGCATCAATTTTACTAGATTGAGGGGAGGGAGGGGTGGGGGCCGGGAGCCGGTTTTCGAACTTCAGTGAGCTCACAGCTCTTAGCTGGCCTTATCTCGAGAGCATCCAGTCCACCCTTGAGCTGTGTCTGGCTCCCAGGCTTCTACCTCTAGCCTCTGGCATGACCCGGGCTGCGGCCAGAAACAGGCTCCCACCTGGAATTCCAGCGTTCACTCCTGGAACGTCCAGCATCCAGTCCTCCTCCAGCCACTATTTTAACTTTTGAATGCCCTGCTCACAAGGGTTTCTCCACACCAAATCTGCAGGAACTTTTTTCTTCTGGGGCTCCAAAACCAAATCCTTAAACCTCACATGAGGGAGAGTATTTGTTAGGTCAGAGCATCCTTGTTGATTGGACCTCCAGTTTGTGACTTCCACAGACCTCATCACGGGAGGCTGGGGAGAGGTCTCTTCTGTTGGTGGACGGAATGGTGGGCACTTGGTGGGGAGCACTGATGAGAAAGGGAGCCAGCCCAAGACCTACACATATGCACTGTTTCCCCTGGCCAAACAAGGTTCCTGACCCCAGAATTAACCCAGAGTTCCCCAGAAGACTAGGAGCTGCACGGAGCCGCAATGAATGTTTTACTCTCCACCAGTTTTCCTTGGACCCAAGGAGGAGAAATTACAAAAAGATCACATCACACTCCTTTGATCTGATGATTTCCACACAGGCAAGTGCAGGGAAACACTAGTCTGAAGGAAGAAAATGCATTAAAAACACGTGCACAGGGACTTCCCTGGTGGCGCAGTGGTTAAGGATCCGCCTGCCGACGCAGGGGACCCAGGTTCGAGCCCTGGTCCAGGAAGATCCCACATGCCACGGAGCAACTAAGCCCGTGCGCCACAACTACTGAGCCTGTGCTCTAGAGCCCGCGAGCCACAACTACCGAAGCCCGCACGCCTAGAGCCCGTGCTCCCCAACAAGAGAAGCCAAAAATAAATAATAAAATAAATTTATGGGGAAAACAACACGTGCATAGCCCTTAGCTGTTTATAAAGTTCTTGAATGTGTGTGCCCCCTTCCGATTCTCACGTCTTTCCACTTTGCGGATAAGCAAGCGGAAGTTCAGAGCATTTGAAGGACTTGCTCAAGGTTGCAGGTGATGGTGCAGAGAGGGAGCTACCTCGGTGCACCAACTTTCAGACAGTGTGCCACCCCGGTCCCGCACAGAGGTACACAGATGGTGGAGGAGACAGGACAGCACGAGTCATGATCACAACTCTGAGTGACAAATACAATGAGAGACGTGTGTTTGGGGACTGGATCTATTCAGAGGAGGTGGTCTGGGGCATGGGAAGGAGTTCTGGGTTAGGGAAGGCTTCACAGGGGAACTGGCACTCACCATCGTCCACGTTTACCGAGATTTTATGAAAGGACAGAGTAAGGACCGCCACTGCCAACTCTGCCCTATTCGATACAATTAAACCATGAGCTTAAATGGTTCAAATTGATCCCATCGTCTTACATTGCTATAGATTTCATCCAGTAGCTGAATTTGGGGGAGGAAAAGAAAAAGGACCCACACAAAACTTTCCCACTTGAAGACATTTTTATTTTGGTAATGCACGTTAGTCCCTGGCAGGATGGGCCTGTCCTCCGTGGGGGCAATGGGGTGTTTGGGAGAGGATGGGGGCCCTGCCCTGAGGGGGCAGCTGGGGGATGAGGCAAAGGGCTCTGTGACAGTGATAGGTCACAAAGGGCTTTGTGACACTGATAGGTCACAAAGGGCATCAGAGGATAAATAGGCTGTGCCAGGGGGTTAGGCTGACAAAGTGGTTACTTCTCTCACTAGGACGGAAGTTCACCACAGCCTCTTGGGGAGATAAAAACCCAGAAGCAGAAGTGAGGTGAGGCGGAGGGGGAGCCTACCGTACCTCTCGACACACTTGAAGAGATTCAGCCGGGGCTCCAGGCGCCCTACAGCGTCCCAACTGTGATCATCTGTGCCCCTACACACACCCCTG
Source organism: Mesoplodon mirus (assembly GCF_964341445.2). Lineage (NCBI taxonomy): Eukaryota > Metazoa > Chordata > Mammalia > Artiodactyla > Ziphiidae > Mesoplodon > Mesoplodon mirus. The sequence continues at coordinate 459,761 of NW_028295808.1, read as the reverse complement.
CCTCTGGGAGACCCGGAGGCAAACGTGGGGGCCTGTGGGGCGGGCTTGGAAGACCTGCCACAGGGCCGCGTGTGTGACGCAGGAGCATCACAGCTCGCTCTTCTGCCAGTGAGGCCGAGGGAGGGAAGGGCCAGGGAGCCGCCTTAACCGCGCTGTCTGTCGTGATCAAAGACAGCCATGAGTGGGGACTCTCTGCTCCCGTATCACACGGCCCGGAGCAGCACCTGGGTGGACCTGTTCAACACCACCACGGGGAAGCTGCAGCAGCAACTGCACAAGGGCGAATACGACCATTTCATGTACGCGCCGATATTCGAGAGCGACTTCATCCAGGTCACGAAGAGGGGAGAAGCGATTGACGTGCACAACTGGGGCGGCCTGGTGACCATGGGCATCACATCCACCAGCCCCGTCCTCCCGCTCCCAGACATCATGCTGCTGGCCCAACGGGCCACCGGCTGTGAAAAGCATGCCGAGCGCAGCCAGGCCACCAAGGGCAAGAGCCACAAGGCTGCAAAGACCTTAGAGCTCACCAGGCTCCTTCCCTTGGAGTTCGTGAGGATCTCCACTCACAATCGTGAGAAACAACAGCTGCGCGTGAAGCTTGCCACTGGCCGCTGCTTCTACCTGCAGCTGTGTCCCCCTCTGGACGCGCGGGAAGACCTCTTTGCCGAGTGGGAACAGCTGATTTACCTCCTGCAACCACCAGTGGACAGTGAAAGCAACACCTATGCCGTTCCCGTCTGGGACATGCCCTGCATGCCTGTGTTCGAGGAGGAGCAGGACGGGAGGAGCCCGGCCGTGGAGGATTTCCAAGGAAAGGGGCATCAGGACCAGGTGAACGTCAGCAGCCTGCACACGTGCCCTGAGGTGGCCGGGGCCACGCCTGCAGCTTTTGCTGGGGGGCACGGAATCCAACTGGACTCCCACAAGCCCGATACCATGCCCGATGTGGCCACTGCAAAAGCAAAACCTACTACAGGGCTCGACAAAGCGTCAGCATCGCAGTCAACGAGAAATGTGGAGACAGCAGGGGTGGCAGGAGGCACCGCAGCGGGTGCTTTGAGCACGGCAGTGATCAAGTCTCCTGCCGCTGAAGAGCGGAGCACGGCCATAGCAGCCACAGCCAGCGACGGGCCCAGAGGAAGCAAAACCAACAGAGCCACTGGGGACACTGCCACAACATCCCTGAGGAGCGGGAAAACGGCCTTGGCAGGTGCTGAGAACAATTCAGAGTATGCTTCCAGCACGTCCACCAGCCTCTCCCCAGGGGCCGGCATGACTGTGGTCAGAGCAGAACCTACCAGCAAGACTGTCAAAGCAAGAGCCGACAAGGACGATGAGGGGACCCTCGTCTCAAGCTTGCCACAGGAAGGCAAAGTGAGCGAACAGGATGGCAGCTCACAGAGAGTGTCCCAGGCCCGCAAGGGAAGAAGGGAGAGGAGGGAGCACTGGGGAGAGGACAAAGCTCTGACGAGCCCCAAGCTCTGCAGTTCCGTGGAAAGCCACCACAAGGCAGCGGGGAGCAAGACAATCCCCAAAGCAGCTGGCCCGTGCTCAGGCGGCCACAGAGCCACTAGAGAGGACCAAAAGGCCAAAGGCCATGGCAGCCCGGGGGGCAGCGAGCAGGGCGCTGCTCCCAAAGGCGTCAGCCGTGCTCCTATCACCAGTGAGTCCAAGACCTCGCACAAATCGGGCAGGAGCTTACCTCCAGCGCGTTCAGGTCCCACCACCAACATACTCAGCAGGATCAGCTCTTTCTTCAGGAATGTGAGAGCCAGACTTACAAAAAAGACAGTGGCCTCATCACGAAATAAACATGGGAGCATCCTGGCGGAGCCAGTGGAAGGGACCCGAGTGGAGGCCATGACAGAGACAGCAGAGAGTGGCCAGGGCCTGGAAATCACCGGTGTGACATCTGAGACCATGGAGCCAGTGACCGTTGAAGCCCATCAATAGGACCTAGAGCTGGGAGCTGCAAAGGGGACCAGGGCTCTGGGAAATACCCCTGGAGAGCCCATTTCAGCTTCCTTACTGCAATTTAAATAAAAAAAACATACAGTCTGAGAACGCATGCAGTGTTTTGTCTGAATTTCTAGGTCCCGAAGCCCAGCCGTAGCCTCACAGTGGATTCTGTGATGTCAGCTGTGCCACAGTCTGAGACCCAGTGTCCAGGCAAGGGCAGCCCCACCTCACACGCATGCTCAGCGCCAACAGCACTGCTCCATCTGGCTTCCACTCCTTTCTGGCTTTGCCCCCCAGGGCCATGGCTCAAAGTCAGACTATGGTCTGGGAAGCTCTCCTTCACTATCCCGCTATTCTTTTTTTTTTTTTTTTTTTTTGCGGTACGCGGGCCACTCACTGTTGTGGCCTCTCCTGTCACGGAGCATAGGCTCCGGACGCGCAGGCCCAGCGGCCATGGCTCACGGGCCCAGCCGCTCCGCGGCCTGTGGGATCTTCCAGTACCGGGGCACGAACTCATGTTCCCTGCATCCTCAGGTGGACTGTCAACCACTGCGCCAGCAGAGAATCCACCCCCTATTCTTTTAATAAACACTTATTCCCACTGAAGGTCTGTGAACAGAGCCAGAACAGGACTCATGTCCCCTCGGGCTATTCAGTGGACAGAAATAAGGGCGGCAGTATTAGCTAGCAATCAGAACAGCAAGCACTCTCATCTAGACTTAGCCGTTCCCTGCCCAGGTATATACCCTGGAGAAACACACATGGTCTAAGAAACAACTCTGAGAATGTTTAGAGCAAAAATAACTTAACAGCACAACACGGGCAACAGCCCAAATTTCCATCAGCAGAATTCATACAGCAGGATAGGATGAGATTGGCATATTCAATAGTGAAAAATAAATGAGCTACACACATTAGCATAGATCAACTTCTCATGGTTTTTAAAAACATCAAAAGAATGGGATACAGTTCCACTCATGGAACCATTCTGAAACAAGCTCAAACAACGGATTGCATAGGGTCCATGTTTAAAAAAACGGTAGCTAAACCTGAGGGAAGAGTAAACACAAAATGGAGGACAGTTTACTCTAGGGTGGAAAGGCTAGCTCAAGGAGGTTGACACAAGGCTGTTAGTGCTGCTGGGAATTGTTCTGTCTCTGAAGCAAGATGGTAGGTACACAGGTGTTGTAGTTTTCACATTTTACTAACTCTGAAATCAGGATGGTCCTACAATCACCGTGGCAGTTGTGATGAAGTTATTGGCCAATGCCTTTCTCTTTTAATCACTTGTATTTATGCACAAAAATGATGTCAGAAAGGCTTGGCATCTTTAAAGGACATTTATTTAAGGTAAAGTACAAGAACACTTGTTTGGTTATTAGGAAAAGAAGGAACGATATGCCTATTTTACAGATGAGAACACTGAGGCTCAGAGAAGGTAACCTGCTGCAGTCGCACAATGGGATCTTTGCAGAACAGTGATCCACCAGCCCACTTCTCTATGCAAAGCCCTGTCTGTAGTATGCGAAGGAAGCAAGCAAACAAGCCTGAGCTAGGACCAGCACAAGAACCCGTGGCACCACCATCCTTACCATCATGTTCCAACACTACAGAGATGAGCATCAATTTTACTAGATTGAGGGGAGGGAGGGGTGGGGGCCGGGAGCCGGTTTTCGAACTTCAGTGAGCTCACAGCTCTTAGCTGGCCTTATCTCGAGAGCATCCAGTCCACCCTTGAGCTGTGTCTGGCTCCCAGGCTTCTATCTCTAGCCTCTGGCATGACCCGGGCTGCGGCCAGAAACAGGCTCCCACCTGGAATTCCAGCGTTCACTCCTGGAACGTCCAGCATCCAGTCCTCCTCCAGCCACTAATTCAACTTTTGAATGCCCTGCTCACAAGGGTTTCTCCACATCAAATCTGCAGGAACTTTTTTCTTCTGGGGCTCCAAAACCAAATCCTTAAACCTCACATGAGGGAGAGTATTTGTTAGGTCAGAGCATCCTTGTTGATTGGACCTCCAGTTTGTGACTTCCACAGACCTCATCACGGGAGGCTGGGGAGAGGTCTCTTCTGTTGGTGGACGGAATGGTGGGCACTTGGTGGGGAGCACTGATGAGAAAGGGAGCCAGCCCAAGACCTACACATATGCACTGTTTCCCCTGGCCAAACAAGGTTCCTGACCCCAGAATTAACCCAGAGTTCCCCAGAAGACTAGGAGCTGCACGGAGCCGCAATGAATGTTTTACTCTCCACCAGTTTTCCTTGGACCCAAGGAGGAGAAATTAGAAAAAGATCACATCACACTCCTTTGATCTGATGATTTCCACACAGGCAAGTGCAGGGAAACACTAGTCTGAAGGAAGAAAATGCATTAAAAACACGTGCACAGGGACTTCCCTGGTGGCGCAGTGGTTAAGGATCCGCCTGCCGACGCAGGGGACCCAGGTTCGAGCCCTGGTCCAGGAAGATCCCACATGCCACGGAGCAACTAAGCCCGTGCGCCACAACTACTGAGCCTGTGCTCTAGAGCCCGCGAGCCACAACTACCGAAGCCCGCACGCCTAGAGCCCGTGCTCCCCAACAAGAGAAGCCAAAAATAAATAATAAAATAAATTTATGGGGAAAACAACACGTGCATAGCCCTTAGCTGTTTATAAAGTTCTTGAATGTGTGTGCCCCCTTCCGATTCTCACGTCTTTCCACTTTGCGGATAAGCAAGCGGAAGTTCAGAGCATTTGAAGGACTTGCTCAAGGTTGCAGGTGATGGTGCAGAGAGGGAGCTACCTCGGTGCAACAACTTTCAGACAGTGTGCCACCCGGGTCCCGCACAGAGGTACACAGATGGTGGAGGAGACAGGACAGCACGAGTCATGATCACAACTCTGAGTGACAAATACAATGAGAGACGTGTGTTTGGGGACTGGATCTATTCAGAGGAGGGGGTCTGGGGCATGGGAAGGAGTTCTGCGTTAGGGAAGGCTTCACAGGGGAACTGGCACTCACCATCGTCCACGTTTACCGAGATTTTATGAAAGGACAGAGTAAGGACCGCCACTGCCAACTCTGCCCTATTCGATACAATTAAACCATGAGCTTAAATGGTTCAAATTGATCCCATCGTCTTACATTGCTATAGATTTCATCCAGTAGCTGAATTTGGGGGAGGAAAAGAAAAAGGACCCACACAAAACTTTCCCACTTGAAGACATTTTTATTTTGGTAATGCACGTTAGTCCCTGGCAGGATGGGCCTGTCCTCCGTGGGGGCAATGGGGTGTTTGGGAGAGGATGGGGGCCCTGCCCTGAGGGGGCAGCTGGGGGATGAGGCAAAGGGCTCTGTGACAGTGATAGGTCACAAAGGGCTTTGTGACACTGATAGGTCACAAAGGGCATCAGAGGATAAATAGGCTGTGCCAGGGGGTTAGGCTGACAAAGTGGTTACTTCTCTCACTAGGACGGAAGTTCACCACAGCCTCTTGGGGAGATAAAAACCCAGAAGCAGAAGTGAGGTGAGGCGGAGGGGGAGCCTACCGTACCTCTCGACACACTTGAAGAGATTCAGCCGGGGCTCCAGGCGCCCTACAGCGTCCCAACTGTGATCATCTGTGCCCCTACACACACCCCTGCCTCTGGGAGACCCGGAGGCAAACGTGGGGGCCTGTGGGGCGGGCTTGGAAGACCTGCCACAGGGCCGCGTGTGTGACGCAGGAGCATCACAGCTCGCTCTTCTGCCAGTGAGGCCGAGGGAGGGAAGGGCCAGGGAGCCGCCTTAACCGCGCTGTCTGTCGTGATCAAAGACAGCCATGAGTGGGGACTCTCTGCTCCCGTATCACACGGCCCGGAGCAGCACCTGGGTGGACCTGTTCAACACCACCACGGGGAAGCTGCAGCAGCAACTGCACAAGGGCGAATACGACCATTTCAAGTACGCGCCGATATTCGAGAGCGACTTCATCCAGGTCACGAAGAGGGGAGAAGCGATTGACGTGCACAACTGGGGCGGCCTGGTGACCATGGGCATCACATCCACCAGCCCCGTCCTCCCGCTCCCAGACATCATGCTGCTGGCCCAACGGGCCACCGGCTGTGAACAGCACGCCGAGCGCAGCCAGGCCACCAAGGGCAAGAGCCACAAGGCTGCAAAGACCTTAGAGCTCACCAGGCTCCTTCCCTTGGGGTTCGTGAGGATCTCCACTCACAATCGTGAGAAACAACAGCTGCGCGTGAAGCTTGCCACTGGCCGCTGCTTCTACCTGCAGCTGTGTCCCCCTCTGGACGCGCGGGAAGACCTCTTCGCCGAGTGGGAACAGCTGATTTACCTCCTGCGACCACCAGTGGACAGTGAAAGCAACACCTATGCCGTTCCCGTCTGGGACATGCCCTGCATGCCTGTGTTCGAGGAGGAACAGGACGGGAGGAGCCCGGCCGTGGAGGATTTCCAAGGAAAGGGGCATCAGGACCAGGTGAACGTCAGCAGCCTGCACACGTGCCCTGAGGTGGCCGGGGCCACGCCTGCAGCTTTTGCTGGGGGGCACGGAATCCAACTGGACTCCCACAAGCCCGATACCATGCCCGATGTGGCCACTGCGAAAGCAAAACCTACTACAGGGCTCGACAAAGCGTCAGCATCGCAGTCAACGATTAAGGTGGAGACAGCAGGGGTGGCAGGAGGCACCGCAGCGGGTGCTTTGAGCTCGGCAGTGATCAAGTCTCCTGCCGCTGAAGAGCGGAGCACGGCCATAGCAGCCACAGCCAGCGACGGGCCCGGAGGAAGCAAAACCAACAGAGCCACTGGGGACACTGCCACAACATCCCTGAGGAGCGGGAAAACGGCCTTGGCAGGTGCTGAGAACAATTCAGAGTATGCTTCCAGCACGTCCACCAGCCTCTCCCCAGGGGCCGGCATGACTGTGGTCGGAGCAGAACCTACCAGCAAGACTGTCAAAGCAAGAGCCGACAAGGACGATGAGGGGACCCTCGTCTCAAGCTTGCCACAGGAAGGCAAAGTGAGCGAACAGGATGGCAGCTCACAGAGAGTGTCCCAGGCCCGCAAGGGAAGAAGGGAGAGGAGGGAGCACTGGGGAGAGGACAGAGCTCTGACGAGCCCCAAGCTCTGCAGTTCCGTGGAAAGCCACCACAAGGCAGCGGGGAGCAAGACAATCCCCAAAGCAGCTGGCCCGTGCTCAGGCGGCCGCAGAGCCACTAGAGAGGACCAAAAGGCCAAAGGCCACGGCAGCCCGGGGGGCAGCGAGCAGGGCGCTGCTCCCAAAGGCATCAGCCGTGCTCCTATCACCAGTGAGTCCAAGACCTCGCACAAATCGGGCAGGAGCTTATCTCCAGCGCGTTCAGGTCCCACCACCAACATACTCAGCAGGATCAGCTCTTTCTTCAGGAATGTGAGAGCCAGACTTACAAAAAAGACAGTGGCCTCATCACGAAATAAACATGGGAGCATCCTGGCGGAGCCAGTGGAAGGGACCCGAGTGGAGGCCATGACAGAGACAGCAGAGAGTGGCCAGGGCCTGGAAATCACCGGTGTGACATCTGAGACCATGGAGCCAGTGACCGTTGAAGCCCATCAATAGGACCTAGAGCTGGGAGCTGCAAAGGGGACCAGGGCTCTGGGAAATACCCCTGGAGAGCCCATTTCAGCTTCCTTACTGCAATTTAAATAAAAAAACATACAGTCTGAGAACGCATGCAGTGTTTTGTCTGAATTTCTAGGTCCCGAAGCCCAGCCGTAGCCTCACAGTGGATTCTGTGATGTCAGCTGTGCCACAGTCTGAGACCCAGTGTCCAGGCAAGGGCAGCCCCGCCTCACACGCATGCTCAGCGCCAACAGCACTGCTCCATCTGGCTTCCACTCCTTTCTGGCTTTGCCCCCCAGGGCCATGGCTCAAAGTCAGACTATGGTCTGGGAAGCTCTCCTTCACTATCCCGCTATTCTTATTATTATTTTTTTTTTTTTGCGGTACGCGGGCCACTCACTGTTGTGGCCTCTCCCGTCACGGAGCACAGGCTCCGGACGCGCAGGCCCAGCGGCCATGGCTCACGGGCCCAGCCGCTCCGCGGCGTGTGGGATCTTCCAGTACCGGGGCACGAACTCATGTTCCCTGCATCCTCAGGTGGACTCTCAACCACTGCGCCAGCAGGGAATCCACCCCCTATTCTTTTAATAAACACTTATTCCCACTGAAGGTCTGTGAACAGAGCCAGAACAGGACTCATGTCCCCTCGGGCTATTCAGTGGACAGAAATAAGGGCGGCAGTATTAGCTAGCAATCAGAACAGCAAGCACTCTCATCTAGACTTAGCCGTTCCCTGCCCAGGTATATACCCTGGAGAAACACACATGGTCTAAGAAACAACTCTGAGAATGTTTAGAGCAAAAATAACTTAACAGCACAACACGGGCAACAGCCCAAATTTCCATCAGCAGAATTCATACAGCAGGATAGGATGAGATTGGCATATTCAATAGTGAAAAATAAATGAGCTACACACATTAGCATAGATCAACTTCTCATGGTTTTTAAAAACATCAAAAGAATGGGATACAGTTCCACTCATGGAACCATTCTGAAACAAGCTCAAACAACGGATTGCATAGGGTCCATGTTTAAAAAAACGGTAGCTAAACCTGAGGGAAGAGTAAACACAAAATGGAGGACAGTTTACTCTAGGGTGGAAAGGCTAGCTCAAGGAGGTTGACACAAGGCTGTTAGTGCTGCTGGGAATTGTTCTGTCTCTGAAGCAAGATGGTAGGTACACAGGTGTTGTAGTTTTCACATTTTACTAACTCTGAAATCAGGATGGTCCTACAATCACCGTGGCAGTTGTGATGAAGTTATTGGCCAATGCCTTTCTCTTTTAATCATTGTATTTATGCACAAAAATGATGTCAGAAAGGCTTGGCATCTTTAAAGGACATTTATTTAAGGTAAAGTACAAGAACACTTGTTTGGTTATTAGGAAAAGAAGGAACGATATGCCCATTTTACAGATGAGAACACTGAGGCTCAGAGAAGGTAACCTGCTGCAGTCGCACAATGGGATCTTTGCAGAACAGTGATCCACCAGCCCACTTCTCTATGCAAAGCCCTGTCTGTAGTATGCGAAGGAAGCAAGCAAACAAGCCTGAGCTAGGACCAGCACAAGAACCCGCGGCACCACCATCCTTACCATCATGTTCCAACACTACAGAGATGAGCATCAATTTTACTAGATTGAGGGGAGGGAGGGGTGGGGGCCGGGAGCCGGTTTTCGAACTTCAGTGAGCTCACAGCTCTTAGCTGGCCTTATCTCGAGAGCATCCAGTCCACCCTTGAGCTGTGTCTGGCTCCCAGGCTTCTACCTCTAGCCTCTGGCATGACCCGGGCTGCGGCCAGAAACAGGCTCCCACCAGGAATTCCAGCGTTCACTCCTGGAACGTCCAGCATCCAGTCCTCCTCCAGCCACTAATTCAACTTTTGAATGCCCTGCTCACAAGGGTTTCTCCACACCAAATCTGCAGGAACTTTTTTCTTCTGGGGCTCCAAAACCAAATCCTTAAACCTCACATGAGGGAGAGTATTTGTTCGGTCAGAGCATCCTTGTTGATTGGACCTCCAGTTTGTGACTTCCACAGACCTCATCACGGGAGGCTGGGGAGAGGTCTCTTCTGTTGGTGGACGGAATGGTGGGCACTTGGTGGGGAGCACTGATGAGAAAGGGAGCCAGCCCAAGACCTACACATATGCACTGTTTCCCCTGGCCAAACAAGGTTCCTGACCCCAGAATTAACCCAGAGTTTCCCAGAAGACTAGGAGCTGCACGGAGCCGCAATTAATGCTTTACTCTCCACCAGCTTTTCCTTGGACCCAAGGAGGAGAAATTACAAAAAGATCACATCACACTCCTTTGATCTGATGATTTCCACACAGGCAAGTGCAGGGAAACACTAGTCTGAAGGAAGAAAATGCATTAAAAACACGTGCACAGGGACTTCCCTGGTGGCGCAGTGGTTAAGGATCCGCCTGCCGATGCAGAGGACCCAGGTTCGAGCCCTGGTCCAGGAAGATCCCACATGCCACGGAGCAACTAAGCCCGTGCGCCACAACTACTGAGCCTGTGCTCTAGAGCCCGCGAGCCACAACTACCGAAGCCCGCACGCCTAGAGCCCGTGCTCCCCAACAAGAGAAGCCAAAAATAAATAATAAAATAAATTTATGGGGAAAACAACACGTGCATAGCCCTTAGCTGTTTATAAAGTTCTTGAATGTGTGTGCCCCCTTCCGATTCTCACGTCTTTCCACTTTGCGGATAAGCAAGCGGAAGTTCAGAGCATTTGAAGGACTTGCTCAAGGTTGCAGGTGATGGTGCAGAGAGGGAGCTACCTCGGTGCAACAACTTTCAGACAGTGTGCCACCCCGGTCCCGCACAGAGGTACACAGATGGTGGAGGAGACAGGACAGCACGAGTCATGATCACAACTCTGAGTGACAAATACAATGAGAGACGTGTGTTTGGGGACTGGATCTATTCAGAGGAGGTGGTCTGGGGCATGGGAAGGAGTTCTGGGTTAGGGAAGGCTTCACAGGGGAACTGGCACTCACCATCGTCCACGTTTACCGAGATTTTATGAAAGGACAGAGTAAGGACCGCCACTGCCAACTCTGCCCTATTCGATACAATTAAACCATGAGCTTAAATGGTTCAAATTGATCCCATCGTCTTACATTGCTATAGATTTCATCCAGTAGCTGAATTTGGGGGAGGAAAAGAAAAAGGACCCACACAAAACTTTCCCACTTGAAGACATTTTTATTTTGGTAATGCACGTTAGTCCCTGGCAGGATGGGCCTGTCCTCCGTGGGGGCAATGGGGTGTTTGGGAGAGGATGGGGGCCCTGCCCTGAGGGGGCAGCTGGGGGATGAGGCAAAGGGCTCTGTGACAGTGATAGGTCACAAAGGGCTTTGTGACACTGATAGGTCACAAAGGGCATCAGAGGATAAATAGGCTGTGCCAGGGGGTTAGGCTGACAAAGTGGTTACTTCTCTCACTAGGACGGAAGTTCACCACAGCCTCTTGGGGAGATAAAAACCCAGAAGCAGAAGTGAGGTGAGGCGGAGGGGGAGCCTACCGTACCTCTCGACACACTTGAAGAGATTCAGCCGGGGCTCCAGGCGCCCTACAGCGTCCCAACTGTGATCATCTGTGCCCCTACACACACCCCTGCCTCTGGGAGACCCGGAGGCAAACGTGGGGGCCTGTGGGGCGGGCTTGGAAGACCTGCCACAGGGCCGCGTGTGTGACGCAGGAGCATCACAGCTCGCTCTTCTGCCAGTGAGGCCGAGGGAGGGAAGGGCCAGGGAGCCGCCTTAACCGCGCTGTCTGTCGTGATCAAAGACAGCCATGAGTGGGGACTCTCTGCTCCCGTATCACACGGCCCGGAGCAGCACCTGGGTGGACCTGTTCAACACCACCACGGGGAAGCTGCAGCAGCAACTGCACAAGGGCGAATACGACCATTTCATGTACGCGCCGATATTCGAGAGCGACTTCATCCAGGTCACGAAGAGGGGAGAAGCGATTGACGTGCACAACTGGGGCGGCCTGGTGACCATGGGCATCACATCCACCAGCCCCGTCCTCCCGCTCCCAGACATCATGCTGCTGGCCCAACGGGCCACCGGCTGTGAAAAGCATGCCGAGCGCAGCCAGGCCACCAAGGGCAAGAGCCACAAGGCTGCAAAGACCTTAGAGCTCACCAGGCTCCTTCCCTTGGAGTTCGTGAGGATCTCCACTCACAATCGTGAGAAACAACAGCTGCGCGTGAAGCTTGCCACTGGCCGCTGCTTCTACCTGCAGCTGTGTCCCCCTCTGGACGCGCGGGAAGACCTCTTTGCCGAGTGGGAACAGCTGATTTACCTCCTGCAACCACCAGTGGACAGTGAAAGCAACACCTATGCCGTTCCCGTCTGGGACATGCCCTGCATGCCTGTGTTCGAGGAGGAGCAGGACGGGAGGAGCCCGGCCGTGGAGGATTTCCAAGGAAAGGGGCATCAGGACCAGGTGAACGTCAGCAGCCTGCACACGTGCCCTGAGGTGGCCGGGGCCACGCCTGCAGCTTTTGCTGGGGGGCACGGAATCCAACTGGACTCCCACAAGCCCGATACCATGCCCGATGTGGCCACTGCAAAAGCAAAACCTACTACAGGGCTCGACAAAGCGTCAGCATCGCAGTCAACGAGAAATGTGGAGACAGCAGGGGTGGCAGGAGGCACCGCAGCGGGTGCTTTGAGCACGGCAGTGATCAAGTCTCCTGCCGCTGAAGAGCGGAGCACAGCCATAGCAGCCACAGCCAGCGACGGGCCCAGAGGAAGCAAAACCAACAGAGCCACTGGGGACACTGCCACAACATCCCTGAGGAGCGGGAAAACGGCCTTGGCAGGTGCTGAGAACAATTCAGAGTATGCTTCCAGCACGTCCACCAGCCTCTCCCCAGGGGCCGGCATGACTGTGGTCAGAGCAGAACCTACCAGCAAGACTGTCAAAGCAAGAGCCGACAAGGACGATGAGGGGACCCTCGTCTCAAGCTTGCCACAGGAAGGCAAAGTGAGCGAACAGGATGGCAGCTCACAGAGAGTGTCCCAGGCCCGCAAGGGAAGAAGGGAGAGGAGGGAGCACTGGGGAGAGGACAAAGCTCTGACGAGCCCCAAGCTCTGCAGTTCCGTGGAAAGCCACCACAAGGCAGCGGGGAGCAAGACAATCCCCAAAGCAGCTGGCCCGTGCTCAGGCGGCCACAGAGCCACTAGAGAGGACCAAAAGGCCAAAGGCCATGGCAGCCCGGGGGGCAGCGAGCAGGGCGCTGCTCCCAAAGGCGTCAGCCGTGCTCCTATCACCAGTGAGTCCAAGACCTCGCACAAATCGGGCAGGAGCTTACCTCCAGCGCGTTCAGGTCCCACCACCAACATACTCAGCAGGATCAGCTCTTTCTTCAGGAATGTGAGAGCCAGACTTACAAAAAAGACAGTGGCCTCATCACGAAATAAACATGGGAGCATCCTGGCGGAGCCAGTGGAAGGGACCCGAGTGGAGGCCATGACAGAGACAGCAGAGAGTGGCCAGGGCCTGGAAATCACCGGTGTGACATCTGAGACCATGGAGCCAGTGACCGTTGAAGCCCATCAATAGGACCTAGAGCTGGGAGCTGCAAAGGGGACCAGGGCTCTGGGAAATACCCCTGGAGAGCCCATTTCAGCTTCCTTACTGCAATTTAAATAAAAAAAACATACAGTCTGAGAACGCATGCAGTGTTTTGTCTGAATTTCTAGGTCCCGAAGCCCAGCCGTAGCCTCACAGTGGATTCTGTGATGTCAGCTGTGCCACAGTCTGAGACCCAGTGTCCAGGCAAGGGCAGCCCCACCTCACACGCATGCTCAGCGCCAACAGCACTGCTCCATCTGGCTTCCACTCCTTTCTGGCTTTGCCCCCCAGGGCCATGGCTCAAAGTCAGACTATGGTCTGGGAAGCTCTCCTTCACTATCCCGCTATTCTTTTTTTTTTTTTTTTTTTTTTTGCGGTACGCGGGCCACTCACTGTTGTGGCCTCTCCTGTCACGGAGCATAGGCTCCGGACGCGCAGGCCCAGCGGCCATGGCTCACGGGCCCAGCCGCTCCGCGGCCTGTGGGATCTTCCAGTACCGGGGCACGAACTCATGTTCCCTGCATCCTCAGGTGGACTGTCAACCACTGCGCCAGCAGAGAATCCACCCCCTATTCTTTTAATAAACACTTATTCCCACTGAAGGTCTGTGAACAGAGCCAGAACAGGACTCATGTCCCCTCGGGCTATTCAGTGGACAGAAATAAGGGCGGCAGTATTAGCTAGCAATCAGAACAGCAAGCACTCTCATCTAGACTTAGCCGTTCCCTGCCCAGGTATATACCCTGGAGAAACACACATGGTCTAAGAAACAACTCTGAGAATGTTTAGAGCAAAAATAACTTAACAGCACAACACGGGCAACAGCCCAAATTTCCATCAGCAGAATTCATACAGCAGGATAGGATGAGATTGGCATATTCAATAGTGAAAAATAAATGAGCTACACACATTAGCATAGATCAACTTCTCATGGTTTTTAAAAACATCAAAAGAATGGGATACAGTTCCACTCATGGAACCATTCTGAAACAAGCTCAAACAACGGATTGCATAGGGTCCATGTTTAAAAAAACGGTAGCTAAACCTGAGGGAAGAGTAAACACAAAATGGAGGACAGTTTACTCTAGGGTGGAAAGGCTAGCTCAAGGAGGTTGACACAAGGCTGTTAGTGCTGCTGGGAATTGTTCTGTCTCTGAAGCAAGATGGTAGGTACACAGGTGTTGTAGTTTTCACATTTTACTAACTCTGAAATCAGGATGGTCCTACAATCACCGTGGCAGTTGTGATGAAGTTATTGGCCAATGCCTTTCTCTTTTAATCACTTGTATTTATGCACAAAAATGATGTCAGAAAGGCTTGGCATCTTTAAAGGACATTTATTTAAGGTAAAGTACAAGAACACTTGTTTGGTTATTAGGAAAAGAAGGAACGATATGCCTATTTTACAGATGAGAACACTGAGGCTCAGAGAAGGTAACCTGCTGCAGTCGCACAATGGGATCTTTGCAGAACAGTGATCCACCAGCCCACTTCTCTATGCAAAGCCCTGTCTGTAGTATGCGAAGGAAGCAAGCAAACAAGCCTGAGCTAGGACCAGCACAAGAACCCGTGGCACCACCATCCTTACCATCATGTTCCAACACTACAGAGATGAGCATCAATTTTACTAGATTGAGGGGAGGGAGGGGTGGGGGCCGGGAGCCGGTTTTCGAACTTCAGTGAGCTCACAGCTCTTAGCTGGCCTTATCTCGAGAGCATCCAGTCCACCCTTGAGCTGTGTCTGGCTCCCAGGCTTCTATCTCTAGCCTCTGGCATGACCCGGGCTGCGGCCAGAAACAGGCTCCCACCTGGAATTCCAGCGTTCACTCCTGGAACGTCCAGCATCCAGTCCTCCTCCAGCCACTAATTCAACTTTTGAATGCCCTGCTCACAAGGGTTTCTCCACATCAAATCTGCAGGAACTTTTTTCTTCTGGGGCTCCAAAACCAAATCCTTAAACCTCACATGAGGGAGAGTATTTGTTAGGTCAGAGCATCCTTGTTGATTGGACCTCCAGTTTGTGACTTCCACAGACCTCATCACGGGAGGCTGGGGAGAGGTCTCTTCTGTTGGTGGACGGAATGGTGGGCACTTGGTGGGGAGCACTGATGAGAAAGGGAGCCAGCCCAAGACCTACACATATGCACTGTTTCCCCTGGCCAAACAAGGTTCCTGACCCCAGAATTAACCCAGAGTTCCCCAGAAGACTAGGAGCTGCACGGAGCCGCAATGAATGTTTTACTCTCCACCAGTTTTCCTTGGACCCAAGGAGGAGAAATTAGAAAAAGATCACATCACACTCCTTTGATCTGATGATTTCCACACAGGCAAGTGCAGGGAAACACTAGTCTGAAGGAAGAAAATGCATTAAAAACACGTGCACAGGGACTTCCCTGGTGGCGCAGTGGTTAAGGATCCGCCTGCCGACGCAGGGGACCCAGGTTCGAGCCCTGGTCCAGGAAGATCCCACATGCCACGGAGCAACTAAGCCCGTGCGCCACAACTACTGAGCCTGTGCTCTAGAGCCCGCGAGCCACAACTACCGAAGCCCGCACGCCTAGAGCCCGTGCTCCCCAACAAGAGAAGCCAAAAATAAATAATAAAATAAATTTATGGGGAAAACAACACGTGCATAGCCCTTAGCTGTTTATAAAGTTCTTGAATGTGTGTGCCCCCTTCCGATTCTCACGTCTTTCCACTTTGCGGATAAGCAAGCGGAAGTTCAGAGCATTTGAAGGACTTGCTCAAGGTTGCAGGTGATGGTGCAGAGAGGGAGCTACCTCGGTGCAACAACTTTCAGACAGTGTGCCACCCGGGTCCCGCACAGAGGTACACAGATGGTGGAGGAGACAGGACAGCACGAGTCATGATCACAACTCTGAGTGACAAATACAATGAGAGACGTGTGTTTGGGGACTGGATCTATTCAGAGGAGGGGGTCTGGGGCATGGGAAGGAGTTCTGCGTTAGGGAAGGCTTCACAGGGGAACTGGCACTCACCATCGTCCACGTTTACCGAGATTTTATGAAAGGACAGAGTAAGGACCGCCACTGCCAACTCTGCCCTATTCGATACAATTAAACCATGAGCTTAAATGGTTCAAATTGATCCCATCGTCTTACATTGCTATAGATTTCATCCAGTAGCTGAATTTGGGGGAGGAAAAGAAAAAGGACCCACACAAAACTTTCCCACTTGAAGACATTTTTATTTTGGTAATGCACGTTAGTCCCTGGCAGGATGGGCCTGTCCTCCGTGGGGGCAATGGGGTGTTTGGGAGAGGATGGGGGCCCTGCCCTGAGGGGGCAGCTGGGGGATGAGGCAAAGGGCTCTGTGACAGTGATAGGTCACAAAGGGCTTTGTGACACTGATAGGTCACAAAGGGCATCAGAGGATAAATAGGCTGTGCCAGGGGGTTAGGCTGACAAAGTGGTTACTTCTCTCACTAGGACGGAAGTTCACCACAGCCTCTTGGGGAGATAAAAACCCAGAAGCAGAAGTGAGGTGAGGCGGAGGGGGAGCCTACCGTACCTCTCGACACACTTGAAGAGATTCAGCCGGGGCTCCAGGCGCCCTACAGCGTCCCAACTGTGATCATCTGTGCCCCTACACACACCCCTGCCTCTGGGAGACCCGGAGGCAAACGTGGGGGCCTGTGGGGCGGGCTTGGAAGACCTGCCACAGGGCCGCGTGTGTGACGCAGGAGCATCACAGCTCGCTCTTCTGCCAGTGAGGCCGAGGGAGGGAAGGGCCAGGGAGCCGCCTTAACCGCGCTGTCTGTCGTGATCAAAGACAGCCATGAGTGGGGACTCTCTGCTCCCGTATCACACGGCCCGGAGCAGCACCTGGGTGGACCTGTTCAACACCACCACGGGGAAGCTGCAGCAGCAACTGCACAAGGGCGAATACGACCATTTCAAGTACGCGCCGATATTCGAGAGCGACTTCATCCAGGTCACGAAGAGGGGAGAAGCGATTGACGTGCACAACTGGGGCGGCCTGGTGACCATGGGCATCACATCCACCAGCCCCGTCCTCCCGCTCCCAGACATCATGCTGCTGGCCCAACGGGCCACCGGCTGTGAACAGCACGCCGAGCGCAGCCAGGCCACCAAGGGCAAGAGCCACAAGGCTGCAAAGACCTTAGAGCTCACCAGGCTCCTTCCCTTGGGGTTCGTGAGGATCTCCACTCACAATCGTGAGAAACAACAGCTGCGCGTGAAGCTTGCCACTGGCCGCTGCTTCTACCTGCAGCTGTGTCCCCCTCTGGACGCGCGGGAAGACCTCTTCGCCGAGTGGGAACAGCTGATTTACCTCCTGCGACCACCAGTGGACAGTGAAAGCAACACCTATGCCGTTCCCGTCTGGGACATGCCCTGCATGCCTGTGTTCGAGGAGGAACAGGACGGGAGGAGCCCGGCCGTGGAGGATTTCCAAGGAAAGGGGCATCAGGACCAGGTGAACGTCAGCAGCCTGCACACGTGCCCTGAGGTGGCCGGGGCCACGCCTGCAGCTTTTGCTGGGGGGCACGGAATCCAACTGGACTCCCACAAGCCCGATAC
Organism: Mesoplodon mirus; assembly: GCF_964341445.2. Taxonomy (NCBI): domain Eukaryota; kingdom Metazoa; phylum Chordata; class Mammalia; order Artiodactyla; family Ziphiidae; genus Mesoplodon; species Mesoplodon mirus. The sequence goes on along the minus strand of NW_028295808.1, from coordinate 442,048 downwards.
CATGCCCGATGTGGCCACTGCGAAAGCAAAACCTACTACAGGGCTCGACAAAGCGTCAGCATCGCAGTCAACGATTAAGGTGGAGACAGCAGGGGTGGCAGGAGGCACCGCAGCGGGTGCTTTGAGCTCGGCAGTGATCAAGTCTCCTGCCGCTGAAGAGCGGAGCACGGCCATAGCAGCCACAGCCAGCGACGGGCCCGGAGGAAGCAAAACCAACAGAGCCACTGGGGACACTGCCACAACATCCCTGAGGAGCGGGAAAACGGCCTTGGCAGGTGCTGAGAACAATTCAGAGTATGCTTCCAGCACGTCCACCAGCCTCTCCCCAGGGGCCGGCATGACTGTGGTCGGAGCAGAACCTACCAGCAAGACTGTCAAAGCAAGAGCCGACAAGGACGATGAGGGGACCCTCGTCTCAAGCTTGCCACAGGAAGGCAAAGTGAGCGAACAGGATGGCAGCTCACAGAGAGTGTCCCAGGCCCGCAAGGGAAGAAGGGAGAGGAGGGAGCACTGGGGAGAGGACAGAGCTCTGACGAGCCCCAAGCTCTGCAGTTCCGTGGAAAGCCACCACAAGGCAGCGGGGAGCAAGACAATCCCCAAAGCAGCTGGCCCGTGCTCAGGCGGCCGCAGAGCCACTAGAGAGGACCAAAAGGCCAAAGGCCACGGCAGCCCGGGGGGCAGCGAGCAGGGCGCTGCTCCCAAAGGCATCAGCCGTGCTCCTATCACCAGTGAGTCCAAGACCTCGCACAAATCGGGCAGGAGCTTATCTCCAGCGCGTTCAGGTCCCACCACCAACATACTCAGCAGGATCAGCTCTTTCTTCAGGAATGTGAGAGCCAGACTTACAAAAAAGACAGTGGCCTCATCACGAAATAAACATGGGAGCATCCTGGCGGAGCCAGTGGAAGGGACCCGAGTGGAGGCCATGACAGAGACAGCAGAGAGTGGCCAGGGCCTGGAAATCACCGGTGTGACATCTGAGACCATGGAGCCAGTGACCGTTGAAGCCCATCAATAGGACCTAGAGCTGGGAGCTGCAAAGGGGACCAGGGCTCTGGGAAATACCCCTGGAGAGCCCATTTCAGCTTCCTTACTGCAATTTAAATAAAAAAACATACAGTCTGAGAACGCATGCAGTGTTTTGTCTGAATTTCTAGGTCCCGAAGCCCAGCCGTAGCCTCACAGTGGATTCTGTGATGTCAGCTGTGCCACAGTCTGAGACCCAGTGTCCAGGCAAGGGCAGCCCCGCCTCACACGCATGCTCAGCGCCAACAGCACTGCTCCATCTGGCTTCCACTCCTTTCTGGCTTTGCCCCCCAGGGCCATGGCTCAAAGTCAGACTATGGTCTGGGAAGCTCTCCTTCACTATCCCGCTATTCTTATTATTATTTTTTTTTTTTTGCGGTACGCGGGCCACTCACTGTTGTGGCCTCTCCCGTCACGGAGCACAGGCTCCGGACGCGCAGGCCCAGCGGCCATGGCTCACGGGCCCAGCCGCTCCGCGGCGTGTGGGATCTTCCAGTACCGGGGCACGAACTCATGTTCCCTGCATCCTCAGGTGGACTCTCAACCACTGCGCCAGCAGGGAATCCACCCCCTATTCTTTTAATAAACACTTATTCCCACTGAAGGTCTGTGAACAGAGCCAGAACAGGACTCATGTCCCCTCGGGCTATTCAGTGGACAGAAATAAGGGCGGCAGTATTAGCTAGCAATCAGAACAGCAAGCACTCTCATCTAGACTTAGCCGTTCCCTGCCCAGGTATATACCCTGGAGAAACACACATGGTCTAAGAAACAACTCTGAGAATGTTTAGAGCAAAAATAACTTAACAGCACAACACGGGCAACAGCCCAAATTTCCATCAGCAGAATTCATACAGCAGGATAGGATGAGATTGGCATATTCAATAGTGAAAAATAAATGAGCTACACACATTAGCATAGATCAACTTCTCATGGTTTTTAAAAACATCAAAAGAATGGGATACAGTTCCACTCATGGAACCATTCTGAAACAAGCTCAAACAACGGATTGCATAGGGTCCATGTTTAAAAAAACGGTAGCTAAACCTGAGGGAAGAGTAAACACAAAATGGAGGACAGTTTACTCTAGGGTGGAAAGGCTAGCTCAAGGAGGTTGACACAAGGCTGTTAGTGCTGCTGGGAATTGTTCTGTCTCTGAAGCAAGATGGTAGGTACACAGGTGTTGTAGTTTTCACATTTTACTAACTCTGAAATCAGGATGGTCCTACAATCACCGTGGCAGTTGTGATGAAGTTATTGGCCAATGCCTTTCTCTTTTAATCATTGTATTTATGCACAAAAATGATGTCAGAAAGGCTTGGCATCTTTAAAGGACATTTATTTAAGGTAAAGTACAAGAACACTTGTTTGGTTATTAGGAAAAGAAGGAACGATATGCCCATTTTACAGATGAGAACACTGAGGCTCAGAGAAGGTAACCTGCTGCAGTCGCACAATGGGATCTTTGCAGAACAGTGATCCACCAGCCCACTTCTCTATGCAAAGCCCTGTCTGTAGTATGCGAAGGAAGCAAGCAAACAAGCCTGAGCTAGGACCAGCACAAGAACCCGCGGCACCACCATCCTTACCATCATGTTCCAACACTACAGAGATGAGCATCAATTTTACTAGATTGAGGGGAGGGAGGGGTGGGGGCCGGGAGCCGGTTTTCGAACTTCAGTGAGCTCACAGCTCTTAGCTGGCCTTATCTCGAGAGCATCCAGTCCACCCTTGAGCTGTGTCTGGCTCCCAGGCTTCTACCTCTAGCCTCTGGCATGACCCGGGCTGCGGCCAGAAACAGGCTCCCACCAGGAATTCCAGCGTTCACTCCTGGAACGTCCAGCATCCAGTCCTCCTCCAGCCACTAATTCAACTTTTGAATGCCCTGCTCACAAGGGTTTCTCCACACCAAATCTGCAGGAACTTTTTTCTTCTGGGGCTCCAAAACCAAATCCTTAAACCTCACATGAGGGAGAGTATTTGTTCGGTCAGAGCATCCTTGTTGATTGGACCTCCAGTTTGTGACTTCCACAGACCTCATCACGGGAGGCTGGGGAGAGGTCTCTTCTGTTGGTGGACGGAATGGTGGGCACTTGGTGGGGAGCACTGATGAGAAAGGGAGCCAGCCCAAGACCTACACATATGCACTGTTTCCCCTGGCCAAACAAGGTTCCTGACCCCAGAATTAACCCAGAGTTTCCCAGAAGACTAGGAGCTGCACGGAGCCGCAATTAATGCTTTACTCTCCACCAGCTTTTCCTTGGACCCAAGGAGGAGAAATTACAAAAAGATCACATCACACTCCTTTGATCTGATGATTTCCACACAGGCAAGTGCAGGGAAACACTAGTCTGAAGGAAGAAAATGCATTAAAAACACGTGCACAGGGACTTCCCTGGTGGCGCAGTGGTTAAGGATCCGCCTGCCGATGCAGAGGACCCAGGTTCGAGCCCTGGTCCAGGAAGATCCCACATGCCACGGAGCAACTAAGCCCGTGCGCCACAACTACTGAGCCTGTGCTCTAGAGCCCGCGAGCCACAACTACCGAAGCCCGCACGCCTAGAGCCCGTGCTCCCCAACAAGAGAAGCCAAAAATAAATAATAAAATAAATTTATGGGGAAAACAACACGTGCATAGCCCTTAGCTGTTTATAAAGTTCTTGAATGTGTGTGCCCCCTTCCGATTCTCACGTCTTTCCACTTTGCGGATAAGCAAGCGGAAGTTCAGAGCATTTGAAGGACTTGCTCAAGGTTGCAGGTGATGGTGCAGAGAGGGAGCTACCTCGGTGCAACAACTTTCAGACAGTGTGCCACCCCGGTCCCGCACAGAGGTACACAGATGGTGGAGGAGACAGGACAGCACGAGTCATGATCACAACTCTGAGTGACAAATACAATGAGAGACGTGTGTTTGGGGACTGGATCTATTCAGAGGAGGTGGTCTGGGGCATGGGAAGGAGTTCTGCGTTACGGAAGGCTTCACAGGGGAACTGGCACTCAACATCGTCCACGTTTACCGAGATTTTATGAAAGGACAGAGTAAGGACCGCCACTGCCAACTCTGCCCTATTCGATACAATTAAACCATGAGCTTAAATGGTTCAAATTGATCCCATCGTCTTACATTGCTATAGATTTCATCCAGTAGCTGAATTTGGGGGAGGAAAAGAAAAAGGACCCACACAAAACTTTCCCACTTGAAGACATTTTTATTTTGGTAATGCACGTTAGTCCCTGGCAGGATGGGCCTGTCCTCCGTGGGGGCAATGGGGTGTTTGGGAGAGGATGGGGGCCCTGCCCTGAGGGGGCAGCTGGGGGATGAGGCAAAGGGCTCTGTGACAGTGATAGGTCACAAAGGGCTTTGTGACACTGATAGGTCACAAAGGGCATCAGAGGATAAATAGGCTGTGCCAGGGGGTTAGGCTGACAAAGTGGTTACTTCTCTCACTAGGACGGAAGTTCACCACAGCCTCTTGGGGAGATAAAAACCCAGAAGCAGAAGTGAGGTGAGGCGGAGGGGGAGCCTACCGTTCCTCTCGACACACTTGAAGAGATTCAGCCGGGGCTCCAGGCGCCCTACAGCGTCCCAACTGTGATCATCTGTGCCCCTACACACACCCCTGCCTCTGGGAGACCCGGAGGCAAACGTGGGGGCCTGTGGGGCGGGCTTGGAAGACCTGCCACAGGGCCGCGTGTGTGACGCAGGAGCATCACAGCTCGCTCTTCTGCCAGTGAGGCCGAGGGAGGGAAGGGCCAGGGAGCCGCCTTAACCGCGCTGCCTGTCGTGATCAAAGACAGCCATGAGTGGGGACTCTCTGCTCCCGTATCACACGGCCCGGAGCAGCACCTGGGTGGACCTGTTCAACACCACCACGGGGAAGCTGCAGCAGCAACTGCACAAGGGCGAATACGACCGTTTCAAGTACGCGCCGATATTCGAGAGCGACTTCATCCAGGTCACGAAGAGGGGAGAAGCGATTGACGTGCACAACTGGGGCGGCCTGGTGACCATGGGCATCACATCCACCAGCCCCGTCCTCCCGCTCCCAGACATCATGCTGATGGCCCAACGGGCCACCGGCTGTGAAAAGCACGCCGAGCGCAGCCAGGCCACCAAGGGCAAGAGCCACAAGGCTGCAAAGACCTTAGAGCTCACCAGGCTCCTTCCCTTGGAGTTCGTGAGGATCTCCACTCACAATCGTGAGAAACAACAGCTGCGCGTGAAGCTTGCCACTGGCCGCTGCTTCTACCTGCAGCTGTGTCCCCCTCTGGATGCACGGGAAGACCTCTTCGCCGAGTGGGAACAGCTGATTTACCTCCTGCGACCACCAGTGGACAGTGAAAGCAACACCTATGCCGTTCCCGTCTGGGACATGCCCTGCATGCCTGTGTTCGAGGAGGAGCAGGACGGGAGGAGCCCGGCCGTGGAGGATTTCCAAGGAAAGGGGCATCAGGACCAGGTGAACGTCAGCAGCCTGCACACGTGCCCTGAGGTGGCCGGGGCCACGCCTGCAGCTTTTGCTGGGGGGCACGGAATCCAACTGGACTCCCACAAGCCCGATACCATGCCCGATGTGGCCACTGCAAAAGCAAAACCTACTACAGGGCTCGACAAAGCGTCAGCATCGCAGTCAACGAGAAATGTGGAGACAGCAGGGGTGGCAGGAGGCACCGCAGCGGGTGCTTTGAGCACGGCAGTGATCAAGTCTCCTGCCGCTGAAGAGCGGAGCACGGCCATAGCAGCCACAGCCAGCGACGGGCCCAGAGGAAGCAAAACCAACAGAGCCACTGGGGACACTGCCACAACATCCCTGAGGAGCGGGAAAACGGCCTTGGCAGGTGCTGAGAACAATTCAGAGTATGCTTCCAGCACGTCCACCAGCCTCTCCCCAGGGGCCGGCATGACTGTGGTCGGAGCAGAACCTACCAGCAAGACTGTCAAAGCAAGAGCCGACAAGGACGATGAGGGGACCCTCGTCTCAAGCTTGCCACAGGAAGGCAAAGTGAGCGAACAGGATGGCAGCTCACAGAGAGTGTCCCAGGCCCGCAAGGGAAGAAGGGAGAGGAGGGAGCACTGGGGAGAGGACAGAGCTCTGACGAGCCCCAAGCTCTGCAGTTCCGTGGAAAGCCACCACAAGGCAGCGGGGAGCAAGACAATCCCCAAAGCAGCTGGCCCGTGCTCAGGCGGCCGCAGAGCCACTAGAGAGGACCAAAAGGCCAAAGGCCACGGCAGCCCGGGGGGCAGCGAGCAGGGCGCTGCTCCCAAAGGCATCAGCCGTGCTCCTATCACCAGTGAGTCCAAGACCTCGCACAAATCGGGCAGGAGCTTATCTCCAGCGCGTTCAGGTCCCACCACCAACATACTCAGCAGGATCAGCTCTTTCTTCAGGAATGTGAGAGCCAGACTTACAAAAAAGACAGTGGCCTCATCACGAAATAAACATGGGAGCATCCTGGCGGAGCCAGTGGAAGGGACCCGAGTGGAGGCCATGACAGAGACAGCAGAGAGTGGCCAGGGCCTGGAAATCACCGGTGTGACATCTGAGACCATGGAGCCAGTGACCGTTGAAGCCCATCAATAGGACCTAGAGCTGGGAGCTGCAAAGGGGACCAGGGCTCTGGGAAATACCCCTGGAGAGCCCATTTCAGCTTCCTTACTGCAATTTAAATAAAAAAACATACAGTCTGAGAACGCATGCAGTGTTTTGTCTGAATTTCTAGGTCCCGAAGCCCAGCCGTAGCCTCACAGTGGATTCTGTGATGTCAGCTGTGCCACAGTCTGAGACCCAGTGTCCAGGCAAGGGCAGCCCCGCCTCACACGCATGCTCAGCGCCAACAGCACTGCTCCATCTGGCTTCCACTCCTTTCTGGCTTTGCCCCCCAGGGCCATGGCTCAAAGTCAGACTATGGTCTGGGAAGCTCTCCTTCACTATCCCGCTATTCTTATTATTATTTTTTTTTTTTTGCGGTACGCGGGCCACTCACTGTTGTGGCCTCTCCCGTCACGGAGCACAGGCTCCGGACGCGCAGGCCCAGCGGCCATGGCTCACGGGCCCAGCCGCTCCGCGGCGTGTGGGATCTTCCAGTACCGGGGCACGAACTCATGTTCCCTGCATCCTCAGGTGGACTCTCAACCACTGCGCCAGCAGGGAATCCACCCCCTATTCTTTTAATAAACACTTATTCCCACTGAAGGTCTGTGAACAGAGCCAGAACAGGACTCATGTCCCCTCGGGCTATTCAGTGGACAGAAATAAGGGCGGCAGTATTAGCTAGCAATCAGAACAGCAAGCACTCTCATCTAGACTTAGCCGTTCCCTGCCCAGGTATATACCCTGGAGAAACACACATGGTCTAAGAAACAACTCTGAGAATGTTTAGAGCAAAAATAACTTAACAGCACAACACGGGCAACAGCCCAAATTTCCATCAGCAGAATTCATACAGCAGGATAGGATGAGATTGGCATATTCAATAGTGAAAAATAAATGAGCTACACACATTAGCATAGATCAACTTCTCATGGTTTTTAAAAACATCAAAAGAATGGGATACAGTTCCACTCATGGAACCATTCTGAAACAAGCTCAAACAACGGATTGCATAGGGTCCATGTTTAAAAAAACGGTAGCTAAACCTGAGGGAAGAGTCAACACAAAATGGAGGACAGTTTTCTCTAGGGTGGAAAGGCTAGCTCAAGGAGGTTGACACAAGGCTGTTAGTGCTGCTGGGAATTGTTCTGTCTCTGAAGCAAGATGGTAGGTACACAGGTGTTGTAGTTTTCACATTTTACTAACTCTGAAATCAGGATGGTCCTACAATCACCGTGGCAGTTGTGATGAAGTTATTGGCCAATGCCTTTCTCTTTTAATCATTGTATTTATGCACAAAAATGATGTCAGAAAGGCTTGGCATCTTTAAAGGACATTTATTTAAGGTAAAGTACAAGAACACTTGTTTGGTTATTAGGAAAAGAAGGAACGATATGCCTGTTTTACAGATGAGAACACTGAGGCTCAGAGAAGGTAACCTGCTGCAGTCGCACAATGGGATCTTTGCAGAACAGTGATCCACCAGCCCACTTCTCTATGCAAAGCCCTGTCTGTAGTATGCGAAGGAAGCAAGCAAACAAGCCTGAGCTAGGACCAGCACAAGAACCCGCGGCACCACCATCCTTACCATCATGTTCCAACACTACAGAGATGAGCATCAATTTTACTAGATTGAGGGGAGGGAGGGGTGGGGGCCGGGAGCCGGTTTTCGAACTTCAGTGAGCTCACAGCTCTTAGCTGGCCTTATCTCGAGAGCATCCAGTCCACCCTTGAGCTGTGTCTGGCTCCCAGGCTTCTACCTCTAGCCTCTGGCATGACCCGGGCTGCGGCCAGAAACAGGCTCCCACCAGGAATTCCAGCGTTCACTCCTGGAACGTCCAGCATCCAGTCCTCCTCCAGCCACTAATTCAACTTTTGAATGCCCTGCTCACAAGGGTTTCTCCACACCAAATCTGCAGGAACTTTTTTCTTCTGGGGCTCCAAAACCAAATCCTTAAACCTCACATGAGGGAGAGTATTTGTTCGGTCAGAGCATCCTTGTTGATTGGACCTCCAGTTTGTGACTTCCACAGACCTCATCACGGGAGGCTGGGGAGAGGTCTCTTCTGTTGGTGGACGGAATGGTGGGCACTTGGTGGGGAGCACTGATGAGAAAGTGAGCCAGCCCAAGACCTACACATATGCACTGTTTCCCCTGGCCAAACAAGGTTCCTGACCCCAGAATTAACCCAGAGTTTCCCAGAAGACTAGGAGCTGCAGGGAGCCGCAATTAATGCTTTACTCTCCACCAGCTTTTCCTTGGACCCAAGGAGGAGAAATTACAAAAAGATCACATCACACTCCTTTGATCTGATGATTTCCACACAGGCAAGTGCAGGGAAACACTAGTCTGAAGGAAGAAAATGCATTAAAAACACGTGCACAGGGACTTCCCTGGTGGCGCAGTGGTTAAGGATCCGCCTGCCGACGCAGGGGACCCAGGTTCGAGCCCTGGTCCAGGAAGATCCCACATGCCACGGAGCAACTAAGCCCGTGCGCCACAACTACTGAGCCTGTGCTCTAGAGCCCGCGAGCCACAACTACCGAAGCCCGCACGCCTAGAGCCCGTGCTCCCCAACAAGAGAAGCCAACAATAAATAATAAAATAAATTTACGGGAAAAACAACACGTGCATAGCCCTTAGCTGTTTATAAAGTTCTTGAATGTGTGTGCCCCCTTCCGATTCTCACGTCTTTCCACTTTGCGGATAAGCAAGCGGAAGTTCAGAGCATTTGAAGGACTTGCTCAAGGTGGCAGGTGATGGTGCAGAGAGGGAGCTACCTCGGTGCAACAACTTTCAGACAGTGTGCCACCCCGGTCCCGCACAGAGGTACACAGATGGTGAAGGAGACAGGACAGCACGAGTCATGATCACAACTCTGAGTGACAAATACAATGAGAGACGTGTGTTTGGGGACTGGATCTATTCAGAGGAGGGGGTCTGGGGCATGGGAAGGAGTTCTGGGTTAGGGAAGGCTAACGCAGAACTGGGTTAGCACTGCTATGGCCGTGCTCCGCTCTTCAGCGGCAGGAGACTTGATCACTGCCGTGCTCAAAGCACCCGCTGCGGTGCCTACTGCCACCCCTGCTGTCTCCACCTTAATCGTTGACTGCGATGCTGACGCTTTGTCGAGCCCTGTAGTAGGTTTTGCTTTCGCAGTGGCCACATCGGGCATGGTATCAGGCTTGTGGGAGTCCAGTTGGATTCCGTGCCCCCCAGCAAAAGCTGCAGGCGTGCTGGCACTCACCATCGTCCACGTTTACTGAGATTTTATGAAAGGACAGAGTAAGGACCGCCACTGCCAACTCTGCCCTATTCGATACAATTAAACCATGAGCTTAAATGGTTCAAATTGATCCCATCATCTTACATTGCTATAGATTTCATCCAGTAGCTGAATTTGGGGGAGGAAAAGAAAAAGGACCCACACAAAACTTTCCCACTTGAAGACATTTTTATTTTGGTAACGCACCTGAGTCCCTGGCAGGATGGGCCTATCCTCCGTGGGGGCAATGGGGTGTTTGGGAGAGGATGGGGGCCCTGCCCTGAGGGGGCAGCTGGGGGATGAGGCAAAGGGCTCTGTGACAGTGATAGGTCACAAAGGGCTTTGTGACACTGATAGGTCACAAAGGGCATCAGAGGATAAATAGGCTGTGCCAGGGGTTTAGGCTGACAAAGTGGTTACTTCTCTCACTAGGACGGAAGTTCACCACAGCCTCTTGGGGAGATAAAAACCCAGAAGCAGAAGTGAGGTGAGGCGGAGGGGGAGCCTACCGTACCTCTCGACACACTTGAAGAGATTCAGCCTGGGCTCCAGGCGCCCTACAGCGTCACAACTGTGATTATCTGTGCCCCTACACACACCCCTGCCTCTGGGAGACCCGGAGGCAAACGTGGGGGCCTGTGGGGCGGGCTTGGAAGACCTGCCACAGGGCCGCGTGTGTGACGCAGGAGCATCGCAGCTCGCTCTTCTGCCAGTGAGGCCGAGGGAGGGAAGGGCCAGGGAGCCGCCTTAACCGCGCTGCCTGTCGTGATCAAAGACAGCCATGAGTGGGTACTCTCTGCTCCCGTATCACACGGCCCGGAGCAGCACCTGGGTGGACCTGTTCAACACCACCACGGGGAAGCTGCAGCAGCAACTGCACAAGGGCGAATACGACCATTTCAAGTACGCGCCGATATTCGAGAGCGACTTCATCCAGGTCACGAAGAGGGGAGAAGCGATTGACGTGCACAACTGGGGCGGCCTGGTGACCATGGGCATCACATCCACCAGCCCCGTCCTCCCGCTCCCAGACATCATGCTGCTGGCCCAACGGGCCACCGGCTGTGAACAGCACGCCGAGCGCAGCCAGGCCACCAAGGGCAAGAGCCACAAGGCTGCAAAGACCTTAGAGCTCACCAGGCTCCTTCCCTTGGAGTTCGTGAGGATCTCCACTCACAATCGTGAGAAACAACAGCTGCGCGTGAAGCTTGCCACTGGCCGCTGCTTCTACCTGCAGCTGTGTCCCCCTCTGGATGCACGGGAAGACCTCTTCGCCGAGTGGGAACAGCTGATTTACCTCCTGCGACCACCAGTGGACAGTGAAAGCAACACCTATGCCGTTCCCGTCTGGGACATGCCCTGCATGCCTGTGTTCGAGGAGGAGCAGGACGGGAGGAGCCCGGCCGTGGAGGATTTCCAAGGAAAGGGGCATCAGGACCAGGTGAACGTCAGCAGCCTGCACACGTGCCCTGAGGTGGCCGGGGCCACGCCTGCAGCTTTTGCTGGGGGGCACGGAATCCAACTGGACTCCCACAAGCCCGATACCATGCCCGATGTGGCCACTGCGAAAGCAAAACCTACTACAGGGCTCGACAAAGCGTCAGCATCGCAGTCAACGATTAAGGTGGAGACAGCAGGGGTGGCAGGAGGCACCGCAGCGGGTGCTTTGAGCACGGCAGTGATCAAGTCTCCTGCCGCTGAAGAGCGGAGCACGGCCATAGCAGCCACAGCCAGCGACGGGCCCGGAGGAAGCAAAACCAACAGAGCCACTGGGGACACTGCCACAACATCCCTGAGGAGCGGGAAAACGGCCTTGGCAGGTGCTGAGAACAATTCAGAGTATGCTTCCAGCACGTCCACCAGCCTCTCCCCAGGGGCCGGCATGACTGTGGTCGGAGCAGAACCTACCAGCAAGACTGTCAAAGCAAGAGCCGACAAGGACGATGAGGGCACCCTCGTCTCAAGCTTGCCACAGGAAGGCAAAGTGAGCGAACAGGATGGCAGCTCACAGAGAGTGTCCCAGGCCCGCAAGGGAAGAAGGGAGAGGAGGGAGCACTGGGGAGAGGACAGAGCTCTGACGAGCCCCAAGCTCTGCAGTTCCGTGGAAAGCCACCACAAGGCAGCGGGGAGCAAGACAATCCCCAAAGCAGCTGGCCCGTGCTCAGGCGGCCACAGAGCCACTAGAGAGGACCAAAAGGCCAAAGGCCACGGCAGCCCGGGGGGCAGCGAGCAGGGCGCTGCTCCCAAAGGCATCAGCCGTGCTCCTATCACCAGTGAGTCCAAGACCTCGCACAAATCGGGCAGGAGCTTATCTCCAGCGCGTTCAGGTCCCACCACCAACATACTCAGCAGGATCAGCTCTTTCTTCAGGAATGTGAGAGCCAGACTTACAAAAAAGACAGTGGCCTCATCACGAAATAAACATGGGAGCATCCTGGCGGAGCCAGTGGAAGGGACCCGAGTGGAGGCCATGACAGAGACAGCAGAGAGTGGCCAGGGCCTGGAAATCACCGGTGTGACATCTGAGACCATGGAGCCAGTGACCGTTGAAGCCCATCAATAGGACCTAGAGCTGGGAGCTGCAAAGGGGACCAGGGCTCTGGGAAATACCCCTGGAGAGCCCATTTCAGCTTCCTTACTGCAATTTAAATAAAAAAACATACAGTCTGAGAACGCATGCAGTGTTTTGTCTGAATTTCTAGGTCCCGAAGCCCAGCCGTAGCCTCACAGTGGATTCTGTGATGTCAGCTGTGCCACAGTCTGAGACCCAGTGTCCAGGCAAGGGCAGCCCCGCCTCACACGCATGCTCAGCGCCAACAGCACTGCTCCATCTGGCTTCCACTCCTTTCTGGCTTTGCCCCCCAGGGCCATGGCTCAAAGTCAGACTATGGTCTGGGAAGCTCTCCTTCACTATCCCGCTATTCATATTTATTTATTTTTTTTTTTGCGGTACGCGGGCCACTCACTGTTGTGGCCTCTCCCGTCACGGAGCACAGGCTCCGGACGCGCAGGCCCAGCGGCCATGGCTCACGGGCCCAGCCGCTCCGCGGCGTGTGGGATCTTCCAGTACCGGGGCACGAACTCATGTTCCCTGCATCCTCAGGTGGACTCTCAACCACTGCGCCAGCAGGGAATCCACCCCCTATTCTTTTAATAAACACTTATTCCCACTGAAGGTCTGTGAACAGAGCCAGAACAGGACTCATGTCCCCTCGGGCTATTCAGTGGACAGAAATAAGGGCGGCAGTATTAGCTAGCAATCAGAACAGCAAGCACTCTCATCTAGACTTAGCCGTTCCCTGCCCAGGTATATACCCTGGAGAAACACACATGGTCTAAGAAACAACTCTGAGAATGTTTAGAGCAAAAATAACTTAACAGCACAACACGGGCAACAGCCCAAATTTCCATCAGCAGAATTCATACAGCAGGATAGGATGAGATTGGCATATTCAATAGTGAAAAATAAATGAGCTACACACATTAGCATAGATCAACTTCTCATGGTTTTTAAAAACATCAAAAGAATGGGATACAGTTCCACTCATGGAACCATTCTGAAACAAGCTCAAACAACGGATTGCATAGGGTCCATGTTTAAAAAAACGGTAGCTAAACCTGAGGGAAGAGTAAACACAAAATGGAGGACAGTTTACTCTAGGGTGGAAAGGCTAGCTCAAGGAGGTTGACACAAGGCTGTTAGTGCTGCTGGGAATTGTTCTGTCTCGGAAGCAAGATGGTAGGTACACAGGTGTTGTAGTTTTCACATTTTACTAACTCTGAAATCAGGATGGTCCTACAATCACCGTGGCAGTTGTGATGAAGTTATTGGCCAATGCCTTTCTCTTTTAATCATTGTATTTATGCACAAAAATGATGTCAGAAAGGCTTGGCATCTTTAAAGGACATTTATTTAAGGTAAAGTACAAGAACACTTGTTTGGTTATTAGGAAAAGAAGGAACGATATGCCCATTTTACAGATGAGAACACTGAGGCTCAGAGAAGGTAACCTGCTGCAGTCGCACAATGGGATCTTTGCAGAACAGTGATCCACCAGCCCACTTCTCTATGCAAAGCCCTGTCTGTAGTATGCGAAGGAAGCAAGCAAACAAGCCTGAGCTAGGACCAGCACAAGAACCCGCGGCACCACCATCCTTACCATCATGTTCCAACACTACAGAGATGAGCATCAATTTTACTAGATTGAGGGGAGGGAGGGGTGGGGGCCGGGAGCCGGTTTTCGAACTTCAGTGAGCTCACAGCTCTTAGCTGGCCTTATCTCGAGAGCATCCAGTCCACCCTTGAGCTGTGTCTGGCTCCCAGGCTTCTACCTCTAGCCTCTGGCATGACCCGGGCTGCGGCCAGAAACAGGCTCCCACCAGGAATTCCAGCGTTCACTCCTGGAACGTCCAGCATCCAGTCCTCCTCCAGCCACTAATTCAACTTTTGAATGCCCTGCTCACAAGGGTTTCTCCACACCAAATCTGCAGGAACTTTTTTCTTCTGGGGCTCCAAAACCAAATCCTTAAACCTCACATGAGGGAGAGTATTTGTTCGGTCAGAGCATCCTTGTTGATTGGACCTCCAGTTTGTGACTTCCACAGACCTCATCACGGGAGGCTGGGGAGAGGTCTCTTCTGTTGGTGGACGGAATGGTGGGCACATGGTGGGGAGCACTGATGAGAAAGGGAGCCAGCCCAAGACCTACACATATGCACTGTTTCCCCTGGCCAAACAAGGTTCCTGACCCCAGAATTAACCCAGAGTTTCCCAGAAGACTAGGAGCTGCACGGAGCCGCAATTAATGCTTTACTCTCCACCAGCTTTTCCTTGGACCCAAGGAGGAGAAATTACAAAAAGATCACATCACAGTCCTTTGATCTGATGATTTCCACACAGGCAAGTGCAGGGAAACACTAGTCTGAAGGAAGAAAATGCATTAAAAACACGTGCACAGGGACTTCCCTGGTGGCGCAGTGGTTAAGGATCCGCCTGCCGACGCAGGGGACCCAGGTTCGAGCCCTGGTCCAGGAAGATCCCACATGCCACGGAGCAACTAAGCCCGTGCGCCACAACTACTGAGCCTGTGCTCTAGAGCCCGCGAGCCACAACTACCGAAGCCCGCACGCCTAGAGCCCGTGCTCCCCAACAAGAGAAGCCAACAATAAATAATAAAATAAATTTACGGGAAAAACAACACGTGCATAGCCCTTAGCTGTTTATAAAGTTCTTGAATGTGTGTGCCCCCTTCCGATTCTCACGTCTTTCCACTTTGCGGATAAGCAAGCGGAAGTTCAGAGCATTTGAAGGACTTGCTCAAGGTGGCAGGTGATGGTGCAGAGAGGGAGCTACCTCGGTGCAACAACTTTCAGACAGTGTGCCACCCCGGTCCCGCACAGAGGTACACAGATGGTGAAGGAGACAGGACAGCACGAGTCATGATCACAACTCTGAGTGACAAATACAATGAGAGACGTGTGTTTGGGGACTGGATCTATTCAGAGGAGGGGGTCTGGGGCATGGGAAGGAGTTCTGGGTTAGGGAAGGCTAACGCAGAACTGGGTTAGCACTGCTATGGCCGTGCTCCGCTCTTCAGCGGCAGGAGACTTGATCACTGCCGTGCTCAAAGCACCCGCTGCGGTGCCTACTGCCACCCCTGCTGTCTCCACCTTAATCGTTGACTGCGATGCTGACGCTTTGTCGAGCCCTGTAGTAGGTTTTGCTTTCGCAGTGGCCACATCGGGCATGGTATCAGGCTTGTGGGAGTCCAGTTGGATTCCGTGCCCCCCAGCAAAAGCTGCAGGCGTGCTGGCACTCACCATCGTCCACGTTTACTGAGATTTTATGAAAGGACAGAGTAAGGACCGCCACTGCCAACTCTGCCCTATTCGATACAATTAAACCATGAGCTTAAATGGTTCAAATTGATCCCATCATCTTACATTGCTATAGATTTCATCCAGTAGCTGAATTTGGGGGAGGAAAAGAAAAAGGACCCACACAAAACTTTCCCACTTGAAGACATTTTTATTTTGGTAACGCACCTGAGTCCCTGGCAGGATGGGCCTATCCTCCGTGGGGGCAATGGGGTGTTTGGGAGAGGATGGGGGCCCTGCCCTGAGGGGGCAGCTGGGGGATGAGGCAAAGGGCTCTGTGACAGTGATAGGTCACAAAGGGCTTTGTGACACTGATAGGTCACAAAGGGCATCAGAGGATAAATAGGCTGTGCCAGGGGGTTAGGCTGACAAAGTGGTTACTTCTCTCACTAGGACGGAAGTTCACCACAGCCTCTTGGGGAGATAAAAACCCAGAAGCAGAAGTGAGGTGAGGCGGAGGGGGAGCCTACCGTACCTCTCGACACACTTGAAGAGATTCAGCCTGGGCTCCAGGCGCCCTACAGCGTCACAACTGTGATTATCTGTGCCCCTACACACACCCCTGCCTCTGGGAGACCCGGAGGCAAACGTGGGGGCCTGTGGGGCGGGCTTGGAAGACCTGCCACAGGGCCGCGTGTGTGACGCAGGAGCATCGCAGCTCGCTCTTCTGCCAGTGAGGCCGAGGGAGGGAAGGGCCAGGGAGCCGCCTTAACCGCGCTGCCTGTCGTGATCAAAGACAGCCATGAGTGGGGACTCTCTGCTCCCGTATCACACGGCCCGGAGCAGCACCTGGGTGGACCTGTTCAACACCACCACGGGGAAGCTGCAGCAGCAACTGCACAAGGGCGAATACGACCATTTCAAGTACGCGCCGATATTCGAGAGCGACTTCATCCAGGTCACGAAGAGGGGAGAAGCGATTGACGTGCACAACTGGGGCGGCCTGGTGACCATGGGCATCACATCCACCAGCCCCGTCCTCCCGCTCCCAGACATCATGCTGCTGGCCCAACGGGCCACCGGCTGTGAAAAGCACGCCGAGCGCAGCCAGGCCACCAAGGGCAAGAGCCACAAGGCTGCAAAGACCTTAGAGCTCACCAGGCTCCTTCCCTTGGAGTTCGTGAGGATCTCCACTCACAATCGTGAGAAACAACAGCTGCGCGTGAAGCTTGCCACTGGCCGCTGCTTCTACCTGCAGCTGTGTCCCCCTCTGGATGCACGGGAAGAACTCTTCGCCGAGTGGGAACAGCTGATTTACCTCCTGCGACCACCAGTGGACAGTGAAAGCAACACCTATGCCGTTCCCGTCTGGGACATGCCCTGCATGCCTGTGTTCGAGGAGGAGCAGGACGGGAGGAGCCCGGCCGTGGAGGATTTCCAAGGAAAGGGGCATCAGGACCAGGTGAACGTCAGCAGCCTGCACACGTGCCCTGAGGTGGCCGGGGCCACGCCTGCAGCTTTTGCTGGGGGGCACGGAATCCAACTGGACTCCCACAAGCCCGATACCATGCCCGATGTGGCCACTGCGAAAGCAAAACCTACTACAGGGCTCGACAAAGCGTCAGCATCGCAGTCAACGATTAAGGTGGAGACAGCAGGGGTGGCAGGAGGCACCGCAGCGGGTGCTTTGAGCACGGCAGTGATCAAGTCTCCTGCCGCTGAAGAGCGGAGCACGGCCATAGCAGCCACAGCCAGCGACGGGCCCGGAGGAAGCAAAACCAACAGAGCCACTGGGGACACTGCCACAACATCCCTGAGGAGCGGGAAAACGGCCTTGGCAGGTGCTGAGAACAATTCAGAGTATGCTTCCAGCACGTCCACCAGCCTCTCCCCAGGGGCCGGCATGACTGTGGTCGGAGCAGAACCTACCAGCAAGACTGTCAAAGCAAGAGCCGACAAGGACGATGAGGGCACCCTCGTCTCAAGCTTGCCACAGGAAGGCAAAGTGAGCGAACAGGATGGCAGCTCACAGAGAGTGTCCCAGGCCCGCAAGGGAAGAAGGGAGAGGAGGGAGCACTGGGGAGAGGACAGAGCTCTGACGAGCCCCAAGCTCTGCAGTTCCGTGGAAAGCCACCACAAGGCAGCGGGGAGCAAGACAATCCCCAAAGCAGCTGGCCCGTGCTCAGGCGGCCACAGAGCCACTAGAGAGGACCAAAAGGCCAAAGGCCACGGCAGCCCGGGGGGCAGCGAGCAGGGCGCTGCTCCCAAAGGCATCAGCCGTGCTCCTATCACCAGTGAGTCCAAGACCTCGCACAAATCGGGCAGGAGCTTATCTCCAGCGCGTTCAGGTCCCACCACCAACATACTCAGCAGGATCAGCTCTTTCTTCAGGAATGTGAGAGCCAGACTTACAAAAAAGACAGTGGCCTCATCACGAAATAAACATGGGAGCATCCTGGCGGAGCCAGTGGAAGGGACCCGAGTGGAGGCCATGACAGAGACAGCAGAGAGTGGCCAGGGCCTGGAAATCACCGGTGTGACATCTGAGACCATGGAGCCAGTGACCGTTGAAGCCCATCAATAGGACCTAGAGCTGGGAGCTGCAAAGGGGACCAGGGCTCTGGGAAATACCCCTGGAGAGCCCATTTCAGCTTCCTTACTGCAATTTAAATAAAAAAAAACATACAGTCTGAGAACGCATGCAGTGTTTTGTCTGAATTTCTAGGTCCCGAAGCCCAGCCGTAGCCTCACAGTGGATTCTGTGATGTCAGCTGTGCCACAGTCTGAGACCCAGTGTCCAGGCAAGGGCAGCCCCGCCTCACACGCATGCTCAGCGCCAACAGCACTGCTCCATCTGGCTTCCACTCCTTTCTGGCTTTGCCCCCCAGGGCCATGGCTCAAAGTCAGACTATGGTCTGGGAAGCTCTCCTTCACTATCCCGCTATTCATATTTATTTATTTTTTTTTTTGCGGTACGCGGGCCACTCACTGTTGTGGCCTCTCCCGTCATGGAGCACAGGCTCCGGACGCGCAGGCCCAGCGGCCATGGCTCACGGGCCCAGCCGCTCCGCGGCGTGTGGGATCTTCCAGTACCGGGGCACGAACTCATGTTCCCTGCATCCTCAGGTGGACTCTCAACCACTGCGCCAGCAGGGAATCCACCCCCTATTCTTTTAATAAACACTTATTCCCACTGAAGGTCTGTGAACAGAGCCAGAACAGGACTCATGTCCCCTCGGGCTATTCAGTGGACAGAAATAAGGGCGGCAGTATTAGCTAGCAATCAGAACAGCAAGCACTCTCATCTAGACTTAGCCGTTCCCTGCCCAGGTATATACCCTGGAGAAACACACATGGTCTAAGAAACAACTCTGAGAATGTTTAGAGCAAAAATAACTTAACAGCACAACACGGGCAACAGCCCAAATTTCCATCAGCAGAATTCATACAGCAGGATAGGATGAGATTGGCATATTCAATAGTGAAAAATAAATGAGCTACACACATTAGCATAGATCAACTTCTCATGGTTTTTAAAAACATCAAAAGAATGGGATACAGTTCCACTCATGGAACCATTCTGAAACAAGCTCAAACAACGGATTGCATAGGGTCCATGTTTAAAAAGACGGTAGCTAAACCTGAGGGAAGAGTAAACACAAAATGGAGGACA
Organism: Mesoplodon mirus; assembly: GCF_964341445.2. Taxonomy (NCBI): domain Eukaryota; kingdom Metazoa; phylum Chordata; class Mammalia; order Artiodactyla; family Ziphiidae; genus Mesoplodon; species Mesoplodon mirus. Next base: position 422,675 of record NW_028295808.1, on the reverse strand, counting down.
GTTTTCTCTAGGGTGGAAAGGCTAGCTCAAGGAGGTTGACACAAGGCTGTTAGTGCTGCTGGGAATTGTTCTGTCTCTGAAGCAAGATGGTAGGTACACAGGTGTTGTAGTTTTCACATTTTACTAACTCTGAAATCAGGATGGTCCTACAATCACCGTGGCAGTTGTGATGAAGTTATTGGCCAATGCCTTTCTCTTTTAATCACTTGTATTTATGCACAAAAATGATGTCAGAAAGGCTTGGCATCTTTAAAGGACATTTATTTAAGGTAAAGTACAAGAACACTTGTTTGGTTATTAGGAAAAGAAGGAACGATATGCCCATTTTACAGATGAGAACACTGAGGCTCAGAGAAGGTAACCTGCTGCAGTCGCACAATGGGATCTTTGCAGAACAGTGATCCACCAGCCCACTTCTCTATGCAAAGCCCTGTCTGTAGTATGCGAAGGAAGCAAGCAAACAAGCCTGAGCTAGGACCAGCACAAGAACCCGCGGCACCACCATCCTTACCATCATGTTCCAACACTACAGAGATGAGCATCAATTTTACTAGATTGAGGGGAGGGAGGGGTGGGGGCCGGGAGCCGGTTTTCGAACTTCAGTGAGCTCACAGCTCTTAGCTGGCCTTATCTCGAGAGCATCCAGTCCACCCTTGAGCTGTGTCTGGCTCCCAGGCTTCTACCTCTAGCCTGTGGCATGACCCGGGCTGCGGCCAGAAACAGGCTCCCACCTGGAATTCCAGCGTTCACTCCTGGAACGTCCAGCATCCAGTCCTCCTCCAGCCACTAATTCAACTTTTGAATGCCCTGCTCACAAGGGTTTCTCCACACCAAATCTGCAGGAACTTTTTTCTTCTGGGGCTCCAAAACCAAATCCTTAAACCTCACATGAGGGAGAGTATTTGTTCGGTCAGAGCATCCTTGTTGATTGGACCTCCAGTTTGTGACTTCCACAGACCTCATCACGGGAGGCTGGGGAGAGGTCTCTTCTGTTGGTGGACGGAATGGTGGGCACTTGGTGGGGAGCACTGATGAGAAAGGGAGCCAGCCCAAGACCTACACATATGCACTGTTTCCCCTGGCCAAACAAGGTTCCTGACCCCAGAATTAACCCAGAGTTTCCCAGAAGACTAGGAGCTGCAGGGAGCCGCAATTAATGCTTTACTCTCCACCAGCTTTTCCTTGGACCCAAGGAGGAGAAATTACAAAAAGATCACATCACACTCCTTTGATCTGATGATTTCCACACAGGCAAGTGCAGGGAAACACTAGTCTGAAGGAAGAAAATGCATTAAAAACACGTGCACAGGGACTTCCCTGGTGGCGCAGTGGTTAAGGATCCGCCTGCCGACGCAGGGGACCCAGGTTCGAGCCCTGGTCCAGGAAGATCCCACATGCCACGGAGCAACTAAGCCCGTGCGCCACAACTACTGAGCCTGTGCTCTAGAGCCCGCGAGCCACAACTACCGAAGCCCGCACGCCTAGAGCCCGTGCTCCCCAACAAGAGAAGCCAACAATAAAAAATAAAATAAATTTACGGGAAAAACAACACGTGCATAGCCCTTAGCTGTTTATAAAGTTCTTGAATGTGTGTGCCCCCTTCCGATTCTCACGTCTTTCCACTTTGCGGATAAGCAAGCGGAAGTTCAGAGCATTTGAAGGACTTGCTCAAGGTGGCAGGTGATGGTGCAGAGAGGGAGCTACCTCGGTGCAACAACTTTCAGACAGTGTGCCACCCCGGTCCCGCACAGAGGTACACAGATGGTGGAGGAGACAGGACAGCACGAGTCATGATCACAACTCTGAGTGACAAATACAATGAGAGACGTGTGTTTGGGGACTGGATCTATTCAGAGGAGGGGGTCTGGGGCATGGGAAGGAGTTCTGCGTTAGGGAAGGCTTCACAGGGGAACTGGCACTCACCATCGTCCACGTTTACCGAGATTTTATGAAAGGACAGAGTAAGGACCGCCACTGCCAACTCTGCCCTATTCGATACAATTAAACCATGAGCTTAAATGGTTCAAATTGATCCCATCGTCTTACATTGCTATAGATTTCATCCAGTAGCTGAATTTGGGGGAGGAAAAGAAAAAGGACCCACACAAAACTTTCCCACTTGAAGACATTTTTATTTTGGTAATGCACGTTAGTCCCTGGCAGGATGGGCCTGTCCTCCGTGGGGGCAATGGGGTGTTTGGGAGAGGATGGGGGCCCTGCCCTGAGGGGGCAGCTGGGGGATGAGGCAAAGGGCTCTGTGACAGTGATAGGTCACAAAGGGCTTTGTGACACTGATAGGTCACAAAGGGCATCAGAGGATAAATAGGCTGTGCCAGGGGGTTAGGCTGACAAAGTGGTTACTTCTCTCACTAGGACGGAAGTTCACCACAGCCTCTTGGGGAGATAAAAACCCAGAAGCAGAAGTGAGGTGAGGCGGAGGGGGAGCCTACCGTACCTCTCGACACACTTGAAGAGATTCAGCCGGGGCTCCAGGCGCCCTACAGCGTCCCAACTGTGATCATCTGTGCCCCTACACACACCCCTGCCTCTGGGAGACCCGGAGGCAAACGTGGGGGCCTGTGGGGCGGGCTTGGAAGACCTGCCACAGGGCCGCGTGTGTGACGCAGGAGCATCACAGCTCGCTCTTCTGCCAGTGAGGCCGAGGGAGGGAAGGGCCAGGGAGCCGCCTTAACCGCGCTGTCTGTCGTGATCAAAGACAGCCATGAGTGGGGACTCTCTGCTCCCGTATCACACGGCCCGGAGCAGCACCTGGGTGGACCTGTTCAACACCACCACGGGGAAGCTGCAGCAGCAACTGCACAAGGGCGAATACGACCATTTCAAGTACGCGCCGATATTCGAGAGCGACTTCATCCAGGTCACGAAGAGGGGAGAAGCGATTGACGTGCACAACTGGGGCGGCCTGGTGACCATGGGCATCACATCCACCAGCCCCGTCCTCCCGCTCCCAGACATCATGCTGCTGGCCCAACGGGCCACCGGCTGTGAACAGCACGCCGAGCGCAGCCAGGCCACCAAGGGCAAGAGCCACAAGGCTGCAAAGACCTTAGAGCTCACCAGGCTCCTTCCCTTGGGGTTCGTGAGGATCTCCACTCACAATCGTGAGAAACAACAGCTGCGCGTGAAGCTTGCCACTGGCCGCTGCTTCTACCTGCAGCTGTGTCCCCCTCTGGACGCGCGGGAAGACCTCTTCGCCGAGTGGGAACAGCTGATTTACCTCCTGCGACCACCAGTGGACAGTGAAAGCAACACCTATGCCGTTCCCGTCTGGGACATGCCCTGCATGCCTGTGTTCGAGGAGGAACAGGACGGGAGGAGCCCGGCCGTGGAGGATTTCCAAGGAAAGGGGCATCAGGACCAGGTGAACGTCAGCAGCCTGCACACGTGCCCTGAGGTGGCCGGGGCCACGCCTGCAGCTTTTGCTGGGGGGCACGGAATCCAACTGGACTCCCACAAGCCCGATACCATGCCCGATGTGGCCACTGCGAAAGCAAAACCTACTACAGGGCTCGACAAAGCGTCAGCATCGCAGTCAACGATTAAGGTGGAGACAGCAGGGGTGGCAGGAGGCACCGCAGCGGGTGCTTTGAGCTCGGCAGTGATCAAGTCTCCTGCCGCTGAAGAGCGGAGCACGGCCATAGCAGCCACAGCCAGCGACGGGCCCGGAGGAAGCAAAACCAACAGAGCCACTGGGGACACTGCCACAACATCCCTGAGGAGCGGGAAAACGGCCTTGGCAGGTGCTGAGAACAATTCAGAGTATGCTTCCAGCACGTCCACCAGCCTCTCCCCAGGGGCCGGCATGACTGTGGTCGGAGCAGAACCTACCAGCAAGACTGTCAAAGCAAGAGCCGACAAGGACGATGAGGGGACCCTCGTCTCAAGCTTGCCACAGGAAGGCAAAGTGAGCGAACAGGATGGCAGCTCACAGAGAGTGTCCCAGGCCCGCAAGGGAAGAAGGGAGAGGAGGGAGCACTGGGGAGAGGACAGAGCTCTGACGAGCCCCAAGCTCTGCAGTTCCGTGGAAAGCCACCACAAGGCAGCGGGGAGCAAGACAATCCCCAAAGCAGCTGGCCCGTGCTCAGGCGGCCGCAGAGCCACTAGAGAGGACCAAAAGGCCAAAGGCCACGGCAGCCCGGGGGGCAGCGAGCAGGGCGCTGCTCCCAAAGGCATCAGCCGTGCTCCTATCACCAGTGAGTCCAAGACCTCGCACAAATCGGGCAGGAGCTTATCTCCAGCGCGTTCAGGTCCCACCACCAACATACTCAGCAGGATCAGCTCTTTCTTCAGGAATGTGAGAGCCAGACTTACAAAAAAGACAGTGGCCTCATCACGAAATAAACATGGGAGCATCCTGGCGGAGCCAGTGGAAGGGACCCGAGTGGAGGCCATGACAGAGACAGCAGAGAGTGGCCAGGGCTTGGAAATCACCGGTGTGACATCTGAGACCATGGAGCCAGTGACCGTTGAAGCCCATCAATAGGACCTAGAGCTGGGAGCTGCAAAGGGGACCAGGGCTCTGGGAAATACCCCTGGAGAGCCCATTTCAGCTTCCTTACTGCAATTTAAATAAAAAAACATACAGTCTGAGAACGCATGCAGTGTTTTGTCTGAATTTCTAGGTCCCGAAGCCCAGCCGTAGCCTCACAGTGGATTCTGTGATGTCAGCTGTGCCACAGTCTGAGACCCAGTGTCCAGGCAAGGGCAGCCCCGCCTCACACGCATGCTCAGCGCCAACAGCACTGCTCCATCTGGCTTCCACTCCTTTCTGGCTTTGCCCCCCAGGGCCATGGCTCAAAGTCAGACTATGGTCTGGGAAGCTCTCCTTCACTATCCCGCTATTCATATTTATTTATTTTTTTTTTTGCGGTACGCGGGCCACTCACTGTTGTGGCCTCTCCCGTCACGGAGCACAGGCTCCGGACGCGCAGGCCCAGCGGCCATGGCTCACGGGCCCAGCCGCTCCGCGGCGTGTGGGATCTTCCAGTACCGGGGCACGAACTCATGTTCCCTGCATCCTCAGGTGGACTCTCAACCACTGCGCCAGCAGGGAATCCACCCCCTATTCTTTTAATAAACACTTATTCCCACTGAAGGTCTGTGAACAGAGCCAGAACAGGACTCATGTCCCCTCGGGCTATTCAGTGGACAGAAATAAGGGCGGCAGTATTAGCTAGCAATCAGAACAGCAAGCACTCTCATCTAGACTTAGCCGTTCCCTGCCCAGGTATATACCCTGGAGAAACACACATGGTCTAAGAAACAACTCTGAGAATGTTTAGAGCAAAAATAACTTAACAGCACAACACGGGCAACAGCCCAAATTTCCATCAGCAGAATTCATACAGCAGGATAGGATGAGATTGGCATATTCAATAGTGAAAAATAAATGAGCTACACACATTAGCATAGATCAACTTCTCATGGTTTTTAAAAACATCAAAAGAATGGGATACAGTTCCACTCATGGAACCATTCTGAAACAAGCTCAAACAACGGATTGCATAGGGTCCATGTTTAAAAAAACGGTAGCTAAACCTGAGGGAAGAGTAAACACAAAATGGAGGACAGTTTACTCTAGGGTGGAAAGGCTAGCTCAAGGAGGTTGACACAAGGCTGTTAGTGCTGCTGGGAATTGTTCTGTCTCGGAAGCAAGATGGTAGGTACACAGGTGTTGTAGTTTTCACATTTTACTAACTCTGAAATCAGGATGGTCCTACAATCACCGTGGCAGTTGTGATGAAGTTATTGGCCAATGCCTTTCTCTTTTAATCATTGTATTTATGCACAAAAATGATGTCAGAAAGGCTTGGCATCTTTAAAGGACATTTATTTAAGGTAAAGTACAAGAACACTTGTTTGGTTATTAGGAAAAGAAGGAACGATATGCCCATTTTACAGATGAGAACACTGAGGCTCAGAGAAGGTAACCTGCTGCAGTCGCACAATGGGATCTTTGCAGAACAGTGATCCACCAGCCCACTTCTCTATGCAAAGCCCTGTCTGTAGTATGCGAAGGAAGCAAGCAAACAAGCCTGAGCTAGGACCAGCACAAGAACCCGCGGCACCACCATCCTTACCATCATGTTCCAACACTACAGAGATGAGCATCAATTTTACTAGATTGAGGGGAGGGAGGGGTGGGGGCCGGGAGCCGGTTTTCGAACTTCAGTGAGCTCACAGCTCTTAGCTGGCCTTATCTCGAGAGCATCCAGTCCACCCTTGAGCTGTGTCTGGCTCCCAGGCTTCTACCTCTAGCCTCTGGCATGACCCGGGCTGCGGCCAGAAACAGGCTCCCACCAGGAATTCCAGCGTTCACTCCTGGAACGTCCAGCATCCAGTCCTCCTCCAGCCACTAATTCAACTTTTGAATGCCCTGCTCACAAGGGTTTCTCCACACCAAATCTGCAGGAACTTTTTTCTTCTGGGGCTCCAAAACCAAATCCTTAAACCTCACATGAGGGAGAGTATTTGTTCGGTCAGAGCATCCTTGTTGATTGGACCTCCAGTTTGTGACTTCCACAGACCTCATCACGGGAGGCTGGGGAGAGGTCTCTTCTGTTGGTGGACGGAATGGTGGGCACTTGGTGGGGAGCACTGATGAGAAAGGGAGCCAGCCCAAGACCTACACATATGCACTGTTTCCCCTGGCCAAACAAGGTTCCTGACCCCAGAATTAACTCAGAGTTTCCCAGAAGACTAGGAGCTGCACGGAGCCGCAATTAATGCTTTACTCTCCACCAGCTTTTCCTTGGACCCAAGGAGGAGAAATTACAAAAAGATCACATCACACTCCTTTGATCTGATGATTTCCACACAGGCAAGTGCAGGGAAACACTAGTCTGAAGGAAGAAAATGCATTAAAAACACGTGCACAGGGACTTCCCTGGTGGCGCAGTGGTTAAGGATCCGCCTGCCGACGCAGGGGACCCAGGTTCGAGCCCTGGTCCAGGAAGATCCCACATGCCACGGAGCAACTAAGCCCGTGCGCCACAACTACTGAGCCTGTGCTCTAGAGCCCGCGAGCCACAACTACCGAAGCCCGCACGCCTAGAGCCCGTGCTCCCCAACAAGAGAAGCCAACAATAAATAATAAAATAAATTTACGGGAAAAACAACACGTGCATAGCCCTTAGCTGTTTATAAAGTTCTTGAATGTGTGTGCCCCCTTCCGATTCTCACGTCTTTCCACTTTGCGGATAAGCAAGCGGAAGTTCAGAGCATTTGAAGGACTTGCTCAAGGTGGCAGGTGATGGTGCAGAGAGGGAGCTACCTCGGTGCAACAACTTTCAGACAGTGTGCCACCCCGGTCCCGCACACAGGTACACAGATGGTGGAGGAGACAGGACAGCACGAGTCATGATCACAACTCTGAGTGACAAATACAATGAGAGACGTGTGTTTGGGGACTGGATCTATTCAGAGGAGGGGGTCTGGGGCATGGGAAGGAGTTCTGGGTTAGGGAAGGCTTCACAGGGGAACTGGCACTCACCATCGTCCACGTTTACTGAGATTTCATGAAAGGACAGAGTAAGGACCGCCACTGCCAACTCTGCCCTATTCGATACAATTAAACCATGAGCTTAAATGGTTCAAATTGATCCCATCGTCTTACATTGCTATAGATTTCATCCAGTAGCTGAATTTGGGGGAGGAAAAGAAAAAGGACCCACACAAAACTTTCCCACTTGAAGACATTTTTATTTTGGTAACGCACCTGAGTCCCTGGCAGGATGGGCCTGTCCTCCGTGGGGGCAATGGGGTGTTTGGGAGAGGATGGGGGCCCTGCCCTGAGGGGGCAGCTGGGGGATGAGGCAAAGGGCTCTGTGACAGTGATAGGTCACAAAGGGCTTTGTGACACTGATAGGTCACAAAGGGCATCAGAGGATAAATAGGCTGTGCCAGGGGGTTAGGCTGACAAAGTGGTTACTTCTCTCACTAGGACGGAAGTTCACCACAGCCTCTTGGGGAGATAAAAACCCAGAAGCAGATGTGAGGTGAGGCGGAGGGGGAGCCTACCGTACCTCTCGACACACTTGAAGAGATTCAGCCTGGGCTCCAGGTGCCCTACAGCGTCCCAACTGTGATCATCTGTGCCCCTACACACACCCCTGCCTCTGGGAGACCCGGAGGCAAACGTGGGGGCCTGTGGGGCGGGCTTGGAAGACCTGCCACAGGGCCGCGTGTGTGACGCAGGAGCATCGCAGCTCGCTCTTCTGCCAGTGAGGCCGAGGGAGGGAAGGGCCAGGGAGCCGCCTTAACCACGCTGCCTGTCGTGATCAAAGACAGCCATGAGTGGGGACTCTCTGCTCCCGTATCACACGGCCCGGAGCAGCACCTGGGTGGACCTGTTCAACACCACCACGGGGAAGCTGCAGCAGCAACTGCACAAGGGCGAATACGACCATTTCAAGTACGCGCCGATATTCGAGAGCGACTTCATCCAGGTCACGAAGAGGGGAGAAGCGATTGACGTGCACAACTGGGGCGGCCTGGTGACCATGGGCATCACATCCACCAGCCCCGTCCTCCCGCTCCCAGACATCATGCTGCTGGCCCAACGGGCCACCGGCTGTGAAAAGCACGCCGAGCGCAGCCAGGCCACCAAGGGCAAGAGCCACAAGGCTGCAAAGACCTTAGAGCTCACCAGGCTCCTTCCCTTGGAGTTCGTGAGGATCTCCACTCACAATCGTGAGAAACAACAGCTGCGTGTGAAGCTTGCCACTGGCCGCTGCTTCTACCTGCAGCTGTGTCCCCCTCTGGATGCACGGGAAGACCTCTTCGCAGAGTGGGAACAGCTGATTTACCTCCTGCGACCACCAGTGGACAGTGAAAGCAACACCTATGCCGTTCCCGTCTGGGACATGCCCTGCATGCCTGTGTTCGAGGAGGAGCAGGACGGGAGGAGCCCGGCCGTGGAGGATTTCCAAGGAAAGGGGCATCAGGACCAGGTGAACGTCAGCAGCCTGCACACGTGCCCTGAGGTGGCCGGGGCCACGCCTGCAGCTTTTGCTGGGGGGCACGGAATCCAACTGGACTCCCACAAGCCCGATACCATGCCCGATGTGGCCACTGCGAAAGCAAAACCTACTACAGGGCTCGACAAAGCGTCAGCATCGCAGTCAACGACAAAGGTGGAGACAGCAGGGGTGGCAGGAGGCACCGCAGCGGGTGCTTTGAGCACGGCAGTGATCAAGTCTCCTGCCGCTGAAGAGCAGAGCACGGCCATAGCAGCCACAGCCAGCGACGGGCCCGGAGGAAGCAAAACCAACAGAGCCACTGGGGACACTGCCACAACATCCCTGAGGAGCGGGAAAACGGCCTTGGCAGGTGCTGAGAACAATTCAGAGTATGCTTCCAGCACGTCCACCAGCCTCTCCCCAGGGGCCGGCATGACTGTGGTCGGAGCAGAACCTACCAGCAAGACTGTCAAAGCAAGAGCCGACAAGGACGATGAGGGGACCCTCGTCTCAAGCTTGCCACAGGAAGGCAAAGTGAGCGAACAGGATGGCAGCTCACAGAGAGTGTCCCAGGCCCGCAAGGGAAGAAGGGAGAGGAGGGAGCACTGGGGAGAGGACAGAGCTCTGACGAGCCCCAAGCTCTGCAGTTCCGTGGAAAGCCACCACAAGGCAGCGGGGAGCAAGACAATCCCCAAAGCAGCTGGCCCGTGCTCAGGCGGCCGCAGAGCCACTAGAGAGGACCAAAAGGCCAAAGGCCACGGCAGCCCGGGGGGCAGCGAGCAGGGCGCTGCTCCCAAAGGCATCAGTCGTGCTCCTATCACCAGTGAGTCCAAGACCTCGCACAAATCGGGCAGGAGCTTATCTCCAGCGCGTTCAGGTCCCACCACCAACATACTCAGCAGGATCAGCTCTTTCTTCAGGAATGTGAGAGCCAGACTTACAAAAAAGACAGTGGCCTCATCACGAAATAAACATGGGAGCATCCTGGCGGAGCCAGTGGAAGGGACCCGAGTGGAGGCCATGACAGAGACAGCAGAGAGTGGCCAGGGCCTGGAAATCACCGGTGTGACATCTGAGACCATGGAGCCAGTGACCGTTGAAGCCCATCAATAGGACCTAGAGCTGGGAGCTGCAAAGGGGACCAGGGCTCTGGGAAATACCCCTGGAGAGCCCATTTCAGCTTCCTTACTGCAATTTAAATAAAAAAAAACATACAGTCTGAGAACGCATGCAGTGTTTTGTCTGAATTTCTAGGTCCCGAAGCCCAGCCGTAGCCTCACAGTGGATTCTGTGATGTCAGCTGTGCCACAGTCTGAGACCCAGTGTCCAGGCAAGGGCAGCCCCGCCTCACACGCATGCTCAGCGCCAACAGCACTGCTCCATCTGGCTTCCACTCCTTTCTGGCTTTGCCCCCCAGGGCCATGGCTCAAAGTCAGACTATGGTCTGGGAAGCTCTCCTTCACTATCCCGCTATTCTTTTTTTTTTTTTTTTTTTTTTTTTGCGGTACGCGGGCCACTCACTGTTGTGGCCTCTCCTGTCACGGAGCACAGGCTCCGGACACGCAGGCCCAGCGGCCATGGCTCACGGGCCCAGCCGCTCCGCGGCCTGTGGGATCTTCCAGGACCGGGGCACGAACTCATGTTCCCTGCATCCTCAGGTGGACTCTCAATGACTGCGCCACCAGGGAATGCCCACCCCTATTCTTTTAATAAACGCTTATTCCCCCTGAAGGTCTGTAAACAGAGCCAGAACAGGACTCATGTCCCCTCGGGCTATTCAGTGGACAGAAATAAGGGCGGCAGTATTAGCTAGCAATCAGAACAGCAAGCACTCTCATCTAGACTTAGCCGTTCCCTGCCCAGGTATATACCCTGGAGAAACACACATGGTCTAAGAAACAACTCTGAGAATGTTTAGAGCAAAAATAACTTAACAGCACAACACGGGCAACAGCCCAAATTTCCATCAGCAGAATTCATACAGCAGGATAGGATGAGATTGGCATATTCAATAGTGAAAAATAAATGAGCTACACACATTAGCATAGATCAACTTCTCATGGTTTTTAAAAACATCAAAAGAATGGGATACAGTTCCACTCATGGAACCATTCTGAAACAAGCTCAAACAACGGATTGCATAGGGTCCATGTTTAAAAAAACGGTAGCTAAACCTGAAGGAAGAGTAAACACAAAATGGAGGACAGTTTACTCTAGGGTGGAAAGGCTAGCTCAAGGAGGTTGACACAAGGCTGTTAGTGCTGCTGGGAATTGTTCTGTCTCGGAAGCAAGATGGTAGGTACACAGGTGTTGTAGTTTTCACATTTTACTAACTCTGAAATCAGGATGGTCCTACAATCACCGTGGCAGTTGTGATGAAGTTATTGGCCAATGCCTTTCTCTTTTAATCACTTGTATTTATGCACAAAAATGATGTCAGAAAGGCTTGGCATCTTTAAAGGACATTTATTTAAGGTAAAGTACAAGAACACTTGTTTGGTTATTAGGAAAAGAAGGAACGATATGCCCATTTTACAGATGAGAACACTGAGGCTCAGAGAAGGTAACCTGCTGCAGTCGCACAATGGGATCTTTGCAGAACAGTGATCCACCAGCCCACTTCTCTATGCAAAGCCCTGTCTGTAGTATGCGAAGGAAGCAAGCAAACAAGCCTGAGCTAGGACCAGCACAAGAACCCGCGGCACCACCATCCTTACCATCATGTTCCAACACTACAGAGATGAGCATCAATTTTACTAGATTGAGGGGAGGGAGGGGTGGGGGCCGGGAGCCGGTTTTCGAACTTCAGTGAGCTCACAGCTCTTAGCTGGCCTTATCTCGAGAGCATCCAGTCCACCCTTGAGCTGTGTCTGGCTCCCAGGCTTCTACCTCTAGCCTCTGGCATGACCCGGGCTGCGGCCAGAAACAGGCTCCCACCTGGAATTCCAGCATTCACTCCTGGAACGTCCAGCATCCAGTCCTCCTCCAGCCACTAATTCAACTTTTGAATGCCCTGCTCACAAGGGTTTCTCCACACCAAATCTGCAGGAACTTTTTTCTTCTGGGGCTCCAAAACCAAATCCTTAAACCTCACATGAGGGAGAGTATTTGTTCGGTCAGAGCATCCTTGTTGATTGGACCTCCAGTTTGTGACTTCCACAGACCTCATCACGGGAGGCTGGGGAGAGGTCTCTTCTGTTGGTGGACGGAATGGTGGGCACTTGGTGGGGAGCACTGATGAGAAAGGGAGCCAGCCCAAGACCTACACATATGCACTGTTTCCCCTGGCCAAACAAGGTTCCTGACCCCAGAATTAACCCAGAGTTTCCCAGAAGACTAGGAGCTGCACGGAGCCGCAATTAATGCTTTACTCTCCACCAGCTTTTCCTTGGACCCAAGGAGGAGAAATTACAAAAAGATCACATCACAGTCCTTTGATCTGATGATTTCCACACAGGCAAGTGCAGGGAAACACTAGTCTGAAGGAAGAAAATGCATTAAAAACACGTGCACAGGGACTTCCCTGGTGGCGCAGTGGTTAAGGATCCGCCTGCCGACGCAGGGGACCCAGGTTCGAGCCCTGGTCCAGGAAGATCCCACATGCCACGGAGCAACTAAGCCCGTGCGCCACAACTACTGAGCCTGTGCTCTAGAGCCCGCGAGCCACAACTACCGAAGCCCGCACGCCTAGAGCCCGTGCTCCCCAACAAGAGAAGCCAACAATAAATAATAAAATAAATTTACGGGAAAAACAACACGTGCATAGCCCTTAGCTGTTTATAAAGTTCTTGAATGTGTGTGCCCCCTTCCGATTCTCACGTCTTTCCACTTTGCGGATAAGCAAGCGGAAGTTCAGAGCATTTGAAGGACTTGCTCAAGGTGGCAGGTGATGGTGCAGAGAGGGAGCTACCTCGGTGCAACAACTTTCAGACAGTGTGCCACCCCGGTCCCGCACAGAGGTACACAGATGGTGGAGGAGACAGGACAGCACGAGTCATGATCACAACTCTGAGTGACAAATACAATGAGAGACGTGTGTTTGGGGACTGGATCTATTCAGAGGAGGGGGTCTGGGGCATGGGAAGGAGTTCTGGGTTAGGGAAGGCTTCACAGGGGAACTGGCACTCACCATCGTCCACGTTTACTGAGATTTTATGAAAGGACAGAGTAAGGACCGCCACTGCCAACTCTGCCCTATTCGATACAATTAAACCATGAGCTTAAATGGTTCAAATTGATCCCATCGTCTTACATTGCTATAGATTTCATCCAGTAGCTGAATTTGGGGGAGGAAAAGAAAAAGGACCCACACAAAACTTTCCCACTTGAAGACATTTTTATTTTGGTAACGCACCTGAGTCCCTGGCAGGATGGGCCTGTCCTCCGCGGGGGCAATGGGATGTTTGGGAGAGGATGGGGGCCCTGCCCTGAGGGGGCAGCTGGGGGATGAGGCAAAGGGCTCTGTGACAGTGATAGGTCACAAAGGGCTTTGTGACACTGATAGGTCACAAAGGGCATCAGAGGATAAATAGGCTGTGCCAGGGGGTTAGGCTGACAAAGTGGTTACTTCTCTCACTAGGACGGAAGTTCACCACAGCCTCTTGGGGAGATAAAAACCCAGAAGCAGAAGTGAGGTGAGGCGGAGGGGGAGCCTACCGTACCTCTCGACACACTTGAAGAGATTCAGCCTGGGCTCCAGGCGCCCTACAGCGTCCCAACTGTGATTATCTGTGCCCCTACACACACCCCTGCCTCTGGGAGACCCGGAGGCAAACGTGGGGGCCTGTGGGGCGGGCTTGGAAGACCTGCCACAGGGCCGCGTGTGTGACGCAGGAGCATCGCAGCTCGCTCTTCTGCCAGTGAGGCCGAGGGAGGGAAGGGCCAGGGAGCCGCCTTAACCGCGCTGCCTGTCGTGATCAAAGACAGCCATGAGTGGGGACTCTCTGCTCCCGTATCACACGGCCCGGAGCAGCACCTGGGTGGACCTGTTCAACACCACCACGGGGAAGCTGCAGCAGCAACTGCACAAGGGCGAATACGACCATTTCAAGTACGCGCCGATATTCGAGAGCGACTTCATCCAGGTCACGAAGAGGGGAGAAGCGATTGACGTGCACAACTGGGGCGGCCTGGTGACCATGGGCATCACATCCACCAGCCCCGTCCTCCCGCTCCCAGACATCATGCTGCTGGCCCAACGGGCCACCGGCTGTGAAAAGCACGCCGAGCGCAGCCAGGCCACCAAGGGCAAGAGCCACAAGGCTGCAAAGACCTTAGAGCTCACCAGGCTCCTTCCCTTGGAGTTCGTGAGGATCTCCACTCACAATCGTGAGAAACAACAGCTGCGCGTGAAGCTTGCCACTGGCCGCTGCTTCTACCTGCAGCTGTGTCCCCCTCTGGACGCGCGGGAAGACCTCTTCGCCGAGTGGGAACAGCTGATTTACCTCCTGCGACCACCAGTGGACAGTGAAAGCAACACCTATGCCGTTCCCGTCTGGGACATGCCCTGCATGCCTGTGTTTGAGGAGGAGCAGGACGGGAGGAGCCCGGCCGTGGAGGATTTCCAAGGAAAGGGGCATCAGGACCAGGTGAACGTCAGCAGCCTGCACACGTGCCCTGAGGTGGCCGGGGCCACGCCTGCAGCTTTTGCTGGGGGGCACGGAATCCAACTGGTCTCCCACAAGCCCGATACCATGCCCGATGTGGCCACTGCGAAAGCAAAACCTACTACAGGGCTCGACAAAGCGTCAGCATCGCAGTCAACGACAAAGGTGGAGACAGCAGGGGTGGCAGGAGGCACCGCAGCGGGTGCTTTGAGCACGGCAGTGATCAAGTCTCCTGCCGCTGAAGAGCAGAGCACGGCCATAGCAGCCACAGCCAGCGACGGGCCCGGAGGAAGCAAAACCAACAGAGCCACTGGGGACACTGCCACAACATCCCTGAGGAGCGGGAAAACGGCCTTGGCAGGTGCTGAGAACAATTCAGAGTATGCTTCCAGCACGTCCACCAGCCTCTCCCCAGGGGCCGGCATGACTGTGGTCGGAGCAGAACCTACCAGCAAGACTGTCAAAGCAAGAGCCGACAAGGACGATGAGGGGACCCTCGTCTCAAGCTTGCCACAGGAAGGCAAAGTGAGCGAACAGGATGGCAGCTCACAGAGAGTGTCCCAGGCCCGCAAGGGAAGAAGGGAGAGGAGGGAGCACTGGGGAGAGGACAGAGCTCTGACGAGCCCCAAGCTCTGCAGTTCCGTGGAAAGCCACCACAAGGCAGCGGGGAGCAAGACAATCCCCAAAGCAGCTGGCCCGTGCTCAGGCGGCCGCAGAGCCACTAGAGAGGACCAAAAGGCCAAAGGCCACGGCAGCCCGGGGGGCAGCGAGCAGGGCGCTGCTCCCAAAGGCATCAGCCGTGCTCCTATCACCAGTGAGTCCAAGACCTCGCACAAATCGGGCAGGAGCTTATCTCCAGCGCGTTCAGGTCCCACCACCAACATACTCAGCAGGATCAGCTCTTTCTTCAGGAATGTGAGAGCCAGACTTACAAAAAAGACAGTGGCCTCATCACGAAATAAACATGGGAGCATCCTGGCGGAGCCAGTGGAAGGGACCCGAGTGGAGGCCATGACAGAGACAGCAGAGAGTGGCCAGGGCCTGGAAATCACCGGTGTGACATCTGAGACCATGGAGCCAGTGACCGTTGAAGCCCATCAATAGGACCTAGAGCTGGGAGCTGCAAAGGGGACCAGGGCTCTGGGAAATACCCCTGGAGAGCCCATTTCAGCTTCCTTACTGCAATTTAAATAAAAAAAAAACATACAGTCTGAGAACGCATGCAGTGTTTTGTCTGAATTTCTAGGTCCCGAAGCCCAGCCGTAGCCTCACAGTGGATTCTGTGATGTCAGCTGTGCCACAGTCTGAGACCCAGTGTCCAGGCAAGGGCAGCCCCGCCTCACACGCATGCTCAGCGCCAACAGCACTGCTCCATCTGGCTTCCACTCCTTTCTGGCTTTGCCCCCCAGGGCCATGGCTCAAAGTCAGACTATGGTCTGGGAAGCTCTCCTTCACTATCCCGCTATTCTTTTTTTTTTTTTTTTTTTTTTTTTGCGGTACGCGGGCCACTCACTGTTGTGGCCTCTCCTGTCACGGAGCACAGGCTCCGGACACGCAGGCCCAGCGGCCATGGCTCACGGGCCCAGCCGCTCCGCGGCCTGTGGGATCTTCCAGGACCGGGGCACGAACTCATGTTCCCTGCATCCTCAGGTGGACTCTCAATGACTGCGCCACCAGGGAATGCCCACCCCTATTCTTTTAATAAACGCTTATTCCCCCTGAAGGTCTGTAAACAGAGCCAGAACAGGACTCATGTCCCCTCGGGCTATTCAGTGGACAGAAATAAGGGCGGCAGTATTAGCTAGCAATCAGAACAGCAAGCACTCTCATCTAGACTTAGCCGTTCCCTGCCCAGGTATATACCCTGGAGAAACACACATGGTCTAAGAAACAACTCTGAGAATGTTTAGAGCAAAAATAACTTAACAGCACAACACGGGCAACAGCCCAAATTTCCATCAGCAGAATTCATACAGCAGGATAGGATGAGATTGGCATATTCAATAGTGAAAAATAAATGAGCTACACACATTAGCATAGATCAACTTCTCATGGTTTTTAAAAACATCAAAAGAATGGGATACAGTTCCACTCATGGAACCATTCTGAAACAAGCTCAAACAACGGATTGCATAGGGTCCATGTTTAAAAAAACGGTAGCTAAACCTGAAGGAAGAGTAAACACAAAATGGAGGACAGTTTACTCTAGGGTGGAAAGGCTAGCTCAAGGAGGTTGACACAAGGCTGTTAGTGCTGCTGGGAATTGTTCTGTCTCGGAAGCAAGATGGTAGGTACACAGGTGTTGTAGTTTTCACATTTTACTAACTCTGAAATCAGGATGGTCCTACAATCACCGTGGCAGTTGTGATGAAGTTATTGGCCAATGCCTTTCTCTTTTAATCACTTGTATTTATGCACAAAAATGATGTCAGAAAGGCTTGGCATCTTTAAAGGACATTTATTTAAGGTAAAGTACAAGAACACTTGTTTGGTTATTAGGAAAAGAAGGAACGATATGCCCATTTTACAGATGAGAACACTGAGGCTCAGAGAAGGTAACCTGCTGCAGTCGCACAATGGGATCTTTGCAGAACAGTGATCCACCAGCCCACTTCTCTATGCAAAGCCCTGTCTGTAGTATGCGAAGGAAGCAAGCAAACAAGCCTGAGCTAGGACCAGCACAAGAACCCGCGGCACCACCATCCTTACCATCATGTTCCAACACTACAGAGATGAGCATCAATTTTACTAGATTGAGGGGAGGGAGGGGTGGGGGCCGGGAGCCGGTTTTCGAACTTCAGTGAGCTCACAGCTCTTAGCTGGCCTTATCTCGAGAGCATCCAGTCCACCCTTGAGCTGTGTCTGGCTCCCAGGCTTCTACCTCTAGCCTCTGGCATGACCCGGGCTGCGGCCAGAAACAGGCTCCCACCTGGAATTCCAGCATTCACTCCTGGAACGTCCAGCATCCAGTCCTCCTCCAGCCACTAATTCAACTTTTGAATGCCCTGCTCACAAGGGTTTCTCCACACCAAATCTGCAGGAACTTTTTTCTTCTGGGGCTCCAAAACCAAATCCTTAAACCTCACATGAGGGAGAGTATTTGTTAGGTCAGAGCATCCTTGTTGATTGGACCTCCAGTTTGTGACTTCCACAGACCTCATCACGGGAGGCTGGGGAGAGGTCTCTTCTGTTGGTGGACGGAATGGTGGGCACTTGGTGGGGAGCACTGATGAGAAAGGGAGCCAGCCCAAGACCTACACATATGCACTGTTTCCCCTGGCCAAACAAGGTTCCTGACCCCAGAATTAACCCAGAGTTTCCCAGAAGACTAGGAGCTGCACGGAGCCGCAATTAATGCTTTACTCTCCACCAGCTTTTCCTTGGACCCAAGGAGGAGAAATTACAAAAAGATCACATCACACTCCTTTGATCTGATGATTTCCACACAGGCAAGTGCAGGGAAACACTAGTCTGAAGGAAGAAAATGCATTAAAAACACGTGCACAGGGACTTCCCTGGTGGCGCAGTGGTTAAGGATCCGCCTGCCGACGCAGGGGACCCAGGTTCGAGCCCTGGTCCAGGAAGATCCCACATGCCACGGAGCAACTAAGCCCGTGCGCCACAACTACTGAGCCTGTGCTCTAGAGCCCGCGAGCCACAACTACCGAAGCCCGCACGCCTAGAGCCCGTGCTCCCCAACAAGAGAAGCCAACAATAAATAATAAAATAAATTTACGGGAAAAACAACACGTGCATAGCCCTTAGCTGTTTATAAAGTTCTTGAATGTGTGTGCCCCCTTCCGATTCTCACGTCTTTCCACTTTGCGGATAAGCAAGCGGAAGTTCAGAGCATTTGAAGGACTTGCTCAAGGTGGCAGGTGATGGTGCAGAGAGGGAGCTACCTCGGTGCAACAACTTTCAGACAGTGTGCCACCCCGGTCCCGCACAGAGGTACACAGATGGTGGAGGAGACAGGACAGCACGAGTCATGATCACAACTCTGAGTGACAAATACAATGAGAGACGTGTGTTTGGGGACTGGATCTATTCAGAGGAGGGGGTCTGGGGCATGGGAAGGAGTTCTGGGTTAGGGAAGGCTTCACAGGGGAACTGGCACTCACCATCGTCCACGTTTACTGAGATTTCATGAAAGGACAGAGTAAGGACCGCCACTGCCAACTCTGCCCTATTCGATACAATTAAACCATGAGCTTAAATGGTTCAAATTGATCCCATCGTCTTACATTGCTATAGATTTCATCCAGTAGCTGAATTTGGGGGAGGAAAAGAAAAAGGACCCACACAAAACTTTCCCACTTGAAGACATTTTTATTTTGGTAACGCACCTGAGTCCCTGGCAGGATGGGCCTGTCCTCCGTGGGGGCAATGGGGTGTTTGGGAGAGGATGGGGGCCCTGCCCTGAGGGGGCAGCTGGGGGATGAGGCAAAGGGCTCTGTGACAGTGATAGGTCACAAAGGGCTTTGTGACACTGATAGGTCACAAAGGGCATCAGAGGATAAATAGGCTGTGCCAGGGGGTTAGGCTGACAAAGTGGTTACTTCTCTCACTAGGACGGAAGTTCACCACAGCCTCTTGGGGAGATAAAAACCCAGAAGCAGAAGTGAGGTGAGGCGGAGGGGGAGCCTACCGTACCTCTCGACACACTTGAAGAGATTCAGCCTGGGCTCCAGGCGCCCTACAGCGTCCCAACTGTGATTATCTGTGCCCCTACACACACCCCTGCCTCTGGGAGACCCGGAGGCAAACGTGGGGGCCTGTGGGGCGGGCTTGGAAGACCTGCCACAGGGCCGCGTGTGTGACGCAGGAGCATCGCAGCTCGCTCTTCTGCCAGTGAGGCCGAGGGAGGGAAGGGCCAGGGAGCCGCCTTAACCGCGCTGCCTGTCGTGATCAAAGACAGCCATGAGTGGGGACTCTCTGCTCCCGTATCACACGGCCCGGAGCAGCACCTGGGTGGACCTGTTCAACACCACCACGGGGAAGCTGCAGCAGCAACTGCACAAGGGCGAATACGACCATTTCAAGTACGCGCCGATATTCGAGAGCGACTTCATCCAGGTCACGAAGAGGGGAGAAGCGATTGACGTGCACAACTGGGGCGGCCTGGTGACCATGGGCATCACATCCACCAGCCCCGTCCTCCCGCTCCCAGACATCATGCTGCTGGCCCAACGGGCCACCGGCTGTGAAAAGCACGCCGAGCGCAGCCAGGCCACCAAGGGCAAGAGCCACAAGGCTGCAAAGACCTTAGAGCTCACCAGGCTCCTTCCCTTGGAGTTCGTGAGGATCTCCACTCACAATCGTGAGAAACAACAGCTGCGCGTGAAGCTTGCCACTGGCCGCTGCTTCTACCTGCAGCTGTGTCCCCCTCTGGACGCGCGGGAAGACCTCTTCGCCGAGTGGGAACAGCTGATTTACCTCCTGCGACCACCAGTGGACAGTGAAAGCAACACCTATGCCGTTCCCGTCTGGGACATGCCCTGCATGCCTGTGTTTGAGGAGGAGCAGGACGGGAGGAGCCCGGCCGTGGAGGATTTCCAAGGAAAGGGGCATCAGGACCAGGTGAACGTCAGCAGCCTGCACACGTGCCCTGAGGTGGCCGGGGCCACGCCTGCAGCTTTTGCTGGGGGGCACGGAATCCAACTGGTCTCCCACAAGCCCGATACCATGCCCGATGTGGCCACTGCGAAAGCAAAACCTACTACAGGGCTCGACAAAGCGTCAGCATTGCAGTCAACGACAAAGGTGGAGACAGCAGGGGTGGCAGGAGGCACCGCAGCGGGTGCTTTGAGCACGGCAGTGATCAAGTCTCCTGCCGCTGAAGAGCAGAGCACGGCCATAGCAGCCACAGCCAGCGACGGGCCCGGAGGAAGCAAAACCAACAGAGCCACTGGGGACACTGCCACAACATCCCTGAGGAGCGGGAAAACGGCCTTGGCAGGTGCTGAGAACAATTCAGAGTATGCTTCCAGCACGTCCACCAGCCTCTCCCCAGGGGCCGGCATGACTGTGGTCGGAGCAGAACCTACCAGCAAGACTGTCAAAGCAAGAGCCGACAAGGACGATGAGGGGACCCTCGTCTCAAGCTTGCCACAGGAAGGCAAAGTGAGCGAACAGGATGGCAGCTCACAGAGAGTGTCCCAGGCCCGCAAGGGAAGAAGGGAGAGGAGGGAGCACTGGGGAGAGGACAGAGCTCTGACGAGCCCCAAGCTCTGCAGTTCCGTGGAAAGCCACCACAAGGCAGCGGGGAGCAAGACAATCCCCAAAGCAGCTGGCCCGTGCTCAGGCGGCCGCAGAGCCACTAGAGAGGACCAAAAGGCCAAAGGCCACGGCAGCCCGGGGGGCAGCGAGCAGGGCGCTGCTCCCAAAGGCATCAGCCGTGCTCCTATCACCAGTGAGTCCAAGACCTCGCACAAATCGGGCAGGAGCTTATCTCCAGCGCGTTCAGGTCCCACCACCAACATACTCAGCAGGATCAGCTCTTTCTTCAGGAATGTGAGAGCCAGACTTACAAAAAAGACAGTGGCCTCATCACGAAATAAACATGGGAGCATCCTGGCGGAGCCAGTGGAAGGGACCCGAGTGGAGGCCATGACAGAGACAGCAGAGAGTGGCCAGGGCCTGGAAATCACCGGTGTGACATCTGAGACCATGGAGCCAGTGACCGTTGAAGCCCATCAATAGGACCTAGAGCTGGGAGCTGCAAAGGGGACCAGGGCTCTGGGAAATACCCCTGGAGAGCCCATTTCAGCTTCCTTACTGCAATTTAAATAAAAAAAAAACATACAGTCTGAGAACGCATGCAGTGTTTTGTCTGAATTTCTAGGTCCCGAAGCCCAGCCGTAGCCTCACAGTGGATTCTGTGATGTCAGCTGTGCCACAGTCTGAGACCCAGTGTCCAGGCAAGGGCAGCCCCGCCTCACACGCATGCTCAGCGCCAACAGCACTGCTCCATCTGGCTTCCACTCCTTTCTGGCTTTGCCCCCCAGGGCCATGGCTCAAAGTCAGACTATGGTCTGGGAAGCTCTCCTTCACTATCCCGCTATTCTTTTTTTTTTTTTTTTTTTTTTTTTTTTGCGGTACGCGGGCCACTCACTGTTGTGGCCTCTCCCGTCACGGAGCACAGGCTCCGGACACGCAGGCCCAGCGGCCATGGCTCACGGGCCCAGCCGCTCCGCGGCCTGTGGGATCTTCCAGGACCGGGGCACGAACTCATGTTCCCTGCATCCTCAGGTGGACTCTCAATGACTGCGCCACCAGGGAATGCCCACCCCTATTCTTTTAATAAACGCTTATTCCCCCTGAAGGTCTGTAAACAGAGCCAGAACAGGACTCATGTCCCCTCGGGCTATTCAGTGGACAGAAATAAGGGCGGCAGTATTAGCTAGCAATCAGAACAGCAAGCACTCTCATCTAGACTTAGCCGTTCCCTGCCCAGGTATATACCCTGGAGAAACACACATGGTCTAAGAAACAACTCTGAGAATGTTTAGAGCAAAAATAACTTAACAGCACAACACGGGCAACAGCCCAAATTTCCATCAGCAGAATTCATACAGCAGGATAGGATGAGATTGGCATATTCAATAGTGAAAAATAAATGAGCTACACACATTAGCATAGATCAACTTCTCATGGTTTTTAAAAACATCAAAAGAATGGGATACAGTTCCACTCATGGAACCATTCTGAAACAAGCTCAAACAACGGATTGCATAGGGTCCATGTTTAAAAAAACGGTAGCTAAACCTGAAGGAAGAGTAAACACAAAATGGAGGACAGTTTACTCTAGGGTGGAAAGGCTAGCTCAAGGAGGTTGACACAAGGCTGTTAGTGCTGCTGGGAATTGTTCTGTCTCGGAAGCAAGATGGTAGGTACACAGGTGTTGTAGTTTTCACATTTTACTAACTCTGAAATCAGGATGGTCCTACAATCACCGTGGCAGTTGTGATGAAGTTATTGGCCAATGCCTTTCTCTTTTAATCACTTGTATTTATGCACAAAAATGATGTCAGAAAGGCTTGGCATCTTTAAAGGACATTTATTTAAGGTAAAGTACAAGAACACTTGTTTGGTTATTAGGAAAAGAAGGAACGATATGCCCATTTTACAGATGAGAACACTGAGGCTCAGAGAAGGTAACCTGCTGCAGTCGCACAATGGGATCTTTGCAGAACAGTGATCCACCAGCCCACTTCTCTATGCAAAGCCCTGTCTGTAGTATGCGAAGGAAGCAAGCAAACAAGCCTGAGCTAGGACCAGCACAAGAACCCGCGGCACCACCATCCTTACCATCATGTTCCAACACTACAGAGATGAGCATCAATTTTACTAGATTGAGGGGAGGGAGGGGTGGGGGCCGGGAGCCGGTTTTCGAACTTCAGTGAGCTCACAGCTCTTAGCTGGCCTTATCTCGAGAGCATCCAGTCCACCCTTGAGCTGTGTCTGGCTCCCAGGCTTCTACCTCTAGCCTCTGGCATGACCCGGGCTGCGGCCAGAAACAGGCTCCCACCTGGAATTCCAGCATTCACTCCTGGAACGTCCAGCATCCAGTCCTCCTCCAGCCACTAATTCAACTTTTGAATGCCCTGCTCACAAGGGTTTCTCCACACCAAATCTGCAGGAACTTTTTTCTTCTGGGGCTCCAAAACCAAATCCTTAAACCTCACATGAGGGAGAGTATTTGTTAGGTCAGAGCATCCTTGTTGATTGGACCTCCAGTTTGTGACTTCCACAGACCTCATCACGGGAGGCTGGGGAGAGGTCTCTTCTGTTGGTGGACGGAATGGTGGGCACTTGGTGGGGAGCACTGATGAGAAAGGGAGCCAGCCCAAGACCTACACATATGCACTGTTTCCCCTGGCCAAACAAGGTTCCTGACCCCAGAATTAACCCAGAGTTTCCCAGAAGACTAGGAGCTGCACGGAGCCGCAATTAATGCTTTACTCTCCACCAGCTTTTCCTTGGACCCAAGGAGGAGAAATTACAAAAAGATCACATCACACTCCTTTGATCTGATGATTTCCACACAGGCAAGTGCAGGGAAACACTAGTCTGAAGGAAGAAAATGCATTAAAAACACGTGCACAGGGACTTCCCTGGTGGCGCAGTGGTTAAGGATCCGCCTGCCGACGCAGGGGACCCAGGTTCGAGCCCTGGTCCAGGAAGATCCCACATGCCACGGAGCAACTAAGCCCGTGCGCCACAACTACTGAGCCTGTGCTCTAGAGCCCGCGAGCCACAACTACCGAAGCCCGCACGCCTAGAGCCCGTGCTCCCCAACAAGAGAAGCCAACAATAAATAATAAAATAAATTTACGGGAAAAACAACACGTGCATAGCCCTTAGCTGTTTATAAAGTTCTTGAATGTGTGTGCCCCCTTCCGATTCTCACGTCTTTCCACTTTGCGGATAAGCAAGCGGAAGTTCAGAGCATTTGAAGGACTTGCTCAAGGTGGCAGGTGATGGTGCAGAGAGGGAGCTACCTCGGTGCAACAACTTTCAGACAGTGTGCCACCCCGGTCCCGCACAGAGGTACACAGATGGTGGAGGAGACAGGACAGCACGAGTCATGATCACAACTCTGAGTGACAAATACAATGAGAGACGTGTGTTTGGGGACTGGATCTATTCAGAGGAGGGGGTCTGGGGCATGGGAAGGAGTTCTGGGTTAGGGAAGGCTTCACAGGGGAACTGGCACTCACCATCGTCCACGTTTACTGAGATTTTATGAAAGGACAGAGTAAGGACCGCCACTGCCAACTCTGCCCTATTCGATACAATTAAACCATGAGCTTAAATGGTTCAAATTGATCCCATCGTCTTACATTGCTATAGATTTCATCCAGTAGCTGAATTTGGGGGAGGAAAAGAAAAAGGACCCACACAAAACTTTCCCACTTGAAGACATTTTTATTTTGGTAACGCACCTGAGTCCCTGGCAGGATGGGCCTGTCCTCCGTGGGGGCAATGGGGTGTTTGGGAGAGGATGGGGGCCCTGCCCTGAGGGGGCAGCTGGGGGATGAGGCAAAGGGCTCTGTGACAGTGATAGGTCACAAAGGGCTTTGTGACACTGATAGGTCACAAAGGGCATCAGAGGATAAATAGGCTGTGCCAGGGGGTTAGGCTGACAAAGTGGTTACTTCTCTCACTAGGACGGAAGTTCACCACAGCCTCTTGGGGAGATAAAAACCCAGAAGCAGAAGTGAGGTGAGGCGGAGGGGGAGCCTACCGTACCTCTCGACACACTTGAAGAGATTCAGCCTGGGCTCCAGGCGCCCTACAGCGTCCCAACTGTGATTATCTGTGCCCCTACACACACCCCTGCCTCTGGGAGACCCGGAGGCAAACGTGGGGGCCTGTGGGGCGGGCTTGGAAGACCTGCCACAGGGCCGCGTGTGTGACGCAGGAGCATCGCAGCTCGCTCTTCTGCCAGTGAGGCCGAGGGAGGGAAGGGCCAGGGAGCCGCCTTAACCGCGCTGCCTGTCGTGATCAAAGACAGCCATGAGTGGGGACTCTCTGCTCCCGTATCACACGGCCCGGAGCAGCACCTGGGTGGACCTGTTCAACACCACCACGGGGAAGCTGCAGCAGCAACTGCACAAGGGCGAATACGACCATTTCAAGTACGCGCCGATATTCGAGAGCGACTTCATCCAGGTCACGAAGAGGGGAGAAGCGATTGACGTGCACAACTGGGGCGGCCTGGTGACCATGGGCATCACATCCACCAGCCCCGTCCTCCCGCTCCCAGACATCATGCTGCTGGCCCAACGGGCCACCGGCTGTGAAAAGCACGCCGAGCGCAGCCAGGCCACCAAGGGCAAGAGCCACAAGGCTGCAAAGACCTTAGAGCTCACCAGGCTCCTTCCCTTGGAGTTCGTGAGGATCTCCACTCACAATCGTGAGAAACAACAGCTGCGCGTGAAGCTTGCCACTGGCCGCTGCTTCTACCTGCAGCTGTGTCCCCCTCTGGACGCGCGGGAAGACCTCTTCGCCGAGTGGGAACAGCTGATTTACCTCCTGCGACCACCAGTGGACAGTGAAAGCAACACCTATGCCGTTCCCGTCTGGGACATGCCCTGCATGCCTGTGTTTGAGGAGGAGCAGGACGGGAGGAGCCCGGCCGTGGAGGATTTCCAAGGAAAGGGGCATCAGGACCAGGTGAACGTCAGCAGCCTGCACACGTGCCCTGAGGTGGCCGGGGCCACGCCTGCAGCTTTTGCTGGGGGGCACGGAATCCAACTGGTCTCCCACAAGCCCGATACCATGCCCGATGTGGCCACTGCGAAAGCAAAACCTACTACAGGGCTCGACAAAGCGTCAGCATCGCAGTCAACGACAAAGGTGGAGACAGCAGGGGTGGCAGGAGGCACCGCAGCGGGTGCTTTGAGCACGGCAGTGATCAAGTCTCCTGCCGCTGAAGAGCAGAGCACGGCCATAGCAGCCACAGCCAGCGACGGGCCCGGAGGAAGCAAAACCAACAGAGCCACTGGGGACACTGCCACAACATCCCTGAGGAGCGGGAAAACGGCCTTGGCAGGTGCTGAGAACAATTCAGAGTATGCTTCCAGCACGTCCACCAGCCTCTCCCCAGGGGCCGGCATGACTGTGGTCGGAGCAGAACCTACCAGCAAGACTGTCAAAGCAAGAGCCGACAAGGACGATGAGGGGACCCTCGTCTCAAGCTTGCCACAGGAAGGCAAAGTGAGCGAACAGGATGGCAGCTCACAGAGAGTGTCCCAGGCCCGCAAGGGAAGAAGGGAGAGGAGGGAGCACTGGGGAGAGGACAGAGCTCTGACGAGCCCCAAGCTCTGCAGTTCCGTGGAAAGCCACCACAAGGCAGCGGGGAGCAAGACAATCCCCAAAGCAGCTGGCCCGTGCTCAGGCGGCCGCAGAGCCACTAGAGAGGACCAAAAGGCCAAAGGCCACGGCAGCCCGGGGGGCAGCGAGCAGGGCGCTGCTCCCAAAGGCATCAGTCGTGCTCCTATCACCAGTGAGTCCAAGACCTCGCACAAATCGGGCAGGAGCTTATCTCCAGCGCGTTCAGGTCCCACCACCAACATACTCAGCAGGATCAGCTCTTTCTTCAGGAATGTGAGAGCCAGACTTACAAAAAAGACAGTGGCCTCATCACGAAATAAACATGGGAGCATCCTGGCGGAGCCAGTGGAAGGGACCCGAGTGGAGGCCATGACAGAGACAGCAGAGAGTGGCCAGGGCCTGGAAATCACCGGTGTGACATCTGAGACCATGGAGCCAGTGACCGTTGAAGCCCATCAATAGGACCTAGAGCTGGGAGCTGCAAAGGGGACCAGGGCTCTGGGAAATACCCCTGGAGAGCCCATTTCAGCTTCCTTACTGCAATTTAAATAAAAAAAAAACATACAGTCTGAGAACGCATGCAGTGTTTTGTCTGAATTTCTAGGTCCCGAAGCCCAGCCGTAGCCTCACAGTGGATTCTGTGATGTCAGCTGTGCCACAGTCTGAGACCCAGTGTCCAGGCAAGGGCAGCCCCGCCTCACACGCATGCTCAGCGCCAACAGCACTGCTCCATCTGGCTTCCACTCCTTTCTGGCTTTGCCCCCCAGGGCCATGGCTCAAAGTCAGACTATGGTCTGGGAAGCTCTCCTTCACTATCCCGCTATTCTTTTTTTTTTTTTTTTTTTTTTTTTTTTGCGGTACGCGGGCCACTCACTGTTGTGGCCTCTCCCGTCACGGAGCACAGGCTCCGGACACGCAGGCCCAGCGGCCATGGCTCACGGGCCCAGCCGCTCCGCGGCCTGTGGGATCTTCCAGGACCGGGGCACGAACTCATGTTCCCTGCATCCTCAGGTGGACTCTCAATGACTGCGCCACCAGGGAATGCCCACCCCTATTCTTTTAATAAACGCTTATTCCCCCTGAAGGTCTGTAAACAGAGCCAGAACAGGACTCATGTCCCCTCGGGCTATTCAGTGGACAGAAATAAGGGCGGCAGTATTAGCTAGCAATCAGAACAGCAAGCACTCTCATCTAGACTTAGCCGTTCCCTGCCCAGGTATATACCCTGGAGAAACACACATGGTCTAAGAAACAACTCTGAGAATGTTTAGAGCAAAAATAACTTAACAGCACAACACGGGCAACAGCCCAAATTTCCATCATCAGAATTCATACAGCAGGATAGGATGAGATTGGCATATTCAATAGTGAAAAATAAATGAGCTACACACATTAGCATAGATCAACTTCTCATGGTTTTTAAAAACATCAAAAGAATGGGATACAGTTCCACTCATGGAACCATTCTGAAACAAGCTCAAACAACGGATTGCATAGGGTCCATGTTTAAAAAAACGGTAGCTAAACCTGAGGGAAGAGTAAACACAAAATGGAGGACAGTTTACTCTAGGGTGGAAAGGCTAGCTCAAGGAGGTTGACACAAGGCTGTTAGTGCTGCTGGGAATTGTTCTGTCTCTGAAGCAAGATGGTAGGTACACAGGTGTTGTAGTTTTCACATTTTACTAACTCTGAAATCAGGATGGTCCTACAATCACCGTGGCAGTTGTGATGAAGTTATTGGCCAATGCCTTTCTCTTTTATTTTTTTTTTTTTTTTTTTTTTTTTTTTTTTTTTTTTTTTTTTTTGCTGTACGCGGGCCTCTCACTGCTGTGGCCTCTCCCGTTGCGGAGCACAGGCTCCGGACACACAGGCTCCGCGGCCATGGCTCGCGGGCCCAGCCGCTCCGCGGCATGTGGGATCTTCCGGGATCGGGGCACGAACCCGTGTCCCCTGCATCGGCAGGCGGACTCTCAACCACTGCGCCACCAGGGAAGCCCTGGAGCCTTTCTCTTTTAATCACTTGTATTTATGCAGAAAAATGATGTCAGAAAGGCTTGGCATCTTTAAAGGACATTTATTTAAGGTAAAGTACAAGAACACTTGTTTGGTTATTAGGAAAAGAAGGAACGATATGCCCATTTTACAGATGAGAACACTGAGGCTCAGAGAAGGTAACCTGCTGCAGTCGCACAATGGGATCTTTGCAGAACAGTGATCCACCAGCCCACTTCTCTATGCAAAGCCCTGTCTGTAGTATGCGAAGGAAGCAAGCAAACAAGCCTGAGCTAGGACCAGCACAAGAACCCGCGGCACCACCATCCTTACCATCATGTTCCAACACTACAGAGATGAGCATCAATTTTACTAGATTGAGGGGAGGGAGGGGTGGGGGCCGGGAGCCGGTTTTCGAACTTCAGTGAGCTCACAGCTCTTAGCTGGCCTTATCTCGAGAGCATCCAGTCCACCCTTGAGCTGTGTCTGGCTCCCAGGCTTCTACCTCTAGCCTCTGGCATGACCCGGGCTGCGGCCAGAAACAGGCTCCCACCTGGAATTCCAGCGTTCACTCCTGGAACGTCCAGCATCCAGTCCTCCTCCAGCCACTAATTCAACTTTTGAATGCCCTGCTCACAAGGGTTTCTCCACACCAAATCTGCAGGAACTTTTTTCTTCTGGGGCTCCAAAACCAAATCCTTAAACCTCACATGAGGGAGAGTATTTGTTCGGTCAGAGCATCCTTGTTGATTGGACCTCCAGTTTGCGACTTCCACAGACCTCATCACGGGAGGCTGGGGAGAGGTCTCTTCTGTTGGTGGACGGAATGGTGGGCACTTGGTGGGGAGCACTGATGAGAAAGGGAGCCAGCCCAAGACCTACACATATGCACTGTTTCCCCTGGCCAAACAAGGTTCCTGACCCCAGAATTAACCCAGAGTTTCCCAGAAGACGAGGAGCTGCAGGGAGCCGCAATTAATGCTTTACTCTCCACCAGCTTTTCCTTGGACCCAAGGAGGAGAAATTACAAAAAGATCACATCACACTCCTTTGATCTGATGATTTCCACACAGGCAAGTGCAGGGAAACACTAGTCTGAAGGAAGAAAATGCATTAAAAACACGTGCACAGGGACTTCCCTGGTGGCGCAGTGGTTAAGGATCCGCCTGCCGACGCAGGGGACCCAGGTTCGAGCCCTGGTCCAGGAAGATCCCACATGCCACGGAGCAACTAAGCCCGTGCGCCACAACTACTGAGCCTGTGCTCTAGAGCCCGCGAGCCACAACTACCGAAGCCCGCACGCCTAGAGCCCGTGCTCCCCAACAAGAGAAGCCAACAATAAAAAATAAAATAAATTTACGGGAAAAACAACACGTGCATAGCCCTTAGCTGTTTATAAAGTTCTTGAATGTGTGTGCCCCCTTCCGATTCTCACGTCTTTCCACTTTGCGGATAAGCAAGCGGAAGTTCAGAGCATTTGAAGGACTTGCTCAAGGTGGCAGGTGATGGTGCAGAGAGGGAGCTACCTCGGTGCAACAACTTTCAGACAGTGTGCCACCCCGGTCCCGCACAGAGGTACACAGATGGTGGAGGAGACAGGACAGCACGAGTCATGATCACAACTCTGAGTGACAAATACAATGAGAGACGTGTGTTTGGGGACTGGATCTATTCAGAGGAGGGGGTCTGGAGCATGGGAAGGAGTTCTGGGTTAGGGAAGGCTTCACAGGGGAACTGGCACTCACCATCGTCCACGTTTACTGAGATTTTATGAAAGGACAGAGTAAGGACCGCCACTGCCAACTCTGCCCTATTCGATACAATTAAACCATGAGCTTAAATGGTTCAAATTGATCCCATCATCTTACATTGCTATAGATTTCATCCAGTAGCTGAATTTGGGGGAGGAAAAGAAAAAGGACCCACACAAAACTTTCCCACTTGAAGACATTTTTATTTTGGTAACGCACCTGAGTCCCTGGCAGGATGGGCCTGTCCTCCGCGGGGGCAATGGGGTGTTTGGGAGAGCATGGGGGCCCTGCCCTGAGGGGGCAGCTGGGGGATGAGGCAAAGGGCTCTGTGACAGTGATAGGTCACAAAGGGCTTTGTGACACTGATAGGTCACAAAGGGCATCAGAGGATAAATAGGCTGTGCCAGGGGGTTAGGCTGACAAAGTGGTTACTTCTCTCACTAGGACGGAAGTTCACCACAGCCTCTTGGGGAGATAAAAACCCAGAAGCAGAAGTGAGGTGAGGCGGAGGGGGAGCCTACTGTACCTCTCGACACACTTGAAGAGATTCAGCCTGGGCTCCAGGCGCCCTACAGCGTCCCAACTGTGATCATCTGTGCCCCTACACACAGCCCTGCCTCTGGGAGACCCGGAGGCAAACGTGGGGGCCTGTGGGGCGGGCTTGGAAGACCTGCCACAGGGCCGCGTGTGTGACGCAGGAGCATCGCAGCTCGCTCTTCTGCCAGTGAGGCCGAGGGAGGGAAGGGCCAGGGAGCCGCCTTAACCGTGCTGCCTGTCGTGATCAAAGACAGCCATGAGTGGGGACTCTCTGCTCCCGTATCACACGGCCCGGAGCAGCACCTGGGTGGACCTGTTCAACACCACCACGGGGAAGCTGCAGCAGCAACTGCACAAGGGCGAATACGACCATTTCAAGTACGCGCCGATATTCGAGAGCGACTTCATCCAGGTCACGAAGAGGGGAGAAGCGATTGACGTGCACAACTGGGACGGCCTGTTGACCATGGGCATCACATCCACCAGCCCCGTCCTCCCGCTCCCAGACATCATGCTGCTGGCCCAACGGGCCACCGGCTGTGAAAAGCACGCCGAGCGCAGCCAGGCCACCAAGGGCAAGAGCCACAAGGCTGCAAAGACCTTAGAGCTCACCAGGCTCCTTCCCTTGGAGTTCGTGAGGATCTCCACTCACAATCGTGAGAAACAACAGCTGCGCGTGAAGCTTGCCACTGGCCGCTGCTTCTACCTGCAGCTGTGTCCCCCTCTGGATGCACGGGAAGACCTCTTCGCCGAGTGGGAACAGCTGATTTACCTCCTGCGACCACCAGTGGACAGTGAAAGCAACACCTATGCCGTTCCCGTCTGGGACATGCCCTGCATGCCTGTGTTCGTGGAGGAGCAGGACGGGAGGAGCCCGGCCGTGGAGGATTTCCAAGGAAACGGGCATCAGGACCAGGTGAACGTCAGCAGCCTGCACACGTGCCCTGAGGTGGCTGGGGCCACGCCTGCAGCTTTTGCTGGGGGGCACGGAATCCAACTGGACTCCCACAAGCCCGATACCATGCCTGATGTGGCCACTGCGAAAGCAAAACCTACTACAGGGCTCGACAAAGCGTCAGCATCGCAGTCAACGACAAAGGTGGAGACAGCAGGGGTGGCAGGAGGCACCGCAGCGGGTGCTTTGAGCACGGCAGTGATCAAGTCTCCTGCCGCTGAAGAGCGGAGCACGGCCATAGCAGCCACAGCCAGCGACGGGCCCGGAGGAAGCAAAACCAACAGAGCCACTGGGGACACTGCCACAACATCCCTGAGGAGCGGGAAAACGGCCTTGGCAGGTGCTGAGAACAATTCAGAGTATGCTTCCAGCACGTCCACCAGCCTCTCCCCAGGGGCCGGCATGACTGTGGTCGGAGCAGAACCTACCAGCAAGACTGTCAAAGCAAGAGCCGACAAGGACGATGAGGGGACCCTCGTCTCAAGCTTGCCACAGGAAGGCAAAGTGAGCGAACAGGATGGCAGCTCACAGAGAGTGTCCCAGGCCCGCAAGGGAAGAAGGGAGAGGAGGGAGCACTGGGGAGAGGACAGAGCTCTGACGAGCCCCAAGCTCTGCAGTTCCGTGGAAAGCCACCACAAGGCAGCGGGGAGCAAGACAATCCCCAAAGCAGCTGGCCCGTGCTCAGGCGGCCGCAGAGCCACTAGAGAGGACCAAAAGGCCAAAGGCCACGGCAGCCCGGGGGGCAGCAAGCAGGGCGCTGCTCCCAAAGGCATCAGCCGTGCTCCTATCACCAGTGAGTCCAAGACCTCGCACAAATCGGGCAGGAGCTTATCTCCAGCGCGTTCAGGTCCCACCACCAACATACTCAGCAGGATCAGCTCTTTCTTCAGGAATGTGAGAGCCAGACTTACAAAAAAGACAGTGGCCTCATCACGAAATAAACATGGGAGCATCCTGGCGGAGCCAGTGGAAGGGACCCGAGTGGAGGCCATGACAGAGACAGCAGAGAGTGGCCAGGGCCTGGAAATCACCGGTGTGACATCTGAGACCATGGAGCCAGTGACCGTTGAAGCCCATCAATAGGACCTAGAGCTGGGAGCTGCAAAGGGGACCAGGGCTCTGGGAAATACCCCTGGAGAGCCCATTTCAGCTTCCTTACTGCAATTTAAATAAAAAAAAACATACAGTCTGAGAACGCATGCAGTGTTTTGTCTGAATTTCTAGGTCCCGAAGCCCAGCCGTAGCCTCACAGTGGATTCTGTGATGTCAGCTGTGCCACAGTCTGAGACCCAGTGTCCAGGCAAGGGCAGCCCCGCCTCACACGCATGCTCAGCGCCAACAGCACTGCTCCATCTGGCTTCCACTCCTTTCTGGCTTTGCCCCCCAGGGCCATGGCTCAAAGTCAGACTATGGTCTGGGAAGCTCTCCTTCACTATCCCGCTATTCTTTTTTTTTTTTTTTTTTTTTTTTTGCGGTACGTGGGCCACTCACTGTTGTGGCCTCTGCCGTCACGGAGCACAGGCTCCGGACACGCAGGCCCAGCGGCCATGGCTCACGGGCCAACCGCTCCGCGGCCTGTGGGATCTTCCAGGACCGGGGCACGAACTCATGTTCCCTGCATCCTCAGGTGGACTCTCAATGACTGCGCCACCAGGGAATGCCCACCCCTATTCTTTTAATAAACGCTTATTCCCCCTGAAGGTCTGTAAACAGAGCCAGAACAGGACTCATGTCCCCTCGGGCTATTCAGTGGACAGAAATAAGGGCGGCAGTATTAGCTAGCAATCAGAACAGCAAGCACTCTCATCTAGACTTAGCCGTTCCCTGCCCAGGTATATACCCTGGAGAAACACACATGGTCTAAGAAACAACTCTGAGAATGTTTAGAGCAAAAATAACTTAACAGCACAACACGGGCAACAGCCCAAATTTCCATCAGCAGAATTCATACAGCAGGATAGGATGAGATTGGCATATTCAATAGTGAAAAATAAATGAGCTACACACATTAGCATAGATCAACTTCTCATGGTTTTTAAAAACATCAAAAGAATGGGATACAGTTCCACTCATGGAACCATTCTGAAACAAGCTCAAACAACGGATTGCATAGGGTCCATGTTTAAAAAAAGGTAGCTAAACCTGAGGGAAGAGTAAACACAAAATTGAGGACAGTTTACTCTAGGGTGGAAAGGCTAGCTCAAGGAGGTTGACACAAGGCTGTTAGTGCTGCTGGGAATTGTTCTGTCTCTGAAGCAAGATGGTAGGTACACAGGTGTTGTAGTTTTCACATTTTACTAACTCTGAAATCAGGATGGTCCTACAATCACCGTGGCAGTTGTGATGAAGTTATTGGCCAATGCCTTTCTCTTTTAATCATTGTATTTATGCACAAAAATGATGTCAGAAAGGCTTGGCATCTTTAAAGGACATTTATTTAAGGTAAAGTACAAGAACACTTGTTTGGTTATTAGGAAAAGAAGGAACGATATGCCTGTTTTACAGATGAGAACACTGAGGCTCAGAGAAGGTAACCTGCTGCAGTCGCACAATGGGATCTTTGCAGAACAGTGATCCACCAGCCCACTTCTCTATGCAAAGCCCTGTCTGTAGTATGCGAAGGAAGCAAGCAAACAAGCCTGAGCTAGGACCAGCACAAGAACCCGCGGCACCACCATCCTTACCATCATGTTCCAACACTACAGAGATGAGCATCAATTTTACTAGATTGAGGGGAGGGAGGGGTGGGGGCCGGGAGCCGGTTTTCGAACTTCAGTGAGCTCACAGCTCTTAGCTGGCCTTATCTCGAGAGCATCCAGTCCACCCTTGAGCTGTGTCTGGCTCCCAGGCTTCTACCTCTAGCCTCTGGCATGACCCGGGCTGCGGCCAGAAACCGGCTCCCACCTGGAATTCCAGCGTTCACTCCTGGAACGTCCAGCATCCAGTCCTCCTCCAGCCACTAATTCAACTTTTGAATGCCCTGCTCACAAGGGTTTCTCCACACCAAATCTGCAGGAACTTTTTTCTTCTGGTGCTCCAAAACCAAATCCTTAAACCTCACATGAGGGAGAGTATTTGTTCGGTCAGAGCATCCTTGTTGATTGGACCTCCAGTTTGTGACTTCCACAGACCTCATCACGGGAGGCTGGGGAGAGGTCTCTTCTGTTGGTGGACGGAATGGTGGGCACTTGGTGGGGAGCACTGATGAGAAAGGGAGCCAGCCCAAGACCTACACATATGCACTGTTTCCCCTGGCCAAACAAGGTTCCTGACCCCAGAATTAACCCAGAGTTTCCCAGAAGACTAGGAGCTGCAGGGAGCCGCAATTAATGCTTTACTCTCCACCAGCTTTTCCTTGGACCCAAGGAGGAGAAATTACAAAAAGATCACATCACACTCCTTTGATCTGATGATTTCCACACAGGCAAGTGCAGGGAAACACTAGTCTGAAGGAAGAAAATGCATTAAAAACACGTGCACAGGGACTTCCCTGGTGGCGCAGTGGTTAAGGATCCGCCTGCCGATGCAGGGGACCCAGGTTCGAGCCCTGGTCCAGGAAGATCCCACATGCCACGGAGCAACTAAGCCCGTGCGCCACAACTACTGAGCCTGTGCTCTAGAGCCCGCGAGCCACAACTACCGAAGCCCGCACACCTAGAGCCCGTGCTCCCCAACAAGAGAAGCCAACAATAAATAATAAAATAAATTTACGGGAAAAACAACACGTGCATAGCCCTTAGCTGTTTATAAAGTTCTTGAATGTGTGTGCCCCCTTCCGATTCTCACGTCTTTCCACTTTGCGAATAAGCAAGCGGAAGTTCAGAGCATTTGAAGGACTTGCTCAAGGTGGCAGGTGATGGTGCAGAGAGGGAGCTACCTCGGTGCAACAACTTTCAGACAGTGTGCCACCCCGGTCCCGCACAGAGGTACACAGATGGTGGAGGAGACAGGACAGCACGAGTCATGATCACAACTCTGAGTGACAAATACAATGAGAGACGTGTGTTTGGGGACTGGATCTATTCAGAGGAGGGGGTCTGGGGCATGGGAAGGAGTTCTGGGTTAGGGAAGGCTTCACAGGGGAACTGGCACTCACCATCGTCCACGTTTACTGAGATTTTATGAAAGGACAGAGTAAGGACCGCCACTGCCAACTCTGCCCTATTCGATACAATTAAACCATGAGCTTAAATGGTTCAAATTGATCCCATCGTCTTACATTGCTATAGATTTCATCCAGTAGCTGAATTTGGGGGAGGAAAAGAAAAAGGACCCACACAAAACTTTCCCACTTGAAGACATTTTTATTTTGGTAACGCACCTGAGTCCCTGGCAGGATGGGCCTGTCCTCCGCGGGGGCAATGGGGTGTTTGGGAGAGCATGGGGGCCCTGCCCTGAGGGGGCAGCTGGGGGATGAGGCAAAGGGCTCTGTGACAGTGATAGGTCACAAAGGGCTTTGTGACACTGATAGGTCACAAAGGGCATCAGAGGATAAATAGGCTGTGCCAGGGGGTTAGGCTGACAAAGTGGTTACTTCTCTCACTAGGACGGAAGTTCACCACAGCCTCTTGGGGAGATAAAAACCCAGAAGCAGAAGTGAGGTGAGGCGGAGGGGGAGCCTACTGTACCTCTCGACACACTTGAAGAGATTCAGCCTGGGCTCCAGGTGCCCTACAGCGTCCCAACTGTGATCATCTGTGCCCCTACACACACCCCTGCCTCTGGGAGACCCGGAGGCAAACGTGGGGGCCTGTGGGGCGGGCTTGGAAGACCTGCCACAGGGCCGCGTGTGTGACGCAGGAGCATCGCAGCTCGCTCTTCTGCCAGTGAGGCCGAGGGAGGGAAGGGCCAGGGAGCCGCCTTAACCGTGCTGCCTGTCGTGATCAAAGACAGCCATGAGTGGGGACTCTCTGCTCCCGTATCACACGGCCCGGAGCAGCACCTGGGTGGACCTGTTCAACACCACCACGGGGAAGCTGCAGCAGCAACTGCACAAGGGCGAATACGACCATTTCAAGTACGCGCCGATATTCGAGAGCGACTTCATCCAGGTCACGAAGAGGGGAGAAGCGATTGACGTGCACAACTGGGGCGGCCTGGTGACCATGGGCATCACATCCACCAGCCCCGTCCTCCCGCTCCCAGACATCATGCTGCTGGCCCAACGGGCCACCGGCTGTGAAAAGCACGCCGAGCGCAGCCAGGCCACCAAGGGCAAGAGCCACAAGGCTGCAAAGACCTTAGAGCTCACCAGGCTCCTTCCCTTGGAGTTCGTGAGGATCTCCACTCACAATCGTGAGAAACAACAGCTGCGCGTGAAGCTTGCCACTGGCCGCTGCTTCTACCTGCAGCTGTGTCCCCCTCTGGATGCACGGGAAGACCTCTTCGCCGAGTGGGAACAGCTGATTTACCTCCTGCGACCACCAGTGGACAGTGAAAGCAACACCTATGCCGTTCCCGTCTGGGACATGCCCTGCATGCCTGTGTTCGAGGAGGAGCAGGACGGGAGGAGCCCGGCCGTGGAGGATTTCCAAGGAAAGGGGCATCAGGACCAGGTGAACGTCAGCAGCCTGCACACGTGCCCTGAGGTGGCCGGGGCCACGCCTGCAGCTTTTGCTGGGGGGCACGGAATCCAACTGGACTCCCACAAGCCCGATACCATGCCTGATGTGGCCACTGCGAAAGCAAAACCTACTACAGGGCTCGACAAAGCGTCAGCATTGCAGTCAACGACAAAGGTGGAGACAGCAGGGGTGGCAGGAGGCACCGCAGCGGGTGCTTTGAGCACGGCAGTGATCAAGTCTCCTGCCGCTGAAGAGCGGAGCACGGCCATAGCAGCCACAGCCAGCGACGGGCCCGGAGGAAGCAAAACCAACAGAGCCACTGGGGACACTGCCACAACATCCCTGAGGAGCGGGAAAACGGCCTTGGCAGGTGCTGAGAACAATTCAGAGTATGCTTCCAGCACGTCCACCAGCCTCTCCCCAGGGGCCGGCATGACTGTGGTCGGAGCAGAACCTACCAGCAAGACTGTCAAAGCAAGAGCCGACAAGGACGATGAGGGGACCCTCGTCTCAAGCTTGCCACAGGAAGGCAAAGTGAGCGAACAGGATGGCAGCTCACAGAGAGTGTCCCAGGCCCGCAAGGGAAGAAGGGAGAGGAGGGAGCACTGGGGAGAGGACAGAGCTCTGACGAGCCCCAAGCTCTGCAGTTCCGT
Organism: Mesoplodon mirus; assembly: GCF_964341445.2. Taxonomy (NCBI): domain Eukaryota; kingdom Metazoa; phylum Chordata; class Mammalia; order Artiodactyla; family Ziphiidae; genus Mesoplodon; species Mesoplodon mirus. The sequence continues at coordinate 384,795 of NW_028295808.1, read as the reverse complement.
GGAAAGCCACCACAAGGCAGCGGGGAGCAAGACAATCCCCAAAGCAGCTGGCCCGTGCTCAGGCGGCCGCAGAGCCACTAGAGAGGACCAAAAGGCCAAAGGCCACGGCAGCCCGGGGGGCAGCGAGCAGGGCGCTGCTCCCAAAGGCATCAGCCGTGCTCCTATCACCAGTGAGTCCAAGACCTCGCACAAATCGGGCAGGAGCTTATCTCCAGCGCGTTCAGGTCCCACCACCAACATACTCAGCAGGATCAGCTCTTTCTTCAGGAATGTGAGAGCCAGACTTACAAAAAAGACAGTGGCCTCATCACGAAATAAACATGGGAGCATCCTGGCGGAGCCAGTGGAAGGGACCCGAGTGGAGGCCATGACAGAGACAGCAGAGAGTGGCCAGGGCCTGGAAATCACCGGTGTGACATCTGAGACCATGGAGCCAGTGACCGTTGAAGCCCATCAATAGGACCTAGAGCTGGGAGCTGCAAAGGGGACCAGGGCTCTGGGAAATACCCCTGGAGAGCCCATTTCAGCTTCCTTACTGCAATTTAAATAAAAAAAAACATACAGTCTGAGAACGCATGCAGTGTTTTGTCTGAATTTCTAGGTCCCGAAGCCCAGCCGTAGCCTCACAGTGGATTCTGTGATGTCAGCTGTGCCACAGTCTGAGACCCAGTGTCCAGGCAAGGGCAGCCCCGCCTCACACGCATGCTCAGCGCCAACAGCACTGCTCCATCTGGCTTCCACTCCTTTCTGGCTTTGCCCCCCAGGGCCATGGCTCAAAGTCAGACTATGGTCTGGGAAGCTCTCCTTCACTATCCCGCTATTCTTTTTTTTTTTTTTTTTTTTTTTTTGCGGTACGCGGGCCACTCACTGTTGTGGCCTCTGCCGTCACGGAGCACAGGCTCCGGACACGCAGGCCCAGCGGCCATGGCTCACGGGCCAACCGCTCCGCGGCCTGTGGGATCTTCCAGGACCGGGGCACGAACTCATGTTCCCTGCATCCTCAGGTGGACTCTCAATGACTGCGCCACCAGGGAATGCCCACCCCTATTCTTTTAATAAACGCTTATTCCCCCTGAAGGTCTGTAAACAGAGCCAGAACAGGACTCATGTCCCCTCGGGCTATTCAGTGGACAGAAATAAGGGCGGCAGTATTAGCTAGCAATCAGAACAGCAAGCACTCTCATCTAGACTTAGCCGTTCCCTGCCCAGGTATATACCCTGGAGAAACACACATGGTCTAAGAAACAACTCTGAGAATGTTTAGAGCAAAAATAACTTAACAGCACAACACGGGCAACAGCCCAAATTTCCATCAGCAGAATTCATACAGCAGGATAGGATGAGATTGGCATATTCAATAGTGAAAAATAAATGAGCTACACACATTAGCATAGATCAACTTCTCATGGTTTTTAAAAACATCAAAAGAATGGGATACAGTTCCACTCATGGAACCATTCTGAAACAAGCTCAAACAACGGATTGCATAGGGTCCATGTTTAAAAAAACGGTAGCTAAACCTGAGGGAAGAGTAAACACAAAATGGAGGACAGTTTACTCTAGGGTGGAAAGGCTAGCTCAAGGAGGTTGACACAAGGCTGTTAGTGCTGCTGGGAATTGTTCTGTCTCTGAAGCAAGATGGTAGGTACACAGGTGTTGTAGTTTTCACATTTTACTAACTCTGAAATCAGGATGGTCCTACAATCACCGTGGCAGTTGTGATGAAGTTATTGGCCAATGCCTTTCTCTTTTAATCATTGTATTTATGCACAAAAATGATGTCAGAAAGGCTTGGCATCTTTAAAGGACATTTATTTAAGGTAAAGTACAAGAACACTTGTTTGGTTATTAGGAAAAGAAGGAACGATATGCCTGTTTTACAGATGAGAACACTGAGGCTCAGAGAAGGTAACCTGCTGCAGTCGCACAATGGGATCTTTGCAGAACAGTGATCCACCAGCCCACTTCTCTATGCAAAGCCCTGTCTGTAGTATGCGAAGGAAGCAAGCAAACAAGCCTGAGCTAGGACCAGCACAAGAACCCGCGGCACCACCATCCTTACCATCATGTTCCAACACTACAGAGATGAGCATCAATTTTACTAGATTGAGGGGAGGGAGGGGTGGGGGCCGGGAGCCGGTTTTCGAACTTCAGTGAGCTCACAGCTCTTAGCTGGCCTTATCTCGAGAGCATCCAGTCCACCCTTGAGCTGTGTCTGGCTCCCAGGCTTCTACCTCTAGCCTGGGGCATGACCCGGGCTGCGGCCAGAAACCGGCTCCCACCTGGAATTCCAGCGTTCACTCCTGGAACGTCCAGCATCCAGTCCTCCTCCAGCCACTAATTCAACTTTTGAATGCCCTGCTCACAAGGGTTTCTCCACACCAAATCTGCAGGAACTTTTTTCTTCTGGTGCTCCAAAACCAAATCCTTAAACCTCACATGAGGGAGAGTATTTGTTCGGTCAGAGCATCCTTGTTGATTGGACCTCCAGTTTGTGACTTCCACAGACCTCATCACGGGAGGCTGGGGAGAGGTCTCTTCTGTTGGTGGACGGAATGGTGGGCACTTGGTGGGGAGCACTGATGAGAAAGGGAGCCAGCCCAAGACCTACACATATGCACTGTTTCCCCTGGCCAAACAAGGTTCCTGACCCCAGAATTAACCCAGAGTTTCCCAGAAGACTAGGAGCTGCAGGGAGCCGCAATTAATGCTTTACTCTCCACCAGCTTTTCCTTGGACCCAAGGAGGAGAAATTACAAAAAGATCACATCACACTCCTTTGATCTGATGATTTCCACACAGGCAAGTGCAGGGAAACACTAGTCTGAAGGAAGAAAATGCATTAAAAACACGTGCACAGGGACTTCCCTGGTGGCGCAGTGGTTAAGGATCCGCCTGCCGATGCAGGGGACCCAGGTTCGAGCCCTGGTCCAGGAAGATCCCACATGCCACGGAGCAACTAAGCCCGTGCGCCACAACTACTGAGCCTGTGCTCTAGAGCCCGCGAGCCACAACTACCGAAGCCCGCACGCCTAGAGCCCGTGCTCCCCAACAAGAGAAGCCAACAATAAATAATAAAATAAATTTACGGGAAAAACAACACGTGCATAGCCCTTAGCTGTTTATAAAGTTCTTGAATGTGTGTGCCCCCTTCCGATTCTCACGTCTTTCCACTTTGCGAATAAGCAAGCGGAAGTTCAGAGCATTTGAAGGACTTGCTCAAGGTGGCAGGTGATGGTGCAGAGAGGGAGCTACCTCGGTGCAACAACTTTCAGACAGTGTGCCACCCCGGTCCCGCACAGAGGTACACAGATGGTGGAGGAGACAGGACAGCACGAGTCATGATCACAACTCTGAGTGACAAATACAATGAGAGACGTGTGTTTGGGGACTGGATCTATTCAGAGGAGGGGGTCTGGGGCATGGGAAGGAGTTCTGGGTTAGGGAAGGCTTCACAGGGGAACTGGCACTCACCATCGTCCACGTTTACTGAGATTTTATGAAAGGACAGAGTAAGGACCGCCACTGCCAACTCTGCCCTATTCGATACAATTAAACCATGAGCTTAAATGGTTCAAATTGATCCCATCGTCTTACATTGCTATAGATTTCATCCAGTAGCTGAATTTGGGGGAGGAAAAGAAAAAGGACCCACACAAAACTTTCCCACTTGAAGACATTTTTATTTTGGTAACGCACCTGAGTCCCTGGCAGGATGGGCCTGTCCTCCGCGGGGGCAATGGGGTGTTTGGGAGAGCATGGGGGCCCTGCCCTGAGGGGGCAGCTGGGGGATGAGGCAAAGGGCTCTGTGACAGTGATAGGTCACAAAGGGCTTTGTGACACTGATAGGTCACAAAGGGCATCAGAGGATAAATAGGCTGTGCCAGGGGGTTAGGCTGACAAAGTGGTTACTTCTCTCACTAGGACGGAAGTTCACCACAGCCTCTTGGGGAGATAAAAACCCAGAAGCAGAAGTGAGGTGAGGCGGAGGGGGAGCCTACTGTACCTCTCGACACACTTGAAGAGATTCAGCCTGGGCTCCAGGTGCCCTACAGCGTCCCAACTGTGATCATCTGTGCCCCTACACACACCCCTGCCTCTGGGAGACCCGGAGGCAAACGTGGGGGCCTGTGGGGCGGGCTTGGAAGACCTGCCACAGGGCCGCGTGTGTGACGCAGGAGCATCGCAGCTCGCTCTTCTGCCAGTGAGGCCGAGGGAGGGAAGGGCCAGGGAGCCGCCTTAACCGTGCTGCCTGTCGTGATCAAAGACAGCCATGAGTGGGGACTCTCTGCTCCCGTATCACACGGCCCGGAGCAGCACCTGGGTGGACCTGTTCAACACCACCACGGGGAAGCTGCAGCAGCAACTGCACAAGGGCGAATACGACCATTTCAAGTACGCGCCGATATTCGAGAGCGACTTCATCCAGGTCACGAAGAGGGGAGAAGCGATTGACGTGCACAACTGGGGCGGCCTGGTGACCATGGGCATCACATCCACCAGCCCCGTCCTCCCGCTCCCAGACATCATGCTGCTGGCCCAACGGGCCACCGGCTGTGAAAAGCACGCCGAGCGCAGCCAGGCCACCAAGGGCAAGAGCCACAAGGCTGCAAAGACCTTAGAGCTCACCAGGCTCCTTCCCTTGGAGTTCGTGAGGATCTCCACTCACAATCGTGAGAAACAACAGCTGCGCGTGAAGCTTGCCACTGGCCGCTGCTTCTACCTGCAGCTGTGTCCCCCTCTGGATGCACGGGAAGACCTCTTCGCCGAGTGGGAACAGCTGATTTACCTCCTGCGACCACCAGTGGACAGTGAAAGCAACACCTATGCCGTTCCCGTCTGGGACATGCCCTGCATGCCTGTGTTCGAGGAGGAGCAGGACGGGAGGAGCCCGGCTGTGGAGGATTTCCAAGGAAAGGGGCATCAGGACCAGGTGAACGTCAGCAGCCTGCACACGTGCCCTGAGGTGGCCGGGGCCACGCCTGCAGCTTTTGCTGGGGGGCACGGAATCCAACTGGACTCCCACAAGCCCGATACCATGCCTGATGTGGCCACTGCGAAAGCAAAACCTACTACAGGGCTCGACAAAGCGTCAGCATCGCAGTCAACGACAAAGGTGGAGACAGCAGGGGTGGCAGGAGGCACCGCAGCGGGTGCTTTGAGCACGGCAGTGATCAAGTCTCCTGCCGCTGAAGAGCGGAGCACGGCCATAGCAGCCACAGCCAGCGACGGGCCCGGAGGAAGCAAAACCAACAGAGCCACTGGGGACACTGCCACAACATCCCTGAGGAGCGGGAAAACGGCCTTGGCAGGTGCTGAGAACAATTCAGAGTATGCTTCCAGCACGTCCACCAGCCTCTCCCCAGGGGCCGGCATGACTGTGGTCGGAGCAGAACCTACCAGCAAGACTGTCAAAGCAAGAGCCGACAAGGACGATGAGGGGACCCTCGTCTCAAGCTTGCCACAGGAAGGCAAAGTGAGCGAACAGGATGGCAGCTCACAGAGAGTGTCCCAGGCCCGCAAGGGAAGAAGGGAGAGGAGGGAGCACTGGGGAGAGGACAGAGCTCTGACGAGCCCCAAGCTCTGCAGTTCCGTGGAAAGCCACCACAAGGCAGCGGGGAGCAAGACAATCCCCAAAGCAGCTGGCCCGTGCTCAGGCGGCCGCAGAGCCACTAGAGAGGACCAAAAGGCCAAAGGCCACGGCAGCCCGGGGGGCAGCAAGCAGGGCGCTGCTCCCAAAGGCATCAGCCGTGCTCCTATCACCAGTGAGTCCAAGACCTCGCACAAATCGGGCAGGAGCTTATCTCCAGCGCGTTCAGGTCCCACCACCAACATACTCAGCAGGATCAGCTCTTTCTTCAGGAATGTGAGAGCCAGACTTACAAAAAAGACAGTGGCCTCATCACGAAATAAACATGGGAGCATCCTGGCGGAGCCAGTGGAAGGGACCCGAGTGGAGGCCATGACAGAGACAGCAGAGAGTGGCCAGGGCCTGGAAATCACCGGTGTGACATCTGAGACCATGGAGCCAGTGACCGTTGAAGCCCATCAATAGGACCTAGAGCTGGGAGCTGCAAAGGGGACCAGGGCTCTGGGAAATACCCCTGGAGAGCCCATTTCAGCTTCCTTACTGCAATTTAAATAAAAAAAAACATACAGTCTGAGAACGCATGCAGTGTTTTGTCTGAATTTCTAGGTCCCGAAGCCCAGCCGTAGCCTCACAGTGGATTCTGTGATGTCAGCTGTGCCACAGTCTGAGACCCAGTGTCCAGGCAAGGGCAGCCCCGCCTCACACGCATGCTCAGCGCCAACAGCACTGCTCCATCTGGCTTCCACTCCTTTCTGGCTTTGCCCCCCAGGGCCATGGCTCAAAGTCAGACTATGGTCTGGGAAGCTCTCCTTCACTATCCCGCTATTCTTTTTTTTTTTTTTTTTTTTTTTTTTTTGCGGTACGCGGGCCACTCACTGTTGTGGCCTCTCCCGTCACGGAGCACAGGCTCCGGACACGCAGGCCCAGCGGCCATGGCTCACGGGCCCAGCCGCTCCGCGGCCTGTGGGATCTTCCAGGACCAGGGCACGAACTCATGTTCCCTTCATCCTCAGGTGGACTCTCAATGACTGCGCCACCAGGGAATGCCCACCCCTATTCTTTTAATAAACGCTTATTCCCCCTGAAGGTCTGTAAACAGAGCCAGAACAGGACTCATGTCCCCTCGGGCTATTCAGTGGACAGAAATAAGGGCGGCAGTATTAGCTAGCAATCAGAACAGCAAGCACTCTCATCTAGACTTAGCCGTTCCCTGCCCAGGTATATACCCTGGAGAAACACACATGGTCTAAGAAACAACTCTGAGAATGTTTAGAGCAAAAATAACTTAACAGCACAACACGGGCAACAGCCCAAATTTCCATCAGCAGAATTCATACAGCAGGATAGGATGAGATTGGCATATTCAATAGTGAAAAATAAATGAGCTACACACATTAGCATAGATCAACTTCTCATGGTTTTTAAAAACATCAAAAGAATGGGATACAGTTCCACTCATGGAACCATTCTGAAACAAGCTCAAACAACGGATTGCATAGGGTCCATGTTTAAAAAAACGGTAGCTAAACCTGAGGGAAGAGTAAACACAAAATGGAGGACAGTTTACTCTAGGGTGGAAAGGCTAGCTCAAGGAGGTTGACACAAGGCTGTTAGTGCTGCTGGGAATTGTTCTGTCTCGGAAGCAAGATGGTAGGTACACAGGTGTTGTAGTTTTCACATTTTACTAACTCTGAAATCAGGATGGTCCTACAATCACCGTGGCAGTTGTGATGAAGTTAATGGCCAATGCCTTTCTCTTTTAATCATTGTATTTATGCACAAAAATGATGTCAGAAAGGCTTGGCATCTTTTAAGGACATTTATTTAAGGTAAAGTACAAGAACACTTGTTTGGTTATTAGGAAAAGAAGGAACGATATGCCTGTTTTACAGATGAGAACACTGAGGCTCAGAGAAGGTAACCTGCTGCAGTCGCACAATGGGATCTTTGCAGAACAGTGATCCACCAGCCCACTTCTCTATGCAAAGCCCTGTCTGTAGTATGCGAAGGAAGCAAGCAAACAAGCCTGAGCTAGGACCAGCACAAGAACCCGCGGCACCACCATCCTTACCATCATGTTCCAACACTACAGAGATGAGCATCAATTTTACTAGATTGAGGGGAGGGAGGGGTGGGGGCCGGGAGCCGGTTTTCGAACTTCAGTGAGCTCACAGCTCTTAGCTGGCCTTATCTCGAGAGCATCCAGTCCACCCTTGAGCTGTGTCTGGCTCCCAGGCTTCTACCTCTAGCCTCTGGCATGACCCGGGCTGCGGCCAGAAACAGGCTCCCACCTGGAATTCCAGCGTTCACTCCTGGAACGTCCAGCATCCAGTCCTCCTCCAGCCACTAATTCAACTTTTGAATGCCCTGCTCACAAGGGTTTCTCCACACCAAATCTGCAGGAACTTTTTTCTTCTGGGGCTCCAAAACCAAATCCTTAAACCTCACATGAGGGAGAGTATTTGTTCGGTCAGAGCATCCTTGTTGATTGGACCTCCAGTTTGTGACTTCCACAGACCTCATCACGGGAGGCTGGGGAGAGGTCTCTTCTGTTGGTGGACGGAATGGTGGGCACTTGGTGGGGAGCACTGATGAGAAAGGGAGCCAGCCCAAGACCTACACATATGCACTGTTTCCCCTGGCCAAACAAGGTTCCTGACCCCAGAATTAACCCAGAGTTTCCCAGAAGACTAGGAGCTGCAGGGAGCCGCAATTAATGCTTTACTCTCCACCAGCTTTTCCTTGGACCCAAGGAGGAGAAATTACAAAAAGATCACATCACACTCCTTTGATCTGATGATTTCCACACAGGCAAGTGCAGGGAAACACTAGTCTGAAGGAAGAAAATGCATTAAAAACACGTGCACAGGGACTTCCCTGGTGGCGCAGTGGTTAAGGATCCGCCTGCCGACGCAGGGGACCCAGGTTCGAGCCCTGGTCCAGGAAGATCCCACATGCCACGGAGCAACTAAGCCCGTGCGCCACAACTACTGAGCCTGTGCTCTAGAGCCCGCGAGCCACAACTACCGAAGCCCGCACGCCTAGAGCCCGTGCTCCCCAACAAGAGAAGCCAACAATAAATAATAAAATAAATTTACGGGAAAAACAACACGTGCATAGCCCTTAGCTGTTTATAAAGTTCTTGAATGTGTGTGCCCCCTTCCGATTCTCACGTCTTTCCACTTTGCGGATAAGCAAGCGGAAGTTCAGAGCATTTGAAGGACTTGCTCAAGGTGGCAGGTGATGGTGCAGAGAGGGAGCTACCTCGGTGCAACAACTTTCAGACAGTGTGCCACCCCGGTCCCGCACAGAGGTACACAGATGGTGGAGGAGACAGGACAGCACGAGTCATGATCACAACTCTGAGTGACAAATACAATGAGAGACGTGTGTTTGGGGACTGGATCTATTCAGAGGAGGGGGTCTGGGGCATGGGAAGGAGTTCTGGGTTAGGGAAGGCTTCACAGGGGAACTGGCACTCACCATCGTCCACGTTTACTGAGATTTTATGAAAGGACAGAGTAAGGACCGCCACTGCCAACTCTGCCCTATTCGATACAATTAAACCATGAGCTTAAATGGTTCAAATTGATCCCATCGTCTTACATTGCTATAGATTTCATCCAGTAGCTGAATTTGGGGGAGGAAAAGAAAAAGGACCCACACAAAACTTTCCCACTTGAAGACATTTTTATTTTGGTAACGCACCTGAGTCCCTGGCAGGATGGGCCTGTCCTCCGCGGGGGCAATGGGGTGTTTGGGAGAGCATGGGGGCCCTGCCCTGAGGGGGCAGCTGGGGGATGAGGCAAAGGGCTCTGTGACAGTGATAGGTCACAAAGGGCTTTGTGACACTGATAGGTCACAAAGGGCATCAGAGGATAAATAGGCTGTGCCAGGGGGTTAGGCTGACAAAGTGGTTACTTCTCTCACTAGGACGGAAGTTCACCACAGCCTCTTGGGGAGATAAAAACCCAGAAGCAGAAGTGAGGTGAGGCGGAGGGGGAGCCTACCGTACCTCTCGACACACTTGAAGAGATTCAGCCTGGGCTCCAGGCGCCCTACAGCGTCCCAACTGTGAACATCTGTGCCCCTACACACACCCCTGCCTCTGGGAGACCCGGAGGCAAACGTGGGGGCCTGTGGGGCGGGCTTGGAAGACCTGCCAAAGGGCCGCGTGTGTGACGCAGGAGCATCGCAGCACGCTCTTCTGCCAGTGAGGCCGAGGGAGGGAAGGGCCAGGGAGCCGCCTTAACCACGCTGCCTGTCGTGATCAAAGACAGCCATGAGTGGGGACTCTCTGCTCCCGTATCACACGGCCCGGAGCAGCACCTGGGTGGACCTGTTCAACACCACCACGGGGAAGCTGCAGCAGCAACTGCACAAGGGCGAATACGACCATTTCAAGTACGCGCCAATATTCGAGAGCGACTTCATCCAGGTCACGAAGAGGGGAGAAGCGATTGACGTGCACAACTGGGGCGGCCTGGTGACCATGGGCATCACATCCACCAGCCCCGTCCTCCCGCTCCCAGACATCATGCTGCTGGCCCAACGGGCCACCGGCTGTGAAAAGCACGCCGAGCACAGCCAGGCCACCAAGGGCAAGAGCCACAAGGCTGCAAAGACCTTAGAGCTCACCAGGCTCCTTCCCTTGGAGTTCGTGAGGATCTCCACTCACAATCGTGAGAAACAACAGCTGCGTGTGAAGCTTGCCACTGGCCGCTGCTTCTACCTGCAGCTGTGTCCCCCTCTGGACGCGCGGGAAGACCTCTTCGCCGAGTGGGAACAGCTGATTTACCTCCTGCGACCACCAGTGGACAGTGAAAGCAACACCTATGCCGTTCCCGTCTGGGACATGCCCTGCATGCCTGTGTTCGAGGAGGAGAAGGACGGGAGGAGCCCGGCCGTGGAGGATTTCCAAGGAAAGGGGCATCAGGATCAGGTGAACGTCAGCAGCCTGCACACGTGCCCTGAGGTGGCCGGGGCCACGCCTGCAGCTTTTGCTGGGGGGCACGGAATCCAACTGGACTCCCACAAGCCCGATACCATGCCCGATGTGGCCACTGCGAAAGCAAAACCTACTACAGGGCTCGACAAAGCGTCAGCATCGCAGTCAACGACAAAGTTGGAGACAGCAGGGATGGCAGGAGGCACCGCAGCGGGTGCTTTGAGCACGGCAGTGATCAAGTCTCCTGCCACTGAAGAGCGGAGCACGGCCATAGCAGCCACAGCCAGCGACGGGCCCGGAGGAAGCAAAACCAACAGAGCCACTGGGGACACTGCCACAACATCCCTGAGGAGCGGGAAAACGGCCTTGGCAGGTGCTGAGAACAATTCAGAGTATGCTTCCAGCACGTCCACCAGCCTCTCCCCAGGGGCCGGCATGACTGTGGTCGGAGCAGAACCTACCAGCAAGAGTGTCAAATCAAGAGCCGACAAGGACGATGAGGGGACCCTCGTCTCAAGCTTGCCACAGGAAGGCAAAGTGAGCGAACAGGATGGCAGCCCACAGAGAGTGTCCCAGGCCCGCAAGGGAAGAAGGGAGAGGAGGGAGCACTGGGGAGAGGACAGAGCTCTGACGAGCCCCAAGCTCTGCAGTTCCGTGGAAAGCCACCACAAGGCAGCGGGGAGCAAGACAATCCCCAAAGCAGCTGGCCCGTGCTCAGGCGGCCGCAGAGCCACTAGAGAGGACCAAAAGGCCAAAGGCCACGGCAGCCCGGGGGGCAGCAAGCAGGGCGCTGCTCCCAAAGGCATCAGCCGTGCTCCTATCACCAGTGAGTCCAAGACCTCGCACAAATCGGGCAGGAGCTTATCTCCAGCGCGTTCAGGTCCCACCACCAACATACTCAGCAGGATCAGCTCTTTCTTCAGGAATGTGAGAGCCAGACTTACAAAAAAGACAGCGGCCTCATCACGAAATAAACATGGGAGCATCCTGGCAGAGCCAGTGGAAGGGACCCGAGTAGAGGCCATGACAGAGACAGCAGAGAGTGGCCAGGGCCTGGAAATCACTGGTGTGACATCTGAGACCATGGAGCCAGTGACCGTTGAAGCCCATCAATAGGACCTAGAGCTGGGAGCTGCAAAGGGGACCAGGGCTCTGGGAAATACCCCTGGAGAGCCCATTTCAGCTTCCTTACTGCAATTTAAATAAAAAAAACATACAGTCTGAGAACGCATGCAGTGTTTTGTCTGAATTTCTAGGTCCCGAAGCCCAGCCGTAGCCTCACAGTGGATTCTGTGATGTCAGCTGTGCCACAGTCTGAGACCCAGTGTCCAGGCAAGGGCAGCCCCGCCTCACACGCATGCTCAGCGCCAACAGCACTGCTCCATCTGGCTTCCACTCCTTTCTGGCTTTGCCCCCCAGGGCCATGGCTCAAAGTCAGACTATGGTCTGGGAAGCTCTCCTTCACTATCCCGCTATTCTTTTTTTTTTTTTTTTTTTTTTTTTTTTTGCGGTACGCGGGCCACTCACTGTTGTGGCCTCTCCCGTCACGGAGCACAGGCTCCGGACACGCAGGCCCAGCGGCCATGGCTCACGGGCCCAGCCGCTCCGCGGCCTGTGTGATCTTCCAGGACCGGGGCACGAACTCATGTTCCCTGCATCCTCAGGTGGACTCTCAATGACTGCGCCACCAGGGAATGCCCACCCCTATTCTTTTAATAAACGCTTATTCCCCCTGAAGGTCTGTAAACAGAGCCAGAACAGGACTCATGTCCCCTCGGGCTATTCAGTGGACAGAAATAAGGGCGGCAGTATTAGCTAGCAATCAGAACAGCAAGCACTCTCATCTAGACTTAGCCGTTCCCTGCCCAGGTATATACCCTGGAGAAACACACATGGTCTAAGAAACAACTCTGAGAATGTTTAGAGCAAAAATAACTTAACAGCACAACACGGGCAACAGCCCAAATTTCCATCAGCAGAATTCATACAGCAGGATAGGATGAGATTGGCATATTCAATAGTGAAAAATAAATGAGCTACACACATTAGCATAGATCAACTTCTCATGGTTTTTAAAAACATCAAAAGAATGGGATACAGTTCCACTCATGGAACCATTCTGAAACAAGCTCAAACAACGGATTGCATAGGGTCCATGTTTAAAAAAACGGTAGCTAAACCTGAGGGAAGAGTAAACACAAAATGGAGGACAGTTTACTCTAGGGTGGAAAGGCTAGCTCAAGGAGGTTGACACAAGGCTGTTAGTGCTGCTGGGAATTGTTCTGTCTCGGAAGCAAGATGGTAGGTACACAGGTGTTGTAGTTTTCACATTTTACTAACTCTGAAATCAGGATGGTCCTACAATCACCGTGGCAGTTGTGATGAAGTTAATGGCCAATGCCTTTCTCTTTTAATCATTGTATTTATGCACAAAAATGATGTCAGAAAGGCTTGGCATCTTTTAAGGACATTTATTTAAGGTAAAGTACAAGAACACTTGTTTGGTTATTAGGAAAAGAAGGAACGATATGCCTGTTTTACAGATGAGAACACTGAGGCTCAGAGAAGGTAACCTGCTGCAGTCGCACAATGGGATCTTTGCAGAACAGTGATCCACCAGCCCACTTCTCTATGCAAAGCCCTGTCTGTAGTATGCGAAGGAAGCAAGCAAACAAGCCTGAGCTAGGACCAGCACAAGAACCCGCGGCACCACCATCCTTACCATCATGTTCCAACACTACAGAGATGAGCATCAATTTTACTAGATTGAGGGGAGGGAGGGGTGGGGGCCGGGAGCCGGTTTTCGAACTTCAGTGAGCTCACAGCTCTTAGCTGGCCTTATCTCGAGAGCATCCAGTCCACCCTTGAGCTGTGTCTGGCTCCCAGGCTTCTACCTCTAGCCTCTGGCATGACCCGGGCTGCGGCCAGAAACAGGCTCCCACCTGGAATTCCAGCGTTCACTCCTGGAACGTCCAGCATCCAGTCCTCCTCCAGCCACTAATTCAACTTTTGAATGCCCTGCTCACAAGGGTTTCTCCACACCAAATCTGCAGGAACTTTTTTCTTCTGGGGCTCCAAAACCAAATCCTTAAACCTCACATGAGGGAGAGTATTTGTTCGGTCAGAGCATCCTTGTTGATTGGACCTCCAGTTTGTGACTTCCACAGACCTCATCACGGGAGGCTGGGGAGAGGTCTCTTCTGTTGGTGGACGGAATGGTGGGCACTTGGTGGGGAGCACTGATGAGAAAGGGAGCCAGCCCAAGACCTACACATATGCACTGTTTCCCCTGGCCAAACAAGGTTCCTGACCCCAGAATTAACCCAGAGTTTCCCAGAAGACTAGGAGCTGCAGGGAGCCGCAATTAATGCTTTACTCTCCACCAGCTTTTCCTTGGACCCAAGGAGGAGAAGTTACAAAAAGATCACATCACACTCCTTTGATCTGATGATTTCCACACAGGCAAGTGCAGGGAAACACTAGTCTGAATGAAGAAAATGCATTAAAAACACGTGCACAGGGACTTCCCTGGTGGCGCAGTGGTTAAGGATCCGCCTGCCGATGCAGGGGACCCAGGTTCGAGCCCTGGTCCAGGAAGATCCCACATGCCACGGAGCAACTAAGCCCGTGCGCCACAACTACTGAGCCTGTGCTCTAGAGCCCGCGAGCCACAACTACCGAAGCCCGCACGCCTAGAGCCCGTGCTCCCCAACAAGAGAAGCCAACAATAAATAATAAAATAAATTTACGGGAAAAACAACACGTGCATAGCCCTTAGCTGTTTATAAAGTTCTTGAATGTGTGTGCCCCCTTCCGATTCTCACGTCTTTCCACTTTGCGAATAAGCAAGCGGAAGTTCAGAGCATTTGAAGGACTTGCTCAAGGTGGCAGGTGATGGTGCAGAGAGGGAGCTACCTCGGTGCAACAACTTTCAGACAGTGTGCCACCCCGGTCCCGCACAGAGGTACACAGATGGTGGAGGAGACAGGACAGCACGAGTCATGATCACAACTCTGAGTGACAAATACAATGAGAGACGTGTGTTTGGGGACTGGATCTATTCAGAGGAGGGGGTCTGGGGCATGGGAAGGAGTTCTGGGTTAGGGAAGGCTTCACAGGGGAACTGGCACTCACCATCGTCCACGTTTACTGAGATTTTATGAAAGGACAGAGTAAGGACCGCCACTGCCAACTCTGCCCTATTCGATACAATTAAACCATGAGCTTAAGTGGTTCAAATTGATCCCATCGTCTTACATTGCTATAGATTTCATCCAGTAGCTGAATTTGGGGGAGGAAAAGAAAAAGGACCCACACATAACTTTCCTACTTGAAGATATTTTTATTTTGCTAACGCACCTGAGTCCCTGGCACGATGGGCCTGTCCTCCGTGGGGGCAATGGGGTGTTTGGGAGAGGATGGGGGCCCTGCCCTGAGGGGGCAGCTGGGGGATGAGGCAAAGGGCTCTGTGACAGTGATAGGTCACAAAGGGCTTTGTGACACTGATAGGTCACAAAGGGCATCAGAGGATAAATAGGCTGTGCCAGGGGGTTAGGCTGACAAAGTGGTTACTTCTCTCACTAGGACGGAAGTTCACCACAGCCTCTTGGGGAGATAAAAACCCAGAAGCAGAAGTGAGGTGAGGCGGAGGGGGAGCCTACCGTACCTCTCGACACACTTGAAGAGATTCAGCCTGGGCTCCAGGCGCCCTACAGCGTCCCAACTGTGAACATCTGTGCCCCTACACACACCCCTGCCTCTGGGAGACCCGGAGGCAAACGTGGGGGCCTGTGGGGCGGGCTTGGAAGACCTGCCAAAGGGCCGCGTGTGTGACGCAGGAGCATCACAGCACGCTCTTCTGCCAGTGAGGCCGAGGGAGGGAAGGGCCAGGGAGCCGCCTTAACCACGCTGCCTGTCGTGATCAAAGACAGCCATGAGTGGGGACTCTCTGCTCCCGTATCACACGGCCCGGAGCAGCACCTGGGTGGACCTGTTCAACACCACCACGGGGAAGCTGCAGCAGCAACTGCACAAGGGCGAATACGACCATTTCAAGTACGCGCCAATATTCGAGAGCGACTTCATCCAGGTCACAAAGAGGGGAGAAGCGATTGACGTGCACAACTGGGGCGGCCTGGTGACCATGGGCATCACATCCACCAGCCCCGTCCTCCCGCTCCCAGACATCATGCTGCTGGCCCAACGGGCCACCGGATGTGAAAAGCACGCCGAGCACAGCCAGGCCACCAAGGGCAAGAGCCACAAGGCTGCAAAGACCTTAGAGCTCACCAGGCTCCTTCCCTTGGAGTTCGTGAGGATCTCCACTCACAATCGTGAGAAACAACAGCTGCGTGTGAAGCTTGCCACTGGCCGCTGCTTCTACCTGCAGCTGTGTCCCCCTCTGGACGCGCGGGAAGACCTCTTCGCCGAGTGGGAACAGCTGATTTACCTCCTGCGACCACCAGTGGACAGTGAAAGCAACACCTATGCCGTTCCCGTCTGGGACATGCCCTGCATGCCTGTGTTCGAGGAGGAGAAGGACGGGAGGAGCCCGGCCGTGGAGGATTTCCAAGGAAAGGGGCATCAGGATCAGGTGAACGTCAGCAGCCTGCACACGTGCCCTGAGGTGGCCGGGGCCACGCCTGCAGCTTTTGCTGGGGGGCACGGAATCCAACTGGACTCCCACAAGCCCGATACCATGCCCGATGTGGCCACTGCGAAAGCAAAACCTACTACAGGGCTCGACAAAGCGTCAGCATCGCAGTCAACGACAAAGTTGGAGACAGCAGGGATGGCAGGAGGCACCGCAGCGGGTGCTTTGAGCACGGCAGTGATCAAGTCTCCTGCCACTGAAGAGCGGAGCACGGCCATAGCAGCCACAGCCAGCGACGGGCCCGGAGGAAGCAAAACCAACAGAGCCACTGGGGACACTGCCACAACATCCCTGAGGAGCGGGAAAACGGCCTTGGCAGGTGCTGAGAACAATTCAGAGTATGCTTCCAGCACGTCCACCAGCCTCTCCCCAGGGGCCGGCATGACTGTGGTCGGAGCAGAACCTACCAGCAAGAGTGTCAAATCAAGAGCCGACAAGGACGATGAGGGGACCCTCGTCTCAAGCTTGCCACAGGAAGGCAAAGTGAGCGAACAGGATGGCAGCCCACAGAGAGTGTCCCAGGCCCGCAAGGGAAGAAGGGAGAGGAGGGAGCACTGGGGAGAGGACAGAGCTCTGACGAGCCCCAAGCTCTGCAGTTCCGTGGAAAGCCACCACAAGGCAGCGGGGAGCAAGACAATCCCCAAAGCAGCTGGCCCGTGCTCAGGCGGCCGCGGAGCCACTAGAGAGGACCAAAAGGCCAAAGGCCACGGCAGCCCGGGGGGCAGCGAGCAGGGCGCTGCTCCCAAAGGCATCAGCCGTGCTCCTATCACCAGTGAGTCCAAGACCTCGCACAAATCGGGCAGGAGCTTATCCCCAGCGCGTTCAGGTCCCACCACCAACATACTCAGCAGGATCGGCTCTTTCTTCAGGAATGTGAGAGCCAGACTTACAAAAAGGACAGTGGCCTCATCACGAAATAAACATGGGAGCATCCTGGCGGAGCCAGTGGAAGGGACCCGAGTGGAGGCCATGACAGAGACAGCAGAGAGTGGCCAGGGCCTGGAAATCACCGGTGTGACATCTGAGACCATGGAGCCAGTGACCGTTGAAGCCCATCAATAGGACCTAGAGCTGGGAGCTGCAAAGGGGACCAGGGCTCTGGGAAATACCCCTGGAGAGCCCATTTCAGCTTCCTTACTGCAATTTAAATAAAAAAAAACATACAGTCTGAGAACGCATGCAGTGTTTTGTCTGAATTTCTAGGTCCCGAAGCCCAGCCGTAGCCTCACAGTGGATTCTGTGATGTCAGCTGTGCCACAGTCTGAGACCCAGTGTCCAGGCAAGGGCAGCCCCGCCTCACATGCATGCTCAGCGCCAACAGCACTGCTCCATCTGGCTTCCACTCCTTTCTGGCTTTGCCCCCCAGGGCCATGGCTCAAAGTCAGACTATGGTCTGGGAAGCTCTCCTTCACTATCCCGCTATTCTTTTTTTTTTTTTTTTTTTTTTTGCGGTACGCGGGCCACTCACTGTTGTGGCCTCTCCCGTCACGGAGCACAGGCTCCGGACACGCAGGCCCAGCAGCCATGTCTCATGGTCCCAGCCGATCCGCGGCCTGTGGGATCTTCCAGGACCGGGGCACGAACTCATGTTCCCTGCATCCTCAGGTGGACTCTCAACCACTGCGCCACCAGGGAATGCCCACCCCTATTCTTTTAATAAACGCTTATTACCCCTGAAGGTCTGTAAACAGAGCCAGAACAGGACTCATGTCCCCTCGGGCTATTCAGTGGACAGAAATAAGGGCGGCAGTATTAGCTAGCAATCAGAACAGCAAGCACTCTCATCTAGACTTAGCCGTTCCCTGCCCAGGTATATACCCTGGAGAAACACACATGGTCTAAGAAACAACTCTGAGAATGTTTAGAGCAAAAATAACTTAACAGCACAACACGGGCAACAGCCCAAATTTCCATCAGCAGAATTCATACAGCAGGATAGGATGAGATTGGCATATTCAATAGTGAAAAATAAATGAGCTACACACATTAGCATAGATCAACTTCTCATGGTTTTTAAAAACATCAAAAGGATGGGATACAGTTCCACTCATGGAACCATTCTGAAACAAGCTCAAACAACGGATTGCATAGGGTCCATGTTTAAAAAAACGGTAGCTAAACCTGAGGGAAGAGTAAACACAAAATTGAGGACAGTTTACTCTAGGGTGGAAAGGCTAGCTCAAGGAGGTTGACACAAGGCTGTTAGTGCTGCTGGGAATTGTTCTGTCTCGGAAGCAAGATGGTAGGTACACAGGTGTTGTAGTTTTCACATTTTACTAACTCTGAAATCAGGATGGTCCTACAATCACCGTGGCAGTTGTGATGAAGTTATTGGCCAATGCCTTTCTCTTTTAATCACTTGTATTTATGCACAAAAATGATGTCAGAAAGGCTTGGCATCTTTAAAGGACATTTATTTAAGGTAAAGTACAAGAACACTTGTTTGGTTATTAGGAAAAGAAGGAACGATATGCCCATTTTACAGATGAGAACACTGAGGCTCAGAGAAGGTAACCTGCTGCAGTCGCACAATGGGATCTTTGCAGAACAGTGATCCACCAGCCCACTTCTCTATGCAAAGCCCTGTCTGTAGTATGCGAAGGAAGCAAGCAAACAAGCCTGAGCTAGGACCAGCACAAGAACCCGCGGCACCACCATCCTTACCATCATGTTCCAACACTACAGAGATGAGCATCAATTTTACTAGATTGAGGGGAGGGAGGGGTGGGGGCCGGGAGCCGGTTTTCGAACTTCAGTGAGCTCACAGCTCTTAGCTGGCCTTATCTCGAGAGCATCCAGTCCACCCTTGAGCTGTGTCTGGCTCCCAGGCTTCTACCTCTAGCCTGGGGCATGACCCGGGCTGCGGCCAGAAACAGGCTCCCACCTGGAATTCCAGCGTTCACTCCTGGAACATCCAGCATCCAGTCCTCCTCCAGCCACTAATTCAACTTTTGAATGCCCTGCTCACAAGGGTTTCTCCACACCAAATCTGCAGGAACTTTTTACTTCTGGGGCTCCAAAACCAAATCCTTAAACCTCACATGAGGGAGAGTATTTGTTCGGTCAGAGCATCCTTGTTGATTGGACCTCCAGTTTGTGACTTCCACAGACCTCATCACGGGAGGCTGGGGAGAGGTCTCTTCTGTTGGTGGACGGAATGGTGGGCACTTGGTGGGGAGCACTGATGAGAAAGGGAGCCAGCCCAAGACCTACACATATGCACTGTTTCCCCTGGCCAAACAAGGTTCCTGACCCCAGAATTAACCCAGAGTTTCCCAGAAGACTAGGAGCTGCAGGGAGCTGCAATTAATGCTTTACTCTCCACCAGCTTTTCCTTGGACCCAAGGAGGAGAAATTACAAAAAGATCACATCACACTCCTTTGATCTGATGATTTCCACACAGGCAAGTGCAGGGAAACACTAGTCTGAAGGAAGAAAATGCATTAAAAACACGTGCACAGGGACTTCCCTGGTGGCGCAGTGGTTAAGGATCCGCCTGCCGACGCAGGGGACCCAGGTTCGAGCCCTGGTCCAGGAAGATCCCACATGCCACGGAGCAACTAAGCCCGTGCGCCACAACTACTGAGCCTGTGCTCTAGAGCCCGCGAGCCACAACTACCGAAGCCCGCACGCCTAGAGCCCGTGCTCCCCAACAAGAGAAGCCAACAATAAAAAATAAAATAAATTTACGGGAAAAACAACACGTGCATAGCCCTTAGCTGTTTATAAAGTTCTTGAATGTGTGTGCCCCCTTCCGATTCTCACGTCTTTCCACTTTGCGGATAAGCAAGCGGAAGTTCAGAGCATTTGAAGGACTTGCTCAAGGTGGCAGGTGATGGTGCAGAGAGGGAGCTACCTCGGTGCAACAACTTTCAGACAGTGTGCCACCCCGGTCCCGCACAGAGGTACACAGATGGTGGAGGAGACAGGACAGCACGAGTCATGATCACAACTCTGAGTGACAAATACAATGAGAGACGTGTGTTTGGGGACTGGATCTATTCAGAGGAGGGGGTCTGGGGCATGGGAAGGAGTTCTGGGTTAGGGAAGGCTTCACAGGGGAACTGGCACTCACCATCGTCCACGTTTACTGAGATTTTATGAAAGGACAGAGTAAGGACCGCCACTGCCAACTCTGCCCTATTCGATACAATTAAACCATGAGCTTAAATGGTTCAAATTGATCCCATCGTCTTACATTGCTATAGATTTCATCCAGTAGCTGAATTTGGGGGAGGAAAAGAAAAAGGACCCACACAAAACTTTCCCACTTGAAGACATTTTTATTTTGGTAACGCACCTGAGTCCCTGGCAGGATGGGCCTGTCCTCCGTGGGGGCAATGGGGTGTTTGGGAGAGGATGGGGGCCCTGCCCTGAGGGGGCAGCTGGGGGATGAGGCAAAGGGCTCTGTGACAGTGATAGGTCACAAAGGGCTTTGTGACACTGATAGGTCACAAAGGGCATCAGAGGATAAATAGGCTGTGCCAGGGGGTTAGGCTGACAAAGTGGTTACTTCTCTCACTAGGACGGAAGTTCACCACAGCCTCTTGGGGAGATAAAAACCCAGAAGCAGAAGTGAGGTGAGGCGGAGGGGGAGCCTACCGTACCTCTCGACACACTTGAAGAGATTCAGCCTGGGCTCCAGGTGCCCTACAGCGTCCCAACTGTGATCATCTGTGCCCCTACACACACCCCTGCCTCTGGGAGACCCGGAGGCAAACGTGGGGGCCTGTGGGGCGGGCTTGGAAGACCTGCCACAGGGCCGCGTGTGTGACGCAGGAGCATCACAGCTCGCTCTTCTGCCAGTGAGGCCGAGGGAGGGAAGGGCCAGGGAGCCGCCTTAACCGCGCTGCCTGTCGTGATCAAAGACAGCCATGAGTGGGGACTCTCTGCTCCCGTATCACACGGCCCGGAGCAGCACCTGGGTGGACCTGTTCAACACCACCACGGGGAAGCTGCAGCAGCAACTGCACAAGGGCGAATACGACCACTTCAAGTACGCGCCGATATTCGAGAGCGACTTCATCCAGGTCACGAAGAGGGGAGAAGCGATTGACGTGCACAACTGGGGCGGCCTGGTGACCATGGGCATCACATCCACCAGCCCCGTCCTCCCGCTCCCAGACATCATGCTGCTGGCCCAACGGGCCACCGGCTGTGAAAAGCACGCCGAGCGCAGCCAGGCCACCAAGGGCAAGAGCCACAAGGCTGCAAAGACCTTAGAGCTCACCAGGCTCCTTCCCTTGGAGTTCGTGAGGATCTCCACTCACAATCGTGAGAAACAACAGCTGCGTGTGAAGCTTCCCACTGGCCGCTGCTTCTACCTGCAGCTGTGTCCCCCTCTGGACGCGCGGGAAGACCTCTTCGCCGATTGGGAACAGCTGATTTACCTCCTGCGACCACCAGTGGACAGTGAAAGCAACACCTATGCCGTTCCCGTCTGGGACATGCCCTGCATGCCTGTGTTCGGGGAGCAGCAGGACGGGAGGAGCCCGGCCGTGGAGGATTTCCAAGGAAAGGGGCATCAGGACCAGGTGAACGTCAGCAGCCTGCACACGTGCCCTGAGGTGGCCGGGGCCACGCCTGCAGCTTTTGCTGGGGGGCACGGAATCCAACTGGACTCCCACAAGCCCGATACCATGCCCGATGTGGCCACTGCGAAAGCAAAACCTACTACAGGGCTCGACAAAGCATCAGCATCGCAGTCAACGATTAAGGTGGAGACAGCAGGGATGGCAGGAGGCACCGCAGCGGGTGCTTTGAGCATGGCAGTGATCAAGTCTCCTGCCGCTGAAGAGCGGAGCACGGCCATAGCAGCCACAGCCAGCGACGGGCCCGGAGGAAGCAAAACCAACAGAGCCACTGGGGACACTGCCACAACATCCCTGAGGAGCGGGAAAACGGCCTTGGCAGGTGCTGAGAACAATTCAGAGTATGCTTCCAGCACGTCCACCAGCCTCTCCCCAGGGGCCGGCATGACTGTGGTCGGAGCAGAACCTACCAGCAAGACTGTCAAAGCAAGAGCCGACAAGGACGATGAGGGGACCCTCGTCTCAAGCTTGCCACAGGAAGGCAAAGTGAGCGAACAGGATGGCAGCTCACAGAGAGTGTCCCAGGCCTGCAAGGGAAGAAGGGAGAGGAGGGAGCACTGGGGAGAGGACAGAGCTCTGACGAGCCCCAAGCTCTGCAGTTCCGTGGAAAGCCACCACAAGGCAGCGGGGAGCAAGACAATCCCCAAAGCAGCTGGCCCGTGC
This sequence comes from Mesoplodon mirus, assembly GCF_964341445.2. Classification (NCBI taxonomy): domain Eukaryota; kingdom Metazoa; phylum Chordata; class Mammalia; order Artiodactyla; family Ziphiidae; genus Mesoplodon; species Mesoplodon mirus. Next base: position 362,349 of record NW_028295808.1, on the reverse strand, counting down.
TCAGGCGGCCGCAGAGCCACTAGAGAGGACCAAAAGGCCAAAGGCCACGGCAGCCCGGGGGGCAGCGAGCAGGGCGCTGCTCCCAAAGGCATCAGCCGTGCTCCTATCACCAGTGAGTCCAAGACCTCGCACAAATCGGGCAGGAGCTTATCTCCAGCGCGTTCAGGTCCCACCACCAACATACTCAGCAGGATCAGCTCTTTCTTCAGGAATGTGAGAGCCAGACTTACAAAAAAGACAGTGGCCTCATCACGAAATAAACATGGGAGCATCCTGGCGGAGCCAGTGGAAGGGACCCGAGTGGAGGCCATGACAGAGACAGCAGAGAGTGGCCAGGGCCTGGAAATCACCGGTGTGACATCTGAGACCATGGAGCCAGTGACCGTTGAAGCCCATCAATAGGACCTAGAGCTGGGAGCTGCAAAGGGGACCAGGGCTCTGGGAAATACCCCTGGAGAGCCCATTTCAGCTTCCTTACTGCAATTTAAATAAAAAAAACATACAGTCTGAGAACGCATGCAGTGTTTTGTCTGAATTTCTAGGTCCCGAAGCCCAGCCGTAGCCTCACAGTGGATTCTGTGATGTCAGCTGTGCCACAGTCTGAGACCCAGTGTCCAGGCAAGGGCAGCCCCGCCTCACACGCATGCTCAGCGCCAACAGCACTGCTCCATCTGGCTTCCACTCCTTTCTGGCTTTGCCCCCCAGGGCCATGGCTCAAAGTCAGACTATGGTCTGGGAAGCTCTCCTTCACTATCCCGCTATTCTTTTTTTTTTTTTTTTTTTTTTTTTTTTTTTGCGGTACGCGGGCCACTCACTGTTGTGGCCTCTCCCGTCACGGAGCACAGGCTCCGGACACGCAGGCCCAGCGGCCATGGCTCACGGGCCCAGCCGCTCCGCGGCCTGTGGGATCTTCCAGGACCGGGGCACGAACTCATGTTCCCTGCATCCTCAGGTGGACTCTCAATGACTGCGCCACCAGGGAATGCCCGCCCCTATTCTTTTAATAAACGCTTATTCCCCCTGAAGGTCTGTAAACAGAGCCAGAACAGGACTCATGTCCCCTCGGGCTATTCAGTGGACAGAAATAAGGGCGGCAGTATTAGCTAGCAATCAGAACAGCAAGCACTCTCATCTAGACTTAGCCGTTCCCTGCCCAGGTATATACCCTGGAGAAACACACATGGTCTAAGAAACAACTCTGAGAATGTTTAGAGCAAAAATAACTTAACAGCACAACACGGGCAACAGCCCAAATTTCCATCAGCAGAATTCATACAGCAGGATAGGATGAGATTGGCATATTCAATAGTGAAAAATAAATGAGCTACACACATTAGCATAGATCAACTTCTCATGGTTTTTAAAAACATCAAAAGAATGGGATACAGTTCCACTCATGGAACCATTCTGAAACAAGCTCAAACAACGGATTGCATAGGGTCCATGTTTAAAAAAACGGTAGCTAAACCTGAGGGAAGAGTAAACACAAAATTGAGCACAGTTTACTCTAGGGTGGAAAGGCTAAGTCAAGGAGGTTGACACAAGGCTGTTAGTGCTGCTGGGAATTGTTCTGTCTCTGAAGCAAGATGGTAGGTACACAGGTGTTGTAGTTTTCACATTTTACTAACTCTGAAATCAGGATGGTCCTACAATCACCGTGGCAGTTGTGATGAAGTTATTGGCCAATGCCTTTCTCTTTTAATCATTGTATTTATGCACAAAAATGATGTCAGAAAGGCTTGGCATCTTTAAAGGACATTTATTTAAGGTAAAGTACAAGAACACTTGTTTGGTTATTAGGAAAAGAAGGAACGATATGCCCATTTTACAGATGAGAACACTGAGGCTCAGAGAAGGTAACCTGCTGCAGTCGCACAATGGGATCTTTGCAGAACAGTGATCCACCAGCCCACTTCTCTATGCAAAGCCCTGTCTGTTGTATGCGAAGGAAGCAAGCAAACAAGCCTGAGCTAGGACCAGCACAAGAACCCGTGGCACCACCATCCTTACCATCATGTTCCAACACTACAGAGATGAGCATCAATTTTACTAGATTGAGGGGAGGGAGGGGTGGGGGCCGGGAGCCGGTTTTCGAACTTCAGTGAGCTCACAGCTCTTAGCTGGCCTTATCTCGAGAGCATCCAGTCCACCCTTGAGCTGTGTCTGGCTCCCAGGCTTCTACCTCTAGCCTCTGGCATGACCCGGGCTGCGGCCAGAAACAGGCTCCCACCTGGAATTCCAGCGTTCACTCCTGGAACGTCCAGCATCCAGTCCTCCTCCAGCCACTAATTCAACTTTTGAATGCCCTGCTCACCAGGGTTTCTCCACACCAAATCTGCAGGAACTTTTTTCTTCTGGGGCTCCAAAACCAAATCCTTAAACCTCACATGAGGGAGAGTATTTGTTAGGTCAGAGCATCCTTGTTGATTGGACCTCCAGTTTGTGACTTCCACAGACCTCATCACGGGAGGCTGGGGAGAGGTCTCTTCTGTTGGTGGACGGAATGGTGGGCACTTGGTGGGGAGCACTGATGAGAAAGGGAGTCAGCCCAAGACCTACACATATGCACTGTTTCCCCTGGCCAAACAAGGTTCCTGACCCCAGAATTAACCCAGAGTTTCCCAGAAGACTAGGAGCTGCAGGGAGCCGCAATTAATGCTTTACTCTCCACCAGCTTTTCCTTGGACCCAAGGAGGAGAAATTACAAAAAGATCACATCACACTCCTTTGATCTGATGATTTCCACACAGGCAAGTGCAGGGAAACACTAGTCTGAAGGAAGAAAATGCATTAAAAACACGTGCACAGGGACTTCCCTGGTGGCGCAGTGGTTAAGGATCCGCCTGCCGACGCAGGGGACCCAGGTTCGAGCCCTGGTCCAGGAAGATCCCACATGCCACGGAGCAACTAAGCCCGTGCGCCACAACTACTGAGCCTGTGCTCTAGAGCCCGCGAGCCACAACTACCAAAGCCCGCACGCCTAGAGCCCGTGCTCCCCAACAAGAGAAGCCAACAATAAATAATAAAATAAATTTACGGGAAAAACAACACGTGCATAGCCCTTAGCTGTTTATAAAGTTCTTGAATGTGTGTGCCCCCTTCCGATTCTCACGTCTTTCCACTTTGCGGATAAGCAAGCGGAAGTTAGAGCATTTGAAGGACTTGCTCAAGGTGGCAGGTGATGGTGCAGAGAGGGAGCTACCTCGGTGCAACAACTTTCAGACAGTGTGCCACCCCGGTCCTGCACAGAGGTACACAGATGGTGGAGGAGACAGGACAGCACGAGTCATAATCACAACTCTGAGTGACAAATACAATGAGAGACGTGTGTTTGGGGACTGGATCTATTCAGAGGAGGGGGTCTGGGGCATGGGAAGGAGTTCTGGGTTAGGGAAGGCTTCACAGGGGAACTGGCACTCACCATCGTCCACGTTTACTGAGATTTTATGAAAGGACAGACTAAGGACCGCCACTGCCAACTCTGCCCTATTCGATACAATTAAACCATGAGCTTAAATGGTTCAAATTGATCCCATCGTCTTACATTGCTATAGATTTCATCCAGTAGCTGAATTTGGGGGAGGAAAAGAAAAAGGACCCACACAAAACTTTCCCACTTGAAGACATTTTTATTTTGGTAACGTACCTGAGTCCCTGGCAGGATGGGCCTGTCCTCCGCGGGGGCAATGGGGTGTTTGGGAGAGGATGGGGGCCCTGCCCTGAGGGGGCAGCTGGGGGATGAGGCAAAGGGCTCTGTGACAGTGATAGGTCACAAAGGGCTTTGTGACACTGATAGGTCACAAAGGGCATCAGAGGATAAATAGGCTGTGCCAGGGGGTTAGGCTGACAAAGTGGTTACTTCTCTCACTAGGACGGAAGTTCACCACAGCCTCTTGGGGAGATAAAAACCCAGAAGCAGAAGTGAGGTGAGGCGGAGGGGGAGCCTACCGTACCTCTCGACACACTTGAAGAGATTCAGCCTGGGCTCCAGGTGCCCTACAGCGTCCCAACTGTGATCATCTGTGCCCCTACACACACCCCTGCCTCTGGGAGACCCGGAGGCAAACGTGGGGGCCTGTGGGGCGGGCTTGGAAGACCTGCCACAGGGCCGCGTGTGTGACGCAGGAGCATCACAGCTCGCTCTTCTGCCAGTGAGGCCGAGGGAGGGAAGGGCCAGGGAGCCGCCTTAACCGCGCTGCCTGTCGTGATCAAAGACAGCCATGAGTGGAGACTCTCTGCTCCCGTATCACACGGCCCGGAGCAGCACCTGGGTGGACCTGTTCAACACCACCACGGGGAAGCTGCAGCAGCAACTGCACAAGGGCGAATACGACCATTTCAAGTACGCGCCGATATTCGAGAGCGACTTCATCCAGGTCACGAAGAGGGGAGAAGCGATTGACGTGCACAACTGGGGCGGCCTGGTGACCATGGGCATCACATCCACCAGCCCCGTCCTCCCGCTCCCAGACATCATGCTGCTGGCCCAACGGGCCACCGGCTGTGAAAAGCACGCCGAGCGCAGCCAGGCCACCAAGGGCAAGAGCCACAAGGCTGCAAAGACCTTAGAGCTCACCAGGCTCCTTCCCTTGGAGTTCGTGAGGATCTCCACTCACAATCGTGAGAAACAACAGCTGCGTGTGAAGCTTGCCACTGGCCGCTGCTTCTACCTGCAGCTGTGTCCCCCTCTGGACGCGCGGGAAGACCTCTTCGCCGATTGGGAACAGCTGATTTACCTCCTGCGACCACCAGTGGACAGTAAAAGCAACACCTATGCCGTTCCCGTCTGGGACATGCCCTGCATGCCTGTGTTCGAGGAGGAGCAGGACGGGAGGAGCCCGGCCGTGGAGGATTTCCAAGGAAAGGGGCATCAGGACCAGGTGAACGTCAGCAGCCTGCACACGTGCCCTGAGGTGGCCGGGGCCACGCCTGCAGCTTTTGCTGGGGGGCACGGAATCCAACTGGACTCCCACAAGCCCGATACCATGCCCGATGTGGCCACTGCGAAAGCAAAACCTACTACAGGGCTCGACAAAGCATCAGCATCGCAGTCAATGATTAAGGTGGAGACAGCAGGGATGGCAGGAGGCACCGCAGCGGGTGCTTTGAGCACGGCAGTGATCAAGTCTCCTGCCGCTGAAGAGCGGAGCACGGCCATAGCAGCCACAGCCAGCGACGGGCCCGGAGGAAGCAAAACCAACAGAGCCACTGGGGACACTGCCACAACATCCCTGAGGAGCGGGAAAACGGCCTTGGCAGGTGCTGAGAACAATTCAGAGTATGCTTCCAGCACGTCCACCAGCCTCTCCCCAGGGGCCGGCATGACTGTGGTCGGAGCAGAACCTACCAGCAAGACTGTCAAAGCAAGAGCCGACAAGGAAGATGAGGGGACCCTCGTCTCAAGCTTGCCACAGGAAGGCAAAGTGAGCGAACAGGATGGCAGCTCACAGAGAGTGTCCCAGGCCCGCAAGGGAAGAAGGGAGAGGAGGGAGCACTGGGGAGAGGACAGAGCTCTGACGAGCCCCAAGCTCTGCAGTTCCGTGGAAAGCCACCACAAGGCAGCGGGGAGCAAGACAATCCCCAAAGCAGCTGGCCCGTGCTCAGGCGGCCGCAGAGCCACTAGAGAGGACCAAAAGGCCAAAGGCCACGGCAGCCCGGGGGGCAGCGAGCAGGGCGCTGCTCCCAAAGGCATCAGCCGTGCTCCTATCACCAGTGAGTCCAAGACCTCGCACAAATCGGGCAGGAGCTTATCTCCAGCGCGTTCAGGTCCCACCACCAACATACTCAGCAGGATCAGCTCTTTCTTCAGGAATGTGAGAGCCAGACTTACAAAAAAGACAGTGGCCTCATCACGAAATAAACATGGGAGCATCCTGGCGGAGCCAGTGGAAGGGACCCGAGTGGAGGCCATGACAGAGACAGCAGAGAGTGGCCAGGGCCTGGAAATCACCGGTGTGACATCTGAGACCATGGAGCCAGTGACCGTTGAAGCCCATCAATAGGACCTAGAGCTGGGAGCTGCAAAGGGGAACAGGGCTCTGGGAAATACCCCTGGAGAGCCCATTTCAGCTTCCTTACTGCAATTTAAATAAAAAAAACATACAGTCTGAGAACGCATGCAGTGTTTTGTCTGAATTTCTAGGTCCCGAAGCCCAGCGGTAGCCTCACAGTGGATTCTGTGATGTCAGCTGTGCCACAGTCTGAGACCCAGTGTCCAGGCAAGGGCAGCCCCGCCTCACACGCATGCTCAGCGCCAACAGCACTGCTCCATCTGGCTTCCACTCCTTTCTGGCTTTGCCCCCCAGGGCCATGGCTCAAAGTCAGACTATGGTCTGGGAAGCTCTCCTTCACTATCCCGCTATTCTTTGTTTTTTTTTTTTTTTGCAGTACGCGGGCCACTCACTGTTGTGGCCTCTCCCGTCACGGAGCACAGGCTCCGGACACGCAGGCCCAGCGGCCATGGCTCACGGGCCCAGCCGCTCCGCGGCCTGTGGGATCTTCCAGGACCGGGGCACCAACTCATGTTCCTTGCATCCTCAGGTGGACTCTCAATGACTGCGCCACCAGGGAATGCCCGCCCCTATTCTTTTAATAAACGCTTATTCCCCCTGAAGGTCTGTAAACAGAGCCAGAACAGGACTCATGTCCCCTCGGGCTATTCAGTGGACAGAAATAAGGGCGGCAGTATTAGCTAGCAAACAGAACAGCAAGCACTCTCAACTAGACTTAGCCGTTCCCTGCCCAGGTATATACCCTGGAGAAACACACATGGTCTAAGAAACAACTCTGAGAATGTTTAGAGCAAAAATAACTTAACAGCACAACACGGGCAACAGCCCAAATTTCCATCAGCAGAATTCATACAGCAGGATAGGATGAGATTGGCATATTCAATAGTGAAAAATAAATGAGCTACACACATTAGCATAGATCAACTTCTCATGGTTTTTAAAAACATCAAAAGAATGGGATACAGTTCCACTCATGGAACCATTCTGAAACAAGCTCAAACAACGGATTGCATAGGGTCCATGTTTAAAAAAACGGTAGCTAAACCTGAGGGAAGAGTAAACACAAAATTGAGGACAGTTTAGGGTGGAAAGGCTAAGTCAAGGAGGTTGACACAAGGCTGTTAGTGCTGCTGGGAATTGTTCTGTCTCTGAAGCAAGATGGTAGGTACACAGGTGTTGTAGTTTTCACATTTTACTAACTCTGAAATCAGGATGGTCCTACAATCACCGTGGCAGTTGTGATGAAGTTATTGGCCAATGCCTTTCTCTTTTAATCATTGTATTTATGCACAAAAATGATGTCAGAAAGGCTTGGCATCTTTAAAGGACATTTATTTAAGGTAAAGTACAAGAACACTTGTTTGGTTATTAGGAAAAGAAGGAACGATATGCCTGTTTTACAGATGAGAACACTGAGGCTCAGAGAAGGTAACCTGCTGCAGTCGCACAATGGGATCTTTGCAGAACAGTGATCCACCAGCCCACTTCTCTATGCAAAGCCCTGTCTGTTGTATGCGAAGGAAGCAAGCAAACAAGCCTGAGCTAGGACCAGCACAAGAACCCGTGGCACCACCATCCTTACCATCATGTTCCAACACTACAGAGATGAGCATCAATTTTACTAGATTGAGGGGAGGGAGGGGTGGGGGCCGGGAGCCGGTTTTCGAACTTCAGTGAGCACACAGCTCTTAGCTGGCCTTATCTCGAGAGCATCCAGTCCACCCTTGAGCTGTGTCTGGCTCCCAGGCTTCTACCTCTAGCCTGTGGCATGACCCGGGCTGCGGCCAGAAACAGGCTCCCACCTGGAATTCCAGCGTTCACTCCTGGAACGTCCAGCATCCTGTCCTCCTCCAGCCACTAATTCAACTTTTGAATGCCCTGCTCACAAGGGTTTCTCCACACCAAATCTGCAGGAACTTTTTTCTTCTGGGGCTCCAAAACCAAATCCTTAAACCTCACATGAGGGAGAGTATTTGTTAGGTCAGAGCATCCTTGTTGATTGGACCTCCAGTTTGTGACTTCCACAGACCTCATCACGGGAGGCTGGGGAGAGGTCTCTTCTGTTGGTGGACGGAATGGTGGGCACTTGGTGGGGAGCACTGATGAGAAAGGGAGCCAGCCCAAGACCTACACATATGCACTGTTTCCCCTGGCCAAACAAGGTTCCTGACCCCAGAATTAACCCAGAGTTTCCCAGAAGACTAGGAGCTGCAGGGAGCCGCAATTAATGCTTTACTCTCCACCAGCTTTTCCTTGGACCCAAGGAGGAGAAATTACAAAAAGATCACATCACACTCCTTTGATCTGATGATTTCCACACAGGCAAGTGCAGGGAAACACTAGTCTGAAGGAAGAAAATGCATTAAAAACACGTGCACAGGGACTTCCCTGGTGGCGCAGTGGTTAAGGATCCGCCTGCCGACGCAGGGGACCCAGGTTCGAGCCCTGGTCCAGGAAGATCCCACATGCCACGGAGCAACTAAGCCCGTGCGCCACAACTACTGAGCCTGTGCTCTAGAGCCCGCGAGCCACAACTACCGAAGCCCGCACGCCTAGAGCCCGTGCTCCCCAACAAGAGAAGCCAACAATAAATAATAAAATAAATTTACGGGAAAAACAACACGTGCATAGCCCTTAGCTGTTTATAAAGTTCTTGAATGTGTGTGCCCCCTTCCGATTCTCACGTCTTTCCACTTTGCGGATAAGCAAGCGGAAGTTCAGAGCATTTGAAGGACTTGCTCAAGGTGGCAGGTGATGGTGCAGAGAGGGAGCTACCTCGGTGCAACAACTTTCAGACAGTGTGCCACCCCGGTCCCGCACAGAGGTACACAGATGGTGGAGGAGACAGGACAGCACGAGTCATGATCACAACTCTGAGTGACAAATACAATGAGAGACGTGTGTTTGGGGACTGGATCTATTCAGAGGAGGGGGTCTGGGGCATGGGAAGGAGTTCTGGGTTAGGGAAGGCTTCACAGGGGAACTGGCACTCACCATCGTCCACGTTTACTGAGATTTTATGAAAGGACAGAGTAAGGACCGCCACTGCCAACTCTGCCCTATTCGATACAATTAAACCATGAGCTTAAATGGTTCAAATTGATCCCATCGTCTTACATTGCTATAGATTTCATCCAGTAGCTGAATTTGGGGGAGGAAAAGAAAAAGGACCCACACAAAACTTTCCCACTTGAAGACATTTTTATTTTGGTAACGCACCTGAGTCCCTGGCAGGATGGGCCTGTCCTCCGTGGGGGCAATGGGGTGTTTGGGAGAGGATGGGGGCCCTGCCCTGAGGGGGCAGCTGGGGGATGAGGCAAAGGGCTCTGTGACAGTGATAGGTCACAAAGGGCTTTTTGACACTGATAGGTCACAAAGGGCATCAGAGGATAAATAGGCTGTGCCAGGGGGTTAGGCTGACAAAGTGGTTACTTCTCTCACTAGGACGGAAGTTCACCACAGCCTCTTGGGGAGATAAAAACCCAGAAGCAGAAGTGAGGTGAGGCGGAGGGGGAGCCTACCGTACCTCTCGACACACTTGAAGAGATTCAGCCTGGGCTCCAGGCGCCCTACAGCGTCCCAACTGTGATCATCTGTGCCCCTACACACACCCCTGCCTCTGGGAGACCCGGAGGCAAACGTGGGGGCCTGTGGGGCGGGCTTGGAAGACCTGCCACAGGGCCGCGTGTGTGACGCAGGAGCATCACAGCTCGCTCTTCTGCCAGTGAGGCCGAGGGAGGGAAGGGCCAGGGAGCCGCCTTAACCGCGCTGCCTGTCGTGATCAAAGACAGCCATGAGTGGGGACTCTCTGCTCCCGTATCACACGGCCCGGAGCAGCACCTGGGTGGACCTGTTCAACACCACCACGGGGAAGCTGCAGCAGCAACTGCACAAGGGCGAATACGACCATTTCAAGTACGCGCCGATATTCGAGAGCGACTTCATCCAGGTCACGAAGAGGGGAGAAGCGATTGACGTGCACAACTGGGGCGGCCTGGTGACCATGGGCATCACATCCACCAGCCCCGTCCTCCCGCTCCCAGACATCATGCTGCTGGCCCAACGGGCCACCGGCTGTGAAAAGCACGCCGAGCGCAGCCAGGCCACCAAGGGCAAGAGCCACAAGGCTGCAAAGACCTTAGAGCTCACCAGGCTCCTTCCCTTGGAGTTCGTGAGGATCTCCACTCACAATCGTGAGAAACAACAGCTGCGTGTGAAGCTTGCCACTGGCCGCTGCTTCTACCTGCAGCTGTGTCCCCCTCTGGACGCGCGGGAAGACCTCTTCGCCGAGTGGGAACAGCTGATTTACCTCCTGCGACCACCAATGGACAGTGAAAGCAACACCTATGCCGTTCCCGTCTGGGACATGCCCTGCATGCCTGTGTTCAGGGAGCAGCAGGACGGGAGGAGCCCGGCCGTGGAGGATTTCCAAGGAAAGGGGCATCAGGACCAGGTGAACGTCAGCAGCCTGCACACGTGCCCTGAGGTGGCCGGGGCCACGCCTGCAGCTTTTGCTGGGGGTCACGGAATCCAACTGGACTCCCACAAGCCCGATACCATGCCCGATGTGGCCACTGCGAAAGCAAAACCTACTACAGGGCTCGACAAAGCATCAGCATCGCAGTCAACGATTAAGGTGGAGACAGCAGGGATGGCAGGAGGCACCGCAGCGGGTGCTTTGAGCACGGCAGTGATCAAGTCTCCTGCCACTGAAGAGCGGAGCACGGCCGTAGCAGCCACAGCCAGCGACGGGCCCGGAGGAAGCAAAACCAACAGAGCCACTGGGGACACTGCCACAACATCCCTGAGGAGCGGGAAAACGGCCTTGGCAGGTGCTGAGAACAATTCAGAGTATGCTTCCAGCACGTCCACCAGCCTCTCCCCAGGGGCCGGCATGACTGTGGTCGGAGCAGAACCTACCAGCAAGACTGTCAAAGCAAGAGCCGACAAGGACGATGAGGGGACCCTCGTCTCAAGCTTGCCACAGGAAGGCAAAGTGAGCGAACAGGATGGCAGCTCACAGAGAGTGTCCCAGGCCCGCAAGGGAAGAAGGGAGAGGAGGGAGCACTGGGGAGAGGACAGAGCTCTGACGAGCCCCAAGCTCTGCAGTTCCGTGGAAAGCCACCACAAGGCAGCGGGGAGCAAGACAATCCCCAAAGCAGCTGGCCCGTGCTCAGGCGGCCGCAGAGCCACTAGAGAGGACCAAAAGGCCAAAGGCCACGGCAGCCCGGGGGGCAGCGAGCAGGGCGCTGCTCCCAAAGGCATCAGCCGTGCTCCTATCACCAGTGAGTCCAAGACCTCGCACAAATCGGGCAGGAGCTTATCTCCAGCGCGTTCAGGTCCCACCACCAACATACTCAGCAGGATCAGCTCTTTCTTCAGGAATGTGAGAGCCAGACTTACAAAAAAGACAGTGGCCTCATCACGAAATAAACATGGGAGCATCCTGGCGGAGCCAGTGGAAGGGACCCGAGTGGAGGCCATGACAGAGACAGCAGAGAGTGGCCAGGGCCTGGAAATCACCGGTGTGACATCTGAGACCATGGAGCCAGTGACCGTTGAAGCCCATCAATAGGACCTAGAGCTGGGAGCTGCAAAGGGGAACAGGGCTCTGGGAAATACCCCTGGAGAGCCCATTTCAGCTTCCTTACTGCAATTTAAATAAAAAAAACATACAGTCTGAGAACGCATGCAGTGTTTTGTCTGAATTTCTAGGTCCCGAAGCCCAGCCGTAGCCTCACAGTGGATTCTGTGATGTCAGCTGTGCCACAGTCTGAGACCCAGTGTCCAGGCAAGGGCAGCCCCGCCTCACACGCATGCTCAGCGCCAACAGCACTGCTCCATCTGGCTTCCACTCCTTTCTGGCTTTGCCCCCCAGGGCCATGGCTCAAAGTCAGACTATGGTCTGGGAAGCTCTCCTTCACTATCCCGCTATTCTTTTTTTTTTTTTTTTTTTTTTTTTGCGGTACGCGGGCCACTCACTGTTGTGGCCTCTCCCGTCATGGAGCACAGGCTCCGGACACGCAGGCCCAGCGGCCATGGCTCACGGGCCCAGCCGCTCCGCGGCCTGTGGGATCTTCCAGGACCGGGGCACGAACTCATGTTCCCTGCATCCTCAGGTGGACTCTCAATGACTGCGCCACCAGGGAATGCCCACCCCTATTCTTTTAATAAACGCTTATTCCCCCTGAAAGTCTGTAAACAGAGCCAGAACAGGACTCATGTCCCCTCGGGCTATTCAGTGGACAGAAATAAGGGCGGCAGTATTAGCTAGCAATCAGAACAGCAAGCACTCTCATCTAGACTTAGCCGTTCCCTGCCCAGGTATATACCCTGGAGAAACACACATGGTCTAAGAAACAACTCTGAGAATGTTTAGAGCAAAAATAACTTAACAGCACAACACGGGCAACAGCCCAAATTTCCATCAGCAGAATTCATACAGCAGGATAGGATGAGATTGGCATATTCAATAGTGAAAAATAAATGAGCTACACACATTAGCATAGATCAACTTCTCATGGTTTTTAAAAACATCAAAAGAATGGGATACAGTTCCACTCATGGAACCATTCTGAAACAAGCTCAAACAACGGATTGCATAGGGTCCATGTTTAAAAAAACGGTAGCTAAACCTGAGGGAAGAGTAAACACAAAATTGAGGACAGTTTACTCTAGGGTGGAAAGGCTAGCTCAAGGAGGTTGACACAAGGCTGTTAGTGCTGCTGGGAATTGTTCTGTCTCTGAAGCAAGATGGTAGGTACACAGGTGTTGTAGTTTTCACATTTTACTAACTCTGAAATCAGGATGGTCCTACAATCACCGTGGCAGTTGTGATGAAGTTATTGGCCAATGCCTTTCTCTTTTAATCATTGTATTTATGCACAAAAATGATGACAAAAAGGCTTGGCATCTTTAAAGGACATTTATTTAAGGTAAAGTACAAGAACACTTGTTTGGTTATTAGGAAAAGAAGGAACGATATGCCCATTTTACAGATGAGAACACTGAGGCTCAGAGAAGGTAACCTGCTGCAGTCGCACAATGGGATCTTTGCAGAACAGTGATCCACCAGCCCACTTCTCTATGCAAAGCCCTGTCTGTTGTATGCGAAGGAAGCAAGCAAACAAGCCTGAGCTAGGACCAGCACAAGAACCCGTGGCACCACCATCCTTACCATCATGTTCCAACACTACAGAGATGAGCATCAATTTTACTAGATTGAGGGGAGGGAGGGGTGGGGGCCGGGAGCCGGTTTTCGAACTTCAGTGAGCACACAGCTCTTAGCTGGCCTTATCTCGAGAGCATCCAGTCCACCCTTGAGCTGTGTCTGGCTCCCAGGCTTCTACCTCTAGCCTCTGGCATGACCCGGGCTGTGGCCAGAAACAGGCTCCCACCTGGAATTCCAGCGTTCACTCCTGGAACGTCCAGCATCCTGTCCTCCTCCAGCCACTAATTCAACTTTTGAATGCCCTGCTCACAAGGGTTTCTCCACACCAAATCTGCAGGAACTTTTTTCTTCTGGGGCTCCAAAACCAAATCCTTAAACCTCACATGAGGGAGAGTATTTGTTAGGTCAGAGCATCCTTGTTGATTGGACCTCCAGTTTGTGACTTCCACAGACCTCATCACGGGAGGCTGGGGAGAGGTCTCTTCTGTTGGTGGACGGAATGGTGGGCACTTGGTGGGGAGCACTGATGAGAAAGGGAGCCAGCCCAAGACCTACACATATGCACTGTTTCCCCTGGCCAAACAAGGTTCCTGACCCCAGAATTAACCCAGAGTTTCCCAGAAGACGAGGAGCTGCAGGGAGCCGCAATTAATGCTTTACTCTCCACCAGCTTTTCCTTGGACCCAAGGAGGAGAAATTACAAAAAGATCACATCACACTCCTTTGATCTGATGATTTCCACACAGGCAAGTGCAGGGAAACACTAGTCTGAAGGAAGAAAATGCATTAAAAACACGTGCACAGGGACTTCCCTGGTGGCGCAGTGGTTAAGGATCCGCCTGCCGACGCAGGGCACCCGGGTTCGAGCCCTGGTCCAGGAAGATCCCACATGCCACGGAGCAACTAAGCCCGTGCGCCACAACTACTGAGCCTGTGCTCTAGAGCCCGCGAGCCACAACTACCGAAGCCCGCACGCCTAGAGCCCGTGCTCCCCAACAAGAGAAGCCAACAATAAAAAATAAAATAAATTTACGGGAAAAACAACACGTGCATAGCCCTTAGCTGTTTATAAAGTTCTTGAATGTGTGTGCCCCCTTCCGATTCTCACGTCTTTCCACTTTGCGGATAAGCAAGCGGAAGTTCAGAGCATTTGAAGGACTTGCTCAAGGTGGCAGGTGATGGTGCAGAGAGGGAGCTACCTCGGTGCAACAACTTTCAGACAGTGTGCCACCCCGGTCCCGCACAGAGGTACACAGATGGTGGAGGAGACAGGACAGCACGAGTCATGATCACAACTCTGAGTGACAAATACAATGAGAGACGTGTGTTTGGGGACTGGATCTATTCAGAGGAGGGGGTCTGGGGCATGGGAAGGAGTTCTGGGTTAGGGAAGGCTTCACAGGGGAACTGGCACTCACCATCGTCCACGTTTACTGAGATTTTATGAAAGGACAGAGTAAGGACCGCCACTGCCAACTCTGCCCTATTCGATACAATTAAACCATGAGCTTAAGTGGTTCAAATTGATCCCATCGTCTTACATTGCTATAGATTTCATCCAGTAGCTGAATTTGGGGGAGGAAAAGAAAAAGGACCCACACAAAACTTTCCTTCTTGAAGACATTTTTATTTTGCTAACGCACCTGAGTCCCTGGCACGATGGGCCTGTCCTCCGTGGGGGCAATGGGGTGTTTGGGAGAGGATGGGGGCCCTGCCCTGAGGGGGCAGCTGGGGGATGAGGCAAAGGGCTCTGTGACAGTGATAGGTCACAAAGGGCTTTGTGACACTGATAGGTCACAAAGGGCATCAGAGGATAAATAGGCTGTGCCAGGGGGTTAGGCTGACAAAGTGGTTACTTCTCTCACTAGGACGGAAGTTCACCACAGCCTCTTGGGGAGATAAAAACCCAGAAGCAGAAGTGAGGTGAGGCGGAGGGGGAGCCTACCGTACCTCTCGACACACTTGAAGAGATTCAGCCTGGGCTCCAGGCGCCCTACAGCGTCCCAACTGTGATCATCTGTGCCCCTACACACACCCCTGCCTCTGGGAGACCCGGAGGCAAACGTGGGGGCCTGTGGGGCGGGCTTGGAAGACCTGCCACAGGGCCGCGTGTGTGACGCAGGAGCATCGCAGCTCGCTCTTCTGCCAGTGAGGCCGAGGGAGGGAAGGGCCAGGGAGCCGCCTTAACCACGCTGCCTGTCGTGATCAAAGACAGCCATGAGTGGGGACTCTCTGCTCCCGTATCACACGGCCCGGAGCAGCACCTGGGTGGACCTGTTCAACACCACCACGGGGAAGCTGCAGCAGCAACTGCACAAGGGCGAATACGACCATTTCAAGTACGCGCCAATATTCGAGAGCGACTTCATCCAGGTCACGAAGAGGGGAGAAGCGATTGACGTGCACAACTGGGGCGGCCTGGTGACCATGGGCATCACATCCACCAGCCCCGTCCTCCCGCTCCCAGACATCATGCTGCTGGCCCAACGGGCCACCGGCTGTGAAAAGCACGCCGAGCACAGCCAGGCCACCAAGGGCAAGAGCCACAAGGCTGCAAAGACCTTAGAGCTCACCAGGCTCCTTCCCTTGGAGTTCGTGAGGATCTCCACTCACAATCGTGAGAAACAACAGCTGCGTGTGAAGCTTCCCACTGGCCGCTGCTTCTACCTGCAGCTGTGTCCCCCTCTGGACGCGCGGGAAGACCTCTTTGCCGAGTGGGAACAGCTGATTTACCTCCTGCGACCACCAGTGGACAGTGAAAGCAACACCTATGCCGTTCCCGTCTGGGACATGCCCTGCATGCCTGTGTTCGAGGAGGTGAAGGACGGGAGGAGCCCGGCCGTGGAGGATTTCCAAGGAAAGGGGCATCAGGACCAGGTGAACGTCAGCAGCCTGCACACGTGCCCTGAGGTGGCCGGGGCCATGCCTGCAGCTTTTGCTGGGGGGCACGGAATCCAACTGGACTCCCACAAGCCCGATACCATGCCCGATGTGGCCACTGCGAAAGCAAAACCTACTACAGGGCTCGACAAAGCGTCAGCATCGCAGTCAACGACAAAGTTGGAGACAGCAGGGATGGCAGGAGGCACCGCAGCGGGTGCTTTTAGCACGGCAGTGATCAAGTCTGCTGCCACTGAAGAGCGGAGCACGGCCATAGCAGCCACAGCCAGCGACGGGCCCGGAGGAAGCAAAACCAACAGAGCCACTGGGGACACTGCCACAACATCCCTGAGGAGCGGGAAAACGGCCTTGGCAGGTGCTGAGAACAATTCAGAGTATGCTTCCAGCACGTCCACCAGCCTCTCCCCAGGGGCCGGCATGACTGTGGTCGGAGCAGAACCTACCAGCAAGAGTGTCAAATCAAGAGCCGACAAGGACGATGAGGGGACCCTCGTCTCAAGCTTGCCACAGGAAGGCAAAGTGAGCGAACAGGATGGCAGCCCACAGAGAGTGTCC
The DNA here is from genome assembly GCF_964341445.2 of Mesoplodon mirus. Lineage (NCBI taxonomy): Eukaryota > Metazoa > Chordata > Mammalia > Artiodactyla > Ziphiidae > Mesoplodon > Mesoplodon mirus. The sequence continues at coordinate 345,711 of NW_028295808.1, read as the reverse complement.
CAGGCCCGCAAGGGAAGAAGGGAGAGGAGGGAGCACTGGGGAGAGGACAGAGCTCTGACGAGCCCCAAGCTCTGCAGTTCCGTGGAAAGCCACCACAAGGCAGCGGGGAGCAAGACAATCCCCAAAGCAGCTGGCCCGTGCTCAGGCGGCCGCAGAGCCACTAGAGAGGACCAAAAGGCCAAAGGCCACGGCAGCCCGGGGGGCAGCGAGCAGGGCGCTGCTCCCAAAGGCATCAGCCGTGCTCCTATCACCAGTGAGTCCAAGACCTCGCACAAATCGGGCAGGAGCTTATCCCCAGCGCGTTCAGGTCCCACCAACAACATACTCAGCAGGATCGGCTCTTTCTTCAGGAATGTGAGAGCCAGACTTACAAAAAAGACAGTGGCCTCATCACGAAATAAACATGGGAGCATCCTGGCGGAGCCAGTGGAAGGGACCCGAGTGGAGGCCATGACAGAGACAGCAGAGAGTGGCCAGGGCCTGGAAATCACCGGTGTGACATCTGAGACCATGGAGCCAGTGACCGTTGAAGCCCATCAATAGGACCTAGAGCTGGGAGCTGCAAAGGGGAACAGGGCTCTGGGAAATACCCCTGGAGAGCCCATTTCAGCTTCCTTACTGCAATTTAAATAAAAAAAACATACAGTCTGAGAACGCATGCAGTGTTTTGTCTGAATTTCTAGGTCCCGAAGCCCAGCCGTAGCCTCACAGTGGATTCTGTGATGTCAGCTGTGCCACAGTCTGAGACCCAGTGTCCAGGCAAGGGCAGCCCCGCCTCACACGCATGCTCAGCGCCAACAGCACTGCTCCATCTGGCTTCCACTCCTTTCTGGCTTTGCCCCCCAGGGCCATGGCTCAAAGTCAGACTATGGTCTGGGAAGCTCTCCTTCACTATCCCGCTATTCTTTTTTTTTTTTTTTTTTTTTTTTTGCGGTACGCGGGCCACTCACTGTTGTGGCCTCTCCCGTCACGGAGCACAGGCTCCGGACACGCAGGCCCAGCGGCCATGGCTCACGGGCCAACCGCTCCGCGGCCTGTGGGATCTTCCAGGACCGGGGCACGAACTCATGTTCCCTGCATCCTCAGGTGGACTCTCAATGACTGCGCCACCAGGGAATGCCCACCCCTATTCTTTTAATAAACGCTTATTCCCCCTGAAAGTCTGTAAACAGAGCCAGAACAGGACTCATGTCCCCTCGGGCTATTCAGTGGACAGAAATAAGGGCGGCAGTATTAGCTAGCAATCAGAACAGCAAGCACTCTCATCTAGACTTAGCCGTTCCCTGCCCAGGTATATACCCTGGAGAAACACACATGGTCTAAGAAACAACTCTGAGAATGTTTAGAGCAAAAATAACTTAACAGCACAACACGGGCAACAGCCCAAATTTCCATCAGCAGAATTCATACAGCAGGATAGGATGAGATTGGCATATTCAATAGTGAAAAATAAATGAGCTACACACATTAGCATAGATCAACTTCTCATGGTTTTTAAAAACATCAAAAGAATGGGATACAGTTCCACTCATGGAACCATTCTGAAACAAGCTCAAACAACGGATTGCATAGGGTCCATGTTTAAAAAAACGGTAGCTAAACCTGAGGGAAGAGTAAACACAAAATTGAGGACAGTTTACTCTAGGGTGGAAAGGCTAGCTCAAGGAGGTTGACACAAGGCTGTTAGTGCTGCTGGGAATTGTTCTGTCTCGGAAGCAAGATGGTAGGTACACAGGTGTTGTAGTTTTCACATTTTACTAACTCTGAAATCAGGATGGTCCTACAATCACCGTGGCAGTTGTGATGAAGTTATTGGCCAATGCCTTTCTCTTTTAATCACTTGTATTTATGCACAAAAATGATGTCAGAAAGGCTTGGCATCTTTAAAGGACATTTATTTAAGGTAAAGTACAAGAACACTTGTTTGGTTATTAGGAAAAGAAGGAACGATATGCCTATTTTACAGATGAGAACACTGAGGCTCAGAGAAGGTAACCTGCTGCAGTCGCACAATGGGATCTTTGCAGAACAGTGATCCACCAGCCCACTTCTCTATGCAAAGCCCTGTCTGTAGTATGCGAAGGAAACAAGCAAACAAGCCTGAGCTAGGACCAGCACAAGAACCCGCGGCACCACCATCCTTACCATCATGTTCCAACACTACAGAGATGAGCATCAATTTTACTAGATTGAGGGGAGGGAGGGGTGGGGGCCGGGAGCCGGTTTTCGAACTTCAGTGAGCTCACAGCTCTTAGCTGGCCTTATCTCGAGAGCATCCAGTCCACCCTTGAGCTGTGTCTGGCTCCCAGGCTTCTACCTCTAGCCTCTGGCATGACCCGGGCTGCGGCCAGAAACAGGCTCCCACCTGGAATTCCAGCGTTCACTCCTGGAACGTCCAGCATCCAGTCCTCCTCCAGCCACTAATTCAACTTTTGAATGCCCTGCTCACAAGGGTTTCTCCACACCAAATCTGCAGGAACTTTTTTCTTCTGGGGCTCCAAAACCAAATCCTTAAACCTCACATGAGGGAGAGTATTTGTTAGGTCAGAGCATCCTTGTTGATTGGACCTCCAGTTTGTGACTTCCACAGACCTCATCACGGGAGGCTGGGGAGAGGTCTCTTCTGTTGGTGGACGGAATGGTGGGCACTTGGTGGGGAGCACTGATGAGAAAGGGAGCCAGCCCAAGACCTACACATATGCACTGTTTCCCCTGGCCAAACAAGGTTCCTGACCCCAGAATTAACCCAGAGTTTCCCAGAAGACTAGGAGCTGCAGGGAGCCGCAATTAATGCTTTACTCTCCACCAGCTTTTCCTTGGACCCAAGGAGGAGAAATTACAAAAAGATCACATCACACTCCTTTGATCTGATGATTTCCACACAGGCAAGTGCAGGGAAACACTAGTCTGAAGGAAGAAAATGCATTAAAAACACGTGCACAGGGACTTCCCTGGTGGCGCAGTGGTTAAGGATCCGCCTGCCGACGCAGGGGACCCAGGTTCGAGCCCTGGTCCAGGAAGATCCCACATGCCACGGAGCAACTAAGCCCGTGCGCCACAACTACTGAGCCTGTGCTCTAGAGCCCGCGAGCCACAACTACCGAAGCCCGCACGCCTAGAGCCCGTGCTCCCCAACAAGAGAAGCCAACAATAAATAATAAAATAAATTTACGGGGAAAACAACACGTGCATAGCCCTTAGCTGTTTATAAAGTTCTTGAATGTGTGTGCCCCCTTCCGATTCTCACGTCTTTCCACTTTGCGGATAAGCAAGCGGAAGTTCAGAGCATTTGAAGGACTTGCTCAAGGTGGCAGGTGATGGTGCAGAGAGGGAGCTACCTCGGTGCAACAACTTTCAGACAGTGTGCCACCCCGGTCCCGCACAGAGGTACACAGATGGTGGAGGAGACAGGACAGCACGAGTCATGATCACAACTCTGAGTGACAAATACAATGAGAGACGTGTGTTTGGGGACTGGATCTATTCAGAGGAGGGGGTCTGGGGCATGGGAAGGAGTTCTGGGTTAGGGAAGGCTTCACAGGGGAACTGGCACTCACCATCGTCCACGTTTACTGAGATTTTATGAAAGGACAGAGTAAGGACCGCCACTGCCAACTCTGCCCTATTCGATACAATTAAACCATGAGCTTAAATGGTTCAAATTGATCCCATCGTCTTACATTGCTATAGATTTCATCCAGTAGCTGAATTTGGGGGAGGAAAAGAAAAAGGACCCACACAAAACTTTCCCACTTGAAGACATTTTTATTTTGGTAACGCACCTGAGTCCCTGGCAGGATGGGCCTGTCCTCCGTGGGGGCAATGGGGTGTTTGGGAGAGGATGGGGGCCCTGCCCTGAGGGGGCAGCTGGGGGATGAGGCAAAGGGCTCTGTGACAGTGATAGGTCACAAAGGGCTTTGTGACACTGATAGGTCACAAAGGGCATCAGAGGATAAATAGGCTGTGCCAGGGGGTTAGGCTGACAAAGTGGTTACTTCTCTCACTAGGACGGAAGTTCACCACAGCCTCTTGGGGAGATAAAAACCCAGAAGCAGAAGTGAGGTGAGGCGGAGGGGGAGCCTACCGTACCTCTCGACACACTTGAAGAGATTCAGCCTGGGCTCCAGGTGCCCTACAGCGTCCCAACTGTGATCATCTGTGCCCCTACACACACCCCTGCCTCTGGGAGACCCGGAGGCAAACGTGGGGGCCTGTGGGGCGGGCTTGGAAGACCTGCCACAGGGCCGCGTGTGTGACGCAGGAGCATCACAGCTCGCTCTTCTGCCAGTGAGGCCGAGGGAGGGAAGGGCCAGGGAGCCGCCTTAACCGCGCTGCCTGTCGTGATCAAAGACAGCCATGAGTGGGGACTCTCTGCTCCCGTATCACACGGCCCGGAGCAGCACCTGGGTGGACCTGTTCAACACCACCACGGGGAAGCTGCAGCAGCAACTGCACAAGGGCGAATACGACCACTTCAAGTACGCGCCGATATTCGAGAGCGACTTCATCCAGGTCACGAAGAGGGGAGAAGCGATTGACGTGCACAACTGGGGCGGCCTGGTGACCATGGGCATCACATCCACCAGCCCCGTCCTCCCGCTCCCAGACATCATGCTGCTGGCCCAACGGGCCACCGGCTGTGAAAAGCACGCCGAGTGCAGCCAGGCCACCAAGGGCAAGAGCCACAAGGCTGCAAAGACCTTAGAGCTCACCAGGCTCCTTCCCTTGGAGTTCGTGAGGATCTCCACTCACAATCGTGAGAAACAACAGCTGCGTGTGAAGCTTGCCACTGGCCGCTGCTTCTACCTGCAGCTGTGTCCCCCTCTGGACGCGCGGGAAGACCTCTTCGCCGATTGGGAACAGCTGATTTACCTCCTGCGAACACCAGTGGACAGTGAAAGCAACACCTATGCCGTTCCCGTCTGGGACATGCCCTGCATGCCTGTGTTCGGGGAGCAGCAGGACGGGAGGAGCCCGGCCGTGGAGGATTTCCAAGGAAAGGGGCATCAGGACCAGGTGAACGTCAGCAGCCTGCACACGTGCCCTGAGGTGGCCGGGGCCACGCCTGCAGCTTTTGCTGGGGGGCACGGAATCCAACTGGACTCCCACAAGCCCGATACCGTGCCCGATGTGGCCACTGCGAAAGCAAAACCTACTACAGGGCTCGACAAAGCATCAGCATCGCAGTCAACGATTAAGGTGGAGACAGCAGGGATGGCAGGAGGCACCGCAGCGGGTGCTTTGAGCATGGCAGTGATCAAGTCTCCTGCCGCTGAAGAGCGGAGCACGGCCATAGCAGCCACAGCCAGCGACGGGCCCGGAGGAAGCAAAACCAACAGAGCCACTGGGGACACTGCCACAACATCCCTGAGGAGCGGGAAAACGGCCTTGGCAGGTGCTGAGAACAATTCAGAGTATGCTTCCAGCACGTCCACCAGCCTCTCCCCAGGGGCCGGCATGACTGTGGTCGGAGCAGAACCTACCAGCAAGACTGTCAAAGCAAGAGCCGACAAGGACGATGAGGGGACCCTCGTCTCAAGCTTGCCACAGGAAGGCAAAGTGAGCGAACAGGATGGCAGCTCACAGAGAGTGTCCCAGGCCTGCAAGGGAAGAAGGGAGAGGAGGGAGCACTGGGGAGAGGACAGAGCTCTGACGAGCCCCAAGCTCTGCAGTTCCGTGGAAAGCCACCACAAGGCAGCGGGGAGCAAGACAATCCCCAAAGCAGCTGGCCCGTGCTCAGGCGGCCGCAGAGCCACTAGAGAGGACCAAAAGGCCAAAGGCCACGGCAGCCCGGGGGGCAGCGAGCAGGGCGCTGCTCCCAAAGGCATCAGCCGTGCTCCTATCACCAGTGAGTCCAAGACCTCGCACAAATCGGGCAGGAGCTTATCTCCAGCGCGTTCAGGTCCCACCACCAACATACTCAGCAGGATCAGCTCTTTCTTCAGGAATGTGAGAGCCAGACTTACAAAAAAGACAGTGGCCTCATCACGAAATAAACATGGGAGCATCCTGGCGGAGCCAGTGGAAGGGACCCGAGTGGAGGCCATGACAGAGACAGCAGAGAGTGGCCAGGGCCTGGAAATCACCGGTGTGACATCTGAGACCATGGAGCCAGTGACCGTTGAAGCCCATCAATAGGACCTAGAGCTGGGAGCTGCAAAGGGGAACAGGGCTCTGGGAAATACCCCTGGAGAGCCCATTTCAGCTTCCTTACTGCAATTTAAATAAAAAAAACATACAGTCTGAGAACGCATGCAGTGTTTTGTCTGAATTTCTAGGTCCCGAAGCCCAGCCGTAGCCTCACAGTGGATTCTGTGATGTCAGCTGTGCCACAGTCTGAGACCCAGTGTCCAGGCAAGGGCAGCCCCGCCTCACACGCATGCTCAGCGCCAACAGCACTGCTCCATCTGGCTTCCACTCCTTTCTGGCTTTGCCCCCCAGGGCCATGGCTCAAAGTCAGACTATGGTCTGGGAAGCTCTCCTTCACTATCCCGCTATTCTTTGATTTTTTTTTTTTTTTTTTTTTTTTTGCGGTACGCGGGCCACTCACTGTTGTGGCCTCTCCCGTCACGGAGCACAGGCTCCGGACACGCAGGCCCAGCGGCCATGGCTCACGGGCCCAGCCGCTCCGCGGCCTGTGGGATCTTCCAGGACCGGGGCACGAACTCATGTTCCCTGCATCCTCAGGTGGACTCTCAATGACTGCGCCACCAGGGAATGCCCGCCCCTATTCTTTTAATAAACGCTTATTCCCCCTGAAGGTCTGTAAACAGAGCCAGAACAGGACTCATGTCCCCTCGGGCTATTCAGTGGACAGAAATAAGGGCGGCAGTATTAGCTAGCAATCAGAACAGCAAGCACTCTCATCTAGACTTAGCCGTTCCCTGCCCAGGTATATACCCTGGAGAAACACACATGGTCTAAGAAACAACTCTGAGAATGTTTAGAGCAAAAATAACTTAACAGCACAACACGGGCAACAGCCCAAATTTCCATCAGCAGAATTCATACAGCAGGATAGGATGAGATTGGCATATTCAATAGTGAAAAATAAATGAGCTACACACATTAGCATAGATCAACTTCTCATGGTTTTTAAAAACATCAAAAGAATGGGATACAGTTCCACTCATGGAACCATTCTGAAACAAGCTCAAACAACGGATTGCATAGGGTCCATGTTTAAAAAAACGGTAGCTAAACCTGAGGGAAGAGTAAACACAAAATTGAGGACAGTTTACTCTAGGGTGGAAAGGCTAAGTCAAGGAGGTTGACACAAGGCTGTTAGTGCTGCTGGGAATTGTTCTGTCTCTGAAGCAAGATGGTAGGTACACAGGTGTTGTAGTTTTCACATTTTACTAACTCTGAAATCAGGATGGTCCTACAATCACCGTGGCAGTTGTGATGAAGTTATTGGCCAATGCCTTTCTCTTTTAATCATTGTATTTATGCACAAAAATGATGTCAGAAAGGCTTGGCATCTTTAAAGGACATTTATTTAAGGTAAAGTACAAGAACACTTGTTTGGTTATTAGGAAAAGAAGGAACGATATGCCCATTTTACAGATGAGAACACTGAGGCTCAGAGAAGGTAACCTGCTGCAGTCGCACAATGGGATCTTTGCAGAACAGTGATCCACCAGCCCACTTCTCTATGCAAAGCCCTGTCTGTTGTATGCGAAGGAAGCAAGCAAACAAGCCTGAGCTAGGACCAGCACAAGAACCCGTGGCACCACCATCCTTACCATCATGTTCCAACACTACAGAGATGAGCATCAATTTTACTAGATTGAGGGGAGGGAGGGGTGGGGGCCGGGAGCCGGTTTTCGAACTTCAGTGAGCTCACAGCTCTTAGCTGGCCTTATCTCGAGAGCATCCAGTCCACCCTTGAGCTGTGTCTGGCTCCCAGGCTTCTACCTCTAGCCTCTGGCATGACCCGGGCTGCGGCCAGAAACAGGCTCCCACCTGGAATTCCAGCGTTCACTCCTGGAACGTCCAGCATCCAGTCCTCCTCCAGCCACTAATTCAACTTTTGAATGCCCTGCTCACAAGGGTTTCTCCACACCAAATCTGCAGGAACTTTTCTCTTCTGGGGCTCCAAAACCAAATCCTTAAACCTCACATGAGGGAGAGTATTTGTTAGGTCAGAGCATCCTTGTTGATTGGACCTCCAGTTTGTGACTTCCACAGACCTCATCACGGGAGGCTGGGGAGAGGTCTCTTCTGTTGGTGGACGGAATGGTGGGCACTTGGTGGGGAGCACTGATGAGAAAGGGAGCCAGCCCAAGACCTACACATATGCACTGTTTCCCCTGGCCAAACAAGGTTCCTGACCCCAGAATTAACCCAGAGTTTCCCAGAAGACTAGGAGCTGCAGGGAGCCGCAATTAATGCTTTACTCTCCACCAGCTTTTCCTTGGACCCAAGGAGGAGAAATTACAAAAAGATCACATCACACTCCTTTGATCTGATGATTTCCACACAGGCAAGTGCAGGGAAACACTAGTCTGAAGGAAGAAAATGCATTAAAAACACGTGCACAGGGACTTCCCTGGTGGCGCAGTGGTTAAGGATCCGCCTGCCGACGCAGGGGACCCAGGTTCGAGCCCTGGTCCAGGAAGATCCCACATGCCACGGAGCAACTAAGCCCGTGCGCCACAACTACTGAGCCTGTGCTCTAGAGCCCGCGAGCCACAACTACCGAAGCCCGCACGCCTAGAGCCCGTGCTCCCCAACAAGAGAAGCCAACAATAAATAATAAAATAAATTTACGGGGAAAACAACACGTGCATAGCCCTTAGCTGTTTATAAAGTTCTTGAATGTGTGTGCCCCCTTCCGATTCTCACGTCTTTCCACTTTGCGGATAAGCAAGCGGAAGTTCAGAGCATTTGAAGGACTTGCTCAAGGTGGCAGGTGATGGTGCAGAGAGGGAGCTACCTCGGTGCAACAACTTTCAGACAGTGTGCCACCCCGGTCCCGCACAGAGGTACACAGATGGTGGAGGAGACAGGACAGCACGAGTCATGATCACAACTCTGAGTGACAAATACAATGAGAGACGTGTGTTTGGGGACTGGATCTATTCAGAGGAGGGGGTCTGGGGCATGGGAAGGAGTTCTGGGTTAGGGAAGGCTTCACAGGGGAACTGGCACTCACCATCGTCCACGTTTACTGAGATTTTATGAAAGGACAGAGTAAGGACCGCCACTGCCAACTCTGCCCTATTCGATACAATTAAACCATGAGCTTAAATGGTTCAAATTGATCCCATCGTCTTACATTGCTATAGATTTCATCCAGTAGCTGAATTTGGGGGAGGAAAAGAAAAAGGACCCACACAAAACTTTCCCACTTGAAGACATTTTTATTTTGGTAACGCACCTGAGTCCCTGGCAGGATGGGCCTGTCCTCCGTGGGGGCAATGGGGTGTTTGGGAGAGGATGGGGGCCCTGCCCTGAGGGGGCAGCTGGGGGATGAGGCAAAGGGCTCTGTGACAGTGATAGGTCACAAAGGGCTTTGTGACACTGATAGGTCACAAAGGGCATCAGAGGATAAATAGGCTGTGCCAGGGGGTTAGGCTGACAAAGTGGTTACTTCTCTCACTAGGACGGAAGTTCACCACAGCCTCTTGGGGAGATAAAAACCCAGAAGCAGAAGTGAGGTGAGGCGGAGGGGGAGCCTACCGTACCTCTCGACACACTTGAAGAGATTCAGCCTGGGCTCCAGGTGCCCTACAGCGTCCCAACTGTGATCATCTGTGCCCCTACACACACCCCTGCCTCTGGGAGACCCGGAGGCAAACGTGGGGGCCTGTGGGGCGGGCTTGGAAGACCTGCCACAGGGCCGCGTGTGTGACGCAGGAGCATCACAGCTCGCTCTTCTGCCAGTGAGGCCGAGGGAGGGAAGGGCCAGGGAGCCGCCTTAACCGCGCTGCCTGTCGTGATCAAAGACAGCCATGAGTGGGGACTCTCTGCTCCCGTATCACACGGCCCGGAGCAGCACCTGGGTGGACCTGTTCAACACCACCACGGGGAAGCTGCAGCAGCAACTGCACAAGGGCGAATACGACCACTTCAAGTACGCGCCGATATTCGAGAGCGACTTCATCCAGGTCACGAAGAGGGGAGAAGCGATTGACGTGCACAACTGGGGCGGCCTGGTGACCATGGGCATCACATCCACCAGCCCCGTCCTCCCGCTCCCAGACATCATGCTGCTGGCCCAACGGGCCACCGGCTGTGAAAAGCACGCCGAGTGCAGCCAGGCCACCAAGGGCAAGAGCCACAAGGCTGCAAAGACCTTAGAGCTCACCAGGCTCCTTCCCTTGGAGTTCGTGAGGATCTCCACTCACAATCGTGAGAAACAACAGCTGCGTGTGAAGCTTGCCACTGGCCGCTGCTTCTACCTGCAGCTGTGTCCCCCTCTGGACGCGCGGGAAGACCTCTTCGCCGATTGGGAACAGCTGATTTACCTCCTGCGAACACCAGTGGACAGTGAAAGCAACACCTATGCCGTTCCCGTCTGGGACATGCCCTGCATGCCTGTGTTCGGGGAGCAGCAGGACGGGAGGAGCCCGGCCGTGGAGGATTTCCAAGGAAAGGGGCATCAGGACCAGGTGAACGTCAGCAGCCTGCACACGTGCCCTGAGGTGGCCGGGGCCACGCCTGCAGCTTTTGCTGGGGGGCACGGAATCCAACTGGACTCCCACAAGCCCGATACCGTGCCCGATGTGGCCACTGCGAAAGCAAAACCTACTACAGGGCTCGACAAAGCATCAGCATCGCAGTCAACGATTAAGGTGGAGACAGCAGGGATGGCAGGAGGCACCGCAGCGGGTGCTTTGAGCATGGCAGTGATCAAGTCTCCTGCCGCTGAAGAGCGGAGCACGGCCATAGCAGCCACAGCCAGCGACGGGCCCGGAGGAAGCAAAACCAACAGAGCCACTGGGGACACTGCCACAACATCCCTGAGGAGCGGGAAAACGGCCTTGGCAGGTGCTGAGAACAATTCAGAGTATGCTTCCAGCACGTCCACCAGCCTCTCCCCAGGGGCCGGCATGACTGTGGTCGGAGCAGAACCTACCAGCAAGACTGTCAAAGCAAGAGCCGACAAGGACGATGAGGGGACCCTCGTCTCAAGCTTGCCACAGGAAGGCAAAGTGAGCGAACAGGATGGCAGCTCACAGAGAGTGTCCCAGGCCTGCAAGGGAAGAAGGGAGAGGAGGGAGCACTGGGGAGAGGACAGAGCTCTGACGAGCCCCAAGCTCTGCAGTTCCGTGGAAAGCCACCACAAGGCAGCGGGGAGCAAGACAATCCCCAAAGCAGCTGGCCCGTGCTCAGGCGGCCGCAGAGCCACTAGAGAGGACCAAAAGGCCAAAGGCCACGGCAGCCCGGGGGGCAGCGAGCAGGGCGCTGCTCCCAAAGGCATCAGCCGTGCTCCTATCACCAGTGAGTCCAAGACCTCGCACAAATCGGGCAGGAGCTTATCTCCAGCGCGTTCAGGTCCCACCACCAACATACTCAGCAGGATCAGCTCTTTCTTCAGGAATGTGAGAGCCAGACTTACAAAAAAGACAGTGGCCTCATCACGAAATAAACATGGGAGCATCCTGGCGGAGCCAGTGGAAGGGACCCGAGTGGAGGCCATGACAGAGACAGCAGAGAGTGGCCAGGGCCTGGAAATCACCGGTGTGACATCTGAGACCATGGAGCCAGTGACCGTTGAAGCCCATCAATAGGACCTAGAGCTGGGAGCTGCAAAGGGGAACAGGGCTCTGGGAAATACCCCTGGAGAGCCCATTTCAGCTTCCTTACTGCAATTTAAATAAAAAAAACATACAGTCTGAGAACGCATGCAGTGTTTTGTCTGAATTTCTAGGTCCCGAAGCCCAGCCGTAGCCTCACAGTGGATTCTGTGATGTCAGCTGTGCCACAGTCTGAGACCCAGTGTCCAGGCAAGGGCAGCCCCGCCTCACACGCATGCTCAGCGCCAACAGCACTGCTCCATCTGGCTTCCACTCCTTTCTGGCTTTGCCCCCCAGGGCCATGGCTCAAAGTCAGACTATGGTCTGGGAAGCTCTCCTTCACTATCCCGCTATTCTTTTTTTTTTTTTTTTTTTTTTTTTTTTTTTTTTTTTGCGGTACGCGGGCCACTCACTGTTGTGGCCTCTCCCGTCACGGAGCACAGGCTCCGGACACGCAGGCCCAGCGGCCATGGCTCACGGGCCCAGCCGCTCCGCGGCCTGTGGGATCTTCCAGGACCGGGGCACGAACTCATGTTCCCTGCATCCTCAGGTGGACTCTCAACCACTGCGCCTGCAGGGAATCCCCCCCCATTCTTTTTATAAACGCTTATTCCCCCTGAAGGTCTGTAAACAGAGCCAGAACAGGACTCATGTCCCCTCGGGCTATTCAGTGGACAGAAATAAGGGCGGCGGTATTAGCTAGCAATCAGAACAGCAAGCACTCTCATCTAGACTTAGCCGTTCCGTGCCCAGGTATATACCCTGGAGAAACACACATGGTCTAAGAAACAACTCTGAGAATGTTTAGAGCAAAAATAACTTAACAGCACAACACGGGCAACAGCCCAAATTTCCATCAGCAGAATTCATACAGCAGGATAGGATGAGATTGGCATATTCAATAGTGAAAAATAAATGAGCTACACACATTAGCATAGATCAACTTCTCATGGTTTTTAAAAACATCAAAAGAATGGGATACAGTTCCACTCATGGAACCATTCTGAAACAAGCTCAAACAACGGATTGCATAGGGTCCATGTTTAAAAAAACGGTAGCTAAACCTGAGGGAAGAGTAAACACAAAATTGAGGACAGTTTACTCTAGGGTGGAAAGGCTAGCTCAAGGAGGTTGACACAAGGCTGTTAGTGCTGCTGGGAATTGTTCTGTCTCTGAAGCAAGATGGTAGGTACACAGGTGTTGTAGTTTTCACATTTTACTAACTCTGAAATCAGGATGGTCCTACAATCACCGTGGCAGTTGTGATGAAGTTATTGGCCAATGCCTTTCTCTTTTAATCATTGTATTTATGCACAAAAATGATGTCAGAAAGGCTTGGCATCTTTAAAGGACATTTATTTAAGGTAAAGTACAAGAACACTTGTTTGGTTATTAGGAAAAGAAGGAACGATATGCCCATTTTACAGATGAGAACACTGAGGCTCAGAGAAGGTAACCTGCTGCAGTCGCACAATGGGATCTTTGCAGAACAGTGATCCACCAGCCCACTTCTCTATGCAAAGCCCTGTCTGTTGTATGCGAAGGAAGCAAGCAAACAAGCCTGAGCTAGGACCAGCACAAGAACCCGTGGCACCACCATCCTTACCATCATGTTCCAACACTACAGAGATGAGCATCAATTTTACTAGATTGAGGGGAGGGAGGGGTGGGGGCCGGGAGCCGGTTTTCGAACTTCAGTGAGCACACAGCTCTTAGCTGGCCTTATCTCGAGAGCATCCAGTCCACCCTTGAGCTGTGTCTGGCTCCCAGGCTTCTACCTCTAGCCTCTGGCATGACCCGGGCTGTGGCCAGAAACAGGCTCCCACCTGGAATTCCAGCGTTCACTCCTGGAACGTCCAGCATCCTGTCCTCCTCCAGCCACTAATTCAACTTTTGAATGCCCTGCTCACAAGGGTTTCTCCACACCAAATCTGCAGGAACTTTTTTCTTCTGGGGCTCCAAAACCAAATCCTTAAACCTCACATGAGGGAGAGTATTTGTTAGGTCAGAGCATCCTTGTTGATTGGACCTCCAGTTTGTGACTTCCACAGACCTCATCACGGGAGGCTGGGGAGAGGTCTCTTCTGTTGGTGGACGGAATGGTGGGCACTTGGTGGGGAGCACTGATGAGAAAGGGAGCCAGCCCAAGACCTACACATATGCACTGTTTCCCCTGGCCAAACAAGGTTCCTGACCCCAGAATTAACCCAGAGTTTCCCAGAAGACGAGGAGCTGCAGGGAGCCGCAATTAATGCTTTACTCTCCACCAGCTTTTCCTTGGACCCAAGGAGGAGAAATTACAAAAAGATCACATCACACTCCTTTGATCTGATGATTTCCACACAGGCAAGTGCAGGGAAACACTAGTCTGAAGGAAGAAAATGCATTAAAAACACGTGCACAGGGACTTCCCTGGTGGCGCAGTGGTTAAGGATCCGCCTGCCGACGCAGGGCACCCGGGTTCGAGCCCTGGTCCAGGAAGATCCCACATGCCACGGAGCAACTAAGCCCGTGCGCCACAACTACTGAGCCTGTGCTCTAGAGCCCGCGAGCCACAACTACCGAAGCCCGCACGCCTAGAGCCCGTGCTCCCCAACAAGAGAAGCCAACAATAAAAAATAAAATAAATTTACGGGAAAAACAACACGTGCATAGCCCTTAGCTGTTTATAAAGTTCTTGAATGTGTGTGCCCCCTTCCGATTCTCACGTCTTTCCACTTTGCGGATAAGCAAGCGGAAGTTCAGAGCATTTGAAGGACTTGCTCAAGGTGGCAGGTGATGGTGCAGAGAGGGAGCTACCTCGGTGCAACAACTTTCAGACAGTGTGCCACCCCGGTCCCGCACAGAGGTACACAGATGGTGGAGGAGACAGGACAGCACGAGTCATGATCACAACTCTGAGTGACAAATACAATGAGAGACGTGTGTTTGGGGACTGGATCTATTCAGAGGAGGGGGTCTGGGGCATGGGAAGGAGTTCTGGGTTAGGGAAGGCTTCACAGGGGAACTGGCACTCACCATCGTCCACGTTTACTGAGATTTTATGAAAGGACAGAGTAAGGACCGCCACTGCCAACTCTGCCCTATTCGATACAATTAAACCATGAGCTTAAGTGGTTCAAATTGATCCCATCGTCTTACATTGCTATAGATTTCATCCAGTAGCTGAATTTGGGGGAGGAAAAGAAAAAGGACCCACACAAAACTTTCCTTCTTGAAGACATTTTTATTTTGCTAACGCACCTGAGTCCCTGGCACGATGGGCCTGTCCTCCGTGGGGGCAATGGGGTGTTTGGGAGAGGATGGGGGCCCTGCCCTGAGGGGGCAGCTGGGGGATGAGGCAAAGGGCTCTGTGACAGTGATAGGTCACAAAGGGCTTTGTGACACTGATAGGTCACAAAGGGCATCAGAGGATAAATAGGCTGTGCCAGGGGGTTAGGCTGACAAAGTGGTTACTTCTCTCACTAGGACGGAAGTTCACCACAGCCTCTTGGGGAGATAAAAACCCAGAAGCAGAAGTGAGGTGAGGCGGAGGGGGAGCCTACCGTACCTCTCGACACACTTGAAGAGATTCAGCCTGGGCTCCAGGCGCCCTACAGCGTCCCAACTGTGATCATCTGTGCCCCTACACACACCCCTGCCTCTGGGAGACCCGGAGGCAAACGTGGGGGCCTGTGGGGCGGGCTTGGAAGACCTGCCACAGGGCCGCGTGTGTGACGCAGGAGCATCGCAGCTCGCTCTTCTGCCAGTGAGGCCGAGGGAGGGAAGGGCCAGGGAGCCGCCTTAACCACGCTGCCTGTCGTGATCAAAGACAGCCATGAGTGGGGACTCTCTGCTCCCGTATCACACGGCCCGGAGCAGCACCTGGGTGGACCTGTTCAACACCACCACGGGGAAGCTGCAGCAGCAACTGCACAAGGGCGAATACGACCATTTCAAGTACGCGCCAATATTCGAGAGCGACTTCATCCAGGTCACGAAGAGGGGAGAAGCGATTGACGTGCACAACTGGGGCGGCCTGGTGACCATGGGCATCACATCCACCAGCCCCGTCCTCCCGCTCCCAGACATCATGCTGCTGGCCCAACGGGCCACCGGCTGTGAAAAGCACGCCGAGCGCAGCCAGGCCACCAAGGGCAAGAGCCACAAGGCTGCAAAGACCTTAGAGCTCACCAGGCTCCTTCCCTTGGAGTTCGTGAGGATCTCCACTCACAATCGTGAGAAACAACAGCTGCGTGTGAAGCTTCCCACTGGCCGCTGCTTCTACCTGCAGCTGTGTCCCCCTCTGGACGCGCGGGAAGACCTCTTTGCCGAGTGGGAACAGCTGATTTACCTCCTGCGACCACCAGTGGACAGTGAAAGCAACACCTATGCCGTTCCCGTCTGGGACATGCCCTGCATGCCTGTGTTCGAGGAGGTGAAGGACGGGAGGAGCCCGGCCGTGGAGGATTTCCAAGGAAAGGGGCATCAGGACCAGGTGAACGTCAGCAGCCTGCACACGTGCCCTGAGGTGGCCGGGGCCATGCCTGCAGCTTTTGCTGGGGGGCACGGAATCCAACTGGACTCCCACAAGCCCGATACCATGCCCGATGTGGCCACTGCGAAAGCAAAACCTACTACAGGGCTCGACAAAGCGTCAGCATCGCAGTCAACGACAAAGTTGGAGACAGCAGGGATGGCAGGAGGCACCGCAGCGGGTGCTTTTAGCACGGCAGTGATCAAGTCTGCTGCCACTGAAGAGCGGAGCACGGCCATAGCAGCCACAGCCAGCGACGGGCCCGGAGGAAGCAAAACCAACAGAGCCACTGGGGACACTGCCACAACATCCCTGAGGAGCGGGAAAACGGCCTTGGCAGGTGCTGAGAACAATTCAGAGTATGCTTCCAGCACGTCCACCAGCCTCTCCCCAGGGGCCGGCATGACTGTGGTCGGAGCAGAACCTACCAGCAAGAGTGTCAAATCAAGAGCCGACAAGGACGATGAGGGGACCCTCGTCTCAAGCTTGCCACAGGAAGGCAAAGTGAGCGAACAGGATGGCAGCCCACAGAGAGTGTCCCAGGCCCGCAAGGGAAGAAGGGAGAGGAGGGAGCACTGGGGAGAGGACAGAGCTCTGACGAGCCCCAAGCTCTGCAGTTCCGTGGAAAGCCACCACAAGGCAGCGGGGAGCAAGACAATCCCCAAAGCAGCTGGCCCGTGCTCAGGCGGCCGCAGAGCCACTAGAGAGGACCAAAAGGCCAAAGGCCACGGCAGCCCGGGGGGCAGCGAGCAGGGCGCTGCTCCCAAAGGCATCAGCCGTGCTCCTATCACCAGTGAGTCCAAGACCT
Source organism: Mesoplodon mirus (assembly GCF_964341445.2). NCBI lineage: Eukaryota > Metazoa > Chordata > Mammalia > Artiodactyla > Ziphiidae > Mesoplodon > Mesoplodon mirus. The sequence goes on along the minus strand of NW_028295808.1, from coordinate 328,643 downwards.
CGCACAAATCGGGCAGGAGCTTATCCCCAGCGCGTTCAGGTCCCACCAACAACATACTCAGCAGGATCGGCTCTTTCTTCAGGAATGTGAGAGCCAGACTTACAAAAAAGACAGTGGCCTCATCACGAAATAAACATGGGAGCATCCTGGCGGAGCCAGTGGAAGGGACCCGAGTGGAGGCCATGACAGAGACAGCAGAGAGTGGCCAGGGCCTGGAAATCACCGGTGTGACATCTGAGACCATGGAGCCAGTGACCGTTGAAGCCCATCAATAGGACCTAGAGCTGGGAGCTGCAAAGGGGAACAGGGCTCTGGGAAATACCCCTGGAGAGCCCATTTCAGCTTCCTTACTGCAATTTAAATAAAAAAAACATACAGTCTGAGAACGCATGCAGTGTTTTGTCTGAATTTCTAGGTCCCGAAGCCCAGCCGTAGCCTCACAGTGGATTCTGTGATGTCAGCTGTGCCACAGTCTGAGACCCAGTGTCCAGGCAAGGGCAGCCCCGCCTCACACGCATGCTCAGCGCCAACAGCACTGCTCCATCTGGCTTCCACTCCTTTCTGGCTTTGCCCCCCAGGGCCATGGCTCAAAGTCAGACTATGGTCTGGGAAGCTCTCCTTCACTATCCCGCTATTCTTTTTTTTTTTTTTTTTTTTTTTTTGCGGTACGCGGGCCACTCACTGTTGTGGCCTCTCCCGTCACGGAGCACAGGCTCCGGACACGCAGGCCCAGCGGCCATGGCTCACGGGCCAACCGCTCCGCGGCCTGTGGGATCTTCCAGGACCGGGGCACGAACTCATGTTCCCTGCATCCTCAGGTGGACTCTCAATGACTGCGCCACCAGGGAATGCCCACCCCTATTCTTTTAATAAACGCTTATTCCCCCTGAAAGTCTGTAAACAGAGCCAGAACAGGACTCATGTCCCCTCGGGCTATTCAGTGGACAGAAATAAGGGCGGCAGTATTAGCTAGCAATCAGAACAGCAAGCACTCTCATCTAGACTTAGCCGTTCCCTGCCCAGGTATATACCCTGGAGAAACACACATGGTCTAAGAAACAACTCTGAGAATGTTTAGAGCAAAAATAACTTAACAGCACAACACGGGCAACAGCCCAAATTTCCATCAGCAGAATTCATACAGCAGGATAGGATGAGATTGGCATATTCAATAGTGAAAAATAAATGAGCTACACACATTAGCATAGATCAACTTCTCATGGTTTTTAAAAACATCAAAAGAATGGGATACAGTTCCACTCATGGAACCATTCTGAAACAAGCTCAAACAACGGATTGCATAGGGTCCATGTTTAAAAAAACGGTAGCTAAACCTGAGGGAAGAGTAAACACAAAATTGAGGACAGTTTACTCTAGGGTGGAAAGGCTAGCTCAAGGAGGTTGACACAAGGCTGTTAGTGCTGCTGGGAATTGTTCTGTCTCGGAAGCAAGATGGTAGGTACACAGGTGTTGTAGTTTTCACATTTTACTAACTCTGAAATCAGGATGGTCCTACAATCACCGTGGCAGTTGTGATGAAGTTATTGGCCAATGCCTTTCTCTTTTAATCACTTGTATTTATGCACAAAAATGATGTCAGAAAGGCTTGGCATCTTTAAAGGACATTTATTTAAGGTAAAGTACAAGAACACTTGTTTGGTTATTAGGAAAAGAAGGAACGATATGCCTATTTTACAGATGAGAACACTGAGGCTCAGAGAAGGTAACCTGCTGCAGTCGCACAATGGGATCTTTGCAGAACAGTGATCCACCAGCCCACTTCTCTATGCAAAGCCCTGTCTGTAGTATGCGAAGGAAACAAGCAAACAAGCCTGAGCTAGGACCAGCACAAGAACCCGCGGCACCACCATCCTTACCATCATGTTCCAACACTACAGAGATGAGCATCAATTTTACTAGATTGAGGGGAGGGAGGGGTGGGGGCCGGGAGCCGGTTTTCGAACTTCAGTGAGCTCACAGCTCTTAGCTGGCCTTATCTCGAGAGCATCCAGTCCACCCTTGAGCTGTGTCTGGCTCCCAGGCTTCTACCTCTAGCCTCTGGCATGACCCGGGCTGCGGCCAGAAACAGGCTCCCACCTGGAATTCCAGCGTTCACTCCTGGAACGTCCAGCATCCAGTCCTCCTCCAGCCACTAATTCAACTTTTGAATGCCCTGCTCACAAGGGTTTCTCCACACCAAATCTGCAGGAACTTTTTTCTTCTGGGGCTCCAAAACCAAATCCTTAAACCTCACATGAGGGAGAGTATTTGTTAGGTCAGAGCATCCTTGTTGATTGGACCTCCAGTTTGTGACTTCCACAGACCTCATCACGGGAGGCTGGGGAGAGGTCTCTTCTGTTGGTGGACGGAATGGTGGGCACTTGGTGGGGAGCACTGATGAGAAAGGGAGCCAGCCCAAGACCTACACATATGCACTGTTTCCCCTGGCCAAACAAGGTTCCTGACCCCAGAATTAACCCAGAGTTTCCCAGAAGACTAGGAGCTGCAGGGAGCCGCAATTAATGCTTTACTCTCCACCAGCTTTTCCTTGGACCCAAGGAGGAGAAATTACAAAAAGATCACATCACACTCCTTTGATCTGATGATTTCCACACAGGCAAGTGCAGGGAAACACTAGTCTGAAGGAAGAAAATGCATTAAAAACACGTGCACAGGGACTTCCCTGGTGGCGCAGTGGTTAAGGATCCGCCTGCCGACGCAGGGGACCCAGGTTCGAGCCCTGGTCCAGGAAGATCCCACATGCCACGGAGCAACTAAGCCCGTGCGCCACAACTACTGAGCCTGTGCTCTAGAGCCCGCGAGCCACAACTACCGAAGCCCGCACGCCTAGAGCCCGTGCTCCCCAACAAGAGAAGCCAACAATAAATAATAAAATAAATTTACGGGGAAAACAACACGTGCATAGCCCTTAGCTGTTTATAAAGTTCTTGAATGTGTGTGCCCCCTTCCGATTCTCACGTCTTTCCACTTTGCGGATAAGCAAGCGGAAGTTCAGAGCATTTGAAGGACTTGCTCAAGGTGGCAGGTGATGGTGCAGAGAGGGAGCTACCTCGGTGCAACAACTTTCAGACAGTGTGCCACCCCGGTCCCGCACAGAGGTACACAGATGGTGGAGGAGACAGGACAGCACGAGTCATGATCACAACTCTGAGTGACAAATACAATGAGAGACGTGTGTTTGGGGACTGGATCTATTCAGAGGAGGGGGTCTGGGGCATGGGAAGGAGTTCTGGGTTAGGGAAGGCTTCACAGGGGAACTGGCACTCACCATCGTCCACGTTTACTGAGATTTTATGAAAGGACAGAGTAAGGACCGCCACTGCCAACTCTGCCCTATTCGATACAATTAAACCATGAGCTTAAATGGTTCAAATTGATCCCATCGTCTTACATTGCTATAGATTTCATCCAGTAGCTGAATTTGGGGGAGGAAAAGAAAAAGGACCCACACAAAACTTTCCCACTTGAAGACATTTTTATTTTGGTAACGCACCTGAGTCCCTGGCAGGATGGGCCTGTCCTCCGTGGGGGCAATGGGGTGTTTGGGAGAGGATGGGGGCCCTGCCCTGAGGGGGCAGCTGGGGGATGAGGCAAAGGGCTCTGTGACAGTGATAGGTCACAAAGGGCTTTGTGACACTGATAGGTCACAAAGGGCATCAGAGGATAAATAGGCTGTGCCAGGGGGTTAGGCTGACAAAGTGGTTACTTCTCTCACTAGGACGGAAGTTCACCACAGCCTCTTGGGGAGATAAAAACCCAGAAGCAGAAGTGAGGTGAGGCGGAGGGGGAGCCTACCGTACCTCTCGACACACTTGAAGAGATTCAGCCTGGGCTCCAGGTGCCCTACAGCGTCCCAACTGTGATCATCTGTGCCCCTACACACACCCCTGCCTCTGGGAGACCCGGAGGCAAACGTGGGGGCCTGTGGGGCGGGCTTGGAAGACCTGCCACAGGGCCGCGTGTGTGACGCAGGAGCATCACAGCTCGCTCTTCTGCCAGTGAGGCCGAGGGAGGGAAGGGCCAGGGAGCCGCCTTAACCGCGCTGCCTGTCGTGATCAAAGACAGCCATGAGTGGGGACTCTCTGCTCCCGTATCACACGGCCCGGAGCAGCACCTGGGTGGACCTGTTCAACACCACCACGGGGAAGCTGCAGCAGCAACTGCACAAGGGCGAATACGACCACTTCAAGTACGCGCCGATATTCGAGAGCGACTTCATCCAGGTCACGAAGAGGGGAGAAGCGATTGACGTGCACAACTGGGGCGGCCTGGTGACCATGGGCATCACATCCACCAGCCCCGTCCTCCCGCTCCCAGACATCATGCTGCTGGCCCAACGGGCCACCGGCTGTGAAAAGCACGCCGAGTGCAGCCAGGCCACCAAGGGCAAGAGCCACAAGGCTGCAAAGACCTTAGAGCTCACCAGGCTCCTTCCCTTGGAGTTCGTGAGGATCTCCACTCACAATCGTGAGAAACAACAGCTGCGTGTGAAGCTTGCCACTGGCCGCTGCTTCTACCTGCAGCTGTGTCCCCCTCTGGACGCGCGGGAAGACCTCTTCGCCGATTGGGAACAGCTGATTTACCTCCTGCGAACACCAGTGGACAGTGAAAGCAACACCTATGCCGTTCCCGTCTGGGACATGCCCTGCATGCCTGTGTTCGGGGAGCAGCAGGACGGGAGGAGCCCGGCCGTGGAGGATTTCCAAGGAAAGGGGCATCAGGACCAGGTGAACGTCAGCAGCCTGCACACGTGCCCTGAGGTGGCCGGGGCCACGCCTGCAGCTTTTGCTGGGGGGCACGGAATCCAACTGGACTCCCACAAGCCCGATACCGTGCCCGATGTGGCCACTGCGAAAGCAAAACCTACTACAGGGCTCGACAAAGCATCAGCATCGCAGTCAACGATTAAGGTGGAGACAGCAGGGATGGCAGGAGGCACCGCAGCGGGTGCTTTGAGCATGGCAGTGATCAAGTCTCCTGCCGCTGAAGAGCGGAGCACGGCCATAGCAGCCACAGCCAGCGACGGGCCCGGAGGAAGCAAAACCAACAGAGCCACTGGGGACACTGCCACAACATCCCTGAGGAGCGGGAAAACGGCCTTGGCAGGTGCTGAGAACAATTCAGAGTATGCTTCCAGCACGTCCACCAGCCTCTCCCCAGGGGCCGGCATGACTGTGGTCGGAGCAGAACCTACCAGCAAGACTGTCAAAGCAAGAGCCGACAAGGACGATGAGGGGACCCTCGTCTCAAGCTTGCCACAGGAAGGCAAAGTGAGCGAACAGGATGGCAGCTCACAGAGAGTGTCCCAGGCCTGCAAGGGAAGAAGGGAGAGGAGGGAGCACTGGGGAGAGGACAGAGCTCTGACGAGCCCCAAGCTCTGCAGTTCCGTGGAAAGCCACCACAAGGCAGCGGGGAGCAAGACAATCCCCAAAGCAGCTGGCCCGTGCTCAGGCGGCCGCAGAGCCACTAGAGAGGACCAAAAGGCCAAAGGCCACGGCAGCCCGGGGGGCAGCGAGCAGGGCGCTGCTCCCAAAGGCATCAGCCGTGCTCCTATCACCAGTGAGTCCAAGACCTCGCACAAATCGGGCAGGAGCTTATCTCCAGCGCGTTCAGGTCCCACCACCAACATACTCAGCAGGATCAGCTCTTTCTTCAGGAATGTGAGAGCCAGACTTACAAAAAAGACAGTGGCCTCATCACGAAATAAACATGGGAGCATCCTGGCGGAGCCAGTGGAAGGGACCCGAGTGGAGGCCATGACAGAGACAGCAGAGAGTGGCCAGGGCCTGGAAATCACCGGTGTGACATCTGAGACCATGGAGCCAGTGACCGTTGAAGCCCATCAATAGGACCTAGAGCTGGGAGCTGCAAAGGGGAACAGGGCTCTGGGAAATACCCCTGGAGAGCCCATTTCAGCTTCCTTACTGCAATTTAAATAAAAAAAACATACAGTCTGAGAACGCATGCAGTGTTTTGTCTGAATTTCTAGGTCCCGAAGCCCAGCCGTAGCCTCACAGTGGATTCTGTGATGTCAGCTGTGCCACAGTCTGAGACCCAGTGTCCAGGCAAGGGCAGCCCCGCCTCACACGCATGCTCAGCGCCAACAGCACTGCTCCATCTGGCTTCCACTCCTTTCTGGCTTTGCCCCCCAGGGCCATGGCTCAAAGTCAGACTATGGTCTGGGAAGCTCTCCTTCACTATCCCGCTATTCTTTGATTTTTTTTTTTTTTTTTTTTTTTTTGCGGTACGCGGGCCACTCACTGTTGTGGCCTCTCCCGTCACGGAGCACAGGCTCCGGACACGCAGGCCCAGCGGCCATGGCTCACGGGCCCAGCCGCTCCGCGGCCTGTGGGATCTTCCAGGACCGGGGCACGAACTCATGTTCCCTGCATCCTCAGGTGGACTCTCAATGACTGCGCCACCAGGGAATGCCCGCCCCTATTCTTTTAATAAACGCTTATTCCCCCTGAAGGTCTGTAAACAGAGCCAGAACAGGACTCATGTCCCCTCGGGCTATTCAGTGGACAGAAATAAGGGCGGCAGTATTAGCTAGCAATCAGAACAGCAAGCACTCTCATCTAGACTTAGCCGTTCCCTGCCCAGGTATATACCCTGGAGAAACACACATGGTCTAAGAAACAACTCTGAGAATGTTTAGAGCAAAAATAACTTAACAGCACAACACGGGCAACAGCCCAAATTTCCATCAGCAGAATTCATACAGCAGGATAGGATGAGATTGGCATATTCAATAGTGAAAAATAAATGAGCTACACACATTAGCATAGATCAACTTCTCATGGTTTTTAAAAACATCAAAAGAATGGGATACAGTTCCACTCATGGAACCATTCTGAAACAAGCTCAAACAACGGATTGCATAGGGTCCATGTTTAAAAAAACGGTAGCTAAACCTGAGGGAAGAGTAAACACAAAATTGAGGACAGTTTACTCTAGGGTGGAAAGGCTAAGTCAAGGAGGTTGACACAAGGCTGTTAGTGCTGCTGGGAATTGTTCTGTCTCTGAAGCAAGATGGTAGGTACACAGGTGTTGTAGTTTTCACATTTTACTAACTCTGAAATCAGGATGGTCCTACAATCACCGTGGCAGTTGTGATGAAGTTATTGGCCAATGCCTTTCTCTTTTAATCATTGTATTTATGCACAAAAATGATGTCAGAAAGGCTTGGCATCTTTAAAGGACATTTATTTAAGGTAAAGTACAAGAACACTTGTTTGGTTATTAGGAAAAGAAGGAACGATATGCCCATTTTACAGATGAGAACACTGAGGCTCAGAGAAGGTAACCTGCTGCAGTCGCACAATGGGATCTTTGCAGAACAGTGATCCACCAGCCCACTTCTCTATGCAAAGCCCTGTCTGTTGTATGCGAAGGAAGCAAGCAAACAAGCCTGAGCTAGGACCAGCACAAGAACCCGTGGCACCACCATCCTTACCATCATGTTCCAACACTACAGAGATGAGCATCAATTTTACTAGATTGAGGGGAGGGAGGGGTGGGGGCCGGGAGCCGGTTTTCGAACTTCAGTGAGCTCACAGCTCTTAGCTGGCCTTATCTCGAGAGCATCCAGTCCACCCTTGAGCTGTGTCTGGCTCCCAGGCTTCTACCTCTAGCCTCTGGCATGACCCGGGCTGCGGCCAGAAACAGGCTCCCACCTGGAATTCCAGCGTTCACTCCTGGAACGTCCAGCATCCAGTCCTCCTCCAGCCACTAATTCAACTTTTGAATGCCCTGCTCACAAGGGTTTCTCCACACCAAATCTGCAGGAACTTTTCTCTTCTGGGGCTCCAAAACCAAATCCTTAAACCTCACATGAGGGAGAGTATTTGTTAGGTCAGAGCATCCTTGTTGATTGGACCTCCAGTTTGTGACTTCCACAGACCTCATCACGGGAGGCTGGGGAGAGGTCTCTTCTGTTGGTGGACGGAATGGTGGGCACTTGGTGGGGAGCACTGATGAGAAAGGGAGCCAGCCCAAGACCTACACATATGCACTGTTTCCCCTGGCCAAACAAGGTTCCTGACCCCAGAATTAACCCAGAGTTTCCCAGAAGACTAGGAGCTGCAGGGAGCCGCAATTAATGCTTTACTCTCCACCAGCTTTTCCTTGGACCCAAGGAGGAGAAATTACAAAAAGATCACATCACACTCCTTTGATCTGATGATTTCCACACAGGCAAGTGCAGGGAAACACTAGTCTGAAGGAAGAAAATGCATTAAAAACACGTGCACAGGGACTTCCCTGGTGGCGCAGTGGTTAAGGATCCGCCTGCCGACGCAGGGGACCCAGGTTCGAGCCCTGGTCCAGGAAGATCCCACATGCCACGGAGCAACTAAGCCCGTGCGCCACAACTACTGAGCCTGTGCTCTAGAGCCCGCGAGCCACAACTACCGAAGCCCGCACGCCTAGAGCCCGTGCTCCCCAACAAGAGAAGCCAACAATAAATAATAAAATAAATTTACGGGGAAAACAACACGTGCATAGCCCTTAGCTGTTTATAAAGTTCTTGAATGTGTGTGCCCCCTTCCGATTCTCACGTCTTTCCACTTTGCGGATAAGCAAGCGGAAGTTCAGAGCATTTGAAGGACTTGCTCAAGGTGGCAGGTGATGGTGCAGAGAGGGAGCTACCTCGGTGCAACAACTTTCAGACAGTGTGCCACCCCGGTCCCGCACAGAGGTACACAGATGGTGGAGGAGACAGGACAGCACGAGTCATGATCACAACTCTGAGTGACAAATACAATGAGAGACGTGTGTTTGGGGACTGGATCTATTCAGAGGAGGGGGTCTGGGGCATGGGAAGGAGTTCTGGGTTAGGGAAGGCTTCACAGGGGAACTGGCACTCACCATCGTCCACGTTTACTGAGATTTTATGAAAGGACAGAGTAAGGACCGCCACTGCCAACTCTGCCCTATTCGATACAATTAAACCATGAGCTTAAATGGTTCAAATTGATCCCATCGTCTTACATTGCTATAGATTTCATCCAGTAGCTGAATTTGGGGGAGGAAAAGAAAAAGGACCCACACAAAACTTTCCCACTTGAAGACATTTTTATTTTGGTAACGCACCTGAGTCCCTGGCAGGATGGGCCTGTCCTCCGTGGGGGCAATGGGGTGTTTGGGAGAGGATGGGGGCCCTGCCCTGAGGGGGAAGCTGGGGGATGAGGCAAAGGGCTCTGTGACAGTGATAGGTCACAAAGGGCTTTGTGACACTGATAGGTCACAAAGGGCATCAGAGGATAAATAGGCTGTGCCAGGGGGTTAGGCTGACAAAGTGGTTACTTCTCTCACTAGGACGGAAGTTCACCACAGCCTCTTGGGGAGATAAAAACCCAGAAGCAGAAGTGAGGTGAGGCGGAGGGGGAGCCTACCGTACCTCTCGACACACTTGAAGAGATTCAGCCTGGGCTCCAGGTGCCCTACAGCGTCCCAACTGTGATCATCTGTGCCCCTACACACACCCCTGCCTCTGGGAGACCCGGAGGCAAACGTGGGGGCCTGTGGGGCGGGCTTGGAAGACCTGCCACAGGGCCGCGTGTGTGACGCAGGAGCATCACAGCTCGCTCTTCTGCCAGTGAGGCCGAGGGAGGGAAGGGCCAGGGAGCCGCCTTAACCGCGCTGCCTGTCGTGATCAAAGACAGCCATGAGTGGGGACTCTCTGCTCCCGTATCACACGGCCCGGAGCAGCACCTGGGTGGACCTGTTCAACACCACCACGGGGAAGCTGCAGCAGCAACTGCACAAGGGCGAATACGACCACTTCAAGTACGCGCCGATATTCGAGAGCGACTTCATCCAGGTCACGAAGAGGGGAGAAGCGATTGACGTGCACAACTGGGGCGGCCTGGTGACCATGGGCATCACATCCACCAGCCCCGTCCTCCCGCTCCCAGACATCATGCTGCTGGCCCAACGGGCCACCGGCTGTGAAAAGCACGCCGAGTGCAGCCAGGCCACCAAGGGCAAGAGCCACAAGGCTGCAAAGACCTTAGAGCTCACCAGGCTCCTTCCCTTGGAGTTCGTGAGGATCTCCACTCACAATCGTGAGAAACAACAGCTGCGTGTGAAGCTTGCCACTGGCCGCTGCTTCTACCTGCAGCTGTGTCCCCCTCTGGACGCGCGGGAAGACCTCTTCGCCGATTGGGAACAGCTGATTTACCTCCTGCGAACACCAGTGGACAGTGAAAGCAACACCTATGCCGTTCCCGTCTGGGACATGCCCTGCATGCCTGTGTTCGGGGAGCAGCAGGACGGGAGGAGCCCGGCCGTGGAGGATTTCCAAGGAAAGGGGCATCAGGACCAGGTGAACGTCAGCAGCCTGCACACGTGCCCTGAGGTGGCCGGGGCCACGCCTGCAGCTTTTGCTGGGGGGCACGGAATCCAACTGGACTCCCACAAGCCCGATACCGTGCCCGATGTGGCCACTGCGAAAGCAAAACCTACTACAGGGCTCGACAAAGCATCAGCATCGCAGTCAACGATTAAGGTGGAGACAGCAGGGATGGCAGGAGGCACCGCAGCGGGTGCTTTGAGCATGGCAGTGATCAAGTCTCCTGCCGCTGAAGAGCGGAGCACGGCCATAGCAGCCACAGCCAGCGACGGGCCCGGAGGAAGCAAAACCAACAGAGCCACTGGGGACACTGCCACAACATCCCTGAGGAGCGGGAAAACGGCCTTGGCAGGTGCTGAGAACAATTCAGAGTATGCTTCCAGCACGTCCACCAGCCTCTCCCCAGGGGCCGGCATGACTGTGGTCGGAGCAGAACCTACCAGCAAGACTGTCAAAGCAAGAGCCGACAAGGACGATGAGGGGACCCTCGTCTCAAGCTTGCCACAGGAAGGCAAAGTGAGCGAACAGGATGGCAGCTCACAGAGAGTGTCCCAGGCCTGCAAGGGAAGAAGGGAGAGGAGGGAGCACTGGGGAGAGGACAGAGCTCTGACGAGCCCCAAGCTCTGCAGTTCCGTGGAAAGCCACCACAAGGCAGCGGGGAGCAAGACAATCCCCAAAGCAGCTGGCCCGTGCTCAGGCGGCCGCAGAGCCACTAGAGAGGACCAAAAGGCCAAAGGCCACGGCAGCCCGGGGGGCAGCGAGCAGGGCGCTGCTCCCAAAGGCATCAGCCGTGCTCCTATCACCAGTGAGTCCAAGACCTCGCACAAATCGGGCAGGAGCTTATCTCCAGCGCGTTCAGGTCCCACCACCAACATACTCAGCAGGATCAGCTCTTTCTTCAGGAATGTGAGAGCCAGACTTACAAAAAAGACAGTGGCCTCATCACGAAATAAACATGGGAGCATCCTGGCGGAGCCAGTGGAAGGGACCCGAGTGGAGGCCATGACAGAGACAGCAGAGAGTGGCCAGGGCCTGGAAATCACCGGTGTGACATCTGAGACCATGGAGCCAGTGACCGTTGAAGCCCATCAATAGGACCTAGAGCTGGGAGCTGCAAAGGGGAACAGGGCTCTGGGAAATACCCCTGGAGAGCCCATTTCAGCTTCCTTACTGCAATTTAAATAAAAAAAACATACAGTCTGAGAACGCATGCAGTGTTTTGTCTGAATTTCTAGGTCCCGAAGCCCAGCCGTAGCCTCACAGTGGATTCTGTGATGTCAGCTGTGCCACAGTCTGAGACCCAGTGTCCAGGCAAGGGCAGCCCCGCCTCACACGCATGCTCAGCGCCAACAGCACTGCTCCATCTGGCTTCCACTCCTTTCTGGCTTTGCCCCCCAGGGCCATGGCTCAAAGTCAGACTATGGTCTGGGAAGCTCTCCTTCACTATCCCGCTATTCTTTGATTTTTTTTTTTTTTTTTTTTTTTTTGCGGTACGCGGGCCACTCACTGTTGTGGCCTCTCCCGTCACGGAGCACAGGCTCCGGACACGCAGGCCCAGCGGCCATGGCTCACGGGCCCAGCCGCTCCGCGGCCTGTGGGATCTTCCAGGACCGGGGCACGAACTCATGTTCCCTGCATCCTCAGGTGGACTCTCAATGACTGCGCCACCAGGGAATGCCCGCCCCTATTCTTTTAATAAACGCTTATTCCCCCTGAAGGTCTGTAAACAGAGCCAGAACAGGACTCATGTCCCCTCGGGCTATTCAGTGGACAGAAATAAGGGCGGCAGTATTAGCTAGCAATCAGAACAGCAAGCACTCTCATCTAGACTTAGCCGTTCCCTGCCCAGGTATATACCCTGGAGAAACACACATGGTCTAAGAAACAACTCTGAGAATGTTTAGAGCAAAAATAACTTAACAGCACAACACGGGCAACAGCCCAAATTTCCATCAGCAGAATTCATACAGCAGGATAGGATGAGATTGGCATATTCAATAGTGAAAAATAAATGAGCTACACACATTAGCATAGATCAACTTCTCATGGTTTTTAAAAACATCAAAAGAATGGGATACAGTTCCACTCATGGAACCATTCTGAAACAAGCTCAAACAACGGATTGCATAGGGTCCATGTTTAAAAAAACGGTAGCTAAACCTGAGGGAAGAGTAAACACAAAATTGAGGACAGTTTACTCTAGGGTGGAAAGGCTAAGTCAAGGAGGTTGACACAAGGCTGTTAGTGCTGCTGGGAATTGTTCTGTCTCTGAAGCAAGATGGTAGGTACACAGGTGTTGTAGTTTTCACATTTTACTAACTCTGAAATCAGGATGGTCCTACAATCACCGTGGCAGTTGTGATGAAGTTATTGGCCAATGCCTTTCTCTTTTAATCATTGTATTTATGCACAAAAATGATGTCAGAAAGGCTTGGCATCTTTAAAGGACATTTATTTAAGGTAAAGTACAAGAACACTTGTTTGGTTATTAGGAAAAGAAGGAACGATATGCCCATTTTACAGATGAGAACACTGAGGCTCAGAGAAGGTAACCTGCTGCAGTCGCACAATGGGATCTTTGCAGAACAGTGATCCACCAGCCCACTTCTCTATGCAAAGCCCTGTCTGTTGTATGCGAAGGAAGCAAGCAAACAAGCCTGAGCTAGGACCAGCACAAGAACCCGTGGCACCACCATCCTTACCATCATGTTCCAACACTACAGAGATGAGCATCAATTTTACTAGATTGAGGGGAGGGAGGGGTGGGGGCCGGGAGCCGGTTTTCGAACTTCAGTGAGCTCACAGCTCTTAGCTGGCCTTATCTCGAGAGCATCCAGTCCACCCTTGAGCTGTGTCTGGCTCCCAGGCTTCTACCTCTAGCCTCTGGCATGACCCGGGCTGCGGCCAGAAACAGGCTCCCACCTGGAATTCCAGCGTTCACTCCTGGAACGTCCAGCATCCAGTCCTCCTCCAGCCACTAATTCAACTTTTGAATGCCCTGCTCACAAGGGTTTCTCCACACCAAATCTGCAGGAACTTTTCTCTTCTGGGGCTCCAAAACCAAATCCTTAAACCTCACATGAGGGAGAGTATTTGTTAGGTCAGAGCATCCTTGTTGATTGGACCTCCAGTTTGTGACTTCCACAGACCTCATCACGGGAGGCTGGGGAGAGGTCTCTTCTGTTGGTGGACGGAATGGTGGGCACTTGGTGGGGAGCACTGATGAGAAAGGGAGCCAGCCCAAGACCTACACATATGCACTGTTTCCCCTGGCCAAACAAGGTTCCTGACCCCAGAATTAACCCAGAGTTTCCCAGAAGACTAGGAGCTGCAGGGAGCCGCAATTAATGCTTTACTCTCCACCAGCTTTTCCTTGGACCCAAGGAGGAGAAATTACAAAAAGATCACATCACACTCCTTTGATCTGATGATTTCCACACAGGCAAGTGCAGGGAAACACTAGTCTGAAGGAAGAAAATGCATTAAAAACACGTGCACAGGGACTTCCCTGGTGGCGCAGTGGTTAAGGATCCGCCTGCCGACGCAGGGGACCCAGGTTCGAGCCCTGGTCCAGGAAGATCCCACATGCCACGGAGCAACTAAGCCCGTGCGCCACAACTACTGAGCCTGTGCTCTAGAGCCCGCGAGCCACAACTACCGAAGCCCGCACGCCTAGAGCCCGTGCTCCCCAACAAGAGAAGCCAACAATAAATAATAAAATAAATTTACGGGGAAAACAACACGTGCATAGCCCTTAGCTGTTTATAAAGTTCTTGAATGTGTGTGCCCCCTTCCGATTCTCACGTCTTTCCACTTTGCGGATAAGCAAGCGGAAGTTCAGAGCATTTGAAGGACTTGCTCAAGGTGGCAGGTGATGGTGCAGAGAGGGAGCTACCTCGGTGCAACAACTTTCAGACAGTGTGCCACCCCGGTCCCGCACAGAGGTACACAGATGGTGGAGGAGACAGGACAGCACGAGTCATGATCACAACTCTGAGTGACAAATACAATGAGAGACGTGTGTTTGGGGACTGGATCTATTCAGAGGAGGGGGTCTGGGGCATGGGAAGGAGTTCTGGGTTAGGGAAGGCTTCACAGGGGAACTGGCACTCACCATCGTCCACGTTTACTGAGATTTTATGAAAGGACAGAGTAAGGACCGCCACTGCCAACTCTGCCCTATTCGATACAATTAAACCATGAGCTTAAATGGTTCAAATTGATCCCATCGTCTTACATTGCTATAGATTTCATCCAGTAGCTGAATTTGGGGGAGGAAAAGAAAAAGGACCCACACAAAACTTTCCCACTTGAAGACATTTTTATTTTGGTAACGCACCTGAGTCCCTGGCAGGATGGGCCTGTCCTCCGTGGGGGCAATGGGGTGTTTGGGAGAGGATGGGGGCCCTGCCCTGAGGGGGCAGCTGGGGGATGAGGCAAAGGGCTCTGTGACAGTGATAGGTCACAAAGGGCTTTGTGACACTGATAGGTCACAAAGGGCATCAGAGGATAAATAGGCTGTGCCAGGGGGTTAGGCTGACAAAGTGGTTACTTCTCTCACTAGGACGGAAGTTCACCACAGCCTCTTGGGGAGATAAAAACCCAGAAGCAGAAGTGAGGTGAGGCGGAGGGGGAGCCTACCGTACCTCTCGACACACTTGAAGAGATTCAGCCTGGGCTCCAGGTGCCCTACAGCGTCCCAACTGTGATCATCTGTGCCCCTACACACACCCCTGCCTCTGGGAGACCCGGAGGCAAACGTGGGGGCCTGTGGGGCGGGCTTGGAAGACCTGCCACAGGGCCGCGTGTGTGACGCAGGAGCATCACAGCTCGCTCTTCTGCCAGTGAGGCCGAGGGAGGGAAGGGCCAGGGAGCCGCCTTAACCGCGCTGCCTGTCGTGATCAAAGACAGCCATGAGTGGGGACTCTCTGCTCCCGTATCACACGGCCCGGAGCAGCACCTGGGTGGACCTGTTCAACACCACCACGGGGAAGCTGCAGCAGCAACTGCACAAGGGCGAATACGACCACTTCAAGTACGCGCCGATATTCGAGAGCGACTTCATCCAGGTCACGAAGAGGGGAGAAGCGATTGACGTGCACAACTGGGGCGGCCTGGTGACCATGGGCATCACATCCACCAGCCCCGTCCTCCCGCTCCCAGACATCATGCTGCTGGCCCAACGGGCCACCGGCTGTGAAAAGCACGCCGAGTGCAGCCAGGCCACCAAGGGCAAGAGCCACAAGGCTGCAAAGACCTTAGAGCTCACCAGGCTCCTTCCCTTGGAGTTCGTGAGGATCTCCACTCACAATCGTGAGAAACAACAGCTGCGTGTGAAGCTTGCCACTGGCCGCTGCTTCTACCTGCAGCTGTGTCCCCCTCTGGACGCGCGGGAAGACCTCTTCGCCGATTGGGAACAGCTGATTTACCTCCTGCGAACACCAGTGGACAGTGAAAGCAACACCTATGCCGTTCCCGTCTGGGACATGCCCTGCATGCCTGTGTTCGGGGAGCAGCAGGACGGGAGGAGCCCGGCCGTGGAGGATTTCCAAGGAAAGGGGCATCAGGACCAGGTGAACGTCAGCAGCCTGCACACGTGCCCTGAGGTGGCCGGGGCCACGCCTGCAGCTTTTGCTGGGGGGCACGGAATCCAACTGGACTCCCACAAGCCCGATACCGTGCCCGATGTGGCCACTGCGAAAGCAAAACCTACTACAGGGCTCGACAAAGCATCAGCATCGCAGTCAACGATTAAGGTGGAGACAGCAGGGATGGCAGGAGGCACCGCAGCGGGTGCTTTGAGCATGGCAGTGATCAAGTCTCCTGCCGCTGAAGAGCGGAGCACGGCCATAGCAGCCACAGCCAGCGACGGGCCCGGAGGAAGCAAAACCAACAGAGCCACTGGGGACACTGCCACAACATCCCTGAGGAGCGGGAAAACGGCCTTGGCAGGTGCTGAGAACAATTCAGAGTATGCTTCCAGCACGTCCACCAGCCTCTCCCCAGGGGCCGGCATGACTGTGGTCGGAGCAGAACCTACCAGCAAGACTGTCAAAGCAAGAGCCGACAAGGACGATGAGGGGACCCTCGTCTCAAGCTTGCCACAGGAAGGCAAAGTGAGCGAACAGGATGGCAGCTCACAGAGAGTGTCCCAGGCCTGCAAGGGAAGAAGGGAGAGGAGGGAGCACTGGGGAGAGGACAGAGCTCTGACGAGCCCCAAGCTCTGCAGTTCCGTGGAAAGCCACCACAAGGCAGCGGGGAGCAAGACAATCCCCAAAGCAGCTGGCCCGTGCTCAGGCGGCCGCAGAGCCACTAGAGAGGACCAAAAGGCCAAAGGCCACGGCAGCCCGGGGGGCAGCGAGCAGGGCGCTGCTCCCAAAGGCATCAGCCGTGCTCCTATCACCAGTGAGTCCAAGACCTCGCACAAATCGGGCAGGAGCTTATCTCCAGCGCGTTCAGGTCCCACCACCAACATACTCAGCAGGATCAGCTCTTTCTTCAGGAATGTGAGAGCCAGACTTACAAAAAAGACAGTGGCCTCATCACGAAATAAACATGGGAGCATCCTGGCGGAGCCAGTGGAAGGGACCCGAGTGGAGGCCATGACAGAGACAGCAGAGAGTGGCCAGGGCCTGGAAATCACCGGTGTGACATCTGAGACCATGGAGCCAGTGACCGTTGAAGCCCATCAATAGGACCTAGAGCTGGGAGCTGCAAAGGGGAACAGGGCTCTGGGAAATACCCCTGGAGAGCCCATTTCAGCTTCCTTACTGCAATTTAAATAAAAAAAACATACAGTCTGAGAACGCATGCAGTGTTTTGTCTGAATTTCTAGGTCCCGAAGCCCAGCCGTAGCCTCACAGTGGATTCTGTGATGTCAGCTGTGCCACAGTCTGAGACCCAGTGTCCAGGCAAGGGCAGCCCCGCCTCACACGCATGCTCAGCGCCAACAGCACTGCTCCATCTGGCTTCCACTCCTTTCTGGCTTTGCCCCCCAGGGCCATGGCTCAAAGTCAGACTATGGTCTGGGAAGCTCTCCTTCACTATCCCGCTATTCTTTTTTTTTTTTTTTTTTTTTTTTTTTTTTTTTTTGCGGTACGCGGGCCACTCACTGTTGTGGCCTCTCCCGTCACGGAGCACAGGCTCCGGACACGCAGGCCCAGCGGCCATGGCTCACGGGCCCAGCCGCTCCGCGGCCTGTGGGATCTTCCAGGACCGGGGCACGAACTCATGTTCCCTGCATCCTCAGGTGGACTCTCAATGACTGCGCCACCAGGGAATGCCCGCCCCTATTCTTTTAATAAACGCTTATTCCCCCTGAAGGTCTGTAAACAGAGCCAGAACAGGACTCATGTCCCCTCGGGCTATTCAGTGGACAGAAATAAGGGCGGCAGTATTAGCTAGCAATCAGAACAGCAAGCACTCTCATCTAGACTTAGCCGTTCCCTGCCCAGGTATATACCCTGGAGAAACACACATGGTCTAAGAAACAACTCTGAGAATGTTTAGAGCAAAAATAACTTAACAGCACAACACGGGCAACAGCCCAAATTTCCATCAGCAGAATTCATACAGCAGGATAGGATGAGATTGGCATATTCAATAGTGAAAAATAAATGAGCTACACACATTAGCATAGATCAACTTCTCATGGTTTTTAAAAACATCAAAAGAATGGGATACAGTTCCACTCATGGAACCATTCTGAAACAAGCTCAAACAACGGATTGCATAGGGTCCATGTTTAAAAAAACGGTAGCTAAACCTGAGGGAAGAGTAAACACAAAATTGAGGACAGTTTACTCTAGGGTGGAAAGGCTAAGTCAAGGAGGTTGACACAAGGCTGTTAGTGCTGCTGGGAATTGTTCTGTCTCTGAAGCAAGATGGTAGGTACACAGGTGTTGTAGTTTTCACATTTTACTAACTCTGAAATCAGGATGGTCCTACAATCACCGTGGCAGTTGTGATGAAGTTATTGGCCAATGCCTTTCTCTTTTAATCATTGTATTTATGCACAAAAATGATGTCAGAAAGGCTTGGCATCTTTAAAGGACATTTATTTAAGGTAAAGTACAAGAACACTTGTTTGGTTATTAGGAAAAGAAGGAACGATATGCCCATTTTACAGATGAGAACACTGAGGCTCAGAGAAGGTAACCTGCTGCAGTCGCACAATGGGATCTTTGCAGAACAGTGATCCACCAGCCCACTTCTCTATGCAAAGCCCTGTCTGTTGTATGCGAAGGAAGCAAGCAAACAAGCCTGAGCTAGGATCAGCACAAGAACCCGTGGCACCACCATCCTTACCATCATGTTCCAACACTACAGAGATGAGCATCAATTTTACTAGATTGAGGGGAGGGAGGGGTGGGGGCCGGGAGCCGGTTTTCGAACTTCAGTGAGCTCACAGCTCTTAGCTGGCCTTATCTCGAGAGCATCCAGTCCACCCTTGAGCTGTGTCTGGCTCCCAGGCTTCTACCTCTAGCCTCTGGCATGACCCGGGCTGCGGCCAGAAACAGGCTCCCACCTGGAATTCCAGCGTTCACTCCTGGAACGTCCAGCATCCAGTCCTCCTCCAGCCACTAATTCAACTTTTGAATGCCCTGCTCACAAGGGTTTCTCCACACCAAATCTGCAGGAACTTTTCTCTTCTGGGGCTCCAAAACCAAATCCTTAAACCTCACATGAGGGAGAGTATTTGTTAGGTCAGAGCATCCTTGTTGATTGGACCTCCAGTTTGTGACTTCCACAGACCTCATCACGGGAGGCTGGGGAGAGGTCTCTTCTGTTGGTGGACGGAATGGTGGGCACTTGGTGGGGAGCACTGATGAGAAAGGGAGCCAGCCCAAGACCTACACATATGCACTGTTTCCCCTGGCCAAACAAGGTTCCTGACCCCAGAATTAACCCAGAGTTTCCCAGAAGACTAGGAGCTGCAGGGAGCCGCAATTAATGCTTTACTCTCCACCAGCTTTTCCTTGGACCCAAGGAGGAGAAATTACAAAAAGATCACATCACACTCCTTTGATCTGATGATTTCCACACAGGCAAGTGCAGGGAAACACTAGTCTGAAGGAAGAAAATGCATTAAAAACACGTGCACAGGGACTTCCCTGGTGGCGCAGTGGTTAAGGATCCGCCTGCCGACGCAGGGGACCCAGGTTCGAGCCCTGGTCCAGGAAGATCCCACATGCCACGGAGCAACTAAGCCCGTGCGCCACAACTACTGAGCCTGTGCTCTAGAGCCCACGAGCCACAACTACCGAAGCCCGCACGCCTAGAGCCCGTGCTCCCCAACAAGAGAAGCCAAAAATAAATAATAAAATAAATTTACGGGAAAAACAACACGTGCATAGCCCTTAGCTGTTTATAAAGTTCTTGAATGTGTGTGCCCCCTTCCGATTCTCACGTCTTTCCACTTTGCGGATAAGCAAGCGGAAGTTCAGAGCATTTGAAGGACTTGCTCAAGGTGGCAGGTGATGGTGCAGAGAGGGAGCTACCTCGGTGCAACAACTTTCAGACAGTGTGCCACCCCGGTCCCGCACAGAGGTACACAGATGGTGGAGGAGACAGGACAGCACGAGTCATGATCACAACTCTGAGTGACAAATACAATGAGAGACGTGTGTTTGTGGACTGGATCTATTCAGAGGAGGGGGTCTGGGGCATGGGAAGGAGTTCTGGGTTAGGGAAGGCTTCACAGGGGAACTGGCACTCACCATCGTCCACGTTTACTGAGATTTTATGAAAGGACAGAGTAAGGACCGCCACTGCCAACTCTGCCCTATTCGATACAATTAAACCATGAGCTTAAATGGTTCAAATTGATCCCATCGTCTTACATTGCTATAGATTTCATCCAGTAGCTGAATTTGGGGGAGGAAAAGAAAAAGGACCCACACAAAACTTTCCCACTTGAAGACATTTTTATTTTGGTAACGCACCTGAGTCCCTGGCAGGATGGGCCTGTCCTCCGTGGGGGCAATGGGGTGTTTGGGAGAGGATGGGGGCCCTGCCCTGAGGGGGCAGCTGGGGGATGAGGCAAAGGGCTCTGTGACAGTGATAGGTCACAAAGGGCTTTGTGACACTGATAGGTCACAAAGGGCATCAGAGGATAAATAGGCTGTGCCAGGGGGTTAGGCTGACAAAGTGGTTACTTCTCTCACTAGGACGGAAGTTCACCACAGCCTCTTGGGGAGATAAAAACCCAGAAGCAGAAGTGAGGTGAGGCGGAGGGGGAGCCTACCGTACCTCTCGACACACTTGAAGAGATTCAGCCTGGGCTCCAGGTGCCCTACAGCGTCCCAACTGTGATCATCTGTGCCCCTACACACACCCCTGCCTCTGGGAGACCCGGAGGCAAACGTGGGGGCCTGTGGGGCGGGCTTGGAAGACCTGCCACAGGGCCGCGTGTGTGACGCAGGAGCATCACAGCTCGCTCTTCTGCCAGTGAGGCCGAGGGAGGGAAGGGCCAGGGAGCCGCCTTAACCGCGCTGCCTGTCGTGATCAAAGACAGCCATGAGTGGGGACTCTCTGCTCCCGTATCACACGGCCCGGAGCAGCACCTGGGTGGACCTGTTCAACACCACCACGGGGAAGCTGCAGCAGCAACTGCACAAGGGCGAATACGACCATTTCAAGTACGCGCCGATATTCGAGAGCGACTTCATCCAGGTCACGAAGAGGGGAGAAGCGATTGACGTGCACAACTGGGGCGGCCTGGTGACCATGGGCATCACATCCACCAGCCCCGTCCTCCCGCTCCCAGACATCATGCTGCTGGCCCAACGGGCCACCGGCTGTGAAAAGCACGCCGAGCGCAGCCAGGCCACCAAGGGCAAGAGCCACAAGGCTGCAAAGACCTTAGAGCTCACCAGGCTCCTTCCCTTGGAGTTCGTGAGGATCTCCACTCACAATCGTGAGAAACAACAGCTGCGTGTGAAGCTTGCCACTGGCCGCTGCTTCTACCTGCAGCTGTGTCCCCCTCTGGACGCGCGGGAAGACCTCTTCGCCGAGTGGGAACAGCTGATTTACCTCCTGCGACCACCAGTGGACAGTGAAAGCAACACCTATGCCGTTCCCGTCTGGGACATGCCCTGCATGCCTGTGTTCGGGGAGCAGCAGGACGGGAGGAGCCCGGCCGTGGAGGATTTCCAAGGAAAGGGGCATCAGGACCAGGTGAATGTCAGCAGCCTGCACACGTGCCCTGAGGTGGCCGGGGCCACGCCTGCAGCTTTTGCTGGGGGGCACGGAATCCAACTGGACTCCCACAAGCCCGATACCATGCCCGATGTGGCCACTGCGAAAGCAAAACCTACTACAGGGCTCGACAAAGCATCAGCATCGCAGTCAACGATTAAGGTGGAGACAGCAGGGATGGCAGGAGGCACCGCAGCGGGTGCTTTGAGCATGGCAGTGATCAAGTCTCCTGCCGCTGAAGAGCGGAGCACGGCCATAGCAGCCACAGCCAGCGACGGGCCCGGAGGAAGCAAAACCAACAGAGCCACTGGGGACACTGCCACAACATCCCTGAGGAGCGGGAAAACGGCCTTGGCAGGTGCTGAGAACAATTCAGAGTATGCTTCCAGCACGTCCACCAGCCTCTCCCCAGGGGCCGGCATGACTGTGGTCGGAGCAGAACCTACCAGCAAGACTGTCAAAGCAAGAGCCGACAAGGACGATGAGGGGACCCTCGTCTCAAGCTTGCCACAGGAAGGCAAAGTGAGCGAACAGGATGGCAGCTCACAGAGAGTGTCCCAGGCCCGCAAGGGAAGAAGGGAGAGGAGGGAGCACTGGGGAGAGGACAGAGCTCTGACGAGCCCCAAGCTCTGCAGTTCCGTGGAAAGCCACCACAAGGCAGCGGGGAGCAAGACAATCCCCAAAGCAGCTGGCCCGTGCTCAGGCGGCCGCAGAGCCACTAGAGAGGACCAAAAGGCCAAAGGCCACGGCAGCCCGGGGGGCAGCGAGCAGGGCGCTGCTCCCAAAGGCATCAGCCGTGCTCCTATCACCAGTGAGTCCAAGACCTCGCACAAATCGGGCAGGAGCTTATCTCCAGCGCGTTCAGGTCCCACCACCAACATACTCAGCAGGATCAGCTCTTTCTTCAGGAATGTGAGAGCCAGACTTACAAAAAAGACAGTGGCCTCATCACGAAATAAACATGGGAGCATCCTGGCGGAGCCAGTGGAAGGGACCCGAGTGGAGGCCATGACAGAGACAGCAGAGAGTGGCCAGGGCCTGGAAATCACCGGTGTGACATCTGAGACCATGGAGCCAGTGACCGTTGAAGCCCATCAATAGGACCTAGAGCTGGGAGCTGCAAAGGGGAACAGGGCTCTGGGAAATACCCCTGGAGAGCCCATTTCAGCTTCCTTACTGCAATTTAAATAAAAAAAACATACAGTCTGAGAACGCATGCAGTGTTTTGTCTGAATTTCTAGGTCCCGAAGCCCAGCCGTAGCCTCACAGTGGATTCTGTGATGTCAGCTGTGCCACAGTCTGAGACCCAGTGTCCAGGCAAGGGCAGCCCCGCCTCACACGCATGCTCAGCGCCAACAGCACTGCTCCATCTGGCTTCCACTCCTTTCTGGCTTTGCCCCCCAGGGCCATGGCTCAAAGTCAGACTATGGTCTGGGAAGCTCTCCTTCACTATCCCGCTATTCTTTTTTTTTTTTTTTTTTTTTTTGCGGTACGCGGGCCACTCACTGTTGTGGCCTCTCCCGTCACGGAGCACAGGCTCCGGACACGCAGGCCCAGCGGCCATGGCTCACGGGCCCAGCCGCTCCGCGGCCTGTGGGATCTTCCAGGACCGGGGCACGAACTCATGTTCCCTGCATCCTCAGGTGGACTCTCAATGACTGCGCCACCAGGGAATGCCCACCCCTATTCTTTTAATAAACGCTTATTCCCCCTGAAAGTCTGTAAACAGAGCCAGAACAGGACTCATGTCCCCTCGGGCTATTCAGTGGACAGAAATAAGGGCGGCAGTATTAGCTAGCAATCAGAACAGCAAGCACTCTCATCTAGACTTAGCCGTTCCCTGCCCAGGTATATACCCTGGAGAAACACACATGGTCTAAGAAACAACTCTGAGAATGTTTAGAGCAAAAATAACTTAACAGCACAACACGGGCAACAGCCCAAATTTCCATCAGCAGAATTCATACAGCAGGATAGGATGAGATTGGCATATTCAATAGTGAAAAATAAATGAGCTACACACATTAGCATAGATCAACTTCTCATGGTTTTTAAAAACATCAAAAGAATGGGATACAGTTCCACTCATGGAACCATTCTGAAACAAGCTCAAACAACGGATTGCATAGGGTCCATGTTTAAAAAAACGGTAGCTAAACCTGAGGGAAGAGTAAACACAAAATTGAGGACAGTTTACTCTAGGGTGGAAAGGCTAGCTCAAGGAGGTTGACACAAGGCTGTTAGTGCTGCTGGGAATTGTTCTGTCTCGGAAGCAAGATGGTAGGTACACAGGTGTTGTAG
Source organism: Mesoplodon mirus (assembly GCF_964341445.2). Taxonomy (NCBI): domain Eukaryota; kingdom Metazoa; phylum Chordata; class Mammalia; order Artiodactyla; family Ziphiidae; genus Mesoplodon; species Mesoplodon mirus. The sequence goes on along the minus strand of NW_028295808.1, from coordinate 304,768 downwards.
TTTTCACATTTTACTAACTCTGAAATCAGGATGGTCCTACAATCACCGTGGCAGTTGTGATGAAGTTATTGGCCAATGCCTTTCTCTTTTAATCACTTGTATTTATGCACAAAAATGATGTCAGAAAGGCTTGGCATCTTTAAAGGACATTTATTTAAGGTAAAGTACAAGAACACTTGTTTGGTTATTAGGAAAAGAAGGAACGATATGCCCATTTTACAGATGAGAACACTGAGGCTCAGAGAAGGTAACCTGCTGCAGTCGCACAATGGGATCTTTGCAGAACAGTGATCCACCAGCCCACTTCTCTATGCAAAGCCCTGTCTGTAGTATGCGAAGGAAACAAGCAAACAAGCCTGAGCTAGGACCAGCACAAGAACCCGCGGCACCACCATCCTTACCATCATGTTCCAACACTACAGAGATGAGCATCAATTTTACTAGATTGAGGGGACGGAGGGGTGGGGGCCGGGAGCTGGTTTTCGAACTTCAGTGAGCTCACAGCTCTTAGCTGGCCTTATCTCGAGAGCATCCAGTCCACCCTTGAGCTGTGTCTGGCTCCCAGGCTTCTACCTCTAGCCTCTGGCATGACCCGGGCTGCGGCCAGAAACAGGCTCCCACCTGGAATTCCAGCGTTCACTCCTGGAACGTCCAGCATCCTGTCCTCCTCCAGCCACTAATTCAACTTTTGAATGCCCTGCTCACAAGGGTTTCTCCACACCAAATCTGCAGGAACTTTTTTCTTCTGGGGCTCCAAAACCAAATCCTTAAACCTCACATGAGGGAGAGTATTTGTTCGGTCAGAACATCCTTGTTGATTGGACCTCCAGTTTGTGACTTCCACAGACCTCATCACGGGAGGCTGGGGAGAGGTCTCTTCTGTTGGTGGACGGAATGGTGGGCACTTGGTGGGGAGCACTGATGAGAAAGGGAGCCAGCCCAAGACCTACACATATGCACTGTTTCCCCTGGCCAAACAAGGTTCCTGACCCCAGAATTAACCCAGAGTTTCCCAGAAGACTAGGAGCTGCAGGGAGCCGCAATTAATGCTTTACTCTCCACCAGCTTTTCCTTGGACCCAAGGAGGAGAAATTACAAAAAGATCACATCACACTCCTTTGATCTGATGATTTCCACACAGGCAAGTGCAGGGAAACACTAGTCTGAAGGAAGAAAATGCATTAAAAACACGTGCACAGGGACTTCCCTGGTGGCGCAGTGGTTAAGGATCCGCCTGCCGACGCAGGGGACCCAGGTTCGAGCCCTGGTCCAGGAAGATCCCACATGCCACGGAGCAACTAAGCCCGTGCGCCACAACTACTGAGCCTGTGCTCTAGAGCCCGCGAGCCACAACTACCGAAGCCCGCACGCCTAGAGCCCGTGCTCCCCAACAAGAGAAGCCAACAATAAATAATAAAATAAATTTACGGGGAAAACAACACGTGCATAGCCCTTAGCTGTTTATAAAGTTCTTGAATGTGTGTGCCCCCTTCCGATTCTCACGTCTTTCCACTTTGCGGATAAGCAAGCGGAAGTTCAGAGCATTTGAAGGACTTGCTCAAGGTGGCAGGTGATGGTGCAGAGAGGGAGCTACCTCGGTGCAACAACTTTCAGACAGTGTGCCACCCCGGTCCCGCACAGAGGTACACAGATGGTGGAGGAGACAGGACAGCACGAGTCATGATCACAACTCTGAGTGACAAATACAATGAGAGACGTGTGTTTGGGGACTGGATCTATTCAGAGGAGGGGGTCTGGGGCATGGGAAGGAGTTCTGGGTTAGGGAAGGCTTCACAGGGGAACTGGCACTCACCATCGTCCACGTTTACTGAGATTTTATGAAAGGACAGAGTAAGGACCGCCACTGCCAACTCTGCCCTATTCGATACAATTAAACCATGAGCTTAAATGGTTCAAATTGATCCCATCGTCTTACATTGCTATAGATTTCATCCAGTAGCTGAATTTGGGGGAGGAAAAGAAAAAGGACCCACACAAAACTTTCCCACTTGAAGATATTTTTATTTTGGTAACGCACCTGAGTCCCTGGCAGGATGGGCCTGTCCTCCGTGGGGGCAATGGGGTGTTTGGGAGAGGATGGGGGCCCTGCCCTGAGGGGGCAGCTGGGGGATGAGGCAAAGGGCTCTGTGACAGTGATAGGTCACAAAGGGCTTTGTGACACTGATAGGTCACAAAGGGCATCAGAGGATAAATAGGCTGTGCCAGGGGGTTAGGCTGACAAAGTGGTTACTTCTCTCACTAGGACGGAAGTTCACCACAGCCTCTTGGGGAGATAAAAACCCAGAAGCAGAAGTGAGGTGAGGCGGAGGGGGAGGCTACCGTACCTCTCGACACACTTGAAGAGATTCAGCCTGGGCTCCAGGTGCCCTACAGCGTCCCAACTGTGATCATCTGTGCCCCTACACACACCCCTGCCTCTGGGAGACCCGGAGGCAAACGTGGGGGCCTGTGGGGCGGGCTTGGAAGACCTGCCACAGGGCCGCGTGTGTGACGCAGGAGCATCACAGCTCGCTCTTCTGCCAGTGAGGCCGAGGGAGGGAAGGGCCAGGGAGCCGCCTTAACCGCGCTGCCTGTCGTGATCAAAGACAGCCATGAGTGGGGACTCTCTGCTCCCGTATCACACGGCCCGGAGCAGCACCTGGGTGGACCTGTTCAACACCACCACGGGGAAGCTGCAGCAGCAACTGCACAAGGGCGAATACGACCACTTCAAGTACGCGCCGATATTCGAGAGCGACTTCATCCAGGTCACGAAGAGGGGAGAAGCGATTGACGTGCACAACTGGGGCGGCCTGGTGACCATGGGCATCACATCCACCAGCCCCGTCCTCCCGCTCCCAGACATCATGCTGCTGGCCCAACGGGCCACCGGCTGTGAAAAGCACGCCGAGTGCAGCCAGGCCACCAAGGGCAAGAGCCACAAGGCTGCAAAGACCTTAGAGCTCACCAGGCTCCTTCCCTTGGAGTTCGTGAGGATCTCCACTCACAATCGTGAGAAACAACAGCTGCGTGTGAAGCTTGCCACTGGCCGCTGCTTCTACCTGCAGCTGTGTCCCCCTCTGGACGCGCGGGAAGACTTCTTCGCCGATTGGGAACAGCTGATTTACCTCCTGCGAACACCAGTGGACAGTGAAAGCAACACCTATGCCGTTCCCGTCTGGGACATGCCCTGCATGCCTGTGTTCGGGGAGCAGCAGGACGGGAGGAGCCCGGCCGTGGAGGATTTCCAAGGAAAGGGGCATCAGGACCAGGTGAACGTCAGCAGCCTGCACACGTGCCCTGAGGTGGCCGGGGCCACGCCTGCAGCTTTTGCTGGGGGGCACGGAATCCAACTGGACTCCCACAAGCCCGATACCGTGCCCGATGTGGCCACTGCGAAAGCAAAACCTACTACAGGGCTCGACAAAGCATCAGCATCGCAGTCAACGATTAAGGTGGAGACAGCAGGGATGGCAGGAGGCACCGCAGCGGGTGCTTTGAGCATGGCAGTGATCAAGTCTCCTGCCGCTGAAGAGCGGAGCACGGCCATAGCAGCCACAGCCAGCGACGGGCCCGGAGGAAGCAAAACCAACAGAGCCACTGGGGACACTGCCACAACATCCCTGAGGAGCGGGAAAACGGCCTTGGCAGGTGCTGAGAACAATTCAGAGTATGCTTCCAGCACGTCCACCAGCCTCTCCCCAGGGGCCGGCATGACTGTGGTCGGAGCAGAACCTACCAGCAAGACTGTCAAAGCAAGAGCCGACAAGGACGATGAGGGGACCCTCGTCTCAAGCTTGCCACAGGAAGGCAAAGTGAGCGAACAGGATGGCAGCTCACAGAGAGTGTCCCAGGCCTGCAAGGGAAGAAGGGAGAGGAGGGAGCACTGGGGAGAGGACAGAGCTCTGACGAGCCCCAAGCTCTGCAGTTCCGTGGAAAGCCACCACAAGGCAGCGGGGAGCAAGACAATCCCCAAAGCAGCTGGCCCGTGCTCAGGCGGCCGCAGAGCCACTAGAGAGGACCAAAAGGCCAAAGGCCACGGCAGCCCGGGGGGCAGCGAGCAGGGCGCTGCTCCCAAAGGCATCAGCCGTGCTCCTATCACCAGTGAGTCCAAGACCTCGCACAAATCGGGCAGGAGCTTATCTCCAGCGCGTTCAGGTCCCACCACCAACATACTCAGCAGGATCAGCTCTTTCTTCAGGAATGTGAGAGCCAGACTTACAAAAAAGACAGTGGCCTCATCACGAAATAAACATGGGAGCATCCTGGCGGAGCCAGTGGAAGGGACCCGAGTGGAGGCCATGACAGAGACAGCAGAGAGTGGCCAGGGCCTGGAAATCACCGGTGTGACATCTGAGACCATGGAGCCAGTGACCGTTGAAGCCCATCAATAGGACCTAGAGCTGGGAGCTGCAAAGGGGAACAGGGCTCTGGGAAATACCCCTGGAGAGCCCATTTCAGCTTCCTTACTGCAATTTAAATAAAAAAAACATACAGTCTGAGAACGCATGCAGTGTTTTGTCTGAATTTCTAGGTCCCGAAGCCCAGCCGTAGCCTCACAGTGGATTCTGTGATGTCAGCTGTGCCACAGTCTGAGACCCAGTGTCCAGGCAAGGGCAGCCCCGCCTCACACGCATGCTCAGCGCCAACAGCACTGCTCCATCTGGCTTCCACTCCTTTCTGGCTTTGCCCCCCAGGGCCATGGCTCAAAGTCAGACTATGGTCTGGGAAGCTCTCCTTCACTATCCCGCTATTCTTTGTTTTTTTTTTTTTTTTTTTTTTTTTTGCAGTACGCGGGCCACTCACTGTTGTGGCCTCTCCCGTCACGGAGCACAGGCTCCGGACACGCAGGCCCAGCGGCCATGTCTCACGGGCCCAGCCGCTCCGCGGCCTGTGGGATCTTCCAGGACCGGGGCACCAACTCATGTTCCTTGCATCCTCAGGTGGACTCTCAATGACTGCGCCACCAGGGAATGCCCGCCCCTATTCTTTTAATAAACGCTTATTCCCCCTGAAGGTCTGTAAACAGAGCCAGAACAGGACTCATGTCCCCTCGGGCTATTCAGTGGACAGAAATAAGGGCGGCAGTATTAGCTAGCAAACAGAACAGCAAGCACTCTCAACTAGACTTAGCCCTTCCCTGCCCAGGTATATACCCTGGAGAAACACACATGGTCTAAGAAACAACTCTGAGAATGTTTAGAGCAAAAATAACTTAACAGCACAACACGGGCAACAGCCCAAATTTCCATCAGCAGAATTCATACAGCAGGATAGGATGAGATTGGCATATTCAATAGTGAAAAATAAATGAGCTACACACATTAGCATAGATCAACTTCTCATGGTTTTTAAAAACATCAAAAGAATGGGATACAGTTCCACTCATGGAACCATTCTGAAACAAGCTCAAACAACGGATTGCATAGGGTCCATGTTTAAAAAAACGGTAGCTAAACCTGAGGGAAGAGTAAACACAAAATTGAGGACAGTTTAGGGTGGAAAGGCTAAGTCAAGGAGGTTGACACAAGGCTGTTAGTGCTGCTGGGAATTGTTCTGTCTCTGAAGCAAGATGGTAGGTACACAGGTGTTGTAGTTTTCACATTTTACTAACTCTGAAATCAGGATGGTCCTACAATCACCGTGGCAGTTGTGATGAAGTTATTGGCCAATGCCTTTCTCTTTTAATCATTGTATTTATGCACAAAAATGATGTCAGAAAGGCTTGGCATCTTTAAAGGACATTTATTTAAGGTAAAGTACAAGAACACTTGTTTGGTTATTAGGAAAAGAAGGAACGATATGCCCATTTTACAGATGAGAACACTGAGGCTCAGAGAAGGTAACCTGCTGCAGTCGCACAATGGGATCTTTGCAGAACAGTGATCCACCAGCCCACTTCTCTATGCAAAGCCCTGTCTGTTGTATGCGAAGGAAGCAAGCAAACAAGCCTGAGCTAGGACCAGCACAAGAACCCGTGGCACCACCATCCTTACCATCATGTTCCAACACTACAGAGATGAGCATCAATTTTACTAGATTGAGGGGAGGGAGGGGTGGGGGCCGGGAGCCGGTTTTCGAACTTCAGTGAGCACACAGCTCTTAGCTGGCCTTATCTCGAGAGCATCCAGTCCACCCTTGAGCTGTGTCTGGCTCCCAGGCTTCTACCTCTAGCCTCTGGCATGACCCGGGCTGCGGCCAGAAACAGGCTCCCACCTGGAATTCCAGCGTTCACTCCTGGAACGTCCAGCATCCTGTCCTCCTCCAGCCACTAATTCAACTTTTGAATGCCCTGCTCACAAGGGTTTCTCCACACCAAATCTGCAGGAACTTTTTTCTTCTGGGGCTCCAAAACCAAATCCTTAAACCTCACATGAGGGAGAGTATTTGTTAGGTCAGAGCATCCTTGTTGATTGGACCTCCAGTTTGTGACTTCCACAGACCTCATCACGGGAGGCTGGGGAGAGGTCTCTTCTGTTGGTGGACGGAATGGTGGGCACTTGGTGGGGAGCACTGATGAGAAAGGGAGCCAGCCCAAGACCTACACATATGCACTGTTTCCCCTGGCCAAACAAGGTTCCTGACCCCAGAATTAACCCAGAGTTTCCCAGAAGACTAGGAGCTGCAGGGAGCCGCAATTAATGCTTTACTCTCCACCAGCTTTTCCTTGGACCCAAGGAGGAGAAATTACAAAAAGATCACATCACACTCCTTTGATCTGATGATTTCCACACAGGCAAGTGCAGGGAAACACTAGTCTGAAGGAAGAAAATGCATTAAAAACACGTGCACAGGGACTTCCCTGGTGGCGCAGTGGTTAAGGATCCGCCTGCCGATGCAGGGGACCCAGGTTCGAGCCCTGGTCCAGGAAGATCCCACATGCCACGGAGCAACTAAGCCCGTGCGCCACAACTACTGAGCCTGTGCTCTAGAGCCCGCGAGCCACAACTACCGAAGCCCGCACGCCTAGAGCCCGTGCTCCCCAACAAGAGAAGCCAACAATAAATAATAAAATAAATTTACGGGAAAAACAACACGTGCATAGCCCTTAGCTGTTTATAAAGTTCTTGAATGTGTGTGCCCCCTTCCGATTCTCACGTCTTTCCACTTTGCGGATAAGCAAGCGGAAGTTCAGAGCATTTGAAGGACTTGCTCAAGGTGGCAGGTGATGGTGCAGAGAGGGAGCTACCTCGGTGCAACAACTTTCAGACAGTGTGCCACCCCGGTCCCACACAGAGGTACACAGATGGTGGAGGAGACAGGACAGCACGAGTCATGATCACAACTCTGAGTGACAAATACAATGAGAGACGTGTGTTTGGGGACTGGATCTATTCAGAGGAGGGGGTCTGGGGCATGGGAAGGAGTTCTGGATTAGGGAAGGCTTCACAGGGGAACTGGCACTCACCATCGTCCACGTTTACTGAGATTTTATGAAAGGACAGAGTAAGGACCGCCACTGCCAACTCTGCCCTATTCGATACAATTAAACCATGAGCTTAAATGGTTCAAATTGATCCCATCGTCTTACATTGCTATAGATTTCATCCAGTAGCTGAATTTGGGGGAGGAAAAGAAAAAGGACCCACACAAAACTTTCCCACTTGAAGACATTTTTATTTTGGTAACGCACCTGAGTCCCTGGCAGGATGGGCCTGTCCTCCGTGGGGGCAATGGGGTGTTTGGGAGAGGATGGGGGCCCTGCCCTGAGGGGGCAGCTGGGGGATGAGGCAAAGGGCTCTGTGACAGTGATAGGTCACAAAGGGCTTTGTGACACTGATAGGTCACAAAGGGCATCAGAGGATAAATAGGCTGTGCCAGGGGGTTAGGCTGACAAAGTGGTTACTTCTCTCACTAGGACGGAAGTTCACCACAGCCTCTTGGGGAGATAAAAACCCAGAAGCAGAAGTGAGGTGAGGCGGAGGGGGAGCCTACCGTACCTCTCGACACACTTGAAGAGATTCAGCCTGGGCTCCAGGCGCCCTACAGCGTCCCAACTGTGATCATCTGTGCCCCTACACACACCCCTGCCTCTGGGAGACCCGGAGGCAAACGTGGGGGCCTGTGGGGCGGGCTTGGAAGACCTGCCACAGGGCCGCGTGTGTGACGCAGGAGCATCACAGCTCGCTCTTCTGCCAGTGAGGCCGAGGGAGGGAAGGGCCAGGGAGCCGCCTTAACCGCGCTGCCTGTCGTGATCAAAGACAGCCATGAGTGGGGACTCTCTGCTCCCGTATCACACGGCCCGGAGCAGCACCTGGGTGGACCTGTTCAACACCACCACGGGGAAGCTGCAGCAGCAACTGCACAAGGGCGAATACGACCATTTCAAGTACGCGCCGATATTCGAGAGCGACTTCATCCAGGTCACGAAGAGGGGAGAAGCGATTGACGTGCACAACTGGGGCGGCCTGGTGACCATGGGCATCACATCCACCAGCCCCGTCCTCCCGCTCCCAGACATCATGCTGCTGGCCCAACGGGCCACCGGCTGTGAAAAGCACGCCGAGCGCAGCCAGGCCACCAAGGGCAAGAGCCACAAGGCTGCAAAGACCTTAGAGCTCACCAGGCTCCTTCCCTTGGAGTTCGTGAGGATCTCCACTCACAATCGTGAGAAACAACAGCTGCGTGTGAAGCTTGCCACTGGCCGCTGCTTCTACCTGCAGCTGTGTCCCCCTCTGGACGCGCGGGAAGACCTCTTCGCCGAGTGGGAACAGCTGATTTACCTCCTGCGACCACCAATGGACAGTGAAAGCAACACCTATGCCGTTCCCGTCTGGGACATGCCCTGCATGCCTGTGTTCAGGGAGCAGCAGGACGGGAGGAGCCCGGCCGTGGAGGATTTCCAAGGAAAGGGGCATCAGGACCAGGTGAACGTCAGCAGCCTGCACACGTGCCCTGAGGTGGCCGGGGCCACGCCTGCAGCTTTTGCTGGGGGGCACGGAATCCAACTGGACTCCCACAAGCCCGATACCATGCCCGATGTGGCCACTGCGAAAGCAAAACCTACTACAGGGCTCGACAAAGCATCAGCATCGCAGTCAACGATTAAGGTGGAGACAGCAGGGATGGCAGGAGGCACCGCAGCGGGTGCTTTGAGCACGGCAGTGATCAAGTCTCCTGCCACTGAAGAGCGGAGCACGGCCGTAGCAGCCACAGCCAGCGACGGGCCCGGAGGAAGCAAAACCAACAGAGCCACTGGGGACACTGCCACAACATCCCTGAGGAGCGGGAAAACGGCCTTGGCAGGTGCTGAGAACAATTCAGAGTATGCTTCCAGCACGTCCACCAGCCTCTCCCCAGGGGCCGGCATGACTGTGGTCGGAGCAGAACCTACCAGCAAGACTGTCAAAGCAAGAGCCGACAAGGACGATGAGGGGACCCTCGTCTCAAGCTTGCCACAGGAAGGCAAAGTGAGCGAACAGGATGGCAGCTCACAGAGAGTGTCCCAGGCCCGCAAGGGAAGAAGGGAGAGGAGGGAGCACTGGGGAGAGGACAGAGCTCTGACGAGCCCCAAGCTCTGCAGTTCCGTGGAAAGCCACCACAAGGCAGCGGGGAGCAAGACAATCCCCAAAGCAGCTGGCCCGTGCTCAGGCGGCCGCAGAGCCACTAGAGAGGACCAAAAGGCCAAAGGCCACGGCAGCCCGGGGGGCAGCGAGCAGGGCGCTGCTCCCAAAGGCATCAGCCGTGCTCCTATCACCAGTGAGTCCAAGACCTCGCACAAATCGGGCAGGAGCTTATCTCCAGCGCGTTCAGGTCCCACCACCAACATACTCAGCAGGATCAGCTCTTTCTTCAGGAATGTGAGAGCCAGACTTACAAAAAAGACAGTGGCCTCATCACGAAATAAACATGGGAGCATCCTGGCGGAGCCAGTGGAAGGGACCCGAGTGGAGGCCATGACAGAGACAGCAGAGAGTGGCCAGGGCCTGGAAATCACCGGTGTGACATCTGAGACCATGGAGCCAGTGACCGTTGAAGCCCATCAATAGGACCTAGAGCTGGGAGCTGCAAAGGGGAACAGGGCTCTGGGAAATACCCCTGGAGAGCCCATTTCAGCTTCCTTACTGCAATTTAAATAAAAAAAACATACAGTCTGAGAACGCATGCAGTGTTTTGTCTGAATTTCTAGGTCCCGAAGCCCAGCCGTAGCCTCACAGTGGATTCTGTGATGTCAGCTGTGCCACAGTCTGAGACCCAGTGTCCAGGCAAGGGCAGCCCCGCCTCACACGCATGCTCAGCGCCAACAGCACTGCTCCATCTGGCTTCCACTCCTTTCTGGCTTTGCCCCCCAGGGCCATGGCTCAAAGTCAGACTATGGTCTGGGAAGCTCTCCTTCACTATCCCGCTATTCTTTGTTTTTTTTTTTTTTTGCAGTACGCGGGCCACTCACTGTTGTGGCCTCTCCCGTCACGGAGCACAGGCTCCGGACACGCAGGCCCAGCGGCCATGGCTCACGGGCCCAGCCGCTCCGCGGCCTGTGGGATCTTCCAGGACCGGGGCACCAACTCATGTTCCTTGCATCCTCAGGTGGACTCTCAATGACTGCGCCACCAGGGAATGCCCGCCCCTATTCTTTTAATAAACGCTTATTCCCCCTGAAGGTCTGTAAACAGAGCCAGAACAGGACTCATGTCCCCTCGGGCTATTCAGTGGACAGAAATAAGGGCGGCAGTATTAGCTAGCAAACAGAACAGCAAGCACTCTCAACTAGACTTAGCCGTTCCCTGCCCAGGTATATACCCTGGAGAAACACACATGGTCTAAGAAACAACTCTGAGAATGTTTAGAGCAAAAATAACTTAACAGCACAACACGGGCAACAGCCCAAATTTCCATCAGCAGAATTCATACAGCAGGATAGGATGAGATTGGCATATTCAATAGTGAAAAATAAATGAGCTACACACATTAGCATAGATCAACTTCTCATGGTTTTTAAAAACATCAAAAGAATGGGATACAGTTCCACTCATGGAACCATTCTGAAACAAGCTCAAACAACGGATTGCATAGGGTCCATGTTTAAAAAAACGGTAGCTAAACCTGAGGGAAGAGTAAACACAAAATTGAGGACAGTTTACTCTAGGGTGGAAAGGCTAGCTCAAGGAGGTTGACACAAGGCTGTTAGTGCTGCTGGGAATTGTTCTGTCTCGGAAGCAAGATGGTAGGTACACAGGTGTTGTAGTTTTCACATTTTACTAACTCTGAAATCAGGATGGTCCTACAATCACCGTGGCAGTTGTGATGAAGTTATTGGCCAATGCCTTTCTCTTTTAATCATTGTATTTATGCACAAAAATGATGTCAGAAAGGCTTGGCATCTTTAAAGGACATTTATTTAAGGTAAAGTACAAGAACACTTGTTTGGTTATTAGGAAAAGAAGGAACGATATGCCTGTTTTACAGATGAGAACACTGAGGCTCAGAGAAGGTAACCTGCTGCAGTCGCACAATGGGATCTTTGCAGAACAGTGATCCACCAGCCCACTTCTCTATGCAAAGCCCTGTCTGTTGTATGCGAAGGAAGCAAGCAAACAAGCCTGAGCTAGGACCAGCACAAGAACCCGTGGCACCACCATCCTTACCATCATGTTCCAACACTACAGAGATGAGCATCAATTTTACTAGATTGAGGGGAGGGAGGGGTGGGGGCCGGGAGCCGGTTTTCGAACTTCAGTGAGCACACAGCTCTTAGCTGGCCTTATCTCGAGAGCATCCAGTCCACCCTTGAGCTGTGTCTGGCTCCCAGGCTTCTACCTCTAGCCTGTGGCATGACCCGGGCTGCGGCCAGAAACAGGCTCCCACCTGGAATTCCAGCGTTCACTCCTGGAACGTCCAGCATCCTGTCCTCCTCCAGCCACTAATTCAACTTTTGAATGCCCTGCTCACAAGGGTTTCTCCACACCAAATCTGCAGGAACTTTTTTCTTCTGGGGCTCCAAAACCAAATCCTTAAACCTCACATGAGGGAGAGTATTTGTTCGGTCAGAGCATCCTTGTTGATTGGACCTCCAGTTTGTGACTTCCACAGACCTCATCACGGGAGGCTGGGGAGAGGTCTCTTCTGTTGGTGGACGGAATGGTGGGCACTTGGTGGGGAGCACTGATGAGAAAGGGAGCCAGCCCAAGACCTACACATATGCACTGTTTCCCCTGGCCAAACAAGGTTCCTGACCCCAGAATTAACCCAGAGTTTCCCAGAAGACTAGGAGCTGCAGGGAGCCGCAATTAATGCTTTACTCTCCACCAGCTTTTCCTTGGACCCAAGGAGGAGAAATTACAAAAAGATCACATCACACTCCTTTGATCTGATGATTTCCACACAGGCAAGTGCAGGGAAACACTAGTCTGAAGGAAGAAAATGCATTAAAAACACGTGCACAGGGACTTCCCTGGTGGCGCAGTGGTTAAGGATCCGCCTGCCGACGCAGGGGACCCAGGTTCGAGCCCTGGTCCAGGAAGATCCCACATGCCACGGAGCAACTAAGCCCGTGCGCCACAACTACTGAGCCTGTGCTCTAGAGCCCGCGAGCCACAACTACCGAAGCCCGCACGCCTAGAGCCCGTGCTCCCCAACAAGAGAAGCCAACAATAAATAATAAAATAAATTTACGGGAAAAACAACACGTGCATAGCCCTTAGCTGTTTATAAAGTTCTTGAATGTGTGTGCCCCCTTCCGATTCTCACGTCTTTCCACTTTGCGGATAAGCAAGCGGAAGTTCAGAGCATTTGAAGGACTTGCTCAAGGTGGCAGGTGATGGTGCAGAGAGGGAGCTACCTCGGTGCAACAACTTTCAGACAGTGTGCCACCCCGGTCCCGCACAGAGGTACACAGATGGTGGAGGAGACAGGACAGCACGAGTCATGATCACAACTCTGAGTGACAAATACAATGAGAGACGTGTGTTTGGGGACTGGATCTATTCAGAGGAGGGGGTCTGGGGCATGGGAAGGAGTTCTGGGTTAGGGAAGGCTTCACAGGGGAACTGGCACTCACCATCGTCCACGTTTACTGAGATTTTATGAAAGGACAGAGTAAGGACCGCCACTGCCAACTCTGCCCTATTCGATACAATTAAACCATGAGCTTAAATGGTTCAAATTGATCCCATCGTCTTACATTGCTATAGATTTCATCCAGTAGCTGAATTTGGGGGAGGAAAAGAAAAAGGACCCACACAAAACTTTCCCACTTGAAGACATTTTTATTTTGGTAACGCACCTGAGTCCCTGGCAGGATGGGCCTGTCCTCCGTGGGGGCAATGGGGTGTTTGGGAGAGGATGGGGGCCCTGCCCTGAGGGGGCAGCTGGGGGATGAGGCAAAGGGCTCTGTGACAGTGATAGGTCACAAAGGGCTTTTTGACACTGATAGGTCACAAAGGGCATCAGAGGATAAATAGGATGTGCCAGGGGGTTAGGCTGACAAAGTGGTTACTTCTCTCACTAGGACGGAAGTTCACCACAGCCTCTTGGGGAGATAAAAACCCAGAAGCAGAAGTGAGGTGAGGCGGAGGGGGAGCCTACCGTACCTCTCGACACACTTGAAGAGATTCAGCCTGGGCTCCAGGCGCCCTACAGCGTCCCAACTGTGATCATCTGTGCCCCTACACACACCCCTGCCTCTGGGAGACCCGGAGGCAAACGTGGGGGCCTGTGGGGCGGGCTTGGAAGACCTGCCACAGGGCCGCGTGTGTGACGCAGGAGCATCACAGCTCGCTCTTCTGCCAGTGAGGCCGAGGGAGGGAAGGGCCAGGGAGCCGCCTTAACCGCGCTGCCTGTCGTGATCAAAGACAGCCATGAGTGGGGACTCTCTGCTCCCGTATCACACGGCCCGGAGCAGCACCTGGGTGGACCTGTTCAACACCACCACGGGGAAGCTGCAGCAGCAACTGCACAAGGGCGAATACGACCATTTCAAGTACGCGCCGATATTCGAGAGCGACTTCATCCAGGTCACGAAGAGGGGAGAAGCGATTGACGTGCACAACTGGGGCGGCCTGGTGACCATGGGCATCACATCCACCAGCCCCGTCCTCCCGCTCCCAGACATCATGCTGCTGGCCCAACGGGCCACCGGCTGTGAAAAGCACGCCGAGCGCAGCCAGGCCACCAAGGGCAAGAGCCACAAGGCTGCAAAGACCTTAGAGCTCACCAGGCTCCTTCCCTTGGAGTTCGTGAGGATCTCCACTCACAATCGTGAGAAACAACAGCTGCGTGTGAAGCTTGCCACTGGCCGCTGCTTCTACCTGCAGCTGTGTCCCCCTCTGGACGCGCGGGAAGACCTCTTCGCCGAGTGGGAACAGCTGATTTACCTCCTGCGACCACCAATGGACAGTGAAAGCAACACCTATGCCGTTCCCGTCTGGGACATGCCCTGCATGCCTGTGTTCAGGGAGCAGCAGGACGGGAGGAGCCCGGCCGTGGAGGATTTCCAAGGAAAGGGGCATCAGGACCAGGTGAACGTCAGCAGCCTGCACACGTGCCCTGAGGTGGCCGGGGCCACGCCTGCAGCTTTTGCTGGGGGTCACGGAATCCAACTGGACTCCCACAAGCCCGATACCATGCCCGATGTGGCCACTGCGAAAGCAAAACCTACTACAGGGCTCGACAAAGCATCAGCATCGCAGTCAACGATTAAGGTGGAGACAGCAGGGATGGCAGGAGGCACCGCAGCGGGTGCTTTGAGCACGGCAGTGATCAAGTCTCCTGCCACTGAAGAGCGGAGCACGGCCGTAGCAGCCACAGCCAGCGACGGGCCCGGAGGAAGCAAAACCAACAGAGCCACTGGGGACACTGCCACAACATCCCTGAGGAGCGGGAAAACGGCCTTGGCAGGTGCTGAGAACAATTCAGAGTATGCTTCCAGCACGTCCACCAGCCTCTCCCCAGGGGCCGGCATGACTGTGGTCGGAGCAGAACCTACCAGCAAGACTGTCAAAGCAAGAGCCGACAAGGACGATGAGGGGACCCTCGTCTCAAGCTTGCCACAGGAAGGCAAAGTGAGCGAACAGGATGGCAGCTCACAGAGAGTGTCCCAGGCCCGCAAGGGAAGAAGGGAGAGGAGGGAGCACTGGGGAGAGGACAGAGCTCTGACGAGCCCCAAGCTCTGCAGTTCCGTGGAAAGCCACCACAAGGCAGCGGGGAGCAAGACAATCCCCAAAGCAGCTGGCCCGTGCTCAGGCGGCCGCAGAGCCACTAGAGAGGACCAAAAGGCCAAAGGCCACGGCAGCCCGGGGGGCAGCGAGCAGGGCGCTGCTCCCAAAGGCATCAGCCGTGCTCCTATCACCAGTGAGTCCAAGACCTCGCACAAATCGGGCAGGAGCTTATCTCCAGCGCGTTCAGGTCCCACCACCAACATACTCAGCAGGATCAGCTCTTTCTTCAGGAATGTGAGAGCCAGACTTACAAAAAAGACAGTGGCCTCATCACGAAATAAACATGGGAGCATCCTGGCGGAGCCAGTGGAAGGGACCCGAGTGGAGGCCATGACAGAGACAGCAGAGAGTGGCCAGGGCCTGGAAATCACCGGTGTGACATCTGAGACCATGGAGCCAGTGACCGTTGAAGCCCATCAATAGGACCTAGAGCTGGGAGCTGCAAAGGGGAACAGGGCTCTGGGAAATACCCCTGGAGAGCCCATTTCAGCTTCCTTACTGCAATTTAAATAAAAAAAACATACAGTCTGAGAACGCATGCAGTGTTTTGTCTGAATTTCTAGGTCCCGAAGCCCAGCCGTAGCCTCACAGTGGATTCTGTGATGTCAGCTGTGCCACAGTCTGAGACCCAGTGTCCAGGCAAGGGCAGCCCCGCCTCACACGCATGCTCAGCGCCAACAGCACTGCTCCATCTGGCTTCCACTCCTTTCTGGCTTTGCCCCCCAGGGCCATGGCTCAAAGTCAGACTATGGTCTGGGAAGCTCTCCTTCACTATCCCGCTATTCTTTTTTTTTTTTTTTTTTTTTTTTTGCGGTACGCGGGCCTCTCACTGTTGTGGCCTCTCCCGTCATGGAGCACAGGCTCCGGACACGCAGGCCCAGCGGCCATGGCTCACGGGCCCAGCCGCTCCGCGGCCTGTGGGATCTTCCAGGACCGGGGCACGAACTCATGTTCCCTGCATCCTCAGGTGGACTCTCAATGACTGCGCCACCAGGGAATGCCCACCCCTATTCTTTTAATAAACGCTTATTCCCCCTGAAAGTCTGTAAACAGAGCCAGAACAGGACTCATGTCCCCTCGGGCTATTCAGTGGACAGAAATAAGGGCGGCAGTATTAGCTAGCAATCAGAACAGCAAGCACTCTCATCTAGACTTAGCCGTTCCCTGCCCAGGTATATACCCTGGAGAAACACACATGGTCTAAGAAACAACTCTGAGAATGTTTAGAGCAAAAATAACTTAACAGCACAACACGGGCAACAGCCCAAATTTCCATCAGCAGAATTCATACAGCAGGATAGGATGAGATTGGCATATTCAATAGTGAAAAATAAATGAGCTACACACATTAGCATAGATCAACTTCTCATGGTTTTTAAAAACATCAAAAGAATGGGATACAGTTCCACTCATGGAACCATTCTGAAACAAGCTCAAACAACGGATTGCATAGGGTCCATGTTTAAAAAAACGGTAGCTAAACCTGAGGGAAGAGTAAACACAAAATTGAGGACAGTTTACTCTAGGGTGGAAAGGCTAGCTCAAGGAGGTTGACACAAGGCTGTTAGTGCTGCTGGGAATTGTTCTGTCTCTGAAGCAAGATGGTAGGTACACAGGTGTTGTAGTTTTCACATTTTACTAACTCTGAAATCAGGATGGTCCTACAATCACCGTGGCAGTTGTGATGAAGTTATTGGCCAATGCCTTTCTCTTTTAATCACTTGTATTTATGCACAAAAATGATGTCAGAAAGGCTTGGCATCTTTAAAGGACATTTATTTAAGGTAAAGTACAAGAACACTTGTTTGGTTATTAGGAAAAGAAGGAACGACATGCCCATTTTACAGATGAGAACACTGAGGCTCAGAGAAGGTAACCTGCTGCAGTCGCACAATGGGATCTTTGCAGAACAGTGATCCACCAGCCCACTTCTCTATGCAAAGCCCTGTCTGTAGTATGCGAAGGAAACAAGCAAACAAGCCTGAGCTAGGACCAGCACAAGAACCCGCGGCACCACCATCCTTACCATCATGTTCCAACACTACAGAGATGAGCATCAATTTTACTAGATTGAGGGGAGGGAGGGGTGGGGGCCGGGAGCCGGTTTTCGAACTTCAGTGAGCTCACAGCTCTTAGCTGGCCTTATCTCGAGAGCATCCAGTCCACCCTTGAGCTGTGTCTGGCTCCCAGGCTTCTACCTCTAGCCTCTGGCATGACCCGGGCTGCGGCCAGAAACAGGCTCCCACCTGGAATTCCAGCGTTCACTCCTGGAACGTCCAGCATCCAGTCCTCCTCCAGCCACTAATTCAACTTTTGAATGCCCTGCTCACAAGGGTTTCTCCACACCAAATCTGCAGGAACTTTTTTCTTCTGGGGCTCCAAAACCAAATCCTTAAACCTCACATGAGGGAGAGTATTTGTTAGGTCAGAGCATCCTTGTTGATTGGACCTCCAGTTTGTGACTTCCACAGACCTCATCACGGGAGGCTGGGGAGAGGTCTCTTCTGTTGGTGGACGGAATGGTGGGCACTTGGTGGGGAGCACTGATGAGAAAGGGAGCCAGCCCAAGACCTACACATATGCACTGTTTCCCCTGGCCAAACAAGGTTCCTGACCCCAGAATTAACCCAGAGTTTCCCAGAAGACTAGGAGCTGCAGGGAGCCGCAATTAATGCTTTACTCTCCACCAGCTTTTCCTTGGACCCAAGGAGGAGAAATTACAAAAAGATCACATCACACTCCTTTGATCTGATGATTTCCACACAGGCAAGTGCAGGGAAACACTAGTCTGAAGGAAGAAAATGCATTAAAAACACGTGCACAGGGACTTCCCTGGTGGCGCAGTGGTTAAGGATCCGCCTGCCGACGCAGGGGACCCAGGTTCGAGCCCTGATCCAGGAAGATCCCACATGCCACGGAGCAACTAAGCCCGTGCGCCACAACTACTGAGCCTGTGCTCTAGAGCCCGCGAGCCACAACTACCGAAGCCCGCACGCCTAGAGCCCGTGCTCCCCAACAAGAGGAGCCAACAATAAAAAATAAAATAAATTTACGGGAAAAACAACACGTGCATAGCCCTTAGCTGTTTATAAAGTTCTTGAATGTGTGTGCCCCCTTCCGATTCTCACGTCTTTCCACTTTGCGGATAAGCAAGCGGAAGTTCAGAGCATTTGAAGGACTTGCTCAAGGTGGCAGGTGATGGTGCAGAGAGGGAGCTACCTCGGTGCAACAACTTTCAGACAGTGTGCCACCCCGGTCCTGCACAGAGGTACACAGATGGTAGAGGAGACAGGACAGCACGAGTCATGATCACAACTCTGAGTGACAAATACAATGAGAGACGTGTGTTTGGGGACTGGATCTATTCAGAGGAGGGGGTCTGGGGCATGGGAAGGAGTTCTGGGTTAGGGAAGGCTTCACAGGGGAACTGGCACTCACCATCGTCCACGTTTACTGAGATTTTATGAAAGGACAGAGTAAGGACCGCCACTGCCAACTCTGCCCTATTCGATACAATTAAACCATGAGCTTAAATGGTTCAAATTGATCCCATCGTCTTACATTGCTATAGATTTCATCCAGTAGCTGAATTTGGGGGAGGAAAAGAAAAAGGACCCACACAAAACTTTCCCACTTGAAGACATTTTTATTTTGGTAACGCACCTGAGTCCCTGGCAGGATGGGCCTGTCCTCCGTGGGGGCAATGGGGTGTTTGGGAGAGGATGGGGGCCCTGCCCTGAGGGGGCAGCTGGGGGATGAGGCAAAGGGCTCTGTGACAGTGATAGGTCACAAAGGGCTTTTTGACACTGATAGGTCACAAAGGGCATCAGAGGATAAATAGGCTGTGCCAGGGGGTTAGGCTGACAAAGTGGTTACTTCTCTCACTAGGACGGAAGTTCACCACAGCCTCTTGGGGAGATAAAAACCCAGAAGCAGAAGTGAGGTGAGGCGGAGGGGGAGCCTACCGTACCTCTCGACACACTTGAAGAGATTCAGCCTGGGCTCCAGGTGCCCTACAGCGTCCCAACTGTGATCATCTGTGCCCCTACACACACCCCTGCCTCTGGGAGACCCGGAGGCAAACGTGGGGGCCTGTGGGGCGGGCTTGGAAGACCTGCCACAGGGCCGCGTGTGTGACGCAGGAGCATCACAGCTCGCTCTTCTGCCAGTGAGGCCGAGGGAGGGAAGGGCCAGGGAGCCGCCTTAACTGCGCTGCCTGTCGTGATCAAAGACAGCCATGAGTGGGGACTCTCTGCTCCCGTATCACACGGCCCAGAGCAGCACCTGGGTGGACCTGTTCAACACCACCACGGGGAAGCTGCAGCAGCAACTGCACAAGGGCGAATACGACCATTTCAAGTACGTGCCGATATTCGAGAGCGACTTCATCCAGGTCACGAAGAGGGGAGAAGCGATTGACGTGCACAACTGGGGCGGCCTGGTGACCATGGGCATCACATCCACCAGCCCCGTCCTCCCGCTCCCAGACATCATGCTGCTGGCCCAACGGGCCACCGGCTGTGAAAAGCACGCCGAGCGCAGCCAGGCCACCAAGGGCAAGAGCCACAAGGCTGCAAAGACCTTAGAGCTCACCAGGCTCCTTCCCTTGGAGTTCGTGAGGATCTCCACTCACAATCGTGAGAAACAACAGCTGCGTGTGAAGCTTGCCACTGGCCGCTGCTTCTACCTGCAGCTGTGTCCCCCTCTGGACGCGCGGGAAGACCTCTTCGCCGATTGGGAACAGCTGATTTACCTCCTGCGACCACCAGTGGACAGTGAAAGCAACACCTATGCCGTTCCCGTCTGGGACATGCCCTGCATGCCTGTGTTCGGGGAGCAGCAGGACGGGAGGAGCCCGGCCGTGGAGGATTTCCAAGGAAAGGGGCATCAGGACCAGGTGAACGTCAGCAGCCTTCACACGTGCCCTGAGGTGGCCGGGGCCACGCCTGCAGCTTTTGCTGGGGGGCACGGAATCCAACTGGACTCCCACAAGCCCGATACCATGCCCGATGTGGCCACTGCGAAAGCAAAACCTACTACAGGGCTCGACAAAGCATCAGCATCGCAGTCAACGATTAAGGTGGAGACAGCAGGGATGGCAGGAGGCACCGCAGCGGGTGCTTTGAGCACGGCAGTGATCAAGTCTCCTGCCGCTGAAGAGCGGAGCACGGCCATAGCAGCCACAGCCAGCGACGGGCCCGGAGGAAGCAAAACCAACAGAGCCACTGGGGACACTGCCACAACATCCCTGAGGAGCGGGAAAACGGCCTTGGCAGGTGCTGAGAACAATTCAGAGTATGCTTCCAGCACGTCCACCAGCCTCTCCCCAGGGGCCGGCATGACTGTGGTCGGAGCAGAACCTACCAGCAAGACTGTCAAAGCAAGAGCCGACAAGGACGATGAGGGGACCCTCGTCTCAAGCTTGCCACAGGAAGGCAAAGTGAGCGAACAGGATGGCAGCTCACAGAGAGTGTCCCAGGCCCGCAAGGGAAGAAGGGAGAGGAGGGAGCACTGGGGAGAGGACAGAGCTCTGACGAGCCCCAAGCTCTGCAGTTCCGTGGAAAGCCACCACAAGGCAGCGGGGAGCAAGACAATCCCCAAAGCAGCTGGCCCGTGCTCAGGCGGCAGCAGAGCCACTAGAGAGGACCAAAAGGCCAAAGGCCACGGCAGCCCGGGGGGCAGCGAGCAGGGCGCTGCTCCCAAAGGCATCAGCCGTGCTCCTATCACCAGTGAGTCCAAGACCTCGCACAAATCGGGCAGGAGCTTATCTCCAGCGCGTTCAGGTCCCACCACCAACATACTCAGCAGGATCAGCTCTTTCTTCAGGAATGTGAGAGCCAGACTTACAAAAAAGACAGTGGCCTCATCACGAAATAAACATGGGAGCATCCTGGCGGAGCCAGTGGAAGGGACCCGAGTGGAGGCCATGACAGAGACAGCAGAGAGTGGCCAGGGCCTGGAAATCACCGGTGTGACATCTGAGACCATGGAGCCAGTGACCGTTGAAGCCCATCAATAGGACCTAGAGCTGGGAGCTGCAAAGGGGAACAGGGCTCTGGGAAATACCCCTGGAGAGCCCATTTCAGCTTCCTTACTGCAATTTAAATAAAAAAAACATACAGTCTGAGAACGCATGCAGTGTTTTGTCTGAATTTCTAGGTCCCGAAGCCCAGCCGTAGCCTCACAGTGGATTCTGTGATGTCAGCTGTGCCACAGTCTGAGACCCAGTGTCCAGGCAAGGGCAGCCCCGCCTCACACGCATGCTCAGCGCCAACAGCACTGCTCCATCTGGCTTCCACTCCTTTCTGGCTTTGCCCCCCAGGGCCATGGCTCAAAGTCAGACTATGGTCTGGGAAGCTCTCCTTCACTATCCCGCTATTCTTTTTTTTTTTTTTTTTTTTTTTTTGCGGTACGCGGGCCACTCACTGTTGTGGCCTCTCCCGTCACGGAGCACAGGCTCCGGACACGCAGGCCCAGCGGCCATGGCTCACGGGCCCAGCCACTCCGCGGCCTGTGGGATCTTCCAGGACCGGGGCACCAACTCATGTTCCCTACATCCTCAGGTGGACTCTCAATGACTGCGCCACCAGGGAATGCCCGCCCCTATTCTTTTAATAAACGCTTATTCCCCCTGAAAGTCTGTAATCAGAGCCAGAACAGGACTCATGTCCCCTCGGGCTATTCAGTGGACAGAAATAAGGGCGGCAGTATTAGCTAGCAATCAGAACAGCAAGCACTCTCATCTAGACTTAGCCGTTCCCTGCCCAGGTATATACCCTGGAGAAACACACATGGTCTAAGAAACAACTCTGAGAATGTTTAGAGCAAAAATAACTTAACAGCACAACACGGGCAACAGCCCAAATTTCCATCAGCAGAATTCATACAGCAGGATAGGATGAGATTGGCATATTCAATAGTGAAAAATAAATGAGCTACACACATTAGCATAGATCAACTTCTCATGGTTTTTAAAAACATCAAAAGAATGGGATACAGCTCCACTCATGGAACCATTCTGAAACAAGCTCAAACAACGGATTGCATAGGGTCCATGTTTAAAAAAACGGTAGCTAAACCTGAGGGAAGAGTAAACACAAAATTGAGGACAGTTTACTCTAGGGTGGAAAGGCTAGCTCAAGGAGGTTGACACAAGGCTGTTAGTGCTGCTGGGAATTGTTCTGTCTCGGAAGCAAGATGGTAGGTACACAGGTGTTGTAGTTTTCACATTTTACTAACTCTGAAATCAGGATGGTCCTACAATCACCGTGGCAGTTGTGATGAAGTTATTGGCCAATGCCTTTCTCTTTTAATCACTTGTATTTATGCACAAAAATGATGTCAGAAAGGCTTGGCATCTTTAAAGGACATTTATTTAAGGTAAAGTACAAGAACACTTGTTTGGTTATTAGGAAAAGAAGGAACGATATGCCCATTTTACAGATGAGAACACTGAGGCTCAGAGAAGGTAACCTGCTGCAGTCGCACAATGGGATCTTTGCAGAACAGTGATCCACCAGCCCACTTCTCTATGCAAAGCCCTGTCTGTAGTATGCGAAGGAAACAAGCAAACAAGCCTGAGCTAGGACCAGCACAAGAACCCGCGGCACCACCATCCTTACCATCATGTTCCAACACTACAGAGATGAGCATCAATTTTACTAGATTGAGGGGAGGGAGGGGTGGGGGCCGGGAGCCGGTTTTCGAACTTCAGTGAGCTCACAGCTCTTAGCTGGCCTTATCTCGAGAGCATCCAGTCCACCCTTGAGCTGTGTCTGGCTCCCCCGCTTCTACCTCTAGCCTCTGGCATGACCCGGGCTGCGGCCAGAAACAGGCTCCCACCTGGAATTCCAGCGTTCACTCCTGGAACGTCCAGCATCCAGTCCTCCTCCAGCCACTAATTCAACTTTTGAATGCCCTGCTCACAAGGGTTTCTCCACACCAAATCTGCAGGAACTTTTTTCTTCTGGGGCTCCAAAACCAAATCCTTAAACCTCACATGAGGGAGAGTATTTGTTAGGTCAGAGCATCCTTGTTGATTGGACCTCCAGTTTGTGACTTCCACAGACCTCATCACGGGAGGCTGGGGAGAGGTCTCTTCTGTTGGTGGACGGAATGGTGGGCACTTGGTGGGGAGCACTGATGAGAAAGGGAGCCAGCCCAAGACCTACACATATGCACTATTTCCCCTGGCCAAACAAGGTTCCTGACCCCAGAATTAACCCAGAGTTTCCCAGAAGACTAGGAGCTGCAGGGAGCCGCAATTAATGCTTTACTCTCCACCAGCTTTTCCTTGGACCCAAGGAGGAGAAATTACAAAAAGATCACATCACACTCCTTTGATCTGATGATTTCCACACAGGCAAGTGCAGGGAAACACTAGTCTGAAGGAAGAAAATGCATTAAAAACACGTGCACAGGGACTTCCCTGGTGGCGCAGTGGTTAAGGATCCGCCTGCCGACGCAGGGGACCCAGGTTCGAGCCCTGGTCCAGGAAGATCCCACATGCCACGGAGCAACTAAGCCCGTGCGCCACAACTACTGAGCCTGTGCTCTAGAGCCCGCGAGCCACAACTACCGAAGCCCGCATGCCTAGAGCCCGTGCTCCCCAACAAGAGAAGCCAACAATAAATAATAAAATAAATTTACGGGAAAAACAACACGTGCATAGCCCTTAGCTGTTTATAAAGTTCTTGAATGTGTGTGCCCCCTTCCGATTCTCACGTCTTTCCACTTTGCGGATAAGCAAGCGGAAGTTCAGAGCATTTGAAGGACTTGCTCAAGGTGGCAGGTGATGGTGCAGAGAGGGAGCTACCTCGGTGCAACAACTTTCAGACAGTGTGCCACCCCGGTCCCGCACAGAGGTACACAGATGGTGGAGGAGACAGGACAGCACGAGTCATGATCACAACTCTGAGTGACAAATACAATGAGAGACGTGTGTTTGGGGACTGGATCTATTCAGAGGAGGGGGTCTGGGGCATGGGAAGGAGTTCTGGGTTAGGGAAGGCTTCACAGGGGAACTGGCACTCACCATCGTCCACGTTTACTGAGATTTTATGAAAGGACAGACTAAGGACCGCCACTGCCAACTCTGCCCTATTCGATACAATTAAACCATGAGCTTAAATGGTTCAAATTGATCCCATCGTCTTACATTGCTATAGATTTCATCCAGTAGCTGAATTTGGGGGAGGAAAAGAAAAAGGACCCACACAAAACTTTCCCACTTGAAGACATTTTTATTTTGGTAACGCACCTGAGTCCCTGGCAGGATGGGCCTGTCCTCCGTGGGGGCAATGGGGTGTTTGGGAGAGGATGGGGGCCCTGCCCTGAGGGGGCAGCTGGGGGATGAGGCAAAGGGCTCTGTGACAGTGATAGGTCACAAAGGGCTTTGTGACACTGATAGGTCACAAAGGGCATCAGAGGATAAATAGGCTGTGCCAGGGGGTTAGGCTGACAAAGTGGTTACTTCTCTCACTAGGACGGAAGTTCACCACAGCCTCTTGGGGAGATAAAAACCCAGAAGCAGAAGTGAGGTGAGGCGGAGGGGGAGCCTACCGTACCTCTCGACACACTTGAAGAGATTCAGCCTGGGCTCCAGGCGCCCTACAGCGTCCCAACTGTGATCATCTGTGCCCCTACACACACCCCTGCCTCTGGGAGACCCGGAGGCAAACGTGGGGGCCTGTGGGGCGGGCTTGGAAGACCTGCCACAG
The DNA here is from genome assembly GCF_964341445.2 of Mesoplodon mirus. NCBI lineage: Eukaryota > Metazoa > Chordata > Mammalia > Artiodactyla > Ziphiidae > Mesoplodon > Mesoplodon mirus. The sequence continues at coordinate 279,894 of NW_028295808.1, read as the reverse complement.
GGCCGCGTGTGTGACGCAGGAGCATCACAGCTCGCTCTTCTGCCAGTGAGGCCGAGGGAGGGAAGGGCCAGGGAGCCGCCTTAACCGCGCTGCCTGTCGTGATCAAAGACAGCCATGAGTGGGGACTCTCTGCTCCCGTATCACACGGCCCGGAGCAGCACCTGGGTGGACCTGTTCAACACCACCACGGGGAAGCTGCAGCAGCAACTGCACAAGGGCGAATACGACCATTTCAAGTACGCGCCGATATTCGAGAGCGACTTCATCCAGGTCACGAAGAGGGGAGAAGCGATTGACGTGCACAACTGGGGCGGCCTGGTGACCATGGGCATCACATCCACCAGCCCCGTCCTCCCGCTCCCAGACATCATGCTGCTGGCCCAACGGGCCACCGGCTGTGAAAAGCACGCCGAGCGCAGACAGGCCACCAAGGGCAAGAGCCACAAGGCTGCAAAGACCTTAGAGCTCACCAGGCTCCTTCCCTTGGAGTTCGTGAGGATCTCCACTCACAATCGTGAGAAACAACAGCTGCGTGTGAAGCTTGCCACTGGCCATTGCTTCTACCTGCAGCTGTGTCCCCCTCTGGACGCGCGGGAAGACCTCTTCGCCGAGTGGGAACAGCTGATTTACCTCCTGCGACCACCAGTGGACAGTGAAAGCAACACCTATGCCGTTCCCGTCTGGGACATGCCCTGCATGCCTGTGTTCGGGGAGCAGCAGGACGGGAGGAGCCCGGCCGTGGAGGATTTCCAAGGAAAGGGGCATCAGGACCAGGTGAACGTCAGCAGCCTGCACACGTGCCCTGAGGTGGCCGGGGCCACGCCTGCAGCTTTTGCTGGGGGGCACGGAATCCAACTGGACTCCCACAAGCCCGATACCATGCCCGATGTGGCCACTGCGAAAGCAAAACCTACTACAGGGCTCGACAAAGCATCAGCATCGCAGTCAACGATTAAGGTGGAGACAGCAGGGATGGCAGGAGGCACCGCAGCGGGTGCTTTGAGCACGGCAGTGATCAAGTCTCCTGCCGCTGAAGAGCGGAGCACGGCCATAGCAGCCACAGCCAGCGACGGGCCCGGAGGAAGCAAAACCAACAGAGCCACTGGGGACACTGCCACAACATCCCTGAGGAGCGGGAAAACGGCCTTGGCAGGTGCTGAGAACAATTCAGAGTATGCTTCCAGCACGTCCACCAGCCTCTCCCCAGGGGCCGGCATGACTGTGGTCAGAGCAGAACCTACCAGCAAGACTGTCAAAGCAAGAGCCGACAAGGACGATGAGGGGACCCTCGTCTCAAGCTTGCCACAGGAAGGCAAAGTGAGCGAACAGGATGGCAGCTCACAGAGAGTGTCCCAGGCCCGCAAGGGAAGAAGGGAGAGGAGGGAGCACTGGGGAGAGGACAGAGCTCTGACGAGCCCCAAGCTCTGCAGTTCCGTGGAAAGCCACCACAAGGCAGCGGGGAGCAAGACAATCCCCAAAGCAGCTGGCCCGTGCTCAGGCGGCCGCAGAGCCACTAGAGAGGACCAAAAGGCCAAAGGCCACGGCAGCCCGGGGGGCAGCGAGCAGGGCGCTGCTCCCAAAGGCATCAGCCGTGCTCCTATCACCAGTGAGTCCAAGACCTCGCACAAATCGGGCAGGAGCTTATCTCCAGCGCGTTCAGGTCCCACCACCAACATACTCAGCAGGATCAGCTCTTTCTTCAGGAATGTGAGAGCCAGACTTACAAAAAAGACAGTGGCCTCATCACGAAATAAACATGGGAGCATCCTGGCGGAGCCAGTGGAAGGGACCCGAGTGGAGGCCATGACAGAGACAGCAGAGAGTGGCCAGGGCCTGGAAATCACCAGTGTGACATCTGAGACCATGGAGCCAGTGACCGTTGAAGCCCATCAATAGGACCTAGAGCTGGGAGCTGCAAAGGGGAACAGGGCTCTGGGAAATACCCCTGGAGAGCCCATTTCAGCTTCCTTACTGCAATTTAAATAAAAAATCATACAGTCTGAGAACGCATGCAGTGTTTTGTCTGAATTTCTAGGTCCCGAAGCCCAGCCGTAGCCTCACAGTGGATTCTGTGATGTCAGCTGTGCCACAGTCTGAGACCCAGTGTCCAGGCAAGGGCAGCCCCGCCTCACACGCATGCTCAGCGCCAACAGCACTGCTCCATCTGGCTTCCACTCCTTTCTGGCTTTGCCCCCCAGGGCCATGGCTCAAAGTCAGACTATGGTCTGGGAAGCTCTCCTTCACTATCCCGCTATTCTTTTTTTTTTTTTTTTTTTTTTTGCGGTACGCGGGCCACTCACTGTTGTGGCCTCTCCCGTCATGGAGCACAGGCTCCGGACACGCAGGCCCAGCGGCCATGGCTCACGGGCCCAGCCACTCCGCGGCCTGTGGGATCTTCCAGGACCGGGGCACGAACTCATGTTCCCTGCATCCTCAGGTGGACTCTCAATGACTGCGCCACCAGGGAATGCCCACCCCTATTCTTTTAATAAACGCTTATTCCCCCTGAAAGTCTGTAAACAGAGCCAGAACAGGACTCATGTCCCCTCGGGCTATTCAGTGGACAGAAATAAGGGCGGCAGTATTAGCTAGCAATCAGAACAGCAAGCACTCTCATCTAGACTTAGCCGTTCCCTGCCCAGGTATATACCCTGGAGAAACACACATGGTCTAAGAAACAACTCTGAGAATGTTTAGAGCAAAAATAACTTAACAGCACAACACGGGCAACAGCCCAAATTTCCATCAGCAGAATTCATACAGCAGGATAGGATGAGATTGGCATATTCAATAGTGAAAAATAAATGAGCTACACACATTAGCATAGATCAACTTCTCATGGTTTTTAAAAACATCAAAAGAATGGGATACAGTTCCACTCATGGAACCATTCTGAAACAAGCTCAAACAACGGATTGCATAGGGTCCATGTTTAAAAAAACGGTAGCTAAACCTGAGGGAAGAGTAAACACAAAATTGAGGACAGTTTACTCTAGGTTGGAAAGGCTAGCTCAAGGAGGTTGACACAAGGCTGTTAGTGCTGCTGGGAATTGTTCTGTCTCGGAAGCAAGATGGTAGGTACACAGGTGTTGTAGTTTTCACATTTTACTAACTCTGAAATCAGGATGGTCCTACAATCACCGTGGCAGTTGTGATGAAGTTATTGGCCAATGCCTTTCTCTTTTAATCACTTGTATTTATGCACAAAAATGATGTCAGAAAGGCTTGGCATCTTTAAAGGACATTTATTTAAGGTAAAGTACAAGAACACTTGTTTGGTTATTAGGAAAAGAAGGAACGATATGCCCATTTTACAGATGAGAACACTGAGGCTCAGAGAAGGTAACCTGCTGCAGTCGCACAATGGGATCTTTGCAGAACAGTGATCCACCAGCCCACTTCTCTATGCAAAGCCCTGTCTGTAGTATGCGAAAGAAGCAAGCAAACAAGCCTGAGCTAGGACCAGCACAAGAACCCGCGGCACCACCATCCTTACCATCATGTTCCAACACTACAGAGATGAGCATCAATTTTACTAGATTGAGGGGAGGGAGGGGTGGGGGCCGGGAGCCGGTTTTCGAACTTCAGTGAGCTCACAGCTCTTAGCTGGCCTTATCTCGAGAGCATCCAGTCCACCCTTGAGCTGTGTCTGGCTCCCAGGCTTCTACCTCTAGCCTGTGGCATGACCCGGGCTGCGGCCAGAAACAGGCTCCCACCTGGAATTCCAGCGTTCACTCCTGGAACGTCCAGCATCCAGTCCTCCTCCAGCCACTAATTCAACTTTTGAATGCCCTGCTCACAAGGGTTTCTCCACACCAAATCTGCAGGAACTTTTTTCTTCTGGGGCTCCAAAACCAAATCCTTAAACCTCACATGAGGGAGAGTATTTGTTAGGTCAGAGCATCCTTGTTGATTGGACCTCCAGTTTGTGACTTCCACAGACCTCATCACGGGAGGCTGGGGAGAGGTCTCTTCTGTTGGTGGACGGAATGGTGGGCACTTGGTGGGGAGCACTGATGAGAAAGGGAGCCAGCCCAAGACCTACACATATGCACTGTTTCCCCTGGCCAAACAAGGTTCCTGACCCCAGAATTAACCCAGAGTTTCCCAGAAGACTAGGAGCTGCAGGGAGCCGCAATTAATGCTTTACTCTCCACCAGCTTTTCCTTGGACCCAAGGAGGAGAAATTACAAAAAGATCACATCACACTCCTTTGATCTGATGATTTCCACACAGGCAAGTGCAGGGAAACACTAGTCTGAAGGAAGAAAATGCATTAAAAACACGTGCACAGGGACTTCCCTGGTGGCGCAGTGGTTAAGGATCCGCCTGCCGACGCAGGGGACCCAGGTTCGAGCCCTGGTCCAGGAAGATCCCACATGCCACGGAGCAACTAAGCCCGTGCGCCACAACTACTGAGCCTGTGCTCTAGAGCTCGCGAGCCACAACTACCGAAGCCCGCACGCCTAGAGCCCGTGCTCCCCAACAAGAGAAGCCAACAATAAAAAATAAAATAAATTTACGGGAAAAACAACACGTGCATAGCCCTTAGCTGTTTATAAAGTTCTTGAATGTGTGTGCCCCCTTCCGATTCTCACGTCTTTCCACTTTGCGGATAAGCAAGCGGAAGTTCAGAGCATTTGAAGGACTTGCTCAAGGTGGCAGGTGATGGTGCAGAGAGGGAGCTACCTCGGTGCAACAACTTTCAGACAGTGTGCCACCCCGGTCCTGCACAGAGGTACACAGATGGTGGAGGAGACAGGACAGCACGAGTCATGATCACAACTCTGAGTGACAAATACAATGAGAGACGTGTGTTTGGGGACTGGATCTCTTCAGAGGAGGGGGTCTGGGGCATGGGAAGGAGTTCTGGGTTAGGGAAGGCTTCACAGGGGAACTGGCACTCACCATCGTCCACGTTTACTGAGATTTTATGAAAGGACAGAGTAAGGACCGCCACTGCCAACTCTGCCCTATTCGATACAATTAAACCATGAGCTTAAATGGTTCAAATTGATCCCATCGTCTTACATTGCTATAGATTTCATCCAGTAGCTGAATTTGGGGGAGGAAAAGAAAAAGGACCCACACAAAACTTTCCCACTTGAAGACATTTTTATTTTGGTAACGCACCTGAGTCCCTGGCAGGATGGGCCTGTCCTCCGTGGGGGCAATGGGGTGTTTGGGAGAGGATGGGGGCCCTGCCCTGAGGGGGCAGCTGGGGGATGAGGCAAAGGGCTCTGTGACAGTGATAGGTCACAAAGGGCTTTGTGACACTGATAGGTCACAAAGGGCATCAGAGGATAAATAGGCTGTGCCAGGGGGTTAGGCTGACAAAGTGGTTACTTCTCTCACTAGGACGGAAGTTCACCACAGCCTCTTGGGGAGATAAAAACCCAGAAGCAGAAGTGAGGTGAGGCGGAGGGGGAGCCTACCGTACCTCTCGACACACTTGAAGAGATTCAGCCTGGGCTCCAGGCGCCCTACAGCGTCCCAACTGTGATCATCTGTGCCCCTACACACACCCCTGCCTCTGGGAGACCCGGAGGCAAACGTGGGGGCCTGTGGGGCGGGCTTGGAAGACCTGCCACAGGGCCGCGTGTGTGACGCAGGAGCATCACAGCTCGCTCTTCTGCCAGTGAGGCCGAGGGAGGGAAGGGCCAGGGAGCCGCCTTAACCGCGCTGCCTGTCGTGATCAAAGACAGCCATGAGTGGGGACTCTCTGCTCCCGTATCACACGGCCCGGAGCAGCACCTGGGTGGACCTGTTCAACACCACCACGGGGAAGCTGCAGCAGCAACTGCACAAGGGCGAATACGACCATTTCAAGTACGCGCCGATATTCGAGAGCGACTTCATCCAGGTCACGAAGAGGGGAGAAGCGATTGACGTGCACAACTGGGGCGGCCTGGTGACCATGGGCATCACATCCACCAGCCCCGTCCTCCCGCTCCCAGACATCATGCTGCTGGCCCAACGGGCCACCGGCTGTGAAAAGCACGCCGAGCGCAGCCAGGCCACCAAGGGCAAGAGCCACAAGGCTGCAAAGACCTTAGAGCTCACCAGGCTCCTTCCCTTGGAGTTCGTGAGGATCTCCACTCACAATCGTGAGAAACAACAGCTGCGTGTGAAGCTTGCCACTGGCCGCTGCTTCTACCTGCAGCTGTGTCCCCCTCTGGACGCGCGGGAAGACCTCTTCGCCGATTGGGAACAGCTGATTTACCTCCTGCGACCACCAGTGGACAGTGAAAGCAACACCTATGCCGTTCCCGTCTGGGACATGCCCTGCATGCCTGTGTTCGGGGAGCAGCAGGACGGGAGGAGCCCGGCCGTGGAGGATTTCCAAGGAAAGGGGCATCAGGACCAGGTGAACGTCAGCAGCCTGCACACGTGCCCTGAGGTGGCCGGGGCCACGCCTGCAGCTTTTGCTGGGGGGCACGGAATCCAACTGGACTCCCACAAGCCCGATACCATGCCCGATGTGGCCACTGCGAAAGCAAAACCTACTACAGGGCTCGACAAAGCATCAGCATCGCAGTCAACGATTAAGGTGGAGACAGCAGGGATCGCAGGAGGCACCGCAGCGGGTGCTTTGAGCACGGCAGTGATCAAGTCTCCTGCCGCTGAAGAGCAGAGCACGGCCATAGCAGCCACAGCCAGCGACGGGCCCGGAGGAAGCAAAACCAACAGAGCCACTGGGGACACTGCCACAACATCCCTGAGGAGCGGGAAAACGGCCTTGGCAGGTGCTGAGAACAATTCAGAGTATGCTTCCAGCACGTCCACCAGCCTCTCCCCAGGGGCCGGCATGACTGTGGTCGGAGCAGAACCTACAAGCAAGACTGTCAAAGCAAGAGCCGACAAGGACGATGAGGGGACCCTCGTCTCAAGCTTGCGACAGGAAGGCAAAGTGAGCGAACAGGATGGCAGCTCACAGAGAGTGTCCCAGGCCCGCAAGGGAAGAAGGGAGAGGAGGGAGCACTGGGGAGAGGACAGAGCTCTGACGAGCCCCAAGCTCTGCAGTTCCGTGGAAAGCCACCACAAGGCAGCGGGGAGCAAGACAATCCCCAAAGCAGCTGGCCCGTGCTCAGGCGGCCGCAGAGCCACTAGAGAGGACCAAAAGGCCAAAGGCCACGGCAGCCCGGGGGGCAGCGAGCAGGGCGCTGCTCCCAAAGGCATCAGCCGTGCTCCTATCACCAGTGAGTCCAAGACCTCGCACAAATCGGGCAGGAGCTTATCTCCAGCGCGTTCAGGTCCCACCACCAACATACTCAGCAGGATCAGCTCTTTCTTCAGGAATGTGAGAGCCAGACTTACAAAAAAGACAGTGGCCTCATCACGAAATAAACATGGGATCATCCTGGCGGAGCCAGTGGAAGGGACCCGAGTGGAGGCCATGACAGAGACAGCAGAGAGTGGCCAGGGCCTGGAAATCACCGGTGTGACATCTGAGACCATGGAGCCAGTGACCGTTGAAGCCCATCAATAGGACCTAGAGCTGGGAGCTGCAAAGGGGAACAGGGCTCTGGGAAATACCCCTGGAGAGCCCATTTCAGCTTCCTTACTGCAATTTAAATAAAAAAAACATACAGTCTGAGAACGCATGCAGTGTTTTGTCTGAATTTCTAGGTCCCGAAGCCCAGCCGTAGCCTCACAGTGGATTCTGTGATGTCAGCTGTGCCACAGTCTGAGACCCAGTGTCCAGGCAAGGGCAGCCCCGCCTCACACGCATGCTCAGCGCCAACAGCACTGCTCCATCTGGCTTCCACTCCTTTCTGGCTTTGCCCCCCAGGGCCATGGCTCAAAGTCAGACTATGGTCTGGGAAGCTCTCCTTCACTATCCCGCTATTCTTTGATTTTTTTTTTTTTTTTTTTTTTTTTTGCGGTACGCGGGCCACTCACTGTTGTGGCCTCTCCCGTCACGGAGCACAGGCTCCGGACACGCAGGCCCAGCGGCCATGGCTCACGGGCCCAGCCGCTCCGCGGCCTGTGGGATCTTCCAGGACCGGGGCACGAACTCATGTTCCCTGCATCCTCAGGTGGACTCTCAATGACTGCGCCACCAGGGAATGCCCGCCCCTATTCTTTTAATAAACGCTTATTCCCCCTGAAGGTCTGTAAACAGAGCCAGAACAGGACTCATGTCCCCTCGGGCTATTCAGTGGACAGAAATAAGGGCGGCAGTATTAGCTAGCAATCAGAACAGCAAGCACTCTCATCTAGACTTAGCCGTTCCCTGCCCAGGTATATACCCTGGAGAAACACACATGGTCTAAGAAACAACTCTGAGAATGTTTAGAGCAAAAATAACTTAACAGCACAACACGGGCAACAGCCCAAATTTCCATCAGCAGAATTCATACAGCAGGATAGGATGAGATTGGCATATTCAATAGTGAAAAATAAATGAGCTACACACATTAGCATAGATCAACTTCTCATGGTTTTTAAAAACATCAAAAGAATGGGATACAGTTCCACTCATGGAACCATTCTGAAACAAGCTCAAACAACGGATTGCATAGGGTCCATGTTTAAAAAAACGGTAGCTAAACCTGAGGGAAGAGTAAACACAAAATTGAGGACAGTTTACTCTAGGGTGGAAAGGCTAGCTCAAGGAGGTTGACACAAGGCTGTTAGTGCTGCTGGGAATTGTTCTGTCTCGGAAGCAAGATGGTAGGTACACAGGTGTTGTAGTTTTCACATTTTACTAACTCTGAAATCAGGATGGTCCTACAATCACCGTGGCAGTTGTGATGAAGTTATTGGCCAATGCCTTTCTCTTTTAATCACTTGTATTTATGCACAAAAATGATGTCAGAAAGGCTTGGCATCTTTAAAGGACATTTATTTAAGGTAAAGTACAAGAACACTTGTTTGGTTATTAGGAAAAGAAGGAACGATATGCCCATTTTACAGATGAGAACACTGAGGCTCAGAGAAGGTAACCTGCTGCAGTCGCACAATGGGATCTTTGCAGAACAGTGATCCACCAGCCCACTTCTCTATGCAAAGCCCTGTCTGTAGTATGCGAAGGAAACAAGCAAACAAGCCTGAGCTAGGACCAGCACAAGAACCCGCGGCACCACCATCCTTACCATCATGTTCCAACACTACAGAGATGAGCATCAATTTTACTAGATTGAGGGGACGGAGGGGTGGGGGCCGGGAGCCGGTTTTCGAACATCAGTGAGCTCACAGCTCTTAGCTGGCCTTATCTCGAGAGCATCCAGTCCACCCTTGAGCTGTGTCTGGCTCCCAGGCTTCTACCTCTAGCCTCTGGCATGACCCGGGCTGCGGCCAGAAACAGGCTCCCACCTGGAATTCCAGCGTTCACTCCTGGAACGTCCAGCATCCAGTCCTCCTCCAGCCACTAATTCAACTTTTGAATGCCCTGCTCACAAGGGTTTCTCCACACCAAATCTGCAGGAACTTTTTTCTTCTGGGGCTCCAAAACCAAATCCTTAAACCTCACATGAGGGAGAGTATTTGTTAGGTCAGAGCATCCTTGTTGATTGGACCTCCAGTTTGTGACTTCCACAGACCTCATCACGGGAGGCTGGGGAGAGGTCTCTTCTGTTGGTGGACGGAATGGTGGGCACTTGGTGGGGAGCACTGATGAGAAAGGGAGCCAGCCCAAGACCTACACATATGCACTGTTTCCCCTGGCCAAACAAGGTTCCTGACCCCAGAATTAACCCAGAGTTTCCCAGAAGACTAGGAGCTGCAGGGAGCCGCAATTAATGCTTTACTCTCCACCAGCTTTTCCTTGGACCCAAGGAGGAGAAATTACAAAAAGATCACATCACACTCCTTTGATCTGATGATTTCCACACAGGCAAGTGCAGGGAAACACTAGTCTGAAGGAAGAAAATGCATTAAAAACACGTGCACAGGGACTTCCCTGGTGGCGCAGTGGTTAAGGATCCGCCTGCCGACGCAGGGGACCCAGGTTCGAGCCCTGGTCCAGGAAGATCCCACATGCCACGGAGCAACTAAGCCCGTGCGCCACAACTACTGAGCCTGTGCTCTAGAGCCCGCGAGCCACAACTACCGAAGCCCGCACGCCTAGAGCCCGTGCTCCCCAACAAGAGAAGCCAACAATACAAAATAAAATAAATTTACGGGAAAAACAACACGTGCATAGCCCTTAGCTGTTTATAAAGTTCTTGAATGTGTGTGCCCCCTTCCGATTCTCACGTCTTTCCACTTTGCGGATAAGCAAGCGGAAGTTCAGAGCATTTGAAGGACTTGCTCAAGGTGGCAGGTGATGGTGCAGAGAGGGAGCTACCTCGGTGCAACAACTTTCAGACAGTGTGCCACCCCGGTCCTGCACAGAGGTACACAGATGGTGGAGGAGACAGGACAGCACGAGTCATGATCACAACTCTGAGTGACAAATACAATGAGAGACGTGTGTTTGGGGACTGGATCTCTTCAGAGGAGGGGGTCTGGGGCATGGGAAGGAGTTCTGGGTTAGGGAAGGCTTCACAGGGGAACTGGCACTCACCATCGTCCACGTTTACTGAGATTTTATGAAAGGACAGAGTAAGGACCGCCACTGCCAACTCTGCCCTATTCGATACAATTAAACCATGAGCTTAAATGGTTCAAATTGATCCCATCGTCTTACATTGCTATAGATTTCATCCAGTAGCTGAATTTGGGGGAGGAAAAGAAAAAGGACCCACACAAAACTTTCCCACTTGAAGACATTTTTATTTTGGTAACGCACCTGAGTCCCTGGCAGGATGGGCCTGTCCTCCGTGGGGGCAATGGGGTGTTTGGGAGAGGATGGGGGCCCTGCCCTGAGGGGGCAGCTGGGGGATGAGGCAAAGGGCTCTGTGACAGTGATAGGTCACAAAGGGCTTTGTGACACTGATAGGTCACAAAGGGCATCAGAGGATAAATAGGCTGTGCCAGGGGGTTAGGCTGACAAAGTGGTTACTTCTCTCACTAGGACGGAAGTTCACCACAGCCTCTTGGGGAGATAAAAACCCAGAAGCAGAAGTGAGGTGAGGCGGAGGGGGAGCCTACCGTACCTCTCGACACACTTGAAGAGATTCAGCCTGGGCTCCAGGCGCCCTACAGCGTCCCAACTGTGATCATCTGTGCCCCTACACACACCCCTGCCTCTGGGAGACCCGGAGGCAAACGTGGGGGCCTGTGGGGCGGGCTTGGAAGACCTGCCACAGGGCCGCGTGTGTGACGCAGGAGCATCACAGCTCGCTCTTCTGCCAGTGAGGCCGAGGGAGGGAAGGGCCAGGGAGCCGCCTTAACCGCGCTGCCTGTCGTGATCAAAGACAGCCATGAGTGGGGACTCTCTGCTCCCGTATCACACGGCCCGGAGCAGCACCTGGGTGGACCTGTTCAACACCACCACGGGGAAGCTGCAGCAGCAACTGCACAAGGGCGAATACGACCATTTCAAGTACGCGCCGATATTCGAGAGCGACTTCATCCAGGTCACGAAGAGGGGAGAAGCGATTGACGTGCACAACTGGGGCGGCCTGGTGACCATGGGCATCACATCCACCAGCCCCGTCCTCCCGCTCCCAGACATCATGCTGCTGGCCCAACGGGCCACCGGCTGTGAAAAGCACGCCGAGCGCAGCCAGGCCACCAAGGGCAAGAGCCACAAGGCTGCAAAGACCTTAGAGCTCACCAGGCTCCTTCCCTTGGAGTTCGTGAGGATCTCCACTCACAATCGTGAGAAACAACAGCTGCGTGTGAAGCTTGCCACTGGCCGCTGCTTCTACCTGCAGCTGTGTCCCCCTCTGGACGCGCGGGAAGACCTCTTCGCCGATTGGGAACAGCTGATTTACCTCCTGCGACCACCAGTGGACAGTGAAAGCAACACCTATGCCGTTCCCGTCTGGGACATGCCCTGCATGCCTGTGTTCGGGGAGCAGCAGGACGGGAGGAGCCCGGCCGTGGAGGATTTCCAAGGAAAGGGGCATCAGGACCAGGTGAACGTCAGCAGCCTGCACACGTGCCCTGAGGTGGCCGGGGCCACGCCTGCAGCTTTTGCTGGGGGGCACGGAATCCAACTGGACTCCCACAAGCCCGATACCATGCCCGATGTGGCCACTGCGAAAGCAAAACCTACTACAGGGCTCGACAAAGCATCAGCATCGCAGTCAACGATTAAGGTGGAGACAGCAGGGATCGCAGGAGGCACCGCAGCGGGTGCTTTGAGCACGGCAGTGATCAAGTCTCCTGCCGCTGAAGAGCAGAGCACGGCCATAGCAGCCACAGCCAGCGACGGGCCCGGAGGAAGCAAAACCAACAGAGCCACTGGGGACACTGCCACAACATCCCTGAGGAGCGGGAAAACGGCCTTGGCAGGTGCTGAGAACAATTCAGAGTATGCTTCCAGCACGTCCACCAGCCTCTCCCCAGGGGCCGGCATGACTGTGGTCGGAGCAGAACCTACAAGCAAGACTGTCAAAGCAAGAGCCGACAAGGACGATGAGGGGACCCTCGTCTCAAGCTTGCGACAGGAAGGCAAAGTGAGCGAACAGGATGGCAGCTCACAGAGAGTGTCCCAGGCCCGCAAGGGAAGAAGGGAGAGGAGGGAGCACTGGGGAGAGGACAGAGCTCTGACGAGCCCCAAGCTCTGCAGTTCCGTGGAAAGCCACCACAAGGCAGCGGGGAGCAAGACAATCCCCAAAGCAGCTGGCCCGTGCTCAGGCGGCCGCAGAGCCACTAGAGAGGACCAAAAGGCCAAAGGCCACGGCAGCCCGGGGGGCAGCGAGCAGGGCGCTGCTCCCAAAGGCATCAGCCGTGCTCCTATCACCAGTGAGTCCAAGACCTCGCACAAATCGGGCAGGAGCTTATCTCCAGCGCGTTCAGGTCCCACCACCAACATACTCAGCAGGATCAGCTCTTTCTTCAGGAATGTGAGAGCCAGACTTACAAAAAAGACAGTGGCCTCATCACGAAATAAACATGGGATCATCCTGGCGGAGCCAGTGGAAGGGACCCGAGTGGAGGCCATGACAGAGACAGCAGAGAGTGGCCAGGGCCTGGAAATCACCGGTGTGACATCTGAGACCATGGAGCCAGTGACCGTTGAAGCCCATCAATAGGACCTAGAGCTGGGAGCTGCAAAGGGGAACAGGGCTCTGGGAAATACCCCTGGAGAGCCCATTTCAGCTTCCTTACTGCAATTTAAATAAAAAAAACATACAGTCTGAGAACGCATGCAGTGTTTTGTCTGAATTTCTAGGTCCCGAAGCCCAGCCGTAGCCTCACAGTGGATTCTGTGATGTCAGCTGTGCCACAGTCTGAGACCCAGTGTCCAGGCAAGGGCAGCCCCGCCTCACACGCATGCTCAGCGCCAACAGCACTGCTCCATCTGGCTTCCACTCCTTTCTGGCTTTGCCCCCCAGGGCCATGGCTCAAAGTCAGACTATGGTCTGGGAAGCTCTCCTTCACTATCCCGCTATTCTTTGATTTTTTTTTTTTTTTTTTTTTTTTTTGCGGTACGCGGGCCACTCACTGTTGTGGCCTCTCCCGTCACGGAGCACAGGCTCCGGACACGCAGGCCCAGCGGCCATGGCTCACGGGCCCAGCCGCTCCGCGGCCTGTGGGATCTTCCAGGACCGGGGCACGAACTCATGTTCCCTGCATCCTCAGGTGGACTCTCAATGACTGCGCCACCAGGGAATGCCCGCCCCTATTCTTTTAATAAACGCTTATTCCCCCTGAAGGTCTGTAAACAGAGCCAGAACAGGACTCATGTCCCCTCGGGCTATTCAGTGGACAGAAATAAGGGCGGCAGTATTAGCTAGCAATCAGAACAGCAAGCACTCTCATCTAGACTTAGCCGTTCCCTGCCCAGGTATATACCCTGGAGAAACACACATGGTCTAAGAAACAACTCTGAGAATGTTTAGAGCAAAAATAACTTAACAGCACAACACGGGCAACAGCCCAAATTTCCATCAGCAGAATTCATACAGCAGGATAGGATGAGATTGGCATATTCAATAGTGAAAAATAAATGAGCTACACACATTAGCATAGATCAACTTCTCATGGTTTTTAAAAACATCAAAAGAATGGGATACAGTTCCACTCATGGAACCATTCTGAAACAAGCTCAAACAACGGATTGCATAGGGTCCATGTTTAAAAAAACGGTAGCTAAACCTGAGGGAAGAGTAAACACAAAATTGAGGACAGTTTACTCTAGGGTGGAAAGGCTAGCTCAAGGAGGTTGACACAAGGCTGTTAGTGCTGCTGGGAATTGTTCTGTCTCGGAAGCAAGATGGTAGGTACACAGGTGTTGTAGTTTTCACATTTTACTAACTCTGAAATCAGGATGGTCCTACAATCACCGTGGCAGTTGTGATGAAGTTATTGGCCAATGCCTTTCTCTTTTAATCACTTGTATTTATGCACAAAAATGATGTCAGAAAGGCTTGGCATCTTTAAAGGACATTTATTTAAGGTAAAGTACAAGAACACTTGTTTGGTTATTAGGAAAAGAAGGAACGATATGCCCATTTTACAGATGAGAACACTGAGGCTCAGAGAAGGTAACCTGCTGCAGTCGCACAATGGGATCTTTGCAGAACAGTGATCCACCAGCCCACTTCTCTATGCAAAGCCCTGTCTGTAGTATGCGAAGGAAACAAGCAAACAAGCCTGAGCTAGGACCAGCACAAGAACCCGCGGCACCACCATCCTTACCATCATGTTCCAACACTACAGAGATGAGCATCAATTTTACTAGATTGAGGGGACGGAGGGGTGGGGGCCGGGAGCCGGTTTTCGAACATCAGTGAGCTCACAGCTCTTAGCTGGCCTTATCTCGAGAGCATCCAGTCCACCCTTGAGCTGTGTCTGGCTCCCAGGCTTCTACCTCTAGCCTCTGGCATGACCCGGGCTGCGGCCAGAAACAGGCTCCCACCTGGAATTCCAGCGTTCACTCCTGGAACGTCCAGCATCCAGTCCTCCTCCAGCCACTAATTCAACTTTTGAATGCCCTGCTCACAAGGGTTTCTCCACACCAAATCTGCAGGAACTTTTTTCTTCTGGGGCTCCAAAACCAAATCCTTAAACCTCACATGAGGGAGAGTATTTGTTAGGTCAGAGCATCCTTGTTGATTGGACCTCCAGTTTGTGACTTCCACAGACCTCATCACGGGAGGCTGGGGAGAGGTCTCTTCTGTTGGTGGACGGAATGGTGGGCACTTGGTGGGGAGCACTGATGAGAAAGGGAGCCAGCCCAAGACCTACACATATGCACTGTTTCCCCTGGCCAAACAAGGTTCCTGACCCCAGAATTAACCCAGAGTTTCCCAGAAGACTAGGAGCTGCAGGGAGCCGCAATTAATGCTTTACTCTCCACCAGCTTTTCCTTGGACCCAAGGAGGAGAAATTACAAAAAGATCACATCACACTCCTTTGATCTGATGATTTCCACACAGGCAAGTGCAGGGAAACACTAGTCTGAAGGAAGAAAATGCATTAAAAACACGTGCACAGGGACTTCCCTGGTGGCGCAGTGGTTAAGGATCCGCCTGCCGACGCAGGGGACCCAGGTTCGAGCCCTGGTCCAGGAAGATCCCACATGCCACGGAGCAACTAAGCCCGTGCGCCACAACTACTGAGCCTGTGCTCTAGAGCCCGCGAGCCACAACTACCGAAGCCCGCACGCCTAGAGCCCGTGCTCCCCAACAAGAGAAGCCAACAATACAAAATAAAATAAATTTACGGGAAAAACAACACGTGCATAGCCCTTAGCTGTTTATAAAGTTCTTGAATGTGTGTGCCCCCTTCCGATTCTCACGTCTTTCCACTTTGCGGATAAGCAAGCGGAAGTTCAGAGCATTTGAAGGACTTGCTCAAGGTGGCAGGTGATGGTGCAGAGAGGGAGCTACCTCGGTGCAACAACTTTCAGACAGTGTGCCACCCCGGTCCTGCACAGAGGTACACAGATGGTGGAGGAGACAGGACAGCACGAGTCATGATCACAACTCTGAGTGACAAATACAATGAGAGACGTGTGTTTGGGGACTGGATCTCTTCAGAGGAGGGGGTCTGGGGCATGGGAAGGAGTTCTGGGTTAGGGAAGGCTTCACAGGGGAACTGGCACTCACCATCGTCCACGTTTACTGAGATTTTATGAAAGGACAGAGTAAGGACCGCCACTGCCAACTCTGCCCTATTCGATACAATTAAACCATGAGCTTAAATGGTTCAAATTGATCCCATCGTCTTACATTGCTATAGATTTCATCCAGTAGCTGAATTTGGGGGAGGAAAAGAAAAAGGACCCACACAAAACTTTCCCACTTGAAGACATTTTTATTTTGGTAACGCACCTGAGTCCCTGGCAGGATGGGCCTGTCCTCCGTGGGGGCAATGGGGTGTTTGGGAGAGGATGGGGGCCCTGCCCTGAGGGGGCAGCTGGGGGATGAGGCAAAGGGCTCTGTGACAGTGATAGGTCACAAAGGGCTTTGTGACACTGATAGGTCACAAAGGGCATCAGAGGATAAATAGGCTGTGCCAGGGGGTTAGGCTGACAAAGTGGTTACTTCTCTCACTAGGACGGAAGTTCACCACAGCCTCTTGGGGAGATAAAAACCCAGAAGCAGAAGTGAGGTGAGGCGGAGGGGGAGCCTACCGTACCTCTCGACACACTTGAAGAGATTCAGCCTGGGCTCCAGGTGCCCTACAGCGTCCCAACTGTGATCATCTGTGCCCCTACACACACCCCTGCCTCTGGGAGACCCGGAGGCAAACGTGGGGGCCTGTGGGGCGGGCTTGGAAGACCTGCCACAGGGCCGCGTGTGTGACGCAGGAGCATCACAGCTCGCTCTTCTGCCAGTGAGGCCGAGGGAGGGAAGGGCCAGGGAGCCGCCTTAACCGCGCTGCCTGTCGTGATCAAAGACAGCCATGAGTGGGGACTCTCTGCTCCCGTATCACACGGCCCGGAGCAGCACCTGGGTGGACCTGTTCAACACCACCACGGGGAAGCTGCAGCAGCAACTGCACAAGGGCGAATACGACCATTTCAAGTACGCGCCGATATTCGAGAGCGACTTCATCCAGGTCACGAAGAGGGGAGAAGCGATTGACGTGCACAACTGGGGCGGCCTGGTGACCATGGGCATCACATCCACCAGCCCCGTCCTCCCGCTCCCAGACATCATGCTGCTGGCCCAACGGGCCACCGGCTGTGAAAAGCACGCCGAGCGCAGCCAGGCCACCAAGGGCAAGAGCCACAAGGCTGCAAAGACCTTAGAGCTCACCAGGCTCCTTCCCTTGGAGTTCGTGAGGATCTCCACTCACAATCGTGAGAAACAACAGCTGCGTGTGAAGCTTGCCACTGGCCGCTGCTTCTACCTGCAGCTGTGTCCCCCTCTGGACGCGCGGGAAGACCTCTTCGCCGATTGGGAACAGCTGATTTACCTCCTGCGACCACCAGTGGACAGTGAAAGCAACACCTATGCCGTTCCCGTCTGGGACATGCCCTGCATGCCTGTGTTCGGGGAGCAGCAGGACGGGAGGAGCCCGGCCGTGGAGGATTTCCAAGGAAAGGGGCATCAGGACCAGGTGAACGTCAGCAGCCTGCACACGTGCCCTGAGGTGGCCGGGGCCACGCCTGCAGCTTTTGCTGGGGGGCACGGAATCCAACTGGACTCCCACAAGCCCGATACCATGCCCGATGTGGCCACTGCGAAAGCAAAACCTACTACAGGGCTCGACAAAGCATCAGCATCGCAGTCAACGATTAAGGTGGAGACAGCAGGGATGGCAGGAGGCACCGCAGCGGGTGCTTTGAGCACGGCAGTGATCAAGTCTCCTGCCGCTGAAGAGCGGAGCACGGCCATAGCAGCCACAGCCAGCGACGGGCCCGGAGGAAGCAAAACCAACAGAGCCACTGGGGACACTGCCACAACATCCCTGAGGAGCGGGAAAACGGCCTTGGCAGGTGCTGAGAACAATTCAGATTATGCTTCCAGCACGTCCACCAGCCTCTCCCCAGGGGCCGGCATGACTGTGGTCGGAGCAGAACCTACAAGCAAGACTGTCAAAGCAAGAGCCGACAAGGACGATGAGGGGACCCTCGTCTCAAGCTTGCCACAGGAAGGCAAAGTGAGCGAACAGGATGGCAGCTCACAGAGAGTGTCCCAGGCCCGCAAGGGAAGAAGGGAGAGGAGGGAGCACTGGGGAGAGGACAGAGCTCTGACGAGCCCCAAGCTCTGCAGTTCCGTGGAAAGCCACCACAAGGCAGCGGGGAGCAACACAATCCCCAAAGCAGCTGGCCCGTGCTCAGGCGGCCGCAGAGCCACTAGAGAGGACCAAAAGGCCAAAGGCCACGGCAGCCCGGGGGGCAGCGAGCAGGGCGCTGCTCCCAAAGGCATCAGCCGTGCTCCTATCACCAGTGAGTCCAAGACCTCGCACAAATCGGGCAGGAGCTTATCTCCAGCGCGTTCAGGTCCCACCACCAACATACTCAGCAGGATCAGCTCTTTCTTCAGGAATGTGAGAGCCAGACTTACAAAAAAGACAGTGGCCTCATCACGAAATAAACATGGGATCATCCTGGCGGAGCCAGTGGAAGGGACCCGAGTGGAGGCCATGACAGAGACAGCAGAGAGTGGCCAGGGCCTGGAAATCACCGGTGTGACATCTGAGACCATGGAGCCAGTGACCGTTGAAGCCCATCAATAGGACCTAGAGCTGGGAGCTGCAAAGGGGAACAGGGCTCTGGGAAATACCCCTGGAGAGCCCATTTCAGCTTCCTTACTGCAATTTAAATAAAAAAAACATACAGTCTGAGAACGCATGCAGTGTTTTGTCTGAATTTCTAGGTCCCGAAGCCCAGCCGTAGCCTCACAGTGGATTCTGTGATGTCAGCTGTGCCACAGTCTGAGACCCAGTGTCCAGGCAAGGGCAGCCCCGCCTCACACGCATGCTCAGCGCCAACAGCACTGCTCCATCTGGCTTCCACTCCTTTCTGGCTTTGCCCCCCAGGGCCATGGCTCAAAGTCAGACTATGGTCTGGGAAGCTCTCCTTCACTATCCCGCTATTCTTTGATTTTTTTTTTTTTTTTTTTTTTTTTTGCGGTACGCGGGCCACTCACTGTTGTGGCCTCTCCCGTCACGGAGCACAGGCTCCGGACACGCAGGCCCAGCGGCCATGGCTCACGGGCCCAGCCGCTCCGCGGCCTGTGGGATCTTCCAGGACCGGGGCACGAACTCATGTTCCCTGCATCCTCAGGTGGACTCTCAATGACTGCGCCACCAGGGAATGCCCGCCCCTATTCTTTTAATAAACGCTTATTCCCCCTGAAGGTCTGTAAACAGAGCCAGAACAGGACTCATGTCCCCTCGGGCTATTCAGTGGACAGAAATAAGGGCGGCAGTATTAGCTAGCAATCAGAACAGCAAGCACTCTCATCTAGACTTAGCCGTTCCCTGCCCAGGTATATACCCTGGAGAAACACACATGGTCTAAGAAACAACTCTGAGAATGTTTAGAGCAAAAATAACTTAACAGCACAACACGGGCAACAGCCCAAATTTCCATCACCAGAATTCATACAGCAGGATAGGATGAGATTGGCATATTCAATAGTGAAAAATAAATGAGCTACACACATTAGCATAGATCAACTTCTCATGGTTTTTAAAAACATCAAAAGAATGGGATACAGTTCCACTCATGGAACCATTCTGAAACAAGCTCAAACAACGGATTGCATAGGGTCCATGTTTAAAAAAACGGTAGCTAAACCTGAGGGAAGAGTAAACACAAAATTGAGGACAGTTTACTCTAGGGTGGAAAGGCTAGCTCAAGGAGGTTGACACAAGGCTGTTAGTGCTGCTGGGAATTGTTCTGTCTCGGAAGCAAGATGGTAGGTACACAGGTGTTGTAGTTTTCACATTTTACTAACTCTGAAATCAGGATGGTCCTACAATCACCGTGGCAGTTGTGATGAAGTTATTGGCCAATGCCTTTCTCTTTTAATCACTTGTATTTATGCACAAAAATGATGTCAGAAAGGCTTGGCATCTTTAAAGGACATTTATTTAAGGTAAAGTACAAGAACACTTGTTTGGTTATTAGGAAAAGAAGGAACGATATGCCCATTTTACAGATGAGAACACTGAGGCTCAGAGAAGGTAACCTGCTGCAGTCGCACAATGGGATCTTTGCAGAACAGTGATCCACCAGCCCACTTCTCTATGCAAAGCCCTGTCTGTAGTATGCGAAGGAAACAAGCAAACAAGCCTGAGCTAGGACCAGCACAAGAACCCGCGGCACCACCATCCTTACCATCATGTTCCAACACTACAGAGATGAGCATCAATTTTACTAGATTGAGGGGACGGAGGGGTGGGGGCCGGGAGCCGGTTTTCGAACATCAGTGAGCTCACAGCTCTTAGCTGGCCTTATCTCGAGAGCATCCAGTCCACCCTTGAGCTGTGTCTGGCTCCCAGGCTTCTACCTCTAGCCTCTGGCATGACCCGGGCTGCGGCCAGAAACAGGCTCCCACCTGGAATTCCAGCGTTCACTCCTGGAACGTCCAGCATCCAGTCCTCCTCCAGCCACTAATTCAACTTTTGAATGCCCTGCTCACAAGGGTTTCTCCACACCAAATCTGCAGGAACTTTTTTCTTCTGGGGCTCCAAAACCAAATCCTTAAACCTCACATGAGGGAGAGTATTTGTTAGGTCAGAGCATCCTTGTTGATTGGACCTCCAGTTTGTGACTTCCACAGACCTCATCACGGGAGGCTGGGGAGAGGTCTCTTCTGTTGGTGGACGGAATGGTGGGCACTTGGTGGGGAGCACTGATGAGAAAGGGAGCCAGCCCAAGACCTACACATATGCACTGTTTCCCCTGGCCAAACAAGGTTCCTGACCCCAGAATTAACCC
Source organism: Mesoplodon mirus (assembly GCF_964341445.2). Classification (NCBI taxonomy): domain Eukaryota; kingdom Metazoa; phylum Chordata; class Mammalia; order Artiodactyla; family Ziphiidae; genus Mesoplodon; species Mesoplodon mirus. The sequence goes on along the minus strand of NW_028295808.1, from coordinate 258,989 downwards.
AGAGTTTCCCAGAAGACTAGGAGCTGCAGGGAGCCGCAATTAATGCTTTACTCTCCACCAGCTTTTCCTTGGACCCAAGGAGGAGAAATTACAAAAAGATGACATCACACTCCTTTGATCTGATGATTTCCACACAGGCAAGTGCAGGGAAACACTAGTCTGAAGGAAGAAAATGCATTAAAAACACGTGCACAGGGACTTCCCTGGTGGCGCAGTGGTTAAGGATCCGCCTGCCGACGCAGGGGACCCAGGTTCGAGCCCTGGTCCAGGAAGATCCCACATGCCACGGAGCAACTAAGCCCGTGCGCCACAACTACTGAGCCTGTGCTCTAGAGCCCGCGAGCCACAACTACCGAAGCCCGCACGCCTAGAGCCCGTGCTCCCCAACAAGAGAAGCCAACAATACAAAATAAAATAAATTTACGGGAAAAACAACACGTGCATAGCCCTTAGCTGTTTATAAAGTTCTTGAATGTGTGTGCCCCCTTCCGATTCTCACGTCTTTCCACTTTGCGGATAAGCAAGCGGAAGTTCAGAGCATTTGAAGGACTTGCTCAAGGTGGCAGGTGATGGTGCAGAGAGGGAGCTACCTCGGTGCAACAACTTTCAGACAGTGTGCCACCCCGGTCCTGCACAGAGGTACACAGATGGTGGAGGAGACAGGACAGCACGAGTCATGATCACAACTCTGAGTGACAAATACAATGAGAGACGTGTGTTTGGGGACTGGATCTCTTCAGAGGAGGGGGTCTGGGGCATGGGAAGGAGTTCTGGGTTAGGGAAGGCTTCACAGGGGAACTGGCACTCACCATCGTCCACGTTTACTGAGATTTTATGAAAGGACAGAGTAAGGACCGCCACTGCCAACTCTGCCCTATTCGATACAATTAAACCATGAGCTTAAATGGTTCAAATTGATCCCATCGTCTTACATTGCTATAGATTTCATCCAGTAGCTGAATTTGGGGGAGGAAAAGAAAAAGGACCCACACAAAACTTTCCCACTTGAAGACATTTTTATTTTGGTAACGCACCTGAGTCCCTGGCAGGATGGGCCTGTCCTCCGTGGGGGCAATGGGGTGTTTGGGAGAGGATGGGGGCCCTGCCCTGAGGGGGCAGCTGGGGGATGAGGCAAAGGGCTCTGTGACAGTGATAGGTCACAAAGGGCTTTGTGACACTGATAGGTCACAAAGGGCATCAGAGGATAAATAGGCTGTGCCAGGGGGTTAGGCTGACAAAGTGGTTACTTCTCTCACTAGGACGGAAGTTCACCACAGCCTCTTGGGGAGATAAAAACCCAGAAGCAGAAGTGAGGTGAGGCGGAGGGGGAGCCTACCGTACCTCTCGACACACTTGAAGAGATTCAGCCTGGGCTCCAGGTGCCCTACAGCGTCCCAACTGTGATCATCTGTGCCCCTACACACACCCCTGCCTCTGGGAGACCCGGAGGCAAACGTGGGGGCCTGTGGGGCGGGCTTGGAAGACCTGCCACAGGGCCGCGTGTGTGACGCAGGAGCATCACAGCTCGCTCTTCTGCCAGTGAGGCCGAGGGAGGGAAGGGCCAGGGAGCCGCCTTAACCGCGCTGCCTGTCGTGATCAAAGACAGCCATGAGTGGGGACTCTCTGCTCCCGTATCACACGGCCCGGAGCAGCACCTGGGTGGACCTGTTCAACACCACCACGGGGAAGCTGCAGCAGCAACTGCACAAGGGCGAATACGACCATTTCAAGTACGCGCCGATATTCGAGAGCGACTTCATCCAGGTCACGAAGAGGGGAGAAGCGATTGACGTGCACAACTGGGGCGGCCTGGTGACCATGGGCATCACATCCACCAGCCCCGTCCTCCCGCTCCCAGACATCATGCTGCTGGCCCAACGGGCCACCGGCTGTGAAAAGCACGCCGAGCGCAGCCAGGCCACCAAGGGCAAGAGCCACAAGGCTGCAAAGACCTTAGAGCTCACCAGGCTCTTTCCCTTGGAGTTCGTGAGGATCTCCACTCACAATCGTGAGAAACAACAGCTGCGTGTGAAGCTTGCCACTGGCCGCTGCTTCTACCTGCAGCTGTGTCCCCCTCTGGACGCGCGGGAAGACCTCTTCGCCGATTGGGAACAGCTGATTTACCTCCTGCGACCACCAGTGGACAGTGAAAGCAACACCTATGCCGTTCCCGTCTGGGACATGCCCTGCATGCCTGTGTTCGGGGAGCAGCAGGACGGGAGGAGCCCGGCCGTGGAGGATTTCCAAGGAAAGGGGCATCAGGACCAGGTGAACGTCAGCAGCCTGCACACGTGCCCTGAGGTGGCCGGGGCCACGCCTGCAGCTTTTGCTGGGGGGCACGGAATCCAACTGGACTCCCACAAGCCCGATACCATGCCCGATGTGGCCACTGCGAAAGCAAAACCTACTACAGGGCTCGACAAAGCATCAGCATCGCAGTCAACGATTAAGGTGGAGACAGCAGGGATGGCAGGAGGCACCGCAGCGGGTGCTTTGAGCACGGCAGTGATCAAGTCTCCTGCCGCTGAAGAGCGGAGCACGGCCATAGCAGCCACAGCCAGCGACGGGCCCGGAGGAAGCAAAACCAACAGAGCCACTGGGGACACTGCCACAACATCCCTGAGGAGCGGGAAAACGGCCTTGGCAGGTGCTGAGAACAATTCAGAGTATGCTTCCAGCACGTCCACCAGCCTCTCCCCAGGGGCCGGCATGACTGTGGTCGGAGCAGAACCTACCAGCAAGACTGTCAAAGCAAGAGCCGACAAGGACGATGAGGGGACCCTCGTCTCAAGCTTGCCACAGGAAGGCAAAGTGAGCGAACAGGATGGCAGCTCACAGAGAGTGTCCCAGGCCCGCAAGGGAAGAAGGGAGAGGAGGGAGCACTGGGGAGAGGACAGAGCTCTGACGAGCCCCAAGCTCTGCAGTTCCGTGGAAAGCCACCACAAGGCAGCGGGGAGCAAGACAATCCCCAAAGCAGCTGGCCCGTGCTCAGGCGGCCGCAGAGCCACTAGAGAGGACCAAAAGGCCAAAGGCCACGGCAGCCCGGGGGGCAGCGAGCAGGGCGCTGCTCCCAAAGGCATCAGCCGTGCTCCTATCACCAGTGAGTCCAAGACCTCGCACAAATCGGGCAGGAGCTTATCTCCAGCGCGTTCAGGTCCCACCACCAACATACTCAGCAGGATCAGCTCTTTCTTCAGGAATGTGAGAGCCAGACTTACAAAAAAGACAGTGGCCTCATCACGAAATAAACATGGGAGCATCCTGGCGGAGCCAGTGGAAGGGACCCGAGTGGAGGCCATGACAGAGACAGCAGAGAGTGGCCAGGGCCTGGAAATCACCGGTGTGACATCTGAGACCATGGAGCCAGTGACCGTTGAAGCCCATCAATAGGACCTAGAGCTGGGAGCTGCAAAGGGGAACAGGGCTCTGGGAAATACCCCTGGAGAGCCCATTTCAGCTTCCTTACTGCAATTTAAATAAAAAAAACATACAGTCTGAGAACGCATGCAGTGTTTTGTCTGAATTTCTAGGTCCCGAAGCCCAGCCGTAGCCTCACAGTGGATTCTGTGATGTCAGCTGTGCCACAGTCTGAGACCCAGTGTCCAGGCAAGGGCAGCCCCGCCTCACACGCATGCTCAGCGCCAACAGCACTGCTCCATCTGGCTTCCACTCCTTTCTGGCTTTGCCCCCCAGGGCCATGGCTCAAAGTCAGACTATGGTCTGGGAAGCTCTCCTTCACTATCCCGCTATTCTTTGTTTTTTTTTTTTTTTTTTTTTTTTTTGCGGTACGCGGGCCACTCACTGTTGTGGCCTCTCCCGTCACGGAGCACAGGCTCCGGACACGCAGGCCCAGCGGCCATGGCTCACGGGCCCAGCCGCTCCGCGGCCTGTGGGATCTTCCAGGACCGGGGCACCAACTCATGTTCCCTGCATCCTCAGGTGGACTCTCAATGACTGCGCCACCAGGGAATGCCCGCCCCTATTCTTTTAATAAACGCTTATTCCCCCTGAAGGTCTGTAAACAGAGCCAGAACAGGACTCATGTCCCCTCGGGCTATTCAGTGGACAGAAATAAGGGCGGCAGTATTAGCTAGCAATCAGAACAGCAAGCACTCTCATCTAGACTTAGCCGTTCCCTGCCCAGGTATATACCCTGGAGAAACACACATGGTCTAAGAAACAACTCTGAGAATGTTTAGAGCAAAAATAACTTAACAGCACAACACGGGCAACAGCCCAAATTTCCATCAGCAGAATTCATACAGCAGGATAGGATGAGATTGGCATATTCAATAGTGAAAAATAAATGAGCTACACACATTAGCATAGATCAACTTCTCATGGTTTTTAAAAACATCAAAAGAATGGGATACAGTTCCACTCATGGAACCATTCTGAAACAAGCTCAAACAACGGATTGCATAGGGTCCATGTTTAAAAAAACGGTAGCTAAACCTGAGGGAAGAGTAAACACAAAATGGAGGACAGTTTACTCTAGGGTGGAAAGGCTAGCTCAAGGAGGTTGACACAAGGCTGTTAGTGCTGCTGGGAATTGTTCTGTCTCGGAAGCAAGATGGTAGGTACACAGGTGTTGTAGTTTTCACATTTTACTAACTCTGAAATCAGGATGGTCCTACAATCACCGTGGCAGTTGTGATGAAGTTATTGGCCAATGCCTTTCTCTTTTAATCATTGTATTTATGCACAAAAATGATGTCAGAAAGGCTTGGCATCTTTAAAGGACATTTATTTAAGGTAAAGTACAAGAACACTTGTTTGGTTATTAGGAAAAGAAGGAACGATATGCCCATTTTACAGATGAGAACACTGAGGCTCAGAGAAGGTAACCTGCTGCAGTCGCACAATGGGATCTTTGCAGAACAGTGATCCACCAGCCCACTTCCCTATGCAAAGCCCTGTCTGTTGTATGCGAAGGAAGCAAGCAAACAAGCCTGAGCTAGGACCAGCACAAGAACCCGTGGCACCACCATCCTTACCATCATGTTCCAACACTACAGAGATGAGCATCAATTTTACTAGATTGAGGGGAGGGAGGGGTGGGGGCCGGGAGCCGGTTTTCGAACTTCAGTGAGCTCACAGCTCTTAGCTGGCCTTATCTCGAGAGCATCCAGTCCACCCTTGAGCTGTGTCTGGCTCCCAGGCTTCTACCTCTAGCCTCTGGCATGACCCGGGCTGCGGCCAGAAACAGGCTCCCACCTGGAATTCCAGCGTTCACTCCTGGAACGTCCAGCATCCAGTCCTCCTCCAGCCACTAATTCAACTTTTGAATGCCCTGCTCACAAGGGTTTCTCCACACCAAATCTGCAGGAACTTTTTTCTTCTGGGGCTCCAAAACCAAATCCTTAAACCTCACATGAGGGAGAGTATTTGTTAGGTCAGAGCATCCTTGTTGATTGGACCTCCAGTTTGTGACTTCCACAGACCTCATCACGGGAGGCTGGGGAGAGGTCTCTTCTGTTGGTGGACGGAATGGTGGGCCCTTGGTGGGGAGCACTGATGAGAAAGGGAGCCAGCCCAAGACCTACACATATGCACTGTTTACCCTGGCCAAACAAGGTTCCTGACCGCAGAATTAACCCAGAGTTTCCCAGAAGACTAGGAGCTGCAGGGAGCCGCAATTAATGCTTTACTCTCCACCAGCTTTTCCTTGGACCCAAGGAGGAGAAATTACAAAAAGATCACATCACACTCCTTTGATCTGATGATTTCCACACAGGCAAGTGCAGGGAAACACTAGTCTGAAGGAAGAAAATGCATTAAAAACACGTGCACAGGGACTTCCCTGGTGGCGCAGTGGTTAAGGATCCGCCTGTCGACGCAGGGGACCCAGGTTCGAGCCCTGGTCCAGGAAGATCCCACATGCCACGGAGCAACTAAGCCCGTGCGCCACAACTACTGAGCCTGTGCTCTAGAGCCCGCGAGCCACAACTACCGAAGCCTGCACGCCTAGAGCCCGTGCTCCCCAACAAGAGAAGCCAAAAATAAATAATAAAATAAATTTACGGGAAAAACAACACGTGCATAGCCCTTAGCTCTTTATAAAGTTCTTGAATGTGTGTGACCCCTTCCGATTCTCACGTCTTTCCACTTTGCGGATAAGCAAGCGGAAGTTCAGAGCATTTGAAGGACTTGCTCAAGGTGGCAGGTGATGGTGCAGAGAGGGAGCTACCTCGGTGCAACAACTTTCAGACAGTGTGCCACCCCGGTCCCGCACAGAGGTACACAGATGGTGGAGGAGACAGGACAGCACGAGTCATGATCACAACTCTGAGTGACAAATACAATGAGAGACGTGTGTTTGGGGACTGGATCTATTCAGAGGAGGGGGTCTGGGGCATGGGAAGGAGTTCTGGGTTAGGGAAGGCTTCACAGGGGAACTGGCACTCACCATCGTCCACGTTTACTGAGATTTTATGAAAGGACAGAGTAAGGACCGCCACTGCCAACTCTGCCCTATTCGATACAATTAAACCATGAGCTTAAATGGTTCAAATTGATCCCATCGTCTTACATTGCTATAGATTTCATCCAGTAGCTGAATTTGGGGGAGGAAAAGAAAAAGGACCCACACAAAACTTTCCCACTTGAAGACATTTTTATTTTGGTAACACACCTGAGTCCCTGGCACGATGGGCCTGTCCTCCGCGGGGGCAATGGGGTGTTTGGGAGAGGATGGGGGCCCTGCCCTGAGGGGGCAGCTGGGGGATGAGGCAAAGGGCTCTGTGACAGTGATAGGTCACAAAGGGCTTTGTGACACTGATAGGTCACAAAGGGCATCAGAGGATAAATAGGCTGTGCCAGGGGGTTAGGCTGACAAAGTGGTTACTTCTCTCACTAGGACGGAAGTTCACCACAGCCTCTTGGGGAGATAAAAACCCAGAAGCAGAAGTGAGGTGAGGCGGAGGGGGAGCCTACCGTACCTCTCGACACACTTGAAGAGATTCAGCCTGGGCTCCATGCACACTACAGCGGCCCAACTGTGATCATCTGTGCCCCTACCCACACCCCTGCCTCTGGGAGACCCGGAGGCAAACGTGGGGGCCTGTGGGGCGGGCTTGGAAGACCTGCCACAGGGCCGCGTGTGTGACGCAGGAGCATCGCAGCTCGCTCTTCTGCCAGTGAGGCCGAGGGAGGGAAGAGCCAGGGAGCCGCCTTAACCGCGCTGCCTGTCGTGATCAAAGACAGCCATGAGTGGGGACTCTCTGCTCCCGTATCACACGGCCCAGAGCAGCACCTGGGTGGACCTGTTCAACACCACCATGGGGAAGCTGCAGCAGCAACTGCACAAGGGCGAATACGACCATTTCAAGTACGCGCCAATATTCGAGAGCGACTTCATCCAGGTCACGAAGAGGGGAAAAGCGATTGACGTGCACAACTTGGGCGGCCTGGTGACCATGGGCATCACATCCACCAGCCCCGTCCTCCCGCTCCCAGACATCATGCTGCTGGCCCAACGGGCCACCGGCTGTGAAAAGCACGCCGAGCGCAGCCAGGCCACCAAGGGCAAGAGCCACAAGGCTGCAAAGACCTTAGAGCTCACCAGGCTCCTTCCCTTGGAGTTCGTGAGGATCTCCACTCACAATCGTGAGAAACAACAGCTGCGCATGAAGCTTGCCACTGGCCGCTGCTTCTACCTGCAGCTGTGTCCCCCTCTGGATGCACGGGAAGACCTCTTCGCCGAGTGGGAACAGCTGATTTACCTCCTGCGACCACCAGTGGACAGTGAAAGCAACACCTATGCCGTTCCCGTCTGGGACATGCCCTGCATGCCTGTGTTCGAGGAGGAGCAGGACGGGAGGAGCCCGGCCGTGGAGGATTTCCAAGGAAAGGGGCATCAGGACCAGGTGAACGTCAGCAGCCTGCACACGTGCCCTGAGGTGGCCGGGGCCACGCCTGCAGCTTTTGCTGGGGGGCACGGAATCCAACTGGACTCCCACAAGCCCGATACCATGCCCGATGTGGCCACTGCGAAAGCAAAACCTACTACAGGGCTCGACAAAGCGTCAGCATCGCAGTCAACGACAAAGGTGGAGACAGCAGGGGTGCAGGAGGCACCGCAGCGGGTGCTTTGAGCACGGCAGTGATCAAGTCTCCTGCCGCTGAAGAGTGGAGCACGGCCATAGCAGCCACAGCCAGCGACGGGCCCGGAGGAAGCAAAACCAACAGAGCCACTGGGGACACTGCCACAACATCCCTGAGGAGCGGGAAAACGGCCTTGGCAGGTGCTGAGAACAATTCAGAGTATGCTTCCAGCACGTCCACCAGCCTCTCCCCAGGGGCCGGCATGACTGTGGTCGGAGCAGAACCTACCAGCAAGACTGTCAAAGCAAGAGCCGACAAGGACGATGAGGGGACCCTCGTCTCAAGCTTGCCACAGGAAGGCAAAGTGAGCGAATAGGATGGCAGCTCACAGAGAGTGTCCCAGGCCCGCAAGGGAAGAAGGGAGAGGAGGGAGCACTGGGGAGAGGACAGAGCTCTGACGAGCCCCAAGCTCTGCAGTTCCGTGGAAAGCCACCACAAGGCAGCGGGGAGCAAGACAATCCCCAAAGCAGCTGGCCCGTGCTCAGGCGGCCGCAGAGCCACTAGAGAGGACCAAAAGGCCAAAGGCCACGGCAGCCCGGGGGGCAGCGAGCAGGGCGCTGCTCCCAAAGGCATCAGCCGTGCTCCTATCACCAGTGAGTCCAAGACCTCGCACAAATCGGGCAGGAGCTTATCTCCAGCGCGTTCAGGTCCCACCACCAACATACTCAGCAGGATCAGCTCTTTCTTCAGGAATGTGAGAGCCAGACTTACAAAAACGACAGTGGCCTCATCACGAAATAAACATGGGAGCATCCTGGCGGAGCCAGTGGAAGGGACCCGAGTGGAGGCCATGACAGAGACAGCAGAGAGTGGCCAGGGCCTGGAAATCACCGGTGTGACATCTGAGACCATGGAGCCAGTGACCGTTGAAGCCCATCAATAGGACCTAGAGCTGGGAGCTGCAAAGGGGAACAGGGCTCTGGGAAAAACCCCTGGAGAGCCCATTTCAGCTTCCTTACTGCAATTTAAATAAAAAAAACATACAGTCTGAGAACGCATGCAGTGTTTTGTCTGAATTTCTAGGTCCCGAAGCCCAGCCGTAGCCTCACAGTGGATTCTGTGATGTCAGCTGTGCCACAGTCTGAGACCCAGTGTCCAGGCAAGGGCAGCCCCGCCTCACACGCATGCTCAGCGCCAACAGCACTGCTCCATCTGGCTTCCACTTCTTTCTGGCTTTGCCCCCCAGGGCCATGGCTCAAAGTCAGACTATGGTCTGGGAAGCTCTCCTTCACTATCCCGCTATTCTTTGTTTTTTTTTTTTTTTTTTTTTTTTTTTTTGCGGTACGCGGGCCACTCACTGTTGTGGCCTCTCCCGTCACGGAGCACAGGCTCCGGACACGCAGGCCCAGCGGCCATGGCTCACGGGCCCAGCCGCTCCGCGGCCTGTGGGATCTTCCAGGACCGGGGCACGAACTCATGTTCCCTGCATCCTCAGGTGGACTCTCAATGACTGCGCCACCAGGGAATACCCACCCCTATTCTTTTAATAAACGCTTATTCCCCCTGAAGGTCTGTAAACAGAGCCAGAACAGGACTCATGTCCCCTCGGGCTATTCAGTGGACAGAAATAAGGGCGGCAGTATTAGCTAGCAATCAGAACAGCAAGCACTCTCATCTAGACTTAGCCGTTCCCTGCCCAGGTATATACCCTGGAGAAACACACATGGTCTAAGAAACAACTCTGAGAATGTTTAGAGCAAAAATAACTTAACAGCACAACACGGGCAACAGCCCAAATTTCCATCAGCAGAATTCATACAGCAGGATAGGATGAGATTGGCATATTCAATAGTGAAAAATAAATGAGCTACACACATTAGCATAGATCAACTTCTCATGGTTTTTAAAAACATCAAAAGAATGGGATACAGTTCCACTCATGGAACCATTCTGAAACAAGCTCAAACAACGGATTGCATAGGGTCCATGTTTAAAAAAACGGTAGCTAAACCTGAGGGAAGAGTAAACACAAAATTGAGGACAGTTTACTCTAGGGTGGAAAGGCTAGCTCAAGGAGGTTGACACAAGGCTGTTAGTGCTGCTGGGAATTGTTCTGTCTCGGAAGCAAGATGGTAGGTACACAGGTGTTGTAGTTTTCACATTTTACTAACTCTGAAATCAGGATGGTCCTACAATCACCGTGGCAGTTGTGATGAAGTTATTGGCCAATGCCTTTCTCTTTTAATCACTTGTATTTATGCACAAAAATGATGTCAGAAAGGCTTGGCATCTTTAAAGGACATTTATTTAAGGTAAAGTACAAGAACACTTGTTTGGTTATTAGGAAAAGAAGGAACGATATGCCCATTTTACAGATGAGAACACTGAGGCTCAGAGAAGGTAACCTGCTGCAGTCGCACAATGGGATCTTTGCAGAACAGTGATCCACCAGCCCACTTCTCTATGCAAAGCCCTGTCGTATGCGAAGGAAGCAAGCAAACAAGCCTGAGCTAGGACCAGCACAAGAACCCGTGGCACCACCATCCTTACCATCATGTTCCAACACTACAGAGATGAGCATCAATTTTACTAGATTGAGGGGAGGGAGGGGTGGGGGCCGGGAGCCGGTTTTCGAACTTCAGTGAGCTCACAGCTCTTAGCTGGCCTTATCTCGAGAGCATCCAGTCCACCCTTGAGCTGTGTCTGGCTCCCAGGCTTCTACCTCTAGCCTCTGGCATGACCCGGGCTGCGGCCAGAAACAGGCTCCCACCTGGAATTCCAGCGTTCACTCCTGGAACGTCCAGCATCCTGTCCTCCTCCAGCCACTAATTCAACTTTTGAATGCCCTGCTCACAAGGGTTTCTCCACACCAAATCTGCAGGAACTTTTTTCTTCTGGGGCTCCAAAACCAAATCCTTAAACCTCACATGAGGGAGAGTATTTGTTAGGTCAGAGCATCCTTGTTGATTGGACCTCCAGTTTGTGACTTCCACAGACCTCATCACGGGAGGCTGGGGAGAGGTCTCTTCTGTTGGTGGACGGAATGGTGGGCACTTGGTGGGGAGCACTGATGAGAAAGGGAGCCAGCCCAAGACCTACACATATGCACTGTTTCCCCTGGCCAAACAAGGTTCCTGACCCCAGAATTAACCCAGAGTTTCCCAGAAGACTAGGAGCTGCAGGGAGCCGCAATTAATGCTTTACTCTCCACCAGCTTTTCCTTGGACCCAAGGAGGAGAAATTACAAAAAGATCACATCACACTCCTTTGATCTGATGATTTCCGCACAGGCAAGTGCAGGGAAACACTAGTCTGAAGGAAGAAAATGCATTAAAAACACGTGCACAGGGACTTCCCTGGTGGCGCAGTGGTTAAGGATCCGCCTGCCGACGCAGGGGACCCAGGTTCGAGCCCTGGTCCAGGAAGATCCCACATGCCACGGAGCAACTAAGCCCGTGCGCCACAACTACTGAGCCTGTGCTCTAGAGCCCGCGAGCCACAACTACCGAAGCCCGCACGCCTAGAGCCCGTGCTCCCCAACAAGAGAAGCCAACAATAAATAATAAAATAAATTTACGGGAAAAACAACACGTGCATAGCCCTTAGCTGTTTATAAAGTTCTTGAATGTGTGTGCCCCCTTCCGATTCTCACGTCTTTCCACTTTGCGGATAAGCAAGCGGAAGTTCAGAGCATTTGAAGGACTTGCTCAAGGTGGCAGGTGATGGTGCAGAGAGGGAGCTACCTCGGTGCAACAACTTTCAGACAGTGTGCCACCCCGGTCCCGCACAGAGGTACACAGATGGTGGAGGAGACAGGACAGCACGAGTCATGATCACAACTCTGAGTGACAAATACAATGAGAGACGTGTGTTTGGGGACTGGATCTATTCAGAGGAGGGGGTCTGGGGCATGGGAAGGAGTTCTGGGTTAGGGAAGGCTTCACAGGGGAACTGGCACTCACCATCGTCCACGTTTACTGAGATTTTATGAAAGGACAGAGTAAGGACCGCCACTGCCAACTCTGCCCTATTCGATACAATTAAACCATGAGCTTAAATGGTTCAAATTGATCCCATCGTCTTACATTGCTATAGATTTCATCCAGTAGCTGAATTTGGGGGAGGAAAAGAAAAAGGACCCACACAAAACTTTCCCACTTGAAGACATTTTTATTTTGGTAACGCACCTGAGTCCCTGGCAGGATGGGCCTGTCCTCCGTGGGGGCAATGGGATGTTTGGGAGAGGATGGGGGCCCTGCCCTGAGGGGGCAGCTGAGGGATGAGGCAAAGGGCTCTGTGACAGTGATAGGTCACAAAGGGCTTTTTGACACTGATAGGTCACAAAGGGCATCAGAGGATAAATAGGCTGTGCCAGGGGGTTAGGCTGACAAAGTGGTTACTTCTCTCACTAGGACGGAAGTTCACCACAGCCTCTTGGGGAGATAAAAACCCAGAAGCAGAAGTGAGGTGAGGCGGAGGGGGAGCCTACCGTACCTCTCGACACACTTGAAGAGATTCAGCCTGGGCTCCAGGTGCCCTACAGCGTCCCAACTGTGATCATCTGTGCCCCTACACACACCCCTGCCTCTGGGAGACCCGGAGGCAAACGTGGGGGCCTGTGGGGCGGGCTTGGAAGACCTGCCACAGGGCCGCGTGTGTGACGCAGGAGCATCGCAGCTCGCTCTTCTGCCAGTTAGGCCGAGGGAGGGAAGAGCCGGGGAGCCGCCTTAACCGCGCTGCCTGTCGTGATCAAAGACAGCCATGAGTGGGGACTCTCTGCTCCCGTATCACACGGCCCGGAGCAGCACCTGGGTGGACCTGTTCAACACCACCATGGGGAAGCTGCAGCAGCAACTGCACAAGGGCGAATACGACCATTTCAAGTACGCGCCAATATTCGAGAGCGACTTCAACCAGGCCCCGAAGAGGGGAAAAGCGATTCACGTGCACAACTTGGGCGGCCTGGTGACCATGGGCATCACATCCACCAGCCCCGTCCTCCCGCTCCCAGACATCATGCTGCTGGCCCAACGGGCCACCGGCTGTGAAAAGCACGCCGAGCGCAGCCAGGCCACCAAGGGCAAGAGCCACAAGGCTGCAAAGACCTTAGAGCTCACCAGGCTCCTTCCCTTGGAGTTCGTGAGGATCTCCACTCACAATCGTGAGAAACAACAGCTGCGCGTGAAGCTTGCCACTGGTCGCTGCTTCTACCTGCAGCTGTGTCCCCCTCTGGACGCGCGGGAAGACCTCTTCGCCGAGTGGGAACAGCTGATTTACCTCCTGCGACCACCAGTGGACAGTGAAAGCAACACCTATGCCGTTCCCGTCTGGGACATGCCCTGCATGCCTGTGTTCGAGGAGGAGCAGGACGGGAGGAGCCCGGCCGTGGAGGATTTCCAAGGAAAGGGGCATCAGGACCAGGTGAACGTCAGCAGCCTGCACACGTGCCCTGAGGTGGCCGGGGCCACGCCTGCAGCTTTTGCTGGGGGGCACGGAATCCAACTGGACTCCCACAAGCCCGATACCATGCCCGATGTGGCCACTGCGAAAGCAAAACCTACTACAGGGCTCGACAAAGCGTCAGCATCGCAGTCAACGATTAAGGTGGAGACAGCAGGGGTGGCAGGAGGCACCGCAGCGGGTGCTTTGAGCACGGCAGTGATCAAGTCTCCTGCCGCTGAAGAGCGGAGCACGGCCATAGCAGCCACAGCCAGCGACGGGCCCGGAGGAAGCAAAACCAACAGAGCCACTGGGGACACTGCCACAACATCCCTGAGGAGCGGGAAAAAGGCCTTGGCAGGTCCTGAGAACAATTCAGAGTATGCTTCCAGCACGTCCACCAGCCTCTCCCCAGGGGCCGGCATGACTGTGGTCGGAGCAGAACCTACCAGCAAGACTGTCAAAGCAAGAGCCGACAAGGACGATGAGGGGACCCTCGTCTCAAGCTTGCCACAGGAAGGCAAAGTGAGCGAACAGGATGGCAGCTCACAGAGAGTGTCCCAGGCCCGCAAGGGAAGAAGGGAGAGGAGGGAGCACTGGGGAGAGGACAGAGCTCTGACGAGCCCCAAGCTCTGCAGTTCCGTGGAAAGCCACCACAAGGCAGCGGGGAGCAAGACAATCCCCAAAGCAGCTGGCCCGTGCTCAGGCGGCCGCAGAGCCACTAGAGAGGACCAAAAGGCCAAAGGCCACGGCAGCCCAGGGGGCAGCGAGCAGGGTGCTGCTCCCAAAGGCATCAGCCGTGCTCCTATCACCAGTGAGTCCAAGACCTCGCACAAATCGGGCAGGAGCTTATCTCCAGCGCGTTCAGGTCCCACCACCAACATACTCAGCAGGATCAGCTCTTTCTTCAGGAATGTGAGAGCCAGACATACAAAAAAGACAGCGGCCTCATCACGAAATAAACATGGGAGCATCCTGGCAGAGCCAGTGGAAGGGACCCGAGCAGATGCCATGACAGAGACAGCAGAGAGTGGCAAGGGCCTGGAAATCACCGGTGTGACATCTGAGACCATGGAGCCAGTGACCGTTGAAGCCCATCAATAGGACCTAGAGCTGGGAGCTGCAAAGGGGACCAGGGCTCTGGGAAATACCCCTGGAGAGCCCATTTCAGCTTCCTTACTGCAATTTAAATAAAAAAAACATACAGTCTGAGAACGCATGCAGTGTTTTGTCTGAATTTCTAGGTCCCGAAGCCCAGCCGTAGCCTCACAGTGGATTCTGTGATGTCAGCTGTGCCACAGTCTGAGACCCAGTGTCCAGGCAAGGGCAGCCCCGCCTCACACGCATGCTCAGCGCCAACAGCACTGCTCCATCTGGCTTCCACTCCTTTCTGGCTTTGCCCCCCAGGGCCATGGCTCAAAGTCAGACTATGGTCTGGGAAGCTCTCCTTCACTATCCCGCTATTCTTTTTTTTTTTTTTTTTTTTTTTTGCGGTACGCGGGCCACTCACTGTTGTGGCCTCTCCCGTCACGGAGCACAGGCTCCGGACACGCAGGCACAGCGGACATGGCTCACGGGCCCAGCCGCTCCGCGGCCTGTGGGATCTTCCAGGACCGGGGCACGAACTCATGTTCCCTGCATCCTCAGGTGGACTCTCAATGACTGCGCCACCAGGGAATGCCCACCCCTATTCTTTTAATAAACGCTTATTCCCCCTGAAAGTCTGTAAACAGAGCCAGAACAGGACTCATGTCCCCTCGGGCTATTCAGTGGACAGAAATAAGGGCGGCAGTATTAGCTAGCAATCAGAACAGCAAGCACTCTCATCTAGACTTAGCCGTTCCCTGCCCAGGTATATACCCTGGAGAAACACACATGGTCTAAGAAACAACTCTGAGAATGTTTAGAGCAAAAATAACTTAACAGCACAACACGGGCAACAGCCCAAATTTCCATCAGCAGAATTCATACAGCAGGATAGGATGAGATTGGCATATTCAATAGTGAAAAATAAATGAGCTACACACATTAGCATAGATCAACTTCTCATGGTTTTTAAAAACATCAAAAGAATGGGATACAGTTCCACTCATGGAACCATTCTGAAACAAGCTCAAACAACGGATTGCATAAGGTCCATGTTTAAAAAAACGGTAGCTAAACCTGAGGGAAGAGTAAACACAAAATTGAGGACAGTTTACTCTAGGGTGGAAAGGCTAGCTCAAGGAGGTTGACACAAGGCTGTTAGTGCTGCTGGGAATTGTTCTGTCTCTGAAGCAAGATGGTAGGTACACAGGTGTTGTAGTTTTCACATTTTACTAACTCTGAAATCAGGATGGTCCTACAATCACCGTGGCAGTTGTGATGAAGTTATTGGCCAATGCCTTTCTCTTTTAATCACTTGTATTTATGCACAAAAATGATGTCAGAAAGGCTTGGCATCTTTAAAGGACATTTATTTAAGGTAAAGTACAAGAACACTTGTTTGGTTATTAGGAAAAGAAGGAACGATATGCCCATTTTACAGATGAGAACACTGAGGCTCAGAGAAGGTAACCTGCTGCAGTCGCACAATGGGATCTTTGCAGAACAGTGATCCACCAGCCCACTTCTCTATGCAAAGCCCTGTCTGTAGTATGCGAAGGAAGCAAGCAAACAAGCCTGAGCTAGGACCAGCACAAGAACCCGCGGCACCACCATCCTTACCATCATGTTCCAACACTACAGAGATGAGCATCAATTTTACTAGATTGAGGGGAGGGAGGGGTGGGGGCCGGGAGCCGGTTTTCGAACTTCAGTGAGCTCACAGCTCTTAGCTGGCCTTATCTCGAGAGCATCCAG
The DNA here is from genome assembly GCF_964341445.2 of Mesoplodon mirus. NCBI lineage: Eukaryota > Metazoa > Chordata > Mammalia > Artiodactyla > Ziphiidae > Mesoplodon > Mesoplodon mirus. Next base: position 242,663 of record NW_028295808.1, on the reverse strand, counting down.
TCCACCCTTGAGCTGTGTCTGGCTCCCAGGCTTCTACCTCTAGCCTCTGGCATGACCAGGGCTGCGGCCAGAAACAGGCTCCCACCTGGAATTCCAGCGTTCACTCCTGGAACGTCCAGCATCCAGTCCTCCTCCAGCCACTAATTCAACTTTTGAATGCCCTGCTCACAAGGGTTTCTCCACACCAAATCTGCAGGAACTTTTTTCTTCTGGGGCTCCAAAACCAAATCCTTAAACCTCACATGAGGGAGAGTATTTGTTAGGTCAGAGCATCCTTGTTGATTGGACCTCCAGTTTGTGACTTCCACAGACCTCATCACGGGAGGCTGGGGAGAGGTCTCTTCTGTTGGTGGACGGAATGGTGGGCACTTGGTGAGGAGCACTGATGAGAAAGGGAGCCAGCCCAAGACCTACACATATGCACTGTTTCCCCTGGCCAAACAAGGTTCCTGACCCCAGAATTAACCCAGAGTTTCCCAGAAGACTAGGAGCTGCAGGGAGCCGCAATTAATGCTTTACTCTCCACCAGCTTTTCCTTGGACCCAAGGAGGAGAAATTACAAAAAGATCACATCATACTCCTTTGATCTGATGATTTCCACACAGGCAAGTGCAGGGAAACACTAGTCTGAAGGAAGAAAATGCATTAAAAACACGTGCACAGGGACTTCCCTGGTGGCGCAGTGGTTAAGGATCCGCCTGCCGACGCAGGGGACCCAGGTTCGAGCCCTGGTCCAGGAAGATCCCACATGCCACGGAGCAACTAAGCCCGTGCGCCACAACTACTGAGCCTGTGCTCTAGAGCCCGCGAGCCACAACTACCGAAGCCCGCACGCCTAGAGCCCGTGCTCCCCAACAAGAGAAGCCAAAAATAAATAATAAAATAAATTTACGGGAAAAACAACACGTGCATAGCCCTTAGCTGTTTATAAAGTTCTTGATTGTGTGTGCCCCCTTCCGATTCTCACGTCTTTCCACTTTGCGGATAAGCAAGCGGAAGTTCAGAGCATTTGAAGGATTTGCTCAAGGTGGCAGGTGATGGTGCAGAGAGGGAGCTACCTCGGTGCAACCACTTTCAGACAGTGTGCCACCCTGGTCCCGCACAGAGGTACACAGATGGTGGAGGAGACAGGACAGCACGAGTCATGATCACAACTCTGAGTGACAAATACAATGAGAGACGTGTGTTTGGGGACTGGATCTATTCAGAGGAGGGGGTCTGGGGCATGGGAAGGAGTTCTGGGTTAGGGAAGGCTTCACAGGGGAACTGGCACTCACCATCGTCCACGTTTACTGAGATTTTATGAAAGGACAGAGTAAGGACCGCCACTGCCAACTCTGCCCTATTCGATACAATTAAACCATGAGCTTAAATGGTTCAAATTGATCCCATCGTCTTACATTGCTATAGATTTCATCCAGTAGCTGAATTTGGGGGAGGAAAAGAAAAAGGACCCACACAAAACTTTCCCACTTGAAGACATTTTTATTTTGGTAACGCACCTGAGTCCCTGGCACGATGGGCCTGTGCTCCGCGGGGGCAATGGGGTGTTTGGGAGAGGATGGGGGCCCTGCCCTGAGGGGGCAGCTGGGGGATGAGGCAAAGTGCTCTGTGACAGTGATACGTCACAAAGGGCTTTGTGACACTGATAGGTCACAAAGGGCATCAGAGGATAAATAGGCTGTGCCAGGGGGTTAGGCTGACAAAGTGGTTACTTCTCTCACTAGGACGGAAGTTCACCACAGCCTCTTGGGGAGATAAAAACCCAGAAGCAGAAGTGAGGTGAGGCGGAGGGGGAGCCTACAGTACCTCCCGACACACTTGAAGAGATTCAGCCTGGGCTCCAGGCGCCCTACAGCGTCCCAACTGTGATCATCTGTGCCCCTACACACACCCCTGCCTCTGGGAGACCCGGAGGCAAACGTGGGGGCCTGTGGGGCGGGCTTGGAAGACCTGCCACAGGGCCGCGTGTGTGACGCAGGAGCATCGCAGCTCGCTCTTCTGCCAGTGAGGCCGAGGGAGGGAAGAGCCAGGGAGCCGCCTTTACCGCGCTGCCTGTCGTGATCAAAGACAGCCATGAGTGGGGACTCTCTGCTCCCGTATCACACGGCCCGGAGCAGCACCTGGGTGGACCTGTTCAACACCACCACGGGGAAGCTGCAGCAGCAACTGCACAAGGGCGAATACGACCATTTCAAGTACGCGCCAATATTCGAGAGCGACTTCATCCAGGTCACGAAGAGGGGAGAAGCGATTGACGTGCACAACTGGGGCGGCCTGGTGACCATGGGCATCACATCCACCAGCCCCGTCCTCCCGCTCCCAGACATCATGCTGCTGGCCCAACGGGCCACCGGCTGTGAAAAGCACGCCAAGCGCAGCCAGGCCACCAAGGGCAAGCGCCACAAGGCTGCAAAGACCTTAGAGCTCACCAGGCTCCTTCCCTTGGAGTTTGTGAGTATCTCCACTCACAATCGTGAGAAACAACAGCTGCGCGTGAAGCTTGCCACTGGTCGCTGCTTCTACCTGCAGCTGTGTCCCCCTCTGGACGCGCGGGAAGACCTCTTCGCCGAGTGGGAACAGCTGATTTACCTCCTGCGACCACCAGTGGACAGTGAAAGCAACACCTATGCTGTTCCCGTCTGGGACATGCCCTGCATGCCTGTGTTCGAGGAGGAGCAGGACGGGAGGAGCTCGGCCGTGGAGGATTTCCAAGGAAAGGGGCATCAGGACCAGGTGAACGTCAGCAGCCTGCACACGTGCCCTGAGGTGGCCGGGGCCACGCCTGCAGCTTTTGCTGGGGGGCACGGAATCCAACTGGACTCCCACAAGCCCGATACCATGCCCGATGTGGCCACTGCGAAAGCAAAACCTACTACAGGGCTCGACAAAGCGTCAGCATCGCAGTCAACGATTAAGGTGGAGACAGCAGGGGTGGCAGGAGGCACCGCAGCGGGTGCTTTGAGCACGGCAGTGATCAAGTCTCCTGCCGCTGAAGAGCGGAGCACGGCCATAGCAGCCACAGCCAGCGACGGGCCCGGAGGAAGCAAAACCAACAGAGCCACTGGGGACACTGCCACAACATCCCTGAGGAGCGGGAAAAAGGCCTTGGCAGGTCCTGAGAACAATTCAGAGTATGCTTCCAGCACGTCCACCAGCCTCTCCCCAGGGGCCGGCATGACTGTGGTCGGAGCAGAACCTACCAGCAAGACTGTCAAAGCAAGAGCCGACAAGGACGATGAGGGGACCCTCGTCTCAAGCTTGCCACAGGAAGGCAAAGTGAGCGAACAGGATGGCAGCTCACAGAGAGTGTCCCAGGCCCGCAAGGGAAGAAGGGAGAGGAGGGAGCACTGGGGAGAGGACAGAGCTCTGACGAGCCCCAAGCTCTGCAGTTCCGTGGAAAGCCACCACAAGGCAGCGGGGAGCAAGACAATCCCCAAAGCAGCTGGCCCGTGCTCAGGCGGCCGCAGAGCCACTAGAGAGGACCAAAAGGCCAAAGGCCACGGCAGCCCGGGGGGCAGCGAGCAGGGCGCTGCTCCCAAAGGCATCAGCCGTGCTCCTATCACCAGTGAGTCCAAGACCTCGCACAAATCGGGCAGGAGCTTATCTCCAGCGCGTTCAGGTCCCACCACCAACATACTCAGCAGGATCAGCTCTTTCTTCAGGAATGTGAGAGCCAGACATACAAAAAAGACAGCGGCCTCATCACGAAATAAACATGGGAGCATCCTGGCAGAGCCAGTGGAAGGGACCCGAGTAGAGGCCATGACAGAGACAGCAGAGAGTGGCAAGGGCCTGGAAATCACCGGTGTGACATCTGAGACCATGGAGCCAGTGACCGTTGAAGCCCATCAATAGGACCTAGAGCTGGGAGCTGCAAAGGGGACCAGGGCTCTGGGAAATACCCCTGGAGAGCCCATTTCAGCTTCCTTACTGCAATTTAAATAAAAAAAACATACAGTCTGAGAACGCATGCAGTGTTTTGTCTGAATTTCTAGGTCCCGAAGCCCAGCCGTAGCCTCACAGTGGATTCTGTGATGTCAGCTGTGCCACAGTCTGAGACCCAGTGTCCAGGCAAGGGCAGCCCCACCTCACACGCATGCTCAGCGCCAACAGCACTGCTCCATCTGGCTTCCACTCCTTTCTGGCTTTGCCCCCCAGGGCCATGGCTCAAAGTCAGACTATGGTCTGGGAAGCTCTCCTTCACTATCCCGCTATTCTTTTTTTTTTTTTTTTTTTTTTTTTGCGGTACGCGGGCCACTCACTGTTGTGGCCTCTCCCGTCACGGAGCACAGGCTCCGGACACGCAGGCCCAGCGGCCATGGCTCACGGGCCCAGCCGCTCCGTGGCCTGTGGGATCTTCCAGGACCGGGGCACGAACTCATGTTCCCTGCATCCTCAGGTGGACTCTCAATGACTGCGCCACCAGGGAATGCCCACCCCTATTCTTTTAATAAACGCTTATTCCCCCTGAAGGTCTGTAAACAGAGCCAGAACAGGACTCATGTCCCCTCGGGCTATTCAGTGGACAGAAATAAGGGCGGCAGTATTAGCTAGCAAACAGAACAGCAAGCACTCTCAACTAGACTTAGCCGTTCCCTGCCCAGGTATATACACTGGAGAAACACACATGGTCTAAGAAACAACTCTGAGAATGTTTAGAGCAAAAATAACTTAACAGCACAACACGGGCAACAGCCCAAATTTCCATCAGCAGAATTCATACAGCAGGATAGGATGAGATTGGCATATTCAATAGTGAAAAATAAATGAGCTACACACATTAGCATAGATCAACTTCTCATGGTTTTTAAAAACATCAAAAGAATGGGATACAGTTCCACTCATGGAACCATTCTGAAACAAGCTCAAACAACGGATTGCATAGGGTCCATGTTTAAAAAAACGGTAGCTAAACCTGAGGGAAGAGTAAACACAAAATTGAGGACAGTTTACTCTAGGGTGGAAAGGCTAGCTCAAGGAGGTTGACACAAGGCTGTTAGTGCTGCTGGGAATTGTTCTGTCTCTGAAGCAAGATGGTAGGTACACAGGTGTTGTAGTTTTCACATTTTACTAACTCTGAAATCAGGATGGTCCTACAATCACCGTGGCAGTTGTGATGAAGTTATTGGCCAATGCCTTTCTCTTTTAATCACTTGTATTTATGCACAAAAATGATGTCAGAAAGGCTTGGCATCTTTAAAGGACATTTATTTAAGGTAAAGTACAAGAACACTTGTTTGGTTATTAGGAAAAGAAGGAACGATATGCCCATTTTACAGATGAGAACACTGAGGCTCAGAGAAGGTAACCTGCTGCAGTCGCACAATGGGATCTTTGCAGAACAGTGATCCACCAGCCCACTTCTCTATGCAAAGCCCTGTCTGTAGTATGCGAAGGAAGCAAGCAAACAAGCCTGAGCTAGGACCAGCACAAGAACCCGCGGCACCACCATCCTTACCATCATGTTCCAACACTACAGAGATGAGCATCAATTTTACTAGATTGAGGGGAGGGAGGGGTGGGGGCCGAGAGCCGGTTTTCGAACTTCAGTGAGCTCACAGCTCTTAGCTGGCCTTATCTCGAGAGCATCCAGTCCACCCTTGAGCTGTGTCTGGCTCCCAGGCTTCTACCTCTAGCCTCTGGCATGACCCGGGCTGCGGCCAGAAACAGGCTCCCACCTGGAATTCCAGCGTTCACTCCTGGAACGTCCAGCATCCAGTCCTCCTCCAGCCACTAATTCAACTTTTGAATGCCCTGCTCACAAGGGTTTCTCCACACCAAATCTGCAGGAACTTTTTTCTTCTGGGGCTCCAAAACCAAATCCTTAAACCTCACATGAGGGAGAGTATTTGTTAGGTCAGAGCATCCTTGTTGATTGGACCTCCAGTTTGTGACTTCCACAGACCTCATCACGGGAGGCTGGGGAGAGGTCTCTTCTGTTGGTGGACGGAATGGTGGGCACTTGGTGGGGAGCACTGATGAGAAAGGGAGCCAGCCCAAGACCTACACATATGCACTGTTTCCCCTGGCCAAACAAGGTTCCTGACCCCAGAATTAACCCAGAGTTTCCCAGAAGACTAGGAGCTGCAGGGAGCCGCAATTAATGCTTTACTCTCCACCAGCTTTTCCTTGGACCCAAGGAGGAGAAATTACAAAAAGATCACATCACACTCCTTTGATCTGATGATTTCCACACAGGCAAGTGCAGGGAAACACTAGTCTGAAGGAAGAAAATGCATTAAAAACACGTGCACAGGGACTTCCCTGGTGGCGCAGTGGTTAAGGATCCGCCTGCCGACGCAGGGGACCCAGGTTCGAGCCCTGGTCCAGGAAGATCCCACATGCCACGGAGCAACTAAGCCCGTGCGCCACAACTACTGAGCCTGTGCTCTAGAGCCCGCGAGCCACAACTACCGAAGCCTGCACGCCTAGAGCCCGTGCTCCCCAACAAGAGAAGCCAAAAATAAATAATAAAATAAATTTACGGGAAAAACAACACGTGCATAGCCCTTAGCTGTTTATAAAGTTCTTGATTGTGTGTGCCCCCTTCCGATTCTCACGTCTTTCCACTTTGCGGATAAGCAAGCGGAAGTTCAGAGCATTTGAAGGATTTGCTCAAGGTGGCAGGTGATGGTGCAGAGAGGGAGCTACCTCGGTGCAACCACTTTCAGACAGTGTGCCACCCTGGTCCCGCACAGAGGTACACAGATGGTGGAGGAGACAGGACAGCACGAGTCATGATCACAACTCTGAGTGACAAATACAATGAGAGACGTGTGTTTGGGGACTGGATCTATTCAGAGGAGGGGGTCTGGGGCATGGGAAGGAGTTCTGGGTTAGGGAAGGCTTCACAGGGGAACTGGCACTCACCATCGTCCACGTTTACTGAGATTTTATGAAAGGACAGAGTAAGGACCGCCACTGCCAACTCTGCCCTATTCGATACAATTAAACCATGAGCTTAAATGGTTCAAATTGATCCCATCGTCTTACATTGCTATAGATTTCATCCAGTAGCTGAATTTGGGGGAGGAAAAGAAAAAGGACCCACACAAAACTTTCCCACTTGAAGACATTTTTATTTTGGAAACGCACCTGAGTCCCTGGCACGATGGGCCTGTCCTCCGCGGGGGCAATGGGATGTTTGGGAGAGGATGGGGGCCCTGCCCTGAGGGGGCAGCTGGGGGATGAGGCAAAGTGCTCTGTGACAGTGATAGGTCACAAAGGGCTTTGTGACACTGATAGGTCACAAAGGGCATCAGAGGATAAATAGGCTGTGCCAGGGGGTTAGGCTGACAAAGTGGTTACTTCTCTCACTAGGACGGAAGTTCACCACAGCCTCTTGGGGAGATAAAAACCCAGAAGCAGAAGTGAGGTGAGGCGGAGGGGGAGCCTACAGTACCTCCCAACACACTTGAAGAGATTCAGCCTGGGCTCCAGGCGCCCTACAGCGTCCCAACTGTGATCATCTGTGCCCCTACACACACCCCTGCCTCTGGGAGACCCGGAGGCAAACGTGGGGGCCTGTGGGGCGGGCTTGGAAGACCTGCCACAGGGCCGCGTGTGTGACGCAGGAGCATCGCAGCTCGCTCTTCTGCCAGTGAGGCCGAGGGAGGGAAGAGCCAGGGAGCCGCCTTTACCGCGCTGCCTGTCGTGATCAAAGACAGCCATGAGTGGGGACTCTCTGCTCCCGTATCACACGGCCCGGAGCAGCACCTGGGTGGACCTGTTCAACACCACCACGGGGAAGCTGCAGCAGCAACTGCACAAGGGCGAATACGACCATTTCAAGTACGCGCCAATATTCGAGAGCGACTTCATCCAGGTCACGAAGAGGGGAGAAGCGATTGACGTGCACAACTGGGGCGGCCTGGTGACCATGGGCATCACATCCACCAGCCCCGTCCTCCCGCTCCCAGACATCATGCTGCTGGCCCAACGGGCCACCGGCTGTGAAAAGCACGCCAAGCGCAGCCAGGCCACCAAGGGCAAGCGCCACAAGGCTGCAAAGACCTTAGAGCTCACCAGGCTCCTTCCCTTGGAGTTTGTGAGTATCTCCACTCACAATCGTGAGAAACAACAGCTGCGCGTGAAGCTTGCCACTGGTCGCTGCTTCTACCTGCAGCTGTGTCCCCCTCTGGACGCGCGGGAAGACCTCTTCGCCGAGTGGGAACAGCTGATTTACCTCCTGCGACCACCAGTGGACAGTGAAAGCAACACCTATGCTGTTCCCGTCTGGGACATGCCCTGCATGCCTGTGTTCGAGGAGGAGCAGGACGGGAGGAGCCCGGCCGTGGAGGATTTCCAAGGAAAGGGGCATCAGGACCAGGTGAACGTCAGCAGCCTGCACACGTGCCCTGAGGTGGCCGGGGCCACGCCTGCAGCTTTTGCTGGGGGGCACGGAATCCAACTGGACTCCCACAAGCCCGATACCATGCCCGATGTGGCCACTGCGAAAGCAAAACCTACTACAGGGCTCGACAAAGCGTCAGCATCGCAGTCAACGATTAAGGTGGAGACAGCAGGGGTGGCAGGAGGCACCGCAGCGGGTGCTTTGAGCACGGCAGTGATCAAGTCTCCTGCCGCTGAAGAGCGGAGCACGGCCATAGCAGCCACAGCCAGCGACGGGCCCGGAGGAAGCAAAACCAACAGAGCCACTGGGGACACTGCCACAACATCCCTGAGGAGCGGGAAAAAGGCCTTGGCAGGTCCTGAGAACAATTCAGAGTATGCTTCCAGCACGTCCACCAGCCTCTCCCCAGGGGCCGGCATGACTGTGGTCGGAGCAGAACCTACCAGCAAGACTGTCAAAGCAAGAGCCGACAAGGACGATGAGGGGACCCTCGTCTCAAGCTTGCCACAGGAAGGCAAAGTGAGCGAACAGGATGGCAGCTCACAGAGAGTGTCCCAGGCCCGCAAGGGAAGAAGGGAGAGGAGGGAGCACTGGGGAGAGGACAGAGCTCTGACGAGCCCCAAGCTCTGCAGTTCCGTGGAAAGCCACCACAAGGCAGCGGGGAGCAAGACAATCCCCAAAGCAGCTGGCCCGTGCTCAGGCGGCCGCAGAGCCACTAGAGAGGACCAAAAGGCCAAAGGCCACGGCAGCCCGGGGGGCAGCGAGCAGGGCGCTGCTCCCAAAGGCATCAGCCGTGCTCCTATCACCAGTGAGTCCAAGACCTCGCACAAATCGGGCAGGAGCTTATCTCCAGCGCGTTCAGGTCCCACCACCAACATACTCAGCAGGATCAGCTCTTTCTTCAGGAATGTGAGAGCCAGACATACAAAAAAGACAGCGGCCTCATCACGAAATAAACATGGGAGCATCCTGGCAGAGCCAGTGGAAGGGACCCGAGTAGGGGCCATGACAGAGACAGCAGAGAGTGGCAAGGGCCTGGAAATCACCGGTGTGACATCTGAGACCATGGAGCCAGTGACCGTTGAAGCCCATCAATAGGACCTAGAGCTGGGAGCTGCAAAGGGGACCAGGGCTCTGGGAAATACCCCTGGAGAGCCCATTTCAGCTTCCTTACTGCAATTTAAATAAAAAAAACATACAGTCTGAGAACGCATGCAGTGTTTTGTCTGAATTTCTAGGTCCCGAAGCCCAGCCGTAGCCTCACAGTGGATTCTGTGATGTCAGCTGTGCCACAGTCTGAGACCCAGTGTCCAGGCAAGGGCAGCCCCACCTCACACGCATGCTCAGCGCCAACAGCACTGCTCCATCTGGCTTCCACTCCTTTCTGGCTTTGCCCCCCAGGGCCATGGCTCAAAGTCAGACTATGGTCTGGGAAGCTCTCCTTCACTATCCCGCTATTCTTTTTTTTTTTTTTTTTTTTTTTTTGCGGTACGCGGGCCACTCACTGTTGTGGCCTCTCCCGTCACGGAGCACAGGCTCCGGACACGCAGGCCCAGCGGCCATGGCTCACGGGCCCAGCCGCTCCGTGGCCTGTGGGATCTTCCAGGACCGGGGCACGAACTCATGTTCCCTGCATCCTCAGGTGGACTCTCAATGACTGCGCCACCAGGGAATGCCCACCCCTATTCTTTTAATAAACGCTTATTCCCCCTGAAGGTCTGTAAACAGAGCCAGAACAGGACTCATGTCCCCTCGGGCTATTCAGTGGACAGAAATAAGGGCGGCAGTATTAGCTAGCAAACAGAACAGCAAGCACTCTCAACTAGACTTAGCCGTTCCCTGCCCAGGTATATACCCTGGAGAAACACACATGGTCTAAGAAACAACTCTGAGAATGTTTAGAGCAAAAATAACTTAACAGCACAACACGGGCAACAGCCCAAATTTCCATCAGCAGAATTCATACAGCAGGATAGGATGAGATTGGCATATTCAATAGTGAAAAATAAATGAGCTACACACATTAGCATAGATCAACTTCTCATGGTTTTTAAAAACATCAAAAGAATGGGATACAGTTCCACTCATGGAACCATTCTGAAACAAGCTCAAACAACGGATTGCATAGGGTCCATGTTTAAAAAAACGGTAGCTAAACCTGAGGGAAGAGTAAACACAAAATTGAGGACAGTTTACTCTAGGGTGGAAAGGCTAGCTCAAGGAGGTTGACACAAGGCTGTTAGTGCTGCTGGGAATTGTTCTGTCTCTGAAGCAAGATGGTAGGTACACAGGTGTTGTAGTTTTCACATTTTACTAACTCTGAAATCAGGATGGTCCTACAATCACCGTGGCAGTTGTGATGAAGTTATTGGCCAATGCCTTTCTCTTTTAATCACTTGTATTTATGCACAAAAATGATGTCAGAAAGGCTTGGCATCTTTAAAGGACATTTATTTAAGGTAAAGTACAAGAACACTTGTTTGGTTATTAGGAAAAGAAGGAACGATATGCCCATTTTACAGATGAGAACACTGAGGCTCAGAGAAGGTAACCTGCTGCAGTCGCACAATGGGATCTTTGCAGAACAGTGATCCACCAGCCCACTTCTCTATGCAAAGCCCTGTCTGTAGTATGCGAAGGAAGCAAGCAAACAAGCCTGAGCTAGGACCAGCACAAGAACCCGCGGCACCACCATCCTTACCATCATGTTCCAACACTACAGAGATGAGCATCAATTTTACTAGATTGAGGGGAGGGAGGGGTGGGGGCCGGGAGCCGGTTTTCGAACTTCAGTGAGCTCACAGCTCTTAGCTGGCCTTATCTCGAGAGCATCCAGTCCACCCTTGAGCTGTGTCTGGCTCCCAGGCTTCTACCTCTAGCCTCTGGCATGACCCGGGCTGCGGCCAGAAACAGGCTCCCACCTGGAATTCCAGCGTTCACTCCTGGAACGTCCAGCATCCAGTCCTCCTCCAGCCACTAATTCAACTTTTGAATGCCCTGCTCACAAGGGTTTCTCCACACCAAATCTGCAGGAACTTTTTTCTTCTGGGGCTCCAAAACCAAATCCTTAAACCTCACATGAGGGAGAGTATTTGTTAGGTCAGAGCATCCTTGTTGATTGGACCTCCAGTTTGTGACTTCCACAGACCTCATCACGGGAGGCTGGGGAGAGGTCTCTTCTGTTGGTGGACGGAATGGTGGGCACTTGGTGGGGAGCACTGATGAGAAAGGGAGCCAGCCCAAGACCTACACATATGCACTGTTTCCCCTGGCCAAACAAGGTTCCTGACCCCAGAATTAACCCAGAGTTTCCCAGAAGACTAGGAGCTGCAGGGAGCCGCAATTAATGCTTTACTCTCCACCAGCTTTTCCTTGGACCCAAGGAGGAGAAATTACAAAAAGATCACATCACACTCCTTTGATCTGATGATTTCCACACAGGCAAGTGCAGGGAAACACTAGTCTGAAGGAAGAAAATGCATTAAAAACACGTGCACAGGGACTTCCCTGGTGGCGCAGTGGTTAAGGATCCGCCTGCCGACGCAGGGGACCCAGGTTCGAGCCCTGGTCCAGGAAGATCCCACATGCCACGGAGCAACTAAGCCCGTGCGCCACAACTACTGAGCCTGTGCTCTAGAGCCCGCGAGCCACAACTACCGAAGCCCGCACGCCTAGAGCCCGTGCTCCCCAACAAGAGAAGCCAACAATAAATAATAAAATAAATTTACGGGAAAAACAACACGTGCATAGCCCTTAGCTGTTTATAAAGTTCTTGAATGTGTGTGCCCCCTTCCGATTCTCACGTCTTTCCACTTTGCGGATAAGCAAGCGGAAGTTCAGAGCATTTGAAGGACTTGCTCAAGGTGGCAGGTGATGGTGCAGAGAGGGAGCTACCTCGGTGCAACAACTTTCAGACAGTGTGCCACCCCGGTCCCGCACAGAGGTACACAGATGGTGGAGGAGACAGGACAGCACGAGTCATGATCACAACTCTGAGTGACAAATACAATGAGAGACATGTGTTTGGGGACTGGATCTCTTCAGAGGAGGGGGTCTGGGGCATGGGAAGGAGTTCTGGGTTAGGGAAGGCTTCACAGGGGAACTGGCACTCACCATCGTCCACGTTTACTGAGATTTTATGAAAGGACAGAGTAAGGACCGCCACTGCCAACTCTGCCCTATTCGATACAATTAAACCATGAGCTTAAATGGTTCAAATTGATCCCATCGTCTTACATTGCTATAGATTTCATCCAGTAGCTGAATTTGGGGGAGGAAAAGAAAAAGGACCCACACAAAACTTTCCCACTTGAAGACATTTTTATTTTGGTAACGCACCTGAGTCCCTGGCACGATGGGCCTGTCCTCCGCGGGGGCAATGGGGTGTTTGGGAGAGGATGGGGGCCCTGCCCTGAGGGGGCAGCTGGGGGATGAGGCAAAGGGCTCTGTGACAGTGATAGGTCACAAAGGGCTTTGTGACACTGATAGGTCACAAAGGGCATCAGAGGATAAATAGGCTGTGCCAGGGGGTTAGGCTGACAAAGTGGTTACTTCTCTCACTAGGACGGAAGTTCACCACAGCCTCTTGGGGAGATAAAAACCCAGAAGCAGAAGTGAGGTGAGGCGGAGGGGGAGCCTACCGTACCTCTCGACACACTTGAAGAGATTCAGCCTGGGCTCCAGGCGCCCTACAGCGTCCCAACTGTGATTATCTGTGCCCCTACACACACCCCTGCCTCTGGGAGACCCGGAGGCAAACGTGGGGGCCTGTGGGGCGGGCTTGGAAGACCTGCCACAGGGCCGCGTGTGTGACGCAGGAGCATCACAGCTCGCTCTTCTGCCAGTGAGGCCGAGGGAGGGAAGGGCCAGGGAGCCGCCTTAACCGCGCTGCCTGTCGTGATCAAAGACAGCCATGAGTGGGGACTCTCTGCTCCCGTATCACACGGCCCGGAGCAGCACCTGGGTGGACCTGTTCAACACCACCACGGGGAAGCTGCAGCAGCAACTGCACAAGGGCGAATACGACCATTTCAGGTACGCGCCGATATTCGAGAGCGACTTCATCCAGGTCACGAAGAGGGGAGAAGCGATTGACGTGCACAACTGGGGCGGCCTGGTGACCATGGGCATCACATCCACCAGCCCCGTCCTCCCGCTCCCAGACATCATGCTGCTGGCCCAACGGGCCACTGGCTGTGAAAAGCACGCCGAGCGCAGCCAGGCCACCAAGGGCAAGAGCCACAAGGCTGCAAAGACCTTAGAGCTCACCAGGCTCCTTCCCTTGGAGTTCGTGAGGATCTCCACTCACAATCGTGAGAAACAACAGCTGCGCGTGAAGCTTGCCACTGGCCGCTGCTTCTACCTGCAGCTGTGTCCCCCTCTGGACGCGTGGGAAGACCTCTTCGCCGAGTGGGAACAGCTGATTTACCTCCTGCGACCACCAGTGGACAGTGAAAGCAACACCTATGCCGTTCCCGTCTGGGACATGCCCTGCATGCCTGTGTTCGAGGAGGAGCAGGACGGGAGGAGCCCGGCCGTGGAGGATTTCCAAGGAAAGGGGCATCAGGACCAGGTGAACGTCAGCAGCCTGCACACGTGCCCTGAGGTGGCCGGGGCCACGCCTGCAGCTTTTGCTGGGGGGCACGGAATCCAACTGGACTCCCACAAGCCCGATACCATGCCCGATGTGGCCACTGCGAAAGCAAAACCTACTACAGGGCTCGACAAAGCGTCAGCATCGCAGTCAACGACAAAGGTGGAGACAGCAGGGGTTGCAGGAGGCACCGCAGCGGGTGCTTTGAGCACGGCAGTGATCAAGTCTCCTGCCGCTGAAGAGCGGAGCACGGCCATAGCAGCCACAGCCAGCGACGGGCCCGGAGGAAGCAAAACCAACAGAGCCACTGGGGACACTGCCACAACATCCCTGAGGAGCGGGAAAACGGCCTTGGCAGGTGCTGAGAACAATTCAGAGTATGCTTCCAGCACGTCCACCAGCCTCTCCCCAGGGGCCGGCATGACTGTGGTCGGAGCAGAACCTACCAGCAAGACTGTCAAAGCAAGAGCCGACAAGGACGATGAGGGGACCCTCGTCTCAAGCTTGCCACAGGAAGGCAAAGTGAGCGAACAGGATGGCAGCTCACAGAGAGTGTCCCAGGCCCGCAAGGGAAGAAGGGAGAGGAGGGAGCACTGGGGAGAGGACAGAGCTCTGACGAGCCCCAAGCTCTGCAGTTCCGTGGAAAGCCACCACAAGGCAGCGGGGAGCAAGACAATCCCCAAAGCAGCTGGCCCGTGCTCAGGCGGCCGCAGAGCCACTAGAGAGGACCAAAAGGCCAAAGGCCACGGCAGCCCGGGGGGCAGCGAGCAGGGCGCTGCTCCCAAAGGCATCAGCCGTGCTCCTATCACCAGTGAGTCCAAGACCTCGCACAAATCGGGCAGGAGCTTATCTCCAGCACGTTCAGGTCCCACCACCAACATACTCAGCAGGATCAGCTCTTTCTTCAGGAATGTGAGAGCCAGACTTACAAAAAAGACAGTGGCCTCATCACGAAATAAACATGGGAGCATCCTGGCGGAGCCAGTGGAAGGGACCCGAGTGGAGGCCATGACAGAGACAGCAGAGAGTGGCCAGGGCCTGGAAATCACCGGTGTGACATCTGAGACCATGGAGCCAGTGACCGTTGAAGCCCATCAATAGGACCTAGAGCTGGGAGCTGCAAAGGGGACCAGGGCTCTGGGAAATACCCCCGGAGAGCCCATTTCAGCTTCCTTACTGCAATTTAAATAAAAAAACATACAGTCTGAGAACGCATGCAGTGTTTTGTCTGAATTTCTAGGTCCCGAAGCCCAGCCGTAGCCTCACAGTGGATTCTGTGATGTCAGCTGTGCCACAGTCTGAGACCCAGTGTCCAGGCAAGGGCAGCCCCACCTCAGACGCATGCTCAGCACCAACAGCACTGCTCCATCTGGCTTCCACTCCTTTCTGGCTTTGCCCCCCAGGGCCATGGTTCAAAGTCAGACTATGGTCTGGGAAGCTCTCCTTCACTATCCCGCTATTCTTATTGTTTTTTTGTTTTTTTTTTTGCGGTAGGCGGGCCACTCACTGTTGTGGCCTCTCCCGTCACGCAGCACAGGCTCCGGACGCGCAGGCCCAGCGGCCATGGCTCACGGGCCCAGCCGCTCCATGGCCTGTGGGATCTTCCAGGACCGGGGCACGAACTCATGTTCCCTGCATCCTCAGGTGGACTCTCAACCACTGCGCCAGCAGGGAATCCACCCCCTATACTTTTAATAAACACTTATTCCCCCTGAAGGTCTGTGAACAGAGCCAGAACAGGACTCATGTCCCCTCGGGCTATTCAGTGGACAGAAATAAGGGCGGCAGTATTAGCTAGCAATCAGAACAGCAAGCACTCTCATCTAGACTTAGCCATTCCCTGCCCAGGTATATACCCTGGAGAAACACACATGGTCTAAGAAACAACTCTGAGAATGTTTAGAGCAAAAATAACTTAACAGCACAACACGGGCAACAGCCCAAATTTCCATCAGCAGAATTCATACAGCAGGATAGGATGAGATTGGAATATTCAATAGTGAAAAATAAATGAGCTACACACATTAGCATAGATCAACTTCTCATGGTTTTTAAAAACATCAAAAGAATGGGATACAGTTCCACTCATGGAACCATTCTGAAACAAGCTCAAACAACGGATTGCATAGTGTCTATGTTTAAAAAAACGGTAGCTAAACCTGAGGGAAGAGTAAACACAAAATTGAGGACAGTTTACTCTAGGGTGAAAAGGCTAAGTCAAGGAGGTTGACACAAGGCTGTTAGTGCTGCTGGGAATTGTTCTGTCTCTGAAGCAAGATGGTAGGTACACAGGTGTTGTAGTTTTCACATTTTACTAACTCTGAAATCAGGATGGTCCTACAATCACCGTGGCAGTTGTGATGAAGTTATTGGCCAATGCCTTTCTCTTTTAATCATTGTATTTATGCACAAAAATGATGTCAGAAAGGCTTGGCATCTTTAAAGGACATTTATTTAAGGTAAAGTACAAGAACACTTGTTTGGTTATTAGGAAAAGAAGGAACGATATGCCTGTTTTACAGATGAGAACACTGAGGCTCAGAGAAGGTAACCTGCTGCAGTCGAACAATGGGATCTTTGCAGAACAGTGATCCACCAGCCCACTTCTCTATGCAAAGCCCTGTCTGTAGTATGCGAAGGAAGCAAGCAAACAAGCCTGAGCTAGGACCAGCACAAGAACCCGCGGCACCACCATCCTTACCATCATGTTCCAAAACTACAGAGATGAGCATCAATTTTACTAGATTGAGGGGAGGGAGGGGTGGGGGCCGGGAGCCGGTTTTCGAACTTCAGTGAGCTCACAGCTCTTAGCTGGCCTTATCTCGAGAGCATCCAGTCCACCCTTGAGCTGTGTCTGGCTCCCAGGCTTCTACCTCTAGCCTGTGGCATGACCCGGGCTGCGGCCAGAAACAGGCTCCCACCTGGAATTCCAGCGTTCACTCCTGGAACGTCCAGCATCCAGTCCTCCTCCAGCCACTAATTCAACTTTTGAATGCCCTGCTCACAAGGGTTTCTCCACACCAAATCTGCAGGAACTTTTTTCTTCTGGGGCTCCAAAACCAAATCCTTAAACCTCACATGAGGGAGAGTATTTGTTAGGTCAGAGCATCCTTGTTGATTGGACCTCCAGTTTGTGACTTCCACAGACCTCATCACGGGAGGCTGGGGAGAGGTCTCTTCTGTTGGTGGACGGAATGGTGGGCACTTGGTGGGGAGCACTGATGAGAAAGGGAGCCAGCCCAAGACCTACACATATGCACTGTTTCCCCTGGCCAAACAAGGTTCCTGACCCCAGAATTAACCCAGAGTTTCCCAGAAGACTAGGAGCTGCAGGGAGCCGCAATTAATGCTTTACTCTCCACCAGCTTTTCCTTGGACCCAAGGAGGAGAAATTACAAAAAGATCACATCACACTCCTTTGATCTGATGATTTCCACACAGGCAAGTGCAGGGAAACACTAGTCTGAAGGAAGAAAATGCATTAAAAACACGTGCACAGGGACTTCCCTGGTGGCGCAGTGGTTAAGGATCCGCCTGCCGACTCATGGGACCCAGGTTCGAGCCCTGGTCCAGGAAGATCCCACATGCCACGGAGCAACTAAGCCCGTGCGCCACAACTACTGAGCCTGTGCTCTAGAGCCCGCGAGCCACAACTACCGAAGCCCGCACGCCTAGAGCCCGTGCTCCCCAACAAGAGAAGCCAACAATAAATAATAAAATAAATTTACGGGAAAAACAACACGTGCATAGCCCTTAGCTGTTTATAAAGTTCTTGATTGTGTGTGCCCCCTTCCGATTCTCACGTCTTTCCACTTTGCGGATAAGCAAGCGGAAGTTCAGAGCATTTGAAGGATTTGCTCAAGGTGGCAGGTGATGGTGCAGACAGGGAGCTACCTCGGTGCAACATCTTTCAGACAGTGTGCCACCCTGGTCCCGCACAGAGGTACACAGATGGTGGAGGAGACAGGACAGCACGAGTCATGATCACAACTCTGAGTGACAAATACAATGAGAGACGTGTGTTTGGGGACTGGATCTATTCAGAGGAGGGGGTCTGGGGCATGGGAAGGAGTTCTGGGTTAGGGAAGGCTTCACAGGGGAACTGGCACTCACCATCGTCCACGTTTACTGAGATTTTATGAAAGGACAGAGTAAGGACCGCCACTGCCAACTCTGCCCTATTCGATACAATTAAACCATGAGCTTAAATGGTTCAAATTGATCCCATCGTCTTACATTGCTATAGATTTCATCCAGTAGCTGAATTTGGGGGAGGAAAAGAAAAAGGACCCACACAAAACTTTCCCACTTGAAGACATTTTTATTTTGGTAACGCACCTGAGTCCCTGGCACGATGGGCCTGTCCTCCGCGGGGGCAATGGGATGTTTGGGAGAGGATGGGGGCCCTGCCCTGAGGGGGCAGCTGGGGGATGAGGCAAAGTGCTCTGTGACAGTGATACGTCACAAAGGGCTTTGTGACACTGATAGGTCACAAAGGGCATCAGAAGATAAATAGGCTGTGCCAGGGGGTTAGGCTGACAAAGTGGTTACTTCTCTCACTAGGACGGAAGTTCACCACAGCCTCTTGGGGAGATAAAAACCCAGAAGCAGAAGTGAGGTGAGGCGGAGGGGGAGCCTACAGTACCTCCCGACACACTTGAAGAGATTCAGCCTGGGCTCCAGGCGCCCTACAGCGTCCCAACTGTGATCATCTGTGCCCCTACACACACCCCTGCCTCTGGGAGACCCGGAGGCAAACGTGGGGGCCTGTGGGGCGGGCTTGGAAGACCTGCCACAGGGCCGCGTGTGTGACGCAGGAGCATCGCAGCTCGCTCTTCTGCCAGTGAGGCCGAGGGAGGGAAGAGCCAGGGAGCCGCCTTTACCGCGCTGCCTGTCGTGATCAAAGACAGCCATGAGTGGGGACTCTCTGCTCCCGTATCACACGGCCCGGAGCAGCACCTGGGTGGACCTGTTCAACACCACCACGGGGAAGCTGCAGCAGCAACTGCACAAGGGCGAATACGACCATTTCAAGTACGCGCCGATATTCGAGAGCGACTTCATCCAGGTCACGAAGAGGGGAGAAGCGATTGACGTGCACAACTGGGGCGGCCTGGTGACCATGGGCATCACATCCACCAGCCCCGTCCTCCCGCTCCCAGACATCATGCTGCTGGCCCAACGGGCCACCGGCTGTGAAAAGCACGCCGAGCGCAGCCAGGCCACCAAGGGCAAGAGCCACAAGGCTGCAAAGACCTTAGAGCTCACCAGGCTCCTTCCCTTGGAGTTTGTGAGTATCTCCACTCACAATCGTGAGAAACAACAGCTGCGCGTGAAGCTTGCCACTGGCCGCTGCTTCTACCTGCAGCTGTGTCCCACTCTGGACGCGCGGGAAGACCTCTTCGCCGAGTGGGAACAGCTGATTTACCTCCTGCGACCACCAGTGGACAGTGAAAGCAACACCTATGCCGTTCCCGTCTGGGACATGCCCTGCATGCCTGTGTTCGAGGAGGAGCAGGACGGGAGGAGCCCGGCCGTGGAGGATTTCCAAGGAAAGGGGCATCAGGACCAGGTGAACGTCAGCAGCCTGCACACGTGCCCTGAGGTGGCCGGGGCCACGCCTGCAGCTTTTGCTGGGGGGCACGGAATCCAACTGGACTCCCACAAGCCCGATACCATGCCCGATGTGGCCACTGCGAAAGCAAAACCTACTACAGGGCTCGACAAAGCGTCAGCATCGCAGTCAACGATTAAGGTGGAGACAGCAGGGGTGGCAGGAGGCACCGCAGCGGGTGCTTTGAGCACGGCAGTGATCAAGTCTCCTGCCGCTGAAGAGCGGAGCACGGCCATAGCAGCCACAGCCAGCGACGGGCCCGGAGGAAGCAAAACCAACAGAGCCACTGGGGACACTGCCACAACATCCCTGAGGAGCGGGAAAACGGCCTTGGCAGGTGCTGAGAACAATTCAGAGTATGCTTCCAGCACGTCCACCAGCCTCTCCCCAGGGGCCGGCATGACTGTGGTCGGAGCAGAACCTACCAGCAAGACTGTCAAAGCAAGAGCCGACAAGGACGATGAGGGGACCCTCGTCTCAAGCTTGCCACAGGAAGGCAAAGTGAGCGAACAGGATGGCAGCTCACAGAGAGTGTCCCAGGCCCGCAAGGGAAGAAGGGAGAGGAGGGAGCACTGGGGAGAGGACAGAGCTCTGACGAGCCCCAAGCTCTGCAGTTCCGTGGAAAGCCACCACAAGGCAGCGGGGAGCAAGACAATCCCCAAAGCAGCTGGCCCGTGTTCAGGCGGCCGCAGAGCCACTAGAGAGGACCAAAAGGCCAAAGGCCACGGCAGCCCGGGGGGCAGCGAGCAGGGCGCTGCTCCCAAAGGCATCAGCCGTGCTCCTATCACCAGTGAGTCCAAGACCTCGCACAAATCGGGCAGGAGCTTATCTCCAGCGCGTTCAGGTCCCACCACCAACATACTCAGCAGGATCAGCTCTTTCTTCAGGAATGTGAGAGCCAGACTTACAAAAAAGACAGTGGCCTCATCACGAAATAAACATGGGAGCATCCTGGCGGAGCCAGTGGAAGGGACCCGAGTGGAGGCCATGACAGAGACAGCAGAGAGTGGCCAGGGCCTGGAAATCACCAGTGTGACATCTGAGACCATGGAGCCAGTGACCGTTGAAGCCCATCAATAGGACCTAGAGCTGGGAGCTGCAAAGGGGACCAGGGCTCTGGGAAATACCCCCGGAGAGGCCATTTCAGCTTCCTTACTGCAATTTAAATAAAAAAACATACAGTCTGAGAACGCATGCAGTGTTTTGTCTGAATTTCTAGGTCCCGAAGCCCAGCCGTAGCCTCACAGTGGATTCTTTGATGTCAGCTGTGCCACAGTCTGAGACCCAGTGTCCAGGCAAGGGCAGCCCCACCTCACACGCATGCTCAGCACCAACAGCACTGCTCCATCTGGCTTCCACTCCTTTCTGGCTTTGCCCCCCAGGGCCATGGCTCAAAGTCAGACTATGGTCTGGGAAGCTCTCCTTCACTATCCCGCTATTCTTATCTTTTTTTTTTTTTTTTTTTTGCGGTACGCAGGCCACTCACTGTTGTGGCCTCTCCCGTCACAGAGCACAGGCTCCGGACGCGCAGGCCCAGCAGCCATGGCTCACGGGCCCAGCCGCTCCGCGGCCTGTGGTATCTTCCAGGACTGGGGCACGAACTCATGTTCCCTGCATCCTCAGGTGGACTCTCAACCACTGCGCCAGCAGGGAATCCACCCCCTATTCTTTTAATAAACACTTAATCCCCCTGAAGGTCTGTGAACAGAGCCAGAACAGGACTCATGTCCCCTCGGGCTATTCAGTGGACAGAAATAAGGGTGGCGGTATTAGCTAGCAATCAGAACAGCAAGCACTCTCATGTAGACTTAGCCGTTCCCTGCCCAAGTATATACCCTGGAGAAACACACATGGTCTAAGAAACAACTCTGAGAATGTTTAGAGCAAAAATAACTTAACAGCATAACACGGGCAACAGCCCAAATTTCCATCAGCAGAATTCATACAGCAGGATAGGATGAGATTGGCATATTCAATAGTGAAAAATAAATGAGCTACACACATTAGCATAGATCAACTTCTCATGGTTTTTAAAAACATCAAAAGAATGGGATACAGTTCCACTCATGGAACCATTCTGAAACATGCTCAAACAACGGATTGCATAGGGTCCATGTTTAAAAAGACGGTAGCTAAACCTGAGGGAAGAGTAAACACAAAATGGAGGACAGTTTTCTCTAGGGTGGAAAGGCTAAGTCAAGGAGGTTGACACAAGGCTGTTAGTGCTGCTGGGAATTGTTCTGTCTCTGAAGCAAGATGGTAGGTACACAGGTGTTGTAGTTTTCACATTTTACTAACTCTGAAATCAGGATGGTCCTACAATCATCGTGGCAGTTGTGATGAAGTTATTGGCCAATGCCTTTCTCTTTTAATCACTTGTATTTATGCACAAAAATGATGTCAGAAAGGCTTGGCATCTTTAAAGGACATTTATTTAAGGTAAAGTACAAGAACACTTGTTTGGTTATTAGGAAAAGAAGGAACGATATGCCTATTTTACAGATGAGAACACTGAGGCTCAGAGAAGGTAACCTGCTGCAGTCGCACAATGGGATCTTTGCAGAACAGTGATCCACCAGCCCACTTCTCTATGCAAAGCCCTGTCTGTAGTATGCGAAGGAAGCAAGCAAACAAGCCTGAGCTAGGACCAGCACAAGAACCCGCGGCACCACCATCCTTACCATCATGTTCCAACACTACAGAGATGAGCATCAATTTTACTAGATTGAGGGGAGGGAGGGGTGGGGGCCGGGAGCCGGTTTTCGAACTTCAGTGAGCTCACAGCTCTTAGCTGGCCTTATCTCGAGAGCATCCAGTCCACCCTTGAGCTGTGTCTGGCTCCCAGGCTTCTACCTCTAGCCTCTGGCATGACCCGGGCTGCGGCCAGAAACAGGCTCCCACCTGGAATTCCAGCGTTCACTCCTGGAACGTCCAGCATCCAGTCCTCCTCCAGCCACTAATTCAACTTTTGAATGCCCTGCTCACAAGGGTTTCTCCACACCAAATCTGCAGGAACTTTTTTCTTCTGGGGCTCCAAAACCAAATCCTTAAACCTCACATGAGGGAGAGTATTTGTTAGGTCAGAGCATCCTTGTTGATTGGACCTCCAGTTTGTGACTTCCACAGACCTCATCACGGGAGGCTGGGGAGAGGTCTCTTCTGTTGGTGGACGGAATGGTGGGCACTTGGTGGGGAGCACTGATGAGAAAGGGAGCCAGCCCAAGACCTACACATATGCACTGTTTCCCCTGGCCAAACAAGGTTCCTGACCCCAGAATTAACCCAGAGTTTCCCAGAAGACTAGGAGCTGCAGGGAGCCGCAATTAATGCTTTACTCTCCACCAGCTTTTCCTTGGACCCAAGGAGGAGAAATTACAAAAAGATCACATCACACTCCTTTGATCTGATGATTTCCACACAGGCAAGTGCAGGGAAACACTAGTCTGAAGGAAGAAAATGCATTAAAAACACGTGCACAGGGACTTCCCTGGTGGCGCAGTGGTTAAGGATCCGCCTGCCGACGCAGGGGACCCAGGTTCGAGCCCTGGTCCAGGAAGATCCCACATGCCACGGAGCAACTAAGCCCGTGCGCCACAACTACTGAGCCTGTGCTCTAGAGCCCGCGAGCCACAACTAACGAAGCCCGCATGCCTAGAGCCCATGCTCCCCAACAAGAGAAGCCAAAAATAAATAATAAAATAAATTTACGGGGAAAACAACACGTGCATAGCCCTTAGCTGTTTATAAAGTTCTTGAATGTGTGTGCCCCCTTCCGATTCTCACGTCTTTCCACTTTGCGGATAAGCAAGCGGAAGTTCAGAGCATTTGAAGGATTTGCTCAAGGTGGCAGGTGATGGTGCAGAGAGGGAGCTACCTCGGTGCAACAACTTTCAGACAGTGTGCCACCCTGGTCCCGCACAGAGGTACACAGATGGTGGAGGAGACAGGACAGCACGAGTCATGATCACAACTCTGAGTGACAAATACAATGAGAGACGTGTGTTTGGGGACTGGATCTATTCAGAGGAGGGGGTCTGGGGCATGGGAAGGAGTTCTGGGTTAGGGAAGGCTTCACAGGGGAACTGGCACTCACCATCGTCCACGTTTACTGAGATTTTATGAAAGGACAGAGTAAGGACCGCCACTGCCAACTCTGCCCTATTCGATACAATTAAACCATGAGCTTAAATGGTTCAAATTGATCCCATCGTCTTACATTGCTATAGATTTCATCCAGTAGCTGAATTTGGGGGAGGAAAAGAAAAAGGACCCACACAAAACTTTCCCACTTGAAGACATTTTTATTTTGGTAACGCACCTGAGTCCCTGGCACGATGGGCCTGTCCTCCGCGGGGGCAATGGAATGTTTGGGAGAGGATGGGGGCCCTGCCCTGAGGGGGCAGCTGGGGGATGAGGCAAAGTGCTCTGTGACAGTGATAGGTCACAAAGGGCTTTGTGACACTGATAGGTCACAAAGGGCATCAGAGGATAAATAGGCTGTGCCAGGGGGTTAGGCTGACAAAGTGGTTACTTCTCTCACTAGGACGGAAGTTCACCACAGCCTCTTGGGGAGATAAAAACCCAGAAGCAGAAGTGAGGTGAGGCGGAGGGGGAGCCTACCGTACCTCTCGACACACTTGAAGAGATTCAGCCTGGGCTCCAGGCGCCCTACAGCGTCCCAACTGTGATCATCTGTGCCCCTACACACACCCCTGCCTCTGGGAGACCCGGAGGCAAACGTGGGGGCCTGTGGGGCGGGCTTGGAAGACCTGCCACAGGGCCGCGTGTGTGACGCAGGAGCATCGCAGCTCGCTCTTCTGCCAGTGAGGCCGAGGGAGGGAAGAGCCAGGGAGCCGCCTTAACCGCGCTGCCTGTCGTGATCAAAGACAGCCATGAGTGGGGACTCTCTGCTCCCGTATCACACGGCCCGGAGCAGCACCAGGGTGGACCTGTTCAACACCACCAAGGGGAAGCTGCAGCAGCAACTGCACAAGGGCGAATACGACCATTTCAAGTACGCGCCGATATTCGAGAGCGACTTCATCCAGGTCACGAAGAGGGGAGGAGCGATTGACGTGCACAACTGGGGCGGCCTGGTGACCATGGGCATCACATCCACCAGCCCCGTCCTCCCACTCCCAGACATCATGCTGCTGGCCCAACGGGCCACCGGCTGTGAAAAGCACGCCGAGCGCAGCCAGCCACCAAGGGCAAGAGCCACAAGGCTGCAAAGACCTTAGAGCTCACCAGGCTCCTTCCCTTGGAGTTTGTGAGGATCTCCACTCACAATCGTGAGAAACAACAGCTGCGCGTGAAGCTTGCCACTGGCCGCTGCTTCTACCTGCAGCTGTGTCCCCCTCTGGACGCGCGGGAAGACCTCTTCGCCGAGTGGGAACAGCTGATTTACCTCCTGCGACCACCAGTGGACAGTGAAAGCAACACCTATGCCGTTCCCGTCTGGGACATGCCCTGCATGCCTGTGTTCGAGGAGGAGCAGGACGGGAGGAGCCCGGCCGTGGAGGATTTCCAAGGAAAGGGGCATCAGGACCAGGTGAACGTCAGCAGCGTGCACACGTGCCCTGAGGTGGCCGGGGCCACGCCTGCAGCTTTTGCTGGGGGGCACGGAATCCAACTGGACTCCCACAAGCCCGATACCATGCCCGATGTGGCCACTGCGAAAGCAAAACCTACTACAGGGCTCGACAAAGCGTCAGCATCGCAGTCAATGATTAAGGTGGAGACAGCAGGGGTGGCAGGAGGCACCGCAGCGGGTGCTTTGAGCACGGCAGTGATCAAGTCCCCTGCCGCTGAAGAGCGGAGCACGGCCATAGCAGCCACAGCCAGCGACGGGCCCGGAGGAAGCAAAACCAACAGAGCCACTGGGGACACTGCCACAACATCCCCAGGGGCCGGCATGACTGTGGTCGGAGCAGAACCTACCAGCAAGACTGTCAAAGCAAGAGCCGACAAGGACGATGAGGGGACCCTCGTCTCAAGCTTGCCACAGGAAGGCAAAGTGAGCGAACAGGATGGCAGCTCACAGAGAGTGTCCCAGGCCCGCAAGGGAAGAAGGGAGAGGAGGGAGCACTGGGGAGAGGACAGAGCTCTGACGAGCCCCAAGCTCTGCAGTTCCATGGAAAGCCACCACAAGGCAGCGGGGAGCAAGACAATCCCCAAAGCAGCTGGCCCGTGCTCAGGCGGCCGCAGAGCCACTAGAGAGGACCAAAAGGCCAAAGGCCACGGCAGCTCGGGGGGCAGCGAGCAGGGCGCTGCTCCCAAAGGCATCAGCCATGCTCCTATCACCAGTGAGTCCAAGACCTCGCACAAATCGGGCAGGAGCTTATCTCCAGCGCGTTCAGGTCCCACCACCAACATACTCAGCAGGATCAGCTCTTTCTTCAGGAATGTGAGAGCCAGACTTACAAAAAAGACAGTGGCCTCATCACGAAATAAACATGGGAGCATCCTGGCGGAGCCAGTGGAAGGGACCCGAGTGGAGGCCATGACAGAGACAGCAGAGAGTGGCCAGGGCCTGGAAATCACCGGTGTGACATCTGAGACCATGGAGCCAGTGACCGTTGAAGCCCATCAATAGGACCTAGAGCTGGGAGCTGCAAAGGGGACCAGGGCTCTGGGAAATACCCCTGGAGAGCCCATTTCAGCTTCCTTACTGCAATTTAAATAAAAAAACATACAGTCTGAGAACGCATGCAGTGTTTTGTCTGAATTTCTAGGCCCCGAAGCCCAGCCGTAGCCTCACAGTGGATTCTGTGATGTCAGCTGTGCCATAGTCTGAGACCCAGTGTCCAGGCAAGGGCAGCCCCGCCTCACACGCATGCTCAGCGCCAACAGCACTGCTCCATCTGGCTTCCACTCCTTTCTGGCTTTGCCCCCCAGGGCCATGGCTCAAAGTCAGACTATGGTCTGGGAAGCTCTCCTTCACTATCCCGCTATTCCTATCTTTTTTTTTTTTTTTTTTTTTTTTGCGGTACGAAGGCCACTCACTGTTGTGGCCTCTCCCGTCACGGAGCACAGGCTCCGGACGCGCAGGCCCAGCGGCCATGGCTCACGGGCCCAGCCGCTCCGCGGCCTGTGGGATCTTCCAGGACCGGGGCACGAACTCATGTTCCCTGCATCCTCAGGTGGACTCTCAACCACTGCGCCAGCAGGGAATCCACCCCCTATTCTTTTAATAAACACTTATTCCCCCTGAAGGTCTGTGAACAGAGCCAGAACAGGACTCATGTCCCCTCGGGCTATTCAGTGGACAGAAATAAGGGCGGCGGTATTAGCTAGCAATCAGAACAGCAAGCACTCTCATCTAGACTTAGCCGTTCCCTGCCCAGGTATATACCCTGGAGAAACACACATGGTCTAAGAAACAACTCTGAGAATGTTTAGAGCAAAAATAACTTAACAGCACAACACGGGCAACAGCCCAAATTTCCATCAGCAGAATTCATACAGCAGGATAGGATGAGATTGGCATATTCAATAGTGAAAAATAAATGAGCTACACACATTAGCATAGATCAACTTCTCATGGTTTTTAAAAACATCAAAAGAATGGGATACAGTTCTACTCATGGAACCATTCTGAAACATGCTCAAACAACGGATTGCATAGGGTCCATGTTTAAAAATACGGTAGCTAAACCTGAGGGAAGAGTAAACACAAAATGGAGGACAGTTTTCTCTAGGGTGGAAAGGCTAAGTCAAGGAGGTTGACACAAGGCTGTTAGTGCTGCTGGGAATTGTTCTGTCTCTGAAGCAAGATGGTAGGTACACAGGTGTTGTAGTTTTCACATTTTACTAACTCTGAAATCAGGATGGTCCTACAATCATCGTGGCAGTTGTGATGAAGTTATTGGCCAATGCCTTTCTCTTTTAATCACTTGTATTTATGCACAAAAATGATGTCAGAAAGGCTTGGCATCTTTAAAGGACATTTATTTAAGGTAAAGTACAAGAACACTTGTTTGGTTATTAGGAAAAGAAGGAACGATATGCCTATTTTACAGATGAGAACACTGAGGCTCAGAGAAGGTAACCTGCTGCAGTCGCACAATGGGATCTTTGCAGAACAGTGATCCACCAGCCCACTTCTCTATGCAAAGCCCTGTCTGTAGTATGCGAAGGAAGCAAGCAAACAAGCCTGAGCTAGGACCAGCACAAGAACCCGCGGCACCACCATCCTTACCATCATGTTCCAACACTACAGAGATGAGCATCAATTTTACTAGATTGAGGGGAGGGAGGGGTGGGGGCCGGGAGCCGGTTTTCGAACTTCAGTGAGCTCACAGCTCTTAGCTGGCCTTATCTCGAGAGCATCCAGTCCACCCTTGAGCTGTGTCTGGCTCCCAGGCTTCTACCTCTAGCCTCTGGCATGACCCGGGCTGCGGCCAGAAACAGGCTCCCACCTGGAATTCCAGCGTTCACTCCTGGAACGTCCAGCATCCAGTCCTCCTCCAGCCACTAATTCAACTTTTGAATGCCCTGCTCACAAGGGTTTCTCCACACCAAATCTGCAGGAACTTTTTTCTTCTGGGGCTCCAAAACCAAATCCTTAAACCTCACATGAGGGAGAGTATTTGTTAGGTCAGAGCATCCTTGTTGATTGGACCTCCAGTTTGTGACTTCCACAGACCTCATCACGGGAGGCTGGGGAGAGGTCTCTTCTGTTGGTGGACGGAATGGTGGGCACTTGGTGGGGAGCACTGATGAGAAAGGGAGCCAGCCCAAGACCTACACATATGCACTGTTTCCCCTGGCCAAACAAGGTTCCTGACCCCAGAATTAACCCAGAGTTTCCCAGAAGACTAGGAGCTGCAGGGAGCCGCAATTAATGCTTTACTCTCCACCAGCTTTTCCTTGGACCCAAGGAGGAGAAATTACAAAAAGATCACATCACACTCCTTTGATCTGATGATTTCCACACAGGCAAGTGCAGGGAAACACTAGTCTGAAGGAAGAAAATGCATTAAAAACACGTGCACAGGGACTTCCCTGGTGGCGCAGTGGTTAAGGATCCGCCTGCCGACGCAGGGGACCCAGGTTCGAGCCCTGGTCCAGGAAGATCCCACATGCCACGGAGCAACTAAGCCCGTGCGCCACAACTACTGAGCCTGTGCTCTAGAGCCCGCGAGCCACAACTACCGAAGCCCGCACGCCTAGAGCCCGTGCTCCCCAACAAGAGAAGCCAACAATAAATAATAAAATAAATTTACGGGAAAAACAACACGTGCATAGCCCTTAGCTATTTATAAAGTTCTTGATTGTGTGTGCCCCCTTCCGATTCTCACGTCTTTCCACTTTGCGGATAAGCAAGCGGAAGTTCAGAGCATTTGAAGGATTTGCTCAAGGTGGCAGGTGATGGTGCAGAGAGGGAGCTACCTCGGTGCAACATCTTTCAGACAGTGTGCCACCCTGGTCCCGCACAGAGGTACACAGATGGTGGAGGAGACAGGACAGCACGAGTCATGATCACAACTCTGAGTGACAAATACAATGAGAGACGTGTGTTTGGGGACTGGATCTATTCAGAGGAGGGGGTCTGGGGCATGGGAAGGAGTTCTGGGTTAGGGAAGGCTTCACAGGGGAACTGGCACTCACCATCGTCCACGTTTACTGAGATTTTATGAAAGGACAGAGTAAGGACCGCCACTGCCAACTCTGCCCTATTCGATACAATTAAACCATGAGCTTAAATGGTTCAAATTGATCCCATCGTCTTACATTGCTATAGATTTCATCCAGTAGCTGAATTTGGGGGAGGAAAAGAAAAAGGACCCACACAAAACTTTCCCACTTGAAGACATTTTTATTTTGGTAACGCACCTGAGTCCCTGGCACGATGGGCCTGTCCTCCGCGGGGGCAATGGAATGTTTGGGAGAGGATGGGGGCCCTGCCCTGAGGGGGCAGCTGGGGGATGAGGCAAAGGGCTCTGTGACAGTGATACGTCACAAAGGGCTTTGTGACACTGATAGGTCACAAAGGGCATCAGAAGATAAATAGGCTGTGCCAGGGGGTTAGGCTGACAAAGTGGTTACTTCTCTCACTAGGACGGAAGTTCACCACAGCCTCTTGGGGAGATAAAAACCCAGAAGCAGAAGTGAGGTGAGGCGGAGGGGGAGCCTACAGTACCTCCCGACACACTTGAAGAGATTCAGCCTGGGCTCCAGGCGCCCTACAGCGTCCCAACTGTGATCATCTGTGCCCCTACACACACCCCTGCCTCTGGGAGACCCGGAGGCAAACGTGGGGGCCTGTGGGGCGGGCTTGGAAGACCTGCCACAGGGCCGCATGTGTGACGCAGGAGCATCGCAGCTCGCTCTTCTGCCAGTGAGGCCGAGGGAGGGAAGAGCCAGGGAGCCGCCTTTACCGCGCTGCCTGTCGTGATCAAAGACAGCCATGAGTGGGGACTCTCTGCTCCCGTATCACACGGCCCGGAGCAGCACCTGGGTGGACCTGTTCAACACCACCACGGGGAAGCTGCAGCAGCAACTGCACAAGGGCGAATACGACCATTTCAAGTACGCGCCGATATTCGAGAGCGACTTCATCCAGGTCACGAAGAGGGGAGAAGCGATTGACGTGCACAACTGGGGCGGCCTGGTGACCATGGGCATCACATCCACCAGCCCCGTCCTCCCGCTCCCAGACATCATGCTGCTGGCCCAACGGGCCACCGGCTGTGAAAAGCACGCCGAGCGCAGCCAGGCCACCAAGGGCAAGCGCCACAAGGCTGCAAAGACCTTAGAGCTCACCAGGCTCCTTCCCTTGGAGTTTGTGAGTATCTCCACTCACAATCGTGAGAAACAACAGCTGCGCGTGAAGCTTGCCACTGGCCGCTGCTTCTTCCTGCAGCTGTGTCCCCCTCTGGACGCGCGGGAAGACCTCTTCGCCGAGTGGGAACAGCTGATTTACCTCCTGCGACCACCAGTGGACAGTGAAAGCAACACCTATGCCGTTCCCGTCTGGGACATGCCCTGCATGCCTGTGTTCGAGGAGGAGCAGGACGGGAGGAGCCCGGCCGTGGAGGATTTCCAAGGAAAGGGGCATCAGGACCAGGTGAACGTCAGCAGCCTGCACACGTGCCCTGAGGTGGCCGGGGCCACGCCTGCAGCTTTTGCTGGGGGGCACGGAATCCAACTGGACTCCCACAAGCCCGATACCATGCCCGATGTGGCCACTGCGAAAGCAAAACCTACTACAGGGCTCGACAAAGCGTCAGCATCGCAGTCAACGATTAAGGTGGAGACAGCAGGGGTGGCAGGAGGCACCGCAGCGGGTGCTTTGAGCACGGCAGTGATCAAGTCTCCTGCCGCTGAAGAGCGGAGCACGGCCATAGCAGCCACAGCCAGCGACGGGCCCGGAGGAAGCAAAACCAACAGAGCCACTGGGGACACTGCCACAACATCCCTGAGGAGCGGGAAAACGGCCTTGGCAGGTGCTGAGAACAATTCAGAGTATGCTTCCAGCACGTCCACCAGCCTCTCCCCAGGGGCCGGCATGACTGTGGTCGGAGCAGAACCTACCAGCAAGACTGTCAAAGCAAGAGCCGACAAGGACGATGAGGGGACCCTCGTCTCAAGCTTGCCACAGGAAGGCAAAGTGAGCGAACAGGATGGCAGCTCACAGAGAGTGTCCCAGGCCCGCAAGGGAAGAAGGGAGAGGAGGGAGCACTGGGGAGAGGACAGAGCTCTGACGAGCCCCAAGCTCTGCAGTTCCGTGGAAAGCCACCACAAGGCAGCGGGGAGCAAGACAATCCCCAAAGCAGCTGGCCCGTGTTCAGGCGGCCGCAGAGCCACTAGAGAGGACCAAAAGGCCAAAGGCCACGGCAGCCCGGGGGGCAGCGAGCAGGGCGCTGCTCCCAAAGGCATCAGCCGTGCTCCTATCACCAGTGAGTCCAAGACCTCGCACAAATCGGGCAGGAGCTTATCTCCAGCGCGTTCAGGTCCCACCACCAACATACTCAGCAGGATCAGCTCTTTCTTCAGGAATGTGAGAGCCAGACTTACAAAAAAGACAGTGGCCTCATCACGAAATAAACATGGGAGCATCCTGGCGGAGCCAGTGGAAGGGACCCGAGTGGAGGCCATGACAGAGACAGCAGAGAGTGGCCAGGGCCTGGAAATCACCGGTGTGACATCTGAGACCATGGAGCCAGTGACCGTTGAAGCCCATCAATAGGACCTAGAGCTGGGAGCTGCAAAGGGGACCAGGGCTCTGGGAAATACCCCCGGAGAGGCCATTTCAGCTTCCTTACTGCGATTTAAATAAAAAAACATACAGTCTGAGAACGCATGCAGTGTTTTGTCTGAATTTCTAGGTCCCGAAGCCCAGCCGTAGCCTCACAGTGGATTCTTTGATGTCAGCTGTGCCACAGTCTGAGACCCAGTGTCCAGGCAAGGGCAGCCCCACCTCACACGCATGCTCAGCACCAACAGCACTGCTCCATCTGGCTTCCACTCCTTTCTGGCTTTGCCCCCCAGGGCCATGGCTCAAAGTCAGACTATGGTCTGGGAAGCTCTCCTTCACTATCCCGCTATTCTTATCTTTTTTTTTTTTTTTTTTTTTGCGGTACGCAGGCCACTCATTGTTGTGGCCTCTCCCGTCACAGAGCACAGGCTCCGGACGCGCAGGCCCAGCGGCCATGGCTCACGGGCCCAGCCGCTCCGCGGCCTGTGGTACCTTCCAGGACTGGGGCACGAACTCATGTTCCCTGCATCCTCAGGTGGACTCTCAACCACTGCGCCAGCAGGGAATCCACCCCCTATTCTTTTAATAAACACTTAATCCCCCTGAAGGTCTGTGAACAGAGCCAGAACAGGACTCATGTCCCCTCGGGCTATTCAGTGGACAGAAATAAGGGTGGCGGTATTAGCTAGCAATCAGAACAGCAAGCACTCTCATGTAGAATTAGCCGTTCCCTGCCCAAGTATATACCCTGGAGAAACACACATGGTCTAAGAAACAACTCTGAGAATGTTTAGAGCAAAAATAACTTAACAGCACAACACGGGCAACAGCCCAAATTTCCATCAGCAGAATTCATACAGCAGGATAGGATGAGATTGGCATATTCAATAGTGAAAAATAAATGAGCTACACACATTAGCATAGATCAACTTCTCATGGTTTTTAAAAACATCAAAAGAATGGGATACAGTTCCACTCATGGAACCATTCTGAAACATGCTCAAACAACGGATTGCATAGGGTCCATGTTTAAAAAGACGGTAGCTAAACCT
This sequence comes from Mesoplodon mirus, assembly GCF_964341445.2. Taxonomy (NCBI): domain Eukaryota; kingdom Metazoa; phylum Chordata; class Mammalia; order Artiodactyla; family Ziphiidae; genus Mesoplodon; species Mesoplodon mirus. The sequence continues at coordinate 209,846 of NW_028295808.1, read as the reverse complement.
GAGGGAAGAGTAAACACAAAATGGAGGACAGTTTTCTCTAGGGTGGAAAGGCTAAGTCAAGGAGGTTGACACAAGGCTGTTAGTGCTGCTGGGAATTGTTCTGTCTCTGAAGCAAGATGGTAGGTACACAGGTGTTGTAGTTTTCACATTTTACTAACTCTGAAATCAGGATGGTCCTACAATCACCGTGGCAGTTGTGATGAAGTTATTGGCCAATGCCTTTCTCTTTTAATCACTTGTATTTATGCACAAAAATGATGTCAGAAAGGCTTGGCATCTTTAAAGGACATTTATTTAAGGTAAAGTACAAGAACACTTGTTTGGTTATTAGGAAAAGAAGGAACGATATGCCCATTTTACAGATGAGAACACTGAGGCTCAGAGAAGGTAACCTGCTGCAGTTGCACAATGGGATCTTTGCAGAACAGTGATCCACCAGCCCACTTCTCTATGCAAAGCCCTGTCTGTAGTATGCGAAGGAAACAAGCAAACAAGCCTGAGCCAAGACCAGCACAAGAACCCGCGGCACCACCATCCTTACCATCATGTTCCAACACTACAGAGATGAGCATCAATTTTACTAGATTGAGGGGAGGGAGGGGTGGGGGCCGGGAGCCGGTTTTCGAACTTCAGTGAGCTCACAGCTCTTAGCTGGCCTTATCTCGAGAGCATCCAGTCCACCCTTGAGCTGTGTCTGGCTCCCAGGCTTCTACCTCTAGCCTCTGGCATGACCCGGGCTGCGGCCAGAAACAGGCTCCCACCTGGAATTCCAGCGTTCACTCCTGGAACGTCCAGCATCCAGTCCTCCTCCAGCCACTAATTCAACTTTTGAATGCCCTGCTCACAAGGGTTTCTCCACACCAAATCTGCAGGAACTTTTTTCTTCTGGGGCTCCAAAACCAAATCCTTAAACCTCACATGAGGGAGAGTATTTGTTAGGTCAGAGCATCCTTGTTGATTGGACCTCCAGTTTGTGACTTCCACAGACCTCATCACGGGAGGCTGGGGAGAGGTCTCTTCTGTTGGTGGACGGAATGGTGGGCACTTGGTGGGGAGCACTGATGAGAAAGGGAGCCAGCCCAAGACCTACACATATGCACTGTTTCCCCTGGCCAAACAAGGTTCCTGACCCCAGAATTAACCCAGAGTTTCCCAGAAGACTAGGAGCTGCAGGGAGCCGCAATTAATGCTTTACTCTCCACCAGCTTTTCCTTGGACCCAAGGAGGAGAAATTACAAAAAGATCACATCACACTCCTTTGATCTGATGATTTCCACACAGGCAAGTGCAGGGAAACACTAGTCTGAAGGAAGAAAATGCATTAAAAACACGTGCACAGGGACTTCCCTGGTGGCGCAGTGGTTAAGGATCCGCCTGCCGACGCAGGGGACCCAGGTTCGAGCCCTGGTCCAGGAAGATCCCACATGCCACGGAGCAACTAAGCCCGTGCGCCACAACTACTGAGCCTGTGCTCTAGAGCCCGCGAGCCACAACTAACGAAGCCCGCATGCCTAGAGCCCATGCTCCCCAACAAGAGAAGCCAAAAATAAATAATAAAATAAATTTACGGGGAAAACAACACGTGCATAGCCCTTAGCTGTTTATAAAGTTCTTGAATGTGTGTGCCCCCTTCCGATTCTCACGTCTTTCCACTTTGCGGATAAGCAAGCGGAAGTTCAGAGCATTTGAAGGATTTGCTCAAGGTGGCAGGTGATGGTGCAGAGAGGGAGCTACCTCGGTGCAACAACTTTCAGACAGTGTGCCACCCTGGTCCCGCACAGAGGTACACAGATGGTGGAGGAGACAGGACAGCACGAGTCATGATCACAACTCTGAGTGACAAATACAATGAGAGACGTGTGTTTGGGGACTGGATCTATTCAGAGGAGGGGGTCTGGGGCATGGGAAGGAGTTCTGGGTTAGGGAAGGCTTCACAGGGGAACTGGCACTCACCATCGTCCACGTTTACTGAGATTTTATGAAAGGACAGAGTAAGGACCGCCACTGCCAACTCTGCCCTATTCGATACAATTAAACCATGAGCTTAAATGGTTCAAATTGATCCCATCGTCTTACATTGCTATAGATTTCATCCAGTAGCTGAATTTGGGGGAGGAAAAGAAAAAGGACCCACACAAAACTTTCCCACTTGAAGACATTTTTATTTTGGTAACGCACCTGAGTCCCTGGCACGATGGGCCTGTCCTCCGCGGGGGCAATGGAATGTTTGGGAGAGGATGGGGGCCCTGCCCTGAGGGGGCAGCTGGGGGATGAGGCAAAGGGCTCTGTGACAGTGATAGGTCACAAAGGGCTTTGTGACACTGATAGGTCACAAAGGGCATCAGAGGATAAATAGGCTGTGCCAGGGGGTTAGGCTGACAAAGTGGTTACTTCTCTCACTAGGACGGAAGTTCACCACAGCCTCTTGGGGAGATAAAAACCCAGAAGCAGAAGTGAGGTGAGGCGGAGGGGGAGCCTACCGTACCTCTCGACACACTTGAAGAGATTCAGCCTGGGCTCCAGGCGCCCTACAGCGTCCCAACTGTGATCATCTGTGCCCCTACACACACCCCTGCCTCTGGGAGACCCGGAGGCAAACGTGGGGGCCTGTGGGGCGGGCTTGGAAGACCTGCCACAGGGCCGCGTGTGTGACGCAGGAGCATCGCAGCTCGCTCTTCTGCCAGTGAGGCCGAGGGAGGGAAGAGCCAGGGAGCCGCCTTAACCGCGCTGCCTGTCGTGATCAAAGACAGCCATGAGTGGGGACTCTCTGCTCCCGTATCACACGGCCCGGAGCAGCACCAGGGTGGACCTGTTCAACACCACCACGGGGAAGCTGCAGCAGCAACTGCACAAGGGCGAATACGACCATTTAAAGTACGCGCCGATATTCGAGAGCGACTTCATCCAGGTAACGAAGAGGGGAGGAGCGATTGACGTGCACAACTGGGGCGGCCTGGTGACCATGGGCATCACATCCACCAGCCCCGTCCTCCCACTCCCAGACATCATGCTGCTGGCCCAACGGGCCACCGGCTGTGAAAAGCACGCCGAGCGCAGCCAGCCACCAAGGGCAAGAGCCACAAGGCTGCAAAGACCTTAGAGCTCACCAGGCTCCTTCCCTTGGAGTTTGTGAGGATCTCCACTCACAATCGTGAGAAACAACAGCTGCGCGTGAAGCTTGCCACTGGCCGCTGCTTCTACCTGCAGCTGTGTCCCCCTCTGGACGCGCGGGAAGACCTCTTCGCCGAGTGGGAACAGCTGATTTACCTCCTGCGACCACCAGTGGACAGTGAAAGCAACACCTATGCCGTTCCCGTCTGGGACATGCCCTGCATGCCTGTGTTCGAGGAGGAGCAGGACGGGAGGAGCCCGGCCGTGGAGGATTACCAAGGAAAGGGGCATCAGGACCAGGTGAACGTCAGCAGCCTGCACACGTGCCCTGAGGTGGCCGGGGCCACGCCTGCAGCTTTTGCTGGGGGGCACGGAATCCAACTGGACTCCCACAAGCCCGATACCATGCCCGATGTGGCCACTGCGAAAGCAAAACCTACTACAGGGCTCGACAAAGCGTCAGCATCGCAGTCAACGATTAAGGTGGAGACAGCAGGGGTGGCAGGAGGCACCGCAGCGGGTGCTTTGAGCACGGCAGTGATCAAGTCCCCTGCCGCTGAAGAGCGGAGCACGGCCATAGCAGCCACAGCCAGCGACGGGCCCGGAGGAAGCAAAACCAACAGAGCCACTGGGGACACTGCCACAACATCCCTGAGGAGCGGGAAAACGGCCTTGGCAGGTGCTGAGAACAATTCAGAGTATGCCTCCAGCACGTCCACCAGCCTCTCCCCAGGGGCCGGCATGACTGTGGTCGGAGCAGAACCTACCAGCAAGACTGTCAAAGCAAGAGCCGACAAGGACGATGAGGGGACCCTCGTCTCAAGCTTGCCACAGGAAGGCAAAGTGAGCGAACAGGATGGCAGCTCACAGAGAGTGTCCCAGGCCCGCAAGGGAAGAAGGGAGAGGAGGGAGCACTGGGGAGAGGACAGAGCTCTGACGAGCCCCAAGCTCTGCAGTTCCATGGAAAGCCACCACAAGGCAGCGGGGAGCAAGACAATCCCCAAAGCAGCTGGCCCGTGCTCAGGCGGCCGCAGAGCCACTAGAGAGGACCAAAAGGCCAAAGGCCACGGCAGCTCGGGGGGCAGCGAGCAGGGCGCTGCTCCCAAAGGCATCAGCCATGCTCCTATCACCAGTGAGTCCAAGACCTCGCACAAATCGGGCAGGAGCTTATCTCCAGCGCGTTCAGGTCCCACCACCAACATACTCAGCAGGATCAGCTCTTTCTTCAGGAATGTGAGAGCCAGACTTACAAAAAAGACAGTGGCCTCATCACGAAATAAACATGGGAGCATCCTGGCGGAGCCAGTGGAAGGGACCCGAGTGGAGGCCATGACAGAGACAGCAGAGAGTGGCCAGGGCCTGGAAATCACCGGTGTGACATCTGAGACCATGGAGCCAGTGACCGTTGAAGCCCATCAATAGGACCTAGAGCTGGGAGCTGCAAAGGGGACCAGGGCTCTGGGAAATACCCCTGGAGAGCCCATTTCAGCTTCCTTACTGCAATTTAAATAAAAAAACATACAGTCTGAGAACGCATGCAGTGTTTTGTCTGAATTTCTAGGCCCCGAAGCCCAGCCGTAGCCTCACAGTGGATTCTGTGATGTCAGCTGTGCCATAGTCTGAGACCCAGTGTCCAGGCAAGGGCAGCCCCGCCTCACACGCATGCTCAGCGCCAACAGCACTGCTCCATCTGGCTTCCACTCCTTTCTGGCTTTGCCCCCCAGGGCCATGGCTCAAAGTCAGACTATGGTCTGGGAAGCTCTCCTTCACTATCCCGCTATTCCTATCTTTTTTTTTTTTTTTTTTTTTTTTGCGGTACGAAGGCCACTCACTGTTGTGGCCTCTCCCGTCACGGAGCACAGGCTCCGGATGCGCAGGCCCAGCGGCCATGGCTCACGGGCCCAGCCGCTCCGCGGCCTGTGGGATCTTCCAGGACCGGGGCACGAACTCATGTTCCCTGCATCCTCAGGTGGACTCTCAACCACTGCGCCAGCAGGGAATCCACCCCCTATTCTTTTAATAAACACTTATTCCCCCTGAAGGTCTGTGAACAGAGCCAGAACAGGACTCATGTCCCCTCGGGCTATTCAGTGGACAGAAATAAGGGCGGCGGTATTAGCTAGCAATCAGAACAGCAAGCACTCTCATCTAGACTTAGCCGTTCCCTGCCCAGGTATATACCCTGGAGAAACACACATGGTCTAAGAAACAACTCTGAGAATGTTTAGAGCAAAAATAACTTAACAGCACAACACGGGCAACAGCCCAAATTTCCATCAGCAGAATTCATACAGCAGGATAGGATGAGATTGGCATATTCAATAGTGAAAAATAAATGAGCTACACACATTAGCATAGATCAACTTCTCATGGTTTTTAAAAACATCAAAAGAATGGGATACAGTTCTACTCATGGAACCATTCTGAAACATGCTCAAACAACGGATTGCATAGGGTCCATGTTTAAAAATACGGTAGCTAAACCTGAGGGAAGAGTAAACACAAAATGGAGGACAGTTTTCTCTAGGGTGGAAAGGCTAAGTCAAGGAGGTTGACACAAGGCTGTTAGTGCTGCTGGGAATTGTTCTGTCTCTGAAGCAAGATGGTAGGTACACAGGTGTTGTAGTTTTCACATTTTACTAACTCTGAAATCAGGATGGTCCTACAATCATCGTGGCAGTTGTGATGAAGTTATTGGCCAATGCCTTTCTCTTTTAATCACTTGTATTTATGCACAAAAATGATGTCAGAAAGGCTTGGCATCTTTAAAGGACATTTATTTAAGGTAAAGTACAAGAACACTTGTTTGGTTATTAGGAAAAGAAGGAACGATATGCCTATTTTACAGATGAGAACACTGAGGCTCAGAGAAGGTAACCTGCTGCAGTCGCACAATGGGATCTTTGCAGAACAGTGATCCACCAGCCCACTTCTCTATGCAAAGCCCTGTCTGTAGTATGCGAAGGAAGCAAGCAAACAAGCCTGAGCTAGGACCAGCACAAGAACCCGCGGCACCACCATCCTTACCATCATGTTCCAACACTACAGAGATGAGCATCAATTTTACTAGATTGAGGGGAGGGAGGGGTGGGGGCCGGGAGCCGGTTTTCGAACTTCAGTGAGCTCACAGCTCTTAGCTGGCCTTATCTCGAGAGCATCCAGTCCACCCTTGAGCTGTGTCTGGCTCCCAGGCTTCTACCTCTAGCCTCTGGCATGACCCGGGCTGCGGCCAGAAACAGGCTCCCACCTGGAATTCCAGCGTTCACTCCTGGAACGTCCAGCATCCAGTCCTCCTCCAGCCACTAATTCAACTTTTGAATGCCCTGCTCACAAGGGTTTCTCCACACCAAATCTGCAGGAACTTTTTTCTTCTGGGGCTCCAAAACCAAATCCTTAAACCTCACATGAGGGAGAGTATTTGTTAGGTCAGAGCATCCTTGTTGATTGGACCTCCAGTTTGTGACTTCCACAGACCTCATCACGGGAGGCTGGGGAGAGGTCTCTTCTGTTGGTGGACGGAATGGTGGGCACTTGGTGGGGAGCACTGATGAGAAAGGGAGCCAGCCCAAGACCTACACATATGCACTGTTTCCCCTGGCCAAACAAGGTTCCTGACCCCAGAATTAACCCAGAGTTTCCCAGAAGACTAGGAGCTGCAGGGAGCCGCAATTAATGCTTTACTCTCCACCAGCTTTTCCTTGGACCCAAGGAGGAGAAATTACAAAAAGATCACATCACACTCCTTTGATCTGATGATTTCCACACAGGCAAGTGCAGGGAAACACTAGTCTGAAGGAAGAAAATGCATTAAAAACACGTGCACAGGGACTTCCCTGGTGGCGCAGTGGTTAAGGATCCGCCTGCCGACGCAGGGGACCCAGGTTCGAGCCCTGGTCCAGGAAGATCCCACATGCCACGGAGCAACTAAGCCCGTGCGCCACAACTACTGAGCCTGTGCTCTAGAGCCCGCGAGCCACAACTACCGAAGCCCGCACGCCTAGAGCCCTTGCTCCCCAACAAGAGAAGCCAACAATAAATAATAAAATAAATTTACGGGAAAAACAACACGTGCATAGCCCTTAGCTGTTTATAAAGTTCTTGATTGTGTGTGCCCCCTTCCGATTCTCACGTCTTTCCACTTTGCGGATAAGCAAGCGGAAGTTCAGAGCATTTGAAGGATTTGCTCAAGGTGGCAGGTGATGGTGCAGACAGGGAGCTACCTCGGTGCAACATCTTTCAGACAGTGTGCCACCCTGGTCCCGCACAGAGGTACACAGATGGTGGAGGAGACAGGACAGCACGAGTCATGATCACAACTCTGAGTGACAAATACAATGAGAGACGTGTGTTTGGGGACTGGATCTATTCAGAGGAGGGGGTCTGGGGCATGGGAAGGAGTTCTGGGTTAGGGAAGGCTTCACAGGGGAACTGGCACTCACCATCGTCCACGTTTACTGAGATTTTATGAAAGGACAGAGTAAGGACCGCCACTGCCAACTCTGCCCTATTCGATACAATTAAACCATGAGCTTAAATGGTTCAAATTGATCCCATCGTCTTACATTGCTATAGATTTCATCCAGTAGCTGAATTTGGGGGAGGAAAAGAAAAAGGACCCACACAAAACTTTCCCACTTGAAGACATTTTTATTTTGGTAACGCACCTGAGTCCCTGGCACGATGGGCCTGTCCTCCGCGGGGGCAATGGGATGTTTGGGAGAGGATGGGGGCCCTGCCCTGAGGGGGCAGCTGGGGGATGAGGCAAAGTGCTCTGTGACAGTGATACGTCACAAAGGGCTTTGTGACACTGATAGGTCACAAAGGGCATCAGAAGATAAATAGGCTGTGCCAGGGGGTTAGGCTGACAAAGTGGTTACTTCTCTCACTAGGACGGAAGTTCACCACAGCCTCTTGGGGAGATAAAAACCCAGAAGCAGAAGTGAGGTGAGGCGGAGGGGGAGCCTACAGTACCTCCCGACACACTTGAAGAGATTCAGCCTGGGCTCCAGGCGCCCTACAGCGTCCCAACTGTGATCATCTGTGCCCCTACACACACCCCTGCCTCTGGGAGACCCGGAGGCAAACGTGGGGGCCTGTGGGGCGGGCTTGGAAGACCTGCCACAGGGCCACGTGTGTGACGCAGGAGCATCGCAGCTCGCTCTTCTGCCAGTGAGGCCGAGGGAGGGAAGAGCCAGGGAGCCGCCTTAACCGCGCTGCCTGTCGTGATCAAAGACATCCATGAGTGGGGACTCTCTGCTCCCGTATCACACGGCCCGGAGCAGCACCTGGGTGGACCTGTTCAACACCACCACGGGGAAGCTGCAGCAGCAACTGCACAAGGGCGAATACGACCATTTCAAGTACGCGCCGATATTCGAGAGCGACTTCATCCAGGTCACGAAGAGGGGAGAAGCGATTGACGTGCACAACTGGGGCGGCCTGGTGACTATGGGCATCACATCCACCAGCCCAGTCCTCCCGCTCCCAGACATCATGCTGCTGGCCCAACGGGCCACCGGCTGTGAAAAGCACGCCGAGCGCAGCCAGGCCACCAAGGGCAAGAGCCACAAGGCTGCAAAGACCTTAGAGCTCACCAGGCTCCTTCCCTTGGAGTTTGTGAGGATCTCCACTCACAATCGTGAGAAACAACAGCTGCGCGTGAAGCTTGCCACTGGCCGCTGCTTCTACCTGCAGCTGTGTCCCCCTCTGGACGCGCGGGAAGACCTCTTCGCCGAGTGGGAACAGCTGATTTACCTCCTGCGACCACCAGTGGACAGTGAAAGCAACACCTATGCCGTTCCCGCCTGGGACATGCCCTGCATGCCTGTGTTCGAGGAGGAGCAGGACGGGAGGAGCCCGGCCGTGGAGGATTTCCAAGGAAAGGGGCATCAGGACCAGGTGAACGTCAGCAGCCTGCACACGTGCCCTGAGGTGGCCGGGGCCACGCCTGCAGCTTTTGCTGGGGGGCACGGAATCCAACTGGACTCCCACAAGCCCGATACCATGCCCGATGTGGCCACTGCGAAAGCAAAACCTACTACAGGGCTCGACAAAGCGTCAGCATCGCAGTCAACGATTAAGGTGGAGACAGCAGGGGTGGCAGGAGGCACCGCAGCGGGTGCTTTGAGCACGGCAGTGATCAAGTCTCCTGCCGCTGAAGAGCGGAGCACGGCCATAGCAGCCACAGCCAGCGACGGGCCCGGAGGAAGCAAAACCAACAGAGCCACTGGGGACACTGCCACAACATCCCTGAGGAGCGGGAAAACGGCCTTGGCAGGTGCTGAGAACAATTCAGAGTATGCTTCCAGCACGTCCACCAGCCTCTCCCCAGGGGCCGGCATGACTGTGGTCGGAGCAGAACCTACCAGCAAGACTGTCAAAGCAAGAGCCGACAAGGACGATGAGGGGACCCTCGTCTCAAGCTTGCCACAGGAAGGCAAAGTGAGCGAACAGGATGGCAGCTCACAGAGAGTGTCCCAGGCCCGCAAGGGAAGAAGGGAGAGGAGGGAGCACTGGGGAGAGGACAGAGCTCTGACGAGCCCCAAGCTCTGCAGTTCCGTGGAAAGCCACCACAAGGCAGCGGGGAGCAAGACAATCCCCAAAGCAGCTGGCCCGTGCTCAGGCGGCCGCAGAGCCACTAGAGAGGACCAAAAGGCCAAAGGCCACGGCAGCCCGGGGGGCAGCGAGCAGGGCGCTGCTCCCAAAGGCATCAGCCGTGCTCCTATCACCAGTGAGTCCAAGACCTCGCACAAATCGGGCAGGAGCTTATCTCCAGCGCGTTCAGGTCCCACCACCAACATACTCAGCAGGATCAGCTCTTTCTTCAGGAATGTGAGAGCCAGACTTACAAAAAAGACAGTGGCCTCATCACGAAATAAACATGGGAGCATCCTGGCGGAGCCAGTGGAAGGGACCCGAGTGGAGGCCATGACAGAGACAGCAGAGAGTGGCCAGGGCCTGGAAATCACCGGTGTGACATCTGAGACCATGGAGCCAGTGACCGTTGAAGCCCATCAATAGGACCTAGAGCTGGGAGCTGCAAAGGGGACCAGGGCTCTGGGAAATACCCCTGGAGAGCCCACTTCAGCTTCCTTACTGCAATTTAAACAGTCTGAGAACGCATGCAGTGTTTTGTCTGAATTTCTAGGTCCCGAAGCCCAGCCGTAGCCTCACAGTGGATTCTGTGATGTCAGCTGTGCCACAGTCGGAGACCCAGTGTCCAGGCAAGGGCAGCCCCACCTCACACGCATGCTCAGCGCCAACAGCACTGCTCCATCTGGCTTCCACTCCTTTCTGGCTTTGCCCCCCAGGGCCATGGCTCAAAGTCAGACTATGGTCTTGGAAGCTCTCCTTCACTATCCCCCTATTCTTTCTTTCTTTTTTTTTTTTTTTGCGGTACGCGGGCCACTCACTGTTGTGGCCTCTCCCGTCACGGAGCACAGGCTCCGGACGCGCAGGCCCAGCGGCCATGGCTCACGGGCCCAGCCGCTCCGCGGCCTGTGGGATCTTCCAGGACCGGGGCACGAACTCATGTTCCCTGCATCCTCAGGTGGACTCTCAACCAGTGAGCCAGCAGGGAATACCCACCCCTCTATTCTTTTAATAAACGCTTATTCCCGCTGAAGGACTGTAAACAGAGCCAGAACAGGACTCATGTCCCCTCGGGCTATTCAGTGGATTGAAATAAGGGCGGCGGTATTAGCTAGCAATCAGAACAGCAAGCACTCTCATCTAGACTTAGCCGTTCCCTGCCCAGGTATATACCCTGGAGAAACACACATGGTCTAAGAAACAACTCTGAGAATGTTTAGAGCAAAAATAACTTAACAGCACAACACGGGCAACAGCCCAAATTTCCATCAGCAGAATTCATACAGCAGGATAGGATGAGATTGGAATATTCAATAGTGAAAAATAAATGAGCTACACACATTAGCATAGATCAACTTCTCATGGTTTTTAAAAACATCAAAAGAATGGGATACAGTTCCACTCATGGAACCATTCTGAAACAAGCTCAAACAACGGATTGCATAGGGTCCATGTTTAAAAAGATGGTAGCTAAACCTGAGGGAAGAGTAAACACAAAATTGAGGACAGTTTACTCTAGGGTGGAAAGGCTAAGTCAAGGAGGTTGACACAAGGCTGTTAGTGCTGCTGGGAATTGTTCTGTCTCTGAAGCAAGATGGTAGGTACACAGGTGTTGTAGTTTTCACATTTTACTAACTCTGAAATCAGGATGGTCCTACAATCACCGTGGCAGTTGTGATGAAGTTATTGGCCAATGCCTTTCTCTTTTAATCACTTGTATTTATGCACAAAAATGATGTCAGAAAGGCTTGGCATCTTTAAAGGACATTTATTTAAGGTAAAGTACAAGAACACTTGTTTGGTTATTAGGAAAAGAAGGAACGATATGCCTATTTTACAGATGAGAACACTGAGGCTCAGAGAAGGTAACCTGCTGCAGTCGCACAATGGGATCTTTGCAGAACAGTGATCCACCAGCCCACTTCTCTATGCAAAGCCCTGTCTGTAGTATGCGAAGGAAGCAAGCAAACAAGCCTGAGCTAGGACCAGCACAAGAACCCGCGGCACCACCATCCTTACCATCATGTTCCAAAACTACAGAGATGAGCATCAATTTTACTAGATTGAGGGGAGGGAGGGGTGGGGGCCGGGAGCCGGTTTTCGAACTTCAGTGAGCTCACAGCTCTTAGCTGGCCTTATCTCGAGAGCATCCAGTCCACCCTTGAGCTGTGTCTGGCTCCCAGGCTTCTACCTCTAGCCTCTGGCATGACCCGGGCTGCGGCCAGAAACAGGCTCCCACCTGGAATTCCAGCGTTCACTCCTGGAACGTCCAGCATCCAGTCCTCCTCCAGCCACTAATTCAACTTTTGAATGCCCTGCTCACAAGGGTTTCTCCACACCAAATCTGCAGGAAATTTTTTCTTCTGGGGCTCCAAAAGCAAATCCTTAAACCTCACATGAGGGAGAGTATTTGTTCGGTCAGAGCATCCTTGTTGATTGGACCTCCAGTTTGTGACTTCCACAGACCTCATCACGGGAGGCTGGGGAGAGGTCTCTTCTGTTGGTGGACGGAATGGTGGGCACTTGGTGGGGAGCACTGATGAGAAAGGGAGCCAGCCCAAGACCTACACATATGCACTGTTTCCCCTGGCCAAACAAGGTTCCTGACCCCAGAATTAACCCAGAGTTTCCCAGAAGACTAGGAGCTGCAGGGAGCCGCAATTAATGCTTTACTCTCCACCAGCTTTTCCTTGGACCCAAGGAGGAGAATTTACAGAAAGATCACATCACACTCCTTTGATCTGATGATTTCCACACAGGCAAGTGCAGGGAAACACTAGTCTGAAGGAAGAAAATGCATTAAAAACACGTGCACAGGGACTTCCCTGGTGGCGCAGTGGTTAAGAATCCGCCTGCCGATGCAGGGGAACCGGGTTCGAGCCCTGGTCCAGGAAGATCCCACATGCCACGGAGCAACTAAGCCCGTGCGCCACAACTACTGAGCCTGTGCTCTAGAGCCCGCAAGCCACAACTACCGAAGCCCGCACGCCTAGAGCCCGTGCTCCCCAACAAGAGAAGCCAAAAATAAATAATAAAATAAATTTACGGGAAAAACAACACGTGCATAGCCCTTAGCTGTTTATAAAGTTCTTGAATGTGTGTGCCCCCTTCCGATTCTCACGTCTTTCCACTTTGCGGATAAGCAAGCGGAAGTTCAGAGCATTTGAAGGACTTGCTCAAGGTGGCAGGTGATGGTGCAGAGAGGGAGCTACCTCGGTGCAACAACTTTCAGACAGTGTGCCACCCCGGTCCCGCACAGAGGTACACAGATGGTGGAGGAGACAGGACAGCACGAGTCATGATCACAACTCTGAGTGACAAATACAATGAGAGACGTGTGTTTGGGGACTGGATCTATTCAGAGGAGGGGGTCTGGGGCATGGGAAGGAGTTCTGGGTTAGGGAAGGCTTCACAGGGGAACTGGCACTCACCATCGTCCACGTTTACTGAGATTTTATGAAAGGACAGAGTAAGGACCGCCACTGCCAACTCTGCCCTATTCGATACAATTAAACCATGAGCTTAAATGGTTCAAATTGATCCCATCGTCTTACATTGCTATAGATTTCATCCAGTAGCTGAATTTGGGGGAGGAAAAGAAAAAGGACCCAGACAAAACTTTCCCACTTGAAGACATTTTTATTTTGGTAACGCACCTGAGTCCCTGGCAGGATGGGCCTGTCCTCCGCGGGGGCAATGGGGTGTTTGGGAGAGGATGGGGGCCCTGCCCTGAGGGGGCAGCTGGGGGATGAGGCAAAGGGCTCTGTGACAGTGATAGGTCACAAAGGGCTTTGTGACACTGATAGGTCACAAAGGGCATCAGAGGATAAATAGGCTGTGCCAGGGGGTTAGGCTGACAAAGTGGTTACTTCTCTCACTAGGACGGAAGTTCACCACAGCCTCTTGGGGAGATAAAAACCCAGAAGCAGAAGTGAGGTGAGGCGGAGGGGGAGCCTACCGTACCTCTCGACACACTTGAAGAGATTCAGCCTGGGCTCCAGGCGCCCTACAGCGTCCCAACTGTGATCATCTGTGCCCCTACACACACCCCTGCCTCTGGGAGACCCGGAGGCAAACGTGGGGGCCTGTGGGGCGGGCTTGGAAGACCTGCCACAGGGCCGCGTGTGTGACGCAGGAGCATCGCAGCTCGCTCTTCTGCCAGTGAGGCCGAGGGAGGGAAGAGCCAGGGAGCCGCCTTAACCGCGCTGCCTGTCATGATCAAAGACAGCCATGAGTGGGGACTCTCTGCTCCCGTATCACATGGCCCGCAGCAGCACCTGGGTGGACCTGTTCAACACCACCACGGGGAAGCTGCAGCAGCAACTGCACAAGGGCGAATACGACCATTTCAAGTACGCGCCGATATTCGAGAGCGACTTCATCCAGGTCACGAAGAGGGGAGAAGCGATTGACGTGCACAACTGGGGCGGCATGGTGACTATGGGCATCACATCCACCAGCCCCGTCCTCCCGCTCCCAGACATCATGCTGCTGGCCCAACGGGCCACCAGCTGTGAAAAGCATGCCGAGCGCAGCCAGGCCACCAAGGGCAAGAGCCACAAGGCTGCAAAGACCTTAGAGCTCACCAGGCTCCTTCCCTTGGAGTTCGTGAGGATCTCCACTCACAATCGTGAGAAACAACAGCTGCGCGTGAAGCTTGCCACTGGCCGCTGCTTCTACCTGCAGCTGTGTCCCCCTCTGGACGCGCGGGAAGACCTCTTCGCCGCGTGGGAACAGCTGATTTACCTCCTGCGACCACCAGTGGACAGTGAAATCAACACCTATGCCGTTCCCGTCGGGGACATGCCCTGCATGCCTGTGTTCGAGGAGGAGCAGGACGGGAGGAGCCCGGCCGTGGAGGATTTCCAAGGAAAGGGGCATCAGGACCAGGTGAACGTCAGCAGCCTGCACACGTGCCCTGAGGTGGCCGGGGCCACACCTGCAGCTTTTGTTGGGGGGCACGGAATCCAACTGGACTCCCACAAGCCCGATACCATGCCCGATGTGGCCACTGCGAAAGCAAAACCTACAACAGGGCTCTACAAAGCGTCAGCATCGCAGTCAACGACAAAGGTGGAGACAGCAGGGGTGGCAGGAGGCACCGCAGCGGGTGCTTTGAGCACGGCAGTGATCAAGTCTCCTGCCGCTGAAGAGCGGAGCACGGCCATAGCAGCCACAGCCAGCGACGGGCCCGGAGGAAGCAAAACCAACAGAGCCCCTGGGGACACTGCCACAACATCCCTGAGGAGCGGGAAAACGGCCTTGGCAGGTGCTGAGAACAATTCAGAGTATGCTTCCAGCACGTCCACCAGCCTCTCCCCAGGGGCCGGCATGACTGTGGTCGGAGCAGAACCTACCAGCAAGACTGCCAAAGCAAGAGCCGACAAGGACGATGAGGGGACCCTCGTCTCAAGCTTGCCACAGGAAGGCAAAGTGAGCGAACAGGATGGCAGCTCACAGAGAGTGTCCCAGGCCCGCAAGGGAAGAAGGGAGAGGAGGGAGCACTGGGGAGAGGACAGAGCTCTGACGAGCCCCAAGCTCTGCAGTTCCGTGGAAAGCCACCACAAGGCAGCGGGGAGCAAGACAATCCCCAAAGCAGCTGGCCCGTGCTCAGGCGGCCGCAGAGCCACTAGAGAGGACCAAAAGGCCAAAGGCCACGGCAGCCCGGGGGGCAGCGAGCAGGGCGCTGCTCCCAAAGGCATCAGCCGTGCTCCTATCACCAGTGAGTCCAAGACCTCGCACAAATCGGGCAGGAGCTTATCTCCAGCGCGTTCAGGTCCCACCACCAACATACTCAGCAGGATCAGCTCTTTCTTCAGGAATGTGAGAGCCAGACTTACAAAAAAGACAGTGGCCTCATCACGAAATAAACATGGGAGCATCCTGGCGGAGCCAGTGGAAGGGACCCGAGTGGAGGCCATGACAGAGACAGCAGAGAGTGGCCAGGGCCTGGAAATCACCGGTGTGACATCTGAGACCATGGAGCCAGTGACCGTTGAAGCCCATCAATAGGACCTAGAGCTGGGAGCTGCAAAGGGGACCAGGGCTCTGGGAAATACCCCTGGAGAGCCCACTTCAGCTTCCTTACTGCAATTTAAACAGTCTGAGAACGCATGCAGTGTTTTGTCTGAATTTCTAGGTCCCGAAGCCCAGCCGTAGCCTCATAGTGGATTCTGTGATGTCAGCTGTGCAACAGTCGGAGACCCAGTGTCCAGGCAAGGGCAGCCCCACCTCACACGCATGCTCAGCGCCAACAGCACTGCTCCATCTGGCTTCCACTCCTTTCTGGCTTTGCCCCCCAGGGCCATGGCTCAAAGTCAGACTATGGTCTTGGAAGCTCTCCTTCACTATCCCCCTATTCTTTCTTTCTATTTTTTTTTTTTTGCGGTACGCGGGCCAATCACTGTTGTGGCCTCTCCCGTCACGGAGCACAGGCTCTGGACGCGCAGGCCCAGCGGCCATGGCTCACGGGCCCAGCCGCTCCGCGGCCTGTGGGATCTTCCAGGACCGGGGCACAAACTCATGTTCCCTGCATCCTCAGGTGGACTCTCAACCACTGCGCCAGCAGGGAATCCACCCCCCTCTATTCTTTTTATAAACGCTTATTCCCCCTGAAGGTCTGTAAACAGAGCCAGAACAGGACTCATGTCCCCTCGGGCTATTCAGTGGTCAGAAATAAGGGCGGCGGTATTAGCTAGCAATCAGAACAGCAAGCACTCTCATCTAGACTTAGCCGTTCCCTGCCCAGGTATATACCCTGGAGAAACACACATGGTCTAAGAAACAACTCTGAGAATGTTTAGAGCAAAAATAACTTAACAGCACAACACGGGCAACAGCCCAAATTTCCATCAGCAGAATTCATACAGAAGGATAGGATGAGATTGGAATATTCAATAGTGAAAATTAAATGAGCTACACACATTAGCATAGATCAACTTCTCATGGTTTTTAAAAACATCAAAAGAATGGGATACAGTTCCACTCATGGAACCATTCTGAAACAAGCTCAAACAACGGATTGCATAGGGTCCATGTTTAAAAAGACAGTAGCTAAACCTGAGGGAAGAGTAAACACAAAATGGAGGACAGTTTTCTCTAGGGTGGAAAGGCTAAGTCAAGGAGGTTGACACAAGGCTGTTAGTGCTGCTGGGAATTGTTCTGTCTCTGAAGCAAGATGGTAGGTACACAGGTGTAGTTTTCACATTTTACTAACTCTGAAATCAGGATGGTCCTACAATCACCGTGGCAGTTGTGATGAAGTTATTGGCCAATGCCTTTCTCTTTTAATCACTTGTATTTATGCACAAAAATGATGTCAGAAAGGCTTGGCATCTTTAAAGGACATTTATTTAAGGTAAAGTACAAGAACACTTGTTTGGTTATTAGGAAAAGAAGGAACGATATGCCCATTTTACAGATGAGAACACTGAGGCTCAGAGAAGGTAACCTGCTGCAGTCGCACAATGGGATCTTTGCAGAACAGTGATCCACCAGCCCACTTCTCTATGCAAAGCCCTGTCTGTAGTATGCGAAGGAAGCAAGCAAACAAGCCTGAGCTAGGACCAGCACAAGAACCCGCGGCACCACCATCCTTACCATCATGTTCCAACACTACAGAGATGAGCATCAATTTTACTAGATTGAGGGGAGGGAGGGGTGGGGGCCGGGAGCCGGTTTTCGAACTTCAGTGAGCTCACAGCTCTTAGCTGGCCTTATCTCGAGAGCATCCAGTCCACCCTTGAGCTGTGTCTGGCTCCCAGGCTTCTACCTCTAGCCTCTGGCATGACCCGGGCTGCGGCCAGAAACAGGCTCCCACCTGGAATTCCAGCGTTCACTCCTGGAACGTCCAGCATCCAGTCCTCCTCCAGCCACTAATTCAACTTTTGAATGCCCTGCTCACAAGGGTTTCTCCACACCAAATCTGCAGGAACTTTTTTCTTCTGGGGCTCCAAAACCAAATCCTTAAACCTCACATGAGGGAGAGTATTTGTTAGGTCAGAGCATCCTTGTTGATTGGACCTCCAGTTTGTGACTTCCACAGACCTCATCACGGGAGGCTGGGGAGAGGTCTCTTCTGTTGGTGGACGGAATGGTGGGCACTTGGTGGGGAGCACTGATGAGAAAGGGAGCCAGCCCAAGACCTACACATATGCACTGTTTCCCCTGGCCAAACAAGGTTCCTGACCCCAGAATTAACCCAGAGTTTCCCAGAAGACTAGGAGCTGCAGGGAGCCGCAATTAATGCTTTACTCTCCACCAGCTTTTCCTTGGACCCAAGGAGGAGAAATTACAAAAAGATCACATCACACTCCTTTGATCTGATGATTTCCACACAGGCAAGTGCAGGGAAACACTAGTCTGAAGGAAGAAAATGCATTAAAAACACGTGCACAGGGACTTCCCTGGTGGCGCAGTGGTTAAGAATCCGCCTGCCGACGCAGGGGACCCGGGTTCGAGCCCTGGTCCAGGAAGATCCCACATGCCACGGAGCAACTAAGCCCGTGCACCACAACTACTGAGCCTGTGCTCTAGAGCCCGCGAGGCACAACTACCGAAGCCCGCACGCCTAGAGCCCGTGCTCCCCAACAAGAGAAGCCAAAAATAAATAATAAAATAAATTTACGGGAAAAACAACACGTGCATAGCCCTTAGCTGTTTATAAAGTTCTTGAATGTGTGTGCCCCCTTCCGATTCTCACGTCTTTCCACTTTGCGGATAAGCAAGCGGAAGTTCAGAGCATTTGAAGGACTTGCTCAAGGTGGCAGGTGATGGTGCAGAGAGGGAGCTACCTCGGTGCAACAACTTTCAGACAGTGTGCCACCCCGGTCCCGCACAGAGGTACACAGATGGTGGAGGAGACAGGACAGCACGAGTCATGATCACAACTCTGAGTGACAAATACAATGAGAGACGTGTGTTTGGGGACTGGATCTATTCAGAGGAGGGGGTCTGGGGCATGGGAAGGAGTTCTGGGTTAGGGAAGGCTTCACAGGGGAACTGGCACTCACCATCGTCCACGTTTACTGAGATTTTATGAAAGGACAGAGTAAGGACCGTCACTGCCAACTCTGCCCTATTCGATACAATTAAACCATGAGCTTAAATGGTTCAAATTGATCCCATCGTCTTACATTGCTATAGATTTCATCCAGTAGCTGAATTTGGGGGAGGAAAAGAAAAAGGACCCACACAAAACTTTCCCACTTGAAGACATTTTTATTTTGGTAACGCACCTGAGTCCCTGGCACGATGGGCCTGTCCTCCGTGGGGTCAATGGGGTGTTTGGGAAAGGATGGGGGCCCTGCCCTGAGGGGGCAGCTGGGGGATGAGGCAAAGGGCTCTGTGACAGTGATAGGTCACAAAGGGCTTTGTGACACTGATAGGTCACAAAGGGCATCAGAGGATAAATAGGCTGTGCCAGGGGGTTAGGCTGACAAAGTGGTTACTTCTCTCACTAGGACGGAAGTTCACCACAGCCTCTTGGGGAGATAAAAACCCAGAAGCAGAAGTGAGGTGAGGCGGAGGGGGAGCCTACCGTACCTCTCGACACACTTGAAGAGATTCAGCCTGGGCTCCAGGCGCCCTACAGCGTCCCAACTGTGATCATCTGTGCCCCTACCCACACCCCTGCCTCTGGGAGACCCGGAGGCAAACGTGGGGGCCTGTGGGGCGGGCTTGGAAGACCTGCCACAGGGCCGCGTGTGTGACGCAGGAGCATCGCAGCTCGCTCTTCTGCCAGTGAGGCTGAGGGAGGGAAGAGCCAGGGAGCCGCATTAACCGCGCTGCCTGTTGTGATCAAAGACAGCCATGAGTGGGGACTCTCTGCTCCCGTATCACACGGCCCGGAGCAGCACCTGGGTGAACCTGTTCAACACCACCACGGGGAAGCTGCAGCAGCAACTGCACAAGGGCGAATACGACCATTTCAAGTACGCGCCGATATTCGAGAGCGACTTCATCCAGGTCACGAAGAGGGGAGAAGCGATTGACGTGCACAACTGGGGCGGCCTGGTGACCATGGGCATCACATCCACCAGCCCCGTCCTCCCGCTCCCAGACATCATGCTGCTGGCCCAACGGGCCACCGGCTGTGAAAAGCACGCCGAGCGCAGCCAGGCCACCAAGGGCAAGAGCCACATGGCTGCAAAGACCTTAGAGCTCACCAGGCTCCTTCCCTTGGAGTTCGTGAGGATCTCCACTCACAATCGTGAGAAACAACAGCTGCGCGTGAAGCTTGCCACTGGCCGCTGCTTCTACCTGCAGCTGTGTCCCCCTCTGGACGCGCGGGAAGACCTCTTCGCCGAGTGGGAACAGCTGATTTACCTCCTGTGACCACCAGTGGACAGTGAAAGCAACACCTATGCCGTTCCCGTCTGGGACATGCCCTGCATGCCTGTGTTCGAGGAGGAGCAGGACGGGAGGAGCCCGGCCATGGAGGATTTCCAAGGAAAGGGGCATCAGGACCAGGTGAACGTCAGCAGCCTGCACACGTGCCCTGAGGTGGCCGGGGCCACGCCTGCAGCTTTTGCTGGGGGGCACGGAATCCAACTGGACTCCCACAAGCCCGATACCATGCCCGATGTGGCCACTGCGAAAGCAAAACCTACTACAGGGCTCGACAAAGCGTCAGCATCGCAGTCAACGACTAAGGTGGAGACAGCAGGGGTGGCAGGAGGCACCGCAGCGGGTGCTTTGAGCACGGCAGTGATCAAGTCTCCTGCCGCTGAAGAGCGGAGCACGGCCATAGCAGCCACAGCCAGCGACGGGCCCGGAGGAAGCAAAACCAACAGAGCCACTGGGGACACTGCCACAACATCCCTGAGGAGCGGGAAAACGGCCTTGGCAGGTGCTGAGAACAATTCAGAGTATGCTTCCAGCACGTCCACCAGCCTCTCCCCAGGGGCCGGCATTACTGTGGTCGGAGCAGAACCTACCAGCAAGACTGTCAAAGCAAGAGCCGACAAGGACGATGAGGGGACCCTCGTCTCAAGCTTGCGACAGGAAGGCAAAGTGAGCGAACAGGATGGCAGCTCACAGAGAGTGTCCCAGGCCCGCAAGGGAAGAAGGGAGAGGAGGGAGCACTGGGGAGAGGACAGAGCTCTGACGAGCCCCAAGCTCTGCAGTTCCGTGGAAAGCCACCACAAGGCAGCGGGGAGCAAGACAATCCCCAAAGCAGCTGGCCCGTGCTCAGGCGGCCGCAGAGCCACTAGAGAGGACCAAAAGGCCAAAGGCCATGGCAGCCCGGGGGGCAGCGAGCAGGGCGCTGCTCCCAAAGGCATCAGCCGTGCTCCTATCACCAGTGAGTCCAAGACCTCGCACAAATCGGGCAGGAGCTTATCTCCAGCGCGTTCAGGTCCCACCACCAACATACTCAGCAGGATCAGCTCTTTCTTCAGGAATGTGAGAGCCAGACTTACAAAAAAGACAGTGGCCTCATCACGAAATAAACATGGGAGCATCCTGGCGGAGCCAGTGGAAGGGACCCGAGTGGAGGCCATAACAGAGACAGCAGAGAGTGGCCAGGGCCTGGAAATCACCGGTGTGACATCTGAGACCATGGAGCCAGTGACCGTTGAAGCCCATCAATAGGACCTAGAGCTGGGAGCTGCAAAGGGGACCAGGGCTCTGGGAAATACCCCTGGAGAGCCCATTTCAGCTTGCTTACTGCAATTTAAATAAAAAAACATACAGTCTGAGAACGCATGCAGTGTTTTGTCTGAATTTCTAGGTCCCGAAGCCCAGCCGTAGCCTCACAGTGGATTCTGTGATGTCAGCTGTGCCACAGTCTGAGACCCAGTGTCCAGGCAAGGGCAGCCCCACCTCACACGCATGCTCAGCGCCAACAGCACTGCTCCATCTGGCTTCCACTCCTTTCTGGCTTTGCCCCCCAGGGCCATGGCTCAAAGTCAGACTATGGTCTTGGAAGCTCTCCTTCACTATCCCCCTATTCTTTCTTTCTTTTTTTTTTTTGCGGTACGCGGGCCACTCACTGTTGTGGCCTCTCCCGTCACGGAGCACAGGCTCCGGACGCGCAGGCCCAGCGGCCATGGCTCACGGGCCCAGCCGCTCCGCGGCCTGTGGGATCTTCCAGGACCGGGGCACGAACTCATGTTCCCTGCATCCTCAGGTGGCCTCTCAACCACTGCGCCAGCAGGGAATCCCCCCCCCCTATTCTTTTTATAAACGCTTATTCCCCCTGAAGGTCTGTAAACAGAGCCAGAACAGGACTCATGTCCCCTCGGGCTATTCAGTGGTCAGAAATAAGGGCGGCGGTATTAGCTAGCAATCAGAACAGCAAGCACTCTCATCTAGACTTAGCCGTTCCCTGCCCAGGTATATACCCTGGAGAATCACACATGGTCTAAGAAACAACTCTGAGAATGTTTAGAGCAAAAATAACTTAACAGCACAACACGGGCAACAGCCCAAATTTCCATCAGCAGAATTCATACAGCAGGATAGGATGAGATTGGCATATTCAATAGTGAAAAATAAATGAGCTACACACATTAGCATAGATCAACTTCTCATGGTTTTTAAAAACATCAGAAGAATGGGATACAGTTCCACTCATGGAACCATTCTGAAACATGCTCAAACAACGGATTGCATACGGTCCATGTTTAAAAAGACGGTAGCTAAACCTGAGGGAAGAGTAAACACAAAATGGAGGACAGTTTTCTCTAGGGTGGAAAGGCTAAGTCAAGGAGGTTGACACAAGGCTGTTAGTGCTGCTGGGAATTGTTCTGTCTCTGAAGCAAGATGGTAGGTACACAGGTGTTGTAGTTTTCACAGTTTACTAACTCTGAAATCAGGATGGTCCTACAATCACCGTGGCAGTTGTGATGAAGTTATTGGCCAATGCCTTTCTCTTTTAATCACTTGTATTTATGCACAAAAATGATGTCAGAAAGGCTTGGCATCTTTAAAGGACATTTATTTAAGGTAAAGTACAAGAACACTTGTTTGGTTATTAGGAAAAGAAGGAACGATATGCCCATTTTACAGATGAGAACACTGAGGCTCAGAGAAGGTAACCTGCTGCAGTCGCACAATGGGATCTTTGCAGAACAGTGATCCACCAGCCCACTTCTCTATGCAAAGCCCTGTCTGTAGTATGCGAAGGAAGCAAGCAAACAAGCCTGAGCTAGGACCAGCACAAGAACCCGCGGCACCACCATCCTTACCATCATGTTCCAACACTACAGAGATGAGCATCAATTTTACTAGATTGAGGGGAGGGAGGGGTGGGGGCCGGGAGCCGGTTTTCGAACTTCAGTGAGCTCACAGCTCTTAGCTGGCCTTATCTCGAGAGCATCCAGTCCACCCTTGAGCTGTGTCTGGCTCCCAGGCTTCTACCTCTAGCCTGTGGCATGACCCGGGCTGCGGCCAGAAACAGGCTCCCACCTGGAATTCCAGCGTTCACTCCTGGAACGTCCAGCATCCAGTCCTCCTCCAGCCACTAATTCAACTTTTGAATGCCCTGCTCACAAGGGTTTCTCCACACCAAATCTGCAGGAACTTTTTTCTTCTGGGGCTCCAAAACCAAATCCTTAAACCTCACATGAGGGAGAGTATTTGTTAGGTCAGAGCATCCTTGTTGATTGGACCTCCAGTTTGTGACTTCCACAGACCTCATCACGGGAGGCTGGGGAGAGGTCTCTTCTGTTGGTGGACGGAATGGTGGGCACTTGGTGGGGAGCACTGATGAGAAAGGGAGCCAGCCCAAGACCTACACATATGCACTGTTTCCCCTGGCCAAACAAGGTTCCTGACCCCAGAATTAACCCAGAGTTTCCCAGAAGACTAGGAGCTGCAGGGAGCTGCAATTAATGCTTTACTCTCCACCAGCTTTTCCTTGGACCCAAGGAGGAGAAATTACAAAAAGATCACATCACACTCCTTTGATCTGATGATTTCCACACAGGCAAGTGCAGGGAAACACTAGTCTGAAGGAAGAAAATGCATTAAAAACACGTGCACAGGGACTTCCCTGGTGGCGCAGTGGTTAAGGATCCGCCTGCCGACGCAGGGGACCCAGGTTCGAGCCCTGGTCCAGGAAGATCCCACATGCCACGGAGCAACTAAGCCCGTGCGCCACAACTACTGAGCCTGTGCTCTAGAGCCCGCGAGCCACAACTACCGAAGCCCGCACGCCTAGAGCCCGTGCTCCCCAACAAGAGAAGCCGAAAATAAATAATGAAATAAATTTACGGGAAAAACAACACGTGCATAGCCCTTAGCTGTTTATAAAGTTCTTGAATGTGTGTGCCCCCTTCCGATTCTCACGTCTTTCCACTTTGCGGATAAGCAAGCGGAAGTTCAGAGCATTTGAAGGACTTGCTCAAGGTGGCAGGTGATGGTGCAGAGAGGGATCCTCCTCGGTGCAACAACTTTCAGACAGTGTGCCACCCTGGTCCCGCACAGAGGTACACAGATGGTGGAGGAGACAGGACAGCACGAGTCATGATCACAACTCTGAGTGACAAATACAATGAGAGACGTGTGTTTGGGGACTGGATCTATTCAGAGGAGGGGGTCTGGGGCATGGGAAGGAGTTCTGGGTTAGGGAAGGCTTCACAGGGGAACTGGCACTCACCATCGTCCACGTTTACTGAGATTTTATGAAAGGACAGAGTAAGGACCGCCACTGCCAACTCTGCCCTATTCGATACAATTAAACCATGAGCTTAAATGGTTCAAATTGATCCCATCGTCTTACATTGCTATAGATTTCATCCAGTAGCTGAATTTGGGGGAGGAAAAGAAAAAGGACCCACACAAAACTTTCCCACTTGAAGACATTTTTATTTTGGTAACGCACCTGAGTCCCTGGCAGGAAGGGCCTGTCCTCCGCGGGGGCAATGGGGTGTTTGGGAGAGGATGGGGGCCCTGCCCCGAGGGGGCAGCTGGGGGATGAGGCAAAGGGCTCTGTGACAGTGATAGGTCACAAAGGGCTTTGTGACACTGATAGGTCACAAAGGGCATCAGAGGATAAATAGGCTGTGCCAGGGGGTTAGGCTGACAAAGTGGTTACTTCTCTCACTAGGACGGAAGTTCACCACAGCCTCTTGGGGAGATAAAAACCCAGAAGCAGAAGTGAGGTGAGGCGGAGTGGGAGCCTACCGTACCTCTTGACACACTTGAAGAGATTCAGCCTGGGCTCCAGGCGCCCTACAGCATCCCAACTGTGATCATCTGTGCCCCTACCCACACCCCTGCCTCTGGGAGACCCGGAGGCAAACGTGGGGTCCTGTGGGGCGGGCTTGGAAGACCTGCCACAGGGCCGCGTGTGTGACGCAGGAGCATCGCAGCTCACCCTTCTGCCAGTGAGGCCGAGGGAGGGAAGAGCCAGGGAGCCGCCTTAACCGCGCTGCCTGTCGTGATCAAAGACAGCCATGAGTGGGGACTCTCTGCTCCCGTATCACACGGCCCGGAGCAGCACCTGGGTGGACCTGTTCAACACCACCACGGGGAAGCTGCAGCAGCAACTGCACAAGGGCGAATACGACCATTTCAAGTACGCGCCGATATTCGAGAGCGACTTCATCCAGGTCACGAAGAGGGGAGAAGCAATTGACGTGCACAACTGGGGCGGCCTGGTGACCATGGGCATCACATCCACCAGCCCCGTCCTCCCGCTCCCAGACATCATGCTGCTGGCCCAACGGGCCACCAGCTGTGAAAAGCACGCTGAGCGCAGCCAGGCCACCAAGGGCAAGAGCCACAAGGCTGCAAAGACCTTAGAGCTCACCAGGCTCCTTCCCTTGGAGTTCGTGAGGATCTCCACTCACAATCGTGAGAAACAACAGCTGCGCGTGAAGCTTGCCACTGGCCGCTGCTTCTACCTGCAGCTGTGTCCCCCTCTGGACGCGCGGGAAGAACTCTTCGCCGAGTGGGAAAAGCTGATTTACCTCCTGCGACCACCAGTGGACAGTGAAAGCAACACCTATGCCGTTCCCGCCTGGGACATGCCCTGCATGCCTGTGTTCGAGGAGGAGCAGGACGGGAGGAGCCCGGCCGTGGAGGATTTCCAAGGAAAGGGGCATCAGGACCAGGTGAACGTCAGCAGCCTGCACACGTGCCCTGAGGTGGCCGGGGCCACGCCTGCAGCTTTTGCTGGGGGGCACGGAATCCAACTGGACTCCCACAAGCCCGATACCATGCCCGATGTGGCCACTGCGAAAGCAAAACCTACTACAGGGCTCGACAAAGCGTCAGCATCGCAGTCAACGACTAAGGTGGAGACTGCAGGGGTGGCAGGAGGCACCGCAGCGGGTGCTTTGAGCACGGCAGTGATCAAGTCTCCTGCCGCTGAAGAGCAGAGCATGGCCATAGCAGCCACAGCCAGCGACGGGCCTGGAGGAAGCAAAACCAACAGAGCCACTGGGGACACTGCCACAACATCCCTGAGGAGCGGGAAAACGGCCTTGGCAGGTGCTGAGAACAATTCAGAGTATGCTTCCAGCACGTCCACCAGCCTCTCCCCAGGGGCCGGCAAGACTGTGGTCGGAGCAGAACCTACCAGCAAGAGTGTCAAAGCAAGAGCTGACAAGGACGATGCAGGGACCCTCGTCTCAAGCTTGCCACAGGAGGGCAAAGTGAGCGAACAGGATGGCAGCTCACAGAGAGTGTCCCAGGCCCGCAAGGGAAGAAGGGAGAGGAGGGAGCACTGGGGAGAGGACAGAGCTCTGACGAGCCCCAAGCTCTGCAGTTCCGTGGAAAGCCACCACAAGGCAGCGGGGAGCAAGACAATCCCCAAAGCAGCTGGCCCGTGCTCAGGCGGCCGCAGAGCCACTAGAGAGGACCAAAAGGCCAAAGGCCACGGCAGCCCGGGGGGCAGCGAGCAGGGCGCTGCTCCCAAAGGCATCAGCCGTGCTCCTATCACCAGTGAGTCCAAGACCTCGCACAAATCGGGCAGGAACTTATCTCCAGCGCGTTCAGGTCCCACCACCAACATACTCAGCAGGATCAGCTCTTTCTTCAGGAATGTGAGAGCCAGACTTACAAAAAAGACAGTGGCCTCATCACGAAATAAACATGGGAGCATCCTGGCGGAGCCAGTGGAAAGGACCCGAGTGGAGGCCATGACGTTCCCGTGTGTATCTGAGCAGGAAACCTAGTCACGCTGTGCCTGGACTTCTGACCTACAGAACTGTGAGCTAGTCAAATAGGTATTGTTTTCAGTCAGTAAGAGTGTAGTAAAAGAATCAATATCCTACTCAACCTCCAGGTTCGTGAACAAAATAAATGATTGTCATTGTTTTCGGCCACTGTTTTGGGGTGGTTTCTTATGCAACGATAAACAATCAGAATTCCTATACTTATGAAAGCAGTACGGTATATTTATACCTTTTAACTGCTTTGAACAATCACTTAAAGTATCAGGAACTCTAGGGTTTCCCTGGTGGCGCAGTGGTTGAGAGTCCGCCTGCCGATGCAGGGGACACGGGTTCATGCCCCAGTCCGGGAAGATCCCACATGCCGCAGAGCGGCTGGGCCCATGAGCCATGGCTGCTAAGCCTGCACGTCCGGAGCCTGTGCTCCACAACAGTGAGAGGCCCGCGTTCCGAACAAAAAAAAAAAAAAAAAAAGAATGAGGAACTCTATTATATGTCATCATTGGGAGAGGAACTGTTATCACTTTCTGGCGAGTAGCTCTTGGTACCTAACAACGATCCTATATCAGGAGTTTACCCTAAGGAAATCAAAGATGTGGGCAAATATTTATCTACCAACCTGATGTCATAAGATTGTTTATAACCAAACCCTAGAAGAAAGCTAAGAGCCTCCAAATTGGGACCGGTTTAAATAAAAACAGCTCACCATCCGAAGGAATGCGCTGTGAAGCCACTAAGAAAAGAATGACAAGAGGACTCAACCACAGTTAATGAATGGGCTTCAGGAGTGCTACATTCAAAATATATCTGTGCATTTTTCCTGGGAGATGATGCATAAGCGTAATCAAATTCTCTGATGTAGAAGAGTATTTAGTGACATGGCAAAATATTTCTGATACTTTTTTAAGACAAAAGAGCAGATTAGGTGTGTGTACATGCAGAGGTGGCTTTTATTTCCTTCAAGAAGTTGTTCATTGTTTTCAAACATTTGCTCAATGAACATATATTTTTATATTCAGAACATGTTTAAAAAATTGAGAGTCTAAGAACTTCAAGTTCTTTAATGTTTCATTACTAAAGCCAGTCAAGTTTTCAATGGGGAAAAAGGGAAAAAATTGAAAAATTCCTCTACTTTTACTATAATGGTTTCATCAATCTTCTAAAACTGATTTCAAAGAAATTCTAAACAAATAAGCAAACAAACGAAACACCCTCACCAGTCAGAGGAAAGTAGACTAAAATTCCTGACTGGTTCTAAATAGCACATCAAAGTGCAATTACATGCAACAGTTTCTCCCTCTAATGGAGGGAATTAGAACAGAGTGTTAAATTTTTGTGAAAAAGTGTACCCTCCTCCTACAAAGTATTCAGAATTCATGTCCCTTACATGGAAATATGGAACCAAAAAAGTTAGAAAGTAAAATTGCTTGATATTCTATTACTTAAACAAGACTAATGATAAGGCTTTGGAATAATTTTCCTTCCTGTCATCTGCTCTCCTTCCTCCCTTCTGTACACTGGCTAGGGTGATTTTTCTGGGACAAAGTTCCCATCATATTGGATATCAAATTGTTTGTTCAACTTTTCTCCATTTAACATTGAAATCAATCATTTCTCATATAATCAGGGGATTCATAACCTTGATTTTTTGTGTGTGGGCTACAAAATATTCCACTGAGTGGGTTTACTGGTTAACCATTTCACACATTTAAATTCTTTCCAACTTTTCAATATTATCAGACAAAATAACTGTTTTTATGCATGAAGGCTTTTTTCCCATATTGAGAATAAGGTTCTTACAATAAATCCATAAAAATGAATTTGAGATCAAAGCAAATGAACATTTTTAAGGCTCTGAGGTACCTATCTCCAAACTTCTTTCCAAAAGATTTCTGAGATTTTACACTGCCATCAGCGACGTATCACTTGCTATATAACCTCTACTGTAACTGTTGGCTTACTTCCTCACTGAGAGTGCAAGTTATTTGAAGATAGGGGGTGTATTTTATTAAGTGTTTATCCCCAGCAACTGTGCCTAGCAAAACGTAGACAGTCAATAAATAATTGCTTAATAAGGAAAATCCCTGCCAATACAAGATGTACGTGTGTGAAAGACAGACTGTGTTTTTCTCTAACTGGATAGATGAAAACTTGTCATCTTCTTTAATGTGCAATTTTTTTGCTTATAATTAGTCATTAAATTTCTCTTTTAGATTATATTGTAAAAATTCAGATTCTCTGAGGCAAATGGGCCTGGCACTACCCACTAGGTATATAACCTTGGACAAGTTCTATAACACTAGGCCTCAACTTCCTCATCTATAAAATGGAGATGAGATCCCATATCACAGAGCTCTTGTGAGGATTACATGAGTTAGAACACATATAAAATTAGAAGAGTGCTTGGTACATAGAACATGTGCAATTAATGCTGAATGAATGAACATGCGAATGCAAACAGTAGTGAAGGGCTTAAAATGAAATGGTCTTATCCCACTCCCACATCCAGCACTCAAGAAGCGACTGATTCTTTATGCAGGTTTTTAATTGTAAAATATGATATGTGTACTGAGAAGTGCACAGAACAAAACAGTCAATGTGACAAATAAAAAGAGAATACTTACATAACCACTACCTGAATCTGAAAGTATTAATACTTGTCAGCATCGCAAAAACCCCCCCATATCCTTTTCTTATCACAAGCTCCTTCCCTCTTCCCGGTTAAACACCAACCTCACTTCTTGACAATCATTTCCTTTAACCTGCATGCATCCCTAACAAAAGAGTTTAGTCGTGTCAACATCTAACTTTATGTAGAGGATCATAGTATATGAAGTCTTTTCTATCTTATTTCTTTCTCTCAACGTTGGTTTAAAAAATTCATCCACATTGCTGCCTGTAGCTCTAGTTCATTCAATTTTATTGCTGGATAGTTTTCCCACTGTACGAATACACATCATTTATTTAATTTTTGACTCTTAATGGACATCTGGTTTGTTTTCAGTTTGTGCTAATGCAAATCATGGACAGGAATCCTGCTGCACCCGTTATTCTGGTGCATTTACACAGGGCGGGGGTGAGGGCTGCTGGCTCACAGGCTATTTATATACCTTCAGTTGATGGAGAGGGCTAAATGCTTTCCAAAGTAGTTGTGTCGATTTATACTCCAGTATAAACAGGGTAGAAGATTCCCATAGTACTTCAGGTCTACAATACCTGATACTACCAGACTTTTTATTTATGTATTTGTCAATCTGATTGACATGTAGTTTCCTTGGTTTTGACTCACTTTTCACTTATTACTTAATGAAGTTGTACACTTTTCTGTGTTTACTGGCTGTATGGATTTCCTTTTTTATGAGGTTTACGTCAAATATTGTTATCTTTTATTATTTTATTATTATTATTTACTTTTGGCTGTATTGGGTCTTCGTTGCTGGGTGCAGGTTTTCTCTAGTTGCGGCGAGCGGTGGCTACTCTTCATTGTGGTGGCTTCACTTGTTATGAAGCACAGGATCTAGGCGTGCAGGCTTCAGCAGTTGTGGCACGTGGGCTCAGTAGTTGTGGTTCGCAGGCTCTGTAGTTGTGGCAAACGGGCTTTGCTGTTCCGTGGCATGTGGGATCTTCCCGGACCAGGGCTCAAACCCGTGTCCCCTGCCTTGAGAGGCAGATTCTTAACCACTGTGCCACCAGGGAGGTCCAACTATTGTGATTTTGAATTCTTCTCCATTTCCAAGTAATACTCTTGCATGACTATTTTCTCACTAAATTGGACGCATTATCTGTTCACTTTCTAACTTACTAATAAGTAAGGGTTTAGTTCCTCTACACTCTTTCCTATGTCCACACTGCTCAGTAAAGTTATGTCCTCATGAGTTATTCCACTGCTCATGATCTCTTTGACTTGTAGTGATATACTTAAAAACCTACATTGTTGATCAACTAGAAACTCTCTCGACGTCACGCTTTGTAAAATGAGGACATTCATACCATCTTCCCTTTTTTCTACCTCCTGTCTACCTTCCAAACCTAGCTTTTACATTGTCAAAGTTGAAATTTATATTCTGTTCTATGTGCAGTTAAGTCTTCTGTTATTTGAGAGTCAGTACGGAGTAAGGTTTAAGAGAACAGGCAGAGAGCCTAAACTCAAAGCCTCGATCCAACCTTAAATTAGGTACAGCCTGGGCAAGTTCCTTCCCTGCCTTAGCTTCCTGTTCTCAAAAGTGGGAATGATATTAGCACCAACCTCATAAGGCTATTCAGAGGATTAAATGAGTTAATATATGCAAAAACACTTAGAGCCTAATATATACTAAGTACATACTAGTACACAATACATTTCAGTACATACCAAGTTAATACCAATACATACTAAGGATAGTTTACTTTAGTTATTTGTGATTACATGCAAGTTGACAATAAAAGCTGCAAACCAAGACAGTATTGCCATTATTACAATGAAATTAATATTGCCCACTGCAGATGTACTGTGTCTCTGTGTATAGACTACACCTCGTTCCATACTGTGCCAGTGTCACTGCCCTTGTGCAGGGTGACCAGATAACCCAAGCCACCTTGGGGTGTTCCAGTTTATACCTGTTGTTCTGATTTTACAGCATCAGAGCGCCTCCTTACACTATTGAAGTGTAAGGAGTTTGGACAAGTTCTGGTTTGGACAACAAATTAGATAGGTGGTCATTACCTCTGTGTGTCACTGAAAAGGGGGACATCTATAGTGTCAAGTTTAAGTGGATTCTTCCCTTCCTCACCAATAGTAGGTTAAAAATCAACCATAGTTTAGTTTGCTTCAGGTTTATGTCCGTATAGCCCTTTCTCCTCTGGAGTTCAAGTTCCTTCTCCTCTTCCTCTCCCTCCTCCCTTCCAACAGTGCCTAATACCTAGTAAGTACAATATGCCTCAAGGTGTTTCTAAGCTCTCAACCACACAGTCAATAGAAGCCTCGCCACTCTAGACTAGCTGCAATCTGCACTGAATCCCCTATTACCTTCCTTCTTGGTTTATTGCCTCATTTTGCTGGATTATTTCTATAAATAGCTTAAGGTGTGTAGTACAGGAGGTCAATTTTTCAAATTTCTTTGTGTACAAAATGTCTTCTTCAGCCTCCACTTATGACTCATAGTTTGGCTCGATACAAACCCCTAGGGTGAAAATTATGTGCCTGAAAAACTTTGGAGGTATCTTTCTAATGCCTTCCAGGATCCATGGTGCTCATGACAAGTATGATAAAGTCAGATTTTACCTTTTTTTTTAGGTGACCGGTATTTTTCTCTCTGGAATGGATGTATCCTCTCAGTATTTTATTCTATTTTAATTTATTTCTTCAGTATTTTAAAGTTTCACAATGAAGGGTGCCTAGGTATGAGTCTATTCTTGCTCGTCTTGCATAACTATTTTCAATCTGAGGCCTGATGTCTACTTTCAGCTGTGGGGAATTTTGTTGCCCTTTGACAGCTTCCCTCCATTTTTTTTCTGGGTCTGGAGTTTCTAATCGTAACATGTGGGATCTCCCAGATGCAGCCTCTCTAACATATTTCTATCACATTTTCCATTGTGTCTTTCTTTTTTATATACTGAGAAATTTTTTAAATTCCTACTGAATTTATTTCAGCAACCATATTTTCATTTCCAGGAAAACTCTCTTGCTTTCTGACCATTCTCCTTTTCATGAACACCCTAGT
Source organism: Mesoplodon mirus (assembly GCF_964341445.2). Classification (NCBI taxonomy): domain Eukaryota; kingdom Metazoa; phylum Chordata; class Mammalia; order Artiodactyla; family Ziphiidae; genus Mesoplodon; species Mesoplodon mirus. Next base: position 177,322 of record NW_028295808.1, on the reverse strand, counting down.
CTTATTTTATAGTTGCTAGCTCTTTTTAAACCTCTCTCAGGATACTAATTAGGGTTTTTTCTTAAATTATTTTGTTCCCTAAATTGTCCCTGGTCCTACTAGGATATGTTTTCACTCTTTTTCCCCCTCTCTCATGTTGTAAGCTTTACTCAACTATCAGGCAAATGACAGTTATTTTCTATTTAAGAATGAGTGCAGAAAGCTCCCTGAAGTCAACGATTGATTGGCTTCTTATGCAGGAAGAAGCGGGGAGTAACTGTAACAGGATGCCCCCCAAACACAATTTTCTAGGGTGTAAAAACTCACACTAGCTGCCCCAGTTCTCGCCAGTTTCACTGTTTTCAAAATGAAATCATCTCATTTCAGGAGCGTGAGGGTGGGGCTGGGAGTCCACTCCTCCAAACACAACCCTTCAATGAGCTCCCTTATCTCAGTCACACTTTTAACTAACTCCACCCTCTCTCCTACATGCGCACCTGAGCATGGGGCTACTTTTTCAGGTGGGGTCAGAATCCTCCTCAGTTGCAGGTGGTCCCTGTGCATATTTTAGGTGATGCTTTTCCTCTGTTCTACTGCTTCAGTTTCACACTCTTCCACCTGTCTTCTGTCTTTCAAAACTATGTTGAAATCTCTTGATTCTTGTGGGCATATATACTTAAACACTTTGATACCATCATTGTAGTGTCTTGTCAAAACAGAGAAGAGCTAAAAGGGTTCTCAGTGCCTTCTGAATCTGCTATTCTGTCGTCCCAGTGTTTAAACTTCTTGGACTTCCCCAGTGTCTATTACTGCTTTTAGAAATACAATCTCGTGGTCTGTTCGTGAAGGAAATGAATACACCACATCTAAAATAACAAGGAATGCGGGTTAGATGCTCTAGGGTCTTGTCATACTCTGCCATTTCCTAAGAAACCACTTACGTTCTACAAATTGTAGGTGCTCATTTATAAAACGAAAGGGGGTAACTCTACATGAACTATAGATTTCTCCTACTCTAACATATCATAATTTTCTAAGTTCTTTTCTTAAAATTTCTCTATATTATCATTAATTTTAATTAAAAAATAAAAATCTAACTTTCTCTTTTGAAAATCAAAGAGTAATTCCCGTAATCCTACAATAATGGGATAATTAGTTCTGAAACCTGTCAAGTTTCATGTTTCATATGAAGAGAAAATCATATTAAATAATTTTAAAAAATTAAACATGGACTTTGTAGCACAAAGACAAGGTCCCCCCCAAATGGTGCTCCTTTATTTACTAGAAATGTTCAGCTCTGCATTAAAGTTGAAATAAAATAAATATATTAATTTTGAGGTGCAAAAATTTCTTAAACAAATCAATTTTTCTTTTCTGTCCATACAAACAAAAGTATGGAATGACATTAGAGGTCATGTTTATTTGGTAATAGAATGTAGCTTCTTGATATATATATATTTTTTGTTTGTTTGTTTTTGTTTTTTTGCGTTATGCGGGCCTCTCACTGTTGTGGCCTCTCCCGTTGCGGAGCACAGGCTCCGGATGCGCAGGCTCAGCGGCCATGACTCACTGGCCCAGCCACTCCACAGCATGCGGGATCTTCCCAGACAGGGGCACGAACCCGTGTCCCCTGCATCGGCAGGCGGACTCTCAACCACTGCGCCACCAGGGAAGCCCACTTCTTGATATTTTTGATTTTAGGAAAGGAGAATATCAACATCAAAACTTTTTTCAACTTTACTTTTATTTAAAATGAGGCCATATTTTCCTCTTATAAAAAGAGAGTTCAACTAGAACTGTCAACTTTCTCATCTGTAAAACAAGAGCACTCAATCAGCTGACGGTATTCATTCAGAACTCAATTTCCTTATCTTATGATCACTAAGGTTCTCCCTAAATCTAATATACTAAGGTTCTAAGGAAAGGAAAATATATTACTAATGACATGTTTTGATTTTAGTTTCTTAGAGTTCAAATGTCCACCATTCACCTTGGTCTAAGCTTAAGGAACCATTCAAGGGGATACAATGCAGATGGCATGAGAAAACAGAACCCTCACACAAGCTGTGCCATGTTGCAATCAGCCTTCCATTTGAAAAATAATCTTCTCTATAGCTTTAAAGTGATAACTTTGTACCTGCAATGCCTCTTGTTTCAAACTGATTTTCTCTGGCTCTTCCTGAACACGTTCTGAGGAATCATCGACCTCTTTGATTTCTGAGGAGGAAGGACTCTCTACTCTCACAGTCACAGGAAATTCTGATGGACCTGAGTGTCACAAGAAGATAGGAAACCACAGAGTTGTTAAACTAAAGTGCAAAGAAAGAAGACAAGATTGTATAAAAGACAACACAAGCCAGATACCAAATATCCAAATATTAGAGGACATTTAACAAAAGTGATCTGAGGTATCATTATTTATAAATGTCTCTCACTGCTCCTTAGTGCAAAACAGGCAATGACTAAGTAAAAGTACAGTAACTTATTTTTGCTATGTTACTGGACAGACCTCTGTTGTACGTGGTTAGGATTAGTAATGGGAATTGCCCGTATTATTTTATTAAGTTTCTTTCACAGAAGCCAAGTGAAGATCCAAGGTAAACATTTTTTTCTCAGATCAACTTTATACTGCAAATGAAAAATTTATTCTTCACCATCAGACAAAAACAGTCTGGAAGAAAATGTAGTTTTTCAGAGGAAAATACATCAGTAAAGGGACTGATGAATAATCAGAAAGTCAACATATCTAAGCTGTGAATAACAGACATTAGAATTTTAAAAAATAAATCACATACACATACAGAACTAAAACTGACCCATCAAAAATTTCATCTTCTCACCACCCTTAAGCCAAAACTAGGGCAACAATTCTCCCAGCAAGCTTCACTGCCACTGCAATGTTGTTCAATAGGACATTTCCAAACATTTAAAAACTGACCTTGCCACAACCCCATAAAAGTCTACAGATCATAAAGAAGTGTGCTGGGATTATATAACCACGCAGAAGACAAGTCACTAGGACATCATTTTGACAACAAGCAGCAAACCCTGCAGCATAGGAAAACCCTAACAGGAGAATGAGGTGCACACCCCTCTCTCTGGGAATGCAAGGCCAGGACTGACACCCAAGATGCTCTTCTCTCAACCTCAGCAGTGGTGCCTTTCACAGAGCAACTATGCAGTCTCCCAAGACCACTGGGAAGGAGAATCTGATACTGACAGTATTAGCTTGCCATGAGGCCATAAGCGAGGGAATGTGTGTGGCCTTGGTGAGAGAGCAGAGGTTTGGGAGATGTTGCTTTATATTGGCTTTCAGATCGGGAATTTGTACATATAGCCCGCAAACAAACGTTTCTTGAAAACATGTGAACATTCTTGAGTATGACAGCTCCATGTGAGGGGTCAGAAATGGCAGTCAAGTTCGCTTCACTGGGTAACAGCTGATTTGCGGACTGGAAAACAGGCTTCCTTGTTTACAGACATAACGACAAGGCTGCCAGTTGTGTGCCAAATCCACACAACTACACCGTTGCATTGGGAGAGCGACCAAACATGTTTTACATGGATTTATTTCAGAGAGGGAAATGCTTCTTGTAAGGCTCTGTCAGTTTAAAAATCAAGAAGAATGACCATCCACCTTTCCCAATTCAAGCCCTATATATCCTAAATATGATAGCTACACATCAGCAACTGATTACATACATCACGAGCTCTGATGCATGGAAAGCCCTAAAAAGATATCAGCAAAACAAAGTTAGATCTTCATGTAAATACATCACCAGTTAAACCCTGTTAATACAACTATTTAGTATTATGTACAGTATCCATACAGAATTGTATATAAAAGTAAATAAGCTCAAAACAAGGACCTGGAAGGCTCTGCTCTGGAGAAAACTGAACAGCATTAAGCCGACTGGCTTGATAATAACTCTCTGAACTGCTGAGGGGCCCCTTCAGTTCCTATGTCAAGGATGGTTGAGATTTCAGTCTCACTTCTTTAAATGGTGATATTAATCGTTCTCTAATTTACCACCCTGTGTGATGAGGATGGACCTGAGATTAAGTGTCTCAAGAAGAAGATAGGAAACCACAGAGCTGTTAAACTCAAGTGCAGAGACTGGGGATTCAACACTATAGTTTATGCAACAGAAATTCACATCACCATTTGCAAAAAAGTAGTAGGTTGTCCAGTGGGGATTATAAACACCCATTTAACATGAGCAACTGAACAGATATTTTATACAGTAACTACTTCAAGTACTGTTTAAAATCAATTCTCTTTGTTTTCTTAAGCTATTGATAATCACCAATTTCATGAATACTACCAAGTAAGTCACTTGAAGATCATCTAGAGCCATCTATTTCACTTAGAAAGCCTAAAGCTATAGTTCAACCATTTTATTTGCTGTTCTGTGACAAAAATTACTATGAACAGCCATCCCCTGGATAAGAAATCAGGTAAAGCTAGTTTGACTCACTAAATCTGATTTACTGAGTTAATAAGCCAGTTGATTTAGAATAGGTCTAATGCATAGTTTTCATCCATTCTGCATTAAACTATTTCCCATGCCTGTAATGTCTTTTTTCCCATTCGTACGTATCCAAATTCCTACTTCTGTGCTGTAGGGCTTCGCTCAACTACACCTGCCTTTAATGAAACTTTTCTCACATGCACAATTGGTGATAATTTTAGTCTCCTAAAGACTCCCACGGGGTTACCTCTGTTGTGACACTTGAGAAACAACTTGAAACTCCCAATTACTTTTTGTTTTCCTTCCTGAGAGGGCTCATTAGGCAGAAGCCATGTGTGAGTTATCTTTTTTCCTCTATAGAAAGCACCAGAGACTGCCCACATAATAGAAGTTCCAAAATAAAGAACTCTGAATGACTGAAAAAGACAGGGAATGCAACAGGTTACCTGTTGCTTTTTGCACGTTCTGCAGTACACAATGGCCAGAAACCAGACACACCAGGTGGTAGAGGTTCAGGACCCTAACATTCTTTACCAGCAGAGTGTTTCCTTCCATTACCTACAGGTTTCTTTGTGGCCAAGCCTATGTTTGACAAAGCATGAAAAGAAGGAATCAATATGCACCAAAGGTTTACAGAGCAACTGTCACACATGTACACGTTGAAAGGAATCAAACAGGCACTTGACAATGATGCCAAGGCCATTAAAAAGAGGATCGTTTTGTACAAAGGTTTTACATAAGCCAGCATTTTTAAAAAATATAAGCTCTCTACAGTAACAAGTTATTTTAACTAAAACAAAAGTGTTGAGGTGTGCAGAAATGCAAAAATAAATTGTTTTTAAAAATCCCAAAGTATGATACACTTTATGTATCATGCAGAAACACTCAAGTTTACTGAATCTTAGAACACCTTTGGCATTTCTGAATCTCAAGGACACAGAAACACAGATACACCCATGACTTCTGCCAAACAGAGTCATCAGAAGTAGAACACAATTTAAATTTAAGATGCATTTTTCTATGTAAAAACAATACAAGTTATAAGGCTTCAAGTTGCTGGGGGGTAGGTGAGTCAATGTTACCCTCCTATAAGCCTGTCAACCTTCAATGCTCCTTTGATTTCATATAGAAAATACACACAAAAAAACAAATGAAACCCACTGGATAAATGAGTGAAATGTGGAGACTTATCCTATATTTCAGTAGTAAAGTGGCAAGTATCTTTATATGAAACATTTGGTTGCAAAAACTAGACCTACGTGTTAATATTTTACTTAGAACAAGCCATATATTAAAATTCACTTTTAAATATTTAATTTGAATTTACTGAAAACAAAGATCATAGGTGAAAATGGTTATATTTATCCTTCAAAGCTACTATATTTTATGTTATTTTATTTATTTATTTTAATAGATCTTTATTGGAGTATAATTGCTTCACAATTCTGTGTTAGTTTGTTACACAACAAAGCGAATCAGCCATATGCATGCACATGTCCCCATATCCCCTCCTTCTTGAGCCTCCCTCCCACCCTCTGTATCCCACCCCTCTATGTCATCACAAAGCACCAAGCTGATCTCCCTGTGCTATGCTGCTGCTTTCTACTATATTTTAGCAGCATTAAGATACAGGGTAAAATGGAGTGTATGTGGTAATATAGGGCAAATATTTCATAGAGTGTAGCTTATTGATAATCACCACACGATCCTGTGTGGTATACATGCCTCTTAAAAATATATAGGAGCTCAGTTCATTTTGTGCTATTTTATTGTGGTTTTAAACTTAATTACCGTCAAAATAAATGTTTGTATGCATGTGGTTTGTATGTGTATACCCTTTCTTTACTTTCAGAAACTAATGCAAATACATTTGTATTAAAACCTTTTTAAATTACACTTTTCTTGTTAGGAGATTAAAAAAAATTCTAATAAAAGTTCCCATCTTTTCTTAGGCATACATAAGTACAATATAAATGTGACACAATTCACACCATTATTTCACCCCTATACTCACCTGGATCTAGGTATATACCCAGATACTGATTTGGCTTACCTCTATGTCTCCAAATAACTGAGGCAAATACAAAAAAAATGCCCCAGAAATAAAATTATTCTTAAAATAGCTCAATGAGCTTGTATACTTCAGTTACATTTCCACTTTGTTTAAACATGCTAAATAAAAAAAAAGTTTAACTGTTTTCTTCTCATTCAATGATGCCCTATTATATACCACCAGGTACTAATTTTACAGAATTCCTAATATGTTTTACATAGACGTGTTTTATTTATATATATTTCCATTTCTAATATCATAGCAAAAGTCAACTTAGCTATTTTAAGGATGCTTTACATATGATATACATTTTTAATAATAATATCTAATTAGTATGATATCACAAATCTTAACTTCTTTGTATGTACTATTTGATTATTAAAATATCACTCTCTTGAAATAACAATTGGCAGACAATCATAAGCTGTTTTTTGACTTAATAAACACTCTTAATAACTTATTTAATACACTATTGTCCAAGCAAGTTGATTAATCGAGAATCAAAAACATACATCTTTAAGTAGGAAAAATAAAGCTGTATTTATGAAGATGTTTACAATAGTTTATTTTAGGTTATTTCCAATTTTTCACCAATTTAAAAAATTGACCAACTCAATGAAACCTTGTGAATACAATGTTAAAAAGTATGACTATGAATCATAGAATTTAAATTTAGTATGAAAAGATAAGAATGGCAAATTATATTGAAGCTATGTGGAATTATGTTTATAGACAGCAGGAAGAGAAAATAAAAACGTAAATATTGCTTGATAGGATAAGGGGATTAGAGGTGGTCTTCTAAATTTTTCATTTTTATGTTAATACAATACCTTTATAAAACCCAAAAATCTTCAAACAACGCATTTTTTAAAAATTGTGGTAAACTACACAAAACAGAAAATTTATCATTTTAACCATTTAAAAGTGTACTGTTCAGTGATATTAAGTCAACAAATTTTTAAAACTTTCAGAGAGCACCTCAATAAAAGATGTGTTGTCCTTTCGTGATTTTAATGTATCTGATATATAACTAAACTCACCACAAATCTCTTTCTGGCAAATTGGCAGATCATAAACATAAAAAATTTATTTTGCTTTATATTAAACCTTATTGTTTTGCTGTTTCAAAATTCAAATTTACTCACAAGAAAGAGTCAGTTTCATATTAGATTTGGTTTCACAAATGCTGCTCCTGCTATTCATTCTTATCACCCCCCCAAAAAAAGACTATTTGTTACTAACGATAATATGTTCCAGAAAATAAAAAGTTAAAATGTTTTCAATCTGCATTTCTGGGAAGCTAAATTAAAGCATCACACAACATTTTCAAAAACAGAAAAGCCATTTCATTTGACTAAAAACTTAGTTTTAAGATGGCAGAAAGTACCTTGATAATTTTCTTTTAAGAAAGAAAGAAAAACAAGCCATTAAAGAGAAATTCTTCCGAGAGAACTGAAACATGTTATATACCTCTGACTGGGCACTCCTTCCATCTAGAGAACTTTTTTTCTTTTTCCAGTACACGGGCCTCTCACTGTTGTGGCCTGTCCTGTTGCAGAGCACAGGCTCTGGACACGCAGGCTCAGTGGCCATGACTCACGGGCCCAGCTGTGCCACGGCATGTGGGATCCTCCTGGACCAGGGCACAAACCCATGTGCCCTGCATCGGCAGGTGGACTCTCAAGCACTGCGCCACGAGGGAAGCCCAGAACTTTTTTGATAACTGCTTTCATCACAGAATGATCTAAAGTAAAATGAATTGAAATTAGAGTAATTATTTCCCAATGAGTGGCTATTACCATATAAAACCAAAAGCCACCTAATAGTTGCTTGTCCCATAAATTTAAATATGAAATCTACATTATGTAATTATACACTTATTTCCCCCTTTGTGTATTATAATTTCTTCCTCAGAAACCTAAGATGCCATCTTGCAGACTACCCACAGTGGCTACTATTTTGGCAGCAGCAAAGGTCAACTTTAAACATTTTGCATCTAAAGTGGCTTTGGATAACTTTGGATAGAAAGTACAGTCTGAGCACTGTCCAGACACTTAGATACCTAAACGGCATCTAAGATAACAAAGCAAAGTCCTGATATTCCCTCAAAAGCTGCTCCTCCCATCAGCCCCCTTCTTCTAAGTGATAGCACCCAGTTGCACACATAATCATCAACAACTTGTCTCCTTGTTACTATTTCCTTCATACCCCACATCTAATCTATCTGAAGGTCTTGATAGCTACACCCTCAAAACACAACCTGAATTCAACCACTTTTCACTTGCTCCAAACTTCCAACCTAACCTAGGCCATAAACATCTCTTATTTGGACCACTGTGATAGTCTCCTAACTGGTTTCCCTGTTCCTCTTCTTTTTTTTATTTTTATCTTTATTTTTTATTTTTTTTTTTGCTTTATAACAAATTTAATCAATTATACATATACATATGTTCCCATATCCCCTCCCTTTTGCGTCTCCCTCCCACCCTCCCTATACCACCCTTCCAGGCAGTCACAAAGCACCGAGCTGATCTCCCTGTGCTATGCGGCTGCTTCCCGCTAGCTATCTGCCTTAACGTTTGGTAGTATATATATGTCCATGCCGCTCTTTCACTTTGTCACAGCTTACCCTTCCCCCTCTCCATATCCTCAAGTCCATTCTCTAGTAGGTCTGTGTCTTTATTCCTGTCTTACCTCTATGTTCTTCATGACATTTTTTTTCTTAAATTCCATATATATGTGTCAGCATACTGTATTTGTCTTTCTCTTTCTGACTGACTTCACTCTGTATGAAAGGCTCTAGGTCCATCCACCTCATTACAAATAGCTCAATTTCATTTCTTTTTATGGCTGAGTAATATTCCATTGTATATATGTGCCACATCTTCTTTACCCATTCATCCGATGATGGACACTTAGGTTGTTTCCATCTCCGGGCTATTGTAAATAGGGTTGCTATGAACATTTTGGTACATGTCTCTTTTTGAATTATGGTTTTCTCAGGGTGTATGCCCAGTAGTGGGATTGCTGGGTCATATGGTAGTTCTATTTGTAGTTTTTTAAGGACCTGTTCCTCTTCTTTATCCTCCCAAGTCCATTCTCTATACCAGGTCACCTTATTCAGATACTATTTAGATCACGCCTTTTTCCACTTCAAAACCCTCTACTCATTTAGAATAATCCACATCTTTACTCTGGCCTTCAAGACTTTACAAGAGCAGACCCCTGGCTAGCTCCCTGACCTCGTGTCATACCACACTCTTCTTCACTCAGTACTCTGGCCATGTTGGCTTCCTTGCTTTTCCTTAAATACTCCACCCATCTACATGCCTGCATACGCATTGCCCCCTTGTCCTGGAATGTGCTTACCCCAGATCTTCCATGGCTTGCTCCTCTCTTCAGTCAGGTCTCCATTCAAATGCCACTTCGCCAGTGAAGCTGTCCCCTAAAAAACCTGTCCAATGGAGTCCTACCTGCCCCCACTCATTCTCCTTACATTAAGATATTTTTGCACTTCCTACTCTCTAAAATTATATTACTTATCTGTTTACTCATTTCTATCTGATCTCCTTCACTAGAATGTAAGCTCCATGAGGGCAAGACTTTTGCCTGTCTGCTTCACTGCTTTATCCGTAGTGCCTAAACCCGCATCTGGCACACAGAAGGTATTAAAAAATTACTTGTGAAACTGACAAATGAATAAAGTGCTCCTTGCAAGAATTCAGAGGTTGCACAAGAAGGAAATAATGCTCTTGGTGGAAGCAGGCTTAGTATCTAGGTTCACCTCTATTCACAGTAGGGATAAGAACAATTTACAGGTATAAATCACCTTAATTAGAAAATTATCTGCTAAAACCATAAGTGAAATACAACATTAGAAAAGTACCGTTTTCTAGGATACAAATAATAACAAATTCAAACAATGTGTGAATAGAGAATACATGCTAAAAACCTATCATGAAAGTATGATGGTCAAGAACTCTCCCAGTAAAAGGTCAGACAAAAACCAGAACAAATGATCATGAATTCTAGTAGTTCTGGGGCTGAACAACCTACTCATTTAAACAAAAGGGATCATTGCAAATGCACAGGTATTAAAAAAATATTACATGAAAGGAAACTATCCTGAGTCATTTATTGAAGTGTTGAGTGGACCATCACATTAAAATAACTGGAGTCTTTCAACACCCCATGACATACAGAAATAGCAAGTCAGATGTATGGATCTGACAGGATATGATACAACCCTTACAAACTCTCACTACAGAAGAATGGACACACGGTGTAATTAACCAACTAGCCAAATTAATACAAACAGCCAGTAAACCTCACCAGTAAATCAAACGAATACAAAATAAAACAAAATATGGTTATTCTCCTATCAGATTAAGCCAAGATTCTGTAAGAAAAGTCTTTAAAATGTCTATACTCTTTTGATCCAACAACTCTCTTTCTACGAATTTAACCAAAAGAAATAGTCAGAGATATAGGTAAGGATATATATCATAGTACTATTTGTAACTGAAAAACTGAACATAACTTTTATACAAGATTGGATAAGCTATGTGTACTGTGGCATATTCATATAATGGAACACTGAAGGGTCACAAAAAAAAGTGATGCAGTAAGGCTTCCCTGGTGGCACAGTGGTTGAGAGTCCGCCTGCTGATGCAGGGGACATGGGTTCATGCCCTGGTCTGGGAAGATCCCACGTGCCATGGAGTGGCTGGGCCCAAGTCACAGAGAAACTTGTCTTTGACCTGAACTTGAGTTTCCATTAAGATTGCAACACAGGGATATTACAGATGAAGGTAATCACATAAACTTACTATACTGAGACTTGCAGAGGTTATGAGTGTTGTTCAAGATCCCAAAGCAAGTGCATTGTGGAATCAGAATTTTAAGTGAGGCCTAATGAACTAAAAACAAACAAACAAACAAGCCCTCTCTGTGATACCATGTTGCCTTTGAAGTCGTTTTATTGGTGGGTTGGTAGAAACTGGTTCCAGTGTTTCTTGCAGGAATGACTAGTTCTGTCCCCCTGCTGTCCCCCGCCCCTGAGTTGATCCTCAAAGTTTCCTTTAGTATGGACTTGCTAAAATGCAGACACGCAAGTATTCATGATTCCTGTGTCCAATCATTTCTCCTGCCATTGCCTACTTCACTTCTGGATTATATGAACAATTCACTGTCTTCTTTTATGCTTTTCCCTCCTCCAAGAATTCCTTTCTCCCTATGGGGCACCTGAGAAACCCACTTCATTTTTCAAACCTCAGTTTACATATTATGTCTTTTGTGCAGTCTTCTTTTTAGTGTTGTGATCACACGCTCCTTTTTGCTACCCTTGCACTTCTGCATGCCTGATTGTTGCACTCGCTACACTGTATTGTGATTGTGTTGTTTACATATATCTGTGTTCTCCTGGGCCACATTCCCTGGGGCCAGGGACTACCTTTTTTCATCTATTGATGTTGCCTTAGCATGTTACTTGTTGCGAAGTAGTTAGTTATAAAAATGAGATTTGATTAAATTGAAAATTGTTATGTACATATTAGTTATTATCATTTACAGATATAACAGGAAAAAATAATAATTTTGGTGCTGAAAGTTCACTGTTAGTAAATGGTTGTGGTACTCGACTTCACATATTATTTTCCCCACTATTTTATATCTTTCTACCTGATATCTCTTCTTTATTTCCATCTCTGTTTCTTTATTACTACACCAAGAAAAACAGGGATAAGGGTAGGGCTAGGCCAATCTTGCCAGGAATAGTAAACAAATTGTGTGGGGTTTTGGTGAGAAAATCCTGAAGCATACAGGTCTGCATCTTCCCTTTGCTGCATGTGGAGGATTCTGCTTCTGAAGAGTTTTATTAGCAACTAATCAAGATGGGTTTTTTTTGTGTGTGTGTGGTACGTGGGCCTCTCACTGTTGTGGCCTCTCCCATTGCGGAGCACAGGCTACAGACGTGCAGGCTTAGCGACCATGGCTCACGGGACCAGCCACTCCAAGGCATGTGGGATCTTCCCAGACCAATGCGACACCAGAGAAACCCAATCAAGATGCTTTTGCACAAGGCTCCTGATTAGCTGTTAGTATACTAAGAGTGAATCAGAGTTAACGTAGCTTCTGATTTCTTTTACATTGTCAATGTGGATGATCATTTTTTACTGCTGGGGGTGGTGGTGGTGGGGAGTGAGGGAATGTTCCTTTCCTGCTCCTGATGTTTTAGTCCTGTCAAGAGATCTCATAGGGTCCTATCAGCGCTGTTTCTTTACTGGCTCTGCCCCAGGGTGATCAAGTGACTTATATTGAAAGCTTGAAAAGAATTAAGCATGCATGCTTGCCTTGACTAATTCTGTTCTCTCCCTTGAGAGTGTGAGTGAATGTCTTCTGTTTCTCTCATTCTGTGTATTACTAGTTAGTAAATCTGCCCCATTCTGTGGTTCAGTTATGTGATCATTTCATTCAAACTGGATTCTCAAGCCAGGGTTATCAACAGTAACAGGAATATTCGGCCCTCCATTTTTCTCTTATTTTCTAATTTATGCCAAGCCAAATGGAATTAAGGCATTGTAGCTGCTGAAAGGTAATTAAAAGACCCTAACATTTGGTGCATTACCTGGGAATACTGAGAAATAAAAAGAAAGGAGCAGACATTTTGGAGAGGAAAATGTCCATGTGGAAAATATTTTGGTACTGCCAAGGAAGGTAGTCCAGTGCCTTGGTCTTTAATGTATGGTGGGATATTGGGACCTTTGACTGTTTGAAAATATTTAAGTTTGTGCAGTAAACTGCTGAAGCCTAGAAAAGGTTTAAGACATGTTGTATTATTCTCCCGTGCTTATTGTAACAGACTACCACAAACTTGGAGGCTTAACACAATAGAAATATACTATCTCACAGTTGTAGAGGCCAGAAGTCTGATATCAAGGTGTCAGCAAGGCTGCTCTCCCTACAGATGCTTTAGGGGAGATTCTATCCCTTGCCTCTTTCAGCTTCTGGTGGTTGCCAGCTTCCTTGGCTTGAGGCCACATCACTCAGTTTTGTCTCTGTCTTCACATCACCCCCTTTCTGTGTCTGTATCTTCTCTTTTGTCTGTCTCAAATGTCCCTCTGCCCTTCTTGTATAATATGGACAATTGTCATTCTATTTGGGACCCATCCAGATAATATAGGATGGAAATCCCATGTCAAGATCCTTAATGACATTTGCAAAAACGTTTTTATTCAAATGAGGTAACCATCAAGGATGAGGACATGGATATATCCTTTTGGGGGCCACCATCCAACCCACTATACCAGCCATAAGATACTTTGATCTTGGCTGATGGCTGCAGCTTATGGTGTGGGAAAGTGGCTGTTTCTTTAGAGCCACTTAAGTAAAGTTCTGACATAAAGAAAGGGGCATTAGGGAGTTGCAGGTGACTGAGCAATACCTGGAGTGGAATGAATAAGGCACCTGGAGGGTCTTGAGTATACCTGGCACTTGACTTGAGAGTGTGCAGGAGTTTACAGGGCAGAAAATCTCAGGCAGCTGTCCACCTTGCCTTACCCTTCAGGTACAGTTTTTCCCAAGCAGGCTTGACTGAGACAAAGACTCAATTGTAAGGAAAACATGTTTTATAGAACTTGTCGGCATTGACACATATGCTCTACCGTAGGCTCAAGTGACTCCCCTTACATGTGGACCCAAGCTGACACTGGATTTGTCAATTATGTTGGAGAAAGAAATGTTCTCTTAAAGGCAGCTGCCTTTGGTCTAGGCAGTTCCATAGCAGGAGGCAGTGAAAATGGCCATGGCGGCATAGGACTGTCAAATCTATGCCTCAGAACTGGAGGTGTAATGTCACTAGACAGAACCCGTAATTAGTTCAGTACGGCAGTATGAACCACAAGGTCTTCAAAGAGGAAGGATAGCTCAAGAGTTCACGTGTGATAGATGCTCAGGGCTGTGCACTGCACATGGCAAATTCATAGTGACAAATCAACGTCAGGCTAAAAGATTCCTCCTGGTTCGAAGTTCGCAGGTCAGAAATTTCAAAGAAATGGCATAGACTAATGGACATCCTAGTGAGGCTAAAACCAAAGAGACTTTCTCTTTCTCTCAAATGCCATTCAGTTTCTGCTATGTTCTTTGGTCAAATTCTGTACTGGATTCTGGGAACAAAAATGTGCCTCGTTTCACTCTTCTAGGAGTGGGGGATTGGCTTGCTTTTGAGATTGTTTTTAAATTTGGGGGATAGTGCTGTAAAATCAAATTGTATCGTAGTAACTCTTCAGACTCAGCATGGTTCATGAGAGGCTTGATTAACTGATAAAACAGCCAAGGCCCTGAGAGACCCAAACCCGTATCAGTCTGTTCTCTGTGTCTGTGAGTCTGTTTTTGTTTCGTAGGTAAGTTCATTTGTGCCGTATTTGAGATTTCACATATAAGTGAGATCATATATTTGTCTTTCTCTTCTGAATTACTTCACTTAGTATGATAATCTCTAGGTCCATCCACGACGTTGCTGCAAATAGCATTACTTCATTCTTTTTATGGCTGAATAATATGCCATTGTATATATGTACCACATCTTCTTTATCCATTCATCCATCAGTGTACATTTAGGTAGTTTCCACATCTTGGCTATTGTAAATAGTGCTGCAATGAACATTGGGGTGCATGCATCTTTTCTTTCTTTCTTTCTTTCTTTCTTTCTTTTTCTTTCTTTCTTTCTCTCTTTCTTTCTTTTTTTTTTTTGTCACACGGCATGTGGGATCTTAGTTCCCTGGCCAGAGATGGAATCCATGCTCCCTGCACTGGAAGCAGGGAGTCTTAACCACTGGACCACCAGGGAAATCCCAGGGGTGTATGTATATTTTTGAATTAGAGTTTTCTCCGGACCTACGCCCAGGAGTGGAATTGTGGGACCCTATGGCAGCTGTATCTGTTCACTGCACGTCTCACATCAACCACCTGCACTTCAATCCTTGCTCTCAATGTCATCTTCGGGGAACCCAACCTGTGACAGGGACCTTGACAAGAAGAAATGGCTCAGGGAAAAGCTACCTGCACAGGGAGGAGATAGAGGCCATCGACCCTGGGGTGTGGTGGGGAGAGAGGGCACAGAGATTTGTCATTTCACCCCCAATACTCAGCCCTCCTGGCTGCCCCACTCTAGGTCACCTTGGGATACAGAGGTGACCCGGTTAGAGTCCCTGCCTGTGCAGGAATCTAGGGGCACCAGCTGGTCTGAATAATATTAGTGCAGGGTCTCCCCCATGGCACTGGGGTTATTTGGGATGGGTCATCCTCAGCTGGGGGCCCCTCCTGGGCACTGTGTGGGGTTCAGCAGCATCCCTGGCCCCACCCATTTGATTCCAGGGGCCTCTGCACCCCAGTAGTGACCACCACAGATTTTCCCAGACATCACCAAAAAACTGGGTGAGGCGGGGGCAGGATGGCCCTGGGTGAGGACAGCTGTGTTGAAGCAACCAGCCTGGCCCAGGGCAAGGTCTGCCTCAATCCCGTCAGAGCCTGCATTTAGAACCGCCCCTTCCCTCTCCCACCTCCCCTGCCCTGCAGTGGTCTCCGAGACATCATCCCCATGTAATCAATCACACCTTCTCAGTTTACTGTCCCCAGCACCTAGAGGAGTGTCTGATGTGTAGTAGATGCTTCATAAATACTTGCTGAATAAAGGAGTTGAATAAAGGGATGAGTGGATGAATGAATGAAGGTTACAATGGAAGGAGGGGGGAGATTCCCTTTCTGGCTCTCGGGGGTTGGGAGATCAAGTGAGAGATCCGTCCTAAATAGGCTGACCAGCCTTCTGGGGCTCCCCGGGAATGAGGGTTTCCCCACAGTTCCAGCGCTCAAACCTGAGTGGTCCTGGGCAAACTGGGGGCAGGTGTTGGTCACCCTATGTAAACACAGTAACAATTCCAACTGCAATAGCAATGGCCAAGGACCTCTAGGGTCTTATTGACCAGTCAGAGTTCTTTATGTGGCAGGGAAAGTGACACAGGAGGGAAGGAGGAGTCTAAGGAAGAACATCCCACACGACAACATGTGCCAATGGCCCTGGGCCCAAGGTCACACCTGACTGGGGCTTGCTTTTTTTTTTTTCTACTTTACTTTTTCCCACATGGGTATGCAATTGTCCTAATGCCTTTTATTGAAAACTCCTTAGTTTCCTCACTTTCTTTCATATCAAGTTCTCATATATCTGTTTCTGGACCTTTATTCTATACCATAAAGCTATACGTCCCATCCTTGAACCACTAAGGCTGTTTCATCACTATAACTTTATCTTTCATTCATTTATTATTATTATTTTTATTAGTTTCTGCTTTATAACAAAGTGAATCAGTTATACATATACATCTGTTCCCATATCTATTACCTCTTGTGTCTCCCTCCCTCCCACCCTCCCTATACCACCCTTCCAGGCAGTCACAAAGCACCGAGCTGATCTCCCTGTGCTATGTGGCTGCTTCACACTAGCTATCTACCTTACGTTTGGTAGTGTATATATGTCCATGCCTCTCTCTCGCTTTGTCAAAACTTACCCTTCCCCCTCCCATATCCTCACGTCCATTCTCAAGTAGGTCTGTGTCTGTATTCCTGTTTTACCCCTAGGTTCTTCATGACATTTTTTTCTTCTTAAATTCCATATATGTGTGTTAGCATATGGTATTTGTCTTTCTCTTTCTGACTTACTTCACTCTGTATGACAGACTCTAGGTCTAGCCACCTCATTACAAATAGCTCAATTTCGTTTCCTTTTATGGCTGAGTAATATTCCATTGTATGTATGTGCCACATCTTCTTTATCCATTTTGGTCATGCCGTGCGGTATGTGGGATTTTATTTCCCTGACCAAGGATCAAACCCACGACCCCTGCAGTGGAAGCTTGGAGTCTTAATCGCTGGACCTCCAGGGAATTCACCAGGGCTTGCTTTGACATCCATCAAATGGTGGTGGGTGGACACGGAGAGCAGATGTCTGTGAGCCATCCTGTGTAGAAATGCAGGGTGATGGGCAGGACAGCTGGAGCAGGAGGGGAAGAGGCGGAGGAGGGAGGGAGGGAGGGCGGGTGAGAGACAGACAGAGAGTTTCCAGAGAAAATAGCTCTGGCCGTGTCTTAGGGCATGAAAGCTGAAAATAGCTCCTAGTGCCTGGAGCCTTGGAGCCGCAGCCTGTGAGCCAGGGTGACTGGCTCTCCTCCCTGGTGTGTGTGTGTGTGTGTGGCTCTGGGCTTCTCAGGCTGGGAATGGGGTGCACGGAGCAGGGACGGAGTTGGGACCCTTCTCTCTGGGACCTCACGGGCCATCCTTAGCTCACAAAGCTGAGCCACTCCTGGCCCTACGAGTGGGGGGCTTATCCTCCCTGTCCCTTGGATCACGCCCCCTCACACACAACTTCCCCGTGTGTGCTCCCAGCAGCCAAGAGAATCTGTTTTTAAAAGATTTGGGGGAGGGGTTAAACATACAAAGAAGAGCAGAATGGATACTTTTTCAGAATGGGAATGGCTCTGTGTAACCCCACCCCCAGGGTAACCACAGTCCTGACCTCTAACACCCTTGATGAGTCAGCCTTGGTCTGGGCTTGTGGACCCATGGAAGCTTCCTCATCCCCTCCTTCAGACGCAGTCTCTCCCTCGGCGTCTTTGTGAGAAGCACCCGGGGAAGTGGGACTGCTAGGCTGTACTGCTGCTAGAACTCCACCTGGGCTCCACCAGGCTCCAGCCCCCCACGCTGTGCACCTCTCTGACACTGAGGCACCTCAACTGGTAGGAGCGGCATCACCTTCCCTCCCGGGACTTGTGACAATTAAGGGAGACACCAAAACGACAAGTATTTGGCTCCCTGGCTGGCAAAGGGCAGGTGCTCAATTGTCATAAGTGTCCATATCAGTGAGGGTTCTCCAGACAAACAGAATCCACAGGGTGTTTGTGTGTGCATACACACAACACGTACATATGTACACGCATACAAAAATATACAGCTGTGTACATATGCAGTACGCATACAGACATATACACATATAGTATATACAATACACACATACATATGTACACACATATATAAAATGCATCGTTTGTATACAGTATGTATACACACATATACACACATACAATATACATATACGCTATACATACACACATATAAAATGCATAGTTTGTATATATACAGTATGTACACATACATATAACATATGCAATAGACACACCTAGGTACATATATATCATACATATATACACACATACAAAGATATTTAGGTGTGTATATATACAGTATACATACATATATAATATATGCAATACATACACGTACATACATATAGACACACATATACACCTATATATAAAATCATGAAGCATAAAAATATATATGTACTGTATATATAAATTCATCGTATATATACATACATATATCATATATATAAGATATATACACATACATATACACCATGTATACACACACATACACACCTATATGTAAATATGCTCATGTACATACACATATAAATACATACGCAAGTGTGTCTATATATAGTATATACATATATACATATAATACCTATACAACGTATACACATACAGGTATACAACATATATACACACTATATATAAATATACACTGTATACATACATATGTACAGTGTACATATACTGTATATGTACACACACTCATATATCAATATATGGGTGTGTGTATTTATACAGCATATTCACATTTATAATATGTATACTCTATATATACACCTACATGTATACAATTATACACACACATATATAGGCTTGTATGTATACTGTATATAGTACTTACACATATACTACAAATGCACGCACATATAAACATATGTATATACATATATATATGTATACACACATACAAATTAAAAGGCTTGTATATATTCAGTATGTTTACATATATAGTTTTGTTTTAAGGAGTTGACTCGTGACCGTGAGGCAGGCAAGTCAGGGCAGGACTCTGGGCTGGAGACACAGGGAAGAGCTGATGTCCCAAAGCCATTGGAGGAACAGTTCCCTCTTTCTAGGGAACCTCATTTTTCTCTCCAGTCCTTCAACTGATGGACCCACGCCGCGGCATTGATAATCTCCTTTACGCAAAATGGACCAATTTCAGTGTTAATCTCTTCCGAAAAATACCTTCCTGGCCATATCTGGAATAATGTTTGTGGTTGCCGGGGCCCCACACAGTGCGCACATGAGATTAACCATCCCCATGGTGATGATGACAGTTTATTTTCTCCCTTGACCATTGTCACGACTATTCCAATTAAAATGGCAGTGCCATGAGGACAGGGCATTTCCTTTTTTGCCAGTACTGAGCGTCCGCGGTCTGGTGCCTAGCATAGGCTAAATACACGGCATTTTTGTGAACAGAAGCCGGGATTCCGGCTGTCATATTTAATGAGGAATTACCGTCTTATTTTTTGGGGGGAGAGGGTGTGTCACGGTACATCAAGGGCGGGAGTCGAACCTGCCACCCCAGGCCCCAAGGCCTCTCCTCGGGTCCCAACTTCGGGCCAGTGGGGGTGGACGGGGGCAGCCGAGGGCAGCTGAAGACATGCGTGTGTGAGAGCGGGCGAGTCCACGGGGTGGGCTGCGCGCGCCGCGAGTGGTTCGGCCTGGCCCGCGGCTCATTCTGCTCGCCTCACGCCGGCCCGAGTTCGCAGCAGCGCTGGAGGCCCCGGGCCTGTGACCACAGAGGGAGCCGAGGGCCGGATGGGAGCCCGGCGGCGGCGGCTGAGGCCCAGGCCAGGCCCCCTCCCCTCAGCCGCCTGCCTGCCCGCCTGCACCGCCACCGCCGGCGGCGCCGCGCCCCTCCCCCAACCGCCAGACTAGCACGGTGCGGGGGCCGCGCGCGAAGACATGGCGGAGGAGCTGGAGCTGAGGCTGGAGTCGCTCGTGGGGGCCGAGCCCGCCGTCTGCCCGTGGCCGCTGCCGGTCTATGTAAGTGCCACCCGTCCCCTCCTCCCGGACCCCCGCCCCTCTTCCCCCACGGCTCGCGCTGAGCCCACCGAGAAACGGAGCGACTCGAGTCGCCAGACCTTCTTTGGAGCCCCCCTTCCCACCCCGCCATGGTTCTCCACGGCCGTTTCCAGCCCCCGCGCGCAGGGTGAGCAGAGGGGAGCCAGCGCCAGCCGGGGCCTCAGACTCGGCCGCGAGGACCCCACGATTCCTAGGGACGCCCGAGCTGGTCTGTGGTTGGCTCTGCAGGGCTGGGGACCCCGGTCCCCCCGGGGCCTGGACTGCCGGCGGGCTTGCCCTTCTGTACTTTAGGATCTGACATGTAGGGATTCTTTTTCCTGGTAGTTTATTCTTAGCGCTGTCAACATGCTTAGGTTTTTTTTTTAATTTTTGAGGGCACCCTTTCCTCCCTCTCTCCAGTTTTTTGTGTTTCTCTTTTGTTTTGTTTTTGTTAGGCATTTGTCCCTCTGATCTTGAGTGGGTGGGCTGGCAGGACACTTGGAGAGGAGGTGTTCTGTCCCCTGATCTTGATTGGCCTTTGGAAAATGACACGCCAAAGGGAAATTTACACAGAAGTTCAGTGATTCCAGAAATGCAGGGTGTCTGGCCAGGTGTGCGCCCGGCCTCTCATCCCCAGTGGCGGCGTGGTGCGCGTGTACCTTGTCTCAGGGTTTACGCTTGGGCCCCGCAGCCCACATTCCAGAGGGAAAGCGCAGCGGGCGCCTTGGGCCGGCGCCTTTGGGGCGCCCTTTCGTGCGCTCGGCTTGCGGGGGACCGGCCTCCAGGCGACCCGGCGAGGAAGCCCACGCGACCCGCCCCTCGCGTGGGCTCCGTGTGTGTCAGTTTTGTGGAAACTGTGTCGCGGCCGGGGTCGGGGTCGGGACGCTGGGACCGCCTGGGAGCCGATGTTGACTCCGAGCCCCGGTTCTCCGCAGTTATCTGATGTCCGAGGGTTTCCAGCCCTCCACTGCGCACTGGCGCTTTCTGTTTTTGCCCTTCCTGTGCCTGGAGGCGCGGCTGAGCCTGGGCTTTGGCTTTTCCGGTTGGGTAACTCCGGGTGGCCGGGGTGGGCGGCCTGAGCAGCAGTGGGCCGGGCGGGGAGACATGCCAGGGGAGGGAAACTGAAAGTGAGGAGAACTTTCAGAACTCCAGCTGATCCACTTGCCCCGCCTCCCCGCCCCTCTTACTGCACTTGTCATGCACGGGATGGCTGGCCGGCGCATTTTTCAAAATGTAATAATTTGTGTGTCCTTAGTAGCCGGGAAGCATAGTTCACTTGTAGTGCACAGTTGTAGGAGTTTTGATCGCTGTCAGGTGGCAGAGCAATCCTGTCATCCCATTTGCTGCCCTTTGGCGCCAGGGTGCCTCTAGCTTCTTGGCCACTAATCTCCTCTCTGTCCCTAAGGTTTTGGCTTTTCCAGAAACTCAGATAAACGGAACAACAGCATGTAGCTTTTTGATTCTGGCTGCTTTGGCTCAGCAAAACCTATGCGAGATTGCTCCCGGGTTTGTTTTGTTGTTGTTGTTTTAAATATTTATTTATTTAGTTATTTACTTGGCTGTGCTGGGTCTTAGTTGTGGCACATGGGATCTTCATTGCCACGTGCAGTATGTTTTAGTTGCGGCGTGGGGGATCTAGTTCCCTGAGCAGGGATGGACCCCGGGCCCCCTGCATTGGGAGCGTGGAGTCTTAATCACTGGACCACCAGGGAAGTCCGTCATCCCTGATGTTGCGGGTATGAGAAGCCACTCCTTTTTCTGGCTGTGTTGTATTCCATTTTCCGTTTGTCCATTCGCCTGCAGGTGGCAGGACTTGTGGGATGTTTCCACTTTTGAGGGGATCAGGAATAAAGCTGCTGTAAACATCCCAGGGCAGGTTTCCATGTGAACTTGGGTTTTTACCTCACTTGAGAAAATACTCAGGAGTGGGACTGGGGTCTGTGCTAAGTGTGTGTTTAACAACTCTCCTGCATCTTAGAAATTGATATTTTTGAATATTGGAAGAGTTTAGAAATCCACTGTGACCTAGCACCCAGGCACTTGAAACGAAGTTGGAAGTTCATCTGGAGATGGTCACGTTGTCCCCATCACTTTCTTTTATTCAAAGCAGAGCAAGGCCACAGATTTGTAACCCTTGTAAGGAAGGCCTCGTGTGTCCAGGCCCTGGCAGGACCTGGCTTTCTAGTGGTGGGTGGTTCTGAAGTGGAGAGCGTCTTTCCCTTGCTGGCCAGACCTCGCTTGGCAGGGTGCGGGGTGTGCTGCCTGCGTGGCCGGGCGCTCTTTCTGCCGGTCAGCAGCCGTTCCTGGTGTGTCTGTTCTACTACCAGGCAGGCGGTCAGGGGCCCTAGTGAAGTGCTCAGTGATCCGCAGCCTTCCTAAAGTTTGTGGGTAATGTCTGCTACCCTCCCATTTCCCTGCTGAGGAATTTTTCTCTCTCATGGGAGGTGAGGGGGCAGTACTTTATAAGAGTTCATGTTTTGTGATGACTCGATGCTGAATACATTAAGAAAATGGGCTCCTTCCAGAAGCTTAACTTCTCAGAAGGTCAGATTATGCATGTGACTGCACGTTTGAAATGAGTGAGCTTGTTTGTTCATTGATTCATTCATTCTGCAAGCACCTCCTGGATATTTACAGTGAGTGTTCCAGGGGGCGTGGAGGACAGTAGACAGTATTCTTCTTTCTTTTGATTTTTGAATTTTACTTTATTTTTTTTATACAGCATGTTCTTATTAGTCATCAGTTTTATACACATCAGTGTATACATGTCAATCCAACTCGCCCAGCTCAGCACACCACCATCCCCACCCCCCCACGGCTTTCCTCCCTTGGTGTCCATACGTTTGTTCTCTACATCTGTGTCTCAACTTCTGCCCTGCAAACTGGTTCATCTGTTTGAGACAGCTTTGTACTTCCCGCTTCCAGGGGCTCTCATGTGGGGGCTGCGAAGCGGGGTTTTAGATGGTGCAAGGTGGAGGGTGGGCACTAGAACCGGTGCCCAGTGCCCAGGTGTGTATGCGCTGGATGAGGCGTGCGGCCTAGGACTCCTGCCGGCTCAGTGACCCCGGCCGAGTGCTTTAAGGCTTCTAGGTCTCAGTGTTCTCATCTGTAGCATGGGCTGAACAGGACTCACTCTCTCTGGAGGTTACAAGGTCGCACTGTGTTAATGTTTGTAGACCCTACAATGTAGAACACTTAGGACAGTTTAGAGCATCATTAATTGTTCCACAGATGTTACCTTGTCTGTTGAACGACTTTGCCTGGTTCATGCCAAAGCGATTAGGAAATGGATATATCCCAGCTTCATTTCCTTTCCATTAAAACAGGGTTCAGGAAAAAAAAATCTGTTTTTCAGTAGTCGTATCATATAGTGGAAAGAGCACCAGTGTGAAGGCAGCTTAGGGTTTGAATTCCAGGGCTTATGCTGTCTGTGGCCTGGGCAGGTTACTTTTGAACTGCAATCCCCACACTTGTAAAATGACATTAAAAACCACTCTTTCTGTGGGTTCTTAGAATGAATTAAGCAGGTTATGTGTGTAAAGTAGCCTGGCACTTGAATGAGTTGTCAGAACCAAGGGCTGCTGGAGACGATGCTTCTGCCCTAGGTAATCTCCCCTTCTACTGGGCGGCAGGTAAACACAAGCACAGTAGTCAGTGCTCTGGAAGAAGTGAGTTCTGGTGCTACAGAGCACAGAATCTTTTTTTAAAATTTAATTATTATTTTATATTGGAGGTTATTTGATGTACAATATTGTGTTAGTTTCAGGTGTACAGCAAAGTGGTTTAGTTATTCATGTATCCATTCTTTTTCAGATTCTTATCCCGTACAGTTTGTTACAGGATATAGAGTAGAGTTCCCTGTGCTATGCAGTAGGTTCCCGTTGATTATCTATTTTATATATAGTCGTGTGTCTATGTTAATGCCAAACTCCTAATTTATCCCTCCCCCTGATCTTTCCCCTTTGCAGAGCACAGAATCTTGGAAGGGAAAGTTCAGGGTAGGCTTCTTGGAGGAGGTGCCATCCTTTCTAAGGATATGTAGAAGCTCCTGGGGTGACAGGAGGGAGCAGTGTGTGTCAACGTTTGAGAAATATAAGAAAATATGGCAAAACTAAGGTATAGGACTGGAACTCAGGGTTTGGGAAAGAAATGAGAGTTGATACTGGAAACTTAGTGGGGCCGAAGAGAAGGGGGCCTTGTTTGTCCTGTCAGAAGTTTAGATGTTTATCCTGAAGGCTGTGGGAAACCCTAAAGAACAGTGAGATGGGCTTCTGGTTTAGAGACTCACTCGGACCTCCATGTGCAAGGCACTTGATTGGGTGCAGGGTGAATTGTAATCTAAGGTTCCCACTTAAGTTATAAAAGGTTGGGCTGGATTTTGCAGATCTGAGAGAGAATGGGTGGGGCCTGGTGACCAGTTAGAAAAGGGAGGGCAGCAAACGTGGGTGACAGTTTACAGCTGCATCTTTTTGTGAGATACAGAGCACAGTAGGAAGGTATTGGGGGTGGTGAGAGGATCTTACTTCATCTTCAGTGCTTTAGAGGGGCCTGGTAGACAGGTCTGGGCCCAAGGTTCATATCTGGGCTTTTGGGGAGGAGAGGTGTTTGAAGGCATGTGAGAGACTTAGGTTACCCACAAGAAGATCCAAAGAATCATAGGTCTGAGGGCTTTTTAAGTGGGTATATTGAGGAAGTTTATAAGCTGAAAGAAAGCAGCCAACAGAGAAAGGGTGTGAAGATGTAGGGGAGGAAATGATTGTTCATTTGTTTTTGAAAAGCTGAATACTTATCGTGTGCCTGGCCCTTTTCTAGGATCTGGGGTTCTCACCAAGTGTTACCTCTTCTGCAAGGACAGTTCAACTCATCCCCTGGTGAAGAGAAGTCAGATTATTCTTTGCATCCCATTCAGATGTAGAAACTGTTCTGTACCTCTGAAGGGACTTTACTTAACCAGAGTAATAAGTTAGAAATCAAAAGAAATTAGAGCTGAAAGGGACCTTAAAAGCCACTGTACCTAATTTTGCCTAATGTTTTACATTGATTGTAAGAAAAATGCAGAGCCCATTCTCTTCAGAATTCCTTCACTGAACTTTCTTTATGACTTTCATCCAGTGGGTCTAGCTTGTAAATTTTGGCCTCCTCCTAAATTTGCTTCTTCATCCACATTACCTTTTTCCCCGGCTATGGTAGAAACTCCTAGGTGGTTTCGCGGCCCCTGGTCTCAGTTCGTCTAAGTTCATCTGCCTACTCGGGTTGAGTGATATTCTAACATGACAAGATATGCCTAAAATAATGCTGCTAATGGCTTGCCCACACAGAGTTAGTGCATACTAGCCGCCCAGCGTGTGCTCTGCACAGAGGCCTGTAATCTGAACTGTGCTCGGCCAAGCCTCCTGGGCTCTGTGGCCCTGAGGAAGGGGAGCGTTTTGTGATCACTCCCTTTATCTAGTCGGTCCTTCAACAGCGGGGCGCCTTTTTCTAATCAGCGGAGGCACCCTTACTCAGCCAGTGGTAGCCCCAGGTCTCACCACCTGTGGGATACAAGCCATGGTTTCTCCCAGGCTTGCTTGGGCCACCATCTCTTTCATTTCTGTCTCTTCTCACACTTGGACCCCTGGTCTTTAGTCATCCCCACCTGCAGTATTTACAGTGCCCAGCAGCTGTCAGGCTTGAGTGTCTTTGCACAGGTGCTCCCTGTGCAGTTAATGCACCTCCTACTCCAACTCTGAATAGCCTCATCTGTCTTGATTGTACTTCAGGGTTATCATGAAGCCGTCACTTAGATATATCTTTTGGCCTCCATAGGCACCTCTGTGCATAAAGGTTATGGTTCTTTATCTCATGTCATTGAAATTTTGAGTTTTTAGATCTTCCTCCTTAATGAGGCTTTAAGGACAGGAGTCATTTCTAATCCTTCGCACAGAGCAGATGCTTTTTAATGGTGATAAAATATATGGTTTAAATGACTAATTTTACAATAATTTTGCTTTATCTTCTGATAGCAATAAAGTTTCCAGATATTGTGTTCCTGCGATAAGAAATAAAGATGTGACCTTCCAGTTGTTTAAAGCTCATCAATGCTGTGTAAGTGCGTCGGGTGTGCTAAGGAATGTGGAGCCAAGTGGGCTAGTTGTGTGAGAGAGAGACTTAACTATGTTAAGAAAAGTAAGCCTTCATTGTGTCCTGCTAACATTTGATAGTTGCTTTTGGGGCAAACTAAAGCAATAAAATTTTAAACTGTTCCTCCCCATTAAAGGGATTGAATATTTGGCCACTTTGGTGCACCTGTGTCTTGCGAATTGTCCAATTGGAGATGGAGGTTTAGAAAGTGAGTTTCAGTCTTGTTTAAGTCTCTTCCCATCACACTGGTCTTGTGATTTCCTACACACCATGTTACTTCCTGTTATCTTTCCTTGGTGTTGTTCATGCCTGGAGTGTCTCCTGTACCTGCTCAAACCTTGGTCCATTCTCATTTGTACCATGGAAGTTTGTCATGCTGGATACTGTCAGAACTAATTTTACTTAAGTTTGTGTTAAGGTGCAAAGCACACGTTTTGTATATTGTCTGTTTTTTGTGTTTGTTTATATTTTTATTGTTTCTCTTCAAGAAGTATTATGAGTAGGGAAATAACAAGATGTAAAGAGCAAAAAAGTCATCATTCTATTTTAAGTTGTTAGAACATCTATCTGCAATCATAATGCACTGTGGTATGTGTTAAAATAGGAAATATATGTCATGTCCCGTAGGAGCAGGAAAGTCAGTGGTGTTAGTGGGGGTGTGTCATGGAAGTAATCACAAAGCAGGTGACTGCTGGGTGGGGTCCTGAAACATCAGTGTGTGTTCCCTGTGTCCAGTAGTGGTCTGGAGGGGTCAGGAAGCGAGCCTTTCAATTTGAGGGAACAGAGGGTTTGAGGTCCTCTCTGTTCTATTGCTCTAGTATAGCATACTGCATAGCAGCTCATAAAATACTGTGTTTATGGTTGACATTTAAATTGCTGATTGATCATCAAGATTGGGATGTATCATTGGAAATGAAAATAGGAAGAGTCTTATGCTTTTTAAGTTTTTCCTTTTTTTCCTATATCTCAGAAGGCTCTTTGACGGGGGACTTTTTATTCTCCCATATAATTCCATGAACACTTATACCCTGGCACTTATTTTAATGGCATTTTCAAGTTATAAATGTCTTTGAAACACATACTGTAAACTATTTGAGGGTAATGACCATGGCCATTGATGGCACATCTTAAATGTGCATCGTGTTAATGTTTGAGTGTCAAGTGGTCTACCATCAGTGCTTCCTTCTTTCACCCAGTTTTCTTCCTCATTTCCTTCCCCAAATTTGTCTCATTTTTCTACTCTCCCTTTCGCTTCTCTATTCTTGCTTTCTCTTTCCCATTGTGTGTGTCATTCTTCTTCTTCCTCGTCTTCTTCTTCTCCTTTTGACTTCATTATTATGGCCAACCAAAACCTTTTCTAGGATTGACTCTATCTTCCTTTCCTCTTCATTGCCATCCACAAACTCTGAGAGAATATTCTTGCTTGACTCCCTTACTTCCTGGCATACCCATGTACTTCCTGATCACTTTAGAACATTGAAAAGGGTTTTAATTTTAAAAAATAGGTAAATATAATCAGTCTTCTTTCACCTCTGGCATAAGACTCTTCTTCCTCTCTCTGACCATTCTTAAACCTAGAAGTACTCCAGCTCATTGGTCTCCCTTACCTGCATGTTTAGGCCAAAGAACTTGTGAATCCTTAGCCCTGTTTAATACTTGAATTTACCAAACAGAAGAGGGTTAATTCTGCCTCAGGGCAGCAAAGAAGAATAAAGATGCCACAAATAAAAGTTTAGTCCAGATTTATAATGGACTCTTAAGTGCCTAGTTGAGTGCTAACCATTAACTCACTTGAACAACAGGGAGGTCATGACACAAACTAACATGTTAGTTGTATAGACACTTCACTTCACCATTCCTCAATGTAGCTGATAAACTGCATCCAGTTAGCTTAAATAACATGAATGATGAATTTCCCTGCGTATATAAATCGGGAGTTCCTAAAGTTCTCTTTTTCCCTTTGTACAACTACTGACTGCCACCTCGCTTGGTCAGTGCAATAGAAAATGATGACTAAGAAACACATTGTCTCAATATCAGTGGACATAATGTCCTAGTATTCTATAAAAATCTCAAAATTCTTAATCTAAAAGGTAGGTCTGCCAATATCTTATATCCTTTTCCTTTGTTAATATAAATATCCAATCTATGAAGGTCTCAGTTTCCATACTTAGAATATGAGGTGGATAGATTTGCTAATATCTAGGGACCTTTCCAATTTTAATATTCCCTAGTTATAAGGGCTGAGCCAAATACAATGGCTCCCTTAATCATTAACCTCGCTCATGATGAAAGTTATCAGTAAGTTCTACTTGTAAGAGATCAAACATTCATATCCATGTATATTGTAGCACATTGACCTTTATAGAACTCAAAGTAACACAACATAGTTATATTCACAGATTTAAGGTCATTGTGATATACTTTACAATTTTTCTTTTCCCTAGGAAGGAAATGTAGATCCCTAGGAAGGGATTTCTTTCTCTGCCTTTTAGTAATATAAGCCTTTTATTATCTCTTGGATCCTAAAAATGGGTAGGGTTTTGGCAGGTGGAGCTTAGGACAGACATTCCAGGTGACAGGGACAACACGAGAAAGGGCAGAAGGAAGAATGGATTTTCAGAAGGACTTGATATCTTACATGATGAGAGCAGTGTTTCACAATCTCTGTCCTGCAGAACACTGGTTTTAGATGATGTTAATGTAGTTACAAGACAGAAGCATTTGGGAAGAGCCGTACTCTACATCCTGACATGAAATTCAAGTTTTACTTTGTTACATTACATACTCTGAAAAGTTTTGGAGGAAGGAATTGATTTATTTTTGTTTAATTCAGTCTTACTCACAGTTACTTGACAAACCTATATTCAGCTGATGGGACTGTATTTTGTGAAAGGCCAATCGGAGAAATGGTGAGATGGAGCTTAGGATATTTCTCTGTTGGGACAGGCATGTGATTATTTTTCTTATAATTCTTTACTGTTTGTCCTAACAATTGTTACTTTGCAGGAGTCAGTTTTTTTGTTTTGTTTTTTTTTACATCTTTATTGGAGTATAATTGCTTTTCAGTGTTGTGTTAGTTTCTGCTGTATAACAAAGTGAATCAGCTATATGCATACATATATCCCTAGGATTCAATTTTAAGCCCTCTGTTTTTACCTGAGTCATTGGGACTCTTAGAAAGCTCAACAATCCTGGAGTCTTCATATCTGATGTAGTTTCCAGAAGCTCCTGGCACTTACCACTATTTCCTCTTGATTCTTTTCCTCCGACTTAAGACTTCTTACAGATTGTGAGCTGATGATTTTCTAAGCCTGTAGTGTCAAAACCAGCTACCTCCCTCATCTTCATTGTCTCAGTTACAAGGTGCAATATTTCCCATGTTTATATGTGTCAAAATATAAGTCACGGATTGATACATAGCATATGTGTAATAAAAATTGTATTTCTTTTTTTTTCTTTGTTCAAACGTATCCAAACACTGGCCAAGTTCTTAAATTGAAAGTAGAGTGACCTAATTGTTTCAGCTCATCCAACCATCAATATTGAATATTTGTCTTTTTTCTTACACATATTTCTTGTATTCCAATTGTGACATTCTAGAGCACAGTGAATACATTTATAACTTATTACTGCATTACTACCTTGGCTATTCCTTGACCAAAATTTACTTCATACAACTGACAGCCTAATGAAGCTACTAGAGTTTTTTTAATGTACGCATACATTAAAAAATCTCTACTAGGTTAACTGCATTGCTAATAACTGAATTTTTACATCTCTATGCACCCATGTATCCAACACCAGATCAAGATATTATAAAATATTTCTAACACCCTACACGGTTCTCTGTTACTTCTTTCTGTTCCATACTCTCCCAGGGCAACACCTAAGCTGACCTCTATCACCATATATGACATACATGGAAACACACAGTGTGTATTCTTTGGTATCTGGCCTCTGGTTACATATCATTATATCAGTAGTTTATTCTTTTATTGTGTTTTCCTGATTTTTTTAAACCTAGACATTCATACAGTGTCAAAGTACCACTGAGTTCTTCATATTATTATGGTGACCTCCATCTTCAGGGTCTTTCCACAGTCTTCCATGTGTATTTCCACCTACTATCTCTTCCGTCTAATTATGTTTCATTTAACCAACCTCAGCCAGCCTTCCCCCATATTCCCCAACACGTAGCACTCCTGTGTTCAGCCAGTTTTGTCCCCTATTCCATAAGGCCTTTGTGCCATTCCTGACACTGTGCCTGTTCCCTGCCCGGAAGGCCTGTTCCCTACCCTCTATATACTTGTTCAAGACTCAGTTTAAATGCTACCTGTTCTGAGAAGTCTTCTCAGAAGAAGCCAGTACTTTTTGGAATCCTTCTTTAATGAAATCCCAGAGCAAGTGTAATCTGTCCTCCCTGATCTGGTAATTAATTATCCATTGTTCCTATCATATAGTGTTTGTTTTCCTTGTGTGCTGTTATTATTTATTGAAGCAGATTACAGTGACTTGAACCAGGAACTGGGTCATTTTCCTCTTCATTTTAGTGCAAGTTTCTGTGATATGAAGTTAAACTCTTTTTCCCTCACTTCCCATTGACCCTCAGCAGTTGTTAAACATGAAGTACAAGTGAAACTTATTGCTTAACAGGTTTTTGTGGTCCTTGGTTCTGGTCCCTAGGTCTAAGCTGCACTTCTGTAGTGCTAATTTGACTGATTTCTTATTGTCACGTAACTCAGGAATTAACTAAATCATTACAAATTTAGATACATATAAGATAGTATAAAAAACCCAGTGGATATCAAAAGTTTTGGCCTGGAGGAGAGTGTTGTATGAGTCCTAGTTTGGTGGGGCTCACACTTAATGATCGAGCCTTCCAATATTCCACTGTAAGTAAGAAAGAGGTATGCAAATATATGGTTAATATTTAACAGTGTTGATAAAGAGAAGAGAGAAAGGGATGACAGATAATTTGAGGGCCTTTTGGAATTCATGAACAATTATGATTGGATGGGGAAAAAGAAGAACCGAGGGCTAACCTCTCACAAGTGAAGTCAGGAAAGAGAGAAGGGCTCATCTGGTATGCAGGTAGAGAGGTTTGACCTACAGAATCTTAGAAAACCTCAACAATCTGAGCAGTGTTTGCAAGAGGCAAACTAAAGGGCTAACAAAAGTCTGCAAAAGTCTCACACAAAGAACTCTGGCATGGTGTTCATCATCTAGCTAATCTTAACATGCAGACATTTATGAGAGTAAATTCAGCTCTTTACCAGAGTGGGTTTCTTATTTGGGCAACTGGGTCAAATGAAGAAAGGCAGGTGTAGGCTGCCAGAGTAATAAATAAGGAGAGGAAAAACAAAAAGAATGAGACATATCATTCATCAGTGATTTCCCCCTAGTATTCTTAGCCTCCACCTTATCTCCATCTCACTGGTAACACAGGAACTAGACCAAACAGTGAGGTAAAAGGTCTCTACAGAAACTGAGGTAATATAGAAAATAAAAAAAAAAACCCATAAAATTGTAAATTTTCTTCCTCGGGGTAATTGAGATGATAGTTCAATAATAACATAAGATCAGGTGAAGTCTAAAGAAATTTTAGAAAAGCTGGATAAAGTAAGAAAACATCTGTTCGCTGGCATCTGAATGTTAGAGAGACACCGAGACATGTGGGCCAAGTTATGGAGAGAAGGGAAACACTGATGCAAGCTTGACATTTGGTGCAGCTTTTCTCCTTTGGGCATTTGCTGATTCAAATCGTACAGCCTAGGAACTGAAAAGCCAAGTAGTTCAAAAGACTATAACCACAGAAGCCAAAGGGCAACAGCTCAAGCTAAAAGCTACAACTAATGGAATGACAAGCTAAGTGTATCTTTAGTCTCACAGGGCTGCGGGAACCATTACATTTAAAGCCTAACAAATACAAGGGTAGTTGGGAATAGGGAGAATCCATACTTTCACATGGTAATCCCAAAGGGCAACCAACACCCATAGAGGAAGGCCAAGACAAAAATAGAGCACCCTTCACAGAGACTTAAAAACAGCTTTGAATGAGCTCAAACTGAGAATGGACTAAGGTTTCCAGTCCCTATAGTAACTGTCTGCCATGGGCCATAGTAAATCTTTTCAGGAGAAAGATAACAACATCCAGAATGTGGAGGTATCTTCCCAATTTTAATATAAAAAATAATTGGACATACCAGGAAAAAGACTAAATGATCAAAAGTTCAAAAAAAGAAGAAAGAAAGAAAAAAGACAACATCAATAGACACAGGAGGACAAGAGTTAGCAGGCCTTGGTTAAAAAACAACAACAAACCTACTATGGTTAAACAAAGAAAATAGACACATGTGAAATAAGCATATGAAAATATGCTACACATTCGATGTCATCAGTGAATTTTGAATTAGAACAATAATGAGATACCACTACACACCTATTTAAATGGCTAAAATCCCAAAACTGAAATACCGAAGTAGGTGATAATCAGAACAATTGGAATTCTCATTTGTGGCTAGTGGGATACTTGGCAGTTTCTTACAAAATAAACATACTTTTACCATACAGTGATCTAGTAATCATGCTCTTTGGTATTTACCCATAGGAACTGAAACGTTATGAAAAGTTATGAAAGTAAGAGCCTTTACAGTGAGAAAATTCTATGATTCTATGGTTTTTCAACTCATTAATTTGTGTAGTTCATCCATTTTACTCATTGTATACACTTAAGTATATTGTTCCTTGAAATGGCCATTCAAAGTTGTTTCCTGTGCCACACACTATGAATGTTAGGGTTGGTCCTGTGTAAATCTTACCCCCATTGAATTAGTATTAGCCCTAAACAAGCAACTTTCTTCCATAAGGAAACAAAAAAGAGGTTCAGAAATGTCCAAACTAAGTTTTTATAAAACTGTGTTATCAAATCTTATTTATCAAAAAACTTCAAACATAGCAGTATGAGTTCCCATATACCCTTTACTCAGCTTCCCCAAATGTTAACATTTTATATTACTAGAGTATAATTATTGAAAGCAGACAGTTTACATTGTCACAATGCTACTAACGATTTATAGACTCGTATTCCAATATTGCCTATTGTCTTGTGGTCCAGATTCAAATCTAGGATCGCTTATTGCATTTGCTTGTCATATCTCCCCATTCTTCTCTAATCTAGGATAGTTCCTCAGTCTTTTTTTGTCTGTTATGACCTTGAACTAATGGAAAATCCTAGCCAGTCATTTTGTAGAATTTTTCTCAAATAGGGTTTGTTTGATATTTTCTCATGGTTAGACTGAGGATATGTATTTCTTGACAAGAACACTTCAGGAGAGATATTATGGCATTTTAAGTACATATTAGAGGTATAAACAAATCTGTGTGTCTCACTACTGGGGATGCTAACTTTGATGATATAATGTTATAATGATAGCTGCAAAATCACCATTTTTCCCTTTGTAATTATTTGAGATTGTTCAAATATTCTGCTTCTTGTTTAATTTTCCCATACTAATTTTAGCATCCATCAATAATTTTTGACTCCACCAATTACTGTGGTGTTTGTTGATTGTCCATTTTCTATTCCCATCATTCCCTCTACATTTATTAACTATAATTTGAGTATAAGAAAGAGCTGTTCTTCTCCTTCATTTATGTATTTATCTGGTTATTTGCTTATATATATACATACATCAGTGTGAACTTGTGGATATTTATTTTATTCTACGGGTTAAAATTTATTACTATCATTAATAGTTTTGTTTCTCAAAGTGTTCCATATTTGGTCACTGGTACTCCTTCCAGCTGTCTCCTATATTTTTCCTACATGGCCATACAATTTTTGGAGTAATATCTTACTTTCTGACACCACAAAATGCTCCAGACCCATCTTTTACTTTCCTCTGTCTCAGCCTTGAATCAGTCATTTCTCCATGGAGTTCTTGTTCCTGGCATTAATAATGGTATTCAGAAACCAGAATCTTGGTATGAGGTGGATTTATCACTATCCAAGCTACCTCATTGTGTTTTCAGCAGAGAGAGCTAAATATATATATACGAATACATAAAAATATACAAGTATCTCTATTTTCATATTATCTATCTGGGTGTGTGTGTATACACACACACGTGTGCACACACACATTATCTATCATCTGTCTATCTACATATATATATAACTTCAAATTGATATATGAATTCAAATTGATACCTTGATTCCAATCCAGCACCACAGGGTTTATTCTAGCCTCCCTTACCCTTTCCTTATTTGTCACTCTTTAACAATTAGAAAGCCTGATTCTCATTATTTGCAGTCTATTTAGTCATTTGCTAAATTCTGGAATACACATAAAATATTTAAAAATCATTAACCTGTACACGTGTGAAAAATAAATTTACTAACAAGTTCAATATATGTGTACATTTCTTTTTGTCTTTAGCCTTTCAGTATATATTGTTCATGGTTAATTACAGTATGTTAAAATACTATTTTCCAAAGTTACTTAGGTTACCTCTTTCCCACCTCCTTCAGTGTGGTTTTTTTTCTTCTGCAGTGTGAGAAAATCCAGTACTTTGTGTTCAACTCAGACTATGAAACCAGAAGTTCTAGCAGAAAAGGTGATAATCCATATGTTCAATAAGATCCCCAGGTGATTCTTTTCATTGGAGAAATATGAGGAACACTGCTTGACGTCTCTACAACTAAGATGTCTAAAATGAAACTTCAATTATTCCTTCTTCCAAACTGTCCCATCCTGCAAATCTTTTCTTCCTCAGTGAATGGTGCCATGATTCACACAAAAACTTACTCAGTGCAAAAACCTGGGAATGATCCTCAATTCCTTCTTTTGCTTCACTTTCTGCATAGATTGCATCATTAGGTCCTCTGGAATCTCATCTCTCTCTCTCTTTCTCATCACATACATAATGTTTCTCTTCATCTTCATTGCCACCATCTTAGCCACTACCATTTCTCCTTTGCTCTACTTGAACAGCCTAGTATCTACACAACTATCTTTTCATTTATTTGCTGTCTCTTGCATCTAAGATAAAGTCAAAATCCTTAGCCTTATAGATTCTGGCCTTGCCTTTTCTTGTAAGTTGTATTTTCATACTTATAAGTACATGCACACTCACACACACACACACGTATAGTTGTTATTTTTAGTTTAGGTTTTGTTTGCCCTCCCATCCTAGCATGAGAAAATTAAGAAACAAAGTCAAACCAAAAAAGAAAACTTAAAAAATAAATTTGAATAATATCCTTTCCCTCCAGAACATTTTTCTAAAGCAGTATTATCATTAATGGCAGTCCAGACCAGAATTTTTTTCCCTTAGACATAAAGGCATGGTGAAGAAGTCTCATTAAAAACTGGAATCTAAGCTTTCAATGTCAAATTCGGTCTCTAATCTTCTGCAGTAAGCCATAATGATTAAAATATAGGAATCTGATCCAGAGGTCTGGTTTAGTACAATCTTTTTTTGTAATAAGCTTTGTACCTTAGACAAGTCATTTATCTCTCCTTTCCTTAATTTCTTCATTTATAAACGGAGATGTTAAGAGTATTGATATTCAAGGCTAATGAAAAAAGAATGCATCTAAGTACTGTATCAAACACTGTAAAAAGTGACCAGTTCAGGTTCTCTGCCCATTTTTAAATTGGAATATTTGGGGTTTTTTGATATTAAATTGTATGATTTCTTTAGATAATTTGGATATTAACTCCTTATCAGATATATCATTTGAAAAAATCTTTCTTTCAGTAAGTTACCTTTTCATTTTGTGATGTTTTCTCCTCTCTGCAAAAGCTTTTCAGTTTGACATAATCACACTTGTTTAATTTTACTTCTGCTGGCCTTGCCTGAGGAGAGAGACCCCCCAAAATATTGCTAAGATCGATGTCAATGTATTTTTCCTAGGGGTTTTATGGTTTCAGGTCTTAAATG
This sequence comes from Mesoplodon mirus, assembly GCF_964341445.2. NCBI lineage: Eukaryota > Metazoa > Chordata > Mammalia > Artiodactyla > Ziphiidae > Mesoplodon > Mesoplodon mirus. Next base: position 140,759 of record NW_028295808.1, on the reverse strand, counting down.
TGAGTCTTCAATCCATTTTAAATTTATTTTTATGTATGGTATAAGGAAATAATTCAGTTTCACTCTTTTGCAAGTAGTTGTCCAATTTTCCTAACACCATTTATTGTCTTTATTTCATTGTATGTTCTTGCCTCCTTTGTTGTAGATTAATTGATCACATAACTGGGGGTTCATTTCTGGGCTCTCTGTTCTATTCCACTGACCTGTATGTCTGTTGTTATTCTAATACCATACTCTTTTGATTACTATAGCTTTGTAGTATAGTCTGAGATCAGTGCATGTCATACCACCAGCTTTGTTTTTCTTTCTCAATATAGCTTTGGTTATTGGAGGTTTTTTGTTTGTTTGTTTGGATGATTCTATACAAATTTTAGGATTATTTGTTCTAATTCTGTGAAAAATACCATTGGTATTTTGATCGGGGTTACATTGCTTTGGGAATACATACAAATGAACAAAAGACACATGAAAAGATGCTCAATATCACTAATCATCTCCGAAATGCAAACCAAAACCACAGTGAGATATTACCTTACACCTGTCCGAATGGCCATCATCAAAAAGGGAACCCTTGTGCACTGTTAGTGGGAATGTAAATTGGTGCAGCCACTATGGAAATCAGTACAGAGGTTACTCCAAAAGTTAAAAATAGAATTACCATATGATCCAACAATTCAACTTCTGAGTATCTATCCAAAGAAAACAAAAACAATAATAAGAAAGGATGTATGCACCCATCTGTTCATTGGAGCATTAGTTATAATAGCCAAAATATGGAAGAAACTAGTGTCCATAAATAGATGAATGGATAAAGAAGATGTGGTATATATATATACACATATATATAATGAAATATTACTTAGTCCTAAAAAAGAATGAAATATCTTCATTTGCAACAACATGGACTGACCTAGAGTACTAGGTGCGCTAAGTGAAATAAGTCAGACAGAGAAAAACAAATACTGTATGATTTCACTTATATATATGTGAAATCTAAAAAATAGAACAAAACAAAACAGAAACAAACTCGTAGATACAGAGAACAAACTGGTGATTACTAGAGGGGAAGGGGGATAAGGGATTGAGAGAAATAGGTGAAGGGGATTAAGTGGTACAAATCTCCAGTTATAAAATAAAAGTCTTGGGGATGCAATCTACCGCATAAGGAATATAGTCAGTAATACTGTAATAATTTTGTATGGTGATATTTGGTTACTAGACTTATCATGGTGACCAATTCAAATGTATTTAGATGTTGGATCACTATGTTGAACACTTGAAACTAACATAATATTGTATGTCAACTCTACTTCAATAAAAAAGTGACCAGTTATCATTAATTGGTATTATAATTACAGTTTCTCTGCATAAAGGCACATTTTATTGATTTTTTCATTATAAAGTATAAAAGTACCTTTTACTTTCAAAATGAGTTCTAAGATTACTTGTTAATGTTAATATGGTAATTTAAAAGATGTCTAGATATAATTTAATTTTAATTGCCTAACACAAGTATGTCTGATATTCACCAGTATGAATTCAAACCTATTAGTAAAGATGTCAAATGAGTCACCAAAACATTTTTGTTGATTGCCTCTCATTGAACCCTAAATGCTAACAAGATTTTTTGTTGGAATGAGGGATCAAAATTTTATACTCTTTAAGAACTAATGCCATAGCTGTTTTATTTTTATAAATAAAGCTCTTCCCATTTACTTTATAGTGTATAATTTTTGAATGGCTTGGAAAGAGAAAAATTATTCTTTGTGCTGACAAAAATGATAAAGAGGCTCATTGCTGATGAAGGGAAGAAGACTAAAAACAATAGAGAAAGAAGGATTAATTCCTCTTTCAAAAGGGGGACAAGATACTAGAGCTTTCTGCAGGGAAACTGAAGCACACCTTTCTTTCTGAGATTTGAAAGGAAGAGATGCCCTACATTGAAATATCTAGAGTATATCTTCCATTTAAAAATGAACCTAGCTAATCATCCAGTGGGGAGAAAAGAGTAAAATAGCCTTTGATCAAGTCCTTTCTGTGGTATTAAATGCAACTAATTATAATGAATATCACATATCTAATGAGTTCAAGAATTCCCCTTGGAAGAATTGGTCTGTCCTTTACAAAAAAGAGAGTTCAAGTGAGTTATTTGCATTTGGTAGGGAAGCTCTACTGTCTAAATCATACTCATTTAAAGGTCCAGTTCAGGGCTTCCCTGGTGGTGCAGTGGTTGAGAGTCTGCCTGCTGATGGAAAGGACACGGGTTTGTGCCCGGGTCTGGGAAGATTCCAAATCCCATGGAGCAGCTAGGTCTGTGAGCCATGGCCACTGAGCCTGCGCGTCCAGAGCCTGTGCTCCGCAAGGGAGAGGCCACAACAGTGAGAGGCCCGTGTACCGAAAAAAAAGGTCCAGTTCAAAGTCTGCCATAATTTGTTATTATATATGTAATTTTTGAATGTAATATACAGTTATATATGTATATAACATCAACAAGAAAGTGACAGGCTTTAGAGTCAAGAAAATATATAGGTGAAGTGTAAAAGGGTTGGAATAGATATACCATAACAGTAACAACACAACAAAACAAGACAACAACAACAAAACTGGAGTGGCTAAGAAAATATCAGAAACAAAATGTTTTAAGACGAAAATTTTTACTAGAGACAAAGACGTTTTTAAATGATAATATGATTATTCCATCAAGAATGTATAATAATTATAAACTCAATGTACTCAAGAGTACTCAATGATGAAGTGCCCATGGTGACAGTGCCTATGCTGATAGTGCACATAATGGCAGTCAAAATAGTGACAGTACCAATGGTGACATTGCTCATGGTGACATTGCTTAACATGATAGTACTTGTGGAGATAGAGCGCATGGTGACACTGCCCACCATGACAGTGCTCTTGGTGACAGTGCACACGGTGACAACCCATGCTGACAGGGCTCACGGTGATAGTGCTCATGGTTGCATTACCCATGGTGACAGTGCTCACAGTGACAGTGCCTATGGTGGCAGTGCCCATGGTGACAGTGCCCATGGTGACACTTCCCACGGTGACACTGCCCGTGATGACACTGCCCACAGTGAAAGTGCCCACAGTGACAGTGCTCACGGTGATAGTGTCCATGGTAACAGAGCTCTTTGTAAGAGTCCGAATTGTGCCAGTGCCCATGGTGAAAGTGGTAATGGTGATAGTGCTCACCGTAATAGTGCTCATGCTGGCAGTGCAAATGGTGACAATACCTATGGTGAGAGTACTCATGGTGAATATACCCATGGTGACAGTTATAGTGACAGTTCTCATGGTGACAGTGCTCATAATAGCAATGCCCAAGGTGGCATTGTGCGTGGTTCCATTGCTAATGGTGATAGTACACTTGGTGGCAGTTCCCCTGTGGACAGTACTGAAGGTGACTCTGCACATTGTGACATTGCCCATGGTAACCTTGCTCACAGTGATAGTGCACCTGGTGACAGTGCCCATAATCACAATTCTCACGGTGTAGTGCTCACGGTGACAGTGCTTATGGTGACAATACCCAGGGTGACAGTGCTCATGGTGATAGTGCCTATGTTGACAGTGTCCATGATCATAATTCTCACGGTGATAGTGTCCATGGTGACAATACCCAGGGTGACAGAGCTCATGGTAACAATGCTCACGGTGAATGTGCCCATGGTCACAGTACCTAGGTTGCAATGCCTATGCTGAGAGTGCTCATGGTGACAGTGCCCATGGTGACAATACCCAGGGTGTCCTGCCCATGGTGACAGTGCTCATGGTGACACTGCTCATGTTGGCAGTGCCATAAGTGACAGTGCTCATTGTGGCATTGCTCACCGTGACAGTGCTCCCTGTGACAGTGCCCATGGTGACAGTGCTCATGGTGACTGTGCCCATGGTGCCAGTGCCGATGGTGATAGCGCCAATAGTGACAGTGATCATGGTGAAAGTGCCCATGGAGTCATTGCCCATGGCGATAGTGCTCATGGTGACAACCCCATGGTGACAGTGCCAATTGTGATAATCCCCGTGGTGACAGTTCTCAGGGTGAAAGTGACCATGGTGACATTGCTCATGGTGACAGTGCTCATGGTGACTGTGCTCAAGGTGATAGTCTACATGTACAGAGTGCCCATGGTGATAGTGCCCATGGTGAGAGTCCTCACGTTGATAGTGCACATGGTGACAGTTCTCATTGTGAAAGTGCTCATGATGACAGTGCCCATGTTTGTAGTTCACATTGTGACAGTGCTCACGGTGATAGTGACCATGGTAACAGTGTACGTGGTGGCCGTGCCCTTGTGACAGTGCCCATGATGACAGTACACATGGTGACAGTGCTCATGGTGCTAGTGCTGACAACCCATGCTGACAGTGCTTATGGTGACAGTGCTCATGGTTGCAGTACCCGTGGTGAAAGTGCTCACAGTGACAGTGCCTATGGTGGAAGTGCCCATGGTGATATTTCCTGTGGTGACAGTGCTCATGGTGACAGTACACTTGGTGGCAGTTCCTCTGGGGACAGTACCGAAGGTGACTCTGCACATTGTGACATTGCCCATGGTAACCTTGCTCACAGTGATAGTGCACATGGTGACAGTGCCCATAATCACAATTCTCATGGTGTAGTGCTCACAGTGACAGTGCCCATGGTGACAATACACAGGGTGACATTACTCATGGTGACAGGGCTCATGGTGATAGTGCCTATGGTGACAGTGTCCATGATCATTTCTCACGGTGATAACGCCCATGGTGACAATACGCAGGGTGACAGAGCTCATGCTAACAATGCTCAGGGTGAATGTGCCCATGGTCTCAGTACCTAGCGTGAAAATGCCCACGGTGGCAGTTCTCATAGTGACAGATCTCATTGTGAAAGTGCTCATGTTGGCAGTGCCCAAGGTGGCAGTGCTCGTGGTGACAGTGCTCTTGGTGACAGTGCTCATTGTGGCAGGGCCCATGGTAACGGTGCTCATGGCGATAGTGCCCATGGGGACACTGCCCATGGTGGTAGTGAACCAGGTGGAAGTGTAAAATAGTGACAGTGCCCATGCTGACAGTTCTCCTGGTGACATTGCTCATGGTGATAGTGCCCATGGTGAAAGGACTCATGGTGACAGTTCACTTTGTGCCAGTGTCCATGGTGACAGTGCTCATGGTGATAATGCTCACAGTAATAGTGCTCATGGTGACAGTGCAAATGGTGACAATACCCATGGTGACAGTACTCATGGTGAAAATGCCCATGGTGGCAGTTCTCATAGTGACACTTCTCATAGTGACAGTGCTCCTAATAGCAGGTCCCAAGGTGGCTGTGCTCGTGGTGACAGTGCTCATGGTGACAGTGCGCTTGGTGGCAGTTCCCATGGGAAGAGTACCAATGGTGACACTGCACATTGTGACAGTGCCAATGGTAACCTTGCTCACAGTGATAGTGCACATGGTGACAGTGTCCATGATGACATTGCCCATGGAGACACTGCTCATTGTGACAGTGCTCATGGTGACAGTGTTCATGGTGGAAGAGCCCACAGTGACAGTGCTTATTGTAGCAGTGCTCATGGTGGTGACACTGCCGATGATGACAGTGCTTATGGTGATAGTGTTCACACGTGCTGTACTCATGGTGATAGTGCTCATGGTGGCAGGGCCCATAGTGACAGTGCCCATGGAGAGTGTCAAAAGTGACAGTGCCCATGGTGACAGTTATTACGGTGACAGTGCCCATGGTGATATTACCCATGGTGACAGTACTCAATGTTAAAGTGCCCATGGTGAGAGTGGCCATGGTGATAGTGCACATGGTGGCAGTGCCAAATGGTGACAGTGACCACGATGATATTGCTCATGGTGACATTGCTTAAGGTGATATTCTTTGTGATGATACTGCGCATGGTGATATTGCCCATGGTGGCGGTGCCCACGGTGCCAGTGCCCACAGTGACATTGTCCATGGTGATAGAGCCCATGGTAACAGTGAACATGGTGGCACTGCCCATGGTGACAGTGCTCACAGTGAAAGTGCTCTTCACGGTAATACTGCTCACACTGACATGCCCACAGTGAAAATACCCATGGTGACAGTATTCATCGTCAAAGTGCCCATGGTGGCAATACTCATAGTGACAGTTCTCATGGTGACAGTGCAAATGGTGACAATAACCATGGTGACAGTACTCATGGTGAAAATACACATAGTGGCAGTTCTCATAGCGAGGGTTCTCGTGACAGTGCTCATAATAGTAGTGCCTAAGGTGGCAGTGCTCGTAGTGAGAGTGCTTTTGGTGACATTGCTCACGGTGATACTTCTCATAGTGACAGTGCCCGTGATGACAGAGCCCATGTTGACATTGTTCATGGTGAAATTGCTCATGGTGACAATTCTCATGGAGACATTGCCGTTGGAGAGAGCACCCATGTTGACAGTGCCCATGGTGACGTGCTCATGTTGACAGTGCTCATAGTGATGGTGCCCATGGTGACATTGCCCATGGTGGCAGTGCTCACGGTGCCAATGCACACAGTGACGGCGCCCATGCTGACAGTTCTCATGGTGATAGAGCCCATGGTGACACCGCACATGGTGATACTGCCAATGGTGACAGTACCCCTGGTGACAGTGCTCACACTGACAGCACCCATGGTGACATTGCCTGTGGTGACTCTGCTCACTGTGACATTGCCCATGGTGACAGTGACTATGGGGATATTTCTCACGGTGATAGTGCCCATGGTGACAGGGCTCATGGTGATAGTCCACACTGTGACAGTGCCCATGGTGACAGTGCTCACAGTGAAAGTTCAAATGGTAATTCTGCTCACAGTGACAATGCCCATGGTGAAAATACCCATGGTTACAGTATTCATCGTCAGAGTGACCATGGTGTCAATTCTGACAGTGACAGTTCTCATGGTGACAGTGCTCATGGTGACAGTGCAAATGGTGACAAGACCCATGGTGACAGTACTCATGGTGAAAATACACATAGTGGCAGTTCTCATAGCGAGGGTTCTCATCGTGACAGTGCTCATAATAGTAGTGAGCAAGGTGGCAGTGCTCGTGGTGACAGTGCTCTTGGTGACATTGCTCACGGTGATACTTCTCATGGTGATGGTGCCCATGGTGATATTACCCATGGTGAGAGTACTCAATGATAAAGTGCCCATGGTGAAAGTGCCCAAGGTGAGAGTGCACATGGTGGCAGTGCAAAATTGTGACAGTGCCCATGGTGACATTGTTCATGGTGACAATGCTTAAGGTGATAATCCTTGTGGTGATATTGCATATGGCGACAGTTCAAATGGTGACAATACACCTGGTGACAGTACTCATGGTGAAAATACCCATGGTGGCAGTTCTCATAGCGACTGTTCACATGGTGACTCTCCTCATAATAGCAGTGCCCAAAGGAAGCAGTCCTCGTGGTGACAGTGAACTTCATGGCAGTTCCCATGGGAACAGTGCGGATTGTGACTCTGCACATTGTGACAGTGCCAATGGAAACCTTGCTCTCGGTGATAGTGAACACGGTGAGAGTGCCCATTGTGACACTGCCAAAGGAGACCCTCCTCATTGTGACAGTGCTCATGGTAACAGTGTTCATGGTGGAAGTGCCCATGGTGACAATGTTCATTGTGGCAGTGCTCATGGTGACAGCGCCAATGATGACAGTTCTTAAGGTGATAATGTTCACAGTGTCTGTGCTCATGGTGATAGTGCTCACGGTGGCAGTGCCCATAGTGACCCTATTCATGCTGGCAGTAACCACGGTGATAGACCCATGGTGACAGTGCCCATGATGACAGTGCAATGGTGAGAGAGCTCACGGTGACAGTGACAGTGGTGACAGTGCCCACGGAGGCAATGGCCATGGTGAAAGGCTCATGGTGACAGTGCCCATGGTGACAGTGCCCATGATGAGACTGCCCATGGTGACAGTGCTCATGGGGAAAGTGCCCATGATAACATTAACCACGGTGATAGTGCCCCTGGTGACAGTGCTTAACGGTGACAATGCTCTTGCTGATATTGCCTTTGGTGACAATGCTCATGGTGAAATTGCCCATGCTGAAAATGTTCATGGTGACATTGCCCATGCTGACAATGCTCATGGTGACAGTGCCCATGCTGACAATGTTCATGATGACATTGCCTTTGGAGAGAGTACCCATGTTGACAGTGCCCATGGTGACGTGCTCATGTTGACAGTGCTCACAGTGATAGTGCCCACGGTGCCAGTGCTCACAGTGACAGTGTGCACGCTGACAGTTCTCATGCTGATAGTGCCCATGGTGACATTTCACGTTGATACTGCCAATGGTGACAGTGCTCATGGTGACAGTGCTCATGGTTGCAGTACCCCTGGTGACAGTGCTCAAAATGACAGTGCCCATGGTGGCAATGCACATGGTGACAGTGCCCACAGTGCCACTGCCTATAGTGACACTTCTCATGGTGACATTGCCCATGGTGACAGGGCTCATGGTGAGATTCCGCATTGTGCCAGTGTCCATGGTGACAGTGCTCCAGGGGAAAGTGCTCATGGTAATGCTGCTTACGGTGACAGTGCCCAAGGTGAAAATACCCATGGTGACAGTACTCATGGAGAAAGTGCCCATGGTGGCAATTCTCATAGTGACAGTTCTCATGGTGCCAGTGCTCATGCTAGCATTTAACATGGTGAGAGTACCGATTTGGCAGTGCACATGGTGACAGTGCCCATGGTAACCGTGCTCAAGATGATATGACCCATGGTGACAGTTATCACGACTGTTGTGCTGATGCTGATAATGCTCCCAGTCATATTGCCCATGGTTAAGTTGCCCATGGTTACAGTGCTCACAGTACTAGTGAGCATAGTGATAGTGTACTTGGTGACTGTGCCCATGGTGACATTTCTCACGATGACAGTGCCTATGGTGAAACTGCTCATGGTGACAGTGCCCATGGTGACAGTTTTCACTTTGATAGTGCCCATGGTGAAAATACCCATGGTGACAGTTTGCAAGGTGAAAGTGCTCCTGATGACAGTGTCCATGTTGGTAGTTCCATTGGGGAGAGTGTTCACAGTGATAGTGACCATGGTAAGATTGCAGATGGTGGCCATGCCATTGGTGACTTTGCCAATGATGACAGTACTGTTGGTGACAGTTCTCATGGCGATAGTGCCTATGGTGACAGTGCATATGGTTTTAGTGCACATGGTGGCCGTGAAAAATGGTGACAGTTCCCATGGTGACAGTGCTCATGGTTATAGTGCACACGGTAACAACCCATGCTGACATTCCTCAGGGTTACAGTGCACAAGGTTGCAGTACCCATTGTGACAGTGCTCACAGTGACACTGCGCATGATGAGAGTGCCCATGGTTACAGTGCCCACGGTGACATTGCCTATGGTGACAGTGCTCAGAGTGATAGTGTCCATGGTTAAACTTCCCATGGTGACAGTGCTCACGGTAATAGTGCCCATAGTTATAGTGCCCTTAGTGGCTGTGCCCATGGTGACAGTACACATGGTGATACTGCTCACGGTGATAATGCCCATGGTGACAGTGTCCATGGTGACGGTTCTCACGGTGAGAGTGCCCTTGGTGATACAGCTCAAGATAAGAGTGCCCATGGTGACATTCCTCACAGTGATAATGCCTATGGTGATAGTACACTTGGTGACCATGCCCATTGTGACAGTGCCCATGGTGACAGTGACATGGTGGCAGTGCCCACAATGACAGTGCAGATGGTGAGAGTGACGACGGTGACAGTGCCCATGGTGATAGTTCTCAAGGTGACAGTGCCATGGAGACAGTTAGCATGATGAGATTTTTCACAGGGATAGTGCTCATTGTCACAATGCTCATAGTGGCAATGCCCTTTGTGCCAGTTCCCATCGAGACATGCCGCACTCTGACAGTTCTCACAGTGACAGTGCTCATGGTGACATTGCCCATGGTGGCAGTGCCCCTGGTGACAGTGCACACCGTGAGAGTGTCCATGGTAGTCACGGCAATAGTGACATTTCCCAAGGTGACAGTACTTATGATGATAGTGCTAACGGAAGCAGTGTTCATGGTAATAATGCTCACGGTGGAAGTGCCCACAGTGACAGTGCTCATGGACAGTACCAAAAGTGACAGTGTCCATGGTGACAGTTACCATGGTGAGAAAGCTCATGGTGATATTGTCCATTGTGACAGTGCTCAGAGAGACAATGCCCATTGTGCCAGTGGCCATTGAGACATGCCAAACGGTGACAGTTCTCACAGTGACAGTTCCCATGGTGATTTTACCCATGGTGACAGTACTCATGGTTAAAGTGCCCATGGTGATACTGCACATGGTGGCAGGGCGAAATGGTGACAGAGACTATGGTGACATTGCTCATGGTGACATTGCTTAAGGTGAGAGTCCTTATGGTGATAGTGCGCCTGTTGACAGTGCTCACGGTGATAGTGCCCTTGGTGAAAGTGCCCATGGTGACAGTGCCCACAGTCACAATTCTCAAGGTGTAGTGCTCACGGTGACAGTGCCCATGGTGACAATACCCAGGGTGATAGTACTCATGGTGATAGTCCCCATGCTGACAGTGCCCATGTTCACAATTCTCACGGTGATAGTGCCCATGGTGACAATACCCAGGGTGACAGAGCTCACGGTAACAGATCTCACGGTGGCAGTGCCCACGGTGACAGTGCCCATGCTGAGAAATCCCATGGTGATACTTCCCATTGTGACAGTGCCCACAATGACAGTGCCCATGGTGACAGTGCCCAAGATCAGAGTGCCCATGCTGACATTGCGCATGGTGACAGTACTGATGGTGAAAATGCCTCTGGTGGCAATTCTCATAGTGAGAGTTCTCATGGTGACAGTGCTCATGGTGGCACTGCCCTAGGAAGCAGTGCTCATGGTGACAGTGCTCATGGTGACAGTTCCCATGGTGAGAGTACCGATGGTGGCAGTGCACATGGTGAGATTATCAATGGTGGCAGTGCGCATGGTGACTGTTCTCATGGTGACAGTGCCTACGGTGACAATGCTCACCGTGACAGTGCGCATGGTGATGCTGCGACAGTGACACTGCCACGGTGTAAGTGCTCATGGTGACAGTGACCATGGTGATACTGCTCAAGGTGATAGTGCCCATGGTGGCTGTCGTAACGTTGATAATGCTCATGGTGAAAGTTCCCATGGTGACAGTTCCCATGGTGAAAGTGCTCCTGATTACTGTGCCCATATTTGGAGTTCCCATGGTGACTGTGCTCATGGTGGCATCGCCCTGGGTGGCAGTCCTGGTGGTGACAGTGCTCATGGTGGCAGTTCCCATGGTGAGAGTACCGATGGTAGCTGTGCACATGGTAACCGTGCTCACCGTGATAGTGCCCATGGTGACAATGCTCACGGTGATAGTGCAGATGGTGATAGTTCTCACGGTGATAGTGCCATGGTTAAGGTGCCCATTGTGACAATGCTCACGGTAATTGTGGGCATAGTGATAGTGCACTTGGTGATCATGCCCATGTTGACAGTACACATGGTGTTACTGCTCAAGGTGATTGTGCCCGTGTTCACTGTGTGCATGGTGACACTTCTCACGGTGGCAGTGCCTATGATGACAATGTTCATCATGACAGTGCCCATGGTGACACTGCCACAGTGACAGTGCCAATGGTGACAGTGACCATGGTGCTACTGCACAAAGTGATAGTGCCCATGGTGATAGTCCTCATGTTAATAGTTCCCATGGTGAAATTGCCCATGGTGAGAGTTCCCATGTTGAAAGTGCTCATGATGGCTGTGCCCATGTTGGTAGTTCCCATGGTGACAGTGCTCACAGTGATACTGACCATGGAAAGAGTGCATATGCTGGCTGTGCCCTTGGTGACAATGCCCATGATGACAGTACTGATGGTGACAGTGCTCACGGTGATAGTGCCCATGGTGACAGTGCACATGGTTGTAGTGCACATGGTGGCAGTGAAAAATGGTGACAGTTCCCATGGTGAGAGTGCTCACGGTTACACTGCACATGGTAACAACCCATGATGACATTCCTCACGGTTACAGTGCACAAGGTTGCAGGACCCATGCTGACAGTGCGCACAATGACACTGCCCATGATGACAGTGCCCATGGTGACAGTGCCCACGGTCACATTGCCTCTGGTGACAGTGCTCACAGTGATAGTGCCCATGGTTAACCTGCCCATGGTGACAGCACTCACGGTAATAGTGCCCATAGTTATAGTGCACTTAGTGGATTTGCCCATGGTGACAGTACACATGGTGATACTTCTCATGGTGATGGTGCCCATGGTGACAGTGTCCATGGTGACAGTTCTCATGGTGAGCGTGCCCATGGTGATACAGCTCATGATGATAGTGCCCATGGTGACATTCCTCACAGTGATAGTGCCCATGGTGATAGTACACTTGGTGGCCGTGCCCATTGTGACAGTGCCCATGGTGGCAGTGCCCACAATGACAGTGCCCATGGTGACAGTGACGACAGTGACAGTGGCCATGGTGACAGTGCCATGGAGACAGTTGGCATGGTGAGATTTCTCACAGTGATAGTGCTCATTGTCACAATGCTCATAGTGACAATGCCCTTTGTTTCAGTTCCCATCAAGACATGCCGCACTGTGACAGTTGTCATGGTGACAGTGCCCATGATGATATTACCCATGGTGAGAGTAATCATGATTAAAGTGCCCATGGTGACACTGCTCATGGTGGCAGTGCGAAATTGTGAGAGTGCCCATGGTGACATTGCTCATGGTGACATTGCTTACAGTGATAGTCCTTCCGGTGATAGTGTGTATGGTGACACTGCACACAGTGATAGTGTTCATGGTGACAGTGCTCTCGGTAATAGTGCCCATTGTGAAAGTGCCCATGGTGACAGTGCCCACAGTCACAATTCTCACGGTGTAGTGCTCACGGTGATAGTGTTCATGGTGACAGTACTCATGGTGACAGTGCTCCTGGTGATAGTGCCCATGGTGACAGTCCCCATGTTCTCAATTCTCACTGTGATAGTGCCCATGGTGACAATACCCAGGGTGACAGAGCTCATGTTAACAGTTCTCACGGTGAGAGTACCTAGGGTGAAAATGCCCATGGTGAGAGTGCTCATGGTGACAGTGCCCATGGTGACAATACCCAGGCTGCCATGCCCATGGTGACAGTGCTGATGGTGACACTGCTCATGCTGGCAGTGCCATAAGTGACAGTGCTCATTGTGGCAGTGGTCATGGTGACGGTGTTCATGGTGACAGTGCACATGATTACAGTGTTTATGGTGATAGATGCCATGGTGTAAGTGCCCATGGTGACAGTGCAAATGCTGATAAATCCCGTGGTGATACTTCCCATTGCGACAGTGCCCATGGTGAAAGTGCACATGGTGACAGTGCCCAAGATCACAGTGCCCATGGTGACAGTGCTAATGGTGACATTGCCCATGGTGACAGCGCCCAGTGTGACAAGGCCCATGGTGACAGTGCTCACGTTGACCGTGCTCATGGTGATAGTGCCAATAGTGACAGTGCTCACGGTGAAACTGCCCATGTAGACATTGCCCATTGTGATAGTGCTCATGGTGATAGTGCTCACAGAGATAGTGCTCACGGTGACAGTGCCCAAGGTGACAATACCCACGGTGACAGTAATCATGGTGAAAATGCCCATGGTGGCAGTTCTCATAGTGACAGTTCTCATTGTGACAGTGCTCATGGTGGCAGTATCCAAGGTGGCAATGCTCGTGCTGACACTGCTCTTGGAGACAGTGCTCATGGTTGCAGTGCCCATGGTAATGGTGCTCATGGTGATAGTGCCGATGGTGAAAGTGCCCATGGGGGTAGTGCACCGGGTGGCAGTGCAATATAGTGACAGTGCCAATGGTGACAGTTCTCATGGTGACATTGCTCATGGTGATAGTGTCCATGGAGACAGTGCTCATGTTGACCGTACCCATGGTACAGTGCCAATGGTGATAGTGCCAATAGTGACAGTGCTCACAGTGAAACTGCCCACGTAGACATTGCCCATTTTGATAGTGCTCATGGTGACAACCCCACTGTGTCAGTGCCAATGGTGATAGTCACCGTGGTGATACTTCTCAGGGTGAAAGTGACCAAAGTGACATTGCTCATGGCGACAGTGCTCATAGTGACAGTCTCAAGGTGATAGTCTCCATGTTGACAGTGCCCATGGTGACAGTTCTCACGGTAACAGTGCCTATGGTGATCATTCTCATAGTGAGAGTGCTCACGTTGACACTGCCCATGGTGACAGAGACCACGGTGACTGTTCTCACTGTGATACTGCCCATGGTGACAGTCCGCATTGTGGCTGTGCCCATGGTGACACTGCTCAGGGTGATGGTGCTCACAGTGATAGTGCTCACGGTGACAGTGCCCAAGGTGACAATACCCACAGTGACAGTAATCATGGTGAAAATGCCCACGGTGGCAGTTCTCATAGTGACATTTCTCATTGTGACAGTGCTCATGGTGGCAGTATACAAGGTGGCAATGCTTGTGTTGACACTGCTGTTGGAGACAGTGCTCAAGGTTGCAGTGTCCATCGTAATGGTACTCATGGTGATAGTGCCGATGGTGACAGTGACCATGGTGGTAGTGCACCTGGTGGCAGAGCAAAATAGTGACAGTGCCAATGGTGACAGTTCTCATGGTGACATTGCTCATGGTGATAGTGTACATGAGACAGTGCCCATGGTGACAGTGCTCATGGTGACATTGCCCATGGTGGCAGTGCCCCTGGTGACAGTACACACCGTGAGAGTTTCCATGGTGGTCACGGCAATGGTGACAGTTCCTATGGTGACAATACTTATGATGATAGTGCTCACGGAAGCAGTGTTCATGGTAATAATGCTCACGGTGGCAGTACCCACAGTGATAGTGCCCATAGACATTGCCAAAATGACAGTGCCCATGGTGACAGTACTTATGATGATAGTGCTCATGGAAGAAGTGTTCATGGTAATAATGCTCACGGTGGCAGTGCCCATAGTGACAGTGCTCATGGACAGTGCCAAAAGTGACAGTGCCCATGGTGAGAGTTACCCTGCTGACACAGCTCACAGTGATAGTGCCCATGTTGACAGTGCGCATGGTGACACTTCTCATGGTGACAGTGCCTATGATGACAATGTTCATCATGACAGTGCCCATGGTGACACTGCCACAGTGACAGTGCCAATGGTGACAGTGACCATGGTGATACTGCACAAAGTGATAGTGCCCATGGTGATAGTCCTCACGTTAATAGTTCCCATGGTGAAATTGCCCATGGTGAGAGTTCCCATGTCGAAAGTGCTCATGATGGCAGTGGCCATGATGGTAGATCCCATGGTGACAGTGCTCACAGTGATACTGACCATGGAAAGAGTGCATATGGTGGCTGTGCCCTTGGTGACAATGCCCATGATGACAGTACTGTTGGTGACAGAGCTCACGGTGATAGTGCCCATGGTGACAGTGTACATGTTTGTAGTGCACATGGTGGCAGTGAAAAATGGTGACAGTTCCCATGGTGAGAGTGCTCATGGTTAAAGTGCACATGTTAACAACCCATGATGACATTCCTCATGGTTACAGGGCACAAGGTTGCAGGACCCATGCTGACAGTGCCCACAGTGACACTGCCCATGATGACAGTGCCCATGGTGACAGTGCCCACGGTCACATTGCCTCTGGTGACAGTGCTCACAGTGATAGTGCCCATGGTTAAACTGCCCATGGTGACAGCGCTCACAGTAATAGTGCCCATAGTTATAGTGCACTTAGTGGCCGTGCCCATGGTGACAGTACACATGGTGATATTGCTCGCGGTGATAATGCCCATGGTGACAGTGTCCATGGTGATGGTTCTCACGGTGAGAGTTCCCATGGTGATACAGCTCATGATGATAGTGCCCATGGTGACATTCCTCACAGTGATAGTGCCCATGGTGATAGTACACTTGGTGGCCGTTCCCATTGTGACAGTGCCCGTGGAGGCAGTGCCCACAATGACAGTGCCCATGGTGACAGTGACGATAGTGACAGTGGCCATGGTGACAGTTCTCACGGTGACAGTGCCATGGAGACAGTTAGCATGGTGAGATTTCTCACAGTGATAGTGCTCATTGTCACAATGCTCATAGTGACAATGCCCTTTGTGCCAGTTCCCATCAAGACATGCCACACTGTGACAGTTCTCACGGTAACAGTGCCCATATCATGATATTACCCATGGTGAGAGTAATCATGATTAAAGTGCCCATGGTGACACTGCTCATGGTTGCAGTGTGAAATGGTGGCAGTGCCCATGGTGACATTGCTCATGGTGACATTGCTTATGGTGATAATCCTTCCGGTAATAGTGTGTATGGTGAAACTACACACAGTGACAGTGCTCATGGTGACAGTGTTCACAGCGATAGTGCCGATGGTGAATGTGCCCATGGTGACAGTGCCCGTAGTCACAATTCTCATGGTGTAGTGCTCACGGTGACAGTGTCCATGGTGACAATACCCAGGGTGATAGTACTCATGGTGACAGTGCTCATGGTGACCTTCAGTCACCTGGCAGGAAGCTACGACGGCCAAACCTATGGTAACCTGTGCAGCGAGGTGATAGTCCCCATGCTGACAGTGCCCACGTTCACAATTCTTACGTTCTGCTCATATCTTTATTTATATTTTTTCTATGTTCTCTGGGTTTATTGTTTTGATCTTCTGATGTCAGTTAAAATACTTGGTTATTAATTTTAATAAATCTTTTTAATTATAAAGAGTTGAACATTTTGAAGATTCCAGCTTACTTGTAATTATCTAAGGGCAAGGTCCTCCACATTGTTGCTGGCCTAAGGCTTAGTTCACCATAGAGCAATGTATATTTTAACATATTTTCCCCTTGACTATCTGTGTTTTCCTACTTCTCAACTTTCTTTGCAGACAAGCTCTTTGAAATACCCTTCACTTATTTTACAGCCAATAAGTGTTTAAAATAATGTGTATTTTTTAAGATAAATCTTCTTATATAATTAGGCAGAAAATCTGATCTGCCATATTTTTCAAAACAACATAATTTCACACTTCTCCGTGATTAATCTGTTGTATTACACAACCATCGAGTTTTTAGCTTTATCAATGACATGTATTTAAAAATGTTTTAAAGACCCTCCCAGTCTTTTAAAACATCCTTGTTCCTTGTTTCAGTTCTAGTTTTATGCATATTTTCTGCCTTGCACCTGATTATTCCAACATCTGATGGATGGCCTTGGGAATCTAATTCTGGTATTGATTGTTTTTGCTGATTATCTCCACTTGTAGCTGATTTTTTCATTAATGTATTAATTTAGATCATGAGCTCATGTTTATCTGAACACCTCACCTTGTAAGAGGCTTAGGTGTGAACGCTCATGAGTTTCAGCAGAAAGTCGGCAAAGGTATATTTGTGTCCCTCCAATGAATTGCCCGCATGGACCCCGATTTCTAGAAGTGTTGGGCCAAAACTCCCTCTAGGGGCAGGGGACTCAGACAGGGCTGCTTTGCGGCCCCCGCTCTGGGGCATGGGCACTGAGAGGCCAGGGGCCTGGGCAGGTGCCTCTCCGCATGTTTCTGTGGGGAAAACCTGCCTGAGACTTCGGTCGCCTTGCAGGAAGCTACATCGCCCAGACCTGTGGTTACTTGTGCAGCGAGGTGTACTCCGTGGACACGTTCTACACACACATCAAGTAGGAGGGCGACCTGAGTGGAAAGGTGAGAGGCCGGGTTGCCTCACAGACCAAGAAGGCGATCTTTGGCATAGACCTCAATTCTTGTGCCACCCCACAGGGCCTGCCGCGCTCTGAGGGCCCTACATTGGTCCCCCTGCTCCCCTGCCCTTTGTTCAGTCACAGCAGAGATGGTCACACCCACACCGTCACTGAGGGCAGTGTTCCAACCTCCTGCAGCCCCGCCCCCTCTCCGCAGGTTGCCATGGATGACAGAAGCTGCATGCTGAGGCCAGGGCTTACCGAGGATGCAAAGGGCAGTCATGATGGCCTTAAATGATTTCATCTTAAAGGGCAGTCATGATGGCCTTAAATGATTTCATCTTGCGTCAGATTTGGCAAACTTTAAGAGCTAGGAAATTGTCCACTTTACAGAAATGTTCAAATTTACTGGCATTTCATATATTCTCTGCTATAACATTGTCCTGATTCTTTCTGTAGATTATTTACTTATGTTTTTGTTTTGCTTAATCAAAGTGTGTTTGTTACATCATTTCAAAGAATATTCTTTTGACTTACTAAATCACCTCAATTTTATACGTTATCTGTTTTATTACGTTCTGCTCATATCTTTATTTATATTTTTTCTATGTTCTCGGGGTTTATTGTTTTGATCTTCTGATGTCAATTAAACACTTGGTTATTACTTATAATAAATCTTTTTAATTATAAAGATTTGAACTTTTTGAAGATTCCAGCTTACTTGTAAGTATCTAAGGGTCAAGTCCTCCACATTGTTGCTGGCCTAAGGCTTAGTTCACCATATAGCAATGTATATATTGACATATTTTCCCCTCGACTTTCTCTGTTTCCCTACATGTCACCTTTCTTTGCAGACAAGCCATTTGAAATACCCTTAACTTATTTCACAGCCAATAAGTCTTTAAAATAATGTGTATTTCTTAAGATAAATCTTCTTATATAATTAGGCAGAAAATCTGATCTGCAGTATTTTTCAAAACAGCATAATTTCACTCTTCTCCATGATTAATCTGTTGTATTACACAACCTTCGAGTTTTTAGCTTTATCAATGACATGTACTTTAAAAATGTTTTAAAGATCCTACCAGTCTTTTAAAACATCCTTGTTCCTTGTTTCAGTTCTAGGTTTACATATATTTTCTGCCTTGCACCTGATTATTCCAACATCAGATGGATGGCCTTGGGAATCTAATTCTGATATCGATTGTTTTTTCTGATTGTCTCCACTTGTAGCTGATTTCTTCATTATTGTGTAAATTTAGAACATAAGCTCATGTTTAGCTAAACAGCTGACTTTGTAAGAGGCATAGGTGTGAAGGCTCGTGAGCTTCAACTTCAGTAGTTGTGGTTCACGGGCTCTAGAGCGCAGGCTGAGTAGTTGTTTCGCACAGTCTTACTTGCTCCATGGCATGTGCAGTCTCATTTGCAGGTTCTGGGGAGGATTAAATGAGCTCATATGATATCCAATTGACTGAGGCAGAGTAGGCTTGGGATGAATCTTTGCTTGGTTTTCATTAGCTGCGGAGAAGAGGATGACAGCTTGGTGCCTCTCCAAATTTCACATGGGTGTGCCTCCCTTGGGGATCTTGTTAAATGCAGGCTGGTATTCAGTAGTTCTGGGTGGGGCCTGGATTCTGTCCTGCTAAGAAGCTCCTAGGTGACGGTGATGCTGAGGGCAAGGGTCCAGCTCCTGCATTTCTCCCTTTCCGGAAGAGCAGGACGTCTGCCCCCCGGGAGGAGAAAACATCCACAAAGTGACCACTAGGCCCTACCAGCGTCCCTTACAGGCAAGGGACCTTTACCACTGCTCCCAACCATTGTGTCTGAGGCGCAGCAAGCAAAAACACTGAGATGCTGAGGTTTGCAGCAAAGAGGAGGTTTATTCACAGGGCAGCCATGTGAGGAAGTGACGTGAAAATAGGTCTCCAATCCTCCTTCCCGAAAGCAAGGGGCTTGGGGTATCTGTGGGATAAAGAATAAAGAAGCAGGGCAGTATGGGTCATGGGGAGCTTGAGGCAAGGTGATTGGACAAAGATGTGCTCCTCATTGTTCTGAGCTGGTGTAATAGGCTACAGGGCTCAGCACATTCTCAGGCTGGAGTTTTTGGCCCTCTGATGGCAGAAGGCCAAAAGGCACTTGCCCAGGTGGAAGATCGGTGGTCCTCTCCACTCTAAACCAGCTCCGCCTACCTAGGCACAGCTGATTCCAAGTTCCTGGACAATACCGGGGCAAACATCATTTTGCTTATGCTACGTGCTACTTGGAGGACGTGCAAGTGTTCAAGGTACCTTGATGAGTGAAGACAGGATTTCACTAATCATGACGCATGGTTTCACTTCCAGGTGAGCAGAAGAGACCTGTAGGCTGAGTCTGGCTCCTGGCACCTGGAATTGGAGGCAGATGGTTTAAAAACGGGCTCCCCCACCCTCTGTGTGATCTGAGGTAGATAGACTATTGATCCTTTTCTCCAATTAAAATGTGTGACTGGAAACACACTTAGTGGCATGTCTGACACACAGTAGTTATGCTACCGTAGGTCATTCTTGGAAACTGAAGCCGTGGTTTTGAGGGATCATCAAAACGAGTACAATGCTTGCCATGTTTCTCCTTGTTCATCCTGGTGACAAACCTGGTAGAGAGAGCTCCATCCTTTCCCACAGGACCACACCCCTAGTACTTAGAGTGAAGTGGTTATGTCTCACTTAAGGCACCTTTTCCTTTTCCTTCCTTCTTTTTTCTTCATTAATCTTCATCCAACTGGCCTTTCTAAATTTTACACAAAACAAAACCATTTCTCAATGGATTCAGATACTACCCCAAGTTAGTATTCCAACCAAGTTCTTGATCTTCCGGGTCTCATCATCAGAAATTTCTGAGCCTAAATCTTCTCCAGTTTCTAGGATCACTCATTTTCTCATTTCTCCCTTCTCCTTTGAGTTCAGAGTCTTGCCAATTTAGTCCCTTCCCTAACCACAACTTATAATAAGGTGACACAGCAAAGTGATGAAAGTCTAGACGGTCTGGTTTTACTCCTGGGTTTTTGCCACCTACTTACTGTGTGGCATTAGGCAAGCTATTCAACGTCTCTGGGCCTCAGTTTCCCCCCAAAAGTGAATATTACGAATATGACCTGCCGGGCTTCCATAGTGGTGCAGTGGTTGGGAGTCCGCCTGCTGATGCAGGGGGCACGGGTTCATGCCCCGGTCCGGGAGGATCCCACATGCCGTGGAGCGGTTGGGCCCGTGAGCCATGGCCGCTGAGCCCGCGCATCCAGAGCCTGTGATCGGCAGCGGGAGAGGCCACGACAGTGAGAGGCATGCGTACCACAAAAAAAAAAAGAACATTACCTGCCTATAGGGTTGCCATTATGAGGAATATGTGGGTTAATATTTGGTAAGAACTTAGAATAGTGCTTGTTATAGTCTAAGCACTACAGTTGTGCTTTTTAATAATAATAAATGAAATTGCAAATGTATACCTTACTCAACTTTCTGTCATAAATTTGAAGTGTTGGTCTATCTGTTGGGTCTTGTCAGCCTGTAAAGGAGGTGAGGTGTCCGTAGCTTTGGTGTGAGACGTGCTGCCTGCCGAAGCACCGATGCCCGTCAAAGCCGTGACCGCCAAAGCTGTGAACGGGTGCTGGAGAAAGCAGGAGCAGAATGGAAGATGACGGCGTGGGAAGGAGGTGTGGTGTCCATAGGTTCGGGGTCTGAGGTGCTGCCTGCTGAAGCACCGATGCCCGCCAAAGCCGTAAATGGGGTGCTGGAGAAAACAGGAGCAGAACGGAAGATGACAGCGTGGGAAGGAGGCGTGGTGTCCATAGGTTCGGGGTCAGACGTGCTGCCTGCTGAAGCACCGATGCCCGGCAAAGGCGTAAATGGGGTGCTGGGGAAAACAGGAGCAGAATGGTAGATGATGGCGTGGGAAGGAGGTGTGGTGTCCATGGGTTCCATATCAGAGCTGCTGTGTGCCTGATCTGAGAGCAGAGAGTGACAGTGGGAGAGCTTCTCACTCCTTTTATATCTGACGGCTCCGCCTGCCTCTCTGACATGTCCATTGTACGTGTCACAGAGAAAGGGCGGGCGGGGCAGGGGGTGAGTCAGGGGGCACATGCGAGCCCAGCTGGTGGAGAAACCCCAGCCCAGAGGCAAAAGGCGGGGCCCCTTCTGGACTTTCTAGTGGCTGGGTCTTCTCGCTGTGGGTGGCAGGTGTTTGGCACGGGATGGGCCACCATGCAGGGACTGTTGGGGACTGTGGAGGCCTTCTCCTTCAGAGCTCACCCTGCCTGGGCACCGGCTCTGCAGGCCCCTCAGCTGCACGTATGTATCGGCCAGCCCTTCCCCACTACGGGGCCCAGAGTCCAGAGGCTGCTCAGAGCTGAGGGCAGGAGGCACCCAGAGCTTGCCAGGGCGTGGGCCACCTCCTCTGCGGACCTCCCCAGCTTCTCTGCGAGACCTGGAGACAGGATCGCCTTCTCCAGGGCTGCTCAGCTGCCAGCATCACCGTGAGCCAGGTGGCGAAGGTTTCTGAGCAGGAGATGCAGAGCCCTGATCCGACTGCATGCTGCACCCCACGATGTCCCTTCCTGGCAGGTAGGTTCTTTCTCCACTTCTTTTTTGAAATTTGGTCAGACAACACTTAAACCTTGCACTGTTCTTCAGGGTATACAGATGGTAGTGGCTTAGCCGGGATTCGAAGCAAGCCTGTGTGATTCCAGAGCTCGTGTTCTGGACTGTGGTGCCCCCTTATCATATATGCTTCATGTGTTCCTTGTTTTTCATTTTTTCTTGTAGTCCTTCTGGTACTTAGCCCTAAGTGCCATACCTGTAACGAACAGCTACACTGCCCTGTGGGAGGTCTTCTTCTGTTCAACACATGAATTGGTCATCCACCGCACTGTGTTCTAATCTCAGAAGATAGAGGTCAGGGACCACCAGTTGTCAGCTGGTGCTACCATTGGTGCTGCCATTCCACATGTCTAACTGAGGCTTGAAGGCCGGATTTTCCCTTTGTCTAGTTTGAAGGATCCAGATATGTAAAGATTGTAGTCTAGATAAATCATGGGCTATCCTGAAAGAAATTCACCAGTGAATTGTTCCGTATGGATTAGAAGCCAGTTTCTCTGGCCTTCCTGGAGTATATCCAGCAAGGCGTCTCATTCATGTCTAGAAAGCCAATATATCCTTTATTGCAACTTCAGCGTGGAGCGATGTATTGGTTTAAAGTACGATCAACACAATTTGGTCATTGTGAGTAGGCCAGCTGGGTCCACTCTTTATTACACATATGTAACTCGAGAGATTCTTGTGCCCAAGAGAGCAGACGTACTCTTGGGTGTCTAGGACGAGGGAAACATGTGTTGTTATTCAGGAGCTGGAAGCTGATGGTCTACACATCACTTGACCTTGTTTAAAACTTGTGTCTTTGGCTTGCTTCATTGGAGTGTTTTCTCTCTCCTGGGGCTGACATTGTGTGTTATGTATCACACAGGTGACATGTAGAAGTTTCAGAACCCAGAATCGTATAGATCAGTCAAAATGTATTTCTATAGTTTTGTTCAAAGTGTATGGAAAATAACACTGGGCATAATTCATATATTCCAGAATTAGTTGGACCCTCTGCTCGTGAGATTCTTTTTATGGTATGTCACAGCAAATTTGGACTTCCATCCCCAATAAACTTTGGGGTTGGAGGACACAAAAAGCTTTTGCTCACACCTAAATTATGTCTGAAAGAAAAGGGTAAATATTATAAGCCCTTTCTAACCTCTCCAAGAGCAGAAATGATTTACAGCTGTGGCATTGAACCCTAATTCCTCGATCTCATTTGAGGAGAGTTCAGTAAGAAACAATGTCTTGATTTTTGTTTGTTTGGTTTCTTCCCTGTTTTCTCATCTTGCTTACCAACAATCCATTGTAATTCATGAGTTAGTATGGCAGCAGGCTGAGTGTTCCCTGGAGCTCATTAAATGATCTTTTTTTTCCTAAAATGACTTTTGTGTCCTTGTTTTCAGCCCCTCTTCTTTCCTCTGCCCTTTACTATAACCAGAGCTCAGCCAAAGCTGACTGGCTTTGTGCAGACCTTACTTAGGGTTAGTCTTTTCTTCATTATTTT
This sequence comes from Mesoplodon mirus, assembly GCF_964341445.2. Classification (NCBI taxonomy): domain Eukaryota; kingdom Metazoa; phylum Chordata; class Mammalia; order Artiodactyla; family Ziphiidae; genus Mesoplodon; species Mesoplodon mirus. The sequence continues at coordinate 116,861 of NW_028295808.1, read as the reverse complement.
ATTCATGGCTCCTCCATTTCATTGTTTGCCTTCTCGAAATGTGTTGAAATCTTTCTGTGGTGGATGACTTCCAAAATGTCTTGGCTTTGATTGGTTGATTAAGTTTGGTATTTCTACAGTATTGTTTAAATATGGTTTCAGGAGGAACAGAAAGTGAATATGTTTCCTTGTCTGCCATCTTGAGCTGAAAATCCCTGTGGATTTTAGCATCCAATGTTCCCATGGGAAAAAAACCCAACCTTGGCATTAATAGATGTGACACTCAAGATTTCAGCTTTTCGTGGGCAATCACTGAGGATTGGAATATGTGGTCATTTCTAAAGGGAAAATAATAACTACCTCATGGAGTAGATTTGAGGATTAAATTAGAGAATGAACATGAAAATGCTTTGTAAGGCTTAAAAATCTATAAAAATGTTTTTTGTTATTATTTGATTTGTTGCTATTTCAACTTTACTCGACAGTTGTTTATGGCCTTACTTATGTGATAAAATGGCCCCTGGTTTATTGTTTTGAAAGCCAGAATATATTTTTCAATAGCTCGATGGAAATGGCATCATTTGTGAAGGTTAAGGGTGAAAGGATAAATGTTTCTTGACACCTATCACTTTACAGTGTTTTCAGGAACTAATTGACACATGTATTCCTCTTCCAAATTTTGTTGAGCACCTCCTACGAGCCACATGCTTTACATCAGGTGTTGGAAAGCATTTTCTGGATTTTAAATATCTTAGGCTTTGTGGGCCATATACAGCTTCTGTAGCTTCTCCTCTTTCTTCTTCAACAAGCTTTCTAAACGTGAGGACCATTATTAGCTCACAGTCCCACAGATCCAGGCTGAGAGCCTGATTTGATTTGTGGCCATGATTTGCCGATTCCTGCTCTGTGTCCTCACTGAGGAGGGGGACCATGTTTGAGTAATCACTTCTTTGAATCAACTCTTGGTCTTCTGGGGCTTGTCCTTACTCTCCTACACTCTCTAATCAACATGGCATCCAGAGAGATCCTGTTAAAACATAAGTCAGATCATGTCACTGAAATCTCTTCAATGGCTTCTTCACAGAAGAATCAAAGTCCTCAAAGTGCCTCCAGAGCCCTAGAAATGTGGACCTCTGTTTCGTGTCTGACTGTTTCCTTCTCCTCTCCACTTTGCTTGCTCTGTTTTCCACAAACTGCCATCCTTTCTGCTCCTTGGGTACTCCAGCCTACTCTAGCCTCATTGACTTTCCATCGGACTGTTCCCTCTACCTGTACTATTCACTTCCCAGATATGCTCCTTGCTCCCTCTTAAATTTTATCTTCCCCAGAAAGTCCTCAGGGATCAATTAGTTTCAGCTAGCAGCCTCCTCCTAGCATCTAACCATCTCCATCTCCCTTCCCTGCTTGCTGTTTTTCTCCAGCACTTCCCTTATATATTCCCGCACTTTCGTGGCTCAGATTCAACAAGTGATCAGTGCCGCAGCATGGCCTCGGGGACCCTGGCTGCGGACACGATGTCCACACCTGCCTGGTGGCCCCTGCTCGCCTCACGGCCCCTCAGGTGGAGCATGCGCAGGACCCACATTGCAGGCAGAAGACACAGGGCCACTGGCCCCACCGAGGCAGGCCCCTCGATGCCGTGCTCATGTTGGCTCAGACCTCTTCGCTCTCCGCGCTGCGGTTCAAACCTGTGGGCAGTGCTGTGTGGGCGGGGATCGAAGACCTCCGCCCGCTCCTCAGTGTGTCAGCACGCAGCCCCGCCTCCCATGGGGACCCAGCCTGAGGAGCAGGGGCAGGAGATTCGAGACTAGGGTGGCGCGAAAGGTAGGAGGTGTGGAGAGTATGGGGTTTACAAAAAGTGTTTGCTGACTGATCCAAACAAAAGTGAGACATGGTTGTATCAACGCATTTAAAAAGTCATTAAACTGCCGCTAAGTGTCTCTGATCACCCCGCCTAGGAGAGAGCGTGCACTCCGTGAGGGACACATGAAAGGCTGAGTGAACGTCTACCTGTGGTCCGTTACCTGGTGCACGGGTGTGTGAATTTTTGCGGAGAGCTCTTAATTTCTGTTGTCTCTGCTGACTTGACACGGTGGTTGGCAAACAGTGACGTGTTCAGTGTATTCAGGACATGATCATGGTTACTAATAATCACTTTGTTTTGCACTGACACCTCCACAGAGAATTTACTACTGAATGTCCACTTTACAGAAGAGAAACTGAGGCGTAGGAAGTGAAGTGACTGAGTAAGAGGAATGACTCAGACAATTGGTGTTAGTAAATTAACCCTGCAGGGGGCCGTTAGACTGTGGTGGCTCTAGTGATGCGGCCGCCTATGTAAAGCAAAGAAAATCTAAGCCTGTCAACGGCTCAGGGTGACGGACACCACTGAGGACAGCCAGTCACAAACCACCAACTAGGCTTTAAAGCTATCGCAAATCAGTCATTTCCTTGCTTTGCTTCTGCTCTTTTAAAATAAACATCTCTGCAGCTCCTGTGGCTGGAGTGCTCCTCACTGCTTCCACTTTGGTGGTGCCTGAATTGAATCTAATTTTGCTCACATAAAGTCTTAAAATTTTAAATATGCCTCAGTTTGTCTTTTAGGGCTGGCTGTAGAAGTTGGATTTGTGTCCAGTTTCTAGAACAGTGGTTGTCCTCTGGTCAGGCCTTAGGCGTTCTGTGTACAACGTTCCTCTTCTACCACCACCTTCTGGATGCCTCCACCCTCTACCATCTCCCGCGCATCAGATCCCCTAGATGCACACATTATAACATCGCAGACACTCCTCTGTCTTCCAGCCAGCGTGTGAACTGAAACATTTCCATTCCTGTTGAAGAGTCTGGTGTGACCACTTTCCCAAACACAGCCACTCCCCAGCTGACCCTGGGTAACCACTCTTCTGAACTTGGTCTCCATCACTGACATGGACGTCTTTCTATTTATGCTACATTTTTAAGTATTCATAAACCGCATATAGTATTCTATATTTTGTCTTCTTACTTGCTTTATTTAGTGTTATCTTTGCTAGGTTCATCCATGCTGACACGTAAAGATCTGTCTAGTTCACGTACTTTCCTCGCTATGTAGGATTCCCATGTACGGAAATACAATAATTTATATGTGCTTTTTCCTGTTGATGGATATTTAAATTGTTTCCAATTTTCAGTATGATTTCTTTTAAAAACATGTTTATATACTTTTTAAAGGTTACTTTACATTTACAGTTATTACAAAATATTGCCTATATTCCCTGTGTTGTACAATACATCCTTGAGCCTATTGTGGACCTAGTAGTTTACATCTCTCACTTCCCGACCCCTGTATTGCCCCCTCCTCCCCCTCTGCGCTGGCAACCATTAGTTTGTTCTCTATATCTGTAACTCTCCTTCTGTTTTGTTATATTTGCTAGATAGTTGTATTTTTGAGATTCCATATATAGGTGATATCCTACAGTATTTGTTTCTGTTTGACTTATTTCACTTACCACAATGCCCTCCAAGGCCATCTATGTTGCTGCAAATGGCAAAATTTGGTTCTTTTGTAAGGCTGAGTAGTATGCCATTGGTTATATGTACCACATCTTCTTTATCTATTCATCTCTTGATGACACTTAGGTTGCTTCCATATCTTGGTAATTGTACACAAGGATGCTGCGAACATTGGGGTGCATGTATCTTTTCCAGTACATGTTATTGAGAACACGTGTTTTTGGCTTTTTCAGATTTATACCTAAGAGTGGAGTTGCGAGGTCATATAGTAGTTCTCTTTTTCGGTTTTGGAGAACCCTCCATACTGTTTTCCACAGTGGCTGCACCAGTTTACATCCCTACCAACAGTGTACCAGGGTTCCCTTTTCTCTCAAAAATTGTAAATTTTCTTCCTAGTGGTAATTGAGATGATAGTTCAATAATAACATAAGATCAGGTGAAGTCTAAAGAAATTTTAGAAAACCTGGATAAAGTAAGAACACATGTGTTCTCTGGCATCTGAATGTTGGAGAGACACCAAGACATGTGGGCCAAGTTGTGGAGAGAAGGGAAACACAGACGCAAGCTTGACATTTGCTGCAGCTTTTCTCCTTGGGGCATTTGCTGATTCAAACGTTACAGCCTAGGAGCTGAAAAGCCAAAGAGTTCAAAAGACTCTAACCACAGAAGCCAAAGAGCAAGAGCCGATTTACATGGATAAAAAGCATTTTAACTATGCCAAAGCAGAAAATGAAAAGAAAGAACTTTGCATTGCATTTAATAAAAGTTTAGGGAGATCTTTGTGGTATATTAGTGAACTTACTGGCGGAAATTTAGCCATGTACATTGTGTTGGAGAGGCACCAAGAGTTCAAGAATTCTCACATTTTGAGTACACAATTACCTTACATGTAGGCCTGGTGGCAGCCATTTACATAACAATGATTTGGAGGATGTGGTGTTAGTCAGCTCTTGCTGTGATAATGCTTTGGAAGGAATCGCCCCAAAACTCAGTTACATAAACAAGAATTTATTTTCCTTGGACCTATGGGCGAGTAGCTGCAGTGGCTCTCTTTTAGACCTCTAGATGGCTGGTTTTGCTCCGTGTTTTGGGTCAGTTTGAGGTGTGTCACACACATCTTCCTCTGGAGCCCGTGTGTGAGGCCGCAGCTCCCAGGCCCTGCCTTCTCACAAAGTTCAGTGAAACATAAGAGGTGCATGCAAATAGCAACCATAAGCATGCTGAAGTGGCTATACTAATACCAGAAAATATAGACTTTAAAACAAACAAAAGAGTTACTAGATATGAAAAGGGACATTTTATGATAAAAAAGGGAAGATACCAAAATTTTTAACATATTTGCCCTGAATAAGATAAAACCAAAGTACATGAAGAAGAAAATACCAACACCCATGAAGAATTGAAGGAAGAAATAGATAATTGCACAATATTAGGTAGAGGCTTCAGTACTCCACGGTCAATAATGGATAGAACAATTAGGCAGAAGATCAACAACGATATAGAAGACTTGGACAAGACTATGAATAAACAAGACCTACTAAACGTCTAGAGAATACTCAACCGAACAGTAAAATGCTCATCCTGCTCAACTACATGTGAAACGTTTCCCAGCATAGACGACATGCTAGGCTGTAAGAAAAGAGATTAAAAGCCACATACATTGCTGGTGGGAATGTAAAATGGCGCGGCCATTTTACAAAACAGCTTGAGAGTTCCTGCAAGTGTTAAACATCGAGTTACCCTATGACCCAGCAGTTCCATTACTAAATATATACCTAAGAGAAATGAAAACTTATGTCTGCACAAAAGCTTGTACGTGAATGTTCAGGGAAACCTATTTCTAAAAACAAAAGGTGGAAATAATTCAAATGTCAATCTGATAAATGAAGAAACAAAATGTGGAATAGCCGTACAATAGAATAGCATTCAGCTCTAAAAAGGCATGAAATATTGATCCATGTTACAACATGAATGAACCATGAAAGCATTATGTAAAGTTAAAGCAGCCAATCACAAAAGATCACATATTGTATGGTGCCATTTATATGAAGTGCCCAGAATAGCCAATCTGTAGAGACAGGAAGTCGATTAGTCGTTGCCTAGGGCTGAGAGGGTTGAGGAGAATGAAAAAACCTTGTTAATGTGTAATGGGTTTTTTGTGAGGGGACAAAAATCTACAATTGGACTGTCGTGATGGTTCCACAAGTCTTTTAGTGGTTACACTAAGAACCACTGAATTGTATACATAAAAGAGTTGAAATTATGGTATGTAAATGACATCCCAATAAAGCTGTTAAAATTATGATAATTTTATAGTTATAAATTTGAAAATTCATCCAAAATTACACATTCTTAACAAATGCAACCTAACAAGACTAACCCAACAAAGAAAAAATATCTAAAACACCTGTATCTACTCAAAAAGTTGTTTGTATAGTTAAGTACCTTTACAGAAAATGATTTCCAGGGATAAATGGGTTTCCACGTAACTTCTTCCAAATATTTCGGGAAGAAGTATTGGTTATCTTACATAAAAATCTTCCAGGAAACAGAAAACTATATATTGCTCAAAGTGTTTATAAGGCCAACATAAGCTTCAGATCAAAAGTAAAAAGAAGGGCTTCCCTGATGGTGCAGTGGTTAAGAATCCACCTCCCAATGCAGGGGACACGGGTTTGAGCCCTTGTGGGGGAAGATCCCACATGCCGTGGAGCAGCTACGCCCACGTGCCACAACTGCTGAGCCTGCGCTCTGGAGCCTGCGAGCCACAACTGCTGAGCCCGTGTGCCACAACTACTGAAGCCTGCATGCCTAGAACCCGTGCTCCACAACAAGACAGGCCACCGCAAGGAGAAGCCTACTCACCACAACAAAGAATAGCCCCCCGCTCACCACAACTACAGAAAGCTCGCGTGCAACAATGAAGACCCAATGCAGCCACAAATAAATAAATAAAAAATAAAGTATAGAATCTTAAAAACAAAACAAAACAAAATCTATAAAGAATATTACAAGAATAGAATCACAGGCCAGTTTCTCTTTTGAAAATGCATGCAAAATGTGTAAAGAGAAGCACAAACCGTACCCATGGTATGTAAAACAATCATATATCAGAATCAAAGTAGCTTTATTTCGGTAATGCCAGGTTGCTTTAATGTTCAAACATGAAATTCATCCCAGGAATGAATTAGAGTGGGAAAAGAAGTCATTTTAAACGAAGCCTTGGGAATTCCCTGGTTTTCCAGTGGTTAGAACTTGGCGCTTTCACTGCTGGGGCCCTGGGGTCCAATCCCAGGTCAGGGAAATAAGATCCTCCAAGACATGAGGCAGGGCCCTGAAAAAAAAAATAATGAAGTCTTAACCAGGAGAAGCACAAGATCGAATAAACATAACAGATAACACCTTATGAAAAGTAGGTGAAGATTATGGAATATTCTAAAATTTAAAACAAAAAGAAACTTTTAAAGATTCAAAAGGATGTGACTAATATTGTACATAGGCAAAAAATAAAATGAAATAAAATATACAAATGATGGGAGCCCCAGAATCCAGAAGCCCAAGTCCTGTCTCTGAAGATTCTCATTCAGTGGGTTCTGGATTTCCTCTGTGTGTCAAAACCTACCGGTGATTCTGATACGACTCACAGACACAATGTAAAGCTTCTGCTTTGCAGGAGAGAATACCAGATTATTCTGTTATTTTATAGTTTCACTAACAGGTTGTACTATTGACGGATAAGTCTGATATCAAAATGCACTCCCCACTAGGGATAAAAAAGGAACTAGTAGTCTCTACTGCTACTTGGTGGCAGCATGCATGTATTGCAAGAGCAATTATTGTAGGAATCCAAATTAGTGGAACATTTTAGAATTGGAAAACTACATACAGATCATCTAGTCAAGCTTCCAACTGTTATAGTTGTAAAAACGAAGGCCCATATAAATGAAATGATTTATCTCCAAAGAGTGTTAGTGAAAGTGTATGAAATAAAAAATATCTCTGAACTTTTAATTTAGTGCTGTTTTTATTAATCTCAAGTACTTGCTTAAACTTCAGTGTGACAGATTTGGCATTGAATTCTTGCTCAGATTTACTCATTGCCTTTTAGTAAGTTAGTAAAACACGATTTATTTTTTAACAGATTTATTTATTTATTTTTGGCTGCATAGGCTCTTCATTGCTGTGTGCGGGCTTTCTCTAGTTGCAGTGAGCAGGGGCTACTCTTTGTTGCAGTGCGCAGGCTTCTCATTGGGGTGGCTTCTCATTGTTGCTGAGCATGGAGTGTAGGTGTGTGGGCTTCAGTAGTTTTGGATCACGGGCTCTAGAGCGCAGGCTCGGTAGTTGTGGCGCACGGTCTTAGTTGCTCCGTGGCATGTGCAGTCTCATTTGCAGGTTCTGGGGAGGATTAAATGAGCTCATATGATATCCAATTGACTGAGGCAGAGTAGGCTTGGGATGAATCTTTGCTTGGTTTTCATTAGCTGCGGAGAAGAGGATGACAGCTTGGTGCCTCTCCAAATTTCACATGGGTGTGCCTCCCTTGGGGATCTTGTTAAATGCAGGCTGGTATTCAGTAGTTCTGGGTGGGGCCTGGATTCTGTCCTGCTAAGAAGCTCCTAGGTGACGGTGATGCTGAGGGCAAGGGTCCAGCTCCTGCATTTCTCCCTTTCCGGAAGAGCAGGACGTCTGCCCCCCGGGAGGAGAAAACATCCACAAAGTGACTACTAGGCACCAGCTTCCCTTACAGGCAAGGGACCTTTACCACTGCTCCCAACCATTGTGTCTGAGGCGCAGCAAGCCAAAACAGTGAGATGCTGAGGTTTGCAGCAAAGAGGAGGTTTATTCACAGGGCAGCCATGCGAGGAAGTGACGTGAAAATAGGTCTCCAATCCTCCTTCCCGAAAGCAAGGGGCTTGGGGTATCTGTGGGATAAAGAATAAAGAAGCAGGGCAGTATGGGTCATGGGGAGCTTGAGGCAAGGTGATTGGACAAAGATGTGCTCCTCATTGTTCTGAGCTGGTGTAATAGGCTACAGGGCTCAGCACATTCTCAGGCTGGAGTTTTTGGCCCTCTGATGGCAGAAGGCCAAAAGGCACTTGCCCAGGTGGAAGATCGGTGGTCCTCTCCACTCTAAACCAGCCCCGCCTACCTAGGCACAGCTGATTCCAAGTTCCTGGACAATACCGGGGCAAACATCGTTTTGCTTATGCTACATGCTACTTGGAGGACGTGCAAGTGTTCAAGGTACCTTGATGAGTGAAGACAGGATTTCACTAATCGTGACACATGGTTTCACTTCCAGGTGAGCAGAAGAGACCTGTAGGCTGAGTCTGGCTCCTGGCACCTGGAATTGGAGGCAGATGGTTTAAAAACGGGCTCCCCCACCCTCTGTGTGATCTGAGGTAGATAGACTATTGATCCTTTTCTCCAATTAAAATGTGTGACTGGAAACACACTTAGTGGCATGTCTGACACACAGTAGTTATGCTACCGTAGGTCATTCTTGGAAACTGAAGCCGTGGTTTTGAGGGATCATCAAAACGAGTACAATGCTTGCCATGTTTCTCCTTGTTCATCCTGGTGACAAACCTGGTAGAGAGAGCTCCATCCTTTCCCACAGGACCACACCCCTAGTACTTAGAGTGAAGTGGTTATGTCTCACTTAAGGCACCTTTTCCTTTTCCTTCCTTCTTTTTTCTTCATTAATCTTCATCCAACTGGCCTTTCTAAATTTTACACAAAACAAAACCATTTCTCAATGGATTCAGATACTACCCCAAGTTAGTATTCCAACCAAGTTCTTGATCTCCCGGGTCTCATCATCAGAAATTTCTGAGCCTAAATCTTCTCTAGTTTCTAGGATCACTCATTGTCTCATTTCTCCCTTCTCCTTTGAGTTCAGAGTCTTGCCAATTTAGTCCCTTCCCTAACCACAACTTATAATAAGGTGACGCAGCAAAGTGATGAAAGTCTAGACGGTCTGGTTTTACCCCTGGGTTTTTGCCACCTACTTACTGTGTGGCATTAGGCAAGCTATTCAACGTCTCTGGGCCTCAGTTTCCCCCCAAAAGTGAATATTACGAATATGACCTGCCGGGCTTCCATAGTGGTGCAGTGGTTGGGAGTCCGCCTGCTGATGCAGGGGGCACGGGTTCATGCCCCAGTCCAGGAGGATCCCACATGCCGTGGAGCGGTTGGGCCCGTGAGCCCGCGCGTCCAGAGCCTGTGATCGGCAGCGGGAGAGGCCACGACAGTGAGAGGCATGCGTACCACAAAAAAAAAAAGAACATTACCTGCCTATAGGGTTGCCATTATGAGGAATATGTGGGTTAATATTTGGTAAGAACTTAGATTAGTACTTGTTATAGTCTAAGCACTACAGTTGTGCTTTTTAATAATAATAAATGAAATTGCAAATGTATACCTTACTCAACTTTCTGTCATAACTTTGAAGTGTTGGTCTATCTGTTGGGTCTTGTCAGCCTGTAAAGGAGGTGAGGTGTCCGTAGCTTTGGTGTGAGACGTGCTGCCTGCCGAAGCACCAATGCCCGTCAACGCCGTGACCGCCAAAGCCGTGAACGGGTGCTGGAGAAAGCAGGAGCAGAATGGAAGATGACGGCGTGGGATGGAGGTGTGGTGTCCATAGGTTCGGGGTCTGAGGTGCTGCCTGCTGAAGCACTGATGCCCGCCAAAGCCGTAAATGGGGTGCTGGAGAAAACAGGAGCAGAACGGAAGATGACGGCATGGGAAGGAGGCGTGGTGTCCATAGGTTCGGGGTCAGACGTGCTGCCTGCTGAAGCACCGATGCCCGGCAAAGGCGTAAATGGGGTGCTGGGGAAAACAGGAGCAGAATGGTAGATGATGGCGTGGGAAGGAGGTGTGGTGTCCATGGGTTCCATATCAGAGCTGCTGTGTGCCTGATCTGAGAGCAGAGAGTGACAGTGGGAGAGCTTCTCACTCCTTTTATATCTGACGGCTCCGCCTGCCTCTCTGACATGTCCATTGTACGTGTCACAGAGAAAGGGCGGGCGGGGCAGGGGGTGAGTCAGGGGGCACATGCGAGCCCAGCTGGTGGAGAAACCCCAGCCCAAAGGCAAAAGGCGGGGCCCCTTCTGGACTTTCTAGTGGCTGGGTCTTCTCGCTGTGGGTGGCAGGTGTTTGGCACGGGATGGGCCACCATGCAGAGACTGTTGGGGACTGTGGAGGCCTTCTCCTTCAGAGCTCACCCTGCCTGGGCACCGGCTCTGCAGGCCCCTCAGCTGCACGTATGTATCGGCCAGCCCTTCCCCACTATGGGGCCCAGAGTCCAGAGGCTGCTCAGAGCTGAGGGCAGGAGGCACCCAGAGCTTGCCAGGGCGTGGGCCACCTCCTCCGCGGACCTCCCCAGCTTCTCTGCGAGACCTGGAGACAGGATCGCCTTCTCCAGGGCTGCTCAGCTGCCAGCATCACCGTGAGCCAGGTGGCGAAGGTTTCTGAGCAGGAGATGCAGAGCCCTGATCCGACTGCATGCTGCACCCCACGATGTCCCTTCCTGGCAGGTAGGTTCTTTCTCCACTTCTTTTTTGAAATTTGGTCAGACAACACTTAAACCTTGCACTGTTCTTCAGGGTATACAGATGGTAGTGGCTTAGCCGGGATTCGAAGCAAGCCTGTGTGATTCCAGAGCTCGTGTTCTGGACTGTGGTGCCCCCTTATCATATATGCTTCATGTGTTCCTTGTTTTTCATTTTTTCTTGTAGTCCTTCTGGTACTTAGCCCTAAGTGCCATACCTGTAACGAACAGCTACACTGCCCTGTGGGAGGTCTTCTTCTGTTCAACACATGAATTGGTCATCTACCGCACTGTGTTCTAATCTCAGAAGATACAGGTCAGGGACCACCAGTTGTCAGCTGGTGCTACCATTGGTGCTGCCATTCCACATGTCTAACTGAGGCTTGAAGGCCGGATTTTCCCTTTGTCTAGTTTGAAGGATCCAGATATGTAAAGATTGTAGTCTAGATAAATCATGGGCTATCCTGAAAGAAATTCACCAGTGAATTGTTCCGTATGGATTAGAAGCCAGTTTCTCTGGCCTTCCTGGAGTATATCCAGCAAGGCGTCTCATTCATGTCTAGAAAGCCAATATATCCTTTATTGCAACTTCAGCGTGGAGCGATGTATTGGTTTAAAGTACGATCAACACAATTTGGTCATTGTGAGTAGGCCAGCTGGGTCCACTCTTTATTACACATATGTAACTCGAGAGATTCTTGTGCCCAAGAGAGGAGACGTACTCTTGGGTGTCTAGGACGAGGGAAACATGTGTTGTTATTCAGGAGCTGGAAGCTGATGGTCTACACATCACTTGACCTTGTTTAAAACTTGTGTCTTTGGCTTGCTTCATTGGAGTGTTTTCTCTCTCCTGGGGCTGACATTGTGTGTTATGTATCACACAGGTGACATGTAGAAGTTTCAGAACCCAGAATCGTATAGATCAGTCAAAATGTATTTCTATAGTTTTGTTCAAAGTGTATGGAAAATAACACTGGGCATAATTCATATATTCCAGAATTAGTTGGACCCTCTGCTCGTGAGATTCTTTTTATGGTATGTCACAGCAAATTTGGACTTCCATCCCCAATAAACTTTGGGGTTGGAGGACACAAAAAGCTTTTGCTCACACCTAAATTATGTCTGAAAGAAAAGGGTAAATATTATAAGCCCTTTCTAACCTCTCCAAGAGCAGAAATGATTTACAGCTGTGGCATTGAACCCTAATTCCTCGATCTCATTTGAGGAGAGTTCAGTAAGAAACAATGTCTTGATTTTTGTTTGTTTGGTTTCTTCCCTGTTTTCTCATCTTGCATACCAACAATCCATTGTAATTCATGAGTTAGTATGGCAGCAGGCTGAGTGTTCCCTGGAGCTCATTAAATGATCTTTTTTTTCCTAAAATAACTTTTGTCTCCTTGTTTTCAGCCCCTCTTCTTTCCTCTGCCCTTTACTATAACCAGAGCTCAGCCAAAGCTGACTGGCTTTGTGCAGACCTTACTTAGGGTTAGTCTTTTCTTCATTATTTTATTCATGGCTCCTCCATTTCATTGTTTGCCTTCTCGAAATGTGTTGAAATCTTTCTGTGGTGGATGACTTCCAAAATGTCTTGGCTTTGATTGGTTGATTAAGTTTGGTATTTCTACAGTATTGTTTAAATATGGTTTCAGGAGGAACAGAAAGTGAATATGTTTCCTTGTCTGCCATCTTGAGCTGAAAATCCCTGTGGATTTTAGCATCCAATGTTCCCATGGGAAAAAAACCCAACCTTGGCATTAATAGATGTGACACTCAAGATTTCAGCTTTTCGTGGGCAATCACTGAGGATTGGAATATGTGGTCATTTCTAAAGGGAAAATAATAACTACCTCATGGAGTAGATTTGAGGATTAAATTAGAGAATGAACATGAAAATGCTTTGTAAGGCTTAAAAATCTATAAAAATGTTTTTTGTTATTATTTGATTTGTTGCTATTTCAACTTTACTCGACAGTTGTTTATGGCCTTACTTATGTGATAAAATGGCCCCTGGTTTATTGTTTTGAAAGCCAGAATATATTTTTCAATAGCTCGATGGAAATGGCATCATTTGTGAAGGTTAAGGGTGAAGGGATAAATGTTTCTTGACACCTATCACTTTACAGTGTTTTCAGGAACTAATTGACACTTGTATTCCTCTTCCAAATTTTGTTGAGCACCTCCTACGAGCCACATGCTTTACATCAGGTGTTGGAAAGCATTTTCTGGATTTTAAATATCTTAGGCTTTGTGGGCCATATACAGCTTCTGTAGCTTCCCCTCTTTCTTCTCCAACAAGCTTTCTAAACGTGAGAACCATTATTAGCTCACAGTCCCACAGATCCAGGCTGAGAGCCTGATTTGATTTGTGGCCATGATTTGCCGATTCCTGCTCTGCGTCCTCACTGAGGAGGGGGACCATGTTTGAGTAATCACGTCTTTGAATCAACTCTTGGTCTTCTGGGGCTTGTCCTTACTCTCCTACACTCTCTAATCAACATGGCATCCAGAGAGATCCTGTTAAAACATAAGTCAGATCATGTCACTGAAATCTCTTCAATGGCTTCTTCACAGAAGAATCAAAGTCCTCAAAGTGCCTCCAGAGCCCTAGAAATGTGGACCTCTGTTTCGTGTCTGACTGTTTCGTTCTCCTCTCCACTTTGCTTGCTCTGTTTTCCACACACTGCCATCCTTTCTGCTCCTTGGGTACTCCAGCCTACTCTAGCCTCATTGACTTTCCATCGGACTGTTCCCTCTACCTGTACTATTCACTTCCCAGATATGCTCCTTGCTCCCTCTTAAATTTTATCTTCCCCAGAAAGTCCTCAGGGATCACTTAGTTTCAGCTAGCAGCCTCCTCCTAGCATCTAACCATCTCCATCTCCCTTCCCTGCTTGCTGTTTTTCTCCAGCACTTCCCTTATATATTCCCGCACTGTCACGGCTCAGATTCAGCAAGTGATCATTGCCGCAGCATGGCCTCGGGGACCCTGGCTGCGGACACGATGTCCACACCTGCCTGGTGGCCCCTGCTCGCCTCACGGCCCCTCAGGTGCAGCATGCGCAGGACCCGCATTGCAGGCAGAAGACACAGGGCCACTGGCCCCAGCTAGGCAGGCCCCTCGATGCCGTGCTCATGTTGGCTCAGACCTCTTCGCTCTCCGCGCTGCAGTTCAAACCTGTGGGCAGCGCTGTGTGGGCGGGGATCGAAGACCTCCGCCCGCTCCTCAGTGTGTCAGCACGCAGCCCCGCCTCCCGTGGGGACCCAGCCTGAGGAGCAGGGGCAGGAGATTCGAGACTAGGGTGGCGCGAAAGGTAGGAGGTGTGGAGAGTATGGGGTTTACAAAAAGTGTTTGCTGACTGATCCAAACAAAAGTGAGACATGGTTGTATCAACGCATTTAAAAAGTCATTAAACTGCCGCTAAGTGTCTCTGATCACCCCGCCTAGGAGAGAGCGTGCACTCCGTGAGGGACACATGAAAGGCTGAGTGAACGTCTACCTGTGGTCCGTTACCTGGTGCACGGGTGTGTGAATTTTTGCGGAGAGCTCTTAATTTCTGTTGTCTCTGCTGACTTGACACGGTGGTTGGCAAACAGTGACGTGTTCAGTGTATTCAGGACATGATCATGGTTACTAATAATCACTTTGTTTTGCACTGACACCTCCACAGAGAATTTACTACTGAATGTCCACTTTACAGAAGAGAAACTGAGGCGTAGGAAGTGAAGTGACTGAGTAAGAGGAATGACTCAGACAATTGGTGTTAGTAAATTAACCCTGCAGGGGGCCGTTAGACTGTGGTGGCTCTAGTGATGCGGCCGCCTATGTAAAGCAAAGAAAATCTAAGCCTGTCAACGGCTCAGGGTGACGGACACCACTGAGGACAGCCAGTCACAAACCACCAACTAGGCTTTAAAGCTATCGCAAATCAGTCATTTCCTTGCTTTGCTTCTGCTCTTTTAAAATAAACATCTCTGCAGCTCCTGTGGCTGGAGTGCTCCTCACTGCTTCCACTTTGGTGGTGCCTGAATTGAATCTAATTTTGCTCACATAAAGTCTTAAAATTTTAAATATGCCTCAGTTTGTCTTTTAGGGCTGGCTGTAGAAGTTGGATTTGTGTCCAGTTTCTAGAACAGTGGTTGTCCTCTGGTCAGGCCTTAGGCGTTCTGTGTACAACGTTCCTCTTCTACCACCACCTTCTGGATGCCTCCACCCTCTACCATCTCCCGCGCATCAGATCCCCTAGATGCTCACATTATAACATCGCAGACACTCCTCTGTCTTCCAGCCAGCGTGTGAACTGAAACATTTCCATTCCTGTTGAAGAGTCTGGTGTGACCACTTTCCCAAACACAGCCACTCCCCAGCTGACCCTGGGTAACCACTCTTCTGAACTTGGTCTCCATCACTGACATGGACGTCTTTCTATTTATGCTACATTTTTAAGTATTCATAAACCGCATATAGTATTCTATATTTTGTCTTCTTACTTGCTTTATTTAGTGTTATCTTTGCTAGGTTCATCCATGCTGACACGTAAAGATCTGTCTAGTTCACGTACTTTCCTCGCTATGTAGGATTCCCATGTACGGAAATACAATAATTTATATGTGCTTTTTCCTGTTGATGGATATTTAAATTGTTTCCAATTTTCAGTATGATTTCTTTTAAAAACATGTTTATATACTTTTTAAAGGTTACTTTACATTTACAGTTATTACAAAATATTGCCTATATTCCCTGTGTTGTACAATACATCCTTGAGCCTATTGTGGACCTAGTAGTTTACATCTCTCACTTCCCGACCCCTGTATTGCCCCCTCCTCCCCCTCTGCGCTGGCAACCATTAGTTTGTTCTCTATATCTGTAACTCTCCTTCTGTTTTGTTATATTTGCTAGATAGTTGTATTTTTGAGATTCCATATATAGGTGATATCCTACAGTATTTGTTTCTGTTTGACTTATTTCACTTACCACAATGCCCTCCAAGGCCATCTATGTTGCTGCAAATGGCAAAATTTGGTTCTTTTGTAAGGCTGAGTAGTATGCCATTGGTTATATGTACCACATCTTCTTTATCTATTCATCTCTTGATGACACTTAGGTTGCTTCCATATCTTGGTAATTGTACACAAGGATGCTGCGAACATTGGGGTGCATGTATCTTTTCCAGTACATGTTATTGAGAACACGTGTTTTTGGCTTTTTCAGATTTATACCTAAGAGTGGAGTTGCGAGGTCATATAGTAGTTCTCTTTTTCGGTTTTGGAGAACCCTCCATACTGTTTTCCACAGTGGCTGCACCAGTTTACATCCCTACCAACAGTGTACCAGGGTTCCCTTTTCTCTCAAAAATTGTAAATTTTCTTCCTAGTGGTAATTGAGATGATAGTTCAATAATAACATAAGATCAGGTGAAGTCTAAAGAAATTTTAGAAAACCTGGATAAAGTAAGAACACATGTGTTCTCTGGCATCTGAATGTTGGAGAGACACCAAGACATGTGGGCCAAGTTGTGGAGAGAAGGGAAACACAGACGCAAGCTTGACATTTGCTGCAGCTTTTCTCCTTGGGGCATTTGCTGATTCAAACGTTACAGCCTAGGAGCTGAAAAGCCAAAGAGCTCAAAAGACTCTAACCACAGAAGCCAAAGAGCAAGAGCCGATTTACATGGATAAAAAGCATTTTAACTATGCCAAAGCAGAAAATGAAAAGAAAGAACTTTGCATTGCATTTAATAAAAGTTTAGGGAGATCTTTGTGGTATATTAGTGAACTTACTGGCGGAAATTGAGCCATGTACATTGTGTTGGAGAGGCACCAAGAGTTCAAGAATTCTCACATTTTGAGTACACAATTACCTTACATGTAGGCCTGGTGGCAGCCATTTACATAACAATGATTTGGAGGATGTGGTGTTAGTCAGCTCTTGCTGTGATAATGCTTTGGAAGGAATCGCCCCAAAACTCAGTTACATAAACAAGAATTTATTTTCCTTGGACCTATGGGCGAGTAGCTGCAGTGGCTCTCTTTTAGACCTCTAGATGGCTGGTTTTGCTCCGTGTTTTGGGTCAGTTTGAGGTGTGTCACACACATCTTCCTCTGGAACCCGTGTGTGAGGCCGCAGCTCCCAGGCCCTGCCTTCTCACAAAGTTCAGTGAAACATAAGAGGTGCATGCAAATAGCAACCATAAGCATGCTGAAGTGGCTATACTAATACCAGAAAATATAGACTTTAAAACAAACAAAAGAGTTACTAGATATGAAAAGGGACATTTTATGATAAAAAAGGGAAGATACCAAAATTTTTAACATATTTGCCCTGAATAAGATAAAACCAAAGTACATGAAGAAGAAAATACCAACACCCATGAAGAATTGAAGGAAGAAATAGATAATTGCACAATATTAGGTAGAGGCTTCAGTACTCCACGGTCAATAATGGATAGAACAATTAGGCAGAAGATCAACAACGATATAGAAGACTTGGACAAGACTATGAATAAACAAGACCTACTAAATGTCTAGAGAATACTCAACCGAACAGTAAAATGCTCATCCTGCTCAACTACATGTGAAACGTTTCCCAGCATAGACGACATGCTAGGCTGTAAGAAAAGAGATTAAAAGCCACATACATTGCTGGTGGGAATGTAAAATGGCGCGGCCATTTTACAAAACAGCTTGAGAGTTCCTGCAAGTGTTAAACATCGAGTTACCCTATGACGCAGCAGTTCCATTACTAAATATATACCTAAGAGAAATGAAAACTTATGTCTGCACAAAAGCTTGTACGTGAATGTTCAGGGAAACATATTTCTAAAAACAAAAGGTGGAAATAATTCAAATGTCAATCTGATAAATGAAGAAACAAAATGTGGAGTAGCCGTACAATAGAATAGCATTCAGCTCTAAAAAGGAATGAAATATTGATCCATGTTACAACATGAATGAACCATGAAAGCATTATGTAAAGTTAAAGCAGCCAATCACAAAAGATCACATATTGTATGGTGCCATTTATATGAAGTGCCCAGAATAGCCAATCTGTAGAGACAGGAAGTCGATTAGTCGTTGCCTAGGGCTGAGAGGGTTGAGGAGAATGAAAAAACCTTGTTAATGTGTAATGGGTTTTTTGTGAGGGGACAAAAATCTACAATTGGACTGTCGTGATGGTTCCACAAGTCTTTTAGTGGTTACACTAAGAACCACTGAATTGTATACATAAAAGAGTTGAAATTATGGTATGTAAATGACATCCCAATAAAGCTGTTAAAATTATGATAATTTTATAGTTATAAATTTGAAAATTCATCCAAAATTACACATTCTTAACAAATGCAACCTAACAAGACTAACCCAACAAAGAAAAAATATCTAAAACACCTGTATCTACTCAAAAAGTTGTTTGTATAGTTAAGTACCTTTACAGAAAATGATTTCCAGGGATAAATGGGTTTCCACGTAACTTCTTCCAAATATTTCGGGAAGAAGTATTGGTAATCTTACATAAAAATCTTCCAGGAAACAGAAAACTATATATTGCTCAAAGTGTTTATAAGGCCAACATAAGCTTCAGATCAAAAGTAAAAAGAAGGGCTTCCCTGATGGTGCAGTGGTTAAGAATCCACCTCCCAATGCAGGGGACACGGGTTTGAGCCCTTGTGGGGGAAGATCCCACATGCCGTGGAGCAGCTACGCCCACGTGCCACAACTGCTGAGCCTGCGCTCTGGAGCCTGCGAGCCACAACTGCTGAGCCCGTGTGCCACAACTACTGAAGCCTGCATGCCTAGAACCCGTGCTCCACAACAAGACAGGCCACCGCAAGGAGAAGCCTACTCACCACAACAAAGAATAGCCCCCCGCTCACCACAACTACAGAAAGCTCGCGTGCAACAATGAAGACCCAATGCAGCCACAAATAAATAAATAAAAAATAAAGTATAGAATCTTAAAAACAAAACAAAACAAAATCTATAAAGAATATTACAAGAATAGAATCACAGGCCAGTTTCTCTTTTGAAAATGCATGCAAAATGTGTAAAGAGAAGCACAAACCGTACCCATGGTATGTAAAACAATCATATATCAGAATCAAAGTAGCTTTATTTCGGTAATGCCAGGTTGCTTTAATGTTCAAACATGAAATTCATCCCAGGAATGAATTAGAGTGGGAAAAGAAGTCATTTTAAACGAAGCCTTGGGAATTCCCTGGTTTTCCAGTGGTTAGAACTTGGCGCTTTCACTGCTGGGGCCCTGGGGTCCAATCCCAGGTCAGGGAAATAAGATCCTCCAAGACATGAGGCAGGGCCCTGAAAAAAAAAATAATGAAGTCTTAACCAGGAGAAGCACAAGATCGAATAAACATAACAGATAACACCTTATGAAAAGTAGGTGAAGATTATGGAATATTCTAAAATTTAAAACAAAAAGAAACTTTTAAAGATTCAAAAGGATGTGACTAATATTGTACATAGGCAAAAAATAAAATGAAATAAAATATACAAATGATGGGAGCCCCAGAATCCAGAAGCCCAAGTCCTGTCTCTGAAGATTCTCATTCAGTGGGTTCTGGATTTCCTCTGTGTGTCAAAACCTACCGGTGATTCTGATACGACTCACAGACACAATGTAAAGCTTCTGCTTTGCAGGAGAGAATACCAGATTATTCTGTTATTTTATAGTTTCACTAACAGGTTGTACTATTGACGGATAAGTCTGATATCAAAATGCACTCCCCACTAGGGATAAAAAAGGAACTAGTAGTCTCTACTGCTACTTGGTGGCAGCATGCAGGTATTGCAAGAGCAATTATTGTAGGAATCCAAATTAGTGGAACATTTTAGAATTGGAAAACTACATACAGATCATCTAGTCAAGCTTCCAACTGTTATAGTTGTAAAAACGAAGGCCCATATAAATGAAATGATTTATCTCCAAAGAGTGTTAGTGAAAGTGTATGAAATAAAAAATATCTCTGAACTTTTAATTTAGTGCTGTTTTTATTAATCTCAAGTACTTGCTTAAACTTCAGTGTGACAGATTTGGCATTGAATTCTTGCTCAGATTTACTCATTGCCTTTTAGTAAGTTAGTAAAACACGATTTATTTTTTAACAGATTTATTTATTTATTTTTGGCTGCATAGGCTCTTCATTGCTGTGTGCGGGCTTTCTCTAGTTGCAGTGAGCAGGGGCTACTCTTTGTTGCAGTGCGCAGGCTTCTCATTGGGGTGGCTTCTCATTGTTGCTGAGCATGGAGTGTAGGTGTGTGGGCTTCAGTAGTTTTGGATCACGGGCTCTAGAGCGCAGGCTCGGTAGTTGTGGCGCACGGTCTTAGTTGCTCCGTGGCATGTGCAGTCTCATTTGCAGGTTCTGGGGAGGATTAAATGAGCTCATATGATATCCAATTGACTGAGGCAGAGTAGGCTTGGGATGAATCTTTGCTTGGTTTTCATTAGCTGCGGAGAAGAGGATGACAGCTTGGTGCCTCTCCAAATTTCACATGGGTGTGCCTCCCTTGGGGATCTTGTTAAATGCAGGCTGGTATTCAGTAGTTCTGGGTGGGGCCTGGATTCTGTCCTGCTAAGAAGCTCCTAGGTGACGGTGATGCTGAGGGCAAGGGTCCAGCTCCTGCATTTCTCCCTTTCCGGAAGAGCAGGACGTCTGCCCCCCGGGAGGAGAAAACATCCACAAAGTGACTACTAGGCACCAGCTTCCCTTACAGGCAAGGGACCTTTACCACTGCTCCCAACCATTGTGTCTGAGGCGCAGCAAGCCAAAACACTGAGATGCTGAGGTTTGCAGCAAAGAGGAGGTTTATTCACAGGGCAGCCATGCGAGGAAGTGACGTGAAAATAGGTCTCCAATCCTCCTTCCCGAAAGCAAGGGGCTTGGGGTATCTGTGGGATAAAGAATAAAGAAGCAGGGCAGTATGGGTCATGGGGAGCTTGAGGCAAGGTGATTGGACAAAGATGTGCTCCTCATTGTTCTGAGCTGGTGTAATAGGCTACAGGGCTCAGCACATTCTCAGGCTGGAGTTTTTGGCCCTCTGATGGCAGAAGGCCAAAAGGCACTTGCCCAGGTGGAAGATCGGTGGTCCTCTCCACTCTAAACCAGCTCCGCCTACCTAGGCACAGCTGATTCCAAGTTCCTGGACAATACCGGGGCAAACATCGTTTTGCTTATGCTACATGCTACTTGGAGGACGTGCAAGTGTTCAAGGTACCTTGATGAGTGAAGACAGGATTTCACTAATCGTGACACATGGTTTCACTTCCAGGTGAGCAGAAGAGACCTGTAGGCTGAGTCTGGCTCCTGGCACCTGGAATTGGAGGCAGATGGTTTAAAAACGGGCTCCCCCACCCTCTGTGTGATCTGAGGTAGATAGACTATTGATCCTTTTCTCCAATTAAAAGGTGTGACTGGAAACACACTTAGTGGCATGTCTGACACACCGTAGTTATGCTACCGTAGGTCATTCTTGGAAACTGAAGCCGTGGTTTTGAGGGATCATCAAAACGAGTACAATGCTTGCCATGTTTCTCCTTGTTCATCCTGGTGACAAACCTGGTAGAGAGAGCTCCATCCTTTCCCACAGGACCACACCCCTAGTACTTAGAGTGAAGTGGTTATGTCTCACTTAAGGCACCTTTTCCTTTTCCTTCCTTCTTTTTTCTTCATTAATCTTCATCCAACTGGCCTTTCTAAATTTTACACAAAACAAAACCATTTCTCAATGGATTCAGATACAACCCCAAGTTAGTATTCCAACCAAGTTCTTGATCTTCCGGGTCTCATCATCAGAAATTTCTGAGCCTAAATCTTCTCTAGTTTCTAGGATCACTCATTGTCTCATTTCTCCCTTCTCCTTTGAGTTCAGAGTCTTGCCAATTTAGTCCCTTCCCTAACCACAACTTATAATAAGGTGACACAGCAAAGTGATGAAAGTCTAGACGGTCTGGTTTTACTCCTGGGTTTTTGCCACCTACTTACTGTGTGGCATTAGGCAAGCTATTCAACGTCTCTGGGCCTCAGTTTCCCCCCAAAAGTGAATATTACGAATATGACCTGCCGGGCTTCCATAGTGGTGCAGTGGTTGGGAGTCCGCCTGCTGATGCAGGGGGCACGGGTTCATGCCCCGGTCCGGGAGGATCCCACAGGCCGTGGAGCGGTTGGGCCCGTGAGCCATGGCCGCTGAGCCCGCGCGTCCAGAGCCTGTGATCAGGAGCGGGAGAGGCCACGACAGTGAGAGGCCTGCGTACCACAAAAAAAAAAAGAACATTACCTGCCTATAGGGTTGCCATTATGAGGAATATGTGGGTTAATATTTGGTAAGAACTTAGAATAGTACTTGTTATAGTCTAAGCACTACAGTTGTGCTTTTTAATAATAATAAATGAAATTGCAAATGTATACCTTACTCAACTTTCTGTCATAACTTTGAAGTGTTGGTCTATCTGTTGGGTCTTGTCAGCCTGTAAAGGAGGTGAGGTGTCCGTAGCTTTGGTGTGAGACGTGCTGCCTGCCGAAGCACTGATGCCCGTCAACGCTGTGACCGCCCAGCCGTGAACGGGTGCTGGAGAAAGCAGGAGCAGAATGGAAGATGACGGCGTGTGAAGGAGGTGTGGTGTCCATAGGTTCGGGGTCTGAGGTGCTGCCTGCTGAAACACCGATGCCCGCCAAAGCCGTAAATGGGGTGCTGGAGAAAACAGGAGCAGAACGGAAGATGACGGCGTGGGAAGGAGGCGTGTTGTCCATAGGTTCGGGGTCAGACGTGCTGCCTGCTGAAGCACCGATGCCCGGCAAAGGCGTAAATGGGGTGCTGGGGAAAACAGGAGCAGAATGGTAGATGATGGCGTGGGAAGGAGGTGTGGTGTCCATGGGTTCCATATCAGAGCTGCTGCATGCCTGATCTGATAGCAGAGAGTGACAGTGGGAGAGCTTCTCACTCCTTTTATATCTGACGGCTCCGCCTGCCTCTGTGACATGTCCATTGTACGTGTCACAGATCAAGGGCGGGCGGGGCAGGGGGTGAGTCAGGGGACACATGCGAGCCCAGCTGGTGGAGAAACCCCCGTCCAGAGGCAAAAGACGGGGCCCCTTCTGG
Organism: Mesoplodon mirus; assembly: GCF_964341445.2. Taxonomy (NCBI): domain Eukaryota; kingdom Metazoa; phylum Chordata; class Mammalia; order Artiodactyla; family Ziphiidae; genus Mesoplodon; species Mesoplodon mirus. The sequence goes on along the minus strand of NW_028295808.1, from coordinate 93,736 downwards.
ACTTTCTAGTGGCTGGGTCTTCTCGCTGTGGGTGGCAGGTGTTTGGCACGGGATGGGCCACCATGCAGAGACTGTTGGGGACTGTGGAGGCCTTCTCCTTCAGAGCTCACCCTGCCTGGGCACCGGCTCTGCAGGCCCCTCAGCTGCGCGTATGTATCGGCCAGCCCTTCCCCACTACGGGGCCCAGAGGCCAGAGGCTGCTCAGAGCTGAGGGCAGGAGGCACCCAGAGCTTGCCAGGGTGTGGGCCACCTCCTCCGGGGACCTCCCCAGCTTCTCTGCGAGGCCTGGAGACAGGATCGCCTTCTCCAGGGCTGCTCAGCTGCCAGCATCACCGTGAGCCAGGTGGCGAAGGTTTCTGAGCAGGAGATGCAGAGCCCTGATCCGACTGCATGCTGCACCCCACGATGTCCCTTCCTGGCAGGTAGGTTCTTTCTCCACTTCTTTTTTGAAATTTGGTCAGACAACACTTAAACCTTGCACTGTTCTTCAGGGTATACAGATGGTAGTGGCTTAGCCGGGATTCGAAGCAAGCCTGTGTGATTCCAGAGCTCGTGTTCTGGACTGTGGTGCCCCCTTATCATATATGCTTCATGTGTTCCTTGTTTTTCATTTTTTCTTGTAGTCCTTATGGTACTTAGCCCTAAGTGCCATACCTGTAACGAACAGCTACACTGCCCTGTGGGAGGTCTTCTTCTGTTCAACACATGAATTGGTCATCCACCGCACTGTGTTCTAATCTCAGAAGATACAGGTCAGGGACCAACGGTTGTCAGCTGGTGCTACCATTGGTGCTGCCATTCCACATGTCTAACTGAGGCTTGAAGGCCGGATTTTCCCTTTGTCTAGTTTGAAGGATCCAGATATGTAAAGATTGTAATCTAGCTAAATCATGGGCTATCCTGAAAGAAATTCACCAGTGAATTGTTCCGTATGTATTAGAAGCCAGTTTCTCTGGCCTTCCTGGATTATATCCAGCAAGGCGTCTCATTCATGTCTAGAAAGCCAATATATCCTTTATTGCAACTTCAGCGTGGAGCGATGTATTGGTTTAAAGTACGATCAACACAATTTGGTCATTGTGAGTATGCCAGCTGGGTCCACTCTTTATTACACATATGTAACTCGAGAGATTCTTATGCCCAAGAGAGGAGACGTACTCTTGCGTGTCTAGGACGAGGGAAACATGTGTTGTTATTCAGGAGCTGGAAGCTGATGGTCTACACATCACTTGACCTTGTTTAAAACTTGTGTCTTTGGCTTGCTTCATTGGAGTGTTTTCTCTCTCCTGGGGCTGACATTGTGTGTTATGTATCACACAGGTGACATGTAGAAGTTTCAGAACCCAGAATCGTATAGATCAGTCAAAATGTATTTCTATAGTTTTGTTCAAAGTGTATGGAAAATAACACTGGGCATAATTCATATATTCCAGAATTAGTTGGACCCTCTGCTCGTGAGATTCTTTTTATGGTATGTCACAGCAAATTTGGACTTCCATCCCCAATAAACTTTGGGGTTGGAGGACACAAAAAGCTTTTGCTCACACCTAAATTATGTCTGAAAGAAAAGGGTAAATATTATAAGCCCTTTCTAACCTCTCCAAGAGCAGAAATGATTTACAGCTGTGGCATTGAACCCTAATTCCTCGATCTCATTTGAGGAGAGTTCAGTAAGAAACAGTGTCTTGATTTTTGTTTGTTTGTTTTCTTCCCTGTTTTCTCATCTTGCTTACCAACAATCCATTGTAATTCATGAGTTAGTATGGCAGCAGGCTGAGTGTTCCCTGGAGCTCATTAAATGATCTTTTTTTCCTAAAATAACTTTTGTGTCCTTGTTTTCAGCCCCTCTTCTTTCCTCTGCCCTTTACTACAACCAGAGCTCAGCCAAAGCTGACTGGCTTTGTGCAGACCTTACTTAGGGTTAGTCTTTTCTTCATTATTTTATTCATGGCTCCTCCATTTCATTGTTTGCCTTCTCGAAATGTGTTGAAATCTTTCTGTGGTGGATGACTTCCAAAATGTCTTGGCTTTGATTGGTTGATTAAGTTTGGTATTTCTACAGTATTGTTTAAATATGGTTTCAGGAGGAACAGAAAGTGAATATGTTTCCTTGTCTGCCATCTTGAGCTGAAAATCCCTGTGGATTTTAGCATCCAATGTTCCCATGGGAAAAAAACCCAACCTTGGCATTAATAGATGTGACACTCAAGATTTCAGCTTTTCGTGGGCAATCACTGAGGATTGGAATATGTGGTCATTTCTAAAGGGAAAATAATAACTACCTCATGGAGTAGATTTGAGGATTAAATTAGAGAATGAACATGAAAATGCTTTGTAAGGCTTAAAAGTCTATAAAAATGTTTTTTGTTTTTATTTGATTTGTTGCTATTTCAACTTTACTCGACAGTTGCTTATGACCTTACTTATGTGATAAAATGGCCCCTGGTTTATTGTTTTGAAAGCCAGAATATATTTTTCAATAGCTCGATGGAAATGGCATCATTTGTGAAGGCTAAGGGTGAAGGGATAAATGTTTCTTGACACCTATCACTTTATGGTGTTTTCAGGAACTAATTGACACTTGTATTCCTCTTCCAAATTTTGTTGAGCACCTCCTACGAGCCACATGCTTTACATCAGGTGTTGGAAAGCATTTTCTGGATTTTAAATATCTTAGGCTTTGTGGGCCATATACAGCTTCTGTAGCTTCTCCTCTTTCTTCTTCAACAAGCTTTCTAAACGTGAGAACCATTATTAGCTCACAGTCCCACAGATCCAGGCTAAGAGCCTGATTTGATTTGTGGCCATTATTTGCCGATTCCTGCTCTGCATCCTCACTGAGGAGGGGGACCATGTTTGAGTAATCACTTCTTTGTATCAACTCTTGGTCTTCTGAGGCTTGTCCTTACTCTCCTACACTCTCTAATCAACATGGCACCCAGAGAGATCCTGTTAAAACATAAGTCAGATCATGTCACTGAAATCTCTTCAATGGCTTCTTCACAGAAGAATCAAATTCCTCAAAGTGCCTCCAGAGCCCTAGAAATGTGGACCTCTGTTTCATGTCTGAATCTTTCCTTCTCCAATCAGTTTGCTTGCTCTGATTTCCACACACTGACGTCCTTTCTCCTCCTTGGGTACTCCATGTCTACTCTTGCCTCATTGACTTTCCATCTGACTGATCCCTCTACTTGTACTTTTCACTTCACAGATATGCTCCTTGCTTCCTCTTAAATTTTATTTTCCCCAGAAATCCCTCAGGGATCACTTAGCTTCAGCTTGCAGCCTCCTCCAAGCAGCTAACAACCTCCATCTCCCTTCCCTGCTTGGTGTTTTTCTCCAGCACTTCCCTGATATATTCCCGCACTGTTGCGGCTCAGCTTCACCAAGTGATCATTGCCAGAGCATGGCCTCGGGGACGCTGGCTGCGGATACAATGTGCACACCTCCCTGGGGGACCTCGCTCACCTCCCGTCTCCTCAGGTGCAGTGTGCGCAGGACCTGCTTCGCAGGGAGAAGCCACAGGGCCACTGGCCCCATGGAGGCAGGCCCCTTGATGCCGCACTCACATTGGCTCAGATATCTTTTCTCTCCACGCTGAAGTTCAAGCCCTCGGGTGGCACAGTCGGGGCAGGCCTCGAAGACCTATGCCCTGTCTGCTGTGCGTCAGCATGCAGCCTCGACTCCCATGGGGACCCAGCCTGAGGAGCAGGGGTGGGAGCTTCGAGACTAGGGTGGCTGGTAAGGTAGGAGGTGTGGAGAGTTTGGGGTTTACAAAAAGTGTTTGCTGACTGATCCAAACAAAAGTGAGACATGGTTGTATCAACGCATTTAAAAAGTCATTAAATTGCCGCTAAGTGTCTGTGCTCGCCCCGTCCAGGATAGAGCGTGCACTCCGTGCGGGACACATGAAAGGCTGAGTGAACGTCTTCCCGTGATCTATTACCTGGTGCACGGGTGTGTGAATTTTTGCAGAGAGCTCTTAATTTCTGTTCTCTGCTGATTTGACTCGGTTGTTACCAATGGTGACATGTTCAGTGTATTCAGGACATGATCGTGGTTACTAATAATCAATTTGTTTTGTAATGACACATCCACAGACAGTGAAAATGCCCATGGTGGCAGTTCTCATAGTGACAGTTCTTGTGACAGTGCTCATGGTGGCAGTGCTCGTGGTGACAGTACTCTTGGTGAGAGTGCTCATGGTGGCAGTGCCCATGGTGAGACTACCGATGGTGACACAGCCCATGGTGACAGTGCACATGGTCATGGTGCATCTGGTGGCAGTGCAAAATAGTGAGAGTGCCCATGGTGATATTGCTCATGGTGATAGTGCCCATGGTGAGAGTGCCCATGGTTACAGTGCTCTTGGTGACAGTGCCTATGTTGACAGTGCACCTGGTGACAGTGCACACTGTGAGAGTGCCCATGGTGTCTGTGCCCATGGTGACAGTTCTTATCATGAGAGTGTTCACGGTAGCAGTGTTCATGGTACTAGTGATCACGGCGGCAGTGCCCACAATGAGAGTGCCAATTGTGTGAATACTGACTGTGACAGTGCCCATGGATACTTTTCTCTCTGTGACAGTGCCCTTGAGGACAGTTAGCTTGGTGAGATTTCTCACGGTGATAGTGCCCATTGTTTCAGTGCTCACAGTGACAAGATCCATAGCGCCAATGCCCATTATGGCATTGCTCATGGTGATAGTGCTCACAGTGACAGTGCCCATGGTGACAGTGGAATGGTGAGAGTGCTCACTGTGGTAGTGCTCACAGTAGTAGTGCTCATGGTGACAGTGTCAATGGTGATAGTGCCCATGGTGAGACTCCGCACGTTGATAGTGCCCATGGTGGCAGTTCCCATTGTGAAAGTGCTCATGATGACATTGCCCATGCTGGTAGTTCCCATGGTGACATTGCTCATGTTGATAGTGACCACCGTAATAGTGCACATGTTGGCCGTGCCCTTGGTGACAGTATCCATGATGACAGAACGCATGGTGACAGTTCTCACAATGAGAGTGTCCATGGTGACATTGCACATGGGAGCAGTGTAAAATGGTGTCAGTGCCCATGTTGACACTTCTCATGTTGAGAGTGCACAGGGTGACAACCCATGCAGACATTACTCACGGTGACAGTTCTCATGTTTGCAGTACCCATGGTGACACTGCTCACAGTGATAGTGCCCATAGTGGCAGTGCCCATGGTGACAGTGCCCATGGTGACATTGCCCATGATGACAGTGCCCATGGTGACAGTGCCCATGGCGTGATTCCCTATGGCGACAGTTCTCATGGTAACAGTTCCCATGGTGACAGTGACGACGGTGAGAGTGCTCACAGTGATGGTGCCCATGGTGACAGGGCTCATGGTGCCAGTCCGCATTGTGCCAGTAACCATGGCAACAGTGGTCATGGTGAAAGTGACCACAGTGTGAGTGCTCACGGTGATAGTGCTCAGGGTAATAGTGCTCATGCTGTTAGTGCAAATGGTGACAATACACATGGTAACAGTACTTATGTTCAAAATACCCATGGTGGCAGTTCTCATAATGACAGTTCTCATGGTGACAGTGCTCATAATAGCAGTGCCCAAGGTGGCAGAGCTGGTGGAGACAGTGCTAATGGTGACAGTGCTCTTGGTGGCAGTTCCCATGGGGAAAGGACTGATGGTGACACTGCACATTGTTACAGTGCCCATGGTAACCGTGCTCACGGTGATAGTGCACATCGTGACAGTGCCCATGGTGGTTGTTCACATGGTGACAGTGCTAAGTAGTGACAGTGAATATGCTGACAGTGCTCATGGTGATAGTGCCCATGGTGACAGTGCACACGGTGATAATGGGCATTGTTACAGAGTTCATGGTGACAGAGCACACGGTGGCAGTGGCCATGGAGACAGTGCCCACAATGACAGTGTCCATGGTGACAGTGCCAACTGTGACAGTGCCCATGGTGACACTTCTCACAGTGACAGTGCCCATGGGGACAGTTAGCATGGTGAGATTTCTCACGGTGGTAGTGCCCGTTGTGACAGTGCTCACAGTGACAATGCCCATGGTGCCAGTGCCCATAGGGACATTCTGCACGGTCACAATTTTCACGGTGAAAGTGACCCATGCTCCATGACAATTCTGATCACAATGTTGCATGCTATTGTCATCACAATTCTTCATGCAATTGTCATCGCAGTGTTCCATGACCCCTGTCATAGCAAGCTCCATATGCTTGTCATCACAATGCTTAATGACATTGTCATCAAAATTCTCAATGGCACTTGTCATCATAATGCTCCATGCCCTTGTCATCACAAAGCTCCATGACACATGTCATCAGAATGCTCCATGGCCTTCTCATCACAATGCTCCATGCCCTTGTCATCACAATGCTCCAAGTCCCCTGTAATCACAATGCTCCATGCCCCTTTTTTACAGAATGCTCCATGAGAATTGTCACCACAAGGCTCCATGGTCTAATCATCACAATACTCCAGGACATTGTCATCACAATGTTCCATTCACTTGTCATCACAATGCTCCATGAACACTGTCATCACAATACTCCATGAATATATTCAGCTGAATGTTCCATGAAATTCTCATCACATTGCTCCATGATCCCTGTCACCACAATGCTCCATGACCACTGTCATCACAAGGCTCCATGACCCCTGACATAAAAATGTTCCATAACCCCTGTCATCACAATACTCCAAGCCCTTGTCATCACAATGCTCCATTACCTTTGTCATCACAATCCTCCATGACACTTGGCATCACAGAGCTCCATGCCATTGTCATCACAATGGACCATGACATATGTCATCACAATACTCCCTGACACCTGTCTTCACAATACTCCATGACTTTGTCATCACAATGCTCCATGCCCTTGTCATCACAATGTTCCATGCCCACTCTCATCTCAATAATCCATGAAACTTGTCAGACCAATGCTCCATGCCCTTGTCATTACAGTGCTCCATTACCCCAGTCATAACAATGCTCCATGACCCCTGCCATCACAATGTTCTACGGCCTTGTCATCACAAGTCTCCATAAACCCTGTCATCACAATGCACCATGCCCATCATCATAATGCTTCATGCTATTGTCATCACAATGAAATCAAAATGCTCCATGACGTCTGTCATCACAATGCTCCAAATCCTTGTGATCACAATGTTCCATAACACTTGTCATAACAACGCCCCATGACGCTCGTCATCACAATTATCCATGGACTTCTCATCACAATGCTCCATGAACTTTGTCATCACAATGCTCAATACACTTGTCATCACAATGCTCCCTAACACTTGTCATCAGTATGCTCCTTGAACCCTGTCATGACAAGGCTCCATGCCTTTTTCATCACAATGATCCATGCCCTATTCATCACAATGATCCAAGACCCCTGTAATCACAATGCTCCATGCTCTTGTCATCAGAAAGCTCCATGACGCATGTCATCAGAATGCTCCATGGCCTTCTCATCACAATGCTCCATGCCCTTGTCATCACAATGATCCAAGACCCCTGTAATCACAATGATCCATCCTCCTTTTCATCAGAATGCTCCATGAAACTTGTCATCACAAGGCTCCATGGTCTTCTCATCAAAATGCTCCAGGACCTTGTCATCACAATGCTCCATTCCCTAGTCATCACAAAGCTCCATGACCCCTGTCATCACAATACTCCATGAACAATTTCAGCCCAATGCTCCATGACCTCATCACAATGCTCCATCAACCCTGTCATCACAATGCTCCATGACCACTTTCATCACAACACTCCATGACCCCTGACAACACAATGATCCGGGACTCTTGTCATCAAAATGCTCCATGGCACTTGTCCTCACAATGCTCCATGCCTTTGTCAGCAAAATGCTACATGACCTTGTCATAACAATGCTCCATGCGCTTGTCATAAAAATACTCCATTACCATTTTCATCACAATCCTCTATGAAACTTGGGATCACATTGCTTCATGCCCTTGTCATCACAATGCTCCATGCTTCTTGAAATCAAAATGATCCATGACCTCTGTCATCACAATGACCCAAACCCTTGTGATCACAATGTTCCATAAAAATTGTCATCACAATGCTCCATGATGCCTGTCATCACAATACTGCATGCCCTTGTCGTCACAATGCTCCATGACCTGTGTCATCAAAATGCTCAATACACTTGTCATCACAATGCTCCCTGACACTTGTCGTCAGAATGCTCCTTGAACTCTGTCATTAAAAGGCTCCATGCGGGCCTCCCTGGTGGCGCAGTGGTTGAGAGTCCGCATGCCGATGCAGGGGATACGGGTTCGTGCCCCGGTTTGGGAGGATCCCATATGCCGCGGAGCGGCTGGGCCCGTGAGCTATGGCCGCTGAGCCTGCGCATCCGGAGCCTGTGCTCTGCAACGGGAGAGGCCACAACAGTGAGAGGCCCGCGTACGGAAAAAAAAAAAAAAAAAAAGGCTCCATGCATTTTTCATCACAATGCTCCATTCCATTGTCATCACAATACTCCACAAGCTTGTCATCAGAATGCTCCATGACCCTTGTCATCACAATGCTCCATGCCTTTGTCATCACAATGCTCCATGATGCATGTCATCAAAATGCTCCATGGCCTTCTCATCACAATGCTCCATGCCCTTGTTATCACAATGCTCCAAGACCCCTGTAATCACAGTGCTCCATGCCCCTTTTCAACAGAATGCTCCATGAGACTTGTCATCAGAAGGCTCCATGGTCTTCTCATCACAATGATCCAAGACCTTGCCATCACAATGCTCCTTTCCCTTGTCATCACAATGCTCCATGAGCCCTGTCATCACAATACTCCATGAATATTTTCAGCCCTATGCTCCATGACCTTCTCATCACAGTGCTCCATGATCCCTGTTATCACAATGCTCCATGACCACTGTCATCACAATGCTCCATGACCCCTGAGAAAACAATGATCCGGGACTCTTGTCATCAAAATGCTCCATGACACATGTCATCAAAATGCTCCATGGCCCTTTTCATCAAAATGCTCCATGACCCCTGACATCACAATGTTCGATAACCCTTGTCATCACAATGCTCCAAGCCCTTGTCATCACAATGCTCCATTACCTTTGTCATCAAAATCCTCCATGACACTTGGCATCACAATGCTCCATGCCATTGTCTTCAAAATGGATCATGACATGTGTCATCACAATGCTCCATGACACCTGTTTCCATAATACTCCATTACCTTGTCATCACAATGCTCCATGACCACTGTCATCACAATGCTCCGTGACTCCAGTCATGACAATGCTTCATGACATTTGTCATCACAATGTTCCACGCCCTTGTCATCACAATGCTCCATTACCCCTGTCATAACAATGTACCATGACCCCTGCCATCACAATGTTCCACGGCCTTGTCATCACAAGGCTGCATGACCATTGTCATCACAATGCTCCAAGACCCCTGTAATCACAATGTTCCATGCCCTTGTCGTCACAATGCTCCAAGACCCCTGTTATCACAATGCTCCATGCCACTTTTCATCTCAATGCACCATGAACCCTGTCATCACAATGCACCATGCCCATCATAATAATGTTTCATGCTATTGTCCTCACAATGAAATCAAAATGCTCCATGACCTCTGTCATCACAATGCTCCAAACCCTTGTGATCACAATATTCCATAACACTTGTCATCACAACGCCCCATAACGCTCGTCATCACCATTATCCATGGCCTTTTCAACAGAATGCTCCATGACCATTGTCATCACAATGCTCAATACACTTGTCATCACAATGCTCCCTGACACTTGTGGTCAGTATGCTCCTTGAACCCTGTCATGACAAGGCTCCATGCCTTTTTCATCACAATGATCCATGCCCTTTTCATCACAATGCTCCAAGACCCCTGTAATCACAATGCTCCATACCCTTGTCATCACAAAGCTCCATGACGCATGTCATCAGAATGCTCCATGGCCTTCTCATCACAATGCTCCATGCGTTGTCATCACAATGCTCCAAGACGCCTGTAATCACAATGCTCCATGACGCTGGTCATCACAGTGCTCCATGACCCTTGTCATCACAATGTTCCATGCCCTAGTCATCACAAAGCTCCAAGACCCCTGTAATCAGAATGCTTCATGCCCCTTTTCATCAGAATGCTCCATGAGACTTGTCATCACAAGGATCCATGGTCTTCTCATCACAATGCTCCAGCACCTAGTGATCCCAATGCTCCATTCCCTTGTCATCACAATGCTCCATGACAATTCTCATCACAATGTTACATGCTGCTTTCATCACAATTCTCCATGTGCTTGTCATCGCAATGCTCCATGACCCCTGTCATAGCAAGCTCCATGTGCTTGTTATCACAATGTTTCACGACCTTGTCATCAAAATTCTCAATGGCCCTTTTCATCACAATGCTCTTGCCCTTGTCATCACAATGCTCCATGACCCTTGTCATCACAATGTTCCAAACCCTTGTCATCACAATGCTCCATTTCCTTTGTCATCACAATCCTCCATGACACTTGGCATCACAATGCTCCATGCCACTGTCATCACAATGGACCATGACATATATCATCACAGTGCTCCCTGACACCTGTCTTCACAATACTCCATGACCTTGTCATCACAATGCTCCATGCCCTTGTCATCACAGTGCGCCATGCCCACTGTCATCACAATAATCCATGAAACTTGGCATCACAATGCTCCATGACCCCTGTCATCACAATGCTCCGTGACTCCAGTCATCACAATGCTTCATGACCTGTGAGATCAAAATTGTCCATGCCCTCATCATCACTAGGCTCTGTGACCTTTGTCACCAAAATGCTCCACGAACTTTTTATCACAATGCTCGGTGACCCTTGTCATCAGAATGCTCGATGCCCTTCTCATCACAATGCTCCATGCCCTTGTCATTACAATGCTCCATGCACTTGTCAGCACAATGCTCCATGACCCATGTCATCACAATGCACCATGCGCTTGTCATCACAATGCTCCATAAACCTTGGCATCACAATGCTCCATGCACTTCTCATCAAAATGCTCTCTCTCCACTGATATCACAATATTCCATCACTAGTAATCACAGTACTCCCTCACACCTGTCATCACAATGTTCCATGACACCAGTCATCACAATGCTACATGCCCTTATCATCAAAATGGTCCATGACCCCTGACATCAAAATGATCCATAAACCCTGTCATCAAAATGCTCCATGACACATTTCATCACAATGCTCTGTGACCCCTGACATCAAAATGTTCCATAACCACTGTCATCAGATTGGTCCATGACCCTGTCATCACAATGCACCCTGCCCTTCTCATCACAATGCACCATGCCCTTGTCATCAAAATGCTCCATGACATTTGTCATCACAAAGCTCCATGACCCTTGGCATAACAATGCTCAAAGCCTTTGTCATCACAATGCATCATTAGCTTTGTCATCACAATCCTCCATGACACTTGGCATCACAATGCTCCATGCCATTGTCATCACAATGGACCATGACATATGTCATCACAATGCTCCCTGACACCTGTCTTCACAATACTCCATGACCCTGTCATCACAATGCTCCATGCCCTTGTCATCACAATGCGCCATGCCCACTGTCATCACAATAATCTATGAAACTTGTCAGACCAATGCGCCATGCCCACTGTCATCACAATAATCTATGAAACTTGTCAGACCAATGCTCCATGCCCCTGTCATCACAATGCTCCATGCCCTAGTCATCACAATGCTCCATTAACCCTGTCATAACAATGCTTCATGACCCCTGCCATGACAATGTTCCACGGCCTTGTCATCACAAGGCTGCATGACACTTGTCATCACAGTGCTCCAAGACCCCTGTAATCACAATGCTCCATGCCCTTGTCATCACAAAGCCCCATGACGCATGTCATCAGAATGCTCCATGGCCTTCTCATCACAATGCTCCATGCCCTTTTCATCACAATGCTCCAAGACCCCTGTAATCACAATGCTCCATGCCCTTGTCATCACAAAGCTCCATGACGCATGTCATCAGAATGCTCCATGGCCTTCTCATCACAATGCTCCTTGCCCTTGTCATCACAATGCTCCAAGACCCCTGTAATCACAATGCTCCATGCCCCTTTTCATCAGAATGCTCCATGAGACTTGTCATCACAATGATCCATGCCCTTGTCATCACAATGCTCCATGACCCCTATCATCACAATACTCCATGAACATTTTCAGCCCAATACTCCATGACCTTCTCATCACAATGCTCTATGTCCCTTGTCATCAGAATTCTCTACGTCATTGTCATCACAATGCTCCATGACACTTCTCATCACAATGTTACATGCTTTTCTCATCACAATTCTCCATGCACTTGTCATTGCAATGCTCCATGGTCCCTGTCATCACAATGCTCCGTGACTCCACTCATCACAATACTTCATGACCTTTGTCATCACAATGTTTCATGCCCTCGTCATCACAAGGCTCTGTGACCTTTGTCACCACAATGCTCCCTGAACTTTTCATTACAATGCTCCGTGACCCTTGTCATCACAATGCTCCATGCCTTTGTCAGCACAGTGCTTCATGACCCTTGTCAGCACAATGCTCCATGCGCTTGTCAGCACAATGCTCCATGAACCATTTCAACACAATGCACCATGCGCTTGTCATCAGAAGGCTCCACAACCTTGTCATCACAAAGCTCCTTAAACCTTGTCATCACAATGCACCATGCACTTCTCATCAAAATGCACCCTCACCCCTGTCATCACAATGTTCCATGACCCCTGTCATCACAATGCTACATGCCCTTATCATCACAATGCTCCATGACCCCTGACATCACAATGTTCCATAACCCCTGTCATCAAAGTGTTCCATGACCATTTTCATCAAATTGCTCCATGCCACTGTCATCACAATTCTCCATGCCCTTGTCATCACAATGCTCCATGACCCGTGTCATCACAATGCTCCGTGAATCCAGGCATCCCAATGCTTCATGACCTTGGTCATCACAATGGTACATGCCCTCATCATCAAAAGGCTTTGTGACCTTTGTCACCACAATGCTACATGAACTTTTCATCACAATGTTCCATGACCCTTGTCATCACAATGCTCCATGACCCCTGACATCACAATGTTCCATAACACCTGTCATCAAAATGTTCCATGACCCTTTTCATCAAATTGGTCCATGACCCTGTCATCACCATGCTGCCTGCCCTTCTCATCACAATGCACCACCCGCTTGTCAACATAATGCTCCATGACATTTGTCATCACAAAGCTCCATGACCCTTGGCATCACAATGCTCCATGACCTCTGTCATCACAATGCTCCAAACCCTTGTGATCACAATGTTCCATAAATCTTGTCATCACAACGCCCAATGACACTCGTCATCACAATTATCCATGGTTTTCTCATCACAATGCTCCATGACTTTGTTATCAAAATGCTCATTACACTTGTCATCACAATGCTCACTGATATCACAATGTTCAATCACTTGTCATCAGTATGCTCCTTGAACCCTGCCATGACAAGGGCCCATGCCCTTTTCATCACAATGCTCCAAGATCCCTGTAATCACAATGTTCCATGCCCTTGTCATCACAAAGCTCCATGACGAATGTCATCAGAATGCTCCATGGCCCTCTCATCACAGTGCTCCATGCCCTTCTCATCACAATGCTCCAAGACCCCTGTAATCACAATGCTTCATCCCCCTTTACATCAGAATGATCCATGAGGTTTTTCATCACAAGTCTGCACGGTCTTCTCATCACAATGCTCCAGGACCTTGTCATCACAATGCTCTGTGACGCCTGTCATCACAATACTCCATGAATATATCCAGCCCAATGCTCCATGATCTTCTCATCACAATGCTCCATATCCCCTGTCATCACAATGCTCCATGACCACAGTCATCACAACGCTCCATGACCCCTGACAACACAATGAGCCGGGACTCTTGTCATCAAAATGCTCCATGACACTTGTCATCACAATGTTCCATGCTCTTGTCATCCCAATGCTCCATGACCCCTGTAATCACAATGCTCCGTGACGCTTGTCATCACAGTGCTCCATGACCCTTGTCATCACAATGCTCCATTGTCAGCAAAATGCTACATGACCTTGTCATCACAATGCTGCATGCGCTTGTCATCACAATACCCCATTAACATTGTCATCACAATTCCCCATGAACATTGGGATCACATTGCTTCATGCCCTTGTCATCACAATGCTCCATACTCCTTGAAATCAATATGATCCATGACCTCTGTCATCACAATGCTCCAAACTCTTGTGATCACAATGTTCCATAACACTTGTCATCACAATGCTCCATGATGCCTGTCATCACAATAGTCCATGCCCTTGTTATCACAATGCTCCATGACCTTTGTCATCACAATGCTCAATACACTTGTCATCACAAGGCTCCCTGACACTTGTCGTCAAAATGTTCCTTGAACCCTGTCATGAAAAGGCTCCATGCTTTTTCATCACAATGCTCCATGCCCTTTTCATCACAATGCTCCATGCCATTGTCATCACAATACTCCACAAGCTTGTCATCAGAATGCTCCATGACCCTTGTCATCACAATGCTCCATGACACCTGTCATCACAATGCTCCATGACACCTGTCATCACAATGTTCCCTTCCCCTTATCATTACAGTGCTCCATGACACTCATCATCAAAATTATCCATGGTTTTCTCATCACAATGCTCCACGGTCTTGCCATCACAATGCTCCATGCCTTGGTCATCACAATGCTCCATGTCACTTGTATTCACAATTCTCCACATCCTTGTCATCACAGTGCTCCATGACAATTCTCATCGCAATGTTACATGTTGCTTTCATCAAAATTCTCCATGCACTTTTCATTGCAATGTTCCATGACCCCTGTCATAGCAAGCTCCATGCGCTTGTCATCACAATGTTTCACGACCTTGTCATCAAAATTCTCAATGGCCCTTGTTATAACAATGCTCCATGACCCCTGCCATCACAATGTTCCACGGCCTTGTCATCACAAGGCTCCATGACCCTTGTCATCACAGTGCTCCAAGACCCCTGTAATCACAACGCTCCATGCCCTTGTCATCACAAAGCTCCATGAAGCATGTCATCAGAATGCTCCATGGCCTTCTCATCACAATGCTCCATGCCCTTGTCATCACAATGCTCCAAGACCCATGTAATGACAATGCTCCGTTCCCCTTTTCATCTTAATGTTCCATAAACCCTGTCATCACAATGCACCATGCCCATCATTGTAATGCTTCATGCTCTTGTCATCACAATGCTCCAAGTGCCCTGTAATCACAATGCTCCATGCCCCTTTTCATCTCAATTCTCCATGAACACTGTCATCACAATGCAACATGCCCATCATCATAATGCTTCATGCTATTGTCATCACAATGAAATCCAAATGCTCCATGACCTCTGTCATCAAAATGCTCCAAACCCTTGTGATCACAATGTTCCATAACATTTGTCATCACAATGCCCCGTGTCGCTCATCATCACAATTATCCATGGTCTTCTCATCACAATGCTCCATGACCTTTGTCATCACAATGCTCAATACACTTATCATCACAATGTTCCCTGACACTTGCCGCCATGTACGCTCCTTGAACCCTGCCATGACAAGGCTCCATGCCTTTTTCATCACTATGCTCCATGCCCTTGTCATCACAAAGCTCCATGACACGTCAGCAGAATGCTCCATGGCCTTCTCATCACAATGCTCCATGCCATTGACATCACAATGCTCCATGCCCTTGTCATCACAAAGCTCCATGACGCATGTCATCAGAATGCTGCATGGCCTTCTCATCACAATGCTCCATGACCTTCTCATCACAACGCTCCAAGGTCTCTGTAATCACAATGCTCCATGCCCCTTTTCATCAGAATGTTCCATGAGACTTGTCATCACAAGGGTTCACGGTCTTCTCATCACAATGCTCCAGGATCTTGTCATCACAATGCTCCATTTCCTTTTAATCACAATGCTCCATGACCCCTGTCATTAAAATGCTCCATGGCAACTGTCTGCACAACTCTCCATGACCCCTGACAACACAATGATCCGGGATTCTTGTCATCAAAATGCTCCATGACCATTGTCATCAAAATGATCCATGCCCTTGTCATCCTAATTCTCCATGACCCCTGTAATCACAATGCTCCATGACGCTTGTTATCACTATGCACCATGACCCTTGTCATCACAATGCTCCATGCCTTTGTCAGCAAAATGCTACATGACCTTGTCATCAAAATGCTCCATGAGCTTGTCATCACAATCCGCCATGAACCTTGGGATCACTTTGCTTCATGCCCTTGTCATCACAATGCTACATGCTCCTGGAAATCAAAATGATCCATGACTTCTGTCATCACAATGCTCCAAACTCTTGTGATCACAATGTTCCATAACACTTGTCATCACAACGCTCCATGATGCCTGTCATCACAATACTCCATTCCCTTGTCATCACAATGCCCTATGACATTTGTCATCACAATGCTCAATACACCTGTCATCACAATGCTCCCTGAAAATTGTCGTCATAATGCTCCTTGTACCCTATCATGAAAAGGTTCCATGCCTTTTTCATCACAATGATCCATGCCCTTTTCATCAAAATGCTCCATGCCATTGTCATAACAATATCCCATGACCCCTCTCATCACTTTGCTTCATGCCATTGTCATCACATAGCTCCATGACGCTTGTCATCACAATACTCCATGCCCTTCTCATCACAATGCTCCATGGCCTGTCTTTACAATGCTCCATGACCCATGTATCACAATGCTCCGTGCCCTTGTCATCACAATGCTCCATGACACCTGTCATCACAATGCTCCATGACCCTTTTCATCAAAATGCTCCAAGAACCCTGTAATCACAATTCTCCATGCCCATCATCATAATGCTTGATGCCATTGTCATCACAATGATCATTGCCCCTATCATCACAATGATCCTCCATGCCACTGTACTCACAATGCTGCAGGACCTTGACATCACATGCTCCATGACCCTTTTCATCACAATGCTCCATGCCCTGGCCAGCACAATGCTCCATGACAATTCTCATCACAGTTTTCCACGCCCTTGTCATCACTAGGCTCCATGACCCTTGTCATCACAGTGCTCCAAGACCCCTGTAATTACAATGCTCCATGCCATTGTCATCAGAAAGCTCCATAACACTTGTCATCACAATGCTCCATGGCCTTCTCATCACAATGCTCCAGGGCCTTGTCATCACAATGCTCCATTCCCTTTTCATCACAATGCTCCATGACCCCTGACATCACAATACTCCATGAACATTTTCAGCCCAATGATCCATGCCCTTGTCATCCCAATGTTCCATGACCCCTGTAATCACAATGCTCCATGCCTTTGTTAGCAAAATGCTCCATGACCTTGCCATCACAGTGCTCCATGCGCTTGATATCACATTCCTCCATGAACCTTGGGATCACATTGCTCCATACACTTGTCATCAAAATGCTCCATATCCTTAAAATCACAATGCTCCATGACTTTTCTGATCACAATGCTCCAAACAATTGTGATCACAATGCTCCATAACACTTGTTATGACAATGCTCCATGACACCTGTCATCACAATACTCCATGCCCTTGTCATCCCAATGCTCTATGACCCCTGTAATCACAATGCTCTGTGACGCTTGTCATACAGTGCTCCATGACCCTTGTCATCACAAGGCTCCATGCACTTATCATCACAATGCTGCATGCCTTTGTCAGCAAAACGTTACATGACATTGCCATCACAATGCTCCATGCACTTGTGATCACAATCCTCCATTACCATTGTCATCACAATCTCCATGAACCTTAGGATCACATTACACCCTACACTTGTCATCACAATGTTCCATGTTCCTTGAAATCACAATGCTCCATGACCTCTGTCATCACAATGCTCCAAACCCTTGTGATCACAGTGTTCCATAACACTTGTCATCACAACACTCCATGATGCCTGTCATCACGATATTCCATGCCCTTTTCATTACAATGCTCAATGACACTTTTTGTCAGATGCTCCTTGGACCCTGTCATTACAAGGAAACATGCATTTTTCATCACAATGATCCATGCCCTTTCATCACAATGATCCATGCCATTGTCATCACAATACTGCATGCACTTGTCATCAAAATGTTCCATGACCCTTGACATCACAATGCTCCATGACCCCTGTCATCACAATGCTTCATGGCCCTTGTCATCACAATGCTCCATGCCCACTGTCATCACAGTAATCCATGAAAATTGTCAGACCAATGCTCCATGCCCTTGTCATCTCAAAGCTCCATGATTCTTGCCATCACAATGCTCCATGCCCTTCTCATCACAATGCTCCTTGCCCTTGTCACTACAATGCTCCATGACCCATATATCACAATGTTCCGTGCCTTTCTCATCACAATGCTCCCTGATACATGTCTTCACAATACTCTATGACCTTGTCATCACAATGCTCCATTACTCCTGTCATCAAAATGCTCCATGCCCTTGTCATCACAATGCTCCATTACCTTTGTCGTCACAATCCAACATGACACTTGGCATCACAATGCTCCATGCCATTGTTATCACAATGGACCATAACATATGTTATCACAAAGCTCCATTCCCCCTATCATCACAATGTTCCATGAACCCTGTCATCACAATGCTCCATGCCCTTGTCATCACAAAGCTCCATCACCTTTGTCGTCACAATCCAACATGACACTTGTCATCACAATGCCCCATGCCCTTCTCATCACAATGCTCCCTGACACCTGTTTTCACAATACTCAAAGACATTGTCATCACAATGCTCCATGCACCTGTCATCACAATGCTCCATGACCCCTGCCATCACAATGTTCCACGGCATTGTCATCACAAGGCTCCATGACCCTTGTCATCAGAATGCTCCAAGACCCCTGTAATCAGAATGCTCCATTCCCTTGTCATCACAAAGCTCCATGACACATGTCATCATTATGCTCCATGGCCTTCTCATCACAATGCTCCATGCCCTTGTCATCACAATGCTCCAAGACCCCTGTAATCACAAAGCTCCAAGCACATTTTCATCTCAATGCTCCATGAACCCTGTCATCACAATGCACCATGCCCATCATCATAATGCTTCATGCTATTGTCATCACAATGAAATCAAAATGCTCCATGACCTCTGTCATCACAATGCTCCAAACACTTGTGATCACAATGTTCCATAACACTTGTCATCAAAATGCCCCATGACGCTCGTCATCACAATTATCCATGGTCATCTCATCACAATGCTCCATGACTTTGTCATCACAATGCTCATTACACCTGTCATCACAATGCTCACTGATATCACAATGTTACCTCACTTGTCTTCAGTATGTTCCTTGAACCCTGTCATGACAAGGCTCCATGCCTTTTTCATCACAATGCTCCAAGATCCCTGTAATCACAATGTTCCATGACCTTGTCATCACAAAGCTCCCTGACGCATGTCATCAGAATGATCCATGGCCTTCTCATCACAGTGCTCCATGCCCTTGTCTTCACAATGCTCCAAGACCCCTGTAATCACAATGCTCCATGCCCCTGCTCATCAGAATGCTCCATGAAACTTGTCATCACAATGCTCTATGACCCCTGTCATCACAATGCTCCATGACTCCAGTCATCACAATGCTCCATGACCATTGTCATCACAATGGTCCATGACTTTTCTTATCACAATGCTCCATGCTCTTGCCATGACAATGCTCCATGACACTTTCATCACAATGCTCCCTGGCCTTCTCATCACAATGCTCCTGGACCTTGTCAGCACAATGCTCCATTCCCTTGACATCAAAATGCTCCATGATCCCTGTCATCACAATACTCCATGAACATTTTCAGCCCAATGCTCCATGCCCTTGTTATCACCATGCTCCATGCCCCCTGACAACACAATGCTCCTGGACTCTTGTCATCAAAATGCTCCATGACCCTTGTCATCACAATAATCCATGCCCTTGTCATCCAAATGCTCCATGACGCCTGTAATCACAATGCTCCCTGACGCTTGTCATCAAAATGCTCCATGACCCTTGTCATAACAAGGCTCTGTACACTTATCATCACAATGCTCCATGACCCTTGCCATCACAATCCTCCATGTGCTTGTCATCACAATACTGCATTACCATTGTCATCACAATCCTCCATGAACCTTGGGATCACACTGCTCTATACACTTGTCATCACAATGCTCCATGCTGTTTGAAATCACAATGCTCCATGACCTCTGTCATCACAATCCTCCAAACAATTGTGATCACAATGCTCCATAGCACTTGTCATCACAACGCTCCATGACGCCTCTCATCACAGTACTCCATGCCCTTGTCATCACAGTACTCCATGACACTTGTCGTCAGAGGCTCCTTGAACCCAGTCATTACAAGGCTACATGCCCTTTTCATCACAATGATCCATGCCCTTTTCATCACAATGCTCCAGGCCATTGTCATCACAATACTCCATGTGCTTGTCATCAGAATACTCCATGACCCTTGTCATCACAATGCTCCATGACACGTCTTCACAATGCTCCATGCCCCTTGTCATCACAGTTCTTCATGACCCTCATCATCACAGTGCACAATGGACTTCTCATCACAATGCTCCACGTCCTTGCCATCACAGTGCTCCATGCCCTGGTCATCACAATGCTCCATGACACTTCTCATCAAAATGCTACATGCTCTTGTCATCACAGTTCTCCTTGCACTTATTGTCACAATGCTCCATGACCCCTGTCATAGCAAGCTCCATGCGCTTATCATCACAGTGCTTCACGCCATGGTCATCAAAATGCTCAAAGACCCTTGTCATCACAATGCTCCATGCCCTTGTCATCACAATGCTCCATGAACCTTGTCATCACAAGGCTCCGAGCCCTGGTCATCACAATGCTCCATTACACGTGTCACCACAGTCCTCCATGACACTTGGCATCACAATGCTCCATGCCATTGTCTTCACAATGGACGATGACATATGTCATCACAGTGCTCCATGCACCCTGTCATCACAATGCTCCATTATGCTTGTCATCACAATACTCCATGCCCACTGTAACCACAATATTGCATGAAATTTTTGAGACCAATGCTCCATGCACTTCTCATTACAATGCTCCATGCCCTTGTCACTACAATGCTCTATGACCCACCTATTACAATGTTCCATGCCCTTCTCATGACAATGCTCCATGCCCTTGTCATTACAATCCTCCAATGCCCATGTATCACAGTGTTCCATGCCCTTGTCATCACAATGCTCCATGCCCACTCTCATAACAATGCTCCAAGACCCCTGTAATCACAATGCTCCTTGCCCTTGTCATCACAAAGCTCCATGATGCATGTCATCGGAATGCTCCATGGCCTTCTCATCACAATGCTCCATGCCCTTGTCATCACAATGCTCCAAGACCCCTGTAATCACAATGTTCCATGAACATTTTCAACACAGTGCTCCATGACTTTGTCATCAGAATGCTCCATTACCCGTGTCATCAAAGGCTCCGTGACCACTGTCAACACAACGCTCCATGACCCCTGACAACACAATGATCCGGGACTCTTGTCACCAGAATTCTCCATGACACTTCTCACCACAATAATCCATGCCCTTGTCATCCCAATGCTCCATGACACATGTAATCACAATGCTCCTTGACGCTTGTCATCACAATGCTCCGTTACACTTGTCATCACAATACTCCATTACCACTGTCATCACAATCCTCCATGAAACTTGGGATCACATTGCTTCATGCCCTTGTCATCACAAGGCTCCATGCTCCTTGAAATCAAAATGATCCATGACCACTGTCATCACAATGCTCCAAACCCTTGTGATCACAATGTTCCATAACACTTGTCATCACAACACTCCATGATGGCTTTCATCACAAAACTCCATGCCTATGTCATCACAATGTTCCACGACCTTTCTCATGACAATGCTCCATGCCCTTGTCATTACAATCCTTCATGAGACATGTATCACAGTGTTCCATGCCCTTGTCATCACAATGCTCCATTACACCTGTCATAACAATGGTCCATGACACCTGCCATCACAATGTTCCATGGCCTTGTCTTCACAAGGCTCCATGACCCTTGTCATCACAATGCTCCAAAGCCCTGTAATCACAATGCTCCATGCCCTTGTCATCACAAAGCTCCATGATGCATGTCATCAGAATGCTCCATGGACTTCTCATCACAATGCTCCATGCCCTTGTCATCAAAATGCTCCAAGACCCCTGTCATCACAATGCACCATGCCCATCATCATAATGCTTCATGCTATTGTCATCACAATGAAATCAAAATGCTCCATGACCTTTGTCATCACAATGCTTCAAACCCTTGTGATCACAATGTTCCATAACACTTGTCATCACAACGCCCCATGACGCTCGTCATCACAATTATCCATGGTCTTCTCATCACAATGCTCCATGAACTTTGTCATCACAATGCTCAATACACTTGTCATCACAATGCTCCCTGACACTTGTCGTCATTATGCTCCTTGAACCCTGTCATGACAAGGCTCCATGCCTTTTTCACCACAATAATCCATGCCCTTTTCATCACAATGCTCCAAGACCCTTGTAATCACAAAGCTCCATGCCCTTGTCATCACAAAACTCCATGACGTTTGTCATCACAATGCTCGATGCCCTTCTCATCACGATGATCCATGCCCTTGTCATTACAATCCACCATGACCCATGAATCACAGTGTTCCGTGCCCTTGTCATCACAAAC
Source organism: Mesoplodon mirus (assembly GCF_964341445.2). Taxonomy (NCBI): domain Eukaryota; kingdom Metazoa; phylum Chordata; class Mammalia; order Artiodactyla; family Ziphiidae; genus Mesoplodon; species Mesoplodon mirus. The sequence goes on along the minus strand of NW_028295808.1, from coordinate 70,748 downwards.
CTCCATGCCCACTCTCATCACAATAATCCATGAAAGGTTTCAGACCAATGCTCCATGCCCTTGTCATCACAATGCTCCATTACCCCTGTCATAACAATGCTCCATGACCCCGGCCATCACAATGTTCCTCGGCCTTGTCATCACAAGGCTCCATGACACTTGTCATCACAATGCTCCAAGACCCCTGTAATCACAATGCTCCATTCCCTTGTCATCACAAAGCTCCAAGACGCATGTCATCGGAATGCTCCATGGCCTTCTCATCACAATGCTCCATGCCCTTGTCATCACAATGCTTCAAGACCCCTGTAAGAACAATGGTCCATGCCACTTCTCATCTCAATGCTCCATGAACCCTGTCATCACAATGCACAATGCCCATCATCATAATGCTTCATGCTATTGTCATCACAATGAAATCAACATGCTCCATGACCTCTGTCATCACAATGCTCCAAACCATTGTGATCACAATGTTCCATAACACTTGTCATCAAAACGCACCATGACACTCGTCATCACAATTATCCATGGTCTTCTCATCACAATGCTCCATGCCCCTGTCATCACAATGCTCCATGCCCTTGTAATCACAATGCTCCGTGACCCCTGTCATCACAATGCTCAATACACTTGTCATCACAATGCTCACTGATATCACAATGTTCCATCACTTGTCTTCAGTATGCTCCTTGAACCCTGTCATGACAAGGCTCCATGCCCTTTTCATCACAATGCTCCAAGATCCCTGTAATCACAATGCTCCATGCCCTTGTCATCACAAAGCTCCATGACGCATGTCATCAGAATGCTCCATGGCCTTCTCATCACAATGCTCCTGGGCCTTGTCATCACAATGCTCCATTCCCTTGTCATCAAAATGCTCTATGATCCCTGTCATAACAATACTCCATGAACATTTTCAGCCCAATGCTCCATGCCCTTGTTATCACCATGCTCCATGACCCATGACCACACAATGCTCCAGGACTCTTGTCATCAAAATGCTCCATGACCCTTGTCATCACAATAATCCATGCCCTTGTCATCCCAATGCTCCATGACCCCTGTAATCACAATTCTCCGTGACGCTTGTCATCAAAGTGCTCCATGACCTTTGTCATAACAAGGCTCCATTCCTTTATCATCATAATACTCCATGACCCTTGCCATCACAATGGTCCATGCGCTTGTCATCACAATCCTCCATGAACCTTGGGATCACACTGCTCCATACACTTGTCATCACAAAGCTCCATGCTGCTTGAAATCACAATGCTCCATGACCGCAGTCATCGCAATCCTCCAAACCCTTGTGATCACATTGCTCCATAGCACTTGTCATCACAACACTCCATGACGCCTCTCATCACAATATTCCATGCCCTTGTCATCACAATACTCCATGACACTTGCCATCAGAGGCTACTTGAACCCAGTCATTACAAGGCTACATGCCCTTTTCATCACAATGATATATGCCCTTTTCATCACAGTGCTCCAGGCCATTGTCATCACAATACTCCATGTGCTTGTCATCAGAATACTCCATGACACTTGTCATCCCAATGCTCCATGACACCTGTCATCACAATGCTCCATGACACATGTCTTCAGAATGCTCCATGCCCCTTGTCATCACAGGTCTTCATGACCCTCGTCATCACAGTGCACAATGGCCTTCTCATCACGATGCTCCACGGCCTTGCCATCACAATGCTCCATGCCCTGGTCATCACAATGCTCCATGACACTTCTCATCAAAATGCTACATGCTCTTGTCATCAGAATTCTCCATTCACTTATTGTCGCAATGCTCCTTGACCCCTGTCACAGCAAGCCTCATGTGCTTTTCCTCACAGTGCTTCACGCCCTTGTCATCAAAATGCTCAAAGACCCTTGTCATCACAATGCTCCATGCCCTTGTCATCACAATGCTCCATGAACCTTTTCATCAAAATGCTACAAGCCCATGTCATCACGATGCTCCATTACCCTTGTCATCACAATCCTTCATGAGCCTTGGCATCAGAATGCTCCATGCCATTGTCTTCACAATGGACAATGACATATGTCATCACAATGCTCCATGCACCCTGTCATCACAATGCTCCATGATGCTTGTCATCACAATCCTCCATGCCCAATGTCATCACAATAATGCATGAAATTTGTCAGACCAGGGCCCCATGCACTTCTCATCACAATGCTCCATGCCCTTGTCACTACAATGCTCTATGAACCACATATCACAATGTTCCACGCACTTGTCATCACAAGGCTCCATGACCCTTGTCATCACAGTGCTCCAAGACCCCTGTAATTACAATGCTCCATGCCCTTGTCATCACAAAGCTCCATGACGCTTGTCATCACAATGCTCCATGGCCTTCTCATCACAATGCTCCAGGGCCTTGTCATTACAATGCTCCATTCCCTTGTCATCACAATGCTCCATGATCCCTGTCATCACAATACTCCGTGAAAATTTTCAGCCCAATGATCCATTCCCTTGTCATCCCAATGCTCCATGACCCCTGTAATCAGAATGCTCCATGCCTTTGTCAGCAAAATGCTACATGACCTTGCCATCACAATCCTCCATGCACTTTTCATCACATTACTCCATACACTTGTCATCACAATGCTCCATGTTCCTTGAAATCACAATGCTCCATGACCACTCTCATCACAATGCTCCAAACACTTGTGATCACAATGCTCCATAACACTTGTCATCACAATGCTCCATGATGCATGTCATCACAATACTCCATGCCCTTGTCATCACAATGCTCCATGACCCCTGACAACACAATGCTCTGGGCCTCTTGTCATCAAAATGCTCCATGACCCTTGTCATCACAGTAATCCATGCCCTTGTAATCCCAATGCTCTGTGACCCCTGTAATCACAATGCACTGTGACGCTTGCATTTGTCATCACGGTGCTCCATGACCCTTGTCATCACAAGGCTCCATGCACTTATCATCACAATGCTACATGCCTTTGTCAGCAAAATGTTACAGGACCTTGCCATCACAATTCTCCATGCGCTTGTGATCACAATCCCCCATTACCATTGTCATCACAATCTCCATGAACCTTAGGATCACATTGCACCATACACTTGTCATCACAATGTTCCATGTTCCTTGAAATCACAATGCTCCATAACCACTGTCATCACAATGCTTCAAACCCTTGTGATCACAATGTTCCATAACACTTGTCATCACAACGCTCCATGATGCCTGTCATCACAATATTCCGTGCCCTTGTCATCACAATGCTCCATGACACTTGTTGTCAGATGCTTCTTGGACCCTGTCATTACAAGGAAACATGCCTTTTTCATCACAATGAACCATACCCTTTCATCACAATGCTCCATGCCATTGTCATCACAATACTACATGCGCTTGTCATCAGAAGGTTCCATGACCATTGTCATCACAATGCTCCATGACCCCTGTCATCACAATGCCCATGACCCTTGTCATCACAATGCTCCATGCCCACTGTCATCACAATAATCCATGAAAATTGAATAGTCCCTCTCCTGGTGCTCCGGTTTGACTTTCCAACTGCTTTACTCTCAATCTCCCAACTTGGAGAGACAGCCCCTTTAACCTCCTGCTCCATGACACTTTCATCAAAATGCTCCATGGCCTTCTCATCACAATACTCCTGGGCCTTGTCATCACAATGTGCCATTCCCTTGTCTTCAAAATGCTCCATGATCCCTGTTATCACAATACTCCATGAACATTTTCAGCCCAATGCTCCATGCCCTTGTTTTCACCATGCTCCATGACCCATGACAACACAATGCTCCCGGACTCTTGTCATCAAAATGCTCCATGACCCTTGTCATCACAATAATCCATGCCCTTGTCATCCCAATGCTCCATGACCCCTGTAATCACAATGCTCCATGACGCTTGTCATCAAAGTGCTCCATGACCTTTGTCATAACAAGGCTCCGTGCACATATCATCACAATGCTCCATGACCCTTGCCATCACAATGCTCCATGCACTTGTCATCACAATTCTGCATTACCATTGTCATCACAATCCTCCATGAACCTTGGGATCACACTGCTCCATACACTTGTCATCACAATGCTCCATGCTGCTTGAAATCACAATGCTCCATGACCTCTGTCATCACAATCCTCCAAACACTTGTGATCACAGTGCTCCATAGCACTTGTCATCACAACGCTCCATGACGCCTCTCATCACAGTACTCCATGCCCTTGTCATCACAATAATCCATGACACTTGCCATCAGAGGCTCCTTGAACCCAGTCATTACAAGGCTACATGCCCTTTTCATCACAATGATCCATGCCCTTTTCATCACAGTGCTCCAGGCCATTGTCTTCACAATACTCCATGTGCTTGTCATCAGAATACTCCATGACCCTTGTCATCACAATGCTCCATGACACCTGTCATCACAATTCTCCATGACACGTCTTCACAATGCTCCATGCCCCTTGTCATCACAGGTCTTCATGACCCTCATCATCACAATGCACAATGGCCTTCTCATCACAATGCTCCATGGCCTTGCCATCAAAATGTTCCATGCCCTGGTCATCACAATGCTCCATGACACTTCTCATCAAAATGCTACATGCTTTTGTCATCACAATTCTCCATTCACTTACTGTCGCAATGCTCCTTGACCCCTGTCGCAGCAAGCTCCATGCGCTTGTCATCACAGTGCTTCACGCCCTTGTCATCAAAATGCTCAAAGACCCTTGTCATCACAATGCTCCATGAACCTTGTCATCACAGTGGTCCAAGCCCTTGTCATCACAATGATCCATTACCCTCGTCATCACAATGCTCCATTACACGTGTCACCACAGGCCTCCATGACCCTTGGCATCAGAATGCTCCATGCCATGGTCTTCACAATGGACGATGACATATGTCATCACAATGCTCCATGCACCCTGTCATCACAAGGCTCCATGATGCTTGTCATCACAATCCTCCATGCCCAATATCATCACAATAATGCATGGAATTTGTCACACCAGTGCCCCATGCACTTCTCATCACAATGCTCCATGCCCTTGTCAATACACTGCTCTATGAACCACGTATCACAATGTTCCATGCCCTTCTCATGATAATGCTTCATGCCCTTGTCATTACAATCCTCCATGACCCATGTATCACAGTGTTCCATGCCCTTGTCATCACAATACTCCATGCCCACTCTCATCACAATAATCCATGAAAAGTTTCAGACCAATGCTCCATGCCCTTGTCATCACAATGCTCCATTACCCCTGTCATAACAATGCTCCATGACTCCTGCCATCACAATGTTCCACGGCCTTGTCATCACATGGCTCCATGACACTTGTCATCACAATGCTCCAAGATCCTTGAAATCACAATGCTCCATTCCCTTGTCATCACAAAGCTCCATGACGCATGTCATCAGAATGCTCCATGGACTTCTCATCACAATGCTCCATGCCTTTTTCATCACAATGCTCCAAGACCCCTGTAATCACAATGCTCCATGCCCCTTTTCATCTCAATGCTCCATGAACCCTGTCATCACAATGCACCATGCCCATCATCATAATGCTTCATGCAATTGTCATCACAATGAAATCACAATGCTCCATGACCTCTGTCATCACAATATTCCAAACCCTTGTGATCACAATGTTCCATAACACTTGTCATCACAACGCACCATGTCGCTCGTCATCACAATTATCCATGGTCTTCTTATCACAATGCTCCATTACCTTTGTCATCACAATGCTCCATACACTTGTCATCACAATGCTCCCTGACACTAGCCGTCCTGTATGCTCCTTGAACCCTGTCATGACAAGGCTCCATGCCTTTTTCATCACAAGGATCCATGCCCTTTTCATCACAATTCTCCAAGACTCCTGTAATCACAATGCTCCATGCCCTTGTCATCACAATGATCCATGTCGTTGTTATCACAAAGCTCCAAGACGCATGTCATCCGAATGATCCATGGCTTTCTCATCACAGTGCTCCATGCCCTTTTCACCACAATGCTCCAAAACCCCTGTAATCACAATGCTCGATGCCCCTTTTCATCAGAATGCTCCATGAGACTTGTCATCACAAGGCTCCATGGTCTTCTCATCGCAATGCTCCAGGACCTTGTCATCACAATGCTCCATTCCCTTGTCATCTCAGTGCTCCATGACCCCTGTCATCACAATACTCCATGAATATTTTCAGCCCAATGCTCCATGACCTGCTCATTACAATGCTCCATGAGCCCTGTCATCACAGTGCTACATGACCACTGTCGGCACAACGCTTCATGACCCCTGACAACACAATGATCTGGGATTCCTGTCATCAAAATGTTCCATGACACTTGTCATCCCAATGATACATGCCCTTGTCATCCCAATGCTCCATGATCCCTGTAATCACAATGCTCCATGACGCTTGTCATCACAGTGCTCCATGACCCTTGTCATCACAATTCTCCATGCCTTTGTCAGCAAAATGCCACATGACCTTGTCATCACAATGCTCCATGCACTTGTCATCACAATACTCCATTACCATTGTCATCACAATCCGCCATGAACCTTGGGATCACATTGCTTCATGCCCTTGTCATCACAATGCTCCATGCTCCTTGAAATCAAAATGATCCATGACCTCTGTCATCACAATGCTCCAAACCCTTGTGATCACAATGTTCCATAACACTTGTCATCACAACGCTCCATGATGCCTGTCATCAGAATAGTCCATGCCCTTGTCATCACAATGCTCCATGACCTTTGTCATCACTATGCTCAATACACTTGTCATCACAATGCTCCCTGACACTTGTCGTCAGATTGCTCCTTGAACCCAGTCATGAATAGGTTCCTTGCCTTTTTCATCACAAGGATCCATGCCCTTTTCATCAAAATGCTCCATGCCATTGTCATAACAATGCTCCATGACCCCTCTCATCACATTGCTCCATGCCATTGTCATCACATAGCTCCATGACGCTTGTCATCACAATACTCCATGCCCTTCTCATCGCAATGCTCCATGCCCTGTCATTACAATGATCCATGACCCATGGATCACAATGTTCCGTGCCCTTGTCATCACAATGCTCCATGCGCTTGTCATCACATTCCTCCATGAACCTTGGGATCACATTGCTCCATACACTTGTCATCACAATGCTCCATGATGCCTGTCATCACAATACTCCATGCCCTTGTCATCACAATGCTCCATGACCCCTGACAACACAATGCTCTGGGCCTCTTGTCATCAAAACGCTCCATGACCCTTGTCATCACAATAATCCATGCCCTTGTCATCCCAATGCTCTATGACCCCTGTAATCACAATGCACTGTGACCCTTGTCATCACAGTGCTCCATGACCCTTGTCATCACAAGGCTCCATGCACTTATCATCACAATACTCCATGACCATTTTTATCACAATGCTACATGCCTTTGTCAGAAAAATGTTACATGACCTTGCCATCACAATTCTCCATGCGCTTGTGATCACAATCCTCCATTACCATTGGCATCACAATCTCCATGAACCTTAGGATCACATTGCACCATACACTTGTCATCACAATGTTCCATGTTCCTTGAAATCACAATGCTCCATAACCTCTGTCATCACAATGCTCCAAACCCTTGTGATCACAATGTTCCATAAGACTTGTCATCACAACGCTCTGCTGGAGCCCACCCGGACGGGGCAAGTTTGCCCTAGCACAGCTAGGAAGCCCAGCACAGCTGGAGGAACTTGCCCAGTGAGCAAGCAAAGCTACTCACCCGAGGGTCCTGGGATGAGAGCAAAAATCACCCTGCTATTAATTGGAAGCATGATGTTCATTCCCCTAATAGAGGGAGGATTCCGACCTTGTAAGAATTGGAAAAGGCCCACTAAGATAGAAACAGTCAAAACTACTTTGCCCCCATTGGAATTACCCACTCCGCGTCCCCCTCGTTGGGAAAGACAAAATGCCACGGGAATGTTTAAATTACGTTATCCTACTCTGAAAGAGAAAATGGATGATTTATGGCCCCCTTGGGGAGTAAGAGATAAACATGGGGTTTCATGGTACTGGTATAGGGGGCATCTTAGGCCTACATTGATTATGCAAACGTTGTTGCCCAAAGTGAGACTTGCTGGAGGTATCAAAAGCACATGTGTATCTAATTCATATATTATAGGACATTCAATCTTTTGTAAATATTTTAATGGACAACCTGGGATATTTATAGAAGTGCTATGTCCTCCTAAATTAGGTTACCCAGGAATAGGAAAATAATTATAGGATAAGGAAATATTATTTCCATGAACTAGCATGGAACAAACCAGCCAATACTGCTGCTATTTGTATATAGGTAGAATTAGTTAAGTCTTATAAAAGACAAAAATAGAATAGATATAATCTGTTATTAGAATAGGTGGTTTAACAAGGTCCAGGAGTAGCAAAGAACATTTGGTTCACACACCTCGCTGGAGCCACAGAGCTACAGGATGTAAAGATTGTCATCGGAACGTGCAGCAGACACAGGAACAGTTGTTCCAAAACTGAAAAGGAACTGTACCTTGCCTCAAGGGAAAGGAAGAAGGAAACAGATGACTTGAGAAGGACTATTGTAACCACAAAAAGAAGATTATGTACCTTTATGAGTATATTGGGTATGTTTTGGGGACTATTAAGCCAGTATGTTATTTAATCATTAAAAGGTATATAAGATTCATGTTAAGCATAATAAAATTGGCAGATTCTTGCAACTCATGGTGTGGTGCAGTTCTGTCCATCGCCGACTCCGTCTTCCCCTCGGGTAACTCCTGTCCTGCTGGAGCTGGACTCCGGCAACGCTCCATGGTGCCTGTCATCACAATATTCCATGCCCTTCTCATTACAATGCTCCATGACACTTGTTGTCAGATGCACCATGACCCTTGTCATCACAATGCTCCATGACTCCAGTCATCACAATGCTTCATGACCTGTGTCATCACAATGGTCCATGACCTCGTCATCACAAGGCTTTGTGACCTTTGTCACCAAAATGCTCCATGAACTTTTCATCACAATGCTCTGTGACCCTTGTCATCACAATGCTCCATGCCTTTGTCAGCACAATGCTCCATGACACTTGTCACCACCATGCTCCATACGCTTGTCAGCACAATGTTCCATGACCCATGTCATCACAATGCGCCATGAGCTTGGCATCACAATGCTCCCCAACCTTGTCATCACAATGCTCCATAAACCTTGTCATCACAATGCTCCACGCACTTCTCATCAAAATGCTCTCTCACCACTAATATCACAATGTTCCATAATAGTTATCACAATATTCCCTCACCCCTGTCATCACAATGTTCCATCACACCTGTCATCACAATGCTACATGCCCTTATAATCACAATGCTCCAAGATCCCTGTAGTCACAATGCTCCATACCCTTGTCATCACAAAGCTCCATGACACATGTCATCAGAATGCTCCATGACATTCTCATCACAGTTCTCCATGCCCTTGTCATCACAATGCTCCAAGATCCCTGTAATCACAATGCTCTATGGCCCTGTTCATCAGAATGCTGCATGAAACTTGTCATCACAATGCTCTATGACTCAAGTCATCACAATGCTCCATGACATTTGTCATCACAATGGTCCATGGCCTTCTCATCACAATGCTCCAGGGACTTGTCATCACAATGCTCCATTCCCTTGTCATCAAAATGCTCCATGATCCCTCTCATCACAATACTCCATGAATATTTTCTGCCAAATGCTCCATGCCCTTGTTATCACCATGCTCCATGACCGCTGAAAACACATTGTTCCATAACCCCTGTCATCTAAATGCTCCGTGACACTTTTCATCACAATGCTCCATGATCCTGACATCACAATGTTCCATAATCCCTGTCATCAAAACGTTCCATGACACTTTTCATCAAATTGCTCCATGACCCTGCCATCACAATTCTCCCTGCCCTTCTCATCACAATGCACCACGCCCTTGTCATCAAAATGCTCCATGACCTTTGTCATCACAATGCTCCATGACCATTCGCATCACAATGCTCCATGCCATTGTCCTCACAATGCTCCATGAACCCTCTCATCACATTGCTCCATGCCCTTGTCATCACAGAGCTCCATGACGCTTGTCATCACAATGCTCGATGACCTTCTTATCACAATGCTCCAGGCCCTTGTCATTACAATCCTCCATGACACATGTATCACAGTGTTCCATGACATGTCATCACAATGCTCCATTACCCCTGTCATAACAATGCTCCATGACCCCTGCCATCACAATGTTCCACAGCCTTGTCATCATAAGGCTCCTTGACCCTTGTCAACACAATGCTCCAAGACCCCTGTAGTCACAATGCTCCATGCCCTTGTCATCACAAAGCTCCATGACGCATGTCATCAGAATGCTCCATGGCCTTCTCATCACAATGCTCCATGCCCTTGTCATCACAATGCTCCAAGAACCCTGTAATCACAATGCTCCATGCCCCTTTTCATCTCAATGCTCCATGAACCCTGTCATCACTATGCACCATGCCCATCATCATAATGCTTCATGCTATTGTCATCACAATGAAAGCAAATGCTCCGTGACTTCTGTCATCACAATGCTCCAAACCCTTGTGATCACAATGTTCCATAACACTTGTCATCACAATGCCCCATGATGCTCTTCATCACAATTATACATAGTCTTCTCATCACAATGCTCCATGACTTTCTCATCACAATGCTCCCTGACACATGTCGTCAGTATGCTCCTTGAAGCCTGTCATGACAAGGCTCTATGCCTTTCTCATCACAATGATCCATGCCCTTTTCTTCACAATGCTCCAAGACCCCTGTAATCACAATGCTCCATGCCCTTGTCATCAGAAAGCTCCATGGCACATGTCATCAGAATGCTCCGTGGCCTTCTCATCACAATGCTCCATGCCCTGTTCATCACAATGCTCCAAGACCCCTGTAATCACAGTGCTCCATGCACCTTTTCATCAGAATGCTCCATGAGACTTGTCATCACAAGGCTCCATGGTCTTCTCATCACAATGCACCAGGACCTTGTCATCACAATACTCCATGAATATTTTCTGCCCAATGCTCCATGACCTTCCCATCACAATGCTCCATGACCCCTGTCATCACAATGCACTATGACCACTGTCATCACAACGCTCCATGACCCCTGACAACACAATGATCCAGGACTCTTGTCATCAAAATGCTCCATGACCTTTGTCATAACAATGATCCATGCCCTTGTCATCCCAATTCTCCATGACCCCTGTAATCACAATGCTCCGTGACGCTTGCCATCACAGTGCTACACGACCCTTGTCATCACAATGCTCCATGCCTTTGTCAGGAAAATGCTACATGACCTTGTCATCAAAATGCTCCATGCGCTTGTCATCACAATACTCCATTACCATTGTCATCACAATCCTCCATGAACCTTGGGATCACATTGCTTCATGCCCTTGTCATCACAATGCTCCTTGCTCCTTGAAATCAAAATGATCCATGACCTCTGTCATCACAATGCTCCAAACCCTTGTGATCACAATGTTCCATAACACTTGTCATCACAATGCTCCATGATGCGTGTCATCACAATACTCCATGCCCTTGTCATCACAATGCTCCATGACCTTTGTCATCACAATGCTTAATACACTTGTCATCACAATGCTCCCTGACACTTGTCGTCAGAATGGTCCTTGAACACTGTCATGAAAAGGCTCCATGCCTTTTTCATCACAATGATCCATGCCACTGTCATCACAATACTCCACAAGCTTGTCATCAGAATGCTCCATGACCCTTGTCATCACAATACTCCATGCCACCTGTCATCACAATGCTCCATGACACCAGTCATCACAATGCTCCATGCCCCTTGTCATTACAGTGCTCCATGACGCTTGTCATCACAATTATCCATGGTCTTCTCATCACCATGCTCCTCGGTCTTGCCATCACAATGCTCCTTGCCCTGGTCATCACAAGGCTCCATGTAGCATGTCATCACTATTCTCCACGTCCTTTTCATCACAATGCTCCATGACACTTCTCATCACAATGTTACATGCACCTGTCATCACAATTCTCCATACACTTGTCATCACAATGCTCCATGAACCCTGTCATAGCAAGCTCCATGTGCTTGTCTTCACAATGCTTCACGACCTTCTCTTCAAAATTCTCAATGGGCCTTGTCATCACAATGCTCCATGCCCTGGTCATCACAATGATCCTTGACACTTCTCATCACAATGATACATGCTCTTGTCATCATAATTCTACATGCAATTGTCATCGCAATGTTACATGACCCCTGTCATTGCAAGCTCCATGCGCTTGTCATCACAATGGTAGACGACCTGGTCATCAAAATTCTAAAAGGCCCTTGTCATCCCAATGCTCCTTGCCCTTGTCATCACAATGCTTCATTACCTTTGTCATCACAATCCTCCATGACACTTGGCATCACAATGCTCCATGCCATTGTCATCACAATGGACCATGACATATGTCATCACAATGCTCCCTGACACCTGTCTTCACAATACTCTATGACCTTGTCATCACAATGCTCCATGCCCTTGTCATCACAATGCTCCATGAACCCTCTCATCACATTGCTGCATGCCCTTGTCATCACAAAGCTCCATGACACTTGTCATCACAATGCTCGATGCCCTTCTATTCACAATGCTCCATGACCTTTTCATTACAATCCTCCAGGACCCATGTAGAACAGTGTTCCGTGCCCTTGTCATCACAATGCTCCATGCCCACTCTCATCACAATAATCCATGAAAATTTTCAGACCAATGGTCCATGCCCATGTCATCACAATGCTCCATTACCCCTGTCATAAAAATGCTCCATGCCCATCATCATAATGCTTCATGCTATTGTCATCACAATGAAATCAAAATGCTCCATGACCTCTGTCATCACAGTGCTCCAAACCCTTGTGATCACAATGTTCCATAACACTTGTCATCACAATGCCACATGACGCTCTTCATCACAATTATCCATGGTCTGCTCATCACAATGCTCCATGACATTTGTCCTCACAATGCTCAATACACTTGTCATCACAATGCTCCCTGACACTTGTCATCAACATGCTCCTTGAACACTGTCATGACAAGGCTCCTTGCCTTTTGCATCACAATGATCCATGCCCTTTTCATCACAATGCTCCAAGACCCCTGTAATCACAATGCTCCATGCCCTTGTCATCACAAAGCTCCATGACGCATGTCATCAGAAAGCTCCATGGCCTTCTCATCACAATGCTCCTTTCCCTTGTCATCAGAATGCTCCATGACCACTGTCATCACAATACTCCATGAACATTTTCAGCCCAATGCTCCATGACCTTCTCATCACAATGCTCCATTACACCTGCCATCACAACGCTCCATGTCCCCTGACAACACAATGATCCGGGACTCTTGTCATCAAAATGCTCCATGACCCTTGTCATCACAATGATCCATGCCCTTGTCATCCCAGTGCTCTAGGACCCCTGTAATCACAATGCTCTGTGACGATTTTCATCACAGTGTAACATGACACTTGTCATCAGAATGCTCCATGCCTTTGTCAGAAAAATGCTACATGACCTTGTCATCACAATGCTCCATGCACTTGTCATCACAATCCTCCCTGAAACTTGGGATCACATTGCTTCACACACTTGTCATCATCATGCTCCATGCTCCTTGAAATCAAAATGATCCATGACCTCTGTCATCACAATGCTCCAAACCCTTGTGACCACAATGTTCCATAACACTTGTCATCACAATGCTCCATGATGCCTGTCATCACAATACTCCATGCCCTTGTCATCACAATGCTCCATGACCTTTGTCATCACAATGCCCAATACACTTGTCATCACAATGCTCCCTGACACTTGTCGTCAGAATGCTCCTTGAACCTGTCATGAAAAGGCTCCATGCATTTTTCATCACAATGCTCCATGCCCTTTTCATCACAATGCTCCATGCCATTGTCATCACAATACTCCACAAGCATGTCACCAGAATGCTCCATGACAATTTTCATCACAATGCTCCATGACCCCTGTCATATCAAGCTCCATGCGTTTGTCATCACAATGCTTCATGAGCTTGTCATCTAAATTCTCAATGGCCCTTTTCATCACAATGCTCCATGCCCTCGTCATCACAATGCTCCATGACCCTTGTCATCACAATGCTCCAAACCCTTGTCATCACAATGCTCCATTACCTTTGTCATCACAATCCTCCATGACACTTGGCATCACAAGGCTCAATGCCATTGTCATCACAATAGACCATGACATGTGTCATCACAATACTCCCTGACACCTGTCTTCACAATACTCCATGACCTTGTCATCACAATGCTCCATGCTCTTGTCATCACAATGCGTCATGCCCACTGTCATCACAATAATCCATGAAATTTTTCAGACCAATGCTCCATGCCCCTGTCATCACAATGCTCCATGACCCCTGTCATCACAATGCTCCATGATTGCAGTCATCACAATGCTTCATGACCTTTGTCATCACAATGGTCCGTGCACTCGTCATCACAAGGCTCTGTTACCTTTGTCACCACAATGCTCCATGAACTTTTCATCACAATGCTCTGTGACTCTTGTCATCACAATGCTCCATGCCTTTGTCAGCACAATGCTCCCTGACTTTGTCATCACAATTCTCCATGTGCTTGTCAGCACAATGCTCCATGACCCATGTCATCATAATGTGCCATGCACCTGTCATCACAATGCCCACAACCTTGTCATCACAGTGCTCCATAAGCATTCTCATCACAATGCTCCATGCAGTTCTCATCAAAATGCTCTCTCACCACTGATATCACAATGTTCCATCTCTAGTCATCACAGTACTCCCTCACACCTGTCATCACAATGTTCCATGACCCGTGTCATCACAATGCTACATACCCTTATCATTACAATGTTCCATGACCCATGATATCACAATGTTCCATAACCCCTGTCATCAAAGTGCTCCATGACCCTTTTCATCACAATGCTCCATGACCCCTGACATCACAATGTTCCATAACCACTGTCATCAAAATGTTCCATGACGATTTTCATCAAATTGCTCCATGAACCTGTCATCGTAATGCTCCCTGCCCTTCTCATCATTATGCACCACGCCCTTGTCATCAAAATGCTCCATGACCGTTGCCATCACAAAGCTCTGTGACCCTTTGCATCACAAGGCTCCATGCCATTGTCATCACAATGCTCCATGAACCCTCTCATCACAATGCTCGATGCTCTTCTCCTCACAATGCTCCATGCCCTTGTCCTTATGATACTCCATGACCCATGTATCACAGTGTTCCATGCCCTTGTCATCACAATGCTCCATGCCCACCCTCATAAAAATAATCCATGAAATTTTTCAGACCAATGCTCCATGCCATTGTCATCAAAATGCTCCATTTCCCCTGTCATAACAATGCTCCATGACCCCTGCCATCACAATGTTCCACGGCCTTGTCATCACAAGGCTCCATGACCCTTGTCATCACAAAGCTCCAAGACCCACTGTGACAGTAATCATTGTGAAAGTGCCGATGTTGGCAGTTCTCATACTGACAGTTCTTGTGACAGTCCTCATGGTGGCAGTGCTCGTGGTAACAGTGCTCTTGGTGACAGTGCTCATGGTGGCAGTGCCCATGGTGAGACTACCGATGGTGACACTGCCCATGGTGACAGTGCACATGGTCATGGTGCATCTGGTGGCAGTGCAAAATAGTGACAGTGCCCATGGTGATATTGCTCATCATGATAGTGCCCATGGTTAGTGCTCATGGAGACACTGCCCATGGTGACCGTGCCCCTGATGACAGTGCACACTGTGAGACTGCCTATGGTGGCTGGGCCCATAGTGACAGTTCTTATCATGATAGTGCTCACGGTAGCAGTGTTCATGGTAATAGTGCTCATGGTTGCAGTGCCCACAATGAGAGTGCCCATGGTGAGAATACTGACTGTGACAGAGCCCATGGTGATATTTCTACCTTTGACAATTCCTTTGGGACAGTTAGCATAGTGAAATTTCGCACAGTGATAGTGCCCATTGTTTCAGTGCTCATAGTGTCAAGACCCATGGCGCTAGTGCACATCATGGCATCGCTCACGGTGATAGTTCTCACTGTGACAGTGCCCATGCTGCTCTTACCCATGGTGACAGTATGCAGTGATAAAGTGCTGATGGTGACAGTGCCTAAGGTGATAGTGCACATGGTGGCAGTGCAAAATGGTGACAGTGCCCATGGTGACATTTCTTAATGGGATAGTCCTTGTGGTGATAGTGCATATGGTGACACTGCCCACCGTGACAGTGCTCTCAGTGACAGTGCTCACGGTGATAGTGCCAATGTTGAAAGGGCCCATGGTGAATGTGCCCACAGTGACAATTCTTATGGTGAGAGTGCTCAGAGCGGCACTGCTCATGGTGACAGTGCCCATTGTAACAGTGACCATGGTGACAGTTCTAAAAGTGATAGTGCCCATGATGACAGTGCCCCTGGTGACACAGCACACCTTGAGATTGCCCATGTTGGCTGTGCCCATGGTGACAGTTCTTATCATGATAGTGCTCACGGTAGCAGTGCTCATGGTAATAGTGCTCACGGTGGCAGTGCCCACAATGAGAGTGCCAAAGGGGAGAATACAAACTGTGACAGTGCCCATGGTGACTTTTCTCTCTGTGACAGTGCCCTTGGGGAAAGTTAGCACGGTGACATTGTTCACAATAAGATCTGTCACCATTGGCATGGCCACCATGGGCACTCTCACTGAGTGCACTGTCACTAGGGGCACTGTCACTATGAGCACTGTCACCATGAGAACTGTAACCATGGGCACTCTCACCATGGGCACTATCACTATGAGCAATATCACCATGGGCACTGTCACTATTTTTCACTGCCAATAGATGCACCATGACCATGTGCACTGTCACCATGGGCAGTGTCACCATTAGTAGTCTCACCATGGATCCTGCCACCATGAGCACTGTCACCAAGAGCACTGTCACAAGAACTGACACTATGAGAACTGCCACCATGGGCACTTTCACCATGATTACTGTCACTGTGGGTATTGTCAACTTGGGCACTGTCAACGTGAGTACTGTCACCTTGAGTACTATCACCCTGAGCACTGTCACCACGGGCACATCCTCAATGTGGACTGTCACCATAAACACTGTCACCATGGGCACTATCATGGTGAGAACAGTCACCATGGTCACTGTCACCATGGGCACTGTCACAGTGAGGACTGTGACTAAGAGCATTATCAACATAGGCACTGTCACCATGAGAACAGTCACCATGGGCACTGTCAACATGGAGACTATCACCTTGAACACTGTCACCATGAGCACTGTCACCATGATTAATTTCAACAGGGTGAATTTCACCATGAGAAATGTCATCACCGTGACTCTCACCATTGGCACTGCCTCTCACTGGTTGTCACGATGAGCACTATCACCATGGGCAGTGTCTCCATGGGGAGTTTCACCATGAGCACACTCACTATTGGCATTATCACCATTGGCACTGTCAACATCGGTACGGTCACCGTGAGTACTGTCTCAATGGGCGTTGTCACAATGGGTGCTGTCACCATGGGAACAGTCACCATTAGCAGTCTCACCATGGGCAATGTGATCTTGGGCACTGTCACAATGGGCTCTGTCACTGTGGGTACTGTCACAATGGAAAATATCACCATGGGCTTTGTCAGCGTGGGCAATGTCACTGTGGGCACACCCACCCTGACATCTATCACCATAAACACTGTAAACATGGGCACTGTCACCATGAGCACGGTCACTATGAGCACTGCCACAATGAGCACTGTCACTTATGGCGCTGTCCACATGAGCAGTGTCAACATGATCACTCTCACCATGGGCAGGACACCCTGGGTATTGTCACCATGGGCACTGTCACCATGAGCAGTCTCATCATGGGAATTGTCACCTTAGGTACTGTCACCATGGGCACTGTCACCGTGAACACTTTTACCATCAGCTCTGTTACCCTGGGTATTGTCACCATGGGAACTATCACCGTGAGAGTTGTGAACATGGGCACTCTCACCATGGACACTATCACCATGAGCAATGTCATCATGAATACTGTCACCCTATGTATTGCCACCATGGGCACTGTCACCGTGAGCACTACACCATGAGAATTGTGACTATGGGCACTGTCACCAGGGGCACATTCACCACCGGCACTATAGCCGTGAAAACTGTCACCATGAGCAATGTCACTGTGTGCAGTTTCACCATACACACTATCACCGTAAGCAATGTCACCATGAGCAATATCACCATGGGCACTGTCACCATTTTGCACTGCCACCATGTGCAGTGTCACCATGGGCAGTTTCACTATGAGAACTGTCACCATGGGTAATAGCACCATGGGCACTGTCACCGTGAACACTGTCACTATGAGAATTTTCACCATAGGCCCTGTCACCGTGAGAATTGTCACCATCGGCACTGTCAACATGGAGACTCTAACCTTGAGCACTGTCACCATGAGCACAGACACCATGGTCACATTCAATGTAAGACCTGTCACCACGGGGACTATCAACATTGGCACTGTCACCGTGGGGTTGTCACCATGAGCACTATCACCATGGGTGATGTCTCCATGGGCAGTTTCACCATGAGCACTGTCACTAATGGCACTCTCACCATCGGCACTGTCACCATTTTGCACTGCCAGCATGTGCAGTGTCACCATGGGTAATATCAACATAGGCACTTTCACCGTGAGAAATGTGACCGTGCAAAATATCTCTATGGGCACTGGCACCATGGGCATTGTCACTGTGAGCACTGTCACAATGGGAACTATCACCGAGAGAAATCTCAACATGCTAACTGTCCCCATGGGGACTCTTACTGTGAGAAGGGTCACCATGGGCATTGTCACTGTTGGCACTGTCCCCATGGGCACTGTCATTGTGGACAGTGTCACCATGGCCATTGCCACCTTGGGCTCTCTCACCATGAACACTGTAACAATGCAAATTATCACCGTGTGCTCTCTCACCATGGGCACTATCACCATGAGCACTGTCAGAATGTGCACTGTCACTATTTAGCACTGTCACCAGGTGAACTACCACCATGGGCACTATCACGATTTGCACTGTCACCATGAGCACAAATACCATGGGCACTGTAACAATGCACAGTGTCATCATCGGAATTGTCCCCATACGAACTGCCACCAAGAACACTGTCACCATTAACACTGTCACCACGAGCACTGGCACCTTGGGCACTGCTATTATGAGCACTGTCACCATGAGCACTTCATCATGGGCACTTTCACCAAGGGCACAGCCACCATGTGCACTGTTACCATGGTCACTATCACCATGAGCACTGTCACCATGGGAACTACCAACATGGGCACTGTCATCATGAGCACTTTCACAATGGGAACTGCCACCACGGCACTATTAATGTGAGCACACTCACCATGGGCACTATCACCAAGGGCACTGTCAGTTTCAGAACTATCACCATGGGTACTGCAACCATGACCACTGTCACCGTTATCACTGTCACCATTCTCAGTATCACCATGTGCACTGTCACCATGGGCACTATCACCAGGAGAACTGTCAGCATCGGCACTGTCACCATGGGTATTGTGACTTTGGGCACTGTCACCATGAGCACTGTCACCTTGGGCAGTGGCACAATGTGGACTGTCACAATAAGCACTGTCATCATGGGCTCTATCAACATTATAAAGGTCACCGTGGTCACTATCACCAAGGGCACTGTCACTGTGAGCACTATCACTGTGAGGGTTCTGACCATGTGCACTGTTACTATGGGTAGTGTCCCCATGGTCAATTTCACTGTTAGTACTGTCACCATGGACACTATAACTAAGGGCACTGTCACCGTGAGCTCTGTCACCTTGGGCACTTTCACCATGAGCAGTGCCACTGTGACCACTCTCACCATAAGAACTGTCACCGTGGGCACTTTCACGATGAGCACTTCCAACATTGGCACTATCACCTTGAGCACTGTCAACAAGAGCACTGTCATGGTGGGCAGTGTCACCATGCGCACTGTCACCATGAACACGGTCACCATAAGTACTGTCACCCTGGGTATTTTCACCATGGGCACTGTCACTGTGAGCACTACACCATGAGAATTGTGACTATGGGCACTGTTACCATGGACACTCTCACCATGGGAACTATCACTGTGAACACTGTCACAGTGAACTTTGTCACTGTGTGCATTGTTACCATGCACACAGTCACCATAAGGATTATCACTGTAAGCAATGTCACCATGAACAATGTCACCATGGGCACTCTTACCATCTTGCACAGCCACCATGTGCAGTGTCACCATTGGTAATATCACCATAGGCACTTTCGCCGTGAGAAATGTTACCGAGCAGAATGTCTATATGGGCACTGGCACCATGGGCCTTCTCACTGAGAGCACTGTCACAACGGGCACTATCACCGTGAGAAATCTCACCATGCTAACTCTCCCCATGGGCACCGTCACCATGAGATGTGCCACCATGGGAACTGTTACTGTCGGCACTGTCACTTTGGGCACTGTCATTGTGGGCACTGTCACCATGGCTACTGCCACCTTGGGCTCTGTCACCATGAACACTGTTACAATGCCTATTATCACCGTGTGCACTGTCTCATGGGCACTATCACCATGAGCACTGTCAGCATGTGCACTGTCACTATTTAGCACTGTCACCAGGTGAACTACCACCATGGGCACTGTCAGGACGTGCACTATCACCGTGAGCACGATTACCATGGGAACTGTAACAATGCAGTGTCACCATTGGTACTGTGCCCATAGGAACAGCCACCAAGGGCACTGTCACCATAAGCACTGTCACTGTGTGCAGTTTCACCATACACACTATTACTGGAAGGACTATCACCATAAGCAATGTCACCATGAGCAATATCACCATGGAAACTGACAACATTTTGCACTGCCACCATGTGCAGTGTCACCATGGGCACTTTTACCATGAGTACCGTCACCATGGGTAATATCACCATGGGCACTGTCACCATGAGCACTGCCACTATGAGAATTTTCACCATAGGCACTGTCACCATGAGAACTCTCACCATGGTCACATTCAACATAAGAACTGTCACCACGGGGACTATCACCATTGTCACTGTCACCGTGGGGTTGTCACCATGAGCACTATCACCATGGGCAATATCTCCATGGGCAGTTTCACCATGAGAACTGTCATTATTGGCACTCTCACCATCGGCACTGTCACAATGGTCATGGTCACCGTGAGCTGTGTCACCTTGGGCCTTGTCAAACTGGGCGCTGTCACCATGGGCTCTTTCACAATGGGAAGTATCACCATGGAATTTGTCAGCCTGGGCACTGTCCCCGTGGGCACTGACACCATTACATCTATCAGCATAAACACTGTAAACGTGCACACTGTCACCATGAGCACAGTCACCTTGAGCACTGTCACCATGGGCCTTGTCACACTGGGCACTGTCACCATGGGCACCATCACCGTGAGCACTGTCACAATGGGAAGTATCACCATGGGCTTTGTCACGCTGGGCACTGTCCCTGTGTGCAGTGTCACCGTGACATCTATCACCATAAACAATGTAAATATGGGCACTGTCACCATGACCACGGTCACCATAAGCACTGCCACAATGAGCACTGTTATTTATGGCAATGCCAACATGAGAACTGTCACCATGAGCACTGTCACCATAGGCGTGACACCATGTGCACTGTCACCATGTGCATTGTCAACCTAGGTACTCTCACCATTGGCATTATCACTGTGAGAATTGTGAACATGGGCACTGTCACCATGGGCACTGTCATCATGGGCAGTGTCACCATGGGAACTGTAAACATGGGCACGGCCACCATGGGCAATATCACTGTGAGCACTGTCACCATGGGTACTGCAACAAAGAGAACTGTCACCGTGAGTACTGTCTTCATGAGTTGTCACCGTGTGCACTGTCACCATGAGAACTGTCAACATGGGCACTGTCACCATTTTTCACTGCCACCATCTGAAATGTCACCATGGGAACTATCACCATGAGAACTGTCACCCTGAGTCCTGTCAACACGGGCACTGTCACCAAGGGCACGGCCACCATGTGCAGTGTTACCATGGTCACTATCACCGTGAGTACTCTCACCATGGGAACTACCAACATGGGCAAAGTCATCATGAGCACTTTCACCATGGGAACTGCCACCATGTGCACTATCACCATCGGCACTGTCACCATGAGCACTATTACTGTGAGTACTACCACCATGAGCACTCTCACCAAGGACATTATCACCATGCGCACTCTCACCATGAGTACTTTCCTATGGGTACTGGCACAATGCGGACTGTCACAATGAGCCGTGTCACCATGGACACTATCACCATGAGCAATCTCACCGTGGTAACTGTTACTATGGGTATTGTGACTGTCAGCACTGTCACCATAGGCAATGGCACTGTGGGCACTGTCACCATGGGCACTGTCATCATGGGCATTGTCCCCATTTTCAGTGCCACCATGGGCAATGCAACCATGTGCACTATCACTGTAAGCTCTGTCACCACGCTTACTGCTACCATGAGCACTGTCAGCATGGCTTGTAACCGTGTGCACTGTCACTATGAGAACTGTCAGCATGTGCACTGTCACCATTTTTCACTGCTGCCATGTGCACTACCACCATGTGCACTATCACCATGGGCACTATCACCGTGAGCACTGTCACCATGAGTAATGTCATCATGGGCAGTGTCACCAAGGGCACAACCACCATGTGTACCATTACCATGGTCACTATCACCGTGAGCACTGTCACCATGGTAACTACCAACATGGGCACTGTCACCATGAACACATTGACAATGGGAACCTCCACCATGGGCACTATTAATGTGAGCACACTCACCATGGACACTATCACCAAGGGTACTGTCACTTTCAGCACTATCACCATGGGTACTGCAACCATTACCACTGTCACCATAAGCACTGTCACCATTCTCAGTATCACCATGTGCACTGTCACCATGGGCACTATCTCCATGAGAACTGTCAGCTTGGGCACTGTCACCATGGGTATTGTGACTTTGGGCAATGTCACCATGAGCACTGTCACCTTGGGCACTGGCACAATGTGGACTGTCACCATGAGCACTGTCATCATGGGCACTATTACCGTTAGAACTGTCACCGTGGTTACTGTCACCATGGGCACTGTCACGGTAAGCACTGTCACAGTGAAGGTTGTGACCATGGGCACTGTCACCATGGGCAGTGACCCCATGGACAATTTCACTGTTTGTAATGTCACCATGGACACTATAACTATGGGCACTGTCACCGTGAGCTCTGTCACCATGGGCACTTTCACCATGAGCACTGCCACTCTGACCACTCTCACCATAAGAACTGTCATAATGGGCCCTTTACCGATGGGCACTTCCAACATTGGCACTATCACCGTGAGCACTGTCAACAAGAGCCCTGTCACGGTGGGCAGTGTCACCATGTGCACTATCACCGCAAGGACTATCACATTAAGCAATGTCACCATGGGCACTGTCACCATTTTGCACTGCCAGCATGTGCACTATCACCTTAGGTACTGTCACCATGAGCACTTTATCACTGCGTACTGTCACCATGGGTAATATCACCATGGGCACTGTCACCGTTATCACTATCACCGTGAGAGATGCCATGATGGGCACTGGCGCCATGGGTCTTGTCACTATGAGCACTGAAACAATGGGCACAATCACTGTGAGAAATTTCACCATGCTAACTCTACCCAAAGGCTCTGTGACAGAGAGAAATGTCACCATGGGCTCTGTCACAGTCAGTATTCTCACCATGGGCACTCTCATTGTGGGCACTGCCACCGTGAGCACTATTACCATGAACACTGCTACCGTTTGCACTATCATGATAAGAACTGTCACCATGGGCACAGACAACATGGGTACTATTGGCACTATCACCATCGGCACTCTCAGCATCGGCACAGTCACCGTGAGCACTGTCACAATGGGTGTTGTCACACTGGGTGCAGTTACCATGGGCAAAGTCACCATTAGAACTGTCACCATGGGCTCTGTGATCCTGGGCACTTTCACCATGGGCTCTTTCACAATGGGCACTCTCACAATGGGAAGTATCACCATGGGCTTTGTCATCGTGGGCACTGTCACTGTGAGCATGGCCACCGTAACATCTATCACCATAAGCACTGTAACCATGAGCACTGTCCACATGAGCAGTGCCACAGTGAGCACTGTCACTTATGGCACTGTCCACATGAGCAGTGTCACCATGATCACTCTCACTATGGGCAGGACACCCTGGGTGTTTTCACCATGGGCACTGTCACCTTGAGCACATTGACCATGAGCTCTCTCACCCTGGGTGTTGTCACCATGGGCAGTATCACCGTGAGAGCTGTGTACATGGGCACTCTCACCATGTGCACTATCACCATGAGCAATGTCACCATGAATAATGTCACCCTGTGTATTGTCACCATGGGCACTGTCACCGTGAGCACTACACCATGAGAATTGTGACTATGGGCACTGTCACCATGGGCACATTCACCATCGGCACTATCACTGTTAAAAGTGTCACCAAGAGCACAGTCACTGTGTGCAGTTTCACCATACACACTATCACCGTAAGGATTATTACCATAAGCAATGTCACCATGAGCAATATCACCATGGGCACTGTCACCATATTGCACTGCCACCATGTGCAGTGTCACCATGGGCACTTTTACCATGAGTACTGTCACCATGGGTAATATCACCATGGGCACTATCACCATGAGCACTGTTACTATGAGAATTTTCACTGTAGGTACTGTCACCATGAGAAGTGTCGCCATGGTCACATTCAACATAAGAACTGTCACCTCAGGGATTATCAACATTGGCAATGTCACCGTGGGGTTGTCACCATGAGCACTATCACCATGGGCAATGTCTCCATGGGCAGTATCACCATGATCACTGACACTATTGGCACTCTCACCATCAGCAATGTCACCAGGGGCACGGTCACCGTGAGCACTGTCTCCATGGGCCTTGTCACACTGGGCGCTGTCACCATGGGCCACCTTGGGCTCTCTCACCATTAACACTGTAACAATACCCATTATCACCGTGTGCACTGTCACTATGGGCACGATCACCATTAGCACTGTAAGCATGTGCACTGTCACTATTTAGCACTGTCACTAGGTGAACTATGACCATGGGCACTTTCACAATGTGCACTATCACCATGAGCACAGTTACCATGGGCACTGTTACAATGTGCAGAGTCACCATCGGTACTGTCCCCATGGGAACTGCCACCAAGAGCACTGTCACCATTAACATTGTCACCACGAGCACTGCCACCATGGGCACTGCTATTATGAGCACTGTCACCATGAGAACTGTCGCTATGAGAACTGCCACCATGGGTATTTTCAACATGAGTACTGTCAACTTGGGTATTGTCACCATTAGCACTGTCACGATGAGCACTATTACTGGGAGCACTATCACTGTGAGCACTGTCACCATGAGCACTGTCGCCAAGGGTACTGGCACAATGCAGACTGGCACCATGAGCCCTGTCACCATTGGCACTATCACTTTGAGCATTCTCACCATGGTCACTGTCACCATGGGCACTGTTACCATGAGCACTGTCACTATAGGAAATGGTTGCGTGGGCACTGTCACCACGGGTACTGTCATCATGGGCAGTGTCACCATGGGAACTGTAAGCATGGGCACTGCCACCATGGGCAATATCACTGTGAGCACTGTCACCATGGGTACTGCAACAAAGAGAACTCTCACCGTGAGTACTGTCTGCATGGGTTGTCACCGTGTGCACTGTCACCATGAGAACTGTCAACATGGGCACTGTCACCATGAGCACGGTCACCATGAGCACTGCCACAATGAGCACTGTCACTTATGGCACTGTCCACATGAGCAGTGTCACCATGATCACTCTCACTATGGGCAGGACACCCTGGGTGTTTTCACCATGGGCACTGTCACCTTGAGCACATTGACCATGAGCTCTCTCACCCTGGGTGTTGTCACCATGGGCAGTATCACCGTGAGAGCTGTGTACATGGGCACTCTCACCATGTGCACTATCACCATGAGCAATGTCACCATGAATAATGTCACCCTGTGTATTGTCACCATGGGCACTGTCACCGTGAGCACTACACCATGAGAATTGTGACTATGGGCACTGTCACCATGGGCACATTCACCATCGGCACTATCACTGTTAAAAGTGTCACCAAGAGCACAGTCACTGTGTGCAGTTTCACCATACACACTATCACCGTAAGGATTATTACCATAAGCAATGTCACCATGAGCAATATCACCATGGGCACTGTCACCATATTGCACTGCCACCATGTGCAGTGTCACCATGGGCACTTTTACCATGAGTACTGTCACCATGGGTAATATCACCATGGGCACTATCACCATGAGCACTGTTACTATGAGAATTTTCACTGTAGGTACTGTCACCATGAGAAGTGTCGCCATGGTCACATTCAACATAAGAACTGTCACCTCAGGGATTATCAACATTGGCAATGTCACCGTGGGGTTGTCACCATGAGCACTATCACCATGGGCAATGTCTCCATGGGCAGTATCACCATGATCACTGACACTATTGGCACTCTCACCATCAGCAATGTCACCAGGGGCACGGTCACCGTGAGCACTGTCTCCATGGGCCTTGTCACACTGGGCGCTGTCACCATGGGCCACCTTGGGCTCTCTCACCATTAACACTGTAACAATACCCATTATCACCGTGTGCACTGTCACTATGGGCACGATCACCATTAGCACTGTAAGCATGTGCACTGTCACTATTTAGCACTGTCACTAGGTGAACTATGACCATGGGCACTTTCACGATGTGCACTATCACCATGAGCACAGTTACCATGGGCACTGTTACAATGTGCAGAGTCACCATCGGTACTGTCCCCATGGGAACTGCCACCAAGAGCACTGTCACCATTAACATTGTCACCACGAGCACTGCCACCATGGGCACTGCTATTATGAGCACTGTCACCATGAGAACTGTCGCTATGAGAACTGCCACCATGGGTATTTTCAACATGAGTACTGTCAACTTGGGTATTGTCACCATTAGCACTGTCACGATGAGCACTATTACTGGGAGCACTATCACTGTGAGCACTGTCACCATGAGCACTGTCGCCAAGGGTACTGGCACAATGCAGACTGGCACCATGAGCCCTGTCACCATTGGCACTATCACTTTGAGCATTCTCACCATGGTCACTGTCACCATGGGCACTGTTACCATGAGCACTGTCACTATAGGAAATGGTTGCGTGGGCACTGTCACCACGGGTACTGTCATCATGGGCAGTGTCACCATGGGAACTGTAAGCATGGGCACTGCCACCATGGGCAATATCACTGTGAGCACTGTCACCATGGGTACTGCAACAAAGAGAACTCTCACCGTGAGTACTGTCTGCATGGGTTGTCACCGTGTGCACTGTCACCATGAGAACTGTCAACATGGGCACTGTCACCATTTTTCACTGCCACCATGTGCAATGTCACCATGGGCACTATCACACTGAGAACTGTCACAATGAGTCCTGTCATCATGGGCACTGTCACCAAGGGCACGGCCACCATGTGCACTGTTACCATGGTCACTATCACCGTGAGCATTGTCCCCATGGGAACTAACAACATGGTCAATGTCATCCCGAACACTTTCACAATGGGAACTGCCACCTTGGGCACTATCAACAAGTGGACTCTCACCATAGGCACTATCACCATGGGCACTGTCACCGTGAGCACTGTCACCATCGGCACTGTCATCATGAGCACTATTACTGTGAGTACTACCACCATGAGCACTCTCACTGTGGTCACTGTCACCATGGGCACTCTTATCGTGAGCACTTTCACTATGGGTACTGGCACAGTGCGGACTGTCACACTGAGACCTGCCACCATGGACACTATCACCATGAGCACTTTCACCATGGTCACTGTTACCATGGGTACTGTCACTGGGAGCACTGTCACTATAGGCAATTGTACCATGGGCACTGTCACCATGGGCACTGTCATCATGGGCATTGACACTGTTGGCAGTGTCTCCATGGGCACTGTCACAGAGAGAAAAGTCATCATGGGAACTGTCACAGTCAGTATTCTCACCATGGGCACTCTCATTGTGGGCAATGCCTCCGTGAGCACTACTACCATGAACACTGCTACCGTGAACACTCTCATGATAAGAACTGTCACCATGGGCACAGACACCATGGGCACTCTCACGGTGTGCACTGTCACCAGGGGCACTTTCACCCTGGGCACTGTCACCATGAGCACTCTAACCATGGGCACTGTAACCATGGGCACTATCACCATGAGCAATATCACCATGGGCACTCTCACTATTTTGCACTGCCACCAGATGCACCATGACCATGTGCACTGTCACCATGGGCAGTGTCACCACTGGGAGTCTCACCATGGTCACTGCACCACGAGTACTGTCAACAAGAGCACTGTCACCATGAGCACTGCCACCATGAGCACTGTCACAAGAACTGCCACCATGGGCACTTTCACCATGATTACTGTCACCGTGGGTATTGTCACCTTGGGCAATGTCAACGTGAGTAATATCACTGTGAGCACTATCACCCTGAGCTCTGTCATCATGGACACAGGCTCAATGCGGACTGTCACCATGAACACCCTCACCATGGGCACTATCACGGTAAGAACAGTCACCGTGGTCACTGTCAACATGGGCACTTTCATTGTGAGCAGTGTCACTAAGAGCATTATCACCATCAGAACTGTCCCCGTGTGAACAGTCACCATGGGCACTGTCAACCTGGAGACTATCACCTTGAGCACTGTCACCATGAACACTGTCACCATGAGCATTGTCACCATGAGCAATTTCAACAGGGTCACTTTCACCATGAGAACTGTCACCACGGAAACTCTCACCATTGGCACTGCCTCTGAGGAATTGTCACGATGAGCACAATCACCATGGGCAGTGTCTCCATGGGCAGTTTCACCGTGAGCACTCTCACTATTGGCACTATCACCATAAGCACTGTCAGAATCGGCACGGTCACCGTGAGCACTGTCAAAACGGTTGTTGTCTCACAGGGCGATGTCACCTTGGGCACAGTCACCATTAGCACTGTCTCCATGGGCACTGAGATCTTGGGCACTTTCACCATGGGCTCTGTCACTGTGGGCACATTCACAATGGGAAATATCACTTTGGACATTGTCATGGTGGACACTGTCACTGTGAGCATGGCCACCGTAACATCTATCACCATAAACACTGTAACTATGGGCACTGTCCACATGAAAACTGTCACTTATGTCACTGTCCACATGAGCAGTGTCAACATGATCACTCTCACAATGGGCAGGACACCCTGCGTGTTTCCAACATGGGCACTTTCACCATGAGCTCTCACACTGTAGGAATTCTCACCTTAGGTACTCTCACCATGGGCACTGTCACCTTGAGCACTTTTACCATGAGCTCTGTCACCCTGGGTATTGTCACCATGGGCACTATCACCGTGAGAGTTGTGTACATGTGCATTCTCACCATGGGCACTATCACCATGAGCAATATCACCATGAATACTGTCACCCTGGGTATTGTCACCATGGGCACTGTCACCTTGAGCACTACACCGTGAGAATTGTGACTATGGGCACTGTCACCATGGGCACATTCACCATCGGTACTATCGCCATGAACACTGTCACCATGAGCACTGTCACTGTGTGCAGTTTCAGCATACACACTATCACCGTAAGCAATGTCACCATGAGCAATATCACCATGGGCACTGTCACCATTTTGCACTGCCACCATGTGCAGTGTCACCATGGGCAGTTTCACTATGAGAACTGTCACCATGGGAACTACCAACATGGGCAAAGTCATCATGAGCACTTTCACCATGGGAACTGCCACCATGGGCACTATCACCATCGGCACTGTCACCATGAGCACTATTACTGTGAGTACTACCACCATGAGCACTCTCACCAAGGACATTATCACCATGCGCACTCTCACCATGAGTACTTTCCTATGGGTACTGGCACAATGCGGACTGTCACAATGAGCCGTGTCACCATGGACACTATCACCATGAGCAATCTCACCGTGGTAACTGTTACTATGGGTATTGTGACTGTCAGCACTGTCACCATAGGCAATGGCACTGTGGGCACTGTCACCATGGGCACTGTCATCATGGGCATTGTCCCCATTTTCAGTGCCACCATGGGCAATGCAACCATGTGCACTATCACTGTAAGCTCTGTCACCACGCTTACTGCTACCATGAGCACTGTCAGCATGGCTTGTAACCGTGTGCACTGTCACTATGAGAACTGTCAGCATGTGCACTGTCACCATTTTTCACTGCTGCCATGTGCACTACCACCATGTGCACTATCACCATGGGCACTATCACCGTGAGCACTGTCACCATGAGTAATGTCATCATGGGCAGTGTCACCAAGGGCACAACCACCATGTGTACCATTACCATGGTCACTATCACCGTGAGCACTGTCACCATGGTAACTACCAACATGGGCACTGTCACCATGAACACATTGACAATGGGAACCTCCACCATGGGCACTATTAATGTGAGCACACTCACCATGGACACTATCACCAAGGGTACTGTCACTTTCAGCACTATCACCATGGGTACTGCAACCATTACCACTGTCACCATAAGCACTGTCACCATTCTCAGTATCACCATGTGCACTGTCACCATGGGCACTATCTCCATGAGAACTGTCAGCTTGGGCACTGTCACCATGGGTATTGTGACTTTGGGCAATGTCACCATGAGCACTGTCACCTTGGGCACTGGCACAATGTGGACTGTCACCATGAGCACTGTCATCATGGGCACTATTACCGTTAGAACTGTCACCGTGGTTACTGTCACCATGGGCACTGTCACGGTAAGCACTGTCACAGTGAAGGTTGTGACCATGGGCACTGTCACCATGGGCAGTGACCCCATGGACAATTTCACTGTTTGTAATGTCACCATGGACACTATAACTATGGGCACTGTCACCGTGAGCTCTGTCACCATGGGCACTTTCACCATGAGCACTGCCACTCTGACCACTCTCACCATAAGAACTGTCATAATGGGCCCTTTACCGATGGGCACTTCCAACATTGGCACTATCACCGTGAGCACTGTCAACAAGAGCCCTGTCACGGTGGGCAGTGTCACCATGTGCACTATCACCGCAAGGACTATCACATTAAGCAATGTCACCATGGGCACTGTCACCATTTTGCACTGCCAGCATGTGCACTATCACCTTAGGTACTGTCACCATGAGCACTTTATCACTGCGTACTGTCACCATGGGTAATATCACCATGGGCACTGTCACCGTTATCACTATCACCGTGAGAGATGCCATGATGGGCACTGGCGCCATGGGTCTTGTCACTATGAGCACTGAAACAATGGGCACAATCACTGTGAGAAATTTCACCATGCTAACTCTACCCAAAGGCTCTGTGACAGAGAGAAATGTCACCATGGGCTCTGTCACAGTCAGTATTCTCACCATGGGCACTCTCATTGTGGGCACTGCCACCGTGAGCACTATTACCATGAACACTGCTACCGTTTGCACTATCATGATAAGAACTGTCACCATGGGCACAGACAACATGGGTACTATTGGCACTATCACCATCGGCACTCTCAGCATCGGCACAGTCACCGTGAGCACTGTCACAATGGGTGTTGTCACACTGGGTGCAGTTACCATGGGCAAAGTCACCATTAGAACTGTCACCATGGGCTCTGTGATCCTGGGCACTTTCACCATGGGCTCTTTCACAATGGGCACTCTCACAATGGGAAGTATCACCATGGGCTTTGTCATCGTGGGCACTGTCACTGTGAGCATGGCCACCGTAACATCTATCACCATAAGCACTGTAACCATGAGCACTGTCCACATGAGCAGTGCCACAGTGAGCACTGTCACTTATGGCACTGTCCACATGAGCAGTGTCACCATGATCACTCTCACTATGGGCAGGACACCCTGGGTGTTTTCACCATGGGCACTGTCACCTTGAGCACATTGACCATGAGCTCTCTCACCCTGGGTGTTGTCACCATGGGCAGTATCACCGTGAGAGCTGTGTACATGGGCACTCTCACCATGTGCACTATCACCATGAGCAATGTCACCATGAATAATGTCACCCTGTGTATTGTCACCATGGGCACTGTCACCGTGAGCACTACACCATGAGAATTGTGACTATGGGCACTGTCACCATGGGCACATTCACCATCGGCACTATCACTGTTAAAAGTGTCACCAAGAGCACAGTCACTGTGTGCAGTTTCACCATACACACTATCACCGTAAGGATTATTACCATAAGCAATGTCACCATGAGCAATATCACCATGGGCACTGTCACCATATTGCACTGCCACCATGTGCAGTGTCACCATGGGCACTTTTACCATGAGTACTGTCACCATGGGTAATATCACCATGGGCACTATCACCATGAGCACTGTTACTATGAGAATTTTCACTGTAGGTACTGTCACCATGAGAAGTGTCGCCATGGTCACATTCAACATAAGAACTGTCACCTCAGGGATTATCAACATTGGCAATGTCACCGTGGGGTTGTCACCATGAGCACTATCACCATGGGCAATGTCTCCATGGGCAGTATCACCATGATCACTGACACTATTGGCACTCTCACCATCAGCAATGTCACCAGGGGCACGGTCACCGTGAGCACTGTCTCCATGGGCCTTGTCACACTGGGCGCTGTCACCATGGGCCACCTTGGGCTCTCTCACCATTAACACTGTAACAATACCCATTATCACCGTGTGCACTGTCACTATGGGCACGATCACCATTAGCACTGTAAGCATGTGCACTGTCACTATTTAGCACTGTCACTAGGTGAACTATGACCATGGGCACTTTCACAATGTGCACTATCACCATGAGCACAGTTACCATGGGCACTGTTACAATGTGCAGAGTCACCATCGGTACTGTCCCCATGGGAACTGCCACCAAGAGCACTGTCACCATTAACATTGTCACCACGAGCACTGCCACCATGGGCACTGCTATTATGAGCACTGTCACCATGAGAACTGTCGCTATGAGAACTGCCACCATGGGTATTTTCAACATGAGTACTGTCAACTTGGGTATTGTCACCATTAGCACTGTCACGATGAGCACTATTACTGGGAGCACTATCACTGTGAGCACTGTCACCATGAGCACTGTCGCCAAGGGTACTGGCACAATGCAGACTGGCACCATGAGCCCTGTCACCATTGGCACTATCACTTTGAGCATTCTCACCATGGTCACTGTCACCATGGGCACTGTTACCATGAGCACTGTCACTATAGGAAATGGTTGCGTGGGCACTGTCACCACGGGTACTGTCATCATGGGCAGTGTCACCATGGGAACTGTAAGCATGGGCACTGCCACCATGGGCAATATCACTGTGAGCACTGTCACCATGGGTACTGCAACAAAGAGAACTCTCACCGTGAGTACTGTCTGCATGGGTTGTCACCGTGTGCACTGTCACCATGAGAACTGTCAACATGGGCACTGTCACCATGAGCACGGTCACCATGAGCACTGCCACAATGAGCACTGTCACTTATGGCACTGTCCACATGAGCAGTGTCACCATGATCACTCTCACTATGGGCAGGACACCCTGGGTGTTTTCACCATGGGCACTGTCACCTTGAGCACATTGACCATGAGCTCTCTCACCCTGGGTGTTGTCACCATGGGCAGTATCACCGTGAGAGCTGTGTACATGGGCACTCTCACCATGTGCACTATCACCATGAGCAATGTCACCATGAATAATGTCACCCTGTGTATTGTCACCATGGGCACTGTCACCGTGAGCACTACACCATGAGAATTGTGACTATGGGCACTGTCACCATGGGCACATTCACCATCGGCACTATCACTGTTAAAAGTGTCACCAAGAGCACAGTCACTGTGTGCAGTTTCACCATACACACTATCACCGTAAGGATTATTACCATAAGCAATGTCACCATGAGCAATATCACCATGGGCACTGTCACCATATTGCACTGCCACCATGTGCAGTGTCACCATGGGCACTTTTACCATGAGTACTGTCACCATGGGTAATATCACCATGGGCACTATCACCATGAGCACTGTTACTATGAGAATTTTCACTGTAGGTACTGTCACCATGAGAAGTGTCGCCATGGTCACATTCAACATAAGAACTGTCACCTCAGGGATTATCAACATTGGCAATGTCACCGTGGGGTTGTCACCATGAGCACTATCACCATGGGCAATGTCTCCATGGGCAGTATCACCATGATCACTGACACTATTGGCACTCTCACCATCAGCAATGTCACCAGGGGCACGGTCACCGTGAGCACTGTCTCCATGGGCCTTGTCACACTGGGCGCTGTCACCATGGGCCACCTTGGGCTCTCTCACCATTAACACTGTAACAATACCCATTATCACCGTGTGCACTGTCACTATGGGCACGATCACCATTAGCACTGTAAGCATGTGCACTGTCACTATTTAGCACTGTCACTAGGTGAACTATGACCATGGGCACTTTCACGATGTGCACTATCACCATGAGCACAGTTACCATGGGCACTGTTACAATGTGCAGAGTCACCATCGGTACTGTCCCCATGGGAACTGCCACCAAGAGCACTGTCACCATTAACATTGTCACCACGAGCACTGCCACCATGGGCACTGCTATTATGAGCACTGTCACCATGAGAACTGTCGCTATGAGAACTGCCACCATGGGTATTTTCAACATGAGTACTGTCAACTTGGGTATTGTCACCATTAGCACTGTCACGATGAGCACTATTACTGGGAGCACTATCACTGTGAGCACTGTCACCATGAGCACTGTCGCCAAGGGTACTGGCACAATGCAGACTGGCACCATGAGCCCTGTCACCATTGGCACTATCACTTTGAGCATTCTCACCATGGTCACTGTCACCATGGGCACTGTTACCATGAGCACTGTCACTATAGGAAATGGTTGCGTGGGCACTGTCACCACGGGTACTGTCATCATGGGCAGTGTCACCATGGGAACTGTAAGCATGGGCACTGCCACCATGGGCAATATCACTGTGAGCACTGTCACCATGGGTACTGCAACAAAGAGAACTCTCACCGTGAGTACTGTCTGCATGGGTTGTCACCGTGTGCACTGTCACCATGAGAACTGTCAACATGGGCACTGTCACCATTTTTCACTGCCACCATGTGCAATGTCACCATGGGCACTATCACACTGAGAACTGTCACAATGAGTCCTGTCATCATGGGCACTGTCACCAAGGGCACGGCCACCATGTGCACTGTTACCATGGTCACTATCACCGTGAGCATTGTCCCCATGGGAACTAACAACATGGTCAATGTCATCCCGAACACTTTCACAATGGGAACTGCCACCTTGGGCACTATCAACAAGTGGACTCTCACCATAGGCACTATCACCATGGGCACTGTCACCGTGAGCACTGTCACCATCGGCACTGTCATCATGAGCACTATTACTGTGAGTACTACCACCATGAGCACTCTCACTGTGGTCACTGTCACCATGGGCACTCTTATCGTGAGCACTTTCACTATGGGTACTGGCACAGTGCGGACTGTCACACTGAGACCTGCCACCATGGACACTATCACCATGAGCACTTTCACCATGGTCACTGTTACCATGGGTACTGTCACTGGGAGCACTGTCACTATAGGCAATTGTACCATGGGCACTGTCACCATGGGCACTGTCATCATGGGCATTGACACTGTTGGCAGTGTCTCCATGGGCACTGTCACAGAGAGAAAAGTCATCATGGGAACTGTCACAGTCAGTATTCTCACCATGGGCACTCTCATTGTGGGCAATGCCTCCGTGAGCACTACTACCATGAACACTGCTACCGTGAACACTCTCATGATAAGAACTGTCACCATGGGCACAGACACCATGGGCACTCTCACGGTGTGCACTGTCACCAGGGGCACTTTCACCCTGGGCACTGTCACCATGAGCACTCTAACCATGGGCACTGTAACCATGGGCACTATCACCATGAGCAATATCACCATGGGCACTCTCACTATTTTGCACTGCCACCAGATGCACCATGACCATGTGCACTGTCACCATGGGCAGTGTCACCACTGGGAGTCTCACCATGGTCACTGCACCACGAGTACTGTCAACAAGAGCACTGTCACCATGAGCACTGCCACCATGAGCACTGTCACAAGAACTGCCACCATGGGCACTTTCACCATGATTACTGTCACCGTGGGTATTGTCACCTTGGGCAATGTCAACGTGAGTAATATCACTGTGAGCACTATCACCCTGAGCTCTGTCATCATGGACACAGGCTCAATGCGGACTGTCACCATGAACACCCTCACCATGGGCACTATCACGGTAAGAACAGTCACCGTGGTCACTGTCAACATGGGCACTTTCATTGTGAGCAGTGTCACTAAGAGCATTATCACCATCAGAACTGTCCCCGTGTGAACAGTCACCATGGGCACTGTCAACCTGGAGACTATCACCTTGAGCACTGTCACCATGAACACTGTCACCATGAGCATTGTCACCATGAGCAATTTCAACAGGGTCACTTTCACCATGAGAACTGTCACCACGGAAACTCTCACCATTGGCACTGCCTCTGAGGAATTGTCACGATGAGCACAATCACCATGGGCAGTGTCTCCATGGGCAGTTTCACCGTGAGCACTCTCACTATTGGCACTATCACCATAAGCACTGTCAGAATCGGCACGGTCACCGTGAGCACTGTCAAAACGGTTGTTGTCTCACAGGGCGATGTCACCTTGGGCACAGTCACCATTAGCACTGTCTCCATGGGCACTGAGATCTTGGGCACTTTCACCATGGGCTCTGTCACTGTGGGCACATTCACAATGGGAAATATCACTTTGGACATTGTCATGGTGGACACTGTCACTGTGAGCATGGCCACCGTAACATCTATCACCATAAACACTGTAACTATGGGCACTGTCCACATGAAAACTGTCACTTATGTCACTGTCCACATGAGCAGTGTCAACATGATCACTCTCACAATGGGCAGGACACCCTGCGTGTTTCCAACATGGGCACTTTCACCATGAGCTCTCACACTGTAGGAATTCTCACCTTAGGTACTCTCACCATGGGCACTGTCACCTTGAGCACTTTTACCATGAGCTCTGTCACCCTGGGTATTGTCACCATGGGCACTATCACCGTGAGAGTTGTGTACATGTGCATTCTCACCATGGGCACTATCACCATGAGCAATATCACCATGAATACTGTCACCCTGGGTA
This sequence comes from Mesoplodon mirus, assembly GCF_964341445.2. NCBI lineage: Eukaryota > Metazoa > Chordata > Mammalia > Artiodactyla > Ziphiidae > Mesoplodon > Mesoplodon mirus. Next base: position 32,868 of record NW_028295808.1, on the reverse strand, counting down.
TTGTCACCATGGGCACTGTCACCTTGAGCACTACACCGTGAGAATTGTGACTATGGGCACTGTCACCATGGGCACATTCACCATCGGTACTATCGCCATGAACACTGTCACCATGAGCACTGTCACTGTGTGCAGTTTCAGCATACACACTATCACCGTAAGCAATGTCACCATGAGCAATATCACCATGGGCACTGTCACCATTTTGCACTGCCACCATGTGCAGTGTCACCATGGGCAGTTTCACTATGAGAACTGTCACCATGGGAACTACCAACATGGGCAAAGTCATCATGAGCACTTTCACCATGGGAACTGCCACCATGGGCACTATCACCATCGGCACTGTCACCATGAGCACTATTACTGTGAGTACTACCACCATGAGCACTCTCACCAAGGACATTATCACCATGCGCACTCTCACCATGAGTACTTTCCTATGGGTACTGGCACAATGCGGACTGTCACAATGAGCCGTGTCACCATGGACACTATCACCATGAGCAATCTCACCGTGGTAACTGTTACTATGGGTATTGTGACTGTCAGCACTGTCACCATAGGCAATGGCACTGTGGGCACTGTCACCATGGGCACTGTCATCATGGGCATTGTCCCCATTTTCAGTGCCACCATGGGCAATGCAACCATGTGCACTATCACTGTAAGCTCTGTCACCACGCTTACTGCTACCATGAGCACTGTCAGCATGGCTTGTAACCGTGTGCACTGTCACTATGAGAACTGTCAGCATGTGCACTGTCACCATTTTTCACTGCTGCCATGTGCACTACCACCATGTGCACTATCACCATGGGCACTATCACCGTGAGCACTGTCACCATGAGTAATGTCATCATGGGCAGTGTCACCAAGGGCACAACCACCATGTGTACCATTACCATGGTCACTATCACCGTGAGCACTGTCACCATGGTAACTACCAACATGGGCACTGTCACCATGAACACATTGACAATGGGAACCTCCACCATGGGCACTATTAATGTGAGCACACTCACCATGGACACTATCACCAAGGGTACTGTCACTTTCAGCACTATCACCATGGGTACTGCAACCATTACCACTGTCACCATAAGCACTGTCACCATTCTCAGTATCACCATGTGCACTGTCACCATGGGCACTATCTCCATGAGAACTGTCAGCTTGGGCACTGTCACCATGGGTATTGTGACTTTGGGCAATGTCACCATGAGCACTGTCACCTTGGGCACTGGCACAATGTGGACTGTCACCATGAGCACTGTCATCATGGGCACTATTACCGTTAGAACTGTCACCGTGGTTACTGTCACCATGGGCACTGTCACGGTAAGCACTGTCACAGTGAAGGTTGTGACCATGGGCACTGTCACCATGGGCAGTGACCCCATGGACAATTTCACTGTTTGTAATGTCACCATGGACACTATAACTATGGGCACTGTCACCGTGAGCTCTGTCACCATGGGCACTTTCACCATGAGCACTGCCACTCTGACCACTCTCACCATAAGAACTGTCATAATGGGCCCTTTACCGATGGGCACTTCCAACATTGGCACTATCACCGTGAGCACTGTCAACAAGAGCCCTGTCACGGTGGGCAGTGTCACCATGTGCACTATCACCGCAAGGACTATCACATTAAGCAATGTCACCATGGGCACTGTCACCATTTTGCACTGCCAGCATGTGCACTATCACCTTAGGTACTGTCACCATGAGCACTTTATCACTGCGTACTGTCACCATGGGTAATATCACCATGGGCACTGTCACCGTTATCACTATCACCGTGAGAGATGCCATGATGGGCACTGGCGCCATGGGTCTTGTCACTATGAGCACTGAAACAATGGGCACAATCACTGTGAGAAATTTCACCATGCTAACTCTACCCAAAGGCTCTGTGACAGAGAGAAATGTCACCATGGGCTCTGTCACAGTCAGTATTCTCACCATGGGCACTCTCATTGTGGGCACTGCCACCGTGAGCACTATTACCATGAACACTGCTACCGTTTGCACTATCATGATAAGAACTGTCACCATGGGCACAGACAACATGGGTACTATTGGCACTATCACCATCGGCACTCTCAGCATCGGCACAGTCACCGTGAGCACTGTCACAATGGGTGTTGTCACACTGGGTGCAGTTACCATGGGCAAAGTCACCATTAGAACTGTCACCATGGGCTCTGTGATCCTGGGCACTTTCACCATGGGCTCTTTCACAATGGGCACTCTCACAATGGGAAGTATCACCATGGGCTTTGTCATCGTGGGCACTGTCACTGTGAGCATGGCCACCGTAACATCTATCACCATAAGCACTGTAACCATGAGCACTGTCCACATGAGCAGTGCCACAGTGAGCACTGTCACTTATGGCACTGTCCACATGAGCAGTGTCACCATGATCACTCTCACTATGGGCAGGACACCCTGGGTGTTTTCACCATGGGCACTGTCACCTTGAGCACATTGACCATGAGCTCTCTCACCCTGGGTGTTGTCACCATGGGCAGTATCACCGTGAGAGCTGTGTACATGGGCACTCTCACCATGTGCACTATCACCATGAGCAATGTCACCATGAATAATGTCACCCTGTGTATTGTCACCATGGGCACTGTCACCGTGAGCACTACACCATGAGAATTGTGACTATGGGCACTGTCACCATGGGCACATTCACCATCGGCACTATCACTGTTAAAAGTGTCACCAAGAGCACAGTCACTGTGTGCAGTTTCACCATACACACTATCACCGTAAGGATTATTACCATAAGCAATGTCACCATGAGCAATATCACCATGGGCACTGTCACCATATTGCACTGCCACCATGTGCAGTGTCACCATGGGCACTTTTACCATGAGTACTGTCACCATGGGTAATATCACCATGGGCACTATCACCATGAGCACTGTTACTATGAGAATTTTCACTGTAGGTACTGTCACCATGAGAAGTGTCGCCATGGTCACATTCAACATAAGAACTGTCACCTCAGGGATTATCAACATTGGCAATGTCACCGTGGGGTTGTCACCATGAGCACTATCACCATGGGCAATGTCTCCATGGGCAGTATCACCATGATCACTGACACTATTGGCACTCTCACCATCAGCAATGTCACCAGGGGCACGGTCACCGTGAGCACTGTCTCCATGGGCCTTGTCACACTGGGCGCTGTCACCATGGGCCACCTTGGGCTCTCTCACCATTAACACTGTAACAATACCCATTATCACCGTGTGCACTGTCACTATGGGCACGATCACCATTAGCACTGTAAGCATGTGCACTGTCACTATTTAGCACTGTCACTAGGTGAACTATGACCATGGGCACTTTCACAATGTGCACTATCACCATGAGCACAGTTACCATGGGCACTGTTACAATGTGCAGAGTCACCATCGGTACTGTCCCCATGGGAACTGCCACCAAGAGCACTGTCACCATTAACATTGTCACCACGAGCACTGCCACCATGGGCACTGCTATTATGAGCACTGTCACCATGAGAACTGTCGCTATGAGAACTGCCACCATGGGTATTTTCAACATGAGTACTGTCAACTTGGGTATTGTCACCATTAGCACTGTCACGATGAGCACTATTACTGGGAGCACTATCACTGTGAGCACTGTCACCATGAGCACTGTCGCCAAGGGTACTGGCACAATGCAGACTGGCACCATGAGCCCTGTCACCATTGGCACTATCACTTTGAGCATTCTCACCATGGTCACTGTCACCATGGGCACTGTTACCATGAGCACTGTCACTATAGGAAATGGTTGCGTGGGCACTGTCACCACGGGTACTGTCATCATGGGCAGTGTCACCATGGGAACTGTAAGCATGGGCACTGCCACCATGGGCAATATCACTGTGAGCACTGTCACCATGGGTACTGCAACAAAGAGAACTCTCACCGTGAGTACTGTCTGCATGGGTTGTCACCGTGTGCACTGTCACCATGAGAACTGTCAACATGGGCACTGTCACCATTTTTCACTGCCACCATGTGCAATGTCACCATGGGCACTATCACACTGAGAACTGTCACAATGAGTCCTGTCATCATGGGCACTGTCACCAAGGGCACGGCCACCATGTGCACTGTTACCATGGTCACTATCACCGTGAGCATTGTCCCCATGGGAACTAACAACATGGTCAATGTCATCCCGAACACTTTCACAATGGGAACTGCCACCTTGGGCACTATCAACAAGTGGACTCTCACCATAGGCACTATCACCATGGGCACTGTCACCGTGAGCACTGTCACCATCGGCACTGTCATCATGAGCACTATTACTGTGAGTACTACCACCATGAGCACTCTCACTGTGGTCACTGTCACCATGGGCACTCTTATCGTGAGCACTTTCACTATGGGTACTGGCACAGTGCGGACTGTCACACTGAGACCTGCCACCATGGACACTATCACCATGAGCACTTTCACCATGGTCACTGTTACCATGGGTACTGTCACTGGGAGCACTGTCACTATAGGCAATTGTACCATGGGCACTGTCACCATGGGCACTGTCATCATGGGCATTGACACTGTTGGCAGTGTCTCCATGGGCACTGTCACAGAGAGAAAAGTCATCATGGGAACTGTCACAGTCAGTATTCTCACCATGGGCACTCTCATTGTGGGCAATGCCTCCGTGAGCACTACTACCATGAACACTGCTACCGTGAACACTCTCATGATAAGAACTGTCACCATGGGCACAGACACCATGGGCACTCTCACGGTGTGCACTGTCACCAGGGGCACTTTCACCCTGGGCACTGTCACCATGAGCACTCTAACCATGGGCACTGTAACCATGGGCACTATCACCATGAGCAATATCACCATGGGCACTCTCACTATTTTGCACTGCCACCAGATGCACCATGACCATGTGCACTGTCACCATGGGCAGTGTCACCACTGGGAGTCTCACCATGGTCACTGCACCACGAGTACTGTCAACAAGAGCACTGTCACCATGAGCACTGCCACCATGAGCACTGTCACAAGAACTGCCACCATGGGCACTTTCACCATGATTACTGTCACCGTGGGTATTGTCACCTTGGGCAATGTCAACGTGAGTAATATCACTGTGAGCACTATCACCCTGAGCTCTGTCATCATGGACACAGGCTCAATGCGGACTGTCACCATGAACACCCTCACCATGGGCACTATCACGGTAAGAACAGTCACCGTGGTCACTGTCAACATGGGCACTTTCATTGTGAGCAGTGTCACTAAGAGCATTATCACCATCAGAACTGTCCCCGTGTGAACAGTCACCATGGGCACTGTCAACCTGGAGACTATCACCTTGAGCACTGTCACCATGAACACTGTCACCATGAGCATTGTCACCATGAGCAATTTCAACAGGGTCACTTTCACCATGAGAACTGTCACCACGGAAACTCTCACCATTGGCACTGCCTCTGAGGAATTGTCACGATGAGCACAATCACCATGGGCAGTGTCTCCATGGGCAGTTTCACCGTGAGCACTCTCACTATTGGCACTATCACCATAAGCACTGTCAGAATCGGCACGGTCACCGTGAGCACTGTCAAAACGGTTGTTGTCTCACAGGGCGATGTCACCTTGGGCACAGTCACCATTAGCACTGTCTCCATGGGCACTGAGATCTTGGGCACTTTCACCATGGGCTCTGTCACTGTGGGCACATTCACAATGGGAAATATCACTTTGGACATTGTCATGGTGGACACTGTCACTGTGAGCATGGCCACCGTAACATCTATCACCATAAACACTGTAACTATGGGCACTGTCCACATGAAAACTGTCACTTATGTCACTGTCCACATGAGCAGTGTCAACATGATCACTCTCACAATGGGCAGGACACCCTGCGTGTTTCCAACATGGGCACTTTCACCATGAGCTCTCACACTGTAGGAATTCTCACCTTAGGTACTCTCACCATGGGCACTGTCACCTTGAGCACTTTTACCATGAGCTCTGTCACCCTGGGTATTGTCACCATGGGCACTATCACCGTGAGAGTTGTGTACATGTGCATTCTCACCATGGGCACTATCACCATGAGCAATATCACCATGAATACTGTCACCCTGGGTATTGTCACCATGGGCACTGTCACCTTGAGCACTACACCGTGAGAATTGTGACTATGGGCACTGTCACCATGGGCACATTCACCATCGGTACTATCGCCATGAACACTGTCACCATGAGCACTGTCACTGTGTGCAGTTTCAGCATACACACTATCACCGTAAGGACTATCACCTTAAGCAATGTCACCATGAGCAAAATCACCATGGGCACTGTCAACATTTTGCACTGCCACCATGTGCATTGTCACCATGGGCACTTTACCATGAATACTGTCACCATGGGAAATATCACCATGGGCACTGTCACCATGAGCACGGTCAGTATGAGATTTTTCACCATAGGCACTGTCACCAGGAGAACTGTCACCATGGTCACATTCAACGTAAGAACTGTCACCTCGGAGACTATCAGCATTGGCATTATCACTGTGGGTTTGTCACCATGAGCACTATCACCATGGGCAATGTCTCTAAGGACATTATCACCATGAGCACTGTCACTATTGGCACTCTCAGAATGGGCACTGTCACCTTGGGCACGGTCACCTTGAGCACTGTCACAATGGGCCTTCTCACACTGCGTGCTGTCACAATGGGCACTGTCACTGTGGGCACTGTCACAATGGGAAGTATCACCTTGGGCTTTGTCAGCGTGGGCACTGTCACCATGGGCACGGCCACCATGAAATCTATCACCATAAGCCCTGTAAACATGGGCACTGTCCCATGAGCATGGCACCATGAGCACTGCCAGAATGAGCACTGTCACTTATGGCACTGTCCACATGAGCAGTGTGACCCTGATCACTGTCACCATGGGCAGGACACCCTGGGTATTGTCACCATGGGCACTGTCACCATGAGCACTCTCACCATGGAAATTGTCACCTTAGGTACTGTAACCATGGGCACTGTCACCATGAACACTTTTACCATGAGCTATGTTACCCTGGGTATTGTCACCATGGGCACTATCACCGTGAGAGTTGTGAACATGGGCACTCTCATCTTGGGGACTATCACCATGAGCAATGTCACCATGAATACTGTCACCCTGTGTATTGTCACCATGGGCACTGTCACCGTGAGCACTACACCGTGAGAATTGTGACTATGGGCACTGTCACCATGGGCACATTCACGATTGGCACTATCGCCATGAACACTGTCACCATGAGCACTATCACTGTGTGCAGTTTCACAATACACACTATCACCGTAGGGAATATCACCATAAGCAATGTCACCATGAGCAAGATCACCATGGGCACTGTCACCATTTTGCACTGCCACCATGTGCAGTGTCACCATGGGCAATTTCACTATGAGAACTGTCACCATGGGAAATATCACCGTGGGCACTGTCACCATGAGCACTGTCACTATGAGAATTTACACCATTGGTCCTGTCAACATGAGAACTGTCACCATCGGCACTGTCAACATGGAGACCATCACCTTGAGCACTGTCAACATGAGTACTGTCACCATGAGCAATGTCACCATGGTCACATTTAATGTAAGAACTGTCACCACGGGGACTATCACCGTTGGCAATGTCACAGTGGGCTTGTCACCATGAGCACTATCACCATGGGCGATGTCTCCATGGGCAGTTTCACCATGAGCACTGTCACTATTGGCACTCTCAGCATGGGCACTGTCACAATGGGCACCATCACCGTGAGCAGTGTCACCATGGGCCTTGTCACACTGGGTTCTCTTAGCATGGGCACTGTCACCGTGGGCACTGTCTCAATGAGAAGTATAACCATGGGCTTTGTCAGCCAAGGCAGTGTCACTGTGGGCACGGACACCGTGACATCTATCACCATAAACACTGTAAACATGGGCACTGTCACCATGATCACGGTCACCATGAGCATTGATACAATGAGCACTGTTATTTATGGCACTGCCAACATGAGCACTGTCACCATGGGCAAGACACCATGGGCACTGCCACCATGGGCATTGTCACCCTAGGCACTCTCAACATTGGCATTATCACTATGAGAATTGTGAACATGGACACTGTCTCCATGGGCATTAACACCATTAGCACTGTCACCATGAGTACTGTCAGCATGTGCACTGTCACTATTTAGCACTGTCACCAGGTGAACTACCACCATGGGCACTATCACGATGTGCACTATCACCATGAGCACGGTTACCATAGGCACTGTAACAATGTGTAGTGTCACCATCGGTACTGTCTCCATGGGAACTGCCACCAACAGCACTGTCACCATTAACACTGTCACCACCTTGGGACTGTTATTATGAGCATGGTCAGCATGAGAACTGTCGCTGCGAGAACTGCCACCATAGGTATTTTCAACAAGAGTACTGTCACCATGGGTATTGTCATCATTTGCACTGTCACCATGAGCACTATTACCGTGAGCACTATCACTGTGGTCACTGACACCATGAGCACTGTTGCCATGGGTACTGGCACAATGCGGACTGGCAGCATGAACCCTGTCACAGTGGCCACTATCAATGTGAGCACTCTCACCGTGGTCACTGTCACCATGGGCACTGTTACCAGGAGACCTGTAACCATGGTCACATTCAACATAAGAGCTGTCACCATGGGGACTATCACCATCGGCACTGTCACCATGGGCACTGTCACCATGAGCACTGTCACCATGGGCCTTGTCACACTGGGCGCTGTCACCGTGAGCACTGCCACAATGGGAAGTATCACCATGGGATTTGTCAGCCTGAGCACTGTCCCCGTGGGCACTGACACCATGACATCTATCACCATAAACACTGTAACAAGGGAACGGTCACCATGAACACTGCCACAATGGGCCCTGTTATTTATGGCACTGCCAACATGAGCACCGTCACCATGAGCACTGTCACAATGGCCATGACACCATGGGCCCTGTCACCATGGGTATTGTCACCCTAGGTAATCTCGCCATAGGCATTGTCACTGTGAGAATCGTGAACATGGGCAATGTCACCATAAGCACTGTCACCATGAGTACTGTCACCCTGGGTATTTCCACTATGGGCACTGTCACTGTGAGCAATACACCATGAGAATTGTGACTATGGGCACTGTCAACATGGACACTCTCACCATGGGATCTATCACCGTGAACACTGTCAGCATGAACACTGTCACTGTGTGCAGTGTCACCATGCACAATGTCACCATAAGGACTATCACCGTAAGCAAAGTCACCATGAGCAATGTCACCATGGGCACTGTCACCATTTTGCACTGCCACCATGTGCAGTGTCACCATGGGTAATATCACCATAGGCACTTTCACAGTGAGAAATGCGACCATGCGGAGTGTCTCAATGGGCACTGGCACCATGGGCATTGTCACTGTGAGCACTGTCACAACGGGCACTATCACAATGAGAAATCTCACCATGCTAACTGTCCCCATGGGCACTATCACCGTGAGAAGTGTCACCATGGGCACTGTCACTGTTGGCACTGTCACCATGAACACTGTCACCATGGCTACTATCACTGTGAGAACAGTCACCATGGGCACTGTCAACATGGAGACTATCACCTTGAGCCCTGTCACCATGAGCACTGTCACCATGAGATATTTCAAGACGGTCACTTTCACCATGAGAACTGTCAACACGGGGACTCTCACCATTGACACTGACTCCAAGGGGTTTTCATGATGAGCACTATCACCATGGGCAGTGTCTCCATGGGAAGTTTCACCATGAGCACTCTCACTATTGGCACTATCACCATCGGCACTGTCATCATCGGCACGGTCTCCGTGAGCACTGTCACAATGGGCATTGTCACACTGGGTGCTTTCACCATGGGCACTGTCACCATTCCACTCTCACCATGGACACTGTGATCTTGGTCACTGCCACCATGGGCTCTGTCACCGTGGGCACTGTCACAATGGGAAGTATAACCATGGGCTTTGTCAGCATGGGCGCTGTCACCGTGGGCATGGCCACCATGACATCTATCACCATAAGCACTGTAAACTTGGGCCCTGTCACCATGAGCACGGTTACCATGAGCACTGCCACAATGAGAACTGTCACTTATGGCACTGTCCACATGAGGAGTGTCACCATGATCACTGTCACCATGGAAAGGAAACCCTGGGTATTGTCACCATGGGCACTGTCACCATGAGCACTCTCACCATGGGAATTGTCACCTTAGGTACTGTCACCATGGGCACTGTCACCGTGAGCACTTTTACCATGAGCTCTGTAACCCTGGGCACTATCACCGTGAGTGTTGTGTACATGGACACTCTCACCATGAGCAATGTCACCATGAATACTCTCACCCTGTGTATTGTCACCATGGGCACTGTCACCGTGAGCACTACAGCATGAGAATTGTGACTATGGGCACTGTCCCCATGGTCACATTCGCCATAGGAACTAACGCCGTGAACACTGTCACCATGAGCAATGTCACTGTGTGCAGTTTCACCATACACACTGTCACCGTAAGCGATGTCACCATGAGCAATATCACCATGGGCACTGTCACCATTTTGCACTGCCACCATGTGCAGTGTCACCATGTGCAGTTTCACGATGAGAACTGTCACCATGCGTAATAGCACTATAGGCACTGTCACCGTGAACACTGTCACTATGAGAATTTTCAACATAGGCCCTGTCACAGTGAGAATTGTCACCATCGGCACTGTCAACATGGAGACTACAACCTTGAGCACTGTCTCCATGAGCACAGACACCATGGTCACATTCAATGTAAGACCTGTCACCACGGGGACTATCAACATTGGCACTGTCACCGTGGGGTTGTCACCATGAGCACTATTACCATGGGCGATGTCTCCATGGGCAGTTTCACCATGAGCACTGTCACTATTGGCACTCTAACCACCGGCACTGTCAGCATGGGCAGCGTCACCATGAGCACAGACACCATGAGCACTGCCACAATGAGCACTGTTATTTATTGCACAGCCAACATGAGCACTGTCACCATGGGCATGACACCATGGGCACTGTCAATGTGAGCACTACACCATGAGAATTGTGACTATGGGCAGTGTTACCATGTGCACTACCACCATGGGCATTATCACCGTGAGCACTGTCCCCATGAGTACTGTCATCATGGGCACTGTCACGAAGTGCACAGCCACCATGTGCACTGTTAACATGGTCACTATCACCATGAGCACTGTCACCATGGGAACTACCAACATGGGCAATGTCATCATGAGCAGTTTCACAATGGGAACTGCCACCATAGGCACCATTAACACGAGCACACACACCATGGGCACTATCCCCAAGGGCACTGTCAGTTTCAGCACTATCACCATGGGTACTGCAACCATGACCACTGTCACCATAAGCACTGTCCCCATTCCCTGTATCACCATGTGCAATGTCACCATGGGCACTATCACCTTGAGAACTGTCAGCCTGGGCACTGTCATCTTGCGTATTGTGACTTTGGCACAGTCACCATTCCACTCTCACCATGGGCACTGTGATCTTGGTCACTGTCACCATGGGCTCTCTCACCGTGGGCACTGTCACAATGTGAAGTATAACCATGGGCTTTGTCAGCGTGGGCACTGTCACCATGGGCATGGCCACCATGACATCTATCACCATAAGCACTGTAATCTTGGGCCCTATCACCATGAGCACGGTTACCATGAGCACTGCCACAATGAGAACTGTCACTTATGGCACTGTCCACATGAGGAGTGTCACCATGATCACTGTCACCATGGGCAGGACACCCTGGGTATTGTCACCATGGGCACTGTCACCATGAGCACACTCACCATGGGAATTGTCAACTTAGGTACTGTCATCATGGGCACTGTCACCGTGAGCACTTTTACCATGAGCTCTGTCACCCTGGGCACTATCACCGTGAATGTTGTGTACATGGACACTCTCACCATGAGCAATGTCAGAATGAATAATGTTACCCTGTGTATTGTCACCATGGGCACCGTCACCATTAGCATTACACCATGAGAATTGTGACTCTGGGCACTGTCACCATGGGCACATTCGCCATCGGCACTATCGCCATGAACACTGTCACCGTGAGACCTGTCACTGTGTGCAGTTTCAGCATACTCACTATCACCGTAAGCAATGTCACCATGAGCAATAGCTCCACAGGCACTGTCACCATTTTGCACTGCCACCATGTGCAGTGTCACCATGGACACTTTTACCATGAGTACTGTCACCATGGGTAATATCACCATGGGCACTGTCACTGTGAGCACTGTCACTATGAGAATTGACACCATAGGCCCTGTCAACATGAGAACTGTCACCATCGGCACTGACAACATGGAGAACATCACCTTGAGCACTGTCAACATGAGCAATGTCACCATGAGCAATGTCACCATGGTCACATTCAATGTAAGAACTGTCACCACGGGGACTATCAACATTGGCAATGTCACAGTGGGGTTGTCACCATGAGCACTATCACCGTGGGCAATGTTTCCATGGGCAGTTTCACCATGAGCACTGTCACTATTGGCACTCTCAGCATGGGCACGGTCACAATGGGCACCATCAACGTGAGCACTGTCAACATGGGCCTTGTCACACTGGGTGTTATCAGCATGGGCACTGTCACTGTGGGCACTGTCCCAATGGGAAGTATCACCATGGGCTTTGTCAGCCTAGGCAGTGTCACTGTGGGCACGGACACCGTGACATCTATCACCATAAACACTGTAAACATTGGCACTGTCACCATGAGCACAGTCACCATGAGCATTGTCACAATGAGCACTGTTACTTATGGCACTGCCAACATGAGCACTGTCATTATGGGCATGACTACATGGACACTGTCACCCTAGGCACTCTCACCATAGGCATTATCACTATGAGAATTGTGAACATGGACACTGTCTCCATGAGTACTATCACCCAGGGTATTTTTACAATGGGCACTGTCACTGTGAGCACTACACCTTAAGAATTGTGACTATGGGCACTGTCACCATGGAAACTCTCACCATAGATCTATCACCATGAACACTGTCACCATGAACACTCTAACTGTGTGCAGTGTCTCCATGCACACTGTCACAATAAGGACTATCACCATAAGCAAAGTCACCATGAGCAATGTCACCATGAGCAAAGTCACCAATTTGCACTGCCACCATGTGCAGAGTAACCATGCGTTTTATCACCATAGGCACTTCTACCCTGAGAAATGTGACCATGCAGAATGTCTCTATGGGCACTGTCACCATGGGCACTATCACCGTGAGCACTGTCAGCATGTGCACTGTCACTATTTAGCACTGTCACCAGGTGAACTACCACCATGGGCACTGTCACGATGTGCACTACCACCGTGAGCACGGTTACCATGGGCACTGTAACAATGCACAGGGTCACCATCGGTACTGTCCCGATGGGAACTGCCACCAAGAACAGTGTCACCATTAGCACTGTCACCACGAGCACTGGCACCTGGGCACTGCTATTATGAGCACTGTCACCATGAGATCTGTCGCTGTGAGAACTGCCACCATGGGTATTTTCAACATGAGTACTGTCACCATGGTATTGTCACCATTTGCACTGTCACCATGAGCACTATTACCGTGAGCACTCTCACAGTCAGCACTCTCACTGTGGTCACTGTCACCATGAGCACTGTCGCCATGGGTACTGGCACAATGTAGACAGACACCATGAGCACTGTCACCATGGGCACCATCAGTGTGAGCACTCTCACCATGGTCACTGTCACCTTGGGCACTGTTACCATGAGCACTGTCACCATAGGCAATGGCACCATGGGCCCTGTCATCATGGGCACTCTCACCATGGGCACTATCACTGTGAGCACTGTCACCATGGATACTGCAAACATGAGAACTGTCACCGTGAGTACTGTCACCATGAGTACAGTCTGCACGGGTTGTCACCATGTGCACTGTCACAGTGAGAACTGTCAACAGGGGCACTGTCAACATTTTTCACTGCCACCATGTGCAGTGTCACCATGGGCACTATCACCATGGAAAGTATCACCGTGAACACTGTCACCATGAACACAGCAACTGTGTGCAGTGTCACCATGCACACTGTCACCGTAAGGACTATCACTGTAAGCAAAGTCACTATGAGCAATGTCACCATGGGCACTGTCACCATGAGCACTTGATCACTGAGTACTGTCACCATGGGTAATATCACCATGGGCACTGTCACCGTGAGAACTATCACCGTGAGCAATGCCATGATGGGCACTGGCGCCATGGGTCTTTTCACTATTAGCACTGAAACAATGTGCACTATCACTGTGAGAAATCTCACCAGGCTAACTGTCCCCAAGGGCACTGTCACAGAGAGAAAAGTCATCATGGGCACTGTCACAGTCAGTATTCTCACCATGGGCACTCTCATTGTGGGCAATGCCTCCGTGAGCACTATTACCATGAACACTGCTACCGTGAACACTCTCATGATAAGAACTGTCACCATGGGCACAGACACCATGGGCACTCTCACGGTGAGCACTGTCACCAGGGGCACTGTCAAAATGGGCACTGTCACCATGAGCACTGGAACCATGGGCATTCTCACCATGGGCACTATCACCATGGGCACTCTCACTATTTTGCACTGCCACCAGATGCACCATGACCATGTGCACGGTCACCATGGGCAGTGTCACCATCGGTAGTCTCACCATGCGCACTTCCACCACGATCACTGTCACCAAGAGCACTGTCACCATGATCACTGCCACCATGAGCACTGTCACAAGAACTGCCAATATGAGAACAGCCACCATGGGCACTATCACCATGATTAGTGTCACCGTGGGTATTGTCACCTTGGGCACTGTCAACGTGAGAACTATCACCGTGAGCACTATCACCTTGAGCACTGTCACCACGGGAACAGCTTCAATGCGGATGGTCACCATGAACACAGTCACACTGGGCACTATCACCGTGAGAACAGTCACCGTGGTCACTGTCACCATGAGCACATTTTCCGTGAGCTCGGTCACCCTTGGTATTGTCACCATTGGTGGTATCGCCGTGAGAGTTGTGAACATGGGCACTCTCACCATGGGCAATATAACCATGAATACTGTCACCCTGTGTATTGTCACCATGGGCACTGTCACTGTGAGCACTACACCGTGAGAGTTGTGACTATGGTCACTGTCACCATGGACACTCTCACCATGAGAACTATCACCATGAACACTGTCACCATGAACACTGTCACTGTGTGCAGGTTCATCATGTGCACTGTCACTGTAAGGACTATCACTGTAAGCAAAGTCACCATGAGCAATATCACCATGGGCACTGTCACCATTTTGCACTACCACCATATGCAGTGACACCATGGGTAATATCACCATAGCCACTTTCACCATGAGAAATGTAACTGTGTGGAATGTCGTTATGGGTACTGGCACCATGGGAATCGTCACAGTGAGCACTGTCAAAACAGGCACTATCAACATGAGAAATCTCACCATGCTAAATGTCCACATGGGCACTGTCACCGTGAGAAGTGTCACCATAGGCACTGTCACTGTCGGCACTGTCACCATGGGCACTGTCATTGTGGGCACGGTCTCCATGGCCACTGCCACTGTGTGCTCTGTCACCATGAACTCTGTAACAATGCCCATTATCACCGTGTGCACTGTCACCATGGGCACTATCACCGTGAGCACTGTCAGCATGTGCACTGTCACTATTTAGCACTGTCACCAGGTGAACTACCACCATGGGCACTGTCACAATGTTCACTATCACCGTGAGCACGGTTACATGGGCACTGTAACAATGCACAGTGTCACCATCAGTACTGTCCCAATGGGGACTGCCACCAAGAACACTGTCACCATTAGCATTGTCACCACGAGCACTGGCACCTTGGCACTGCTATTATGAGCACTGTCACCATGAGATCCGTCGCTATGAGAACTGCCACCATGGGTATTTTCAACATGAGTACTGTCACCATGGGTATTGTCACCATTTGCACTGACACCATGAGCACTATTACCGTGAGCTCTATCACAGTGAGCACTCTCACTGTGGTCAGTGTCACCATGAGCACTGTTGCCATGGGTACTGGCACAATGCGGACCAGCACCATGAGCCCTGTCACCATGGGCACTATCAGTGTGAGCACTCTCACCATGGTCACTGACACCATGGGCAATGTTACCATGAGCACTGTCATCATAGGCAATGGCGCTGTGGGAACTTTCACCATGGGCACTGTCATCATGGGCAGTGTCACCATGAGCACTGCCACCATGGGCACTATCATTGTGAGCACTGTAACCACGGGTACAGCTACCATGAGCAGTGTCAGCATCAGTTGTACCCATGTGCATTGTCACAATGAGAACTGTCAGCATGGGAACTGTCACCATTTTTCACTGCCACCATGTGCACTACCACCATGTGCACTGTCACCATGGGCACTATCACCGTGAGCACTGTCACCATGAATACTGTCATCATGGGCACTGTCACCAAGGGCACAGCCACCATGTGCACTGTTAACATGGTCACAATCACCATGAGCACTGTCACCATGGGAACTACCCACATGGGCACAGTCATCATGAGCACTTTCACAATGGGTACTGCCACCATGGGCACGATTAACACGAGCACACTCGCCATGGGCACTATCCCCAAGGGCACTGTCAGTTTCAAAAATATCACGATGGGTACTGCAACCATGATCACTGTCACCATAAGCACTGTCCCCATTCTCTGTATCACCATGTGCGCTGTCACCATGGGCACTATCACCTTGAGAACTGTCAGCTTGGGCACTGTCACCATGGGTATTGTTGCTTTGGGCAATGTCACCATGAGCACTGTCACCTTGGGCACTGGCACAATGTGGACTGTCACCATGAGCACTGTCATCATGGGCAGTATCACCATTAGAACTGTCACCGTGGTCACTGTCACCATGGCCACTCTCACCGTGAGCACTATCACCGTGAGTGTTGTGACCATGGGCACTTTCACCATGGGCATTGTCCCCATGGACAATTTCACTGTTAGTACTGTCACCATGGACACTATAACTATGGGCACTGTCACCGTGGGCTCTGTCACCATGGGCACTTTCACCATGAGCACCGCCACTCTGATCACTCTCATTATAAGAACTGTCACCATGGGCACTTTCACGATGGGCACTTCCAGCATTGGAACTACAACAATGAGCACTGTCAACAAGAGCACTGTCGTTGTTGGCAATGTCACCATGCGCAATGTCACCACAAGGACTATCACATTAAGCAATGTCCCCATGGGCACGGTCACCATTTTGCACTGCCACCGTGTGCACTATCACCTTAGGCACTGTCACCATGAGCACTTGATCACTGAGTACTGTCACCATGGGTAATATCACCATGGGCACTGTCACCGTGAACACTTTTACCATCAGCTCTGTTACCCTGGGTATTGTCACCATGGGAACTATCACCATGACAGTTGTGAACATGGGCACTCTCACCATGTGCAATGTCACCATGAATACTGTCACCCTGTGTATTGTCACCATGGGCACTGTCACCGTGAGCACTACAGCATGAGAATTGTGACTATGGGCACTGTCCCCATGGTCACATTCACCATAGGAACTAACGCCGTGAACACTGTCACCATGAGCAATGTCACTGTGTGCAGTTTCACCATACACACTATCACCGTAAGCGATGTCACCATGAGCAATATCACCATGGGCACTGTCACCATTTTGCACTGCCACCATGTGCAGTGTCACCATGTGCAGTTTCACGATGAGAACTGTCACCATGCGTAATAGCACTATAGGCACTGTCACCGTGAACACTGTCACTATGAGAATTTTCAACATAGGCCCTGTCACAGTGAGAATTGTCACCATCGGCACTGTCAACATGGAGACTACAACCTTGAGCACTGTCTCCATGAGCACAGACACCATGGTCACATTCAATGTAAGACCTGTCACCACGGGGACTATCAACATTGGCACTGTCACCGTGGGGTTGTCACCATGAGCACTATTACCATGGGCGATGTCTCCATGGGCAGTTTCACCATGAGCACTGTCACTATTGGCACTCTAACCACCGGCACTGTCAGCATGGGCAGCGTCACCATTAGCACAGACACCATGAGCACTGCCACAATGAGCACTGTTATTTATTGCACAGCCAACATGAGCACTGTCACCATGGGCATGACACCATGGGCACTGTCAATGTGAGCACTACACCATGAGAATTGTGACTATGGGCAGTGTTACCATGTGCACTACCACCATGGGCATTATCACCGTGAGCACTGTCCCCATGAGTACTGTCATCATGGGCACTGTCACGAAGTGCACAGCCACCATGTGCACTGTTAACATGGTCACTATCACCATGAGCACTGTCACCATGGGAACTACCAACATGGGCAATGTCATCATGAGCAGTTTCACAATGGGAACTGCCACCATAGGCACCATTAACACGAGCACACACACCATGGGCACTATCCCCAAGGGCACTGTCAGTTTCAGCACTATCACCATGGGTACTGCAACCATGACCACTGTCACCATAAGCACTGTCCCCATTCCCTGTATCACCATGTGCAATGTCACCATGGGCACTATCACCTTGAGAACTGTCAGCCTGGGCACTGTCATCTTGCGTATTGTGACTTTGGCACAGTCACCATTCCACTCTCACCATGGGCACTGTGATCTTGGTCACTGTCACCATGGGCTCTCTCACCGTGGGCACTGTCACAATGTGAAGTATAACCATGGGCTTTGTCAGCGTGGGCACTGTCACCATGGGCATGGCCACCATGACATCTATCACCATAAGCACTGTAATCTTGGGCCCTATCACCATGAGCATGGTTACCATGAGCACTGCCACAATGAGAACTGTCACTTATGGCACTGTCCACATGAGGAGTGTCACCATGATCACTGTCACCATGGGCAGGACACCCTGGGTATTGTCACCATGGGCACTGTCACCATGAGCACACTCACCATGGGAATTGTCAACTTAGGTACTGTCATCATGGGCACTGTCACCGTGAGCACTTTTACCATGAGCTCTGTCACCCTGGGCACTATCACCGTGAATGTTGTGTACATGGACACTCTCACCATGAGCAATGTCAGAATGAATAATGTTACCCTGTGTATTGTCACCATGGGCACCGTCACCATTAGCATTACACCATGAGAATTGTGACTCTGGGCACTGTCACCATGGGCACATTCGCCATCGGCACTATCGCCATGAACACTGTCACCGTGAGACCTGTCACTGTGTGCAGTTTCAGCATACTCACTATCACCGTAAGCAATGTCACCATGAGCAATAGCTCCACAGGCACTGTCACCATTTTGCACTGCCACCATGTGCAGTGTCACCATGGACACTTTTACCATGAGTACTGTCACCATGGGTAATATCACCATGGGCACTGTCACTGTGAGCACTGTCACTATGAGAATTGACACCATAGGCCCTGTCAACATGAGAACTGTCACCATCGGCACTGACAACATGGAGAACATCACCTTGAGCACTGTCAACATGAGCAATGTCACCATGAGCAATGTCACCATGGTCACATTCAATGTAAGAACTGTCACCACGGGGACTATCAACATTGGCAATGTCACAGTGGGGTTGTCACCATGAGCACTATCACCGTGGGCAATGTTTCCATGGGCAGTTTCACCATGAGCACTGTCACTATTGGCACTCTCAGCATGGGCACGGTCACAATGGGCACCATCAACGTGAGCACTGTCAACATGGGCCTTGTCACACTGGGTGTTATCAGCATGGGCACTGTCACTGTGGGCACTGTCCCAATGGGAAGTATCACCATGGGCTTTGTCAGCCTAGGCAGTGTCACTGTGGGCACGGACACCGTGACATCTATCACCATAAACACTGTAAACATTGGCACTGTCACCATGAGCACAGTCACCATGAGCATTGTCACAATGAGCACTGTTACTTATGGCACTGCCAACATGAGCACTGTCATTATGGGCATGACTACATGGACACTGTCACCCTAGGCACTCTCACCATAGGCATTATCACTATGAGAATTGTGAACATGGACACTGTCTCCATGAGTACTATCACCCAGGGTATTTTTACAATGGGCACTGTCACTGTGAGCACTACACCTTAAGAATTGTGACTATGGGCACTGTCACCATGGAAACTCTCACCATAGATCTATCACCATGAACACTGTCACCATGAACACTCTAACTGTGTGCAGTGTCTCCATGCACACTGTCACAATAAGGACTATCACCATAAGCAAAGTCACCATGAGCAATGTCACCATGAGCAAAGTCACCAATTTGCACTGCCACCATGTGCAGAGTAACCATGCGTTTTATCACCATAGGCACTTCTACCCTGAGAAATGTGACCATGCAGAATGTCTCTATGGGCACTGTCACCATGGGCACTATCACCGTGAGCACTGTCAGCATGTGCACTGTCACTATTTAGCACTGTCACCAGGTGAACTACCACCATGGGCACTGTCACGATGTGCACTACCACCGTGAGCACGGTTACCATGGGCACTGTAACAATGCACAGGGTCACCATCGGTACTGTCCCGATGGGAACTGCCACCAAGAACAGTGTCACCATTAGCACTGTCACCACGAGCACTGGCACCTGGGCACTGCTATTATGAGCACTGTCACCATGAGATCTGTCGCTGTGAGAACTGCCACCATGGGTATTTTCAACATGAGTACTGTCACCATGGTATTGTCACCATTTGCACTGTCACCATGAGCACTATTACCGTGAGCACTCTCACAGTCAGCACTCTCACTGTGGTCACTGTCACCATGAGCACTGTCGCCATGGGTACTGGCACAATGTAGACAGACACCATGAGCACTGTCACCATGGGCACCATCAGTGTGAGCACTCTCACCATGGTCACTGTCACCTTGGGCACTGTTACCATGAGCACTGTCACCATAGGCAATGGCACCATGGGCCCTGTCATCATGGGCACTCTCACCATGGGCACTATCACTGTGAGCACTGTCACCATGGATACTGCAAACATGAGAACTGTCACCGTGAGTACTGTCACCATGAGTACAGTCTGCACGGGTTGTCACCATGTGCACTGTCACAGTGAGAACTGTCAACAGGGGCACTGTCAACATTTTTCACTGCCACCATGTGCAGTGTCACCATGGGCACTATCACCATGGAAAGTATCACCGTGAACACTGTCACCATGAACACAGCAACTGTGTGCAGTGTCACCATGCACACTGTCACCGTAAGGACTATCACTGTAAGCAAAGTCACTATGAGCAATGTCACCATGGGCACTGTCACCATGAGCACTTGATCACTGAGTACTGTCACCATGGGTAATATCACCATGGGCACTGTCACCGTGAGAACTATCACCGTGAGCAATGCCATGATGGGCACTGGCGCCATGGGTCTTTTCACTATTAGCACTGAAACAATGTGCACTATCACTGTGAGAAATCTCACCAGGCTAACTGTCCCCAAGGGCACTGTCACAGAGAGAAAAGTCATCATGGGCACTGTCACAGTCAGTATTCTCACCATGGGCACTCTCATTGTGGGCAATGCCTCCGTGAGCACTATTACCATGAACACTGCTACCGTGAACACTCTCATGATAAGAACTGTCACCATGGGCACAGACACCATGGGCACTCTCACGGTGAGCACTGTCACCAGGGGCACTGTCAAAATGGGCACTGTCACCATGAGCACTGGAACCATGGGCATTCTCACCATGGGCACTATCACCATGGGCACTCTCACTATTTTGCACTGCCACCAGATGCACCATGACCATGTGCACGGTCACCATGGGCAGTGTCACCATCGGTAGTCTCACCATGCGCACTTCCACCACGATCACTGTCACCAAGAGCACTGTCACCATGATCACTGCCACCATGAGCACTGTCACAAGAACTGCCAATATGAGAACAGCCACCATGGGCACTATCACCATGATTAGTGTCACCGTGGGTATTGTCACCTTGGGCACTGTCAACGTGAGAACTATCACCGTGAGCACTATCACCTTGAGCACTGTCACCACGGGAACAGCTTCAATGCGGATGGTCACCATGAACACAGTCACACTGGGCACTATCACCGTGAGAACAGTCACCGTGGTCACTGTCACCATGAGCACATTTTCCGTGAGCTCGGTCACCCTTGGTATTGTCACCATTGGTGGTATCGCCGTGAGAGTTGTGAACATGGGCACTCTCACCATGGGCAATATAACCATGAATACTGTCACCCTGTGTATTGTCACCATGGGCACTGTCACTGTGAGCACTACACCGTGAGAGTTGTGACTATGGTCACTGTCACCATGGACACTCTCACCATGAGAACTATCACCATGAACACTGTCACCATGAACACTGTCACTGTGTGCAGGTTCATCATGTGCACTGTCACTGTAAGGACTATCACTGTAAGCAAAGTCACCATGAGCAATATCACCATGGGCACTGTCACCATTTTGCACTACCACCATATGCAGTGACACCATGGGTAATATCACCATAGCCACTTTCACCATGAGAAATGTAACTGTGTGGAATGTCGTTATGGGTACTGGCACCATGGGAATCGTCACAGTGAGCACTGTCAAAACAGGCACTATCAACATGAGAAATCTCACCATGCTAAATGTCCACATGGGCACTGTCACCGTGAGAAGTGTCACCATAGGCACTGTCACTGTCGGCACTGTCACCATGGGCACTGTCATTGTGGGCACGGTCTCCATGGCCACTGCCACCGTGTGCTCTGTCACCATGAACTCTGTAACAATGCCCATTATCACCGTGTGCACTGTCACCATGGGCACTATCACCGTGAGCACTGTCAGCATGTGCACTGTCACTATTTAGCACTGTCACCAGGTGAACTACCACCATGGGCACTGTCACAATGTTCACTATCACCGTGAGCACGGTTACATGGGCACTGTAACAATGCACAGTGTCACCATCAGTACTGTCCCAATGGGGACTGCCACCAAGAACACTGTCACCATTAGCATTGTCACCACGAGCACTGGCACCTTGGCACTGCTATTATGAGCACTGTCACCATGAGATCCGTCGCTATGAGAACTGCCACCATGGGTATTTTCAACATGAGTACTGTCACCATGGGTATTGTCACCATTTGCACTGACACCATGAGCACTATTACCGTGAGCTCTATCACAGTGAGCACTCTCACTGTGGTCAGTGTCACCATGAGCACTGTTGCCATGGGTACTGGCACAATGCGGACCAGCACCATGAGCCCTGTCACCATGGGCACTATCAGTGTGAGCACTCTCACCATGGTCACTGACACCATGGGCAATGTTACCATGAGCACTGTCATCATAGGCAATGGCGCTGTGGGAACTTTCACCATGGGCACTGTCATCATGGGCAGTGTCACCATGAGCACTGCCACCATGGGCACTATCATTGTGAGCACTGTAACCACGGGTACAGCTACCATGAGCAGTGTCAGCATCAGTTGTACCCATGTGCATTGTCACATTGAGAACTGTCAGCATGGGAACTGTCACCATTTTTCACTGCCACCATGTGCACTACCACCATGTGCACTGTCACCATGGGCACTATCACCGTGAGCACTGTCACCATGAATACTGTCATCATGGGCACTGTCACCAAGGGCACAGCCACCATGTGCACTGTTAACATGGTCACAATCACCATGAGCACTGTCACCATGGGAACTACCCACATGGGCACTGTCATCATGAGCACTTTCACAATGGGTACTGCCACCATGGGCACGATTAACACGAGCACACTCGCCATGGGCACTATCCCCAAGGGCACTGTCAGTTTCAAAAATATCACGATGGGTACTGCAACCATGATCACTGTCACCATAAGCACTGTCCCCATTCTCTGTATCACCATGTGCGCTGTCACCATGGGCACTATCACCTTGAGAACTGTCAGCCTGGGCACTGTCACCATGGGTATTGTTGCTTTGGGCAATGTCACCATGAGCACTGTCACCTTGGGCACTGGCACAATGTGGACTGTCACCATGAGCACTGTCATCATGGGCAGTATCACCATTAGAACTGTCACCGTGGTCACTGTCACCATGGCCACTCTCACCGTGAGCACTATCACCGTGAGTGTTGTGACCATGGGCACTTTCACCATGGGCATTGTCCCCATGGACAATTTCACTGTTAGTACTGTCACCATGGACACTATAACTATGGGCACTGTCACCGTGGGCTCTGTCACCATGGGCACTTTCACCATGAGCACCGCCACTCTGATCACTCTCATTATAAGAACTGTCACCATGGGCACTTTCACGATGGGCACTTCCAGCATTGGAACTACAACAATGAGCACTGTCAACAAGAGCACTGTCGTTGTTGGCAATGTCACCATGCGCAATGTCACCACAAGGACTATCACATTAAGCAATGTCCCCATGGGCACGGTCACCATTTTGCACTGCCACCGTGTGCACTATCACCTTAGGCACTGTCACCATGAGCACTTGATCACTGAGTACTGTCACCATGGGTAATATCACCATGGGCACTGTCACCGTGAACACTTTTACCATCAGCTCTGTTACCCTGGGTATTGTCACCATGGGAACTATCACCATGACAGTTGTGAACATGGGCACTCTCACCATGTGCAATGTCACCATGAATACTGTCACCCTGTGTATTGTCACCATGGGCACTGTCACCGTGAGCACTACAGCATGAGAATTGTGACTATGGGCACTGTCCCCATGGTCACATTCACCATAGGAACTAACGCCGTGAACACTGTCACCATGAGCAATGTCACTGTGTGCAGTTTCACCATACACACTATCACCGTAAGCGATGTCACCATGAGCAATATCACCATGGGCACTGTCACCATTTTGCACTGCCACCATGTGCAGTGTCACCATGTGCAGTTTCACGATGAGAACTGTCACCATGCGTAATAGCACTATAGGCACTGTCACCGTGAACACTGTCACTATGAGAATTTTCAACATAGGCCCTGTCACAGTGAGAATTGTCACCATCGGCACTGTCAACATGGAGACTACAACCTTGAGCACTGTCTCCATGAGCACAGACACCATGGTCACATTCAATGTAAGACCTGTCACCACGGGGACTATCAACATTGGCACTGTCACCGTGGGGTTGTCACCATGAGCACTATTACCATGGGCGATGTCTCCATGGGCAGTTTCACCATGAGCACTGTCACTATTGGCACTCTAACCACCGGCACTGTCAGCATGGGCAGCGTCACCATGAGCACAGACACCATGAGCACTGCCACAATGAGCACTGTTATTTATTGCACAGCCAACATGAGCACTGTCACCATGGGCATGACACCATGGGCACTGTCAATGTGAGCACTACACCATGAGAATTGTGACTATGGGCAGTGTTACCATGTGCACTACCACCATGGGCATTATCACCGTGAGCACTGTCCCCATGAGTACTGTCATCATGGGCACTGTCACGAAGTGCACAGCCACCATGTGCACTGTTAACATGGTCACTATCACCATGAGCACTGTCACCATGGGAACTACCAACATGGGCAATGTCATCATGAGCAGTTTCACAATGGGAACTGCCACCATAGGCACCATTAACACGAGCACACACACCATGGGCACTATCCCCAAGGGCACTGTCAGTTTCAGCACTATCACCATGGGTACTGCAACCATGACCACTGTCACCATAAGCACTGTCCCCATTCCCTGTATCACCATGTGCAATGTCACCATGGGCACTATCACCTTGAGAACTGTCAGCCTGGGCACTGTCATCTTGCGTATTGTGACTTTGGCACAGTCACCATTCCACTCTCACCATGGGCACTGTGATCTTGGTCACTGTCACCATGGGCTCTCTCACCGTGGGCACTGTCACAATGTGAAGTATAACCATGGGCTTTGTCAGCGTGGGCACTGTCACCATGGGCATGGCCACCATGACATCTATCACCATAAGCACTGTAATCTTGGGCCCTATCACCATGAGCACGGTTACCATGAGCACTGCCACAATGAGAACTGTCACTTATGGCACTGTCCACATGAGGAGTGTCACCATGATCACTGTCACCATGGGCAGGACACCCTGGGTATTGTCACCATGGGCACTGTCACCATGAGCACACTCACCATGGGAATTGTCAACTTAGGTACTGTCATCATGGGCACTGTCACCGTGAGCACTTTTACCATGAGCTCTGTCACCCTGGGCACTATCACCGTGAATGTTGTGTACATGGACACTCTCACCATGAGCAATGTCAGAATGAATAATGTTACCCTGTGTATTGTCACCATGGGCACCGTCACCATTAGCATTACACCATGAGAATTGTGACTCTGGGCACTGTCACCATGGGCACATTCGCCATCGGCACTATCGCCATGAACACTGTCACCGTGAGACCTGTCACTGTGTGCAGTTTCAGCATACTCACTATCACCGTAAGCAATGTCACCATGAGCAATAGCTCCACAGGCACTGTCACCATTTTGCACTGCCACCATGTGCAGTGTCACCATGGACACTTTTACCATGAGTACTGTCACCATGGGTAATATCACCATGGGCACTGTCACTGTGAGCACTGTCACTATGAGAATTGACACCATAGGCCCTGTCAACATGAGAACTGTCACCATCGGCACTGACAACATGGAGAACATCACCTTGAGCACTGTCAACATGAGCAATGTCACCATGAGCAATGTCACCATGGTCACATTCAATGTAAGAACTGTCACCACGGGGACTATCAACATTGGCAATGTCACAGTGGGGTTGTCACCATGAGCACTATCACCGTGGGCAATGTTTCCATGGGCAGTTTCACCATGAGCACTGTCACTATTGGCACTCTCAGCATGGGCACGGTCACAATGGGCACCATCAACGTGAGCACTGTCAACATGGGCCTTGTCACACTGGGTGTTATCAGCATGGGCACTGTCACTGTGGGCACTGTCCCAATGGGAAGTATCACCATGGGCTTTGTCAGCCTAGGCAGTGTCACTGTGGGCACGGACACCGTGACATCTATCACCATAAACACTGTAAACATTGGCACTGTCACCATGAGCACAGTCACCATGAGCATTGTCACAATGAGCACTGTTACTTATGGCACTGCCAACATGAGCACTGTCATTATGGGCATGACTACATGGACACTGTCACCCTAGGCACTCTCACCATAGGCATTATCACTATGAGAATTGTGAACATGGACACTGTCTCCATGAGTACTATCACCCAGGGTATTTTTACAATGGGCACTGTCACTGTGAGCACTACACCTTAAGAATTGTGACTATGGGCACTGTCACCATGGAAACTCTCACCATAGATCTATCACCATGAACACTGTCACCATGAACACTCTAACTGTGTGCAGTGTCTCCATGCACACTGTCACAATAAGGACTATCACCATAAGCAAAGTCACCATGAGCAATGTCACCATGAGCAAAGTCACCAATTTGCACTGCCACCATGTGCAGAGTAACCATGCGTTTTATCACCATAGGCACTTCTACCCTGAGAAATGTGACCATGCAGAATGTCTCTATGGGCACTGTCACCATGGGCACTATCACCGTGAGCACTGTCAGCATGTGCACTGTCACTATTTAGCACTGTCACCAGGTGAACTACCACCATGGGCACTGTCACGATGTGCACTACCACCGTGAGCACGGTTACCATGGGCACTGTAACAATGCACAGGGTCACCATCGGTACTGTCCCGATGGGAACTGCCACCAAGAACAGTGTCACCATTAGCACTGTCACCACGAGCACTGGCACCTGGGCACTGCTATTATGAGCACTGTCACCATGAGATCTGTCGCTGTGAGAACTGCCACCATGGGTATTTTCAACATGAGTACTGTCACCATGGTATTGTCACCATTTGCACTGTCACCATGAGCACTATTACCGTGAGCACTCTCACAGTCAGCACTCTCACTGTGGTCACTGTCACCATGAGCACTGTCGCCATGGGTACTGGCACAATGTAGACAGACACCATGAGCACTGTCACCATGGGCACCATCAGTGTGAGCACTCTCACCATGGTCACTGTCACCTTGGGCACTGTTACCATGAGCACTGTCACCATAGGCAATGGCACCATGGGCCCTGTCATCATGGGCACTCTCACCATGGGCACTATCACTGTGAGCACTGTCACCATGGATACTGCAAACATGAGAACTGTCACCGTGAGTACTGTCACCATGAGTACAGTCTGCACGGGTTGTCACCATGTGCACTGTCACAGTGAGAACTGTCAACAGGGGCACTGTCAACATTTTTCACTGCCACCATGTGCAGTGTCACCATGGGCACTATCACCATGGAAAGTATCACCGTGAACACTGTCACCATGAACACAGCAACTGTGTGCAGTGTCACCATGCACACTGTCACCGTAAGGACTATCACTGTAAGCAAAGTCACTATGAGCAATGTCACCATGGGCACTGTCACCATGAGCACTTGATCACTGAGTACTGTCACCATGGGTAATATCACCATGGGCACTGTCACCGTGAGAACTATCACCGTGAGCAATGCCATGATGGGCACTGGCGCCATGGGTCTTTTCACTATTAGCACTGAAACAATGTGCACTATCACTGTGAGAAATCTCACCAGGCTAACTGTCCCCAAGGGCACTGTCACAGAGAGAAAAGTCATCATGGGCACTGTCACAGTCAGTATTCTCACCATGGGCACTCTCATTGTGGGCAATGCCTCCGTGAGCACTATTACCATGAACACTGCTACCGTGAACACTCTCATGATAAGAACTGTCACCATGGGCACAGACACCATGGGCACTCTCACGGTGAGCACTGTCACCAGGGGCACTGTCAAAATGGGCACTGTCACCATGAGCACTGGAACCATGGGCATTCTCACCATGGGCACTATCACCATGGGCACTCTCACTATTTTGCACTGCCACCAGATGCACCATGACCATGTGCACGGTCACCATGGGCAGTGTCACCATCGGTAGTCTCACCATGCGCACTTCCACCACGATCACTGTCACCAAGAGCACTGTCACCATGATCACTGCCACCATGAGCACTGTCACAAGAACTGCCAATATGAGAACAGCCACCATGGGCACTATCACCATGATTAGTGTCACCGTGGGTATTGTCACCTTGGGCACTGTCAACGTGAGAACTATCACCGTGAGCACTATCACCTTGAGCACTGTCACCACGGGAACAGCTTCAATGCGGATGGTCACCATGAACACAGTCACACTGGGCACTATCACCGTGAGAACAGTCACCGTGGTCACTGTCACCATGAGCACATTTTCCGTGAGCTCGGTCACCCTTGGTATTGTCACCATTGGTGGTATCGCCGTGAGAGTTGTGAACATGGGCACTCTCACCATGGGCAATATAACCATGAATACTGTCACCCTGTGTATTGTCACCATGGGCACTGTCACTGTGAGCACTACACCGTGAGAGTTGTGACTATGGTCACTGTCACCATGGACACTCTCACCATGAGAACTATCACCATGAACACTGTCACCATGAACACTGTCACTGTGTGCAGGTTCATCATGTGCACTGTCACTGTAAGGACTATCACTGTAAGCAAAGTCACCATGAGCAATATCACCATGGGCACTGTCACCATTTTGCACTACCACCATATGCAGTGACACCATGGGTAATATCACCATAGCCACTTTCACCATGAGAAATGTAACTGTGTGGAATGTCGTTATGGGTACTGGCACCATGGGAATCGTCACAGTGAGCACTGTCAAAACAGGCACTATCAACATGAGAAATCTCACCATGCTAAATGTCCACATGGGCACTGTCACCGTGAGAAGTGTCACCATAGGCACTGTCACTGTCGGCACTGTCACCATGGGCACTGTCATTGTGGGCACGGTCTCCATGGCCACTGCCACCGTGTGCTCTGTCACCATGAACTCTGTAACAATGCCCATTATCACCGTGTGCACTGTCACCATGGGCACTATCACCGTGAGCACTGTCAGCATGTGCACTGTCACTATTTAGCACTGTCACCAGGTGAACTACCACCATGGGCACTGTCACAATGTTCACTATCACCGTGAGCACGGTTACATGGGCACTGTAACAATGCACAGTGTCACCATCAGTACTGTCCCAATGGGGACTGCCACCAAGAACACTGTCACCATTAGCATTGTCACCACGAGCACTGGCACCTTGGCACTGCTATTATGAGCACTGTCACCATGAGATCCGTCGCTATGAGAACTGCCACCATGGGTATTTTCAACATGAGTACTGTCACCATGGGTATTGTCACCATTTGCACTGACACCATGAGCACTATTACCGTGAGCTCTATCACAGTGAGCACTCTCACTGTGGTCAGTGTCACCATGAGCACTGTTGCCATGGGTACTGGCACAATGCGGACCAGCACCATGAGCCCTGTCACCATGGGCACTATCAGTGTGAGCACTCTCACCATGGTCACTGACACCATGGGCAATGTTACCATGAGCACTGTCATCATAGGCAATGGCGCTGTGGGAACTTTCACCATGGGCACTGTCATCATGGGCAGTGTCACCATGAGCACTGCCACCATGGGCACTATCATTGTGAGCACTGTAACCACGGGTACAGCTACCATGAGCAGTGTCAGCATCAGTTGTACCCATGTGCATTGTCACATTGAGAACTGTCAGCATGGGAACTGTCACCATTTTTCACTGCCACCATGTGCACTACCACCATGTGCACTGTCACCATGGGCACTATCACCGTGAGCACTGTCACCATGAATACTGTCATCATGGGCACTGTCACCAAGGGCACAGCCACCATGTGCACTGTTAACATGGTCACAATCACCATGAGCACTGTCACCATGGGAACTACCCACATGGGCACTGTCATCATGAGCACTTTCACAATGGGTACTGCCACCATGGGCACGATTAACACGAGCACACTCGCCATGGGCACTATCCCCAAGGGCACTGTCAGTTTCAAAAATATCACGATGGGTACTGCAACCATGATCACTGTCACCATAAGCACTGTCCCCATTCTCTGTATCACCATGTGCGCTGTCACCATGGGCACTATCACCTTGAGAACTGTCAGCCTGGGCACTGTCACCATGGGTATTGTTGCTTTGGGCAATGTCACCATGAGCACTGTCACCTTGGGCACTGGCACAATGTGGACTGTCACCATGAGCACTGTCATCATGGGCAGTATCACCATTAGAACTGTCACCGTGGTCACTGTCACCATGGCCACTCTCACCGTGAGCACTATCACCGTGAGTGTTGTGACCATGGGCACTTTCACCATGGGCATTGTCCCCATGGACAATTTCACTGTTAGTACTGTCACCATGGACACTATAACTATGGGCACTGTCACCGTGGGCTCTGTCACCATGGGCACTTTCACCATGAGCACCGCCACTCTGATCACTCTCATTATAAGAACTGTCACCATGGGCACTTTCACGATGGGCACTTCCAGCATTGGAACTACAACAATGAGCACTGTCAACAAGAGCACTGTCGTTGTTGGCAATGTCACCATGCGCAATGTCACCACAAGGACTATCACATTAAGCAATGTCCCCATGGGCACGGTCACCATTTTGCACTGCCACCGTGTGCACTATCACCTTAGGCACTGTCACCATGAGCACTTGATCACTGAGTA
The DNA here is from genome assembly GCF_964341445.2 of Mesoplodon mirus. Taxonomy (NCBI): domain Eukaryota; kingdom Metazoa; phylum Chordata; class Mammalia; order Artiodactyla; family Ziphiidae; genus Mesoplodon; species Mesoplodon mirus. The sequence goes on along the minus strand of NW_028295808.1, from coordinate 748 downwards.
CTGTCACCATGGGTAATATCACCATGGGCACTGTCACCGTGAACACTTTTACCATCAGCTCTGTTACCCTGGGTATTGTCACCATGGGAACTATCACCATGACAGTTGTGAACATGGGCACTCTCACCATGTGCAATGTCACCATGAATACTGTCACCCTGTGTATTGTCACCATGGGCACTGTCACCGTGAGCACTACAGCATGAGAATTGTGACTATGGGCACTGTCCCCATGGTCACATTCACCATAGGAACTAACGCCGTGAACACTGTCACCATGAGCAATGTCACTGTGTGCAGTTTCACCATACACACTATCACCGTAAGCGATGTCACCATGAGCAATATCACCATGGGCACTGTCACCATTTTGCACTGCCACCATGTGCAGTGTCACCATGTGCAGTTTCACGATGAGAACTGTCACCATGCGTAATAGCACTATAGGCACTGTCACCGTGAACACTGTCACTATGAGAATTTTCAACATAGGCCCTGTCACAGTGAGAATTGTCACCATCGGCACTGTCAACATGGAGACTACAACCTTGAGCACTGTCTCCATGAGCACAGACACCATGGTCACATTCAATGTAAGACCTGTCACCACGGGGACTATCAACATTGGCACTGTCACCGTGGGGTTGTCACCATGAGCACTATTACCATGGGCGATGTCTCCATGGGCAGTTTCACCATGAGCACTGTCACTATTGGCACTCTAACCACCGGCACTGTCAGCATGGGC